>NC_081290.1:96015000-101015000 GCF_030435805.1 Mustela lutreola | reverse complement strand
TTGTTAAATATGTGCCAACTCTTTCACAATGAACCTTTACTTTCCATTTTATGACTGGCTGTAAAAACTGCTTAGAGCCAGTGAATGGACATGGCATATTATGTCTGCAATCTTGAAAGTTCCAACAAAAGTCAGGTTTCTTTGTTTACTCTCCATGGATAGTTCATGGCATTTTCATGTAACTTGATGTTCATCCTTCAGTCTCTTTGTCCCACTTGTCTTTGCTCATTGTTTTTCCAAAGGAGGATGGGAAGAAAAACAATATTAAAACAAACCAGTCAGTGTTCCTTCTGCATTCTGGTGAGGGAAGGAAATTGGTATTATTATAAAAATGGTCACCTGTGATTTCATTCAACACCCAGTTCTCTTCCTATCCATTATTATTAGGGTTAGTTGAGAATTAGCCATCTGTGAATCAGATGTGACACTGGTCTAAAATTAGAATCAATCAGGTTTTTACAATTAATTGTCTTATGGGAAACATTGATTTGATTCCTAGTCTGCAACTTTATGAAAGTTTTAAAGCATCATTTTGTGGTAGGGTTTAAAATTAGATGGCCCCAGAACATATTTTTTGGGAGCATAAAGAAAAATAAAATAAGAGCTTAAAGATGGTATGTTTGAGGCACCTCGAAAAATTTATATAGAAAACAGTAATACATAGAAAGGAATATGAAGAAAAGGAGATCCAAGTAATATCTGCAAATAGTCTGGTGATAAGCAAGCACTGTGAGCTTGGCTGGATTTGAGTAAAGAAGCAAATATTAGAAGAGGAAAAAAATATTTTGGGAGAAGGAGAAAAGAACAATGATTTCTTATGTCTTCAGCAAATCAGGATAAATATAATCTCCATTTAGTCTCAATAGAAATTTCTCAATGGAGAAATTTCCTGGGAATGCTTTCATATTGGCTCTTCTTGAAGGAAATGGGTTGGGGAAAAAAAATCTTTGGAGTTGCAGGGTCTTTGTCATTTCCTAAAGCATGTAACAGATTTTTTTTTGCTTCACACATTCCAAATTATAGCTCCAGCAGGCCATAGGAGCCAGACTGATCTCATTCAGACTGCCCTCGAGCTATGAACCTAATGGATCCTAAATAGGGATTCATGATTTTTTGGTAAGAGAGGCCTGTAAACAAAGAGTAATCTAGAAATGCCATGCACACCTTTTTAATTGTAGAGCAAATGGAGAACCAGTCCAACCACAAAATTCCTGACTATAATGCCTGCTTTGTTTCTTATTGCCTTGCACAAAGCTTGTAGTGGGAGTCATCTTTATGTTTATTTCAAGAGGTTGGTTGACAAGAGGTGGAAGGTGAAGGGCCATTTGTTCCATCTGTGTAACACCAACCAAATAGCAAAGGGGAAAGTGTGTGCTCTCTAATTCAGGAAAACAAGTCCTGCTGCTTCACACTACCTCACAAGGGAGCCAGGTGTCTTGAAACCAGTGGAAGAAAGCAACAGGCCTGGACACTTGAGCCTTAGCCCAAACACAGAGAAAATCATCCCATGCTAATATATTTGACATCAGAAACCATGATTTGGTGTCTCTGAACTTGACCAAGCCATTCCCAGTGGCTCTTGGAGAAGGAAAGTGCAAGGGGAAAGGAGAAATATTAGGAGCCTCAGGGGGAGACAAGGCAAAAGGTACCATTTTATAATCTAAGAAATGCTTAGAAATATCCTCTCATATCCCAAAGGAAAAGGAAGGCTATGCTCTCGAAGGGTTGCAGATAAAAAACTCTTACGTTGGTTCTCCTTTCCTTTTTGTGCACAGCACTATTTCCTGCCCAACTAGAATATTGTCTCATACTCTTCCTCAGAGTAATGTTCCAGGGAAGCCTTCCCAGCTGGCTGGAATTAACCTCAGACCTATCTGATACCCCTGGTCTTTGCTACAGGATAGTAGCATTTCTTCATTGGAGAAACCATTGTCCTGGATCCAGGGAGAACCAGGACAGTAATGGCTTGTTTCCTTCTAGAAACTCTGTCCAGTGACATAAAAATGTGGGTATAATATAAATGGGACTGTGATTTTCTGTCAATAGATCGTATGATAGATCAATGGATTGGTCATATTCTTCTCCTGCCTTTCTGATTTACTAGAATTCCAAGCACTCAGCACATTCTTGACAACATTGTCAATGGTCAGTAAATGTTTGCTGAATGAACACACAGTTTGAAAAAAAATGGCGAAAATTAAATCTTAGTGGTTGTCTTGTTTCGTAATTATAGAGTGAGTTTAAAAGTTAGAATTTTTTCAGTTTTGAATTTTCTCCTCTATGTTTTTGTTTAAATATTGATGCCAGCTACTATGTAATCTATTAATGCTACTGAACTAGTAGCAAACTGATGCTAAATGAAAACTTTGGAAATGGGATTTAAAAGAAAACAATTCCATATGCATATTTTGAGATTTAAAAAAATGGCATGCAGATAATATGGGCATATTTTCCAATAGTAAAATGCATGGATTTCTATGTCATCAATTCATGGAGTTCCACAAAGAGCACGATTTTTAGGTGTTCTATGATCTGAATGTTTTAAAACCACCCTCAGCTGCCAAACCCTACATTTTAGAACAATAGTTCTTAGATCATAGCGTGCATCAGAATTACCTAGGAGGCTTATTAAAAAAAAAAAAACAACAAAACCCAAAAACCCAGATTGATGGGCTCCTCCCTCTGAGTTTCTGATTCGGTAGGTTTGCATTTCTTACATACTTCTGGGTGATACCACTGGTCCACAGACCACATTTTGAGAACCACTGATTTAGGGCTTGATTTCTTGAGATAATGACAACTATTATGGTTTTGGTTGCTCCTTCCCAGATACCCTCTGAAGGATGCTGGACATAGGTATATTAACTCACTTAAGCCTCATAAAACCTTGTGAGGAATTTACTGTCATCACCTCTACTTTGAGATAGAGAGAATTTGAATAGTTTAAGTGGGAAGACCCAGCTCTTGAACCCAGGGTAGTCCGGTTTTAGATGCTTAACTGTAGCATTATACTGGCTTTTAAGAAAAGGGCTAATGGAAATAACTTCTCCCAATCATATAGTTTTGATCCACGGCAAGAAAAATAGCTGAGCAGATTCCAAAGGCCTGTCCAACTGTTTGAAAGAGAAGCAAGCAAATGGGCTCTCCAGGTTGGGGTCACTCTGGACCCATTCCTCTGCATGTCTCATTGTTACTGCTCAAGGCCAAATGACAGTTTCCTTTCTCAGAGGGCAGAGCAAATGATTGGATACAATCTGTATGTCCCCTTTGACAAAAGGGGACTGATAAGTAAATACAGGTACATTTATTCAGTGGAATAGCACACAGCTATAAAAGAAAGAATAAGGAAACCTCTTCATGTACCAATATTAAACAGCACAGAGATATATAGCTACATTTTTTTAAAAAGAAAATACATTAACACGTTTGCTTACATGAGCATAAAATATCCTAGAAGGACACATAATAAAGTAATAATAGTCACTATGTGGGAGCAAGAGGACTGGGCCATCAGGGACAGAAATGGGAAAGAGACTTTTCCCTTTCATATTTTTTTGGTGTCGGAAAATTAAATAATTAACACTGAAAAATAAGTGCTGGATTTTCTGTGACTTTCCTTATTTGATTGCCTGGGGAAAGCTTTTCACTTTGGGTTTATGTCTCATTTATTCCCAGTGTCTCACAGGTCCCTTCTGCCCAGCTCAAATCCACCAGTGCCTGACAGACCAGTGTTTAGGGCTCGTTCAGTATTAGCTTGTGAGACACAGTTAGGGTGTTGTGTGTTTCAGTGACTTTGGAATTGAATGTAATTTTTGTATTGGAATTGTATACAATTTCTGCATTGTATGTAAATGACTAAATGTCAACAATCTGGAGGAAATAAAAAGGTTATTTCTCTCAGGAAACAAGCTACTTTAGTAATAATGATGTCACTTTTATGTAGCACTTTATAGTTTATAAAATCCTTTCACATGCATTAGACCATTTATACCTTGCAAACAGCTTTGAGCGGTAGCTATTATAGTCCCCATTTAATAGACAAGGAAACTGAGGCTCAAAGCGTTTCAGTAACTTGTCCAAGGTCAGGAAGCTATTAAATAGTTGAGTTGGTACTAATACCCAAGTGTTCTGACTCAAGGCCTGTGAATTTTTTTCCCCTGCTTTTTTATAACTATAAAAAAAGAAAAATTAATATGCTTTTGATAAAAGAAAAAGACTGAAACATCCATAATCCCATGACTCCAACAAAAAAACATTATTAAATTTACATATTATTTTCCAGGGTTTGTCCATGTGCCTACAACTATTATCTAGTTACAATCATAATATATGTGCAATTATGTATTCTGTTTCTTCCCCCACTTTGCACTGCTATCCTGAAGCATTTTCTGAGTTGCGACATAATTTTCATAATTAGCAAATTAATAGGTTCAGATTTCATCAAGAGCCATACTAACGCAATCTGCTACTTTTTAACATGGATTCATTGGGTTAATTTATTCACGCATTCATTCATTCGTTCATTCAATAATTACTAAACCCTCACTAGGTGCCTGGCCCTGTGCCAAAAGTAAGGGACATGTCAGTGACAGGCATACGCTGGGGAGAAACACTGAGTTGCCTAAAGGTGAGGAAGCAGCAAGTGAGGGAGTAAGGCACAGCTCCCCTTAGGAAGTATATGCTGAGATAGATAATCTTTGACATTTTTTTAAAATGCAACACTGTTGTAAACACCTTTGTGCTTATAGTTTTTGTTTTTATAGTGTTTTTCTCGCCCAAGTAAATTCCATTTTTATGGCTTAAGTATTTATGTATCTCTACCTTGATACCAGAAATATGTAAGTGTATGGCTTTATTATGACTTCACCAACACTGAGTATTTTTATTGAAAAACAGTATTTGTTAATTTCATAGTTGGAAAATTGTGCTTCCTACTATTGCTTTACTTTGCATTTCTTTGATTAGTAACAATATTAATATTTTTCCACTGACTTGTTTATTAATTATATTTCTTTTTGTATGAATTGTCTGCTTTGTCTTTTGCCTAATTCTTTATTAGGGTCTTATTATTTTCTTGTCTATGTGTGGGAGTTCTTTGTATAATTTATTTTAGTTTTATTTCAACATCATTCAAAAAAGTGATTCGAACAGGCTTTTTATATAGTGAAGATGATATAAAAATGACCATTTGCTGTTTTTACTGAAATTGTTTTCCTTAATCTATTTGCTTATTTATTTCAATGTTTATAGCATAAAGATTTTTTTAAAGTTTTTTTTTTTTTTAAAGATTTTATTTATTTACTTGACAGAGAAAGGGAGCACAAGTAGGCAGAGAGGCAGGCAGAGAGGGAGGCAGGAGGCAGGCTCCATGCTGAGCAGAGAGCCAGATACGGGCCTTGATCCCAGGACCCTGAGATCACGACCTGAGCCGAAGGCAGAGGCTTAACCCACTGAGCCACCCAGGTGCCCGATTTTTTTTTTTTTTAAGTTTTTTAAAAAGCCAACCTCTATGCCAGTGTGGTGCTTGAACTCACAACCCTGAGATTGAGGCTCATGTTCTACCACCTGAGCCAGCCAGACATCCCTAAAGGTTAAAGTTTTTTAAGGAATGCTGTCTTTGTAAAGGGAAATATTGTCTATTTTCTTCATTAACTTACAAAGTTATTACTCCTCTTGATATCTGATCATGATTAAATCTTTTGTGCTAGTTTTCATTTTTAAAAATTATTTATTTATTTCTTAAAATTTTATTTATTTATTTAACACAGAGAGAGAGAGATCACAAGCACACAGAAAGGCAGGCAGAGAGAGAGGGGGGAAGCAGGCTCCCTGAGGAGCAGAGAGTCCAATGCGGGGCTTGATCCCAGGACCCTGGGATCACGACCCCAGCCGAAGTCAGACATTTAATGACTGAGCCAGCCAAGCACCCTTAGTTTTTATTTTTGATTAACTCTTAGCAGCACTTGGAACTTATGTGGGTTTTGAGTGAGGTATTGACTTAAGTTTATTTCTCTCTCCAATTTCTAATAAGATAGTACAATATCATTTATAAAAATATTTTAAGGGGTTGGGATTATGGACATTGGGGAGGGTATGTGCTTTGGTGAGTGCTGTGAAGTGTGTAAACCTGGTCATTCACAGACCTGTACCGCTGGGGATAAAAATATATGTTTATAAAAAATAAAAAATTATAAAAAAAAAAAATAAAAGTAAAGAAGGGTAAAAAAATATTTAAAATTTGTATATACTACATTCTTACATGTAACAGCTTCCTTTTCAAAAAATTTTATTTTATTTAAATTCAATTAATTAACATAGTATATTATTAGTTTCAGAGGTAGAGTTCAGGGATTCATCAGTTACATATAACTCCCAGTGCTCATTACATCATGTGCCCTCCTTAATGCCCATCACCAATTATCCCATCCCCTCCTCTCCTGCAGCAACCCTCACTATGTTTCCTATAGTTAAGAGTCTCTTGTGGTCTGTCTCCCTCTCTGATTTTGTTTTATGTGACAAACTTCCTATATAGGTCCATTAGAATTATGTCTAGTTTTGTAGAACTAACACAGTTTTGATTTTGTTTTATACTATATTTTACTCTCTGGTAAAGTTTCTTTTATCCCTACTCATCTCTTTGAAAATATTATTTATAGTTTCACTTATTTATTCCTTCAGATGAATTTTGATTTTTCAGAATACTGGTTAAAAATCTTGTTGGGCTTTTGATTGGGATTGTTTTTAAAGACACATATATACATTCTGTGTCTGTGTGTGTGAGGAATCAGGTACCTTTTACATATCTAATTTTTCCATTTAGAAGCAGAAATATTTCTCCTTCTACCAAACCAATTAAGTATCTCTCAAAATATAAGTAATTTACATCCCTTGCTAAATCTGTAAGTATTTTATGTATTTGGTAACTATTTGAGAAGAAAGTAATTAAACATTATAGTTATAATTAGACATTATTACTTTGACTATTATTGGTATATAAGAATATTATTAGTTTTTGCATGTTTATTATGTATCAGGAAAGATAAAAGATTACTTATGACTATAAATAGCATTTAGTGAATTTCTTTGGCTTTCCTAGGTATGCAATCATATATTTGCAAGTAACTATATTTTATTTATTTATTAATTAAATATTTTATTTATTTATTTTACAGAGAGAGATCATGAGTAGGCAGAGAGGCAGGCAGGGAGAGGGGGGGAAGCAAGCTCCCTGCTGAGCAGAGAGCCCAATGTGGGGCTCGATCCCAGGACCCTGAGATCATGACCCGAGCTGAAGGCAGAGGCTTAACCCACTGTGCCATCCCGGCGCCCAAATAACTATATTTTAATCTCGCTCTTTTTTAAGGATTTTATTTTTGAGTAATCTCTGTGCCCAACACGGGGCTTGAACTCACAACCCCAAGATCAAGAGTCACATGCTCTTCTGACTGAGCCAGTCAGGTGCCCCTAATCTCTTGCTGATAGTAATGTCTGATTAAATTATTCTAAAGGTCACACATCTAGTAAGTGGTGAAACTGGGGCTGGCTCTAGGGTCTGTGGGAGAGCCCATATGTTGACTTCTGTTCAGGTTCAGGGATGTTTCCTGGAAAACAGGCCTTAGGGCAGGTCTGGGGTTTAGAACCATGCTGTGCACTAACGCCCTGAGTTATGCTGAGCGAGTTGTTTCCTTCTTGGGGCTTCATAGGATCAAAATTCAGTTGATTTCTAAGAACTTGTCCAACTCTAAAATACTTTGAAATGGAATTACATTGAGAAATTTATCTAAAAGGCATCAATTTGGGGCAGAGTTTTTATATAAGAGAAATTGAGTGAGAATTGCCAGAGGAAGGAAACATGTGAGGTTGTGAAGAGTAACAGTTCTCACTGAATACAAAGAATAGAGATATATATCAATTGTATATATATGTATATGACATATATATGTGTGTGTGCATATATATATATATATATATATATATATATATATGCACAAGCATACACACACACACTCGGTGTTCCTTTTGTTGTACTATGTGCCAGTGCAAAATATTCACTTCTTGTTTTGAGATTCCTTAACATAAACCTGCTTGGTTAACATTCTTACATAAACGGCTTCACTCAACAGGAATGAAAAGGTCATGGTCATTGTGGTATTTAGTTTTGTTGTATTTTATTGCAAATTCATTGACCTACTGCTAGAGTTCTGAGTCATGAGTCCAGTGAGAGATACTGATGGGAAAAAACAGAGAGAAGAGAGATAAACAGAACAAGCTGCTGGGAGAAGAGGAAGAGATTTGAAGATGGTAACTTATCAAGATAGAAGTAATAGTCCATAGGGGTGCCTGGGTGGCTCAGTGGGTTAGGGCCTCTGCCTTCGGCTCGGGTCATGATCTCAGGGTCCTGGGATCGGGCCCCGCATCGGGCTCTCTGCTCGGCGGGGGGCCTGCTTCCTCCTCTCTCTCTCTGCCTGCCTCTCTGCCTACTTGTGATCTCTCTGTGTCAGATAGATAAATAAAATCTTTAAAAAAAAAAAAAAAGAAGAAGTAATAGTCCATAATACTGCGGCTAAGACTATACAGTCTGGAACCAGACTGCCTAAGTTCTTTTTCTGGCTTTGCTACTCAAACTTGTATAAACTCTGCCTTAGTTTCCCCCTCTTTAAGGAGAATAATGGGGAATAATAATATGACTTACTTTGTAAGATGGTTCCTGAAGTATAAACAAATTAATAATGTAAAGAGCTTAGAAACTGTCACTGGGATATAGTAAATTGTCAAATTTACTCCTGTAATTTTTCCTAAAAAACATTAAAGATATATGTCTGATTAACCACCTTTTCAAAAATATTCCTGATGATTATCCTGCTCCAACCTTCTCAAATTATGCCTTTCTGAGGTGGCTATATTGGTACCTTGTTAATCGAAATTTAGGATAAGCATTTTACTGTTAGAATTCAAAGAACTGCATGCCTTGGGTTCTTTTATATTTACAAGGCTTAATTCCAGTTTATGTTCCAACTTGCACATTATATTCTTTACCTGATTTATTGCTACTTGTAATAATACTATTTATAACACTTTTTGTCCTTAGTTCTTTAAAGTTTCACGTACCTCCATTCATTCCAGCTCACAGGAAAGTAGGTGGTAAGTAGCAGAATCTCACCTTTTTCAAGGAACAAAATCACTAAATACATAATAATGAAGTGACGCTCATCAAATTGGTGGTCAGGTTGGTAACAGGATGGGGGGCTGACATATTGCTCAGGCCTCCATGTTCTCGGGCACTCTCAGAACATTGCTCATGTCTTTAGGGGCGCCTGGGTGGCTCAGTGGGTTAAGCCTCTGCCTTCGGCTCAGGTCATGATCTCAGGGTCATGGGATCGAGCCCCGCTTCCAGCTCTCTGCTCAGTAGGTAGCCTGCTTCCCACCCCCCCACCCCCACCTGCCTCTCTGCCTACTTATGATCTCTCTCTCTCTGTCAAATGAATAAATAAAATTAAAAAAAAAAAAAAGAAGAAGAAGATTGCTCATGTCTTTCATGAAGGTGAGTGGCAAAGGGCAGTCTGGGACTCAGACAGATCTGGTTCAAATCTTGATCTACCATTTACAAACTCGCGGGTCTTAGGAAAGCTACTTGACTTCCTGGCTTCCACGTTTTCCTCTATAAATTGGGAATGATAATTGTTTCTTCTTTATAGGCTTTTTTGGGGGGTGTGGAGGTGTTTGGCGATGGCGGATCAACTGACACATAGGAAATGATCAATAACTATGGCCATTTTTATTCATGGAATTCACCTCTTTCAGGATGCATAGGCCATCTTCACTTGAGATGATGCCATTTTAAACAAGTCTTCTTGTTTAAATATCTGAGTCTAGGGCGCCTGGGTGGGTCAGTGGGTTAAAGCCTCTGCCTTCGGCTCAGATCATGATCCTAGGGTCCTGGGATAGAGCCCTGCATCGGGCTCTCTGCTCAGCAGGGAGCCTGCTTCCCCCTTTCTTTCTGCCTGCCTCTCTGCCTACTTATGATCTCACTGTCAAATAAGTAAATAAAATCTTTTTAAAAAATAAATAAATATTTGAGTCTGAAACTTTTGTAAAGGGATATATTAGTGTAGAGCTTGAGCAAAGTGGCTTCATTTTGACTTCTTTTCTTCAGGACTACATAGGCTTTGTATGCGGAGAGGCCCAGTGCTATAGGAGGAAGACAAGGGGAAAATGTGGAGGTATGCATGGCACAGAATATTGTGGTTGGAGTTTCTTAAACTGTAGCCCACCAGAACTACCTGGAGTGCTCATTAAAATACAGAGTCCTGGGCCCTATCCCAGAGGTTCTGATTTAGTATGTCTGAAGTGGGGCCTGAGAACTTGCATGATGAACAAATAGTGAGTCATGCAGTTGCTGCTCGCCCGGGTCCCCCGCTGAGCTAGGAGAACCTCTCACTCACACTATCTATTATGAGTCAGAAGTTTTGTTTTGTTTTACAAACAGTTGTATTTCTCCCCATGATGATAATCTCCTTAAAGGGCCTGGGTTGCCTCTTCAATTTTATGTGCTCCTCATCATCCCTTTCGGAGCTCAGCACATCCTCAATCCTCAACAAAGACTTGTTTAGCTCCAGGGAGGAGGGTCAACAGAAGACTTCTTATCTTTTATGTCTTGCTACTTTCAAAATTTCTCCTTCTGGAGGGATGTTGAAAGTCTTATGGCCTTTCAGCTTGGGTTTTCAAAAAGGAGACTGATCTATGCTTATTATCAATGGAAAATGAAAAAATTAATACACATACAATGTGTGTATATTTAAAAACACTTTATATTTTTAAAATAAAACAAAAAATTAAGCCTCCAAAGGAAAGAGAGCATAGGACTGTGTAGTTATGACAGCTAATAGAGCTACTGTTATCAGATAGCAAATTTGACTCTGAGCTTCCTGACAATAATAAGAGAAGGATGAGGGATTATATAATTCTGTCCTACTCACGACCCAGCCATTTACTTGATCTGTTATAGCATAGTCTTGTTTCCTCTGCTTTCTAGTTTCCTTTCTCTGTATGCTGGCCCCAAATTTCTGCTTATAGTTTTCTTCAAATTCCTTTTCTGGCTTTAGTAAGTTAATACATTTTCTTTTTATTCTTATACTCCATATACACCTCTGAATGAGATCGATGTTCTCTGGTTTTGATCCCAAATGACCTCTACTAAACCACTCCTTCCAGGAAGGGACGACAATCTGTGTCTCCTGCGAGGCTGACTTTGGCACTCAGGCAGTACTCGGCATCAGAAGGGCCTTTTGGCGGGCAGCGAGACCTACGAACTGATAGAACTGTAGTTCCTTCAGGAAGAACCAGAATGAATCGAATGACAAATCCTTAAAGGAATAAAGCTGTGGCAAATATGTTTCCTCTTGAGTGCGGCTTCATAGAGGAAGATCCTGAGGCTATTTCTAGGATCTGTAGGAAGGAATGCTGTGATCGGTTAGTGATGTTTGTGGAAATGGAGGGGGGTGGGGGAGAAGAGTGGCAGCCTGCCAGCCAGGTTGTTTTCTATTGTGTTTTGCAGTAAGCCAATTATCAAAAATGTATTTGAGACCCAATAAGGGAAAAACAAGAGTCTAATCAGAATTGGGTTCCATGTGAAGGTTTAGTCTCAAAAATTAAGAAGCCCAGTTTCTGAAACCAGGTTAGAAAAGGACTAGATATACATATTGACTTAAGCCATCTGAATATTGAATTGAGACTCTTGATTGTTCTTGGGCCCAGAAAGGGGCTGAAGCTGTAGTTTGTTGTCTCCTACCTGAAAGGAGTGAGCTCTATGAAGTAAAGAGATAACTTGTTTCCTAGTTCTGTAAAGAAAAGAGATAGTGGGGTGCCTGGGCGGCTCAGTGGGTTAAAGCCTCTGCCTTTGGCTCAGGTTGTGATCCTGGGGTCCTGGGATCGAGCCCCGCATCAGGCTCTCTGCTCACCAGGGAGCCTGCTTCCTCCTCTCTCTCTGCCTGCCTCTCTGCCTACTTGTGATCTCTATCTGTCAAATAAATAAATAAAAATCTTAAAAAAAAAAAAAAGAAAAGAAAAGAGCTTGGGGGAAATGGGCAATATTCTTTGTGATAATATTGGCTAGTGGACACTTTGTGGTTTGCCAACTGGTACCACTTAAGGATAATTTGAATGCAAAAAACCTCCCTTAAAACCAATCTTGAGAGTCCCTTCCAGCTCTATAGTGACCAGGACAAAGTTTTCCACTCTCTTAATTATCAATTCTTCATTATTAGAAAAAGAACATCTTCAAGACAGAAAGAGACATAGGCACTGGTTAATCCAATCCCTTTTTACCAAAAGAAGCTTGATTCTTTTAGTGGTCAAGAGACCTAGTTCTGGTTCTGCTACTAATTAGTGGTCTTGGGCAAATCACTTAACGTTTCAGGGCTTCAGTTTTTTAATTTTTCAAATAAAGAATTTAGGTTGATCTCTATCACCCATTCATATCTATAAAGTTTAATGAGCTTTGATTTAGTCTCTGAAAAGTGTCTAATAAATTTCATTCATTCTACAAATGCTTACTGAACAGCTATTCTTGACTAAACACTAGGTCGGGCTCTAGGAATACAAAGTCATATATCCCCGACCTTTCCCAAGTTACCTATAGTATAATGGAAGATAAATGCATAACTGCTTTGAGAGGGACATAGCATAGCAGCTAAGAGTGTAACAACCACACTGCCCAGGTTTAAATTCTAGCTCAGATCCTTTCTATATTTGTGACACTGGACAGCTCCTTTCTTCCTTTTCTCCCTTCCTTCCTTTCATTCTTTCTTTCAGATTTATTTACTATTTTAGAGAGAGAGAGAGCGAGAGAGCAGGGTTGGGGACGGAAGGAGGGGGAAAGAGAGTCTCAAGCAGACTCTGCAGAACCTGACATGAGGCTCAATCTCAAGACCCTGAGATCACAACCTGAGCTGAAACCAAGAGTTGGATGCTTAACTGATTGCACCGCCCAGGCGTCCCTACACTAGACGTGTTTCTTTACTTTTCTGTGCCTCATTTCCTCATCTCATCTTCAAATGGTGTCCACCTTATCTGGATGATAGGAGAGTTAAGTAAGTTAATAAATAAATATAAATCATTAAGAACTCTCTGGGTGGTATAGATGAGTGAGTTTTTAGAGGATGCTATTTTAGGGCATTCTCAACTGTCATTTAAATCAGAGCAACTCTCTTTAGAGGTTTTATAAATTAGGTATCTATATAATATTTCCTTTGAAGAAAGTGTTCAACTGCATATAAAACAAATGCAAATGCAGTGAGAAGTTTGACTATCAAGACCTTTGGTGTAGAATAAGAAGATGTCTTAATGAAGATTATATCTAAACCTAGGCAGATTGGGTTATTTCTGGTTACAGTCTGTACTCCATTAAAGAACTAACTATGGAACTGTCCTGTAAGACAGAAGTAAATAACTATTACCTTGTTTGAGAGTCACCCAGCTGAATGGGTTACTGGAAAGCATCATGCCAAGCTCCTTTGTTTATAAAAGGAAGAAAATATGTGACTCATCCAAGGTCACAAAGCTTGTTAGGAACAGACCCTGCTCTGGCCACTGGGTTAGGTTCTTTCTAAACCACAGTGATCCTGGGGATGTGCGCCGATGGGATACCTGGGCTGATATGTTACACCGACTTTAGTTTTATTTGATTTTTTAAATCAATAAATATTTCTGAATATATCTCTAAAAGGTAAGGACTTCAAAAAATATCATAATATCATTATCACACCTAAAAGAACAGTTAACGGTAATTCCTTAATGTCATAAAACAGTGTTCAAATTTCAGATTTTGATGCAGAGTTTAAAGTTCAAGCTGATCCACTTTGTGTGACCTTTGAAGTATTAGGGAACCTTTCTGGGTCACACATTCCTCATCTGTGAACTAGGGACGATTATGAAATCACTAGGGGCTGTTGTGAATATCAGATTTGTAAGGTCCTATTATAATGCAGCACATGTTAAACATTTAAGAAACCATTGTTGAGGGGCAGCTGGGTGGCTCAGCCGGTCAAGTATCTGCCTTTGACTCAGGTCCTGATCTCGGGGCCCTGGATCAAGCTCCATGTTGGGGTCCCTCCGTAATGAGGAATCTGCTTCTCCCTGTGCTCCCTCCCACCCCCTGCTTGTGCATGCACGGAGGAGTATACACAATCTCTCTCAAATAAATAAATAAAATCTAAAAAAAAAAAAAAGAAAAGAAAAAAAGAAACCACTGTTGAGATGGTGAAGAAAAAGTACCTGGCACATGGTGGGTACTTAATAAGTCTGAGCCATTATTATTAAACAATTGTAATACGATATAATAAGTATTAGATCTGTGGAAAGGAGGTGGTGCCTGGAGGGTTAGGCAACAAATACCTTTTGGAAGAGATGTTACTTATGAGATGGATGGACAAAGCCAGTAGGATGGGAAAGTGGCGCTCCAGATGGAGGCAGAATTGAATTAAAGGATGAACAAGGAGCCACTTTCTTTCTTTCTTTTTTTTAAGATTTTATTTATTTATTTGACAGAAAAAGATTACAAGTAGGCAGAGAGGCAGGCGGAGAAAGGCCAGGGTGGGGGGGTGCGGGGAGGAGGCTCCCTGCCGAGCCGGATGCGGGGAGCCGGATGCTCCATCCTAGGACCCTGAGATCATGACCTGAGCCAAAGGCAGAGGCTTTAACCATTGAGCCACCCAGGCGCCCCAAGGAACCACTTTCTAAGTGCCTATCTACAAAGAACACTAAGACTTCCTTGGAAGAAATTGGACTTCCTTGGACTTCGAGTTCCTCGCAGTACTCTTCATGGAGTTGGTGAGCTGTGCTATGGTCTGACATTATATGTGCTGGACATTTAATAAATCTCTAGTTTTTTAATTTGAACGTATGACAAAAGAAAAAAATATTATGTATAATCCCCACTGCCTTTAAAAAGAGTGGATCTTGGTAACCAGAGGATTTGTTGTTTGCTAATCACAAAAAAGTTCCTCACTCTTAGTATAAAGTATGCAAGTTTAAATAGAATGACAGGGCCACAGGGCGCGTGGTGGCCCAGTTGTTAAGCATCTGCCTTCAGCTCGGGTCATGATCCCAGGGTCCTGGGATGGAGCCCTGCATGGGGCTCCCTGCTCAGCTGGATGCCTGACTTCTCCCTCTCCCCTCCCCCTGCTTGTGTTCCCTCTCTCACTGTGTCTCTCTTTCTGTCAAATAAATAAATAAAAATCTTAAGAAAAAAAAAAAAAAGAAGAAGAATGACCGGGACAAAGTTCAATTGCTTTAAATAAAATAAGGAGGTATGGGAGGTCTACCAAGGAGTAAAGGGAAGAAGAAATACTGCTTCCCTGTCCCTGAGATTACAGGGACTGAAAGACCATGAGGCTCTTCAGCTGATTTCTGCCTCGCTCTCTCTGAGAGTCTAGTGAAGTCAATGACCCTCAGAATTTTTAAAAACATAAAATACATAGAACTAAAAAAAAAAAAAAAAGAAAATGATTACAGTAAAATAGTTATCAAAATATTTTTAAAATCACAGATTTCACTGGGGGTGGAGAGGTCTGAATGGGAGGAGCACAGGAGCTTTAGAGGGCAATGAAGCTACCCTGTATCATACTGTAATGATGGGCACCTGCCATTGTACATTTGTCAAAACTTACAGAATGTGTAACACCAGAAGTGAATTCTAATGTAAACTATAAACTTTGCGTGACAATGATGTGTCAGCACGGATTCAATGATGTGTCCACAAATGTGCCACGCTGGTGGCGGGTGTTGATAGAAGGGAGGTTATGTATGTGTTGGGCAGGAGACAGGAGTCTATGGGAACTCTGTATTTTCTGTTCAGTTTTGCTCTGAACCTAAACCTGCTCTGAAAAAATAGAGTATAGATATAGATATAATTGCATTTGTGATAGAGTGATATATGCAATTCTTTATTGACACTTAACATGATCCAGTACTAAGTCTAACTACCATAATGCAAAATGCTGATGACCATTAACAATATTATAAGATATTTGCAGCTACTGTAATATGACATGAAAATATCTCTGATTTCTATTAGTGGAAAAATCACAGGGTACTGTTAATGCTACTATAATTTATTGATTACACTCATAATGAAAGGGAATACTAAATTTCAATCACAGGTTACTGAAAATAAGGATGTGAATTACTTTCCATCCAGGCTCAAAATTTCCTCCATAGAATCCTTTACGGAGAGGAGATCCTGTGGTCCCTGATTTAAGGTTCCTTTTCTAGACCCTAGAATACAATCAGTTCAACTTCTCATCTCACAGATTCTGGAGCTCTGTCCCATTATTATTTTCTTCAAGGTTTCCCTGCTGATCTGGGTTTTTTCTCTTTGTTTTTGGCAAATAATGCCTGTGTTTTCTAGAGCCAGCTGACCCCTGTTTATTCCCTGTGTCCTCTGATATTCAGGAAAGGCAGAGTTGCTCATAACATCAGCTGATGCAATGCCATGAGAAGCTGGAGTGAATGAGAAAGAGGGAGGGAATCTTCAAACTTGCTAGTTGGTCTTTTATGTTGGGTACTGGAAAGGTGTCTTTCTCCATTGGTTACTAAGAACAATCTGTAGTGTGTTTATGGTACTTTTGAACTTCAAAGGACTTGGCCAGGATTATTAACTAATGATGTCTCAGTTCTGTTGAGTTGATTAAGGTAGGATCGCTTTCTAATAAAAGTGTCTGATGTATGTTGCTCCACTATTCCTGAGATCTCAATGAGGTGAATAGAAAGGAGATATGTCCAAGGACAGTTAAAGTATTGTTTTCTCAGATTTCCTCTACTATTCAAATAGAAGGAGAATTCTTTAGGCTAGTTATATAACTGAATGGATAGATGAATCTATTTCTTACTCACTGAGTTCAGAATCCTTCTCTAGATAAGATTCCTGGAAGCCATTATTAAATCAAAAGAAGTAGTTTCCCAAGATGGAATGTATATGCCTACACTGTGCCTTTGATATAATATCATTGTTAAGTGACCCTTTATTGAGCGCCATTTTCTACTGGATAAAGCCTAAAATTCTTGTTAGGGCATTCAAGGCTTTCTCTAAACGCACGCCAGCCTAACTTTTCTACCATCATGTTCTTCCTCAAAACCAGCCTCTACACTCTATCTTTTCTTGAACATAAAAAAATCGCTCATATACTGTTCATTTTGCTCAGGTCATTCCTTTTTCCAAGAATGCTCTTGGCCTTGGTTTATCTTATTCCTTGTACCTCCCAGACACACATTTCTCACCAGTCAACCCATTTTGAAGTCTTTCCAGATGGCATGTGCTGCTCCAATCCATATGGTTTCTTTATGAATTTTCTATCACTCCCTTGTCTCATTTTGCCGTGAGCTATAGTTATTTATGTATCCGTGTATTCCCACATAGATTGTGAGCCCTGAAGAGGAGGAATCACATTTTTTTCTGGTTCATTCTAGTGCCTAGTTCAGTGCCATGCATATAGAAGGCATTCAAAAAATATCTGTGTGAAAGAATGTATTGTCCTGCATTATTTGCTTAAAAAAATCAACATATAATGTATTATTAGCCCCAGGGGTACGGGTCTGTGAATTGCCAGGTTTACACATTTCACAGCACTCACCATAGCACATACCTCCCCAATGTCCATAACCCAACCGGCCTCTGCATACATCCCACCCCTGGCAACCTTCAGTTTGTTTTGTGAGATTAAGAGTCTCTTATGGTTTGTCTCCCTCCCGATCCCATCTTGTTTCATTTATTCTTTTCCTACCCCCAAACCCCCCAAGCCCCCCACATTGCATCTCCACTTCTTCATATCAGGGAGATCATATGATAGTTGTCTTTCTCTAATTGACTTATTTCGCTAAGCATGATACCCTCTAGTTCCATCCAAATCATCGCAAATGGCAAGATTTCATTTCTTTTGATGGCTGCATAGTATTTCATTGTATATATATACCACCTCTTCTTTATCCATTCATCTGCTGATGGTCATCTAGGTTCTTTCCATAGTTTGGCTATTGTGGACATTGCTGCTATAAACATTTGGGTGCACGTGCCCCTTCGGATCACAACATTTGTATCTTTAGGGTAAATACCCAGTAGTGCAATTGCTGGGTCATAGGGTAGCTCTATTTTCAACTTTTTGAGGAACCTCCATGCTGTTTTCCAGAGTGGTTGCATTAGCTTGCATTCCCACCAACAATGTAGGAGGGTTCCCCTTTCTCTGCATCCTCACCAACATCTGTCATTTCCTGACTTGTTAATTTTAGCCATTCTGGCTGGAGTGAGGTGGTATCTCATTGTGGGCTTTTTAAAAATTTATTTTCAGCATAACAGTATTCATTATTTTTGCACCACACCCAGTGCTCCATGCAATCCATGCCCTCTATAACACCCACCACCTGGTACCCCAACCTCTCCCCCTCCGCCCCTTCAAAACCCTCAGATTGTTTTTCAGAGTCCATAGTCTCTCATGGTTCACCTCCCCTTCCAATTTCCCCCAACTTCCTTCTCCTCTCTATCTCCCCCTGTCCTCCATGCTATTTGTTATGCTCTACAAATAAGTGAAACCATATGATAATTGACTCTCTCTGCTTGACTTATTTCACTCAGCATAATTTCTTCCAGTCCCGTCCAAGTTGCTACAAAAGTTGGGTATTCGTCCTTTCTGATGGAGGCATAATACTCCATAGGGTATATGGACCACATCTTCCTTATCCATTCGTCCGTTGAAGGGCATCTTGGTTCTTTCCACAGTTTGGCGACCTTGGCCATTGCTGCTATAAACATTGGGGTACAGATGGCCCTTCTTTTCATGACATCTGTATCTTTGGGGTAAATACCCAGTAGTGCAATTGCAGGGTCATAGGGAAGTTCTATTTTTAATTTCTTGAGGAATCTCCACATTGTTCTCCAAAGAGGCTGCACCAACTTGCATTCCCACCAACAGTGTAAGAGGGTTCCCCTTTCTCCACGCATGTTGTTTCCATGCTCTTGGATCGGAAGAATAAACATTGTTAAAATGTCTATACTGCCTAGAGCAATCTATACTTTTAATGCTATTCCGATCAAAATTCCACCGGTATTCTTCAAAGAGCTGGAGCAAATAATCCAAAAATTTTTATTGAATCAGAAGAGACTCCAAATCGCTAAGGAAATGTTTAAAAACAAAAATAAAATGGGGGGCATCACATTACCTGATCTCATTGTGGTTTTTATTTGTATTTCCCTGATGCTGAGTGATGTGGAGCACTATTTCATGCTGCATTATTCTCTTTTGAATTTTCTCATGGAACTGTGCTTGTGGTTCACAAAGATTAAGGGAGGTCACCTCTGCATGACTGAGCAGCTTGTTACTGTATATACCTAAGTCCCTTCACATGCCATCCATTGCTAACTCCCAGGTTCATCTTCCAATCCAGCCACATCTTCCTAGAATCCCTATAAACCAAACATAACAGGATGCAGCAGCCTTCCCCGAAACCCTGGGGTACTTTCACATTTCCATGGGCCATCTGTTTGACATGTCCTTCCTCTTTATCTATCTAGCAAACTCCTACTCATCCTTCAGAGCCTAGATCAAATACCCTCTGAACTCTATAGGCTTTCTCATCTGACCAAGGTAGAATTAATTGCTCCCACCTTTAGTTTTCATCAGTACTTAAAACCATGACACATTCATAGTAGGTACTCAGTAAGTGACTTCTGGAACTACTTGCTCCCAGCTCTTTGTTCCGGATACAGTCTGAGTTAGAAGCAAATCCACCAATGCGCAACTCAGGCTCTCCTATCAGTCTCACTGAATTGGAGATCCTTTGGTGAGGAAAAAGGATGAGTAGACTTAAGGGGGCTCAGAACCCTGAAGTCTTATTTCTCTGTGCATAGCACTGTATATGCCCATGGTTAAAACAAGAAGAGAGGAGGAGACAAAGGAGGGATTTGTGAAAGGAAGAAAAGTCAAATTAATCTGAGCCTGTAATCTGAGCCCCAGGTCAAGATAGATGCCCTCACTGTTGGACCTCAATGCCAGAATGTCATAGACCAAGCTCATAATTTAGTTTATGACTGATCTTTATAGTAATAAAAAAAAATCTAGAAAGAAGCTGCCTGGCACCATTTGCCGAAGACATTTTTTAATACTGTCAAATGATTCGTAATTATACGGGTGAGTGTGCGGCGTTCGCTCTGTAGTGCTGGTGCTGAGACTCGTCCAGCTCTTTCTGCACCCAAGAGTGCTGTTTTATGTAAACAAGACCTCTGAGGAAGGTAGAGATGGGTAATAAAGATGAAAAGAAATGGAGTATATTAACGCAAGGACAAATTAATAACGGCCTTTCCATCCTCTACCAGGAAAATCAGTCGCTGAGGCGTAATTGTACTTTTTGAGGCGAAAGGGGAGCAGAAATCCAAACAAAGCAACAGACAGCAGAAAGAAAATCAGACAGGGTTCCGGAGTCCAACTACTCTAGGAAGATAGTCTGCACTTGGGGAAACTATTATCTGCGTGCCCAGCCAGCTCTCTGGGCCCCTGCAAAGGGCTTTCCTTGGCACAAATGAGACCACTTGCCAGGCTTTGTCCAGGTCCCTGGGGCACACAGAAGCTATATCGGGGGATGGTGGGTGGAAGTAAGGGGAAGGATGTGTGGTGAGATGTCAGGGCAATGAAAAAAGAAAGGAAGACAGCATCAACACATCACCTTCATTTCTGTTCACATGAAGGGGTGGGAAGCTGCGTGTTGTTGAGATTTGACTGAAATGAATACAGCGTTGAGGAAATGAGGCTGAGCTCACCCAGGTGGAGCTGTTTTCATGTCAGCAGTTGACTGTCTGAATTCCCAGACAAGTAAGTCAGCTCAACTGTTTCTGACCCAGCTGAGCCTGCACAGGTCCCTCTGATGGGCAGAGTGTAATGCCAGGAAGATACCTATGGGCTCCCCAGGCCTTCACTTGGCTCAGGCTCACTTGTCCAAAGGGCCTGCTCCACATCACTAAAGTCTAGAAAATGTTCCGTTTAAACCAAAGATGGCCTACTCTTCAGGCCTTTGGCATAGGGTGACTTGGTACCTCCTGGTCTCACAAAGACTCTGGTCTCCTCGGACTCACGTGTGCAAGTGAGAGGCCCTGATGCCTGCCTGGAGTAGCATGAGGTAAGCCAGGCTGAGGACGAAAAGGGTTAAGGAGGCATTCGGGCTCAGGGACTGACCTACACTTGCACGACCTTGTGAATAAGTGCCTCTTTCAGTTTTGCTCTCGGGAGCCTCACTTGCCTCTCTGGACTCTGGACTCCACCCTGGAGAGAGATGCTCGATGCTCTGGAAAGAGATGGATGCTTCCTGTTAGTTTAAAAAGCCTCAAGCCAGGTCTCCCCTTCAGCTGGATTGTTCTTCTCACATGTTTACCTCAGCTAAATTCCTCTCTCTCTCTCTCTTTTTTTTTTTTTTTTACTGATTAAAGACTGTGAAGACCAGAAATGAAACTGTATATAGTATTTGGAATTACACAGTGAGGGGGACCACCTTGCTTTCTCAGGGAGCTCAGGAGCTCAGAGAGGGCCTAACCACCACAGAGGCTGAGACCTGTCATGGAGGTGTCCTGACTCACCCTGACTAAAATGACCCAGGGACTCGGAGTCAAGGAGTTCCACGTTCTAATTTTGAATTGAGTGTCAGCTGATCTGGGATCCACTTACCAGAATAAATAAAAATTAATTAATTAGTTAATTAATTAAATAAAATAAAAATATCTGGTTGATCGAGCCCCTCCCGATGCCTTTAAAAGCCTTGTTGACCACTCTTGGAGTAGACTAATTCCTTAAAATAACCTACGAAACTCAACTGGGTGGGCCTCCAATCAATTCTCCCGCCCTGTATTTTGTCACTTTCTTTGCTATTCATACTGCCGGTCTTGTGGGCCTCAGCTGCACTACATTCCATCTGGCCTCAGGGCCTTTGCAATGGCTATTTCCTCCTCTGCCTGGAATTTCTTTCCAAGCCCTACCCTGACTCCCAAATTCACTCCTGCTGCTTGTCCTTCAGTTTTACGCACAGACGTTAATTCCTCAGGAAAGTTCCCCAGACCCACCAGGCTGGATTGAACCCCACATGGCACCTTCGCACAGTGCTCCTTTAACATTGACCATGATTTGCAGTAAGTCTTTGCAAGATCAGCTGTTTAATGTCTCTGTTTCCATGCAGTTCCAGGTTTGGCAGTACCTTTGTTCTGTTCACCTTCGTAGGTTCAAGGCCCAGCACTTAGCCGCACTCTGGGAACAGCTGTGACATGGGAGGAGAAGGAGGCGGCCCAGAGTTGTGTGTGGGGAAGTCGGGGAGGGGAAGGTGGTGGCGGGAGGTGAGGTAAGGGGAGGTACCTCTGGAAGAAACTGGAGCAAAGCTGGGTGCGTACCTTTGGACTGTACCTTCCAGACTGCCACACCCAGGGCCCCCAGTCCGAAGCTAGCTCAGCTCCAAAACAGCCTGTGGTGAAGGGAGATAGTGAACAAATGAAGCTTAATCACGGTGAATTCAATTCCCCGGTGGTCAACCTAGCGATCTCAGTAATTAGAGGAAAAGATATTGCGTCAGACATTTCTAATGAGCACAGAACTTTCAGTTTGCAGTGTGGTCTGTTAAGTATTTTAATAGTTTAGGTCTTCATCTCATCTCTTCCTCCTTTATTTAGTGCTACATTTCCCTCTGGTGGTTTTATTCCCTTTGATAGACTTGTAAAAGCATTATTATTTTTTTTTCCCTAACTCTCGGGTATAGCTCACTCTGTCTCCTTGATTCCTTTATCTTTTCTTTTGCAAACCATGGAAAGTTATGTGCTCTTCTTTGATTTTCTTCTATGGTTCCACATTCCTGTACTGTAAATTTTTTTACTTGTGATCTCTGAAATATCCCCCACAAGGTCAAAGTGCTTGCTACTTATTTCTTTGTTGGGAAAAAGAAAAGTTGGGACTCCCTCTTGGCTGTAGGACACCTGATCTTCTTTCAAACCTCCATTTCCATTCCCATCTCTAACATCTTACTCACTCAGGTCCTTGGGGCTCCTTGTTTTGCTTCCTAAAAATAGTGTGACTTCCCACCACTTCTCTCTGTAATAGGCACTCAGGGCATTTAAAAAAAAATCTTCTTACAAGAGGAGAAAAAAAGGCAAATAACTGGTAACTTTTCTAAGCAATTATTCAGCTATCTAAATATTCAAAATGTAGAGTTTCTCTAAGGATCCATTTTTCATAGTCTTGTCATCTGCCAGATGTTGGCATCACTGAAATCCTCAGTATGACAAGGGACTGTTCTTCCTTAACCCCACCTGAGCCTCTGCCTCATTGGAACAGCCAGGAATACAGCAAATGTATTTTACTATTAATCCATTTTGACATAAACCCTAGCCATATTAGCCATAATATGAAAATTTAATAGAAAACCCATTTTCAGGTGGCTTTGGGTCCGAATAAAGGGCTGGTTGGGCATTGATTGGTCTTACTTGGGAATCAAGAATATTTAGCCATCTCACCAGGAGGGTGAAATGCTTCTTTATGTGTACTTGACTTTTTAAAAAATAAGTTTCATACCCTAGATTCTTTCCAAGTTTTGGTGCAGAAAAAAATTACTTTGCCTCACCAATGTATCTTTTTATTTGGCTTATTTCTAGTTTCCTTAGCACATAATATACATGTTTTACTGTCTACGTTCTGTTGAAACATCCCATTTAGAAGTCTTTCTACTGACTTCACCAACCATCAGTAGTGTGACCTTAGACAAGTTACTTAACCTTTCTGGGCCTTGGTTTCCTCAACTGTACAATGCCAACAACAACAACAACAACATGTATTTTCTAGAGGCATTTATTAATTCATTTGCCCATCCACTTATTCAACAAATATTTCTTGACCACCTACTACGTGCCAAGTGTTACTTTAGTTACTCTAGGAATATAGCAGTGAACACCACAAAGTCCATGCCTTCATGGAGCTAACATATGGAGGGCTAGAGAAACATAAGCAAATAAATATGCAATAAATTCAGATGTGCTAGGTTATTTGAAGAATAAAGCAGAGTTGGGAGAAAGGGAATGATGGGGGGCATGGCAGGTAGGCTCCCCAGGAAGCAGATTCTGGGAGAGAGACTAGAATGGCCGGAACTCATCAGTGAGTGCTCTCAGGATCAACAACTATGGGAGCGCAAAGGCACAAGAAAGTAAAGGGCCTGAGCTGACCCCCCAGGAGCTATCTCTGAAGCTGAGATAGACTTTTAGAATTGACCCCATTTTGAGGCAAGGAATTTGGGCATTTATACCCCTGTGTAGCTCAGCCACATGTGTTGCCTCTTGGAAAGTGGTTCTTCTCAGCTCAGGGCAATTTCCAGAGAGAGAGAGAGAGAGCTGAGAGCTTAGAGTTACCAACTGCTGTCACCTTCAGCACCTGGGGGCAAGATGCTTCAGTGTGGGTGGAGCATCGCCACGTCCACTGTAGGTGAGAAAGGATGTGCTACTTTATATACAGGCATGAGGGAAGCTTTCTCTGACATGATGGTGTTTGAGGAGGGGTCTTAAAAAAAGTAAGGATTGAGTCTTCCAGAGGTCTTGGGAAAGAGCACAACTGGGAAGGAAGACCAGGAGGTGCTAAGGCCCTGAGGCTAGACTGTCCTTGAGGTGGTCAAAGAATCCTAGACGAGTGTGACTGAAGAGGAACATCCAGTGGAGAGTAATGAAATATGAAGGAAATGTAGTCAGGATGGAACCTTGGGTCAGATCATACAGGGCTTCACAGATCATAAAGGAGCATGCCCAGCATATAGTCAATGCTTGGAGAAATTGCTGCCATCAGTGCCATTGCTCTTGATGGCCATGTCTTGTTTAGCTTCATATTCTTTGCACCTGACAGAAACTGGGGTATACAGTAGGCACTCAATGTTTGCTCACTGAACTAAACATATACATACACACATACATACATACACATACACTGTTGTATGTGTGTTTTTGCTTTTGTTTTAGTGTGCAGCAAACTCTGTAACCTCTGTACCAATTTCAAAGTTTTATCAGCTCTTGCAGAATAAAGAACCATATCTAGTTAGCTGATCCTTTCTTGCGCCCAGCCCAGCCTGGTTGTGCCCAGAGGCTTGTGATGCGGCCTACCATTCACCTGCCCCTATTTCTGTATAGAACCACTGCCACTCTACGTATCCTAGAGTTAGAATAATGACATCCTGTGCCCCTCAAAGGAATTCGTTTGTGATACTCTCACAGTTAGACTCTTAGGGCTCAACATAGGACCTCTTTGTGTTATTTTCCATTAAAAATTTAGCTAGTCATTTTCAAATTCACCTCTGATCTCTGCTCAGAGGGTGTGCCCAGGCTTCCAGTTTCTTTTTGCAAAGAGAGAAAGTCATGAGTGTGTCAAGTACCATTAAGCATCATATATATACACCTGGGTAGAAGGTGGCCCCAGTGTAAGATTACCTTGTATTTTTGGCTGTTTTGGACACATAAACTTCTATGTCAATTTTTTTGCCTATTTAAATATATAAACTTTGGGGATATAATTAAAACAGGCAATTGCCTACTTATAATTTATTAATTCGGATATACATACATATTTAAAATTCTATGCATAAAATATTAATTTAGAAATATTGCTTTTTTCCAGTTACACATTTCATGAAATGATTTGGTTCAGATTCTTCATGGGCAACATTGACTTCAGTGTTGCTTTCTTCACAGAGATATCTTTTAGTTCCTCACATACAGTTTTCAGAGCCCATCACCTTCTGTCAATTTTAAAATTCGGGATTGATGTTATCATTGTAAATTTTATTATAAGCCATGGGTGCCTATTTACTTAATAATAGTTTTTTCTTCAAATATTTTCAAAGATATATATCTGTGATCTTGTAATCATTGAGAACATGCTTTAAAAATCTGAACTCTACCTCTGATACTACTAATACATTATATGTTAATTAATTAAATTTAAGTTTTAAAAAATGCAAAAAATTCATATTCAAAATAAGATTAACCACCTCACACCCATTAAGATGGTTACTAGAAAAAAAAGAATGAACCCATAAGATAACAAATGTTGGTGAAGATGTGAAGATATTGGAAGCATTGTGCACTGTTGGCAGAAATGTAAAATGGTACAATGTGAAAATATAGTGGTTCCTCAAAAAATTAAAAAAAAAAATTACCTTGTGATCCAGCAATCCCACTTCTGGATATATACACAAAAGAACTTAAAGCAAGGTCACAAAGAGATATTTGTACCCCCATGTTCCTAGCAGTATTATTCACATAGCCAAAAGGTGGAAACATCCCAAATATCCACTGATGGGCAAATCAATAAACAAAATGTGGTACATACATACAAGGAAAATTATTATGCCCTGAAAAGAAAGGAAATTTTGATATGTGCTGAAATAGATGAAACTTGAGGACAATATTAAGTGAAATAAACCAGTCATAAAAGGACAGATACTGTACAATTCCACTTATAAAGTACTTAGGATAGTCATATTCACAGAGATACAAAAAATGCTGTTGTCAGGGTCCCAGAAAGGGGGAGAATGAAGAGTTATGATTTAAATAGTTATAGAGTTTCAGTATTAAAAGTATTAAAAGATGAAAAATTTTGGAGATGGATATGACGATGGTTGCACAAGAAAATGAATGTGAGTGCTTATGTACATACTTCACCGCAGTTTAATAAATAAAAATAAAATGGAATGAAAATAAAATAAAAATTTACAGTTATAGTATCAACTCCTTTGAAGTAATTATTAAATCTTTGTTAACATTTTTTTTTATTACAAAAAAGTTTGATTCTGCCAGGTAACCACTAAAAACACCCAAAGTAGACACTGGTTGAGGTAAATTCAGGCGAATATGTCTTTCCATCAAAATTTTTTGTTGTTCAAAATAAAGTAATTAAAGAGTTCACTATAAATTGAGAAGATTTACAATGACTTGAATAAACTCTTTCTTTTTAAAAATAATAATTTTTTAACAAATAAAAACAACCCATATTATAATTGGACCTGTATAGTAAATGGAAAATGGATAGTTGAACTACACAAAATTGCCTATGCTCAACTCTTTTTGACCTATAAAAATCTCGAGTTCTATGAACAACCTATTCAGTTTTGGGGGTAAAATTGTGAATTAGAAAAATGTATTTAAATATAATATTGCTCTTGGATATTTATTGCAAGTTTGAAAATTTAAATTCCTATAGCCAGATTGTAAGTTGCTTTTGAAGATAAGCCTCCTTGCCTACTCCCTGGAGGAAGCAACTCAATTTCAAACTTCGTTAATTTCTTTAAAACAAAAAGAAATTATAAGAGTGTATCTGACAGCATTTCATATAGATTAAAAAGTTGTTTAAAAATGTATCTCATTGGGGCGTCTGGGTGGCTTGGTCTGTTAAGCCTCTGCATTCAGTTCAGGTCATGATCTCAGGGTCCTGGGATGGAGCCCTACGTTAGGCTTCCTGCTCAGTGGGGAGTCTGCCCCCTTCTCTCCCTCTGCTCCTCCCCCCACTTGTGTTTTCTTTCTCTCTCTCTCACTCTCGCTCATGCTCTTGCTCCAGATCTCTCTCTCAAATAAGTAAATAAATAAATATCTTTAAAATAAAATAAGATAAAATAAAATAAATCTCCTTGACCAAAGAGTGCAAATGAAAAGATGAGACTTCTCACTTTGAACATTAATTCTTTCAAAAGGGCTCCAACCAGAGGGTTGAGAGCTGCATCTTTGCCCTCTGCCTGTGACTGAAAGACATAAAGCAGAGGGAACATGATGCAAACTACTTAGTGTGCAAAAAATCACCCACATTTCCTTTGGTGAGTAGATCTCTCTTTATGGGTCAATAATAGGCTCCGTATTGAATTCATTCTTCATTTCTTTTTGGAAAAAATAAGTCAAGCCTATAGAAAACTTGAAAGAACTTATATTACCTAGATTCGCCAATGGTTCACTTTTGTCATATTCTCTTTCTCTCCCTGTATATATATATACAAAAGAAGATGTAAACATTTCTACATACGTACATTCTGTGTATGGATATAGAAACACATATATAAACATTTCTCTTTTATATATGGACGTCACTTTATTTCTTAACTATTTCAAGTTGTGACTATCATGACATTCCCCCCTAAATACATCATCACACATCCCCTAAGAACAAAACCATTCTCTTCGATAACCAAAACACCATTACTAGAGACAAGTAATGAAACACTGTTATAAAAACATTATCTAGTATGTAGTCCTTATTCAAGTTTTCCCAATTAAAAATATTCTTTACAATTCTTTAAACAAATCTAGGATCCTCTCAAATTTCATTCATTATATTTAGTGGTTATGTCTCTGTAGTCAAATTTAATCTTAGAAAGAGTCCCACAACTCAACCCCATTACAAAGACATTGACTTTTTTCTTCATGACAAAGACATTGTGAGAGTCCAGGCCAACATTTTGGACTTGGCTGGCTACTAGATCCAGGTGAAACTTTATGGTAAGAGTATTATACAGGTGAGAGTGTCTTCCTTTGACTCACATCAGGAGGCTTTTAACGTCAGTTTGATGTTAAGCTCGATCTGTGTTTAAAGTGCTTTAAGTTGATTCTTATCAACTTTAGTCTTTGAGAGTATCTTCTGTCCTTGTGTACAAAATCTGTGAAGTTTCTGCATCTGACTACATAGAAAAATCTTATGTCTTGAGTATCTATGTATTCCCTATCCCAACTATCATTAGCTTGTGTCAAACGGGTTTGGTTTATTTGCTTTTCAACAGAGGAATCATGAATTATTGATTTACTGACGACTTTGGGAATATGCAACTCTCCAAAGGATTGAAAGCTGCTTGAAGAAGACCACAAACGTCAAAATGCTTGTTTGAGCTGCTGGGAAACTGAAAGGGTGTTTGGTCACCGCCCCCTCTCTCTGTCTCTGTCTCTCTTTCTGATTCCTCTTACCTAAGACTATCTCATTCTATTTCCCTATCGGTTGCTTCAGTTACAAGTTTTTCTGTAAGGAGTAGACACAGAGAAGAAAGGATTTGCAGAGAAACGTTTAAATTCAAATCTCTTCTTTTCACCATAGTTTTTAGCTGGTGAATATTTTGTCTCTTTGACAGAATTTTCTGTCCACTTCCTAAGGACTTTTCAAAATAACTTCTCTGCCAATAGAAGCCCCTGGAGCAATCTACCATGCATTGCTTTGTGCTCTGGGGAATGGCTGACCTTGGTTGAAAATGAATTTATTACTTCCTGTTTCCTTCACATCTCCCACTTCCCTCCCCACCGCCTTGCTCTATTAATGACATATAAAGTTAATGAGCACTGGTAATTAAGAGGACCATTTTAGAACAAGTGAGTTGGGTATTCAATGCCCTTGACCTAAACTTTACTTGGAGAAAGGATAGCTAAATAATTAGAAAACGGGATTCCAAATCAGAAGCCGAGAGTGTCTTTTCTGCCAGTAATTTGTGTAGCTTTGACTGGATCTACCTTTCTATATTTTATTTTGTCCATCAGCTAAATAGGACTTATAACAATTTCTCTTAAGAGCTTTTGAGTGGCCACAGATGAAAGCCACAATATGATAGCAATATAACTTTTAATTTGAGAACTAGACAGTATGAATATTTTCACTAATTATAAAATCCAATGTATTTTACTTGGTTCACTTTTATACTTTTACCTACTTAAATCAACAAAAGCCACAACTTAATCTCTTTAAATAAATAGCTTAAGTTAAAAAGGGAAATTTAAAATACTTAATTTTTAAGTTCTTATATAGTGTCCAAATTTAGCCGCAGAAAATTTTAAAGTTACAAGTAACTTCTTATTTTATAAGCAATCAGTTAAAGAAATGTTAGAAAATATAAATAAATAAGGAAAAATAAGGAATAAATAAGGAATAAAATAAGGAAAAACAAATCAGAATTCCATCATCATTAAGATGGGACCCCTGTCAACATCTTGAGTATGTCCTTGCAGAAGGGATCATCTAGGCATATCCTTTTATAATCTGATTTGTCTTTTCATTCATTAATCTATTTTGAACATCTTTTTGGTTCATCCAAAGCCACTGTAAGAGTACTACATAGGTTCCCCTTCAAGGACTGGAAGACCTATATACCCAGCTGTTGGCTACTGGCCAGCTACCCTCAGCTCTCAGTTCTACTTAGAACTATAGGATGATGGTATTCACCTTGTCCAAGGGCACACCTCTTTCATAAGCTGCTGGCTTCTAGCAACTAGAAGATTCAAGGAGATAAAGGCCAGGCTCCCTTACCCTGACTGCAGACAATTCGGTCTAGAAGTCCAGTGCATTATCCATTGCACAACACAGCCAGGTCCTTCACTGGAGACAATTTTGAAGGGCTATTCCTGTTTCAGAATTTCCTGAGGGGTAGGTTGAAGCCTTCACTTGGGACCACACAACAGCCCCAATTCTCTCCAGTCCTGCCCAAGCCTTTACTTCTCTTCCAGAGACATGATCCCTAGAGTATTTCTTAGCCAAACCCCTCTCTCCCCCATGCTGTCTCTGTCTCAGAGTTATCCTTCAGGGAACCCAACCTATAACTGTTGTTATTGAAGATGGTCTGAGAATGCAGACACTAAGAAATTTGGAGCTAGATCACTCCCCCACCTCATCAGTGGCTGTGGCTGGAGCATAGATTACCCGTGGCCCAAGGAAGCAGAGCATTGTTAAAGCTTTCACTGACTGTGAACTAGGATGTGACATTGGTGAAAAAAAGGCACCAGCTAGTGAGATTATCAGGTGTTCGTAGTATATATGGGAGAAATAACAGAAGGCCAGTGAAATTGGGTGGCTATGGGTAAGTTTAACTGATACTTTGGATAAAAATTAAAGGTTGAGAAGGATTATTTGACAGTTAAAGAGTGATAGCCAAAGGGCTTCATTGGTAGCTTATAAAGTACTCCAGTCTTCAATAGCCAAAGGCTACAGAAAGCTAAAGACCAAAACCAGGATTTAATCATAAAATTCACAGAGTGCTAAAGAATGTTTAATTCTCAACTGAGGCAAGTAAGCTAGGGAAGAATGGGCTCCTGATACCTAGAATGAGGATGTTTGGATTGATGATCTCCAAGAATCTTGGATCTCAGATTCCTCTGAACTCTGAAATAGCAGAAGGAGACTACTCTTCACTCTCTAAGGTGAGCACTGCCTCTTTGTTAAAGGTGCTGTAGAAGCCTTTCTCTCGTAAGAGCTCTGTTCCTTCTTTGAGATCTGTCCCCACTTCCTGGTCATCAGGACCATAAGGGTGAAGTTACTACATAACCTGGCTAGGGATATTCTGAGTCTGATAAAGGAGGAAAGGGACTATACCCCAAAGGAGCTGTAGAACCTTTCTAACAGCTACCTCAGAAGCTGGGAGAATATACAGGAGACTGGTTTCTGAGCATGCTGGATGGGGTGGGGGATCGGGTGGGGTCATGAAATCTAAACCTGGGTAAGTACTGATTTGAGAGCATTTTTCCAGGATACAGTATTTAACACTCTAGCAAGGACATTGAGTGATGATGCAAATGTGCTGTGAGTGGGCTTCTAGACTAATGGAGAAAGAAAAGGTCCACACTGAGAGAGAAATGGCACAACTGCCATGGCTCATGGTAGAAGGAGAGATTAAAAGGATCAGAGAAGTGGGCATGCTACAGCATATCTACCAGGTAAGATGACTGTATTTCATTGGAGAATCTGGAGGATTTACCACTTACCAAAACAATAAGCAACGTGTTGGTGAGAGGACACCATCACCATTAAAAAATTCAGTGGTGGCTCTCCCATCTAGATGAGGCTCTTGGTAGAAGGTGCTTACCAAACTGGGATGAGGCTAAGTGGCAGTGTTTAACCATCAGAGGCCCAGTATTGAGTGGCAAGACCAGAGGGGCATTCAGTGGGGTCTGATGCACAGAAAGTTATATAGTTGGCTAATAGAACATAATATCCCTAGGGACAGAATAGATGGGCAGCCAAGAAGGGTGCTACTTAAGCTGTTCAGTCAAAAGACATCAAGAGTGGGTGATAAGGCAGCTGAGGGCAGTCACCTTAATAAATGGTCACAATCTCTTGCCTATTTTTCTAGCCCTCAGAAATCTGACTAAGGGAGGTGCCATTCCCAGGATGAAGGATTCCATAGCACTATGACAAGTATACATGGTAATGGTTACCTGGATCTCCTACAAAGAGTTATATGGCCATTTACTTTGGTGACCACATGCTAGGGCAATCACAAGATCAAATGTAACCCAGAGATCTGGAGCATCATCATGATGGCATATGAAAGCCAAGTAATAAATATAATTCTGAGCCAGCTCTGGCTGATCATGGGTCCACTGGGTCCACAGACCCACCCAATGTTCATTTCTCTGTCCCCAAATGTACGATGGGAAGAGATATACTTGGTATTTGCCACAATCCCCATATTGGTTCCCTCATTTTTGAAATAAGACCAATCAGAGTGGGAAAACCAAGTGGAAGCTCTGAACTTTGTAACCCACTCCCCACTCCCAACCAAAACAAAAAATTGAAAACAAAATCACATCCCAGCCACCGTTATGGTCTAAAGCATGCCAAGGTGGTAAGGACCATCATATCTTTATTTAATTCATCAGTCTGACTCTTGAGTAAACCAAGTGGATGCTAGAGGATGACAGGAGCCTATTGTAAACTCAACTGTATAGAAGCCACAATTACAGTTTGTGGCAGGTGTGGTATCTTTGCTCCAGCAGATTAACAAGGCCTCAAGTATACCATGTGTGGCCATTGATCTGGCACGTATGTTCTCTTCCATCTCCATAAGGAAAGAAGAGAAAAACATCACATCCATCTGGAAGGGTCAACAGATTACATTTACAGTCTTGACTTAGGACTATAGTAACTCCCCTCTGCTCTATCACAGTATAGTCTGAGGAGTCTTGAATGTCTGGACTTTCTGCCAAATGCCACACTGTTCCACTAGGGTGATGACATCATGCTGATCAAATCAATGAGCATTAAGGGGCTGGTTTTTTGGTGAGACATATGCCCCCCAAGGTGAGAATAAACCTTACAAAGATTCAAAGGTGTCTACCTTAATGAAGTGTTGGAGGATCTAGTGGTCTAAGCATGGTCCTAAACCTCTCCAAAAAAAGAACAAATGACTGCATCTTGCACCTCCCATCACAGAACACTTCACAGATTTTTCTGGGTTCTGAAGATAGCATATGATACACCTGCAAACACAGGTCTGATGCATGTGTCAGATGATACAAAAGACTCCTGGCTCTGAGCAGAAATCAAGATGATTTCTGTTGCAGGTCCAGGCAGAGGTGCAAGTGACCCACCACTTAGGTCTTCCAATCCAGGAGGTCCTATGGCTTTAGAGATGTCATGGTGGGAAGTTCATGACAGGCCCTAGTAGAAGAATCATCACACAGGCCTCTGGATTTCTAGAGCAGGAGCATGTCATCAGCAGTAGAGAATTATATACCATTTAAAAAACAGCTCTCAGTATTGTGCCTGGTAGAGATAGGGTGTTTGACCATGGGATACCAAGAAATCAGGCCCCCGAATAGTTCATCCTGAACTGGGTCCTTTCAGACCAGTAAGTGATAGGTCACATGGCCCAGAAGAAACTATGTCTAATGCAAGTGGCACATTCAGGATCAAACATGAGTGAGGCTGGAGAACACAAGTAAGCTGCAAAAGGCTATCTGAGGCCCCATGTCATCCACCACTGTTCACCTCCCTCCATCCAGATCCTAGAAGTAGAGAGATTGGAAGATAGGAGACAAAGAGCAGAGGCATGTGGATTGACATGGGAATGAGCCTGAAGACCTTCAGACTGCACATATGAATGCCCACCAGAAAACACCCACCATGGAAGAGGAACTAACAACTAAGCAGGCAGAATGACCCACCCAATTGATACCAACCAGTGTCTGTCATCACCTGATGCTGGTGCCATGAATGCATTAACAGACAGCCATGGAGTCAGGGATGGGGGCTAGGAATGGAAAGGAGGAGTGAAAAAGCAAGAATAAGGCTTTGAGAGAAGGCTGGAGGAGAAAATGTTCCCCAGCCAAGAGATCAGCCTTAGAGAGATGTGACAAATGAAATGTCTATTGAACTGAACTGAAATGAACTGGAATTTATGAAGTGTTTTGCTATGGACCTGGGGTAGGTTTAGGGATCCTACACAATTTCACCAATCAAACACAGTATGGCCCTGTCACCAAATGTCCAAGTTGTCTGTAACAGAGACCAACTCTGAATACTGTTTATAGCACCAGCCACTTTGGCAAGTTGGCCCCTTGCTTCTAAAAAGGGAAATTTGCCTGGAAGAGACATGTATTTGGAGTATGGTTTTGCCTTCAGAACCTCAGTCACTTCCGTATTCTGGAAGCTTACAGTGCAATCCCTCTCTACAAGATCCCAAGTAACATCACATTAAACCTAGGAACCCAACCTAGGAATATGATTTTTACAGTCATATTACATACTGCCCTAGCCAGAACGTGCTAGCCTGGTAGAATGATGGAACAAGTTCAAGTCACAGCTGATGTGTCTGCTCAGAGGTGTTCTTGAGGCTGGAAACCATTTTTGAGGATACTGTGTTCACCATAAATCAACAAACTTAAATGATGAGTGTCTCAGTAGGTCAAACACATGAATCTAGGTAAAAATGGATGGAAGTAGGAGTGATGCTGCTTACCAACACTCGCTGTTACACCTGGGGATTTTGTGCTTCCTGTCCTCTCAGCTCTGAGCTGCTCAGGTATAGCGATCCTGGTTCCCAAGAGAGGAAGACTTCTGGCCAGAGGACACATCACCCCGTTGTATAGCCAATTTGAAGCTCAATGAGGCTTTCACTGAACATCCTTATAAACTTCCACATTTGAGTCAATTTCTATCTTCCTTTTCTTACGCTGCTCAGCACTTGCCGCCAACCCAAGAATATTGCTTATTTATTTGTTTACTTGCATGTTGTCTTTCTCTCTCGTCCACTAGAATGTTACTTCCAGGAGGGCAGAGACATTGACTTGTTCTCCACTGAGTCATCAGGGCTTACCACAGCACTGGCTACACTGAAGGCACTCAATAAATATTTATCAAATGAATGACTCCACAGTAGAATTTTCTGTGGGTCGATAGTATTCAGTTGTATGTATGCGTAATTGATCATTTATTTAATCAGTCACTTGTTACTTGGCAGCTCATTTTCCTCACATTCTTTCTTCAAAGAAATAATGGCAAAATCTTCATGTACGTCCTCTAGTATTTCCTTAAGATGAATTCCAAGTAGTACAGTTTGCTCGCACATAGGTAGCTCTTCTAGTTTTCCAGGCTTTTGATATGCGCCTTATAGTTTGTTTTAAAAATATTATACATGCAATTCAGCTTGAGCTCTCCTCTTGTCAAACAGGCTTTCTTGACTCCAAATAAAACCATATTGTGACCTGATGCCCCTCAACATTTTGCATAAGAAATCCAGCCATATTCCGAATGGTTTATTTTTCATTGCCTTTGCTGAAGATTGTGTGAGGATCCCTAACCCCAATCCAAACTCAACCCCTTGGAGATGCTTCATGAACTCAATGAGCCACTTCAGGTGTCCCATTTCATTTCTCTCTCAGGCACTCTTGGCTGGGGGGTCGGGGGTCTTCTTTGCTCCAGCCCTTTCTCCATAGAGCCACATCCTTGCTTACTCATGTCTTCTTCCTCTTTTGTGCATTTATCCCCCCTCAAACTTAAGTTCTTCCTCCACTTTATCATGTAGAGAGCGTCCACTTTGTTATGAAACCAGGGCCCTGTGTAGAGACTCAGGAATCTGCCTTCTGTAAGTCTCAACAAGTTTGTGTCTCTTCCTACAGAGAAATTCTCAGACTCTAAGGCATAAAAGAAAACATTCCTTTTGGGATTTTGTTTTGTTTTTTCCTTAAGTTACTCCTCCAGAGCCCAGAAGGCCTAATTCCAAAATTCGCTTGCTATTCGTATTGTGCAATCCCACTTGGAGTTGTGTGTTACATGTATTTGATGACTGTGTTTGGTACACTTGAGCTTCCTCCAGAAGTATTTTCTTCCTGCCATTCCCCGAATGGTTTGTCTCCTTTCTTTTAGTCTCAGGTTCTTAGTTTCAGTGGTGAAAGTTCTGGATTCGAGTCCCATCTCTACCTCTTACTAACTGTTAATTTAAACATGATACTTTATTTTTCTGGGTCATTGTTTTCTCATCTGTAAAACAGTGCCTAATGTTATAAAAAATAAATGTAATTAGCACAGTGGCCAAGGAAATGCTCAACAAATGTTAATTATTATTCTATTCTTCCACGTGGCATTTCTGCTCTTTATCTAGCTCCTTGGGTTTCATTGTCTTCTTTTTCTTTATCCTTTCCATTCCTTACTTTCTGTAATTTCTTTATCCTTCCTTTTCCCTCCATAGGAAACTCTGATAAGTCTCCTGAAAACTGCCCTCCCTATCTTCACTTCTCAAAAGGGTCTTTCCTCCTCCTGTCTTCTCACTGCACTCTCTTGTTTAGCTTTAGCTAAAAGAAGAAATATTTTTCTTTGCCTTCCTCATATCACAGCCTGAACTGTATCTTCTTTATTTTTCTCTGTTTATGTTTAAACTCCTACTCGCCACCCCTTTCTTCTCTTCCAGTATTCCCTCTATACCTTTGGGAACTTTCTTCATTTCTCCTTTTTACTTGTCCTTCACATCTGGCTCAGTGATGTTGTTCTTTCATGCATACATACTTCCTCTATCTCTGTAGAGATTACATCTAATTCTCTTTTTATAGAGAGCAATGACACTTATCCACTCATTTATTCATTGAGTGAATGTTATTGAGGGTATCTTCAAGGTGCTGGATGGGGTCTTTGGAAGAGAGAAATTAAAGACACAGTCTCTGCTCTTAAAGAACTCAAAGTCTGGTGGGTAAAGAAAGAAACTCAATTTGGGTGACAAAGTCTATGAAAGGGGCAGTGCAGGGTGGATGAAGAAGGGGCAGTTTGTGGAAACTGAGGTGGAAGGAAGAGCATAAAGGAAAGCCTTCCACAGATGTGGACGTCAGAGTTGAGTTTTGAAGCATGAGTAGGAGTAATTCAGGAGAAGTGCGGGTAGGTATATGTTAGAGAGAGTGCAAATTCTGGGTAAAGGGGCCAAAATTTGCCTTTGCATGAAGTCTAATCCTTTACCATGGAATCACTTCACTATTCAGTGCATTCAGACGATTTCTTAAACCATAGCTACAGGATGTGCTTTTTTGACAGCATTTCCCATCAAGAATGGAAGATTAACGAAGGAAAGGAACTCTGGGGTTTGATGATACTATATTCTTTTTTTTTTTATAATTTTTTAAAAAGACATCTATTTATTTATTTGACAGAGAGAGAGAGAGAGAGAGAGAGAGAGAGATCACAAGCAGGCAGAGAGGCAGGCAGAGAGAGAGGAGGAAACAGATTCCTTGTCGAGCAGAGAGCCCGATGCGGGGCTCGATCCCAGGACCCTGAGACCATGACCCTCAGACCATGACCGGAGCCAAAGGCAGAGGCTTTACCCCACTGAGCCACCCAGGTGCCCCAGATCCTATATTCTTTTTGATAACAGATGTCATATCTGTTTTTGCCCTCTGCTACACCAAATCTAAATTAGTTTATAAGTTTTTAACCTACTCTTCCATTCATAAAGCCAACAAAAATGGTGTTTGTCAGCATGGAGTTTCCAAAGAAAGTTAAAAATAGCACTACCCTATAGCCCAGTATTGTACTACTATGATACAGAAATAGTGATTCAAAAGGGCACCTGCACCCTGATGTTTATAGCAGCAATGTCCACAATAGCCAACGTATGGAAAAACCCTAGATGTCCATGCACAGATAAATGGATAAATAAGAAGTGGTATATAGTATATATACCACCATATTATGCAGCCATCAAAAAGGATGAAATCCTGCTATGTGCAGTGACATGGATGGAACTAGAGGGCATTAAGCTAAGTAAAATAAGTCAGTCAGAGAAAGACAAATACCGTATGATTCCACTCATATATGGAATTTAAGAAACAAAACAGATGGACATAGGGGAAGGGAAGGAAAAATAAAATAAGATTAAAAACAGGGAGGGAGACAAACCATAAGAGACTCTTAAGTATAGAAAATAAACTGAGGGCTATTGGAGGGAAGGTGGGTAGGGGGATGGGGTAACTGGGTGATAGGCTTTAACGAGGGCACTTGATGTAATGAACACTGGGTATTATATGCAACTGATGCATCACTCAATTCTATTTCTGAAACTAATAATACCCTATATTAACAAACTTGAGTTTAAATAATAAAATTTTTAAAGAGAAAAAATGTTGTTTGTGTTGTTCTGTAACTAGAATAACCAGAGTTCTGGCATCCTTTCTCCTAACATGTTTGCTGAACTTTGCACAAAAGTCTCCACTCTTAGTAGTTTCCATTAACACTGGTAACTGTGCCCCATGGGTTTGTTCACTGGTAACCAGGCTTCCATCTTATGGTCTATTGGCTTCATAATAAAACTGCCTTCAAAGAGGTCCTATTTGCACAGTATATCCAAATGTTGCTATTATTACTGAGCCCTCCTTCCCCTGCTCCTTCCTCTTTTGGCCTCTCTGGTCACAGCCCAACTCACAACAGAAGCTTGGCGCTCAGTAAATAATAAGGTGAGCCAGAACTCACAGGGCCGAGGCTTGGAAAAGAGATATGGCCACTGGGACGAGATAGGCTGTTGATATAGACTCTGCTGAAAGCAACCAGAGGAATTCTAGTGATAAAGGCAGAGCATGGTACTTAAGGTATTCAGTGTTTAGAGGACACTGGGATAGACGGTAAGCCATCTAGGTCGGTGGGAAAGCTAGCCGGCATTTTTATTGTCTTTGCATTGAAATTATACATTAATTGAGAAAGAATTGAAATTTCTTTACTATTAAGTTGACAACCACAAATGTGGTATGTTTCTATTTGCTCAGTCGTCTATATTTTAATATAATTTTAATATTTTTTTCCATAAAACATCTTGTGAATTCACTGTAACATCAATGCCCAGGTACATTACAGTTTGACTTTATTGTGAATGATTTTGATTTTCTAGTTGGTTTTTGCAGGATAGAAAACACTACTGACTTTTGTAAGTTGATCTTGACTTAAGGAAAACTTGCTGAATTCTCACTAGTTTTAATAGATTTGTAAATGCTGTTGGATTTTCTATGCAGATGCTCATGTTGTCAGCAACAAATGACGATTTAGTATCTGTTAATCCAATGTTTTTATATTGGTTATCAATTGGAAGCAACAAATTATCCCAAATTTAGCAGCTTAAAATAAACAGACATTTATTAGCACTCCCCCCCACCAGAGTATTTTTTATTAGGGATTCCTGCCACCATATTAACATATAAAACAATCTGGATGTTGACATAGAAATGCAGATTTTACTATACAAAGATAAGGCTCCAATCACAGGTAACATGGCTCCCATTTCTCTAGTATTTCAATAAGATCACCTTTTGAATTCTTCCCTGAGTTGTCTTTATAAATATTAGACAATCTCTGAGGTCGGGACTCTAGGAAACTGACTTAGTGTCAGAAATTCATCAGCATGACTTCACCTTATTCCATTTATTAGAAGCAACTCACCAAATCCAGCTCGAACTCAAGAGCAGAGAAATTGGGCCCACTTTTTGAGGATTTATGGATATTTTTTTAAACCACCACATGTTACCATCTGCTTTGTTTCTTGTCTTCTTTCTACTTGGAAATTGTTATTGGTGAGGACATCTAATAAAAGGTTAAGTAGGGCAGGGATCATGAGAACTTTGTTTTGTTCTAGACTTTAAAGGAGCCGAGTATTTTTACGAATTCTCCATAAGCAACCATGTTGCCCTTGGTCTTCTAGTGAAAGTCAACATCAGATTAGAGCAGTTGCCTTCTAGTGCTGGCTTCCAAGAATATAATTTATCACAAGTAAATATTAAAGTTTATGAAAATACTTTTCATAAAGTTATGAAATACTTTTGGGTAACTCAGTGAGTTAAAGCCTCTGTCTTCGACTTGGGTCATGATCCGAAGGTCCTAGATGGAGCCCTGCATTGGGCTCTCTGCTCAGTGGGGAGCCTGTTTCCCCCCCACCCCACCCCACCTGCCTCTCTGCCTACTTGGGATCTCTGTCTGTCAAATAAATAAATCTTTAAAAAAATTTTAAAAATAAAGTTTATGAAATACTTTTGCATTCAGAGACATTTTTCTCTTCTTCATTTTTCTTTTGTTTTTTCTTTTAAGATAGGTTTTCTGATATTATACCATTGTTGCATTCCTGAGATAAACCTCATGTGGATTTGTTTTTCAGTACATTATCTAATTCACATAGAAAGTAATTTATATAGGATTTTCCCACCTGCATGCATCGGTTAAATCGGTCGGTACTTCTTTTTTTCTCATGCTGTCCATACTGGTTTTAGAATCAGTGTTTTTTTGTTTTTGTTTTTAAATAAGGCTCCTAAAATGAGTTGCTCAGTTTTTTTCCCTTTCTACCCTCTTTATCTTAAAAGTTTTGTCCCCTGCCTCTGTTGGAGGCTAGCCTTCTTTTCCTTTCCACACCTCCCTCTACTTATATCTGGTCTGGTTTACTTGCTCCTTTAGCCCCTGATTTACTGCTTCATCTCCAGTTCACGGTTTGAGCCTTCGTGGCTGGTTCTATGTTGCTTAAAGAGTACTGTGTGGCTCAGGTGTGTAATTAATGGTAGCTACTTTGTTTTTCAGAACGGACTCAGATTTCCTCACGAACACTTCATGGATAATGATAGAGATGGAGAAGGGCGTTAGAAGGGCGTGTGGTGATACTAAAATTTGCCAAATATAAAAAAGTACTGGAGTAGCTTATAGATTAATACAATCTCCTTTCGAAGGCATATCCTTCTTCCTTCTGCTTAGATTCGAAGACGACTTCCTCGGTTCAAAGGAAACTTAATTGTATTGCGCGGCGATGAGGGGAAAGGAAGGCAGCTGCTTACCAGCATGCCCATCGACCTGACAGCGGACATAGCTGAGGAGGCATCACAGAACCAGAGACGAGCCTGCACACCTGCACTTAAGCCAGTCAGTTCCTCTGGTCACTAGAAAGACATAACACACTCCAATGCCTTCTTGGGGAGGTGGGGTTGGGGGCGAGGAACTTTTGAAAAGAAGACCAATGGCCCTGATAGGAAGGGTGGATGCGGAGTTTGACTGAATATTTATCCAAAAGACAATGCACAAGCTGAATGAAGCTTTTAAACTGAGAGACACTGAACTTACTTTAGTTAAAAGGTGTATTTGTTTTCCTTCCTTCCCAGTCATGTGTAGCCCCAAAGCAAGATCAGTTATGGAAACAAAGAATGGTCCGGTTTTTATACATTTAAGTGTCCTGGATACAAAATCTGACCCTCCTGTATTTAGACTAACAGATTTTGGCTTCCTTATCTTGGAACCTCATTCATTGGCAGACCTCCTATTGCCTGGTCTTCCCCCCAGACCCTCCCCATCCCAGCCCCTTCCATCCCAGCCCCTTCCTGGTTCTGCCCCAGACAAATGGGTTTTAGGTAGAAGGCTACAGTCTAGTTTTGGCTATACTGCTGGCTAGCTGGGTGGCTGTTCTGTCTCTGAATTTTCTCATCCATAAAATGGGAAGACTAAAAGGAACCTTTTTTTTAAAAAAAAAAAAAAAGATTTTATGTATTTATTTGACAGAGAGAAATCACAAGTAGATGGAGAGGCAGAGAGAGAGAGGGAAGCAGGCTCCCTGCTGAGCAGAGAGCCCAATGCGGGACTCGATCCCAGGACCCTGAGATCATGACCCGCGCCGAAGGCAGCCACTCAACCCAACGAGCACCCAGGCGCCCCAACTAAAAGGAACCTTAAAGTCTTGCCAGCCCTATGATTTTTTTCTCCCCACATTTTGTCCCCATCCTAGCACTTCTCACCAGGATGTATTTAAACTGGGCAGACAGGCAGAGTTTCCTAATCAATTATTCCATTTTATTTGCTGCCTTGGTTGATTTCTCTGCCGATTTGACCTTGGAACAGGTCATGCTGAGTGTGCAGAGTGACACCAGTGGTCAGCATCTGCTTGGAATCTGTAGCTGCTCCATATGGCAGACAGGTCCTCTCTCCTGACTCTCACCCCCACCTCTTTGGGAAAAATCCTACCGGCATTTCGTACCCTTCAAGTTCTACATCAGACAGCCTGTGCGACTCTAAACGCAGGCCTTCAAAATCAAAAGCACCAAAGCAGAGGGTCTGTTTGGATCAGGAAGGCAATAGTGCACATTTCTGATTAACACTGTTTCCCCAGCAAAACATCAATCTGAACAAATGAATGTACAGAATCACTGGGGCTGGGTGAATTCTTCTTTTCTTTTTTGGTGCCTGGTAGGGTTATTTCCCATCTTCCAAAGCCAGAGCCCTAATGAGCTCCAGGGGGACAGAAGTCTGTCAATCACAAGGTACTTTTCAAGTAGAGTCATCTCTGCCCCATCAGAGAACCACAAGGCATGAAATAATTAGAAAGCCCAAAGTAACTGCTCTGTTTTACAAGAGCAAAATCCGTATGCAGATCATTTACATAAACTTGTCACTTCCCATTACATTTCTAATGTAGGCTGGGTAATAATCACCGGCGCGCTGGGGGAGGGGAGGTCAAGGTAGGCTGCGCCTCCACATTGGGAGCGCAAGGTACGCATGTGCCGAGCCTGCCACCGCCCCCCCAACCCCCACCTTTATGGACTCCCAAATCAATGTAAAGTATCTTTTCTTTCCCATTAAATAAGAACTATTCGTGCTGCTATGGCAGCAGACCCTGTGCTTAAGAGAAGAAAAAAAAGCTTTTGCATCAAGCTATTGTTAGGGGAGAATTCACTTTGAGGAGCATTTCAAAGCTGATCCGATTGGGGAAAGAATCATGTTAAATATTTGCTATGAAATATTTATAAGAAGAGCGCAAGAGCAATTGACGAAGTTGCCTGGGAAAATAAGCATTTCTCCTCATTTGGAAATTTTAGATTGGGGGTGGAAATGCTCTAGAGGGAATTTAGATAAGTGCAAATACATGTGTGGTGTGTGTTCACAAACGTGCGCGGGCACACACACATACACGCACTCTCACACACATGGTTGAACGGGTTGATAGGATTTAGGTCAATCTGCATCTGAATGCAGTTTCCCAAATACAGCGGCAATAAGAGGTCACTGAGGACTGTCTTGATAATCGTGTTTGAAGCAGCACTGTACTCAGGCCAACGGAGCAAGACGCCCGGACTTCCCCGGGCAGCCATCTTCGCGGGTGCTCTGCTCACACCCGCGCCCCTACGAAGGGACTCTTGAGGGGAGAGATGTCCCCGAAGCCTGCCTTTTCTTCCATCGGCGCAATGCTAACGTCGCCCAAGTAGATGCCGTGTAAAAGGAAATGGATGATTAGTTGAAAGCCAGAATATACGCTCCCAGAGGACAATACTTCCATCTGCGTGTCTGGTGCATTTTTCAAAAATATTTAGTACCCAAGCCCTGCCCACCTGAACATTCAGTTACGTAATAAAAAGTGATGAATGATGTACTGACTTACACAGTAAAAGAAGCTCTGCATCAACTATGTATAATTTCAGTATCTGTGGGCTCTTCTCTCCATTGGAAAGAGGAAAATGAAAATATTCTGTCTTGTTCCACGCGTCCAATAAATAAATCACGTATTTAACACTTAGCATTCGCCACCTGAGCTTTGCCATCATTTTATGTAATATTTTATATGACTAAGAAACCAGTGTAGGGAAATACGATTAGTGTAAGTAACTGAAGAGCTAACTAGGGGATATATGGACACTGTTACTGATGCTTGTTTTAACCTACGGGTTCTACAGAGAATTTTTCTGTGGGGCAATTTTACTAATCAACAAATATATCACAAGATTGTGACCAAAAGAGCAAGTGCTCTGAACAGACCCATTGTAATAATCTCTGTCGTGTTTGACTTGGTCAGAGAGGGCCGAGATTACCTAGTGGCTAGGCGGCCAGAGGGAAGATGCTCCGGCGTGGTAGGGGTCTGAACCATGGCTAGCCTGTTTCTTATCTGAGAGATCACCAAGTGGGAAAGCATTGTGGATGGATTTAAATCAGCTTTTTTCTCCATCCCCCCTCCCTTGCACACAACAAAAGTCTAAATCCCTTTTCAGTCCAGATTGCCCCATTTCCCTGCATGGGCCAGGCAGATTGGAAACATGTTTGTCATTCAGCTTTTCTCCGGGCTAATCAGGAGACACTGGGGTGGTGGGATTTCTGCCTTTCATCTATGGAGCCTGCCTCTAAAAGCAGCCACGCAGAGGCCGCTGGGCCCGCTCGAGAGCTGGGCTGCCTGTCATCTCTGCAGACAGATATAAAAATATTGTTAACCACGAGCCTAAGCAGAGGGTTTAACAGGGATTTGAATCTAAAATGTGATACTCCACATAGACCAACTTGATTTGGTCCAACAGAGCCGAACCCCTTATTCTGTTCTAACAAAGTGTGTCACATAATGGGGGAGATTTTGATGGGATTTACGACGTCTCTGTTTCAGGCCTGCTGTTGAATACATCTACACAGTGAGTGAATGTTGCTGCTTCCAGGGCTGTCCTGAGGAGAGGCCCCCACCAACCTACCTCCCAAGTCAAGGTCTTGTTGACCGGACAGCCTTCAAGTTCACCAGGGCATTGTCCCGAGCCTGCAGTGGGAGCTGGGCGAGGCAAGTGTGCAAGGAGGGATGGTTCCACGCAGAGCCCTGGCTAGTGTCAGAGGTCTCTTGGTACACACCTCCTTTCCTGGGAACTTCAAGGGACTTTGAACCTGAAAATCCTGGAGAATAGTTATCTGTAATGACAATGGATACCAATCATGAGGAGGTAGTATACAGTGGTGGGTAAGAGCCCAAGAGGGCTTGCTTTCACTCTTGGCTTCTCCATTCACCATGGGACTTCGTACTCTCTACAGTTTGGTTTGCTCATGTCTAAAATAACCATGGTATCTTCTCCCTGGAGTTGTTGCAAGGTGTACGGGAGATGGTACATGTTAAGCACTCAAGCTAGCCCATAATAAATACCTTATCTATAAGGTTGCCAGCTGCTGCTCACAGGTCCGTGGCGATAAAGGATGGTTTGGGACCTTATCTCCGCCTCTCGCTGACTTATCCTTAGCTGTTGCTCTCTGGAAAAGCAATGACCAACGGTCCCTGTTGTAAACACTGATGACGCAATGACATCTGGTCATATCCACCCATCAAGAGACCACTTGAGAAAGTCCTATATTTCAGGCATAAGCAAAATCTAGAAAATAATACAATGAACCTGCACAGATGTCCCACAGAGCTTGACACATTCCAATATTTTGTCGTAGTTACTCAGATCTTTTTGTAAAAAATGAGACGTTGAGGATTTGGTTGTTACCCAGTACCCTCCTTGAGCCCATTCTTCTTCCTACTTTCCCATCTCGGCTTCACCATAAGCTCTATCCTGCATTTGAGCTTTAATTATTTCTAGATACATTTTAAAATTTATATAAGCTATAATAATAGCTATATATATTCCTAAATAATACTGCCTCTTGTTTTGTACATTTTGGTTTTTATAGAAATAGCACATTGGACACATAAATCGACCAGTGACTTTTTTCATTCAAAAGTATGTTTTTATATTTATTCATGCTTATATATTTCTATAAATCAGAATGGATAGATTTTTTTTTTCACTACAGTATAGACTCCCATTGCATGAGATTTATTTCTTTCTTCATTCTCTTGCCAGTGGACATTTATGTCACTTCCGATTTTCCCCTCTTAAAGGATTTTACAATGAACATACATCTGTACATGTTCTTGGCGTGTATATGTGAGTGCTCGTCTATGGTGTATATTTAAGAGGAGAATTACTAGGTCCTTGGAGGTGTTCATCTTCATCTTCAATCGATATCACCAAATTGCTTTTAACATTATCAGGATGTGAGGGTTTGCAGAGGCATTTAAAGGAAGGGAATACACTAAGTAGTGTTTACTAGCTCAACTTTCTTTGAGTCTCCAGGAACTGATTTAGGAGGTGATATTGCTGCTCTCTTATCAGTAGCTATGGGGTGCAAGTTATTTTTTTTTCTTCCCTGGTCTAATTAACCCCTCCGCACCCTGGTCCTGGTATAGCCATTGTTGATAATAGAATGTGCCTGGAGAAAACCAGACACTCAACGTGGGTCAAAAGGTTAGGAAACAAATAGTCTCCCGGAGTCCTTAAATACTCTTCTTCCTGAGAAGCCCCACTAAAGCAAAGCTCTTAAACACAAAGCCACCAAACCGAAAAGGGTTCTTTAAAGAATTTCAGGTCTCTAGATGAACGCTCCATCTGCAACGGGGCACAGATACAGAGGCCAATGGGGTAGACAGGAGCGGACAGACAACACAGCATCTTGGACACTATTTTTAGCCACGCTCATGGCAGAACTTATTACTGTGCAGTAGGGGATAGCATGGTCCAGAAACCTGGTGGGTTAGTTAAGAGTCAAAAGATGGTTGAACTCTAAATAAAACACCAGTCCAGAAATGATTTTGTATAATTACACTAGCAGGGAAGGAAATGATTTTATTTTCGTTCTGTGTAAAGTTTCACGGGACTAGAAAATTAACAAGAAGGAAGAGATACCGACCATTTGTTCCCAGTTCTTTTGGGAGGGGGCCAATCCCTGCGTGAATGATAAAATGTAACATCTACATGTACACAATGCCAAAGCCAAATAAACTGATTTTCACAGGACTTGCTATTTTAAATCTTAAGTGCCATTACTTCCCTTCATTATTATGCCTACTTGTAAGCTGACTGTACTAGGAAATGAACTATAGTTAATTTGACTGTCAGCTAGTGACCAAACTGAAGCTAGAAAGGGCAGACTGCTGGCATTAATTAGAGACTTCTGTTTGGCTTTTAGATTCTTATCTATTTGACCTTGTGCCTTCTATAATCTGGCTGGAGGTTTTCTGGGTCAAATGAGGGCCTTGAGTCACTGGACTTAGCAGTCAGCAAGCCTTTGCTTTCCCTGTAAAAAAGGAGCTAGCATCACGGTCGAGCATGACGCAGAGAATTCCTCGCTCTGCCCTCGGGTTTTCTCAGACAGATCCTGAACAGGGAGGAGACCTCACATTTCTTTCTCTCCCCACTATAAAACTTCCCTCGGTTTCAAGAGGTTTTAGGAAATACAGCCAGAACTTGAACACACACTCCGGGTGCAAAACTCCCATTTTTAACCAGGGTGCTATCCTCTCACAGTAACCGCTAACACTCAGTACCGTTACGTGCTAAAGGCACGTGCATTATCTTTACCAATCCTTAGGACTGTTTTACGATTTAGTTACTATTATTATACAAATACCCCCAAACGCAGTGACTCAAACAGGTTAGGAATCTCCCTCTCATGCTTCTGTTCCCTGGAGTCCTCTGGGGACCCAGGACAGTGGGACAATGCCTCATGATTGTTGTAGTTGTTAGGTTTGTAGTTGTAGGTTTGTAGCAGGAGGAGGGGGAATGCAGGGAGGAGGCACGCTCCCTCAGTATCCCAGCATCCTGACCTGGAAGGGACCCACTTGATTTTCATTCATATTCCATTAAAGATAACCTAGGCGTGGCCACACCTGATTACAAGGGAATAAAGGAAGCCTAGTGGCGCCGGCAGTCGTGTTCTCCCTTGTTCTTCCACTACTGTGGGAAAAGAGGGGAAAAGAGTCCTGTGCTGACAATAGTATTATATTTACAGATATCCAGGCTTCTTTGAAATCCAATGTAACTGAGCCTGTGAGACTTCTGGGCAACTTGTCATCTCTCCCAGTTATCATCTGTGTATTACTACCAAGGCAAGTTAGATTTAGCAAGTTTCGGTAACTAGCCCCATTTCACATCCTTACTAAGTAGAGGCACTGGGATTCGAACCCAGACAGTTTGAGGCTAAAAGTTGAACATTTAAGTACCATCCTTGCTGATGGCTATCCTGAATAATTAATTCCCTGGCAAGTCACTTTTCTTTAAGTGATTATGTGTTGTGAGGATTCTAGTTAATTCTGCTGGAAGAGAAAGGTGATCAAGAGTTTTTCATGACGGGAAGAGTGGGGATGAATGCCGAAGTTCCCTTTGTCTGAGTTCAGGAGGCTAAAAGCCTACAGAGTGATTATCCTGCCCTTGGAAGTGAGGTTTCTGTGGTACAGGTAAAAACCTCTGGATTTTTGTGGTTAGAGGATATTAAGTGACAAAGAAAGGTATTACTCTAAGTCATCTCTAATTAGGTGCTTTGGTTTAACACACCCAGTCAAGGATATTTTGAGCTGAAGCTTTAAAAGAAATGTTGCCTCTTTAAGTATAAATCACCATTAGTGCTGGGATGAAAGGTGATCTGAACTTGTGCGACCATCGTCCATCCTCTCAACTATGGGGCCCATAACATGACATGCAAGGAGTTATTTTATCTACATTTATATTCAGAGGGCTTGAAGGGAGGGGAAGTTTAAGTGTTGCTGAGCGAGAAGGAAAAAATTTACAGGAAAGGTCAGTGTTAATTTTATTTCAATAAATGAATGCTGTTAATTTTGATTAATTTCAACTGTTTAAAAGAGTGCCACCAAAATGAATGCTAGTTTGTATAACTCAACATACATGTGACCAAAACAACTAGTCACCCTCATGAATTCAATGAGGGACCGTTCTCAAAATCACACAGTAATCTGTGTGAACTCTAGGGGAAGTTACGTCATCCTCCTAAACCCTTTCATCGGTAAAGTGGGGATATAAATATTTTGTACGTACAGATTCATTGTGAGAATTGAATGTGATCGTTCACGTAACAATACCCACGTAGTAAATGGCGAGTGCCGATTTTGTATTAAGGTTTATGATCACTCTATGCAGTTCATTTCCCTGAGCTGGTGGGGTGGGATGGGAATAACTATTTCTGGAAGATGATGCGAACATAGTCCTGGGGAGGGAGGCTTGTCCTTCATTCCAAGTATTAATCCAGAACTTTGCTAACGCCAGCTCTCAAAATCTTGCGATGAACTAAAGATTTCAGTTCAAGTCCTTTTTAATCTTCCCAGGCCAAAGGACTCCCTCTCCTCTCCAGGCCACCTTTGTTTTTTGTCCATACTCCTGTCTTTGCACTGAGCACCCTGTGTCACAAGGATTTGCTGGCGTGTTCAGGCTCTTTGCAAACTTTACTGGTCATCAGGTGAGACTTGAAATCTTTGGGGGCAAGAACTGTGTTTTCTGGGGCCTGGCACGGTGCCAGACAGAAGGCGGGATCTTCCTCATGCTTCTTTAAGGAGTGGCTGAAGGGCCTGGGGGAGGTTGCCGGCACTAGAGGAGTCGGGAAATACACGGGGTTTTATTTTTCTGTTTTGCCAGTCATCAGGCCGTTTCATACTCAGTCTCCTCATTGGAGAAATATTCCTTCCACTGTGCTTGCCTTGCAGAGATGCTGTGGTAATTAATGAGGCTCCTTGGAAAGGAGTGATATTCTCTCTCCCTTTGAAGTGTGGTTTTACAAGGAGATCTTTATATACAAGGCTGTAAAAATTCTGTTCTCCTTCCTGGCCTTTTCTTCCTCAAACCCACAGATCCAGAAGAGATTATCTGCCTATGAAACTTCCATTTCCTAAATGCCAGCCTCCCCAGAGTCCTACCTGTAGGGTATGAGGGCCCGGTCAATCCAAGCCCTCAGGCCTTCCCTTTTCCCAACACAATCTGTGAGCAGGCAGACTGCACAGCCCTAACAGCCGGAGGGTTGTCAGCAAACGGACCCAGGGAAGCACTGGTTATTCATGGATGCTCTTGACCTTCCCTATTCTTTCCAAAGTTGTCTGCATCTTCACAGCACAATGACTCGGGAATCATGCTCTGTGCCAGGTGCTGGGCCTTCTGTGGTGGCCTGGTAGAGTGCCCACGCAAGGGAGTGACTATATCACAAGTAGGTCAAACAGAAAGGAGTGTGGACAGGGGTCAGGAGGTAGTTCAGGGACAACATGAACTTCGGGGTATGGCTGAACGGTTGGGGAGCCACATGAGAGGAGGAGATGGTGGCCGCGTCAGGTGGGAGGGATGAAGAGGAAGACTAGCTTTGTGAAGGTAGACTCAACCTCAGCGAGGCTCTATTTTCCTCACCTGTGAAATGGGTATGATAGTGACCTTGATGAAGTTCTAGAACCTAGGTGAGGTTTGGTGGGCTGAGGTCCGGAGCCGATGACCAAGAAAGAATTCTTGAGACATCTTTGGTGCAAAATGGTGGTTTATTAAAGCACGGGGACAGGACCCGTGGGCAGGAAGAGCTGCTGCCCCGGGTTGTGAGGGATGGCAGGTTATGTACCCTGCTGTTGGGGGAAGGTGAGGGGAAGGGAGGGGTCAGTGGAGTTTTCATATGCTAAAGAGGGCCTACAAGGTGCCAGGATGTTCCAGGCCTGCCGGAGGCCTTGCCCTTGCTGCTGGATCAATGTTGTCTTTAGACCAGCCATTAACATTAAGATCTTTGGGAGACTTTTTGGTGGGGTCTCACAATCCTGCTATCAATCGTCTTTGTTAGTGAGATTTAGGACATTTGTAAGCCAAGGGAGACTCCTGTCTAGCAGGATTGTGAGCTCTGCAAGTTAACTATTTGCTTATTGTTCATGGCAGTCAGGGCTGCCTGAGGGATGCTACACTTATGGAGGGGAAAGGGTGAAGAGGGGAGGGGGTGCAAGGTGCCAGCTCTTGCTTTGTCCTCAGCCAGCCTCCTGCTCCCTCATCAACCTGGCGGTTGATAAAAATAGATCATTAAATGATTTATAAAATGCTTTGCAAACACCAGTTATTGCTTGTATCTTCCAATTGTCTTCCATAAGGTAAGCAGTGCAGATGGGGTGTGTACGACCCACAAGGGCTGACATTGGTGTTGCAACATGTTACTCTTGCCCTGGCTGTGTTTTAAGAAGCTCTCCCCACAGTGAGGACAAGGTGTCCCAGTCGGTGGGGGAGGGCTGTCAGAGGGCTGGGGACCAGAAACCCCATGGTATAGCCTTTTCCAGGTGGCAGCAATCACCCCAGGGAGTTTACAGAGGAATTCTAACAGGAATACAAAAGGAATAACGCATTAGGTTTTAAGTGACTTCTAGTATTTGTAACCTAATCTGGGAAGCAGCAGGATGTTTTCCTGCACCCTTGGGCATGACCCCATCTGTGTTGAACTTCCACAAACTGTGTCTTCTCTAAAATCATAAATTCAAGTATGTGACTCACTCCCACTCAGCACAATCAACATATCTTCAGTTTAGCGAAACGTCTAGTCGCTTGACGATTAGGTGTCCTCCAGTCCCTCTCTGACTTTGCTTTTTTCCTCTAGCCGGTAATCACTGCCTTGTCTATAGTCTCAATGGTTTGTCCCTAGTCTTTTCCAAGAATGTGTCATTCAGCAAACGAGCCTAAATCTGTCCCAATGTCTGCTTAAGCTCAGTCTTTTGAGCACTGCTAGAGAAACATGTACAACTGTGAGACAGACACTGCTACAGATTCAGGGTTTCCAGCCTCAGCGACGGCCTGATGTTCTCCTAAAACAGAACAATATTTAAAAATATTGCTGGATGTATTTTTCCTTCCTGGTAATTCCTGCTGCCACCCGTGGAAGCCAAGGCATCTCTTGCTGCAGGGGGAAGGCAGTAGGAACCAACCATAACAAAGGAGTCAGTGTTGAGCTTCTCTAAAACAGGCTCTTGAAGCTCATTTCAGGGAAAATAGACGTGAAAGCCAAGATTTTCATTTGAAAGAGCACGCTTTGTTGAGAGAAGAGAGGATTTGTGGGTTCCAAGGAAACAAAACACAGAACTAGAGAACAGTTGATAGAGATAACCATAGAGTAAGAAGGATGAATGATAGACTCTGATGTATGGTGGTTTCCTGTCACACCAGAGGGCAATGAGACAAAGCAAAACAAAGCAAAACAGAAACCCGTTCTGGGCTGTGGGGTGTGACCTAGTGAGAGAGACAGAGGAACCCCAGGGAGCTGAGACACAGAGTGTGGACTGAAACCCAAGGTGGGAGAGGTGGAGGCTGAGGGAGGAAGAATGGAGATTTCCCAGGGGAGATTTGGGAATCCTCAAGTTGGAAGAATTTGTGTCATCTTCTCAGCTGGGACTCAGAAAGGAGACTGGTCCTTGTAGAGCGAGCCTGGTAGTGTGAAGCGGCCACAGTCAAGAAAAGTTGCCACGTTTAAGTAATGGGAAGCCCCCTGATGTAGACTGGGTGCCCCCTTGTTCCCTCCACATTCGGGGAAGATATCCAGATAGCCCAAGGACCCCCACTGGGAAGATGAAGAGCAGAGGGAACCTGGAGCCAGGATGTGGAGGCCACTCTCCCGCAGCTGCTCTCATGTCCTTGTGGGCACGGCTCCTGGACATAGTGCTTGAATGCCCGTGTTTTCTCCTGGGCCTCCCTTGTTCAGCCCTGCCCTTGGCTATGTTTGACAGATATCGATCTCAAATTGGTGTTTCTGAATTGAAAGAAGAGACTCTGCTTTATAGTTTTAGCCCTTCAGCCTGACTCCTAATTGAGCCTTGGAACCTGTTTTTCAGTTGACTGAATTAGTTTTAGTGGGTCCTGCATGGAAATGAAATTTCATAGCACCTTTGGCACTTTAAAAAAATAGTGTCTTATATCATTGGCTTGCAAATCTTTACAAGGTACTTCTGCCTGGAAGTATCTCAGTACCTTTCATTGAAATATTATTATCTCATAGAATATTACATTTCATATTTTAGACAATAGTTATTGTATTTGCCATTGGGCAGAGGAAATTTAGGGATAAATAATATGTAATTTCAGAGTAATACGGTGTAACCCCAAAGTCAATTGGCTCAAAGCCGCCACCCACGTAAGGTTTCTAGACCTTCCTCCAGTTGTCTGTAGGGTGTTTGTGGAAATCACTCGGGGGGTGCCTTACTGTGCACACAAGTCAAGCTGTCAGATGCTGCCTCCTCATGATACCCATTCCACCCTTCTCTGCCTTTGGCTCCAAAATGTCCATGTCTGCTGGACATGGCGCCATTTTGAATTGCCACGTCTGCCACTGCCTGTGATGAGAAGAGCAATGCTCATGACAAAGCCCGGAGACTTTCCATATTTGGGATCACACAGCCGGGCTAGATCCTGTGCAAAAGCAGAATAGCTTTCTCCATGGTTCTGGGTCCCATTTGATCACTGGGCTTCTAAGCCTACGGCCTCACAATTTTGTAAGCTTCTGGTTCTCTCCTTTCATGGAAAACAACAACAACAACAACAACAACACAACTTTATGGAGAACGTCAGGAATTAAATACTATACTATCCCCATCACAGCCCTTCTGGCCAAGCCCTGTCTCTTTCCCAGTTATCAAACAACAATAGCCACCATGAAACTCTAATGTATAAAAACAGGAGCAAAAAGATGAGTTTAATGGAATGGGGGAGACAAGGAAGAAAGAAGAGAGCACTAGTGGAGCTGAGGACCCGCGCCTTCCAACACCAAATGCTCTGTTTCAAAATCCTTAGCATACGATGAGATGTAGAATCCTGACTGATGGAAGAGGAGTTAATCCCCTCCCCAGTAAGCGTGGGGGGAAACAGGGGTTAAAAGGGTGAAGCAGAAAAATAGGAAATCCGCCTGGACAGATCCCAGCGCCTTGGAGCTCCACACTGCATGGCTGTCAGAGGGACTCCTGGGTCCTGAGTCACTGAAGCCCTGAACTGAACACTTAAAAACAGTTTAAACGGTAAAAGGAAAAAAAGAAAATGGCACATGATGAAAATGAGTTAATTCTTTCAATTCAGGATGTTTAAGATGAAAATGGTAAACATTTATATCCCTTCGAAGAGGGTGTTTTTTTGTTTGTTTGTTTTGTTTTGTTTTTTGGTAACCGCATAAAGAATAAGAAGAGAAATAGAACATAGAAAGAGAAATAAGAAAGTGTTCGTAAAATCCTTCCAAATTAATAGATGAGCTGGGTCAGATATATGTCGGGTCCTTTGGCAGGGTCCACTCAGCTTTGTGTAGACAGCATCTATTTTATCGCTATGAGTTTAAGTATTTCTTCCCTTGGTGGAGGCCTATTGCCTGTCAAGAGAGAGAAAAGTTATAGAAACAAAACAAGGCTTTGTGCATCATTCACAACGGCTGATTTGTTTTTGAAGGAATGTCAAGGAAATGAGGAATCTTAAAACTGTGTCTTATACATAGTATTTAACTAAGCTTCCTCCTATCACTAAGGTCCCACTTTCAGCAAATGCATACATAATTCTTAAGAATGTTGATGAATCTACGAAAAAGGAGAATTTCAGGTCATTTAGAAAAATCACAGGATCCACACGATTCTCAGCTTATTCAAAGGCTATTTCCAGTGGCCAAATACAAATTCTTCATTTACCACAAACCCCAAAATGTGGGAAGAAGATAGCTGAGTCAACAGGAAATAAAGGAGACAACTCTCCAGCTCTGTGTAGAGAATTCAAATGCTACTGTTCTCACACACAGACAGAGACAAGCCCTTGCTTTTAGAAGCTGGAGACCGCCTAGCTTCTTCCCAGCTCGGGGAGTGCATGAAGACACCACAGGTCATATTAAAGACATTTGTTTGCAGTAAATGAAGCACCTGAAATACCACCCTAGCATACTGTGTGCATCAACCGCTTTAAATTGAGAACAACATTGATGTGTCATTCAGGGTCTTATACACATGAATTCCAATTAAAGAAATGGTAATCTCACCTCCTGAACAAACAGCCTCATGTCGAACCCCTACCTGTGGCACTGAAGGCCCTTAGTCAGCTCACTTAGGATTCTCTGGTCTCTGGCAAAGGTTATGGAATTATTTGTCTTTACAGATCCAGACATCAAACCAGAGAGGTTAAATGATTTACCCAAGGTCAGCAAAATCTGCATCTCCCAGGGCAAAGCAGAGCTGTTACTGTGTTTCGAGAGATCCACTCCGATGTTTATGCTGTTCTGGTCAACCTTCCCATGGAGGAACTCTGTTCCCAATCTTGGAAGTTAAATTCCAAAAGACTGTTCTTTTTTCTTTCTTTTTCTTTCTCTCTCTCTCTCTTTTTTTTAAAGATTTTATTTATTTATTTGACAGAGAGAGAAGTCACAGGTAGGCAGATAGGCAGAGGGCGAGGGGGAAGCAGACTCCCCACTGAGCAGGGACCCCCCCGCCCTGACTGGGGGCTCGATCCCAGGACCCTGAGATCATGACCCAAGCCAAAGGCAGAGGCTTAACCCACTGAGCCACCCAGGCACCCCTCCAAGACTATTCTGATAAGGCACTCATCCGAGTCAGATTGCTCTTACAGAAATCCTGCTTGATTGCATTTCACCCAGCTCTATGAGAGGACGAAGGCTGCCCACATCCCCACCATTTCTCCCTGGATGTGTCTTGCATACCTCCTTCATTTCTTTCGTTAGCTTCATTTTTTAAACTGTTGCGCCGTTTCACTAACTTAATATAAACCATAATACCTAATTAACAATGTGACAGTTTCATCCTGAAGCAGAGTGACTGCCGGCAAGAAAGAAGTATTAGGCAAGATGAACGCTCCAGACAAATGACATCCAGGCTACATGTTATTATAGTCATGTTCTTAATTGTGAGATGCGGACAAAGAAGAAAATCCTAGCAGATAACCTACCAACATGCATGTTAAGAAAAAGGCACCTTGAACTTAGGTTATCCAGATTGCATTTAAACCAATTAATAAGAAGGAGAATCCGCTTAGGGACACTTTTCTTCAAACCCATGTATGGAATTATTAAGGGGTGAATACACTAGAATGGTATTCAATGATACAGTGAGAGTCTTTTTTTTTTTAAGATGTTATTTATTTATTTGACAGAGTGCATAAACAGGGGGAGCGAAAGGCAGAGGGAGAGGGAGAAGCAGGCTCCCCACTGAGCAGGGAGCCCGATGTGGGGTTCGATCTCGGGACCCTGGGATCATGACCTGAGCTGAAGGCAGACGCTTAACCAACTGAGCCACTCATGCACCCGATACAGTGAGAGTCTTATCCTGAAAAAATCTAGTACCCCAAAAGCTTTAGTTAGAAACTATGTGAGCTATGTGAGGTCTGTCAGACTCTAATGTTCATCTATTCATTTAAAAAATCACTTAGCTCCCACATGATGCAATGTGGATTTACATGGCTCTTGACATTCCAAAGAGTGATGAATGTTTAAAAATTATTCTACATGGAATCTAGACCATTTATTTGACTCCCATATCTTTTCAAATATTGGCATAAAGGACTTAAACTTCTATTTCTGCTGGGTTGGGAATACCTTCAATTCCAAGAGTAGAGCAGCATTCTGCCATACTATCCTAGCTACCATCTCCAAAGGCAAGAAAGATTTATATTAAAACATACATATAGTGAATTCCTAGATGCCTCACATGTTTTTCTTATTGCTCCTGGCAATAGCTACAAGAGTGAACTGCACTTATGTGAGAACACACCCACACGAGTGTGAGGCTCTGGTGTAAAAAGGGACAGAGTTGCAATAGATTCCTTTAAAAGACACAAACCCTTTTAGAACCTTAAGACCTCAAGAGTGGAGACAAATATTTTCCCTAATAAGCGCCCAGAGGGAAAATGTTAGGTACTTTACTTTTTTCAGGATCCAAACTCAGTTGCAGGCAGAACTCCTAAAAGTTTCAAAAGAAAGGCAAGCCAAAAATGTGCAGGCATCCCACCAAACTTCTATAACTTTTCCACATTATGGGCATTGAGACAGAGTAAAGGGGGCCCAGAGAAAGAGGGACAGAGAGTTGGCAAGACCAGTGCCAAACTGGCTAGATTTTTCTTCCAAATCTGCGTGGACTGGTTCACCTTGCCACCTTATATTTAAGTAAGTTAAAAGGATAATACACAAATGAAAAAAGTTGATCATATTCCGATTTCATACACCTAAACATAGGTGAGGATATTGACTATACCAAATTATAGATTGCGTGAGATTTCAAGATGGTGTGTGGGATAATATTCATATTTTATTTAAATATCTTAGTCCGGGGCGCCTGGGTGGCTCAGTGGGTTAAAGCCTCTGCCTTCGGCTCAGGTCATGATCCCAGTGTCCTGGGATCAAACCCCACATGGGGCTGTCTGCTCCGCAGAGAGCCTGCTTCCTCCTCTCTCTCTCTCTCTCTCTGCCTGGCTCTCTGCCTACTTGTGATCTCTGTCAAATAAATAAATAAAATCTTTAAAAATAAATAAATAAATAAATATCTTCGTCCACAACCACTAGAAACTTTAAATTTGATATGCTAACCAAAATCAGTTAATACTTTGATTTTAAAATATCAGCACTCTACTATGAAAGCTGAATTCAGAAATGTCACTGCAATGAATAGATTATATTTATCAAGTGAATGATTATACAGAAAGAAGTCATGTAGAAATGGACAAATCTCCCAGATTAAACGAAAAAAGTTTCATCCGACGGCTATGCATAAGCAATCCAAGATCAATGCTCCTTGGCTAACATTCAGTATCATTAGAAAATGTATCAGAATATTAGCCTAAAAATGAGGGATGAGCCATTTACAATTATAAAATCAAGGCAAACAGTACCCATAGGATATTTGCACAGGGATGGGGTAATACACAATGTCTCTGGCAATGTCAGAATCAGCAGTGAAATTCACTTATGCTTCTTTTCGTGTAACTGCAGATGGCATTGTGGGGTTCTAAGGAAGGTGAGAGCAGATGCGCTCGCTCCCCCCAATCTGGCTCTTTCACCCTGGGGTGTAGCTGCGCCTAAGGATAGAGTCTGTGGAGCACACTGCAAGGCTGAGCTTTCCTGGGGGAGGGAGGGACAGCCGGGCAAAGTTTCCTGCCTCCAAAGTCTTACCTTGACTGAACTTCTCCACCAGAAGAACTGGGGAGCTGGGCAGAGGAAGGGAAGAAAGAAGGTGCTCTGTATAAGGATAGGACATGTATGTTTGTGACATCTCAATGAACACGCAGGAGACAACAGTGCATTGATCTGAAACGACGCACCATGTGTCACAATCCCTTTATTTCTGTCACATCACACCATTCAAGAAGTATATTCTGCTTAATCGCTCTCTTTATCAAAGGATGTGGGTGTCCTGGAAAGGTGAGAAGAGAAGTTTCCCTTTTCCTGCCACATCCTTCTCTCAAGTAGGGGGATGCCAGGCTCAAAGGGAGAGAGGAGCTACCATCCCAGGAGGAGGCGTCAATCCCGGCAGTGTCCACACCCTATTCCCTCCTGGTGCACACCATTTAGAAGGAGGAGGTGTGCGTCCACCGGGACAGCATGACCCCAGGCACAGCCCCATTGTTCTACTGCACCTTTGCTGAAGTCCCACTCCTGGGCTCCTTCAAGGCCAAAGAAAGGGGAGCCCATGTGAATATAACGGGTCTCACATCCTTGGCCCTGGCCTTCCCTGGACGGGGCCAGAGCCTGAGCTGGCGCTGTGGAAACATCCAGGCACCTAGTCATGGCTTAGCTTCTGCCAAATGTGCCCGACCCCCAACCTCCCCGCCTCTCCCCATTTCTGACTCTCACTGCCCTATCACCCCTTTGTTCACTTCCTATATTTTCACTCAGATGTGGTTTTGTGTTTTCTTTCCAAGCCATATTTTGCATGGAAGAATGCTTTCAGTGAGCTGAGGCCCTAATTGCCAAATAATGGTTGCCAAAACATGTTATTTTGGCTTCAAGCTGGTACAGAGCAGGAGGCGTTTTTCTCCTCATAAAGAAAAAAAAAAATCCATCTTCAGCAGCCCGCGGGCCATTTGCAAATGCACAGACTCCATGGCCTGTCGTCCAGAGGAAGAGGGTGACTGGGCTCGGGTCACCTTCTCACTGCCGGCCGGATCCCCGCGTGGGTGGACGGCTCCGGGAGGGGCCGGGCTCCGGGTCTGGAGCGGGTGGCGGCTGGGGGCTGGGTGGCAGCCGGGCCAGGACTTGCCTCCCACCCGCCCCGCCTCACTGGGACGCGCCCGCCAGATAACTGCAAACACAAGCCGCCCAGCAAGCACGGGAATTCCAAATAGAGACAAATCTGGGGCCCCGGGGGGAAGCTGGATGGAACCGATCAGTAGGAGATATATCACTGCTAATTAAGTCCTGATCCCCTGGCTCTACTTGAAACAAATCAGGGAGGGATCAAGTTTTGAGAGCAGGTGCTAACTGGTTGCAAAAGACGAGGCCGTCCCTTTCGGGAGAAGGTTTTGCAGGTAGCTCTGCGAGCACAAGGCTTTGCTGAGACAATCGGTTACTGGACAGAGCCATGGGCTCCTGTCTGTCTTGGGACATGGGCAGCGCGGAAGAACCCTCTCAGCTGTAACAAAGAACTATTCTCCTGTCTTCTGTTTCCCCACCTCGATAGCTGACTAACTTTCTCCCCAGATGGACAATGGCCTAATTTATAGGCAAGTCAACAGTCCCCTGGACATGCCGGCAGCAGTATCTTTTCGGCACAAACAATATGGTGTTTGTTGGGGTTCAAAGGGGGGCCCAGAGTGCGCCCCACACAGCCTCCCACCCTGCTTGTGCCTTTCCCAGACTGTTTAAGAAAACACATTTCTGAGCATAAACGTGTAAATAAACCTAATTGCCAATATTTACTTGAAGAAAGCCTGAGAGTTCTAGGAGTATTGCGTGTGTGAAGAGGGAATAGGTTTTGCGTAGTAAGGCTCTGGAGGAACTCCTTATCTAACACCCATCTTCTTCAGAAACAGGCTCGTACTCTAGAAATTTTGGTTTCAAATCATGGCTAACATGGACTGGGCATTTCTGTGTGCCTCGGGCTCTGCCAAGTGTTTTTATGTGCACTAGTATTATCTTTTCATCTTTACAAAGATCTTGTGAGGCAGAGAGGTGTGGCTTGGAGAGGGTAAATAGCACCTCTAGTTAGTAAGCGACCCCTCCCTTTCCCACCCCAGAGATCTGAATTCCATCAGAGCCTGTGTTTGCCCACACCATACTACCCAGCCTCCCAACTTGGGCTCTTGCACAGAAATAGCAAAATGCATCGCCCACCGCAAGTGCCCCAAAATACAGTCAATAAGTGAAGGCACGAATGAGTCTCAAGTGATAGCAAGGATTAGCCCCACGTTCACGGTGAAGCAGTACCGGGGGATACCGTTCTACTATATGTCACGTCTAGCGGTCTGGAGGGCTCATATTCAGGGGACAATATTTGTACTGAATAATAATAATAAAAAAAAATCATTCCGAGGGTCTTCCTTTGATCTGCGTGAAGAATGTTCTTAATCCTGACAGCCCTGGATTGCATTTGGCACGTTCTGATGAAGCTGCGGGCGGGTTGGCTGAAGTTGCTGGCAGTTACTCCGGGAATCATTATCAACATAATTTCCTTTTTCTTATGACATGTAATCCCTTTCCTAGCCTAACACCCCAATCTTCCGACGACTCTTGATATTGGGAACCTGCTGCTTCGAGCCATGCTTCTCACCTCTGAGCACAGGCTTTCTCTGGAATGCATTCTGTGTTCAGTGCACTCTTCATGAGTTTTATAGTAACAGAGCTGGGCGCTGCTTTGGTGTCTTTCTCTGGACTGTGCCCATCAGTCAGCCCAGTACAAAGAGCGGTTTGGGTTCTTGTTAGCACCTGAGTCGACTTGAAGGATAATTTAGAGTTAAAGCGGGAATGTTTAGGAGACACGTTTTGTGACTGTTTGCAAAAAGAGAAAATGATTTCGTGCTGGTGGTGTTTGGAGTTACTAGGAGCTGAGAGGGGCTGAGCTCCACAGTCAAAGCCCAAAAGTGAGGACACAAAGACGAAGATGAGTTTTATTTTGTTTTGTTTTTTAAAGATTTTATTTACTTATTTAACAGAGAGAGAGAGATCACAAGTACACAGAGAGGCAGACAGAGAGAGAGAGGGAAGCAGGCTCCCTGCTGAGCAGAGAGCCTGATTCGGGGCTCGATCCCAGGACCCTGAGATCATGACCTGAGCCGAAGGCAGAGGCTTAACCCACTGAGCCACTCAGGCAGCCCGAAGACCAGTTTTGATGACTGGCTCGGCTCTGATGAGGAGCGGGAGGGCCCTGGTCCACTGGCATTTTCCAGCGCCGCCACTGTCTTTTGGCTTTCTCCCTAGAGCAGCTGACTGGCGCTCCTGGGTCTAGTTCACTGTTGCCCCAGTGAAGAAAGAGGACTGTTGGCCAGTGTGTTTTTCACCGGAAGGTTTGGTTAAAAGAGGCAACATAAGTAGAGCATGACTGATGAAGAAAACTCCAGATCTGTATACTCTCACTCCCCTCTGTCCATCATTTTCTGGAGTGGGGGTCTGCCGTCACAGCTTGCTTGCCTGCCACGTAACTCTCCTTGCTTTCACTTATGTGGGTCCTCGTCCATGCAAACAAATCTCCCCCAGCTCTGAGAATGGAGACCTTCCTTTAAAGTCTGTTTGAGTGATGCAGGAACACACATTGCACGAAGCTGATGTAAGATTTGTGTAGAACTTCAGGAAAAAAAATACTGGAGTTGGGGGGCGGGGGTCACATTGCATTTTTACAAGAGGCCCATTCAACAACACAGGATATGGCGAAAATAAAACAGGATTGGGTGGGATGCGTGTTTGGGATCTCAGGGGGACGAAATCAAAGAGGTGTGCAAACTCTTCTGCATAAATCCCTGCCATCCGCTTTGATAAACGAGATTATGGACTTGAAAGGTCGATTATATATTCTTGGGGAGAAATGCCAGGTTCTTGTTAATGTTTGTGCCTGACAGGATCTTAAAATAGACAGGAGTGAGCTAATCACATTGATGACCACGTACAGCAAGTGGGGTAAGAGCTTAATACAGTTTTATTACCTCCTATGGGCAAATATTTGCCTCACGAGACACACCTACTCCCCCCAGAATAGTCTATTATAAACAACGGGCTCCCCTTTCACAAGCACTGAAATCTTTATGATGTTTGGGAATGCCAGGACCAAAGGGTAAACAGCTTATTTGAATCTTGTCTTTCATCCAGGAGCACTCACCAGTTGATTCCCCTCCCCCTCTCTTCATCACTAACTATGCCTAAGGCATGTTCTAGAAAACTAATACTGGCAAGAGTTCTGCTCACCCTTCCCAGTTTTATTCCTGGGAATGACAAATGGTGGGTCTCTGAGAATTGCCTGTGTCCTTGCAGCAGACAAGTCTCCTTGCATTTTCACCTGCTGCCTTGAAGCTGAGGAATTCCTTCAAAGGCTTAGATCTCTGACAGAGAAAGGTGAGAGTCATTTCTGATCAGTTTGCTCTCAAGATTTAAGCCTCCAGGAGTTGAGTCTGACTGTTTGCGTGGCTCACGGAGATAAAGTGAGTCTCTACCCACACATCGGGTTGCTTACAATCACGCAGTCCCTAGGTGAATACGGTCGCTCCCACTGCGTGCAGGTTGTGGGACAATGTGACTCCTTCAATTTCAGTTATCTTCCTGTGGCTCTTTCAGAGGACCCGGGCATAGTAAAAAGAGTGAGATTTTTAAAAAATGGAGAGAAAACTATCTTTTTCCCCGTCAGGATGTGGCTAGTTGTGTTAGTATGTGTGTTCATATTAATGCAACCCTTTGCACTTGGGAATTATTCCAGACTACTTAAAATCATTCCCATTGTCAAAACTGACTCAGTCGAAGCGGATGAAAACAATTGCGGCCGAAACGCGAATCATCTGTGCTCCAGCCAGCCTTCAGAATTCGGAAGGCCTCGTTGATTCATACGTAACTTCTGAAATTTTGTTTGGCTTGTTAATCATGCTTAAATTCTATCAAAGGAAACATGGCTTTTGCACAATTATAAGCCTCCTTTCAAATTGTTCTCATACTTTTGGAGCCGTATTAGTCACCACTGTCGTGTACTGACGGTCGGACTCAGAGTCACGTACTGGGGCAGGTCTCAGAAGTAAGAGAACCTGCTTCCTCCACTGGGACCCCAAGGCCGTGTAAATAAATAAGTAGAATAAAATGTGGGAAGTACCTTAGAGGATGTGTCCAGGGCTACGTGGGTCACCAAAGAATGGGCAGTCGGTTCTAACTGGGCTGGAGACGACTGGCAAGGCCTGTAGGAGGTGAAGCTTGAGCTGACCATTGGGAAGATACCAAGATGTTCACTGGTAAACAGAGGGAAAGAGCTTTGTAGAGAGATCTGGAGGTAGGCCCCAGGCAAGCCCTTTCTCTTACTGGCTGTGTGATTTCATGAGAGCCACATCACAACTGTAGCCAAGTTTTCTCACTTGTAAACTGTAATCCCTGCCTTACAAAATTGCTAGAAAGATTATATGCGTGGTATACGTGGAAGTGCCTTGACAAGTGGAAAATAGTCTTCAGATGTAATACATTCTTAGGGCACGAAATGTTTTTCTAACTTTCAAAGCATCTTTGAAGATAACTGTGCTTCTGTGAGTGTGTGTGTGTGTTTGTGTGTGTGTTTTCATATAAGATACGACTGGAGGGTTATTTGTTAAGTTAGGCTCAACTGCTGTCGTAAGCAGAACCAAAACTGTATTGTGGTTTAACAGAATAGGAGTTAATTTCACGTTCCTGGAAGAGTCCAAAGTGAGTGTTCTGGTCAGCAAGTAGCTTTCCTCCCAAGTGTTTCTAGCTGTGAATCCAATAAGCAAAGGAAAGAGATGCGGGGTAAACGTCTAGCAGGCATTACCACCGCGGGTAGCTGTTTGTGTCTAATATATGTACTAGCATACGCATATGTGCTTATACTTCCGGCTGCACAGGGACACGTACACAGAGCAGAAGTCAGCGCACACAAGAATAACCAAAGGCCCTCTTTTGCAAAAGCAGTAATGCGTGTTCGGTATAGGGAAGATGAAAACCAGGGAGAAAGGCCCCAGCAGAGAAAGCCTTTTCCGATTCTGTGTGTAATGGCACTAAATCAGCGGGTAAAAGAAACAGATGCCAAGAGGGAGAGGTCGGTAGACGGGAGACCCTCAGGGGGAGGCTTTCTGCAACCTTGTCTTCCAGAGTTTTATCACCGTCCTCTCTCCTCTTTCATGTTTCCTCCTAACGTCATTTCTGTTTGTTCGCTGCTCCTCGAGAAAGTCTCAGCTGCCTCCCCCCCAACTCAGGTGGCCCTGACCCCCCGAGGCTTTAATGGCAAGAAAAGATCATGTCTTTTCCTCTCTACATGATGAATATGCCAGATGAGCACGATTCCCAGGAATATCAGTGATGTAAAAGCATCCCTAGAGTCCTACATCTAAGACAAATGCAGCCAATGGTTAGGGTTCTCGTTTCTGTTCACGTGGTAGCCACTTGACGAACCTGCATTGTACAGTTAGCACACAGAAGTCTTTGAAAGAGGCTCCGGATTGTTGAACAGCTCAGCACCTCACCCCATCTTGAGAGTGGGAAAGAAGACAAAAGCTACAACTTGCAGAAGGAAGGGGGAAACCCATAAAGAAACCAACCTGACATTTATCAGTATTAGCTCTTTTGTTTTGGTGACATAACACACCATGTCAGTTCCTGGCATGCTTATTTTCTGGCTTGCCTCAAGTAATAACGATGCCAGTTACTAGAAATACAGAAGCTATAAATGGTAACTGATAATATTATGCATATTTTTAATGACTTGAAAAAGTGTTTTCAGAAAGCTGCCTTGGAGGCTCCCGTTTCAGTTCTGTAAATCAAGGGGTGATAAGAGTAAGCCATGTAAATCTGTGCTTTCTTGGGCTGGGATACCTCCAGCATCTGCCCAAGATTCTGGCTGAGCAGTAGGCTGCCTCTGGCCTTGTCTTTGAAACAGAAGTTTGGGGGAAGCCCCAGAGGTGGGGGAAGGGCTCGACTCATCCCGAACTACCACCAGGATTCAGCGGCTACCGGCATTGGCCTCTGCAGACTGGATGGGTTTGGAGGCCATTTGGCCCTGAGGGCTGGGAGGGAGTCAGCCTCAGTGTGTCGTTGACCCCCACCGTACGTGAAGATGAGAATTCGTCCAGAGGGCCTGCCTTCAAATACTGCACATAAAACCCTTGATAAAAATGTGGCGAACGGTGGTGTCAACATCTTCCTTTGAGCACTGGCATTGGTTTTTCTCCAGAGCCCAGAAATAGGTACTTAGTACACTTTTGGATGTGGAGAGTCTTCTCAAAGCACCTGAGAGCTGAAATCTCTGTTTTGAGAGTCCTTGGGGGAGTATCAGAAAAGTTCTGGCCTTCACCAAAGTAACCTCTTGCTTCCTTAAAAGTGAATCCGTGGCCTAAATGCCACCTTTGATTAAGCCGAGATGGTAGGGTTGTATTCATTAAAGTTTCTAACCGATGGGCATTTTTGTTCTGCTCCGTGGGACCACTCTGATAGCATTGATATGATTTCTTCTTATTTTTTTAAGGATCATTAGGACACCACTCCTCTTTCTCATCACCCTTCCTACATGTGTTACAAAGGAATAACCAATGGTTTGGATTTGCCACGGTTTGAGATGATCAGCTCTTCCGTTAGTTAGTATGACGGAGAATTTAGAAACCTTGGACATAAATAAAATTTCCATCAGCGTTAAACCGTTTTATTTTTCTCACCTTTATATATGAGGTAAATGTGAAAATCTTGATGCTGAATTCCACTAAGATGTTTTGCAGACACTATAGGAATTTTTGGTTAGAACAAAGTAAAGGATTAAATTACTTATATTAGCTTTGAGAAAATCAGATAAATTTCCTATTTAGAAACAATACAAGAAAAGCTTAATTTCCATAAAATTTACCCAGAATTGAAAATATTTTAGCATCTTAAAAAAGTCAAATTTTGTAACCCTTTATGGTCTGTGAGGGGGAAAAAAATCTGGTCGAGGATATTCAGGCCTACGTCTTTTCACTTGCCTTGTTGGTGTCTTACCATGGGGCAACTAAAAGTTGATGGAATTCAGACTCAAGCTATTTTGCTACTTGCTAGCAAAAATATGGGTGGAGAAAACATTTGAAATCACTGATGTAAATAAAAATGTTAGATTATTTGGATTTAATTCAATCCTTCCATCCCTGACTTCCTTAATTGTGTAAGGATCAGCATGGCCGCGGAGCCTTTCCGCTTTTAGGGAACATTTGAGGCGGCCTGGCCCCTTTGTGAAGGCACCCCCCCGACATGGCGGACATAGCAGAACCCCACAGACAGCTCTCACTGTGGAAATCACCCACCTCCTCGCTTCCTCTGCTGCTCCCCTGTATCACTACTCTCATTCGTATGTCTCATCTTCCTGACTAAATGCTGAGTCTCTTGAAGTCAGGATCTGTCTACAGTCTGTTTTCCCTGTATTTATTACTGCCTCTTTGCACTTACAGCGGTTGTTCTAAAAATGTATGCCGGACAAACAAATGAAGTTGGAAACTCATGAAATTTTCCCTCGCCCCTTGATTGTTTATCTCTTACCCATATTCATACCTCATAATCCTCCCTTTGAAAAAGAGCATATTACTTTTTCTTTTCCTGATTAGTAGAAAGGGGGAAATTTTTTTTAAAAGGTAGAGAAACAATAAAATATCAGGTGCAAACTTGTGCCCCAGCAACCTATATTGTTAGTATTTGATATATTTCCTAGTAGTGCTTTTTCTGTGCGTGGGCATGCGTGTGTATACACACTTGTTTTTAGAAGGGGGGAGTGTGTTTTACTGCTTTCACAGGTTTCCTGCCACTTTTTTCACTTAGTTACAAATTAACATATTCCTCATGTCTTGAGACATTCTTGGTTGTATTATGTTCCATCATAAGAATCCCCCAGAATTTATTACTTAGTCTCCCTTTCGACTTGCAGGCCCAACTCAACCTAACTGAAGCAAAACAAGAAGGGGGAATATTTATTATCAGGTGACATAAAACGCACCACAAATGAACATAATCCAAAGCATATAGTGATACATGCCTAAGTCCAGGCAACTATATGAAGTTGTAAGAAGAGATTATCTCTGTCTGGACAACTGGAAAGGGGGATGGTATTTGATCTGGGCTCGAAGGAGAGGTAAAAGTGATAATGACTTATGTATTTTAACTACTGACCAGGTGATACATTATATTAATAATTTTACATAGATTATCTCATTTATTCTCCCCAAATTTTGCTCTTTCCACTTAACAATCAGAGGGTAACATTTTCCCAAAGCCTTACGACATTTTTGCTTGTATTATATTCTGATATTTGAATTCCACATATTCTATCATATGAATACCTCATAATTTATTTATTAATTAGGCTCCTTTTAAGTTGCAAGACCTACTCAACCTAACTGAAATAAAGCAAGCTTACTACATTTATTATAAAGTGTTTTATTCCCATTTCACAGATGAGGAAACCAAGGCTTAGAGAGGTTATATAAACTTGCCTGTGTTCAGTTAGGATTTTGACATGGATAAAGGAGGAATGGGGTCAACCTGGGTCGGGGAGGGGGTGCCAAGGGAGGCAATTTACCAAAATGAATAGCTTCCCCAAAGCATCAGTAGCCACATACGTCCGTACAATGTCACAGTGAGTCTGTTCCTTGGGGTGTGTTTCGTTAGGACCTGCCAGATGGAGAAGACAGGAAATAACTACCTTTCACGGTGGCTCTTTCATGTGGTTCCTTAAGCAGCCATCTGTGCTACCCATTGCAAGGAACTGAGGATTTCAAGTCATCTCTTGAATCTTCTGTGTGACAGTTCTCCCATAACGGCTCCTAAGTCAAAGATCAAAAGCCACCAGTCATTTCAACATAGAGCCAACTTTTAATAAGCGATCTCTCTGAAGATGTGTAGTTGAGGTGTATGTATGCACATACATACACAAGAAAAATTTTAGCTCATTCCTAGCTTCTAAAATGTGATGTGTAATCTATTAGAGAAGTACAAGTGTTGGTCAAACTAACCTGCTCTGATGAGCTGGTTCTCCTCATTATTTGCCTAGGACAGAAACATCTGTCCGGGACAAATGCAGTTAGGACTTTGCAGAGAGCCCTCAACACCTCTCCTGGCTCATTCTTGCCTCATGCATCATAACTCACAATGCACACGGGGCAGGTCTAATTTCTTGGTTTGCCTTGGCTCACTTGTTGCATGCCGGGAGTCACCAACTGGAGGCGGCAGCCCCCAGGGCTGTTGGAATGGTCGCAGTGGGTCTGTCTTTGAAGTCCTACCCTGCAGTTATCTCTCATTGCACCAGGCGGGCTGTAAGCAAGCCCGTTGCATGCAGCTGTCACCATTTAAGCCAGCAGGCGTTTGAAGACGTGCCGCCCCTCACCCCTTGTGAGGGGAGCCAGAATAGAACAAAGTGTAGTGTTCCCATGAAATCGTTTGACTGCTTGATAAGAGTGTGAGTCTGCACCTTTTCCCCTTGATGGAGGTGGTTGAAGGGAGGGGGTCTGAGAAGAGACTAAGGCAGGCAGGGCTACGCCTCTTTGCCGATGTCCAATGCAGGTAGCTGGAGCTGTCCCGGGGCAGGGGGCGGGGAGGGTTCCCTATGGTCCTGAGGACAAAGCAGTTTGCACAGGGACAAGATGGTGGGGATGGCACGGGAGGAAGGAGGGAGGGGAAAGCAGGTCTCAGAACTCCTGGAGGACTTGTCACACGGGCCTCTCCCACGCAATGTTTCTCTCCTCTCCTCCCTGTGTTTGGAGCCCAGTCGAGACCCCAAATCCTCACACCACTGGGGAACATATGTTCTAAATGATTGGTGAGATAATGTCGCAGCCGTTGAGGCAATAAGCTTCGGCTGTGGTTTTCTATTTCCTCACCGTGTCTTTATCACTTGACAAGTGCGTTGGTCTGTTTCACCCTTGGAGTGTGAGCTGGGACAAATTTTTGCCACCTCTTCTCCTCACTCCCAGGACCCAGCTCTCAAGAGAAGAAGTCTGTCCAACGAGAGTGGCTGCCCAGAAGGGCACTGCATTTGCCCAGACCTCCCAAACATCTCGTCAAAAAAAAAACGCTTCCTTCTGGGGTTGGTTTCTCTGTCGCGGCAGATACCACCCATGGAGACCTGGCGCTGGGCTTCTGGAGAGCAGCTCTGTGAAACAAAACTACTTACACGATCCACCGACTTTTGCTTTCACTGACCATCTGGCCCCCTTGGTGAGCTGCCCTTACTGCCGACTTCACAGGGGAGCCAAGTGACCAAGAGCGAGTTGCTCATTTTTCAAACAAAAATGCAGACAGTTGGGAGAGCCTGTGTAAGCGGGCTTACAAACTGCCGTCAGGCCTGGGTGGGAAGTTGGCAATCAGGAACGGAGCCACAGGTTCCCTGCCACTGGAAGGAAGGGAAGCGACCTGTAATTCGTGCTGGAAGGACAGCGGAGGAATTCCTGGTATGAGAACCCTCGGGCTCTCTCCCCATCTGCAGACACCATGTGGCTGGCCCCTTGGTGGCCTGGGATATTACATAAAGAGTTGGAAGGCTCGCCGTCTTTGTGAAGGATAAACATCTTCCTTCTGCCACCAAAGTGGTAGCAATTGTGGTTCCGGGATGGGAGGTTTCAAAACAAAACTAGGCCAGGGCTGGGGGCATTGCCTTGCTTCTGAGAAGATACCATCAGCTCTCATCAGACACCGATTTTCTAGTCTGTGGATGACCCAGACCTTTATTCTTCCCTTCCCACTTGGCAGAGGCAATGAGACAAAATGAGAGCTGGACAGTTTTTTGATTTGTGAACACCTTATAGAAAAGGTTCGGTTGCCGAAATGATTCAAGCTACTGATCAAAATGTAGTTTGCCGACTATGTGTGCCTGTAAGTGGCTCTGGCCCCTTGAAGAGAGGTCTGAGGGAGATCAAAAGGCTTGACCAAGCAGGTTCCAGGTCTCCCCACACCTTACGTCTTAAGTCACTATGAGGCCAAGAAGAGGGTGAGGCCTGTTCCTATTTGAGCATTTTTGGTCCTCAGGGGGATCCTGGGTCCTCTCTCAAAGCTCTGGGCAGCATGAGGTACGGTGGGTTGCTTTCACCACAGAGCATACATATCATGGTCTTGGTGAAATAACTTTCAGAGCAAAGAAGTACTTTGAGGGTTACAACCACCCAGGATGAAGAACTGTCTGAACATGTTGACTCCATTTTTTATATAAAGGATTGAGGAGGCTATAAGGCTGTTTCTCAGGGGAAATTACCTGAAGATTATGTGTCCCTGTGAAGTTTCACATGCTATTGACCTGGTGAAATGAATTTGGAAGGGGACTGTGTCGAGCTTCCGGGGGCTCTGTGCTCTAATCTTTCCCTCACACACTTCAGTTCCATCAGCGGTGTCAGAATGGAGCCAGGAGAGTTTGGAGGGAAAAATATGCTTTTCAGTTCTCATCTTGCCACTTGATGGATGTTGTTTATCCTTCCTGAGATGCAGTTGTCTGATCCGTAAGATTGCGATGATCGTGTCTATTGTAAAGAGCTGGTGAGTGAGGAGATAAATCAGATAAAGCTTGCAGGGTGTCTGGCCCCATTCTAGGTGTATAATTAACACCCAACAAGGGTAATCACCTCCTTTCTATTCCTTATTCCCCTGTGCCCAAGATCAACTGAGAAAGGTACTGACAGGGGTGCCTGGGTGGCTCAGTTGGTTGAGTGTCAGACTCTTGGTTTCAGCTCAGGTCAAGATCGCAGGGTAATGAGATCCAGCTCCACGTAGGACTCCACGCTCAGTGCAGAGTCTGCTGGAGATTCTCTCTCTCTCTCTCTGGCCCTCCCCCGAGTCGTTCATTCTCTCTGTCTGTCCTTGAAATAAAAAAATATCTTGGGCTCCTGGGTGGCTCAGTCAGTTAAGCCATCTGCCTTCGGCTCAGGTCATGATCTCAGGGTCCTGGGATCAAGCCCTGCATTGGGCTCTCTGCTCCCTGGGGAGTCTGCTTCTCCCTCTGCCTGCTGCTCCCCTTGCTTATAGTCTCTCTCTCTTTCTCTGTCAAATAGATGAACAAAAAGATCTTAAAATAAATAAATAAAATCAATCTTTAAAGGAAAAAAGAAAAGAAAGAGACTGACATATGGGCTTTAGCTATTTGAGACATAAACTGAAAGGTCAAGATGAACTGGAAGATCCGTCTGAGCGGAAAAGCATGTGTGCTGTGCCCAAAGGCACCCAGTAATGTCCTGGGCCTGACATCTAGCATGTGCATGTGAAGCAGAGGCTGAATAAGTGGCCCATGGTGGAGAAAATTACAAAAAAAGAAGAGTTAAGGTCGGCGCAGACATGAATAAAAAATAAGACAAGCAAATGCATACTACAAACTAGCAATGTGTGATTACTTGTATAAAACCCTAAGAGGCAAGAGAAAGATGTGTAAGTATATGCAATTAGGAAAAAATTCAAAATATTTCCAAATATGTTGCTAACAAGGGCACCTGGGTCGCTCAGTAGATTAGAATCCAACTCTTGATTTTGACTCAGGTCATGATCACAGGGTCATGAGATCGAACTCCACATTGGGCTCCATGCTCAGGGTGAAGTCTGCTTCTCCCTCTCCTTCAGCTCCTCCTCCTGCTCTCACTCTCACTCTCTCAAATAAATAAATAAATAAATAAAAATCTTTTAAAAAATATGTTGCTAATAAACAAAACTGGGCCAACATGACTGAGTTGTCTTTGGTGGTACTGAGTTCCCCACTCCTTGGTGGAAGTTTTCCTTTGTAATAATGATATTTAGTAATAAATATCATAAACCAGTGTATTTATTTCTCAATTATTCTGTCTACATTGTAAAGAAAAGAAAATGGAGAATATTCTAGAAACTCTCCTAAGGATTTTGACACTTCCACTGTTAAACCCTAGACCTCAAGATAATTCACGTGTGCCTCAGTACAAGTGTGGGAAAATCTACAAATCCCTTGACAATTTCTAAAAGATCTGGAGGATGGAGGGTGGGGGAGTAGAGAGTGAGCATCTGTTTCTTCCCTCCCCAGAAGTCTAAGTCAGTCATGTCAGCCAGGCACAGGCAGGTTGGAGGGTAGGAAGCTGCTGACTACTAAATTGGTCCCTAAACCCTCCAGCGGACTGGTAGTTAGAATGGGCTGGGGGTAGAGGAAAGGGAGAGAGAACACTTCTGATGCCAGGATAGACTTCCCACCCTCCTGCCACTTCCCACTCCAGAAGGGAGGCACCGGTAGCTAATTGCAGCTGGCGCCCAGGGAGCGACATCTGGGGTCACTGATGTTTGGCCATTCCTCTGCCCAGCTCCTTTACTTTGTGTGCTTGGGTCAGTTTCTTCTCTTGCCCATAAATATTTACAGCTCCTACATGCCCTTGCAAATTGGATTAATCTCAGCATATTTCTGGGACAGAGATGCCCCTGTCCAGCCCTAGTCCTGAGGAATAGGCTGAAGGTTTTTTTTTTTGTTTTGTTTTGTTTTTTTTAATGTCTTTATACTGAGCAAGTTCAAGGAGAGAAAAAGAAGAAGGGAGAAAGATGGAAAGCAAATATTAAAAATTTCTAAATGTACGCCAAATGTCAAAGGAGATAAGAGCTCAACATTTGGGGAACAAACTTGGGAAATGGGGCTTGCGGAAGGATAGTATCAGTACCCAGGTCAGGGTGTGAGGGTGTGAAGAGATTGGGTAAGTGAGTCCAAAAATAGATTGTGGCATATCTCAGTTCTGGAGAATGATGGCAATTAATTGAAACCTTCTTCCCCAGGTGAGGAATCAAGGAGATGCCTTGCAGTCTTTACAACGCTCAGGAAGTGAAACCCCAGATAAAGAAGTTTCTGAGCAAGGTTATTAGTGTGGATAATTACCATAATCATTCAAGTTTTATTTAGATTCATATGGTATCTTTGGTAAAGGAATTTTAAAGCAGTTCAACTGCCAGGAACTCCTTCCTTGCAAATTTTAAACTGCCTGAGGTTTCTATCTTTTCAGATATTCACCATTTTCTGTTAAGAAAATGCCTTCCCTGAAATGTTGCCTGTTAAGGAAATTTATCTTTTCCTTCAGTCTTCGCAGGAATGCAGGCGATTAGCCACGGAGCCCTTCTCTGTCTAGCACCGGGCAGCAGTCGCCCAGCTACGCAGAGACCGTTTGAATGGAACCACAGAATAATCTTCGGAAGAAAAAGCAAGCTCACAAGAGTAGCAGCGGCCCATTGTGCGGAGTTAAACATGCTGGACGGAGTCTGATTGGTGGCAGGGAGGTGTGGTGTTAATGACAATGGGGAGGGGGCGTGGCAGTGGTGGAGAGATTGGTATCTGTCTCCCCAAGCCTCGGTAATTAGTATTCCCTGTTACATCCTAATTAAAGACCCCGGGTGCTTTAAAAACTTTAAGTATTTTTTGTTGCTGTTGTTGGCAGCAGAAGACCTTTAAACCCTTTAAACATAAAAAATAAAGAAATAAATACAGGAAACCCCTTTAAACCTAAACATTATGGGGAATTCCAATATATAAAATGGACAATAATACCTGAAATTTATGTAGCATTTTTTGTGTACCAAGTGTTGTATATTGATTTATTTAGTCTTCATAATACCCTGTAAAAATATTACTGCCATCCCTATTTACAGTTGAGGAAACTGAGGCGCAGGAATTGTAGGTAACTTGCAGGAGATCCCGGCTTGCTAATTAGCGCGGCTCTGAGTTGAACTTGGACAGTCTGCTTCCTGCTTAGGTCGGTGGGGAGGACTCTCTGGGCTCTGGCTTTTCTCCCTCTCTCCTTCTGCTTTACAGAATTCCTTGGGCTCTATGAAACTGCTCACAACCCCAGAAGCTGTTCACACAAGAAACTGTAAAGAGAAGACAACTCTCTTCTTTCAGGGATGGGGAACTTGAAACCTAGAGAGGTAAGATCTCACAATCAGCAAACAAGACGGTCACTCACAGCCTCTTCTTCATATTAGAGATTCACCAGATTTTCTCCTTATTCGCACACTTTGTGTATTTTCCATTGAGAAAAATGCCTTGAGGGCGGGTGAGACTATACTTTAAGTGGAAGAAGAAACCCGATGAGCATCAAAATGATCGAAGAGAAGCTTGGGGAAAAAATTCTGATTAATTAAATTGTGTCTCCCTTTCTTCTTCCTTACATGAAGCTCAGAATAAGAGGAGGGAAAATGAGATGCAAGTCACAAATTGTCAACATTCATTTACTCAATAAATAATGACTGAGAGCCTAGTATGTGTCGTGGACTGATCACATGCAGACACATACCACGTGTTACCTACTAGATGGGGGGACACAGTGGAGAAAAAGTCAAGTTCCTGCCCCCTTGGAACTCACGTTCTAGGACTGGGGGGAAGACCAATTAATTTAGCATGGAGATGGTATTTAGAGGGCCTGGAGCCAATCTGTACCCTGGCCAGCTGTCTCATGGCTGTGGGCCCTTGGTCACTGGAAGACAAAGTGAGAAGATAGATGGCCTAGAGCAAATCCATCACTATTTCTCAGATGCTCCTATCTTCCTCATAGTGAACCATTAGGGGATTTGTTTAAAAGATTTTTACCTTAACAATTTTAAGCTCTGTGGCTCACTTCATATTTGAATAGTGAGTACATGTAACATCCTTTATTTCCATGGAAGCATATAGAAATCTTTCAGGAATTGATAGCAACTTTTCCTGTCTACTAACTCACTAGGCAATGGTCTATTCCCATGGATAAAAAAATATAATACTTTGCAATTTTTAGATAATTCCTAGAGCTTGTGGATGATAGAAACTTTAGTAACAGAAATGCGATGATTAGTAATGTTATATTTTTATGTGGACAAAATGATAGTATTTATAACTATGTGACCATTCAGCAAATATTTATTGAACAATGTTGTGTTAATTTAGAAGCTTTTGACTGCAAGTAACTGAAGCTCAAAGCAGCTTAAAATAAAGATTATTTATTGGTTATAGGTAAAAAGGGTTATTTCAACCTTCAGGATGTGCCGATCAGAGCTCTGTTTTTTAAATTATTTTTTTAATTTAAAGATTTTATTTATTTATTTGACAGAGCAAGAGAGTACAAGCAGCGGAGTGAGAGGGAGCAGACTCCCTACTGAGCAAGGAACCCTATGCAGGACTCTGTCCCAGGACCCTAGGATCATGACCTGAGGGGAAGGCAGATGCTTAACCAACAAAGTCACCTATGCGCCCTGGGGCTCTGTTTCCTTAAACTTCTCTTAAGGGTGGCTCTCCTTTGGGTACTTCCTTTATTCTCAGACTGGTTTTCCTTCTCATAGAAAAATGGCTGTTTTATTTTTAAGGCTCATATCTGCACATCACTGTGTCTAGAGTCAGAAAACATTTATCTCCTAATAGGCAAAGGAAAGGCTGGGCTTCACTCATTGGACTGACTTGGGTCACGTGCTTTCTCTAACGCAATCACAGTGGGTAGGAAATTTGCAGCACACTGATTGGTCAAGGCTATTTAAGGTTGGCCCCTGGAGTTGAAGGAGAGATAGCCCCTCTCATACAAACAACACAGTAGCTACCCAATAGCCGAGAGGAAGGTGCTGTGAGGCAATTCAATTTTGCTTCAACCTACCATGTGCTATGCACTGTGCTGGATTTTGGGAGGATCACCGTGGACCATTCGGTCTAGCCAAACACCCATAGGCAGATCTTGAAAACATTCGTAGCACAGCTTTGGGATTCTTAAAATATGAGGTAGCGCAAAACTCCCAATTGCTGTCCTAATATTTCTAGAATGATTGCCTGGTCTGCAGTGCACAGTGAAGGAATTGAGCCAGGAGTCAGAGGGCTTGTTCACTGACACCCCCAACAAGTAGATTTTGTGTATGAAATCCAGAACTAGAGGAAGCATAAGCAGTAGGTTCACTCTGGGGATTTATAATCTTCCCATTAGACTCTGCTTTAGATTTTCAGTTGGAAGCAATTAAGCTCCATTTGTATATTCTACTAGAAAGAATATATTTAAATATTTAGGTAAATTGAACTAAAATAACTGATTTAAATGATTACATTGTACACTGAACCGAAGTCTTAAGCAAGAGAGCAGATGGGAAAGGGAAAGTTGTCTGGAAATAGTCTCGGTAACAAGTTGTGTCTGCAGTTTGCTGGCCTAGCAGCCCCCACGTGTGTCAGGACGGTGACTAGGGGATCCACCATGTCATTAAGGCTGGAAGTAGGGATGAGAGCTCATGGAAGCATCCTGAAAATTCCATTCCTCATCCTTGGGGCTATGCAAGTTCTATCAACTGCATCGGAATGAACCATATCCTTCGCAAAGTATGCTGTATCCCTGAAAATCTTTAAATTGCTGTCTGAGTAACACTCATGAGCTATATTTTATAGATTTCTAAATTACGTGATGCTGTAGCACAGTGATCTTTGTCTTATTCACCGTTCTAGCAAAGATCGACAGAAAGCTCATGAAGTTTGTTCTAGGATGACCATATCAAGCCTTATTCAATGAAGCTCAGTACAATCCAGTCTCTGCCAGTAGTCTGCTCTTCCAATCACTGTCACCACATCACTTGTGTAACAAGCGCAAGTTGCTCATCGCCTTATGTTGATTGAGATCCTTAGTCAACTTCGAGAGAACTGCAAAAATGCAAAAAAATAGGTATTGAGGTCGAAAGAGAAGAATCAAGTTTATGCTATGTCCATTGCATTACACTTAGTTTAGAACAAATTGTACATTTTCCCAATGAACCATAATGATAAAATAGGTAATGTGGAACAACATTTCCCTTTCTCTATGTCTGCCATGACATCGGGAGTGGGTGGGTGAGAGGGGACCTCAGATGACTCAGTGTGCTAGAAGGACAAATCTTCTTACAAAAGACAATAGGGTACATTTCTCTCAAGGATCAGAACTCATAATCCTTCAGTTAAGAGAACCAGGGATGGCCTCAGAAGCACAAAGGCATAGCATTCTGCCTATTGAATGTGGTTCTACGTTAATTTAGAAATTCTTTGTTGATAACCAAATGCATAGCAACCACATTTAAATTTCAGAACACCACAATCAGATGTGTTTGAATAAAGAAGAAAAAAGGGACCCCAAAGCTATTAAGTGGAGCCTCTAAAGTCATGGGTAGGTGCTATTTCAAAACAAACATGGCAGCTCTATCCCGGTTAAAGTAGATAGAATCCTCTGGTCTCTTTGGGAGTTGTACTTGGAATCTGAAACAGGAATTTTGTTGAGGGCTCTCCAGGTGTGATGTTTAAAAAATTTTTTTGCAAATACTCTTTTCAATGCAGTTGCCTTTGAACAGGGCAGCGGGAGAAGCCAAGTTAGGTTAACAGATCGACCAGAGAAAATTCAAGAGGGTCCTTTGCAAGGTGAGAGGGAGTCTGTGGCTTGACCATGTGGTTGTGTGGCTCCCCCGAGTTGCTCTGCCTGTTTTGCAGGGGTTTGTGGTGTGTTCGCCGACACTCCGGCGGCTGCAGGGCTGAGGATGGCTTTTCTGCGGGCTCAGCCCGCTTGGCACACTCTCAGCCCCGGGAAGTCCACGCTGTTTTACAAAGAGCAGGTGGGCGAGAAAGCTCAACACTGCAGGGCACATTGCGCAGCTGGGAGAGGTGGAATTCCCCTCAAAAGGATCGGCACTGCTTTGAACATAAATTCATCATTAAAATGGGAGGATTTCTGAAGCGGTAGAGGAACACAGGGCTTGATTGGTTTCGAATTAACTCTTTGTACTCGTCTTTCATTCGTCCTTTAAGGGAATGTCTCTGCCTCTTCCAGAGAGGTAACACAAATAATCCTTGACGTCTTTTCAAGGAGGGGAGTGCAATGTTGGAGCACTTAGGCTGCATCTGCTTTCCATTCCCCCCTCGTCTTGCCTCTCTCCCGCGGCAGGGAGGGCCCCGGGGCTGCCATTCCAGCACCCTGCTTGACTTCACGTGCAGTATTTCGAAAAGGCTCCGGCTGTGCTTCTCCCTGGCGGGAGGGCCTGGGCCTCTGCTGCGGGCCACAGCGAGGCGGGGGTGTTGATTGTTGCTCCTCCTTCCTTCTCGCTTTCCCTTTCTCTCCCTCCCTCTTTCTGGGTCCGAGCTCTTCCCGGGGCTCTCTTCCTCCCTCTGCACTCCCGGGGAGGTAAGACCAGCCTCCTCGCTTCTGTTCTTCTTGCTACTAAGGGTAAAAGCCTGTTCGCTCTCCTGGGGAAAGCATCTGATAACACCGTTTTCTCTGAGGGAGTCTCTTTATATATCTGTTAAAAGTGTCTTTCACCCACGAATCCCATAAACAATTAAATGCAGAGCAGGGCTAGCCTGTGGAAACCTTTCTGGCTACTTAAGTGAAGTTTCCTAATCCTTTTCTGCAGCGACCAGGACCCAAGCGCTAGGGCCCATTCATTGGCTGTGGCTCCTCAAGCACTTTGATCTCGGGCCTTCATTACAGCTCATTTCAGCATTAAGGATGATCTGAATTCATGAGCTCTTCCCTTTCTAATAAGTGCCATTCATATCCATCCTCGGGAGCCATCGTAGCTCACGGAAAACTGGTTCAAACCACACGCAGGAGAATAATGGACCAGCTTCAAACACCAGTGAGAAACGGGGGTTTTATTAGCCAAATGAACCTTTGAATGAGAGGCTTCATTAAACAGGGGAGTCTCATTTTCAGGGCGCTGTTAAATCCACCAATTGCCACTCTGAGATTAGTAAGTGTGAATCTCTCACTTTTTTTTCAGGTGGGAATCCTGAGGTGGTGAGGAGGCTATCCCCACTGTATTCCTAGCTGGGCTGAAGGTGATTTGGGCTTCATTCAGCTTCATAGATTTCTGAAAACCAGGGATGCTTTTACGTGGCTTTCCTGTTTGATTCATCTCGAGTGAATTGTGCCCCTCCAGAAAAGAACTTACTCTTTTATTTGTTTTTTTTTTTAATTTTCTTTAAAAAAAAAAAGAAAGAGAGAAAAAAAGAAATTCATTTGGATTCACATAATACCCTTACAACATCTAAAGCTGTCAAGCAAAAAGAGGAACAAATAATTAGAAGATGACAGGAGCCAGCACAGAGCCAAATGGAGGAAAAGACAGGCACACAGTAAGGCGGCAAAAGCCACCACCTAATCCATCCACAGGCTTCGCTATAATTATGTTTTGCTCTGGCTTTAAACTGGTGAGAGCACAAAGGAGGCACTATGAAAGTCTTAATTCCTGCAAGACAAAGCTCATCCTGTGTAATAGCACCCAGTGTGCACCAAAGGGGTTCCACAGCTAGCACTCTGGCAAATTTTAATTTAGCACTTAGTAGAAGCATTCAGTAACATGGCCCCCCAAAATGGGAAAGAATGGGTAGTCTGCTGATGAAAAGTCCCTTGGAGCTCCTACAGAGCATTCCTTGTTACTGCTCCATTGGTTCATTTTCTCCCTACCTCCCAACCTTCTGGACTCTTCTCCCGCACTCCCACCACCCCAATCCATGTACCCTGTTCCTCTGACCCTCCCCATCCAGGCCTTATGAATGTGGCTTTCATGAAAGGTGCTGAGGGGGTACCACAGGCCTTTGGCAGAAGGAGGCATGGCATGGCAACAAGCTTGCAGAGGTAGAAGACTTCAGCTGTTGAGAAAAACAGGTCGGAGGGGATGGAATCTCCTCACACTTTTGTGGGGGCACCACCTGTTGTGCCCTACTCCACCGTGGTTTTGCAGGTTTCTGTGGGTCAGCCCTTCAGCCTCTCTCCACAGGTGAACCTCATGATTCAAAATGGCTGCTCCCAGCCATCACCTTCACTCCTGTCAGTATCAGAGCTCACATTGAAATTAGTGGCAGGAAGAGGAGCCTTGAGATCCCCTTCACTGAGCCTTTCAATTAAAGCTACTGATTAGATCCTAGATTTCCTTACCACATAAAAAAGACTGAGGGTTTGCTCACAGGAGTGGTTGTTTCTCCCCACTTTGGCCCAGCCTGATGTTTTTAATTTTGCCGGGCTGCGGAACAGAGCGTGGAGGCTCCACTGCTGTGGGGGCCGACACAGGATATCTAGGATGCTCCTTCCCTCTGAAGCCCTGCTCCTCCCCAGTACAGTTGACCCTTGAATGCGTCCAGAGCCCCCTGCAGAGTTGAAAACCCAAGCGCCCAGTATAGGGACCAGTATAAGGGCACTTAGGTGGCTTAGTCAGTTAAGCATCTGCCTTCAGCTCAGGTCATGACCCCAAGGTCCTGGGATCAAGCCCCACATTGGGCTCTCTGCTCACTAAGGAGCCTGCTTCTCTTTCTCCCACTCCCCCCACTTGTGTTTCCTCTCTCGCTGTCTTTCTCTGTCAAATAAATAAGTTAAATCTGATCCCCCACACATCTTGTCTCTGCCAGTGAATCAGGGTAATTACAGCCGTTCCCCCTCAGAGAGAATCATCACTTGGTCGAACTCACTCTCACTTCCCACCCCATGAAGGCTGAGCAGCCAGTTGGACCAAGACTTATACATCTTTGTCCTACTATTAGTTATGGACACAAATAATTTCTTTTTTTTAATGACTGGTTTGAAGAAAGACCACTAAGACATTTGTGTATCTTTGGTGACAATCACTGTTATTTCTCCTTCTCTCTGTGTAAGTCTTGCCCTGAGACTTCTTTGCTTCTGGGACATTCTCTGGCTAAATTCGTGTGTGTGTGCATAGTCCTTGCAAATAAGACATGTTGGAAATAGGGTTGTCATGAGGGCCAAATATTAGACCAAATCTGTGGAGTGCAAACTAGTGAATTTGACCATGAATAGAAAGTCAGTGTTGGTAACCTAACCTTTTAACTGTTGCTCCGAGGCCTGAATACTTTGGTTTTGATTCTACACAGTTTATATTCATGAAGAATTGCTAGAACTTTTCTATTTTTGTTATGTAGCCCTGTTTCACTAAACCTGAATAATTAATTATTTAAACTGACCACAGTGCAGTAAGAGGGCTTATATGCAAAGGAACCAGTATACCTAGTTTTTGTAACTCGTGTTGTTGGAGAAATTGGAAGGACCACTTTTACCAGTTCCCTCTGGTTCCACTACAAATAGAAAGACAATTGCAACTTGCCATTCATTTCTTCCCCATCTTTTGACTATTCTATGCCAAATATACTAAGTTCAGGACATAGGTGGGCAGATATTATTATCATCATTTTAGAGAACAGAAAGCTAAAAAAATGTATAGTGAATGCTCTTAGCCAGGGTTGTGTAAATGAACTTACACCTGAGGCCTCCTGACGACCAGCCGTAAGAAAACCGTTTTTAAGAATGGAAACTCTACAGTCATCAAGCTTCACTGAAAATGCTGGCTTTTGCATCCTTTTTGCTTGTTAGTTTAAGATTTTATTTATTTTGAGAGAGAGAGAGAGCGTGTGCTTGAGCAGTGGGGGGAATAGAGGGAGAGGGAGAAAAGCAGACTCCCCACTGAGCATGGAGACCAACAAGGGGCTTGATCTCACAGTCCATGAGATCATGAACTAGTCAGGCGCTTAACAGACTGAGCCACCCAGGCGCCCCCAGCTTTCACCTTCTTAAAAGCACAGGTGAGTCACTGCACCTCTCTGAGTCTCAGTTTCCTCACCTATAAAAGGGGGGCATAATGGCACCACCTCAGGGCTGTCGTGAGAGTTAAAAGAGATAAGTGTGTGAACTTGTTAGAACAGAGCCACTCTCATAATACATGTTGAATTCCCAATAAATGTACTTCTATTATTATGGTGATTATTACTGCTATTGATGAAGAAACCAAGGATCAGACCCCACAATTAAAGAAAGAGTTAGGACCATGGCCAAGACCATGGTCTTGTTTTTTTTTTTTTTTTTGTTACTGTTTTTATTTTTGTTGTTATTGTTGTAACGTTGTCCTTTTATTTTGTTTTGTTTTGTTTTGCTTTTTGGTAGCTTTTGAGCCCCTTCCCTAGTCAGAGCTCGTATTTCTTTTTCAGCTAGAACTGTCAATTTCCTCTAAGACTGCCGTTGTTCAGTTTGGTCAGTTTCCTAAAAATATACATGTTTTTAAGCAGGATTAGTTTGCAGAAGCAGCCAGATGGAGAGCTGGTGGAAGGACTCATCCTAATACTGCTTCAAACATAAATTTTAACGTGGCTGAATGCCTCCAAGGACAAGGGCTCTGTTTAGCTGGGTACCAAGTATTCCAACAAGTATTACTCCTTGGGGGTGTCTAGCCCAATGCAATTGCCCTAAAATGCTATACCATTTGGAAACGAGCGAGCAGTCAGATTTGCCAACAAACATGTCTGCAATTCTAAACCCATCATTCCAGCAGCACTCATGAAACAAGGTCCAGATTTATTTTCCACTTGCTGTTTATTCTGCTCATTAATTATATTCATATCTGCTTCTTTGAAGTGATTGAGACTATTGGGAAATGCAAAAGAAAGCTGTATTGATTTCAGTCTTAATATCATTCCATTTCTATTTCCTTCATCTCTGAGTGCTCAGGCATGTTGAGTGACGTGTGGTGGCGGGTGTAGCATGTCAGGCACAGGGTAGGGCATTATCAACAGAGCCCAGCGCAGTCTCTTTGGTGTGAGCGCTTAGATTTAGAACGTCTGGATTGTATTCTACGAAAATCTCCACAGCCTTTCCTTTCAAAATCAATTTCAGTTGTCAAAAAAGGGGTGGTGGTGGTGGTGGTGGTGAGTCACTTTGAAATCATATAGCTTATTATGATCATCGTTTTTTAAAAGCTTATTACTTTAATTTTTCTCCCAAGGGAGTTGAGTTGATTTATAACCCCACCCTCCTTATCTCAACATGTGGCTGAGTTCAGAAGGGAATTAAAATTGGGGGATTTTTTTCCCTCCAGGAAAAACTGATAGAACACACCCCAGCCTCGTTTTCAAGTTCAGTGGGAACTTTTTTAGCCTCTTGACTTGACTTTAAAAATGCATATGCAGCAACTAAGCTCCCACCTCACTCCCAAATGGACATATTTGTCCTCGGTACTTTGGAGGCAAGGCCTACCTGGGAACAGTCTTCACAACCACGGAGGGTAGACTCAACAATGCTGCCATGTAGACTGGGTCAAATGTAACTTCTTGGAGGCTGGGGATTCCTGTCTGATTTGTCCTTTGTTGTATCCTAAGCACCTAGAACAGCGCCTGCTGCATAGCAGAGGCATAGTAAATGTTAGGTAACTGGTTATCTTCCTCCAAAGATTTTGTTGTTGTTGTTTTGTTTGTTTGTTTTTTTAAAGGAATGGGGGAAGTAACAGAGAGCGGTAGCTAGGAGTCGGGGCGTTAGGGTCAAACAGACAGACTTGGGTTCAAATTGCAACCTGCTGCTCATGCGCTTGGTGACCTTGCTTAGGCTGCTTAGCTACAGCATCACCCTCTGTAAAATGGGTTTAAGCGTGGGGCCCCCTGCTCAGACTATGGGGAGGCCATGTGTGGAGAAGGCGCGGTGGGCTTCTGTGGATGCAAATGCTACATACTCGGTTCATTTTCTTATTCTTGCAAATCCTCCAGAACGGGGTCTGAAAGTTCCCCTCAGGTCAAGGTATTTGGGGCTCAGGAAGCACCATCTGTCTTCCCAAACTGTGCTTCACATTAACACGTGGAAGTAACCCTCCCCCTGGGTCCCATCTCCCTTCGCATTTCTCGGATGGTGGGAGCAGCTCCTCTGTGTCCCTGCCCAGGGCTCCTATCGCTCATGGGCTAAGGGTCTAAGTCATGCCATCCCAGGCACAGCAAAGGGAGAGGAAGAAGCCGTTTTAAGCTTGGATGACTGATGGTCTGGGATTATTATTCTTCAGCTTCCAGGACACAGCGCTCCTATTATTTATTTTTTCAATGTTGAAAGCTCATGCCAGTGCGCTCTCTGAAACCTCAAGGCAGCATATATATGAGCTGATCATATTCCATTCTTGGTTCCCCTAAACAGGGTGCTACTGTTGCAGAAAGGAAGTTCCAGAGGTAACTATTCCCCTGTGACTCCAATGTGGTCAGAGGAACTGTCTTATGCAAAGTAGCCTTTGAAAAGGTGTTTGCTGGCTGCAGTGCAGGACTTGCCATTCCCAGCTGGCCTACGCGCCCATCCTGGTGCGTATCCTGCCTCTCGCCGCTGCCACCGTGTGACATGCCAGACGAAGCTTTCCTTTAGCTCCCTTCCGTGAAAACAAAGACGCATCCTTCTCCCACCTCTTCGGCCCTTCTAGAAGAGACTGCGGGTGTGAGGGAAATCCGAGAGGGGGAAACCCGCGGGAGCACGCACGTGTTGGGAATGGCAGTCCCGAAGACAGGAAGATCCTGTGACGGGATGGGGGAGTGCAATGCGCCTGACAAAGGGTCAAGCTGGGGGCGGGGGGTTCCTAAATGAGTGAAGAGGGCAGACCATGAGGCCGAAACACAGAGGGAGGGGCAGAAACTGGTGTGGCACACTGCAAAGTGAATGTCTTGCCCCAAGGGGACAGCCATGACTTGATTTCGATTCACGGTCCTGTGTGGGAATTGAGGCCTAGTGTGGCCAGATCTTTTGATTTTTAAAAGAGAAGCCAATAATCCACTTTTTTTTTCTTTGAAAACTCTGAAATGGTAAACATTCACATTTTTATTATTATTTGTAAGTGGTATGCCTCAGAAAGAAAACCCATGCCTTGGGCTTGAGACTTCTCTGAGACGAGAAGTCATTCTACAGTCATTGGCTGAGTACCTCAGTGTGCCTGGCACTGTTAGGAGCCAGCAGATCTAAAATGCAAAAGACATGCTGTGTGTTTTCAAATATTTTGCTAAACGAAGGAGATTCAGAAATCAATGTAATACAGTGGTGAAGATCAACAGGGCAGGATAGGAAGAGACCATCTCAGTTTCTGAGGTGGGAGGTCCTCAGAAATCAGAAGAGGGGTTGTACTTGCCAGAGAGATGGCAGGTAGGAAGAAGGCTGGTTAAGGGCTGTCATGGCAGAGGGAAGAGCATTACCAAAAGGAGGCAGGGGAGACACTGCATGCACACCTGGGAAGCCATGGGTGGGCTTGCTGGGCTGGTGTGCAGGGCAGAGACAGGCGAGGAGGCTGGCTCAACCAGTGCGGTCTATCTGACTTTCTTGGGTCTCAGGTTGATCCAGTGATGGCAGGACACACTTTGGCTCACCTCCAACCCTCACGGTGGCACAGCAGCAGCCTGGAGGACTGTTGGGGAACCCACATGGATATGTTTGCCTTTATCCAGGTCCAGCCCACATCTGTCGCCATTCTGTCTCTGTTCACCATCTGCATTTCTCATCCCATTGTAACTGTATCCATTCAGCATCTGCACACTTCAATACCCACCCATACCCAGCATCTGTTTAGAGTTGTGTACGCGAGCTGGATGGCAGCAGCACTGATTTCACCAACAGCTAAAATTCCAATATTAGGTAATTGCTTATCCTCCTCCAAAGTTTTTTTTTTAATACACAGCTGCAAATTCATATGGTTATCTTTAATAATCTTGGAATAGGATTCCATTGTGCTGGGCCTGTCTAATACATTTGTTCATTTTCTCTGTGACTTGCCTTTATCCTCTTACCTGAGTTGCGCAGGTCGCAGTATGAAATACATACATACACTGCCTTTCCCCAGCACCAGTTGTAATGTGGGACAGGGCAGCATGATGGTTAAGCATCTAACTTGTGCCTGGGTTCAAATCCCAGCTCTACCTCTGATGTTGTGACACCGCAGGGGGGCTACTTTACTGTAATGGGTTGAATCGTGTCTCCCCCCTCACCACCACCCCCAAATCTTTGTGTTGAAGCTCTAATCCCTAGTACCCAAGAATGTGACTGCATTTGGAGGTAGGGCCTGTAAAGAGGGTGATTAACTTAAAAGGAGACCTGTAGGGTCGGCCCCAATCCAGTGGGGCTGGTGTCCACATAAAAGAGGGAAATTTGGACCCACAAAGGGACATCAGGGAGGCGGGTGCACAGAGGAAAGCCCATGTGAGGACACAGAGAGAAGGTGGCTGTGTGCAAGGAGAGAAAAGAGGCTTCAAGAGAAGCCAACGCTGCTCACACTTCGATATCCTTCTTCCTCTTCCAGCCTCCAGAACTGCCAGAATAGAATGTTTGGTTGTTTCTGCCCCCTAGTCTGTGGGATTTTGTTATGGCAAACTAACACGTTTACCTCTCTGTGTCTGTTTACCATGTAAACCCTCGCAGGGTTTTTCTAAAGATTAAACATGCTAACATAAGGAAAACACTTAGATGTATATAAGCATTAGCCACCGTTAATAGTAATGGTATTATTTCTAATGGCCCAAAGTCAAAGAAAAGAACAGTATAATAAAATTCTCTCTTCCGTTGGTCCACATGCTTCTCTGGCTCTATAGTTGAAATGTGCAATTTTTGTAGGTGGATAGAGTAGATCAGTTGAAAAGGGCTAACACATTTCAGCATGCAGACGTTGGTGAGTATGGCGTATTTTTTTTTACTTCTTTGTATTAAACTGCAGTGTGTAATTCTAGAATTTACTCGCAGATTGGTTAGAAGAGGCTTCCTCTCTAGATTGAAGTAATAATAATCTCATTTGCCCCAACTCTGAAGCCCTTTGAAGTTAAACATTGAGAGAGAGGATGGCGGGCCCACTCAGCAGAGATTAGATCTTGTTTTAAATACTAGCTGCTCTGAGAATAATTTCCTTAATTAATATTCACAAGATATCATACACTTGAGACTGTATTTTCATGTAACCTACTTGCATGTAATTGTTCTTTGCTAAGGCTCTTCACTGCGTTTGTATTTGCCTTTTGTGTCAGTATTCAACAAAATCATTTCCATCTAAAAGCAGGACTGAAGGGGGTGGGAAGTTGGTTGGGTCTCCCTTCTGTGTGAAAGCTAGCACACATGGGCTTTCATCTCATTTCTAAAGTTAATATTGTTTTGTGCTTATTCCTATTCTTAACTGGATACACATGGCTCCCAGACCCCCTCTCCCTTCTGGACTCGAGGCCCGGACATTTTCAGGTGCTGCCCTCTTGTCGTCTCACAGCACATGGCGGAGCCTTTATCAAAGCACCCTACACTTCCCCTGGCCCAGGGGCCTGAAAACCTCCAAGAAGCCACATCTGCGATCAGTAACAGCTTCAGAGGTTATCAATGCCCATCTGTGTCAGGCAATCAAACATCCTCAACTGAAGCAACTATAGGTTATTTAAGAGTCTACTTGCCCAAGGATCCGTGAAAGGAGCTAAAAATGACTTGGAAAGAAATCTTTCTGCATGTCTAATTTCAAAGCTTTGCAAGTATTGCATATATTTCTGAGTAAATTGAAAAAATTAAAAGGCTACCTTTTAAATACATTTTTTTAAAAAAAAGTTTAAATAAATTTGCTCACTGCTTAAGATCTCCAACCAGTGACTTTTCTATATTTGCAAGCAGATGCCTCCTGCCGGGAAAAGAGCATCCCCTACCCCCAACACACCCCACCACACACACACACACACACACACATGCATGCACTCACTAGCAAAAGTATTTTTCCTTGTTTTGTTTTCACAGCTATTTGTTGCATAGAATTTTTAAAACAGTTGATGATTCTGCCATCAAACAATCAATGGTTGAGCTAACTCTCAGGATAGATGAACATTATTGTCATAAAGGTACAAAATACTTGAATACTAAAACATATAATATGTATGTTATTATATATCAAATACAGTATATTCTATATATGTATTCATATTCATCTATCTATTTTTCTAGCTACATATATTTCCCTCCCTGGATTCAGTAACTGCAAGACTAAGTTTCTTTAGTGCTGATAGGTTAGGAGGTCTTACATGGGGAGGGTACCAAGTATTTTCAAGAATTTTTGCTTGTCTTGCAATTTCTTGATTGTCCTGTTCAGCTGCAGCATAATATCTGCCAACAATTCTCTCTCTGAAATCATCTCCCATCTGTGGATTTGCCAGCATTAGGGACATGACCTAAGAACTGTATCTGTGCCAGGCTAGAGGTCGCCACTGTCTAAATTTGCATCTTGAAGCACTGGGCCCCTTCCCCATTACACGACATCTCACCAGCGCAGCCACTGAAGTAATAGCCCCAGCATTTTCACACCTGTCCTGGTAAGCCTTCAGACATCGTGTGCAAGACAGTTCACAAAATGACAGGTAACTGAAATGTATGGACATTGTTTGCTCCGCCTCACTCAACCGAGATTCAGCATGTGATGGATCATACTGCCGAGATTAAGAAGTGTGATAGCACTGCATGGTGGCGAGTCTGAGGAGATGGGCACTCTGTTGGGGGGGGGGGTGTCACTGCTACACGTCCAGGGGAAGGCAATTTGGCGACATCATTAGAGTGATGACTTCTCATGTACTCTGACCAGCAATTTGTCCTGTAGGTATATTTTCACACGAGCTACAGGACGCGTTTAGATTACTTATTGCAGCATTATTTGTGATAGAGGTTGGAATGTTCAAGAAGGGACGGGTCGAATAAAGTGTGGAGCATCTGGGCCAAGGGGCTGTCATGCAGCTACAGAAGGGGATGAAGAATTTCTTTTGTAATTTGGAGGATCTTGAATGTATTCTTACAAGGGGGAAAAAAACCCCAAGAAGAACAGTAACCACTATTTATGTGAAAAATATGAAAGTGTGAGGCTGAGTGGGGGTACAGAATATAAATACACAGTTGCTTGTATAGCCTGAGTATTGCTGGAAGGATTCTCAAGGAACTACTTACTCTCATTCTGGGGCATGAGGAATAGTGCTGGGTGGCTTTGGGACAAGAATGGAAAAGAGAGGGCGCCTGGGTGGCTCAGTGGGTTAAAGCCTCTGCCTTCGGCTCAGGTCATGATCTCAGGGTCCTGGGATCGAGTCCCGCATCGGGCTCTCTGGCAGGGAGCCTGCTTCCTCCTCTCTCTCTGCCTGCCTCTCTGCCTACTTGTGATTTCTGTCTGTCAAATAAATAAATAAAATCTTAAAAAAAAAAAAAAGAATGGAAAAGAGACTCTCACCATATGCACTTTTGTAACTTCTGGATTTTGAAGTATAAAAAAGTATTCTCTATGAAAAATAGTAATTGAATTAAAAATTAAATAAAACGATAAAAATCATGTGCTCATATCTTGGCATGTTCATTCCTCTGATGTACAAATTACTTGAAATGTGGTAAAACTAGAGAAATTAGAGGAGAAAAATCAAAACTATTAAACGCCTTGTTTCAATGGCTGTAAGAATTGGGATCATCTAGCTTCTTCTTTTTTTAAAGATTTTATTTATTTATTTGAGAAAGAGAGAATGAGAAAGAGATAGAGAGGGAGCAAGGGGGAGGGGCGGTGGGAGAGAGAGAAGCAGACTCCTCACTGAGGAGATTGCCCAATGCAAGACTTGATCCCAGGACCCCAGGATCATGACCTGAGCTGAAGGCAGGCGCTTAACTGACTGAGCCACCCAGGTGCCCAGGATCATTTAGCTTCTGAAAGAAGAGGCCAGAGGCAGATTTTCTAACAGTTCTTAAATACCAGTAAGTATACAAGTAAAGTTGCTGTTCTCTTGTGCTGGGTGTTAACAGTAAAGTTTCACAATAGATATCAGCAAGGAGAAAGGGGAATCCTCCTATACTGCTGGTGGGAATGCAAGGTGGTGCATCCGCTCTAGAAAACCGCATGGACGTTCCTCAAAAACTTCAAAATAGAGCTTCCCTACGACCCTGGGTATTTACCCCAAAGACCCAAATGTAGTGAAAAGAAGGGGCACCTGCACCTGAATGTTTATAGCAGCAATGTCCACAATAGCCAAACTATGGGAAGAGCCCAGATGTCCATCAACAGGTGAGTGGATAAAGAAGATGTGGTATATATATATGCAATGGAATATTATGAAGCCATCAAAAAAACAAAATCCATGGGGCGCCTGGGTGGCTCAGTGGGTTAAGCCACTGCCTTCGGCTCAGGTCATGATCTCAGGGTCCTGGGATCGAGTCCCGCATCGGGCTCTCTGCTCGGCAGGGAGCCTGCTTCCCTCTCTCTCTCTCTCTGCCTACTTCTCCATCTACTTGTAATTTCTCTCTGTCAAATAAATAAATAAAATCTTAAAAAAAAAAAACCAAAATCCTGCCATTTGCAACATTGTGGATGGAACTAGAGGGATTACTCCAAGAGAAACAAGTCAATTAGGGAAAGACAATTATCATAGGATTTGACTGATACAAGGAATTTGAGAAACAAGACAGAGGATCATAGGGAAAGGAAGGGAAAAATGACACAAGACGAAACCAGAGAAGGAGACAAACCATAAGAGACTCATCTCAGGAAATAAACTCAGGAGGGGAGGGAAGTGGAAGGGATGGGGTGGTGGACACTGGGAGAATATGTGTTGTGGTGAGTGCTACGTGCTGTGTAAGGCTGATGAATCAAGACCTGTACCCTTTAAACAAATAATACATTAATAATAATAATAAATAATAATAATAATTAATAATAATAATACATTATATGTTAATTTTAAAAATTTAAAAAATCACACACAAAAGAAACCCCGAAACAAAAAACATTAAAGTTTCAAATGAGAAAAACATAGCTGGGAAATTCCAAGTGAATTGGAGTTACCAGATTATTACTTGCACATTCTCTGAAGGAAAACAAAAAAACAAAGAATTGGCTCTATAGTTCTCGGACACCTTCAGCCAGACTGCGGCCTGAAGTGGGTCAGAGTATGTGGGAGAGGACCAGGAAGTATATGCAAGGAAGTTTCTCCTCAAGGGAACTGTGGGTACACTGTGATTCCCCACTCCCTCCAAGACTAGGGTGCTCTTTCCTTCACTGGATTTTAGGAGGCATTGTCAGGGAACTGGTCAGAAGACCTGGAGATGAAAGACAGGCTGGTCTTGAGACTGGTCCTTGGGCAGATGTAGAGGACAGAGGAAGTGAAGGGTTTTGATGGCAGCCTCGGGAGAGTAAAATTCAGTTGGGGGTGGGCTGCATGTCTGATTTCTTGGAGGAAAGGATGCATGGATGTTTCCCGGAGATTAGACGTGGGCCACGTCTGAGAGGAGAACACACTAGAGCCACTCCAGTCCTGCACAAGAGGACCCCACCTGCAGGCCCACCTGCAGGGAAAGCTGCCAAAGAGGCTGCAAGAGGCTGGGTCCCAGGAAGGAGAATCTTGGAAAGGTAAGTGTCAATCATCTGCTAATGGCATAGAGCACAAAGCCGACAACCAAAGGATTAATTCCATTCACTTTCCTGGCCTGTCTTGCCTCCCAGTGCATAGTTGGAGTTAGCATAAGGGGTGAGAAGTAGGCGAGCAGGTGATCAGGGGCAGAAGCTGCCACATTCCCCTTTCTTCCAGGAAGGCAGAATCCAACTACAGACCTCAAGGAGAAGGAAGAGGAGGAGCTGTCCACTCTTCAATTGAAAATTGCAGAGTTGATTATCATCTTTGGCTGGATACATTCTGTTTACTGATTTGAGCAAATAGGCTATTTTCTTATCCCAGAATGAGCAGAAAAGCCGTAGGGCCTGCTGAGTGTTCATCAAGTGGCAGAAGAAAGACCCAAGAAGGAGACTAGATGGCAGGAGACAGAACTTCAAAGGAAAGACAAGGATAAAATTAAGTTTGGGTCTAGTGGCAGTCTCAGGAATCAGTAGTGTAGGACTCAAAAAAGGGGGGGCAAAAAAAAGTTAAAATAAAAAGAGAAAAGTAAAAGAACAGAAGGGAAGAAGGAGAGGAGAGGAAAGGAAAGGAAAGGAGAGAAGAAAGAAAGATAGGTTCCAAGCAATAGAATTTAGATTATGAGCACTTTGGGCCCTTAATTTCATTTTGATGGCTCTGATAGCTCATAAGACACTTCGATTTGCACTCTTGGTTTAAAATATTAATTAAGGTCTTTTGACTCCATAATTCTGGGCCTATAATACATAGGCATTATTCAGTTTTCCCCGTTATACATTTAAATGTACAGACACTATGATTTTATTTAGCTAATTTCAAGATTAAAGATTTCCTTAATTGTAGTCTTCCGTTAGTTCTTTGTAGTTGCTAAAACTGCATGCTTCATAGCTTAAGGGAAAATTTCTACTATTTGAGTCCTTGTTAAAAGTAAACCATGGGCTTCCGCTTCCAGGAAGATAGAGTAGACACATTGCTCCCTGTTACTCCCACTAAGTACAGCTAAAAACTCCAGCTTATATATAAAGCAAACATGAGAAGACTATGAAGGGTAGAGACAAGAGGGCAATCCAACTAATGAGTTCAGGACCTAGAAACAATACAGTGGTGAGTTCCTTGGGTTTTCTTTTTTGCCTCATATCCTAGCCCCAGAACTAAAGAAGTTGACCACTAGAAATACCAATGGGCCTAGATGAAGTAAAAAGAAGGTCCCAACAAAAGTTGGCTCCCTCTAACCAGTGGAGCAGAAATGGGACAATGTAGCAAAGCAGAAAACTTGACAATAACTAGTCTACTCCAGCCAAAAACTACAGGAAAAAAATTGTGGCCGCACCCCCTCTAATAACAGTCTATGCTGAATGGAGCCTAGATGTCTTCTCTCACCAGGTTTTATTGAGGTACCCCAACCCTTGCTCCGTGTTGGTGCCAGAGAAGGCCAAGTAGGGAGTCAGGACTCTCACCACCACCCAACAAGGCCAATACCTCCAGTGGTGTCAGTGGATGGAGGACACATGAAGAATAGCAGGAGGCACTCCTCCCCTGCCCAGTCCAGGGATCAGTGGGGGCTCAGTGGGGAACACAGCTCCTACCACTGCCCAGCAGTATTGAGGAATAATCCCATCTCAGGTGTCAATAGAGGTCAAGAGGAGAGCATGGATGTCTACTCTTTCCTGGTTGTAATAAGGCAATGCTCCTTCCTTCTTCCCCTACCAGATCCATACCACAGACAGTTAAAACTGAGGCTTAAATATGATCCAGAGTCTCATAACATAATACCCTAAGTGTCTAGGTTTTAAGGGAAAATCATTCACCATAACAAGAATGAAGAAGCCTTCAGACTGAGTAATGAAAGGAAATCAATAGATGCCAGCACTGAGATGACAGAGATAGTAGATTTACCTGACAAAGTTTTTAAAGGCGCCATCATACAATGCCTTACTGTTCGATTAGGCACATGCTAAGACAAATAAAAATTAGAAAGTCTCCAAAAAGAAATAGAAAATGTAAACATGAACAAAATGGAAATTAAGAAATGAAAAATACAATAATAACCAATAATAACAATCAAAGCCAAATGTTAGTCTTGACAGCAGAATGGAAGGGCAGAGGAAAGAATCATTGAACTTCAAGATTAAACAACAGAAAGAATATAATCTGAACAACACAAGAAAAATAGACTGAAAAATTTAAAAAAACAAAAAAAACAGAATTTCAAGGAGCTGTAGAACTATAAATAAAAATCTGATACTCCTGTCATCAGTGTTCCAGAAGGAGAAGAGCAAGAGGATGGGTATGAAAAAGACTTAGAAAAAAAAAAGAGTCATGAAAACTTTCCAAATTTGGTAAAAAACATACAGCTATAGATTCAAGAAGCTGAGAGATTCTCAACTAGAATCCGAAAAGAAATCTACACCAAGACATATCATAGTCAAACTTCTGAAAACAAAGCAAAGAAAAAAACCTTGAAAACAGCGTGAGAAAACAAAACATATTCCATATAGGGAAAACAATTCCAATGACAGCAGATTTCTTATCAGAAACCATGGAAAGCAGAAAGAATAAAGGATATGATAAAAGAATCTTGGGGGCACCTGGGTGGCTCAGTCAGTTAAGCCTCCAACTCTTGATTTCATCTCAGGTCATGATCTCAGGGTCATGGGATCAAGGCCCATGCTGGGCTCCATGCTCAGTGTGCAGAGTCTGTTGGGGTTCTCTCTCTTCCTCTGTCCCTCTCCTTACATTCTAAATAAATAAAGTCTTTAAAAAAAGAGAGAATTTTGGAACATTAGGAAGGAGGAAAAAATCTTAAGTAAAAATATGGCTAAATATTTTACTTCTCTTGAGTTTTTAAAATTATGTTTCACTTGAAGCAAACAGGATAACACTCTGATGTAGTTCTCAACATATGCAAAGGAAATATTTAAGATAAATATAATGTGAATGTAGACAAGTAAAGGCACATAAAGGGAGGTGATGTTCCTATAATTCACTCATACTGCTAACACCAGTAGGCTGGGAGAAATTAAGTATATGTAATGTAATGCCTTGAGCACCCACTAAAAGGGCTTTATAAAAATACACATTTAAAACATTGATATGTAATATAGATATAAATACAATATATGCTTAGTTACATATGTATATATCCTAGTGGCTCTGCTTCTCTTTTTTATTGAACCTAGACACATCATACAAAATATATTCTCTGACAATAGTGGGATTAATAGAGAAATCAGTAATAGATAATAAAAATTACCAAACAGCTGGCAATTAAAAAACTATTATAAGGAATGAAAAAAATGGTTATCACTAAAAACACTGTAAACATCAAAAGATAATAAGACAATATTACAAATACCTCTGCACATTTAAATTTGACTTAGTTGAAATGAGCAATTTCTTGAAAAATATAAACTAGTACAACTCCCCTAGTATGAAACAGAGAGTTTGAATGGATCTCTGTTAAAGAAATTAAATTTGTCATTTAAAAATTTCCAATAAATAAATCTCCAGGCCCAGATGGTTTTACTGGAGAATTCTACCAAATATTTTTAAAAAGAATGCAACCAATTCTATACAATATTTTTCAGAAAATAAAAGAAGAAAGAATAGTGCCCTGTTCATTTTATGAAGCTAGTATTACTCTGATACCTGAACTAGACAAAATTAGTACAACGGACAAACAGAAACCCAAGAAAATTACTCCTTCATAAGTATAAATGCAAAAGTTCTTAACAAAATATTAGCAAATAGAATTCAGCAGTATAAAAAATAATTATACACTATGGAAAGTGGGATTTATTCCAGGGATACAAGGCTGATTTGATATGTGAAAATCTACCAGGATCTACCATATTAACAAGCAAAGGAACAAAAATGGTGATTATATCAGTCAACACAGAAAAAGCATTTGACGAAATTCAATACTCTTTCATGATAAAAGTTCTCAGAAAAGTAAGAATAAGGAGGAACCTCCTCAAATTGGTATAGAGCATCTACAAAAGCCAACAGCTAGCACCACAGTTGATGGTGAAAAACTGAATGCTTTTCCTAAGATCAGAAACAAGGCAAAAATATACACTCTAACTACTCTTCTTTAATATAGTTCTATAGCCAGTGCAATAAGTCAAAGAAGGAAATAAAAGGCATATAGATTGGAGAAGAAGAAGTGAATCATCCCTAATTTCAGAGGATATGATTTCCAACATAGAAAATCCCAAGGATTCTACAAATACTGCCTATAGTGAATAAGAGAGTTCAGCAAGAATGCCAATAAACATACAAAACCTATTTTATTTCTCTATACTAATAATCAACATGTGAGCACCAAAATTTAAACTATAATACTATTTACAACTGACATAAAAAGAGGCACATAGACCAATGAGCAGGACCAAGAACACAGAAATAAATGCAAGCATATTCAGTCAACAAACACTTGGCAAGGAGACCGAGAATATTCAATTCAATGGGGAAAGATTAGTCTTTTAAATAAATGGTGCTAGGAAAACCAGATTTTCTCATGCAAAAGAGTGAAATTGGACCCCTATCTTAGACCATTCACAAAATTAACTCAAAATGGGTTAAATATTCAAGTGTAATACCTGAAACTGTAAAACTCATATCAGAAAATATAGGGTAAAAGGTCTCTATGACATTGGTCTTGGCAGCTGATTTTGGATATCACCCCAAAAGCATAAGCAACAATAGCAAAAATAAACAAGTAGGACTACAGCAAACTAAAAAGCTTTTTCATAGCAAAAGAAACAATCAACAAAATGAAAACACAACCTACGGTATAGGAGAAAATAGTTGCAAATCGTATATCAGGTAATGAATTAATATCCAAAATGTACAAGGAACTCATACAACTCAATAGCAAAAAACCCCAAATAATCCAATTAAAAGTTGGGTAGAAGACTTGAATAGACATTTTTCCAAAGAAGATATACAAATGGCCAACAGGTAAACAAAAAGATGTTCAGTATCACTAATCAGCAGGGAAATGCATATCAAAACCCAATGAGATATCACCCAATATCTGTTAGAATGGCTACTATTGAAAATAAATAACAGATGTTGGCAAGGACATAGAGAAAAGGAAGCTCTTGTGCACTATTGGTAAGAATGTTAATTGGTACAATCATTATGAAACACAGTATGGAGGTTCTTCAAAAAATTAAAAGTAGAACTACCATATAATCCAGCAATCCCATTTCTGAGTATTTATCTAAAGAAATTGTAATCACTATATTGAAGAGATATCTGCACGATACCCATGTTCATTGCGGCTTTATTAACAACAGCCAAAACACGAAAACAACCCAACTGTCCATCAGTGGATAAATGGATAAAGAAAATGTGTGTACACACACACACGCACACACAATCATTACACAGTATACCTTAGATTTACCCAATGCTGTATGTTAATTATATATCAATAAAGCTGAGAAAATTCTTGAAAATATTATATAAAAATATATAAGAAGATATTATATAAAAATATATAAGAAGATGCTATTTATAATCACAAAAATATGAAATACTTAGGTTAAATCAAACAAAACAGGTATGAAGGAAGTCAAAGACAATCTTAATAAATGGAGAGACATACTATGTTCAGAGATTGGAAGACTCAGTATGGTAAAGTATATCAGTTGTCCCCAAATTGATATACAGATTTAATGCAATTCCTATCAAAATCCAAGCAAGACTTTTTGTAAATATATATGAGGTTATTCTAAAATTTACATGGTAAGGCAAAGGAAGTAGAATTCTAAAACAATTTTGAAAAGAATAATATAATAAGAGGAATCCGTCTACCTATTTTAAGCCTTATTATATAGCTACAATAAAGAGGGCTGTGTGGTACTGGCATAGAGATTAGAGACACAGATAAATGAACAGAACAGAAAGCCTGGAAATAAACCTCCAACTGATTTTTGACAAAAGTGCATAAGCAGCTCAATGGAGGCAGAACAGCCCTTTCAACCAATGAAGCTGGATCACTTGGACATCCATAGGAAAATACAAACAATCAAAACCTCGACCTAAGTTGCATGCCACTTACAAAAACATTAAAAACAAAAACAAAAGATCATAAACCTTTTTTCTTTCTAAAAATTTTATTTATTTATTTGACAGAGAGAGTGAGCATGGGCGTGGGGGGGGGGGCAGAGAGAGAGAGAGGGAGAGGGAGAAGCAGACTCCCTGTTGAGCAAGGAGCCTGATGTGGGGCTCGATCCCAGGACTCTGGGATCATGACCTGAGTCAAAGGCAGATGCTTAATCATCTGACCCACCCAGGTGCCCAAAAGATCATAAAAACTTTATAAGATAGTAAGAGAAAATCACTGGGATCTAGGGCTAGAGAGAGAGTTCTCAGACTTAATACCGGAAGCATGATCCAGAAAAGGAAAAAAAAATGGTAAACTGGATTTCATTAAAATTAAAAACTTCACCCTGTGAAAAGCCATTTAGAGAATAAAAAGATAAACTAAAGACTGACTGGGAGAAATAATATTTGAAAAGGACATATCCAACAAAAGACTAGCATCTAAAATATAACAATCTCTCTAACTCAGCAGTGAAGAAACAATCAAACATGGCCAAAAGATGTGAAGAGACATTTTACTGATGAAGATATATGGATGGTAAATTAGCAAATTAGGCAAATGCAAATTTAGACTACAACGAGATATTACTACATACCTATCAGAATGAAGAAAACAAAAAATAGTGACAACACCAAATGCTGATGAAGATGGGGAGAAACTGGATCACTCGTTCACTGCTGGTGGAAATGTAAATGGTACAGATACTCTGGAAAGAAGTTTGGCACTTTCTTAAAAAAAAACATCAACATGAAACTACCGTATGATCTAGCAATTGCACTTGTGGGCATTTATCCCAGAGCAGTGAAGAGTTGCGTTCACACAAAAACCTGTACATGAATGTTTACAGCAATTTCTCTTGTAAAAGCCCCAAACTGGGAGTAACTCAGATGTCCTCCAACAGATAAATAGCTTAACCAACTGTGGTCCATCTGTACCACGGAATGCCATTCAGGAAAAAAAAAGGAACAATCTATCAGTGCACTTATACTAAGTGAAAAAAAGCCAATCCCCAAACTTTACATACTATCTGATTCCATTTATATGACATGTTTGAAATGACAAAATTGTACAAATGGAGATCGCAATGGTTTCCTGGGGCTAATGTGAAAAGGAAGTGAATGTACTCTAGGGCCACATGACCCTCCTTGTGGATATGGGAAAGTTCTGTCCCTTCACAGGAACGGTACTGATAATGTCAATATCCCGGTCATGGTATCGTACTATAGTTTTGTAAAATGCTACCACTGGGGGAGACTGGGTAAAGGGTACAGAGGCATTTTCAGTATTATTTCCTATAACTGAACATGAATCTATGATGATCTCACATAAAAAGCTGAGTTTAAAAGTCAAACACATTATAATATATATGTGTGGTGTATCAGCCCCAAACAACTGGAGGGCTACACACCCAGCTTTACCAGAGATTACTCCTGGGAAGGTGAACGAGTGGATCTGATGGTCAGGTGGGGATGAAGGGAGGCCTCTTTCCGTTTTACTCCCTTTGGAATTGTATGAAAATAAATTCTTAGCAGGATCATGTACTGCTTTTATAACAAAAGGAAACAAGTTAATAAAATTTTTAAAAAGTAAACCACGTTCCCTTATTATGACTTCAAGAGGATCTTTTCCACACTTTTCCATGTTAAGGGGAAAAAAAAGTTTTTTGGCAGAAGCAGCTCTGGTATTTAGGAAATGTGTTAAGTTCAGTCTTTTACAGAAGGAAAACTGTGAACCTTGTCTTTCTGAAGAAAAATTCACGCCAAAACCAATAGCTCACAAGATCCAGGCATTATTAAATGCAATTGTGTTCTACAAAGTGCTTCTCAACTATTTCAACACAATCTCTGACCCAAAGTGCCAGAGGTGGTTTAGGATACATCAGGGTCATTTCTCTTGTTCATTCATGGAAGTAGAGGGTGCGATCAACACACCGAGATACCCACATATTGTGGTACCAAGGGACTGAGAGTCCAGCTGTCCCTAAGAAAAACCTAACCTTTGGGAACACCCCAGCTCAGGGACAGGACACTGGGGCAGTCATTCTGGTCCCAAGCAACCAGGCGACCCTGACTATTCTCCTCTAAAGAAAAGTTCCCACCCCATGGTAGGGCAACCCCTTTTGGGTGTAGGCAACATGGTAGAACACATTTACCCAGTAAAGTCACATCGTATTGTCTTTATCCTGTATACCACTTTCTATCATGGTTCTCCACTGGATTCACAGCTTTAGGAAAAAGAATGAGGCAATGGGTTCATGACAGCAGGTTTGACGTTTCCACTTCTTTCAAATACTGGTGAGAAAGCTGAAAAGGGAAGATTGTTGGAAACCTCCAGAGAACATCTTTAAGTAGACAGAAACAGACCTTTGCCTACTGGAATTACCTTGAAGCCTCAGGTTATTTGACAAACTCTTTCCCCACAGATTTGGAATCAGATGAGGGAATGCGTGAGTGCAGTCAGTGATGAAAAAGCTGACCTGGCAAATGTGGGTATCACCAAAAGAGAGTTGGACCACAATAAGGGCACATCGTAGGTGGTGATGTCATCCTTTTGACCCAGGAGAAATGAAGAACTAGACTAAATGAAGATCTTCTCAGATTGCTTTATTCCAATGAACCCCAAACAATAATTAAAGTTCCTGGTTACTGAACATTTACTATATGCCAGGCACTTTCCTGGTGCCTAATTCTCTCCAAATCACCTAAGGTCAGAGTCATGAGAGATTTGCAGATAAACAGACAAAGGATCAGAGAGATGAAATAACTTGTCAGCATCATATAGGTGAAGAGTCTCAGTCAGGATTTGGATCACACCCAGGCCAGTCTGATGCCAGAGCCCACATCCTTTTTATTCTTGAATGTAACCATCCACACCATTATCTTGGATGTAACAGGGCTTTGGGAGGTTTTGCTATCAAATCTCAGAATATGTCACCGAGATCCTTCAATCTTTCCTCACTTAGGAAAGTAACCAGCTGGGATGGCCATATCCTCAAAAGGGAAAATCCTAACTCCTGGTTCCCCCATTTTGATGGGACATCTTTTGCCTGTGCCCTACTGGTGAAGACACTCTCCCCATATCCTAGGCCATTTGATTGGAAAAAGCCTTAGCGATTACTGGTTTCTTGGTAGAAACAGGCCTGGTAGAAAATTGGTAAATCTAATATAATGCTTATCTTGCGGGCTTTTGATAGAAAACTAAAGTCAGAGAGGTAATTGATGTCCTCAAAAACATGGGGCTAGCTAATGCTAAATAAGACATATGCTCAGACATAGTGAACCCTAACGTCAAGTAAGATTATGATCGACTGTGATGTTGTGGAGAAAAATCCCTCCACAAAATAACATTCAATGACATCTTTAACCACTAGATCCTTCCTCTCACCTGTGTATGATGTGTCTTATTCCGTTTGAATGTCAAAGGGATAAATCCTTTGTTACTCACACTTGACAATTTAGCAAGCACTTTCTTACACATCATCTTACTTAATCATTAGACACTGCTATTAGAGTAAATGGTATTTTCTTTCATACGCGAGTCAACCAATGTTGGTGAGATTAAGTGATTTGCTTGAGGTAACAGAGCTATCAAATAGGAGAGCCAGGACCCAAAGTTATCTCTAATATTGAGCTGCAAAGTAGAAATTTTGGAAATTGCTTTTGACATATCCTTTGTTCCTAATATTTGATTATGAAAACTCAGATATTTAAAATTAACATTTTTCTTATTATAAAAGTAATAGGTATTTATGCTAGAAAGTCTAGAATATATAGTAAGACAAAATAAAAATCATATCCTATCTCATTATCCAAAGACTTCCCTGTTACCTGTTTGGTGTAAATCTTTCCAGTCATTTCTCCATGCCTATATATGCTAAGACAAAACAAAACAAAGACAAAAGGGGATCATGTTGCATGTACTGTTGTATGTTCTGTTTCCTCCTTTTTAGCATTATATAGTAAACATCACTTCATGTGTTTCACATTCAAAAAGGTCATCATATTCTAGTGTATGAATGCATTGTAGCCTTAGCAAGGCAATACTCTATTGTAAAGCAATAGGTTATTTGTAGTTCAGGGGGTTTTGTTTTGCAATTACAAGCAATGATGCTATGACTAACAATCATTATAACTAAATCTTTGCACACATCCATGATATTTCTCTTTGAATGAATTCTTAGAATTGGTCAAAGGGTTTACAAAATATTAAAGCTTTTAAGACGTATTTGGAGAGTCCAAATTAAAAGTTAAGGTTGAGGGGGTCCTGGGTGTCTCAGTCTTTTAGCACCTGCCTTAGGCTCAGGTCATGATCTCAGGGTCCTGGGACTGAGCCCCATAGCAGGCTCTTTGCTCTGTGGGAAGCCTGCTTCTCCCTCTCCCATGACTCCTGCTTGTGTTCCCTCTTTTACTGTGTCTCTCTCTATCAAACAAATAAATAAAATATTTTTTTAAAATTAAAAAAGTAAAAAATAAAGTTAAGGTTGATTTGGCATGGGATATGTTTTAGCAAATTTTTACAGTATCTCTAAGCTTTCACTAATGGCAATGTCGGAGGATTTTAATGCTAATTTTCTGAACCAGATGATAAAAGAGTCACAAGACTGTACTTACTGTTTTGTTCTTTAGTGAGGATTCTAAAAAATTCAAACCTGCAGATGAAAATCAGAACTGAGGTACCCAGGGCTACAGTATGAGATGCACTGGTCACTGACGGACCTAGGTGCTCCCCCACTCCCCTCGCAACCCCTGGTCCCTGCCTCTAGTGTTACCACCTTTGTGTCATTTCATTCCTTGAGAGCTGGCATGGCCTGAGACTTGCTTCTAACCAATAGAATGTGGCAAAGGCAGTGGGATGCCATGCATAGGATTTTCTGTTATTGCAGACTCCCTCTTAGCAGACTGGAGCTAGAGACCCTCCTTGTGGCCTTCATGAAGTAAGTGGACATGTTGGAGAAGCCCCTGTAGCTACAAACTGCTTGGGAGTAGCTCTAAGATCCAAGGACGGCCTCCAGCTGACAACTAGCAAAAAGCTGGGCCTTCTCTGTACAGCCACAAAGAAGTGGATTCTGCCAACAGCCTGAGCGAGCTTTGAGGCAGACATCCCCCTGGTCAAGCCTCCAGGTGTAAAAGCAGCTCAGCCTATACCTTGATTACAACCGCTGAAGACCCTGAACTTCACCCAGCTAAGTCATGCCCAGGCTCCTGACCTGTAGAAACTAGAGAGAATAAATGTATGTTGTTCTATGCCACTAGATCTGCATTTGTTACCCAGCAACACATAACTAATCTACCCACCTGTGCTGAAACCAGTGAGCTTCTATGGCTTTGACTTTCACCTCTTCAGCCCATTCTCACCCTGGACTTGAACTCCCTTCAAAGTGGTCCTCATCCTGCAAAGCACAATATTATCTATGTGGGTTGACCCTGGGTATGATTTCCTTCCAATCCAGTTCTCATCCTCCCCGGGTTCTTCTCCATACTGGAGGGGACTGACCCTGCAGGAGCCACACTCCAACTTCCCACCCCAGGGGTCTTGTAGCTGGAATAGGCTAATTGGAGGCACTGACCAGAAACTGGAAGAAGGAAGGAGAAGCCCCTGTCTCTCCATGCTCTCTGTGTCCATCCGGGACTGGGACTCCTTGGTGGCCCCCATTCCTCAGGACAGGCCCTCTCTGGTTCTGCCCTTGCTCTCAGGCTCTGGGAATGCCCACCCCCTGTCTTTGTCTCGCTAGCCCTTGTGTCGAGTCCTAGCGGCTGCCATCTGTTGCTAATTTCTGGCTTTGCTTTACTTATTATTTGGCTTCTAAGGTCCTCTGACACCTGTGAAACCCATACCCTGCATTAAATATCCTTTACTAGAACACTTTAAGGGCTTCCTATTTTCTGTGCGGACCCCGGTGATTCACACCCCACACATCTGACCCCATGCGTCCTTCTGTTCCGCATCGGGAGCATCAGCAATCGACCTTGTGTCAGTGCCACCAACCCTGCATGTGTTGCATCAACAAATGGTTGGTCTATGCCATATCCTGGCAATGCTTTCTCAGGTGCTCTCGGCAGGTGTTGGGGAAACAACAGTGAATGGAACAAGGCATCTGTCCTTGGGCATGTGCAATCACAGAACTATAATTAGATCAATATGTTAAAGACTACAAGAGAGGTATATTCAAAGTGGGATGGGAGAAGAGAGTTGGCTGGTAGGGTGGTGGTTGGGAGGCAGTTGGAAGGGTGTTCCTTTCAGAGGGAATAGTCTGTGCAAAGTCGTGTCAGCTTAAAAGAGCATGGCAGGCTCTGTTGTAAGTGTGGGTAGTCATGGGATCTAGCTAATAGGTTCATTTCACTCAGTGCAAAGTTTCAATCCCCAAAATACCAGTAGAATTCTACCAATCTACAAATACAGGTTGGGGCATTTTCTGGATGGTACTAAAGGAAATAATTTATTTTGCCAGTCCATGACACTTTCTTCTTTCTTCCTAGGCTTCTTCATAAAATATTTTCAGGATGACAGTGTCTCTGGAACTCAGCAATGTCCCATGGAGAAGTCTCTGAAGGCTGTAAGGGCAGGCAGCTTGGTGTGGTAGAAGCGGAAGGTGGCCAAGCTGTGTGTAAGCAAGACAGATTTGGGTAGATTGGCAGGTCCACCACTCATTAGCTATGTGATTTGGGGTAAATTGCTTTACTTGTCTGAGCCTCTTTCTATATGGGTATAATACCTACCTAGGGGGCCAGGGGAATTATCTTGTAAAGCACATTTGCTGCTTACTCTGTACTAGGCACTGTGCTATAATTTATTACTCATTATCTCATTTTATCTTCAGATAATCCTATGAACAAGGTACTACTATTAGTTCTAGTTTAGAAATTTAGAGATTTGCACTTACCTTCTCTGAGCCTGATTTAAACCTGACTTCTCTGAGCGTCAGTGTTTTTATATCTTTAGTTAAAAGAGGCTCAGAGAAGTTAAGGAATTTGCCAAAGGTCACACAGCAGTTAATAGACAGAAACTTGAAAATCCATTAACTGTTTCCTGAATACTGCCCATGGCAAAGCACTGGTCGTGGTGTCTAATTTGAACGAAAGGCATGGGGAATTTCTGTTCTTCCCCTTCCTGCTGAATTTCTGTCCCCCGCCGCTTTCCACCCCCAGAGGGGAGGAAGTGGGATGGGGAGCAGTAATGTACAGTGTGTGTTATTTTATGAAATTCTCATAGCAGGAGGAACACATTGTTATGTATGTTCTCCAGCTGTTAAAACCAGGGCCTAACTTGTGTGTCCCTATCCCTGGGACAAGGGTGTCAGGAGGGAGGCTTGAACCCAGGGCTCAGGCCACGCAGAAGTCCCCTGCGATGGCATCACGATCTCCTAGTCCTGTGCTCCCTGAACCGTCACAAACAGGCCCCATGTTCCACAGCACAGCCCGAGGGGCAGGCAGAAGCTTGGTGGTGTCCCAGTTAAACATCCCTAACTTCCAACCCTTCCCTGCGGGCCTCCGGGGCGTGGTGTTTTAGCTGCGCTTTCTTTTCTCCTACCCTGGGATTTAGCTCTTGGAGCGAGCTTGGCGGGACGTGGGGCCAGCTGCACGGGGACGCCTCTGTGCTAACATCAAAGAGTTAAGGGCAGGCCTGTCTGCACAAGTGCTTGCCCGCAGAGCCTGCACACATGTCACACACACACACACACTCACACACCCCCCACACACTCTTCTATGCCACATAGAATACACACACACACCCCACACTTGCTCATATGCACCACATGTAAGACATACACAGCTACACTCATACATATCATATATAATATATATGCCACACGCACTCGTGTAAATACATAGAACATGCCACACCCCCTACCCTCGCAAACCACACACACAAATACAACCCCCACACCCTAAATACCACACACACCACATACACATAACCCACAGACCCTACAAACACACACACTAAATCTCACATCCTGCATCATGTATGTATGCCTCATATACATAAAGACTCCACACACACACACACCTTACACACGTAAATACAACACATGCTACAGCACATTATCATCCCTCACGGCCTCAGACATGCATGCTGACACACCACACACATATATTCTTCATATACATGTCTATAACACACAACACACATACATGCAGTAAATGCTACCTCATACTTTCACATGGCACACACATGCCACACATCACATTCTCACTTCGCACAGGCCACAACCGTATGTGCCACACACACACACACACACACACACACACACAGAGTTTTGAGTTCATTCACATCTAGGTTTCAGCCTCAGCCCAATGGTACCCAATCATTCTGAGGAAAAGCCACAGACAGACCCCCTCCCACCCCGCCCAGGGGTTCTTTTTCTCTTCCTGGCATCATTATAGCCTTGTTGCTGGATGAATTAATTACAGAGTTGAAGAAACAGAGATTCAACGACCCACCCATCAGCCCCCTGAAGTATCAACATTGTGGATCTATTTATGAACTTCAAAATCTGAGGTGTGACACACGTTGTCACTGGGCAGCAGGCGCTCTGGCAGCAAGCCGTGCTCCGTCTCTTTTATGTGGTGAGAAGTTACGCCTCTCTGCTCTGCTCTCCTCTGCATTCACCTGGAGTGTGTCACCATGGAGGGAACCGACGTGTGTGCAGTGCCTATGTCTGGAACACACCCAGTCCGAGCGGGTAGGGATGTCACCGTGGAAGGGGAAGTGGGGTCCACTCAGGGTAGGGCAGAGAATTTTTCCCATGGGCTTGATTCCCTCTTTAGTCCAATGGGGGAGTTTTGCCTGCCAGGCAACCAAAGGGCCTAGGCATTATGGGAACCATGTTGTTTAACCTTTTTGTGTGTGTGTGATTTTTAGGATTGTTCCATTTTTGGAACGATGGGCAATGGAAGGTCGTTCCTGATTTTGGTGCTGTCCTGTCTGACGAGTGTCGTCCGCATATTCATGATTTGGGCCTTATTCAACTTCCGGCACTCCTTTCCCCACGAGTGTACTGCCTGGGCATACTTCACTCTCCTTAGAAGCCCGTGTATAAACCGTATACACCTATCTGTTTCAACAGCAGGTTCGAAGTGCATGAGGTGGGCAAGACAAACACTGTCACCCATGGTCAGCCAGTGAGGTGCCACAGGAAGTCCCAAACAAAGACCCACCGGGCTGTGCCTGCTTCTGGGAGCACAGTCCACTGCCCTCCTGGGTTCTTTGAGCCAAACCGTCTCTGAGAGACCTTCCAAACTCCCCACAGATTCAGGGAGGGCCGCTGAGGGAAAGCTCCCCTTTCTCCATAGCTCTGGAGGGTGCGCGCTGCCAAATGGGAGGCAGAATATGGAGCCAAAGTGGGAGAACCAAGCCGAATGGTATAACGATTTGTTATGCTTGGTTCAGCACTTCAAAGGCTATTAGCTTTCATTAGGGGCCAAGTCAAGACACTCTAGATAATGCTTACAGCCGGGGCTTCTAGATTCGCCACAAACGTGAAGTGGGTGGTCATGGCAACCTTCAGGCTGTTGAGGAAAATGTGAAGGGGCATGAGGAGAAACGCAGGGTAGGGATGGGGGGCAGCAGTTCTTAGCAGGTGATACCAACTGGAGAGCAGCAGCTGAGGTGGCCGTGGGGGCTGTGAGGGAACTGACAGGAGTGCCATCCAGCAGGGTGGGCTGGGTAAGATTCGGGTCTACAGGGGCGCGGTCATGTTGATAGTGACGTGCACTTCCCCGAGACTAGATGCCTCCTCGATAAGCCGTTTTCGTTTCATTTCAATTCACGTTTTCTCCTGACCCACCTCCCTCAGCCTTAATATAAAGTTTCAGCCCCATTGCCAGCTATTTAACACGCATCCTTCTCGAACACAGGGAGTTGGGGGCCCACTTCGAGGAGGCAGCCAGAGAAGTGTTCCAGTGTAAAGGCAGCCAGACGGCTCTTGAATGCCTTGTGAAGGAGCTTGGCCAGAAACTCGTAGGAGAAGGTTCCCGCAGTGCGGCCTGGCCTGTGGTCACATTTCTGAACGTAGCCTCCCAAGAATTGTAGGGTGGGCTGAATAATCCTGCTTCCTGAGGGCGTGTATGTACCATGCATCCCCTGATTTCAAGGAAAAGCTCAGGAAATATGTGGTCCGAGGAGAAAGGAGCCTCAATAGGGTTTTTGTTGTTGTTATTTTGCAAGGATCTTGAAGTGAATGCCCGCAAACTGCCCACACGATGAATAGCAGCATTCATGTCCCAGGGCAGGGAGGCCACAGCTGGGCCTGCTGGGAGATCTTGCCTTCCTTCAGCCTCCGGCTACCTTCAGCTGCACCACCACTTCTCCCTGATGCGGGCTCGGGATGGCGGGAGCTGGAGGGGAGGAGGAGATACCCGGATCTTCTTCCCCCACCTCAACATCCAGGCTCTGACACCAGCTCTTTTCTGCCATGGGCCATTTGCTTGGCTACTTCACCTCAGTTTCTCTATCTATAAAATGGGGATAATGGTGTTTACCTACTTACCTCATGAGTATTATGGGAATTAATTACTGTTTGTAAAGTGCTTTGAAGATGAAAAGTGTGAGGTGGCATCATCATTATTATTACGAAATATCTTCCACTGCTACCGACCAGGTTCTGCCGGATTCAAGAGAACATCTGGGTTCGAGTTCCAAGTGAGACCCTCACAGCCCCCCACAGGCACATACAGGCACATGCACATGCACACGGCCCCAGTGGACCATCTGGATGTGGAGAACAAACCGCTTTTACCTAGAAAGGGCTCCTTCCTACGTATGAGTGGTGGTAGCTAGGAAATTTGGCAGTGAGGAGGAGAGAGTGGCTGGTGGCCCGGATATGCAATGTGATCTATTATGTGCATGATGAAGCAGGAGTGGAGCCAGCCATCTCCACTTCAACCCTGGGCTTGTGGAGTACAACATAGATGTTAGCGCTACTTTCTTACGGAGCATTTTTGTCTTTGTTCTTATGGCCCAGGGACCATACCACGTTGGATATGTAAAATCTAGCTGTTACTTTGACCTTCACTGTTTTCCGTGGGCCCTGCCATCATCAGGGCCCACGGAAAACAGAGAGCATTCTCAGAATTTCAAAGTCTCGCAAAATATGTTAGACCATCTTTCTTCTCCAATGAGTGTAATCTGACTTTTGGGAATATTTAGAGGCAGAAAATGAAGTTTTGTCAAATTGCCTTTTATTTGGGTTTTGTTATTGTCCCTTGGCTGACTGTGGGAATTTCTCTCATTCTGTATATCTGTATCTGGTTGAACAATGGTTTGTGTAGCAGGTTATGCTTGTTAATGGGGTTGAGTTATGTGGGGATGCCGGGGGCAAGGTTATTAAAGAAAAAAGGATCTAACAGGGGGAAGAAATATTGCATTGGAGTCTAAGTCCGACCACCACCGATGATCTTTTTAAAAGTTCTAAGTTTCTAATGTAGCATATACAAATATATGTAAATTTGATTTTACTTTGAAAGAAAAAGTAGGCAACATCCCAAATTCCAGAAGATACCATTTATGATTATGCTGTTTGTTTATATAATAATCTAGGTACCTCTCTTCCTAGTAGAGTAATTATACCTAGGAAGCCAGGAGGTAAATATGTGAATTACCCCACAGGGCAGGAACACCAGGTAGGGAACCAGCCAACTCAAATTATTTATGCAAATGGAGAGTACAAAGTTTTCCCATTTCATGGCAGATTGTGTTCTTGAAATGGGGTTTGAAAATCCAAAAGCTGTAAGTCGCATGTGATTTTTTACAGTCTACTACTCTTGCAGAACTTAGATATATAAAGAAAAAAAATACTGAACACATTTTATACACTTGAAACATTTCCCTACATCAAAAAAATATATTTATTTATATATATATTTTTTTTTCTGATTTGGGTTTCCTATTGTTCCTATTATATTGAGTTTCCTATTGTTCCAAGCCCATATTTTTCATATGGGAAGTTCATTTTATTCTTATTATCACTAATTTGTTAGCTATTTTTTAAAAATGAGAACATGAACATATTTTCTTTTTGTTTTTTTAAAGATTGTATTTATTTATTTATTTATTTATTTATTTTTGACAGAGACAGACACATGGGAGAGGGAGAAGCAGGCTTCCCACCAAGCAGGGAGTCTGATGGGGGGCTCAATCCCAAGACCCTGGGATCATGACCTGAGCTGAAGTCAGATGCTTAACAACTGAGCCACCCAGGTGCCCCTGAACATATTTTCCAAATATTTTTTCCATTTGTCATTTTCACTTATAAGTTTGTTTATAGCATTTCATTTTATTTTGACTTCAGAGAGAGAGGGAGGTTTAACTTTTATGTCATCACATCTATAAATCTTTCCCTTTATGATTTTGGCCTTGGTGTCATGCTTAGAAAACTTCCTATACTTTAAAATTATGTAAATACTCAGTAATAGCTTAGCCTAGAAGTATGTGTGTGTCTAGTTCTCTTAAAATTATGTGAGTGTATCTTGTGGGGAGATTAGAGATATTTGGTTATTTTTGGTAGACAGGATTCTAGGACTGTCTCTCTGTTATTCTGGGGTTTCCCCCCTCATTTTTCTTTCTTTCTTCTTCTGAGAAGGCAAAAAGCAGAGAGTTTAATTATTTGGCTATTTGTGATCTTTCTGGGGCTTTCTTGGACTTCCTTGTCATTAGTGCTCACTCTTTCCTTTTTCTAGCAATGATGGTATAAAAACTATATATGTCTTTTTGAAAAGATTTTATTTATTCTTTTTCGAGAGAGAGCATACGCCTGTGCACATGAGCTGATGGAGGGGCAGAGGAGAAGGAAGAGAGACTCTCAAGCAGACTCCCCTCTGAGCAAGGAGCCTCAGGCCGGGCTCTACCTCTCGACCCTGAGATCAGGACCTGAAGAGAAACCAAGAGTCATGTGCTTAATCAACTCAGCCACCTAGCACCCCAAAATTATCTGTCTTGGGGCTGTACAACCTTCCCTATTCGCAGAGAATTTTCTCCATTTGATCCCTCTGCGTGTTGTGTACCACATCAAATGCCTTCGAAGTCTCTTCTAACACCCAAATTTAAGATTTGATTTGAATCCTGACCCCATGAAATAGAAACTCGTCCCACCTTTAGCCATATCTAATGCTCAATAGCCCCTCACAGAGTACCACTCTGTCCCTGACTCTGTATTCCAGTCTTGGGCCCTACTTCCTAGTCATGAGATGTGGAGCACCTTCATTTAATCCCTCTGAACCTCAGTTTCCTCATCTGTAAAATGGCATTAATAATAACCTTCCTTGGCTGGTTCACAACATTACTGTAAGGATCAAATGAGATCATGGTTGTAAAAGTGCTTAGTAGGCTGTAGAGCAATATACAAACATAAGATGTTATTATTTCCCTTTTATTTGACATTATAAAGGATTAAATACGATGTGTGACCATAAAATAATAAGAATCATTTTTTTTTAAGTAACATGCCAGACTATAAACACCCAAAGAAGGGGAGTCCTTTCAGGAGGCCTCATAGGAAGGCTCACATTAATTTCTATGCTGTTATCCATGCTCAGAAGGTGTTCTTTTTTTTTTTTTAAATTTTATTTATTTATTTGACAGAGAGAGAGAGAGAGATCACAAGTAGGCAGAGAGGCAGGCAGAGAGAGAGGGGGAAGCAGGCTCCCTGCTGAGCAGAGAGCCCGTTGGAGGGCTTGATTCCGGGACCCTGAGATCATGACCTGAACTGAAGGCAGAGGCTTTAACCCACTGAGCCACCCAGGCGCCCCTCAAAAGGCGTTCTTAAGTTCCTTTGTCTTTGGCACCATCATGGACATTCTCCCTTGACATGACACATTTTCTGTCACATTGACCTACTTCACCCTTCCCTTCCACCCTTCTCTTTTCCTTGAACTTCCTATTCAGAGGACCTGAAGGGGAGATAGAAGCAATGAGAGAGAGATCTCAGGGAATAGGGATGTATGGAGTATAGAACTAGTCTCCATAACCAGACTGAAACTGGCTGCTAGAGTGAGTCTTCTGGTGTTTATCTCAGGAAAAAGACCGGCTTACACACACGTATGCGCTGTTTGTTGCAAGTCTCCCTTTAGGGAATTGGTGAACACTCTGTTGCTAATTATCATCAGAAAGTGAATTTTATTCTCTGCTGAAGTCTGTCCAGTCTCATTAGGTAGCACTTGTAGAATCATAGCAGCTGCCCTGGACTAAAAGGAAATAAACCTGAGTTCTGGTTCTGGCTCTGCAATAACTCAGTGACTGAGTGATGTTGGACACTCAGGCTTAGTTTCCACATTCTCAAAATAAGAACACTGAAGGTCCTTGAGGTCTGCCTTCACCTTGAAAATATTCAGATGCCAGCAGCCTTCCTCATCATGGTTTTATGGAGGTGCAGACCATTTCCTGCCTTTGCAAATTTGGGCAAGTTGTTTGACTTGTCTGAGTCTCAGTTTTCTCATCAGTAAGATGGGGAAAGTATCTACATCTTATGGGATGTGTCGGTGTAGGTTCATCACTTGTAATAAATATACCACCCAGGTAGTGGATGTTGATAATGGGTGGGTTATGCATAAGGGGGGCAGGGGACATATAGGCTATCTCTCAATTTTGCTTTGCTACTCTAAAATCTACTCTCAAAAATTAAGTCTTAAAAAGAAAAAAAGCAGAGCTTGGAAATGATCGGTAACTCCATGTTGGTAAAAACTATGATGAGGAAGGCCAGTGAAATCCTAGCTCTATAGGGACTGCTGTGTTAGTACGAGAAGTCTTAATCGTTATTTTAAAAATTACTTCATTTCCGGTCAAGGGTGTCAAAAACTGAAAAAATAACATTGTCTCTATTTGCAGATGTATGTTATAGAAAACCCCAAAGCATCTACAAAAAAACTCCTAGAATTAGGGAGATCAACAAAGGTTGCAGAATACCCAGTCAAATAAAAAAGTTAATTGTATTTCTGTATTCTACCAAGAAAGAATTGAACTTCAAAATAAAAAGTATGTATAGTATTCACAATGGATGCAAAAAACAAAAAGACAAAAAAAAAATGAAGTTAGGTATAAAATATGTACAGGATCTGTATGTTAAAAACTTCAAAACAGTGATTAACTAACTCAATGAAGATCTGCATAAATGGAAGCATATTTCACCTCAAGTGTTGGAAGACATATTATTAAGATGCCAGTTCTCCCCAGTGTAGTCTAGAGATTCAAAATCCTAGAAAAGTTTTTTTTTATCTATCTATTTATTTATTTAATCTTATTTATCTTATTTTGTTTAAAAGTTTTGATATCTATAAGGATATCTAAAAGCCGATAAACACATATGGGAAGACAAAGGACTCAGATTAGCTAAAACAACTTTGAAGAAGATAAACAAAGTTGGAGGAATCCCATTACCCAATTTCAAAACTTATTTTAACACCAGTAGCTAAGACAGCATAGGCACAGACACATAGATCCAAAGAACAGAGTAGAGGGCCAAGAAATAACTGATTCACATAAATATAGTCAACTTGTTCTACAAAGGTGCGAAGGTGATTTGATGCAGAAAGGATAGTCTTTCAACAAACGGTGCCGGAACATTTAGGCATTCATGGGCAACAGAAAGAACCTCAATATGTAACTTACATAGTGTACAAACACTCAACTTCATTACTCAGAAAGTATCACAGATCTAAATGTAAATCTATAAAACTTCTAGAAAAAAAAAAAAGAAGAAAATCTGTGTGGTTTTAGCCATAACACCAAGAACAGCATTCACACACACACACACACACACACAACTTAGTAAGCTGAACTTACTCAAAATTTAAAACTTTTTGCACTATGAAAGACATTGTTGAGAATGAAAAGACAAGCTACACATTGGGAGAAATTATTTGCAAATAACATTTCTAATAAGGGTTTGTAGCCACAATATATGAAGAAATCTTAAAACTCAACAATAAGAAAACAATCCTTTAATAAAAAAATGATCAAAGATCTGAATAGATGCAACACTATAGAAGATGTAAAATTGCAAGTAAGCTTATGAAAAGATGCTAAAAAAGCACTGTGAGATGCAAAATCAAACAACAATGAGATACCAGTACGCATCTACTAGAATGGCTAAAATCTAAATAACTGGCAATATCAAATGCTGAGGAAAAGTGCAGAGAAACAGGGACTCTCATTCATTGCTGGTGTGAATGCAAAATAGAGTACCACTTCAGAAGACAGTTTGAAGTTTCTTATAAAGTTAAACCTAGACTTACCATTTGACTCAATGTTAACTCTCCCGGCATCTATCTAGCTGATCTGAAAACTATTTCCGTACAAAACTTCCATGCAAATTTTTATAGTAGCTTTATTCATTAAAGTCAAAAACTGGAAGTAACTAAAGGTCCTGCAAATGGTGAGCAGAGGAACAACAAATTGTGGTATATCCATACAATGGAATAGTACTCAGTAATAAAAAAAGAATAAAGCTGTCATTCTACACATCAACACGAGTGAATCATGAATGTATTTTATAGGTGAAAGAAACCAGACCATTAAGGCTACATACCATATGATTTAATTCATATTATATTCTGGAAAAGGCCAAAATCATAGGGATGTATTTAGATCAGTGGTTGCAAAGAGGAGAAAAATATTCTACTAGGGGAAGCACTGGAAATTTTTTGGCATGATCAAACTAGCCTCTGTGGTACTGTGGTGGTATATACATGATTCTACACATCTGTCAAAACCCAGAGAACTTTATAACAATAGTGAACCTTCATATATGCAACTTATAAAAAAATGTAAGGGGCCAAAAGATCTCAGAAAAGAATGTAGATTCTGACATAGGAATTATCTGTACTACAAATATATAACATAACCTCACTGAGGAGGATGGAGAGAAAAGGTCTTGACCTAAGTAACTTTGGAAAATGGTGTTTTCACAGGAAACTGTAAGTCAAAAGATAAAGGGAACTGAGGGTGAATGCTGCATTCTAGTTGGTAAATTTGTTTCTCATGGGATTTGTTTTAACAATTCTGAAATGGCCATCTCTGTTTACTGGAACTGAATAAATAAATAAATGAATAGCAGGTAGTGAAAGCCAGGTTTCTTATGGTTGGAGAGGGAAGTGACAGATAAGCAAGGAGGGGAAACTAGAACGAACCATGTGGTAATGGATTAGAGTTAGAGACATGAAGATGAACTCATACGGTTAGTTCAATATAGATACAGATGAACAGGTACAGAAGTAATTACATATTTGTGTACACACATAGATAAGTATACACACATACATTTCCTAGTTCTGTCTGCTAAAAAGGACAGGAAGCAATGGCACCATGGTAGCAATGAACACACGTATTGCCTAGATCTTAATTTTTGATACTGTCCTCCAATAAAAGAACCTGGGATCCCAGGAGAAATAGCTAATTGTAGGACTGAGACAGGAAATACACAAGATGAACCCGGGACATCTTTTATTGCCAGAAAGTAAGGAAGTGCTCGAAAAAAACAAAGGATGGACGCATGTCAGAGAGACCCAGGAGCCAACCTGAAAGAGCACTCACTAGCCAAAACTGCAACATTGGGAACAGGAAAACAAATAATGTGGTGTTGGATTATAGCTCCAAGTTCAAAACCAATAGCCTTGAATCCCTACTGAAATGAATAAATGAACTAAATGTAAATAAATGAAGAAGAGACAAATCTCTCATACAGAAGTATTGCCAGTAATTTATGTAGCATCTTGTCCTTCCAGATGGCAGAGCTCAATTCGATCCCCTTGAGTGTGGTGTGCTTAGGGACTGGCTTCCAAAGAGAAGAATGGGAAACAAAGGGACAAGTCCCTTTCCAGGGAAGAAACCTGGCCAGGACTACTTCAACCAGGTGATCAAATTTACCATAATCAGTGATAAGTCGTGTCAGTAGCCGGCACTCCTGATATAAGGTGTGATGAAAATGGGACGTCACCTCCACAGCCTTCCTCCCTAGACCCACCGTCTTAGCCTGACCATGAAAAAGAAAAATCAGACACATCCAAGTTTGGGGGGCATTCTACAAAATGCCTGACCAGTATTCCTTTGATGACAAGACTGTGAAAAATAAGAAAGTCCTGAGAAACTGTCGCAGTCAAGAGGAGAACAAGACACTACAACTAAATGTAAAGTGCTATCTTGATGGAATCCTTGAACAGAGAAAGGATGTTAGGGAAAAATTAGCAAAATCTGCATAAAGTTTGGAGTTCAGTTAACGGGGATGTGTTGATGTTGTTTGAGCAGTTGTAGCGAAGGTACTACAGGCACGTCAGTGTGAGTGACAGAGGAAATGGGTTGAGGAGTGTATGGAAATTCTCTATACTGTCTTTGCAACTTTTCTGTAAACTGGTCTAAAATAAAACATTTATTTAAGTTAAAAAACACCTGAAGAGAAATATTAATCGTACAGGAAGTATTATAAAAAGCATGGATGGAGTGAACTTCCTTTCTTATAACTAATAAATGAGTGTATGCCAGAGGGAACCGGATACGTGTTGTGTATTCAGAGACGTGACTTTTATTTCTCCTTTTTGCTTGTCTGTATTTTTTAAATGCTGTGCTTTACAACAAAAAGGTCTACTTAAATAATTTAAAAAGCTGTACTCAAATCAATCAGCAGGAGACCAGGATACTGAGCAGTGGGAAGAGGCGAGATGGGCTCCCCCTGAGAGAACAGACACTGTGTTTGTAGACAGGCATCTTGAGTCTGACTCAGGAGACAATAATTTTTTTAGACACTAATCCCTGAGTCTCCACGATCATCATTTCTGAGTCACAGTGGAGAATGGTTCCATCTTTCATTTTCCTACCTTAAGAAAATTGAGACTAAGTGACTCAAGCAAGGCCCCATGGTTGGTTAGCATGCTAAACCATCCAGATGTGTTTTATTTGTACTATATGGTGTTTCACATTTGAATATGAATGCCTTTAGGTGATGCCTCATCTCTCTGTTCTGACTATAGGAAGCTCGATTCACAGGCGGTTTCTTTAACTGTCTGGCCCCTGGAGGAGTTCATGTGCAAGCCCTTGATTTAGGTCAAGCATCAGAAAGGAAAAATTGTGTATAGGATTCGGAGTTCTGAGTTCTGAGATTAAATGAGGAAAAAGTAACTTCTTTTTTAATTCAAGGAGGGAATATGAGGGAGTTCTTACCACTGTGGGTTATTTTCTGACTAGAGCAGGCATAAAAATCCAGCAGGCTGTGTGAGTGTACCACCACTGTGAGCGGAGCCCGTGGAATTGTGCAGCGCACAGACTGTGTAGTCGTATGCAACAGCTCTGACTCTCCCCTTTCCCTGTCAAACTGTAAAAATAGTGCATTTTATAATGTGGTTTAACGTCCTATTTTAATAAGGTGTGGTTTTGAGAAACATCTTAATTCAAAACTCCATTCAGTCATCATCATCATCATCATCATCATGACCTCATAATATTTATTGAACATTTACTACATGTCAGACTCAATGTTGACTCATTTTTTCCTTCTACTGGCCCCATCCAGAAGTTCTAAAGTCATCCCCATTTTACAGATGAGAAAATGGAGACTTGAAGAAAAGAAGTAATTTGCCCAAGATGGTGCTATGGAGCAGGATCTGGATCCAGCCAGTCTGACTCCAGCCCACCTTCTTAACCACCAAACCATAGGACTTTTCACAAAACTCTGCTTCTTCTCTTCTTCCACGGATAGCACAATATTGCATCTCAGCTCAGTAGTATGGAACCCTTTCTGAGGGGCAGTACGTCTGTGAAGATGTTGCAGTTAATGATTTTGTTTCATTTAGGAATAATATCTATTCTAATCTATACAACCCTGATTTTCTGTATTGGTAAATTATTACATATATTATCACTAATAATTTCTTTGTTCATTTACTTAGGTGAAAATAACTGTATTTTGACCTCTCATTTTTACTCTGTGTTAAATTTTGCTTTTCAAATTATATTATTTTCTTGATTGTTTTCAATAAATGCAATACTTTAATATTTGTCATGCATAGTTTTTTGTATAATGGCTTATGATAGAGGTCAGTGTTTAGAATTTCATATCATCATAGTAGTCTCTTTTGTCTTCAGAAGTGATGTAGGGGCACCTGGGTGGCTCAGTGGATTAAAGCCGCTGCCTTCGGCTGAGGTCATGATCCCAGGGTCCTGGGATCAAGCCCTGCATCGGGCTCTCTGCTCGGCAGGGAGCCTGCGTCCCTCTCTCTCTCTGCCTGCCTCTTTGCCTACCTGTAATCTCTGTCTGTCAAATAAATAAATAAAATCTTTAAAAAAAAAAAAAAGAAGTGATGTAAATATTTTTAAACTGTTAGGAATCTGGCAACACCTTGGTTATTTGGATACTAATTATATTAAAATCTATTAGTTAATCTTCTCATTTAATCTCCTCCTGCATTGGGCAGCATAACCAAATGGATTTCCAAAGAGGACATATTGAAGCCCAGATGGTTTTTTGGTCTCTTTCAGGGAAGTCAAGCACTTAAGGAAAACTAGAGAATGATCGATCCTATTTGAAAGGGGGAAAGAGAATGGTGTCCAAGAAAACAGGGTTAAAGCTGTTTAACTTAGTACCTAAAGCAGCAAGACTGCAAATGTTTCTCTGGATCAAAATCAAGGCCAAGAATTTTCCTGATGACTGTATTTATATTACCCTTCGAATGTGCACGACAAACCTGGTACCACAAATACACGTTCACTTCTCAAGTTATTAAAAATGAAGACTTTTTCCTCCTCATTAAACACATCCTCCATGAATGAACTGGACATATTCCACAACTTCTAATAACTCTCAGATCTGCATCTCCAGGGGAGGGCTCTCTCTGGAAACCCAAACCTGTCTCATGCTTTTCACTGTATCCTTCATTTAGATGCTTTACTATCATCACCAACACTTGTCAACTCAATTCTACCTCTTATATTTCCCACTTAAGGCCTGGAAAAGCCAACCAGACAATCAAATTAGCCATCTCCTTCCATCTACAAACATAGCCAAATACCAATTCATAAAGATTCTATTTCTTCAATATCTCCCACATCTGTCTCTCACTCTTACTCCCAGGGCCATCTTGTGCGCCTGTCCTTTTTTCTCCACTTATGGGCACCTTAACAACAGAGTGCCTAATCCAGAGCTGAACACAGTTAATGGGTCCCTGGTGTCCATCACCCAGATAGTGCCCAACAGAATGTCTGTTTGTTGTTGGAAAGAAGGAGAAATTAATGAACTGCTACAGAGTTAATATTATAGATATTGTGCCTGGTTTGGGTCAGTTGAATCCGAAGTGGAGCAATTTTGTTTTCTTTGGTTGTGACCCTCCCATCTAAAGCTTTAAGAGACTTCTGGAACATTTCTTGGATTTATCTGAAAGAATTTTCCCTAAACTTTGTGACTATGTGAAAGTTAAATTTCAAGCACACACAGTTATTTTTAAGCCACTTTAATCATCTGTGTTTCTGGGAGAGGCAGTTTGTATCTATCTCTTGTGACTCCAGGCCTGGGCCTTTAGGTGTGGTGTTTCTCTACCTGCCTTCCTCAACCAGTTCGGAGATGGAATTAAACCCTAATTGCTGTAAAGTATCCTATGTAGAAGTTGAATTAACTTGCTTCTGTGCATCTTCCAAAATGGCACTAGCTCTTTGCCATCCTTGGGGAGGACTGAGAAAATAGTCGTTCAAATCAATTTCCATTTTGTGGTTCACAAGAATAACACCGGTGGAGAAAAGCAGTAGAGTCTCAAAAGAGACTTGAAGAAAAATTTCTCATTAGAGACCCTCATAGAGGGTGAGTCTCTAAATAATAGGTCAGTCTCACCTTTCCTTGGCCAGCTCATTCATTCACTGCCTTCTGCCCCGAAAAACCAGAAGACCCCACTAGGCAGTGGATCCGGTATCAGAAAAATACTTTTGCCCTTTATCTTCTAAGTCCTTTTTAAACATTCTACCAATATTTAGCCTTAAGGCTAGAAATTTAGAAAAAAAAATGTGACCTTTGCTTCATTTTGAAGCTCTCTTTGCTAGGAACTAGGCTGGCACAAGAGAAATGGGCATCAGGGAAAGCTGGGTTTTCTTTTGTTTCTCTTTGGGGAGAAATGGTCAAGGGCTGTGATGGCAGACATGAAAGTAAGCCCTGGCTTTTACAACTGGCGTCCTTTGAAAGGCCTTCCTTGACCTCTGTTCCCTAGGAAGAGGAAGGTTGCTAACAGGAATATCACAAGGTTCCATTGATGAAATGTCTCTCTAGCCAAACCATGTATGATGACAACTAGTGGGTGGAAAAATTTCCCCCAAATCAGGACTGGCTATCCGCCCTCCAAATTACTTCACCACACGCCAAAAGGTTATCTGTGAGGAACTAGGAAAGGAAGTGTATTTGAAAACATCACTGGGACTTGTATACAACATCTTAAGGTGTTTGATCCTTTTATGAACTGTTGACAGCTTTTTTGCCATTGAAGTCCATGTGAGAGTTACCAGCCAAGCTAAAGGAGGAAGTGGGGCCCAAGTGCTTGACCGAAGAACCCCTGAGAGCCAGTTAGATCACAAGACATGAGACAACCAGAGAGAGGGATTCCAAGAAAAGCTTAGGCATCTATATTAGCAGTTTCAACAAGACCTATTCTGGCAACCCAAACGCATCCCTTTTCACTCCTAGGATCATATGCATTCATTCAAGGATCCGAGCAAATGGTAATTCCCAGAGTGCCCAGAGAAGTATATAGTGGCCAAGGATTATTAATAACCACTCCAGTGCACAAAATCAGTAAATCCCTCAGTCCGTCACCAAACAAACTCATTTGAGTTTCTTAATGCCGTGACAATTGCTTCATTGGAATAAGAAACTCTGCTTAACTGGGGTATATTTACCACCACTTTGGCTAGGGTGTCTCTCCCCAACTCCTGTTGAGTCTCTCTGTCTGTACTTCATAAGTCCTCCTACTCCTTCCCATGTGGGGAAGAGTTCTGGGTTGCGGCTCCTGCCCAAGACTCTAGCACTTTTGTAAGATTAACAAGCCACGAGTTGGAGGCCCTTAGCTTAAAAATGCATGGGTTACATCCCTGCTCAGTCCCAACTCCAGTGTATATTAGGCATATATAAGTCAAGAACAATACAAAGCTACCCTCATTCACATGGACAAAAGAATATTTACCCAAACCTTCTCATCCGTCACTCCTACTCTTAGTCTTGGTTTCTATCCCCTCCTCATTGCTCCTTTTATATATATCTAATCTTTCCAGCACAGGCTTTGCATTTCTCCTGCAGCTCAGCTCACAGCTTATAACCCACAGCTTTTCCCCACACCTCTCACCTTAGCTCTTTCCCCAAAACTGACCTTGTGGCCTCACAGTTATCTAGGTTGCATTCCCATTAGTGACCCGTTTTATATGACCAGCCATAGACATTGATGTCAATACCCAGCTCCTTTTCACTGCTATCTTCTGGTCACTATTTCCATCACCCAGTGCCCCTCTAACAGCAAGGCCATATCATGGCAAGATGATTCCATTTGTGCTATAAATTCCTACCATCTTAGGAGGATCCGTAGTTTTAAAATCATACTGGAATAGTCAGACTGATATTACAGACAGCCAAACAACAGCACAGAGTGAAGAGATGACTTTTCTGGAGGCTCTAGTCCATCAAGCATTCGCAATCTGGGGAAGGGGACCACAAGTCCTACATTTCCAAGTCTATGTTGCAACACTTGACCACACTCTACAACCATAGGGTTTCTTAGAAAAGCCTGATTTCCTTCCAAAACAATCTGCTTTAAAAAAACACAACAACAACAACAACAACAGCAACCCCCAAAAGAACTTAATTATTTCTTTTGCTTCATTCAATAGGCCTCAAATTATGTTTGTTTTTTTTTAATAAGTTTGACTCATTTTCATATTAAGTCGCTTGATCGTTTCTTTTAAGTTAGTAAGGAGTTTCTGTGCTTTGAAGTACAGTTTTTGGTTTTTTGTTCCCCTTCAGGGTATGACAAACTATTACATTGTCTTGAGAATTGAGGATAAAGTGGATCAGAGAGGGAGAACAAGTGGAGCTCAGAAACCTGATTTCTAAATAACAATTCCCATGTGAATGCTCCTACAGCATTTCTCTTTTACTCATGTTTAGAACAAGTGGAGCTCAGAAACCTGATTTCTAAATAACAATTCCCATGTGAATGCTCCTACAGCATTTCTCTTTTACTCATGTTTTTGTGTTGGTGTTTTTGTTGTGGTCTAGACGGGGACAAAAAATGAAATAGTAGATCCAGATGTGAAATATATCTTTTGAAACTGATGTAGGCATACACACACACACACACATCTAGTCAAAGGGCAATAGAACCTAAATGTTTCTGTAAAGACCCCAGATAAAATAAGGAGTAGCAAAGAGACCTCATCTTTATGGATTTCACAAACAGCTTTTTTTAAAAAGTACATCTTCTCTATTACACAAATGATGACATTGGCAGATTTTTAGTTTGAAGTTGTTTCACTGTAGATCTTAATTTCTACAGTTTGAGAGAGATAGTGTGTCATGGGGGGAGAGGCAACAATTTTAGGGTTAGCAGATCTGAGCTCAGGCCTGACATTAAGCTGTTGACCTTCAACAAGTCATTTTTCTTCCCTGAATTTCAATTTGTCCCCAAAGCAGAAACAGCAAAACCTACTTGACAGGGGAACCGAGTATTAAATGTCATTACGTACATAGTACAGAGCGTTGGACCCATCTCGGCCCAGAGGTTATTAGCAAATGAGCTCCTAAAGCCCACCTCATTCCTAGAGGGAGCGTACAAGGTTGTGGCCACTGTCTTTGGTCAAGTGCACAATGGTGCCCCCTGCTGCCAAGGCAGCTGACCCAAAGACAGGAAGTTTTCCAACTTTCAGATTTAGCAGGGCTTACTATAAAAAGTTTCATCAACAATACAGTCTATATCATTTATAATACTCCGTACTTCTTGGAAATTTAATTTATCAAAGTGTCAACTAGATGACTAGATCTAGTTGACTGAGGTGGACAACCAATGCATAGTCTCCTACCAGGCTGTAAACCCCATGGGACAGGCACTGTATGTGTTCTCCTTAACTACTCTATCTCCAGAACTCAGCACAATTCCCCAGCCATGATAGATACACAGTAAATGGAACGACTGAATTAATGAGGCCAGTCATAACCCAAGAAGAAGTCATAACTTGACCTTTTAAACGTTTTTCCTATGAAAAAATGAAAAATTATCTGGAAAATTCATTCCTTGATATTTCAGTAGGATCAGAGAAAGAGATTGTTAATGATTTTGCTACCCTGAATATAGTTGTTGCTCCCCCCCCCCCCCACCCAGGGTCATTGAGTAGATGAAGGTTTCTAACTTCACATTGAGGCGAGCTATGAATTACAACCTCTTTGGTTTTCACCTTCTTTCCAAAGCCAATCAATACTATCTTACTTTTTGATTTGTGTTCACTAGAAACAAGAATAGTAGAGGCAGCTGTCAGAAGAAACACATTCTAAAATGGTCACCATCAGAGGACATTTATTGAAATCCTCGGCATGAAGGAATCAGTACTGAGGAATACTAGTAGTTCTTGGGCTTCTGAGTGGCTGGAGTATTTTTGGTCCTGAACAAGAGAACCATGTCAGAGGGCACTGGCAAGAATTGATATTTTTAAAATGTTCCCTACTGTACCATCAGCCAGGATGGGTGTAACTGAGTCAGAGGCCAGAAGAGCCAGAGGAAAAGGAAGGAAGCAGGGTGTGTTAGCCACATGACTAAAGTGATAGGGCATATGTTCTTAAGCAGGAAAAGACGTGTAGGCTGGACAAAAATGTAAACACTGGTGGCGTTTGGAGTATTCAGGAGGGCTGGGAATAAAAAGCTCTGTGAGTCTGGTGAAAAGAAAGGGTGGCTTTGATGTGGAACAGATTTTCAACTGTAGCAGAGTTGCCATCTCTTGTGGTTGCCAGAGAACATTTAAAGGAAAACGAAGAGGGTGTTCTTTGCTTAGGGGAAGAATCCTAAGTGTTTTCAGGTTGAAGGAGAAGACACCGTTTAGAATCTAATGGACACGACATGTCTGGTCAGTAGCCATCAAATGCTGCCAGGCTGATGACTGGCAACGTCTGTGGCAGAGGATAGAGCTGAGGAGACTGGAAGAAACCCCGCCCCAGCTGAAACTTGGTTGCTGGGTGGGCTTCCTTAACCAGTGCGCTGTTCTCCCTCTGGGTCTCATATTGGGTCTTCACAACCCCAAAGGAAGGGCAGGTAATTATCCTAGAGCAGATTATCCTAGAGCAGATAATCCCTGGCGGGAATGAGGAATGAAGCATGACCTTGGGGCTAGAAAGCTAGAAAGCTTCCATAGAAACTTCCTTCTGGGGCTCACTTCACAACTGCCTGGGTGGGGCCATATTCAGCCTGTTTGAACGTGGGAAGGTTTGAGGGGGGCTGAATTTTATTACAGCTCATTACTAACTATCTTTGCAACCTTAGGCAGGTCATTAGACCTTTCTGTACCTCAGTTTCCACATGGAGGATAGAACTAGATAATTACTATGAACTCTTAGGTTTCAGACCTCCATGATTCCAAGGTCATAGGTGAAGTTCCGTTCTTGCTTCCTTCTGTCATTTTGGGCAAGTTTTCATTCCATGCAGAGTCTCAGTTTCCCCATCTGTAAAAATGAGTAAGTCACACTAATTTTACAGTATTTTGAAAACTTACAGATGAAGGGTATTATGCAAATGTTAAGGACCATCAAAGCCTCAGAGGCAATTACAGTTATTTAACTTTTGAACATCTTGTTTGTGATTGAAAATGAATCCCTGGTCATCTGCACTTGAGTAAACATTATTTCTTTTTAACTTGCTACAATTTTGACCTGCTCGCTCAAATCCATTCTGGTCAGTTTAAGTTGGTTTGCTTGTCCCCTTTGCTTACTTTTATAAATTCTTCTGTCCTGATGTCCACCTTCTGTAGAGGAGTCTGTGGAGCCATGGTTTGAGTCAGGACTTGCTATTCCACAGACCTGGCTTCTAGATCTGGCTCTGCCATTACAAGCCTATGTTCCCCCAAGCAAGTCATGTCATCTATTTGAGCCTAGTGTCCTGGTCACCAAATGACAAGCAGATTAGGCCCGATCATTTCAACAGTACCTCCCAGCACCAGTGTACAACTTTAGAAAATGCTTAAGGCAATGGAGAAAAGGATGAGGCAGAAATCATATATATGGATTCCTCAATCTTATAGACCCATCGGAGTTGAATTTCTACAATAACCAAAATCACGGTACTTAGAGTAACTTACTATACAATCCTTTGTGGCCTCATTAAAGCCTTAATTCCTGAAATATTATTAGTATACTACAGTGATAATTATATTTGTGGGATTCAAATTCCAACGATGAGACTATACACTGCTCTTACTGTGGAAAGGCTATGAGAAGGAAAAAAGGAATGGAAGTCTTGGGATTTATACATGTCATCTTGAAGTTTGGATTCAGGCTTATTTGTATTTAAAGCAAATAAGTTGTACTTAAAATGGAAAACAAACTTGTTTATCTTTGAATGTCTGTGGTGGAGAGTAGCTTTGGTTGGTTGGTGCTCTCTGGAGCCATGTCCCCCCATCTGTAGGGGTGGTTTGTGCTCTTAGCCACTCACTGGCTTTCATGTCTTTCACAAGTTCTGCCATGTACCAAACACTGGCTTGGAGGATTCCTTTGGGTTTTCTAGAGTTTTTCTTACCAGTGAGGCAGAAAGACCTCTCTTCTCACTTTACATTTATAGCCATGGATTGGAGTTCTTGTATATGGTTTTCTTCTCTTAGATGAAGTGTCCCTATATATTCTCTATATTTGTTGGGAGTGTTGAACTACTTCCCCAAAACATGCATCGCCAGTTTCCCTGCAACAGGGAACCAAGGCTGCTCTGGACCTTTTCTAGGCCTTCACCTAGAATACACTGCTCAGTGATCTCCCCAGAGCTGGTCATAAACTCGCCATGATGTCCAATCAGAAATTTCAGAGGTGTCTCCAGGTGTTTCCCTGCTCCCTTCCTTCCCCTCTCTTCCTGCTCCCCTGCTTATATTGCTATGAGGAGGTCTTATTACCTCTTAATCTAGTGTCAAATACTGCATGACAAAGACATCCCCCATTCCTGAGTTTCATTTTAGAGGTTCTATCCAGTGACTCAGTAATTTGTTTGATATTTTCTTTTTATTTGATTATCTCTTTTGGAACATCAGGTTGCTGAAGAAAGTCTCAGGTGTTCTTGAGAGAAAAGAGATTTCTTGGCTCATGACTTAAAGTATCCATCACCTAAAACTCAGTGCTTCAATTTCAAATCACCGCATTTTAGAGCATTGACATAAGTCTGTCATTCGATTATATCACCTCAAGAGTAAAAGTTCCGAGGACATGGTGAATTGTTAAATTGTTGGGCTCATAAAAACTATCTTCACAAAATTTAACAGAACTGGAATATAGAACATTGGCAGTTGGAGGAAAGTGAACATTGTATTGCTTAGGACTTTTTTCGTGATAAGTGACAGAAGACTCCATACTTAGAGAACTTAGGCAAAGAAATGGTCATTCTAGATTCCCAGAACCAAATCACAGGAAGGTAACTATGGAGCTGCTTTCAGTGTCAATCAGATCTAGTGACTGAACACCACAGGAATCAGTCTTCTCCTCATGTCTCTCATCTTGGCTTCTGCCTCAGGCTGACCCTTTGCTCACAACTCTTTCATGGGTTAGGGGATATGAGAACAGGCAGTTTTGGGGTCACATCCTTAAAGCTTGAGCTCCAAAGGGAAAGATACATTTTCCTGCCAGCTGCTATATGGAAAATCTCAGAGAAAGACTTGGGTTGGCCTGATTTAGTTCATATGCTCATCACTAGTTCATCCCTGTGGTCAGTGGGTGGAGCAGTCTGAGTGTCTGCCACACCAGAATTATAAGACAAGTGCTGGGGAGAGGGGAGCAGTTTACCAAGGCAGGAGTATGAGCAGGCACTGTCACTGAAGAAGGAGGAAAGGGTTCTGGGAATCTCCAAGCAACAGTTACACAGAGAAGCAAGAGTGGAACTTAGCCTACGACCTTGCTGTGAACCATAGAATCATAGAAGGTTTGAAATGTATGAGTCCATAGTAATTATCTGGTTCCATGCTCCAAGCATGAAAACGAAGGTGCAGAAAGTCTAAGGCATAAGGCCACAAACAACAGGTACCATTATATAGGGCCAAAGACTATTCGCAGTGCTCCTCTACAGCTTGGTCTTAGTTTCCAGCTAAATTTTTCTTTTATTTTTTTTAAAGATTTTATTTATTATTTGTCAGAGAGAGAGAGAGAGTGAGTGCACAATCCAGGGGGTAGGAGGGACAGCAGGCAGAGGGAGAAGCAGGCTCCCTGCTGAGTAAGGAGCCCCAATGCAGGTCTCAATCCCAGGACCCTGGGGTCATGAGCTGAGCTGAAAGCAGATGCTTAACTAACTGAGCCACCCAGGCATCCCTCCATCCAATTTTTTTTTTATCTAAAATGCATATTTGGTAGGTTTGAGCTTTGCTAATTCTCAATGTGGCAGAAAAGTAAAATAGACAATATGGTAGTTGACAATTTCCTGGACATTTGTCTATAATTATTTCAACTGTAGGGATATGGCTATTATCTGGAAGCAGGAATGATTTAACTAATAAAATCTCAAAACCTTGAATTAAAAAACAAATAGAAATATAGGTGAATCATTTAGAAAATGTTAGCTGAAGAATTTAAATTATGTAATAATAAAAAAACTTTATTAACACTGAACTATTTCAGTAATTTAGATTTATTTCTTAGTTATCCTTTATGAAGCGATGGAAGGGGTATCTGGTGGCTCAGTCAGTTAAGCATCTGCTTTTGACTCCGGGGTTCTGGGGTCAAGGCCCATATAGAGCTCCCTGCTCAGCTGCAAGTCTGCTTCTCCTTCTGCCCCTCTACCCTGCTAGTGCTGGCCCTCTTGCTTTCTCACTCTCAAGTAAATAAATAATATCTTTTTTTTTTTTTTTTAAAGATTTTATTTATTATTTATTTGACAGAGAGAGAAATCACAAGTAGGTGGAGAGTCAGGCAGAGAGAGAGAGAAGCAGGCTCCCGCTGAGCAAAGAGCCCGATGCGGGGCTCAATCCCAGGACACTGAGATCATGACCTGAGCCGAAGGCAGCGGCTTAATCCACTGAGCCACCCAGGCGCCCCTCAAGTAAATAAATAATATCTTAAAAAAACAAAAGAAAATCAAGTGTCCCTAGTAAATAATTAAGCTTAAAAGTTATATTTTTTGTTTGTTTGTTTTTACAAGATTATTCCCAACTTACAGATTCTGTTTTCATGACTGGGTTTCATATGACTTACTTGGTTTTATCAAATAAGCTAAAATGCTGAATATGTATGTTTTTGAGAGTCTAAGAGGCTTACATTTAAATATTGGACATGTAGGTTAATTATTTGAATACTTGGAGGTAGACAGAACTTTACATTCAAGTTTAAATTCTGATCTGCCACTTAATAGCTCTGTCACCTTGGGCAATAATACCAAGTTCTTGTGTATAATATGGGCATAATAAGAGCTATCTCTTAGCATTGATGGGAAAGTCATTGAGATCTGCTGTGAAAAGGTGCCTGCTATATATTACGCCTCAATAAATATTACTTTCTTTCTCCTTTCTCCTTTAATTAAGCAAAGAGTTAAGTTTGAGAAAAGCTAGTCTCTAACACCAGACACTAGCCAAAATTTGAGCTAATGTATGAAGACACCATCTAATGTCTTTTGTATGAAGATAGTAAGTAAATTATAATCTTAAGAAGTATACTGACCCTATTTAATAGTGCACTGAATTTGCTCAAAATAAATCAACAGTCTATGAAGTTATCACAAAACCTTTAGTAATAATGAAATAGTATGCAACATCTCAACACTGAAAAAGTGACAAGCATGGGCAAGCATAGGTTCTGATGTTAGCGTTATTACTGATGACAATAATAATGTTAAGGGCCACAAAACAAGTCTCAATAAATTCTGGAAAATTTAAATCATATCAAGCATCTTTTATGATCACCATGGTATGAATTAGAAATTAATTGTAAGAAAACAGGAAAAAACATAAAAACATGAAAATGAAAAAACATGTTACTGAACAACCAATGGGTCATCAAATGATCAAAGGAGAAATTAAAAAAAAAAAAATCCCAGAACAACCTAGAGGCAAATGAAAACAGTAATACAACATACCAAAATCAATAGGGTGCAGCAAAAGGAAAACTTAGAGGGAAGCTCATAGTAATACAGGCCTACTTAAGGAGGGAAGAATAATCTCAAATTTAAAAAATCTAATTTTACACCCAGTGGAACTAGAAAAAGAATAAAAGGAGCTCAAAATTAGTAGAAGGAAGAAAATAATAAAGATCAGAGCAGAAATACATGAGATAGAGACTAAACAGACAATAAAAAAAAAAAAACCAATGAAACTACAACAGGCACTCCGAAAAAATAAATAAATAAATAAATAAAATCAACAAACTCTTAGCTAGACTAACCAAGAGAGAAAGAGAGAATACTCAAATAAATAAAATTAGAAATGAAAGAGCACTCAGAACTGCAGAAATGCAAAGAATCATAAGAGACGACTATCAACAATTAAATTCCAACAAACTGGACAACCTAGAAGAAATGACTAAATTTCTAGACATAAGAATCTTCCAAAAAAAGAAAATGAATTATCTTTCAAGACATCTTCCAAAATCATGTAGAAATGAATATCTGAATAGGCCAGTATCTAGTAAACAGATTAAAATCATCATCATCATCATCTCTCAACAAACAAAAGTCCAGAATTAGGGAGCTTCACTAGTGAATTCCACCAAACATTCAAAGATTTTTAATACCTATCCTTCTCAAACTCTTCCAAAAAACTGAAGAGGAGGAAAAGATTTCAAGCACATTTTATGAAGCCAGCATTACATTGATACCCAAACCAGACAAGGACATCACAAAAAAAGAAAAATTATAGGCCAATATCTCTGATGAAAACAGATGCAAATATCCTTAACAAAATTTTAGCAAAACAAATCCAACACACAAGAAGGATCACATATCACAATCAAGTAGGATTTATTCCAGAGTTGCAAGGATGATTCAACATCTACAAATTAATCAACATGATACATCATGTTAACAAAATGAAATATAAAATTATATGATCATCTTCATAGATGCAGAAAAAAGCATTTGAAAAAATTCAATATCCACTTATGATAAAAACTCTCAGCAAAGTAAGTATAGTGCAATGTATCATAACATCATAAATGCCACATATTACAGTCCCACAGCAAACATACTTGATGGTGAAAAGCTGAAAGCTTTTCCTCTAAGAATAGGAACAAGACAAGAATGCACACTCTTACCACTTTTATTCAACATGGATATTGAGTGTCACAGCCACAACAATCAGGCAAGAAAAAGAAATAAAAGGCATTCAAATCAGAAAAGAAGAAGTAAAACTGTCAGTATTTGCAGATGACATGATGCTATAAATAGAAAACCTTAAAGAACCACCAAAAGATTGTAACAATTAATAAATGAATTTAGTGTGTTGCTAGATACAGTATCACTATGCAGAAATTGGTGGAATTCCTATACAGATATAATAGAACAGCAGGAAGAAAAATTAAGAAACGTAGGAACTAATTTAGGCTAGCAGGTGAAAGATGTGCCCACTGAAAACTGTAAGACACCAACAAAAGAAATTGTAGAAGACAAATAAATGGAAAGATATTCCATTCTTATAGGTTGGAAGAATTAATATTGTTAAAATGTCTATATTGTCCAAAGAAGTTTACAAATTCAATGCAATACCTATTAAAATTCCAATAGCATATATCATAGAACTACAGCAAATAATTTTTAAGTTTGTAGAATCACAGAAGATCCTGAATAGGAAAAGTAATCTTGAGAAAGAAGAACAAAGCTGGAAATCTGTACTATAAAGCTATGGTAATCAAAACATTATGATATTGGTACAAAAGCAGACTCACAGATCAATGAAACAGAATTGAGAGTCCAGAAGTAAACCGATATATATATGAACAATTCATTTATGACAAAAGAACCAAGAACATACAATGGTTTTGGGAAAAGTGGGCATCCACGTGCAAAAGAATAGAACTAGACCACTATTTTATGCCATACACAAAAAATAACTCAAAATGAATTAAGGACTTAAATATAAAACCTGAAAACATAAAATCCCTAGAAGAAAATATACGTGGTAAAGTCCTTGACATTGGTCTTAGTGATGTCTTTGTGACTCTGACTGTAAAAGTAAGGGAAACAAAAAAAAAAAAATAAGCAAATGGGACTACACCAAACTAAAAAGCTTCTTCACAAAAAGGAATCCATCATCAAAATGAAAAGACAGCTTACTGAATGGAAAAGGATATATGTTAATCATATACCTTATAAGGGGTTAATATAAAAAATATAGAGGAATTCACACACTTCAACTACAAAACAAACAACCCAATTAAAAAATGGAAAGAGGATCTGAACAAACATTTCACCAAAGAAAACATACTGATGGCCAACAGACCCATGAAAAGATGTTTAGTATCATTAATTGTTAGGGAAATGCAAATCAAAACCACAATGAGATACCATTAACACCAGTTAGAATGGCTATTATCTAAAAGACAAGAAATAACAAGTGTCAGAAAGGATGTAGAGAAAAGTACATTGTTGGTGGAATGTAAATTGGTGCAGCCAATATGGAAAATAGTATGAAGATTCCTCGAAAATTTAAGAATGGAAATATCATGACCCAGCCTTTCCATATCTGGGTATTTATTCAGAGTACAAAAACAGTAATTTGAAAAGATATATGCACTCTTACGTTCACTGGTGCTTTATTTAGGAGAGCAAGGATATGGAAATAGCCTAAATGTTTATCAAGAGATGAATGGAAAAAGAAGATGTGATACCTATGTATATAATGGAATATTACTCAGCCATAAAAAAGAGTGAAATCTTGCCATTTGTGACAACATGGATGCACCTTGAGAGTATTATGCTAAGTGAAATAAGGGCAGATGGAGAAAGACAAGTAATGTATGATTTCACTCATGTGGAATAAAAAAAAAAAACTTCAAACAAATAAACAAACAAAATAATACAAAAACAAACTCATTGATTGAGAGACAGATGGTCACTGGAAGGGAAGGGGCTTGGGAAGTGGGTAAAATGTTAGAAGGGGTCAACAGCATGGCGACGGATGGTAACCGTTGGTACCAAAGTGGGGATCCTTTTGTAGTGTATACAGATGTCGAATTATAAAGCTGTACACCTGAAATTTATAAAATTAAAAAAAAAAAACTGTTAGAAGGAAAGAGGCAAGCAGAAACAAGGTACAGCAGGTCTCAAGTTGTAAACCATCCTAATTCGCCATGCAGAGAAACAGAAGGTCGAAACACACAGGGTGTGAAAAATTTGGAATAGGCAACCATCCCATTGACAAGTCAGGCTAGCCAGGGGCAACTTCCTGAGCCTGTCTTTGCTGAGGTGATTCTGGAGACGGTAAAACGTTCCCTGGGGTGTCTGAGGGGCACTCAGGGAAGGTTCTGAGTTGCAGATGCAAACAGGCTTATGGAGTTCAAGATTGTCTGGTCAAGGGCATCCTCATTTACAGTTGCTTGGCGGCCAGCCTCTTCGGCAGTCACTGCTCAGTTCCCAGGATTACACACCAGAAATGGTGACCGCTGCCCACTCTCCAGCCCGCCCCCCCACCCCACCCCTGCAGGGGGGATTGTAAACACATCCTGATGATCCTGAAAGGCAGGAACGAATACAAAACAATGTTTTTGACAAAGCTCCTTGCCCTCCAGTGTGAAGTCAAAGAACACGTCAGGAGGAAAGCTTTACATTCGAGGTCAGGATGGCAAGAATGGGGGAGATTTTCTTAAGAACTAACATCCAATATGGAAAGGCTGTTTACAATAGCCAGGGGATTCCGTTTGAGAAATGGGGTAGTGGGGGGAGGAGAGGTGTAGAGGGTAAGGAATGTGGGACTTCCTCCGGATAGAAGGGGTCGCCCGACCCACTTGGCTTACTGATTCTGCTTACGCATCACTTCCATTAGAGAGCAGAGATTTCGTAAGAATGGGGTTGCCCTCACTTTTTAGTGCCATGTTAGTTGAAGCAGTTAATACGTTTATGGATAATGTCTCATTACCGCCTTTTAAGTCACATTCCAGACCCCCTACCTCACTTCGATAATAACACACCTGTCGGCGTGACTCACGGAGCCCGCGCCCTCTCGGTCTATCACAGGCTGCTCTTCAAACAACATGCGTGGCCATCTGCCTCTGTGCTGATAATGTTGTGCCATAAAACACAGGGGTGCCTCGGGCTCTGCTCCCCTGCCCTGGTCCCGCCAGCCCCACGTTCCTTTTGGCGTGGCACCTGGTCAGGCCTTGGGAGATCGGTGCCCTTCCCGGGACCCTCTAGTGGGTGTGTTCCCCCTTCGAGATGCAGGCCCAAGCTGGGGTTGAGGGGCCCGAGAAGGGGGAGGGCCCTGCTGGAGTCAATGCCTCCCCTTGGCTTCAGTACCTGGTTTTATTACGTGGGAATGGTGTGGCTCAGGGGCTTGAGAAAGGGGCGGTAAAGGGTGCCTCAGGGTTTTGGTGCTGGGAGTCTCCCCAGGTTGTCAGGAATCCAGTCCTGCAGGGCAATGGCCAGATATTATTAGGCTGTGTGAAGAGGGTGGAAAAGGAAACCAGAGGCTGGTGAGCAAGTGTGGTCCCAGGTCTAACGCTCTCACATGTCAGGCACAGCAGAGAAGCCAAAAATAAAATTGCTTTGGAAACCATAGATCTTTTTCTTTTCCCAGAGTAGAGGCCATGCTATGGGAAGGAGATGTTAGGGGAAAGAAAGAAACCAATTTAATTCAAGTTTAAACCTATTTATCAGTCAGAGGAATCCCGTAAGTAAATCTCATAGGTAAATATGAATCAACTACTGTTGGAATTTAAATCTCCTGGTGAGATTACTGGCTTCAAAGTACTATTTTGGCGTTATCATCAAAACTTGATTAAATCTCTAATTTGGTTACATAAAATCACAGAAGATTCTGAGAACCGCAATTGCCCTGATGCTCTTAGGTCTTGAATATACATGTACCTGGACAGGACATGGTTGTATGTTGTACATACAACATATTTGGTTTTTTTTTTCTTATTTTTAATTTTTAAAATTTATTTGACAGAGAGCACAAGTAGAGTGGCAGACAGAGGGATAGGGAGAAGCAGGCTCTCCACTGAGCAGGGAACCTGACTTGGGGCTGGATCCCAGGACCCTGGGATCATGACCCTAGCTGAAGGCAGCCACTTAACCGACTGAGCCATACAGGCACCCTGTATGCTTTTATAGGCTTTCCTTACCCACATTTATTGCATCAATAATGTCCACTTCTGATTTTCCTTTTATAAAAGATGGAATATCAGATCTATTATGTATCATTTTTAGACAACTTCTAATAACAATTAACATATGTGCATGTGTATTTCTTATAGTTCTGAGATTATCATAATATAATATTATTATTATGTTTAGTGCTTATTATGATACTTGGGAAATTTTACTGCTATTTTACACAAACTTGTTTGTTCTACAAGAAATCCTTTCACTGAGGAGTAGCTGAAGTATAAAAAAAATGTCGAGGAACATATTCTTGCTATCAATAGTAGCTTCTTCCAGAACAGGCTGGGGATTACAGGTGACTTTTATTTTCTTTTGTTTCCTTTCTGTATGTTCCAAATATTTTCACAATAAAAATAGTTTATATCTAAGGAGTACTTTCTCTATGTCAGGTTCTGTGTTAAGAATTTTGTATTCAGTAGCACATTGTATCTTCACAATTGCCCTAAGAGGCCCTATTTTTATCCTCACATTACACATGAAGAAATTAAAGTTTAAAGGAGTTTAAATAAATTTGTCCAATGACTCATATCTGTTAGGGCCAGAATTCAAACTCATGTGGAACTAGTTCTAAAACTTGAGTTATTAGCCCCCATGCTAAACTTCATTTCTTTTGTACTCAGAAACACACACATACATTTTTATTTTTAAAATAAGCCATAAACCCCACTATTGCATTTAGCATATAGCTTGCATGACAAATACAAAATGTACACCCAAATCTCCAGGCTAGTTACTAAGATTAGAGTCCAATAGCTGATTAAGAAAACACCTAGGATTTACTTGAATTGAGGCTCACCATTTTTAATCAGCTTCAAAGTGTTATTTGTTCATGATGTCTACTTTTATAAAATTCAGAAGTACATTCAAAAAAAGAGGACATAGGCATAGAAATTATTCAAATAATGAAAAGTAAGTAAATAACATTATTTTACATTAAATATTAAGTAATATTTAAGAAGTGACCATGTAAATTGGGTTGTTTTCACTTTGTCTTGTTTTTGAAAAGGAGGAGAAAATACTGCAGCAAGATTAAACCACCATTTTGAAATAGAGTCAGAACTCTGGTGTGGTTAGTGGGAGCAGCTGTTCTCCGATCTCCAACCACATCTGGAACATTACGTTTAGTTCTGGGTACCACATTTTGAGAGAGAACTGGATCAACTGGAGTGTGTCAAAGAGGGGTGAACAGGACGGGATGTACCTAGAAACAGTAACATGTGAGTTAGTTACTAAAACTCTGGTTGTTCCAGGGAGAAGGCTAGAGGGAAACAAAAGATCTGGGTCCAAAGCTACAAAAGGTCCGTCATGCTGAAGAGGGATTTGGCTTTTCTGTACCGTGCCAGAGGGCAGGAATAAGACCAGTGAGGTCAACTGTCTGTTTAATATAAAAAGAAATTTGGGGCCTAATAAAATGGGCTGTAAGTGAACTAATGAGGGTCCCTGGAACTCATCAAGCAGAAGAAAAGTGTCTGAATCTTCTAGTTACAGGAGAGGCAGTAGAACTACCAGTGGAAATAGTAGAATTTTCTTAGTTGTAAAGAAATGAGAGGTAACTTTTTTTAGAGAATGATCTGACGGTTCCTTTATCAGATATTAGTGATTATCTTGTATAATCTTTCTGTTCCTTTCTGCCACACACTTCTTTCTTTTGTTCAGTAAACATGTCTCCAAAATTATTTGGAAATATGCCTTCTCTTTTTAAGATTTTATTTATTTATTTGAGAGAGACAACATGTGCATGAGCTGGGGAGTGATGGAGGAAGGCAGAGGGAGAGGGAGAAGCAGACTCCTGCTGAGCAGAGAGCCCGACAACCAGGTAGGGCTCAATCCCAGGACCCTGAGATCATGACCTGAGCTGAAGGCAGAAGCTTAACCAACTGAGCCACCCAGGTGCCCCTGGAAATTTGTTTTTAAGCAGTGAAAAATATCTCTTTCATAATTGTCTATGTAACACAACTCACTAGGAGAAAAAGGAGAGGGGAAAAGAAAAAAAAAATCCCACAACCTTTGAAAACAAGCTGATAAATTTTTAGACAAACATGAAAAGAGTGCATGAGATCTAAACCCATTCTCAGTTAAAATTTTAACATCCCATGTGGCCTTGAATAAGTGAAGTTACTTAAATTCTCTGGACCTCAGTTCCTTCATCAGTAAAATGGGTATAATAACTCTTGCCTCATGGCTCTTATGGGAATTAGTGATTTAATGTGTGCCCGGTTCTTTGAGGTGTTCGGATGAAAGGTGTTGTATAAATACTAGGTATCATTATTAACATTTAATGACCATATCTATTCTTAGGATACCAAGTATCCTAAGAAACAAAAGCTGTTACAGGCCACAGACAAGCTTTCAAAGACAGCTTCACAAGTGTCTATGAATATAAGCTAGAATTATTGAGAGAGCTTTGTGTCTTACTGTCCGCTTAAAAATTGCAGCCCCATGGATTCAACCTGACCATATAGCTGTAGATTCAATGGGTGCTTTTGAAAGCACTTTTGCTGTCTTCAAACTAGTTTTCATTACTACTTTTAAACTAGTAGTAATTTTGGAATCTTCAAGTCATTTCATTTTTCTTGCTTTTTTTAAAAAAAGATTTTATTTATTTATTTGACAGATTGAGGAGAGAGAGAGAGAGATTGACAGTGAGAGAGGGAACACAATCAGGGAGACAAGTGGGAGAGGGAGAAGCAGGCTTCCCGTGGTGCAGGGAGATGGATGTGGGGCTCGATCTCAGGACCCTGGGATCATGATCTGAGCCTAAGGCAGATGCTTAATGACTGAGCCACCCAAGGGCTCCTTATTTCATTTTTCTTATCTCATTATAATTATCATCCATGGAACCCTCTCAGTAACATACATACACTAAATGTGGCAGTTTTTATCTTTTTTTTTTTTTCTCTTGCAAGTAGTAGCTTTTCTCCTTATTGTGGGGAGAACACATTGGCATATCTATTGCCTGGGTTAAAAAAATAGAGCCTGTCTTGCTTCGTCCTTTCTTCTGGTGTAAAATCCTGATTGAGTCTGCTTGTTACTCCACTCCTTGTAGTTTTCAGAAACAGCAGAAGTTGGTAGGGAGTAGGAAGGGGGAGGTCCTTCTCTGATCTCACAAGACAAACTTAAACAATAAACATTTAAAGAGAAGGAAGAGCAAGTACAGAAAAAGGAGCAAAGCTGAGATACTGAACAGCTCATTTGTCAGTCAAGTATTGGCTTCAAGATGGAAGAGTCTTTCATCTGAAAAAGCTAATTATCCAAGAGAAAAATGGGCAACAGTCATGAACAGCTCAAGAAAGATGACTGACTGATCAATGAATATGAAAAGTTGTCTGGAAAAACATGAAACCAGCAGAGACAGTGTTTCACGCTTTAGGTCACAAAACGTTTTCACTTAAAGAATACCAAATGTGGAGAAGAGAGGGACAGAATACTGATGTTGGAAGGATAGATTGATAGGATCCCTGGAGAACAATTTAACACTGTCTAGTAAAGTTGAAGATGGGTTGGGCCTACACCTTAGTTTCACTTCCAGACTTACACTCCAAAGAAGTTCTTGTACACGCGTACAAGGAAATGTGAACAAGAATGTTTTATAGCACCACTGGTTTGTAATGGTGCGAAACAACCTGAGTGGTGGAAACAATCTAAACGTTCAGTAAAGGGAGGCCAGTAAATCAACTGTGGTATATTAAGACAATGGAATAATATGCATTATACGGTAGTGAAATTGAATTAACCAGAATTACAAGTATCACTCTGGATCACTATAGAAAACTCTCAAAAAACATAAGTTTCAGGACCCCCCCAAAAAAGCTGTGGAAGTATAAAGGAAAAATAATGTTTACTTTAAGTTTAAAAATATTCAAAGGAAGACGACTGCTGGTAGAGAAATTCAGACTCTTAATGTGTGTATAGAGTATGAATTCCCAGTCTTGGCAGTCTCTTTCGAGTTAGTAATTCAGGACCTTCTTGAAATGTTCACCTTGCTAGTGCCAAGTAATTGTTACAATCAAGATTTCTGTAGAAGTCAGGAGGAATGGGCTCCAAGGGTCTCCAGACCGCTCCAAAATATATTTGTTCTAACCCAGAACTTTCTGATAGAAACCATGTATGTAATTTAAAATTTTCTGGTAGCCACAGTTTAAAAAATGAAAATGAACAGGCAAAATTAATTTTGATAATAGATTTTACTTAACATACTCAAAATATATGTAATCAATTAAAATTTTTCATAAGCTATTTTAAATATTTTTATACTAAGTCTTTAAATCCTGGCATACACTTTAAGGATGTTATCTCTATTTGGATGTTAAATTTTCATTAGAAATACTTGCTCTGTATTTAGATTCATAAAATTTAGAATTGCAAAGATAGATTCACATATCCAACTTATTCCAAACATACATAAAAGTTTTTTAATCACTGAATCAAGCATTGTTTTTAAATTTAAATTCAATTACTTGAAATTAAATAAAATGACAAATTCAATTCCTTAGTTTCATTTATATACAAAATTTCACCAGCCATATGTGGCTCTTGGCTACCATACTGGACAGAGCAGGTCTAACCTGCCATCCCCATAAACTATTTCCTCTCTGGAATTTCTCTTTTCATACGATTGAAGTCAAACTAAAAAAAGTACAGAATGGCTTTTCTGGACAAAGGTAGCTGCACAGAGCCACTTGCAGTAAAAAGGTCAAGGCCAAATAACAGCAAGGAATCTAGCCTGATTTATATGTATAGCCATCTACTTCCTAAATTCTCAACTGCCTATAGTAGCTCTAGTCTCCCACTACACAAAACTGGGAAGAATTTTCCAAGGTTCTGTGTCCTTGGATCGACTCTGTGCCTGGACAGCTTGTCTTAAGTTGTTAAGCTCCCCAAAAGCAAGCCACTGGGTTTTACTAAAACACTAGTCCCTTTCCGAGTTTGGTGTTTGGGTGTTCTCTGGGACTCCTTGGTGATTTCTAGTTGAAAATTTTAACCGAAAAGTCTAAAGGAACTCACCTGAGGAAAAATATGCAGAAGCTTGCAGAGGAGAGATGGTAGGGACCTCAGAGGCCATGATAATAAAGCAACGTTACAGGGAGGCAGAGAAAAAAGGATATTGGAGTATTCAAAGAGAAAGGGAACCTGTGAAATTAAGGCAGATGCCCGGGGGGTGGGTGTGATTTGGCAGAAAAGGATGGGAATCACTGGGTTGGAGCCTTAGAACTAGACTCTGGTCAAGATGACCAGAAACTGAAGTGAAATAGATCTATACTGTCTTTCCAGCTGCCACTGCTTGGAGTCCAAAGCAGTAGGGAACATGTCTTGTTGGGGAACAGCAACCCGAGTACCAGTGGTTGAAACGGAGGGCTCTTTGATTTTTAAATGAAAGTCAATCAGACTCTACAGTACTCTCAAGTATTTTCCCACTTTTGTTAAGCTTAATGCCAGCTTATACACACAACACACTCACTCACACACACATTAAACAGAACCATAGAAAGGGTCTCGAATAGTTCCTTAAGAAAACAACAGCAACAAAGCCTTTGAAACTATTGATAATTAATAAGCCAGGCTGTAGCAATTAATACGTGCAGAGATGAGGCGCCTACTGTTCTCCAAGCCATAGCTCATTTAAAATACTCACCCTGTAATTTATGAGTGATATTTAATACCTCAGTGACCATAAACCTCAGTGTTTTATTACCACTGCTTAGCATACCTTTGATGTGCTGCCCAGCACTACACAATCCAAAACAAATTACTTTCAGGAAGCTGGATATTATATAAATGCAGGAAAGTCATAAATAATGCACAGGAGGAACATTTTCTGTGGGTTCCGATGGGCCACAATGGGTCTCTGTGAGTCCGACTTCTCAAGCATTCCCCAGGCCCTAAATGAAGGGCAAGAGAGCTGTCCGTCTGAGGAGTAGTTGTCAGGTATGGCGGGAATGCTGATTTCCAGGCTTCACTCTCACCATTTCTTGGGCCTAAAGCTATTCTATTAGCAGAAGCTAATGTAAATCAGCTGAGGACCCTTCAGGAAGCAGGCAGTCTTAGGCACTGTTATCATAAATGTGAATTCCTATGTCCCAATTCCAAAGGCAGTTTGGCAACATCTCAGTGAGTCCACCCTTAGATCCAGGCAATGTCACTTCAGAAGATCTGTCCATAGATAAACTTGCACATACGCAAAATGATGTAGGTGGTCTGTAATGTTGCCGTGTCATTCACTGATGCTGTATTTGAACTGGAAAATCTTGAAAAGAGCCAGAAGTCCACCAATAAGAGACTGGTTAAATAAATTATGATACATCAGCCGGAAGGAATACTTTGAGGCTAATATAAAAAACTGGGAAGATCTCTATGCCTGAGTGTCTACAAGGTATATTGTGAAGACAGAAACACAAGGCACAGCAAGGTGTGTATAGTCCTCTAAGGATTTCAGAACTAAAAAGTCAGAAAGGATGCACCAAGACAATATTAACTGTAGCAATATTAATTATAAAATGTGCCCACCATTCCCACGCTTAGGAAAACACAAGGAGGACAGAGGGGTTGTCAGAACCTAGAAACTTAAGGAGACATCCCATGGAGCTAGGACTCAGAAGTCTCAGAAGGGGTGTCACCAGCTGGTGTTGCCATTTCTTTGGGGAAGGAAGGCACAGACATAAGACAGGTTCTGGGGGTGCAGGTACTGGCCGCAGTTGAGAACCAACTGTGCCGCCACGTTCCAATCTTCCTGCCTTCCTGTCGTCCTCTAGTATATTCTATTGGCTGCTTCTCACAGAGAACCAGCTAGCTGACAGAGGAAAAATGTGGTTCCCAGAGTCCCAAAGTAGAGTAGAGAAGGATGGATGTGAAGTTGACAGGCAGTTAGTTAGTAAGTAGCACACTGGATTTAATAAAAATGGCCTCGTTGGGCACTGGACCATTCACGTGGCTGTGGGAAGTGGTGTAAGTTATCATGAGCTTCCCATCCTAGTCTGGAGCTGCCCTTTCCCACCATAGCCTGGGATTAGCACTGGCGCTAAGGGTGAGGTTTAGATTCACACCCGTAGATAATGTCTCTTCTGTGGGCTAAAGCCTTGGTAGGCTTCTTGTGTGCATTATTTTTATTTACCCCTCTGATCTCACTTATGATGAAGAATATCATTGTCAATTTACACATGTGAAAGTTGATTAAGAAAAGAAATCCTTCTAAGTAGAGGAACTGTCCTCCTCTGTATCTCTTCCACCTACTCTTCCTGTCAGCTAATGGAGGGTTAGTTGTATTAAACAGATCAGTGGTTTCACCCACTCACCTGAAATCACCCCTTGGATCTTACTTGGGATGGATGAGATGGCCGCCACGCTGTGACTGAGCTATTGCACAGCTGTAGGGGAAACAAGTTGGGGCCTATTCCTTAATCTGAAAGCACCTGGCCCTGGGGAAGCTGACTTATCAATTGCCTGGCTGTCTGCACTCTCCAGCTTCCTCTTCTGCATCCATCTCTAGGTACCCAACCCTGAAAGATGGCTCAGTGGCCAAATGAGCTTTGCAACAGGAAAGACAACAGTTGACACCATCTCCTTGAGTCAACAGCTGTGGCCAAAAGCAAATAAAAAGATAGTTCTGTGGTGTGATTCCAAAGGAAATGTTTGGAGGAGTGGGTTTTACACGTCTTCCCCAAAAGGCAGAACTGGTCTATCACAACAAGGTCTTAAAGCATGTTTGTTAGTCTTGTCAATGCCTTGCCGACTTCTCCCTGCCCCCCAGTGTTTTCTATTCAGGTCAGAGAACACCCCCACACATATTTCTCCCATGATGGTGGCTGGACGGAGGGCTAATTTCAGTGTTTGTCCTCTTATCTGGAGGCCATACTCCACAAAGGAAATTCTTAAAAACCAAAAAGAAACTTATTTACCAATAGCGATTATGCCAAGTGAATAGCAAGCAGCTCTTAACCGGGTTTTATAAATAGAGTAAAAAGAATATTTTCACAAAGCAGATAAACAATAATAAATTAACCAAGACATAAACCTTGCCCTTCAAGTGGCTTGCTTGGATAAACAACACTTGCGCCCTCCTGAAGAAATTCCGTCATAAGAAAATTCGAACTTACAAAATAACCAAATTGACAAATGATTATTTGCTTTCCAAAGGAATCTCTGAAAAATTACCATAAAGCCTTCTTTCGTTTTTTTCCTCAATAGGGGTCCCTTTCCCCAAATCCCTTTCTGTTCAGTTACCTATGTATTTAGAAATAAGTCCATTTTGGGAAGTAAAGGGCACCAATATTCAATACAAAAGGTTTTCATTTTTCCGGTGAAGCTTTCTTTGAATCTCAGTATTGAATCCAGGTCCGAGTATTTCTCACTTTGGTTTCACTTCTCTTGCTTCCTGTGGAAACCTAAACAGATAGTCTAGTGATTTGGGGGTGAATTCCCCAAGCCTCTCCTCATGATCCTCTGTCTGGTGGTGGTCTCCCCAGTCATGCCATTCTTGGGACTTCTCTGGGTGACCAGAGTCAGAGTGGACGTATTGGTTCCTTGCGCACAATGGATTGAGCTTGTGTCACTCTACTTACCACCTAACATGTCAAAGGTAAACTGGATCCTTTCACTTTCAGTTGCAATGTTACTTCGGACAAGGACTAAAGAAAAAACATTTGAACTTAGAAAAGATTGGAATCACCTTTACCCTCGCTCTAATACACTTATACCCCCCACTCTCTTTTTCTCATAATACTTTTATATAAAAATGTATGTACTGAGATGTTACCACAGACTTCTCAGACTTCCCCAAACCCACAGACCTCAATACTAGGCAAACAAATCTAGTAAAATTAGATAGTCTTGGTAGATTTCTAAAGCCTCCAGTTTCCAACCAGGCTTGACATAGCATCGGGAAAAATCCTTTGTGTGATATGATGGTTTTGTTGCCAATCCTAAGTCACCTTTCAATGGGGTTACAGTTTGAAAAGCCACAGTTAAAAATGTTAACTAAGTAGATTAGACTTTCAGAAATTAGAGTAGAGTTTGAATTGTGTTAAAGATTTGTGTTGTCCTCGATTTTACTTGAAATGATTCCCCTTGCCCCAACTAATAATGGATTTGCCTAGAAATATAGGTGCTTAATACCATTGTCTGTTGTTAGGAAATAGCTGGGGGGCCAGAGAGGCCCAGCGGGAAAGACCAGCTTCTTTAACTTCATGGGAGTTCAGCTCCTTAAGATGGTCAAGTGTATGCTCATTACTGTTCACTTGTGACAAGTAATGCCCATTTCAAAAGGTTTTAAAGTAACCTTAATAACTCCTCCATTTGTGTCTGTGTGTGTGTCTCTCTCCCTCTTCCTCTCCTCTCTTTCTAAATATATGTATTTAATAAAATGTAAATTTTCTGAAAGGTACTATTGAAAAGAGCCCTATTATTAATCTCTGAGTGGAAATCTGATCATTTAGAGGTAAGGTAATCTCCCTCCTAACAGCTGGGTGGGCCCTCTCCAAGTTTGAGGAGGCATTTAGACCACCCAAAAGCAACCATAATGCCAATATATTTTGAATATAAATGTAAAGTAAATGTTAGCTTTCCCATGATTTGCGCTAAGCACAATAAACATCAAGTGAGACCAGAAAAAATCATAGGGGCTTTAAGAAATTTGCTTTGATGATATTAACATTCAGACAAAGATATCAGACTCAGTTCCCTTATGAACAATTACATATTCTCCTTCTCTCGGGTCAGATCTAATAGCACCCAATGTTGAAAAGGCTCTACGTTGTTCTCTCCACATAGGCAGAACCAGCTGGCCAGTGCCCGACAAGGTGAACCTCTCTGCAAGGGAGCAGGGTTCTACACCTGGGAGACAACATTCATCCTGATCTATTTATTACTCCATGTACACAAGCTGTTTCTCCACTTTGTCAAATGAGCTATTAACTCCTGTGTAGGGGCCATTTCCTTTCCTTGTTCCTCCCCCAACTACATAGAATCTATTAAAAAATATAGACTGTGAGAGCCTAAACATTTGACTCAAATGAACTAGGGTATCAGCAGACCATGGAGACACAAATAAGTAGAGAGAAGAAAACATGAGCCACAGCAGGAAGACCGGAGCTGAAGAGTGAGGATGAGCTCTGATTTCTAAAAAAACAGAGAGGTTCATATTGATTAGAGTGCGTTTCTCACGGTGTCAAGCCAGTGAATAAGGGTCCTGAGACAGACGGACGTCCAAGACTCCCAAGCACGCAGAGGCAACACGATGAGTGAAAAGCAGTCTGGACAATGTGGTGAGCTGAAAACACACACTCTGTGTAAATGGGGGGAGGAGGAGGGAGGGGCTACCTCACTCCAGGCTACTGGAGTGATATGCCTGAAGGGATACAGCACCAACATAGTTAACTGATTTTCAGGAGAAGCTAGAATTCCAAGAATCTATAAGAACTCTCCCTGTTTTTAAATGTTACAAGATAAATTTTAAAAACATCTACATACCAGGCAGGCCAAACAAAACACTTCTGTAGGCTGCCAGCTTGGGGTCAAATTTGCTGATGACCATGGATTCTGGTCCTTAATCCTAGCAAAGCATGAATTCTACTCCCATGGTAATGAGTACCACGAGTGTCCCAGTCCCTTCCCTGATTTTCAACTCAAGCATTTCTTACTGGTCTCCAAGGAAGCCCATTAGAACAAACTTAAAAGTAAGCCAAGTGCTTTGACATTTATCAAATACCAGAGGTAGACCTTTCTCTTCTATAGAAGAAACTCAGAAATTTATACTTCAACCCTTTCAGTAACAGAAATCATTTACCCAAATTGTCAGTGTATGGCTACTGGCTGAGACTTTACAAGTGAATGGAGGCACAGACTTAGTACTTGGGTGGCCCTCCCTAATGCTATACCAAATGTCACTTGCAAAGCAGCAGGTCCCAGACCTTTCACGGACACCTAGAACCAAACTAAATCTGAAGAACAACAACAAAAATAATGTTAGTACTTTAAGACCAGGTATTTATGGAATCAAAGACCCAAGACAGAAGACCACAAGAAAGAGAAAGCTGTGACCCATCATCTTTTTTATGAACTGTGACCCGTGCTTTCTTTCTCAATGACCACCTACCAGTCCTCTGTTATTCAGAACCTGCTGGGCTCAAGCCAAGCTGAGAGAGGGGGACTATCTCTCCCATCACCAGCATGGGTCACATGTAGTTCTTCTGAATATGGGCAGAAAGGCAGGACGTGGTTCAAACAACAGGTCCAGGAAGCCGCCCAGAGACTTTCAAATTATGAGACCAGGGACATTTATCCTGGCCTGTTCTAAGACCTTTTTAATACCTGGGCCACATAGACATAGTTTTTGCATAAGCACCTGTGGTCCATCTATTGAGAAATGAATTTATTGTTTCTTCATTTCCCTAGAGAAGTGGCATTCTTTTTTTTTTTTTCCCAGTATTCATTTTTGGTTTTCATCGGCTTTGTTATTCTTGGGTGTGAAATGGTATATAATCCTTTATTGTTTTATTAAGTAAATACATCAGGCACTGGAAATGCAGTCAAGGCAAACTTAACTGGTAAAATCCTTACCCTTAAGGAGCTTATCCTTGAGTGGCCAATACAGCACTCTTCTTTTTTTGTTTCAGAAAATGTCACAGAGAGCTCGTCCTGAATTTTGAGCTTCAATAAAATACTTCATGTTGGGGAGCTTCAATCAAATACTTCATTGTACTTTCATGGGGTCCCAAAAGGAAGTCAGGTTTTAAGGGACAAGTTCAGTTTCTTCAAATCTTGGGAAGGCAAAGTGATTGAATCTCTTGCAAGATTCCATATGGGGAGGTGAGGGACCAGGTATATTGAGAATCTGGCAAAACTAAGGTAAATTATCTTCTGAATTGATTCAGCCATTTGTAGCAAGCCCGTCTGTGCAAATTTTCACGACTTCTTTATGGTAATTAGTTTCATGGATTATTGCCAAATGGCATATTTTTCCTACTCCAAGCCCCTTTCTAAGCACTCCTGGGAATGTCTGAAATATGAGATAAGCACTCTTAACCCAAAGTTTTATTAAAAAGTTTAATTAACACAAATGCCAAATGACACATTGATTGCTATTAAGTAGGTAGACTGCATGTAAATCTGTGAACCACTGAGTGACTATAAAACCCACTTCCCACAGCAAGCACAGAGCTTTATTTCTCCTCCCCATCAAGCAGGAGAGCCCTCGGGACACACTTGCCCACCGTCTGCCTGCTGGATTCTCAGGAATTCACTGCACACTGTGAAGCTTGGTCGTGGTAGGGAATCACCCTGAATTTGCTCTCTGTCAAACCTTTCGTCCTCCCCTTGGGCCTGACACCACTCTGCCTGGGCCTCTGGCTTTCATCTCCTTTACACTGACTTCTGGGAAGCCACCAGCCTCTCTCACTTGTCCAAACCTCGTCCCTTACCTGGGAAACACACTTTTACTGGATCCTCTCTCGAGCCTCCAGAAAATTACTGAATTTCTGTCTTTTCTAACAGAGTCCCCCATTAAAACCTTGGTTTCTCAAGGTCAGAAACCACATTCTTACACATCTTTTTATCTTCAGCACCTCTCACAACTCGCTACTTTCAGAATGAAAACATGAAGGCCTTATCCTGCGTTCCCATATCTCTTTCCTGTTTTTTAAACATCTTTGTGGAGAGAACTTCCTTTCCCGCTCTGTCTTCTGAGGGCCTCTACCCCTCCCGCAGCCCTCCACCTCCTCGTCAGTTGATGCCTCATATCACAATCATGTTACATAAACATAGCCCAGCTTCTCCACCTGTAATTAGTGGAGAGAGAGAAAGAAAGGTCTAGAAGATCACCTGGAATTCGTCGTTACCGTGAAATGAATGACAGAGTTCACTATACATGGCTGAGCACTCCCGGCTTGCTCAGGGATCCGCCAGAAATATGAATATATTCACAGACACTAGCAGAGGAGAAGCGAGAAAACGAATATGGACAAAAACGGTAGCACGAAGGGAAGGAAGCTGAAAGAACACAAATCAGAAGGGCTTCAGGGACGGCCTCAGTAATCTATTGCCACAAGAGTGCTGAGCAGAAAGAGCAGGGGCGTGTATGTGTTTTTGCCCCTGAGTCTGCCCCAGGGTCCGCTAGGTGGTTTTGCTGATCTGGGTCATATGGCTGAGAGGGGCCGGATTCGCTCAGGTGTCTGCAGTCGGTGAGCCAGCTAAGGGCTGGCTGTCCTCCCTAAGGGGCTTTCTCTGCATGGGCCCAGGGCACGGGTGCAAGGCCAGCGTGGGTGCAAGGCATAGAGAAATACACCTCATCAATTCACGAGAGGAGCTATAAATTCACATCCCGAAGGGTATGTGTACAGAGGGGGCTGGAGAGTTGGAGCCATTCTTGCCATCAAAACATGACCGTAGGAGCACCGGGGTGACTCAGTCGGTTAGGTGTCTGCCTTCAATTTGCGTTATGATCTTAGGGTCCTGGGATCGAGCCCCGCATTGGACTCCCTGCTCACTGGGTAGCCTTCTTCATCCTCTCCTTCTGTGTTATCTCCTTCGCTTGTGCTCCCTCTCATATAAATAAATAAAATCTTAAAAACAAACAAACAAAAAAAGAACACATCATCCCAAGCCCCAAGCCCCATTTATGAGTAGCAAGGCACGCATACAACTGTTTTGAGTTCCTCCAGAAGCTGATCCTAAGACCAGAATCCAAGGGCCAATGGTTACTTGGAAGAGCCAACACTGGCAAGAGTGTGAGGAAGTGAGGAAGTGAAGGAAAGAGCCCTCCTTTGTTACCAGGTAAGTTCCCACTGAGGATAACTGAAGATGACTCTTGCTGAGAAACTCAGAGCAGGTAGAGAATACACGCCTTAGAGGGGTCCCACTGAAGGAAGAGAAAGCTGGGGTATTTATAGCCCAGTTCCCCTCAGCCATGAGCTGCGACCGCCTGCTGGGTTGGGGTGGGGAGGTGAAAGTGGCACATCTGTGCATGGGGGCTTTGGATCAGCAGAAGGAGCAAACTAAGCTCCAAGGTCAGCCAGAGAGAGTATTCAAGCCAAGAACAGCCAACTGGGAAGCTGAGCAGTGTGCACTCAAGGGGTAAGGGCGAGAGGATGTGGCAGGGCGCTGACCGCTGACCTGTCCCTGACCGCGCTCCACAGCTGCAGACGGCAGCAAAGCCTGCCAGAGGTTATGGTATAGCTAAGTGGAAGCACGATGGGCAAATCCGGTGTTTCCTTCTGGACAAATCCCCTCCCATCTCTGAACCTCATTTTCCTCGACAACAGGTACTTCATAAGCATTTTATGAAGGTAAAATTGAGGCCATGTATTTACAGTACCTGGTAGATACATAAATGCTATGTATGTACTACCAGATGTTCATATCAAGATTTTTTTTTTGTTTCCATTTATTCCTTTCTCCATAATGTGGGTGGAAAGAAACATATCCTTTCAAATGTTGGCTTAGGCCCTCACACTGGGGCCATCCTTTGTTGTCTGCTATAGGCTTCCAAAGCAAAGGACAGAATAGGACTTAGAAGATGAAGAAATGGCAACATCTTTATAGAGCTTGATAATATGGGAAGTATTCCCACAGGCAACTTCTCTCCTTCAGGGAAACAGGACCAACACCCGCCAAATGCTTGCGATAGAAAACTGCTCCCTCCTGTGTGCACAGACTTGAATAGGAACCATCAGCAGCCAAGTATACATTTAATTATGCTGTGCTTTCTTCAGAAGGCACTCTTTTTTTTCTTTTTAGGGTTGTATTTATTTATTTGACAGAGAGAGAGAGCACAAGCTGGAGGGAGTGACAGGCAGAGGCAGAGGGAGAAGGAGATGCCCTGTTGATCAGAGAGCCTGATGTGGGACTTGATCCCAGGACCCCGGGATCATGACCTGAGCTGAAGGCAGATGCTTAACTGACTGAGTCACCCAGGTGCCCCATCGGAAGGTACTCCTTCCTCAGCCTTTCTGGAACCCTTGTTTGTTCTTTACTGATGACCTTTCATGCTGGGCCGCTGTTTAATGAAATCATAATTTGAAAATACAATCCCCTTTGTCTTTGAAGTTCTTGCTTCAGACTTTCTGCTTCTTTCCATGAAGGGTAGGGCCACCCTGGGTAAGAGGACATGGGATCTGACGGACGCAGACTGCACATGCCATGAAGAGAAGGTGAGGCTAGGTTCGCTCAAGGAGGTTCTCCGATGTGGACCTACTTACTTCTTCCACTTACCACCCAGAGGCTTTAGTCGATCTATTATACAAACTTCATCAGTGCATTTGAAGGTACTCATTTGGTTTCCACAGGAGAACTAGAGAAAAGCTTTTTCACAGCATCAAAACCTGCAATAGACTTGAAGAGATTATTTGTCATTAGATTGCCTCTAGGCAAATCCTTCTGGAAGCCATCTGTGTTAGATGAGAACTGTATATATTGAAATGCCAGGGGAATCACTGAGTGTCCTGAGGGCACCATTGTGTGCAACTGTGCCTTTGGTCTAAAGAAAAAAACCCCCCTGTTATTCTAAGATTTAAAAAGTCCTCCCCCCCTCCTCCCTGCTGTCTCTGATAGAAAGAGTATTGTCTTCTCCATAAAATCTATTCTATTTTTGAAATGTTTTTCATGTTCTCAGTATTCTCTTACCAGCATTTCCTCATAGCTTTAATTTTCTATTAGTAATGATGTAGCTAAGGTAGCTCTTTTGAGATTGGCTTCGAGTACTCAGTAAACTTTCTTAATTGTGATGTCCCCAACTCTGGACTTCAGGAAACTTGGGTGTCCATGAAAGTATGTAGGGTGACAGAAAAGTCTTCTAGGGTTGACTTTTTTTGGTAGTTGGGGGGGTGCTTCTTGTCTTCTTTACTCCATTTACAACCCTCCCTCGACCAACACCACGATGACAAGAATGCCTTTAGCAGAGAATAAAGCTTTTCTTCCACTTCGTTCTTAGCAAGGAGAAAAAGTTCATGTTTCTAGGGAGAGAAAATGTCAGTGTCTAATTCACATAGATACACAGATGATGGCCATCAGGTCTTTTCCTGTTAGTTTTTTGTTTTTTTTTTTTTTAGGAGTGGTTGCATATAAGGGTCCCTCTGGTAAGAAGAAAGGAAAGGGGTAGGGGGAAGTGTTTGTCATTCTTTGAGGCCATTCTGTATCTTGTTAAACATCCTTCCTGTATTTTAGGAATTTCCTCTAATATCTGTTTTGCTTCCCTGGTATTGAAAATTTACTCAGTTTCCCAGCAATGCTTGTAGCTGGGCATAATCTTGTTAAGATTTCCATTCAGAAAGAGCACCTTGAAGAAGGACATCACTGATCAGAGTTGGTGGTGAAGCATCCGTGGGGTGTGGGCAGAGATGCTAACAGAACTATTAGGGGGCCAGTTCCAGATCCCCAGTACACACCAACTTGACTGGCCCTCTGAGGCTTCCCAGAAGCAATCCCATGGCAGGATTTGGGCACTCCTACTACCTGCAACCCATCTTTTAGTAAATTAATTTTTTGCTTAGACTAGCTACAGTATGTCCTATTTCCATCTGAAAAGATGGGCTGATCTAGGGTTGTTTCAACAACAGCAGTCCACAGTGGACTTGCTTCCATTCCACTGATACTCAATGAACTTTTCATTCAGTTGAAATTCCTACCAGACTCTTCAAAGATACTGCAGCCTTTTCCCTATGGAGACAAAACCATGCAGTCCTGACATTGATGTGGCCCTTTTAAAAATTATAAATAATTCTCTCTGATACATCACTTTCTGGGTTTGGACAATCAACTCAACAGAGAAAGAACCAAAAGAGCCCCATGTTTTGAACACTGAGTTAGATAGTGTGACCTAAACCACAGCCTGGGTCCCCATAGGTTTTCCGCAGGGTTAAGAGAGAGGGGGCTGGTGACAACAGGCTGTGTAGCAGGACAGCTGTTATGTCTAAAAGTCCAGCTAAAACAGTAGTTTTCAACCTTGGCTGCGTATTAAAATCAGCTGAAAAAAATTTTTTAAATACCCGAGCCTGAGATCCACTCTCAGGAATTCTGTTTCCATTGGTCTGGAACCCGAGTATCTGTATCTTTTAAAAACTTGCCAAACAAATTGAGACCGTGGTTGAGACTTCTACCATAGGTTGGGTTCAGGGCCTACATACAAGCTAGAGTTCTTTCAGTGCTATTACTATTACTATTCACCATGTCCTGGTATAGATACATCCCAGTTCATACAATTGGAATGTGTATGTGTGAGAATATACATCAAATGTTGTGTTCACTGGTCCTGAGAGTAGCAAAACCAACAATAACCCATTCAGGCAGCATACAGCTTCGTCTGGGGGACAGTGTTCACCTGATCTGCCCAGTACGCTCTCCAGGAGAGCGACTCCATACATTGTACAGATCTACCTGGTTTAGGTAAATCTCCTCAGTAATACCAGTGCGCTTCATTCCACACTGAATTTGATAAAACTAACAGGAAGGCTAGTTAGAAGTGATCCTACTTTGGGTCATGCATTTGATATCTCTTATTAAATAATTATTGTAGAAACACCCTCACACACAGATAACTTAAGTTATCTACCAGTATGAACCAGAACAATAATGGGTCGTGCAGAAAATTGAGAGGCTGGGTTAAACTTCATCTCGCCAAGGAGGCCAGCAGGGTCCAAAGGACAGAGGTTCCCGGGAAATAAATTGCTGCTGGAGCAGCAGGGGGCCTGCCTAGGAATGGAAAGCCAGAAGGTATAATGGCACAAATGGAGATCATCCTGATAGCAGGATAACAGAAGTCAAAGAGACAAGAATCAGGGTAGCAAATGTACTTCACACCAAAAAATCAGTTCCAGTGAAGACGGGCACAGAACTGAGTACAAGAAGGAGAAGCAAGTCACTAAAATAAGGCAGGCTGGGACGATCCAATGCAGATGCAAGGTAAGAATTGGGACCAGTTAGCCAGAATGGAGATCTGGAAGGAGAGAGAAATAAGGGAAATATGGAAGAATCAATTTAATCCAACTAAAACCTCAAAGCTCATGCCACATGCTCCAGCGTCCCCAAAGTCCTTGCCCTCAGGGGCAGCTTCTGATCCTTCCTCATGAGTGTGCCGCTGGGACCTCACCAAACGGGGCTGAGCCCATCTTGCTCCAGGACTGGGTCCCCGTCTTTCGTAAAATCTCCTAGCTCTTTGTCTCCTTCTTCCTGGCCTTGTCTACTCGGTCTGCTTGTTTGGGTAAACACCGGTCAGTTGGTCACTTCCAGTACTATAAAGGTATAGAAATGACAAAACATTCCCTCAGGCTCTTCATTCCCAATTGCTTCAAGCTCAATCTTTTCCACTTTTGTGACACAGGCTTCCCCCACTCATTTTCCATTTACCATGCTAAATTTCATCAAAATGTCGCTTATGTAAAAGCCATTCTGAAAATGTACAAGACATATCAAAAAACTATACATGTTTGTTAAAAGACATAAAAGAAAATCCAGATAAAGACTTTTATCGTGCTAGAGAATACTAGCACAATACTGCAAACATTCATGGAGAAACAGACAAGTACATGAATGAAACAGTAGTAGAAATCCAGAATCACACTCACATGCACCTGGAAAGCTCAGCCATGATCAATGTAGCATTTCTAAGCAGCTCCAAAAAGACATTACTTAAAGCGTTAGGACAGTTGTTCATCCAATTGCAGGAAAGTACTTAGATCCCTGCCATAAAGCTCAGATGGGCCACAGTGGGCAAAGGGATAGGGGTGTCCGGGGTCACCTGCAAGGTCATTGTGCACTGCACCGGTCTGCATTGTGCAAACGCCTGCTATTGAAATGGGAAGAAAGGGTGAAGATTAAGCACAGATTGGAGCTTCTGCCCCTTGTAGTAAACCAAGGACTGGCCTCATTGAGAATGACCTCAGAGAACTTAACAAGAGTTAGAAAAAATACACACATGACCAAGGGAACTGGTAAATCTTTCCATTAGAAACATCCCTGTAATATCTAAAAATGTGGGCTTAGGTCCTTTTAAGGTCTCCTTCATGATTACTGAACAAGTGATGTAGACCAGGGATCAGCAAACTACTACCTGTAGGCCAAATCTGGCTCAAGGCCTGTTTCTATAAATAAGCTCACTAGAAGGCTGGCAAGCTTGTGGGTTTAAACATCACCGATGGCTGCTTTTGCGTTCTAACAGCAGAGTTGAGTCATTGCAAGAAAGACCCTAGGGCCCACAAAGCCGAAAATATTTACTATCTGTCCCATGATAGAAAAAGCTTGCCAACATCTGTTTCAAGCGCTAATATCATAGCAGGAAAGCAAGGTAGACACTCATGGAAAGAGCTCTGAGTTGGGAGAAAAAGAGAAGTGGTCTGGTTTCTAGAATCAGACCCGCTCCCATCCACTTACCCACTAGACAGTGCAAACTTGGCTTTAACCTCCTCAGGCCTCAGTTTCTTCCTTTTTAATAACAGCATTCGAGTAAGATTCTTTGGACATCTAAAGACGGTAATTCCAGAATGGTCTCCGTGAATGAAAAAGGGTAGAATTCATTCATGTTCTTACATTTCACTGTAAAGGATGTATCTTATTTTCAAAGAACAAAACTGTTTTGTAAGCCTTGCTGTGAAGGAAAGAAAGGAATTTAGGAGACAGAAATCCTCAAGTCTGAGCACAGACGAGAAATCAAATTGCACCTCACATTTTCCAAGGCTTTTATTTTAACTCTTCACACACATCAGTAATCTGACTCTTTGCCATCGAGAGACAATTGCACGTATTTGCATTTTGTCTGTGTGTGAGAATTTAATTTTTTACAACCCGCTGTGTTTTTCAGGCCCTTTAACTAATAGGCTTTTATCACCTTATGATTGCCTGATTTTCCCTTAATTGCTTTATGACAATACAATTTATTTGGATCACTCCCACCCTGCGGTTTTACTTTCTAATGAGGACTTTCTGAATTTTATGTGTACGGCTAGGCATCAGCTTAATTTTTCAATCCCTCTCCTTCCCCAGAAATGGAGAAATAAAATTGGAGTGAGGCCCAAAGGGGGCCCTGCGTGCTTTCCTGTGTGGGGAAATGTGTGCGCATGGAGTTTCCACTCTCCCAACAAGCCTCGGCCCCTGTGCTCTCTTGTCCCGGAGGCCTTTTCGGTAACCCCCACATGGCCCTTAAAGGCTTTTACACACAGAAGCACACGCTGTGGACAAGGAGGACCTGCTGGCCCAAGGCCATCTGGAGGGGCAGATTCCCTCCTGGTCTGTGACTTGGACTCTATCTCCTCATACACAGCATTTGTTAGGTTTTTCATCTGGATATAAGTGGAAGAACTCATCATTTTGAAAACAACCCGAAGAGGTCCAGAATGGATTTTCAGAACAGCCATTTCTTTTCCTTTGTAAATTCTACGGTTAAGGCTTCTAGCAAGTCATTTGGTAAGGGTGAACACACCCTTATGAGCTTACTCGGTTCAGCTCAACACAAAGGCCTCGTGCATCTCTAATTCTGCCTGTGCCTTGGTTCTCTGAGTTGAAGATCTACCAAGAACCCAGACAGGGAATCCTACTAAGATGGGGACAGCAATGGACAGGACGGGTCTCATAGCCCATTAGATACAAAGCAGATCACAATCCACTGTTACTGTAAAGTCTTTTAATGATTTGATAATAGCTACCATTTCTTGAGAGTCTCCCCTGTGTCAGGTTCTTTATCTACCATTTCTTTTATTTTTTTTTTCTTTTAAGATTTTATTTATTTTTCTGACAGAGAGCTGGAGAGACGAGAGGCAGGCAGAGGGAGAGGGGAAAGCAGACTCCCCACTGAGCGGGAAGCCCGACAAGGGGCCCAATCCCAGGACTCTGGGATCATGACCTGAGCTGAAGGCAGATGCTGAACCAGCTGAGCCATCCAGGTGCCCCTGTCTACCATTCCATTAAATCTTCAAACAGGTTCAGTAAGATGATAAGCTTATTCCCATTTATGAGATGTACTGACCAAGGGGGCATAAATGATACATGGCCGAGCTAAGGTTCATGACCAGTGTGTTTTAACCACAAAGCCTTGCTTGTATAAGTGTCCCCTTGGTCTTTCTTACAAAGTGCTCTCTCCTGCATTAGCTCGTTGGATACCCATACCCTAGCTGCCCTGCTAAGGGGACAGGGGGGCATCCCTTTCTCCCTTTTTACAGATGAAGACTGATGAGCAAGTGCTGTTCCCCAAGTTTACAAGGGTCAGAGTCAGAGAAGGCAGGCTTCCTGATCTCGGATCTGGCTCCTTCCATAAGTATGTCTTCTTTCTTTTAAAATGAAAACCAGTCATCCAACTAGAAAGTCTAGTGCAGCGTGAGCTTACAGAGAGGTCAGAGGACCTGTGTGATCACACATCTTCGTTCAGCAACAAACTGGAGATGGGAGTCTTGTGGCCCTGGGACCAGGAATCAGCTCTAAGATCTCAAAATCTTAGAGGGAGATTTTGAGGGAGAAATAGAGGGAGGGAGAAAACAGAGAGCCCTAAAAGAATAACCCGGCTGGCCCACCAAGTTATAACCAGATGGTGAGGAGGAGGAGGAAGACACCAGCTAATGGGTTGAGGCCCCAGCAATGCTGAATGGAAGGTAGAATGTGAGACCTTCTAGGGGCCGATGAGGGTGTCACTCTGTGATTACTGAAGTCCCAGTGATGGCCCAGAGTGTGCAAGAAAAGGCCAACTTAGATTCAATAGGCACAATTTTAAAAGCACCAGCACATTCTAGGAAAATGATGGCAGTTGGCATTTATTAAGCTATCATCCGGAGCCCAGCACTGTTTCAAGCCTTAGGCCCATGTTAGCATGTCAGGTCCCATGACAACCTCTAAGTGACACACAAGAAGCACAGAGAAATGACACAATTGTCATTGTCGTTGCGAGTGACAGAACGGGGATTCGAACCCAGGGAGTTCTGTCTCACAGCCTTCCCTGGTGACTGCCACTTCCTGTACAGTGATCATTCAACCAAGATGCCTAATGCCCCCCCACCCCGCAGAGTCCACCTTTCTAAATCACCAAGCAACTTATTGAATGATACTTGAAACCGATGCTTTTGAAATCCCACTTAGAAAACTGTTGAGTCACACAAGTGACGAAATGGTTTCTGACTTCACAGAACACATCCATGTTCTCAGACACCAGTAAAGTCACCTCAATTTTCACCACCACAGACAGATGTAAAGGAAGCAATCAAAAAGTGGTATCAGGAAGATGTTGGTGTACAAGCAATAAAGTCATATGGTTCTGAAGAGAAGTGTCTAGTTCCTGGGAAACACATATCCCTTAATAGAGTCCCAGTTCGTAAAACCGTAGTTGAAGAACAGTGAAATTCAATGCCAAATACCACATTAAAACAAAACCATAATGATGAGTGTTCGGTTCCTAGAAGAAAGTGGGGCTGCTATCAGTCAGAAATGGTAAATAATGCAATGGGAAAGCTTTGAGATTCCAACCCTTCTAGTCCGAGGCTCAGATCTGAAGCAGGAAAACGGGCCCCCCTGGCTGGCCCCACCGAGCCCTGGGATAATGAGACTGGCTTCCAGCCACAGCTGTGGGTTACCCCAGTCCCTGAACCCACAAGTCCCCACCACAGCTTTTCTCCTGCCTCGAGGCAACCTTCAATTTCAGAAGGGCACAGAATCAAACAGAAAGCAATTAGTGTGGCAGAACCTTGAAAAGAAACCAATAGCCAGGATCTAGAGTTGTCTACAGAAAGCCAGGATTTCCTTATTTGCAGAGAGAAACAACAAGAACAATTAAAAGTTTCAAATCATGTACAATTACTTTCAAGTCGGTTTTGGTGAAACATAAATAAATTTCCTATCAGAGCTTTAGCCCGAGTCCGCTGCTGTTTGTTTGTTTTAGGGAACTCTGCTTTCATCTTTGAAGAGGATGTCATAAAAGCACATTTCAAAAAATTACCATTGGCACCCAGTTTCCTATTTGATTACATTTTGGCACAGAGCCCTGTTAGTAATGTGGAGCCCCTATCTCGATCCCTCCGATAGGGAGAGAATCAGATGTACTACTTCCCTTTCACCACGCTCGCCCCCTAAGCTGGAACAATCTGAGACTGTGGAAGCTACGAGAAGTAACTGAAGTTGTTTGAGAAAGTCGGTACTTTCCACTTCAGTTTACCTGGGGCAAATTCATCAGCCCCCCTTGAAACAGCGACACTAAGAGCTCTACAGGTTAGAAGCACCAGATACCAATCACAAGCTGACAACTAAATGCCATAATTAATGAGACCTATACTTTAATCTAAAACAAGCCAAAAATGTTGCTGGATAAAGAAAAAAGTAAAGGAAAACTCCATAATTATAATAAATTGGGGTACAGCGGATAGATTTCTCCACCTATCAAACAACAAAGTTCTGTCTTTGAGATGCTCGTCGAGTGCTACAATTAACATTGAACTGAGTAAAGATCTCAGGTTAACAACCTCGGAAATTCACGCACGTCAGTGGCACCCACCACACGCCAATTTCAAATGGATGCTTAAAATCAGAGTGTATACTTTTGTCACAATCACCATTTGGATGCAATGTCTCCTGCGTATTTTCCTGACTCACAGCTTCCGGGTTTCCTTTGTTCCTTGCAGATGAGTTGATGGCTAAGTGCACTAGATCTTTTTCTTACGTATTCTTTCGTGCTTTCCCTGGACATTTCAACAAATTCCTGTTTGGAAATCAGCTGTAGATGCATTGGCTCTTCATCGAGGGCAATATTCTCTCCTCTTCTACAGCCTTCTAGAATATGTGTAAAAAATCTTATCAGACTCCCATCCTTGAGGGTTTGTTTTTCATCGTCTTAGTAACAACTGGTGAGTACATATGGGGAAAGATGAGGAGGAGGGACAGAGAGAGAGAGAAATATATATATATATATATATATATATATATATATATATATAGATGTAGATGTAGATGTATATATATAGAACTGTTGTCTGATAATTTTAAGAGCTTCTGCCAGGATCAGGGCAATATGAAAAGGGGAAAATAGACCGATGGGCGAAGGGCTTTGTGATCCTAAAATGAATGCATCAAGGTTAAAGTATTCCTCTAATCCCAGGCTGCAGGAGGAAGGCTACGGCTAATAAAGTCCTTCCACGCAGTTCGATTCAGTAGCTTTTGCTCTCGACAAATGGAAACAGGAGTGCAGTCTGGAGACCATTACAAATCACTCTTCTGATTCCCTTAATCCCTTTGTTTCCATTTCTGATCAAAATAAATTTTTTTTAAGACAGTAAAAAGAAAGAACTTATAAATAGTCTAAATCTTCAGCTTAACAGAAAGACCTTGGCTGGAGCTGTTTCTTCCCCTCAACCTTTTAAGCCACTTAGTGACCCCCTTCCGTCTGCCTCAGGATGCTAAGGAAGCCCTTGCTCCCAAGTAAAGTCAAGGCAGCGATGTGAAGACAATAATGTCTGTATTTCACATGGGACCGATGAGGTCATTCAATGATCCCAAACCTAGAAATAAGACCTTGCTTAAAGACCTGTTTAACCATGAACAGACTTGGAGGAGACCATCCATTCCTGTGACTATTTCTGGTTATGATGACGACAATACCGAGCATCGACTCAGTACTTCTTATGAGCCGGGCACTCTGCGAAGCTCTTCCTACTCACTCTCAACGGTAGACCTAGGCGGATAAGTATCATGCAGTATTTTTCAGGGAAGAACAAGCTTGAAAATAACTAGCTGGGGGGCGCAGCCAGCACATGGTAGAGTACAAACTCCAGATCTTGGGCAATGCTTTGTAAGGCCTAAAATTTCAAGAGTTGCCTTAGTGTATTTGAGCCTCTCAAGGGTCCCAAAGGCCTAAATATAATATCCCCTGCTCCCACCAGATATGTCCCAGCTCCTGACCTGGTAGAAAGTCTTCCCATCTGGCTAGCTGCACCCCACCTAGTCCTCAACCTAATGGGTTTTACCACCTTTCCAGCCTGCAAAATTATTCAAACAAGCCAATGACATCCTCCCATGGGAATCAGGGGGCATCTCACAAAGCCTGCCTTCCACAGCCCCTCCGGTTCCCTCTGCTCCCTAAGGGCAACTCTCCCGTAGTCCTGTACGGCAGGCCATACATATCCTCCTCCTCACAAGCCGTGAGTATGTGTGACTAATGAGGAGGTGGTCGAAACAAGCAGGTGACTCAAATCCCTGAGACCTTAACTGCTGCCTATCCTGTCTCTTTCTGCCAGTCAGCCAGAGAGGAGGACTTACTGAACAGGGGGATTCTCTCACAGCAAGCTGGACCTCTCTCTCCATATGTGTGCTGCCTCCCTCACCTCATTCTGCTGCTGGGCTAGTACTGTTTAGGAACAGAGTCAGTACCCAAGAGGCAAAGAGGCCCACAAGAGAGCTATGGGGTGGCTGGTAGTCTGGTTGTGATGGGAGCTGGGGCTATGTAGCTGTGCTAGTTAGTGGCCAAACATTCTGGGCTAAATGCTTCATGAGGCCAGATGCTATTTTCAAATAAACGGGATCATTTCTCTGAGCAGATCTATCACAGAGCTTCAGGATCCACAGTGACTGACCCTCCTTTGGTCTTATCAGTAGAAAGAAACCACCACAAAGTAGAGAATGATTCTCATAGGTGAGCCATAAGTTTTAACCCATGTAGGTGACCTGAGGACTCCACAGCTGAGTTGAGCCCCATGTGTGTCCTAGACTGGGTAGCTGGGAGAAGAGCCAAGACTTGGAAAGTCATATAGTGAAGAGAATGTGATCTAGGCCCAATGCTAGCTAGGTGAACTGATAGCTATTTAATGTTTCTGAGTTTCGTCAACTTCAGCTGTCTAGTAGATGTCTAGTAGATGTTACGAAGATTGAGTAAGATAATGAATATCAAGAACCTAGCACATGGCGAGGACACATTAAAGGGAGGGAAGGAGATCCCATCCTTCTTTTGGGGGTCTCCGTTCTAGGTTTAACCTAACACGGTGTCCCTGGCTGAGTAGACACTAGATAAGGAAACAATGTTAATATGTCTAAGCTTCAGATGGCTTCGAAGTGTGAAGAAGCAAATCTCTCCCTCTTACAAGTTTTGGCCAATGTCTATGTCATAATGCCTCTTTTCCTAAAATTATACTCAGGGCTTGAGGAATCTTTTGGTTTTATTTTGTGATGATATGTTTGTAGTTGTTGCTATTTTATTTGCATTTGATAGGTTCTATTTGTGTTCCTTATTTTGGAAGAGGGATTATTTGTTTTCAGTAGGATGCTGCCTTTGGATTGAAAGGCAGCCCAAACTTTTTGAAGGATAAGGGTCCTATAGCAACATATTAAATGATAATTTACATATCTTAGCACACTGTGCTACCTTTGTATTTATTTATTCATTTTTATTTTTAAAATTTTTATTATGTTACATGCTGTCTTTTTAATAATGGCATGATCTTGAGCAAATCACTACTTTCTCAGCCCTCAGTTTTCACAATTATTGGGTTACATATGCTGTAAATTCAGTGCTAGTGAGCTACTAATCATATTTTTGTAATTATCTCAAGTTTATAAGGAATGCTTCTCTACAATGTTACAAGGTGGATTTAGAGCATTTGATTTCTAAGAACTGGGGTTTCTAATCATGAGCTTTTTGGCTTTACTTACTTGTCAATTCCCAAGGGCCAAAGTTCCCCCACCTACTCTCACTGGCCACTTCCACGGGGCTTCAACCCACCTTACTAAATTCAAATTGATATATTTGCTTCATCTCTCCTTTTGCTCAGATTCTTGATGGAGACTGGAATTCTTGTGGGAAGACAGTCCAGTTGGCTGCTTTCTCTTGATAGCATTAGGGAAGTTTAAAGTGTATGGAGCCCACCCAAACTCTCATGGTGGTAGCAAGGACCAGCACAGTCTTTCTCCCTGTGCTTTGGGATAATGTAGGCACTATCAGTGATTCCCCCTAGCAGCTCGGACAAGCCAGTTCTGTGAAGCCAAATCAGGAGCAGACCATTTCCTCAGAGCAGGGTGTGTCTCAACAGGAAGAGTGGTTAAGGTGAATACTTCTGAAAGAACCCCCAAGCAGAAAGTATGACCTTCTGGGATCTCTTTATTGTTTCTCTGAATAGTTCTCTTAACATCACTTGGGGGGAGTCAGAACTGTTTTCTTGAAGCAGAAGGCTCCCTGGAGTTCTTTACCGTCCCCTAGTCTCCTCTCTCATAATCATGTCCCTTCCATGATGCAGCCACTGAACTAGAAACACACCATCAGTTCAGGTGTACAAACTGTTTACACAACAAGGTGAGGGAATCTCAAAGTACAGGTGACACAGAGATTAGGTGAGTTACAAGCACAAAGCCTAACATTACTCAATTAGCTTGGCAGAGGTTTAAAGCATTTGGTTCCACTCAACAAACATTAAACAGCTTCTCGCTCTCCCTGTTTCTTTCTCCCAATTGTCACTCCCCCACCCCACCTAAAACCCTAGTCTTTTGTATTCACTATCCTGTCTTTATTCTTAAGATTTTTAGTCTTTCATCCAAAGGGTATATTTTATCTCCAGGAAAAACAAGGGCATATTCTATCTGGACGATACATCAGTCCACTTAGCTTTAGAGAAAACCCTTCTTCTAGAAACCTCATGGACCTTGATTCTCCCTTCTGAAATTGCCCACAAGTCTCTCATTCACTGGGATTCAGAAGAGCCTTCAATATCTCTGTCAAGCTCTATCTCAGTCTTGGTCATCTTGGATCTTCCAAGCTTACTTGAGTCTTACTCTTTCTTCTCTATGGTCCTCTGAAAAGGCTCCAGTTTCTACCTTTACAATTAGTGGATGGTTATTTCCATGTGTATGAGTTATTAACAGCATTCAGTAGTTCCATGCTTCCCTGGCATGGGCTTCTCATGGCCTTTACACACTTGGACCTCCACACACCTCAGCCTCCTGCTGTCTGGACCCCCTAAACACCTATGGGGAGAGGAGCAGTGCATTCCCAATGGGGAGAATAAAGAATTCTGTCTGCAAGGGACCATTTGAGGGGATCTTTAAGAAGGAAGAAATGAAGAAAGGAAGGAAGGAAGGAATAAATTAAAAAGAAAGGAAGACTTCAAGGTCTATTACAAAGCTGTCATCATCAAGACAGTATGGTATTGGCACAAAAACAGACACATAGATCAATGGAACAGAATAGAGAGCCCAGAAATAGACCCTCAACTCTATGGTCAACTAATCTTTGACAAAGCAGGAAAGAATGTCCAATGGAAAAAAGGACAGTCTCTTCAACAAATGGTGTTGGGAAAATTGGACAGCCACATGCAGAAAAATGAAACTGGATCATTTCCTTACACCACACATGAAAATAGACTCAAATGGATGAAGGACCTCAGTGTGAGAAAGGAATCCATCAACATCCTTGAGAAGAACACAGGCAGCAATCTCTTCGACTTCAGCCACAGCAACTTCTTCCTAGAAACATTGCCAAAGGCAAGGGAAGCAAGGGCAAAAAAGAACTATTGGGATTTCATCAAGATCATAAGCTTTTGCAGAGCAAAGGAAAGTCAACAAAACCAGAAGACAACAGACAGAATGGAAAAAGATATTTGCAAACAACATATGAGATAAAGGGCTAGTATCCACAATCTATAAAGAACTTATCAAACTCAACACCCAAAGAACAAATAATCCAACCAAGAAATGGGCAGAGGACATGAACAGACATTTCTGAAAAAAAAAAAAAAAATCTCGGCATCAGGGAAATACAAATCAAAACCACAATGAGATACCACCTCACACCAGTCAGAATGGCTAAAATTAATAAGTCAGGAAATGACGGATGCTGGCGGGGATGCAGATAAAGGGGAACCCTCCTACACTGTTGGTGGGAATGCAAGCTGGTGCAACCACTCTGGAAAACAGCATGTAGGTTCCTCAAAAAGTTGAAAATAGAACTACCCTATGACCCAGCAATCACACTACTGGGTATTAACCCTAAAGATACAAAAATAGTGATCCAAAGGGGCATGTGTACCTGAATGTTTATGGCAGCAATGTCCACAATAGCCAAACTATGGAAAGAACCTAGATGTCCATCAACAGATGATGGATAAAGAAGATGTGGTATATATATAATGGAATACTATGCAACTATCAAAAGAAATGGAATCTTGCCATTTGCAATGATGTAGCTGGAACTAGAGGGTATTATGCTGAGCTAAATAAGTCAATCAGAGAAAGACAATTATCACATGATCCCTGATAGGAGGAATTTGAGAGGCAACATGGGTTTGGGGGATAAGAAAGGAAAAAATGAAACAAGATGGGATATCAGGAGGGAGACAAATCATAATAGACTCTTAATCTCACAAAACAAACTGACGGTATCTGGGGAAAGGGGGTAGGGAGAGGGTGGTTGGGTTATGGACATTGGGGAGGGTATGTGCTATGGTGAGTGCTGTGAAGTGTGTAAGCCTTATGATTCACAGACCTGTATCCCTGGGGCTAATAATACATTACATGTTTTTTGGGGTTTTTTTAAAGATTTTATTTATCTATTTGACAGATCACAAATAGGCAGAGAGGCAGGCAGAGAGGGGGAAGCAGGTTACCCACTGAACAGAGAGCCTGATGCGGGGCTCGATCCCAGGACCCTGAGATCGTGACCTGAGCCAAAGGCAGAGGCTTAACCCACTGAGCCACCCAGGTACCCCAATACATTACATGTTAATAAAAAATGAAATTAAAAAAAGAAAAAAATTTTTTTGAAAAAAAAGGAAGAAAGAAATTTTTAAAAAAAGACAAACTATATAAGCATGTTAAAATTGTATGGGGGGAAGGGATGAGAGTCAAGTTATACATATGATCCTTTTATTCAAAAAGTTGTCCCATTACTTTGTAGTTAAGGCGGTGGGTGGGGGTGGAATAGAAAAAAGCATTGTTTACAAAGTAAGATTATAGTCAACTCCAGGTAACCCATTAATGCCATGGAAGATAGGCTGGGTTTTGGCTTCCTGTTCTATTATCTCTTTAGTATCCCTGAGTAGTATCACTCACTTATTTATCCTTTCCTTTACTCACCCATTTTCTGTCCTTTCCTTTCATCTCTGTGGCTAATTCAGTTAATGTTTGCTGAATATTCATGTGCTCTTCTCCATCTCCCTGGTTCTCTGAAGAGTGCAATGGGGGAATACGACTGTGAACAGAAATAACATATCACGTCCAGGGAGAGGCACTTAAAAGCCAGAGTGCCTTCTCCCTCTCTCTCTTACCCAGCAACCTTGGAAGCCATGTGTGGAGAGAACAGAATCACGAAGTGGCATGATCCTGGATTCCTGATTCTCTCAAAAGAGGCGAGTCCCTGCCAAATGGCACTGGACTTGGTGTGATAAACTTTCACTCTGGTGAGCCTCTGACATTTGGGGGTTCATTTGTTAACACAGCCTAGTCTAGCCTAACCTGACTGATTTGATTAGTCCATCTCCACTACCTTCAGAATATGAAGTATATTTTTGTAAAAGTGTGGTAGGGCTAGTATCTTGAGAAGATATAAAATTTTTCTTCCATCTTTTCCTCCTTACTATATTTCTTTTGCTCCCTTTCTATTTAAATTGGTGTGAGGTTGTTGTTCCTACCAAGTCAGTCAACCAAGACGCACATGTGAATTTACTTGTGCAAAATCCGTGTTCACCTAGCAGTATGCGCCGCACCCTGAAGGACTGGCTCTAGGCAAAAACATAACGAAGATCTTTCAGGTCAAATTGCTCTGCCTACATGAATCTAGTGTCCTTGTATGCTGTGGAGTATCACTCCCTCAGCCCCATTCAACTAAGAAGTCTCGTGGGTGAAGACTCTGGAATGCAGATTCATTCCCAGGAAATACTACTTCAAGGAGGAATGCCCATATATGACAGATCAGAGACAGTAGGTGACACAGTTCTGCACTCATGCCCATTCCTTGTCTGCTCCTGGCCCACTCTGTGTCATACACACCTGCATTGCGCTAAAATTCCCTTAAGCTATGGAAATGCCACAACAATCTCTATTGGTATTTTAGATTCTCTGTATCTTCTTTATCCACATTTTTCATAGGTATGTATGTGTATAGGTACGTATGTATTTAAATAGTTTTTACCAAAAAAAAAAAAAAAACTGTCTTTAAAGAAAAAGTTAAATCACTTCATTGACCTTGCTGAATAGTTGGCTGCAATGTTCAAGGATTTTTTCAGATAACATAGATCACATCCTGTAATGTAACATCAGCACTTAACCTCTGAGTTTAAATAAATGTTTTATTTGCCTTTAAGCAGCCATAAGAAGTTATATCACATAGTTAGTTGCATATCACTATTTGATTAAGGAATCATCTTTTCCATTTCACTGGATCCTACCTACTTTCCAGCATGATCTGATGCTTAAAACTCAAGGGGAAAGTAATTCATGGCCTTCATTGTATGACAAACTATTCATGAGCCACTCTTTAAAGATATTTTTCTTCAATCAAAAGTTATTTAGTGGGGGTACGTGGGTGGCTCCGTCGACTAAGCATCTGACCCTTGATTTCAGCTCAGGTCATGATCTCAGGGTCATGGCATTGAGTCCTGCATGGGGCCCTGAACTGGGCGTGGAGCCTGCATAAGATTCTATCTCTCCCTCTCCCTCTTCCATCCACCCCCACCCACTCAAACCCCCTTTTTCTAAAAAAAGTAATAACAATAAAATTTTTTTAATCCATTTTTTTAATCAACATATAATGTATTATTTGCTTCAGGGGTACAGGTCTCTGAATCCTCAGTCTTACAAAATTCACAGCACTCACCACAGCACACACCCTCCCCAATGTCCATCACCCAGCCACCCCATCCCTATCCCCACCCTAACCCACCAGCAACCCTTAGTTTGTTTCCTGAATTTAAGAGTCTCTTAGGGTTTGTCTCCCACCCACTTCCAGTCTTATTTAAATGAAGGGAAAACTCTCTGACAATCTCCTCCCTCATATGATTAACTTATGTTATACAGATTTCTCATCTTGTTCATTTTGGCCATTAAGTTTCCTTTTAAAGTGCATTAGTTTCTATAGAAACAAGAATGTCACTAATTTGGGAAAAGCTTAGAAATGTCCAGACAAAATGTAGTATACAGTAAATTACTGCAATGTTTTGAAATGTGTCTCCTGGTTTGGCTTGAGAAATCAAAGGATTTCTAGAAGATCACTGTGGTTACTATATCTCGGATATAAATTTATCTGAGAGATTATACACTCTCATTTGGGCCTCTCCCTAACTATTTTATATAATCCTGATAAAATATTTCCCAAGAACTAAAACCCTTCCTTAAATTTTGCTACATTGTTTGATTATCTTGGAAAATAACAACAGCTGAATTAAAGGACTTGTTTACTCTTACAGTAAAATGCGAATGTTGGTATTCTGGCCTCACCTGTGTTTGTTTTATTAGCCTCAAAAGTTTTTTTTTTTTTTTTTTTTTTTTTTTTTTTTAAGATTAACTGAGGGGTGCCCAGGTGGCTCAGTCAGTTAAACATCTGACTCTTGATTTCAGCTCAGGTCTTGATCTCAGGGTCATGAGTTCAAGTCCCATGCTGGGTTCAATGCTGGGTATGGAGCCTACTTTAAGTAAATAAATAAAATAAAAAGAAAGATTCGCTGAGATTTGCTCTAAGGGTCTTCAAATCAGCGCCTGTCAGAGATGAGAAAGACAAGAATTTAGATGAGACAATACAGACATTTCTTGAGTGACTGTGTCTCTCCATGGTTTTTGACTAAATGAAACCCATATCTCCATCCAATCTTTAGTGGAATGGGAGCTCCCTAAAGATTAGACCCAGGATGTTTCTGGCTCTGAAGTAAACTCCCTTGGCTAACCTGAAGCAGAACACCCTATACTATTCTAAATGATTATTTTTGTGCAATCTGTCTTTATTGCTGATTGCTAGTAAAGGTTAAAATTTATTCATTTGTCAAATATTTACCAAGTGCTTACTATATATCAGGCACCGTTCTAGGTGTTGGAAATATAGCAGCGAATAAACGAGATCAACGAGATCTCCAACCCCACAGAGCTTAGATACAACAGTGCATAGATATACTTGAGTAAAATAAGTAAAAGAAGATATATGATATGTTGGGTGGTGATAGTTGCTACTGATGAAAATAAAGAAGGGAAGGTGTTATAGAGTGTTGAAGGGGAGGGTGGAATTTCAGGTAGGGTGGTCAGGGTCTTTATCTCCATTATGTAACATCTTCCTGGGTTAAAAGGTTATTTAAGGTTTGTACCCAGAACCATCTCTATAGACATATTCATACAGACATATCTACTCTGTATAAATTGAAAACTTTCTCTAGCTTTGACTTTCCAGTTTTTCTAGTTTTGGTTATTTTTGCAATATAGCTACACCAAAGATTTTTTTTTTCAGTCTTTATTGAAATTTCAATGAGGTATTGCTGTGCAATCATTGACTCATTTTACAAATATTTATTAAATACCTACTATGTGGCAGGTATCATTACAGTATTTTGGTGAAGATACTTTCAGTAGCACATAAAAATACACATGACTTAAAATAGCTTAAAAGTAAAGGAAATGCTTTGGCTTAGGTAGTCCAAAAGTACAGAGATGGCATTTGTTTCTGGCTCCACCTAATCCAGTAGCTCAACAATATTACACAAGGAGCTTATTTTCTTGCCATCCACTTTTCTGTCCTGCTTTCTGTGGTTTCTGCATCATTCCCTACTCCTCCCAAGATGGTTTCCAGCAGCTCCCACAGAGAGTTTCTTTTTCCCACAACCCCCAGCAAAATTCTGAAATGCATTATGATTGGACAAGCTTAGGTCACATGCACAGTTTTAAGCCAATACTGTGACCAGAAGAGGAATGCAACTATTGGCTTAACCCAGCTCATATGACTCACCCCTTCAGCTTTCCCAGAACTCTGTTACTGAAAATGGAAAGAGTCCTACTAAAATGATGACTTTGGTAATAAATGACAAGAATATATCTGAATTCAGGATTTAAAGATGGATGAAACTGGCATAGTCCTTGCCTTTGGGTAATTTTCCAATTTATGTTCATGTTGCTCTTTTCATAATTCCCACTCATTTTTTGAACCTAATAGGAAATTAATGTGAGATGGGAAATAAATATTTAATAAGCACATAACTAAGAATAAATGTATGGGCTCTGTCTTCTTGTCTAGGATCTAGGGCCCTTATGCAGTTAGCTCCATGTGATCTGGTTGCCTATAGCCTAATGCTGTGTGGAAGTCAGGAAGATGTGCACTCTCCTCAGGGAAAGACAAAACCAAATCATACTGAGACAACACCTCACACATCTTAGAATGGCTAGTATCGAAAAGATAAGAAATAACAAGTGCTGGCAAGATTGTGGAGAAAAATGAACTTTCATGCACTACTGGTGGGAATATAAATTGGTGCAGCCACTATGGAAAACAGTACGGTAGGTTCCTCAACAAATTAAAAAATAGAACTAGCCTATGATCTAGCAATTCCACTTCTGGGTATTTTCCTGAAACAAACAAACAAACAAAAATCAAAAAATACTAACTTGAAAAGATAATGTTCATATTATGTACCTTGCAGTATTATTTACAATAGCCAAGACACACACACACACACACACACACACACACACACACACAGGAATGTTATTTGGTCATTTTAAAGAAGGCAATCTTGCCATGTGCAATGACATAAATAGACCTCAAGGGCATTGTGCTAAGTGAAATAAATGAGACAGAGAAAGTCAAATGCTACATGACCTCACTTGTACGTGGAATCTAAAATGAAAACAAAACAAAACAGAAACAAGCTCAAAGATACAGAGGACAGACTGGTGCTTACCAGAGGGGTTGGACATGGTGAGAAAAATGGGTAGGAAGTCAAAAGGTCCAAACATCTAGCTATAAAATAAAGAAGTCATGGGGATGGAATGTACAGCAAGGTGACTATAGATAATAACACTGTGTTGCATTTTTGAGAGTTGTTAGGAGAGTAGATCTTAAAAGTTCTTATCACAAGAAAAAATTTTTGTAACTGTGTATGATGATAGATGTTAACTAGACATATTGTCATCATGATGTATATAAACATCAAATCATTATTTTGTACGCCTGAAACTAATATGCATGTGCTATATGTCAATAAGAAAATAAAATAAAATAGATTAAAAACAAACAAACAAACAAAAAGCAAGCAAGAAAGCTAGCAAGCAGTAGATCTTTAAGATAGGACCTCTTCTGACCTTACACTAAAGCAGGAAAATCTTCTCTGTCTAGGAATGCTCAACTGGGATCTGACTCCAGAAACTTCATAAGAGATTCTAATGGAGTCTCTTTAACACTTTTTTAGAATGGGGCAGGTCCACACGCCACATCAGAGCAGGAGTGACAGAATTCTGCTTCGTACAGCCTTAAGTCAGCTACATTGGTCAGCTGCAGAGGAATGTCTGATCCCTGTATGCAGGGTTGTGGGGGTGCAGGTGGGGTGGAGGGAACTGGGGAGCAGTGACAGGCCAGAAGCAAGCCAACAACCACGTGCCACCACCTGTGGCAGAAGAGACCATGCGACTACTAGAAAGGGCTGCAAACAGTGAAACCGGGGACAGAAGGCAGAATCCTATGGAGAATCCCAGGACTGCATGGGTGGCTGTGTTATGCCATGTCCCCAGTGGCAGATGCAATAACACCGCCCTCAGTGGCCTCACTGCAAATGTGGAGTCATCAAAGTATTAGTTTTACTGTTATTTATGGAATGGACCTCGAAACCCACAATTGGTTGTTCAACCTAAAAAAAAATTTTCCTCCTGCTACTCCATAAATAATCACTAGCCATGTGAAACTAAACAGGAAATGAAAACGCTTGGTTCATCCCTGGAGAGATGCCACGGACGTGCACTATCAGAGCTGCCGTTACAACATGGCTCATTGACTCGTGGCCAGGTGCCCTGGTTGGTTCCCATGCCCTCGGGGACAGCACTAAGGCACAGTACCTGACTGTGATCTGACTTTTCGCACTTAACAAGCTGAGTAGAATCTGTGTGGGAGGTAAACTATTGTCTCTGAACAACTTGCAGCATCCTATCTGATGTCGGCTTTAGTTCTGTAGCATGTTTGCAAAGCTGAACATGGTTTTAGTCTGGGTTTGGTGGGAATCTCTTCCCACTAAAGCACGGGCCAATTTTTCCTCCTACAGGTACATTCTTTGACTTTGATAGATCGGTGAATATATTTGTCTTGTGTGAAACCCTATTTAGATCTGATCGTCTCTTCTTCCCTCCTAGCTCCCATTCAAATAATAATAGCAGTAACTGGGTATTGGGTGTGTCTTAGGGTGTATCCTAAACTCTTTGTGTGGACCATCTTGTTTCATTCTTACTAAAGCTCTAATAACCAAAGGCTATAATCCTAATTTTTTCCAATGAAGGAACAAAGTTCAAAAATTTAAATGACCTGCCGAGTGTCACTAAGAAATATTTACTTAGAGGCCTTTGTAACTTAAAATATGCAAAATGGGGAGTATGGTGTACTTTCTACGGGGCTGCCAAACATAGGACCACTGTTTCCTTCGTGTACTCCTAAGACATGGAGTTTAATGAGGTGAGCGGAAGCTGTGCTAACTCACCCCACCTGCTATTCTACCGACTACTGGTGCCATCAGTATCCCATCTAAGCGGTGGGCCCTTACATGCAGTGGGTGAGGAGAGAATTTCACATGGGAAGATGAGCCAGCTGTGCTGTTCACTAGATGCCCTCTTGGTGTCTGCTCTGTCTGCTATCAGCCAGTATAATACTTGGCCAGTGACTTTGACCTAGAACGTTGAGAGTCTCTGCTAATTCAGCTATTCTTAGAATAGCTGAATTAGCAGAATATTCTAATTGCCCACCCAAAGAATTCCTGGCTCCTAGAAATAATTTAGGATGTCTAGAAAGTGTGAGCTCCACCACAGATAATGCCACGTGTTGCCATAAACACCCTCACATGTTGGGTATTAAAATCCAGGAACATTGCTCAAGCTCTCCTTAATTACATAGTCAAAGGCATTAGCTATTGAAGCCAGACTCGACCCTACCTCTGCCTTTTTTTAATTGTCCAAACTAGTATGTTTTTTGGGGGTTTTTTTTGGTCCAAACTTGTTTAATGTAGTATTTATAATGATAAATAATCATCAATAAAATGACTCATTTCCAGATTTTATGCATCCAACCAAAAACAATGATGTAAAGTATTGCATGAAGTCATAATATGTAGTTGAGTGAAAAATGTTAATACAGAACAGTAGGTAAATTCAGTTCCCATTTCAAAAAATCTGTTTATATACATATATGAATATGAAAAAAATAACTGGAAGAATTTGTAACACTGACTATGTGTGTCTCTACATTGTTTTTCCAAAATATTATGCTCATATAGCTTCCTTTTAAGAACATGTTTACAACTTGGAACAAAAACAGTTCTGTAAGTTTACAATTTAGAGCCACTAGTTCTCCAGCTTCTGGATATTAGCTTTAAAATCCATAGTTTGTTGAAGTTGAGTTCTGCTTCCTCTCTCTCTCTCTCTTTTTGTGTGTCATCAGTGATTTCAAACTTCTTGTAATTCTGAGAAATTCTTTCAATTCTGAGGAAAAGAAAAAAAGAAACCCAAAAGAATAAGCCAGGAAATTCTCGCAGTGTGCTAGAACTACTCTTCAACAGACAGATGTACAAAAAGATGAGCAAGGGATTCAGCTTCAGGCCACGTGGCTGGTTGGGAGCTCCAAGGTACTCTCTTGCTCCAAAACACTCCAGGGCAGAAGTAGAGCGTCATGGGGGACCTGGGTGGCTCAGTCAGTTAAGCGTCTGCCTTTCGCTCAGGTCATGACCCCAGGGTCCCTGGATCGAGCCCCGAGACAGGCTCCCTGCTCAGTGGAGAGCCTGCTTCTCCCTCTCCCTCTGCCCTTCACCCCTCTCAGGCTCTCTGTCTTTCTCTCGCAAATAAATTTAAAAAGTCGTAAAGAAAAGACAAAGAAAAAGAAAGAGAGTGGCCTGGAGTGACTCAGCAGTGGGGCAGTCTTGGGGCGGAGTGATGGAGGCAGTGTGGAGGGACTGGGGCCAGGGATGGGTGTAGGCTGTGTTCGGAATGTAGGAGTGTATGCAGTCTTCACTGTCAGATCACACACACACAGGATAAAGTGATTTAGACTTCTTCAGGCTGTATACCAGACCAACAAGTACCTTCCCAAGGCCACCTGCCAGTGGTGAGCCAACCAAGCAGCTCAAAACTAATAGCAAGAGTGCTCTCCCTCCCAGGGTGAGGGTCTCGTGACCACAGACGGCCAAGCCACAACAATGGTCCACACAGTAGTCAGCCATTCGGAGAGGGGCCTCAGTGCTGGCCTCAGAGCTCGCACAGTCCAGCTCCCTGGGCGCTGCACACCAGGCTGTCCCTCTGGTTCCACAGCACAGCACCTGGTGAAAATACGCCAGGACGATTTTTACGTGTCCTCTCACATTCATTACGAATATATGAAATTTGCCCTCATCCTGCTCCCCAACCTGATCTCACTCTCCTCAGCCTCCACCGTAAAACAAAGTTCACCTTCAAAAACAGGGCTGCTTAGAAATGCACACACCTGTGTGCCTTTGGACTCCTGAGCGCAGTCACTTTCTCACTTCCCACCAATGGCCTCAGACCCACAGCTGCACTTGCCAATGATTATGATTTCATTCTTACCTTTGGTGTTATTACACAGCCCCATTCCCCTTTGGCTCCCCAAACACAGTCTCACCACCCGCCTCTCCATTTCCTAGCACACAGTCTTCAGGAGGAAATCCTACAGTGCACACTTCTACGTCAGGGAAGCAATAAGGAAAGCATTACGGTAGTCTTGGTCAATTATAGAAACAACCATTGCAGATTCATGGTCTTGGTCAAGAAATCCTGCTCTAGTTGGTTTGGCAATAATAACAGTAGAGTAATAATACTTAACTTCCTTTTTTTTTTTTTTTTTTTGAAAGACGGAGAGATCACAAGTAGGCAGAGAGGCAGGCGGAGAGACAGAGGAGGAAGCAGGCTCCCTGCCAAGCAGAGAGCCCCATTCCGGACTTGATCCCAGGACCCTGAGATCATGACCTGAGCCAAAGGCAGAGGCCCAACCCACTGAGCCACCCAGAATCCCTTAACTTCCTTTTTGACACCATTATTTTCAGTTCAATTTGTTCAACTTGAAGTTCTTGAAGATTCATATGGTAAGAAGGCAGTTTCAACCCACTGGGTCCCCCAAGCTGTTCTAAAATGAACACCTAAGTATCAACATCAGTCAAAGGCTTCATGCCTTTTTCCAGTGCAAAAGTGGAAACAAAGATGACCTTATTCTTAAAGGGTTTTTTTTTCCCCCTCCATATTTTTGTCTGGCTTGAAATCAGACTCGTGTTCTAAAACCAGCGATTAAGCACAGACTTCTGTTTTAACAGGATGTATTTAAGTCAGCCAGGAGCGTTCTCCCTGCATTGAGCCAAAGGTCTTAGTAAATCAGTTCTTCTTTCTGATTGTCTTGACACACGTGTCCCTGATTGTTATGAGGCCGCTATCCATGTAAGTATGTATTTCAGCTTTGCCTAAATAAAACCTCTCCATTTGTTCTGACCACGAATATTTAGGTTTGAACCAAGGGCGTCTGACTCAAGGCTGCGGTGTCGTGTCGGAGTCTTCCACTTTGCTGTCAAAGGCGAATGCACATTTCTTTCCCCAACCACACCCTTTTTAAATACTCTACCCTGCACCCCTCCAGTACTGTCTTCCACCCCAAAGAGATAATCCACGTATTGCAAAGAATTCCTTGATCGTGGGATGATAACGGGAAGCCCACCGACTTGCATTTTGGGCTTCACTAGGCTTCACTCCTTTTAACGACAAAGGAGAAGTCCACTAATGATGTTTACTCATCGCCGCCTGTGTTTGACTATAGTTTGAAAGGGGTTTTGTTATCATAAGACATTCCTGAACAATCACTCTCTCGGAACATCAAGCACACGGAAGGAGAGGTGAGGGTCAGGATGGGGGAGGAGGCTCGGAAAGAAAGGCTTCCCGGTTCGGTCCTCCCCCGCTTGCTCAGCGCCATCTAGTGGGGGATTGAGAAGCGACGGTAGGCGTGAGAAAGCTGGGAATGGGGCTCCCGGGGAGGAAGACGAGGCCTCCCAGCCACCCTCTCGGACAACACGCAGTCACCCACTGCTCATCTTCTTTGGATTAAACACGTCTTGAATAGTACACAGCACACACTTAATCTTACTGCTTAATCTTACATTGTCTCCAACCGGAGACACGGGCCTCCTTAACTCTCTCTTGATGTGTGGGTGGGGAGTACAAATAGTATTAATACAACCCAAACAAGCAGTGCCTGGGCAAAGATCAGAGATCACTCCAAAGTTAGATAAAATAGAATGCTGGGGCACCTGGTTGGCTCAGTGGGTTAAAGCCTCTGCCTTCGGCTGGGGTCATGGTCCGGGGGATCTGGGATCGAGCCCCGCGTCGGGCTCTCTGCTCAAAAGGGAGCCTGCTTTCTCCTCTCTCTCTGCTTACTTGTGATCGCTGTCAAATAAATAAATAAAATAAAATAAAAAATAGAATGCTGTTCTAATGTGTCTCCTGATTATAGTTGTATTATCTTTAAAACTACATTGTTACAACATAAACTGGTATGTATGTATAAATAAATTGTCTAGATAATTGAAGTTTCAACCACTATAATGTTTAATATTATTACTTTCAGAGAATTACCAAAGAAAACCTCTCATGAACTTCATTTAGTAAACCAAATCCTCAGGAGCAACTGTGACATGCCAGACTGTCTGTTCCCACACGAAGCGGCCCCTATTACTGTTAAGGTCTTATGTCCTCTTTCTGTAGTTCTTCCTCCTTCTCACTTCCATCTCCTGTAATTCTACCTTCTTGTAGCACCCTGCTGCACCCCATTTCTTAATTGTTTACTTCTTTTAAACTCAATGGTAGGCAACCATATAACTAAATTTTGTAGAAACGTGTCTAAATTCAGAGAGAGACCCTCTAAGACTCATCTATGGGTAAAATGTACCTGCTTTAATTAGTAGAATCCATGACAGTACTTTTGACTTTTCTTTTCTGCTTTATCCTGAAATATCAGAGGCCTTCCAGAAAACCGAAGTGGCTGAATAAGTCACCTTCAAATAAGTTAAGTGCAGTAGATTTTTTATATACTGTTGGTTAAAGGATATTCACTGAACTGTGTGTTCACATGAAAAATATAAAAAAGGTCCAATTCAGTTGGTACAACAATCTAAGGAAATGCATATTGGATACTCCCACCAGTCCTGTCATGCAAACTCCTTTCATGACTAATTTTTGGTGTGTTTCCTTTTTGAAATCACGTGGGTGTGAAGGAGAGTTAACTGGACATTCCTTACTTTCTTTTTTTTTTTTTTTTTTAAGATTTTATTTATTTACTAGGTAGTCAGAGATCACAAGTAGGCAGAGAGGCAGGCAGAGAGAAAGAGGGGAAGCAGGCTCCCCACTGAGCAGAGAGCCTAACGTGGGGCTTGATCCCAAGACCCTGGGATCATGACCTGAGCCGAAGGCAGAGGCTTTAGCCCACTGAGCCACCCAGGCGCCCCCATTCCTTACTTTCTGCTCAGTCTCAGACGCCCTTGACAGGACTGAGTGGCAGGTGATCCAAGCTGACAAGATACTTACTTATCCATGAAATTCTAATCCAGTTCTAGGATGACAAAGGGCCCCTTAGAAAGCAATAATAGTTGTATGGCATCTCTACTTAGAGGTTAGATGATGTCAGGAGACTAAAATCAGGAATGAGATTCCCCTCTCTGGGGCAGATCCCCTTCTGTGCAGTCTAAGGTTTACACCACTTGGAGAGTTCTCTTTAAAAACAGAACACAACAGTACAATTAGGTAAGAGAGTAAATATTTAAGAATAATTCCAAAGAGGTGATAAATCCTATACATATCACAAAATCCAGATTAATAGTGTTTCTTATTAGCTACCTGACACTTCTATAATATTTTCTCTACTCCTTTATAGCTGCACACCCTTTGATTGACTCTTTGAGTGACAATTTTGTTGTATAATTTTCCATAATAATGATGAAGTATACCTCAGTCCTTCCTGTAGCATTGGAGTTTGGGCTTGGTGAAAAATTAGATCAAGGAGAATAAAGATGCTGTCTATGAATGGAAATGTGGAATCCCTCCCTGTGAACAAGCCTTGCTATCTGAAGGAATAAGCCAAGAGAACAGTGGTTAATGTGGGAGGATCCAGTTGGGGCTATTTCAGAAATGGCTTTGGTATCTTTGATGAAAGGAGGCAGCATAGCCCAGGGTTGACGAGCTTGGTTTACTTACAACTATGTGACTTGGGCAAGTTACAATTTCTCTGCACCATGATTCACGAAAACCTAACTCATAAAGTTGCTCAGGGGATTAACCGAGAAAGGTAATACAACTTATTTAATATAGTGCTTGTTTTATTATCGGTTAGCTTTGCTTATGAATTGTTTTGCCTTAAATATTAACAATATTACTAAAAAAACCAGAAATTAAAAAATGCCCCAGGTGACGTTGATTCACAGTCTACATTGAAACCTACCAGACCACACTTGTACCAAGAATTCACTTACTTTGATGAGAGATGCCTTGGAGGTAAGGTGAGGAAGAAAACAGTGAAATAATTCCTTATATAGTGAAGAAGAAATGCATTCATTTAAAATCAGCTTTGCTGTCACAAAAATGATGGTTGGGAAGACTTGTTTAGCCATGCTTCCAAATATTAAAAAAAAAAAATTCCAAAAAAAGGTGCTTCAGAGCAACAATATTCAAATCAAGTCAAATGTATCTGGAATTTGCCAAATTTCTAGTGCTCCAAAACTAAAGTTTTTCGCTATAAAATGTATTTTTAAGGGGCCTTGAATGTGATACAGCAGCCAGTTCTTTGTTTTCTCTGTAAAATAGGCTTGAGTTTCAGACAGATCCGTGTTTGGGTCTGAGTTTTGCCACTCACTCTCCATGTGACTTTGGGAAAATTATTAACCTCTTTAAAATGGTTAACTTTTGAAAAAAAATTAATTTATTTAGTTGAGCGAAAGAGTGTGTGCATGCATAGGGGAGGGACAGAGGGAGAGAATCTTCAAGTACACGCCCAGTGAGCATGGAGACTGATGCGAGGTTGATCTCACGACCCATGAGATCATGACCCATTAGAGCATGACCTGAGCAGAAACCAAATGTTGGATGCTTAACTGACGGAGCCACCCAAGTGCCTCAAGGTGGTTTACTTTTCGATAAAATAAGAACATTATTTGGGTCTACCACGTATCTTTGCTACTAGCCTTGAATAAGAGTGAATGTCGTGCTTTTAGCACAGTTCTGACATATTCTAAGCCCTTAATAAAAGTTAGATATTATTATCTTATCATTTTTATTTTCCTTGTCTGGTTAGGAGCATAAAATTTTTATTTTGATTTGTATGGAGTCACAAAAGACCTGGAATAGCCAAAGCAATCTTGAAAAAGGAAAACAAAGCTGGAGGTATCAGAATCCCAGATTTCGAGTTTATTACAAAGTTGTAATAATCAAAACTGTATGGTTCTGGCACAAAAACAGACACATAGGGTCAGTGGAACAGAATAGAGAGTCCAGAAATAAACCCACAATTATATAGTCAATTAATCTTCAACAAAAGAGGCAAGAATATGCATGGAAAAAAGGCTCTTCTACAAATGGTGTTGGGAAAACTGGACAGCTACATGGAAAAGAATGAACCTGGACTAATTTCTTACACAATTCACAAAAATAAACTCAAAATGGACTAAGGACCTGAATGTGAGACCAGAAACCATAAAAATCATAGAAGACAGCACAGGTAGTAATTTCTCTGATATCAGCCAGAACATCATCTTTCTAGATAGGTCTCCTAAAGCAAGGGAAATAAAAGCGCAGATAAACTATTGGAATTACAACAACAACAAAAGGCTTCTGCACAGCAAAGCAAGCCATCAACAAAACTAAAAGGCAATCTATTGGATGGAAGGAGAGATTTGCAAATGATATTGCCAATAAACGGTTAGCATCCAAAATGTATAAAGAACAGACACAATGCCAAAAAAATGCCAAATAATCCAATTAAAGAGGGGTGGAAGAGGGGCCCCTGCATGGTTAAGTCAGTTAAGTGTCCATCTCTTGATTTCAGCTCATGTCATGATCTCGGGGTTGTGGGATCAAGCCTTACCTTGGCTCAGCACTCAACAGAGAGTCAGCTGAAGATTCTCTGTCTGTCCTATTCATGTGCGTGCATATGCACTCTCACTCTCAGATAAATAAATAAATATATTTTTTTAAATGGACAGAAGAGGGGCGTCTGGGTGGCTCAGTGGGTTAAACCCTCTGCCTTTGGCTCAGGTCATGATCCCAGGGTCCTGGGATCGAACCCCAAGTTGGGCTCTCTGCTCATCAGGGAGCCTGATTCCTCCTCTCTCTCTGCCTGGCTCTCTGCCTACTTGTGATCTCTGTCTGTCAAATAAATAAGTGAAATCTTTAAAAAAAAAAAAAAAAGACAGAAGAATGAACAAACATTTCTCAAAAAAAGATATGCAGATGGCCAACAGACAGGTGAAAAGATACTCAACTTCATTCATCATCAGGGAAATGCAAATCAAAAGCACAGTGAGATATTACCTCACACCTCTCAGAATGGCTAAAATCAAAAACACAAAAAACAAGTGTTGGTGAGGATGTGGAGAAAAAATAACCCTTGTGTACTGTTGGTGGGAATGCAAACTGGTGCTACCACTGTGGAAGATGGTGTGGAGTTTCCTCAAAAAATTAAAAATAGAACTACCCTACAAGCCAGTTATCCCACTACTGGTATTTAACCAAAGAATACAAAATCACAAATTCAAAGTGGATCCCTATATTTATTGTGACATTATTTATAATTATTTACAAGCCAAATTACGGCAGAAGCCCAACTGAATGGATAAAGGAGATATGATATGTACATACAATGGAATATTATTCAGCCATAAAAAAGAATGGAATCTTGCCATTAGCAACAACATGGATGGAGCTAGAGAGTATAAAGTTAAGTGAAATAAGTCAGTCAGAGGAAGCCAAATATCATGTGATTTCTCTTATATGCGAAATTTAAGAAACAACAACAAAACAAGCAAAGGGGGGAAAAGGGACAAACCAAAAAGCAAACTCTTACCTAGAGAGAACACACTGATGGTTACCAGAGGGGAGAGGTGTGAGGGCTGGGTGAAATAGGTTAAGGGGATTAAGAGTGAGTACACTTATCTTGGTGAGCATTGAGTAGTATGGAAGTATTGAATCACTAAGTTGTACACCTGAAACTAATATAACACAGTATGTGAACTACACTGGGATTAAAATTAAATTTTGGGGGCTTTTGTTTTTTGTTTATGATAGTTTCATTTCCTCTAAGAGCTATACTAGGTGCATATATTATCTTGTTGAGCCTTCTTATTTATAACTCAAACCCTGAGGCCCTGACAGAGATTTGAATACCCAGTATGTTTAACAAAAAATGAAGTGTATGGTCAGGAGTGTGTGTGTGTGTGTGTGTAGTGTGTGTTTTCTGATTCCTGCATTCAGCATCCCTTTAAAATAAATTGTACGAGGGGCGCCTGGTGGCTCAGTTGGTTAAGAGTCTTCCTTCAGCTCAGGTCATTGACCCCAGCGTGCTGGTATCCAGTCCCACATTGGGCTTCTTGCTTAGCAGGGAGTGTGCTTTTCCCTCTGTCCCTCCCCCTGCTCATACTCTCTCCCTCTCTCTCCCTCTCTCTCTCTCAAATAAATAAATAAATAAAATCTTTAAAAAATAAAATAAATTGTACTTATATATCTAAGTGGCCAGAAAAGTAACAAAAAATGGCCTAGAAATAAAAATGAACTTTTGAAGCATTTCTCAGAATAATCTACTTTGGAAGTGTCTATGTATTTCTATACTATATTCCAAGATGCACCTCATTGACTAGTACAAGCCACTTAGCTTCCTGGTGACTTGAGCTCCTCATGTGTGAAATAAGAATAAGATATTTAGTAAGATTTACAGAGTGCCATTCATTCAATATGTTTATTAGGTGTAGCAGTGAATAAAACTGACACGATTCCAGCCCGGTCGTCACGGAGCTTACAGTCTAATAAGAATAACGGACACTGGATAGTGTGATGAGTGGTATAAAGGAGGAGTACAGGGCACAGTGGGAACATACAACATGCTCACATAGTCTAGTCCGAGGAAGTGGCATTTGTATTTGTAAGAATTAAAAGTTTTTATGAAAAAAGGATTGGCGAACAGATTAAGAACCGGTTAATGGAACAGTGCATCTATTCATTCATGTGTTTATTTAACAAATAACTGACAAAATGGATGATTGTGACTTCACAGAGCTTACTAACATACATATGTGATTGTATATTGCCAGCTGCAATGCCAAGTATACAGCAGGAAGTCAAACTGAAGGCTCTTCCATGAGCCTCCCGAATCCATGCCCATTACCTCTGCTCTCACCAAGTTTTCCCCGGGCTATTCCAGCAGCTAACCCTACTTAGCCCACCTGCTACACAGCTATCAAAGTTAGCATCCAAAGAAACTTACCTTTAAATGCTCTGGGTTTGGAGCATTTTTTAAAAAGATTTATTTATTTTTATTTTTATTTTTATTTTAGAGAGAGAGCAAGTGAGTGTAAAGGGAGGGGTAATGGGAAAGAAACTCAAGGAGACTCCCCGCTGAGCGCGGAGCCCCACGGTGGGAGGGCTCCATCCCAAGACTCTGAGATGGCGAGCGAAGCCGAAACCAAGAGCCAGATGCTTAACTGACTGAGCCACCCACATGCCCCTGGTTGTGGAGAATTTAAATGGAGAAAATTTCATCCAACTGTTCCACGGAATCCTAAAAATGAGGTCTTTTCCCTTGTGGGTTGGTTACTGTTGGCCTCACTACACCCTGTATTTGGAACACGCATCATGAGAAGAATACACGCTTTCTGAGCTACAAGCTTGAGTTGGCTTTAATAATCGTAAACTGCAGTCCCTGTTTCCTCTGTCATGGCTTAAAATACATCTCCAGCTTCAGATGTCTGGACCGAAGATCTAGTAATTGCTTGTGGGGTCAGCAGGTTTCCATATTGGGTGCGAAAGTGTTGTAACAGGTAACCCAAGATCAGGCTGAGTCAGGGGAGGCAAACAATGAAGAAACAGGAGCAGGCACGTTGGGGGCTGTAATTCACTAGAGCACTATGGGTGCCAGATTACCCCCTCCAATCCCTACGCCAGATCCAGCCTATCTCAGAACAGTCTTAGAGCCTGGAGCTATTACTTAATGGGCAATTTTTTTTTATTATTATTATTATTTTTTACTTCCAGCATTGAGCTGCAGTTTTGATACACAGAAAGTGGATTCTTTAAACAAGTTGCTTAGAAGTCAATTTCAGTGAATTTACTGGTGAGGAATCACCTTGCGTATGATATTATTTTTTATTTGGCTTTCCACCAATCACTAGTAAGAGAAAAATTCCCTATGAAACTGCTGGGATTGTGTGTAAGTGTGTGTGTCTGTGTGCCTGTGTTTAAAAGAGATCACTAAGGGTGCCTGGGTGGCTCAGCTGGTTAAGCGGCTGCCTTCAGCTCAGGTCATGATCTCAGGGTCCTGGGTCACAGCCCTGCAGGGGGCTTCCTGCTCAGTGGGGAGCCCGCTTCTCCCTCTCCCTCTGCTCCCCTTATTTGTGCACTCTCTCTCTCTCTCTGTCAAATAAATAAATAAAATCTTTTAAAAAATAAATAAAAAATAAAAGAGATCACTAGCACCATCTTTGAAAATATCTAATTTTAAGAATACAGACATTTTCCTTCTTCCTGTATTATTTCTACAGCTGGAAGTTAGATTATTTGGGGGCAAAGAAAAGTGAAACTGAAAAAAAGTTTCTTCAAATCTCTAAGTTCTTCATGGAACTTGACTTGTGACGGATCTACGGAAAATCTAACATTTAGAAATCAAACAGTTTTTCTTTTCTTCTATCTCTGTTAGGATTCTCCTGGTGGCAGAAATGATAAATCAAACTGGTTTGAACACAGAAGATTTATTTGCTCACATAACTGAAGGACCCGGATTGAGCCAGGATTCATATTTCTTTCTTCTGTTTCTTACTCCATTCTCAAACCAAGTAATCAGCATAAGGCTTCCAATAGCTTCTGAGCCTGCATTTTTTTCCAGCTTCTAATTAAAAATAAAGAGCAAATGTCTTCCTCCTGGCATTCTTAGCATACTTCCTGTACTTTGCTCTGATTGAACCCACATGGGTCACATGACTGGTTAAATTAGTCTCTGTAGTCAGGCAAATGCAATGTGGTGATTGGCTCAAGGCAGAGTCATGTGCTCCACTACTGGGACTGGAGGTACAGCCCTATGGGGAGCAGGTGAACCCAAAGTGGGAGAGGAGCAGATGCACCCAGTAAAGGCATAGTTGCTGCTGGAAGGAGGGGAAATGGATGCTGGAGAGACAAGTAATAGTCACTTAACTTAAATCTCACTTCTCATCAAGTTCCATCCACACACCACCCTCCAGTTCACATACCATTGTGAAACCAGAGATAGCTTGCGGGGAGCAGGGATAGAGGGAGGACCTACTTCTATTTCTTCCCTCCTTCTGAAAAACAGTTTTTAGCTTCCCATTACCTACAGAGAACTTCTCAATCTGGGATACATCCCACTAAGGATTGTGGCAATATCCTAGAGACTAAAACATAGAATAAACTGATATCTTCCTTGCCCATCACTTTTACTGAAGATTTAGGAGAATACCCTAATGTATATTACCAGATAAATATATTATGGAGTAGGATAGAAAAAGTCACGTGAATTCAGGTAAACCACAAGACTTTAAGTCCATTTTCTGCCTTGGGTTGTGTGTTCAGTGTTTGGTCCCATGTTGCCCTGGTATGCATGAGAAACCCCAGATTCCTCGCTTGGCCCACTAGATTATTTGCAATACACACCATCTCTGTACACACCATCTCTGTGTATCTGTGATCACACACCACATTTAAGTCTCATCTCCTAGTCTATTCTCATACATATCTCCTGTCCTCCTGAACTTTTCACTGTTCTCCAAATGTTTCTTTCATATGGCTTTACATGTTCACTCATGTTATGCTCTTTGTCAAAGATGTCCTTTCCTGATCTACTTCTACAGCAGAAAAACTTTTATGCACTCTTCAGTACCCAATTCAAATATTATTTCCACACTGAAGTACATTATAATTAAATATTTCCTTTGTGAAAATTTTTTCTGACTCTTTGGCTATGAGTCACCTCTCAATTTTTGATTCCTAGAATATTGTATTTATGCCACTGTTATTACATCGTATTATTGAAGTTAAGTTTAAAGGGATGTGTCTGTCTCTTCCCATCAGACTCTGGTCTCCGCCATAACCCCAGCATCTAACACACAACTGTCAGTATATATTGATTGACTAACCTGAAAACTGATACTGTGCTTCATTCTCATTTGTACTTGTAATGTCTAATATCAGACCAAAGGAAGTACTCAAACATGTACTGAATGAATGAATATTAAATGTAAGACTCCATATTTTTTAAGTAGGCTCCAGGCACAACATGGGGCTCAGACTCACAACCTTGAGCTCAAGAGATCAGGAGATCAAGATCAAACTCACTCTACCGACTGAGCCAGCTAGGTGCCCCAAGACTCCAGTATTTATTATCAGACTCTGGAGACACTTTAGCTTCTTCTTCTTTTTTTTAATTTTATTTATTTATTTGACAAAGAGACACAGAAGGAAAGGAAAATAAGTAGGGGGAGAGGGTGAGGGAGGAGCAGGCTCCCCACTGAGCAGGGAGCCTGATGTGGGACTTGATCCCAGGAACCTGGGATCTTGACCCAAGCTGAAGGCAGATGCTTAACGACTGAGCCATCCTGATGCCCCTTAAGCTTTTTCCTGAAATTAAGGGAATGTGTAAAAGTATTTATCAGAGAAAAATGAGATGTAATTACCATGGATCAAGCTTTGGGGCAATTCCAGGAGCCAGAGCAACCTAAGTCATAGAGTCAATTCCTAATGGAGAGAGAGGACCAAGCTTGAGGGCAGTGGCTCAGAGTTAATGCAGATGCTTTGGTTTCAAGTAACAGAAACCTCAACCTACCATTAAGCAAAAAAGAATGTTTAAGTAAAATACTAAGTAGATGGCAAATATCTGGTATCTAGACTACTTCCACCTTTCCTTTCTTCCAATCCCAGCATATCTGCATTGTCCTTGGCTACCTTTCTTCCAAGGTAATAAGATGACATCCAGAGTTCCAGAATTTTCTGTCATACAGGCATGACAATGGCCAGAGGATGAAGGGGACTATCTCTTTTCTGTGACTGTTTAAATAATAATAAATTATTCCCAGATTTCCTCTCAAATCTCACTGGAGAGAACTGACGCCCATGCTCACACCCAGAGAAATAGACCATCAGGACCGGCTAAGCCCACTGAGTTCAGAATTGGGAATTGGGAATGGGTGCCAAAAAAAGATGTAAAACGTCTGAATAAAAGTTGGTTTGGGGTTGCAAAGAAAAAGAGAATTTACTGTATGGCAGGTGATTAACAAGGTCTTTTATAGACTCCTTTGCCATTTGCTGGTGGAGAATAATTTGGGGGGCAATGAAATTCTTACAGTCCAAAGACAGGCAAGATCCCACTGTAAGGATTTCCAGTTTAGGACATTTAGCCACATTTAAGAAAATCATGTCTTGATGCTCTGTGATGAAAGTAAGATATGAAAGTTTATATATTTTATAACTATAGTGTATAGATTTTTAAATTTGCCTAGAAAAAAGATTGGAAAGAAATAAGCCCAAAATGGTGGTTGTGTTAGATAATTTGAGGTAGGGTAATTTTTGGTTTTCAAAAGCTTTATAATGTGATTATATTACTTCAGACTTTATTTGCCATATATATATATATATATGACATATATATTATATATATGTCATATATATTATATTATGAAGTAATTTTATATATATATAATTACTTCATAATATAATTACTTCAGAAGATCTTAACAAAAGATATATAGGTATAGACATCTATTATATATCTATAATAATGGCCTTGATTAATGATGAACATCTGACTAAATCTGTGACAGTCGCATTTAAATATAACTCTTTTTGGTTGTGGGTTTTATTTGAAGCAAAGCAAATATTTTTTCTTTTTTCTTTTCTTTTGTTTTTCAGATTGCATTTTGTTATCCTCTCTTTTTGATCTGAGCCATGCTTTCCTTTTTCTGAGCTCCCTCTTCATGCCTTGTATGTCCACCAGGTCCATACCCATGATAGGATTCCCTAGTGTATTCCTCGTCACTGCTGCGCGTACATACTTCTCCTCATTTCCTTCTATGACATCCAGAATCATGTGGGAGCTCTGGGGGAGAAAATGCCTCCTCAAATGTGACCAGAAGAAACCATCTGTCTGTAGAAAGCGTTCTCCCACTATGACAAAAGATTTCCTTACTTCTTGGGCTTATTCTACCCTCTCAAGGATGTATGTATCTTAACTGAACCAGAAGGGATTATTTAAATTTCTTTATTGATGGTATAGAGAGTGGGGGATGGTCATCAGATTAATTTTCCATCACATTTTTAGCAGAGGGAACTTAGCTTCCTCCCACAACAGGAGAAATCTTGTGGGTCTCTCATCATTTCATGGGGCGTTAAGCAGCCATGATGGTCAAAGTTTGCAAGCAGCTGTGCAGGCAGACCTAGGTGCTCCTTCCCTGGGTCTCTAGGACACCACTCTCTCTTGGATCTCTTCCTACTCTACTGGCTACTCCTACAAATTACCCTTTGCTGTTTGTTCTTCATGTTCCAAACTTCACAATATTTGAGTGGCTGAGATTTAGGTCCTTGGGCCTCTTCTCTACTGTAGCTACATAACATTCCTTCTCAGATCTTGTCCTCCACCTAGCATTAAATACCACCCGTAAGTAGATGTTCCCAAGTTTCTGTCTCCAACGTGAACCACTTTCTCAACTCCAGACATCTCCTCTTCGATGTCTAATAAACTACAGTTTAACATGTTCAAAACAGAACTCTTGATTTTCTTCCCTAACAGTACCTTCCCCACAATTTTCTCTGTCTCCAAAGACAATGAATTTATTCCTCTAGTTGTTTGAGGAAAAGCCTTGGAATCATCTTGATCTCCTCTCTCAAATTCTTTTGCCTTTACCTTTCACATCTATTCATAATCTGACCACTTCCTACCACTTCCACCATCACCTTAGGGCAAGTCACGCCATCTCTTTCCTAGATTATCAGAACAGTCTCCTGACTGGTCTCTCAGATTTTTGTCCTTAACTCCTATAATGTGTTTTCCACAAAATAAACTGTCCCTTCTAAATGTAAGTCAGGTCATGTCACTTCTCTGTTCATAACTCTTGAAAATGTCCCGTCTCATCTGTGAAAATAAACTCCAACCTCTGTACCATTGTGCCATGCCTAGAAGGCTCTGTGGGATTTGTCCTCCTGCTACTATTCTCACTTATGCTGCTAGGCCTCTCCTGGTTTATCTTGCTTCAGTGAGGATTGACTTATCCAATAAGCAGTAGGCATAGTGCCTTAGGCCCACAATGCTTTCAAGAGTCCACAAAAACATTTAATTTCTGGGGCGCCTGGGATGCTCAGTGGGTTAAGCCTCTGCCTTCGGCTCAGGTCATGATCTCGGGGTCCTAGGATCAAGCCCTGCTTGGGCTCTCTGCTCAGAGGATAACCTCCTTCCTCCTCTCTTTCTGCCTGCCTCTCTGCCTGCTTGTGATCTGTCAAATAAATAAATAAAATCTTTTTTAAAAAAACCAACATTATTAAGAAATTATTCTTTTAAAAACAGAAGAAAAAAATGTCTAGGTTGAAGGTAATATTTCATTATTATTTTTAAAAGATTTTCTTTATTTATTTGACAGAGAGAGAGCATAGCAGGGGGAACAGCAGGCAGAGGGAGAGGGAGACACAGGCTCCCCACTGAGCAGGGAGCCTGATGTGGGGCTCGATCCCAGGACCCCAGGACCACCACCCAAGCCAAAGGCAGATCTTTAAAGACTGAACCACACAGTCACCCCTAAAGGTAATATTTTAACATATAATATTAATATATTCGTTTTTATACCAACACAATCATAATATATATATATATATTTAATTTATTTTTTTTTTTAAATGAAAGAAGGGGCCCATAAGGCAAAAATGCCTAGGACTCATTAAAATCCCAGTGTATTTGAGGCATCTGGGTGGTTCAATCAGATAAGCATCTGACTCCTGTCTTTGGCTCAGGTCTTGATCTCAGGGTTGTGAGGTCGAGCCCTACATTGGGCTCTGTGCTCAGCAGGGAATCTGTTTAAGACTCTCTCTCCCACTCCCTCTGCCTCTCTAAAATAAATAAATAAATCTTTAAAAAAGAATAAAATCCTAATGTAGCCCTGGAGTTAGTCTAGGAAGAATTCCGGGTTGAGTTAGGAAAGTCTTGCTGTTTTAGTAAATGGGAAAGCTGAGGAATCATTCTGTCCTTTTTGGATTTTGCATCCCCCATTGGATCCCATTTGTCATTGTTCGGTGACTTTTTTCCTCCCTTGTGCTCAACTCTTTCCCAACTGAGTTCAGAACCCCACTCACACAAATAATGAGGACCTACTGTCAAATAAATGGAATCCCACCTTTAGGTCTTAAGAGCCACCTCCACCTTCCTTAAGGATCTCCACTTGCCTCCTGGGTGCAGTGAGACAACAAAGGGAAATTACTCTAAAGGATCCAAAAAGGGAAGACCATGAGACTCAGAGTTCAACCTACCTGATGCCTTATTAGCTGCCTAATTAAAAAAAAAAGAAAGAAAGAAAAAGCCCTTACTATTGCGTGTGCTCAAATTCCTTTAAGAAAACAAACCTTTTATTTTCAACCTCAATGTTTATATGACATTTTTTGGTCTTTCCTTTTATAAAGATTTTTCTATCCTCTTGCATCTCCATAAAGGTAAAAGTTCACCTTTAATTTTCTCCTCCCATAACTACAGCTTTTAAATACAGGTAAGTTATAGGCATTGCTATTGCAACCTGGAAATTACCTATAAATCTAGCCAGACCAGTACCTTTACAAGAGATCAGAGAAATGGCTAAAACACTCTCTCTGGCATTAACTAAGAAGAAAAATTTTGGTAGGGAGTGCTGAGAACATTCATAAACTGGTTTTGCAAAATCCGTTGCTTGTGTATTATGCATACATGAAAATTTACCCATGGTGAATCCCAAAGCAATCTTAATTTAACCTTTTACCTCCATTTTTATTTTCTGTAAAAAATAGGCTCTTTCTAGAACAATTTTTACTACTGTTCTGCTCACTTGCTTTTCCATCCTCCGCAATGTTTAGGAACAAGTCACAGAAAGATACCTGAATACCTAGCACTGAAAGCCATCAAAAACAGAATATCCGGGCACCTGGGTGGCTCAGTGGGTTGAGCCACTGCCTTCGGCTCAGGTCATGATCTCAGGGTCCTGGGATCAAGTCCCGCATCGGGCTCTCTGCTCAGTGGGGAGCCTGCTTCCTCCTCTCTCTCTGCCTGCCTCTCTGCCTACTTGTGATCTCTCTCTGTCAAATAAATAAATAAAATCTTTAAAAACAAACAAACAAAAAAACAGAATATCCATGTCTGAAGTATGTTCTTATCTGGATGTACATGTATGAAGTAATTGGACTCTCAGAATTCTTTTTATGCTCTTAATTCAACGAAACAATTCATAAAGGAACACACTTCTATTTTATAGCTCATTGACATGTTTGCCTTTCCCAGGGTTCCCTTTCTGACCGGCTTTCCTCCCAGCTGATACCAGTTCAAACTGGTGAGGCTCCAGACACACGGTTAATCCACAATGCCTGCACAACAGAATGATCTGAAGAGTGTGAGAAAGCATGACCCAGCACCCCCTCAGAGACTTTGATCCCCTGTGTTTGGAGTATATGTGCACAGCTTGGTCATTTGGTAACCATGTCCTCAAAGCAGATCACAAAGGAAAAGAAAAGCCATTTTTTCCTTCTGCCTGGCTGCCTTGACACCTAGCAAATTATTTTTTACCCTCAAAAGAAAAATGGGGCCAAAGAAACTTTTACATTTAGCTAATACAACGTGCTATCTCTCAAGAGGTGGTTGGCCCCTTCAACATCAGGGCAACGCACAGAAAGACAGTAGAGTGGGTCTGTGTGCCCTTCATATAAATGTCAACACCTACTCTGGGCCCCAAAGTCAATATTTTTAATATTGTCTCATTCTGGACTTTTAAAACATGCACTCTATCAGCTTGTCTGCATATTCCTAATGTAAGAGCACAGAAGTTTCCAGCAGCTCATTCTGTTTCTTCCCTAGATGTTCATGCTTCACTACATGTACTCTGCCTCCGAAAAATTGCAACAGTAAAAGCTTGTAAGATGTCAGACAGACCAACACAATATTGCTCAGGGGTAAGACCTGGATCGTTGTTAAAGAAAATAACGAAAAGTCTTCCACACAGATAGAAGCCAAGCCTGACCCCGTGTCTCCAGTGCCTTCCTGGCCTCCAACAATATAGGGTGACTACACCCTGCCATCACTTTCCAGGAATGCTCAGATGTGACTTTGACATCTTTGACAGATGTGACTGTTCATCTTATTTCTCAGAAGGAAGTAGATGGGGCAAAAGAAGGAAGCAGGAGCTCCTTTTTACCTCCGCCATATTCATCTTCTAGTCCTTCTAATGGGAGGGAAGAAAGCACCTCCACAGGAAACACCTCCCATGCCCTTCCTGCACCATGACTGAGAATCCAGTTTGGTCACCTCACTAACCCCCATCAACACCACCACTGGCCAAACCTTTTGTTCCTGGGTCTCTATATGGTACCATATAGAGTATGGTAGCAGAAACAGTCTTTCTCACCTGAATGAGGACATTTTTAAGGATGGTTTAGGTGGGGCAGAGAGGAGACAGGGAAAAATGAAAAAAAAAAAAAACTTCTGTAAAATTTTCCTTATGTATCTGGATTTTTATAAAATTATACCACAGCATTTTTCTCCTTTTGGCACTCTCTTCTCCCAAATGGTTTAAAATAAGCAACAACACCCTCCGTTGTAGTCTCTCTTCTCTGTGTGTAGCGCTTGGTTTGGGAGAGGAAGTTTTAACCCTCTATGAGGTGAATGCCAGGAACCATTTTAGGATGATTTACCAGAAGTCAGTCAGGAAGCTGACATGTGATGCCTGTTTGTAAAGGAAGAAGGACAGAGCCAGGGCATTTTATGTTACTGTGAGAACCCACACTGACCTTTGCTACAGAAACAGGTAATACTTCTTATTCCAATACCACATTTCCAAGTGAGAAATGGAACCTCACATCTGCCCACTCCCATATCTTTCATAACACAATCAAGAGTCTATCTTGGTTTCACACAGAACCACGAACTCTGAAAAATGCCAAAGAAGCTGCCCCGGTCCCTAATTTCACTCTCAAGCACAGACAAGCATGGTGGTTTTCTAATGGTCACCCAGCGACACAGGCAGAGAACCAAGGATCTTCTGTCATCATTTCAGGGCTAATGCATTCCCCAAACTGCTCCTTTTTCTGGGAAACAGACATTTTCAATTGTAAGCTGCTAGAAGACAGAGACTGTGTGTTTTAACCCGAATGGTAAAACAGAATGGAAAATACCTATCTGGGAGACAAGAGCTCTGGAATTTGGGCTTGACTGTGCCACTGGCCCTGGGAAGTCATTCAGTAAAATGAGACCATTAGATTATATGAAATCTAAAGGCTTTTTAGCTCTAGGGTTGTGCACTGAAGAAATATTCATCAATAAACACGAATGGCCAAATACCAAAGGCAAAAGTGTCCTATCATGGGTACGTCCCCGCTCTTCCCTGCCCTGTCCAGCACACCCTGCTCTGCTTTGACAGACCCCCCACTCCCACCCCAGCCCAGAAACTCTAACAACTGGCCCTATTTTTAAAGCTTCTTTTCAAGGCTAATGTGACCTGATCACTATGGTGCATTTTGGTCATGTTTTCTCACTCTTGAGAGATCAAAATAATTGTCATTTTCTCCATTTATGTTCAGAAACCCCAGCATTGGTGTACAGACCCAGAGGAAGGGTTGTTCGCCTTGAGAGACAGGAGAAAATAATGTTGTTGTATTTCTCCATCCATGTTTTCAGAGCCCTTGAAAGAGCAGGATGCTTGTTATTTAAAAGGTTATGATATTCAGAAAGAAAAAAGTATCGTCAGGGTACAGTAACTGCACTGGTTTTCACTCCAAAGGCAGGAAATAGCTTGGCCAACCTGAAAATAAAATATGCTTCTATTAAGCAGCTAAGCTTGTTAGACTCCCAGACTGGTGGCAGGAACAGAATTGCATACATAATGCAGACACACCAATGCTTCTTCTTTTTCCAGAAATTTAAGGAATCTTTTTCCCGTTTTTTTTTTTTTTAATTATTCCACAAAAAGATTCCAAAATACAAAACAGATTTTGCCCCAACGGTTCAACCATCTTTCTTCCTTGGATTTATTATTGTCGTTTTCTTGTTCCTTTTCCCAACAGGTCTCTCATGGAAAAGGAGAGCTCTCAGTCCGTCAACTTTCTAAGGCCTCCGGAACCCACTTTTTCTAGAGAAGATTCTAAATGGGTCACTTCCTCGTGTGGCCTCACTACAAATCACACACCCACGCTTGTCCCTTATCCTATTTTCAGAATTGAATGGCCAACTCAATTCCATGAGGCCTTGCCCACCTCCAGCTAAGGTCACGGTTGGTACTTAAAAGCAGTGGTCTTTTTTCTCTCCCAAAGGCTTGCTTTTATCCCTACATCCACCCTTCCTCCCTTTTCCTTTGCCCTTTCCTTCTTCAATGGGGCTGTGTTATGAGGAACCTGGCCACACACAGAGACTATTACAGGAATAAAACCTGGAAAACAGCACACGGTTATGAAATATTAAACTTCAACTTCTCTTCATTTTGCTCCCTGCATTCTCCTCCCCCTCCAAGAAAACACAAACCTCAACAGATCTGTGGCTCATGTTATCTTCAGCTGTAAAAGCCAGCTGAACCAACAGAGCAGCGCTCTCTCTCCCGCTGCCTAGAGGTTTCAAAAGGAGCTACTGTAAAGAACAGTCCCTTCTTTGGCCTTGTGGACGACTTTCGTAGAGGAAGCTGATTATTAAGCTGGAATCAGCCTGATAAAGAACTCTATACATGGTAGAGTCGCGTACTAATGAAATCTGTTAACATCAGGAATTCTTCTATGCCAATGAAAAGAGAGGACGGGCAAAGACAGGAAAGTTACAGTGCTGGAGACTTCTGCTCTTTTCCTTGTGATCTTTACGAAAGAAGAAAGAAAGTTCAAGGATCCGTCCATTTCTTCGGTCAGCCCTAACCCATGAACTTCAGTGGGAATTTGGCCTAAGGAAAGATTGCCTCATCAGGCATTGATTCAGTTCAAGCCAACCCATTTCAAGGTGCCACCCATTAATTTCTTGACTGCAAATAGGAATTTTGCCCTAGGCCAGAACTCACAATTGGTCCCCGTAGACCTGAAATGGATTTCCACAAGTGGCTGGGGAAAGGGAGTCTCTCTTTATGATGTCTCTCCTTTGGTCCACTCTTTCTTTCTTTATTCCCTCTTCTGCTTCAGCACATGAATAACAGAGCACTCAAAGAGCTTCATTAGTCGATGGCATGCAAACAGCTGCTCACAGGATTTGCGACTGGATTGATTCTGACGCTGCTGGTATAGACTGACCTGAGCGAAAGGACTGTGCTTTCCAGCTTGGACACATTCCCTTTTTTTTTCTTTCCCATCTGATGTATTCATTCAATGTTTGTTTCATAAATGAAAAGACAGTATCCTTACAGAGTGGCTCTCTGCATTATGATCGAAGTCTTGGTTTATACATGTCTGTATATAAATATAAAATTGCTCTTATTTTTTATTCCTGAAATGCATATTGAATGCGCAAGCTACAAAAGAGAGAAAGCATTTAAAAGTAGTACTTTTAAGGGTGATGGCATGTGTAGCATTCCTAATCCATCATTAATCGCAGAGACTGGAAAAATAATAGTTGTTTTATGTATCTGGGAAATGGGTTGTTGTTTTGCTAGGAGTAACTCTTCCTTTCTTGCCAGTTTTTGAGGCAAATTTTCAGACCCCGTCTGTGACATATAGTTGAATTCAACTGCCTTTGTAAGACTTAGAGATCCAGAGGCCTGAAACCAAAGTATTTGTACCTCAGAGGAGCAGTCACATTGGTGCACAAGGACGCATGTATTAGGATGGTCTTTGCAGCATTTATTGACAGTAGCTAAAATGACAGCCTGGAAAACACATAAGGGAAAATCACAGGGGAATGGCTAAGTAAGCTCTGAGTTGTTTCTACCACAGACACTATAAACCAGTTAAAAAGAATGAGGTAGAATTCATGTACCAATAAGGACCCATCTCTAAGACATAGCAGTAAAAAACCCCTACTGATCCCTTCTATGTTATTGGTGGGAATGTAAATTGATCCAGCCACTATGGAAAACAATGTGGAGGTTCCTCAGAAAATTAAAAAAAAATCCACCACACGTTCTAGCAATTCCACTTCACACGCAAAGGAAATGAAAACAGGTTTTGGACGGGATACCTGCATTCCCGCGTTTATCAACAGCATTATTCACAATAGTTATGTGACTGTAACTATTCACAATAGTTATGGAAATAACCCAAACACCCACTCACAGATGGATGGAAAAAAGGATGTAGTGCGTATACACAATGGAATATTATTCAGCCATGAGAAAGGAGGATGGCCGCCATTCGCAACTACATGGATGGACCCTGGGCACACCACACTAAGCGAGGTAAGTCTGAGAGAGACCAGTGCTGTATGTTATCATTTATATGTAGAATCTAAACAAATAGAGAATCTAAACGAAAATAGAGAGTAAAATGGTAGTTACAAGGGGTGAGGGGTGGGGGCAAGAGTGATAGGTGTTTAAAGCCAAGGCTTGTAACAGACAGTAAATAAGCCATAGATATACAACATACAATATAGTGAACATAGACAATATTGTACAATAATTATGTAATGTGATCGAGATCACTACATTGGCAATAATATTATACTATATACAATATACAGTATATAATATATTATATATATCAAAGTAACACCCTGTATACCTTAAACTTACACAATGTTACAAGTCAAATATATTCAGTAGAAAATGTTTAAAACCATAGTATTTATTTTTAAAACATACTTATACACATAGAACAATACTGCATAGTTTCTACCTAGAAGGTCTATAAAGGAAACAGTAGACTGGTTGTAAAGGAAACACAGTAGACGGGTTAAGACTTCCTTGGAAGAGGCTGGGAAAGATTTGGGATTAAGAACGGTGATGACAGGTCGCCTGGGTGGCTCAGTGGGTTAAAGCCTCTGCTTTCGGCTCGGGTCATGATCCCAGGGTCCTGGGACCAAGCCCCCACATCGGGCTCTCTGCTCAGCGGGGAGCCTGCTTCCTCCTCTCTCTCTGCCTGCCTCTCTGCCTACTTGTGATCTCTCTCTGTCAAATAAATAAATAAAATATTAAAAAAAAAAAAAGAATGGTGATGACAGGGGAGTTGAACCTTAAATGTAACATTATCATTTTTCACAAAGAAATTGCATCCATATATTATTTATGTAGCTTAAATTTAAGTTCTTTGAAACACAGTATGAAGAGGTCGAAACTTTTTTTTTTGCATTGCTCTATTTAACAAATCCTTAATATTATGTCTTGAAAATCAACTTTTCTTCTTCCTGAGGCTTATTTATGCCCGAGGATTCTATTCTAGCAGAGCAATGGGAGAGGGTAGGTAAACAAACTGGAATTCGAACTACAACACAACAACACAGAATAAAGCATCAATTACTCCCTCTCCACCCTTTCTTGGACCTGTGCCCACTACTTCTCAGTGGCCACCCCACTCACCCTGAGAGATACAGAACCCCTAGTACTGTGGGGCCCTTAGAAATCATTGCTTGAACCCCTTGGTGTTAAGGTGAGGGTGCTGGTGTGCTCGGGTTTAATCTGCCCCCCTGACCCCAAAACCTGTCCTCTACCTTGATTTAAGCCCTCCTCTGGGAGTGAGGCAACCCCGGCTGGCCTTCCCTGTCCGGCTCTGCAAACTTGGCAAACTCCTCCCATTAATTCATTCATTTTTCTTTTCTTTCTTTTCTTTTTTTTTTTTTTTTTTTTTGAGATTTAATTTATTTGACAGAGAGAGACAGTGAGAGAGGGAACACAAGCAGGGGGAGTGGGAGAGGGAGAAGCAGGCTTCCTGCTGAGCAGGGAGTGAGGAGGATTCGGGGCTCCATCCCAGGACCCTGGATCACTACCTGAGCCAAAAGCAGACACTTCGAGACTTAAGCCACCCAGGCAGCCCTCACCCCATTAATTTCAATAGCAAAGAGCTGTTGCTTTGTCAGAGCTGTTTATTTCCATTCGCTGGGGTTGGGGTGGGGGAGCTGGTCTTTTTGACTGTATTTTCACTATTCCTGTTTTTCAGAAGTTCCTTTAGTTTCTCCATTTCTCCTCCTTCTTTTCTTTGTCTCTTGACCTTTCTCTCTGTCTCTCTGTATGTCTGTCCCTTTCTGAATGCACTCTGTCCCTTAGGGTTCTCTTTATTTTCTCAAAATGTAGTCTATTAAGCAAATTTTTGTTATGATAAATTTCAGTAATACTAATAAAAAAAAAAAAAGCCTGTAAAAAAGTTAAGACCAGAAGGTAGATTCAGTTTTAATGAACTGTTCTTCTTTTACCTTGCTTTTATGTTGCTCTTTTTTATCTCTTCATCAAGGAAACTGTATTCCATCAAGCCCCAGGGTATGATAAATAACTTACAAGGATGCACGATTGTACATAACTCTCTTGACAGGGTGACTCACAACACTGATAGGTATTATCTACATTCTTTAAATGGTTTCCTGCAGGGAGAAACCTGTGCGCACCCAGAAAGACAAAAGCACAGGAGAATAAAATGTCTAGAGGTGACTTGTTTGGCCCATCCTTATTTCCTTGCAAGAGGTTGCTTAGAAAATGCAACTATTTTCAAAAAGGCATGAGCAACTGAGAAACAGATGTTAGCATTCTGCCTGATCTGGATCCTTCCAGGACGGCTCAGCAAACAGCCCATTTCTCAGGGTGTCTCAACCTTTCATGGGCTCCAAGAAAAAAGGCAGAAGTCGTGTTGGCTGGGAGAGGCATGAATGCACTGAAACTGTGCCTTTCCAACCTTTCTTAAGAAACCTTTTTGCCAAGTGCTTTTCCAAAGAAGTGGGAATTCCATTAAGCGACATTTCTCAGGTACAGAATCCTCCCTTTGAACTTGAGTCTTTTGGCATTTTCATTTACTTCTGCTTAAACAGACACACGACCAGTGTTTATCAGTCCAGCACTTGGCTGGGGCCTTCTCCCTTCTAAACCATGAAAGGAAGCTCTGGTAAAATTATGATTCTTTATACCTGACAGGCTGTGACCTGTAGAAAGCTCTGAGTTCTGGCAGAAACACAAAATCAATTGAGTTTCATCTAAACCATTCTTTGGCTTTCAAGACCCTTTGATAAATCTCAGACGGAAATTCTTCAGTCCCACAGAAGCTCAGGAGGGTAACCATACACTTTGATTTTTTTACTTTATCATGTAATTGAAGTGGCATTTTTATTGATCAGTTGCTCACTGGATCAGTGGTTTTATTAATCTGCTTTTCTAGTCAAATAACCTGACAGGACTTCATTTAAAACTGATTGTAGTGTCTGTAACTGGGCTTCACTTGAACAGCGACCATAGGTGACTGGAGTCAGCATTCTATGACAAAGCCCACATCCAACAGAATAAAGATCCAGTCAAGTTGGGAAAACTGGGAAACTTAACATGGCCGCCATTGTCAGCTTCTCGAGTCACAGCAACAACCTGGTTGTTTGGCTTAGCGGGAGGGTAAGGGAGAAAACTAATCTACCCTCCACACTCCAGGAACAATGGTCTTTCTAAAATACTAATTCTATCATGCCTAACCCCGCTGCTTTTGGGACAAAGATCAAAAAACTCACCTGAGCCTCCAAGATCTTCCACCACTCATCTCCCTTTCTAGTCTCATCCCTTGCCCTCACACTGTAAACGCTGCCACCCGAACTCCTTACAGCTGAAGAAGTTCATCAGCCTCACTCTAACTTCTTGGCTTTTAAGCATGACAGTCCTTCTACGTAGAATACACTCGCTATTCCTCAGGGGCTAATCCTTATTCGCCCTTCAGGACAGCTTTAACTCCAGACTTCAGAAGTTCTTGATATCTAACACACCATTTTGAAATCTCCTTCTATCTTTGATGCTTGATTGTAAATGCCTTGAGAAAAGGGACTGTGTCTGAGACATCAGTGTTTAACTCTATTGCAATATAATTCATAATACATTACACAAAATTTCTCCCCTCCAGATTGTTTATCCTCTCTGGAAATATGCTATATGGGGTCTTGTCTTCCCCGCCAGAAAAACATCCATGAGAGCTTGGCTTGCCCATTCACAACACAGCAATTTGGGAACACATAGTAGTCATTCCGCAAGTAATTGCTTCTGGGTAGCAGGTACTCAGAATTCAATGAATCTAGGGTATCACTGATGGTGAGAAGCATCAGTATTTTATCTACCATTAAGAAATCAGGTAAAGCCTCCAAAATTATGACATAATGCTTATTGAAGCTATGACACGCTTTTACTTAGACATTTTTCTATTTGGTTTAAGAGAACTGTTTGGTCATAGATATTTATCCTATCATTCTTACACATACATAAAAAGGAAAATATAAGCAAAATAAATTGGTTCCATTTTCTAAATGTTTTCATATTCAGAGTCTAACTCTGCTGCATCACATTTTTTAATTCAGAAATTTCCACGTCCATGATGTTTCCCACGATATCATCTGTACCAACTGAGTGTTGGTGTTGTACCATTTTCTTTTTTTTCTTTTGTTGACAGAGAGAGAGAGCACAGACACGTGGGGGAGTGGGAGAGGGAGAAGCAGGCTTTCTGCTGAGGAGGGAACCCAATGTGGGGCTGCATCCCAGGACCCTGGGATCATGACCTGAGCCGAAAGTAGACGCTTAACCGACTGAGCCACCAAAGGCCTTACTGTTGTACCATTTTCTTAAAAGTGTGCTCTGCTAGTATCTCTTGGATTTTCCTCCAAGCCATTGACACCGCCCATTTTGCAGGTTTGGGGGCCAGTGCCCTGTTGATCTTATCAAGTGTTAGATTTCAGATGACCACAATTCATGTGCTTTCCTCAAATGGTCCTTAAAAGTCAGCTGACATAAAAAAAGAAGCACTCAGTTATCCAATGGTTCCATAGGGAATGACAGCCAAGTGTACACCATGTTTGCTCTGGCTGACAGCAATGGAAACCACAATCAATGCGAAAACCTACCACAATTTTAGAGTTAATAAAATGTGAATAAATACCTTGCTTAGAGCTGATGCAATATAAAAGTCTGTGCTTAGTAGGTGTTGTTGAGTGAATGAGACTAGCAGAGAAACAGATGTTGGAAGAATGTTGCCTTTGCCACATCTTTTTCCTCCCCATTTGGAGTTTAGGACGATTTCCTCGTGCACTGATACACATACGCTTGAAAAGCATATTTCTCTTCGTGGATGGAGAAGGTAGTGAATGTTGCAGTCTACACACGCTTGGTTCTGTGTGTTCCATGAATGGCCATTCCTTCCGGTTTGGAAAACACTGGACAATTTTTTTAACTTAAAAATTAAAAAATTTAATTTTTAATTTAATACATTTAATTTATTAAATATAATACAATACAATATATTATATTATATAAAAGTCTGTGCTTAGTAGGTGTTGTTGAGTGAGACTAACAGAGAAACATTTGGAAAAATAGTTCTAAGAAGTTAATCCCCAAGGTATAAATAATTTCATATACAGTTTCTACTTTCATTGACTGAACATATACTGTATACCAACCCTAACACTTGGTTATTTTTTATACATTATCTCATTTAACGATATGTACATAATTTCCAGGTGGTATAGTCAGTTCCCAGAGTGAAATGTAAATCTACTTATGTATCACTCTGTCTCCAGAATTCTCCATTCACCTGGAAATTACTCATATCAAATATCACAAGCAAAATTGATTTTTATAACTGCATAATCAGAAAATATCTTCACCACCAAGGAAATTATTAGTTTTATTGTCAAAGATATTCTATAATAATTCCTGAAAACTGATCACTGATGTCAGGCTTATTTTTTAATTAAAATATTTAATTAACTTGAAGTTTCCATACGGTTTCAAAAATCAACTATTAAATCGAAATGCAAAGACAGATTGAAACTCAAAGATGGGACAAACAGCTAGAAAAGTTATTTCTAGCCTTGGCTTTGAAAAAGTCTGGAATGTTGCAAATAGTTTCAAGAGGTATTTTAAAATTGCTAGAACAATTATTGAAACAAAATCAAGTTAATTCTCTTGGATTTAAAAATATAGGCCTTCTAAGGTAGGAATTAGGAGACTGGGTGTTACACTCCAAAGGCAGAAAATTAACGGAGTTGAGTAAAACCTCTGCCCACCCAAATTTAAGAGCAAATCTAAAACCAAAAGGGGTGTCTGTATGTGTGTGTCTGTTTGATTAATGGATCAGTGTTAGTCAAAGCTCATCTGATAATGAATCTTTGAGCAGAGAGATTGTCCCGTTATCTGTTAATCTCCTCTTCCTTCTAGCCACAGAGCCTTGGCCCCACCAAACTGCCCAGAGACAGCTCTGACCTGTGTGCAAACCTGTGTGCAAACCTGTGTGACAGCTCTCACACCATTCCCCAGCATTATTGGAAATTTGGGTGGTTGACATCTGAGGAAGGAGTGGGAAAAGCTCCCTGGCAGGCCTGACAGTATGGAGGCTAATTTCCAAAGGGCAGAGTAATAAAATGTCATTCACTCACACAAACCCCTGTGGTTTTCAAAGCAAGAGTCAATGTGTTTTCTGCTACAATCTTAGAGGGACAATTAGTGGAGGGGGAAAGGGGCGGAGGTCTGAAACCTTGCCAGTGTGTAAATGTACCTGCTACAAAGATCAGTCTTTAGCTCACTTTCCTGGTCACCAGGGATAATGTGGATGGTGGTCAGAAGCTCTGTGTCCATATGGTGAGGGTGCTGCTTTGGGGTTTTTGTTTGTTTTTCATATTAGAGTGGGCAGCTCTCAATCTGATAGCCAGACTAATTTACATAGCAGCACAAAGGCTTGCATTCTGCAATGAGTTCCCAGTTGAAATGGAAATATCCTTACTAATTACCTGAGCGGGACTTTCTGACCGAGTCTGGAGATTAGAGGGATTTATTCACCTGCGGAAAGGCCAAGGAGAGACAAGTCCACTCCTTTGGAGAAGGAGATAATCTTACAAAAGCAAGGGGAAAAAAGGGAGGGGGTTGGGGGAGAGACTCTCCGGGACAGAGCTCCAGGGTTGCTGCTGGCCTGTTTTTGTCCCATACTGGCAGGCCTGGTGGGCACACACAGGGTACCTAGAGAACACAATACTTTTAGGGGCCCACGAAAATGTTTTTATTTTTTTATAAATCAGTGGGGTAAAAATGAACTTTTAGGTTGAGGAACATACTGTAACATATAATACTAATCTATCTCTTTTTAATTCAAAATTATATTTAATTTTTAATTTAATACATTTTATTTATTAACTATAATCAATACAATACATTATATTATTATAATATATAATTTATATATAATACTACTCCTAAAGAAAATGGATGCTTTCCAGTGTACCTGCCTAAATAAGGAAGTCCCCAGAAAATAAGGTCAGTAGGTGAAGAAGGAAGGACTACGGCGTAGAGCACATGAGCTCTCGATTCACCTGTTACCCACTGCAAATAAAACTCGTTAGGGCCAAATTTCAGAGTTGGATGTCCTGGGGATGAGGCAGTATGTTATCAATACAAACATCAAAAAAATATAGGGCCCTACCCTCAAGGAACTAGTGGATAAAAGTCACGTACATAAATAATACATGAAAATGAACATCAATGAAGAGGAAAGAAGTACTATGTGGGGATTGATAGAGAAGTTAACTAGAATCCAGATTTTCCTTGGTGATGGGATGAGTTTTAAATATAGGCCATGGTATTCGTGAATGATGATGGATTACCCACTCTCGTCTGTGGTCTATTGAGAAAGTTGCGTGACTTCTGTTAAAACCCAGCACAGAGGCTAGTTAAACATTTGAACTGGAAAAGTCCTGCAGGTTCTAGAGAAAAAGGATACCTGTAAGCTGGGTGGTAAAAGAAAGGAATAACTGAACTCTCATCCTATAGAGCTGTGAAGGGAGAAACAGGACACTCTATGGATTTGGTTCGAGGCCTTCTTTTATCTGAAAATGTCCAAGAACTTTTGTTGTGTGATTGACTTGCAGAAATTCTAAGAGGAGAAAATGGAGAGAGCCACTATCTAGCTCCTATTTAGAGAACAACAGAAGCAAAATGGTTACCTTCTTAAAATACAGCCCACGTCATTATTAGAACAAGGATTACAGAGGGAAAAGCACGGAGTCCATTTTGTGCCAATTTTAGTTTGGGCTTAAATGGTGAGGTTGGAGGCAAGAGGTGGAGCCAGGGAGTGGTAAAGCATTAAATACCCAACCATGACTAATCTTTGAGTTTAGCCTGAATGAATTCACTCTGCAAACATAGGTGTCATCAAAACATACCTTATGCAAGGCCTGAATGGGAAGCATGTCACAACATATAACCACAAATCCATTCTTTGTCTGCAAGGTCATAATCAACTATGTCTGTGGTGCAACATTTGGTATGGTCCAGTGATCCGGAATGGTTGCCCCAGGTGATTTCAACGTTGATGAAAAGAGACAAAGGTAAGCGTTTATTAATTGTGTTGTTAAAAGTGAATCTGTGCGAAGAGTTAGTTGTTGTTATTGTTGTTATTTTTAATTCAAAGTACGTGCTATGGCAGAATACAGCTCCCTTTTAGGACAGACCCGGATTCATATTCTAGGTCTGTACTGAGCCGGCTACACAAGGCACAATTACTTTATCTTAAAATGAAGCCCCGTCTAGCGCTAGAGTGCTATTACACTGTTTGGTTATTGTGAAGAGCTGAAAGGCACTTTCCTCTGCAAAGGTGGGAGATCATCTGAGAAAAAAAGTAAGACACCATTAAATCCACTTACCACTGCATGTGAGAAAGAAAAATAATGAATTAAGTAGGGATTCTGTGAATTTATTTCCTACTCCCTTCTTTATCCACTAATCCCGGCTTTCAAAAAAAAATAAGTGAATATATTAACTGTAAAAAAAAAATTCTACCAGGTAGGGGTGAACCATAGGATTCAAACTTAGTACTTTTCCACTGAGCCCACACACCAAAGAAGGCACACAGTTGGAAGTTTCGACACATGTGTGTGGTATTCTGAAAATGGGCAACGTATTTAAGAGACCGAACTATATAAATGAGCTATTAGAGTTTGGTCTAGGCCAGGGTTTCTCCACCTCAGAGCTTTTAAAATTCTGGACCAGATAACTCTTGGTTGTCAGGGACTGTGATCCACCCTGCAGGGTGGTTAACAGCATCACTGGCCTCATCAATGCTGGTAGCAAACTGCTCCCCTCCCAGCTGGGATCCCCAAAAATGTCTCCAGCTACGGTCAAATGTCCTCTGCAGGACAAAATCACCCTCAGTTAAAAATCACTGGTCTGGGCAAAAGGGTGAGGTGCATTATGACGTTTGCTTTTGATACGTCTGTTCCCACTACTTGTCCTGCTCCTTATCCCAGTCTTTTTTTTATTCATGCACTCCACAGATATTTATTAAATGATAACTGTGCGGTGGGCACTATACTAAGAGATGAGGATAAAGCAGTGAACAAGAAGGAATAGTCCCAGCTTTCATGCAGTTTACAGTTTTGTTAGCAAGACAATGTGAAGAAAATAATTATAAAATAATATGTACAAAGTAAACAAAATCCAGCATTTTATAGGCTGCAGATTATAAAAAGTACAGTAATATGAAAAAAAAAACAAAGTTCAGGGAACCTATGTAGATACAGACAGCCCCTCCTTCCCCTGTTAGTGTTATGCTTAGTGTCACAGTGAATGGTTTAGTAGACAGAAACCCACAAAGGAATGGTAGTGGGAAAAGAGAAGAACAATAAAAACTTTGGAAGGCAAAATTTAGACAGATGAAATGAACTTAATGAACTAGAGGAAACTGAAATAAAACTCAAAACAAAACATAGCATCCTGATGCTGAGTAACACTGAGGTCAGAGAGGAAAACCTAAAACTTCCACAGAAGAAAAAGAAAAAAACAAGCAGATCACATACCAGGATACATGAATTAGGAAGTCATCAGCCCTCTCGCTGGCAGCACTTACAGCTGGAAGAAAATAAGCAATACCTTCGAAGTTCTGAAGGAAGACTCTTCCAACCAAGAATTCTGTACTCAGCCAAACTGTTTCATGACTAAGAGATAGAATGAAGACATTTCAAGACATTCTCTCAAATTACTTCCTATATGTTCTAGTTTTATATTGCTATAACAAATGACCTCAAAACTTAGTGGCTTAAAACAACTACATGTCACATTTCTAAGAATTTGAACAGAGTACAGAGAAACCAATCATCCCTGACCTTCAGTGTCTGATATCTCGGATGGGATGACCAGAATATCTAGGAGCTGGCCCTATCATTTTTCTCTTCTTACATAGCCTTTCAACATGTTTGGCATGGGCTAGCTCACAGGAAATTAGCTGGACTTCTTACATGGTTCCAAGACAACAAAACAGAAACAGTTTTCTTAAAGACCAGGACTTGAACTGTCATACTCTATTGGCCAAAGAGTCATAGGCCAGGAGAGGAGGGGGGGAAAAGACCTCTCTCAATGCACTAAACCAGTTCTTAGATAGACCAAGGGGTGTTGTGTAGCCAGCAAGTTTGGGGTTGAGTTGAAAAGTAAAAGGATCGGCATAGAATGATAAAATAATCTACTTTATACCAAATAAAGAGAAACCAAATGGATGAAAATTGCATGACACACTGATGTGATTTTAATTGAAATGACAAGGAAGGGACATGAGATTAAATGCATTTGAGAAATCTCTCTGAACTGCTTTGTAGAGAATGACTCGTGTGGGACAAGCATGGAAGCAGGAAAACCAGCTGGACACTTACTTGGACTAAGAGAGTAAAGGTAGAGAATAAGAGAAATGGGCAATTGATTTTGGAAGGTTAGCCAAATATATTTGCTGGTGGGTTGGACATGGGAATAAAAGAAAGAATCGAGGATGATTTCTAGGTTTTTAGCTTGATGAACTACATGGACCCTGATGTCATTCACTGAAATGGGAAAGAAAAGGAAAGATTTGGGAAGTAAATCAAAAATTCTCGCTTGAAATGATTATAAGTTATCAAATTTCATATCAAGGAGGAGGCTGGCTATGTAAACATGGAGGTTAGTGGAGCTGATGAAATACGTTTGGAAATCATCATCTGGGTGGTTTGCGAAACCATGGAAATGGTGAGGAGTGTCTAGAAGGGGGGCCGAGATAGCAAAGAATAAAGAAGCTAAGACCAAGCCTTTGGAATGCTCAGAAATTTGGGAGTTGAGCAAAGAAAGAATATCCAAAAGAAGGAAGACAAAAGCTGTCAACAGTAAAGAAAATAACCAGAAGAACATAGTGTCAGGGAAGCCACGCATGTTTTTAAGAACAAGAAAATGGTTTATATGCTGACTGGTCAGTGAGATAATATCGTAAGGAATGCTGGGTCTTGTATGTGGCTAGCTGGGATCACCATAAATCTTGTGACAATGGAAACCGCAGTAGAACAGGTTGAGGAGGAATGGCATAGGAGGGGTTAGAAAAATGAGATTCGAAGCAGTGGGTTGAGATAGAATAAGGAGCCAGAATTCCCTTAGGGAAAAAGAAAAAAAACAGATCCAGTGACTCTTACTCTTTTCCTGAGTGATACTGAATTAGGAAAATATATACATCAAGGTGACTTGCGATGACTTGATCCAAAAGCTATTGTAGGAGAGGCAAGCAGCTAAGCAAAGCTATTGTAGGAGAGCCACAGCTAGCCCTGGTGCTAAGATAGAAGGTAAGTGTGATGGTATTTCTGGAATGGGCAGAAGAAAGCTGAATGAGTCCTGATCTACCCACACTTCAGTTTACGTAGCACCCTCATAAACAGTGTGGGCGTGAAGCAAAAAGTTCTGGTTGCTAAGAACCGTAACACGAAAGGATTAGCCAGATTCTGGCCGTAAAGTCTCTTGTGATTGGGCATAACCCAAGAAAAAATAATTTTCCCTTGAAAAAATTCTGTGAATGAGAAAGGCTTTTCTCTACCCACTTAGTCCTGGTCACAGTCAGGACTTAGTCTCACCTGTCCTGGTCTGGACTTACCTTTCAGAAATAGCCAGGGAGAACCAACCAGGAGCATTAGCAATTCCAAGGCTCTCCGATCCCACCAGCTCAGTGGAAATTAACAAAGCCAAAGCCATTAGCTTCACCTTGAGATTGCTTAGACTAGGCAAGAGTTTTAGTCCTGAGGGGCCTGGCCACTGGGCCTGGGAACATTCTTCTTCTTCTTTTTCTTCTTCTTCTTCTTCTCTTTTTTTAAGATTTTGTTTGAGTGAGAAAGAGCATGAACAAGCAGGGTGGGCAGGGGGGAAGTTGAGGAGGGAGGGCAGAGAGGGGGAAAGAGAGACGCAAACTCCCTGTTAAGTTCGGAGGCCTATGAGGGGAGGGGCCGATCCCAGGACCCCAAGATCGTGACCTGAGCCAAAGTCAAACACTTAACCCACTGAGCCACCCAGGTGCCCCCGAGAAACTTCCTCATTGACTTGAGGCAGTCCCCAAAACCAAGAGCCCTCTCCCTGTCGTCAGCACACACAGAACCAACAGGACCTACTCCTCAAGTTACACACAGGCACTCAGGGATGCATGATACAGAAGCAGAGGCTAGAGCTGTGGAGTGATATGTGCCGTCCTTCCAGACTTTGTTATTTCTGATGTGTTATTTGAACATAAAGAGTGCAAGGAGATTTGGCAGTTACACGGGGTTTCTTAACGGCTTGTTCACGTTCCCTTTGCCCTTGATCTATGTCCAATCTCTGGACAGTATCGTCTAAAATGAGGCCCTGTTCCCACCCAATTTCAAGTCAAGTGCATTTTTGCAATAATTATAGAAAGGGATCAATCTGAACATGATCACCGGCACATACTCAAGGCTCACTAAATGTTGATCTTTGGAAGTTAAATGAGTGAAGCACTGTATAGTACACAGGCCATGAGCAGGGAGAAAGTCACAGTTGGTTGGTTGATATCAAAACGGATGTCTTACATCACACTTATTTCCCTAACATCTGTTTTGAGATATAATTACAAGCCATACAACTCACCCACTTAACATGTGCAATTAAGTGATTTTTTAGTAACTGTATGAACTTGTATAACCATCACCACAGTCCCCAATTAGAACATCTCCCTCACCCTGTAAAAACCCCCATACTCATTTGCAATCATATCCACTTCACCCCAAGGCCAGGTCACTGCTAATTTACCATTTGTCTCCATAGATTTGCCTTTTTAGGATACTTCCTATAAATGGGATCATAAGACACAGTCTTTTGCATCTGGCTTATTCCATGTATCACAGCGTTTCTGAGGTTCATCTGTGTTCTAGAAAGTTCCTTTCTATTACTAAATAGCATTCCATTGTATGGACATATCACATTTGTTTATCCCTTCACCAGTTGATGGACATTCAACATGTGTTTTTAAAAAATCCTTTCCTGAGTGTGTTTGTGTTCAAATGTGTCCTAAAATTATATTGCAGAAGGACTGTCTCTTCACTTCCTAAATGAAGGTAGTTATAAGCACTTCCTCAAGGAGACCACCAGAATCTTACAGAGACTGTGCTAAGGGCTTCATGTCTGCTACAATAGGCTGTGGATAGCAAAGTGAGCAGTGATGCCGTTCTACTATCTTCTCTCTCTTTGTGGAGGGAGGGACAGGGAAATGAGACTTATTCAGAAAATCCACAGGTGGTCTTAGAATGCTCATGATACCAAGGCATAAGGGTGTCGAATTCTCCTGGGAAAGAAAAATGAAGAAAATCAGAGGCAGCCCCAAGACTGACGAAGTCCTAAACAACAAGGGAAGGAGAGGTTGCGCCTGGCCTGGATGGGTAGAAATCCTGAAGGGAAGTGGAGTTTCTGCTCTTAGTAGAGCCCCAGAAGCTTTGTGCCCGGTCTTGAAGCACCAGCTGGTCCTTTGTGGGGAGGAAGAAAAACACTGTGGTATTATTCAACGGTACCTCCAGACCAGTCTCTGGGGAGACTGTTCCAAGTTCCTTTAAGCGAGGGGGGGGCAGTAAAATTGAAAGAGTAAGACTACCTCTTGGGGGCCTAAAATATCTGTGGCCACTAAACTAAAATATCAGGTCAGACCACCCAAGATTTCCAGAGTAGTTTCACTTGGATTGAGAGGTTGGCTCCTCAGCGGGGAGCAGGCCATGGACGAGTGCAGGGGTGGTGGAGAGCAGAAAGGCAGCCCCAGGCAGCCGGCAGCCGTGGGAGGAGATGGGGGGTGGTTTGGTGAGCAGCCATGGAAGCAGAGCACAGAACAACAGCAGGAAGACCATAATGGCCACGGAGGACCACGTGGAGAGGGAGAAGCCTCCCTGGTTTAGAATTCTATACTACAAGTCAATGGGGGCATGGGGAGACCCAGGACAGCCACTACCAAACCTGGGAAGCAGAATGTAGGCATGTCAAACATGCCCTGGGCTTTCCTGCCTCTGTGTCCTGTGGCTGCTCCTGCTGTCTAGAACATACTTTCTGGAGCTTCAGCAGGAAAAACTACTTCTACTGTTCAGTTGTGAGCAAAAAATGTGTCTCATCAGAGTGTCCGCTGCTGCTTAGAGATGCCCAGTAACAGCCTATCACGGCCCCTGCTTTCCTTGAGAGTTCTGCGTTTCAGTGGTTCTAAAACACACATTTCCCCTCACATTTGAACATCTCTAAGATTGGGATAAGTTACAGTTTAATTGGACACAGTCTTTCTTCTGAAGGGATTTTTTAAAAAGTGATGTATTGGGGCATCCAGGTGGCGTAGTAGGTTAAGAGGTCAACCCTTGGTTTCTGCTCAGATCGTGATCTCAGGGTCATGAGATGGGGTCCCCCAACCAGCTCCACGTTCAGCATAGAGTCTGCTTAAGACTCTCTGTCCCTCTTCTCACCACCTCCCCCTTGCACGTGTGCATGCTCTCTCTCCCCTCTCTATAATTAAATCTTTACAAATAAATAAAATTTTTAAAATGATATATCTTAAATTCGGTCGCCTCTCTGTTTGATAAAATACAATATTCATCACACTCTGCGAATGTTGTTTTGTTTGTAGGTTTATTGTTTGTCTATCCTATAAGACTACCAGCTTCTCCTTGTCTATCTATAAGACTACAAGCAGGCACCACCCCTGAATCACCTGCCTACCCAGCATGTAGTACAATTTTCAACACATTGTATGTGCTGGATAATAATTAATCAAATGCATGACTTAGCCTTGCCATAGGATCTCAGCCAGAAAAACACCATACACCGTACTATGCATAATCAGTTGAAATAATAAGCTCTTTTAGACAAAATCAAATATATATTCTCATTGTCGGAGTCACACGTACCCAGTACTTGATCCCAAAGTTTGCACTGCAAGTGCTGGTTTTAAGCAGAAACTCCCACACAAGCGGATATCTGAAAACAAAGGACACTTGTATCTGTCTAACCAGAAGTAGCTGGTTTTTTGCATTATACATTTCTCAGAAAATCATTTTCAAAAGGGAGATATTAATAGAAAATATCCACAAAGCCTGTCTCGTAGTAAAACTGGGATACTTTGACAAGTATGCTATTTTTGCATGTGAAGAAAACTCATTGTCACACATTATGACCATTTTCTCCTGCTTAATTCTAGAGTTAATGCTAATCCTATGTTTATAACCTTCTAATCTATTTTCATAGACACCATAGGTTTGGCCGTATCTATTCATCTGGCCCTGACTTAAATAAGTAGAAAAACCAGGGGGACTGGATCTAGGCAAAAAATAATTTAATAATTAGCAAATATTTCAGGAAATGCCACTCAGAAACAGAGGAAACATAAATGGATTCTAATGCATGGTTGATCCATTTAAAACTGCTCTTCTGACTAAAAGTCCTTCTTAAAACTGATGCAAAGGGACGTCTGGGTGGTTCAGTTGGTTGGAGGACTGCCTTCGGCTCAGGTCATGATCCCAGAGTCCCGGGATCGACTCCCACATTGGGCTCCCAGCTTCTCTCTGACCTTCTCCTCACTCATGCTCTCTCTCACTGTCTCTCTCTCAAATAAATAAATAAAATATTTGAAAAAGAAAAAAAACTGATGCAAAGTTCTGGATAAATCTCTTTGTTATAAAAGTCCCCAAGAGTGAGAACTTAAATACAAAATTATGCAAACTGAGAAAAATGGGTCGTTTTTACCACTGCCTCATTCTAGGGTTTTTGAGCCCAACAGAGCTGAGAATGAAAGCGTCTCAGCCTCACAATAACCCATGTCTCCCTCCAGCAGTCACGTGACGCTTCTGAAGCCGTTTGCAAGGATAAACACAGAAGTGATTCTGATCTTGGGTGGGTCACGCCACTGGGGACCTCAGACATAATTTCTGCTCTGCGAATCTGACTTGTCCCAGCCCAGTTTAACTGTTGTCTCCGAGAAAACCTTCCAGACCTCCCTGGTCACCATCAATGTCTCCTTCCTCTTCTGGACATGTCTAACATTTCACCCCTTCTTCCACTGAAACAATTACGTAGTCTGCCTTTGGTATAGATGGGTGTGTATCTATTTGCAGTGGAAGGCTGGGAACTCCTGCGTCAGGATGATTTTGAATCACCCTTGGGTTTGGCACGTGGAGGGTATCTCATGCCTTTGCCATATCAAATGGAATGGCTTTATAAGATCAGCCTTGACTTATTATTCTACGTATGTTCCCCAAGGCATTTTAATTTTGTTTTTCAGTCCTAATACTCCAGATTCAAAAAAAAAAAAAAAAAAAAAAAAAAATCTTGCTCCTCTCCAACCCTCCTGGGTCTTTGTGTGTGACCTGGAACAAAGAGCTGGGTTCAGCCCAACTCAGCTCAAAGAGTGCCTCAAGCAGTTCATACCAAGTTCATGTCCTGAGGTACTACTGGCTGGGGCTTCACTGAGCCCCAGGAGGAGAGGGCTTCCTATGAGATCTTAGGGATGAAAATCAATTCCCTTTGGTTCTAAGGGCAGAGGCCAATGATGTCTGTGAACCATGCCGCCATTAAGGCATCATGACTATCTGCACAGCCCAGTCCTGGCTCCAACACTCATTTTCTGGGTGATGATATGTGGGTCCCTGAAGCCTCATGATCATTAGCTCCTTAGTCTCCAAAACGAGAAATCTAATGTGAAAGTGGCTCCATAAGGTGGAGTGGTGTGAAAAGTAATTAATACAAAGCATTCCCAAGGACTCTAAGAAGGTTCAGGGCTAAGTATAGTGAAAACAATGTGGCCAGAGGCCTTGGACCTGTGCCAGATGCAACTGGCCTTGGCCACTCTTTCCCATACTGTTCCCAGATGATGAGGGTTTGGCTGGAGATCCTGCCAGGACCCGCCACATCACCGCTCCCAGAGGGAGTCACAGGGTCCAGCCTGGTGTGTGCTGAGAAAGCCCCTGGGAAGGATGGGAACCACAAAGGCATTGCTAATGCTCTTCCAGAAGTCAAATTCATGAACGTTCCCAGCTCTAAGCATTGTTTTGTGTATATCCGTGCTTCTGACCAGCAGCTAGTCATTTGTGACAGAAAACTCTTCAAATAAAATTCTTTTTACTTTACCCGGTTTTTGGTTTCAGGGAACCTAGCTGTGGGCGAAATTTCAGTCTTTCACCTACATAATGCCGAAACTGTTGGCCCACTGAAGCATTTCCTTGGAAAAATCAATCCAACCAAGCTGTTTGATGTTGTCTAGCCACACCAACTGATCGGAGTTTTCACTTCCTAACCAGTTGCTTTGACGTTGTGTAGATGAAGCCCAAATTAATTTTGTTCTTGGTCACTGTTCATAAAATCTGAAATCTGAAAGTTCAGCCCTAACCACCTCACAAAATGGGCAGTCTTGTTCTTGACCTCATTAACAAAAGACTCTCCTTCCAACTCACACCAACCTGGGGGAGGAAATAAACCAGACAGCCCAAATGACGACAGAGAGGGATGAAATTAACCCCTCCTCGGGACAATGCCTTTTCCTGTTTCTGGAGGCTCCTCCTATTCCCACCCTGGTTTCTGTATCCGTTACTCTAGCAGGATCCTCTTTCACTTCAAAGTGTTCCTCCTCGGGCTTCACAAGTAGGGGCATAACCTTAGCTTCTACAGGAAGGAATTTTCTTCCCAAAGGAAAGGGAAAAACCATGTGTTTGGTCGCTATAAAATTACACACCACCCTCCTTGTTTTTCATTTAATAATCATGCACACGGAAAGTAGAGGCAGGCCTTAAGACACTGAGGGCCAAACATTCAGCTTCTAGACTCCTGTAGTTCAAGTTGAAAGCATTAAAAAAATTTAAAACTCTAGCCATTCAGTCTTCATTAATGATATTGAATGCCTGAGTCAGGAAAAGTTTTTGTAGAGGATACAATTCTCTTCTACTTCAAAAGCACATGAAAAGGCAGAAGCTGAACAGATTTTAAGGAAGAGAGGTTGAAGAATACCATGCATTCCATCTCAGTCCAGGCTACTGGGACCCTTCTTGGGAGGTCTGCGTTTACATCCAGTTTTCAACGGCTACATGTAGTTGGTGACGGTAGAGTACCAAAGCTTCTCCAGAGCTGTCATTTGTGTCATTATCAAAAACATTTATTTAGTACCTAACATATCTTATGTGTGGCAGATGCTTGAAGAGGCACATCCCTCTCTCTCTGGGGCATTTGGTCTGAGGTGGTGTGCATATCCTCAGGGATATGGTGTAAATATCAGAACCTTGAGAAAGCTCTTTTTTTTTCCTAACATATAATTCAGGGGTGGGGGATTAAAAAAAGAAAGCTCAACAGATTTTGAACTGGTGGGATATGTAGAAAATACAGTTCATTGTCTTTGGCGTAGGGCCCTTTTAAAATGTAGCACATGTGTGGGGTGGGAGGTATTGATCAAAAGATGGCATAGGTTTCAAAAAGTGAGGAGATACTCTTCTAAAAGTGTTCATTAATTCATTCCCTCCCTCATTCAGAATTTATCAACTGCTCCCCGGCTGCCCAGATGTGTAGCTTGTACTATGAAAGGTATAAAACAAATAGACTCACCCATACCTTGAAAAACTCAAACACACTCAGGAGTCCATAACGACACAATGTTAACACGTGGAAGGAGATGATTTATCCCCCAGACAAAAACAACTGGTCGTGTGCAGACAGGGTTAGAGTGATTCTGAATCACTTTGGGCTAGACAGAACTAGGCTTAGAGACAGACGAGCATAATTCCTAATTGACCTTAAGTAACTCCAAGGCAATCTTCCTCGCTCTTCTCTCCCTCGCTCTTCAACGAAGGGGCAGAAACCAAGCCCTGTGACTTAGGAATTTTTTCTCACAATTAGAAGAAGGTTTCTTCACCAAAGGTGAACACTGTAGGCTTCAGTCTTGGGCTAGGGAAAGGAAATGCTGAAAATGGATCAGCTCTTCCATGAGGACTATCTCTGAGGATCGTCCTCATATCCAGGAGGATATCATCATATCATCATTTAAGCGAGAAAAAAAAGGTGGGGGGAGAAAAGGGAGAAAACGTAGTGCAAGGCAGAAGAGACCAGATTCCACTCCACCAAGGCCCCCACTGTCTCTGAGAAACCAGTGTTAACATGAGAAACAGTGATCCCTTCACCCCTACGCTGACAGAGAAAGGAAAGGAAAATCATTGGCAAAGCCTCTGTCCACCCTACGAGTTTCAAGGCCATTATCTTACTTAATCCTCACAAACAGCCTACCTGGAAGCTGTTAACAACTCTCATTTCATAGATGAGGGAACTGAGACTCAGGAAATGTAAGTAACGGGCCCAAAGTCATATTGCCAGTAAGTACTAGAGCCAGGAGTTAAAGTCAGGGCTGTCTGAGGCCAGAGCTCGTCAATATTCCCTTGCCTTCAACACGCACCTCACTCCATGTATGCTCACATGCACACAACATTGCATACATGTCTGTGAGCCCCGGGGTTGGCTGCGGGATTGATAGTCCTTTAACAACGTCTACCTGTCCAGCCTCTCCAGGGATACATGAGTATTTTTCAAATAGATTTTTCACTCACCCAAATTCTTAACAATTTCTATATTTTTATAACAGCAGCCATGGTTTATTTTTGAAATGGACTATAGACTGTATGTGGAGGACTTCTGAGGAATAAAAGGAGAAGCTTCTATACGCACAAAACACTGCAAAATAAAATAAAGACCTGTGCACCTATTTTTATCATTCTGAGGCAAAACTATACTATATTCTATTTATAAAGTTATTTCCTTACATGTCTTCTATTTTTTCCCTCATCCTGTCATTCTTTTTCCCCTGATAATCTCTAATATATCTAAGGAAGAGGAAGCAAGAAGTTGTACCACCTGTGTTTACTAATTATAGCGTTAGGCCTGGGTATTTTATTAGAATGCCGATTATCTCTCAAGCAGCTGACCCTACCTTTTTTCCTTAGAATTGGCAACAATTTAGATACAAATATCTACACGATGGGCCATTTTATTTTATGTGGCACACCAGAAGAGTAAGTTGGTTTGGGTTTGTTTGGTTTGGGGCTTTTTTTCCCCCTTTCCATTTTTGGTAGAAGGTTATGCTTCAGAAAAGTATGTTCAGTTGGCCTATACCATTGGAAAACTTTCTTGAGTTGTTCTGCCCATATGCCGCAAGCCTGAACCCAACAGATACCAGCTCCAAGAAAAAGCAGGGCATTCTATCTCTGTGACCGATTTCATTTTTGGATTCCCTTTGAGTCTGCCAACAAGTTCCAGATGTGATGCGTTGGTTTTACGAATGCGAGTTACCTGTCTGCTGGGAGCAGAAGGAGACCGCTAGTTTGGGCCACCCACAACTGACAGATGGCAGTGACTTTGGTCACTGATGATATTGGTGGGATTAAACTCCACTTAGAAGAGAAAGAAACCATAATACCCCTTAACAATTTCCTTTGCTCCACCCAGCCATTCTGCTAAAGAAAAGAAGATTTGAAAAGTCGAGACTCCAACACCACATGTGCCCCATTAACATCTGGACAAGGGCTTGAGGGAATCTCTCTGGAAACAGAAAAGAAAAGGAAAAAAAACCCTCTTGGTAATTGTTGTTCCCTAACTCTGCAGGGCGGCCCGGTTGGAGGAGCTGGGTGGAGTGCCTGGTTTGTGAGACGAGCCAGCAGAAGGCCTGGCTGGTTGGTTATATAAACTGAAACTACTTCTTGTTCATCTAAAAAAATTGGTAAATAGGGCGCCTGGGTGGCTCAGTGGGTTAAGCATCTGCCTTCGGCTCAGGTCAGGATCCCAGGGTCCTGGGATGGAGCCCCTCAGTGGGCTCCCTGCCCAGCGGGAGCGTGCTTCTCTCTCCCTCTCCCTCTGTGTGCTCATACACTCTCTCTTTCTCTCACCCTCTCAAATAAATAAATTCTTTAAAAAAATTGGTAAATATAAGGTGCCTGTTACATATACAAAAATATTACTAAAAGACTATAAGTATATAAAATTTTAATATACCTGACTTTTTTTTCAAGAAGAAATGCTTGAAAAAATTTCTGTATTCTGGATTTGGGTTCCCTCAAGAGAAACAATAAGTTGGAGGTATCCTAGAATAGCACATCTGATCAAGACCATGGCATATGGGAAGGACAACTCAGACCAACCAAAATGCAATAGTATCCTGAAATTTTGTTTTCCTGTTTGTTTTTTAAGAGTTCTTACATGCTTTAGTGGTTTTTTTCAGAATTCCTTGTTTTCTGTTCAGGAAAGAAATTTCATAATTACCACAACGGAATGAACTAATTCCACAGGCCTTGGAGTCTTAAGGATCCCAGGTTCAGATACAATAATGACCTTTGTTTGGCCAAGTGACTCAATATCTCAAAGACCTTAGTTTCCTCACTTGTGGAATAGCACCCATGTTATAGAGTTGTGAAAATTCAGTGAGGTCACGTCTAACTAACACCTCACACAATGACCGTCAGGTGGCCAAGTGCTCAATAGTTGTCAGCTATGAAATATAATCACAGCTACTCCCTTCTCCATTCCTACTGCTTCCTCTCCAGCCCACTGGCCATGTTCCTAACATTCTGACTCCTGACATGTGGGTTTTTTTCTTTTTTAGAGATTTTATTTATTTATTTGACAGAGATCACAAGTAGGCAGAGCGGCAGGCAGAGAGCCAGAGATAAGGAAGCAGGCTCCCCGAGGAGCAAAGAGCCCAATGTGGGTCTCGGTCCCAGGACCCTGAGATCATGACCTGAGCTGAAGGCAGAGGCTTTAACCCACTGAGCCACCCAGGTGCCCCCTGACATGTGGGTTTTATGGGCAGCACAGTGAATAGTTAAAAACATGGATTCTAAAGTCCTGCTGCCTGGGCTTGGTTCCTGTCTCCCCCATTTGCTGGCCCTTTGACCTAAGGCAAGTTTCTTCACCTCTCTGCACATCAGTCTCCTCCCCTTTAAAACAGGGATGATAATAGTATCTAATTCTTAGGGTTATTTGAGGACTAAACGAGTTAATACATGTAAGCCACTTGAAAACTATGCTCAGCAGTAGTAAGCTCTCAGTAACTATTAACTATCATTATTATTTTTATGCCTATTAATGCAATAGAATCATAACCTCCTTGAGTGAAGTTGCTGGACTGCAAAGTTCATTAAGTTTGTTTTTGTATTCATGGTGTCCCCTGGCACAGAGCAGGACCACAATAAATACTGACTTTGGCCATCTCTTCTCGTAGACTATGAAGTGACCTTCTAACATCTTTCTGCAATAGCTCCCTTCAAGTCCATCCTAACTGGCCCCCAGGTCTGTCCCAATCCTGTCCTACCTGCCAGTCCCATCTCATCTCCCCTTGCTCCCCTGTATATACCCCACCTCCAGCAAACACTGATTTCCTCCACCAGCCACGAACTGCGGGGAGGGAGGTCTCAGCCCCGGCCATTGAGAGTGAATCATCATTCATTTAGACCAGTCAAGGTGTTCTCATTACTCGTGCTGTTGACTGACGGAGGTATGGACATAAGTAGAATTTTGACCAATTAGATGTCAGAACGAGCCTTCAGAGGAGAAGGGAAGTATCTGAAACAGATTTTCCTCAATGACAGACCGTCTCTGTACCCCCACTAGGTACTGCGGCATTTGCATGGGAGACCGCTGGGATGGCCGCTGCTACCCGACATCCGTAAGGGAAACTACCCCAAAGTGTTGAGGATGACTAACGAGGCACTGACCTGCTGAATTCATCAACCCTGGACCACCCTAGCTATAGGGTCTGTGTTACAAAAAAGGACACATATATCTGATTTGGGCTCTTCTTTTACTCAACTGAAGCCCTGAGTAGCCTAAGAGATAACTCAAGAAGTCCTCCCCCGGCCCAGTAAGCCAAGATACTAAGACTTACCCCACCACAAGTGCGCAAGTGCATGTGTCATAAATACACAGCTCCTTGCATTTTTCACAAACTAAATACAGCCATGAAACCAACACCGACATAAAAATTCAACTACGTTAATACATTAATAAAAGGAATAAATCTTTTTTTAGCTAGCTCACAAAGTGGCAGAGATGATTAATATTCTTTTTCTTGGATGCAGGAAGGTGTGTATACTTCTGATGAGAGTATAATTTGGTAATAGGTATCCCAATTTTAAGCATGTTCACCTTTTGACTCAGCAATTTAACTTCTAGAAATTTATCCTAAGGAAATACTCGCACAAAGAAGCATATCAATTTTCGTAGCTAGTGTTCCCCAGCAAATGTTTGCAAATAACCCAGGCAGCCATCAAGGGCGAATTACTGAAATAAATTTTAGGTGTACCTTTTAAAAATGAGATCTTTATGAATTGACACGGAAAGCTCCCCATGATTTACTGTTTAAGAAAATCAGCATGTTGTCAAATACACAGTATAGTACAAGCCCATTTATAGTATGTAAGGATAACAGCGGGGGATAAGAGCACAGACAACATCTACTTTGTACAGCATTGTTGTGTTTTACTCTGTGAATCAATAGGCACATGCTACTATTTTCATCAGCGGTCACACTGAAAGAGCTGAGAACAAATAATCCATGGGGTGCTGGATGGACCACCCCAACACCACAGCCGTCTCCTCCTGACATCCGCAGGCCTGGGGTAAGGCGGTGAGTTCCCACTGGGTTGTTCCCGTACTACTGGCTAGATCGAGACATGGTCTAAATAGGACATTGGGTTTTCATAGCGACCACAAAGAATTCACTGGAAAGACCAATTCTGTTAATGCCTTTATACTCTTCTAACTTACTGTTAGAGGAGAAGTTAAAAATGTCTGTAAGAATTACAGCTATATGACACTCTGGAAAAGGACTCTCAGGGCAGAGGAAATATTCTGTTTGATACTATGTGATGCACACATGTTGTTACACATTTGTCCAAACCTAGAAAAAGTACAATACCAAGAGTGAACCCTCATGTAAGCTATAAACTTTGGGTGCTAATGATGGGTCAACGTCTGGTTCATCTATGGTAACCAATGTACCACTTGGTGGAGGATGTGTGGGGACAGGAGGTTTGTGAAAACTCTGTACTGGGGCACCTGGGTGGTTCAGTCATTAGTTGTCCACCTTTGACTCAGGTCATGATCCCAGTGTCCTGGGATCAAGCCCCACATGGGGCTTTCTGCTTGGCAGGACACTTGCTTCCCCCTCTCATACTCCCCCTACTTGTGTTCCCTCTCTGGTTCTCTCTCTCTCTCTCTCTGTCAATTAAATAAATAAATAAAATCTTTTTAAAAAATTAAAAACTCTGTACTTTCCACTCAACTTTGCTGTGAACCTGAAACAGCTCTGAAAAAAAATTAAGTCTGTTTTTCATTCAATATATGTCTATATTGCAAAGTGATCACAAGTCTAATTAACACCCTTACCACACATAATTATACATATCTTTTTCTCATGATGAGAACTTTTAAGATCTACTCTCTCAGCTACTTTCAAGTACACGATACAGTGTTAATAACTGCAGTCACCGTGCTGTGTGTTCTATTCCAGGACTTATTTTATAAACTAGATGCTTTACCTTTTGATGACCTTCACCCACTTCACTCACCCTCCCTGCCCCCACCTGCAACTACCAACCTGTATTGATGAGTTCAACTTTTTTAAATTTTTGTTTTTGATTCCACATACAAGTGAGATCATATGGTATTTGTTTTTTTTTTTCTTGTCTGGCTTATTTCACTTAAGCATGTCTTCAAGGTCCATCCATATTATCACAAATGGCAGGATTTCCTTCTTTTTTATGAAGGATACTCCATTATGTATATAATGAACAATTATCCATCACATATAATATAGATATATCACATTTTCTTTATCCATTTATCTATCAGTGGGCAGTTAGGTTGTTTCCATGTCTTGGCTATTGTAGATAATGTTGTAATGAACATGTATTTTTTTGAATTAGTATTGTCACTTTCTTCAGGATAAATATCCATATGTGGGATTGCTGGATCATACAGTGGTTCTATTTCTTATTTTTTGAGGAAACTCCACACTGTTCTCCATAGTGACTACACCAATCAGTTTACATTCCCACACACAGCATATGGGGTTTCTTGCCAACACTGTTCTTTTCTTTTGATAAAAGCCATTCTAACTGGTGTAAGGTGATATCTCAATGTGGTTTTGATCTGCATTTCCCTGATGATTAGTGGCTTTGAGCATCTTTTCAGGTACCTCTGTATGTCTTCTACAGAAAAAAATGCCTATTCAGATACTTTCCCAATTTTTTAATCAGGTTGTTTTGATGGGCTTATTTGAGAGGGTGTTATTGCATTGTATGAGTTCTTTATATGTTTTCTATATTAACCCGTTTAAGGTCTATTTTTAAAGAAATCCTATAAGCATAAAACTCTTCTTGGGAAATAAGCTCATTTGTTTCTCTCATGAGAAAAAATGACTGGTGTGAGCTAAAATGGGAAAGGTTCAAACCACTCACTAATTATAGCTTGTTTCTGAATGCCCATTGACTCTCGCAACCTAAACAACACTTTGTTATTCTCACACCTAGAACATTTATCCGCCCAAGCAAGGATGTTTCAGACTTAAAGGTAAGTTTTCACCCAAAGCATTGCAGGCATAGATGATATCAAATAGAGACAGTTCCCAATCACTCGTGGTGCTTAAAATATTTATAATCCTTTCTATAGCCAAAGGCAGCCAGGCTAATTATTTACCAAGCAAGTGGAAATGATGTCCGCAGGGACACAGCACAACTGATACATCAATTGGGAGAAAGATTGGTAGTTAGTTGGAGTTCGGGGAGTCTCAAATCATCGTGAAGTGGCTCTATTTTAGCCTCGTATAAGAACTGGACCATCGAGCTACAAATGACACAGTTGCTACTGAAAAGATCAAACGGTGCGGAGGGCTTCTGTAGCTAGTCCGCACGTTGATTTTCTGAGCATCTCTAATGAGCTGCCGCGATAGAAATCTATGCTCTCTGGGGCTAGGGGGTCCCCAAACGGAAAGGCTCTGTAGATTCCAGGAGAGAGACTTAATGGAGGTGGGAGATTATTGGGTCTCCACAAAGGGCTTTAAATTTCCCAGCCGAAAAGCTTTCTATTGGTAACAGCAGTGATTTTATGGGTTTTGTTAATTAGAAGACCAATTAAGACTTGCTTTAAAATTTTTCAGACAACACAGTAACATCTAGACTTGAAATTGACTCTCCCTCTCATCTGACTCCACCACAAATAACAGTAACGACTTGATCATATTTTTCCAGAATTTTTTCTACATTGTATACACATGCATATATTGGTATTGGCAGCTCTGTATTTTGATCTCATGTTACAATGTTGTTGGTCATTCCCAGCTCTTCTTGAATGTTCCATTAATGACAGAGAGGTTTGGAGATTTGATGCGAAGACCAACAGACTGGACTGAGTTTGCCCCCTGTTGAAATGTCTGATTTCCTCCTCACATCGGTTACGAGAATGCTTCCTAAGCACTGCTAGCTGTGTTTTCCAAGTTTGAAAACCCTAACCAGTGACCATTCTGCAAGCCAGAAACCTTGAGGTTTTTCTTACCTTAACGCCATCCTCTCCCTTACCACCTTCTTCCATCCACAACTCTGTCCAGCGAATCTGAGCTCCTTCCCTGTTCCTGTCTCTCCATTTTCAACATCACTACTGTGGTCCAAGTCATCAAAATCTCCCATCTGAATTACTGAAAGAGTAACCTCTTTATGATCTGGTCTTCTAATCCATTCTCCAAAAAACAGCTAGAGTCCTCTTTTTTTCTTTTTTCTTGTTTTTTTTTTGCAAAGGCAGTTTGAGCAAGGAGCCTCATATGGGGCTCGATCCCAGCACCCTGGGATCACGACCTGAGCCGAAGGCAGACACTTCACTGACTGAGCCACCCAGGCATCCCTAGAGTCCCCTTTTTAAAGACAGAAATCTAATCTTAACATCTACTTACAAAAGCATCAATTGCACATATAACAAAGTCCTTGTATGGTGTTCCCATCAGTCCTTGTGTGTTATTACTTTGCCTCCTGGTCCAGCCTCAGCCACTCTCCTTTCATTTCCCAGGCCCAGCCACAATGGCTTTTAATTCTTGGACTGGTCCTCCACCCCTGGCTCAGACATTTGGACACTGCTCTTCTCTCTGCCTGGAGTTTTCTTCTTCAATCCTCCCTACTTCACCTAGTAAACTCCTAGTCAGTCTTCACATCTCATCTCGAACACCACTTTGTCCAGATAATTTTTTACTGTATGCGTGATGGTTTGGTTAATATCTCTGTTGCCCCCTACACTGTAGGCTGCATGCAGACTGATCTGTTTCAGTACCTGGTTTCCCCAGAAACTAACAGAGTATCTGCCATGTGGCAGAAACTAGAATATTCACAGTGTCAGTTTATTCCCGGCAAAAGACCTGAATTTGCTAGTAATTAAAGGACCAGTACTGGTGAAGTTGCTGGACTGAGTCCCAGCTGGGGAAACACTAACCATGCCGCCTGGTAAAGCAGCCTGTGCCTGGGAGTTTGCTCTCCACTTCCAAGACCACTCAGGCACCCAACCCCAGGCTTCGGGTGGTACTCCGTTCACCTTGGCCACATCTGGATGGGCAGAAATGACATTACACAGATGGAGAGCAGTTCTGATTCCTCCTTCTTCAAGATGAAAAGATGACCTTTCAAAGGTTTTTAAAACTATATTTTTACCAGTGAATTGAGCTGGGGAAATAAGCCAATTCTATCAAACTACTTTTCCATCCTTTGGTGCCCTCTATTGACCATTAACTCAATTGCAGTGCAATTACACCAAGTTTTTTTCTAGCCAGGAAGGCTAATGAGGAGGGTATATGTAAGTCTTTGTACAAATACAGGTTCTGGGTGAATTTAAGATCTGTGGGCAAATCCAACTGCTCTTTCATCAAAAGCAGTGTTTATGGGCTCATGCATCCAAACTTTCTATCATATCCTTAGGCGTCTTCATCTGGCCAATGTCAGAACTCAGCAAAATTGTAATAGAATTCCCAAGCATCAAATAGCAGTAAGAGAGAATCATCTTTGCCTGTGCAGAAAACACACACTACACAGAGCTGTGTGATTATCTTTTTGTTTTTCCTGCCTGGAAAAAAAAAGCAGAGTTATACCAGAAACATGGACAAAGCACCTATTAAAATATAACACTGATTTAATTTTTAATTATTTTAATTTGTTAATTAAGTAAAATCATGTCATTTTAATTTTAATCAATTTATTTTTCCCAAATAATTTTAGTTCCAAAATAATGTTAGTTCTTTTCAAAATATATGGCCCACTTCTCACAGGAACGTGGACAAGTCAGTAAAAATGGAGACATCAATTTTGTATGTGCCTTTAATCGGAAGCTCAGTTATTGGTTAGAAACTTCTTTTTCTAGAAACATTGACAATTGAAGCAAATAAAAATGTAAGAAAATTCTCTGAATGAATGAATTATATTTGCTTGGTTTTCAGAAATTTTGGAAGAAGATACAAGTAGAGCAGAACCCACTTTCAATTTTCCAGCTGTCAGCCTAGAGAACCGCCTCCCCCCCATTTGTTTCCCTCCAGAAGTGGTCTGTGGAGAAAAATGAAAGAGTAGTGAATCTCCACACTGAATCTACAACTCAGCTTGTCTATCTGAGGTACATTTGGTTGCTGAGGCTGTGGGACAACACCAGACAATAGAAATACAATGCAAGCCACACATGTCACTTTAAATTTTCTCATAGCCACACTAAAAACAGTAAAAAGAAACAAATGAGTGCTGTTTTAATATGGTATTTCATTTGATCCAGTAGGTCCCAAATATTACTTCAACATGGAATCAGCATAGAAAATTATTCACAAGCTATGGCACACTTGTTTTCATGATGCTTTCAAAATCTAGTGTGTACATCTCCCAATTCAGATTCTCATTGACACTTACGTTTTCAATGATTAACGTGAAATGCAGTTCTATCAAAGCAACAATGTTATCTTCAGTGGAAAAATGTTTTGCATCGCCTCAGCTCTTAAAGTTAGGTAGGACGAGTAAACTTTGAATTTCAGTACCTGCATCTCTCTTGCCACATTTCAAGTGCTCACAAACTTTGTGAGCTAGCAGCTAACAGTGATGGGTAATTTTACATGTCGACTTTGCCGGCCACTGGGTGCCCAGATGAAACACTATTTCCTGGGGGGGTGGCTGTGAGAGTGATTCTGGAGGAGACTAGCATTTGAATCATCCCACTCAATAAAGTAGATTGCCTTCACCAATGTGGGTGGACAGCATCCCATCGGTTGATGGAATAGATAAAATAGAACAAAAGGCAGAAGAAGGAGAAATTCACCACTTTTTTCCTGCCTTACCAGTTGGGCTGGGACATCTTGTCTTTCGCTGGTCTGGGATTTCCACGTAAGTTCCCCTGGTTCTCAGGCCTCTGGATTTGGACTGAATCGCATCACCAGCTTCCCTGGGTCTTTAGCTTGCAGATGCTAGATGGCAAGACTTCTCAGGCTCCATAACAGTGTGAGTTCATTCCTCATAATAAATCTTTATATATAACCTGAAGCTTATACATATACATCCTGTTTCTCTGGAGAGCCCTGCTAACACATTGCCCTACTGCGCGGCAAAGATCTAACAAATTCCCACCCAACAGCAGCTTCTGGTAAATGCTAAGTCATCTCTATCCTGCCTCTGCCACCAGCTAAGTGATCTTGATCAAACCATTGACTTCTCTGGGCTTCCCTTTCCTCATCTGTAAACAAGTGTTGAAGGACATGATCTTTGAGACCCCTCCAACCTGTAATTTTATATTTCTAAATCCTCCCACACACACCTTGGATTCACCTCATTTCCTGAAAAGAAAGCAGAAACCCCCATGTATCCCTACACTCAGTTCTGTTCTACAATCTTCCGTGGAGCATCCACCGGTGTGAAGACCTGAAGACACACAGATTAAACACATTTCTGGCTCTGCCCTCCAGAAGCTCACGGTGGAATGATATCATTCACTATAACACACGTAGAACAACACTGTGTGCAGGCTATGAACAACTACTGTGGAACAGGCTGAACACTGCAATGGTTCTACAGCATTCACGAACAGATTGTTTTAACTTCATGAATTCAGTGGACAATCAGTTAAGCCATGCGTTTGGCGGCAAACAAAATAACTAATATATTGGATTTCTTTCTCCTTTGGAATCTATGCTCTAGGTTTCACTGGGGCAGCCTCAATATCTGAAGAGGACACAAATGGTGCTGAATTCCTATGTTCCTTCCTGCAACATGCTTTTTCTGGTCTTTCAGGGCTAAGAGCCGTGTGCTGATCTGCTTCCCGTGGACTGCTGAGAACAGCAAGTCCCCTTACCAACATTTGCCAAGCAGATACCAGCCCTTGAATCGAAATTTCCAGCTGTGGCGAAGGATTCAGAGCCCCCACTGTCTCAGTCAGCAGTCTCTTTTTCAATTCATCGAAATGCTGCCCACGGTCCACAAAAAATTCACTTCAACCCCAACCTCACCTGCTGAAACCTGCGATTCACCTCTCCACTTCAACCCTTTGCAAACTGGAGCCCACGCTAGTTCCACAGTCTAATGGTGGCTACGGACCCCTCCCTCCAAATTCTTGCACTGAAGGACAAAGTAGTAGCTATAAATTTCACCAAGGCCTGATGTTAAAGCTGTGTAGTGTTTCTTAGGACTCTGAAGCATTTATTTCTGCCCCACATAGAACCTATTCGCCACAATGAAATGGGAAGACTTCTCAAAAGAAAGTATTTGATGATCTAGCCGGTAAAAATATAGAAATGATTAAAACAGAGGCAAAGAATCCACATGTTGCTATTACCTTAATGATTAAAACATGTATCTCATTAATTTAAGCTGACAGTGGGCCCTTTTGTGGGTAGACAACTCATATGTAACGTCTTACGCCAGCTGAAGAGACTTGTCCCATGCTAAGCCTGGCTTCCCATTTCTTTTATTACTGAGAAGCCATCGGTACAATCCAAAATGATTAAAGCCATAGAGATTGAATTGCAGACAAAAAACTTCAGACTGGATCAGACTGGAAAATAAAACTCCAACCAAGGACAGAACTCAAGGGACTTAGAAGCAAAACATTCACCATTTTTTTTAAAGCTGGAAAATCCAGCTTTCTAGTTTAGAACATGTTAGGAAAAAAATAACCGACATGGTCTATTAATACATTAATACTTTTTCTGTGGGAGGAGTTCTTTCAGGGTCCCCAGATGAGGATGCTTAAAATCATGTATGTATTGTACACTGGCAATATGTATTGTCAGAACTGTAAGGAAACTAATGAAACAGATGCCCGGCTCCAGTTCTCTTTGTCCACAGCTCCTCAAACCTGAAAAAACTTGTGAACTTGATTGGAAAAACAGCAACTAAAACATCTAATCACAAATACACCAGAGCAGCAAAATTTATACCTCACAAAAATTACAGAAAAATAAAATTTTTCAAATCGCCTCCATATACCTAATCCATGAAAAAGAAAATTTCCTTTGCACAAAACAGACACAAATAATTCAAACCTCCAGTGTTACTCAAAAAACACAGAAGTTATTTTCTATTGCTAGTGTTCTGCATTTAATTTTTTAAATCCATCTTAAACCACTTCTCAATCACTAGACTTGAGCCATGTTCTTTTTCTTCTTAGGTTGTAACTAATATATTAAAGCAAACTATACCCTTATGTGATGTTAAATTAGCCCACAGAGGAAATTCCCATCCCCTCTGTTTAACATCTTCTTTCACACTGTATCCATTTCCATGGGACCATCTTTATCCAGCTCATGATACAGATCAACTTAGCGAAGGGCACAATTCTTAGGATACTTTTCAGTCCTTCTTAAAACAAAAGTGCTTCATGTCGAGATAGATCCCGTTTTAATCAAATGGTAAATTTCATTCCAATATTCTGCTGTCCGATGCCAGTTCTTTCAATGTAAAGACAACCATGGCAAATGCCATATGAATTTTCCCTACTTGACTATGGGTGGATTCTTAAGTCAAAATAAGCTCATCTTCAGTAATAAAAATACTCAAACAGGGGGTGCCTGGGAGACTCGGTTGGTTAGGCATTCCCAGGGTCTTGGAATCGTGCCCGGGGGACAGACTCCCTGCTCCGTGGGGAGTGTGTTTCTCCCTCTCCCTCCCTGTGCACTCTCCCACCACCACCCCCCTGCTCATTTTCTCTCTCTCTCTCTCTCTCTCAAATGAATAAATAAAATCTTTTTTTAAAAAATACTCAAAAATTCTTAAATGGATTATATCTGAAACAACCCACCCCATCTGTGTATTGACATGAGAGCTGCATTGCCTACGAAGACAAAGAGAGTAACAACTATTAGTTCTTTATTTGCATGGAAGAGACCTGTTTCTGGTTGATACTTCCTCTGGTTTGGTAAAGTTGGCGATATGATATTGATGCCTAAGAGTAATGTTTTGGGTAAAATCTTGGCAATTTTAGATTACTTCTTTCATTTAATTTCCTCTCTGTGACCTGTTGTTTAAGAGGTTTCGCAATGTGTTTATTATATTATGCTTCAATATTAGGACTTTTAGTTGAGGACTAGCAGAAATACTTCAACTAATGAAAACAATCATTTTTTTTTCAGGCTGTACTGCATGGCAATTTAAAGCATTTCTATTAAACTGTCTCATTGGAGCTCCTGATGAAGCTCTGATATGGCCAGAAAACCCAAGGATACTGCTGGGAGGGACTCCATTATCAAGTGAACGAGCTAAGGAAGGTCACTATGTGCCAAACATTTCAGAGCACCCAAATGACCTACTTTAAAACCATTTGAAGCCATTTGGTGGTATGGACCCAGGATAAATGACCCCCGCTTACACGTACCTTCCAGTTTATGTTCCAAAGGACATCCAAGTTCTACCACTGAGATTTATTTGAAAAGGCCCATTTTTTCTCCTATCCTATCTGAAGATTGCTTGAAAGCACATTTGTTTGTAAAGTCCTTGCCTGTTACTACTTTGTTTCTCACAGGATAGGCTAATAATAAATATTATATATATATATATATTATAATAAAAGATCATTTATTTATTTGACAGAGACAGGGAGAGAGAGCACGAGGGGGGATAGGAGCAGAGGGAGAGAGAGAAGCAGACTCCCACTGACCAGGGAGCCCAATAAGGGGCTCAGTACTAAGACTCTGTCCCTGGAATCCAGGATCATGACCTGAGCCGAAGGCAGGTGCTTAACTGACTGAGCCACCCAGGTGCCCCAAGCTAGAGGTTTAAAAAGATAAGAAATTGTTACTTTTAAACTGTGGTTGAAAAGAGATGAAAAATAAATTTTTCATGTTCTTGATATAAGCAAGAAGTGAAATTTATAAACTTTTTGTGTCACCAAAACAACCAACTTCTTGAATTTGAATACCTATTAATTTGATTTAAATATCAGATTTATTATTGTAGCTGGCTGTCTGCCCTAGGAGGTAAGAAATGGTTTTTGTGAACACATAGCAATCCTGTTATAAGTCTTTAGAGCCAGGAAAGGGACTTGCCAAAAGGAGTATAATCTTACCATTGCTCTTATAACAGAAGAGGTCATCCTCTGGTCTTTAAATTGAATATTAAATGTAAGTCTGTGTATTAACACCGAAAGTACTATTCTAACTAAAAGTTATTGAGTATCAAATAACTGTCTACATAACATGATGTTTAACCACCTTTGTTTGTCTCGGTTGCCTCTTCAAGGCCCATGGATTCAGCTTTTCTCATTCAATTCTCTGAATCTCTCAGTTCTGAAATTATTTCTCTTTTCCACTCACCTAGCTGCCCAAAATGGCAGGTACAATAACTTCACCTTCACTTTAATCCTGAAAGCTGGAGTACATCAAATTAAGTATCACCCAAATACTATTTTCCTAGGCGACCCAAATCAGTGTTTTAAAATGCACACCTCCCAAACCAATTTAAAGCTCACGCTGTGTATGCGCGCGTGTGTGTTTTAAGCTATGTATTTTTGAAAGCCAAACACAGAGAAAGCCTCAACAGAACACCCAAATAGCCTCTCAACTGATATTTCATTCAGTTGAAGTTCCTGCCAGAGGTCTGCTTTTGTGAGTCCTTGTTAATTACCAAGCTTTCCAAACTTTCTGTAATGACCTCCGACGTGCAAGCAAATCTACCCATTGTATAGCTGGTCTCCAAAGCAAACAGTAAGAAGAAGACTGAGGCAAGCGCCAGGAAATTCAGGCAAAACCTCAGAGCTTGCTTTGTATCTTCTTTTAAGTATCACAAGCCCAGAGCCAGACAGCAAATAATTGATAGGCAATGGAGAAAAGAGTGATGGGATTGAAACCCTGCAGGGACTGACCCAGAAAGACAGATAAAAGGAACTGAGCGAGACTGGTTGTTCCCTCTTAACACGGTCCTGAGAGGTAGATATTTCTGAGATCTGGCCCTGACGAATCCCTCCATGACTTCAAACATATTGCTCAATGTTTCTATTTCAGTAACTCTTACTTTTTCAAACGAGGATAATAAGAAACGGGTTCAGTTTCATCTCTGAGCTGAGGTGCATTCAAAGGGCATCCTTCCAGTCTGTTTTTTCTCTAGGAGACAACTCTCCGAGGAAGCCTTCCCTGGGGAGATTTCTTTGTGACCAAAGGAAATTTACTTAACCTCCTGGCCTCAATGTTCTCTTCTGCAAAATGGGAGTTAAAAATATCTATCTTGGGCGCCTGGGTGGCTCAGTGGTTAGGCCGCTGCCTTCGGCTCAGGTCATGATCTCAGGGTCCTGGGATCGAGTCCCGCATCGGGCTCTCTGCTCAGCAGGGAGCCTGCTTCCTCCTCTCTCTCTCTCTGTCTGCCTCTCTGCCTACTTGTGATTTCTCTCTGTCAAATAAATAAATAAAATCTTTAAAAAAAAAAAAAAAAAATATCTATCTTGCAGGTCTGAATAAGGATAAAATAAGTTAGATGTATAAATTCACTTAACAAGGGTCTTACAAATTAAAAATAAATAAATAAAACTTCAGGAAATGGTAGCAATTGTTACTTTGAAAAGAAAGTTCACAACAACCTGCATTATCTAACAAGCCTTCAAGTTGGCAAATTATCATTGGAAACCTAAAACTATCCATATTTAATTTAATCTAATTCCATTCATTTTAGGCTACCAACTAGAGAATTACACGCTGTCTTCCATGTGGTTTTATGTAGTTTCAGTTATTTCATCTTGAAAACGCTAAGGATTCAGAAAAGGGGTACTATTGAAATAGATGATCCCAACCAGAGTCAAGTTTGTCCACATAGAAGCTCAGAAGGAATTTATGGTGAAGCGGTTCTTGACTCACTGTAGCAGACATAGCAACTGTGTGGCAGCTCACCTCCAAAATATCCATCTACATCTGCGAATGAACATCTACACCTACTAACAGATCACAAAAGCCTTTTCCAAAACACTTTTGAGTGGTCTCTGCTGATCTACCAACCCCCAAAAACCTATTTCCAATCACAGTCTGTCACAGAGAATGAAGCATATTCTAAATGGGAAAGAAATCTTGAAGATGAACAAGCTCATTTTGACTTTTTATTTTGTTTTTGTGTGTGTGTCTAGAGCACAAAAATAAGCAAAACAAAGAAAGCGTGACCAGTGCCATTTCTTGGTCAGATGTGATAATGGAGAGTACAGTGTAGCGTGAACAAATCAAATGAACAATTCTCAAAGCCTGTATGAGAAATGAAAACTTAAATGTTATCTATATATACAACATCATAGGAATACAAAAGCTTAAGTTTTATTTTTATTTGAGAACAAAGAGAAAAAAAAAAAAAATCCATGATAGGCAACCATGGGCAGCGCTCCTCTCTGGTCAGAGCTGTTGACAAGTAACTAAGTATACACATTCTATTTGCACCTCCTCTTCCCTTCCCTGCATGTAGACTAGCAGATGGGGCAATTATCCAAGGAGGGCAAGAGGCAAGAAGGAACAGGGACGGTTGAGGTGGGAAACCAGACATGCTGATCGGTTCTTGAATAATGCATATCTGTAAGACTATGAAATTTTCGGTGATCAACATAGAAAAACAGCCTCAGTACTAAGAAGAGGGAAAAGGTTAAAAAGCAAACCTACAGGGAAAAGCTAAAAGAAAGCTAAAAGGAAAAAGTTCAAGGAAACCTATTGCAAAAGTTAAACATACTTCAAAGGAAAAACCTATGAATAAGAAAAAAATATTTCTCCAGAAGCAGTTTTGTTTAGCTCTCGCATAAAGGACAAGATCATCTACGTTGACTCTGTAAGGATGCTATCCTTAGGGCCACTACCACTGAGAGAAGCAGAGCAGAATAGCAGGGAACAGACTCTAGAGCCAGACTCTCTGGGTTCAATCTAAGTTCTGGAACCTTCCAGCCTTTTGACCTTGGACAAGTTGCACAATTTCTCTGTCTCTCATTTCTCTTCTCTGTAAAGTGGGGATAACAGAACCCAGCTCTTAATGTTCTGAAAAGTTTTAAATGGGCTAATATATCTAACATCTAGTATGCATAATAGGTATTCTTGACATAATAGGTATTATACTTGAATGTTTGCTATTGCTCTTAATTGCTATGACTTGTTAAAGATCAAACCTCAGGGCGGGGGCCACCTGGGTGGCTCAGCTGGTTAAGTGACTGCCTTCAGCTCAGGTCATGATCTTGGAGTCCAGGTCCGGCTCCCTGCTCAGCAAGGAGTCTGCTTCTCCCTCTAACTCTCTCCCCTTTCATGCTCTCTCTCTCTCTCTCTCTCTCTCAAATAAAGAAATAAAGTCTTAAAAAAAAAAAAAAAAAAAAAAAAGGCTCAAACCTCAAGGGATGCCTGGGCAGCTCAGTCAGCAGAACATCTACCTTCAGCTCTTATCATCTCAGGGTTCGGGGATTGAGTCCTGAGCCGGGCTCCTTCCTTGGCAGGGAGCAGGCTTCTCCTTTTACCTGCTGCTCCCACTGCTTGTGCTTTCTGTTTCTCTGACAAATCAATAAATAAAATCTTTGAAAAAGAAAAAAGGTTAAGCCTCAAAGAAAACCTAGATATTTTTTTTTTAAATAGTAGGATGTATTATTGAGTTTTATCATGTGTTTATTTTTAGGTACTTTAGAGAATGTGTTGATTTCCTATTATTGCCGTAATGGACCTCCACAAATGTAGTGGTTTAAACAACACACATTTGGGCGCCTGGGTGGCTCAGTGGGTTAAGCCGCTGCCTTCGGCTCAGGTCATGATCTCAGGGTCCTGGGATCGAGTCCCGCATCGGGCTCTCTGCTCAGTGGGGAGCCTGCTTCCTCCTCTCTCTGTCTGCCTCTCTGCCTACTTGTGATCTCTCTCTGTCAAATAAATAAATAAAATCTTTAAAAAAAAAAAAAAATAAAAAATAAACAACACACATTTATTATCTTACAGTGCTGGAGGTCAGAAGTTAGAAATGAATCTCACTGGGCTCAAAATGTTGGCAGGGTACTGTCTTTCTGGAGGTCCCAAGGGGAAATCTATTTTCTTGTCTTTTCAGTTTCTAGAACGGGTCCACTTTCCTTGGCTGGTGGCCCTCTTCCATTGTCAAAGCCAGCAATGTCCAATCAAGTCTTTCTCACAATATATCACACTGACACTGACTCTCCTACCACTTTCTTTCACATTTTAAGGCATTTTGATTACACTGGGCCTATCCTGAAAATCCAGGACAATCTTCCTATTTTAAACTCAGCTGATTAACAGCTTAATTCCATCTGCAACCCTAATTCTTCTTGCCATGCACTGAAACATATTCTTAGGTCCCCAGATTTAAGGTGTTGATTTTGGGGGGCGGGGGGAATTGCTCCATCTATCACAGTGAGGGATAGAGATCTAAAATGCTGGGATGATTTATATAGTTAGCATGGTGAAGTGAGAAAAGTTCTAGAGTGAACCGATAAGAGACCTGAGGTCAAGCCTGTGTTCAATTATTTTCTGGTTTTATGTTTGTGATTAATTTTAAGTCACTTGAATGCTCGGGGTATGAACAATGAGCTGATACTGCACTGCCAAAGTCTGTACCCCTAACTAGGTATTTGCCTCAAAAATGGTAATTTGGTAACATGGAGCACAGAGCCCATGAGTACAAGATCATCACTGCCAGTGGAAAAACCACTCAAAAGTGCTTCTGTGACAGAGGATGGTCATAAACAATGTCTCTTTTACTTGGGAACGGTGGCCCATATCCAAACTTGGGCTGATCATTAACCTCGAGATAGCCTCTGGTTCTAACTGGGGAGCAACAAGAATCCCACTGGCTTTCCAGCCGAGTCTGCTTTGGGTTCTTGTATACTTACGCAGATGTTTTTAGCCAGTGATAACGTGTTGCCTGCAGAAGTTCATCACTCACAGAATCTTGGTACGCAGTATGTGTGTTCCCTGCTCCTCTTCCCAGGCAAGAACAGCTGTGTAATAGCAAATCTGTCAGGCGTTCAGTTGCTCCTTGTCCAAGACCTCCAGGGTTGGCCTATCTTTCCAAGCGAATTTGAGGTTTCTCTCTTCTCTTTGTTCCCTGTGGCTATCTATGGCTAGGGGGTGGGTCTCAGAGCTGTGTGGTCCAGTAGGGATATTGTGGGCTAATAATATCCATTGTCCTTGGGAACTTACATTTGCATGATGCCACAATAAATTTCCTGGCTCGAACTTGCTGGTCTGTGCTAAAAACATCAGCAGACCATTGAAAAGGAGCCAAAGCCTTAAATGAAGTGAGTGAGGTCACGTCTAACAGATGGTATTGAGCGCAACGGTAACAAAGAGTCTAAAATGAGTGACTTACCTTTATTGTTGAAGGCATGACCTTGAAAAATATCATGAAGCCAGAAATGAAGACACGAATATGACCCAGTTGCTCTTCATTCCCAAGCAAAATAAATCTTCTCTTCTACCTTTTATCAGAAGGGTTCATTAACAAAAACTGCAATACAAAAAATTGTGTTAATGTTTTCTCTAAGTTGGCCATGTGAAAAGAAATCGCTTGTTATATCATTTAAATTTGATGCCCTACAGTGGATACATTTGGTTACACTAACAACAATGCATCAAACATAGACTCAATAGGGTCAGGAGTGGGTGTCGTTGTTAAGTGATTTTAGTAGATGTGACTCAGCCCCCAGGAGCATGAAATCTCTTTCTGTTTGTTTGTTTTGTATACTAATATCCAGCAAAACCATCCCTTCTTTCCTCGCACTTGGAGAATTCTTTTGGTTGAATTTGAGAGCTAGGTCTCTTTCAACATTGTATATATTTTTACTTAATGATGGAAAAAGTTGACTGACTAATAAGAATGCTTGAATATTAGGATGAACCCCTGTTACCATTTTTAATCACTAAGGTCTACTTAGCAAGAAAATCCTTTCTGCCTCAACTCCTGTTAAGAGAATCATTCAAAAATTGGTTGATATTGGTTTGTTTTCTTACAAATGAGATATATAATGCATTGAATCTAATTTTTTTAGCGCTTTACTACTACATTAAGGATCTCGTAGGATATGGGAATCAAGATTCTGGACATGTTGGGACATTTTACAGCCATGGGATAAATATGTCTTAACCTTAGAGCATGCCATCGTAGTCATTATTTTTTATTAAATAGCTGACACTCCATCATTTTTCCTGAAAGTCAGTGTAGAAGTTAATTCCAGTGAATTTATGGTTGATTTTACTGAGCTTGACCTAAACGAGATTTTATTGTAAGACGACCAGTTCTACTATGAAGTATGAGATTTATTTGGGGGCAGAGTTAATATTTACAAACAGGAAGAAAACGAATGTCTTTTTAAAAAACTTGAAAGATGAGGCTTCTTAGAACTTAGTTTCTGCATGCCACACAGGTCTGTCTGTTTCTGATGAAACCTAATTCCAAGCACCTCTTTTTGCCTCCAAGAATTCTGGTTTGTGTCTTTCATTTGGTGACACTGTCAGGACTTCTTTCTGTTGCTCTGAATTTGTCCAAAAACTGTGGTACATCCTGATGAGCTCAGTCTCTCTAATCCAGCTCTAGGTCAAGTGCCCCTCCCTGAAGAGTTCTTCTGGTCCTTATGCCTGCGGCCCCACCAGCAGGGTCAGCTTGGGCGCAGGACTGAACTTACTTCCTTCTAAATCATGTGCTCAATTGCCTTCTTTTTCTCAGATGGTGAAAAGCCACCAAAGAACAGCTTAGTGCTTCAGGAAAAACAAAGTTAGGGAAATTATCCATCTGCTTGTAAATAATAGGTTCACGTATATAAAGCAGCTAATTCTAACACAGTATTAGGTGCTCCTTCAATAAAAGGAAAAGAAATTAAAAGATCCTAGAATTTCTTTGTCATGCTTAAATGTCTCCCCAGCTCCAATCACCCAGTTTTTTAGGAGTATTTGTTCTCTCCTATAATCTGAAAATGCATGTGCCTAATTGAAATAAGATGTACTCCTTAAATGATGAAAATAAAAAGTGATCAAAATAGATTTTTGTTATCCGTTGGGCATTGGGGGTTTAAATGCAAACTGCATGGCTTGCAGTGTGGGGAATTAATTATTGGTAATTGAAGTTGTAAGCTTAATTCCCTGCTTGCTTCAGTGAAAATGAATCCTTTTATTTAATATTGAAATAAACACCAGTAACCTCATGATCTAGGACAGCACTTGCATTCAGTCATTGAGCAACACGGGATGTTACAAAAGCTTTATCTCTTAAACACTGAATTGTGATTAAAACAAAACCAAACAAAAACATCAGGAGGTAGATACACTAGCAAGGAGCATAATAGATGGTGTTGGGTACTCTTAATAGATCCTGTCTTGTTCACTGGTGACAAAAGCCATCATGTATTCTAATAAAAGTCTAAACCATTTATACACACACACACACACACACTTTTTGAAAACTTGTTTTCATTGAACTAACATGTTTTTCATGAACATGCTTTCACTGAAATGCACCGTCCTATTGAAGCAGGAGGACCATTTAAACCGTTAAGCAAGTAAATGGACTGTCCTGCGGTTCTGCTATGAGGAGTTCTTTTCTTTCTGAGGGAATATTACAGCCAGGCATGATGTGGACTCTGCTTTCTGCCCAGTCTCATCTCTGATCTGTCTCTGTCTGTGTCTGTCTCTGTCTGCCTCTGTCTCTTGGCTCTGGCCATTTAAAGATGCCCTGGGCATTTACACTCCCTGTTCCTTATGGCTTTCCCGGGCCCCCTATACCCACTCTTTGCTTAATCAACATTGTTTTACTCCTCTCAGATCTCAGCTCACACATTACAGCTGAGACAGAGGCAAATCTTCTTCTTTCATATTCTTAACACAGTAAAGTCATGTTGTCACTACTGCTTTTGCGCCTGTCCCTTCTGCCAAAAGATGGTTTCAGGAAGGCAAAGACGGTGTCTGCCTTGTTCACAGCTAGTGAACAGCCACTAGTTCGAAGCCTGGCACATATTGGGAATCAAGAAATGTGTTTGAGAGAAGGAAGGAAAGAGAAAATAGGAAGAAAGGAAAACCGAAGGTTAATGAAGGTCAAAGAGCCCCTTGGCAAAATTGCCATTTCATAGTCCTGTAGTACCCATGACAGTTATAAGATAATTCATGACTTCTTTTTTCGTTTTTTTATGGGAAACAAATGGAATTTATACTTTCCAATGTTTTATTTATTATGCTTTGTGCTAAGTGTTGAGTGCACCTTCCCAGAAGACAATTTACACATATTTCAATAATTGACACACATAATTGTGTAACTTGGTAGGCCCACCGAGTGCCCCCTCCACCAAACAGAGTCAAGTAGAACTTTATCAAGGAGTATTGCTGTGAAATTTCAGAACACTGGGGACCAAGAGAAGATCCTATGAGCTTCCAGAGAGGAAAAACAGTTACATGCAAAGGATCAAGAATCAGAATGACTTCAGACTTCTCAACTGCAACCAGACAAGGAAGAAAAAGACCTTCAAAATTCACAAGGAAAGCATTCCTACCACCATTCGAGATTCAGCCAAACTATCAAAGGACATTGGAGTAAGAGCATTCATCTGAAGGAAAAACAGGACCCTTTCAGATACGCAAGTTCTCAAAAAGTTAATTTCCATGTACCCTTTCTCAAGAAGCTTGAGAAGATACGCTCCCACCAAAATGAAAGCAAAAAAATCAAGAAAGGGGAGGATGTGGCATGTGGAAGAGTTTGTTTCTGCACCATATCCCGTGTTGTTAGAAGCTGGCCTTTGTGGAGTGCATCTCAGACTCAGGTTGTGTTCAGCCACAGAGATCCACCAGCAAGAGATCTGGAGGAAAGGAAAGCAGGGACAGCCCAAGGGTCTGATGGGGTTAAGAGACTTACAAAGTAACTGCAGCACTCATTCTACCGCTCACTTCTCATGGATTTCTCTGTCTCTCACTTTCTTTTCTCCCTTCTTAATCCTCTTCCCTCCTACTTACCTACTCTTTCTCCCTCTCCTTCAATAAACAGACTTTGACAGTACCCTCCGTCCTTGCGTTTAACTATAAAAAGGGCAATCAAGTCAAAAGGAGCAACACAGCACAACGGATGAAGAGCATGGATTGTGGAGTTAGACAACAGTGGGGTCAAGTCCAGGTCTGCCATTTAATAGAGAGGTGGCCTTGGGCACATTGCTCACCTTTACTGCAGCACAAGAAGAAAGATCACTATATAGCTCACTATATATATTCTTTGAATATTTTATGCAAAAATCATGAGTTTTTATGATATTGATTTAAACAGTAATTGATAACTAAATTTATCCACTCCACCAATCTCTTTTAATTGATACAGTTAGACTAACATTTAAAGTACTTACTGATATGCTTGGGCTTAAGCTGGCCATTTTATTATTTGTTTACTCTTTGTTTCCACTGTTGCCCTTTTCTTGCCTTTCTATGGATCACTGAAACATTTTTAAGAATCACATTTTAATTTCTTTACAGTATTAATGAGTATTTTTTGTATAGTTTTCATAACACTGCCGTAAGGATTACAATACACATGTGTAACTTATCAAGGTCTACCAGTGTCAACGTTTCATCACTCTGAGTGGTATGGAAACCTGACTTCCTTTAAATCTCTTACTCTTTTGCTTCTTTTAATTGAATTTTTTAAAAATTTATTTATTTACTTTTAGAGACAGAGAGCATGAGCAGGGGGAGGGACATAGGGAGAAGGACAGAATCTTCAAGCAGACTCTGCCCTGAGCACAGAACGCGATGTGGGGCTTGATCCTAGGACCCTGAGCTGAAATCAGGAGTTGGTCGCTTAATCCACTGAGCCACTCGTGTGCCTCCTTTTAACTGAAGTTTTCATTGACATAATTGTATATACAGACGTAGTTATAAGAAATAAGAGACGATAACCAGTCTCCCCCAACAGTAACAATTTACAAAACCATAACAACCAGGATACCGAAACTGATATAATCCCCAGATCATATTCAGATTTCCCCATCGGACTCGTGTATATGTGTGTTGCATCTATGCATGTATTTTGAGTTCTGTATAACTTTATCATCTATGAAGGATTGTGTATCCATCACCACAGTCGAGATACTGTATAATTCCAACACTGCAGGGACCCCCAGTGTTGTCGACTACATCTGCCTTCCTCTTGCCTCTGCCAACCACTTTTTAAGACCCTAAACTAAAGAAATGGTCAATATCCTAAAATACCTTGCTATCTTCAGGGACACTGAGATTAATATACCAATTAAACCCAATACTACTCATCCCCCCCCCTAAAAAAATAATTAAGAACAATTTAAGTGCTCTAGATATGCATTGACTTTGAAATCTCTGCACAACCAGGATATTGAAATTGATACACCCTGCTGATCATATTCCAATTTCTTAGTTTTATTGGCATTCATGTGTATATGTCTGTATTTATGCATTAAGTTTCGTACAATTTGGGACGCCTGGGTGGCTCAGTGGGTTAAAGTTTCGTACAATTTTATCGCTTGTGTCGGTTCATGTATCTACCACCACAGTTAAGATGTTCAACAGTTCCAGAATCATGAAGACCGAGCATGTTGCCTTTTTATAACCTATTCACTTCCCTCTGCCCATTCCCTCATCCTTAACACCTGGCAACCATTTGCCCTGGCGATATGTCCTCCATCCCCACATTCTTTTTATTTTAAAAAGTGTTACAGAAATGGAAAAATAGAGTGTATAGCCTTTGGAATTAGCTTTTTTCTCATTATAATTTATCCCTCAAGTATTTCCTCTATATACACTAAGCACCACATCTGATGGCATCATAGTTAAATCCCATGGTAGGCAGAATAACACCCCCTGTACCAAAGATGTCCATAACCTAATCCCCAGAACAGTGAATACATTAGGTTACATGGCAAAGGGAATTCAGGAGGCAGATGAAATTAACATTGTTAAGTCACTGACCTTAAAATGGAGAGATTATATTAGCTTCTCAAGGCGAGGGCACTGTAGTCATAAGATCCTTTAAAGTGAAAGACAGAAGGGGCGCCTGGGTGGCTCAGTGGGTTAAGCCTCTGCTTTCAGCTCAGGTCATGATCTTGGGGTCCTGAGACAGAGCCCTGCGTCCGGCTCTCTGCTCTGTGGGAAACCTGCTTCCCTCTCCTCTCTGCCTGCCTCTCTCCTTGTGATCTCTGTCAAATAAATAAATAAAGTCTTAAAAAAAAAAAAAAAGTGGAAGAGGGAAGCAGAAGAGAGAATCAGAGAAATGAGTGTGTGGGAAGAACTTGGCCGACATTGCTGGCCTTGAGATGAGGAAGGGAACCAAGAACCCAGGGAAGTAGGTGGTTGCTGGAAGCTGGGAAAGGTAAGGAAATGGACTCTCCCTAGAATCCCCAGAAGAATACAGTGCTGATGACACCTTGATCTTAGTCCAGTGACACTCATTTTAAACTTCTGACCTTAAGAATTGTAAGATAATAAATTTGCATTATTTAAGCTATTGTATTTGTGGCTATTTGTTATAGCAGCAATATGGAAAACTAATACAAAGTATCAAACATGATTTTAAAAACCCATGAGGTGAAGAATCTGCCTATTATGTTTACCCCTATTTTTACCCAAACCGCCTTTCTTTCTTTGTTTCTGAAGTTCTAGGCCTACTGTTACCATTACCTTTAGAGAATCTCTCTTAGCTATTCTTTAAAGGTAGGTCTGCTGGCAACAAATTCTCCTCCTTTTCTTTTGCCTGAGAGCTAGTTAAGTTTAAATACCTCCTATCCTAATTCTCATATAACTAAATCATTTTTCTAGCTTAAAAACTAAGTGAACTGGTGTTAGGCATGAAACAAAGGCATCCTCTGATGCGAATCAAGTGGAGATACAGAGAAGAGGACTTCAACTGGACCAAAAAAAAAAAAAAAAAGACTAGAAGTATATCACAGATTTATAATGAATGGAGACTAAAATTTGCAGCAACATAGCAAGATGAAGAAAATTATTTGTTTTATTAAAAAAAAAATATTTTAAGGGGCGCCTGGGTGGCTCAGTGGATTGGGCCGCTGCCTTCGGCTCGGGTCATGATCTCAGAGTCCTGGGATCGAGCCCCGCATCGGGCTCTCTGCTCAGCAGGGAGCCTGCTTCCCCCTCTGTCTCTGCCTGCCTCTCTGCCTACTTGTGATCTCTCTCTCTGTCAAATAAAATAAATAAAATCTTTAAAAAAAAAAAAAAAAAAAAAAAATATTTTTTAAGTATGGGGCGCCTGGGTGGCTCAGTCATTGAGTGTCTGCCTTAGGCTCAGGTCATGATCCCAGGGCTCTGGGATCGAGCCCCACATCAGGCTCCCCGCTCAGTGAAGCCTGCTTCTCCCTCTCCCAGTCCCCCTGCTTGTATTCCCAACCCCCCTGTCAAATAAGTAAATAAAATCTTTTAAAAATATATTTTAGGTAATAAATTGGACAATATGAAGTAATACACAGTGAATTTGATAAAAAAATTTCCTCTTAGTAGTAAAAAAGTATCAATAAAATTAGCTTGATGTGGGAATTAAATGTCCAATTAAAAAAACTCTTAAAAGTTTTTAACAGAATCTGAGTTTATAATATTAATCAGCTAAAAAATGTTTCAGATCCTTGAATCCATGAATCTATCAATAGAAAATCACATTTTGAGAGATGTAGTAAAATAAATGACTTTAGTTATGGAAATATTGATAGAAAATTATGAAGAGAAGGGACGCCTGGGTGGCTCAGTTGGTTAAGCAGCTGCCTTTGGCTCAGGTCATGATCCCAGCGTCCTGGGATCGAGTCCCACGTCGGGCTCCTTGCTCCGCGGGGAGCCTGCTTCTCCCTCTGACTCTGCCTGCCACTCTGTCTGCCTGTGCTCGCTCTCACTCGCTCTCTCTCTGACAAATAAATAAATAAAATCTTTAAAAAAAAAAAAAAAGAAAAGAAAATTATGAAGAGAAGACTAAGAGATTTTCTACAAAAAGTGAAAGATCACAATTAAGCCACTAAATAATTTCCCACAGACCTTTCTAATAGTATCAAACATCAGGGGCCCGAGGGTGGCTCAGTCAGTTAAGCATCTGCCTTTGGCTCAGGTCATGATCCCAGGGTCCCAGGATCGACCCCAGCATTGAGCACCACATTGGTTGCCTGGCTCAGCGGGGAGCCTGCTTCTTCCTCTCCCTCTGCCACTCTCTCACTCTCTGTCAAAAAAATATATAAAATCTTTTGTCTGTACTGTCATTTGCAAATATCTTCTCCCATTCCGTGGGTTGCCTCTTTGTTTTTTTGACTGTTTCCTTTGCTGTGCAGAAGCTTTTGATTTTGATGAAGTCCCAAAAGTTTATTTTCGCTTTTGTTTCCTTTGCCTTTGGAGACATATCTGTGGCTGATAGCGAAGAGATTACTGCCTATGTTCTCCTGTAGGATTCTGATGGATTCCTGTCTCACATTGAGGTCTTTTATCCATTTTGAGTTTATCTTTGTGTACGGTGTAAGAGAATGGTCAAGTTTCATTCTTCTACATATAGCTGTCCAGTTTTCCCAGCACCATTTATTGAAGAGACTGTCTTTTTTCCACTGTATATTTTTTCCAATGACGGTACAAACAAAAGTTTGATATCCAGGATCTATAATGAACTCCTCAAACTCAACCCACACGAAACAGGCAAACATATCAAAAAATGGGCAGAAGATATGAACAGACACTTCTCCAATCAAGACATACAAATGGCTATCAGACACATGAAAAAATGTTCATCATCATTAGCCCTCAGGGAGATTCAAATTAAAACCACATTGAGATATCACCTTACATCAGTTAGAATGGCCAAAATTAACAAAACAGGAAACAACATGTGTTGGAGAGGATGTGGAGAAAGGGGAACCCTCTTACACTGCTGGTGGGAATGCAAGTTGGTGCAGCCTCTTTGGAGAACAGTGTGGAGATTCCTCAAGAAATTAAAAATAGAGCTTCCCTATGACCCTGCAATTGCACTCCTGGGTATTTACCCCAAGGATACAGATGTCGTGAAAAGAAGGGCCATCTGTACCCCAGTGTTTATAGCAGCAATGGCCACGGTCGCCAAACTATGGAAAGAACCAAGATGCCCTTCAACGGACGAATGGATAAGGAAGATGTGGTCCATATACACTATGGAGTATTATGCCTCCATCAGAAAGGATGAATACCCAACTTTTGTAGCAACATGGACAGGACTGGAAGAGATTATGCTGAGTGAAATAAGTTAAGCAGAGAGTCAATTATCATATGGTTTCACTTATTTGTGGAGCATAGCAAATATCATGGAGGACAAGGGGTGTTAGAGAGGAGAAGGGAGTTGGGGTAAATTGGAAGGGGAGGTGAATCACGAGAGACTATGGACTCTGAAAAACAGTCTGAGGGGTTTGAAGTGGCGGGGGGGTGGGAGGTTGGGGTACCAGGTGGTGGGTATTATAAAGGGCACGGATTGCATGGAGCACTGGGTGTGGTGAAAAAATAATGAATACTGTTTATCTGAAAATAAATAAATCGAAAAAATTAAATAAATAAATAAATGAAAACTTTAAAAAAATTTTTTTTAAATATCAAAGATCAACTGATTCATAATTTGAGCAATTGTAAGTAATTTTTTTTAACTTAGATGGGTCATGTGAACATAAGAGACATTGTCCATCAATACTTTGGTATATTTGTTTCTCAAAGGACTTTCAAAATTATGAAGTCTTATCAAATCGGAGGAGGAGATGAGCTTGTGGTACAGATATTTTTTAAACTTCAAAGAAGAATTTCAGCTAGATTTTAATATGACACAGTGGTACATTTCTCTTAGGCCCCAAATCCAGATTTATTGGAAATTTAAAACAAGGGGCTGCTGCTGTTCCTTTAGTGCCTCATTCCTAAGGATAATATATTGAAAATACTTACACTTAGTTTTCTGAAGTAGATTCTATGAAAAGTGTTATGGGTACACTTGTTTAAGAGTTATCTGGTATAAACGTACAAATGCTTTGAATCATTTCCAGTTTATGGCACTGTTGAAAGAAATAGAAGACCATAATTTTAGTGATCTTGTCCGTGTCTGTTGCCAGTGCTTGTTGATAGAGTGATGGAAGGATTTTTTTTAAAATACTGTTGGGGCACCTGGGTAGTTCAGTCAGTTAAGCATCCAATTCTTTTTTTTTTTTTTTTTTTTAATATTTTATTTATTTATTTGACAGATAGAGATCACAAGTAGACAGAGCGATCCCAGGACTCTGGGATCATGACCTGAGCTGATGGCAGAGGCTTTAACCCACTGAGCCACCCAGGCGCCCAAGCATCCAATTCTTGATTTCGGCTCAGGGTCATGATCTCAGGGCAACGATCTTATGGTCATGAGACTAAACCTCACGTCTGGCTTATGGTCAGTGGGGAGTCTGCTTCTCTCATTTTATCTCTCCCTCTGCTTCTCCCCTGGTTCATGCGTGCATGTTCTCTCTCAGATAAATATATAAACCTTTTTTAAAAATAGATAAATAAGTGTGGGGCACCTGGGTGGCTCAGTGGGCTAAAGCCTCTGCCTTCAGTTCAGATCATGATCCCAGAGTCCTGGGATCACCCGCATCTGGCTCTCTGCTGAGTGGGGAGCCTGCTTCCCTTTCTCTCTCTGCCTACCTTTCTGCCTACTTGTGATCTCTCTCTCTCTGTCAAAGAAATAAATAAAATCTTAAAAAAAAAAAAGAAGATAGTGCTACGTCCAACTTAAAATTATCATGAAACAGAGGAATGCTTGCTAAATATTTGATAAGTTAAGACAGAAAACAGCAGTGTGATTTATATTTTCCCACAGATATCAAACTACATATGAAATGTTTAAATTGAAAACTCAAAGAAAGGTTTTGACCAGTTAGACAGGTACAAGAATTTTTGTTGAGGTTGAAATGCTTCATAATACAAATGGACAATTATGATTTTACACATTTTTCTAATATGAATCGAAGTACAGGGGACTCTGACTGTAATCAATGCCATTTTGTAATTCGATTGCAAAAAAGAAAAAGAACTCATGAGAAAAAGTTTGAAGAATGCTCTGTTATATTGGTAAATTTAGAATTACTTTTCAGATTCTGCAATACCCCCATTGAACTCAATGTTAACAATACTAAGTAGTCACAACGGTAAATTTACTTAACTTGGATCAGTGCAGTTTTCTAAATTGATATGCTTTTACTTCAGTGTCAAATCAGTTATTTTAAAAATAAACCACTTTTGTCAACATGATTGCAAATGTTAAGGGAAAATACCTTTTGGAACTTAATATACTTATTGGAAAAATGTCAAGTATGTTTGGAATAACTGTGGCATGTGAGTCAACTTTCAATGAAAACAAACATAAATCATGTACTTCCAATGAAAATTTATTGTCTAAATCATAAACTGAGATGTCCTATAAGTACAGCACACACACCAGATTTCAAGGACCTAGTATAGAAAAATTTTTAAATATCTCATTAGTAATTTTTTTTTATTACACATTGAGATGCCAATATTTTGGGTTTACTGGGTAAAACACACTATTAAATTAATTTCACTTCTTTATTTTTAAATGTGATTACTAGAATATTTTAAGTTTTAAGTTATACATGTGGCTCCCATTATGTTTTTAGTGGACAGCAATGACCTAGATATTAATCCTTCGTTCGCTTTTGATGCTGCAACTATTCTCTCCCTATTAACTTTGTTTTGGGTATCCTTCATTGAACAAGAAAAAAAGCCTTAATATTGATGTACTTAAATCATCAATTTTTCATTTATGACTTGTGCTTTCATGGTTGGATAAACTTCACAAAGATATTCTTCATTTTCTTTTACTCTGTATTCTCAGCTTTTCGGTGAGGTTTTTAATTCATCTAGAATTCATCTTTGTATGGTGTAAGTCAAAAGTCCAGCTTCTTCTCCAGCTGATGAGACAGTTTTCCCAATATCATATGCCAAAAAAGCCATCCTTTTCCATTTTTTGTGGCACCACATTGATCAAATATCATATTCCTGTATACACAAGGATATACTTCTGAACTCTGCAATTGGCTCCATTGGTCTGTTTCTATACCAGAACACAATGTTTCTTGTTTTGTAATATTCCTTAGTAACTAGAAGCTTCAATTATTCCGCACTCCTATGTTGATATCAGCTATAAACATCACAACAAAAACTTTCTATGGTTTCTCTTTGCTTCATCTTTACTATAGATTTTGCCTTTTAAGTCATATTAATTTATACTGCCACTGGAACTTCCTTGTCTGCCCTTTCTTAAGGAGGTTGTTCTCAATGAGTCCTTTAGAATTGTTATGAAGTAAAAATCTGCCTTTTCCTTTAAACAGCTATCTAGTCTCATGAGCTGAATACGTTGGATAATATTTGAACTTCTTTTAGCCCAGAACCCTCTCACTATAAGACTTGTGTAGGGGCTTGATCAGCAATAAATGGCCATGGATCTTTAGAGTAACCCTCCAGATTCCACTGTTTGAAGTGGAGCTACCAGCTGTTTGAAACTGATTCCAAAGTTCAGTGAAAACAGTGTATGATAAATGAGCAAATTCAAACTTATTTCATTCACTGATAGACCATTCTATGGGATGGAATAGCCAGGGCTCAATCATTCCTTATAAAGAATCTTCTAAGAAGGTGGTAGGGTTATGGACATTGGGAAGATATGTGCTATGAAGTGTGTAAACCTGGCAATTCACAGACCTGTACCCCTGGGGCTAGTAATACATTATATGTTAATAAAAAAAATTTTTTTTAAAAAGAACCTTCTACACATTGGACATTAGGGCTTCAAATATAAATGAAATACATTTTATTTATACATTTATACCCTGTTTCTTTCCCCAGAATAAACTTAAAGATGACAAAATGAATAAAATATCAACCTTCCCCTTTAGAATTTCACCATCTAAGAGAAAAACATGTGTCACAACTATTACCACAATACAAAGTAAAAGTAGTACAATGTAGAGATTGTTAACAAAGTAAGCGACAATTAATACATAACAGTGGGGGACATCTGGCTGGTTTGGTTGGTGGAGTGTACACAGCTCTTGATCTCAGGGTCATGAGTTCAAGTGCCACGTTGGGCATAGATACTACTTTTTTTTAAAAAATTTTTTTAAATAAAAAAATACATAAGGAGAAGAGATTAAAGTATCACATTTGATCTGGGCATTGAAAAACAGTTGGTGAAAATTTTAACTTTAAAATGGCGTGATCTTGGGGCGCCTGAGTGGCTCAGTGGGTTAAAGCCTCTGCCTTCAGCTCGGGTCATGATCCCAGGGTCCTGGAATCGAGCGCCGCATCGGGCTCTCTGCTCAGCAGGGAGCCTGCTTCCCCCCCCCTCTCTCTCTCTGCCTGCCTCTCTGCCTGCTTGGGATCTCTGTCTGTCTAAATAAAGTCTTTAAAAATTTTTTTTTAAATAATAATAAAATGGCGTGATCTTGGGGCCATACCTTAATCAAGTGATTAAACTTAGCATCACTAATAGTGAAACAACAGATGTAATATGACCCCTGATATGATGCAATGAGACAGACACACAACATCTCCTAAGCAGTCTTGCTGAAAAGGTTAAGCATGAATCTAATCAAACCGCTACACCTAACTTTGAGTTTACCGAAAGTAAAGGGGAATGCAGAGCTAGTTAAATTATAACATGAGAAAAATAATCAGATAAATCCAAAATGTGAGACACTGTACAAGGGAACTGACCTGCAGCTCTCAAAAAGGCAACATCGTGATAAAAAGGACTGTGCAACTTGGTATTTACCCCAAAGATACAGATGTAGTGAAAAGAAGGGCCATCTGTACCCCAATGTTTATAGCAGCAATGGCCACGGTCACCAAACTGTGGAAAGAACCAAGATGCCCTTCAATGGACAAATGGATAAGGAAGATGTGGTCCATATACACTATGGAGTATTATGCCTCTATCAGAAAGGATAAATACCCAACTTTTGTAGCAACATGGACAGGACTGGAAGAGATTATGCTGAGTGAAGTAAGTCAAGCAGAGAGAGTCAATTATCATATGGTTTCACCTATTTGTGGAGCATAACGAATAGTATGGAGGACATGGGGAGTTAGAGAGGAGAAGGGAGTTGGGGGAAATTGGAAGGGCAGTTGAACCATGAGAGACTATGGACTCTGAGAAACATTTTGAGGGGTTTGAAATGGCAGGGGGGGTGGGAGGTTGGGGGAACTAGGTGGTGGGTATTGGAGAGGGCACAGATTGCATGGAGCACTGGGTGTGGTGCAAAAATAATGAATACTGTTATGCTGAAAATAAATTAAAAAATAAATTAAAAAAAAAAAGGACAGTGCATTGTTCTATACAAAAACTGACTAAAGAAACCCAAGAACCAAATGCAATGAGCAACAACTTGATTTCATCTTGGTTTAAAAAATATATATGACATTCTTGAACCAACTGGATGAATTCAACATGGAAATGATATTAATTTTCTGATGCATAACAGTGGAACTCTGTTATGTAGGAGTATATCCTTATTCTTAGAGGTTGCATGGTAAATGTTTGGCAGGGCAATGTCATGATGTCAAATTTACTTTGAAAATATCTAGAGCGAAGAGAGCAAAATGTTAGATTATTGACCTTCAGCAGAACATTGTTAAGTTCCATTGCAGGATTCTTTTAATTTTGATGTGCATAGAACTTTTCCATAAAAAACTTAGGCTAACTTGATTTGCTTCTGTAGGTGATATACATGTTAAAAAATAAGAAAAGTGTAGGCATAGAGCAAGTGAGAAAGGCAGTAGGGAGAAGGAGATCCTAGGCTGATGGGAAAAATTGAGTAGAGGCATGAAAGTAAAATGCTCATGTACTGAGAGATGAGGGAGTTGTCCCTGTAGATTGTATAAGATTCGTTTCTGCTACCCCATGTTGTTGGAGAGCAAACTTCTACTAAGCAGGCTGCCAGTGGTAAAAATCAGTTGAAGAAAAAGGTGAACACCCAGCACTCAAGAAGAACTGGAACCCAAACAGCTCTGGGAATACAGGAATCCATAACAAGTCTTCCAAAGGGGACTGGATCAGCTCCAATCCTTTTCCCTCTTTGGGTTACTCTACCTATGAGTCAATTCTTAGGAGAGAGCTAGACACAAGCAGGTTCTCCCAGCATGGGCACTACGGAATCAGTTTCTAACTGGGTGGTATTCTTGCTCACCTAAATTCAACTCTATTGAATTCGATCTTCTGTTCTCTGAGCAACCCTTGAATCCTTCTCGTTTTGCTTGTTAGCAAGAGTTGCCTTCTGTTACTTGCCACTAAGAAACCACAATACAATTTCCTTTGTCTGTTTTATTTGTAGTTAGACCCTTGGACATTTTCCTGTCATACATTTCATGACACAATGCTTGTTGTGGTTTATTTTTGTCTGAATCTCTCTAGTAGATATAAAATTAGGAGATTTGGGAAATGTTTTCTCCCCCTCTGGATTCGGTAGGATATAGGGGTTAAGGATGGAAAGTATAGTAGGGTAAGGGTGTGTGATACACAAAGAGAGAACAACAGAGAAAGAGAGAAGAAAGGAAGGGACAATAACTTGAGAACAATTCTGGTGCTGGAGTAAGTTTGTTAAATACACTGCGGAGCCTCACCCTTAAGGAGCCTAGGACAGGAAGAAGCAACAGTTTGAGAACTAGTACGATGTCAGAAACTGGGGATGGGGCAAGTAGAGTAGGAATTGTAGTTGAATGGCCAAGGCTTTAAGGATCTTTAAATCCTTTGGAGAGGAGAATGAAAACATACAAAGTCAAGATAGAGGAGGAAGGGGGCACCTGGATGACTCCATCGGTTAAGTGTCTGCTTTAGGCTCAGGTCATGATCCCAGGGTCCTGGGATTGTGTCCCGTATCAGACTCCCTCCTCAGTGGGGAGACCCTGCTCCCTCTTCCTCTGCCCTTCCCCATTGGTCGTGCTCTCTCTCTCTGAAAATAAAATAAGTAAATAATATCTTTTTAAAAATGAATTTTTTTAAAAAAGCAGTTTCCTTAGGATTCAGGGCAGTCCAAATTCTCAGGTAATGATGCTTGGACCTGTAACAGCTACAAGAATCATCAAGGAGAGTTTTAAGGTAAATAAATATAGCTTAGATCTAAGGTTATATTTTGGAGTCGTAGTTAGGAAAGATAAAAGTGGTGAAGAGGGATGTAAAATTTTAGTATGTGTGTGGGGGGAGGGGATCTTAAGGGGCAAGGGCTGTGGTTTCACTTCTGTATTTGCAGCCCCTGCCACCGCACCTGGCACCAAGAGAACATTCAAATGCTTATGAGTACACAGTTAAGTGGATGGATGAGAGAGTAATGTAGAAAAAAAATAACTTGTGGGCTATTTTAAAGAAATCCAATGATGCTACAAGTTTCAAGGATAGGAATGACCATGGAGAGAATCCTTTTACAAAGTTCAGTTTTAAAACTAAATATATGTTAGATATACATTCTGTGCTCTGCACCTGCACTTGGGAAAGATACAAATATAAAGTACAGTCCCCACCCTGATATAACACACCATCTTGTGTGTGCAGAGGGAGAAGCAAGTACATTAGATGCCAGTAAGACTGGAGATACCATATAGCAAGGAAGAAGTAAAACAAAAGTAGGAGATGGGGCGCCTGGGTGGTTCAGTGGGTTAAGCCTCTGCCTTCAGCTCAGGTCATGATCTCAGGGTCCTAGGATCAAGCCCCGCATCGGGCTCTCTGCTCAGCCGGGAGCCTGCTTCCCCCCCCCCCCAACCTCTGCCTGCCTCTCTGCCTACTTGTGACATCTCTGACAAATATATAATCTTTAAAAAATTTTTTTGAAGGAGAACTTGGCTGGGTGGGAGGTTAGAAGACTTAACATCAGAAATATCAGGAAGTATTGGGAGGTATTAGAAACACGCCTCAAGGGTCTGGCAGAATTTCCAAAGATAAAAGCATTAAGAAAAAAGAAGTAGCACAAACAAAAGCAAGGAGGTGGGAAATAGTAGGGTATGTCCAGGAGGACAAGTTGTGATCATACCAGGAAGGTCTTGAATGCCAGGATAAGGAATCTGTATTTAATCGCAGGTACTGGAAATCATTTAAGGTTTCTGAATGAGAGTTACGTGGTTAAAAGCAGTATTTCAGGGGTGCCTGGGTGGCTCAGTGGGTTAAAGCCTCTGCCTTCGGCTCAGGTCATGATCTCAGAGTCCTGGGATCAAGCCCCACATCGGGCTCTCTGCACAGCGGGGAGCCTGCTTCCTCCTCTCTCTCTGCCTGCCTCTCTGCCTACTTGTGATCTCTCTCTGTCAAATAAATAAATAAAATCTTAAAAAAAAAAAAAGCAGTATTTCAAAGACCATGAGTTCGTCAAAGTTTTATAGGCCCTGTACTCAAAAGTCTGGTCTAGGGCCAGCAGCATGAGCTTCACCAGACAGCCTATGAGATCTGCTGAATCTCAGCTCACCTCCTAGACCCCCCGAACATAAACCCACAAAGGAGCAAGAGTCCCCACGTGATCTGTTTGCACATTCAACTTTGAGAAGCCCCGGTGTAGATTATTGTGGAGGAGGATGATTTTACTTAAGGAGACCAGTTGGAGACTTGACCGAAGAGAGATGAATAAAGATGTCAGAAGCTAATGAGGCTGGCCGGGAAGGGAGAAGCCATAAAGGATGCAAAACTTTTAGGCTATATGGTGTATTTCGGCCTCACTCATTTTCCTAATAGATTAATCTTCTTCCCTTTGTTCGTGAAAGTCATTGTTTTAACACATTTTTCTTCTGTTTGTTCCTGCTGTTCATTGGCAAGCCCTGCTTCTTTCTGATTGCTCATTGCTCACAGGCCATAAAACAAGGGACATTTTCTCAACCCCTGTTCTTCAGGAATGCAGATGGCAACCACTGCTGTGCCACAGGCTGGAGTGAAGAAATCACATGAAGAGATTGCAAGGAAGAAGAAAAGTGAAAATACCTTCTCTCGTACAGCAGGGTTCTCTTCCCTTCTGAGTTTAATACAAATCAAACAGGTGTGCATTGAGAGCATGGGAGTGTGTCTCCATCAGCTTTTCATTGTTGGCTTCCAGAAAATTCAGCTCTCTCAGAGAGAGGGGAAAAATAAACAGCTGAGCAGTGTGACTCATTTACACTTCAAATATACTTTGAATTGGTTATTCCTCAATTAATCAAATAGCTGGTGTGTCCCTAAAGTAGTATAAAGTGACACGCTGTGTGAAATCAATTTTTCTTTCCCCAATCATTAAATCCAGTAGCCTGTGACTACATCCCTGCTAATTCTGGTACCAGTCCTTTCATCCTCCATTAACTCTGGCACGCCTAACAGGCTGTCAAGAATAATTTCCCAGGACGTAAATAATTCAGAAATTAAAAATTAATAAATAATAACAGAGAACTACTGGGAAATAGGCTGGGTCAATTAGTGTGTTCTGCATTCTGTTTCTTCGCAGCAGGGGGGCGGGGGGGAGGGGGCGGCCAAATTCGTTACTTGAATCTTTCCTTCGATTCTGAGGTCTGATTTACAGCTCTTCATTACTGGATCCAGTCAGACACAATTACCGCCATCCCTATCTCAGTTCCTAACTTCAAAGAAACGAACGTTTTCTTGTCTGCTTTTTTTCTCCTTGCAGCAGGCTCAGCTTGACATCCCTGGAATTTCTTCCACGCAGACTAATTAATAAGTCTTCGACTTATCATATTCACTTCTCTTCTTTGATGTGCTACCTTAGTCAATCATCCCATTTAATTAGAATTTCAATGATAACTTTACTTATCTTGTGGCTAGATGGAAATTAAAATAACGGGATTTTAATTCTCTTTCTTATGGGGTTATGACATTTTGGAAGAAAAAGTTTCAACACAAACATGATATTATGTACTTTCTGTGTGGGGGTGGAAGAGCTTTCTGCCAAATCATTTTCCTCTTGCTACAAAATAGTATCACTGTGGAGCAAGCAATGTTGGAAATGTACTGGATTTTTCTATAGCATCATTTCACCGAGTCCTTCACAGGAAAAAAAAATTTTCATGATGATTTGCATAAATAATTGGATCAAGTCACAGGTCACGTTGCCAGCCAAGGCAGTGTCTGTTCCGAAGAGAAAAAGTAGCTTCAGAAAAATCAAGGCTTTGGGTGTACCAAACCTTTAAAGGCTTCTGCCCTTTTCTGTCAAGCCATGCCATTTTCCATTTTGGAAAATTCTGTGGCGGCTTCTTTAGACTTCTTTCACAAAATAGCACAAGGAAAATTAAAAGGCTCCCCCAGGAACACAGAAAACATTAGTAGGGCACACGATGTGATACTGATGTGTGATATGCAAAACTGGATAACGAAGGAGAGCAGAAAGCCGCATCTCATTTCTAGGCGACAATGCTAAGACCACTACTTCCTTATTCGTTCCACTGTGTGCCAGCCTCAGTCACACACTTTACTTCTGTTAATTCTCCTTATTATCCCCATATTAGAGGAAAAGAGAGAGTCTCCGCGAGGTTAACCTGCTTTCCTAAGGTCACAAAGCAGCATGTGAGGAGGACCACATAGAGAAAGCGTAAGAACAGAGTTTCAAGCCTTGGAGTGTAGCAATGAAAGCCTTCCATGATCTGGCTTTATACTGTCTCTCTGCCTCATTCATGTTCTTTCCAAAATGCATCTTCAGAATCACCTGGCTGGCTGAGTTGGTTAAGCTTCCAACTCTTGGTTTCAGCTCAGGTCATGATCTCAGGTTTGTGAGATCGAGCCCTGCATTGGACTCCATGCTCAACAGGAGGTTTTCTTCAGATTCTCTCTTGCTCTCTCTCTGCCCCTTTCCTTCTCTCTCCCTCCTCCCCTCTAAAATGAATAAATAAATTTTTTTAAATGCATCTTCAGCATTAACCCACTGCCAGATGTTAGTATAATATTCTTATTAATACATTGTTGATGGTTGCCTTTATGTTTATAAATATTGGCTGAAACTCAGTCATTGTGGTTATAAACAGTGATCTTGGTCATCACAAATACATTATTTTCAAAGAACAACTACAAACAGAAAATCATATGCCCTATACATAATCTTAGAATAAGAAAACAAGCTTTTCTTACATTTTCTTATACTATTTTTTTCTCAGGAATAAAATTATTGGCTTTTCTCTTTGTCACTTAAAAAAAAAATAAGTTCCTAGCAAGACGAACATCACTGGCAATTTCACACGATTATTGTATCCTTGCTCTCAAGTCCCCTCCTCTCCTCTCAGTAACAATGCCCAGTGAGACAACAAACAGAAGTTACAGTGACCAATGGAAACTTACTTCATTAGTAAGACATGAAACCACTCCATTAATGCCATTTTGAAGCTAACCTTTCAGGGATTTAATACAGTTGTTCCTTAACAATAGAACTTGGTTCATTTGCTACTTAAGACATGATTATTTAAATTAAAGTTAATTGGTTTCCTTACTCCCCTTTAGGGCATTAGGCTCAGAACATTTCTATTAGAAAAATCTAATTTGTCTCAAATTCCTATTTCTAAATTTTAGAGTGGCTAAAATGCTCTGATTTTTTAACTCTTTGTAGTAAAAATCATCTCTAAATGAGAGCTCAAATGGCAAAGCTATGAAAGTCGCAAGTGACGCAATTAGCCCAAGGGCAGGATAGGAGGTGAGGAGACCCAGAGCTCCAGTATAGGGGGAGCCCCAGGGCCCTGGCAGGGCCTGTCAGAGACCTGGAAAGCTGGGACCACTTCCGCTATTTCTCTGGAGATTCCCAGTATAGAACATCCTCGACTGACCATGGTCCTACTTGACCGTGGTGCAAAAGCGATACACATTCGCTAGAAACCACCATGGAATTTTGAATCTGGCCCTTTTCCCAGGCTGGTCGTCCCTCATAGGGTACTCTGTCATGATGCTGGTCAGCTCCCCGCCCGCCGCACCGTCCCAAGGGTGAACCCCTGACAAACGGACGACCATCCCACACCCAGGCAACCGCCCTGGTTTTCACTTCCAGAAGCATATTCGACTAATTACAGGAGATGTTCAACACTTTATGACAAACGAGGCTTTGTGTTGTATGGTAGGCTAATGTGAGTCCTCTGAGCACAATGAGGGTAGGCTAGGCTAAGCTGGGATGTTCACGCATTGTTAGGTGTATTAAAGGCATTTCCAAGTTACACTATCTTCAGGATATGAGGAGTTCATTGGGATGTAACCCCGCCGTAAGTCGAGGAAGATACGTATGAATTTTAAAATGAAGACCTGCCAAAGCAAGATTACCAAAACCACCACATATCTGGAATGTTTACACTGAACCAGTTAAAACAATTAATACACAAAATGCTGAGTAATAGAATTAAGCTAGTCACAAATAATCACAGGATTGATAAAATGCTTTATTCATGGAGCTCTACAATGTGTGATACCCAATAATGGGACAAAGTGTGTACAAGTTCTACCATGAAAGTCTTTCTATTTCTGTCCTGAATCTCAATGACTACCTCTATAACCTCACCTAGAAATACTGTTGAAATTCTAAAGTTCAAGCTCTTCTTGAATAAGAAGCTCAAATCCAAATGCTCCCTGTCATCATTCTTTGTCTCCAATCTCACTCATTCATTAAAAATACATATATTTTTGAGTGCTTACTATGCTCCACGTGCCTAGGTATTGAAAATATATCCACCAGGTGGTGGGTATTATAGAGGGCACGGATTGCATGGAGCACTCGGTGCGGTGAAAAAAATAATGAATACTGTTTTTCTGAAAATAAATAAATTGAAAAAGAAAAAGAAAATATATCCATCAAAAAATGTTTTAAAAGGACATAATTTCTGTACTCATGCAGCATACTTCGAATGGAGGCAGACAAAATATTAAACATACACACACACACACATATGTGTATGTAACTATGTATAGTATGAGAAATTGATAAATGCAGAGTAAACAGAATAGAGCAGTGGTGGGGTAGGTGGGGAGACTGGGGGAGCCAATGAAGGACAGAAATGAGCAATTTAAATGGGAGGCTTAGAATAGGCCTCATAGAAAAAGGGACCTTGAACAAAGAAACAGAAAAAGTGAGAGTAAGCCATGTAGATATCTGGGAGAAGAGCATGCAAGGCAGAGAAAGAGCCAATGAAGCAGGAACAACATAATGCCTTTGTGCAAATTAGAAAAGGACCCCCACTTTCCTCCACTGCCCAAATATTACTGACTACATTAACTGATCTAAGGAGAATATTTAAATTATCAACTTACTAGATACTTAATAGATCTTAATAGTGTCTTAACAGATACTGAGAAGGAAGTTAACACATTCAAAACCCATTCTTGACATGATTAAAAAAGCAAAAAACGATTAGGTAGTAATCAATGGCTATTTTCTTAACACAGAACTTAGTAGACGCTTTCCTGTTAATGTCAGGACCAAAAACCAGAAATGCCCATTATCTATACTACTATTTAATATAGCATTTGAATGATCAGCTAATGGAACAGGACAAGAGGCATAAGAACTAGAAAGGAAGAGGGAATATACCTGGATAATATACCTGGAAATCACCCAAAAATTAATAAAAAATTAAATACCAATAATATGAGAATTTAGTAAGATAGCAGGATGTAAATTAATAAACAAAAATTCAAAGCCTTCAATGAAAAGAAAACAGTTAAATGATTAATGGAACAGAGGAAGCCATATACATTAGCAACAAAACTATTAAACACCTGTATATACACTTAGTAAGAGATGGATAAAATCTCTATGAATAAAACTTTAAAAATAGAGATGAATAAACAGAATGATATCCCATGATACAATGACTCAACATCATAAAGAGGTCAATTCTTCACAAGTTAATATATAAATATAGAAAAATAACAATGCCAAAAGAAATTTTATTGGAGCTAAACAATTTGATTCTAAAATTTGCATGTGTGTTAATATGCAAATTTTTAAATTATTTTTAATGTTTTATATAAAATATCTTGAAATCTATAAAAAGCAATCAGCCACATGAGAAGACAAGATAACAAAAGCAAGAGAAATATCACAAAAGAAAGACATCCATGCGGAATTCAGATAATGGAGTTATCGATCATAAAACACTAAAATAATTATCCTGAACATACTCAAGCACTCAAGGTAATAGAAGTCAAAATTGAAAAATTCAGCATATAATGGGAAGCATAAAAAGAGAAACAAATGGAAAGAGTAGAGCTGAAAAATACAATAACTGAATTTTAAAAATCAATGTGTTTAACGATGCATTAATACACTGGAGAGAATTAATGAAGGAGAAGACAGATCAAAGGAAAGCAGAATGAAGCACTGAAAACGAAGCAATGGTAAATACTAACGAGAGAGTGGGAAACTGTGTGGCTTTAACATATAATCCTAAAGGGTTGCCTGGGTGGCTCAGTAGGTTAAGTGTCTGCCTTCGGCTCAGGCTGTAATCCTGGGGTCCTAGGATTGACACTTGTGTCAGACTCCCTGCTCAAAGGGGAGCCTACTTCTCCTTCTCCCTGCTTCTGCCCCTGCTTGTGCTCTCTCTTTCCCTCTCCCAAATAAATAAATCTTTAAAAAATAAGTAAATAAAATACAATCTTAAAATTATTGCTAATCTATCCACCAAGAGGCGAGAATATAAGGGAGAATATAATATAGATTCAACCTTTGAATCTAGGTTGGTTTGTGATATGATGATTTAAAAAAGGAAATACAGGGGCACCTGGGTGGCTCAGTTGTTTCAACATCTGTCTTTTGATCTCAGCTGGGCTCATGATCTCAGGGTGGTGAGATCAAGCCCCACATTGGGCTCTGTGCTCAGCAGGGAATCTGCTTGAGGTTCTCTCTCTTTCCCTCGCCCTCTGCTCCCCCTACTTTCTCTCTCTCTCTCAAACAAATAAATCTTTAATAAAATAGGAAATAAATATTTGGTCTTGTTCTGACATATGGCTCCTAAAACCCCTAGAATTTCCTAAGTGATAAGAGGTAGAAAGTTTTCTGTTGTGTAACTGTGGTGACTTGGGGCCTCACCTAAAGCTAGGGGCTGGTTGCCTGAAAAACCAACCATGTGGTTCCAGAACTGGTTGGGGAACCAAAACACTTCCATGTGTCACTGTGCCAGGCCTAAACTCCATCGTAACAAAAGATCCTCTTTGGGGGCCCTCACCCTGTGTATGTCTCCATCTGGTATTAATACCTTCTGTAATAATTTGGTAATTTGGTGGGAAAATGGATTTCCTGAGGTCTATGAGCCAAGTTCATCAAACCCAAGGAGGAGTCATGAGAACTTCTGCTTTAGAGCCGGCTGGTCAGAAACACAGGTAACAAGATGGACTCATAAGGGACATCTGAAGTGAAAGGCAGTTTTGTGGGACTGAGTCCTTAACCTGTGGGATCTGACATTATCTCCAGGTAGACACTATTGGGAAGCACCTCCTTCCCCCCACCTCTCCCATGCTGGAATTAGGGCCCAGGCCTTGAGCATAGTGGAAACCAGGAGCATAATAAAATGGTTGTTATTTTATAACACTAAGTTTGAGATGATTGGTTTTACTGCAATTAATAACTAGAAGAGAGACCTAGAGATACAGCGATAAGAATACAGTGTAGAGCTGGAGTTCCCAGAAGGAAAGAAAATGGGGCAGAAGCAATATCTGAACAGATAATGGCTGAGAATTTCTTAAAATTTCATGAAAGCTCTCAAGATACAGATATAAAAGACTCTATAAACCTCACAGAATAAAGAAAAGCTTGACTAAACACATCATAGTAAAACTAATGGAAACCAAAACTAAAGAGAAAATGTTCCCAAAGATAGCTAGAAAAAAAAAAATCCTTTTAAAGAAGAAAAAATAAGAATGAGTTGACTTCTCAAGAGACCATAGAAACCAAAACACAACAGACTGATATTTTCAAAGTACTGAAAGGGAAAAAAAATCACCAACCTTGAATTCTTATTTAGCATAGCAGAAGCTGTTGATACCTTGCATCATATTCTTTCAGGCCAATCCTAATTTTTGCTTCACTTGTGGTCAACTGAGTAGTAACCTTAATTACACCTTCAAAATCCTTTTTGCCACAAACTTAATTACGAGAATATCACCATAGGACAGAAGTCACTGGGGTCATCCTAGAATTCTTAGCCTTCTGCCTATCACACATACTCTATGACCCACCAATTCCACTTCTAGGTTTATACCCAACTGAAAAGTATACATTTTCTTCACAAAATACACGTACTGTAGTAGCAGCACTGTTCAGGGTAGCCTAAACTTGAAAACCACCTTATGGCCTTCAACAGAAGAATAGTAGTATGTTTGCTCAATGGAATTCTATTGAGCTATGGGAATTTTAAAAATACATAAATGAATATTATAAACAAGATTGAACAAAGAAGCAAGATACAAAGAATTTTGTTCATGTATATATAAATTTTGCCAAAAGTCGGCAAAACTTATCTATGAGGTAGAAGTCAGAGTAGAGGTTACCCTTGGAGAAGAGGAAAGAATGGGCGTAGGTAGAGAAGTCATTTGGAGTGCTGATGATACTGTGTCTTATCTAGGTGTGTTCAGTCTGTGAAAATTTATAAAATTATATATGTATTGTATGTGCAAAGATTAAAAATTCTGCTTCAAGCAAATCTTAGAAAATCCAAAAGAATCTTCATACAAATTACTAGTAATAGAATTTATCAAGATGGCTGAAAGTAAAATTAATATACAAGCAACTCCGTTCCTATATATCAACAACAAAAAAATAGAATACAGACTTAAAAAGATACCTTTCACAACAGAATCAGAAAATGTCAACTTTAATTAACCTAGAAATTAATCTAACAAAAGGCATGCAAATCTCTCCAGAAAAATTATAAAACTTTATTAAGGGATATTAAAGAGGACTTAAATAGGGTGCCTGGGTGGCACAGTGAGTTAAGCATCCAGCCCATGGATTCAGCTCAGGTCGTGATAGTTTCAGCTCAGGCTGTAACCTCAGGGCCATCCTGTCCGGCTCTGTGCTCAGGGCAGAGTCTGCTTAGGACTTTCGCTTCCTTTCTCTCTGTCCCATCCCCCCACCCCCTCTCTCTCTCAAAAAAAAAAAAAAATTTTAAAAAAAGAGGACTTATACGTTGAGAGATGCTACATTCATATTTATGAAAACTTCATATCACAAAAATGTTAATTCTCTTCTAATTGACCCAGGTTCAACGCAAATGCAAGCAAAACTCAGAGTAGCAGACTCTAAAATGTATCTGGGAGAGAGAAAAGGTCAGGATTTTTCGTTCCAAAAAAGAAGGAAAAGTAGTGCATATTTGTACTTCTAGTACTTAGGATCTACTAAAGAATTTAGAGAGTGTGGAACTAATTAAGGCAACATGACCAGTGGAATAGAGTGAAGAGCCAGAAACAGACCCACACAGATAGGGAACATTGCCGTACAACACAGCTAAGATATCAGACTGGTGGGGAAAGGGGGTATTCGGTAAGTGGAGTTGGAAAAAAAATAAGATTATACATACTAAAAAGAAAGAAAATTGTATCCCTACCTCACTCTATACACAAAAATTAACTCTAAATGAGTCAATAACAAGACTTTAAATCATTAGAAAATATAGGTGATTATCTTAGACTGTTGAGTAGAAAAGCATTTTTGAAACAAGATGCAAAACGCACAAACTCAGCAAAGATACATTTGACCACATTGAAATTAGTACCTTTTATGAAAAATCTCTCAAATACATGAATTTTAAACCTCAAAGTTTCCCAGACTGAGCCAGGAAAAAAAGTGTGATAGGTTCATCTTATTTCAATCTCACAAAGGTTTATAGAATAATTAGTTAGAGTACACAGAAGTCAATGAATGGGGAACTGAGAGCCAGAAAGATTAATAAAAACAGAGGAGTTTCTTGGAAACGTTTAATAAGATGCCCACATCTCTGATAAGACAGATAAAAAAAAAATGCAAGACAAAGGGACTACCAGAAGGACAAAACATGAAGGATGGAAAGTAGAAAGTAACTCATGATTACATCAGGGGAGAAGCAGCTATTTGAGAGTCAGCAAAGGGGAGGCTATAACCAGAGCCTTCCATGGTGACAAAGATGTGAGGGATGACGTAAGTAACAGGACTCACCAACCAAGACAGATCTCTAATAGGAAGAGGGCGTCTGTCCCCAGTTGCTTGCCTGCTTTCTCACCTCAACAGTCAGGCTGGGAAGCGGGGAAGGGAACTTTCGGGGCTACTAGGAGGCTCTAGACTCAAATCCCCTCTTCAGGGACAATGCAGGAGGCTCACAGCAGCTTCCCTCACTAGAGGCTGCTCTCAGCTTCAAGAAACTGCCTCACCCACGGACCAAAGGCATCCAGGCTCAGGACTGACTGATGCGGAAGTATAAAGACCTGGCTCCCTACTGGCTCCCTACTGGCTCCCATAGTGGATTTGGGACCACTATGAAGAGCCATCCTCATTCCAGAGCTCTTGATAGGAACAGCTGAGGCCTCAGTGGTGGATCCCCTGCTCCTACTTCGTCACTTCCTTGGGCGTCGGATATTTTTTAAGGGCATTCCCCAATACACCAGCGTGCTGCTCTCTCTCAGTCTGTTATCAGGGAGCGTAAGATAAGGATTTAAAGGCCCTTTTTAGCATTTTTTCCTTAGGACCCGTCAAAGTGCTCTTTAGTTTTTTGGAGGTCATGAACCTCTTAGGCAATATAGTGAAAACTAAGGACTCTTGTCTTTTAAAAAAAAATACACCTAGGCACTTAATGTAGACTTTCACATGGCACAGGCCCAGCTCAAACTTTATTACCTATGAGAAGCTCTGTACATAACCATAAAATTAGCCACCATTTATTGAGCACCTGCTTTGGACAAGACCTGTGCTAAGTGCTTCAGTTTTATTCCGCCTTTGATCACGGCATGACTCATTTAAAGACTTGCTCAAGGGGCGCCTGGGTGGCTCAGTGGGTTAAACCTCTGCCCTCAGCTTAGGTCACGATCTCAGGGTCCTGGGATCAGCCGAATCCGGCTCTCAGCTCTGGGCAGAGCGTGCTTCCTCCTCTCTCTGTCTGCCTCTCTGTCTACTTGTGACCTCTGTTTGTCAAATAAATAAATAAAATCTTAGAAGAAAAAAGACTTGCTCAAAATAACACAGCTAAGGGGCACCTGCTTTCGGCTCAGGTCATGATCCCAGGGTCATGGAATCGAGCCCCATATCCGGCTCTCTGCTCAGCGGGGAGCCTGCTTCCTCCTCTCTCTCTGCCTGCCTCGCTACCTACTTGTGATCTCTGCCTGTCAAATAAATAAATAAAATATTTTTTAAAAAATAACACAGCTAATAATTAGCAGATACTAGATTTAAATCCAATTTGTTAACCTTGTGCTTTGGATGAATGACAAGAAAAAAGAAGGGAAATTTAGAGTAACTTTACTCTCTTTACTCTCTTACAAAGGTCACCTAGTAACAAGTGTCAGAACTGGGATCTAAATCCTCGACTAACTACAAAGCCAGTGCTCTTTGGGTTCAACGCGTCGTGCGTCCCTCAGAATGAAAAAAGTTGACTTTGTCCCACCTCTGCCCTTTGCAGGTCCCTTTGTTATTTGCATTTGTTTCTCCAGCGATTCCCAGAAGAGCTTTGTGTGGCGCTGTTGCTGAGGGCTAACGTGCAGACCCCCAGGGCAAGGGCAGCTCGCCAGTTGCCGTACAACATGGCAGCTCTATGCATCTCCCGCTGACTGAGGGGCGCAGGGAGGCATCCGTACACCAAGGCGGCGCTGTTTCTGACGTAACTTCCTATCCCGCGCAGTCAGAGTTAACCTTTAAACTTGCATGCGCTTCCGTTTTCCTCTTCCGGGGACGGCTTCCGTAGGTATGGTTGGTTTTTACGTCTCAGTACCCCTACTCCTTACAATCGGCTGCCATCGGGGTAGTTGGGGGAGCCAGGATCTCTCAGGCTTAGCTCTTTGAACTGGCGTGGGGTTAAAGGTTCAGGAGGAAGGCTGGTGGTGAGCGGGGCCCCGGCTTTTTAGCTTCAGACAGCCATCCATCCGGACCTCCCTTCCCGAGCCAGGAGTACCTGGAGAGCTCACAACTCGGGCCTTGGCCGGCTTAGAAGTCGCGTTTGGAGACCTACGAGTTGTCACCCGGCAGGTTGAGACTGCGGCATCGCAGAACATTTTATATCTTACGCACACATTTTATCATTGGGCCTGCATATATATGTTTAGGCTTTGGGATGGCGGACGACCAGTATGTCCGGGTCGTTATTTCAGAATGTTTTCATTTCCAAGGCCAGTACCAAGGGAGATTAAAAAAAAAAAAAATGTTAAGGGGAGTATTCTGTCTTGGTTTTAGAGCTGTAAACGGAATGGTGGCTGTTTGGATCTCCCGCATTGGCCTTTGGTGTCAACCTTCTGTTTTGGTGTGATGTTAGGAGCTTATACCAACAAATGAAGGTTGTTTTCTTTTACATCGCATGTGATGTAGTCATTGCGAAGTTTGGGGTTAAAAAATGAGGATTCAAGTCTTGTTTACGTTTTCCTGTTACTTTGAGTGGTTAACTGAAAAACGGTTCCTGTGTGTACTTGCATATCCGATTTGCTAAGTGACCTCATTCAGTATTATTTTCTGTTGGTAAATGAGGGGAGAAAAAAAAGATGCTGTAATTCAAAGACACTTTGATATCAAAATAAGTATTAGTTGGCGCTTGGCTTGTCCCACATGCTACTTGGGGCTGAGTCACTGAGCCCTGAGCATCTTTTATAGGACAGGCACTCCAGTAGGTTGAGCAGGTTCGCTTCTGTCATTTAATCTTAGTGACAGCCATGTGAACTCGGTAAAAATCTTGTTTTAGAGAAAAGGAGCCTGGGTAGCCCCTTGTGCAGTATTCCAGTGGATGGCATAAGTGAGGGTATAACTTAAATGTTCCTTTAAAAACTGTTGTAAATTTGCCTGTTAGTAACACTTTTCTGGACACCATGCCAAACCGAATCAGATTTACTGAGAAATAAGTGGCAGATTTTAATCAAGTGCCATCATTGGTGACTGTCAGGAAAACAAACATGGGCCTCCTAGCATTCTTACCAATCACTTTTAAATATAAGTAGTTTTAAAGTACGGAGTTCTTTTCATAAGGTACTTTAAGGATTACTGTATATAAGAATATGTATATGGAATGTATGAATTTGGTGATGCCGTTTTGTTGTGAGGTTTGGATTATTTCCACAATTCAGTTTTATTCCATTCTTAATTCAGGCATTCAGAATGGTCCAGCGTTTGACCTACCGTCGTAGGCTGTCCTACAATACAGCCTCTAATAAAACTAGGCTGTAAGTATTTCTGAAATTCAAAAATACATATTGTTGTTTACTCTGCAGAATGCTGAGCTTTTCCCTATCCTCTCGCTTCCTAGGTCCCGAACCCCAGGTAATAGAATCGTTTACCTTTATACCAAGAAGGTTGGGAAAGCACCGAAATCTGCATGTGGCGTGTGCCCAGGCCGACTTCGAGGAGTAAGTGATCCTTCTGTTATGAATAACAAGAGCTAGTGAGCATTAATACCTTGATAAGAGAATGAGTGAAGGAGAGGTCGCCACTGGGAAGGTTGAGAAGTGCTAATTATCCATGATCCAAGTCTGTCAAGAGCATAGACTTTTAAAGCCTAAATGACAGTTGCAGTGAAATGCCTTTCAGATAAATGAGTATACCATTTCCTGTTCTGACCTAGCCTGCCCACATGTCAAATCCAGGACAGTTTCTGTTAAACCATCAAAATAATCTCAGCGTTGACTTTGCAGGTTCGTGCTGTGAGGCCTAAAGTGCTTATGAGGTTGTCTAAAACGAAAAAACATGTCAGCAGGGCCTACGGTGGTTCCATGTGTGCCAAGTGTGTTCGTGACAGGTAAATATAACTCTTAAATCCAGTGGACTTTCTAAAACTTGTGTGCGCATGTGTCTGGTTCCATTGCATGCTAATCATAGAAGACTAGTGAACTTACACAAAAGTTGCGTATTTTGGAATCCTTCCTAGACTAGGGATAATTGGTGCTCTACGGACTAATAAATAATGCTGGTTCAAACTAATTCACTTGAGATTTCGGGACATTCTTAGGCTAGATGTAGAAATTAAATTGACCTTGGTTTTGTTGGGGACGCAGATAAGAAACTAGTAAGTTGGGCGCCTGGGTGGCTCAGTGGGTTGAGCCGCTGCCTTCGGCTCAGGTCATGATCTCGGGGTCCTGGGATCGAGTCCCGCATCGGGCTCTCTGCTCGGCGGGGAGCCTGCTTCCTCCTCTCTCTGCCTGCCTCTCTGCCTACTTGTGATCTCTCTCTGTCGGGTAAATAAATAAAATCTTTAAAAAAAAAAAAAAAAAGAAAAAAAAAAAGAAACTAGTAAGTTGTAGGTTACTCAGGTAGATGAAGAGTGGAAGGTCTTAAAAGTGTAGGAACAAAATAACTAGATGTGGGGCACCTGGGTGGCTCAGTGGGTTAAAGCCTTTGGTTCCAGTCATGATCTCAGGGTCCTGAGGTCGAGCCCCACATCCAGCTCTCTGCTCAGCAGGGAACCTGCCTGCTTCTCTCTCTCTCTCTCTGCCTACTTCTGTTCTCTTGTCTGTCAAATCTTTTTAAATATTTAAAGTAAATCTTTTAAAAAAACAAAATAACTAGATGTTCTGGTGTGGCTGGAGCAGTGTTGTGGGAGGTAATAGATGAAAGGTACAAGTCACAGATCAGGAAGGCCCTTACAAGACAGATTTTTAGCTTGATCCTTAAACATGGAGGGATTGATGGGTTTCAAGCAGGGCCTTTGGTGGGCCAGAATTTAAACCTACAGCAGAATGAATAGTAACCATGTTCTTTCAACAAAAGGTGAGTGCTTGGAACAGTTCAGTTCCTCTTCTTCATGAAGGTTGAGGCACTGGCACCTGCATTAAGACCTAAAGGCTGGGTGGAGTGGGTTATAGGAGAGGAGAGTGTTCCAGGTAGAGGACAGGACTTGGGTACGTGAAAGAATTGGTAGTGGCCTAGGTAGGAGTGGAAACGGTGGAGTCTGTGATGGTAACATTTACTGGGTGTTTTGATGATAAACATTGTCACAAGTCCATCTGGGACAGGTTTCTGTTTTACTTCTTGTGAAGAAACCAAGGCTTGTTTAAATTCACGTAGCCGCTAAGGGACGGCACTGGGATTCATTCTAGTTTTTATTGAGGCCCTTGCTTTTAAACTAACTGATTTTATAAACATGAATTGCCTCCAAAGACTAAGTGGAAGAATTTGTGAGGTAAGTTGGTCTTCACAAGTTAAGGAGCTGGTTCATTAAGGTGGGTTGCCTCCAATTTATTCAGTTCTATAAAATGGTTAAAGTGAGTTTCTAAACCAAACTTGGCAAGTTCACTCTGCCTTTCAGGAGTTAATTTGTAGGGGGATGGTAAGGCATGTTATAGTAATACAAATAGAAAATCAATGTAACTTGCATGAAATACAGGAAAGCTGAACTATGATTGAAGTTTTGAAGAGGTAATTACCTTCAAGTTGGTGGGACTCTGGGAATGGCATTGGAATGATAGGTAAATGTTGCCCAAGAAGTTGAAAGGGCATTGTAGGCAAGGAATGTAAAGGAATGAGAAATGAGATTGGAAAGGTATATTGGAGATGAGAGGGTCATGAGTTAGTTTTAAGGTAAAAGGGTTTGGCTTTTTACCAGTGTTTGGTTCCCAGATTTTGCTAAACATAATCATGGGCACATTATTAAAAATAGGATTTACAGGCCCTAGCTCTTAAGAGATTTGGGAGTAGGTCTACTGGTAGTCTGTAGGTTAGTGTTAGCTAGGACTCTGAGAGGAGTGTGGTCTTTGAATAAGTTTTTAGGGAATGAGTCCCAAAATCCCAGGACTATCAGGCAGGGTTATTAGATAAACAGGGGTACCAATAAAAAAGCGTAGGTGGGACAGGTTTTTTTGGGAATTTAATTTCTCTCTGGAGGTAACTTTGCTTTTAACAAATGGTAGTGAGAACCAGCTGTTTGTCAGGTCCTATGCACTGTAATAAAAGTCATTAATAAAAAGTACTTTCTCTCTAAATGGAGATTCAGAGTACAGAAATTGCATCTCTTTCCCAAGTTTCATCTCATAAAGTCTTGTGAAATGGGTATAAACTTACTGCTGTACCTTAAGACCGAGAAGGTAACTTGCCCAAGATCACATAGCTAGTAAGTCGCAGAGGTGGCCTCATTCAAGCTGTAGAATCTTCACACTTAAGATATTGCCTGTTGCTAATATCTTTTAACCCACCATTTTGATTCTGCACACATAATTCCTTCTTGACTCAGAAGAAGAGGGCAGGTGCAATCAGCATAGAATTGAGGGATTATCCTGCTTTAAATGCCAGCGCAGGAATACCTTCAGCCAAACGGTCTGCCCATCTAATTGCAGCTCCTGCAATTTAGTTTAGTCTGTACTTGTAGGTTTTGTTTACTTATAAGTGTTAATTTAATATTTTTCTTTCTAGGATCAAGCGTGCTTTCCTTATCGAGGAGCAGAAAATCGTTGTGAAAGTGTTGAAGGCACAAGCACAGAGTCAGAAAGCTAAATAAAAATCAAAAGGCTTGATCTGTTATTGCTGTTGTAATTTGTTAGTATACCCATTTCTATGGTGTTTGGGGATTTCATTATTTTTAGGTGATTGCTTTTTCTGAAACAGAGGAAATGGAGGTTAGTGATAGGTAGAATTTTTTGATGGCAGCTCTGGAAGACTTGGACGGTTTGAGAAAAGTGGCCCTTAAAAAAATCTGGATGTTTCTTTTAATTCCTCTGAATAATTTCCATAGAGTTTCCTTCAGCACCAATGTTGACAGGACAGAATAACGGTGTTCAATAAGTTCTTTGGAATGGAATCTTACACCATCTTATTTAAACCTTACATTTCTTTAGGTCAGTTCAAAATGGTCTATATTGGAGAGCTTGGAACTTCATATTCAGCAAATAATGAGCTCTTAAATACAAAACTTGTCATAGATCTAATGAAATTCAAACTGGTTGATGTTGAATTTATAATCATTTCAGAAATTAAAGTAACAGACCTTGGTTATATTTATTCTTGAAAGCTGTGTGATACTTCTAACAACTCTTCATAATATAAAAGTGTGTAAAGAGTGAGAGTAACTCATTCTTACAGTGCTTAGACAGTACCAAGCATTTTCTAATGTTCTATGTACATTAGTTTATTTGAATTGCCTTCTAAGACCCATTTTTTCAGATCATGTCAAGCTTATTTTTAATCTCAGGGGAGCATAGAGAGCAGAGGCAGGCTGTTTGCACAAGCAAAGAAATCTAGTCCCCAAAAGAGCTTTCTATATATTTTGACCTTTCTTCAGTCTAGGTGTTCTGTTACTAGTATGATGTAACTTAGATGTCTCAGGCAGAGGAGTGTTTCCTCTTAAAAATGACCGTCCTGGGGCGCCTGGGTGGCTCAGTGGTTAAGCCGCTGCCTTCGGCTCAGGTCATGATCTCAGGGTCCTGGGATCGAGTCCCGCATCGGGCTCTCTGCTCAGCAGGGAACCTGCTTCCTCCTCTCTCTCTCTCTGCCTGCCTCTCTGCCTACTTGTGATTTCTCTCTGTCAAATAAATAAATAAAATCTTTGAAAAAAAAATAAATAAATAAATAAAAATGACCGTCCTTTTGAAGAAGAAAGGTGTCCTGGAACTAGTAAGTGGCTAAGCTGACACAGGAACTCCAGCAGTAAAGAATTTCTAATCCTAGCTTTGCCATGTGTGACGCTTCAAAATACTTCACGTCTTCTTTGATAACCCCGTGACACCTATGTTATCCCCAGTTTGCAAATAAGAAAACGGAGGGTTATATAATAGTACCCAGAGCCATTTGTTTTTAAGATTTTTGCAAATGATATACTTAGTGGTTGAAATCAAATGACTGTCACTCCCCACAAAGACAAATGATAGCTGAGGCCCCTATTGTCAGCCTAGTCTTAATTGAGATCCACCAGGTAATAGTTACCTTCTGTAATGTTTAATTATGATATAAAATAAGATTTCTAATGGGGTTATAAGGAAAATGTGGAATTATGAGGTAGATGAAACAGTCATTTCACACTGACTTAGGCCAACCCATACTACAGGGACAAGTTTGGTGACTTGGTGTGTGTGTTATAAGAATGTGAAAGTGCGTATGTTTAAAATAACATTAAACAATGTCTCAACATTTTAATTCAGTTATTTGCTTACGTTGTAAACTAATCTAGCTTGTAATTGTTGAATACTGGCTATAGAGGGGACAGCTTCTGTTTGCCAGCCCAGCACCCATATGCTTCCCTCTACTGCTCAGGGTGCGGTGCGTAGGACAGCTTGGCTGAACACAGACTACCTGGTGAGTTGGACTAAGGTTCAGCAAGATGAGTAGGTTAAGAAGTTTGAGAAAAGCATTAAAGTTACATACTTTCCAAAGAATGTATTTGTTAAGTGGTTTAACCTTTTTTTAAATTTGCAACATTCTCAGTTCCGTAAAATGTCTTTGCAGACAATTTGAAAAGTATGGAAAAAACCAAATGAAAAAAATCCCCTTTTATTTCAGTATATAGGTTATTTAACCATTCGATGTTTCCCCATTTTGTTTTCTAGGCATAGATTTTAAATCAAAATTGGAGGGATCTATATAAATTTTCAACCCACTTTATGGAAAAATATTTCAGTGGCTGCATCTGCCATCAAATCTACATGCCACAATTGACTCCCTTTTGAACATTTAGGTGATTTCCAGTTTTTCTTTTTTAATACTCGTGAGCATTCTTACATATTTGATCATTTCATTTATAGTGATTGTTTTTAAATTGATAAGCTGGCACTGAAGTATGGTACATATATGAAGCTTTAGTTCCTAGGGTTGCAATAGTGCTTCCTAAGTGTCTTGGTCTGCCTCAGGCTGCTGTAACTAATTACCACAGTCTGAGGGACTTAAAATACAAACATTTCTCCTAGTGCTAGACTGATAGGGCTAAACTCAGAGTGCTGGCTGATTCAGTTCTTAGTGAGGGCCCTCTTACTAGTTAGCAGAGAGCTATCTCCTTGTATCCACATGATGGAAAAAGAAGCAAGCCCTCTTGTGTCTCTTACAAGGGTGCTGATGCCATTATGAGGGCTTCACCCTCAAGATTAATTACCTCCCAAAGGCCCCCCTGCTACTTACACCATCACACTGGGGAGTAGGGTTTCCACTTAGGAATTTTGAGGGGGACACAGACTTGCTAATTCCATAACATTAACAGTTATGAGATGTTCCTGATCGGTGACCCATTTCTTCACCTGTGTTAGTTGAGCCACTGAAGTTCTTGACCACAGGCCATCCTTCTTCAGCTGCCCTTTGCTTATGCCGCTCCTCACCTCTTCCCCCCGCACTGTGCAGTCCAGCTTCCTCCTCCCACCCCTGCACTCAAAGCAGTGCCAAATTCGACCTGTAGTGTGTAGATCAGGAAGGACGTAGATGGGTGTGAATATAGTACCAACTCTGCCCAAGTAACCAAAATGAATTCTGCACTGTTCTGCGTTTTGATTTTGTAAAAAGCGAAACAAAGCTTTTATTGAATCCAGTTCTGTGTGTGTGACTTAAGTATTGTTGACATTTCCTAAAAAGACATGCGAATGTAGTCAGTGGTTTCTTTTTAAAGTCTAGTATAATTTCTCCTTCCATTGAATTGCTTATAAATTCTGTTAGAAGGATGGGGGAGGTAGTCTTCTACCCTTAAAAGCAGAAAATCTCCATATGTTTAAGTAAGTAAATTAAGTTTATTTTCAGCAATGTAATAACATACTTAAAATTTTTACCCTAATGATTTGGAGCTTGGGTTCCCAGAATTTTGATAGTCAGGACTACGTGCAGCTTTAAATATAAACTATTTCTCATCACACCAATAAAAATCACATACAGTTCTTAGGGAGTAAGATTGTGAAGCAGGGTGGAATATTAAGGTTTTTCTCTGAGGTGGATTACTTAGCAAGTTTATAATTATTAGCTATTACCAACAGAGCCAGTGGTGTGTGGAGCCAGCTCATTCCGGCTGTGAGAACCAATTGCATGCATTCCCAGCTCTGTGTTGATGTCTGGTCGGTACCTTGAAATTATCATGGCAGGAGTATTTACATATGGGAAATCACCAAATGCTACAAAAAATACTTTCTCTCCTTGGGAGCTGCATGTTAAATATTACCGGGGAGCCTGGGTGGCCTCAGTCGGTTAAGCGACTACCTTTGGCTCAGGTCATGATCTCAGGGTCCTGGGTTTGAGCCCCATTTTGGGCTCTCTGCTCAGTGGGGAGCCTGCTTCTCCCTCTCCCTCTGCCTGCCGTTCTGCTTGCTTGTGTACGCACACTGTCTGTCTGTCTCTTTCTCTGTCAAATAAAATCGTAAAAAAATATATTACCAGCAAGCCACTGGCCGTTTCTCAAATATGATTTTGCTTGGGGCACCTGGGTAGCAGAGCTGGTTGAGCATTGGATTCCTGGTTTCAGCTCAGGTTGTGATCTTGGAGTCTTGAGATCAAACCTAGCCAGGCTCCGTGCCCTTAAATCACATCTTAAATATGATATTACTGTTGGTTTCAGGAGCTCTACATATATCTCGTACATATATGATTTACACCTTAAAATTGTAATAAATGTCTATTAATGCTTTGATTCTGTGAATATTCTGGGATCTGATTTTTTTATTTTATTTATTTATTTTTTTAAGATTTTATTTGACAGAGAGCAAAAGAAGAAACACAGGCAGGGGAAGAGGGAGAAGGAGGCTTCCCGCTGAGCAGGGAGCCTGATGTGGGGCTTGAACCCAGGACCCTGGGATCATGACCTGAGCTGAAGGCAGACAGTTAACAACTGAGCCACCCAGGTGCCCCCTTGGTTTTATAAAATAGAAAAACAAAGCGTTTATTGAATCTGGGTGTGTGAATGTAGAGGAAAATAATTTTAAAACCTTGCAAATGTGCAAGTTTCATCTCTTTAAACAATGAGAACTATATGTGATAAACACTGTATTCTAAACCAGGAGTAGAAAAGTTAAGACGGTCTTCATGAATTTTCTTTCTAAAGGATAAGACCCACAATAATTCTGGATCAAAAGATGTTTTCAGGTTTCCAAAATACTAGCTGTTTAGTAATTTTGAGTAAATCTTAAATGTTTCTGGTTAATTCGAAGGAATATATAAATATTTTGCCACTACATTTATAGTCCTTACAGTTTGCTGTAGTTTTCATTTGTTCACTCAGCAAATATTTATTAGAAACGACTGTGTTCCAGAAATTGTGCTCTTGGGTAAATAGTAATACAGAAGTCAACAAAGCAGGCTCTTTCCTGCTGTCATGGCACAGAGGGGAGACCATGTTAAATGAGGAAATAAATACATTTTTTTAAGGATTTCATTTATTTATTTGACAGACATCACACGTAGGCAGAAAGGCAGGCAGAGAGAGATGGGGAAGCAGGCTCCCTGCTGAGCAGAGAGCCTGATGTAGGGCTCGATCCCAGGACCCTGAGATCATGACCTGAGCCGAAGACAGAGGCTTAACCCACTGAGCCACCCAGGTGCCCCAATAAATACATTTTTAATTGCATACTTTGGGATAAGAATCAGAGTAACTACAGTGTTGTGGAACAAGGCAAGAAGGACCCCTCACAGGGTGGTAAAGTAGGCTTTTCTGAGGAAGTGAGGTTTCATATTGTGGCAAGGACAAGTGGATTTTAGTTGGGTGACAAGTAGGGAGAACATTCCAAGCATAAGAACCAACATGTGCAAATGCCTTAAGAAAGAGATTGTATTAAAAAAAAAGAAGAAGAAGAAAAACGGGGGTGCTTGGGTGGCTCAGTCAGTTGGGCATCTGCCTTCTGCTCAAGTCATGATCCCAGAGTCCCAGGATCAAGACCCGCACCAGGCTCCCTGCTCTGCAGAGAGTCTGCTTCTCTTATTCATGCCGGTCATGCGCACGCTCTCTCTCTCTCTCTCTCTCTCTCTCTCAAATAAATAAATAAAATCTTTTTAAAAAATAAAAGCAATTCATGCAACCGAATTCACTCAACATTTGTAGCTGAATGAATCTGATATGTATGAACAAACTTAATCACTAAGAGGGAACATCCCTTGTACTATATAGCTTTTAGTCCACCTCTGTGGGCCCAGAGCCAAAAGATGTGTGCCTCCTTTCCTTCCTAAGGGAGATCAATGGGAAAAAAAAGCTTTCCTAAACTGTTCGGTTAGGAGAAAAGACACTCTCCTCTGCATTAGAGGATATTTAAATTATGCAGTCCCCTAGATAATTTAGGCATCAACCTACTATTAAGGACAAAAAGGATCAAAATTATTGACTGAATTCCCCTAATACTCATTCAACCTCTGTATTCCTTGGCCTGTGCAAATAGCCCGAGGGCTTCACTTGCTAACTGGCCTGGTTCTCTCTCTCTTTCTCTCTCTTGGGTTGGGAGTAGGCTTACAGCTTGATGTTCTTAAAGATCCAGTGGCATTAAAGAAAATTCAAATGTTTACAGCATCTTAATATAAGTCATACAAAGACTTTGTTAGCTATATGGTCTGTGATGAAACTATTCAACTCTGCTGATAGTGCAGAAGTGGCCCCAGACAGTACCCGAGGGGATGCTCACGGCTGTGCTCCAGTAGAGCTTTATTCACAAAAACTGCTGTGGGGCAGATTGAGCCCACAGGTTGTAGTTTGTGGACCCTCCCCGCTCTAGATGACGCCTGCTTCTAGCACAGCTGCCATCTGCTTGCAACTGCGTGAGAAACCTCAAGCGAGACCAGCAGAAAACTGCCTTGTTGAGTCTAATTAACCCAAAGGATGATGCGAAAAACAAAATGATTGTTTTACCCCATTAAATTTGGGGGTTAGTCTTTACATAGCTGTATACCACTAAAAGAGCGGTACAGTGCAATGGTCTTTAAATATGATTTTGCTTGGGGCACCTGGGTGGCAGAGCTGTTTTTGAGCATTGGAGTCCTAGTTTCAGCTCAGGTTGTGATCTCGGAGTTCTGAGATCAAACCTAGGCAGGCTCTGTGCCCTGCATGGAGTCTACTTGGGATTCTCTCTCCCTCTCCTTCTCTCCTTCCTGCTTGTGTGCTTTCTCATGCTGTCTTTCTCTAATATAAATAATATTAAAAAAAAAAAAAAAAGTAAGATTTTGTTTGCATATCCCGTAAAAATCTTGGAAAAACTTTGTAGACATTTTCCCATTTTTAGATGGCTTCCCCCTGCCAGAACTTTTCATTTTAAACTGAAATCATTGCAAAGGATATAATTTCCAGCAGAGTAAAGATGTGAATAATTTGAAAAAAAAAAAATCACCTTTTAAATAGATCAAATTGAAGCTACATAGAAATCTTAAAAAAAAAAAAAGACAGGCATAGATTCTTCTAACAGTTGGATATTTATAAAATATTCTTTATTTTTCTTCTTGTTTCCTATACATCCCATTTCCTCCATGGGATTTTAAACTTTTTATGTTGAAAGTCTGTTCCTGTTTGGTGATTTCCACAATTCTGTCCTATTCTAAGAAAGAAAAGCAAAAGAGAGAGGTATGGAGTCTTGCCACCCATTTGGCCTCTGGGTAAAATAAGGCAGGACCGCCCTTTCAAATGTGTTTTTGCTTCACTTTCATGGGATTCTCTCTCAGGAATTACCTGTTCTTTGACAATTTAAGGGAGATGACTGAAGGGAGGATGGTAAATGAAAATTGTCATTCCTCAGCATTCTGCATTTCATCTGAGGTCAGGTTATCCCAGTGTGGGCCAGGATACCCCTACTCCAATGTCCAACATCTCCCTCATGAGTGAGATAGGGGAAGACACAAAGTCCTGCACTGATTTTTTATTTTTTGAACATCAAGCAAGCAAGCATTCTTTGTAACTTGTTTACTATTTATAAGGCAGCGTTCTGGGCAAGGATAAACAAAATAGACAAAAATCCCTGCCTTCATGGAAATTACATTCTAACGAGGGGAGACAATGAATGAATGAACTGATGAGGGAGCGAGTGAATATGTGGAATATTGGTATGACTAATCTACAGAGAGAGGTAAAGCAGGGGAAAGGGACAGAATGCAAGGGGGAAGCAGGGCCTTATGATGCAAACAGTGATGTGAGGGGAGGCTGCCCTGAGAAGGCTGAGAACAAGATATCTGAGAAAAAGAGCATTCCAAGTAGAGGACAGTCTGGGGGCCAGAGGGTGCCATGTGGCCGGAGTGTGGAGGGAGAAAGCAGGAGAGATGAGGGCAGGAAGTTCTCAGTGTGCCAGATTGTATCTGTTCTTGTAGCTTACTATTCCAACCACTACAGCTCTCAGAGCTGGGCAAGAGGGGCCTCTGCTCTGGCTTCCCCCTGCCAGTATCCCTCTTCTCCAATAAGCAAAGAATTTAGGGAACTAGTAGGGTACGCTGAGTTCTCCTCTCTGGCCTGTCTCTCAGGGAGAACAGTGCCCCTGAGGTGCTCCCCAGAAGCCCACGGGCATTTGCAGGGCCTGTGTCAGGAGCTTGGATGTGTATGAGCTGAGCCGTCCACACAGCTACACATGTGGCCCATCAAGGTAGGTAGGGCCAGAGGTCTAGAAAAAAGGCGGCTGGGCAGGGAACAGGCTACCTGTTCACACTTAGACAGAGAGCCCATGAAAGTCCTAGGATCATAATGTTGGGCCTGGCCTTTAAGACCTTTGGAAGGTATGTTTGTCAAAGGAGAGACTAGAACTTACCTTGTCAAATCATTTGTTGGCTCAATTTATACTTTCCTAGTGTTTAGGCATGATATCTGATGGGATAGTACACATTTGTTTGTAGTCCTGCAACAAATCCTGCAAAATGTGTGGTCCGCTCTGGCTCTTCAGCTCTTGAGTAGATGGGAAGCCTTAGGAGTTTGTTTGAAGAAGACTGTGCTGGTCCCAATATTTAAAATTGTCCATTTATTGCTCCCAAATTTTACAGGCCTCCAGTCAATGCACGATGGAACACCACCCTTTCTTTGGTAAAATGGGAGACAAATGATTGTACAAGAGGGGATGAGAGGGAGAATTGATGGTGACACCTATCTGGGAGGGATCAGTTTTAAGAGTACGTGTGGAAAGCAATAGTCTAGAAATTGTTTTCCTTAAAACTGGTGAAACCCAGGGCACCTGGGTGTCTCAGTGGGTTAAAGCCTCTGCCTTCGGCTCAGGTCATGATCCCAGGGTCCTGGGATTGAGTCCCGCATCGGGCTCTCTGCTCAGCAGGGAGCCTGCTTCCTCCTCTCTCTGCCTGCCTCTCTGCCTATTTGTGATCTCTATCTGTCAAATAAATAAATAAAATCTTAAAAAACAAAACAAAACCAAAAAACTGGTGAAACCCCGTTCCCCTTGGGATGCTTTTGAGTAACTCTGGAGATTAAATGAGTGAAGTACCACAGTTGAAGATGGCTGAGATTATAGAAAGAGGACAATAGTAGAAGCAAAGAGGCCTCAACTGTGGCACTGGTTCTGTGACTAGCGACGTCTATTATGGTGCCAAGTCACTTCCTGTTCTGGAAGACTAGATTAGGAATCTCCAAAATCTCCCATTCATGGACATATGAATTCATTCCATCGCCTTGGTAATGAATTGGACATCTGTGCTTCAGGCACTGGATGGACTTTTGAGGGTGAACATGGTATCACCAGTGCCCTCCAAGACCTTACAGTCCAGCTTAGTTCAGGTGCTCGTGGCTCTTGGTAGATTCGTTTAAGTCAATGGTTCAAGCTCAGATGGCAGCTATGAGACATGTTGGAAATGTACTGGGGCACTGATGCTATGCCTTCTGTCATGTATGGACAGTCCTGCTCAACAAATTGTCCTGAGTCCTATGTGAACTTCCAAGACCCAATCAGATTTTTATGTAGATGGGAAACCTATTTATTACTATCTAAGCTTTGGTCAACTCCACTTAAATATAAACAAAAAAGTACTTTTGCATGGTTTTAGTAAATACTGAATTTTCTAGGAGTGTGCTGTGTAATACCAAGGGAGACTATGTTTTTCTTCTGAGCAATATCAGGAGAAATTCAACACTTTGAAATAGCAAATCATAAAATTTGGGTCTTCTGCAAGGTAATCCAAGATCCCCAGTTTTTAGGAGAAAAAAAAACTATAAATGTATGGATGAATGTGTTGATTTTCATTTTTTCTTAAATTGTTGGTGCTGGATATTGTCTGCACAAAATCTGATTAACAGAAAGTTAATTTGTGGTATAATGTGTATATCTGTCATACCCTAAAAAGAACACCATGATTTCTAAGTGCTTTGCTTTCTGAACAATTTAGAGAATTACTACTACAGGCAGTTGGGAGTTACCACAGGGTTTTTAAGTACATGAGTGTTTCGAATATTTTGATGGCATTCACATCAGTTCATTCAACAGTGCACATTCAATGTGCATTCAACATGCACATTCATTAACTGTGCACTGGGTGTATACTGGGCCCTATGCTGGTACTGCCCCTGGGGAGACTTTCTGGAGTATACGAAGTCTCCGATCTCTCTTCTTAGCCCCCTCTTTCCATACACACAGGCATGTGGCTTGGTATAGTGGACAAAGCATGGTCTCTACTACTTAGTTATATTACTTTAAGAAATTACTTAAATGCTCTGAGTATCTTTGTTATGAACCCGAAACCTGAATAAAGGAATACCTATCTTCCAAGCTTGTTAAAAAGATCGGGTATGCCTGGTACCTAGCAGCTAGGTCCTTTTCCATCTCTCCTCAAAACCCAACCTCAGAACACATCTGCCATCATCCATAGTGTGAACATGAGTCGGTGTGTTCCTTTAGGTTTATTTACATTTTAGCTTTAGAATTCCTGGTGCTGGGCTGAAAGACGACTTCTGTCAAAGGAATTTCGAGCAGGTGAAGCTGGTGATTCAATCTGCTGGGGTCAGTCTGTTAGATATAAATACAAAGCCTGCAAGTGATGCCAAGGACATGGTCCACTGTGAAGAGCACACCGGGAACACCAGCTCTTTACAACTAGATGTCAGGATGCAAATGAGGTTTGTCATATGAAATGTCCCTTTCGTTTTAAAAAGGTGATCATTAGGGGCACCTGGGTGGCTCCGTCATTAAGCATCTGCCTTCGGGTCCATTCATGATACCGGGGTCCTGGGATGGAGCCCTGTGTCGTGCTCCCTGCTCCGCAGGAAACCTGCTTCTCCATCTCCCACTCCTCCTGCTTGTGCTCCCTCTCTCACTGTCTCTCTGTCAAAAAAAAAAAAATCTTTAAAATAAGCAAATAACAGCATTATGATATGGACAAAGGTTCTCACATCGAAGAATCTGATGGTCAGATTCCTAAGACTTTCTCAGTCAGAATCTCTGAACGTTCAGCCAACAACCTGCATTTTCACAAGATCTCCTCACCGATTCTCACAGAGATGGATCTTGAACTGCCTTGTCACAAGATAGGGCAGAAAGTATATACGATTTGGTGTTAGACAAATAAGGGTTTAAATTGTAGGTTCCCCTCTTGGTCACCAGTTAGATGACTTTGAGCAAGTGTCTTGGCCTCTCTAAATCTCATCACCACACCTACAAATGATAATATAACTGGAGCTGTTTTGAGTGTTCAAATAATATATCCTGTGTTATCCACACCCTGGAACGCATGATCCTTTCCTGCTTCTAGCATGGAACAGCCTTCTTACGTATTTATGGAGAAACCAGCAAAACGCATTCAAGGTGGTCATGACGAAGTCTTCTCCTCTGAATGATTAAAAACAAGTGATAATGTTGGAAATATACCAAAAAGTCAACTGATAACTCATCCTTCTCTATTGTGTCTTATCCAAGTGATTTTTTTCTCTTTGTAAGGAATTACACACACACACACACACACACACACACACACACACATACAGCCTACAAATCCCAAGCTGCATTTGATTAGTTCTGGGCAGAAGCACGTTAGGGCATCTGAAAACCACAACTGAAGACATCTATTCTGATGGGCCTAATGCCCTGGGTATTTCCTTTCAACCGGACTTGGGGGGAAAGTACTTTGATATAATGTACATATGGAAATATTTTACAACATTCTTAAAAAGTTAGATATTGTATTCAGTGTATATATAAAACATACTTTTCTCTTCAATGTGTGCAACTATGGATGAATCAATGTCTCAAGGAGTCCCTTGTTATTTCTAAGATAGAAGTGTTATGTGTTGTTTTGTTTCGTTCAATTGACTTCAGTGAGTATGAAAGGGCTGGACTGACAGCCCTGGAGACTGAGGTCTTTTCTCTGGGCTCCTGGCAGACAGCAGGGGCGGCTGCGGTTCACGCGTACTGCACATACATACCTTACCTCTGGGAAGACCATTTCTGGAGGTGAGAAGACGCTTTGATTTCTCATTCATTCTGAAGGATGGCCATGGGGATGGCAGTGATGCGGTTGGCCGTTTACAAGGGCCTTTGCTTCTGAGGCCACTGCTGCATTTCCCAAGTGCAACAAAAATTCCAGTCTGAGTTTTGGTTCAAGAAAAGACTGAAAAATTTTTTTTTAAGATTTTATTTATTTATTTGAGAGAAAGAGTAGGAGGGAGAGGGAGAGAGAATCTGAAGAAGACTCTGAACTAAGCACAAAACCCTCACGTGGAGCTCCAACCCACCACCTCAAGATCATGATCTGAGCCAAAAACAAGAGTCCGACGCGTAACTGACTGAGCCACCTGGGGGCCCCGGAAGTCTGTTGTTTTCAATTCTATTCCTAATCTTGGGGTGAAACATTCTTTGCAAAGTAGTCTTCATCATAAGAATCTATTAACAGCAGTTACTTTTAGGAAGAAGAAATAGGGAAGTGGAAACCTGGAAAACCTGAAGATGGCATTCAATTTTCATATTTTTATCCTCTCTACCTTCTGAATTTTGTAACTCTGAACATAGAATCTTTTTTTTTTTTTTTAAAGCAGGGACCGGGGCACCTGGATGGCTCAGTGGGTTAAAGCCTCTGCCTTCGGCTTCAGTCATGGTCCCAGGGTCCTGGAATGGAGCCCCACGTTGGGCTCTCTGCTCAGCAGGGAGCCTGCTTCCCCGCCTGTCTCTCTGCCTCTCTGCCTACTGTGATCTCTGTTAAATAAATAAATAAAATATTTTATAAAAATAAAAAACAAACAAACAACAAACAAAAAAACGAGGACCATCTGTCTGACGGTGTTTCAGTCCACTTTTGCTACTTATTTTTTTTAATAAATTTTTGCATTGAAAAATGAAATCTACAAGGTTTACTTTAAAAAGCTTAACTGGATATAATCCCTTTTTTTCCCCTTAAGATTTAATAACTCAAACTTGCCAAATACACATTTCTTTTTTTGCTTCTATAAGTCTATATGATATGCAAGGCAACTAGATGTAAAAGAAAATATCCTGGGTTTGATATTTTATTCATCTGAAAGTGTTGCTTTCACAAGATTTTTCTTTCATCATTAAAAGAGTAAACCATTTGCATTTTAAAGATATGCTTGACTGCTGTGGGAAGCAGCCTTTTCCATTTTGTGTAATGTTTCCTTGAGTTTATTTGATCACAACATTGAAGCAAGTTTTTTTTTTAATGAGTTTGCCTTTTTATTATGCTTGCAAATATGGTTTGTAAATCTCAAGTTATTGAAAATACATTTTAGCAAGTACTGTGATTCCTGTAAAAGAGAACTCCTGCCCTGCTGTGGCCACAGAAAGAAATTACATGTGAGCAGCTGTTAGAAAATCATAGTATTATTTTGCTGAATTGCCAGAGCTTTACAGGAAAGGTAAAAAGTGTCCAGATTTACAGTTATTCTTCTTTTAAAAATTTAATATAAAAAGATATGTCATATATATTACATGGAAAGATATAATTTAAAATATATGTGTATAATCTTAAATATATATATGTAAATAATTTTTTAAAAAATCTGAACCCCTAATGCTACATACTACTGCATTCTTCCAAGTGGCTGAATGTATTTGCTGCTTCTTTTTCTTTTAAAGGTGTTATTTGTTTATTTTAGGGGGGTGGAGCAGGGAGGAGCAGAGGGAGAGGGATGGAGTCTGACACGGGGCTGGATCCCATGACCCTGAGATCATAAACTGAGCCAAAACCAAGAGTCCAGCGCTCCACTGACAGAGCCACCCAGGTGCCTCTGAAAGTATTTACTCCTGTCCCCAAGCCAACCCTCACTCCAAGTGACCTAAGAATAGAAACCATCCTTTGGCACAAAGCTTTAATATATGTAAAGGTGTGGGCTTTGCAATCAGCAGGCCAGAGATCTCCCGATTTCTGACTGTGTTAACTTGAGCATTTTGCCCAATCTCTATGAGCTTCAGTTTCTTCATCTAAAAAATGGAGTCAACAACACCTATTGGATGATTTAAATAAGATACCCTAATACACCTCCTGTGTTTTGTACACAGTAAGTATTGGTGGCTTTGTGCTTGTAATCTTCTGTTCTTCCTCTCTAGAAGATGGCTCAAATCTTTTCCAAAGTCAACTTTACCTCTGGTGGGCTCCATGCACACACTTGCACCATGGCCCTGACTCCGCTCCACCCTTAACACCCTCCCCTCTTTCCACCACCTTCTGTCCCGCTCTCTTCACAATTTTCTTCCCTTATCTTATACAAACATGTCCAAGTCCCACCATCCTTAGAAAGCCTTCTCAGCTACCACCTTGGTTCTCCTCTCTCTTTCACACCCAGCTGTGTTTGGAGAGATAAATCCTATATTCCTTCACTACTCTTATTTTTTTTTTTTTTTAAATTCCCAGTCACTTTTATGAGTGAATTAACTCACCAAACAATTAACTCACCAAAAATTAACTCACCCTCATGTGAGTCCTCATGTCCTCATTGACCATGATGCTATGTCTTAGGACTGTGCCTTGTCATGGAGTCAGATCTGCTCTCAAATCCTAGTATCATGTGCTTATGATCCTGGCCAATGATCACCAATGACTAATTGTCAAACTCAGTGGCTTCTGTTCAATTTCACTCCATCTGACTTGCTGGAAACTCCTCCCGAACCTTCTCTGCTCCTGCTCTCCCACAGCTCTTCTTTCCTTCAATCTAGCTGTATCTATTGTGTAGTATCCTCTTAATCATGAAGGTGATTCCCTAGGCATTATCCTCAGCTTTCCTCCCTCTCTCTTTCAATTTAGTCTCTGAACCTCCTGTAATTGAGCTGCATTTGGTGGGTATGTGTGAGCATTTTTCTGGGAAGAAAGTGCATAACTCTTATCAGCTCTGCAAGGAGATCTTTTGCAGGATAATTCTTCTAAACAAAACCCCTGCCTACCCTGTCTCATGTTTAGGCATGTTCATCAACTAATAAGACCCCTACTATCACCCAGATTCTGCTGACTCCTGGATCTCTAAACGTGGCCTCTTTCTTCACCCACCAATGTCCCCTCCTGGAGAGTCCTTCTAGAACAATAATTCTTATCAGACAGATGGCAGGACCTTGGCCTCTAGCTCCATGGGAGGCACTGAGTGAGTTGAGGGTAATGTGGTCATGCACATAAAATCAGAGTCCCTGGGAGGAAGCAGCTCCACCCTGACTCTTGCTATCCACGGAAGCTCTGCTCAACATTGGCCATTTCCCCAGTCTCCTCCTCCAGCTCCAGGAGAAGCCTTCTTCTTCAGTCCAGGTCTTGGACTCAACTGCAGAGATGCCTGGGACCATTATCACTCAGCTCAGTTTCATCAGAGTCCTTTCTTTCCAGAGTGCCCAAGTCTCATATCCATTGGTTGATCAAATTCACCTGACTCTAAAGACCTTTTTATTGTCTTTCCATCACCACCAACCTCCCTGCTCTGTGTATTTCCACAGTCTACCCCATGCCCTCATCATCTCTCATCTGGTCTTTTACAATGAGGTCTTGAAAGGTCTCTCCACCTCATGCCTTTCTGCTGTCACCTCCATCTTCTAAACACACAACCGATTATCCCAATTTCAAAAATCCTTCAGTGCTATCAATCTGTCAATTTAGATAAAAATCAAAGTGCCTCCTGGCATTGAAAGACCCTCCACTCCCAGGCTTCATCCTTTCTTTTAGAGTCATATCTCCAGCCATTCTTCCATTTATCTTCTGTCATACACAACCACTCAACTTCCTTTGGACTTTTCCACCTCTCTTCAGATTGGTCATCGTGGCTGGAAAGCCTGATCTTTAAGGAATGGAGCTCCTCTTCCAGTGCTCAGCTCTAATAGGAGCTCTTCTGTGAGTCTGCAGTTTCCTACCTGCAAGAATGAGTAACCTCTGCTTTAGGACTCATTAAGCTATTGGTCCAAAACTCCAATAAGCATGCACTTCCCAGAAAGCCCTGCCATTGATTGCATGTTTGTGTGTGTTTCTCCCTTGATCATAATGACAGTTTCTTGAGGAAGAAAGCTGGCATTGGCTATCTTGTCCCTCCTCTACCCCCACCCCAGCACTTAGGACAGAGCTTGTTCTCTGCTACATTCTCTATAAATGCTTGAGGAATGAAGGGAGAAATTAATGGTGAATATGATCGTCACCACCATTGTCTGCCTTTACTGGTCCCCATTTCTCTCAAGGAAAGGGAGGAACTGTATGAGATTAGGCAGATGCTTTCAGAGTGCACCCATAATTCCACAAAACAAGTATTAAAATACAGAAAGGAGCTTTGAGATAGGAAAAAAAAAAGAAGATAGTAATGAACAAAAACAAACTAAATTTTGTTTAGTTTGTTAGTTTAGCTACTTACTACTACCTAGTTAGCAGTAAGGCTGGCATTTTGATTGGCATACTGAGATTGGCTCAGTCTCTTAGAGCACCTTCATGGGCACCTGGGTTGCTCAGTTGGTTAAGTGTCTAAGTCTTGGTTTCAGCTGAGGTCATGATCTCAGTGTCATGACATCGAGACCCATGTCAGGCACAGAGTCTGAGGTTCTCTCTCCTCCTCCCCCGCCCCTCATGCTTGTGATTCTCCCCCACCCCCCGCCAAATAAATAAATCTTTAAAAAAAAGGAAGGGGGCTGCAATGTGAAGGGAACTGGGGCAGGAGATGGTTGAATCTGGACTAACAAGTGGTGGCAGAGATGGAAAAGAGGGAACAAACTTAAAAAACACTAAAGAAGTACAGTTGTTAGGATGATACACTGAAGCATGAAAAGAGATGGAAGAGCCAAGAGTTCATTCATTCATTGATTCATTCAACTAATATTCAAGGAGTCCTACTGTGTGCCAAGCACTGTAGGGGGGCAGGGAATTCTGTGGTGAAAATACTGTCCCTGACCTCAAGACACTGAGTTTCTGATACTATAAATGGCTGTCCACTGGTGCATGGTAATGAGCACCCAAATACTCTTACTTAGAATGGAAACTAGTTTGGGAACCATTATTATTCCTCCTTGACAGAATAGAACAGTGAACAATACCTGGGTAGAGAGACCGACATGCTCATGAAAGATGTCTGCTGTGTTCCAACATAGTACTATTTTTATTTATTTTAAAGCTTTAAAAAATCAATTAATTGACTGATTTGAGAGAGAGAGAGAGAGAGAGAATGGGGGGAGGTGAAGAGGGAGAGGGAGAGAAGCAGATTCCCCTGAGCACAGTCCAGGGAGCTGGATCTCATGACCTGAGCCAAAATCAAGAGTCTGACGCCCAACTGACAGAACCACCCAGGCCCCTGCCATAATACTATTTTTAAAACTTTATTTTAATTACAAAAGTAATAGACACTTATTGTAGAAAAATTAGAAAACACATGCAGTTCAAAGAAGGAAAAAAATCTGTAATCTGATCACATGGATATTAATCACCTTTATGTCCCTCAGACTTTTTCAATCTACACTGCCCAGAAAATGCATACAATAACAGAGGGGCCAATTTCTACGTACAATTTTGTGGACTGACTATTGTTACTTTAAACCGCTTGTGAATATCTTCCATTCCAGAAAATAAACTACTACAATATCATTTTTCATGCTTGCATAAGTATTCTATTACTCACTTATTCATAATTCACTTAATTAATCTGCTAATTTCAATGCTTTGGGAGCAACTGATGATCAGGTGGAAATTTATTTCACTAGCTTAAAAAATAATGTCTCTTAAAAATAATAATATCTCTTGAGGCCCACACTAATTCAGAGCCTCACAGTGAAATACAGTTCCAGCTTAGTTAGACTCACACAATAGAAATCTACCCCAGTCTATCCCTTTTCAACATGGTATCCACGTATACCTTTTTGAACTATATTTAACTTAATTTTCAAATAATGGCTGTAGCAACAATTTGCTTTCTCCTAACATAACACAACTATCCCTCATACAACTGTAACCTGCTCTCTCCAAAGAGAAAGCAAAGTCCTTTTGTTTGTTTTGGGGTGAGAATCATCCCTCTTCTAGACAAGTCATCTTCCTTTTCCAATATCCAGTAAGTTAAATACTAAGAGGTCAGATATTACCAACAAATATTATACTCCATGTGGTGGGAGAATGGGAAACAGAAAGAAAAAATATTGGTTAGCGTACATACAAATATATTCATATCAAAACAAGGAAGAAATACTCATAACTCCTACAGTGCTTATTTCTACAACCACTCACATGGTCGCAGCTGGTATTTAAGTTTTTCACTGCCTATTTTGTACTCCTTTTGCCCTCAGCAACAACTACAGCTGGTTTTAGTTCTTTGTCTGCCAGTGGACTACAACTTAATTCCTGAAAGGTCTGAGCCATTACCGGTCCTGCCTCTACTGAGCTGTTGTTTCCCATGGATTTTAATCATAGAATATGGGGATGGTAAGAGGCACCTATGGGGATCTCCTGCATCCTAAACACATTCCCTCTTGCTGACATTTTGTAGTGGCAATCCAATTTTTCCATGAATGTCAGGCTCATATCCCCTAGTCAATATCACACCCTTTCCTTGCTTTTTGGTTCACTGGCATGAGTGCACAGAGAGGTAAGGTGATGATTTCATCTGTGTTTAGTGAAACCACTGAGGTGTCCCTTGGTAGAAGTATTCCTTTCCTGGGACTAACACGTCTAGACTAGCAGAGCCCAAAGTTGTAGGGAATGGGAAACAAAAATCTCATCAGTGCATCACTAGAAGTAACAGTGAGAGGAGCTGCTCCCATTTTCTATCCTTGATTCCTGGACTTGCGAATCCTGGTTCTAAGGAAACAGGTGCATGTATTGATCACTGATTTACAGCACATGCTGCATCCTGGCCGACGCTGTTTGAGCTCCAAGAGGTGTTGACATTCAGCTGGCATCATAACTGAGTTTTCAGAAGACCCTTCCACCATTCCACACAGCTGCTTCAAGGTGATGGGGCACATGCGAAGACTGGCAAATTCCATGAACATGAGCCACTATTCATTTGCTGTCAAACACGTTCCTTGGCCAAAGCAATGCTGTGTGGTATCCTGTGATGATGTGTAAGGCATTCTTTAAGTCCACACAGTGGTGATTTTTGTAGCAGCATTGTGGGCAAGGGAGAAAAATTTGTATCCTCTGTAAGTGCCTATTTTAGTAAGAACCAAGTGCCTACAGAAGTGGGCCTATGTAATTAACCTACACCAAATGGGTGGCTCGTCTTCCTAGAGAATGGTGCCATTTTGCGGCTCATGGTTGATATCTACTATTGGCAGTTTGGGTACTCAACAGTAGATCTAGCCCGATCAGTCTTGAGGGAAAGTCCATGAATGACCTCCATCCCTGCTGCCATGGCCACTTTCTTTGTGGGCTTACTGGGAAGACTGGAGTGACTGGAGAAAGAGGATGACTGACGTCCACAGGGTGGATCATCTTGTCGACCTGATTCTGAATCTCCTTCCCTACGTACGTTGTTTTTTGATGAGTATGCACATGGGGCACAAATATCTTCATACTTTGAAATTTAAACCTAGGTCCATCGCTGGACCTCCTCAACAATTTTCGAATCGTGTCCCTTCTAATTCCCTGGCCATCCAGCCAACCAAATAATTAGTCACTGTCCATGAATCACCATAGACCTGCATCTGTGGCCATTGCTCCTTCCAGGCAAAATGAACAGCCAGGTAGACTCTAACATTCTGCCCATTGGAAGGATTTTCCCTCGTCAGTTCTTTCAAGTGAGGTTCCCTCTAAGTGAGGTTGTTGTACAAAGTCATTTACTTTCACGTGCTGCAAGCACGTTGTGCAGAATTACCTATAAAACAGCCCCTTCCACACTTCCTTCTTCAGGTAACTGGTCATTAGGCATTTTCCATAATGCCGCAGGTGTAGGTTCAGAAGAAGAGTCAGTGTGGCAGGGCTGTGGGTCATGGGCACCTGGATTATTTCTCATGCAATTTAAATGTATTTTTAAGATCTCCATGAGCCTTCTCTCCTGTATAACACTTTCATTTGATGATGGAATGCTGCTGTGGACACCCATGTTTATGTGTTGATAGGTTAGACAATGCCAAGTTGGTGATGGAGGGCTCCGGTTTCATGGTAACTTGTTGCCGATGGGCAATAGCATAGTCACTGGTAAGATCCAATGGCAAGCCAGAGGCTACTTCTCAGTGGAGATATTTATCTGCAGAGGATGGCAGAGGTTTGCTGCAAAACTCCAGGGCTTTGTGCTGATTCACATAAAGGGGCTTGTCAAAATCTCCATAGAGCATCCTTATCTGCCCCAGACATGCCAAGTGATACTGGACCTGCTGAGTCATTCGGCCCAAGTGACAGAGCAGTTTGCTCAGCAAGCTGGACCTATTGCAGAGGATTTCCTTATTCTGGGTCGCTCTCAAAACTAGCAGTTTATTGCATTATTCATTAAATAGATTGGAATAGCATGACCAGAAGTCACTACATGATTAAATTTACTTTAATCCACTGTTGCTCACTGAGATCCATTTTTCTTGTAGAAGGGCTGACTTAGCTAACTCAACAGAATGTGGTAGGGATTGTCACTGTTTATCTTCCAAATCTTTGATGGCGGCATCAGTCTCTGCAGCCATCTGGTTTTTTTGTTTCGGTTTTTTGTTTTTTTGTTCCACTTAATCTTTCCTGCCATAAGAATCCTCACTCTATGGGTCAGGAAACCATGGCAGGGATTCTTCCACATCTGAACATGCTTATTCCAGCTGTACATCTTAGAATTAATCTCATCATTCTCACCACCTCTGAAAGGAGAAGTAAAATGAAAGCAGTGATGAAAGGAAACTCGTTCCATGCGTCTCTGTTGTTACAATGGGCAAGTACCTATGTTTTGCTTGTGAATTTTCATTTTCAAAATTTTAAATAATGACAATGATAACAAAAATATTCCCAATCTAATATTGCATTACACAGAGTCTGATAGAACATGAGACATAGTAGTGCTTCACCCGGTGCCTGACACAGAGTTGCCACTCAATATTTGTTCAGCTGGGGAAACATACTCATACTTAGAACCAAAATGGAAAGAGCATAGTTCATGAGACTGTCAATGCAGCTGCAAAAGGTCTTTGTAAATTGATCAGAGCTAAAATTGTAATTATTATCTGACCAAAAAAAACCAAAACCAAAAACAAAGCTACCAATTTCCTCCCTAATACATATGCACAAAAACTAAAGTCAGTAGAATCAATAGTATTGGTAGCTCTAGTTTGTTTAAAAGTCAGTTGAAGGGGCACCTGAGTGGCTCAGTGGGTTGAGGCCTCTGCCTTCAGCTCAGGTCATGATCCCAGGGTCCTGGGATTGAGCCCCACATCTGGCTCTGCAGGGAGCCTGCTTTCTCCTCTCTCTTTCTACCTGCCTCTCTGTCTACTTGTGATCTCTGTCAAATAAATAATTAAAATCTTAAAAAAAAAAGTCAGTTGAAAACTTATTTGTGGTATTTTCCTTCTTTTGACCAGCAGAGCCATTCCCGACTTCAAGGCTTTTAATTAATATTTCCTGTATTAAACATGAAAATCTTTGCAGATACCAGTTTTATGCTCTTTTCTTTTTTGAGTGTATATTTGGTTGTGCATGGTAAGAATTAATCATTTTTGCTTTTATGTAAAAGTAGCTTAAAATGATAGGCTCTATTGTATATAATGTTTTAAATCTGTGTTTCTTCCAACATTTGCCCTTCTTCATCTATATAAAACATCCACCCACTGAATAATTAGATTGTATGTTTACTTAAAGGCATGCTCTAATGTCCATGGTTATATTCATTATTTCCTTGGTTTTTGGTTACAGAGTTTATATTGTGTTTAACCAAAACATTTTTTTTTTAAAGATTTTATTTATTTATTTGACAGAGAGAAATCACAAGTAGACGGAGAGGCAGGCAGAGAGAGAGGAAGGGAAGCAGGCTCCCTGCTGAGCAGAGAGCCCGATGTGGGACTCGATCCCAGGACCCTGAGATCATGACCTGAGCCGAAGGCAGCGGCTTAACCCACTGAGCCACCCAGGCGCCCTTAACCAAAACATTTTCTGCAGAAATATTTTTGGTTAGGACACAGATGGTAACAGATGTATGTTTTTATTCATAAAAGGTTTTTTTTTTTAATACTTGACTTATACAATATTACAAAGTCAAGTTGGAAAATATTTCAGATTTTAAGATGTTAAAAATAACAATGAATTGGTTTCTGGAACAAACTTACATTTTGGAACAGAGAAAAAATGAAAGTAATAACTCAATACATAGATGAATGTGAAGCTCTGACTAGGTGGTTTTATTTTTTACTACAAAATGTTTATTTTTAATTTAAAGCATCTAGGTTTTTTCCACAATGCATATAGAATTATTTGTCCTAAAATATATAGGAAGAAGAATAAACTTGTCCCATCTTAAACATCTCAAGACTATACTTTCAGGGATCATTTCTATAGTTTGTTATTAAAGAAGTTTCTCTAAACATGTAGAGTACCCATCTTAAACATCTCAAATCTTGTTTGCATTTAGAACAATTGCCTTTAGGTCTCAACCAATCACAGACTACTACACTTCTTAAGTTTCACTTCTCAAGCTTCAGTTTTGTCATATGTAAAGTGCTGTTAGTATTTCCCTAACAGAGGTGTCTTGAAGACTAAATAAGAACCAGTGTAAATCATTTAACATATGTCTGTCAAGCAGTGGTTAATTGGTATTATCTTTCCCCTTGAAGCTATCAGAGAAGCTTAAAAACTTTCAATTTCTTACCACCTCAGACCTGTCAGAATGGCTAACAACACAGGAAATAACAGATGTTGGTGAGGATGTGGGGAAAGGGGAACCCTCCTACACCATTGGTGGGAATGCAAACTGGTGCAGCCACTCTGGAAAACAGTATGGAGGTTCCTCAAAAAGTTGAAAATAGAGCTACCCTAAGACCCAGTAATTGCTCTACTGGGTATTTACCCCCAAAATACAAAGTAGTGATCTGAAGGGGCACGTGCACCCGAATGTTTATAGCAGCAATGTCCACAATAGCCAAACTATGGAAGCAACCTAGGTGTCCATCAACAGATGAATGAATAAAGAGGATGTGATGTGTATAAACAATGAGATACTATTCAGCTATAAAAAAATGAAATCCTGCCATTTACAATGATGTGGATGGAACTAGAGGGTATTATGTGAAACAAAATAAGTCAGTCAGAGAAAGACAATTATCATATGATCTCACTCACCCATGGAAATTAAGAAACAAAACAGAGGGTCATAGGGGAAGAGAGAGAGAGAAAAAAAAAAAAAAAAACAAGATGAATCAGAGACGGAGATAAACCATAAGAGACTCTTAATCATAGGAAACAAACTGAGGGTTACTGGAGGGAAGAGGGGGTGGGAGAATGGGATAACTGGGTGATGGGCATTAAGGAGGGCATGTGATGTAATGAGCATATATAAGTGGATGCTACGTAAGACTGATGAATCACTGACCTCTACCTCTGAAACTAATAATACACTATATGTTAATTTATTGAATTTAATAACAAGTACCTCTCAAATTAAAAAAAAAACTCTTAATTTCTATGTCTTTCCTTTTTAAAAAAGACAACATAATTGTTCCAAAGTTCTGCTTATTTATAAAACTATGGGAACTTCAGAAACATTCTGCTTTATAATACCCAGAGAAACCGCCTATGTATAAATACTGGCTGCGCTGTATACCCACTTCATTATTGCTGATATTTTTGAGATGGGAGTTTTAGGAAAGGCAGAAACCAGGATGAGTTAAAGCTTTTTGGCCAGAAAGATTTTAGCATTTATGAAGATAGGGATAGCTGTGGGAGAAGCAAAGTGAAACGGAGGATACGGGTTATTTAAAATAGTATTTTGGTCACGTCAAGGTATCAGCTTTAGGCATCCTGTGGAGACGTCATCTTGCTATTTTTGATACATCTGGACTGGATATTTTTTTTAAATTTACAAAAATTTAAAAATTGTCAAAAAATGTTTGACAATTTTGAGAAATTATTAGTAACAGTAGTTATTACTGTCCCCGCAACTACATCGGGAAGTAAAAGTTCTGCAACTAGGGCTTTCTCAGACTCTTGAAAAAACCGCTAATAGAAAACGCAGAATTTTCCAAACGTTCCCATTCATCCTCCAGCTCTGGGAACCTAGAGCGCCCCCGTCCAATCAGCTTCTAAATCCCCCGCGCCGGCGAGTGGGCGGGGCTGCGAAGGATTCGGTCCCCACTGCTTCTCCGGCTGGGCCACGTCTGACGCCCTGCAGGTCCTTGAAGATACATAAATCACCTGCCTATTCATTGGCAATAACTGAGCTTCTCATTCAAATTTATGATTAACAAAGCTTAAAAATATATAGCTTAAAATCATGGTGTTTATCCTTTCTTCATAGTTTCTTCTTTTCCTTCTGGATAGACAAACGACCTTCCAGGGTGGCGGACCTGCAAGTCTCTTCCCGGCGCACGCGCGGGCGAGCGGGAGGGGCGGACCTATTTCCGGGTGGCGCGTGGGGCTGGAGGTCGAGAGAAACCCCGTGCCGCCACCATGGAGACTTTGTACCGCGTCCCGTTCTTAGTGCTCGAATGCCCCAACCTGAAGCTGAAGAAGCCGCCCTGGGTGCACATGCCGTCGGCGATGACGGTGTACGCTCTGGTGGTGGTGTCTTACTTCCTCATCACCGGAGGTAACTCGGGCTGGCTCGGCCCGGAGAGGCCCTGAGACGCAGAGAGCCGGCCCGCCCCGGAGGCGCGTCTATGCGGCTGGTTCTCAGCCCCGAGGGCAGCATTTCTGTGCTCTCGATCTCTTCAGAGGGTGGAGGGAATTTCTGGGGTCTCAAGGATTAACGCCCCAAAGGTTTTTCTGTCCTCACGCCCTGTTCTGTATTCTGAGAGGTCACTCTCATTGTTCTCACTGTTCTCACGCCCATTCCCTTTTCGCACCTCTAGCCTCTTAGCCTAGGGATCCGAATCAGACTTTATTTCTTAAACCTGTCTTGTTGCTCTTTATTGCCTGCCGTAAGTTTTTTGACAAAGATCCTGGAGGACTCTACTCTTGTCCGTTGTACTTTCATTTCCATGGTTGGTCAAGAGGGCTTGGGACTTCTCCCTTATCTTTGTCTACAGTCCCTGGACCCTTGGAAGAGACGTGACAGTCTTTAGGTTTGTTAGCTCACACCCAAGCGTCCGTTGTTGCTTTTTGCCCCAATCAAGAATAAATGCCAATGGAATTTTCCGAATCCACGGTTTTGATAAATATTTGGGATTGGAGTTAGATTTCGCAGAAGGTATTGTATTTCAAGAAGCAGAAGTTGAGAATTTAAACATTTAGGAAAATAGCAGTACTATTAAACACTCCAGAATGTCTTATCCTGTTTTGGGGGGGGGGGGTGTTTGTTTTCAAATAAAACGTTGCAAAAGGGGCGTTGTTTTGTATAGTGATGAGTTGGCAATCCGGCTACAATTTTCGAGCCACCACCCTTTCAAGCCACAGATTCACGATTTACTCGAGACTGTTCTACCGAACTGGCAAACTGAGAAGTGGAATACTTAATTTGGAAGTTATAAAATTGAAGCTTACAGATTAGGGACAGCAGAAGTGGCTCTGTTTTTAAGGGAATAGCCATAAACATCTTTATTTTCATAGATGTGAAAAGCATTGATGAATGATCCCTGAAAAGGGATGAATCTGAAACTATGACTATGAGAGCTTGGTACTAGAATGTGCCTCCCACTCCCAGTCCAGAATCATGATAGTTAACTTGTACTTTTTTAAGTAAAATACATTTGAATATTTTTTATATTGGTAAGATAACTATCCTAGCATTGCATTAGCATTAACATTTGGTCAGCACATTAATAGGTACTGTACTGAATAAATGAAATTTAAAATGCATGTGATTAAACAAAAATAATAGTCTTCATCTGCTTTGAGCTGCTAGTCTCTTTTTCCTAACCCTTACTCCCTTGGAGTCCAAACCTTTCTTAGAAGCCGCACAGTTTCCCTTCTGTCCACTTATTCCCTATTGATTGTGTCTGGGGAGATTCTCTGCTCCAACCCCAGGGGCAGATTGTAAAGAACACCTTTTAGTGGCCAAGGCCAGAGGTATCTCATACAAGGATTCGGTTTTGCCACTGGAAAAGAGTCTCTTCTAAAAACTGTGAGTGTACTTGTAGAAGTAAATGATACTTACTGCTGAGAAATACTCAGCAAACAATGCATTGAGCCCTTATTAAGTTCCAGGCACTAGGTACTGGGAACAGCAGTCAAGGAAACATAAGAATGCTGCTCTCCTGAAGCTTGTAATTGCATGGTTGAGACAGGTTAAACATCACAGAAATCTTATTCCACTGCATTATCTTTTCTGTTATAAATTACCCAAGATTCACTGAAGGGATAGAACAAGAAGTTATGAGAAAATAATGGGAGTTGGAACATCATTTATATTGGAGTGTGGTTAAGGAAATGACACCTTAACCAAAACCTGAAGAATTGGGGGAAAAAAAATACTGGGCAGAGGGAAAAGAATGGACAAATATGGAATCAAGAGATTGGTTAGGTAGGTTTGTAGTTGATTGAGTCTAACTAGGTTGGTGGCAGTAGAGATGGAGGAAAGTATAAGGAAATTTTGAGAGTTTGGAAGTAGATTCATTAGGTGTTGATGGATTGATTGGATGTATGGATTAATTGGAGAGAAGGAAGTAAGGAATCTTTGAGCATCTGACTAGATGGGATGGTCATTTTCTGAGATTGAAGAGTTGGAAGGTTTTTTGGTGGGGAATGGTGAACCAGAGGGCACTTCAGGATATGTAATAGGACAACTACAGTTAGTTGGCTATGTCAAGTTTGCAGCTATGAGTTTAGAATTGAGAAAAGAGTTCTCTGTTGAAATTGATTAATAATAGATTTTTTAAAATCCTCTCATAAGCCAGATACTGAAGAACAGAGAAAGTCTCTGTTCTTAAGGAGCTTACATCTAATTCTACGGGTGCTAACATTTGATAGGTATTGGCACATTGACCATCATTAATCATTAGTACATGGAATTAAAACCCTGGGAAGGGATGAGTTCCATTCAGGAGAGAATGTAGAAAAAGAGGACAGTGCATCAAGTCCTAAGGAACTCCCAACATTTAGTGGGTCTATACAACAGGATCTGTTAGAGATGTAGCAAGAAAGTATGGATAGGAGTATCACAAAAGCCAATTTTCCCCTAAAGAAGATGGATTTAGTAAACTGGATTGAGTGCCGCTGGGAAGCCTCCTAAGACAACTGAAAAATATCCATGGAATTTGGAGATCATTGGCAACTTTAGCAAGAGTAAGATCAGTGGAGGCGGGTGCCAGTTGAAGTGAGTTGAAGAATGAAGGGTAAATGATGAAAGGGAGAAAAGTTTACCATTCCCCCCTCCCCCCCAGAAGGCAGTCTGCATTGTTTCAAAAAGGAAGCATAGAAATAGGATGTTAACTAGGAGGGTCTGGAGTCCAGGGAAATTTGACATAGGGAAGGAGAGGTTGAAAGTTTAGGACGGAAGAAAGATGGCCAAAGGATCCAAGTCTGTGAGAAGGTGGAAAGGGATGGAGTACTGATAATTGCAGAAGGAATCTCACATTGTTAGAAGGTGGGACTCTTTCTTTCTTGTAGCTGGAAGGAAGGAAGGAAGGAAGGATGAATGCAGATACCAGTCTATAGACTTGGTAGTAGTGGAGAGTTTAGGGAATTCCTGTGTGATTGCTTGTTAGTCAAGGATGAGGGAGACACAGTCTTACTATGCTTAAGAAAAGCTGGAAGTGAGGTTGTTGGAGGATAGTAGAAAAGGTGAAGAGTAGATGCTGGCAATGGGAGATTGGGAAAACAATTGATTTTGATGGACATTAGTATTAATGAACAGAGTGACATCATGACCTAAGTGACGGACGTTAACATTAATGATCACGAGTCTCTAGTATTGTCTGCCTGCTGGTATGATTTTAAAATGTCTCCTTATTTTATATTTAAGCAAGAAAATTTCTCCAGTTAGCTCTCAATTGATAGAAACATATCCAAGCATATGTGGAACATTTTCTTGAACTAAAATACAGCCTTTAATATTAAATCTTCTTTATTGTGGAGTATTAGAAACAGTTACTGAATGAATTTATCAAACACCTGTTTTAGAGATAATCTGAAATATTGAGTTGAATTTTTGAATGGTGTATCTAAAGTTTAGGATATTAGCTGGGCTTCACTTGATTATCATAATATATCTCAGTAGTCTTGTTGAAATATAAATGATCCTTTAGAGACGTGAAAAGTCTAATCCTTTTTAAAAATTAGGAATCCATTCTAATCTATACTACTGTCTTTCATACAGGAATAATTTATGATGTTATTGTTGAACCTCCAAGTGTTGGTTCTATGACCGATGAACATGGACATCAGAGACCAGTAGCTTTCTTGGCCTACAGGTAACACTTAACTTTTTGAATGATTTGGTGGGAAGGAAGGTTGCTGGAGTATGGATATTTTTTAAAAATATATTGAAACCTGTGGGTCCATCTGCATTTAGATAGTAGCTAAAATGGCAGGAAGTAGGCAAGAATAGAAGTTGGTTACTTATTTATAGGACATAAAGTGTTTCAGTGATTGACATGATCATTTATTTAAAGAAAGGTATTGGTTTAAAATATACTTAGACTCTTCTGGGGAGCAGCACACTGTACATACCTGTTTATTTGTAAGTCATGTTCTATTGGAACTAGGCATGCCCATTTGTTTATATACTGTCTGTAGCTGCTTTCAAGCTACAGTGGAAAACGTGACACAAACCATGTGGCCAGCAAGCCTAAGACATGTACTGTCTGGCCATTTAAGGAAGAAATCTGGGGACCCCTGGATTATACTATCAAATAAAAAAATAATAATTTTGGACACTTGGGCACTCCATTTCAGTAAGGAAGCACCATTCTAGTGTGGTTTGGTTCATCTGAGCAGTGCTTATTGTATTGCTTTCTAAAATCCACTTGATAACTGTCTACCAAATATAGCTATATATTTGCATTTATACTTACTTTTATGGTATTCCTGCATAGAATATTCTGAAAAGATTACTGTGATTCTCCAGGAGTGGGAGAAATCTAGATGATAGGTGATCTTGATGATTGGGGAACCCTTCGTAGTGTTGTCATTGGCACTGTTTGAATTTTGAGCCTAGTGCCTGTACTGTGTTTTCAATTAAAGCAATTAGCTAACAAAAAATACATACTTCTGTAACAGATACCTATGTATAAATCATCCCTCTAACAGAAGAATTTGCTTTTTGGGAATCCATGAACTCAGAATTTTGAAAGCTCTGTTCCCAGAAAAATCAGATATACATATATATAAAAATTCACATATAATTCTAAGGGTTTATAGATTGTTGCAAATTTTTGTGGGGTTCATGGAGCCCTGGATAAGAACACTTGATTTTAAAATTTTCCCTTTGAGACAAGACATTTATTGATTGATTTTTTTTAAAAAGATTTATTTGTTTATTTTAGAGAGTAGGTGCATGCACACATGCGAGTTGGGGGAGGGGCAGGGAGAAAGGATCTTCAAGTAGATTCCCTGCTGATTGTGGAGCTCCATGCAGGGCTTGATTCCATGATCCATGAGATCATGACCTGAGCCAAAACCAAGATGCTTAACCAAATAGATGCTTAGCCACCTGAGCCACCCAGGTGCCCTAAGAGGTTTATAAATTCTCATAAAACTTCTAGAAACATTCCTAACCAATTCAGAATTTGAAATTTATAATAGAAATTTAAATGCCATAATTTTTAAAAGCTAAACAAAAGTTCTGGGTGAAGAGTTCATGTACATACACTGACTGGCTTTTTATGCTAGTAAAATCTCAGCATTGAATTTAAGTAGACAGTTGTGTTAGTTGAAGTTTTAAAACTTTATGAAGACACAGATTTATGTACCAAAACCAGTGTTTGATACATAATGGGCTAAATAAAAATAAATTTTGTTGACAAGAATACACAGAAGTGTGATAAAATAGTTTTAACAGTAAGAATAAAAAATTAACACAAAAATATTTTAGCAGAAATAGGAATTTCAGTCCAAAGACAAGTATTTTATTTTTCTGGGAATTTTCACTCACTGTTTTGCTGTGGTCTTTTTCAGAGTAAATGGACAATATATTATGGAAGGACTCGCATCCAGCTTCCTGTTTACAATGGGAGGTTTAGGTTTCATAATCTTGGACCGATCGAATGCACCAAACATTCCAAAACTCAATAGATTTCTTCTTCTATTCATTGGATTCGTCTGTGTCCTATTGAGTTTTTTCATGGCTAGAGTATTCATGAGAATGAAACTTCCGTAAGTTATTAAGTACTTTTTTTTTTTTTAAGATTTTATTTATTTATTTATTTGACAGAGAGAGATCACAAGTAGGCAGAGAGGCAGGCAGAGAGAGAGAGAGGAGGAAGCAGACTCCCCGCCGAGCAGAGAGCCCGATGCGGGACTTGATCCCAGGACCCTGAAATCATGACCTGAGCCGAAGGCAGCGGCTCAACCCACTGAGCCACCCAGGCTCCCTATTAAGTACTTTGTATAGTCAGCAATTTAACTTCTGTTGCAAGTTGGTAAAATAATGACTTGGATCATGTAAAATCATGGGTGATTTAATTTAACCTTCATTTAAACCAATGACATTTCTGAGAACCAAAGAAATTTGTGACTTGCTCGAGGTTATAGCTATGGTTAGTAGTAAAATTGAAATTAGTAGCAGGTATTTCTGAGTATTATCTCCATACTGTTATTTTGCTGTTACATCACTGACCACTGACTGGAGATACTGTTTCTTTAAATTGCTTTTTGGTTAATGTATAAAATATGGGATTCCGGTAGTAATAGTGATAGTAGGGAATATTTTCAAGACATTAATTATTGCTGCTCTCTGAATAATGATGTGAGGAAAACCCATTAAGCCTTGGACAAGAAGAGGGTTATTACCTCACCAAAAAGTTGGGAAAAGGATTTTATACGTGTGTATATTTGTGTGTGTGTGTGTATGTGCGCGTGAGAGAGAGAGAGATGGAGCTAAATACAGGATTTAAATTTTTAAGAGGAAGGAATTTATGTTTACAGGCCTGATAAGAACATTTTGTTTCAGAAAACATACAATACCTTTAGAACAAAAACAAATTGGTTTTATGACAGCTTTTATATTTACATTTGAGATCATTAATTTGAAATGTGGACAAGTCTGATCACATTTACCTATATTCTGATTTCACCTATAGATGAATTAGTAATTGCAGGAACCTTGACTAGACATACCATACAGAGATTAGCTCTTAGTAAACTCAATTTTTAGGGACTAGGTTAAACATCAAGTGTCAGTGATTTCTTAGAACTGATACTCCCTTATTATAAGAGACATTAAAAGGAAATACAGGGTGCTCGCTTCAGCAGCACATATACTAAAATTGGAACGATACAGAGAAAGATTAGCATGGCCCCTGCGCAAGGATAACACGCAAATTCGTGAAGCATTCCATATTTTAAAAAAACAAAACAAAAACCCCGGAAATACTGCAAGGTGTGTGGGTTTCATTTGTTCTGTGGCTTCACCTCTCCATTGTCTGTCACACATCTGGAGTAGAATGGGCATGCTTCCCCTAGGAAGTCAGTGGTACTTAATCCTTCAGTCATGTTCACATCTTAGCAGGGTGGGAGAAGAGAGTAGTCTTCTTTGTCAACTGAATGAATATCAGTGTATCCATGTAGTTCCCTCAGGCTCTTCTGCCAGTGGGTCTTATATTTGTCTGGGGGCAATAGTCTTGGGGTGCCCGGGTGGCTCAGTTGATTAAGTTTCTGCCTTTGGCTCAGCTCCTTGGATCGAGCCCCATATTGGGCTCCCTGCTCAGCAGGGTCTTCTCCCTCTCCATCTACCCCTCCCCCTTGCTTATGCTCTCTCTCTCTCTCTCTCTGGTAAATAAATGATATTGTTAAAAAATTAGTTTTGGCCATTGGCTAAATTGTATGAAGAAGTACGTACTTCAGCATCCTCTTTTTGTTCCTTTTTTCCCCTCCTCCGTTGAGAAAGGTACATTGGTATGGAAGAGGCTGAAATTTTCCATAGCAAAACAGGAAAAGAGGAGGCTCCCAGAGAGATCAAGAGGCCACTACAAATTAACCAAAACAGATGGAACTTTTGGAGGCATATAGCAGATCAGAAGTGGGCTGGTTTTGCCCATAGAACAAGATTTATTTTTATTCTGCCTTAAGCTGCTCATTCTTCTTTACTGTTTTAGGTCCTCTCCTTAGGATGTAAGTGCTGTTCTTTTTAACTCAGTCATTTGACTTGTAGGATAATAGAGCTATCTACTGCTTAAAAACGAAAGCTTTGGAAAGTGCTTAATACTCTGACTGCCTCCATTTTACTGTTTCAGTTATTTATGTAAATATTTGTCTTCTTGTCCCCATTTGTAGGCTGGCATCCAAGATTGCTGACTAAGTGAACAATAGGAAATAGGGTATACTCCCTTTATATATAATCTCCCAGGTGTAAATTTTATTCAGATCTAATCCAAACAGAACAGTGATCTAAATTGTAAATTGTCATGCAGCTAAATCTAGGATTGAGATTTTTAAGGGGAAGGAATTTACAGTTCCTTCTTTGATATGATTTCTCATCTGGACCTCCTAAAGCCTGGTTCCTTGGGTGCAGAGCTGGAAGAAACAATGGACAATTTTAGAAGAGAAAGGGAAGCAACAGTATTGCATTTTCTGGAATGTTTGAAGACCCCAAACAAGATGATGAGCCATGTCTGTAGGCCTACATGTTGCACACAGTAGGGCCGTGGTTAGTACCGCCAGTAAGGAGGGAATATAGCTTTTTTGCACACAAATGATCTTTGAAGTTCCAACATACATAAACAGTTTGATACCTAAGTGAAACAGCAATAGCAAAAAGACATTAAAACACGGCACTAACGGGATGCCTGGGTGGCTCAGTTGGTTAAGCATCTGCCTTCGGCTCAGGTCATGCTCCCAGCATCCTAGGATCGAGTCCCACATCGGGCTCCTTGCTCTGCGGGGAGCCTGCTTCTCCCTCTGACTCTGCCTGCCACTCTGTCTGCCTGTGCTTGCTCTCGCGCGCTCTCCCTCTCTCTCTGACAAATAAATAAATAAGTCTTTAAAAAAAAAACCAAAAACCCACTAACCAAGGGTGCTTTCGGATCAAATAAGTTGCTAGCATCTGAGGTAATTGATGGCTATGCCGCATAAGATTCATCACGATGACCTCCAGGGCTGAAGTCTTTGTTACAAAGAGTTTGATATCTTTAGTAAGAGAAACCTTTAAAAAGGGAAAAAAAACAATAGCAGTGAATTGGTACTGTTTTATATTGTTTAATTTATGCTTTTTTAGAGACCTGATGTCTCCCTTACAGATAAATTTTTACAAATCAAAGTATGGCTTTATTTGATGCCATATTTTTTTTTTTAAGATCTTATTTATTTATTTGACAGAGATCACAAGTAGGTAGAGAGGCAGGCAGAGAAAGAGGGGGAAGTAGGCTTTCTGCTGAACAGAGAGCCTGATGTGGGGCTCAATCCCAGGACCTGGGATCATGACCTGAGCCGAAGGCAGAGGCTTAAGCCATTGAGCCAACTAGGTGCCCCTGATGCCATATTTTTTATAGAAACATGGGCACTAATAAAATGAATGACTATTTCTTGACCATTTGCATATATGACAATACATTTAAAGTGAAAAATCAAATTTTGGTGCCTAATAGTTTTATGGTACTAGTACAGAGTTACAGAAAAACAGTTTTCATTTTGAAAATAAAATTCTTCTCATATAATTAAAAAGATAATGTATGTGGGATTGTGTGTGTGCATTAGGTACCTTTTAAATGTGCACAGGTTTAAAGAAATGAAATGATGTTTAGATACTGGGTGGGAGATGGTACAAATTTGTGCTTGGTTCTTCTGAAAAGTAATGGTCATTAGGTTCTCTAAAGTCTTCATTATTAGGGTTGTTTTTTGACCTAAAAGAATTGTAAAAATTAAAAAAATAAAAGATGGTGTGCTGTATCGTGCTGTGATGTCCTAAAATTAGGTAAAGTGTTTGGTTGGGAGTGGAGGAATAGGTTTCCACTTGTAGGCAAGTCTGTTATAAAGCTGTATAAAATAGTCTATTGAATGGATACTATGTAATTTGGGACCAAAAAAGCTTGTTTTATTTTCTCTTTATTTATTTTTAAAGATTTATTCATTTGAAAGAGAGATAGTAGGGGGAAGGGCAGAAGGAGAGGAAAGAGATTCTCAAGCAGACTCCGCGGTGACTGTGAGCCTCCTGGCGCTGGCAATTCCATGACCCTGAGATCATGACCTGAGCTGAAACCGATAGCTGGATGCTTAGCTGATTCAATCACCCAGCCACCCCTAAAACGGCCTGTTTTGGTCAGAGTGGAAAAAATCGCCTTTTTAGCAGTTTGAGCTGGTGTTTATTAAACCTGATGAGAAAAGCTAGGGAGCTCCCCTGTAAGTCCTAAGATCACAGGATCAGTTCAGTGAAGAAATTCTAAAGGAAGGGGGAATGAAAAATAAAAGTAAGAAAATAATAATACTTTACTCAATTAATGCCATTTAGGGACTAGGAGAATGCATATACATGATTTTTCCATGTAACTGAAATTTAGTTCTACATGTACTAAAACACTTTGACTCCTTTATGACAGGCTACTTTCTAAAGTGTTTGTTTTATTGCCTCTGTAACATTCACATTTGTATTTAGCAAATATTTATTATTTGATAACTGTTACTTGCTGGACAGTGAGCATGAAGCATAATTTTGCCTTCTTGACTCAGGGTCCTTTTAGGTTTAGACTTAATTAGATACAGCAGCACTTACCAGTTTTTAGTTGATTTCCTTAGTGTAACCTGCCATTTCTTCTTTTTATCATCTTTTACCTATTGTCATTTTCCTTTTCTTCCTCTTCTTGATTTTGTTGTTAATTCTATGATTTGAGGAGATTGATAACCTAGCTGCCATGCTTGCATTTTAAATCAGTCCTGGTTGAAGGAGAGCTTCATGGCCTGGCTTTTTACCTGCCCCGCAGGTGTGTAAGTGGCTTTTCATTTGCTTGCAGGTTTGGAGTTTATTGGTTTATAACTTTACCCTTTGAGGGGAAAGGGTAATGGAAGTGAAGCTCAGTAATGTAGTCATTTATTGGGGAGGCAAGATACAAAGTAAAAACCATAAGGAGGAGTCACACAATTATATTTTTAGATGGTCATTTGATTCATCATAAAATTTGGGCGCTTTGGAATTTGCTTCCTTTTCACTTTTTGTGTTTATAAATTTTATTCCTACAGAGGCTATCTGATGGGTTAAAAAAATGCCTTTTGAGAAGAAATCAGTGGATATTGGATTTGCTCCTGTTAATGAAGTTTTGAAGGCTGTACCAATCCTCTGATGTGAAATATGGGAAAAGAGCGAAGCAGCAGAAAAGAAGCATCTAGTGAAACTAGGAAGCATATTAAAGCTTGAACTAGAATGTCTGCTTGGTATCGAAGAGACAAGCTCATCACAGTATTTATTCCTGCTGGCCTATACTGACATATCAACGATGATAGGTGGCATTTTCTTAGTTTTTCATTTCTTAAAGAAAATATATTCTGTTTCTACAACTATAATATTGAATAAAGTGATTATTTTTTACAGCCCCCTTAACATTTTTTGGAGATGACATTTTCTGACTTTCAAAAATTAATGTAAAAGCAGGAAGCAAGATTCCATGAGCTGAGAACTCTGGACAGATCAGCTTTATGTATGGTGCTTTGCCTTTAAACAGAGTGTGTGACAGCACATTACTCAGATATGTATGCAGGACTGTTTCGTGCACAATAAGATCTATGAAAGGAGCAGAAATAAATAAGTTTTCTAATTAATACCTTTTGTATTTGTATTTTTATGAGACTGAACTGCCACCCACTGCACCAAGAAGGCCACTTATGTATGTGATTTAATTAACTGATAATACTAACTTTTTGGTCCATAATTATTCTTGTGACTCTCTTAAGCTACTGTTAGTAAGTTTAAGATCTCAAAATGTGATTGATAGGTTGTCTTGTGAGGTTGCAATTCTGTATCCCTATAAATATTCAAGCATGGGCTGCCATGTGTATGTCAGAGTTGTAAATGTGGTTGTGTGAGATGAAAATTTCCTTCAGGCATTCGTTTTCAGTAATTAACACAATTTTGGGCACATCTAAAAGGATCTCTACACCAGTCTGGTCTAGCCTTAATTTCTTGTAGCCAAGCCTTTTGGTTCTCCCTGTCTGGCTGTGAATGTCACTTCTTTGGTGGCTCTGTTCATTCTTATCCCAAAATGTTTAAGTTTACAGGAAAATTCTGTCAGGTGATTTTTTTCTAATTCCAAGATTGATTTATATGTAGTCATTCATAAGTTAAAAGATTCATTTATTCAAAAAGTTCTACGTACTTACTATATGTCAAGTGGCCCTGAGGACTATAAGGGTGAATAAGACAGATAAAGGCTCTGTTTCATATTCTGGTAGAGAAGCCAGATAAAAGATAGAAAATGCTTATAAAAAAAGATGCTTATGAAATGTCAGATACCAATAAACACCACAAACAAAAAGTTACTAGTCTACTGATGAGAGATGTGGGGAGAGAAGATGGTTTTACCTCAAGGCTCAGAAAAAGGAAAATAAGACCTGTATGTACTCACCAACTTTAAAAGGCTTGATTTGACTTTATTTCTTATTATTTGGCCATATTTTAAAACCTTGGTTAAACTAGATGGACAGAAGACGACAGGTGTTAGGACTGCAAAAGGCCTTTTCCTAAACAATGAAGTAGTGGACAGTTCCCATCAAACACCACAAGATGGCGCTACTGAGGTTTGGTGTGTTTTTGTCTCTGCTTTTAAGATTCAATCATAAAATAAATGTATCTTTACTGAATACAGTAAAATATATTTAAATATCTGCTAGTAAAAATTGCAAAGTTTTATGTGAAGAAAAAATCATTGTCTTGTACTGGTCTTAAAATGCTTTTGAGGATGCTAAAACTAAAATGGCATAGGCTGAAGGGAAAGCCTTTCAAGTAATACCATTATTAACACCAGCAGAGGTTAAGTAAATGAGAAAGAGACCAAACTAATAGGTTAGACTGGAAACAAACTAGTCTGATTTTATCCCAGTATTCTCCAGGAGTCAAAGCTAACTAACGTGGAATAAGTAGTGCAAAATGGTCCAGTGAGGCGTTCTAGGTAAACCATGGAACACTGCCATTCAGTGACTCAGAGCTGACAAAGTAGCTGTCAGTCCCATGGGAAGCTCCGTAGAAGAGACTGCCTTCAGAGCAGTTGGGTGGAAATGGCTAGCCCCCAGTGTCACCGCTGGGTCTTCAGCCCTAGGCCACCTGGAGATTAACAGGATCTTGGACACAGATCGTGTGAACCCTGACAAAGCCAACAACTGGAGGCTGTCACCTCTCCCTTTATCTTGCAGTTAGGCAGTGAGTTGGTCAAAGGGATCTGAGTAGCACACCTGTGGCCGATTCATAAAGGAAACCTTACAGGATTAAAATGAAAAGAAATCCTATGTATCTGGATAGTAAAAGAAATTGTACTCTGATTGTCATTACTTGAATTGGGAAGTGTGAGGTGACTTAGATTCTGAGTAAATGGTACATACCTGAAGTATGAAGTTGGAATAAAGATTTTTTTTCCCATTTTGCTAGTAAGTAAATTGAGATTCATTAGCAACACTGCTTGCCTCCACATAGAGACCACTTGTTTCCATTATGAGCTGCTATTTTCTGGTATAGAAGGTCAGAGTTTGAACATGGTAATAAGTCTACATTTGTTTATAAAAGAATTTATGCCAGATGCTGGGTTAGATCAATGTGAAGTTATATAAAAAATGAGTTACATAAAAAATACAAGCCCTTGCTAATGTGGAATTTATAATCTAGTGAGTGTGTACAAATTGGCCAATTCTCTGCTTATAGGAACACATGGGAAGAACACCTAAACCCAGATCTGGATTAAGGAAAGGCTTAATTTGTTGTTGGAACATTGGGCCTAAAAGTTTCAAATGCAAATACACTTTCCCCAAAACTTCTTTGTTTTTCCTTGTTTTACTTAACGTACAGTATTCTACTATGTACTAAGACTCTTAACAGCAAGTGAGAGAAAACCAGGCTGGAACAAAGGGTAATTGATCGGGGTACTAAAGTATCATGATACTCGAGACAGGGATGCTGCCAGGCATTAGGTGTGCCAGAATTGAGGATCTACTACTATAAGGACTTGTGTTGATTTCTGACATATTCTATGATCTATCTGCTCCAGGCTTTTCTCTATATAAAACTGGTCACTTATATTCCTCTAGTTCAGAGTGGTGGGAATCACATTTGTCAGCCTACCTCGATCATTACACTTGAAAGCTTCAGCCACTCTAGAAGACATTTACTTGATTCAGTGAGTTCTTTTAAGGGTGCCTCTTTCGCTGGAAACCCTACCTTTTCCCTCATCTTTGACCAGCCCTTCCTGCCCCAGGACTGCTGCTCCCAGTTGACTAGCTGCCTCTTTGCAAGATTATCCAAGTCCAGTTGTTATTAAGTTAGTTCATATTATTTGTTATAAATTATGTGAGAATTCAAGTCCTAATTTCATTGTCCATGATGAGATGTCCTCTAGCTTATGTTGAACCTGCCAATGATGGAAATCTTTTTTACCTGTCAAGGCAGGCCACTCCATTTTCAGATCTCTCTCTCTCTTTCCTTTTCTTTTTTTAATTGAAGGGTGGGGAGAGAAAGAAGAGGTGGCGATGAGGGGCAGAAGGAGAGAGGCACTCTTAAGCAGGCTCCATGCCCAGCACATATGCCTGGAATGGTACTCATTCCCCAACCTTGAGGTAATGACCTGAGCTGAATCAAGAGTTGGACTCTTAACTGAGCCACTCTCAGATCTCCTTGTCTTTTATTTTATTTTATTTTTTTTTAAGACTTTTTATTTATTTGACAGAGAGACCACAAGTAGGCAGAGCAGCAGGCAGAGAGAGAAGGGGAAGCAGGCTCCCCACTGAGCAGAGAGCCCGATGGGGGCCTAAATCCCAGGACCCTGAGATCATGACCTGAGCTGAAGGCAGAGGCTTAGCCTACTGAGCCACCCAGGTGCCCCAGATCTCTTTGTCTTTTAGAAAGCTATCTTCTGGTTTACTTTAGTTCATTGGTTTCAGGCCCACCACTGCTCATGTCTGCATCTAGGGATATGTAACTGTACTGTAATGACAGCCAACAGTTCAAATGTTGAAACTCTTAGAAGCCTTCTTTTTTTTTTTTTTTTTTTTCCAGGCCTACCGTTACTAGCTTTTCAGGTTCGGAAATGTGCGGTCTGGTTCCTTTAGGGTCACTCCTCTCACCACACTCTAGGTTGTTCATATTCCTTCAAAAATACGTTCCCTGAAAGACGATGTACTGCTTTGGGGGTTCTTAGATGGCCATAGCCATTTTGGTGGCTACATCTCATAAGCTGTATTAATTATCAGGGCTTCCACAGTGGTTAGTATGGAACTCGATGGACGATACCATGAGTTCTCGGAAGCTCAGCTGGGGGGTCAAGTCAGAGGTGGATTCATATTTCAGCTCTGCCAGTTACCAGCTATGTCACCATAGCCAAGTTACCTACATTCTCCGAGCCTCCTCTTCTTCTTAAGATAAGGATAGCAATACCCACCTTATAGGAATGTTCTGAGAATTAAATGAGATAATGCACAGCATCTGGAACCTCTCAGGAGCTCTGGAAATGTTAAGTCTGTACTTACCTTTAGTCATTTTCCCTTCATACCACGAGGTTTTATTGAACGCGTGATTGTACGTTCTCCTCCCTGGGGAATGGGAGTGGTGGACACGCGCACACACAGGCACGTGTGCTCCATCGAACTGAACCAATGTCCGCTTTTTACGTCCACCTAAATAAGGCCTTCTTACCACTTACCTCACATCCGTCGCGGGGTGGAAACAGTTGCCAGCTCGCGGGCAGCGTGACGCCGCCATCTTCTAAAGGCCAAGGAGCTGTCTTTGGTTAGCGGAGGGTGTCGCCTCTTCCTAAAGTCCGTTTCTTCAGACGGGACCTGACGAGGACGCGCCGTCACACACGCCACTCAGTGCTTATGTTGGCAATCGCTCCACCTCAGAAAAACGGTTGTTCTCTTGGCCGCAGAGTGTGGGCGCCAGCCTAAACACGGAGCACTCCAGGTCTGACCCGTTTCAGACGTTGGAACAGCTGGAACTCAGAGTCCCCCCTGGACTGTTGTACTGTTTTAACGGAGATGATAGGAAATTAGCTAACAATTTTAAGCCCGGAGAGCTCACGCCGGACTGCATCTTTTCACATAACACTTTATATTTGGATAACATGTAAACGGTACCCTCGCGTCTGTTACCACATTTGAGTGAGAAGGAGGACCCCCAACTGTCGTCTGGGTCTCTTAGTGTCATGAAAAGAAATGGGCTGTCAGCAAGGGCCGGGACCGAGCTGAGTATTTGAGCCATAGTATTTCCAATCCTTAACCGCAGTTCAGTCTAGTGAAGAGTGCGTCTCCATTTCCCCGGATCAGCTGGGCTGGAACTGAAGCGTGCCTTGCTCTAAATCTCGCATACTTTCTGCTAGGACATCATATACGTTTCATCCTATAATCTAATGTATCGTTTTCAAAGTCGGTGTCTGCTCCGATGGTGGAGGTCAGGATGGTGGTTTGCCTTGAGAAGTGGGGCGGGGACAGGAGGGGGTGGGGGTCTCTGCCTGGGTTGCTGCTAATGTTCTTTCCCGATCTGGGCCCCACGTGGTAAGGAATGTGCACTTTGGGAAAATGAATTGAGCTGTAGGCCTAGGATCTGTGTACCTTATGAACATTATATTTTTTAAAAGGTTGTTTTTTTTTTTTTTTTTACATCCTGGTTTTCTTCTGAAAGCGAGCTCTTTACTTATCCCTGGACTCTAACATTGTGCTTGTTTGTTACAGTGAACAAATATAGCTTGTGGGCATTTTGGTCATTTACTGTGGATAAGTGAGTGCTAAATAAACAGAATTAAGGGAAATTATTGCTTCCTTTTTTTTTTTTTTTTTTAAGGATTTTATTTATTTATTTGAGAGAGAGAGTGAAAGAGCATGAGAAGGGAGAAAGTCAGAAGGAGAAGCAGACTCCCCATGGAGCTGGGAGCCCAATGCAGGACTTGATCCTGGCACTCCAGGATCATGAGCTGAGCCAAAGGCAGTCACTTAACCAACTGAGCCATCCAGGCATCTGGGAAATTATTGCTTCTAAGAGTGCTGCTCAATGTTTTTGGGTCATAGACCAGTTGAGAATCTCATTAAAATTAGAATAAAAAGTAAAAATCAAAGCATATACATTCTATGTCAGGCACTTTATATGGTTTTCTCTTACCTGCACCCCACACTGTGAGGTGGGCATTATTCTTTTTTTATAGATACAGGAATCAAATCTCAGAGTCATAAAGCAACTTGACCAAGATTACACACTAAGGAATATTTAATACAAGATTCAAACCCAAGTTTACCTGCCTCTCAAATCCATTCCCTTACCTACTGCACTGCTTACCTCTAGATACTCTTGCCAAAAGAATGGACTCTTCCCTCTCTTCCACCCCCTCCAATACACACACACAGACACACACACACACTGTCATCTGTTATTTCAGGAAGCTCAAAAACCTGAAGTACATCATCTTTAGACAGAGTAAGAATCAATTTAAGAAAACTTTCAGGCTGGGAAATAGGACAGAAAAAACTTATAAACAAAGAACTATGGTCTAGGACCATGGAAAAACACTCAGATCATTAATTTGATGAGGTTGTGGTTTTGATATCTTATATTTTTTATTTCCCCCATAAAGCTCGATTCATGTAATTTTTCATGTTAACCTTTTATTATATAATATGTAATATATTCAAAGGAATATATGAAACAGACATGTAAATTGAGAAGCGTAATAAAATGAACAAAGTCCCAAGAACCCATAACCCAACACAAACATGAAAATATTTCCAATACCACAGGTCTTGTCTTTATATTTTCTCTTATCCAGTCCCGTGCCTTCCCTCTAGAGGTATCCATTGCTATGAATTTGGTGCTTATCACTTCTTTGCTTTTTAAAATATACCACATATGTGTAACTATTTAAGTAATAAAGCATACAGTTTTGCTTGCTATTGGGTTACTGCTTACCACATAGATAATATTCACTATGTTCGTAATTTAAAAAATATTTTCAGTTTTATGAAATTTGATTGTCAGACCTTTCCGGTAAAATAAAGTTTTCATCATTATGCAGTGACTCTTTTTGTATTTGATAATGATTTTTTTTGGTCTCAAAATCTGTATAGTCTGTAGCTATAGAGGGAGTTGAGTAGCTAACTCAACTCTCTGCAGGTTAGAATTTGCCATATATCTTTTTAAATCATTTTCACTCTTTATATAGATATTTATATTTTGTATATAAATATATATCACTATATATTTATATATAAATATATTTATATTTTCTTTCACTCTTTATACTCTCTGTTCTTACATATGTTTTAGGTGTGTCTCCTGTGTGTATCATGAAACATCATGTATTTATGTTTTACTCTGACAACCTTTTTCTTTTAATGAGTGACTTTATTATTTTCAGGAATGGTGATGATTACATATTTAGACTTTACTGTATCTCTTCACTTGTCCTATTTGTCTCATTTTTTTTCAATGCTCCCTTTTCCTCCTCTCTTACCTTTCTTGAGTTGATGGAATTTTTTTTTTTAAATCCTTAAATGGCAGACTGTAGTTTCCAATGATAGCTGTGACAATACTCTGGTCTCACTTGTTTTGTGCAGAGTAACCTTGCCACTCCCCATGAAATGGTAGAGATGATGTCTTCAGCTTGCAAATTTGCCAGCCCCATGACCCCATGGTGACCCCGTGACCCCGTGCCAACCCTGTGACTCTGTGCGAACCCCTGACCCCATGTTGGCTTTGGCCAACAGAACGTGCCAGAAGAGACCATGCCGGTGCCAGATATGCTTTATAAGTGGCTTGGCAGCTTCTGTTTCCCCCCTCTTAGCATGCTCACTCTTGGGGTATTTCCTCTTGGAACCCAGCTGCAAGATCATGAGAAGCCCAAACCCTCAGTAAAACCCCGTGTGGCTGCTCTGTCTTACTCCAACTGAGCTCCAAGCCGGTGGCCACCACCAACTGCTAGTCCCATGAGTGAGCTCTGGTGGCCATGCAGCCCCAGCTGCCATCTAGCAGGGCACTTGTGAGGGACACAGACAGGAAGAACTGCCCCCTGAGCCCATTTGGCCTAGGAAACCTTGGGATATGTTAATAAACTGTTGCTTTTAGGCACGAGGTTTTAGGGTGGCATTTTATGCAGCAGTAGATAACTGGGATGCAAACGTGGCCTTGGCTATGGGATTGATTGATGGGTGGAAACTGATAGAGTCCTGAGGAGTTGGAGAAAGCAAGCTAGGAGGGTTTAGAGAATACCATCAATGACTGTTGACAGGTCCTCAGGGAAGTGCTGGTGGGGGCTGAAGACAGTGAGGAAAGGGACCTTGGTGGCTGAAGAAAAGTGACGAGTGCTACGTAAAGTTTACTAACGTGTAAAATAGAAAAGGCACCTAAGACAATCATGAATCCCATGGAGAGATTTCCAGGCAGAAAATTGCCAAGTGTCAGTTGGGTTCTTCTAGCTGCAATATAATGACACGTGAGAAGAGAGAAAGAAACCAGAGAAGGAGTTGTCTTTTTGAGTTAGAGTGATAGCAAGTCCAGGTAGCAAATAAAAGCTTGTGTTTTTATATATTTATTTTTTAGAGAAGGGGAGAGAGAGAGGGAGAGGGAGAATTCCAAGAAGGCTCCATGCCCAGCACAGAGCCCGACACAGGGCTCCATCCCACAACCCTGAAATCACGACCCGAGCTGATATCAAGAGTCAGATGCTTAACCAGCTGAATTACTCAGGTGCTCCAAAAGCTTGTGTTTTAAAAACACAGTTTATCCAAGAAACATTCCTCATTTAACCTCTTTAAAAGACTTTGTGCTAAACTGATGGTTAAAGTGTAGTTTCTAGTACTCCTTCACAACTCTTAGTTGTATTATACATTTTCTTTTTTTTTGAAATATTTTATTTATTTATTTGATACGGGGAGAGAGAGAGAGAGAGACAGTGAAAGCAGGAACACAAGGGGGTAGGGGGATGGGAGAGGGAGAAGTAGGCTTCCTGCCTAGCAGGCAGTCCCATGTGGGGCTCCATCCCAGGATCCTGGGATCATGACCTGAGCCAAAGGCAGACACTTAATGACTGAGCCACCCAAGCGCCCCTGTGTTACACATTTTCAAGGTACAAAGCTGTTGGGCATGTAGGAAACTATCCTTACTTTACAGTGTTGATATAAGCAAAACCTGCAGCCATCCTTTCTTCTCCTACAATTCTGGGGCTCCTGCTATGTGCCTACTGATCTGCTTTAGACAGGTGGTCTCTCCTCCGCCTAGTGGAGTATTATGACTCAGGATTTAAGGATGAAGGATATGAAGCCAGAGAGCTAAATATCTCCACCAAGAAACAGCTAGTAGAGATGGAAACTCGATTCAAACATTATTTTGACTCCAAGTCAAAAGTCCTCCTTTACTTTTTTCTCTGAGAAGAGCAGGGAGCAGTCCAAACACCAAAAAGCATCTGCCATGTGGATTATTTTCACCTTATCGAATCCCACACTTGCGGTCTCTCGCAGTCAGTGTATTTTATTTTATTTTATTTTATTTTTTTAAAGATTTTATTTATTTATTTGACAGAGAGAAATCACAAGTAGATGGAGAGGCAGGCAGAGAGAGAGAGAGGGAAGCAGGCTCTCCGCCGAGCAGAGAGCCCGATGCGGGACTCGATCCCAGGACTCTGAGATCATGACCTGAGCCGAAGGCAGCGGCTTAACCCACTGAGCCACCCAGGCGCCCGCAGTCAGTGTATTTTAGACTACCTATATGTCAACCATGATTTCAACAAATTATCTGACTTTCTCCATTTCTTCCAGTTAGGAATATACCAGTAGTATAATAGTTGTCTTCATTGTAAAAGGTTTGGGTCAAATGACCTGCAAAGCCTCTTTCACTATGGATCCTCTCTTCATCTTTTCTAATTTTCCAAGGCATGGGTTTTCTCAGCAGTGTCTGCGGAGCTACAGAAGAATTCCATCTGACCAGCAGAGGGAGCTCTTGATAATTGAATAGAAGACGCATTTATTGTGTGTCTACTGTAGGCGGCCTGCTCTAGGCCGAAGCCCAATCCTGAGACTGCCTCCAATTTATACTATCTGTTCTATCTCTAGCAGGCCTGTCTCAAAGTATTGATTTTACATATGGTGAAGGTTTAAAAACACACACACTATTTAACCAAGAAAAAGCTGCCTGTGAAAAACAGTAGTGAGACCTCTCCTAATGCTTCAGTGCCTGACTTGAGGCCCAGTTAGTTAAGTGACCCTGGGAGTCCTTGACTCCTTAGTGATGGATCTGACAAGTCAGATGCCTCTTAGGATCTCAGGAGCTGGAAACAGCATCTTCTTAAGGCTGCTGTGATCATAAGTGGCATACAGAAGCCAAAGAGAGTTCAAGAATATTTTCAATTTATATATACATTTTCAACGCTAAATACCTTTTATCTATACATTGATACAAATACTAACATCATCATTTTAAGGTATCAACTAAATGATGTTTCAAAACAGGAAGTGTAAAATCCAAATGTTGGGCGCCTGGATGCCTTAGTTGGTGAAGCCTCTGCCCTCAGCTCAGGTCAAGGTCCCAGAGTGCCATCCTGATTGGGGTCCCTGCTCAGAAGGGAGTCTGCTCCTTTCTCTCCCTCTGCCCCCCCCACTCATGCTCTTTCTCATTCACTCCCTCTCTCAAATGAATAAATAAAATCTTAAAAAAAAATCCAAACGTTTCTGAAACTTGGCTTTCTCTTTATTTCTCTCAGAGCTCTCTTAACAATTTTCCAGTATCAGTGATTACTATTTTATAAACAGCCACATTCACTGAGGGCGGGGTCGTTATACCGTACTGTACTTCAACGTGTCTAAGTGAGAGATTTCTCAAGACAGGAGCTGTACCGAAGCGGGCAAGACCACTTAAAACTGTGTCAACAATCAAATAGAAGATTTATCAAATATTTAAATAAACTCTTGAAGGTAGGCCAGGACAAAGGTACTCCTAGTTCTTCCACTTACTAAGCTTGGTCATGTGTCTCCTCATGAAAAGTCATGATCCTTCTTCCTGTAAGGGTGACTTCCTTGAGGGAACCAGAGGCTGAATAATCTGGGCAGGTCTTCACAACAAGCTGTTCATCCATCTGGGCCACGTGACTGGGTGTCCCCTGGCCCCGGGCCACGCCTGGTCAGCACTTTGAGAAGAGCTGACAGATGTGCCTGAAAAGGCTGGATACCAACCTGAGCCTCAGGGTCTCTCAGTCCAGTACATGCAGATCTGCTTTCTCTCTCTCCCCTTCTCCCTCCAACTCCCCAGATGTCACTGGTAGTTACTAAAGTAAATCTTGACAAGGAAATTGCCCGTTTCAAGGTTTGCTGTTTTCCTTGTCATTCAAATTCATCTTGGATCTCTTGCCCTGAGCACGTTAATCAGTGTTTCTGAACAAACAGGGTCTAAACAAGGGAGAGCAAAGTGCTGATTCACTAGTCCTAGATTCTCTAGGACTGTTAGCACTTTAACTGCCTAATTCTTGTCCTCGAGGGGATTTTCTTTGTCGAAAGCTTTGTTGTTCAAGGAAGGATGGGTATGAAAAATAGCGAGTGTGCTGGGCTCCAGGAGACATTCCAAGGACTCTCAGTATGTGAACTCTTCATCTGCACCGAGGATGAGGTAAACTGATTATGTCCCTTTTGTAGATGAGGAAACTGAGGGTGAGACAGGTCAAGCGGCTTGGGTAGTTTGCACAGATCCTCAGCAGGGGACCTACAGCCTGCCTCCGGAGCCTCTGCTCTGAACCATGAGGGAATGTTCCCCAGGAATGTGTCCTTATTTGGCCTCAAAGGATTAGGAAACTTTTAATGTGATTGAGTCAACCAGTTTAGAAATTGCTTGAGTTCAGGATCTGATTCTGTTTCTTGTTTACTTCTTTACGCAAATGTCTGCACCGCAGATGGAGCTCTGTGTTCCTCTCCACCCTCTGTAGCATTTACTACATTTTGTCAGTTTAGTCTCACTCGTTTGCATCTGAGAAATGTGCTCAGAACTTAGCCTGGAAAAGAGCTTGATTTTTATTAGGGGACTTAAGAAGAAATAACTTTTGAAGAATGCTTTAAATTTCACAAAGTACATGTACACTGCTCCACTGGTAACTACTTACAGATATTTGACGTGGTCTCCGTTTTGCTGGAACTTAGAAAAGTATAGTTTTGGGGCGCCTGGGTGGCTCAGCCGTTAAGAGTCTGCCTTTGGCTCAGGTCATGATCCCAGGGTTCTGGGATCAAGCCCTGCATCAGGCTCCCTGTTCGGTGGGAGGCCTGCTTCTCCTCCCACTCCCCCTGCTTGTGTTCTCTCTCTTGCTGTCTCTGTCAAATGAATAAAATCTTTTTGTTTTTTTAAAGGAAGAAAAGTATAGTTTTTATACAGTTTTCCTTTTGAAAGAGTTAGTTAAATCCTATGTACCAAATTATATGTACTTCCCTGACTTCCTTTTTGTAATGTAGCTTCTGCATTTCCTATTATTAACTTCAGGCATGGGAACAGAATACATCGAGGAATTCGCTCATGTAGGTGGTTCATGGTGTCAGCAATGAGGTGAGCTGTTAAGACCTTAGGAAAATGGAAAATGAGAGCACTTAAAGTAAGCTGGAAGAAGATTCCCTAGATGGAGGTAGTCTGTCATCTTGGATCATAACAGGAAATGAACTGTAGAGCTGAAGGCTGGAGATACCAAGCGCAATCAAGGTGGTCAAGATGTAGTCGTTAGAGACTTGGCCACCTGTGCTGTGGTTGGTTGGCAGGTGGATAAGGGATAAAATAGAGGAGGATCATCCTGGACCGTGAAAAAGAAAATCCTCCACACCAGTCGGTAAAATTTCTGCTACATTGTCCAGGATAGAGGAAACTTCAGTGTGCTAGGCTTGAATAGCTACCTGTTTGGCAAGATGATTTCAGTAAGGGAAAAAAGTGCCTCAAACTCTTCTTTGAAAGACGTTGCTAGGATCACCTAATCCCTGGAAAACCTCCATCCGACACCATTGTGACTGTACATATTACATCCATCTGTAAAATCCCAGCTTCTTTCCTAGTCAGATATTTGCATTTCCTTTAAAATAGTATGCTGGGACACAGCAATGTCCTGTCCAGGAAGGAAAATCGTTTCTCTACTTTTACGCCATATCCCATGACGCATGAGATGAGAGATGTGGACTCTAGGTGAATAGCCCTGTGGGCACGGTAAGTTAGCTTGGAATAGTTTTTCAGACTTAATGACAGGCTGTTTCAATGAGCACAGTACTAGCCAGGCAGCTGGAACTTGAACCCTCTTGGATATTCCCTCCCCTACCTCAAGGTACCAAACCTGCTCGGGATTTGGGTTCACAGGGTGCAGGCTCTCTTCCCTTTGCTAGGACTTTGAGCTCCTTGAGACAGAGCCTGGTCTCCCACACCCTAGGGCACATGGCATAGCACTGTGCACATCGGAGGGGTCAAGGTGTCTTATGTAATTGTTGTTTTCATTATTTCTTTATCTTTTCACTTTTATCAAGGAAACTTTAAACAGAGGCAAGAGAAGAGTGACGAGTAAACTGAACTGCGCCCCCCGCTGCCCGCCCCCCATCCCTTAGCTTCACCTGTTACAAACTCGAGGCCGATCTTGCTCACCTGGGCCTCGCCCCAGTCCCCAGTTCCCATCCCAGGTTGATTTGCAGTGAGTTCCAGAGAATGAGACATACATTTATCTGTAAAGAAATTTTTAAAAATGTAGAAATACTATAGAAACTAGCTGTTAGACCAGAACCACATCCTTCCCTTCAGAGTCTGTAAATATCAGTCACATTTCACAAACAGCTGTGAAAGGGAAGTCGAATACTGTTAATTTGAATCCTACTTGAATTCTGTCACTCTTCTCTTGATGTATTTCCTTGTGACACCAGCATTCTTGACCAACCGTCATTCCTGAGCCTCCAGTCCCTTTGGTTCCTTACAGGTTTCATGCTGACCCAGCCATGCCTGGGCTTTGGTCCTGGCATGTGACAGTTCCCATCGGCTGCAGATGAGGTCAGCCTGACACTCCTCACTCTGGCGTTCATGTGGGGCGTGCTTTTCCTTAGTGTTTCTGAAGAGCTGAGGGTTCATCTTTTGGCACAACAGCAAACAGCTGTCAAAAGGTCCTCTTTATACCATAGTTGGGATTATAGTCTGCTGAGCAACCACCGTGTGGGGTCACCTGCCTTCGCTTTCCGAGATGCTGGTGTGGTATTGGTTCTGCCAGCCTTCCAGGGCTATGCTGATAGCTTGTTTCTCTGCCCCTGCCAGTGGCCCCTGAGCGGATATGTTTCTGGCGGTAGTGATTGTCATACTAGTCCCCATTCTAGAAGTTGTGCTGCTGCTCATGGTAAACATCAGCAGTTCCAAAGGGAACAATTGTTTTATTTTATTTTGTTCTGTTCTGTTTTATTCTGTTCTATCTTGTTTTATTTTATTGTTATTTTATTCTATTCTGTTTTATTTTATCTTATTTTATTTTATCTTGCCTTATCTTATTTTACCTTATTTTATCATCTTATTCTACTTTGTTTTATTTTATTTTAACCCAGTCCGGGTATGCTTCCTACAGGCAGGGGCTCAAAAGAAGGCCTTCCCAGAGTGGTCAGGCAGGGTACTGAGAGGCAACAGGGCACAGGGCAGAGCCTGGAAAGGCTAGGGGCATTCTGGCTTTTAACCTGGCCTCCACCATCTACTTACTGTGTGACCTTGGACAACTTACTTGACCCCTCGGTGCCTGTTTTCTTACCTGAAAGAAGAGCTAATCATATTACCTAGATCATAGCATGTGAGGGGATTATATTTATTTATTCCACACATATATAAAGAATGCTACTAACAGTCAAGTATTCTTCTAGATGCTGGTGTTATAATAGTAAACAGAATATCCTGAACTTGTGGAGATTATATTCTAGAGAGGGAGACATATTGAAAGAAAGAAATATATAGTATCAGGTAGACAAGTGTTAGGAAGGAAAACGAACTGGAGTATGGGTATGGAGATGAAAGGCGTTAATGCAGGGAAAGGTTTCAACAAACATTAGGCATTATTATTGTTTCTGTTAATCTAGGTTCAAAGGATGGGCCATAGCCATGGTTTAGCTAAGGAGGGACTGACTTTAAAGACTTGACATGAGTGTGTGTATGCTTCAGAGGAAGAGGAAAATTCATGACAAATTGGAATTATGGACTTGGCTTCGTGTTCAACTCCTTCAAACAGTTGTGTAAATTGGGTATCTAAAAGCTGGGTCTTAAGAAGACAAAACCGAAAGTTACGAGGAATTTCCTTGCCGACTTCATGCCTATCCAGAGCTCCTGTAGTTTCTTCTATGTGATATTTATCAAGGATGTTCTTTTTTGTGCCATGGTCCAAAGAGGCCAAAGAGTTGGAAACTATGTGTATTGGACAGGCCATTTGGCCCGCCATTTACACCACCACCACCACCATCCTGAGGTAATCAATTACAGGTAGTTCTTGCTGTCCAGGCCTCCATGTTCTGAATCCCATAGTTCGGTTGCCCTGATCTCAGCTGATCCACAGATGCTTTCCAGGCCCAAGGCAGCTGTAGAGAGACTGACTAGTGGCCTACATGGAGAGTACCGCAGACGAAATCAGATTATGAAGAGTGATGCAATCAAATATTTTTTAATGGCGGTTGGTGGCAGCAGGAGAGGCAGCTCGAGCCTTAACAAAAGCGACAGAAGCAGGCAGAGGGGAGGGGAGTAGTTGAGGGAACAGAAGAGAAGTGTCACGGTGACCTCCCGTGACCGCCCGTCAGCCCCACTATCCTGAGTGGCTGCACAAGGCCAATTATTTTACTGCTAAGAGAGCTTCTGGTTCTCCCTTCTCTCTGATAACTTTAAAATAAGGGGGGTAGTTCAGAGACAGTTTGCTTATTTTAGGTGCAGAGTGCAGTAAGGCCAGTTTGGAAGATGCAGGAAGTAAGCTGAGGGAATTGATTCATTTTCCTGATATGTGCTCAGATTAGGTCCCTGATGAGAGAAAGGGTGATTCGGGGCTTTGCTTCCATCTCAGGGCTTTGCTTCCCCTGCAGTGGAGAGGCTCAAGCTTGGGCAGAGCTATTCTCTAAAGTCACAGCTCAAATAATCTGTGAGCCCAGAGTGGAAAGCCCGCCGAATAAAAACTTGGGATTTATCTGATGACACTGGACTCAGCTTAATAATCGCCATAGCAGATTCCTAGAGGTAAATCAAATGACATCAATTTGAAACACACAAAATTTTGTAATAAATCAAGTCCCTTTTTTTTCAAAGGCATTATTTATTTATTTATTTGACACACAGCGAGAGGGAGACAGTGAGACTGGGAACACAAGCAGGGGAAGTGTGAGAAGGAGAAGCAGGCTTCCCTCTGAGCAGGGAGCCTGATGTGGGGTGACACACAGCTGGATCCCAGGACCCTAGGATCATGATCTGAGCCAAAGGCAGACGCTTAACCGACTGAGCCACCCAGGCGCCCCAAATCAAGTCATTTTTAATTAAAATATTGTTGTGCCTCAAGACAAGAGGAAGGTGACCTGTTTTGTGTCCCAGTGTGAGAAACAGAGATCTTTGTGGGGGTGGGGAAAAACTCTTGTAGTTATTCTAACATAATGCACGTTCTTTTTTCGGCAAACACCTTCTTATCCTTCAAAGTTCCGTTGTCACTGCAGACGTCCTTGATCTATGTTCACATTATCCTTCATCCATTACTGGTCTTATTACATTGTGTTGAATTAGTCTAAAAGTCTCTCTCCCCCCTTTAGACTTTGATCTCCTCAAAGGCAAGGACCAGGCCTTATTTATTTTTGCATCCATTATACTGTGCTTGGAAACTTGAAAGTCTCTAGATGTTCGTCGAATGAGGAATGATGTCTTACTTGAATGTTTATGCTCAGGCTGACACTGAGAGACAGACTATAAGTGCAGAAAATCGTAATACAGTCAGTTTCCTGAGTTTAATTAAGTCAGAATAGAATCTTCACCAGTTGCATTCAGGAACAAAATTGAGAGGCCAAAGCGAGGAAGATTGAGGCCTGAGAATCTCACAGCATATTGAAAAAGGACAAATTCCTATTTGCTTCAGCTGATGAATTAACAACCCTGAGCTTGTCAAACCGCTTCTGGCAAAGAGCCAGTCCTCTCTGAGCCCAAAATAAGCTTCCTGCTGAAGCCTGTCATCTGCCCCTCCTGCTGTGGGGTTGAGGTGAGGGTTACAACGCCAGGATTACTTGGGCACGCAGATAGCCTAATCCACAGCAAAGAGGTGCTTGGAAGCCAATAGTTGATTTTTATTTTCCTCACAATATACCAATTATAATGAGCTGATTTATCAATTTGTTTCACGCATAGCTTATTCAACAAATATTTATATTGAAGACTTATTATTTCCTAGACATTGCTGTAGGCACGGGATAAAACAGTAAACAAAACAGACAAAGAAAGCCCAATCCATGTGGCACTTACATGCTAGTGTGGAAAACAGGATAACAAATGCGTATGGTAGGGGTAGATGGGAGAAATGCTAAGGAAGAAGAAAGACGGAAAGGGGGACTATGAGGTGGAGGGGAGGGTCCTTGCAATGTTTAACAAGATGGCCAAGGAAGGCCCTCCTGAGAAGGTAACTCTTGGGTGAGGAAATGAAGAAAGTGAGGGAGCCCTGAGGCCATATGGGAGCTCTTCGGTCACTGCGGGCCTTATGAGTTCAGGAGCTCAGTAAGAAGCCCCCGTGGCTGGAGTTGAGTGAACTTGGGGGGAAAGCAGTGGGAGAGGGGCTTTTAGAAAAATGACATAGGATTATATCACATTGGACCTGGTAGGACATAGCAAGGACTTCGCCTTTACTTTGAATGGGATGGGAAGCCATTGGAGTAATGTGAGCTGAGGAATGATTCACCTTGACCTACTTGAACAGGAGGAATTTGGCTGCTGTGGCGAGACTATCTTGCAAGAGCTACTGCCGGGAGATAACTTAAGAGGCAAGTTGCAATAATGCAGGTGAGAAGTGATGGTAGTTATATGAAGGGCAGCCAGCGGGGGCTGGAAGCCATGTATGTCAAAAGCAGAACCAACAGGGAGACTGAGAATGAGCAGGCAGAAGAGGGAGAGGAATACCAGACATCCCGAAAGCCAAGTGCAGAAAGTATTTCAAGGAGGGAGCCCCCGGGTCAGAGGCCCCTGCTGGGTGCAGTGAGGTGAGTGCTGAGAGATGACCAGAGTGCTTACCGGTGTGGAGTGTGGACGCGGCTGGTGACTTTGAGAAGACCAGTTTCCGAGACATGGCGGGATGTTTGTAATGGAATGGGAGAAGAGAGATTGGACCAGTAAACCTACCACTTGCAAGAACTTTTGTCAAAAACAGATGGGGAGGGGCGCCTGGGTGGCTCAGTGGGTTAAAGCCTCTGCCTTTGGCTCAGGTCATGATCCCAGGACGCTGGGATCGAGCCCCGCATCGGGCTGTCCGCTCTGCGGAGAGCCTGCTTCCTCCTCTCTCTCTTTCTACCGGCCTCTCTGCCTACTTGTGATCTCTGTCTGTCAAATAAATAAATAAAATCTTTAAAAAAAAAAAAAAAAAAAAAAAAAACAGATGGGGAAACATGAGTACTAGCTGAATGGTCAAGTGGGATTTAAAAGGTCCTGTTGAGGGGCGCCTGGGTGGCTCAGTGGGTTAAGCCTCTGCCTTCAGCTCGGGTCATGATCTCAGGGTGCTGGGATCAAGCCCGGCATCGGGCTCTCTGCTCGGCGGGGAGCCTGCTCCCCCCCACACCCCTGTCTGCCTCTCCGCCTGCTTGTGATCTCTGTCTGTCAAATAAATAATAAAATCTTTAAAAAATAAAATGTTTTAAAAGGTCCTGTTGAGTTGGGCAAGTTAGCAATCTACTTGCCTACTGAAGGGAATAATTTGGTAGAGAAAAGTGGGTGATACCAATGACAGAGAGGAGAATGGTGGCACAATGTGCTAAAGGAGGTGGGAGAGGGGATTGGCTTAGCTAGGAGCGTGGACAGTTTATCCCCCCACCGAAGTCAGAGAGAAGGCACAAGGCCTGGAGAGGGGGGAGTGTGCACGTTCTCTTTCGAGGGCGCTGGCAAAGTGGGACACCAGCTTGTCCTTTGGATGAGAAAGGGGGAAGAGTTGGAGTTCTCAGGGGAGAAAGGACAACAGGAAATAGCCCTTTCCTGGCAAAAGGGGGAATGCTCCACATGTTAGGAAGTTTATAAAACCCAACAAATTGTCAATGGAGAGATTTAAGCAGAGATAGAACATGTGTCAGTGACGACGTGGAGGGAATTCAAGTGTCATACTGAGGATGTAGTAAGGGTTAAATGCTCCCTTTTTGAGTCTTTAATACTTAGCTCTTTCAGAAACTTATGTCTGGAAGGATTTTTTTAAATATAACATATAAAATCATTGATGTGGTATAGAAATATGAGTATTTATGCATATGTATAAATACATATAAGAATCCAGAAATCAATCTCACCAAAATACCAGTGAAATGCCTAGCAAAACTCAAAAGATGAAAAAAATCTGAAAAATTAAAATTAAGAATTCTTATCTAATAGTCTGAGGGGAATGTGTGCTCTTTTATAACACTGGAAGTCCTCAGTAATCTTGCAATAATAATGGTCATACACTCTCAGCACTCAAAGCACTGCTGGGAAATTGCCTCATTAACCTTTATAATACCCTTGTGGGGTCGGCAGGAATTTGATGAGATTTCCATTCTCTAGAGTGGGCAAATGGAGACAGGGAGTTTTGAAGAAAATTGTAGACACAGCTCACATATAAGTAAATCTTGTGTTGTGTCCTGTGAGAGTCATCAGTTTAGGGGCATAAGAATGAATTAAAGTCTATTAATCACCGTAAGATGAGCCAGTCATGTTGAACTTAGACCATAGATCTCAAGAACAGAAGGTCTTGTTAGAAAACATGGTGGGGAGCGAAGGTAGAAAAAAGAGAATTGTAACCAGGACTCTCTGTTTGGATCTTTTCAACTGTCTCCAGTCATACGTGTTCGAGAAGCGAGCGCTCATTAATGACTGCAACAAGTATGAGAATAAAATGAAGACCGACCAAAAACAGAAGTTCTAGAGTTGCCAAAATGAGAGAAAGGAATGCGAATGAGGTGAAACAGAAGAATCTTACGTGAGATGTGTAAGGGAAGGAAGGGGAAAATGCTCTGAACTGTTGAGGTCTGGGAAAGCTGAGTGGGACTTTAAATCCTACAATCTTAAACTGACTGGCATGGGTGCGTGCGTGCCCGCGCGCCCACACGCGCGCGCACAGGGACGGGTGCAGCGGGCTCCAGGGGAAGTAGTGGGCTGATGGAAAAAATGAATAATCTCCTAAAAATAACAATTCCTAATTTGACACCCAAATGGCCTTCTGCTAATACTTAGCAGCAGCTAATATTTATTGAGACTTTACCACTTTCCAGGTATTCTTCTTAGCACCTTACGTGTATTAATTCAATCCTTCCCGCATATCTATGAGGCAAGTACTACTATTATGCTCTTTCTCCGATTAAGAAATTAAGGGGGCGCCTGGGTGGCTCAGTGGGTTGAGCCGCTGCCTTCGGCTCAGGTCATGGTCTCAAGGTCCTGGGATCGAGTCCCGCGTCGGGCTCTCTGCTCAGCGGGGAGCCTGCTTCCTCCTCTCTCTCTCTGCCTGCCTCTTTGCCTACTTGTGATCTCTCTCCGTCAAATAAATAGGTAGGGTCTTTAAAAAAAAAAAAAAAATTAAGGCATGGAGGTAAAGTGAGTGGCTACATGGAGTAGCCTGCTAATCCTGTTCAGGAATTTATTATATAGCTGCTATGATGAGTAGCTACATATCAAGTCCAAAATAAACACCATTTGAATGAATGAATGAATGAACGAAGAAACCTGTAAATAAATGATCTGGCAGGTTTCAATGTCAGAGTAATACCCAGTTAATGATCAAAATACCCAAAGTCCTAATTGAGGTATTCTCGCCTTTTCTTCCTGTGGGATTCTCTTTACCCCAGTTCCCATTGCTTTCATCCTGACCCCGGCAACTTAGATGCTTCCCTCACCTACTAAAAGCATCTTTCTCTCAAAGTTTAAACTCAACGATCCACTGATACCCACAACCTTCTTTCTATTCTCACATTAGCTAAAAATCAATACTGTTTATACTTGAATCCTTAACACCTGCAGTCAAAATGTGCCTACTGGAAGTGAGTCTCACTTGGCAGAGATGAGAGACAAAAGCAGAGTCCTTAGAAATATGTCTTCAGCTAGGTCTTTCCTGGCGGTCCTCATTTGATGGTATAGAAGCCCTGTTCACAGCTCCTGAATGAGGAATGCTTTAATAAATATCTTCTATGGGGGCACCTGGGTGGCGCAATGGGTTAAAGCTCTGCCTTCAGCTCAGGTCATGATCCCCTGGGTCCTGGGATTGAGCCCAGCATCAGGCTCTCTGCTCAACAGGGAACCTGCTTTGCTTCCTCTCTCTGTGCTTGCCCTACTGTCTACTTGTGATCTCTGTCTGTCAAATAAATAAATAAAATCTTAAAAAAAAAAAAATTCTCTGCCCTTTAAATAAATAAATAAATAAATATCTTCTATGTGGAAAATCCGGAAGTGTGGAAACTCCCAGATCCCGTAGGTAGAGAACTTGTCAAGATAAAAGCCACAAACATTGATATCCATAAAGACATAGGTCTTCGCTATCCTTTTTGCACTTCTATGAGAATTATAGAAGCCATGGCCCAGTAACTTGGTTAATCGCTTCTTAATGTATTTTGTGATAATGACGTTCACGAGGATCCTGTGGGTCAAGACAACAAGCTAGGAGGGACCTTGACTAACACAATAAACACGTGGAGAAGCCAGAGTTCCAGTTCATTCTCCCTAACTCCAAAACAGGTGCTTCATGGTCCTTCAGCCCTGTAACCCATGTGTGCTCTCTCTCTGTGATCAGATGAAGACAAGCACGGCCCCAGGCTCTCCACAGGATCCCTGTGGAGAACTTTGCAGCAAATGCTCTTCGGAAAGCAACGAGAGCTTCACTCATCTGGTGCAGTAATTACAGCATTTATTTTCTGAAAACTCTTCTAAGTCAAATCCCACAGACCCCAGGGAGAGAGATATTCCTGTTCTGGATGTCAAACAAGAGTGTTAGCCCTGGCCACATTGTTACTTCTTGTCACTGAAGTGACCCCGAGCAAACCACTGGAACGCTGCTTTTCTCAGCCTTACCACCCTGGATGCTGGTGACCGTGCATTCATGCAAATTCCAGCATCTTCCTCAACTTTGAATTCTAATCCTTTTTAGAGAGTTTTCTGTTTAGCTCCCTCCCTTTCTCTTCTGCCAGACCATTCTGGTGTGTCTGTGCTGGTCTCAGGTGTTCATGAGCTGTTACCTTCCTTCATCCAATGTGCTTCAAATTCCCGTTAGGGTCAGTCGCGTATGGACAGGGATCTTGTCTTTGTTGGTCATCCTGAATATACCCCGCGCCTAACTCCGTGCCTGGTATACTGTAGCAAATCAATAAATGGTTAGTCAATGAATGAGAAGGCCAAATTCTACTAAATGGAAGAAAAACAGCAAACTACCTTAACACTTTGGCCCCAGGGTATTTAGGAATTTTACAAATGGAGATTTCCAAACCTTGCAGTAGATCTGCAGAAATAGAATCTATAGGGCAGGAGCCTGGGGAATTTGTATTTTTAATAAAAACACCGGACGCTTCTTAGTATTAGGCACATTTTTGAAACATGGCCCCGGGGTTTTGTTTTTTTTTTTTTTTTAAAGATTTTATTTATTTATTTGACAGAGAGAGACCACAAGTAGGCAGAGAGGCAGGCAGAGAGAGAGAGGAGGAAGCAGGCTCCCTGCTGAGCAGAGGGCCCGATGCGGGACTCGATCCCAGGACCCTGAGATCATGACCTGAGCCGAAGGCAGCGGCCTAACCCACTGAGCCACCCAGGCGCCCCGGCCCCGGGGTTTTGAATAAATATCTTTCACCTGGTGGATGTCTCAAAGTGTACTTTTTTTCATGGTCATCTCACAGTCATTTATTGAGCAACTACTACAGAATTTCTGAGTCAATACCAAGCATTTGTCTTTTTCCTGTTATGTCACATTATTTACGTCGATTCCTAGGCTGTCTTTATGTTAACGAATCCCTTTACTTGTACATTCATTCAACAAACGCATGTTGCGCATGCATCTGAGGCCAGTGGTGTCCAGATACATTCAGATGAAAGAAGTGATGTCCACTGAAGTTTTATCTCTAGGTCCCTGTTCGGCTGTGTTCAATAGGCAATTTCTAGTGAGGTGCAGGTTGTGGAGAAGGGAGGAGCAGGAAGCAATGTGGCTTGGCCCTTTGTCAGTATTACAATAGAGTCCTGCCCTTGGCAGTGAACAGACTCCAAGGGGCTTGAGCAAGTAAAGATTCCTTTACTGGCCACAAATGTGGTTGCATAAAATACGATGTGCCACTAGGGCTCGGTGATTATTGCTTTTTCACTACAAACATTTGGGGGTCAGTGGTATGTAATGTAGAGGGATTCTGTTCCGCTCATGCGGGAAGGGTCATGTAGTCTCCAAATCTATTTTGTTCTTGCACTTTGCCTGTGACCTTTGGTTTAAGTGTGGAATCCTTCTCGCTGGACTGCACTATTTATTAAATAGAGTGAAATCCCAGATGAAACAGTAGGCTTGGCCCTCCGCAATTTTGTCTGTGTTCATGGATGTTTTTACTCACGGGTGTTAAAGTCAAGTTAAATAGAGTGCGTGTGTGGACAGAAAGCACTTCTGTGCTCAAGAGCACTGTCTTTGGGCCTGGATGCCTCTGCTGCTGCTGTCTGGGCCACACTGGTGTTGCTGCAGAAGAATATCCTCCCCCACCCTCGGCCTCCCCCCAGCCAGCTTCCCACACTGGCCCTGCCCCCTCTCTGCCGCCATCCCCCAACCTTCAGGGTTTCTCATTTTAGCTCTTTGACATCAATAAGGAAGAAAGCTGACAAACAAGCCCCACAGATATGTGAGGTATCCCTTAACATTTATAACTATTTTGTCACAGTCACCTCAGTTAGTACTCAGTTACTCAATAATTATTACCCAACTATATCACCATATTACTATATACTATACTATATTAGTATACACTATACTATATACTACTATATTACTATAGTTCCAGATTTATCCTTACTTCCTCCTTCTCTCTCTTCTCTCCCTCTGGTAATTTTTCTTGAGCATCTACTACATTGGGAGCCCCAGGAGTGGGGGGCCCATGCTTGAGGAAACAGTATAATTAGGAAAATCTTTCTCAAAAGCTGTCTGAACCGCGTGCCTCAAAGAAGCCGGAGTGCTTCTGGGGAAAGACTTGAACCCGTCCAGATCTATTGAACTTAATCCCCGTTGGAGAGGGCCAAGAATGCATTGTGAGGGAACACTCCAGTCACTTTGATAGTGTGTCAGGGAAGACACAAATTCTGCGACCCAGGAGTCTTTGTCCTTAGTAGAATGATGTCAGCACCTGAGTTTTCACTTCCTCAGCTAGACAAACTCCAGGGTCACTGTGAGTGATAGAGATAATAAAGGCAAAACACCGTTTCTGGCCCGCAGCAAGTGCTTAGTAGTTCTCGGTACTTAAAACTACATGTCCTGAAGGATAAAAAAATTTAGTCAACATGATGATTCTCATCACCTTTACCTTTTCCTAAAATCACTGTTTCTCCTGTACATCCATGGTTCTCTGCCGGGGCTGCTCATTAGAATCACATGGGAGGCCAAACAATGTCTAAAATCCTGATGCCAGGGCCCCCTATTGATTCCATCAGAGTCCCTGGAGGTGGGACCATGCTTTATGATTTTGAAAATTCCCCAGGTGATTCCAGTGTGCATCTGGTCTACATTTTCTCATTCTGTCCCATTCCCTTCGTCCGTGACTAATCATACACTCGAGGCCTCAAGTTCTTTTTGGGAAAATAGCCCATGGCTATGTCATGCCACTTGCCGCGATCTAGAGGAATGTACTTTTTGGTTATTTTTAAGGGGCAGGTTCTGGGACCTATCCTGTTACTGCGAGGGGTAAGATGGGAACCATATGGTAAATCTGGGATTAGGGTCACGGGACAGCACTGGCAAGAAATGTTACGAGCAACCTCTGAAGAGTGCGTGGAAACAGAAGGGGAGGCTATGAGTAGAGCACAAGGACTGATAACAGGGACAGACACTGAGGGAAGCTCAGAGGCTGTGCCTGAAGGATTAACAAATGACAGTTCTAAGCTTTAGGGGGAAAGGGGGACTTCCTCTTAAACCCCTCTTCCACACTTAAACCACTTTGAGATGAAAGCCAACCAGCCAGCAGCTACGGATACGAATGAAAAGGAGGATGGGATGGTTGAGGAACCCAGAACAGGTGTGTGGTGACTTCCAGGAAGGGCTGGAATGAGGAACTACCAAGGCCTCAGAGCTCTTTCTCTTAACCTTGTGTTTTCATTTTTGGTTTTGTTTTTGTTTTTTTGAGACAGCATGCTCGAACGAGCGTGCAAGTGGTAGGGGAGGGGGGGAGAGGGAGAGAGAATCCCAAGCAGACGCCGTCCTGAGCTTGGAGCCCCACAGGAAACTCAAACTCATGACCCTGAGATCATGGCCGAGCTGAAATCAGAGGTCCGACTCTCAACGGATGGAGCCACCCAGGTGCCCCTTAATCCCATTTTTCTCCTTCTCTTTGCACACTGTCTGACTGCTCTTCCTCTGGTGAGCAGGTTTCACTGTTCTTCTGGGCACAGGGTACATCACTCCTTCACAGCTCCCAAGTTTGTGTGTTAAATTTCTGGTCAAATAGGGCTTCCTGGGTTGCTCAGTCAGTTAAGCCCCAGATCAGGATCTCAGGGTGGGGAGATGAAGCTCCGAGTAGGGGGCTCCACAGAGTCGCCTTGGGATTCTCTGTCCCTCTTCCTTTGTTCCTTTCCCCACTTGTGCTCACGCTCTCTCATGCTCTCTCTCTCTCAAATAAATAAATAAATAAATAAAAATGTTCATGGCTAAACAAAGAGACTCAAACTGCTCTTTGTTCCAATTCCAAATTTTGCAGCAGAGGGTCTGATTGGTTTCCGGGCCGGTATTTCTAGGGACCACAGACTATTACTTTCTCTAACTTGCAACGAGCAACTACTTTTGTGCGCAGTTGGTAAATTCATTTCCTTCGGCTCTGGAGCAATTTGACTGTAAAATGCACCTGTGATGACTAGGGTTGTAAGATACGTGCCCTTTTTCTCTCATTTCGTTTTTACCAGAAGTTAATACTTACTGAGCCAGGCTGAGCAGGGCGCCCCCCCAATGGCGGGTCCATTAGTGCTCCTATATGTGGTCATTAGTCATAAAAATCACACATGCTGCAGAACGTGCCCCTGTTGTGACAGTCATTCATGGCAGAAATGGTAGATACGACGACGTGAGCCGGTTTGTAGGCATGAATGTGTATGTATCTCCATTATTTCAGTCTGAAACTTGTCCGTACACAAATTTAGATATACGGTAAAGATCTCCGCAATTTGCTAGTTATGAGACATTGGTTAAGATCTATCAGATCTAGAGAAGAACTCATAGATCTGGCTTACCGATCTATGAAATGGGGACCTATGAAATGGAGGATAAAAATAACTTATCCCGTGAGGAGTAATAATAAACAAACAAATGAATATTAAATAAATAAATAAACAAAATAATACACCTGAAGGGCTGAGCAAAAGGCTTAGCATATATAGCAATCACTCCAAATATCTTAGATATTCTTATTTTAATTTTTATTATTAAGAGACTAACTTTGGTGCCTAACTCCTAGAAGAACTGAAGAACATACGGGTACTTGACGGCATGATTTTAAAGTGATATCAGTTCAGTTCAGAATGAACTGTCTTAAAAAACTCTCCCACTATTTGATACAATTTGGCAGGGCTTAGAGCGTTGGAGATGGGGGTCAGAGGCTACAGGTCTACTTTCTCTAGAGCCAAGGACAGAATCAAAGGGGTGGGGAGAAAGCCCATTGCCAGTGGGTGACTCTGGCAGAGAACTGGTTTACAGATAAACATTATTGAGAAAGTTTCACTTTGCCCTACACCTGAGGTGATGAAATGGACAGATGTCATGATTTCCAGAAAGAGCAGGAGATAACGTCACTGTCCAGGACAGGACAGGGTGTAAGTCCAAGGCTGTGTGCCAGGGACTCCTGAATATACAACCCTCGTAGAGGGTGTCCTCTCCTCTCTGGCTGATTCTATTTGAGCTTGCTGTGGAGGGGGAAGGAAATCAACATTTTTTGATTCTCTAGCATGTGCTAAGCACTGTACTGTGTACTGTTTGCTATGTTGTAAGAAGAGACAAATCTGTGATGCAGGTATGAACTCTATTTTGCAAATGGGAAAAACGGGGCAGTAGGGAGGGAGGGAGAGAAAGAGAGAGAGGGAGAGAGAGAGAGAAAGAAACTAATGTAACTGAGACAAATGCAACAACTAGCAAGAGGCAGAATTAGAAATGTTAAAGTATTTTATTATGAAATATGCATACAAAAATTAGGCAAATCAGAAATATATATCTTAATAAGTAATTATAAGGCAGAGACCTATATAACTACAATCAAGAAACATGGGGCGCCTGGATGGCTCAGTGGGTTAAAGCCTCTGCCTTCAGCTCAGGTCATGATCCCAGGGTCCTGGGATCGAGCCCCGCTTCTGGCTCTCTTGCTCAGCAGGGAGCCTGCTTCTACCTCTCTCTCTGCCTGCCTCTCTGCCTACTTGTGATCTCTGTCTGTCAAATAAATAAATGAAATCTTTAAAAAAAAAAAAAAGAAACAAAGTCTCCTTATATATCCCTTAGGAACCACCCCTCCTTATTTCCCTCTTAGAGGTAACCGCTCCACTGACTTTTACGGGAATTAATTCTTTGCTATATTTTAAACCTGTCAGTATCTAAACCCTATAGATTAGTTTTTCTTAGTTTTCAATTTCGTATAATTGGAATTGTACTATATGTATGTCAGTTCTCCTCAAAGTGATGTATAGATTCAGCAATCCCAATAGAAATTCCAACAGTTACGTAGATACGCTGATATTACAATGTAGACAGAAGGACGAAGAGTCGAAGATCAGCCAGGGTGGGTGAACTGTTTTTGCCCTTTCTGCTGAGAGTCCGTAGAGTGAGCCAAAATGACCAATCAAGCAGAGTAGAGGGACAGATAAGAGTCCAGAGAAAAAGCTTAAATGCTAGAGGGCTTTCTCAGATCATCATGCAGCTGCCTTAAGCCAATTTTGTTGTTTCAGAGTAGACAAAATTGCTGAATTCTCTGCCCCATTTGGATGTTCATAGAAACAGAGGGGATGACACTGATTTAGTGATGGGAGAAGGACTTGGGGTGAGAGGGTAGGACTCTACCCTGTTTATTCTCCCTTCTTTCAGATAGTTTCCCTTAGCTGCCTTTTCAGCATAATCATAAGTAAGCAAGGGAAGGGATTCCACAATTGATTTTACTATTTCCTTATGTAATATTACATTACGCTAAATGATGCTCAGAAAGGAGTGAGGAGCAATCTTGGAGCCTGCGAAGGCATCAAGGAGTGACCTTGACACCTTCATCATCTCCACCAGCTCCCTGCAAAGACAGCCCCCAAACTCAGCTGAGCTGAGGGAAAACAAGGTACCTTCCTTTCAAAAGCCCCTCTAAGACCAGGACCCTAATTCTCAGCAATCTAATTGGGATTGCTGCCCCGGAAGCCTCCGTCTAGAAGACCATGGCTATCAATCTCGATTCGAGGTATATAGTTCTAAAATTCTGTAACCATATTTTCTTAGTTAGGACAAGCCCAGAAAAAAAAAAGGCAGATATTTTTATGATATCAACATGAAAAATGTTCTGAATAGCATTAAAAAGAACATTCTAATGAGGTGGTTTTTCTTGCTATTCATTCATTTATATATTCACACTCATTCAGCAAGGAATACATATGTTCCTGTTAGGTAATGTTAGCTTGCAAAGTAGAAAACCCAATTCAAACTAGCTGAATGGCAAGAAGGATTTATTGGCTCATTTAACTGGAATATCCAGAGGAAGAGCAGGTTTTAGGGTTGCTTTTTTTTTTTCAGTGGTTCGGCAATGTGCTTCTCTCAGTAGAGGTATTACTTTTATCCTCTTGCTGATTAAGTGTCTATAGGAGTTCCAGACTCATAACTTTATGCCATGAGAGCTCTTCTCTTCCAGCATGCACTCTACTGGGAACAGCTTAAGCCAATGAGCCATGGACCATGGGCCAAGGAACAGAAAACTGACTACACAAACGTGTGTGTGTTAGATATCCATGTGAAAATCAAGCATTGCTAAAATGAAGGAAGGAGGGAGGCAGCCTGGGTCAGCAGACAACAGATATTGTTGTGCCCAAATTCCGAGACCCCCAAAGATGACCACCAGAGTCCAGAGTCAAAGCCAAACAGCAGGGGTCGTTTATTATGAGTTCGAACCCGGACCTCCACGCTCTCCTTGCCGGTGATGCTAAGAGGTCCCAAGCTCAGGATCACAACACTTTTTATACACTATTTTTGGGGAGGCAGGGACTTAGCATACATCATAGTATCTTGTAACAAATCGCCACATACCACAGGAAAATAAAAAAGGAACTCTACAATATGACTGGCGTGCTACAGAGCGGGAAAAGGCTGGGAACAGATTATTGGTTAGGTCAAAGGGCTGTCATTCTTCAAACTGCTTGGTTGGCACTGCTAGGGTATGTGTCACCTCAGGATTGGCCGGGGTCTCCCTGTCAAGCCACGGGGTGCCAGATGGTTATTATCTCTTGCACCCAGAGCTGGGTGGGGGGTCCAGGAGCAGTCATTTTGTCACGTCCAATTCTGGGTGGGAGTTTCTCTGGCGCCAGATGACTGTTACCTCTCGGCTCAGAACCGGGTGGGGGTCCGGGAGCGGCCACTCTGCCAGGTTCAATTCTGGGCGGGGGTTGTGTGGTTACAGAGTGCCTATAGAAAGTCTGTTGGTATTTTTCCATCTCCTCATGGGTTAGCAAGCGAAGGTACAGAAGCAGAAATAGCAGTAATGGTTATAATTTAGGCATCTCAATATCTAGTGTAGAGTGTGTGCTCCACTCTGTGGGAGAGAAAAATGTGAATCAGAGTGACTAGTGCTTTCAAGGACCTCAAAGGGAAATAGTGGCGATTAGACATATTCCCCGAGTACCTACACACTTCTGTGCTTTCCTCACATGACCAAACTTGAACGCTGTCATCAAAATCTCATGAGAGAGAACATTCTTAGATTTTGCAAGATTCATAGGCACTGTCACCCCAGAATCATAGCACTTATATTGGAACACACTCGCACACATGCGCGCTCGCACACACACACACACATTGTGTGTTGGTAAAAATAAAATACAACATGATATTCTTCCTCCCTGGAGCCCCCTTACTTTATGATAGTCCCATGTATCCTACGGGTTCACTGGACTTGCCTCTCATTTGGAAACACTATCACTGCGGTAGACTGAGTGATGGTCCCCCAGAGTCGTTCTGTCCAATGCCTGAAACTGTGAATAGGAACTTCTATCCAAGGCAACTTTGCAGATGTGACTAAATTAGGGATTTTGCGATGGGGAAGATTATCCTAGATGATCCACCTGAATCTGATGTAATCACACAAGGTTCCTCAGCCGTGGGCAGCCAGCAGGTCAGAGGAGGGGGGGAGGAGATGAGATCCAGAAGTTGAGGTGATGCACATCGAAGGCGGAGGAAGTGGACCAGGAGTCAGGCAGTGCAGGGGGTCTCCAAGAGCCGGGGAGACAAGGAAACCGATTCCTCCCCCGAGCCTGCAGAAGCAACCACCTCGGCAATATGTCGCCTTTTAACCCTGCAGGATTCACTGTGGGCTTCTGACCTCCAGAACCCTAAGGGAATACATTTGTGTTTTAAGCCCCTATGTTTGTGGCCGTTCGTTACACCAGCAAAAGAAATAAGAGAGAAATAGCCTCTCTTCCCTATTTCCGGACTCACCTCTTGGCATTCTGCCCTGGCGCTGCCTCAGAGATCTTTGTCGAAGGCCAATCTGTTTGCTTAAAGCTCTCCTAAGGCCGCTCACGGTTTAAGAGGTAACGTCCAAATTCCTTTCCAGTTCCTTCCTCGCCTTCCACCACCCTTCTGTTCTCCTCATCCTCTGGTCTTCTTTCTTCCCTTGCTCTTTCATTGGTTCACACTCTAGACCCTGGGCTTTTGCACTCTATCTCTGGAAGGGGGTATCTACCCTCCTCCACCTGGGAGATGTCTTTCTTTCCACATCCCTGATCAGGGAGCCCAGCACTCTCTCTGTAGCTCATAGCACCCTGTGTTGTCACTGTGCCGTTTCCATCTTCTCCTGGCAGGGACTGAGCGTAAGCAGGAAGATGGGAAGAATCCAAGAAACTTTTGCCAAAGGCATGGATCCTCATGCCTGGATCAGCCCAGCCTGCCTCCGGGTCTCGGGGGAGACGGGCTGCCTCTCCTTTCCCCCTCTAGCGTGCCGCAGATGGACGTTAAATGGTTCCTCGGGGTTGGCATTTACCAAACAGACCTACACCTCAGTCACAGGCTTTCAGCACACTAGAGGGGGAAAGGAGAGGCTGGAGTGGGCGACCAGACCAATGGATACTCTTAGTTAGAACGCAGCTATCAGACGTATGGGCACAAATACAGGGACAGCAGGCCCAGCATGGAAGTATTTTTAGAAGAAAAGATGGACAAAAATGACAAATCATGGGAAGTTTGGTAGAGTTAATATTTGGCCTTTAACTAGTGATTGGAAAGTAATTTGAAAAACAAAAAAACCCACATGAGTGTGGTGATTCCTTTATTATTGTTTTTTTCTCACTTCCCAGATTCATGTTCCCCATTTCCCCACTTTGGCTTCCTGGGATGATCTCCAAAGCAAACTCTCCGTCCCCAGGTCCATGTCTCAGTGTCTGCTTTTTAGGAAAATCCAAACTAAGGCACTATTTAAAACCACAAGGCTACCCATCAGGGAAAGTCAAGACTTTTATGACTTAATTACGGGGTAGAGATAAGAAAATGTTGCTGCTCTTTCATTTTGAAGTTTCACTGCCTATCTGAAGCATCTGGTAAGTCGGACATTGCTCTGCTTCTCTTCCCCCTGACAGGCAGCAACTCCCCCTCTTGGGGCCCTGTCAGTCCGCACTCCCAAGTTATAACACCCAGAATCAAGCCAGATCAGATATACAACTAATGTAGGACTATCTAATGCAAACATGCCATTAAAAGAAAAAAAAAAAAAAAGACTGTTTTCTATCATTCTTGGACTCGACCTGTGAAGCTTTCAGAAAGACACATGGAAACAATCACAATGAAAGGATTTCATGCATTTTTGGAGCAAAGTTTATTTATTCAAATTATCTTTATATTTGGATCCCATCACATTAGAAGCATATAGAGAAGCTCCTAGATTTTCTTTTCCGAGCTACAGATTTCTTATTTAATAATTTATTATCATTATTAGCATCATCATTATTATTATTTGGTAGAGATAAAGTGACTTCGTTTGAGGGTTCAGTTGGAATTTTGTCTGACTCACTAGAGATGGTTCCTATTGAATATATAAGTCAACAATTTTGTCTGAGGAACCAAAGCAGTTCTTGGTAACAGTGACAACTTCTCACATTTTCACAGAGAGCCCATCTACCTGTAAAGTACCTGCTATCAAGGCTTTATCCTTTATTCTAATACATCAGAGTCATCTTGATTTTCCTGAGTTTTACTTTTATAACTTTTAATACCAGGAAAAATCCATCACACTGCTCCTTTTAAGCAGATGCATCAAGACCTCAGTGGTTATGAGAAAGATGCTAAAATTAACCTCAGGTTGTTGGGCATCTGACTGTGGACTTCAAGGGCAGGGAAGGTCCTGACTTTCTGAGGGACAGAACTATGAGGAGTTACATGAAGTCTCAATGTGACACGTTTTGACCTGGAAGGGGGTCAGGAAACACCCAACTCTTGTGTTGCCCACAGAAAGAGTTGATCCTCACTCTTCCCCGTGAAGACTTGATTACAGACAAAGAATGTCTCTGAGCACTTCTGTTGAAGTAGAAGTTTCTTTACCCCTCCCCTCCCAAACTCAGTCTAGGTCTGAAGATTTGAGCCAGAAATACACTCCGTGGGTATGCCATCGACTGAACTGAACTCTCCCCACCCCCGACAAATTCCTATGTGAAAGCCCTAACCCTCAGTGTAATGGTATTTGATGATGGGGTCTTTGGGAGATAGTTACATTTGGAGGAGATCAATACAGTGGGGCTTTCCTGGTGGGATGAGCGCCCTTATAAGAAGAGATAGCAGAGAGCTTGCTGTCTCTCTCTCGCTGTCATGTGAAGACAGAGTGAAAAAGCAGCTATCTGTAAGACAGGAAGAGGGTCTCCCTAGAAACCAATCATGCTTCTACCCTGATCTTGGACTTCCAGCTTCCAAATTTCTGAGAAAAAATTTTTTTTAACTTTAAAAAAAAATTTTTTTTTAAAGATTTTATTTATTTATTTGACAGAGAGAAATCACAAGTAGACAGAGAGGCAGGCAGAAAGAGAGAGAGAGGGAAGCAGGCTCCCTGCTGAGCAGAGAGCCCCATGCAGGACTCGATCCCAGGACCCTGAGATCATGACCTAAGCCAAAGGCAGCAGATTAACCCACTGAGCCACCCAGGCGCCCTAACTTTTTTTTTTTTAAAGATTTTATCTATTTATTTGAGGAGGAGGGGAGGGAGAGAGTCAGCATGAGGGGCTGAGAGAGAGAGAGAGAGAAGCGGACTTCCTATTGAGCAGGGAGCCCAATGTGGGACTCGATCCCAGAACCCTGGGATCATGACCTGAGCTGAAGGCATTCACCCAGCCGTCTGAGCTACCAAGGTGCCTCTAGAAAACACATTTTTGTTATTTAAGCCATCTAGTCTATGGTAATTTTTTGTGGCAGCCTGAGCTGGATAACACAGAATATAAATTCCAGAAGCACCACTGAGATATTGTAGAGAATTCAAGTAGTCTTATTTCTCTCTCTGAGACTTTTCGTAGAACATATAGTTATCCTGACAACCATGGCTCCTAGAATCAAACACACACTGACCACAGGCCGAAAGGAAGGAGTTTTGGCTGCTTCTATACTCTTCATATATGTTTGTCAAACGTGAAGTGTACTGTTAATCGATATACCTAAAATGGGTGAATTTTACTGTGCATAAATTATATTTCACATATAATTAACCTTAAATTTTAAAAAGTCAATGCTTAAACAGGTGTCCTTAAAAAGGCTTGGAATAACTGGGCTTATTTCATTTAAAAAAAAAAAGACAAATTTAGGAGCAATTTAATAATATTGGAAATCCAAATGCCAGTTTTCCCATCCACTTTAAAGATCATTCTGCACCATTATGTTTGGTAAAAAAAAAAGGGGGGGAAATGATATAGAGCCATGAGTAGTTTATTGGCTCAGATGGTGAGCAGTGGACTTGGCATGCCGTTCCAGAAGACCTGCATGGGGGGCTGCTGATCCCTTTAAATTTAATCTTTTTGAAGGACTCATGCCAGCACAGGTTTTGCAGATACACTGGTGTACTTTTCAGTGTCCTTGAGGTACCTGTTGGAAAATAAACACACACACACACCCCTCCCAAGGACCAATACAAATTCTCAGAAATAATGTGTACTAAGCACATAACAAGGAAGTCATAATTGACTCATAATTTAAAAGGCTTTGTATGTTCACAAGACAATTGGCCTTAATTGCTCCATTACTGACCTTTAATGGCAACTTCCTTAGTTATACAAACTCTACTTAGTTTCAATTCTTTAACCAGGTGTTTCTCAAAATATGGTCCTCAGACTACCTGCATCAGAATTATCTGGAATGGTGGCTAATAATGGATACCTGAAAGTGAATTTCTAAGGAATCTGTATGTTAAAAAATCCCCAGAGGGTGCCGGGTGGGCTCTGTGCTGGGCATGAAGCCTGCTTAAGATCCTCTCTCCTTCCCTCTCCTTCAACCCTCGCCATTCCTTCCCTTAAAAAAAAAAAAAAAAAAAAAAAAAAGTCCCAGTGATTATTATACTACCAGCACTTGAGAACACCCATTTTTAAACTGCTATTAGGAAAGGATTAATTTCTTTCTCTTTCTACTAGACATGAAACAAGAGAAAACGCTCTCTTTATTTGGCAATTGCGTGGTCCTAGGAATGACTTGGCAAAATGGAGTAGCTCGTGTATTCAAAAGATACCTTATGGAGGTGGATGCCCATCTTTGGGACCACGCAGGAAGGGAGCCAAAGAGAGAGATGGGGCAGAAACACCCAACCAACTCATGTGTGTAGGGCATTTGGCTAAGGCGCTGCCTGTAATGATTTCTGATTAGTTCTCTAAGGTTAGTGGTTTCTTCCTCTTATCCATCTGTCCTTTCTTCCTACCTTCCTTTCTTCCAATAAAACACTTATATGTATATGTGTGTAGAACTGAAAGAACATAATCCTTGGTTTGTAAATAGCCTCATCATTGGTTCATACATGGTCTTTACTCAGTCATTTAATTAGTCATTATTTTAAATAATGCAATAAATACTGGAGAACGTAACACCTAAATTGAAAGTTAGGACTTTGACAATAGCTTACAGTTAAATGACATGACACCTTCTGTCAAACTATCCTTTGTCAACCCTCCCCCTCTTCCTGTGCTCGTCACTACCAGCTTTGATTTCTCTATACTTCTGTTGTGTATCTAAATGTATTATTAAATATGTTGTGTGTGTGTATAGAGTTCATAGGAAGGGGTCTCATGTTGTATGGAATCTTTCAGGCATATTTTCACCTATGATTATATTGATGAGGTTTATTTGTACTGTGTGGCATTGCAACTGATCATTTTTAAATGCTGTATTATATTCCATTGTGTACCTATTTCATAGCTTATTAATCCACTGAACCGCGGAGAGGGCGTTTGTGTTTCCAGGTTTTTGCTCTAACGGACAGCACCAGAAACAATACGAAATACATGAGAGGATGTAGGTCTGCAGGATCTCTTCCAAGTTAGGGGGAAGAATGGAAACTGAGGTAATGACTTTGGTGGGAATAGTTTGGCATTATTTACCCCAGCTGAGCATTCACATACCCTAGGGACTCAGCAATTCCATCCCTAAGCACAGACTCCACAGAAACTATGGCAATGTGCAATCACAGATGGATAGAGAAATATCCAGAACAGGGGAGTATTGTTATTTGGGACAAGTTCAGATGCCTCAAGCTCAGGGAATGAGGCTGGGGTAAGGTTGGGGGTTACAGAGCCTGACGTCCAGCGGCAGTGGGGTTCAGAAATCCAGGCCCCAATGCCACCCCTCCCAAGGACTCCCCCTGGCTTTGTTTGTGGGGGAGGAGCAGATCTGAAAGGAAGAACCACTTACATTATAATTCCCAGCTCAAGGGTTTGGAAGAGGAAGAGGGGCAGAAAAACAACTGTCTGAGGTCGGTGAGTCCTGACCTACTGTGACCCTCCTGCCAGAGACCCCTCCCCCAAACTGAGGTCTGAAGGCACTCACCGGGCGACCCAAGGCAACGGGCGAGGGTGAGTCCCTGTAGAGCACAAGGATCTCCCCTCCTGTTACCTCTTTTCTCCACCGAGCTGAAAGGGCCAGCGTCCTTCTCCCGCACCCTGCCCCCACCGTCAGACGCCAAGGTCAAAGCACCCCCACCCACGCAAGTTTCAGTTTCCTCTCGTGGTTCCTTCAACCCTGGTGTCTGGGGAAAGGATCAACAATCGCTCAGCAACCCTGGCCCGCTGTGTGGGTGTTTGCAAACTAGCTCCTAGCAGCAGACTGGGGTTAAAACCTGGGCCTTCCAGCCTGTATTCACGCTCCTGTCCTCACACCGCCTGAGGCCTGAGTCCTGGTGTGATTGTTCTGATCTTCCACACGGGAGACCCAGACTCAGCAAAAGAAACGGGTCACCGAGGTCACACGGTGATGAAATGGCAGAGCTGGGCAGGACGCTCTGGCTCGCATGTGGCTGGGGGAGCGCTGCTGGGGCCTCTGGGAGCGGGGAGCCTGAGCACAGGGCTGCTGCCTCCCACACTAATCTCCCCCAGCGTGGCCAATGTATGGCCCCTGAGCGCACCTCACTGCCTCTCCGTATATGTGTCTCCAGCTGCAAAGACAGCTTTCGTTCGGGGGCCAGTCCACGGCTGCTTTTTCCTTAGATTTTTTTTGAAGACTTGTGTTTTGTGGCGCGCCTGGGTGACTCATTCGGTTAAGCGTCTGCCTTGGGGTCTGATCCTGATCCTGGGACTGGGATTGAGCGACTTTCTGCAGGAAGCCTGCTTCTCCCTCTCCAGCTCCCCCTGCTTGTGTTCCTTCTCTTGCTGTGTCTCTCTGTCAAATAAATAAATAAAATCTTTTAAAAAGAAAGAAAGAAAAAAAAGACGTGTTGTTTGTGACAGGAGAAGGAAGCCGTATTTTAAAATGCTGTTTATATGCTCAGACATCATAGTGAAGGATGATTTCGCTGTGTCTCAAAATAAAATGTGTGGGAGTTCTCACCATAAATAAATCTCTTCTGAAACCCTTCTTAATGGAGGCCGAGAATGCCCTGCCCAGACAGACCCTTTCATCAGGCTAGCACACCCAGCCCTCAACTACTCTGAAGTGATGACTGCTGATGACTCAGGGCTTCCTTTTCTCTGGAGAACTGACCTCTGCCCAAGGCAGCTGGCTCTCCCAGAGATGTCTACAAACAGCACCCTCCTCAGCTTGCAGCTGATGACTTCCTGTTAGTGAAAAGGTCTCAGCCCCTTATCTGAAGGGGGGTTAGCTGCATGGTGTCACTCATGTTCCAAGGGTACTGATAGGCCCCTGCTAAGGATGGCTCTGCTGCCTCTTTCCCTGACTTATCCTCTCCCCTCATTTCCTTAATCCCTTCCTCCTGAAAGCACCCCCAATAAATCACTTGTACGAGAATCCCTGTCTCAGGCTCTGCTTCTGGGGAATTCCATCTAAAATACCCTTCAATTATTAGAGAATGTATTAATGTAGTCTAGATGCTATAGAGTAGCATTAAAAATTTGGTATATTTGATTCAACGTTGAATTTGGTTCAACATTTACCATTTCTAATGTCATTTGAGACTTCTTCACTTCTTTGATCCATGATTTAAAGGTGTGCTGTTTGGGGGCACCTGGGTGACTCAGTTGGTTAAATGTCCAACTTCTGATTTTGGCTCAGATCGCGATCTGATCGTGGTCATGAGAATGAGCCCCAGGTTCAGCTTCACACTGACCATGGAGCCTGCTTAAGAATTTTCTCTCCCTCTCCCTCTGCCCTTCCCTGCCCCTACTTCTGCTGTTTTTATTGCTCTCTCTAAAACTAAGTAAATAAAATTGTGTTGTTTAATTTCCTAGTGTTAGGAAATTTTCCTGTAAGCATTTCTTTAAGGATTTTTAGATTAATTCCCTTATGATAAGAGAACATATTTTATATCATGTTATCAGTCCTGGTCCAATTATAAAAGTGGAAACACTAGGATATATATCCATATAGTATATATAGTATTTTATATATATACTATATATATATATATATACACACACACACACATTCACACACATATATATCCTAGTGAGTCTGCTTTTCATATACATACACATATGTTTATGCTTATATTGCATTTATGTTTATAAGGATTTGTTACAGGGATTTGACCTTATGCAATCGTGGAACAATCTCTGTAAGGCAGGACAAGCATTTATTTGGAAAGGGAAGGCGGATGTAATATGGGAAGAGCAAAATTTAGAATCCAAAGCATAAACCCATGAGGACAAGCTGAAATCCATTTCGGTTTTTGTTGCCTCTGACCCCAGCAGTGTGAGTGTCATAAATTAGCTGGGTCCTTAATCATGGAACTCAACACGTACCTTAAGTCCAGGAGTTGGAGGAACTAAGGGGGACCCAGGGGAAGGGGGGCAGTTGCAGCCCAGTCCCTGCCTCACATCAAGGAGATAAGTCAGCACATAGGCAACAATGGGTGTTAGCTACAAAGCGATTTCTGCTTTGCCGCCTCCTTTGAAGTCTCAAACCTGAATCTATCTTACGGCCTGTTCTCACCAAAAACACACAAGAAAAGGAATTCTTGGAAATACAGTTCATTCCAGGCAAACTGACACATTACAAAGCCACCACGGTCCTTCCTTCCTTGGCTTGGAACCTATGCACATCTCCTTAAACTATATTTAATCTCTGAATAAAGACAATAGCAACTTCATGTTTCCACCCACCATGACACACCCATACCACACTGCAACCCCAAACACACATCCCTTTCCCCAGAAAAGGATACAAAATCCACTCCAACACACGCTTTTCAAAATCTCTGGGTGAGGGGTGCCTGAGTGGCTCAGTTGGTTGAGTGCCTGACTCTAGATTTCAGCTCAAGTCATGATCTCAGGGTTGTGAGATCGAGCCCCACATCGGAATTTGCTTAATATTCTTTTTTCCCTTCTCCATCTCCACCTCCCCCCCTAAAAAATTCTTTGGGTGGTGTTTATTTTTCTCTTGCATTCCAGAAATACTCTTCCTTACCCCTATTGTATCCCAGCAATACTAGTTCCCCTTAACAATTCCTACTAATCACCCGATTGAATTAAAGCAACCATCCTCTTTGCCTGTTGATTCAATGGCATGACAAACCCAGAGCAGCCAGTAGCAGTCTCAGTTTTTAGGAGGAATCATTGTTGTATCCTCTAGGGGAAGGAATATTTCCTTTGGAACCAAGACTTCCAGACCAGGAAAGCCTAAATTTGTGAGGATAGGAAGAAAAATTGTTCTAGTGAATCTCTGCGGTTAATAGTGAGAGGATTCCCTTTCATTTCCACCTTTTCATTTCCTAGTCCTGTGAGTCCTGGCTGTAGGAAAAAGAACACCATATATCAGTCACTAATATAGATCATTTACTCCACTCTCCAGTCTCTTAAGATGTTGGCACCATAATTGGGTCATTAAAAGGCCATTCCCCTATTCTTGTACACTAATTGTTTCAGGATGATGGAAAACATGGGAAGACCAGTGAACTCTATGATCACAGACCCTTTTCCACATTTCATTTTCTGTGAAATGAGTTCTTGTGTCAGAAGTCATGTAGCATGTAGGACCATGACAGTGGACTTATTCTGGAAGTCTATGGGTGATAATTTCAGTAGGAGTACTGCAGGCAGGGAAAGAAAATCCGCATCCAGAGTTAGCTATCTCCTCCAGGATAAACAAAGCACTACCCTTTCCATCGTTGAAGCAGGATAATTTAATCAACCTGCCAGTAGGTATTTGGCGGATTCTCTGGGGGGATGGTGCCATCCTGGAGGTTCAGCGTTGACTTCTGCTGTTGGCAGATTGGGCAATCAGGAGCGGCTGTATCCAGACTGACCCTGATAAACAGAAGTCCCTGTTGCAGAGTCCATGCCTAATCCCCATCCCTGTTGCCATGGCCATTTTTGTCATGACCCCACTGGGCAATAACAGTAGTGACCGAATCAGACCATCACAAGGAAACTGGTGTTTCTTTCTTTTTTTTTTTTTTTAAAGATTTTATTTATTTATTTGAGAGAGAGAGAGAGTGAGAGAGAGCATGAGCAAGGAGAACCGTCAGAGAGCGAAGCAGACTCCCCATGGAGCTGGGAGCCCGATGCGGGACTCGATCCCGGGACTCCGGGATCATGACCTGAGCCGAAGGCAGTCGTCCAACCAACTGAGCCACCCAGGCGTCCCGAAACTGGTGTTTCTATAAAACCAATCTGTATAACTGAAACCCTTTAGAAAAGAGGGATTAAATAAAGATGCAGTTCTAGAAGAAAAAGGGAAAAGAAACAGACTTATGTTCTAGATAGATACCATAGGCTAGGAATCTCAAGAATATCACACGGCAATATTATCAGTGAAGAAGAAAAGCAAATTATTGAATATTTGAAAGGAATATTCTCTCTCCATCTTCTCTTGTTCTTCTTTTATAATTCTTACACCAAGAAGACCAGAAACTATGTGTGAGGCAGGGGGGGATATGGTTATACTCAGTGAGTCCTCAGCGTGTTCTGAAGGAACAGATGTTAGGGGACCCTGGCTCGCTGCAAATCATTTTGCTTTCTGAATCTGCATTATCTGCTCCCAGAGTCCTGTTTCTCCTCCAAATCCTTTATTATGACTGCAATTTTTTTTCTCTTGCCTGTGGAAAATGCATCCTGGATTTCTATTTTCCTTGGGGGTACCTGTATATTTCCGCTCACAGATGATATTGTTATTGGTATAAAAATAGCAAGGATGCAAAAGCCAGCATTTGGTCGCCAATGTTATGTTCAGGTCCATATTACCTAGTAAAATTACAGTGTATTTGTTACTCTACCACTTGAGTGAGTTCCCCTGATTAATATTTTTGTGACTGTCACTGACTGATAAACTGTGTTTTTCTTTTGCTTTTAGTACTTCAAAGTCAATTCATCAAAATAACTGGTTTTACATTTCATTAGGAGAGTCAACCATCTATGTCAAAATTGTCAGTTTTATGTCTCTGATCCCAACATTTGATTATTTTTATTATTATTATTTTTCAAGATTTTATTTATTTATTTGACAGAGAGAGAGATCACAGTAGGCAGAGAGGCAAGCAGAGATAGAGGGAGAAGTAGACTCCCTGATGAGCAGGGAGCCAGGTGTTGGGCTGGATCCCAGGACCCTGAGATCATGACCTGAGCCAAAGGCAGATGCTTAACTAACTAAATCCACCCAGGTGCCCCTGACCCCCAAATTTACAAATGATATAGAGGAAAAAGCACAGGAGTCAGAGAGATCTTGGTGCCAGTCCCAGCTTGACCTGAAAAGACTGTACTTCATTCAGTCACTTAACATCTATGGCCTTCATTTTACCCTTGATCTAATAAAGGAGCTGAACCAAGGACCCATTCCAAAGGAAATACTAGAAGGGTGTTCTACAAGAAAAAAGGAAAATAATTGCAGAGAGAAGGAAGAAATGAAGAACAACAAAAAGTATATATATGTCTTAAATTACAGATTTAAAATATTAAACAGTAACATTCAGAGAGAGAAATGAAATAAAAATATCCTAAAGTCTTCACAATGAACATGAAGGGATAAAAATTCTAGTCATTACTGCATTGCTGGATTTTTTAAAGAGTTTATTTATTTATTTGTCAGAGAGACAGAGACAGAGACAGAACACAAGCATGGGGAGGGGCAGAGGGAGAGGGAGAAGCAGGACCCCTGCCAAGCAAGGAGCCCCATGTGGGACTTGATTCCAAGACCCTGGAATCATGACATGAACTGAAGGCAGATGCTTAACTGAGTCATCCAGGTGTCTCTCACTGTTGGATTTTAATAAGTACAGGTTTGGTTCACCAGAACTTAGTTTAGGATTTTAGGATACATATATATGTGTGTGTGTGTGTGTGTGTGTATGCAAAAATCCTAAATTAAATTCTGGCAAACCAAACCTGTACTTATTAAAATATATATACATATATATATATGATATATATTACTCTCAAATTCTATATGCCTATATATAGAATATATATAAATATAAAATAATATACAAAATATATGACACATATAAATATATGTGTGTATATATATGCAAAATAATATACAAAATATATGACACATGTATAAATATGTGTGTATATATATATATGCATATATATACACGTATAATTCTACATATAGTCTGTATATATAAAGCAATGCATCATGATGAAGCTGAGTTTATTTCAGGTTAGTTTTACATTTGAAAATGAATCTGGGTATATGACCTATGTAATTTTTCTGCCAAAATGTTTAACCTGAATTTAATCATGAGCAAAATTATACAAATTCAAATTGAAAGACGTTCTTCAAAATGTCCAACTGGCTTAGATTCTTCGAAAATGTCAGTGTGATGGAGGCAATGTGATAGTCCACAGGAGGGACCCCCAATTTCCAGGCAGATCTAACTCTTGCCCCTTATGAATGCCTAATCTGCTTGCAACAGAGACCAACAGTGAGTCCCTGACATGACACTAACCCTTGAAATCAACTGGCCTCTTGGTGACATGTTGACTACATAGGGTCCCTTCTCTCCTGAAAGAGCCAGTAGTTTATTTGCACAAGAATAACATCTATTTAGGGTGTAGGTTTACTTACAGAGCCTGAGCTAGAACCACAATCTAGGGGTTATTATGGAATGCCTGATCCACAAGCCTGGACTCCCACAAAACATCAAATGGGGAACTCACTTCACAGTGAAGATGTATATGGTAGGCCCATGACCAATAAATCGACTGGTTGTATTATACTCACATTACCCAGAAGCTACCATTCTGCTAGAGTATTGGAACTGGCTCAGAGGTAATACTTTGCAAGGATGGTAGTCCTTCAGATGGTAGTATCTGCACCCACTCAGGGACCTCCATGAAGCACTGTGTCCCCAGGAGGGTCCTTGATATAAGAGGTCAAACCATCAATGACTCAGTGGAGAATTTTGTTCTTCCTATCACTACAACTTTGGGAAATGTAGGCTCTGGCTCCCAGAGGGGTGTATTTTGCTAAGGGATAAAGCAAGAGTCCTGCTACCCTATAAGCTACAACTGGTACCTAAGCATCTTGGACTCCCTGCATCTAGAAAGCATCAGTTGGAGTTGTCATGTTGGCAGGGTTCATTGACTTTGATCTGCAGAAGGGTTGTGGCTGCTGTTCCACCATGGGGGAGACAGGATACATGTGAAACTTAGATGGTATGCTTTGATGTCTCTTGGTATTCCTTGCCTAATTGTAACTGAATAGGCAGTGGATCAGCCCTGGCCTGAGAAAGTCATGGTTTCTAGGGGATCATGTGTCTTAGAAATGAGGGCTTGAGATACACCACCACCAGGACATCCAGAAGTGATTGCCCAGGGTGAATGGCATTTCAGTCATGGAGAAGGGAGGTAATGAGTATCAGTTGTGACCCCCAGACATTTACAGTGACAGGAGTTGTAGTTGGCTCCGCTAAGCTCACTCCTCTAACTCTTCCCTGAGGAAGAGAGATACACAAGAACCACTGAAGAGCTACTTCCCAAACCTGCAGGGAAGTGGATCTGTGTGGCACAAGGGGCCAGCCATGGCAGCCATGGCTGTGTGCTCCTCAGCTCTCCTTTAAGAGGGAGCCTGTGGTGAAAGTGCAGTCCTCTGACTGCCTCCAGCTACAGCATATTCAAGACCAGCAGCAACATTCAGGCTGAATAAGTGTTCCCTGGGGGCTCCCAGTCAGTGAGGGAAGCCAATAGGGCAGGCCATCCAGGGCCGGTCATCTCCGCCTGCAGCTGTCTGCACAGTCTACAACCCCGAGTCCCCAGCGTACTGGCAGAGACTTTCCAGAGAGCTGGACCTCAGTCTGAGCCTCTTCCCACTCCGATCTCCTCTCTGGCTCTTCTCTTTTCTTTCGTGCCAGACCTGAAAGCTTTTCCTGACAACTGCTGCTCCTTTATCTTTCACAGGCCCCACCTCTAGTCCATTGTTCACCCAACGATCTTGGTGTTAGATCGATCTTGGGACTCGATCTAGAGATCCAGGGGACCCGAGCTGATACAACCTCAATTGTGACACCCCCAAAACGAAGCAGTTAACCTGGAACCTCACACACAGGTAGTCTCCGCCGCATTTGGGAAGGTGTCACTTGTTTCTAGATCTCTCCTTCTTATTATGGAAACCTAACTTACAGGCAACGAAGAAGAGTGCAGTATATCAAAGAAGAAAGTCTTAATTTTCTATTATTTTATACTTAGAAAACTTGTAACAAAGGTATGAGTTGTTTTTGCCTTGCTCTCTTGAACACACATACACTCTCCAAAAAGAAAAGAGTTTAAGTACTGTCTGAGCTTGCCCACATGGGGTGCTCACGGGATGTGGATCTGTTTGGTGAGGACCTAATCAGCCCAGAAGCCAGCTACAAAGACCTCTACACTCCCTCCTTTCCATCAGCTCCTGGGAACCAATTTCTGTATTATCGGCCAGAACCCACAGTCAGTGAAATTTTCAGGTGGAAAAAGTATTTAATAATGAGACCTTGCTTTTTAAAATAGCATTTTAATTAATCACAAACTCAGAAAGGAAGATTTTACAATTAATTTTCCTCCTGACATCCCTCTCAGTTGTCATGAAATAGCCATAGCAAGATTATTCTCCCTCCTGCATGGAACAAAAACCAAAATACAAAGTTTAATAAGTCTTTGGAAGGCCACGGAGAGAGAATGGGAAGTGAATACGGAAATTCAGATTTCCTCCAGTTCAGTACATCGGCCTCCAAGTAAATGTCTCACGGTACCAGCATGTTTCAAAGAGACCCTTGAGGTTCCAGACTTCCTCACTTCCCTTGTCCAGTGTCTGGTTATAAATGTGTGTGTGTATGTGTGCGCAATCCTGTTCTTATGTGTGCGGGGCTGTGTGTGGTACCGATAAACTTGATGAGAAAGGAAGATGGCTGGTCGAAAGGTAACTTTCCTACCCGACAGGTAAGTGACTTGCCAAGGGGACACAACCTGACATACACAGAGCTGAGGTCTCCTGACAGAACACAGCACTTTGGCTACTGCTGCTGTTCCAGCTGCATCAGTGTGAGTGTTTCTGAGTTTATTCCTTGTCCTTCTTGCTGACGCCAGGAGCCCACCACGACTCCACAGGACCTTGACTAACCTGGTTCTCAGCCAGAGATCTGATTTATCCACTTACTTCTTAACACTTGGCTGTAAGCGATTTTTTTCCAAATGGTTTTGATTTCACCAGCCCTAATATTCTCTGCAAAACAAGGGGACACTTTTCTAGTAAAAATGTTTCAGTTTACATCATCTTTTATTAGAGCCCCCAAAATATATATACATCAAATCAATAAAGAATGATTCCTTCGTATTTTAAGGCATAAGTCTGCAAAGTTAAGGAACCTATAGTGCTTTGCTCTCTCATTTCAAACTCTGAAACGGAGTAAAGCCGCCAACTTCATTTTCAATTTGAAGCATGAATTTAGTAGAATAAATTAAGCACATTCAGAAATCTCTAGTAAGGAATTAATAGGCTAGAGGCTGAACTAATCATCCTGACATGGTTTGATTATCACTTGGCTTACTCTTTTCACTCCTTTACCTTTTTATTTACACGTCGAAATGGAATGCAAATTCTACCGGTAGAGGGTACGATAGAGTGGCTAGGAGAGAGAGACACTTCCAATGATTCTCTATAACCCTGGACATTTATCCTACTTTATGGTGTTCACCTCTCATGTCTTGAGCCTCTTACTGAGCAGGGAATGTTTATCAGTGCACAATCCATTTCTCTTTTGGCTGGGATTTTCCCTGGGGTCCAAGGTGCTGTCATCAAGCCATTCCCGTGAGTGTGCTTCCTTCGGCATCTGCAAGACAGGTGCGCAGACTCCAGTGGGTGGCCACTCCACGCTCCACCCTACCCGGCCTCCGCAGGGCTCAGCCCCACACAACATCACAGTGCCCCACCATCCTTCCAAATTCTGCCTAGACTCTCCTATAGACATCTGACATGCAAGGTCAGCATAAAATCCAAGATCCTGAGCCAAAATTTCAGGAACATGGGCGCTAACTCCAATGCGCAATTTCCCATGAACTCCCTTCTCCTTGTCAGTGCATGCTCAGTTCTCAGCTACGGTCCTGTCCTGGACTTGATAATCGAGCGATCAAACTGCAGAGAAGTATGACTTTCGCGACCTGGTCTGCATTCCACCAAGAGACAGAAGCTGTCCTGTTAGCAAATCATTTGCTCTCATTCAAAGAGCCTAATGTTTCTGCACCAGGAAAAGCGCTTTGCTGACTGCTCAGTACGTGCAGGCGGGCTCGAGGCACTGAGTGTTCCTTTATGCATCGAAGTCATAAACAAATAGCAAATTATGTAACAAAGCCTCTCCAGGGTTCGCCTTTCTGTTTCCGGGGAGTGCTTTCTCACACCCTGGGCAGCTTAGGGAGAGAATGGAAAGGCTCTCTGCTGGAAGCACATCAAATGCAGAAACTAGACCACTCGGTGCCAGAGATTTCCCAGGCCCCTGCCACCATCCATGACGGAACACTGGCCTTTCAGAGCCACGCGGCTAATGCTTCCGCTGATTTTAAAGGGTGATGTGTGGGAATCCAACCCAGTGTCAGGTGGCCTGCCAACAAGCAGGAAGGAGTTTAGGACATCAGTTATCATTTCTCTCAATATTTTGCCGATTCCCTCTGCTGGCCTGAGGGGTTTTTTGGTGGGTACTGGAACGATTCTGTAAGAATGGCTCTCCGGCTTGCTTTCTTTCAAACGGTATGACACTTGCTTTGAAATGTAATCGTGCACTCAAAATTGCAACACTAAGCCAATCCCAGCAAAGATGGATTATATTCTAAAGGTTATATTGTACAACTTTTTAAAATTTGCCTTCCTTTTAATCGATGTTCCAAAGTTTTAAACTTTTCCCCCCAAAATGGAACAGCAGACTCTTACCTTTGCTCTGCACGGAGCATTCTCAGAGATCACACTCTCACTTTGGGCTCCGATGCCTTCTTCTAAAACTACATCAAGGAAGATACAATGGAGAAGACAGAATAACATAAAAATCTTAAAAAAAAAAAAAAAGACCTTGGTGTGTATAGATATACCTTTAATGAAGAATTGAGAAGTAAATGTAATGCGTTTAAAACATGTCGCTATTAGAATGGCTGCTCTTAGACTTATATTGGCACATTTCATCATTATCATTTTTACAAGGGCTGCTGAACCTGGGCTGGGTATGCCTGGTTCACTTTATTCAACGGAAATATTCAAATTTATTCAAAGAAAGTGTTCTAACATTTGACAGTACGTTATGTTTTCCAACAGGGTTTTTTGCCACTAGTTTACTCTTCAAGTTCAATTTATGCTCCTAACAAAAAACCAAATGAACCTTATTATATAATACAGGTAATCAAAAGATAAATTCCTATGACAGGGGTAGTTCTGAATGGCAAAAAAAAAGCCTCAAAATGTAATAAGTGAAATACACATGCAAGTTGAAAGATTCATCATATAGCGAAGAATTGTTAACCTGTAACCCATAAATTTTTATTAATCATGTTTCTCCTATTTCCCGGGGAAGAATGCTAAAACTCTATATGTCATTGCATCTGCGGTGCACCGGGCAAGGCAGACATGCAGTTTTCTTTTTTAAAAAGTGAATTATAGGGGCGCCTGGTGGCTCAGTGGGTTAAGCCGCTGCTTTCGGCTCAGGTCATGATCTCAGGGTCCTGGGATCGAGTCCCACATCGGGCTCTCTGCTCAGAGGGGAGCCTGCTTCCCTCTCTCTCTCTCCCTCTCTGCCTGCCTCTCCGTCTACTTGTGATTTCTCTCTGTCAGATAAATAAATAAAATCTTTAAAAAAAAAAAAGTGAATTATAGGGAAAAAATAAGACTGTGTTCGTTCCTTAAAAACCCAGATCTGGAGCTGTGGGAATGCATGCAGACACTTTAGAGTTAGCTAAGAGTCTACAGAGTTATTACTTTTCAGCTATTTTTTCCTGGTGCTACATAAAGTTACCCATCCATTTCCAAGCGCCTTCCCTTCTGTCAGAAGAACACACACCACACCGTCACGTCATGTATGACCAGGTACGGGATGGGGAAGCATCTGAAGCGTCTGCAAACAGACCTGTTAGAATCTCATCAAGTTGGTCCACCATAAACTTAGCATCTTCTTCCGTGAAGCACATAGGTGGTTTTATCTTCAGCACATTTCGGTGAGGTCCATCTGCACTGAGAAGTACTCGCTTTTCTTTCATCCTAATTAGAGCAGGAAATATTCGTGAGTGTATATAAGTGGTAACCAAGATTATTTAAGAACGGTGTGAACAGGGGCGCCTGGGTGGCTCAGTGGGTTAAAGCCTCTGCCTTCAGCTCAGGTCATGATCCCAGGGTCCTGGGATCGAGCCCCACATTGGTTCTCTGCTCTGCAGGGAGCTTGCTTCCTCCTCTCTCTCTGCCTGCCTCTCTGCCTACTTGTGATCTCTGTCTGTCAAATAAATAGATAAAATCTTAAAAAAAAAAAAAAAAAAAAAAGAATGGTGTGAACAGGGGCACCTGGATGGCTCAGTCGGTTAGGCATCTGCCTTTCGCTCAGGTCATGCTCCCCCGGTCCTGGGACATGGGCTCCCTGCTCAAGAAGGAGTCTGCTTTTCCCTCTCCCTCTGCCCTTCTTCCCTCTTGTGCTCTCTTTCTCTCTCAAATAAATAAATAAATAAATAAATAAATATATATTTTTTTTTTTAAAAGAAAAAGGAATAGTGTGAACATAGAGCAGTTCAGTATTCTCATGCAAGCAGCCCACATTTATAAATTGAATGCATCTCTAACTTCCCTTATTTGGAGAGGTGGGAAGTACAGGAAGCTTTCAAGTGGGGGGAGAGGCATGTTTCAAATGGGGACACCAGGCAGGTGTGGGGGTGCACTTACTTGTAGATGATGTGTTGAGCTTCCTCTGTGGCAGGGGTCCTTTTCTGACGGTCCTTCACCAGGTCAATTCCGATAAACAGGCCAATGCATCTGAGGAGGATAAAGAAAACTTGACAGATGCTCTCTGAGACACTGCGTTGTCATAAAATACCAACACTGTCCCCCAACTTCAGTTTAATTTGAAGCTGGATTTGATTTGTCATCCAGTTTTTTTTTTCTTTATTTTTTTTTAAGTATTTTTTAAGTATTTTTTTTTTAAGTATAAAATTGAGAAAGATATACACCCAAAAGTTAACAGCGGTGATATCAGTGTTCTGGATTAAGAACGAGTTGTTGTTGTTTTTTTTAAATGGTTTTCAATGTTTTCTAGATTTAGTTTCATGTAATTTATTTTAAATTTATAAGACAAAATTTAAGCTATTTTCATTGGAAAAATGAATAACCACATGACACATTCATGATAAACATACCTGATCTCTCCTATCAAAGTATGTTTAGCCTTCTGTTTATTGAGTAACTCGGTAAGATAATCCCCTACTCTAATGGCATTTCCTTGAAGGTCTTCATTTTCAATTATATTCAGGACAGCCAAACCAATAGCAGAAGATACTGGATTTCCTCCATACTGTAGAAAAAAGGTTACAAAACCATAATGGTTGAATTAGTGGTATTGCTTCATCCATGAGAAATTTGGCTCATACATAAGCAGGTAGAGATAAAATTTCAATAAATTTTTCCCTTGTGCTGTAAACTTTTTAGATTTAGAATATAATGTGATTTTATTTGTTTATGACTGAGTAAAAATTCATTCCAAATTATATTTTCCATGCTGCATGACTGGTATGGAGGACTATCAGGGAATTTATTAGTTCAACCAAACAAAAACCAGACACTGCATTGGGAGCTAAGATTTCAGAGTATGGTTCAGTGAGGGGGATACGGGCTTCTGTCCCTGAACAGTTATGTGAAAACAGCTAAACAAGGACATTTTCTCCAAATAATTTATGTCCTTAGATTTGATTCTTACTTTTAGTTGTCACAAGTCCTATGACACATACGGCACAAACTATAATAATTTTTTCCAAGCTTAAAGTTCATGACTTTTGGGAGGTAAAACCAAGGAAATAAAACTTCCTAAAGAGGGGCGCCTGGGTGGCTCAGTGGATTAAGCCACTGCCTTCGGCTCAGGTCATGATCTCAGTTTCCTGGGATCGAGCCCCGCATCGGGCTCTTTGCTCAGCGGAAGCCTGCTTCTCTCTCTCTCTGCCTGACTCTCCGCCTACTTGTGATTTCTCTCTCTGTCAAATAAATAATAAATAAAAAATCTTTAAAAAAATAAATAAATAAATAAATAAATAAAACTTCCTAAAGATAAAAAATTTACTATCTCCTGTGACAGCCATATAACAATTATAGTACTGTATCATCTAAACACTTTGGAAATGTTTGGGGAATTTAAATGTGATATAAAATAAAGAAGATCATATCATCTGTGGGTGAAACATCATAACTTCTAAAGCTGAGCAAGGCAACCATTTATCACTGGAACAATTAATCATTCTAGAAAGGGGAAAGAAACACAAGGAAAAATACAAGGAGAATTATGCCAGATAGGATGAAATACGGTTAGATCGAAGTCTGGCTGAGGACCTGGGGTGGTTAGCTGGCAATACTGAACCTTATTCTTTATTCTTTACTACAATGGCAAGAAGTGTAAGAACACACAGTATTTTTCCTTCTTAGCATAAGTCGGGAGGCCAAAATTTACCGTATTGAAATATTCCATCCCAGAACTGCTGAAGGCTTCTGCGATTTCTTTGGTTGTTACCACGCATGCCATTGGGTGACCATTGCCCATTGGTTTTCCCATTGTGACAATGTCTGGAACAAAATCTTCTCCATGCATTTGGAAGCTCCAGAAATGTTTCCCAACTCGACCAAAGCCCACCTGAACTTCATCAGCTATAAACACACCTCCTGCTCTGTGGACATATCTGAAAAGCAAAAGGGAAATCTTGGGTCTTCAGGTCACCAAGAGTCCCCAAACCCACCCACAAAGATACAGATTATGGAGGATATAAAAAAAAAATTGTTGTTAACTTGAGGTTTGGAATAGTTGTCAAAACCATTTCTGTGCTCAAATCCCCAGTGACATCTGCATGATGTCACTGACTTTGAAATATAATCACATACTTTCCAGAGTAGACATGTTCTTATTATTCAGTTTTGTGCTGCTTTGAGTAAGCCCTACTATGGCATTTTAAGTGGGAAGAGAAAGACGTGAACAAGAAGTAGTGTTTAGCAGGCTTAGTCTTCAAATGTTTATTTATTGGTAAAGCATGGGCACTAGCCAGAGAGGATGCCAGGTTGGGGACCGGGGCTCCCGAGGCCCCTCCTGCTGGACCACATATACACCCTTTATTTGCTGGATCTTGGGAAGGTGGAGAGGTTCTGGGGAGTCCTGGCGTGGCAGGCATGCTGAAGTGCCTATTTGCCAGCTAGTCCGGAAGTACTTCGATATTTTAACCAGGACGGCCTTGCAGAACGGTCACCAAGACTTCAGTTCGACCCAGAGAGCCCAAGTCAGGTACATACTCTGCCACTTTCTGGAAGTAGCCTGCTGGAGGGATTATTTGTCCGCCACAACTCTGCATGGATTCAGCAATAAAGGCAGCAATCTATACAAGAGAACATGGGGTCAAAGTCCATTAGGTCCCCCTTGAACCCCCTAAAAAAGAGGACTTCTTACAGAGCAGGTTATTTGCGAGATGGCTGGGAATGGCCCCGTGGCAAGAGGCAAATAGGCCACGTGATGACAAAGACAAGAAGAGATAGATGTTCGTGCTGTAAAAGCAACTGATCTGAAATTCATCCGTTTCTGAAATTCTAGAGTACCAGTGAAACCACTGTGTGCGAAATGGAGGAGAGGGCAACCTCTGGTTCCCCATTATTAATTCAAATGCAGTGTTTTCATTAGGATCAACTGAACAAGAATGATGTTTTGATCTGTCTTTGACACAAACTTCTAAAAAAATTACCCAGGTTCTAAATCCATTACCATGGTGCCTGTTTCCCTAGATGGGTGATGAGGACAGCCTAAGCCTGGAATTTGCTCTCAGGAAAGAGGAGGGTGACTGAGGGCCACACGCATTAGTTACTGAGCTGTATTCCTAGTTCTTACCCTGAACCAGACTTAACGGAATCAGGCAATTCACAAGAGGAATTGCGAACGAAATGCTCTAGAGGGGAAGAAAGGAGGAGTAGAAAATAGGCGACAATGAATCAAGAAGAGAAAGCACAGACAAGATGAGACAGGAAGTCAAGAGAACCGAGGTTTTCGTTCAGACTACATCTCAGTAACTGTATTACCTTGGCTTAAGTTCTTCACTTTTAAATATTTCATTTAGTACCTATAAAACGAAGCCACTGGACTTATGAGATTGCTTTGTAAGCACATCTACTATTCTGAAGAATCCATCTTTTATTTGCTCATTGCTTTCAGCATTGTTAACAGGACAGCATCAGGTCCATAACTACTGAATGTTAATGTTCTCCAAAAATTTATTCAGACCCTTTTACCAGCAAAAAACCCCATGTGATCTTGGTAATGTAAAGTTTTTTGTTTTGTTTTGTTTTTCCTGGAAGCACTCTCTACCATTCGTGTAAGGAGGGATGGGCTGCCCTTGAAGAAGAAAGGCATATGAAGGTCCCCGTAACAGGGAGCACTGAGGGCCAGCTACACAGATGTCCCATCTGGAGATATGCAAATGACTCTCCAGTCACTAGGATAAAAATATTTACATTGGAAAAAGTCAAGTCTTCATTTTTATCTCATTAAAAAATTTTTTAATTGCCCTGTTTATGCCATAAGCCAGTTTAAAGGCAAAGCATATGTCCAGTCACTTTAAAACTCCACATGAGTAACCCACAAACAGGCTGGGAATTTATGTTAAGCTGAAGAGAGTAGGGTGAAGACTGAAAAAATGGAAACTCTTCTTCTTACTGTGGAGGATTCTGGTTCTGTGTTTGAAGCCCAGGCTCAGGTTGGGGAAACATCTGCTCTTCCTTGGCTAACCCTGGCTCTGCAGCTTTTAGGAAAGTTGTACCAGTTCGAGGGAAGCAGCAAGGCTTCCTGGGCCTGGGAGCCTGCATTGGTTCAAAGGCCCCAGGGCCACTGGGCCTCTTCCCTTCCCTTCCTCTTATATCACTCTCCTACCCTGTGGTATTTTCATTTGGAAGAGTCTGTCCATGGGCCTCTCCCCCTACCTCTTCGGGCCAGAGTTTGCATCCCACGGGGAAAGTGAGAAATTAGGTCACCAGTTCTAAAACAGGCATAGTGATTGCATTTCCAGAATAAATAAAAATAGATAGTCTTAGCGACCTGATCATAATAATGCACTTTTTTTTTTTTTTAAGATTTTTATTTATTTGTCAGAGAGAGAGCGAGCGAGAGCGAGCACAGGCAGACAGAGTGGAAGGCAGAGTCAGAGGGAGAAGCAGGCTCCCTGCAGAGCAAGGAGCCCGATGTGGGACTCGATACCAGGACGCTGGGATCATGACCTGAGCCGAAGGCAGCTGCTTAACCATCTGAGCCACCCAGGCGTCCCAATAATGCAGTTTTTGAAATACAAACCAAGTGAAATGTAAGCAGAGATAAACAGAAAGGAATTGAGATCTAATCCTTTTCCACCTCGCCAATGTGTCACAGTGATTTCGATCCTCTTTACAAAAGATGGGAAGCTGTTTCCAAAGCTATAAATACAAACCTTCCTTCCATTGTTATGAGCTTCTTTAATAATTTCCTTTACTTCATCTGCATAAGCGCTGGCTGGGTCTGCATGATCTTCTCTGTATTTGCCTCTGTAAGTATCTGGAGTTGGTGCCTGGAAACAACCAAATGGTAGCTTAAGATCTATGGCAAAGAAGGGTGATCCCAGGGTCTTGGGATCGAGCCCCACATTGGGCTTCTTGCTCAGCTGGGAGCCTGCTTCTACCTCTGTCTACCTCTCCTTCTGCTTGTGCTTTCGCTCTTTCTCTATCTCTCTGACAAATAAATAAAACCTTTTTAAAAAGTACTGTGAAAATATCTACTTCTAGGACAAATAAACTCTATAAAAAAGGCATTTTCCCACAAGAGCATATTAGAAAGGTGATTATGTGAGTTTAAGTGACTCTAGGTTTTTTCGTTCTGTTTCCTTAACATTTCTGAATTCTGTGAAAACCAAGACCTTGGTATTGTGAACAGGAACTTGGATTTGCTCCTAGACCTTTGTTAAGTCAAGACTGCATCTCTATTCGAATCAAGAGCAAATTCACATCCATAAGAGTGATCATCGTATTTGACAATTTCAAGGGATGAACATTGTATTAACTATTCTACACCGAAAATAATACAACACTTACCAACTCTATAGCAAACTGTAATCATTGCAAAAACTAGAATGCCTTAGTACTGATGCCAGGTCTTACCATTTTGAAAGAAGGAATTGACGATTCTCTTAAAGTCTACTGATTCTTAATTAAACTGCCAGTTTTAATGTTTCAAAAACAACTTGACTGGTTTCTTATTTATTTTACTTCATAACTCTACATAATACTTTAGTATAGAGCAGTTTAATTTTTGAGATATTCATACACACTAGATTCAACTCCAAATTTCAAGCTGGCATCAGTAGACAGGAAAAGAAACTGAAGACCAAAACAAAATGATAGCTGTGAATAACAGCCTTCACTCCCACCACACTAGGTTGATTGTGAAAATTCATTAGTGGATTTTATTTATTTATTTATTTTATTTATTTATTTATTTATTTATTTGACAGAGAGAAAGATCACAGGTAGGCAGGCAGAGAGGCAGACAGAGAGAGAGGGGGAAGCAGGCTCCCTGCCAAGCAGAGAGCCCGATGCAGGGCTCGATCCCAGGACCCTGAGATCATGACCTGAGCCGAAAGCAGAGGCTTAAACCACTGAGCCACCCAGGCGCCCCTCATCAGTGGATTTTAAACAACATTCTGTCATTGACTAGCTTTTCGACTTTACTAAGTCACATAACTGCTCTAGATCTTAGTTTCTTTTTCACAGTTTCATTTTGGTGAACGGATTGAGCTGGATTATATCATTAGGCATTCTTCCAGAACCAGCTTTCTGATTCTTATACTCTAAGATACTCACCACATGCACAAATGCTTTCTTGACATCTTTGCCCTTCCGGAATTTATATGGACTGATCTCAATTAAAGATGACAGGTGACCATGATAAGCGCTGAAAAGAAAAAGGACAGTAACCAAAATCATTCAGAGAAAGAAGTTTTTGTAGTATATGAAAAACAATAATGTGTATTATCTAGAAGAATCTTAACCTTAGTGCCAGATTTAACTGTATAGGATCTAATTCTTTGTGGCAAGACTGGCCACTTCATTTGTCCAGTTCTCCTTATCCATGTAATAAAACACAGAGGAAACCAAGTATAGATCCTCATAGACTTTTTTTAAGCAGGAAAAGAAAACTTAATTTCTTAGGATGATATTAGATGTGCTAAATTAGAGTGTCTAAATTCAAAAATTATTTTCTACAGATTCACGGAAAACTTGCTGAGTATGTATTCTTTAAATGTATTTGACAGTTATATTCAGGTGAATTTTAAAAACAAATTTTTATCATAGAACGGGCTGTGTTTCTGTCAGGAATCGTTCCTGTGGGATGTCGGATTGCATATGCTGGACAAATACAACTTGGTAAGAGCAAAAGATCTCTTCAGGAAGAACTAAGATTGAGAGGTGACCAAGTGACTATGAGGTTTCTTTCTCTTGCTTAAAATACAGTTTTCTGTTTCTTGCTCAGGGGCTTAAGTGGGAGATCTGGAAAAGAAATTTTTAAAAGTCCACAAATAGATAAAACAGAGAGGACTTCCCTTAACAAAATTAAAGTTGCTACAGAACCATAGGAAGTATGAGAATGATATGTATGTGACAGTAAGTATGTATCAGAATGAGAACAAAGAGAAGACTGGGACAGACACCAGCTCAGAGACACCTCCACACATAAATGTTAATGCAGTGGACCCCTGGTGGATTTCACAGAGGCAGGAGAAGAAAATGAAGAAGACATCTTTGTGATCTGGGGGGGTGTGGTCCCTGTAGGGGGAGTGATATTAACAAAACATAGAATACATAAACTATACAATGAAAATGTTATCTTTTTGATTTGATTAAAATTAAAGATTTCAGTTGAAGGATACCATGGACAAAGCTAAAAGACAGATGATACAGTGGGAAAAGATACTTGAAATGTTTCAAACTTAGATTAATGCTTACAATGGCCATTCTCAACTGGGCCTGCATCACTTGGGAAACTTGGGAATCACTTGGGAAACTTAAAAATACATACTGTTTCCTGGGATCCACCCCTGATTTTCTTTAATTGGTCTAGGGTGGGGCCTGGGCCCTGGAATTCAAAGAATTTTTTTTCCTAGATAATTTTAAGACACAGTCAAGGTTGAGATCTTTTGACCTAGACTGTATAAGCAAACACAAACCATCAAGAAACAGAAGGGAATCCCAACAGAAAAATGGGCAAAGAATATGCATTCTGGTCCTAAGAACCTAGGAATATGTCACATGGCAAAGGGGTCCTTGCAGGTTTGATTAAATTAAGAATCTTGAGATAGAGAGATAATCCTGGGGGGGGGGGCGTGGTTCAGTGGAATCACAGGAGTCTTTATAGGTGAAAGAAGAGGTAGCAGGACGGTGGTCAGAGGTAGGGGAAGCGAGGTGAGGATGGTGGCCATGTTAGGACTGGTGAAATGGTTGCTCCGAAGATGAAGGGGGGACCCCAGCGCAAAGAATGCAGGCAGCCTCTGCAAGCTGGGCAAGGCAAGGAAACAGAAGAAGTCTGCAGAAGGAGCACCGTCCTGTTGACATCTTTATTTTGGCCCAGTGAAGACCCATTTTAGGTTTCTGTTGTACAGAACTGTGAGGAAATAAATTTGTGTTGCTTAAGCCACTACATTTGTGGTAATTTGTTAAGGCAGGAAAGAAAGTGAATATATGACCCAATACATAAAACAAGAGAAGCCTATCTAAGGGCAAGAAATGAGGTATGTGTTCAATTTAACCCTCTGTAACTGAGATGAGTGGGGTGAAGAGGTAGATAGAAAATTAAAAGAAAAAGTCTTAAAGATGGGGGTTGTTAGCTTTCTTGTTTAAAATGGAATGAAGTCACGTTAAGGAGATGAAATTAAATAATGGCTGGTAATTGTCACAAATGAACAAGAAAGGACTATCTTTTACTTGGTTTCTTATTTTCTTCAAAATTTGCTCTACCTTGTTATCTTTCGAATTGATTACAGTGGGTCATCACAATGGTGATGTGAACATATAGAGTCTGAAGAAATTAATTATATTTTTATTTGGAAAATACTGAGTTACTCATTATGAGGCTCCATAAACGGTTAGTGATTCAGGCAAAGTCTATGAGGCCATGGCCATAGCACTCAAGACAGACTCCCCCACTTGCAGGAATTTGATGGAATTAAGTATTCTTCAGAGTTTGGCTGGCCTTGATACATTGGTACACAATAAAATCTTGGTGCCATATATCCGCCCTCCTCCCTGAGTGCTTGTGGTTGCAAAACTGATACAATTTTGTCTCTTGAAGGAGCTTCTTGCTTAGAAGTCTTACATCCCAAACTTACTGGTCAAGAGTGATCACATCTTGGTGGCCTCTGAACTGCCGAGCCAAGCGTAAGGCCAAGTCATTGGCTTCAGATCTATTAAGAAAACACAGAGAGAGAGGTCAAAATATTTTCAAAATGTTTTCAAAATATTTCAAAATGTTAATTACAAAAGTTGTAAGATCCCAGTTTTTCAGAAATGTAGGCGGGAAATAAGTACAAGTCTTTTCTTTGCCCTCTAGTCTGCCCCCACCCCCCGCAGTCTCACTTCATCCTTCTCATACAAGTTCCCCAGATGTCTTCAGTAAAGAATGAAACACACAGGGGCACCTGGGTGGCTCAGTGGGTTAAAGCCTCTGCCTTCAGCTCGGGTCGTGATCCCAGGGTCCTGGGATCGAGCCCCACGTCGTGCTCTCTGCTCGGTGGGGAGCCTGCTTCCTCCTCCCTCTCTCTCTGCCTGTCTCTCTGCCTACTTGTGATCTCTGCCTGTCAAATAAATAAATAAAATTAAAAAAAAAAAAAAAAGAATGAAACACACAGAAGAAACCCGATGCAAAGGATACGCTGCTCATTTCAGACTTCCACCCAACTCAGCCGCGTGAGTAGGGGACTGACTTCAAGGATGTTAGGAAGCCTGATTAAGCCTGATCTCGAAGGGAGGAACGGGAGAACGAGAGCCCATTAACAGACCTCTGAACTATGTTGCACTGACCCAATACAGATGAGCTCCTTATGGACATAATAAGGCTTATAATTTTTCTATCTGGTTTACACAGCCTTAAGACACGAGTCAGACACAGAAGAAAATAATCACAAGTGGGATGTTTATTATCCGCCGAACATCATGCTCAGTGTTTTCTTGCATTTATTCTCGTAATACTCCTTTGCAAGGCAAGTGCTGCCCTCTCATTTTTGTGGATGAAGAAAGAGCCTCAGAGACGTTAAGGAGGCAGAGTAAGTTCTCACAGCTACTAAGAGATAGAGCCAGCATTCAGACAAAAGTCTGTTTAACTTCAAGATTATTCTCCGTACTTGCCCAGGTTCTATCATCTCCAGTCTCTGGGGACAGTCTTTGGGGGCAATCCCCCTTTGACAGTACAGGATTCTTTAGAAGTGAAAGTCAAATATGATGGTATTTAATTTATTGAAGGCAAAAATGCTTTACAACAATAAATTAGATCCTAAAATACCTTAACTCTTTACTAAGAAAAAGGGACGATTTTCTGCTTTATTTATTTTTTTTTAAAGATTTTATTTATTTATTTGACAGAGAGAGAGATCAGAGGTAGGTAGAGAGGCAGCCAGAGAGAGAGAGAGGGAAGCAGGCTCCCTGCTGAGCAGAGAGCCCGATGCGGTACTTGATCCCAGGACTCTGAGATCATGACCTGAGCCGAAGGCAGCGGCTTAACCCACTGAGCCACCCAGGCGCCCCGATCTTCTGCTTTAAACTTGGTTTTAAAACCTCATTGCAAAGACAGAAGTGAATCACAGAATCACAGAATCAAACAGTTACAGAATTTCCAATAGTTTTAATCCACTTATACTTAATTTCAAAAATACAAGTGTACACTGTATGCACAGAGGAAATCCCAATATAAAGTTGCATTGCAAGCTTTTCACGTCAGTAGAAAACACATTTTTCCAAAACACATTTTTAAGGTCTGCACAATATTCCACAAAATGGATATATAACTTGAATTTACAGAATTTAAAAGTTGGAACATATCCATTCTTTTGAACTTACTCCTTCCTTTTTTGTATTTGTGTTGAGGAAATTGCCCAAGAAACAAGTCAATCAAAAGTCTTACAGAAGTTACAGCTTGTTCAGTAGAATTCTTCTTTTGCTAAAACCCCTCATTTCCTGCCTTAAAGAAACTATGGAGGCCGACTGATTCTTTAGCTACTTACTCTACTTCCTGAGGAGGTGAGAGACATCTGACAGGTTAGGTTTTATCTTAGGAATCCCAGGCTTGGATATTTTTGCCATAGTTACCACCCAAGTATCTAAGCTTCAGAGATAGTAAAGCATGCTAGGTAATCTTCCCCATCTCTCTCCTAGGAAGCCACAGTCATAAGGAGTTGAGTGGCATGCTCACGTTAATCATCAGAGGCTGGGTTAATCCCCTAGGGTATGTGTGGGGGCGTATAAAAACAGATTGGGGGGAATGGGGTGTGGCGGGAGGAAGCTGGAAACATACCCTGAGTTGGTAAAATAGCAAACAGAGAGTTTCTCTGGCAGGGTTGCTACAAGGCGCCTGGCGTACTCCACGATATTGTCGTGAAGGAATCGAGAATTGGTGTTTAGCAGCTCCATTTGCTTCACGGCAGCCTTGACCACTTCTGGATGACAGTGTCCCACTAAAATGCAGAAGACAAAAACCCAGAAAAGGAATGAGGATTCTAAATTCCCAGGAAGTTGGTGGGATTCTGAAGCAAGGGGGGAAAAAAGATGAGCTTCTTCCTCCCCACACTCTGCTGCTAACCTGTTCTGGGCTAGGACTCTGGGCCCGTCCAGCCAAGGAACAGCAGCCCCTGTACCTCCCGGGGCAGATATTAGTGGTGCCATGTCTGCCCCAGTCCACAAATGTACCCTTCCAAGCGCAACGGAGACCGGATGCTTACCGTGGGCCACATTGTTGATGCAGTCCAGGTACCGTTCTCCTCTCTCATCAAACATGTACTGTCGTTGGGCTCGCACTATTTTGATGGGATCCGCAGCAAAGAAAACTTTGCATGAGGGTCTAGAAATAAGGAAAGGAAACACTTTGATCTGGAAGGACTCAATGAAGGTCATGATCAGTGGAAATTTACAGCTACATAAAGGAAAGGGAAAACACAACCTGGGTGACATACATTACTATTATTATTATTTTTAAATTTCATATTAGCCTGGAAACTTTCACCTTAATCCCCCATTGGTGACCCTGCTCACATTTTGTGTGTTTGTTATATTAAATTTGCCATGATTTGACAACTGTTTAGAGGTACCTGGGTTCACTCTGACAACTCTAATTACACAAACCAATAACTAATATTCCTCTGGGAAGTTTTGTTCTACCAGAAAATGAAACAAACAAACAAACATTATTTTGAGGTTTACGATGTGTCAGGACCTGACAAATATTACAAATATCATTTCATTTAATTCTCCCAATAATCTTATGAAACAGGGGTTATTATCATTTTCATTTTTATAGGTGAGGAAACTGAGGCACAGAAAAATCAAAAAACTTGTTCAAGATTACAGCCAGGAAATGGAAATAACAGAATTTGAAAGTAGACCATTCTATACCGCAGCCCAAAACAGTGTTTGCTTGCTTTCTCTTGCTTCCTTTGTAATCAAATCGATAAAGAAATGAATAGTACCGAGAGCTATAAATAAATTGGTAATAAATACTATAAAAAAGATTTTTATAGGACACCATTTCCAAGTCTTTTGAGGACTATTTGTCCTGTACCAAAGAGATTTTCAATTCTTAAATAATGAAATCCAATTATTCTTTTAACCTCTTAAGCTATTATTTTGAGCAAAATAAAAGGTCATCCATATTTTTGGTTATTTGGATGAATGTCTGGAGTATAAATCTTAGCAACATAGAACCATTACAAAGTTTTCTGATGTTGGCCCTACGGACATGTAGAACCTAAAATGTAATAGATTCTTATTATTACTATTATTACTTAAAGATTTTATTTATTTATTTGACAGAGAGAGAAAGCGCACAAGCAGGGGGAGAATCAAGCTCCCTGCTGAGCAAGGAGCTCCATGAGGGAATCTGTGCCAGGACCCTGGGATCATGACCTGAGCCAAAGCAGGTGCTTAACCCAGTAAGCCACCCAGGCTTCCCTGGAATATATTATTTTTCTTTTGCATGCACAAACAAAAATATGCGACATGCGTTGCAGGTATTTTGGAGGGTAACTAGATGTTTATATATTAAATTGATATGCAAGTGTTTAGGAGGTATTTTAATTATTGTGTATAGGTAATCTTAATTTAAAATTGCCTCAGATTAAGCATCATTAGTTAAAATGGGAAACAATATTTAATGAGAATTTCTTATTGGTTCAATCTCAGCTGTTAGCTTATACCTGAGTTAAAAGCCAAAGCAAACCTGTGTCATGAATGTGGGCTGTGAACTGCAGACTTCACCTTCTCTTGCTAAGAGTATTTTCCACCTCTCCACTCAGACTTCAGGTAAAATTCTTTCAGGCTGTCCCTGCTTACATTCCTCCCTTCACAGAATTTCTTCAGTTCACAGTGGAAATCACTGGGTTTGCACTGGACTCTAACTACATTGCAGGATTGAAAACTAACAGAATGGAGTGGTGATTAGAAAAGGACAAGGGGTGACTGGGTGGGGAGGGAGGAAGTGGACCATTTTGGCTTTCCCTGCACGGAGGTGAGAGCGGTCAGCCAGTCTCCTAAAAGGCCATCTAGAAACTTCCCGGGTTGAGACCAGGAGAGGAGTAGGAGCAGCCGCCTAGTATTTCTCAGAAGAGGATACCAGTTCTTTTCTTTCTTATGTCCCAGTCCTCTCCCGTTCACCCGCGACACTGCTTGTTAATTACGTGGGACTATTGCCGGCCTTTGACTTGACAGTGGCCACCGTCATCATTGCCTTTTTTAAAAACCAGATTGTAATTATTAACGCTTATTAATCTCCCTTGCTGGCTCCCGTGAAACAGAATGTTACTCCTACTTCCACAGAAGAGGAAATGAAAGTAATCTGACAGAGGTCACGCAGGTAACGAGACCCACTACTAGGGCCAGAGCCCAGGCCAGACTCCGCGTTCAGTCCCGTGCACTCACCAGTCTTCTACCGAGTTTATACCGCGTTTAGAACACGGGCAAAGGAAAAGCAGACTGGAGAGATCACTGCACCTTTTCATTGTACTGAGGGCACAGCTTGGGAGACCAAGGTGGGTAAGTGGCATTTTACCCTTCAGAAGGAGGTTGTAAGGGTTTTTGTTTGTTTGTTTGTTTTTAAACTGCCCGGATTAACCCTTTATCTAACCAAACATGCAAGAAGAAAAAAGTTCACTTTTAGCAAAAGCTGTCAGAATTCGTTTCTGTTCACAGCCAGTATCGAAATTATTTTTTCAGTTCCGAGTTTGGGGGAACGTTCGAGTTGCTGGGATTTGGCGGAGAGCTACCCAGCTTCCCTCGCAGCGCCCATCCCTGGACTGGAGTGCCCCTCCTGGGGGCATTAACTCTCGCGGGTCAACTCTTCCGGCCGCCCGCAGCCCCCACGCGCCCGCGGGCTGCGGAGCACCGGGACCGCGCAGGCGGAGGGGCTGCAGGCACCCAGGGCAGGCGCGGGGGTTGGGGTGGGGGTGGGGGTGGGGGCGGGAGGGCGGCGGCGCGCGTGCGCAGGTGCGGCACGGCTGGGCGGTGGCCGCTCGGGCGCACCCCGCCGGCCTCAGCCCTGTCGCCGTCCGGCTCGCGGCTACCTCCCCGGCTGCGGCTCCGCGCCGCCTGCGCTAGTTCTTTCCCCGCTCTGCGCCTCTCCTCGCGGCTTTGGAGCCCTCACCCGATGTGCTTCCTCCTCAGCTCCAGGGTGTCTTGCTTGCTGTACAGCTCGCACATGGTGGCGCGGCCTCCGGGCGCTCCCCGAGGCTCCCGGTGGCGTGTGTGCGCCTCCCTCGCAAGCCCGCGGGCTGCCTCCGCGGCGGGCCTTTTCCGCCTGATCCCTCCTGGGGGTCCCTTTGCCCTGGGCGTCGGAAGTCACCGGTGGCATCAACTAGCTGGGGTCATCCCCCTTTTAAGTCTTGCCCTACCTTCGCCCTCCGCCAAGCCCCACCCTCCCTTTCCCCTCCTCCGCCCGGTGCCTGCTTTGGCAAGTCGCCGGACTAGCCACTCAATCGCCACCACCCCTGACCCTGGTCTAACTGGCTCCCGTCCCTACCCTGCGCTTCCCATTTGCCCTCCTAATCCTTGCTGCTGCTTCGGACTCGCCTTCAATTTCCCTAATTTGGCCTTGCCCTCGCCTTTCGCCTCTGCCCGCGAATTCCTTCCTTACCTCCTCCTTTCTCGTTTCTTTTTGGTGTATCCCATTATGTTCTTGTAAAGGTCTGAGTTAACCCAGACTCGACAGTCGTCTCCTTTCTCACTTTGAGCGTATTTCACTACCCATAACCTGTAACTCAGCAAAAGTAACAAGTCACATGCCCTGAAGAAAAGTAACAGGGGACTCAGCTCGGTACTTGCTGGGAGTGATAATGTATTTCAATGTGTTTCCAAAGATCCACTTTAATTGCACTTCTAATTTCTCTACTACTATAGAGAGTATAAACATATACCTTACCTGGTTCAGTCCTTGAGACAACCCTGAGAGATGATCAGATTTATCATGCCATTAACATATAGGGAAAGTGAGGTTATTCCTTGTCCCGTGATTACATGTCTACCTGGTGGTGCCCTTGGAATTCATTCCTAGGTTTCTTGACTTCCTTCGGGATGATCTTCATATACGGATTAAATTGGAGGTTCAATATCTCGGCAGAGTTAATCCTAATTCACTATACCATTAAGTCATGTTATTTTAAGAACTAAACATCCTCTAATTGAACTCCCCTGTTCCATAGTTAAGAGCAGTGAGGCACAGAAAAGGTAGTTCTATTCAAGGTCCTGCAACTACTTAGCCATAGAGTTTAAACTAGATCATTTCATTCTTTCTGTGTTTTGAAAGGAAGCGAAGAAATTTAACTATAACAACACACTTGAAAAATGTTTGCAGACAATCTTCCTCCTGAATGAAGTTATAAATTTACATTAAGGCAATGCAGAAGCAGTATTACTGCATTGCCTAAGGTAAGTTGACAAACCGAGTTTTGTGAGGAACAGTGTGGTAAGAATCCTGGGTGATTTAAATGAAGGGCAGAAGGCACTTAGGAGACTTGCAAGAAATCCCAATCACATAATCTTGGTCTACTTCCATACTTGAAAGATGATGCCAAATGCACATTTATTTTCAAAACACCTAGACCTGGTGAAATCACAGATAAGCCATGCTTTTTCTATAAATCTCCATGGTTTCTTATTATTCCCAGTACTTTAAAATATGTTCTGTAAATAATGCTGGACCAAGAGTCTTAGGGCCTAGATCTGGTTCTTCCATAAATTGGTTGGGTTTCTTGACCTTTCAGCGGCCAAATTTCTTTGTACTAAAATAAATAAACAAACAAATAAATAAATAAATAAAAATCTCTCTTCCACCAAAGTATTATAAAGAAGGCTTTAAAGTATGATAAAGTCCACAAACAATGTGGCAGGATCATTGTTAAGGTCTCAATGATCCTATTCTTTTTTTTTTTTTTTTTTTTTAAATACCTGACCTCTCAGCAGTTGACCTCTCCTTTCTCCTCAAAGCATTTACTCTTTTGATTTCTTGGCACCACCACACTTCCCTCATTTTCTTCTGTCACTCAACATTGACATGTTCGTATCTATGAGGGTAAGGTCTTGGGCAATTTCTTTTCTCTGTACTCTTTCCCAGAGTAATCCACCATGACTCCTTTGGACTGAGGACCCATCAAAGTGCCACATTTACATCTCCACCCAGATCTTCTTGGTCCCAGACTCTCATATCTACTTCGTTTCTTGACTTCTCTACTTCGATGTTTCAGAGATACCTCAGCCTGAATGAGTCCAAAATGGAAGCTTTGATCCCCACCCCCAAGAGACTGCCTTCAATAGGGCCCTCCCCCGCAACCAGGCATTCATGGGCTCATTCAAAATATATCAAATGCTCACTGTATGTCCCTGAATGCTTCAGTTGCAGGAGAGAATAGTGAACTAGACTGAATGGACACACCCTCGGTGGCTTGTGCACTGGCCAGCATAGGGCCACTAGCCACCAGTGATTTTTGAGGACTTAAAATGTGCTAGTCTGAATGAAATGTGCTCTCAGCATAAAATATACACTGTATTTTGATGACCTTATACAAAAATAAAAAACCTTTAACATTTCTCATTAAGTGTTATATTGCTTACTTGTTGGAAAAATATTCTAGATACATTGAATTAAGCAAAATATATCATTAAAATTAATTTCACCTCTTTTTTAAATGTATCTTCTAGCAAATTTAAAATTTCATATATGGCTTGCATTACTTTTCTATTGAATGGGATTATTCTAGAGTTAAGTTAAATTATTTTTAAGCCCTGTTGACTCCACTTCAAAATACATGCTAAATCTATCTGCTACCACCCTTTGGAAGCCTGCTGCATTTCCTCCAAAACTTATGCAGATGAATTTCCTTGTTTCCCCCTCCCACCCTGTACAGACTCAATCAGATCCTGTCCTTTCCCTTCCTAAAACCCAGCAGTGACTTCCAGCTTTCCTCTCCAGGCTCAGTCTCCCCTGCCCCCCAACCCCATATTCCTTGTCCTTTATGACTTCAAGAATGCATCAGAGAGGTCATTCTTGACTACACTGCCTCATGTAATTTTCAGTTAATTAAAAACATCTCTGTTCCTCTGTCTGAATCCCCTTTTTGTGTTTTATCTGCCTTGTTCATCACTGTACCTCAGCACTATCACTACGCTTGACCTATGGTAGATTGATAAATATTTGTCGACTGATGGACTGACTGACTGAAATCAGAAAGATATTTAAAGACTTAATACCTTGTTTTGAAGATGAAATTTCTTACTGGCAATATAGCCCTCGAAACTGTTGCCTCTATTTGCCGGTTGATGGCCAACTTATATTTTAACCATTTCTTTAGGAGAGAGATGCTCAGATTCACTATCTTTCATGGGAAAATAAGTTACTGTTGCAAAAAAGTTATTTCCCCATTGTCTTACTCATTTCACAATGTGAAATACTATAATATTACATTAAAATTATAGTGTCAACAAAGTACCAGGGATAGTTTTTGATGAAGTTCTAGAACCTAGGTGAGGTTTGGTGGGCTGAGGTCCGGAGCCGATGACCAAGAAAGAATTCTTGAGACATCTTTGGTGCAAAATGGTGGTTTATTAAAGCAAGGGGACAGGACCCGCGGGCAGGAAGAGCTGCGGCCCCCGGGTAGTGAGAGATGGCAGGTTCCGTACCTAGCGGTTGGGGGAAGGTGAGAGGAAGGGAGGTTTTAATGGAGTTTTCATATGCTAAAGAGGGCCTACAAGGTGCAGAGATACCGGAGGCCTTGCGGAGGTCTTGCGGCTTGATCAGTGTTGTCTTTTTGCAAGCCATTCACATTTCTGCTATTAAGCGTCTTTGTTAGTGAGATTTGGGTTTAGAAGAAATTTAACTTTATTTAGGGCTTGAGGCACTGAGCTATTTGCCTCTGGAACTTGTGCTATTGATAAGGTAACTTCTTTGTCTGCAGATCTCTAGGACAATTGCAAACCAAGCAGGACTCAGGATTCTGATCTCTGCAAGTTAACTATTTGTTTCTCGTTTATGGCAGTCAGGGGTGCCTGAGAATGCTACACACATTACCGAGGGGAGCAGGTGGAGAGGGGGTGCACGGTGCCGGCTTTTGCTTTGTCTTCAGCCAGCCTCCTGCTCCCTCATCAGTTTTCAAATAAAGAGTAGACATATGATAGCACTAAAATAAAGATAGATAAAAGTCAACAGTTCACCCTCTACAAAGTCTTGTCAAAAAACAAATTCTCGGGGCGCCTGGGTGGCTCAGTGGTTGAGCCGCTGCCTTCGGCTCAGGTCATGATCTCAGGGTCCTGGGATCGAGTCCCGCATCGGGCTCTCTGCTCGGCAGGGAGCCTGCTTCCTCCTCTCTCTCTCTGCCTGCCTCTCTGCCTACTTGTGATTTCTCTCTGTCAAATAAATAAAAATAAAAATAAAAAAATCTAAAAAAAAAAAAAAAAAAAAAAAAAAAAAAAAAAACCCACAAATTCTCAGGTATATTTTGGGCATGTTTTCTTGTGTACCTCTCTGTCATATGACTGTCTGGGAGGAGTGGGTGCTGGAGGTCCTTTCCTCCCAGAAGTAGACACTGTTCAGTTTTGGTCTTGATCCTATTGATTGGATCACACTATTGAGTGAGTTCTGACCTGAAGACCACACACAGATCAGTCAACCATCTAGGCTTGGCCAAACCATACTCTGAGTGACTGATATGAGAAGACTCAGCATGCATGAGCTTGGGACCATCAGAATTTCACTCAGTAGTCTGATGAGAAGAGTCTAAATGGCAGGTTCCAATTTTCTTGTCAGAAACAAGCCAAGGTGCGTGAACTCTATGTCCCCAAAAGTTGAGGCCCTCCAGCTTATTGTACAATACTCAAGATGGAATGTGAACATTTGACTGGTTCTTCACTGTTTCCTGTTACCCTGTCCTGCCCTGCCCTGCCCTACCTTGCCCTTTCCTGAAGTCATACATCATCTGGGACAAGTGCTGGGTGTGATGTTTTTCTGACACGACACACCATATCCATAGAGGGTCTCTTTTGCCCCGAAAGACCTTGCACGAGAATGCAGGTCACATGTCTTAACTTCCCCTGAGAGCCCCCACTGATGTCAGCATGTGTGTACAATTGTGCACTCAGCTCCTAGTTCACAGCAGGAAGAACCTGACAGGGCCTTCCATCCCTGGGACTTGAACACCTCTTAAATGGAGCCATCTAACGATGTGTGCGTGTGTGCGTGTGTGTGTGTGTTCCTACGGTACACCGACAGTGTATTGGGCTCGTACAAACCTATTCCTTTACTCTTTCCATCCTGAGGTTCCCCCTAAACTAAGTCCACAGGAATCTTCCAGACCTGTGATTGAGTCTAACAGGAGGAGCCTTCTGAGAGTGTGTGCAGTGATGGAGTATGGTGATATTTTAAACACGTGAGGCTCGTCTTACATTTACTAGAACTGTAGCAGCCCGGAAGCCATGTAAGCACTCAAGAGGCTGGTACTGGAACTTGCACTTCGTGATGCCCTGGAAGCAGACAGAGATCTAGAATACGGCCTCTGTTTCTTTCTAGTGAGTTTGTTTCTAGCAATGAAGGAGTCCAGAATATGCCACTGTGGCATAAAAGTTATTTTGAGCTGTGGGCATTTGAGAATCAATGGAGCAGGAAGGGGCTCTTTCCCTGAACTCCCTTTATTGTCCAACAGCAGAGTCCCCGCCCCCCAAACCCCACAGCAGAAACTCAAGTGTCATAAATCATCTCTTCCTCTTCACAGCCAGGGACACAATCTTACCACCTGGATAGGAGAACTTCTGAACAGACCCAGTCACAAAACTCCCATACTCGCCATTTATTCTCCTAGGGGCCCATTTAGCTTCCCTAAATGTCATTTGTTTTCCCATAAGTACTCTTTCTCCCCTTTCCTTTCTCCCATTAAGATGGTGTATAAGCTCTGGGACAGCTGGGTGGCGCAGTGGGTTAAGTGACTGACTCTTGGTTTTGACTCAGGTTGCAGTCTCAGGGTTGTGGGACTGGGCTCCGTGCTCAGTGAAGAGTCACTTAAGACTTTCTCCCTCTCCCTCTGCCCCTCCACCCTCCCTCTCTCTCTCTCTCTCAAATAAATAAATAAATCATATATATATATATATATATATATATATTATATACATATTATATAATATATATAAAGAGATGGTATGGGTGCCTGGGTGGCTCAGCCAGATAAGTATCAGTCATCTTAAGTTAGCTGTTGTTTTTCATTATTACTATCTTTGGAATATCCTTCAGTACTTGTGAAGTGCAATCAGAAATTTTATAGACAGGGGCGCCTGGGTGACTCAGTGGGTTAAAGCCTCTCAAATAAATAAATAAATCATATATATATATAGATATATATCTATATATATATATATCTCAGTGGGTTAAAGCCTCTGCCTTCGGCTCAGGTCATGATCCCAGGGTCCTGGGATCAAGGCCCACAACTCTCCCCTTCCCCTGCTCATGCTCTTGTTTTCTCTCTCTCTCAGATAATAAACAAAAGCTTAAAAAGAAGAAAAGATGGTATATAAGCTCCAGATTCTAACTGCCTTGTTGAGTCACATTTTCCTGTGTGCTTCCTCATAAACAAACACAAACTTTTCTTGGGCAGATTGATAAAGGGGTAACTGGATGGACTGCACATGGTTTCCTTCTTACTCCAACTGGGTAATAGGCAACTATGCCAGGACCAAGAAGAGTTTTCCAAGGACATAATCCATGTGAAGTCTTGTTATTTTCCTCCAAAGAGCTGGCAGTAGTAGGGGGTAAGTAACAAAGTCCCAAGTTCAGCTACTTCTGGGCTGGGGCAGTGCATTGCTCTGCGGGATGCTTCCAGAATGCAGAAGGAAACCAATGTTCCATTCCATTGCTCTCCGTTCCAGCTGCCCCTGGAAGCTTTTGCAGTCAGAGAGTGACGGATTCTCGCCTCTCTTGGCAGTGGGATATCTACCAGTACTCAAAAAACTCTTATTTCAAGGAACACTTTTTAAAAAACACTGATATAGACAATCTGAATGTTGAAAATATTTTTCAAGATTTTATTTATTAATTTGACAGAGAGAGATCATAAGTAGGTAGAGCAGCAGGCGGGGTCGGGGCGGGCGGGGGTGGGGTGGGGGGAGCAGGCTCCCCGCTGAGCAGAGAGCCCTATGCAGGGATTCAGGGCTCAATTCCAGACCCAAGCTGAGGGCAGAGGCTTTAACCCACTGAGTCACCCGGGCGCCCCAGTGTCACTGTCTCTTATTGTAATTATACTGACAGCCTCTTAATTACTCCAGCAGGCTTCTGCTTGGGTCCTCCTCCAGGGCCCTGTCCTCAAAACAGCCTAATTGGCTAGGAAATCTTGGTCTTCCCACTCTCCTACAAACATTTCTTAATAATCCCGCTGGTTTTAGGACTACAATCCATGATCATGAGCAAGGCCTGCAGGCCCTGTGTCTTCCAGCCTCCTGGTCTCTTCCAGCCTCTTGCTCTTTCAAGCCCGGGTGCACTGTCTTCCCGGAGCTGCCTCATCCGTGTCCTCCAGTGGGAAACCCTCCTGAGGCCCCAGGCTGCTCCCACTTCTTCCCCTTCCCTCAGGCCTCTGCCTCCATGCGAGGGTTGCTCGCAGTCAGCCACCACCCCACCCCTATATTCCCCCTTAGGAAATCATCTCCAGCCAGCCTCTCTCTGTTAGGTATTTCCTCAGGAAATCCCATACTTTCTTCAGGTGTGTTTGTCACAGTCATAACTAATGAATAAATGAGTTGTATCACTGGGTGTTGAAGGAAGGTCTATATTTCCCTCCTCAAATGAAAGTTCCACTGGCCGGAGCCTAGGTCTGACCTTTTCCCACTCTATCCCTTGTGTCTAGTCAGGGCCCAGCACGTAGTAGGTACTCAATAAATACTTTTAAAGTAAAGATCCTATGTCTTACCGGTGTAATGGCGGTTACAGCTAACAAATTACTATCTCCATTTTCAGAGAAGGGAATGGAGACTCAGGTCATAGGCTGGGCTCCAGGCCACAGGGCTGCTTTGGGGTAGAGTGATGTCAAGATCTAAATCGCATAGCCCTGTCATTCTGTCCAGCCACCTGGAGTGCTACCTGGTATGCCATAGTTACCTACCTTCTCCTCAGAGCTCCTTCCTTAGGGATCCTGTGTTTATTTGCTTTTTCACACTGCCAATCTAGTCTGCTGACAGAGGGTTAACATGTCTCTTGCCAGTGTGGGAGTCTGATAGCATCAGTTGCATTTCCTGGAGAAAGTCTGTGTTGGGCTGGTTGTAGTCCCACCAAGAAACAGTCCTTAAGGCCATCACGGCAGCATTTGGTAGATGTGTTAGCTTGTTCTATGTCAAAAAAAAGGTCCAGAAACATCAGTAAGTGTCTTGAGTCACAAATGGGGTGACCCTCCAAGGAAAGGCGTGGGACCCAGGGGCACCCAGGCTTCCAGGCCGGCTGCCAGGATTAGCCTCCCTGGGAACTGGCAGGCCTGTGAGCCACGTGGCTGCCAAGTGCCTGGCCAACAAGATTCCTTTCTTCCTGACTTGCCTCGGAGGCTGAGGGAGACGGGAACAGGCCAGTCACAGCCAAGATTATATAAGATGTATGTTTGATTTAAGCAGTGGAGATAAAGCAGTGTCAAATTGATGTTGGATGTTTGGTATTATAAGCTTGGAAAAGGTGAAGTAGCCTGAGGTTTTCCTGACGGGCAGTTTCTGTAGCCTTGACGTTACTCCTCAGCCCAGTTTTCCCAGTGATAAAGACCTGAGGTGGGTTCGGTAGCCGCATGGCCACTGTCAAAGCCAGAGTTGTGCCTCCTCTGGGAAGGCAAAAAACACCTTGAGAAGGTTTCTAGATATGAAATAATAGGCCTCAGGAGAGGGTCTTAAATAAGAGACTGAGACTGCATGACTGTGTGTGAAAAAGGGGAAGGAGTCCTTGCTGCAGAGACGGGCTCAAGGAGAGAGGACAGGAGGTGAAGAAGAGACATATGAGCCTCCTGATGGGAGCTGGGGCTTGGGTGGAAGGAAAGGTCTGAGAACTTTTTTATTTTTGAACAGAAGTACGGGGCTGTCTGGTTCACACTCCTGGGACCACTGTGGAACTCATGGGGATGGGGCTGGATCCCGGAGCTGGGTCCAGTGGAGAATGAGAATAGCAGTCAGCTGAGATAGGACCCTGGAGACCAAGTGGCTGGGACAGAGCAGCACCCCGGATGCTCTCCTCCCAAGATGCACAGAGGGGTTTGTAGAGACGGTTGTCTAGATTTTGAGGAGCAGGAGAAACCCCACGGACACCTGGGAGGTGTCCGTAGAGCTTATTCCCCAGACCTGTCTTTTCTTCTCTCCATCTCTCACACCTCTTTTTTTTTTTTTTTTTTTTTTTTTTTTAGGGAAACTGGGGTAGAGGAACAGGGGTTTTGGAGATCGACTGACCTGAATTTGAAGCTGAGCTCTGTTTCAGCTGCTTAACCTGTTTGAGGTACAATTTGTTAGCCATAAAAAGGATCTTCCAGGATACAGGATTATGGGGGCATCCCAATGATCATATCTCTCTTTTTAATAAGTAGGCTCCATCTTTGAAGCCCACCGTAGGGCTTCAACTCATGGCCCTGAGATCAAGACCTGAGCTGGAATCAAGAGTCAGACACTTAATGGTGCCCTAGGGATGCTCAAATTCAATGGCCTATCACACGTGGGTTAGAGTTCAGGGCCCAGAGTCAGATTGCTTGATTCCACCATTTGTTGGCTCTATGAGATCTGGGCGAGTTATTCAACCTCCTCTTATGGAAAATAGGGCAAATATTAGGTCGTTGCGAGGATCAGATGAGATAATACAGCAAAGCATTCAGTATAGTGCCTGCCATTATAGCAAGTGTTTAGTAAGTGCTAACCACTACTCTTGTTATTATTATTATTACATATATAAAATGTCTGGTCTTAGTAGAATATTAATTGCTACTTTTTTTTAAAGATTTTATTTATTTATTTGACAGACAGAGATCACAAGTAGGCAGAGAAGCAGGCAGAGAGAGAGAGAGAGGGAAGCAGGCTTCCTGCGGAGCAGAGAGCCCGATGCGGGGCTCGATCCCAGGACCCTGAGATCATGACCCGAGCCGAAGGCAGCAGCCCAACCCACTGAGCCACCCAGGTGCCCCTAATTGCTACTTTTTGCTGTTAATTTTATAGTAATAAACATCTAGGAATTCCTATGCTACCAACACCTCTTTCCCCCAGAAGAGTTAATTAAAAGAGAACCAAATGACTGCAAACATCAGGGATGGTTCATAGAAGCCTTAAACCTCTCTCCACTTACTCTGTCCTATGTAAAGACTTCTGGCTACAAGGATTTAAAATGCTGTTGATATATAACATTTTATATGCAAAAAAAAAAAAAAATGCCATCAGTTCTAAGAAATATACTTTCTGTCTTTCCTTGAATTTCAACAATCTCCTTGTAAATTGCATGGCCACTGTTCAGCCTCTCCCTGCCAGAGGATGTGCTGACTTAATGCTCCTCAGTTTTCTACCATGTACTTTCATTTTCTTAGTATTGCTTTAGGTTGATTGTTAATGACTTTATATTGTTATTTAGAGATACATCTACATGCCAGAATTTTGAATGCCATACTAAATAAAGGGGTTTAAAAAGCAGGTTTTGTAAAGTCACTGTTCCTATAAGTTGTCTCTGTTCCTTTCTGGTCTGTGTTATTTTTGGGCTCTCTCTGCTCAAAGAATCCCCTTTAATATTTGCTGCAGGGCTGGTTTAGTGATCACAAATTCCTTTAGTTTTTGTTTGTCCTGGAAACTCTTTATCTCTCCTATTCTGAATGACAGGCTTGCTGGATAAAGTATTCTTGGGTGCATGCTTTCCCCATTTAGCATGTTGAATATGTCATGCCAGTCCCTTCTGCCTGCCAGGTCTCTGTGCACAGGTGTGCTGCCAGTATTATGCATCTACCCTTGTAAGGGCCTCTTGTCCTGAGCTGCTTTCAGGATTTTCTCTTTACCTTGCTATGAATGCAGAAAGAAAATGTATATATTATACAATGGAATATTATTCAACCATCAAAAAGAATGAAGTCTTGCCATTTACAATGTAGATGGAACTAGAAGGTATTACGCTAAGTGAAGTAAGTCAATCGGAGAAAGACAAATACCATATGATTTCACTGATATGTGAAATTAAGACTTTAGGAGATAAAACAGATGAATATAGGGGGAGGGAAGGAAAAATAAAACAAGAGGAAAACAGAGAGGAAGGCAAAACACAAGAGACTTCACTCTAGGAACAAACCGACGGTTGCTGGAGGGGTAGGAGGCAGTGGGAGGGGATAACTGGGTGATGGGCATCAACGAGAGCACTTGTAATGAGCACTGGGTGTTGTATGCAACTGATGAATCACTGCGTTCTACCCCTGAAACTAATATAAAAAAATAAAATAGAGGTGCTTGGGTGGCTCAGTTGTCAAGCATTCTACTCTTGATTTCTGCTCAGGTCATAATCTCAGAGTTGTAAGGTCAAACCCCATGTGGGAGTCCATGATCGGTGGGGAGTCTGCTTCTCTGCTTCTTTCTCCCCCACTGCCCTTCACCTGCTCTCTCTCTCTCTCTCAAATGAATAAATAAATCTTTATAAATATATATAAAGGGGCACCTGGATGGCTCAGTCAGTTAAGCGTCTGCCTTCGGCTCGGGTTATCATCCTGAAGTCCTGGGATCAAGCCCCACATTGAGATCTTTGTCCAGCAGGGAGTCTGCTTCTCTCCCTCATTCTCCCTCTGTGCTCTCTTTCCTAAATAAATAAATAAATCTTTAAAACAAACAAACAAACAAATAAATAAATACAAACATACAAGCTTTAAAAGAAAGAAAAAGCAGCTTCTGGAAAAGTAAGCTTTCCAGCCACTTGTCTCTGTGGAGAATAACTATTTAGTGCTGATTTTGAGGCACCCTCCCAAGGTTGAGCACAGCTTGGTGGGACAGTTAGGGCTTTGAGGACCAGGAGGGGATCTGGGTTCAAGTCCTGGCTCTGAGCTTATGTATGCGATCACAGTCAGATCATTTAATTTTTCTCTTTGGTTTCCTCAGTTGAAATAGAGCAGCTGATTCTGGGAGGAAAGTGGGTAAATTATTGATATCATCCTGACATAGGTCAGTGCTCTGCAAGTCCTGGTTCTTACTGCTTACTTGCTAGGATACTTTAGTGAAATTTCAGGCTCCAAACTAGACTCTTTCCCACCCCTAGCTGAGGAAATAATTCAATCCAAGAGTGGTGAATTACTGGGAAGGACTGAACGTGAGTGGCTGCTTGTATTCCCCAGCCATGAAAAGACGTCACCCTGGGGCGCCTGGGTGGCTCAGTGGGTTGGGCTGCTGCCTTCGGCTCGGGTCATGATCTCAGGGTCCTGGGATCGAGCCCCGCATCGGGCTCTCTGCTCCGCAGGAAGCCTACTTCCCTCTCTCTCTCTCTCTCTCTCTGCCTGCCTCTCTGCCTACTTGTGATCTCTGTCTGTCAAATAAATAAATAAAATCTTTAAAAAAAAAAAAAGAAAGAAAGAAAAGACATCACCCTGCACAGGGTCGTGATCTTGAGTTCAATGGTTCTGAATCCTCTGATAGCGCTATGTGTTATGTCCTACTCCTGAGTCGCCGGCACACAGCTGCAGCTTGGTGAAAGATCTCGTCAGACATTTGAAATCCTCTGCCTGAGGCTGGAGTCTGGTCCCCGTGCCCCACTTTCTAGGGGGTACTTAGAGCCATTGTTCACTTTCCTGAGCTTGTTTTTTTTGAGTCTGTAAAATTCAGCTGACATAATCAATGTGAAATGATTTTTAAGGGAAATATTAGAAAGATATGTTATTTTGTGAGAAGTTGATCTGAATGTTTCTAGAAGTAAGTACTCAGGCTTGCCTAGAGCTTGTTTTTCTTCCCTTCTGGGCAACGCAGGTGATCTTGGGCACCTTGCCCTTTCCCTTTAGTGTTGAGACATTTGGGCAAGGTCCTAGATACAAGAAAGGCCATAAAATGCTTATTAGTCAAATTTTGCTAATTATTAGCCACAGTGAGTGATCTGAGGGAGAAAGACAAAGATTTTTTGGGGGGGATTATGATGTGAAGTTAAACTACCATTGTGCTTTAATTTGGATGACTTTGGAGAGTGTAGAAGGGACTTCGTATATGACAACATACTATAGATCCTTGGTTTCAAGCTCAGAAATGAATGAAAAGGCACTTTCCTTTATTTGTAAATGTCTGGTTTTTTCTGAATTCTCGATCCACTTTCTCTTTTGTAACTCAGTAAATACAGCTAATAATTAGTTGAGGTTGAAGGAGAAAGTACATGCTGTCTGCCTTAGTCTAACTACCCTTGTCCTGGAGTGTTCGTCAGCTTCAGCAGAACTACTGGATGTTCCATTTGCTGGGAAACCTCCTTCAAATTGTTCTGGTCTTGGGGTTCACTAGGGCTCAGAGCCACCATGGTTTCAGGGACCAGCCCTAGGAGTATAGTCCATTGCTGGACAGGTCCCTGCTCTGGTGGGACAGTGACAGTGATGTATTGCCATCTCTTTCTTCTTCTGTCTTTTTCTTCCTTCTTCCTTCTTTCCTTCCATCCTTCCTTCCTTCCTCTCTTTCTCTCTCTCTTTCTTTCCTTATTATATTAAATGTTACCAAATAGCTGAAGCTTCCTTTGTTCCAAACCCACTTCCCCCAATTCCTTTCTCTCACTCCCGGAAGGAAATCCTATCCTGAACTCCAAGACTGTCTTTACAGCCCAGTTTTTATACTCTGCTTTATTCCTCATCCATAACAATGGAGTATGGCTTTGTGTTCAACTCTATGTCAATGCCATCATCCAATACATATAATTCTGTAAATTTCTGCTTTTCCTCAGCATTGTGTTTTTGAGATTTAGCCATGTTTTCCCATGTAGAACTAATGACTTAGTTTTAACTGCTGTGTGGGTGTCCCTTGTGTGATTGTACTCCTTTCCCGTCCTACAGTAGCACCATACACTAGCACCACATAGCATGCTAACATTACTATACTACTTCTGTAGCTTTGTTTCTTTTAAAGTGTAGGAGTTTTACTATTTTACATGTAGGTCATTAATCCACGTGGAAGTTACTTTTCTATATACTATGAGGCAGAAATTTTATTTTCTTCCATATGAGTTATCCCCATCTTTATTCAACTCTTTGACATTATGTATGGCAAAAGTGAGGCCCAGAGAGATAGAATGACTTGCTCAAGGCACACAGTGACCCTGTAGTGGGACTGTGTCAAAGAAGACATTTTCCTTTTTCCCTTCATTTTTTTGACCTGACTATGCAGAGTTATTTTTGTATTACATGATTCTTTATGAATTAATATTTGAATTACATTCAAATAACTGCATTCGCAAAATTGAGGTATAATTGACATATAACATTATGTTAGTTTCAAGTGCGTGGAATAATGATTCAATATTTGTATATACTGCAGAATGATCACCACAATAAATCTGACACAACATCTGATACCATATGACATTACGAAATTTTTTTTTTTTTCTTATGAAAAAGACACTTATGACCTACTCTCTTAGACTCTGAACTCCGGGAAACAAACTGAGGGTTACAAAAGGAGGGTGGGGGGATGGGGTAACTGGCTGATGGGTATTAAGGCGGGCACGTGTTGTGATGAGCACTGGGTGTTATATGCAACTAATGAATCATTCAACGCCACATCAAAAACTAATGATGTACTATATGTTGGCTAACTGAACATAATAATTAAAAAGATTTTTAAATAAAAAAATACAAAATAAAACAAAGAAAGGGAGGGGAAAAAAAAGATTCTTACTATACTTCCTGTTGTGAACTGGCCTCCAAGGAGCCTCCAGTTTTATTGGGATTCCCCTGAAGTTGCTGCATAGAGTCAGCAAATGAGGGTTGTCCAAATCCTCACCATGTTGTACATTACATCCCCATGACTTATTTTTTTTAATAACTAGAAGTGTGTACCTTAATTTTTAAAAAATATTTTATTTATGTATTTGACAGAGAGAGATCATAAGTAGGCAGAGAGGCAGGCAGAGAGAGAGGGGGAAGCAGGCTCCCTGCTGAGCAGAGAGCCCGATGTAGGGCTTGATCTGAGGACCCTGGGATCATGACCCGAGCTGATGGCAGTGGCTTAACCCACTGAGACACCCAGGCACCCCAGTACCTTAATTATTTTATAACTGGAAGTTTGTACCTTTATCCCTTTCTTATATATAATTTTTATATAAAAATTTATATGTAGAAACAAACTGATTGGCAAGTGTACCATAATCTCTGTGAAACTCTTGCGAATGTCCACACTTGCTAAGAAAAGCCTGATTCAGGACTTGAAAACCATGACAGTAATATGAAAGCACTTTTCTTCTGCTTAAGACCCATGAGTTCAACAACTACTTAGTATTTCTTCTTGGTTTCCCCCACAACACTTTCTTTGTGCCATCGTTATAGGGTTTATTTTATGCTGACGGGGCATTCCAGTGGGTTGATTTTGTTTATATAGATTGCAAATAGCTTGAGGACAGGACTCGTTATGTTCATCTTATTCTGGAGGCTTATATATGTTGTTGCTACAGTGTTTTTGATTTAGAAAAAAGTGTGTGGGTGGGGAAGCTAGATCCAGAAATACAGAGAAAAATATTAAACAAATTTCACTTTCTGAAAATAATGTTATGTTAATTGAATTGTTAGAGTTTGCTAGTAAAAATGACTTTAAAATGTACTATTACTATTTTTAAAAGAACTTACATAATTCATTTAATTTTTAAAAACCAATGAATTCATTAACATTCAGACAAATTCTTTCCACTGGCTTTCAAATACTTGGGCTTTTGGGGGGCAAATATTTTGTTTAGAGTTGATTTTGAATTGAAATATAAATCTTTAATTAGGACACAGATTTTTGGATTTCATCAAATACACATCTATCCTTGGATTAACTGGGAAAACCTGCTAGTTTTGTAACTAAAGTTTTGTACTAATTTTTCTGTTATTTGTATTTGGGACTTGTAGAAACATTTAGTTTGCTTATTTGCTTGCTTTTTGGTACTGTTTTCTTAAAACAAGAGGACATTATCTGAGAGAAGATGTGTTTATATAGGAATTATATTTCAGACAAGTGAATTAGATTAGGGGTCACTAACATAATCAGAAAGACTTGGAAGCAGTAATTCTTCATTCATCTGTGAGTTTATGAGGAAACTAGTTCAAGGGCACTTAAGGACACATCACTTTTCTGGGCATTCAGGGTCTGCCCTCTATTGGTGAGATGTGCTGGGGAAAAAAATGCCTTTATCCCTTAGAATTCTGCATTAGGTTGAAATAAACTTTATTGATTAGCCATAATGTTGATGGGAAGTCAGGTATGAATAAGGTAGAATTGGATTTAAAAACTCAAGATTGGATTTAATTTTTCTTAATCTGGGACCTGTTAATATAGGAAGAAAGATTGGGGGACTGCTAAAGAAAAATAGAGAAATTCTGGGAAAATTTCAGTTTCACATTTAGAAGACTAACTGCTTTGAAATCTTAAATCAAATGAGGGGTTGGACAGGTTTACTGAAGGAGTAAAGACCACTCCATTTGCCTCCATGTACCCAATACACTATTACACTTTATATAAATATATCTTGATCTTTTGTGCATACCAGTCATTCCCTAATAGTAAGCCCAGTGCTCTTGTTATCAATGAGACTCTAAATATTTTGAAATACAAAATTATTTAGTTCATTGCAGAATACCCCTAATTTAAGGGTAATTTACACTGAAGTTAATTGATGAAAAAAGTTATAACTTCATTAAAAAATATAGGTTTAGGAGGCTCATTAAGAAAAAGTGCAAAATATTAAAATTATACATGATTTTTACTATTTTGCCTTTTATTTGCCTCTTATGTGATCCTTTTTTTGCATTCAAAAATTTAATACATATGAGAAACTTGGAAGAGAAAAATCCATTTTTATATATTACTCTTATGGAAAAAATGCTACATAAGTAGGCTCAGAAACCAAACTGGGTTTACACACAGACTTTTCATAGCTGAAAAACTGTCTTTCATGATTGCTATGCAAAGTTATGAGTTATTTATCTCTCTCTTTTTTTTTAAAGATTTTATTTATTTGACAGACAGAGGTCACAAGTAGGCAGAGAGGCAGGCAGAGAGAGAGAGAGAGGAGGAAGCAGGCTCCCTGCCGATGCCGGGCTCGAGATGCCGGGCTCGATGCGGGGCTCCATCCCAGGAGCCTGGGATCATGACCTGAGCCAAAGGCAGAGGCTTTAACCCACTGAGCCACCCAGGCGCCCCTGAGTTATTTATCTCTTTGTTCCAGTTGTTAGCTTGTAGACTTTGGTGAAGTCTGAAAAAGTAAATTCCTATGTCAGTTACCTAAGAATCTGTTCTTCTTCTTCTTTTTCTTTTTTGTATTAAGTATGCTCCACACCAGCATGTAGCCCATAACAGGGCCTGAGCACACAACCAGAGATCAAGTCGCCAGTCAAGATCAAGAGTCAGGTGCTTAACCCACTGAGCCACCTGGGTGCCCCAAGAATCTGTTCTTAATAAACAACCTCGTAGAATACCAAAACTAAATGTCTTTACTACGAAACCCCCTCTTTTTAAAAAGTATCTGGCAGAAACAATGTGCTGTATGCCAAACCTTTTATTTTTAGGGTATCCGTGTCACTCCCAGAACATGACTCCGGCTTTCACAGTAGTCTTCTGGCTACCATGATTCTCAATCTGGAAAAGCCAAGCTTCCAGGCTGATACCTGCTCTACTTGTATTCAACTTATCTCTTCTGTTCTATCCTTCCGTTAGGGGACGAATTCTGTCCCCCTAAAGGATGTTGCATTCCTAATTCCCTGGTGCCTGTGAATGTGATTTTATTTGGAAATAATCCTTGCCGATGATTAGGTTGAGATGAGGGCATTAAGGTGGGCCCTAATCGAAGAATCAGATTTGGATTTCTGAATGTCGGAACGTTGCATTCATTAGTGTCCTGAAATCCACTGCTAACAATTCCTATTTACATTTTACTGACGCTGTGTCTCTTTTCCCAGGTAGGCTCTACTTGCTTCCATTTTATATGTGAAGGCGCCCTCAGCACCTTAGAAGGCAAGTGGAAGATGAATTCCAAAAGTAATTATTCTTCAGAAATACTCTGCAGGGAAGTGCTGTGAACGAGGGAAGGCTATGTGATGGAAACTCTTCTTGCGATGACCAGCCTCACATGGTACATGGATTGCAGTTATGTGTTTTAACTCAGAATATTTTCAGCATTAGCTAAATTTATTCTGATTATCAGCTTCTTCCTAGGCATCCCTTTTCATTATCTGATTCTTACTTCTCAAATTTGTGATTTTAGTGTGAATGACTAAATATTCTCTGAGTATAGCAAATATAACAAAACTAGCACCTTTTTTAAATGTAATTTTTTCCCAGTATTACAAGATTGTTTATGCACCACACCCAGTGCTCCATGCAATACGTGCCCTCCTTAATACCCACCCAACCCCCAAACCCCCTCCAAAACCCTCAGTATAAAACTAGCACCTTAATCATATAGTGAAACTTGTTTTTTATTGTTTTCTTTAAGATTTTATTTATTTATTTGACCGACAGAGATCACAAGTCGGCAGAGAGGCAGGCAGAGAGAGGGGGAAGCAGGCTCCCTGCTGAGCAGAGAGCCCGATGCGGGGCTCGATTCCAGGACTCCGGGATCATGACCTGAACCGAAAGCAGGGGCTTTAACCCACTGAACCACCCAGGTGGTGCCCCAATTGTTTTCTATCTTAATATTATCCTTGTATATTTTGGAATGTGGATCAGCTGCATAGATCATGAATTTTTCTGTGTCTTATTTTCAGAGCTGGTCTGCAACCCTCTGCAAGTTTGTTGAGCAGAACTAATTGATTAGAGTTTGATCACACCGTGCCCATTTTATATAAAGCCAAGGAACTAGTTAAGTTTGGACATGTTAGTGGATTGCTTAAATTCACGCCACCGGCCTCAAAGGACCTTGAATAAGAGCATTTTCTTGGTTCATTGCAAACCTATCACTGGTATTAGAAAGCAGCTCAAGGGCATATGAGGAAGGGTCATCCCCTCTGCGGAGGAAGCATTACCATCACTATTTACTGACTTCTTGCTGTAATTTGGAGCTAAATAGATTTTAGTCAAGTATCTTAAGAGTCAGTATCTTTAAGAGAATACAACTATATGCGGAGTTGCTAGGGAGTCATATGACAGAAGAAATACTGCTACAGTTATCTGTGATAATATTTTTCTTAGTTTACTTTTACTGAGTGTCAATCAAGTTCTGCACTGTTGAACAGGAAGAGACTGGTCATGAAAAACCCATTATCCTAAGCTAGGTATTAATAATCTCTTTGTCTTTGTTAATATTATAATATGCTTCATTGTGCCAGACTTGGAGCACGAAGTATCAGAGTTATATAAGTGTTCTGGCCTGTGGAGGTGCCTGAGAAAGACACTTGAAGTTCTAGATTGTTCAGAGGTGGAACTACACTGATAACAACATGGGTGAAAATGTTACAAAATGCCTCTACGTAAAGGACTCTTAATACAGCTTTCTTTCTTTTTTTAAGATTATTTATTTATTTATTATTTATTTTGGATTATTTATTTATTTATTTATTTGAGAGAGAGAGAGAGACAGAAAGAGAGCGATCATAAGTAGACAGAGAGGCAGGCAGAGAGGGGGAACAGGCTCCCTGCTGAGCAAAGCGCCCAATGTGGGGCTCAATCCCAGGATGCTGAGATCATGACCTGAGCTGAAGGCAGAGGCTTAACCCACTGAGCCACCCAGGCACCCCTATATAGCTGTCTTTTGGTGCTCTTCCCTCTAATTGTTCATTCTTGAGAGTCTCATATCTCTCTCCTGTTAGTAGTTCACTATCTTTATGCAAGGAAACTTGTTGAGTGTCTTGGGAGGTGATGACACTCACTATTTTTAAATACAAGGTAGTAGAAGAAAACTACCATGGTATTATTCACAGTAGCCAAGATAGGGAAATAACCTAAGTGTTGTCAGTGGATGAATGGATGAAGAAAAAATTATATATCGTGGAATATTATTCAGCCTTAAAAAGGAAAGAAACCCTGCCATTTGGACAACATGGTTGAACACAGATGTCAGGTTAAGTGAAAGAAGCCAGATACAGAAAGACAAATACTACATGATTTCACTCTATGTGGAATCTAAAATAGGTGAGAGTAGAATCGTGGTTGCTAGGGGTTGGGTGTTAGGAGAAATGGGGAGATGTTGGTCAAAGGACACAAAGTTTCAGTTCTGCACAATGAATAAGCTCTGGAGACCTCATGTACAGCATGGTGACCACTATACTATACTGTATATATACACAGTATATCTATACTATACTATACTGTACTATAGCCAATACTATACTGTATACTATACTATACTGTACTATATTGTAGATTTGAAATTGTCTATACTATACTGTAGACTTGAAATTGTTTTTGGTGGAATAAAATGTATTTTATTTCAATGATACTGGTACAGGAAGGCCCAGAAAGGCCATGGGTTTGTATACTTGAAATGTGCTCAGAGAGTAGATCTTAAGTATTTTCACCACTTTGACAAACATGAAATGGCAACTAAGTGAGGTGATGGATATATTAATCAGCTTGATGGTCACGATCATTTCACAATCTGTGCACACACCAGAACATCATATTGTGCATGTGCAATGTATACACTTTTTATTTGTCAATTATACCTCAGTAGAGCTGGGGACACAAGAAGAAAACCACATAGATCCCACATTACCTTTCCTTTCATGACTGGTGCTTAGGCCTATGTACAGGGGCTATACAGAAACTTGTGGGACAGTAAAATTGTCACTGAAATTCAAGAAAGAGCATTTAGTTTTTAAGAACAAATGGTTCGTGTTCCCAGTACAGACTGAAACCTTCTTATCTGCAAACTTGCCTCTATGATAACAGACAGGCAGAGCTTTTGTTCTGAGAAGAAAAGAATAGCTAAGGGTGTAAAGAGTACTTACCAGTGGAATTAATTTTTTATTATTATTAACTGACTTGGTGTAATTATAATTACTTATTAATGGAAGATTATTGTCATTCATCACATAAGGAGTCTTGTCATCTCAGAGTTGGAGGAAATGGTAGAGGCACCGAGTGCCTCCTGGAGGGCAGAGCAGTGAAGCTGTAAGGTGGTAGAGTTCTCCACAGCTGTAACGTTTGTCCTGCATAGAAGTCCTTGCTCAGTCACTTATTGACTGGACAACCAGTGATCGAACTTCTCTGAGTCTCAGCTCTTTTTTTTATTTGTAGAAGGAGAACAATAGTTGTTTTCAGTGTTATGAGGAGTCAGTGTGACAGAATGTAATCGTAGTATCCTGTCACATGCTCTCTCAGGAAATCTTCAAATAGCTTAAAACTAAACAATACAATCAGAAAGAGCTTTCGAGTTTGTATCAGTAAAAACAGCAAAAACCACACACCATAATATTCTGAAGATAAATAGGAGTCAATGCATATTTAAGTATTAGCATAATGAGAAAAATTTCAAGTATTCTTAGTAGTATAGCATGTGAAACACGGGATGTGAATAGGACTCTTGCTTTATCTAAAAATATCAATGCTATGTTAACTATTTATAATTTTTAGAAGATATTAATACTACAAAATCTGATAATTTGTAGCTTCTTTGGGTTTATCTACACACACAGTTGAATAACCTGTGAAAAATGGCAGAATGGTAGGCAGAATAATGACCCCCACAAGGATATTCATGTCTTAGTTCCTGGAAACGATGAACATGGTATGCTATATGCCGAAAAAGAATTAAAGTGGCAGAAAAGTTAAGTTTGCCAATTAGCTGACTAACGAGATTATCCCAGATTATCCAAGTAAGATGAATGTAAAGTGTTCTTCAAAGAAGGAGAGAGAGGCAGAAGTGGAAGAACCAGAGAGGTGGCAAAGTCAGGAGGACCTTGTTTGATGTTGCTGGTTTTGAAGACAGAAGAAAGAACCAAGCAATGCAGGCAGCCACTAGAAGCTGGAAAAGGCAAGAATATTGATTCTCCCCTAGAGTCCTCAGAGAGGAATGCTGCCCTGCCAGCAACTTGATTTTACCCTAGTGAGATCCTCTTAGGATTTCTGAAATATGGAACTGCAAGATAATATATTTGTATTGTTTCAGATTTTGGTGATTTGTTACATTTGGTCATAGAAAATGAATACAGGCAGTTTTGTTTCTTTCTTTTCAACTCTTTTACATTATTTTTTCTTTTCTAATTGCATTGGCTGACACTTTCAATACAGTATTTAATAAAATGGTGATATTAAATACCCATTTCCTGTCTTGATTTTAAAGGGAATATTTCTAACTTTTTGCTGTTAAGAAAGACGTTTGTAGATTGTGGTGATGGCTTCATGAGTATATATGTATCTCCAAACTCCTCAGATTGTAAACATGAATTATATGCAGCTTTTTGTATGTCAATCATATCCTTAATTAAGTGGTTTTTAAAAAGAGAAAGATGCTGGGCGCCTGGGTGGCTCAGTGGGTTAAGCCGCTGTCTTTGGCTCAGGTCATGATCTCAGCATCCTGGAATCAAGCCCCACATCAGGCTCTCTGCTCAGCAGGGAGCCTGCTTCCCCCTCCCCCCTCTGTTTGCCTCTCTGCCCACCTGTGATCTCTGTCAAATAAATAAATAAAATCTTTAAAAAAAAAGATGTTTACTGTATCAGGTTAAGGAAACTTCATTCCATTTCAATTTTTATCAGGAGTACTTAGAAAATTTCATTAAGTCCTATATCTTAATTTTCCCTTTTTAATGTTTTATATTTCTCCCCCTCTTTTTCTGTTAAGAGAATAATATAATTAGGCTTCTTCCCTTTCTTGTATTTTGGGAAAGTTAATGAGTTAGGGAGGAAAGAATCTTCCAAAATTAATAAATCCTTTAGCTCTGAAAGTAGGGAAGTTACCTTTATTGTGGTGGCATTCTCAGAGCAGCACCAAAATAGATGAATTAAAGAAGAGAAGTGACAGCTAATATGGTAGTAAGCTATGCATAGTGAATTATGGATAGTAAGTTTAAAACAGCAAATAATGCAAAATATGAGGCTAAAATTTATCCAGGGACAAATTCTCTTGTCAAACACCTTTACCCAGTTTTCCCACTGTCACTTGCTTTTGGGTATGTTTGTTTTTATTTTCTGAATGGAGCAGAATAGTTCAGGAAACTCCATGGTTATTGAAGCCCAACATGCTTAAGATATTTGATGCTTTATGCGTCTACCAACATTTCAGTCACAGGTAGGGTCAATAACTATGTCTTCTACAATCTGACCATTTCAGTGTTCCTACTTTCTCAATCAGTGACTTGATATATTGGCTCAATATAAATATGGTTCACCTTCGTTCCCTTTTCTCATATTCCAACCTCCCCTTTAATTTGCAAGCACAAATTCATAATTTAGCAAGAAAAGTTAGTTTCTGGTTGACTGCCTATTATGTACTCTGTTGAAACACATTTCCCAAATGGAACATTATTACTCTTGGATCTTGTCATTGCCCTTGAATGATGGATTTGGGTCAACACTGAAATTAGTTTCTAATCCAAGCTAAGAAATGAATCCTTGTACATTTTAGGGTGGAGATATGAGAGGGGATTGAAGGTAGCAATGGGGAGTGGAAAAGAGTGCCAAATAATGAGGCGTTACCACTGAAGACAGCTTTGCATAGAGTCACTCCTTGGAAGAACTCCTGTGACAGGAGAAGAACCCACATACCTGAGCTATAGCAGTTTTTGAGTGAAGTAGGTTAAATAATGCTGTAAAACAGCTGTGTCCAAACTGTGTTCTGTGGAAACTATACCTTTGGTCCCTTTCCTAAACATTCCAGTTCGTAGTCTTGCATTTAATGTCTTTATCTGTGGAATACCTACTACTATTTCAAAGTGCATCTCTTTTCTGGAGAATATAATTTGGACGAAAAAGAGTGAGGAATGTTTCTTTTAAGGTTTTTTTTTTTTTCCCTGTCACTATTTAGGGCCGATACTATAATTAGTAAGAGAATAGAAAGAGGAAGACGCTTATAGAATTATGTCCTTTGTGACAAGGGATTCATTGTTATCATGTTTGAAACACGTTCAGTTGTTTTTATTATCCTTGGATAGCCTGTTCTGCATTCGTTTGGGTAATTGCTTTTATTCACTTATTTATTCAACAAATATTTGTGGAGCACCAACTATATGCCAGGTATCATGCTGGAATGAAGGACATAAGAGCAAACTACAAAGATACACCTCTATAAAGAAAAACCATGTCAAAAGTGCTGTGATAAATGACCTCGAAGATGCAAAGGGAGCACAGAGGAGAGATGCCTAATCAAGATTTGAGGTTCTAGAGAATTTTCCCCAGAGCTAGCAATGTCTAAACTGAGACTTGAAGGATTGTTAAGAGTTAGGGAGATGGGGGCGCCTGAGTGGCTCAGTGGGTTAAAGCCTCTGCCTTCGGCTCAGGTCATGATCTCAGGGTCCTGGGATCGAGCCCCACATCGGGCTCTCTGCTCTGCGGGGAGCCTGCTTCTTCCTCTCTCTCTGCCTGCCTCTCTGCCTACTTGTGATCTCTCCCTGTCAAATAAATAAATAAATAAAATCTTTAAATTTAAAAAAAAAAAAGAGGGAGATGAAGTGAATTTTTGTTTAAAAAAAAAAAAAAAAGATGAAGAAGTGTCAGAGTTAAGACCTGGAAATGACAGAGAAGAGCCTGATTGAAGAACTGAAAAATAAGTACATAAGTACATAAAGTGCAAGGGAAAAACGATGAGGGGTAAGCCTGGAGAACTAGATATGGGCAGAGTATAGAGAACCTTATAAATAGAAACAGAAAGTCTGAAATTTATTCTGAGAGAAGCAAAGAGTTTCAGTTTAAAGAGTTTTAAGCAGGGAAAGATTCTGGCTATTGTATAAGGTAAGACCAACTACAGATGATCCTTGAATAACACAGATTTGAACTGCTTGAGTCCATTTACATATAGAATTTTTAAAATATAGCTACAGTACTATAAATGTATTTTCTTTTCATTAATATTTTCTTAACATTTCTTTTTTTTCTAGCTTACTTTATTATAAGAATAAAGAATACAGTATATAAGATATACAACATACAAAGTATGTGTTGTTTATGTTACTGGTAAGACTTCTGGCCAACAGTAGGCTATTAGTAGTTGAGTTTTGGGGGAGACAAAAGTAATACACAGATTTTCCACTATGAGGGGGTTGGCATCTGTAACTCATGCATTGTTCAAAGATCAACTGTATTGTAAGATATGCTACTGTAGTAATCCAGGTAAGAGATACAAGTCACCCAATTCTCACCATGGAATTGCCATCAAGATTGTAGATCTGGTATATGTTGAGCCAGGGAATCAGTTGGCCATGGAGAGTAACTGGCGATGGTGAGGGTTAGGGTTGAGTCAGATATCACAGGGAAGTTTTGGTGTTGCCCATGATGTGAATGGTGATCCCATTCCCTGAGATACAAAGCATAGGAGGGAGAACAGGGTCAGGTGGCAGAGGGCAAGTTCAGTTCTGCACCTACTGAGTTTGAAGTGCACATCTGGAAGTAGGCAGATGCAGTAAAAATTGGAGATTGGAGGGAGATTGGGGCTCTTGATGGTAACTTAATTTCTAGAACTTTAGGAATTCACTATGGGAGAGAATAGTTAGGTGGACTGGTGGGGCAGAGCTTATCAGTGGATTGAGGAGTTAATGGGAGGTGCGGCATGGGTTGACTGGATATATAATCAATCTCCAAGCTCTGAAGTGGAAACAGCAAAGAGATAGAGCAGCAGCTAAAGGGGCGCGTGGTATTGAGGAAAAGCTTTTATAAAAATGGAAGATAATTGAATATATTTAAATGTGATTAGGGTGGAGTTTGAAGAGTAGAGATTAGTAGAACAGAACACGATTCCTGCAAATCCTGGGGTGGAAGTGGAGCATCTGGAGCTGAGGTTAGCTTTAAGTGGGAAGAGCGACATTAATTTCCATCATAATAGAAGTGAAGGAAATTAATGGTAAATATATGAATACATTTTCAGTCTTGGTGGAAGTATTCGATGAAGTCTCTTCTGTGGATGGTTTTTCTTCTGTGCATGCAAGATCAGGCATAGAGAGCAAGGAGAGTGGAGATTAGAGAAGATGGGGGGAGGTTTGAAAAAGGGAAGGGTGTTTAAGAGCACAGCTGTGTAGGGGCGCCTGAGTGGCTCAGTGTGTTAAAGCCTCTGCCTTTGGCTCAGGTCATGGTCCCAGGGTCCTGGGATGGAGCCCTGCATTGGACTCTCTGCTCGGCGGGGAGCCTGCTTCTCCCTCCCCCACCGCCTGCTTCTCAGCCTACTTGGGATCTCTGTCTGTCAAATAAATAAATAAAATCTTAAAAAAAAAAAAAAAGAGGACAGCTATGGGCAACTTCATCCAGTGGTGGTGGTGAGGGTAGTAAAGATGAGGACTGCGTTTAGTCAGGACTGGGAAACAACTGGTGACTTTAGTGGAGGCATTCAGTCGTTCGTTATTCAATGCATTCAGCTGACTGGTATGCACTACATTTTACTCACACAGTAATGACTGATTCAATGTGGTAGAGTTAAGAGCCAGTTGGGTATAAGGAAGCTTAAGTCATGAAAATGGAGAATCCTGAAAGGAAAAAGTGAGGTGGGAAGGCAAGCCCAACCTAGGAGCATAATCTAATAAACAAAAGTGCTAGCTGTTGCTGTTGTTGTTCTAATAGAAAATCACCAGAGCTTGTTATAGTGCACTGAGTGGAATGGTGACATTGCAATATTGTGGAAGAATGAAACAGAATTCTTTATGGACTGTGTTTAAATCAGAGAAAACAGGCCAAGGTGTCCATGAACATCAATAAAGCTTTATAACAATACAATTCATTACCATTGTTTGGATTAATATTGTAATAATTACACACTTTTTACATTATGAAAATAAGTCATAAATAGTGTAAAAATAATTCTGAAGATCAACTTCTCACAAACTAGGAACCCTGAAAACAAGTTAAAAAAGCAAATAAAAACAAATTAGAAACTGAACACAATGCTATTATCTCCAAACTGCACATCAAAAACCGCATGTCTTTTGATTCAGCAATGTCAGCTGGAGAAATTATAATGAAATTGAAATAAGAAATCAAACAGGGAGCATTCAAGCTTTCAGTTATGTACACTATAGAGAAAAACAGGTTTGTGCCATATTTACAGTGATAAGACACAACACATTCTTAGAATAATCAATTACAAGAGACTGGCCCACAAAATGTTAAGAAAAATATGCAGTGTAATGCTTGCCAAAATATTTTTTTTTGCATTTTCCTCTTATTTTGTATTCACGTGATTTTTTTGGCAATATAAAAATAGCTGCACATAGAGATGAACTTTAAAATGTAAAAAATACAAATAAAAATATAATATTTTCTAATGGAAAATCAGATACATACATCTTTTTAAAATGTTAAGTCGCATGAAACATTTACAACAGTATAAAGAATATTCACATAAATGTCAACAATAGGTAAGACATTCTTTTGTGAATCCAATTTATTAATATTTCTGAGATATGTGAGGATATCTACTACATTTTGAGAAACGGTACTTTATCGATAAATCAAACACAACAGATCAGGTTGAAAAAAATCTTCCTATTCCCCAAAGGACAGTTCTGTCAATAAAGCAGCATAGGGAATCTTATGCATTAAACACATTTAAAATATCAGAAATACCATTAAAATGTTTCAGTATTGGATTAGCAAAACAAAATCCACCAAAAGCTTAAGTTGGAAGCTTATCTCTGCTACAGCATAAAGTAAATCTAGCCAATATGAAAAAAGGGGGAAAAGTAGGGACGGAAGTTCCTCACATTTTAAAATAATTTTAGCAGAATCATAATTGATCAGATATGTTAATTCCACTAGAAATGAAGATTTTTTAATTGCCAGAATCACAGGTGCTTATTCTTAATTATTATTTTTGAGAACATATGATTAGGTTGCTATGGACTTGATTTTACAGAGATAGCAGAGGTTTTTTTTTTTTTTTTTTAAATTTGTTTTAGTAGAAATTTAAAAGTTCATTTTAGTAATGTTAATTATTAATATAACTTGGTTATGAAGACATAGAGGAAAAACAAGATTTCAAATATCAATCTCTGCATGTTCCTATGATTGCTTACTAGAAGATTAAAACACCACCTGCTATTCAAGCATAACTCATTTCTGGGTAAGATAATATATAGTGGCAAAAAAAAAAAAAAGGATGAAAAGCAGTATTAGCTTTTTATGGTACAATAGTAATATAAAAAAAACCTTGGAAAATTTAAGCACATTTTTAAGTGATAAAAACATAAGATGCTGGACATTTTTTCCATAGGTCTTGACATGCTGATCTGACCATTTTCCAAACTAGCAGATATATGTATATGGTGTAGACAGAGGACCTCTAGCATGCACTACAGAAGCATATGTTTTTACTGTCCCATCAGAACATCATGGACAGAAAGTAAATTCAAGAACATATTTTTTTGTTTTTGGTAGAAATCCAAGATATTCTTATGTTTTCTATAAAATCAAACAAGAAAGAAAAATCCTCCAGGATAGCTTCTCATAATGAAAATGAAAGCTAGAAGAAAAACTGGGGCATATTTGTGTGTCAGGTACTCTATGAATGTGTTAGACTTCTTTAACATCGGTTTTGTCAGATTTCATCAAATGAAATAAGCTAAAAAAAATGAGGATGAAAGTTGGTAAAGGCATATGGTATATGCAATGAACATGAAATAAAAGGATCCATGATCCAAGTAAACACACATCATCTCTAGGTACACTGTTTTGTTTTACATTAGGAAAGACTGGTCACTGAAACATATTACAGCAAATTCATGAACTTTAAAAATAAAATCACACACTAACAGTTTAGGAATGCTATTAAACAGAAAAATGAAATTATCCATAGTAGAGTTGCATTGTCCATAAAGAAAAAAAAATGCATTAGCACCAACATGAATGGAAAACAATATTAAAGCTAAAACACACACTGATTTGGCATCCTTAAAAGATGCCTATCAGAAATAGAAGTAGCTCTTGACTTATTTCCAATGTGTCTTTCACATATTTTTTCTCAATCTTCTATCCAATAACTCAAATTAAGGGTTGGAAATCTTGAAGAAAACTAGATATCTGCCAACACATATGCCAGCAGACATAAGTTTTTAGTTCATTCGGCAATATTTGAGAATTCTCTATATTGATGACAACATGGATGGCTGGAAATATTTTAGTAACTAAAAGTTCAAGGTTATCCATGGTGGTTAAGACCTAATAATTCCATTGAACGAAGAAGAGTACAATCATCTCTTTGTTTTTCTCAAGGAAATTAATGTAATAGGAGTCTACAGCTTCTCTTACTCATAGAATAAAAATCAATGTTGTCAAATCAGTTATAGAGCAAAACCCAACATAACCTAGGACAGAAGGGTATTCTTAAAGGGCTATGTTCAAAAAAATTTTTTGTGTGTGTATAAAATGTTTCTTCTTGATATTGAGGTATTTTGTTTTGAAGCTGCGCAAGTTTTCAATAGTGATTCATCTCAATATCTCTTTCTACTGGAGGAGTAGAAAGAAAGATAGAAAGAAATATAGCCACCAGATTTTTTCAAGACACTGCTGCTTGTTTTCCTGAAGAGACAGTAGTTCTACCTGCTTTGGTTCATTTTTCCAAACCATGTAAGACAAATCGTTTCAGACATTGAACAATACTTTTTCCTAACCATGTCAAACAAGAGATGGTTGGAAAATAAAGGCCTTCTATTGTTTTAAAAATGCCGAACTGGCCTCAAGTGTGGAATGTTATTAGAAATGTTACCAATTGTATTGATCTAATAATTTGGACATCTTTCCAATCTCAAAAACTTATTAGAAATAAAAAGAAGGCATTTTGTATAATTGAACATTTGGTTGTAGAATATGAAAGAGATCCCAAGCATTGTAAGATCTTTGTCTTATAGTCATATCTTAATTGTTGTCACCATAAGTCAGTGATGAGCTAATTTTCCCTCTGGCGGTGAAAACTTATGAATGGAGCTAGAAATGTTCCCACAAAATGACATTGAGTCAGGAGAGAAAGTATATTGTCCTATGGGCTGAAAGAGTGACTATACTCTTCTTTGATGGTGTTTCCCTTAATGTAACCCTTCCACTCAGAATAAGCATTTCAAAACATATCACCAACTCTTTACTGTGCAAAGAAATGCTCAGTCTAATACAATTAAGTAAGTTTTGAGCAAGTAGATGAAAAATATTCTATGGCAACTATATTTCACAGCTTTCTGACACACAGATTTGGTCTGTGCCTAAGACAAACATTTAGAAATGTAAAAAAAAAAAAAAAAAAAAAAAAAAAATAAAGAAATCTAAATATGGACAAAACTTAAATCTAAATAGAATGATAAGAAATAGAAATGAGTTAATACTATCAAATGTGACCAAATCTTGACTTAACTGATGATCACTATGTAAGTTGCAGTCATCATATGAAAAAAAAGTCAAAAAGAATTCAAGAAATTGCTTGACTTTGATACTTTACAATGACTGAACTGAAAGCAGTGTTTCTTTTATATTCTCTTCAGTTATTCAGAACAAGAGAGAAGTTAGTAAAAAGTCAGCTTGACTACTGCTACCAAGTTATTGGGATTTGAAGACCTTCTTTTAAAAAATTGTACAAAACAAATGTGACAAAAACTGAAACAAATCTTTTCTTAATATTCCTGGGACTAGAAAAGAAAAGCATAAAAAAAGAATGAAAAATATCTTTCTGTTTCTAGAACTTTGTAGAAAATGTTTGAAATGGGTTGGATCTTGGAAGAAAGGAGAGCATCAGCTTCAATAGAGTTTGTAGGGTACATTCCCCCACAATTTCAGAAGAGGTTATTTCAGTCAACCTATTCTCAGGAGTGGTACCCCTTCCCTTTGGTGGGATGTACGCATCCTTTGTCTGCAGGAACAGGGGCTGACATTCCAAGAATCTCCTACCCAAAAGAAGTGCTCTATGCCTCTGTCAGTTTCCAAAAGCACCCATATTAACACTTGTTGGAACTCAGTTTATTATTATTTTTTTAAAGTCTGTTGTTCTGGGTGCCTGCGTGTGTAAACCTCTTTCCTACTTGGTCACAGGAGAGACAGCGCAGGATGCCGAACTGGTCCTCTTCCCTTGTCTTCACTGTCAAGGGCAGCCCAAGGACAAAGATCGGCGGCAACCAGCTCAACCCCTTGATAGTTCAACCAAGGTGGCCATGTGAGCCCGCGATCCTGGAAGCTGGAGGTCTGCAGTCGGGACTGCAACGCCCTCAAAATACAAGACCATTTGTGTGTGTGCTCTCCGCCACCTTATCTCTTTTTGGCAATAAGCCATGGTGTAACCCCCTTGAGATGACAAAAGAAATAAAAGCTCAGATGTGATCAGAGGACTCATCAAGTGGCATGCTAGCATCTGAATGACAAACAGGCTTGGCACACGGTCATGCTTTTTTTGTTAGTTTCAGTGGGCGGTGTGGGCATGAAGCAATGCTAACAGTGAAGGTGAGTAGGGATGCGATGGCAGGCTCTACAATCAGTTAGTAGAGTACATTTCATAGTTTTGAGTCCATATTTGGTCACAATTTCATGTAAACTATTTCATGGCGCTTTTTGTCCATGCAATTAACAAGCCCGAAGTCAGAAAAGAGCAAAAACTATCATTCTCTATCACTGATGTATCTGTTTAAATACATATCTTCACATAAGATAAAGAGATACTGATTTATATTTTTTTGCAGGCTTCTCACTGGTTTCACATATTGCCCAGTTTCAGATGTAAGTGGAGAAAGGATGGACATGTGTACTACTGCAAACAGGAAGAAGCAGCTCTATGTAAACATATCTCAGACTTGTAAAATTTGCAATTCGATTTTCAGCTATAAATATAAAAAGTGGACCATTATATATACAACTTCATGCTCGGAAGGTTAGATTCATCACTGCAGAAAAACAAACAACAGAAAAGACATACGTAGAATTAGTGGTCTAGAATAAAAATCTCAAATTAACATTTATTTTAAGAAAATTGGTAGAACCCTGAATACAGTGTTTTTTGTTTTTGTTTTTGTTTTTAAATTAATGAGCCAAATGATGTGTGTCCCAAATATTACTTTCCTAAAACTCCGGTGTTAATAAAATTTCCTGGGTTCAACCCACTTTTTTTTTTTTGGGCCACTGAGAAATTAGTGGTGTTTGTCTTAGTAATGATTCTGGGAAAGCAGAAAATTAGGATTTTTTCAAATATGTGCCATAATTAAAATACATGTCCTATACTTACATGATCTTCTCCAAACATTAAAAGCCCCTGGGAAAGAGGCTGAGGATTCTGCCCTCGGTGGCACTGTTTATGTCACCCAACCTGACTATCTACTATCCTTCCACTCTTATCTCCTCTTGGCTTTGGCTAGCCCTGCTCTGCTGCAGCCAGTGTGCCAGGTACAGCTGCCTCTTCTCAGGTCTTCAAACCCTATTGGAGATCTAAGGTGATCTAAGATACTGTAAATCTCTGCTTGCTCATTCTGAAGTGCCATAATTATTAAGGTTTTCCTAGAATTAAAGTTAATTCTGAGAGAACTGGGGGGCAACAGTCTTTCAGATACACACTTACAGAGCAGATCTTGCGGACTTTGACTTTTACTCAACAAACAAAACAAAACAAACCCAATGAGAAAAGTAGAAAGCCTAGTTCATTAATTAAAAATACTTGTTTTTCTTGCTCCAAGAAAAAATAGATGCTATATGAGGTGGGATTAAGAGGCTAGGTACTTTGTGATCTTTGGAGACAGTTTGCCCACTGTTTTCTGTATGTCATGTCAATGCCAGAGAATGTGCTTATGGAAGTATTCTTTTCTGCAAACTCTCACTTAGCTTGAAATCCAACAGATATATTTTTTTGAGTACCAATGTTTTGTAAAAAAAAATCTATAGAATTTTAAAGATTCTCTTTTTTTTCCTCTTTAGCATTTTAAAACTTAACTAAAAAAAAATCTCATTTTTTTTTGCTGTAAACCTGTCAACCCTACCTCACAAAATAAAGTTCAGTGAAACATTAAACAATATAAATAAATAAATGAATAAAATATAAATAAATAAAATAATCTGATGAATAAAAAAAATATGAACCAAGATGCCCTTCAGTGGACAAATGGATAAGGAAGATGTGGTCCATATACACTATGGAGTATTATGCCTCCATCAGAAAGGACAAATACCCAACTTTTGTAGCAGCATGGACGGGACTGGAAGAGATTATGCTGAGTGAAATAAGTCAAGCAGAGAGAGTCAATTATCATATGGTTTCACTTATTTGTGGAGCATAACAAATAGCATGGAGGACATGGGGAGTTAGAGAGGAGAAGGGGTCTGGGGTAAATTGGAAGGGGAGGTGAACCATGAGAGACTATGGACTCTGAAAAACAATCTGAGGGGTTTGAAGTGGCGGGGGGGGTGGGAGGTTGGGGTACCAGGTGGTGGGTATTAGAGAGGGCACAGATTGCATGGAGCACTGGGTGTGGTACAAAAACAATGAATACTGTTATGCTGAAAATAAATTTAAAAAAATATGAAGCCTATAGGTATTTTCCTATTATATAGTTTTTAGTCTTCGGATGAGGATGGATAACTTTAAGGTATTTCTTTTTTTTTTTTAAGATTTTATTTATTTATTTGACAGAGAGAGATCACAAGTAGGCAGAGAGGCAGACAGAGAGAGAGAGAGAGAGAGAGAGGAGGAAGCAGGCTCCCTGCTGAGCAGAGCGCTCGATGCGTGACTCGATCCCAGGACCCTGAGATCATGACCTGAGCCGAAGGCAGCGGCTTAACCCACTGAGCCACCCAGGTGCCCAAGGATGGATAACTTTAATAGCCTGGAAGTACTTTCTTTTTTAAAGGTATTTTATTTATTTATTTGAGAGAGAGAGAGCACAAGAATGGGATGAGGGACAGAGGAGAAGCAGACTTCCCACTAGCAGGGAGATGGACACGGGGCTCGATCCCGGAATCCTGGGATCATGACTTGAGAAAAAGGCAGACACTTAACTGACTGAGCTACCTAGGCGCCCCTGAAAGTACTTTTTTAAACATAAATTCTACCATTTATTCACTGTACGAATTATATTGTGAACTAGTAAATCATTATTCTTCAGAGTTTAGAAAACAGAGCTGTATCTAGAAAGAAAAGTCATTTAAACAAACATTAGTTTGGCATGAAAAAAATTAATATCGAGAGTAGTATGGCAAAGGAGACTTGCTCATTAATCACAGTAATTTACGTTGCTACTACATTCTAAATTTTCACACATTTATCACTGTTCTCTAGAGGCTAGTACAACAGTATTTAAAAGGGTAATTCGTGTAGACTATGACTAACTAAAAGTAATCTGCTAGCCTTCCTTAAAGAATATTTAAAAATCACTTAAAAAATAATTTGAGATAGCTAATTTGACTATATAAGAGATTTTAGAACATTTTGTTTTTCTAATTGTTTCTTTCTTCTTCTTCTTCTTTCCTTTTTTTTTCTTTGGAGTGAGGAGGTGTTGGACCAAGCTGATCATGATTTGCATTTGTGTGTGTTGGGGAGTGTGGTAAGCAGGGCTGAAGTTTTCTTATTGAGTTCTTTACATAAGATGTTAGAGGGCAGCCTGGGTGGGTGAGTCAGTTAAGTGTCTGACTCTTAATTTCAGCTCAGGTCATGATCTCAGGGTCATAATCTCAGGGTTGTTAGATGGAGCCCCATGTCAGGCTCTGGTCTGGGCATGGAGCCTGCCTGAGATTCTTTCTCTCCCTCTCCCTCTGTCCCTTCCCGCTCTTCCCCACATGCTCTCACTTTCTCTCAAAAAAAGAAGTGGTTGGATTTAAGAAATCCTTAATCCTATGTAGAACATAGTGTCTATTCTGTGGGAAAATGAGTCCTTAAAAGGGCAATTTCTGATTTTCTAATGCTATTCATATTACTACTAGGTTTGGCCATTTCATGAACCAAAAAGATGAGTCCTTTCTTGGTGCCATGATTACTACGCCCTCACAAAAAGGAAATGATTTAGAAGCAGCCAATAATTAAGTAAACCCAAGTTCTGAGTTCGGTCAGAAGGCTGGATAAAGTAAGTCTTTCAACATTTCCCTCTGTGTAAAGTGCACCTAGGACTGTATTAAAAAATCATTACAGTATTAGATTACAGGTCAACGGTTAAAGAGTAAATGGTAATTCCAGCTCGGGATGGTATTCAAGATGCTAAGAACAGGGGTTCTGAGGGTGAAAGGATACTTTCCTCAGGTGAAGAAGAATATGATGATAGGCCCACCTTCTTGAGAACCCCTTGACCCCAGCTGTGACTGAGCTAATCCTCTGACAGGCTGAGAGTGAGTGTGGGGAGCTGCTAAATAAATGACACTCCCGACAGAGAAGGTTTCTTTGCTGAGTGGGGGGGACTCAGCTAAGTGGGAGAGGGAGTCACACAGGATCTCCTCACCAACGGAGCTGAGGAGATAAGACACACTACAGAGTCAAGTTTCCCTTCATCTCTCTGCAATCCTAGAGTTCTGTGTAGTCATGCTAATAAGGCATGCCTATCAAAAGTTACTCAATAAGCCAAAAGGTGTTAGAGAAAAAACTTCAAAACGATCAAAGTAGCAGGATGCTTCCCCCAGCTCATGTTTCCATCCGTGGAATTCCGTTATCCACTAGTAGCATATATGCACAGTTCTTTATATAATTAAGTCCACACCATTATTGCATAAAGGGTTGGTATTCTCGGACTAGGATGGCGCCAATAGACCTCTTCCCTGCTTCAAGTCCTACCATTGCTTTCCACCGCCCGCTTCTGGTTTTGTTGGGTATTGGCTCTTGCCCCTGGAAGTTACTTAATCTCTCTGAGCTTCAGTTTCTTCATCAGTGTCATTGAGGATAAAAACATTAAGTAAATGCTATCCCCTGTATGAAAGGGCTCCTCATACAGCCTTTGTACAGAGAAGACTTGCTATGAAGTTCCCTTCCATACTCAATATGTACACAGTGACCATGGGTAGCCATATGAAGAGGCTAGAATCAATGGATATCATACAAACACCAACTTAAATATAAACAGATTCTTCTAAATAAATGATCACCAAAGGGAGAAAAAAAAATCATGCTTACACTTTCTGCTTTCTCAGCCTTGTGATTAATATTGGCAGGGTTCTACCATGTGTTTGCATGTCTGCTTATGTAATTGAGTGAAATAGAAAAAGAACCACAATTAAGAATAGTTTTAAATAGTAGGAGGAGTTTATATAAGCAAACCATTGTCAAGATGCACTGCCCCTTTCCATTCCACAGAAAGGATTAGATAGGGAAGGTTTCCAAGTTACAGTGCTTGTTAAGAACTGTTTTCACTCATCAGTTTAGGAGGAAATCAGTAGTAAATATATTAATCAAAATATATTCTGGAGACAGAATCTTTTGCTTTCTAATGCCCGAACAACATTCAGTAATGTCAATTCCAAAAGTTCTATTGTGAAAGGAAAAGACCAGGCCAGGGGAAGAGATAGGGGGAGTGCTTCTTTCAGAAATAATTCTGTAAAGCCTACCTTTTGCCAACAGCCAGGCATGGGTAATCCATCTGGCCCCTGTTTTAAAGAGAACAGTAAGAATTCCTCAGACTCCACAGAAGTGAACATACCTCACAAGTCACATGCTCAGAAGCTTAAAATATGGATTTCTACCCACTAGGTGCCTGTGGCCATAGGCATTTTTTTCTAGTTATAGAATACCCAACATTAGGTAAAAGGAAGAAAATTCAAATGCTTTTTAGAGTGAAAATGCGAATAGAGAAAATAATGCCTAATTTTGAAAAAGTAATTTACAAAGCATAGGGGCCTGCTCAGCTCTACCTTTAGCTAAGCAGTCTGGACTATTCCTCTTAATTTTACTAAAACCCATTTAATAATTATCTTGATTAAATAAACAAAACCAACTTCTCTTCTTGGTCACTGTGGTCTATGCTGAATGCATGATAATGACAAATAATTCACGATGAACCATTTCTATCTGAAGTTTGTAGCTCTTCACATGCCAGTTTTTATTTTATATTATCTTTTATTTTTCCATACTAAAAGCCAATATAGTAGAACACATTCTATTAATTGAATTAAAAGACAGGCAGCCCATCTACATCTTTATAGTAAGATGTTATCTGTAGCATTCATCAATTTTTTAATTAAAAAGTCTTTAGAAGTTGGTTAACCAATTCTGAATCAACAAGCGATTCCTGAACGTTGCACCATTTACTTTTGTTTAAAGTGCAAGCACTCTTCAGATACAAATGATAGAAAGAAGGCAGGAAGAGTCGATATATGGAGGCATGCTTGTGTTTTCCTCTGACAAAACAATTGTAAGGTATTTATTATTAACAACAAGCAAATAAAATAAAAGACTACGCACCCAAATGGAGATTTTTAAATTGTAATTATTTACCAAATACATTTTTTCCTATAACCATACTCACTTAAAAGGCTTAAGAAATATAACATTATCTTTAAAAAATCATGCTTAACACTGAAGAATAATATAAGAACATGCAGACCAAGTATAACAATCAATAAATATAAAACCCCCCAAATTTTCTTTTATACCTCAGAAAATATGAATATACTTTCTTTCTAAATGAAAAAAAAAAAAAAACCCACTTTGAAATAGCTTTATAAGGTATCTGGGAAAAACTTGGTAATGCCAGATTGGTACAAGGAGAGGATCACCCAGTAGAATTTTAGATTTTAGTATAAGGAGGACTTTGAGTTCATGCCAATGGGGATAGGGAGTTCTGTCTACTTTAGGAAAGTGAGTTTCAAAAGGAGAGACCATTACATTGAAAAGGTTATGTGACAAAGAAGAGGGTTGGGCTGCAGACTATTACCACCATCTATAGAAGCTCAGAGAAGTTTGATTTCCTTCTCTGTGGTCTCTTAACGGCATTCCCTAGAACTGGTTAAGTCTTGACCACAGAAGCTTAACTCTGTCGGTCTGGCCTTATTTACGGCCTGACAGAAATGCAGCGGAAGAGGCAAAATGCCTTTATTTCTCTCAGAGAAAAAGAAAAAAAAAAAAAAGAGAGAGCCAAATTTAGGGATAGAACCCAAAGTTATGGCCTAGCAGTCCCTCTCTATGGAGGATTTTTATGTCATTTGAATGTCCTCTGTCAGTATTTATCCAACAGGTTAATATTCCCCAGAACGCAGACATGGCAGCCGGGTGAGCTGTAAGGACGTCAGGAGGTTAACGGGCACTCCTGGACGGAGAGGCGTGCCTGCTCTCCTCACTCCGCAGAGATGCCCAGCGGTTCATGCACATGCACGTAGCGTGTTTATCATGTAAAGCTTGTTCCGCAAGTACCACTTTACACTGATAGAGATGAACACGTAGTAAACAAAGGAAATGCATGCAGGGGAGGTAGGAAAGAGAAATACTGTACCAATTGGCAAGGGGCATCCAGCCCATCCAGGCCAGGCTGGCCTGGCTCCCCTTTTTCCCCCTTAACGCCACGGAATCCCTGTTTGTAAAGATTAACTCACAATGTTACTAACACAAGAAATCACTTAGGCACAAATTCTGCTCAAGAAAGAACTACGATACCAAACCGCTGGGAGAGGAGCAACTCTGAAGGACAAAGTAACATGGGCTGAAGCTGGCTGAAGCAAGAGCCCGACCTAGCCCAGGGGTCGGGCTTCCCCGGAACACTGATTTCTCTTTGGCATGGTGTGGGAGAGCACCAACTCCCCTTCAGACGCTGCAGTCCCGTGCAGCTGCAGGTCAGCATCCCAGTGTTAAGAAGCCAATCAGAGCTGGCGGCCAGAGACGGGGCGTGGTTTATCCCGGGAGAGCCCGGGATGGATGCGTGTGGTCCCTCCGAGTCCCAGAGCAACAGCCCGCAGCCAGAGCCCCTGCTGTTACGGGTCCCTTCAGCGTGCTCTTCTCCCAGCGTATTCCTCCACACGCGCTATCTGGAGACAGTTCCAGGAGTCAGACATACCAACGGGCAAGGTGCATCTAATCCAGGAGCACCCTGTTCTCCTTTCTCCCCTTTAGGCCCCTTTTTGCCTTTCTTTCCCTTTTCCCCCTGTGGACATAAGAGTTTCAATAAAAGACAGGTTTTATTTGGGGCGGGGGGAATAATGGCGATTCAAAAAAAATGGTTTAGCCAATAAATGTCTGGAAGGGCATTTACCACTGTTTTCCGGTTTAGGTAAGGCATGATATTATAAAAGATAACTTAGATTTTCAGAGTGACAGTGGCTTCTGGACAGTGATAGGTGGGATTTTACTTAAGATGCTCAACAGGACGAAAAAAGATTGAAAAGGCCGACACATCGAGGGCTGACTTAGACCCAGCCGCCCCAGTCTCGGCGAATGAGCTGTTTCCTCCATAGATCTGGTGAGGATCGCGGATACCAACTGTATGGGAGGCAGCCAGTGGTCGGTCAAATCCAGAGAATAGTGAATACTTTACCCAGTTTTCAATACTTTGTCAGCTTACTTTTTTCTAACCCTGTAACAGATGAAAGCTACGCTGAGCCAGACGAAAAGGACAGAATATTAACAGCTTCTATCTTTTGGAAATGTATCCAATTTTATAACATTTTTGGTAGCTCTCATTAAAAAAATATTCAGTATATTGAAATATGCTTCTGTGGTTTTTTTTTTTTTTTTTTTTACATTTTTTAGGAAACTAAAAGCAAATATTTTCTTTAGTAAGTCAGGTAAAGACATTTTAAAAGTGCTAATACTTCTCAGAAATGCCAGTTGGAGAAATAGACTTATTTATAAATCCAGGGATGTTCTTTAATTCACCCTTACAGATTTCATGCCAGGTGTTCACAATGGTAAATGGGTTTCCAGGTTACTCACAATGTAACAAAAGCCAAAAAAAAAAAGTTCTGTTCAAGAGAGGAAAAGCAGTTTGGACTCAGTTGAGCTAACACTAAAAATGAGATAGGCAGGATAATTACATAGTGGGAATGTAGCCATGGAAATTAGTATTTAGGAATCAAGGTAAAGGTTGTGGAAATCTGCATGGATCATGGGAATGGAGGAATTAAGGAAAGGAGGCAAAAGGAGGAGAAGGAAGGAATGCACCTCAGCTGTTTCTTATTAACATAAATATCTTTGCATATTTATAGACAAGAAGTTAGTGCTGTACAGAATACGAAATACTGTGCAATACATATTTAAATTAGGTATTCATTCCACACTCAGGAAGGCAGTTACAATAAAAGTGAATAATTTCAGAAGCGAAACAACATGAATATTCAAAGACATATACATAAGATATATATGAGATAAGCACCCAAATTAACGCATTTATTCTGACTGTGTGAGTGAAAGCTCCTCATTTATCTCCTGTGTGCCAAAAAGATTGCATCAGAAGGTTCAGAATCAAAAACACTTGGGTTTCTTGAATACTGGGGAAAGAGAGAAATTCTGTGTGGTTTATTAATCATGATCAAAGACGAAGACCTGAGAATCCAGGGTGACATGAGAGCAGGTGTGACAGGAAGTAAGCGAGGAGGGGCGGTCGGGACTAAATTGCTCACTCATGCAAGATCTGTCAACATTCTCGGCAAATAACTTCAATGTCACGACATAAAATTGATTTAAACTTGTTTGGGTGAGCTCTTCTCTCCCAGGAGACAGTGGACTCTTCGTCACATAGGTGAGACAGGTGTGCTGGGTATTGATAATTTAGAATTCAATTCATTATTTGGTAAATCAACTGAAATTAGTCACTCTGCAGAAAAGTGTTGTCATATGAATGTTGACTCAGGTTATAGGAATCATTTTTCAGTAATATGTTAGCAGACCTCAAGCTTTATGGAAAACAGACACTATTATATGAAGAATAATGAATCAGCGTTATTATGAACCAACCTCATTTTCTAACAGTCAGTGTTCCCTATGCAATACAAAAGCATTTGCCCTAGTGCGTATGAGCACATGAGGGCTCTTGTTAATTTTTATCTACCATGTCAAAGAATGATATACATAAAGTGTTCACATTTGGATCTAATTTTCCTAAATATAAAACTTCTAATCATGGAATCTGAAATATGGAGATATTTTTGTATGAGTGATTAACATTATTCTGAAGATTAAATTTTTAGCTTTGTTTTTCCATCAATTATAATACTGATAATTTCATCTTTGTTTGAAAGAGCATTAAAATGAGCATCTCCATAATGGTGACATACTTCTGAGTGAATAAGATTATAGACTCCTAACAACCCATTAAAAAAATATAAAATAAGTGTCTATAATCTTTAAAGCACCCCCAACTTGGGCTAAAAGCTTACATGTACAATTTGTCTAAAATCAAAACACGTGTATTTTTCAGTTAGAATTTATAATTTGGAATAAAAAGGCTTTTTTAATGTTTCACATTCTTTGTGACATGGGGACAGTAACAGCACCAATCTCGGGGCGGTGGGGGGTGGGGAGGGGCTACGAGGATGAAAAGACTTAGCTTATGTAAAGCTTTTAGGGAAACATGTAGTAAGTGTTCAATAAACGTGATGATGTTGATAGTGATGTTGATAGTGATAGCAGTTTTTACATAACTGGTGACAGAAGCTCTCCTACCAATGGGAAGCCAGGTAATGTCTAAAGTCTAAGGAACACACAGCAGGGTTAATACCCTTCTTTCTTTGACAATTCTAATTTGGCCTTGCTTTTCAACAGCAATTAACTTCACGGTTAAAAGGAATTTTTAGGTTTTGAAAACTGTTTTAAGTACAGCAGGAGGGCATAAATGAACCTGAGAAACAGAACTGGTGTCAATTTGAAGCGGGAAGGTCCAATTTCAGCCACTTTTACTTCTTTTGCTGTGTCTCATGTAAACAATGAGTCTTCAAGGACCCAGGTGAAGGGGAGAGGAAAGGAAGAAATGATTTTAAATATTCGTAATCCAAATTTTGCTTTCAGACAAAAAAAAAAAATTTTTTTTTCTGGCATTGGCTGCTATATACCTGTGGCCGGTGGTCCCGAGACAGAACCTGAACACCAGCCTCATAAAATACACGGATATCTTCATTTAAAAATATCTCCAGCATCGAAAGTGGCAGGTCCTAGTCCCTGATAAACTCACTGGGGTTTATCAGTCACACTGCTTGCCCTCCGTTTTCCGATCAAATAGTTGGGATACAGGACACATCTTCTATGTCTCTGCTGGGAATGCCGTGCCTGAAAATGAGAGGCTGGCTTTACAGTTAGATGAGCTCTGCCAGAAGACCTTTGCAGATCTGCACTATTTCATTTTACTTTAATGTAATAAATGCCTTTTTATTTCACTTTTGAGAATCCCTGGACATCACATCTTTCAGCTAATTGGTGTCAGGTAAGCCTGGCAATATTCTTCTATGCTAGACTGTGCCCTTATTTCCAGCACTGGAACCTGTGAAGACCTGGTTTTTTTCGAACAGGCGTCACTGTGTTTTTGGAGCACAGGATGGAGAACAATTAGATACATGCAAGAATCGCATAGGTTGAACAGCAAAGCACACAGCATGAGAAAAATCCAACAGGCACATGCTAGGATGGAGAGGTCACCTTTTCTCCCTTTTCTCCCACATCACCCTTCTCGCCTCGTGGACCAGGGAAGCCCTAGACGATCAAAAGCAAACCAAAAAGATCGGTTGATGTAGCTGTGGTAAAATCACATTGAAAGAAAAACGGAAGATTCCATGCTCCTGAACGCAATATGAAGAAAAATGGCATGACCAAGATTCTCAAAACTTAGTTAAAGTAGCATTTAGGAGTAAGAGTTGTGTAACATCTCAGTTATCTATATGAAACACATTTCTTGCTTTTTCTCCTACGGTTTATGTAGTGGAAAGTGTATCGGGATCCTACTTGGAAGCCAAGCAAGGACACTGACTTATGTGGGCTTGGGCACATCACTTACCTCACAGCATTTTATGCTTGCCCATAACAGGTGCTCAATAAAAAAGTTAACTATTATTACTTTGCTATTATCATTCGTCACATAATAAGGCTGCCATTATATTCACACAATACAGTGATCATTTCAAGAGGCCTTTGTTTTTGACATTCTCTATTTTTTATAGAATTATGTTATTATAAAGTATATAGACTCTTCATGCTAAAAGAAAAAAATATTGCACAGCAGCTTTGAGAATGAACATACTATACCATTCCCGAAGGGTGGCATGCAAAAGATACTTCAATTTTATGCATATTTTTAAATAAGTGGTTCAACTGCTGGTGTTCAAGGTGTCCCTAATTTGGGGAGAGTACTTTGAAGTGCCATTATCAACTGTTGGTTATTAACTTTATACTGATTATGTGTTTTGCTTTCCTGTTTATCTCATGCAGACACTAGTGGTATATTTTCTACTGCTATCTACACACACAGCAATATACGCTGTATGCTTAACTATGTGCCCAGAAAGAAAAAAGTATTCTTGCTGTTACTGATGATGGAGACCATCCATATCTATTGTAGTAGGACGATGTTCATTGTACATGTATTACTTACATCAAGACCAGGCTCTCCATCTTTCCCCTGCCAAAGAACCATAGTAGCTACATTAGTGTTCCTAAGTTTCATAAACAGGTTACTGTTATTGTTTTATTTAAGGCTGCCTGGACATGCAACTACTAGTATTAGAACAACTACTTTAGAAATGGGAAAGAGAGTCTCTATTGATTAGTAATATAAATTTCTTTCACCAAATCAAGTGAAGTGACTGTTAATGCTGGAGTTAAGGATCATGAAAATTTTTTTTTATTATAGATTAGCTTACACAGCCTGCTATTTTGCTGAAGTTTAATGCTTGGCACCCAACTGACAATCCAGGAATAAGTTGAAAGCATAAATACCATTTAGTTGATTTTAAAAACATAGAGGCGCTAATAAAATATATAAATCAATGCTGCTTCAACTTGATCAATTAATACTTGGCTCATAAATGAGTAAAGAAATTGAAAACTCTTGTTAAATATAGTTTAATTTGGCTAGATGTGTATCTTGTCTATAAATATTGAGAGTGTGTCACAATTTTTTAAATTAACATATAATGTATTATTAGCCCCAGGGGTACAGGTCTGTGAATAGCCAGGTTTGCACACTTCACAGCACTCACCATAGCACATGAGAGTGTGTCACAATTCAAAAACAGTTTTGAAGTAAGCTTTGTCAATAAATGATCCCCAGACGCAAAGGAGTCAGACTATTGTGCAAGGATTGATAATTTCACCCCCAGGGTGCAGATTATTGGGGCCATGGTCTTATTATGTCACACAAGGGGTCCATCCAAAGTTACTGGGAAGTTGCTTTAATTTTGACAATCAGATTTTGAAATCTATTTCAAAATCAGCCTCTCTCAGCCAGCACTAATCCTTGCTTAAGTTTATTACTTTGGTTCACGAAAACTGTCAGGTATAAAACATGTGGTAGTGCATAGGGATTAAAAAACCTTAATACACTATGTTTCTATTATAGTCTTACCCTACCCTATTGAATGACTTATAATTACTCCAAAGATAATGTTCTGAAGCACGCCTGCACTCTCAATCTGAAGACTGTATAACCGAGACTTTCTGGAGACAGGCCACTACCAACATTCTACGTTCTAAAGCTGTCGTGTCATTGCAGCAAGTTAGAAAAGTCAGAAACCTCAAAGTCATTGCAAACATCAATGTGAGAAATCACTTCTATTAGCAAGATTAGTGTTAGTAAGTAACCTGTGAGAACAGATGAAGTCTGAAGAAAGTCATCTGGAATAAAACTTCCATGCCCACACAGGGAGGGTGTTTTCTGACAGTGGGGATCCTGCTTTCAGGTTAATTCTGTTTATCTTATGGACAATCTTGCTTTCAGGTTAGTTCTGTTTATCTTGTGGACAATCTCTGATCCTCTCAAGCTCATGAAGTGTGTGTGTGTGTGTGTGTATGTGTGTGAAAATAGATGTGACTATGACCGGTGAAGGACATGATGTTGTGGAGGGTCAGTGGATGGGTCTTTGCTCCTCTAACGGGATTCGTCTGCCCCACCGGGGAAGGGTTAACCATGCCGGTGTCACGTCATCTACACATGCAGATGGTGGATACCAGAGACAGAACTCACAGGCAGACCATAGGGTCCTCTGGGTCCGGGTTCTCCCATAGCTCCTTTTTCACCCTAAAATAAAAGCCATAAAGTTCAAATCATATAAAATGCCTATATTCACACACTTTCGCTAATGTCCTGTGTATAAAAGCCTCCTTGTGAGGTACCAGTCTATTAAGATTCTGACTACGCAGGCTCTTCTGGGGTCTCAGTCCTCATTGTGGTAAAGGAACCCATATTTGCACATTTTACCAAATTAGCTCTGAAAGAAGGGCAGCAAGTAAGAATGCAGCAGCCAAGTTGCACCAAGGACTTGCATATTCTAGGGTGCTGTACTTGGGTTTCTTTGGCATTCGTGGGGAACATTTTCACTCATTATTTTTAGTTACTACATTTTTAAAATAGAAGAATAAAATGTCTTTTTTTTTTTTTCCTCTCAAATATTTTCCTCGGCTGCCCTGGCCCTTTACCGAGATGTATTTTGCTTTAGAGCCTCCAAAACCAGGAGACACAGGTGAGTTTTATTCTCCAATGAGCTCACTAGAAGAAGCACACTGAGGGCCAGGACCTCTCTTGGCCCCCTCCCCGATCCATATGGATCACACGAGTGTCCGGTGCATCAGGAAATATTTGTTGAATTAATCAAGTCAAAAAAGTACAGTCCGGTACATGTTTTGTTTCCTTTCTGAAAGAGAGTTTAAAAACTTGTATGCTTTCTCTAAATGCCTGAGAAGGTAGGTATATATTATTTTCATTCCTTGCTCTCCACGTGCCTATTTAAATACTCTTGCCCCAGCTCTAACAATATATGTGATAATGATGATCCTGAAGGCTTATAAAGAATAACATGAGGGGCACCTGGGTGGCTCAATGGGTTAAGCCGCTGCCTTCGGCTCAGGTCATGATCCCAGGGTCCTGGGATCGAGCCCCGCATCGGGCTCTCTGCCTGCCTCTCTGCCTACTTCTGATCTCTGTCTGTCAAATAAATAAATAAAAATCTTAAGAAAAAAAAAGAATAACATGAGACTGGAGGTCATCCTAGGAATATGAAATAATTATAATAAAGAGATGTTCTGCATTTCAAGTTGCATTTTCTTCTGCTGTCATCTCCCAAATTAAAGAGTGTGTTAGGATTTAGCATGCTAACTTCAGGAGTAATGGAGATATTTATATGAGTGCTGAAAAGAAAATGTTACCTTCTTTTATCACACCCTTCAGGTTTATAAGGTTAGCAAATCTTTTCCCTGGCTAAAATGCGAACTTCTGCTGGTAGCTGTGTGTGGAGATCCAAGTATTATGCTGTGTGTCTCTGTGTGAGATTCCTGTGTGAGCAAAATTCAAGTCACTATTCACATTCTTCTTTCTAAACTTAGGGGTTGGTGGAAGTAATCAGCATTGTCACCTAGAGGTACATATCATGTGTGGAGAGTACTGAAAAGAAATATGATAAAAGCTTATTGAACTTCTACTCACCATTACTTTATGTTTAATATTGAAAGATCAGCAATCTTATTCAGTAAGGTGGCCAGGCTTTGAAATGAAACAGATTTAAATTTGAATTCCAATTTGATACTTTCTGACTCTGTGGTCTTAGGTAACTTTCTTAACCTTTCTGCGCCTGAGTTTCACTGGCTGTTAAATAAGAATAATAATACATATTCTACAAGAATCTTTCTGAAGACTAAATGTGATTGTAAAATATGAAATGGTATGCCACCAAATAATATGTCCCATAAATAGTAGCTATTGTCATTAATATACAATTACAGGTCTTGTTTTTAAAGAAAAGGATTTGGCAACCCATTCAAGTTAGATTTCTTTCAGTTGTATCTGGCAGTGTGATTTTTGATGTTTTAAAGATTTTATTTGTTTACTTATTTTATTTTATTTTTTTAAAGATTTTATTTATTCATTTGACAGAAATCACAAGTAGATGAGAGGCAGGCAGAGAGAGAGAGAGAGGGAAGCAGGCTCCCTGCTGAGCAGAGAGCCCGACATGGGACTCGATCCCAGGACCCTGGGATCATGACCTGAGCCGAAGGCAGCGGCTTAACCCACTGAGCCACACAGGCGCCCCTGTTTACTTATTTTAAAGAGAGAGAGAGAGAATGCACAGAGGGAGGGGAGGGAAGAGGGAAAGAATCTCAAGCAGGTTCCAAGCTGAGCGCAGAGCCCAGGGTGGGGCTCAATCTCACAACGCTGAAACCGAGTCAGACGCTCATCCTGCTGAGCCACCCAGATGCCCCTATTTATGATTTTTTAAATGGTGATGGTGTATATGTGTTCACGTGCAAGCAAGTGGGTGGTATGGAGGGGCTGGGGGTTAAAACGAAAGTTCGCATCGCCTGAGTAGGTCTACTTGGAAAAATCTCCACAGATTTTTTTTGATATACCTATTCCCTTCTCCTTCCTCTGAGTACTCTCAGTTTATTGTGTTCATAAAATGCATATATCATGGCTTGTTTGAATTAAGCTCTCAGTAAAACATTTGTCTGCTGGATCTCCTCTTACAGAAATGCTCAACCCAAAAAACTGCTTTAAGGTAATGTCAATTCCATTGCACTTGCCAATGAATGCTTCAGAAGCGGACACATGCTCTGAATCTGGCCAATGAAGTGCTGGGGAAGTCTGAGGGGAAGCGATGGGGAAGGTTTGCTCGCTGTTAAGGAAGAGACACGGGAGGAGATGATGTCTCTTGGTTCTCTGCGGATGCCTCACTGGAGGGAAGGTTTGTAGGGACTGTGACAGCTTGCCTATGATCAGAAGACTAAGGCAGCTTGTGGAAAGGGAACAGAAGCAAAGCCAAGAGTCTCTCCTTTCAATATTTTGTTATATAAAACAACAAATTTCTCTACTTGCTGAAGCCATTTTGAGATGCAATTCTGTCACTTAGAGTCAATTGTATCTTAATCGTCCTAGCTTGAAAACTTTTGATTTGAATATGAAATATGAAGTGAAATAGGGATTTACAATTCCTCTCCTGGATTAAATAATTCTTAAAAACTTTGAACCTCTCAAATTTAACACTCTTCACAGAGCTCCTAAGCATTACAAGGCCAGATGAAGAAATCAGCTCAAGGCAGGGAGACCAACAGGGCTCACACTGTCACTCACATATTTGACATTTCTGAATGACACTGTCTGTGGAAGACCTGGTTTCTTGTAGGCCCATCTCATTTCTTTCAGGCTCTTTAATTTGCACGTCTGCACGGAGGAATTCTTCCAGAATTCATTCCTGATTCCTCCCTCTTAAAACTGCAAACTTTTCCAGGAGAGTCTAGATAGCACCTCAGTCAATTAACTTCAAGAATTGCACTCGTGTAGCACTTTGGGTGAGGAGCACTTGGAGAGTCCTGACACATGATCCGGTTAAGATAGTTAACGTGCTGAGTAAATACAACTGTAACACTTTACACTGCACACCATTTGACTTGAACTATGTCTTCAAAAATTCTTAGCGATTTCATTTGGTCTGCTGGTTAATTCTGCCCCAGCGCCGAGATCTGATACTCTTGTGACACCGGGGAGCTATCGGAAGTAGCAGCTGATTTACCAAACGGTAAACCCTCTTGAGCTCCCAGGGCATCCTGCCAAAAGACTACTTGAGATTTGCTGCTCCATTTTTAGTACGTGGGCTGGATCTCTTGATACAATGCTTGAATGCGTCAGCAGCACGAGGCTCTCCGCTTACAAATATTTTTAATTAAGATGGTCTTCATAAGTCAGTTTGATTTTAGAGATAAGATAATTGCAGATTACGGTGATTACTCTGTGAGGACTCGCCTCTTTCTAGAAGCATTCTTGGATAAAGCCAGACTTCTTCATCGTTGTAGATACAGTCTGTACTATTGGATTCACTTTGGCCTCGTTATCTGCCTATTTCTTGCTGATATTTTCTTCCCGCTGCATTTAGATTGTAAACTCCGCTAGGTCGGAGAAAAGAGCGGCTTCCTTTATAGTACTGAGTAAATCCATATAGTGTATTAGTAAGAGGTTATGGGATGAGACATCGATTTTAATGGTGGTACTCAACTCACGGCATCAAATTAGCAAAAAAGACTACACAAATGGGAGGAGAGTGCTTCCATTTCACACTAGGAGTACACTGTGTTTTCTAGATCATAAAATGTAACAAATATTTACTGAATGAATGAATTCATTTTATAGAACACCGAATTAGGGAATTGGGATGGAGGCCAAAGAAATCACTCTGTGGCCCTCTATTTTTTAAGCAAATTGCCCCCAAATGAAGAAACTCTATTTCGTTTTAAAAGACCGCAGCCTGCACAATGAATCATCCCAACATTTCGAAGCCCTTCCTCTTAGGATACTTTCTTTACAGACTCTCCTGGATGGTGGGGAAATTGATGACACAATTCTGCTCAGACATGGAAAAAACTTCCAAGTTTCTCAAAGTGGAGAAAAGAAAAAGTGGGAGAAAAACAGAGAAGGAGGGGAGAAAAGTTCCAGACAGATGACCCGCAGCTGAGGCTCCAATGTATTTTTTGGTGTAGGTATTCATCTTCCGTTCTGAAGGTTTTTTTTTTCTTTTCTTTTCTCCTAAGGATATGGAAACAGGGCCTAGCAATAGGGAGGTTAGTGAAAGGTTTTTGTTCTATAGTGCACTGAAATGATTTCCTTATGGCTAAAGAAAGGCAGCCTATTCTTTTGCTTAAAAAAAAAAAAAATAAAGGAGCACGTGTAACTGTGGAGAAGAATACTTAGGTTTGGTAATTTCCTTTAACAAAAAAAAAAAAGGTTGTAACTTACTCTGAATGGATACAGTAGCTTTTATATAAAAGACTATCAACAAAATATGAAGTCCTGGAGATTTTAGCCCCATGGACTTCAACTTTCTGGATTAAGGCCAAATGAAAATACCTTCCTTATGGGTTAAGAAGGAATGGTCTGAGCTATTTATTTGAGCTATGTAGATGTATGCATGATTTTTGAGTAAGGCAGCCACATTCTATTTAAATACCCTGTTGTTCTCTCAGTGTGAGAACTCTGATTAGGACTTAAGATGGTGTATTTTCATTTAATGTTTTAGACAGTCCTTTATTTCTTCTGGGAAATGAACAATTCAGGTTAACTAACACAGAAAAGCCACACTGGGTTTTCTTTAGGTCACCGTTCAATAACCTCAGGAGCAACTTACTCTTTCTCCTTTGGGACCTGCGGGGCCATGGGGTCCCATAGGGCCATCTGTACCCTAAAAAAAAAAGAAAAATAATATGAATCATATCCCAAGGGCCCTAAGAAAAGCAGTTATAACTCATCCTGGACTTTTCCTGGGTGAATGATGCTTTAGAACGCCAGTAAGATGACTCGTCTCCTTTCAAAGAGCTTTATGCCTGATTCAGGCCAGCGATTTTCAAGAAACACATGCAAAAACGATGAGTTACACAACTGCGTATTTCAACGAAGGGCACACACGAGAAGCTGGAAGTCATATTTAATCATATACTTCCTCCCTGACCTCACGGAACATCTTCAGGAGAGAAACGGGTTGTTCCCCCTACTACCCCTTCTCCAAGTCCATTCTCCACCCGCTGTCACCCCCAAGCTCCTGGGCCACGAAGCCTTGTTCTCAGCTGGTTAAGAGGCTCAAACAGTTACACAACGGGAAAAAAATATGAAATAAATGAGAACAGTGTTGAACTGTTCAAACCAAACTTTCTTTGGCTCTGCGGGGAGCAGCGGGGGGGCTTAGAGGAAAAGAGTTACTCTCCCAGGGTCTGCGGCTGCTTACAAGGCACAAAGCCGGCAGCCGGCTGATTTAATGGCGTAATTGCCCTCTGGCCTCCTGGTTCAGGATTAGGGTTTCTGTCTCAGACTGAATGGATACAGGAACACTATGTCCAGTGAAAACAATGACTGCCTGAAGCAGGTTTTTAGAATTGAAGAGCTTGGAATTTCTTTTTAATTCTTAGACATGTAGCAAGGACTTCAAGTAATTTGCTCATTTTCAGGAAGACTGCACCTCTTTGCAAAGAATTTGTTGCAATATTTGCAAATGTAGGAACTAGTCCAGCACAGGTTTATAAAATAGTATTCTTATTTGTGTTCTACTGTTCTTTTTCTTCTATCGGGGCTTTGCGATATGAAATCATTTAGAGCTTCGACTCATTCTAATGTTGGGAAATTCCCATCATCTTATCTGATCTTTTCCTTACTGCCTGAACTCGAAGTTCCATCTTCAGAAGACTTCTAAATACTGATTATCTGTGGCTGAAATTTAAGAGACAGAGCCGTTAAGAACCAAAGAAAAGAGATAAAATGACAGAAAACAGGTCATTTTGATGAACCGAGATTTGAAAGTTAGCGTCAAGGAAGAAGTTACCTTTTTAATATGGACAGAAACATAAAAGGAAGAACAAGTTCAAATGAATTCACATTATTATGATCCCTTCAGAGGAGCCTGCCCACGGAACTATAGGAAATGTCCATTAGTTCTGGAAAAATTTGTCTGGGATTCTAAGACCGTGAGGCTAATCAGACTGGTCATTCTTACCACCTAGCAAGTTCTCCAGCCTGGAACTTAGGCCTCCGAAGGCTGTCCTGCAGTTTAAAAGCTGTGAGTAGATCAGAGCTGCAGACTCTGCTCTGCCCACCTTTCCCTTTTGTACCACATCTTTGTACACTTTCTCCTTTCACTCCAGTCTGTGTCCCCCTCATCACGTGATGGGAGTACCTGGGGCAAAAGAGTCTGTCCCGAAGCACAAATTCATAGCCACGCAACAGGTTGGAGCAAGATGAGGTACTGACTCACCCGGGATCCTGGCTTTCCGTCTAAGCCAGATGCTCCCTGTGTATGTGGTTGGTAGCAGGGTTGGTGGGTATAACACGAAGGACAAGAACAGAGATTAGTATGAGGTACTGATGAACAAATGTAACGCTTCAAACAACATCATACACAGTCATGGGGTTCTGGGATGACTGTCACATTGCTACAAATTGTTAGTTTAAAAAACAAAACAAAACAAAACACGTGACGATAAACACCCCACAGATGATGGCATTTTCATGACATTTCCATTCAAAAAATTCTTACTTAGAAATAATGAGGTTTATAAAGAGGGCTTTAAAGTAGTTTCTGGTAACATTCACATACCGCTAATTTCCATGTGATACACATTTTCTAAGGACTGTACTGTTGATAATAAACTTTTTCAGGTTTCAAGAAAATATAATGGCCAATATTCTAAAAAAGGGCTCATTATAATAATCAATCAGAATTAGCGTTTCCGAAAGGAATAAAAAGGTTCCAGTTTTTCTTGTTAAAACAGAACTTACGAAAAACAAATGCAGAACTTCACCATGCCAAGATGACTGGATTTTACATGAACAATTCTCATTGTTTTCTTACTTTGTTCACATTAATTACCACTAGAGGGACTTCTAGGAACAGGAAAAAACTAGAAAAAAGTTCATGAGTCCAAACAAAAAATAACCGTCCTAAACAAAATTGTTCCTCAATTCAGTTAAAAAAATCATTGCATCAAAGTCTGGAGGGGAGGTACTTTAAAAATACGTTATTCTCAGGCAATGCATATATATATATTTTTTTACCTTTAATCTTGGTATATGATTAAAATATGACATTTTCAATGCTTGTTTCAAGAATAAGCACAATTACTTCTATGAATATGTCTTTTGTATCTAAAAACTCAAATACTGATTTATAGTCCTTTAAAAATATTGATTAAATCAAGGAGTATTTAAGAAAGATGATACACTAGTCCTATAAATTCTCTTGGCAAGGTTGAAGAACTAGGTTCCCATTTTATGCTTCAGATACAGTTAATAATAAAAAATGAAAGAAAAAAATCTATTCCAGCTGCAAACTCTACCAAAAATGCTATACTATATATATTTGCATATTTTTAGTTTTACGGTTTCTTCTATATAGTTCTATTGTGAGTCAGACTATAATTGCAAAATGCATCTTAAGTTGGCAATGATTAAAATTTTTAAAAAAACCCTGTGTTGTTGTTTAATGCTAACATATGTAGAGCTTTTGGCTAATTACTGCATAGAAATTATCACTAGCTCTAAATTTGAAATTAAGGCAAACTTTAAAGAAATAAGATTGAGGGTTTAATAAAACAAATCCAAACTTTCTTTTGTCCTTTGATACTTTGTTCAGAGTCACCATTATTATAACATTTAAAAACAAATAGGGAGATGGTAAAATTTTGTACTGATAGTATAACATCATATTTGCCTGGAATAAGAGAATATATTATTATATTATATATGTAATTATATATAATTAATATATTATAGAGGTTTTGTGCCTCTAGTCCATGGTCTAATTGGTGTGATTGAACCTATACTCTAATAATACATCTTGTATCATTCATTCATAAATGAGCACATTTTGAATGTCTACTATGTGCCAGATCTGTGTAAGGCACTGGCTATCTAGAACACTTTAGAACTTCAAGTACCAAAATGTTTTAATCTATTAAAATACGTGAATAAATTATTTTCTACCAATTTTATGTCCTACTTTAATAAGATAATCTATAATGTTCTTTACTGACTTTTATCTGCATTCACTGAATAGTCAGCATGTTAATACCCTGAAACTAAAACCTTATATTTCATTATCATCTTTAAAAATCTTTTAGTTGTGAGAAGAAGACTGGCATAAAATGCATGGAAGATGAAAATTCCCTTTTCACTAAAAATAAAAATCTCAAAAAAAAAATCTCAAAAAAATTGTCTCGAAGCTACTGCAAAATACTACTTCCATCCTGTCCACTGTTGCCAAAAGAACCATGTAAGAGGGCATTTTCAAAACAAACAACATAAAACATTTAGACCATGATATGATTGATTAATGTAAGGAGCCACAGCACTGACCTCACACCATCAGCAATGGCCAATTGCATACCTGCTACCCAATAGAGGGCTACAGTTTTTGGTATCAAAAGAGAAAAAAAAATTGAGGGAGGATTCTGACCTGCACTAAATTATTAAAACATTTGGGAGAAATTATGACATAATTAGCACAATGCTTTTTTTTTAAGGGCAAGGTGATGGGAGAAGAATCATCCATCTTTAAAGAAGAAGGTTGGCATGTATGTAATTGAATGACAGAACACTAAGAGCATCGTTTGTCACGGGGTCTTCCTCTGACACGAGAGCAGTCCTCAAACAAAACGGGGCTGAGCTCTGCTCCAATAGAATACATTTTCCAATCGCAGAAATCTCAAGTGTAAGATAGTCACTGAGTAAACCAGAGTTGTTACTTAGGGTAGAAAGAAAAGTCTGAGATTTGCACTGAAATGGAAAGTTTTCTTTACTTACTGGAAGACCAAGGGGTCCTCTGTCACCCTTTTGACCTGGTTCACCCTTCAATCCTTTAACACCATTTAACCCTGGTTCACCCTAAATGCAAAAGCAAATGCCAATTTTGGTTGCTATCATGGGTGTTTCAACTGCTGAGAGAAGAGAGCCAGTCTCCGAAATGGTTGCAGATTCCAGTTCTAGGTAACAGCAGAGTCAAGCTAGACTTGTCTTGCATCCATCCAAAATTCATTTCAGACATTTAAAAAAATTAATAAACTGAAATTGACAAATAACATTCTAGAAAGCAAAACTCCTGAGCAAGCGTACTCCTTCTGACTGAAATGCATACTCCTGAGTTCCACAGTTTTCAGTTCTACATCAGAGAACCTGGTGTTATGCTACCTTGTTCTTAACAAGCAAATCAAAGACAGAGTGGAGGATGCTGAAGGAAGTTCAGTAGGAAAAACCTACTCTGCTGGAATGAAAAACTGGAATATGCAGGACAGTGTTATATACAGATATTTTAAGCCTTTAAGCATTTTGCCCTGGGGAATGAGCTAAAAATGTAGCAGCTGATGTTTGAAGTAGTGCCATTTAGTGAGTCCTCATTCACTGACATTGCCAAGTTAGATCCCTACATGGATTAATTCACAGAATAGACAACTGATAGCCAATCCCAGAAGAGAATATGAAGACCACAGTGCTTACATGTAGTTTTACTGTTTGTCTATCCAATGTTAAAGTTAAAGAAGGATGGATTTTAACCTCAGGTGACATTACAAAAGTCATGGCGAGTGACAATTTCTCCTGACTTCGATATTTACAAACCTAAAAATACAGTATAACTATTTTCTCAGCAGCACCATTTTAGAAATAAGAGTTCTGACCTGCTCACTTGTCAACTTTTAAGTAAAGGCATTAATTTCATCACAAAAATCTGGAAAGATTTGTGAAAGGAAGATGCAGTCTCTAATGCCCTATAGAGTCTTACTGGGTAGGAGTGGGAGTGGGGAGAGAACGTGCTTACATAGCAGGAGGAATTACTAACCTGGGAAGTATTTTCTCCATTTGTCTGATTGATGAAAGTCAGTATGATGTTTGTTAAACAGTGAGTCCAAGGACCCACTTAGCGTTTAAACTTCCAAAGGGGTCACAAAGTAATGAACATATTGGCATGACCTATTGGGTTCTGGGGATTCGGAAGGTAGGATGTTTGAACTATAGGAAGTTCAAATGTGCTGTGATAGGTAAAGTGTGATCCTGGGACTGTCCCAGAGCCCAAGTCAATATGAGGTTAAGGCCAAGGCTCTAGGAGTCAGATTTAGTTAACTGGTTACTTGAGATTGATGGCTTTGCGTGTATGTGGACTTTGAGCTAGAGGTCATGGGATGATGACTAGGCAGCGCTGCCTTGGTAGGCCACAGAATTCTGTGGTGAGGAATCAAACATTGACATGAGTGGGCATTAACCCAAAAAAGTGAATTTATACATAATCAAAGGTAGAGACAGAAAGACCAAATTCCAACTCTGGACTTAAGTTCTAGTTCCAGATCAGTCATTTAATTAGCAGTCTAACTCAGGGCAAACAATCTAAATTTCATGGGCCCATAGTTTATCATCTGTAAAATCAAGGAATAAGCACAGGTAATCTACAGAGTCTTTTCAACTTTATAATTTTGTGAAATTTATGATTTAAGTGGTGCCTTGAAATCCAAGGAGAAGCCCAGAGTAACTACTGATTTAGTCCAGAGTGGGAAGAGACCCAGAGAGGTTTAGATAACGACCAAGACCCCAAAGCTAATAGATGGGGTCTCTCTCCTGACCCCCAGAAAACAATGCCCTTACCCCAAACTATAACCCATACTTCTGAGACACTGTCACTCACTGGTCTTACCAGAAAATAGGGTGGTCTAGAAGAATAAAGAGGCATGAACTCTTTCCATTCTTGAGTGAGTCACCTGTCTAACCCCAAAAATGAAACTTAGGTTTCATTTCAGACCAATACTTCTATACTACTAAAGTTGGGTGAACCAGGAGGAGCCCCTAGAGGAGAGGGTGGACTGCCTCTAAGCTTTCTGATTTCTAGCTCTTGCATTTCTGTGTTCCCCTACCCCTCACCATTTAAATGCACCAACTCACTACTGAGGAGCTTTCAAGAGTGCTTAAACCTTCCCTCATGCTTTCTCCCCCCTAAATGCTTAAATTTAGAACAAAGCATCAAATCGGAAGACACTAACAACTGATATTTACTGGGTATTCATTGACAGGTGCACCCGATATTTTGCTAAGTATCTTACAAATATGCCTCGTTAAATTATCACAACACTAAGAGGAAAGTTGCCTAGTTGAGTGAGTGAAGGAACAGAGAGAGGATAAGTAGTCTGCCTAAGGTGACACAGACTGTCAGTGGCAAAGCTGAAATTAGAATATAGGTACTAATTACATAGGCTCCGTGAAGGAAGGAACCTTTCTTTCAGGGCTCTTCTTAGTCCTCCAAAATGTCCTCTTGGTCTACACAAAAGCAACAAACAGGTGCAAACCATTTTTCCAACATAAACTGCACTAATTCTGACAAGGAGGGGTATTCTCTATTGTTCTCTTGTTAATCCAGAGTATAGAGTATATGTAAGTGAGTAATCTTTTCTTGACTAGAACACACCTGATACGCCCCACCCCATTCTAGACCAGTGATCTCTGGGGGAGTACAAAATTAAGATGTTGGGTAGTCAAAGCATTTAGCTGCAGTGCTGTTATATGACAAACAAGGAGTATCAGTAACATCTGAATCTGCAACTAATGAGACATCATAAGAAAGAGCATCTGGACTAGTCTGAGAATCTCATCAGGTACATTTCTAAAGGGTTGATTTTGAGTATATTATGATTAGTAACTTAAGGAACCTATACAGTGTCATGGAAAAGGCAAAATGAGGAATAGTTCATCTCCAGGTGATATCACTTAAATTTGTTGTAAGTCATTCTGCATTGTGAGATTTAAACATCTGGATACTTAAAGGCTTAAAGATTATCAACATTACTTGACAGATAAATAAGACAGGACAGACATGCTTCCATCATGCTTCTCCATGATTAACAAGGAAACAGAAATCAAATAATCAAGGGATTTTTTTGGATTACCTTTGGTCCAGGAAGTCCATGGGGTCCCTGAAAAAGAAAAACATAGATTTTAATTAAGAATTGATTCACTATTTCCTAGCAGAAGTGATTATTGTATAGAGTAACCAAAGAGATGTAAAACAAGAAATCGTCCTGTTTGAGCTATAGCTAGAGGCAGGCCAGTGGATGCTAATACCTAGTGAAAGTTCCTTCTAGCTCTTGGATTGTTCTGTAATTGGAAATTCATTAACAGCAATTCTTTCTGCTAAATACCCGTGAGAGGGAGGGAGAAATCTGCTAGGGTTAGATGGAAAAAAATTTTGTTTTAAAATGTATTGTGAACCTACACTATTCCTAGTTCTCAAATCCACATTTTTATAAAATCTAGGTGGAAAAATGTGAAACACGTTATAAGTTTATATGGAATAGAGGTGGGTTTTAAAATACAGAAATTTGCCAAAGAAAAGTTCCAGATTTTAAGTACCAGTGAATAGGAGACCTTTGAATTATTGAGTCCTGTAGACCCAAGAGGAATCTAAAAGAAGAAGGAATGAGGAGATGACAGTCAAGTTTGGAACCCTGTTACAATTTAAGTAAAATCAATTTAAGACTAAGGAAAGGATTCTAATACAGATGCACTAAGCATTATTAGTTAGAATGCATTTGTTCTTACAAAGATGAATTCTTCAAGGCTCTCGTAACTGTTGTTTACCAATGGAAAGAAGTTATAATGCATACATGAATCAGGGCTTTTCCCCTGTATTTTGTGGAAAATCTAACTATAGAGACTAATTTCTAACCTAAATGACCTAAACTGTACTGTGGATTGCTTTAAACTTCTCAAGTGATTTAAATGAACTCTTCGGAGAGAGGAGTATTTAAATACCCAACAGTGAAATTATACAACAGTGTGAAAAAGATTTTTATCATGCAATATACAAATATTTGTTACATATGTCTACTTAGAAAAATATTTTCCTTTTAGGTTAGTGATGGATAAGCATTTTCAGGAAATGGCTGCTACTTTATCAAGTAGTCTTATTTTAGTAATGATATAAAATCCCTTTAAGCTAATTAAGTTTATATGAACAGGAAATAGCATTTTAAAATTTAATTTTCTAACATAAAATGGAGGGAGTATTAAAAAAGCTCAAAGTGTGCGATTTGCTTAATTCTTAATAAACTGTTTAGTTTTAAGAAAATAAGGTTAATTATAATAACAATTTTGCAGTATGAAATGGAAATGGCAGTTGGTAAGAAATAGATGATTGGGTCTACAGCTGCGCTTTGTGGCTTAGATCATTTCAGTGACATTCTTTCTTAGAGCACAATAGGAGGGAAGAGTGACCCATGGTTTATTTAATCTGTATGACTGAAGACATGGGGTTTATTGAGACACCGTAGTGATGAATGTGACCTTAGAGCCTGCCTAACTTGTTGGGAGTCCTGCCACAGTCAAAGGCATTTGAAACATGCTACATTCTACGTTCTAGCCTTAACACTAGTGCCATTAAGTGGACATTTTAAGAATTACACTGGTTTAATGGCTGCCTTCAGCACCAGACATGAGTTGGATGAGGGCATGGCCATTGACTTCATTGGTCATTGAGGGATAGTTGTGGTGAACAGTGGATCCACCAGAGCACCATAAAGATGAAAAGAGAAACAAGCAACAATACATGTCATCTGTGGAAGTGGGCTTCAATTTTTACCTTATTATTTTATAAATGTTCCTATTAAACATCTCATTAAAGGATTTCAACCAAAGTTGGTTAGACACATTCATGAATGGCTACAATTATTAAACTTGTTATATTACTAATGGCCTAAACACTGGCTGGTTAAGATGATTTTTTGATGTTCATACTGCAGGTTGGAGTAAAGCTTGTTAAATCTATCTTCAAATTTCCTGTCACAAAGCTACTCGATCTCTTCTCAAGAGATGTGTTTGGGATAGTGAAAGACAACACTATAAAGTCAGTAACTCTCAATGCACGCTGTATTTTCTGTCCATTCCACAGAGAGTAGCACAAAATACAAACTGGCTATTTTGAGGGATGTGTTCATGTTTTTTTTTTTCCCTAGTAGCGTGCTTATAAATAAAGGACTACATTTTGAAGAGAAGAAAGGCTTACCATGGGACCTGGTGGGCCATGGGGGCCTGGTGGGCCTGGTGGGCCTATGATCTGTATGTCCAAAACATAAACATGGATTTGGTTACTTCATTTAGATAAGGCAGTTTGGCTTGAATCTTAGGCTGGGGTTCTGCTAAGGCCATTAGTAGCTGCTGTGGAACAATACTAGAAGAAGTGATGCAATTGAGTCTTTATGTTTAGAAATTCATTAATGAGAACTAAAAAAAAAACCACTAAAAATACAGTTGTTTTACAAAAGCGGGAATAAATTTAAAGTACATTAAATGAAAAGACAACAACTGCTTACCAAGAAATGCTATAATGCCACAACCACTATTAAACTCTCAAATTATTTCACTGAGTAGCAACAGCTCGGGAGGAAAAAAAAAAAGTATGTTCTGTGTTCACAAATCTCTACCCAAAAGCTTGATGGGAAAATCATTAATTTTCTCCTTAGGATTAGAGGGTCCCCTAAAAAGCTGCCTTTACCTCAGATCTCTGAGATACTTTGTCTCTCATTATACAAGGCCGACAGATATACTCTCTATAGTTTGACAAACTAAGAGGTTCACGGTCTTTTTATTGTTAATAAGCCATCTGGCACAGGTCGAACTGGGCAAATAATAGGCCTGTTTCAGAAGTTCAACCGCCAAGGACTTACAGAAGGACCCTGAGGACCTGGCAATCCGGAGTCTCCTTTTTCTCCTTTCATTCCATTGGCACCCTACAAATAACCAGTGAGAGTTGAGCCAGTAAACTTTTCCCGAAGTGTAAGAAACATCTGAATTTTCTCCCCAGACCCACCATTCTTTTGCAATTTTTATAATATTATACACATCACATACAAAAGAAGGATTTATCCCCCTGCATTTTAGTCTCAAACAGCAAGCCTCTCCAAATCTCTAGGATTGTGGGTGATATGTGAAATAAAATATAAAGTAAATAAAAACTAGCTTAAAACTTATACATTGTTAAATATACTAGATTATAAATGTCATATTTTTTATGGTGGTGCTCACTTTAAATAGCAAAGGTCAGTTTTTTAGCTTGGTTTTCATTGACATTTATTTATATACTTCCTTGTTTTAAAGTAGATCTAGGGCAGTGAAATTTTCTACATGTTTTTCTATTTTGCCTTCCAAATTCTTAGTAAAAATTGTAGGGTAAAACCATAAACACCATTCCACACATACAAAGAGAGCACTTTCAAGTGTAACTTCTTTCTAAATTGTCTTATATTTTTTAGCTTGTTAATTTTTTTAAAAAAAGATTTCATTTATTTATTTGACAAAGAGAGAGATCACAAGTAGGCAGCGAGGCAGGCAGAGAGAGAAGGGGAAGCAGGCTCCTGCCAAGCAGAGAGCCCAATGCGGGGCTCGATCCTGGGACTCTGAGATCATGGCCTGAGTCGAAGGCAGAGGCTTATCCCACTGAGCCACCCAGGCACCCCTAGCTTGTTAATTTTTTATCATTACAGTTTATTTTAAAATGACAAGCTACCACCATTTTACACATACCAAATTCAAGTGATCAACTGTATTTATTTTACTATCTTTTGATGAAAATAATTCAGGAAAACATGACAGTTTATTTTACAATTCATTTGGTTAGATGCTTTAAAACTTGTTTTAGTGGCCTTTAACCAACAATACCTCAAATATGTAAAAGTAAAAATATTACTTTTTAATGTAATATTAACCACTAGATGAGAGTGCAGCTAATTATATAACTCTTTTCTGATTAATTTATCTTGATATGAACACACCCTAAAAAGTATAAACATACCGGTAATCCAGGAAGTCCAATTCCTCCTTTTTCACCTGGCATACCTGGGTCCCCCATGTCTCCCTTTGAGCCTTTAAGTCCCTACAAATGATATGGTTGCATGTAAGAATCATATTAACCCTTGATAGTAACATTCTAGGGCAAACAGAATTCTAGATCAGTTTTGTGCGCGGGTGGTCCTATCCGGAGAGGATTCTGATTTTCACTGTTAGGTAGAGTTATTTCTTTTTTTCTTTTTTTTTTTAAAAAGATTTTATTTATTTATTTGACAGAGAGAGATCACAAGTAGACAGAGAGGCAGGCAGAGAGAGAGAGAGAGAAGCAGGCTCCCCGCTGAGCAGAGAGCCCGATGCGGGCCTTGATCCCAGGACCCTGAGATCATGACCTGAGCCGAAGGCAGAGGCTCAACCCACTGAGCCACCCAGGCGCCCAGGTAGAGTTATTTCTTAAAGCTACCTTCTACACTGAGTCAATACTATTTCCTCATGTAATGAAAGGGGTTAAATTCTACTACTTAGGTCATTTAATCATGAACTTAAGTGTTCACATAATTTCTCCTGATTCTATATTTTTTTCCTGGCAGCTAATTTGATACCACTGGTCCTGAAAACAATTTAAGGGATTGAATTCTCAGCAGTACAATATACATTTTGAACAAGGACTAATGTTATAATAACAAGAGGTTTAGATAAATTTCTCCTATCTCTACCCATGATACTCTCCTCCCCCTCTTAAAAGCAGGTGGAAGTTCTGGTCACCATCGATTTCAAGGGTTTGATATAGAGAAAGGTAAATAATGTAGGCACCAATCATTAGGTGCCTAGTCATTAGGCACCAGAGTTCAACTAAGCTTAGAAACACTTCAACTGTTCCACAATGTTCTTATTTTATTCTCAAACACCCCATGAGGTGATCCATGATGTTATTTTTATTCTTTTACAGTGAGGAAATAAATAAAAGTATTTTTTGAGTGCTAGCAAATCTTAATTTTGTAATAATACTGAAGTTAATTTATATAGTTAAGTATTTTTATCCAAGGAGCTTCACTACCATAGGACCACATGGCCCATTCTCGAGCAAGGATGATCATAGTTCTTCCCTGGCTGCCCAAACCTGTTCAACTTTTCCATACTACAAACTACTTAGGGACAGGAACATGTCTTTTCTTGACTTATACCTATAGCACTTAGTTCAGAATCACTTGCTAGGTGGGTGGGTAGGCGCCCAAATGGGTAGATGGATCTTACTGGTTAATCAGCGCCTAGCTGGTTTTAGGAATTTAATGATGGAGAGTAGCAGGGCAGCCAATCTCTGCTATTGGACTTAAAAGCCTATAGAAAAAAAAAACAAAAACCCAACTATTGTATATGTAGGGACCATGTAATATGTTATTCTGCATGTTAAATTAATTATTTTTAATAACTAACATTGGAAAGGTAACACAACTAGGTTTTTAAAAAAGATTTATTTATTTATTTTGAGAGAGAGAGTGTGTATGAATGAGAGGGGTATGGCAGGGGGCGGGGGGGGGTGCGGCGAGAAAATCCCAAGCAGACCCCCAGCTGAGTGCAGAGCTCAGTGCAAGGCTCTATCTTAGGACCCTAAAATCATGACTTGAGCTGAAAACAAGAACGAGATGTTTAACCAACTGTGCCACCCAGGTGCCCCAGGACAACCAGATTTTTAAATTATAATATGATTTCTGATTAATAATAGCAAATCTTCTAAAGCCTCTTAGTTTTTGAATTATCACATTTATTTAATGGGACATTATAGGATTTGCAACATACCACTCTGATCTTAAAATAACTTTTCTCTTAAACTTCATTTCTTATCTAATACTATCTCCTGAGGAGCGTATTTTGCCAACTGTGTAAAGAATCCTTTTGATTTCTTATGATCTTCTTGATGTCAGCCATTTCTTGGGTAAATAATGGAAGCCCAGAAAACATCAAATGTCTTGAAGCTAACCATTGGGATCTGACTCTGAATTCCCCATAGTGTTCACATTCTCCTAGTCTGATTCTTTTTGGTCAGAGGTAAACCACAGTTTCTAGGCCAGATTCAGTCCAGGGATTATTTTTGCACAGACTGAATCTTTGAAAAAAATTTAAGGTGTGTTCAGATAAAAAACAAATGTGACAAAGACTCTGTGTGACCTGCAAAGCCTGAAACATTTACTATCTGTCCTTTACAGAAAAAGTTTGCCAACCTCTGTGTTGAGGGAAACCCTTGGAGATACTGCCATTTTCCACGAAGGTAAGTAAATGCCCCACCTGTTTCTCTTTTTTCTAACTATCTTGAAATTTAGGTGTAATCTTTATTTGGGAAAAAAATCTTGTCAAAATAACACATATAAGCAATATCTAATTTTGTGGAAACTTTGACCGACTGATTTTAATCTTGAATGATTTGTATTTATTGACAAAGTTAGCCTATTCTTACTAAATTAGTAATGATCTTATAAGTCTAATAAAAATTTACTGAGGTGTCACTGGTAGATTGATAAGGAGTATTAAGACAAAACTAAAATGTCATACCTCTTACATGTTTCTGCAAAGAAAATTAATGTCTAATTTAAAAGCAATTGCTTTTTAAAGTTAATATAATCTCTACAACAGATGGTAAAAAAATAGAGAGGATATCATATATCAACATTCATGTCTTTTTGGCTCCAAATCTATAATAAAAGTGGTGATCAATTATGATGTTTGAATGACAGTATATATCTTTGAAAATTACCTGCTCTCCATCAACTCCTGGGATTCCTGGAGATCCTGGCTCTCCCTGTTAAGAGAAAAAGTGATCGCTTGCTTCCATTTATCATTGGTAACTAGAAGTCATGTTAGCTGGTGACAGTACAATTTGACTTTCAGCCTATGTATCGTAACCCAAGAACAGTTTGTTATATCATACACATATCAAAACTAAGTGAAATAACATTTTCTTGAAGATTATATGTAACAATAGTCATGTAGCTCAGGTCCAATTTTTTATTTTTTGCCCCAAGTGAGATGTAGGCTAAAGGAAAAAATGCTGAAAGAAAACTGATAGAGGTCGTTTAGTGGTTGACCATATTCTATAACAACAACCTATATGCCCTAGTTAATTTTTTCCTCCCTAAAAAATCTGTATGATTTCTCTTCATTTTCCAACTTCAGAAAAAAGCAAAAACATGAAAGCTGACTTAAGAACAGAGTGCAAAGCCATAAGTTTATAATATTTTAACTGATAACATTTGAACAACGGATACAGGTTCATGATTGTGAATGTGCTATTTCCAGATAGAATCAATCAGATAACATTTCAATCTTCATAAAATCACTTTTGGATTTATTCAATTACCTATACTATGCTAGGAATAAAATAAAGTTTTCTATTCATATGATTTCTTAGAAACCTTGACAAACCCAAAATCTATTTATTTTTTCTTAATTGAAGATGTCTCATTTAAAACAAATGTAAACAATGTGCTAGATATTTATTCCAACAACAAATCTCCAGTCATTTTTCACTTGGAAATGTACTGAACAAATTTTTTGAAAGGTAAGATATCATTTTAGATCAATGCATCACTTTTGTAAATCCCATTATTTTGAAATTGTTAGACAGTCTTTCCCTGGTAAAAACTTTAACAGCTATCAGCCATAGAATGAAATTTGAGCTTTCCAAACATTTAATGAAAGCCTGACAAACAAAAGTGCAAAGAAAAAAAAAAAGGAAAAGCCTTTCCTTACTCCTGACTTCCCGTTCTTTGTGGGAGCAGCAAAGTTTATTTTGCCACAAACAAGTCTGCTGAGATTGGATGCACCTGGCCAAGACCTAGTTTCAGTTTGAATACTTGTCAGCACTCTGGGCCCAGTAATGATTGTTTTGCTATGCTTTTACCTTCAAAATGTGACTCATGAGTGTTTAAAAGAAAACATAACTCATGGCTTATGAATTTATCTTTCACTCATCAAATGTAGTTGGTAAAGAGTTACTTGATGTGTAAGAAGTCAACCGATCCTGGTTTGACAAGGGAAAGAGAAACACTAACTGAATAGGTTTCCATTCAGTCTGAGGTTGTGAGTCCCCAGGGCAAATGGGTTCTGTATTTGACTCGGGCTGCAATTGCTGACTCTTGGTCATAGGCATATCTCATCTCAGATATCCCAACCTTCTTGAGGAAAGATCACGGAAAGCTTGAAAGACTGTATCAGTCAGTCCAAGAGCTCAGTTATGAGATCACTGTGTTTTGTTTGGGGTGGGGCATGGTAATAGCATAGTGGGAAGGCTGGTAGGACTGAGAGATAAGGGAGGCTCACTACTCCTCTCCCACTGCCCACTTGCCATGACATTCATTTGGCCAGCTTCTTTCTATCCCAGTTTCAGCTCAAAGTCATTCTTGATTCCTAACAGAGAGTAACCTTCCTATATGCGCATCCATAACGTGTACTCTTCATCATTAGTAATTGTGCCTTTACTTGCCTATCTCCTGTTCTAAACTGTAAGCTCCTTATTGAAACCCTTACTATATCCAAGTGTCTCTGTTAGATATTAGTCCTTATCACAGAGTAGAGGCTCAAAAATTACTTACTGAATAACAATTAAAATGAATAGTAATTGGATTATAAAATAAGGAGGGAGGTACAGGTTTTACCACTACATGTATCCTTCATGGCTAGGTGGTTTTTTTTTTTGTCTCTTTAGAACAAGGGATGGATTCCCTTTGGATTTCTGTAGATCCTTTGGGCTTTAAAGAAGGGTAAAGTCCTAGAAGATTTTAGGGTGTGTTTAGCACTGGGGCCAATTTTGGTTCTGGAGACTTAGTCAAGTGAGGAGAAGGACAAAGATCCTTAGATCCTAGATCCTGTGTAGATCCTCTACACAGATGAAAAAACGATCTGCAGATTTCCTTTGTGGCTGTCTAATCCAGCTCACCAAAATATTAGAGTAGGGATCTAGGCTGACTTGCTCACCAGGAACAAACAATTAGAGCATTTTTGTGTTACATTTCTTAGGGACCAGAATGTGATAGAGAAATAGAAAGTTTAAAAATCCCAAACCTTACATTAATGTTTTACATGAGATCTGTTTGAAATTAGGTTCCGTGTTCTAAATGTATCTATTGGGTGAGGACCTCAGCACTATTTTACTTTATACTCCTTTTTATAAAAGAAAAATAGTTTTCTATGTGCTAGCTTTCTGTTTCTAAGCATCTTAGAAGAAAAGGATACAAAAGCTGATGTGTATGTCTGTGTAGGTATGTGAGTGTATGTGTATGACAGACTTAGCAAATAAACTGCTTTAAAAGGCACCAACAAAAGATGGATTGCAAAACTACTTAAATCTCCTACAGAACTCCAATGATGAAAGCCATATTTCAACAAATATTTCAGCTCAGTTCTGAAAAGCTAGAGACACTGGCCATGTGTTAATTGCTCAAATGTGGCTATACAAACCTAAGTTTAAGTTTAGAGGGATAAAGCGAACACCACTAATAAATTTGAGATATAATCAAGAAATTCTAGGTTCCTGCTATTCATAAGTGGTATGTTTCATTAGTTAAGATTTAAATGGCTGAATGTTTGAATACGTATAATAGGATTCATTATAAAAAATGACTCAAAAAAGATTTCTCAAATTGTCATCTATGAATACATCTTGCTCAATCTTCTCTTGTTTTTATTATTACAAATGAATTGAAGAGAAAAATCTTTTTTGGTGTTAGAGTAAATTTTCGTTAGTGGCTATTTTACCTTTATAATTTCTGTAAAACTTGTTTTTCCCTTGTTTAATATTCTGTTTTTCTTAATATCTTCCCTCTAAATTTAATGCTATTCTTATTTCTCTCTCTTCTTTACTAATTTTCTTTTTTTTTCCCCAATCCTGCTTTCTTAAGCTCAGACCTCAAAGTTTATTCTTAGCTCTCTTAAGCAATATTGCTGATCTCAGCTCCTTCAGCATTTTGGAAGAATGATTTTTCAAAGATACATAAATTTAAGGTGGGATTCTCTATATCATACATGGTAAATGGAAGCAAGTAAAATAAAGAATAACCTTTGGCCCTTGTAGTCCTTGAGGTCCAGGTGGTCCAGGGGGACCCTAAACCAAGAAAAGACAAAGTTTTAAAAAGTAGCAAGTATATGTATCACTATTTATGCTTTAAATAATAAGTATACTATATACTTCTTTTATTTCTGTCATAATCAAACATCTCTCAATCTTAATTTGCAATGAGGGCAAATTTGGAAGCTATGGAATTATAAAAATGATTTACTTATATGCAAAAATATCAATACATTTATGTAAAATAACACTGAAGATGCTTTTGAGTTTATTTTCTAAGATAATTCAAAATTGCTGCTGTGTCCCACATTCATTTCCTTGGGTTGAGATAGCTTACTGATATTACCTATGTTTCCACACACTTGGCCTGGCCCACACACAAGGGACTTGATTCCCCAAACACTGAGGAACAAAGCTATATTATTATAAGGCCAAAGACTTTAAGAAAAGTAGCAATAACTTTTCTTTTTTAGTCTTTTTCACTACACAAACAAATGACTTAATTGGGCAAATGTCATAAAAGGTTATTAATAAAAGAAAGCATAAAACTCAATATCAGACAAAAACAAGTGCTACATTAGTTCCATTATGGCCAGCATGCATCAACACCAAATATGAAGTCACAGACTACAGAAATCATGCAATAGGAGTTACCGTGACAGTTAAGGTGGTAATCCTCTGTTGGGAAAATGCATTGACAAAGACAGAGTTACCTATTTTGTGTGCTAAAGTACAATAATACATTTACGAAATAATCAATTTTCTGAATACGTTCTGGCAAGCCTGATGTCCTATAAGAGACTGACAAGATACTGAAAACATATTATCCTATCTTTAAATGAATATAGGATAGAAATAAAGATTTTTCAGGGAGCAGGGGTCAGATTGCCATTCATCACCTGATAAAGATTGTTTTTAAATGATTTTTAGATTGTTTTTCTGAAAAACAATCTGAGGGTTTTGAAGGGGCGGGGGGTGGGAGGTTGGGGTAACAGGTGGTGGGTATTATAGAGGGCACGGATTGCATGGAGCACTGGGTGTAGTGCAAATATAATGAATACTGTTATGCTGAAAATAAATAAAAAATAAATTAAAAAAAAGAAAAAATGATTTTTAGATTTTTCTTAAAAAAATCTATGTGTTAAGAAAAAAGAAAATGTCAAAATTTTAATTCATTTGATTAAAAAAATTATGTAGTAAAATGGTGTTCTGGAGAGCTTTGTCAGCATGACTGTAAACTGAGAAACTGCTATTTACAAGAGTTCCATTCTAGAGCACTTCAGTTAAAGAAAAGGGAAATACCCAATTGTAGGTGTAAGTAATATTTTTTCTTTTTTAGATTTTAGCTTATTTGTTGCATTACAATTAGCTTTTTTGGGTGCCATGGCTAAAGACAGAATGTGACATGGAATTCATCCAGTTTCTTAGTGTAAAGTACTACAGCACCACCACAAAATGTATTCTTTTGAAGGATGATTCTCCATATTTCATTTTGAATCCATGAATCATTTCTGCATTAATGTTTTCTAGTCTAAGTCTCGTGCTGAAAGTTCTTTTTGTGTTGTGTGTGTGTGAGTGAGAGAGAGAGAGAGAGAGCGTGTGTGACCAGAGGGATGGGTGGTGAGGAAGGGCAGAGGGAGAGAGAGAATCTCAAGCAGGCTCCAGAACCAGCAAGGAGCCCCGAGTGGGCCTCCATCTTACGATCCTGAGATCATGACCTGAGCTGAAATCAAAAGTTGGTCTTTCAACCAACTGAAACACCCATGTACCACGCGTGCTAAAAGTTCTGTAGGGTGCATAACTACCTGATGTAGTCATAGAGGGAGCACACTTTCCATCAGCGACTCCGGTCACAGAAAAATGTTATCCAGTCACATGTAAACTTGTGAATATCAGTTTAACACCATCCGTTTATTTTCCACTCTTCCATTCCAATTTCTGATTCAGGTTGCTGTTGTTTATTATTATTGTCGTAAAAAATAATCTTAATATTACCGATCTTGCTTCACATACTTGGGTCTCTAGTGACATGACATCATCATTTCTTTCTTTTTTTTTTTTTTTAAAGATTTTATTTGTTTATTTGACAGACAGAGATCACAAGTAGGCAGAGAGGCAGGCAGAGAGAGAGAGAGGAGAAAGTGGACTCCCTGCTGAGCAGAGAGCCCGACGCGGGACTCGATCCCAGGACCCTGAGATCATGACCTGAGCCGAAGGCAGCGGCTTAACCCACTGAGCCACCCAGGCGCCCGACATCATCATTTCTTAGAAAACAATATATTTACGCATGTGTAGAAATGATTAAAGTCTGTATTCTAGGATAACATCAGTCATGGTTATGACAGCTTCATGGATAACACAGTAGGGAAAAAACCCACCACCAGTGCTTCTAAGACAAAAGGCAAAGTGGTCACAAACTGGAGGCAAGTTTAAAAAATATATATATATCAAGGCCCAGATTTTTATACTATGGACTCTGGGAAACAAACTGAGGGTTTCAGAGGGGAGGGGGTTTGGGGAATGGGTGACCTTGGTGATGGATATTAAGGAGGGCGAGGATTGCATGGAGCACTGAGTGTTATATGCAAACAATGAATCATGGAACATGACATCAAAAATTAATGAAATACTGTATGGTGACTAACATAATAATTTAAAAAACTATCATATTTGTGTAACACAAGGCACCACTTACTTTATTCTTAAGGGATTCACCTAGAGCTCGAGTCAGATTTATAGTCATGAGAAAGCTACATCTTTGCTCCTATAAGTAGGTGAGTCATTTCTAAAAAGGCTATTAGAATATTACAGAGTAGAAATAATTTCTTTATCACTATCTTCCAATTATATATTGTATTTTTAACTACAGAGCAGAATCATGAAACCTTAGAAAGGGAAGAGAATTTTCAATTTGAACTCCCTGAGGTTTTCTAAATGTAGAATATTTGAATTCATTTTCTACCGGGACACAAAACTAGTTTTGTCTTTTTTAAGGATAACAATGTGTTTTATCATGAGTTGCCTAATAAGGGCATATTATTAGTGGTAACTGAACTATCTAACAGATGGAGTTTATGTCATCGTGTTAAATAACTAACTGAATTTTGTGAGACCTAACAGTTACATAGGGTGGCTTTCATCCTGCTAATAATAAAAGAACAAATGACAAGGGCACCTGGGTGGCTCAGTGGGTTAAGCTGCTGCCTTTGGCTCAGGTCATGATCTCGGGGTCCTGGGATCGAGTCCCGCATCGAGCAGAGAGCCTGCTTCCCTCTCTCTCTCTCTGCCTGCCTCTCTGCCTACTTGTGATCTGTCTCTGTCAAATAAATAAATAAAATCTTAAAAAAAAAAAAAAAGAACAAATGACAAACTAAGCTTAACTTCTCAGCAACATAGTTTTTACCACCATCCTAAAGCACCTGTGTGCAGACACATGAGACATCCTGAAGATGTTGGCTCACTCTGGATTTCTTCTACCTGGTTCCTCTAAGTTAAACCTATGTGAATTCAGCAGCTTTCTCTTGAACTCCACAAATGACTGGAAAACCATAATTTTAGTAGTGATGGAGAAAGACGTGTTGTTCTCTATGAGGCACGATGTGAAATGGGAAGCATGAACTGGAGGTTGAAGCCCCCCAGGCTGTTTTGTGATTTATTCCCTGAGATCCTTATGTGAATCTCTTTAGAATTAAAGGTTAATATCTTTCATTTCTCATAATGATGCAAGGTGAAAGTCACCCATATTTACACTAAACAATAGGTTTAAGTTATATGGTATTGAACGTTTTTAAAAACTTGAGTTAGGAAGTAGAGAGGTTTTACTGTTAATTTTAGAAACCTAAAAATCAAAATAAATGGCTTATGGCAGATGTTTATGTAAATAACAATTTTCAGTAGAGGCAATGGTAAAATTTTCTATTTCTAATGTGATGTTTTTAGAATTTTAATATACATCTATTTACTTATTTATTCTAGATTTTTGGGGGCAGATTTATTTTTAGAGGAGGCGATAATAAAATGAAATCTGTGGGGTGCCAGAGTGCTCACTTGGTTGAGCGGCTGACTCTTAATTTGGGCTCAGATCATGATCTCAGTGCTGTGAGACTGTGCCCTGAGTCTGGGCTCCACGCTCAGTGGGCAGTCTGCTTGAGATTATCTTTCTCCCTTTCCTTCTGTCCCTTCCCCTGCTTGTGCACTTGCTTGCTCTCTCTCTCTCTCTCTGAAATAAATAAATAAAATCTTTAACAAAAGTGAAATCAGCAAAATGGTGAGTATCCATCACTGGCTAAGAATAGAAGAGTAGAATGTCTACTACCTCTTCTCAGGCTAATGGCTTAACTAATTTTTTAAGGGCCCTTGTTCTAGTAGAGTACTATATTAGGAAAATAAATAATTTTTAAAAAATAACTATAAGCTATTTACAAAAATAACACATAGCTTCCCTAACATCCCTATTGAAACAATAAATCTTTAGGTTGAGATAAAAACATAAACTACTTTACCGTGATGGATATTGACTGGTTTACTGTCATACAGAACTTGAGGTGGAACAAGAAACTGAGCACATACACCATTTCTTATTAAGACCTAGGTGTCAATTTTTTAAAAAGTACAGTACATTTATATATGTCAGCCAAGAGTGTTCAGGAGCTCCTAAAAAGTGACCCTAAGCGTAATATATTTTATGGACTCTTAGGAAAAAAACCTATTCTAAAACATCTTTACTTTACAAATAAGATCAATGAAGTATAGATACACTCATTGATTTCCTGAAAATGAGTCAGCTAGTTAATAGCAAAGGAGAGACCAAAACAGATTTCAGTTTTAGGCTGAGAGCAGCTTGCCTCATGCCTGGCTCTGTTCGTGCAAAGAATACTTTAAAAGATACAATTTTTCCAGAAAGGACCATAGCCTATAATATTAGAGCATTTCTTGGAAGCTAAGAGAATGTATGTCTTTTAAAAGTGATAGTAAGAATCATAGCGTCACTGAAAGAAGTTGAAGGGAAATTTACAACATTGCAAATAAATTAAGTTAAAAAATATATCCCTATATTTTATAAGTAAAAACTGAAAACTAGTAGGTGTCTCAAAACTTCTTATTCTCTTTCTCTCTTTCCTTCCACATGCAGTTATCGATTTGTGGGGGAAAAGGGACAATTTAGAAATCTAGTTCTAGAACTTGACAATAGCCTAGAGGTTACAGCTTATGTTTAATCTACTTGCATTGAGGAGGTGTTGACTGAACATACTGACCAAGCAACATATTTTCAAGCAGTAAAGATGCTCATCTTTGCATTTTACCAGAAGAAAAAGAATGAAATGAGAAGAAAAATAGATTGAGGGGCCCTGGGTGGCTCAGGTGGTTGAGCACCCGACTCTTGATTTCAGCTCAGGTCGTGATTATCAGGTGGTGAGAGGGAACCCTGTGTTGGGCTCTGTGCTCAGCATGGAGTCTACTTGTCCCTCTCCCTCTGCTCCCCCACCCCCTCACCTCCAGCTGTCGTTCTCTCTCTCTCAAACAAATGAAAAAAATCTTTAAAACAAAACAAAACAAAACAAAACAAAAATAGGCTAAGCTGAAGGCAGAGTCTGCAAAAACTATTTAATAGATACTTTACTAGTTAAAAATGGTAGTTGTAGCAAAGGACCTATAGAAATGTAGATCTACCATACTAGAGATCTGAGAGTGAAATCATGAAGATGGGGGAAATAATTCAATCAAGTACAAAACGGCAACCATTTAAAACTAATTTGGTTTTCAAGCAAAAAAATGGATCGTATGTATATGCTAAGTGCACTCACTCATCAATCAGTAAGCATTTGTTCAATATTTACATGCCCAGACCTGTGCCAGGTATATTGGGGGCTATAAAATTAGCCTGAGACACATTTCTGTCACCAAGAAACTCATAATCTAGCAAGGGGCATGACTAAAATAAATTATTTGATTTGAGAACAATTAAAGGTTAAGCTGTTGGGCCCTGACTGCTAATGGTTGAAAGGATGGAAAGAAAGAATCATCTGGGTGGCAGCAGTGCATTGTTGGATGGGATTTAGATAGATGAGGGGAAGCGAAGAAGAATGGGATCAGGCAAATATGATATGGTAAATATGACCACTCGGGGAAAATCTGTGCTGTGGAGAAATGGAAAATTCTATATAGGAAAGGCAGGATTAGAGAGCTTGGAAAGTCAGATGAAGGTCAGGCTAGATAGAGTAGGTAAGGGGGTCATTGGAGTTTCTGAGCAGATTAGAGCCATCAAAAAAGTGACAGTTTAGGAAAATTAGCCTTAGAGTGATATGCAGGATGGGTTAGAAAGGGCACAAGGATTAGAAGAATTGGTCAAGGGCCTGTTGCAGTGTTAGCCCTGAAACAAGTAAGATATGGACCAAGCTTGGAATGCAGAGAATGAGGCAACCTTAGGAGGCACTTCGAGAAATGAAATGACCACATGTGGTGAGATGTAAAGGATGAAGGAGTCACAATAGTTGAAAATGACTCTAAAGTTTCTACCTCAAGACAGCCAAAGAATTACAGGATCACTAAAAGATAGTGATTAGTTAAAAAAAAGGAATCATTTGGTTGGTGGGGAAAGTGACCAGTATAATTGTGTGTGTTGGTAGGAATTAATAGGGCAATGGTGAATACCTAGTGGAAATATTCTTAGATAGCTGGAGGTACCCACAGCACGGACCCAGAGGTGAAAGATTTGGAAGCCACAACACAGAAGAACACAGAGAGAGTGACTTAACCATGAAAAGATCAGAGTCTTGAGGATACCAAAAATTAGGGGATGACAGAAAAACTGGAAATACTAACATAGAATGGATCTATCAAAGAAGAAAACTAGAAGAAATCAGAGTAGAGGATTAGGAAAACCAGAAAGAAAAAGTTTCAAAAACAAGGTGGTTTAGTAGAAATGTCACAGAAAATTAAGGGTGAGGAGAACAATAGGCTTGACCTAGAGGTCACTGATGGCCTTATAAGAGAAGTTTTAACAGAGCATTGATATAGGCTAAAAGGGAGGAAGACAAGCATTAAAAAAAAAAAAAAAAGAAGAAGACTCTGAGAAATAAACTGAGGGTTTTGGAGCGGAAGGGGTGGGGCATTGGGCGAGCCTGGTGGTGGGTATTAGGGCATGTATTGCATGGAGGACTGGGTGTGGTGCATAAACAATGAATTCTGGAACACTTGAAAAAAAATTAACATTTTAAAGAAAGGGATGAAGAGAAAGCAAAGATGATGGAGACAAGCTACATGGTCTATGGACTTTTACTCTATAGGTATTTCTCTATGGTAGTACATTATATTATGAATGGTAGCAGTAATAAGAAATACCTAAAGAGGACTTAGTATGTGCCAGGCACTGCTCTAAGTGTACACTGTGTATTTAGGAATTTATTTCTCATAAAACTCTTAAGACAGGTGTTACTATCTTCATTTTGCAGATAAGGACACTGAGGTACAGAGAAGTTAAATAACTTGCCCTCACCCATGCACTTAGTAAGCAAGAGATTTTCACCCAGAGAGCTCTGACTCTAAAGCCACAGGGCTCTTAATTGCTCTGTTAGGCTTGCTTTTGAAGCAAGGAGACAAAGTGGCAAAATAAGCACAAGGTGTAAACCAGATAAAACTAAACACTAAAGCATATCCGAAGACAGAAGGGAAAGAAAAGGAATGATGGAAATATGCTAAGCAATATGCTAAGAACACATACTGGGGCATGGAGAAGGGGATGGGCTCAGGAAGAAGGTGTGCTTTGAGCAAGCGGAGCCCTCTGGGATCATGGAGTGAGGGGCATGGGAGCTGATATTTACACATATTTCATGGGTGTGTCAGGTTTGGCGGCAGTCACTTACCTGCAAGGCTTCATGGAGGTTGCCATTGTAGTCTATGATCTCGGTGGCTCCCTGATCTCCCTTTTGACCAGGTGGACCCTGTGAAGAAAACCAACCAAGGGAAAATCATGGAAGTTAAGCTAGCCTGTACAGGGAACTGTGACAGAAACAAAAATAGCAACATGCAGCTCTCTCTGACCAGCCGTTCTGTGGTAGGACTCAATTGCACTTCAGAGTAATTATCCTCAAATTTCGTCCTTATTGAAAAGAAGACAAACGCTTTTGGTGTCCTATAGATTAAAGATATGAAACTTGATTTTTTAAAAAAAGAGAGATAATTCAATCTCTGAAACTGTTTTCTGAAAATTATAAAATATAGGCTAATCTGATTTGACTTGCAACATTTTGTTGGCTTTAATAATATTTATTAAAGCAACACCTAATCTCTTCTTATTCTTCTACATCTAATCGATTGTTTCCTTATTAGAACACAGTTCTGTAGGAAATGCTTGGCTTGTTCAGTAGGAACAGAATTCCATTAAAATTAAATGAAATAGGGAACAGATATAAGATGTCTACTGCACTCATTAGTTCTGCCACTGAATTTCCATTAGTCATGTCCTAATTCCCTGCCTGTCTTTAAAAAAAGCTTAGAAAATATGGGCTATTGCTTTCCTTATAATTGGCTTAATTGAAAAATGGAAAATTCTATTAGCTGGATGGTTATGGGCTTGCTATTGCTCAGTTAGCAGAGGGAAAGTAGAGAGAAAATGTTCTTTAGAGCTTTTCTTGTGAGCTTATTTTACATGTTAGACTCTATACACTCATTGTTCCAGTTGACTCAAATAAAAAAAAAAACAAAAAAGAAAAAAGGGGAGCAGCAGAAATCATCAGTAGTCCACCTCCAGTGCTATTATTGGGTAATATTAGTCCAGGTGCCTTGTGAAAAGCCACATGGATATATGAGTCAAATCTGGGCTTGTAGGGGCCAAAACTTAAATGAAAATGTACTCACCCTTGGTCCCAGGGCTCCAGAGTCCCCTTTCTCTCCACGATCACCCTTGCCCCAGGGAAAAAAGAAAAGCCTCAATTAGTAGTGGGGCCAATGGTCCAGAAATATCTCAAATCTAAGGATATATTTAAACTATGCAGAAGCACCTCTGATATGAACTTCTGACATGGAAATAACAGCTCGAAGAACAATAACCAGGGGCATAGCAAATGCTTCCTTAAGATGCACTGTAAATCCCCCTTTCAGATGACAGAGTATCTTGGAATACAGGAACTCTCTTATTAGAGATTTTCAAAAGCAAGGCAAGTGGTTTCTTTGATACCCAAAGTAAGATTTACCTCTCAGACTGAGCCATATTTTTGTTTTTATATGAAGAGATTTGGGGCAAAGGAAAACAGAACCAATCACTGGGTTGTCTGTTTTCTGAGGGGGAAAAAAAAAGGGTGTGTAGATAATCTGGATAGGGAAGGAATGGAGAGCTCAGTCTAGGGAGGTTTAGAAGGGAAAAGTGATCAGTGAGGCCACTCTTTGATGATGATGAAGATCTATGGAAAAGTCTAGAGATACAGGCCTTTTAACACACAGAAGGTGCTGAAGTGGACAGAGCTAGCCAGAGCAGGTTGGCAGGGCTGAAGGTCAGGGGTAGGGGGAAACCAGCTTTGTTTTGAAAATGCAATATGTAAAATCACTAAAGTTCCATTCATGGTGTTATTACCCAATCTGGAGAGAAATCAGGAATAGCCCAAGCATCAAACCACACAGGCATCCCTCCAAGAGCACTCAAAATTCTCGTAAGTCTAAAGAGAATCTTTGGAGAAGAGATTTGAACCTGTGTAGACTTGAAAGTTCTTTAAGACAGCCTTAAATTTGTCGTATCCTTTTCCTAGGTGGAATTCAAAGCCTTTTAATATGTCTCTCTACATATTTCATAAAATGGATACGGACCAATGAAAGTAAGCAGGAAAAGGGTTTTTCATTTTTTTTAATCCACATTATACTAATAACATTCACCATAATAATTAAATTTGCTATGAATAGAGAATTAATGATTTCTGCTCTGTTTTCCTCATTTTTTACCCATTTTTTCATGTTATTAGCTGATAACATCTTAACATGATTTTGCTTACAATATTAGATTATGGTAAATATTATAAAAAGCATGATAAAGGAAAAATTTTAATAGGCGGTGAAATTTTAATGCCATGGAGGGAATCAGCTAACTTAAAAGCAAAGTATAATTTGAACATTTATCACAAAGACTGCCAGGAAATAAATAAGATCATACCTACATAATGTAAGTTAAATAAAGTCTTTTTTCCCCCCAAAGAAGCTATTCTTACGAAACAGGAAATACAACTTCTCTTAAATAGTAGTCTGAAACACAAGAACACACTAAAACAACAAGATGAAGCAAATTAATTGTTTTGATATAGTATCACAGGGATGAAAATATTGTGATTCCAGTGTGTGAGAATTTAAAACATGATTCTCTGTGGAAGAGGCAAAAGGCACAGCTCTTGAAGGTGTCATGTGACATTAAAATGATTACTGACCTTTGACCCCTTGGGGCCTCTAGTTCCTGATTCACCTTGTTTGCCCTATTATGGGAGAATATGAAAATGGAAAAGAGAAATGACAGAGGAGATAAGAACAGAAAAAGGAAATTAGCAGTGACTCAGAATAATGAAGAAAAATGGAAACACTTTATTATAACTGTTTGAATATATGGCTCTATGTAATTTTGGATATCATAATACAAAGCTTAAGTAGTTATCACCATATCATTAGCTCATTCTCTGGTCTCGCCACCACCTTCATTCCATTATAATTCTGAAGACTGCCCACCCATCAGTGGATGGGAAGAGTTCTGTGAATAATCCTCATTAGTCTCAACAGTGTTGGCATAAATTTCTTTTTCATCAAAGACTTATACCATTTCCTGTGTCTCCACGATGGATTATTAGAATAAAGTGTTACCATATTAGTTTGCAGGAAGTTTAGAGGAATAAAGACTAAACAGTGAAATAAATCCCTAGCTCTGATATTTTCAGAGTGTTCTACACCTTCAAGTTACCACAGAAACTAACACATTGCATATCAACATTTTTCTCAGTAAGTTTTAATACACACTGAGTGACAACATGTTAATATGATTGCACCTTCCCCTTTACGTTTGGATGTGTTATTAGATTTGTTTACTGGACAGAACAGACTAGAAAAGTGGAATTGTAAAATTCCTTTCAAAAAGAACCAAACTGTGCATTTCAATAAATTATGATTTTTGCTGTTTTAATACCCGTTAAGGAACTATAGTTTAGTTTCATGTTCCAAAGTAAGTAGGACATATTTCCAAACCAAAGAAAACTGTCTTCCAACGGAAGAATAACTGACCTTTGGTCCAGGGGCTCCAGGCTCCCCTCGTTCACCTCTTCCAGGAGGCCCTGTCTCCCCGCGTTCACCCTGTCGCAAAATACAAAACAAGTAAATGGCAATTCCTCCTTCACTCCCGCCCCCGGGTTTGTCCCTGTAGATTAACAAGTGAATTCGATAAAATGAAGGAAAGTGCAGAGTTACCACTTATTTACCACGTATCCTGCACTGTACTAATCTCAACATAGATTATCTCATTTGATAATCAAAATAATTATTCAGTGTTTGTATTATCATTTCTACTTTATACATAAGGAAATGGTTTGGTAATGCTTATCTGATACCTATCTTGGTAAATGGAATACCTTTAAAGGGAATTGATAAGAGCATCATTATATTTCAAGAGAGACATGGACACAGTTTTCATTCTGTGGCAACTTTTTAAGATCTGCCGGGGGGAAACATGGCCACGTGGCTAAGTGTCAGGTTTTGTAATCCAACATCCTAGACGTTAATCTGGCCTCTGTTATTCACCAGTTCTATGTTTTGGGACAAATTAGTTACGTTCTGAAAAAGTCATTTTCCTCTGTAATGTGAAGAAAAGTATAAAGACAAAGTGCTCAGAATGGTGTAAGATACATAGGTCTTACAGCTTTTGACTATTTTCATAGCTCGATGAAGAATGAACATGATCACTGCTCTCAAGGAGCTAATTATCTGCTTAGACAGACAAGATCCACATAAGCAAAATAGTTCAGAATTAAGGAGTCATGTAAGGCTAACATGTGAGAGAAAAGGAAATCCCATAGGGTTTTGAATGGTCCAGACTGGCTAGTTGGAGGTGAGATCGAGCCATGTCCTAAAGGATGGATATGGTGTATTTTACAACTATTGTTGGTTATGACTGTGCTTTTGACGAGTCCAGCAGCTGTCTAAAATACTTCACATGCATTGTCTTATTTAATCCTTGGGACAAAGGAGAAAGGTACTGGTTCCCAGAGTCTTACAGATGAGCAGACTGAATGAAGCTCAGGGAGGTTAAGTAACATGGCCAAAAATCACAAAGCTTTTAAAGTGGGAGAGCTGTGATATAAAACTGACTGTGCTCAATACTCAACTTCTGCATAAATGTTTCTGTATGTAAATCTTTTGCACATATCTGATCATTTTCTTAGGATAAATTCCTCATTGGGGACTTGCTGGGTCAAAATGTACAAACATTTGAAAAGCTTGCCAAATTGCTCCCCAGGAAGACCATGTCATTTTCCATTCCTGAGCACAGAGTAGAGAGTGACGGCTTCCTGAATGATGGGTAGAATTGCAACAATCAAACAGGTTTGGAATTCAGACTGGTGATGGCATGTTTATGGGTGAAAAGGCACCCTCCTCACTGAGGGAACTGATTCATCATGGAAAGGAGAATAAACTAGCATTGGATCTGTCCTGGGTGATTCAGGGCTCTAAATTCCAAGATCTTTATCTGTATCATGCCCATAGTGGGGTTTTGAGGGGGAGGTGGGATAGATTAGGGCAAGGATTAAAGAAGACTCAGCAGTTCTTCAGCATGAACTGAAAAGAATGTGAAAATGGAGAGCCTGGGAGAAAGGCAAGGGGCTTGTCTGGGTGGAAGAAATGGAAGAGATCTTCCAGAAGGGATTTTCCAGGGATTAGAGACAGAAGGGCCTCCACTGGTATATGGAATTTTAATTTTTAAAAAGTGTACCATATTTAGTCTTTCTTTAAATATTTTGCAGAAGAGTTCCAAATAGTAGTTAGAAACTTATTTTAAAGAAAAGCAAAAAACCTGAGAAAAAATTTATCTATAGCATACTACAGGAGTTGAGCATATATATCTTTACCTAGAATCACTTTTTGTCACAATGCTCCTCATGAGCTGCTTGTTACCCTATGGAATTATACTATTTATGTGTCTACTTCTATCTCTCCTTCCACCTCTGTCTAACACATACTGGAATGCAAACTTCAGGAGAGTAGAGACTTTTTGTTGCGTTTACTGTTCATCCTCAAATATTAGAAAAATGTCTGGCAAAAAAATGTGCTGAATTAATGAATAAACATTTTATTCAAAGTATTTTGAGTTATTCATAATAAAACCTCATTTCTTTAGGCTGATACAGATGCTGAGGATACAGCAGTGCATACGAACAGATTTTGAGATACCATTACACATCTTCCTTCCTTACAATCACTCTTCATTATGTTGGAGATAAAATAGGCAGGGTTAGTTTATTTTTTAAATCTGAATTTAGTGGTAAAAATCCAGACCAGCCTACACAACTGGAAAAAGGCCACTGTTCAGCTGAGACAGAATTTTAAATAAACATGACTTTTCCATTATAATACCAAATTCATATTAGTCAATTCGACTGAAAATTACTCATATTGTTAATATAATTGTTAAAATATTGTTAATAAAACAAATTTCCTGTCCACATCCCTTTTTGTGGAAATACAAAACAAGTACAGTATGTTCTTTACTTTTATTGGGAATTCAAAGCAGTACCTGTTAAAATCAGCCTGGGTTCTTCATGAGAAGGAATCAATGTTGATTTTGTGGATTTACATCTGAATTTTTTTTTGAGACCCCAGAGTAGTTTATTTATTTATTTTTTAAAAGACTTTATTTATTTACTTGAGAGAGAGAGACAGACAGACAGACAGACAGAAATAGCAACAGAGACGGCAAGAGATAGCACGAGTGGGGCGGAGAGGAAGAAGCAGGCTTCCCTCTGAGCAGAAAGCCCAATGCGGAGTTCCATCCCAGGACCCTGAGATCATGACCTGAGCCCAAGGCAGGCACTTAACTGAATGAACCACCCAGGAGCTCCAATTCCAGAGTAGTTTAAAGATTTTATTTTTAAGTAATCTCTATACCCAACGTGGGGCTCGAATTCAGAACCCTGAGATCAAGAGTCTCATGCTCTACTACATGAACCTGTCAGGTGACCTGAAACTACAGGGTAGTTGAAAATCAATGAACTGAAGAAATGATATTTAGGGATGAACTCCATTCCCTACAACCTGTGTTTCTTCTACTTCCCCCTTTTCAACAAACAGAACACCACAAACATTTAAAGATCTAGTTCACACCTGGTTCTCTCTGGCATTGACCAAGTTTTCTACTCCTTTGTGCTGACCTATGAGGCTGGCTTCTTTCTTTACCTGGCTTTGAGGCAGCACGCCTGAATAAACACGACAGTTCTCATACTGAACATGGAATCTTCATTATTCTCTTGCTTCCTCAGTCTTTATTCCAGAAAACACACTACTTGCGTGAATCTGTTCAGGCTAAACGAGGCATTCTTCATATTTTGTTAATAAGCCTGACAGCTTATTATGTGAAAAGAAATTGCTTGAGAAAACAGAATTTTGGATAAATTCAACTGAGTTTCAGTCCCCCTTAAGCCACACATAGTTTCCATTTACTAGGATTAGAGTTGTTTTCTCTTGATCAGTGGAAATGAGGACTCCTCTGTCAAAACAGACCACGAACATATTTCCCTAGCTCTTAGAAACCATCCTGCCTAATTTCTGGTGAATGCGATACACACTGAGGCAAAGACTTCTACGGCTTAAAAATAAAAGAATGTAGCTTGATCTAATTTTGCCCCTTTGATTCATGAATCTGTCATGAGTAAAGTTCCATCTTCAGAGCTATACCTTTTTATGTCTTACTGAATAGATAAAAAGAGAACTATGGGTCCAACTACATCCACAGCAACGTAATTTTTTATATGGTGGCATAAATATTTTGCTTTTAGGGCCCTCTCTAGAATTGCCAAGTGGAAGATTATGACATGGTTTTCATTACAGGATCTTTCTGTAGACATTATTCAGGATAGATCCTTTTGAAATGAGACACTTAGGAATCTATATGACATCAGTACTTGCCTTTGAAATTAAGGGAGTTGGGGGGGATAGTAATAATGTTTGATTAACAAGTATGTCCTAAAATTGGTGAAAAGGGGCAGAAGTTAATGAATTCTATTTCTCCTTATCAGAATTCCCCCAGCATCATATCTACTTAGGAACAATTTGGGGGAAAACAGGAGCAGCTAATATATTTCATTATCCTATTGTCTAACCTGAGGCTTTCTGGAATTAACTTCTTATGACTCTATTTAATGTGGTATTCCCATTAGAAATGTTCATAGGTGATAGGTAATTTCATTCTCTGTTAGGCAAAAATATCTGGTCACCTAAACAATAAAGTCACTCCACACTTCTTTCAACACAATGGACTAGAAATATATGACAAAATATTTCAGAAATAAAGGAAGGAAAAACGCCACTAACCTTTGTTCCTGGTAACCCTGGTAAGCCTGGTTCTCCTTGAGGACCAATGAAACCTGGTTCTCCCTTTGAAAAGGATAGGCATATGAGATTGTTATTCATTTGGCAGTAAATAAGTAAAGTTAAACTGATTTACTTTTACCGGGATTTCACCCCTTTGATTGTATGCAGCTTTCCTGTTGAGGCCCAGCTACTGAGTATCAAAGCAATCGGAATCGGTTTTGGTCAGTGAAAATACTCTTATCAAAGTTTTGGAGAAACTTGAAAAATTTCAAGTTGAAATTTTTGAAATTTCAAAAACTAAAACTAAAAAAGTAAAATTGACAAAGAAATAAGACCAATGTCTTTACAAAGTTCTTTGGCATCTGTTGTCCTCCATTTCTTATCATTTACCAAATTCAGATCCACTATGTTAGGGTGGATATGGTGGGTGGCCTCTGAGACAGGCCTCAATGATCCCACCTCCTGGGTATTCACGCCCTTGTGTCATCTGCCTCTGCTAAAGTGTAGATTGGACTGACTTACTCATATCTAATGAACAGACTATATTGGCAGAAGTAATGGGATATCACTTTGGAGACCAAGTTATAAAAGACTGTGGCTTCCATCTTGGTGGCCCTTTCTTGTTCTCTCTCACTTGGATCACATGCTTTGGGGAAAGCAAGCTGTCATGCTCTGAGCAGCCCCATGGGAAGCCCACATGGTGAGGCCCAAGTTCGGCCAACAACCATGTGTGTGAGCTTGAAAACAGATGTCCACCCCATCAGAGTCTTCAGATGAAACCACAGTCCTGGCTGACAGATTGACTGCATCCTTGTGGGAGACACTGAGCCAGAGGTCACCATCTGAGTTGTGCTCGAATTCCTTTTCTTCCAAAACTGTCAGGTAATTTTTGTTGTTAGTTTTGGGGGTAATGTGAAAAATATCTCTCCTTGCTATACCTCCATAACTTCTTCCCCACTACCTGGAGGAAAACCAGTTGTGATATAATAAAATATATGTTTGGTCTTGTTCCTGGCTCCTTGCACAGAGCTTCTAGAATCCTTGGAATTTCCTGAGTGATAAAGAGTAAAAGGAGTAACTTTTGTTATTCACAACAAACCTCTTTCAGATGTACCTGATGGGTTCTTAGATAGCTTCCAGAGGGGAGTGTTAACGTTGGAACTCCTCTCACCATCCCCAGAGAGGGCAGAGGGGCTGGCAATTGAGTTCAGTCACCAATGGTTAATGCTTTAATCAATCATGCTTATGTAATGGAACCTCTATAAAAATCTTTAAACAGTAGGGATTGGAGAGCCTCTAAGCTGGTGAACACATCAGGGTGTTGGCAGGATGGGACATTTCAACTCCATGGGGACAGAGGCTCCTGTGCTCAACATTATTCTGACCTCACGCTATCTAACTCTTCATCTTAATCTTTTATAATAAACTGTAATGGCATGGCATTTCCCTGAGTTTTGTGAGTTATTGTAGCCAATTTTCCAACTTCAGTGCGGTTGAGGGTGGGTTGGTTGTTAGTACCCTCAAATCTGTAGTCAAGTCAAAAGTGCAGATAACCAGGGGACCCAGTATTTCTGATTGGGGCCTCTAGACCATCCTTTAGACAGAGGTTGTAAGTGAGGGAAGCTTTGTGGGCCTGAGCCCTTAAAACTTGTGGAGTCTGATGCCAACCCTAAATAGTTGGCGTCACAATAGAACTGAATTGTAGGACACACAGTTGGTGTCAGAAAACACCGGAGACCAGTGTTCATATTTTCTCCAGTATTCATAAAGTATTATTTTCTTTTTAACAATGTGAGCTCAAGTGTAAGAGTCTAACTTCTTGAAATCTATAAAGAAGTTTTAAAGCAAAAACTGTGATGGCTCTGTTCCCATACTTACTGCTCTTCCCTCCCCCATTTGCATTATTTCTGGAGCAGTTGCTAATGTTATTTAATACATTTGATTTTTTTTTTTATGTAATGATATTTCAACATTTGTTTTTTGATACTTAGAGTTGAGCAGGCAGATACAGAGAGTATGTTTTATGACAAGTGTTTAAGTGTCATCAAATATTTGGAAACACATTAGTTTTTAAAATATGCCTCATAAAACCTTGGGCACTGGGTGGGGAACAAAAGGATATCACTATCACAAAATATATCACATTGATACAGAACTCAAAAGTATTTATCTTTATCTCTGATGCTCATGTTTCTGGTTTCAGATAAAAAAAAATGTGGAGGCTAAGTAATGCTTTAGGTTTATCATTTGTGAACTTTTTGAGACTCTATTCTACCTGTTCCCATAACCTTACACATAACAGAAAGGAACCTCCAAACAAATAATTTTTGTAAGATCTCTTAATGATCTAAAATGAAAATCAACAATGGGGCACCTGAGTGGCTCAGGTCATGATCCCAGGGTCCTGGGATCGAGCCCCACGTCAGGCTCTCAGCTCAACGGGGAGCCTGCTTCCCTTCCCCTTTCTCTGCCTGCCTCTCTGCCTACTTGTGATCTCTGTCAAATAAATAAATAAAATCTTAAAAAAAAAAAAAAAAGGGACGCCTGGGTGGCTCAGTTGGTTAAGCAGCTGCCTTTGGCTCAGGTCATGATCCCAGCGTCCTGGGATCGAGTCCCACATCGGGCTCCTTGCTCAGCAGGGAGCCTGCTTCTCCCTCTGCCTCTGCCTGCCATTCTGTCTGCTTGTGCTCGCTCTCTCCCCCTCTCTCTCTCTGATAAATAAATAAAATCTTTTAAAAAAATAAAATAAAATGAAAATCAACAAAATTCAGAAAATCATTGATGACCGTTCTACTTAAGGAGTTTAACTTGTTATTTTAAACAAACAAACAAACAAACAAATCACATGGAATACATCTATTTACAAGTAAGATGTTTTTCCCAATAAAATTTCATATATAAATACATATTCTCTGTCCATCCTCAAGAAAAAAGTTGTAATAAAGTCAATGTGTATCATTAGTAATGACTTACTAACATGAAAATCTAATGTGAGTTAATAGGTTGAAAATTTATAGGTAGAAAAGACTCTTGCATATCTTCAAGTAGAAATAAACTGATCTCACTATTTAGCAAAACAAATAAAACAGCATTAAGCATACCAGTTAAAGAGAAGAAAAAAGAGTAAATATTGAAAAAAACATTTTTCTTATTCAGGTTAGTGTTTAGTTTATAAAAAGATAAAGCATGCAGTTTCAAAATTCACAAATAAATAAATAAGGTTTTGTGATCTCAGTGGTCAGACAAAAGTGACTTTTCTTCTTTCAATAAAATAGAATATACATTAAATTCTCCTGAGGAAAGTATAGTAAGTTCCCTTAAATAGAATGTTCGATGGGGGGGGGGGATTTTTTACTTCCAAATACACAATTAGCCATGCATTTGACAGTCACGATGATTTTAGCACTGCCAATGTTGGCTAATTTTAAAGAATTTGAGTATGATTAGTTTGACCTTATTTCACTCTAAGAAAGCATCTGCCATATCTCTTCTCTCGATTTATTCAAAGGGAAAATAGCATCCTTAACTTTAAGATCACACTTTTATGTTTATTTAATTCCAGAGCTCTCAACCACTTTGGAGACATTTTCTTAATCCTCTCTATATCTTGGCAGAGTGGGGAGGAAATAATCATTTGTCTCTTTTCTGTCTCAGGCTTGAAAGAAACTTGTTGAGGTAAACAATGCATAAATAAGTCTACTCGTAGTCTTGAGCTTATTGGGTTGTTTCTTAACTTCCTAAGCTAATGCGAGAGGTTCTCAAACTCTTTCCTTTACTCTTATTAGTGTACACAGTAGAAAAAGTTCATTGATAGGGTTTCAGATTCCACATTTCATTTAACACTAATAAACTACCATTGGTAGAGTTTGGAGTAGTATTGAAGAAGAATATCCATAATTTTATGAAAAGACTATTAAAATAATCATCCCTTGTCCAATGACATCTCTGTGTGAGGCTGTTTTTCTTCATACACTTCAACTAAAACAACAAATGGTAACAGATTGAATGCCTAAGCAAATATGACAATCCAGCTACCTTCTGTACAGCTGGACATTAGAGATTTGAAAAAAAAAAAAAAGTATAACAATGCACTGTTCCTGCTAATTTTTGTTTTGTTTTAGAAAATTCAATTATATTTCATTAAAATGTTATTTAATGAACACATAATTATTTTTTAAAATGCCCGTTCTAATTTCTAATAAAGAAACCTCGATAGATATAATAAGCCTACATAAATTAAAATTCTTTCAATCCTAGTTTTTAAGTGTGTAAAGGAGTTTTGAGACCAAAATTTTTGAGAACTATTGCTACAAAGGTCCAGAATTGAGTTAAAGCCTGGATTTGCAAATTGAAATCCTGAGGTGCCCAACAATGGAAAATACTACTGTTCTTAAGGGGTGACTTAGTCAAGACTTATCAGATAATGCAAGCAAAGCACTTAATGCTGTCACCAGAATAAAATATATAAACAATAACTGTTTGTAATTATTGTTGCCCTTATCTTTCAGTCTCAAAAATGCTGGCTATATCATAATTACTGTGGTTAGTAATAGTATTACAACATCTCTGCAACTAATTGGTAATATACAAGGTGACTTTTTGTTTCTCTACAATCTGTGTGGGGCTATACGCAATACCTCTCCAACTTCTTCCAAGAAGTAGTGCTAAAATTTCTCATGTGAATATATCATCATTTCATGAGATGATATGCAGCCTTAAGAGACTTTAGGACTGCAAAAGCAGAAGTATATAAGGTAGAGAAGTGACAGGTGTACTAAGAATGAATTTTTTTTCCTGTAAGGACGGAAAAGAAGAAAATGGTCATACCTACTGAATTTCTCTAAGTAAATGAAATCCTTTAAAAAAAAAAAATCTTGCCTCTTTGACAAGGACTGATTAAAAGTTCCAACCTCCTAAAATGTCTAGGAGAAAGGCCATGGCAATCTATGGTTTTGTGGCCAAAAAAAAAAAAAAAGGCAATTGGTTTTACTACTATAGTCATGATTCTAGTAAAGCAGAATAGAGGAAGGAGAAAAATTTGGTTTAAATCTGCTCTTGCCTTGGATGATGTATCTGATTTCTTCCTGAGTTGTTTCATGAGTTTCATCCTTTGTCTATTCTTTAATGAATTAGCTCCCCACCAATGAGTTTGAAAATCGAGTCTCAATACCAAAACCGTAACACGTTGCCCTGTGTTAAGCTGGTAGAAAAAAAATCAATAATAGAGTACCTGTGGTTTTGGCAAGTAGACTGGGATTTGGGTTGGGCAGAAGAAATGCTATTTACACAGTAAAGATCTAGTAGTACATTGCTGGGAGCTGCAGCCAACAGCAGTCAGCAGTCCTATCTGAAAATCTGACACAAGTTGCTAATTTCAATGGAAGCTTTAAGCCGCCAGGGCACATAAAAATACAGAACCAAGTCTACAGAGAAAAGTTCTAGCTGAGATCAGGGATGTGTCTTCACATGACCAACTTTGGAGGGCCTAATTGTCTCACGTTGACCTTTCCAACTTAGCTAACCATTTCAGCAGCCACAACCTTGACCTTGCAGTACGAAGCTCAACGAAAATAAGTCACAGTAGCTAGTAAGTACTATATTTGAACAATTGTCCTGTTCTTGTACCAAAAAGTGTCTTTGCTAATGAGCATGTTAATATTAGATCTCTCTTTCTTCTTCTCTTTCTATCCACTCAGCTTTCTTTCTTACATTGGCAATGTGTGCATAAACAGGAAAATTAAGCTGTAGGTAGGCAGAATCTGTTCTTAAGAGGTGACTCAATAAGATTAAAAAAGATGCAAAAAAGATAAGATTTTTGACTGAAGCCACTTTTATTACTTTTAAATATTTTAAAAATTCTAATGAGATAGCTTAGATTCTGTGTATTCTGACAAACGTCCCTCCTACACACAAAACACCTATGACAAAACAAAATACCCCCAAACAAGGCAAACAACTAATGTCTTTAACAACAAGAAAAGCAACAAAAACTGGCCTTCTGTATTACAACAAGGCAAAGGAAAGGTAGAAAATTCCCTAACACGACCTTTCTGAAATCTAACAATAACCAACAAAGGTCTCATTAAGTTTTAGAATTCAGTAATAAAATTCAGACTGATTTCCTTCAAACCCACATTTAATACATAGCAAGAAAGCATTTGAGATCACCTTCTTTTATTTTTTAAATGGCTAGTGGAACAGTGTACTGAATATTCTTCTATCAAATTTACATAAAGGATGTCCTCGACGTAGGTGAGAAGAGTCAACAAATACATAGATGGGATTATTGGTCAAGGTAAAAAAGGAAGAGATGGCTTCATTCACACAGAAATGTCTCCCTGGGTGTTTCCCTAGAAACATCCAGAACTTACCATCTGTTAAATGGAATAGTGGCCAGAAAGTCCTAACTGATTAGCTCTTGCCCACAGAAAAATCTCTGGTTTTTCATTTATTACCATTTGTTTTATTTTTATGTCATTATCAATTAAAGCAGTAAAAGATATTATTTTTTTAACCTGTCTAAAAAAGCCTCTAACACACTAGCTTAAACCAAGTCATGTTTTCCATGATAGTTATTACTCCCAAGCAGATCCAATTTTCATTGCCCAAAAAATAGTACAATAGGGCTTGAAAAATATGTGCTGATTTGCCTGGGCGCTGAAGCATCACCAATAATTTTGATTAATGTGTCTTGACACTGGATGCATTAGCCACACAATATCCTTCTTGCTTAAAGGCTAATTAGAATTCAAGTCAGCATGATACCTGCTTCTGAGGATTACAGCAAGAACATTTGTTGTAATAAGAACGTCCAGGCAGCTAGTTTTTGTAGTGATTGATTTGTAAAATTATTGAGGGGGAAAAAAGAATGAAAAAGTAGAGTCTGTCCCTGAAACACTATTTCCCTTAGGGATAAAATTTGAGTATAAATTAAAACATCTTGGTGATATGATGAAAATGAACTGCAATAGCAGGTTTATTTAAGACTCAGAAAACATACCTTTCTCCTTTTTTTTTTTTTTTTCCTTCTTAACAGGATTACATCATGAAAACACATTTGGTATATTTATTGGAGGTTTCATTATGGCTGCTAAAAATCTCTGATTTCTGGTTGCGTGAGTTTCCTAACTGGATTCTTAAACTACTCAGCTGCTCAGACACAGACTCTGGGCAGGCAGGAAATAATTACAGGTAACAATAACACAATCTTACCCTTTTAACCAGTATTTCTTCCTTTTCTTTTTTCTTTTAGGAATACATTTCACATCCTATGTTACTTCCAGAAACTTTCCCCTCCTGCTTTTAAAATGTGATTTGATGTTTCTGAGGAAAGAACCTCATCACCAGTGAATTTAGATGGTCAATTTCTATTAGATTATTGAACAATGTAACTAATCCTAAGAAGGCTGACCTAAATGTTCCTGCCACCTGAAAAACTTAGCCTTTCTATGATTTGGTGTCAAAGACGATTTCATATAATGAGGTATAAAAAACCGGTTACTGTCTCTTACCCTCCCAATCCTTAAATTCTTAACCTGAATGTCAAATTTTCACTAATGTGGAAACCAGAAGAAAACTATCAAGTTTGAGGGAAAATATTTAAGAATTTTTTGCCACCTAAATGCTTTTTTCATTTATGTATTTTTTACTGTATTATGTTTCCCAACTCTATTAATTTTACTATGTTACATAAATTTTTCCCAATTTACTTTCTGAATATGATGAGATAAACTAGGGGTCTCTGTTGAAAGGAGAAAAGCAAGCAATGAAAACCCGTATTTGTAAAAAAATGTCTAAGTCCGGGCAACGCTATGACTGGGGCCTAGAAAGATTTCCTCATTACATGTCCAGGTTCTCTTGGGAACAGCATAGGAAGAGGAGTTTTGACAGTACCATGCCTTATGTCCAGAAGTTTGCATTCCTTCATCCTTTGTTCCTGGAATGTATTTGAGTTATAGGAAAAGGAGAATAGTGTGATGTTTCAAGAAAACTAGGTTTCTTATAGCTCTTAAAGGTAACATTCATCCATCACTGCAAAGGAGTTTTCAGAATTTACCTCTATTAACCTGTAGAATGTAAATGGCTTTATGTTCTCCAGGTTAAAAGAACTCACATGAGGAAAGATTAGATTGAACATGTGCATAACCCATGTCTCCAATATTCTGAGTTGCTCCAAGAGAAAAAAAGAGTAATAGCTAATATTTTTTGAGATTTACTATCCGCTTGGCAGTATTTTAGGAACAACACATATATTAATTCACTTAATATACACAACTCTCTGAGTTATATACAACAATGATTCTCATTTTATAAGGAAACTGGAGAACAGGGAGATTATTATAACTTGCCCCATGTTATGGTGAGGGGTAGAACCAGGACCCGCACACTGGTGGTTTGGTTCTAAAGTCAGGTTTCTTGATCACTGTTCTATATTGCTTCATTACTAGGGTAATGTAATCATAAGAAGGGTAAGTAATGTATTTATGTTTTTCAAAATAAGTGTGGAGAGAAAAAAATTTAAAAAATAAGAACATCAGATCTTACCCTTTTATGTGATATCAGAAAAGCTAGTTACTCAAAAGTTTCACTCATGAAAAACATATTTGAAGTCTTATTTATAAAAATCATTTTGTGAGCTCAAATCTTATTCCAGAAGATCAATGTCTGCATGGTACATTGTGCATAATTTAATTTTCCCAGTTGAACATCTTAACATGATATGAACCATGAATGCATGAAATAGGAATTCCAAATGTCTTCCACATGGTGAGAGAACTTTCCAATACTTGTGCAGGAAGCTTAAGAATAGTTTGAAATTAAGTTATGCCTGTTGTTGGTGACTTTTATTATGTATGCCCAAGGTATCAGCACTTCTCTCTGAGTGGGACTCTGAGGTGATAGATAGATGAATCTGCTGTCTGTATTTAGGCACTTTGCTCATTTCCTGAGAGCTGTGTGGAAGGCATTTGGGTGCTCATTAAGTTTCCCACCATTCCCAGAGAGCAACAGGTGGCAAATCAAAGCTTCCCTGGTATGTCATGGCTGGTTTCCTCAATGTCTTGGAAATAATGGATGGCATATGCATGCTTTCTGTAGTACCAGAAGATAAGAAGGGGATGAATAGCAACAGGAAGTATTTCCAGAGCACGAACTATCACACAGTTCTTGCTACCACACATTCTAAATCCATACATGTGGTTTCATCTTTTAAATATTATTACTCATTCAAACTATGAAATCACGATTAACTATCCTGTGGTTAGCAACTGAGTAGAAGCAAGGCATATTGGAGGAATAAAGAACATCTCAGGTAATGAAGCTATATTGTAAAGTTATAAACATGTAACTCCACATTTATAAATATCCAATGCCTGCTAATGACTATGTGTTCTTAAATTATCTCCTTCACAAGAGGACTTCTGTATTCTGAGCACCTACCATATTATAAAGAAAGAACATTGCTCACATCCTGAACTAGAGCGAGAAGACAAAGCTAATTACAAAATCTGTGATTTAAATCAAGTACTGAGTAATTCCCCAACAATATTTGATAATTGCATAGAAAAGTATCTCCAGCGAAGGATAAAAAGGTTTTGTCAATTGACAGCTTCTTGTCACAACAGTCACACTCAAGGTTTAAAAAATCCAAGGCAAATATCAGCTATATGATCCTAACAAAATACTTCTGGCCATGTCTTAGGACCCTTGGAATAAAAGCGTTTACTGGAGGTGGCAAATCACCAACACTCTTCCCAATATGAAAAAGTTCAAAACTTTCGGACTAGTTCACATATGATTAGGGAAATTGCCATGGGCTATTTTTCGTGGTGGAAGACATAAAATGAATAAGAGGTAGCAAAAACAAATAGAGTAATTCAAGTTGGTTTTTGTTCGTCTAGGAGGGAAAAACCCCAACAACTTCTCCCTTACATATTCTTTCCCACCAAGACAGTGCCTCATCCTCAAGCGCATTTCAATGCAGGGCTGGAGTTCCTGCCTCACCAGTGACCATTGGAAGCACAGCCTTGCTAACTTAGGAGTAAAGCACTATAGGAAACCCTCCCCTAGCCCTTCCCAAATGTCCCTCCTTTCCAGTGCCTTCCCCCTTATATATAATGCAACCAGGTTATTTTTAACTTATGTTGAATTAAATAATAATTTTAATTATCATTTAAAATAATTTATAAATGTACTTATAAACAAATTTATAAATGTACTTATAAATAAACTTAATAATAATAAATAATATAAATATAAATAAATATACTTATAACTTATAATAAAATTTATAAATAAATTATAAATTATTATTTAAAATAAGACTAAAATAAATTAAAATTTTAATAATTTTCTTAAATTTATTTTAGAAATCTATGATCTCCCAGTCATTTGTAAAAGGATCTTTTTTTAATGTGTGGGAATTACTAAGGAACCTTCCATAAATTAGCTCTACAATATGAAATCACATATTTAATTATTTTGTTAAATAGCAAGTGGTAAGTAAAAGACTTTGACTTTTTAGTAAGCTGTTCTCCTACAAGGTACTTTTTTGCTGGGGAAGCCAAAGGCAAAAATAAAAGGATATATCTGAATGTCCATGATACCAATCTGGAAACATCAAACAAAAAGCAGAAATTTCTGACTGCCAGCCTGAAAACACGGTTTTCATGACTGTTACTTATACCAAATAAAGTCATAAAATATATGATACCATATGATGTCTGGGGAACTCAGTAGTTTATTTTGTTTTATTCTAAGGCCATATTATTTCATGTATTGTACTTCAAATACAACCTTCATCAAACAGTATACATAGCCCATACAATGAAACTAGGATTATTCATTTTAAAATGGTCTAACGCACACTAAATATTGATTCAAAGTTTATGAGAATAGTGTAAGGAAAAATATACTTGCATTATGTTACTCTATCAAACCATTCTAGAAACAACTTTAAAGCTTTTCAGCTTTAGAAATCAGATCTTAGAGCCTCACTACTGCTAAGGCAATAGAACTTTAAGCATGTCAGTTGTCCTGTGAAAAATTTTAAGCAATTAAAAAAATGTATGTTTCCTAACATTTTTAGATGGTTTTAAAACATGGAAAACAATGTTTTCAAACTAAGCTTTTAGCGGTTATTTCAAAAGATACACACAAAGTTTATGGAAATAATATATGGTACAGGAGAGTTTAGTCATCTGATTTGTCCTTTGCAGTGAGAGTTATTGACAGGAAGTGGAAGCAGAAGCTATTTTGGAGTGATTGTTTTAACGAATGAATTACAAAAACAGCTGCCTAAATGTTTGATTTATGGGAATGTTAAGACTCTGATTCCAGTCAGAGTCTAAGGGACGCAAAGAACAAAATTAAAATGTGAAAGTGGACATCCTAGACTTTAAAGAATTCCTTTGTGGCACTTACATTTTTTTCAAGAAAATAGTAGGTTCTAATAGTAGAATATATATAGTCCAGATAGCAACGGCAAATCTCAGCAATACTTGCACCTAGTTTTCAATTTAAAAATGCTAACGTGGGCCTCAAACCCATGACTCTGAGATCAAGACCTGAGTGGAGATCAATAGCTGGATGCCCAACTGACTGAGCCACCCAAGCGCCCCTCGATTTAAAAAATTTAATTGGTTGTGGGGCACCTGGGTGGCTTAGTCATTAATCGTCTGCCTTCGGCTCAGGTCATGATCCCAGGATCCTGGGATCAAACCATGCATCAGGCTCCCTGCTTGGCGGGAGGCCTGCTTCTCCTGCTCCAGCTCCCACTCCCCCTGCTTGTGTTCCCTCTCTAGCTGTCTTGCTCTCTGTCAAATAAATAAATAAAATCTTTTTAAAAAATTTAATTGATTCAGATGGCTGGAGAGAATTTAAAGGGTAGCATTATATTTTTACTTTTCATTTTTTCCCTATTTTCCTTTGATTTCTGTGACTTTCACAGTTACAATTCTATGAAACTGAGACTGTCAGTGCAGTATTTACCTTTATCCCCGGAAGTCCAGGAAGCCCAGGAAGCCCTGGTTCACCCTACATAGGAAAATCACATAGCATTATAGAACAACAGTCACTCAGTCACAGTATTTGGAGAAAAACATGGCAAGTGTTCCTAACTGAATACTTGCTATATATGTTATATATACACATATATAAATATTGTCTAGTTCTAAGAACCTTGGTGAGATTATACAGTTCAGTCAACTCTTGATTCAGGGATGGGTTGACCATTTGCAGATTTTTCAGGATTTTCTCTCTTCCTGCCATCTCACTGCTCCTTGGCATCTCAACCAGAAGGCAAGTGAGAGAAGTAAAAGGAACAGAAACTCTTGTGTGTTTTATTATTCTCTGGTAAATAATTTCTTGCGGAAGCTGAAGCTCTTTGCTGAAATGAGGATTATGTATGCATTTGTATAATGCATCCTGTTACCGGGCTCTCTTACCTCAGATAATCAAGAGTTGGCTGTGTGAACAGATGGTCACATCAAAACAATATACATTAAAAGTCTTGCTCACTTAAAAGTATAGTAAGATTTCTTTTCCATTCCTGAATGATGAGAAGATAAATGCATGGTCAAGATCATTCTTAACTTCAGCCTGTATTTCTGACAATTGTTGAGTCTGGGTAACCCTGCTTAGCGATTTAGAGCTAATGGTACCATGCGTGCAGCTGTTCCTGAATACAGGTTTGAGATTAAGTGGTACATTTTGTGTGAGCACACTGGAGTCAAGCTAAATCTCATTTTCACAGAATTGTCTACATTATTTTAAGTACAAAGTATAGTGACAAGAGGTTAAATTGCTTAGAAAATCCCCTAAATTCCACTAAAGAAACATAAAGGAATTGCCAGGGGAAATGAAAGTCCGTCCTATATTGGACTGAGATGACTATTATTTGTGGAAACAACATTTGAGGGTCAAAGGCATACATTGCTTCAGAATGGTCAATCAGTGGGATAGACAACTATACTAAAAGAGACTAGGGCATTAAACTAAATATAAGTGGTAAAGGGAGACACTTCTTTTCATCTAAATGTTTCAACAATCCTCATTCCAAGGAAAACCTAGGAACAATCAGATATTTTGTCTTTAATAGTATTACTCTCATATTATGAAGAGTCATAATTTGCTTTGATATTATCAAAAAATGACTCCAGATACTGTTAACTAAGCTGTATGGTTAGACCTAGAAGGGACAATGACTTTCCTGATGGTTTAGGTCACAGGTACTTCAGGAATGCAAAAGAAAAGCTACACTGTTTGAAACTATATAACTCAAATTTTGTACTGTGAACAGTGAGACTAAGATGAGGTTATGCCAGAGAAGAAAGAATGATCATTATGAATTTAAGATTGCATTCAAAGAATCCTTGTCCAAGTGGATTAAACTTCCTAAAGAAACAGTATGCATTGGATTTTCTTTTTTCTTTACCCTTTGCCCTTCATTTGATAAATTTAAGAAGATCCAGTAAATAAGGCTGCATCTATATTTTACTGAAGATTCTCTTTTACTTAAAAAAAAAAAAAAAGTACAAGGCATCCCGAATATACAGTAAACTGAAGGAGAACACACAACCAATAAAAGCAAAGCTATTGGTGAAAAACCTATAATTTTGTATTGTTTGCAGAAAGGCCTCTGAAATTCAAGGCATCTTATTTGAAACACGTGAAAATACAGGGGTTATAACACTGTTTGCCTGCAGGAGTTCTCACCATACACTTCCCTCCACTATATTAAAAGGATTGTACAACTACTTTAAAAAAGATACATATATACACATGTGTACACAGACACATGCCCATGTTTTCTGGCAATGAGAAATATGAGAAATATGTATGAGACATTACAGATCTTTTACAATGTAGACTGAATACTTAACAGAGACTTCAGCATTTAGCTGTTCCCTATATTACATGTGTATGTATGTAGGTGTGTATACATATTACATTGTTAAATGGACTTTTTAAAGGAAAAATATTTCAGAAAGGAATTTGCCTTTTCCAAATTTATGTTTATTTAATGCAGTGGTCAACACAATGAAAGATTATAAAATATTTCATATTACTCTTTGTGGAACATCTCAACATTATTAGGAAGACTTTTCTTACAATATAAAAATTTTCCTATATTTATACCATGAAGGTTTGTCTTCCAGTAAGACCCAGTTTTTGCTGACTTCTCCATTTTTGCCTATTTCTTGGCCCAGGAGCTTCTCTAGGTTGAATTCTTGGGCATGCATGGCCCAAAGTCAGATCTGGGTCATAATTAAGAATCGGTTTGTTTCTTCAGTTTAAAGAATACTTGTCCAAGTAGATTAAACTTTACACATTATACTTTGGGTTCTTTTTTTCTTTCCCTCGGACTCTTTACCCTCCATTAAAGGAGACCCTTGTCTGCTGTCAAATTTGTGACTCTGCTTTTGCTCCCAGTGCCTTGTACTTTTACATATACTTCAACTGCAAAGGTCCCTTCTAATGGGGGATCAAGTATTTTCATACCTTGAAAATTAAAAAACTTATTTTAAGAAAATGCAAAGAAGTTAGAAAGAAAAAGCTATGTGATGAAACACAATACCTATTTGTATAAATCTACACATTAAGTTTACAAACATAAATACGCATACTAACTCATGTATTAACCACGCACTTTCCTGTTGAATCTATCAAAGGAAAAAGAACTACGATGAAGTCATTCTACATTATGAATGTTGCTCTTGGACAACACCAGACAGTGGAAAGCTTATCAATGGGCTTTTTGTTCTGTCACAACACTCTACATTTCTGAAATGTCCCTCACGCAGGAGCTTATGTATAGAATGCACAACACAGCTCTTCAATGATGAGGAAAATGCCATGGAAGTTCTCTTGGATTGGTTCTGTATTCAGTTCTGCTTGTCATTTTCTAACTTGAGTAAGTAGCAAGCATGGGAATACTCTACTTCTAAAGCGACGTTGGGGTAAGTATTGCCAAATTTTGATTCTAGACAAAGGAAGTTGTAAATACTGTAGGCAAGTGAGAGTGCATCAAAGGATAGAATCTGGCCTAAATGTTGATGAAAAAGATGCTGTTCATTTCAGGGCACATACTCATTCAGATGGGTTGTGAGCTTTTAATGAATCCACCCCTTCTCCTGATATAATTTAAAGCAGATTTTTAATGAAATACAAAGGAAATCCAATCTTTCCATATGTAAACCTAAGAACTTCTAGGAATGAAGCTAAACTGTATTTCTAAATAATCATAATAAGGCAATATTTTATTAAGCAATTGAAAATCATTTTGGATCTTCCACTGTGAAAACAGTGGAACCTATATAAAATCATGGCAGATTTGTTTTGTTTTGTTAAAAAAGCATAATAGCCATGCAGACATTTTTTTAGTATATCACATATTTGGAGAACACTTTAAATTTAGCCTTCAACGTTTAAAGATGAAGGAACCTAAAATTAGATCATCTGAGAAGATTATTTGCTTTTTCAAATCAAAGCAGACCATGGATCTCTGATGATACCACTAATTTCAAATTCCTTACATAAAGAATCAGTAGGAAATGTTGGGATTTTAAGAGCAAAATTCACAGAATTCTGCTGGGGTCTTTGGAAAAGTGAACATTACCCAAAACTGGGCCTGATGAATCATTATTCTTATAGCCTAAGTTTCAAGAGAAACTGAGTTTCAAAAGAAAACTCTATTTTTAAATTAGAGGAATTTTAAAAGAACATGATAGGCCTTCTCAAAAATTACTTTAATCCTAAGTGTTAAAACAAAGCAATCATCCTCTCAATGGCTTCAAGAGTGTGGGAACATTATTTTACCATGTCTTAGGATTCCAAACTCCTATAATGAGGTTTATTCTTTCTTTTCCTTTACACTAATGGGGGTAAATTCTGTATCTCTAATTATGTTTTTTTCTACAACATCAGCTATTGCTAGATAAAGGTAGAGTCACGATCTTAAGAGATTTAGCCTAATGTGGAATTCACATTTACTTGTTAGCTCTAACACATCTGTTACCTAAAGTCTGACAGCACTGGGCACTGATATCCAGATGCTCAGACAATAAACTGCTAACAGTTGTTTTCTGCTTCAGACTCAAATGAGAATATGAATCTAAACATAATCACTGCATATCCTCTAATTTATCACTGAAGTGAAGCAAAAATGATTCAAAAAAATTCATGTATGCATTCACAGATCAGTTAAAGTGCTTGGCTAGTGTCTCCAATTAAAACTTCATTTATTAACAAATCTGGTTTGTATAACATAACACCCACTGCACAGGGAGACATAATTCACATAAGAAATGTCAGGAGGGAAGTATTTGAAATGAAAGGAAAAGGAATATAAGAAGCTCTCATTCCCAATTGAAAAAGTTTAGTAAATACTCATTTCTTCTCATGAATGACAGAAACATGCAGAGCAACTTTAAACATGCAAGATAAGTTGTTGGCATTCCAATCTGACTCATCTTTGTTAGCCTCGGACAGCTGAGTATATGCAGACCTTAGCTGATAAAACATCTTTTTATACGAACATAGTGCTTCATATTTTGCCATGGTCCACCTCAACCCTTTTACAATGCAAAACAATCAATAGCATTCTGCATGCAAAGCTTGAAGACTACATCGTTTTTTAATTGTTTTCATATCACACCATGGATAGTAGGTATAAAAAATGGCAAAGATGAAGCAGTAGAAAGAACACACTAGAATAGAGGTATTACCTTTTGTCCTGGGCGACCAGATTCTCCAGGTTCTCCCTGCCCGAAAGAAAACCAAAGATGTTAAAAACAATCTTACAAGAATTTTCCAAAACCTTTAGGCCTCTGGACAAGTTCACAGAGATGGCCTAGCCTTCTTGATCACATGCATTTCATTCATTTTATTCTATTACTCTATGTCTCACCAGAAACAGGAATTTCTTTTTTTTTTGCTGTGAACATACCTAAAGCTCACATACAAATCCACATTTTTGTAAAAACCAGCTGCAAAGAGAAGTGAAGGCAGGACCTCTTATTTAAGCCTTTATCAGATTTCCAGCAGATATGCCCTGTTGTGTTTGGAAGCATTACATTCATTACAGAAGAATAAAAAACAGTCATAGCCATCAAAACTGGTATAAAAGAAGAGAAAGCAGAGGCTTATAGAATTCAGATCTGTAACTCCTGTGGTACAAACACTTACAAAGTTATAGTTACCTTAATTCCTGCAGCTGATGATCCAGGGTCACCCTAAAACAAAACCCATGAGAGATTATTCCACAAGTTATGAGAATAGGAAACATACAAACACACCAAGAGCCATTATCAACATGGCATTCAAAGGCGCCCCATGACTAACAGGACCTAACTATACTCCATAAGACCACACCAACATGTCAGCTGTTAAGATGTCAACAATTTCCAAGGTAAACAATGCACTTTTCTAAAAACACGGGTTTATTTTGAATGCAAAGTACTTAAGGACTATATTCCTTGAAGTCAACAGAAATATATAATTATATATCTCTTCTCTTGATACAGTGCTAAAAGGGCATTCTAAAGTAATAAATTATAATTTGGAGATCTGGAATTTTGGTTTTCTCTATTTCTGGAATTTATTAATGTCATGGGCTCTCAGTTACTAGGAGTTCCTTGACCCTCTCCGTCTTCAGAAAGTCAGGGTTCAACAGATGAAGTCAAAGGGTTAATGATGTCGAGCTGGAAAAAGCCACGTAGCAGGTCGGTTTGTTTTCTTCACGAAGTACTGTCACAGTTACGACCGGCACATTTTCTCTAGCTTTACACTTATTTCTTTGTGACACAGTCACCGGAAAATTACAGGATGATGGATGACTCTCGGGTGGCAGGGACATATGTAAGACCTGAGAGAAAATCTTGAGGTAGAATCTGCTTTCTTTTCTTTTTCGTTAATTTTTTACTGTTTTTTTTTTTTCTACCAAACATTTATTTATTTAGGTATAAAATTTAAATTAAATTCATTAATGTGTATTGCTAGTTACAGAGGTAGACTTCAGTGATTCATCAGTCTTTTTTTTTTTTTTTTAAAGATTTTATTTATCTTGACAGACAGAAATCACAGGTAGGCCGAGAGGCAGAGAGAGAGGAAAGGAAGCAGGCTCCCTGCTGAGCAGACAGCCTGATGCGGGGCTCGATCCCCGGACCCCCGGGATCATGACCCGAGCCTAAGGCAGAGGCTTTAACCCACTCAGCCACCCAGGTGCCCCCATCAGTCTTATTTATATAATACCCAGTGCTCATTAACATCATGTGCAGGTAATGTCCATTACCCAGTTACCCCATCTCCCACCCCAGCAACCTTCAGTTTGTTTTTCTATGATTAAGAATCTCTTTGGAGGCGGGGAGCGCTCCTGAGTGGCTCAGTCAGTTAAACCTCTACCTTTGGCTCAGGTCATGATCCCATGGTCCTGGGGTCAAACCCCACATAGGGCTGCCAGTGGGGACCCTGCTTCTCCCTCTGTGTGCTCTCTCATCTCTCTTTCTCACTCTCTCTCTAAAATAAATAAATAAAATCTTTTTAAAAAGAAAAGTCTCTTATGGTTTGTCTCCCTCTCTGATTTCATCTTGTTTTATTTTTCCCTCCCTTTCCCTATGGTCCTCTGTTTTGTTTCTTAAATTCCACATATCAGTGAGATCATGTGATAATTATCTTTCTCTGATTGACTTTCTAAACGGCACTGTTCTCCACTGGGATACCACAAGAGGGTGACTACATTCCCAAAGTAAATATGCTATAAAATCCACAGAGAGGGATTGGTGGAAAAGAATATGGAGGTTTGTTAAGAAGGTTGCTTCTTTCTTTTTTTTTTTAAATTTAAATTCAATTAGCCAACATATAGTACATAATTAATTTCCGATGTAGTGTTCAATGATTCATGAGTTGCGTATAACACCCCATGCTCATTACCTCATGTGCCATCTTTAGTGCCCATCTATCTCTAAAATAGGGCAGCAAAAGGGCCTTGATTTTCAAGCTCCTTTTAACCCCCAACCCGTAAACATGTTACAAGGCAAAAAAAAAAAAAAAAAAAAAAAAGGAAAGGAAAAAAAAGAAACAAACAAAAAAAGAAAAAGAGGGAGAAAACGTAACTACTTGAGGCTATTGAGAAAATAGGAATTGCCATAGAAGGAAGGTACACACTGGAATTTCTTCAGTTGTCATATGCATGCAAGTGCTCAAGGAACTCCAGGGATCTGGTTCCTTGTTCTGGATTTAGGAAGTTGCTTATCACCCTCTTTTAGAAACAGAGATGAAGCCTCAGGCCTCTGTCCATGGAGCACTGGTCCCCTTCACCCAATTCTTCCCATCTCTTCCCAGGTTGGCACCTTCTCTTTCTTGAGGTCTCAGCTTATATGGCTTTGCTTCAAAGAACCCATCAACAACCAACTTCAGACACACGCCCCCACATACAACTTCCTCCCATCCAGCATTGAGCTCTGTTCATGTCCTGCAAAGCTCACTTCAGAATTACATATTTATGTTTTCTGCTTATTCATTGTCTGTCCCTTCATCAAACAATCAGCCACACAGGGAGAGATTCAGTGCCTGTTTTTATTCTGTGCCTAGCCCATAGGAATTGTTCAATATCTCTATGGCAAAGGAATGAGCAAATCTCAAAAAAGAATGTTTTAAACAAGTCAGCAGTCAAGGATCAAAATGAGAAAAAAATTTAGGAGGGGGTAAAAGAACTTGGGAAGGAGAAAGAAATCATGAATTAGTTTACTGAAGAAACTGACACATATGTGAGCTTCTATGATGTCTGTAATTGTTATTACCCAAGGAAAAATTAAAACATGATAAAACACGAGGGCCCTAAATACTGTCTTCTACTGACTTCTCTTTCTGATCACTAACATTCAGCTGAGTTCCAAATGGGGAGTGAAATAAATGTGACTAATAAAATAATACTTATTTCTACTAAATCAAATCTGAAAGCCATCAACACCAATGAATCTGGTTTGTAATATTTTGCACAAGGAGACCTTTGTATTCCTAAAAGCAATTTTGACTTTGCAAAGTCCCTTCTCTCATCTCATTTAGACCCCATAAAATTCTGATGAGATAGGGCATATATGACTATTTTCACTTAGTAGATAAGGAAATTGAACCAACGAGAGGATAAGTGAATTTTGGACTTCCTAAATTCCATTGTCATGTTCTTTTTATTAGAATAAGAATTATTGGTTTATTTCATTTTGACAACAGGGCATAAACGTTGCAGTAAACTTAAAAATAAAGGGAAGTTGCTAGTATTAACTGCAGTTTAAAACCTTTTTATTTTAATGTCCTATTGGAATGTGGCTGGATAATCTACCGATGAGACTAAGGACTAGATTTAGTTCTCATAGGAAGCGGATGAAGAGAAAGACAGTTTCCTGAAAGGCTGATTTACTTGTGGAAATTGGAGCAGTTTCATTTGAGGCGACTATGAGTGATATTTTAATTCTCTTTTTAAAAAACTTAGACTGTGAAATCTTGAGGAATTTTTATAACTTTTAAGTGGCAAGACAACTGCTGAAAGACAGTCATAAGTTAAACATTTTAAAGGCTAGTCCTGCAAGTCGTGGAAATAAGACCGTCAGTGCTTATTTCATTCCTCCAAAAATGAAAATGAATACAGGATTAAAGGCAGAAAAATCCAACTATGTCTCAAGTATACTCTTCGTTTCGTAAGTCGGCTGGTCTAGAAACACATTTCCACAGGGCAAGTCACGAATGGGAAAATCCTTTGAGAAGACACTTGAGGTAAATGAATTTGACTTGTGAGCATTCAAACACAGAGTTTCTGTTTTGGGTGTGATTATTTTCAAACACAATAGTTAGTATATAATGTTGTGTATGTGTTAATAAAGTCTAAGTGGATAAATCAAGTGAATGTGGTGACATTTCTATCATTTATTAATTCATTTGATAAGTGTTTGTTGAGCACGGACTATGTGCCAGCCATGTTCTGTTTGCAGGGATGGGGGGAGGTGGGTGAAATCGGGGAGCAATGCAGTTACAATCCCCACCCTTGGCCTGTGCTCATCACAGCCACGTACTAAAATATATACAAAAAAAAATTACCGATTAAAAGCATTAAAAAAATACTATCTTTTTCTTCCTTTCTTTTCATTTTTATAAGAAACATCTGGAATAGGAAGAGATTCTCATGCTTGGGAAATCCTGTGTCTCTGTATATAGCAGAAGACATGATAAACAAATGCACGTCACAGGAAAAAGTTCTACCATTCCATGGAGATAAAAAACAGTTGAAAGGAAAACAAAAATTTTTAAAACAGGTTGTTTATTCAATAAATATTTATTATCTTACAAGTATATGCCAGGAACTTAGACTGGTGCTGGGAATAGTCTGAATCATATAGTTTCTCTTTATTTGTGTGTTTTTTCTTTCCCAATGAGCTGGATGTCCAACTAAACAAGGAATTATAATAAACTGTGATAACGGTTATGAAAGGGATTTTAAAGAGTGTTGTGAGAGACTAGAGTAGGTAACCTAACCAATCTGGAGAAGACTGAAATGACTGCCCAAGGGAAATGACTTACAGACAAAGGTCATCTAAAGAAAAGAAAGTGGAGGAAGGAGTGAACAGACAGGAAGATTGTTCTAAGCTGAGGCAACCACATGTGCTGAGTTAGAGAGGCCCTGCATTGACCGGGACTGCTGGGGCCCACTGAGATAGATCTTCACACAGGATTTTAAGAAGAGACAATTTGGTGGTAGCTCCAAATACAGGTGCAACTTCTGATATGCAAACAATGAATCATGGAACACTACATCAAAAACTAATGAAGCACTGTATGGTGACTAACATAACATAATAAAGCAGAAAAGAAAAGGCTCGGAGGATGCAAATCAATGATGCTATGTAGTCATAAACCAAGAAGGCAGTGTGTTTCTGGGAATGGACACAAAAGAGGGACCAGAGAAAGTGAAGGCACCTGTCAGGTCCAGCAGACTGAATTATGAATGATAGAGTGGGGTGACCAAACCATTCAGCTTGCTGCACCAACATCTACTTTCAAGTTGCTCGGAAGAGATAACAAATCCATGACTATGTTTGTCGGGAGAGTAACGCTCCAAAGAGCAGAACATAACCTTTGCGTATTAACTCCACACATGACTGAAATCATTCTTTGGCGTGTTACTCGCAAGACTAGATTATAGCACAGTTGCTCGCCGTGGACAAAACCCAGCCTAGTAGTTTTTACAGTTCCACAGCATTTCCAGATGACCGGTCTGGAAAGGTTTCGATTACTTTACCATCCAAAGGCACAGAGTTGGATCAAAAGGAAAAAAAATCCTATTACAGTGAATCAGTCAATGACGTAATTTACTACATCAATGGCGGGGGGAAAAAAAAGTGTTTTTTTATTTTACATCTCAAACTTGGTAAATGATGAATGAGTTTCACATACTGAACCCAAAGGCCATGAGAAGAGTGTTTCCAACATACTGGAAACAAATTATATGACAGAAGCAGGAAATGTTTTAAAAAACACATCAAAAATTATATTCCAATTACAGCATTCTCGGAATGAATGCTATAGGTCAGATTACATATTATATGTTACAGATTCCTATTTACAATCCCCGGTTTAGGCCCATTGAAAGTTTATAAAAATGATTTCCGTTTTAACTGCAGCATTTCTGGTACTTAATTTCAGTTGACTAATAAAACTTTTTGATAAAAAAGAAAACAACCTACCCAGTTGATTTCAATTTCCATGTTGTAAGAAAGCTAACATTTTTTGAGAGTTACTCTGTGTGAGTTGTTATGGTAAATGATTTGCATTAAAATAAAAACTAAGAACGATATTCCCTTGAGATAGACTTGGTCTTTTCAGAGAAAAAAGTTGCTTTGTGACTTGAAAATTGAAATTAAAAAATGTGTGATTAAAGAAACTATTATTGGCCTACATTTCAAAAATGAAGCTTTAAAAATGCATCTTGCAAAGCATAAAATTTTCTGGAGAAATCCACATAGGTGTAGTTGAGACCTGGCATAAACTTTTCTCAGTTGAAAAAACTGCTCTCCTTTCTTTAAACAGAGACTGGCAACTGAGACCTGTGGGCCAACTCCAGCTAGCACCAGCATATGTGTGGCCCACGTGCTAAGAATGGTTTTTGCATTTTTACATGGCTCAAAAAAAAAGAACAATAATACTTCATGACACATGAAAATTCCATGAAATTAACATTTCAGTGTCCAGAAATAAAGTTTTATTGGAACACAGCCATACTCATTTGTTTATATATTGTTAATGGTTGCTGTCACACTGTAACAACAGCGTTGAGTAGTTGTGACAAAGACCACAAGGTCCAAAAACTTCAGATATTTATTTTCTGGCCCTTTATTGGAAGTTTGCTGACCTCTGGTTTTAAGTATAAACAAGAGAGTTAAATATAACATCCAGATTTATATAGCTGGTGTTTGAAATTCTGACTCTGAGAGTCATCGAGGTATATCATTAGTCTTATTAAGTATTAAGCTCATGCATCCGTATTTGATTGGAGCATGATAATTAGATTTGACAGATACAGAGAATGGGTTTACAGCAATGGTTCTCAACTAGAAGTGATATTGTCCCCCAGGAGCCATTTGGCAATGACTAGAGATAGGTTTGGTTGTCGTAGTTAGTGGGATCTAGCAGCAGCAGGCCAAGAATGATGTTAAACATTCAACAGCCCCCATAACAAAGAATTATCTGGCCCAATATGTCAAGAATGCTGAGGGTGGGAAACCCCGGTCTTCCAGAGACTGAGGGTCCACTCTAATTTCTGGACTGCTCCTCGAATACAAACATATAACTACAACGTGGTGACATTAATTCATTCCTATTATCCATGCCATATTTACATTAATATTTATAAGAATGAGAAAGATAAATTTCTCCTTTTTTATGGGGATGCTTTTACGACTAACCATTACCCATCTGTACTGTAATAATTTTCAAAGCAAAATATTTTTATCTTCAACTCTAAGCTTAAATGAATAAATCTTTTTTTATCACTCAATTACTTAGCTTGATTTTCACGAAAATCTGACTATTCTAATTTCAGTTGCTTAAAAGATCTTTTTCTTAATTCTTTACAGCACAAGTGAAGTAAAATACCCTTCTTATGCCAAAGATATCTGTGATGCATGAAGCCAAGCGGAAGCTATAATGATAGATGGGGAGGGGGGTGATGAGAAGAGATAGGAAGAGGAGTCATAAGACCACTGTGATATAAATGCTAATAACGATTTAAAAGATTAAAAAAAAAAACAATGCAAAGGCTGACGAAATATTTGGATTTAGTAGATTTCAAGTGAAGGTAAATTTTTAAGATTGCACTAGAGGCTCTAATCAAATGACATTTACTTTCAAACTTGTATATCTCATCCCAATCCTGTGACTTGTTCACTCCCCAAATTGGAACAAATGGAATCGCTCTAGAAATTTTATTTTACAACTTTGAGTGGAGAGAGCCCCACTTACACATGAATAAATTGTTTCTTTTTGAAGACCATATTATTGTAAACGAGGCTACACATTTTCTAGAATTTCTGACATATCCTTTTATTTTTAAAGTATTTAAATTTGTAGCTAGGAGTTTGTGGAACGATCACCTTTACAAGTTAATATTCAAATATATATATTTTTAAAGATTTTATTTATTTATTTGTCAGAGAGAGATCACAAGTAGACGGAGAGGCAGGCAGAGAGAGAGAGAGAGAGGGAAGCAGGCTCCCCGCTGAACAGAGAGCCCGATGCGGGACTCGATCCCAGGACCCTGAGATCATGACCTGAGCTGAAGGCAGTGGCTTAACACACTGAGCCACCCAGGCGCCCTCAAATATTTTCTAAACTTGTAGAATTATTTCCCATCTTATCTTATTAAGCTACTACCACTCACTTACCTTTCTCAAAATCTTCCACTTTCACATACATGGAATAATATTTCTTGCTCATACACATACTCTTTCATATTTCACAACACTGTACCTTTTCGCCTGTGTCACCTTTGGGGCCATGCTCTCCAGCTTCTCCCTAAGGGGGGGAAAGTGATATGGTGAAATATATCGGTGACATTACACACAGTAGCTTTCATTACTTTGAGTTTGCTTTCATGTGCACTATATATCAAAATCTGTTGCAAATGTTCTACAGAGCTAACGTATTTTTACTTCAGCAGCTGCCTGATATCAAGTGGTCCAAATAAAATTTATTACAATGAACATAGCTGAGCAGTTTTAAACTATTCTATGATATCAACAGAAAGCAATACTTTCTCTGATTCCAACAGCTCATTCTGGCACCGAAAGCCTCCTTAACATTATTTCTTTTCTCCTGAAGAAAGCCTTTTCCTGACCATTCCCTCAATATGCCACTTGCCTCAGCACCTCCCTGTCCATCCTTCCCGCCCTTCCTGCCCCCCTGAGTTCCTGCCCTCCCCTTTCCCTCCTCTCTGTGTAAATCCTACTATGTCTTCAAGTTCAGCTCAAATCAAATCTCCAGGGCTTAGAAGTGCATGATACAGCCCTCAAAACTGAGGGTGGAAGATTAATTTGTCTGCACCTAAGTGTTTTGCATCTGTGCATTGAACACCCTGTATTTTATTTGAACGCTCTCTCTTTTTTAATTATGATAAAAGAAACTGGAGAGTTTATGCTTTCTGGGTTATTTTTTAGATTTCCTGTGCTTATTCCCTCCCTGACATCCCCTTTCTACAACAAAGCAAAGCGTTAGAAAAAAAAAAAGTCATTCGCTCATTATCCATGCTTTGATTCCTTCAATGCTGAATTGTTTCATTTAAGTCTTGCAGCATGTTATAGTGGAAACATCATGGACCTTGGCGCCGGACAGACTGAGCCCAGCTCCAGCACCTACTGGGCGGATGAAATCCCCCCTACATCACGTTTCGCATGTGTAACAGAAGGGGAAGAATGCTTTATGGGTTTATAAGAAATAAACACTATGCTTGTGCAACACAACTAGGCCAGTTTCTGATGCAGCATAAACTGTTAATGATAGCCGTTAGCGGTAACAATGCCTTATTGTTCATAGATTCCCTAAGCTGGAAGGCCCTTCTTCTGTTTAGCTTCCTAAGAGGTCAATTCAGCATTTAAAAATTTCCTTTACATAAGACATCAAGTACTGATGATGGTTTCCGTGGAAGAAGGCAAAGATGTAGGAGAGAGACTTCTACTTTTTTCTGTTTCCTTTTCTTGTTTCAGATAAAGAAGCAGCTAACCTGCTCAGGAGTTTGTCTGTGGCGGGGGACACACCACAGCAGCCCGGCAGCCTGAGTTGCTCTCTCTGATGAGTCCCTGGGATGGTGCTGGCCCTGCTCCTTTCCCCTCCTTAATTTCTACACAAAAGAGTGACCTGATGACTAATTAATTTCAAGTTAATTACAAAGAATTGGTCGGAAGCCAAATACATGTACCGATAGTCTCTTAAGAGGAACCTTTCACAGGCAGCCTATTAGCATACTTTTAAAAAGATTGCTTGGAAATCCCTTTATTAAAAAAACAAAACAGACACAACAGACTTTCTTATGAAGAGGACTGACTCAGAGTGGTCACGAGGTGAAGGGCTGGACTAGCCTTTCCCTCTGCTTTGCTCTCCCTCCATTTAAATAAGTATCTTTAATTTTTGCTTCATAGTGCTGAAAAATACACTTACATTCAAGAAGTGTGCTGGATCTTTAGGGGTACTTCTTTTAGGATTAGAAGTGATGATACTACTTTATCAGAATGTTCAGATCACTTCTGAAGAGCATGATGTAATGTTTTGGAGCTTCCTACATAGGCAGCACATGTCTCAAGCATTATCAAAGTAAACAGCATGAGAACCAGGAAAATTAGCACCATGATATGTAATGAGAGTCTAAAAATAATCAGGATGCCCCAAAAGTATTCAGGAAGGACGTCTGTGAGAAATTTAACATATGGTACTCCGCCTCCTTTTGTGTTTCTTTTTGCTTTTTTATAAGAATTCTTTGTGGGGCAATTTCCAGTGTCTTTGTTACAGGTAAACATCTGTATTTCTTTAACTTAGTGACCTAGGAAGCAGTAAGGAGAGATACAGATGCTTAGAAAAGCATTGGAGTGGCATTAGAAAGTAGGTAAAAATAAGTTTTTCAGGCCTAGGGATTTCTGAATACCATTTAGAAGCTTGACATAGAATGTTCAAATTTGTTCCCTTTCCCTCCATTTCTTTAAACCTTTTAATCTAAACCTCTGTCCATACATAAGAATTACACTATTTTCTCCTGTTAATTAACAGTTTCACAAGCACAGTGGTTGTTGTATCTCTCTGTATCTATGGATCTGTGGATCTATCTGTGGATCTATCTATGAATCTACGGCTAGCTAGTCATCCATACTTCTATACAGTTAGGTTTGATATCTCTTTGGTGGAGGGGGGGATTACAGGCAGAATCATTCTTACCTTTTCGCCTTGATCTCCAGGTTCTCCCTGAGCAAAAGAACAAAGATTGAGAGACACATTAAATTCTAAAACACCCAATTAAACACCACCTAACAAAATCAGATACTGACCATAATAAGTCAATTATATGCGACACTTTCTATTTTGCCAACATAGAATTGCTATATTGAAAATAAATTGCAAGATGAGTTTCCTGAAGAATTGGGCATGGATATTAATATCAAATGTGATCTTAATTCTTTGATTTTAAAAGATGAAAGAAAGGTATTTAAGATTATCATCCAGAAACCATTTGGGGGGCATTAAGAGCAATGTGGTACCAATTCAATGTCTTGAGCAACTTCTTAGTTTTCAAGGTTTTATTCCTCCCAAACTCAGAATCAGTAAGGTGAACTAGCACATCCTTTCATGGTCTTTTATTCAAAGCAGCCCCAAGCGTATGGATTATTTTAGGGGCCTAGAGTCTGTGTAGTTCCCCCATCGGTCTTCTTCAAACATGATGGTGAACACAGGCCTGACTTTGGTCCCCTTAAGAGTGTCATGACTCTCTTCAGCCTGCTGATAACCTGCATGTTCCAAGTCAGGTATATTTTGGGCAACACTGGTACCTTCAGGAAAGAGATCAGAATGGGGCAGAGTCAACATGAGTTTAGGAGAATGTCTTTATTCAAAATGATGACTGGGACAGTATGAGGACTAAAATGGCAAAACTATGCTTTGAAGAGAATCCTTATTTTCACTTTACCTAGGAAGGCACAGGCAATGGAGTGGGAGAACTCTAAAGTAAATCATGCACATCATGATAATATTCCTCTTATGAAAAGCATCAGTAAGTGTTGCCATAAGATCAGGCTGCTTAAAAAAATTGACTCAAGATGATTATTGTGTTTTTTAAAATTAGAAATCCCTCAAAATCAGTTTGGAGCCAAGACTCTTTTCAGTTGCTGGGACTCAGTCTGACCCTTTGGCTTTCTGAATTTCAAGCCACCTTTCAGTGCTCAACATCCATCCTGATGGTTGCTAGGCAACAGAAGACTAGCACTGAGAACATGCATTAAGCATTAACTCTTATCATTTGGCTTTTTAGCATGGAGCAAGGGAGGGGGAAAAGACAGGAGAATGGCCGTGGTCCCAGAAGGAATATTTTCTTTCCTCTCCTGCAGGACAAAGGACAGGTCTATAAATTTTAGGTCTGTCCTAGGCGCCTGTCAATAGCAATATGATCTGTAAAATCAGCTGACAAGGCATCTGTGGGTACAGACATACACCCGCACAGCTGACGGGATTAGACATTAGTTATGTACTTCAAGGGATATTCACTCATCAAAGGATTTGGGATTTGTCTGCCTGCTTGGTTTAAACTGTCCCCAATCTTTTTATATTTAACAGATTCATTTGTTCTTCAAAAAAAGAAAAGAAAAGAAAATCTGCAACCTCCCCTAAACCTCATTACAAGTTTTCCCTATTTAGTAATTCAGACCATATCCGTTTTCAAATTTTAAACATGCCACATCTCGGGCCACTTGGCTGGCTCAGCAAGTAGAGTGTACCACTCTTCATCTAGGGATTGTGAGTTTGAGCCCCGTATTGGGTGTAGACATTACTTTAAGAAAGTAAACATCTTAAAAAAAACAACAAAACATGTCACATTCTTTATTCTGCTCTTCGCCTTATTGACTGGTTATATTCTGTATGTGCTGGAGGTGACCAAATACTGCAGAAAGACCACAGTGGCACCGTGAAAGTCATCTTTAGTAAATCTTGTGAATTTTATGCATATTTCGGGCAGTATTAACATGGCCTACGATTTAATATGTTTATTAAGTGGCAAAATGACAAGACTCATATTTGAAATACGGGCTTTTTTTCAGGTTATTGAAATATCCCAGAATAAAGATTTTGACAATTGTATCTTATTTGCTTTTTTGCATTTGTAATGCTAATGAGAATCATACACATAATTTAGTCATTAGTCACAAACTGCTACTCGGCAGCACGTTATACTATTAACAAATATTCCATCCAAGTAACACCAGTGGGATATAAAAAACTGTTACAGCTTACAATTTCATGAAAACTCATATCTCAAATGATTCTGCTTGGTTTCACTTGTACTAACCTTTGGCCCTGGTATTCCATTTTGTCCTACTGCTCCAGGCAACCCGGGATCACCCTCATGAAAAAAATAGACACCATTAAATAAAATACATAAAATCTACACATTATATAGATCATTAGAGGATACAGCTGTCCAATAATGATCTGGAAGTAGAAAAATAAGTGTCTACTAGTATAAATACAAATTAGCTTATTTGGTCCAAAATTCTATGTACTTGGGCCCAAGGATAAACAGGGTTAATTTCCTTTGCTCAGTCTTTTCTCCGTTAAGAAAGCTGAAGCAACTTACCGACAGAAATGAGTATCTAGCATGGTGCTGGGTACCTTGTAGGCAATAAATAAATATCTGTGGAATGAGTTAAAGACACCTGAAAACACAAGCTCTCTCGATGGAGAACTTGCAAATGGTTCATCAGCTCAGGAAAATAAGGACCAAATCATTACATTTATGAGACTTAATCAAATGAGCATTTCTAAATCTATAACTTAAAGAACACACACATCTTTGAACACCAACAAAATTAGACACATTTGACACAAAAGTCAAAAGTCAAAATGGCTTTGGTTTCTCTTCTCAATTTCACTGCAAAAATAATTAGAATAAGACATCAGAGCTGTGGCTCTCATTGTCCTATTGAGTGATAAGCATTTGGGAGAAAGATGATGGTTACTAGGTCAGAAAAATTTCTCATCTCAGAAAGAAGAGACTGTGTAACAGTTTTCCTAGGCTCTGAACCAGCAGTTGTTTTCCAAAAATGAGAAGTCATGAAGTGCCCAGCAGCAAGGATAAGATATTGTGACTCTTGATTCTCCCATGTGGCTCCAAGTCATATCAAATAGAATTCCATTTCATTTAAGAACTTTCCCAAAGCCCTTTACAGTGTGCACCAATGATGAGACAGCTTTCTTCTTTCCAGTGAGGGTAGTAAAGTTATTAGTTGATTTAAAAAAAACCCAAACTTTATTTTAGAGCAGTTTTAGGTTCGCAGCAAACTTAGTTGATTTTTTTTTTAAAGATTTTATTTATTTATTTGACAGAGACGCAGAGAGAGAGACAGAACACAAGCAGGGGGAGGGGCAGAGGGAGAAGCCGGCTTCCTGTTGAGCAGGGAGCCCAATGCAGAGCTCAATCCCAAAACCTTGAGATCACCACCTTAGCCAAAGACAGACACTTAACGACTGAGCCACCCAGGCGCCCAACTTAGTTGATTTTTAAGCACGTTTTCTAAGTCCCCTACAGGGCAGAGATTGCACTTCAATATTTGTACTCTCAGCTTAAAAAAATGCACATTAATAATGATAACTACCATTTTTAAATGCCAGGAACTTTACATTCATCAATTCATTTAATTCTCACCAATTTCTATGAGGTAAGTACTACCTTTATCTCTATTTAACAGATGAAGAAATTAAGGCACAGAGGGCTTCAGCAACTTTTCTAGACTTACACAACTCTAGCCAAGATTTGAACTCTCATGATCTAACTTAAGAGGTTGTGCTCTTAACAGTACGATGCATTCCAGAATGAATGAAAGCATCTAAATACTGGGAGAGAATACATGGGAGTATTTACATCCTCATTATCCTTTGGTTTATACTCCTCACTTATACATGACCTTTCGGGGCGCCTGGGTGGCTCAGTGGGAGACCTCTGCCTACGGTTCGGGTCATGATCCCAGGGTCCTAGGATGGAGCCCCATCAGGCTCTCTGCCCAGCGGGAAGCCTGCTTCCCCCTCTCTCTCTGCCTGCCTCTCTGCCTACTTGTGATCTCTGTCTGTCAAGTGAGTAAATAAAATTTTTAAAAGAAAAAAAAGTGACCTTTCAGAATGTATAGAAACCTGAATTAGTTACAGCTTATATAAAGATGATTTATATCTTTATATAAATCCAGGTAAACTAAGAATAGGAAGCTTATGTTACCCTTCCACAAAAGCAAAAAATATTTTACTACTATACTGGATTATATTAATTTCCTGGAAGAAATTCTGCTTTGTAAATAAAGTTACACTATAATTGTAACTCTTGCACTTTCCGTGGATAAATGACAAAAATGCTGACAGAAGAGCAATGGCCATTATAGGAAATTTTTGATTGGCCACTTGCACATCACAAAGAGTAAGAACTCAGAAATATAATATATCCCAAAAAAGGACTGTCATTTACTCAGCAACAGAAGAGCTATCAGGTCTGCTTTCTTCAAAGAATCCACAACAGGATGCACTAATATCATAACTCATGGTTTAATGCAAACAAGAGATGCTGCCAGGAAACAATATGTACTTTGTTTAGACTTTCAAAGAATAACCATGGTAGCCAGAATAATAATAAAAAATAGTTAAGCCCCTGGAACTGAACAAAGTACATGCTGAGATTTTGAAGCAAGGAAGAGAGACGTTATTTAGGTATCTGGTTAACATCCTCCTTAATATATGAACACCGAGGGACTAAAACGTGATCCCGTTTTAAAATTTTTATATACTGTTAAAATAATCTTTTAACATAATACAAAACAAAAAATGCACCTAGGATTCTATCACCCTTTAATAATAGTTTTCTTTTTGTCCTGTTTCCTTCTAGTTTTTTAATTTATACTTACATGTTTTCAAGCAATTGCAAGCTTATTACATAGTTTGACATTCTGATTTCTTATTATTTGATACTATTGATATTTGATACTAATACCTAGTATTTGTTTTCACATGGTATTCATGATTGTCTTGTGAATAGTTTATCATCTATCAAAGTCCGGTATGATCATATGTTTAGTCTGTCCCAAACACTTGAACACTTGGTTGTTGCCAGTCTCTGCTATTAAAGATAAACTAAAACACCCACCTCTGTAAATATTTCTAAATTTTCTTCCAAAGGATTCAAGTTTTATCTGCTTCAATAGGTCCCCACTCTGGGTTACTTTTTCACAACTTCATCGGCATTGGATATCACAATTTTAATTATTTGGGGGTAATATTACTAAGCACAAATGAGAGTTTACTGTTGCCCAGTTTTACATTTATCACTTGTAAGGTTACATTTTTGTATATTTGTGTTTATCATTTCAATAGGTATCTCACAAAATTTTAAAGCTAAAAGTGAATAAAGCTGTTTCTTGAATGAAACAAAGGAAGATAAAAAGAAATATGAGAAATTGACTCACAGCATTTTACCTTTCTAATAAGTTTTATCAAGAAGAATATACTCAGGGGCACCTGGGTGGCTCAGTGGGTTAAAGCCTCTGCCTTCAGCTTAGGTCATGATCTTAGGGTCCTGGAATCGAGCCCCACATTGGGCTCTCTGCTCAGCAGGAGCCTGCTTCCCCCTCTCTCTCTGCCTGCCTCTCTGCCTACTCGTGATCTCTGTCAAATAAATAAATAAAATCTTAAAAAAGAAGAAGAAGAATATATTCAAACTTAGATTAGGAGGCTATGGAGCATTCTGCTACTATCCAACCTTAGTTGTGGGAAGGAATCAGGAAAGGTGTGGGAAAGGAATGTTAAGGATGAAATGCTGTGTAACTCTGAGCTCCAAGTCCAAGATGTGGGATTCTGGAAGGCATCAATTCATTCAACTAACATTTAGTGAGAATTTTCTACCTGTTCTACTCTAGACTGCATGTTTCGTGGGATATAAAGATGAAATATGTATGACAGGCACCTGTGACCAAAGAGCTGACTTTTGAGCCAGAAAAAAACAATACGTACAAAAATAACTTAAAAGGACATCTAATTAAGGTCAGAGAATTTTTTGCTTTGAATGAAGTTTTCTTGTATTTCATGAAATAAAGAGACACAAATCAAAAGGAATGAATGAAGAAGAATGAACCATATGTCATGTAGTGTATTGATATTTTCTGGTGTATGAGTGTAAAATACTATGAGTCCCCTTCAAATAAAGTGACAATATTACATTACTACATAATGTATTAAAATATACATATGAAAAAAATTAGAAAAGTATAAACAAAAAAATGACAGGTTTCTAATGTGTAGAGAGTTAGTTTCCTATTTGTTATAGAATCTGTCCATCAATTTCTGATTGCATTTCACAAGTACTGAAGGATATTCCAAAGATAGTAATAATGAAAAACAACAGCTAACTTAAGATTTAGATTGATAAGGTTTTCTCTCTAATAGTTTAAATTCTAAAGCATTCCCTATTACTCACAAACGATGATGTGCGTATTTAAGCTAAAAATAAGTTAGACTGGCTTTTAGGAAACGGTCTTGCTATTTTCTTTTCTTTTTTCCTTCCTTCCCTCCCTCAAACCAAACACTCTTTAGCTCTTTCCAACTCTAATATAAGACATCACTCAAGATTTTTACAATGGTTTCAGGTACCACTAACGCTAATCTGGGGCAACCTGAAAGAATGCTGAAAGAGAGGAAGGAGTGTGGTTGTCTTACGAAATTGACTGCCAAAGGGAAATAGGTCCTTGAGAGGTAATATCACTTGCCTGAGGGCAACTGTTTTCTATTCTGACAATGCGAATTTACAATGAGTTGGAGCTTAAAAATTTAGCATCATATAATTTACATTCACTTGTCAAAACCGATTTTGTTTAAGGGTTGCATTTTCAAAAAGAACTCATCCAAACAGAAGAGGGAATTAGCTACAAGGAAGATGAACCATCAGTGGATGGAAAGAGTGATATTGAGCAGAATACAGTGTTGGTCTCCCTCCCACCCCACCTTGGGCTTTTCAACTCTTCCTTAGGTTTATTTATTTTTATTTTTCAAATTTTTTACTTGAGTATAATTGACACCCAATGTCACATTAGTTTCAGATGGACAGCATAGTGATTCCACTTCCCTATACATTACTCTATGGTTAGCACGAGCGTAGCTACCACCTGTCACTATGTGTTGTTTTAACATCACTGACTATATTCTCTACGCTGTGAACATGGTATTAGTCTTAAGGTTGCTCTCCTGCCTCTGGAGTTGGGGGTTGGTACACTCACGTAATAAAATAAAGACTAATGGTCACTGACACCTAAATGAAACACTGAGTGTACTTTTTCTCCTGCCAGATCTCAGTGACTTGCAGGGTAAGCAGGACTGGCTTTTAGATGCCTTCTGCAGGCAGCCATAGTGGGGAGTGTGTGTCCTTTCATGAGACTTGGGGACCTCGGCGGCTTTAGAAGCAGTTGGGTAAGTAACACCTGGTAGAGGAAGATTCATTGGAAGCACTGAGCGAGGCACCCAACAGGGACTTCTGGGAACAAATGTTTGGGAAAAAGTCAAGAAAATGGGGTTTCTGCTCTCCATTCCTATTTATTCTTTCCAGTTTACATGTATAGTTTAGTTTTCTACTCTGGTTTCCTGATGGCAAATGAATATGAACACAAAATGCACAAAAAGACCTACGTATTTTGAAATTTATAGGAATGTAGCATTGTATAACACAATAAAACAAAATCAAATCTTAGCCCCGTCCTATAAGTGCTATTAATGTTTTGAAAAAAGTCATTTGTCTTTTTGCACACCTCTCAGCCTTGCCTCAAATGTCCCCTTACTACAGGGGTTGACTGGATACCTCACTACCTCCTTTGCCCACTATCTTACTTAATTTTCTCTATTGCACTAACTGCCACGTAACGTATGCTTTTTTTGGTTTCAAATCTGTCTCTCCTACTAGGAATGCCAGATTTGAGAAATCAAGATACAGAACAACTACTTACATTTTAATTTCAAATATACAACACTATTTTAAAGTTACATATATCTTAAAAATTGAATGGGACAGAAGTTTAATTTGGCATCCTGTATATTATCTGGTGACCTTATTTCCCACCTCTACCCTCTCACCACACGAGAATATGTGTTCTGTCTATTTTGATCCCTCCTCATTCCACATTGCCTAGAAACTATATCTTACACAAAATAATTGTTCAGTTACATATATGATGGAGAAATGAATGAATACAGGAGAAGCCTAAACATTAAGACCACATGAAGATATAAAGCTCTTATAGGCCTGGTGAGAGACAGACAGTGCAAGACTTCTCTTCTGGGAAACTGAAAAACCTGTATGGGTGTTGGTAAGAGATGGTTCATCTCAACTACAGCACGCCAGCCCTTGGTGGGAAAAGAGAAGGGGAATCAGGAAAAAGATGGGAGAGGTATTAAGCCAGTAGTGATACCTACAAGTCACATAGGTCAGTGTGGAACATTCGAGCTGAGGAACAGAGGATAAGCTCAAGGTAAGTGAAGGGCAGAGTACGATGGGCGGAGGAGTCCCACGAGGGGCAAGATGCCTTGAATGAGCAGAACTTTCATGGCTTCCAAGGGGCTCACTCCCCTGAGCCCCACCGGAACTCTCAGGGAAGGATGGCTGAGAGCACTAAAGCCTGCTCTAGTTGTGTCTGTAGGTACAGAAACTGGGGCCTTCTACGTATTTCCCTATATCCTTCCATCTGCTCTTTCCTGCACCCCAACTGCCTCGGGGGGTGGGTGGCAAGCAGGAGGTGGGGCAGTGCTGGGTATATTAATTATTGTGTCATCTAAAGTTCCCACAAGACCCTTTCAGAGCATACACATACCGTCATTTACCTGACGAACTCACCCTAACATCTGCTCTTCCCTAAGAAGAAGCACTCACAGAATAGTGAATTATTTTAGGTGAAAGGACCCAAGCCAGTTATTCTTAACAGACAAAGAAGCACATTCAGAGAATAACGTTCCAGAGGGAAATACCTACAAAGAGCAGATGTAAGATCAGAGCCCAGGCCTTCCAATTCCCCATCTTGTGTGCCTTCTATTTGAGCAACTCATGTCTAAAAGAAACCTCATTCACTTTTATTATGCTTCTTTCCTGTTTAACTTGAGCATGAAAGAGGAAAGTGGCTTCAGGAAGCCTCCAGTCTAATCTCAGGTTTTCCACCTCTGGTCTTGTGACATAGAGCAAATCGCTCAAGTTTCTATGGGGCTCAGTTTTCCTTCTCTGAAGTGTGTGAGTAGATTAAATGCTTGCCTTCTCTTCACTCTAAAGGACTAAGATGTAGTTTTATTATTATTTTAAGTAGGAACTTAGAAAATTTCATTCAACTCACGATACCTATATAATATTATTATTATTATTATTATTTGTTGCTGTTGCTGGACTCAAGATGTCACCTGGTGATTTCCTTATTCCTCAGACACTGATTATACTCGGCTCAGAGCCCAATTTCACAGGTGAAGGAAGTATCGAGTCCAGGGCTCCCCAGACCCTTCTGCTGGGGTTCATCGTGGTTTTGTCCCAGACCAGTTCAGATGGGTCAGTCAGTTCTCTTCACCAATTGCCTCCAAAACCCCACTCTTCCCAGGCCTTTTGTGAATTCAGGATATGGTGTTCCTGGGACGGTCTCACATCACAGAGCAGGCAGCTTTCCTCACTTGCTGGCTTCCACCCTGACTTTCTCTCTCCTCCCGTCTCTCCTACACCACCCTGGGCATTCAGCTTTACTCTCTCTTACGTAAAGCAATTTAGTAGTTTCTAAAAGGCTTCTGCTTGCGTGCCCAGTCTCCAATTCTTTTCTACCTCCTTGCCTACAGGCAGAGGAGTCTTTGTAATTTGGCGAAAGAAAAACCAGAAAACCTGGGCAGTTGGGTTTGGTTCTATGTCAGAGAAATCTGGCGTTCTGTAGAAGGCTCTGTCTTGTTTATCTAATCAGCAAAATCCCTCCCTAAAATTAGAATCTCTGTCCATACCGGTAATACGAATGCTAATGAGTAGAAAGTTGATAGGTCTATCAGCCAGGAGCCTAATAAAAACATTCTGTTTCAGATAATCTACTGAAATGGGTCTTAAACTGATTAAAGTAATAACTAAACTGAATCTAGTAATCAAACCTTCATTATTCATTTTTTTAAAGTACAAATGTTTAAAAATGTAAAATAAGTAAACATAGCAGTTTTATCAATAATATTATGGCATGGACTCTCTCAGAAATACGCCTGCGAATTATGACTGCTTATTTCAGTTTTTGTTCTGCTAAGAAATGTAACAGAAATGTACAAAATATAATTTGAACAAAGAAATTCAAATACAAAAAGATAGCTAAGAATTTAGTGGTCACAGGAAATAGCTAAATTGCATTAATTTGGGCAAAATTTACATTAATGAGAATTATGTGCCTTGAGTACACCCCTAATCTTTGAAGGTCTGTGTAGAAGTCCACATGGATGACGCCACATTCCACCCCATAGTGCTAATATCCTCTCTTCCTCTTCCCAACCCTCATCCTCTTCTTCACCAGGAAGGGCCTTGGAGGCTGCGTGTGAACCTCACAGCCTGCAAGCTTTGCCCACAGCTCCCCACCCAGAGCGGTTCCAAGGTTACCAACAGGTTTAGGGGTGCCTACACCAGCTGTGGGGTTGTTCACGGGACTATGGACCTGAAGAAGAGGCCAATACAAGCACTAGAAGCAGAATCAGGACACGTGAGGCAGAAATTCTTGGGTCGTGGACCTACGATGTGATCAAGAAATGGGGAAACTAGGCTTTGAGTAGTCATGCCTCCTTGGCCCTCACTCTGTGGGGAGGGTTATACCATAGGAGGGACAGAGGAGGCATCATGAGAAGCACTGCTTGCCTGAGTCTAAGGGAAATGCTATCCAGTATCACCTTTGTAAGTAATTTATGAAAGGTACCAAAAGGAGCAAAAACCAACCAGAGAGCATGGTGTCATAGAGAACTGTGTTTTCTGTATGTATACAAAAATTGTTCACCATGTACATGCTTATGGGGGAGAGAAGACTGAGAACAAAGACATGTTTTAGGAAACTATAATCAAAGTGTTAAGTGTTCTAGGACTTGCAACATGACACGCCCTTGATAATATATTGACTTTTTTAAGTTTTAAAGCCCAGCTAATTTCTTCTTTCCTAAAGCATAGTCCTTAATGATAAATCTATGTGCACTTTGAATGATGAATTATTTTTTTTCTCTTGGGAAGAGAATGTGCCTAATTATTAATAGAAATGTTAGGTGGTTATATCCAGCTGGAAAAATTCTAAAGATCAGTGAAGAGTAGTAGAAAGAAATAATAGTTCTTACTAACATTTGCTTATACACCCAGGAGGCTTCTGAGTCATGGAGTTATTAATGCCCCTAGTACAGAAAGGAACATAGTCGGTTCTTATTTAATATTGTAAAAATATTTAACATTTTAATAAAGTTACATCTGTTACTTTATTTTTCCTGATTAAACATTCAGATAAATATTTTAATCTTCATTTGATGAATGGAGACACTAAGGCTCAGAGAAGATAAATACCTTGCCCAAGGTCCTACAAATACTGAAAAGCAAAACTAGGTTATTCTGAATTTAATATCCTCATTCTTTTTTTTTTTTTTTTAAAGATTTTATTTATTTATTTGACAGACAGAGATCACAAGTAGGCAGAGAGGCAGGCAGAGAGAGAGAGGAGGAAGCAGGCTCCCTGCTGGGCAGAGAGCCCGATGCGGGACTCAATCCCAGGACCCTGCAGAGAGCCCGATGCGGGACTCAATCCCAGGACCCTGAGATCATGACCTGAGCCAAAGGCAGTGGCTTAACCCACTTAGCCACCCAGGCACCCTTTTTTTTTTTTTTAATAAAGGCTTCAGTTAGTTTCATTTTTTAAAAAAGATTTTATTTATTTATTTGAGAGAGAGAGAGAGAGCAAGCATGAGGGGGGAAGGTCAGAGGGAGAAGCAGACCCCTGCTGAGCAGGGAGCCCAATACGGGACTCTATGCTGAGACTCCAGAATCATGACCTGAGCTGAAGGCAGTCACTCAACTAACTGAGCCACCCAGTCACCCTAAGATCCTCATTCTTTTTTTTTTTTTTTAAGATTTTATTTATTTATTTATTTATTTGACAGAGAGAGAGAGAGAGATAACAAGTAGGCAGAGAGGCAGGAACAGAGAGAGGAGGAAGCAGGCTCCCTGCTGAGCAGAGAGTCCAATGCGGCGCTTAACCCAGGACTCTGAGATCATGAACTGAGCTGAAGGCAGTGGCTTAACCCACTGAGCCACCCAGGCACCCCCTAAGATCCTCATTCTTAATGGTGGGAGCAGAGTCATGCACAGTGAGAACAAACTACCTGGCTTTGAAGCTGAACTCTAATACAAGCACCTCGGTAACTCTGGGTAAAATATTTGTCCTCCCAGTTGCTCGTTAATATAGTGGAGATGCCAGTTCCTCCTTCCTGGGATTGCCGTGAGGAATAAGTGAACTAATATGCACACCACACTAAGGACAATACCTGATACTAAATGCTGAATAGGGGGCGCCTGGGTGGCTCAGTGGGTTAAAGCCTCTGCCTTCGGCTAAGGTCATGATTCCAGGGTCCTGGGATCGAGCCCCACATCGGGCTCTCTGCTCAGCAGGGAGCCTGCTTTCCCCTCTCTCTCTGCCTGCCTCTCTGCCTACTTGTGATCTCTGTCTGATAAATAAATAAAATCTTAAAAAAAAAATTCTGAATACATACACCGCGCTTTTCTGTTCTCTGCAATGGGCAGAGAAGACAGAGAAGAGAATCCTGAAAGTAATTCAATTTCTCACAAATTAACCCTTCTGATACTGATACTGTTTCGCAGTTGGAAAATGGTCACGATCTCTTGGCAGTGTGGTCTCATAACAAATGAACGGAATTGGGTAGGTGCTAAACTGTTAGGATTGTCACAGTAAGTTATTTCATTGCAATGCCTTTTATTTATTTATGTACTTTTATATGTTTATTTATTTATTTCAGAGAGAGACAGCAGGAGCGGGGGTGGGGGGTGGGTCATAAGCTTGGAGAAAAGGTAGACCATGATGAATACAGAAGCCCCATTATGATTGGTAATATGGTATTTTGGAAACCAAATTCTGAGAGCAAGCTTGTCTGTAATTTAATTTGTAAGTAGTGCACCATAGGGGTAGTTTCTCTCCCTTCGCCAAATGCTGGCCACCTGTTGGGTCTCACCTAAGTCACCTGTCTATTCAGAGAAGCATCACTTGGCATTACTTGGCTCTGGGCACCAGACTCTCTGCCACAGTCCTTAACAGAATTGTGACATAACAGGCTTTTGGTATAACTGTTCATTTAATGTCCCCATCCCCAGTTATGCTGGAAATTCCATGAGGACCGGGAGAGATGGTGCCTGGTACCCAGTAGTAAGGGCTGTATGGATGACTGAAAAAAATCAACAAGTCAATCAGTGGACACATTTATGGGAGGTTTTTTTAAAAAGCTTTCCCAGATTACATACACAATTGAATCAGATGTAGTAAATCAGTATTTTTGTAATCCCTTCTGGAAAATATGGTGTTCTTTCAATTAAAATGGAAAATAAGGGGACTTGATGATCTCATAAATCAAACCCATTTGCTTTGTTTGTTTTGGGACGGTCTGTGAGCAGCTTGCCTTCTCTCACACCCTTCCCCCAGGAATCCCTTTCCCCAACTTTTCATTCTTCCCTCTCCCGTTATTTTAGTAGAATGACAGAATTTTGTAGAATGATAACTATTATCAAATTCTATAGTAATATGCCTAAATGAAGTCAGGGGGAAAGTGGTTTAAAAAAATCTTTACTGTACTTCATTTATTTCAAGCCAACATTAAACTACCTCTTGTAACCAACTTCTCATTCCTCTCTAAAGGAACGTAAAATTAATTACATGCAGAATAGAAATATTGTTTGTCCCACTTAACAAGTAAAATTGAGTGAAAAGCCTCTTTAAGAGTAAGCATGTATGCAAAAATGCCAGAGAATGTATGAATCACACTTAAGGAAAAAGTGATTTGACTACATGAAATGTTCTGTAATAGGAAAATGATGATGTCTCTTTTAGAAGAAAGAACACGTCCTATTATTATAGTTACTAGAGAAAAAAAGTCCTGTATTCTGAGAATTCTAATGTACATAACTGCTAACTTCAGAAGAGAGAAAAATTCATAAAAATAATTCGTCTCAACTTTAACCTGCAAAATGATTGAATTGCTGTAAGATACTTTCCCTGAACTATTAATTAATCTGGAATCAGAAATCAATCACTTCATTTACTCTGAGTATCTTTCCTTAAAGTCTAAAGTCAGAAAGTCACAACTATACTGGATAAAAGGACCACTGAATAAGTTCTGCTATAGGAAACTTCTAAACTAACCAACCAGAAAACAACAGAACTATACCATATTCAAATCCTTCAGGAATTTGATTCAGAGCCAAGGAAGCCAAAGAAAAGAGGGTATTTAGTTGTTACAGTAAGTGAATCAAGAATAAAAAATATTGAGTTTATCGAACAGTGCACTGAACAGACTTGAATAAACAGCTTGACCTTTGGAAGTCTGAGAGCTTCAATTTATCTGTTCTCTAAATACACTTACAATAAAAATGCCATTAGAAGTATGCTGTGAGGATTAATGTCAGTGAAGACCATGAGATCTACAGATAGGAGATGAAAAGGAATTCTAAATACCATAACTATAAGCTAATTAAAATTTAATGTTCCTTAAAAATCACATAGCTATCTGGGCTAGACTCGTAGATGATACACTAATCATTTTTTATTAGAAGATGATAATGCTAGCATCATTTTTTATTTATATTATATATTGAAGTTTAAAAATAATAAATTTCAGGAAAATCCATGAATAAGATCTTCTGATATTTGTCTTTTGCTTTGGAAATAATCCCTATGACTCTGGAGCCTCAGAAATACTCTAGCTTGCCGAGACAAAATAATTGGTTCTTAATCCTGAAAATATTTATTATTATTTTCATGGTAACAAACAGACAAGGCTGTTAAGTGCACCAATTAGACTTTTAATGTACCCTGTCTCTGTCCCCAGATCTCTTCTTCAGTGCTATTTGCCCAGTAAACTGTCATTATGATGATTCATTTTTAGGGTGCTAATTAATGTGAAAATGTGGAGAGAAGAAAAATGTAGGGTTCTAATATCACTAATAAAAGTTGAGATTTTGAAAGTTCTGATACACACATATAAGCAAAAAAAATTTTTTTGTTATATTCAGTTAGCCAGCATATGGTACATCATTAGTTTTTGATGTAGTGTTCAAAGATTCATTAGTAGTGTACAACACCCAGTGCTCATCACAACACATGCCCCCCTTAATACCCATTACCTGGTTATCAAAAATTAGAGACAGCAATTAATTTTGTCAAAGGAACTAACGTTTAAAAGATAGTTTAAAAGATGGTTTAAAAGACGATTCTACCACAAAGTTATTTTTAAAAGCTTCCACTTTTCCAGTATATCTGAGATGTAGGGTTTAATGGTCAAATATTTAGATATACACGTAAATATATGTAAGTATATATGTATAATATGTATGTATCTCTTCATGTATGCATGTGGGTGTGTGAGAGAGAGAGACAGAAAGACAGAGAGGGATCATGAATAATGGGACACAAACAAAATGCTAATTACACCTTTAAACTAACAAGATCTATTGCTGAGAATTACAATAGTTTGTGTTCAATACGATTAGCTAGGGAAGAAGAGGACAACTTTTCATACATATAGGTAAGACTTAGCATAAAATCCCACCCTAATTGCTTTGGCTGCTGACAACAAATTGGAAATTATGGAAACAAGAGCTTTCAGAAATGGGAACTGAGAATGCTAGAAGCCGGTTGACTCGAAAATGAGACACAGCTGACTCTATCTCTTAGAGACTTAGAAATAAATAAGTGCAACCCCTGGTCTCATTTCACAAAGGAAATGTGAAAAGGGTCTTCCAAAGGCTGCCCATGAGATGGAAGGAAACTTAGCATCCTGACCCCAGGGCAGCGCTCTAGGGTGGGTGAGTGGGGAAAGAGCCAAGGGACAGAGAAACATTTTACCTTCCTGTGTAATTTTGCATGTTTGTGTTCTTCCTATCATGATTTAACTGGCTTCTCCTCCCTGCTTAAGGGTAAACCTGGGGCTCATTTGCTGAAACTCCTCCAGTGTGATACTATTCCCACAGACAGTAACATGTATTGAGCATCTGTAACATTGCCTTCACTTTAGAGACATTATCTGGTTAATACTGCAAGGTCTGTATTTCTATTTACACCTGAGCCTTAGAAACATTTAACTTGCCCAAATGAGAACTGGGATCTGACCCATTCATTCTGTCTCTGACTATAGAGTCCACACATTTCCCCTCCATACCACACTGCCTTCCACATTTCACAAAAGAGGCTCAGGAGCCCTTTGTAGACTGTGATGCCAGAAAGAGCTAGATTGGGGTTCACTGCCATGGTACTGCTTATGTAAGTCCTCTCCTAATACAATCGGAAGAACTGGAAGACCATTACAAAATAAAAAATATTCAGATTAGCAGTTAAGGTGACCCACATTTGAAGGAAAATAGTGGGAAAAAAAAAGTCACTACCAAGTTTATTGGCCAAAACCAATCACCAATTTTGTCAGTCTGAATGGATGGAAAACAAATAAAATACATTTAAAAAAAATATTTTTCTTTCATATTTTAAAAGAGAAAAATCTTTCTATTTTCTAGTTGTTATTCTGTTGTGTTTCTGATGGCTAGAAAATCATATTTTCCCCTAACCATTATCTGAAAAATATTTTCTAAGCCACAAAAATACTTCTTTGAAAGTGAAATTGTAATGTGGGAAAAAAGTTTTCTCAAGACAGTTTGAGGACATTTAGGTGCTTTAAAAAAATTATGTCACTGTAAGCTCTTGTCTTAGAAAAGCAAATTGTAGACATCCAAAACATATTTCATATACTGAATCATAGAATTATTACTCTTTTTCCAGCTTTGTTTTTACTGTCTAAATGACTTGCAGTTTCAGTGAAGGACTCATGGTTTTGCACTTTATTTTCCTAAAGATAATATAGCAAATATTACAAATGTTAGATAATGACTAGTATTAACAGAAATTTCATCCACAAAGTTTTAGGTTAAATTCTATGGAGTAGGAAAATCAATCGTAAACTACGTTTTGCTAATACCTTCATAAAAGTGTGAAATTATTTAGCTTCCCTAGGTCTTATAGAAAACACTTTAAGATGCCACAAAGATGTATAACAAGACATAAAACTGCAAATATTAACTATTTCCTTGAAATATAATTTAACCTTGGTGACTAGGACAAGAAAATGTCACATTCCTTTCTCTTGCTAAGGAAATTGCATATTTCCTTTGCAAAAATAAAGAATATGTAGTCTTCATAAACATGTATGTGACAGTTTTAAGGTTGTTTTGTTTTAGGTTAAAGGTTTCTATAAATTTTCATGATTGTCCCAAAGCTGAAAAAAAAAGAAGCAAAGAAGAAAAAGCAAAACATTAACCTTAAGGGTATAAGCTTTGTTCTTCACCAGTGTTAAAAACATTTCTCTTATATCCATATCTGTCCTTTCAAAAATATTATCTTGACTTACCTAACTTCAAAATCAATCTTAGAATGAGTATAATTCCAAATTTTTATGTATCCCTCCATGATCTACAATGCTCTTATAGAAAGTTAAGCTTTGACCTTTACCAGGATCTGTGAAGCAAACAGATACGCATTTTATTAAGTGGTAAACTGAGCAGTGACTTGGGCAGTTTACTCCTGAGGAGTATTTGGTTTGTGGACTAACGGATACCATAAGCCTTGGTTGAGGACATCAGTTTTACTGCGAATTGAGTAATTGTGGAAGCACAGAGCCTTGTTTAAGATACAGATTGATCACATTTCCAGAATTTCACCAAAATAAAATGAAACTAAAGTTTCATTGTAAAATCCCCCTGTCATAAAGGCATTTAATCTTCACATCGACCCTAACAGGTGGAAACTGTTACTGCCTTCCATTTACAAACGAAGAGACCGAGGCCAGAGAGTTCAAGGACTTTGCCAAAATTCATGTGTCCTGTAAGTGGCAGACTCATGCTTTTTGCTAGCCCCTCTGTAGGTTTTAAATAGTGATTGTTAATTATCATCTTATTGGAGAAGAAAAGATGGACAAAATGGAAAAGTCCCTAGCAGGTCTACTCTGTATGTCAATATTGGGCTGCTTAAGATTTCAGAATTTTATCCAGAGTGCATGGATTTAAAATTTTCTGTTGAATGCAAGCTGATGGGAGTCCAAAAATCCTGTGGGAGACACGGGAAGTCCCTAGCTCAGCCAGTCCCTGGCTCCTTGTAGACGGGCTTTGTTAGCTGCCCCTGTGATATTCCTGGTCTCTGTGAGGTTCCAGATTGAAAAGCCAGTCAGCACTGTTGGGGAGCACAGAAAAGCAGCCTTACCTGTGGGAAGATACTAGATGCTTTGTCCAACCAGTAAATATGTTGCAGGAGTAGATGTAACCACACACATAGATACGTCTGTGTAGAGTTGTGGGGGTTTCTTATTTTATTCCCCCTTCATTATTAACAGTACAATAAAAGTGTACTACTAAAGCTTGGCAAGAAATTAAATGTTAAGAAATTAACAGTAAAAAGAGCTTACTCCTAGGTTCAGAATATTCCAATAGGTTCCCTCTGTAAGAATAACTTTTGTTAATGAGAGAAGTAACACATGTTACTTTTGCCATGCCAAGAATAAACTGGAGTGTATTTTGTTTATCACAATTAGTGTTAAACACAACATTTTTCCTATTCTATGTATAAGAAAGATATAGTTGTATTCCTATAAAACTTATCAAAAGAAAATGGAAAATTTTCTAAGAGTTTCTATTTTATGCATCATTAAAAATTAAAATATTTGGATCTTTTGCACCATAATTTCCCTACATTTCAAAAGTATACGTAGTGTTTTTATAAGTATGTAAACTTTTTACTAACATTACTAACTAGAATGATTTTGTAATTTTAACCCTTTAAATGATCAGAAATAGTCTATAGAACTTACCTTTTGACCATTCACCCCTGGAATTCCAGGTTCTCCAACAGAACCCTAAGAAAACACAGGATTAAATTAAGCAGACGAAATCATAAAATATTTCAACTTTATATTTGTATTGTATTAATTATGTGAGTCATAACCTTACCTTGCTAAAACAAGCGCAAAAGGTTAAGGTTTCAGATACATATCCACGGAATTCAGATATATAGTAATGTAAGCAGATTTATCAAGCATTCTCAGAAACCATGGAATTGAATTTAACCATGTTTTTAAATATCCACTTAAACCTAATATGATTTTAAAGAAATTTACATCATAAAGTGGGATCCACAACTCTCAGAAGACCACATGGCTCTAAATTTTGGTGCTTTTAAGAAATAAACAGGCTTAGTTCCATCTGGGAAAGCCTAGCAGTAGCAGTAACTGTTGCATTTCAAGAGTTTAAATGCCATAAAACAAAAGGTAATTAAAGTAACAACCACTTGTTCCACAAAAAATTAGTCAAAAAAAAGCACTTAGGCTATAAACTCAAATTTGCTGTATTTGGAGCATTTTCCCCTGGACTTTCAGGGAGTACATTTAAGCCAGGAGAGTGTGAATATGTCTTCCAACAACTGGAAAAGGTGTTACAAATGTTAAATACTGACTAGGAATAAAAAACAGCACATCAAATATTAAGTAAGTGTGTGCGTGTGTGTGTGTACACATGGGCACACGCACACTGGGGTGATAATGAATAGTTGGACGTAGGTGGGGTGAACTGAGAATAAGAAAGCTAATAATCACCTGAGAAAATCTATGACATTTACCTGAATATAAAAACATTAACAAATATTTTCAAATAGTGATGTCATTTCCCCTTTCAGGCTCCGGAGAAACCATTTTTAAATAAAATGTGTTTATTCTTTGTCTAGCCTAGAAAACAGATTTTTCTTAGTTTATGTATGAAATAAAATTTCTTTAATAATAATGGGAAAAGTTTTTTTAAACAGTAAATACAAACCTAAAGCTGCTCTAAAAGAGGAAGTCTATTAAAAATATAGTCACTATAAAAATATACAGCCATTATATGCAAAACAAATTGAGATGGCCAGTTCCTTAGTGCTTTAGGTAATTATATTGAGTGGGTCATTAAACGACTTCCTGAAGCCTCAAGCAGTAATTTTACCCTGGTTGCATGTGGATTAGGGTAGCTTTACAATTTCACACCATGCTTAATAGAGACATTATTGCAAAGGACAAAGTGTTCTTATACACAAGTTGTCTCACAACTCATTGGCTTTGGACTTGGTTTTGTAGGATTATATTTCAACAGATGCCGCGTGCCCAGCACTTGGGGGATAAAAAGTCTCTATCTTTGGTGGATTCCAAAGATAAAGAATAATCACTTTTCCACCTGTTGTAATGCAATTGTTTTCTTTAGTTTTCTGTAGGTTAGATATCCTTTTCCCCCCACTGTGAGGTGGGAGTTATAATAGGGAAAGGGACTTAGCAATATTTTGTTGGCAAAAGGCCATCTACCTACTACTGATATATTTACTACTGTATATTGATGTAATTTTAGAAGTGCTAGACCACCTCCATCAGAATGTAATGGTGAATTCTGATGACTGGAAAATGACAATCAGGAAGTCATTTTTCAGATTACCTTGCAAAGGGAAACACTTGTGGACCAATGGAATATAGTTACCATACAACAAGCATGTCTTCTGTTCTGGTCTGTTCTACGATCATTTGGTCATAATACTTGAGCAGGACCATGCAATCGATCTGCCATGTCCTATGACCCTTCAAATTCTGAGCTTTGTCACAATGCTTAACATTAAAAATTCAGTAATGTAAAGTTCGGCAGAGAGCTTAAAAAGAGTTTACTCTGGATTTATTGGATTCCCTATAATGGAGTTGATTAGAAACCTAAGGGCTCACACTAAATGATTGTATTTTTAGAAAGAAGAATGCACAATCAAGATGTTTCAGCATGGCTTACAGTAGCTAATTCTATTCACCTCTCATGCTAGCCATTAGGCAATGCAAGTATAATTACTTCCCCGTACTATTTATACTCTACCTTTTGTCCTGGAGGCCCCAGAGGACCCTAAAAAAAGAAAAATTATTCAATTAACATAATAATGTAACCATTGAAACTTAAAGGACCAATTAAAACTGTCCTAGTCTGCAAGCTTCTCTATGCTGTGCAGAAATATGCTGATGTTTTGTATGCCAAGGAAAATGGAAATTATTGGTTGGAAGTACACAATAGGTCTTCTCTCTTGTTTTCTTTTGAAAAACACTAAGTATCTGTAGTAGTTTTTCCTTTCAAAAAAAAAAAATCTTTGCTGTTCTGGTGCATCTTTTTCTTCAAATACCTGCAAATCCATCACCTCCATCTCATTTAGAAAGCTAGAGTTGTTGTGGCTAGAAACAGAGAAAACGCAAGGCAGTTCCCAGAAAGCAGCTCGTTATGTGACTTCTGCATCTGCAAAACTTCAGTAAGCAGATTTGCAAAGGGAATCACTGAATAGCATGACAAAGGAACATATTTTGTTCGATTCTTCCTCTTATGAAATGTGGCCAACTGACTGGCACAAAAACTTGTTTACAAACTAGGGGATGCCAAGGTCAACTGTGGCACCGAGGGTGTACCAGAAAAGGAAACAAAAGATGCTGTCAGTTGTCGATAACCTATGACACTGGGCACACTGGAGGGGTTAGAATTCTGGAAGATGGATGGGAATATTTACATATAAAATGGAAATATAGCAGTTCTGAGATTTAGCTGTTTTTCAACCACAGTCAGCATTGGGATTCTGTTGGCTTTATGTAGAATTAGATGCAGGTTTGGGATGGTGGAAAAGAGCACAAAGACATCCAGCTATAATTCTGACTATTTATGTCTATTTTTACATAAAACATTGAGCATTTTCCTACTAATTCAAAAATTCTTTTAATGTTAGTATATTTTAACAAAGTTACACTTTATAAGTGATGGTAAATGATAATTTATGACTTCATGTTAACTAGTTCTGTATTCTGTTACATCTAATGAACGGCTAACCTATTTTCAATGTGTGACATTTCAGTTAATCAGCATCTTAATTCATACTCTGTAACATTAAAGAAAGCATAGAGTGCACATTAGAGGGAGAATTGGTCATGCATAATTTTTATTAAAAATACACCACGTTTAGGACCATTCAGAGAATCTGTTCCTCATAAATTATTTTGTAATCCTCATAGGAAGACTAAGAATTTCCTCACAAAATCAGCTTTAGGTTATTGAAAGTGCACAGTGCAACATCACTTTTCTGTGTTTCTTTTTTATTTACTCAACCAGCTAGCTTCTTAATGAGCTGGGTATCTGGCATATCTTTGTAGTCAGAGAGCCTTCCTTCCCATTTCATGCCTCCTATTTAAAATTCTCCCTGTGTTCGATTTTGCAGAGAAAATTGAGGCTATCAGGTGAAAATTCCCTCACCATCATGTCTCTCATCAATCCAAACCCACATGGACCTCCTTCCTAGCCAGAGGGAGAATAGGCACCCCCTCCTCTGCAGACAGATACAACCAATACACTTTGGAATCCATCCTTCCCTCTGTCCTTGGGGATCTTTCTCCATCAATTATCCCTGCATCTGTATCAGAGCCTCCTGCTTTCCACTAGGTCCTTCTCCATAGCCCATAAACAGGTTTAATCATCTCTCTCTTAGGTAAATTGTTTGGGAAGTGAATGCTAATGCTAAGTAAAGGCAGAATTTGGCACTTGTAGCGATAGGGGAGCTGAAAGTAGAAGAAGACTTGGGTTTTATTGTGGTCTATAACTCCATCTGCCCCACCATCTCCAGGGCATTTCACTTCTTAAAATGTTGATGTTAGGAAGGAAATCCTATAACAAAAAGTACATTAATTCAATGTTTAGACTGAGAATGGATAAGTGCAATTCGAAAAGGTTTGTTTCCATTTAAACCTAACCTTGCCACTTGAAAAAAGATTGTGCAGTACAATTGAGTTTTTCACTGCATTGATGTATAACTCAGGAAGGGAATATTTCATTGAAAAATCAGAGCAAATTTGAAATCAAGCGTTTTAACAAGCAATTAACATTTCTGTATTTTCTAACTTGGTCTCTGTTGCATGACCACATTAAAGTAAAGATTTAGAAAGACGACCCATAACTGTGAAATCTACAAAATTATATTGCCTATTTTAACACAATATTTCATGAAAATCAAAGGAGAGCTATAGAGAAAATAGATACAAAATTTTTCTTCATGGTTAGGAAACTACTTCTATTTTTGCTAAACTCTAAAAATAAAAGTAGTTTTAAAGATGTAACATTAATTTTGGATTGTGAATACAAGTCTTGTGGATTATTCAGAACTATGTTGCCAAGGATATATTCTCAGCTACCAAAAATGTGCATACAGTCCTTTGATCTCACTGGCAGGAAAAATGGTAGCAAGCCAAGGACAGTGTCATCTGTTACTAGCAGGGGAGAGGGAATTGACTGGAGTTGGATAGAAGGCACAGACATACTTCTAAGTATACACACACACACACCCCAAATAGTTACTTTGCTGATCAAGATCTTACTTATATGTGTATTTTGAGTGTCCTTCGATTAATAAACCCATTATACACCCATGACATTGCGGTCATTAAATTCAAGTTTACAAATGAAAGCTTCACTGCTCAAAAATTGACTTTAGGGACTCCTGGGTGGCTGTCAGTTAAGTATCCGGCTTTGGGTAAGGTCATGATCCCAGGGTCTCAGGATGGGGCCCAGCACTGGGCTTCCTGCTCAGCAGAGAACCTGCTTCTCCATCTCCTGCTCCCTCTGCTTCTGCTCTCTCTATCAAATAAATAAATAAAATCTTCTTAAAAAATGGATTTTGAAGTTAGAGTATGTTATGGCCAATTGATTAAGATATTTATACTTGACTAGTTTTGTGGTTTCTAGAGAAAATATAAATTAATAAAGTAACAAGCAAATGCCATATAACCATTCATTAACCTATCTAATCCTCTTAAATTAATTTATATTTTCAGCCTGCTCAAAAGTCATTACGAATAATGACTCAGATGAACAATGTCATAAGTTCACTACTCATTGGTCATGTTAGTGCTTTTATTATTCCCAAAATTAAAGACAATTTTTCTAGTGTTGTAAGATTTCTAAAATAATTCCATTATTATTGTCTCTGTAATTTAAGTGTGGATTAAATAGTTTTCCAAAATAAGAGTCAATTTTTCACCATTTTTATTAATCAATAAATTGTTCCTTTTTAGATATTTTCTTGGTGGGCACCGTTATGTTTGCATATACTTTATAGAGACTCAATTTAAATGGGAATAATCTGGTCCTTCATTATTCAAAATAATTTCTGTGCATATGTCTCAAGATTAAAAACTGTTCACCATATAGAATCTCAACATATTAAACTGTATTTATTCAAGTTTAACTACAGAAGTGTCAGACTGTAGTTTAAAGCTTAAAATACATTTATTTCAGTATAGGTTTCAGGCAATGTATTCAAAAGATAAAAACCAAATGAGCCATTAAAAAAATCCCAAGTGCCAAGTACTAATATCACCCATCTGCTGATGGGTGATAAATTTTTGGTTTAAATTTTTAAACCAAAACTTTTGTGATCTTTTGGAGGAGGCCATGGAGAGCCATGCAATGTTGTTAAAACTTACAAACTATGCAGCCATCAAAAGAAATGAAATCTTGCCATTTGCGACGACGTGGATGGAACTAGAGGGTATCATTAAAGCTTAGCGAAATAAGTCAATCGGAGAAAGACAACTATCATATGATCTCCCTGATATGAGGAAGTGGAGATGCAACATGGGGTTTAAGGAGGTAGGAGAATAATAAATGAAACAAGATGGGATTGGGAGGGAGACAAACCATAAGTGACTCTTAATCACACAAAACAAACTGAGGGTTGCTGGGGGGAGGGGGGTGGGGTTATGGACATTGGGGAGGGTATGTGCTATGGTGAGTGCTGTGAAGTGTGTAAGCCTGATGATTCACAGACCTGTACCCCTGGGGATAAAAATACATTATATGTTTATAAAACAAAACAAAACAAAAAACCTTACAAACAATACAGCGCCCTTTATTTTCTTTCCTGTTTACCTTTGCCCTTGCTAGATTCCATTTTTAAATATCATAAAATATGTGGACTGTGGTGAGCAAGTCATTCAGAGAAATGTGAGCGTCCTATTTGATGATTGCCTTCACCAAAAAATGTGTGACTCATGGACTGGGAGTGACCCTCTACCCCTCCTGCTCCAAGTATCCCTCTACCTTCCTGCTCCAAGTCTATCAGATAATTACTCAATAATCTCTCCAGCATGCTCTCTTCATCACCTGCATCACTACGGCTTTGTTCAAACCCTCCTCTCTCCCAGCAAGCTGATGGGCGTCCACCTGAGGGCCACTCTGTCTTTAGTTTCCTTCCACCTCTCTGCACATTGCTACCTGAGTGAGCTTTCTAGAAGCTAAAGGATTTATACCTTTCCTCTACTGAAAACCCTTCAATGGCTTTCCATAGCTTTTGAAAAAAGTTGGAGCTCTTGTAATGATGGTAGTTCACCACATGAGCCAGGCTTTTTTGTCTAGGTACTGCTCTACCTCTGGCTGTCTGCTCCTGCAACTTCACTTTGGTTCCTCTCTCCTCTACCCATTCCCTCATTCAAAGCTCAGTACCCCCACCTGTGGACCTGGTCCCCTTCTTCTGTTCTTCAAAGCACCCCTAAGATAGCACTTCTTTCATAAAATTTACCAACAGTATTGTAATTGTCTGCCTACTTCCTCCTTCACTAAATGTCTTCACTAAACGCATAGCAGCTGGCATACGGTAATTGTTCAGTGACTCCTTTGCATGCGTTCATTAATTCATCTACTTAATAGTTTTCAAGAACCCTTTGAGTATCAGGCAATGCTCTTGGTGCTGGGGAAACAGCAGTGAACAAAATAAATAAAAATGCCTGCCCTCCTAGACTTCATATTCTAATGAATGGAGAAAGAGTAAAAAAATAAATGAGTAAATACAAAGTGTGTCAGGCGGTAAGTGCTAAAGCAAATGGGAATAAGGATTGGGAGGAGTAGGTGTGGTAGTATTCTAAAATCGGGGCGGTGGGGAGGTCAGTGAAGACCTCAGTGATAAAGTGACTCTTGGACGGAGCTCTGAAAGAGGTCAGGCAGAGGCATGTATAAAAGAGGGAGAAGAATGTTCCAGGCAAGGGAACAGCAAGTACAAAGGCCAAGAGGGGGCACATGAAAAGTGTATTTAAAAAACACCAAAGAATTCTCCCCTCGTGGTCCAGTAGCTGTTTGTCCCTCTTTTGCTCAGCTTCTTTATTCTCTGTCATTTGGTCTATAAAAAATAAAAAATTAAAAAAAAAAAAAAAACACCAAAGAAGCTATAGGTACAAAATTGAAGGTGGGGATATGGACAGGGAAGGGAGACTGCATTTGTATGGAATTTTAGATTTTTGTAAGCACAAGAGTGTTTATTTTGAGGATAATAAATATTACAGGAATAAATAAATACATATAAATAAATCAAGTTCTTCTTGTACCATAGACAATAGTGTCTCAAGACGGGAATGAGATTTTTCATCCTTGCATTTACCCAAGTCATTCCAACACTACTGGAATATGCCAGTAGCCTTGAGATTACCCTAAGTGCAAAATGAGAGGAGGAATTTACTTCAAGCCTTCTATATTAAAACAGAAAGGAAAAATCATCTTAGTTTCATAGTCTCATTAATATGGAAAGTGTTGTGGATGTGGATGTAGGTCCAAGGTCTCTAATGCACTTCAGAAAGTCATTATGTAAACCATATCTAGAAGTATCCACTCAAATTAATCTTCAAACACACTGTTAAGAAATGGATATTTCTATAACCATTACTCATTGGCTGCACTTTCCAACTTGTAAAAATTTTAAAAAGCATTTTTTAATGAAGAAAAGCTCTTTTAATTAAAAAAAAAAAGCTTGATAGATCATGGAATGGAAAAAAATTAATGAATTCTTCTGACACCACCGATGTTAGTCCAAATTTGATTGAGGTATTAATTACTTAAACAGGATGCAGAGTTTCTAAATGATGTGCTTTAGGTTGCCTCTTGGGAGGTGTTTTAAGGCAAGTTCTGGTTGCCTGCTATTAGGAAATGATGTTCTGTGTGAGCAGGGGGCGGACATAGTTCCTGTTCTGTCCCTGATGGCTAACAGTAAAATTTGAAGCTCTGAAAGCTGCTGGTCATTTCTGGATACAAGAATATACAACCAGCTTCTGTAATAAAAAGCACAGGGAACAAGAAAGAGGTGGTCCATCTGTGAAGGGGAGAATAAAAGCCCCAAACTATTAAGCCATTTAAAATTATTTCCTTTTTGAGTTAAGAATCTTCCCATGATTTAATAAGAGTTAAGCAAAATGAAGAAAATACATTAAAGTCAGATTCTGTAGGGAAGAATGATAACACATCTAATCTAACTTTTGGTGTCATAAAATATTAGTACCAGAATTTCTCAGGGACATGGTATAACAAACTTTAATCGTAATTTTTTCAAAGATATTAACTTGGTCAAAGGCATCACAAGATCAGAAAATGCATTAACTTAGTTTATAAAGAGTAAGAGGAAATTTGAAATAAATAATGAAAACTTGTCTTGCTTAAGAAGAATTCATTAAAGATGTACTTATATAAAATTCCATATTCTACTTGGATGTTTTGATGAGGGAAGGTCAAGAAACATAAACTCTAACTACTATTATATGTATGTCTGGAGTATAATTCAAGTAATGTTTTACAAGATTCAGATTTCATAGCTTAAGTGTGTGGAAATGCCAAACTAGGAACTACGGGGAAATGTTTAGAATATAAGAGAGTGTGCTGAAATGTTTTCAGTGTAAAAGCCAATGATTTAGTTGCACTGGGTATGAAGGAATAAAGCATAAACAAGAAAGACCAGGATAGTGCTGAGATGGGAGAGCCTCCTATCTTGTTTTGAGTCTTTCATGGACTCTGTCTTCAGTCACACTTAATCATTTATATTTTCCCAAGCAGTCTCCTATTAGTCTTCACATGGAGTTCTTAATAATTCTTCGAGTCTCAGCAGTCATAACTCACTTCCTTTGTGAGCCTTCTCCACTGTTCCCAGACAGAGCTGGTTTTTATCCTCAGTGTTTCTCTAGCACATTTTAACCAGCTATATTTTATTATATTCACATATTTATAAAATCTACTTGACTAGGCAGCAAATTCTTTAGGTCATATATTTTACATCCTCAGTACCCAGTTTGTGCCTAGCAAATAAATATTGACTAACCTGAAGCAATGAATTAATGAACATAAAAATTATTAAATGACATTTATCAAATTTCCTCCATAATCTTATCACACAAACCATCATACCTCTACCATGGGAAAGAGTTCAGAGTTTTGAAACACTTGTTCCTCTTTAAATATCTGGGAGTTTTGTGTTAATAATACAGCCCCATAATTTCTATTATTTGAAATAGTTCTTTTTCTTAAAAAAAAATTATTTATTTATTTGCTTGAGAGAGATACAGAGAGAGAGAGAGCGCACATGGGGGATGGGACAGAGGGAGAGGGACAAGCAGACTCTGTCCTAAGCACAGAACCTGATCTGGGGCTCCATCCACCCTGAGATCCTGACCTGAGTGGGAACCAAGAGTCAGATGCTCAACCAACTGAGCCACCCAGACACCCCTGAGGTAGTTCTTTTTTTTTGTTTTTTAACTTTTCTAAAACAGGTCTACTTTAAAGACTATCAGTAGGATGACATGCCATTCTATTAATTCATGAATACTTGACCAAAAAAACTTTTTTAAAGGATAAATTATTTTTTTTAAAGGAATAAATTCTTTCTGACTTCTCTATCTCAAGGGCTGAGTTTGTGGAGAGGGGGGAAGGATGAGTCATCCACTGGTGTTTCTCAAGATTATGAAGCTGTGACCTCTGTAAGGAAGGTCTCTTAAAGCTCAGGAAATTAAAGAAGTAATCCATTTTTTTTTCACTACTTAACAAAACCAGGACCCAAGACAAAATATTGAGCATTAACTACCACCTCAGATTAAAGACAAATCTAGGTATTTGAGAATCTATGTTCTGATTAGGTCCCAAAACAGAGACTCTATCACCTCTCACCAGATATCCAGAGCTGAAATTAGCTCATTCCATTCCTTCTAAATACTTAATAAATTGTTTCTTGTTGCTGAACTCAAAATGGAAATGACCCGGAAAGAAAGAAAAATTAACAGGCTTCCTCTGCCCTCTGTGATTAAGCACACTTCCCTAGTGTACCATAAAGGAAACAAATTTATGGTTCACGAAGGCCTATCACTGTACACTACACTCAGTAAAAAATATTTCTATTGAGTAACGTATAAGTGCTTTTCCTATTTTAAATCAACAATGCTGAGAAACACTAGCTGCTAAAATTTAAATATCCCATGATCAGCAGAAGGAGGACATAAATTTAGGACTATAATATATACTCATCTACTCTTCATGTCTATTTCCCACCTAGACCAGCACTGCCCATCAGAACTTTCTGGAATGATGGAAGTGGTCTATTTTGCTTGATCTAGTATGGTAGCCACTAACTACAAGTGGCCATGGAGCCATGGAAATGTGGCTATGCAATTGTTTGGAATTGGATTTAAAATTCTATTTAATTAATTTACATTTCAATAGTCACGTGGCTAGTGGCTACTGTATAACAAAATGCAAATCTAGACTTTGGAAAACACAGAAGGCTTCAATCAGGTGAACTGAATTCCAGTCTATTTCTGCCAGACTGCTTTGTGACCTTGGTCAAGTCATTTAACCACTTTGATGCTGTTTCTTTATCTGTGAAGTGATAAACTAGATGATTCCTAAGATTTCTTCTAAACCTTTTACACCCTGCTTTAAAAATAGCCACATAGTGTGACCAGAAATTTGTACAGTTACTTTTCCGCTATTCTCATGAAAATCAGTGTTTTAGTTGCACCATGCATATTCCCGCACACACATATAGTCCAAATAATCGTTAAAGTACAAATGAATTTAAGAAGATGAAGGAGAAAGAGCAGTTTTATGGTAGTGCTGTTGCATTGATCCTGCCTATTCCCACTCCTGGTGTGCAATGACACTTGTTGGGAGAAAACTATAAAGCTGAATCCTTTTATTAGTACCTGATTTATTGATTCATTGATTCGTATAATTCAGTCATTTAGTTTATGCACAATAAGTACCAAGCACAAGTATTGTATGACATGATAAATGTTGTGGAGAGAAGAAAGCTTCTTACTTAGCTCAGTGTGAAGGGGTGTGAATACGTGAGTGTGCATGAAGTTTTTTCAAAGAAGGCGAGCTAAGGAGAAGTCTATTTTTTAAAGAATCCACCCAGACACGTGGACTCTGTTCTGCCCTTCACCCTGGGCTGGAGGTCTCTTGCTTTAGGGCCCATGCTTTAGAGAGTTCTTCTTGGGATGCATGCCTCACACTTGGCCTCCTGACTTCAGACGCTGCTTTGGGCAATAGGGACCCTAGAATTCTTTGCTCCACTGACAGGAGCTCATTTCAAGGACTCTGAGTTGCCTCTCCCTCAGTTCTGTTTTTCCAAAGGTGAAACACATCACTGGTATGCACAACAATGAACTGGTGTAGGAAGCAGAGAGGTGGGTATTTTAAGGTGTGTGGACATAGTTTGATCTTTGAACATTACAGAATGTCTACAGGTGACAGCTCCTGTCTCATAAAGTCGAGGGATGAGGTAGTTGTGGGAAACAAAGGGAATAGGCCCGGGCCAAGGGCTGGGACTGGGTTATAGCTTTCTCCACATGCTGCCACACTCTGGCTTGGATCTCCAAGGAGTACAACAATTTTGCATTTGAACTTTCCAAATCACTATGAGGACATACCTTTGAAGGTCATAGGTCAGAACATATTTTACTTGCCAGTTTATTAGCTTGGCTTATCCTTTTAAATATTTCAGCACATTGTATGAGGGCATCCATTTATATTATTGCCCTAAAATGTGCACATTTGCCCTTAATCTGCAGATGTAAGGCACAGAGCTTATATGGACATGACTTTGTTTTGAAAAGTTTCTTCTTACTCTAGTATTGAGATATGAGTATTTGGTAAAGAGATTTCAGTGTCATTAAAAATCATCATACAAGAGTGATTTATTTTGCCTCAGTATAGCTCTATAATATGTTGGATCCTAAAGATAAAATAAATGATAGCTAGAGAGGTTGATGATACATTTGAAGGGGACAATTTTTAAGGCTTTCTTCCACTAAAACTGAATGTATGACTGTTTTTATTGTATCTCATTATTTACAGAATGTGTAGATGTGCATATATAATATGGATAAAGGGTTATGTAATATGTGTCTGTGCATTTACAATGAAACAGAATAGAATGACAGGACTTTAGATCTGGAAGGGGTCTCAGCTATCATTTGGTCTCACCAGTTTAATATTTGTCTAATATGATACAGCTACATAGACAAATTTAAATATCTAAATTTGTCTAATATGATACAGCTTTCCATACCTTTAATTGGAACCAGAGTAAGACAGTTAAAAATAGAGTTGATGCACATCGTAGACGCTAAGGAAGACAAAACAAGATGGAGAATAACACAGACAGTAATCTATTCAGCCTTGTAGACTATCTTTTCAAACTTGTGTTACTTGATTGTACTCTTATACCACTATAAAAATGCTCCTTTAAAAGTCTACTTTTTTTTCTAAGTCACTGAGCCAGCTTTAAAGACAAGTCAAACTTCATGCTCTCCTACCACACCAAGGTGACCTTTCAACACCTCTGTTGAAGTCCATGCAGCCAAGAATCCAAAGTGAGTCCTTCTGAGTTGGGCAACTGGACAGGGAAGTGGGCAGCACCAGGAGAAGAAGGCATTACTTGTCTACTTTTCCTTGGTCCGTTTGGAAAACCTAACATTACAGGCTCTGGACAAAAAGCACCAAGGAGATGGGAAGGATTCTGCTGGTGTTGCCTTTACTTGGACTTCATGGACAATCAGATTAAGTGAGGATAATAAAGCATTCGAGAGGTTGCTAAGGCATCCCAGCAGGCAATGTGCACAAATGAAGCAAAGCAGTGTTACTCAATAAGATTCCACTGTAAAAATCAAGTCTAATCGCCAAATATCCTAGGATGATGTTGATCATTTTTGTTATTGTGATTTGGGCTTTTGCTTTCTTAGCCAGATTAAAATCAAAAAGCGAAGACTGCTGTTGTCTCCCATGTCTGCCATCCTGCTGATCAAGACAGTTGACAGACCAAAGTACAGTTAAGTAAAATGAATTTTGGGGGTGGGAGAGCAAAGCATTGTAACTAAATATATTTAAAGTAAACCTTCACATATTGGTTATGTCAATTTTATTTTAAATGAAGTGGAAGCAATTATTTATGTTTATTTATGTTATTATCAGCTAACATAAAATGCATTATTTGCACTTGACCCTAATGTATTAAATGATTTGCAGGAAAAATTAAAATAAACTGAACACATCTATAACCTGTTCAGACATAAGTCCAAATTTTACTGTAAGGAACAATAACAGCAAAAGTACTTCTGAATTTAAAAAAAAAAAAAAATCTCTGACACTACCGGGTCCAACAAATGACATTTGAAATACTCTTATAATTCAGAAAGAAATGAGTGGATATGCTATGGAATTTACATATATTTGGGAAGAGAATGAAGGATGAAGATAGGGTTTCAGAGTAGAGAAAGTGATTTGGTCTATAAAGCATTGGATGTAGACACTTTGGGCCACAAAATAATTTCCAGGAAATTGGGATGAGTTGACATATTAATAGAGATTTATAAAACATCTATCTTTCATGCTTTTGAGAACTCCTATGTTCGCCAAAGAAAGAAATAATAAGACTATCAAAAGAAAAGCTAACTCCAAAAATGCTATTTGAACAACTATTTAAACCTCTGAAGACCTTGAAAAATAAAGATCACTTGCACCAGGGTTCAGAACTTCAGCACTTCCGATTGTGGTCAGTCCTAACTTTGATTCTTGGGTCTAGTTTTATGACTCAGAGCCGCTCTCTTTTTATTTAAATGGAGTCCAATTTATTTTAGCTCATGATTCCGTCTTTTAAAATCTCATCCTGAACTTCTCTGCAAACCCAAAGGTCATGTTTACAGAATAGATGCACAGCAGGATTAAAGAAATGTGGAACCGTTTGAGCCACAGGCCTTCTTTTTTATTCTATCAGAGATGCTGTTAATCTTCAGATGATTATTTTTGCAATATAAAATATATATCCTGGATTATGAAAACTAATTCCCCACCTGACACACTCATAAACAGTTTTGTAAGAGCTAATTTTAGAACGTTCCCAGGTTTTTTCATGTCATCATCTGAGACATTTTACATTTTACAAAATTCTCCAGTGCCTCTCAGGACCCTTTTATAAGCAAACACTCCTCCATGATACAAAGCAATAAACGTAGTGAGTTTTGCATACCGTGGAAAAGATGAGAGCCATGTTTTTTATTATCTTTCCTTGTTTAACTGGTGGATGAGAAGAAGATGGTTATGAAAAATTGATAATGTAAGATGATAGGAAAAGGCCAAAAAAAAAAAAAAAATGACAACAGCAAATAGGACCAAAGGAAGAAGTTGCGCTTTTGATCACAGTATTTAATACACTGCAATTTCACTGATAGCTATAATCACACTGTACTTAGCCCTTCCGTTTCATAGTGGCCTTTCTGTGTGTTAAGTTATTTCCACAGGGATTCATCTTAACAGCCATACTCCTTATTTTTGGAACTCTCTGTAGTTCATAAAGTATTTTCATATTATTACTATTTCATTTATTTCACACAATAACCCAGTGAGATAGATGAATTAGGAATTACTGCCTATACATCATAGATCAGTTAAAAAAAGATCACAGACTATAGTCAAACACTCTTAAACAGTTGTGAGGCCAGAACTACTGATGCAATGTAATTTTCTCCCTGCCAGACTTCGAGTCAAAACACACATGGGCATGTGTGCGCGTGCGTGTGCGTGCGCACACACACCCCCCCCATACATAATATTTAAAAAAAAAAATTTCCAATGAAATTTTTCTCCCAAGACAACTGCTATTATTTTTCCAGGATCCTCTTTTTTCTTTGAGATGGTTTAAAATATATAGGTGCTATTTGAGTTAATAAATATGACTAGTGATTTTTTGAGAATAATAGTTTTTTAAACCATAGAAATATTTCACTATAAGCAAATATGTGATTTTTATTCAGTTTGTTGGGAAGAGGAATTAGGGGATTATATTGCTTTACAAAAAGACTCTGAATGGGATTGCTTTAAATAGCAAAATTCCCCAGAACTTTTAAGGTATGTTGATTTATGAAAATCTGATTCATACAGAACTTTACAGGAATACATCTGTTATATAAATCCGTGTTCACCTGTAATTTACTCTAGGGGGAACAACTGAGTGATAATAATAATAACATACTTATATAGTTCTTCGTTATGTATTTTAAAGTGCTTTCCCCTAATTTATTGTATTTGTCTTTGGCAACCTTCTAAGGGAGGCAGAGAGGGTATTATTATCCTTTCTTTACAGATGAGAAATTGAGAGGTTAAGTGACTTGCCCAAGGTCAGACAGACTATTCATTCATTTACTGCTATTTGAGTGATGTAGATTTAACGGGTTAGTTGAGGAAGTAAGGTTCTTCCTCCTAATTTTTTTTTAAGCAGCTGTGAAGGCTATTAAAACAGAGGTGGATGATCTCACAAATATAACGTTGAACAAAAGAAGCCAGACATAAAAGTGCACATAATGTATGATTCTATTAATATAAAATTCAAATGACGGCAGAATTAATCGATGGTGGCAGAAGTCAGAATGGGGGTGAACTTTGGGAAGAAGTGGATGGTGACTGGAGGGCAGAGGGGGGTTTCTGGGATATACTAATATTGAACATCTTGCTCTGGTTTGTGGTTACATGGTTAGGCTCACTGTGAAAAGCCACTGGGGTGTATACTTGTGATTAGTTTACTTTTCTTTATATATATTATGGAAGTTTTCTTCTAAAAAAAGAGTTTTATATCTTAAAAAACAGCACTTTAGAAGGTCATTACATTACAATATCCTTTGAACATTTGTGATTTCAATTAAGTTTCTTAACTGCATTCTAAAAATGAGAATATGAACTAAATTAGAAGAGTTTAAAGAGAAGTAAAAGTTTATTAAAAAACAGAAACAAACATCTGAGATTGTCACCTGAAAAGGTGCTGTATGAAATAACATACATAATTCACTTAGGACAAGTGGAACTAAGTCCTAGGAAGTTAGGAATTGTAAAGAAAGGACATTAAATTGTGATTCCCATAGTATATTCTAGAGTATATGTATGAATTTAAGGAGGATAAGATATTAATTTTTTATGAAATCTTCTTTATTTTAGAATTTTGTATATTAGGATGCTGCATTGAGCATCAAGGTAGAAAGCCAATGGCAATGATAAAAATCTGAGGAGAAAAAAAATAGGCTCCTGAGAATCACACATGGTCTTCATGTAAGAATGTTTGGAAGAAATATGTTTTGACCATCAGCCAGGATAGAAATTACAGTTGCATTCGGCTGCTTAAGGCAGTTTCAAAATTTATATTGTAGTTTTCTAAGAATCCTTCACCCCCTGTGACCCGCTAACCCTGAAAACTAATGCTGTGCTTGTACCCAAAGTTACCACTGATGACATAGGCTTGGTTTAATTTTCACATATTATCTTTTTTTGTTCTTTTTCTTCCATTTTATTTTTCTAAAAAAGAATCCATTATAGTACCTCCACTTTCGGGTCATCTGGATCAATTCTCTATCTTGATACCATAGGTCGGGAATAAAAAACTTCCAGTGGGGGTAGGGGGGGGCTCAGACTCCATTTTAGGGTACTTTCCTTCAACTGGTGATATTTCAAAGCCGATCCCACAATGGCTAGGACTACAGCTTGGTGAGTTTCTTCCCAGGAGGGCAGTTGAAGGCATCCTGTTCAGGGAGAAGCCTTTAACCTTTAACCCATTCACACATTTGTTTTAATTCCTGACCAACTGCTGTTTATTCTCGTGTGTTAGTTGCATTAGGACCTAGCTAACTAGTTTTTTAAAATAAATGTTAGACCCTAAACACCTGTAAGCTGCAAGCCACACATTGTGTATAAGGCACCCAATCAAGTTCACTGTGACCACTGTATCCAGGACGAGTGTGAAACACAGCTGTCCTCTGGAATCTGGGTTATGAGAAGGTCCACCTGAGTTCCCCAATATTATCTATGTCATAAAATAGGTTAGAAAGGTGGCTCTGGAGATAGGAAGGAAGAGAAAGGTTGAAGGAATTCTACTCTTCCAGGCCCAGCAAGCTGCCCCAACTTCTCTTTCATTGGCAAAGAATAAACAAATCATGAAGAATGGGTCATGTATGTCTATTGGCCAGACCATGTGGAATCATTTCATGATCTTTTTCAATGACAGGACTCAAGAAGGCACGACTGTTTCTTACTGGGGGGAGCCCTTCGACAACAAAAACTCCTTGAATCCTTCTAGAAGACTCACTATACTAATTCACAGTTAATCATATTCCTCTGAATGTGACTTTTGAAAACTCATTCCTTTGAAACTCATTCCTATTTAAGCTAATATGCATATCCCTGAATAAAATCTTCCTTACAGCAGGAAGGAAGAAAGGAATAACGAAAATTCCATCCTTTGACCTTCCTCACTCTCTTTGTCATTTCTCCCGCCTGGAATCTCCCACTTTTTCCTTATGCATATTCTGGACCACAGTTTTGAATAAATTAGACTTCTATTCTTTTTAGCATAGAAAAAGAAATTGAGATACTTGCCATCAAGCCTTGTTCTCCTGGTTTCCCTGGTTCACCCTTAAAAAGAACAGTGATAATTTTTATTAATGCTATAAACATTAAAAAGCAATTTCAATCTTTTTTTTTCCCCTCCTCTTTCACAATACCCACTGGGGTGCATGAATGTCAAATATATTTTTCAGGCTAAGTAGAGAAATGCAAATACAATGCAATAAAAAGAGAGCCACGTTCTTTCTTCAAATGCATTTTATAAACATTTTAGGATTTAATAAAATGAGTCTAGATCACAGCAGAGATTTAAGAATTATGCCAAGAATGTATTCTAAATAAAAATCACCCCTACTGGGTGATTATATTAAGTCAGTAAATGGTCCTAGAAAAATATTTAGTTGTAATTCCAGTAATATCTTGTTTATTTTGTTCTGTTTATGAAGACATGAAGATGATGACCTGACCCTCTTTATGAGATCTCAGAACTTCCATACATAGGACAGAGACACAGCTGCCCTTAATACAGTAATTAAATAACAAATTGAACAAACCGAGTTTGAATTTTGATTTTCCTGAATTAATGATGGCTGAAGTAACATGTTTTATTAAAATAAATAGCATATGTTCAAATACATAGAATGTTTTGCTATATCATACCCCATCATAGTTTTTTAATATGCAGATTCACGCAAAATTCCTTATTACGTTTTATCATCATATTACCATATTGATAGTCATTAGCAACAGATAACTTTTGGAAGAACCATTCTTGTAATGTCAATAGCTATAGAAATTGTTGGGACTTTAAGTATTTCTGTTTGTTTTTATAAAACCTTTTTCTAGTGGTTATGATGGCATATAAAAATTAACTGTGAGACTATAAATCCTGTTCAATTTCTCTAGGTGGAATTAAAAAAAAAAAAAAAAAAAAAAGCCTGTTCATACTTCTTTGTAAAAAGCTCCATTCTTACTCAGATGAATAAACTATATTCATTTGAAGGATGACATACTTTTTTAATTCTTTACAGGTTGTCATATCTTACCTTTATCTTGTATCTTGAAAGTAATCTATACTTTGAATTTTCTGTAGAGTATACAAGACCCAACGATCTGACTAGTTTTATACCATCAAAATGGTTTTAACCATTCTTTTTAGTTGAAGAAATACTCATTGCATCTTTCTTGGCAACCAGCAATTATTTGGGGAGATTTAAATATTCCTAAAGTTACGCTGTCTCTATCATTTGGGATATCATCCCAGGAAAAGGTCAGACCTTCAAAAACAGTTTCAAGGTAAAACCACTACCTGTGATGGTTCAGTGAGACATCCTAACGGCCAACCAATCATAGGTTGGGATTCATTCCCTCCTTTCATATGACAAAGTGACAGCCGCTTTCAGAAAGGGAAATGGGACTTCCAAGAGGTTGTCTCAGAAAAGCCATTTTAACAAACAGAATTACTCTTTGAAAAAAATACATAAATATATGAGTATAAAAACGAAATACTCCAAAACATTAATGACTATGGCTGATTTTTTTTTCTTTTTGATTCTTTAATTTTAAAATCTTTCCACTTTGCAGATAAATATTTTCATTCTTTTGTACTATGAAAACACGAAAATATTTAAGTCAAAGCAATAGATAAATAGATAAATATAATAGATAAATAGATTAATTCAGCAATAGATTTGAATTTATTTCAAGTTCTAAGGCCATAATATAAGTAATTTTTTTAACCTTTTCCAGATATTTTTTTCAATTGCTGTGTTGTCTCTACCAAATCAAACCATTTATCTAGTGTCCTGTACTACTGTATTATTGATACTTGATCAATCTTAGTAACTAAGTACTTAGATCTAACTATTGAGATTGCTTTAAAATCACTTCTATTGGGATGCCTGGGTCGCTCAGTCAGTTAAACGTCTGCCTTCTGCTCAGGTCATGATCTCAGGGGCCTGGGCTTGAGCCCCACATAGGGCTCCTTGCTCAGCAGGGAGTCTGCTTCTCCCTCTGACTGCCATTCTCCCTGCCTGTGCGCTGGCTCTCTCTCTCTCTCTCTCTCTCTCTCTGTAATAAATAAATAAAATCTTTAAAAAATTAAAAAAAATCATTTCTATTAAAAGCTTCACATGTATTTTTTTTTTTAAGATTTTATTTTATTTGACAGAGAGATCACAAGTAGGCAGAGAGGCAAGCAGAGACAGAGAGGGAGAAGCAGGATCCCTGAGGAGCAGAGAGCCCGATATGGGGCTCGATCCCAGGACCCTGAGACCATGACCTGAGCCGAAGGCAGAAGCCTTAAACCCACAAAACTATCCAGGCACCCCAAAAGCTTCATATTTAAAGGACAAATGATATTCAAACCATACCTACTGATGTTTTAACCATTAATATTACTATTTTATTAGCAATTGTTTTCCCTTTTTGGTCAGTTTATTTACGAGGGAGCAAACATTAAAAAGATTTACCTCCTTTGTTTTCCATAATTCACATGGGACTTTATCATCTACCTAATCCTTTGGAGAATGTTACCAATCTCTCACCTTCAGTTTCAAGCTATTCTCCCATTTAAGTCAAAGGCATTGATGTACTCTAAAGTACTCAGGGCCCAAGTGAGATCAGGCATACTCAATCATAGACTTCTTGAGGCTTACCTGAAAACCAGTTTAGCTGCCTTCTCCAGGTCTCTCTTTGTGGTTCATATGGGTTCCCCTGGATTGAGCCATGAGGCAGAATCCTGTTGGCAGTGCCTTGTCTGCTTGGGTACTTTCAGTTACCTCACTTCCTGCAAACCTCCTTATGGCCCCTCCTTACTCCACTCCACCCCTGTTCTCAGCCCTTAAAACAAATGGATCCAAACTGCAACTCACGGGCACTCCTGGCATTCCACGGGGGCCATCTTTCCCTGTGTCCCCTGGAGGCCCTCTTGGGCCAGGAGGGCCTGGAGGTCCTGGAGGCCCAGCCTGTCCTTGGTCACCCTATAAAGGAGAAGGGAACAGACCAACAATGACCATGAAAGATAAAGACCCACATTTTCTTTTCAACACTTTAAATTTATATTATCTAATCCACATTTACACTATGAAAGAAACCAGAACAATCAGAACATGAAGCCTGTAGGCAATTTGCCTTCCAGCAGGGAGCAAATAAATATTCATGCTGGGCGAGCTGAGTAGATGCTATTAAAATCAAGGCAGCTCCAGAACCAGCCCTCTCAGCTCTTGGAAACGGTGTAAGTTATCATGGTACTCAGAGCTGGTATAAAACTTGTGCATAACCTGATTTGTGGAAATGCTGCATCAGTTATATTCACCTTGTTTAATAAAATGGCTGCATTCGTGGTTGGACAAATGTGTTTACTTTTTCACAACCTATAAAATTAAACATACAAGCTCTTGTCAAACTGTGTAATGATTTATAAATTACCAAAGCCAGAGAGCTTAGAAACTGGATCTGTTACTGGATATAATTTCAGTTGTCTTTCTTTTCTAATGAAGAAAAAAGTAGGCATTCTATGCCTTTTTACTTTGGTACTTTCATATACATTTCAAACAAATGCAGCTCCCTACACATAGTTTTGCTCTAGGATATTTCCAAATAAATATCCCCACCCACGAGAGATAAACAGTAAAGCAACAGTAAATGGAGTAATAACTGAATGTTAAGAAGAAATCAGACTTGAGCAAGAATAAGCACTACCTTAATGAGGCGGCGTTTAATGAGCTGCTGATCAGCAGAGAGAAACCCATGATTGATTTTAGGAAACACCATCTGATCAGTCAGGTGAGGTCAAAGGTTGAAGTTCAGAGGTGAGAGAATTGGAGAATAGACATCAGAAGGCCCCAAGAAAGAAATAAAGACATACACATTAGATATATAATGATCATTAAACAAAAGGGAACTGGTGCTTGTGTCTGACATCAGACTGTCTGGCTCTTCTTGAAAGAAACATAATCCTAAAATGGGACAGTGAGACCAGATCTGTAGTTAGAGAGGGATGTTTTGGGTGTCCCATCCTTTTGCTGCGGGTGTTAGGCCTCTCGAATGCAGCATATGAAAGCAGCAGGAAGGCTCCCATCACCTGCGTCCTGCACACTGAGCAGAAAGTCTGGAGACAAAGCACCAGTTCAATTTCCGTCAGACTCGTCAACCAGCATAACGTGGCATGAACGCGACCATCATTTTATAAATGCCCCAAGTCCAGAATACTGAGGATTCTTTAATTGACTGAAAAATGTCACGGAGTGTTGTCATGCACGTAAATCAAACCATTGAGGGGTGGCACAGTTTTAGATAGTCATGCCTGCCTCTCTTCATGGACCCTGCTCGACTTTGATGTCCTTCTCTTTTATATGTTCATGATTCTCTCAATATCTCTCAATAGATATTTGACCTCACGGGCGTAGGTGAGGTCCCAAGGATCCCAAACCTCCCTGCATACGGTGAAAGGGAGCAACTGGACTTGGCAAGCCAATTTAGCTGGGTTCTTGCTCACTCTTATGCTGATTGTGGGCTCCGACTGAGTAGCATGGGTGCCAACCACGAACCTTGATGGTGAGGATCTGATTACTGTGCAGAGCAGCAACTGTGGGGAAGCCTGGCAGACCCTATGGACGTGGGACAGCACCAAAACAACACGACACAAAACGTCACACAGACATTCCACTGATGGACAAACAAAACAAGCATATACCTAATGCCACCATGTCCTGGTTCTAAGTCTTGTCTTGTTTGACACACTGTAAAGGAAACCAGGCACACACACGAGGCCCCCAGGCCAAACGTTCCTTTAATGGAAAGGCCAGATTGAGAACTTGTAACTTGCTGTTGTGGCAGTTACACTGGGATCTGTGTATACACTCTTAACATTTCTGGAATCTTACATACAGAATGTTAGCACAACATGGAGATAACTGTAGACACCGTTATGAAAACAACACTGTGATTTCCCTCCATTGATATTCTGTTTACAACTCAGGACATACACGTATTAATTCTTTTTCAGACAACAGTGAGTAGAATTTTGCCGTCTGATCAGAAAGATTCCTCAGAATAAATGCAGTCTTCCCCACAAAAGATAGTGTTACCACCCACATATCAAAATTTCCCTCTCCAATCATACGATGAGTTTCAGGTCTTTCCTGTTTCAGGAATTCCTGCAGAGGTGGTGGATGGAAATCTGTCTCTTATAACATGCGTATTTCATGTCAGAGGGATTTATGGTCACACTCTGCAGTAATCGCTTCTGTCACGTAACTTTTCCAAAAGAACTTGACAGTTCACACAACCCCTTGAAGTAGAAAAGTGGTTTTGAATTCCTTAGCCAGGGAGAATGGGGAAGCGATGTTTTAGAGACTCGTATTCACAAATTTATACTAACTCGTGTACACAGGCATTATCAACTGGGTAGATAACTGAGAGAGAACTTTTGCCTTTGTTCTACTTCTTTTCCAGCTACGTGAGATATTGGAGCCTTTTATTCCATCCCCCCACCCAGAACATGTTTAACATACAAATAAAATGAACAACAACCACAGCTTACATGGTCTCAGGTGTGTGCAGGCTTCCTAGACATTCCCTCCTCATTGCCCTTCCCCTCCTCCGCTCAGATCTGTTCTGAGGGTATTTGTAGTGAAAGCCAGTAAGTTTCTAGTTTTTAAATTTTATTAATCGTGGTATATTTTCCCCTTATTCAGGATATATTTTTCTTTTTAGAAGAACAAATAAAATGATGTTTGTGGTACGAAGACATCTCTTCAACCCTAATGCCTTTTAATTTCATTCTTTAGAGCTGGGACTTCTCAGGAAGCAAAGCAGAGGAAATCTTATCTGTTTTGCTAGATCCTTCTGATATGGCTATTAAGTGTCTGGGTAATTTTGAGGTGACCTGTATCCTCTTTTTCTTCTCCCAAAGTAAAAGTCCTTGAAACATAGAAGCTACCCAAATTCAGAAATGCTACAAGTTGAAAACAGATGTGTACAATTTGCTTTTGTTTTACTATGGAATATGAGTTTAAAATGTTATTAGACGGTAATGTGCCAACATCTTTCCATCTGTGACTCATTAGCCCCATATTACACAGTCAGAATTTTATATATAAATCTCATATTTATGTAACAAAGAACAAAAACAGATACAAACAAGAGGTCTACGAGGGATCAGAATCTTGACTAGTGGCGATAAATCATAATGTCACTTTGAACAGGATTATCTAACAAAAATAATTTAAAATTAAAAGTCTTTTAAAAGCACACATGGTAGGCCTTACAAATGGTTTGAAATTTGAATGTATAAATAAGTCACTTCTCATACTCCTATCTGAGCATGACCAGCTTGCTGTTTGATTATATTTTCTAAATGCTCACAAAAAGCATTAGTTTTTAATTTCTTAGTTTGTTTTCCAGTGTTAATGAAATCTAAAGAGGAAAGTGGAAAGGTAATTCTCTCCTTGGACGGATCCTTTTCATCAAACAGAAAATCTCTATTTGAGGAAGTTGATTTTTATATTCCTCAATCATCATAACTGTAGAAAATGCTAGCAATTAGGTGCTTAGAGCTACATTTTAAAGATTTTATTAGTGACTTGGGAAAAACGACTTCAGAAGTTTATATGCAAAAGAGTAGAAAGAGACATGTGGAAGAATTCTCTTAAATGCTAACAAAAATCGCATGGCCTGGGCTGTAATATTCTAGGACCCTATATTTTTCAAACCTAGACAATGCTTGAAGGGTATATGCAAGTGTTGGGGGTGGTAGTTAAAGGTTATTTACTATTGAAGGCAGTAGTAAATATGGCACATCTTCCTTAAGATTCAAGTTTGATAAACACTAAATAACCTTTTTTAATGTAAATCAAACATTGTCATATTATGGGGTAGAAGACAAGATTTATACAAATTTTTAAAAATTTTACCATTTGCTGGTGGTAGAGAACTTCATTTCATAGGGGATATCTATAGATTACAGGTAGATACTGAACTGACCCATGTGAGGTACTCAGAGGATAAACTTGAAAAGTACTGGCACTGAATACTTTTCTGTTAAGTCATGGCTTTACGTGACCATAACAGTTAGTCTTCTCTGGCTGTTCACACAGAGTGTACTTTTTCATTAACTATGCCATTTTTTCCCCACAGTATCATTAGTCATAGTCCTTTCTAAGTAAGTGGAGTGGACATATTTCACTTGGTTTTACATCTTGGAAAACTAGCCTGGTACACAGATGGTTCAACTGGGTGTGCAGGGAGGAAACGTGTCTCCAGAAAAACATGGAGAAAGGGTCCAGGAATAAGCTGAAATGTTGGAGATAATGTGTAAAATTTTGACTCCCAAATAGTTTGAATTCTTAAGAAATTGGATTTACGAGAGTGTAAAACTACCTTAGAGAATGCATTTTCCTCTTGGGAGCCTACTCAGACTTTACGAATCTTCCCGACATTCTTTAAAGTAGATTATCACCTTGGACCAGTGTTTTAATATCATTTCAGGAGGACCTCTATGTCCTTTCATTACCTTCTGGAAGCAAAGAGGAAAGCCTAACCCAACAAAATGCTGAACAAATAAATATTTCATAAGAGATGTTTCTAACTACTTAGGAGACATAAATTCAAGATGCTATTATTTATTGTATACTCAGCAATGGTGTTGTATGATTACATTATAGTGAGAAAACTTTGTATTTTTTCAAAAGTATTCAATAAGGCAATGTTAGATGCAGGAATTTAATCCATGACTTCTAATTCCAGACTTTGTCATCATGCAGTTTATGTATTTATAATTTCTTTCTACTTTTACAGTTTGAATAGTAGAAATATCAACAATCTATAAGAAGTATTTATTGAGTGACTTCTGTGCACCATTTGCTGTGCTAGGCATGGGGATTGAATGGTAAGCAGGACCACAAGCTCGCAGGGGTCAATATCTAGTGGAGAAATAGGAAAAAATAAACAAACAGTAATCATACGGAGGGATGGTCATTTAAGTGAAGAAGAAGGGCTACAAAGTAAATAAAAGTGTACCTAATGACAGGTTTGAGGAACCCTGGAAGACTTCCCAAACCCTGTGAATGAGGGGTTGGGGTTTGGTATAGCAAAAGGAAAACTAAAGACAGAGAACCCATTTAGGAAAATGTTACAAGTCTAGTTGAGGGACTGTGCCCTAGAATTACAGAAAGGACAAATCAATTAGTTTCAAGTGACATTAAGATGGTAAGATTCAGACTTGTAGTCTGGCTGAGAACGGAAAAGAGAAGGAGAATCAATGAGTGCTCCTTAGTCTCTAGCCTGAGTGATGGAGAATGGTAGAGGAAACACTAGAAAAGAATGGGTTTTCTGGGGGCAGTTAGGTGGATATGGATAATGAATTCAGTTAGGGACCTATTGAATTTGACATGTCGATGAACAGCCAAGGCATGGCAGTTAGATAGGCCAATAAAATAGTCAGGAAAAAGGTGGGAATCAAAAGTCTTAGGGTTGCTTGAAGTCATGTAAAGAGACTGCAGAGAGAGCAGATTTAGAAAACAACTCTTGGAAAGACTTCAATTTAAGGGATGAGCAGAGGAAGAAACAACTACAAAGAAATAATAAAAATGTGATTGTAGAGGCAGGAGGAACACTAACTCACCTCACAAAAATTCTATACATATAAGCAGTGACTCCAAATGACAAATTAATGAAAACTGCACCATTAATTGTACTGTATGAATAAATGTACATAAACTGAATTCCTTCACTCACTGTTGCACTGGGAGGTAATCTAGAGGCTAACAATGGCCAATGCCACCAACAGTGGATGCTCACTGATACACACAGGGGAGTATGTCTGAGGTTGTAGAGGTATGAAGGAAAAAGTAAGCTAATAGTTTAATTATAAAGGTATACAAGAAACCTCCATAAACAAATAAAATCAGAATAAAAGATATGTAATGCTGAAAAATGAAAATCCCTGAGTTTCTCCATAATGTAAATAGTATCATGACTCTGTTAGCCTCAAATATATCACACATTACAGCACAAACATTACAGTTGGTATGTGTACAGCATAAATAAAGATGAATATTCCTAGGAGTTGATAAAACAATTTCTAGCTAAGAGAGACCAGATGGGGAAACATCGTAATAGGATGCAAAAATATTTAGGTAAAAGAATAACTTTAGTTTAACAGCAGGAACTGTTAGAAAGCAAAACAGTGAAAGAAAAGAAATTAAGAGAAAGGAATTTGCTGCTAGATCATTTCATATTGCAGTAGGTGATATACTCTATCTGAATAGAAAAATCAGCTACATGAAGCTAAAAAACTAATGGAATCCTTTGAACAACCAAATACCATGACCCTATGAAAATCAAAATTTATAACTGATAGAAAAAGATTGGCTTATGGAAATATTAGTTATGGGAAAAACTAGCTTTCTAAGTTGAATATAGTATTGGCTCAAGAAGTTAACTTTTCCTTTTTATAGATATTCCAAGTTCCACACTATTGGGTTCCATCATAAATGTTAATCTTAGTCACTCCAGGAATTATCTTTTTATATATAAATGATACATCTTCATTTGAAAATTATTTAGAAGAGAAAGAGAGCCATACAATGTCTACATTGACAAATGTCATTAAATACTATAACTACTAAAATGTTGAGTAAAGACAAACCACAAAAGGTCCATGAATAAGCAGAACAATGGCAGATACCTTTCAACACTGGCAAGTGTCAAGTAAAAGAAAAACTTCCTAAACTTCACATACTGAAAAATGCTCCATTTATTTTGTGTGATCTCATAAGGTGTTCCACAGATTGTGGTAGCATTTGCTAGGATATACACCTAAGAAAGGCCAACAGATTAACAGTTGTCTTATGTAGTTGGCTGCTCCTGTATTAGGGGCATAAATATTTACAATTGTTGAAATTAAAAATAGAGCTACCCTATGACTCTGCAATTGCACTACTGGTTATTTACCTCAAACATACAGATGTAGTGAAAAGAAGGGCCATCTGTACCCCAGTGTTCATAGCAGCAATGGCCACAGTCGCCAAACTGTGGAAAGAACCAAGATGCCCTTCAATGGACAAATGGATCAGGAAGATGTGGTCCATATATACTATGGAGTATTATGCCTCCATCAGAAAGGATGAATACCCAACTTTTGTATCAACATGGACAGAACTGGAGAAGATCGCTGCTATTGCTGAGTGAAATATGTCAAGTAGAGAGAGTCAATTATCATATGGTTTCACTTACTTGTGGAGCATAAGGAATAACGCGGAAGACATGGGGAGATAGAGAGGAGAAGGGAATTGGGGGAAATTGGAGGGGGAGACAAACCATGAGAGACTGTGGGCTCTGAGAAACAAACTGAGGGTTTTGGAGGGGAGGTGGGGGGAGGGTTGGGTGAGCCTGGTGGTGGGTATTAAGGAGGACACGTGTTGCATGGAGAACTAGGTATGGTGCATAAACAATGAATTTTGGAACACTGAGAATAAAATAAATTTTAAAAGAAACCAATAATATATCAAGTTTTTTTTTTTATAAATCATTTGAAATGCATATTTCACTGTATATTAAATAAAAACTCAGCTATCTAAAAAAAAAAAAGGCCAGCAAAAGATAAGAGCCGGTGAAAAGAGGTAAGATTCCTAAAGAAGCATTCTCTTGCCCTGAGGCAAACAGAGAAATGTAGACACAGGATACATGGAAGAAAAACAAAACAGCTTTGTCTAGGAGACTGCACAAAAATAAAGTCATGTCAGTTTTATTTATATAAATTTAGCTATCACCAATAGGAATGATTCTCCTGAAGTGAATATCAAGAGAACAGTCCTGTCTTAGAGGTTCTTCACAATAAAGATAATAAACAATGATGATGATGATAATGACAGTGGTCAGCGTTCACAAGATACATACAATGTGCCAGGTACTATCCTAAGAGCTTTATAAATGTTAACTCTTAATCCTCACAACAACCATTTGCCAAATGAGGCATTTGAGGCACGAAGAGGTTAAGGGTTTTGCTCACTGAACTGTAAGTGGAGGAACAAGATTCACACCCTGGCCATCTCCTCCAGCATCTATGCTCCTCGTCATTACAATTTCCATAAATCCTTCAGAGTTTCTGAATTTCTTCCCCGTGTATTCATTCATTTATCAAGGAGAATTTAAGAGCATCCTATTAGGAGCAAGGCAATATTTGGACAGTGAGAGTAGAAAGCCTCATCCCAGGTTTCATGGAACTTAGAGGATAACCAAAAAAGGCAAATGTTAAACAAGCAATTACAAATGCGGCTGTGATCTCTTTTGAGATACACACACACACACACACACACCCTTTTCCTCTTATATTTTTTCCTATTCCTTTGCCCCTCAGTCAAGTTCTCAGTTAAACTCGCTGCTATTGCCTCAGAAGCTATTGCTTCCAAAGCGGTATAAGGAGGCAGGGTGGAAAACAAAACTTGCCTACCAACATGTCTAAAAACCAGAAATATCTAGGAAGACACTCCCTCAAATTGGAAGAAAGGAAATAGGTCTGTGATCCCCCAAAGCAGAGGGAACCTAAGCCCTCTTTCCCAGTGGCACTTCCAAGAAGCAACAATACCTTGAAGAAAAATGACCATGTGACACGTCTAGATGCAGGAGACCACGGGCAGCCTTGCAAAAGATTCCCCTGTATTAAGCATGGCACAGAAGTAGCAGAAATGTTCCTATGTCCTATAGTTGCAGCAGTGACAACCTCTATGTGAAGACTCACGCCGGTCAGTCAAGCCGTGCTGCCTTTTCAGCAGCAAACTGTGTGGACTGATGACCGGAGATGAGGTGTCTCTCAATTTCCACCCCAAACCTGTTGACACTACAAGACCTCAGAAGTATGAGTTAGTCCCAAAGGACAGGGAAGTGTGGAAATCCCAAGAAAAGTGATGTTTGGTATTTTTTGTCAGCTCAGGAGAAGGAAAGACTCAGTTTCAGACATCAAGTAGAATTCAGATTCGGAAATCAAATCAGATTCAAAAATCAAGTTGTTGCGGAAAATTAAGTCATATTACTAGCTCACCTGAGTTTGCGGTTTGAAAATCATACCCCAAAAGTGAATATGATGACTGTTAACAAAACAGAAACTATGAGAGTGCACAGAAGGTGACCTAACCCGGATCAGTTGGTCAGGCAGGACTGCCCCGAAGAAGTAGTGCAGAAGTTGAGACTGCAGAACAGAAACGCCACATGGACCCTCAGTGTCTGGTCACTCTCTAAGGGCATTGATACCTTTCCTTCCTCAGAGTATAGTATTTGGTGAATACTAAAACCAAAGAGAAAATACATTTTTCTTTTCCAATGGGATACCGAATATACACTTGGAATACAAAGATTGGGTCCTGTTTTAGATACTTCCTTGAGATCTAGGTGCCATTCTCCATTTGGAGAAGGTCAGGAGAAGGTCAGTAACCATGGCTGTGGGAGGTCCAATTGATGAGAATGAGAGTGAGATTAACTAAAATATGCATGTCTCTTAAGTACGTTCTACATGCCAATTACTGTGAAAAAAAGCTCGTGGAGAGGGGAGGTAATCACAAGAATAGCAATTTATAAAGAAAATATACTATACTAGTGCTGTAGTTACAGGGGCAGGCAGTAGGCTCTTTAAACACATTGTGTTTGGGAAATGGAATAAGGCTCCTAAAATGATGGGATTTCAGCCATAGGAGGAAGTATGAATAGGACAAAGGTATTTGGGGTGGGGTGTGGACTTGGGTTTGGGAAGAAGGTATTCCGGTCTGAACAGTAAGCAAAGAGGAGGAAAGTGGGGATGGCTGGTAAGTTGAGTTTGGTTGGGGTGAAGCACATACTTTTTAGGGAAGAGCCTGGAGAAGTTGATAAGGTATAGATGAGCAAGGTCTTCAAAGGAGCTCAAAGAAGGAAGTAAGTAATGGGAAGCCACAGAAGTATTTACAAAATGAAGGTGCCATGGCTTATGTAAGTTTGAGAGAGACAACCTGGTAAAATTAAGAAGAATAGATTAAAAATCAAAATACAGTTCATGATTCCTTATCTGCAATTTCAAAATCCAAAGTCCCTGAAAATAACATTTCTTCATAAGTTTAATTAAAGGTTTTCTAAGTCAGCAGCAAACTCATTTGGTGGCAAAAACTTATCTGAACAGATGTGAGGGTATTTATGATCACTAATAATTCTTAGTGTGAACATACATGTGTTTCAGTGCAGAAACTGATGGTTTGATTACAGGGTGCCTCAGTCCTAAGGGTGTCAAACAATATGCAATGTATGAGTACTATTAACTTTTAATGTCTAACAACTAAATTCTGAAACACATTTGACTCTGAGGGTTTCAAAAAAGGATTGTAAGGTTGTTCCAAAGTTGATGACAAAGATTCCCTTAACAGAATTAAAACTTAGAGAAAGAATAGTAAGATTAAAAGTTAACGAGCGCCTGGGTGGCTCAGTGGGTTAAGCCTCTGCCTTCAGCTCAGGTCATGATCTCAGGGTCCTGGGATCGAGCCCCGCATCGGGCTTTCTGCTCGGCGGCGAGCCTGCTTCCCTCTCTCTCTCTATCTCTCGCTTTCTCTGCCTCTCTGCCTACTTGTGATCTTTGTCAAGTAAATAAATAAAATCTTAAAAAAAAAAAAAAAGTTAAGGCAATGAATTTGGTTTTGAACAAGAAAATTTGTTAATATAGGCTAGTTTGGTAAGTGCCTTGTCTAAACAAAAGGTGATCTGAATTATATAATTTAAACAAGTTTACAGTAATGAAAGATATATTTACTTTTAGGATTTCAATTTTATATGTTAATCAGAATTACCCCAATCAATTACTAGCTAGTACGTATCTTTTAATTGATTGTTTTAATGAATAGATAAGCACATTATAATTAGCATATGTTTTGCAAGTAATTATTTAAAAAAAAAAGACCTGTGAAAATGTTGCTCTTTCAGGAAGTTAAAAAAAAAAAAAAAAAAACCCTCCAGAAGTCTTGTTTAGAACAGTATTTGATTGGGGTGCCTGGGTGGCTCAGTGGGTTAAAGCCTCTGCCTTCAGTTCACGTCATTATCCCAAGGGTTAATCATCGGGCTCTCTGCTCAGCAGGGAGCCTGCTTCCCCCCTCTCTCTGCCTGTCTCTCTGCTTACTTGTGATCTCGGTCAAATAAATAAATAAAATCTTAAAAAAAAAAAAAAAAAGAACAGTGTTTGATTACCGAACACTGCATAACGATTTGCTGAACAACCTCCACTTAAAAAAAGCCAAAACAAACAAACAAAAAAAACAGTGCAAAAGTAAGCTGACATTCCACCCCTTCTGAATTTAATGCAATTTGCATTTGTAATACAAATTCTTAATTATGGAGCCCAAATGACTAATCTTTTAATTTTCAAGAAGTCCTCCCTCTAGGATGGTACAACATCATGACGGTGTGCAATATAATATTTTATATTTATTCTTCTGGAAAAACCAAGGTGCTTTGTAGTTGAAGGTGCCAAGAGAAGGACTCAACTCAGCATAAATATACTCGAACCGTTTTCTGAAAGGAAGCAGTCCACACTGGGGAGAGGAGGCACAGCATGTTTCAGGAAAGGACAGTGCCAAGAAAATGGAGGATTCATTAGCAGACAAAGCACCTTATACTGAAGGGAAAATAAGCATTTTACCAAGAGCCTGTGAGAAAAATTCAACTTTTTTTGCAATCTTCATTTTGGAAGAAAAATCAGAAATGTCCTGTTGTTCTCTAAATCTAGGGTCTGGCTTGATGGTATTTGCTAAACTTCCTTTGAGTGATATTAGATGGAGTTGACTCTAAAATTCCTTTGGCATGCTCCCTGGATGGCAGCCTCTTTTTTCCTTCCCACGAAAGAGATAGATGGTTGGAAGCCAGTCTGTAAAAGAGCTGGTGAGAGTCCCATGGGGCTCAGCAATGATGGGTGGAGAGTTACCGTTGTATTTCCTACTCCACCTCTGAAGGTCACCATCTCCCATAAATAAATTTGAGCCCACAGCAAATGTCTCATAGTCCTCTGGGATAATGGAGCTCTTCAAAATGAACCAACACCAAAAAAGATAATAGAGTACTTGGGCAAGTTCACCAGAGAGTAATGTTACTTGAAATAAAACTACTCTAGATACCTTCCTCCACTAGTCCTATTCTAGATACCTTCCTAACTTGTCCTGTTCTCTAATGTTCCCCTTTAGTCTACATCTTAAATTTTTAGTGTTTTCCCAAGGGCTGTTCAATTACATAAACCTGGATTGCGGCTTGAAAGCATCTCTAAAATTTGCAGGTTTCCATACCGGGCTAAAATATCGACTGTAATTTAGAACATGTTTGAATGCCCTATAGTTATCTTCTTTTTGATGTCACTTGCTCATATGGAGTAAACTCAACTGACTGTAAGGACCAGGCCAACGACATAGATAAAAGAACAGGATTAAGTGGGCAGACTCGGCTGAATAGGAGACAGTCCAAGGCTAAAAGGAAACAGTGAGCACTCAATTGATTTTTCCTCAGAGGAAAGCAACCTTAGGGTTTCTCCATCTAAACATCCTTAAACCTCATCCTTATCCTTATCCTTAAAGCCAGAAATGCAAGTATTCTGTTTTAAATGAATGCTTCAGATATTAAATGTTTGTAACCAATTCAAATTTACTTGAAAAAATTTCACAGTCCAAACAGAAATACATTTGAAGGAAGGATGTGGCCCACAGACCACCAGTTAAAGGTCTCTGATCTAGCCCTTTAGAATGCTGCATTAGAAACAAGACTAGTGTAGAAAGGCTTTGCTTGAGAAAGGAAATAATAACAGTTAGTTGACTGATGGAACTTTATTTTGTTGTATCAGCGTTTGAAGAAAGGGTTACAAATTCTCTTTGCCTCAATCACATGTTGTAATTCAGAGCACTGGTTCTTAAATCATAAAACTTTCAAAATGTGATTGTTACACAAGACCTCTAGGAGGAAAAACAGAACAAGGTGTAATGCCTTTTTGAAAAGGAAGTACTGCATCCCATAGTGATGGACCCATGTGGGAGGAGTCCCATGATTTGAGGTCCTAATGAAAGAGGCTGTTGTAATCTATGTGAGAGTTATGGGTTCTTTGGGAATCTCAGAATAGAATTTCCTGACTTCTGTGAAATTAGATCTAAACTTTATAATGATATGGATATTGGAAATCATAATATGAACTTCTAGCTTTTGGTTTTAATTTCCTGGCTGCGGTTGATGATAACGTTATTTAATGAAATGCAGTATACTTTTCATCTTAAGTTGTAACATACTATAATGCTTATTATATTTAATTGTTAAAAGTGGTATTTACTTGCACATACAATTTAGTTGAAACATCAACACTGACCGTACGCAAACATTTTTACCTCAATCTTCTTTATCTCCCAGTTTCCAATATCTAGATAATAAGATGTGAGCCAAGAATGTTAAGAGTAGGCATTAGGTTGTCTTGCAAAGTTATTGAAAATGAAGGCTCATAACAAGCTGTAGCTGTAATTTCTGATAAGGTGATTCTCTATTTAAATGTACTTAATATGTCAGCTATCAAAGGCATTTGCCATATATAACAGAAGATTTTTTTTCTTCCTATGATTACAAGAATTAATTCAAAGTGTAACATGGTCTTTTAATAATCATTTAATGGAATGTATGCCTTATTTGTCAGTAATAAAAAAGGAAAAAAAAAGCAACCGGGAAAAACCATGTTCTGTGTTTGAGCACATGAAGTGATGAATATTTCTCTGATGTCTTAGATGATCTGAAAGCAATAGCCCACCCTCCAAAACACAAACATATTTCATAGGTCTAATTTTTCTCTTCAATGCGTCTCCAATTTCAGCACCACAAAGAGTAAAGTTTACGTTTTAAGAACCAGGTGGCATCTGGTTTACTCAGATAAGTAGCCAGTTCTGCCACTTCATCAGCTATAACTTTTATGATTCCCATATGTGGTTAAAAAATTACAAGATGTGTGTGTCTATCGTATCATTATTGAATTTAAATTACTTATTTACACATAAGGCACTGTCAACCTTTCTCCTCGTGTGATAAGGGATATCAGTAACTATGGAACATAAAAGTGAGGAAGAATAATTTATCATTTTCCAGGACTGGGATAAAGCTTCATAACATTAGCACAATTTTCTGTATTTCTTGACTTATGAAATGGCGAAATTATTAAATATTGGGAAAAAGGCACAAAAAAATGTGACTAAGGAAAAAAATGTATTTTCAAAGGAACTACCACAATCAGCTTTTCCAAGGCATCATCATCCAATTTGTGAATTATTGTGCTCTTAATTTCCCTTCCACTCTCCTATTCTTTGTAAGTTTTCCTTTGTTATGGTGAACATAATTAAATATAAGGAAAGAAAGAAAAAAGGAAGGAAAAGTCAAACTCAGGATTAATACACAAAAGTGGCATGGAGCATACAAATTTGTGTCAGGGGTACTATGATCCCATTAACTTTGGGGGGAAAAAACTAAGGGCACAAAGAACATTTTTAGTTAGAATCAGAAAAAGAACAATTAAAAAAATAGATATTTTTAGTCAATTGAAAGTGAAACATTAATAGTTGATAGAAGAAAGCAGAAGCAACCAGTTCTTACTTAGCTGCTAACTCTCTCTCAAACAGAAAAGTATACAGATATTTTGATTAAAAATCAGTATACATATTGGTAGTATAAAATACCAAAAAAATGAAGAAACTGTAAGTGAAAACTTTGGGAATCTAAATGCTCAATACTGAGCATTGGCCATTGGCTACAGAAATTATTAATAATTTCAATAATTATTAATATCAATATGGATAATTTTTCAGTAATGTGAAAAGTAGAAGTAATAGAAGAAAAAACAAGAAAGATAAATCTTGCAAAATATAGACAGATTGGTAAAATCTTATACACTGAAGTCAAGACTAGAATAAATTATTAAAGGGTTTGTTGGTGAAATTTTGCAAAAAAAATAGGTGCTGTTTTAAAATATTTTATTTCCTTCTTAAAATAAGTAAAATAATACGTAGATATATAAATATATAAATATATATATATATATATAAAACCAGATGACAGCAGGAGGTATATATATATATATATATATCCAGATGACAGCAGGAGGTATGTCCAGATTTCTTATATTATTCTTAGATACTAAATTGAGAAATCTTCTTAAACCTACTAAAAATAGTGGATTTATAACCAATTGAACAATTCACTTATAATATTACTTAATTGGTCACATAGTTCCTGTTCTCAGTCCTGATCCATTCAACATTTAAGTTTTGTATCAATGAATTAGATTAATCTTCTCAAACTTTGGGTCTGAGAATCATTTCTCTCCATGTATATATACCTGTTTTTATATCTGTGCCTCAGATGCCCAGAAAATGTGACAGAGAAGAGATGCAATATTTGTTAGATGGCAGAATCAAACCCTGGAGAGAATTTCAACAGAATAGAGTGTACTTATACTATGGGAATAAAAGGATTAGTGTTTGGGGGCACCTGGGTGGCTCAGTGGGTTAAAGCCTCTGCCTTCAGCTCAGGTCATGATCCCAGGGTCCTGGGATCGAGCCCCGCGTCGGGCTCTCTGCTCCGCAGGGAACCTGCTTTCTCCCCTCTCTCTGCCTGCCTCTCTGCCTACTTGTGATTTCTCTCTAAAAAAAAAAAAAGGATTAGTGTTTGGATCCAATAAAGAAGTTATATAAAAACACAACTGAGGAGCTAAGGGTTAGTGACAGTAAGAAAAGTAAGACTTTGGAATTTAAGTTGATAGTAAACATATGCATCAATATATGATATAACTGCCAATGTTGTTTAAAACTGATCTAATTCCAGGCTATACTAATGTAAACAGAGGCAGGTAGGCTACCTCCCACTTAATCAAGCTGCATTAATGTGTTTAGTTTCTGGACATTACCCTTTAAGGAGGACATAGTCAGGAACATACGCCATAAGAAAGCACACAATTGTCAAGTGAGGAATGAAGAAAGAAGCTGGGCTGGAGCAGGGGAAGATGAGGTGGGATCTAAGAGCTACTTTAAATAGGTTCAGAACTGCCTGTGGGGCGTCATCACCTCCACCACTGCAAGGCAGAATGTAGTGCGTGAAGGTTTGGATGAGAAGGGCTCTGGGGCTCATTTTAACCTTCATCTTCATTCACTGATTCTATAAATCACTGGAGGGTTGTCATGTGTAAGAAGAATTAGTTCAAAAGGCAGGACTAAAACTAGAGGTAGAGGAAGTAGAAAACAGCAGATGTTGATTAAAAAAAAAAGTCACAATAAATACTTGTTGTATAAATGATTGATTAATTACTTTGTAATATTTAGAACTGCCTATAATTATTAGCATACTTTCTAATATTCAGAATTGTCTATAATTATTAATCTGCTTTAGAAGAGAGTGAGTGAGCTCCTTGCCACTGGAGGTGTTTGAATAAAACTCAAAGCCATGAGCTAAGCATACCCTGTAGGAGTTCTTAGGCAATTGGCTGGCTAGGAAATGGATTTATTTTGTAGTTACAAGATATAATTTGATGTAACGGCAAGCGAAATCTGTTACCCATATCATCTGCCTCCTCAGCACCTTTTCAAAGTTGAACAATCAAGATTTATCTAGAAACCCTTTCTGGCATTGCCAAAAGATTTATTATTCTCACAAAAGCGAGTTTTTAGTTCCTGTATTATTCAACAGTTAAAAACACTGCAAGAAAGAAACGTTTCAAATGCATACAAACTTTTTCTATAAAAAGAAATAGAATCTACCTTATAGGACCCTCTTAATGCCATATTAAAAAAATCTTTTGGACCACACCCTCAAAACATGCATTTGTTACACTCAGAAAAATCAGGTTTCAATTTAATTTATTATCAAGGGGGACACAGAGAAAAAGAGATAAAATAATATTAGCACAAATTAATTCTTTTTCTTAAGATTTTTCAGTAGAGCTATAAAGGGCAATTCCAAACAATTCATGAACTTGTTTTTTATTGGTGCACCATCAAGACCATTTTGTTAGAAATGTTATAAGGGGAAATGTTTCCATTAACCCAACTCTGCAACCACAACACCAAAACCCCAGAAAATATACACAGTGCCTTAAAATAAGAATGTTTCTGGAAGTAGACTGCCTAGTATCATAAAGGAAATTATTTGGGTCCAATTAAAAAAAAACATATGAAACTAAGTTTATATTATGATTTTAAATATCTATAATTTTCAGCTACAACCTACACAGGTGTCTAACCGATATGATCTTCAGTAATAAACGAACATCTATACTTTTAAGAAATACCAAAAGGAAATTCCGAAATTCAGGGCCAGACTTTTCCTTAAAGGAGTGACTCTGAAGTGTAAGCCTGTGTTGTTTCTAATTTTAAACATATAAAACTAAAGGACTAAAATTTATCTTTTTACCATTAAGTTGCATATTAAATTGCTGTTCAATTCTACATGCAATGGGGGTAACTTTGAAAACTTGTTATTCTACAATTCATATTTCAACAAACTTCTTAAAGATAGCATAAATTCTATCGACATCTTGATTTAAAAAACTACCAAGTTTGAGCTAATATTAAGATTTTTCATAGGAGTATGGATGACACACCCTGTTCCATTAGTTTCAGGTATACGACAGTGATGCAGAAACTTTCTACATTATGTTATGCTCACAACTGCAGTGAGCACCTGTCGCTGTACAATCCTTTACAGTACCATTGACTGTATTTGTTATGCTCTAACTTTTACTCCCATGACTGATTCATTCCATAACTCGATGTTTGTATCCCCTACTCCACTTCGCCCATTTTGTCTATTCACCCCCGTCTCTGACAACAACCCGTTTATTCTCCATAGTTACAGGTCAGTTTCAGCTTACTGTTTGTTTATTCATTTTTTTTTCTTTTAGATTCCACATGCATGTGAAATCATATGTCATTGGTGTTTCTTTTGTCTTACTTCATTAGCATAATACCCTCTAGGTCTCTCCATATTGTTGCAAATGGCAAGATGAACTAGTACTAATTATCACCTTTGAACAGACTGGTATACTAAATAAAAAATTCTACAGAACCGTAGATCAACAATCACCAATGTAAGAGGAATTCTATGTAATTTAAAAACAAATGGTATACTAATTAAATAAAAGGGAATAATGTGGCCTACTTCCTAGAAAATAAATGTCATTAATTGTTTTGTTACCTGTGTGTCTGCATATTTTGATGGACTTTGTTGTCATAGTATCAGAGGCAAAATAACCTGAATCTCTAATTCAGGTATTGCAAGCTCCAGGGCCAACAGAGACAATAGACACATGTAAATAAATAAAGTAAGTAGGCTAGGTGTCACTGTGTATAATGAAGAATACATGCTCCATCTAAGGCAGATAGACCCAATTCAGCCTCAGCCAATGGAAATTATAAAGGAATGTATACTCACTGGCTCCAATTTTCCAAGAGGAATTAAAAGTTATATTGTAATAATTTTCTATATGACAGATGGTAACTGCACTTACCATGGTGGACATTTCATTATGTATATAAACATCAAATCATTATGTTGTACACCTGAAACTAATACAACAATGTATGTCCACTATGCTTTTCTTTTTAAAGATTTTATTTATTCATTTGTCAGAGAGAGGGAGAGAGAGAGCACAACCAGGGTGAGCAGCAGGCAGAGGGAGAAGCAGGCTCCCTGCTGAACAAGAATCCTGATGAGGGACTTGATCCCAGGACCCTGGGATCATGACCTGAGCTGAAGGCAGATGCTTACCTGACTTAGCCACCCAGAAGTCCCTCAGCTATGCTTTTTAATTAAAAATAGTTATATGAAATCTCCCAAAACTTAAATGTTAACAAATAATTTGGGAAAGACAAATAAAATTTATCTCATCTCAGGATCTGGTGCACAAACTACCAGCCTGTAGCTTCTCATTTGCCTCATGAGAATTATTAATTCAAAACATAGAGGGAAGTTTGCACAAAATAGTTTATAAACTTCAAAAATAAGGAAAAACAAAAACACTGAATTCCTTTCCCCTGCTACAGCCAAGGGTGTTACTACTCTTCTACCTTAAAAAGAAATCCCATATAAATTGTGACAGTTTCTCAAACTACAACCCTGTTGGCACATGCCATTTCATTTGACACATTCTAAAAAATCTTAAGTTATTATAAGAGTTACTACATAAAATTGGGGGTAGATACCACGACACGAACTTTGCATTTTTCTCCGACACATTTTATTAGAAAGACAGGGCTCCAAAGTAGAAATAATACTACAGACCGGTATAGAGTTACAGCATTCACGGTCAACATTGTGCCGGGGACACAGGAAGCCTTCTCGATTTCGATTTTGTTTGACTTTTCTGCCTCAAAGTGTAAAATGAAGGCTGAAGTTGTAAATCTCTACATTAATTTTCCGAGCAAATTTGAAACGTCTAATAGATCTCCAGACATTCCCCTCTTCCTGTAACTCCTCAGAATTAATTTCCTTTTATAACATTATTGAGTAATTGTGAATGACTACCAAACAAAAGTTTGAAAGATTGAAAAGTAATTTTGTATTAAGCCCCCCCAAAAAGCAACAAAAATGGCTTTATCAAAAAATGGCTTTATAAGGTTATATTCTAGAATTTCCCAACACTGAAGTTTCTTTAGAAACTTTACTTTGCATGGAGTGCTGGGTGTTGTACAGAAACAATGAGTCTTGGAACACTGCATCACAAACTAATGATGTATTACATGGTGACTAACATAACACAATACAAAAATAAATATAAAGGACTATATTTTTATGTAAAAAAAAAAAAAGAAAGAAACTTCATTTTTTCAAAGTCAAAATAATGTGTTTACCTATAGCACAAAATGAAAGTGGTGAGTGTAGAGGTGAAGTTTTCAATTTAAACAGAATAGCTATCTACTTGGCAGTCAAGGAATAACATATAATTAAAGGGTAGAATATTTCTTACCATTGTTTTCGTCATCAAAATTATACTGGTTATTATATAGATTATAAAATCTTTAAACAATAAAGACACAATACCAAAGAAATGTTTAAAAATCAATAAAAAAGGTTAAGTTGTAGCTAGCAGTTTATTACCAAATGATGGAAAACTGCTATGCTAAAAAGGCAAAATAGTTTCTGATTTCCAAAACACCTGATCAAACTATATTAATGATTTACAATCTTTCCAATATTTACTTTCTCAAAGAACAGTTCAGTGGCACAAAAAATATATTGAAGAATCAGGACTGAAAAATTATAAGGTGCTGCTATAACATACATTTAATTCAAAGAATACTATATGCATCCCTTTCATATCAAAAAGTTATATCCCTAAAAGGAAATTCTGGTGCTGACATTCTAGAACCTTATGACTTCCTCAACCACTAAGAAATATAAAGTTAAGAGAGATAGCTAAGAAAATGCTAATGGGTTGTGAGCGAGGTCTCAAACTTTTCCTGATATTCAAGTCAAGGTAAGTATTTGTCAAATAATTAACTAATGAGTACTAAGCAAAAAAAGCCTAAGCTGAATCAGTAGACTCTACTACAATGTCAAAGCCAGTTTTTGATGTGCTAGTCTGGAACTGTCATCCTGATGGTTTCTGTCTGTCTTTGTAAAGGACCACTGACAACAGTTTTCCTTACAGGCTAAGACATGCAGGAAGAAAAATTAAGCATTGAATTATTAAAAGTTAGTTTTTATTCTCTTTAAACAATTCTGCAATGCCACACTGAATAGAAAGGCAATTTTAAACAAAGAGTTAAGGAAGATAGATAGATTTAATCCAATAAAACTTCACAGGTGGCTTGGAATGTTGGCTCCTTCCCTTCCTCCCTCCCCTCTACGTTCCCACCTTCCTTCCTTCCTTCTTTCCTTTCCTTTTCTTTGTTCTCTCTTCTTCTTTCTTTCTGCAACACTTTGACTATATTCTCCATGCTATACTTTGCATTTCTGTGACTTATTTGTTTTATAATTGGAAGTCTGTACCTCTTAATCCTTTTTATCTATTTTGACCATCCTTCCCACCACCCAACCCCTCCCTTCTAGCAACCAGCAGTTTAATCTCTGTATTTAAGAGTCGGCTTGTTTTTGTTGTTGGGTTGCTCCTTTGTTTTGTTTTTTATTTTATTTTTTTTTTATTTTTTATTTTTTTTAAGATTTTATTTACTTAGCAGAGAGAGATCACAAGTAGATGGAGAGGCAGGCAGAGAGAGAGAGAGAGAGAGAGAGAGAGAGAAGCAGGCTCCCTGCTGAGCAGAGAGCCCGATGCGGGACTCGATCGCAGGACCCTGAGATCATGACCTGAGCCGAAGGCAGCGGCTTAACCCACTGAGCCACCCAGGCGCCCTGTTTTGTTTTTTAGATTTCACATATAAGCGCAATCATATGGTATTTTTTTCTAACTTATTTCACTTAGCATAAGACCCTCTAGGTCTATCCACGTTGTCACAAATGGCAAGATTTCATTCTATTTTATGGCTGAGTAATACATTGTGTATGTACAGGTACATTGTGTATTTATATATGTGTGTGTGTGTATGTGTTTGCGTGTGTGTGTGTATATATATATATATATATATATATATAAATATATATATATATTCTTTATCCATTCTTCTATTGATGGATACTTAGATTGCTTCCGTATCTTGACTACTGTAAATAATGATTGAATAAACACAGGGTTACATATATCTTTTTGGCTTAGTGTTTTCATTTTCTTTGGGTAGATACCCAGTAGTAGAATTACTGAATCATCTGGTATTCTTATTTTTAATTTTTGTAGGAACCACATACTGTTTTCCACAGTGGTTGCACTCCCACCAACAGTGCCCGAGGGTTCCCTTTCGTCCATGTCCTTGTCAATACTCGTTATTTCTTGTCTTTTTGAAATTAGCCATTCTGACTGGGTGTGGGGTTATTATGTCATTGTGGTTTTGATTTACATTTGCCTGAGGATTAGTGATGTTGAGCACCTTTTCATGTGTCTGTTGGCCCCTGCCTATCTTTTCCTAATAGGAATTAGAGAATAAACAAAAGTAGGTTCACATTTAAAGGTATCTAGATCTTGTATATATAAATAATAATCTGTACTCATGTGGAACTGTTTCATAAAGATAATATAAGCCACTGAAATTTTAAGTAAATATTCACACAATCTATATATGTATATAAAATATCTCTATAGATGGAATAATTCCTTAATGAAAATCGATATATGTACAAACACCTACATACAGAGTGATAATCAGTGTAGTATTTTTTTTTTTTAAGATTTTATTTATTTATTTGACAGACGAAGATCACAAGTAGGCAGAGAAGCTGGCAGAGAGAGGAGGAAGCAGGCTCCCCGCTGAGCAGAGAGCCTGATGCGGGGCTCGATCCCAGGACCCTGGGATCATGACCTGAGCCGAAGGCAGAGGCTTTAACCCATTGAGCCACCCAGGCGCCCCTCAGTGTAGTATTTTAATCGACTAGCTGTATAAAAGGCAAGTGTCTGATAATTCTTAATATGAGAAGTACCCTGTAAGCCTTGAAAAAGACCAAGTAACACAGTCTACATAGCTTAGAACCAGGCATGTTTTAGAAGATTCTCTGGTGTGCTCTGCATTTGGGGAGGTCTTCCTGAGTCACACCCCTCATTCCGTACTTCCTACCTTACCAGTAGAATTTCCCTTCAGCCATCCTGAAAATCTCACAAGGTGATCACCTCCTCTAAGTCACAGTGGACTCAAGACTTGGGTGAGAAGGCGAGGTTGGGCCATAATTTTAATAGATTAACTCAGCTTCTGAAAATAAGCTTGATGAAAAGCCCAAGGAATAAAGAAATTAAAACAACAACAAAATCTTAATCTTAATAAAAAAAAAAGATTGGTGATATCTCATTTAGTCTTTTTTTTTTTCCTCACTTGCCAAGAAACTCAGATTGTTCAGGCTGATATGAAGACATGGGAATGAGGCAGGACTTACCATCTGTTGCCCCTGGCACCTCCTAAGCTTATATTTAGTTTTTCTACTTCACATCACATCGCACAGGCTTCGAACCAAAACAACACTGACTCTGACACAGCAGTTTCTCTCCTCTTGCTCCCCCATCATCATTTTCCTATCTTCGTTCTCAATTCCAATGAATTCCTTCAGGCCTGTCACTAACTAAAGTTCCTGTCTTGGAAAAAATGTTACTAGTTTTTTGATGTTTTGAACACTACATTAGAGGGTTTTAATACCCGCTTTTCTACCACTAAGGTTCCTTTATTAACAGATTCATGCCATACTCACACGTTAATAAAGCACGATTAGACTGCCCAGTTTACTTGGTATAAGGAACTATGGAAACAATAATTTTGCATTATTACTCTTGCTGTTCTTTTTATTCTTATGACTACCGTTTTTATTATTTGTGTGTGTGTTGAATCATTCAAGTTTATTTGTGCAAAATATTTAAAAAACTAGTGATCAGTAAAGACTCCTTTGAATATCAATATTTTTCAAACAAAATTTAACTGATTTCTAAGAGAGGAAAATCAAAGCTTCCTGCCTCTGTCACTATAGAAATGCATTTGAAGTAGATTCTTGCAACTGACATGATTTTTCGACAAAGCCTGTCCTGTTTGCCACTTGTGATTTACAGGCTATGTCTGCTACCAGGAGCTGCTGGACACATTAGTGCAGGTATGCTTATGAAAGGGTGCTGCTGTCTCGCACTAAATGACTTTCCAGAGACCCATCTCATTCAGACCTACAGGAACTGTTCTCCCTAAACACAGTCTGTCAATGCATAAGCCATTATTCCACACATTCTGAAGGGAAGAATCAAAAATATAGTCCGATATTCTAGTCCCTTCTGCAAATCCTGATGCACCATCAAAAACCTGCTGTTTCATACTTTCTTGATTTCTACTTGGTGAATCCGCTTCACTAACATTTTTGTTGCTGCATTTGGAAGTGTTGGAAAAAGAAGAGTGGGAATTGCGCTGGATTTTATTAGTGTAAATTGCTTTTAATTTTCTATATTTCCTACTTGAAATTTGCTCATTATTCATAGATATTACCAACTACAGTATGATCAATTTTCTGTTCATTCAAATACAAATTTTAACATATTTACCTAAAGGCTTACTTTCTCTTCCTTATTATATATTGAAAGTCACCAACCCCAAATCTATCTTTCCTTCCACATTTTATTATATGCTTCATTTGCTGCATTAATGCAAACCATAGCTCCATACTTCTATGGATTAATAAACATAAGATTCTTACATACGATTTCAAGTGAAAATTAACTTGCTTACATGCACAATAAAAAAGAATAAAATATGTATAGTTTTGTATTTGATAGAAGATCATGAATGTATCAAGGAATTATTTAAATTATTTAGAAAATACCTATAGGCACTTATAAAAATTCAGACAAAAATATAAATGGAATAGTATTAAATATATATACTTGTATCCTTTCTCATCTGAAAATTTTCATTCCATTCATTTTTAAGAAAAATGTGTAGTGGTGTACATTAGCATGAGAAGATTGAAAGGTATATCCTTTCAATAAATCATGTACAAAATAAATCATGTACAAAAGTAAAAAGGAGACTACTGTAGTTTATTTAAACAATGAGTATAAGACTGGGGACAAATGAAATCTTTCCTTTACTTCATAAAATGGAATGAATAATTATTTTATTGCAAAGGTCACTACATTAAAAACATTGAAAGAAAACCCCATGGCTATTTAAGCTGGTTAGAATCATTCTTCAGAATTCCTTGTCAGAGGATATGTTTAGGATGGATTTTTATTTAATTTTAAAACATCCATGGTCATTAATAGAATCTTTAGGTAAAGGCTCAAATCTCAAGCTTTCCACTATTTTGTTGTCATTTTAATACAAGGGTTTGCAAATTGTTCATTTTTACTTCTAAATGTTTTGTATAAAAGTTTACCCAACTGGATTACTATATTTACAGGCTTACTTACATAATTTTTTTACATTAGAAAAAAAGTACAAGACTTATAAAGTGTTTTCTTTTTCTTATTTGATGGGCTCACTCACCCATACAACCAACAACTGAGATATAATTCACAACACTGAATTCCAAGGGAAATATTGTCTACATATTAACAATTGTATGCAAAAATAACTTATTTATTTTAAATTGAACCACATCGGGACACATATACAAATGTTCCTAGGTTTAATTCAATACCAGTTCTTAGTGGTCTGAAGTACGACAGAGAACACTCAAAAGAGAACTCTGATTATAAAAAATACAACAAGAACGTTTGCAAATCATAACGAGCTTACTGTTTCCATGCCAACTTCTGCTGAATCTGGAAAGCATTAAAATAATTTTTTCACAATTTACTTCTTACCATTGTATTATATCCCTTCCCTTTTCACAGGCAATACATTCAGTACCAAATAAGTAGTGTATTCATTAGGGCTGAAGAGAAAGGCAAGGGTTAAGTCAATAAGGACATCAAATTAATATCCAGGCCTAAATGTTTTAGCAGAGCCAAAGAATCTGTTTAATCATTCGAGTCAACAAAGGTTAAGATAATAAAATAAACTTCTAAATGCTTTCCTTTTCTGGAACTTAATCTTTCTTGCTGAAGATGTTTTTAAGATGCTATCAGTTTTGCGTAGTCCCAGCTGTTATGAAAATTTACTTGAATACATGGGGAAGAGAAAGAATTTTATGAAAAGAGTTAAGCAGAGCTCCTGGGTGGCTTACTGAAATTGTGAGAGCCCAGCACTCATTTAAAACCAGCTGTTGGCTGATGATGTTAAGACCAATAACCACTAAATCTTTCACTTACCAGGCCTTTGTGTTATTTGGCAAGGTGATGGTAGCCAACTGATTAGAAGATTAATATATAGTCAAAAGATAAATTCATGATATTTGTTCATTTTATTACTCAAGTTTGATTAGTAAACTTACCACAATTTCAGAGCAACATACTACCCTAATTTAAACAGACAGTACTAAGCATTAGAACAGTTTTGCTTATTTTTAAAAATATGTTTTTAAGTCACAAAGATAGGGAAAAGAAATATGAGCCACTAACATCAAAGCCTTGAGTACCATTGTGATTCCCAGGGCTGTGGTTCATGACGAGGGCAGAGGCTCTTAAGAACTGGGCAAACAAGAAGTCCTCTTATAAGACCAATGATAGTAGTAATAATGGGTGCAGAAAACAACGGGAAAAGTCTTGAAGGTCTTGAGTCTTTTACACTTGACATTCAGGTTCTGTGACTGATGAAGAAATATAAAACAATCTTTTGCAGAGAGGCTCAGAATAAAAGTGGAATCAAGGGGCACCTGGGTGGCTCAGTGGGTTAAAGCCTCTGCCTTTGGCTCAGGTCATGGTCCCAGGGTCCTGGGATCGAGCCCCGCGTCGGGCTCTCTGCTCCAAGGGGAGCCTGCTTTCTCCTCTCTCTCTGCCTGCCTCTCTGCCTGCTTGTGATCTCTGTCTGTCAAATAAATAAGGGAAATCTTAAAAAAAAAAAAAAAAAGTGGAATCAAAGTATCTTGGAGAACATGTAAATACAGCATTATAAACAGCAGAAAACAGACTTTATTCATCTGGTTATCTATCCTAAAGAAAAAAAGTCACTACTAGTTAATATAGCAGGATTTTAATATTATACTATAATTTTCAAATTGGTTCTGACAAGTTGAGAAGAAAAATTGTATTATAACGAGGGAACTGGGTATTCTGATGTCCCTTGAATGGGGATTAGCATTCCCCTGCCCAATTACGTTACACGAGGTTCCTGGGTATGACTGTGATGCATTCGCCCATTTGTTTTCTGGAGGGTCAACAGTGAATGAATTGTAAAGACTGAGGTGACCATGACTACAAATAAAAAAGATGCTCCTATTTGCAACTGTGTTCCTCAGACTTTTCACTTTCATTCACAGAGGCATGGAACTTAAAAGTTGAAAAGGTACTAGCAGCCACCTGAAGGCAGCTTACGATCGTGGAAAGAGAACAGAATTTGAAATCTGGGTCTGACTCCCAGCATTGTCCTTTGGTAGATGTGTGTATGTGAACATGTAGAAATCATTTAATCTGCTTGAGCTCAAGTCTCACCAGGAAAAAAAAAAAAATCATATTATGGGGCGTTTGGGTGGCTCAGTTGGTAACGCACTAGACTATTGGTTTTAGCTCAGGTCATAATCTCATGAACCATGAGATCAAGTCCCCACTTGGGCTCTGCACTCATCAGGGTGTCGGCTTGACATACTCTTTCTCCCTCTCCTTTTGCCCCTCCCCCCACTTTCCACTCTCTCTCTAAAATAAATAAATAGATCTTTAAAAACCGGCCATATTATTTATTATTCTGTTAACTAAATCACTGCATTAATTTTAAGGATAAATGAGAAAATATATGGAAAATGTGATCTGGAAGTACCCAGCCTCAAAACCTGACTCTGCCACTAACTGGCTCTGTTATTGTGGACAAAATATTTAAACCTTCTAAATCTTGGTTTCTTCATCTGTTCAATGGAAACAATGAAAGCAACTATTCATAGGGCTGTTGAAATAAGATACATCTTCATAGAATGGTTAGTGCATCTTAAGAGATCAATAAAATTGCTTATCATTATTATTGGTGTTATTATTTGAGCCATAGGTATTTTTTGTCATCCCTATTGTTTCATATTGAGGTTGATGACTTCAATAACTAACTTGTTGGTAGGGGAGCAGCCTGACCCACTAGGAAAGGTACAAACAAGGGGTTGAGAGAGCTGGGTGTGAATTCATTTTCCTACCACTTACAAATTATGTAAACTTGGGCAAGTGAGTTCACTCCAGATTCTTCACGTGCAATATGGCGAGAATGATCAGCTTTGATCAGTCAAGGATTTGTTATAGGTTTTCTCATACACTTTTTTATTTAATCCCTGTCATAACCAGAGGGGCAGATAGTGGGAGAGTTAGAATTCGGTCCCATCCAGTCTGACCCCAGCCCATGTGTATATAATCATCTCACCCCACTGCATGCACTTTTCCTACTTTTCTTCCCTCATATCCTATCTTGCTGAACTGTAGTAAGCCTTGGAGATGCTGTGTGCAACTTGCCTAATTACTTGTAAGACTAATAATTATAACTATGACATGTGAGGTGTAACTTCTTGGTCTAATGTTTGTTTAGCCTAGGAATGCCCCTACAACTCTGACAGCAGGTCTCCAACCTCTGCTTGATTGCAGGGTACAGTCATAGCCTTAGATCTCTGTGTCACAAACTTAGGATGAAACAGAATGAAGTCTTGGTGACTGACATCACAGAAAAAGCACCATCCTTACCATACAGCCCAATGGCCTAACTGCAGAAGTATGGACATTTGCACAAATGCACTGAAGATTAATGGCAAATCTGTAACAACATCTCCCCAGGAAACAAGGAGGAAAGATCAGGATGCATTCAGCTGTGGAAATCTAACAACCACTGTCTTGTAGAATAAAACCAAACAATATCTACGGTTTCTATATTAAACCTAAAATTGTAAGCTCAAAATTGGTTCAATGAACACTGACAGAAAGCTCATGCCAAAAAAGTTAGCCCACTTTCTCCTGCACTAAATCATATGCCATCAACAATATTCAAAGATAGTCAATGTTCGTCCCATTTACCTTTTAACTTCTTGCGATCTGGCTTCTACTGCTTAACAAAATGTACTCCCTAAATATCTCGTGACTCCAAAACATCAAAATCATAGGCTTTTTATAGAATTCATCCCTATGGTTTTCTTTTTATTAAGAGGATTTCATTCATTTTTTTTTCTTTTCTCTTTTATTTTTTAACGTAGCTCCTCCATTAATGTTCAGATTTTGTAGTGTCCTGGTTTTGACTTTGAACGAATGCTCGCTCTCTTTTCTGACTCTCTTTCTTTAACCCTAATGTGGATATTTCTAATCCCTAAATGTGGATATTTCTAAGTGGTTCTCATGTCACCCTTTCATGCACAATTTTTCCACTTCCACAGTTTCTATTCTCACTGGGGACACTCCAGCTATGGAACGGTTATGATACCACCTCAGATTCCCAGTCTTGTGCTTCCAATTGTTTGCTACATTATTCCAGTGAAATAATTCATCCAGATCCCAAATTCAACACGACTAAATACTAACATATTTATACTTCTGTCTTCTGACCAATTTTATCTAGCCAGAAACTTCAGCCCTATCCTTATCCACTTTCTCAACATTAGTCCCTACATCCAATTTAATAATTCATGCTGAATTTTCACCTTAGTATCGTCCTATTTCATTCCCTGACTGCAGTTTTTTGTTTGTTTTTTAACTTGACCCTGGCCACAAATTACCAATGATCACAGCTTTGGATATAAATCCCATATGGATTGAATTAATCTCCTACCCTCTGCTTAAAGACTCTTATTAATTTCTCCTCTACTAATGTCAACCCTGGTTTTTCTTCTTTGAATTTTTGTTTGGCACTTGTGGCAATTCCTCTTGGTGATATTGAAAACATGTCCCATAGAACTAATGAAGTTGAATCCAGCAGAAAGTTCAAAGTTTGTTTTTCAGAGAACCATTTCCCCCCAGTCAGCTATTGTGTCTTTTCAGACCCCACTAATAAATCCAACAGCAGTCTCCACAGAAACCTAGACTCAAGGTCAACTGATATGATTCCAGCATATAAACAGGTATGATCCTGCATTCAAGCAAGGCCTTGGAGAGATAATGAGCCCAAGATCCCACCCAAATTATGCTAGCTCTTAGACAATTCCCATAGCCCTTTCCCCTTGTCCAATGGTTAGATTTGCCTCAGTATAATGTTAAAGGCTTTGCCCAAGGAGGAGCACAAATTTGATTAACATAATGTACAATGCATGTATAAGCATGTTTTCTCAGTATGCCTATGCAACCTCATGCCCGCCTTTAAATGCGATGGCAAATCTCTCTTTTCTGAATATTTATCCTAACCATAAATAAAAGGAACCCACTTACCCCTTCTCAGTGAGTCATAGCTTTGGAAATTATGCTTTGTGATCTCCTACTTGCTGCAAATAATGTTTCCTTTATGTGACAACTTCACTTGGTGTGGTCTCTATCTGTTACTTATCAATGAGTGAACTGGCCTTGGTTTGATTACAAGATGACCCAACTTTCCTTTTCAACACCAATCTCTTTGGCTCACTTTCAGCTACAAAGTAACTATGTGACACTGCCTGGGTAATGAGATGTGAGCTGAAGTCTACTATGAAATTCACAGGAAAATTTTTGTTTTCTTGAAAAAGACTTCTCCCCCTTTATTCTTCCTGCTGATACATATGTGATGGCTGGACTTGAAACAGCCTTCTCCAACCATGAAGAAAATGCCAAGAGATTCACAGAGGCTTCCATAGTTACATCATTGAATTATGTTAATCACACCACCAACTACCTTCTCCAAACTTCTCATTATATAAGAATAAACTAATATCGCAGTCTGCATAAAAAACATGAGCTCTCTCTCATATTTTGGTGACTCTTGGAATTCCTCCTTTGGCTCACCAACATAGCCCCTCCCCACTGCTGAGCTTCTCATTCTGACAGAGTATTCTGCTGAATGTGACCTCTTTCCTCTAAGGAAGGGGTGTTTCAGTGTTTCAAACTGAGCCAGCCCATCCTCTCTGCTCACTTCTCCCTGAAGACTGGTCATTACCCTTACAGCCCAGGTTCTTACAAACTTATCCTGGGTGACTGACAGTTTCTGGTCTTCTTTCAAGTCTCTTCCAATTCCACTCTATGTGAGATACCATCATCAGGAAGATTTTCACAAAGAACATTTGGTAATAATACCAAAGAGTCCAGTGGTAATATACATCAAATAATGTACTAAAAAAATCTTCAATGTCTCCTTTCTGCCTATCACACTGAAACATTCAAAATACTTCATAATATACCGTCAGTAAAAAAAAAAAAAAAATCAGCCTACATAATGTAATTTTTCTATATTTCACTTATATCCTTGGCAAATAAAAAATGTTATTGTCTTTAAATGAATCCTGTCATTTCCCAATTGTATAGTACTATTTATATTATTTCTTCTTTCTGGAATGTGTAACGTCTTCCCTCTTCATCTTCTCTTCTAAAGATTACCCATTTATCAAATCATAGCTCAAGTGTCACCACTTCTACTGTGTCCAATGATTCTTTAAAATGGAAGAATTTTTACTTTTCTAGCATCTCTTGGTATTGTGATTTAAGGCATTTAACACAACCAAATAGTTTTCTCACTTGAGTACCCATGATATTATCAGCAACTTGAGGGTAGTAGTGATGTAAGAATATTTTATTTTAACATTCAAAAAATATTTATTGAGTCCTTATTGTTCTAGCTGATGGTATAAACAAGATAGACCAAGCCCTTGTTCTCATAGAGTTTATGTAAATGGTACAGCATGTTTTACAGATAACAAGCAAGTAAATAAATAAACAAAACAGGAGAATCTCAGATTTAGATTGGGTAGTTGGAGAAGTCTCACCAAGGAAGTATTTGAGAAGAAATCTCAATCACCAGAAGACAGCAAATAGAAAGTCATCCAGCGGGGAGTGAGTGTGATGTGTTTGAAGTACACATAGAGGAGTTTGTGGCTGGAGCATGGTCGGGGGGGAAGAGAAGAGTAGTGTGAGATAAGGTTAAAGACTTAAGCAAAGGCCAGATCTTGAAGGTTCATGAAGGGTTTGGATTTCATCTTAAGGTTTAAAACAGGGAGTAAAATGATGTGATTTATAATACAAAATGATCTCTCTGGCTGCTGTGTAAAAAGTGGATTATACAGGGTCAAGAAGAAGCAAGATTATTTGGAAGGCTGCCACTGTAGTCAAGAAGATGAGATGATAGTAGGTTGAATTTGGTGGTAGTAGAAGAGAGAGAAAGAGGATCCATTTATAGTTTCTATAATATTAAGCATGGTATCTGAAGATAAAAGAAATTCAATTATATTACTAAATATATGTACAAGTATTTCCAAATAGTTTTACCTTCTTAATGTCTTTATTATCTTCAACACTTTCCTGTTTTGAATTGCATAATATGACTTAATATATTCCTGTTTGACAGTTGGGAAGTCAAAAAGAAAAAAAAGGGGGGGAGGGGGAACCCATATTGAAGGAAACAGTAGAAATCCTATAACAGTTGATAACTAACAAAGAACTGAAATGATGAAGGGTCATATTGTTAATGACGGAAGAAATAAATTACTTGAAACAAATGGTAAAAAGTTGAATTCAAAAACTATGATAGGATAAAAATGGGCAGGGCATTCAAATACAAAGATTGACATTTTAGAAAAGAGAGTCTCCATGAATGTTAGCTGGAATAGTGTGCCTACGGAGGATGTGAGTAAAGTGAATTCTCATTAAAATTAAGACCTTTTCTGTTCTGACTTACTTTTGATTCTCTGGAAATTATAAACAATTCACTTTACTATGTTGATATGATACATTTCCTAATCAGTACCTAATATTTTCTTACTAGAAAGTAAGTTTTATTTTTTGGAGACCATTATCTGTGACCTGCCTTGTTTCTAAATTAGGAATCTGAGAAAAGGTGCAGTTTGGTAGGTTCTTATTCTATTTCACATATACCTCCCAGGACATTTTAGATTTTTAATCCATGAAGATTCACCTTGCATGATAAAATCAATCCAAATGCCTTCAAACAAAAAGCAAAATTCTGGGGAAAATGCGATCAATTTTTGCCACTTTCCACCTGAAATGCTAAATGGGCCCTGAACCGTGTGAAACTTGGCCTCAGTCCGTGTGAAAACTGGCTGAAATCTGTATGAAAGGCAGTCTGGGTTCGTCAAAGTAGTTCATGAACTTTGGCCAAACTTGCAAGGTAACTGGTCCAAGTCTTAGTTTGTAATGCAACATGAAACCAGGTGAATTTCACATGGTTTCAGGTTTCATCCTGAAAATTTGGCCTGGCTTTATCATCCATCATCACTTTTTGGAACGATGAAAGCCAACACACCTTTTTGAAAATGAGGACTGTGTGCATGCTGATGACAGCTAAGCTGCGAACCACCCCTTTACTTCCTTTGCCAAAAGAAGATTTCTCAGAATGGAAACAGTTTCCCTCTTACCTGGAAAGGATAAGTTGAGTGATTTTGAGATTTCGTGCGGAAAGAAATGATACTCAATACATGGAGACACGCTATGTGAAATAATCACCACATACAAAGCAAGTGGCTATCCTCTAATCATTTAAGGTTATGAGAATTTTATTCCATTCACATCCATGACAGATATCATGATGTTTAATCTCCTCAACCACTAGCTTGAAGCTAGTCATCAGCTAGAATGACAGCACGAGAAACGAAATGCTTGGAGGCATGGTCATTATTTTTATAGAAAGAAATGGCTGAAGAGTGGAAAGGAAAACAAATCATGGCATACATTTTATGTAGTTTAATAAACACAAAGAGATAAGACTCCAAATTTTTCAAGTTTGCATCAACTACATCTTTTGCAATAAAATCTCTACTGCAATATAAATGAATTCAGTAATTAACAACATACAGCGCATTTTACAAAACCCCTACAGTTTCTGTTTTCAACCTGAAAGTTTTAAATGTGCTTTTCCACTGTAAAAAATGACTCTTCAACCAAATACTCGCTCTTGTGCATAGTGACATGAGAAAATTGAGAGGTATGTCTGAACGGAGCCACTACATCATTGGAACAGTATGTCTGAACATTTGGGTAATAAGGCACAGATGTGAAGCAGAGGACTTGGCACTACCAAGGTAACAACAAAGCATTCACCATTGTGTTATAATCGTTAAAAGAGCCACATTTGAGCAGAATAAAAGAATGCCCCTCCTCCCTGGAATGCTAAGTTATATTACACCTTTTATCTGCTTAAAAATCTATAAAATTAAGAAATTCAAATAAGTATTATTCAAATTTATGATGAAGAAGTAAAATATAAAATGCATTAATATTTTCATCTATAATATAACATACTTATGCAATAGCACATAAAATTTAACTGCAGAAAAAGGTCAAATTTGACAGGAATCCAAATGGCCTCATTATTGCAAAACAATGCATGCAAATCTGAAGGACCCAATAGCCAAGGGAATGGTGGCTGTTACTGACTTTTTAGTAGTGATTCTGGCCCTTCATCAGAGGGCTAATTATTGTACAGTGTCCTATTTACAGGTATCAAGTTAAAGCAATGCTACAGGATTTATCCATTAATTATTATTAAGGCTATTTCACTTACAAGTGGTATGGCATTTTTTGCCAGCTATTTCTAAACCATGACACAAACACAGTTATAAAAGCCAAAGCTACTTTAATTCAATAAGTTTGGAGCTGAAAATTAATTTTCTACCCAGGATTGGAAGAATACAACTTACCCGAGGTCCCTGATCACCTTGTTCTCCCTGTAGAATAGGAAGATGAGATGATAAACAGTTTTAGTGTAAAGGCTATATGTGATGCGCATTAAAAAGACCAAAATACAACATAGCATAGACCATACCAATGGATTTCCACTAACTTAATTTGTTTCTGCTACACGTTTTCTTACCTTATCACCTTTTGGACCTGGAGGGCCCTAAAAAAGAAAGAAAGAAAGAAAGAAAACACTTTTTAATAAATTTTTAAAAAATTATAACTTAAACAGATCAGCAGTTATCTGCAAGATTCATGCCTGCAAAGGGCAAAGAGGTATACCCATCAGTGAGGTTTATCAAGGAATTTTAGGCTACAAGTATAATTATAAGATGGTTAGAATGTGAAAATGGTATAATACATATACTATTATATATATAGTTAGTATAATGGTATTTATAGTATGGTATATATCATATACCGGTATGCATGGTACTATACCATACTGGTACACATACCAATAAAGTATAGTACTATAACGTAGCATATACTATATATACTGCCATACTACATACACAGAGAAAAGTGCACAAAGTCCACATGTCTTAATTACATAATATGCAAAATAAATTTTCACAAGTTAAATGTACCTATGCAAGTAGAACCCAACTAAGGAAAACTAGAGGGCTTATGGTAACATTTTCTTATCATTACTCTCAACTACTATTTCTGACCTCTGACAAAATAGTTTGTCTCTTTCTGTACTTTACAGAAATGGAATCATACCAGTATGCGTATGACCTCCATTGCTCAGTAAGTGTAAAATATATGCATAATTTTGTATGTAGCTGTAGATAGTTTGTTCTTACTGCTTTATAATATTCCATCATGCAAATAAACCATAATTTACTTGTTTATCCTACTTGGTCGATGCCATTTGTTTCCAGGAGTTTCTAGGTCTTGATTACTGAAAATAGTGCTGCTACAAATATCTTAGTTTATGTCTTTTGATTAAAAACTGTATGCATTTCTGTTGGGTGTAAATCTAGGAATGGAATTATTAGGCTATAGAAAATACCTAATATGTTTAGCTTTAGTAGGTACTGACAAATCGTTTTTCATTGTGATTCTAACAATTTATACTCCCATCACCAGTTTACAAGAATTTCAGTGCCCTTATATCAATACCAATACTTGGTATTTTCCATCTTTTTTTGTTTTAGACATTATGGTGGGAGGTGTAGTAGTTTCACACTGTTTTAACTTGTATTTCTTCAGGGATTAATTAGTTTAACTCCTTTTAATGCATGTTTTGTCCTTTTTGCATCTTCACCCACAAAGTGTCTATTCATATCTTTTGCCCATTTTCTATTGAGTTGTCCTTTAGACTTACTGAAGTTCTTTACATATTGTAATATCTGTATGTATCAAGAGAGAGGTATGAGTAATTTACATTATTCTGAATATGAGTTTTCTATCAGTTATTTTTTGCAAATATATTCTCCCACTCTGTGTACTGTGTATATTCTCTTAACTGGGTTTTGATTAACAGAAGTTTAATTTTAATAAAACTCCATTTAACATTTTTTTCTTTTTTTCTCTTCTTGTATTTCATTTAAGAAATCTTTGCTACTTCAAGGACATAAAGAGGTTCTTTTATGTTTATTCTAAAAGCTAAAAGCCTTATTGAAACTACTATAACACTGTATGTTAACTATACTGGAATCAAATTTTTAAAAAATTAAGATAAGTAAAGTAGAGATGTTATATAAATATATAATGTAGAATATCACTCAGCCATAAAAAAGAATGAAATCTTGCCATTTGTGGTAACACAGATGGATCTAGAGTATATGATTCTAAGTAAAATGTCAGAGAAAGACAAATACCATATGATTTCATCCATATGTGATAATTAAGAAACAAAAGAAACAACAAAGTAGAAAAAAAGAAACAAAAAAGTAGACTTTTAACTATAGAGAACAAACTGGTGGTTGCCAGAGGGGAGAGGGGGATGGGTGAAATAGGTGAAGGGAATTAAGAGTACATTTATCATGATGAGTACTGAGTAATGTATAGAATTGTTGACTCACTATATTGTACACCTAAAGTAAATATAATACTGTACATTAAACTTATATTACTTGAGATGGTATGGTACACAAAACAAAGTAAGAAAACCAACAATAAAAAAATAAAGTAAAAAATAGAGGTTTTATTACTTTATTTTTCATACTCAGATCTGAATTCATGGAGAACTGATTTTGTGCATGATGTGAGGTCAACGTCAAGACGGTTTTTCTTCCTATGTGTGGATCAAATTAACCCTACACCATTTATTGAAAATGAATCTTTTCCCCATGGTAGTACAGTCTTATCTTTGTCATAAAACAGATAGCCATACAGATGTAGCTCTTTTGGGATTTTCTACTTTTTGGGCAGCCGTCTATTCTTAAGCCACATTGAGATTTTCTTCATCTCTGAACAAAAATGCTAGCAGGACATACTATTTCTAGAGGAATCAATACAAGCCCCCCCCCCAGCTCTTAAAATTGAAATCATATTTCAGCTCAGCCTACTTGAGAAACTGGAGCATTTCAAAGTTACCTTCAATCAATCTCTCACCTTCACCTGCGAGTGGCAAAAAGGCTGGGAAACGAGTGTAAGTCTAGACTAGAAGCACAGCCAAGGTTTTAGCAAAGTACTCCTTCCTAAGACCTTGAAATGTCATTTCAGGTGGAAATGTAGGAATAATCAGTCTACTAAAATATCTCTTGCTAAGTATCTGCTACAGAGGAACTGTCCTAAATTCCTACTCTCAGTTGTGAGACTTCTGGTAACAGCTGTGAGGTTATCATGAATTTAATAATAACAATAATATCATGTCTGGTAGTTTATATATTTTACCATCAACAAAGAACTTTCACCTGTTACTGTATTTAATCTTGTCCCAATCCAATGAAGAGAGTATTATGATATTCCTTTTATAGATGCCAAAAATAAAATTCAAAGATTATCAAGGTTAGATCTCTTGCAAGTGAGTTAGCCAGGACTTTAACCTAGTCTGTGTGACTAGGTTAGGATGATAAGTGTTGGGACAGAGCTCTAGAACTGTATTTTCATAAAGAATGATTACTATGTTTCTGCCTTCAACAGATGCCTTCTGAAATGGCTCACAATTACATTTCCGAGTATCCTGTAGTGACCCCAGGATCTCAAGTACAAAATGAGAGAAAGAGTAATTGTAGAGGTTTAGAGAGAGAGAGAGAGAGAGCTAAGATAACAGAATCAACTAAACAAACTCTTGTTTCTCTTATCCCCAAAATAATTGTGCCATTAAAACAAAGGAAAACCAAGGAAATCATTTTTCTTTATGTTTTCAGTAAAATTTTAATGTTTTATTAATGTTTTCAGTGAATCAATTAGTGAGTAATTGGTATAGACTATGCGTCTATCCCTGTAAAATTAAGTCTAAAGAATTTATTTGATTGTTTTTAACACACATAAAATGTTCTCTAATGCTCTACAAGTAGGGTATTATTTTTGGTGAGGCAAAGGAAACCCCAAAAAACAGAGGATACCTACCATTCAGTTTAAAAAATAAAATGGAGATTCCAGTCTTGATTTAAATAACATGTTATTTAAGTCTATTTTGATTTATTTTACATTTATATACAAATGCCTATAAAAAGTTTGGCAGTATTCTAGGCACTCATAGAAGGTATGGTGGGAGAAGCTAATTTAGAAAACATGAATGGTCTGTTTTGAAAAGTTTAATAGTCTAGTGCCACAGTTAAACACTTCCTACTACTAGCATTAAGAAAAACTCGCCTAGAAAATCCAGCTACTATCAAGTTACTTACTTTATGTATGTTACAGTGGAACTCCTCCCCTGCTCCTACCCCTTAACCCCCAAAAGCTTCTTCTTCTTAAAGTTTAGTTTCTTTTTGCTGTTGAGATTTTAGAGGCCAAGCCTCTCATTGTACCAGTCCTCTAAAGGCACTTCATTAGGTTTTATGGCATGTGTGAGGTCAAAACTTTTCTAAAACGATTTACAGTGGTGAGCAGGGATGAGTTTTTTCCCCAGAGTTCAATGACTAATGCCAAAATCACATATGAAAACTAGACTTCTTTAGACAGTTTGCCATAAGAAAGGATCCTTAATTCATGAACACATAAAAATTTGCATTCACAATTGAGCAATAAAATACTGCTGTTTCAAAAGAGGTTGTTTTTGAGCAGACTAAATGGCGTCCTGGCACCTGCCAGCTCAAGACAGAACCGAAGCAGAGGTCAACCTCCATTCACAGCTGTGGTGGCTGCTTCGGACACTCCAGACCCCATTTGTGCTCTTGGGATTAATGGCAGGTGTTTTCTTCTGCTCTAACTGAAATCCCATTCTTTCTGAATTGGATCCTCTTCAGTGCAAATATGGATTGAATTTGAAGGAAAAAGAGGATGACCTTAGTAAACACAGACAGTATTTCAAAATTTGGGAGCCATGGTTTTCTTCTAGGTCAAAATATTACAGAGGAAAGAAAGGTATCTTTGATTATTAACTTTTTAAAATTAAAGCTGGGTCACTATTTAAATTATTTTGTCTTTTGACTGATACTAGCTAAAGGATAGGCAATAAATGAAATTAAGGAATATTTGAATTACAGTATATTTTACATGGCATTTTGTTGTTCCCAGCTGTACCAAACTAACAATTTGATAGTTAATGGATGTGTTTGTTGTTTAGGTATCAGTATCAGCGACTGGCAGCTATTTGAAAATAAAACTTTGTTCTAAAACAAAGTTGAGGTCAATGGTAAGTAAATATGGTAAAATTAGTGGTTGTAAATAAGGTAATAGTGAATCATTATTTATGACTCTTTATGTAAGGCTTCTTTTGGAATTCCTTTCCTTCTGGTTTGGTCTGGTAGGTTGGAGTCAGATTTTTTATTATGTCTGCTTAAATAAATAAACAAGAATGTTTGATGTGATTATTTCTAATAAGTTTTTATCTTATTAGCCCTAGTTACATAAATTTTAAAAAGTGTTACCAAAGCTTTTATTATTAACAGTAGTTGGAACGTTTCTTTAGAGTGGTGTTAGAGTGTTATTAATTTACTACCAATATACGTATAAATACCAGTGGTAATTTCAAATTAGTCCCTAATCAAATGACTTCATGTTCAGAATTTATGGCAACAATCCTGTTTGTACCAAGCCTTTAATATGAATCTTGGCCTATACCAACTTCAGCCTCCCCAAATCCATTTCTATCCTAGTAACAAAGATTTTAGATTTTTTTTCCATGCTCTATTATCTATTTTGATTAAATTATTAAGCCAAACTAAAAGCATTGTGAATGAGAAGCACAATAATTGAGATTCAGTAAAATGTTGGATTTCAATCTGCACAAAACTAATTGAAATATAGCTGGAAAAGATATATTCATGGAATCTGGATATTCCAGTTAAGACCTTTCATTCACTAGAACTGTAAATTTTACCTACTTTGAATGACAAAAGCTAAAGCGAGAATGATTTTTTTAAAGATGGCAATCATGAAAACAAAACTAAATTCTGCCAGAAGTAAAAAAAAAAAAAAAAAAAAACAACTCTGGACATTCTTGGCAGCCAGAGCTGCTAGAATAAGAATAAAGTTATGATTCTTATCCCTGCAAAGTGTAGATCATTCTCATTTTTGGACTATAACAACCCTTCTTCTGATTAATCTTTTCATTACCATAGAGTTACAAAGGCCAGAATGTTTTATTTTCTAAGCATCTATAGCCAACTACCAGCCAGTCAATGTGCTCTGAGTCTGGAGGAAAGTTATGTAAACATCATTGTAATCAGCGGAAGGAATGCTCTACAGACAGAAAAGAAAGTGGGAGAACTGGAGTTCCAAAGATGATACTGGAACTGGCTCTTGAAAGTTGTCCAGACATAAAGGGAGCTGGGAATGAGTAAAGAAGTTCAAGCAGAAGGGGAGAACACGCACAAGTGTGGAAGAACATCATGCTATCAGAGAAAGACAAGGAGTTCAGGGTTGTAAGAACATATGTGGTGTGGGGAGTGGAAACGTGGAATAGTAAGATTTGAGGAAGAGATTCGGGAAGGTTGGCTAATAATACCCAAGTCCCTGGGCCAAATTCTGTCATCAATTTAACAAGGCAGTGGTAAGATCAAGTGTGCTCTGTGGGACTCTGAGAGCATGAAACGCTATCCTTTTTAGAAAGTTGCTGCCGTGGTCCAGGAGATAGATGATCATAGGAGCAAAGGAAAAATTCTAGATTCAGAAGACATTTCTCAGATAGAACCAACAAGACCAGTTAATGGAATGGACATGAGAGCCATTGACAAATCACCAACATGGTGACTCATTTCAAAGTTCATAACATAGTGCATTAGCAGAAAATGGTTGATCTACACTACATAAACTGTGATGAACACAGGAGCTCAAGAGCCAAGTGAACCATAAAGAATTTTAAATCTGGTTTTAGGGGTATTCAAATCCAAATTGATTGTTAGCAGCCTTGGCTGCCCAATTAGAGTAGCTGAGAAGGGGAGAAAATTCTCTACTGTCACTGTTGGGTAAAAGGAGAACAGATGACATATGGTGGCTATACTGTGCAGCCACACTTCCTCTTTATTAACTTACCAATAAAGTACACCGTTTTTACATTTCTTCCTCTGCTTTTAGACTGCAAGCTGACTGTGGGCTTACCATATTTAAAAGCTGTAATTTCCCTAGTTTTTTAAGGATAAGGACAACAATCTCTCCAGCATGGGCCTTTCTCAGGCATTCTTGCCAACATGGTTTAATCAATGTTCACAGACCCCCTACAAGGCAAGGAAATAGGAAATAACCCATTTTCCCTTGTTCAAGTAGGATAAAAGCCTAAGTTCTACAGATGGTAAGATTTCTGCCTACTCTCTGACTGCAGCATGAACTGGCCCATTGTGCCAATGAGATAGATGCTCTTAAGCCATACATTCATGAATAAATTGAATTTGGTAGTTTATAGCAAGTATCTGAAACTCACAAAATCATATCGCAAATAGAATTAATAATGGAAAAATCTATGCTTACTTGAAAAATAAGGACCCTAGCTATTTACATGTCGATAATTCTACTATACTACAGAGTGAAGTGTTTTATGCATTTAGCTTAGGCTCACTTTGAACTGTGTTCTTCCAAGTATATACCTAAAACCTTGAAATCTATAGTTTTCTGCTTTACTGGTGTAATACATATTTTTAGGGACATTTCTTCTTAAAATCACCTTTTTTTTTTGTTTGTTTTGTTTTATTGTTTGTTTCATAGACTTTTAACTTTGCAAATGACTTCAAGAGGTAATGTGTAAATTTTAAACTTTTTATGGAAAACCTGACATGAAAATGTAGGAGGGCCTATAGGTAAGTATAGACGTGTGTGTGTGTGTGTGTGTGTGCGCGCGCGTGCGTGTGTGTGTTTGTGTTTGCATATAATTTCTTTTTAAATGTTTCAGATAAAAATAAAAATAAAAAGCAAAAAGTATCAGGGTGCCTGGGTGGCTCGGTCAGTTAAGTGTCTGCCTTGGGTTTAGTTCACAATCCCGGAGTCCCAGGATTATTCCCTGCTCAGTGGAGAGTCTCCTTCTCCCTCTGACCCTCCCCCTGCTCATGTGCGCTCTCTCGCTCTCTCTCTCTCTCATTTTCTCAAATAAATAAAATAAATAAACAAATAAATAAGTAAAAATAAATAAATAGATAAATAAAATAATAAAATAATAACCATAATAATAATAATAATAATAATTTTAAAAATAAATAAAATCTTTAAAAAATTTTTAAAAAGCAAAGGTATAATTTGGAGAAACTATTTCAAAATAAACTACATAAAGTGTCTTGGTGTTCAAGAGCTCAAGTCATGGAGTCGAACATAATTCAGACTGAAATCCTGGTTGTGATCACTTGTGTGAATTTTGGCAGGTTAATTAAATTCTTTAAGCCTCAGTTTCTTCATCTGTAAAATGGGAAAAACAATGTTTATTATTCGGCTAACATCAAACGCTATCCATGAAACAATTTATAGAATGCCTGATTGACCAATGGTAGTGATTATTAAGTACACCATTAATATTTTTAATATTTTAATTATATAAACATAAATATAAACATTTTTCTTCAGATATTTGACCTGAGGATAAAGAAGGCAAACATACTGATTTCCTAAAATCAGGAGGTGTTGGAGGCCACAGCACAGTTGGAGTCGAGGATCAAACCAGGCCCTGACTTGTGTCTCCTTTAAAATCCAGACACCTTGACAAGGTTAAGGACGGGGAAAGTAGAGTAACACTGAGAAAGTGTCTGTGCTATGTGTCCTGCGCTCGCCTACGTGACTTCCCACACGTTCTCCCTACAGAAGGGAACAATGTGGTCAGGGTCTTAAATTCTTAGTTGGTCCTTGTTGTTCTGTACCTCCCATAACCCACTCCCTGGTGGATTGTCTTGCTAATGGCTTTAGCCGAGACTACTACCTGGTATCACGAGGTTCCTCATAGTTAATGTAAACTTGTTATAGAAACTTGCGGTCATCTGACTGGGTACGGATGTATTACTCCTCCTATTGTGGTCTGCCTTATAAATGATTGTAAGATGTGGAATAAAATCGGCACTGTTGGACATCCTCCTCACTGTCCCTCTTGTCCCCATCTTTGTCTCTTAATTTCTTTTCACCATCCTCTTACCCTCAGGTTTCCTGGTCGATTTGTCACGCCGGCCGCAACAAGGGGGCCATGTGGTAAGAAACATGATAGGCATATGGTTGAAAATGTTTCCAGAATACAAAGGTTTAATATAGCTTACCTTGATATTTAGGAACTATTGCCAAAAGAAAACCAAAGCAGACAAATGCATTACTCAATGACTAACCAAGACTACGCTTTAGGCCCTAGAACTACCTAGTTGCCCTTAGCATATAGTAGGTGCTCAATCAATTTTTGCTGAATTGAAACACCCAGAATGAAAAGAATGCAATAAAACTCTCAGTGTTCAAAGCAGCACATATAAAGAATTATACAAGAACCAGATTCAATGTTGCTGCAGAAGAACCGTGTTTATGATAGTGTCAAACTCTGCTAAGTCAGGGAAGGGAATTACAGCTATAAACAGATTTATAGCTTCAGACTTTACACCTTTCATTTTGTATTGAAGATTAAAAGAGACCCAGCAGAAAAGAGTGTAAGTATAAACAGAAATTTCAAATATTAAAACCAGCCCCACTTATTGCAAAACTAATTTTTAAAGCTATTCTTGTCTGGGCATTTTCTGTGGTGAGATTGTAACTTTTAAGTTCCTTTGTGATGTCAGTTCAAGCCCTGAACAAGGGACCATAGGTGCCCACGATCAGTCTTAAATCATAAGCAGCTGCCATAAGGAAACAATTAGTGGGATCTAGCACTGAAAGAAAATTTAGAAAAACCAAACATTTAAAAAGGACTCTCAAAAGTAAGACTGATGTAGCTCAATGGAGTTAAGGGCTTATAAAACAGCAGGAATCGGGGAAGCCCACTCTGGCTTTCTTTTCTAACACAATACAAATTAAATACAGCCAAATTACTGCTCCTGCCAATCAAAACCAAGGGTTCCCTTCTCTCTAGCCTCATCCCTTATATCCAAATGTTTTAAGTGACTGCTAAAACTTTTTTGTTTAACTTTGCTTTTTTTTTCTTACTCATTTTTAAGAGGTCAAATAAAATGAACTCCATGGTGAAAGACTTGGAATCCTAAACATTCTTTTTGTTGAAAGAAAGTATCAACTTGCTCTCTAAATGCCCACAGTAGCCCCTGTGATTTTATAGCTAATGGTGTAAGCTATCCTACAATACTCTTACCCTTCTCCATAGAATTTGAATGTATTCAGAAGCATAGCCTTCTTTACACCATGGGTTTAATTTATAAGTTTTTTTCAGCATGCTTCCTAATATACTGTCCCAACATAATCTTGCCCAGGCTACTCAAGAAAGCCTGGTTTGCAGGTCACCTTGAATCTTTGCTTCATTCATTGTATTTTATAAAGCATTGCAGTTTTGTGAAGGGCAACTGAGCACAACAGAGAGGTAAGGACAGATATCTCTTTGAGTCTAAGGAGATATGGAGAAGGAATAAAAACCAATCAACTATTAAATGAGACCAGGAGAGTGGGGTGCTTGGGTGGCTCAGTGGATTAAGCCTCTGCCTTCGGCTTAGGTCATGATCCCAGGGTTCTGGAATCGAGCCCCACATTAAGCTCTCTGCTCAGCAAGGAGCCTGCTTCCTCCTCTCTCTCTGCCTGCTTCTCTGTCTACTTGTGACCTCTGCCAAATAAATTAAAATCTTTTAAAAAAATAAATAAAATAAAAAAATAAATGAGACCAGGAGAGCCTGAATCTCAGGGCTTGTCTATGATTCTCAAGCTTCCCCTATAAATTAGAAGCCCAGTCTCTTACTCTCTGCTATTGACCAAAAGGTCAAAAATTTTTAATGTAAGCTTCTACAACTACCATGCTTTCCATTTCCACAACCTTTTGTAGCACCACCTCCTCTCCCTGTGGAACAAAGATAATATCCTACCAGGGCACTGAGGCCTCCTCCCCAACCTTGCCAGCTTTGTATCATCGCTCTCAACCAATACATTTCCCTCGGGCTCTTCCCCTTGCTCTCCAAACACATCCATTCGTGCTCTCCAAAAGTTAAAGGGAAGAAAAGTTGCTTTTGCCTTCTATTCCCTCACTTTAAGGTCGTATCATCTCCTATCTCCATTAAACTTGTTTAATAATAGATGGGCCATAGAAATAAAGAAAATTGTATTTGAGGAAAGAGAAAGGAGGTAGCAGAGTAGAAATCATATTTTTACAGTCTGGTTTTGGGAAAAATAAAGTAACGTGAGTTGAAATACATATTGGTCTTAAGGGCATTTCTTTCCATTAGGAAGAAGAAAGCTAAGCTATGAGAAGGGAAACTGCTGAGCCAGTCTTTAGGGCCCTGGAAAGGAGTCAACCTGGGCTAAACTAAAACTAAATAAACCAGAACTTTGGGGAGGAAGGGTTGACAAAACCCAAACATGTCATGACTGTCCAAATTTGTGTCTAAATCTTTTCTCTTTTCACTTTACTCCCTTCATCAGCTATCAAATGTACCCTCAAGGCTTTAATTATTACCTGACTTATGTCCTCAATTCTTTTCCAGGCTGCAATGCTGCATTCCCAACTGCTCACCAGATGTCTAAGCCAAGATATGCCATCATCAGCTCGAACTCATCATTCTCAAACCAACTTCTCAATTTCTACTGCAAGCCACTCATGACTCCTGACCTTCCTGTTTTTGTTATACACACCACTACTCCTCCAACTTTAAAAGGTCAGTGTTATGTTTGATTTGGTAAATGGAATCTGTTGCCAAGTCCCAGAGATTTCATTCTCCACAAAATCCCTTGAATCTGTCTTTCCATGTTTGTTGCCAGCGTCCTTATTCCTGGAAAACAGGAATAGTCTACAACCTCTCCAGGTCTTCCCTCAATTTATTCCATCCTACATACTTTTGTCAGATTATGTTTCCTAAAGCACATTTCTGAACATATTCCTCAGCACCAAAAATGTCAAGGGCCCAGTGAAAAAGTTATTATAGGCAATAATCCTCCACGGATCCAAAAGCTGTTACAGGAAAGGTTGTGGAGAATCAGGCCAATAGCACTTGACCTGCTGATCAACAGAATATTACCTGCCTCTTGATTTAAGAAGGGAGTATACTATACCTTCATAAGAGACTATTCCTAAAAACGGAACCAGAACTTAATCAAACTTCTAAATGGAACTTGCAGTGTACGAGAGATACAGAAGACAGGGGAACAAGTTAAACAGCACCACAAGGAATTCTTTAGATCTATCGAGAATGTGGGGCATTCTATATATAGGTCAAAGGTTGTAGGAAAATTAGTGACATGAAAAAAGATTTTTCAAAAGAAGAGGCCTAGGCACTAAAAGAGTCTGAAGAGTTATAACAATTAAATGCCAACTGAGTTTGGGATCTTGATTCAAACAAACCATCTACAAAAAGACAAGTTTGAGACAACTGGGGAAATTTGAATATGGATTGGGTATGATGATAATAAGAAATTATTGCTGATTTTATTAGTGTTGATAATGAAATGATGGTTATATTTTAAAAAGGCCCTATCAGAGATTCATATTTTAGTATTTGCAGATTCAATGACAGATATCTAGGTTTTGCTTTTAAATACATCGGCAAACAAAACAAATGAGAAAAACAAGGGAAAAATAAATTCATGAAATACTATTAGTCACTGATAATTTCTGAAGCTGGGTGACAGTTCCAGGGCAGTTTATAATACCATTTTCTTCTCCTTTTGAGTATGTGTGAAAATTCTCCAAAGAAGTAGTTACATCATTAAAAATTTTATTTTAGGCAACCCTTCAGATTCCCACTGACTGAAGTGTAAACTGCTGCCTCTGTCTGAAGTCCTCTATTATCTGCTCCTAACTTTCCTTTTGTGTTTTATGCCCTCTCCCACCTCTGCCCCGATCCCCAACATGAGGATTCTGTCCTTCAGTCAGCCTGGAATACCAGCAGTTCTCAGAGGAGCCTTCACTGCTCTCACTGCTGTCCCTCTGTTCCTGCCATTCTTTCTACTGAAGAAGCTTCCTTAAGTATCATTAGACTTGAAATAGTTATCGCACACCTTCTTGAAACCTCTTACCTGGCAACGTGACCTATGGAGCTATTTGGAAAGAAAAAAAAAATAAATAACCACAGCAGAAATTTGAGTTTCTGAGAGAAATGTTAGTCCCAGTACAAATGTTACTCCAGTAAGCATCCGGTCTCCACCCCTCTACAATCTCACGGTCATTGATGACCCATCATTGATGGCTCGTCTCAGTGACTTCTCTTCGATAAGCTTTCCTTGCCCCTCCTTTGGAGACGTTTTCCCTTTTGAATTCCTAAAGCACTTGTGACGCTTTGATAAAACTCCGCTCACCATGCTAGGTATAAGATTTGTGCTTCCTAGTAAGCTATCAGGGACCCTAAGGGCAAGGAGAAAGGCATATGGGGGAAATATAACAAACAATGCCTTTGGAAGTTTTAACATGTACTAAAACATGACCTTAGGCAGGTCACTTAACCTCTCTGACCCTCAGTTTCTGCATCTGTGGAACGGAACAAACAATATTTACCTCATATGTGAGTTGCAGGAAGTAATTAAAAGAACATATGGTCTGTAAATATTATTTCCTTCCACTCTTCTCTTCCTAATTCAAATGCAGTCTTGTACCTTATATATGGTAAGTATTAATAAATATATTATCAGATTTCTTGCAACAGAGGTCTCTAAGAAGTTATCAGAATCAAAATTAGTATTCCCCGAATAGCCTATTGACTTTCAAAAAGCCAAAGATATCTGTATGGCCAACATGCTTCCAATGAATGTTTATGAGGATATATTTGACTTCAGCTAGAAGTTGTGCTTTTTGGGGTCACTATAATTTCTCATCTGTTGACTCACAACCCTAGTCAGAGAATAAAGACTAATAGTAAGTGGAATAAAAAAACTTTGCACAGTCTCTTGAAGATGAACTCTACTCAATGAAATACATATTTCTTCCCCTGTCTCAAAAAAGGAGAGATGTTTTTGGCTCCTGTCTACCTCCTGCCTGTGACTCCCAACTTTTAGAAAGAATGTTTTATTTTTACTCTTCCCACGTTTTCAATACTGAGTCATTCCTAAAACCATGGCAGTATTGCTTTGAAAACCATCAGACCACTAAAGTCTCTAAGTAAACCCATAGTTGGAAACCTGGTGACTATAGCTCACAGAGCTAACAACTCCTCCTTTAGCTTCTCTGGCAACGCCTTCTGCTGGGTCTTCCACCATCTCTGTAGGAGAACTTCCTTTTCCTTTTTCTCTCTGTAATTCATAACTAACCCTCCTCCACCCATGACTTATTTTACCCTCGATAACACACTTTCTGGGCATCTCACTCATTTCCACAACTTCAGTTGCTACTGCACACCCAGCTGTGGCTTCTTTCCAGGACTATGCCTACTGCCCACTCTGCATTTGTTCCGGAACACACTGTTCTCACCTCAGATCCTGATGCCCACCACTAAGACCAGTTTGTTTTCTTTGAGTAAAATGCATATACTTCATTCAGGGTCTTGATGGTCTACACTGAGACTGTGTGAATTAGATAAGGAGGCTTTCCTCCAGGTAGATGCAGCCCCATTCCAGAGCTCAAGTGAAGCACAAGCTGAATTTTAGACTTCCCTGTCTGTTTGCTGAACAGCTTTGCACAGTATACAACTTACACGAGTGTAAATGGTGGCCCTGAGCTTATTGCAAGGATAAGATTTCTTTTGGAAACTGAAACCCCCACTGTGTTTATTCTTTTCCAAATAGCTCCATAGTTCAGGTTGCCAGGTAAAAGGTTTCAAGGGAACTGTGTCATAAGTATTCTTTTTAAAAAAATTTTGTCATAACTATGCTTACTATATAATACTAGATATTTATTCAACTTTATCAATTCAGGATGCATCTTCTTTGATTTGTTTTCAACTCAGTGTACTTTTTAAGAAGATTTTATTTATTTATTTGAGAGGGAGAGCATGAGAGAGCATGGGTAGGAGAGGGGCAGAGGGAGAAGCAGGCTCCCTGTTGAGCAAGGGGCCTGATATAGGGCTCGATCCCAGTACCCTGGGAACATGACCTGAGCAGAAGGGGCATTCTTAACCCACTGAGTCACCCAGGTGCCCCTCAGTGTATTTTTTTATAGAAAGACTATTTACTGAATGTAAATTATAACAATAGATTATGCCTGATCTAAATATTAAATAGCATTAAATATACTGGCCATTTGAAAAAAATAAACCTGAAGTATAAAGGCTCACATTAATTACAGGAGGTAGTAGAATTTCCTATAGTTATTATTTAAACTAAGTTTAAATGTGGCCTACCCAAAGAAAGAAGGTAGAATAAAATGTTTCTGGAGCTAGCTTTCTAACTACTATCTTATAGCATTCCTCCATTTTAATCTCCACATGGTGCAATAAATACATTCTGTACTTAAAACAAGCAATCAATTAAATATGACTAGAAATATTTAGAGAGAAAATAAATTTAGCCAATTATGAATTTTAGTTAGGGAACCCCTAGGTAGCTCAGTTGGTTGGGCATCTACCTTCGGCTTAGGTCATGATCCCAGGGTCCTGGGATCGAGTCCCACATGGGGCTTCTTGCTCAGTGAGGAGTCTGCTTCTCTCCCCTCACTCTGCCCGTCCCATCACTGCTCATATTCCCTTGCTCTCTCTCTCTCTTAAAAATAAATAAATAAAATCTTGAAAAATAAAAGAATTTTGGTTAGGATATCAAAATTATCAAACCAAAGAACCCATCAAAACATATATGTGAAATTACATACATTTACATAATATTACTTCAAAAAATTCACAATTTTTTTTTCAGATTTTATTTATTTATTGAACAGACAGAGATCACAGGTAAGCAGAGAGGCAGGCAGAGAGAGAGAGAGACGGGAGAAGCAGGCTCCCGGCGGAGCACAGAGCCCGATGCAGGGCTCGATCCCAGGAGTCTGGGATCATGATCTGAGCCAAAGGCAGAGGCTTTAACCCACTGAGCCACCCAGGCGCCCCCACAATTTTTTTGAAGATTAAAACATTTCAAAGTGAATTATTTTTACTTCTCTGAAGTATTTTTGATTAAAACTCTTCACCAGCTTTAGAAAGAATTAAATACACAAGTATGCACTAAATGTTTGTTTTAGAATCCTATACTAGAATCATATCTAGTAGTGATAATCACTTTTCATGAATTTCTTAATTTAAAAATTGAACTACTTAACTTAAAGCCATTATTCTATTGGATATTTATCCAGCAGATGAGGTCCCATTTTTAGGGTTATATGACATCACGACTGTGTCAGTGTGAGTGCTCATGTGAGAGGGTTTGTATGCAGATGTTTACATGTGCATAAATAAGACTTGAATAATAACACACGTGCCATACACTGTTCTAAATGTTTCATTAAGTTGGTATTAAGTATGTATGTATTAAGCCAACCACCTTTGTTTTACATTGAAAAACTGAAAAGAAACAGATAATTTGCCCAAAGTCATACAGTTTGTAAATGACCAGTATTTAAACGCAGCTATCTGCCTATGTAGCCCATTCCCTTAGCACTACTCAACATATTCTGTATGCTCCCTTTAAAAACAGACCACTAAAAGCTGATATTTTCAGTTGTTTCAGCCATTTCATCATCAAACATATATAAAATTATCTTTAAATCTGAATTATTAACTATAGTCATTTATTTTATTTCTTTAAATTTTATTTACTTATTTAAGACAGAGAGAGAAAGAGAGAGAGAGAGCAGGCAGAGGCACAGGAGGAGGGAGAGGGACAAGCAGACTCCATGCTTAGGTGGAACCAATCTCAGAATGCTAAGATCACAACCAGAGCCAAAGTCAAGTATCTGCCACTTAACCAACTGAGCTGCCTAGCTGCCCCAATTGTAGACATTTATTCAATGTGTATTCTCTATGTATATCAACAACATATAAAGAAGGTTTATTGGTATTTTATACGTATTTTTGAGATACAAAAAAAAAGAAAAGGGATTGATAATTTCAGCATATGTAAATCAAAGTTTCGGTATACAAATCACGTTTTAAAAAGATATATGGATGATAGTGAAATAAACGAGCTGCTATACTATGTGTATAGTATATACATTTATATTTTAGTTTTTGTTTTTTTAAAGATTTTATTTATTGAGCCTGGGTGGCTCAGTGGGTTAAGCCGCTGCCTTCGGCTCAGGTCATGATCTCAGGGTCCTGGGATCGAGTCCCGCATCGGGCTCTCTGCTCAGCGGGGAGCCTGCTTCCTCCTCTCTCTCTCTGCCTGCCTCTCTGCCTACTCGTAATCTTTCTCTGTCAAATAAATAAATAAAATCTTAAAAAAAAAAGATTTTATTTATTTATTTGACAGAGAGAGAGCTCACAAGTAAGCAGAGCAGCAGGCAGAGAGAGAAGGGGAAGCAGGCTCCCCACTGAGCAGAGAGCCTGAAGTGGGACTCAATCCCAGGACCCTGAGATCATGACCTGAGCAGAAGGCAGAGGGTTATCCCACTGAGCACTCCTATAAAATTTATATTTATATAGTATTAAGTGTATAAATATCTATAGGATTAAGCCATATGGAGTACAGGGGAGTCTTTCAACTAACCAATTACTTAATCAAATACCAAAAACTCTAAAATGTTCAGACGTTTATAATCACTCTTCATCATATAACCACCAAATAAAATACAGATAGTGGGGAATGATACTGTTTTTTTCAGATCTAGCATAATTTATTCACAAATGAATACATTACTAGTTTAATATAATAGTTCTATAATGAATTGAGTAAAATAAATACTTCCTATACACACACACACACACACACACACACGCTTTTCAAATTTCTTAAGAGAATGTACATATCCTCCCTCTTCCCCCAAGTGAGACTATATGGGTCTGAAAAAGGCTGGACTGGAACACAAACATGAAATATGGGAATTGCTGAAGTGTTAGGTTAGAAGGAGCTTAGTATATAATTAAAAACATATGAACAGAAAGTTAAATATTGTCCCAAAATACACTATTTTATTTGGGAATAATTCCTTACAAGACACACACAGCTTGATTCTTGTACATTTTAGTAAAATATTGTGAAATGACAGTGATAATGTCAGAACAACAACCAAACAGCAAAAAAGGATTTGGTGGGGAAAGGCAATGTGACATCTTCTACTTCTTCTCAAGTGCATTTGGAAAAAAAAAAAAAAAAAAATGGAAGACCCACGCCTTCATGTGCAGTTGTCTGATGGTATTTGCTTGTGGTTTTCTCTTACATTTTTTTCTCACTGAGTAATACAGAATTACAACATACATGCCGCATTAGTCTTCCAAATTCCTAAGGGAATTATATCTCCTTTATGTTCACATGCAACGCCAAAGGAGAGTTATGAGGAGGGCTTGGAAATTCTGAAAATTTTATGCAAAAGAAGTGCCCCTGGTACAGAAGGGGTACTTTTCAGTTAATATAGTGGTTCTGTGTATCTCACTACCTTCTACATAACATGCTGATGCAGTTACTGGGGGCGAAGAAAAGGCCACCATATCTTTATAATGCATACAAGAGAAACTCCTGAGAAGGCTTTTTTAAAAACTAGTTTCTATAATTTCTATTAAAGTATTTATTAGTGGAAGAATGTTTTTGTTAAAGAAATGTGGCATGAAACACAACCACCATAAACTACTTTCTATAACTCTCTTGATTATTAAAAATTAAAGATAAGCCTTGAATCCTACAAACAAATGGCTAAAATCTACATAATACATCTTAAGTGTGGCCCTGGGTTAAACTAATCTGTTTATTTTACCAAATATTAAATATCAGTATAAACGAACTACTATAATAAAAGGAAACAAAGGTATCCAAACTTGCCAAACCAAGTGGAAGTAAGATATTAAAATTGACAAATATTCAGTAAAATCTCAGAGCTTAGAAACCTCAGAGGCCTATTTTAAGTGGCATTATTGATGACACATGGTATTACTGACAGGGTATTTAGAATCATGAAGAGCTGATAGTTTTTTCTCTTCCTCAACTTCCTTTTCCTTAAACTCTTGCATTTACTGTTCATAATTCAACAATATTTGTTGAACATCTACTATGTACCAGGTACTAAGTGAAGTGTTAGGGAGGATACTAAAGATGAGAGAAAGCATAGCTCTGCCCTCGAAGACCATAAAAGCTAGGAGTCAAGAGAGAAAGGATGTGTATAAACAACTACAATATAATAGAAAGAGGAAAAAGTACAATGGAAGGAGGAAATTAATATTTACTAAGAGCCTGTCATGTACTAGGCACTGCATTAAAAGTTATACCTATATTATCTTATTTTAATACTCCTGTATGTATCTGTTGAGGTAAGAAATTATTATCTCTGCTTTACAGATGGGGAAAATGAGACTCAGAATGACTGAGTAACTTGCCCAAGGTCACAGAGCTTATAAGCGAAAACCTAGGGTTTGACGTGCAGCCTATCTAGGCTTCACTTTCCATGACCCCTCTAGTGTAAAGGAGTATAAAAAGCTGTACACAGGGATGCCTGGGTGGCTCAGCCTGTTAAGCATCTGCCTTGGGTTTGGGTCATGGCCCTGGAATCCTGGGACTGAGTCTTGCACTGGACTCCTTGCTCAGCAGGGAGCGCTTGCTTGTCCTTCTGCCTACCACTTCCCCTGCATCTACTCTGTCTCTCTCTCTCTCTCAATCTGACAAATAAATAAATAAAATCTTAAAAAAAAGGAAAAAAAGCTGAACATATAAAGTTTTGTGGGGATTCAACAAAAGAGAGAGCAGATATCTTGCTGGAACAAATGTCATGTGAGTATGAAAGGTGACCATGTCTGGATGTGTGAAAACTGAGTGTATCTAGGAAACTGAGTATATCTATCTAAGAGGGAAACAGTTCTGAGAAAAGGTTATTCTAAGAAAAGACAAATGAAGAAAAATACATTTGAAGAGAGAAAAAATGCACATGGCTATATTTGGTTTGGATGAAGGATAGTGTTCAGAGCATTAAATGAAAAATTAGTGGGATATAGGGCTAGAAAAAACAGGCCAAATCCAAGGATTTAAATGTCGGGCTAATAATTAGATTTTGTTGGCCTCTAAGTGGTAATCATAGTGAAATTTAAAGTTTTGTAGTCAGAAGAACAACATCATCAGAGCCGTGACAGAAAAACTGTATCCATCAGACATATATGGAATGACACTGTCCACTGCTATTCTCCATCCTACCCCTCGATATCTCCACCATTAAGACAGGAAAAAGCTGCCATGTTCCCTTTCCTGATTTACTACCCTCGCAGGCATGACTGGCCAGGCAGGTAGCAGTCATGTTCTCACAGTGTGCACAATGGCAATGGGGAAGTCAGGATCAAAAGACATAGAAATGGGGGATTCTGTTGGATACGCAGTGAGCTAGAGGGATTTCACTGTGGTTGGGTAGAGCATGAGCACGTTGACTCTCACACCTGGTAGGAGAGAGGAGAAGGAGAGGAGGACCTGGGATGGAGAGCGTCATGTAGACAGGGAATAGTAGGCATGGGGAGCCTAGATTCAGCTATCAGAACAGGGGTGCCTGAATGTGGGCAGGACCTCAATCATTGGAACTAAGGCCTGGCACCAGGACCACACTTAGAGCAATGGGTCATCTGCATGTTGGAAAAGAGTCTTCTTAAATGCCTCACATTTAAGGTCCCCATTACACCTATTATTAGATGTGCAGGTGGAGGGCAGGATTCTGGATGGAATTGAACTCATCCTTGGAATGGCAGGTCTTCAAAAGTTGAGAGAACTTCAACAATCTCCTTGACTATTAATAGTAAAAGAACCATCAAAGGAACAAAGACTGGATCTGTTTTCTTTGCCACAATTTCACAGCCTTATTGCTATGCCGTGTACATGGAGCTAAATACATCCTTAAGGTATTGACTTAAATTGTGTTCATATGAATTAATGAACAAATAGTAGGGTGACTTTCATTTCGATAGATAAATTTTGCCCCACCTCCCAAAAAATTCTCAGGGCCGCTTTGTTTTGAAATACAAACACGCGTCTGTCTTTTTTCTCATTTCCTTTCCTCCTTTCTTCCCTGACTTGCTCTCTCATCACTTATTTTTTCTCTTCTTACCCAACCACTTTTCCCCAGTCTCTGTGACATTATTTACCCTATCCCATGCTTTTTCCTCTCCAAGGATTTGATTTCCTTTGATACAATGGATTCACAGCAGCAACCTCTCCATTCATTTCTCTACCTCTTTTCCCATCTTAACCACAGCTGCTAGAATTGCCTCCCCCCCCCTTCTTCCTAATATGCTTTCACCATCTCATTTCCCTTGTCAAGAACCATTTGCTTACCCATTTATGTAAATGCAAAGACTCACCTCTCTTCCCTAAGGCCTATTTTCGTATTCAATTTCACACTATCTCTGCCATTTAGCTTTGCAGGCCTCACAATTTCTTTTAACAATCTAAGTTAAATCCATCTAAGCTGTCTTCGGCTTTCAGAAGATCATCAGAAGAACTCCCTAAATAATAGACATTTTCCCTTTCTACCATCAGTCTACAAAATAAAACCTTATTAATCTGCAACTCCTAACTAAAGAAGGCGTGATACCAAAGAAGCAGAATCTTGCCTGAAACCTCTCTCAAGGAGAGACTTGCACTGAATACCATGAATAAGATGACATGGGAATGTTCAACCTATGCAAGAACACTTTACTGACATAAACATTTACACATGAAAAACAGGTTGCTGATTATAATTCTGTCCAAGTTCTTTAGTAAACTTTAAAGGAGGTGCAATCCCTCAGCTCAAACATTGACAACCCTTTTGTTGGAAGTTGGTTATTTGGAAATCTGATTGTATCTTCACACAGGAATCCTAATAAAAGATGGTTTATGTTCCCAGATCAACCCACAAAGCCCACTTTTAATGCACCCCCCCCAAAATCTTATTGTTCCCTAGAAATGTTTTGGCAATGCTATCTCAATGGAAAATCCACTGTAAATTAGGATTTGGGATCAGTCAGTGGGAGTAAGGATTTTTAGTACAGTAGGTAGTCCAACTAAGGAGTCATCCCTCGGTGACATGGTTATGACTCAGGGAGCGGGAGAGAAACTTGGGTTTGAGGACTGGTTAAGGGAACTTGTTTGGAGAAATCTTGTTTAGGAAGCCAACTTTCTTCTTCCTTTTTCTCCCTTAACTAGTTGCAAAGGGAAATGGGAGGGAGAGTAAGGAAAAAGTTTTACAAAGTTCATGCTCTTCGCTTTCCCCACAATTAACAATATGTGCTAAGACAACACAGCAATAAGGGAGGAGCATAATTGGCGGGGGAAAGAATGTGGCACTTTGGTTGCATTGAAACTTACATATATAAATAACAAAAAAATAAGTTCTGAGGAATTTAAGCTCTGAAACCTTATAAAAATTTGGGAAATTAAAGAACTACTTCTTTAATTTTTCAAGAAAAAACTGTGTTATCATTTTATGTCACCAAAGAGTTGAAAGAAAAAAAGGGAAGACATATCCCAAATTATAAGTTCCTGTACACACTATATATGCTGTATGTGAATAAAATCATTTTTAGTAGACCAAAAAACAGAACATGAATATTTTAAGAGAAATTTGATCAAATAAAAGAAACCTTTCAAATATTTTAACAACCCATAAAACTTTTCCAATTTAGGTTTTAAATGTACATTGCTTGCTTATTCATTTTATCTACATTATAAATATATATTAAACAGATTTAATGTGTAGTTTATATAAATCTACTCAGGAAAAAGTGGATTTATGGTAACATGGTAATGTAAGATTTAACTGTATAAAATACTATAACTGTGCTGTACATATTGATAATCACATTTACTACATCATTTCTATGTTTTCATATTTTTAGAAACAAAATTTGTTCTTGGAGGTAAAAGCCTATTTAGTTTCCACTTTTTGCAGAAGAAATTTCCCAAGAGTAGATTAGAGGCTGGGAAAGTAATACATTATGATAGGTGGTAAGGAAAATAAAAATGGAGACTGTATATCAAAATACATCTATAATTTATAAAAAACATCACTACATAGTTAATTATCACTAAGCGCTAAATGGAAACTTCCATTAAGAATTACTTAATTTAAAATCTAAACTTGGAAGTTTCTTTTGAAAAATGTTATGATGATGACGTAGAGTTAAGAGGTAGGTCAAGACTTTTCCTTGGGGACATACCAACAAAACTCTTTGCCTATTTTTTGTGCCATAGAAAGATGATGTGAGTTATCTCCCGGCTTTGCATTTCCCTCATGCTAATTCTTCCTGAACCCAGTGCTTATCCTTTTGCTGTGACAAGAGGGATACATTTTGAAAATAATGATCATGTGATTCAAGTATCCACTAAAGGCAAAAAAAATAGCCAAGATGCAGGAAAACCAGAGCAGGTCACTATTTTAAAATGCCAATTCTATCTTCCTTGAAAGTTTCCAAAGTTTTCAAGCACAGGCAGTTAGATAGACTTTAATTTTTTAAGTGCCATGATATATTTTCAAATCTGGTTACAGTGATTCATAATGTCCTGCCCATTCTTGGCTCCCTATGCTGGTTTATCATCTTTCTTCTGCTCATTAACTGTGGCAGAAACTCAAGATTTATTATGAACATGATCTTCTTCTTAGCTATTTTCTTTAACATCTCATTAACTAATATGCTTTCAATGCTGTCTCTTTGTCCAATTTTCCAAGTCTATATATCTCAATCTGAATTTTCCCCTCTCTGTTTTGTCTATAGGATTCTTGCACTTGGACGCTGTTTAAGATGTAGGTGCCAAGCCTCACTGCTGCTTCCCTCCAAGGCAGTGTAAGGATGCAGATCCCATACATCCTACCGCTGCCTGCATTCTTCTAGCAGCTGGAGAGCTCTGGACCTCCTGGGCCAGACCAGAGGTGCCGGGGAGTTAACACCCAGGCACCATTCTCAACAAAAGAGAAAGGGAAATTAGTAGATAAATACATCAATCTCCCCAGCCTTTCAGTGAGCAATTCTGAGACAAGCTCTACAGTCTCTCACAGCTTCCTCAGGAATACATCTGTTTTCTGGCCCTCTTGTCTCTCCTGTGTCATTTCCCCATGCCCTCACAATGCTTCCTGGGATTGTCTCCCAAATAAATTACTTATACCCAAATCCTTATCTAAAAGACTGCTTTAGGGTAGGCAGAGGTGATCCTAGCAAAGACAGAGGTCCTATTAATACTTAAAATATTTTACAGATTATAAAACCAGCACTCTAACTTCTTTTATCCTCTGCTATCTTACCTTTTCGCCTTCTCTTGTGAGCTGAGTGTAGAGGTTTTTACAGACATTCTTGACTTCTGCCCCCAGTTGTATGGTGTTACTCCATGCGAGTCATGGATCTCTTCCAATTCTGTGTGTGTGTGTGCGCGCGTGTGCGTGCGCACATGTATACAACAGCAGGACTGTTGTAAGCATTAAATAAAATAAAGCATGCAAAGCACCTTTTATTTGACATCATCCCATTTCAATGTAGCAGTTTCAAATTTGGGAAATAAGCTACAACTTTCTTTTCTGGGTTTTTTTTTCCCTCCAATAATTGAGCCAACTTAGAAAGCAAGTGTGGAAATCACAAATAATGAGTATTTTCTGATATGAGTGTAAGTTAATTACATGGCAAACTTTCTCTCATGAGCATGGTGTGGAAAGGACTGCTCTACTGAGGTACGTGGGTTTCTTTGTTTATTTTGTTAGATAGCCTTAGACACTGAGCTCATAAAAACTATAAATAACATCCTCATGGTCTGGTGTGAGAATTAGCTGACAATAATTTGGATATTGACTCACAAAGATATCATGAAAATTGTTTATTTACTAAATAGCCTAGGACAGAAATAGCATTTGGTATATCAAGGGGAAAGAGACGTAAGAGGAATTCAATAAATATTTATGTTATTTAGAGGTACTATGGTGTTAAAGGTAAAAACATTAATAATGACTTTCCCTTCTCCATAGCATCCTACAGACCACAATCAGTATTAATATTGAGTGTGTTGTTTTTTACCGACTCTGCATTTCTGACTCGTCATTTCATTCCCTTCTTTAATAATTTCATCTTCCTACACATTCCTCCCCTTCCTAAAATTTCCTCATTTTCTTCAATAGAATTTATAGCTCTTAAAGATTTTTCTGTTGACTGCATTCACATTTAATTATAAATCATGTCTTCAGCAGTTGGTTTATATTGAAAATGTAGATCAAATTCAATATCTGTCTGTAATGAATCAAAAGTCACTGGTATGATCACCGTCTAAATAGTCAGTCTGTGTGGATTTATGGCAACATTATTAGTACGTGATTAATCAGTACCTAACGCAAACCAGTTCATACCCAACATCTACTAAGTCATTTATTCTTACATTAAAGTCCTGGGGCACTGTTTTAGATCAGTTTAGAGTTTTGCTTTGTAGGATAGTACGTTGTTAAATTTGCCATCTGGCCCAACAGCTGATGTGGCTCACAAAGCCTGGAGAGGCCCCAGAGCTTTACTCCTGGGAAATATTTGGTCTACTGTGTGGTGTCATGATTACTGGTTCATAGCTTTTTTATAGCCACTGAAAAGAATTGCAGAAAAATCTCCACACTGAGGAAATCCTAAACTGAAATTAATTTATTAGGAAAGAGTTCACTTACCTGAGGACCAGGTTGACCCTGAAATTGAAAAGAAAAAAAAGAGGAAAACAATTATAAAAATTTCTTTTTAAGTAACGATTTTCATTACCGAAACTTAAACTAGTTCTAAAACTCTTTACCAAATGTTTTTGAAGATCATAAACCTAACTACTGACAAATTTTACACTGTGGTTTTGAAAAACCATATTATATCTTGCTATTTTAGTTCTATGCTATTTATCTGAAATCTTGCTATCATGGTCTGTTTTATATTAACTCCAAAATGACTCAGGGGCTTTAGTATGCGCTAGAGTTAAATTGGAGAGAAAAAAAGGTAAAAGGTGAACTATGTTATCATAATGACTGGATTACTTCAACAGAGGGCCTTCTAGCACAGACTATTACTATGAGCTACCTATTCAAAGAGCACAGTGAACAAGAAAAAAAGAGGCCGATATTTTTAGTTTTAGAATTCCGAGTCTTTGGAGTTCTCATTGTTTCAATAATACTTTAAGTCAATTTTGAAAATAAACACCCATCTTTTACTCAGTACAATCCAACCTAAGGGCATTTTAAAAGAATATAAGAAGCCTTAGGCTCAATTAAAGTGCATCAGAACTCCTCACTTGGTCGATAGTTTATGGAACCATTGGACGATGTAATTCAGTTTGAATGGCACTTTTCTGTTCTTTAAGCTAACAAAAATTTCAAAGCAGCATTGACTGTAAAAGCTTCTCAAGGAAAATCACCTGTGAATAAAAGTATTGATTACACATCACCTTCTTCTCTAATTGGGTTTCATACAAGAAGAGATGAAAGAAAAAGTGTACATCAAGTTAAGGAATCTTTAAAAATAAATTAATAATGTTCAATTTCATTATACCAGCTGCATGCCACTGGGCATCCATATAGAAAAGCACAGAACTAATACAACTCCCAAAGAACACGCTCCTTCCCTCTGCCTCCCTCCCTCTCTCCTTCTCTTACTCTCTCTCCCTCAGACCCTCTCCAGGCTTGGAATTTCTCTAGGTGCTTATTCTCTAACTGATTGGGAATAGAATAGATGATTTTTAAGAACTTTGTCTGAAAATGTGGTTTGCCAGGTTTTATCTAATCAAACCAGTTACTGTGGATATTACTCACAGCAATCCTGTGTGCTAGTGGTGGTACTTTTCAAGTACTGGGCACGTTTGGACATGTTAGTCTATTTATTCCTTATGACAGCTCTACATTTTACAAATGAAGAAACTGAGGAAAAGACCATTTAAACCCAAATCTGATCTACAATGGTATCAGGGCACCCTTCAACTGAGAAGATGCTCTAAACTTCCCAACCACTCCTGACTGCAAGCAACAGCGTGAATCTCTGCTTAGAGATATAGACCCAGGACCAGCAGGCACCCAGCCTTTTAACTGATACTTGTATACAAACCAGGTCAGCTAAGGATCTTGAGGGTAACAGACAACCCTAAAATTAGCGTTGAACTTGGGGGACCTAAGGTAGGTGGAGACAGGGCTCTCCACCTACATGTGACTGTAGATCTTCCCAAAGCCATGTAATGGACGAGATTACAATATGTGCTCACTCCCACTAATACTCTGCCTCTCTCTCTCTGGATGCTTTAAGCCTCTGACCTTCCTAAAACTTCGAATTAATGCAAACTCAAAAATGTGAACATGCATCTTTTAAAGAAATCCAGAACACATTAGATCTTTTCTATGTTGTTGTTGTTGTTAAAAACACAAAGGTAGGATTGTCTAAAATCAGAAATACTTTTGACAAAATAATAGTTTAGCATCATTGCTGAGATTGTTTGATTCCTACAATTGTTCTACACATGACAGACTATTCCTGTCTATCTTTCAAATGTGGCATTCCTGGGGTGTCTGGGTGGCTCAGTCAGTTAGGTGTTTGCCTTCGTCTCAGGTCATGGTCTTGGGGTCCTGGATCAAGTCCTGCCTCCAGCTCCCTGCTTAGTGGTGAGTCTGCTTCTCCCTCTGCCCTTCTCCACTGTTCATGCTCTCTCCCAAGTTCTCACTCATGCTTTCTCTCACTCATGCTCTCTCTCCCTTGAATAAATAAATAAAACCTTTTTAAAAATGTGGCAATCCTGCCATTGCACTGAACGAAAGATTTCAGCATAATGTATGCATATATTTATATTACTATAAACAAATACACATTAGGTTCTGGATTTTATGTTAGTGGTGGTGAAAACAATCAATAAGTGACAGTAAAATTGAAAAGTTGACTTTTACGTAAGTATTAAAAATTATGTAGTACCAGGAGACTCAGACTACTGCAATGTATGATATGAACTTCAAGTGTCTATGGTGTGCATGAGTGAGTGTGTGTGTGTGTGTGTGTGTGTGTATACAGAGTGGGGAACACGAAAAGGAAGGATGGAAGTGGGTGGTAGACAGGCTTCCCTCCAAAGTGATGCATATAACTTGACAAATTTGATTAAGTCTCCCTAAAACATGGATTACACAGTGTAAACCTTACACAAGATTCCAGGACTGCCTACCTCAAATCTTCTCACTCAGTGGGATGTAACAAAGATTCCCGAACAGATACCTAGAATACTGTAAGGAAACAGTCTAATGGCTGAAGTCTCGTAGTCTTCTGAATAGAGCTATGTGGATGAATGAGGAAAGTGATCAGAGGACAGGTTCAGTGGGCATGGCAGTGGCAGCTTCCCTTATGGGAATGCAGAGCATAGAAGGAGATTGGACAAGAGGCCAAAAGTGATGAACAGGGAGCAGAAACTCCCTAGTGATCGAGGACCCTAGCCATGAAGACTTCTTCCACACCAATCACAAAAGAAATATCTCAGAATTGCTTTAAGTCGCTTCTGAGTAGTTCATTGAGAAATCCAAGTATCCTCATTCATTTGTAGGTATTTTCTAGTCTATTCTAATTTACAGATAGTGAACCTTATTCGTAATCAACTGTGAGAGTTAATTCTTTTCGGTTTTCTAAAACACACTCCAAATAAATATTTATAAATTACGACTGAGGGGGGCACCTGGGTGGCTCAATGGGTTAAGCCTCTGCCTTCGGCTCGGGTCATGGTCCCAGGGTCCTGGGATCGAGTCCCGCATCGGGCTTTCTGCTCTGCGGGTAGCCTGCTTCCTCCTCTCTCTCTGCCTGCCTCTCTGCCTACTTGTGATCTCTGTCAGATAAATAAAGAAAAAATCTTTAAAAAAAAAAAAAAAAAAATTACGACTGAGGTTTACAAAATACAACTTACGTTGAATTTTTAAACAAGGAATTCCTTAAAAGGATGTTTTCCCTGAGCAAATCACCAAGCTGTTTCAAAAACTCAAATCTAGGATAATCAAGAGCCATCCCAAGGGTTAAATCACAGAAATACTGAAGTTTGAAAAGTAGATGCAAAGGTGGAGAAGGCTGAGCTCTGTGAGTCACTGATTTACTCTATGTCAACAGCTCGATACAATGCCCTCCAGGCAGCTAAGGCACCAGCATGAAGAAAAAGAAACAGCAGGAGGAGTGATTTTAAAAAGTGGTAATCAGAACAGCATGGTGGAAAACAATCAGCCAGTAGCTGATGCCTGACAGAAAAGTGTTCAAAGCAAGTTGAAAGTTTTGTGAGGCAAATAAACCACAATGGAGCATGATAAATGAGATGACATATCACTCGAGTATCTATCGTTACTTTAGGCAATTAAAGAGCCATATTAACCGTTCTCGGTTAGGCTGTTATCACAATTATGGCTGCCAGAAAGTGCTAACATCCTTCTCTAAACCGACAAAACCATTTAGATTTCTGACTGAGGCAATTAGTTTCACTACATGATATTTTTTTATGGATGGTAAATCTGTGTCACTCCTTTTCAGATGGGAAAAATGCCATTTTCCCATTAATACATGCACAGCCAGGCACACAAATTTGTACTTTTAAAGTATAATCTTACTTTTAAATAGTAATTAGGATAACAGACCCACATACATCTTTACTGTGATAAATTCTGAAATAAAAATACTCTCATTTACAAAAACTTGAGGGAATATTAGTATTGTTCATGCAACTCTAAAAGTTGCTACCTCTGCTTCAAGATAATTAGAAAGAAATTACTTCAATAACTTTGAAACTCATCCTTAACAATCCCAAACTTGCTACTACGTTTAGTACCCTCAGATGCAGATTTGTTCATTTTCTTGAACTGAAAGAAAACACTTCAAAATAATAACTTCTAAGTGTTGCATTTTGGAGCCCTTACTGCCTAAAAAGCTCATTGGAAGATGATGACTGTAATTTCATTATCTCTTTATAAGTCTTAAATCCACACATTTGGATGTCAAGTTTGTTTTTCTTTTCAGGTGAAAATAGCATCTAAAGTAGACATCCAGGTAAAGCTTTAGAATGACATGATAGGAACTCTGAGTGGAAACAGGATTGTCCTGGTGGCAGGATGTTTTGAGGACCCATAGATCCTAGCATAAAGCCATCTCAGTGGGATCCCTCAACCTTTCAAGAATCGCAGTCTGACCTAGAGTCTGTGTCACTAAGTGGAGCAGATACGCTCTACCCCTGTAGTACCAAGAGGCATCTTGCCCATCCTCACCACATGATGAGCTTGTTGACATTTCTTCCCCAGTATCCCAGTGCCCAAGTTAAAAGGTACTTCAGAAACAATTATTAAATTCCTAAGAGGTGAGGCTATTTTGACTAGTTCAAACACATGATTTCCAGTATCTCAAAGGAACCGTTAGTAAGTCTACTGTTCTTACACTACAGGATTAGATTTTCAAAATGTACCTTCTCAATCTAATAGCCTCTTTGCTTCTGGTCCCTGTAGAATAAACACATCTATGTCAAAGATGAAGTTTTTCCCCTCAATGGAATCTTCTTCAGATAAGAGAGATGGAACTAAGAAAGAAGCCTGTGGAGGCTTAAAAGGAGGACGTACCTACCTATACACATGCCACTGAACAAAATGCATGAGAGTTCCATCCTGAAGAAAAATCACTCCCTAGTTTGATTAGGCCTCCATAGTCAATTAATGTGAGAATATTCTACTCAATTACTTTGTAAATTATAAAACGCCATACAAATGCAGCATGGCAATTTATAGTAGCTTATAAAGCCAATACCAACAATTCATTCCGCTAATTCAAGTTTAGATAAAAAGTGCCTATTAATTTTAAAAACAAATTAACATGCAAATGATATACTACAGAGAAAAGCAATTGAAGAAATAAAGCATTATGGATTATGTATATTAATTAAGAAATGACTTAGCAAAGACTGCATAATCTCTCAATGTCTGAAAGCTGCTCATGCTTCCAAGGACTTACACGCTTGACTGAAATAAACATTATTCATAATTTATACTGCCTGTTGTGTTACCCTACGGGATAGATATTAATAATTCTTACTTTAGCCACATTCACATAATACTACTTAGATAAGAGTATTTCAATTTAAAGTTTTCTTTTAAAAATTATTTAATCCCTAGTGGTTTTAATTCTGGGAAATGCCATATTCTACTCCAGAGGAAACAAAAAGCTATAGTTTCAAGCCTGGTGGGTATACATTTTCTAAAGTTTAAGAGTGAGAGCAAACATGGAGATGGTTTGGTTGGGTTCAATATAAAGAAAACAAAAATTTATTCAAAATGGAAGATTTGGGGGAGCCTGTTTGGTTCAGTCAGTGAAGTGTCTGACTGGTGATTTCGGCTCAGGTCATGATCTCATGTGTTGTGGGATCGAGCCCAATGTCAGGCTCCACACTCAGCAGGGAGTCTGCTTGAAATTTTCTTCCCCTACTTCTGTAGGTACTCTCTCTCTTTCTCGCTCTCAAATGAATAAATATTTTTTTTTTAAATGGAAGATTTGGGGACCTGGGTAGCTCAGTGGGTTAAAGCCTCTGCCTTCAGCACAGGTCATGATCTCAGGGTCCTGGGATTAAGCCCCACGTCGGGCTCTCTGTTCAGCAGGAAGCCTGTTTCTCCCTCTCTCTGCCTGCCACTCTGCCTACTTGTGATCTCTGTCAGAGAATAAATAAAATCTTTTAAAAAAATGGAAGATTTGTTCCATGATATTTGCCTTTCATAATTAGATAACATAACTTAAAGATTTACTCTTATATACAAATAGATTAACATATCCTCACAATAATTAAAAAGCATTATTATACTTTCAAACACAATACCATATTTATCTTTTCAAGATTAAATGCTCATAATGAGAACATAGAAAAGTAAAGAATTTTATAATATGCATGTTTTGTCATTAAAAATTTCATAGACTAAATGTAAGAAAGATAAGGATTCTGCATTAATTTACAATGTTAGAATTTATTGGATTCCTACCATTCTCCTGAGGTTGATTTGAATTATTGCTTACATATTTCTATATAAATATTTAAATATTTATAAATATACAGATACATTCGCAATTTTTGTATTTTATTTTATTTACATTTTATTTTTATTTTATATTTATTATTTATTTATTTTTCTTTATGATATGACACTGAAAAATCAATGTTATTCCAGTTATGAATTTCATATATTTTATTTACTTATATTGTGGTATATAAAACACAGATTATACATTTTTCGGATACAGTTGTACATGTGTATACATATGTATTCACTCAGACCTATATTTGTAACTCTATCTCCATAAAGGAAAGGGAGGAAGGAAGGGAGGGAATGGGAGGTGGGAGGAGGAAGAGAGGAGAATGTATACTTCTGGGGAGTGGACTTATGGGTAATTATTTCCATCTTTAGAGGTTTCTATACTGTTCAAAATGTTACTAGCCCCATGTCTTGATTATAAAAATATTTATCAGGGGCGCCCGGGTGGCTCAGTGGGTTAAGGCCTCTGCTTTAGGCTCAAGTCATGATCCTGGGGTCCTCGGATCGAGCCCCACATCCGGCTCTGGGCTCCGTGGAGAGCCTCCTTCCTCCTCTCTCTCCCTGCCTGCCTCTCTTGTCCACTTGTAATCTGTCTGTCAAATAAACAAATAAAATCTTTAAAAAAATATTTAATCTTTAAAAATATTTGTCACACAGTACTTACTTCACTGCAGAAAACTTTTAAACAGAATCTTAATTAGGTTGTTAAATTTTTTCCATACTAAATTCATTCATTCAAAGATCTAGGTCCGTAATTTTGAGTTCCATTTCCAACTTCTCCTAATTCAGGCTCTTTTTAATTACGTGGAAGAATTTTAAAAAAGTAAAAGTATTAAAACTATTCCTCAAAATTCGATAAACAAACGTTTTGAATTTACTTTCAGTGTATGTCCCACATCACTGTTGGAGTAGATTAAGAGTAGGGAAGGGGGCAGGAGAGTTCCAGAGTTGATCACCTGATTATAGGAAATCACGGATCCAGATAGTACAGGATCCCAATTAGGCCAAGTTTGTTAGAACCTTTGCTATTTTGCAAAGGTTTGGGGATTTGGCTGCATTATTTCATGGAGTTACTTGAAAAACTTATGCTTTAGGCTATCAGTGTGTGTATCAAACTTTTAAAACATAATACATATCCAAGTCTTCTCACCAACTGGCATGCAATCAGGAAGGGCTCTCAAGGTCTAAATAAATGACAAGTTTTACAAACATATGTTTGGTAAACATACAGAATACATGTGAGGAAAGACACCTGCTCAGCTTCTATAGTTTAAAAACACATGCTTTTTGTTGAATGCAAAGGCATTTTTTACTGCCTTGTCAATTTTTATTGTATATATATCTTAAACTGATTTCTCCAAAATAAAAAAATGTTTATTAACATCTTTAAAAGTGTGCTATTTTGATTATTCCAGATAAATACAGAAAACAAATTTATAAACATCTAACAAGCTTATTAAATTTATGTCGGTGTCAAATTCCAATTTTCTAAATAGTGTGCAAAATATGGGTGTTAACAGTGTTCTCTACAGCTGCCTGTTCTAGATGTTTTGCATTAACAGATAAGTGCTAATAGAGTAGTTAAGTTCATAATGCCTGAGTCACATAATGCTTATTGCTCCAGTGAAAAAGAACCCTAAATATGAAAACTTATTTTAAAACTGGGAAAAAAGGTCTTGCAAATTGAGAAGCTTGTGTGCCTTAGGATCTGAGATGTTTGGGTCTACATGGTAATAACTACTACTTACAGACTACCATAAGACACCAAAAGCATTATAAATGACACCTCTGTTACAATTACCCTGCAAATTAGGGTTCATTTCCATCATTTGTCATTGAACAATCCAAGACTCAGAGAGGATAGGGTCCCCAAAATTACACAGCTTCTTAAAGGGGAAGCTGGAATATGAACATGGGTCTGACTTGAACCCTTTTGTGTTCTCACTTGCATGATGCTTGTGACTGAAGCCATGGGTCTGGAAGAGATTCCCCCCAAAGGGAAGCATGAAGAAGGGATCCTTAACCCTTTTGTGAATTGAATAAAAAGTTATTGTTGCTATGAGAAATATTCATACATGGAACACTTAAAATTTTACACACACACACACACACACACACACACACACACACAACGACTTCCTTAAGTCTACCCATCAATTCTCTAGTGAATCATTCACCCCAATATAAGAGAAATATACCCCTGGGTGGAGAAATAGAAACATTTCAGGAACAAGAGACAAACAGTGTCCCATAAAGGAAACAGGAGGAAGAAATTAAAAACAGCAGTGAACTAGTGTTATAGAAGTCAAAGGTGGAAAGAATTTCAAAAAGAGAAATTAAAATGAGGACCAAAAAGAGTCCATTGCATTTAACCAATAGGAAGTCAGAATCTTTAGTGTAATTAATTGAGCAGTGAGGTGAAGAAATTAAGACAAGAATAACCTCCTTAGATGGCAAGTGGCTGTCATCTGAAGGTCAAGTGTGATAGGTTATTAATGGCTGCCTGGAGTGATGGGTTACAAGAAGGTTCTGATTGGGAAAGGTGCTTGGATTAACCAACAGAGGGTAAAAAGTAGAAAGTATGTGTACCAACAATTTGCCAACCTGTGTAGACAATTCTTTTGAGCAACTGTGTGTGAGGGAAGAAAAGAAATAGGATAGAAGCTAAAAGGACACAAGGCTGAGGTTTTTTTTTTTTTTGTTTTGTTTTTGTGAGAAAGATTTGAAAATGTTTACAAAACTGACAGAAAACATAGCTAAGAGAAAAAGAAACAGCTTGTAGAGAAAAATAAATATGTAAGAGAACACAAAGGAAGAGAGAATAAAACTAACAGTGTCTGGGAAAAGGTACGGGGTCAATGAAGTTGCTTTTGTTGTTGTTATTGCTGTTTAAGATGGAAGATACGGCTTCACTTTATGCCAATAGAATTATCCAGGAGATGGGGCATCATTTTGTCCGAGAAGAGGAGAAAGTGAGCACAGATACAGATACATTTGGATATACAGAGACAGAAAATGGAGGTATTCCATGCCCTAAATCTCAAGGCACTCTAAAGTTTGCTGGGTGTGTGATGAGTGTGGAAGAATGAGGCTGAGTGTTTATTCACTCAGCTAACATTTGTTAAGTACCCCCAGGTTGCCAGGCATTCTTTAGGTACTAGGAATATGGTGAATAAAACGAAGTCCCTGCTATCATTCTTGTTGGGGGAGATAAGACTGTTAATAGAATGTTTATTAAAAATGCTGCAGGTGGTGGTAACAGCTAAGAAAAACATACAAGGAAAAGGAGGCTATGAGAGGCATTCAGTGGGAGGGTGTCATTTTATCGGGTGGTCACAGAAAGACTCTCCAACCAGAAGAAAAAGGGGAAAAGGAACAGCAAGTGGAGGGATCAGTAAGGGGGAGATAGGGTGTTCAAGTAACTGCCATATTTTCAGATAGATTGAAGGGGGTGAGAGCGTGTGAAAAAAAGAGAACTCAGGAATGAGTCCAAGGTTTGCCTGGGACAAATAAAAGAATGGAGATGCCATTTCCTGATGAGGGAAGGCTGTGAGAGAAGTAGCTTTGCAAAGTAGAGGCTCAGGAACTTGTTTAGGACATGTTAAGTCTGAGATTTCTATGAAACACCCACATGGAGATGTTGAGTAGAAGGTTGGATATCCAAGACTAGAATTCATAGAAGAAGTCCAGGATAGAGATATAAATTTGTGAGCCATTGAGATATAGATAATATATAAAACCATGAAATTATATGGGATCACCTACAATGTAAATAAAAACAAGAAAGAAAAAAGGTCCAAGGACTGAGCCTTTGAGCATTCCAACAGGTACTGACCATGAAGAAGAAAAAGAACTAGCAAGGCTGTGGAGAGGCCAGGGAGGTAGGAGGAGTGCCTTGAGAGAGTTATGTCGAGCAAGGGGATAAGAAGAGAAAGTGCTACAAGAAGGGAGTGATCAAGTGTGTTGAATATAGTCCAGTAAAATTTGAACTGAACCCTAACTACTAAATTTGTCATGGTGAAGATAATCAGTGACCTTGACAAAAATGGTTCCAGCGAGTGGTAGAGATGAATACCTTGTTAGATTTAAGAGAGAATGAGAAAACAATATTTTGGTGACTGTGGACAACTCTTTCTATGAATTTTGCTGTGAAGGGTAGTGGGAGTAAACAAATACAACAGTGTCTGGGAAAAGGTACGGGGTCAATGAAGTTGCTTTTGTTGTTGTTCTTGCTGTTTAAGATGGAAGAATATGGCTTCACTTTTTGCCAATAGAATTATCCAGTAAGGAGGAAAAATCACTGATATGGGAGGGAGCAATTACAAGAACAATGCCTTGAGCAAGGCAGAGAGATTAGCTTAACTGCACAAATGAAGGGGCAGTTGATCCCTTGTAACAGGAAGAGAGGAGGGTATATATGTGAGTGAATTATCAGATCTGCTGGTGGGAGTGTATGGAAGCTATATTTTGATTGCTTCTATTTTCTCAGGGAAATAAGAAACAAGGTTATCAACAAAGTTAAGTGTATAGAAGATGCTGGAGGATTCAGGAGCAAAAAAAAATTTGAAAGAACTAAGAAACAGACAGTCACTGGATTATGAACATCGATCAGGGATCCAGGAAGCACAGTGGATCCTTGTGATATTAGTGGTGTGAATTTAAAATGAAACCAGTTAACTGGGTTATTTTTGTCCTCCTTCATTAGTGATGTGGGTGCAGGTGCAGAGTAGAGGGTGAGTTGTATTTTGCCAGGCTTGGGTTTCCCTAGGCTAGGCAGGAGAGAGGAAGAAGGGCGTTTGCAGGTGTATGCAAGAGCATGATTAAAATGACACACAATGACATGGCATGTATCAAGAAGAAAAGTGAGGATACGGGAGGTGTGCAGGTAGTAGTCTCCATATCTCTGTTAGATATAAATATTTTGTTCTTCCACATTACTTTTGGAACATACCACTCACTGAATTCTATTTAATATGTTCAGTTGTACAAATGCTTTTGTAGATTAGCAGAATGTATGATGAGTTGATCTGTGGTTATAGATTTTACCAGAACTGTTTCAACAGTTTCTTGAAACATGCTGTTATTTTATTTTAGTTATTTTATCTATTTCTTTAGACTTAGTTGTAGGAATATAGTCTCAAAAACAAAGTCTAAATAAAAAATTAATTAAAAAAAAACACAAAGTCTAATAATAATAAAGATATTATCTATATTTATTCAATAAGAACTAAAAAATCATTAAAGTATTGAGTAATTACACAAAATATTTGCCTGAAGTACTCAAGATTCCCTTACAATTCTCAGTGTCTTTAGACATTATTCATGACAAGCTACTCTAAAATTTATATGGATCATTCATTTCCTACGTTTTCTGTAACAAGGATAAATAAACTTTACCAACCAAGTCACAAAACTTTAAGGGTTATGGAATCTATGCAAATGAGGCACTGGAAATGCTGGAGAAAGAAATATAGCCCTTAGAGCACTCAGGCACTCCCAGCAGGATGGACAGACCGAAGTTTAAAACTTCACTTTTACTCTATCAAAGGGAATGACATCTTATTTTGACCAAACTGAGGCTCAGTTGGACCTGCAGATCAAAACTTGTGGCTCAGCCTCTGAAGAGACCTTTAGCCCTCATGACCTCCCTGCAATCATCCAGGTTCCTGATGTCTAGCACATCCTTGCCTGATTATCTCTTCAGCCTTCAATGCCCGCTGTCCATTCCTTGTCAAAATCCCATCCAATATTACACTAGATATTAACTGACTAGAATCTAAATAAAAACTTGAAACATGACCTGCCCCCCAAAAAAAGGAAAAAAAGAAAAAAGAAAAACAAACCCTATCCAGACTTTAAGGCTGTCATAAAGATTTGCGTGATTTCCCACAGCAGATGGGAAATTTATTTCTTAATATCCACAGATTGTTTTCTTAATTCCTTTATGATATTACATTCTGCCTAAAATTATATCTATCGGTATCTTCTCTCCCCTATTAAATGGTACGCTCCTTGAACAGCTAACACTTAACCATGCTGTTACAACATACCAGGCACTGGGCTGTTTGCTTTGCACACAGTATTGGATGCCATTATTAGCCCATTTTACAGTTGTGGAAACTGAGACAAAAAGAGCTTGAGTGTTTTACCCAGGATCACACAACTATTAAGTAGAAATACTGAGATACTATTAAGTAAAAATACTGAGATATAAATTTAGATTCCAAAGCCTATGCTTTTTTTTTCTTATGCTCTACTGCACATTGGACAGTGGAAGGTAAACAATAAAATTTGGTTCAAAAAATTCATCTTTATATGAATTTTCATTCAACCAGCCTACTAAATTCTAGCCATTGTGATGGTGCCAGGAAAAAAAAAAAAAAAAAAAGGAAAAATATGGCATGGACTCTTCAACAGGGAATCCACAGTCACAGACAACTGAGAAATGAATACATCTTCAGATTCCCATACTTTACTGGGCTTTTTCTTCCCACACAACTGAAAGGCCTTGTGACAAAGGCTCCAGTTGTAAAAACTAGTTATAGTGCTCTCTTGTCACTGCAATAAAATTGATTGTATTAAAAAATAAGCCACCTTAATTTAACATTCTATAGTTGTACAGCTGGTGATGTGGGGACTGAATTAGATACTGTAATGCAGTCTTCGAGAGTATATTGAATACACATTTCTTCTGTAATATAGATGTTCTCAGTTGAGACAGGGAATGTAACTTAGCATTTTCAGAGCCACTGGCTAAATTACCTTTATTGATGAGGCTCGGCAGGTTCTTTCTGAATGATTCTGAATAACTGCCAAGGGATAAAAGATAGTGCTCCGTGGGCTATAGCCACAGAATGCTCAGAGCCTACTGGGAAAAGAATAAAGCACAAGGTCCTGTGCATGAATGGTTCTATGTTCTGCCTGGAGCATGGCTGACTGACCATCCCTGAAACTGTATAAATGAAAGGAAGTAGGCCAAGGTAGACATTCGTATTAATAATTGGTGTGTACGAGGGACGCCTGGGTGGCTCAGTTGGTTGGACGACTGCCTTCGGCTCAGGTCATGATCCTGGAGTCCCGGGATCGAGTCCCGCATCGGGCTCCCAGCTCCATGGGGAGTCTGCTTCTCTCTCTGACCTTCTCCTCGTTCATGCTCTCTCTCACTGTCTCTCTCTCAAGTAAATAAATAAAATCTTTAAAAAAAAAAAATAAATAATTGGTGTGTACGAAGTAAATTAGGCTATCCCAACAGGTCCTTCCTAAAGGAGTGGAAAGGCAGTACAAGTCTCCAGAAATAAAGTCTGCTAAAGCAATCTTTTCAAAGCTCTTGACAAACTGCAAACCTCAGCCATTTTTTTCTCATTGAAAGGAGAGTTCAGGGAGAACTTTCAGTCCGGTTCACATGTGTGTGTGTGTGTGTGCACGTGCACACACACACACACAATGTATAGGTGTATGAAGCATGAACTAGGACATCAGAGTTACATAGCATTGTCCTTATTCACAACGGAAGTTAAGGGACCTGGTTCTGTCGTTAAGCAGAGGGAGGATTTTTCACCAATGTCAGAGGGCAGGTGGAGTGCAGTTCCAGGTTCCTTTAGCTCCTGTGTATATTCCCTCATGCACAATCTGTAGTACAGTGGAATCTGGGCCCCTTATTTGTACAGTTATGTTGAGAATGCAGGCAGGAACAACAAGAGCCATCCCAATAAGAAGAGAGAAATCGAGAAATTCAACTAAACCATTATTAAGATTTCTAATTTTTTGAAGAAAACAATAAATCTGAAAACTTTTTGCTTTCTGATCCTAAAGGATAGAATTTAACCTGCTTATTTCCTGGTGTAGAAATTTCCCAGTTTTCTAAATTCTTCTTTTCAACATGTCCCCTTCATGAAGAGCCCATAGTAGGGAAAGAGTGGTGAGAAATAGTAATCCCATTCAATAATGCTATAGAATCATATTTTGTTCTAACCTCTATAGAAAAAAAATGAATCTGTTTGGCAACAATATCCTTTACATCAAAAAATACATATCATTCAATCTTATGTCATTTCATAATAAATTTTTGTTTTCACTTGTATAAATACTAACCACGTCTAAATAAGATTTGAATCCAAAAGAGCATCAAAGTTTATAAAAAATGCCAAGTCATTCAAATATTTTAACTCAATTCAATAATAAATAGATTTCCAAACTTTCTCTTAACCTTTTTTCATTGAAATTGGGGTAAAACATAAGATTTAACTCAAGTAATTAAGGAGTAATACTACTTAAATGTAGGAAATAAATTTCCTTCATGGTGTTATTCTATTTCTTAACTATGCAAGCATTTAAAAAACAAGAATGTAAAAGTTTATGGCTGATTAAAACCTGAAAGACATTATTATTTAAAAGCCCTTATTTTTCTTAAGAAACTAAAACCTCCATGTGCAGAAACAGAATGCACATGACTAATTCATCTTAAGCAAGAAATATACTTGATGTGGCTTGTGCCGTGATGATGAGAATGCAATAAACTGTGAAAAATGTCATTTCTAAAAAAGTATTTGGCCAGTGTTCAGCAAGAGACGAATCTTTGTAACAGATGTGACATGATGACTTTGATGAATTAAACTTATTAAAATATGGAGCATTTTAGAAGATATTCCCTTAAAACTGAATTAATTTAGATAGAATATACTGTATGTCATTATACACACAGCCATTTCCATCACTGCGGAATAGATTTGTGTCAGTGAGATGATGTCTTCCTTCAAATACCTGCTTGGGGTCCACTTTTTGTTCTCTAATTTAAAAAATGAAGAGGAAACTTGGACTTACTCTCTGAAGTTTCCACCAGCTAGAAGTCTATAATTTTTGTATTTTATGCACTCAGAAACTTTCCATGTTTGAAGATAAAAATATCAAAAGAAGATATCTCTTCTAAGAAAGGTTTTTTTTCTACTTAACAGAAAAGTCTGAGCTACAAAGCATTCTGAATAAAGTGTGGATATCTTGGTCGATTACTACAGACATATCATTTTTCAATTTGTTACAAAGAAATTAAAAGCCCATAAGTATGGATATTAGCACTTAATACTCTATTATGGGGCTTTAGTGTCCCATAAGGTATATATTGGGATGTCAGACAAGGAGTCAGTTTTATATAAGTGGACGTATTCTTATTTCTGGGCTTCATATGGTGCCCTAATGGATCATGCCAAATCATATTTAGCTAACTTTGGTTATAGCTTAAAAGTCAGAAGTTTGAAGAAATGTAATTTAGTAATCTATTTAGATACCATTCTTGGTATCCTAATGCATTTAAAAGGCTAGCTAGCACAGAATGAGACAAGGTGAGAACAAATATGTGACAAAAGATGTCATTTTTAAGAGACTGATCATGTGATTTTAAGACCAAGTCACCTATAGCTACTTTCAGCAAGCAAAAGCAAGATGTAGCAAAGCGTTCCAAACTTAAAATGATGCTGACTTCCAATGCCCCCCCCAAAAAAAAAAAAAATTCTCATACGAACTGTCCACTTTGAATGTTATCAAAACACTTCCTAAAAAGAACACTTATATTGTTTGTGGCATCTAATTTACAATACAACAAAGAGTATTATATATAAATCACTGAAAGTACTAAAGTAGGCGACATATTAGCAATCATTGTACTTTAGGGTAATAGACTGAGTTCCTGTTTCTACAGAGAAATAAGACAGGTCAATTTTCACTAATAATTTACAATGAATGAAGTCATTCTTATTTACTCTATTTTTAACAGAATAGAAGTCTAGAAGACGAGCAAGGTGCTTTAGTTCTTAGAGTTTCCAGAAAGTACTAGAAGTTCTAAAAATGAAAGAAATTGCCTATTCTTTAATGACAAAATAAAAGCTTCTCCCTCCTCACAGTGACAAATAGGAGGTGTCTCAATCCAAATTCATTTGCCTTGTGGTTTTGATTAAATATATACACATTGGAAACTTCATATTACAGAGAATGTACAATTCTTGCAGTGAGATTCTTACAAATTATCATATTTGATATGGGGTCAAGCAATCTTCCATTTTGTTCAAGATGTTCCAATGACCTGAAATTGTCATCAGTTTATGTTTTGCAAAGTCTCTCTTCCTAAAGTCTATTCATACTGTCAAACTAAAGATTAAGATTTTTCCCTCCCTCTAAACAGGAGAGGTAATTCCTATGAGAAAATAACATTTTTAACAACTAAAACCCAGGGGACCCAGTCGGGCAAAGGAATAAATCCTCATCCTTCGCACAACTTTCAAACTGGAAAACAATACAAGAATTCAAAAATCGCTTCTTTTCAATTCATGCTATATAAGGTACAAAGTAAGTTTTATGTAATGGCCATGCCAGATCCACTTTGCTGTCAGACATGAGAATTCAATGGTTAGAGGCTTAACTTTAATATGCAAAGTAGAGGGTTGGGCGGAAATGGAGGGGGGCATCAGGATAAATAACCCACACAACTGAAAGTAGGAATTCAGATCATTTCCTATCTGGGGATATACAGGGCATATTGGAGAATGGTCAGACTACCTGAAAGGAAACCACAAGCTGATTAGTTCCACTCCAAGGGATGGTTTTTAAAAACCCATTCTTATTCTTTACCATTGATTGGATGTCTAAATAGAAGGCTACATATGGTGAAAGATATATACATTGGGTCATTATAACAGAAAGGCGATAAATTATTCGGGGTGCCTGCAGAGAACTCTGTAATCCACTCTTTCCATTTTCATTCTCACCTGTGAAAAAGCCTGAAACTTATGCCAATTGGTTGTTAATAATGTGCTCTGGAAGGGAGCAAGTTGAAATTGTTCCCAAAACTGCAAATCAAGAGACAAAGTATGTGTGTCTACTACTGTTGAATGAAATTATATATCAGAACAAAAGACCGTGTCTGCAGTACAGGACTAAAGTATGCTTTCATGTGTCCTATAAAATCCAAAGCTCTGGGCAGCACAAAGCTCTGGAGTGCTTATATTTCTACTCCCAGAAGAATATCATAACATAGATACAGCTAACAGAAGCCTCCAAAAGGAAGTTTGTGATATGAAATTTAAAATAATTGTTTTTTAAATTTGTAGTTTCCAGATTGAGTTTCTACTGTGCCTGCCAAACATTCCCCTTCTTTTTCTGTGGGTTAGCTACACAAATATGGATTTCATTTGTTTATTAAGAAAAGGAAATGGTGATTCAGCCACTTTGTATAGATGTGCTAGTGTTCCTGTTTCTATTCTTCCACAGGACACAGTAAGAGGTGACAGGTCAAAAGCTAAGAGGAAGGGAGAGCACAGTGGGGCGGTGATTAGGAAGAGCGAGCTCCTTGGATCTCTGGCTTGGTCTGCAGCCCAGGCTGCCTCCCTCAGACCTTCTGATTCACCTCAGTGCCTGGCCAGCCGCAGCTGCTCCATTTTTGTCCTTTTCCTCAATCTGGATGGTTTCTGCAGCAGAAATGCTATTACCAAACTCTCTTTTATGTAGGTTCCAAATGCCAGTTTTCCAGAAATCTTTCATCCTCAAATGTGTCAAGTAGAATAGACTTTCTTCTTATCTTTCTCTAAAAATGTTGTGGGTCTATATTTATTTGCAACAGGAACATCAAATATACACATTCCAATGCTTTGTGCTGTCCACATGACACTTATGAGCCACGTGTCACAAGTATGTCACTCCCTATCTCTGAGCCCTATTTCAGGTTGGCGAGTAAAACAGAACAATACTAGCAGTCCTGTCTACTTCACAGGGCTGTAGCATCAAATGATGTATATGAAAGGGCTTTTGATCACTAACTTCCAATTAAATGTATTGCAAAATAATTAGCCAAGAATGTTTTCAAATGAAGGATGCATATATTTTTACATATCACAAGCAAAATTATAAGGCTATGCATATGGACTATAAAAGCTCAATTAACTCAAGGAACAAAGAAGGGAGGAGGAAGGGTTTACAAAGAAGGGAGAAGACAGAGATAAAGGACATGTGTGAGGGTACACTGCATATTCAGCAGGGATCTGAAAAAGTATGGCTTGAAAAGGTACTTATTTGAAAACATCACTACCATGGTTAAATTTGTGTCAGTGTAGCTAGACTATGGTGCCTGGTCGTTTAGTCAAATTCTTGTCTAGATGTTACTATGAAGCTGTTTTAGAGATATGATTGACATTTACAATCAATTGACTCTGAGTTAAGCAAATTGTCCTTGATTATATGAGTGTGCTTTGTCCAACCAGCTGAGGGCCTTACGAGCAAAAACCTTCTCTTCCCAGAGAAGAAGGAATTTGGCCTCAAGACTATAACACAGAAGCCCTGTCTCAGTTTCCACTCTGCTGGCCTGCCCTACAGATTTCAGACTTAACCAGTTCCCACAGTTATGTGACCAAATTCCTAAAGTAAATCTCTCTCTGATAGATATCCTATTAGCTCTGTTTCTCTGGAAAACTTTGACTGATACAGTCACCAACCCATTTTTACTGGAAAACACAGTGGATTCTTTTCAGCCCTCATACTGTTTGCCATTTTGTACCTCAACCATGCCAGCAATACAAGGTAGAGATAATACAGCCCCAAGTGAACGATCATTTTTGGTCATAGTGAGAAGAGTTTAGTACCTTCTAAAATCATAACTATCTCCATTTGGGTATCTTACCAATAACTCAAACCCAAAATCTCAACAATGACAAATTTTCCCCCCATAAAATATTCCTTTTTTGAGCTGCTGCTCCCATGCTGTACTATTTGTCCCCACTGTAGAATCATCCTTCACTTTTCCTCTGGTTCACTCCTCATATTCATTCTATAAATCCTATCACTCTTCTAAGGTAAGTTTTCTCAGATGAAGCCCATCTTAGGTTTTCTTCACATTTCCTCCAGTAGCTACCTACAAATTACTCTCAGATCAATCATTCTAAATAGGCTTTCATTTATTGCTTACCAACTGCCCATTGCTTTTTTTAATCAAAATTGAAGATCCATATCCTGCTAAGTCTGGCATTCAAGGCTCTCCTTGTGGAATCCTGACCAAGCATTCCAGAATATCCTCTACTACTTCTATCAAGAGCTATTGACTCCAGACACCTTGGCCTCTCCAATGGCTCATTTCAATCTCTTAGGCCACCTTCTCCTTCTTCACTGACCCAATCATTTCCCATCTTTCAGGTCTCAGCTCAAGTTCCAATTTTCCTAGCCATTCATATGCTTAATAGAACTTTCTCATTCAGAATTAGTGTTTTGATTATCTGGCTCATTAATTTGGCATTTAAGTATAAAGTGACTTGTAGGGTTAATAAATAGTAAACAGTGAAGTCTATTCTCTTCAACCAAATTAAAAGCTGTCTGACACAGGACTCTATCTTTAAAATAATTTAAGGAGGGGTGCCTGGGTGGTTCAGCTGGTGAAGCCTGCCTTTGGCTCAGGTAGGTCTTGATCGCAGGGTCCTGGGATGGAGCCTGGCATCTGGCTCTCTGCTCAGCAGGGAGACTTCTTCTCCCTCTCCCTCTGTCCCTCTGCCTGCTTGTGCTCGCTCCCTCACTCTCACTCTCTCTGTCTCTCTCAAATAAATAAATAAAATCTTAAAAAAATAATTTAAGGAACAAAAGAAGGATAGGAGGGATGGAGGGAGAAACTGAATGAGAGACCTTCCTTTGTACTCATGAGCTGTGAGTTACAATTTGGCACTGCATGTATCTTACATCCAAAAGCTATACTTATTTCCCATTGTGGGAATAATCAAAAGAGACATTTTAATAAAATGTGCTGTCCTGAGGATACATGAGTTTTCCAGTTGTGGTTGATTTGTATTACATCTGTTCTACCCACTCTGGGCAAAATGGCTGATAGGTATAGACCACAGTCAGGGAACAAAGTGATGTTAATTAATGTGCTTGGGGTGCTCTGAAAAACAGCACCAAGGCTTTCTGTATGGTAAACACAGTGCACATTTTTCAGTCTTCATCCTATTTACTAGTTTGCATTATCTAACACTGTTCACTATCTCTTCGTTTTAAGACTTTCCCCTTGTTTCCCTTGACTGAGTATGTCCTGATTCTCCCTCCACCTCCCTAAGTCTTCATCTCAGTCTTCTTTAAGGGCTCCATTTTCCCATCTCAGTCTTTTTTAAGGGCTCCCATTTTTCCACCTACTTCTTAAGGGACAAACTCTAAAAGGGAGTAGGGGAGGGTCTCGTCTTAGTGAGCTGAATAGCCTGATAACTTCAGTCACTTCAAGAACCAGCTCTACTTTCATTGTTCCCAAGCTGACACTCCAGCTCAAACCTTTCCCCTGAGTGGAATGACAACATAGCCAACTGGCAACTGGATGCTTCAGTTTGAATGTCCAATATGCATCTATAACTCTCCATTAGACCAAACCTCTTCTGCCTTCTTTATTCCTTGTCCCAGTGGCCTGCACTATTATTACCCAGAGCAAGGCCCAAGAATCACCCCCACTTCTCTCTCTTCTTCACCTTTACATCTAGTCACAAATTTCTGCCTTTTCTACCTCATTAATAGCCTGAATCTATCCCAATCTCTACTTCTCTCCAAGCCATTACAGTTCTCACCTAAGGAATTGCAACAGTACCTTAATCATCTCTCACTTCCCTTTTGTCCTTCTGTCCTTTAGCAAGAATGATCTTCCTAAAATATTCATCTGACCATGTCTTCCTACTTCTTACATATTTCAGACTTTTTATACTCTCAGGGTAATGACTTAGCATGCCTGCATGGTCCTTTGCAGACTTATCCACTCCAGTATCTGCTCTCTTGATTTATGGCCCTGAACTTTACACTTCAAACTATTTAAAATGCAGCTTTCCCCAATACCATTCTGTCTCATGCCTCAAAGTCTTCAAAAATGCTAACCTTCCTGAAATCATTGCTTTCCTTAAGTTTTTCATACCAATAATTCCTTGACTTATCATAAATCCGAGGTACCCCTGATCTCATCCCCCACCCAAATCTGAGTTATTTACCCTTCTATTGTTCTTCTTTTGTACCTGCACATAACCAGAGCATACTTCTTCTCACATAATATTGCTATATCTTTGTTTGTTTTGCTTCCACTAGATTCTTAATTTCCTTGAAGACTGCGTCTTATCTATTTTATTACCACCATATACAGCAGAGGGTATGGCATATATTAGATACTCAATATGAGTTTGATGAATGAATCAGTGATAAATGGCACTATATTTGAATAACTGTATTAGCTAATTATTAATAACCCTTTAAAATATCTCCTGACCCTATATCCTATGATTCTATGATTATATTCTATAATATATCCTATTATTCATTTCCTTGACCATAAAGACATACTTTCTAATAAAAAAAATTCTACAGAAATAAAAGCTAGAGATGTATATGTATTTCTGAGACTGAAATGATTAACAAGTAAGAAAATGAGAAAAAGCATTATTTTATTTAACCCTAAGCAAATCTCAAGAAAGCACGCGGATTTGTGAAAATAAAAAAGGCATTAAAAATATCATTCAGAATGATTTTTTTAAAATCATATGAACATTTAAGTAACCTAAGATAGTTTAGGTTCATGGCTTGACTTTTAATTACACCAAAGCTAGAACTAAGGTTCATTTAACATCTAGATGGGAGAATTCTTTCTATATTATAGTCTAGGACTCCATTCTGATCAAACAGGTCACTTAGCCAACTGAGGCCAAATGTAGGCCAAATTCATGGTGTCCCCATCATCAGAAATGAAGCAGAAGCCACCCTTTTACAAGAGAAAATCACAGCATTTTGAGTAGCTAGTTTAGAAGAACGGGAACATTGAGGATTTCTTTGTAATCACATGTTCCATGTGATTATTGTGTACATAGACATTCACGAGGAAACAATGATGTACCCTTCAATTACTTGCTTGACCTTTTTCAAAATGCTAACATTCAGAATGATTCCAAACTGCTTTCTAACAGCACTTTATTTTAGAGTGACTTTCTTGACCAGGCTAGTTATCGCCCACAAATCCACAAATGGGAAGTCATATAATTATCTCCCCTTGTCCCAGAAGCTTTTTATTTGCAGGCTTCCATAGGCAGAGAGTCTTAGGAATTCAGCAACATAACTAAATATTTGATCACAAGAAAGTCAAACAGAGAAGAGTGCTGTGACACCCCATTTGTTTGTAGACTGGCTACTTGAAAGGTTTACAGGTGTCTGATGAGCAACCTAGAGCAAAAACTTTAAAACTGAGAGGTTCCTTTTTAATAATTCTGACTGTGTTAGTGCTACCTGTTCTGTTTTTTATTTTTTAATCTAAAAAGAAACACTCTTTTAACTCTCTCTTATTTCATCTATCAAGTATCTCTGGGAGAGTGAGGATGCATGTCTAAACTCTCTTTGGTTTTAATCATCGGTTTCCCACCAAAGAGTGACAGTTGCTTACTTTTCAAACCTTCTAAGAGCCGCATTAAAAGCATTAGTCACAGATGTAGGCTTTGGCTGTACAGTTGGGACTTTGAAGGTGACTTTGGTGGAAGGCACTCATGTACACACACTTAGGACATGAGCCTCCCCCAAAAAATACAACCAGCCCTTTAAAAAGTAAAAATGAAAAAATAAATAAATAAATAAATAAAAGGGTTAGTCATTTTTTTCATAAAAGTATTACTAAACATTAAGCTTTCACCTGAAACAACTGAGAGTTTGAAACGATAGATAATCAGAATTGTTCCTTGTTGAGTAGGTTAGCCTGAACCCAATACTGTTGTAGCAAAGGTAATGAAGTCACTCAGTGGCACAAGAGACGGTAGAGAGAAGAAAGAGAAAGCCATAACAGAGTCTGATGATGCTTAAAGTTAAAAAGCCCTCCTTATCAATGATGTTTCAAAGTAACCTGGGCAGGACTGGGGCTCGTGACCTGGCATTTAAACCCTACTTCTTATAAACCAATTCCCAACTTAAAACAAAAACAAAAACAAAAAAACCCTCTTCCTTTTTACTTTTACTTCCTGTCCAAAAATTCTAGTAATATTTCTTTTAAGATTTTATTTATTTATTTATTTATTTAAGAGAGAGAGAGAGAGAGAGAGTTCAAGTAGGGGGAGGAGCAGAGGGGGAGAAAAAGAGAGGGAGAAAAATATCTCAAGCAGACTCTGTGCAGAACATAGAGCCTGACACAGTGCTCAATCCCATGACCCCGAGGTCATGACCTGAGCCAAAACCAAGAGATGGATGCTTAACCAACTGAACCACCCAGGTGCCCCATTCTAGTGATAATAGTTTTGAAGAATGTTTTTCTTCTCTAAAATGTTACCAGTAAGACAGAGGTTACATTTAACCCAAGTGGCATACCTATGTAAATCTCTCTGAGGATTTCTGACTTTTTCTATTCCCTTTTTTTTCTATTTCTTAAGAAATTATTTCCAGACAGGGCAGCAGAGATTGGCTGTTACCAAATGTGTTTACCTTTTCTTCTGAGCAACAACTACATTTCTTGTTCTCTCTTGCAGTTATATGTGAAAATGGAAGTTGACTCTTGCCAAAGGAATGTGGTCAAAAGTGATATAAACCATAAAACCCTGAACTTCAAGTGCTGGCCAAAAAAAAATTCTTCTATCTAACCTTTAACTCTCTTTCCTTATTTTTCTTATCTGATAGCTGCGTATCTATGCTCAGTGTAACTTTAGAACACTTGGATGAAAGATAGTCTCCACCACTCTGGGTCCTTGAAAGATTATCCCTCATCATGTATAAGAAATAAATGTATATTGTGGTAAACTACTAACATCTCAGGGTCTGTCTGTTATAATAGCTACAGTTATTCTAAAACAGATGGCATCTAGAAATAGATCAGTAGAAAAAATAATGTTGCAAAGAAAAACATTGTCAATATTTTTGTATGTCTAGTTCCTCCTCTCCCCCCCTTTTTGAATGCCCTTATTTGCCTCAATTTGTGGGTCTTCTCCCATTATCTTTCCCTTTTCAAAAATTCCAAAGTTCTGCTTAATCTGGCACTAAATCTACATAAACAATATGAGAAGGAGCATTGAAATAAATTGCCACTAAACACATTTCCCTCTTCAAAAATGGCAGCTTGAATCACTCAAAACAGAAAACGTAAAAAGACACTAGGGAATCTATTCTATGTAAGAATTATAGTTATATCCACTTTTTCTACCATTTGTTCCAAGAGACAAACCTGCGTTCAGTGTCCCAAAATGAACTACCCATCTGTGACAGCCTATGGTCATTCTATTATAGCCCTGTCCCCAAACAGCCTTAGATACAAACTAATTCTCCAGGCTTGTTTTGTCTGTTTCTTTGGTTTGTTATGGTGACTATATCTGAATTTTATCTAGCCATCCTAGTGTATTATCGTGATTCTGCTTCCTCTAAGATAAATGGTTTGCTCTATCAACAATAATGCCCGTTATTATAGAAAAAATAAGCCACTATACACCCAAAACCATATTCTTTGAGCCCGAATAGAAATTAAAATATGCTAATAATTAAACAGGAATATAACAAAGAAGAAATTAAAGGAACATTTACTGAAATATTCTAAGACAATTTTATATTTAATTTTCTTGACTCAGAGGAAAAGCTCTTATCATCACTCATTAGATGTGAATTAGATAATTTATAAGCTTGTCTTGAGTAACCGGCTGTATGAAAGAGCATATGGAAGATGGGAGATCTATAGGTAACTAAGAAAACTTAATAGGAACTGTAAATAACAGAGGGTAGGATAAGACACAACAAAGAAGATATTTGCAAAGAAAGGGGTAAACCTTAAACCTTACTTGCCTGAAAAACATCTTATAGAGATATGGGAATGGGAGAAATGGGCTTAAGAGAGATAGAGATGACATGGGTTCAAATTTTGGTTCAGCTTCCTGCTAAATGTGAGTGCTTGAGCAAAATTACTTAACCAGCCCAACACTCAGTTTCTCAGTCTGTAAAATGGATATAATAAATCTCTACATCAGGAGGCTGGTATGAGAATTGGTCTGTAAAGTGACATGTTGATGGAAGTTTACCACAAACTGCAATTATTAGTGTATCTGGAAAAGATTTACTATTGACTTAAAAGTCATATTGCTTTTTCAATATGAAGTAAAGATATCAGAGTTTTTCATCTAAAATTTCCTCAGAGATTTCTTTTCCTAATTCATCTACCATATTGGCAGAAATAGCATTGTAAGCTTAACTTGGCTAAGTCTGCTTCATTCATCTGTCAACAAGATTCTGGGCTTCAAATGGAGTTGACAATTGCTGAAGGTAGATGGGACAAAATAGGCTGCACAAGAGCCTCGTATTTCACACCTCAGAGGGTTCTACGCTACCAACAATAACATCATATCTCTGTCAGTCAAGCACAATTATACAGCTTGATAGACCGATACAAATAAAGAGCCAGTTAAAACAGGTCTCCTGACTCTTTCCTGGCTACACTTATAGGACTCGATTGAATCTGCTACCTATGAATATTAGAATAGCACTTCCTTTGGGGACAAAAGGACAGAGAAACCACATCCTCCACTGACTCGAAAAATGGTCCAAAATAGTGCAAAATCTGCTACATTTGAAAACTCTGAAGTCACTTTGTGAATTTTCATCTTACTGTTTGCTTCTTATTGAAACATGAATGTATTTTTAAGACATCCAAAATAGAAGGTACAATTCATGCTGTGTGCAATCAGGTAACACAATGGTCAGGCCAATCTTTCTAGCAAATATATTCATGATACCCAAGCTAGGCAGTCAAACCACTTTCATGGATTCCTTCTGAACAATGTTTGAATACATGTTACCCTTATGAAAAAGAAAATAGAAAAAAGTCCCTGATATCCATGTAAAAGCAAATTACATGAGAGTACTCCACTGGAGCCTTCTATAATAGAGACTCTTATGATAGTGATATCTTTTTGTCAAAGAGGGTAACTGAGTTTTAAGCTGAATAGCTTCTTCCTAAAGAGTAAATTGATATGTGGGATCAAAATCAAGTTGTATTTCAAGGTTTAAATTATAAATGATCTCAATATGCAAGACATAGAAACTGACAGAGAATACTCACTTTGGCCAGACATAATTCTAGTGTAACAATACCTAAGCTTTCCAAAATATATCAAATGAAGGTATAAATGGAAAGTTGCTAAATTAAATTCTATCATTATGCTTTTTTTTTTTAATTCTACTTCAGGATATTACTTCAGAAAGGCAATGAAAAAGGTGACTATTAGTGGCAGGAGATCTGATACTGTCCTTCAGGCTAATCAATCTTTTATTTGTATGTTTCCTAAGTGTGCGAATGCGGTGTTGTACCTACTGAGCACATTTCACAACAAATGAACATGAATGACAAGAAAATACACAACAAGACATGAGGTTACACTTCATAATCTTTCTGTACATGTGAAACCATGGGACCACAAAAGCTCATAGCTAGAAGGAGCTCGAGGAATCTACTTTTGCCAAGGGGTCTGGCACAGGCTCTGTGCCATGGATTCCTCACCAACAGCAAGACTATCGAAATTCTCAGACCACCTTGTGCTATACACTGAATTTAAAGGATGGAAGCAAGGGCAATTGCCATTAAAATGGCAGCATAAGCTTTGATATTTCATCCAATTTCTTATTTGTGAAGACAGTTCAATATATTTTTAAAATGCAAAACTAGGGGAAAAATTACTCTAAAAATAAAAATACAGAAATTTTCAGATTTCAGTTCATGAAAAAGAAATGCAACGAGAAAAAATACACATACAATTAAGTGATGCTAAAACTAGGATGAGTATGGTCACTTCAAATTACAATTGTCAATAATTAGATATTACACCTCAATAAATATATCATTGGTAAACCTATTTAACCATAATGATGTCACTGTTCATTTATTTTTATTCAGATGCGAGAAATATAATGGAAATATTTTATAACTCTAAAGTAAAATTTGATAAAACACTAATCCTTCTTGAAAATCATAAGTGTTTAGAAATTAAAGGCTCAAAGGATTTCATTATAAGGCATTTTACCCATAAGTGTTCCCATGATATGGAGTCCCAAGTACTAGAAGACTCCATTCTATTAGTAAAGACAGCATGATCAATAGATACTTTTTCTCTTTTTTGCAATCAATTGTTTTTCATCTTTTTAAACATGACATCAATTATCTTTTAGTCAGTATTATTAACTCATTTATTATCAAATTATTAATTTATTTATTGAATTATGAAAATTATAAATTATAAACTCAACTATTATTAAAACTCATAATTATACCTTATTTCTTGGATTTCATGCAGTTTTGAAACACAGTATACCTTCTTCAAAATGCCATCAAGATGGGACAGTCTGAATGCTCATTTTCTAGAGCAACACCTTTACATTTCTTGGATATGTTTTTAATACATAGAATTACTTATTTCAAGGAATATGATTTGACCATAGCCTGACAAACTTGTCTGACAGCGATCCATGTTGTAACATACTCATATTTTATAAGGGATAGGGATAATGTGGTAAGTGGAAAGGTTTTAAAACCAGACACATCTAATTGTAAACCCTCTCTAAAGGTGCAATCATTGGTAATTGACTTCTGTGAGTCTTGCCCTCACTGAGCATTGGGAATGGTAATACCAAAATTTATGTGAGATAAAATGAAAGTATGTGTGTGGAGTGCCTAGAATATTACTTGCCATATACAGAAATGTGTATTACATTTTGCGTTATCGGGCTTCACAAGATTTTAGGTTTTTTTTTTTTTTTTTTTAATTATAAATTGAAGGTTTGTAGCAATCCTGCATCAAATAAGTCCACAGAAACCATTTGTCTAATAGCATTTGCTCACTTTTTGTCTGCGTGTCACATTTTGGCAATTCTCACAATATTTCAAACTTTTTAATTATTATTATATTTGTTATGGTGATCTGTGATTAGTTATTTAGACTCACTGAAATCTCAGATGATGGTTAGCATTCTTAGCAAGAAAGTATTTTTTAATTAAGGCAGGTACCTTGTTTTTGTTTTGGACATAATGCTATTACACACTGAAGAGACTACAGTACAGTGTAAACGTTAACTTTTATATGCACTAGGAAGCCAAAAACTTCATTTGACTCATTTTATTCTGTTTATCTCTTTATTTCAGGAGTCTTGAACTGAACCCACGGTATCTCCCAGGTATGCCTAAACATATTAGTTTGATTTTTTTTTCTATATAATAAGAAAGAACAATTAAATCTTTAGTGGAGAACCTGGTCTACTAGATAGTCCCAAGAAGGGAGGGGCTGTATGGCGGCTGAAAACTTTTGAAGGGCCAAAAAGGAAATACTAGAACCCAGAATGTCACTGTATGGCAGAAGCAAGATTTAACTACCTCTTGGTATGTCTAATACTTTCATCCAACAAAAAAAGCCTTGAACACTATATTCTGGCTGTAATCTCCAGAGTTTCCTCTTGGCAGTAATGGTTTGTTTCTAGTTTTAAAGACAAAGGCTTACATAGGAAGTCAAAGACTAAGGCTCCTAGACCTGGGCCATGCCATCTGCCTAGCATTAAGCAGGAGCTGAAAGTCAGTTACAGAAGCAAAGTCACTTCTAACATGATTTATGTTCCAATCTTGAACCTGGCAGGAAGACTGCAAAAGATATTTGGAAGCCAATGCTTCCTCTGAATAAAGTAAACGAGTATACGCTAAGCCCCTCTCCCCAGACCATGCTGGCCTGTTAGATACGTTGCCAATGTGGAGTCTTTGAACCCTGGAGCAAACTGGCTATTCGGGATGAGCAAATATCTCAAGGCCAATGATCATTGCTACTGTAAACGTACAGTGGACAATGCAAACACTGGGGTCAGACAACAGATATCCAGGATATTATTACTCAAAAACACATCTAGCTCAAAGCTGACAAGATAATCTGTTCCTGTGAGTGCAAAGCAGGCTGGAATGCTAGAGCTCTGACCTACTCAAGGAAAGAAAAAAGAAAGTGCAACCCTCCAAGGACTCCATCTCATGTTCTTAAGCAGGCAAACTCCAACAGACTTCAAAGGGAGTGTTGCCTAAGGAGGGAGTACCAGACCAAGCCCACGGGAGGTATCACTTCCATGATCATGTTGCCATCTACATTTGGTGAACTGGCAAATGCAAATATTTCAGATACAAGTTTAAACAGATGAAAAAAGAAGTGCGAAATAGCATGGGGATTTGCTTCAAGAGAAACCTCAGAATTCCAGGAAAAGTATTTAATATCAGGAGCTTCATAAGTTATTCCAAAATTCCCAGGAGACTAACTAGTTTGTGATCATATTAAAAATAATATTTTAATAAACATGTTTTGCACGTGAACATATGCAAAATACTTTACTTAAAAAATAATTTCCCAGGGCATCTGGGTGGCTCAGTGGGTTAAGCCTCTGCCTTCAGCTCAGGTCATGATCTCAGGTCCTGGGATCTAGCCCCACATCGGGCTCCCTGCTCAGTGGGGAGCCTGCTTCCCTCTCTCACTTTGCCTGCCTCTCTGCCTACTTGTGATCTTGATCTCTCTCTCTGTCAAATAAATAAATAAAATTTAAAAAAAAATAATTTCCCTACACTAAATACTCTTCAAAGGTCAGTAACATTTTTCTAATTGAAATATAGACTATATTTTGATGTCATAACAAGGTTTTAATGTACTTGATCCCAATTAATATACAAAAGCCCAAATGCAGCAAATATACTTACAGGAGGACCTGTGGGGTGGGGGTGGGTTGGAGAGAATAAGAGAAAGAGGAAGATGAATTAGTGAAGATACAAAATGTTAAGATTAAACACAAGATGAAAACATTGTCATAATCATCAGCAAAATACAAGATGAAGAAGTCACTTAGAATTCAGTGACTCTTAATCTTTTTATTAGGTCATGGACAACTTTGATACCACATCAGAAAAGTGTATTTACATCTATCTGAATTTCAAATTTTACATGAAATTTCAATGGATGTTCAGATTCCCAGAGACCTGTCTATAAATTACTGAGAGGTTCATCTTAAGACGTCCTACTTATACCTAAAAATTTAGATAAAATATGAATCAGTAGGATCTTTGGTTATTTATGATAGCCAAGTTAGAGAGAATTGATATATAACTTTCCTGAGAGTGATAAAGTGGTTAAATGAGAAATTTACCCATGATTTGTTCTAAGAATATTTTTTCATTCAGTAGCATTGTCAATATATAAAGCACTAAACTCTAATATTTGTTTCTTTGAAACTGTACATCTTCATCTAAACACAGGCAATGTCTAAGAAAATTTCAATATTTCCATGCTGTATATTCAATTAAAACACAAGTTTTTAGTAGTCAATAAGTTAGGAACTGACTTTTTAATTTTTCTATAAAACTTCACATCAGTACAAAATGTTTACCTTTCTCCCCAATCCTTTTTATTTCCTTTGACAAAGATCAATTCACTGATTATTTTGTTCCACTAATATTTCATTACTTCTTTCCTTAAAACACATTTATAAACCATCTTCTAATATAATACTTTGTATTGTGAAAGGGATCCTTATACAAGCATCCAATTATTTAGAATAAATGAGGTTTAAAGATAACTTTTAAGAACACTTAAAAGGAATTAAGCAGCTATACTGCTTAAATTACTGAATTTTCATAAATCCCTTTTACTTTGACATCTTTAGTTTTCTTTTCTGAAAAAGGAAATGAGACCAAGAAAAAAACAAAAATTAAAAAATAAAAAACAAAAAACACACAACAACCCACAGCAAATCAATCTGTTGCTTTTTTGGGTAGGTTAGTATTTCTGCTATTTTAACACTTAGAAATTGCTTGTTTTTAACATTGATAAATACTTACTAAAAAATAGTGGAAGATGGTATCTCTTAGCACACTAGAATCAAACCTTAAATTACCTTTAAAGTGAAGAAAAAGATTCAAAAAAAAATTTTTTTTTGAAACCAAATACCCAAAAGAGTGTATACTTACTGTCTTGCTTGTTTTATAAAGTCTAAAATGCCAAAAATGTCAATGATCATGTGAAATCTTATCAGGCCATCAGTTCTTCCTTGCAAGGTAAGAGGAAGATACATACAGCGATTTGGCCTGAAAGCAAAAACTCAACAGAAATGGGCACCAGGGCAATTGGCCCCATTTCAAATTTTGCTCATAAACTATTGCACAGCCTTGGACGAATCACCTTACTGCTCCAGGGCCTCCATTTCCTCAACTACAAAATGAAAATGCTGGATTGATTACTGAGGCTGCTGTCATCACGAAAATTCTAGGGTTATACAAGAGAAATAAAAATTCCAAATTTTGAAATGAATGAGAGTAAAAGCATAACAAAATTGTACCAGTTGGATAAAATAACAATAAAGCTTTCCAAGACATGTGCCTCAGTGTCCCAAAGCAGATGTTTTCATAAAGATCCTGCATTTGCTCTCTATGGAGACGGAAGCGTGGGCCACACTGTGTGCAGCTAGAAACCATCGACTGTAGCAGAAAGGCCCAACTTCACGTGATGCAGAAAGTAACCCAAAATTGGGTCCCAGTTGTTATCAAACATTAAGAAATTAACAATATTTTCCAAACTTTTACCTACAGTTTGATGGAAAGAAGATGAAAAAAATTCTAGGTCTAGCAGAGGAGATTTAAATACACAAGCTTATGCACAACCTCTAGAAAGACAATATAATAATTAATTAGGAGGAACAGATGCAGGAATCTAACTGAAACATTAATGACAAGGAGCAGCTGAAAGAGAGACTTACCAGACTCTCCTCTTCGGCCCCTCTTACCTCGTTTCCCTGGAGGGCCTAAAATATAAAGAATATATTTTTTAACATGGTTTTAATATTTTGTTTCTTGTTCAAAAATGGCTAGTAAGTATTTTCTACAATTTATCACTGTTTTTAACTGACAACCTTAAGAAAGGGACCAGATATTTGTAAAGGCCAGCATTATCCTATCAGCATAACTCTTAAGCCTCATTTAATTATAAAACCTACACCAGATGTCTAATCATCTAGCATTACTTAAGAATGATTAACATTCAGAACTTTCATTCATCCTGTCTGGATAACATCAATAAAGAAAGACTTTAATTACAAATTGGTACTGTTGAGATTTCATGTTTCTTACGAAAAATTTTTTTCTAAAGGTTGTAGTATATTAATAATTAAAAGCACTGAGCACAAATGACAATAGTTTCTCTTCAGTCAGGTCCATCATGATTCCTTTAAAAATATTTAGTTCACAGTTAATTAAAAGTATATATTCATAAAGGAAATAATCCTTATAATATTTCCATTTTATTACATATGAATTTTCATATAGTGAAATTTCTCTAATTGAGAACCAGTGGAGTTAAAATCATATTCTTAATTGGAAAGTGTTTAGGTACTAGCTATAGGCCTCATTTTTCTAAGGAGCTAGCTCATTATTGTCAGTCAGTAAATATTTAATCTTTACGATGATTCACTTTGAAAGTGGAGGAAAAAACTTCTTTTTTTTTTTTCCCCAGTGAATTGCCTATAAAGACCACCTAGCTAGTATGCATCAGACTTAACACAAGATTCTAGACATTCATGGCTTTCAAGCCATTACTCTCAATTATATAATTTCTGCCTTCATTTCCTTGAGTAGGACTAGTTCCCACTGAATTATGGTTCAGGCAAATAGAAAAGAATAATTAGCCCACAATGAGAATTAAGATCTTATAATATTTGCTGGAAGAAAGAGGCCAAGGAAAATACAGACTCTCCTGGTTTTAAAGAACGACCTGCTAAGTTGGACTGATGACTTCCAAACTCTAGAAAGTTTAAGAGAGAAGCAGCACAGGCCTTAGCATCCAGTCAGCTTTCAACGGGATTCTGAGCTACCAACTTCCACATGGAAACACTGTCATGAGAACAGAAACATCAGTGGGCCAGTTAGTTTCCCCTCAAGCTTTTACATAGAGTTAGTCTGGCCATCTGTGTTTTGTAAGAGATTAAAAACAATCAAATAATAAAATTGGTTGAAAATTTTAGGAGAAGAATTTTTGCAGCAGAGTCAAAAACTGTTATTCAGAATTTCAGATTTCTCTCTGTATTCTGGAATAAGAGAAACTAATTTCTTTCTTCTTTCTTTCTTTCTTTCTTCCTTTCCTTTTGCATAGAGTAAAATTTCTTGGATACTATCCAGGATTAACTTGGCCAAACTGAGAATAGAAGGAGAATCACATAAATAGGCAAATAAACTTAGTAGGACCCTAATAGGTATGAAAAATATATTTATTTACACATACACTCAAACATACATGCACAAAAATATATTGACATATTCTGATATTTACAAGGTCCTTAGGATTAGGAATCAGATTTTCTTTTCTATACAAAATCACTTAAGCTAAGCAGTTAGTAAACACTATATACTTAATGATGTCTGTGGTCTGCATAGGAGGTGATATGGGTTATGTATAAGATGGATGGGATGTGTAAGATGTAATAGAATAATTAGTATTCAAAAAAGAAATGGGTGTGTCCACAGGCTAGAAATGGAACAGAAATGCAAAGTGGAAAGCAGGGATAAAGCCATGAACCTAGTTCTAGAACCTAGTTCTAGACAGAGGAATGATGGCCACAGGTACTATTTCTGGAGAATAAATACACAAAAGTTCTCTAATCAGAATCAGTGGCTTAGAAATGCTAAAAACAAGCTGAAAAACAAACAAACAAATAAAAAAAAAAAAACCAACAACAACGAAAACCAAGTCTCTGGCTTAATGGCTGAAGAATACAGACATAATCTCTCAATCAGAAAATAAAGTAAGCATCTGCTGTTTGGGTGCCTAACTCTATGACATCTACAACATAAATCTGCGACAAAAGTCCAGAAATGCTAGTTTAGGACCAACCTGGTCTAGAAGGCTGAGGATGTCAGGCAAAAGAAAACATAAAAGAACTGGGTAAAAAAGAGTGAGTACAGAGAAAATAAAGGCATTCATAGTGAGAAAACTATAGCAAAAGAAAGAAAATGCCTCCTACTCATAATGGGTACACAAAAAAATTCCAAAACAAATGAAGAAATCTAAGGCTATGACAGGCAATACTCAATAATAGGATCATGAATTATTTCCAGCTAAAATTAATTTTTAAAAACCATCTGACAGGAGCACTTGGGTGGCTCTGTTCATTAAATGTCTGACTCCTGATCTGGGCTCAGGTCATGATCTCAGGGTCATGGGATTGAGCCCTAAATTGTAAGCTCCACTGTCAACATGCCTGCTTAGGATTCTTTCCCTCTCCCTCTCCCTTTGGCCCTCACCCTGCATGCATGCACATACATTCTCTATCAAATGAACAAATAAAATCATTTAAAAAAATCAGACAAAATTTGGTATGTTAATTATACTTAAAGAGATAAATGAAGAAGTAACATCTATTGAAGAGTAAGGGATTTAAAAGATAAATTTTTTTTAAAAAATGTATTTGAGGGGCACCTGGGTGGCTCAGTGTGTTAAGCCTTTGTCTTGGGCTCAGGTCATGATCTCAGGGTCCTGGGATGGAGCCCCGCATCAGGCTCTCTGCTCAGCAGGGAGCCTTCTCCCCCCTCCACCTGCCTCTCTGCCTACTTCTGATTTCTCTTTCAAATAAATTAATAAAATCTTTTTAAAAATGTATTTGAAAGAAACTTTTAGAAACCTGGAAGATAATAAAAAGCAAAATAGGCATTGAAATAAAAAGAAATAAATATAACAAAATATTCAAATTCTAGCCTGGATATGGTTGAAGAACAAATTGATGTAAAAAATGCAAAATGCAGCCAAGAGACAAATCTGATACTGATCTCTCTCTTTCTCTCTCTATGTAACTACTCTCTCTATGTAACTTTTGTATGCTCCCAAAACGCATATGTTGAAATTCTAACCCTCAGCAATGATGGTAGTAGGAGGTGGGGCTTTGAGAAGGCAATTAATTCATGATGCTGGGACCCTCATGAATGAGATTAGTACCTTATAAAACAGACCCCACAAGGATTCCCTAACCCTTTCCACTCTGGGCGGATAGAGTGAGAAGACACTAACTATGAACCAGGAAGAGGGCTCTCACCAGAAGGTGACAATGCTACCACCTTCATTTTCGACTTCTCAGCCTCCAGAACTATGAGAAATACATTTCTGCTATTTATAAATCACCCAGTCTGTGGTTTTTATTATAGTAGTCCAAAAAGACTAAGACCTTATCTATCTATTTCTATTTCTGTCTAATTACCTATCTACCTACCTACCTATTTATTTTTGTCAAGGAACAAAATTTTACTTATATCAATAAGAGAATCCAGAAGAAATGATAGAGATGTCCTTGTTTAAGAGATAATAGATGAGAGTTTTCCAGAACTGAATATTGGAGTCCTGAGGTTGAACTTACACCCCAAGTGGCAATAGAAATAAATCACACTTAAATGTAATAATGTTCAAGAATAATGAGAAAATGTTAATAACTACCAGAGGGAAAATTACAGTGGAAAGTACTTAGATTGACTGTTGTCTCACCCACATAAAATATGTCAGAAGATCCTAGTCATGATTTTCATAACAAATTTCAGAAATCTGTAATTATTATTTGCTTATTGAAAGTAGTTTCTCATTTTCCCCTCAAGAATGCTTTTTTAAACCGTAGAATTTATCAATAAAAATAAATTGCATTCATGTTTAAAACTAGTTTGAAATAAAGTATAAAAATAATTTAAAATATATTAAATTATGAGGGGCGCCTGGGTGGCTCAGTGGGTTAAAGCCTCTGCCTTTGGCTCGGGACATGATCCCAGGGTGCTGGGATCAAGCCCCGCGTGGGGCTCTCTGCTCAGCGGAGAGCCTGCTTCCCACTCTCTCTCTGCCTGCCTCTCTGCCTACTTGTGATGTCTGTCTATCAAATAAATAAATAAAATCTTTAAAAAAAAATAAAATATATTAAATTATGAAAAAGTGATTTTAAAAAAGCAATGATATCTTTTGAAGATATTAAGAAACAAAGAATATTTCTGAACACATATGTCTTAAATATTCAATCGGAGCCTTAAAGAAATAAATCAGCGGTGCCTGGGTGGCTCAGTCAGTTGAGCATCTGACTCTTGATTTCAGCTCAGATCATGATCTCAGGGACTTGAGATCGAACCCCACACTGGACTCTGCACTCTGCAGGGAGTCTGCTTAAAGATTTCCTCTCACCCTCTTCCTCTGCCTCTCCCCACCATTTGTGTGCACTCCTTTTTTTCTCTCTCTCTAACATGAATAGATAAATCTTAAAAATACATATACCAAATGCTGAGGGAAATACATCGGTTATACTGAGAATTGAGAAAGAATAAAATTTAAGGAAATGGAAAAGATAATTGGCAAAACATACCTATTGAAAGTCAAAGGTTTTACAAAGAATTTCATAATATGTGAGAGAGAAAATGAAGCTCAACTAAGTTGTGATAAAGTAAGAATATAAACTCAATGAGGTTTACCAAAAAAATACTAGATTTGAGAAGAGGATGTTTCAGTTACTGTAAGAAACACAAGACTGAAGTGAGTCTTATTATATTATATTAGGCTTATTATATTAGGCTTAGTGAAGTAATAAATTATGTAAAACTCTCAGAAAGACATAGATACAGATCTTGCTTAAAAGGGAATAAATAGAAATTCTGAAAAAGTCTATTGTGCCTCTAAGACAATTTGATATTGCTTGTGAATTTAAGGGAAAAATCATTTTTAAACAAAAATGATTGGATGGGATGAATTTAACAATAGACAGCTGGCAGAGCACTAGAGTGAGAAAATGAAAAATCAGAAAAGACAAATGATAAATGTTGCCCAGACAAAACTGATGTTATTAATAGTGGAGAAAGATAGTGACTGCTTCCATTCCAAACTAAGTGATGAAGTGTTGGCCAGGCATGAACTCTAAGAACAAATAGAGAAGTTAAAACCTGACTCTTAGTCACTGAATTTGGCCAGATCCTTGCAGCAGAAATTTTCAGTGAATTCTATCAGCAAAAGCCATGAGTCTGCAAAAGAAACTGGTTCAAGAATATGAATGGGAAGCTATCAGCAACAGAGGAAGTGAAAGTTTACAAGCAGAGGATTCATGAAATGAAGAATGAGTTATGGAAAGTGGAGGGAGGCTATAAAACCAGATTGCTCTCTATAATAAGAAAATTCATGACACTCGGTGCTCTTCATGTTACAGAGTTGTTGCTTTAAAGACAATGCAAACTGTCAGCCTGAGATAGGCATTGAAAAAAATTAGCCATGATGATGATGCTTTAAAGACCTGTGTCAACAAACCCAACTTGAGACACATCTGGGTCATCAAATCACATCATAGTAAGGTGTCTTAAGCCAAGCCAATTCTTTTGGTCCCAAACTAATATGGCTGGAGCACTCTACACCTTACTAATGGCATACCCAGCTGTCACAAGACTTTTCTAAGGTGAGATATTTGCCAAGAAGTAAACATGCTTACATATGGGCCTTCATATATATATATATACATATATATGTATATATATATATATGGTTATGGCATATGTCTGGAATACCCTTATCCAGTTTAGCAGATAAATTTACCCCAAACTGGTCAATTCTACTCCTATTACTTGAATCTATTCATTCTTTCCCACCCCTACTAGTATGTCATGGTGAGCTTAAACATAACCTTTCTGAGTACTCAGAGAAGAGATTTTTTTACTAGGATTTTACTTTTCCTTGTAAAATATTTTACCACCTATAAACATTTACAATTAAATAGGAAGTGTTTGAGAAAAGTTTCAGAACTCATAATGGGCTGGTGTTTTGTTTTGTTTCATTTTTACCTCCTGTTTTTGTATTTCAACACACATTTCTGGCTGTCTCTCTTCGGGGGGGGGGGGGAATAATGTGGATAGGGTTCCTGGGTGGCTCAGTTGGTTGAGCATCTGCCTTCAGCTCTGGTCATGATCCCAAGGTCCTGGAATTAAGTCCTACATCGAGCTCCTGAGCTCCCTGCTTGGGTGAGAGTTTGATTCTCCCTCTGCTCTTTCCCATGCTTGTGCTCTCTCATGTACTCTCTCTCTCAAATAAATAAATAAAATCTTAAAAAAAAAAAAAAGAAAAAATGTAGATAGAAACAAAAGAAAGAAATCAAATCATAATGGATCACAGATTTAAACATGAGAACAGAAACTATAATCTCTTAGAAGAAAACATAGTGAAAGGCTCCTTGATATTGGTCTGGGCAATGATTTTTTTGTTATGACACCAAAAGCACAAGAAACAAAAGCAAAAAATAAACAAGTGGATTTAAACTAAACTAAAAAGTTTTTGCACAGCAAAGGAAATGATCAACAGAATAAAAACTTAGTCTGTGGAATGTGAGAAAATATTGGCAAACAATATAACTGGTAAGGGGTTAATACCCCCCAAATATAAGGCATTCCTACAATTTAAAAGCAAAAGAAGATACCATCAGAATTAAAAATGGGCAAAGAACCTATGTAGACATTTCTCCAAAGATAACCTACAAATGGCCAAAAGGTATATGACAATGTTTTCAACATCATTGAACCATGAGAGGAATGAAAATCAAAACTACAATGAGATATCATCACCTAACACCTTGTGTACTGTTGGTGGGAAGGTAAATTGGTGCAACCACAAAGGAAAATAGTATGGAGATTCCTCACAAAATTAAAGCTGAGACTAACCTACAATCCAGCAATCTCACTTTTGGGTGTTTATCCAAAGAAATTGAAGTCAGAATCTCAAAAAGAAATACCTGTACTCCTATGTTTATCACAGCACTACTCACAATAACAAAGATATGGAAAAAACCCAAATGTCCATCAACAGCTGAATGGTTAAAGCAAATATGACATATACATGCAATGGAATATTATTCAGCCTTTAAAAACAAGAAAATTCTTGCCATTTGCAATAATATGGATAGACCTGAAAGGCATTATACTAAGTGAAATAATCCAGATATAGAAAGACAAATACTGTGTGATCGTATTTATATGTCCAGTCTAAAACAGTCAAACTCACAGAAGCAGAGAGTACAATGGTTATTGCCAGGGTCTGACAGGAGAGGGAAATGGGAACATCATGGTCAAAGGGTACGTAGTTACTGTTATGGAAGATAAGTTCTGGAGATCTACTATGCAGCACAGTGCCCATAGCTAACACCAGTGTACCATATATGTAAAATTTCCTAAGAAGCTAGATCTTATGCTAGACACAAAATAGTAGTAATAGAGGGTGGAGTGAAACTTTGGGAGATAATGGATATGTCTAGGGCCTTGATCATGGTGATGGTCCCACAGATGTATATTTATCGTGAAATTTGTTGAGTTGATAGATTAAATATGTATGGTTTTTACATGTCAGTTCTATTTCAGGGAAGTGGATTTTTAAAAAAGAAACAAAGGGAAGATTCATCTCCTGAGTGATCATGCTTAGATTATCTAAAACCTCAGAATAGGGAGAAACGTGATATCTTATTATGAGAATGACCTAATGATCACTACTGACATGGGTCATTTGAGTTCCTGAATGAATTTCCATGAAAAAGGTAATGAACATATATAACAACACAAAATAGGAGTTCACTAAAGATTAGCTCCTTCTTTCCACATTATTTATATTACCTTGTTATATTTAATCAATAGTATTTGATACTCAATACTCAAATGTATTTGAGTATTTTTACATTAAGAAAAGTTGAGTGTGTGTGTGTGAATAATATTGAGAGAAATTAATGTTACCTTCCAATTAAAATATTCAAAGGGGCAAGTTAGTATAAAGAAAGAACATGGAATGCAAAGTTAAGAGACTTCAAGGTTTTCACTACTGAGTAAATTGAGCTAACTTCCAATTAACCTCTTTGATTTTACTCTATTTAAGGATCTGGTAAATAATACTAAAACCACCCCCTTTTATATGATTATTGTGAGGATGAAAACCATAAAGTACTATTTACATAGTTAAGTGACTGTTTCCTTCATTTCTCATGAATTTCTTGAAGCTTATAAACTATTTCCAAGATATATTACTGTCATATTCATCAATAGAAGTATAGTAAGTCCTCAAATTAAAATTAAACAATTTGACACCTCCTAATAAAAAGCTAAATTTTTTTAGTTAGTGGTTTCATCTCCAGAGGCAAAGAAACTCTTTAAGAGTAAGAGAAATGATATAAAAATGCCACAAATAACAGTAACTATTCCAAAAATTAAACACTCTCATCCAGAGATCTGGAGGCAGAAAAACAGAAATGATAAGGCAAGGGAAAGAGCAGGAGACTGAGCTGGTAGCCAGGGAGGGAAAGGACAAGTAGGAAGCAGGAAGCAGATGTTGAAGTCCTGTGTGCCCATGTGTGCTGGTGTAGAGGGCCTACAGGAGAAATGTGTGCAAGCCTAGGATGTCCCTCCCCTACACCCAATCTCAGGAAAAGGTCTCCAACAGCTGCAGATGGCTCTCAAGAGGGAGGAACCTGTCTGGGCACAGAAGAGACAGCCTTCCTAAAACAGGTTTACCTTCATTCATTCTAGATTAACCTTACAAGTAGGCACAGATTAATTTCAGAGCCTTCTCCAAATTCCCCCCACCTGCTTGCTTGCTTAATGCCTGAAATTCTTTCAACATAGACCAAAGCCTTTCATTCCACAATTAGAAGTAAAAGACTTAAACAGCAAATGCTTGGTAGAAGTACAATATTAGCTAAAAGGTATTTCTCATAAAATGTCTATAGTACAGCATACCCAAGAGGTCACGTAGCCCACAGAGCTTCATAGTGCTTTATACCTGACTATATGAGCAGTTCAATGCCATACTGAATTGCAACCATTTGCAGTAAAAGTTCACCGGATTAAACAAGCTTCTACCTCAATGATTCATATTTCTGCAAATGTAAGATTGAAGCCAAGAGAGGTGAAAACAACCTGCTGAGGGTCCCACACAGCAGACACCAGTTTCCTGATTCCAAGCTTAGTGCTCTCTGACTCAGCAAGCCACTTCTCACTTCTGATCTCATACCTCCGTAGTTTGCAAGACTGGACACAACCAGCGCCAACTTTCCAAACTGCTTCATTTTCTCAATGGCCTGCTTCTTCTTTTTATAACATGGCTACTTAGGCAGATGTACTATTATTACTTGTTCTACTCTCCCACCAGACTGGAAGCTCTTGGGGGTACAAATTCCCTTGTTCATCCTTGTGTGTCTAGCAACTGGCATAGGACTTAGCACTCAATGAACTTATAAAGGAATACTGCCTATGGGCAATTTGATCATGCCAACATTATTTCATATGGTGTTAATTTTTAAAAGAAATAACTTTTTTATTCAGGAGATTTATTTCCCAAGATAATTTAGATCAGCATGTACTGCACTATATGTAATACAAACTTGTTTGTTTTAAATATCTTTTATGTGTGTGTTTTTGTTTCAAATTTCCTCAAGTTTCTAATCTCCATGGAATGTCAGTTTATAAAAGAAAGTTAATCATAATAAATAATAGGTAATAATTAAAGTTTATAATAGCCAAGCTCCATAACTCTCTACAGAGTGTTATTCAGATATATGTTATTTATTTTAAAGGCAATGAGTTCAATTGAAAAGTTGTAAAAGTATGTTTCTCTCTCTCTTTTTTTTTAAACACAGGAGACACACTAAGAAATGTTTTAGGGTATTCTATTCTTATAAGTTATTCTAGTAATAAAAAATTTAAAAATTAATAGTTTGTTAGTAAAAACAGTTCATTGGTATTTTAGTTAGAAACAACAAAAATGGAGTGGCTCAATTTTTACTTTTGAGCCTAAACCAGGCTATATCATAATCTCAATAAGGAGAGGGATATCTTTAATGTACCAGACTCCTAAGGTTAGTAATTAGAAAGGTTTTATCAAATTCCTTGAGGAAATCTTAAAAATCAAATAAAAAGATCAAATCCTTAAAGTAATCTTATGAATATTCTTTTCATAAATCTGCATATTTTCTAGTTTTTACACCAGCAAGATTTTCCTGATGATGGTTCCAAGTTAAACTTATGAAACATAAAATATGTACAGAAATTGTGTTCAATTAATGAGGATAAAACAATGTAACTTATGGAAGATATTAAAAAAAAAAAGAACAAGAGAAGACTCCCTTAGGCAGATAATAAATGTGAAAACATTAGGAGTGTACACATTAGGACACCTAAAGTTAACTGAACGGATATGTATGTGTACATTGGATTAAATGTAAAATGCTGTACTTCCTTGGGGTAGTAGCCAAATAGTTTTAAAGCAACTAGTTTAGAAAAAAAATGGGGTACTTATTCCAAAATATATTTCCCATTAGAATTTTTAAACAGCTATGCATGCCCTTCTGGCAAAGTATGTTTTTATTTTCTCATGAAATGCATTGAGAACAAGACTTTTGTTTAATCTCTTTCTACATTTTTGTCCATGTTAAAATGGAAATTTTAACAATTGCCATTTAAATGTTTTAAATAAATATAAGCAACTTACATCAGAATCATGGTAAATGTAATTCTCAACATTACTATATCACTGGCACTTTTTTTTTAATTGGTTGAGTTTCTATGCCTTGTTGAGGGCATCTAACTGGGCCAAAACTGACTTCCAAACTTCTTTCCTGTTATCTCAATGAAAGTTCAGTTCTAGCTTGTGCTTGGTTTAAATGAGGCACTTCAAGTTTACTCAAGAATTAATCGATAATTATAAATTTTATAATGAAGGGAAAATGACCATATTTATGAGACAACTGGGGACTCTCGCAAGAACATACTGGAAAACAACTTCACTTCACAATTAAAGAAAAGGATTTCCAAACCAAGTGCAATGGAATCTTTTCTGGGCTTTATGTTGAGGCTTTGTTTCCAGCAAATGAGGAGTTGTCTTTATTGCTGTTTTCAATATTTAGATAATAAATACAGTACAACAGTCAATAGAAACTGTTCAAGACTACAAATAGTCCCATGTTACAGTTCATTGACTTTAATGAGATCTGATGTGGCACAGTTGTTATTTCTATCATTCGTCTCCCACACATAAAGTGTTTCATTATTATGGTACTAGACGTTTTACCCCATGATCCAACAGGGGATTTGTCATGACAACATTTTCTATTTCTACTTGCAGGGAAGGGGGCTGCAAGATGTCAGAGAGTAGGGGTTGGGACAAAGAAAGATGTGCTTCTTTGTAAGATTATATGCTTTATAATGAGTGGTTATTACATACACAATGTAATATATTAACATGAAAAAAAAGTTGAGTTCCCAAGCTTGCAGAAAAATCTAAAGGAGTCTCTAGATTCCATGTTTCTAATGGAATGCAGAGCAGTGAACAGATCTTTAAAGATAAAAAGAATTTTTTAAGTAACAGAAAAAAAAAACAAGATCAATGGTTGAATATAGTTCTTCATATAGTCAATAAATAATATTAACTCTTAATATATCAGAGATTGAAACAATGGAAAATTGGGGGGGGGGGAGTGGGCTAATGGTAACCGGAATTTGTTTTCATTAATGGCTTTGCAATATCACAAGCTTTTGCCAAAGAGCTGATGGATAAATTAAATACAACAGCACCACATATGCCATTACACACATGCCAATGGCCCACATTTCTTTCAGCTGGTATTAAATTAATTATTTAGCATGCCCATTGCTAAAGTTGTCAGCAATGGGAAAAACGATCATAAGAGAACCAGTTTAACCCTGAAAATTAGTAATGGAAAATAGTACACAAAAAAGTCAAGAAGAAGACATCAGAATAGGAATAGGAGTACTGGAGGGGGAAGGGCGCGTGCCAAGGAGGAAGGAGAAGGGTGCATGAAAGCGGCCAAAGCAGGCATGAGAAGGCAAGGGTCCCTCTGTGCAACTCAGCCAACCTGATGACCCCATAGTGTCATGGGGGGAAATACAAGTACTTTGACGTAATGATAGGGATCACGATGACGGTTAATATTTGGAAGTGCTCATCAATCATCTGGCACCAGATGAAGTACCACCCATTTATCGTTTCATTTATCTATACTAGTTGAGTGATATCCATATAATTGTGGAAAGTGATGCTATAAAGAGGTTAACTGTCACAAATCTAGTAAGTCGTCGGTTAAGGATTTAAACCCAGACACTCTGGCTCCTAACTTGTCAATTCCAAAACTAAAGACTTTCTTGTTTATTAAGCACCCTACATGGAACACTATTTTCTGAGACAAACACGCAGAGCTGCCATTAAGGAAAACAGAAGCTTTAAATGAAGTGGGAAAGAATTGTTACATGAGTATTCCTGAAGATCTCTGTTTACAATTCTAGTTGATAGGTTTATTTTTAGCTTCTCATACTAAATGTAAAATAATCATGAGAAATTACTTGCCAAAAGTTAAACTCTTACTTTAGAAAGCTAAAAAGGAACCCTGCACTCTTCATCCACTGAAAACACTCATGGGGTAATTTAGGTGGTTGTGATTAGCACACATGCCCAGTTAACATACTTTTATACCATGTATGTTGTTTTATTTTTTTTTGTTTTTTAATTGATGGTAAGAACACTTAATGTAAGATCTCCCCTCTTTATAGAATTTGAAGTGTACAATACAGTATTGTTAACCAGAGCATGCATACCAGTTTTAACAAGCCTGTTACATGTAAGTATTGAGAGTGAAACAAATAAAAAAAATATTGGTGTTTAAAAATGAGGGATGGTGCCTTTTTTACTATTGTGTTCTCTGTACCTGGGACATAAGTCAATATTAGTTAAATGGATGACGTTAAAAAAAAAAAAAAAGCTAAAATAACAATAACAGTTTTGTAGTATTTCTTCTGGTTAAAAAACAAAACAGAAACCCAGTGAAGTACAATTTGTGAAACCAGGCAGAGGGACACATGTTTGAACCTTATTCTGCAACACACTAGATGTGTGACTTTGGATGGATTAGGTTTGTAAAACCCAGTTCATCTACAAAATGTAGATAATATCTACCTCAGAGAGACTAGATCTTTGCTCTTTCGGTCTCAATTCTTACTGGTCTCTCTCAAAACCAGCAGCATAGAAGTAAACAGGTAATCATTTTATATATTTTCATTATATGATTCCATTGGCCACTATATTTCCACAGAAATATGAAAGGAAGTACTTATTGCCTCAACAGATGAGGTTTTCCCACAAGGAAAACCCAATCCATTTCTCAACCCCAGTTGTCCATGCCTAAGCCCTAGTCTTTCATAATTCTTATCCACCCCTTACTTAAATTTAATTTCAAGAAGACAGTATAATAGTGACAATGCTTTCTCCCATACCATGTATTTGGTCCATTTTTCTCTCCAGTCTTTTTTCCAACATACCCAAGAACTAATTCTGTGCAATACAAATTCGGCCTTCTTGCAATATCATTGCCAGCTTAATAACATTTTAATATGACTGTGAAGTAAAAGTACCCAATTCTTTTTTTTACCATTATTCTAAGTTTCCTCAATAGGAATAGGAATGGCATTTCCTACTTTAAACTATGGTTTAGGGAAGAGCTGCTATTTGCCTTGTAGGAAACTAATATGCTCCATGATATGATGTATTTGAAATGTCATGCATATGAAAAGTGCTCTACAAAATGTCAAGTTATCTTGTAAAACTAACTGAGAACAAAATGTAGTACAGGTTAGGATAATGGTTGGCCTTCCATAGAAATGCTAATATAGGTGAGCTTTCCCAGAAAATCTAGTCCGATTTGCCCAATAAAAAGATACTTGAAATCTCCTAACCACCCCCACAGAATTTCATTGCCTCCTTCAAAACAAACACAGTTGTTTCCTTACAGTCAAATCTCATATTCATTCTGACAGGCAAATTCCCTAGAATACAAAAACATTATGAGTAGACTTCTATGAATAAAATGTTTCCCCATATGATTTCACAATAACTCTGGCACTTCAATGCTGCTATATCCATCACACAGCAAGCAAACATTTTCCAATGAAACTGCAGAAGGGCCAATCCAAGAATACAATTTTAACTTTGCAAATTGAGGGGTTTTTTTCTATGTTGTATAAAAACTAATATAAACTTTAAAAAAAAAAAAAGAAAGAAAGTCTTTTATTTTGGTAGACACACACTCTTATGGTTTTAAACAATAAGGAAAAAATCCACCAAAATTATATTGGCTTTTTATCCGACATCTTTTGTTCTAACAAAGATGAGAACCTCAAAGCATGCCAACATTTAGATGTGTGTCAGAGGACAATAAGTAAAATGTCTAAGACCTAACTACAAATGCCAATCAACTTTAAAGGACTTATGAAAGACCTCTGATAGAGTAGACCAGGAGCTCTGGAACTAACTGTCAAGGATGAAAGTTCAAGAATTACAACTTGGGTTATGAGGGAGAGGGTAATTTCAAAGTAGAATTTGAGTATTTTAATTTTGCAACTTGCTCTCACAACAGCTTTACATAAAATAGAATAGATTTTAAATATGGCATTTTATTATGATACCAAGTAACATTAGAGGCAAAACTTTCAAGGGAAATGTTAACTGTGTAAATAGAGATGGAGCCATGATGCTCAGAAATGGAACTGGTACCATGAAATCTATTTTATGCTCCTTAGTAAAAGGAATCTTATTTTTCATGTGCCAACAAGTGGGCCCGTTATGTGTTTTTTCAAAATACAAAAGATTGTGTCTTGAATAAAAAAAGCGTACAATATCAATAAAACAAATTTCTTACACAAAGGGCTTTGTGTAAAATGTTCAGTAGAATACATTTTTGTTTAGTGGTTCTCCATATCTACATTTGAGTGTGAACAAATATAAGGAATTTAGGATCTTTATCCATTTCAACACTACCCATACTCCCTCCACATGCATATTAATGAATATATATGACTTAATCAGGTCATGCATCATTAATCATTCTTCATATTCAGCCTCTTCATTTCATAATCATTTTAAAGAAGTTCTTAAGTTTTACTGGTAAGCTTTGAAGTTAGTTTTTTGTTTTGTTTTGTTTTTTTAAAGATTTTATTTATTTATTTGACAGAGATCACAGGTAGGCAGAGAGGTAGGCAGAGAGAGAGGAGGAAGCAGGCTCCCTACTGAGCAGAGATTCCTGATGCAGGGCTCGATCCCAGGACCCTGGGATCACGACCTGAGCCGAAGGCAGAGGCTTTAACCCACTGAGCCACCCAGGCGCCCCTGAAGTTAGTTTTTAATAGCATAAAAAAGAATTCCTATAAATGAAATAAATTCCCTAGATATCTGACTGAATTTTATTGTTCCCTGAATATTTTATGGTGAAATAAAGGTGAACATATCTAAAAAAGTTGTTGACTTTAAAAAAATTTTAAGTCAAAGGACAGACAAGAATTCTGTATGTTATCAATAGTATATATGTATGGTTTCTTCCAGAAAAGATCTCATGATCCTGTTAGAGATTTAAGGTCTAAAACACAAATAATGAAAGAACAATTTTAACCAATATATAATACAATGTTATACTGTACATGGCATTGGTTATATCACAGACACTCAAAGAAGAGAATTGGGAAAATCTTCTCTGAGAGGTAAAACTAAGCTTGACTTAACATGTAGACAAAAATAGAGGATAAGGCAGGATGTAGAATAGGCATGAATAAACATGGCTAGCTATGTCCAGTGCAGCCAACCACGAAACCACCTTCACTATAATAGGAATTTTTGTGTAAAATAAGATCAGATAAGTAAGGTGGGTCTAGATTATAGAAGGTCTCAAGTGTCAGAGAAGACCTTAGGAAATAATGACAGAAAAAAGGTATTTGGGGAGGACTAACCTTTCAGCAGTTAGCAAAGTCAAGTGGAGTCTCTTAAAAACCAAAGGCATAAATAAATAAAGAATATAGTAGCAGTGGGACAAAAATTAGATACTAAAAATAATTTCAATAAGAAGAATCAAGCATGGGGGCATCTGGGTTGCTCAGTTAGCTAAGCACCCAACTTTTGATTTCAGTTCAAGTCATGATCTCAGGGTCATGAGACAAAGCCCCACATCAGGGTCCCCACTCAGCCCAGAGTCTGCTTGAGATTCTCTCTCTCCTCTCTCTCTACCTCTGCCCCACCTTTTGCATGTGCACATTGCTCTCTTTCTTTCAAATAATTACATGAAATCTTTCTTTAAAAAAAAAAAGAAGCATCAAGCATGAAGGCTCAATTTGATGTGATAAATAAGAGAGGTTGGACATCAAAGATAGTTTCACAGGGGAGCCTGGGTGGCTCAGTAGGTTAAGCCTTCGGCCCAGGTCATGATTCCAGGGTCCTGGGATCGAGCCCCACATCGGGCTCTCTGCTCAGCAGGGAGCCTGCCTCCCCCCTCTCTGCCTGCCTCTCTGCCTACTTGTGATCTCCGTCTCTCAAATAAATAAATAAATAAATCTTTAAAAAAAAAAAAAAGCTTCACAGATTTGAGTCTTATAAACCAAAAAATAGGGTTTTTTGAATTTATTTTAAAATATTTTATTTATTTTTTTGACAGACGGAGATCACAAGTAGGCAGAGAGGAAGGCAGAGAGAGGGGGGAAGCAGGCCGCTGAGCAGAGAGCCCGATGTGGGGCTCGATCCCAGGTCCCTGGGATCATGACCTGAGCCGAAGGCAGAGGCTTTAAACCACTGAGCCACTCAGGTGCCCCCCAAAAATGGGTTTTTATAGGTGTTTATATTTGTTAGGTAGATTAAACAAAATGTCTTACTATCATCAGTGTAACAGTCAGATGTCAACCTTGGAAATAGTATCAGAATATTAGTAGGTTAGTATGAATTAGATTCTGTGCAGTCTGCATTTCTTCTTTCAAGATGTGATGCACAGACCTTTACAATAAAGTTGCAAGCTCCAAAATTTGGAAAACCTTGCTTGTGAATTTGGACATCTATAACATTAAAGGTCAGCTTTATAGACACAATTTTCAGAGTTCCACCCAAGTAAAATGACTAATAACTTGATGATGATATTATAGAATATACGATAACAAAGAACAAAACAGATCAAGCATGTAAGTGTTATTTCTATCTTTCAATTGCTCCCCTTTAAAACCTATGAAATTCTTTCCAATATTTCCACTCACATAAAATGAGTTAATTCAGGATTTTGATCAATGGAATATTGACTTGAATCATCCTAGAAATAAAAAGACAGTGGGATAAGTAGACTGAGAACTAAAGATTTCCTATGCCTTGTGGTCACAAAGTTTTGCAGAATCTTAGACTTCTTATCTATAATAAGAAGAGATTGTACTAGAGCTCCTTCCACCAAAATGCTTCTAGAAGAAACAAATGAAAATAATGCATTTCCTAATTAATGGCCACACCTGCTCTTTAACACCATACAAAAGTTTTCATGAGTCTAGTTACACCAAAGTAAGTGCAAGAATGCCAGTTAAGTCTGTTGATTTGACATCAAATAGGCAGGCTTATCATTAAGTGGGTAGAATGATAGCAGCCACCACCATATTTTTCTGGAACAGGGGTGGAGGTCCTGCCTTGAGGAGGTAGAAGGTAGAGGCATAGCAATGTTGTATCACATATCATGATAGGGAGGTCAGCTGAGCCCGTAACTGTTTCGCTCTTCAGAACTATAGCAAGAAGGAGGCAGCAGTAATGAATGAAGGCAATGTGGCCTGCTTCTTTCAGGCTCATCTAACCCCTCGGACTGATGGCTGCAGCTGAGAAATTCCACAGGGATTGAGGAGGGGAAGTGCCCAGGGCATGATGCAGGCACACAAATCCCCCTGGAGTCCTAACCATCCTGCCTGAGTACACACAATCATGAAGCACAGTTGTTTGATCTTGCTACACACTCTGCCTCCCGCATGAAGAAATGTTCAGAAGTTACATCACAAGTTGTAATAAATCAATAGCTAGTCTTTGTTCCATGGAGTCAATTATAATCTAACCCAATAAGTTCTACGTTACTGAAGAGTGTAGAAAATGGTCTTCTATAGCTACGTGACAGAAACTTACTGTTTTATTTGTTGTGCTATAAGATATTGATACAGTAACCCTCAAAATGCCAAATGGCTGGTAAATACCTTTTTTGCACTTTTGGATGTGTATGTGTGTGCTTAAAGAATAAGTTTCATCCCAGTTTTATTACTTACTTCTATTCTATTGACTGAAATAACCAAAAATTAAGTGAAAAGAAGTCATACAAAGTAACTACTGAATAACCCTTATTTTTGTTTAAAAATGGTCTCCAGTTTAGTCATAAAACCCAGATTTTTGAGCCAAGACTGACAAGACCTTCTTCATGCCGATAGATTAAAGTATTCACTCTATGGCAAGGTTTTTCATTTCACTTCAGCAACCAATGATGAAATGCAATATGGTCAGATTAAAGGTGGTACATAACTACTCTTTTGTAATAGTAATATCTTTGGTGAACCCACACATGCTATCAGTCATTTAAATCCAGAACCTCAAGCTGAGTAGAGTCCCATCAAAGTCTTTACATGTCCCACCTGCCCTAGGGTGATACATACATCATCTGAAGCAAAGCTTAGTGACAGCTGCAGAAATGTACTCAATGAATTTAAAATAGACAGCAATCTAGATTAACAGTGATGGAAATATCTGGACATTCATTTCCAAATGAATTGTAACACTCCAAATCCAGAGCTGATTCCCAGCTGGTACAACACTGGTTATCAGTTAGCCAGTTTTGAATATACTTCCCCACCAAGTACCTCTCCTTTTAATATCCTACCTCCCAACTTCTTCCTTAAAGCGCCCCTTGACCCCAAACTCCACACACAATGGCTTTTAAAGGGGGAAAGACCTGCCCCACAGGAGAGTTCTCAAACTCTCAACAGAGCTGAGGTTGATATCTATTTAAACTTGTTGGTGCAAGTGCCATACTACTTGGTCATTATTTTTGAATACCACCTTGCCCACTTCCATCATCATTATAGCACTTACCATGTTGTAGCACAATTCTCCCTGTAAAATCACCTTCCATCTGCTCTTCCCAAGTAGTTGAGGACAGAGAATCAATCTAATTCATCTTTGAGCCCTAGTGCCTAAGAGAATGATGCTGTATTAATAGATATTTGGTGAGTGTATGAATGAATGAGCCATAAAAATAGAGTCTCATCTTGTCACTGTGGTAGTAAAACATTTACAGATAAAATTATTCTCATTGTTGTACAGTATTTGTTATTTCTGGTCAGGATTTTCCTGTACACACATGTGGCCTTTAAATTTTCTTTGGCTTTCACAGAGTGGGAAAGCAACAGAGAAGTAAAAATGCCAAGAGAGAACTCTTTTGAGGTATTTGTGCTTTTTATCAACTTTCCAGGAAGTATACTAAGGTTTTAAGAGACTATCCTATGAGAATAAAACTATAAAAAATTCTTGAAAACCTCGTTCCTCTGACTCCCTATAGAAATCATCTTTAGAACTTGTGTTCTTCAAATGTCCATACTTTTCAAATAGGTAGGATTCCTGAGAGTCTCCACTGTCTCGCCACCAGCACTGGCACCTTCCCCACTTTAATAGGCAGCCTCCTCATCTAAACACAGTGTAACTCTGACTTTCAGGAGAAAAAAGTCCTGAAAATGTTTTATCTTCACAGCATTTTAAAATTCGAGTCACCAAATTTTTTTAATGGTACAGTGCCAGATGGGAACCCAAATTTTGTTTCATCACATTGGGAACCATTTAGGATATCAAAAAGGATACTGGAAAAAATCTCTTTACAGAAGAATATATCCTCCATCTCCTGGTGAACAATTTTTGTTTTCTTTTCCAGGGAGTAGTTTATGTGCTATGTTTAGGCCACACATGAAAGTAATATCTCCCTCATGAGACTGACTTTGGCTTATGCTGATTTTTTGAGGCCAAGATTATGGTAATGATTTAAAGAGGGAAAGAAGCAAATTCAATAGGAGGAAAATATAAAAGAAAAGGGATTCGTGAGGCAAAACTTTTTCCCAAACTAATAATACAACAGAAAGAATGTCTTAGGAAATTGAAAGGAGAATCAAATCTCAAATAAAACCAAAGATACTGGGAGAGTGTCTTCATTAGGTAAACAGACCGTGTATTCTACAGCCTGAGGCACCAAAGGAATGTCAAAGCTTCTAATAATAATCTAAAACCCAAAACTTGTTTTCTAAGTTTAGGTCCTATTCTACGAAATACCCAGAAGTCTACTAGGGCACGTGCCGTTGCCTTCGGTGGCTCCTCCAAGACCAGCTGTGCATATCTTTGGTAGCTTGGAAGCTGGCCAGTGCAGTAAGCCCCATGCTGGACTTGGGAAACTAATCCCCTCTATTATTGCTTTTTCACAGGTGGAACACCTGCCCTTTTCTTTTATCAAGGTCTTCCTAATGACATATTAAAGGCTCCCCAAACTCAACACAACCTTTGGATCATTATATTTGGATGAAAAGATAAATGCAATGAAAAAAAACCCACCAGTAACGGGTAAGTAGGATATTTAGTCTAAGGGCCTGGTGCACATGCAACAGATTTATCATTTTTGACAGCCAGACTGAAAACGGAGGGAGGGTGTCAGGAGGGGAAGGGAAGGAAAGTAGGGACGGAGGGTGGGAGGAAGGACAGATGGAAGGATGGATGGATGGATGGATCAGGGCACTGTGCAAATGCAAACAAGCGTGCTTTCTAGGCTCTTTGTAAATGAAAAACTCCTATCTATCTATGGCTTTATTTTCTTTTCTGGGGAAAAATGAGAGAACTAAGATTGTCCAGGAGATATGGAAGCTGCTGGCTCTTAAGCATTTGAAAACTCATTTTATTTATTCATTCATGAGGTAATTATAATGCTACTTACCTTAAATAGCTAAGTTTTATAGGATACAATTTAAAAAATAAGAGCAAGATAAGCATATGACAAGAAATTTAGAAAATTAAGAAAAATTTTAAAATTCTGTTTCCTAATGCCACGATTATTTCACTTTGGTATATTTTCACAAATACATGTTTGATATGTTTATTTTACAGGTGTAAGATTTTTTGAATTGTTTTTTTCTTACTCAATCTCACACAAAAAGCATTTTTCATATTGCATCAGTCATCATAATCATTATGATTATGGTTAAATAAATATTTAAATATTGGTTAAATAAATATTTCACTGTAGAGTAAATGGCATAATCCTCCATCCTGTTGAACATTTTGGTTGCCCAAGCATTTTTGACTACTACTACCTATATCATGATGAACATCTTGTATGTATGTTTTGCTGTGGTCTGAAGGTTTGCAATCCCCTAAATCCAGGTGTTGAAATCCTAACCCACAAGGGGATGGTATTAAGGAGTCTGGGCCATTGGGAAGTGATTAGGTCATGAGGGAGGAATCTTCATGAATGAAATTAGTGGCTTTATAGAAGAGGATCCAGAAAGATCCCTTGCCCCTTCCACCACATGAGGGCACAGTGAGAAGTGGGCAGTCTGCAGTCCAGAAGAAGGTTGTTACCCAGACTCGAACGTACTGGTGCCATGACCTTGCACTTCTAGTTTCCTGAACTGAAAAAGAAATTTCTATTGTTTATAACCTACCTGGTCTACAGTATTTTGTTATAGCAGGCCAAACAGACTAAGATGGGTGTTTTGGGTTTTTTGTTTTCTTAACAGAGACTATTTTCCTTAGGATAGAGTATCAGAAATCTGAGTCCTAACCTAAAGGAGTTAAAGATTCTTTTTGTGGAAGTTGACCAGAAACATGTGATAGTTTCAGCCTCTACATCTATGGTAGCACTAGATAATCTCATTGATTTTGAAACTTTTAAGTTAGTAGATGAAAGATGTTACCTCAATTTCACACGTGTTTTTTTCTTTACACATTAGGGTGAACATTTTGTATTCAATAGTTCTATGTCCTCTTCCATAAACTCAGTTTACTTCTTCTATATGAGTGAGCTTTGAGAGAGAGTGAAACAAGGAAAGTTCTTTGTGTTATTTTCAATACTCATACTTGAGATTACTAGTATCACTGGAGTTTTATTTCTAGTGTGAAGCATAATCCAGTCATTTTATAAGGATCCCATATTTTGGATTTTTGCTCTTCCTGTAATTATAAAATCAATATGGGTCTCTCCAATCTGGTGGTTGATAGTGATTTCACTGTTTCTGTCCTCCGTGAAGTGTGTATTGCAGACCTACCCACATTCTGAGCTTGCAAAACCCTCTGCAAGTTTTCTGTCTTCTTTTTAAAACCTTTTGATTACTCTGAAATGACAAGCATCATGACCACTACAGACCCCCAACCTCACCAAGATGTCTTATTTCTCAATAATAAATGTTGCAATCTGTGTGATAGTTGCCAAGCTATTCCTTGCCCAGATGTGCTAAATCAGTTACATAACTCTATAGGGGGCCCACATAAAACTTTATACTGCTCAGCACCATCCCATTCCAACCTCCAACATGAGCACTCTGGCTCTGCAACACAATGTATGTTTTAATGGCTTATTCCATTCCTCCACTGTGTTCTGGGCTGGTACCTGCAACCCAGTTTTATCAGTTTGGAGCCTTTCTCTGCAGACAAATTTACCATTATTCACCACATTTTCCAGATGGGATCACTATACTGTTATACATCCAATCTGGGCTATCTCAGAGAACCACTGATAAACTGCGTGAGTGCGTGCGTGCATATGTGTGTGTGTGTGTGTACGTGTGTATGTGTGTTAGGTGAATGGCAAAAAGAGTAGAGTGGTGTGGGAAGCAGAGAAACCAAGCCTTAAGCCTCCTATTTCAGCATAAACAAATACCTTAAAAACTTTTAAACTCCTAAACACAATTTCTGCTACTTATCTTCTATTAAAACCCCTCTAGGGTTTGGAAATGCCACTAGAGATAACCTCCACTATGAGTGTCATGAGGACATTGAGATCTATTAGACCAGAGACTCTATAAGGACAAAACTCATTATCATCCTTTGAGCTGGCTTCTCTACCTGGTATTTATTTAAAAAGAAAACACAATTGCAAAAGATCTTTAATAAATGTCCCCTGGAATTTTGGCTTTATAACAGCATTTCATTGTTGACTGCTAGATATTTAAGGTTTAATTCTGAACCACAACAAAATACATCTGGTTTTGTAGCCTACTGATAATCCATTTCTTGGAGTCATTCCAGCATTAACGTATATACTTTTAAGATGCTATCATATCTTTCCTGGTTGCTTTCTGTCAAGGGTAGCAATGCTCAATTTTTTTAAAAAATCTTCTCATAGATCATATCTTTCTAAGAAATATTTTATTTATTTATTTATTTATTTATTTATTTATTCATTTATTCATTTATTTATTTATCTGAGAGAAAGAGAGAGGGAAAGTGCACAAGTAGGAGAACTGGCAGAGGAAAGGAAGAAGCTGACTGCCCGCTGAGCACCCTGATGGCGGGGCTCTATCCCAAGGTCCTGGGATCATGACCTGAGCTGAAGACAGGTGCTTAACAAGCTGAGCCAGCCAGGAGCGCCCCCATAGATCATTATCTTCAAGCTTCTATTCTGCTGCTCAGGATTCTACTTGGATTCCACTTTGATTGGATTCTACTAATTTTTCAGTGTCATTTCCATGACACAATAGCTAAAACTAAAAACAGTAGTATAATGTACAGAAACAATGTCCCTTTGCTCAAATCCTAATCATTGAATTCACAGAAAAGTGAAATGTAGATTATCGAGGCAGGATCAATAGTCAATATTTATGTAACTGTTTGAACTAGTTGAAAAGTGAATCAAAGTGGCTCCAGAAAGTAACGTTAATTCTAGTCCCTCCTCCATTCCCCCTGCTGCTCCCCCACCACAGCGAAATCCCCACAACACAACATTACTAGCTTATTTTGCTTTAAAGAGGAAATAAACAGCTACTCTGGAAAACTGCTATTATTGTCATAGAAAACAAAATGTACAACATATATGTGTTCAATACCAAGAAAACTTTAAACAGCATTAGCTAATGTATAAAACCCAAAGTGTTCTCTCAAACTATGAAAACTCTCCAAATCTAATTCAAAGGCAGATGACACGACTTAGTTTAATGAAATTAACATAAGATCCAAAGGGAGTGTGTGTATGATTAATTGTGAAAATATGATTAAATGATTCACACTATAATAATATCATCATTTAGGCATTTAATGGAGACTTAGAGTTCAAGAAAATCACAAAACTTTCATTTTTAAGAACACTGAGCTTGTTTTAACAAATTCTACAAAATTACTAGAATGCCATTGATACTACTCAGGCCTAGTAGCATTAGGCTTTACTAACAGTTTCTTTCTCAATAAGGCTGCAAGGAGCATGCACGTGACTTTAAAAAACTGGTGACCCAATTCATATATTCCTACCTGAAATAGTTCCCCTAAGACCAAATAGTAGAGTTGAGTTTTTTCCTTTATGTATCCTTAACAAAAAAAGACAAAGAAAAATGCAACTTCACCAAAATAGGTGATTAAGTTTCTCAGTAACAGATATAGTAGGTCCTATAAAGGGAACATTCCTCAGATAGACATCATTTCACACTTTTTTATGAAGGGACTATGATAATCAAATATCAAGTCAAAATCCAGAAAGCACCAATATTTACCACATTGCTAGTACCTATGGTGTCAGTCTTAGTAACCAGGAGAGAATATCACTATTAGTTTCTATTTTGTTCTTTAAAACTTAATTTTCAAGTAATTTATGGGCAATTTCTATCCTCTTGTAACAAAATACTTAATTGCTAGATAAGTAACCTTCACATAAAATGGGAAACACTTTAGAACTAAATATACATACTAACAGATAAATAAGAAATTTTAAGTTATTACATAAACTTGGGACTAAATTCAAGACATGAACAGAATCATGTTTGACAGAGAAATCAGTCATAAGAATTGGTATTACGTGATCTAAAAAGGATAAGGTGACAAAATAGACAAAAAGATAAAAGTGTATTAAAACTCCACTTTTCACATATTATATCTTCAGATGAGCAGACACTTTTACATTTTCCCTCAAAGACTTTCATTATTATTGAAAAACATACAGTCCCCAAGGAAAAAGAGTTAACACAATATGTAATAAAAACACATTGAGAATTTCAATATGTATTTCACTTTCTGTGTATATTTTACTCTCCAAGTAATCCATTTAGACTTAATCAAATCAACAATCTGCATGATCTTATATGTTCACTTGAAAGCCCACATAAATGCCAAAACATACGCTTCCTGGGAATTCTGGTGATGTAAAATTTAAATGTTTAAACATTCACAATAAATACATCTATATTATAAGCATTCAGCAGAATTCTATAGGTGGAAGTGTCACACAGAAATAATTTTTCAGGTGTTTTAAACTACCTGCTTTATACTTCACAGTAAAATTATCACTCCCTCTTTAAGTAGAACTTGCTCTCTTGACCCACTGTCAACTTTTATTTACCTTAGTAACATATTCACTTATTAATCAATTTAGCATTTTCTGAGTGCTTATTACTTTCCTCGCCATGGTGTTCCATAGTCTCCTAACAGAGAAAACAACAAAATTTTGTGTATGTTTTCTAATATGAATACTTTTTATGCTATTAAGTAGAGCAAAGGGTCCTGTAGGAATCCCGATTATTATTTTAAAATAAATCATCAGAAAAAAAAAAAAAAAAGGTAAGCCGTTGGGTAAGCTAGGTGGTAAATTGCCATAAGGTAAGTGAACAGTTTGATAAATGAACATGGGCTAAATGAAAATAGAAAACCAAATTAGGAAGTATTAAAGTCATATAAGGAAACATTTTAAAACCATAAAATTTTAGAACAGAAATCTAATAGAGAAGGAAAGACTGGGAAATCAATATATAGATCTTCCTACACTTACGGTGGGGTTAGGTGCTGATAAATCCATCATAAATTGAAGATATCTGAAGTCAGAAATGTATTTAATGCACCTCAGCTGCTGAACATCCTAGCTTAGCCTAACCTACCCTAAACATGCCCAGGACACTTACATTAGCCTACAGTTGGGCAAAATCATCTAACACGAAGCCTAATTATAATGAAGTATGAAATTGCTCATGCAATTTTTTGAATGCTGTACTGAAAGTGTAGAACAGAATGGTTACATGGATGCAGAATGGTTGTAGTGTATCAGTTGTTGCCCTTCGTGATCCATTGGCTGACTGGGGCCTGTGACTCATTGACCCTGCCCAACATCATAACAGAGTGTCATACTGCATATTGCTAGCCCTGGGGAAAGACCCAAATTCAAAATCTGAAGTACAGTTTCGACTGAATGGATATCATTTTACCACCATTACAATGTCAAAAAAAATCGTAAGTCAAACCATTTTAAATCGTGTGTGTGTGTGTGTGTGTGTGTGTGTGTGTGTGTACACTCAAGCACAAGGCCAGGCCTTTACTCTAGGGAGCATGGGATAAACTATCAGCTTGTGGAATTTCTTTCCAGATCTGTATTTCCATAATTCCATTAAAAACAAAAGTAGCTTCCCATCTCTTACCTCTTCCCCCACTTCCCACCAAAGAACAAAGGCAGCAGCATAATCTTTAAACGGTCCAGCTCACACTGACAGCCATGATTGCATCTAGCTGTCCAGGTCTAAGTACAGCTTGAAGACTTTAAATAGTCATAGGCCCATATTAGAACCCCGCTGTACACCAGCCCCAGGCACTTCGGCCCCAGAACAATGGGCGGCCATTGATACGTGATGTCAACTGTCTGAAGGGTAAGAATGAAGCCATTTTATTTTATTTTATTTTTTTTTTTTAAAGATTTTATTTCTTTATTTGACAGAGAGAAATCACAAGTAGATGGAGAGGCAGGCAGAGAGAGAGAGGGAAGCAGACTCCCTGCTGAGCAGAGAGCCCGATGTGGGCCTCGATCCCAGGACCCTGAGATCATGACCTGAGCCGAAGGCAGCGGCTCAACCCACTGAGCCACCCAGGCGCCCAAGAATGAAGCCATTTTAAAACGGAAACAGACAAAAAGGCAAACTCCCTCAAGCATTTTCAAACTATATCATAATCAATGGTGTTGAAAGCTGCCCTGAGATCATGTGCTGAAGGATAAGACTGCGGGAGAAAGCGAAATCTGCAATGTAAGGAAGTCATTTATAACTCTGACAAGGTAGTCTCCCCACTCACTAGGCTTTGGGTGACTGAATGCATATTTAGAGTAGTTTGGTAGCGATATATTCAACTCTTTGGCCATCACCCATAGAGGGTAATTCTGGAAAGGAGGATGATGGCCATGGTGTCTGCATAGTAAATGGTTGGAGGGTGTTCTCTTGCCTTTTCTTACTGATCCTGGAATGTCACCGTTATCTATGTCTTTCCAGGGGGCCTTTGACCCGTTTGTCTCTTAAGAAGCTTTTTGCAATGTTTGAGTTTCTCTGTACAACTAATTTTCTCCAAATTTTCCTATACCCTCCAGAACTCAAAGAAACACTGGGATAATACTATCCATAACTCATTTCCTAGCATGATTTGGAACCTTTTGTTTTGCTTTATCAGGATCTCAGTATTATTTAAAAGTAGCCTCTGATATTTATAATGCTCCTTTAGAGCCTTATCATGGTGTAATTTTAAAAGTTGTACCGTTTGGGGAAATTTTACTACTACTTTATGTAATTTTTGAGGTTGGCTGTTTATCATATATTGCCAAACACTCTCAAATCTGCATTTTTCTAACAAAATAAAATAAAAGACATAAAGCATGTGTACCATCAGAACTATCAAGGAAGTTTTTCTCAAAAAATTTAAAAAAAAAACTATTGAATAAAGCACATTTTTAAAAAGTTTCTATGGTAAAGCTGTTTTTCATCATCAGATTAAATACACATTTATTGAAATAAAATGGATAAAGGCTTAAGTGCATTATGGGGTAGGGGGAAGATACCACTTCCCAGAAGGCCCTTCAAATGTGGAAGTGGGGCTAATCACATGGGGAGAATTATTTCTAAGTGGAATGCTAAAATGCACAGGGGAAGAAACTAGAAGGCAGGAGTATACTGTGGATGATTGTGATGGAAGCAGCAACAGTGTAGGGTACCTGGAACTCAGCATCACATGTCACTCCACGCCAGAGTCTTGGGGGTGGCCTTCCTACCTGCCCTTGTCTCAAGTCCCGAGCACCTTTCCGGTTTGCTCCGACCTTCAGCGCACTGGCTCCTTGGGGCTGTTTTCAATGTGAGTGCTGGGGTAAGAGCAGCCTACGGAGCTTTTGAAATCTGATTTTTGTTTCTGCTCACTACACGGCACACCAGATGCAAAGGACAAGAAGAAAAACATGCGTGTTTTCACTGGCAAGCTTACAGAGCCTCATGGTCAGAGGAATCTTATAATTTCTGCTGATGCTCCTGGACACAGATTGATGATCTAGGTTCCTGTGTGTGAGTGTGAGTTTTCAGGAAGTGAATGAAAGAATGATGTTAAGACAGATCATTCTGAAATATCGTTTCATAATAATCCTCAGACTCAGATTGAACTAAAAGCAAAGCCTCATGATTTTTAGGCGGATTTTCTTCTACCTAAGATTTTCATTTGTTCTTGGTGTCCAGACAGATTCCCCCACTACTCAGTTGAATGCCCTCATTGTTCTACTGAAGAAAATTCTCCATTATTCACTATTAACCCACTTAAATTGGATAGGGTAGAGTTTAGCTTAACTGAAAACTTCATAATTATTTAGGCAATTCGTTTGGATTGATTCATAAATTCATTCCTTCAACAATGACATAAAGCGGTGGCACTTTCTGGACTAGATGCTGTGCTAAGCACTAGGGAGGAACAGCTGAAAGAAAACACATTGCCCTTAGCCATAGCAGATAAGAGCCATAAAAAATTCAAGTCCAGAGAGCAAAAAAGGACATAAAGGGAGTTAATTCTGTCTTATAGGACACAGTAGCTTTAAAAAGTCCTTGTCTCCCCACTGTAAAACATAAGAAGAAAAACTATATTTATTTATTTAGAGTTTTCTGCATCTTGGAGCTAACATGTAAATTTTTATGTCACATGCTTCCAATGCTCCTGAAAAAGTCTTAATTCACATTTCCAGGAATTGATGTGAGTTAAAGTGAGCCGTTTTGAGAACTTCGTCACCTCTACTAAAATAACTTGGACAACAGGGGCTATGTGGAATAGCAAGCAATGATAGGGAACTCAAAACCAGATCACAAACAGGGTAGAAATGCGGAAGTCAGTCAAATGGTTTACTTTCCTACAGGATAGAGCTATTTATAGTCACAGCAGGTGAGTGCTCCCTTAACTCTAGGAAACTGGCCCCTGCAGGCTTCTGTTTGCCCGTCATCATCATCACAATTCATGCATTGCACCAGCTACTATTCTGTTGTAAATGTTACCCATTTAATCCTCACTTGAACTTTATTTGATCGATACAACAATTACCCCCATTTTACAAATAAGAAAACTGAGGCCTAGGAAAGTTAAGTAACTTCTTAGCTACTCAGTAGTGGAGCTGGGAAATGAACCCAGGTAGTATGGTTCCAGAGGCTTAGCTCCTAACCACTGTATTAAACTGATTCTTTATGGATTTTTAAAATATGATAAATACAAGTACAGTAATATAATATTTACCCAAGAGAGTTCGTCCTAATAGAAAAAAAAAGTTAAGTTTATGTACAAGAAGCAAGGGATAAATCACTCCTGAGTCTCTGTAAGTCTGTGATATCCTTACAAAAATGTATTCTACTGCAAAAACTGACCAGTTCTGTCTCCCAAACTCTTTGATCCTTCTCATCTAAGTGTACTTAATGTTTTTTAAGATTTCATTTATTTATTTGAGAGAAAGAGAGAGAGAGAGCATGCCCATGAACAGGGGGAGGGGCAGAGAAAGATGGGGAGAGAGAAGCTGGCTCCCCGCTGAGCAGGGAGCCCTATGGGGCTCGAATCCAGAAACCTGGGATCATGACCTGAGCCGAAGGCAGATGCTTAACAGATTGAGCCACCCAGGCACTCCTAATTGTACCCAATTTTTAAGATTAGGCTTTAAATATGTACCTCATTAAAATTGCCTTGAAAATAGCAGTGAGGAGCCATTTTCTTATGTAACTCTTGAAAGATGTTAAACCCAGAGTTCCAATGCATATCATAGGGGATTCCTACATTTTATGTTCTTTAGACATCTCAGGTTCACCTGCCTTCTATTTATTACTATTCTTTCACAACTCTGCTACCACTAAATTTTACCTCTTAAGTTTTATGAATATTTCTCAAATAGATCTCTTCTTTCTCATCCTCAGGCAAAGTCCTCTCTTTTCAGCTTTTACCTTTTCTATCACTTACTGCAATCAACTCCCTTAAATGACTGAGGTCTAACCAGTGAAACAGGTCATTCATTGTGCTGGAAGCATTATCTTTACCTCATTTGATCCTCAAAACCTCTGAGCAGGGTAGTAGTATCCACATTGAACAGAAAAGGATAAGCTTTGGAGAGATGAAATAATTTCCCCAAGGTCACACTACTAGTAAGTGGTACAGCTGGGAGAACTCAAAACTGTTCCAGGTATGTTCCATATTTTTCCCAAAATACCATATTCATTGACTTTGTATCTCCCCTGGCTCATACATGTGAAATGATAAATACATGTTTGATGTCTGTGTAATAGGAAAAATGCACATAGTCCTTCCAATCTACTACACCGTCATGGCTTAGCATTCAATACTCTATCATCTGGGGCGCCTGGGTGGCTCAGTGGGTTAAGCCGCTGCCTTCGGCTCAGGTCATGATCTCAGGGTCCTGGAATCGAGTCCCACGTCGGGCTCTCTGCTCAGCGGGGAGCCTGCTTCCTCCTCTCTCTCTCTCTCTGCCTGCCTCTCTGCCTACTTGTGATCTCTCTGTCAAATAAATAAATAAAATTAAAAAAAAATACTCTATCATCTACCAGAGTTTTTGCCTCATATCAAATAAATATGTTCTGGATATACTCAGAAAAAAAAAGAAAAAATATGAGTAAATGTCTTTAGATTTGAAAGATAGAGAGAAAATTAATTCTATTTGTTTTCATTTCTTACTGTTATGATACTTAGTAAGCATTAGGAATAAACCCAGACCTAACTGTACCATGTTTTCAGGACTGATATTTTCAAATCAGAAAAAAATAATTTTTTCTCTAAAGGAAATAATCTCTCATGAAATATTACTGGATGTAAAGTACAATATGATGAGCGGAGGAAGTTTATAAAAACTGTAGTATATAAAAGAAGTTGAATAGATTTCTAAAATAAAACTTTCAAAGGAAACAAGCAGTTTTTAAAATCTGATATCGTAATGAAAATTTAATAGGACATCCAAACAAAGAAGCATTCATCTTTTTCAGGACCTTTGGAGAAAAAAATCCAAGTATTTGCCTAAGAAGTCCAGCCTAGGAGTTTTTGATACTGTTAACTCTATAACAGTCATCTATTTGGTTTATTGATACAAATTAGTTTCTTCGGTTACTCCTTCTAAAAGTCAAAACTGGGATTGACAAGCTCAAACAGAAAGTCTAAATAATAAAGTCTGCAAACAACTTCTAAAAGGAAATAACGATTCATACCACTCTGTACAACCAGATTGCTTCATTTCTTCTTTAACTACACGTTCAGTATGACCAAAATACAGGAATGCCAATAATTATCCTACAAACAAAACACTTATATGCAGTACTTGTATGCAGAGTAAATAGGTTTCTTTGATAATCTTCCATAAAGATATAAAATAAGGGGACAATAAAAGAATAACTTTCATCTCCCTAGTTTTTCATGAAAGTGTCTCCTACACCTTTTCGCTCTATCATCTATTCTTTAAAAGTGAGCAACAGGAAAACTATTTAAATTTTTTTAAAGTTTTCTTTTTTTTTTTTTAAGATTTTACTTATTTCTTTGACAGACAGAGATCACAAGTAGGCAGAGAGGCAGGCAGAGAGAGAGAGAGGAGGAAGCAGGCTCCCTGCTGAGCAGAGTGCCCGATGCGGGACTCGATCCCTAGGACCCTATGACCCAAGCCAAAGGCAGAGGCTTTAACCCACTGAGCCACCCAGGCGCCCCTCTTTTTAATTTTTTAAAAGATTTTATTTATTTGAGAGAGAAAGAGAGAAAAACTATTTAAATTAAAGAAAAAAGACTATATGTACTTTTTTTAAAAGACAGAACAATAACCTACCCGTATTTCAAGACCTATCGTAAGAATCACAAACTTTCCAAAGTATTTTCCTGATGATCCTACCTACAAATAGAACAAACTTCCTTTGTTTGTTATCCTCTTGAAATCATGTACATTCGTCTTAGAGGCCATACCAGATTACTGTGTTAATTTGATTCATCTGTCCTCACCACAGGATTGAAAGTTCCTTGAGGGCAAGGGACAGGTCTTACTTCACCTTTGAATCCTCAATGCCCAGTACGGAGTTTGGAGGGGACTTCATCAACTAATGTTTTTTGGAAGAAAAAAATAATGGTAAACAAAAGAAAAATAAATAAATTATACCCAAGCTTGTTCCTCATTAAGGCCACAATATTAATTCTATTCTTGCAATGTTGAAATTTATTTTTTTAAAGATTTTATTTATTTGAAAGAGAGAAAGCATAGAAAGCATGGGGGTGTGGTGGGGAGAGAAGGGGCAGAAGAAGAAGGAGAAGCAGACTCCCCGCTGAGCAGGGAGGCCATCAGGCTGGATCCTAGGACCCTGGGATCATGATCTGAGCCAAAGGCAAACACTCAACCGACTGAGCCACCCAGGCAACCCACAACGTTGAAATTTATAAACCAAAACTGTAATGAATTTAAAAACCAAAAACTTCTAACTGCTTACAAGTTATCACTAAAAAAAAAAAAATCGCAATATCAAGAAGAAAAAACACATTTTTCATTGTAGATTTTTAAGATCTGATAATTCCTGGAGATCCAGATGGTTGAAGCATGTTTATTTTCACATCACACAATCTCTATAACACTACAGGGGAGCTGAAACCACTTTTTACATTAAACTGAATTCCTTGAGAATTTATTCTGGTATGTTGTTATACAAGCAATGCTTACACCAGGAACCACATTTATGCCTAATATCCAAGCCTGTATTCCATTATGTTCTGGAGGCCCAGCATGATTCATTTATAATGCAATAGCAATCTCCTGCTTTGTAGAAATCAGCAGTTTTCACACCTGAGACCGGCCCGGTTGGTTTGAAGACTGTTTCATTACAGTTTGTTTTATATTGTTTTCTGGGACATAGTGTTGAGTGCTCTTCTCTTTTCTCAAGTAGTAATCACAGTAACATTTTCCTATGTGCCCTGTTCTTTCTTGCATTTTGATTTTTATCCCCATAGTTTTAAAAGAGCTCTTTCAAAATCCACCGATAACTTTTGAAGCTCAATGACCTTTTTCTCTTTTGTCCCCATTCGTAGACTTTACAGTAGCATTTGATGTTTCTCTTTCTGTCTTCTGTGACACCAAAATGTCCCAGTTCTCTCACCACTCCTCTCTGACCACTACTTCTCAGTCCTCTTTGATATCAAGGGGCTGTTCTCCGTGTGCCAGTCTCTACCTCATTTTTTCTGTTTACATGCTCGTCCTCTGCATCCTGGACTGCCTCACCTCTGTTTGACACAGTCCTGGACCCTACACAGATGCAAGCCTGCATTTCTAATTGTTTTATATGTCTGCCTAAGAAACCTTCAAACCCCTCAAATATAAATTTTTGAAACAGAGCTGATCTGCCCCTCAGGTGCAGCCCTTGGATCTCATTTCTGCTAGTAGCCACACTATACTCCTTGCCTCAGGCTCCAGTCTTGTAAATTTTAACTACTCTCTTTCTTCCTTGTCTATTCTGCAATATATCTTGCACCAATACCTTCTTCTGTTCCACTTACATCACCTCAATTTAGGTCTTCAATTCCATCCACCTGGACAGTTGTAAACTTCCAAGTGAACTTCCAGTTTCTTTCCCCTCTCAGATATGATAAGCAAATTCCTCTTTATTCCTCTTAAGTTACTCTTCTTTGAAGACATGCGTGATTATGCATTTCCACTTCACAAAAAACCCTCAAGGGATAGAATGCAAAAACTTCACTCTAGTGTTTAAGATCCTCTGCAATATCTACCACTTTTCAAACCTTATTTCCCTTGGTTCCGCTTGGGTATTTGGCATTTCAGCAGGACCGACTTACTAAATCATCTTTGTGCGTGTTCCAAGAGAGTATGTCCGTCTTTGTGCTGCTAGCTCCAAAGAAATTGCCTAGCAAATAAAAATGCTCAATAAATACTGGCTAAGAGAATAAGTGATAGCATATAAGAGTCTTTTACCCTGAAAACACATCCGGTATACTTTATAAGGGTGAGGTAGAAGTTACTGTAAACTTTATTAAATGCAGAGAATAGAGTAAGCCAAAGGATTAATGGGAATAGAAGCTACTAAGGAAGCCCCAGGAGGACCCTCTCCCTAAAAATATCATTAGCTTTGTTGGAAAGCACTTGAGTTTTCTAGTCTGAAAGTAAAAGGGCAAATGGTAACTTGCCAAAGAAGCTCCCAGTCCTAAACATTTTTTAAAAGAAATTCAGTTCCTGCTGTTCTTTATTTACTTAAATATGGGTGTGACCTATCAGAGTCATTTGTCAAGGACTGAACAGTTGCAGCATAACAAATTTGAACCTTTCACTATGAATAATGCATAATTAACATACTAGCCAAAGGATGTTCAATATTCAGCTCAAAAACATCCTGGTACCAAAAGAGAAAAGGAATCTTATTTGGTAAATTAAAACATATGTTGCATGTTGACTCTCAACATCCATAAAACTGAAAGAATAGATGCCAGTTTGTCTGATAATGATGATAAACTTGGAAGGATAGAAGGAAATCAGCCCTTAAGTGACTATATTCCAGATAACCTGTCTCTTTACTTTGAGAATGATTTGTGATGAGATCTTTATAACAAGATTTGAACCACATAGCTTTAAAAATATTTAAAAATAAACAGAAAACCTGTGTGGGCTGTTCTATAATTGGCACTCTTGATTTATCTTAATAATAACCAGAGCTTTAAAATGTTTCTAAATAAGGAATCAATGTTATGCCATGCCTTAGGTTTGACCATTAAAATTATTTCTTAACTATTAATAATTAGTCATTACCTGCACTTAGCTATTCAAATAAAATTCTTGTTACTCTTCTGGGAAGAGTCCCCTCTGACTCAGAACAGCCTAGTAAAACTACATTTTCAATGCAATGTCCCATTACACACCTTTAATGGAGTTAGTTGATTGTTTCTTGAAGTGCCCAAAGCATTATCAAAAAACCACAAATATGGAGAAGGCAAACAAAGAGTACTTCAGCCAGGTGATTAAGGTCAACATCAACAGTCATAAATCATGTAGCTGGTAAGTAGCCTTGATACGATGGGATGGAAATTGCACTTTATCTCGATAGTTTTCTTCCCCAAAATCCATAATCCCAGTTTAATTAAGAAAAACATCAGAAAAACTGTAACTGACGGACATTCTACAAAGTACCTGATAAATAAGTAATCTTCAAAACAAAGTTACCAAAAACAAGACAAGTCTGAGAAACTGTCACAGCCAAAGAAAAAACCTTTAAGACATGATGACTAAAGTTAACATGGTAGCCTGGATGGTTTCTGGAATGGAAAGTGGGCTTCAGACAAAAACTAAGGAAATGTGAATAAGGTACAGACTCCAGTTAATAATTTTGAATCCATATTATTCATTAATTGTGACAAATGTACTATACCAATGCAAGACGTTAATAACAGGGGAAGCTGTGAAATGGCTGTGGAGCATAAAGAAACTCTCTATTCTATATGCACAATTGTTCTGTAAATCTAAAACTTTTCTAATAACACCAATTAACTAAATGAAAATACCACAAATAAGTTGAGCGATAGGACCTCTGACACAGGGTGCTGTATTATATGGTTCAGCAGGGTGAGGTTGGGGTAGGGAGAACAAGAAAAGGGTCTAACAGACATTGAATAACAGGACACCTGCAGTCACCTAGCCTTGGTGGGATCCCTCCTATTCAGGTCAGGAGTGTGAGAATCACGATGGCTGAATATGAACCTGCCTATCAACCACCAGGTGTATGGGCAAAATGTTTCAAGAAGCTAGTGGAGACACAACGTTCAAGTCATCCGAGGGCCACGGCTGAAACCCAGTCCTCAATAATGCCACTGTTCATATTCATGCTGTGGCATTATTTTTTATTTTGGCAAAAACAAGACATAAAAACTTTCTTTGGGGGAAACAGCATATATAGGATGATTACATTCAACATCAATAATTGTCAGTCCAAGTTCCTTAGGATCTTTAGGTCGACAGAAACCTTTTGACAAGGCAGAGCAAATAAGGGATCTGTAACTATAACAGAAATTTAACCACATTACCTCTCTCTAATCCCTCTCTTCTAAATGTCCTTTCCCACACTCTCTCCAGCCACAGAAATAGCACCAGGCATGGAAACAGAACTGCCTAATCTAACTAAGCCTTGAAGTCTAATGGCCTTCTCTGAAGTGACCCTTCCCTAAAAGACAGAAGCGAACTCTAACTTATGTGCACACACCAGAAAATAGACTCACCTAGAACATTCAAGATCCTTGTTTCACATTCTATTGTATTCTGCTCTTTTTGATCCCTTTAAGTTAAGATCATACACATGGAACTGGTTGCTGCACCTCCTGGAAGGCATGTTAGTTTTCTTTTGCCTTCTTTATTCTAATAAGCTCTGTATTGAATACAGACATTCAAGTATACATATTAGGATTTATATTTCTCAAAAATTTATTGCTCTCTGCATAGTATGTCTCACCTGTATTTTTTTTTTTTTGAATAATTAGAATTCCTGTAATAGTTAAATTCTGGGTCAAAGAGCCACAGTGGACTGAGATAGACACTGTTCTCTGATTATTATTTAAACTTCATTCTATATACTATTCATATCATTATATTTTAAAAACAACACACAAATTGATGGGGATCCAAGAAGTTAGTGAAGGAGTCATTTAATACCCTGAAGCTTCTAGGTAATGAATAGACTCTAAGTTTCCATTTTTTCACTGAAAATACATTCTCACCAAAAACATATTTGAAACTTAAAATTGTGTTTCTAAAATAAACAACATACCTAAAAAGGCATATTTTACATTGCTCATTTCAGTTTGAGATAAATGGTTTGTAACTTTTAATCTTAGCCATCTTGTCTGATACAAGGGAAGATTAGTTAACACAGGTGAGGGGTTGTCTCAGTTGAACTTAATGAAAAGCACCTCATACAGTGCTTTGCACAGGTGTTCATCAAAATACTACTACACAGATACAAAGAGAAGATGATTATAAACTAGAGAAGACAACTTTAAAATAAAACTTTTTTATCTTTGATGCTAGCTCATAAAAACATCTATTAAAAGACATTTGAGGAAATGATGTATATACGGAATTTAGGTAGTAACATAGATATTTTATGTAGTCCCTAATTACCAAAGTTAGTGATAATACCTGTGACTTTGCAATCTCATCAGTTCCTAAGTTTCAAAAACAGATAATAGGATCCATCATTTGTTAAAAAATATTTTTTTCTAATCTGCTTAGGTATAAATCTGAGTTGAAGTTCCATAAAGAGAGTTAAATGTAAACAAAAGCAAACTGAAAACATCTTTTATTTTCTTAGCTTTGTGAGCCTGCATTTCTAATATCATTAGATGACAAAAATAACTTGCAATTCCTTAAGTACTAGAATAATTATGGTTCCACAACAAGGGTCAGGCATGGGGGCACAATTTAAGTTTCTAATACCAACTGTGGCCAATCTGAGTTGAGGTTCAAGTCAGTGGTTCTTAGATCTTCACTACGTACAGGTTGTAAAACCCAGCATAAATATTCAAAGTCCACATGAAACCATAAATTTTTAAACTTTCTAGTACTAAGAGGGCTGCACTGCTTTTAATCCATATACATAAGAAAGTTCCAAGCCTGCTAAAAAAGGTTTCACCTTCAATATAATTCATAATGAAGAAATTATTAAATGAGATCAATTTCACTTTTCCAATTTTACTGATCCAAATATACAGCCTTCAAACTGTATAAATGAGAAAACTTTGCATTGTCAGAGTCTGTAGGGAGGATCAAGGCAAAAGACATCCATGGTGAATAATTTTGCCACTTCATGAAAATACTATTACTTTTAGTGTATTTTGTAATAGCTCATATTTATTATTCATAACGTTCCAAGCTCTATGCTGAATTTCACATTCTTTATCTACAGAGGTCACAAATTATATGCCAATTCAGTCTCCCCTAACCACTAGAGACAGAAATAATAATGAATCTAACAATAAGAAAGCAATAAGGTGGGGCACCAGGGTGGTCAGTCCATTAAGCATCTGCCTTTGGCTCAAATCATGAACTCCGGGTCCTGGGATTAAGCCCCACACAGGGCTCAGTCCCTCTTTTGTCTCCCTCGCTCTGCCCCTCTCCCTCTCAAATAAATAAAATTATAAAAAGAAAGAAAGAATGAAAAGAAAGAAAAAAAGAGAAAAAGAAAAATAAAGAATAAAGAAAGCAAGCTAACTAGCTTTAAGGTATATTTTAAGAGTTCTACTCAATTTTTAAAATATCTCATTTTAACTTTGCCATAATGTCACAAATTAGAATAAACCACATATCTTATTCCCATGGGAACAATGAACAAATACTTCCAGATAGATTAAGTCATCACTTTAGAACTTGAGGACAGATTCAGGACTAGAATCCATTTCTCTTTTATCTAAATTATATTGAAGATATGAAAACAAAGTCTACTATAAAAATAATTGTTACTATCAATAACTTTGCTTTTGTTTTTGTTTTTTACTTTTTTTTTCAAAAGATCCCCTTCACTTACTTGACAGAGAGAGATCACAAGTAGGCAGAGAGGCAGGCAGAGAAGCAGAGGAAGCAGGATCCCCGCTTAGCAGAGAGCCCAATGTGGGGCTTGATCCGAGGACCTGAGACCATGACCTGAGCCAAAGACAGAGGGTTGACGCACTGAGCCACCCAGGTGCCCCTTTTGTTTTTGTTTTTAAACCTTTCAGGATTTTCCAGGAATAGATTTCAGATGTTCTTTTCAGGGAACCCACTGGATATCTCAATTATCACAAGAATCCTACTGTAGTAAAACGGGTGATTTATCTGTCTACTTCCCTCACACATCTGTAAACTTCAAGAGAGCAGGGACCCTGTCCGATTTGACCTGGTCTCATAAAACTTAATAACTCCTTATTAACACAAAGTTGCAGAGAGGACGGCAGCATGAGCTGTGCCTGTACCTGACTGGTGCCTGAAGATGGTGACCGGACACAATGGGAAACCTGGAAGTGGAAGTTCAAGGATGTCTTAAACCAAAAAAGCCTTGAATTAAAAGGGTTGTTATGTCCCAGGAAAACTGACACAGAACAAAGTGGAGACATAACCTTAAAAAACTTTGAATAAAAAAATCATTGCAGCATTCTGGTAGCAAGATCAGGTCAATACTAAGAGAATTAAAAAAAAAAAAAAATCAGGCTGACCGCACCCTTCCCCATGGCAAAATTTGATAATAAAAGATAACAGAGACATGCCTATTACAAAAATCGAGGAAAGGAAAGTTCTTCCAGTGAAACAACTTTAATCCATTTGGGCCGTGCAAGTCAGTTTTATTTCTGATCTTCAATTTCTTAACTAGAATGCCTACCTCACAGGACATGAGGAAGGAACATGACAACACTCCTTTATACAAAACATTAGCTTCTCTTCCTTTCTACAAAGTGGAGAATTCAAAAGTGCTTGGAAGTTAAGCTTTTAGACATAATTGTACTAATTTTATTCATTCTGTTCTTTTACCAAAGAATGCAAAGATTAACTTCACCCCAGTTCTTATATGAATGATCCGAAACAATGAGATCCGATCTATTTGAGGTGGTTAGGACAGTTAATGAGACTTATTTGAGTAAGTTTAGAACTATAGTGCTGAATAGGTTAATGGTTTCTTCAAGATTCAGCAGAACTGACATAGATATGAAGCACCATATTCTTCACGAAGTTTGAGCTTATTGATTTATAAATAATAAAATACATATTTAATATATTAACAATTACATTATAAATTATAAATATTTATAAATATAATATAAATTTACAAGTATTTATTATTTATAAATATTTATTTTATATGTAAAACATTTCTATATCAGAAAAAATATATCTATAAATACAAAATATTGCTACTTCAGAAAAAAGTGAAGTTATTTTTGAAGCAAATTCCTTTTTCTCTAGTATTTGTTTAAATCCATACAATGCAACTAGAAAACACATAAAGAGCTGATGATTTCACACAATTTCTTCTATAACACACATCTTTGATAATTTTTATTCATGAAAGTTTAATCTGAGTCTTCATCTTCTACTGTTTCCCTGTTAAGAGTTTTTCTTTATTTTTCTTCTATTCTTCTTTCTATCTTCACATAATAATGTTTCCCTTTGGTAAATCACTTTGCATCTTAATTAAACATAGAGGAAGATATCTGTCATCAGTCATTTCATTGCATTTATCAAAAATTCAAGAAGCTGTTAGGAAACCCTGAAATTGTTTTCAGAAATTAAATTTAAAATTCACAGTTCTAGAACTTATAGAAACCAGAACTAAATGTATTGCTTGCAAGCACTGAAATGTAGTTATGTTATGTCTGAATGTCTTATTAAAGACAATACACTTGTAAGCAAGTGCCATTTAAAAAAAACAAAGCCATCTCTCCTCCTTACGTTTCATTCATTTACTCGTGGTCAGAATGCCAAGTAGAACATAACAGTTTTAAATTCAACCTAACAGTTTATTTTCTGAATGAATATCATTGAGAACTATAGTGAGTCACATGATATGATGTAACAAGCACAAAAACTGTCTTTTGGACTCAGCATTAGTGATTGACATCTTTAAAAGATGAATGCATATTACACAAGTTAAATCAAGTTTGCTAATATTCATGGCCTGGATTGAACAGATACTTTTTCTTGATGAAATAGTCTGAAAAGGGTCCTCGCTTCAGCAAAGCCTGATTTTTATGTACTAGAACAGAATCAACTTTTGCTGATGTCCTTCATTTTCTTCCCCACTATGAAGGGCAAAAAAAAATTTGGCAACATCTTTGGAAAACAAAGACACTTGTAAATAGTTGAATAGGAAATTGGAAGCAACATATTTTGAAATAATACATTGAGATAAATTCAGGTCCAAAGCCTATCATCTAAGGGCTTCTATAATCTGGACCACAGCCTTAATTTCTACTTGGTTGTTTTGACAACTTTAACCTTTAACTACATTAGACTCTTCCCTACTCCTCTAAAAGTCTTTCCCTTTTTCTGGCTTCCTTCCAAAAGACCCACACTCTTCCTTTTTTCCCTCCAGATCTCATCTCTAAAATGCAGCTCAACCTAACCTCACTGAAATTAAAACCATTGCTCTCAAAACCATAAGAGACTCTTAATCTCAGGAAACAAACTGAGGGCTGCTGGAGTGGAGGGGAGGTGCAAGGTATGGGGTGGCCGGCTGATGGACATTGGGGAGGGTATGTGCTATGGTGAGTGCTATGACGTGTATAAGACTGATGAATCACAGACCTGTACCCCTGAAATAAATAATACATTATATGTTAATTAAAAAAAAAAAACTTAGAGCAATTGTCTATGCGATTTAATTCTCAATGATCGTCCATTTCTTTCTGAGATATCCTATATTATTGCTTAAAAAGTTATTTTAATCCAAATTGTCTTCATGTGTCTGTCTATCCTATACTTTTATGCATATCCATAACACTTAACACAGAGTTCATAATAGAGTGCTAAAATGCATACATCACTTCCTGAGAGCCCTTTTAGAAGTCAGCCAAAGCATTTCCAGGACAATTCTTCCTTTTCCTGTTTACTAGTACTGGCTCACATGTCTGACTAATAACTCTTTGGGTGAAAAAAGCCCTGTGCAATGCTGTTGTCTTTAACACCAGACTCAGAGGGAATCCATTTTAATCTGAAATAGGCCAGGACACATCACCACTTATTTTGAAGAGTCTGGCTGCTCTGCATGAACACACAAGTGCAGGAGAAGTTTTCCAAGATTCATTGAGATGTGAGTCCAAGCTGTAGACCTCGGATTAGAACCAAGCCCAAAGCTGAAAGAGCTGCAGACTCTTCAAACATTCATGACATGTGGGTCAAGGGCAATGGATGACAGCCCAAGGAAACAGTAATGTGATACTGAGCTTTTCACCTTGAGGTGACTGGTTAAAACTCAGCTTGGGATCACGAAAAATTTATAGCCCTCTAATGCAATAAAGGAAGCTATTCGTGACCAAAGGAAAGTGGCCATTAGACAAATGACTAGCACTGGTCCATGATGAGAGCTGAGACAAAGGCACGAGCCTGACAGAAGCAAAATGCACACTGGGACACATGTGCACACACAGCCCCCCCCCCCACACACACACACAGTGGAAAAATAGCTCTTTCAGACAAGAAGAGACTTCCTTTGGGGCAATCCTCAAGGTTCACTCTCTTACCCTCTTACTCTTTCAGAAGATACCTTGAATTATAAGGTATTTATACTAAATGATGGATAAAACAAAACTGCTAAAACGTGCTCTCCTTAGCCAATCAAAACCAAAACTGTGAATTTGCTAAAGATATAGGAAAACAACAATGTTTCTAAGACCACTTTAGTGCCTCCTATATGTATAGCATTTTTATTAACTCCCAAGATTTCTTGGAGGTAGGTAAGTTGCAATGAAAAAGAGCAACCAACTTGGCAGGAGCAGACCTAGTTTGAATCAGGGCCCCAGGGTTCTCATCTGTAGAATGGGAATGACAGTAACCTAAGTTCAGAGGCTTGAAGTTAGATGAACTATTGTTAGAAAAAAAAATTTAATTTTGATAACCACTTCACAATTCATTTAAACTACACTTTTTTTTTTTTTAAATCCTCACTGGAAAGTTAAACTAAACTTTAGTCAAATTTCCTACTCCTTACTGAACAAAACTAGAAATCTTAGACTTAGGAGTTCTTCTGGAGAGCTTGGATGATAAATTAAAAGGGCACTACCAGACATAATTTTAATAATGCCTTGAAAAAGACAAACTGAAATTCATATTCCCCTTTCTCTCATTAGTCTGAGATAGAATTCTCAACCCTTTTGTGAATTACAATTAACAATTCTTTCACATCTCAACTAATTTAATCCTTCCTCTAAAAAAATGCACACATCTAAAAGGTAGGTTTAAAAATAAAATGCTGTGGTCTAAGGAATAAGAAAAATTTTCAAAACTAATGACAGTCCTGTAAAATAATACCTAAGGCAAAACCTATACGGCCAAAAATTTTAAAAGCATGTTTTTGCACTAATTCTTAATGCAATCTAGATTATAACATTTAGGTTACTTCAAGATTATCATCAAAAGACTTCAATATTTTCTAAAACCATAGCAACTCTTCCTGATTTTTTTCAGTATCCTCAATGTAAAAATGTTTTTAACTCCTTAAAAAACTTTACTGGAAAACATCGATAACAAATCAAATAAGCTATAATCTTAAAGGCCTTATTTTTTATATTAATCTCAAATCAAATTCACATAATAATTAAGTGCTTTAAAAAATGTTGAATAAATGAAGCAATAAATGAATAAAATAATGAGTGAATGATGACCAAAGTCTGCCTTCCAGGGTTTTGTAAACTTTTCTACAAGTGTAAAATATCCTTTTTAAGAGGGACAGTGTTCCCTTCCTCTCTCCATTGACTGTGGGTAAAAGTACAAAAGAAATCCATCCAAACCATAGGCACATGTTGGATAAGAGATAATATTTAGGGCTGACTAGTAAAACAAGTCCTCATTCAGATTCTGCCAGAAGAACTGAAATTTCACAAGGCAAACTCTTGAATTTAATTTGCCTCATTTCCATTACATTTGCTTGGTGCAAACACTGAACTCTGTCCTAAGAGAGCCAGCCATTAAATATATCACCATAATCCTCTTGAACATTCAAGTTCACTTTGTACCAGGATTTTTTTTTTTTACTTTCCTTTTTTTCTTATTTTAAAGTTTTAAAAATGATTACTCGAAGATAATGTGTGCCTTTATATTTAGTAACTTAGGAATCTTCTATTCCTTTACCTGTCACTACAACTTTTGGACCTAGCTTGATTCATCTTCATACCTAGTACTTGACATAAACTTCTGATGTTTGGTAGCTAACTGTGAACTCAATCAAATCATTTTTATCACACAGCATTAGGATACTACATTTTGGCAACATACTTCATGCCACATGTCTGAAAACTTTAGGATTTCAGACATTCATCAGTGGAAATATGGATAGTTGATGATTACTTTGCAAATCCTCCCCTGAAAGTCTAAATAAGCCTTCCTTTAAGTCATTTGGTAAGTTACAAGACAACATTTGAAGACAGGTTTTTCAAAAACTGCAGAAGGTAAAGCAGAGACTTTAACTCAGTAGACAATAACAAATCAGTGAAACCATCTTCTAATCATGCATTTGAATTCTTGGCCCATGTTTCTATCTTTATCGAATTTTTTCAAGTTTGTTTAGTTTATTTTACTCCTATATAATCAACAACTGGCTATTAATGTGGCAAAACATTCTCTTAAATAAAACTGTTTCACCTTGAATATTGTTGCAATATACTAGAAATTAGCATATGTGACAAAATGACTTAAATATTCAGTGTGATGAATTAAAATTTCTGATACTCCTAAAATCCTACTTCTTTAGATGACGATGAATAGACATAGTATTATCATATCAATACTAGCTCATTAATGATTCTCATGTGCACTGAGAATCCATTCCATTCTACATCTGTCAAAACACCAAAGACACTACTTTCTGAGGACTCCACTTCCATCAGAACAAAGTAGATGATATATTGTATTTCTCCTCTAAAAATACACAGTGGTTTTTTTTTTGTTTTTTTTTTTTTTAAATCTTGGAAGACTGAAAATTTGGTGCTCAGACATACTTTGGGGAACAAAGGAAACCCACCCCATTATTCTTTATTGGAAGAGGGCATAACAAGGCAAAACCAAAACAAGAGGAAATAGATAGAGACTGTGGGTTCTCTCTGACTTATCTTAGCACGCTGGCTGAGTGCAGCACATGTGTGGCCAATATGTCTGGGCTCAAGGGCTACATACCAAAAGATCATAAAAGACACTGCAACTCATGCCTCTCTTGGGAAAGCTTGGAGGATCCTGAACCAAACCCTCCCAGACTCAGAAAATCAGCTGCACTCCTGAAAAGTCTTTGGAAAGATTACCTTGAGTAAGACAACAATAAAATGAACCAAGATGTGGTAGGAGACCAGAGTGTTTGGAAAACAAGGTCTAGCTGGACTTGATATGGTTGCTTTCTCCCTTCTTACAGGCTCTTAGCTAGAAAATGAGAGAGGAGACCAAGCTGCCCCATCAACCCTGGGGAACCCTCCGGAACATGCCCACATGCTCAGAATTATGTGAAGGAGCAACAGAATTTGTTAACCAAAACTAGAAACTTGGTCTTTGCACATCCAAGATTACAATTTGTGCAGAATCTGAAGATAAATTCAAAAACTGAATGAAGGTTTTGGATATAGAAACAAAGTGGAAGTTTGTGGAATTGGAATGAAGCTATGGAAGAGTGCAAACTCGTGGTGTCATAAGAGCCAAATGTATGTCGCCATCATCTCTCAGCATGTAACCACACTTACTTCATGCATGGTAGAATTGCTTGTCAGCTGTAAACAGACTCTGCCCTACTACATCATTTTTTTTCAGCAGAGATTAAAAGTAGTACATTTCACTACCAAGAGACTGGATTTAGAGGCACCTGGGTGGCTCAGTCGTTAAGCATCTGCCTTCAGCTCAGGTCGTGATCCTGGGGTCCTGGGATCGAGACCCTCATTGGGCTCTCTGCTTGTCGGGAAGCCTGCTTCTCCCTCTCCCACTCCCCCTGCTTGTGTTCCCTCTCTCACTGTCTGTCAAATAAATAAATAAAATCTTTTTAAAAAGAGAGAGAAGGAGAGACTGGCTTTATTATTATTGTAATTAAAACTACCAATGGTTTAAATTTCCATTTGCCAACTCCTCCTCCTAAGAGAAACTTTTTTCCAGTTCAGCTTCTTCTATTTGTAATTTTGTATAAAAACACCAACCAAGAAACAGCCCTGTCAAAGCTTCAGAACTCCTAACAAACAGCTCTTTCTCCTCTCTGATTTCGGGAGCAGTTGCTGACAGATGAACCATGTTAACTGAAATCATATTACCTTAGGTAAACAAGCTGTTTCATTTTTTTAAGATGTAACTAACAATCATGTGAAATGATAAAGTGATCACATCCACTAGGGACAGATGGTATGTCACTGTTATAAAGGCCTCTACTTCAGTAAACTATGTCTTTCCATCACCATATGAAAGTGCAGGCATGAAGACCTTTTTGTTGCTCTAGACAGCATTTTTGTGACCCTACATCAACATCAGATACTTCCTGAAAATGTTCTCGATTGACGGTGGGCTACTACTTTCTTGAAGCAAACATAGAAACACAAAGTTGCTTATGCTGATGCCTAGTTCCTAAAACCCAAGCTGTCTTACAGATAACCCTCTGTGAGCCAGAAGAAGGCCTCAGGTAAGCTGAATGCAGAACATAATGGTTAAGCAGACATGCTCTGAAACACGGGTACAATTGGCTGAGAATCCACACCTCTGGACAAGTGTGTGTTTCTGATCATGATACCAACACTTGCTTAGAGTGCAGAGCCTCATAATCCATGCAGATGTAAAGCTTTGCATAAGATGATAAAGCAACCTGTCCTATTTAGTTGAATAAATATTTTTCCATATGGCAGATGCAATTTAAGTATAATTCAAATATCTTTGATATTATGAATCATTTTCACTCTCTGAATGATCACTGAACCTTCTTATTCTCAGAAAAACACAAAATAAAAGTTTTACCTTTAATCATTAAAGTTTTCATATGCCTTCTTCATTTACATTAGTTTTCTTTACTAACTTAAATAAGTATACTATCTAAGTTAGATAATTTCACGATAGAAAGAAATATAATTAACCAATAAGATAAAAAACAAAATGATCCTTTCTTCCCAATCTACTTCAAGCACAGGACATTTATATAATCACTGCCAACTGCAAAATCTGAAGGATTAGGAAACCAAATGAAATAATTTAGAGGCCATATCAGGTAGTGATTAAATAAAAGGATAGATTTTGAAATTGGACTGTCATGACTCACCTGTTTTGTGATGTTCGATAGGATCCTCAACCTATGAAAACCCAGTCTCCTCATCTGTAAAATGGGTGTGGTAACAAACTACTCCAAAGGAGGTAATCCACGCAAAGCATTCTGGGCATACAGAGCTCACAGCAAATGCACAATGAATGTTAACTCCATTATGGTTTTATACGACTTCTGAGTGACCTAAATATTTTTAACAAGATGCTTCCCTTGAAGAGGTTTTATGTGCAGTAGGGAAAATACAGTAAAGTCAAAACTACCAACCTAAGTCTTTTGTAGAATTTTATATGTAGAAAGAGGAATAATGGATTTATTTGGGAAAAGGTAGACTTAACAAGCAGGAAACTAGAAACCCACATGAACATGAAGGTTATTTCAACCTGATTTGGAAAAAAACAGCAATAAACAAATTTCTAACTGAAGTATTTAAATTTCAGGCAAGAAGCAACCCTATAGTTACTGTTATAGGAGAGAGATAATGTAGCAAAAATACAGTATTCTATTTTTTACCAAAAGTTCTATTTAATTTCCATGTAAGTGATGCTTTGGCTGTATTACAAATGGAATATTTATGTGTAATGTCATAAAGAAATGGTGAGAAAATTTTCAAGAAATTATGACAGCATAAAGGAAATGTGCAAGATTAACAAAGAAATCATCTGGGGGAATGCAACTTACGTAATCACATCTACGAGGGTAAAGACTGTGCATAAAGAAAGTAAGATTAATTAGATTTAAATTACATGCAGCCACCCTCATCATCAAATATTGTTTTAAAGTTCCCTCATTCAACTTTAAAGTCATTATTCTTATCATCAAAATCGTATCCTACACAGTTGAAACCCATCTTTTTCCAAACCTACCACAGAATTTTTAACACCCCCCATTTCGCCTCCCACTTTGTTTTTCTCTCACGCATATTTCCTTATCAGATATTATACATCAGAGCATGTTGTCTACATGCTTAATCAACCTTCAGTCTTGAACCTCCAACCTCATCCATAAGATCTGCCCATCTCAGTTTCTAAGTACTTTCAGATCATTTCTTACACATTGCCCATCTCAAAATTCAAGAACTTGTATTTAAAATGACTGGGAAATTGACACAAATACCTTTCAGGGCATAAAGGCAATAAAATAATGAGATACTAAACCCCATGCCTTAATTACTCTTCATGTCTAGTGTCCCTGTGCCATCAGGAAACATAGTTCTGGCAACAGTGATGACTTTTCTCTATATAAGTAGAAGGGACAAGTTTCAATCGCCAAAGGTTCTGAAAAGGCAACTCTCTTCAACAGAAACATGTATCTTTCTCAGTATCATATCATATTAAGAATAGGAGAATATATAGAATGGGTATTTAATAAATACTTCTGGAATCCAACACCTGATTATCAGACATAAAACAGGATGAGAAGTCTTTTAAAGACTTACTTTATTTATTTTACAGAGAGTGAGAATACGAGCGGGGGTGGGGGGTAGCAAAGGGAGAGGGAGAGCATCTCAAGCAGACTTCCTGCCAAGCCTGGAGCCCAATACAGGGCTTGATCTCAAGACCCTGAGTTCATGACCTGAGTGGAAACCAAGAGTTGGACACCTAACCAACTGAGTCCCCAGGTCTTCCATCCAGAAGTCTTTTAAAAATAAATTCCCACTTGGGGCGCCTGGGTGGCTCAGTGGGTTAAGCCGCTGCCTTCGGCTCAGGTCATGATCTCAGGGTCCTGGGATCGAGTCCCGCATCAGGCTCTCTGCTCGGCAGGGAGCCTGCTTCCTTCCCTTCCTCTCTCTCTGCCTGCCTCTCTGCCTACTTGTGATCTCTCGCTGTCAAATAAATAAATAAAATCTTTAAAAAAAATAAAAAAATTAAAAAATAAATAAATTCCCACAAAGATTAAAAAAATCAAAAAGAATGATCATTTGAACACATGAAAGTCATATCTTTCACATATATAAAAACACCATAAATAAATCTGAAAAGTCAACAAATGGGAGGAAAATTATAATGAATATATGAAAAGTTGTGATGAAAGCTTAAATAGAAAAGTAAACTAAGAGATGAACAGATTATTTTTTAAAAGATGAAGGACTAGGGAGCCTGAGTGGCTCACCTGGTTAAGTGTGTGCTTTCAGATGAGGTCATAATCCCAGAGTCCGGGGATCCAGTACCACAGGGGTCTCCTTGCTCAGCTGGGGGCCTGCCACTCTCTCTCCCTCTGCCATCCCTCTGCTTGTGCGCGCGCGCGCGCTCTCTCTCTCTCTCTCTCTCTCTCTGACAAATAAATAAATAAATAAAATTTTTTACAATCCAACAATGCTTTAATGAATGGAATTTTTATCCCATTCATGTTCAATACAGAGACTTTAGAATATTTTTATTTCATTTATCTCTCTGAATCATACTATTTAATATTTGTCTTTAATTTTAGACATATATATGTATTTATGTATTAATGTTGTTTTATATACATATACTATTGTTCTTCATTTCTTCCTTCTCTCTGCAATTGTTTTCCTTTTTTCTTGTAGAACATCCTCCTAGTATTTCCTTTGGAATGGGTCATTGGTTCAGCTCCTTTGTTAGATCAATGGATAAACTGAAGGCCATAGATGTTAAGGGAATGAATGAAGTACAGTCTTCAGAGGCTAGGCTGGGAGTGGAACCAAGATCATTCTGACTCCTAGGCGAGTGCTTTTTCCTCTATATCATTTTTAAATGTTGGAATCAGGGATGCCTGGGTGGCTTAGTCAATTAAGTATCTGCCTTCAGCTCAGGCCATGATCCCGGGGACCTGGGTTTGAGCCCCTCTCAGGCTCCTGGCTCTGCCTGCTGCTCCCCCTGCTTATGTTCTCTTTCTCACTCTCGCTCTATCTCAAATAAATCAATAAAATCTTCAAAAATAAATACATAGGGGCAGCTGGATGGCTCAGTGGGTTAAGCCTCTGCCTTCGGCTCAGGTCATGATCTCAGGGTCCTGGGCTCGAGCCCCTCATCGGGTTCTCTGCTCAGCAGGGAGCCTGCTTCCCCCCCTTTTCTCTGCCTACATCACTGCCTACTTGTTGTTATCTCTCTCTGTGTCAAATAAATAAATAAAATCTTTTAAAAAATAAAATAAAACAGACATATTTTATTTTTATTTTATTTTTAGACATATTTTATTTTTAAATTTTATTTATTTTTTAAAAGATTTTATTTATTTATTTGATAGAGAGACAGAGACATAGCATGAGCAGTGGGGAGATGCAGAGAGGGAGAAGCAGGGTTCCCACTGAGCAGGGAGCCTTATATGGGATTCCATCCGAGGACCTTGAAACCACTTAGGCACCCCCAACAGACATTTTTTAAGATTTTATTTATTTATTTGACAGAGAGACACAGAGGGGTGGAACACAGCAGGGGTAGCTGGAGAGAGAGAAGCAGGCTTCCTGCCCAGCAGGGAGCCCCGTGCGGGCCTTGCTCCCAGGACCCTGGGATCATGACCTGAGCTGAAGATAGCCGTTTAACGACTGGGCCACCCAGGCACCTCTAGACATATATATATATATATATATATATATAAAATTTTACATATATATGTAAAATATTTTTTTTAATTTGAACTGTTAATATTTGAGTGAGTATCCTTTGGTCAAACTTTAAAAACAAAGAGACATTATTTTTCCTTACCAAATTGGCAGATTAAAAATGATGATACAAATTTTAAAAAATTGGGTACATTCTATTATTTTTAGTAATTTAATTGAAGGAAATAATTTGGACACACTCAAAGGATTTGTCTACAGGATTTCTCACAATAAAACATGCAGTCATAAAAAGGGAGAAACCACTAAATATTCAACAATGAAGCATCATTCAATAAATTATTCAAAAAAAACTAGTTGTTATTAAAAATTACAAAATAGAATGCCAATTAATGATATGAAAAATGTTGTAAAAATGTTGCTAAATGAATCAAAGCCAGTTACAAAAACTACACACGATATAAGCCGAGAGAGAGGGAGAAGCAGGGTTCCACTGAGCAGGGAGCCCTATGTGGGATTCCATTCCACATGTAAAAAGAAAAAAACTAGAAACTTATGCTCACAAGTTAATAGTAGCTCCCTTTAGGCAACTGAAATAAGGAGAACAATTATTTTTCTATTTGTTAATCTTGTTCATATTATCTAAATTTTTGACCGTAAGAAGAAAAAATATAAATATTCACATTTCCCCTATAGTATTTCTAAACCTAAAGAACAAAAATATGTAGAAAAAGCCCTTTAACACTTTAAACACCAAGTTTATCTTCTCCAGCAAAAAAATGTTAGCCTATAATAATTACTGCTAGAAAGATTTGTTTTATAGGGCACAGAATTTGGGATGTTGTGTACTATGTCGTGTACTATGCACTGCAATCCGAGAGACTGTGACATACTCCCAAGTCCAACAGCCTCCTAATCAGACTTCAGATCGAAGGTTAGAAGATCAGATAGCAATAGCGATGAAAAAGTTACTTCATTCACACTTAGGTTGGTTCTCTCTGACAATTTACTCTTTTTAAAATTTTTTTAGATTTTATTTATTTATTTGACAGAGAGAGCAAGCACAAGCACGCAGAACAGCAGAAGGGAGGGAGAAGCAGGCTCCCCGCTGAACAGAGACCCAGACCCAGAGGCAGAGGCTTAGCCAACTGAGCCATCCAGGCGTTCCTTCTCTGACAGTTCAATAAACATTTATTAATAGCTATTTCTGGTTCCAGAGTTCTAGAGTCAGGGAAATATAAAAGCAGCCACCTTGAAGGGGCCTTAAGTAAAGAACTAAGTTAAATACAAAAGAAATACGTGACAATTCACAATTTCCCTTCCCAAGTGTGCTAAGGGTATTATTGTTTACATCACAGAATTGCCCCCAGACAACTTGAACATACTTCAACATGGAATTCAAAGGGAGTCAGGAGGAACCATAGCTATCCAACACTATGTAATTTAGCCATGATAGTGATTAGAAGGTTGGAAGTGAGGAGGAATGGACAGGTAAAGCCAAACCCTCCATGATTACGTGTACGAGAGGACTAGATTAGTGAAAACAAGTTGCAATCAGTAGCAGCAAACTCTACTACATAATCTATAGTAAATGGTTCTTGATGCCCCAAGCCTCAGCTTAGCTGACTGTTTGGAAGAAAACCATGTGATCTGGGAAGGATAGCCCTTAAGATAGAGATTTCAAAATATGTAGAGATGTACAAAGTGTGCAAAAGAAAAAAGACCATCTTTTCAGTATAACCACTTTGCTGGCAGAAATTAATAAAACTCTCCTGCTTTCCCATAATACTTAGCAATTCCCTTTCTGCAGAAACAGGTCTAGGTGTCTCTTGAACTCATCTGTGCTCTCCTCCGATTGTTTTCCTCAGTAATTTATTCCATATGTTTATTATATCTTTCATGACATACTCTACCCAACTGAGAAAGCAGACAAAAGCTACTCTTTGGGCTGACATTTGGCTGTCTCTTTCACAAAGCTAAGACCCTTCCAGTGCTTCCCTTTGATTACTCTTCCACTCACCCCAAACTAATTGAGCTACTGCTAAAATGTTCTTTCTCATCTCCTATGAAAACACACAAACAGGAGTTCAGCAAACTTCATTCTATAAATAAATAACCCATTACACATTATCCAGGCTTTTATTTTTATACAAAGTTTAAAGAGTAACATGAAATGCATTGCATTTATATTTTGTGACACTTTGGCCTCCTGGCAATTAAATTCCTTGTGAGGAACATTCTCTACCATACAAAGCTGCAGCATAATGCTTACCCTATAGAAATCAGTCTGTCATGTTCTACTATTCTAATTCCACTCATTTCAAATAAGCTCAAACATGTATGAAACCTTCAACCATAAGTGCATGCATATATGTATTTATGTATAAAATGTGATGCATAAAATTATAAATGTATATATTATCATTTACACAAGTAGATAAAAGTTTGTAATTGACTTGTGATTTTTTTCTTCTTAAATTTTGTGTAATTTAGAAGTGTTATCTAATTTTCATATACCTTTAATTGATTTTTATTAAATTAATTAATGGTAAAAAATATATTCTGTATGGTTTCAATCCTCTCAAGTTCATTGAATCTCATTTAATGGCTCAAAATATAATGTAGTGATGAATATACACTTGACAATATTCTGCTGTGGAATGGAATGTTCTATAAATATCAATAAAATCAAGTTACTCGAAACTAATTTTCAGATCTTCTATTTCCTTATTGATTTTCTGACTACTTATTCCATCAATTTCTGAAAAAGATGTGTAGAAATCTTTAATTAACATTATAGAATTTTTCTACTTTTTTTTAGGTCTATCAATTTTTGCTTCATATATTTAGAAGTTCTGTTATGAGTTACATATACACTTGGGATTATTGTGTCCTTTTGATGAATTGACCCTATTATCATTATGAAATATCCCTCTGTATCCCTGGTAAGCTTCCTTGTTTGAAAATTTGATTTGTCTGATAGTAACATAGCCATGCCAATTTTCTTTATATTTATGGTGGATTTCAGAGCATCCACATATGGTTGAATTTTGCTGTTTATCCAATACGATAATATCTGCCTTTTAACTGAAGTGTTCAGACTATTTACATTAATGTAATTACTATGTTTGGGTTTAACCTACCATTTTGTTATGTATTTAACAAGATACTTATCAGTCATATAAATAGTGAAATCATCTCATCGGTTTGATAAAGGTACTACCATTCAAAAAACAAAAGACTTAACACAAAGAACTTTAATTAAGGGTCATAAAAACACACTGATATTCTGAAACACTCATTCTTGTATTTAGAGGGCTCATACAAAGAGATCTAATTCCATCACCCTCAATTAAGTTCATGCATCACTATGCAAAACAAGTTGGATATCATGACCAAAAAATATTTGTTTTCAGATATAACAGATGTGGGTGAGGATGCAGAGAAAGGGAAACCCTCTTATGCTGTTAGTGGGACTGCAGACTAATGAAGCCACTTTGAAAAACAGTATCAAGGTTGTTCCTCAGAAAAGTTAAAAAGAGAACTAACCTATGACCCAAAAATTACACTACTAGGTATTTACCCAAAGGATAAAAAATTACTGATTCAAAGGGGTAGATGCACCCCTATGTTTATAGCAGAATTATCAATAATAGCCAAATTATGGAAAGAGCCCAAATGTGTGCATTGATTGATAAATGTGAAATATATTCATACATATATATATATAATGGAGCATTACTCAGTCACCAAAAAGAATGAAATCTTGCCATTTGCATTGATGTGGATGGAGCCAGAGTGTTATTATGCTAAGTGAAATAAGTCAGAGAAAGACAAATACCATATGATTTCACTCATACATGGAATGTAAGAAACAAAACAGATGAACATAGGGGAAAGGGGGGGTAGAAAGGAAGGCAAACCATAAGAGACACTTTACTATATAGAATAAACTGAGAGTTGCTGGAGGGAAATTAGGTAAGGGATGGGCTAAATGTGTGATGGGTATTAAGGAGGGTGCTTGCTGTCATCACTAAATTCTACTCCTGAAACTAATATTACAGTAGTGTTAACTAACTAGAATTTAAATAAAAACTTGAAGCAAATAAACAAAAAAGAGAGAAGGCACAAAAACAATGTTAAGGATGAAAAGAAGGATATAACTTTAGATATAAGAAAATATGAAGAATTTTAGGCAAAAAATTTTGAAGTTTAGATGAAATAAATGGTTTTCCTAGAAAAAAAATGTTTTCATAGAAAGTTCCTTCTTTTTCTTAGTAGCTAATTATATTTTCTAAATGATAGTTTCACAAATCAAATATACATATTAAAATGTAAACTCTTTAGACAAATTCAAGTAACTCTACTATTTATAGTCCCATTTGGCACCATTATCACTTTTATTTTCTGCCTCCCCTTATGTTATGTACTCAGTCTGCGCTGGTCAGTTGTTCCATCGTGAAAATAAAAATTCATTACCCACCGGGGAGGAGTCAAGATGGCGGAGAAGTAGCAAGCTGAGACTGCTTCAGCTAGCCGGAGATCAGCTAGATAGCTTATCTAAAGATTGCAAACACCTGAAAATCCATCGGCAGATCGAAGAGAAGAAGAACAGCAATTCTGGAAACAGAAAAACAACCACTTTCTGAAAGGTAGGACCGGCGGAGAAGTGAATCCAAAGCGACGGGAAGATAGACCCCGGGGGGAGGGGCCGGCTCCCGGCAAGCGGCGGAGCAACCGCGCACAAAATCAGGACTTTTAAAAGTCTGTTCCGCGGAGGGACATCGCTCCAGAGGCTAAACCGGGGCGAAGCCCACGCGGGGTCAGCGTGGCCTCAGGTCCCGCAGGGTCACAGAAGGATCGGGGGTGTCTGAGTGTCGCAGAGCTTGCGGGTATTGGAACGGGAAAGCCGGCTACAGAGACAGAGCCGACAGTAAGCTCGCAGCTCCGTGTTACCTTGAACCGGTCGCAGGCTCGGTGAGCTCGGAGCGCGGCCGGAGGTCAGGCAGACGGGAGTAACTGGGCGCTGTTCTCTGAGGGCGCACTGAGGAGTGGGGCCCTGGGCTCTCGGCTCCTCCGGGCCGGAGACCAGGAGGCCGCCATTTGTATTCCCGTCCTCTGGAACTCTACGGAAAGCGCTCAGGGAACAAAAGCTCCTGAAAGCAAACCCGAGCGGATTACTCACCCCGGCCCCGGGTAAGGGCGGTGTAATTCCGCCTGGGGCAAAGACACTTGAGAATCACTACAACAGGCCCCTCCCCCAGAAGATCAACAAGAAATCCAGCCGAGACCAAGTTCACCTACCAAGGAGTGCGGTTTCAATACCAAGGAGAGCAGCAGAATTCCAGAGGAGGAGAAAGCCAAGCACGGAACTCATGGCTTTTTTCCTGTGATTTTTTTTAGTCTTGCAGTTAATTTAATTTTTTCTTTTTCATTTTTTTTTTTTCTCGCCTTCGGGTAAAATTTTTTTTTTTTTTAACTGTTACCTTTTTCTTTTTTAACGATTTTTTACTAGTTTATCTAATATATATATATATTTTTTTACATTTTTCTTAGGTGTTTTCTTTTTTAAAAAAAATTCTTTTCTTTTTTTTTTTTTTTTTTTCTTTTTTCTTTCTTCCTTTTTGAACCTCTTTTTATCCCCTTTCTCCCCACTCACGATTTTGGATCTCTTCTAATTTGGCTAAAGCATATTTTCCTGGGGTTGTTGCCACCCTTTTAGTATTTTACCTGCCCCTTCATTTACTCTTCTCTGGACAAAATGACAAGACGTAAAAATTCACCACAAAAAAAAGAACAAGAGGCAGTACCGAAGGCTAGGGACCTAATCAATACAGACATCGGTAATATGTCAGATCTAGAGTTCAGAATGACAATTCTCAAGGTTCTAGCCGGGCTCGAAAAAGGCATGGAAGATATTAGAGAAACCCTCTCGAGAGATATAAAAGCCCTTTCTGGAGAAATAAAAGAACTAAAATCTAACCAAGTTGAAATCAAAAAAGCTATTAATGAGGTGCAATCAAAAATGGAGGCTCTCACTGCTAGGATAAATGAGGCAGAAGAAAGAATTAGTGATATAGAAGACCAAATGACAGAGAATAAAGAAGCTGATCAAAAGAGGGACAAACAGCTACTGGACCATGAGGGGAGAATTCGAGAAATAAGTGACACCATAAGACGAAACAACATTAGAATAATTGGGATTCCAGAAGAAGAAGAAAGTGAGAGGGGAGCAGAAGGTATACTGGAGAGAATTATTGGGGAGAATTTCCCCAATATGGCAAAGGGAACAAGCATCAAAATTCAGGAGGTTCAGAGAATGCCCCTCAAAATAAATAAGAATAGGCCCACACCCCGTCACATAATAGTAAAATTTACAAGTCTCAATGACAAAGAGAAAATCCTGAAAGCAGCCCGGGAAAAGAAGTCTGTAACATACAATGGTAAAAATATTAGATTGGCAGCTGACTTATCCACAGAGACCTGGCAGGCCAGAAAGAGCTGGCATGATATTTTCAGAGCACTAAACGAGAAAAACATGCAGCCAAGAATACTATATCCAGCTAGGCTATCATTGAAAATAGAAGGAGAGATTAAAAGCTTCCAGGACAAACAACAACTGAAAGAATTTGCAAATACCAAACCAGCTCTACAGGAAATATTGAAAGGGGTCCTCTAAGCAAAGAGAGAGCCTACAAGTGGTAGATCAGAAAGGAACAGAGACCATATACAGTAACAGTCACCTTACAGGCAATACAATGGCACTAAATTCATATCTCTCAATAGTTACCCTGAATGTGAATGGGCTAAATGCCCCTGTCAAAAGGCACAGGGTATCAGAATGGATAAAAAAACAAAACCCATCTATATGTTGCCTCCAAGAAACACATTTTAAGCCCGAAGACACCTCCAGATTTAAAGTGAGGGGGTGGAAAAGAATTTACCATGCTAATGGACATCAGAAGAAAGCAGGAGTGGCAATCCTTATATCAGATCAATTAGATTTTAAGCCAAAGACTGTAATAAGAGATGAGGAAGGACACTATATCATACTCAAAGGGTCTGTCCAACAAGAAGATTTAACAATTTTAAATATCTATGCCCCCAACGTGGGAGCAGCCAACTATATAAACCAATTAATAACAAAATCAAAGAAACACATAAACAACAATACAATAATAGTAGGGGACTTTAATATTCCCCTCACTGAAATGGACAGGTCATCCAAGCAAAAGATCAGCAAGGAAATAAAGGCCTTAAATGACACACTGGACCAGATGGACATCACAGATATATTCAGAATATTTCATCCCAAAGCAACAGAATACACATTCTTCTCTAGTGCACATGGAACATTCTCCAGAATAGATCACATCCTCGGTCCTAAATCAGGACTCAACCGGTATCAAAAGATTGGGATCATTCCCTGCATATTTTCAGACCACAATGCTCTAAAGCTAGAACTCAACCACAAAAGGAAGTTTGGAAAGAACCCAAATACATGGAGACTAAACAGTATCCTTCTAAAGAATGAATGGGTCAACCGGGAAATTAAAGAAGAATTGAAAAAAATCATGGAAACAAATGATAATGAAAATACAACGGTTCAAAATCTGTGGGACACAACAAAGGCAGTCCTGAGAGGAAAATATATAGCGGTACAAGCCTTTCTCAAGAAACAAGAAAGGTCTCAGGTACACAACCTAACCCTACACCTAAAGGAGCTGGAGAAAGAACAAGAAAGAAACCCTAAGCCCAGCAGGAGAAGAGAAATCATAAAGATCAGAGCAGAAATCAATGAAATAGAAACCAAAAAAACAATAGAACAAATCAACGAAACTAGGAGCTGGTTCTTTGAAAGAATTAATAAAATTGATAAACCCCTGGCCCGACTTATCAAAAAGAAAAGAGAAAGGACCCAAATAAATAAAATCATGAATGAAAGAGGAGAGATCACAACTAACACCAAGGAAATACAAACTATTATAAGAACATACTATGAGCAACTCTACGGCAATAAATTTGACAATCTGGAAGAAATGGATGCATTCCTAGAAACATATAAACTACCACAACTGAACCATGAAGAAATAGAAAGCCTGAACAGACCCATAACCAGTAAGGAGATTGAAACAGTCATTAAAAATCTCCAAACAAACAAAAGCCCAGGGCCAGACGGCTTCCCGGGGGAATTCTACCAAACATTTAAAGAAGAACTAATTCCTATTCTCCTGAAACTGTTCCAAAAAATAGAAATGGAAGGAAAACTTCCAAACTCATTTTATGAGGCCAGCATCACCTTGATCCCAAAACCAGACAAGGATCCCACCAAAAAAGAGAGCTATAGACCGATATCCTTGATGAACACAGATGCGAAAATACTCAACAAAATACTAGCCAATCGGATTCAACAGTACATTAAAAAGATTATTCACCACGACCAAGTGGGATTTATTCCAGGGCTGCAAGGTTGGTTCAACATCCGCAAATCAGTCAATGTGATACAACACATCAATAAAAGTAAGAACAAGAACCATATGATACTCTCAATAGATGCTGAAAAAGCATTTGACAAAGTACAACATCCCTTCCTGATCAAAACTCTTCAAAGTGTAGGGATAGAGGGCACATACCTCAATATCATCAAAGCCATCTATGAAAAACCCATCGCAAATATCATTCTCAATGGAGAAAAACTGAAAGCTTTTCCGCTAAGGTCAGGAACACGGCAGGGATGTCCATTATCACCACTGCTATTCAACATCGTACTAGAGGTCCTAGCCTCAGCAATCAGACAACAAAAGGAAATTAAAGGCATCCAAATCGGCAAAGAAGAAGTCAAATTATCACTCTTCGCAGATGATATGATACTATATGTGGAAAACCCAAAAGACTCCACTCCAAAACTGCTAGAACTTATACAGGAATTCAGTAAAGTGTCAGGATATAAAATCAATGCACAGAAATCAGTTGCATTTCTCTACACCAACAGCAAGACAGAAGAAAGAGATATTAAGGAGTCAATCCCATTTACAATTGCATCCAAAACCATAAGATACCTAGGAATAAACCTAACCAAAGAGACACAGAATCTATACTCAGAAAACTATAAAGTACTCATGAAAGAAATTGAGGAAGACACAAAGAAATGGAAAAATGTTCCATGCTCCTGGATTGGAAGAATAAATATTGTGAAAATGTCTATGCTACCTAAAGCAATCTACACATTTAATGCAATTCCTATCAAAGTACCATCCATCTTTTTCAAAGAAATGGAACAAATAATTCTAAAATTTATATGGAACCAGAAAAGACCTCGAATAGCCAAAGGGATATTGAAAAAGAAAGCCAACGTTGGTGGCATCACAATTCCGGACTTCAAGCTCTATTACAAAGCTGTCATCATCAAGACAGCATGGTACTGGCACAAAAACAGACACATAGATCAATGGAACAGAATAGAGAGCCCAGAAATAGACCCTCAACTCTATGGTCAACTAATCTTCGACAAAGCAGGAAAGAATGTCCAATGGAAAAAAGACAGCCTTTTCAATAAATGGTGCTGGGAAAATTGGACAGCCACATGCAGAAAAATGAAATTGGACCATTTCCTTACACCACACACAAAAATAGACTCAAAATGGATGAAGGACCTCAATGTACGAAAGGAATCCATCAAAATCCTTGAGGAGAACACGGGCAGCAACCTCTTCGACCTCTGCCGCAGCAACATCTTCCTAGGAACAACGCAAAAGGCAAGGGAAGCAAGGGAAAAAATGAACTACTGGGATTTCATCAAGATCAAAAGCTTTTGCACAGCAAAGGAAACAGTTAACAAAATCAAAAGACAACTGACAGAATGGGAGAAGATATTTGCGAACGACATATCAGATAAAGGACTAGTGTCCAGAATCTATAAAGAACTTAGCAAACTCAACACCCAAAGAACAAATAATCCAATCAAGAAATGGGCAGAAGACATGAACAGACATTTCTGCAAAGAAGACATCCAGATGGCGAACAGACACATGAAAAAGTGCTCCATATCACTCGGCATCAGGGAAATACAAATCAAAACCACAATGAGATATCACCTCACACCAGTCAGAATGGCTAAAATCAACAAGTCAGGAAATGACAGATGCTGGCGAGGATGCGGAGAAAGGGGAACCCTCCTACACTGTTGGTGGGAATGCAAGCTGGTGCAGCCACTCTGGAAAACAGCATGGAGGTTCCTCAAAATGTTGAAAATAGAACTGCCCTATGACCCAGCAATTGCACTATTGGGTATTTACCCTAAAGATACAAATGTAGTGATCCAAAGGGACACATGCACCCGAATGTTTATAGCAGCAATGTCCACAATAGCCAAACTATGGAAAGAACCTAGATGTCCATCAACAGATGAATGGATCAAGAAGATGTGGTATATATACACAATGGAATACTATGCAGCCATCAAAAGAAATGAAATCTTGCCATTTGCAACAACATGGATGGAACTAGAGCGTATCATGCTTAGCGAAATAAGTCAAGCAGAGAAAGACAACTATCATATGATCTCCCTGATATGAGGAAGTGGTGATGCAACATGGAGGCTTAAGTGGGTAGAAGAATAAATGAAACAAGATGGGATTGGGAGGGAGACAAACCATAAGTGACTCTTAATCTCACAAAACAAACTGAGGGTTGCCGGGGGGAGGGGGTTGGGGAGAAGGGGGTGGGATTATGGACATTGGGGAGGGTATGTGATTTGGTGAGTGCTGTGAAGTGTGTAAACCTGGTGATTCACAGACCTGGGGATAAAAATATATGTATATAAAAAATATATGTTTATAAAAAATAAAAAATTAAAAAAAAAAAAAAAAAAAAAAATTCATTACCCACCTAACTTTTAGGATCACAAAGGAAGTCATACAAGCCTGCCTATAAAGCACTAATATCTTTTTTACATACATAACCCATACCTACTCTCTCATAAATTAGTGAAAATCTCAAAGTAATTTTTCTACAAAACAAAACATATAATCAGAACTGTGGCACTGAAATACCATTTCACATTAAAAGGAACCAGGATTCCTTACAGGAATGGCTGAACTTAGGTCTGAGGTAGGAAATGAGCAAGATGAACATGAAACACTTTGTCATACTATGTAACAAGAAAGCAATCAAGACTAACAGAGTTCAAAGAACTAGGAGCCAAACTAAATAAAAAATGGGGCAATTTAAGCACTAATAAGGATAAAAACTATAAAGTATCAAAACATTAAATTCATGAATTCTTATTAGTAGTAAAACTAACACACATATTGATCACTTTGGATAGATGCTAGGAAACCAATTCATTATGTTGAACACAGAAAAATAAAGGAAAAGAATTATGCACCAATCCTTTCTTTGCTACAAGAATTCTAGCTCCATGTAACTTTAACAGATGATGATGGGAAGTTCCTCTCAATAGAAATATTTCAGCTAGTAAATGAAAAAGAAAAACTAAAATTAGAAAATCACCTTTTCTGCAACGTCTTATGAATTAAGGGTTCCAGTGAATGTTCATCCAAGTCAGATAATGAGACAGAGAGCAAAAATCAGACATTATTTATCTCCTAACAGAAGCCTCAAACTCCCATTATGACACAGTGTTGCCAAAACACAACCTTTATTCTGATCAAGCCTCTAGCTCTAACTACCAATTTGAAGGAAATACAGGGAACAGAAGGACACATTAAAAGACACCTTTGGGAATGCAGTAACGAAATCCAGACTGTGGGAAACTCCAGGACAATTACCTAATTTCTTCATGAACAGAGAAAAAAAAAAAGTGAGAGAGAGGCAGCCTGTAGATGAGAGAAAACTTAAAGGACATGTCAACCAATTATAAGAAGTGTGAGTCCTGATACAAACAAAAGAATTGCTAAAAATTTACAGTTCTAGGAAGTTAAAATACTGTTCAGATATTTAATGATACTAAGAAATTATTGCCATCTATTAGGTGTAATAATGGTATTATGATATGGCAAAGAAAGATTCCTAAACTTTTGAGATAAATAGAAACATCTGTAGATGAAATTATATTTTCACTTGTATTTTTTTCTTTTCTTTTTTTCAAATAATCCTGGCAGTGGTAGAAAGTAGGTAGGGATAGGCACCTAATATTGATCATTGTTTAGACTGGTTGAAGGTAAATTAATTTCATTCGGCTATTCTCAATACTTCTACATTTATTTGTAATAGTCTGTGATTAAAAAAATTCTAAGAAAAAATTGTGCTTTCTCATTTTATTCAAACTAAATGATAAAACAATTGAAAGTCATGAAATAATCTTATTTGTGATAATTTCATAACATGTAACAGAAGGAAAAATGGAGTGCTATGAAAAGGTGAAATGGAAAGCTATGAAATGTCTCCACTCCTTGGAAATATGCCATTTTCCTTGTTTAAAGACTGTAAAATGACCCTAGGAAGAGCTCTGGTACTTGTCCTTAAGGCAGGTTCTCTCAAGGAAACAGAAGGTAAAGATATTAAATAAAACCCCAAATCCTCTTCAGCAAACTTTAATGTACCAAGCAGCAGTTTTCCTTTAAATATGCTTCAGTTTTCTTCATAAAACCTATCAATTTTATTTCCATTTATTGAATACAGTTAATTTTAAAAGCTGTAAAATGTTCTGTCAAAACCACTTTACTCTATAATAATCCTAATTACTAATTTTACTTAAGAACGTATTATTACTAAGGATGTCAGTCATGATCTTCTATTACATTTGATGAATGAACTGCTTGTACTTTCCACATTTTTAGTATGAGTTGATCTCTCTCATACAATTGGGATGAGAATATAAAAGAGAGAACATTCTTGATCTCTATGTAAAAAACAATTTTTAATATAGAAATGAATTATAGGGGTGCCTGGGTGGCTCAATGAGTTAAAGCCTCTGCCTTTGGCTCAGGTCATGATCCCAGGATCCTGGGATTGAGCCCCATATCAGGCTCTCTGCTCATCTAGGAGACTGCTTTCCCCCCACCCTCTGCCTGCCTCTCTGCCTATTTGTGATCTCTGTCAAATAAATAAATAAAATCTTAAAAAAAAAAAAGAAATGAATTATATATTATCATTCTTCTTTGTCTCCCCAATCCCATCCCAAAATTTCACATTAAAGATAATTGTTGGGGCGCCTGGGTGGCTCAGTGGATTAAGCCGCTGCCTTCGGCTCAGGTCATGATCTCAGGGTCCTGGGATCGAGTCCCGCATCGGGCTCTCCACTCAGCAGGGAGCCTGCTACCTTCTCTCTCTCTCTGCCTGCCTCTCAGTGTACTTGTAATTTCTCTCTGTCAAATAAATAAATAAAATCTTTAAAAAAACAAAAAATATAATTGTTATAGTGACATAGGACATCTCTTTAAATTTTTTATTAAGATGGACAGTGAAATTTCTATTTTAATTCCTCTTCATTCCTCAAATTACCACAAACTATACCTATCTAAAATCAATACATTGACATTTCTACTTACTTCAAGAGTACAAAAGATGTTTTATTTATCTTAAAATTTGTCCAAGAAATAATCCAGGAAATTCTAAAATTACACATTTTCAAGTGACAGACTTGCCATAAAGACTGATATGTTTTGGGGGGCATTTGGGTGTCTCAGTCATTAAGCATCTGCCTTCAGCTGAGGTCATGATCCCTCCTGGGATCGAGCCCCACATCAGGCCCCCTGCTCAAGGGGAAGCTTGCTTCTCCCTCTTCCACTCCCTCTACTTGTGTTCCTGCTCTTGCTGTCTCTCTCTGCCAAATAAATAAATAAAATCTTAAAAAAAAAAAAAAGACTGATTTTTTTTGGGGGGGGGGGATTTTTATTAACATATAATTCATTATTTGCCTCAGGGGTTCACGTCTGTGAATTATCAGTCTTACACAATTCAGAACACTCACCCTCCCCAATGTCCATAACGCAGCCACCCTATCCTTACTCCCTACCTGCCCCCAGCAACCCTCAGTTTGTTTCTTGAGATTAAAAGTCTCTTATGTTTTGTCTTCCTCCCCGGTCGCATCTTGTTTCATTTTTTCCCTCCCTGGCCTCCACAACCCCCCACCCTGCCTCTCAAGTTCTTCATATCAGAGACATCATATGATAATTGTCTTTCTCTGATTGACTTATTTCTTTTAGCATAATACCCTCTAGGTCCGTCCATGTTATTGCAAATGGCAAGAAATGGTGAGTTTTTGATGGCTGCATAGTATTCCTCTGTGTGTGTGTGTGTGTGTGTGTGTGTGTGTGTGTGTGTGTATCTCACATATTCTTTATTCATTGATCTGTTGATGGACATCTAGGTTCTTTCCATAGTTTGGCTATTGTGGACTGGTATGCTTTTTAATCAAAACTGCCTTACAATATTATTCATGACACATAAATACCTTCAAGAGATAGGTATTTAGCTATCTCAGAAGCTACAGAAAATCAAATAAGGAATGCTATGTGGGAAAGGTATAACTGAAATATCTTATTAACAGTGGACAAAATATCTTAAAGTATAGAAGAGCAGGAATTAAAAGTTGTCACCAAAATGGGGCAAAATTTCAGCCCAAAGAGTACTTTGGGACAATACATATGAGATAATTATCAGTATCCATTTGAAATTTAATAACTATTCCAAGAAATGTGTTTTTTAAAGGCAGTTTAGTATAAATCCTAAGATAAATTCAGTATCCATCATAAATCTCAATGAAGTAATTTAGACAAAGAGTGATACTAAACAAAGGAAGACAGTTACTAAAAACACTCTTTTTCTTGCCTCCATGAAATACCCAAGTACAGATTTTTTTTTTCTAAGTTTCCATATATCTTAATGAGGTCTTCAAGACATATTTTCTACAAAATCTATATTTACAGATTTTTCCCCATTTCATCCTCAAAGATGACTGGATATTTTAAAGTTTATACCTCAACATCACAATTCAGAAGTGAGTAATATTATTATAGTTCCCTTGAGGTAATGTAAAATGTTTCATCTATTTCTACTGAGAAAAGTACACTAACCATTTGTTATTTAGTGAAATAATAGAATTGTTTTCACGACTGACAAGTGAAACATGGAAATGTTGGGCATGGAGGGGAGAAAAAAAAACAGAGGAAAACAGAAGAGGAGATGGTAACATATCTATCCCACCTCTTTCATCACCAAATTTCACCTAAAATAGAGAAAGAAAAGAGAGATAACAGGCCCTACTCAAAGAATAATGCTGACATCTCTGAAAACACACTAACAAATACAAGAAACAAAAGAGGACCGCCAATATGACCACTAACGACTTCTTTAAACAAAAACATACTTAAAAATAAATCCAAGTTTTGTGTTCTCTTTCTCACTGTGGGTGCCTCCTAGGTATACAACTTACTGTTGAGCAGAGGAAGGGATCACTACATAACACTATATTTTTTAACGTTCCATTTAACTTTGAATACCATGTGATAAACTCTTCCCATTATTTTTCTCTTCTCATTTATGCTGAATCTGGATAGTATCAGCATAAACTTACTACATACCATAAAAACCTATTTATGCACTTGGCCAACTGTCATAAACTCTGTATCTTAAGTGAGAATACAGATAATTGTTTGTAGCATATGTAGGAAGCCTCTTTTTATTTTTATTTTTATTATTTTTTAAAGATTTTATTATTTATTTTAAAGAGAGGGAGTATGCAAAAGCACTCAAGTTGGGGAAACAGTGGGGGAGGGATCTTCAAGCACACTTCTTGCTGAGTGCAGAGCCCAATGCAGGACTCTATACCCGGACCCTGAGATCATGACGTGAACCAAAATCACGAGTCAGCCACTCAACTGACAGAGCCACCCAGGTGCCCCAGAAAGCCTCTTTCTAAAATTTTACGTTAGGCTTAAAAAAATGCCAACTTTTACCTAGAGATAGAGAAATCAAATACTGTGTTTAGGTTGTATCTATTTCAAGGAACAGTGTAATTAACAGAATACACGCTTTTCCATAAATTATAGAATCATTTAATATATACATATAGTATTAAAAAGTCCAAATAATTATTTCTAATACAGACATGTTTTGACTAATATAAGAAGATACAGAATGAGCGTGTCCTATAGATTCAAAGGAGAAATCACTGCTGAAAAGAGATTTTCTTATAGCCTTGTGTGAATTTACCATCCTTTAGGGTAGAAGAGGGTAGTAGCTATTGATCATCAAAAGGGTCGAAGATCAACACTATCTTTCCATGTCTTCTGTATTTCTTGTCCTTCCAACCATACCACATTGCTTCCTTTAAAGAACAAATCAGAGGAAATCCCTTACTCCACCATTCAGTGATGAGCTTGTGCTCTTGAGAACGTGCAAGACTCCCACCACAAAGGACAGGAACACTCAGAGAGATGTGGAAGCAAGCACCGCATTTTTCGCCTTCTCTATTCGTGCTGACTTATAGTTAAGCACCACTTATTTTCTGTTGACCAAAATCTGTTAACACCCTTCCACTTTGGATCATTGTGTTTGTTACACCATAAATAACCCCTGTCCTTTTCTCTAGCCTTCGTTAAGATGATTTCTTAAAACAAAAAAATGGTACTCTTTATTGCTTCTCTTTATATTAACTAGTGGCCATGCTTCCTCACACTCTGAATCATGAGCTGGAGGAAGGCAGGTACTCCTCAATAGGTACCAAAGAAGTGTTTTTGGATCTGTAGCCCAGGGTTGAATTTTAGCTGGTACTTCTCCAGGAAGCCTTACAATTCTTCTCTGTAGTGCTTACATTTTCACAGTCTCTTTGAAACTTCTTCATTCTTGGTTTCGATAACCCCATGCTTTTCTTCATAGATTCCACAACTCTATTCATTCCCACTGTCCTAGGAGTGTTAATGTTTCTCGAACTTTGTATCCTTCACACCCTTCTTTATTGCTCGTGGAAGTTTACCTACCTCTAAGGCTCATGCTAAATAGTCATGCCTTCCCAGTAGCTTTAACTCACATATCATTCCTGATGTCCAGCTCACTATTAGCAATTTCACGTGGGCAAACTCTCCAAATACCTCAAGTATAAAGTACCCAAAACTGAATGTTCAGAATATTCCTTATTCCTCCCCTTTCTTGTCCCAAACTCATTCCCTTAGTTTATCCTGCTAAATGATAAATTCTCTAATTTCAATCAAAAGTAATGATACCATTGTCCCTCAAGGAACTGGATGGAGATATTTGTCCTGGGCTGTTACCTCTGAATCACCTCACACACTTAATAGGTCTCCCAAACCTATCGTGTTTGGATAAAATATAGTTCCCATTCCCCTCCCCATGTCTACTACCCTGTCTTCAGCTTAGCCCCCTAGTCACTTTTGTTTGTACTACTGCAAGAACATCCTACCTGTTCTCCAGGACTCCAGTCCCATCTCCGTGAAATTTTCTTCTAAACCAGGAAAAGAGTGATCTTTCTAAAAGTCAAAGCTAGAAGCACTTAACCTTCGAGGCTTCCTCATTTATAGGATCAGTTCAAAAACTCTCCGTGCTACCCTAGCCCCTTCAAAATCTTTCCCTGGCCACTGATTCATATTTTTCTCTAACCTCTCCTCATATATCTACGCATGGAATCTTCATTGAGCCATAAATCATGTTTCTTCAATGTTTGCAACTACCATTCATTCTATATGAAATGTCTGCCTTCCTACTTCTCTGCATCCAGCAGGAATGGAAAGCTTACAAGTGTGATACAGAATCTAGTCCAGGAAAATGAATCCTGGACAGACTCTAAGTGACTCAGTCACTTTTCAGTTGCCCTTAGCTTGCTCTGAATTTGAAGTGCCAATGTATCTTTCCGGCTCCCCTTTTTAATTTAGTCGTCTATCTATGGTTGTTCTTCACTTTACAAATTCTTGAGCCCACAACCCGCCACTTCACCACCTATATCACAGCTTGTTTTTGTTTACCCGGACCAGTACAAATTAAACAGTAATGGGTCCTCTTTGTTTTGACGTTGGAATCCTTCATCTGGATTTCTCTCTTGATGCTATAATGGGTATGGTCCAGTACTTCAGTCTACATTCGCCCTAGCCAGTTGGGCAATGATCAGATCACCTGGCAAAATTCTTCTCTTCCTATAAGTCACAGCTGGAATGTTACACTCCTCCTGAAACCTTACTGCCCTTCCCAAAGTCATCAACTGTTGTTGTTGTTGTTTAAATTTGAGTATACTTGACATACAATGTTATATTAGTTTCAGGTGTGCAAATTAGTGATTTGACAAATTTATTCATTATGCTGTGTTCGCTACAAGTGTAGCTCAACCCGTCCCATTACATCACTATTACAGTGTCACGTACTATACTCCGTACACTGTGCCATTTATTCCAGTGAATTCCTCATTTCATAACTGGAGACCTCGATCTCTCTTAAGGTGTGCATAAACTCCTTTACACAGCCTTCATATTGCTTAATTGCTTAACTATTGTTTAATTAAGTAGATGTTTAATGCTTAATCACATAATAATTGAAAAAGAATCATTTTTCTCCAGTGGCTATTCTCCTAAAACTAAAGAAAGTCAGGGGCACCTGGATGGCTCAGAGGGTTCAGCCTCTGCCTTTGGCTTAGGTCATGATCTCAGAGTCCTGGGATTAAGTCCAGCATCAGGCTCTCTGCTCAGCAGGGAGCCTGCTCCCCCCCTCCCTCTTCTCTGCCTACTTGTGATCTCTCTCTGTCAAATAAACAAATAAATACATTTTTGAAAAAAAACTAAAGAAATTCATATTTTGGTATATTCAAAGAATCTAAATATTTAATATTTGAGACTAATATTATGGTATCCCCAGGCTTCTGATTATTCCTTCCAGTTTCTGTTTGTCTTTTTTCCTCTCAGACCCTTTTGTTTTATCTTATTTTATTTGCACTAAATAAATATTTATTGAGAGAATTAAAGAAATAGTTAATGAATGAACTTATTTAGTAATACAAATTAAATTATCTCACTATATTTCTATTTTATTATGAATAAGCATAAGCAATAAACTCTGTTGTTATGGGAGACTTCCAGAATATGTAATTAAGATCTGGAACTCCTCCCAAATTCTCACCCCATTCTGTAGTGATTTTACTCCTTCTCATGAGAAGTTGATGGGATTAAAAACAGTGACTACAATCTATTTTCTTAGGGTATATTAAAGCACACATATCTTTTCCAAGCTAAAGCTTATCTGTTCATAGTAAATATGGTGAATTGTGGAAAGAATTTTCTGTAACCTAAATTCTTTTTTGTTGGAAAATTACACATTTGCTTTTTAGAATATATGATTTTATAAAAGGTTAGAGAAAGCTTCATTAGAACCTAACATCAAACTTTTCAAAGCAAGCTGGCTGAGAGCACAGGCTAAGAAGAGACAGACGGCCAGAGTTTGAATTTCAGGTCACAACTCATAAACTCTATGTGGCAGACATCACTGGTCACCCCTCCAACAGCCATATGCTACCCACAACCCCCCAATTTTCCGTGTTAAAAAAGGTTCCATTTTGTTCACCTTCTAAGAGTCTATTTCTAGGAGAGGTTTAGCCCCTCTCCTTCTCCTGGGACTGGATCTTTATTGGATTAAGTCAGTTTGGTAGTGATTTTCTCCTGTCCTGGAAAATGGTTTAAACATGAATATATGGTGTGATACTGGTCAATGAGAAACCAGTAGAAAACTGCCTGTGGAGTTTCTGGCAAGGGATTCCTCTTTATTTAGAAGAGAACTCAGAAAAAGGACTTTTCCTTTTTTTTTCTGTCTGGTTACAAAGTTTTCTGTCCATGATGTCTAAAAACATGCCAATCACCAAGAGGGCAGCTGGTCTGGGCAGACAAGACAATTTGCTAAGGACAGCAAAATAGAAAGAAGAAAAGAAAATGGGTCTTCAGTGATGTCACTGAATTAATCAACCCTAGAGCAGACCTACGTTTAGACTTCTACTTATTAGGTAAGATAATAAATGTCCTTACTCTTTGGTTTCTTTTACTTGTTATCAAAAGCATACTAACTGAAAATGCTGTATGAACATAAAAATCATTCTTAATTTCTTTTCTTTTTCCTCTTTTATAAAAAATAAATAAAAATTTAACTAATCCTCATAAGACTCTTGTGAAGATTAAATAAAACAATATATGCAAAACACTGACAGTAGTTCCTACATATAAATATTTAATATTCAATAAAATTGTTATTGTCATAATTATTAATATTAATATATTTAATTATGAAGCTTTAAGAATTTTTTTCTTACTTGATGCCTTCAAAGGTTACCTAAATAAACGAACAAATTATAAAACTAATACTATTGGGATACCCGTGTAGCTCAGTTGGTTAAGCATATGCCTTCAGCTCAGGTCATGATCTCAGGGTCCTGGGATAGAGTCCCATGTGTGGGTCCCTGCTCAGTGGAGAGTCTGCTTCTCCCTCTCCCACTTCCTCATTTGTGCTCTTTCTCAAATAAATAAATAAAATCTTTAACAAAAACTAATATTTCCATCTTGCTATGCTACCTATAAAAAGGCAAATTTTATTCTTTATCCCTGGAATAGCCTTCCTGTCTATATCAAATTTTAAGTATAACTAATATACAAATATTTCCTATTAAAAAAGCTTATATTCGAAAAAGGAAAGAAAAGTGAAGTTTCGTTCCAAAGAAAGTACAATTTATGTATGTAACCTGAAAAATTCTCATTATTACAGAGCAAAGAAAAATGAGTAAGTGTATGATATAAACTATTCAATCACTTCCACAGAGGTTTTTCTATTCTCTATGTAAGGTTCTTTCTGTTCTTATCCCAGATCTCTTAGAGATGGAATCTTGCCAAGAATGCAAAAGTCTGTTGAACTCTCTAGCAGTTTTACAAAATTGGCAAATGTCCACAAAGAAGGACCACCAAATTCAGCTGAGCTTTGAACTAAAGACCTCTGTACGGTCAAGTTAAAATCTGATTGATATGGGGAAAACCAAAGAACCGAATCAGCAGCAGTAGCAGTATATAAGAGCAGTTCTTCAATTTCTGTGATAAGTGAAGAGGAAAGGCTTCCACACTGGAGAGAGGAAAAACAAACAACTGTTTTAGTAGCACTGGGGCAAATGTGAATAATCTCCTCTTCTGATGTATTTCCCTGATCTCTCAGGGAAAAAAAAAAAAAAAAAGTCTCCTAACAGCACAGGAAGAAAACTGCTTCTTTAACCCCCTGATGACAGAAACAAATTGTTTTGCAGCTTTAGGAAGAGATTTGTCACAAATGTGCAAACCAGACCCTGTATCCTAGACACTGTGCAGAGCTGCAATATCACATTTTAGGGAATTCTAAAGTAATCCTCTAATAACACAAGAGATTTTTTTTTTTTTTTAAACACAAAATTCTGTCTTGATGGTTCAGTGTGTATGGATTGTGTGTGTGTGTGTGTGTGTGTGTGTATGTGATAACATGCCATTTTGGTTTTAGTTTAAATGTTATTATTAATCTGCTGTAATTCTCAAAGTATCTAGGAGACTCTGTCCTAATACAGCTTTTGAAAATGCTCACTTTATTGTTGCTTAATGGATATGTTTAAAGCCAGACATATTTAAAACTAAATAGTTGCTCTTGGTAAACTTAGGAACTTCCTAGGCATTCTAAATGCATCTAAATAAATGCTACATATATACACAGAACAAAAAATAGGAGCTGTAAATAATAGACAGACCTAGAATTCAAATCTTGGCTCTGCCACTTAGAAGACATGCAATTGGGCAAACTACTTACTATCTCTTAGTGTCTAGTTTCTTAATTGTATAATGAAGACGATAAACACAATCTTGAAGAATCTTCATAAGCATTAAATGAGAAAATACACTAAGCACCTAGTAGAAGGTGTAGCATATACTAGATATTCAATAATTCTAAATTTCCTTTCCTCACAAAAAATAAAAGTAATAGCAACGATGATAATAGTTCTAGAATAAGATTTAAAATATATTAATAAAAAAAACTTTCCTATAAGATTTGTAAGTAAACTGGTTTAACAGTAAGCTCTATCTACATCATCCAGACACAATAGAAAAACCAGAATGAATACTCAAATAAGTATCCACAAGTCATATTCATATCCATTCATTAAACATTAATTATCCAAATACTATGTACTAGCAATATGGAAATAAATGACATAGCCCCCAAGATCAGCAGGTTCACAATTTAGGATACAGATTTATAAAACTATATACTTCCAAAGATGGTAACTATAATGTATGTCTGAATGTAGGATGGACAGTCAATCCAGACTTGAAGGAAAGAGTAGAATCAAAAAAGGCTTCCTAAAGGATGTGACATATGAGCAGAGTTCTGGAAGACAAGGAGTTCTCCAGGTAAAAGCTAATGGAAAGTGAGTCTGAGAGGTGGAATGTGCCATCTAGGCTGAGGGAGCAGTGTGTAAAAGTCATGAAGACATAAAGAAGCAGTCTGTACCCTGGGAACTCAAAATATCTCAGTAAGGCTAGAGCACAGATTTCAAACACATTAACCAAAAATATCAATATGACACATAGGAATTTCATTTTTGGCAGGTATTCGGGTGTGAGGTTGCCAATGCTAGATAATAGGGTCTTTTCTTTTTACAAGGCAAGTGCAGTACTGGTAGAAAATAGTGGCAATCTACTTGCTAAAATTACTCTTGAATTTAAATTGTGGTAGTACTACGTCATCAGGACCACCCAATGTTTTAGTCTTCTGAAGAAAGGAGTAACTATATATTTAAGGCATAAGAAAATTACCAGCAGAGTGAAAAACAGTTTCAATAAAGATTTTGTTCAGGCAAAAATCAAACTGCAGTCAAATTAGACAGTTAGACCACTAATTGCTAGAACAGTAGGAAGCAGGATATTATTAAAAATTTATGAATATAAGCATCCAATGAAATAATTGTAAAATAGAAACAAAATGCACTGACATGGTTTTGGTCCAAAATTAAATTCATATGTTTAAATAAGAGTCAAAATAAGCTATAACATTCTTGTAATATTACTTAGAATCATAAAATTATATATCAGAAACTTTCTCATAAGTCATCTTATGCAGTAGATTTTAAACAGCAACTGAAGAATACCCCCACTCCTTCTTCTGGGGGATTTGTTTAAACAGAAAAAAAAATCTTATTTTACTCCTTTCTACATTCAGCAGTTACTGTACATAACATGTTAACTCTAAATTTGAGATGGCATAAGCTACAGAAGTGTAATTTCAAGACCATGCCAAGAGAGACAGGGCAAGTAATCCATAGCCTATTACTTTTAAAAGAACATGATAATGGACCCATTCCTCATGCAATATTGACCTCTGGGTACAAAATGGTAATAGGAGGGTTGTGAGCACAGAAATCTGCAATTTAGATTATATTTAAGGAAATATATTTGTTTGGTATGGATCTCTACTGCTCTTCAATCAAAATCATTTTTTAATTGTATGTGGGTATGTGTGTGTGTTTGATCCAGTCATTGTCCACTTCACTATAATGAAGAATAAAGGGTAAGAGCACTACTTTGTGTTAGCAAGGAGATCTAAACGGATACAGAATTGAATTTTTAAAAAACCCACCTAGACCCTTCAACTAGAGCTTCACCACTTCACCTAATATTCCCTCTCCTGTGCTGAATTGAATGTTTTAGGCAGTGGGAACTGCTGTAGCATTCACGCATCTGAACAACTTTCTTATATAGAAAGGAAAGTAAATTCTAAAAGGTCCAGACTCTATGAGATGGGATTGGGTGGGGACAGACATAAAGCAAAAATGTAGGATTTTGTCAAAAGTCAAAGGGTAGACTTCCAGTCACAGAGTAAAGCTAGAAGAGGAAGTAGACAAAAAGAGAGAAAGAAAGAAAGAAAGAAAGAAAGAAAGAAAGAAAGAAAGAAAGAAAAAGAAAGGAAGGAAAGAAGGAAGAAAGGGAGGAAAAATGCAAATGAAATAGACAGGGCTTAATTTTTTTAGATCTCTTAATTTCAGCTAGAGGAAGAGTCATAACATCAGTTTTATAGCTATCTTCCTCTATGTCCTAACTTCTATCAGTCATTCCCATACCTTGGGTAAAGTTGATAAAAATTTTAAAAGGTTATGTGATGTGAGGAGCATCTAGTGGGGAGAAAGCTGAAGTATTAGGCAATTTAAAAAATTGTGCCTTTTCTTACAAAATCCCCCTACTGAGACCAGGGTAATGACAGTTCATCAAGAATCAATAGTTTCTGAATTCTAGCTTCTCGTGTATCAATGTGAGAAGTAGCTCCAGCAGTGCTTAGATCTACAAAAGAGCCCCACATCCCTAAACATTAAAAGATATTTCTATACTGTATGGGTTCAACTACATATATAAAGGCAATATATTGCAAAAAAAAAACCACAAAAACCCTATACATATGAAGACAAAATTATGGAAATAACAAAAAGATTAGTGGTTGCCAAAATTTGGAGAGGGAAGGGTTAGGAGATGAATAAATACGCTGAGAACTGAGGCTTTTTAAGGCAGTGAAACTACCCTGTATGATACCATAATGGTGGTATACCAAATTAATAGAATGTACAAGGCCAACAGTAAACCATAATATAAACTATGGACACTGGGAGATTATGATGTGTCAATTAAAGTTCAACAACTACAACAAATGTACCTGGTGGGGGATGTTGAACATGGAGAGACTGCGTGTGTAGGAACAAGAGATACATGGGAAATCTCTGTACTTTCCCCTCAATTTTACAATGAACTTAAAGCTTCTCATTAAAAAACAGTCCTAATTTAAAAAAATACTTCTTAACACATGGGTCAAAGATGAAATTGCAAGAGAAATTAAGAAATGTTTTATGAAGGGATGCCTGGATGGCTCAGTGGGTTAAAGCCTTTGCCTTAGGCACTTTGCTCAGCAGGGGGCCTGCTTCCTCCTCTCTCTCTGCCTGCCTCTCTGCCTACTTGTGATCTCTGTCTCTCAAATAAATAAATAAATAAAATCTTAAAAAAAAAAAAAGAAATGTTTCATAAAAAATGAAAATAAAATTATAACATCAAAATACCATATGATTTTACTTACATGAGGAATCTAAAAAAGAAAAGAAATGACCAAACAAACAAAAAACTCTGTAACAGTCTAATAAATACAAAGAACAAACTGGTATTAGCTAGAAGAATGGGGGTGAGGGAGAGGATGAAATGGATGAATGTGACTAAGAGGTATAAATTTCCAAATAGAAAATAAGGAAGTAAGGGATGAAAAAATACAGCATAGAGAATATAGTCACTAATATTGTAACAATATTGCTTGGTGATAGATGGTAAATATACTTATTGTTTTTTGCATCACATAATATATAAAAGTGTTGAATCAGTATGTTGTATCTGAAACTAATAGAACATGGTATGTCAACTATTACTTCAATGAAAAAATCCAAGAAAACAAAAACAACAAGAAAAGGAAATAATGAGCATTACTGGGAGTGGATGAGGTGGCTGGGAAGAGGAGTGAGATAGTTTTTTTTTTTTTTTTCAGTGTTCCAAGATTCATTATTTATGCACCACACACAGTGGTCTATGCAATATGTGCCTTACTTAATACCCACCACCAGATTCGCCCATCACCCCAACCCCTTACCCTCCAAAACTCTCAGTTTGTTTCTCAGAGTCCACAGTCTCTGATGCTTTGTTGGAGTAAGATAGTTCTTTAAAAAAAAAAAAAAAAGTTGTTCTTTTCTATTAAAACGGTAACGTCAATAACTACACAAATTATTCAATAAATGGCAATTAATACTCAGCCCATATGAGGGAGCTATAGAAAGCAGTGGAAACTGCAGCAAATTAGAAACTAATTCTCAGTCTCAAAGGGGTAACTGCAACTAAAATAATAATGATAATAATAACAAAATTAATAAAATTGAAAATAAGAAATCAATAGAAACGCATCAATAAAACCAAAAGCCAATTCTTTGAAAAGATCAGTAAAATTGATAAGCCTCTCATTAGACTATTAAAAAAAAAGGAAAATACAAATTAATATCAGAAATGAGAGAGGGGACATCATTACCACTATCATGGACACTAAACAAATGATAATAAATACATCACTATGAAAAAAGTGATGACTACTAATTTAGTAACCTAGATAGAATGGATCAATTCTTTGAAAGACCCAACTACCAAAACTTACTCAAGAAGAAACATTCAGTCTACCTGGGTCTGTATCTATTATAGAAACTGAATCAATACTTAATAAACTTCCCATTTATTAAGATAGATAGAAGTGGAAGGAATACTTTCTAATTAATTCTATGAGGCCAGTATTACATAATACCAGAATCAGACAATGATATTACAAAAAAACAAAAGATCCCTGTGAATATAGATGAAAAATCCTCAAAAAAAAAAAAAAATACCAGCAAATTGAATCTAACAATTTGTAAAAGGTATTATAGACCATGGCCAAGTAGGATTTATCTCAGATATAAAAGAGAGTTAATGTAACTGATAAAAATCAGTTACTGTAACCCATCACATCAATAACCAAAAGAAGAAAAATCAGACAATTAAATAAATAGATGCAGAAAAGCATTTGACAAAATCCAATACCTTTACATAACAAAAATTTTCAGCAGACAAGACATAGAGGGGAACTTCATTAAGTTGATTAAAAAAAAAATTCCAAACAAACTTACTGATAATATCATACTTTTTTTAAAAAGATTTTATTTATTTTTTTGACAGAGAGATCACAAGTAGGCAGTGAGAAAAGCAGAGAGAGAGAGGAGGAAGCAGGCTCCCTGTTGAGCAGAGAGCCCAAAGTGGGACTCGATCCCAGGACCCTGGGATCACAACCTGAGACAAAGGCAGAGGCATTAACCCACTGAGCCACCCAGGCGCCCTGATAATATCATACTTAATGGTAAGAAACTCAAAGTTCTTCTACCTAGACCAGGGAAAAAGCTGGGCAATTCCTCTTAGTACTGCTTTCCAGAATCATACTAGAAGTACTAGCCAATGCAATAAGACAAGAAAAGGAAATAAAATGTATATAAGTGATGAAGGAAGAAGTAAAACTGGTTGTGTTCATAGGTAACATGATTTTCTATGTAGAAAGTCCAAAAGAATCAACAAAAACAACAACAACAACAACAACAAAATTCCTGGAACGAATCGGCTTTATAACAACGTTGAAGGATACAAAGTTAATATACAAAAGTCAATCACTTTATTATTTACTAGCAATGAACAAATAGAATTTGAAATTAAAAAGACAATTATCATGTGATCTCACCGATACAAAGAATTTCAAAATCAAGACAGAGGATCAAGGCAAAGGGAGGGAAAAATGAAACAAGATGAAATCAGAGAGGAAGACAAACCATAAGACACTCTTAATCTCAGGAAACAAACTGAGGGTTGTTGGAGTGGAGGGGGGTGGGAGGGATGAGGTGGCTGGGTGATGGACATTGGGAAGGGTATGTGCTATGATGAGTGCTATGAATTGTGTAAGAGTGATGAATCACAGACATGTACCCCGGAAAAAAATAATACATTTTATGTTAATTTTTTAAAAAACAAAAATAAAAACTCATTACCATGTATGTTTGCACTTAAAAATTTTAAATATTTAGGTATGAATCTAATAAAATATAAAGATTTAGATGAGAAAAACTACAAAATTATGGTGAAAGTTACCAAAGAACAACTAAATAAGTTAAAACTTATTTAGAAGAACTAAATAAGGAGAGATAATCCATGCTCATGGATAAAAAGACTCAACACTGTCAAGGTATCAGTTCTTTCCAGATTGATCGCTAGACTGAACACAATCCAAATCAAGATCACAACAATATGTTGTGATTATCAACAAACTGATTCTAAAGTTAATATGGAGAGTCAAAAGACTCAAAATAATGAACTCTATATTAAAGATCTGAGCTAATGAATTAACACTACCCAAATTCAAGGTTAACTGTAAAGCTACAGTAAACAAGACAGTTCATAATGATGAGAGAATAGACAAATAGATCAATGGAACAAAATAGAGATCCTAGAAATAGACCCAACATAAATACAGTCCATGGATTTTTGACAAAGGAGCAAAGACAACCAGTAGAGGAAAGATAGTCTTTTTAAAAAATGGTGTAGAAAGAATGGGATCCACGTGCAAAAAAAAAAAAAAAAAAAAAGAATCTAAACCCAGACCTTACACCCTTCATTAAAAATAACTCTAAATGGATCACATACCAAAATGTAAAATGCAAAACTATAAAACTCCTAGAAGATAACATAGAAGAAAACCTAGATAACCTTAGGTATAGTAATGACTTTATAAATTTAACACAAAGGCACAATCCATGAAAGAAATAATTGATAAGCTGGACTTCATTAAACTTAAAAACATGCCTTGCAAAAGATAATTTCAAGAGAATAAGAAAGCAAACCATAGATTCGGGGAAGATATTTGGAGAAGAGATCTGATTAAGGGCTATTATACAAAACATACAAAGAACTCTTAAAAGCAACAATAAGAAAATGAATAATCCAATTAAAAAATGAACCAAATTGGGGCTTCTTGGTGGGCTCAGTCGCATAAGAGACTGCCTTTTTCTTAGGTCATTATCTCAAGGGTCCTGGGATCAAGCCTCACATTGAGTTCTCTGCACAGTGGGGAGCCTGCTTCTCCCTCTCCCTCTCCCTCTGCAACTGTGCCTGCTTATGATCCTTCTCTCTCTCTGTCTCTCTCTGTCTCTCTCTCTCTCTCAATAAACAAAATTTTAAAAAATAAATAAATAAAAATGGGCCAAAGACCTGAACGGATACTTCACCAATGATACACAGATGGTAAGTATGCATATGAATTTATATGTCAATAGGCAATTGTAAATTAAAACAACAATGAGATGTACTATACTTACTATCTATTAAAAAAGCCAACATTCAAAACACTGACAACACTAAATGCTGATGAAAAGGTAGAACAACAATAACTCTCATTCAGTGCTGATGGGAATGCAAAACGGAATTTTGGATTCCCACTATGGAATAATGTTTTGCCGTTTCTTCCAGAAACCCTCTTGCCATATGATCCAGAAACCTCACTCCGTGGTATTTACCACAAAAAAACTTGCATACAGATGTTTAGGGTCACTATGTTCACAATTGTCAAAACTTAGAAACATCCAAGATGTCCTTCAGTAGGTGAAATAGTAAATTGTGTTACATCTACACAACAGAATATCATTCAGGGATAAGAAGAAATGAGTTATCAAGCCATGAAAAGACATGGAAAAACCTTAAATGCCTACTACTAAGTACAAGAAGCCAATATAAAATGGCTACATATTATATGATTCCAACTGTACGAAATTTGAGAAAAGGCCAAAGTATGGAGAAAATGAAAAAATCGTGATTTCCAGGACTTAGGGGGGATGGAGGGATGAATAGGCAGAGTACAGAGGAATTTTTTAGGGAAATGAAACTACTCTGTATGATACTACAATGGTGGTTATATGTCATTATACACTTGTCTAAACCCATAAAATGTACAATACCAAAAGTGAGCCCTAAATTCAACTGTGGACTTGGGGTGATGATAATGTGTCAATGTAGGTTCATGAGTTGCACCAAATGTTCTACTCTAATGCACAATATCCATAGTGGGGGAAGTCGTGTGTAGGGGGAGTGGTGGAAGGGTGACCAGGGTTATATAGGAAACCTCTGTATTTTCCACTTAATTTTGCTGTGAACCAAAAACTGCTCAAAGAAAGTTGTCAGTTAAAAAAACAAACAAACATATATTCAATGGCAAAAGCAGACAGACTGAGATGTGCTCTACATGCTATAGGAATTAGGAAAGAAGACATTTCTTAAACTTGCAATATGTAAGTTATAATCTATAGTAATTCTGATTACAAGATTAAAGTGAAGAATTTCCAATGAACTTTCTAAGGGAAAGTATTCATAATTATAATCAAGAGCTCTTTTGGGAAAAAAAAAAGGAGTTATTTTGGGCTGTGAGTGTATATGGGATAGGAAAATAAGAAGAAATATATGTATGATTTTTAGATATACCAAAAAGTATATTTAATACTAAATCTACTGAGCAATGACTTTCCAGAAAAAATGTAAACCATGAACATGGTTTACAAGAAATATATTTCTTGAATTATTCACATACTTTGACAGTCCTCTAAAATAAGGCAATTGCAAGACAGAGGGTAGAGAGGAAAAGCAAAAGGACCGCAAAGATTTCACAAAGATTTCACCATGTACTGTTTGTCTCGACTCATGTTCATCATACATAGGCAATGTATTTAGTCCTCTACAATTAGATTATTCAATAAAAGAAATTAAAATTTAACCATTGCAGACCCTCTAAAGTCATGCAAAAAACAAAAAAAACCACAAAAAATAAATATTCCTATCATTAAGCCCACTATTTAAGAGTTGTGAAACTTCTTCCCAAAGATCCCAATCATATTTATTTGGTGCTTTTCAAGTATGGAGCAGAGTATAATAATTGATGTGGAGGGTGTTTAGCCAACTTTTCTCTGCTCACAAGAACTTTAATAAGGATGTCTTCCCTCCTCAAAAAATGAATAGCAGCTAGAAAAATAAGTCTCCTGTATTAGTGCCATCAGATTTAGTGCCCCATATCACACTCTGCTATAAATTTAAATCTAGAGATCTTCATTTAATAAAACAAAATTGGGGGCTCCTGGGTGGCTCAGTCAAGCATCCGACTCTTGATTTTGGCTCAGATCATGGTCTCTGGGTCATGAGGCAGACTCCCACTGCTAGCTCCATGCTTAGCAGAGAATCTATTGGAGGTTCTTTCCCTTTCTTCCTCTCCCTCTGCCCCTCCCCATGCTCTGTCTCTAAAATAAATAAATATATTAAACAACAAAAAAGCAAAATCATATCATTCTATTAAATATATCCTTTTAAACGAAAAGGATTTCATTACTTTCACAATCTGATCCATATTAAACCAAGAAAAAAGTTCTCAATCCAAATTAATGTTTGTTGAATGGATGAATACATGATTAATTTGCTATGATTAAATTGTAACAAAATTAAGGCTTAGATAAATCAATAAGTACATGGAAATATAAAAGTAAAGTGTATCAAACTTCTCCCAAACAAGATATGTATGTAGTAATATGTTTATTTGAGAACCAAAGATTAAGAAACAAGACATTTCACAATTACAGAGAAAAAATATTCTATTGATGATATTGGAATTGAAAACTGAAATTATTTCCACATTTGTGTAAAGAACCATGATATATTTATAATTATTCTAAGGTACTTGATGGGGACAGCTGTTGTTCTTGGACAAGGGCCTGGGCGCTAAAGCCATCATGGATTACTTCTGTCTCCCTAGCATTTCTTCTTCTTGAAACCCCTGCATCTCCTGATCCTTGCTCACTGCCTCTGACACACAAATGCAAACAAACAGCAAGACAAGTTTATACAAGTCTAGGGGTAGATATATAAAATCCACATGCTGTTTCAACCCATTCTCCCCAGTACCAGATTTTATACTAATGACTTTACATGAAAAGTTCAGAGTGTTTTTGATTCATGAAGAAAAAAGGAAGGAGGGAAGGAAGAAAGGAAGGAAGGGAGTGGTGGAAGGAAGGAGAAAGAGAGGGAAGAAGGGAGGGACAGGGAAGAAATGAAATGAAATCAAATTCACAAAATGCAAAACTAGAAATGTAAGAGGGAAAACATTACTTTCTATGATCATTCTTATCATGCTGTTTCAGGCCTTGACATGCCTTTAAAACATAATCAGCATTCTACTTGGTGCAAGGTGGTATTTTTTATAATCTCTGCTCCCTATTTAATCAGTGTTTTATTTTATGTAGTAAGATACTCAGCTTCTCCCCCCTCATATATTTCTCAGCATTTTATCCTGACTTAAATTGATGGTTTTAATTAATCTCCTAAAATATAATGTTAATTTACATCATGTAATTATGTGGCCAAAATATTCAATGGAGGCTACAAATTATTAACTATAATGATCTTATAAATAAAAGTTTAAAATATATGATTTTGAGAAACCTTCCATTCCGGCTACAATTTCTCCTTAATGATACACAAACTGTTTATTTTCTTTTCTGTTCTAAAAGAGTTTTTTGAAAGAGAATTTCACATGAGAGAACATGAGCTCCTAAAGAAAGAACAAAAAAAATTGAAAATGTTTTGTTTCCTTTCCAGAGACCAATCCTCTATTGCTAGTGGAGAGTGCACAGTTATATCTTTTTAAAGATTTATTTATTTGAAAGAGAGAGAAAGATAGCGCGCACGCATCTGGGGGGTGGCGTGGGAGGGGACATGCAAACAACTAAGCCACCCAGGATCCCCAATCATATCTTTATTAAAAAGGTATGTTAACAGCTGAAAATAATAAAATTTTCCTTCTACAACAATTAACGATAAATGTTAAATGGTCCATCCTACTTGAATTGGCCTAATTCCAACACAGGAAGATTTCTACCTCACATCAAAGAAGAAAAACAAAGACTAGTATAGCTAAATAATCTAGATCTGCTAATTTGTTATCATATTTGAATAGAAAACCATAGCAAAAGATTAAAAATACTATTTTTATTCCCCTTTTTACTATAACTGGGAATTTCTTGGTGAATACATTAAACTGTATTAAATGAAGTACTTACAGAGTATAAATTAACTGTGTTTGATTCTTGGCCAAGTATCCTGAAAGCTTGGAAGAACCTATTTATTTATCATATTTGCTTAATTCTTACGGAATTTTTTAAAAGAAAACCCCAATTTTTCCCCTAGAATAACAACAACAAATTAAGCAGAAGTATTTTGAGAGGTAATTCCACCAACAAAACCATTCTTCCCAAAAGAAGCTATGTCTACAGATGGGAGACTGCTTTCCTAAGAGCTGTCAAGGGGATGTATAAATTTAAACTTTATTTCTACAATGCGTGGTGGAGGGATGGCAGGTAGCAGAGTGCTATCCCTCAGGGAACAAACCATGACAGTAATTACACCACTAATGATTACAAGAATTTTTTCAAAGAAGTTGCTGTCATCTAGGTAGTCCATTCAACACACAGATTTATCCCCAGTGAAGGGGGAAAGAACATTCTCAGGAAGTAACACTTCTAAATTACAGGAACTTTTTGCTAAGTACAGGTTGAAGGGTACTGAACAACCAATTATTCTCAATGGGTATATTTTCATGCTCAGTCTAAAGCTACCCTGAATGCATCTTCAAAAATTTAGACTAAAATAGGCAAGTTCAATACCTTTTTTTAAAATATTTTATTTATTTATTTGACAGGCAGAGATCACAAGTAGGCAGAGAGGCAGGCAGAGAGAGGAAGCAGGCTCCCCGCTGAGCAGGGAGCCCCACCTGGGGCTCCATCCCAGGACCCTGGGATCATGCCCTGAGCCGAAGGCAGTGGCTTTAACCCACTGAGTCACCCAGGCGCCTCTCAACACATCTTCTTAAATGAAGTGCTTATGGAGTATAAAACTGACCATTTTCCACTTCATATCTCTTTGAAACTTAGTCTTCAGGTGTTTGTGCCCATGATCATTATCTGAGAAGGCAGGTAGTTGTTAGTGAAGTATTTTAGCATCATTATTTTCATTGTAATCACCATCAATTTTCAGCACTTGAAATCAATAATCTGTCTCCATTAAAAAGTAAAGTGGAGATGGAGTGACTTCTGGTAGGAAAAAAGGGTGACAGTTGTTCTACTTTTGAAGCCCCAGAAGGCAGATAAGATGAAAATTGCAATTGATAGTAGATATAAACATAGGAAGAATGAGTCATTGCACAGGATTTCAACATCAAATATAAACATTTGCCATTTTCCTGGTAAGATCATTCATAAGCAATATTTTATGCCTTTAAAAATACAGCATACTAATGGTTCCTCCTTTTGAGGAAACAAAAAGAAGGAACAACGTGCGCATAATGACTCCAATTACTATTCTAATACAAGCTTTGATCTCATTCACTAAGCTCTGTAATTATTTCCTATGTATTTTGTTATGTGGTAGTATTCATTTTTAGCAAAAACACAAGTATATGGGAATTCCATTATTTTGTTAATTGAAATGAAAAGAGGTATTAAAAAAAAACAAAATTCTTTCATAAGTCTTGTGGTAGGCAAGGATAGAAAAGCATTCAAAATGAAAAACATAACTTTCTTTAAAAATGTTGACATTCTTTCTGAAATAAGACAAATTAATTCTTTAGAGGCCAATTTATTTCATTTTGTATATACCTTCTTTTAAGTCAACACTTTCAAGGAACCAGACTACATTTGCAAACAATGAGATTCAATATCTTATATTCACTCCTGGAAAACCAAAAAGATAAAACAACATTTCCTAACCTAGTCTGCTCTGATTTGAGAAAAGAATCAAGAATATTTCATTACTGTATCACCATTCCTGTACTGACAGTAAAAACAAAGCACTATAATGATATTAGAATGTAGTATGAACTCAAACATATGCACATTTTGATAATATTCCAAAGTGTAGCCCTCTTCTTGTTTTAAGGACAAAAGAAATTAAACTGTATCATCCATCTGTTACATTCTATTCTAACACAATGTCTATACCATCTATTCCAAAAAGTAGATAAGATGACCTAATTACTTTCATTTTAAAAGATTTGAGACACAACCTCACAGGATACTTCTCTCTTCAATTCCCTTTTGCATTCTCACTTTCCCTACTCATCTTTTCATTCATTAAAGAATTAAGTGAGAGCAATAATAGAAATGGAGAAAGAAATGAAAATCTTCAAAATACTGAGCAAGAATCACTCTTGATCAGGCAGAACATTATACTCATAGAGTGCATTATTCCCTAGCCATTAAATATTCTCAAGTGTTCTGATACATTTGAGTATTAGGAACATACCTTAGTACATGCTGCTCGAATTAAACATTTATAAAACACAATGAAACCTCAGCATTGTTTGGTCGTAACTTTGTCTGTTATTCTCTCTAATATTCAAAGAGAGGATTGGTTATTGATGTGTAAATAACTCTACTAGAAACAGTATGCTAAAGTAGAAAAACATTTGCTTTTGGATCCAGACAAATGTAATGTGGCACATAAACGTAGCTCCATCATTTTTTAGTTGGGTGACTGCAGAGAAGTTACTTTCTGAGATGTAGATTTTCATCAGTAACAGGGAATAAAATAGGACAGTAAAACCAAATTCAGAGGGCTGATACAAGGATTAAATGGATGAAAAATCACTTAGTACTTAGAAAGCAATAAATGTTAGTTCCTTTTATTTATATTATACATTTATATCATGTAGGTATGTTCAACATGGACCTAGTGAGTAAAAATATATTATTGAATGAGATGTGTGGCAATGTACAGTGGTCATAATTACATGTGAGTGGGGAACAGTGTATATTGATCTTGCCTGTATGTACCACAAGCTTAAATGCAATTCCCAAACACTTGTGTAAACAAGTTGAATACACTCATAATTTAAGTTATTCAATTTAAGTGATTTCAAACCTTATGGGGAAAAAAAAACTCTTAAATAGAATTGTAATTGAAATTGTCAAAAATGATGAGAAATGGCAAAACTATTCCCTGAAATGCCTCCTCTAGTATCTAGGCATATGCTATATACTCTTTTAGCAACTGAGTCTCTACCTCTCCAAGAAAAAGCTCTGCCAGTAAATCACATTGAGCACTTAGCACTGCACTTAAGCTTGAGAGTTAAGCTAGTCCTGGGAACTCATCATGATGAGACTGTTATCATGCTGGGCAATGTAGAATATGTCAACGACCACATTCATGGTAGACTACAACAAGGGCCCACGGTACATTGAAGTAACCTTACGACAGTGATTTCTGGGGACTCTCTGCTATCCAATCACCAAAGTCTCCTTTGAAGGAGAGAGAATCCGAGAAGCTTAAATCCAAGGTCACTTCCAGCTTGTCTGCCCCAGACCAGTATTCCTTTCAGAACATGTAAAATCATGGTAAGAATCATGTGCTCTAACAATTTGTAAACTAGAGAGCAGTGGGAGCAGGGGACTTCCAAACTGGGGCCATCACAAAACACACACTCCAAGCCTGAAGAGTATGATTTAATAGGTCCAAAGGAGGCCTGGAGATTGCCTTTCCTGCAAGTTCTTCAGGTGACTTTGATATATAACTAAGTTTGAGAGTAAGTGAAATAAAGCATATCTTTATTTAGTTATATTCTTTTTGCCTCTCACCTTGTTTTGTCTTTAATTGTGGCAAAATACACATAAATCTTACCATATTAACCATTTTTTACAAAGATTTTATTTATGTATTTGACAAACAGAGATCACAAGTAGGCAGAGAGGCAGGCAGGGGTGGGAGGGGTAAGCAGGCTCCCTGCTAGGCAGAGAGCCCGACGTGGGGCTCTATCCCAGGACCCTGGGATCATGCCTTGAGCCGAAGGCAGAGGCTTTAACCCACTGAGCCACCCAGGTGCTCCCCACCTTAACCATTTTGAAGTGTACAGTTCAGTTGTACTAAGTACCTTCACATGTTGGTGTAAATATCACTATCCTCCATCTCCAGTACTCTGTTCATTTTGCAGAACTGAAATTCTGTACCTATTAAACAATAACTCTCCAACCCCCATTAAGTTGTATCTACTTTGTCAAATAACCTCTCTAATTTTTCTGTAATTTTTCACTTAAATCCCAGTTGTAATGTGCAAATGTAACATATGTTATAAAATAATTTCTCATTTCCCTCAAGACTAAAAAAAAAAATATTCTAGAGAGATAACACAGAAGTGGTCAAAGAAGACAATTTATGATTAACATAGGCAAAATGTGAATTAAATGATGATGCTACGATGTGATGACATTAGAACCCAGGCAAGCTGAGCTTTGGTTTGTGAAATTAGTCCCATTCCCTTGACAGATGTCAAATGCTATCGTTTCACCTACACTACGTAACAGCATTTCTGCTACTAAACTATGCCATATTTCCATTCCTGCTGAATTGTCACACCGAAATAACAACTTATAAGAGATTATAAAGACTTGGCCAAGTGTATTAAGTCTTAATTTTCCCTCTCTCTTGCAAAGACAAAGTTAACAGTAAAAGAACTATGGAGTTCTGAGTTGAGATAAAAGAAAATTCAAGCAATTAATTATTTATTAAGCTCATCTATCCACAAAACATATACATATTAATCAATAAAATCCCTCAAGACCCCTAGAGACAAAGATAGGTCCTACTGATGAGAATGATTAAAATCTTAAAAAAAAAAAGGAGTATTTAAATCCTAATTCAGTTTCAGGTAGTGAAACAGAATTTATTTATTTATATAGTATTTTGTAGTATTATGTGGTTCTCTACACTATAATAGGCACTAAAAGGTCACACAAAATACATAGGAAGTCCCTGTTTTCAAGATATTTAAAATTTAGTAGAGAAAACAGAGCATACACTAAAAATAATAGTAATAATAATAGTAAAGATAAATAGTAGTTAAAGATAGCCTATAAGTAGAGGACAAGATAAATGGCACAGAAAAATAATATAAGAATCAAGACTGTAAAGACAGAAATATGAGACGGAATGATCATTCAGGTATGATACTTGGGAGATAGAAATTGTGCTGAATCCTAAAGGATGAACATTATTTCTATAGCTGAGAAGATGAAGGAGAGAAGCAACCATGAAAGTAAGTTTAAGCAAAATTATACATGAGAAATTTAGTATGTGGGGTACAAGTAAACAAGAAGGAAAATCTGGCATTTGTTGGTGGACTTAACATAGAAGAACCATGGAGGGAATGATGGTAGCTTCAATGAGGTTTATATATATGCAAAAATAAAGAACCTTAAAAACTAATCTGAACTATTTGGACTTTATCTTGTATGCCAGTGGCCATCAAACATTTTTGATCCTGTATCCCTTTCAATTTTGAACCTGCACTCATAATATGTATTTATTTATAAATTACATATTACAACCATTGGTTTGTAATTCATATACAAAAATATATTTTTAAATAAATTATATAAAAAAAGAACAAATAAGTTTAAATATCTTGCTAATAATAATAGTTTCATACAATCATTACTTAATATGTCAAGGCAGAGTATTGACTAGGAATGAATTTCATTCAAAGGAATGAAAGTTCTTATTTCTAATCATTTTACTTCAAACTATTTGGAAATAAGATCTGACTAGATAATCACATTCAATCCATATGACAAGCTCTTAAAAGGGCATATCAAGTCACTGTGTTTCACATATTGTGTGTCACCTATACTTAAGAGATAAAGAGGTGACTCTGCTAATTCTGAAGACTTAATATGAAAAAAAGAATTTAAAAATCTTATTAGTTATATTTTCTTGATTGTTGGAAAGATTATTTGGGGCACGTTAAGTTAACATTAAGTTAAATATATTATTAAAATTAATTTTACATGTTTCTTTTTACCTTTTTAACAATAGATATTAGAAAATTTTAAATTGCACTTGTGATGAACACTGGGTGTTTTATGTAGGTGATGAATGACTGAATTCTTCCCCTTAAGCTAAAACTACACTGTATGTCAACTCAGTGAAATTAACTAACTTGAAACTATAAAAACAAATAAACAGTAACAGTAACAATTTTAATAAAACAATAACAACAGGGGCGCCTGGGTGGCTCAGTGGGTTAAAACCTCTGCCTTCGGGGCACCTCGGTGGCTCAGTGGGGTTAAGCCGCTGCCTTTGGCTCGGGTCATGATCTCGGGGTCCTGAGATCGAGGCCCGCATCGGGCTCTCTGCTCTGCAAGGAGCCTGCTTCCCTCTCCCTCTCTCTGCCTGCCTCTGTCTGCTTGTGATCTCTCTCTGTCAAATAAATAAATAAAATCTTTAAAACAAAAAACAAAAAAACAAAAAAAAAACAAAAAAAAAAACCTCTGCCTTCGGCTCAGGTCATGATCCCAGGGTCCTGGGATCGAGCCCCGCATCGGGCTCTCTGCTCTGCAAGGAGCCTGCTTCCCTCTCCCTCTCTCTGCCTGCCTCTCTGCCTACTTGTGATCTGTCTGTCAAATAAATAAAAATCTTTAAAAAAAAAATTATCTAAAAAAAAATAATAATAACAATTTTTTTTAAGATTTTATTTATTTATTTGACAGAGGTCACAAGTAGGCAGAGAGGCAGGCAGAGAGGGGAAACAGGCTTCTTGCTGAGCAGAGAGCCTGAGCGAAAGGCAGAGGCTTTAACTCACTGTGCCACCCAAGCGCCCCAATAACAAGTTTAAAAAAGAACACTTTAAATTTTAAATTGTAGATGTGCTCAACATTGTATTTCCATTGGACAGCACTGCTCTAGATAATAAAGTTGTTGAAAGATTATTCTGAAAAAAGTTTTAAATACACTGCCGAATTCATGCCTGACTTAAAGAGAGTATGTTTGGTTGGGTACATGTTTTATTTTTTAATACCCCATATTTTACAGTTATTCAATTAAAATGTACAAAGAAAAAAAGACAAGAGGATCCATGAGCATGGTAGAAGGTAACAAAAGATATGTTATCAATACACCACCAACCAGGCTGGTAAAATCTTTCCTCTTATACATCATTATCTAGATATAATCTGTATTGGGGAACAGAAGAGTAGGGCGCACATGGAAAAGTAGGGTAGCACATACCAAGCCAAATCCATCCAAGAAGCCAGTCTTCCTTCACCTCCACCTCTACGGGGAACTCAGCCAGTGTATATGAATGGTGACAGTGCATGACCAGACATCCTGCAGGGCCAGATGGGATAACAGTGCCACTGCTGGACAATGTCAGCACACTCGCAAATGACACCATTTAACAGAAGACAGAGAGACATTGATGCTTGCAGTTCTCCCCTTGCTGCCAAGCTACCATGGAGTCAGATAGGAAGGAGTTTTATCCTTTGGTAGAGATGAAGATCACTAATTAAGTTCTTCATAATTAAATATGGAGACTCATGGTGCTGAAAATTGCCAGTGATTAAAATTAAGATTAAGAGGGGCACCTGGGAGGATCATTCAGTTAAGCATCTAACTCTTGATTTCAGCTCAGGTCATGAACTCAGGGTTTTGGGATTGAACCTCTGCACTCAGAAGGGAGTCTGCTTCTCTCCCACTGCCTCTGCTCTTCTACACAGCTTGGGCACACACACGCTCTCGCACGCTAGCTCTCTCTCTCTCTCAAATAAATAAATAAATAAATAATAAGACTAAAATTAAAATTTAAAATATTAGATTTAAAAGATTAAAAAGAACAAGGGTAGAAAAATGACTAGTCACAAATGCATCAATAGACAGTGTCACAGAGAGAGACTGGTCACTGCTCACTCAAACATCTGAGAGAAAGCCATGAGAATTTAAATAGTCTAGAGTCATATACATACATATCTCTGTGTGTTTATGTATATACATTTTATGTTTATAAAAATATTTATTTATACTATATATAAAACTAAATTTTCTTGAAACCATATACAACTGGGATTGGTTATGATTGGTAAATACAAAATAAGGAACTTATCTCAGATTGGCTTTTACCCACTTTTATTTTTGAAAATATGGAAAAAAGATCTTAATTCAAATAAAATGTCAAAAATCTGTTTAGTAATTTAATTCAAAAACATTTTAAATGAATTATATCACAACAATAATATGTTGGTATTTTTTATAGCAAAAGGAAAATTTTCAATTAGTTCTTAGGAAAACCTATTAGACTTAAATAAATGTTTTGATATATTGGAATGTATTTTCTGGGGTTATGCAATATCATCTGAATATAAGGAATTAATAACAGATTTTTTTTCATTTTTAAGAGATATAAAAATGGAAAGGATAACTTTAAAAGCCCTTTTTAACAATACAATTCTTTAAACCTTCCACAGTCTGATACTACCTTTTGGAAATATGTTCTGCTTTTATTTTTCCATTTGCAAATACTGAATAGTGTATTTAGAACTGTGAGAATTCATTCATAGTGATATACTGTGGCATAAAAATAGTATAGTTTTATATATTGCTTTACATTTTTCCTAATAAAATACTTGATTTTTGGAACTGACTTTTTCTTCTGAAAATGACTACATTCATTGTTTAGAAAGACAATTTTAAATATAAAGTCCATTTACAATATTAATTAGAATAGGATCTACTACTATCATTAAGCTGGACCTACAGACCCATCAACATGATTATTCTACTTCCTAATTTCAAAAATAAATAGAATTCTTCTCTTTCTTAAAATGATATTTAGTATGATATATCTGTAAAGAAAAAATTTGTACAATTTTCTTTGTACAATTCCTGAAGAAATAATACATTTCTAGTTATATGATATTAAGGGAAGGTTTGTTCCTATGGTGCAATAGTAGTAAAAATTTAACTGAAACACTAGATCTTATTTTAATATTACTTTACACTATTATTCAATGCTGTTTAATATTTACTATTATGACTTACATTTTTATCACAACCCCAACTAATAAGTACTTGCCCATGAAGAAATGTTTAAGGAAGAAATATCCACAATACAATTAAGAAAATAATTGGCAGAGATCCAATTATTCACCAATAAAGAGCCTAACTTGTTCAATGTTTATCAGGAAGGCCCCTTCTCCTTATCAAAATGTTCATGTAACAATCAATGGTTATTATATTAACCTGTGTTAACAAAATAATGTAAGGTCCATGGGGTAGGGATTGATTGATTTATTAATTATTCTATTTATTTATTTATTTATAGTGTTCACAGTGCAGAATGGTGGCATGCAGCAGGAATACAATATATACATGCATATTTTAAGTGAAGAAATGGATAAAATGTTTAAATCTATTAATTCACACTTTCCTTCAACAAACATTTATGAACATACAGAGATGCTATATAGACACTAGAGATAAAGATGAAAAAGACATGGTCTTCAACCTCAAAAAACCCTTGTTCAATGGAATGAAAATAAAAAACAGATGATAACAGTGAACTACAGCAACTGCAATGATTCTGATTTTCACATAATTTTATGTGCATACATTGAATATATCTTGGGAAGACTGTGGGGAAAGGGAAGGGGGCACAAAATGCTTCTTGTAAGAAATGAGTTTTAAATGATGACAACTGTCAGCCAAATAAAGAACAAAGGAAAGAGCACCTCAGACAAAGGGAATAACGGAGATGAGAAAAAGAAGGGGTCACTTAGAAATGACACATTCCACATGGCTGTGGATTACATGAAAGGCAGAGAGTTGAAAAGGGAGACAGAGGCCAGATCACGGAACTTGTTTTTGTTTTCTTATGCGTAATGGAGAGCTTTAAAAAGTGTTAAGTCAGAGGTGATAGGTTTTTATATTAGAGAATTACTCTGGCAACTATGTAAAAAGTAGAATAGACTGAAGTTGAAGTAGGGTTCCAGTTGTCACACAGAGAACTGATAAAGACTTGAATTAAAACAGTAATATCTGTAAGCAAAGGAGAATCTGATTCCCACAATGCTTAGGGCAGCAATTCTGAATCTCAGGAATCTCTTACAACCATGTAGAGGCCTGGCCCCTTCATCCACTCCAAGTATTTCTCATAGGGAGCGCACTCCCCTCCTTCAGTGAGAATCCCTGACACTGCGGCCTATTTTATTGGTGTCTAAAAGTGTGTCATAGTTCTTAGGTGTCTGGGAGAAAGGAGGTTAAAAACCACATATGTAGAAGGTAAGATCATCTGGACTTGATAATCAAATAATTGCATTTGGATAATGGAAAAGAAGGAATCTAGAATCATTGTGTGAACAGCATGGATGATACAGCCATAAACTGAGACGGGCAATAAGGTACAGAAAAGAATCAAGTTTAGAGTCTGAGATGTTTGTGGAACACCTAGGCAAAAAGGTCAACAGAAGTTAGAAAAAAAAGACTGAGACTTGGAGAAGTCTAAGCTGGAGATCTTAAGTCATCAGAACACAGATGGTGGATAAAATGCAAGTAAAAAAAAAATCTCTTGTAGACCAAGAATAAAGGGAGGGTCAAAATAGAACATGTAGAGTCCTCTTTAGGGAGTGGGCAAAAAGTAGCTCAAGAAGACAGCTGAGAAGAAATCACCAAACAAACAACAACAACAATAAAAATGTGAAGAAGGAGCAGAAAGAGTAAGAGACAGAGAACTACCACCAGTTGTTACCTCTTTGGTAAAGAGAGTTTTAAAAAAAGATGTGGTGGTCAGGAGTGAAGTGCAACAGAAAAGTTCAATTAAATAAGCACTGGGAGCCCCCTGCTTTTGTTGGTATAGTGTTATTGGATAGTTTTGCCAGAAATTTCGTGAAGACATGGAGGTAGAAGATAGGTTAAATTGAACAGAGGAGTGAGTAGGAATTAAGGAAATGACTAAAGTGAAAACAGTCTTTCCAATTAATTTGTTCTTGCTGCACTGCTTCCTTGTGTTTACTTCCTAAAAAGAATTTGCTCTTCTCAACTGAAAAGATATACCATCCTCATGGATTGGAAGAATTAATATTGTTTAAAATTTCCATACCTACCAAAGAAATCTACATTTTCAATGCAATCCCTATAAAAATGCCAATAACATTTTTTACAGAACTAGAACAAATACTCCTAGAACTTGTGTGAAACCACAAAAGACCATAAATAGCCAAAGCAATCTTGAGAAAGGAGAACAAAGCCAGAGGTATCACAGTCTCAGATTTCAAGACATACTATGAAGCTGCAGTAATCAAAACAGTATGGTACTTACACAAAAATAGACACATAGCTCAATGGAACAGAATAGAGAGCCCAGAAATAAACAAATGCAGTTATGGTCAATTAATCTATAGTGAAGGAGGCAAGAATATACAACGGAGAAAAGACATTCTCCTCAACAAATGGTGCTGGGAAAACCAGACAACTACAGGCAAAAGAATGAAATTGGTACCAATTTCTTACACCAAACACAAAAATAAACTCAAAATAGATTAAAGATCTGAAGGTGAAATCTGAAACCATAAAATTCCTTAAAAGAAAACACAGGCAGTAATCTCTCTGACATTGGCCTTAGCAACATTATTCTAGATATGTCTCCTGAAATAAGGAAAATTAAAGCAAAAATAAACTCTTGGGACCAGATCAAACTAAAAAAGCTTTTGCACAGCAAAGAAAACCATCAACAAAACTAAAAGAAAACCTACTGAAGGGGAGAAGACATTTGCAAATGACACCTGATAAAGGGTTGGTATCCAAAATATATAAAGAATTTATACAACTCAACAACAAAAGACCCAAATAATCCAATTAAGAAAGGGAGGAAGACATAAACAGACAGTTCTCCAAAGAAGATATATAGATGACCAACAGACACATGAAAAGATGCTCAACATCACTCATCATCAGGGCAATGCAAATCAAAACCATAATGTGAACTCATTTCACACCTGTCAGAATGGCTAAAATCAAATATACAAGAAACAAGTGTTGGTGACAAAGGGGAACCCTTGTGCACTATTGATGGGAAAGCAGACTGGTACAGCCATTGTAGAAAACAGCATGGAGGTTCCTCAAAAACTTAAAAATAGATATACCATATGATCCAGTAATTCCACTACTGGGTATTAATAAAGAATATGGAAACACTAATTTGAAAAGTTATATGCACCCCTATGTTTATTGCAGCGTCATTTACAATAGCCAAATTATGAAAGCAACTCAAGTGCCCATCAACAGATGAATGAATAAAGAAGTTGCATATATATACACAATAGAATTTTAGCCATAAAAGAGAACAAAATCTTGCCATTTGCAACAACATGGATGGATCTAGACAATATAATGCTAAGTGAAACAAGTTAGTCAGAGAAAGACAAATACCATATGATTTCACTCGGATGTGGAATTTAAGAAACAAATGGACAAAGAAAAAAGAGACAAACCAAGAATCAGACTCTGACTATAGAGAACAAACTGATGGTTGCCAGACAGGCGGTGGATAGAGGGACGGATGAAATAGGAGATGGGGATTAAAGAGTACACTTAATCGTGATAAGCACTGAGTAAAAAACTGTTGAATCACTGTATTGTATACCTGAAACTAATATAACACTCTATGCTAACTATACTGGAATTTAAAATATAAATAAATAAATAAATAAGTTATGGAGATGGAAACTACAGTGTGGAGAATATAATCAGTAATATTATAATAATGTTTTATGATGACAGAAGGAAACTATACTGACTGTGGTGAACAGTGTATTGTATGAAATTGTTGAATCACTATGTTTTACCCAAAAGTAATATAACATTGGATGTCAACTGCACTTCAATAATAATCATTTGTTCTTCTCATTTTTAATTTAAAAAAAAAAACAAACAAGCAATCACATAAAGTTGCCCCAATTGTCAAGCCAAGAAACACAAACAATTTTATCCACATTTCCGGGGCACCTGGGTGGCTCAGTGGGTTAAGCCGCTGCCTTCGGCTCAGGTCATGATCTCAGGGTCCTGGGATCGAATCCCGCATCAGGCTCTCTGCTCAGCAGGGAGCCTGCTTCCCTCTCTCTCTCTCTGCCTGCCTCTCTGCCTACTGTGATCTCTCTCTGTCAAATAAATAAATAAAATTAAAAAAAAATTTATCCACATTTCCAACACAAAAATGTTAATGCTCTCAAGACTGCATTTAGATGGAAAGAAAATATACTGTGCCCAAACTGAATTCTTTTGATCCTTCTTAATGTAATTGGCTATCAACTGTCAAAACAAGTGAGGCCAGTTTAACTCAAAACAAGGACTGGTTCATACCAAAGAACTGCAGCTTCACTTAAATAGAGCTTTTTTTCTTAATCTCATTCTCAAAACTCCAAATTCAATCTGCAACACAGGCCCACCTATTTCGTCATAGAATGAGAAGAAAAGAATAAAGTTATATAAAACAGAAATCTGGATTTCTTTTTCAAAGTAACAAATTAGAGACCTGGCTCAATAAAATGTAGTCTGAGGCAGTTACAAGCGATGGCTCTCTGATAGATCTGGATGTGTGAGGCCACAGGCTTGTTGAACATACTGACCATATCTTATGCACACTGGTCTTCATTTAGCTGCTTATTCAACAGATACTAAAAAGGTACAGCATTGCATCAGGGGAAGCCCTACAGTTAGAGCTTATGACCTGAAGAAAGGCACGCAAGTTTAAAAGCAATAATCTTTTTTTTTCTTAGAGTTATTTATTTTAGAAAGGGAGAGAGTGTGCACGCACGCAGAAAGGGATGGAAAGGGAAAAACTCTCACATAGATACCCCACTGAGAGCAGAGTCCCATGTGGGGCTCTATCCCATGACCCTGATACAACCTGAGCCAAAATCAAGAGTCACTCATTTAACTGACTAAGTCATCCAGGCACACCAATATCTTTTTTTTAAAGTAATTTCTACACCCAACGTGGGGTATAGATCAAGAGTTGCAAGGTCCACCGACTGAGCTAGCCAGGTTGCCCCAGAAAGCAACAATCTGAAAATCTAATATATCTAAAATTGTGGAATAAGCAAGAGTTCTTACTCTAATTTGGGGAAATGAAAAAGAATAGTCAGAAAATGCCTCCTCAGGGAATGATACTTAAGCTGAAATCTATGGGATACGTGAGTTAGCCACGTGAAGAGGAAAGGTCTGGAGGCAAGAAAGGGGATGGAGCTGAAAGAAGTTTGATTTGGCTGGAGTCTAGTGTGAATGGAAACCTGACAAGGCATGAAGCTGGAGAGCTGGGTAGCTTGGGTCACACAACAATGTGAACCGTATGTAGCAGGCAGCCTCTGGGAAGTCCACAGAGATCCCTTGCTTGCGTAACCTTCTGCCCTGGTGTGTGGGTTGAATTACTGCCTCACTTCTAATGAATAGTATGCAGCAAAAGTGATAGACTGTTTGTTCCACAATTAGGTTATAAAAAGGCTGTGGCTTCTGTCTTGGGTGTTCCCTCTCCCTCTGAATTAGTCATTCTGGGGGAAGTCACATGCCACATCCTGAGGCAGTGCTTTGGAGAGGCCACATGTCCTCTGAGGCTTATATGAGTGAGTTCAGAAGCAATTTTTCTCCAAGTTCCACACTGAGATGACTATAGCCCTGTTTGGCATCTTGACTGAATTTTATGAGAGACCAGGAGTCAGTGCCACACACTCCTAGACTCCTGACCCACAGAAACTGAGATAATAAATGTGTGCTGTTTCCAGCCACTAAGTTTTGGGGTAATTTGATAACAAGTAATAGTAGCTAATTTACCATGTTAAAGAATTAGATTGAGCATTAACCTAAAGGAATAAGAATTTATTGAAGGGTTTTAAGCAGAAAAGAACATTAAACATTCTATATTAGCAATCTTAAACATTCAGTAAAACTGTCACAGTAAGCTTGAAATAATAATCTAGAACCATCAATAAAAAATAAACCTTTAAGGGGCACCTAGGAGACTCAGAGGGTTAAGCCTCTGCCTTCAGCTCAGGTCATGGTCCAGGTCCTGGGATTGAGACTCGCACTGGGCTTTCTGCTCAGAAGGGAGCCTGCTTCTCCCTCTCTCACTCTGCCTGCCTCTCTGCTTGCTTGTGATCTCTCTCTCTCTCCATCAAATAAATAAATAAAATATCAATAAATAAATAAACCTTTAAGCAACTCACAATTTCTGCTACAAAACGCTAGTTCTTAAAATTCAATATCCTGTATAAAACTTCCATCTCACTCCTCAATTCAATCAGTCAATAATTAATTAACCTGATTAATCTCTTAAACACTGTAGTACCTCTCTTTTCCTATTTGGACCCACTTGCTCACTGCCCTTATATAGGCTCCATCATCTCCAACCTAGAATACTGATGATACCTTCCTAACCATTTCCCCAACTAGAGTCTTGGCACTTTCCAATCCATTCCCAAACTACCAAAAAAAAAAAAAAAAAGAAAGAAAGAAAGAAAAGAAGAAGAAGAAGAAAAACATAGGCTAAAGAGATCATAAAAGGGTTGGTTATTTACATTATACCCCATCAGACTATAGGGAACAATTTGATTGCTATGTAAGTCACACATACACTGCAGTGACATGCCTCCGGCCTCTTCTTCCATCATCTGCCATCCAATACTCCAGAGTTAGGCTCTCAAATAATATCTCTGGAGCGCTTAGTAAAACCTTCATCAAATTAAAAGAGCTGAGCCCATTAATCAATGAGTAAGTTTGTCCTTCATACACCAACTCAAAGAAAGAGCCACAGTGCTGAAGCACTCTTATTATCATTGTTTTCAAATATACACTCTAATTTAATGAAACTAAAATAGTAGAGGAGGGGCGCCAGGCTGGCTCAGTTGGTAGAACTTAGGACTCTTGATCTCGGGATCGTTAGTTCAAACCCCACATTAGGTCTAGAGTTTACTTCAAAAACAAATACGGGGGGGGGGAGGCAATTTTATCTTTTTTATTATGAAGCTAAACATGTTTGGGAAAAAAACTTCAGACTCACATCTCATCAGAAAACTATTCCATTTGCCAGTTTGACACCTCTGGGTAGCACTTCACAACACGGGATAAGTCCATGGCTCACTCGGGAAGACACGTTTTATAAGTATTCAGGAGCAAGGCAAGATCAGTACCTCAGGAGCCATTAGCATTTCCAAATGCATTATATGAATTATTCCTGTGTGAGACATTTCATTGTAAAAAGGAAACTGGTAATTAATTCACAGTGTTTTCAACTGCATGATTATTTCAAGTAATATTGATGTCATGAAATCCTTTAGCCAAATAACAAACTGTTAAGTGAATTTGGAAAGTTCCAATAATCAAGAAAGGAAAGGTCTCTTTTTCCTCTGAATCCAATGACCCTAAGTATGCAATAAAAGTAGACAGAAGTTTTCAACTAAAATCTTAGTGTTTATTTATTTAAATGATGTAGCCACATTCTGTGAAGTTATTGAAAAACATACCTAATCCTTTATCTTTAAAAATTGCCATCCACTGAACAAAACTCTACTTCTTTACTTTATTCCTTTTATAACTTTTGAGAAGATCAAATATTGAAGGTCAGAGGCACCATTGAGATAGAAAGTGAAAAATAGTTTTTCTTTTAACCAACTTTAGTATATTTCCAAATATGAAATAACTTTCCATGCTAAAGTAATATTAATTAGCCTATAAGGTAATGCTGCAAATTAAAACCCGTATTTTTCCAATTTAAGTGCATAGGTCATAATCAATGTCAGAAACATCTTCTGTAACTTATTTTGTACATAATTAAATAAATTCTTCATTACCATATGGAAATATTAATACCAAAGGAAATATTCACCTTGCTATAAATTCAATTTACAATGACTTTTAAAGTCTTTCCATTTTTTTTTCTAATCAGGATTAAAATAACCATAATGAAGAAGTTAAGACAACTGTTAGATAAACATATATATTCTAACATTTTGAGAACCTGTCAATAAGTAATAACACCCCCATAAATACCACATAACAAGAAAAATTAATTTACATCTTACAATTCACACTTCACTTAGATGGTTCAGAGTCATAAGAGCATCCTTGGAAAGAAATTTAAGAAATCATTTTACAACAATATTTGTTTAATAGGAAGTGATGGCTTAAATGTTACAATATGTTTCTTGAATATCTTCACATTAAATAGTAATTGAACAAAAAGCCCCCTGGTTCTGCTCAAGGGCAAGTCCCACAAAGCTGCTCATTATTGGAATGTCCAACTTGGAAGCCAAACTAAATAACAAGGAGTAATTTGCCAATTAGAACTTCCTGCTCTTTTCTCTTTATTCCTTAAACACCATTCAGGGGCTGAACCGGTCAAACACTTTTAGCTTCAAAACAGCAACTGAAAGGATTTAATTTGTGTCTCTCCAAGGTGAACCTGTCAAGAGGCAGCGGTGATGTAGTCCATGTCCCCCTGCAGTGATTTCCCCTCAAGACAGAGAAGTGGGTTTCCACTCTTGCAGAATATGGAGTTTCCTTTTCTCATTTCCCATTATTTCATTTCAATTAATGACCTCCAAGTTTTATACTTGTGTAACTACTGGGCTTAAGATGGTTGAGTCAATATGTCCCCGGAATCTGCTAACGTCTGCAGATCAAACCTGTTTATACACTGGAAATAAAGCACTTCACAGGGGGCGGACACAGACTGGAAAAGGGGGCCACGAAAGCTGTGTAAAACCCAAAACTTGGTGGACCTAGAGAGAACCAGGAGATCCTATTATTCGTGCAGGCGAGGGCAAGAGAAGGGGTAAACGAACCAGTACTTACAGACCCTTGGCAACATTTGTATTCCTCACCTGCCTTTTCATAATTGCAAACCAAGCTTACATCTCAGCTTGTTACTCAATTTAAAATGTCCAGTGATTAACAGAATTTAAATGAAGACTTTTAATTGCAAACATATTCACAGATTAACACTAAATCAGTGAAACCCAGTCCTCTTTTCCAAGCTAAGGAGACCTGACATGAGGCTCTGGGCTTTCTCATCAAAGACACACACGCACTAGAAAAAGAGGCTTCAGCTTTGCTCACTGTAAGCTTGAACATGACCCCACGGAACTGCTCACTCCTCTGAACCCTGGCCCAGGAAAATTAGTGAAGGAGAAACTGCTTTTCAAATGTTTACTTGCAGAAACTAATTGTAACAGTTTGGCTAAAAAAATAGGTGTTTGGGGGCACCTGGGTGGCTCAGTGGGTTGAAGCCTCTGCCTTCAGCTCGGGTCATGGTCCCAGGGTTCTGGGATCGGGCCCCGCGTCGGGCTCTGCTCAGCGGGGAGCCTGCTTCCCCCTCTCTCTCTGCCTGCCTCTCTGCCTGCTTGTGATCTCTGTCAAATGGATAAATAAAATCTTTAAAAAAAAAAAAAAAAAATAGGTGTTTGGCTTTTTTTTTTTTTTTTTTTTTTAACTCACTGTGTTTCGGGTCTGTACTGACAATCCATTGAAAATGCAGTAGTATATTTCTCTTTTCTTGATTCTTTTTTTAAGATTTTATTTCTTTATTTGACAGAGATAGGCATAGTGAGAGAGGGAACACAAGCAGAAGGAGTGGGACAGGGAGAAGCAGGCCTCCTGCCAAACAGGGAGCCTGATTTGGGGCTCAATCCCAGGACCCTGGGATCATGACCTGAGTTGAAGGCAGATGCTTAAGGACTGAACCACCCAGGTGCCCCATTTCTTTTTGTATATATAAAAGTCAATCTTAGGGCACCTGGGTGGCTCAGTGGGTTAAAGCCTCTGCCTTCGGCTCAGGTCATGATCTCAGGGTCCTGGAATCGAGCCCCACATCGGGTTCTCTGCTTGGCAGGGAGCCTGCTTCCTCTTCTCTCCGCCTGTCTCTCTGCCTACTTGTGATCTTTGTCAAATAAAGAAATAAAATCTTAAAAAAAAATCAATCTTAAAAGGAGACTATGTTGCTTCTATCAATGAGTTGCTTGAATGGTTACCTAGTTAAAGAGAAGAAATTGTTTTCACTGTAGAAAATAGAAGGATGTCTGATCTCAGAGGTGACAAAATTCCTTCCATGACCAAACTTGAAGCTCCTCTGAGCTCTTTTTCAACAATGCCTCGACCTTTCAGCTTTCATATTTGTCTCTGCATCGTTCAACTTTAGCAAGAATCAGGTTAAGTTGGTTTAGGCAAAAATCTTCATCCTCTACCCAATGACTCAAAATCGCCCACCAGGGGCGTACGATCACTCTGGCCCATCTTCAGCAAGAATCCCCACCGAGCTCCTTGACTACAAATCCCCACTCTTCCTTGTTGTCTTTGGAGTTGAATCCAGTCTCACTCCTCCACCGCAAAACGCCATTGCTGTGGTCCCTGGGCCTATCTTGGCAGTCCCCCTGACTAAAGTCTGTTCTGCTGTTTTTCAACAGTATCATGAAAACGTTTTTCTTTAACAGAGATCAAGAATGACTAAGCCTTTTTAAACTAATTATTAGGGCAAGCTTCCATACTTCCTAGGCAGTTTTGAAATGGTCCAGGAAATAAACATTAAAGTGAAAATAAATATGGTGGAGATAAAGTATAAAGAACTTGAAATTCATACCACTGTCTTACTACTGTGCTATTATGGAAATGCTTCAGTTTTTAAAAACTAGATCAACAGAGATTTATCATCACAGAGTTTAGTACGTCAGCAAATCCCAGTGATAGTTTAATTCTTAACCCAAACCTCACAACTTTCCAGATAAAGAAATTAAACCTGATGTAATTGAATTTACTAACAATATTTTAAGACATTAGCAAAGGTTAATTTTACTTATACATAGGTTGCAATTAATTCCAAGTATTACCTAATATGGAAAAATAGTTCGTTCTTACCTTTACCAAAAAAACAAAAAACAAAAAACTTCAAAATCAGTTTATCCAAAAGAAATATCCATTCTACCGTCTCATCAGGTGGCCAAATTAGAAAAACTTAAACTCCCTCGGATGGCCGTTCCTCTGTCACCACTCACAGAACGCCTCGTGACTCTCTCGCCTGGGCTCTCTTCACACTGCCCTGCTCTTGCGCAGGACGTGTCATTTATCTCCCTGCCACCAGGCTTGCTCAGTTCCAATGCCTCCTCCACAGAGATGCTGTCATTATTCCCATGTACAGTTTTGATCTTGTCACACCCTACTCTCCAGGTTCTGGTGGCTCATTATCACCACACTTTGACATGGTATTCCATGACTTTTCATGCTCTGGCTATAGCCTGTGACCAGTTACCTCCTTGACCCTGCTCCACACACATTGGGGGAGTAGCGACACCTCCCTTCTCACCATTTCACAAATATCCATGCCATCATGACTTGGCTTCTGCTTCTCCCTCTTTTGGAATCTTTCTCCTCCCCTTTCTCTTCTCCCCCTTCTCTACCTTCCATATTTTCACACATCTTCACCTCTTCTTTTAAGTTGTTTTTTTTTTTTTTCAAAAACACACAAAATAAATCAAACGATTGTTTTCCACATTTATTATCACAGCACATTTATTTGTATCATCATTCCCATCTCTCTGAACTATCTTCAGTCTCCACATACACCCCCTAAATTGTAAGCTGCTTACTTATTTTTGTGGCCCTGCTTTCCCGCAAAGTGCTCAAATATAGTAAGTATTCTATAAACGTTTGTGGAATCAAATCATTTGGGCAAATTATTCGTTGTCAATAGACAGTGCTCAAGAGTCATTTTAGAAATGCTTTCCTACAGGATCAGGTGTCATCATTAAAGAAAAGTTGAATAATATTGAATAATTTAGTGTATATTAAATTTCAGCAACTGAAAACTGAAATACATGGAAAACTACACTATTCTTGAATGTTCATCAATGAATAATGATTGTGCCTACTGAAGTGCATGACAGTGCTGTGCACTAAGCTGATTTTAACTAATATTAATAAAATACAATTTCTACCCATGGCATAGGATATACTTGTATATACCTGTACACAGGTATATAATCTCTACAGTTTAAAAATTATGACATTGACAACATACAGTTCTGATTGGAAGCCATAAGGGTAATATATATGTTATGTCATTGAGGTTAGGAGTTGCTAAATATAAGTGAGTCTACAAAGCACAGGAAATCAGACATCTATATGGATGTTGAATTGAGATCACTGTAACACATCTGGTTCCATGCCACCTTTTTTAAATTTTCAGCTTCTCTCTTAAATAATTAGGATTTTTAATTAGATATATATGTATTTATGAAAAAATAATGGAAAGCATATAATAGCGGGCTATTCTACAGGATCAAAATGGATGATACTGTCGACACATACAGATGACCAAGAAGGCACTTCTGGTTCTTATGCTTAATGAAAGTTTCTGGATTGATAGTCGCTGGAAGTAATTTTATATGAACATAATGAATGTGTGATGTAAACACACACACAGAGAGTCTTTAATTTATCTAAGCTACTTCAAACAAATCACCTGCTATTACTTTGAAATACAGGAAGTAAGGCCACACATAGGCCATTGCAATACTATGAATGATAACATTCTGATCTATTTTTCTGTGATTTTTCTATAAGCTGTCTAGCCCCATTGTAATTCTTAAAAAGAGAACTATTAGGCTTCTTAAGTTTCTAAGGTCTCTGGCAGTTCTCTCCTGTCTAGTTAATCAAGTAATACCTCCAAAGGGTACTTATGAGATGAGTAAAAACTATGGTCATAATTTTTAGACTGCCAAGAAAATGGGAATTTATACTTTGGATAAACCCCAGGGATATTACATAGCAAGAAGTTTTTCAGGCTAAGGGTGGGGGGAGGGAGGAGAAATATAGAGATGGGGGTAAAAAGATTCTTTCAGCTATCTAATTTATTTTAACAGCATGTTTCAAAAAATTACCATTAATATAATCAATAGTTATGTGAAAGAGGAAAATTGCATTTATAGTTAAAGTGGGAAAAGCAACTGTCTCTATGAGAATTAAAACTTGACACTGTGACTTTTATGTCTATTGACAAATTTTAATACTGAAATATATCATGTATACATTGACATTCCTTATCATTTAGCCATGAGTGGTCAATTTTAGGTCCCAATATAATCTACATATCAAATTGTCACTGAATTTTGTGAAAGAAGCTATTTACTCTTGAGATTATAGTTCTTGACTGGTAGCTTTGAAAAAGGAAATTATGTTCTCTATTCATTTATTAATTTAATACTTCCAACTGTATTAGGAATACAAATGCAAAAGGAAATTATTAGATATCAATCTCTGTTTTCCTTACTTCTATTTTGATGGCTGAAAATTAATTAGGTATAACCTGCAAAAACAGAAATTTGATTTTTTTTTAAAGATTTTATTTATTCATTCAACAGAGATACAGCAAGAGGGGAAACACAAGCAGGAGAGTGGGAAAGGAAGAAGCAAGCTTTGCACCGAGCAGAGAGCCTGATGCGGGACTCTATCTCAGGACTCTGGGATCATGACCTGAATCAAAGGCAGACACTTAACAACTGAGCCACCCAGGCGCCCCATTGAAATTTTTAAAAAGGTGTCTAATTTGGCAAAATTAGTTTCTAAGAATGCCCTGGATATTAATATTACACAGCACGTAGTTTAAAAAAGTATGGTTTTCACAGCATTGTCAATGTACAAAATACCACAGAATTGTATACATTAAAATGGTTAATTTTATGTGAACTTCACCTCAATTTTAAAAACATATTAATGTTAATAGATGTCATTGCTATTCCATTGACATTTACCCACAAATTAATAAGGGTCCTAAAGAATGATGTCTTCCTAACTATAAAGAACCTTCTAGAATCACTGACCATTGATTGTCTTTTTGTAAGACACACTAGACTTAGTTGGCATAGTCTTTAACAACTTTCCCATAATAATGTAACTGACTTTAACTACACAAAAATCAAATAATTATTAATTACCTTATGTCCATTAGCATTTTAGCATTACACTTTTATTAAAATTCCTTGGTGAAGAAATAATCTATGTTAGATAGAGAGATAGACAAAGAGATAATTTCCAGTGACCTGATCTTTTTTAAGTTCTTTATTTCCTCAAAAACAAAATTTAAAGTCCAGGAGCAACATCAAAAATTCTTTAGTTAGTATCAGCTGGTTCTAAAAAGCTCTCCAGTTTCTCCCTAGGAATCCTAAAAGTACTGGAAATAAAATCTCACACTCTTGGGATTTAAGAATCACCATTTTCTGTAGTGTCTTTCAATTGTTCCCAAACTAGCTAATCTCTCATAGATTCTTAGAAATAGGATCTTCATGTTTCTAAACATGCCCTAATAATATGACTAGACTTTTATCTAATCTGATTACATATATAGGCAATATAGGCAAGACTAAAGAAATGTTTATTATCCATTGAATAAAGCAAACTTAGCCGCATAAGAAGGTATCCATTACAATTCTATGAATTTAAGGTTAGTTGCTAAATTCTACTTAATTAGGTGCTTAACTAGATCTAGTCCAGTATTCCCTAATGATGTTCCCAGATGAAATGTGTCTTTTAGAAGAACTGCAATTTCAAGCTTACCAATTCTCTATATGAACAGGTTATTTTCCAAGACAATGCTTGACTTTTTAATAAAAAGAAAGTAAAATTTACATTACACTAAAAGGAGAGAAAGGACTCAATCTTTTTATTTTTTTTTTTTAAAGATTTTATTTGTTGATTTGACAGACAGAGATCACAAGCAGACAGAGAGGCAGGCAGAGAGAGAGAGAGGGAAGCAGGCTCCCTGCTGAGCAGAGAGCCCGATGCGGGACTCGATCCCAGGACCCTGAGATCGTGACCTGAGCCGAAGGCAGCGGCTTAACCCACTGAGCCACCCAGGCGCCCCTATTTTCTTTTTTTTTTTGAAGAGGGACTCAATTTCAAGTGTATTGTATAACTTAAAAATATAAAAAAAAAAAAAAACCTCAATAATGAGCCTAAGAGACAATTAAAAATCCTCAATATATACTGTAACAAAACACAAATGGAACAAAATTTAACTTAGTAAAATACAATAGCGGAGTTCAAAAATTATACTTAAATTCCTATTACTTTAGGTGACACAAACTCATCAGCATATATTTAATTACAGCTAATGTGGGAAAATTCTTATTTAGCAACTATGAAAAACAAGGTATGCTACATTGAAAACAAATCTGCACGTTTTTCCTTAGAATTGTTTCTCTCCTAATAACATTAAATGTAATTAGGATTTCACTGCTAGTGGTATGGAATATATATATATGTTAGTGGCGCCTATTTATCCCATTAAAAAACAAAACAAACAGTATTATTCATCATAACAAAAGGTAGAAGCAACCCAAGTGTCCACTGGTGGAGGGATGAATAAGCAAAATATGGCACATACAAACAATAGAATATTATTCAGCCTTAAAAAAGAAGGAAATCCTGATACATACTGCCATATGCATGATCTTTGAAGACGTGCTAAGTGAAATTAGCCAGTCATAAAAAGGCCAATATTGTATGATCCCACTTACATGAGACACCTAAAGTAATAAAATTCAGAGGGAAACAAGTGGGATGGTGGTTGCCAGAGACCTGGAGAGGAGGGAAGCAGGGAATGGGGAGTTATTGTTTAACACATGCAAAGTTTCAGTTGGGGGATGATGAAGAGTTCTGGAGGCGGATGGTGGTGATGGAGCCATCCGTGAGAGGGCAGCACAACAAAGTGGATGAACTCAATGCTATACAACTCTACACTTGAACAAGGTTAACCGGCAAATTTTATGTTACATGTATTTTACTGAAAAAAATGTAAGTATTTTTAGCAATTAGGAAGTACACTATACATTTTTTTAAAAGACATGTGTTTGTTCACAAAACAAAAACAAAAGAAAACAAGAGTAATATCACTAGTGTAGCCAAGTTCTAAGACTAAAGGAAACTTTTGACATAAGATAGCTCTGCTCCTTTTTACCCTAAAATATGTGTGCCTCTGAAGAAAAACTACATGTTTTATCTCTTGCCTCAACAAAACTTAATAGTCATCAACAATGCCCTCCTTGGGTGACTTTCATGAAGACAGATAATATTTGAAAATAATAGAAAAAGGAGTTGAAATTAGTTCAGTAGAATTTATACAAGTTTAATTATTTAATTAATATAGTAAATAATTTTTATATATAATAGCTAAATAATTAATTAATATATTTCCACTGACTGTCTTCTGTATGCAGGGTTGTAACTATGTAACTTACGAAAAACTTAGGACTGAGCAATAATTAGTTTTTTATTAAGTGGCGTATTATATAACAAGCACCATACATACATCAGCTTAATAAATATCTACTACAATCCTGTAAGGCCAATGTTATTTTATCTCTTTTCAGATTAAAAATCTGAAACACAGGGAGTCTGGAGCTTATTGAAGAGCCCATACAGTGTTTGAGGGAGACCTGCCTCTCTGACTCTGACTACGAACACATGACCCTGAACCTAAGCAATCAGAAACCAACAGACTTACACAAATTAAAGTGAAGAGCAGTAGCAAGAATATTTTTTAAATAATCTATTTGCAAACTAAGAATATTGCAGGGACTTTGACTATCATCATTAAATCAAATCTAGGTTAAATATATTTTATGTGTAGGTAGCAATGAAAGGTTATCCAGTGAAATGGGGAATTTCTACATATGGGACTCTTTAAGAAGCCAGCATAAACAAAAACAACCATCTGTTTTATATAGCTTATACAGTATTACCTAAGATCACTTCTTGGAGTCCTTAGCCACTCAAGAACTCTCGACTTTTATTAACCATGTATGCATTTTCTGTGCCTTAATTATAGCCCCAACCCAATTGTGCTTTATCCAGTTTATGTTTCTTAAAATTTCTCTCTCCCTCTTTCAGTTCCTCTCTCTCCCCTCCTCTCTCCCCAACAGGCACAATTACCCATTGTAGTTGTTTCCAAAGCCCCAGGGAGAGGGAACTGCTGAGCACAAGGTGGGTGTGGACAAGGTGAGGGACTGTGTGGTGTAACTGTGAGCATGACCCTGGGCACTTAAGAGAGACCCCCCCCGCAGCACAGCTGTTTATCTCCACAACTGAGGCAGTTTCCCTCATCAGCAATAAGAGCACAACTCCACTAAACATGAGTGGGAAAGAAAACATTCAGGATTGTCATCAATAAGCAGATGCAAAAAAAGCAATGGGGAATTGAAATCATGAGCAGAAATGAAAAACATCTTCCCTGAGGAATTAAAATCCCAAAGTATGTCAACTGAAACAAAGTATACAGAAAATTCCTCTTCTTTTAATTTAACTTCCCTCCTCTTGAGACTTAAACAGGACAAATCCTTTCTAATATTCAGATACTCTGTCTTCTTTCTTTAGTGGACAAGAGAGAAGGGCCTGGCAAATGTATTCTTGGGTGCGGTGAGTGGAGAGGGAGATAATCCTATTATACCCTCTCTGAGTCTCTATCCCCACCCCACCCCCCATACTTAGATCTTTCTGACCACAAAGGAAGCCCTGATATCATTCCACGAATTTCAGAGCAAGGCAAGGAAGATGTTTATGACGCTAAGTATATTCATAACACTCAATTTTCCCTTTTTAAAAAACTCTGGTCAAGGGAGCAGAATGCTAATCAAACTTTGCAATACTTAAAGATAAGAGTCACTTGGCATTCTTACACCCACTGTTCAGAAACAATTCCTCTCCTTCTTCTACAAGAACACTACAGAACCCAAGAAAGAGAAACAGACTTAAGTTGTCTGACCTCCCCGATTATCCCTCAGGCTGTTGAGGAAAAGAAACACATACTTCATTCTCCAATTTATCACCCCTATTTTCACCATCATAAATTACAGGCTTTAAAACAACTAGATTCTAAAAGGACACTCACTGTAAGTTACTTAAATGCCAGTAACTAAACTCAGATGTATGAGGCAATTTAAAATCTCTATAAAAGCTTCCTATTTCAAAGTTACCCAAAATGGAATCCTAGGAAATCTGTACTGCAAAATGTTATAGAAATGAGATTAAAATTAATGCATTAGACATATCTTTTTTAAAAAAATCCTGGTACAGGATTATCCTAGATAATCAATGAATCAATGGATCTTTTGAAAGAGTCTCAGATCACATCCTGTCTTTGTTAATCAATTATTTTTGGTTCTTAGAATATCCAGTATAAATTATCACCATCTAGTCTATGCATCATCTTCATCAACAGACCAACATTCATAATTCAGGTGTTCAAAATTCTATTTTGTTTACTCAAGCAGAATGAAATGTCCTAAGAGGTTAACAAATTTAAGAGCTTGATTAAGCCAGGCACCATTATGTAAGTAGGCTAGGTGCGATACACAAACAAGAAAGTCAGCAAATGCTTTTGAACAAACTGAATCATGGCAAACAAAAGGCAAAAGCAAAGAGAACAAAGCAGAAATCAGGTGTTTGAGGGAAAACCATGGTTTTGGCACTGATCCAGAAGAAAAACAAAAACAAAAGTCTATGAGGTACACAGTCAGAGTAGGGCCATTTATCAAAAGTCTGTAGGAACAAGCTCTAAGTGGCTGTCTTGCATGTCTCAAGGCACAGAATTGAGCGGACGCTGTCAACTGCCAGTGTTGTAGCCCAAACCACGGGAGCTCTAATTTGACCCTCCTGAGAAAGAATCCCAATTAGAAACTCATAAAGGAAGCCGTTTAGACATGGTGCTTTGGGACAAGTCTGACCCAGTGTGTCAATGTCAACTGAAACAAAAAGCTAAGGGAACTTTCTCAAGCACGTTGTCTGTTCTAGATAAAAGCTAAGGACCTTTGAGACCTAGTTTTTTTGAAGTAGGCCTCCCCAGACAAAAATGAGGACAATGAAAATACTGGCTTGCTTTTTTTTTCTTTTTCCCATGCTTGCTAGTGTGCTTTGTAAAAACTGAGGAGTACCATTCAATCTAGTCATAGTCCAGTAAAATAGCTAGGTAAAAATGTTTAAATCTTAGTGGTCTAACAGCAAGCAATGAAGAGTACTCATCTGTAAGATTTTAAATCTGGCTTCCTATAGAAAGTTGCCATCACTGACAGCTCCTCAGATCTATACCACATTGATGTTGTATCAACGGCAAAGCAAACTTATGTGCTGAGATACAAAAACTAGGGCCTGGTTGGGTATTTAAGAGAATAAGGGGCATGGGGAAAAAGAATAATTTAGGATTTGAACCATAAGTCACAAAGAAATAAGAAAATATCATCAAACAAAGCAAAACTTCACTCTATTTCATCCATTCTTGTTACCAGTGCACTGCAAATCAAAGGTTCTTATACTCCACCAAGTCTTCTTCTAAGATTACAGTCAAAAAGCTGTACATGTGTACTTGTTCCTGCATATAGGTACCATAGCTTTCACTAGATTCTCAAAGGAGTCTGTCAAGAGCCACTGTTCTAAATTTACATGAATTTGCACTTGGATCCTAGCCACCTGTGATAACATCTGGAGTGTCTCTTTCACTATCAATGTAAGCTTGAAAAAAGCAAAAGCATCGTAGCAAACAAGTGCACGAGGTCCAGTGCAATATCATGCACCTACATTCGAGCTTTTAACTGATACTGATTGCCTTGCATATAGCTTCTGAATTGGAATAACTTAAAATGCATCCCCAGGAAGGGCCAAGGGATCAGAAGAGAAGAACTGAGAATTCAACATTTTCCATTGATAATGAAATTGAGATGAAAATTCACAAAATAAATTTTGACTTAACAAAAATTCCTGGGATTTTCAAAATCTCACATCTTAAAGATCAAATCTCAATTTAAAAATACGAGTTAAGACAACCAAAATCCAAAGAGCACACTCCAGTAAGATCATAACAATTTTCAATTAACTTAGCTTAGGAAACTATCGTTGGCAGATGACCTCCAGAGTCCAGTGCAGACAGTCAAACTGTTCCATAATTTAGTCAACAAAATAAGTTCTAGTACTTCCTGTGGGGTTTCTCCAATACATTCACCTGTACTATTTCATAAGTCCTCAAGGGAACCCTGAAGACAATATGTGCAATGTGTTTGAACTTCCCTAAAGAAAGATGGCAATAAATTCAAAAGCATTTTGGTACTATTGCTGCTCTTGATATATAGTCTTAGTCATAATCACCTGAAGTGAAATAAAACCATCTCGGCGAATTTGTTTCATATTTATTTAAAAGTCACCAATCCTGTGTTGTAAGAATTTCGAAGTCTATCAGTAACAACACAACCATCTAGTATATAAAAAAAAAATACTACTTTTACGAGTACAGCTGCCAGTTCCCGCCGTGAGGTGCGGTCTCAGCCAGGAGAAGCCATCTCGCTGGCACTAAAGCACACAGCCCGCAGCCCCTTGCCGCCGATCCCTGCGTGGAGCGCGGTGCCGCGCCGCACACCAAAGCACACACGGGATCAAAGGCATGCACATAACTGGCATGCCATTCTCTCCAGTGCTAAAGCCTCTGAATGCTTCTATATAAAATTACATGGATGTTGACAAACCACTTGTTGGACTAAAGAAAAAATAAATTAAATTGTGCGCCACTTTTCCCTAGATGCTGCTGTACAACTTTGTTCTTTGCCTTTTTTCAATGCATGTGTTCTACTTCAAGTGCTTTGTGGTATTCATCCAATGGAAAATCAGGACCACTTAAGAAAAAAAGAAAGAGAGAAAAACACTTTTAAGTTTTAGTTTGTCAAAATGCTTTAAAGCTGGCAGAGGGAGGGAGAAGTGCAAGGGAGAACTTTATCTCTGTTACTTACCAATCTGTTTACCTTCCTAGGAATGACAATATTTTTAAATTCATGAAAATAAAACAGGTAATGCATATTCTCAGTAATGCCTCCAGCTCTCCCCACTAAACGTTTCTAGGAAATATTGTCAAAACGCTGCAGCTTTCTATACTATAAAATTTTATATTTAGAACATGTTGAATGAATAGCACAATGATAATAATGCAAGGTAGAAATAAATATAAAAGATAATTCAATAAGATGTTTGTTTATTAATTCATTAAACAAATACATATTTAAGTACTGATGACATTCTAGAAGCAAATCTGGGATCCAGAGATAAAAAGAAGAATGAGTCATGGGCCTACACTAAAAACTATCGGCAAAGGAGTCAAAGATTTGAACAATTACTGGAATTAAATGTAATCAGTGGATTACAGAGGTATGTGCATGGTGTTGTTACTTCAGTGATTAATGGAAGGCTTTATAGGGAACGAGCTTGAGAATTCTAAAGAGAATACTCCACCTTCTAAAGCTTTAACACTATTTCTAATGGGTCCTATTGTCACCTGGTTCAAAACTCAAAAAGAACAAACAGATGATGAAAATTATCTTGACACACCTACACCTAGTCACCTACTTGCTTTTCCTGTTAACACCCCAAGTTAAATAAGAGTTTCTTATAACATCCAAATATCGCTTTGCTTAGACTTTGCCTACCAGTGACACTCTTCTGCGTCTAGTGTTATGTTTTACGTATTGATATGCTATGTATTTTGTTACATGACTAAAATCAACTCTGTATTTGGCTGTGTTAATTAACTAAATGGGGGAACTCCTCTCACAACGACTATGTATATCACATCATCAGGATGTACACTTCAATTATTTTCCAATTTTATTTGTCAATTATACCTCAATAAAGCTGAAGGGGGGAAAAAGGAACTCTGTAGTAAGTAGGATGATCCATAAAACAGACTTGCAATGTTACTAAATAGCAAGTAAAAACCTCTCTGTATTAGTTAAACATGCTAAAATTGCTCATAGTATTCCAAAATAGAGAAGATAATTAATAGGAAAGAAATAGAGGAAAATAGATAATAGAAATAGATAATAGAAAATAGATTAAAACAGAAAATGGTAGGAACATTGTAAAGAGTATTCTCCAGTACAAAAAGCTTTAATTAAATCTCAGTTCACAGCCACAGGTTCGGTTGAATATATTAAGTGGCTCTTACTACAATCGCACAAAGTGTTTTCAACGCTGGTAGTGATTCTGATAATAATTTTTAAGGAAATGAAAAGATAATTTCTACAATGAGTCCCTTCTCACTTTTCCTCATAATGGAGGCATACATGAGAATAGGAGAGAGCCCTCTGCTCCCCATTGCTTTACCACTAGCAGTATCCCAACATCCTTCATTAGATCTTTGCCTCCACTACACCAGCTCCCCTCAGGCTTCCCTCCAAATAACTACAATAGCTGACAGTTAAGTAACTGGACAGTGTGAAGCAGGGTGTGCAGGACAGAATAGATAATTTAAAAGAGAAAGAGGTATGGAAAGCATTCATTGTGAAGAAAACAATCAGGAAAAGGCCCTACTCTTAGATATTCAAAGCTCCCAAGAAAGGGTTCCAGATTTAGGGTTAGAATGACAGCGGGTTTCCTGTACTATCCACATTTCTGACATTTTGCAAGTGAAGAGTGGATTCCTCAGCAACAGAAGAAATATTCATGAGCTGACAAGGTCAAAGATAAGAAGGTAAGTAGGCTTGTCACATCAGAAATAAACAGAATAATCTACATAAAATAATACAGCAATCAGAACAAAGAGATTGGTAGCAAGGAAATAAAACTGATTACCTAAGTATAAATAGGACAAAAATAAATTTGAAAACCAATTTCTCTGAGAATATGTAAATAGAAATACCATAAAAGGCATTATGCTTGGGTAGGAATAGTGTAACAAAATCACGAGTACAATTTAAACACAAGGGCCAAAATCCATGTTGCTTTTTCTAACTTATGTTCCATTATAGAAATGTCTATCATTTTTGGAGGCACCTGGATGGCTCAATGGGTTAAGCCTCTGCCTTTGGCTCAGGTCGTGATCTCAGGGTCCTGGGTCAGCCCCACATTGGGCTCTCTCCTCAGCAGGGAGCCTGCTTCCCCCCTTTTCTCTGCCTGCATCTCTGCCTACTTGTGATCTCTCTCTCTGTGTCAAATAAATAAATAAAATCTTTTAAAAATATGTATATCATTTTCCTTAATATTGTCAAGATACAACCATAACTACATGAAGTTCTAAGTAAAAATATAATTCCATTGCTCATATCAGAGCTCTGTAAAAAATGAACAATTTGTGTAGAGTTGAAGAGGAGAAGAAAGCACCTCTTTGGTTCATTTTTAGAAATGTTTGAATAGCAAAATGACGTCAGAAATTTTGTTATATATATAAATAGAGCAAACCTTTTGAAGGAAGTAACATTGTCTTAGAAATTGGCCATAATTAACCCAAAATAATACATATTATCACAAGTTTCTATTATTCCATTTTAAGGATATAGAAGCCAATTTTCTTTAAATTTGAGGTAAAGAAAAGCAAAGGAGACTTTTGCTTACTATACATTTTTATATCTAACTTAGCCCTACTTCAATCTATCATAAATAAGCCACTACCACCTAAACATCCTCTTGTGTCCAGGCTCTGTCCATCTGCAGGATTTAGCACATTTGCTCTAATTACTACAAGAGTGGTTTATTGTTGGTCTAACAGACGATCAGTGAGCCAGAGGTCAGCAGGAAGATCTGTATGACCCAATCACTGACCCTAAAGGACAGCCAGTGACCTGCTGACCTGACCTGTAAGCGAGGAAAGGACTAAAAATTCTCATTAGGATTCACTGTCTTTTAAACAAATAATCAAGTTTTAAAGTAAAGATACCCAAGTCCATTTACCATCTTACATACTATATAATTGGCTTACTTTCTAGCCCTATAATAAATCAGTCTTCATAAATTTGAATATTGTTAGACTCTGGACATTTTATATAATCAATACAAGAAATATTTGTAATACTGTACACATTTCAACTTCTTTTTATGGATTTCAACTATAGCATGCTCTAGTTCAATTGGTTCTTAATCAAGACAATTTTGCTCCAGGAAACATTTGACAACCTCCAGGACATTGGTTCTCACAACTGGGGGAGTGCTGCTGTCATCTAGTAGGTAAAGACCAAGGATTCTGCTAAGCATTCTACGATACACAGAGCAGTACCCACAATGTTCTAGTTGATACAAAATCAAACGAGTTATTACTGATTTGCCTTATAATCCAGTGAATCAGTCTTTCTTCCTTTACTCCTAAATATCTACACTAAGTAATACTATAGTATACCTATAATGAAATTACCTGGATTGATTGTTTGATTATAACTTTCCTGAACCCTTAACACTGAATCTGAACTGTGAAAGGAAGAGATCATAGAATTTACATTTATATCCAGAAGTTACTTCTTCTCCTTAACTCTAAATTTTGAAAGCCAAATCTTTTCTTTGATACAATAAGACCTTTCTTTCTCACACTTAAATTCTAGAAGTTATGGTCTATTTCCTTAAACATCTTAGAAAAACAAATATAGGTACATTATTCCAATCACTACATTAATATTAATATTTTAAAGTTATACTGAAACTGGGTAAGAAGTTGGAGTTCACTTATAAAACGTTCATATTTTATAGATGAGAGAATTAAGAGGGGAAGTGCCTGAGTTCATCTACCCAGGTATCTTGTGCTAACTAAGTATAAAGAAGTGGTTCACTCAAAGCCTCAGGCAACAGCTAACATTTAGTAAACCTCTCTGCAGAGCCCTGAAATTTCATGGGTGGTCTCTGCCAATTCCTCCAACACTTTCATCCGAGGCTCTACTTTTGGTGCCAAGAAAGCGAAATTAAATCAAGAGACTTGAAAACTTTTGTTTTCCCTTTCACCCATTTCAGCCTCTTTACACTCCATTCCTTTGGCAAACACTAGTTTGTTCTCTATATTTATGAGTCTGCTTCTTTCTTTTTTGTTATTGTTGTTGCTTGTTCATTTGTTGTGCTTTTCAGTTCCACATATAAGTGAAACCATATGGTATTTGTCTTTCTCCGTCTGGGTTATTTCACTAAGCACAATATCCCCTAGGTTCATCCGTGTTGTAGCAATGGTAAGAGCTCATATTTTCATGGCTGAGTAATATTCCATTGTTATGTTTGTTCCTTCATCAGTTGATGGACACTTCAGCTGTTCCTATATCTTGCTATTGTAAATAATGCTGCAGTAAAAGGAGGGGTGCATATATCATTCCAATTAGTGCTTTTGTTTTCTTTGGGTAAATACTCAGTAATGGAATTACTCAATCGTATGCACTTCTAGTTTTATGTTTTTGAGGAAATTCCTCACTGTTTTCCACAGTAGAGTTACCACTTTACATCGCAACCACCAGCACACAAGCATTCTTTTCTCTACATCCTCACCAACACTTACTTTTTCTTGTCTTTGTGATTCTAGCCAGTCAGACTGGTATGACATGATATCGCCTTGTGGTTTTGATTTTCATTTCTGTAATGATTAGTGATATTGAGCATTCTATTATGTGTCTATATGTCTTCTTTGGAAAAATATTCCGTCTGCTGATTTTTTTTTTTATTTATTTGTTGGAGAGAGAGAGCGAGCACAGGCAGACAGAGTGGTAGTCAGAGGCAGAGGGAGAAGCAGGCTCCCTGCCGAGCAAGGAGCCTGATGTGGGACTTGATCCCAGGATGCTGGGATCATGACCTGAGCCACAGGCAGCCGCTTAACCAACTGAGCCATCCAGGTGTCCCATTGTCTGCCCATCTTTTAATCAGATTGTTTTTCTGGATTGAGCTTTATGTTCTTTATATATTTTGGACATTAGCCACTTACAGATCTATTATTTTTGTATGTATCTTCTCCCATTCAGTAGGTTGCCTTTTCAACTTGATGGTTCCCTTTGCTGTGCAAAAATTTTTGTTCTTCTATAACCATTTTGTTGATAGTTTTTAACATGAATGGATGTTGAATTTTGTCAAATGCATCTATTGAGAGGATCATATGGTTTTTATCCTTCTTTTTGTTAATGTGATTATCATATTGATTGATTTGCATACACTGAAACATCCTCATGTCCCTGGAATACATACCATTTGATTGTACTGAATGATTCTTTAACTGTATTTTTGAATTTGGCTTGCTAATATTTTGTTGAGGATTTTTGCACCAATGTTCACCAAGGATATTGATATATAATTTTCTTTTTTTCCAGTGTCTCTGTCTGGTTTTGGTATCAGGGTAATGTTGACTTTATAGAATGAATTTGGAAGCATTCCTTTTGTTTTTGAAACAGTTTGAGAAAGATAGGTATTAACTCCTCAGTAAATGTTTGGTACTATTTACCCTGAAGCCATCTGGTGCTGGACTTTTGTTGGGAGTTTTTTAATTACCAATTCAATTTCATTACAAGTAATTGGTCTGTTCAGATTCTTCCATTTCTTCCTGATTGAGTTTCAGAAGACTGTTTCTAGGAATTTACCCATTTCTTCTAGGCTGTACAGTTTGTTGGCATAAATTTTTTACACTAATCTCTTATAATCATATTTCTGTGGTGTGAGTTGTAACCTCTCCTTTTTCATTTCTGATTTTATTTATTCAATTTTTTAATGTTTCTGGACTAGTCTGACTAAAGATTTATCAATTTTGTTTATATTTTCAAAGAACCAGCTCTTAATTTCATTGACCTTCTCTACTTTTTTTGGTCTTTACTTCCTTTATCTCTGCTCTGATCTTCATTATTTCTTTCCTTCTATTAACTTTGGCCTTTGTTCTTTTTTCTCTAGTTACTTTAGGTGTAAGGTTAAACAGTTTGGGATGTTTCCTGTTTCTTGAGATAGCTCTATATTCCTATAAACTTACCTCTTATGGAATTGTTATGGCTATGTCCAAAGATACTGACATGTCATATTTTCATTTTCATTTGTCCCCAAGTATTTCTTGATTTCTTCTTTGATTTCTTCAATGACCTACTGGTTATTCAATAACATGTTATTTAGCCTCCACAGGTTTATGGGTTTTTTCTTGTAATTGATTTCTGGTTTCATACCACTGTGACTAGAAAAAATGCTTGATATTATTTCAATCTTCTTAAATTTATTGAGACTTGTTTTGGGACTTAATATGTGATCTATCCTGGAGAATATTCCACACACACTTAAAAAGAATGTGTTCTGCTGTTTTGGGGTAAAATATTCTGTTTATATCTGTTGAGTCTATCTAATCTAATGTGTCATTCAAATTCACCATTTCCAGGACGCCTGGGTGGCTCAGTTGGTTAAGCCGCTGCCTTCGGCTCAGGTAATGATCCCGGGATCCTGGGATCAAGTCCCACATCGGGCTCCTTGCTTAGCAGGGAGCCTGCTTCTCTCCCTGCCTCTCCCTGCCTCTGCCTGCCTCTCTGCCTGCTTGTGTGTACTCTCTCTCTCTGGCAAATAAACAACAAAAAAACTTTAAAAAAAACTTACCATTTCCTTATTGTTTTTCTGTCTAGATTATGTATTTATTGATGTAAGTGGGTTGTTAAATTTCTTACTATTATTATATTACTGCCAATTTCTCCTTTCATGTCCATTAATATTTGTCATACATAGTTAGGTGTTCCTATGTTGGGTGCAGAGATATTTATAATTCTTGATTGATTCCTTTACTATAATGTAATGAATAAGATAATGTAGAATTCACTTCAAACTAATGTAGTATAGTGAAACTGAAATAAAAACAGGCAATTGAAGATATAATAAGGGAAAAAGATATCTGGAAAGTCTTCATAGAAGGGGGTTTTTAATCAGATTTTAAAGGAAGAACAGGAGAAAAACTAACTAGGAAGAGGTGGAGGCCATTTCTTTTTTCCAATATTTATTTATTTATTTGAAAGAGAGAGAGAGAGCACAGGGAAGAAAAGATGGAGAGGGAGAGAGAAACTTTAGCAGACTCCATGATGAGTGTGGAGCACAACATGGGGCTTGATCTCACAACCCTGTGATAATGACCTGAGCCAAAGCCAAGAGTTGGATGCTTAGCCAACTCCTCCTCCAAGGGGCTCGAGGTGGAGGCCATTTCTACTCAAGGACTGATATATGCAAAGACCCTAATGGAAATTAGCAAATCAAATTCAGAGGATTTTGAACAGTTTTAAGTTCCAGGTGCAGAAAGACCATATTAGATTATAACAGAAATTTATTTGTTGAAATTAACAAGGCAGCACAGGAAAGGGAAAGATTTGGTGAAAACTTCTAAGGGCCAAGCTATATGTATTCTCAGAGCACTTAAACAATTACTGTATATCACCCTGTTTTATTTCCTACATGCACTTATTACTTCATGAAATCATATTTATTTGTTTACTTGACTTTTGTTGGTCTCCCTAACCACACTAAGTTCAATGCATCAAGAGTTTGGCTTGCAATGAAGAATATCTAGAGTCAAGGAGACCACTTTGAAATCAATGGTACTAGATAGTATGGAAGCTATAGAAATCCGAAGGAATGTGGGTAAAAAATAATTAGACAAAAAAAAATCAGTTTACTGAACTCAATTGATGTCTCCCCACCCTCCCCCACCCCCCACATCTGAATACTACTTTCTGGACAGAGAAGCCTCAATAGCAGCAATTCCTAAGGTCTTAGAGCCTGACCCCCACTACAGATGATGCCCACACTCAGAGCAGTGGCCTGCGAGGCAGTGTCTGCACTGAACTCTTGAGGACCTGATATCTTAGCAATTGCCTGGAGATACAAGTACACAGCCTGAAAGGGCAGAGAGGTTAACACTCCCCTCTCAGGGAGTGGGGGAGGAGAGGAGTGGTGAATTATAACTCATAACGAATTTTAACTAATTTTAACAGGAGGGAGCCCAGTCTCTCTTTCTCTCCCTGAGAGACCATTTGACATGCAGTAGTTCATATACTCTCTCTGATGATGCCCTGTGAGACTGTGCCATCTTTGAGGAGCTTGTTAGAAAGCTGTGGCCAGGTTGGGAACGCACCCCTTATGATTCTTTGCCTATCTTCTACCCCCCACCCCCCACTCAACCCCCCCTCACCCCTGCCTCGTTCCTCTTTTCCTCTCACTTCTGCTTCCCTGAGTTTGCACTCCCCATTAAAGTGCTAGCATGTGAGCTTCTCATTCAGGCTATTTCCTGGACATCCCAGGCTAAGAGAGAAGCTACCCTATCTAGTAAGTGAAATGCAACCCAAGCACTTAGCTGTATTGATTTCCAGTTTATTGGAGCAAATCCAGCAAGGTTTAGACATTAAGTTGGTGGCACAGATTTCAAGTTGTCAGTTCATCAGCCCAAAATTGTTTCCACCAGACTCTACCTTTGCTGCAGCCATGTAGCAATCAATTTTCCAGACTTTTTTGTTTTATATGACTAGAGGATATGCAAGATGGGATTTGAAGGAACTGAGGGTGAAAAAGAGGTGGGCTAGCAACATACAGAAGAGAAGCAATGGGGAAATTGAAGGAGACTAATTGCAGAAGATCAACTGTTTCCCCTCAGCAGGAAATTCTGCTAGGAGTGTTGCACAGCAGCCCTTGGACGCCTAAACAGCATAAATGGCTAAAGGTGTTTTCTGATGAATGAGGCTTTACTTCTTTGGCAGGTAAGTGAGTTCTGACTTTGGGAACAAGAACACCTGGAAGCCAGTTCAGTCTGTGAACTGCTCCAAATTCCTCATATCGAGTTCATTACAAGAAGCCACCTGTGCCTCTGCTCATCAAATCCTGCCAGTTTCTGGTTCTGATCTGTTGCAATACACCAAAGAGTCATTTCTAATTACAAAAGTAAAATAAATAATTCGTGGGGATTTCCTGACCCTTCAGCTTAGAGGCAATGTGAAATTGGTCTATGTTGATGATCACAGAATTGCAAATTGCTTCAACACTTCTGCTAAGTAATCACTTAATCCAAGTAGTAAAACCTAAGTAGTATAGATTAACGAGTGGTATGGCTCAGTTTTAATTAGTGAAAATTATGAATTGCTAAATATTTTCTTAGGAAATGCTTATGGAAGAGGATGCTATGTATTCACCAAACATCGTCTTCCTTTCTGTCTTAGGCATGCAATGGAATGTGGGCAAAACTAAAATGGACCACGTTTAGATGTGGCTTGTGCAAAAAGCCCTCTGTGCAAATCCTCATGATCTTTCTCTTTTCCTATACGTTGCTTGATAAGAGAGGAATACAAGGCCCGGAAGGGATGTGAGCCCAGAGACACAATGAAAAGATCCCTGAATGAACACATTGAGAAGAGACAATCCCTCCACCTAACATCTCCATCCCCTACTTAGACCTCCATAAGAAATGCACATTTTTATGTTAAGAGGCTAGATTTGGGGGAATGGTTGGTTAAAACAGTGAGCCAATCCTGACTAGAGCAATACAATTTCAGATTGGTCATTCAAACTAGGTTAATAACATTTATTGAACAAGTGTTAAATTCAACACTTCTTCTCATCCATTCTTCTACTCAACAGGTCTTTAGGGATCATGTTTGAATGAACAGATAAGACAGAATTAAATTATGTAAGCCAATTTCTCTAAATAGTTTTATGTTTTATGAGGGTGCTTTTTTGTTTTCTTAAATATTTCAGGCATTTCCACAATTTGGTTTATGACATTAATTTACAATATGAAACTTTCAGCCCAGTCTCTATCTGAATAATCAGAATTAGGTCTGGTTTGATATATCATCATCTTCCTGCTTTCTAATACTTTGTTTATTACTAAACCTGGTTGGAGTCTCAGAGAAATATTAATCCTGAACCCTTTAGCTCCACTTCATTATATGATTTTTAGATTCTGTCCTTGAACTCAGAGAGGCATGTTTCAAATGTTTGCCATAAAAACCATTATCTCCAAATAGAAAAATAACATATGATGATATGTTGATATGATGATAGTTATATAACACCATCTGCGTATAAACTAGATTATATATTCTCTGAGTTAACAAAAATAAGAATTTAAGAATGCACATTAAGTTTGGGATTTAACTTCAATAGTTAATAAAAAAGAAATTTTTAAATTTTTAAATAAAATATTAATAACTTGGAAGTAGAACATGTAAAGGGATCACAAAGTCCCTGTGCATTAGGCTTAATATGAAAAAAGTTCTCAACTCTATCTAACAACAGGTGATCAGGGGTCACCTCTAATAATTTCAAACCACCAACATGAAAAAAAGAAAACATGGAGAAAAATTAAAATTAGTGCAGAGATTTAAGTTTTTAAGATCATTAAAAGGAATTCTGGACATTCTACCTTGTTATAAAAGTAATTAAGATTAGTGGTCATGATGGTGTAAACTAGTGAGAAAAATAACAATTTACATTAAGCTTATGCTACTTCCATTGCAATGGGAACTTTTCAAATAAAGTAAATGTAATGTAAATATTGCATTTACAAAAGGTTTCTTTCTAGAAGAGGATTTGCACATAAAAAGGTGTTCAATATAAATATTCCTTGAACTGAAGCAGCTTCAGCTTCTGGAATTTTCACATTAAAAAAATATATCGTTCTTGAGCCCTTGCTTTCAAAAGAAGACTTTTTTTTTTTTGGTTTGGATTGCCATTTTTACTTTCTAAAAAATTTGCACAAAAGAAGAAATTCGTTCAAATTTTCTATTTAATAAGAGTCATACACATAGTACAAGTCAGTGCAGTCTATTCAATAGAAGTTACCTATGAGTGTGTGAAAATGTGTGTTTTTAGTTCCAAGTCATAAGATGAGCTACAGATATTCACTGGCATATTCCAGATCCCACACCAAACAACAAATGTATTTCATTTGGTGTGTCTGTTAGATCAATTACCCCAATCGCCTTCCTTCCATCACTACCTATACTTAAAAAATCTTAAAGCTTTTCTTTTAAATACAGCTGGGACTCATTAGCTCCTTTCTGCCAATCTAACTCCTCATTCTGTCACTTTTCCCTCTTTCCCTTTATGTCCTCAACCAAACAAGTGTCATTTTCCTGCTTTCGTTTTGGCTGGGAATTCAACTGAATCAGCTTTCGAACAAATCTGGTGTGTAGAATTCTAATCTTCCCCGTTACTTTTGGCTCACAAATAAAAATAATTAAGCCATCTTCTAGTGGCGTTGTGACTCTCCTGTTTATTTGGGTTCTGCATTCAGAGTTGGAACAGGTGACATTTCTTCCTAGAGCCTAAACATCAAAATATTTGTTAACTGAGCTTTGCCCTCTACTGATCTGTGTCAATTCATAGTTACAGTGAAACATATTTACAACAAAAAGATTTTCTGGCACTGTGAAACACAAGTCTTATTAAGGTTCTAAATGTTTCACTTTGCCAATGTTTTTGTCTCTGGAAAGTAGTGCCAAATAATGCAGTTACTGAAAATGAATCAAATTTGCACATTATAGCTTCTGACTAATGGCTTTTTCAAGAAGTCTGAATTCCTTTTTTTTTTTTTTCTTTTTACTTGTTGAATGATATGAGATATTTCTGCAGGATTTGATATATCTGATGGTCTTCTTTGGTTCTACCTAGTGATTGGGAAATCTGCAAGAAGAAAGTTATTTATAGATGTTAGAAATAATATGCCTCTGAAATTGGAAAACTGATTTTAATCAAATTTCTAGAAAATGGATATGCTCAATGAGGTCTTTTTCAGTAATATTTTAAACAAATACGCTTTCATGAATCTTATAAAATGGAAGGAAAATGAGAACTTTATTAGACAAAAGTTTATAAGGGGGGAAAAACCCCTATAGGAATTTGTATAACATCTTAAGTAGGTTTAAATAATCCTTGAAATGGAACCAGAAGTACATTTTATAAAACTCATCTTTCTCTCTCAAGAGTCCCATTCAGGATAACATGTGTGCAAATCCTAGGCAATATATGGCTGCAAAGTGAGGCAAGGGACACATCAAGATTTGAGCCAAGTTCTTTCTGAGTTATACCCCATAACTCCTCTCTATCTTCAATCTTTAATTCCAGCTAGATAGCACAAAATAAAGTCTTTTTGTCTCTGGCTTATTGAATAGTTAAAGGACAATTAGGGGAACAGTCAAGAAAAACAAACATTTACTGTGCCAGCCACTTTGTTAAAATATGTCATTATATTTTTTACATTTTAAGAGTAATGTCAATATAATTACATTTAGAACTGTAATTGAAGTGATGAGATTTTGCCCTGTCCTCTACTCCCTAAGACCAGCTTCCCTTCTTTCCTCTCTCCTTCCCAATGTCCTCCTCCCTTTCTTTTTGAGATGTGTTTAATGTGTATTCGATTGGGGATACGCAGTGGGTTAAGTTCTGAATATACCCCATCAACCAGATAAATATAGTCTGTATTTACAGTCTCAGAGAAAAGACCATCATTGAACAAGTAAAAGTAAAAGCAAAAGAAAAGAAGTTATAGGACATGATGGAGGAAAGAACAGAAGGAGATCATCTATAGTGATGCAATAACTTATCAATGATTTCAGATAGTGAGGATGGAAGGTAGATTAACAATTTCTGAAATGAGAGAAATCAATGAGTCAAAGTTGCTCATCTTGGCCTCCATTCATAAATCCTTAATGCCTTCATCCAATAAATAGGAAGAGATAACATGGATAGCAGCAATGAGTTGAGCTTTTATGTGGCCATTTCTGAGGATCCTAAAATAGAATGATGAACTAAGAACTGAGAATCTAACGCCCCATAATGGCTCGTGATTTCTTTTGAAGGAGGTTCAGCATCTTGAGGAATCACTGACATGGACTATGACAGTCCCTTGGCAGACTGTTTTCAGCGGTTATGTGAAATTTCAGTGATATCCCTCTGAACTCTTCCTTCAAATCCTTGCTTTCTCTTCTGACTTTAAAATGCTGAAGATGTGAAGTGAATTTACTACAGCACTCTCAGCATCATGAACCGAAGAAATACTACCAAATAAATTTAAGAGATTAAAAGCAAGTACCAGCAAAAGAGTAGGAGTTTTTGCTCATTCACTTTGGAAATGCAACATATTTCTCTCACTTTACAGTTTCTCTAAAAGTTACAGTTCTCCCTTAAACTTACAAAAAGGAAAAGATAATTATTATATCATGCCAACACATTTTATTGCATCATTTCACATGCAAACATATACATAAACAATCCTCAGTCATGAAAGATTCACAAATTTCTATCATCATTTATAGTATATCCTTTGCTAAACTCAAAATGCACCTATGAAGTTCCAGTTCTTGTTGACATATATGACTCTCAGGAGCTGTTATATATCATATTAAAGTTTCCTTGCAGGAGAGGCTATTTCAGAGCTGTGCCAAAAGTTTATCTGGAACCAGACTAGACTAAACCAAGCTGTGATTCAAACTACTACAAATGTGAGTTCGAAAGCTTCACAAGATTATAAAACAAATGAAATATTAACCATTCTAAAGAGAATCAAAACTTACAGTTGCCAGAGGAGAAGGGGGTTGGGAAATTAGTTTTCCTTTCTGATACGGCTTTTTTTGTTATTTGTTTGAAAATCTTGCTAAATGGCTTCCCGTTTTGTAACTGTTGGAAGGGCCATAGTATACTTCTCTAGACCTGAACTTCTGGCTAGCATGGTGACCACTAGCTGCATGTGGCAACCAGTATATAAATTTTAATTAATTAAAATTAAGTAAAACTACAAAAAAAAATGGATGAGGGAGAGTGGGAGATAGATGTTTTCAGTTATTGATGAATAAGTCATGGGAATACAAGGCAGAACAGAAGGAATACAGTGGGACAGATGTTAGCTATATTCGTGGCAAACACAGTATAACACATAAAGTTGTAAATCACTCTGTTGTATACTGTAAAGCTAAGGTGCCATTATGTGTCAGCTCAAATTTAAAAAAAAAAAAAGAAAGACAAAAGGTATCTTGAAAAAATATATAAGATTTAAGAATTGTTATATATGTATTAAAACTTGTGTTATGCCTGGGGACCTTTTATCTTGATCCATCAGGGATGGAGTTGCTGGACTCGCACTGCAGTTTTGGTATGACTCCTAGAACTCTTGTCTACCCTGCCTCCAACGGTCAGGCCTTCAGAGATGATGAGGTGTTTACTAGGGTTCCCAGCTCCTTGGTGGGTTCTGAGCTACAATTTCTTTCCTAAGCCCTGTAAAACTGCTGAAAACTGATTTTTCGGGGTGCCACAGCTTATCTTCTTAACCTCTTGCCTCACTGCTACAGAATCTGGTAAAAGACTTGAGGAAAACACCACAAAAGTTGTCCTCATATCTTTATCCTTCCTGTTTCTCCAGGAATTTGGCCTCTCAATTCCAGGTGGCCTAGGAAACCCTTAGCTCCAATTTTTGGCTCTCCATTATTCTGAGACTGACAGCACTCTGCTGACCTTTTTCTTCCCTTGCATAGATTTTGCACTCAAATTTTCACCTTTCTCCCAATATCAAGAATCAGTAAAAGCCCAAGGTGAAGAAAGGTTCAGAGAACTATGTTTACCTCTTCCTGGTTTCCTTCTCTCCAACACCTTTGGCTACTCAGTTCCTGGTTGTCTCAGGAACTTGTGGTGCCTTCAGACTTAAGAATTGTATTTTATCTGACTTTTTCAATTGTTCTTAGTAGCGGCATCCTTCTAAAGATGTGCAAACACAGTCAGTAGTAGAAACCTTGGCACAACTAACAATATTTTTCACTAAACTTTTTTGAGTTATACTTGCAGTGTTAAGTCTTATTTTTAATTTAAAGAAGGTGATTTTATTGCCACGTAATTATTTGAATGAATATCGTGTTACATATGATAACAGTGAACATACACTGTCTAAGTGTATAAACAAGTGTATAAACAAGTGTATAAACAAGAAAACTTATTTATGGGTAGATTTCAAAACATTATATATCTTGACATTTGTAAAATCCCTATCCATGTTTATCAAAATATTTTAGTTATAGACCTCATTTATGAAAGCTAATTTTTATCAAAAGGCCATGTATAGATTTTTATTTTGAGTTGCTATCATTGCAAAAACAACATTATTACTAACAAGACTTATTCCTATTCCAGGTCACTTTTAGTAATCAATATTATATCTGGGCCATTACACATTGTACACCAGGAAATACTTTAATCCCTGATTTTTAGTAAAATAATCCATGAAATTCACTTTACCTATATAAATAAGGAATTTGTCACAGTTTCCCTGAAAAATTTCAGCAGTGATAATGGAAAAATAAGATTTTCAAGCCAATTAAACCTGAATGTGGAATTTGGAGGTAAGGTGGTGGAAAAAGATTTCACAGTCCTACATTAATTCAGCCAATAGTTAATCCCTACTGCTTTTGTTTGAAAACTATCAACTGAAGCTGATCGATAGACTTCATGGATAAAAAGAGAAACGGATTATGGGAACTTAATAGATCTACTCATGAAGCTCAACTCATTCATTAGTGAGATAGGAATAATGTTGCACGGTTTTTTAAAGAAATAAAGAGAATCAAATATTTTTAAACTAGATTTCTTAAAATCTCTTTATAATCTCTTGACAAGTATTCACTGGAATGTCCAAATTTGCCTTTCTCCATCTGCACACCTGGTGGTTGAGCATCTTTCTTGGCGTCTCTCACCTGCACTCCTGCCTGTGTCTCTAGTCTACTCTCCCAGCCTTCTCCCTCCTCCACACATGCTAAAAATCTGATAACATCACCCTCCTGTTTACAAGCCTCCACATGCTTCCCACTCTCTACAGAATATATTTTAATTGTTTAACTTGGCACAAAATGTCCTTCTACAAATGTATTCCCCAAGCCACCTCTCCAGCCTCATCTGCTTTGCCACTTCATTTACTGAGTGTGTCCGGCTACATGTAATGCCTCACTTTGGCCCATATGAGATTCTTAGTAAATCCTGTCCTATACTTTGCTAAAAATTTCCATTCCCTCCATTTTCTACCGGGAAACTTCCCTACCCCAGCCTTCTCTGGATTTAGCCAGGAATGGTCAGTCACATTGTCACAGTAATTTATCTATCTTTGTTAGGACAATTACTCATATTGGTCTGTAGTCCCTTCTCCTTCATTGGCTGTAGCCTCTATACTCTGAGGGCAAAGGCCTTCTCTTGACTAGCGTCCTGTGTGTGCATGTATATCTATATCTGTATCTATAACTATCACCAACCTGATGCCTAGTATAAATACTCAACAACAGCTGAATAAATGAATTTTCTAAATGCATATTTCTACTGAATTGAACCATTTTGGCTAAGCTAATCAGAGTCCATCATGGTTGTAGAGATTTTAATTAAGACTAAGCAGTCCAAATTAATTTAGATAACAAATTATGTCCATCGTCTTATAACAAAGTGTACCTTTTCAGCAACTAATTAATTTGGTTTTATATTTACATATTTACAAGTTATACAAATACTGTTCTTCTTTCCAAAAGGGCAAGGAACAGTACAGACAAATCAAAACATTTTATATTTCATAATTACAAAGCATGTCTCTTTGCAGCATATCATTATACTAGGATTGTCTAATTAACCACAAGGGTTATGTAACTCAATATTTAAAATTCCTTGACTTATTTAAAAACTATGTTATTTCATGTATTCATCCATATGGAAGTGTATTACATATTAGATGAATTAACCTCTACATTAATTATTCAAATCAATAAATATTAAAATTAAAAATTTGGTATTACAGCCATGAACATGATTTTAAAAGAAAAATGTCTAAAACAAATGTGAACTTTTTAGTTCAGATTATGAATTCATATTTTATTTTCCATAAGGAAAAAAATGCAAGTAAGGAGGAAATTAAATAGTGTATGTAAACATGCATCTTATTCTTGATATTTTATTCATAAAGGAGGAGAGACAATTCCTTAATGGGAAAGATAAAATTTTAGATAAAATTGTGTTTGTATGCTAAAAAGTATAGTTCTCAAAGTAGGAAATACATACCAGGTCCCTCTAGTAAGTAGCTTTCACAACTCTTTTGTCTAGTTCAAGTAAAGAACTGAATTTACTACAGTGCAGTGTAGGCTATGTAATGCACACATCTTTTGGGGAGTTTGAATACTTATATCCAGTGAGAACTCTTGGTATTACCAGGAGCTGAGGGGAGAGGGAAATAGAGATGATGGTTGAAGGGTATAAAGCTTCAGTTATATAAGATGAATTCCAGAGACCCAATGTACAACATGATGACAATAGTTAACAAAACCATATTATACATTTATAATTTGTTAAGAGGATCACAAAATGGCACTTATGTAGAGTTAATAAAAATACAGTTTCCCCTCAAGAAATTAGGACCTGACATAAGAGCTCCAGGCATTTCAAGGACTTATCTGCCCTTCAGGGTCACTAGAGCCACCAGCTCTGGAAGCCTGAGACTAGGTAGGAGATATGCTTACTGAGCTCACTTCAAACCTTCTCTGGTACACATTCTTCTCTTTGCTTCTCTCTCATCCACTGTTCAGCAAATATTTATTGTGCAAGGCACTGTGTTAAGGTATGGGGATAAAAACAGTAAACCACACAATTACAGTCTTTGCCCTCATATAGTTCATAGTCTAACAAGGGCAATAGACATTTAAGTATGCAAATTTAATAAAATGTGATAATAAAAAAAAAGAATAGAGAAAGAATGAGGTACTTGGCAAGGATACAACCCCAAGGGATTGAAGTAGTGTTTTCAAAAGGCATCCTTGAGGCAGTAATGTTTAAGTTGGGACCTGAAGATGAATTTAATTGATTTAAGCGTTTCTACAAATGCACTTCCTGACCACAATCTGATCCTTCTTGCCTCCTGTGGTCTAAGTGTCCTGCCAGTAGGACCATAATCCATCTTGATTATAATCCATTTTGATTTTATCACTTTGCCACAAAGTACTTAAATTCTTCAACTAATGACTGGACTCCTATTTGTTTTATTAAGACACTACACTCTAGAATCCCTCTCTGAGGCCAAAATTCAAAAGTATCTTTAATAAAGTTTAGTCAAGTAAACAGCATCCTAGGATCTGTTAAGGCTGAGAGTAGCAATACAATGTTTTATAGATCTTCAAAACAGCTACATTTGCTTCTGGCAAGCACTCACTATATGAAAGTAGAATAGGAAAATAAATCAAACTTATGTCATGGTAAGATCATGATGAGCTAAACAGTAAATATGATGGGTCAACAATTTACAAATGTCAGATATTGTGCCAATAGTTAAATTTCATATTTAAACATTTAAAAACATCTTAGGAAAGAATTAAGACATAAAACATCTTAGGATAGATGAACATTTTATTTAGTAGCTTTCAATGCAGTAAAGCTTGATCTTTAAGATGTTGCTAGGTCACTCTGAAAACAGTATGTAGGTTCCTCAAAAAGTTGAAGACCGAGCTACACTATGACCCAGCAATTGCACTACTGAGTATTTACCCCAAAGATACAAATGTAGTGATCCAAAGGGGCATGTGCACCCCAATGTTTATAGCAGCAATGTCCACAAAAGCCAAACTATGAAAAGAGCCTTGATGCCCACCAACAGAAGAATAGATAAAGAAAATGTGGTATATATACACAATGGAATAGTATACAGCCATCAAAAAACGAAATTACCATTTGCAATGATGTGGATGGAAGTAGAGGGTATTATGCTAAGCGAAATAAGTTCATCAGAGAGGGATAGTTATCATACGATCTCACTGATAGGAGGAATTTGAAAACCAAAACAGAAGATCATAGGACGAAAGAGGGAAAATGAAACAAGATGAAACCAGAGAGGAAGACAAACCATGGGGTGATAGACATTGGGGAGGGTATGTATGTACTACGGGGAGTGCTGTGAATTGTGTAAGACTGATGAATCATAAACCTGTACCCCTGAAATAAACATTATATGTTAATAAAAAAAATAAATCCTTCTTAAATAAATAAATTAATTAATTTAAAATTTTAAAAAAGAAGATGCTGCTAGAAGTTTCTAGGTCTCCTAAAATCAGCCATGATAGAAACCATGCAGTGAGATGGAAGATATTTTTTGATAAATGTCTTTTAGTTATGGTCCTATCCAGCTAATATATTGTGAGAAATATTATTTGAATGTATCAGGAAATTGCATTCAGTAAGTATGCAATTTTATTGCATATGAGGGCTTGCAGTTATACCCTTTCTTCTTAAGAAATTTAAAATGATTACTTCTCCATAAGCATTCTCTGTGAGCTTCTCTACAAGCATTTCTCCTCTATGAGCCACCAATTGGCAAGCCTGAAATGGCAAAAATATCAATGTAAAAGAAATGTAATTATAGAAATTCTCACAAAGAACTCAGTTTTGTATAAAATATGTTAATAAAAATAGTAAATTTTAAATACATTGTTCAAACTCAAAAAATATAATTATTATCAGGTATAATTCTTATATAGAGAGTATTACTAATTTTCTAATTTTATAAGGTTTAAAAGCTAAGTGCTGGGAGAAATGTTTGGAACACACAGAACCATAAGCTTAGGCCACTTTCTAAATTCTATCTGTAGACTACAAGTAAAAACTTATCACCTTCTAAGTCTCTGAAGTTTATGAGAAATGAATACAATTCTGTACCTAAAAGCATTATAAAAGCCTATGAGTCATAAGTAACAAGTGTGGTACAAGGACTAAAATTAAGCCCCAACATTATGTGTTGCCTTGACATCTGGTAAAAGGGGAGGGCCTCAAGGGACCTATTTGCAAGTTCCCCTCCCCACTCTGGTCCCACAGATACAGCCCTGCCCAATCAAATAACCCCCTTTTATCAAGGGACCAGGCACAGTTCCTACTTATCCCTGAGCAGTGGGTTCCAGTTACCTGTCAATCCACAGACGTTTCCAAGCCAGCCAATCACATCCTCCCATGAGAACCGGGGGACCCCGCCCTCTTGATACCATGAAACCTGTCTCTCACAGACTTTGGTTGTGCAACCCCTGTTGGTCCTGCATAACATGTGGTATCCTCCTCCAGCTATGAGAATATGTGACTAGGAAACTGTTCTTGATTCATCTGTTCAGTGTTTGGTGTTGTGTGTTCGGCCTCCCTTAAAACTCTAGGGCAAGAATTCTTCCTTCACCACTGGTGTGAAAAGGAGGCAATTAAAACAGCAACTTAATTAGTAGTTCTAATGCAAAACCACACACTGTCCTGTCATCAATATAGACCATTGTTTTAATTGAATTTAGGAGTAAACTCTATTGACAGAAAAGGATATAGAAGCTTCCAGGGGCTGCTACTCCTGGCCGAATTCATGAAAAATTACATATGGTTTCTAATATTACAAAGAAAATAGTCTGGACCAAACTCAAACCTGAGTTTTTACGCAGCTAATATATCTTTTTTTTTTTTTTTTTTTAAAGATTTTATTTATTTATTTGACAGACGGAGATCACAAGTAGGCAGAGAGGCAGGCAGAGAGAGAGAGAGGAGGAAGCAGGCTCCCTACTGAGCAGAGAGCCCGATGTGGGACTCGATCCCAGGACCCTGAGATCATGACCTGAGCCGAAGGCAGCGGCTTAACCCACTGAGCCACCCAGGCACCCACGCAGCTAATATATCTTAATTTTAAAACCCTCGGAATAAATCTTTACCACTCAATGAATAACCCATGAAGTGATAATTACTAACCAACTTGAACTAGTTTATGTTAATGTAGGTTCAGGTGAGCCTTGTCTAACTGAGCTATAAGATTGGTGAATTATACAGTACTACAATAAGAGTTCTTCATACATAATACACAATTGTGATTATATCTTAAAAACATGTGACTTCTTTCTCCTCATACTTTTTAAGATTAAGTCTTTCCCTGCTGGTACATAAAGTCAAACTGCCCAAGTATTCACAAAACATGAGGTTTTATTTATTTACTGATCCCAAGATATTTAACTTTTACAAATAATTAGTCTCATTTTTTTTTCTGAGAATAAAATACTTATATATCTACAGAACTTCTAGCCATTCAACAAATATGTCGAAGGCCACACAAAGTGCCATGGTAGAGCTAAAATACAGGTTGGATTCTGCCTCATGAAGACCTACAGATATTCAGTTGCACCTAATAAATTGTTGTAAGGAGCCCAGTCTCAGTATTTCCTAATTTTAACATAGTTTTAGCTTCTATTTCATGACCTACCAAATGTCTTTTCCAATATAAGTCAATCCCTAAGTTGAAGACACTGTTTCATGTAACTGCATTAAAGAAGAGTATAACAGGTCATAAATGTTTGAAAACTTCTACTAATTATCATACCATCATTCCTCTAATCAACAAGCATTTATTAGACACCTACCAGGGCCATCTACTGCAGCTACAGTAATGAAACATACAGCCCCTGCCCTTAAGGAATTCACATTGATCTGGAGAGGGGACTTAACATATTAGAGGATCCAGGGAAATTGCTGATAGTTAATGCTTCTCTCAGACATAGAAAGAGTCAATAAAAACAGAATGGAGTTTTAAAAAAAATTTTTTTTTTTAAGTAAAAATGAGAAAGTTCCTGTAAAAAGCAGAGAGTGGAAGGAATTAAGATGGCCGAAGATTGGTATAGTGGGTTTAACTATACTCTCTCCCCTCCAAAGATATGTCCAAGTCCTAAACCCAGTACCTTGAGAGGGGCTTTGTTTGGGGAAAAATACAGGGTCCTTATAGATGTAATTAATAAAGAGTCCCAAGACAAGATCATCCTGGATTAACCAGACAGGCCCTAAATCCAATTCAAATATCCTCATGATAGATGGAGAAGACACAGACAAGAGAGGAGAAGGTCAAGTAAAAGAAGAGACAGATATAGGAGTTGGGCTTATCACAAACCAAGAAAAGTTTGGACCTATCAAGAGCTGGAAGAGGTAAGAGAGGATTTTCCACAGAATGCTAAGGGAGCTTGCCTTCCTGACACCTTGACTTTGAACTGCTGGCCTCCTGAACTATGAGTGAATAAAGTTTGGTGAATAAAGTTTGGTTTTAAGCTACCAATTTTGTGGTAATTTATTACAACAGCCCTAAGAAACCAATTCTATGTACAGATTTCCTGGTCTGGAGCAGACAGCAGAATCAAATATGGAGACCAACAAAACCAAATTTCTAAATTGGAAAATAACATTCTCTTCTGTGATGACAAGAGATGGATGTAGAGGAGTGTGTATTGGCCTAGATCAGAAGTCCCATCTGTCATTGCCTAGCTGTGTCACTTGGACACATTCCTCTCAGATCCTCAATTTCATTGTCTGTAGAGCGACTGAGATTGGGGAAGAAAATTTTAAGATTAAAAATGTGTGGGGGTGCCTGGCTGACTCAGTTGGTGGAGCATGTGATTCTTGATCTCAGGGTTGTGAGTTAGAGACTGGGTGTGGAGATTGTTTAAAAATAAATTCTTTAAAAAAAAAAAAGTCATGTAAACAAAACCTGAACAATGGCCTACAGAACCACCATCGCTGCCCTTGGGGTTAGTTGATACAAATCTTTACCTAGAAACATTTACTGGGCAATTTTGTATTATTCCAGGGACCAAGGCAGACTATAAAACTTTTATTTCCACAGGTTTCCTCCTTGTACCCTCTCCCATCCCCCTCCCTTTTCTACCATTTTGATGCTGAAACTTTAGGCCAAATGTAGTGGGCACCATCTGCTATCAATACAGCCTGCACTCTTCCTAGCCAAGATGAGTTCCAGGCCAAGTTTATCTTGTGAGTTAACAGGAGGTGACAAGCCTGGCAGGACACGAATTCTCCCTGCATGATTGATTCAGCCTGGCTGACCAACTCCATGCTAATGACGATGTGCCAGAGCTCACAACAAAAACTTTTTTGAATAATTTAAAGCTTTGGAACATGATTTGCCAGATAATGTGATTCATTGTGCAATTACAGCCCCCGATGAATCTGCTTCTGTGGCTGCCTCCACAGCAAACATCAGTGATTGCAAACTGCCTGTTATCAAAATTAACTATATAAATAATGCAAAAGAGCAGAGACATGTTAATCTTCTAAGGGAAGACAGTGAGGGCAGAGCTGGCCTAAGCTATCACAACCTGCTGCTTTAGAAAGATATGAGTAGTATTTTGTATATAGTACTTTAAAAAGTATAAGTGAATTAAATATCTTAAAACCATTATAAAAGACTTAAGTATAGACTTAATACTTACAATTTCTGGTGAACAGATTTTAATTTCTTCCACTAATTCAGTTATCTACTTAAATAACTTTCTTTTTAACATTCTGTCAGTTTACATCCTCACATCAATGTATACATCTTCACGTCAATGATTCAAATAAGGTATAACAAATTCAATTATCTGAAACATTCCTTAAAAGGAGAAATTGTCAAGTACCTGTCTTCTAAGGAATGGAAACAAAAACTTCCTCAACTGTGATATGTAGAGTTTTATTAACTGGCCCAGTGTTTTGTTTTGTTTTTTAAAAAAAACATGTTCCTTTAGGGGGCGCCTGGGAGGCTCAGCCAGTTAGGCTCAGGTCATGATCTAAGGATGCTGGGATCCAGCCCCACCAACCTGGCTCCACACTTAGGGAGGAGTCTGCTTGTCCCTCTGTCCACCTCCCACTCTCAGCGCATGCTTGGGCTTTCTCTCTCTCTCAAATAAATGAATAAATAAATAAATAAATAAATAAAGTCTATTTTTATTATATAAATAAATAAATAAATAAAGTCTTAAAACAAAACAAAAAACCACACATGTTTCTTTGGACTGAATATCGGGGAGCTAAGGGGGAAAAACAATAACCAAAACTTTAGATCCAGGCAGACCCTAGTATAGCAGAAAGAGCACGGAACTAAATGTGGAGGCAAATGATTCAGATTTGCATTTGACCTTGAATTTATTAGCTCTAATAAGGTTGAGTATAAATTGCCATATCCTAAGCCTCAGTTTCTTCATTTCAAAAATAGATTTCATAACACCTCGCCAACCTTTAAGCTTCAATTCTAATGGGATATTGTATGTAAGAGTTTTTCTGTAACAATAGGCCTTAGCAGGATATTAATAGTATTCTATATTTATAGTAGCATATTAATTATTTGAGAAGGTAACATTGAGGAAAAAACTCATTTAAGCAATGTTAAACTTGCATTTAAAAAAAAAGAAAAGAAAAGCGTTGTCTAAAATGTTTCTACCCATCTCCATAGACAAGAATTTGAGAAGGTATATCCTCACTTCCTAGGCTGAAGGCACAGCAATCATCTGTGACCAAGGACGGTCAGAAGACCTTCAAGGTGACGATCACCACCTGTGTCCCTCTCTGTTAAATCAACATCTCTGAGATTCCTCCTAGCTGGCAAAAGCAGCACATCCTCTCCTGAGTCAGAAAGAGCCTTCCAAGCAACCTGCCTTCACTGTCCTCACCTCCCCCCGCAGCACCTGACGCAACAACTGTTTGGGCGGTTCCCACAAGAGCTGCTGATTTCAAAGCCCTGTCAGTGCAACTATGCGCGTCCATCCCATCCTGGGACTCCACAGTCATCTGAGACTTCTGATATGCATTCGTGATCCTAAACATTTGCTCCTCACTTCAATTTCTCTGAATCTCAGAAACTAAACTCCCTGTTAGAAACCTTGCATGGAAAAAATAAATTAAATTAAATTTAAAAAAAAAAAATAAAAGAAACCTTTCATGATAGGGTGGAGAAAGGTAGTTCCCAGGGGAAGATGTCATCATTTCTCTCAATTTGCTTTATGAATCTCATTGTTTGAAATAACCGTTGCAAAAGCATTTAACAAACCCTTGTCCTACGGATTACCTTCTGTGTTAGAAACTTTTCTCCCCCCCGCCCCATATTTTCTGCAAAACCAAGTTTGGAGTTTTTGGAAGTTGTATTTTTGTTAATTTAGTCTTCTGTAGAGTTTGGAAACTTGGAAACTTAATAGAAGACTTTATCAGAATACCGCTTTATTTTTAAATAGACATTTAGAAAGTTCTGTGTGTTTGTTATTTAATCAACAATTAAAACTCAATGACTAAATGCTTCACATCTGAAATCAATAGGGATTTTCTATGAGCCATGACTGTAAAATCAGTACATTATGAAGAGATTTGCATATGTTAATTCTTTCGTTATAAAGCTTTTGTCAAGAAGATGCTGCAATGCACTAAGCACCATGTGGTTCTGGTAAAATGTTAACTCTGCTCTTAGTGTGTGTGTCTGTGTGTGCGTGTGTCTATAGTTAGAAACATAAAGATGTTAAGGTAGGAACATACCTTGTTAGAGTGAGGTCTTTATTTTAACACAAGTGTTTAATATCTTACTCTCAGAACTTCTTTAGAAAATGGAAACTAAAAAAGATTAAAATGTAGATAAATGGTTTATAGCCTCAAGTTAATTAGCAAATACACACAAATGACCAGGACAGATGACCTTTGGCAATATTGCCAAAGTGGCCTCACAGTAAAAAACTAAGGGGTATCTGGGTGGCTCAGCAGGTTAGGCATCTGCCTTCCACTCCGTCCTGATCTCAGGATCTCAGAGTTCATTACCCCGACCCCACACCACCCCCCAATCGGGCTCACTGCTCAACTAGGAGTCTGCTTCTCTCTCTCCCTCTGTCCCTCCTCCCACTTTCTTCCCCAGCACCCCCCATGCTCTCCCTCTGTCAAATAAATAAAATCTTAAAAAAAAAAAAAAGATACAAAACTGAATTCTAAAGTAATTTGGACTTTGAAGCCCAGATAAGGAGTTAAATGCATAAGCATTCAGCCTTTAAATACTCCAGCTGTGATGACCAGATGTAAAAAGAAAATAGGGTCCTAAAATTTAACTACTTGCTTATTCACTCATTTAAATTATTTAGAGAGAGTATGTTGAGCAAATTACATAACCGCTCTTTGCTTCAGTTTTCTGGTCTATAAAATGGGGCTAACAGTAGTACCTACTGCACAGGATTATTGTAATTAAATGAATTAATACACAAAACATACAACAGTGTCTGGAACAAATGGCAGTGGTGATGGTTACACATAAGGCTTTCAGGATTCAAGGAATTTTATTTTTTTTAAGTCTCTTATATTAAGGTTACCACTAAGAAGTTTGTAAGAAAAGCTTCAAACATACATTTTCAACGTTTAAAGATCCATTTGATATAATGTTAGAAAAGGCTACAGTTTTGGAAGATAAAAGCTGTTTTTGTAAGTTACTGAATTTTCAATGAGCAATAAAATGTTGGTTGCCTAGTTTTTAAATATTTGAAACAAGCTACCAAATAATATATTGTATTTGTATTGCATTTCTAGAGATGTGGGGTTTTTTTTTTTTCAGAAAGAAAGAAAATTGAACATGCAATGCCATAATTCTTACACTAACTTTGTGCAATGCAAGTTTCCATGAAGGCCTTGTAAAAGGTCTATATTGAGGGAAGTACCTTCTGGACACCAAGAAGTGATTACTCCCTGAGCTCTGGGTCATTAAATAATAGCAAACATGGAAATAAACCCTTAAAGCTTTTTACCAGCCCACCAAGTTTTACAAGCCTCTTCTTAATCCTCTGATTCTTGAATTTTTTATGTGTTCAAAGGTAGGGATAGGGGACAGAACCTCCTTGAGAAACTGACAAAAGTCATGGGCCTTCTCTCCAGAAAATTCACATAACATCATTTCACATTCAATTTCAGGGGCTTCACAGACCAAAGTTCAATTCATAGTGCTCTCAATTCCAAATGGTGACAATCTGATTTTATCCTAAAGTCAAATTTAATAATTTAGAAAAATATCATTTACCCAAATAAAATATGGATGAAATTATTGGCATAGATTTAATTTCTATGTAAATGTATTGGGTTATATTTTTTATCTATTAAAGTTGTTGCTATCTATCTCTTGAAATGAGAGCAATTATGTTCAAGGCTACATGTCATTGTCTTAAATTGTTTGTAGAAAGTACAGAGCAAGAAATATGGGCAAAAGGGTATGTTCTATTGAACACTAAGTAAAGGGAACCCAGAAGGGTAAACTATAGTTATGATCATATTGATCCCAACTATTTATTATAGTGTTTGAATAAGATAGTCTTCGTTTTATTTTTTTTTAAGATTTTATTTATTTATTTGTCAGAGGGAGAGAGGGAGAGAGAGCGAGCGAGCACAGGCAGACAGAGTGGCAGGCAGAGGCAGAGAGAGAAGCAGGCTCCCTGCCAAGCAAGGAGCCGGATGTGGGACTCCATCCCAGGACGCTGGGATCATGACCTGATCCAAGGCAGCTGCTTAACCAACTGAGCCACCCAGGCATCCTGATAGTCTTCATTTTACAAAAACAATCAAAGTGCTTCAAAATAACATATTTGACAGACATGGTAAAAATGTGGGCACTTTTCCTGCTGAATAGGTTCTTGCTATCCTCCCAGTAGCATAAATGGGTAGAAAACACCAAGAATGCTGAAGTATTGGCTGAAAAGAAAAATTCATTTAGATGGCACTACATCAAATTTATCTAAATTTTGCCTATGAAACAAACCTGAAATTACCAACATTTAGAGTTCCCTCACTTTATGGCCAATGACACACACCATAAGCCTATTAGAATAAGAGGCAGATCCAGAGCCTGGGTGGCTGCCCCAGCAGGTGTTAAGATACATTGCAAACTTGCAGTCTAACAACATTTGGTATTATAATATAGAAAAGTTTTCCTATTAGCCCTTCAAGCTTCAAGCTGCTTTTCTGGGAACAATAGAGGTCACAGCACAAAAACAAAACAGAACCAGCCGAGCTTTAATTGAAATCCTTAACTTTTCACCTGAGTGTCAGGAATATTTAAAGCAAGGATTGGCCTCATTACTTTCATTACATTCAATTATTAAAATTACCATGTATTAATCTTGTAGGACTAATAACCTAAGTAATATGGTGACAGAGGGAGAAGCCCTCTACCCCTCACATGGCTACAAACATAATAAAGGAGGTTTTAAGATGCATAAACACAACCAGGTTGTTCTCCATTTATGCCAACATTATTATTCTACAATATCAAGGATTCTGATCCTTTGCCCCCATGCACACCTGCCACAAATATAGAAGGGATGAAAGGAGAAGAGAATGAAACTCAAGGTTGGGGGAGGAGGTAATTGACGATGAAAAATTTGTACCCAAATGGGGAACAGACTCAAGTTCATCAATTCTTGTTCATCAATCACAGCTCAAGACCCAGAAGCAAAGAACCAAGGATTTGTTTTGTAATTGGTGGGAAAAATCCAAAGACTTTCATTTCACTTTACAAGACTTACTTTTCTGCATTTTTCTCTTTCTTTTTCCCCCACCCCCCAAGTGATTTCAAATATAAAAGGTCATTTTAAAGATGATTTGGAGATAAAGCAGGCAGCTTTTTATCTTTATATTAATCAAGAACTATAGCAAGGCATTTCAGAGTCTCTAGGGCATCTTGAAAACATTTGAAACTCGAATGTGAAGAAAATGTTATGTACTTTAAAGCATTCTTTGTCACTACAAACAAATGCAAAACCGAAAAGCAAAGTTTTCAAGGACAGCACAGCACATATGCCCATATGCACATTTCCTTTGTTGGATTTTAATAAGACAGTTAAACTATTCAGAATTGCCTTGTGATTTACAGTGTCCACGTTGAAATGGCAAAGAATGAACTGATTTTTAAACTTAAAGTATTTATAAAGCCCATATTACTAATACCTTTGAAACACACAGCAGCTTTAAAGAATGATTGAGCTCCGGAAACCCTTTCAAAGGTTCTTTCACAAGTCTCCTTTGAAGCCCACTTCATGAAGTAAATGCTGCTGTCTAAAATTCTTCAGCTTGGAGAATACAATGTTATTATTGTCTTGCACTTCAGAGCTAGGAAAAACACATATTAGTTTTCTTGGCTCTAAGGTTCCATGCCTGAGCAAGCATATGGATTTGTTCCAGATAGAAGTTTTCAAAGAATTTTGCTTACAAGGAAGTGTTAAATCAGATATTTTAATTAATATTCATATTTACTTTGTTGCTAAATGAAGTTAAGGATTCTATTGGCATGATTAACTGTCATTCTCATAAATCCAAAACCCTCTAGAGGCTTTTACTGTGGGAAGAGAGTCGGATGCATTAACACTCCATTAATATCTTCCTTGGAAACATTCTTTTTAACATTTATCTCGTCATCATTTCCTGAATCTGTAATGAAATGCTTGTGCTGGCATTTAACAAAAGGATCGTGTCCAGAGCCTAATGAAGTGTTAGACACCAAGGTAAGAAGCAAGTCTGCTGCACTGGCTCTTAGGATCGGATACACAATGGTACTTTCTAGACTATATTTAGCTCCAAAGTCATAGTCAGTAGCCCCAAGACTTAAGGTACAATCTGAAAGAACTTCAAGTTCCAGGGCTGCCTGAACAAGCACACAGAGTTCTATTTTCTAAATCATAAGCCAGGCACTGAGGTAATTTCCATGTGCACATCCTCTTCTAAAGTGACAGATTTCCTGAAAGTGACATATTGGAATCACAGAATTTCAGGGTGGAAAAGATCTCTGTGAGGTCACCTAGAGAAGTTTCCTGCCCATTTCTTGAAACCCCTACCACAGTATTCATGCCAAGCAATCCTGGTTCAGAGAGGAGGAACTCACCACCTCATGAGAAAACTCATTCCTAAATCAGACAGCTCAAATTGTTCTACCATTTTTCTGTAGTTGATACTAAACCTTTCTCTTGGGGAATCCCATTTCTTAGTCCAGATTCTATTCTCTGGGGTCCCCAGAACAAGAGGAGTTGGTAGAAAATCTTCACTGGTATAAACTGGCTTGGTATTTCAATATTCAAAGATTTTTAAAGAAAGAGTGTTGTAAGTCGTCGGAATTTTAAGGTTAAAAAAGTCCTTTATAAAGGCATAAAAAAAAGATATTCATACCTTAGCTTCTTCCCTAATTATATGATTTATAATACTAGCTTCACTTCTCCTAAGATTATTCATATCATAAGACAACCAAAGCCTAGGAAATACTTGCTTATGATAGTTTTACTTGGACAAGGCAAATGGAGTTCTTGGGCTATACTGAATTTATGGGCTAATAATGAAATTTCATATATTGAGCACTTTACCGTATGAATGGCATTATGCTGGGTGCTTTATATAATAGTCCTAAAGCATAATCATTCTCATTTTACACAAGAGAAAACTAAGGAACAAAAAGATTAAATAGCTGATCCATAGTCACATAAGTACTCAGTAGAGAAGCCACAGGTTCAAATCCAGATTCTTCTGCTAGTCCAAGCCCCAATTGCCCCCGACCTTTTTTTTTTTTTTTTTTTTTTGGATGAAGAGTTTCTATAGTGTTCTCCATTCTCTTATTAGAGGATACTACATGTTTGTTGTGAGCTGGATATTTGTGTCCACAAAATTCATACATTAAAGCCCCAATGTAGCTGTATTTGGAGATGTAGCTTCTAAGGAAGTAAATAAGGTTAAGTGAAGTCATAAGGGTGAGGCCCTGATCTGATAAGTATGAGTGTTTTCATAAGAAGAGATGCCAGAGGGGCACCTAGGTGGTTCAGTTGGTTAAATGTCTGCCTTCAGCTCAGATCCTGATTCCAGGGTCCTGGGATCAAGTCCAACATCGGGCTCCATGCTCAGTAGGGAGCCTACTTCTCCCTCTACCTGCCACTCCTCATTGCTTGTGCTTGCTTGCTCTCTCTCTCTCCCCATCAAATAAATAAATAAAATCTTAGAAAGAAGAAGAAATGCCAGAGAGCTCACTCTCTCCCTTAACCATGCAAGGACACAGCAAAAAGGTGGCTCTCTGCAAGCCAGGAAGAGAGCTCTTACCAGAAACAGCCCGGCCAGATTTTGATCTGGAACTTCTAGCATCCAGAACCATGAGAAAATTAATATCTGTGCTTAAACCACAGACACGTATCTTGTTAAGGCAGCCCAAGCAAGCAAGGTCTTTCTGCCATTTGCCATAATCTACCAAACACAGAAGAGAAGAGTGACAAAAAGGCATTTGTCTCACCAGGACCTTGACTGTTCTCCTGACCTTCAAGTGACTGTGATCTGGTAGAACTAAGGAGAACCACACTATAGTCTCTTTCTCATGGCCCACTTGTTCACTTTAAAGAACCCACTTGAGTTCTTTATGATTCTGTCTTCTCAGCAAACTGAGAGATCCCAATTCTAATACTCCATTACCTTATACGCCTGAAAACAAAGCTTTCTAATCTCTATTCATTTCCTGATCATTTTTGCATTATTTACCCACATTCTTCTTTTCTCAGATATGTGTTTGTTCTTTGGACTTTTAATGTTATAAACCTTGAAGAAACACTTGGTCTAAATTGTAGAAATGTTCAGGAAAAAAAAGATCTCTAGCTTTACAGTTCATTTTGCTTATGAATTCATTCTAGTCCTCATCTTTTACATTATTGTAGGAAGCGTATAAAAACATCCCAACATAATCCTTTGGTTTTTTTTATTAATTTTTTTAAAAGATTTTATTTATTTATTTGACAGACAGAGATCACAAGTAGGCAGAGAGGTAGGCAGAGAGAGAGGGAGGAAGCAGGCTCCCCGCCGAGCAGAAAGCCCAACGATCCCAGGACCCCGGGACCACAACCCGAGTCCAAGGCAGAGGCCTCAACCCACTGGGCCACCCAGGTGCCCCCCAACATAATCCTTTAAAAAGCATCCCAAGAATGTTCTAGTAGATTCAGGAATTCTTGAAATTGCAAAAAGGCTCATCAAAGACAAAGCAAGCCCTTCTGTGATAGCCCTTTCAAGTGGTCCCCTCCAAAAGGGTAGCTCATTCTATACTCTGACAAATGAGACATGGTTACTACACCCAGGAGATAATAAAATGTAGACTTCCTCAACTGGGGATAATTCTGAGTCCCTCTAAAGAAATGTGGGAAGAAGAAGCACTTACATAATGCTTGCCTTCCAGATGTAAATAATCTGCTCCCAGGAGCTGATTTGATTAGAGAATGTTTCTGAAGAGATCCAAGGTCATGAATTCAACATCAGTGTATGATTTGCTCTCTTCTCTGGCCAAAAACTAGACTTAAAACTGTTCATCCATCTCACAAATTCAAACTATTGATGGTCTGTGGGAAGTGGTATGAGAAAATGAAGAATAAGCCAATGCAATTTTATCATTATTTCAGGGGAGAACTCTTAAATCTATCATTTTGGGAAATATTTGCTGTTACTTCTACATACCAAAGAAGGCAGCAATTTTAAAAACTACTTTCAAAATAAATACCTGAAAGAAAAGAGAAATTATAGAAATCGGTGTGATAGGATACTACCATTTTTAATGCTAATGTATACAATGTGCATGTATTTGTGTGTGTGTGCATTTTCTCAGTGAATAGATGAGAAATTTTATAAAAATTTCCAGTCTTTCTTCTTCTCAGAGACTTTTTCAGGATTCTTTGCTTGTACTTAAATTAATGACATTCAAAAATACTTGAGTTTGAGATTTTAGGATAAAAGTTCAGTAGTTTGGCTTCTGGTTTTCTAACAAGATGTTTAAAAGCATAGATAATAGAGCTACACAGCCTAATTACAAATTCTACCTCTGACACCAGCTATAAAACTTAGGGCAAGTTAGCTGACTTCCCTGTGCCTCAGTTTCCTCACCTATTAGACTTTGAAAAGAATATTTACCTCATAAAGTTGGTGAAAGAATTAAATGAGTTAATATATACATAATGTTTAAGACAGTACCTGGTATACTATAAGAGCTACAGTAGTTAGTTAGCATTATAAACTCACATCGTGGCATAGCTTCATGATGAAGCTACATTGCAATTCCATATAATTGTGTTTCTGCTACCATCTGTAGTTGGCAGCTTCATTTGATTATAGGGATATAACATGGCAAAGTCACTGCAGTGAAGAAATGTGGTCATTTTATTAAAATCAGCTTGCCTAAGCAATAGAGGTATGGTATCTTCTCTCCCATGCCATTGTAAAGAAAGTATATCAACTGAAGAAAAACAAACAGTTTAAGGATTTTTTAAAAAATAATTTTTTTCTTCCACTTCCTACTTAAAATTATGTTTTGTTAAGCAACCCCTGAAGCAATCTTTTCCAACTTCATAATAAAGCACCTAAGGAGATATCCTCCCAAAAGAAGAAAAGTCATATAAAAAAATGAGAGTAATGGGAAACCCTAACAAGAATCTTGAATAATTTGCCACTAATTACAAGGCCAATGAAACCAATCAGGAATCAATCAATAGATTATAACCGCAATGGCAACTCTAATGTGGGTCTATGGAGCCCATGTTCCCCATCTACCATCTCTTCTTCGGTTTACAAACACAAGGGCTACAAGAAACAAAACTGGCCAGCTACCCTTTTTCCCAGCTGCTTCTCAGGCCACTCCTACACTGTTCTCTGCTCAATAACTCTCCTTCCATGGAGACTGAGTTAGAAATAACTAGGCAACAAGTTTGAAAACAAAAGGTTGGGAACAAGTGCTGGTATATTGTATCCTCTAAGTGAGGCAAACAAAGAAGCACTCTGAAAGCAATGGACTCCCTACTGCAGTTTCTTGTGATTCCATTTGATCAGTGTATCAGAGAAATGTGGGCTGAGAGAAAAATATAAGAGAAGACAGTATTTCAACCCAGCTGAGCTATACTAGATGAAAACCAATTAGACATGAAAAACTGGGCAAGAAGATATACGTATCAAACTTCCAGGGAGTTGCAGATTTGAGGATGGAATTGTATGCATGTGGTCTGAGAATGGGGCCAAAGACAACTCATTGGCAATCATCAATTATAGGCTTACCTCTCATCTCACAACTAAGAAAAAAAAATCAAACAAGTAACCTAAGGAAAAAGGTACTGCAAAACAAACTAAGGAGACCATCGATCTATAGAATGAGAGATATCGAAACATTATTAACAACAGGAAATCCCCCATAGGATGTAAGACAAGAAGAATTCCATGAAGGAAAAGAAATCCAGAAGAAAAGAGGGTGTGGTTAGAGATCATAGGATGAACTAAATAGTTGATGCTTGAGTATGCATGCATTGGCTTACGTGTGTGTGTGTGTGTGTGTGTGTGTGTGTGTGTGTGTAAAGAGAGGAAGGAAGTTAATGTAATCATACACAATTTTTTTCAGTTAATATTAAAATGAATAAAAGGGATGTTTTCCCTACATCACTAATATCTCTTTCAAAACAGGGCTTTTTAAAACATGCATAATATTATATCATGTATGCATTCTACTATCATGATCTCTTAACATCAGATATTTAGGTTTTTAGATTTTCCAATTTTAAAGTATAATAAGCATCCTTGTACTTTCCATTTTTGTATTTTTTATTTCTTTAAGATAAATTCTCACAAGTAAGATTGCTGGGTCAGTGAATTTTCTCCTCTTTAAGTTTCTTAATACAAATCAACAAACTGATTTTAAAAAGTTTGTTGAAGCTCGCTCTCCTGCTGGCAAAGTTTGTAATTATCCATCCATGTCACTAAATCTATTTCCATGTTGTATCCCACTTTTCAATCTTGAAATTTCATATTTAAAAATATTATGATGGTTAAAAGTTTTTACTTCTTAGGTTGAACTCTTGACTTGTATTTGTCAATGTGTCATCTTCCATGAATAGCTTGCAACTGCCTCTACTAGATTTTCTCTTAGGGTATTGTGAAATAATACAAAAAATATTGGTCTCTGTCCCTGGTTCATGGCACAGGCTCTTAAAATCCTTGTAATTTCCTAAGTGATATACTAGAAGCATCTTTTGTTCTATATTTGGTCTTTGACGACTCCCACAGGGTCCTGACAGAGAGCTCCTGAAACCCTTGCAATTTCCTGGGTGATAGGGGTGTCTTTTGTGTTGATAAAGCAACTCTGGGTGGGCTCAAGGATAGCTCCTGGATGAAAGCTAGTCACCAGAAAAACTAAGCCATAATTAGGAGCTTGGGATTTTCAGCCTCACCCCCCATTCTCCTGAGAAGGCAAAAGGGTGGAAAACAGAATCATCACCACACTTGTATGAAAATGTCTCCAAAGTCCCAATAAAACCTATTTAGAAGAGCTTCCAGGTTGAAGACATACATGTATCAGGTTAACACACCCTAATTTCAAGAGGACAGAAGGTCCTATACTCAGTACATTTCCAAACGTGAAATTTTGCAACTCCTTATCTGGCAGTTCATCTGCATCCTTTATCATATTCTTTAATAAACTAGTAAACGTAATTTGAGTGTTTCCTTCTGTCCTCTGAGCTGCTCTAGCACTTTAAAACAACCTGAAGAGGGGTCATGGGAACTCCAGATTTAGAGCCAAAAAGTCAGAAGCAAGGGCCACAAGCAGGGCTTGTAATTGGTATCTGAAGTGGGGTGACAGCAGTTTTGTAGGACTGAGTCCTTAACCTCTGGGATCCTATACTATCTATAGGTAGATAGTGTCAAAATTGAGTTAATTACAGGACACCCAGTTGGTGTCAGGGAGAATTATTTGGTGGGGGAAAACCCTCTACATACTTAGTGATCAGAAGTGTCAGCAATGAAGTGTTCTGTACGAGTAATAAAGAAGACACATCAAGGATAGGGAGGAAGGACAGGGTTTTTGCCTATTTAAGAGGGAAGGACTGTAGGTTTGTTTTTGGTTTTGTTTTTTTCTTTTTAATATTTATTTATTTATTTAAGCAGGGAGGGGCAGAGAGAGAAAGGAAGAGAGCATCTTTTTTTTCCTTTTTTTTTCTATTTAATTAATAAATTTTTTAAAAGATTTTTATTTTATTATTTTATTTTATTTTCAGTGTTCCAAAACTCATTGTCTATGCACCACACCCAGTGCTCCATGCAATACTTGCCCTCCTTAATACCCACCACCAGGCTCATCCTACCCCCCATCCCCCGCCCCTCCAAAACCCTCAGTTTGTTTCTCAGAGTCCACAGTCGGAAGAGAGAATCTTAAGCAGACTCCTCACTGAGCACAGAGCGCCATGCAGGGCTCAATCTCATACACTGAGATCATGACCTGAGCCAAAATTAAGAGTCAGACACTCAACAGACTGTGTCACTCAGGCGCCCCAAGACTGTAGGTTTCCTAAAATGGGTTTTGAGGGGGACCTGGCGGGCAAGTGGTTAAGCATCCTACTCTTGGTTTCCACTCAACTCATGATTCCAGGGTCCTAGAATCAAGCCCTATAACACTCCACATTCAGAAGGGAGTCTGCTTATGGATTCTCTTTCCCTCTCCTTCTACCCTCCCCCTGCTCATGCTCACTTTCTCTCTAAAATAAATCTTTTTTTTTTTTAAAGATTTTATTTATTTATTTGACAGAGAGAGATTACAAGTAGGCAGAGAGGCAGACAGAGAGAGAGAGGAGGAAGCAGGCTCCCTGCCGAGCAGAGAGCCCGATGCGGGACTCGATCCCAGGACCCTGAGATCATGACCTGAGCCAAAGGCAGCGGCTCAACCCACTGAGCCACCCAGGCGCCCTAAAATAAATCTTTAAAAACAAATAAGTGAAGTAACGTAAGATAGGTTTTGGTACTCTTTTCCATTGAAAGAGATTTTTTACATTAAATTTATAAATATTGGTGGCATTTTCCCCCTGCCAAGTATTTGTCTTTCATTTTATTTGTGGTATTTTTAATGGTATTTTTAAATTTCATATTACAAAGAAAAGTAATACAGGGATAAAATAAATTGTACCTAAAGACAATAAAGAAGCAAAAAAGAATGCTTAATGAAATATAATCAGTGATACAAAAGAAAAACTTGAGATGTTGTCTATTAATGCAAAAAAAAAAAAAAAAAAGAAAATAGAGAGAGAACATATTTGTAGACAAAAGAATGGAGAGACAGTCGATTATTGTGGTATGTCACCAAAGCAATAAGAACAGAAACAATACTAGAAGACATACCAAAGAAAAACTTTCTTGGACTGAAACAGATTATAGACATTCAAGTGAAATGAGCTCATCATATTTCAAGCAAAATTTCCAGAAAGAGATCAATACCAAGAAACATAATGGCAAATATTTTAACCATAAGAATAAGGAAAATATTTAATAAACATTGAAATAGAGAAATAAGAAAGGAAGGAGGAAGAGAGAGAGGAAGACACATATATACATAGATACAACACAAAAATATATCCACAACCTCAGGATCTAGGCAATTCCAATGTGGAGACACCTGATTCTTTATGGACCATAAACAATGCAATATTGGCAAGGGCATATGAAAGACTGAAATTATAGGTAGGGTACTAGTTTGGCCAGTGTCTAAGAGAATGTCATGTGTGTATTATTAGCAAACTTAACAAAATGAGTGGGTACTATGAAAATGTTTTAAAGAATGAAGTTTTAAATGCCTTTTCCTTTTATGAGTCTGTAGATTTTAATGCTAACTAATAAAATAGGGTACATAAACAAACCAAATATTAGAGCTACAGAGAGGTATCTTTCATCTGCTTTTTCACATTAGGCAGAAAAATGATTCAAAGTAAGAATTTGAGAATGACCTTAATTTATGAGTTCTGAAATTATTTTATATCAGTTGCATAAACCATATCACCCTTCTGGGTTATGGTAGTGTTAATTTTAAGGGAAAATAGCAAATTGCTTCAGCTTTTCCCACAAGGTTGCTAATATACACCAGATCATTATCCCGAAGCAGACAGCTTGCTAGAATAGTACACAGAAAGTAGCGTTTTATAAAGATTTATTTATTTTATTTATTTGACAGAGGGAGAGATCACAAGTAGGCAGAGAGGCAAGCAGAGAGAGAGAGGAAGGGAAGCAGGCTCCCTGCTGAGCAGAGAGCCCGATGCGGGACTCGATCCCAGGACCCCGAGACCATGACCCGAGCCGAAGGCAGCGGCTTAATCCACTGAGCCACCCAGGCGCCCGAAAGTAGCGTTTTAAATGAGCCACAAACCATGCTTCTTGGTTTTGCTTACATTGGTTCCACACATTAGGAAAACAATTGGTTTCACAGTAAATTCAGTGATGAAATAAATTATGCATTTGCCCATCAGGTTAGGGAAAATACATTCTTGTGGGAAACCAAGAAGAACAATGCAGGAGGGAGCAGAGAATTCGTGCTATTTGACTATGGTGACAAATTCAAACAGCTGGGGCCATGAACCCCAAACTCTCATTTTCATTCCTTTGCATGCCTTAGAGCTTTGGTACTTGTCACCCACAAGAACAGAACACACGAAACAGAGAGAAGAGCAGCTGCTCAAAAAGACTGAGAACTTAGTAGGCTGCTTGCATTCAGTTACGTTTCTGAAAGACTCTCACTTGGACCTACCATCTTCAGCCTTGAGGACTCCTCTGTTTTCCATAAGAAATGCATTCAACCCTTAGTCTCTACGTATTTGGGGTTAATAGATCCAATATTTGTTGTCCACAAAATGGATGTCATTGTTTAAATCATTCACTGAATATTGATAGCAATAAGAACTATGAGCACGTATAGCAATGGTCTGGTTTTTTAAAAAATTATACCACAAATTAAATTACTGAATAGTTAAATAAGATGTTACAGAAAAAACATCTAAGTGAGTTTATACTCTACAAACTATACAAAAGCACGATGGGTAACACAACATTCAATCTCTATGCTAAAGAAATTTACACACTGGTTCCAAAGGTAAGAGTCATATAAATTACTGTAATCAAAGGAGAATGCAGCAATTTCTCTACAAGAAATAAAACTAAGTGTAACACAAGTAGTCGTCAGTGAGCAATTTGTTCCTACAGAGTGCAAAGGAGAGCTACGTAATTTTAATAGCCATCTAAGCTGAGTCTTAAAGGACAGGCAGGATTATAACTGGAAAGGGACAGCCAAGGGAAATGCCTAATCTGCTTGGGACACAAGATTAATTTAGTTTGACTAGAACAGAGGGCATGTTGAACAACAGTGATAGCCAAACCTGGAAGACAGACTTGGCCTCATGGTGGATAGCCATATATGTCAGCCTAAGTCACTGAGTGACAAGTGAAAAGTGACAAGTGACAAGGTGAAGAATACAAAACATTTGCTTTAGAGAAATTAATCTAGTGATCACAATGAAAAAATAGTCAGGAAATCCAGGGGGTGAGGTAGTACAATAGCCTTTGCAATAACCAAAATGAGAAGTGCTGTTGAACCTTGAACAACATGAGGGTTAGAGGGGCCAGCCTCCTGCCCAGTCAAAAATCAAGATACCTTTTTACTCCCCAGAAACTTAACTAATAGCCTACTGTTGAACAGAAGCCTTATCAGTAACATAAACAGTTGGTTAATACTTATTTTGTATGTTATATGTATTATATACTATACTTACAATAAAGGAAGCTAAAGAAAAGAAAATATGAAGAAAATCTTAAGGAAGAGAAAATACATTTACCATACCGTACTGTATGTATCAAAAAAAAAAAAAAAATCCATGCATAAGTGGACTCATATAGTTCAAACAGGTGTTGTTCAAGAATCAGCTCTAATAGGGTGCCTGGGTGGCTCAGTGGGGTAAGCCTCTGCCTTTGGCTCTGTTCATGATCTCAGGGTCCTGGGATTGGCGCCGCATCTGACTCTCTACTCTGCAGGGAGCCTGCTTCCCCGTCTCTCTCTGTCGGCCTCTCTGCCTACTTGTGATCTCTCTCTCTGCCAAATAAATAAATAAAATCTTAAAAAAAAAAAATTACCTCTAATAAGTTGACTAAAGGTTACAGCTGAAATGGGTAGTGTTATAGGCTGAACTGCATTCCCCCAAATTCATATGTTGAAATCCTTACCCCCAGTGTTTCTATATTCTGCTATATTTGGCGATAGGTTCTTAAAGAGATAATTAAATTAAAATAAATTCATTAGGTGGTGCCTGGGTGGCTCAGTCAGTTAAGCATCTGTCTTCAACTCAGGTCATGATCCTAGAGTCCTAGGATTGAGTGCCACACCAGGGTCCCTGCTCATTGGGGAGCCTGCTGCTCCCCCTGCTTGTGCTTTCTCTCACTTTCTCAAATAAATACATAATCTTTAAAAAATAAAATAAAGTCATTGGACTAGGCCCTAAGTCAATATGATAGTGTCATTATAAAAGGAGGAAATATAGAACCAGACACAGAGGGAAGACCATGTAAAGACAAAGAGAAGATGGCCATATAAGCAAAGGAAAGATGGCACAAAAGGAAACAATCTTAATAACATCTTATTCTCAGACTTACAGCCTCCAAAATTGTGAGAAAATAAATTGCTAGGGTGCCCGGGTAGCTCAGTTGTTAAGCATCTGCCTTAGGCTTGGGTCATGATTCCAGGGTACTGGGATCAAGCCCCACATCAGGCTCCCTGCTGGGCAGGAAGCCTGCTTCTCCCTCTCCCACTCCCCTGCTTATGTTTCCTCTCTCGCTATTTCTCTGCGTGTCAAATAAATAAATAAAATCTTAAAAAAAAAAAAAAAAAGAAAGAAAGAAAGAAAATAAATTTCTATTGCTTAGGACACCAAGTCTGAGGTACTTTCTTATGGAAGTCTTAGGAAACTAATACAGACAGAAACAGACAGATGTGAGAGATTTGGGGAAAGACTAATTTAGAGCTGTGGGAAACAACTAGAAGGAAGTAATGGAGGAGGGTAAAAGTTCAGAAGATAGGAGTTTGGATGGCAGGAAATAAGAAATAACAGACATTAAGGACACTGAGAGAAGCTGGTTTGAGGAAAAATGACAATTCAGTTTGGAAAACATTAAATTTGAATTCTGACAAGACATCCTTACAAAAGCATAAATTAAAGTAATTGCAAATGTGGCAAAGGAACTCAGGAAAGAGCTAAATTTTGGAGTCATCCTGATGTAAGTGGAAGTTGAAGCTATAAGAATAGAGATTTTCAGTAAGGGTATGAAGAGTAAGAATAAAAAATTGAGACAAAACTTGGAGGAGGACCTAAGTCTCATTGACAAAATGAAGGTTCAGAGACTGAGGGAAAGGAGTGATCACTGAAGTCTTCAGGTTTTATGGCCTCAAAGCACAGAAGTAACTTAATCACCATTTCTACTTCATTCTTTATTCTCCTGATGTACAAATTTCTGTCAAAGACCTGACATATAGTTCCGTGCCTTTGTTACTGGGTAACCAGATGCTAAAGGGGAGTTCCTCAAAGCTCCTGTTAGTCTCCCAGTTGAGGCCCAAGAGGCACTAAGTATGTCACATTATACAGTTGCCACAACTGGAGCTGGATGGCTTCCCCTGGTTCTTACACAGAAGTTGTAGAGCAGCCCTGCTTTGCCCCAACAGATACTCCCCCTAGCATACACGTCATACAAAAACTGAAAACTAGGAATGAGGGTGGGAGAAAGAGCTGAGTCACCACCTTGTTAAGAAGTGATATGTTTGTGATGATGGGAAGAGGGTACTTTGCCGACCACCTCCATTCATTGTACCATAGGATGAGGCTGAGGATGCCATACAGGAAAAATGGTTGGCGTTCTGTTCTTCAATTAGTTATCTACCTGGGCAGTGGACTTGAACATCATCTTTACCTGTGCCAGTCCAAACAGAACTGAAGGTACCTAGAGTGTGATGAAGGGAGAGACAGGTACCCAGCAAGACAGTTGGACCTCATACCATCCAGGGTGGAAAAGGAAGTATGAGTTTCCTGTGGTCTAGCGGACACTGAATCAGGTGGTTAGGCTTGTACTTTGCTGGTTCCCACCTCAGAGAACTACTCACTGGATGAGGGAATCTCATCCCTAGAGCCTCTTTTCATTCTGCATATAGATTTACTAAGCACTTATTATGTCCTCAATACTACGTGAGCTTCCTAGAATAAACAGATGCATGGAACATAGCACCTGACATACAGGAATTTGCACATGCACACACGCACACACACACACACACAAACACACACAATAGCTTTTGGGGCAGTCACAACTTGTGAGAGTACCAACATGAAACATGGGGACCTAACATCAAAGAGCTGTGATGGTGAGAACTGTTAAGAATGCTAGAGGTTGATTTATCTGGATCCCTCATCTCAAAGTGGGGCAGAGAAATAAACTCATACCAGCCCCCAGAAGACAGCCAACATTTGAACCCTAGCCCCATAGACAGCAACAAATGTCAGTCAGTACTGGTCAGAAAAACAAACATACCAACAAAGTGAGGATAAGAGCTGCTCTCCCATTTCAAGAAAGGTAAGGACAGAGCTGGTGAAGTTCAGGCCACACTCTCCCACCACCACACAGAGCTGAAGAAGTGGGGTAAAGAATAAAAAGAAGATGACAACCTCCCTCACACTTCAGATCCTGGGAGCAACTGGTCAAGACATCCATAGACAGAGGAGAGGAGAGAAGATTTAAATCAAGATTGAGATTAAAGTTTTAAACTAGACAAGATTTTTAACAAATGAAAGTAACCAGAAAATTATGATATCTTTACAAGTTATCCTTGAGAAATTAGAAAAAAAATTAACAAGACATTGAAAGTAGTGATTGGGAAAAAAAGTTAAGCTTCATGTTGTTACTCTCACAAAGCTGTAATGCCCCCCAATAAACTAGTTTTGAACACAATCACTCAGATGCAAGGCAGGCATTGTGTTCTCTGCACTTGTTTATTCCAGGAAGCTTGCATAATACTGAGAACACAATAAGTGGTTAATAAATTTATGTGCAGAATGAAAGAAGATCCAAGGGATAGTAATTTTTGGCAACCACTACAGAGAATAGGGATGACACACCTTAAGAAAAGGATTTAGATTAGAAACTTGATCCTCAGTGAGCAGGGGCAGAAGTGGAGTCAGAGTCTGGAATAAGAAAGTAAAAGATGAAGTGGAGGGTAAGGAAATAGAAACACCCTGTAAGTATAAATAACCAGAAATCTGGTAATGTAAGGGGAAGAGACATGAGATGGCCCTAGGAAGTCAGAAAAGCAAAGACTTAGGATATAATCAACTTGAGCCTTTTTTAACATCTAAAAAAAGGAACAACTGAAAAGAGAAAGAACAAAGATTTAAAGACTAAAGGTAGTAACTGATGAGCAACATCTTTGATTAATAGCATTCTCTTTTGGGCGCCTGAGTGGATCAGTGGGTTAAGCCGCTGCCTTCGGCTCGGGTCATGATCTCAGGGTCCTGGGATCGAGTCCCACATCGGGCTCTCTGCTCAGCAGGGAGCCTGCTTCCTCCTCTCTCTGCCTGCCTCTCTGCCTACTTGTAATCTCTCTCTGTCAAATAAATAAATAAAATCTTTTTAAAAAAATAGCATTCTCTTTCTTAAACAATTAGACTGTATCAAACAATTTAAGTACTATTAAAGATTTTATCTATCTTAAATTATCAAACTCCTTAATGACAAGATCTCAAATATTGGAGCAAGAAGGAATGATTTTGCTAGCTATAAAACCACAACTCCTCATCCTGTAAAACGTTTCTCTAACTATAAAGAGAGCATTGCATTTGCAAAAACCAATGTAAAAAAAAAAGAATATTTCCACACATATTTTATTTCCTCTCTTTGAAGTCAGATGTTATGTCTTTCACAATGTCACATCCCACAAGGTACTAATCACAGTGTATTACATATCATAAGTGTTCAATAACAGTAAAAATCAATTAATCTGGAAAACAGATTAATTAAGAAAACAGTTCCATTTATAGTTGCATCAAAGAGAACAAAATATCTAAGAATAAACTTAAAGAGGTAAAAAACCTGTACATTGACAATGATACGACAATGATGAAAGAGACACAAAAAATATCTAGGGTTCATGGATTGGAATAATTAATATTGCTAAAATATCCATACCACCAAAAACAAACTATGGATTCAATGAAATCCTTATCAAAAGTCCAACAATGTTTTTTTTTTCACATAAATAGAACAAACAATCCTAAAATTTGTGTGGAACTACAAGACTCCAAATAGCAGAAGTACTTTTTTTTTTTAATATTTTATTTATTTATTTGACAGAGAAAGAGAGAGATGACAAGTAGGAAATAGGCAGAGAGTCCGGCAGAGAGAGGGCAAAGCAGGATCCCTACTGAGCAGAGAGCCCGATGTGGGGCTCGATCCCAGGACCCTGAGATCATGACCTGAGCCTAAAGTGCAGGCTTAACCCACTGAGCCACCCAGGTGCCCCATCAGAAGCACCCCTGAGAAATGAGAACAAAGATGAAGGCATCACACTTCTTGATTTCAAACTATATTATAAAGCACTGGCAATCTAAATAGCATATTTGCAGAAACACAAACAAATATATCAATGAAACAGAGCAAAGAGGCCAGAAATGTACCCATATGGTCATCAATTTATGACATAGGAGCCAAGAATATACAATGGGGAAAAGAGAGTCTCTTCAATAAATGCTGTTGAGAAAACTGAACAGCCACACACTAAAGAATGAAACTAGACCCTAAATTACACCATACACAAAATTCAACTCAAAATGGATTGAAGACTTGAACATATGACCTGCAATCATTAAACTACTAGAAGAAAACAAGTGGTAAGCTCCCTGACATCAGTCTTGGCAATGATTTTTGGGGGATTTGACACCAAAAGCAAAGATAACAGAAGCAAAAATAAGTAGGACTACATCAAACTAAAACGATTCTGCACAGCAAAGAAAACCATTAACAAAATGAAAGGCAACTTGCTAGATGGGAGAAAATATTTATAACTCATATATGTGAGAAGAAATTAATATCTAAAATGTATAGAAGACTCATAAAACTCAATAGGGAACAAAAAATGTGATTTAAATTGGGCAGAGGATTTGAATAGACATTTTTCCAAAGCAGACATCCAGATGGCTAAAAGACCCGTGAAAAGACAGATGCCCAACATCACTCATCATCAGAGAAATCCAAGTCGAAACCAAAATGAGATGTCCCTTCACACCTCTCAGAATGCCTAAAATGAAAAACTCAAGAAACAAGTGTTGGTGATGATATGGAGAAAAAAAAAACCCTCATGCACTGTTGGTGGGAATGCAAAGTGGTATAATCACTATGGAATACAGTATGGAGCTTCCTTAAAAAAAATAAAAATTGAGCTACTATATGATCCAGCAATTGTACTTCTGGATATTTATCCAAAGGAAACAATCACTATCTCAAAAAGTTATCTGTTCCCCCACTCCTTTTTCATTGCAGCATTATTTACAATAACTAAGACATGGAAAAAATATAAGAATTCATTGCTAGATTAATGAATAAAGAAAATGTGGTATGTACGCGCACACACACGCACACAAACACACACACACACACAAAATGGAATTATTATTCAGTCATAAAACAGAAGAAAATATTGCTATTTGAGATAACATGAATGGACTTGAGGGCTTTATTTTAAGTGAAATAAGTAACACAGAGATCTGTTTGATCTCACATTTATGTGGTATCTAAAACTAACCAAATTCATAAATACAGAGAACAGATTGGTAGGTCCCAGAAACAGGAGCTGGATGAAATGGGTGAAGGTCATCAAAAAGTACGAACTTCCAGTTATAAGACAGTTAACTAAGTCCTCGGGATATAATGTACAGCACCATAATTATGGTTAACACACTGTATTGTGTATTTAAAAGTTGCTAAGAGAGATCTTAAAACTCTTCTACACAAGAAAAAAATTTTTAACAATGTGTGGTAATGGAATTTAACTAAACTCATTGTGGTAATCATTTCATAGTATGTGAGATCATTATGTTGTATACCTAAAACTAATATAATGTTATATATCAATTATCTCAATGTAAAAATCAACCACTATATTATTTCAATTGATTTTAAAAGAAACCTAACTGTAGATAAAGTTCACTGATTCCTTGCAGTAATATATGTTGAGCTTTCATGCCAAGAACTAGTCTAGACCCTAAGAATATATGATGAATAAAGAAGATGTCATTTGTACTCCATGGAACACATAGGGGGAACAAGAGAAGGAGAAAAATATATATAATCATACAGTTTTATACTCAATCAAGCAAAAGATTGGGATGCATTACTTTATAAACTGCTTCCTTGGGTTCTATCAATCTATTCTATCTATATGCTCTGTTCTCATTAATAGCATGAAAATAAGTAATAACTCTTGTGATACATTATGTTAATGGCCTCAATTCTTTCCACTGCCTATATCCATATGCTTTGCAATTCCTCCAGTAAAAGGAATGATATTTTTCTGTTCCTTAACCTTAGATTTATCCATTCTTTGATCAAAAGAACACTGGTGAGTGTAATGCCACTTGAGCTTGCCCTCTTACATGTCTACCACTGCCATAAGGAGGACATGCAAGACTTAGCCTACAGTCCCAGGAAAAGAAAGGGAGATGTGTGAAGCAGACTAGTCCAAGCCAGTTACCCTAGCTGAGCCTAATCTAGATCTGCTGACCTCCACCTGACCCACAAACACAGGAGTTTAGTAAACGTTTTTGTTTTATGTCATTAAGAGAGCGTGGCTCCTTGTTACACAAGGATACAACTTTATATATACTTATCTCAATAGATCCTAATGCTGTGTTCATCTGACAGAACAGAACAAGCACTGTACTGTCATGGAAAAAAAAAAGCTGTAGGACGTGTGGATGTATCTGGACATGTAATTAGGTGTTACAATCTACAATTTAGTGAGAAACTAAATTCCCAGTACTATAAATTACATAAATAGGAGAACCAAGTAGAATATCAGTCCACTTCTCATTACCAGCCTTCTTATCCTTACCAAATGAAGTTCACGACTTAGCCCTAAGACCTAGCTAAAATTTACTGTTTCTCAAACTGTCATACTGAACAGATCATGACATACAGAAGCCAAGGAAAATATATGAAATTCATGTTTTGCTGGGCCCCACATGCTGTGGTGTTTTCAAACCCACATGCATCCACCAAGAAGCACTCAGAATGTTTGATTCTGGAAAAAAAAAAAAAGTTCATAACAAGAATAGAGTACAGAACAAAAATCAACTCAACAAGTCCCACCATATGTTTTTCATTCTCTTGTATTCTATAAAGGAAGTGAATGTGGTATTGTACACTGGATTCCCAGCCCAGAAAATTCTAGCTATTCTTTTTAATTTCATATTTAAAGAAAGCCCTGGGTTACCCTCTGCCCTACTTCTGAAATAGCAATTGAAGGAAAGGAGGTAATCCACCAAGAAGTAAATGTTGTATCTTTCCTAGTGTAACAGGTTTGGACTCATGCTCCATGCTTAATGCTAAGATGTTCTCTATATTTTGTATACAGGTTGCCAGGATCCACCAGAGAGGATAATGTACCTCCACTACAAGAGAAGAGACCTCTGGCAAATCACTGCAGTGTTAAAAGGAAACTCACTCAGATAGCCTTCTTTGCTCTTAAAGTCCAAAGTAATATTTAAAGATATGCACTCAGTCTGGATGCCTATTTAAAGTTAGCTATCTAGGGGCTCCTGGGTGGCTCAGTCAGTTAAGCGACTGCCTTCAGCTCAGGTCATGATCCCAGGGTCCTGCGATCAAGCCCTGCATTGGGCTCCCTGCTCAACAAGGAGCCTCCTTCTCCATCTACTCCTCCTCCCACTTGTGCTCTCATACTCTCTCTTTCTCATTCTCTCTTTCAAATAAATAAATAAAATTTTAAAGTTTGTTATCTAAACAAAAACTTCTCTCGTTCCTTGGAATGTATAAAAAAGATAGGTATTATGTGTATGCATATGTCTGTATATACATACACAAATATATGTTACATATATATTTGGTATACTAAATGTGTTAACCCTAATACAGCTATAAACACAGACACAAATCATGTATCTTTGATTTCATTCTACCAGGATCCTACAATGAATATGATAGCACTCTATACTTCAAATCTTTCAGAAAAAGGTTGTTGGGGTTTGTTTTTTTTAATTGTCAAAAATATGGAGTCTATCATTTATAAAAATTTAGTGCACCCCATAGGTAAAATGAAAACATTTCAAAGGATTCTTCTGTGCATGTAGAAGTAAGAACAGACAAATATATTCCATCTTCCATATCTTACACATCAAAACTACTACTTTCATAGTGAATTTAACAAGAAAGTTATAGGGTTCCTGAGCAGCACAGAAAATCAATCCATTGCTGAGACATTTTGATTATCAATATGCAAATGCTGATAGGTGCCAGAAGTTTGTTTGTTTCTTTCTTTTTTTTTTTTTTTTAAAGATTTTATTTATTCGAGTGAGAGAGAGAAAACGAGCAAGGCAGAGAAGGAGGGGTAGAGGGACAGGGAGATGCAGACTCCTATGGGGCTCTATCCCTTGACCCTGGGATCATGAGCTGAGCCAAAAGCAGATGCTTACCTAACTGAACCATCCATCCAGGTACATCACGAGAATTATTTTAGAAAGTTTGGCCTTTAACGATTATCAGGTATGATAAATTCAGGTAATCTTAAAATTCAAAAGCTTTTGGATGAATAGTATTGCTGTTTCTTGTTACTCATTGTCCATTTAAAATCCATTAACCAGAGATATATACATTTCACAAACACATATATTCAGTCAAACTATATATGCTCACATATTAAATAGCTGAAGTCAAATGACAATATTTTTATATTTCACATTAAAATATGCAAACTCTCATTGGTAAACATCTAAATTCAAAGTCAATATCTTATTTTCATAAAGCTAATAGTGTAGAGGCTATTTCTAAACCTGTATTCCTTTTAAAATACCAGATGATTTCTGTACATTGACTTTGTATCCTGCCACATTACTGAATCGCTGTATGAGTTCTAGTAGTTTGGGGGTGGAGTCTTTTGGGTTTTCCATATAAAGAATGATGTCCTCTGAGAAGAGAGAGAGTTTGACTGCTTTCTTATACACTAACAATGAAAATACAGAAAGGGAAATTAGAGAACTGATTCTATTTACTATAGCACCAAGAACCATAAGATACTTGGGAATAAACCTAACCAAAGAGGTAAAGGATCTGTACTCGAGGAACTACAAAACACTCATGAAAGAAACTGAAGAAGACACAAAAAGTTGGAAGACCATTCCATGCTCTTGGATCAGAAGAATAAACATTATTCAAATGTCCATACTTCCTAGAGCAATCTATACTTTTAATGCCATTCCGATCAAAATTTCACCGGTATTCTTCAAAGAGTTGGAGCAAATAATCCAAAAATTTGTATGGAATCAGAAGAGACCCAGAATCACTAAGGAAATGTTGAAAAACAAAAATAAAACTGGGGACATCATGTTACCTGATTTCAAGCTTTACTACAAAGCTGTGATCACCAAGACAGCATGGTACTGGCATAAAAACAGTCACATAGACCAGTGGAACAGAGTAGAGAGCCCAGATATGGACCCTCAACTCTATGGGCAAATAATCTTCGACAAAACAAGAAAAAATATACAATGGGAAAAAGACAGTCTCTTCAATAAATGGTGCTGGGAAAACTGGGCAGCTATATGTAAAAGCATGAAACTCGACCATTCTCTCACACCGTACACAAAGATAAACTCAAGATGGATAAAAGACCTCAACATGAGACAGGAATCCATCAGAATCCTAGAGGAGAACATAGGCAGTTAATCTCTTCAATACTAACCACAGCAACTTCTTTCAAGCTATGTCTCCAAAGGCAAAGGAAACAAAAGCCAAAATGAACTTCTGGGACTTCATCAAAATCAAATGCTTCTGCACAGCAAAGGAAACAGTCAAGAAAACAAAGACGCAACCCACGGAATGGGAGAAGATATTTGCAAATGACAGTACAGACAAAAGGCTGATATCCAGGATCTATAAAGAAATCCTCAAACTCAACACACACAAAACAGATAATCACAAAAAATGGGCAGAAAATATGAACAGACACTTCTCCAATGAAGACATACAAATGGCTCTCAGACACATGAAAAAATGTTCATCATCACTAGCCATCAGGGAGATTCAAATTAAAACCATATTGAGATATCACCTTACACCAGTTAGAATGGCCAAAATTAGCAAGACAGAAAACAACATGTGTAGGAGGGGATATGGAGAAAGGGGAACCCTCTTCCACTGTTGGTGGGAATGCAAGTTGGTGCAGCCTCTTTGGAGAACAGTGTGGAGATTCCTCAAGAAATTAAAAATAGAACTTCCCTAGGACCCTGCCATTGCACTATTGGGTATATACCCCAAAGATACAGATGTAGTGAAAAGAAGGGCCATCTGAACCCCAATTTTTATAGCAGCAATGGCCACAGTTGCCAAACTGTGGAAAGAACCAAGATACCCTTCAACGAACGAATGGATAAGGAAGATGTGGTCCATATATACTGTGGAGTATTATGCCTCCATCAGAAAGGATGAACACCCAACTTTCGTAGCAACATGGACGGGACTGGAGGAGATTATGCTGAGTGAAACAAGTCAAGCAGAGAGAGTCAATTATCATATGGTTTCACTTACTTGTGGAGCATAACAAATAGCATGGTGGACATGGGGAGATAGCAGAAGGGAGTTGGGGGAAATTGGAAGGGGAGGTGAACCAGGAGAGACTATGGACTCTGAAAAACAATCTGAGGGGTTTTAAGTGGTAGGGGGGTGGGAGGTTGGGGGAACTGGGTGGTGGGTATTAGAGAGGGCATGGATTGCATGGAGCAACTGGGTGTTGTACTAAAACAATGAATACTGTTATGCTGAAAATAAATAAAAAATAAATTTTAAAAATATATACAAAAAATAAATAAATAAAATAAAATACCAGATGAACACCTTAATCCAGAATCTTAAAATCAACTAATAACTTCTAAGAGCTAATACTGACAACATGCTACATACTATTATACCTTCAAACTGACTGGATTCGATCATGAGCTAGAGCTGGTCCTTGTCTAACCTGTTTCCTTCCAATCTGCCTTTTGTTCACTAGGCCACACCATCTTCTCCCCATCTTGGAAACTCTCAATTTTCTGTTCCCACTGCTTGGAATGTTCTTTCCTTGGCTTGTTGGTTCCTTCTCCCCCACAAGGCCTCTGCTGAATTAGCAACCTCTCCCCCACCCCCGAGAGACCTCTGACCACGCTTTGTTGCTTTGTTTGTTTCTTTTATCATAACCAACAATTAGGTTCTTTTTTTTTTTTTTTTTTTTTTGGTCTACAAACTGACTGGATTCAACAGATAAATAAGTCATTCATCCTGTCAAAATATTCTATACTCCATGAAATTAATTAACAGGTATTAGTGGAATGCCACTCTAACCCAACACAAGACTGGCCTGAAGGCCTTCTTCAGAAATAACTCATCTCTTTTCAGCTTCCCTAGCCATAAAGCCTACTTTATTAACTACCTCAGATTCTATCTACACACACACACACACACACAAAACTGATGTGTAGATTTAATATTATGCACTTATCAAGAGAAAAACAATGTTGAAGACAAATCTTTTATCTCTCTTGAAGACATCTTGACATCTGATTTCACTCTTTTTAAATGTTCCAAGGAACTCTACTAGTACTCTAGAGAACACTCCTTTCACCTCTTAAATTCACTAATAACTAGGTAAAAGCCAATGGACAATGAAGTCCTACAGAGAGACCCTTGAAAGACTACAGAGGACATCAAGGAAAGATATGTCACCCAAAAGTGTTAACACCCTGATTGCATTCGGTGTTACCACTGGAGGCCCACCCTTTATCAGACACAGAAAAGTGTTACAAAACAGAAATCTGTTTTGGCTGTGGTGAGAAAAACACTTCATAATCCATAAAATTACTACTCCTGCCATACCCACACTTCAAATGTTTTACAATTTAAATCCTTAATAATGCTACACATGTTTAGGATGCCTCCCTGAAGACTTCTAATATGCACATTTGTGAAGAATCTGTCAAGTTCATGAGATTATGCTGGTACTTGAAACTGGGATAAGAAAGGATAGCTCATGCTTTGAACACTAAATACTTCCCTGTACAGCATTTATAAATTGCCACTGGTGACTGAATCTATGCTAAACCAAACATATGTGGTCACTTATTCAAAGAAAATGTATCCTTTTGGGATAACAGGGAAGGTTTTACACTGTGAGGACTACACAGTTAGAGGGAGCTGAACTCTGTACCCTGAGAATTTGATTAGTGTGCCAAGTCCAGATCTTTGTTTCACCTTCTATTTTATTCCCTTATAGCACCTGACATTGTTTTAAATTTTTTTGAGAATTTTTAAAAAATGAAAAGTATCGTTAGTCAACTAGTACTAAGAAAAATGTTTGTTAATAATTTTATTTAACAAATTTTATTATTTCTAACTTTAATTTTAAAGTGATAATTGGTAAAATCTGAGGTATTCCTTTCACATTTCTAACACCATATCACGTACTTCTGGCACACAACGGAAATTACATTTCCAAAAATGGCATTACAAATGTAAATCAGCTATAATTCATATTCTCCCCCTTAGAAGCAAAGCTATAATATAGGATTAGTTTCCTGAAGAAAAGTCTAATACCCAACTTTGGTAGAAATTTCTGATGACTATAATTCAATAAAATAATGCAGGTCAGTATACTCCTAACAGAAGCCATTAAGAATGTTTGCAATACTCTGGTTAGATCTCTTCATGTGTTAGGACTGTACTTCCCTCCTTCCTTGGGAAGGCAGCATGGTCACGTGACTTGATTTGGCCAATGAAATGTGAGAGACAGTGACTGAAAGTCACCTGCAGTTGGAAGCTTTAAAAGTTAGTATACAATTTAACATGTCTTTTACCTCTGTGAGGGTGCCTGTCAATGCTCAGAAAGAGGGCTGCTCTATTAGCCAGGATCCTATAATACTAATGAACTGCAGCAAACCCCCCAGCTGACCTGGTATATAATATACATGAAGTGTCAGCAAGAAATACACCTTAGTTATTACAAGCTGCTGAGATTTGAGGATTGTGGGTTATTGTGGAGCAAACTAACCTAAAGTAACTGATGTACACTTTTTTTTTTAAGATTTTATTTATTTATTTGACAGAGATCACAGTGGGCAGAGAGGCAGGCGAGGGTTGGGGGAAGCAGGTTCCTCACCGAGCAGAGAGCCCAATCTGGGGCTCAATCCCAGGACCCTGAGATCATGACCTGAGCTGAAGGCAGAGGCTTAACCCACTGAGCCACCCAAGTGCCCCCTGATGTACACTTTTAGATATTAAACTACTATAAAGCTCTCTAAAAGACATCTAAATCATTCAGTGACCAATCACATAAATGTTGACTTATTCTGAGGCAACAATATATTGAACAGTAATCTCATTTATAAAGTCGCCTTCTGTCTTGCATCTTCAACATCTCTCTCCAGTGGCTCCTTCCACACAGCAGTCAGACAAGATAAAAGCCTCACTGCCAGTGAGTTACCTCCGTTAACCTTGTTATGTCTGAATTTTTTAATCCACTTCTCTTCTCTCTTCACTGTTAATATTTCTGAGGGCATAGACTACAATCACTGCCTCTATTTTCCATTTTACTTTATGTATTCTGGCTTCCACTACTTATACTTTAAGGAAAATATTCTACCAATGAGTTTCTAACTACCCAATCCATGGCTCTTTGCTTGCCCCCATTTTTCAATTTTTCTTTCATATTCAAGAATGATTACCATCCCTTATCCTTGCAATTCCTCCTTTTCCTTCTGTGATATTATATCATTTTAATTCTCCCCTAAAATGTGTCCTATCAGTCTCCTTGGTTGGTTCTTATTTTTCCTCTATTTCTCTCAATATAAGTATTCCCCAGGGTCTTTTCAGATCTTTCATTCCTTTTCCATCTCTCCCTTAATAATATTAACCACTTGCACAGCTTCAACTGTCATTAATATACAGATGATTCCCAAGACTCTCTACCTTCAGCTTGTTTCCTGCTTATTCAGTTCCCTGATATATATTTCCTCTTGACCATAATGCTGGAACCACAAAAATAAGTATTTTTTAATAGCTTCACAAAAATATTTTATTTTTAATATCTATTTCTCCTATTGAATTTTCATTCTTCATTAATATTCTCAACAAGTCTCTACAGTGTAAAATGATCTTCAATAATTTTATTTTCCTCATTAACCACGTTCAACCAGTTTTTAAATCCTATCTGTAAATTTAGTAATAATTTAACACAAGACTACTATGAAAAAAGGCTACATTTTCTGTTGGTATGACTTGGCTTACTAACTTATCATAAAGAACAGAGTTATACATAATAGAAAAATTGAATCCAATAAAGTAGAAAAAGGGTTATATGCCACAACCAAGTCGGATTTATTCCAGCTATGCCAGACTGGTTCAATAATATAAAAATAAATTAGTGTAATCCATTATATCAATAGCCTAAGGAATAAATTTTGTATGATCGTATCAATGGATACAGAAAAAACATCTGACAAAATCATAAAATTGACCAAAACAAACAACTTCTGGTACTAATAATATAGGAAAGTGGCAAGATACAAGGTTAATACACAAACACAACTGCTTCCCTATATACCAACAATGAATAATTGCAACTAGAAATTTAAAACAAACACCATTTATAGTTATCAAAAGTGGCAAAAAAAAAAAGAAGTAGATATAAATCTAACAAATTATATAAAGATCTATGTGACAAAAACTACAAAACTCTGATGAAAGAAATCAAAGAATTAAACAATAGAGAGATATTCCACATTCATGAATAAGAAAACTCAATACTGTTAAGATGTGAAGCTTTTCCCAACTTGATCTATAGACTCAATGTAATCCCAATCAAAACCCCATCAAGTAGGGGCACCTAAGTGGTTCAGTTGGCTAATCATCCAACTCTTGATTTCAGCTCAGGTTATGATCTCACCATTGTGAGATTCAGTCTCGATTCATGCCAGGTTCCCCCCGGATGTAAATTTGCTTAAGATTCTCTCCCTCTCCCCCTTCCCCCCCCCCCAAAATAGCAAGTTATTTTGCAGCTATTCACAAACCAGTTGTAAAGTTTACATGGAAAGACTAAAGACCAGAACAGCAAACATAATATTGAGAAAGAACAAAGTTAGACGATTGACACTACCCAACTTTAAGACTTATTGTAAAGCTATAGTAATTAAGATTGTGATATTGATGAAAAAACAGACAGACATATGAAACAAAATAGAGATCCCAGAAATAGACCTACACAAATATTGTCAATTGATCTTTAACAGAGGTACAAATGCAGTACAATGGAGTAAATGTAGTCTTTTCAAACAAATGGTATTGGTACAACTGGACATCCACATGTAAAAAAAAAATCTAGACATAAACTTTATACCTTTCATAAAAATTAATTCAAAATAGATCATAGATCTAAATGTAAAAGACAAACCTATAAAACTCCTAGAAAATAACATAAGAAAATATGTGTGACCTTGGATTTGACAATGACTTTTCAGATAAAATACCAAAACCACAGTCCATGAAAAAGAAAATTGACAAATTGGACTTCGTTAGTATTAAAATTACAAACTTCTGCTCTTCAAAAGACACTGTTAAGAGATGAGAAGACAAACAAAAGACTGAGATAAAATATTTGTAAAATACATTACATGTATCTATAACTATATTTTATATTTATGTGTATGCAAATACGTGTGTGTATAGAGAGAGAGAGAGCAGGTGATGTAGGTATCTATATGACAGATTAAATATTTATATATATTAAATATATATTTAGTATACATTTGTATATTAATTTAAAATATTTAATATATATATTTATATGGGAGACAGGAGGATGAGAGAGAGAAAGTTTGAATAATGGTAGAAGAGAGGCAGGAATAATCAAATAAATAATACTCCCTTTCACCAAAAATCTCAGAACTAGGAAATTACAGATTGAAAAGTGCACCACCACAAGTACCCATTTTAGCAAATGAATAAGAGTCACACAAAAGCATTTCATACTACAATTTCAGAAAATTGTGGATAAAGAGAAGCTTCATAAAATTACAGATAGAAAACCAGAATGCCTGGGAAAAATAGAGAATCAGGAAATGCATTCGAATTCTCAGCTATAATAATGGAAACTGGAAGACAAATGTGGCCAAAATTCTGAGCTAAAATGATTTCCAATTTAAAATTCTTTCATAACTAAACTAAAAATCCAAACATGGCAACTGAATAAGGACATCCTCAGACATAAAAAGTCTCAAAAATTAACTTCTCATATACCCTTTCTCAAGACTTAATGGCTGATGTAGTCTGCCACATGCAGACAGTCAGCCAAGGAAGAAGAAATGAGATCCAGGAAGAGGCAGAAGAAGCACAGAGAATGCATAAGACCAGGCTGAAGTGAAGCTTCAGAACAACAGTTTCTCTGGCACAGAAAACACTAGTCCAGAAGGGAAGTAGATTGAAAGCTCCAAGAAAAGCGTCACCAAGAAAACAAACAAAAAAGAATCTTATAGGTTGCCTGAGGGGTTTTGTTTGTTTGTTTGTTTGTTTACCACAGTGACATGAATTTGATAGCTTTGAAAAAGTATCTTAAGGTAAAGTGAATCTTAAGAAGTATAGAAAGTAAAGAAGTAAACAAAAATAAGGCAATATTTAATTCCAAGGGGAAATGTCATCCTATGACACTACGTAATTCAGTTGTGACAAACTTCTATGTAATCATAATGAAATAATCATTGAATAATGATTGAACAACAACAAAAAAAAGATAGCTATATTTAAAGGGTAGGAGGGAAATATATGTGTGTATTGTGGGGTGAGCCACTGCAGGCATAAGAGAATAAAATCTTCATCTTAAAAGGCTAGGTATCAATGGAAAATGTATGCAGACTTTTTAAAATAAAAAATAGTCTTGCAAGCATATTACTTAGAAATAGGGAGATAAATAACAGAAATAACATCTAAATAGTTTCATGTGGTTGTTTCTATGAAATAGCAATCAAGGGTAAAGAGAATGGGGCAGGAAAAAAGACTATTTTATCACACTATGATTTTTTAAACTATATTCCTATATTAACATATTTATTGGCATTTGTTGGCTGTCAGTTTTGCTTTTACAAGTTGAGCTTCTTTTTTGACAACAGCAAATGGAAAGAGAGTTGATATTTTCCTAAGTTCTATCCTGCAAATGAAAAAATTTTCTAAGGTATGTTGAAAGAAATTTATTTTTAAAAAGTGTTACAATACTGGGCGCCTGGGTGGCTCAGTGGGTTAAGCCGCTGCCTTCGGCTCGGGTCATGATCTCAGGGTCCTGGGATCGAGTCCCACATCGGGCTCTCTGCTCCGCAGGGAGCCTGCTTCCTCCTCTCTCTCTGCCTGCCTCTCTGCCTACTTTTGATCTCTCTCTGTCAAATAAATAAATAAATAAATAAATATTTTTTAAAATAAAGTGTTACAATACTTACAAAATAAGAGACAAAAGAAGAAAAACATATACCCATACCTCTAAAAACCACTCCTGGTACCCTATCCCAGTAAGAATTTGTTCATTACCTTCTTTTGCAGCTAACTGGTACTTCTGCTGATTGCAGCATTACTGATAAACTTCATTTTGTAATAGAGTAGTTAAGTAAGGGAATTCTTTTTTTTTTTTTTAAGCTTTTATTTACTTATTTGACAGACAGAGATCACAGATAGGCAGAGAGGCAGGCAGAGAGAGAGGAAGGGAAGCAGGCTCCCTGCTGAGCGGAGAGCCTGCCGCGGGGCTCCATCCCGGGGCTCCATCCCAGGGCTCGATCCCAGGACCCTGGAATCATGACCTGAGCCGAAGGCAGAGGCTTTAACCCACTGAGCCACCCAGGCACCCCAAGTAAGTGAATTCTTAATACTTCCACCAGACTCTACTACGGTGTATGTGTGTGAGTAACTTCTTAATTTCTTAATTATTCCAATGTAATTAAGATTACTTCAAAGCAAAGTATTAATAAGCATGGCAAAAAATAATGAACTTGCATTTGCCCCTTTAATATAAGAAATACATAATTCATTATCTTTTCTAAAAAAGATTTTAATTATTTACTTGACAGAGAGAGAGAGAGAGCACAAGCAGAGGGAGCAGCAGGCAGAGGGAGAGAAAGAAGCATGCTCCCCATTAAGCAGGGAGCCCGATGAGGGAATCTGTCCCTGGACCCTGGGATCATGATCCTAGCAGAAGACAGCCACTTAACCGACTAAGCCACTCAGGCATCCCCATAATTCATTATCTTGATGATTTAGTGACATCATTACTCTCAATTGAGTTAAGGAAAATCTCTCAGAGAACATGTACTCATCAGCAATGTTGTGTAGAATGTATGTTTGGTAGCATTTCATGCTAAAACAATCATAAAGATGATATATCTTAAAATAGATTAAAACTTTGCCACAGCCCATTCTGTGCTGGAGACTGTGGGGTTTTCCTCACTATATCCATTCTCCCCACCTTGCTTTAGTCATCAGCTCCTCACACTTTAGCTGGGCATATGGCTACCTGACTAAAGATTACATGTCCCAGCCCCTGCTGAAGCTAGACGTGTTCGTGGCCCATAGAGATGCAGGACTTCTAGTTTGTGCACTCAAAAATAAGGAGTAGGTTTTCCATACTTCCAACTGATTAGAATATGGACACGATATGGGGGAATGAGAACCATAAAATGAAAGGTTGAAGACAGAAGGATACTGGGTTCCTGATACTGTCAAACTTCGAGACCACCCCAACCACTTAATCAGACCTATGAAAGAGAATAAAAATTTCTATCTTGTCATTCTGTTTTTAGATTCTCTATTGCCTTAGGAAAACCTGTATCCTATCTAATAAAGTTCCACATAACACTTTCCTCAAATATCATTTGGGGGCTCGCGACAACATATTTATTTTACCAAACACCTTTTTCCAAAAGAGTCCAGCTCACTCTCCATAATTTTTCATCATTTTTCTTCTCAGCGTCTCTGACGTAATACAGTAACAATGCTTTAAATTTGGCTCAACCTCTATATCCTATGACCAAGGTGTTCATGTTAGGCTGCTTTCTGCCCTGGAAAATCACATCTGGTTCTATTTCATTACTGCTAGGCAAGCTAAATTTCCAGTTTTCAAGGACCAAGAACAAGATTATTTTAACCCATTTTTCAGACAAATTTATTTTCATTCATAGGTCTTTCAATTCACCAAAACTAGATTTAACATATAAGAAAAGTGATTTAACAGATAGCAACTTATTGCTTTTCCCTAAAGTTATGGCACAAAACAGTTAGTGTCCTTCTACACAACTCACCCATAATTAAAAGCTTTTCACATAATAAAAATAAGTTTTAAAAAGAGTAAGTTTTGACTCTATCGAGTATTTTCATCTGTTTGGAAAGAAAAACACTGCAAAGCATAAATATTCTGTGCCCTTTTCGTTTCCCTTGGCACCTCATTTCTCTCTCCATAAAAAAAGGATAATTATGCCTGCCACAAACTATTTCATGCTGATGTTATGAAGATAAATGATATAACCTATATACGAAAGCATTTTGTGTTTTTAGGAAGAATAAATGCATCTAAATCCAAGACGGTATAATTCTTTATAATGTTTTCCAGGGACTTTCAGAACAGCTCCAGAGAGGTCATTACCCACAACAAACTTTTGGCACGGAAGGACCACCTTTCTAAAAAAATTTCATCCCCTGCACCTGACAACATTTTTCCATTAATTGAGGGTAAGTCCAGATGCTGTTGTGTTTGGTCATCTCCAATGTTGTAAAAGGATCCAGATTTCTCACTTCAATTTCTTGTACCAATGAAATGAACAAAAACTCCTCTAAATCACAGAGGTTTTGGTTGACAGGTTAACAGTGAGACCCATTTCAATCAACTTCAAATTCAAAGCAGATTTGGCAAGAAGCAGAGAGGGGATAAATGGGAAAAGGAAAGCCCCAGTGGCAGGCTGAGGACTCCCTCTTGTCTACCGTCTGCTGTAATACATCAGCAACCCCCAAGGACTGGTCCAATCAGCTGAAATTGGCCTCAAACTCGACCAAATGGGGTTCTTTTCATTGATACTCCTTAGCTGTGTGCGGAAATCTGTTTTAGGTACCTAATTTCTGTGGAGAATTTGGAAATAAAATTTACAATGGCACAACAAAAAAAGCCAGAATTTTATCAACTGACCCATAAATTATATCCCTTAACCTAATGGCCAACTCATCAGTGACCCTAGCTAACATCCTATTTACCCGCACACTGGGTTCACTAACAGACTTCTTTACTTCTTGGTGATGTGCCAAGTGTTTCTGTGTGCCCCATGCTGCTTTAGGAAGTTGCCAAACAAAGAAATCAGCAATGAGCATGCCAGCTGCCTCTGGACCTCACAGTGTGTATATGTGATATGCCTGAGTCAAGGCATCCCATATCAGATGATCAATTAGCTGTGGGGGCTGGCGGGGAAAGCTGTAAGATCTTGGCAGTCTTCCTGGAGCATGGTCATAGTGATGTAAAGTAGTATCAGAGTCTGAGTGGATTGGAGGGGATCATCGAGGTCCTCGGTACAGTTCTGTTCTCACTCATGATGGCTCATCCCGGAGGCCTCTGTCACTGACAAAGCTCTTCGGATACAGCTCAGGTATTAAATGTCACTTTTCATTGAAATTTCTCAAAATGCTAATTTTCTGTGGTACAGTTTTTTCCTTAAGAAAATATTGGTAAGGGAACAGCAGCTTGTCTGTTTAGATAATGTGGAAGAAAACAGAAATAATTGGCGAACTGCTGTTTTGAAATAAGCACTAAACATTGTGCCATCATTCAGGGTTTGTCCTAATCTAATCTACAAAGACTTAGTGACCACTAACCATACTCGTTATGGTGCATTAAAGAATATTCAGGATGTTGAAAATGGTAGAAACATATGAAAGTGAATATTTAATTTACAATTCATCCAAATAGACATGTAGAGTCATGTTTTGAAGTTCAGTACCACCTACATAGCGCTACCTATAACAGTAGTAGAGCATGGTCTGTGAACATGACACCATGACACCAGTTGCTAAGACATTCTTCAGCTCCTTTCAAAGTCATTGAAAGACCCTGCCTCATCTTTCTAAAGCAGGCCCCTTATAATCATTTTCCCCGATCATCAACAAGGTGCTTTGCGCCTGAAGAGAGCACTATAGGAAGCAGCACCCATAAACCCTTTCTCTTTCCCATAAACCCTTTCTGTTTGTCCTCAGCTCATTGAAATATATCCTGCACTAAGATGAAAATTTCATCACTGGAACAGCTGAAATAAAAGTAAGGACTCTGAAGCAACCCTTTTGTTTTATCTACCATGCATCACTCTTGGGAAAACTGCTTTGACTAGAGAAATGGGTTCCTTCGGCTCTATTAGCTAGCTCTTACTCTTCTGAAAACAGGCAATGCAGTACATCAAAATAATGAAATCAATCAGGATACTCTGTTCTTTTGGTCTGCACACATTCATTCAAGCAACATACACCAAGCCATTTTATTTTAGCCCTCACTATCCCACACCCTGAGGTTCCATCCTCTACCTCTGCCCAGCAGAACCTACAAACCCCTGCAGGCAAAAAATTTCCAAGAAAGAAAATACTGTCCATAAGAAAAACATATACTTTTAGATCTCATTCAGGTCATTTAAAAACAGATATTTTTCTCAAAAAGTAATCAGTTGTAGTGATTTTAGAGTTTTTTTTTTAATCTCAATATACTATTCTATAAAAAGATATTGATTTCATTGAAGACACTATGAAGAATCATATTATGGAGAAATGTGATAATTGAAATACTTTTGTTTCCTTTTAGGAGAGAAGAAGGTACACGTATACAGGAGTGCACCTAGCTTTCCTTTATCCGGTCACTTTGGATTTCCTTCATACTACGCTGTAGACAGAGCTGTCCCATATGGACTATAACGTGCTCTGAACAAGATCTTTTCCCTCTCCATCTTCTCTCTTCTCATTTATGCACACAGACATAAACCAGACCATTTCTTACACTTACCTACCTTCTACTGTTAGCACTATCCTGAGAAAACTAATGGCAATGATAAATGAGTTAACTGAATGAAGTATTTTATCATTGTACTGTTGATTATAGTCAACTATAATGACTATGATCCATTCCTATGAGAGAGAATGTTTTAAACAAATTCTCTTCCACCAGTATCCATTATTAAACCAAGACGAGTTTTAATTAACATTTTCAAGTAAACTTAATAGCCTAAGTGAGAGTTCTATGCCACTAACTTTGGCCTGAAAACAATGGGTGTATGCTGCTCCATACATATCCAGAATAAGCTCGTATCTATTTCTGTTTCCAAAAGCAGGTGAAGCTAATCACATAACAATACTGAATGGTAAAGATGTTATTTTTATTATACCAAACAGCTGATAGGAGATTATGCCAGAAAAAAAAATGAGATGTGTCCTGATGTGTTTGTATTTGACTGGACAACCCACTAAACTCCAGAAATCAAACTCTCATCCAAATCGATAAGAATATTTTACTCAATCAAAAAAAAGGCACCATTAAAGTGTAAAATAAAACATAAAGGATTAACTGGTAAGCTGTATTTCTTTCCAGATATGTGATGTTTTTATATCTTTGGGGAAAATACTTCATTTATGAACCCAAAAAAATAGAACAGAAAATGTTATTAATAACAATCCTAGTCAATTTCTTTTGTTTTTCTTTCAACTTTTGGTAAATAAAACACAATTATTATCTTTCTAAGACAAGATCTGAAAATTGCTATATAACATATCTATCTCACTGGAAAGATTATATGGTATCTCACTCCTTACTAATACTTGTGTCTCAACAAAAACACTTGCTCTCAAGAATAAAAAGTAAAATATAATGTGTTCTCTGTTAGATATTAATTGTATTACAGTTTAATGAGGGGACCAATTTCAGAAAGGAAAAGGGAGGGTACAACAAAAGGAAAGAAGCCTCAAAAAAAATCACTTGAAGAGCTGAAAGCTCCACAATAGTATAATTATCCAAACAAATTGCAAGTCACATAACATGGTCATTGGAAAACTCCATTTTATATTCAAAAGTTATAATATTTTATATTGACATTTTCACAGTTCTAATAAAAGGGTATAGATTCTCTGAGTTCTCTGTTTATAGCTAAAGATCTTCTTTTGCTTAAAATTTTAAAATTCACTTCTACTCCAAAAGAGTCCATAGTCAAATCATGTTCACAATAGTAGCTCTCCCATTTAGGCTTCTGAGCCATCTATGAAATACTGCAGTGTCATCCAGCTGCAAGATACCTTAGATGACAGGTGACTTGGACCAGTTTAATTCAACAGCATCAAATAGCAATAAAAACCTGTTTTGTTTCCCACTCTCTCTTTAGAATTTTCATAGTGGATCAAGCTCTCCCCTTCCCCCGATGGAAACTCAGATAATCATGACCTTTTGGATGAACTTTAAGTAATAAAAATGCCTATATTTTAAGTCAAAAAGCATCTCACTCTGATACCTAGAAAGTTAGTACTATATTATAATTAAGGCTGTAATTAAGAATTAATTAACATCATCCCTTATCCCAGCTAGTTCACCAATACCTAAACAAAGCCTGCCCCCTGGGAAGGGGGTAAGTGGAACTTCTCTCTTTCTAGATCATCTCCTATCCTTTCTAGCTGCTTATTCCGACCCTTCCAAGGTGGTGGTTTGACTGAGAAATGGGCAATCATAATTGCAGAGAAAGAACAGGTATTGGTGGTAAAATGTTACTTACCTGGCATTGTCCTAGCTGACTGTTTGGCCCACTCTATGCACCTGGATGATGGTTAAAATTTCTTCCTTTTGCAGGGTGTCTATGAGGGGCTTTGGATCCACTCTCATTGCTGGGGATCCCTGACCCTGCCAAATATACTTGCGGTCTGACGGTTGTTTTATCTCTTTCTAAGCCCTGAGGAACCCAAAAATTCCAACTGGAACTTCTGTTTAACATCCCAGGAAATCATGTTGAATAATATCTAATATTATTTCACAATGGCATGTGGCTTGACCTCAAGAAGGCTGTAGTAGAAAGAATGTGGGCTTTCATATCCCAAAAACTTGCATTTTGAATTCTAGGATCTTTGTTTCCTGTTTGCCCTTTACGAGATATTATTAACCTCTAAGAGCCTCAGTTGCCCTGTCTATAAAATAATACACAGATTTGAATGTTTTTAGGGAAGATTCTCTAGTTATGATTCATAAAAAGGCATTAATAATTAGAAGACCTCATAAGAGAACAGGGAAAAAATGGTGTTCTGGTTATCAATTGCTGCATAACAAATCACTTGTAAACTTACTGACATAGGAGAATGACTTATTATTTTGCTCATGGTTCTGGAGGCTCAGCTGGGTGATTCCTTATGTAATTACAGGTGATGGATGGGACTATAGTCATTTGAAGGCTTGATTGGACTGGACATTCAAAATGGCTCACTCACCTGGCTGGCAGCTGATGTTGGCTATCAGCTGTGTTCAGCTGGGCTGGCAACCGCAGCACCTACACACAGACTCCCTGTATGTCTTGGCATTCTCACAACATGGAGGCTGAGTTCCCCAAACGATCAGCCTACAAGCCAATATTTCAAAAAGCAGGGGGGAGGTTGCAAAACTTCCTAGAATCTAGCCTTGAAGTCCCACAACATCATTTCTGCCACACTCTATTGATCCAGAAAACACCAAGACCAGCCTATATTAAAAGACAGGGGAACTGGACTCTACTACTTGACATGAAGAGCAGAAAGGTCCTATAAGAAAAAAAGGGATTACTTTCAGACTAGCTGACACAAATGGATAGAGAGGAAAGTGGGAAGTCAAAAAAGGAGAAAAATAGTAGTCTAGAGTTCCCTAAAATAAGGTGCACAAACTAAGCCCATGAGGTTAAAATATCTTAAGTTTTTATCTTTTAAAACATCTTAAGTTTTTATCTTTTACTTTTTTAACTCCTATTTTTTATTAAGTAAATAAAATATTTGTACTCTGAGCATGAATAGCATATGCTCAAAAACTTTCATTAACAAAGATGAAAGAAAGGAGTTATCTGTTCTCTGCTGCAAAAATGATAGAGTTTAAGAAATAGTGACATAAAGAGGCGCCTGGGTGGCTCAGTGGGTTAAGCCTCTGTCTTCAGCTCAGGTCATGATCCCAGGGTCCTGGGATTGAGCCCCGCATAGGGCTCTTTGCTCAGCAGGGAGCCTGCTTCCTCCTCTCTCTCTGCCTGCCTCTCCGCCTACTTGTGATTTCTGTCTGTCAAACAAATAAATAAAATCTTTAAAAAAAAAAAAAATAGTGACATAAAAAATAAATAAATAAATCTTTTAAAAAAATAAAATAAAAATAAAATTTAGAAAATGTTTTAAAAAGTAAAACTATCATATGTTCCAACAATCCCACCTCTGGATATATACGCAAAGAAAATAAAGTGATATGAAATCAAAAAAGAAAAAAAAGAATTAGTGACATAAACAGCGCTTGAGTGGTTCATTTAGTTAAGTGTCTAACTCTTGATTTCGGCTCATGTCATTAACTCAGGCTGGAGAGATCAACCCCTGGGCACACTGGGCTCTAGGCTGGGTGTGAAGACTACCTAGGATCTTTCTCTCCCCCTCTGCCCCTCCCCCTCATTGCTCATGCTCTCTCTCCACTCCTCTCTCCAAAAAAAAAAAAAAAAAAAAAGAATTAGTGAGATAAGTCTCTATTTAACATTCTTCACCATTTAAATAGAAATATTTTTTAAGTAAGAATAGATATGCATACTCAAAAATCCTTTGACACCACTGACAAAGAGTCTACTGCCTCTAGAATACTTTCTTTTAGAATTCAGTTGCTATACTGTTGAGGAAGCCCAAACAGCCCAGTAGGCAGGCCCATATAGAAAGAAACTGAGAACCCTGGTCAACAGCCCCTGTTAAACTCCTATCCAACAGTCAGCATCAACCTGCTAGCCATGTGAGTTACCTTAGCAATGAATCCTGAAGCCCTTGTTGAATACCCTAGCTGACTCCATATGGAATAAGGACAAACTTGGTAAAAACTGCAGATTTATGAGCAAATGAAATAATGGCTGCCATTTTGGGAAAGGCTTATTACACAAAAATAGGTAACCAGAACAATGTCCTAAGTTGTCCAAATTGTAAACTTACTTTAATCCTGCCTTTCTTCCCCCAAAACTAAAGATGAGTTTTATTTAACATGAGAACCCATCATCTCTTATTTTATGACAAATAATGCAACAGAACTCTGCTATTACATACTATTCTATCACAGAGATAGGAAAAATAGTGTCCTTTTGACAATAATCTTCATGCCTAACAGTGACCCTACTGTCACACATCAGAATCTGATGTCCCATAGTCGTGATGAATAGCCTCAAGACATCATCACCCTTTTTCCTGGATTCTCTCTGTAATCAATACAACATATTGGTGAGTTTGCTCATCTGTGATTAAAGGGACAGTGTGCAGTCATGAAAGACAATAAAACTTTAGACTCACGGGGGTCAAATCTGCTTTCTTGGTCTCATAAACGGTCCATTTTAACCAACCTAATCCCAAGCAAAAAAATAAATAAATAAAACATAAAAGTGAAATAACAGCAAAATACATTGAAAATTTCACAATATCAGTTAGGCTGGTTCATTCAGCAGCATTAAAATGAGATTCGACTATAGCAAACCAAAAAATTCTAGGGAGAATATAGATAGTATTATTCCCTGACTTTTTAATTAATATTTCATAAACACAATCTATAGGCAACTGGGAGTAGCCACAAAAATCTACATTGTTTCTTTGAAAGATCAGTAAGACTAACAAATTCCTAGACTATCAACTTTGTTAGAAAAATAATACACAGTAGTTTCACAATTACTAAAAGTATACATTTTATTTCCTAACAACAGAAGTTTGACAGTCTCAGCTTGGATATAAAAACAATCTATAAAATAAGTAACGTGTTGGAGGAGGGCCAAGTGGACAGAAAAAAACTATTAGCATCAGATAAAACATACCACAAAAGGGAAGGAAGGCTGCATCTATCCTGGGCTTCAGTAAAGCTGTAGAACCTCAGAACTGGATGGTGTAAGTGTGTCAGAAATACCAGACAGGAGCCTCACTAGGTGCTTTAGTGAATGCCTGCCCAGTAATCGTAGCACGGCTGGCACAGCGCTAGTAAGAAAGATCTTGTGGGGTCCCATTTAATGGGACCGTAACCAGATTTAATCTGGTTTACGGACTAGTAACAAATGCGTTTCATAATTTTTGCTTTAACATGATATGCAAGAAAATCTGAATGTACAATCCGCCTGTGTGCCTGGAGATTTTTCCCTTTAGCTTGATGCATTGCCTTTTGATGAATATTTAGCTCAGCAATTTTTATTTCTGTACACTAAGGAATTTTATCATTCCAAAAGAGCTTTTAAACCCTTTGGCAGTGATTCATTCATCTTAGTAAAACAATAGCTGGCAGATATACACAGTCTACAGGAAATCAGGGTAACAGCTTGGGTCATTTTTTAGGTGAGCTTCTCAGAAAGCTTTGATTTGTCCTCTACAAAATGAAGATTTGTTTTCTTAAAATGGAAGTACATGATTTCTTTTTATTCTATACTCTAAAAGTCAATAAACAAGTCATCAAATAAAATCTGGTCTATACCATCTTTCATAATTCAAATCTGGGGTTGTACAGCTTACAATATTTTCCACCATACATAATATTTCTGCAAAAATAACCCTATAACATATTAAAATCAAGGAAGACAATATAGTTGATCTGGGGTCAGCCATCAACACTCATACTAAAAATGTACTTATCTCCCTATTTTCATACATGACCTTTAGTCAGTAAGGTATGAATATTTAAGAAATGTCTTTTAAACAGTTCCTGCAAATATAATCAATTTTGTCTAGAGATTAGCAGAAAGGATTTAAGTAGTGTCAGATTCAAATTGACTCTTTCCCATATAACAATCAGCTGCTGGCTCTTGGATATCTGTTGTTCTTTGTTATGCTGGTGCTTTGTTTCTGAATGTAACTTCAGAGGCAGCCCTACAGCAAGAGTTGCAGGAGGGCAGAAGCTGCCTTTTTCCTTGCTCACAACTTTGCATGCCTGTGCCCAGCACAGTTCTCCGCACATGAATACATTTAGCACATGAGTTTAATGACTAGAGCAAAGGCATTCCTCAAAGCCATTTTTCTGTCTTCTAAAATAAAATTATTTACACCACTCCTCTGAGTTAAGGAATTATTTTTAGAAAAATCTTTTTAATATACTACATAAGTGAATCAACACATTGGGTTACTGATAACTAGCAACAGTTCCTTTAGGCACAGTAGATAGCTGGTACTGATCATCCTATCTGAAATGTAGCTCCCATATACAAGCCATGCTTCTATCTACCCCTGTCTCTCCTGATCCATTTTCTATGCTTGGTCCTTTTAAAAGTTATTATCAAAGATGTCTTAAACAGTTGATGTTTTAATTGTCTGTCAACTCCTACTAGAATGTAAGTGCATGAAGGCAGAGATTTTCTTTTATTCTATCTTGTATTACTGATGTCTGTGATAATGCTGCCACACAGCATCTGTTGGATGGGTGGATGGATGGATCGATGGAACAATATCCAAACATATCAGAGAATAAGAAATTCAGTGGGCTGCCATAAAAGAGTTTAAGAATTAAAGGTAATATCTGGGTATTATGGGTTGAATGATGTCCCTCATAAAAGAAATGTTCAAGTCTTTCTGGCTCCTATGAATGTGATTTTATTTGGAAATTAGGCATTGGCAAATATAATCAAGTTAAGACAAAATCATACTGGATAGGAGTGAGTCCTAATTCAATATGACTGTTTCCCTTTGAGAAGAGAAAAAAAAGACACCTACAGAGACAAGACAGTCATATAAAGATGGAGGCAGAGATGGTAGTCATACTGACACAAGTCAAGGAACACCTGGGGCTAAAAGCTGCAAGGAGCAAGGAAGGATCCTCCGCTAGGGGCTTCAGAGGCTATGGCACTGCCTCTGATACTGCCAACATTTTAACTTCTGACTTCTGGCATCAAGACTGTAAGAGAACACATTTTTGTTGTCCTAAGCCACACAGTTTGTGGTATTTTGTTACAAAAGCCCTAAGAAACTATTACTATTATTAATAATTTTATTATTCTGTTACTAACACTAATGCTAATAATAATTTTATTATTCTGTTAATTTTCACTACTTGGAGATTTTTTTATATTTTATTGAAGTTATTTTCAATTAAACCATTAAAAAGCTTTTTCCATTCTAATAAATTCAAGTAATATTTTTCAAACTATTGAGCCAATAAAAACGGTTGGTCCATGCTTTCAATCAAAAAAAAAAAAAAAAAAAAAAACAAGCAAGCAAGCATACCCTTAGACAAAAGAGGAGGTTGTTAGGTTTATAAAAGATGATTCATTTTTTTTAATGATAATCTCTGAGTGGTAATCTCAAATGATTTCTTTTAAATTATTCTACTTAAAAAACTTAATTTGTAATTTTCAGGAATATTACTACTTTAAATAGTACAGTACAAACATGAACTGGACATATATTAAGCCACTCCCTTAGCTATTACCAGACTTATTACACAGAGAATTAAATAAGCTCATGAAGAGAAAATCAAGGGGCGCTTGGGTGGCTCAGTGGGTTAAGCTGCTGCCTTCAGCTCAGGTCATGATCTCAGAGTCCTGGGATCGAGTCCCGCATCGGGCTCTCTGCTCGGCAGGGAGCCTGCTTCTCTCTCTCTCTCTCTCTGCCTGCCTCTCCATCTACTTGTGATTTCTCTCTGTCAAATAAATAAATAAAATCTTTAAAAAAAAAAAAAGAGAAAATCAAGATTTCTTTTTTTTTTTTTTAATGATTTTTTTTTTTTTAAAGATTTTATTTATTTATTTGTCAGAGAGAGAGAGGGAGAGAGAGCGAGTACAGGCGGACAGAATGGTAGGCAGAGGGAGAAGCAGGCTCCCTGCTGAGCAAGGAGCCCGATGCGGGACTCGATCCCAGGACGCTGGGATCATGACCTGAGCCGAAGGCAGCTGCTTAACCAACTGAGCCACCCAGGCGTCCCGAGAAAATCAAGATTTCAATAAAAAACTAAAGAAATAGTTCTCTGGGTCCACTTAGCTCCAGCTGATGAGGTCCTTGAGAATACTTTTATCACCAGCTTCTTCAAATTCATAAAGGGTATCCAGGGAAATGAATTTTAATCAGTTAAATAAAATTCAAAATAATCTAATATTTCCAACGTATTACTAACTACTAATTACTAATGCAAATTTTGTTTTATTTAGATTTTTCACTGATGTCTCTAAAAGGAAGAAAGTTCACTTCACATTTCACTTTCATTTTTTGCTAAATTTACACAAAATCAGAATGCCTGGTGGAAATTTTGCCAATAGCATTAGCATATCAAGACATGAAAATATTAGAGGTTTTAACAACCAAGAAAACACAGATGTTTGGTGAGGATGGAGAGAAAGGAGAGCCCTTTTGTACTGTTGGTGGGAATGTAAACTGGTACAGCCACTCTGGAAAACAGTATGGAGGTTCCTCAAAAAGTTAAAAATAGAACTACACTATGACCCAGCATTTGCACTACTAGGTATTTATCCAAAGAATATAAAAGTACTGATTCAAAAAAGCACATGCACCCCAATGTTTATAGCAACATTATTAAGAATAGCTAAATTATGAAAAGAGCCTAAATGTCCATTAACTGATGAATGGATAAAATGGATAGATGTGTGTGTATGTATACATATACATACACACACACACATATAATGGAATATTCTATATATTATATATTTAATGGAATATATATATACACATAGGCATGTACGTATATATAATGGAATAAGAGTCAGCCATCAAAGAGAATGAAATCTTGCCATTTGCAACAGTGTGGATGGAGCTAGAAAGTATTACATGCTAAGAGAAATAAGTCAGTCAGAGAAAGACAAATATCATATGACCTCATTCAAAACGAATGAACATAGAGGAAGGGAAGCAAAAATAAAATAAGATAAAAACAGAGGGTGAGGCAAGCCATAAAAGACTCTATAGTTAAGAAAACAAAGTGAGAGCTGCTAGAGGGGAGGTAGCGGGGGATGCGCTAAATGGGTAATGGGTATTAAAGAGGAGAGCACTTGCTGGGATGAGCACTAGGTGTTATATGTTATATGTATATGCTGAATCACTAAATACTATTCCTGGAACCAATACTACACTATATGTTAATTAACTGGAATTTAAATTAAATATACATATATGTGTATATATATATATATACATATATATATATATGTTAGAAGTTAAGTTAGAAGTTGTAATTGACACTATGATCTTGATAAGCTTAAAAGATGGGAGAGCAAGGTGGGAGGCTGCAAAAGTGCTATCAAAATTTTGGCAACTGACTCTATCAAACAGATGTTGCTTATTTTTTTATATCCTTTGCAGAACCTAGATAACACACTGCCTCAAAAAAATGAAATTCTAGGGAATAATAATAATCTATAATTCAAGTACATTGAGGATTCCAAAAAAGACAGTGAGGAAGCTTCTTTAAATTTTAACTTTCTTTTGTAAATTATATTAGATCTTTATATGAATTTTCATCTAAGAGCTGTGAAAGTTCTCCCAATCTCTCTCAGATTTTGTTAATAAATTTATTTTATTTATTTATTTATCTTTAGTTTTACAATATTAATCATTTTCATTACTAAAAGTAAACATATTTTAGATGTTTATTGTTGCTATTTATTAGAAGGGATTATTTATTCTTATTTCTTTCTTTTTTTTTACGAAATTCAACATTTTAATTATCTACTCTTATACAAGCAAATATTTTATCCTATTATGTTAATTCTTCAATTTAAAAAGCCTAAGACTTTTAGAGTGAGGTTACAGTACAATCTATATAACTGAGTACAGTAGATGGAAAGCTTACAAGTAAGAAAAAAATTCAGGTATTTAAAATAATAAAAACTACACTGCTTCAAATAAATATGATATTTGTGTAAATTTTAATTTAGTTTACCACAAATGAATTAAAGAATTAGAATACAATATATTGGTAACTCAAATTCCTTTGCTAGCCACAACTTCTATCCAAATTAATATTTTTCCTCTGAATGTAATAAGCAACATCTAAACAGAAAACTAACTTAATAACATATTACAAGAACAAAAATTATTGACTTCTAGAAATAAAATTAATTTCAGGCGAGACAAAAAACTGGCACAGTAATAACAAAAACTGTCCATGATAATGATTTATCAACTGAATGAAAACAAAGAGAGTTTATTACACAAAATCCTTAAGAAAAATCACACTCACCTTTTCTATTCAACAGGAACAAATTAGATAAAGTCCAGATTTTGAAAAGGATATGGGACTTAAATTTACCGTCGACTGCTTTTTTTTTTTTTTTTTTTAATTTATTTAACAGACAGATCACAAGCAGGCAGAGAGGCAGGCAGAGAGAGTGAGGAAGGGAAGCAGGCTCCCCACCAAGCAGAGAACCCGATGCAGGGCTTGATCCCAGGACCCAGGCAGAGGCTTCAACCCACTGAGCCAATCAGGCGCCCCTCGACTGCTTTTTGATAAGAATGCCAAAACCAGGAATGATTGGATGGCTCAGTCAGTTAAGCATCTACTTTCAGCTCAGGTCATGATCCCAGGATCCTGGGATCAGTGGGGAGGCTCCTTGCTCAGTGGGGAGACTGCTTCTGCCTGCTGCTCCCCCTACTTATTTGTTTTCTCTCTCTCTCTCTCTCTCTCTCTGACAAGTAAATAAATCAAATCTTTTTTTTTTTAAATGTCAAAACCATTCAATAAGGAAAAGACAGTCTTTTCAATAAATGGTGCTGGGACAATTGGATATCCATGTTTGAAAAAAAAAAAAAAAAAAGAAGTTGAACCCTACCTACATATACAAAAATTAATTCAAAACAACTCATAGACCTAAATGTAAGAGTTAAAACTATAAATATTTTAGAAGAAAAAAACAGAAGCAAATCTTCATGACCTTAGATTAGACACTGTTTTTTAAAATATGACACCAAAGGCACAAAAGACAAAAGAAAAAATAGATAAAATAGACATGATCAAAATTAAAAACTTACACTTCAAAGAACATCATCAGAAAATGAAGACAACCCAGGGAATGGGAGAAAATATTTGCAAATCATGCATCTCATAAGGAACTTGTATCCAGAATTCAAAAAACATCTAAAATTTGCCAACTGAAAAAAAAATCTAATCTTAAAATAGGCAAAGGATTTGAATACACAATTCTCCAAAGACATTATACATATACCTAAAGAGTATATGAAAAGAGGCTCACTAGCAAAAGAACTCTGTTTTCTTTTAAGCAATGTAACTACAATTGATGTGAAGTTCTCTCTTATGCTTGGAAACAGTCTTTCTTGCTACACCTTGCCACCAGGATAGAAAATAGTAATATTTCTTATGGCTTGTACATAAAATGATTTTAACAATCAGTTCTCTCTATTTCTTTGAAATGAGATATAGATTTTCTTTGACCATATTTTAAGGCTAATTCTATTTGTTATTTTTTGTTATTTGTTATTCTATATAAACTTAGTGGAATATTCATATAACAGCTAATATTTTTAAGCACTTGTTATGTGTTAAACACACGTAAGCCTTTTTTGTGGATTAGATTTTAAGCTTTAAAATAACCCTAAGAGAAAGATATATTACCTAAATTTAGTAAATAGAAAACACTGAAACTTTGAAATGCATAATGCAATGGTTTCAAAGATGTCAACTTGTTTACATAGGATCTAAGAGCCAGGGATTTAGTCATATGAAATTACATGTAATTTGTCTACATTACCACAGCTAGTAAATTGTGGAGCCAAACTGATGCTCAGGTGACCTGGCTCCAGAGCCTACACACTTTTGCACTATTCTTTATTCATGCCTTCCCTTTGAAGGTATGTGTTTTTCTTAAAGCTGGCTTACTCATAGACAATTGCAGTAACACCATAGATCAGCTAAAAGACTGACAGTACGATCATTTCCCAGTTGCCAGTAATGATGAAGAGGACACTCACTTTAAGGTTAAATCCTGTAATAAGGGTTGTTCTGTTTGACAAAATGTGATTTTGAGGCTTCACGATACTTTGTAAATTAGGAGACATTATTTATTATTGTACTATAGTGGAAAATGTTACTGAATACTAAAGTTCTGTAGAATCAATTCCTACTTTTGGGGGTTTTTTCTGTTTGTTTTTTTGACTTTTTGGCTTTTGAACTAAACTTAATCTTTATGTTAGCTAAACAAGAAAAGCCCCATGAAGGTTCCAAACTCTATCCAAACTCGGGACAATCAAGCCTCTGTCTAGATTTTGCTCCCACACATTTCAGATTTTGATATAATTTGTCACTCTGCCATGTCCTTGTTCAAACCATATAGTCTGTTTTCTCAGTTCCCATGCCAGAAACCACCATAATTCTCCTCACTTCAGGAAAATATGTTGGATACATATTCTCACCCAACAAACTCTTTCAAATTTAATTGTTTTGATCCTATTATATACATCACTAATTTTCACTTTCGTCAATTGAAAAAAAAAAAAAAATTCACCTCTTTAAGCCGTATACTCATCTACTAAAAGACCAAATTTCAGTCCATGAGATGGAGGTTTTTTTTTTTTTTAAAGATTTTATTTATTGATTTGACAGAGAGAGATGACAAGCAGGCTGAGAGGCAGGCAGAGAGAGAGGAGGAAGCAGGCTCCCTGCTGAGCAGAGAGCCCGATGCAGGGCTCCATCCCAGGACCCTGAGATCATGACCTGAGCCGAAGGCAGCAGCTTAACCCACTGAGACACCCAGGCGCCCCGAGATGGAAGTTTTTTATTTCATTCTGTTCCAAGTTTTTCTTTAAATTCAAGTTAGTTAACATATAGTGTAATATTAGTTACAGGAATAGAATTTAGTGATTCATCACTTACATATAACACCCAGTGCTCATCCCAACAAGTGCCCTCCGTCATGCCCATCACCCATTTAGCCCAGCCCCTACCTACCTCCCCTCCAGCAACCCTCAGTTTGTTCTCTATAGTTAAGAGTCACTTATGGCTTGCCTCCCTTTCCCCTCCCCCCTTCCCCTATACTCATCTGTTTTGTTTCTTAAATTCCATATATGAGTGAAACCATACAGTAGTTGTGTTTCTCTGACTGACTTGTTTCACTTTGCATACTATACTCGAGTTCCACCCATGCTGTTGTAAATGACAAGATTTCATTCTTTTGATGGCTGAGTAATATTCTATTGTCTAAAGGAGTTATGTTGATCTCTACAATTCAAATCTAGAATAAATTTGGATTTACGACCAAAGTGATCATTCTTCCTCCTTTATAATATTCATTACCAAAATAGATTGAGCTAAAATACCTCCACAACACTCTAGATGCCTTACAAATCTTGTGTAAGCCAAACTGTGGTAGGAACCAACATGACCTTCAACAGATGAATGGATAAAGAAGATGTGGTTCATGTATACAATGGAATATAACTCAACATTCAGGAAGGATGAATATCCACCATTTGCATCGATGTGGATGGAAGTAGAGGGGATTATGCTAAGTGAAATAGTCAAGCAGAATAAGACAATTATCATATGATTTTACTCATATGTGGAACATAAGGAATAGCATGGAGGACCACAGGGAAAGGGAGGGAACTGAATGGGAAGAAATCAGAGAGAGAGACAAACCATGAGAGAATCTGCACTCTGGAAATGAAACTGAAGGTTACAGAAGAGAGAGGGGAGGGGAGTAACCGGGTGATGGGTATTAAGGAGGGCATGTGTTGTGGTGAGCACTGGGTGTTATATGCAACTAATGAATCATCGAACACTACATTAAAAATTAATGATGTACTATATGCTAGCTAAATGAACATAATAATAATAAAAGTTTTTTTAAAGACTTCTATAATCCAACATGTCTCAACATGTCAATTTAGCTCTAGGGGGAATCTCATTAGCCAGTTATAAATTCTAGATATTAGTCAGGGGCAAAGAAACTTAAATTTAGATGGATGACTTAATATAAGCTTTTCCTAGGCAAGTTGTTTACGACTCTCAGCTGGAACCCTGCAAGCGGGAAAGCAAGTACACCTGCCCAGAAGCCTTTATTTATAGATTTGTCAAATCACAATAAGATAGAACTAGAGGGAACTGCACAGATAATCTATAAATTATTTTTGTTTTACAGGTGATAAAATGGAGGCCATAGAAGACTGATTACACATGACTAGATTTCTGGGTTCTTTTCTTTCTAGCCCAGTGTACTAACCATTAACTCATACGGTTTCTCATTTCTCAGAAGCCTCTACTTTGAGGCAGATGGTCAATGGTCACACAGAGAATGAGTTTTCTTTTATCTTGATTTCAAGGGACAAAGAAAGAATGAGAACAAATCATTTAAAACTTTTAATTACCAGCTTTTAATCTCAATCTTCATTCCATGCCCTTCCTCCCACACCACCACCCATGCCCATCCCCCAGCCTGCTTCACCACCACCCTCTATGCCACCCTCCCAAAAAGAAACCTAAAGCTGGATATAAGTTTTTAGCTCTTTTTTTACTTCTTTTATGCCATGCCTTTATTTCCATTTATACCTCTCTGTCCTTGATGAACTGAAGAGGAAATTATACATTCTAGTACAAGCAGTCTCCTATGACCCTGCACAGTTTAGTTTTGCTTAGCCTGAAAGAAAAGGCTAATAATTCCCTGAAATCCAAGCTATAGCTATAATTTTAGTTTCTTCCTGAGATCGCCTTCTATATGATAATCCAAAATTACAAAATGTCAATGAGCTTCCAAAAAATCAACTTTTTTTGGTACCCTACTAAATAAAAAGTCATGTTAGAAAAAAATGATCTTATGTTTATTGTTTCCATACTAATATAATCTCCTGAAAAACAAGTCATGTCATGTTTATTCATATCTGTGTTCAATAACACAATGGGAAATCTATATGTATTTTTTATTTTCTAATGTATAAGTAAGCTAGAAGATACCATCCATCATTTATAGCCTTATTCCTAATCTAATAAGGCAATAGACTCATATCATAGCCACCAGTTGTTTCAAATTCTCAATTGAGTCTTTGTATGTACTATAAGGGAAAAATTCATCAAAATCATGCTATGAGAAAATCTGTTTTCTGGAAGACATTTAGTATGATGTCAGCCACTTGAACTGCAGTTCTTTTATTGGTTCATTACATTTTATTTTAAAGATTAACTGATTTCGCTCTTCAGTGAACTCATATTTCTGAACCTGAAGATTCCTTGAGATTAAGCAGACATCCAGTTCACTTTAGGTACTTGTGGTTTATATCAACTGATGAGATATTCAGAAATAACTCTACACAACAGATTGTTATGAATAAAAGCAACTCAAACTAGACACAAAGACTATATAAAAGGTTTTTCACCTAGCATTCTGTGATTCCCTCAACAGAATGCCGAGAATTTTAATTTTATTTTACTGAAGATTTGAAGGCTGAATAAATTGTATCATGTATCAAACACAGCAGTAACATTTTTAATATATGCCTATACTATCTATAATAAGTTGAGTTTTTCCCTAAGTATATGGAAATGTGTTTTGCTATTAAGACCAAATGAAACCCTAGAGGGATAACATCACTAAGACTACAGTAATAGAAAAAAGTTCAAAAAAGTTTCAAACATACTTTATTGAAATCTAAATTCTGGAAACTAAATTCAAATTCTTTTAGACACATGGAAATAATTTTCTCTCTTTATAGTAACCAACATATGATTTATTTCCTGTAATAATGTTATTTCATTGTTTTTGGTATCACATTGTTTATGAGTTCTCTCCATTCATAATTCCTCTAAAAAACAATATAAAATAGACAAATATCTTACTGATATATGTGAATATTTTTGCAGAAAATTTATGGCTGGAATATAGAACCAAGATTGAATAGCATACAAATTGAATGTGAGGGTAGGTCTTTAGAACCAAAAGTTCCTAGGAGGCAAGAGTTTCCTAACCTAGCACAATGTCTTATCTACATCAAATACTAAATAAGTTGGGTGAGTAACTGACAAAATTCTATGGGGAGGGGGTGGACCTGTATTATCTCTGTGTGAATAACTTTTCTATGAAAGCTGACACACTTTCTTTCTTTCTTTCTTTCTTTTTTTTTTTTTTTTTAGTACTAGAATATATTATTTCCTCTTTAGCTCATCAAGAAGGACAAGACAGGTATATATGAAAATAAAGGCATGGCATAAAAGAGACATATTGCAACCTCCAATTTCAGTGATATTACAAAAGTGAAGAAATCTTTGGCAAAATAAATCATTTCTCTAATCGTTATCTATATTTCCATATCTTGGTGAGTTTTTTTTTAAGTTCTTGTTATTTTACAATGGAATAGAGTAGAATAGAATGTCAATTCATGTAAATTTTTTTGATAAGTTCTGTATCAGTACAGCTTTTAAAATATTTATCTGTACGGACTACATTAAATCACTAAACTTGTTTGAAATACTAACAGATGAAATGACAGTTAATGTTACAAGAGTATGCACAAATAGATCTGATCCCAGCAGGCTTCTGTTGTCCTTAAAACTCATTATATAAGTGTTTCATTATCCTCAAAAACATATATTCATATCTGTTACATTAAGAAAGTAGAGTTAGAAGGCAATTGATACATAAATGCAAAGTAACTGTTTTAAAACTTCTATCATTTTAAGCAATACTGTTTTTGAATATCAGATTGAGGCCAGTGCAATGCTGTTAACAGTTCTGAGACCCAATTTATACCTTCTGTATAAAGGAATCAAAGCCAATGTTACAAAACACCCAGCTGTCTTAGCCTCCCATTCACAGATCAACCTACTTAATGTATGGGTTCATGATCATATCTGAAAGGTAAAAACCTTATTATTCCATAACTATTGTAATATTACTTTTATGTCAGTTTTCAGCATTATAAATTTTAGGAACTTCGTATGCAAAAAAAAAAAAAAAAAAAGTAAAGACAATCATGGGCCAATGTTGCTGCTATTCCTATTATAACCCTCAAAACGGGGTTGGGGAGTGGGGGGAGAGGGGGGAGGGGAGTAAAGTGGGTATAAATCTTAGCATAATAAACATTGGTGTTTCAAGAGAAACTTAAAAAATTTAAAAATTAAACCAACAATTCCATCATGTAATTGTAATTTTAGTTTTTTTATAATTATATTTATTACCATGTTTTATAATTCAAGCAAAATATTCCAAATAACTACTCTTTAACCTCAAACCTAATACTTCCAACATTTGAAACATATTTTATAATTTTTTAAAAAGCTGGTTTTCAGAGAAAGTTGATAAACTAAAAACTCAGCTTTTTAAGCTGTGGGCTTAATACTAAATATTTATAAGAATTTATGTTCTCAATAATTAATATTAAACTAATAATCAGTTTAGTGATTACTACATAAATATTTTAATATGTTAACTTTTAAGTTCCATCTCCTTTTACATTAATGCTAAATGTAGAATTTAGAATCCTTACTTGACACACGTAGTCAACTATTTCCTCAGTGACCCCAGAGAGCTTTGAAAGGTCATGCTGTCTTCGCAGCTATAAACCAGACATAGTCCCAAAGGAGGCTGTCAGTCCTAGGCTCTAGATGAAGTAAATCTGTATTGCTGAATGGAAATCCCGCATTGTTGTTTTTTGTTTTTGTTTTGCATTGTTTGAAAGAACTTCCTGACTAAAAAGATTCTCTACCAATTCACTTTATTGTGTCAGTAACTCTATCTGGTATACCTCTGGAAAGAAATGTGATTAGTTTCGGTAATTAAATAAAAATCTTTAATTAAATAAAAATTGATTAAACTTTTAAAAAATCTTATTGAGTGATTGTGTATATATAAAAGTGTGTGTATATGAGTTTGGTATCCAGAAGGCTAAATGGGACAACAGAAGCTGATCCTCTCCTCTTCAGTTGATGTATACATAAACCAACTGAAATAGAGCAAGAATTAATTTCTGAATAAGCGATTGCAGTATGTTTTCTTTTTTTTTTTTTCTTTTTTAAAGGCTTTACTCATTAATGGGAGAGAAAGCACAAGCAGGGGGAGCAGCAGAGGGAGAGGGAGAAGCAGCAGAGGGAGAGGGAGAAGCAGCAGAGGGAGAGGGAGAAGCTGAGCAATGAGCCAGCCGATGCAGGGCTTTATCTCAGGACCCTGAAATTATGACCTCAGCTGAAAGCAAATGCTTAACCAACTGAGCTACCCAGGTGTCCCTTCAGTATCTTTCCTTAAAGATGCTTTAAGTTGGGGTGCCTGGGTGGCTTAGATGGTTAGGCATCGGCCTTCGGCTCAGGTCAGGTCCCAGAGTCCTGGGATCAAGTCCCTTATCAGCTCCTTGCTCCGCGAGGAGCCTGGTCTCCCTCTTCCTCTGTGCTCTCTCTCTCACTCGCTCTCTATGTCTGAAAAATAAATAAAATCTTTATCTTTTTTTAAAGATGTTTTAGTCCATACACTATCGGGAAACGCTTCTTTATTCCCAGCCTAAATCTTCTCACACTAAAATTTTTCATTTTCAACTATACAGTAATATATAGTATAGGTCTAAAGAAGCAGTAAAATTTGAAAGTGAGAATGAATAAAATTTCAAATAACAATACGAATATCTTAAGGAAAACCCCAGGAGAGGCATCTGGCAAAAACATAAAATAGTTTTAAGTTGTGGGGTTGCCACCCTCCTCTAAGAAAACATGACTTCTGAATAGCTACATTTGAAAAGTCTTCCTAATTACTTTGGAAGCATTTTCTTGTAACTCTTGTTACTCGCAGTAGTTAATTCCTATAATGTTCCTACAAACACTAAATTAGTGAATTCTGAGCCATTGCTCTTCAGGTAAATACATGGTTAGGTTTCTGTGAGCCTCTGATCCATCATTTTGGTGAACTGCTCCGTACATACCCCTGTTTTATGTATGTTTCTGGTTAAAGATATTTTATTTAATAGGCATTTCTAATTCATTAGTATTTTTTTTTAAAGATTTTATTTATTTGTCAGAGAGAGGGAGAGAGAGTGAACACAGGCAGACGCAGAGGGAGGAGCAGACTCCCTGCCGAGCAAGGAGCCCGATGTGGGACTCCATCCCAGAACACTGGGATCATGACCTGCACCAAAGGCAGCTGCTCAACCAACTGAGCCACCCAGGCGTCCCTCTAATTCATTAGTATTAAACACAGGCAAAAGCACTGTTACTCATGACTGAAAAATGCTTGTCTAACTTATTTTCTCCAAAGAGCATGTCACCGCCTTCTTGTGTTTAGGAATACTACCCAGTACTTCAACACCATTCTTGGGGGCCCTATTCACAGTGAAACAACCAAGAAAATGAATAAAAATTAAAAATATATAAGTGTGCCACTAAATAGACTGCAAAAAGGACACACATTTGCAGTTTAAGAGCTGAGCCAAGAAGATCAAAAATCACCCTATTGGAGGTCAGTTGGAAATGAGAGTGTGGGATGAATCAAATTTGTCATCACTGTGTGTATATCCACAAATGGCTACAAAAGCAATGCAGGTATGATTTGGTGTTATAAACACATTTTTGCAAGTAGATGAAATATAAATATGAAATCTGTGAATAATGAGGATTTACTCCACTTTTACTATCAAAGTAAAAGTCTTTAAGGTTTGATACACATTCAGCAGCATTTTCTAAGGCCCCTTTTCAGTAGTATAATACTGAAATAAGATATATTATTATACCATAAATAGTTTACTTGCAACATTTTCACGATTTCCTGCATCAGGACAATCAATAGTTGTATTTCAACAAAAATTTCTTATATAATATTAATTATATGTGTACTTAATATCTGTAAGTGTTTAAGCACGCAGAAGTTCCTACAAAATTAACCAATATATGTTAATAACCACACACAAGCCATTTAAATTGTCAAAAGGGGGATCATCTATGCCAATCTCAGTATATCAATCCAAAGGTTCCATTTCAAAAGCACTTAATAAAAAGAAGTTTAAAAAAGATGGAACAAGTACATTCAAACACACTGCTTAAATCAGTAGCACAGAGAAGAAACGAAGGTTGGATGACATAGAAAGATATTTCTATTACTGAAAATACAAACTTGAAGTTGATAAAAATTAAAAGTTAATCAATAAAATTATTCACTTTCCCATGCCCATAAGAGTTCCTCAGTATAACTACTGTTATTACTGGTTACATTTCCATACTCAAAACTACTAAAAACTCATTGTCAAGTCTTAAGTGACAAAATAATGTATACATCTTGAAATTCTACAATGTAGGATTTCCAAGATTGAGCTATTATTCAGTTCAAGTCCTCATCTTACATCTAAGACTTCAGTGACTACCAGCTCAGCTTAAGCCAATCTCAAGCTGCACCGCATTCTTATTTGCAGTGTGTGATATTATATATCAAAGAGGACAAAAATTCACAGAGAAATCCAGGAAAGACAACTGCTGGGAGACAGAGGGTCTTTTTACATGACATGAGGTGTGTGGTCAGGGATGTGATGAAAGAGGTCTATTTGGATGATCACTGTAGCTATTCTTACTTTAGTTTTGTAATCTACTATGAACTCCATCCTGATCATCCAAACTAAATGTGATTTTCTAACCAGATTTACCAGTGTTTATTGAGAGAGACGTCTCCTTATTACTGAAAAGCAAAATGACAGAATGGAAAAGAGTAGCCTTGCAATTTGGACAAACCTGGTTTAAACCTCAGCTCTACTAGTTACTAAAAGTATAATCTTAGGCAAGTTAGAAACTTGCTGATCTTGTTTCCTTGTGTGCAAAATAAAGAAATTAAATTCTTCCACCAAATGGTTGTTTTGTGAAAAGTAAACAGGTTAAAATATAAACAGCATCTAATAGAACTTAGTTAAATATCAATACATGATAGCTCTTTGGCAAAGGACAATGTCAAAGAATTCTGAAATCATCACCTCAATTTCTTATGTTACCAGATGTTACCAAATATCTAAATATGGTTGCTGTTGATTTCTGAGGTCATCCAGTTTTATGTACAATCAATTTGTAGAGTATGTGAACAAAAAGAAAAAATATGCCTTCAACTCTTAAGTATAAACATCAATACATTGTCAATAAACCACACCATGTACAAGAGAACATATCATAATCCACATTGACAATTTTTCCCTCTGGGTCTTTGGCACAATATACTCAGAATTCATCATACCCAAATGACTTTTTAAGATGACACACAGAAAAAGAAATAAGATAGTTAAATATTACTGTTTCAGTCAATAAAAATTACAAGATAACTTTAGATATAATTAAAAAAAAAAAAAAAAAAAAACAGATGCCAAGCAATCCTCCTATAATTCTGGCTGAATTTTCGATTCACTTTTTGAACATAGAGAGTAAATAAAACTTTGTCTTCAACAGGTACACTTTCAAACTAAATTATCCTAATAACATTGGTGTAAATAGCAAGAAAGACATCAAGAACCTTGCCAAGGGCGCCTGAGTGGCTCAGTTGGTTAAGCAATTGCCCTTGGCTCAGGTCGTCATCCTGGAGTGCCAGGATGGAGTCCCACATCGACTCCCTGCTCAGTAGGGAGTCTGCTTCTCCCTCTGACCCTCCACCACCCCTCCTCTCTCTCTCCAATAAATAAAATGAAATAAATCTTTTTATTTTATTGCCTACAGGGCGCCTGGGTGGCTCAGTGGGTTAAGCCTCTGCCTTCGGCTTGGGTCATGATCCCAGAGTCCTGGAATGGAGCCCCTTATCAGGCTCCTGATCAGCAGGGAGCCTGCCTCTTCCTCTCTCAGTCCTGCCTCTCCGCCTACTTGTGATCTCTCTCTCTCTCTCTGCTAAATAAATAAATAAAATAAAAACATTGCCCATAATAATTCCCTTATATAAGACTGAATTCTCCTTTACTACCAAAAAAGAAAAAAAAAATCTCTTTCAATTTTTTACAGACACAGCTATAGTTTTTTTGTTTTTGTTTTTGTTTTGTTTTTTAAGAAATACCCATAGGTAACCTCAGTGACAAATCACATAATTTGGTCCAGATCAGAGTAACAATGCATTATAAATCAGTGTCTCATTTGCTATAATTCCCTCTTTAAAATAGCTACAATGGGATCAATGTCTCAAATTCTGTTTTATTATACACATATTATTAAAAGCATCAATGACAAAATGCTAACTGAGAAGGCAGAAGAGCAGCTGGTTCCATGACTCCATGAAAAGAATGTTCTGAAAACAGTTCAAGAATGTTTGATCCACTTCACAAGGATTCTGTTCTAAAATTTCAAAGCCACATTAAAAAGTGATAATTGCTATCTGCAGTGGAAAAGAGGAAGTCCAAATGTTGGAATTAGGCCAAACATTAGCAACAACTATCTTTTGGGGACTTAATGAATTTCGCCTTCTTCCTTCCTACCAAATGTGGCTTCAACGTACATATTATGAACTGAAAGACCTGGGGATGTTCTTATTTCTTTAAGGGAGACGCAGCTTTTTAAGGCTAATCAGCTGCATAACATTCCAATTCACGTCTCCAGACAGAGGAATGTGCTGCCTAATGAAAATATAATCACTCTCATAATTAAGTACTTCATAAATGTATTAGTTATAATTTTATTTTGAGACTGCTTAATCCATGTTCTCTTTCTCTTGTTCTTTCTTTGTCCCTGCATATTAATTATATTTGGATTTCTTTCTATAGTACCCTCACTGCTATATTCATTCTGGTTCAACTAGTCCAAAACTATCCCACCTTATGAGCGTCAAGAAACAGAGAAAATTAAAAGATAGAATGTGAATTTTTTTTTTCTTTTCCTGACTATCGGAAGAAATCATATGTAAGTCTGTTTATTGAAAGCAGCTCACTAAGCATTAAACAAACCCTGGAAGAACTAATTCAAAAACTTACTCAGAATAGAAGCTATGTTTGTGATCTATAGTAGTGTGGTTCATATTGTTGAGATTCAATTTATTCACCAGGTAGAAGACAGAAAATGATTATAATAATACTGATTCACTTCACCAAGATATTGTGAAGAATGACGAATCAACAAGTCATCTGATATTACTAGATAGAACTTGAAGCCCCATTACTCATGCTGCAGTGTTCTGGAGTGGGTAATTATGAGCTTCTAGGGGCCAAAGAACATAATGTACCATGCTTAATACCACTTGATAGGTACAACTCTGCCAGCCTTTCCCAACTACTGAATAATTCCATGCTCTGCAAATCATACGATTGCTTCCAAACATAACAATGTACTCTTAACAAGCTCCCCAACCTGAGTTACAGAAATGCAACACAATACTGCTCGTTTTTTAAACATATTCTGATTTCCTACTTACTTACTTTGTCTTTACAAACTTTTTCTCAGTGATGCATGCATAGTAGTGTCCTAGGTGGCTCCAGCCATGAAGCATCTGTCTTTGGCTCAGTTCACGATCTCAAGGTCCTGGGATCTAGCCCCATTGAGGGCTCCCTGCTCCACAAGGAGTCTGTTTCTCTGCCCCTCCCATCCCGTCCCCGCTCATGTGTGCGTTCTCTCTCTCTCTCTCTCTCTCTCTCAAATAAATAAATAAATAAAAATCTTTAAGAAAAAATGATGCATCCATAGCCCCACACAATTTCTTGATGTAACTTCATTCAAAGCCTTGCAAGGTTACAGGGGAGGAAATGGGTAGAAACCTATTATATAAAAAAATTTTTAATTATTCCATAGTGTGGCTAAAGTAAATAGTCTTCCCATATCAAACGCATTTTGCACAAATAAAGATGAAGGCAAAAGCTGAGGATAAGGTGTGGGCAAGAATACTCATCACTGTCTCCAAGCTTCCCTTTCTGAGTTGTTTTTCTCCTTCAATACTGTGTCTTCTGTTCATCTAATGTTATTCTCCAGAAGTAAGCCTACCGACAGTATGGATGACTCTCCAACATCCATTCCACCTCCAAATGTTCAAATCAAGCACACCATGATAACTTCCTTTCCCTTGCCAGCACTTAACATTAGTTTCAGAGAAGGGTTGGTCTACATCGATTTCGTTTGCTCAGAGAAGATAGTTCTCCCTCCCTTTGTCTCCTGCCCCATACCCCACAATGCCCCTTGATGAAAACCAGGAAATATGTTTTTTTAGTTGCTGTGGGCAGCCACTTTAGATCACCAGAGAAATCTGCCTCAAAATAAGGGAATACTTACTGGTTCAAGGTATTTAAGAAAATCTTTGCCAAAACATTAGCTGACCACTAAGCTAACTGCGCGCTTCAGCGGCAGCCTATGACAGAGGACAGACCTTACAGAAGTCATTAAGTAAAATCATGAAACAAATAAACAATAAGGTAGCAGGAAACCCAATCTATGGCACAGACTGTACAATGAGGTCTTGAGTAACCTCTTGTTTGGCACAGATTTCACAGCTGGGTTCAGATATAATCTTCTCTATGGGAAAAATGTTTATCATTTATTTGTGGCAGAGTTATTTCCAAGTATAACCTCATATTTGGCACAGATCAGGCAGTTAGCTCTAAGTATACACTTTCTCTGTAGAACAATCTATACATCTATGATGATTAGGCACGAGGCTGAGTTCAGTTTATGCTTAATGTAACACTGATTTCTTATGTATTGCTTATACTTTGAACTCACTTCATTTATATTCTTCATAAAATTACTTGAAGATAAAATGCTGTACTGTATTGTAAAATAACAAGAACTCAAAAAAAAATCACCAAGATACAAAAATTTGGATAATGATTGGAGAAATTATTTATTTTGCCAAAAATATCTTCACTTTTGTAACATCACTTAAATTAGAAGTTACAACATGCATCTAAAACATTAACTTATAAAATTTTATGTTACACAAAATGTTTCAAGAATACATCTGTTGGGTACACCTGAAACAAATAGAACACTGTAGGTTAACTATACTAGAATTAAAAAACAATTTTAAAAATTTTGCTAAATAAAGCAAGAGTAATTTAATAAGAAGCTAAGATAAATTTCCTCTAAATAACAGCTATTTTAAATTTACTGGTTTGCCAGACATCATAAGCAGAGATGCTGGCAGAGAATATTGATCCTCAATTGGATGAAACCCAAATCTATTCCCCAAACTCCTGTAACTTCTCCAGTTTGTTCTTAAAAACTCTCATAAACCTTTTGCGCACAATTGCAAATGGCCACTTTTCCCATTCAATACTTTAGGAAATGAATAAATGGTAGGCACACACACAAAAAAAAGATGATTGCTAAATACTGTTTATTTTGAAAAGTTATCCCAATCAAAAAAAAAAAATTTAATTCTGATTCTCCTCCAAATAACTATTTTTTAGAAATATCTTATTATTCATTGTCCTACAACACTTTAAAGTAAAATTTTTTGAGAACATTCTTTGACTTAATATTTCTCTCTAACGATATTTACATTTTCTAAAATCGATTTATAGACTATGTTAAGAAGCTACAAATATCAGAGTGCCTGGGTGGCTCAGTAGGTTGAGTGTCTGCCTTTGGCTCAAGTCATGAGACCAGGGTCCTGGGATTGAGTCCCACATCAGGCTCCTTGCTCAGCAATAAGCCTGCTTCTCCCTCTGCCCCTCCACCTGTTTGTGCTTTCTCTCTCACAAATAAATAAATAAAATCTCATTTTTAAAAAAGTGATAAAATATTGGATATTTACCCTTTTTATTGTATTTCATTCTCAACAAAAATTGATACCAAGACCTCCAGACTGCAGTGGGCTCTTCTTGATTCTCCAAAAAATTTTAGCGCAAAAGGAAAAATTTCTAGGAACATCATTATAGTTTTAAATTATGTAGGAAATCATTAAAAGTGAAGGAAAAGCTTCAACATATTTTAGAAACATGTAAAATAAAATCTGATAAATAAAATTTGTTAACTAGCAGCTGTACTACCTGTTGGTCACAGCTGAGTGTGATCTGAACAAATCATGTATAAGAGATATCATTTATAATATACCCTGTTTCATAAAAATGCTAGATATTACCCCAGAACCCTAGTAGCTATTCTTCACTCTCCTTCATGGATACTAAAAAAGAAATATAAAACATTTCTAACATGATTTACACATTATTATAAAAAAATAAGTACTGAGACATGAGTGTTCAAATAAATGGCACAGCCAGGGAAATAGAAAGCAAGTGCAATTCATCCATCTGTGGAAATGAATAAAATATCTCATGTGTCGTTATTTGAGGAATTCTCTCTCAGAACTCAACATATTTGGGGGGAAAATTAGGGTTCACTCAGATGGAACTTTTCGAATGCAAAATTTGCAAGGGCATAACCCTCTACCTAGGGCAGTAAACAGAGGAACAAATATTGTATGAAAAAAAAAAAATGAGTTACCCAAAGGATTATTTAAAGTCAAGATAGGTAAATTTCTACTGCTACTAATGCACAGAATGTATACTGGTAAGAGAATGGTGTAATGGCAATTAATGAACCGACTGTTCTTGAATTCATCCCATCATTGCTAAGTGAAAATACAGCACCTTTAAACTTTGAGGAACATACTTCTCATCAGTATCTATCTAAAATTCACCATCCCTCAAAGGCCACTACAAGGGTCACCATCTTCAGCAGACCCAATTCCAACCCTGCCCTTCAACTTGACAAGAGTGATTCTTCTCTAATCTTTGAATTCCACATACAAGGCTATATACAACTTTCCTAGAGAATCTAGTATTTTGTCTTGTACAGTCAGAGGCACAGAATGTCCCAGTTATGAACTGCAGACAGACAGACCCAGTTATGACTGCAGACAGAGCTGAGATCAAACACTAGCACTGTCACTTGAGCTAAGTGATTTAACCTCTGTGCTTCAGTGTTCTACGCTGCTAAATAGGGAGGACAATAGTAACAGCACTTGATAAGGTCACTGCAAGAATTAAATAATATCTTAAGTTGTCTGCCTAGTAGTTTGGCAGTCTATTAAGTTCAACCACTACTTCTATCTTGAGGTCACTTAGACATCTTTTTATCCTGTATTAAATTAAAAAACCTTTCTGAAACAAGTAGACTATTAAAAAGTAATTCCCTGAATACTCATTTGCTTTCCTTAAAGTCAATTTACATCGCTTCTCGGCCTTTTGGCTAAGATCAAGTGTAAAGTCAATTTGCTATGATTTGCTAATCTGAGTAGAGATTAATTCTTCCAAAACAGTACACTATGCCTCCCACGTTTGCTTTTTGGGTAAGTGTTTACTACCTTAGTATTCATCCCCCTAGGCTTTCAGTAGAAAAATTAGCACCAAAAAAAAAAAAAAAAAAAAAAAAAAAAGGAAGACTACTGCAGCTCAGAGATTTTTTTATTTCCATCTATAAATTTAAAGGCTTGAGCTATATCATCTCTAAGACATCTTTCAATTCTCATATTCAAGAAACCCGTAACACCCATTGGAATCAAATCATTCTTGCTCTATGATGAAGCTACTCCTTTTGAGTTTTGCCACCATTCTTTGGGTTCTTGCTGCAATTCCCCCTTTCCAAAATGTGATCTCTGGTTTGTATTTTCTGAAGTGCCATGTTACTTCATTCTCCCTTTTGTCCAATCCCTAAAATATCAGATACGTTATCATGATCTTCAAGATCTACTGCTAAAACCTGTATTAAGTCATATATACAGGGAGGATAGTCTTGTTGTATAGACAGTTTCTGAATATACAATCATTAAATCACCTGTTAGCCTCTTGATGGGAGACCCTTAGAAGAAACAGGTCATGTGCTAACTCAGATCTATGAAATATTTGCCTAGCAAAAAATATTTGGCCTGAGGAAAAAATGACTCATATAAACACTACCAGTTTTCACCTTGGCACTCTTTTAGTCCCCAAGTCCTTCTGAGCTTACAGATGGTCTTAATTAAAAACAAGTAGTTTCTAATTTACAACACAGGAAACATTTAGAATTTGTTGTTGAAGTAGAGTTAGTGGAACCTAGTAACCCCAATCTCACCCCCAGACAACTATGTCCGTGACTTTAATTCATTTGTGCAGATTCCTGATGTGTTCATAAGTCTTTTTTATTACAAGTAGAATATACTTCTGTTGTACTTTTTTTAAAAAAGTGTTGATAGACACCATATCGAGTCTTATCTTTTTTTACCTTGTGTCCTTGTGTTGTGTCAAACTTGTAATGGGAACTGATTATAGAGACCAACAGCTCTGAGTCTAGAATATTAACGGCTGATGGTCTCCATCTTTCATACAGGCTACATCCTCTAACTATGACACCAGCGTCCAGAGCCTTTACAAAGTGCAATACTGCTTGTTTTGCACACACTTGTGTGCCTGTCACCCAGTTTTTCCTAAAACAGTCCAATAGCTGCCATGTTTCACAGCAATGTTTCCTCAGCTTTGTATCATTTGTGTAACAAGAAGTCAGTTCCACCAACAATTTTCCTAAAAGTCTATTCTGCTTGAAAATCTTTAGCCTCTTTTTTTTTTTTTGAAAGGAAAACCCTAACATTGAAATAATGAATGTCCTTAACCTGTATGCACTCCACTTCACTCCCTGCAATAAACACACACACCAACACACAATTTGTCAAAGTTTGTCAAGAGGTGAGGGGATGAGGTTGAAGGTCAAATTAAGAATGGTAATTTTATCGTCTGGGAGACTAGCCAATACTAGTGTTCATAAGATGAAGCCTGACTTGGACAGGACTTATGGTATTATCCAGTACCAGAAGTTACACACTATGTTTCAATGATTCCTCCCTGTTACTTAAAACTCACATTCTACATAAAACTTGATATTGACATTTTTGCATTTAGATACACTTTTATAAGAATAAATGGAAGTAATTGACTTTTTTATTTTACTAAAGCTTTCTTAATGCTTTTATTTCCAAAGTCTGAGGAGTTCTTTATTCAAAATAGTTATTCATTATCAATTTAACAAATAGCGCTCACTTCAGAGGCACATATACTCAACTTAGCAAATGTACTTGTATTTCTCTTATTAAATTAAAAAAAATTTTCTTTAGGTAGTTTTCAGTACCTTTAAAAACTTTAATTTCCCAATATTAGCCATCTACTTAAAATATTCTTCCTACTAATAGTCATATTCATAAACGAAATAAAATTTTTCAAGGTAGGAAGAGAAAATAGGAACTAGAAAGACTATGGGTTTCAAATTAAGCCCTCATCTCTTTCTGACCCCATGAGTTGCCATGCCATCAACACACATGGAAGAAATCGCTCTGTGCACTGGGAAGGTCTAAGAACCAACCCAGCTTCTGGGATGAAAGGGGCCTCTGGCTGCAGCAGTAACTCCGCCAATAGCTTTGCAGGATAAGATAGTTACTCTTTATTCTAAAAGTAACACTTTTTTTAAACCTGTACCCAATTTGTACGGTTCAGATTTAACTCTACTGAGATGGAGAAGAGCCACAAAGATGATTAAAGGGTTGGAAGGTAATATGTACAGGAAAGATTAAAGAACTGCGATTACTGTGCCTGGTGAAGGGAAAACTGATGGATGATTTAATGACATTCTTAAGGTATTTGGTCAGTTATTCCATTGACCAGCTGCTCTCTACCTACAAGGAGGACAGAACCAAAGAAAATAGTAAGTACAATGTACTTAGGTTAGAGCTAAGAAAGATTTCTCAGGAAATGAGGCCATTTAATACCGGAACACACTGGGGCTCCTGGGTGGCTCAGTCATTAAACATCTGCCTTCAGCTCACATCATGATTCTGAGGTCCTGGGATCCATCCCCACACTGGGCTCCCTGCTCAGCAGGAAGCCTGCTTCTCCCTTTCCCACTCCCCCTGCTTGTGTTCCCTCTCTCACTGTGTCTCTCAGTTAAATACTTACTTACATACATACATACATACATACATATATAAATACTGGACATCCTAACATCTGACATAGATGACCATCTTCCTGGAGTTGGTAGCGCTAATGGAAGGTAAGAGGATAAATCCTCTCATAACACTTTTATACCTATGAAATCTAGGATTTATTTTATTTCATTTCATTTCTGAGAGAGAGAGAGAGAGAGAGAAAATGGGGGTAGAGGGGAAGAAGGAGAGAGAGAATCTTGGAGACAGACACAGGGCTCAAGCTCACAATCCTGACCTCATGACCCGAGATGAAATCAAGAGTCAGATGCTCAACTGACTAAGCCACCCAGGTGTCCCTAAAATCTAGGATTTTGAGTCAGATTCTCTTACATCTATTTTAAATCACAAAATTACATATGTAAAAAGATACTGGGGGCAGAGAAGTTAGTAGTAAAAGTTGAAACAGGTCTGGAAGATAGACACTTTCCCTATAAAGGATTCTCAGGCCTTACACATAGCAGCTCTGGACCACAATAAACACCTCTTTGTTGGTCTTTCTTTTTTTTTTTTTTTTTTAAGATTTTGTTCATTTATTTGACAGACAGAGATCACAGGCAGAGAGGCAGGCAGAGAGAGAGGAGGAAGCAGGCTCCTTCCTAAGCAGAGACCCCGATGCAGGGCTCAATCCCAGGACGCTGGGATCATGACCTGAGCTGAAGGCAGAGGCTTTAACCCACTGAGCCACCCAGGTGCCCCCACCCATTTCTTGGGTGTATGCAAAAACAAGTATGCAAAAACACTAGCCTCTTTACCTAGCCTGGAATAAGCAGAAGGATATTAGAAGTAAAGAAAAGAAACAGGTTTTTCCCTCATTCTGAAAACTAACCCAAATGTAGACATTTAACTCCCTAGGTCAAAGTAAGAATGACATGTGCAATAGGAAAGCACAGTTTCTATACTGGGGACTATGTATCTTTTTCCTTTTTCCAGTATCTTACTATCCAAAGAAATACTAAGAGAGGCAGGATAATAAAATCTGTAAAGTTCACCAAACTTAACAGAGAATGTACTGTGTCACCTTGTAGGCCTCCCTATGATTATTTTTCATTTAAATGTACTCATATGATTGCACTGTTCCCTTTCTATTGCAGTAATTTGCAACAATTTTAGAGGACTTTACAAAGTGAATGAAAAGAAGTTGAAGCATCTGCAATTCAAGGCATTTAAACCTTAATTCACAGGGAGCAACTCTGAGATAATTACCAGGGTCTCCTCATTTTCTGCTACACTGCTCATGAAAGACATGCCATCACTGTTCGTGAAAAAAATACCACAGATGCAATATTTTTAGAATTGTTATCATTTCTCACTTGAGTGATTCAATAACTCTAGCACTTGTTTTATGGTCCCCAAAAGAGCTTACATAACTAAACATATACAATTATAGACACTCAAAATTAAGTGTCTTAGGCAATGTGTTGCTTTACAGACTATCTGATGAAGGGCATGAAACAAAACTTTTAAAATTGGCTTTCCAGAAATTCTTAAGCTTATGATAATATAATACACAAAAACTGTGTGAACCTTCAGAAAATTTTTGCATTGTGATTTGTCCATCTGATATATTTATATTTTGTAGTCTCCATTCAAATAGCTACAAGTTCAAAATTACTTAATTAACTAGATCATGTTATATGATTTAAGAAACTGAACTTCACCATTTCTCAATGTGACACTAATATGGATGCAGATAAGACAAAATATAAAAGTTCAGTTACTATCATATCTTAGGAAGAGGTTAGATGAACATATTACATAATTTGCCATCCCAACTGAGATAATTTTGAAAGTGGAGAGGATTATATTAATGACTAAACCCTAACAGCAGGTGGAAACTAGAATTGTCCTAGGCAAATCAGGAAATACGGACACTCCTACCATAGAGCAACATGATCCAGTTTGTAATAGCCAAACACCTGCAAGGTCTCTGGGGACTTGGCCTTCTGGGTTAGAACTGGTATGCAGGAGATAATTAACTGGTATGAAGGAGTGGAAAGAAAGTTTATTATGAAGGTCAAAAAATCTACCGAAAGGCCACCCCAGAGAAGCCAGTAATGATGGAGGCCCAGCCTGAAATAACAGAGGTGTCCTACCATATGCAGCAACACAGTGATGGGCAAAGAAAAGGCAGGAAAAACTCAGACCTTCAGGGAAGCCAATCAGCAAGCAGCAGGTTTGACTGGAGTTCAAAGGCTGGTCCCATTCATCCAGTCACTGTACAAATACTAAATGAGCACCTACTATGTTTACCCTGACTACAGGGACTGAGAAAGTAGAGCACAGTGATGGTTACCAACAGAGGATATTGGATAAAAACACAGCATGGGATAATTTACCAAAACTACAGCAAAAAAGAAGGATTCCATCTAAAAGAAAAAAAGAAGGTTTATCTTAAGAACTATGCCCATGGGGAGGGAAGGTATGCTGAGGCTGGACCTGACAGCTACTGTTGTTCTTTAATAGATGACCCTGTAGTCGTGTTTTATTAAATAACAAAAAATATTTTGCTGAAAAAGTATAACTAATCCACAAAATGAAAATCTTCTCACAGGGGAAAGCAAGTAAAGAGAGAGAAGTGCAGGGGCGCCTGGGTGGCTCAGTTGATTGTCTGCCTTCAGCTCAGGTCATGATCCCAGGTTACTGGGATGGAGTCCCAAATCAGGCTTCCTCTTCAGTGAGAAGTCTGCTTCTCCCTCTCCCTCTGCTCCTACCCCCGCTTGTGCATGTGCACACGTTCTCTCTCCCTCAAATAAATACATAAAATCTTTGAAAGAGAGAGAGAAACCTGAAAAGATAGGAAGGAGCCCAATCATGAAAGACTCTGGAAGTCAGGTAAGGAAAGATGAAGCAAAGTAAATTAATGTTTTTCGATATCAAAGAAGGTAGCAATTACAACCAGCTCAAAGACTAAGAAAGGAACCTACAAGGGTTGATATGAGCCTGAACTCTGGCAGATGCAACACTGGTTAGGTACAATTGCAGGGACTTTAAAACTAATAAATGGGAAAATCACACGAAAGGAAGACCTGGGTGTTGTCAGTAACAAAAAGCCAGCAGGTGGCTAGCAGGGAGGAGCAGATTCAGCAGATGAAGTTAATCTTAGACATGCTAAATATGAGGGGAAGCTAAGGCATCCTACAGGATAAACACTAGAGAGTTGTAAAAAACATGGGCTTCAGCTCAAAAGATCAGAATTGAAAGCAAAGATATGGGATTCATCTGAACATGTGACACCAAGAGAAAGAATATAAAGACATTAAGGCATGAGATCCAAGTAACAAATCAAGAGGTACCTTCACCCACCGTAAGAAAGGTGAGAATCTAGAAGGGAGAAATCAGAGAGAGAAGAGACTCAAGAGTTGACTGGCACAGAAGCCAAGGGAAAGAACATTGACAGAAGACAATACTGTTAACAGAGCCAAATGCCAAAAGAGTTGAAAAGAATGAAAAATGAGAACAAGCCATCTTGTTCCCTAGTCAAGGTAATATGTGAGAATATTTTGCTTGCCATACAACCCTATATAAATTTACTGTTATGATAATAAATATAATTATTTCCTAGTACTCAGCCAGGGTAATTTGAAATGTTTTATTCTTCATCTAGCTTGATCAAAGTTATGATTAATCGAAAGATGATTAATATTTCCCTTTCTCAGACTCTCATCATTTCTATCATTAAATATGTATATATTGAACATTGGCAAAGGTTTACTTTGCTGACCAGTGTGTCCAGCATATGCCTTGATTGTACATGGAGGTTGAAATCTTCATTGCTTATCTGGGCAGCTGTGTGGGACAAGTCCGCTGTGCCACTGACTATTTCAATTAGCAACAGTAAAGACCCACAAATCTTGAATCATATGGTGCTAGGTTCTGCACTATACCTGCCTCCAGGAAAACAGCATTTCAGATCGGTCCCCCCCTAAAATTATCAGCATATCTCTGGCCTCATAACTGGCTTAAATATAAGTATCCCTTGGGTACCTGGGTGGTTCAGTTGGTTAAGTGGCTACTTTTGGCTCAGGACATGATCTCTAGGTCCTGGGATTTAGTCCCAAGTGGGGCTCCTTGCTCAGCAGGGAGACTGCTTCTCCCTCTGCCTCTGCCTGCCACTCCCCCTGCTTGTGCTCTCTCTCTCCCTCTCTTGCTCTCTCTCTCTGTGTCAAATAAATAAATAAGTAAATAATTTTTTTTTCTTTAAAAGAAATATTCCTCAATCTCCACCCATGCAACGCAATAAAGCCAAGCCAGAGCACCAGTCCCACCCACCCCCCACACCTCCAGCTGCTGAGCTACTCCTCCTCTTGCTGCAGACAATCATCTGTTTGTCAGACATCAACCCAGCTCTCTGGGGAACAGCTGATTAGTGAGAGATGGGTGGAATAGCCACCAAGCAGCTGCACCATTTTTCTGGGACAAAGGATGATGGCTAAGGTTTATAAGAGGACGAATGTGGGAAAACTAAGTATTTAAAGCCCTTGATGAGTGCAGAAGCACTGCTGAAGTCAGCACCTTGGCAAAAATTTTCCAATCACTGTCCTGACGGTACTCCTATCAAGAAGATAGTTGACTCAATGGCATACAGTTAACTATGAGGTTTGATACTACTGAACACCTAGAGGTGCCCGACTTTGCGATAAGAACTAAATACTTTAGCCGCCTTGACTAATTCCTATTTATGATGGAAAGTATTCAGAAATATCTTCTTTTTGTTCAAATCCAGCCTGACCTTTAAGAGTCTAGCTCAAATGCCAGGCCCCCTAGAAAAATTTCCTAAAGTCTCCCAGGCATAAGTAACAACTCTTTCTCTCAATTCTCACAGCATTCTATTTGAACCTCTTCTATGGAACATGATATCACCTATTATAATTATTTACATGTGTCATCTCCTAATACGCTATAAAAACTCAAAGCCAAGATTCATGTCAGCTTAATATACCATCATCTTCATATTCCTCAGGATATAATGACTACATTAATGAACTATCTGATGTCCACCTTGGCCTGACACAGATTAGACACTTGAGAGAAAACATTTTGTTATTCTCTACACTGAAAACAATTTTAAAACATAAATGGAAAAGATTATATATTTGAGTACAATCTAGTAATAATCATAACTCAATGTCAATAATATTGACTCTATCATACATTGATCAAAATGAGATTTAACTTCACCTTTGCATCTATTAAAAAAAAGGTTAATTAAAAAGAAAAAAGCACTAAAGTAAATATTCATGACCTACTCAAACTTTCTAGGTCAACTGTTTTCCAGTATTTTAAAACATTAATTATACTTGAGGCTCACAATCATCAAAGCAGGCCAAATAAGACTTCTACTTTCCCCTATCAATAAAATATTTATTAGCAAGGAAATGAGGTTACATTATACTTGAAACAATTTTTTAAACTTATGCTTAGTTATAAGTAATTCATAATTCATGTAGTTTGCTAATTCATGCACATGTCCTTCAAAAGTTCTAATTTATGATAGAAAGCTTAAAGTTTTGGAAGGATCCTGAGGGATTTATGGGCTACACCCACTAAGTAAATGGGAGGGGGGAATTAAAACCCACTTTTTTTTCTTGAGGAGCTGAGCACCCAGTGGTGGAGTGGTGGGGTATAGTAGAAAGAATAATGAGGTACAGGTTTGGAAACCTGGATTCTACAGGATGCTATCCAAACACGTGTACATGTTTATATGTGTATATGTGAACATGTATGTTTACATGTACATGCATATGTATATGTGCAAATGTGTAATATTTAAAACTTATGCCCTCCTCATTTTCATGAAACCTGGATTATAAACTCCTTGAACACAGGAACAATGCTGCATTCATCTTTCTATCCCATTCAAAGTCTATACAAGTATCTTGTTTATAGTAGATAGTAAATAAATTTTGTTTAAATCGAGCTGAATTGAATGAAATGCCTTTAATAAGCTAGCCTACTACCACATTTTGATCAATATGTTTGAAAATTAAACACACTGCCCAGCAGAGAGATTTTTCTAAGTTTTTTGACAGGGTTTCCAAGCCGATAAATATATTAATTCCTTAAAACGAGTTCTGGGTATTTCCAGAGATCTCTCGAGAAAAAAGAAAAAGGAAAAAAGAAAATTAGCACTCCTTGAGCTTCTACCATGTATTAGGCCCTATATTAAGTGCTTTCACAGAATTCTTATTTTCCAAAAACAATGATGCAAATGACAACACTTAGAAAATAGGCTTCTGTGAAATTGGAAAAAAACAGGAAATAGGTAATCTGTTAGGGATAAATTATGGAGTCACTGGACAAAAAAACTGTCTTTTTCTATAATGTGAAATCTGGCTTGAACTATTAAAAAAGCAAGTACTCTGTTTTGGTGGGAAGATACTTTTTCTCAATGAAATTTTTACTCAACGGGAAAGTCCTGTCACTTGGAGCTATAAGAATATTACTTTTGCAATTTTTCAAGAATTCTGAACTTAGCCATAACAAAAAATTATTTCACTCTAAAATAGTATCCTTGCAATGTTTAAATTCATATTTCAAGAGTAACTTCCACTCATACTACAATTTAATTTAAAAATAAAACTTAAATCATCAAACCAAAAAAGTACTACATTGCTAAAACAAACCCAGACCCAATGAAGTTGAAAATTTGGTACAAATCTCACAGGCTTCGTGGTTTGAGTGTTTTCCACATTTATCTTAACTCAGTTCTCCAAAGCCATAGTTCTCCCCCAGGTAAGGGTCTCAGAATAGGAAAGAAAGTGAATATTTGTGGTTGGGAAGGGCTAACTGGAGAATTTTGATGTATAGCCCTCTCTGTCCCCCTCAACTCAATCCCCTCCCAAAGGAGAGCCACACTGCTCACTCATCTATTCAAATAATCTTTATCATTATGTACTAGACTGTTTTAAAAACCTCTTTGTCTTTTTTCTGGTTTTCTCCTAGACTGGAAAAGTACAAGTGAGAAGCTAATGAAAAATCAAAATAGCAACAAGTACACTCATCTCATTAAAACACTTGGTAACTTCAAAATATTGATGCTGTCTGACAATTTCATACATATTTACCTCACAATGAATACCACATCTGTTACACACTCCTAGAAAACTCACTTTGAGTTTTGGACACATCAAAGCTTTCTGTTCCATTCTGCTTTTGTGCCTTTACTTAGTTAAGTAAAATGACTATTATTTAGATTTCAAGTGACAGTTCAGAATTCACAACTAGGCTTTAGAACAGAGCATACAAAGTTCCCACATTGTCTATTCATCAATGCTAATCTCACCTTCTCTCACGTGAACTTGAAGCCCTTTGGAAAAGAGCCACGTAGAGAAACTATGAACATTTTAAGCATTCCTGTGTGTGTGTGTGTTTGTGTGTGTGTACACATGCATGTGTGTGTGTGTGTGTGTGTGTGTGTGTGTGTGTGTGTGTTGGTATAGATTCGATCTAAACAGGAAAGCAAAGGAGTTTACCATATTGTTTTAAAACACCTTTTTGGTGTTCAGGGTCCAATAATTTTCAAAATAAAATAAAATCTGATCAGCAGTAAAATGGTAAGGTTTTTTTTTTTTTCATTCAGGATATGTGTTGATAGTTAAATTAATTTTTTGGTGATCAGATTCACCTGGGGTGAATGCTTACAACTACAAGAGCCTGTTCATTGGTGACCTTTGAGGCACCTTCTCATCAAACTAGAGTCCATGTCCTCAGCAGATTACCAGTGCACAAGTACCCACTTCGTGCAAATATTTGGGACATTCTTGAATTTCTGTGATCTCAAAGATTTTTAAATTTGTTTTAAAAGAAAAGTGGAGGGGGGCCTTGTGGCTTGTTGGCTGAGCGTCTGCCTTCAGCTCAGGTCATGATTCCAGGGTCCCAGGATTGTGCCCGTGTCAGGCTCTCTTCTCAGTGGGGAGCCTGCCTCTCTCCCTCTTTCTCTCTCTCTCTGCCTCTCCCCCTGCTGGTGCTCATGCTCTCTCTCAAAGAAATAAAATCTTGGAAGGAAGGAAGGAGGGAAAGTAGAGTAGAAAGAACAATCAGGGATAATGATTTAAGAAGTTTTAGGTCCAAGTCCTATTAACTATTTTTTTCCAATTTCACAGAAGCTTCATTTCCAGACCAGTGTTTGGTTGAAGTAATGTGAATACCCAGGAGCTTTTGTGGCAAAGTGGCAAGAATCCTGGGAACTGAGAGAGCTTCTTTTGACCTTGGACTTGCCACTATCACTCTCAGAGTCTGGGATAAGTCCCATTCAATCTTTAGGCCTCCTTTCTTCCTCTCAAAACAAAGCGGTTACACTAGATCACACCAAAAGCCTCTTCAGACAGTCTCAGAACTCTCTGTTCTGAGATTATTTTTAATATTTTGCTCTTGACATACTGGAGTCCGAGAAAGTTAGGTGAGTCAAGGGAAAGTCTCCTGTGAGTCATACCCAATTCCAACAACTAAACTTAGCTGACTAGACCACATTGACTACTTCCCCATACCAAACAATATCGAAGCTCCTCTAGCTACAAAAATGTGCTTCTTACTATTCTGTGTAAGTCAGCATTTTGCTGAGATACATTCTCTTTACAATAGCATTTGTTTCACCAAATGAAATTCCTGTTCTAATTGCTACATTAAAGATCAATCATTATATCATTCCTAACATCTGTACAAATAAAATTTCTAGATATGTAAGGGGTTTGGAAAATTTTGTATTTCATATATCATGTTCCCACAGCTTGTCTTCATGTTGCACTTAAGAATCCAATTTGAAGATAAATTTTCACCCCCCATCTGAAATGTAATTTTGCATAAAACCCATTTATTATTAAATCTCTTTATAGTTCATATCTTATATTTTTAGAGTATTAACTCATTCCATGTTTAAAACAGAAAGACAATCACTGTGTTATTTATCCATGAAAGATGATAACATACAGTTTCACATCTGGCAAGCAAAAGAAAATCACAACTATTCCTCTTAATGTAGGAAAAGCCTCCATCAGGGAAACAACCTGAACTAAAGGGAAGTATCTAAATAGAAAGAAAGAGAACAAAAGGAGCAAATGAAACTTGGTAAGAGACTACTGTGTTTGAGCCTTTTCCCTAGACACATTTTGTGCTCAGAACTCCATAAGGTAGGTATTATTTTTGTTCATAAATGAGCAAACCAGGATCAAAGACATTGTGATTCCACAGCTAATAATATGTTGTTGGGATTCAGGCCCAGCCCTGTCTCCCTCCATGAGGTTATATTGCCTCCAGATTAAAGATAACTGGACAGCATATACACTCTATAATGAAGTGGGCATGTGAAAGCCAACGAAATGAGTTCCAGATTGAGACTTTGAGGACTGTGCACCATCGGAAAGAACTCTGAGGAGCAATTAGGTAAGAGGAGAATCAAGATTTAACAACAGTCACCAACACAAAGAAGAAAGGAGAATTTCAAAAGGTTGGCTGAAATGTTAAGCATTCGGAATTGGCTATATCTGAGGACAGACTGAATACCTGTTAATGATATCACCATTACCCTAAGTGAAACATCTGCAAATCATCATCGACGCCTTCTTCTCCCTCACCAATTAGGAACAGAGCCCAACCGAATCTACCTTTCCACCTCTCTGCTCTTCCCCAAACTCAGACCCTTAGAATTTCAAAAGCCGCCATTAACTTGGTCTCACAACTTCCAATCTGTGTCCTTTACACTTTCTAGTTTAATCTCCCTAAAACACTGTCTAACTATATTACTCTTCAGTGTGGAAATCAAAATGATTTTCCATTAACCATACAAAATTCATCCTTATAGTCTTTTCCATTACCCATATGCATTCTTATATTTAACTGCTCCCCCATTATGCTGTACACCTTAAAATTATATGCCAATTATATCTCAATAAAACTGGAAAAACAAAAAAATATTTTTAAGAATGAAAAAATAATAAACAAGGCTTCCCAGTATGGCCCTAGTTAACATTATGAGCTCTATGACCATTAGACCAGCTGTTTGACCTAGGGCAAGTTAGAGTAGCTGCACCTCAGTTCATTACCTGTAAAACTGGAATAAATACCAGCACTTATCTCATATAATTATATTGAGAATATTTTGAATTAAGTGTAAGCACAAAGTAAATTAAGTGTAAAACACTTGAAATGGTGGTTGTACTGTTCATTAAGTCCTCAATACATTTGTCACTAAATATTAGCCATCATTAATGTCACTTTATAACATGTTATAATAAAGTTGTTTTTATTAATTTTTCAGCCAAATATTGTACAATACCCAAACATAAATATATTAAAAGAATATAATAGCAGTAGAGACACCTAAATTTGCACGTATATAATCCAGCCCTAGAGTTATGCTTTAACCACTATACTACAATGCCGCAACAAAATTATCAAATTACTGCCTCGGAAATATAACTCCAAGCATGCATTTTTGCTATTTTTTCTATCTGAAGGATCATTCACCCATCCTCAAATTATCAAATCCTTAAATATAATATTAAAAATCCAGGCCAGGAGTGCCTGGGTGGCTCAGTCATTGGGCCCCTGCCTTCAGCTCAGGTCGTGGTCCTAGGGTCCTGGGATCAAGCTCCACATCAGGCTCCCCACTTGGTGGGAGGCCTGCTTCTCCCTCTCCTACTCCCCCTGCATGTGTTCCCTCTCTTGCTGTGTCTCTCTCTGTCAAATAAATAAATAAAATCTTAAAAAAAAAAATCCAGTCCAATCACTACCTTTTTATAGACACCTTCTGTGAGTTTTCCAGCCAAACATGCTCTACCAAGTTCAAATTCCATTTGTACTTTTATCTTTATCTTTTTGTGAGACATTAATTCATTGTTACCAAAATTCTAAATTATAAGATAACCTGCTGTATTTTCATTTACTTTATTTTTCAAATTAACATATAATGTATTATTTGCTTCAGGGATACAGCTCTTTGAATCATCAATCTTACACAAGTCACAGCACTCACCCCATCATTTACTTTTAAAGCTTACAAATGACTTTCAAATACATCAATTCTTATGTTTTATTTCCCTAACTAAGGCCCTTGTGGGCAGGGATGGGGACATAACACTTTTGAGTAACTTTAGCATCCCCTAATATAGTTCCTTACAAAGAGTAGATTCCTACTGATACCTGTATGGTTACCCACATACAAATAGTTTCAATGGAATGATCAAAAAGAAACCAAACCAACTTTTACAATGAGAAAACTTGGTCAAGTGTCATAATAAATCCTATTTCCCTTTAAGAAATAACTTTCTGATTTCAAAAAACTCAGTTTTCCTTTCAATGTCAGTTGCTGCAAACTGTCATCTGTTTCTTCCAAATATACCATTGATTCTTCTGAATTACTAGAAAAATGGGGTCAATGCCATAATGACTAAAGAAAAAGTCGGTAGACAGGAACCACAATTCTCTCCCTGACACTAATGGCATTCTCCTTTCCCATATCTTCAGTTTGATTTAATGTAGGAAGCCCAAAGTTTATGTTGATTAATTTCAGTGACATAAGACATTACCCTCATTCTGATGCCCAAGGAATGCCATGTTAAATTTCAATAGCAAAGTCTTCTCCATGGTTTTGGATGACCCCCAAGCAGTGCAGTTAAAATTACCAAAAGCATCACTTAAAATGAGACACACATTCATGTTTATACTGCGGAGTATTTACATTCATGGAAATAATCTTTGATGTGTGTGCAGGCAGGGAGCTACTATCTATTTCCATTTTTTATAGCTATCTCTGCCATCCTTCTCCATTTAATCCCATTAAAGCAATGCTAGCTTAAAACAACAAAAGAAACAGAAAGGAAAAGACAAAAGCACAACAGTCAGAACTGCCCTATCATCATTCATACATTGCATGCACTGTGGGAAAGACTTGAAAATAAATAAAGATCTAACGTGTGACTGACAAGAGATGAATGAACTCTTTCTGAATTTTCTTCTTGGAGAGCTAGAATTTCAATTTTTTTTTTCCCCTAAGACTTTATTTATTTATTTTAAACAGAGAGAGACAACAAGAGAGGGAACACAAGCAGGTAAGAGTGGGAGAGAGAGAAGCAGGCTTCCCACTGAGCAGGGAGCCCGATGCGGGGCCTGATCCCAGGACCCTGGGATCAAGACCTGAGCTGAAGGCAGACGCTTAAGGACTGAGCCATCCAGGCGCCCCTAGAATTTCAATTTCTGACTCAAGATGCAACTGCACCAGCTACAGAGTGAATGAAAATAGGAAAGGAAATCCTCCTTAGTTAAACCCAGTTTGTGATACAAAGCTACCTCCATTACCGACCTCAATATTTTGAAGACATTTTCTTTGAACTGCTGGGTATCATATAGTAAACTCTTCAAAATATCTTTTTACTCAGCGAGTACTAAGCCACAGAGGACAAGAGAAGAGAGATTTTCATAATAAGTTGATTCCTTAATTAGGAGAGAGCTACATAGCAAAGTGAACAGGGAAAACAGTCAACCAAATTATAAGAGGTAACGGGTGCGTGGGTGGCTCAATTGTTAAACATCTACCTTTGGCTCAGCTCATGATCCCAGGGTCCTAGGATTAAGCTGTGCATCAGGCTCCCTGCTCAGCGGGGAGCCTGCTTCTCCCTCTCCCTCTACCCCTGCTTGTGTTTTCTCTCTTGCTGTGTCTCTGTCAAATAAATAAACAAAATCTTTTAAAGAAAATTTATATAAGAGGTAAAATGGGGAAATAATAAAGCTTTTGCAACTTAAACAGGAATTAATATTTCTACATATACAAAGAACAAATATCGCTTTGAACGTATATTCTCTCCTCCAAAAAGTTTTACCTTGAAGCTACACTATTTTTTAAATGTCTAAGGAAAAAAACTGTACATGAAATAGGTAGAAGCATTATATAAATCTTTACCATGTAAATACTGAAAATGATGTTTATAAAGATTTTCTAATAACATGGGAAATATTTGTTCAATAATGTTAAGTGAAAGAATAAAGTATTATCTCCAGCATATGATCTCAATCACGTAAAGATATTTAACTTTTTTCTTTTTAAGGAAACATGTTAAAACGTTAACAGTCATTGCCTTGGGTAGGTAGAACTATCTCTTCCAAACATTCTAATATTTAAGTTCGTATTACCTTCCTAATCAAGGGAGAAAAAAAAATCAAAACTAGAAGAAAAAGATTTTCAAAATTTAGTTCAAGCAGAAAGTACTAGTCAATTCATTTCTCTATCTAAATTTAATATATAAGTTATAAAGAATGATACAAATTATTGCTATTAACATAATCATTTTAAAAATAAAGCAACCAAGGGAAATTTCCTATGAACACTAGGAGGTAATAAAAACCATAAAAATGTTTAAGCAGGCTTATTTCAAATTATAGTATTTCAAAGTGTTAAATTTCTTTGAGATCTAATTATCTTTAACTTCTTAGAGTCAAAAATAGCATTCCTCATGCTAATACTATTTAATTTTTATTAATATTACTATACTATGATTTAAGACATGGGGTTCTTCCCAAGAGTGTTCAGTCTAGTTCAGAACTCAGTTACAACCACATGAAATAAACAACACTGCAAGAAGAAAAACTATCCAGGACCACATCAGAGATCAATATACCACTGTAGAGTCCAAGGAAGAAATCAGTAAGGGTAGGATCTATCAGGAATGCTTCACTAGGGAGAGGAGAAAGGGAAAAACAAAGCAGTGTTTGTCAAAGTAGGCTCGAGGATCATCTGCTATTGAACCACTGGGCAAACTAGCAAAAATGTAAAACCAGATGGTGACTATAGTTAACAACACTAGATTATATATCTGAAGGTCTCTAAGAGAATAGATCTTTAAAGTTCTCATCAGAAGAAAAAAAATTTAATAGTACTTATCATAGTATACAGCTTAATGGTATGCACAATGTAAGTGCTAAATAAATACTTCTTGACTTGAAATAAGCTTTTAAATATAAGAAATTAATTGTGTTCCCTCTAACAGGAAGCATTTTTCCACTTGGGCATCTCTGTAGACATCTGCCAAGGTATTCTCATAGTAAATTGTCAATGAGGCAATAAAAGTATAATTATGTAATATTTTGATATCTAGCAATTCAAAACATCCTTGGCCCATGGTATTTGCCTTCTGGTCCCCTATAATAAGTCACTGTGGGTCAGTGAAAAAATGAGTGGTAAGGTAGGATAACATGCCTTATGGTCAGCCTGACCTTGATTTCTGACCTCTGTATGTTCAGAGCATTTCCTCATCTCCCATGTATGTACCTACTATATTCTTAAATGTATGATATAATGCAAGCTCTAACTAAAATTCTCCCTTATTAACCATCACCAACTTTCTCTATTGTTAAAAAAGATTGTGCTATATAATAACATTATATATACCATATAATAACAACATATATAATAACAACATAAAATAATCTACACAACCACTGCAAGCCTGAAAGAGACATTCCTCTCAGTTCACTAACAAAAGATATTAATTTTTTTTAAAAAAGTCCAACAATTTGCAAAGTACATATTACTTTCTTTAGAGTCTCTTTGACAAAGGAATCATAATGAAGCGCAATCTGGACAAAACACTGAAACAGGCACATATATTAACATCTCTATGGATCACACAAAGTGATTTAAAACTTTTTGCAAAATCGTATTTTATTAGAAGGAAGGATTTTTCTAGCAATTTGTCCATCCAAACCTTTCAGACTAAGGGGAATAATTTACTTTTATTGCCCATTATGAAATCCTTTACATTATATCATATGGAGATTTGCTGGAGATAAATTTCAAAAGAACACAATAATTAACCTTAAAGAGTAATAATCTTTTCATTGCATTCGGTACTTGTCAGGTTTTGAAAATCCCCATTTATGACTTAAAGGATGGCATAGCCAGAAAGTTTCAAATACTAGTAATAGAAATAATTAAAAGGTAAAAAAATAAGATTGGTATGAAAGGAAGGATAAACCCCTTAGATATTAGAGAAAAAGAGGAAAAATTTAGCAATAGCCTAAGTATGTGCATAGGCTTCTTAATTTCACCTAAGAAAGATCAGAAATGAGTTTATATTATAGTAAAGAGAAATTTAGGTTAGATACTAGAAACATCCATTTAATTTGAAGTTTCTTGGTTCCTATAATCCATTACTGCAGAAAACTACAGATTCTGTTCTACTGAAAATTGGTATGAGGTTGATGGATAGAGTGATCATTTGAACATTGCTTAAAACAAAGCCCTCTCTAGGGCACCTGGGTGGCTCAGTTGATTAAGGGTCCAACTCTTGGTGTCACAGTTCAGGTATGACCTCAGGTGATGAGATTGAGCCCCACATCAGGCTTCACACTGGGCATGGAGTCTGGTTGGGTTTCTCTCTCTCCTTCTGCCAACCCCTACTGATGTGCACATACATCCTCTCTCTCTCTCTCTCTCTCTAAAATAAATAAATAAACAAATAGCCTTCTCAGCTGCTGGAATTTTATACTATATCATTTCCTCATTTTCTATCACTGGGCCTTGGGCACTTTACTACTTACATTTTCTAAATTCTCTTCTTTCATGCTACCTTGAGAATGTATTTTGTACAGCAACATAAGAGATACCATGCTCTACCCAAAAAAATTAAATTAAATTAAAAAGCACACCTCAAACATTTGTTTATTAAATAAGTATTTACATGTCTTCTATGGGTCAACCACCATGAAAAACTCTTGCCAAAGATGGGCAAAAAAGAGTCCCTTCCCACATGTATCTTAGAATCTAATAAAATTGAAAAGACAAACCATCTAACAAGAAATAGCAAAAAAGGAATTATAAATGCAATTTTTTAAAGTACTGAGTTCTGTGGAATCCAGACAAAAGCACATAAGCAGGAGAACTTAAGCTTCAGGAAAAAGGAGAAATTTAAGCTGTAACTGAAGGCTGAGAAGGGTGACGAGTCTCCCATAATGTCATAGGTGAAGGTCTAGAGGTTGAAAAGAGCACAGAGCAAGAGAGAACAGAAAATATTGCAATAGATAAAGCCCCACCAAAGATCCTGTTAGTCATGCACACGTTTGGACTTGTTTTAGGATTTACCAGATTTCACTTTAGAAGGAGCACTCTGGCTATGGTATGGAACATAGAATAAGGAAGAGCAAAAAGGTACTAGGGGAAAGCAGTCAGTAGGTTGTTACCATCAGCTAAGGAAAGATACTGGTGAGCAGAATTAGAGTAGCAGCAGAAGGAGCAGAGAAAAGTAGACAGAGCTGAGAAATTTAGGAGTAGAATATATAGGAGCTGGTGAATGAAAAGTTATAGGGAGGGCAGGGGAAGATAAGGATAGTTCCTGAGTGAGTGATACAGACCGTGACTACCATTCACTGAAAAATGAGCAGAGGGAAAAGCAAATTAGATGGGGGAAGTGGAATGATAAATTCAGTCTGAGCCATTTGACTTTGAGATGTCCAACTAGATATCAGAACCAGTGATCAAATCCTTGGAAGGAGATTTCAAATGAAATCCAGCAACATATGGTATTATTGGCACCACCAGGTTCACAAACATCTTCAGCAATCCCACTCATTCACAATAATGAATTCTGACTTCTGCTATTTTGGACCATATAGGTTTTTCCTCTGAACTTGGGTAATTCATTAAGTTTATTATATTGTATAGAAACCAAAAGTACCACTGTTGAAGAACGTGAGTGTTTTTCAACTTAGAAGCATAGTCTTGCTAAAAGACAGGTTAATAGGTATACACCATAATTTCTAGTTAATCTATCCATAATGTCTTTTTTTAATAAAGAAAATTGAAAGTGAGTTCAGGTTCAAGTCCATGAATCACAATCTTAGTCGGACATTTTTGACATTTCCAATTTTAACCATGTCACTAAGATGGAAAAATTCATGATTTAGTAAGATGCACAAAGCTCACTGACCATCCAGGATTTAACTACAAAATCCTCGAGTTTTTCACAGCAAACCATGAACTATATCAGTTCAACTCTCCTACTCTAATCTATTAACCTATCTATTGAAGTTAGAGAACTGAGACACTAGAAAGTATTCAGCACAGACTAAAACTTTGGGCTAATGATCATATCTGCAATAAATAGTCTAAACTGAAGACCAAGGAACAATTTAAACAACACAGCTTTCTGTAAAGAAACTAACTATGCTTTCTCTTTAGTGTTTCTTTTCAATTAATAGTGAAATTTTCCTTATACTTTTTTAATTAAAATGAGCTTATAATTAAGGCAATAAATGCCTATTCTGGCACATATTTTCTTGACGTAGTAACAGTATATACTAAGAGGAGCAAAGGTCTTTTTGTGTTTTCATGTCATTTGAACCATATAAAGAATTATAGATAAAACAACTTCAAAATGCCAATTTTGGGATTCTTCTCCAGGACAGCCACTGTTTAGTCCTAAGCTACATACTACTGGCCCTTCCTAAATTTTATTTCCAGAGTAATTGATCTTCCTTTTCTGATTATCTACCTGCTAAAAGGCTATTAAAAAGAAACAACATTAAGAGGACAAGCCCTGAGAAAGTCAACCTATAAAAAAATAATTAAGTGATGTACAAATTTTATTGGTAATACGTGTTTAAAACAACAGAATCTATCATATTAACATAATGTTTTCCTGCCGTCATTCTCTTCTTCCAAGTACTTTTCTATTTCCTACTTGTCCTCCCTATTCCTACCTCCAAACATTTCCATTAGGAAAGCTTTTCTTTTAAGACTTTATTTATTTGACAGAGAGAAACCACAAGTAGGCAGAGCAGTAGGCAGAGAGAGAGGGGAAAGCAGGCTCCCTGCTGAGCAGAGAGCCCAATGCGGGGCTCGATCCCAGGACCCTGAGATCATGACCTGAGCCGAAGGCAGAGGTTTAACCCACTGAGCCACCCAGGCGCCCCATGAAAGCTTTTTTAATAGGGTCTTCTCTTCAAGTGTAATAGGCGTACTAGTTAAGAGCTAAAACTCTGGACTCCAGAATCAGACATAACTAACCTCCACTTTAAAGGTTATGTGATACATGAAAGTTATTTAACCTCTTTGGGGCTCATTTATCCCATCTAGAAAACTGCGGTAATAGGTCGTTATACAGATGAGGTAATACTTGAAAAAAGAGTTAAAAATACAATGATTGGTACATGGTATAATAAATATCAGCTACTACTTTTATTATATGCTTGGAAGGCTATGGATGAGCAGCTGAGGAAATGAAATAAGTTACGGTTATTCTCTGTAAATGAGATGAAGATGAAAGACCTCGGAAACCTGTACATGCAATGCAATAGTTTGAATAAAGAATGCCAGCATCAATCGGATGCCTTCAGCACAGCTTCTAGTAACCTAAAAATGCTCCACTGATCCCAAAATATACTTTATAGACTGTTGATGTGATTGACACTAAACTAATCAAGATGAGAAAGCCAGTAGAAAATTTTATGAATAACTTAAGGCTGGCTTTCATAAGTAAATTATCACATCCTAACCAGTCAGCATGACTTTGTCAATTTGTAATGTTTATACCCAAGTCAACCATCTTATGAAAGGAATTCACTCTAGAAAGACAGGGTAAAGATTATTCCCAACCAGGGAAGGGGGGACATAAAAAATGTGAATACAAATCTCTTTCTGTACAGTTGAATTACATCTTTCTTCCAAGCAAACACCAAGTAGCAATTATCATTATAAAGTCAACCCATGACTTTTGTACTGTCAGCCTTTTGGGAGTCCTCTGAGAGCCTTCACTATTGTACTCCAAGCTTACCCTGCATTATGTCTTAATTAGATTAAGCTGCATCACTTGAATCTGAGATCATACTAAATCACATAGTGGAGAAACTAATGAACCCAAATGCTGAGCTGCAGCTCTTAAAACCAGTTGGGAAAAATCGAGAGTTTTTTGGTGGGTTTGTTAAAAATGGTCAATTTAGTCACCTTTCCAAACATACTGTCAGAAAACCCTATTCATCTAGCACTACTAGTGACAAATACAAGAACAAATTCTCGCTCAGGTTAAATCCTATATTTACCTGCTTTTCGAATAAAAGTTTTCCAAATTCATAGTAAACAAAACCATTTTCATTCAAAACATTGTGTTCTTTCTTATTTAACTGTATTTATAAAGATCCAGGGATCTTAAAAAGAAAAAAAAATTAAAGAAATTATAAAATAATTCAATTTTTTTTAAATATTCAATGTCCCTGATCAAACTAAGCAAAATTCCATTGCAAGTTTTGAGCACAGTAATTAAATAGTAAATTCTAAATTAAAATTTCTCTTTAGTCGGTATGGCTTTATACATTTCCTTAATGGATAACATAGTATAAAACAATTAAAAAAAAAAAAAACCTTATTCAAATCTGATTCATCTGAAGTTTGGATTAAGCCCACGTTATCTTTTCTTACGTATGACATCCATGCACCAGGATCATTTCACTCGTTTGGAAAAATAGTGCATTGTGGAAGAGATTATTGGGGGAGAAATCTAACACTGTAATTTACCATGAAATCTGGACTCCATGTAAGTCATCACAGTGAAACTCACATCTGAACATTTTTTAAACAACAAGTGTGAATATCTGCAATATATTACTTTATTTTAACAAAACACAATTATTCGCACCATAGGTAATACTGGATGCATGAAGAGATGTGAGTGACCAGAAGATGTCTACCATTATTTGAGAATTTCCTCTTTATTTCATTTTGTTTTCTTTTCAAGACACTGTTAAATACAATGTATGCATGTCCATTTAATCACAATGCTTATATATTTTTATGTTGAAAATTACTGCTGTTATGAAATCAGAAAGTGGTGACCACTGTCCAAGTTTCTAAAGCATATGAAATATGCACACTTCGTTCTCAGAAAATACACAAGGAATAGGTTACTGTGATAGATGAACAGTTTAGCTTAGGGAAGTGGTGGGAAAGACTTCTTTTATCTTTTTATTCTTGTACACTGAACCTGTGTAACCCACTCAAAAAATAACAAAGTATTCTAAATTGAAAGGTATGGAGTCAAAGACATGCACAAATTTAGTCCCGTTGTTTATGAAACAGCAAAAGATTACAAGCCAATATGATAACCTAATTATGTATGAACCATAAAGGGTACTTGCTAAATAGGACTACTTCCACTGCTCAGGGGGTCAAATCCAGATGTCCCAAGGCTCAGCAAAAAGCTGGCCCCACAGGTATGAGTGGGCTCAACAGGAGGATGAGCTACCGAACATTGGAGATCTACAGACTCCCTTTTTCTAAGGAGATCACCTCATCAATGAGGTGGCTTCTCTTGGTTCCATCCTTCATGGTCACCTCACTGTTGCTATCTCTCAGCCCATCCACATAAATATGCAAAGCCTTGAGTGGCAGGCAGGTCCCTTTTCTGGAGCCCTCCCTTGAAGGGTACAACCCAGCAGTGATTCATGAGAGCCCAAGGATTTTAGAGTGCTTCTCTACCCTTGAGTTTTTCCTTAAATAGTCCTATTTCACATTTATACTACACAATACTTATGTGATCAAGCACTTTTTGCACAAAATTATACTAGTTCATTTATTCAATAAATAATTATTGAGATACTGCCATGTGTCAGGCTCTGAAAAATCTATGACATAATTCTTTCAATAAAAACTAGAATTCTTCATGGATATTAGTATTTTTATTTTATGGATGAGAAAACTGAAGATAGAAGGATTTTACCAAAGGCCAAACACTTGGTAAGCAGCAAAGCAAGAATTATGACCATGTTTTTTCTGGTTCTGAGCCTGAGTTCCTCCCTCTTGACTGTACCTCTGCAGCCTCAGTGGAAAATTACCAACTTTTTTTTTTTTTTTTGCATTTAGAATAGATGTTATTTTTCTATTTTTTTTTTTACTCAAAAACACTTAAGTTCAAAATTCCTAATAGTGTAGAAGAGCAAAGTTAAGACATAATTTTAATGAAAGCAAATAAGATAACATTGGTTGTTAAAGGAAGCTGGGAGCGAAAATGCCAAATTTATAGTATGTTAAATTCTATTTCACATAGCTGAAAATGACATTATTTCTCCTGGTCTTCTTTTCTTTTTGGCCTTAAGTAAGTGCCTATTAACTAGAATAGTCTTCCCTTTACTAAAATAAATTAGGTGAATATAGGTCTTTCACTTTTGTGATGAAGCACCCCCAGGAGACCAACTATGTCAACTTCTACCTTGTCCTCACAGTAATGTGAAAATCCCATCTACCATCTTGGATTTGGTCTTCAGAGGCCTACATTTTCAAAGGCTCTATAATTCATTATATTAAATATTATTGAGTACCAGTTACATGCTATGAACTATGCAGAAGAGAAATTTGACCAGCACCTTTCAAGGGAGTTCTTCATATAAAAAACTTCAACCCTGGACACCATAGTTATTTTTCATGCTTATAAGTTCCTTTTTACTTCAAATTTTAAGATGGGTTTGGAAACTTGGGAGAAATTATAGAACTTTTACAGCATTCATGCTAAACTTTTTCAAAGAATTAACAGGGAAAAGAACCCCAAATATTTTCAAAATTCAGTATTTCATTGTAAATGCTTTTTACAGGAAATTCTGACTCAAGTTGTCATGCAGTGTGTTTTTGTAAATTTCTGAACAGTTAGGAATCAAGAAGTCTGTTTCCATCTGTAAGACAATAAAATTATGGAAGGGGATGGAGTTTTTCATTAATATGCGGAACAGTATGCAAATAAACTACCACTTTGGTCCTTACATGGCCAAATTTTAAAAGAAACTTAAAAGCTATATAAAAGCCAAATTTGACCATGTAAGGCCATCTACTCTGGAAACCATTTAATCCAATGGCATTATTTAAAAGATAAAGAAACAGAGGTAATTATGAGAAAGCAGAGGTTTTCCATCAAATGCGTCCTGAGTATGCAGTATGAGGGAGATACTAGATAGGCTAGATAGGCCCAGAAATAAATAATTGAGATCCAAAAAGGTTATTATTGTGAGAAAGATGTATCAAATCCTCGTGGAGCTTCTAACTGTACCTAGAAGATGGGGGGAGGCTTAGCATCCAGACTGACATTTGTGTGGGTCTTGAAGAATAGATGGGCATTTGCCAGACAGAGAACAAGAGCAGAGAACATTCCAGGCAAGAACACAAAGTAGAAACACAGCTAAGGGCCACACGGAGCATTATATAGTCCTGAGGAAAGATCCAATTGGCACTGAACTACATTAGGAAATTATGCTGAATAACCTTTAATATACAGAAAATTGAAGTTACCTCTATATTTCCTTCTTGCCAGAAGATAATAAAATGCCAAGTTTTCAAAATCGTGCTTTTATATGACTATTATTTCTGAATAGATATAATTAGTTGGCTGCAAGCAATTATGTTTGCCTAATAGTTTTCCCTCCTCAGCAGGAAGCCTGCTTCTTCCTCTCCCACTCCCCCTGCTTCTGTTCCCTCTCTCACTGTGTCTCTCTGTCAAATAAATAAAATCTTTAAAAAAAGATTTTTTAGGGGCGCCTGGGTGGCTCAGTGGGTTAAGCCGCTGCCTTCGGCTCAGGTCATGATCTCAGGGTCCTGGGATCGAGTCCCACATCGGGCTCTCTGCTCAGCAGGGAGCCTGCTTCCCGCTCTCTCTCTCTCTCTCTCTCTCTCTGCCAGTCTCTCTACCTACCTGTGATCTCTCTCTGTCAAATAAATAAATAAATAAATCTTTAAAAAAAAAAAAAAAGATTTTTTATGAAAATAATTTATGAAATAAACTTATGAAAATTTTTTATGAAATAAAATCTTAAAAAAAAAAAAAACCCGAAGTACTACAGACCATCTTTCTCAGCGTATCAACAATCACTCTGTACATCTGCAGAAGACCCATCCTAAGAATCAGAAAAAAGAAAAGCCAAAGCTAAGACCTCTATCTTGGGCAAGTGGCATCACCACTGGTTCTCAATATTCTTATATGCAAATTATGATAATAATGCCTGTTATATCTGCTGTCCAGGTTGCTATAGAGATCAAATGATATAAGTAAGGTAAAATCAATTAGAAACTTAAAACTTATAATTATACACACACACATGCACACACACATATATAAATAAATAAAGGATTTTTAAAGAGTATTTCTTCTATATATAATGAAAAGCAGCATTATCCACCACGCGGATCTGAATCCTCTTCTCTCTGAATTCATAGCACATACAGTCAGTACCATTACTTAAAAAAAAAAAATCAATCATCATGTATTATGTTTATTCTATATATTACATGGATAACATGTTTTTTCAAAGCATTCAAATTTTTCGAAGCATCTTTTATTTCCTGTCAATCAATTGTTCTATTTTTTATTTAAAAAAATCTTAATAATCAGAAATCTATTTTTCTGATTCTCTCACTAAAAAAGCACTAATTCTCTATATACCGATTACTTTCATCTCAAATTTCTGACTTTGGATATAACAAAAAGAGATCAAAAGAAAAACACATAACTTAATAAGATTCTAATGCATTAACAGCTACTCTTTTTAGCTTTAGTCTGATATACAGAAGGAGAAATCATTTCCACAGATTAGTTGACAACTATGGAAAGCAGAAAATTGTCTTCCATACAGTGAATACATTAATTCTTTCATCTAATATTTTATATTAATATTATTGAATCTGTGGTAAATATGCCAAAATGACCTAGGGGAAAGGGGAAATTCCTTAAAAATACTACAAGTTATATTTCCAATTAATTTTTGTTAAAGCAAACAGATTAAGAATTCAGGGAAATATATAAAACTATTCTTTTTTAGAGTTAAAGTAAGTGCTTGAGTTTCTTGAAAATATTATTGAAAAAATCATATTCTATATATACTGAAAAATAATTACTAAATTCAGCAAGTAAAACTGATCTAATGAATATTCAAGTAGCTTGGTACAGAACAGACAATTATAATACTTAGCAATTGTCTAGGAACTTTATACCATTCATCTTTTTATATAATGCACAGATAACTAACTTTCTCTATGAAAAATTTCAGTTTGTGTTAGCACAGTAAAAACCATTGAGATCTTCTACCACAAATAATTGAGACCCAGAGTTATCGGTTGTTGAACTTTCCTTTGATTGTGTTTAACATGCAAAATTAGTTTTTATAGAGAGGTACATGTATATACAATAGCCCTTTTTATGGAGCTAATGTTTTACTAAATCCCCTTTTTGTCATTCTACAAAGGGACAGTTTTAGCCTCCCAACAAAACAGTTGAAAAGAAGAGTAGCAATGAGTAAATGTCCCCCCACTGGGTTTATAAAAAGTGTATGTTCCCATCATGAAGAAAGCATGCGTATAGCATGGTTGGAAAGCAAGTACTGGAACTATTGTATATTGTGTATGATCTCAAGTCAAGAAAACCATCTGTCCTTGTGCCCTGAAAAAGGACCCCCTGTGAGCCTCTTCTCATGGACCATTATAGTTTCCTTCAACCCTTACACTGCACAGGCTTTGAACTGATGGCTGCCTGTCACAAAAAGTTCATCTCAAGTCACTTATCCCGAGAGGTTTCATAGGGTTTAGTCTGAGGTGACCAACCATGGCTTAACAAAAAGATTAGTGTGTCTGGGGACAAAGCAAGACACAAAAATATGAGTGACTCTCTTTGTAACATCTCGCCACACAGAATAAAGAACAGTGAATGTAGTCAACTATAGAATATGCAGAGATGCCCGAGGGAGAAGAAAAGAGGACTGGAGAGGGAATCTGTCTTTACTGGGAAACAAGTGCTCTTTAATGCCAAAAGGCATTTTCCCAAAGAGTTTTAATGATTCTGTCTCCTCCACTCTTTGTACAAGAAATATTAATAGAAATGACAATTTCTATTCAACCCCAGGCAAAATTAAGAACAGAGTGCAATGTTAGGTTTCTCTCTCTGTAAAGTTGTTTTAGAAGGCAATCACCCAGTAGAGTTATAGAATTATATAAGGCCCAACGGGTTATCTACCCACCATCCTGATGCCAAAGGTAAAAGCCTTCCTACAAAGTCTTTGACAGGACATTGTGTGAGAGTTTTTCTTCCTCTCAACTTCCCTCCCCTAGTGAATACCTATGCACTGTTAAATGTTAAACTCGAAGATAATTCCTTCTATAAAGTCCTCCTAGCTCACTCTTCTCTTCCATATATACTGCCGTCATAGAACTGATAACATTTGATTATGTTCATTATGTATGTGTGTCCTCTTACCAAATGATGAGCTCTCAAGAATAAAGGTCATGTCACATTATTTTGTACACCTAACACAGTGTTTGACCCATAATAGGCAAGTAATAATTACTACTACCGTAATTCTTGAACTCTCCCAATGATGACGAGCCCAGGACCTCAAAATGAAGCCATTTTTAAACATCCATGTTTTGGGGTGGGGTGGGGAGTGGAAGGCAGAGATTTGTTCCCTGTTTATTTCCCCACCTGGACCCAAGTTCTACCCTTTAGTTTCAAGTATAAATGGTCCACTACACATGTGAAGATAATCACCCTGCTTTCCTTAACATCACTACCACCATATCTAGCTTTTGCCTTTTCAAGCTAAATGTTCGCATTTTCTTCTGCTATTATTCCTACAAGACAAATTTCAGTTGCTTTTTTACTCTCACTGCCATCTTCTAGAAGTGCTTCACTTTGTCAATATTTCCTTTAAATCTAAATCAAATACTCCATGTCTGGTCTAAACTGTGCGTCACATTTTAGAACTACTGCCTATTTTGTTCCAGGCACAATACCCTTCTGCAGCATCAGATGCTCCTTAGCCTTCCCCTTGGTATTCCCCCATCTTCTGAGAGCCATGACAGGAAACTTCAGTGGGCTAGGACCTGTTGTCTCAATGACTTAACCAGACAGAAACTCCTGTATAAAATTCATCACCATCCACACATTTGTACTAATTTAGAGCTTTTCTTAAAGGCCCAGGATTATAAGTTGTTTCAATAATTAGCAGAATTGAAAGATAAGAGTCAGGAGTAAAGCAAGAAATGAAAGGGGGGCATTCTGACTTGATTTCTTCTGTTTTAAAACAGAATTTAAAATAATTTTCTCTTCTCAAGTGCCTGGGTGGCTCAGTGGGTTAAGCCGCTGCCTTCGGCTCAGGTCATGATCTCAGGGTCCTGGGATCGAGTCCCACATCCGGCTCTCTGCTCAGCAGGGAGCCTGCTTCCCTCTCTCTCTCTCTGCCTGCCTCTCATCTACTTGTGATTTCTCTCTGTCAAATAAATAAATAAAATCTTTAAAAAAATAAAATAAAATAAAATAATTTTTTCTTCTCAAAATATTTAGCACCTAAGTTGGATGATTTGGGGGTTTTTTTGGCCTGTAAATATTTTTTTAAATGTCCCAAGAAAACTTGTTTTTTCATACACTTCAAACAACAAATAGGAGTCTTTGTTGAAAATATTAGTGCATAGATCACAGACAATATTTACTTGATAGCAAATTCCCAGAAATCTTTCAGAGAACTTAGATGACACAACATTGTCATGTATGTGATTCTACCTCCTCAGTCCAATATTTGAGTTTTCAGGCCCAAGGAAAACATTTTACTACTATTATGTTCCACCATGACATGCAGGTGAATATTCTCTTTATTTCTAGAGCTAAAATATGTTTTATGATGTTAATGAACTTGAATTGAATCAGCTCATCAGTTCAGGCCACCCGCCTCTTTGAAACACAGTAACAGAAATTGACCTATATGATTTCAAACACAGTATAATTTACTTCCTAGTCAGACAACATGCAAATATGTTCAAATACTTTGTAAATGTTCAATGATTATATCCTCTGTCTAGCATTCATATTTCTTATATGTGGAAATGGTATACCAGAATAAGAAATATTTGGCAGTTTCATCAAATAAAAGGGCTGGATGCCTTAAACTGCTAGTTTTTGTTCAATTTAGGACTATAATTCCTTGGGAAATGTTTTCTATGTTTTTCCTATAAAATTATATTTTGTAGATCTGAATGGCCATTTACCAGCTCCTACAATATTCTGAAGAACTAAATATACATGCTACCAAATACATGAGAAACATATTTCTTGAAAACTTACAATATGCTACACTAAGTACTTAATTCTGCCTAATTGTGAGAAATTGCCTTCTGTTAATGATATAGTTAAAATAAGAATATTGTTCCCACAGAACACCTTTCAGTTTCAATTCTGTTCTTGAAGAATTTGGTGACTTGGACATGATGTTCACTTCCTTTGAAGAACTCTCTCAACAAATGATTTTCTTAAAAAATCAATTTTCTACAATTGTTACAACTTGTTTAATATTCAATTTCAAGTTCTGCCTTAATTACAGCAATAAGATTTTCACAGTCAAGGATCAAGGAATCTTATTGATACAGTATTTAGCCATCAGGAAGGTAATTTTATGATTTTTTTTTTAATGTAACTCTCTCATAACTAGAGGAGACCTGTGAGTTCTTGGAAATATAAAGTATATAAAACCAAATAACTATATAAAAGATATTTTATAAAACGTTTTCTTCAGACAAGACCAGTTCTGAAAATCCTGCAATTAAGAGCACAGAGAAGAACACAGTCTGCTCTTACAAGGAAATCCCCAACTATTGATCCTAAGGGTACTGAAAGATGAGGCAGTTTCCAGGAACCAGCAAAGGCTTTCTATTATTTCATGAGGAAGCCAGGGCTCCTAGAGTTCTTCCACAAGCTGATCTGCAACCCCTAAGTCTTCCAGACCACAGCCAGTACAAAAATACTTCAGCTTTTGATGATGATCCTTTAAACGACTTTAACAAAAATCACACTGAGATTCAAGTTTTTGTCTTGGTCTTAAACTGGTTTTTTCACACAAGTGAATGCTAGCTTTCTGAGTTTGCCATAGGATGAAAGAAAACATAAAAATATTCAGTGCTTCAAGAAGACTGACCAAAGATGAAAACATGAGCAAATTTGAGTATTCCCCTGTCTTCACCAAAGTATATTGTTTAAAAGTGGTTTTAAGATAAGAAACAACCCACATGTCCATCCACTGAGGGTGTTTTTTCAAATAATACATCCACTTAATGAAAATCTATTCAACTCTTAAAGCAACAAAAAGTGAAACAGTATCATCTACAAGATAACCTTGCCAAAAATTTTAAACTGAAATTTAAAGGAAACACATCCTTGTGGCTCTCTGAGCAGCAACATGGTTGTTAACAAGAACAAGCACCTCACCAAAAAGGCAGCAAATGGAGCTAAGAAGAAAGTGGTTGATGCATTTTCTAAGAGAGATTGGTGCAATGTGAAAGCAATAGCTATGTTCAGTATAAGAAACACTGGAAAACTACCAGCCACAAGAACTCCAAGAGCCCAAACTGTATCTGATATCCTCAAGGGTTGATTATTCAGCATGAAATCAAGCAACTACAGAGTACGAGGTTCCTATGAATTAAATTTGTCGTCCTCTGGAAAACTGGTATCTTGAACAAATTCCTGACATCAATTTATTATATCTTCTAAATTTCTCTCTTTTTCAAAAATGATAATAAACCTAGATTCTAAATAAATAAGATACTTTAAAAAGCTGGGATGATGGGAAGAGCAGTTATTTTGACATTGTAGGTTTCTTTTGAATCAAACAGTAGAAACTCTAATTTTGTAAGGAATGACTAACACTTTACCTCTCAAGCTGCTTTTAAGAATGTGTAGGTGGACAGGTGGTCCATTCTAGAAGGCTTGCAATAAGAAGCTGTTTGTGACCTAAAGGGACAACTTAATGGTGGTTTACAGCTGATAATCTGCTCAAAACCATACTTTACAAGCAGGAAGCTCCACACCATTCAAGAAGAGGAAAAGGAACTCACAAGTTCTTGAATGGCTATATAATGGTTATAATCTGTTTATTTCCCCCCAAAAGGAAACTGCTTTGAAGATTATATCCAGCTAGTTAATAAGGAGCACCACTAATATAGAGAGCTCCAGATGGTGTTTTGTTTTTAAGACAATAGCTTTATTTTACAGCAAATTAAGCAATTTACTAATCACGCTACTAAACTTTCTTCCTTGGAAACACTTCACCTCCTTGAAAACCCTTAGAACAGAGACTGTTCTTTCTAAGTTACAGTCAAATCCACTGTCATTAATATAATCCTAGATTCTCCTAGCTGAGTTTATGGGTTATGTCAATACACCATCCTGCAGGCAGCAAAAAACCAACCTAATAGGGAAACTAACGAGTCATGCACAGTTAAATCATACTTGGCTTCATGTTTTTAAAACTAGTTCATCTCTCAATGAAATTGTGTTTTTATAGGAACACTCAAGTTCAAACTAAGCAATTCTTCAGCTACTCCAAAAAATACAGTAGAATGTTGATGGATTTCTGACTGGGTTTTAAACCCAGCTCCCCAAAGAATAAGAGCAACAGAAACCAAAGTTTCTGCAAAGCCTTCAGAACAAAACTTCAAGAGTAGAAAAAGTGTTTTCAAGAATGATTATTATAATTAGAATACTCTTTGTACTTAGAAGACTACCATATTTTTTCTCTACAGCAGAAAAACTGAACCAGAAGCCAGAACTGGAAAGAAAACAAAAGTTGGTGCATTCAATGAAAGGAAAAGAAAAAAATTAAGATTATAAAAACTGTACCCACCAAAACATTACTGATTCGAGCTAAAGAGTGGAAAAAATGAACAGACTTCAGAAGGAATTCTGCAAAGATTTCACTTTTTACAGAATCAAGAATAGTTTAAAATATTCTTAAATATCATTTGCTAATTTCTTATACTGTCTTATAGTAGTCTTTCACTTTTGAAAGTGAAAGTGAATAATGGTTTGAATAAAAGTTCCAATAATCTTGACCCCATCAAAGGCTCCCCATAACATCAGTGAGAGTGCTGGCAAATAAGCACTTGGATTCACTTTCTAATGTGTGGTTTGACTATATGCATTACAGGCTGTGCAAAAGTTCATAACCTTTGAATCACCAATTCCACTTACACGTAACTATCAGCAATGCCCACAAGGACCTATGTATTATTCACTGCAGTTATTTATAAAAGCTCTGAAGGTAATCTTGAGACATAAAAAAAAAATTATGAGAAATCCATATGACTATCATACAAAGAGTTAACATGGTCCGCAATGAATGTATACTACCTTTTTCAGAAACTATTTTTTCTACTTTTACAAGAAAACCTTTTTTAAGTTTGTTGTGTTCTAGATTTACCTTTGCAGTCTTGAGAATATTCATCTGAGCTGTATATTATTAGGTCACTTGATACAGACTTCACATAAAAGATTTTGATATACCTTAAATATATATATTATAACTAATTATGTCTAGTTACTATTTACATTCTAGTATTACTGCTATATCCATAGTGGATCATCAAAGAAACAAAGGATAAAGATCATATTTTTAAGGAAAGAAAAATACCATAATAATAGTCTGCATACCCTGAAATGGATCGCAAAGAAAACTAAACAGCATTAATGAGACAGGATAACTATACTGAAAAAGAAGAAGTTTATATAAAATATGTTATTCAACTTTTCTCCAAAAATGAAAAGAGCATGTGTGTGTGTGTGATTGAGCTAGATAGAGGCTATCATGAAGTTCAGTCCTTAGACCAGACTAACACAAAATTATTTGCTTTGTTTGGCAAACTACTTTTATAAAAATATATTTAAATGCTTATAGCTGGGGGGTGCCTGGGTGGCTCAATTGGTTAAGCATCTGCCTTCAGCTCAGGTCATGATCCCAGGGCCCCAGAATCGAGCAGCAGGTCACCGGGCTCCCTGCTCAGCGGGAAACCTGCTTCTCCCCTTCCCTCTGCCTTCTGCAACCCCTGCTTGTGTTCCCACACTCACTCTCTCTCTCTTTCTTTTGCTCACTCTCTCTCAAATAAATAAAATCTTAATTAATTAATTAATTAATGCTTTTAGCTGGGTCTCAACACCCAAATCTGAGGATAGAATACTCAAGTCTAACAAACCTCACACATTTGTATGACTTCCCTGCCATTTGAGTTTGCCTTCCAGCTTTAGACTTAAGTCTTTCCTGGAGTGTCCCCAATTACAGTATGTTTTGTTTCTCCTTCTTCTCCTCCATCTCCTTTCTACAAGCTCCTCAAACCCTGCTCCTGCAAGTTGGAAACCACTTTCCTAATTAAACTTCAGACAATCTCAGCTACAGTTTTGAAACTTTCCAAACAGCTTCTCTTTATTTCACCCTTCTAGGTCAACCCACAGAACAATTTGCTCTGAGCCATATTATTTTTTCTAAAAGGAAAAAAGTGTTCTATGACCAACCAAGTTTAGAAAACATGACACATTATATTCCCCATTTTGGAAATTCACAATATAAAAATCCTACAGTGACTAAAACTGCTTTTATTTGTTTAACCCAGTATGTTTCTAGTTTGTCTTGAAAACTTTCTTCCTCAGAAAATGTCTTAACATGAGAAAGAAATGGTGTTCTCAGGAGCACAGCTGGACAAACTACAATACACCAAAGACCCCTGAGTGGATTAATCACTGGTAGAGAGACAATTCCAAAAGTACTTAGAAATAGATTTCACCAAAAGTGAAAGACTACTAGAAAGTGACTGGACTCTTTATGAACTTCCTCATGTTCAGACATTTCAGCACAGAAACAAGAAGAAATGCTGCTAGTCAGCTCATCAAATTCCTAAATCATATTAAGCTAAGAGGAGTTGGAAACTTATTTTTAAAAATCATTATCCCAACAAATCCTGATAAGGCTGGAGCTGGAGTTTAGTAGGAAAATTTAGTGAAAATATGTTTATTTTTTTTGTTTAAAGTCTTGACTTGCCTTCCTCTTCTAAAAACAAGCAAAAAAAAGACCGGTACTGTAAGGGCCTATTCAGCGAGAGCGGCCCCACCCCGGTTGAACTGCCATTTTGTTGTAAAACTTAAACTGACTCTGCCCACCCCCACCCCCAGGGGAACTTACTTAAAATCAAGTCCCAGAAACCAGCTCCAGGTAACAAAGCCCATATACAAGGGTGGGTCAGGCCAGGTGGAGACATCCGATCAGTGGGGGTGCATACTGTATCCTAGCTACCAAGGAGTATGGGCCCCGCCCTTTGGGCACTTTGGGGGCACCAATTCTGAACTAGGTGCTAGACTGGTTCAAATGTCTACTACGGTAAATTGTAATTCAACTGGTTACCTAGCATGACTGTGCAGCTTTCTCTGTGTGTTACAATTTCATTGGCCACCTGTGTACGGTCAGGCCCAACCACATGGCCTTTGCTCTATAAAAGTTAGTCTGGAAAGCAGGGAAGGGATGTCCTCTCTGTAAGTGGTGGCCCCAACCAGTCTGTTTGACGGCGGTCTGAGTCTTGATGCTTGGTACAAAATAAAGCTTTGTTTGACTTTCACTTTGTATCAGTCTCGCTCCTTTAATCATGGACCCATTATTGGGGTACCCATTTTGGGAGAAACCCAACATGTACAATAAAAGGAAGACAGGCCTTAACACCAGCATACATAAAAAATAACTCAGGTTTTCTCAATATTAAACTCAAGTGTTAGTAAATACGATAATGGGACGAGCAAGAAAATTTCTGCAACTTTTAGGATGCATGAGTTAGCATTATAGTATCTAGAACTCAGGAAATTTTCATTCCTCCCCGTCTCTGGTATTTACCAGTCAAAAGATTATCGGAGCTCTTATTCAAACCATTATTGAACACTTTAAGAATGAAGTAGACAAAATGGAACACCTGAATGATTCCAAAATATAAAAGCATCAGTAGGAAATACAGTAAATAACTTTAAGCATTTGAAGAGTTGTCGTGGGACAGAGGTAATCATTTATGTTTTAGGATATAAGGTGAGGATGGTGATGGCGTACAAAAGCAAATGGTGGACGCACGTGAGGAGATAAATTTCAACCTAACAAAAAGATGACGCTTTTCAACAAGCCTGTCTGAAGACTGAGTGGTTTATTCAAAAAATGCTCATATACTTAAAAAACATTTAGCCAGACTATCACTGAGAGAATTCAAGTATCGAACCAATGTAGGTCTAGCTAGCCTTTAAAGACCCTCCCAACACTGAATACTATCAGAGACACCACTACCATTTGGAGATGTCACTAAAAACAACACAGTGAGAGACTGCAGACTCTGAGAAACAAACTGAGGATTTTGGAGGGGAGGAGGGTGAGCGGTTGGGTGAGCCTGGTAGTGGGTATTAAGGAGGGCATGTATTGCATGGAGCACTGGGGGTGGTGCATAAACAACGAATTTTGAAACACTGAAAAAAAAATAATTTAATTTAATTTAAAAATAAAAACACACATTCCTGAACTTCATAAAATCTATCTATGAAAGACCCACAGCAAATATCATCTTCAATGGGAAAAACCTTGCAGCCTTCCTGTTGAGATCAGGAACACGACAAGGATGCCTACTCTTACCACTCTTGTTCAACATAGTATTAGAAGTCCTAGCAACAGCAATCAGACAACAAAGAGAAATAAAAGGTATCCAAATTGGTAATGAAGAAGTCAAACTCTCTCTCTTTGCAGATGACATGATTCTTAATATGGAAAACCAAAAAGACTCTATCCCCAAACTAATAGAACTCATACAACAATTCAGCAATGCGGTAGGATACAAAGTCAATGTACAGAAATCAGTGGCTTTCTTATACACTAATAATAAAAAAAACAGAAAAGGAAATTAAAGAATCGATTCCATTTACTATAGCACCAAGAACCATAAGATACCTGGGAATAAATCTAAACAAAGAGGTAAAGGATCTATACTCGAGGAACTACAGAACACTCATGAAAGAAATTGAAGAAGACACAAAAAGATGGAAGACCATTCCATGCTCTTGGATCGGAAGAATAAACATTGTTCAAATGTCTATACTGCCTAGAGCAAACTATACTTTTAATGCCATTCCAATCAAAATTCCACTGGTATTCTTCAAAGAGCTGGAGCAAATAATCCAAAAATTTGTATGGAATCAGAAGAGACCCCGAATAGCTAAGGAAATGTTGAAAAACAAAAATAAAATGGGGAGCATCACGTTACCTGATTTCAAGCTTTACTACAAAGCTCTGATCACCAAGACAGCATGGTACTAGCATAAAAACAGACACATAGACCAGTAGAACAGAGTAGAGAGCCTAGATAGGGACCCTCAATTCTATGGGCAAATAATCTTCGACAAAACAGGAAAAAATATACAGTGGAAAAAAGACAGTCTCTTCAATAAATGGTGCTGGGAAAACTGAGCAGCTATATGTATAAGAATGAAACTCGACCATTCTCTTACACCGTACACAAAGATAAACTCAAATTTGATAAAAGACCTCAATGTGAGACAGGAATCCATCAGAATCCTAGAGGAGAACATAGGCAGTAATCTCTTCTATATCAGCCACAGCAACTTCTTTCAAGATATGTCTCCAAAGGCAAAGGAAACAAAAGCCAAAATAAACTTTTGGGACTTCATCAAAATCAAAAGCTTCTGCACAGCAAAGGAAACAGTCAAGAAAACAAAAAGGCAACCCACGGAATGGGAGAAGATATTTGCAAATGACAGTAAAGACAAAAGGTTGATATCCAGGATCTATAAAGAACTCCTCAAACTCAACACACACAAAACAGATAATCATATCAAAAAATGGGCAGAAGATATGAACAAACACTTCTCCAATGAAGACATACAAATGGCTATCAGACACATGAAAAATGTTCATCATCAGTAGCCATCAGGGAGATTCAAATTAAAACCACATTGAGATATCACCTTACACCAGTTAGAATGGCCAAAATTAGCAAGACAGAAAACAACATGTGTTGGAGGAGATGTGGAGAAAGGTGAACCCTCTTCACTGTTGGTGGGAATGCAAGTTGGTGCACTCTTTGGAGAACAGTGTGGAGATTCCTCAAGAAATTAAAAATAGAACTTCCCTAGGACCCTGCCATTGCTCTACTGGGTATTGACCCCAAAGATACAGATGTAGTGAAAAGAAGGGCCATCTGAACCCCAATGTTTATAGCAGCAATGGCCATGGTCGCCAAACTGTGGAAAGAACCAAGATGCCCTTCAACAGACGAATGGATAAGGAAGATGTGGTGCATATACACTATAGAGTATTATGTCTCCATCAGAAAGGACAAATACCCAACTTTTGTAGCAACATGGACAGGACTGGAAGAGATTATGCTGAGTGAAATAAGTCAAGCAGAGAGAGTCAATTATCATATGGTTTCACTTATTTGTGGAGCATAACAAATAGCATGGAGGACATGGGGAGATAGAGAGGAGAAGGGAGTTGGGGAAAATTGGAAGGGGAAGTGAACCATGAGAGACTATGGACTCTGAAAAACAATCTGAGGGTTTTGAAGGGGCGAGGGGTGGGAGGTCGGGGTACCAGGTGGTGGGTATTATAGAGGGCACGGATTGCATGGAGCACTGGGTGTGGTACAAAAATAATGAATACTGTTATGCTGAAAATAAATTTTTTAAAAAAAATAAAATAAAATAAAAATAAAAACAATACACTCTATATGGAAACAAGACAATCAAAGCCAGTGGGTGCTAGAAGTTGAGTCAGGAGAGCTAATTGTTCAGTTGTCAGGATTTTGCAAGCCCACTGTTAAACACAGTCATTAGTATAATTTTAATTACTTGAACTTACAGTAAAATAAATTGTATTAAAGCAAAGTTAATAAACACTCAAACTTCTCACTTCCTAAGGTCACTTCGTTAACTTGAAAGCAACCTTGGTAGGATATTTACACCCCGAAAATCTACAATTGCTACAAATCAGGACTTTCTCTGAGAGCAGTTGTTAAAGATTTGTCATCAGCACACCACAACAAAAATACATTTAGTCAACAAGTATCTATTACACTCCCACAAATACAATTTGAGGCTGTGCAGGAAGAAATCTGCACTGGAGAAGAGGAAATAAGAAGCAGCATCTGAACATGAAAAAGTGATCTGCTTTCTCATTGAATAATAAATTGTGGTCCATTAGTACAATAGAGTTACTCTACAGACTTTAAAAACAATGATGTAAATCAACCTGCGTAGGAAACATCAGCAACAAAAAACACTAGACTCCTCTGCAAAGAATGAGGTACAGTGTGCCGTTTTTAATTCAAATGTTTGCATTTCCTGGCCTATGCTTTACTTTGATAATAACAACTACGGTGTAATCAAACACAAAGAAAGGGGTCAACCTTAAACAATACCTTGACCAGAGGGCAACAAATAAGCAGCAGCAGAAAGACAACAGAGGAAAGCAGGCTTGACGAAGGTAGCAAAAGCAGAGATAAATTCTGAAGCCTGGAGAGCACTGCATTGAATGCCTCCTGCTGAGGGAAAGCAATATATCCTGAAAGATCTGATCACCCTCCATTTCCTGTTCTTCTAGGGGAGCCCATAGCTATTGCTATTCTTGCCTTCCTATTCGGGGAATATCTTTAAAAGAAAGGTTCTCAACTGGGGGTGACCCCTAGAGGACATTTGGTAATGTTGGAGAGGTCTCTGGTTGTAGAAACAGTGCAAGTGGCGTCTAACGTGTAAAAGGCCAAGGATGCTGGTAAACCTCCTACAATGCACAGAACAGCCTCCCACAAGAACAGGGGAGCCAGGGGAGCTGTCCGTTAAGCATCTGCCTTTGGCTCAGGTTATGATCTCAGAGTCCTGGGATTGAACCCCAGGTTCTGCTCCCTGATCAGGGGAGCATCTGCTTCTTCTCCCTCTCTCCTGCCCCTCCCCCCTGCTCATGCACACGCATGCTCTCTAAACATCTGGCGCTCCCTAATAAGTAAATAAAATCTTAAAATAAAAATATCACCCAGCCCAAAATGTCAATAGTGACAAAGCTAACAATCCCTGTACCACTATTGCTTAAGGCCACCTGAATGCATCTCTATTTTTTATAACCCAAGGGAGTCTAGCCAAGACCCAGAGATTCTATCTTCACTAGAAAACATGATCATAGAATCTGAACTGATGTTCAAGAGAGCCTATAAGTCTTCTTAAAAATAACTGCCATGAAAGGTAGCCTGGGAAGGGGTTAAAAATGTTGCCCTTGACCTAACAACTGACAGAGATCATTTTTCTTCATAAAAACCACCTAACTGAAATGCCATCAGCATTTCTGCAAAGTTTAATATTCATTAAAGAACATTCTCAATTTTCTTAGAAGAAAGTAAAATAAATTCAAATACCATCTTCTCTAATAACATGTTGCTATTTTTGAAATTGTGAAAGTAAATGAACTGGAATTATGAGCCCAAATAACAATTATCATTGTAATTTTAAATCCATTAAAATGAGATACAGTTGGCTACAAGATCTACTTAAATAGCTCTTCCTTCTCTTTCAATCTTCAGTCTGCATCTCTGATACCATAATTCCTCCACCAGAGCTTTGCAGCCTACAATTTCTTTAAATAATAAGGTACACCGCACAGGGTATAGCCCATAGTAAATGACTTTATCATTTAATACTTAATCATAAGTACTTTATCATTTAAGTGAAAAAAAGACTTTCAAAAGACTAATATAGGGGCACCTGGGTGGCTCAGTGGGTTAGGCCGCTGCCTTCAGCTCGGGTCATGACCTCGGGGTCCCAGGATCGAGTCCCGCATCAGGCTCTCTGCTCAGCAGGGAGCCTGCTTCCTCCTCTCTCTCTCTCTACCTGCCTCTCTGCCTACTTGTGATCTCTCTCTGTCAAATAAATAAATAAAATCTTTAAAAAAAAAAAAAAGAAAGAAATTCTGTTTTAAAAAAAAATAAAAACTAATATAACCATGATCCTTTCACCTTTGTCAGAGTTGACCGGAGTTAGGTAATACCGTAAATCAGTTACCACCCACAATATGTACTTTTCAGAGACTAATATCTAAAATATTTAAGATTTATAATTAACTCTCTCCCCTACCTAGTAATATGAGACCTTCAGATAAAAAGCTGCTTCTGCACAAAGATAAGTCTCACTCTACAAAAAACGACCAATAACCATGTGATCTCAATGTATCCCCACCCATCTCTGGCTGCCATTCAAAAAGACTCTTTCTAGAATGTGTAGGAAGGGCCATTAATCTAGCGTCAGCTATTCTTCTGACAAAATCTCAGTGAGCTGAGCCAAAAAGTGTTTAGCTACTGAAACAGGTTGGAGCAGAGAAAAGCATCCATGCCCGGCCGCTGAGGCTGAGCTGTTTTGGGTGCTGGCAGATAAAGTAAACGTGTGAGCTGGTATACGCAGAAGCAGTGGGAGATCAAACAAGGCAGAGGCCAGCAGGACAAGGAACTGGCAAAGCAAATATAGCTTAGAGTATGGACTAAAGACCAGTCGTTTGAAGCAACAGCACATGAATATGAGAGGAGTGCCCAAGGAAAAGCCAAACTAGTCCGTATTTGAAGAGGGAGGCAAAAGGCTGAAATAACAGCACAAAATCCCCATAGTAACCACATGCTCACAGCGGATAAGCCTATATAAATAATATAATTGCCTGGATACAGTATCCCAAAGCACAAAGGTAAGGTCGGCAACTCATTCTTTAACATTAATGAAACTACTCCCTGATACTGAAATACAAGAAGGTGAGTCTTCCAAAGTGGTCTATTACCGTAAACAAATATTCAGTGTTAGGTATTTAAAGTCCACTTCTGCAACTCATACCAGTCCTTCAGGCCTAGGAATCAGCACAATTCTCATGGGGCTACTGCATACAGTATGTAAAGCTACAGTGAAAGGAACTGTCCTTTGAATAATGAATTTTAGCAACACTAAGAAAATTAAGTACCATATAACCCATAAGATAACAACAGGGAGAGAGACAGGTTAATAAACAACCATTACTACACTGAAGAGTGTAAAAAAAAAAATTTTTTTTTTTCTTTGCTTACTTAAAGAATTTTTTTCCTGTAAAGTTGCATTAGTAGAGGGAAATATGTGTGTCAGTGGAAAATTGTGCCTTGTCTAGAACATGCCCTTCCCACTTATCTAATTCTGATTCTTTGGGAGCTATTTAAAATTGTAAGCTGTAGGAGTGCCTGGGTGGCTGAGTTGTTAAGTTTCTGCCTTCAGCTCAGGTCATGATCCCAGGGTCCTGGGACCAAACCCCACATTGGGCTCCCTACCTCTCCCACTCTTACTCCCCCTGCTTGTGTTCTCTCTCTCACGGTCTCTCTCTCTCTCTCTCTCTCAAATAAATAAATAAAATCTTGAAAAAATAAAATAAAATCATAAGTTGTAGATAACCTAATAGCAAAGCAAAATAACTCTTGTCATAGACATGCAAATTCTTTATGACTAAATTCCACTGACATCCTTCCCTCACTTTGGAAAAAGTCTGGTTTTGCTTCCATTTGCACATCAATTTCAATATTCTAGAACTATAAATGTGACTGGTTTTTAAATTCTCCTTTGAACTAATTAAAAGGTACTTATCAGTTAAAAGTTAAAAGTAACTTATCAGTTACTTCTTTAATGATTTAAGTAAAATCTTTAACACATGTTTATTTTATATCTCTATGAAAGTCGTGATTTTACCTTATTGGAAATTACCTTTAGCAGTAATTTTTGAGCAAACAATTAGTTCCTTTTGAAAATTCGGGAGAAGTATTGACCTTTACCCATTCATTATTTCCTCAGTTATGCTGCTGGATTTCATCATAATAGCTCTTGCCCAGGAAAGGCATAGAGGTTTTGAGACCCAAGGGTGATAATGTCCCTAATGGAACAAATTGGAGGTAGTCCATAAACTAATCAGTGTCACCAATGGAATGGGGACAAAATAGAGCTTTTGTTCATGTTAGAGAAGGCAAGGGAGAAAGGGAACATAGAAAGGAGAGCAGACGGACTCCTCGACTCAGTTAGGAATATGGAAGATCCTCTGTGTTTGTAGTTTCATAGATACATAGTTACCTCCCAAAGGCAATTCTGTCTATTCTGTTTGCCAACCACAGATCACATCAGGGAAATGCCTGTTCATTGAGACCCTGACAGAGCGTCATGGTGTGTTTGCTAAGTTTGCTCTTGGTTTTCAGGAATTCAATGAACATTATTCTTCTCAAAACATCCTGTAATTGTGAAAGCTATGTGAATGTTCAAAACACCACTGGCACAGTTAAAAGTGGAAATTTGTAACAAATTGAAAATGATGAAAAAAATGATGAATGATGCATAATACAAGGGTAAGTGTGACTGATTAGAAAATCCCTTTACCTGGGTTTCCTTCTTGAGGACTGTTACTAGAAGCAAAGGTTTTCTGCTCAAACACGTGAAAGGCTTAAAAGAATAAAACACATTCTGAGTCTAATGTGTTATGGGCTTACACATAGAAAACAGGAAGGATACCTCAGACCTCCCAATTCAAGGATGGTTTTGGCATAAAAATAAATTAATTACTTTTTTAATGCTGTAAAAATGGTAACATAAATTTTACCAACTCATAGCATTCCCCATATAGAACTTGACTGTAGAACCAAGCCAATATCAGGAAACTATCCTCAGAAGAAGCTGAAATTTAGAGCGTTAAATAACTTTGCACAGAAGGAAACTATATACAAGAACATAAAAGCCCTCGTTTCTTTATGGATGTACTTTCTCAGTGCTAGCGTTTTTCCTTTATTAAACATTTCCAGATGCATAACATATATAGTAGTACTAAGCCACCACTGTCAGTCTCGCTTTTTAAACTTCTGGGAAGTTGTCAGCATAACTGTAGGACTTGGGAAGTAAATGTAGACCATGGAGTTTGTTCAGTTAAACCTCTTTTTTCCAGGGATGCCTGGGTGGCTCAGTTGGTTAAGCAGGTCATGATCCCAGCGTCCTGAGATCGAGTCCTGCATCGGGCTCCTTGCTCACCGGGGAGCCTGCTTCTCCCTCTGTTTCTGTCTGCCTTGTGCCTGTGCTCGCTCTCTCTCCCTCTCTCTCTCTCTCTCTGACAAATAAATAAAATCTTTAAAAACAAAAAACCTCTTTTTTCCAGCTTATGATAGCTTTGGTTGGTATATATGATCTCTCCAACCTTTAGTACCTAGTCAGCCTTCCTATCTTTGCTGCTTTACTGAAATGGTCCTCTCTTAGAAGCCAAAGTAACTAGAGTTAAGTTTAAAAAAGAAAAGTAATTTTTCTCCTCCAAGACTTCCCAGAAGTCCATAGGTAGAGATTACGTATTAAAGAGAAAATAAATCACTCACCAAAGCTCAATCACTTGTGCGGTGGCTGCGCCATTCTATTATCTGTCCAATAAGACAACTGAGGAAGGTGTTACACTTGGCCAAACTACTGTCCACAAGTAGCTACTCAAATGGTAAACAGCATTACTGATGACAGTGGACATTCATTTCAATGGAAGGTAGAACATTGCCTTTCAAATTACCTTTTGCAGATTTGTTACAGTATGATTGTAGCCAGATTTACACTTTCTCTGTGAAATATACTGTATATATATCATTCACTGTTGAATAAAATATTGTTGTTCATTCCTAAACTTTTTTCTTTTATTATTTAAACAAAAATGCCCAATTCATATATTCTCATTGTACTGCAAATTTCAATCTTAACACATAAACATTATCAGTTTAACACACAAATCAAATCAAGTAAAAAAATCTCAACGATCTTAGAAGCATCTTTCATAACAACTCTCTCACAATATACAACTTGAGGGATAGTTATTTTTCATATACCACTGTATAAACTAAGTATTAACCATCAATTAAAAAAGCAACTGCTTTATATGTATTGTAAAAGGCAATAGATTGCCATAGCTTGGTGATAAGGCCGGATATTAATATCTAGAATTAAAGAATAAAAACACAAAGAAAGAAATTTGAAAAAGCACAGAAAACTTATAAATAAACAAGAATAATATTGTGACTTGAAGGCTTAGAAAAATGAGTGAATTTAAGAGAAATAATGAGGTGGGATACTGATTTTTCTAGTCACACAGTGCCCCTCCCCAGCTTTCCAGTACTCCTACCATTATTACACCCCCTTGCTGAACCCCTACAATCCAGGAAAGAGACAATATGACATTAATAGTCATTTCTAGATTCTATTCATTTTTCTTTAATTTATTTATTTGACAAGTAGGCAGAGAAGCAGGCAGGGGCAGGGGAGATTCTATCCACTTTTAATATATAACTTTGCCTCTATCATTCCCAGTAATGTTTCCAGGTACAGAATTTTTGAGACTAGTTCTATGTTAACAAGTGTGTGGTCTCCTTAGACATGGGAGCTGAGAGATCACACCGGGGATTGGACTCCCAGTGATTTTCTATCAGTATCCTATGGAGTCCTAAGGTTTTTTGGATATAGCTCAGGGGCTACCATGGGGGAGGGGGCTGGGAGGCAGAAAGAAAGAACATGTAGGGTGTTGGCCTCTGTCCCCTCACACCTCTGAGGTCAATCAGTATAGCGAACATTGAATCTGATTTTATTTACTGAGTTTCCTCATAAGATTAAACAGTTCAGCCTCTTTAAGAAATGTTGGAAAACCCCTGAACTACTTTATTTGATCTCTGAGATTTGTATTAGCTTTAATACATTATGGCTCACAAAACCCTCAGAGAAAATGTTAAAAAGCCATGGGGATAAGAATATTAGTATATGCAAAGAGATAAACCACAATAAAAGATCTCCATTATATCAACTTTTATAGAGTAACTTCTGTAGCGAACTCTACAATAAGCCCTAGAGGTACACAGATACAAACCAGAACCCTGACCATGGAGATCAAAAATGACATTGGTAGATACGGACTCCCAACCCACTCCCTCAGGAAGTAGAATACAATATACCATGAGACCACTTAGCAATTAAGGTCAGGATCTGCCCACAAGAGTTGCCTGATCTTTGACCCACTTCACTCATCTGAATCCCCAACCAGACTGATAACTCTCCCCAGAAAGGCAGTTATTTAAGAAGCGTGTTTCCATTATAGCTTCATCTGCTCAGACGTTGAGCTTTAATTCTTTCAGTAAAAAATGATTTTTAGTTTTCCAAAGTTCACTTACCCCTAGAGTTTGCCAGCAATTCTGGTGTGACTTTAAGGTCAAAAAGTCATTTTGGGGGTGCTTTGTGGAAAAGTTTTACCTTATGATCATATCATGTAAGATATGATCTATATAATGCTCTAAATAATGCTGGCTGGATTCTAGAGTCCCTAAGACACAAATTGGAGTTTCATAACTCCTAGAAGGGTTATACAAACAACTTACCTTTGACAGCTGCCACAACTGACTGAAGATACAGGAATGCTGGGAAAGAACTGTATCAGTTTTCCAGGCTAGATATTTTATTCCAGCATCTTAAGGATCAAAAATAAGAACACAATTCTGGACCTGTAACAGACTTGAAGGAGGAACTCCTAAGAGATTTTTTTCTCCCATTCACTGTTACAAGAAGCCAAACAGAATGCTGGAGACAGAGCTATAAGGGAGAATTCTTCTGACTCCCTTTACATTATAATAAGAACTCTAAAAGACCAGGCTTGTTAAAAATGAAGGTAAAGCAATATGATTCCAAGAGATTATGGGATATATTCTTTCCTTTCCTCCTCTTCTTTTCCTCCTCTTACATGTGAACTTTTGCTAAAGAAAGAAAAAACAGACTCTACCCTCGCCACAGCCAGGCTACTTCCAGTGAGATATATTCTGATTCTCATTATTACCATAATGTGCAAACTAGAGCTGGCCACAATTCATCCGATTTATTCAGCCACTTAGCCTAAATGTGAAAATTGTATGTAAATATGTGCTGACCACATTTCGAATATAAGAATAAAAACGTTTGTATATATAACCCAGGAGCCCAGAGTTTCTAAAATCTAAATTACTAATATCCAAACGAACAGACACAGTTTTTGGCATTCCTGGCAATCAGACTAAGCAATCAGGCTAAGGAATACAATATGAGAAAAATAAGGAACACATTTCAACTATCATATGGTAACTGAAGTTGAAATGGACACAACAGATGAAATGATGTCAAAATCATGATAGTGATTCCAAATGATTCTTGATTCTTAGAAATTACAAAAGATGGGCACAAATCCTCAACTGGTATATTCAATTATATTTAGTTCCTTTATTCTAGCTATTGGAATACTGGCCTTAAGTTCCTATCAGTGAATTTATCTACTAAAGAACCAAACTTTTGACTAATACAAGTGTGGAATTCACTAGATTGTTTTAAATATCTTAAAGCTCATAGGATAGTCTAGTGTTCAAATATAGATGGAAGAAATTACCTGCTTCCTCCATTAATCTTTTCCATTGCAAACAGAAGTCAAGAAATCAGCTAGGAATTTAACCGGGAAGGAACGGACAGAAGTCCCACTGTTCAGCTCAGTTCCTCCTCCTTGTGGTCACAGAGGGAAGGTGCCTGACATCTGGTGGCATTTCTTAAAGAAAGCCGATCTTTAAATGACTAACAGAACAGTCCTTTAAAAGAATGTATGGTAACAATGGAAAGTGCTCGATTTTCATTTGTAAGCAATTTCACTTACTTCTGCTTCCCACTCTCCTGCAGTCCTCCTTTTTAAAAGTCAATTTAAAATATTTTTTAACTGTGATAGTGCTGAACACATTCCCAAATGAAACAATGATACATACCTAAGAATTTTAATATGCAGGTATGCCATAGTCACTGTTACCACACCTTGATGGGTAAGGGAATGTGTTAACTATTATGATTCATTAAACCGTGGCATGGAACTTCACCCATATTGGCAAATCAGGGAGTGTGGAGATGCTTCTGTGTTTAGCTGTCACATACAGGGCTACAGCCGAAAGCCCAGATCAACTCATGCATTGTTTTCTCATTCTCAGCTTCCATCAAATCACCAAATAATGCGTATAAAGTGGCTGGACAGAATAAAACCACTTTTTCTTAATAGGTTTTGGATGGTTTCCTCTCAAGATAACAAAGATTGATGTTCTTTTGATGAGTGTCTAGTGAGGTACCCCCGAAGCAGGAAACGCCCCCCCCCAACGTAAAACAGTCCTCATTTATCTGGCATGTTTCCCCACCAGCTCTCCATTTGCCTAATTTTGTCTATGAGAGGATGCCCTCCTTCTTCATTCCTTGTTTTGACATTCAAATAGTGTTTTTTAAAATACCACACAGTTAATTTTGCAGTTAGAAACCAGTCCGAAAGTGTAAAATGTTATGATGCCCCAGTAAGGCTACTTCTACCTACACATTCATCAAATGAGCTGGAAAGAACTGACCTCTATTTAGAATGTATACCCTTTCCTTAAGTAGCTCCCAGTTCATGGAAAAACAGAATTACCCAGGTAAGTCAGAGAAAAGAAGATCTCAAGAATTTGCTTTTTAGTAACTTTGAGACAAGAGAAAACAGAAGAGAAACTAAGAAGCAAGAACATTGCTTCAAGAGGCAATTTGTCGCTGGTCCTTTGGGTGACAGGGCATTTTGCCAGCTGTCATTACTGGACCCACTGAAAGTGTTACACCCAAACTGTTGTCCTCATTAGGACAGAAGCCATTCAGCATGAATGCTCTGAGCTGCTTCGAGGTCCCACCGTATTGTCTGGCCTCACCAAAGGAGAGGAGAGCCTGCTATTCTCATTTAAATAGCATGTATAGCATTTTAATTTGCTTTCTTTCTGCAAACCATTTCTGACTATTCTTTACCTTGCATAATTGAATATCTACATATTATTATGCCCTTTACGTGATGCACTCTTTCCATTCATTGTGCAGCTGGTTAGGAAAAATGTACCGCATAAGTGAAAAACCATGTTAGTGGGAAATACACATTTTACATGATAAAGTAAATTTCTGCTGGCAAGGTAATATAAAGGTCTTCTCCTATGATGGGAAAAGGGTGCACAACCTTAAAGCTACAATTAGTATTTGTTTCTACAAAAAACTGGGGGAGATGCCATGAAGCCAGCCACTGGAGGTTGCATCACTCACATACATGAATCAGATACTCTTACTTGCCTACATTTATGCTTCTTTTGGACACGATCATTTTCACAGACTTGCAGAGTGTATGGGGACCTCAAAAATTATGTACTGTGTCTTTATTATCTCTAGTCACACTCCCCACACAGAGGACTGCTGTGCTCCATTTCCTCATTGTCAGTGAACGGAGAGGAACCAGGTCCAAGAACACTGCTCAGGACCACCAGGCAGGAAGTTCTGACTGTTATTCAACCCAAATCTTACTGTTTTCAGGGAAAAAATGTAGAAGAATAAATCACCATCCTATTTACCACAAGACTTGATAAACTGAAGTCCCTTTTTTGCTTCAGTTGGAGATCAGTGTAGGTAAGTCTGGTTTCAGTGCACCTTCATCTGACCATAAGTTCTCAGAAAGCCAAAAGCCAGGGGAGGTTATGCAAAGCAGCTTTTTTCCATTGCTAGAGCTTTTATTTGTAATCAAAAGCCAGACTTTCTTATATTGTGATTTCTCCTACTGTGAATTTCTCCACCCACCTACCCTTTGCCCCAGAAAAGAACAGAACAAAAAAGTCCTTAGTAGTTACAACATGAAAGAAATCGTGGGCATGTGCTCCAAAGAACACAGTCCTTTTTCTTGGTCACACTTGTCATGACTGTACATTCAGGTCATTTAAAAATAAATGTCTGCCTGTCATCCTCATTGAACTGTAAGCTCCATGAGGGCAGACCCCAAGTGTGTCTGGTTCATCAGCGTATTTCCAGTACCTCGTGTACCATTTGGCATACAGCAGACTCTTTATACCTAGAGAACCAACAAATGCACTTGAAAATCATTCTAGTCCACACTCCTATTTTGGGGCTATGAAATAGAGTCTATAAAAGTCATTCTTGGAAATGACTTGCCCAAGATTGTATAACATGTTAATGACAAAGCCAGGATTATAACTGGATTCTTTATTACCCATCCACATTCTCTGTCCATTACGATACAGAGGTTCTTATATCTAATATCCTGGGCAAACAACACTACTAACGAGTAGAGTACAGAAATATGTCTGATCTAAACATCTTTTGGTTGGCTGCCTGGCTTCCAGTGTTCTCTACCAGTTGGAACACAGAGACCCTCCTATAAATATGCCTGGTTTATACATACTTGTAGGACTCCAAGAACAAAACCCAAACAAGATTCTATAGCCATAGCAAACAGCCAATTTATTCTCTCCTATGAGTGTCAAGTTTTACAGAGGCTAAGACACAGATGCCAGCTGAATTTCTATGGTTCAGCTACTACTAACTCAAATGTTATGCTAAGCAGAGCTTCACTTCATATGGTTTTTTAAATTTTATTTCAGGGTTTCTTTAAAGCAGAGATTCAAAAAATAGAGTTTCCCCTGAGCACATGAAAAAAGTAAATGTAAATGTTCAGGGAGCAACGAAGGTGATTTAAAATTAGATTATGGAAATGGATGCCCAACTCCATAAATTTATTTTTAAAATTAAAAAATTTTTTAAATTCAGACACTTAAAATGGGTAAATATAAATTATACTTTAATAAAGCTGTTAAAAAATAAGTGTGAAAATGAGTCAGACAGTTGAAGCACTTCTTTTAGAAAACATTTGGTATCAAAATGGTAAAGACATAACCTCATACTCTTTTAAGAGCAAATTCTATCTACTTCCATCATGGTTTACCTACAAGGCCAAAAGTTTTTCCTTCAAATTTGGTAAGAATAATTTAGTAGATTAACACAAAAATGTGCAAAGAACCAGTCTCCATTGATGTAGCACTAAGAGATACTGACTCATTTGATTATCTGCATGAATACATCTACAGATATATTTGCTTAATTAAGCATAGTATTCTCATCCAAAACCTGCCATTAACTAGCCATTGGGTTTTGGGCAAGCTATATACATTTCCAGGGCTCAGATTTTCCACCTATATCATGTGCCCCCATGGACCAGGTTAGAGTTATGTAGTATACAATATACTAAAAAAAAATAACTGCTATCATCTAATGAATAACCACAAAGAAGCCACATTTTAGGTAAATTATCAATCTCTGAGGAAGGTAGTATAAACCACTTTTTTGCAGGTGAGGTACCTAGAACATGACAAGTTTGACCACAACCCCATGGTTATTTAGTGATAGACCCAGGATTCCAACCCTGCTAGCTCCAAAACCTATATTCATTCTCTGTGGTTCATTAGACTTTGTGCTTTTGATTTTGTCAGATGTGGGCATGAATCCTGACCCTGCCTTAACTATGCTAAGTCAGTCACCCTCTCTGAGTCCAGTTTCTCCACCTGTAAATCGGAGATTTCTAATACTGAACTCTGAAGCAAAGAGTAAATGGGAAGAGTCAATGAGTCCTTCCCCTATAATTATAAACCATCCAAGAAGAGTCTTTCCCATCCCTCTCCCACAAAAGTTCCTTCCTATGTTAAAAAAAAAAGGGGGGGGGGGAGTATAAATTCTAAGACTTCCTTATAGCCTACCTGGATAGACCTCTCGGACTGAGTTCTATCGAGAGCAATTAAAGTGAACACAAACAACACAGCACTAGAACTTTGCTATCAGTCCTTGGCTCTGTGGTGGAGACTGTCAACAAGAGTGTCAACTTCAAGGGGTGGGCATCTGTCCACAGGAACTGAGCTGAGGTCACAGACTTGTCTCACTCTGCCCTACAAACAGATGTCTGGGTGACAACTCTTAGTCACTGCAAACCAGGGTTAAAGCCAAACCAGGTGGGAAACTCTGTATCTCCTTTCTAATCCGCTTGGCCAGGCCTTTCATTCCCTAAGACAATACCTCACTAACCATAATTCAAAATAACTAGTTTTCCCCCAGTGTACTATTTTTAACATAATGCCTTTATTTTGATGATGCCTAATTATTCCACAAGCAGAAAAAAGTATATCTATGGTAGTGATTTGTTTAGCAGGAAACCTGTTGGATTTTGCAGTTTGGAATTCACACCTTCAAACGGTTACCTTGCAAGTAACCTGGTGAAAACTGATGTAATGTGGAGCTCTAGTGGTGGCAAGAAAGTAAAGCAGCCATTAGTGAGGGCCAAAAAAAAGTGGAGGAAATCACTATTTATCATTTATTTATGTTATTATGGCAAAATCACCATTTATTATTAAACTAATATGTTAAGAAGAAAAGCATTCAAAATGATATTCCAAGATAATATAAGGTAAACTCTAACTGTAATGGTTTCCCTCCAGATTACAAATTAGACCTCAATAACTTAATCAAACATCATGAAGCAGATTTAACCACAAAAAACAACTCAGTGCTGTGGTTGTCACTTTCCTGCTTTTTACCAATTTCACTAAGAATCCTATTAATCAAACACTAGGAATTTTTCACATAGCTAACAATAATACTGTATACAGAAAATTCTGGACTCTAAGTGGTATGATCAGTGAAGTACTGTACCAACTGTCTTGGGAATTTAAATAATCCCTAGAGGCTGATGAGGTTGTTGGAAGTTAATTCCTGCACTAGAAAAGTGCCTTCCTTGAATTTCTAACTTCTGAGGTCTTTCCCAACTCAAAACAACCAAGAATGAAACCTACAATGTCCAACATTAACTCTTTGTTTTCTTGTTATCTAATATATATGTCTTCTCAATTGAAAGGGCTTCCTTAAAAAAAAAAAATACAGCTCCATTATGGTCAACAAGGTAGCAGAACATAAATAATAAAATTTTTATACTATACAACCAGGAGTTGACATTTGAAACGTCTAAACATGGTGCCTGGTTTAGCTATGTCAAGGTAAGTTATTATGAGAAAAAAAAAAAAAAACCTCAGAATATGAAAAAAATACAGGATCTAGCCTTTCTGAATATAAGTATCTAAGGTATCATGTTCCTGAACACTAAAGAAAATGTAACAGACTCATTTTTCTATAAGTGATGATGGAAAAAATGAAAATACTCATAAACGCATTAATGACATTTATCTGAAATAAAAATCTCAAGACTCATAGGAGATTTTCATGGCTTCTATCAGTTCAATCCACTACATATTTTTCAGTGGATACATTCATTGGCTCCTAAACTGTCAGATCTACAGTTGACTGACTACCAAGCCTCAGAGGTCTGTGAATGTAGATTTAATGATTACACCAGGGTTTTTATTCATTGATGTCTCTCTTCTTCATCTTTCTGTTAATATGCTGTCATTAGTCCAGTTCCCTAACGCTACATAGAAAATTGAAAAGATATAATGGCCTTTTCTGAGACGTCATCAAGAACACAATTGTTTGAAATGAGAAGCTCAAGATAAAGAACTAATTTCCTTTTAGTCTTCATCATTAGCTGTAGGGTAGAAGAGAGAACATTTCTGATAGAAAAGAATAAATGCAGGTGTGGATGTTAAGGTAATTTACTAACATAACCGTATGTCAAAGGGAACAAATGGAAATCTGTACTAATGCAATATTGGCCACCAGGGAATTCAGAATCTAACATGTTCTGCAGTCCTTCTGACCACAGACATGAAAACTGAATAAAAAGGAAGAATATTTTTCAATCTGTGAGTCCAAGAACTTTGTCCTTGCATGCCATCTTGCCTGTATTTTCCGTGGTGATTATCTCCCCTGCTTCCCCATAACAGGCCTCAGTATGCTGCTTCAAATAATATTTGGGGCTTTATTTGCCATTCTTTTGACTGAGACATGCTGATTTTATTAAAGTCAGTTGGGCCTGCATTCTTTCTTTACTATTATTACAGGTAGACTTGACAGATACCGGACTTCGGTTTTAAAAATGCTCTGCTAGGGAGGAAACCTTGTGAAATAAGTTCCATTTTACCTGCTGGGCAGTTGCACTCTGAAGGTGCTTCTCTTGCAATTCTTATTTTAGCCATATGTTCATAGGATTTCTGTAGGAAAAGAAGAGGTATTATCATCAGTAGCATGGTAGAGAAATGGATTCTTCAGAAACTCTCTGGCCATATGCTTGATTTACCAGCATTTGAGAGCCTGCATAACTAACATTTACATATGTACTTGGACTTTAGTCAAAAGGTAACAGTACCCAAGCCCTAAAAAAAGAAATGACTACTGACACTGTATCAAGACTGCTGGACTTGTACAATTTCTTCCTCCATTCCTCAACTACCACCACCCTCCTCTTTCTCCCTCAGCTCAAGCATATGCAGTCAATGCAAAAACCCAGCTTTAACACCCTGTAGTTTTAGGTAAGCTATGGGCTTTAAAACAGCCACTATCTTATACATGAAGGTCAACTGCTTATCACACTGCACAGCAACCACTGCCAAAAAGCCTCTCTGTTGGAAGAGCAAGTTTCAGAAAACCCCCTCACTCTAGTCTAATGCTGCCCCTGGTTGTGATAAATGTAACCTAGATTCCTTTCAACTCTCAACTGTAATGGCTCTACACGCATTAACATCCCTACCATTGTATCCTTCATTAAAAAAAAAAAAAAAAAAAAGTGAAGCTGCATTTTTTTTCTTTTTTTTTTTTTTTGCATTTTTTTTTCTTTTTAAATACTGAATACGAAAACATTTCATGTGTGAAATAACCTAAAAACTACATATAGGACTATTTCACTTTTAAAAGTGATTACCATTTGTGTATTAATAACACCTATGGCACTAACCTTCTTATAACATATGAAGGACATAACCCATGTTATCTCTGGAAGGAATATTCTCCACAAGATTGGAAGAGATTCTTGTCACTCTAGAAAACTAAAAAGAGATAAAATGCCACCCTGCCATTCTGGGCACCCTTCCCTTCTCTTTCAGTCCTTCCTATTTGCTCAGCATGCAAACATTAAGAGTGAAGGAAGATGATAGAGACACAGAGGGTGATATCAAAGGATGTGCATATACAAATATATGCTACAGGGAGCATAGATGGTCGCCTAGCGTATGCACACCCAGCCACACCAAGTATGCATACAGTAAGGGTAGAGGCCGGTCCTGTACACGCGTGCAAAGTATTATCCACGTGCAAAATACCCCAGCCTTTCACACCTGAGCCAGAAGTTGCTCCACTTTCTCTTGCACCATTGCTTTGAGCTGATCCAGGCCATCGGGAAGCAGATGGATGGAAGGGTCCCCTTTTGAGGATTCGAGAGCAGCGATCCTAGCCTGGAGGTCGTTGGTTTTCACCCCCAGGTACAGACAAGACATCACGGCCACCAGCGACAGAAGGGCCGACAGGGCGGTGCAGGGGGGCACGGTCCAGGCACAACGCTGCCTGGAGGGGCTCGGGTCCTCGGAGCCTGGCTCCCAACCCCCACCTTTCCCTGCATGCTTCTTCACCAGCATCGTTGAGGGATCAGCTGCCTCGGCTTCGCCTCCCACTCTCTACCACTTCCAAGAATCTTGAAAGGGAAGAAGGACGATTTCTCCAAAGTTCAGTCTGGGTGGCTGCACAACTAGTTGGCGGAGATCGGGCGCGGAGATGGAGCTCCGCTTTCCTCAGCGCCGACACCAGCAGACGTGGACCATCCTCTCCGCTTTCTTGAAGAGCACCCTCAGTCCGAGGACTGGTGGCAAAAAGGTAAAAAACCGGAATGAAACCCTCCCGGCTGGCCCTCCTGGCCCCTCAGAGGACGGACACCTCGGAAGGGGTCCTCGAGAACGGCCGCCCAGGGTCCAAGGGACTGCGCGAGAGGCGCAGCGAGGGGCCGCCGCTCTCCCTCGCCACCGAGCCCCCGACCTGTTGCGTCTCCGTTTGTTTGCCTTATTTCTACCTATTCAGTGCTTTTCCGCACGCCGACCTGTTTGCCACCTAGATTCAGCTTCAGGCAGAAAGGCTGAGGGAGACCGCGAGAGCGCCGCGCAAAAGGGATGGCTAAGGGGGGGAAGACAGGAAAACGAAATAACCTAAGGACTGCAAATTCGAGTGGCGAGGCTCGAGTCGCGGCTGCCCGAAGTATCTCCGCAGCCTCGCGTGTGCGAGCCTTAAATACCCTTCGGGATGCTCGTGTGTGAGTGTGTGTGAGTGCGCGCGCGCTCCGAGCGCGACGTTCCTCCCCCGACCCCCCTCCCGGCGCCTGGCCTCCGGCCCCCGGCTCCCGCGGCACTGCGCCCCCCTTCCCAAGCCCCGGCAGAAGCCCGCCTTATTAGCATAATGTATTCACCTTCGCCCTGCCCGCCGGCTCCGCCGGAGACCCTCCAAGGGGGCGGAGAGCTCGGGAGGGAGCTGAGCGGGAGGTCTTCATTAGCATAATACATGCAAATAGAGGAAGCGGCCGCCGTGATTGGAGGGGAGCCTGGCGGCTCCTCCCCCTCCACGGAGTAACTTCAGCGTCCCCTAAGGCCACATCTCCCGCCTGGGCCGGGGGCCGTAGCGGGGTCTACTGTGGGGAAGGCGGTAACTCTGGTTTATCCTGACACGGCCCAGCGCCCCTTCTTTATCCCTGTTAAATATGGAGACATGGCCTCCGGGAGGGAAGAAGCGAAGCAGAAAGCTCTAGCTCTGTACATCTTCACTCAAAAGCAGCGGCGGGAGCTGTTGCGATTTCGCTCCGGTGCAACCTTTCCCCCTCTCCTCCCTCATTTCCCCACATGCCCCGAGGCGAAGTGTCTGACTGACTCCTGAGGTAAATGTCCCCACTTCCCTCCTCTTCCCTAGGCCGCGCAGTAGAGTCTCCGACTGGGGGAAGTTTTCTCTCCCCTCCCCCAGTTTCCTCCTGTCTTGATGGGGCTGAGTCTCCTCCCCGCTCGGTGTTCTAGTCTTTACTAGGGTGCTAATGCTTTTTCCTGATTCCCCGTTTTGTGGGATTGAAAAAGGGAGCGTGGAGGTACACACATTTCTCAGGATTTAGGAAAGGACTGAAGAATGAGGTCAATTTTTCCTCTTACCTGACTCTCCGCCCTCTGGATCAAATTACAAGTTCTCTAAGGGGATTTTCGAAAGTAGGTAATAAGTAGCATTTTACATCTAATTAATTTGGGGCGGGGGGGGGAGAAATTCTCATCTTTTTTTTTTTTTTTTTTTTTTTTAGATTTTTTTTTTTTTTTAATTTATTTGACAGACAGAGAGATCACAAGTAGGCAGAGAGGCAGAAAGAGGGAGAGGGGGATGCAGGCTCCCCGCTGAGCAGAGAGCCCGACGCGGGACTCGATCCCAGGACCCCGAGATCCCGACCCGAGCCGAAGGCAGTGGCCTAACCCATTGGGGCGGGGGGGGGAGAAATTCTCATCTTTTACTCCAAAAAAGTCTCTTCTTATCTCCTCCTCCCCACGGGAAATACTATCTTAATCAAGCTAATGTCAGGTCGATGCTCATTAATGTGAACAAGGAAATACTGCGCGTAGCTGTCTTTCACAGGCGTAGAGAATACTGCTAGGTATGAAGCGGGCTAAAGATGTTTCAGCTTTTGTTGATGGAAATACAGAAACGAAAAAGGAGTAGGGGAGGAAACAGACACAACATCGAAGGAAAACGGTGAATTGTGTTGTAAAAGCAAAAGCCAAAATTCCTTACAGTTGTATGACACAGTAGTCTGAAAGGGTGGTCCCAGACTGACAACATCATCAACTGAGAGCTTATGCAAAATTCAAATTCTGGGACCCCTCCCTACACCTACTAAATCAGAAATCATGAGTATTGATGATTCAAAAACAGATCTGTGTTATAAGGAGTCCTCCTAATGATTCTGATGCAAACTTAAGCTTGAGAACCACTGGGGTAACACTTTACAAAATAGTTTCAAATAATTTTCTCATTTGAATCTCATAACCCTGTGATACCAGTAAGGAATTATTGGCCCCATTTTATAGATAAGGAAACAATTTTCAAGTCACATTTAATTGTGATTAAACATGTTTCCAAGTAATAGCACCCAAGGACTAGGTACAAATTTTTTTAATTTAATCTCTTTTAATTTAATTTAATTTAATTTTTAATTTAATCTTTTTTTAATTTAATCTTTCTGATTTTCCAATTACCTCTCTAACCATTTCTTGGTCTCCTGTGTGGGTGTTTCCTCTGCCTGTTTTCTAAATGTTGGTGCTCCTTAGATCCTTATCTTTTTTTTTTTTTTTAAGATTTTATTTATTTTGTCAGAGAGAGAGAGAGCGAGAGTGAGCACAGGCAGACAGAGTGGCAGACAGAGTCAGAGGGAGAAGCAGTCTCCCCGCGGAGCAAGGAGCCCGATGTGGGACTCGATCCCAGGACCCCGGGATCATGACCTGAGCCGAAGGCAGCTGCTTAACCAACTGAGCCACCCAGGTGTCCCCTTAGATCCTTATCTTGTGCCATCTTCTAACTTTGTACACAATCTCTGGTGGTGCTCTCAATTACCATCCATAAACTGATGAGTAATCAATACATATTGTAAGCCCAAACCCCCTTCTCAAGCTGACTTCTTTATAGCCAACTGCCTGTTTGCTAATTCTATCTGGATATCTCATAAGCAATTCAATTTAACCTGAATCTTACCTCCAACCCCTACTTTTTCCTTTGTTTCCCACCTCACTAAATGGAGTTGCCATCGATGCAGTGTCCCCAAGCCAAAATACCGCCAATAACCCTTGACTTCTGCCTTGCCCTCCTCTCCTCATCTACTTTAATTCCTTCAATACTTTCTATTGTCCTTAGGATGGAAATAATATACCTTACAAATCACCACCTGGTGCCTGTCATCTCACCTTCCTCACAGCTCATCTTCCCCCTAACCCTCTCCATGCCAGCTTCTCTAATGGAAGTATGGAGATAGAGAATGAAGCACTTTCTTTGGGGTGAGTCACTGGTCTTTTGAAATTTCAGTGGAAAGGCTATTTTCTGTGTTGACTGATGTTGACAGTAGGTCACACATTTAATTTGGATGATGCAGTGTTCTTATATGATGCTTTATGGAAACTGGCCATGAGAAGGTCCATTAACAGCTCTTTCAACCTCTCAGAATGGTCAGATCTTAGAAGAGAGATAGAGTTGCAATTTTGTGAATTTGGGATCTTTAATCCGAAGATTAATTTCGCTCTATTTCTTTGGTGGGCACAATACAATAAAGAAATGTACTTTAGCACTAATATTTCAAAACCCAGTAGATTTTCTGCATCAAGCCCAGAGAAGGCATGGATCAAGAAAGCTCTGGGGATCTAAACCCATATTGTTCTATAGATTCATCAGAGCCCAGTTGTTGTTTTGGTTCCTATGTGGGAAAGGAAGCAAAAAGTAAAAATAGCACTAAAAATGATACAGTCCAGCGGACTCTGATTTGCCTGAGACTCGTATCAGTAGTAAGAAAAGGCAAGCAGCTGGTTGCAGAATAGGTATGTGATTGGAAGAATAGGAAACCCCTAAAGATGTCCACATCCTATCCCCCAAAACCTGTAAATGGGGAATGTTTGGATTTGCAGATGTGATTAAATTAAGAATCTTGAGATTGGAGGGGACAGGTGCCTGGGTGACTCAGTCGGTTAAACGACTGCCTTTGGCTCATGATCATAATCCCAGAGTCCTTGAATCTTGAGATGGGGAGATTTTCTTCTACCATGTGGGTGGCCCAGTGTAACCACCAGGGTCCTGATAGGGAAGAGAGTCTCACAGAGAAAGGAGATGTGACCATAGAAGCAGAGGTCAGAGTGATACGAATACTAGTTTCAAAGATGGAAGCAAAAGAATATGGCAGTCCCTAGAAGCTGAAAAAGTCAAGGAATGGATTTTCCCCTAGAATGTCCCGGAATATAGCCTTCCTAACCCTTTGATTTTAGAACTTCTGACCACTAGAACTATAATTAATATGTTTGTGTTTTTCAAAACCCTGAGTATGTTACAACAGCCGTAGGACACTAGTAGAATCTTAATCACAAGAAATCAGTCTTCATCTGCTACAGCATCATAAGCACTATTAAAACCACTATAATGCCCTGTAACTCAAGCAGACCCTGTAGTAACTGTCCCTGTCTCTCAAATGTTTATGCATTCCTATTTACTGACATGCCCACTGGGAAAGAATTGGAGATATATGCCTTCTCCTATGACATGTAAAATTAGGATGCCCTCTACTGAAGCATTTTAAACAAAATACAATATGTTCTATTTCTTTGATGCCTCCCATTGGTGCAACTCAAAAATAATAAACCAGTCAAGTTGTAAAGCTACTCTCATCCCTCCTCCCTATTGTTAGCCTAGCCACGATCATGACCCAGGACTCAACATTACTGATAGCACTACTGTTACCAATTTCCAGCCCCCCCCAAAAAAAGAGATGAACAGACTTCTGACAGAGAAACATGGCAGGAAGTTGAAGTGAGAAAGGAGGTGACCAGGAGAAAACAAAAATGAAGAAGATAAAAGGGCTTTTTAAGTGGCTTTTGTTGTTGTTGTTGTTGTTGTTGTTTTTAGAAAAGGAATCATCCACTCCTATTTCCCTCTAAAAGGCTCATCAATAGAGGTTATATAGGATGGAGGTGAATTAACACATACTCAAAATTTCAATGTCTTATGTATATTTTTTTTAAAGATCTATTCATTTTTTGAGAGAGAGCAGGCAGGTGCTACTACCAGCAGGCAAAGAGTAGCAGAGAATCTCAAGCAGATTCCCTACCCCAAGTGAGGAGCCCCATCCAGGACTTGATCTCATGATCCCAAGATCATGACCAGAGCTGAAATCAAGAGTTGGTCACTCAACCAAATGAGCCACACAGGCCCTCTTCAGTGTCTTATGTGTATTTAGAAAGATTCCCTGACCAAAATAAATAGCTGGAATTATTATGTTATGATGTTTTTAGATATTAATTATGTGACAGAAAAGTATTTCACTTAGTTAGAAAATGTCTTTTAGCACCACTAATTTTTAAGGCTAATTTGGTTCCTAAGACCACCATTTTAACCAAAGTTCGCCACCACAGTTCTCCAACAGAAGTAAATGTGTGAGGCAATTTGTGACCATCTTTGTACACCCACAACCACCCGTTGTGTGCCTTAATAAAGAAAATGGTGGAATAAATTATGTGTTGTATTGAGCATGCTATTTCATAAACTTCAGATAAGAATGTACTCCCAGGGAAACATCTTTTAAGAAGACAACATTTCCCAAATAGAATGGAGTAGGCAGTGAAGTGAATTTAGAAGATGCAGTTCTCCCACAGCCAGGCAAATTTCAATAAATCATAAACAAATTATAAATATCTTTAGGAGTAGAAGAACAGAAGAGTAGGATTTGGCTCTAGTGACAAGCTGAAAAATTCCCTTTCAGACAGATCAAGGAACTGATCCCATTCACACAAGCCTAGTTAAGCAAGGGGTTTACAGCTATATGAATCCAATAATCTAGAGGATACAAGCCCTTCAAAATCCCATTCCTCTCCACAGAGTCAGTTTAATATTTGTTTGTTTTCTGTTTTTGTTTTGTTTTATTTGGAGAGAGAAGATGATCTTCTTCTCAAACCTTAAATAACAAGATAATAATAGATTTCCCCAAAATAGGCTAGTTTAATTGTTGGTTCTAACCAAAGCAACTTTTCATTGAATTTACCGAATCAACCTTGTGTTGGAATTCTATGTGGACAGAACATGTTTGTAGGATTGATTCAGACCATTGTTACAAGCACAGACCATAAGGCTAGATGACCTGGTTCATAAGCCACCTCTGCAATTGAATAACTGTGGGACTGGGGACAAGTTATTTAAACTTTTCTGTGCCTCTGTTTTCTCATCTATAAAACAAATATAACAATACTCTATTGCAGTGAATAAATGGGGTGATATGTGTAAACCATCACATTGCCTGATATTAAGTATTATGTAAATCTCCAAATCAAGGAGACAGTAACAAATATAACAAATGTGGAGCAACGGAAACTCTCACACACTCTGGAATGGAAATTTGCACAAGCACTTTGGAAAACTGCTTGGCACAATCCGTAAGACCAAACATACACAAACCCTTTGTGGAAGGATATTAAAGGGAATAACAGTAAAAGTCTGAGTCTAGAAAGCTCTGTCAGTAGATGCCACATGACCTTCTAGGAGACTTCAGATGAGGATTCAAAAGAGAATGAGGAAAATGTCCTTGGAAATTATGAGGAAATAGATTCTCATTACATAGTAGCAGACATTGCAACACTATTGTCCATGGTAAAATGGGAAACTAGAAAAATGTTCTTAATGAAGTGTGTAACTTAGCCAAGAAGATTCCATTCAGAACACTGAAGATGTGTGTAGTAAAATATAAAAGGAGATAGGTACAATAAAGAAATGACTCTTAAACAAAAAGAAGTCAGGAATTATTGTGACAGACATTTTTCATTCTCTCCAGGTGACAAGTGATACTAATATTAAGAAATAGCTTTTGGATAAGACCAAATCCAGAAACTCACAGAAAAACAGAAAAGTTGAGTATACTATCTTTTGTTAAGATCTCAGAAATATGTAAAATATGTAAAGTGAGACCTCAGAGAGCTGTTTAATCAAGCAATACAGCATATACAAAGTTTAGGATGCTATCCCTTAGTGGACTAAATATAAACCCAAAGGAGAATATGACTTATCTCATTGGAATGAATCCCGATAATATTTATAAGAGACCAACAAACCTTTAAAGAAAATTATACTGGAGAAAATATCAGCTTGAACAGAAAGAAGAGGGGCAGTACAAAAGAAGAAGAGGCCTTTAGATTCTAAAGTCTCTACAGGTGGGAAGCAGGCTAAGAAAACTGTGGAGCTGAAAATACAGGATATATTTCATGATAAAGAAAAAATAACTCAGAGCACAGAGCCAAACGTTCAAAAGGCAGAGCCAAAAGTTATGGAGAATCATTACCAGGAAGAAATAAACCTCAGCCCTAATCAAAGAACTTCTGATATATGCCCAGGTGAATTATAGAAGCTCTGTGAACCAGTGGTTCCTGGTGATTTTTTTTTTCCACTTTTAATTAAATAAGGAAGACTAAAGCAGGTACTGTATGTCTGTCCCACTATCATATGTTGGGCAGATATAGGGCAGATAACTTGTTTCTTAAGTTCACAGTGCTTTATATGGAAAGTAACTGTACTTAAAGAGAGGAACTTGAGGTTCCTCATCAATGAACCACACCTGGAGGGCCTCATTCACACTTGGATCTGATTAATAAATTCTTTGACTTCAAACTGATGCAGTTCTATAATGTGAATTTGGAGGTCGGTAGAAGATGAGTGTGTTCCTCTGCCTCTGAGGAAAGTAAGTCATCGTGTCGTGAACACATTCAAACAGCCTGAGCAGAAACCTATATGGGGAGAAACAGAAGCTTCTTGTCAATTGCTCACACCAACTTGCCAAACATGTGGATAAAATGGATCCTCCTGCGCCTTTTAAGCCTTCAGACAATGGAAGTGCCAGCCAATGTTTTAAATGAAACTTCATGAAAGATCTAGAACAAGAAGTACCCAGCTAAACTGCTCCCAGTTCCTAACCCACAAAAACTGTGAGATAATAAATGTTTATTATTTTAAGCCACTTTGGGGGATAATTAATTTTTAAATGATAAATAACTAATATACCACATCCTGCATATAATGCTTCATTTCCCTTGCATTTCTTTAATTTTACCATATACATATATCCTCATAATCAACCTAGAATTTAGTTTATATGTTTCTTAATTTCATATGAATGTAGTATTTGTATAAATGTGTTACTTTTTTCAACAATGAATTTGAAGGAACTATTCAAGTTATAACTCTCTTCAAATAATTTTACTACTGTACATAGGCTATTGTATGATTACACCGCCTGTATTTGTCCATTCTTCTGTTGATGGATTTTGAGTGTGTCTGTTTGTTTGTTTTTTTCCTTTTTCCCCTGCATTTCAAGTAATGCCACTATAAGCATTCTTCTGTACATCTATTTTTAACACAGGTACAAGAATTAATCGAGGCAATTATACTAGTCATCTCTTGTGCAAGAAATTTTCCCCAAACTTAGCAGCTTAAAACAACACAATTTTATTATTTCACAGTCTCTGTATAACAGGAATTTGAAAATGACTTAGCTGGATGTTTCTTGCTCAGAGTCTCTCATGAAGTTGTAAACTGGGGCTGGGCATCTGAAGACTTGACTAGGACTGGAGAATCTTCAAAGATGACTCCCTTGCATGGCTCATTCACATGACAAGAAGTTTTAAATTTTTTTTTACTCTTCCAGGAGTCTGCAGTTCCTGGTCAATTGGGTCTCTCTAAAGGGTTTTTTGGATATCCCTATGGCATGGCATTTAGCTTCCCCACAAAGCAAGTGATCCAAGAAAGAGGGTAAGGAAGAAACTTGATTGCCTTTTATAACCAGTCTTGGAAGTCACACACTGTGATTTCCACCATATCTATTCATTAAAAGTGAACCACTAAGTCTAGCCCCTCCTCAAAGGGCTGAGGTCTAAGCCCCACCTATTATAGGGAGTACTATCAAAGAATTCGTAGACATATTTTGAAACTACCAGAGGTATATTTCTACTTCATTGAATGTATATATCATCAACTTTGGTAGATAAGCTATTGTGCCAATTTATATACCCACTATCAATACATTACAGTTTCCCTTGCTTCATATCCTCACCACAGTGGGCACTGTACACTTTTATTATTTGCTTATCTTCACATATTCTAATAAATCTATATTGACATTTCATCAAGACTAGCAAAATTAACTTAATTACAACAGTTATTTCATTGCATCGAATAAAGACCAGAAGATGATGATGGAGTGAAACATGTGGATAACGTGAACATCTGGAGAAAATGTACTACAGGAAGGGGGAATAAGCTACAGCCCTGAAGTGGTTGTATATGTAGAGTCTTTGAGGAAACGCAAGGAGGTCAATGTAGCAGGAATAGAGTAAGCAAAGGGAGAGAAGTAGGGATGATGTTAGAGGGATGACAGGGCGGAAAACAGATCATAGAGGATCTTCTAGAGCTTTGCAGAAAGTTCTATTGGACAATGGAGAGCCATATTTGGGAGCCATCAGTAGGTAAATAAATGCTTCGCAATCTTGGCTGCACATTGAAATCACTTGAACTCTCTTTAGCTCTATGGAATGGTCCTGCAGGGCCTCTCCCTCTGCATTTAGTCTCTTTGTGTGGTCTTTTCAATAGTCTCTCCAGCAAGGTAGCTGGGCTTCTTCTCAAAGAGCAGTGTCATTTCTACCACATGTTAGAGTTAAAGCAAGTCTTCTGGCCAACACTTTTTCAAGGGGAGAGGACTTCACAATGGCATGAATACTGGAGACATGATTCCCTGGGGGCCATCACTCCAACAGAATACCACAAAGGGAAGTATGGACACTAAAGGTGTGAAGGACAATGAAAAGATGCTAAAATGGATGGGTTGTAGATCGCAGTAGAAGATTTGTTGGAATGAGTCCACTTAAAGCAGTGAGATGGAAAATTAGGAGGTGACATGTAGAGAGTGGAATATTTGATATAAGGTAGGTATTAAAGTTTTTGGTAATGGCAATGTCTGGGGCAGTATGTTCACTGTCCTCGTGTCACGTTAGAAATAATGATACTCAGGTCATATCCCAGGAGATTTTGATATAATTAGGTTGAAGGAGGACTGTCATTGATGTCCCTTAAATTCTCCCTAGCTCATCAAATTGAGAGCTAATTCTAATTCTAATTGAGGACTACTGATCTAGAATATGACCTTGGATACAAATGGCTGAGATAAGCTGTACCAAAAAAATCATCAGGTTAAATAAAAAACTTAGACACAGAGGTATTGGAATAATCATCTGCATGGACATTTAAATTATTAAAAAAAAATTTGAAGGGAGCAGTGACAGAGACTGGTGAACCCAGGGCTAAAATATTCACAGAAAGAGGTTGAGAATTTCAGGTTTCCAGTTTGTGGATGAGTGATAGTGCCGTTGACAGAAATGAAGAAACATGGCAGAAAAAACTTATTTGTAGGGAAAAAGTTCAGATTTTTAGAAAAATAACATAAAGATATAATATGTCTTAAATAACTGGATATCCACAGGCAAAAGAATGAAATTGGGCCCCACTTCATATCATATTAAAAAGATTAACCCAAAATAATTAAAGACCTAAATTCATAAAGTCTTTAGAAGGAACATTGTGATAAATCTTCATGACCTTGGTTTGGGCAATGATTTCTTAGATACAATAGTAATAGCACAAGCAACAAAAGAAAAATAGATCTATTTGGCTTCATCAAAATTTAAAACTTTTGTGTTTCAAAGATCAAAGACAATCTACAAAATGAGAGAAAATATTTGCAAACTGTGTATCTGATAAGGGGTTTGCATTTGGAGAATACAAAGAATTCTCACATTTCAATAATATAAAGGTAAATAACCCAATTTAAAAATGAACAAAGAATCTGAATAGATATTTTTCCAACAAGATACACGAATGGCAAATAAATACATGAAAAGATGTACAACATCATTAGCCATTAGGGAAACATTTATCAAAATGCAACAAGATACTACTCACACTCACTGAGATGGGTATAACTAAAAATATAGAAAATAACAAGTGTCATCAAGGATGTGGAGAAAAATTGGAAAATTCATACACTCCTAATGGGAATGCAAAATAGTAAAGCCACTTGGGAAGAGCCTGGCAGTTCTTCAAGAACTTAAACATTAAAAAAAAAAAAAAAAAAAAAGTAAGCTCAACATAGAGTTACCATATGACCCAGCAATTCTCCTAAGCATTCCCCAAGAGAACTGCCAACATGTGTCTACACAAAAACTTTTACATGTGTGTTCATAACAGCATTATTTGTAATAGCCAATATGTGGAAACAACACAAATGCCCATCAATGAATGAATGAATAAAATATGGTATATTCATACAATGGAATATTATTCAGCCGTAAAAGAAATGAAGTGTTTGATACATGCCACAATGCAGATGAACCACAAAAACATCGTGTTCAGTGAAAGAAGCCAGACACAAAAGGTCACATATTATATGACTCTTTATATAATATATCCAGAATATGCAAATCCATAGAGACCAAACATGTATTAGTAGTTATCAGAAGATGGGATGAGAAAAAAGGAGAAGTAACTACTTCATGCGCACAGAGGATTTTCTCCAGGGTGATGAAAAAGTTCTGAAACTAGAGAGAGGTGATGATTGCACAACATTGTGAATACCCCAAATGACACTGAACTATACACTTTAAAACGGCTGTGTATTTTGTGAATTTTACCTCAGTTTTTTAAAAGCTTTATTATTAAATCTCTCTTTCCATTAAACCAAGTATCCAACAGATTGAGAACATTAAGATCATCGAAATTTAGCGTCTCATTCATAGAATATATCTACAACAGACATGTATGAAAACTGAAATATAATATGCAGCTGGAGTTTATAATCTTGGGGGGAGGGAATTTTTTTAAATAAACTTTATTTAGTTCTCACAACATGATAGGTTTGGCATGTTATTCTAAAATCCCCAAATAATTATCATTAAAGGCAAAAGTGCTTGTTTGTGGAAAGCATATAATTTTTCTGGGAGCACATTGACATCACAAAGATTATTTGAAGTCTCACTTCTTGAGATGTAATTTCCTATAATTGACAGAGGGTATTTAGCTCATTGCTAATGGGATATACATGTTCTTACTCTTGTCACTAACATGTCTGGATCTAAGACATAATTAAATGAATTCCTGGAACTTAGTATTAAATGAAAATCTTTGCAAGTGGGGAGAATGTGACATCAGAAAGGGTCTGGCAGTGGGCTGTGGGCTAAGATCCAGGCAGGCTATATATCTTAATAACCTCATTTATTCCATTTTCCAGGCCACCCATTATATAGACAACTATTAAACATCTTGAATCTGAATAGGAAATTTCTCTGATTTAGGAACACAAGTCTTAAAGCAAGAATGATGTTAAGTACAGTTTTGTCAACGTGAGTTGGCTATTCTCTTGTTATCATACCAACAAGTCCAATTCAGGGAACTTGACACAACCTCAACTTCACAAACTTCCTAGATGACTGATTATTTCTTATTAGTTACCTGCTTTGAGTACTATAATCACACACCATGTGTGGTCTTGTGGGTGCCTAACCTCACCACCAAAGTCTGTCCACACCCACCCCCACTGCCCACACGCAGATATACAAATCACCTCTTGGCCACATTCTGGGATATACAAATGCACACCCCAATGACAAGATATACCCTTTGGAGGATAGACCCAAGGAAGAAGCCTTGGAGGCCTGGGAGATGGGCTTTGGCATCATTTGGTAGGGAATTCCACTGTTCAGTACCGGAGCATAGTTGGGAGATAGGGAAAGTGAACAGAACAAGCTGTAGTTGGGCATAGGCCCAGTAGATTTTTCGCTCTATGGGGAGAGGACGAGCCGGAGAAGAATGCAGACAGGTGCTTTCAAAAAGTGGAGACCGAAGAATAAGGTTGGTACTACTCAGGCTGATGTTCAACATACCCTGTAGAACTTTAATAGTTCCATTGACAACAGGCTCAAGAATTATTTCGCTTATGATTAGCCTTATCAGTGAGTTACAAAGAAAGGAAGCTGATGTTGAAAGCCAAGTCACCAGCCTGTGCCAGGGCAAAGGGTATGTCACATGAGGTTTCTGACCTCAGATGTTACTGAGCTTCTACTCCTTTCTCTCCAAAGCCCAAACCACTGTTCAGCTATTTTCCCAGAAAGGCCACATAGCTAATGTGGGGTAGGCAAGGACATGGGGAGAGTCCTAGCCAAGGGGCTGTGGGTGAATCTCCAAGATCTCCATCTTGTTTTCCAGTCTTACCCACTTATAGAGCTCTTCCTCCTTTTCTCTTTCACTTTCGACACATGACTAATGCCCCCAGGAAAAAGGACTTCTCAGTTCACTAGTTTATGTTCTTTATCCCTGTACTCTTAAAGCAATTCCTCACTATCTTGTTAAGTCTCTGATGCTATTAATTAGATGTTTTATATATTTTGTGGAGATATTTTAGTTTATTTTACAAGAAAGTTGGGCTAAATTATAGTCAACTATCACTGGAGGCAGAAATCCCAAGATGGCTTTCACGTCTTTCTTTTTTGGCAAATTGTGTTTCTATAAATGGACCCCAAGTAGAGCTTCAAGTTTTGTTGACCAGCTTTGAAAATGCACTATTGAACAAACATTTGTTTAACCACCACTCACTGACTGTTGTGCTATTTAAAACATTTTGTAGATTGTAATCCTCAGAGAAGAGACAAAATTGAAAACGATGCTAGCTGCACCATCAGAATAAGGTATAATCTTGAGGGGGAGTCAGACATGTGTATAAATAATAAAGGAGTGAAGGAGGAAGGTGAAGTACAGAAATGAACTGAGTCTGGAAGTAACAAGCCTTGAGATTACAAATTGGAACAGAAATGTCATGTTTTGTGAGGACTATAAATCAAAGGTCTCAAAATGGTAGGCCACAGACTGAATGCAGCCCACAAACGTGTTTGGTTTGGCCCACACAGTGTTTTAAAAATAGGAGATTTCCCATTTTAAAAAATCTGGATTTCCATCCTCTGAAAACTCAGATCTGGCAACTGTCCTCATTGCCAACTGGCAGCCATCAACTGAGGCTAAGTAGAAGCAGCTTCCTTAGGGAGAGCTTAATTTCTTCAACTCACCGCACTTCCCATCAGCCCTCCACTGCCGTCCTTCACCCTCCGCATGCTTCACTTTCTCCATCTAATGAAAAGTGCTGTATAAATGCAGCTTCCAGCCCTTCTTCTTGGAATCAGAGAGCAGTGGCCTTCAAGTCCATACCCCCTGCACACATACACGCCACCACCTTCTTTCAGTCATGTGTCTACTTTCTGTAGTATTTAAGTTGAGGGCCTCTGTGTGTGTTGATCCTGTCCCCACAGAGATGAAGAAATGGTGCACGTAAAGATTCACCGCTCCTGGTTCTTCCAAAAAGAGAAAAACATTGGACTCTAGTTTTCACAGACTGTTAGGGAAAGAAAAGAAGAGAATACAGCTTGCACTGAGGAATGATAAAAGAGAAACTGGACCCTGTGGATGGGAATAGGGAGAGAGGAAGGCCCTGGGCAGCTCAGAAGGAGTTCCAGTAAGGGGTGGCTTTCAGGTGTGCCGCAGCTGTGTTACACTGACATCTTTGCCAACTGATCACCCAGGCTTTGCCTGAGAAAAATCTCCCACTGCCTCTGTCACCTTCTGTGTACTTCCCGTGGATATACTTCAGCTTTTATCATTAGAGAACAAAAAAAAAGATCTTGCTGGGTGGTGAGGATGGCCTTCTCTTTTTGGTAAGGGCTGAGCTAAGGGAGATGTACAGATACATTCACTGAGATTTCAAAGTATTTTTATGTATGATGGTTAAATATAGTTGACAGTATAAAATAGCATACAGTTTGAAGTCAAACCTGGCCTTGAACTCTGGCTCTGCTCCTCATCACTGACTACCTTTTTTCCTACATTTCATGGTAGTTTTAAGGATTAAACAAGATGTTGGGACGCCTGGGTGGCTCAGTTGGTTAAGCAGCTGCCTTCGGCTCAGGTCATGATCCCAGCGTCCAGGGATCGAGTCCCACATCGGGCTCCTTGCTCCGCAGGGAGCCTGCTTCTCCCTCTGACTCTTCCTTCCACTCTGTCTGCCTGTGCTCTCACTCGCTCTCTCTCTGACAAATAAATAAATAAAATCTTAAAAAAAAAAAAAAAAAAAAAAAAAAAAAGGATTAAACAAGATGATATATGGGGCACCTGGGTGGCTCAGTCGGTTAAGCATCCGCCTTTAGCTCAGGTCATGATCCCAGGATCCTGGGATCAAGCCCGGCATAGCGCTCCTTGCTTGGCTGGAAGCCTGCTTCTCCCTTTCCCTCTCCCTCTACCTGCTACACCACCTGCCTATACATTCTCGATCTCTCTCTCTCTCTCTCTCTCTTTCTCTCTCACTCTGTCAAATAAATAAATAAAAATTCTTTTTTTTTTTATTTTTTTTTAAAGATTTTATTTATTTATTTGACAGAGAGAGATCACAAATAGGCAGAGAGACAGACAGAGAGAGAGATGAGGAGAAGCAGGCTCCCTGCTGAGCAGAGAGCCCCATGCGGGACTCGATCCCAGGCCCCTGGGATCATGACCCGAGCCGAAGGCAGAGGCCCAACCCACTGAGCCACCCAGGCATCCCAATAAATAAAAATTCTTAAAAAAAAAAAAACAACCAACAAGGACAGTGCCTAATATACAGCAAGTACTCAATAATTGTTAAATTTTATTATTGCTTCACTTTACATGGGACCATGTACCAATCATGAGTCAGTACAAATTTTACTTTGGGTCTCTGCCTGTCTTAATGATACTCCTGCATTGATAAGAGACTCAGAATTAAATGGGCAGATAAAAGCTGGTGTACTTGTTACACCATGTTTTCCATGTAGAAGTCAGAACATGGTTTGAAAAATAGGGGAAAATTTAAAGTATAGGCCATGACTTATATGAGTAAGTGATTTATAAATAAAATAAAAAGTCATGTCATTTTTTCTCCAGCTTTCTGTATAAACCCTAAAAAGTTACCAAGGCCTCACTCGTGGGCAAAAGAACTTTAAACCCAAGTAGGGTTTGACAGACCGTTCCAAGCCACTGTGCGATACACTGCTCATACCTCAACAGAAATTTTTGCTTTCTGAACCCTGGCATTTCAGCCCGTCCCAGCCTCTCATCTTATCCATTTGAAATCCATATTTGTGTCTATTCTGACTCAGGCTTGGATATTTTCATCTTTTCATTATTAATGGTCAGTATATATTGTTATTAATCATGACTTAAAGTTTTACCCAAATACTTACTCTATTCCCCTGCATAGTATAGACTGGATACATTGACTATACCACCCTCCCAACTTTTCTTCCTGTTCTAAGCTCTACATCACCCTTTCTTCCTAAAGTTCTTCCCTTATGGCTTGAGTTCCTAAGCTTCCATAGGACCTGTCTTTATTTGAAGAAGAGAGTAAATTTTTTTATTGAAGATTAACATGCATTACAAAAATAGAAAAATACACAAATAGTAAGTGTCCATATCCATAATTTTTTTCTTTTTTTCTTTTTTTAAAGAATGCATGCAAGCTGGGGGTGGGCCCCAGAGGGAGAGGGAGAGAGAGAATCTTAAGCAACTCCAAGACCAGTGCAGAGCTTTATGCAGGGCTTAATCTCAGGACTCTGAGATCATGAGCTGAGCTGAAATCCAGAGTCAGAAGCTTAACTGACTGAGCCACCCAGGAGTCCCAGCTCCACAAATTTTTCTAAAATGAACAATCCTGTGTAACCTATGCTCAGATCAGGAAAAAGTCATAACTCTCTCCCACCATTCCCCATTTGAGAACAGAGTTTAGATTGACGTACTGCTTTTTAACTTTCTATATATGGAATCAAACAATACAGATTTGTCTTTCCTTGACTACTGTGTTCAATATTATGTTTGTGAGATTCGTTCATATTTTTACATATGGTAGCATATTTATTCTTGTTACTGTATGTATTTCTGTGCTGGATTATAATACAATTTATTTATCCATTTACTATTGGAGGATATTTGGGTTTGATCCAATTTTTTGGCTATAACTGTTCTGTTAACATATAACTGTTCTGTAACTGTGCTGTTAACATATTTGCTCAAGTGTTTTGGTTACTATCCACGCATTTCTGTGGAATGTGTACCTATGAGAAGTCTGGTTCAAATGATTTGCACGTGTTTAACTTAAATGGCTACAGCCACACACTTTTTCAAAGTGGTCGTGACAATTTATATTCCCAGCAGTTGTGCAAGAGAGTTACATTTGCTCTATATCCTCCCCAACACTTGGTGTTGTAGAGCCCCATTTAATGCCTTTTTCTTTTGTGCTACACAGCTCACCCACCTCCCTCTGTATTCAGATAGGTTTCAGCTTCCCATCTCACCCTCTATCACTACACTCCCAGATCCCTAATTCAGCAGCATTCCCTGCATTAGTTAGTATTTACATTAAAACTAAACCCACCCTTGGGTGCCTGGGTAGCTCAGTCCTCAAGTGTCTTGGCTCAGGTCATGATCCCAGGTTCCTGGGATTGAGCCCCACATCAGGCTCCCTGCTCTGTGGGAAGCCTGCTTCTCCCTCTCCTACTCCCCCCAACAACCCCCTCTTGTGTTCCCTCTCTTATTCTGTCTCTCTCTGTCACATAAATAAGTAATAATAAAAATAAATTTTAAAAAAAGTAAACACTATTGTGATTCAAGAACTGCTTTACATATCTTATCAGTAAAGAAATGACATTGCTCATTAATAGTCCTTTTAGACTTCCCATATTACATTTTGCCTAGCTTGGAGCTTGTTGACATGAACAATCATAGACGTGTCTTTATACCTGGTGCTAGTCCTATGAATGTGCAAATTTTAAAAACCTATTTCAAAAATGTTGCTGCATTAGATTCTGAAATCTAAAGGACCTTTAAAATGACTAAAAATAAAGTGACTGGGAAGGAGACAGCAATCTTTGGGATTTATTGCTTTACAGCAAGCATGACCTCAGGACCATAATGTTGAAGATATCATAGAGGGAGGGATTAAAGTGAAATGCAAGTGTATGATATCAAGGCCCTCTAAGATCTGCTTCTTATTAAACTTAGCCAAAAGAGAATCCACTCACATTCTCCTTCTCCTAAATGTAGTTCTTTTTACTAGAAAAGAGATGACATAAATTCGAATCTATTCAGTTTCCTTCTAAAGCATTTTTCAGTGCTAAATTAATTTTTTTCCAAAGCAGAGGACAGATGAAATACTTAAAAGAAAACACTTGAGGTAAAACATTCTTTTTTTTCAAATCTATGTTCATGCTTATGTATTCTTCTTTACTCAAAATGTTTGAGCACCTACTTAATACACATAGAATTATGAGGAATAAAGTAGAGGATTACAACATGCCTGGTTTCAAATAACTTTGGCTTATGAGACATAAGTAATAAATATTCGTAAAGAAAATCTTTTTTTGTAACCCCCAACTTTTTGCTCTAAGGAAAAATGTCCTTAGTTTTCTGTCTCTTCTGGATAAAAACCTTTATTATTCACTTGGATTATAGCAAAGTAATCTCAAATTATTCTTCCAGAAACAATTTCTCCCTTGATTAAGAGATTTCCGTCTACTAATTCCCATACAATTATGCATTTTTCAAATGCTCTCTTTTGTAAATAACCAAAAGCCAGAATTTTATCTCTGTGTAAGTGAATCTCTATACGTCTCTCCTTTGTGACTGTGAAAGCTAGGAAAAATAGTCAGTGGTTTTTGAATTCCTTATATAACTCTAATTTGAATGTGAATTATAAATCTTTCACAAAGGGTCAGTTTTACCATCTGGAGTGTGATAATATAACCCCTAACTTTAAGCAATGATTCTGAGAGCTAAATTTGGGCTCGTTTTCTCTTTGCCATTTTTATAACTTTTGTCTGTAGCAAAAGAAAAATGCGTTATTCCATTGATTAAATTAAATGCCTCTCTTCCAGATATCTGTAAGTCTATTAGACTCCTAAACCACCATTTGTGGCTTTTAATTGACTTTTTCTAGACTTCATTTAACCCACATACACACAAGTCACTCTATTCTCCCCTTGAGTCATGCATTTAGGTCCTATTAACACTAATGGAATTTATATGCATGCACGCTGAGGGAGAATAAGCCCTTTAAACACCTTTTTAATGGAACAGTTTTGTTTCTTTCCATTCCTCTTCACACTCTCAATTTGGACTTTCTCTTATGAGAGCGTGCTTCCAAATAATGTTGTTCTGATTTCTTTTATTGATCATTCCTGGAAAAAAGCAGCATGACTAAATCATTACTACTGTATTAGATTTTCTGGTTTCACAGTGAAATTCACATGTTGCTTTCGTTCCAGTCCTATAGTTTCCAGCAAATATATTTAACCCACAGACTTTTTTTTATCCTCCTAAAGACTTGACTAGCCAGAAGTCAATTAAGATAATGAATATTTACCCAGGAGGCTAAAGATTTTTCCACCTTAACATGAAAATAAATAGGCTTGTTTTCAAACTCTCCCACCTTACAGTGTTTTTATTTATTTACACTTTAGGGGTTTTTTTTTTTTTTTAAGTACCTACGACATAGGACTTCAGCAATATGTTCAAATTTAGAACAGTAAAGTAACAGAAAATAAATTGTGCCACAGGAACCATAAATCTGCAAGAAGTAAAACTACACCTCCAATGCGTATACTAACAATTCTATTTTTGTTTAGCTTGTAGAAATGTATTATTCTTTATTGTTCTTAAAATGGCTTTATGGACGGTCTTTACAAGCCAGCTTTGTTTTCCTTTCTCATTTGTGAAGTGAGGGACTGTATAAGACTATCACGATTGGGATGCCTGGGTGACTCAGTTGGTTAAGCATCTGCGTTCAGCTCAGGTCATGATCCCAGAGTCCTGAGATCGAGCCCCACGTAAAGCCCCACATCGAGCTCCCTGCTCAGTGGGAAGTCTGCTTCCCACTCCCTATAATTCTGTTCTCTCTCTCGCTGTGTCCCTCTTTGTCAAATAAATAAATAAAAATCTTAAAAAAAAAAAAAAAAGACAGCAGATACCTCTGTGTTAAAAAAAAAAAAAAAGATTATTATGACTAAGTGCCTCGCAGAGTGCCAGACATTTAGCACTAATCTGAATTACAGAAAATTACCATTTTGTTCAGTCAGAAACAGTTGATCAAGTGTCAAACAGTATCTGTTGAAAACATCTGTTAAAAATTGAATGAATGAATGAATGAATTCTCTTTCATGTCTAGAACTAAATATTTATTTTATTTTCAAAAATTAGAAATATACAGGAATTAGTCTAAGTTGCAAAAGTATACATAAACACCAGACTTCGCCAAACATTCAATGGAATAAAACTGAAACTGACTACTGTTTTATTCTCTTTCACTTTTTTGGTAAACACTGGGTATAATAAACCCAGTGTTGATTTTTTGCCATTCTGAAGTAAGCTTAAACTTCACATTAAAAAGAGATGATATTCTGATATATTTCAGCATTTGGAAAATTAAATTCATGTAGACAGATTTTGATGGTGCATGTGGAAAGAATTGAGGATAAACTTACAAAGAACTGGATAAGTTAAAAGTTCATAAAAAACATTTTGCAAGAAAGGAATCAAAATCATAGTATATTTCTTAACTGTTTAATGAATAATATTCAGCTGTCACAATAATATAATGCTGTTGATTTATCCCAAAATATTGTCTAAAAACATAAATGTCAATCCCAGCAGGAACAGCTCAAAATGTTGAAGGAGATTATGTCTGGGGACTGAACTAGAGGTATAAAGGGCAAGGGAAGAATTGCTGCTTTTAACTGTGAATTTTGGAATTACAGGAAAGCCCCTTGATGGCACACCCCACAATAACACGAATTCCTAATTGAATGAATTGGTGATTGGTTCCTGTGATCAGTACTAGAGTCACCCTAATAATTTTGTTAACAACGCTACAACTCCATATTCTATCACCCCATTGAATTTTTCTGGACTCAGTTGAGAGTGTTGTGTGAAATTTTATGTCATTTATATAAATTATATCATTTGCATTTTAACTATGTACATGTATTAATTTGTTAAGAATAAAAATTAATTTGGGGGCACCTGGGTGGCTCAGTGGGTTAAGCCTCTGCCTTTGGCTCAGGTCATGATCTCAGGATCCTGGGATCCACGTTGGGCTCTCTGCTCAGCAGGGGGTCTGTTTCCCTTTCTCTCTCTGTCTGCCTCTCTGCCTACTTGTGATCTCTGTCAAATAAATAAATAAAATATTTTTTTAAAAAAGAATAAAAATTAATTTAGAAAAGCTTAAATTTTATATTGAACCTATCCAAGTTTTACCCTTTTTAAAAAATAAACTCTAATTCAGAAGGCGAGCGGTTATAGTGAGAAAAGAGAATTCAGCCCCCTCCTCAGTGACTTTAACATGACTTCCCCATCTAACTGTCTTTCTCTGATTCCTCACTGTTTCCAACCACCTTCCTCTCACAACTGACTGGAAGGATTGTTTGGGGCATTTTAGGTGGCATGGCCTGAATGAATACAATAAGAATAAAGCACTCAGCTTCCTTCGTTTTCCTGCTGTAAATCTCAGGGCAACTTCATTATTTTGACATTAAATTTTGCATTAATGCAATAAAATGACTTTCATCATATTGTAGTGATATAAAAAGTGTGAGAAGGTAATAGAATTCATGAAAACTATGACTTTATATTCTCTGACTTTCAAGGTTGGAAAATTTTAACTCTACAATAATTTATCTACACGTTTTATATTAATGTATTCTCCATTATGTATAATTTATTATGGAAATAAGTCTTTGTTAGAATAATTAAATCAAATAATTTAGGGTACATTCTGAAGCTGTCTGGAGTCCTTGCATACAAAGATGAACATTATTCATAAAGTATGGTATTTAGTACTAACTTAATCAGAAAAGCTTTTAGGTGCAGTCTTGAAGTTGAAGGAGGAGCATAATTAAACAATGGCTTTTAACATTAGCCTTTTGATGATCAGCTTTTTTCTCTCTCCTATCTTCACTTCCTTCTCTCCCATCTCCTGTGGAAGGACTGGATACTCATACCACAAATCTCCCCCCAAGAATCCTTTTGTCACAGCTTCTTTGATTTCCATCAAGTACCATGTCCTGAAGGACCAATCCAACATCTCTCCATGTCACATGGACTGGGCACATACTGTTTTATTCTCTGCCTTTACAGCCTCAGTAAAAAACTGTGATTGAAAGGGTCCTATCTTCTATCACACTTGCTTTTAATAACTGCTCACCTCCAAGCCACTTCACATTCCCTAGGTCTTTGACTGCCAGATCCATCTACATACTGAGACATTTTTCGGTAGAGAAATTTAATTTATCTGAATCTAATTATACATGACTGTGGAGCAGTAACAAGATAAACAATCACTTAAACAATGCCTGCATTTCTATGGCCATTCCTTTCCATTTATAACCCATGGTAGCTCAAGTTGAGGGTGGAATCTGCTATTTCCTAGACATACTCTGTTCCTGATACTTTCTCAAACTATGAGTATCTCACCTTACTGGGCACGAGTCTCTTATTAAGCCAACTATTATGCATGGTTCTTAATGAAGAAACATTGATCTTTTCTAAAGATGGAGGTAAAACTGAAAATTATTTTAAAAAGAGAGAGAGGAAAATGGGAATAATCAACTCAACCTGGTTTGCTCTGGACTTTTCTGATTATCACACTAAAAGTCCCACATCCTTGGAAGCAGCCAGTGCAAGGTATACTGGAATGGTTGATCATCCCACTAGTAGAGTTCCAGCACCAGAAGGAGCAGAGGTTCTTGGAGGAGTGTGAGACTAAGTGTGAGCACACTCCATCCCAGGCTCCAACTGTCCTCCTCCACATCACTCTGTCCAAATTCTCCTCCGGCCTTTCTCAGTGTTTTTGCTTCGGGTAAGTGAGAGAAAGAAAGTAAGCCTTAGCTGAGTCTTGACTTAAGCCAAAGGACTAGAAATCTAGGTTGCTAACATTTTATGAAAACTTTTTTAAAAAGGGATTTCTATAACTTTTCACTGTGTACTTCTCAGACTCTTAGACCCGAGGAGGAAAAGGAAATGAACCACAGATAGCAAAGAGGTCTACCCTCAGCCACACAATAATTATGGGGAAGATCGAGGGTTTCCTGTTCTTGGCCTGGCCCACTGAGCCATTTTGTCTCGGTAAGTTACTCAACCCTCTCTGGGCTTCAGTTTGGTTTTGTTTGTTTGTTTTAATCTTTACCCTTTTTAAAAAGAGACCATCTCTTTCTGACTAACTGACTGAACGAGGGTGAGGATCAAATAAAGAAAATGGAATCATTCATGTGAAAAATCCTTACTCTGACCGCTTTTCTCCAACCTTCCAGGCCCCTTCCCCTGCCAGTTCTTTTTGGCCTAGTACTATGATTGTTTTCTCTACCCCAAACATTAAAGTTGCCTGTGTGAGATGCCTAAGAGGTTTTTTTCCCTCATTGTGAATGTGAAAAGAAACCAGTGATATGAAAAGAAGTCAAACCCTGGCTAATGGGAGAAGGTAAATAGGTCTCCATATCCTTCAGGTTTACATCATGGGCTTCCTTCTACATTTGTCTGGCCCAGAAGGGGTTATCTAATGATGGGAATATCACATCAGGTAGGACGTCATGGCAAAAAGTAGATGAAAGAACTATCTGAGGACAGCAAATTTTGGAGAATTTTCTAAAATGGCGCTGACATCCATCACTGATTCCAACTCCTAGTGATAGAAGAGTGATAGAAGTGAAGTGATAGAAGGGTTCAGAAGTGATAGAAGGGTTCAGAGCTAGACGCTCAACTGACAGATCCTAGTAGTCAAATTGATATCAGGAGAGCTTTGTTCTACTTCTAACAAGTTTATATGTTAGCATTAGATTTTCTAAAACTATAGCCATTTCCAGGGACAAGTATAGCCAAAATCAGAAAAACAAAAATAGAACATATTCCAAAATTAGAAATATGTATCTGAAATTTTCACTTGAAAAGTTAAGCAGCAACCGGGTTGGGAATGTTAGTGTATCATTCTGATGTCAGCAAGCATTAATTAATTAGTGAAAGCAATTGAGATGTGGGTCTATTCAAATGACTCTAATCACCTTTGTACAGTGTGCTAGCTGTTCTTTCTTTACCTCCTATTCTGTAAGAGGAAACACTGCCAGGATACCAGAGAGAACTGGAGGAGAGAAAAATTGGGGGATATATTCCATACTCCTACCCAGTTCCCTCTTCCTCCAGCCAGGCTCCACTTTGACCAGGACCCAACTCCTGTTGAGTGGTCCTGGCACCATGTCTATACCACGCAGTAGCTTCTAGTAAAACCACTGCTGCCACTTGCCCTTAAGGTTAAGTTACAACAGCTTCCCATTAATGCTAGTCTCTGGGTAGTCACAATTCCTTGTTGGTTTTTTTGACTATGTTATATTAGTTTGCTAGAGCTGCCATCATGAACTATCACAGACTGAATGGTTAAAAACCAGGAATTTATTTTCTCATAGTTCTGGAAGCTGCCCAAAATCAAGATCCAGCAGGGTTTGGTTTCTGGCAAGGGCTCTCCCGTTGGGGTGCAGAGGGCCACCATCTTGCTATGGGCTCACATGACCTCTTCTTAGTTCGGGGGCAGATGCAGGAGAGATGAAAGAACTCTCTGGCCTTTCTCATAAGGACACTAATTCTATAGGATCAGGGCCCCAACCTTATGATCTCATTTAATCTTAACTGCCTCCTTATGAGCTCTATCTCCAAATACAGTTACTTGAAGGTTAGAGCTTCAATATGTGTACTTTGCAGGGAGAGGGAGGGGCTTGGGACACAAACACTCCATGCACAACACATGCCCATCTTTCTGTAAATAGTCTCTGTTAAATTGTCTGTAATGAAACCCTTAAAGTATGTTATCTTCTTCCTGCCAGGACATTGACTAATGAATGATAAAACAGTGAATTGAGGTAACCTCTGGATTTTATAGGTTAAAAAATGAAAAAGAAAAAGAACCTTTTATCTAAATTTTCATATAATTAAAGTATCTTCTTATTTCTTTTCTATATAGACAATATAAGAATCAATTCCTTTCAGAACAGTTGCTTCATTTTATTTAGCTTTTTTGTACAGGCTCCTAAAAATATCTTAATTATAATGTTAAATTTTTAACTATCCTCTGAAAGATTATTTGTACCTGCTGAACCATTTTGAAAGACCACTTTGGTATAATGCCAAAAGAGAATCTTACATTAAAAAAAATTTTTAGCTAAAATATATATATGGAAGCAACTAGCTCTTTTGTTTCTAAAACACATCAAAACATATCAAAGTAAACATAAATTCAGGGATATTGATCAAAGAAAACAAATGAGGTTTGCCTGGGTGGTTCATCACTTAAGCATCTAACATGATTTCAGCTCAGGTCAGGATCTTGGGGTTGTGAGATGGCCCAGAGTGGGCTTCACTTTGGGCATAGTGTGTGCTCAGGATTCTCTCTCTCCCTTTCCCTCTGTTCCTTCCCTGCTCCTGTATGGGCTCTCTCTTTCAAGAAAGAAAGAAAGAAAGAGAGAGAAATGGAGGGAGGAGGAGAAAGGGAGGGAGGAAGGGAAAAAGAGAGAAGGAGAGAGAGAGAGAGAGAAAAGCAATGAAAACCCTAGGCTTCATTTTTTTGTTATTGAATGAAAACCATTTTTAATGGTAATTCAAAACAAACATTCTCAATTTTTTAAATTTAAATTCAATTAATTAACATACAATGTATTATTAGTTTCAGAGGTAGAGGTCAGTGATCCATCAGTCTTACATAATACCCATTGCTTTTTACATTACATGCTCACTTTAATGCCCATCACCCAGCTACCCCATGCCCCCACCTCCTTCCTCTCCTGCAACTCTCAGTTTGTTTCCCATGAAAAAGAGTCTCTTATGGTTTATCTCCTTCGCAGATTTCGTCTTGTTTAAATTTTTCCTCTCTTTCCTTATGATCCTCTGTTTTGTTTCTTAAATTTCACAGATGAGGTAGATCATATGATAATTATCTTTTTCTGACTTCTTTTACTTAGCATAATACCCTTTAGTTCCATCCACATCATTGCAAATGGCAAGATTTCATTTTTTGATGGCTGAGAGGTGTTTGGTTGTATATATATATACCACATCTTCTTTAGCCATTCATCTGTTGATGGACATCTTGGTTCTTTCCATAGTTGGGCCATTGTGGACATTGCTGCTATGAGCATTGGGGTACAGGTGCCCCTTAAGATCACTATTTTTGTATCTTTGGGGTAAATACCCAGTAATGCAATTGCTGGTTCATACAGTAGCTCTATTTTCAACTTTTTGAGGCATGTCCATACTGAAAAACCCTCGACTTTAAAGAACAAAACCCTACACTTTGAAGAGCCCTGCAATAGAAGACTAAAGGCCAGTAGACAATAGATTCAATATCAAAGAGAAGCGGCTATAATCCAACTCTTTAATAATATGCCTTTACTCTTAGAAAGCTCTTTGCAGTTTAGAAAATGTTTTTATATACGTGGAAGCTTGCTAATAGCTTCCCAAGTGCAATGCTCTTTAGCCTAGGAAATAGAACTTGAAATCTGGTTTTTAGCTAAGGATGTAGCTATTAATCCTAAACTATACAGTTTGTATTATCTGATCTAATTATAAACTAAATTATAATTTCTGTGATGGCAGAGACCATGTCGTTCTTTCCTGCTAAATTTTCACAGGACTGACAAGAGTAAATGCACAATAAACATTTTGCTAATTAGATGAATAAAGGAATTAGCCATGATTAAAAAAAAAAAAACAAAAAAAAACCTTTTTTATTTAAAAGAAAAAAAGCATTATTGCTTTTGTAACTTTTCCCAGAAGGCAGAAGCATAGCATTCCCGATACATTTGTGGGCTCTGGAACCACTCTGTCTGGGTCCATTCCCTGCTCTGATACTTAACAAGCTGTGGATTAGAAAAGTTCATTTCTTTCTGTAACACATAAAACAGAGAAAATATTAATACCTACCTTATAGAGATTTTAGGAGAACTAAATAATTTGGCTTTAAAAGCTTAAAATAGGGACGCCTGGGTGGCTCAGTTGGTTAAGCAGCTGCCTTCGGCTCGGGTCATGATCCCAGCATCCTGGGATCGAGTCCCACATGGGGCTCCTTGCTCGGCAGGGAGCCTGCTTCTCCCTCTGCCTCTGCCTGCCATTCTGTCTGCCTGTGCTCGCTCTCTCTCCCTCTCTCTCTCTGATGAATAAATAAAATCTTTAAAAAAAAAAAAAAGCTTAAAATAATTACTGGTATTGGCAAGTGATCAACAAATATCAACTAATAGTAAATATATGTAATCAATCTTCATCATTTAAAGATTCCATACTTGCAAATTTGCCTGTTCGCCAAAATTCATTTATAACCCCAAAATCAATACTGACAGCCTTCCACAGTTATTCAGAGACAAGTGGAGTGGGGAACATTTTGAGTTGCCTCAAACACGTGTTCCCCGCTGAGTCAAACAAAGTGAAACTGCTTTCATGTTTTGGCTCTCATAAGTGTCCTTTTCTCGTCCTACTTAGATTTTCAGATTTTTTGTGCTTTTTGTTGGCGATTTTACTGTTTAAAATAGCCCAAAGCATGAAGATGAAATGCTGTCTAGAGTTCCTAAGTGCAAGCTGTTATGTGCCTTGTAGAGAAAATGCATGCATTAAATAAGCATTATTCAGGCATGAATTACAGTAAGATTGGCCATGAGTTCAGTGTTAATGAGTCAACTACATATCAAAGAAAGTACCTTTATATAGAAACACACATAAAACAAGGTTATGTATTGATTGGTTGATGAAAATGTTGTAACCAGAGGTCACAGGAACCTAACCCTAAGTTTCCCCGAAGTTCAATATTCAATAATTCTGTTTTTGTGGTTACTTTCTAGAGCATAACCACCACGAATAATGAATTGACTCTGTATATGTGCATAAAAAAATACGGAATTTTTTCCCTAGGACCCATTTATGGCTGTCCTCGATACATATTTTGTTCCATGAGTTTTCAGGAGGAAGGTAGGGTGATCTTTTCCGTGGGGAGAAAATTTTCTAGATGGTCTTGATATACACAAAAAGCTAATAAAACAGAGGATGAAAACACAAGAGTTCAAAATGGAATTTTAGTGAAAATAAAGATCAACAGGTAATTAACCCAGAGCGGTAGCTGGTAGGCTGAAGGGAGAAGCAGAAATCCCTGGATGAAGTGGAATCTTTTGTGTTGTTTTAAACTTCTATCAAGTTACTCAACCAACATCAAAACATCTTGTTTTTTTTCTAAAGATTATTTATTTATTTGACACAGAGAGCACAAGAAGGCAGAGCAGCAGGCAGAGGGAGAAGCCGGCTCTCCACCAAGCAGAGAGCCCCATGCGGGACTCCACCCCAGGACCCTGGGATTGTGACCTGAGCCAAAGGCAGATGCTTAACCAACTGAGCCACCCAGGCACCCCAATGACATCCTTTGAAGGTAACTATATTTTGTCTTTACCTAGCAATATAGCAAACAGTAGAAAAGTCCCAGAATTAATAGTGTGGACTGGGGGCAGGAAAAGTAGGGGTGATCTCTGGGGCAAAAGGAAGGTAGAGCAAGATTGTGAACTCAATCTTAAGGTTGTAATTACAAGTTAAATGAACTCTTAATAAGCTAGGTAGTTTATTCCTTGAAATTAAAAAAATAAATAAATAAGTGTGCACACCAGCATTAGCTCCAACATTGGCAGACCTAGGTTTGAACTCCAGCTCCACAATTTCCTAACTTAGGAGTCCCAGACAAGCCACAAAGCCTTTGCTTCCCTATGAGTAAAATCAGGACCTATTATCTGCCTCCAAATACTGTTTGAGTTTAAATGATGTAGTCTGTGTATAACCAATAATGCACTGCTAGGCCTGCAATGTGTTTTCATTAAGTGACAGGCATCTTATAAACTCCCCAGCTTTACTTTACTCTTAGCTAATATGTATCCAAAGAGATGAGTATTTCAGGACAATTTTAATACACTTTGAAAAGAACATAAGTAAGTTAGTGCCCCCCAGGTGGCTCAGTCAGTTAGGTGTCTGCCTTCAGCTCAAGTCATGATCCCAGGATTCTGGGTTTGAGCCTCACTCCAGGGTCCCTGCTCAGTGGAGAGCCTCTCCATCTCCCTCTGCCTGCTGCTCTGCCTACTTGTGCTCACTCTCTCTCACTGTCAAATAAATAAAATCTTTTTTAAAATCCAACAGAATGTACAAGAATCATATGAATGTTCAATCTCTGCACCTCTTAATACCATAGGAATGTGGTGAGGAAAACAAAAGTAACTTATTTTAAAAGTTTCTAATTATAAGCATTTGGAAATCAGCTCAGGATGCCTTCTTCTAGAGAACTTGGTCTGAGGAGAGCATAATTTTGTCACTGAGGCCAAAGGTGATATTTATCTATTTATCCATTTATAAATGAACTCATAAATAAGACATGTTGAGTCATGACATCCCCATCTTCTATTTCCCCAACCCTCCAACCCCGAGTAACCATCAGTTTGTTCTCTATAGTTAAGAGTCCATTTCCTGGTTTGTCTCGCACTCTCTCTCTCTTTTTTCCTTTGCTCATTTGTTTGGTTTCTTAAATTCTATAAATGAGCAAAATCATTTATTTGTCTTTCCTCTGACTGACTTATTTCACTTAGCATTATACTCTCTAGCTCTATCCTATGTTGTTGCAAATGGCAAGGTTTCATTTTTTTAATTGGTGAATAATAGTCCATTATATATGTATATATATACATATATATGTGTGTGTGTGTTTGTGTGTGTGTATATATATATGTATGTATATATTTTTTTCTTTATCTATTCATTAGTCAGTAACACTTGGGAGCTTCCATAGTTTAGCTATTGTAAATAATGCTGCTATAAACATTGGGGTGCATGTATCCCTTTGAATTAGTATTTTTGTTTTTTGGGGGGGTAAATACCCAGTAGATCACTTGCTGGATTGTAGGATGATTCTATTTTTAACTTTTTGAGGAAACCCCATACTGTTTTCCACATGGCCAAGGGTGATATCCAGAGATAAGAAATCTAAAGCAGAATGGAACAGAATTCATTTAGTCATTCATGCATTTAGCTCTCACATGCTGAGTGTCTGCCATGGGGCCAGACTCTGACCTACAGCCTGGGGAATTAGGGATGAACAACACAGGTACAAGCTCTGCCCTCGTGGTCTTGGGAGCAGGGGAAGAAAAGCAAAAACAATCACACAAGCAACTGTATAAGGTAAACATGATACACCTTAAGAAGTGTTGTTCACACCAAGACATACATGATCCAGTCTCAGCATTGTCCCAAAGAAAGCGGTCTAGGAACTCACAGGTAATTCCAGTGTCACAGTAGGAAGGAAATATGGATGTTCAGCCACACTCCCGCAAATTCCCTCTCCTCTGTCACTTGCCTCACTCCCCTGAGCCACAGAACATCTCATCCCCTAGCCCAAGGTCACATTGATCCCCTTACTTCTACTTATTCTCCATTTCCCATCTCCCCAGTTTCTTCCCCATGTCCACTTTCCCCCACAGTCTCCCAACATCCTCCTTGAAGGTGGGAAAGTGAAATGAAAAGACTAGCACGCTCTCTAGCAGTTGACAGGGAAAAAGTCAGGATCTTCCTATGATACAAGTTTTTATCTCACACAGAAGGAAAGAAAGAGGGTTTAATGTAAGTGTTTGATGAAAAGACTTAACCAACCTGGTAAAATAACATTTTACTTACACTTACATTTAAATTGAAAAGCAGGGGTTAGCAGAACGAAGTGTTAACAGAAGGAAGAATGTCAGACAGTGAATGAGAAAGAAAGGAGCACAGTGTTGAAGAAACAAAAAGAAAACCAATGTGGTTGGGGCAGAGCAAGGGGATAGATTTGAGGAAAGAGGCAGGATAGGCAGAGAAGGACCAGATCATGCAGGGGGTTTCTCCCCAAAACAATAGAATACTACTCAAGAGTGTTTTATATTTTAAAGTATATATTCTTTATCTTTTTCAGGGCAGATTTTATTAGTAATATGTTTGATAAAACAGTTGAAAATGTACAACATGGGAATTAGGGACACAGACCCCCTTCACAGTTAAAAAGCCATATGACTTTTGACTCCCCCAAAACTTAACTACTAAGAGCCTGCTGTTGACCAGAAGCCTTACTGATAGCATAAACGGTCATTAACATGTGTTGTATGTTATATGTATTAGACACTATTCTCTTATAAGAAAGTAGGTTAGAAAAAAGGAAAGGTTTTTAAAAAATAAAGAAAATATATTTACAATATTGTTCCATGTTTAACAGGAAAAATACATATAGAAGTGGACCTATGCAGCTCAAACCCATGTTATTCAAGGGTCGCTACACTATTTTTTAAGCTTTAAAAAAAAAAATTTATTTATTTGAGCAATAGAGTGCACACAAGCGGGGAGAGAGGCAGAGGGAGAAGGAGAAGCAGACTCCCCTCTGAGAAGGGACCCTGGTGTGGGGCTTGATCCCAGGAGATCCTGGAATCATGATGTGAGCTGAAGGCAGATCCTTAACCAACTGAGCCACCAGGCACCCCTCACTGTGCTATTTCTTAAAAGCCAAGATCTATAATCATTTACCCTGAATCTCTCATCCACTGTCATAACATTCGCTGAAAGTTTTTATTTTGGAATGAGAATGATCTGTATCTATTCATTTCTTTCTTTAGGGAAAAAAACCATGTAGGAAAAATGAATATATCCTACACCTACACACACATTTATCCCAGTTTAAGCTGCTGTAGACTGCATACTGAAACAAATACTCCCAACTAAAGTCGTTACAGGGAGTAGAGCATAATTATAGCTCAAAATGCAGCTCTCCTTGACTATACCGTGAAACCCAAAATAGACTTGTGAAGTTAGTATTTAAAAAAAATCCAAATACACAGATTTTTATCTTCCTCTATGCTTGTAACAAAGATTCCTTTTCTCTGTGTTCACAGTGAACGGTTGTGTTCAGCCAGAAAGAAACCAGTCTCTCATGCCATTCTTTTCCTAAACACCTGGTTGTTCAGTTTTAACAAGGTGACTGGTTTCCACCATAACTCAGCTCTTTTTCCACTTGGCTGGGTCCCCCTGGACCTTAAAGTAAAAATCTATGTAACATTAGCTTTCTTACTAACACTATGTGGGGTTTTTCGCTTCCATCATGCCACTAATTTATGGGTGATTCTGTGAATAATGCAAATAGGGATTCCTTCTCTGCTCTTTCTTTTAAATTTCTATTAGATAAACCAAGAGGCAATACTATGCAGGTCTCTTGGGTTCTGTGATCTATCTCAACCTGTATGACCCTGATTACTAAGCACAGGTAAGAACTCTGACATCTGCTACTGGCTCCTTTCCTAGTTTATTGTGTATGTGAAGTAACCATAAAGTGAAAGGCTTTTCCAAGTTCCCTTATTTATAGGATTAGAATAATGGTTGCCTTTTACCTTTCAGACCAAAGTCCTGTCAAATATAGCTAACTAAAAGGAGGCCATTCCACATTTGCACTCACCCTTCCAAAGCCTATAGAAATGCAGAGGAAGAATGATCTCCATGTTGAACCACTGGGTTTTATATTTTATGTGCAGCAGTAAAGAGTTTACTTTGTCCATACTGAAATTATTCCCAGGTTGAGGGCAGATGGGTCATAAACACCAGGCAATAAGTACTGGCTTTAACCATTCTTAATTAAATGGAGAACTTATAAGTTAGCCACAAAGTCATCCTCCCTATCTGGCCATAGCAGGAACAATATTATGTACTTTGAGGTTTCAAAGAAGAGTATTGTCCTTAGACCAAGGTAAAGGGTCCCTTGTCGTGAGCCCCTTGCTGTGGAGGGCCCTGCTCTGGGCCTCTTCCAGCCCTACCCGTCACCACGTTGCAAGCAAAAGGGATGTGTCCCCTCAGAGCCTGAGCTTTCTCTTCTGGACCACCGTCTGAACTCTAGGACCACAGAATTTCTCATCCAAATTATCCTCAACCTGTTTCCAGAGTTTCTAGGCCTAAGGGTGATCAAGGAGCAGGTGTCAGAAAGGGGGTGTGGATGGAGCCTGGTTATGTGGGTTGGGGTGTCCACACACGCATATAAAGCCCCAAGCTTTTGGGGGGGCAGAGATAGAGAAGGACAAGGGGGCTAGAGGGCCTGGCTCCCTTCATATCTCCAGGCTCTGCTAGAACAGTCCAAATTAGGAGAAAGAACATCTCTTACTTAACAGTTTGTCAACTTGATTATAACTCATAGATGTTTAGATATATGAGATGTGGATCTTTTTCTATATATTCTTGCCCCAGACCTCCCAAATATGGGAGGTGGGCCTTTAAAAGGATATCCTGAGTTCAGAGAAATCAATGACTCACAGTAAATTGGGAAATTATACTCTTTTCTGAACATAAATCACTGGGACCATAACACAAAACACGTAAGGGAGGGAAGGCGGAGTAAAGCGCCCCCTTTTAGATCCCACAGTAGCTTCAATCTCCTAAATTGTGCTCTTTGTTCACAAAGCATGGGGAGCCAGATAGAACATTCTTCTCTCTGCCACAAGAATTCCATCCAGAGAACAGTGGCTCCCAGGCTGCCAGCTGCTCTTCAATCCCCTGTTGTAAGAATGCAGCTGAGGTTGAATACTTGTCACCAACTTGGAGCCAATATCCACCTGTCCCTCTTGTCAGTCTCTTTCTGTAAAGTCCTCCTGGGATTTAAAAACTAAGACCATAAAAGTGGGATTTGCCTTGACTCTTTCTAGAACAGCTATACACCATGCTTGCATGCATCACATCTCCCGGGATGACAGGGTCTCTTTAAAATCATGATATTTAAATAAAATAAAATAACAGCTGTGCAAGACTATGAACAGCCATTATACATATCTCCAAGAATGATTTTCTTATTTCATCATTGGGTGTGGATTTTATCTTTCAAATAGAAAATTTTCCAAAAAGAAAATGATAAAAGGTGAGAGATACTCACAGTTATAATTTGTACAAACATCGTATCAGTAACTTAAGTCTATTTCTCATAAGTAAAAAAGTATGTATAATTACATAGGTCATGAGTGTAGGTTTTTTCGTGCTATAGTAGGAAATTAAGTGCTTTTGTAGAATGTGCATATTAACATACCATTATTTTAATATCTAATATATTTTGAAACTATATAAACCCTTAGTGGATTTTGGTTCAATTTTTAAATTACATTTTAAATTACATTCATCAAATCATTGATAGAAGGAAATGATTATCACATATGTAAAAAATAAAACTGTAACTCTTTGGAAGTATTATATAAAGATATTTCACATAATCTTAAACCTTAAACAAAAGAAAACAAAGAGGGGACTTACCTAAAAATTCATAAGATGTCAAAATATGGCAAATCAGCCTGGAGAATTGACCTGGCTCCAACTGTGAACCAACACGCCATTGAGCAGGACCATCTGAGGTTTCAGCTATGTCACTGCCAAGGTAGAGTGAGCAAGTCATACACACATTTTAGAATACTTTCTTTGTTCCACGACTACCCCTCTTGCAAATAGATGCTGCTGTTGCTGTGTGTATGTGCTTTTTTTTTTTTTAAGATTTTATTTATTTATTTGACAGGCGGAGATCACGAGTAGGCAGAGAGGCAGGCAGAGAGAGAGTGGGAAGCAGGCTCCGAGCAGAGAGCCTGATGCAGGGCTCCATCCCAGGACCCTGAGATCATGACCTGAGCCAAAGGCAGAGGCTTTAACCCACTGAGCCACCCAGGTGCACCCCCCCTTTTTTTGAGAGAGAGAGAAAGAGAGCATTTGAGTGGGGGGAAGGGAAGGGTCGTGGCAGAAGAAGAGAGAGAGAGAAAATCTTAAGCAAACTCTGGGTTGAGCATGGAGCCCCATATGGAACTCGATCCCATGACCCTGAAATCAGGACCTAAGCAAATCAAGAGTCAGCGCTTAACTGACTGAGCCACCCACACACCCCTGTGTGTGTGTATGTGCATTTGTTTTTTAAAGATGTTATTTATTTATTTATTTGAGAGAGAGAAAGCAAGAGTAGTGGGGAGGGGCAGAGGAAGAGGGAGAAATAGGCTCCTCACTGACAGGGATCCCAATCCAGGGCTCCATCCCAGGACCCAGGATCATGACCCAAGCAGAAAGCAGACAGTTAACCAACTGAGCCTCCCAGGTGCTCCTTCTTGTGTGTGTTTTAAGCAGCTTTGCAAATGGTTATCTGTCCAAACCCTCTCAATGGAGAAATCAAAAGAGAATTTCTATACTTCCTTGTGCTATATGTGACTTCTACTCAGGAACTGGTGAAAGTGGAAGGGGGGAATATCAACCAGTTAGGTATTGTGTAGACTAACTTTGTTAATTTTGATCATACATAAATAGATTCCTGAAAGGACATCTTTTTCATACCTCTTAATGATGCTCAAGCCACATATAATGAGGATTAAAAAGGATCCCATACCACTGGAATAATTTAAATACAAGAGAACAACAAGAGCCAATGGGTAGACTAAAGTGAGACGTATCACACCTACTAACACAAAACTAATACGACACAGAGTTGTGGGATCAGATGCTTAATTAACAAGGCACAGTCCCTACGCTCTTCTTCAGAGTGAAATCTTTCAAGATGGTGCCCAATTAACAGATTTTGATTGAGTTCATGAGAATGATTGAATAATGAGATTTATCCAATATGGATGTACATTAATCCTTAGAGACCCTTCTAATTCTCATTTTTAAGAAAAAAAAAAACATATGTATTTCTCTATCTGAGAGATTAAAAGTAGGTATGGCCTCAGAGAAAACGTAGTAGACTTATAGAGCCTCTTGAACACGTGCTTCTTGTTCTGCTGATACTGAGATCAGAAAACAATAAAGGAAAGCAATTACATTTATTGACTCCATGTAGCATAGCTATTCCTGAAACAGAGCTTATCAATGAGAAATTGGCGAGGAAAGTCACTTTTCAGTTCTCAACATTTCAATCATGGTAAGTGACGCAAATGTCACAGGCTGTGAATTTTCTAACTCCCTAATTTGTTTTTCCTCATGCATACCACTGTTTCCTTTGGAGAGGAAGTAGCTTCTGGAAGCCAGCAGCTGCACGTTAGTCCCTCTCAATGACTGCCTCACTGCCCACCCCTCATCACCCCTCACCTCACCACCGCCTTCACCTTTCATGCCATGAAGTTCTAACCTGCCAGGGTAGCCGAAGGAACTTTGTAGTAAAGCTTAGGTTTAACAAAACCTAAACCCGTTATATCCCTTCTTAAATCAGAACATGTAAATCCACATGGCAAGAAATCACATCTGCTTTTAAATGATACACTCTGCCAGGCTACAAGGGGCGCACTCAGTACCCCACATCCGTGTTAAGCGGTAATAACTTAAACATTTGCCCATCATAACCTCTGTGTATGTTCAAATAAGACAAGCCACTAAAATTTCGCTACCCGTGTACTTTTCTACCACCTCTCCTGCACAGAGAGCTCATTCAAATTTAAGTCCAAGCAGCACTGGAACGTGTTTATTTATAAGATTATTTTCCAGTTTGGGTAGAGAGCCAATTTACACACTTTCAATAATTTTAATAAATAAATAGACTGTATCCTTCCTATCATAGTGTTTATGGTAAGTCCATTATTACATATAGCAAGACTTTTTTTTTCAATACTGACCGTACCACATATGTGTGTATGTATGAACAGATACAGATATAGAAACAGATATGGACACAGATAGCTGCCAGTCATCAAATGTTTGCTATATGCCGGGCGGTGTGCTCATCACTTACGTCAGTGGTTCAACAGCTATTTGTCAAATGTGTCTGATGCATCAGGCACTTCAGTTGGGTAGTAGATAGGTAAGAGCTAAAAAGACAACCATAGCCCTAGTCCTCAAGAAGCTTAGAGTCTAGTAGATAGGACAAACACTGAAGAGAAGCAATATAGGAAGGCATCTAACCAGGGGGCCTGCCTCTGTGGTAAAACAGCATTTAAGCTGAGACCTGAAAGATAATTCAACAGGCGAAAAGTGAAGTCAGAATGGTCTTATCAAAGGAAATGTTATTCTCACCTGTGAGAATAACAAACGAGTCTGAGAAAGTAAAGAACTCAAGCAGAAGGAGAGTGATTAGCAGTGATGCTGGAGAATGGACAATGGCCAGGTATAACTGGGCTTTTTTGAGGAAATTAAGGAATTTGGGCTCTGCCCTGAAGGCAATGGACAGCACCTAGGGGATTTAAGCAAGCTAATGTCCATCAGATTTGTATTTCCTAAGATAACTCTTATCTCACTATGGAACAAGGATTAGAGACAGAGAGACCAGTTCAAAGCCAGTGCAGGAAGCCTGGCTGGAAGGAAGATGACCCAGACCAAGGCGCAGAAGTGGAGAGGAGCCAAGGCAATGCATTCAAGAAATTGATTTGACGTCAGTAGGACTTGAGGGTAGATCGAATTCCGGGAGTGGGGAGAATAGGGGAGATGTGTAGGAGAAAGGAATCAGGTTCTCATCAATTGTCTGATAGGTACAATTGTGGTAGAGAGCCAAACCCGGTTCTTCCCCTCAGAACACGCCAGTATTTTCTTTCATGTTGTGTCTCAGCTATCTGAGTTCTCAGTTTTGATGACAGATACACCCAGGGGATCTACCATGAGGAAGATCCTTTCAATTAATGGGCAAGAACAATCTTCATTTCACACACAGAAAAACATATTTTATAAAAAAGAATTATTCTATCTTTGGCCTCATCTGAACCTTTTGTGAGGGAGTGAGTAGAAATTGAGACCTAACTCCCAAATGAGCATGTTTTCCTGACATTATATGTCATCCTTAAAATTGTCTTGTTTTCCTTCTCAGGCACTCTGGGTTCTAATGTTGGTTTGAATTATTACTGGGAACCATAAATATGTGACTTTGAGACTCCAATAAGCAGACACTTAAAAAATACTTAATTCCTCAGTGATCACACTCATGGCATTGTAAAAGCTGAAGTCAATGAGAAACCAGCAGACCCTATTTCAAAAGCCAGCAAAAATCTATTCCAGTAACTTCCTGTCAGCTTCTAAAATTCAAAAATTAGCCCTACAAGACCAGTAAGGGACTGGTGTGAAGTAGAAGATTAGAAGAGACCCCACTAAGCACAGTTGTTCATAAGATAAAGGGCCATTTCATCGGAGTGTGGATAGAATTCGTATACATCAAATGCAGGAGTAGAGAAAACAGAGTGAAAGTGTGACAGCTAGCACATCAACAACTCCGTCTTCTCTAAAAATATACAAAATATACATTGCTAAGGTGGCTTGATGATGGCTGTTGTCAATTCAAGTGATGTCATTATAAGAATCAACTTGTTTGTGAGAACTTGCCAGAGTTCTAATCCCTGCCTACATGACAGGGGAAAGATACAGGTGCAGTGGAGACATCTGTGAGTGTGTTTTCTTATTCTACTAACAATTCCCCCAAATAGTGTAATTCTGATTCTTCCATCACTTACTGAATGAAAATAAGAAAGAATTAAAATTTAAGACAACATCATCCAAAGGGCGTGCACACACAGGAAAAACAAGTCAAGCCAAGTAATTGAAATGTTCTAAGAAGATCATCTAAGAAACTGACTAAACAGGCAAAGATGGATATTATTCATAGCTGACCATGTGTAAGAATATAGAATTAGCAGGTGGAAATATCTAGTGGAAATGTACACAGATACAGATGGCTATGTGTATGGCCCTAATGGCCCTGAAATCCTGCAAAATTAAACTTACTCTTGTCTTACTTTTTAACAGAAGTGTTTAACTTTTGGGGTTTTTTTTAATTTTTTTTAATTTATTTATTTGACAGACAGAGATCACAAGTAGGCAGAGAGGCAGGCAGAGAGAGAGGGGGGAGGAAGCAGGTTCCCCGCCGAACAGAGAGCCCGATGTGGGGCTCGATCCCAGAACCCTGGGACCATGACCCAAGCCAAGGCCTTAACCCACTGAGCCAGCCAGGCGCCCCTTAACTTTTGGTTCTTATGTTAGTATTTTGCAAACGTGAAAATGCATTAGTTATTCTTAGAACTGTCTCACAAAAATTGCCCCTAGTGGGTGTTATGTGTCAGATAAGCAGTGTCAAAAGAACAGAGATCACCATTCTAATCAACAGGGAGAAGAGATCAACAAATTTGCCGCCCTCAGGGAATGCACAAAATCTCTTTCTCTTACCTGGAAAAATGATGTAGAGATCTTCTTTCTCAGGACAAGTCCTTTAAGTCACAACCCACCATAAGACAAGTTCTGAAATATTAACATTGTTGAGTGAATTCACCAAGGGCTCAATATAACTTTAGTGCTAGCAAGAAAGTTCCTAATGCCATCTACTTCAAGAGGAAGAAAAGAGGAGTAGAGAAGGGAGAGGGGAGGGGAGAAAAAGAAAGGGAGGGAAAGAGGAAGAAAGGAAGGGAAGGTGGGAGGGAAGGAGAAAAAAGGAAGGAAGGAAGAAATTTTATACTTAAGAAATAGAAATGGTTCCTCCCTCATCTCCAGGTTGCCTGTGGAGTTGCAGGTTGCAGGTGAGTGTGAATGAATAAATTGCTTCTCTTTCCCACACTGATGAAGCAGTTCTGATCCCACATAGGTCACTTCCTTGAATTGCCCTGGGCATCAGAGGACACCACCAGGTAAAGGACAGGTGAATCACAAAATCTGCAAGTTGGAAAGACAAGTCTGAACTATTACCTGAGAAAGTGAATCCCCAAGATGGTCCATCCAATGTCTGCATAAACTTCCGTGACAAGGAAGTAGTCACTTTGACTACTAACTTTGTACAACTCTAATAGTTAAAAAGTTCTTTCTTAATGTTGGGCTAAAAATCTACTTCTCTGTATTGTCTCTACTGCAAGCTCTAGTTACTCTCCTATAGCAGTATAAAAATTTTGTTCTTCTACCTCATCCCTTCACACACTGGAAAATGGTCATGTGCCCACAGTGTTCTCTTTTTTTGAGGAAAACCCCAGTTCCTTCAGCCTTCTAACATAAGACATGGTTTCAAGAATCCAGTCACATTGCTCTAGATACCTTCCAGCACTAGTGAGTGGTTAAGAATATGGGTTCTGGAGGGGTGCTTTGGTGGCTCAGTGGGTTAAGACCTCTGCCTTCAGCTCAGGTCATGATCCCAGGGTCCTGGGATGGAACCCTGCATAGGGCTCTCTGCTCAGTGGGGAGCCTGCTTCTCTCTCTCTCTCTGTCTACTTGTGATCTCTGTCTGTCAAATAAATAAATAAAATCTTTGAAAAAAAAGAATATGGGTTCTGGAATTAATTGTCTTCTGAATTTGAATCCTGGTTATGCCATTTCTTAGTTGTATAAATAGGGAAATTGATTCAACCTTTTTGTGTCCCATTTTCTTCATTGACAAAGCAGACAAAGCTTCGACAAATACCTTATAATGTTATTGTGAATATGTTGTATAATAGTGTATATAAAGCACACAGTTAAGTGTTCAAGAGTTTTAACTCTTATCTTTACTCCAGAGCACAGTGAGATTACACCTTCCTTCTTTAGAAATTATGATTCTACTAAAATAACCAAAAATTTGTGTTTCTTACCAACCAGTTATTTACCTTTCATTCCACAACTACTTTGTCATGTTCCTACTGTGAACACTCACAGGGAAGGATGATTTAGAGGGAAGGGGACTATATTAGTTTCATCAGGATAGACATCATTGAGTGATATTTGAGTGAAGACTTAAAGCAAGGAAGTTAACTTTGGGTAGATATATTAGAAAAAAGAGTGTTCCAGCAGAATCTGTGGTGCAGAGATTCTAAAGTGGGATGCACATGGCATGTTCTAGAACAAAAGGAGGTCATTGTGGTTGGAGCACAATAAGTGAGGAGAGGCAGTAAAAGAGGACAACCTAGAGGTAACAGGAGCAGATCAGTTAGACTCCTTGGGTGGCAGGGAAGAGCTTTATTTTGAGGAAAATCTAGAGCCCCTGCAAGATTGGGAACAGACTCAATGATATGTTGCATTTTGAATAGAATCGTTCTGGATTCTGAGTCTAGAAAAGATGTAGATTCCCTCCCCTCAGGCTGAGGAGAGACCACATTAGGTTATTGCCATATTGGGAGAGAAGGAGATTGACCACTCAGACCAGGGTGACAGCAGGAGAGGAGATGAAAAGTGAGAAGACTCTGGGTCTACCTTAAGGGTAGCGTCAAGAGGATTTTCCTGATGGATGAGTTGTGAAGTGTGAGAGAGAGGAGTCAATACTGCCAAGTTCTCAACCTGAACACTGGGAAGGATGAGGCTGCTACCAATGAGCTGAGGAAGGCTGCAGGTGAGGCAACCTTAGAGACAAAAAGCGAGAATCTGCCTTGGAGTTTGAGGAGTATTAGCTATTACCTAACCTAAGAATGGAAGTGTAGAGCAGGACATTGAGTGTGGATATCTCGAACTGGGGAGAAAGTCTTGGCAGCAGACATATGTGTGGGCCCATGTCAGGAGCAGGATGAGATGAGGCAGGAGTGAGTGGGGACTGGGTGAAGAGCAAATCCAATGACTGGATCCTGGGGTTCTCAAATATTCAGAAGTTGAGGGAGGAAAGAGGGAATCACAAAAGGAACCTGAGAGGAAGCAAGGTAAGGCAATGTGCTGTTCTGAAAGCCAGAGGAACAGAATGTCTCAAGTGTACCAAATACTGCCAGCAGGCAAGTAGACTGAGGACTGGGAATCGGATGTAACCACCTGGAGATCAGCGATGACACGGGCAGCAGGAGTTCAGAGGATGGGCTGGGAACACTCCTTCTGCTTCTAGTCATCATGACGTAGTAGGGACTGGACCCACCCTCCCACCTTAAAGGCAAGAATGGTTGGGATCCAGGGCACAAATAAAGACCCTTGCTGGGGATAATTCTTTTGCTGACAGAAATAGATTGGTGAAGATGCTGAGAGGTGGGTAGACGTGGTGGTGGTGGGAAGTCTATGGAGGCTCTCTTCTGTTTCTCCTTTTCCAGTAAAGTAGGAGGCACGAGCATCAGCCAAGAAAGAGGACAAGGGAGGAGATGCTGAGGGTTAGAGGAGAGAGGAGAATGTGTGAAATAGTCCTTCAGCAAGGTGACACGTGGAAAAACCCTGGTGCACCCAGCAGCATTTATATAGTTTGACTGGCAGCACCAAGACCTATTTGGTAATGAAGTGAGGACCTCCAGTGCACTCCTATTTTTTTTTTTCCAGCCACCTTCAGCTGCACAAGTGCAAGTTTAAGATAGTAGGGGTTAGATTTCCCTGAATTGTGGATTTGCTAAGTGAGTTAGATAAAGGGAGAGAGGGTCAAGCAAGCCATGTGTCAGCTCAGTCAACTTGGATTGAACATGTAGTCCTTTCTGGTTTTTCTTCCACCAACTGCTACTAAGCCAGATCCTCTCTCCATTATATTTGTGTGACTGGTTCTTTTGAATCTAAGGACATTCTGTTCATTCTGTTATTCCATCACACATCTCAACAGCTATCCTTCCAACTTCGGATCAGTAACTGTCTCTCTCTCTCCAGCCACCACCAGAAAAATTGAACAGGACAAAGTCAAAGGCAGAGACTATTGCTTCCTCTCTAAAGACTTCTTATCAGGTTAACACTAATAGATTTGTCAACATAGTAGGTAAATATATTTAACCAGCTTTATATTCAGATATTCTATCACCAAGTTTAATTTCTCCATCTTTCCTGAAGTGATATCAGGAGAGTTTATTAAAACTCTTGCTAAAAGCAAGACACTATACATACAGTATATTCCCAGGAAGGCAACAGAAGAGGTCTTTGGAGTCACCATGGAGCCAGAGCCATCATGTTCCCTCCTCACCCACTGCAAACAATAAAGTCCATTAATACCCTAAAAAAAAATTAAGTCATGATGTTAAGTTGGCATGACTTATTAACAAATCCATATTATTATTAGCAATTAATGTTTGGGGATTTTTTCTTTTTTTAAATATTTATTTTTAAGCAATCTTTACATACAAAGTGGGGCTCAAACAACCTGAGTTAAAGGGTTGCATGTTCTACCAACTAAGGCAACCAGGCACCGCTGTTTTGGGTTTGTTTGTGGTTTTTTTTGTTTTTTTTTTTTGTTTTTTTTGCTAAGTGCCTTAAATCAATCTCCTATTTTTTTTTTTCAGCCACCTTCAGCTGCACAAGTGCAAGTTTAAGATAGCATTCTTCTGGATGTCCAGCTCTATTCACTTAAAGTGGAAGACAGAGGAATTGTGATGGCTGATGGCCAAAATACCTTTACTTGAGCCAACCAAGCAACTCTTATCTCCATGCTGGTTTTAATTTTGATCAAGACTAACTTGAGTTACCCAAATGGTAGAAGTCTTGGTATAAGGATGCTGAGGCACACCCTGCTACCTGTTTCCCCAGTTCTTGACACCTTATTTAGTGGACTCCCAATTTTGTCCTGGGGGCAATGTACTAAGACAGAAAAAAAAGGAAGGGGAGAGGTAAGGAGGGAGGAAGAGAGGGAGGGAGGAAGGATGGGAGAAAGGAAGAAAAAGTAAGAAAAAAGGCTATATTTCCTACCCTTTTTGCTGCCAAGCATCCTTGTTACTATTCAGAACAGTGAAATGAAAGAGGTTTTAAACTCCTGATACTTACATAGGGAAACACATTTCTCTTCATCAGTTCCCTCTTCTACCATGGAAACGGATGTGATGTTGGAGGCCCTGAGATGGCAAACCTGAGAACAAACTCTCCCTGTCAAGGAACGTGAAGAGCAAAGCTAGATGTGCCCATGCCATGATGGGGAGCTGCTATTCCAGCCCCCTACCACGGGCCTCCAGACTTCTTGTTATGTGAAGACTACAGACCCCCTTTGGGCTAAGTCACTAACACAGAGTTTCTGTTCCGCACTGCAGAACTTATCCATATATACGTGGAGAGAAGCTGGAAAGCTGCCAGTCACCAGGGCAGTCCTGGAAACTGGCTGCTCCCTCCATCTCTCCCCCTCTTCCGATTGCTGCATGGTCTGTTTCTCATGGTGTATTTTTTTTTCCCCTGAACATTTCTTTATTTTTCTTTCTCTAACTACTTGCTTTTTTATCTGATCACCCTGTCTGTTCTCTAAGTCAAACCTTTTACTTACCAGTAATTTTTGCGCTCTTATAACTTTAGTTTACTCACAACCCATCATGGCTTTTCCAGAATATCTTTCATCATAACTCTCAGCTCTCCGCTCCCATGCTAATTATCCTATTTTTGATTATTCTGATTTATGGAGAGGAGGAGTGTCTTTGTTCCCTTTCATTTAAGCTCCAAGCCAACCTATTGATTAGCCTCCTCTGGGGCTGGTGTCTAACTCCAACCCAGGCAACTGCGCTTTATTTTTTTTTTAAAGATTTATTTATTTATTTGACAGACAGAGATCACAAGCAGGCAGAGAGGCAGGCGGAGAGAGAGGAGGAAGCAGGCTCCCCGCTGAGCAGAGAGCCCAATGCAGGACTCAATCCCAGGACCCTGAGATCATGACCCGAGCCGAAGGCAGTGGCTTAACCCACTGAGCCACCCAGGCGCCCGCAACTGCACTTTAGATGATGGATGGGTTTAGCAATATGGCAGGAAAGTTGGCCTCCCAAGGCCCTTCTTGGTGGGGACCATGAGCAGGAGGGGCAAGGCAACCATCAGGATGAACCTCAGGTCTGGTAAATTGCAGCAACAGAAATCTCAGTCACCCCTGCAGAACAAAGCCAATTAAAGTCTCCTTTTAAATTATTCACATTTTAGAAAATGTAACCTAATAAACTATGGCTGGGAAATTCCAGGGTTCGAGGCCTAATCCCAGTTTTTCTATTAACACGCTATATGAAAGTTTGAAGATCTCATTGTGCCTCACTTTCTTCATCTGTAAAAATAGGCAACTCATATCTATTACGTTTTGAGGTCGCAGAGAGGAACAATAAAATTGATTTGCCGAGTGTTTTATTGCCATAAAGCGCTATGTTGAAAATGGCCTGTATTTAAATAGCCTGATTTGTTGCAGCAGGTAATAAAAAGAGCTATTTAAAGAATATATTTTAAATAAATACATGTTTAATTTGTTTTCTTTCCATTGTTACTTTTGTGAAAGTCATTAAAATCAAGGAAGAATGGTATGAGATGCTAATTAAAGTCTTCCATCACACTAAATTTTTCTTTCCCCAATAGATAAAATTCTAACCTATATCCTTAGTTTGCTCTTTCAAAATTTGTTCAGCAAATGTGACATCACGGCTCTGTCTTGGGCTTTATGCTTCAATGGGTAGAATCAGAATCAATGGGGGGAGCTCTGCTCATCTACTTCCTGTTCCATTTCCAGTGATGATGTGTTTGTACCCTGAAATTGGCCATGGTGGGAGTTCTTACAACACAGAAATTAGCAAAGCCTATAAATGAGGCCTTCTTTTTTCTTTTTCCAAAAAGCTGGTCATTCAACATTTACCAGCCCATCACTGGAATGGATGTACCTACTATAGAAATACACAGATACAAACATACATCATCATTAAGGACAACAGCAAAAATAGGCCTAAAACATCAGAGAGATAAATTTTTTAAAGAATATATTGTCTCTTTTTCTACAAATCTTTTCAGGAGAATCTTTAGGAATCCACTTTAAATATTTGCTCCCAGCACATCCAGACATTTTTTTTTCTTTTCTTTTCTTTTCTTTTTTTAAAGATTTTATTTATTTATTTACTTGACAGAGAGAGAGCACAAGTAGGGAGAGTGGCAGGCACAGGAGAGAGAGAACCAGGCTCTCTGCTGAGCAGGGAACCTGATGTAGGACTCCATCCGAGGACCCTGGGATCATGACCAGAGCCGAAGGCAGACACTTAACCCAAAGAGCCACCCAGGCACCCCAAGATCCAGACATTTTCTTAGCCAAAAGCAGTAAGTCTCAAACACGAGCTTGCCATTAGAATCACCCAGAGGGCTTATTAAAACAAATTGGGGAGATCCAACCCCCAGGCTTCTGATTGAATAGGTTTGGAATGGACCTTTTAATTTACATGTTTAACAAGTTCCTACATGACGTTGCTGCTATTTAAGGACAAGTGGAATAACACAAAACAAAATAAGGCATAAACAGGCACTGATGAATGTGGATTGGACTAGTGAAAACGTAGTGACACAAACAGAATTCTGATGAGTATAATACACTTGAAAACTATATAGAAGGCCCCTTTAAGATGCTGGCAATCCCAGATTTCTTTGTTTCTAGGTCTCCTCACAGTAATTGAGGTTACTAGTGTTTGCCCTTAACACATCTAAAATGTTGTAAATTTGGAGACAGGGTTTTTTTGGTCTTTTGTGTTTTTTGTTCCCTCATCAGAAAAAATCACTTTGCTTCACTTATTTGTCAAAAATGACAATTTAATTCTATGTTCACATTTCTCTGTTAGCTTTAAAATGAGAAGAATTCATCGCACGTTTCTGTAATTAATGAAGGTGTGTTGTAAGAAGATAATAATATACTGAGAAATAGGAAACCAGGACCTTAGACCCCTAAGATATCCACAAACAGGACCTCCAACAAAGCCAGCTTTTGGAGACAAATGGAGTTTAGGAAGTGGTGGTCCTTCAGAAGCCAGTGTAGCTTTGACAATCCAGCCACCCTGATGTCATGTCATCAGCAGGTATGTGGAGTGCCGGTTCCAGAGTCCTAATGTTACCATGACTGTCATTCCTCCTCTCTGTCTCTGTCTCTCTCTCCATTTCTCTTCCTACTGCCAAATGGACATAACTGTCTCCCTCCTGCGGCTTCTGCATTTATGCGTGAGATATCCATTGCGTACCTGCCAGCTTTTGCAACAATTTCCTTCTTGCCATTTCTGTAAGCCACGCCTTCAAAGCCTAATAAAGGATGAATTTAGATCTACCTTGTTCACGGCCATATCCAAAATGCCTAGCATAGAGGTTGGCACATTGTGGATTCTCAATAAGTATTTTTTGAATGAACGAACACCTCATTTGGGCCAACTTATAGAGTGCCCCACTCCAGATATATCTATATTTGTAACCAAGAAGGCAAGGCTACTCGGTTAAAATTCAATCAATTACTAAAAAATTTACTAAAAAAATTTACTAAAAATTCACTCAGCCAGAGTTCTCAGAACATGAATATTCACCATGGGTATTTACCCTTACCCTGTTTGGGCCTAGCAGCAGAAGAAAGAAACATTAGATTGGTTAAGGAATGTTGGGGAATGTAGAAGCATTCATACAATTATCCTTACCAACTGTCTAGGAGTACCTAAAAGCTTCCATCAATTAGTCACTCTGCAGAACTCTGTGAATCAAGCCACGGGGTTATCCCACGGAGTGGGGAGAGACCTGGGAAGGAAGAAGGACCTACTCCCACTAGTTATCAATGGGACTGGAGGGTAGGGATGAGGGCATTAATTCTCTGGTATATCCTGCCCGCTCACACTGCCACAGGAAATTTTCCGGCTGTCAGAATTCAGCCATAGCGTTACTACAATGGTTAAGGTGGGGAGGTAATGGCCCAGGCACTAACAGTGGCTGGTACAGACTCTCTTCATGCCTGAGCATTTCACTGCCCTAAGAATATCAGAATTCCATCAGTAAGCATAACTATTTCCTTTCTTAATTTTCTGATTCTCCACACCCATGCCCAACAAAATCCAAACACTGAAAATAAAAATCATGACAGCCATCCGCCATCCGCTAAGGCAGCTCTCCACCCAAACCACTCCCCACCTCCACATACACCCACACGGTGAGGTCACTGAGAAAAAGGTCTCTTTGTTACTCCTTAATTCCCCAATATCCAGATTAGCATGGGGCAGGTAGTTGGCTCTCAAATGCTTCTTGAATGCATTAACTGAACTGACAAGCCTAGTTCGGGTCCATGGAATCACAACAAAGTCTAGCCTCGGAATCCCACACATGCTCTTCCCGCCATTTAGTTCCAAAATAGAGTATCTCGGCTGTTTTGCCAGATTCAAGCATCAATTTTGATACTTGAGAACATTACTCCCTCTCAGACAAAACTGTGTTGCATATTTTATTAGGAACTGTGGAACTACACTATAGCATTTACCACTCTTAGCATAAGAAAGAAAAAATACCAAGTGCTACTAAATACCAGCACTTTCATTTCCTGAACACCCAATGGTATGTGTTACTAGCGCCCTTGACAGAGGAGTAACACATCTGTTACTAAGGGCACCAAGTACAATGCAGGGAATAGAGCTGGGGTTTTTTCTCATCTGTTATATTTACAGGTATCTGCTTGGGTTTTCTCTGGTTCTCTCATTAAACTGTATACCCCTCAAGAGCTTACCGTTTAACGTGTATCTTCTGCTTCTTTCATAATCCTCCAAAGTGCCTGGTAGAGGGCTTGGTGTGTGAAGGATTGTCAATAAACCGTGGCTGATGGCTAAAAATCTCCCTGTACATAGGTGGGACAACCCTAAGCAAGCATTAACAGCTAGAATTTCTTCAGTCTTGAAAGTAGTCAGTGTCTAAAACCTGGAAAACAGGACGCTCTGGCCACATCAGTACTCAGGAATGACTAAATATTTCATTTCTGCAACCAGTGTGTTTGTTTTTTTTCAAGCCATCTCCAAAAGTAAGTAAGCATATAGTGACCTAAATCTTTCATTTTTATGACCCACTGGTATATAATAAATAGTAATCATAACGTAGACTCAATGTTTAGTAGTAGATGGCATAAGAACAGTCATTCTAAAGGGAGGCACTCAAAGACTCAAGCTGTGGAAAACATAACTGAATTCTGTGAATGCCTATTAGTTAGCCTAAATGAGGTTTTCAGTGGAGACTTTTCCACTCAAACTCCTGAAATATTCATCTTTGCTTTTCAGGCTTTGTATGAACAAAACCGAAAGAAAACATGTAGGGTAAAATAAAAATTAGGAACTCTACCTCCAGAAGAGTAACTCCTGCACTGTGATTTGACAGGGTCAGGAGCTAGGAGGAAGGATTCAATTTTCAGCCGCTCTGCTCTGTCCCTGAAGCCTGCCATGTGTTCCAGCTTGGCCTTGATCTGCAGCCGTCCCTATTTACTATGTGACAGACAGCTGTTCCCTCCCGGCTCTCCGCCATCATTCCTCCACCTCACACGCCATCCCTGTGTAAAATAAGTCACTTGCCGAAACTGCAGCCCCATGCGAGCAGTAGTCTTTGGCTGGAAGGCTCAATATCAGACAAGGACCGATCAATCAAAGGGACAGATAAAAAAGCAGGCAGAAAAGAAAATGCTCTGATTCACAAGACTACCAAGACACAAAGCCTCCAATATGCCACCAAAAATCTTCTTGTACTTTTTATCATATTTGGTTCTATTCTCGGCTGTGAAAGCCTTCCCCTCACCTGCTGGTCTCTTTTTGAAGTAGAGACAAGAGGAGAGGGAAGCTCAGTGCAGATCATGATTGAGAGCTCCCTGTGTGGACACTCAAATCACATCTGGAGACGGAGACGCTATTGTGTCTAGCAGGGACCGCCATTTGTAAATGTCCCGTCCTCATTATCAGGCTCAGGAGTCTCACCACCACATGTTTATGTAACAGTTTAAAAGCTCTTTACAAAAATAATTTGGGATGGCCTGAAATAAGGTATTTAAACACGTGTGTTTGTGCGTGCGTATTCCGTATTAGCATATGCGTGTATATATTTGTACACAAATGTATGCCACTAAAAGAAAAAATTAATACAATAAAAATAAAAGGGAACACCATGTCTTCTTTCAATTCTATATGTATATATTTTTAATATAGTTCGTTTTCATTTTCTTTTGGATTTCCTGTTTCTGGAAGACAATGATTTGAATGAAGTAGAGGATTATGGAGCCCCAAATACAGAAATTCACCTTTTTCCTTAGAACAACTTATTTTATCATTCTGAATGATGAACAGCATGGTTGGCCATCTGTTAGAGAGACTGAAGAGGGTATGCCTGCTGCAGCTGGGACGTTAGACCCCTGATCTCTCCTGCTCCTCCCAAATTAAGCAGTTCCATGAACTTCATGTGCCAGGCAAATTGCTTTTAAAACATTTTTCCAAGAATATTGTCAAACTCAAAAGTAGCTGATTCATACAGATAATTGCCAATACTTTTGGTATATTTTCTGTTCAAGCAGGAAAAGAAGAGCGGAGAGGAACAATTCCATGGGATTCCATTCCATTGAAAGTAGAGAAATCCTTTCAGACAGTGACTGAGTCTGCGTCATCTTCCCAGTTGTGATGCTGCCCTTACATGGTTGGGTTGTAGTTTCCATTATGGTTCCCATTTTCAGACTTTGTTAATCACACCTACCTTGACATTACTGACTTCAACCAGGGAAGAAATATTCCTATGAAAGACTATGAAATTTATTTTATTAATTTGCTTTTGAGGTGAGAAAAAGCAAGCAGAAGATGATTTAAATTTCAAGAAATCTCTTTACCATGTCTAGTTGCATTACCATCTATGGACACGGGTTTTATTTTCATTTAAGAATACATAAATATACCCATGGCCTCCCAAGGGGAGAGTAGAGCAAGTCATACTATGCGGATCCCCATCCCAAAACCTTCTAATGTTGGTGAATCCTAGTGAAAATAAAAATCTAGGGCAACTTTGAACAGTGAGAGCAGTTGTTTGTTTAATGCAACATAACCTCTAGAAAAGTGGAATGGAAGAGAGTAAAACTGTTGCTAAGAGCCAGCCCCAAATCCGCAAAGCAAGTTTAAAGGAAAATTGTATGGACTGTTTGTACCATCTTGAATCATTTTTAGCTCCAGCAAGTAGACTCAGCTTCCTCTCCTTATAATGATGCTCCTTAGTATCTACTCACAGCTCTTGGACAATTACCCCATTGAAGATAATCACCACTAAGCATTTCCACCACATGTCTAAACATATACACATATATATGTGTGTGTATATATAAGGACACTTTGAAATACATTTTCTGTCATCCTGAAGAGTAAGTACTAAAAGTACCAGAGAGTTAAATCATGGATATCATATCTACCATTACACAAGTTAGGAATTTGAAGCTCAGAAAGATTACTTACTTGCCCAAGCTATGCTGCTAATACTGATGCTACAGAATTTGAAATTCCATTTGACTGGTTAAAGCCCATGCTCTTCCCAATATACCAGACTGCTTTTCAGTCCCTTCTCCCTGCTGAGGGGAGCACTCTGTAAAAAAAATTGTCTCGTTGCTATGAGTTTCTAGTCCATTGGAGTGCATTGTTCCTAAAACAAATAGTGGAGACTCCTTTTTCTACTTAAAAAAATCTAAAACATCAGGTATTAATGTATTAAAACAGTTGTTCATTTAGCTATGGGGGCATTTTCACTGGCGGAATGAATGTTTTAAGGCACAAATTAGTACTTAATTTTAGTAACACATTTAGATAGTAGCCCTTAAAGTAAGAATTTTCCTGGTAAAGCGTCATTTGTTTTGCTTAGTAATGAGAAGAGTCAAATACATTAAAAACTGGATGATCACCAAATCACGAATGGGATTTGACTGGACAGTTACAGTGAGTAGCACCGTTTTGATTACTTGGACAAAACAGAAAAGAGCACTCAGGCAAAGAATCAGGTTTATGTAGGGTCTAACCTTGGCTTTCCACTGGCTACCATAGTCAACTATCTTAAGCTCAGTAAATGTAAAGTTCTTGTTCTACAAAATGCACTAAATAACACCTACCTCCACTAAGATATAAATTTCTATGCTATGCACACCCTCTCACTATATGAAAGTTTTGATTAGAGACCACCCTTGAATAGTATTTTTAAGGAAGGAGAATGATTTGAAGGATTCACTGACAGCTTGATTGCATTCACATAGTCAATCATATTCTAGTAACACTGCGCTGTCTAACATATCAATGAACATTCCATCCCAGGTTGTAGTTTATCAACACTACATATAATACAAAGTAGAATGGAAGCCCCTTCAAAGTTAATGAGCTGAATGTGAAGGTTGTCTTTGGAGCTGTTACTTGCTGTTGCCTCTTTCCATTTTCCACATACGCACTAGTTAAAATATATTGGTTTCTGGTTACCAATACATATAAAATATATTGGTTTTGTAATTAAAGGATATTTTACAATACCTAGCTTATACTCTTCAAAAATACCAAGGTCACAAGAAGGTTGAAAAAAACTATTGCACATTAAAGGAGAGTAAAGGGACTTGATAATTAAATACAATGTGTGCTCTCGGATTAAATCCTAAGCTAGGGAGAAACTAGCTCTAAAGGATAATATTGAAATAATTGATAAAACTTGAGCATGAAATAAAAATTAGGTAACAGTATAAAATCAATAATAAATTTCCTGGGTTTATGATTGTATGCGAATTATATAAGAGAATTCCATGTGCTTTGCAAATACACACTGAGGTATTTAAGGGTAAAATAGTATGATACCTCTAACACATTCAAATGGTTCAGAGAAAAGATACCTGAATATTTATATATGTATCTACACATATATAGAGAGAGTATGTCTAAACCTATACACATATATACATGTGTATATATATAGGACATATATACATATAAGCATAGGCTTATACATGCATATATAAATATATATGTGAGAGAAAGAGAAAATTTTATAAAAACAAATAGGACCAAGGGGTGCCTGGGTGGCTCAGTTGGTTGAGCACCCAACTCTTGATTTTGGCTCAGATCATGATCTCAGGATCTTGGGATCAAACCCTGTGTCAGGCTCCCCACTCAGCAGGGAGTCTGCATGAGGATTCTCTCTCTCTTTCCCTCTGCCCCTCCTTGCTCTTTCTCCCTCTAAAATAAATAAACAAATCTTAAAAAAAAAAAAAGGACCAAATCTAAACTATTCTTAAATCCAAACAGTAGTTATACGAGGGGTCCTTGTACTATTCTTATAGCTTTTTTGTAAGTTTAAATTATTTTAAAACTAAGCTACAAAAAAATTGGCTCAGAACAAACATTTTACAAAATACGTTATTAACTACCTTATGGGTAAAGAGTTATGGTTTTATACACTCAACCAATGCATCATCCAACACGTATCCTATCTTCTACGAATAATATTCTTCTATGTCTTGGAACTGCTTCTTCTCTTCATTCCCTTTACCCCTGACTCTGAGCACTTTTTCAGCTATTCTACCCATGTGATAGCTACCATGTCCCTGCTCCCATGGCTGCAACCAAGGAGACCATACATAGGCGTTTGACCCAAGATGGGCCAATCTAAGAATCTCTCCATTAATTTTGCACTAGTCGTAAAGGACTAAATCAGTTATTCTCTGAAGGTTGTCTCAGTTTGGATTCCCCGCCCCGCAAAAGGTTCTGAGGAAGAATTTGAGTACAATACTTTATTTGGGAGATGATTCCAGGAAGCGTGGTAAGAGAGTGAGGAAATGAGAGGAGGAAAAGAAGAAAGCTGTAACGAAAGATGTTGAGTCCTGCTGGGGACATCTCAGAGGCCCAGAGCACAAAACTCAGAACTGGGGAGAGCGGGTGGTTTATGTACCCACTCCCATCCCTCTGTGACTGAAGCTAACTCCTGAGCATACGAACCACTGGGCACTTTTGGCCTGCCCTCTCTGCCATCCCAGCCCATTTCTCCAGCCTGTATTCTCAGAAGAGAAAATGCAGAAAACAGAAAAAAAATGTTTCTGTTTTTCTCAATACAGAAAAATGCAGGTGCTCAAGGTAGGAAGCCTGGGACAGAGAAGAGACTAACTCTTCAGCCACAGATGACCTCACAGATGGGCCAGGGGCATGACCAAGGCAGCAACAGTACCTAATACAGCAGTTATTGATGGAAATTTAAAAAGTTATTAGTGAGCTGTGCTTCCTGCTGTGTGGAAGAGTCCTGTCTAGAGCAAAAGAGCAGGAAGCAGACTGGCAGAGAAAGAGGAGAGAGTGTTGCAGTAATGGGAATATTAGCTCCAGACGCTCTTGAGGCCCAGGCCCTGGCTTTGTCCATTCCACCTTTTCTAGGATTCAGGGAGCAATTGAAATCACCTTTATTGCTCAACACAGCTGAATTGAACATGAGTTCTCTCATGTTGTTCTTTGAATATGGTGAATGATAAACATTAGAGCTGCCTCTTACTTTATAGACAGCCAATGCAAATATACTTTGCCTTTCTCTTCTTTATTTGGTGCAAGACACTTAAATGTCTCTTTTGAAAAGCAAAAGAACTTTGTGCAGTGGCAGTATCATAGCCAATGAGGTTTATCTGAGGTGCGATTATTGCTAATTGAAAAGCAAAGGAAATCTGACTATTAAACTTACTAAGATATTATCATCTACATCCCTGTGATGAGATAGCAATACTTTGACCTTAAAGCCCCACCGTATAAATGTAACCAAAATAGAGTAACAATTGTGAAAACTTCAGCTGGGACCTCTGTATTTCCTTTTAATTTGAGGCCGTTTTTAAACTTCCTCAAATATTTTCTTTCTTGATCCACTGTTGCATATATCTTTGTACAACCAAAACTCATCAGACTTCATAAAACATTCTCCATCTACCCTGAGGATAATCTGTGAAAAAAAAATATTCAATGATTTCAATCTCTAGAATGGACTTTTCAATTTTTGAAAAAAAAAATCTGTTTCCTAAGTATCTAAAAGGAAATTGAAATATAATTTAGCTTACAAAAACAACTCAAACATTTTATTTTGTGAGGTAGTAAACAAAAACATATTTATTTCCTGATCCTGAGAACACAGCAGTGTTTGGAGACCAAACAAAGATGGATGATTTTAATGTGCAGTGAAGTTGAAAAAAAAATGAGAAAGAAAAAAAATAGCAAGATATATGCCATACACACACACACACACACACACTGTAAAGACAACCCAATAAAAAACATTCCTCAGAACACATTTCTCATGAGATTCTGGAATTTATGCTGTAAAAGCATATATGGAGTATGTACAAGTTAAGACACAGACAAGTCAATGGCACAACAAAGCAGATCATGGAATGATCACCATCACCATTTTTCCCAAACCCATCCTGGCCGCTTACCAGAGTCTATTGTTCAGGCTGTTCTCAGCCTTCCTAGAGTAATATTTCATATCACTACATGGATGTATATAAGATACACCCTAAAAGTCATGCTTACAGATATTAAGAGCTCAAACAAGGAGCTCTTTTTCATGAGATTTTCACAAACTAGTCATCCTCTTTCTTAATTTGTATCTTATCTATCTTATTATCTATCTTATCTGTCTTATTATGGCTGTGTTTATTGAGAATTGGTTTAATTTTAAAAATATGAAATTGTCTAGATTGCCAATATCAAAGCAATTATATATGCCAATATCAGAGCAATTTTTTAAAAAGGTAACTCAAAAGCACGATGTTTACCTGAATTATCTGGATAGCTCTCAACTTTATAATTCATTCTGTCAGCATGATTTTCATTTCTCTTCTTCTTTTTTTTTTTTTTAAAGATTTTATTTATTTATTTGACAGAGAACACAAGTAGGCAGAGAGGCAGGCAGAGAGAGAGGAGGAAGCAGGCTCCCTGCTGAGCAGAGAGCCCGATGCGGGACTCGATACCAGGATCCTGAGATCATGACCTGAGCCGAAGGCAGCGGCTTAACCCACTGAGCCACCCAGACGCCCTCATTTCTCTTCTTTATTTTCTATCCCCTGATGCAGGACACCGAGATGTCTCTTTTGGAAAATAGATAGCACAGAGTTAAATATGGGAGATCTGGAATCATAATGAGTTGCTTAAACTCTATATGCCTCAGTTTCCATATCTATAACTGGGGTATTAATGGTATCTGATTCATAAACCTGTATTAAGGATCAAGTGAGGTAAATACAGTAAAGCACTTAGAAAGTAATTGAAAGCAGAGTTATTTGTATACTATTATCAGAGTAGCCTTATTGTCAATAGCCAAAAGGTAGAAGCAATTTAAGTGTCCATCAATGGAGGAATGAATAAAGTGTACATAGATGTAGATATAGATACCATAAAATACTGTGCAGTCTTAAAAAAGAAGAAAATTCTTTTTATTTTTTTAAGAGAGAGAGCATGTGGTAAAGGCGGGGAGGGGCAAAGGGAGAAGGAAGAGAGAATCTTAAGCAGGCTCAACGCCCAGCAAGGTCCTGCACAGGACTCCATCTCACAACACTGACATCATAACCTGAGCTGAAATCAAAAGTCATACGCGTAACCCAGAGCCACCCAGGCATCCCAAAAAAGAAGGAAATTCTTCTATGCATGCTATCACATGCATGAACCTTGAGAACATTCTGCTGAGTGAAATAAGCCAGTCACAAAAAGATAAATACTGCCTCATTTCACTTACATGAGGTATCAAGGGTAGTCACACTCATAGAAACAAAGTAGAATGATGGTTGCCAAGGGCAGGGGAAGGGAGGAATGGGGAGTTGTTGTTTATTGGGTATAGTTTCAGTTTTGCAAGATGAAAAATTCTGGAGACCGATTGCACAACAATGTGCACCTACTAAACATTATTGAATTGTACACTTAAAAATACCTGAGATGGTACTCAAAAAACAAACTGAGTATTGCAGAGAGTGGGGGAAGGTGGTTGGGTTATAGATATTGGGGAGGGTGTATGCTGTATGGTGAGTGCTGTGAGGTGTGTAAGCCTGACAATTCACAGACCTGTACCCCTGGGGTTAATAATACATTATATGTTAATTTATTTTTTAAAAAAACTGAGATGGTAAGTTTTGTTACATGTATTTTACCACAATAAAAAAAATGGAAAAAAAAAAACAGAAAAGGAATTTTTTAAAGAAGATTTTATTTTACCTTTAAAAAATAACATTTAGAAAGTACATGGCACAGAGAGCTTCAATTAAATTTTCCCTTTCTTTCTCAAATTTTCTAATTCAAGATGAGGTTCTTTTACACATTCTGTAATCGTGTGTAGATATTTAATAAACATCAGAAGATCCTCTGGGTTCAAATGGAAGCAAGTGATTGATATTTTGTAGAGTTGTTCAGGGGGCCCTGGGTGGGGATAAGCCCTGTGAGGAAGGAAGTGCCTGGAATCAGATATCTAAGCAGGGATCAGAAGCACAAGTGGTGCACTCTGCGTGGGGTAACACGAAAAAAGCTGGCAGCCAACCAGTTAGCTATTTATGTAAATGAAGGAGAGCTACTACATACAGATTCTGGTTCCTGATCCAGCAGTGGGTCACTATAAACTCTCTCCAGGCCATAAAAAGGACTAAGAGGTGGACAATTCAAGCACAAGAAGAATAAATAATATCCCTCAGACCCATGGCATTCAAAGATTCTGTCAACTGTTCTGACGGTGGGGGGGGGGGAGGGGTATTACTGGGAGCTATAGAGATGCTGAGTGAGAGAATATGACACAAAGTCAAAAGGATACTAAAGTAACCCAGTCACTGGGGAAGGGGTTATAAATTCCAACACCTCAGAGTAAACTCAATAAGAAATATGCAGTGCCGACAGCTTTTAAAAAGAAAAACCCAAAACAAAACAAAAAAAACACCACACAAAATTTCACTGGGGAATATAAAAGTGGTCTTAAAAACCTTGATAAGGACATCTGTCTGTCAAATAAATAAATAAAATCTTTTTAAAAATTGATAAGAAGAATTCATGTTGTAAAATTTCAAATCTCTTCAATATCACTATAAATTTAATGCAAATCCACTTAAAATTCCAATTCTAAAATTAACAAAAGAATAAAGGATGGAATTAAAACTTTAAAGCAAAAATAACTAGACTGTGTAGTTCTGCCATGATACTAGACACAAAGGTCAGTGAAAGAGATTCTACATTCTGTGATGCACCCAAGAATACATAAGGACTCAGAATAGTGAAACACTTTAATAATCAATAAAGAGTAGATTTTTAATAATGGTTGCTTTAAAAATTTGTTAATTTTTTTACTTTAACTCTAGAAAAATACAGTTAGATTTCTAATGTAATGCCAAGTATCAACAAATTTATATATTTCAATATAGTTTATATATATATACTATATATATTTATATATAAACATATATATGTTTATATATTTCAATATAGTATGTATCTTATATCAGAAAAACACAATCAGTGTATTACTTACGTAATTTAAAAAACAAAAAAGATTAAAAAAGAACTCAAATGATCAACGTATAACTTTGAAAATGTGTTTAAGGGTACCTGGGTGCCTCAGTTGTTAAGTGTCTGCCTTCAGCTCAGGTCACGATCCCAGAGTCTTGGGATCCAGCCCCGTATCAGGCTCCCTGTTCCACGGGGAGCTTGCTTCTCCCTCTCCCACGCTCCGGTTGGTGTTCCCTCTCTCACTGTCTTTCTGTCTGTCAAATAAATAAATAAAATCTTTAAAAAAATAATAGTGTTTAAACTCATTACAATTTAGAACATGCAAGTTAAAATAATGAAATAAAAATGTAGCCCATCACATTGGAATTTAATAGTGTAAATACTATTAAGAGTCCAAGAAAAAGGGTGTTTCCCTTAACTGCAAGTGAGAATTTAAATTAGTATTATCTTTCAAGGAGCAATTTGGCAATATGCTTCCAACGTGTTAAAAAATGTTTAGACTTGCCTCCTTTTCTCTGCCATCTTGGTCTGTGCAGTTGACTGTTTCCTGCCATGTCTTCTTACCAGACTTTCAGGGTCAAGCAATTCCTAGCCAAGAAACAAAAGCAGAATTGTCCATTCCCCAGCAGATTTGGATGAAAACTGGTAATAAAATCAGTTACAACTCCAAGAGGAAATATTGGAGAAGAACCAAGCCAGCCAAGTCTATAAGGGATCACACATGAGATAGCACACAAATTTATGCTGCATGAAGTCACATGTTCATACACTATCACTCAGTAAACATCACTACTACCTGAACGATAGATATGTTTTATCAGGGAAATGATTTTTCTGTTACTTTGCTTCTGCACCTGTAGGTTGATTCAGCAATAAATATGTGAGAACTTCTGTTTAAAAAAAATTTAGACTTTTTCACCCAGCTTCCGCCTCCAAAAACATGTGAAGACATAATGAGGACTTTAATCTAGAAATATCATGAACTATGTAACTGGAGATACAAATTATTTTTCTGCTGCAAAACACCCAGGAACATTGGATTAAAAATAAACTTGTTTTTTTAAATACTGGTGGAAAGAATGAGGGGAGGGAGAGGGAAAGATAAGGGAGAACTGTAAAACAAAACAAATTCATTTATGAGCTAAAACTTCCGCAGCCCCAGAGGGGTTCGTTAGTATCAGTAATCAAGGAGCTCTTTTTATTTTTATTATTTTTTAAGGATTTTGTTTATTTATTTGACAGAGAGAGAGAGATCACAAGTAGGCAGAGACGCAGGCAGAGGGAGAGAGGGGGAAGCAGGCTCCCTGTTCAATCCCCCGCAGGACCATGACCTGAGCTGAAGGCAGAGGCTTTAACCCACTGAGCCACCCAAATGCCCCAAGGGGCTTTTATTAAAAATAGGAAATACAGGGTGCCTGGGTGGCTCAGTGGGTTAAGCCTCTGCCTTTGGCTCAGGTCATGATCTCAGGGTCCTGGGATTGAGCCCCACATTGGGCTCTCTGCTCAGCAGGGAATCTGCTTCCCTCTTTCTCTGCCAGCCTCTCTGCCTACTTGTGATCTCTGTCTGTCAAATAAATAAAATCTTTTTTAAAAAAAAGTAGACAATAGGGGCGCCTGAGTGGCTCAGTGGGTTAAAACCTCTGCCTTCGGCTCAGGTCGTGATCCCAGGGTCCTGGGATGGAGGCCCGCATCGGACTCTATGCTGGGCGGGAGCCTGCTTCCTCCTCGTTCTCTGCCCGCCACTCTATCTACTTGTGATCTCTGTCTGTCAAATAAATAAATAAAATATTTTTTTTAATAAGTAGAAAATACATTCAAATTATTCAAGATTTGAGTCTTATTTAAAAAAAAAAAAAAAAGAGGTGGGAAGAACACTTTCCTCAAACCACTCCTTAGAGGCATCCATTGTTAACCAGTTGCTTGTGTGCCTTCCCACATTTGTGGTACATATGCATCTGCAGACTTACTTTTTTAAGATTTTATTTATTTATTTATTTGAGAGAGATTGAGAGAACGAGCATGAAAAGTCAGGGGGCGGGAGAGGAGAAGAGGCAGAAGCAGGCTCCGCACTGAGTGTGGAGCCCAACCAGGTTCAATCCCAGGACCCTGGAATCATGACCTAAGACAAAAGCAGACACTTAACCAACTGAGTTACCCAGGTTCCCCTGCAGACTTACTTTTAATGTATATGGAAGTAGGATATACACACTGTTCTGTACCTTACTTTTTTCACTTAAGATGAGATTATTACATTCCGACTTACAAAGAGCACTCTTGTTCTGTTTAACCAATGCACAATACTCCATTTAATGGCTGACCTTATAATTATTTAACCAATCTCCTATAGACAGGCATTTAGATTGTTGCCAGTCTTTAACTATTACAATAAAACTTCAATGAATAGCATTGAACAAAGGTCACTTAACACTTAGACAAGTATGTCTGTAGAAAAAGATTCCAAGAAGTGGAAGGATGTAGAAAGATACAGCCATTAGATAGATATGTATGTATTATTAAGTCCTTAGCTGTTGCACCAGTCCACACACTTACCACCTGTGTGAGAGGGCATCTGCTTCCCTAGACTCATGTCATTATTGTGTTTTATGAAATTTTTGGATATTTGCCCATTTAAGAGCAGAAAAACAACATCAGTGGAGCTTTAAATTTAATTTTTCCTATCACAAATGAGGTCAACTATATTTTCTCAGGTTTAAGGGTCAATTATTTTGCTTTTTCATGAACTGTTGTATCTTTTACTCATTTTGGGTTGTTTTGGGGTTTTTTCTTATTGACTTGATGGATATTTTATATTAAGAAAATTAGCCCTTTTCTTATGATTTGAAAGTATTTTTTCAGTTTTCATTTGCGTCTGACTCTTTTTAACAGCTTTATTAAGATACAAGTGATACACAATAGACTGCTCATAGTCAAAGTGTACAACTTGAAAGCTTTTAATGCCTATAATTAAGGAACAATTGACCTGCCATAAACAGCATAATTAAAGTATGCAGTTAGGTAAATTTTCACTTACGTATACTTTCATGAAATTGTTACCACAATCAAGAGAAGGAACATATTCGTGGGATGCCTGGGTGAATCAGTCGGTTGAGCATCCAACTCTTGATCTCAGTTCAGATCTTGATCTCAGGGTTGTGAGTTCAAGTTCTGTGTTGGGCTCCATGCCAGGTGTGGAACCTACTAGAAGAAGAAGAAGGGGGGAGGACATATTATATTTCTCATTCCCAAAAAGCTTTCTTGTGCCCCATTATAACCCTTTTGTCTTGCTCCTCCCAGCCTCCCACTCTATCTCCCAGACAGTAGCAGTTCTGTGTTGTGCCACTATTGATTGGTTTGCATTTTTCACCATTTTAAGTAAATGGAAATATACAATATATACTCTTTTATTTTGGTCTGGTTTCCTTTGTTCTGCATAATTATTATGCAATTATTCGTGTAATGTACACCAATAGTTCATTCTTTTATTGCTGAGTAGTATTCCACAATCATCTCAAATGATTTTCAAAAGGGGTCAGAAAAAATGTATATATACACATACATATATATGTATATTTAGAAAAAGAGAATATGACAAAGTGAATGGGGCAAAATATAAACAACTGGTGAAATTGAGTAAAGAGTAATTGGAAGTTCATTGCACTATTTCTTAAAAAGTAGATTTATGGAGATCAAACTTACATATCATACAACATATCCATTTAATGTGGGTCACCTGGCCTAGGTTTATGCAATCCTGCAGCGCATCTCCAAAGCCCAGGTGGCCCATTCCCAGAAATACGTGGATGAGGCTTCAAGAAAGAGATCAAAGACATCCTTATCGAGTATAACCAGACCTTGCTGGTAGCTGAGCCCAGTCAGTATAAATCCAAGCAGCTCAGAGGCTCTGAGGCACGCTCTGGATACCAGAAATCCTACTGATAAGCCCACCACAGGACCAGTTTTCACTTTTATACAACACAATGGTTGTAGGATTTTAAGGCTTAAAAAAAAAAAAAAGGTGGGGTCTCTTGCAGGTTAAGATGATGTGAATACATACACCTACTTTTCTCCCTCCCCAAACTCTACAAAATTACAGCAAATGAGTTTTGTTTAGTATCTAAACCTACAAGTGTGAGGAAAACGGTAGGAAAAACAGCAACATTTTAGACATTGGAAAATAGGTGATGTGTGAAAACTGCTTTAGTATCCCCCAAGGAACCCAAATCCCAAGTTGGCAGCAACAAAAGTTCAAAATCAACATAGTTTGCACCACAGTCTCAGAAGGATGAGAAATCGGCAACACCAGAAAAATCTGAAACAGGGTGAGAGAGTTCCTATGTGGGTAGTGCTCGCTTTGGCAGCGCATATACTAAAATTGGAACAGTACAGGAGGTGTGAGTAAAAGCTGTTTGAGAAACAGTAAAATGCCAGGTCTCTTACTCCAACCTAGAAAAACACAGAGAAGGGACGCCATGAGACCATATGTCTAGTGAATTGCTGGATGAGGACATCCCTAGCCTTCTTCCCACAACTCCCAACATGCTGACAGCCAGAAAAGAAACTGAAAAACTCTCTTCCATAGAATCTGACTTTTTAAGAGCAAGACCTTCAGATGCTGATCCTGGAGGTTCCTCTGTAAATGGCCCACCCAAATTCTGAGTCAGTAAAATTCAAAGTTGAAAAGTTCTTCCCACAGGCTCAGTGCATGAATCAGTTTTTCAGGCTCACACTTTCTTGATCATGAGCAGAGAGCCAGGGGATTACAAACCCAGTGAAGAACGCCTCTACCACAGAAAATGGAAATCAAGATAAGCAAACAGTGGAGAAAAACAGAAAGCAAACATGGAGAGGAAAAAAAGCTTAGAAAAATACATCATAAATTTATTTAAAAGAAAAAGAGGGATAGAACGTATTGTATCCATGAAACAAAAATACGATACCAGGAAAGAAAGAAAGAACGGAAGGAAGGAAGGAGGAAGGAAGAAAGGAAGGAAGGAAGAAATGGAAAGGAAAGAAAAGAAGTAAAAGAAAAGAGCCTTAAGACATTAGAAATTCAACAGCAGAAATGAAAATGTTGATAGACGGGTAGAAAGATAAAGTAGAGAAAATCTCTCAGAAAATAGAATAAAAAGTCAAACAAATGAAAAACAGGGAAAAAAAAAAAAAAAAGAAAGAAAGAAAGTTACAGCGCCATTCCAAGGAGTCTAGTGTCTGAGTAATGAGGGAAAGAAATCATCAATGAAACAGTCTAAGAACATTTCATGGAACTGAAGACCGTGAAATTACTGATAGAAAGGACCCACAGAAACAGGCACATCATTGTAAACTTTCAGAACTCTGGGAAGAAAAGTAGTTTCCTAAAAACTCTCAGTGAGAATAAAACAAATTACATATCAAGGATCAGAAATGCGATCCTTTACCTCTTTTAGAGATACTTATTGGATATTGAAAAGTGAAACAGTATGATTCTGGATTTTGATTTAAAATAATTGAAAAGTTGAGTAGGAAGTGGGGAGTGAGCTACAGATGCAACATTATTGGCCAGGAATTGATAACTGTGGAAGTAGGGTATAAGTTTGGAGGGGGGGGGGAATCATTATATTACTCTTCTTTGTAGAATAGTAGGAATGGTTTGTATTTCTCAGCAACACTGGAAACAAAAAGACAATGAAGCAATGCTTTCAAAATTCTAAAAGAAATATATATCCAAACTAGAATTCTATACCTAGACAAACTAGAAGTCAAGTGCAATGGAAATGCCAAATGGCCTTAGATGAATCAATGGCGGCCCATTCATTTTATTAGGAAGTAAGACAGAGTGTTAGGTGCTGATAGAGTTAAGTTGTATATTTGTGTAATAGAAATAAGTGTTAGTTCTCTTCAGATTGCTTCTGATTGCTTTGCTCTGAGGAGCTCCATAGTCTAGTAGGGGGTTGTGGATATAAAGGTAAGACTTAATGTACTAAAATAAAGTGTATTAGGTTCTATAAGAGAGCTCTGTATAGGATCTTCTGGACCTCAGCCATATTATGGGGTCAGTGATGCCTGAGATGATTCTTGAGGAATAAATGAAGAAGAAAGGGAAAAGCATTCAAGGTAGAAAGATCACATTAACAGTGTTACAAAGGAATAAACATGGTGTGAATAGAATATAGCACAGAGCCGAACACAAGAGAGTGCAATAAATACTAATTGGCATTAGTTAAATTACTTGGTGTTTTCATGGACTTGGCATATCTGGCATTACTGGAGGCCGGGGATGAAACCAGAAAGAATTATGCAGATGTCTATTCAAGGGTTAGGCTAATCATCATGAAAGAGCAGAGCCAGGAAACACGGTGCTGAAAACTGTATAGGGTGCCTCATTTTACTGTGCTTTGCTTGACTGCATTTGGAAGATAATTGAGTTTTTTACAGATTGAAGGTTTGTGGCAACCTTACATTGAACAAGTCTATTGGTGCCATATTTCCAACAGCTTTTGCTCACTTGTGTCTCTGTGTCACAGTTTGTTAATTCTCAAAATAGTTCAAACTTGTTCATTATTCTCCCGTTTTTTATGATGGTCTGTGATCAGTAATTTTTTTTTAAGATTTTGTTTATTTATTTATTTGAGATAGAGCATGTGCACGGTGAGGGTGAGGGGGAGGAGGTGAAAGCAGGGGGGAGGGGGGAGAGGGGCAGAGGGAGAGAGAGAAGCAGGCTCCCCACTGAGCAGGGAGCCCGATGTGGGACTCCATCCCTGAATCTGGGATCATGACCTGAGCTGAAGGCAGACGCTTAACCTACTGAACCACCCAGGCACCCTGAGTGATCTTTGATGTTATTATGGTAATTGCTTTGAATCATCATAAATCACACCCATATAAGACAGTGAATTTGATAAATGTTGTGTTTGTTCCAACTACTCCACAGAATAGCAGTTCCCTGTCTCTCTCTTCCCCTCAGGCATCCTTATTCTCAGAGACACAACAATCTTGAAATCAGCCCAAGTAATAACCCTACAATGCCTGTAAGTGTTCAAATGAAAGAAGAGTCACAGATCTCTAACTTTTTTTCATTTTAAATGTTTTATTTATTTTGAGAAAGAGCACACGAGCAGGGGGAGGGCAGAGGCAGCTGGTGAGAGAATCTCAAGCAGGCTCCACGCTGAGCTCAGAGCCCAACGCAGAGCTTGACCCTACCACCATGAGATCACAATATTTCTCTCACTTTAATTCAAAAACTAGAAATGATCAAGCTTAGTAAGGAAGACATGTTGAAGGCTGACACAAGCTGAAAGCCTCTGGTGCCAAACAGCTTGCTAACCTGTGAATGTAAAAGAGAAGTTCTTGAAGAAAATTAAAAGTGTTACTCCAGTGAACAATGAATGATAAAGTGGAGCAGTCTATTGCAGTGCTCTAAATAAAAGATCAAGCCAGCTACATTTCCTCAAGCCAAAGCCTGATCCGGAGCAGGGCCTTGACCCTCTTCAATTCTATGAAGGCTGAGAGAGGTAAGACAGCTGCAGAAGACAAGATGGAAGCCAGCAAGGGTTGGTTCGTGGGTTTGAATAAAATAAGCTGTCTTCATAACATAAAAGGGCAATATGGAGCGACAAGTGCTGGTGTAGAAGCTATAGCAAGTTCTCCAGAAGATCAAGCTAAGGTAGCTAAGGAGGGTGGCCATATGAAACAGACCTTCAATGCAGATGAAACTCCCTTATGTGGGAAGAAGATGCCTTCTAGGACTTCAGAGCTAGAGAGAAGTCTATGCCTGGCTTTAAAATTTTAAAGGACAGGCTGACTCTCTTGTTGGGGACCAAGGCAGCTGGTAGGACAGGCTGACTCTCTTGTTGGGGACCAAGGCAGCTGGTGACTTTAAGCTGACACCAATACTCATCTGCCATCCTGAAAATTCGAGTGCTCTTCGGAACCATGCTCAATCTACTCTGCCTATGCTCTGAAAATGGAACGACATATCCTGGAGGACAGCACATCTGTTTACAACATGGTTTATTGAATATCTTAAGTTCGCTATTGAGGCCAACTGCCTAGAAAAAAAATGCCTTGCAAAATATAACTGTTCATTGGCGATGCACTTGGTCATTCAAGATTTCTGATGGAGATGGGCAATACGATTAGTGCTGTTTTCATGTCTACTAATGCAACACCCATTCCAGCCTATGGATCGAGGAGTAGTTTTGACTTTCAAGTTTAAGAAATACATTTCACAAGACTCTAGCTGCCATAGACAGCCATTAAGTCTGACTGACCTGGGCAAAGTAAATTGAAAACTTTCTGGAAAGGGCTCACCATTCTAGATGTCACTAAGGGGTTCCCTGGCTGGCTCAGTTGGTAAATAATATGACTCTCGATCTCAGGTTTATGAGTTCAAACCCCACATTGGGCATGGAGCCCATTTAAAAATTTTTTTTCAATTAAAAAAATTAAAAATAAAATAAAATAAAATCTAGATGCCATTAAGAAAATCCATAATTCATGGGAAGAGATCAAAATAACAATACTCATAGGACTTTGGAAGAAGTTGACTCCAGCCCTCATGGATGACTTTGAGGAGTTTGTGAGACTTCAGTGGAGAAACTAACTATAGATGTGGTTGGAAACAACAAGAGAACTAAAATTAGAAGTGGAGCCTGAAGATGGCACCAAACTGCTGCAAACCCAGGACAAAACTTGAACAGACGAGGAGTTGCTACTTAGGGGTGAATAAAGCACGTGTTTTCTTGAAATGGAATCTATTCTTGGTGAAGATGCTGGGAAGATTGTTGAAATGACAACAAGGGATTTAGAATGTTATATAAACTTCATTGATAAAACAGTGGCAGGGTTTGAGAGGACTGATTCCAATTTTGAAAGAAGTTCTACTATGGGCATGAGGTTGTCAAACAGCACTGTGTGTACAGAGAAATCATTTGTGAAAGGAAGAGTCCATCAATGCAGCAAACTTCACTGTTATCTTATTATAAGAAATGGCCACAGCCACCCCAATCCTCAGCAGCCCCCAATTAATCAGTAGCCATCAACATCAAGGCAAGACCCTCCACCAGCAAAAAGATTAGGACTTGCTGAAAACTAAGGTGATGGTTACCATTTTTTAGCAGTAAAATATTTTTATTTTTTTTAATATTTTTATTTATTTATTTGACACAGAGAGAGAGATCACAAGTAGGCAGAGAGACAGGCAGAGAGAGGAGGGGAAGCAGTCTACCTGCAGAATAGAGAGCCCAATGCTGGGCTCGATCCCAGGACCCTGAGATCATGACCTGAGCTGAAGGCAGAGGCTTAACCCACTGAGCCACCCTTGCACCCCAGTAAAATACTTTTAAATTAAGGTATGTACATTGTTTTTCTGACATAACACTATTGCATACTTAACAGGCTACAGTGTAGTATAAAAATAACTTTATACAGTGGGAAACCAAAAAAATCATTTGACTGGCTTTATTGTGATATTTGCTTTATTGTGGTGGTCTGGAACTGAACTCTCCTTGGCTAATATTTCATTTGTTTAATTCAACAATGTTTATTTATTCATTTATTTGTTCATTCTACAAAAGAAAATTCATCCTCTAAAAAATTTTAAGCACCTATTTGTATAGACACTGTTTATACAAAATAGTCCTGGGGGTTTTTATAGTCCAATGGAAGAGGCAGATGTTAAAGAAATAAGAAATTATGTGTGATTAAATATAAAATGATATTTTTAATAAGGCACAAATTCCCTGCCATATGACACAACTATGAGGTTCAAGTATTTTATTATCAATAAGGTAAGCCTCAATCTTTTTTTTTTATGTATGTTTTTTTTTATTTTTTATTTTTTATAAACATATATTTTTATCCCCAGGGGTACAGGTCTGTGAATCACCAGGTTTACACACTTCACAGCACTCACCAAAGCACATACCCTCCCCAATGTCCATAATCCCACCCCCTTCTCCCAAACCCCCTCCCCCCAGCAACCCTCAGTTTGTTAAAAATATGGAATGCTTCACGAATTTGCGTGTCATCCTTGCGCAGGGGCCATGCTAATCTTCTCTGTATCGTTCCAATTTTAGTATATGTGCTGCCGAAGCGAGCACGGTAAGCCTCAATCTTAAAAATACTTCCTAAGTACAATAGTAATTTTTTTTTGAGATTTTATTTATTTATTTGAGATCACAAGTGGGCAGAGAGGCAGACAGAAAGAGAGAGGGAAGCAGGCTCCCCGCTGAGCAGAGAGCCTGATGCAGGGCTTGATGCCAGGACCCTGAGATCATGACCTGAGCTGACGGCAGAGGCTTAGCCCACTGAGCCACCCACGTGCCCCACAACAGTAATTATTTTATTTTATTTTTTTATTTACAGCTTAACAGTATTCATTGCTTTTGCACCACACCCAGTGCTGCATGCAGTCGGTTCCCTCTATAATACCCACCATCTGGTTCCCCCAACCTCCCACCCCCCACCCCTTCAAAACCCTCAGATTGTTTTTCAGAGTCCATAGTCTCTCATGGTTCACCTCCCTTTCCAATTTCCCTCAACTCCCTTCTCCTCTCCATCTCCCCTTGTCCTCCATGCTATTTGTTATGCTCCACAAATAAGTGAAACCATATGATAATTGACTCTCTCTGCTTGACTTATTTCACTCAGCATAATCTCTTCTAGTCCCGTCCATGTTGCTACAAAAGTTGGGTATTCATGCTTTCTGATGGAGGCATAATACTCCATAGTGTATATGGACCATACCTTCCTTATCCATTCGTCCGTTGAAGGGCATCTTGGTTCTTTCCACAGTTTGGCGACCATGGCCATTGCTGCTATAAACATTGGGGTACAGATGGCCCTTCTTTTCACTACATCTTTATCTTTGGGGTAAATACCCAGTTGTGCAATGGCAGGGTCATAGGGAAGCTCTATTTTTAATTTCTTGAGGAATCCCCACACTGCCCACAACAGTAATTTTTAATGCATGTTATAAGCAAGGACCAGGACAAAAACTAATTTGGTCTTCATGTTTGTTTATTTTTAACTGAAACACTAACCACTATTTATCTTTTCCTGTGAATTTCTGAGTTTTCGTTCAAGATAAGTCTAGGCCAACTGCGTAGACTCTGAGTTAGTAAAATTACAGAACATTTCTACAAGGAAAACATAAGAACATATAGATTCATTCTCTTTTAAGTCTGCAAAAAGAAGTCATTGACTGAAATGGAACTTCTGTTTGGTCAATTAATGGGCCCCTATAACCAAACGATTATAAGTCACAATTTAACTGAAAACCAGAAGGGTAAAAATAGCAAAGACTAAACATATAATATCCTTCTTTCTTCATCTTTACTTCTGGAAGGTGTGTCTTTCCTGCACTATGAATCACTGCCACAGACCTTAAAAATTTGTTCCATAAGAAGGAAGTACCAGAGAAGCAGGAAGACTGTCACTGTGGGCCCCGCTGCTCAGGAGGGAAAAGGCACACAGTCTGCTTGTTGGAAAACTCTCCTTCCCCATAGGCCCCACAAAATGGAAACTAATGTTAAAAGAGAAACATTCCTCTTTGTTTCAACTTGTCCATACAACTGCAGTGATTATGCTACTGATTATCATAGAAGGCAAGCTTTTATTGCCACCTACCCTTCTTGAACTAGTCTTGGGTATTCCCATAACCAACACCACTGTAAAACTTTCAACATCTCAATCCTAGAAGTTGAATGAAAGCATGGTGCCTATAATTTGCAGTGTATGTTTGAGATTTTGGCAACCATCCCTTCTCTATGAGCCTGGAAACGAAATGAAAAATTATTGACTTTAAACCAGAATCAAAATTAAGGTTTTCTCTTTCAAGACTTAGCTTGATTGCTACAGAATTGTATCCGATTTCCAGATTAATAATTGTTATAGTAACCAAATGTTCCAATAGTATTAAAACCACAACATTGTCTAAAGTCTGTGTATATACTTTACCTCTGTTTTTTGTGTGTTCTCTAAAATTTCTATTTTTATGTATTCCTTTCGTTGTTTTATTAGAAAATGAAAATAAGTATTGACCTTTTTTAGCTTTCCTCCCAAGACATTTTTCTTTCCATCTATGAAACACAAGTTGCAAATAACAGTGTCTTCAAAGTTATACAGAAATTTAAAAAAAAAAAAGTTATACATAAATAAGTTATGTACACTTATTTTCTCATTTGCCTTTCCAATAATGATTGCATAAACAATTGTGATAAAGAATTCATGGGTAGAATTATTATTTTCTATTTCTTTAGGCTCTTTTAGCTAATTCAATATACCAGAGCAGCCCCTAGTGGACATTTTTGTACTCAGAGAAGAATCACCTCATTATGACCTTAAAATGTATGAAACTGGCTAAGGAAGGCAATCTGTACAGATATTACTGATGGTTATATTTCTTAATATTGCTCTGGTGAGCAAATAGGTGAGCTCATAGAGTTCACCTAATACAAAGAATGATAACCAGCCTCACAACTATTGAGTATTTAAAGAGAGAAGTATTTCAAATGTGTGAACATACACACATAGTCTGCTTCAAATTTAACGTGTCATATTTTCTAAAATAGTCCTTATAAGGAAAACAGCCGATGCCCAAATTGCTAGCAATAAAAATTCTCAGTTAAGCCATTCATTCTCACTCACGCTCCTGGCTATCTATGGAAAGATGCTTAATAGAGACAATGCTGTTGCTATAAAACCAAGACACAAGGTAGAAAACACTGTATGTTATCCCGGGTGTTGATATGTAAATGCAGTTAACAAGGGGAAAAAGCTATGCTAATACCAACAGTCTCATTTCCTTTTGTTGAAGTAAGGTTGGATTCGTCAGACATTCAGTTAAAACCAGCATGGGAGAGAGGATTTTACACATTCATGGAGAAACATAAATAGGTACCATCAAATTGCAATAATACAGTATTTAACTTTATTCTAATACTCTTACCACTTTTCTCCCCAGAATAATTTAACCAAGCACACAGCTCCCCTGCTGGGTTAGATTAGAGACCCAGAGAGTCACAGATGTGTAGGAGAGGCAACTCACCCCTGCTTCCACGCTTTGGGGGATTCATCCAACTTGTTGCTAGGATCCAACACAGGAGAAGTGTCAGGACTTCAAATGGTGCAGGGGAGAAGGGAGCAAAATGGAGTCATTTGCAAGCAGTGAAAAAGAACAGAGGCACTCCTGTCGAGTTCAGCCACGTCATCACTAAGTCAACGAGACAACGTTCTTCTGTTAACTTTCATAGGCATAAAGCACTTATCTGGGCACTTGGACAGTTTAGCAGGGGCCAGCAAATTATGTTTTTGTGTAGCCTGTGAGCTAGGGATGAATTCTGCATTTTCAAAGACTTTTTTTTTTTTTTAGGATTGATCAATTGATTGATTTTAGAGAGAAAGAGAGAGAGGTCTAACAAGGGGAGGGACAGACGGAGTGGGAGAGAGAGCAACCGTTTCCCCTGCTGAGCACAGAGCCCAATGAGGGTAAGGGGGCTCAATCCCAGGGCCCTGAGATCATGACCTGAGCCAAAACCAAGGGTCAGAGGCTCAACAGACTAGAGTACCCTGGTGCCCCTCAAAGATTTTTTTTTTTTTTTAAGATTTTTTATAAAGAAAAAAGAGGGGGATCTGGGTGGCTCCATCAGTTAAGCATCTGATGCTTGTTCTCAGCTCAGGTCTTGATCTCAGGGTTGTGAGTTCAAACCCTTGGGCTCCATGCTGGGAGGGACCCTACTTAAAACAAAGAATATGTGTACCAGGAAAAACTCAGTTTATTCCCCCATAAGTCTCCTTTACTCTTACACTACAATCACATTCACAACCAGATATGAAAGTAGGGGGAGTTCCCCACCTGACACCCAGCTGGGTGTCCTATGACTTCATTCAAGTCTGACCCTGTTTACTTGGAGATAGCCTCACGTCCCGCAGGTTAATCGCCCTTGAGACTGCCTCCGACATCGGATGCCAATTGTACATGGTAGGTCCCCAGGTCCCCACAACCTGTGTCCAACTTGACCACAAATTTGAGGCAAACCGCAACCCCCTTATTTGGGTTCAATGACTTTGCTAGAGGAGTTCCTAGAACTCAGGGAAACACGTTACTGGTTTATTAAAAGGTATGATAAAGGATACAGATGAAGAGCCAGATGAAGAGATACACAGGGCAAGGTCTGGGATGATCCCCAGCACAAGAGTTTCTGTTTCTGTGTGGCTAGGGTGTGTGGATACATTCACCAATCTGAAAGCAATCCAAAACCCATATTAGAATTTCATGGAGATTTGCTGTCATTGGCATGATCAAGTATTAACTTCATCTTCAGCTCCTCTCCCCTCTCTGGAGAAAGAGGGGTTGAGTTGAAAACTCCAAGTTTCTTTCTTTTTTTTCTTTTTTTTTAAGATTTTTATTTATTTGACAGAGATCACAAGTAGGTAGAGGCAGGCAGACAAGAGGAGGAAGCAGGGTCCCTGCTGAGCAGAGAGCCCGATGCGGGGCTCGATCCCAGGACCCTGGGATCATGACCTGAGCCGAAGGCAGAGGCTTTAACCCACTGAGCCACCCAGGTTCCCCGAAAACTCCAAGTTTCTAATCATGGCTTGGTCCTTTTGGTGACCAGTCCCCATCCAGGAGACCACCCAGAGTTGCCTCATTAGAACAAAACACACTCACATCACCCAGAAAATTACAAGGGTTTCAGGAGTCCTGTGTCAGAACGGAGATCAAAGACCAACTATTAGAACAAAAGATGCTCTTAGTGCTTTTATAACTTAGGAATCTATGAGGGTGTCTGTTGTTCTGTGCCAGAAACCAGGGGCAGAGATCAACATTTTTTTTTCTATTATTTCACAATATGTGACAGAGACAAATGCTTCCTGCAAAGCCTAAAATATTGACTGTCTGGCCTTTTACAGGAAAAGTTCGCTGATCTCTGCTATAGAGAGAGATTTAACCCTCCATAAAGTTAGTGTCTAGAAAGGAAATTAAAATAACAATAATAATAATAAACAATATAACATAATTTTTTGACTCCTTACTATGCAGCAAGCACTGAGTTAAGTGTATGACATTCATTACCTCATTTAAGCCTCACAAAAAAAAAAAACCAAAAAACCCTAGAAATAATTATGATTATCAATCTCCCAATGAAGAACACAAGACTTTAAAAGGTTAATAACCAAGGTCACATAAGTGACGAGACCCAGAATTAAAATCTAGTCTGTCTGACACAGAGCACTTAACCACTCAGTTCAGGTGCAATTGTAAGGACGCCAAAAGGTAGGAAGTGGTAGGAATCTCAAGGAACATTAAAAACCCAGCATGTGGTGGAAAAGCAAGGGTGACAGATAAGCCTTCTAGAGGGATACTCTGGGAACATTTCATGGACTAGGCAGCTTTTAACAAGGCCAAGAAATATTGGAAAGATCGAGATAAAGGACAACGAGGTGGGGGCAGTTTAGAGACAGAAGCCTTGGGAGTGTTGAGGGAAAGGTGAGCCTCATTTCATAGAAAGAACTGGCAGTTCAGCTCAGGTCATGATCTCAGGGTCCTGGGACTGAGCCCCGCATCGGACTCTCTGCTCAGCAGGGAACCTGCTTCCCTCCTCTCCCTCTGCCTGCCTCTCTGCTTACTTGTGATCTCTCTCTGTCAAATAAATAAATAAAATCTTTAAAAAACAAGAAAGAAAGAACCGGCAGGAAGACCCTGGGAGATCAGAAGGACACTAGGTTAGAGGGGGACTGTGGATGCCAGGGAATGCTAAACCTAGGGAAGAAGGGTCACTGACATCAATGGGCCTGAACATTTATGACTGAACAATTGGCACAACCAACCCAATGCTCTGGGGACATTAACCTGATCAGGATACACTGGATGGATTAGAAGAAGGAGAATTAGAAGCAGAAACATAAATTAGAAGAGCGTTAACATACTCCAGATCCAAGATGGTAACAATCTGATCCGGAGGGCAGACAGGGAGAGCAGAGTGGTACAGAGAGAGAGATGTCCAGAGCATCCGTAAGGTCTCTACCTGCAGCCCTTCCAAAGTCACAGAGCAATGCAGGAGGGGGAGTGGTCTGGCAATGGCAACACCTTCTTGTTCCCACAGTGCCCCCCCCCCGCCTCAGGCTAAATATTGCCCCTTTTCATGACATTGCTACTCCAATTTTTCCCCAGGTTTGTGCCCCCCACACACACACCCCACCAGTTTTACTGACTAAAGTTCCCCGTTTTTGTTCTTTTGACAAAGTCACTCTTTGATTTTAATGGAATTTTATTTTAATGGAATTTTATCTGAATAAAAATGCCAACATTTGGGGGTTGTGTGGCGGAGGCAGAGGGAAAAATACTCACAGTGTGGTTTACCAGGTCTATAATCCCCGGGAATTGTCTTCTAAAAGAGTGATGACATCCATACACAGATGAACGGCTCATACTTCCTGACATGCAGGCCTTGGTTTAATGAATCTGTCAGTTTGTCACTTAAAAAAATTGAGTGTCTATTCAGCAAGGGAAATAAGAGAAATGAAAATGCAGTCTCTGCCCTTAAGTAACTGAGAGTTTAATATACATACCAAATGAATCAAATAAATCAAATGTACACCAAATAAATCAAATATACATACCAAATCAAATATACATATCAAATGGATACAGAACATTTTAATGTAACTATAAGTTAGTACCATCAAATCATATTCCTTTGGAACACTTGAGAAATGACTCTTTTTTAATATCTAAATAATATGAACAGGTAAGTTCACTTACCCTTTCATTCTCCTTTTACATGTCTTTTGCATATCTACTTTAACAAAGTTCTTTATTTCAAACTCCTTGAATAGAAAAGTTATTTTAAAACATACTATCTCGGGGCACCTGAGTGGCTCAGTGGGTTAAAGCCTCTGTCTTCAGCTCAGGTCATAATCCCAGGGTCCTGGGATCGAACACTTCATCGGGCTCTCTGCTCAGCAGGGAGCCTGTTTCCCCTTCCTCTCTCTGCCTGTTTTTCTGCCTACTTGTGATCTGTCTGTCAAATAAATAATAAAATCTTTAAAAATAAAATAAAATAAAACATACTATCAGTTTATGGGATGCCAGGGTGGCTCAGTTGGTTAAGCACCTGCCTTTGGCTCAGGGTCCTAGAATCTAGTCCTGCATCAGGCTCCCTGCTTGTCCCTCTGCCTGCTGCTCCCCCTGCTTAGGCTCTCTCTTTCTCTCTCTCTTTCTCTCTCTCTCTCTCACACACACACAAATAAATAAAATCTTTTAATAAAATAAACTATCTCTTTAAGAATACACCACCATGGGGCGCCTGGGTGGCCCTTCGGCTCAGGTCATGATCTCAGGGTCCTGGGATTGAGTCCCCCATCAGGCTCTCTGCTCAGCAGGGAGCCTGCTTCCCTCTCTCTCTGCCTGCCTCTCCGACTACTTGTGATTTCTCTCTGTCAAATAAATAAATAAAATATTTAAAAAAAAAATACACCACCATATCTTCAACCTACCAGAATCTCACTGGAAGGAGAATGTCCCAAAAGACAGGATACGGTTTGTTAAATTTTGAGAGTGAAAACAAGCATGGAAGAGCATCGTTACCCTGACACTGTCTGTGAATGCTTCAAGACAGAGAGGAGCGATGAAAATGTCGCTGAGGGGGAAAACAAACTCAAAAGCCAGCAGAGGCTATTTTAGCAATGAGCTGAAAGAGTGGGGTGAGGACCCCAACCCCAGGGAGGCATCAATGTTGAAAGCTGAGAGGATGAAAGAATGTGGAGGGGCTGGAGCCAGTGGGTCAGGCATTTGGGACAGGAGGTCCTTAATAGCAGTGAAGTCTGGCCTGTGGGGGAGCAGAGGGGTCCCTTGCAGGGGTCGCGAGGCTGGACAGCCCCAGTCTACTGACCAGATATGTGTTTTGGACTGGTCGATGTCACAAGACAAAGGCCCTGACACATCTGTATGCATACATGCTGGAAGAACTCGGAGAGTAACTGCTGACGTAATCAAATCAGAGTCACCAGGTATATTCTCACAGGGCTAAGTCTAGACTCAGATTTTGGAGCTGGTGTTCCAGAACTTCTTTGTCCCTGCTGACCCGTCTGGTCCACTTCCCAACAGCAAGTTCTGGCTTCCTTTCTGCCCTATGGTGCGTTTGAATCAAGTCCCACCACCCTCCACGCATGAATCATCGTTGAGCCCACAAGGAAGGATTCCAGTAAAGGAAGCGAGCCGGACTGTTAGAGGAGCTATTCTGGGAGCCTCATCCTTCACTGGACGCTGCTGATTTCACTTTGTGGATTTACAGGGCAGCAGCTGTGTTTCGATTTCTCCTGTAAAGCTAGCTGCGGAGAAATATCACGAATTAAAACAGACAAAAAGAGACCAAAAATTACTTTAGCAGTTACCCCCAAGTTGACAGTCCATAGATTACAACCAAATCTGAAAGTGGTTTGCTGGTCAATCGTATTATTCTGTAGCTCAAGTGTCTAGTTGAAGACCTAAACCAGGTGAGGTTTTCGGCCCAGATCCAGAGTTTAAAACTTGTGTAATACAATGTCAGCCTACCTACAGTTTTATGAGAATCTCTGTGAAGTTTTGGGGGGTTGGGACTGTATGCTGTCATCCTTTGTTTTCAACAAATACATTTTTTTTTATGATGGTGTTTCCCATGTCTACTTCCCATTGTCGGCAGCCTCGACCCTGAGTTATTTATAAACTGTTGTCAGACTCTCAAAACGTCTCTGCCTCACCGCATACTGAACTGATCCTTCTCCCTCCCTCTCTCACTGTGGATGGAGAAACAGATGATCACAAAGTTTTAAGAGGCCCTTGGCAGGTTTGTATGGTGGGAGAGAGTTTGGGGAGAGAAAGGAGGGACTAGAGTTGAGGCACAGAAACAGTTCCTGGGAAAATGGCTTTGCAGGGGAGTGACTCCATCCGATGATACTGAGTGCAAACCTGTGAGAAGAGAGAGCCGGCCATGTGCCAATGGGCAAAAGGGATGGTCCCTGTGGACCCGCAGCGGGAATTTGCTCTGCCCCTTCAAAATGTCATCCAGAGACATCCATGGGCCACTGAATGGGGCACACAAATCCAGATCTATGCCTCCAGGTGAGAAGCATAAGAAAAAGTCTTCCTCTCCCCTGTATTTAGGAGACCTGCATTCTCTTTCTGATTTTACTCCTGGGGTGGCCCAGGCTACAATCCCTTAGCATCTATGAGTTCCAGTGACATTTTGTGAATCAAGAGGGGATCTGAGTAAATCAGCCCCCTGGCCCTAAAATCCCCCAGGCCTATAATCTGTCAGTGTATCTGGTAGCCTCTGCAGAAGGAAAAGTCTGGGGCAGCGGTTCCTCTAAAGCTTCTGGTCATTGTCTGGTCATGTCTGTGATTGGGCCAAGTCCTCTGGTTTGTGGGATTAACAGGAGGCACCAAATAACTGTGTGTCATCAGAAACAGAGTTTGGAAAAGACATTTCCCCTAGCTAAATTAAATATCGCTGCTCGAAAATAATAAAACGCTACAGAAAGCAAACATCAACGCCACCACAAATCAACATCTGAAGAACAGCTCTAGAAAACATCTGGAAAATAGCAGCAAGTGAACCAACCACCAGATAAAATGTTCGATTTCCCAGTCACTGATGTTACTCACTGCAAAAGCCGTTAAAAGGTCTTATGAGGAATCCTATCTTGGCACTGCTGTTTGCACTTGCTCTGTAACAAGTGCCAGTGTACATACCATAATCCGCACAGTCGGCTGAGGAGGGAGCAGCAAACTGCGAGATGGAGGTGAAATCCCGACGCAGGAGTGATCAGGCTACTGGGACCCAGTAACAGGCAAATGCCTCTTTTTACTCCAACAGTCCACTTCCAGAGCAACTTCCTTGTGAAATGTTGTTTCTTGCTATATATTCATTCATTTGCTTTTACTAGCAATTTATATCAGGGCCTGGAAAGAACCTCTATTTCCAGGCAAGCGTCCCTCTAAACCATAACAGATGTTGGGAATTCTATGAGACTGGCCAAAAAAAAGGCCGGGAGTGGGGGGGGGGGGTATCAGCAGGGACCCTATCAGCGACAGACACGAAAAGAAGGGGCCCCCAGGTGAGTGGGCAAGAAGACAGATAAGCAGATGAGCATGACAAAACAAGATACAGTGAATCCTTCAAACTCCTCACTTCAAAGAACCAGAGGATTGTATCCATTCTGCATTGAGGTTTTGACAGAGGAGGAGGTAAAATTGCAAGCAAAGGGGGTGCCTGGGTGGCTCAGTAGGTTAAAGCCTCTGCCTTTGGTTCGGGTCATGACCCCAGGGTTTTGGGATTGAGCCCTGAATCAGGTTCTCTGCTCAGTGGAGAGCAGATAATTTTTTTAAATTATTTTTCTCTCTGCCTACTTGTGATCTCTGTCAAATAATTTTTTTAAAATCTTTTTTTTTTTTTTTTTTTAATTGCAAGCAAAGGATAAAGGTGGGAGTACTCAGACACTCAGACATCAGGGCAGAACGATTATTTGTAATCCTATTTAAGCACTCACTGAAATCAGCAATTCCCTGGAATTTCAAAGGAAAAGTCTAATCAATTTTGCTATTGCTCATTCAATTGTTAAGCTCCTTACTATGTATCAGGAAAGCTTCTGGGTGCAGCTGGGGTGAGCAGAATAAGAGTAGGGTCTGTAGGGAAGACATATTATTCTGGTCATCTCGTGAGTAAATAATCACCACCTACAATCACAGTCATGAAAACAAACCAAAACATATGCAGAAAAGGGGTCTCATCTCCTCGTTTATACACTAGGAAAGGTAGACAGTAATCAAATAACCACAGAAATAAATATAAAATTGCAACCATATGAGTGCTGCCAAGGAGAGGCAGGGGTTATAAGAAAGAACAATTAATTACAAGATCAGAATTTGTCAGAAGTGAGAGATGGCTTCTTTGAAGAAGGGATATTTGAACTTTAATTTGAAGGATGAGTGCAGTTTAATTAGGTGAAGGAGGGACTGGGATACAGGTGGGAAAGAGTTCTCTGGGGAAAGAACAGAAGGAATGGGCAAAGCCAGTGGTCAGGAATGGAGGCTTCGTACGGAGCATGCTGCAGACTGAAACTGGGAGAAAAGGGAAGAGGAAAATGTGCAGAGTCTATAAGCCATATTTGTCTTTGCTCTCAAGGCATTAAAGGATTTTTTTTTTAAGATTTTTTTTTTTTTTAATTTTGACAGACAGAGACCAAAAGCAGGCAGAGAGGCAGGCAGAGAGAGAGGAGCAAGCAGGCTCCCTGCTGAGCAGAGAGCCCAATGCAGGGCTTGATCCCAGGACCCTGAGATCATGACCTGAGCCGAAGGCAGAGGCCCAACCCACTGAGCCACCCAGGCACCCTAAAGGATTTTTTATGGGAGATAATATGATCAGATTTGGTGTTAAAAATCACTCGGGCTACAGTGTATCAAATGGATTACAGGAACAGGAATGGGTACAGGTAGACCAATCAATGGATTCTCTCAGTCCAAGTGATAGAAGACTATACTTGCACTCGGGTGGGTGGTAGAGGAGATGGAATTTCATCCAGACTCAGGGCCAAGACAAGGTGAGCTTGTTGGGTCTATGATCAGGCCGGTCAGGGTGGAGAAGGAGGGTGGGTGGTGCTAACAATCCCAAGAACCTACACTTCTCAAACAAGAACTTGCTTTGAATACAGAATGCAGAAAGACGGCAATGACTTCTAGGTGACACAAATACCCAAGGAACGCTACCATGTCTTTTCTTATTTCCTGACATTCCTTTTCTTAATTCCTGATATTAGCCAACAACTTGTGCCCAAAAATGATGACATAGAAGGAGAGGGAAATATAAGAGAACCAAAGTTCCTTTTTCCTTTCGTCCTTCCTTATTCATCAGGAAGATGGAATGTTCTAGAGAGTATTGGTATGTTGTACACATATAAATAAGTGCAAAAAAGAACTGACACATGAAAAAATGCTCCATATCACTCAGCATCAGGGAAATACAAATCAAAACCACAATGAGATACCACCTCACAACAATGAGAATGGCTAAAGTTAACAAGTCAGGAAACACCAGGTGTTGGCAAAGATGCAGAGAAAGGGGAATCCTCCTATACTGTTGGTGGGAATGCAAGCTGGTGCAGGCACGTGGAAAACAGTATGGAGGTTCCTCAAAAAGCTAAAAATAGAGCTATCCTAGGACCCAACAAATCCCCTATTAGGTATTTACCCAAAGGATACATAATGATTTGAAGGGGTACCTCCATCCCAATGTTTATAGCAGCAAGGTCCACAATAACCAAAATAGGGAAAGGGCCCAGATGTCCATCAACAGATGAATGTTAAAGATAAATATATATATATATATATATATATATATATATATATATAATGGAATATTACACAACTATCAAAGAAAATGAAATCTTACCATTTGCAATGTTGTGGATGGAACTTGAGGGTATTATGTTAAGTGAAACAAGTCAATCAGAGAAAGGCAATTATATTCTTTCATTCTTTTTTTTTTTTAAAGATTTTATTTATTTATTTGACAGAGATCACAAGTAGGCAGAGGGGCAAGCAGAGAGAGAGAGGAGGAAGCAGGCTCCCTGCGGAGCAGAGAGCCCGATGTGGGGCTCGATTCCAGAACTCTGGGACCACGACTGGAGCCGAAGGCAGAGGCTTTAACCCACTGAGCCACCCAGGCGCCCCTATTATTTCACTCTTATGTGGACTTTAAGAAATAAAATAGAAGATCGTAGAGGAAAGAACGGAAGGATAAAGTAAGATGAAATCAGAGAGGGAGACAAACTATAAGAGACTCTTAACTATAGGAAGCAAAATGAAGTTCGCTGGAGGGGGAGGGATGGGGGGATGGGGTAACTGGTTGACGGGCATTAAGGAGGGCACATGATGTAATGAGCTCTGCGTGTTTTATGCAATTGATGAATCACTAAACTCTACTTCTGAAACTAATAATACCCTCTATGCTAATTAATTATATTTAAATTAATAAAAAGAGTTGAGTTAGTTTTATGCCACATTTCCACTCTTCCAGTAAGAACAAAATGCATATGCATGTACAAGCTAAGAAGTAAAAAGACTGTGTAATTTTGTGATTTCACAAGTTAAATCCTGCTATATTTGCCTTTTTTTTTTTTTAAAGATTTTATTTGTTTTTTTGACAGAGATCACAAGTAGGCACAGAGGGAGGCAGAGAGAGAGGAGGAAGCAGGTTCCTCCCTGAGCAGAGAACCAGATGTGGGGCTCGATCCCAGGACCCTGGGATCATGACCTGAGCTGAAGGCAGAGGCTTTAACCCACTGAGCCACCCAGGCGCCCCTATATTTACCTTTTAAACAGTATTATACTTGGGACACCTGTGTCACTTGATCAATTAAGCATCTCCCTTCAGCTCCGGTCATGATCCTAGGGTCTTACAATTGAGTCCCAAATGGGGCTCCTTGCTCAATGAGGGGCCTGCTTCTCCCTCTGTTCTGCTGCCCGCCCCTTTGTGTGCTCTTTCTCTCTATCTCTTTCTGTCAAAATAAATAAAATATATAAAAAAATAAACTGGTATTGTACAATATAGATGAATGGTAAAGTTCTTGTCAATAATTAAAAATTTTATCTTTCTTTACTTAAAATGACATGAAATAATACTCAAAAGACATTATAATGAGTTGAGACAGACCATTGAAGAAAAAACTAAACATATATTAGTGTCTTTAATGGTACTTTCCCCCTGCTCCTTTGAATAAGACATCCAGAACTTTCATTTGTGGTAGACCCAAAAATTTCATAGCAGGCCCTGCATACTATATTCCTTCGTATCTTGTAATTGACTGTTTATTTGCATAATTCTTACTAGATTGCTTCCCTGCTGAACATACAGCAGACAGGAAAGAAATGTCCAATAGAAACAAATCTGGACATGGGTCAAGAGAGAGTATATTTGAAAGGATTATTGCAATCAGAGGATGGGAACTACTGGAATAGAGAGAAAGCTCTGGTCAACCAGACCATCTGCAAGTGTATCAATGGTCCTTCTAAGAAGAGGAGATATGCACACGGACATGTGTACCTGCAGAGGAAAGACTGCGCCAGGACACCTGCAAACCACCGAGAGAAGCCTCAGAAGAAACCAGACCTGCTGATTCCTGAGAAAAAAAATTTCTGTTGTTTAAACCACCCAGTCCGTGGTACGTTGTTATAGCGTCCCAAGCAAGACTGATGCAATCTTCTTATTTTTGAGATACTTTTTTATATTCTGTATGAAAGTTTGTGCTTTCTGTGGAGTTTGTTGTTGTTGTTGCTGTCACACATATGTATTGCAAATATTTCCTACTCCAGTGACTGCCTTTTCATTTTCTTCATGGTGTCTTTCAAGGAGCAGAAGTCTCTAACTTTCATGAAGCCACATTATTTAATTCTTCTATATTATGGTTTGTGCTTCAGTCATTCCCAACATCTCCGTTGCCTCATCCAGTCAACCAAGGTCCAATCAGGAGACAAAAACACCTCGGTTATGTACCTTTTTTTTTTTTTTTTTAAACAATCAAATCTTTAAACAGAAATGTTCGGTATAAATGATTGTTAAGCAATAAATTGTGGTGAACCACTAACGGAGATTCTAAGAGTTTTCTGAGGACAGATGGTGGCTACTTCCTTCAAAGCCAATGGAGAGTGAATGGGGAAGGAAATTTCAAAATGGAGAGCCAGCTCTCCCACTAGGGCTGAGATTGAGACCTTCCAGGGAAGGGATGGCTGCCACAGGAGCCCTCAGCCTGCTGGTGGCAAGGGACTACTGGAGGGCACTAGGGGACAGAGAAAAGTGACAGAGGACACAGACCTCACCTGTGTCAATGACACAGCAGATTAGGTCTCAAGATAGGTATTTGTTAGTTAAAACACTCTAAGCAAGAAAGCAAGCAAAGAAAAGAAGAGGGAACTCTGAACCAGGAAACCTGAGAAGGAGCCAGAAGACAAGCACAACCCAATGCTGCTAAGAGAAGGTCCCAACACCAGGTTTTTGTATTTGCAGTTTCTCTTCGGGGATTTCTTTCCTAGCCCAGCTCCATTTAATCCTACATAACCTTCCTACCTTTCAATATCAATTTAACACATCTCCTTTTCTGGACGCCTTTTCAAATCCAACACATGGTGAGCTGCTCCTTTGGGTGTAGAACGTGTCTGCATTTACCCTGTGATAAAAGTTAAGCTCCTTGAAGTAAGGAGACGTGTGTATTCTGCATTCGATCTCCAGATCATAACACACTTCTTAGCATGTTGTTAGTATTTTGGCATTCAGTAAATGAAGTTTTCTTTTGTTTTGTTTTTTGAAATCTGAATAAATCGCTCTTTTCTCTGTCCCAAACCACTTTATTTATACTTCTGTCATGGAATGCATTGCCTATGGTTATGTTTCTATGTTGCTTGGTCTCCCAAAGAAAGTATTGTTCCTACTAATCTTTGCATTCCTGTGATCGACAAGCACTGTGTTTTGCACCAAGTAAGTATTTTTGGAATATTTGCTATATGAATTTCAGCAAACTCATACAAGGCCTTTATAGTGTAGTAAAACTGATTTGTGATTGGCTTGTGAAGCCATTTCCTTTATAACTATATCATATAACCTTGGAGGTATTGGTTTAAACTCATTTGCCTGACAGAAACAAAAGAGCTTAAATAGGAAGGAAGGGAGTGTTTTGTTTTTTTGAAGAGAGTTTTTTCTATGAGGAGTAGGACTGTGGTTGAAACTCTGGAATGGGGGGGGCGCCTGGGTGGCTCAGTCGGTGAAGAGTCTGCCTTCCACCAAGGTCGTGATCCTAGGATCCTGGGATCCAGCCCCGCATCCCACTCCCTGCTCAGCAAGGAGCCTGCTTCTCCCTCTCCAGCTCCTTCCTGCTTATGTTCCTTCTCTAATTCTCATTCTCTGCCAAATAAATAAATAAATAAATAAATAAATAAATAAATAAAATCTTGAAAGAAAAAAGCAGGAAAGAAAGAAAGAAACTCTAGAATGGGCTGGAGGGAGCCCTCATCACCAGCACTGCCTTCTCTGTGCGTCCTCATGGCCTTGTCCCCACTTAGAGCAGATCTTTTCATCCTTTACTGCCTGCCTTTCCTCCTTTCCTTTCCTCGCTCTAACCGGTGATCACAAGGCACAGGAGGGAAATGCTGTTGATAAGCATTCGCTATGGTTGAATATGGCCTCTCACAGCTCCAGAATCTAGTTTCTCCACGGAGACGGGCTCCAATCTAAGAGAACTGAGATTGGATTATTTTAGTCAGTCCCAGGTTGTAAGTGGAGGGACTCTGACTTCGCCTGTTTGTGTCCAGTGCCTGCTTCTAGTTCAGTCAACTGTAGGGTCATGCAGTGACAGCCTGGCTAGGACCCCACCGCCCTCCCCGCCACCCCGGGACAATGGGGCCTAGAGGAGGAGAGGAGAGAGGTTAGAAAGGAAAGGAATCTAAATGGAACTAGACAGAAGGAACCTAACACCTTATCCACAAACCCAAGCCACCCAGTCAGAGTTTAAAAGGAGGAAATCATGTCTAGTTGGGAAGAGGGATTCCACACCACCAAACATAGGGCTGGCCCTAAATTGAATAGTGAACAATACAATGTAGAGAGGGTAGGGTCAGATTGCACATGACTGATGTAACTTGAAGGGCCCAAAACATGCCCGGGTCACATCAGATATGACCTCTTACGAGGCTGAGGCTTTTTGGGCAGCTCCTATCTTGCTCAGTAGTGGCTTACCAATGGTTGAAGTCTGGCCAACAGGCAAAGGCACTGGGCTGGACACTGGTAGAGGTTTATGATTTCCACCATATATGCATATACTAGCAACATATCATTGCCCACAATGACCGTTTTTGAAATGCAGCATGTATTTATATAGCTAAATATATTTAAGTGAGTCCGAGAAAAAAATAATTTTATTATATTTTTATCACATCTCATAGCATTTTCCTATATTTATTATGGAAGAAGGTGCCACTGAGCCAGATGCAGATCTGTCTCGTTTGTTTAATTAATGGAAAAATAACAAAAGAAATTAATTTTTTAAAAAACTCAAGTTTTCTGGTCTACTCTGTTGTCTGTTGTCAACTGCTAAGTACTATCCTAGAATCACAGCACTTTCAAAATCTTAATTCATAACTTATTGACCAGAAAGTGTCCCACGGCCAACCTAACCACCAAGGTCATTGTGCTGAAAGGCAGGGTTTTGGAACAACTCGGTACCCAGTACTTCATACTGCTGTCCCCTGTCACCCACATCTCTGCCCTAGCACTTTAAGGCTTATCTGTATTTTAAAATTAAAAGGACAAAATCTTTAAAATTAAGAAGACATAGGACAACCTTACCAAAAAAGAGTAGATCCTTAATGTTGAGATTTTAGGTGTAAAGAGAAGTGCGATTATAGAAATAAAAATGTATGTAGAAACAGAAATTCCTGTCCTCTCAAACAAGAGCACCGGGTAAGCATCTTTATTTAAAGTGGTCCATGGTGGGCGCCTGGGTGGCTCAGTGGGTTAAGCTGCTGCCTTCGGCTCAGGTCATGATCTCGGGGTCCTGGGAGCGAGTCCGGCATCAGGCTTTCTGCTCAGTGGGGAGCCTGCTTCCCTCTCTCTCTGCCTGCCTCTCTGTCTACTGTGATCTCTGTCTGTCAAATAAACAAATAAAATCTTAAAAAAAAAAAAAAGTGGTCCATGGTGCTGGGGTTGTTTATGGAGTGATATATACTATGGAATGTGGAATTGAAGGACTCTAATTCTAAGAAAGTTAGTTAAAGAACATTTTCATTACTTTGGTTCCATACCATCCTACTTTGTGATCCAATACCTAAAAGTTATTCAGCTTTCCAATTACCAAGAAATAAACTATTTTTTGTCCATTTTGTGTTTATATTCCCATGCATTCTTTTCAGATTCACTGCATTATAGAACTCCTCTCAATCCCACTCTTCATGTCCTGTCTTCTCAGTCAAAGCACTTCTATTCATTGTCCACCAGATGGCGTTGGAAACCCACTGACATGTTATACCACAAAGCAGGAGAAAAATGAGGTAAACCCAAAGGGAGAGGTAGAACTTTCTAATTTGTTTTTAAATTTAATTGTTAAATGGAAGAGGGCTATTGCATCTTACAGCCTCAAATATTGAGCTTCTTAAAAAGCCCAATTTTTAAAAATTTAGAAAGATTTGTTAACGACAATGTTTTAGTGAGCTAACTAGGTAAAGTTTGCTAACATTTTTTTTTAAGTTCTCAGTAATCTCCTTATTGTAACTTCTTGGGTGGGGAGGAATCAAAAGTGGTGTTCCTCAATATGCTTGAAATCTCTTATATTTTTTTATACTCAGCTATAGCATAGAAGAGAAAATCTTCATAATGGACCATATCATTAGCTACTGGAGACAGGATCAACTACCTCTGTACCTGGATTCTGGAGTCTTTCAGGCAGCGCTCTCTCCTTTCTTTGTGGCTTCCCCCATTTCCTATCCCATTCATTGAATTATTGAGATAAATGTGATCTTGGGGTAAGTTTCTTAATCTCTTCGAGTTTCAGATTTCTTGTTTATAGAATTATTATTTTTAAAAGATTTATTTATTTATTTGTCAGAGAGAGAGAGAGCACGCGAGTGCACGTGCAGACGCGCGCACAAGCAGGAGGAGCAGCAGACAGGGGGAGAACCAGGCTCCCCATGAAGCAAGGATCCCAATGCTGGACTAAATCCCTGGACCTTGGGATCATGACCTGAGCGGAAAGCAGACACTTAACTGACTGAGCCACACATGGTGTCCAAATAGAATTATTTTTTAAATGTCTACTATTTTGTGGAATTAATATACTAGCATACCTAAAACAATAGTAGGTGCCCCCAAATGGCAATAAAGATTTTATTTATTTATTTGACACACAGAGATCACAAGTAGGCAGAGAGAGAGGGGGAAGCAGCTCCCCACTGAGCAGACAGCCCAATGCGGGACTTGATGCCAGGGCCCTGAGATCATGACCTGAGCCAAAGGCAGAGGCTTAAACCACTGAGCCACGCAGGCTCCCAAGAATTTTATTTTTATCACCAACTTTTCCCTTAATTTGAAAGTGTACATGTTGCTTACTAACTGTAGTGATTTGTATACAGTTCTTATCATTTATGCCTAATGATCATGGAACAAAATTATGAATATGCCTTTTGTTTACATATGTGCAGATTAACTATCAAAATGACTACATTTTGTATCTATGAAGAACGCATGTATTTACAGCCATTACAATTTTTTTGCTACTTTATCTTGGTTGGCTGATTACAATATCAACATAATACATACCCCCCCACACACACACATAGAGAAGATACGTTACCTAAGCCCAGAGTGTGTCTCAAAGCACACTAACAGATACCAGACTCAATGACTTATTCTGCCTTGGTTCTAGAGAAAGCCAGTGGATTATATGACCTGATTTCAGCTCTACAACTTCTACACCTCTACTAGAGTTCCATGGAGAACAAAATAAGAACTCTTTGTCTTAGAAAGTAGGCAGGAGGGCGCCTGGGTGGCTCAGTGGTTAAGCCGCTGCCTTCGGCTCAGGTCATGATCTCAGGGTCCTGGGATCGAGTCCCGCATCGGGCTCTCTGCTCAGCAGGGAGCCTGCTTCCTCCTCTCTCTCTCTCTGCCTGCCTCTCTGCCTACTTGTGATTTCTCTCTGTCAAATAAATAAAAATCTTTAAAAAAAAAAAAAAAAAAAAAAAAAAAAAAAAAGAAAGTAGGCAGGAAATGCCCCACTTCACTCATGTATCAGAAATCTCCCAGATCCAGGAAATAAGAACAGCTAGGCCTTAGAGACGGCTTTTAGATGAAGACTGTGCAGTCTACGATGGGGCACCGTCCATCCAGTTTCAATGGAGAGTCTTATTCAAGGATAAGACTAATTTTGATAAATAAAAAAGATCTTCAGTAGGTTCTCTTAAAGTTGTAACACAGAAATCTTTCACAGAAAAAAAAAAAAAAAGAAAGTAAAGCTACCTACGACACTTCTATGTACCATTCCTCACTATTCGTGACAGTTAAAATCTCCTCCTTTTTCAATCCCTCAGTCCCTCCGTGTTGTTCTCTCAGTATTGCTTGCACTTTGCTCACTCCCTTCTTCACACGTGGTATAAAAGTGAGCAGCCATCAGTTGCATGCAGCGGGCACCAGCCACAAACAAGGACAGCTAGAGGCCTCTCCGTTCTCTCCTTGTGAGAAGTATGTAGGATCCCTTAGAATGTATCGTTCTCTCTTCCTGAATGTTTTTTCTCAAAAGAAATGTTCTCAGAGAATTTCTGGGGAATAACATTACCCATGTTATTATATTTCAAAGAAGAAAATCTCATGGGAGAAATTTCTGTTTAAAATAACCCTCTCCCATACCAACTTTCTTGTAGCTCAAGCCCCATAATACCAACCAAATAAGCTAGAATGTGATAAGGACTTGTTTTAGTGTATTACACAGCCACTGTGAATAGGGTTCTACGTGATTTCTACTTTTCACCAGTGAAGTAGAAAGTTGTAATAAGAAAAAAAAAACCTTTTCGAAAGAAAGTGTGAGCCAAGAAAATAAAGAAAATCTACTTCAATCCTTGAACAAAACACAGCAGAAAGACCCCATGGGAAGAATACCGTATTAGCTTGCCAGGGGTACCTTAACAAAATACCACAGCCTGGGGGGCTTAAACAATAGACATTCCTTGGGGCACCTGGGTAGGGTTGGTGGGGCATCCAACTCTTGGTTTGGGTTCGGGTGGTGATCTCAAGGTGGTGAGACGGAGACCTGTGTCAGGCTCTACTCTCAGGTCAGAGTCTGCTTGAGATTCTTTCTCCCTCTCCCTTTGCTCCTCCTCCTTGTGCACATGCACTCTCTCGCTCTCGCTCTCTCAAATAAATAAATTAATTTAAAAAAAATTTTCCCTTTCTCATACTCTGAAGGTCTGAAGTCCAAGATCAAGGATTCAACAGGTTTGCTTTCTACTGAGGAGTCTCTTTGGCTGGCAGATAAATGGTGGCCTGCTTGCTCTGTCCTCACATGGTCTTTCCTCTGTGCACAAATATCTGCGTCCTCATCTCTTCTTACAAAGACACCAGTCACATCGATTAGGGCCAACCCATATGACCTCATTTTACCTTAATTACCTCTTTCAAGGGTCTATCTTCAAATACAGTCACATTCTGAGTTATTAGTGGTTAGGACTTGAGGAGGGGTCCATCAGGCCCCTTGAGAACGTATCTCTTTGGCATGCAGATTATTTTGAGAACCTGTGCACCCAGGAGAAACTTTTGCCCTTCCCTGAACTACGTAGAAGAATCTAAGTTAGAGAATCTTTCCAGAATAAGGGTATTAGCAAAGATAAAATTTATCTGTGTGACCCATCTACCCGGCAGGGCAAACATCTAATTACCAAACATCTAATCACCAAACATCTAATCTTCTTATCTTCCTGGAATTACATTCCTTTCCTCTGAGGTCCCAAATCCCTTCCCCCTTCTTAGTCCAGAATGACATATATACCTCATTTTGCTGGTCTCTGGAATTTCAATGTCTATGTGGACTCCTTGTACATATGCTCTTACATTTGATTTTCTTCTTTCAATTTGCTTCATGTCAATCTGATTTTTAGTCCCTCTAGGACTTTTGGAGGGGACAGGAATTCTTGCTTTCTGACATACAAGTTACAGGGGAACAGAATTCAGTCCACAACAGAGATTCAAATTTTGTTGGCATTTTAGTTGGATATGCTTTTAAAGACTGTAAGGATATTAATAAGCATTTTTGTAATTATTGAAAATATCAAACTAAATGAAATCCATGTGGCAAACAGAATGACAAGTTATGGAAGCTGGAATGGAGAGCAAGTGTGGAGCATGTATAGTTGAACTTCTCTCCCACTATGGGGCTTCCTTTTCCAGAATTCCCAGAATCCCAGATTAAATGTAGCTTATGATCAAAATTCAGCTCATTTGTCCTGTTCTGACACCTGAACCAATAGACTTAACCACTCTTTAGAAGAAATCTTTCTAATATTTTAGGAAGTTAGACTCATCTTCTCTAGTCCACCCCCCACCCACAAATTCTTGCACATTTTTATATGTCAATCTTTTTTTTTTTCCCAAGATTTTTTATTTGAGAGAGAGAGAGAGAGAGAGAAGAAGAAGAAGAAGTGGAGTGTCAGAGGGAGAAGCAGACTCTCTGCTGAGCAGGGAGCCTGATGCGAAACTCGATCCTGGGACTACAGGATCATGACCTGAGCCAAAGGCAGTTGCTTAGCCAATTGAGCCACCCAGGTTCCCCAAACTTTTTTTTTTTTTTTTAAGATTTATTCATTAACTTGAGAGAGCATGCATGAGTGGGGAGAGGGGCAAAGGGAGAGAAAGAAAGAGAATCTCAGGCTGACCTCCCCACCCTCCCACCTTGAGCTCAGAGCCTGACTTGGGCCTGATCCCATGACCCATGAGATCATGACCTGCGCTGAACTCACGAGCCAGACGCTTAACCAACTGAGCCACTCAGCCACCTCTATATATCATTTCTTAAAAACCTTGTCATTGTAATGATTTTTTAAAAGTGTGTCCTAACTGAATCAGTACGTTTGACATATTTAATCTGGGATGTTTTGAAGACAATTGTTTCACATAATTGGCCTTTTTATGTAATTGAATCTTATCTTTTCCACTAGTAAAAAAAAAAAATAAACTAGATCTATAATGTAGAAACACCCCTTCTTAGGATGTTTTAACTTATGTAGCTTCATAAATAAAAATTTATCTTCTGGAGCAAGTTTGTCAATTTTGCATGCTTCCAGCAGATGGCACTAAAGATTGTGCTCAGTAATTTTAGTGGCGGGTAGCCCTTCCCAGCCCCTTCATGGTCTCTGCCACCCAGAAAATAAGGGAGTTTCTGAGGGGTAAACACACAAGGATGTTGCAGGGAAGGAAACTAGGCTGGGGATCACCCATAGGCTCCCTGAGTTGTCCCACTGTTTGAGAAGGATGGGTATTTCCCGCATCTCTCAATGCACTGTGGGCCACAGTGTGCCCTAGCTGCTTCAGTTGGGAAGTTCTGATCTGGGTCATCTTCTTATCAGTTTGGAACCTATAATGAGTTTACTTTTTTTTTTTTTTTTTTAAGATTTCCGTTATTTATTTGAAAGAGAGAGAACAGAGGGAGAGGGAGAGAGAGCAGACTCCCTGCTGATCTTAGAGCCTGACGCAGGGCTTGATGCCAGGAACCTGAGTTCATGACCTGAGCCGAAGGCAGACACTTCACCGGCTGAGCCATCTGGGTGCCCCTGAGTTTACATTTTTAAAGTGTATTTTATAAATATGAATCCCATGTCAGGGAGAGGGCAGTGAGAATTTTTTTTTTTAAGATTTTATTTATTTGAGAGAGAGCATGAAAGGGGTGAGGGGCAGAGGGAGAAGCCAGCTCCCTGATGAGCAGAGGGCCCGATGTGGGACTTGATCCTGGGACTCCAGGATCATGCCCTGAGCCGAAGGCAGTTGCTTAACAAACTGAGCCACCCAGGTGTCCTGAGAGCAGTGAGAATTTTGAAGGTATTCAGAGTAAGGCTTTGAAGATAAAGGGATTTAGGAATGGAAATTCATAATAATTAAGTACACAGTGAATTGGCAGGACAAAGAGCGAATCATGCCATTGTTATGGACTGAATTGTGCCCCCACTTCAAATTCATATGTTGAAGCATTAAACCCCACGTGACTGTAGTGGAGCTAGATCTTTAAGGAAGTGATTTAAGGTTAAATGAGATCATAAGGATGGAGATCTGATTTGATAGAACCTGTGTCCTTACACAAAGAGACACCAGAGAAGTATGTCTCTCCGTCATATGAGGACATAATGAGAAGGCCAAGTTCTGCAAGTCCAGAAGAGAGCTCTCACCAGAGCTTTACCAAGCTGACATCCTGAACTTGGATTTTCAGCCTCTAGAGCTGTGAGAAAATAAATTTCTGTTAAGTCACCCAGTCTGTAGTATCTTGTTGTGGCAGCCTGAGGTAATACACCATTTTTTCTATTACAGACAATGATCAGCAAGAGGAAAGGTAAATGCCAAAATGGAAACACTGCTGAATATGTGGCAAGGTGATCAGTATCAACATCCTATGGCCATTAACCCATTAGGAGCTGGTTTGGTATCTTAAAGGTCTAAGAAAGTACTGCTGCTGTAGAATGCCAGGGAAATGCCAGAACCAGCAGCATCAGCATCACCTGGGAGCTCATTAGAAATGTAGAATATCGGGGCTCAGTCAGTTAGGCTGAGCATCTACCTTCTGCTCTGGTTGTGATCTCAGAGACCTGGGATCAGTCCTACATCAGGCTCAGCGGGGAGCCTCCTTCTCTCTCTTCCCTGCCTTCCGCTCCCTCTGCTTGTGCTTGCGCACGCGCGTTCTTTCTTTCTCGCTCGCTATCCCTCTGTGTCAAATAAATAAATACAATCTTTAGGGGCACCTGGGTGGCTCAGTGGTTTAAAGCCTCTGCCATCAGCTTGGGTAATGATCCCAGGGTCCTGGGATCAAGCCCCACATTGGGCTCTCTGCTCAGCGGGGAGCCTGCTTCCCCCTATCTCTCTGCCTGCCTCTCTGCCTACTTGTGATCTCTCTCTATGTGTCAAATAAATAAATTAATTAAATATTTTAAAATAAAGTAAAATAAACACAATCTTTAAAAAAAGAAAGAAGAAAGAAATGCAGAATCTCATGATATACCCAAATCCACCAAATCAGAAACTGCCTTTTAACAAGATTCTCAAAGTGATTCATATACACACTGAAGTTTGAGAGGCACCACTTATCGTTTGCTACAGGCAAAAAAAAAAAGAGAAGAGTAAGCTTGCTCCTAAAACTTCAAAGAGGTGACTCAACTTTCTGTTTGGTGTGAAATGCCAATTGAATATTACCCCCACCTTAAAAGACCACCAGAGGCGTGAGTCAAAGCCAATCAGCAAGGGTCTTTTATTGCAGGTTTGAACCTGGACCTCTGCGGCGCTCTTTGCCAATAGCGCCGAGAGGTCCAGAGCTGGGTTGGTGCAGGGTTTTTATAGACAGATACAAACAAGTTTCGGGTGGGGCTGAGCTGATTGATTGATAGTTTGAACAGGCATACTTGGCGTCAGTGGATTGGGTCAGGGGACCCCGCGCGAAAGCAGACAAAACAATCTGACAGAAGCAGAACTGGCCGGTTAGCCCACGCATGCGGAAAAAAGCACTATCAGGATATTGAAGGCCTAGTTACTATCAAGTAAAGACAATTGGGAGTCTCCTGGTGGAATGTTACATTCCTGCTATCAAGCATCCTTGTTAATGAGATTTAGGTTTAGAAGAAATTGAACTTTATTTACTTTTCCTTCTACCTCCGCCTCCTTCTGTTTTCATGGAGGGGAGGGTGACATTAGGGCTATTGATAAGGTAACTTCTTTGTTGTAAATCTCAAGGACATTTGCAAACCAAGGGAGACTCCTACCTTGCAGGACTGTGATCTCTGCAAGTTAACTATTTATCATTTTATGGCAGTCAGGGGTGCCTGAGGAATGCCACACATATGGAGGGGAGCGGGTGAACGGGGGGGGGGGGGGGGGTGTGTGCAAGGCGCCAGCTTTTGCTTTGTCCTCAGCCAGCCTCCTGCTCCTTCAGGTGGACATGCATATATGGCCCAGGAGGTAAACCTTTCTACTTACTCAGGACTTGCAAATATTGGGGCTTAGAAAGAACGGTGCTTTAGGAACCTAGCCTAATCATATGTAAGAATTTCTAAGTGTTCTAAAATAGGTTGTATATCCTTGCTGCTGTATATCTCTGTGTGTGTGTATGTGTAGAGAGACAGTTATTCTAAAGAGATTCCAAGTTATATAGTAGGTGCTCAGTAAATGAGAATTCCATTCATTCAATTTCCTTCAGAATAGCAGGTTAGAAATTCTCAGATGGCAGACTTGTGGGCCACGTTTATCATATTCCCAGTGGAATATATACGGTTGTTCAATTTAACTAATTGCTTCAGACTGCTGTGCATTTTCAGTTCTTCCATTTTACCAATTTTTTTGTCTTTCCTGTATTTATTTTGCCAATAGCAATTGTTGCTCTCAATGTGTCTGTATCAATAACAGCTCTTTCCCTGGCCTTGTGATTCATTGTTTCTAATTTGCTATGGGCTGGAGAAGTATAGAAATTACAGTACTGTAGATCTAAAATAATAGCCAAATATTCTAAGTAAGAACCTGAGAGAATTTCCTGCATGTACTTTTGCGCACAGGTTATGTGATAACTATTTGCCTAATAATCCCATTTCTTTTTTCTTTTTAGGATCTTAGCTATGTCTTTGATGTTCAGATATAACCTTGCTACTCAAAGTATGGGCCTACTAAAAATGCACTAAATGTGTAAATATACCAGATAGAGGAAGAGAAAGAAGAAAATAATTTTTCATATTGGGGGAAGGGACACCTAATAAGGAAAGCTTCTAAAAAGAGAGAAGGTGGGGGCGCCTGAGTGGCTCAGTGGGTTAAGCGTCTGCCTTCGGCTCAGGTCATGATCTCGGGGTTCTGGGATCGAGTCGGGCTCTCTGCTCAGTGGGGAGCCTGCTTCGTCTTCTCTTTCTGCCTGCCTCTCTGCATACTTGTGATCTTGCTCTCTGTCAAATAAATAAATAAAATCTTTAAAAAATAATAATAATAAATAAATAAGAGAGAAAAGGTATTCCACAAAGTCAAACAGGTCAAACAGGATTTAAAAACTAGAGAATTAAAAAAACAAACAAACAAAAACTGTCTGAAGAAGATACAGAAAGAACTGGACTATCATCTTCTGAGATACACACTGGTCTTTAGTTGTGAAATCTCTTGCACCTTCTGTTATAGAGAATAGGACTCCCAAATTAGGGGTGACAAATAGTGGTGCGTGTGTCAGAACTTCACACTCGGCAAAAACGTCCCTCCTGTACCTGCAGAAGGGCTTAATTTCAATTATAGCACTTTCCCACTGAACACAGACTTGGAGTCAGCATTTGCCTCCAAACTGCCCATCATTTCAGAACTGACACAGGCCCTACCACATTTGGCATTTCTGTATTTAGATGTCTATTCGCACATCTAAAAACTATGACTTTTAATGACTGCTTTAAAAAAATTTGAAGAGATGTCTTGAAGAAAAAGAGCATCACCTCCTAATGTTAAATAAAACTACGAACCAATTCAGCTTAACTTTGCTGTTCAAAAGCAGTGTTTCTCCTGTTCTCCTGTGTGTCAGAATCACCAGGAGAGACTGCTGTTGGGTGCCCTGTCCAGAGTTCAGTAGGTCCTGGGTGGGACCTAATAATTTGCATTTCAAACATTTTGAGATCCACCATTCTAAAGAATACTGGAACAAATTTTAAATATGTAAAACTGAAAATCCTTTGACAAGCAAAATAGTACATCATAATTAGCATAGCTTTATGAAGAAAAATGTAAAGGAACCCAGCAGAATTTGTAGTGAAAGAACAAAGATTGTGGAGCTAAATAGACCTTGGTTTGGTCTCTGGTTCTGCTACTGGTTCATGATTTTTACTAAGATGACTTGAACTCTATTAAGCCTTAGTTTCTTCTGGTAAAGTGGGGATAAGAAAAATATCCTGTAGAGTTATTGTGAGGACGAAATGTTCAAGTGACTAGTACAGTGCCTGGTACATGGTTAAGTATTCATTCAATCCTTCCTCTTTTCCCTACTTTTTCTCCATTGATGGCAGTCATGGAACTTAAAGTAATGGAGTGAAATAACATTTTTTAAAAGGTTGTAGGATCTGACATGCAAAAGATTCTTATAACCATACTAGAAAAAACTACAGTGAATTAGTGGACAAAGTGGAAGCAATTTAGGTTGTAAAGACTGTGGGGAAGATCTGCGGAAACATATGGTCCCAGCCCACCTCGTTAGGAGTCACCCCTAAAGTAACAGGGCTCACCTTCATTCCATATACCTGTGATGAAAATGGGATTCCTATACCCAGGAAATACATTCAGGAGCCCAATACCAATTGCCTCGTTATTCCCTTACCCTCATAATGGTAGCCCTTATCCAGGAGTTTTTCTTCTGAACCTTTTTTCAAAAAACTCCCGGAAAAGTGTTGGAAAACAGCTTCCCCCTTTTGTCTCAGTGGAGTGTGATATATCGTTGAAAATCCTAAAACCCAAAAGTACAAACCCAACCACTGAAATCCTATTTGTAGTCCATTTGGGTCATTAAAGCACCAAGTACCATTAATTTATGGCAATGAGGAGAGGCAAGTTTTGCATTATTTCGGAACACACTACACGATCTCCATAATTAACTCAGTAAATTAGACTTATCACTCCAGAAATATCTTGCTAGATCCCATTTCGAGTTCAATGATGTTTCTGAGCAATTTCATTTCGAATACAGAATTCCAAGATGGCGAGACGACTTGGCTAATGTAGTCCAAGACTTGCTTGCCTGTTAGCACGCTGGGACAGGTCAGGGATTCAAAAATTTCAATGTAGAGGAAGCAAACGGAATTTTTGCTTCGGATGCTGGAGCTTCTTTCCTAAACATCAAAAGAATGAAGCTACCCTTGGCCAAAATCATAAAGATAAAGCTTGTCCTCCAGTTTCTCTTACTGTTTTCTCCTTCCCTTTTCCCCAGGTTTAACTCGGCGGGAAAAGTTTAGAATATTATTTCGATTCTTGTGCTTATCAAAGAGAAATGTTTCCTTCTCCTCTGCCGAGGGTTAGAATTCCCTGGGAATTCAGGGACCCTGAAACTCCTATTTCCTTTAGTTAAAAATAAGGGGGGTAAATTCAGGATTAAAAACCAAAACCGAATCCAGGGTTCTCTTTCGGGGGAAGGGAGGACGGGTGGGTGGGGTCAGTCCGGTGCAGCGTGGCCCCCGGGCTCCGGATGTCACCCCGCGGCTCTCGGATCCCCCTCCCAGCAACGTCGCGCCAGGCTCGCCGCGCGCCCAGCCTCCGCACCGGTGGGAGCCGGCCCAGGTTTCCTTCTCCTACCGGGGTCCATCCCTCTCGCCTCACAGCGACCCTGGCTACGCCGAGGCCGGAGCCGTTGTCGCCAAGTTGGCAGTGAGGCCGCAGCCCCGCCGCTCCGCCTTGGGCCTGAAAGCGCCGGGCTTCCGCCGGCAGGGGGCGTTGCAGCGGCGGCCCGAGGCCCGCGGTGCGGGGACCGACCCGAGGCTGGAACCTCGCTCTCAGCGTTGGGGGCGCGCAGCACCGCCGGGCGGGACTGGCCAGGCGTCAGGGGCCAGAGGCCAGGATCGCGGCACTCGCGGCGGCCCAGCTTGGCTCCGCGGTGCAGCGCCGGCACGCCCGGCCGCGGTCCCGGGCGACTCCCTCGGTGACGCTGGGCGCGTTCCTTCCTCTTCCTTTCGCCTCTCCGGCCCCGCCTTCCCTTCCCTCCGCCCACCTCCCCGAAGCGGAGCCGCCGCCGCCAGCCGCGCCGTCATGTCGGCCCCCGCCGAGTCCCCTCATCCTGCCGCCAGCGCCCGGATCTCGCCCAAGCTTGGCGGAGCCACAGCCTCAGGAGCCGCCACGCCCGCAGGCCCGGGCCCGGCGCCGCACCAGCAGAACGGTGAGGCGGCCCGCCCCAGCGGAGCGCGGGGCCTAGCGCCGGCGGGGCAGCCTGCGCGGCCGCTCAGGACACACCGGGCCGGGCCCAGAGGGGTGATGGGGCGGGGGATGCCGGGGATGGGGGCGAAGGTGTGGGGAGCCGCGGACCAGGCCAAGCTGGGGGCGGACCGTGGGGGGGGGCGCGGGGGGAGGGGACGGGCGCCCTGGCGCGGGGGCGGGGGCCGACCCGGGAGAGCTGGGGCCGGGGCTGTTTACGTAATGTGACCCTAGGCCCGAAGGCGTCCGGGGTTAGTAGGGGAGGTGGACAAGGAGGGGCCCAGGTCCGCTTTAAAAAACCCTCGTAACCCGGCCTGAGCGCCGGCGAGTTGCCCCGAACGACCCTTTCGCCGGCGAAAAGCCGAGGCCGCGGAGTGCGCGGTCCGGGGAAGCCTGGTGTAGCCCGCGAGCTGCACGGATTGTGCCCTTCCCCGTCTCAGGAAAATTGCTTTGATTTCTGCGGCCCAGCGAGCACGTTGCCTTGAAGGGAACTTAAGTTAGCGCTCAAGTTTGTAGACAAAAGGGTGTAAATATGCAACACAAGTGTAACCGTAATCCTGACCCAGTTCGGCCGCAGGCTCTGTCATTGCTGCTGCGGCTGCCGCTCTGGCGTTCGGAGTCTGCTTGTGGTGTCGGAAAGGGAGCAGGTGTCAGACGGATTTAAACGAACACCTTTAGATTGGGGGGGGGGGGGTCCGCCAGCTCCACTTTCAGAAAGACGACAGCATGCTAGAGTTGGCCCCGCTTGGAGGGAAGCTTCCAAGGCCTTCACACAGGCAGCAGCCAGTGCGACTTGAAAGCCGCGGTCATGCTAAAGTCGTAGCATTTTTAGTATGCGGGAGATTCAAGTGAAAAACGATCGTTTCTAGGATATTTATTCCCTGATCATTGGGATCTGAATGTTAGTGGGTGGTGCCGGGGAAGGGGGACCTCACGTTATAAACTTGATAGTATTTTAGGTGAGAACCCTCGAAAGTCATGAAAAAGGCCCTGTTTTTGTAAGAGAACAAAACTACACTAGTACTTTTCAAACAGTTGTTAGACTGACCTGTTTTGTCCAAATTGTTAATGGAAATTCACTGGACTATATAAATCAGTTCAGCCACTATGTGGTTTTTCAGCTGACGCTTTTCAAACATGAATACCGTTTATCCTGAGTATCAGAGGTTGAATTTTTTTTTCCCCCCATAAAAGTGATGTCTTGGGCCGGCTATCCTTTGGATCAGCCATACTTGTCAATATTACATGCTTTACTTCTGGTGGTCATTGTTTACGAGGGTGTAGAGTGAACAGTGTAGTAGTTTTTATGTTCCTGTCCTGAACATTCATAAAGATATTTCTGAGCAGTGTTTGTCCTTGTCAACTTGATATAAATTGTTGTTTTTCCTTTTAAACGGTCTTCTGTGTAAAGGAACTAGCACATGTTTTTTTAAGGAGAGATTGCAAGTCTTTTGGAGTATTGTAAACCCATGTTTAACAGTGATCCAAGGATTGTCTTTTCTTGATTTTCTGGGTATGCATTATTTTGTTAGTGAATGATTCTTTTTTAAGATTTTATTTATTTAACAGAGATCACAGGTAGGCAGAGAGGCAGGCAGAGAAATAGAGGAGGAAGCAGGCTCTCCGCGGAGCAGAGAGAGCCTGATGTGGGGCTGGATCCCAGGATCCTGGGATCATGACCTGAGCCCAAGGCAGAGGCTTTATCTCACTGAGCCACCCAGGTGCCCTGTGAATGATTTTTTAAAAGTGGCAAATATGACTCTTAGCCTTACAAATTTTGTGAAGGCCCAGGATATCTATTGTAATGAGGATATTAAATCTGTTAAGAACATTAGAAGCCAAATATAGATGATGCTTAGTTTCTACTGTTTGTAATCATTACTTTAACATAATTCATTTCAGCATTTGTTGGTATTTACCAGTTGGGTACTTAATAATAGCCTAGTAGAAATCAGAATCCCTGCCTGTATCCTAAATTCACCTTTTATTTTGTTGACATTCAAGTTGATTCTGACCTTGATGGATTTGAAGGGTAGGAATAAGAGGGCAAGACTGTCTTGAGGCAGAGGTTACAGCATGAACTAGTCTCTAATTGTGAAAGTGCATGGCATGTTTAGAAACTAAGCTGTCAAGCGGCAAGAAGTGTCCTGGGTAATAGGGAGAACCCAAGGCATTGAAGCTAAAAGGAATACTTAAAAAGGGGTCAGGTTGCAGAAAAGCCTTAAATGTCATTGTCATGGAATTTGGAAATTAAATTCCTCCTACATTCCATTTCCTTCATAGGCCAAGAGAGTAAATTTTACCAGTTCTCATCACAAGAAAAAAAAAAATCTGTAATTATGTATGGTGACAGACGTTAACCACACTTATTCTATGATCATTTTTGTAATTTATACAAATATTGAATCATGTTGCATACTGGAAACTAATAGAGCCTATGTCAGTTATATCTCAATTTAAAAAAGATAAAGAACTAGGGTCAATTTTTTTGTTGTTTTGTGGAAGGTAGTAGCTTAAGTTGAGAAGTAACAAGGTCAAATCTAGTTTTTGGGTTTGTGGTTTTTTGTTTTTTGGGTTTTTTTGCTAATCTTAGAAAAAAATTTTTTGCTGCATTGTATTGGCATTTATAGATAAAGATTAAGCAATCCTTCGGGGTTTTGGTTTATTCTTTAGGCCTACATGAAACAGTTTGCCTTTTAATGTGTCTCCATGGAATTCTAGACATGGTGAAAAGAAACAGGTCAGAAGTGTGCATATGAAACATTACAGAAGACAGAATTGTTAAACTGAAATGGTGTCTAGTGATCACTTATTTTAATGGTTATCCAACATTTTAAAAATCAGATTTGTTTTTTCAAAGAAAGTAGTGGCTAGAGCACTGATGGAGAAATCTGAAAAAAGTGAACCTGCTACAGTTAAAATAGAGGTAGGGGTTCAGGTGTTCTTGGAGTGCAATCTGAAAAACACCTGGTCCACTTTTGTAGATGTCCAGTTTTGTAGATGAAACCAAGATCCAGAAAGGTTAGGTGGGTATGTTTTTCACCATTTCCTGTGTAAACTTTGTGAGGGTTGCAGTTTTTGTTGCTCTTGTCACTGCTGTATATTCAGGTATTCATTAAACATTTGTTACATCAAGTCCAATTCAGTCTTCCTAATTCCTCCAGTTCTCTTTCTATTAAGAGACTATAGAAAGTCTCTTTAGAGACTTTGACCTGTTTTTGCAAGGGTAGGGAATAGGCAGAAAACTGAGACTTCATTATCACTTTTGTTTTCTAGTTTTAACTGCTCACATGCTTTCCCCCCTACTCATTTGAAGATACAGTTTGACTTGAGCCTGTGATGTACTTGTCTTAAACTTCCTTTTGTATACTTGTATTTCTATACTTCAGTTTTTCACTGAGCAGGTTATGGGCTTTTAGAATTATTTGTACTTCCATATGAAGTGTTAATTGAATATTCTTCAGATTTTACTCCACCTTTTGAGAGTCTCTCCAAAGCCCAGTCCTCAAAGAAGGGAAGATTGGGTGAAATAATATCCTGGTAATATGGTGGTGTAATTCCAAAATTTCTCCCAGTTGACTTAAAAGAGATGTTTTAATTAGTTTATTTATTTATGTATTTATTTTAAAGGGTTTGTTTATTTATTAGGCAGCAAGAGAGGGAACACGAGCAGGGGGATTGAGAGAGGGAGAAGCAGTCCTCCCACCAAGCAGAGCGCCCGATGCGGGACTCAATCCCAGGGCCCTGGAATCACAACCTGAGCCAAAGGCAGAGACTTAACTCAGCCGCCCAGGTGCCCCTGAAAGAGATAGTTTAAAAGCTTTTTGGGAGGGGGCACTCAGATTTAACAGTAAACCACTATCGATTCATTCTATTTAAGAAGCAAATGGTGCTCGTTTTCAAATGAAAACGTGTTTTCTTATTTCCATATGCCTTTTCCAGGAATGATACTACTGGCAGTTTTACCATTTCTATAGCCGATCATGTGAGAAAGATGAGTTAGTAATGGGAATTACTGGGATCCATTATGGAAGATATAAACATACCCTTTGCTCAGCAGTACTATCTGGTCAGTTATAGGAAACCTTTCAGCTTTGAGAGCACATGCAAAATTTAAAAGGATGAAAATCTCCCTAGTGTGTCTGAAGTAAGTTCCTTTTGCTCAGAGCAGGATCTGTGTCTCAGGTTTCTAGTCTTCCTTTATAGTTTAGCAGAAGCATCAGGTCCTCTGGTGAAGATATTGCCATGGTGTAATGTAACCATCTGGATACAGCATTTCCTTCTAAGCTGATGAATATCTCGAGAATCTTAAAAATCATTCCTTATGTAAACAAGTGCCTTTTATCTGGGTTTAACTTTTCTTCATTGCTGTTTGTGTTGCATTAGTTATTGTGGTATCTTATTCCTACTCCACACCCTCCCCCCCCGTCCCCCCCCTCCCCCCGGTTTCTGAGACTAGATCTGTAATAATTTTTGTAAACCCCATTCCTTGCCACTGGTTATAGTATTTCAGCTAACTTCATTTTCCTAATTATCTGTAAACCCTGAAGTATTAGAAGCCTAAAGACACTGACATTTTTGAGCCAGTCTTCAGTGGACTTTCCTAGAAATGAGAGCATCCTCATAGACAGCCCTGCATGCGAGAGCAGATTGTGTTTTATTCAGAATTGTCAGAAGGTGTGGGCTAGTGAGAAGGTTGACGGCTTTGATACAGCTCCTGGTTTTGTAGAGGTAATTACTTAACATCTTTGAGCTAAAGGGGATAATAATACCTTCCTTCTAGAGTTGTTGAAAGAATTATATTAAATAAGTAACCATTTTTAAAGTACCTGGTGCTTAGCAAAATGAGATACTTAGCAAATGAGAGTCTCCTACATTCCATCTCCTTCAGAATACCAGGATATAATTTCTTCAGATGGTGGAGGCTATATGAGTTTTCCTCATCATATTCCCAATGGCCGCAGGCAGTAGGCACTCAACTGAGTAAGTGAACTTGGCTTCATATTCACTATTGTTTTTGAAGACGCCCCTTAAAGGATCTGTGTAGGGCCAGCTCTCCCTATCCTTTCCTATATTTAAGGCTTAATCACTGTTTCCGTCTTTTTTTTTTTTTTTTTTTTTTTAAGATTTTATTTATTTTATTTGACAGAGAGAGATCACAAGTAGGCAGAGAGGCAGGCAGAGACAGAGGGGGAAGCAGGCTCCCTGCTGAGCAGAGAGCCCGATGCGGGGCTCGATCCCAGGACTCTGAGATCATGACCTGAGCCGAAGGCAGCGGCTTAATCCACTGAGCCACCCAGGCGCCCCACACTGTTTCCGTCTTTTTATTATCTTCTTCCACTGCCCAGCCCTTCCTCCCTCCAACAGATCTGCTCTTGGAAGGTTCCCTCTAATGGCCATCTACCTCAGCTAGCTGGCTTGTGGGAAGGTGGATTTAATTGGTTTCAAGTTTTCTAAAATTCTGTGCTGGAACTGCTTGTAATAGGAGCCAAAGAAAAGCAGGATGAGGTAGGGAGGCGAGAGGGAGTAGTAAAATGCCTCGCCTAAGCCAATGGCCAAGTTGTAGCTTGCTTGTTTTTCCTAGTATTTCTGAGAAACAGGTATTGTGAAATAAGCTTTGGAACCTGCAATGCCTGGCCTTTTCATTACTTACCAACTATTTGAATCTGTATATATTAATAACCTTGCATGCCCTTATTTGTAAAATGATGATAGGATAGTGCTACTTCACAGGGTTGTTGTAAGAATCATGTAAGATTATATAGAGAAAAGCAAAGTATTTGGCATGTAGTAGGTTCTCAACCAGTATCTGTTTTGTTTTGGTCCCGTTACTCTTTTTTTTTTTTTTTTTAATATTTTATTTATTTATTTGACAGAGTGAGAGAGATCACAAGTAGGCAGAGAGGCAGGCAGAGAGAGAGGGGGAAGCAGGCTCCCCACTGAGCAGAGAGCCTGATACGGGGCTTGGGACCGTGAGGCCATGACCTGAGTGGAAGGCAGAGGCTTAACCCACTGAGCCACTCAGGCACCCCAGTCCCGTTACTCTTAACACTCTTTATTAAAGCAGCCAAAGAGGAAAACTGATGGACTTAATGCAGTGAGATTTCATCCAAATGGTCATATAGACTGTGTCTGGCTGTGGGCTCTGTCTGCCAGCAGTGACTGGGACAGTTAGTTTTGTAGCTATTAGTCTTCCATCAGAAAAGAATAATCCAGGGTATCCAGATGTGATTGGAATTCCTCATTTTAAAAAAGATTTAGAGAGAGAACACGTGGAAGTAGGGCAGGGCAGAGGGAGAAAGAGAGAGAATCTTTAAGCAGGCTCCCCACTGAGCACTGAGCCTGATGTGGATGGACCCTGAGATCATGACCTGAGCTGAAATGAAGAGTCAGATGCTCGACTGACTGAGCCACTCAGGCACCCCAGGAATTCCTCATTTTTTAAAATCACTAAGGGGCACCTGGGTGGCTCAGTGGGTTAAGGCTCAGTGGGTTAAGCCTCTGTCTTCGGCTCAGGTCATGATCTCAGGGTCCCGGGGTCGGGAGTCCCGCATCGCATCGGGCTGTCTGCTCAGCAGGGAGCCTGCTTTCCCCCTCCTCTCTCACTGCCTGCCTCTCTGCCTACTTGTGATCTCTCTCTCTCAAATAAATAAAATCGTCTTAAAAAAATAAAAATGTGGGCGCCTGGGTGGCTCAGTGGGTTAAGCCGCTGCCTTCGGCTCAGGTGATGATCTCAGAGTCCTGGGATCGAGTCCCACATCGGGCTCTCTGCTCAGCGGGGAGCCTGCTTCCTCCTCTCTCTCTCTGCCTGCCTCTCTGCCTACTGGTGATCTCTCTCTGTCAAACAAATAAATAAAATATTTAAAAAAATAAAAAAATAAAAAAATAAAAATGAAATCACTAGGGGTGTGGTGGTCATATATTTTTTATGCTTGTAAAAAATGTGTATTTTAGCAACATTATTGATACTTTATTGCCAGGGGTCCTATATCCAAAATATTGAGTAATCAGTACTACGTGTACTGATGACTAAATGGATACCAGCCTTGACACCAGAACAGGATCCTGTAAGCCTGTAATGTTCCAGGCCTTCGTCTTTTAATTAGCCGGATCATGAGGAGGTCTTGTGGGTCTGGGGCAAGGGGCCAGCTTTGTGGGGTATAACGGGAAAGCAGGATCAGGGCTGTGTGACTATTTACTGGTGGCATTCTTTAACAAAAATGATTGTTAAAATGCATAGTAGCTGGATATTGACCTATTTCTTGGTAGTTCAGTGATGAATAAATTATGTTCTTATTTCTGATTCTGCCTCTCCAGGTTAGTATGAATGTGTCTCTGTAGGATAGAGGAGCTTATACTTTGCTAACCTTGATGTTCTTTTTAAGGTGCTGAAAAAAAACCAATCTGACTTAAAAAATATTGAAATGTGATTCAAGAAAAGACTAATGAAGCAAATATTCTTGATATTAAAAATGTTACTTCTGGGACGCCTGGGTGGCGCAGTGGGTTAGGCCTTGCCTTTGGCTCGGGTCATGATCCCAAGGTCCTGGGATCAAGCCCTGCATCGGGCTCTCTGCTCAGTGGGGAGCCTGCTTCCCTCTCTCTCTCTGCCTGTCTCTCTGCCTACTTGTGATTTCTCTCTCTCTGTCAAATAAATAAGTAAAATCTTTTAAAGAAATGTTACTTCTCTGACAAGGGAGAAGATGAGGAAACTCATTTAAGGAGAGCTTATGATTAATTTTTTTTTTATAAATGTATAGTGACTAGATATTTCATAAAATATTTACCTTGTAAATTTGGATTTTCATGTCTGGTTTGCTTACAGCAAGAATAGAATAAACTTTTTTTTGGTGGGAATCTAGTCTCTAGAAAGAGATTATGTTCCTGAGGCAGATACATCCTTTGGGTAGATCTTGTGATAATTTAGTCTTGCCAAGAAGGGCATAGATGCCTAGAGAAAACCAGAGGCTGTATCTAACTGGTATCTAACTGATGGTATAAGCCAGGCTGACCAGCTAAGTACCTCTATTGAAAGGTATATAGCCGTGCCAGTTACCGGAGGCGGCGGGGCGGCAAGGGCGGCGAGCGGGTCCTTGTGGCCTAGAAAAGTCCTGCAAAAATGTCTCTGTACCCATCTCTTGAAGACCTGAAGGTAGACAAAGTTATTCAGGCTCAAACTGCCTTTTCTGCAAACCCTGGCAACCTAGCAATTTTGTCTGAAGCTTCTGCTCCCATCTCTCAAGATGGAAATCTCTATCCTAAATTGTATCCGGAGCTCTCCCAGTACATGGGCCTGAGTTTAAATGAAGAACAAATCCGTGCAAATATGGCCGTGGTCCCTGGAGCACCAGTTCAGGGGCAGTTGGTGGCAAGACCTTCTAGTATGAACTATATGGTGGCTCCTGTAACTGGTAATGATGTTGGAATTCGTAGAGCAGAAATTAAGCAAGGGATTCGTGAAGTCATTTTGTGTAAGGATCAAGATGGAAAAATTGGGCTCAGGCTTAAATCAATAGATAATGGCATATTTGTTCAGCTGGTCCAGGCAAATTCTCCAGCCTCATTGGTTGGTCTGAGATTTGGGGACCAAGTACTCCAGATCAATGGGGAAAACTGTGCAGGCTGGAGCTCTGATAAAGCACACAAGGTACTCAAACAGGCTTTTGGAGAGAAGATTACTATGACTGTTCATGACAGGCCCTTTGAACGGACAGTTACCAAGCATAAGGTTAGTACTGGACATGTTGGCTTTATCTTTAAAAATGGAAAGATAACATCCATAGTGAAAGATAGTTCTGCAGCCAGAAATGGTCTTCTCACAGAACATAACATCTGTGAAGTCAATGGGCAGAATGTCATTGGGCTGAAGGATTCTCAAATTGCAGACATACTGTCAACTTCTGAGACTGTAGTTACTATTACAATCATGCCTGCTTTTATCTTTGAACATATTATTAAACAGATGGCACCAAGCATTATGAAAAGCCTGATGGATCATACCATTCCTGAGGTTTAAAAGTCATGGCACAATGGAAACTTCACTGAACTCCAGTTTACTTCTTGGGCAACCTAACTTTATATTATGCACATGAAGCTTTCTAGGAGCCAGAGAGCATATGCTGCATGAAGACCTTTCTATCTTACATTATGGCTTGGAATCTTACTGTTCTGATTGGATATCTTGTTCACACTTCAAGATCATTGTAGCCTTATCCTGGTTTTACTGATGTGAAACTTTGGACAGATTTTAACTGATTTTCATAGAGTAGTTTCTTTACTGGAAACCTGATGCTTTTACAAGCCATTATGATTAGAATGACTGATACAGGCTTAGCTCTGTGTTAGAACCAGTCACCTTTATCTTACATATCAAGTAGTGCTGTTCATATTACTTTAGTTCTATGGTATAATTGCATTTTTAATGTGTAACCATAGTACATGTAGAATGACTGCTTTTGATGTTTTTTTAGTTCTGTGTGAGTGTGTGTGCGTGTAAAATACCAATTAAGTACACTGGTTTCATTCCATGTAAGCATTATACAGTGTATGTAGGTTGCTAGAGATTGTGTTGATCATCATTTAATTAGAACTACCTTTACTTAATATGCTTCAACTGTCGCCTTAACTGTGTTAAGCATCTAGAATAAAAGCCAAAATATAACTATTGCTGTCTTTCTAAAACCCAAAATGCAGTTCTGTGTTAAACTGAAATGTACACTAGCCCAGAACAATGTAATGGTACATACTGAGCTATAGCATAGCTGCTTAGTTGCATTTGAGATTTTCTAGTCAGTTGTGTAATGGAAATTTCTTTCTTCTAAAACTTACCGGTATTACTTTCCAAGAAATGATTCATTATATATTAAATGTAAAAATTCTTATACCAAATAGGATAAAGTTTTGACTCCCTTTATTCATTTGTAGATTAAGTGGAATAATACTTAATTTTGTCTTTAATATTCTGTAACCTCACTACTTTGGGGTGGTCTTAGGATGTTTCCCAGGTAATCTGTTCCATTTCCTGACCCCTCCCTACAAAATGGAAGTGACACTTTATCCTGATTTTTTTTCTTTATGGTTTATGCCTATTTCATCTTAATTAAATATGTATAAATAAAAAAAAGAAAGGTATATAGCCTATTTGTTGAAAATCTTATATTTACTTCTCAAGTCAGTTTGATAACAGTGAGTAGATAATGTGTTAGAATAATCTGTTTCCTTTTTTATACAGACATACCTCACTTGAGGCTAAGAATGTAGAAGCTTTTCAGAGATTGTATATAATCTGAATTTTTCTGCTTTTCAGTGATTTGTTGATGCTCTTTTTGTGGATGCGGTAATTATATTACTTCATTGATTCTAAGACACTTTTTTTTTTACATTTTTATCTCTGAATTTGGGGAGCATCTTAGAATTGGTAATTTTTTTTTTTTAAGATCTTATTTATTTATTCGTCAGAGAGAGAGGCAGACAGAGAGGGAAGCAGGCCCCTGCTGAGCAAGGCGTCCGATATGGGACTCATCCCAGGACTCTGGGATCATGACCTGAGCTAAAGGCAGACACTTAGCCGACTGTGCCAAACAGGTGTCCCAGAATTGGTGAAATTTTGAAATTGGTTTCACTGAAACTGTAGAAGTTACAGTATAGTTTTTTGAAAAGCTGCCGTTGACATCTGATGTGGTGAGCTGAGTAATGGCCCGGTACTATGTTCGCATCCTAATCTTTGAAATCTTTGCAGCTAAGATTAGGAAGTGGGGATATTATCCTGGATCTGGGTGGGCCTGATATAATCACAACAGACCTGATTAGAGGGAATCAGAAGGAGTCAGCCAGCAGAGAAAGTAATGAGACCACAGAAGCAGAGGTGGGAGTGATGAGCTTTGAAGATGGAGGAAGGGGACACAAGCCAAGGAATGCAGGTGGCCACTAGAAACTGAAAAAGGCAGGGAGAGGGATTCTCTTCTTGGAGCCTCAGAAGGAACCATCTCTGCCCATGACACTTGGACCTTAGCCCCATGAACTGATTTTGGGCTTCTGACCCCCAGAACTATAAAATAATAAATTTGTGTTGTTTCAAGCCACTAAATTTATGGTAATTTGTTACAGTAGCAGAATATACCTTGTAGGTTTAAAGAGCAGCATCATCAAAACACCTTAGATATAATGAAATACAGTATATTACTATTTTTCTTTTGTTTCAAGTGATGTTCTTGTATTTGAATTAGTAGAGTAAAATGTGTAAAATGGCACAGTAAACAAGTTCAAATCTACAAGAACATATTTGTTCTTGTACTAGAGTGTAAGTTGCTTTAAGTAGTGAAAGCTCTTTAAAGTTTTGTGTTTTCTTTTTACTTACCATGTAATCTTTGTTGATCCATCATGAGGAGGGAAATGCCTAATTCAGAAATACTTGATGATTATTTACTAGACTTTACTAGACTCAGAATATAGGAATGGTTTCCATGAGCCAGGCACTATGCTGAGCTTTAGGGATGTGATAGAGCTGAGAGCAAACTAGACTCCTTCACTGAGTTTGCAGTCAGACAGTTAAAGTAGCATGTGAAAAGTGCTAGCATTGTGGTCCAGGATACTACAGATGCATCATTAAGTAGCCATTCACTTGCTGGGTTAGCAGATGTTTTCTAGAAGCAGAGCTGAACTAAGATCTGAAGAATGAGTAAAAGTTGATCAGATGAAGGGGGGAAGAGGGAATTTTTAAAGATTCCAGGTTGGGGGGTGGTCAGAGGTGAACAAACACAGTTTGAGAAAAATTTAGTATGGTCAGAGTACGTGTGGAACAGTGTTTCTCAGCCTTTTTATACTCATGGCTACCTTAGTGCTAAAATTTTAGGTGGTAGCATTCTTGAAGGAATTAAACTTTAGACACTTGCATTTTAAAAAAGCAGATTTTAGAAAAGTATCACATGTTTATTTGATCCCCTTCAGAAGGCTTTACAAGGCAACTTAACTGTATTCTGCGCTTACCAACCCCTTTGATGGCCTTTTGAGGTAAAACTCTCACATACACTCTTTCCTGATATGTTGTGGCTTCCTTGCTCCCTTCCTACTAGGTCATCATTCTGTGTCACTTTGACCTAATGATAGGCACCTCTGGTTTAACAAAATTACGTTTTATTTACTGATCTCTCTCTCTGTCTCTCTTAAATAAATAAATAAAATCTTTAAGAAAAAATTCTTAAAAAACATAGAAAGGCTGCAATCAAGGCGTCAGCAGGGCTGAATTCCCTCCTCGAAGCTGAGGGAGAGTATCCGTTTCCTTACCTTTTCCCACTTTTAGAGGCTGCCCGCATTCCTTGATTCATGGTCCCTTCTTTCTGTCTTCAAAGCCAGTAACATCTGGCACCATCTCTTAGGATCTTCTGTAGTCACATCTCCCTGACTCTGTTCTGCTTTTAAGGACTCTTACAATTACGTTGAGCTCACCTGGATAATCCAGGCTTTTCTCCTGTTTTTAAGGTCAGCTGGTTAACGATCCTGATACAGTCTGCAGCCTCAGCTCCCTTTGCCATGTAATGTATCATATTCACATGTTCTGTTGAGTAGGACATGGACATTTTGGCAGCGGGGCATTGGTGAATTATTGTGGCTCCCAATGTCTTACAGACTATGTTTAAAATTTTGAATTTTTTCTTGATGGCAAGAAAAACCATTAGAAAACTTTAAACAGAGAAATAACATGACCAGATTTGCTTTCTAGGAAGATCACTCAGGTTATGTGTGGTGCAATCATTTGTCTAAAAAACAGTGTCATAGAGGGGCGCCTGGGTGGCCCAGTCAGTTAAGTGTCTGCCTTTAGCTTAGGTCATGATCTCAAGGTCCTGGGATCGAGCCCCACATCAGGCTCCCCGCTCAGAGGGGAGTCTGCTTCCTTCATCATGCTCCACTCCCTGCCCCGGCTTATGTGTGCACACACTCCCTCTCTCTCTTTCTCAAATGAATAAATATAATTTTTTAAAAGTTGTGTCAGTTTAGTAAGTCATTGCCAGCACTTTTTCCCATTTATGCTTTAAAAGCTTATTTTGCAATAATTTTAGATTTGCAGAAGTGATGCAAAGATAGTACAGAAAATGCCTTGTTCTTCACTCAGCTTCCTCTAAGTATTACATCTTCTCATGTCTTAACATCTTACAAAATCATGGTACATTTATCAAAACTAGGAAATTAACATTACTGAAATACCATTAGCTAAACTATACCATTTCCACCATTTTTTTTTTCTGTCCCTGAATACAGTCCAAGATATCTTGTTGTATTTAGTTGTCATGTCTCCTTAGCTTCCTTTGATCTGTGACAGAGCCTTAGTTTTTTGTTTGTCTTTTAGGGCTTTGACAGGACCAGTTAGTTATTTTGTAGACAGTTCCTCACTTTGCTGATGCTTTCCCATGATAGGCTGGGTGGATTCTTAAGAATTTATGAATTTTTAGGAAGAATAGCACAGAGGCGAAGTGTCCTTACCACATCATATCATATCAGGGATTATATATATCCGCTTGTTTTATAACTAGTTTTGTTAATCTCTTGAACACTAGATTGAAGTGTCTTAGCTCAGACCTCTATGACAAAATGCCATAGATGGGGCGCCTGGATGGCTCAGTCATTAAGCATCTCCTTCTTATACGGATACTAATTCCATCATGAGGGTCCTACCCTTGTGACCTGTTCTAAGTCTAATTACTTCCCAGAGGCCCCATCTTAAAACTATCAAACTGGGGGATAGGGTTTCAATTTATGAATTTGAGAGGACATATTCAGTCTCTAATAGAGGCTGCCAAGTTCCTCCACTGCAAAATTAATATTTTTTTTCTACTGTTTGTTAGGAGTAACTTAACTTCAGCCCACATTCAACAGAAGGGGAATTAAGAATTATACTTTTCCTTCTGCAGTGAGGTGTATCAAATAATTTGTAGTTATATGCTGAAATCACAGTAATTCCTAAATATTCTTGGGGAGATACTTTACTATCCTGCTGCTGCTTAAAATTTTATCCACTAATTTTAGCATTCCTCAGTGGCTCACACCTGTAGTGATTTTTACTATGGAATTCTAATGGTAATTTTCTCTTTTCCTCATTTATTCTACATTTATTATTTGGATTTTTTCCGTATTTTTCCGTAAGGAAGACTTGCCCTCTTTTTTTCATTTTAAAATATTTTCAGTCATTTCTATTATTTTGGACTCATGAATATTTACTTTATTCTTTGAATTATAGCACTACCATTATTTATATTTGTTGCTCAGATTGGTACAGTTTTAGCCATTGACATCTCTTTGAGGTTGTCTCCTGTGTTTCTCTGCTGCCACTGTTGTGTTTTTCGACTGCTTCCCTACTTTCTTTTTTTTTTTTTAATTTTTAAATTTTTTTATAAACATATGATGTATTATTAGCTCCAGGGGTACAGGTCTGTGAATCGCCAGGTTTACACACTTCACAGCACTCACCATAGCACATACCCTCCCCAATGTCCATAACCCCACCACACTCTCCCGACCACCCTCCCACCAGCAACCCTCAGTTTATTTTGTGAGATTAAGAGTCTCTTATGGTTTGCCTCCCTCCCGATCACATCTTGTTTCATTTATTCTTTTCCTACCCCCCCCCCCTTTGCGTCTCCACTTCCTCATATCAGGGAGATCATATGATAGTTGTCATTCTCCGATTGACTTACTTCGCTAAGCATAATACCCTCCAGTTCCACCCACATTATCACAAATGGAAAGATTTCATTTCTTTTGATGGCTGCATAGTATTCCATTGTATATATATGCCACATCTTCTTTCTCCATTCATCTGTTGATGAACATCTAGGTTCTTTCCATAGTTTGGCTATTGTGGACATTGCTGCTATAAACATTCAGGTGCATGTGCCCCTTCAGATCACTACGTTTGTATCTTTAAGGTTAATACCCAGTAGTTCAATTGCTGGGTCATAGGGTAGCTCTATTTTCAACTTTTTGAGGAACCTCCATGCTGTTTTCCAGAGTGGTTGCACCAGCTTGCATTCCCACCAGCAGTGTAGGAGGGTTCCCCTTTCTCCGCATCCTCACCAGCATCTGTCATTTCCTGACTTGTTAACTTTAGCCATTCTGATTTTCGTGAGGTGGTATCTCATTGTGGTTTTGATTTGTATTTCCCTGATGCCGAGTGATGTGGAGCACTTTTTCATATGTCTGTTGGCCATCTGGATGTCTTCTTTGCAGAAATGTCTGTTCATGTCCTCTGCCCATTTCTTGATTGGATTATTTGTTCTTGGGGTGTTGAGTTTGCTAAGCTCTTTATAGATTTTGGATACTAGCCCTTTATCTGATACATCATTTGCAAATATCTTCTCCCATTCTGTCAGTTGTCTTTGGTTTTGTTAATTGTTTCCTTTGCTGTGCAAAAGCTTTTGATCTTGATGAAATCCTGAAAGTTCATTTTTGCCCTTGCTTCCCTTGCCTCTGGCAATGTTTCTAGGAAGAAGTTGCTGTGGCTGAGGTCGAAGAGGTTGCTGCCTGTGTTCTCCTCAAGGATTTTGATGGATTCCTTTCTCACATTGAGGTCCTTCATCCATTTTGAGTCTGTTTTTGTGTGTGGTGTAAGGAAATGGTCCAGTTTCATTTTTCTGCATGTGGCTGTCCAATTTTCCCAACACCATTTGTTGAAGAGGCTGTCTTTTTTCCATTGGACATTCTTTCCTGCTTTGTCAAAGATTAGTTGACCATAGAGTTGAGGGTCTATTTCTGGGCTCTCTATTCTGTTCCATTGATCTATGTGTCTGTTTTTGTGCCAGTACCATGCTGTCTTGATGATGACAGCTTTGTAATAGAGCTTGAATTCTGGAATTGTGATACCACCAACTTTGGCTTTCTTTTTTTTTTTTTTTTTTTTTTTTAAAGATTTTATTTATTTATTTAACAGAGATCACAAGTAGGCAGAGAAACAGGCAGAGAGAGATGAAGAAGCAGGCTCCCCGCTGAGCAGAGAGCCCGATGCGGGGCTCGATCCCAGGACCCTGGGATCATGACCTGGGCTGAAGGCAGAGGTTTTAACCCACTGAGCCACCCAGGCGCCCCTGGCTTTCTTTTTCAATATTCCTTTGGCTAGTCGAGGTCTTTTCTGAATCCATATAAATTTTAGGATTATTTGTTCCATCTCTTTGAAAAAAAAGGATGGGATTTTGATAGGGATTGTGTAGATTGCTTTAGGTAGCATAGACATTTTCACAATATTTATTCTTCCAGTCTATGCTTCCCTACTTTCTGACACTTCAAGATACTCCATTTTTCCTTGCCCTATCGTAGCACCAGAGTCAGTCCTTTGTCCCAGGAGCCCTAGTTCCTTTTTTTAGGGCATGGTATTTAGAAACTGAGAATTGGGCCATGAAAATATTGTAGCTCCTGGCATATCACTGCCTCAAGGCTTTCTCAGTAGACAGAGTCAGGAGATATATATGTATCTACTAAATTATGTATGTAAACATCTCCATAATTATATCTACGTCTGTCCCTCTGTGTATATATATTAACATCCTTCAGTTGGGTTATCCTACATGTAATGCAATTAGACTGATCTGTCAGTTTTTATTCTATCTATCCTAGTTTTTTTTTTCTTTTCTTTTTTTAAGAAGTTTGTGCTAGTAGCTTCTGGTTTGGTTGGGGTTTTTTTGTTTGTTTAGATTTTATTCATTCATTTGACAGACAGAGATCACAGAGAAGCAGGCAGAGAGAGAGGAGGAAGCAGGCTCCCTGTAGGGAGCCCGATGTGGGGCTTGATCCCAGGACCCCAGGACCATGACCTGAGACGAAGGCAGAGGCTTTTAACCCACTGAGCCACCCAGGCGGCCCCTATCCTAGATTATCTTGACATCCTGGTTGATTTTTTTTTTTTAACAAAAATTTGCATTTAGTACAACTTGCTTGTATTTTTTGTAGTGTGCAGCTCCATGGGTTTTGACAAATGCATGCAGTCAAGTATCTACCACCACAGTATCATATAGATCAGTTCTGTTACTATAAAATGGCCTTAACGTAGTCCTGTTGTAATCTTCATCTCTTCCTGCATCAGCCCTGACAACTATTGCTCTGTTTTCCAATTCTGTCATTCTGCTTTTCCAGAATGTCATATAAATGGCATCTTTATAAAATATGTAGTCTTTTAGGTCTCGTTTCTCTCACTGAGTTACATTCATCTGTGCTGTTGCATGAATCGGTTGTCTGTTCCCTTTTATTACTGTGTACTATTCAATTGTATGTGTGTACTGGGATTGTGTAACCATCCTCTGTTGTTGAATATCTTGATTGTTTCTTGTTTTTGCTGATTGTGAATAAAGCAGTTGTAAACATTCATGTATTGGTTTTTGTGGGAGCACAAGTTTTTGGCTCACTTAGGTTAAACATGTCGGAGTAGCACTGCTGGGTCAAATGGTAAATACAGTTGATTATGAACAACATGGGTTTAAACTGCATGTGTCCACTTATGCAGATTTTTTTCGATAAATACAGTACAGTACTATAAATGTGTTCTCTTCCTTATGATTTTCTTAGTAACATTTTCTTTTTTATAGCTTACTTTAGTATAGTTATGTACAAAATATATGTTAAGTTTGTTACTGGTAAGGCTTTTGGTCAACAGTAGACTATTGGTAGTTAAGTTTTGGGGGAGTCAAAAGTTATACTCAGATCAACTGTGCAGGGTGTTCTTGCTCCTAATCTCTGTGTTGTTCAGGGGTCTGTGTTGTTTTTTATTTGACAGAGAGAGACACAGCAAGAGAATGAACACAAGCAAGGGGAGTGGGAGAGGGAGAAGCAGGCTTCCGCGCAGCAGGGAGCCCGATACGGGGCTCAATCTCAGGACCCTGGGATCATAACCCGAGCTGAAGGCAGATACTTAACAACTGAGCCACCAAAGCGCCCCTATATTTAACTTTAATAGAACTTGCCAAACTATTTTCCAAGGTGGCAAAATAGTACTATTTTGCATTCCCTCCAGTAATGAATGAGAGTTCCTGTTGCACCACATCTTTGCCAACATTTGATATTCTGTGATTTTTGGGGGGGTGGGGTTTAGTTAGTCTAATGGATGTATAGCAATGTTTCATGGTTTAATTTGCATTCCCTAATGATTAATGATGAGCATCTTTGTGTATGTTTATTGTCATCCCTATATCTTCTTTGGTGACTCTATTTTCAGACCTTTTGCCAGGTTTTTGGTTGGATTATTATTTCTTAATAAATTCTGGATACAAATCATTGGGCATTTGATTTGCAAATATTATCCCCTTGTCTGTAGCTTGTCTTATAATCCTCTTAGTGGTTTTTGTAAATTGAAGGTTTTTAATTTGATAAAGTCGCTTTTTCAATTTTTTTTTAAAGATTTTATTTATTTAGTTGACAGAGATCACAAGTAGGCAGAGAGGCAGGCAGAGAGAGAGGAGGAAGCAGGCTCCCAGCTGAGCAGAGAGCCTGATGTGGGGCTCAATCCCAGGACCCTGGGACGATGACCTGAGCCAAAGGCAGAGGCTTTAACCCACTGAGCCACCCAGGTGCCCCAGTATTTTCTGTTCTTAATCATGCCTACATAATCTTCTATACTTTCTTCTGGGAGTTTTTAAGTTTGACTTTCAAAAAAAAAAAAAATCAAAGAAAAATTTGACTTTCAGATCTATGAGTCATTTTGACTTAAATTTTGCTTAAGACCTGAGATATGTTGAGTTTCATTTTTTGAATATGGACCACAGCAGCCACATTTGTTGGAAATACTATCTTTTCTTTATTGAATTGGCTCGAAAGCTTTGTCAAAAATCAGTTGGCTGTATTTTTGTGACTCTATTTCTAGAGCCCCTTTTTTATTATGTTCTACGTGTCTGTCCTTTATTGGTACCACACTTTTTTGGATTATTGTAGCATATAAAGCAAACCTTGAAATTGGGTAATATGAGTCCTCCAACTGTGCTTTTTCACAATTGTTGAGATTTTAGTACCTTTGCCTTTCCATAGAAATTTTAGAATCAGCTTGTTGATATCTATAAAAGAGCCTATTGGTATTTTTATCACGGCAACATCAAACTTAAAGATCAAAACTGAAATAATTTATATCTTAAAACCAAGGTTTTCAGTTCACAAATACAGTATATCATTCCATTTTTTTATTTTTTTATTTTTTTTTTAAAGATTATTTATTTATTTATTTGACAGAGAGAGAGAGAGATCACAAGTAGGCAGAGAGGCAGGCAGAGAGAGAGAGGAGGAAGCAGGCTCCCTGCCGAGCAGAGAGCCCGATGCGGGACTCGATCCCAGGACCCTGAGATCATGACCTGAGCCGAAGGCAGCGGCTTTACCCACTGAGCCACCCAGGCGCCCTCATTCCATTTTTTTAAAGAAATCCTTGCTTTCCTCCGTGTTTTGTAGTTTTCGGCATATAGGTCCTTCACATATTTCATTAGATTTATATTTTAAGTACTTTCTTGTGATATTATAAATAGTACTGTTTTTTAAAAATTGTGAATCCTATTTGTTCGTTATTTAGTGTGAGAAGTGCATTTGACTCTTACATACCGATCTTCTGTCTTGTGACTTTGATAAACTCACTTACTATTAGTTCCAGGCTTTTCTTTTGTCTTTTTTTCTCTCTCTTTTTTAAATCCTGTCATTCTGTAAATATCGCTTTATTCTTTTCTAGTCTGTGTGCCATTTATTTCTTTTTCTTGCCTTACTAAAGTACGTGGTAAATCCTGAACTTTGTTGAGTAGGGGAGTGGCTTTTATTTTTTTACTGTGAGCGTGTGGTAGTGAAGAATATGGTAATTACTAGTGTTGCTTAGTGCCATTGCTTCAGTTTATGCCACAGGACCAGCGTGTTACCCATCATTGCTTTTGTGCCATTAGTACAAATGTCACCACAGTGAAGAAGGCAGAGATTTTAATATTGTTAAGAAAGTTTTTACCTGTGGATCCCCCAGGAGTCTCCAGTATTACCAGGGTTCTAGGTACTACATTTTGAGAATTGCTGTGCTATATCCTTGCTGTATGCATTTCCTTGGTCGGCTGTAACAAAATACTACAAACTGGGTAGCCTAAAACAACAGAAATTTATTCTCTTCTGGTTCTGGAGACTCAAAGTCTGCAGTTAAGGTATTTGGCAGGGCCACATTCTCTCTTTAAGGGAGAATCTTTTTTTTGCCTCTTCCAGCTTTTGGTTGGCTGTTGGCATTCCCTGTATTTTGGCCACATCAGTCTGCTTTATCCTCTCATTGCCTTTTCTTTGATGTTTATGTCTTCTCTTTATGTGCCTCTTTCAAAGATATATGTGATGGCATTTAGGACCCAGTCAGATAATCTCATGATCCTTAACTTAGTCGTGTGTCTTCTGTCATAAAAGATAATATTGGTCCTTTCCCATATAAAAGCATTTCTACACATTCTGGGGATTAGGATGTGGATGTATCTTTTGGGAGGCTGCTGTTCAACCTACTACCCTTATTCATTACATAAATGTTAGACTGCTTCCCCCGGTTTCTAAAATTTTATTTTTCTTCAGTCTTCTCTTTTAATTAGATCATTTTATTTATTAAATATTCTTTTTAAGTCAGCTCTACATCCAACTTAGTGGTTGAACTCATAACCCCAAGGTCAAGAGTCGTGTGGTCTACTGACTGAGCCAGGAGGTGCCCCAAAATTAGATCGTTTTTTTAAATTAAAGGTTTTGTTTATTTATTTGACAGAGAGAGACACAGCGAGAAAGGGAACACAAGCAGGGAGAGTGGGAGAGGGAGAAACAGGCTTCTTGCTAAGCAGGGAACCGGATGCAGGGCTCGGTCCCAGGACCCAGGATCATGTCTTGAGCTGAAGGTAGACATTGAACAACTGAGCCACCCAGGCACCCCAAAATTAGATCATTTTATTGATTATTCTTCAGGTTCATTGATTTTTTCTTCTGTCATACTGATGAAGCCATCTAACATAATTATTTCAGCTTTATTTTGATTTTCATTTTCAAAATAGTTTTCATTTCTGTTTTGGTACTCTCTGTTCATTTACTGATGTTATTTTTTTCAATTCCTTAAATATATTTTCTTTTTTGAACATATTTATAATAGCTGCTTTGAAGCCTTTGTCTGCTAAATTCATCTTTGGGGACCACTTTGAGTCTGGTCTCTGCCTGATTTTTTTTCTTTTTTTACTGAATATCTCAGTGTCTCTACTTTGTCTATACAGTTAGTTAAGCTGCCAGCTAGGGACTTGACCCAACAATTGTAACTGACAAGAAATAATTTTCAGGGAAGTAAAATGAATGAACACACAGACTTACCTACAAATGCTTTTATCATTGTGTAGCTTAATGTTTTTTAAAAAATGGAAAATGGGGCGCCTGGGTGGCTCAGTGGATTAAGCCGCTGCCTTCGGCTCAGGTCATGATCTCAGTGTCCTGGGATCGAGCCCCGCATCGGGCTCTTTGCTCAGCGGGAGCCTGCTTCCTCCTCTCTCTCTGCCTGACTCTCCGCCTACTTGTGATCTTTCTCTCTGTCAAATAAATTAATAAAATCTTTAAAAAAAAAAATGGAAAATAACCTAAATGGTGATAAATAGAAAAGTGATTAAAATATGGTAAATTTATATAATGGTTATTCAGACATTTAAAAATCATGATGAAAAGATATTCAAGTCAGGCTACATAAACAAATCATTTAAAATGTAAATTATAATTCTACTTTTGTTTAAATTAGATAAATCCAAGAAGAAATTACTGGGTTATTGATAGTAGTTATCTCAGGTGGTAAGTTTATGGATGGTTTTTATTTGATAATTTCCTGTACCTCTTTTTGCAATGACTATATATAACATTTGTAGTTCGAAAAACAGTTTTCTAGAGTTATTTTTCAAAAATTTGACTATCCACATATGTAACTAGTTTATCCTTTCCTCCACAGCCTTTATCTCTATTTTAGAAGTATTAAAATATCAGCAGTCTAATACACTGCAGAGCCATTTTGCTTTTTTTTTTTTTTTAAGATTTTATTTATTTGAGACAGAAAAAGAGAGAGATTGAGAGAATGAGTGAGGGGAGAGGCAGAAGCAGCAAGCTCCCTGCAGAGTAGGGAGCCTAACGTGGGACTTGATCCCAGAATGCTGGGATCATGACCTGAGCCAAAGGCAGATGATGCTTATCCAACTGAGCCACCCAGGTACCCCTGCAGAACCACTTTTTTTTTTTTTTTTTTAAGATTTTATTTATTTGAGAGAGAGAGCGAGAGAGAACCTGAGAGCGCCTGAGAGCAGAGAAGGTCAGAAGGAGAAGCCAACTCCCCATGGACTCTGGAACCATGACCTGAGCTGAAGGCAGTTGCTTAACAAACTGAGGCACCCAGGCGCCCCAGAACCATTTTTAATCCAAAATAATATGTGCATCTAAATTATCCCAGAAAGCCAGTTCTTTTTCTTTTCTTTTCTTTTCTTTTCTTTTCTTTTTTTTTTTAAAGAACTCAGTATCATTAACTAGTGAATTATTGAACACTACATTAAAAACTAATGATGTATGGTGACTAATTGAACATAATAAAAACAATCAGTAGCATTAATGAAATTTAGTAGTACCTCCAAATACTTTTTATAATTAATGTTTCTACTAATGTCCAACCTTAATGTTTAGGCCTAGGTTGAAAGCATTTCCTACGCACTGATATTCTTTTTTCTGTTTATATTTTTCTGTCTTAATAGTTATATTCAGTAGGAACTTAATAGCTTACACATGTAATTTTAGATAGCAAAAAGAAATAAAATCAATTTTGATTTATCCAATTATCATAATATATAAAACATCATTTTAACATATATTCAATATTAAAAAATTACTGAGATATCTTAGTTTTTTCACTTAATTCAGATTAGCTATATTCTAGTACATAATAGCCGCGTGTCACTGGTGGCTGCCATATTGGATAGTGCAGGTCTATAGCACATGTGTATGATTCCAGGTGTTTTTACCTCTTGTGATAGATCCAGTTTTCAGCACTTAGTTGTTGTTGTTTTTTCCTTTCATTCTTTCCTAGTGTACCTGATTCAATTTTTTAATATTTTCTTTATGCTTTATAGCTCCCAAGTAATGTATTCTAGGAAGGAACTATTTTTCTAAAAGAATAGGATAACTTAGTGCATTCTCTACATATGTACACATACTATGTTTAACTTATTTGAAAATAATACTTTCTTATGTAAGACTTACTGAAACTATGATGTCTGGACTTTTAAGAATAGAATGCATTTTTGTGTTAGGGAAAGGTGGATGTTTTTCAGTTTTAGAATCTGGAATCTGAACCTTTTTTTAAAAAAATATTTTTTTTATTTGTCAGAGAGAGAGAGAGAGTACACAGTTAGGGGGAGTGGCAGGCAGAGGGAGAAGCAAACCCCCTGCTGAGCAAGGAGCCCAATGCAGGACTTGATTCCAGGACCCTGGGATCATGACCTGAGCCAAAGACAGGCACTTAAGTGACTGAGCCACCTAGGTGTCCCTGGATTCTAACTTTTAAAAAAAGTAGTTAGTTACTGCCTTCAGTTACTATTGCTACATAATAAATTATTCCAAAATTTTATAGTTGAAAACAAGTATTTTATTATGCTCACAGATTCTGTTGATCAGGACTTTGCACAGGGCAGTACCAAGATGGCTTTTCTCTGTTCTGTGATGTCTAGGGCCTCAGCTTAGCAGACTCAGAGGTGTTTTGATGGCTAATGAGTCAACATCTCCCAAACTTCAAACCTGAGTGCCTAAAGGTGAACTCTCCATGTGGTTTGACTTCCCCAGACCATGGTAGCTGTGGAATAATTGGACTTCCTACATATCTAGCTGCTCAGGGATCCACATGCAAATGTTCCATCAAACAACACAGCAAGTGAATTGTTTCTGACCAAGCAGGGAAATCACATAGCTTTGCTTCTGCCAATCTTTCTTGGTGGAAGCTGTGATAAGCCTGCTCAAATTCAGGGGAAGTAGACAGATTTCACCCTTTAGTCCCCACAGTATCAGAGAATTTGGGGACCATGTTTTAAAACTGCCACAGTTACTGAGGGAATTATAGGAAATACAGGCAAATGAAACTGCTAATATTAATGAAATGCCCATGATTTATAGATTGTGTAAAAAATAAAAGAGAATAAGTTTATATGACTTATGTATTTATATTTGCCAGGCTTGGTTTTAGTATATACAGAGGAAATAAAACTTTATATTAGTTTTGGTATTAAACCATAATAAAATTAGGAGAGTTATCGAATACATTTTAAAGTTGAAGAAAATGTGTTTCTTGTTAGGTCACGGTAAGACAAAATTTTTTAAAAAATATTTTTACATGTCCTAGATACCATTTTCTTTTTATTTAAGCTGATCCTTATGTTTATTTTTTTTTTAAGTAGAAGCTTTTGAAAATTGATTTAAAATATTTGAAAGGAAATATTTTTCTTCCAAAGAAGTCTTGATTCATTCATCATTTTGACCAAATTATTTTTGTATACTTTTCATACATTTAGAACATTTAGATCTTGATATAGAGTAAGGAATGGTGAGCATTGACATATTGTTAGCTCTGTACACCTTCACATTCCCCTGAAGTAAGCACTTTCTTTGATGGACTGGGAAGTAAAAAAGTTCCTCTGGTGGGTAGTTCACTTCTGATAAATTCTAGCATCTAGTTAGAACATTTCTGTTCGTTTTAGAAGAATGATATTTGAGTAGGTTGGACATACTGATGGTTATTTCCCTGTTTTCAGATCATGTAGCATGATGAGCCACAGTATTTATTAAGTGGATAGATACTTAAATAGATTTGTCTAATTCTGACTTTGCTCTTCTCTTCACTAATTAAGTCCTACCAGTGTAGAGTTTTCTGAGACTAAAGACAAGAGTAGCAAACCATCTTTGTATATTTAAGGAAAGAAGGAGGGAGAACATTTCTTTTTTTTTTTTTTTTTTTTTTTTTGGCATGTTAATGAAAGATTCCTATTGACTCTTTTCCTTTTAAGTAAATAAATTCTTTCAGGTGAACTATGACCATGTAAAATATCCTGTAAGAAAAGTAAATTATACACCTAGTAAAATAGCATTATCGAGTTTGGGTTCTTTGTATACTTCTTGGAATTATAATAAGTATGGATGTTATTTTTTCCTTATAGTTTTGATTACATAAGTCATCTTTTTTTCTACCATAGAATATGTATTTATGTGACCAAACTTAAGCTGCCACTCCATTATTGAGTAGAAATTGAAAACAGAATAAGAAAAGATAAGCTTTATTCATATATATTTTATAACAAGCATTTTTATATTTTTATGTTTTCTATTTTTAATACATTATTATAGCATATTTAATACATTATTATAGTAATATTATATATTATGGCAATATATATTATATTTCTATTTTTAATACATTATTATTTAATACATTATTATATACATTTAATACTTTATTATTATATTTTATTTAATTGTTATTAATACATTGTTATATAATTTAATGCATCATTATATTATAATACATTGTTTCTATTTTAATACATTATTATAGCAAAGGAAGTGGCACTTCCTTTGTGTCAGTGAACTTGAAACAGCTTGTGAATATTTTTTTTGTTGTCCTTTCATTTGAGGTATGGTACAGATAATGATTTCCTTCCACAACATAGAAAAATTAGATTCGAGGATAAAGTTTGCCCTTCTTTGGAACCAAGACTAGAATTCCATTGTTAGGGACAATTGACCATTTGCTGGGCTAAGGAAAGCCAGCCAGACTTTAGTATAGTGTGGGTGGGAGGTCGTTGTTTTAAAAGCATGGATTTGGGCCTGGTTACTTGATTTATATTGGTCCTGTTACTTCCTAAGCATGTGACTGTATTAAAGGACTTAACTTAGGTAGCACCTGGGCAGCTCAGTCATTAAACATCTGACTTCAGCTCCAGTTATGATCCCCGAGTCCTAGGATCAAGCCCCGAGTCGGGCTCCCTGCTCTGCTGGAAGACTGCTTCTCCCTCTCCCACTCCCCCTGCTTGTGTTCCCTCTCTTGCTGTGTCTCTGTCAAATAAGTAAGTAAAATCTTTAAAAAATAAATAAATAAATAAATATAGTACTTAACTTCTGTGCCTCATTTACCTAACTTGTAAAGTGGGTATAATGATAAATTTGCTTCGAAGGACAGTGAGTGGCACATAATGTAATATGTTTGATGATATTTATAATATTAACAAAAGTAATACTAAGATTAATGTTAATTTGAATGATATTGATAAAAATACGTCTCTAGTGATCAAGGAAATAAATATGTATGTCAATGGAAGTATTAAAAGCATTAGAGGAAAATGAGTATATATTTATATAACATTAGAAAAGGGAAGGCTCGGAGCGCCTGGGTGGCTGGCTCAATGGGTAAAGCCTCTGCCTTCGGCTCAGGTCGGGATCCCAGGGTCCTGGGGTTGAGCCCTGCATCGGGCTCTCTGCTCAGCAGGGAACCTGCTTCCCTTCCTCTTTCTCTGCCTTCCTCTCTCTCTGCTTTCCTCTCTCTCTCTGCCTTTAAAGAAAAAAAAAAGAAAGAAAAGGGAAGGCTCTTTAAGTATGGTTTTAAAATGAACGAGGTCAAAAAATAGTAACCTGATGGAAAATACGTGTAGTACATAATAATAATTTAAGGTTAAATTGTTTAATATACAAGAACATTTATAAATCATTATGGAAAGCACAAGACTGTGAGAAAAGGGCAAATAACAGAGAAGACACCTAAGTAGCTAAGAAGTATCTGGAAAGAGTCTCAGCATTACTCAGTTAAGTACTGCAACCTGAAATGTTTCTCCCCTATCAGATTGGCAAAGATTGAAATGTTACTCAATGTTGGGAAGATGAGGCACTCCTAAGCATTATTCATAGGAGGTATGAATTGATAGACTTCTGAAGAGATATTTGACAGTATTGTCAATCTTAAAAGCACAATCCCTTTGAACTCCCAGTTACACTTCTAGGAACTTATCCTACGGATTCATTACAGAGGTTGACCTCATAAATATAAATTAGATCAGTCCCTGAAATAAATATTCATCAAGGGAGATTTAGTAAATAATGTTACATCTCTAATGAAATACTGTGTAGATTTTTAGAAGAATAGTGAAGATTTATGTATGCTTATAGAAGGATATTCAGGACACATTAAGTAAAAGAAAAGCAGGTTTTGGAACTGTGTTATGAAGGATATAAAAAAGCCATTAAGTAATAGATACATGTGGAAAGAAGGATATTAGCTACCAGGAAAAGAGGGGGAATTGTACTTTTTATTTTGTATTCTTCATTATTTGAATATTTTTTTTTACAGTGGGTATATTGTTACTTTTATAGTTTAAAAGAAGCTAATAAAAAAGGTTTGCACTTTGTCTATACTGGGTATAATAGTTATCTATTGTTGCGTAACAAAATACCCCCAAATTTAGTGGTTTAAATAGCTAATATTTGATCTCAGAGTTTTTGAGGGACATGAACTTGGGAGCAACCTTGCTGGGTGGTTCTGACTTTGGATGTGATGAGATTTTAGTCAAGCTGTCAGCTGGGGCTATAGTTTTCTCAAGACTCTACTGGGTATGAAGAATCTGCTCCCAAGTTCACTGATGGGGTTGGTGCAGGCCCCAGTTTCTCTTTGTCTATTGGCCACAGCGTTCAGTTCCTTACCTCATGGATTTTTCCATAGGGCTCTTCACAACTTGGCAGCATTGTTCAAACTGAGTGATTTAAGAGAGGGAAACCAGCACCCAAGATCAGGCTAATCTTGAAAGTGATACATCATTACCTCTCCGACATGGTTTTGGTCCTACAAATCAGTCTTGGTATATTGTGGGACGGTGTGAATTCATATACAAGTGTATGAAATCCAGGAGGTAGGCATCACTGGGGGCCATCTTGGAGGCTGGCTACCACAGTGGGTCTGTAACAGTATTATTTTTTGTGACTATTGGAGAAGTAAATTAATTAGGGCGACATTTGATGGGAACGTTGCTTAAAAATTAGTTATCTCCTTGCCAATTCCTGTGTTTGCTCTTCTTTTTCTCAGGTCCAGCACAGAGTCAAATGCAGGTTCCATCAGGGTATGGAGTGCATCCTCAAAACTACATTGCTCCATCAGGACATTATCCTCAAGGACCTGGGAAGATGACCTCATTGTCATTGGATAGCCAGTGTGGTGATTACTACTCCGGTCTCTATACGGTACCGACACAAAATGTGGTGACTCCTAATACAGCAAATCAACAACCAGGAGCACAGCACATGTATGGCAGGGGTCCTCCTGCACCTCATATAGTGGGATCCACTCCGGGATCTTTCCAGGGTGCCACATCACCAACATTGCATTTGCATACGAGTGCCGCCCAGCGGTACTCCCATTTTGTGAATCACTACAGTAGCCCAGCCATGTACTCTGCCAACTCTTCTGTTGCTTCTCAGGGATTTCCCTCTACCTGTGCTCACTACGCTATGTCAACTGTTTCTACTGCTGCATATCCTAGTGTTTCATATCCCTCTCTGCCTGCCGGTGATCCATATGGGCAACAAATGTTTACCTCACAGAATGCTCCAACGGTCAGGCCACTCAGAGAGAATTCATTTTCTGATCATAGTACAGCCATCAGTCATCCCTCACCACTTCCACCTCCTCCATCACACCAGTACCACCAGCCGCAGAGTCTTTCAGGATGCAGTACTCTCTCGTGGTCAGCTTCAGGCCTTCCTTCAACCCAGCATAATATCGTCCGAAACCACACTGGCTCCCTGGCAACAGCCAACAGCAACCCAACAAATACTGGTAGGTTGAGTGGAAAGTTCACCAAAGCATGGCTGAAAATCATTGCATTTCCAGTCAGATTTTTATTTGCATGAAGATTTAAGATGATATTGCCTAATAGAAAAAGTAGAAATTAGCTCACTTTTGCAGTTTATTTGCTTTATTTATTATGTTATTTTAGCAACATCTCCCTGAACCCTTCCCCTTGCCCTATTCAGTTAGCCACCCAACCACCTACCGTGCATAGTTATGTTCCTTATCATGACTGGGATCTTAGTCGATATTTATTGATAAATTTTATGCCTCTGCAGTAGTTGTCTTTAGTATGAGTTAGGTCAAGGGCAAAGTAGAAGGGTCCATTTGGGCATATGCTTTGTTAGCCACTACTTGCTTTTTTATATTGTTCAACCTTAGGACAGTTACTATTCCAGCCAGAACCCTACTCACTATATATAGAATACTACCCTGGTTTCTCTAAGTAAGCCCCATTTAATGATGCTCACAGAAGATAATATATATGTATATAATATGTAGGAATACATACTAAAGCTTATGTTTCCTCTTCCCAAATTGGTAAATTAAGATGGAGGCTGGGGAAGATGAAGAAAGATACTTGAAGAATAGTCTTGTAGTTAATCTTTCTGACCTTCTTAAACCAAGATGTTGTTAAATTTATTAGTTTAAAAATTATGTAACTTATGTGGTCTTTTTAGTGTGGGCTTTCCATATTATGTACTCATTTTAATTCAGCTTGTAAGCTTGAACTTAACAAAATACCCTCTCGAGCTGAATGAAAATGTATATAAAGAATGGGAACTGGTGAAGCTGTGGTAGTTTTCTGAATGTTGCCTTTAAATTCTGTATCAGAGTCCAAATAGCCCTAAGTCAAGGATGCCATTGAAAAGTATCCTTCCCTGGACAGTTAAATTATTTAAAATTAGAACTTCGGAATATTATATCTGAATATATTTGAGATCATCTATTCTTTCATTGCTGTTATTTAGAAACCCTTTTGGCTGCAGTCAACTAATAGTGGTTTAAACAAAAAGGTGGTATTTTTCTCACATAACAAGAAGTCTAGGTAAATGTAGTGGATCCAGACGTCCTTGGTGTCTTTTCTCTCCCTGGTCTACCATTCTTTGCATGTTGGTTTCCAGAAACTTTTGTGCCTGTAGACATCAAGTCAGAGTTAAAAGCAGGAAGAAGGGAAAGGAAAGAAGATGGGGTGATGGCACTGGCAGACTTTCCCTATCATTTGCCATAGCTGTTTTAAAAGAGAATCCCTTGGGACACCTGGGTGGCTCAGTGGGTTAAGCCTCTGTCTTCGGCTTAGGTCAGGGTCTCAGGGTCTTGGGATCGAGCCCTGCATCAGGTTCTCTGCTTGGCGGGGAGCCTGCTTCCTCCCCTCATTCTCCCTGCCTGCCTCTGTGTCTACTTGTGATCTCTGTCAAATAAATAAATAAAATCTTAAAAAAAAAAAAAAGAGAACCCCTTATTTTAGGGAAGGTTAGAAAATGAATACTTATCTTTGTAGCCTTCATGGTAGACGCTGGTAAGAAAGAAGAGGGTTGGCATTGACTGGGTCTTGGGTGAATCAACCTAAAGCATCTGTCACAGTTCCCAAATTTGGCTGTGTATCAGAATCTCTTGCACAGATTGTGATCTTCAGCCTTACTTACTGAGCTAGAATAGAATCTCATTCTCCAGGCTCGTCTTGGGAATCCATATTTCTGACTTGAGCTTGTCATGATGCCTAGTAAAAAAGGTTAGTTTTTTTGTTTGTTTGTTTGTTTTTTAAACAAATGAGGAAAGCTATCCAAGTTGGGTTGCCTGCTTGTGGTCATTAATATTAGAAACCCAAGTTTTGTCCTGGAGCTCAGTTTCTTTGACTCTCAGCCTTCCCTTCTCAGTCAGGGCTTTATGTCCTCTAGAAATTCTGGGTTTTTTCCTCTCTTCTTTCAGCAGTCTGTTTACAGATCAGATCAAGATCAGATCAGATCAGATTAAGTCTCTCTTGACTTCAGGATTTTGTGACTTTCGGGACAAAAAAAAAAAAGAAGAAGAAGAAATACACGTAATTCCTGTCTTATTTCTGAGATGGGAATGGAATCCTGGTTGGAACCAATTATCCTGAGATAAAGGATCAGGGAAATATGGGGCCACTTGGCTAATGAACAGAATACCTAACTGGGAAACACTATCCCTGAAAAAAATATTGAATAAAGAATACAAATAATTACAAAATTACCTTCTATTTGAATAACTAGTAATTAGTTCTTCATATAAAGAGATGGAGTTTATTTTCATTCTTTTAATCCTAGTACTATACTGTGAAAGCCATAATAAATATGATTTTAGAAATTAATTCATGATAAATAGGGGTTTTTTTGCCTTTAAATTGGTAAATTACTTTTTAATTATAGTTTGGAGATTGACAAATATATCAGGTTAATTTGACACTTGTTTTTCATATTTCAAAAGAAATGAAGAAGTTACTTTTAAATATTATCGAAGTTACTTTGAAATATTATCGAAGTTCCCAAATTTTCTCATTGAGCCAATGTTTATCAATATTATTTTTCATGATGTTCTATGCAACTTAGTAATAATAGTTCATAAGGTATTTGGTAGATATCACTGTGTTTCTCTTAGAAATTTAAAACATCCCATGGTAGTTTTTTATAATGAAAAAATAATGAATATACTTAGAAAGAGTTCAAAGAAATAGATAAAATGGAAAGTAAATGTTTCCTACCACTAGCGATTTTGGCCACTAATTTTCAGAGATAGCCACAATTAACAATTTTTTGTGTATCCTTCCCAAAATTCTCTACTCGTGTACAAGTGTTCTCTGTTAGAAGTATCATAAGCATACACATACATACTTAAGTGAATCGTTAAATAGCAAGGAACTGTTTCGTATGATATGCTAAATACATGAAACTGTTGAAATTTTTAATTTTTTGTTTAATTTACGATACTTTTACTAAAAACCCACTTAATCTTAGTACATAAATGTGCTATATTGGGATGTAATAAACTTAATTCATCGAAAAAAAAACCTTTGGAACCATATGAATTTTTGCCACGGTGACTTGGGTGCCTAGGTACAAGGTTTGGCAACCATGGAAATATTGATTTAAATTTTCTAGAAAGAAAGACTTTTATTTGCCTTGGATGCCTTTACATAATATTGGCACATTAGAATAATTATCTTAGCTATTAAACATAGTTTTAGGTGAAATTCAACCATTGAGTAATTAACAAAAATGATTGTACTTTTTTATTACTTGATTATACTAGTTACATTTTCAGGTGTAACACAAGTTCTTAAACAATTCATAAAGTGTTGGAGATCCAAAAGCATGAACATGAGTTAAATGATTACCAAAAACATGCTGCTGCATACATGCTACTATTTTTAGGCAGTCATTGAGTTCATTTTCAGAAACATTGGAATAAAAGAGAACTTTAAATGTTATCTCACTTCCCTCTCTATTTTATGAGTATATTTCAGCAGTATATTTCAGCCAGAATATTTCAGCACTAGAACTTCAGATTTTTTAATAAAAGTTCTATCCCAACTATGTATATGTCTGGGGTGCTATGTTTGTTAACATAGGGTGAAGTTTTGGCTGCTATGTAAAAAGTGTCATTTCATTAGGACTGTTACTGTTGATAAATCTCTGAAGGTTTAAAAAGTTTTTCCTAGTTTGAGATAAAGTTAGTTGAGTATGTAACTTTGGGTTATAAAGATACCTATCTTTGATAGCAAGGTGACTATTGGAACATCATTTAAAATCATTTTCTTAAGTTTTTACTATCCCTTTGTTTTGAAAATTATCTAATTTTAAAGATTAGCAAGATAAATCTTGGCTAAGAAGTAGAGTTTTGCCAGAAGATATTATATTCATTAAAATTATTTTTACTTTTTTTCCCTGGAGAATCACATATTAATATTATGAAATAGTATTGTCTAATGGTGTTTTACTATGTACAATTTTATAAAACAAGAAGCATTTTTAATAGTACTTATAGAAATAATAATAATAAACTTCTATATAATTCTGTATAAAAATCCACAATATAGGGGCATGTGAGTGGCTCAGTCAGTTAAGCGGCTGCCTTTGGCTCAGGTCATGATCCCAGGGTCCTGGGATTGAGGCCTGCATCCAGCTCCCTGCTCGGTGGAGAGCCTGCTTCTTTCTCTCCCTCTGCCTGCTTGTGCTGTCTGTCAAATAAATAAAATCTTTAAAAAAAGAAAAAAAAATCCACAATATACGTGGCATACAGTATCTAGTTACTGGTAAGTTAATGTTGTAACTGTTGTCTTGAGTACTGTTGTCTTGTAACTGATATGCCTGAGGAAAAGCAAAATAAATTCTCAGTGTTCCCTGATATTTCAGCTGCAGTCTGAAGAATAAATTCTTCAAGTATGAAGTAAATTGCAGGCAAAATAAATATTTAAATGTATGAGGCAAAATTTAAGAAACTTTTTAGCAAAAGTATGAAAGACTGCCTCTAGAAACTTGTAGAGAAGGGTTTCTTAAAGACAACACAGTAAAATAAATTATAGTTTTAAAGAGTAAGCATGCTCAATTTGACTAATTTTTGAATTAAGAACTTTTCTTCATTGAAGGACATGAAGAAAACAAAAAGACAAGGCATAAACTGGGAGGAAAAAATACAGTATTTATCCAGAATACACACATAATACATAAAATTAATAAGGAAGAGAGCAAAAACCCAAGAAAAAACAGAAGATCAAATGAAAACATACTCAACCTTATAATAATCAGGAAAAGAAAATTAAACTAGAGTGGGATATCTTTTTATATTTAGCAGCAGAATAGTAAAAATTTGAGAGCCTGACCACACCATTGGCAAGGATGTGGAGTAACAGAACTCTTAGACACTCTTGTTGTTTGGAAGATTTATGGCTTCAATATTTTAGGAGAATTTGGCATTACTGGAATTGAAGATAGCCATGCCCTAAAATGCAGCTATTCCACTTCTATAATGTGGTGCATGAGTCACCCAGATTTGTATTAAAATGCTTGTTCTTACCAAGTCTTGTATGGCATGGCCAAAGAGACAACATTTTTATCACGTGTCTGCAAGAGCTGTTGCTAGCCTCGGTACCACACTTCATAGGAAGGCTTTAGAGCACCATATCTTTTGAGATGTGTAGCACTTACAGAACATGGTGACATTTGCTTGGAATACTGGGCAAAAAGGACTGGTCTGCTCTAAGAGGCCAAAAGACCTTATTTTCCCCAGGGGGATTCTGAGCCACTTGCCTCACACCTATAGCTACCTGAGCTGGGGTACACACCTTGAGAAGCTCCGCCCTAGAGAAACATGCATATCTGCTCCAGGGACAGGTTCATGAATATTTATAGCAGCACTGTCTTTGTAAAACCAAAAAGTGGAAACCCAAAAGTCATGATAGTGGAGTGGGTGAATAAATAATGTCCTTCCAGTGGAGTTCTGAACAGAAGTGAAAATATGATCGAGGGCTGCGCTTATTAACATGAGTGAATCCCAGCAATGTAACAGCAGAAGTCATGAAGAATGCATGTAGTGTGATACCATTACCAAGTGAAAAAAGCAAGCAGAAATCATGTTTAGGAATACTTGTCTGTGTGGTAAACTATTTAAAAACAAAAGCAAGGGAATAATAAGCACAATTCGGAAGGGAGGACTTCTGTGAGAAGTACGTGGACAGCGTCAGCAGTTTTGGAAAGGTTTTATTTTCACAACTGGTTGCTGAGTTCGTAGGTATTTTATTATGGTTTTATATGTGTATTTATGTACATATGCATACGTGTATCATAAGCTCATCTATACCAATTATTTTTCTTTCTTTTTTTTTTTTTTAAAAGATTTTATTTATTTACTTAACAGAGAGAAATCACAAGTAGATGGAGAGGCAGGCAGAGAGAGAGGGGGAAGCAGGCTCCCCGCTGAGCAGAGAGCCCGATGCGGGACTTGATCCCAGGACCCTGAGATCACGACCCGAGCCGAAGGCAGCGGCTTAACCCACTGAGCCACCCAGGCACCCTCATCTATACCAATTCTTAAAGAAAAATGTTTGTGATAACAAAGCTGGAAGTCAGTGTATTCTTTACTGGGGAGAGAGCATGACAAGTTCAAGGGACTGGAAGACGACCAGTGAAGCCAGAGGAGAACTCAGGCCAGGATGAGGCTAGGGACTTAGGATCATTCCAGGCCTCGTGGTAACCATGTTAGGAAGTTTCAAGGGTAAGATGTTTTGTCTCCACCCTAAAGCACTGGCAGAATTTTGAAGGATTATAAGCATGTCAGAGACTGGCTGTAGTGGTTCTGGAACAGAGAGGGGCCCTGTTTAAACTACTTATTTTTTACTTTGTGCTGGGAATTTCTTTTGAGAAATTAATTGTGGGACTAGTTTGAGGCCTAGGATGATGGAGTTGTTCCTGATACATTTTTTTTTTTTTTTTTTTTTTTTGCTTTCTTCTGCCAAGTGCCTCTAGGTACTACCAGCTTATTGCACTAATTCAAGTCCAGAACTCTAGCCTCACTGGGCTCTGAATGTTCTGAACCAAAGCTGCTGGTGTTTGTTAGGATTAGTTTCTTGGTTTATCCTTCTCCTGAGGGTATAACCCTGCAGAGCACTCACTTCAAAGTGGAAGTACGGGATGCCTTATCAGGTACCCCACCCGGTATGCCCTGGCATGGGTCTTCTGTTTCAACACAGAAAACAGCAGATCAGCTTTGTGGCAGACAGTGAAAGCAGCTGTGAGTGTTGGCTATTTCTCTGAGTTTTCCATTTTGTACAGATTTTGGCCCAGAAATTTATTAATAGCATGTTAGGTCTTTGATGATTTTAGGAAAGTATTATAAAAATGGTTTTTAGGGCGCCTGGGTGGCTCAGTTGGTTAAGTGGCTGCCTTCAGCTCAGGTCATGATCCCAGGGTGTGAGGATGACCTGCATCAGGCCCCCTGCTTAGCAGGGAATCAGCCTCTCTCTCTCTGCCCCTCCCCCTACTCGTGCTCACTCTCTCTCTCAAATAAATAAATGAAATCTTTGAAAAAACATAGTTTTTAAAGTTACCTTTAATGGGAGGTTCGATCTTTACCTCACCCATCCTTACTGTGTCTTCTACCCCCCTTCCCTTTTCTCCCAATGTTAGATGATTTTATCTTTCTTAATTTTCACTTTGTACTCTTAAATATACTCATCACTCTGTTATGTTTTAATGATTATATTAGTTATCTAATTCTGATTTAAAACGAAATGACTTTTTTTTCCCATAGTTCTGTGGGTTGGTTGGACAATTCCTCTACTGATCTTTCTTGGACTCACCATTGGGTCTTCATTTAGCTGGAGACTTGGCTGGGTTGGAAGATCCTAGAACTTCACTCATGTATCCAGCAGTTGGTGCAGATAGTTTACAGTGGTACCTAGGTTTTTCAACACTTAACTAACTTCCTTACATGATTACCTCAGGGCAGCATTTCCAGAGCAGAGCAGATAGCTACAAGGTTTCCTAAGATTTGAGTTTTGGGACTTGTATACCGTTGCTTCTGCCACATTCTGTTGATTAAAACCAGTCGCAAGGTCAGTCCTAATTCAGAGGGAGGGAAAATAGACTCCACTTCTTCATGAGAAGAATTGCAGAATACTTTGACCATGTTTTCAGTTTCCCAAAATGATGTTTGTCCTCCCTAAAAACGATGAATAGCACATTTAGACTCCTTCCACCTTCTTTCCCATTCCCTATTATATTTCTGTCATTTGTACACTGTGGGGCATATAATGTGTTGGGGGAGTTTTTCTCATTATTTAATTATTTATTTTAAGTAGTCTCTATCCCCAATGTGGGGCTTGAACTCGTGACCCCGAGATCAAGAGTTACATGCTCTTCCAGTTGAGCCAGCCAGGTGCCCAACATATAACATGTTTTGTTCTATCACCACCTTCTTATATTTGTTTTAGTCTTAGCCCTTCTAAGTTTGTCTCTCTCTGTATGCACACACACATATATATTTAAATATGCATGCACATATGTACATACATATATGCATGTGTTCATTATATTTTCACTGTTCACTACTAGTTTTTTGCCATAGGTTTTTTTTTCCCCCTAACTTTGAGATATAATTGACATACTACATTGTGTAAGTTTAAGAGATACAAAGTGATGATTGATATATGACGCACATATGCATTAGAAAATGATTACCACAGTAGGGTTAGTTAATATATCCATCAACTCACAGAATTACCTTTTCTGTGTGTGTAGAGAACATTTAAGATTTACTGTCTTAGCAACTTCCAAGTTTATAAAACAGTATTGTTAACAGTAGTCACCATGCTGTACATTAGATCCCTAGAATTTACTCAACTAAATATTTATGAGGCTGCCTCAGTGGCTCAGTGGGTTAAGCGACTGCCTTCGACTTATATCATGATCCTGGAGTTTCAGGATCAAGCCCCACATCTTACACTCCCTGCTCAGAAAGTCTGCTTCTCCCTCTGTCCCACACCCCACCGCCTCTGGCCCACGCTCTCTCTCTCACTCTTTCTCTCTCTCAAATAAATAAATAAAATCTTTTAAAAAAAACCTAAAAATTTATGGTAACAGATGGTAAGTATGCTTATTGTGGTGAGCATTATGTAATTGTCAAGTTACTATGTTGTACAATCGAAACTAATACAGTATTGTATGCCATTGGGTGTACGTCAATAAAATAATTACAGTTTATACCCTTGGACCAACATCTCCCTATTTTCCTTCCCCCTCCACCCCACCCCCATGCCAGGCCCTGGAAGCTACCATTCCACATTCCACTCTTCTTATGAATTCCAACTTTTTCTACATAAAAGTGAGATCGTGTACTATTTGTCTTTCTCAAACTTATTTTACTTAGCACAATATCCTCAGGGTCCATCCATTTTGTCACAAGTGTTAGGATTTCCTTTTTTGTGGTTAAATAATATTCATGTGTGTGTTTTTTATCCACTCACCCATCAGTGGACAATTAGGCTGTTGCCATGGGTTTTTCAGTGAGCTCTTGGTCAATTGAAGATTATCGTCTAGATTGGGCGGTTTGAGCTATCACAGAGGCACAGTGTGAATCACCTGTACTTTGTTTATTCCAGAAGTCCAACCTAGAGTTACCATTGAGTCCTTACTGGATTAGGTTTGAAATACAGCCTCTGATTAGTAGCAGTAAATAAGATGTGACAGTTTATAATACAAAAGGGGATCTGAGCTTTGCGCAGTGGCAGTATCGTAGCCAAAGTAGCCAATGAGGTTTATCCGAGGCGCGATTATTGCTAATTGAAACAAAAGGGGATCTGAGCTGATACTAGAGATACTAGAAACATTTGTGGAATTCATGGACTACGTTACTGCAGAAGCAAATAGCCTCTATTCACCTTTTCTTAGGTAACATTATGTAGTACGATAATGAATTAATAGTAGCAACTATTAGTAAAGAAAAATTGTTTGGGGTGCATTTTGTTTAAAAAGGTAAGGAGGCTTATGACATGTTTTAGGAAAGTTGCTCTTAAAGATTATTAAAAACATTTGGTATTTAAGTTTTCAGTTTTTCTGGAAATCATTTCTTTGGACATTCTTATTTTCTCTATATAATACTAGATAAATGTGATCCTACCAAGGTTTCTACAAGAACTTCAAATAAACCATATTTTGTTGGTATCTTAATATTTTCAAGTTGATTGCTGTGGGTGAAATAGTTTTTTGTCTCCAGTTACAGATTCTTTATCTTGTCCTGTTATGCAAAATGTTCAACCTCTCAAGTCCAGCCCAGTCGTATCCACTGTTTTATCAGGAGCCTCATCAACACGAACACCTCCAGCTGCAAATCGCCCAGTTGAGCCTGTAGCCTCAGTTACACAGCCATCGGAGCTGCTACAACAGAAAGGTATTTTAAAAATGTATTACATATATGTGGAGAGCGTGCACACGCACACATATTTATACACACATACTGATTCAAAAACCTGATTTTATTATTTTAAAAAAATTTTTAAGTTATTTATTTATAATCTCTATACCCGATGTGGGGCCTGAAGTCATGACCCCCAGATCAAGAGTCATATGCTTTTCTGACTGACCCACCCAGGTACCCCTCAACGAGGTAATTTTTTAAAAGTCAAACTGTGTAACCATCATATATAGAAAATAAGACAAAATGTAATTTCTAATCTCAATTCAAACACTATTCCCTTTTTATATATTAATTTCCAGTCTGTTTATGATTATTTACATAATCACAGTCATATCTTACATACCATTTTGTGTATTGTGTTTACATTTATTAAATTATACACAGTTCTTCATATATCCACATATAGTCGTTGTAGTCATTTTCATGGCTAATACTTCATCGTTTCAGTGTATTGCAATTTACCAGTCCATCCCTCTATTGTGAACATTTGTTTTTTATTCTTTAAAGGTTATTATAGTTTTCTTTTAGGATAAAGCATCCAAGATTTTTTTATTTAATGAATCTCCATATCCTATTTGATGATTTCTCTGCTTGTTATTATTAATGAAAGTAACTTTTGACCCAGTTTTGGGAATAAGAAGGATGAAAACGAAACTGTAAGCCATACCTTTGCAGCATGGACAAACAATACAGTGTATTCATTTGCTTGTTTAATATTCTCCGTGTGTTAAATAAGTGACAGGTAACTAAAATGTGTTATTTTTTACTCTCTTTCCCTACTTTGCCTTTTATTTTGTTTTTTTTTTTTCTGTCTAAAATTCTAAATCTGTTGATGTTTCCAGTTGAAATACTGTATTTTTTTATTTCGTGAGAGAGAACTGAACTGTTACTAGGAAGTTTGTATTTCCATAGCAACCATTAGTGATATTTTAGGGACTATACTTACTGTGTTATGGCAGCTTCTCACCTTGAATTTGCAGAATTCTCTTTCTCTCATGTTTCTGAAACTCAGAAAAAGCATTTCAGGTTGATCTCACTACTTGCTGTCTGTTGAGTATGTGGTCAAGAGTACTTTCTATCATTTGATCAGATAATAGATTATAAATTTTCTTATTTGGCTTTATAGGAAAACCAACTGCAGCATCCTGGAGTGTCCATTGATTCCCAATAAGCCAGTGGGTATATTAGGAATAAAATCTAGTTTTTTTTATAAGCATTTGCCTTTAAAATGAGGGACTGGTAAGAAAGTTTTGCTTATCATGAGTAGAAAAAACACAAGCGTAGGTTGAACCCCTAACAAATGAATGGTATCTTTCCTCTACATTTATGACTGCCTTCCATTTCTTAAATATTATGCTCATTTTTACCCTTCACATTCCTCCTCCTAATATCTTTTTTCCTATTATATTTTCTTTTTTTACCATTTTACTTTAAGTAGCATCTTACCATTGTACTTTGTCATTTTACATGGTTTTACAAACCACCTTCCCACAAAATAATCATAATTATGTTTCCTTTCTTTTCTTACTCTAATGCAGATTTAATAGGATAGATTTGAAAAGAGGAGCTACCATTTATGGAGCATTTACAGTGTGCCAGAAACTTTATATTTATTGTCTCATTTAACCCCCATTGCAATCGTATAATATTATCCCTGTTTTACGGATGAGAAAAGTGAGATTCACAAAGATTAGGTGATTTCCCCAAGGTTTTAAATTACTCTGCCTAAGTAGCAGAGTGAAAGATTTTTAATTCAAACTTGTTTATTTTTCTATAAAGTGAGGGTGAATTGTTTTCTTATTGCTAACAATCTTTTGATGTACCTAAGAGAAGCTCCTTGAATAAGTAACAGTAAAGAGAATATTAGAAACATTTGAACTGTAGCTTTTATTGTTCCTTTTTCTTAAGTAAGGGATTGGTTTAGCTTAGTGGCCTTTTTACCTTTGGATAGATCTGGATGTACAACATACAGTGTGCGGTAGGGCTACTATATGTGTTGTGTAAGTTGTGGTTTGTGTGAATGGTGCCTATTGTATTTAGGTGGTGTGTGGGCTGCATAAGCTATGCTGTGGTTCTGATATCCCTACTAAAATATTAATGCTTCAAAGAGATCACTGTTTTTCTCCCGGCTTCAAAGACATCCTTGCCTAGTTATTCTCAGAAGGACCCAGCATTCTTATACTGGTTTTAAGGCAGGGGGCTGCAAAGTTTTGCTTGCATATCTCCTAAAAACTTTTTGGGTAAACTCTGTAACCACTTAAACATTTTTTAGATTGACATCTAAAATTTTTCACCAGAAGTCTAAATAGTTGAAGGCATGTAATTTTTCAACATAATGGTTATATTGACTTTTAAAATAAAGATGTTGTATTATTCTTTGTATTCACTAGAATGAACCTACCATCATGCTTTTAAAAAAGGCCCAAATGAACTTTTCTTTAAAATTTTTCTCCTTAATGTCGTACTGTTTTCCCTGAATATAATAATATAATATACTCTTAAGCTAGAAAGTCTTTTATCATTCTATCATACTTCTCTGCCATAGTAATATTATATAAATTGAAATTTTACATTTTGCTTTATTGTCTATGACCATAAGATCTAAGCATTAACATTTTTTCTTCTGGATTAAACTGTCAGTACAATTATTGTTAGCATATAGTTGGTCAAAACAACATATAAACATTATGAGTTTGCCTATTTTTTAGTGGGAAGTACATTTTTACTGGAAGTATATCTTTGGATGAGATGAATGGCTCTCCCCCATCCCCACCATAGGTTTGTGTACCTGAGTTGTATATGATTGAGTGCCAGAATAAGATAAACTTCAGATAAATTTCATTCATAGTTTTTATTTTCACACATATAATTGTTATAAACTTTGTTCAAGTGAAGTAGCTAGGAATGGTAATGAAAGGCTTTTTTTAAAGCAGTATTATTCTTTGGAGTTTTTTAATATGTTTAAATTCTGAGTTACATATCAGAAATTTTTATTGTTGTTTGTTCCATTTTATTTTCCAGATTGTAGATAGATGGTAGCATCATTACTGTCATGTAGCAGTTTACTTTATAAAGTGTCTTTAACTTTTATTTTCTCACTTGATCATCAGGTGAAGTTAGCATAGCATATTTCTTTTTTTTTTTTTTTTTTTTTTTTTTAAAGATTTTATTTATTTATTTGACAGAGAGAGATCACAAGTAGACAGAGAGGCAGGCAGAGAGAGAGAGAGAGGAGGAAGCAGGCTCCCTGCTGAGCAAAGAGCCCGATGTGGGGCTCGATCCCAGGACCCTGAGATCATGACCTGAGCCGAAGGCAGCGGCTTAACCCACTGAGCCACCCAGGCGCCCCAGCATAGCATATTTCATCTTCCTTTTATAGAAGAAGAAATTGAAGTTTAGAGAGGTTAGGTGTCTTACCCAAAAACAAACTCCCTGAGTGGGGTGCCAAGATCAGTGTAGATCTTCTGCATCCAAACCTAAAACTTGTTTAACTGAATCAGCAATATTCAGAATATTGTGAATTTCATTGTACCGTTGCCAGTACAATATCATATCCTTTAAATGTATTTTTATCAAAGACTTGAAGTTGTGATAGAGGTCATTCGTTTTATTTGTGGTATCACATATAACCTGATTGGCAAAGGCAGTCTTCATTTTCAAACCAGTGGGGCAAATTTTATTCTTTGTCAGAAAATCTAATTTCATTTTTTTAATCTAAAGAAACGTATTCCTGGAGTTTCAAAGGCGTATCATAAGCTCCATTGAGAAATAAATTATAGCATATATCTTTTAAGCCAAAATACTAAAAGCAGTCAAATTTAAACAACAAAGATCTAATGTGAGTAATTTATCCTTTTTTAGAGTAAGTTATAAAAACTAGACAATGAGTCAGTATGCTGTTTTTCATTACCAAATTTGAAATAAAGCAGTGCAACATGTACCCAATATTACGCTATTTATGAAGTGAGGATTAGCTTGAAAAGCATTGTATTCCTATGGTAAATATATGCATTGTGTGTATCAGACTCTGATATTTGACTTTTTAAAATGTTTAAATAGGAATCAAGTATAAAAATCAGAAACAACTGTTGATTTCTTCAGACATCATGATTGAAATATTTCCATGTAATTAATTGAAAAAGAAAAATATATACCATTAAGTGATAGTAGGTTCCCATTAGTAAATATTTTTTTGTTGTTAAAAGGAGGCAGAGAGGGGCGCCTGGGTGGCTCAGTGGGTTAAGCCACTGCCTTCGGCTCAGGTCATGATCTCAGGGTCCTGGGATCAAGCCCCACATCAGGCTCTCTCCTCAGCTGGGAGCCTGCTTCCCCCTCTCTCTGCCTGCCTCTCTGCCTACTTGTGATCTCTCTCTCTCTGTCACATAAAAAAATAAGATTAAATTTTTTTAAAAAAGGAGGCAGAGAGAATTAAATATTGTATAAAATAAAAGGAGGTGAAAAATGATTATAATCATTGTAAGTATTTTATGATAAAATAGGTTGTAAAATACTTTATTGAATATCTCAGATTGACTCTGAAAGAAATTATGTACAGTTTTTATCTTTGAGTTTTATCCAGTGTATCTTGAAAAAATTGGTCAATCCTAGAAAACATTCTACTTGTTTTTAAAAGAATTTACATTGCTAAGAATACTACTAAGATTGGTGGAGGTTTTTTTTAATGACTTGCCTTATCCCCTGTAGGATTAAGTATAAATAAATGTTTTTAATTAAATATACACAAAGATACATTTTTAAAATTCAATAATAATAGCTAATAATTATATAGTAATTAGTATATTTCAGGCAACATTTGAAATGTTAAACTTTGAAATATACTAATTCATTTAATCCTTACAACAACCATTTGAGGTAGTTATTACCCCTTTTTACAGATGATGTAAATGAAAACTAGAGAGGTCAGTAACTTGCCCACGGGAACATAGCTGGTAAGTGAAAGAACCTAGAATCAAATCCAGAGTCCCCATCTTTATTCACAGCGTCCTTCAGCTTGTCTTTTCAGTCTTCCTAACTGTTTTTGCTTTGTTCTCATGGGACTCTTTTCAAAAGCAGTGTGTTCTCTGATAGTAGTAGTTTTGAGCTACATGTATACAGAATTATTAAATAAAGTCATCATTACTCCCACCAGTCTACTTTTCAATATTTCTAAGTTAAGAATATTCCAGTGAGCACCAACCCTATTTCTAACATATTTTGTCTTAACTGAAACATGAATGGCAGGGTAACAGAAAGTCTATAGATATAGGGTGTCTTGATTAATCATTTAAGGAAGAAGGAAGCTTTCCTTTCAGGGCCGGAGGTATTTTTATATCTCAGGGCCATGTATTACGGGAAGATTCAGGATAAATTAAGAGTATGTGTTTCCTTTGTTAAGTGAGGGAATGGCTGTTGTTAACATAGGCACTTTCTTAGCTGGTAAGTTTCAGAAAAAGAGTACTATGGAAATTGATTCCCTTAAAACCATTATTTTGCAAAGACTAAGAAAGTCATATAGTAGTGTGTGTACCTAGTTTGAAGACCAGCTTAGGCAAGATAGCACTCGAAATTCTGAACTCTTGAATTTAAAAAAGCTAACTTCCACAAGGGATTTGTTCTCTTCAGATTAGTTTTAATTATTCCCAGGGTAGCTGTATCCAGGGAACAAGTGAAGATGCCCTGTATTAAGCAGCTCCAAGAGTATGATCTCTTGGAGAGTTTTGCCCGAAGGTACTTTAATATGAGAGGTAGTTTAAACTGAATGTCCTTTTTAAAATACTGGGGCTCAGTTGATAATAAAGCTCTTCATCATGTTAGGTTCTATCTATGAAGATAGATTACTTCCTGATTTACTAGATTCAAACTGTGAAAACTCTGGGTAAAGCAAAGTTAGGATACAGCATTCCTATGCCCTTTGGTGGTGGTGGTAGGGGTGGTGGTGGTGGGTGGAGTGGGAGGTACTCCATGTGCTTTTCTGCAGTGGCTTTTAGACTAAGGGTGCTGTATTCTGCCACCTCATATATGCAGTCTGACTATCTCATCTATAGGTTCTGGCTCTCAAAGAAGGTCTCAGGAAAGGCAGTCAGGAAGTTTGCATAACCATTCACACACCCTATAGTACATGACTTGGCTGTCAACTCCTTTTTGGTTGTAACTCCCCATTTGTTGCCATTTGTATGTATTGTACCTAGCCTAAAGCGGGACATTTAAATAAGGATTGGTTGTTATTCTGGAGTCACAAATAAAAATGTCATACTCTTGTGCCATTTAATATCCTCCAGCTTTAGACAAAGTTTACTTGGACAAGCAAAGGAAGGCTAAATTCTGAGCATAGTAAGAGTCACAGTTGGGGAAGGCTTAAGTCTTGACGCTTTTATCATTAGCACTTCTTAAAATGGATTGCATCTTTTTTCAGGAAAGTAAAAATTTGAGTATGTTGTGTGACGGTCTGTTAATACAGTATGTTGACATCCATTGTATAATATAAAATGATAAAATAACATTATTCTGTCTTATTCATAGGTTTCTTCCAGTGCATTAAGTAATTGCTCTTTAGGTTTTTTAAATCACTGTATAGCAATCTCATTTGTTTCCAATTAAGCGTTGGATATTTTTCTAATAAGTGAATCTTTTTACTTCAGTAAATGTGGAGAAAGAGAGGAAGATGTTTTATCATATATATATAGGTTTGTGCTGTACTTTGACTCCTTTGGTTAGTGTCAGAGTCAACAGCCTGAATATCGATTCAGTCATGAAAAGAGTGGATTCTCTTCTGATTTTTTTTCCTGCTTAGTGGCCTCTCTTAGCACAGTAAGTGGAGTTTCTTCTTTCTCATTTCTTCTTATTGTATATACACACTTGTACTTTTTAAAGTGCAATGCTAATTGCATTTTGAGAAAGTACTTCATTTTTAAAGAGGTTCTTAAATTGAAGAATTTGTTTTCTCTAAAATCTTTTTACAGGGGTCTCTTGGGTGGCTCAGTTGTTAAGCGTCTGCCTTTGGCTCAGGTCATGATGCCAGGTCCTGGGATCGAGTCCTGCATTGGGCTCCGTACTTAGCAGGGAGCCTGCTTCTCCCTGTCCCCCTTCCCCTGCTTGTGTTCCCTCTCTTACTGTGTCTCTGTCAAAGAAATAAATGAATAAATAAAATCTTTAAAAATAAATAAAATAAAATCTTTTTAATGTTAACTTGTGTTTAATTGCAAACTTTTTAGTATATTTAATGCAAGGTCTAATATTAGCCAAATTTTCATTTTAAATAGGCTTTTATTAGAGGAATATGCCACTCTGAATGGGGTCTTTCAAAGTATCAAATTGATTTCTTGTATTGCATGAATTTTAGTTTGCATTGATTTTTACTTTCTCAGATGAGTTTATAATAACTACTATTTTATCTATATATATTTTTGAAAGATTTTACTTATTTATGAGAGAGAGAGCGCGAGCACGAGCATGGGGGTGCTGGGAAGGTCAGAGGGAGAAGCAGGCTCCCTGCTGAACACAGAGCCACCAGGGTCTTGATCCTAGGACCCCTAGATAATGATTTGAGCTGAAGTCAGATGCTTAACCAGCTGAGCCACCCAGGCACCCCTATTTTATCTGACTTTAAAAGATGTCTCAGCAAAGCCAGCAGATTTTTCTGTGACTTATTTGGTCCTAGTGGGAAGATCAAAGCTTCACTCATCAACAGTTTAACCTTTGCGCTCTTCTGAGCTCAGGTTTTTCTCCTTAATTGCTTTTTTCCTATGATAGACGTGAATTATGTTTATTAACATGCTAATTTTAAAAGGTCATCTGAAAGAAAAAAAGAAAGCTTCAGAGGACTACCATGTGATTTTGGTGAGGCAGGGTTTTATTGTGCTTCCGATATTGTGAAATGTCCTTAAAAATCCACACTGTGTTTCTGTGTTTTTTTTCTTGTATCTTTTTTTTTTCAAGTTGAATTATAAGGTTTTCTTTATAAGGATATTTATTCCTTTTTTAATATTATTTTTCATTGGGGTTATTTTATTTTCCCTCATAATATTTTGTGAATGTCAATTTTTAGGCTAATTTTTACCAGATGTATCGAACAATAAAAATGCCCAATCACTTTTTTTTTTTTTTTTTTTTTTTTTTTTTTTGTAGAGGGAGAAGAAGTGTTACATAGTTAACCACTGTGCCTTTTCCACACAGTCTTCCCTCAGTGTGTCTTACAAGTGTGCCTTTTCCACACAGTCTTCCCTCAGTGTGTCTTACAAGAGGACCAGTCTCATTCATCTGCTTCAGGCTAAAGTATAGGCAATAGGCTGAGATGATTGGTCATCTCAGAAAATTCAGTGTTTTGTAATTGTCACACTTGTAGGGCCACAGTTAATAAACTCTTTTTTTGAGCATCTGTGAGCAGAGAACTATTCTGAGTACAGTTCTTTTCTTTAACTGTCATTCTTTTTCCGTTATGAGAACTGAGTTACCATCAAAGTGGCATTAGCAGAAGGAAGGTATCAAGTATTTGCATGTATGTTGAATGCGGTATAAATTCATTTCAGTAGAAATGATCACTGCTCAGCAAGAGGGTACAGTCCCAAAGGAAGTATACCACAAGGGCCCCAAGGTCAAAGAAGGTAAACATCTATAGAGCTCAGTAAAATTTTCAAAGTATCATTGCAGTTTCCTGAATACTATCAGTGTAATACGTGGTACTTATTTCACACTTAAACCAATTCATGTAAAAGCTGCTTTTACTAAACTGCTTTGCAGAAATTTTCTAACGGTTCCAGTTTTGATAATAAATTTGCTAACATTAAAATGCATGCTGGGATGTTCTTTAGAATGTCAGAGTTCCTTCTCACTTTTAATGCAATGTCAAAATTTTATTTCTCATCTTTCCTGTTGGTTTGACTCTTGTGTTTGTGCTTTCCACTTTACAGGCATGCAGTATGGTGACTATGTTAATAATCAAGCTAGCTCCGCACCAACTCCCTTGTCATCAACTTCCGATGATGAGGAAGAGGAGGAGGAGGATGAGGAAGCAGGTCTGCTTTAGCTTTACACCAGTTCTCGATCTTTTCCTACTCAAATTTTCTTTTTATGTCCATAGTCTATTAGCCTTAAAAAAAAAAAAAAAAAAATTGTTGCAGATTTAGCTCCATGAATTTGCTTGGTTTGGGTTACAGAAAGGTTGGGTCACCTGAGAGGTTGGGTCACTTGGGTTATAGAAAGGTTGTGTTTTGCTTTTTTATTTTATTTTTCTTCCTTTGGACATCTTTTACCATTTTGTAAGTAACAACGCATCTTTCATGATGATAGAGTGCTTTCTTTCAGAAATGCATTTCCTCTCATGTCACATGCCAAAGAATAAGCCCTAACTGAAGCTTTTGGCTTATGATTGCTTTAGCACCCTTTTAGGAATAGTGTTTTATATTCTGCTTTGCATGTCACTTTTATCTAATTGAAATGAACCATATGGGTTTTAAAATAGTAAAAAGAAATTGACAGTGTTTTTTTAAGGTCCTTTTTGGCCCTTCTCATCATATATTTAAAAGAGCAAGAATTTGTAGTTACTATCCTGCTTCTTGAGGTAGTTCACATCTTGCTAGTGAAGAAGTTGTGTATGTAATTATGTGTTGCAACCTGTTTAATATCCTTTTCTAGCTTTGCTGGGTAGAACACTGCTGAACATTAAGAAGTTCACTTCCTTCATTAATTCTAACAGTGTAAGACAACCAATAAGTGCTGACCTTTCAAGGTGTGTCTGACCATGATTCTCCTTTGGTCATCTTTATTAGTGAGTAGAAGGATATGCTTTATAAACAGTATTTTTATATGTTTAAACACAAGTTTATTTCTTAATGCATTTTTGAAATATTCAGATCCTTGTGCACAATTTGAGGAGGGCTAAAAATAGAGGGTTATAGATGGGGTAATTTTTTTTCTTTAAATATCTAAATACCCATCTGTCTTTTTGGATTTTTTGTCATTTTAAAATTCTGTATAATTTAAGTCTTACAGAAAACGTAGAAGAAGAGTAAAAGAAACTCCCATGTGCATCTATATAAACGATTTTGCTCCTCTTGCTTTATTATTATACATTTTTTTCCTACATCATTTGAAAGTAGGTTGGAGCTTTACTCCTCTGTACCTTAGTATGTATTTCCTCATTATAAGAACAATGTCTTACATAACATAAATGCAATACAGTATTCAGGATATTAAACACTGTTGTAATAATATCTGCTACACAATCAATAGTCAGATCTCAGCAGTTGTCTCAGTAAAATCTCTCATAGCTGTTTTCACGGCCCAGGATCCAGTTCAAGGTCATCCATTGAATTTTGTTGCCATTTCTGTTTAGACTCCTTCCATCGAAGACAGTCCTTTAACCTTCCTTTCTTTTTCTTGACTTCGACATTTTTGAAGAATATAGGCAAGTTGTTTTTAGAATGTACCTCAGTTTGGGTTTATCTAATGTATCCTTGTGATTAGATTCAAATTGTGGTTTTGGCAGGATTACCACTGAAATAATGTTATGTTCTTGGTGCGTCCTGTCCCAGGCACATGATGTTAATTTGTTCCCATATTGATGATGTTAACTTTGATCACTTGATTAAAACGGTGTCTGCCAAGTTTCTCCACTGTAAGTTACCACTTTTTCCCCTTGAAATTAATAAGTAATTTGTGGGGAGATTTTTTGATAGCGTGTAAATGTCTTGTTCTTAATTAAACTGTCACTCAGTTTTAGCATTTATTAATGATTTTCTAATTCCTACATTCCTTCTATATTTAGGAGTCAAGGTTTCAGTGTAAAGGAGAGCTTTTTCTTCTCCCTTGTTGACTTCTTTGGGCTCATATTGACTCATGGATTCTTATTTTATTCACTCAGTAATAATCCATTTCAATCATTAGTTATTTTCATAGCGGCTTATCTGAGATGTGGCCATGACAGATCCTTCAGACCGTCTTTTGAACATGTTCTCATGAATCTTTAAGCACATCGAGGCCTCAGTAAGATATTCCTAGCTCATCTTATACTGCTGCAACAGTGGACTGAGCCATTTCTTCAAGGTGTCCTGTTTCCTTTAGTGAAGAGGGGTATTTTAGAAACTAAGATCTAATTGTAGTGTGTGGTTATTGCCACTAAGGGGTCGTTTGTTCTCAGGCCCTATAGTATTATTATTATTTAGTGTATATATTATTCAGATCCTCTCATGATCCTTATTTTGCACATTTCAAAAGTGTATTATTTCATATAATGTTATTTGTCAGCCTAACTTTTGCCCTCTTTTTGTAATTTTTTTTGAATTCCTGTATAATTAACTAAATTACTCTCATTTTTATTCTGTTTGTAATTAGGTGCAATTGTTGAAAAATCTGTTTCCTTAGGCTAAAAATATTGGGAAATCAAAAAAATTAAGCATTTATGGTTTTCCTTCTATCATCTTTGTCTTGTTTAATTACTTTTTTCTTGAATATATTACAGATTAAAATTTTCTGAGTTTTTTTATTAAAGATTTTATTTAAACTCCAGTGTAATATTAGTTTCAAGTGCATAATATAGTGATTCAGCACTTACATACAATGCTCAGGACTATTACAACAACTGCCCCCCCCAACCCCCATCACTTCTTTCACCCTTCCTCCCTCCCCCTACCCTTTGGTGACCATCAGTCTGTTCTCAATAGGTTAAGAGTCTGTTTCTTGGTTTGCCCCTCTCTTTTTCCCTTTGTTCATTTGTTTTGTTTCTTAAATTCCACATATGAGTGAAATCATACAGTATTTGTCTTTCTCTGACTTATTTCACTTAGCATAATACCTTCTAGTTCATTCCATGTCATTGCAAATGGCAAGATTTCATTCTTTTTTATGGCTGAGTAATATTCCTGTGTGTGTGTGTACACGTTATCCATTCATCAGTCAATAGACACTTCGGCTGGTTCCATAATTTAGCTGTTACAGAGAATGCTGCTGTAAACCTTGGGGTGCATTGAGTAAATACCTAATAGTGTAATTGCTGGATCATAGGGTATTTTTTTTAAAAGGTACTATTTATTTATTTGACAGAGAGAGAGAGACAGAGATCACAAGCAGGCAGAGAGGCAGGCAGAGGCAGAGAGAGAAGCAGGCTCCCCGCTGAGCAAGGAGCCCGATGCAGGGGCTCAATCCCAGGACCCTGATCATGACCCAAGCTGAGGGCAGCGGGCCAACCCACCCCGGCGCCCCGATCATAGGGTATTTTATTTTTAACTTTTTGAGAAACCTCCATACTGTTTTCCAGAGTGGCTGCACCAGAATAATTTCTAAGTTCTTAGCTCAGTAGCATTTAGATTTTGATAATACTGGACATTTTTGAGCGCTTACTGTATGCCAGTTGCAGCACTAAAGAGCTGATGGATTTTTGTGTCAGTTTTTCTAGATTCAAATCTTGACTTTGACACTTAACTAGCTTTGTGACAAGTTTCTTAAACTCATTGAGTCTCAATTTACTCATCTGTAAAATGGGAATAATAATAATAATAACAGCATTCATGTAGGGTTATTTTGAGGATTGACAGTATTCTTTGTGAAGAGCTTAGAACAGTGTCTGGAAAATCAAAAAGATAACAGTAATTAACATTGAGGTTATGTTCTTACTGCAGTTTATTTTGTTCAGCAGTCCTGTAAACCAGAGAGAATTGGCTCCATTTTGCAGAGTTGACCGTGATCTGAAGGAGCTAAGTACCACCTGTCTCTGGTCCCACAACTACTAAATAGCAGGGCGGAGATTGAAACTGATGTCTGTCTTGTCTGCATGAAGGTGTGAAAATGAAAAAGTCTCTGTCGGCTAGTGAGCCCACAAAGCACTGCAGTTCAGGGAAACTAGAGGGCCTGGGGCAGTAATCACTACTGTGTCATTTACATACTGTCTTCTTCCTGCTTTTTTTTATTACGCAGCAAAATAGTAGGACTCTACCATGGACATTTTTATTAGAATCCTGTGTTCTCAATTCATGGTTTGTTAAAAAAAAAAAAAATCATTTATTTGTTGACTGCAAATTAAAGACATGTTCTGAATGGAAAAGAAGATGTAACTTTTAGAAGAATTTAATTTTTTTTTTTTTAAAGATTTTATTTATTTATTTGACAGAGAGAGAGATCACAGTAGACAGAGAGGCAGGCAGAGAGAGAGAGAGGGAAGCAGGCTCCCCGCCGAGCAGAGAGCCTGATGCGGGACTCGATCCCAGGACCCTGAGATCATGACCTGAGCCGAAGGCAGCGGCTTAACCCACTGAGCCACCCAGGCGCCCTAATTTTATTTTTTAAACCCTGCTCAGTTCCAATAATTTTTTCATGTGTGATGAGGTTAAAGAAAATGGCTCAGATTGTTGTGGGGACTACATATAAGGACTTATAAAAAGTAGAGCTTCAGAGTGCTCTACTTTTTAAACATTTCAGTGGTATTCATTCCCTATATTCATGGAACTTTTGTGTGTTGAGTTTATATGGAATTGTTCTCCACTTTTGAAAAAATTTATTGAACAACAAGGAAATATTTGAGCAGGTTCAGAAATCATTACTATTCCTCTTTTTAGTTATGGTATAGACTTTGTAGTAAGGACTGTCTTACATTTTGTTAGAAGCTACTAAAAGTTCAGAATTGTTGGAGAATAAACTTAAAGGAAGCTCAACAAGTAGTAAGCTATCTGGTTCCCATATGATTTATCTTAAATCCTTGTCTTTTTTTTTTTTTTTTTTTTAAAGATTTTATTTATTTATTTGACAGACAGAGATCACAAGCAGGCAGAGAGGCAGGCAGAGAGAGAGGAGGAAGCAGGCTCCCTGCTGAGCAGAGAGCCCGATGCGGGGCTTGATCCCAGGACCCTGGGATCATGACCTGAGCCGAAGGCAGCGGCTTAACCGACTGAGCCACCCAGGTGCCCCTTAAATCCTTGTCTTTAAGTTTATTTGGTGACAGGTATTCACTCCTTCAGTTGTTGGTGCTAGAGTGGGTGGTCAGTTAGTTTTAGGTCCCACACTGCGGACAAATGCTGGCATAGTTGTTACAGTAAGGACTAGAGTGAAAGGAAGTAGGCAGCGAAATAAAAATTGAGAAGTGAAATGATGTGAAGTTGGGGAACGAGCACAAAGACTAACTCAGACTTCAGACTTTATCAGCCCTGTTCCTGCAGAATATCGTCAGGTAATGTTCTGTTACTTGCTATACAAACTCTCAAGCACCTTTCCTCTAGGGAATTTTCAGGTTTGGAAGGGTGAGAGGGCAACAGGTAGCTTTCTCACATGGCTCTGGGAATGTGACAGCTTGGGTGCTGTATTTCATAAGTGCTAGTGGAGTAAAACTTTTGATTTCTCATAACGAGTTTTAAGGTCGTAGTCAGTTTTTGTTTGACTTTCACACAGGCTAATAGTAATTAATCAGCTCCAGGTACTGTGTTAGAAATAATGATTTATTTATGGTTTGCCGTGGATATTTTAAAAGATAATGTTTTCTTATGACACAGAATAAGTTAAGTCAACTCCTGTGGATAACAAGAGAATATTGGCCTGCTTAGGTCTAAATTCCAAAGAGAATTCTTCTTTTTTTTTTTTAATTTAAGTATCATTAGATTTCTCAAACTTCTTCATCTTACAACTAGAAGATTGTACTCTTTGACCAGTATCTCCCCCTTTTCCCTTTTCCCTGCCCCCTCAGAAGTGAATCCTTAAAAGCGTTCAAATCTGTATTTCCCCTTAATTGATGTAGTGTTTTATTATTTTAACAAGTGGATATCTTTCAGCTGAATTCAGTACATATATATTTTTAAAATTTTATAAATTGAATATATGTCCTGGGTTTCTGAAGGATATCCATGCCACAAGAAAAGTATCTGAAGGTTTTCAGTGTTCATCTATATTTAAATTTTATTTATTTATTTGACAGAGAGATCACAAGTAGGCAGAGAGGCAGACAAAGAGAGAGGGGGAAGCAGGCTCCCCACTGAGCAGAGAGCCCGATGTGGGGCTCGATCCCAGGACCCTGAGATCATGACCCGAGCTGAAGGCAGCGGCTTAACCCACTGAGCCACCCAGGCGCCCCAGTGTTCATCTATATTAAAAAGAAAATGTACCTGTTACATTTTGTACATTACATGTTACCTGACATTTAACTTATAAACATGCCATACATACGTATATATGATTGCTTTAGCTGGAAACTCCCAACTTTCTGCAGAGCGAGAGGGGGAGAGTATTAGGGCTACAGGAAGGAGATACGGTACCGGCATCTAGAGTTAGAATTCAAAAGCTACTTTCAAAAAGAAATGGCATTCGTAGTAATTAGATGTCTAGGCTAGCCCCAAATCTAATTAAATGAAATACTAAACATTTGAAAATGCTTTCTTTTTTTTCTCCAGCCATGGCAAATGTAATATAGATTATGTGTTTTATAAGTACCTGCAAACTGGTCCTATCTAAGGTTTAAGAATGAGGGCAAGTCCCTAAGCTATTCATTTGACTAAAGCCAGCTCGTGCACAGAAAGCAGTATATATTGCTTGGTGTCATGCTTCAGAGACTAATACAGTAGCATAGCCTTTTCCGTATACTCATCAGATGATAGGGAAGCATATGTGATCACAGAATGTCTTGAGAAGTGCATTAGATAAGGGGTGAGGAAATTTCCTGACATAGGAAAGGAAATGGTTTTCCATGGGTATATTAGAAAGGTTTTATGGAGGATTTGAAATTTGAAGGATGAGTAGGAATTTGCCATGTGGAAGAACAGAATCTAGGCTAGTGAACCAATATCTATGGTGCAGAAATACAAGAGAAGATGGTATGCTGGGTGCAGAATGAAAACATCAGTGTGATTGTATCATGAGGTAAGAGAGAGAAAGTGGTGTGGGAACAGGAAAAGAGGTAAAGAGGGCAATTGGAAGCCACATTTTAAAACTCTTTGATACCACAGAGGTGTTTAGACTTTATTCTGTAAGATAGTAAGGGAATAGTGAAGGTGTTTTTAAATTTGTTCAAAATACTAACTTGTATAATGTACCTCTTAAAAAAAATACATCTTCAACTTGTGTTGGCAGTGAAGTCATGACTGAGTTAGAATTAAACAATAAGTTTTAGCAAAACTTGAGATGTTTAGTGATCTAGAATTAAAACTTTTATCATGGCTTTGCTATTTAACAAGTTGAAAATAGAGGGGCACCTGAGTGGCTCATTCGTTAAGTGTCTGCCTTTGGCTCAGGTCATGATCCCAGGGTCCTGGGATTGAGGCCCACATCAGGCTCTCTGCTCAGAGTGAAGCCTGCTTCTCCCTCTTCCACTCCCTCTACCTGTTTTGCTGCACGCACTCTCTCTCTCTCAATCTCTCTCACTGTGTCAAATAAATAAATAAAAATATTTAATTAAAAAAAAAGTTGAAAATAGAGATTTGCATGGATTCTTTTCCTAAAGTGAATTTTAGAGTAAGCTAGCATTATTTAATATTAATAAATTATTATTTAATAAATAAAACAGAATATTTCTTTTTTTTTTTTAATTTATTCATTTGAGAGAGAGAGTTGGGGTGGGGGAGCAACAGAGGAAGAGGGAGACAGAGAGAATCTCCAGCAGACTCCCTGCTAAGCCTGGAGCCTCACATAGAGTTTGATCCCAGGACTCTGGGATCATGACCTGAGCTGACATCAGAAATCAGATGCTCACCCTACTAAACCACCTAGGCACCTGAAAACAGATTATTTCTACAAAATTAATACTTTACATCTTTAAAATAATTTGATATGTGTAAATAGTCTTAACATTATTTTTTTCCCAAGAATAATTATTTCCTGATATTTACATTTGAATTTTTCTTGGGCACCTGGGTGGCTCAGTTGGTTAAGCATCTGCCTTCAGCTCAGGTCGTGATCCCAGGGTCCTAGGATCAAGTTCTGCATCAAGCTCCCTGCTCAGGAGAACCTGCTTTTCCCTGTCCCTCTGCTGTTCTCCCTGCTTGTGTACTTTCTCTCTGTGTCAATCAAATAAATAAATAAAATCTTAAAAAAAAAAATCAAAAGTTTTTCTTTTTTTTTAATGTAAATATTTTTATTTATTTATTTGATAGAGATCACAAGTAGGCAGAGAGGCAGGCAGAGAGAGAGGAGGAAGCAGGCTCCCCGCTAAGCAGGGAGCCCAATGTGGGGCTTGATCCCAGGACCCCGGGATCATGACCTGAGCCGAAAGCAGAGGCTTTAACCTACTGAGACACCCAGGCACCCCTAAAAGTTTTTCTTGATCAGAGAGGAATGCTATGTATTTTTTTAAATAATAGCTTTATTGAAGTACTGTAAAATTTACTCCTTGAGTTTGTAGCATATTAACAAAGGTATGAGGCAATCGCCATGTAATAACAATCATTTTTATTGCCCCCAAGGGAAACTTTGTATCTTTTAGCAGTCACTTACCATTCTTACCCTCCTCCATGCATACGTACATGAATCTCTAGGCATCCACTAATCTACTTTCTGCCTCTGGATTTGTCTGAGCATTTCATATAAACAGATCATATAATATGTGGATTTTTGTGACTGGCTTCTTTCTCTTCACATAGTGTTTTCAAGGTTCATCCACATTGTGGTATATGTCAATATTTTGTTCCTTTTTATTGCTAATACTCAGTTGTGGAGATACATCACATCTTATTTATTCATTCATAAGTTGATGGACATTTGGATTGTCTCTATGTTTTGGCCATCTGAATAATGCTACTATTAACATTCATGTATGTGCAGGTCTTTGTGGAGGTTTGTGTTCTCATTTAGTTTGAGTGAAATTGCCAGGTCTTTAGGTATCTCTGTGTTGTGTTTAACCTTTTGAGAAACCACCAGGACATTTTCCAACTGTACCCTTTTAAAGTCTCATGTAGTTTCCAGTTTCTCTGTATTATTGCTAAAACTTGGTATTATCTGTCTTTTCGATTATAACCACCCTGGTGCATGTGAAGTGGCATCTCATTGTGGTTCTGATTCTCATTGCCTTAGTGGCTGATGATGTTGAGCGTCATTTCATGTATTTATTGGCTATTTGTCTTCTTCAGAGAAGTGTCTGTTTAAGTCCTTTACTCGTTTTTAATTTGGTTATTTGTCTTTTTATGGTTGGGTTGCAAGAATTCTTTTTATATTCTGCATACTGGACCCTTACCAGATATATGATTTGCAAATATATTCTCCCATTCTGTGGATTGTCCCTTCTTTCTTGAGGGTATTGTTTGGAGCATGAAAGTTTTTTATTTCCATAAAATCCAGTTTACTCTTTTCTTCTTGTTGCTTGTGCCTTTGATGTCCTATTTAAGAATCCTTTGCTAGTCCACGGTCACAAAAATTTACTCCTATATTCTCATATTTTTGCTGCGTACATTTAGGTCTGTGATCCATTTTGAGTTAATTTTATTGGAGGGTAAGGAAGGGGTCTAACTTTATTCTACTTCACGTGGCTGTCTTATTGAAAAGAATATTCATTCCCCATTCATGTTGTCTTAACATAAGGTTTTGAGATGAAATTCCCATAGCATGAAATGAACCATTTTAAAGCGTATAATTCAGTGTTGTCTAAATAGTGCAACCACCGCCTCTGTCTGGCTCTGTCATTTTGGTGGTTGTGCAGTCACCACTTTTCTCTTGTTCTGACTTTGAGAAAGTACTAAGCTAGGTAGAACTGAACATTTTCATCATCCCAGAAAGAAACTATTTTCATTAAGCAGTAACTTGCCATTTTCTCCTCCTCTCAGCCTCTAGCAACCCAGTCTACTCTCTATCTCTGTAGACTTACCCATTCTGGATATTTCATATAAATAGAATCATAACCATGGCCTTTTGTGTCTGGCTTCTTTTATTTAGCATGTTTCCAGGGATCGTTCACATTGTAGCATGTATCAGTATTCCACTCATGTGTATAGCTGAATAATATCCCATTATATAGATACGCCACATTTTGTTTATCCATTCATCTGTTGATAAATATTTAAGCTGTGGTATATTTGGGGGGAGACTTACTAAACAAGGATTTTATTTTAATTATTGAAGTATAGTTAATATACAGTGTTAGATTCATTTCAGGTGTGCAGCATAGTGATTTGACAATCCTATACATTACTCAGGGCTCACCACAGTAAGTGTAGTCACCACGGGTTGCCATATGGTGTTATTAGAATATTATGAACTGTATTCCCTGTGCTGTACTTTCATCTCCATGACTGATTAATTTTATAACTAGAAGTTTATACCTCTTACTCCCTTTCACCTGTTTTACCCATCCACCTACCCACCTCCCCTCTGGTAACCACAGTTTGTGCTCTGTAGTTAAGAGTCTGTTTTGTTGTTTATTTGTTTTTGTTTTTTAGATTCTACGTATAAGTGAAATCATATGGTATTTATCTTTCTCTGACTTATTTCACCTAGCATAATACCATCTAGGTCCATCTGTGTTGTAGCACATGGCAATACGCTGTTCTTCTTAATGGCTGAGTAATATTCCTGTGTGTGTGTGAGAGAGAGAGAGAGAGAGAGAGAGATCTTTACCCATTCATCTGTCAGTGGGCATTTGGGTTGCTTCTATACCTTGGCTGTTTTAAATAATGCTGCAGTGAACATAGGGGTGCATGTATCTTTTCAAATTAGTGTTTTGGTTTTGGGGGGTAAATAGCCACTAGTGGAATGACTGGATTGTTTGGGTTTGTTTGTTTGTTTGTTTCATTTATTTGAGGAACCTCCATACTGTTTTCCATAGTGGCTGCACCAATTTACATTCCCAGCAACAGTGTGGGAGGGTTACCTTTCCTTTATATCCTGACCAAAGCTTGCTCTTCCTTGGCTTTTTGATACTAACTAGCGATTCTTACTGAGGCATAGAAATGCTGAGTAGCAGGCTAAATAGCAACCTAGCCCAAGCTGGAGACTCCTTTTTTAAGAAGGTTTCATACAGCTGTGCTGCCTTGTAAAAGTCATTAAAATTGCATTATCTTATGATACCCTAATACTGATAAAATGTATTTAATAGCTTGAGATTTGGTAGATGCAATCATGGAGGTGTTACTCTAGTAACGTTTCCATCAATCTAACATTTATATTTGTGTTTTTGACTGCTTTTAAAAGTTTGATACCTGTTTTCTAAGACAGCTTCACATCATCTGATTAAATTTTGTTCCACTTGTCAGCTCCATATTCTCCCCACTCATATTAACAGAAATTTACATATGGTTTTTAAAAGTCGTTAAACATCAGTCACTTTCAGTTTAAAGTCAAAAATTTTTCTAGTTCAGTAAAACATCTTTTTCAAAATTGCCAGGGGGTGCTCTACGATCCATTGTCCTTTTAAACTTAGTGGATATTTTGGTTTTTCCTTTTAGGTGTCGACAGCTCTTCTACGACAAGCAGTGCTTCTCCAATGCCCAACAGTTATGATGCCTTGGAAGGAGGCAGCTACCCAGGTAATTCATTTTGTGCTTATTTGATGCTTACTTGAAAAATTACTGACCATCAGTTTTTTCCAAACATGAACATATATTAGACATAATTAGTGGGCTTTTTTTTATATAGCAGTATTTTTAACAGAAAAAAAGGGACATTTTCTGTTATTTTTCAGCCTTAATTTAATAGTTGCCATGTAACAACTACAAATGTTGTTTCTGGGAGACTTAAGAAAATTTATTATTTTACTTTTGTTATCATGCTCTTTATCTTTGTCCTCTTTCTAAAAGATTTTTAATGCTAAATAATTCTCCTCTTTCCCTTCTTTCTTATGCTAATAACTTCTTAAGTAAATTTTATATTTCTGTTCTCATGCTTAGGTCCTTGAATTCCTTCCAACTAGCCTCTGAGTATAAATAGTCTTTGACTCTTTACTCCCCCAATGGCTGCCTCACCAGGTAAATAGATTAACCAACTTGGGGGTAGATCTTGGAGGCATTACTTTTAACTTTATCTGGAAATAACTTTGGTCATTACATAGGAATAGTAGTGGTGCATAGTATTTTAAAAATACAAACTTAAGTTTTAGAATTAGTAGTCATTTCATTATATCTTAAATTTGATCTTCCTTTTTTGTATGTCTCTTATCACAGATAAACTGACAACCACATCTGACTTCTCTTTTTCTCACTTTCTAATGATTTGAAACTTTAGGATGAACAGAAAAGTAATTTGCCCTTCTCTTTATTTCTTACCACTTTCGTAATAATCCAGGATGGAGCTTAATTGAAGTTGACATATGCTGGACTTAACATACTATCTTGCTATCACTGTGCTATGAAGCAGTAGAGAACGAAAGTTTCATCTTCTCAGTATAGAGTTCTCTTTTAATACTTCAAGAATACTTCAATAAGCTACTCTTTTGTGCATAAGGATTTTTTTTCCTCTAGGGATGCGTGTTTGTGTAAGAAATTGGGGACCATTCCAAAAGCAATCACTGTTATCAAAATATTCCAGAAGAGTTCATTTGTTCAGTAAAAGGGGAATACTACTTGTGGAATCACTGTATTGTACACCTGAAACTAATGTAACACTCTATGTTAACTATCCATTTGTTTAATTAAAAAAAAATTTTTTTAAGATACATTTACTATAACTATATAGTATTTCATGAGTTTCAAATTAACCTAACAAAACAAAAACAAAAATTAACCTGAAGTGAAATACTGAATGGGATAGTTAAAAGATCGTGGCTTTGAAGTTTTGAAGTTCGACCTTGATTTGCTTGTCCATATTCATTTCATCAACAAATCATAATCTTCCTATGAACTGTGCTAACACTAAGTGAGTGACCTTAGGCAGGTTTTCTAGCTATTTATAGTGTGCCAGAATTAAAGATGTGAATTTCTAGAGCAGTAAGATTAAATGAATTGAAAATACTGTGTCAGGTGCTAGGATAGAATTTAGGACTATAGAAATGTACGATACATTGTCCCTTTCCTAAGAAAGGGGAGACGTTTTAGATCTCCACATTTATGACTTAAGCTTTTTATATCTTATGCTAATTACTGTTAGCATGTTAAGAGAACTTTCTACTTACATTCCCATCACTGTGATGAGGGATAAGCAGGATATGACACTACATTAAACTTCTTGTCCTAAGAAACCTGGGAGGTTTCCAGAAAACCAGTAAGCCAGCCCTTGCCTAATAAGCACAAGATGATAAAAGAATGTCTGGGAACATATCTTCCAAAATGAGAGCCAATAGATATGGTCAGTAGAAAGATATGATTCTTGAAGAATCTTTAAAAAGTATGTTTTATTAAGTCACACGCTTTTAAGAGCATATTTTTGCAGAGTCTAGTTCCTGGTGAAGAATAAAATTTTTATATGAAAAACAGATTGAAATTCAAATATATGGTATAGATTTATTTGACTTTAAAATAAGACTAATAGTATAGCAACATTAATAATGGTATGTGTAGTAATTTTTAGGGTTTCTTGTGATTTTTGTGCTTAATGATTAAATTTTCTACAGTTTTTTCTGTTTTAATCAAATTTTAGTTCTTTATTTTAACATTTTATTTATTTATTTGAGAGAGAGTGTGTGTGCACAAGCAGGTGGAGCAGCCCACAAAGGAAAAGGGAGAGGCAGGCTCCCTAGTGAGCGGGGAGGCCAATGTGGGGCTCCGTCCCAGAACCCCAGGATTATGACCCAAGCCGAAGGCAGATGCTTAACTGAGCCACCAGGAGCCTGTAGTTTTTTGTTTTAAATTTAAATAATGGAAGAACATTTGTTCATTAAATTTTATTTGGCATCTGTTACATACCAGACATTGTTTTAGAAGCTGAACACTATACACTAGTCTTTCATAATCTCAGTTTTGCCTCTGCAATTAATACAGACTTCTAGCTGAGTAAAGGGAGCAAAGGGTTCATGATTCTATTCTCTCTACTTCTGTGCATGTTTATAATTTCTGGATGTTTGCAATTTCTCCTAGTCAAAGGTTTATAAAAGGAAAATGCCAAAGATAATGCCTTGCCCTGGAGCCAGCTGTTTACAGAGTCCTGATTTTCAATGTTAACACCATGTTTTTCCCTTTGCTAGATATGCTTTCCTCATCAGCAAGCAGTCCTGCTCCTGATCCCGCTCCTGAACCCGACCCTGCTTCTGCTCCTGCTCCAGCATCTTCTGCTCCTCAGCCTTCAAAAATGGCCAAGCCATTTGGGTATGGTTACCCAACTCTTCAGCCCGGTTATCAGAATGCTACAGCACCACCTAACTCTGGAGTACCGCCCAGTAGCCCAGGGTATTCTGGATTCCAGCCGTATGCTCAGGTATGTATAAAGACACCACAGTTCTAGAATGGTCAAACTATTATCAATTCTCACAAATCCCTGGTGATTCAAATGGATCATAGGTGTGAATACAGATAGCCCAGGTCAAACGTACATAGATTTTGGTTCCTGTGTGTGTGTGTGTGTGTGTGTGTGTATTTGTGTGTATATAGATAGAGATAAAAAGAAATATAAATTTCAAATCTTTAAAGTCTTTAAATCTGGATCAAGTTATTAGGTCTGATTTTCGTGTCCTTTGTTGTACTTTTATTTTTTAGAGCCTTGCTCTTTATTTCTTTATTTCTTACTCTCCCTCTATACTCTCTTGTCTCAAATAAATAAAATCTTAAAAACAAAAACAAAAAAATACTTTCCATTCTACTATTTCAATTATTCTTTTATAATCAGGAAAGTAAATGTTAAATTTTTTTAAAGTCTGTAATATTAAGCTGGCTTTTTCCTCAAAAAAAAAAAAATGATGTTATAAATGTGGTTTGGAATTCTGGTTCCAACTCTTAGATCAAAGAATTCTAAATGGTGCGACATAGAACTGAAATTGGTAACAGTCTCCACAAATGTAAATGCTAATCAGTTGTATTTATTACAATAAATGACCCATTATTATGTATATTAGACAACCCATTTAATATATAAGAATATAAATTGTATTATTTAATAATATATATTGATATATAATATCATATATTATTATATTATTATTATATATGATATATATAATGACCCATTTATAACAAAGTGACCCATTCTGATACGACCTATTTTGGAGTCACCTTTTAAATGCCATATCAATTTAATAATAGGGAATAATAAGTATCTTACATTTATATTTATTAAGAATGTAAAATGTAAGAAAACAATTGAAATGGTAAAGCATTCTACTTAAAAACTGTTCTTAGTAGACTAAACTTACAGAAAATTCATCTTATGGTACACTAAGAGTGAAGATTAAATGGGCACCTGGGTGGCTCAGTCGGTTAAGTGTCTGCCTTCAGCTCAGGTCATGATCTCAGGATTCTGGGATCGAACCCCACATCAGGCTCCCTGCTTAGTGGGAAGCCTGCTTCTCCCTCTCACTGTGCCTACTGCTCCCCATGCATGTGTTCTCTCTGTCAAATAAATAAATAAATAAATAAATAAATCTTTAAAATATTTACTACCTGACCCTCTACAGAGAAAGTTTGCTGACCCTTGAAATAGTAGAATGGAAAGTATTGGTTTTTTGTTTTTGTTTTTAAGATTTTATTTATTTATTTGAAACAGAGAGTACAGAGAGAGAGTGAGAAGCAGACTGCCCACTGGGCAGAGAGCCCTATGTGGGCCTCAATCCCAGGACCCTGAGATCATCACCTGAGCCAAAGGCAGCTCCTTAACCAGCTGAGCCACTGAGGAACTCCAGAAGTATTCTTTTTCCATTTTATTTTGCAGAAGTTAAGAGATTGTCCTTGGACTAAAAGTAAAAATTAATATTTATTATACTAGATTTAAAAATAACTTCATTCTGGGGTTTCTGAGTGGCTCAGTCATTAGGCATCTGCCTTCGGGTCAGGTCGTGATCCCGGGGTCTTGAAATTGAGCCCCGCATTGGGGTCTCTGCTCAGCAGGAAGCCTGCTTCTCCCTCTCCCACTCCCCCTGTTTGTGTTCTCCCTCTCACTGTGTCTCTGTCTGTCAAATAAATAAAAATCTTCAAAAAAATAAAAATAACTTCATTCTGTCCTTCTGTAATTTCCATCCTTTTTATACTCTAGCTCCAGTGGAAGGATTACAGGAGTTTGAATGAAGGAGACAGAGGCATACTAAAAAGTAACTGATGATTAATCACGGGAGAAATGAGCATCATGAAGCAAAAGCTTTAGACTTTATACTGTTAGAGATCAGTGACTTATACCTTTCCTTTTTTATAACTTTTTATTGAAACATCTGTATTCTATTTATGTATAATTAAATAAATCAATATCATACTATTTGATACCTTTCTACAAATTGGACACATGTAACCAACAGCCAGATCCCTTTCTCATGCCTTTTCTAGCCACTAACCCCCAAACAAAAGTTAGTAACTATCTTGACTTCTAATACTGCACATTAATTTTACCTGTTTTTAATAATAGCTATGTATATTCTTGCCTAGACTCTTTGGCTCAACCTTATGCTGTGTGCTTACTGTGTTCATTCATTTTCATGGTTTCATGTACCCCATTATGTGAATAAAGTAGTTTATTTATTTGTTCCATTGTTGCTGGGCGTTAGGGTAAGTTTTCAGTGTGGGGCTATTATGAATAGTGCTCTTGTGAATATTTCTGTTCATGTCTTTTAAATGAATGTATATATCAAGGAGTGGAATTGCTGGGTTGTGGAGTATCCAGACTCTCCGAAGTTAATGCAAAACAGTTCTCCAAAGCAGGTGTTCTAGTTTATACCTCCATTCACAGTGTGCAAGAGTTCCAGTTACTGTTACTGTATGTCCTAGGCAACACTTGGAATTTTGACCTTTTGATAGTAGTTATCTTCTTTTCATATTGAAGTGAAGAAATTGAGACTCAGATAAGTGAAACTGTCTGTCCAAGACCAGGCTTAGTTCTGAGAATACAAGTCTTTGCAGTTCAAATTTAAGCACTTATTTCCTTCTCTTTAAATGGTAGGGACTTGTGCAAAAGAAGACCAAAGTCACACTTGATATATGTATCTAAGGAAGATGACAGAGCAGCAATTTGGTTTTATTTAATCTGAATTTAAAGTAGTTTTTTGGGGCGCCTGGGTGGCTCAGTGGGTTAAGCCGCTGCCTTCGGCTCAGGTCATGATCTCAGGGTCCTGGGATCGAGTCCCGCATCGGGCTCTCTGCTCAGCAGGGAGCCTGCTTCCTCCTCTCTCTCTGCCTTCCTCTCTGCCTACTTGTGATCTCTCTCTGTCGAATAAATAAATAAAATCTTTAAAAAAAATAAAGTAGTGTTTTGGACATTAGTTTCAGGGTCAGTAAGCAATAATAATTTAAACACACAGCTAGGATGTACATTTAAATTCTCACCTATCTATTAAAAAAAGATTGTAGATGTTAATCTAAGATTAATATTAGCAAGCTAATTTTGGAAGAAGCCACTTAAAGGTGACTTTTTATATGCCCTTCTGGTTCACGGTTATGGCCAGAGGGGTATCAGGGTCACCAAGAATAATTTGGAGGTTGCCAAGGACTTGTTTTAAAGTGTTTTCAAGTCTGACCGAGAACTCTGACATTGTCGGGGAGGGGGAAATTAAGAAAACAAAAGAGTAATAGGAATGAGATCGGAGGTAATGAAGGACTGTAGTCAAAAGCTTAGATTTTATCCCAAGTCCAAAGGGGAGACATTGGAGATTTTATGTAATGGAATGCTACATCTGATTTACATTATTTAGAGAATCATTTGGGCTGCTGTGTGAAGAACAGATCAGGGATGGAATTTTCTGAAAAGACATAAATGGAAACGGGGGTGCCTGGGTGGCTCAGTGGGTTAAAGCCTCTGCGTTTGGCTCAGGTCTTGATCCCAGGGTCCTGGGATCCCAGGGTCCTGGGATCAAGCCCCACATTGGGCTCTCTGCTCATCAGGGAGCCTGCTTCCCTTCCTCTCTCTGCCTGCCTCTTTGCCTACTTCTGATCTCTGTCAAATAAATAAATAAAATCTTAAAAAACAAAAATGGAAACAGAGAGACAAATGGAAGTTTTGCCATGATCACAGAAATGTATGATTGTGCTTGTTCTAAGGTAGTTATTGGTGAAGGTAATGAAAAGTGGATGGATAATGTCTGTCTTTTGACTTATTGATGGATTTGTTATGGTAGTTGAGAGAAAGGAACATATAAAAGGTAACTTAGGTTCTTGGCAGAGCAACTAGGTAGAGGATAGTTCATTTTACTTTGAAGGTGAAGAGAGACAAATACATCTAAGAGTGGCAATCGAGTTGGCCATGTTAAATTAAAATGCCTAGTAGACATTTACATGGAGCTATGTAGCAGGCAGTGGAAGTGTATATGAATGCCCATTGCTCTATATTACCAAGTTCATCAAGAATTATTTTTTATTAAAAAATTATTTTTTATAAGCAGACATTTTTTTAAATAATTTAGTCATAAATTATTCAAGTCCCAGTTCACATTCTTTCATAATTACTCAGGTCTTCTGGTTTGTCTGATACACATTGCAATATTTCCTCCACCTTGACATTTGTTTTTAATTTTAATGGTATATTTTGGCATTGAAGGAGTATCTTAGTTTTATATAGTCATATTATGATTTCTTTTTAATTTTATTTTCAAAGATGTTACTTATTTATTTGACAGAGAGAACACAAGCAGAGAGAGTGGAAGGCAGAGGGAAAGGGAGAAGCAGGTTCCCCACTGAGGAGAGAGCCCAACAAAGGGCTAGGTCTCAGGACCCTGAGATCATGACCTAAGCTAAAGACAAATGCTTAACCAACTGAGCCACCCAGGTGTCCCCATATTATGATTTCTTTTGTTTTTACCTGTGTTTGAATCCTTTAAAAGATCTTTTCAACCTTAGATTAGGAAATAGTCCCCCTATAAATTTTTTTAGTTCTTAGGTGATTTTAGTTTTATATCTTTAATCTATTTAAGTTTTATTTTGGTTTATAATGTAAATAATAAACTCATTTTCCTCCCAAAAAATAGCTCTAAGTTCACTATCATTTACTAAATAGTCTGGTTTTTTTTCCCCCACTGGCCAAAAATTGGGTAGTTTGAGCATCAAAATGAATAAGTGTAATTCATTAAGTCACTTAGAGTTCATAGAAAGCTATGAATTCATAATAATACTAAAAATATAACAAATGTAACACAGAAAAAATAAAGCAAAACTCATTGAACATGATTATACATTTTTATGCCATCAACTCATTATCCTGAAAATTGATTGTTGTGAAAACTTGGAAACAAAAACATATATCCTGCCTCACAGAATCCAAATTCTTGATGCTGAAAAACATTGCTGAAATTTTGTTAAGAGGTTTAACCGTGCTAAGATTTAAATGTATTCATTATTTTGCTTTGAGTTTTTTTTTCAAGATTTCTTTAAATTGAGCTGCCCAATTAAAACCATTCTGTTTCCAAGTCAGGTTCAAATTTTTTCATATTCTTACTTATTCAGTATGTTAAAATCCTATATGTAGCATAGTACATTGTATTCATGCTCGTTATATTGTTCTTTTGTTTGTTTTGTTTTAAATTGCTTTTTCAGCAGTATCCTGGTATGAACCAGCTGTCCTCCAGTCTGGGAGGTCTGAGTCTTCAGAGTTCTCCACAACCAGAAAGTCTGAGACCTATAAACCTCACCCAGGAGAGGAATATTTTACCCGTGACTCCTGTTTGGGCTCCTGTACCGAACTTAAACTTAGACCTCAAAAAATTAAACTGTAGCCCAGAGTAAGTATTTATTTTATGATCTTTAGTAACACTTTGTCAGAAATGTTTGACTTTCAAAACTAGTAAAAGTGATATATTAATTCCTTGATTGGAAGTTTTGTTAATGGGGAATTTTCCATTTTACTTTGTACAGAAGTTCTAGCTATAAAATTCATTTTAGGTCCTGTTCCTGCCTCTATCTCTCCATCAATCCTATTCCCTATCACCTAATGCAAGGGAAATTTTTTTTTGAGTGAAGGAATCGGGAACCCAGATCCAACTCTATTTTTCTTAAATTTCTTTTTCCTTACTTATCACCAGTAATAACTTCTGATGTCTTTTAAATAAGGTGGAATCTTTAAAAATGTATGCCCTTCGATCTCTGCTTTAAAAAGGACACTGACTTCACTTAACATAACCCCAAGAACAGGTTTAAATGGTTTATCTCTGAGTTTCCTTTTTCCACGCAGCATAGAATGTAAGATCATTACCTTATCCAGCCTGGATTTAAATTTGGATGTCCTTTCTTAAATATTTCCTCACCTCATGGAGAAGGTTAGCTGACTGTTGGCATCTGGTGGCCACCAAACCCCGGTGTTTCCTCCTGGTGGATGAGTTAGTTCTGCCACGCACCTCATAGTACCTTCAAAACCAAGCCTTCTCCTTTGTTGTGTGCTTTCAATACTTCTTTCTCCTGAGAGTAGAATATTCCTACGCACCCAGATGCTTCCTAGAAAACATCTTTCTGCTCCTTATAAAGTAAACTCTGATTCACAGAACATGTGTTTTCTTCCTCGCATTAAGAGAATTAGTGTTCCTCTTTACAGCCAATGTTTTTTTTATTAGGGCAGTAGTTTTCTGGCTTGTTAAGAAAACTGTAAACTTCTCTTTTTTTCAGTCAAAATTTTATGTAGATTTCCAATACAGAAACAAGAAAATGGAGTTCTTTCTGCCACACACTATGACCAACCCCCATCAGTGCCTGAGGCAGTGTCAAGATCATTGCTGTGAAAATGTATAATCATTGATCCTAAGAGGAAAACAGCTGCCCATTCCTATGAATATAAGTTGCTGTCAGGTCTATGAGTATGTGGATTTTGGCCTTCTATTTTGAAAGATTAGGCATTGCCTAAGTAGGTGAATATAGTGTTTATATATGTCATAGATAGTGGATGGTGTATGCTTCTACTCAGTTATGTGTTTTCTGTGAAAGTCCCTCTCTTACCAAAATAGCAATGCATAGTATTTGGGAGTGTAGACTTTACAGTTGGATGGACTCAGGTTCTTACCATGGTTCCACTGATGAGTAGCTGTAAGACTCTACAAATTTCTTAACAAATTTTCAATATTGTCAATTGTGAAACAGGAATAATAATTGTGCCTACATATAAAGGTAAATCATTTATTCAATAAATATTTACTGAATGCCTTCTAAATTAAGGGTCAGGCACTGTTTCTAGATGCCAGGAATGAACCAGTAAACAGAGTTCCCTATCTCTTGCAACCTTTATCCTATTAGGGAAGACATACTATGAACAGTCAAAATGTCTAAGTTAACCATCATACATTATACACCATCTGTGTAATGTAATGTCAGAATATTACTGTGAAGTAGGGAGTAGTGAGGCCAGTAGAGGTTGACTGTATTCAGTTGAGCAGTCAGAACAGGTTTTCCCAAAGAATTAAAACTGAGTGGAGATCTGAATGAAGGGTGAGAGCAAACCACATGACTCTGGGAAGCAAGTGCCAAGCATGCGCAAGCTACATAAGCAGCAAATGCAGAAGTCATGAAGCAGGGATCATCTTAGTGTTCGAGGAATGCCACCAGCCTGGAGTCCAAATGTGTCTGGGTATCTCGACATAGTGTGAGCTGCTCTTCTTAAAATTTCCTTTCCTGGTTTCCAGTACTTCTCCTGCTTACCTCTTTGCCCCTTTATTGATTCTGTGTCTACTGACCTTAACTTATAACTTAGTAAGTTATAAACACTAAATAAGTGAGTACTTAGTAAGTTATGAACACTTTCTCTAAGAGAGGGATAGTACTATGATGGCACAGAACAAAATGATGAATATCTCAAGTGGAGAAGACAGACAGGGTACACAGCCAACTAAATCAAAGCAGACTAATGATACCATAGAAGCATAAACTGATCTCAGAGCACAGAGGAAGACATCGTTTCTTCTGACTTGTGATCGGAGGGAATGGTGATTTCAGAAGAAGCGGTAATTTTGATGGGTCTCAAAGTAAGAGACTCATCAAAGGACTTTCAGCAGGTGAAAAATGGATAGTAAAGCAGGAACAACATTATTAAAGATACAGACGTTTCCTGTTCACTTTTGTTTTCCTTTTCAGTCCTTCCTAATTTATATTCTACATGCTAGTGATGTTTTTTCCCAAATCTGGTGTACTTTCCCACCATGAAAATGTTGAGTCCTTAATTAGGGTTTTTGACCTATATTGTATATATGCCTGCTTAGTGTAATATGGAACTTCCTAGTTGTAGTTATATAACACCCAGACGATTTTCATTTATGCCCTTAAATTCTCTTGATTATCTGCATCTGTAGTATATATGTATTTTCTGATCTATATATGTATTTTCTGATCATTTTTTTTGCAGTTCATTTCGGTGTACTTTGACAAATATTCCGCAGACACAGGCTTTATTGAATAAAGCTAAGCTTCCTTTAGGACTGTTATTACATCCCTTCAGAGACTTGACGGTAAAGTAACATATTTTAAAATACTTGTGGGTACTGATGTGTGTTTTTATGTGTAGTGTGTTTTGACTATGTATTTTCTTGGAGATTTTTTCATCTTTTATCTTTTAAGTTAGAAATAATCATTTTTGTCAGTTCACCTCAGCAAACATTTTCTAACTACCTGCTTTGTAACAGGCCCTAACCAAGCACTGGTAAATACAAAGATAACGAAGTCATTGACCTTGCCCCTGAGAAATTTGTATCTAACAGGGGACAAAGATATAAAAAGAAATAACTACAGTACAGGGTAACTAATACATGTACCTAACCAAATTCTATGAGTTGCTTATAGGCAGGGAGTATAGTATAGTACTGGGTGCAGTAGCAGAGGTTTGTTAAGAGTGATGAGGTCCGAGCTGGACTTTGAAAGATCAATGGTTTTGGAAGTTGGAAAGGCCATTACAGTTAAACCTTAGGCGTCTTTATTAAACATAAAGGTCGCACCAACGGTTGTCCACTTGAGTGTGGAGGAACTGTATGCTGGTTCCTAATTCTATGAAACAAATAACTTTTGTAATAATAAGTCCAAATGCTTCAGGTCTTCTGAATGAAAACATTTCTTAAATTTCCATAGTCTTTTGGTTTCATACTAAGCCTGCCGGACTTTTACATATAGTTCTGATATTTTATGCAAATATTATCTTTAAAATTTCTAAACTTCAGAAATTAAGTTTCTGCAGATACGTTTTATTTGTACTCTAAAAGGTGCATTACTCTCTCACATTTTTTTAATTACCGTGGTTTTCTACCCCTTTTAATGCTACTGAGTTTCTTTTGCTCTCATTCATCCGAAAAAATGTGTATAAACTACCCATTATGCTAGGTGCTGAGATACAAAAGCTAGTAAGCGTCCTCATAGAGCTAACTTGCGTACTAACTAGGATACATAGAAAGGAGCAGAGTGGATAGAAAATAAAATAATTATAAATGTGCAGTAAATACTTTGAATTTATTCACTTAGTAAATACTGTTTGATCACCTGTAATACTGTTTTAGCTATTATCTCTAAATCAAGATCATTAATTTCCCATATACATAGGTGAGAATTTTTGTCTAAACACAGATACCATCATGATACCTTCTGGAAGTATACACTAAATTGGCAACAGTAACTTTCTCTGTGCTGTAGAATTCTGGCCAATTCTTTATTTTCTCATTTTCAGTTAATTGTATTTCCGTTTTTTCATAAGTATGATGTCATTACTTGTGTAATAAAAACTATGTATGTGAAAGAAATTGAATACAAACACATAATTATAATGTAGAGATAGGAAAAAAGTGCCAGAAGGAAATATACTAAAATGTTATCAGGGATTAATTCAGGGAGATAGAATAATGTGATTTCTAAGTGTTTTTTTGTATTTTCTAAATTTCTTAAAAATGAATATAAACTTCCTTTCCCAAATCTTTTCTTTCCTTTTCCTTTTCCAGAAGCTCTCTGAAACAGATTTATAGGTTTATTTTAACATAGCATAATTTGTAATCTTTGCCCCCTCAGCACTTGAGAAGATCACTAAAATTACCAGCTTTTCAATGGTTTCTTTTTTTGTTAAGTTTAGCACCATAACATTTTCACCCTCTTAAAAAAACAACTCATTCAAATTAGGTGGGACTTCTGCCTTTCGTCATCTGAAACTGTCTCACGCACACAAAAATTTTTTTCCACGTATTTCTTTTAAAAGCTACACTGTGCTTGGTTCTTGTGGCCTTCGTCCCCGTTAGGACTGTGGCGGCCATCTAGTGCACAGTGCCTTATGCTCTGGGACTAGGTGCTGTCAGGCAGCAGACACAAAAACATTTCTATGTGGTATGTATTTCTTTCTCAATGGTGTTTCTGGAGGCTAGCTGATGAGCTCCGAATTAAATTATTTTCTTGGCCAATCAGGCTTTTCATATCAATCAGTAACTTTTACTGCATTTGGTTTGGTGTTATCTTACTGTTTGTGACAGAGAAGACTTGATGGCTGCTTGTGTTGCTCCGCATATCACCGGATTTTATGAAAATGCTTCCATTTCAGAACACTGTTACGGTTTTCTGTTCTGTCTGTGGAGCAGAGGAGTATGTGTTCCATTTTTACCCTGAAGTGCTTTTTTTCTGCTACAACATCTTTATTTTACTTCCTAGCAATTACCAGTGATAACGTCAAATACCATTGTGAGGTGCCGATCTTGTCGAACATATATCAACCCTTTTGTATCATTCATTGATCAACGGAGATGGAAATGCAATTTGTGCTATAGAGTTAATGACGGTGAGTTTCAGATTCTTAAAATAAGTGTGTCTAATATTATTTTAAACATTTTGACATTTTTGGTCATTAGCTGGTCTCCATTGCTTTAAACACTTTCATGCCACTATTTATGCGAGAATATAGGCTAAGGACACTTGATCTTTCTTGGCTGGGGATGATTGATAATTAGGAGAGTGACAGTAACGGCAAAGTAAAAAAAATAGTCACAAAACAAGCAATGAAGGTCATGTAGACTAATTGTGCCATGTCTCTCTGTTATCCCCTTTAGTCATTTCTTAGGTCCTCTTAGTATAATTGCTTTCAAATTTGTGTTTCTGGGTTTTTTTCCGTGTCATGTGATACAGTAAACAGGACATAAGCCTAAGAAGCAAGGTTACCTGTGTCCTGGTTTCCTCATCTGATTTCACAATAAGTTTTTTTTTTATCTTGATATATTTTTAAAGAGCGTTTTTATCATTGGATGTTCACAGAACCATTGTAAACCTTATACAAATATTGATGGTAAAGATGTTTATTTCTTGGTATGCATATGTCTTGTTTAGTTACAAATTATGTTACTAAATTTGTACTGGATTTCTAATGTTTACCTAGTTCCTGAAGAATTTATGTATAATCCCCTTACTCGATCTTACGGAGAGCCTCATAAACGCCCAGAAGTACAGAATTCAACTGTGGAGTTCATTGCTTCTTCAGATTACATGGTAACTGCTCAGTGTAAAAATTAGGCATGGGCTATAACTGTATTGTCATTTATAATTTGCTGTTGAGTGAATTCTTGGAAAGTTTGAGTTGTCTCCAGTATGAATTTTTTTTAAATAATGCTGGAAGTTTATACTTCACAAATAGAAAACTCTACATTTGTAAAGGTTACTTGATGTCCTAGAAGAATGCAGTTATATCAATAAGAAACATTAGTAGTTTTTTTAATGATAGGGACTATTTACAATATTGTTGCCATTTTGATTTAATTGCTGACATGAAATGAAAATAAATATTCTTTTACCATGTAATATTTAAGACCTTCAAACAGAAAAAATTTTCACGTTTTTGCCAAAAAGTGCAGTTTTCAGGCTCTTAAAGATATCACCATCTTACTGATTCATCCAGTACAGATATCAAGATAAATGGACAGTGACTTTAATTTTTCTCTTTCCAGTTTATCATCAAATTCTACTTTTCTTTTGTTTTTCTTTTTCTTTTTTTTTTTAAGATTTTATTTATTTGAGAGAGAGAGCACAAGCAGGGGGGAGGGGAGAGGGAGAAGCAGACTCCCCATTGAGCAGGTAGACCATTGTGGGATTCATCACAGGACCCTGAGATCAAGACCTGAGCCACAGAAGCATGCTTAACACACTGAGCCACCCAGGCGCCCCCTACCTTCTCTTTAATTGTACTACAAGAGCTCATTCTTTTCCCTTTATAAAAACAAATTCTTGGCTTAAGTTCTGCTCATCTTCTTTATTATCTGCTCATTTTAAATGTATTTATAATAGCTTACACTTATTTCTTCAGTACCCTCGTCACTAATATTTGTTGTCTACAAAAATGGAAGGTGTTGCTAGTGCAGAAAGGTGAACAGAGACAGCTAATGTGTATTAAATTTCTGTTTGGCCCATTTCTTTCTTGGTTTTTGTAATTTTTATGGTCCTTTGCGTTCACTTTAGCATCTGCTCACTTAAACTACTATTTCCTTGTCTGTTTCCATATTAACTGTAGTAAACTCTTTTTTCTCTTGGGCATTTTTACTCTCAGCTTCTTACCTTCTTTACAACTTACATTCCCAACTCTGGCTAACTCTGTAGGATCTTAATCTAATTGAAATGGTAAAGCAAGAAGTTAATCTTTAACTTTTGTCATATGACCCATGTGATCCTTGGTCAGCATATTAAGAAAAAAAAGGATTTTCTATATCCTTTCAACTTTCTATAACAGTAATTTTCAAGCATACTTCAAAAAAGAGATAATAGTATAGTGAACTCTTATTTGCCCCTCACCAAGCTTCAACAGTTGTCAGCATTTTTCTAGATATATTTCATCTATCCCCAGTCCCACCTCAATATCCCCTCCCCTCACACCACCCTGGAATTTGTACATATCATTTAACCTATAAGTACTTCAGTATGTATCTCTAGCAGGTAATGACTTAACATCCTTAGAATACCATCACAGGACTTCCTTTATACTTGGCATTTAACCGTTGGGATTTGGCCATGACCAGCTAACCCTGGAGCTAGTACTAATGGCTAGTACTATTGTCCAATTTTAAAAAGTAAATATTAAAAAAAAACAGTGTTTTTCTGGATTAAGGAAGAGATAGAGGTGTTCATATTAAAAAATAAGCTCATGTTTTTCTTTGAAAGATGAATCTCAATCAACACTCTACCAGTAAACATTAGCCCATTTATTTAACCATTACTATGTAACAACTCCTTTTTTTTTTTTTTTTTTTTTTTTTAAATTTAATTGAGAGAGAGCACACAAGCTGGGTTGGTATGAAGGGCAGAGGAGAGGGAGAGAATCTTAAGCAGGCTCCCAATGCAGAGCCTAATGCGGGGCTGGATCTCACAACCCAGAGATTATGACCTGAGTCAAAATCAAGAGTTGGACACTTAACCCACTGAGCCACCCGGCCGCACCTAACAACTGCCTTATTATGCTTAATCCATAACCAACTTTATAAGAAAAAAAGTTAAAGGAGTGTCATTTTCATTAGTACATAAGATCTAATAAAATGTCAGTCCTCCTATTTGTGTATTTTTTGTGTGTCATTTACTCAGTAAATATCCAGTAATAATAGTGTTATAAAAAGAATAAATTGTGCCTGCTAAATAAAGTACATTATTTTCATTCCTTTCAGCTTCGTCCTCCTCAACCTGCAGTTTACTTATTTGTTCTAGATGTATCTCATAACGCAGTAGAAGCTGGATATTTGACAATTTTGTGCCAGTCATTGTTAGAAAATCTAGACAAGTAAGAAATTTTTTTACTCATGATGTGTGTTTACAAATATATATAAATGTGAAGAGTTTATTAGCAATTTATGGAGTTAGTTTTTAATTACAGTTTGACTTTGTTTATCTCTCACTGCAAGAGTACTTCTTGTCCACCTCAGACTAAGGGTCCTGCTTCTTCGGTTACTGCACTTTATGACATGGTATCTGAATCATAAAATTGTTTTGTTTTTAATTTTTTTATTTACTTGACAGAGATCACAAGTAGGCAGGGAGGCAGTCAGAAAGAGAGGAGGAGGCAGGCTCCCTGCTGAGCAGAGAGCCTGATGTGGGGTTCCATCCCAGGACCCTGAGATCATGACCTGAGCTGAAGGCAGAGGCTTTAACTCACTGAGCCACTCAGGCGCCCCTTCCTTTTAGTTTCTGCTGGTAACTTAGAGCTCTCATATTTTTATTTGCCCTGGTTTTAGTCACAGGTGCTTAATTCAGATAGAACTCTAGCTGTGAGTGGCAATGGAAGACTGTGCAAAGAGATAGTTTTGAAACTGTAGAGTCAGCTTGCTGGAAGAGTGTGAGAATATATAGCCCTAGAAATAGGAGCCAGACCAATGAGTAACTATTTGTGAGTTAAATAAGCTATGCAAAACCAAAAGGACAAAATTGGGAATGGAAAATCACTTAAAACATGTATATATGTTTAATTAAGCAGAAAATAGAAGCATTAGGAAGGTTAAAAAAAAAAAAAAAGGTAACCTGTTTTTGGAAAGAGCTAGTGATAACAACATTGAGAAAGGAATTTGATGTGGAGCAACTCCAGCTCAATTCTGAATTTTGAGCTTGGAATAGAGTGGATACATAGTCTCCATTCTAATTGGTAACAAACTACCCTAATACTCATTGACCTTGGAAATTTCAGAGGAACAAAGAATTGTCTGTAAAAACATCATAAATTCTGACCTATATTGGCAAGCTAAATACTTGCATTACTTGGTGCATTCTGTTCTCTGAAGTGCTTTTTGACCTTGTTTGCAGACCATCTAACTAACTAGCCTAATCAGTCATGCATAATAGGAATAATGCTTCTTGTTTTGATGCACACTATTTTGGCATCCTCTAATATTCAAAATTTTTTTTAAATATTGCTAAAATATAATTATTATATATAAAATTATATAACAGCTGCTAATATAATTGGTGGTACATAGAAACATACCTTTTTAAGATGAGGCATCCAAATGAAATGGTAATTTATTCTTTTTTGCCAAGGCATTGACTTTTGAATACTGAGTTCTAACAGAAAACTTTTAAAAGGTTGATAATAGATAAAATGTCTTGATGTTCTTAAATGTGGTTTTTATTTAAAATCTCTACATTAAAATCTAATTTACATTATATTGTTTTTTCTTGGAAGGTACTCATATGTCATTCTTCCCTTAAACTGTTTAAACTAGATACATTATTTTTGTAATATTAGAACTAAAAATATGAGTAGATTTTTAGTTAAAGGAGTGTGTTTTAGAGGAAAGTTAGCAAGAAATCTTTGGGGTTTTTTTGTTTTGTTTTGAGAGAGAGAGTGTGCTTGAAGGGGGCAGAGGAAGAGGAAAGAGAATCCCAAGCAGGCTCCACATACCCAGCGTGGAACCCAACTTAGGGCTTGATCTCACGACCCTAAGATCATTGACCTGAGCCAAAATCAAGTCAGACACCTAACTGACTGAGCTACCCAGGCACCCCAGAAATCTTCAATTATCTAATCATTTCATTTTTAGTTTTGGTTTATTATTTATGGTTCAGTTTTCTGAAATACTAACTCTAAGCATGTACTTTCATCTGAAAATGGGATGTTTCATCCTTGGTCTTCTCTGATGTATGTTGGTTTAGGGAGGAATAACTTCCTGTCATCTGTGGAAAAGCACATGTAATTATTCTTAGACTTAGTTTACTATTTTATTATTTTTTAAAATAAAATATGCAACTGAAAACTTTGAATTTAAACTTGTCCTTTTTATCCTTAGGCTTCCTGGAGATTCACGAACAAGAATAGGATTTATGACCTTCGATAGCACTATTCATTTCTACAATTTACAAGAAGGATTATCACAGCCTCAAATGTTGATTGTGTCTGATATAGATGGTAAGCAGTGAGTAAGTCTTTCTAACTATAGATTTTGGAATTGAGGCTGTTTGACAGTATATCCTGTCATAATTCTGTAAGGATAATTTGTTGTACTTTGATATTTGTCTTAAAAAGTTTCCTGGAGGGGGTGGGGGGAGTTTCCTGGGGAAAAAAATAGTTTCCTGGAAAATACTTCATTCTAAGTTTTTTATGCCCGTGTATGTACTTATACATGTGTGCACACACATATAAAGTGCATGCAGTTGTACTTTGATATTTGTCTTAAAAAGTTTTCTGGAGGGGATGGGGGGAGTTTCCTGGAAAAAAAAAATAGTTTCCTGGAAAATACTTCATTCTAAGTTTTTTATGCCCATGTATGTACTTATACATGTGTGCACACACATATAAAGTGTATGCAGAGTGAATATATAAGCCGTATTATGGTGCCCATTATATATGGCCAGATAAAAACTAAGATTTTTAAATTGATGATACTCCTTTGACTTGATTTATCTGTTGATTGAAATAAATGTTCTTCCCTTTAGATGTTTTCCTACCTACACCGGATAGCTTACTTGTGAATCTATATGAGAGTAAAGAGGTGAGATAGATTTTTTTTCTTAAAGTATGAAAATATTTCTTTTATTTCAACTGTTGACTGAAGTCTTACTTGTTTACTTACTCTATTTGTTACATAGACGATGTAGATAGCATATCTATTGACCCCTCAGTTTGCAGTCCCCCAAGATAGAGTGGTATATATTGTACTCCAGAATGTTTTAAAGAAGAAAATTTCCTTGCCCTCTCAGTAATTCAATTTTTAATCTTTGTTTTCCCAGCTTATAAAAGACTTATTGAATGCATTACCAAATATGTTCACCAATACAAGAGAAACACACAGTGCCCTTGGTCCTGCGCTTCAGGCTGCCTTTAAATTAATGTCTCCAACAGGTGGCCGTGTGTCTGTATTTCAGACACAGTTACCTTCCTTGGGTGCAGGACTTCTGCAGTCCAGAGAAGACCCTAATCAGAGATCAAGCACAAAGGTATTGTATATTTGGTTTCTTAGTCATATTTAAGATGGTGTTTGTACCTCTATAGACGTGTGACTATTTGTTCATTCTTCTACTTTTCTATTTCATTAATAGTAGAAACTCTGCTGAGAAGGTTTAATCAGATTATTGTTTTGTGTTGTTTTAGTTCTTGGTTTGCAAGTCATAGAAATTTAGAGATCATTTCCACTAATCCTTTCATTTTACAGATGAGGAAAACAGATTAAACTTGCCAAAGGTTGAATAACTAATAGTAAAGATGTGACTTGATTTTCTGGTCGCAGTGCTCTTTCATGTTATATAAAGGATAATACTTACTGAGTCTGAGATATTATAATTTAACATGCTCGTACTAATAAACATTTAAGTACAAAGGTAATACAAATCATTGCCTAACAAATTAAACCATCAGTAATCTTTACTGTCAAGATAATAGCGTTTATGGGCACCCGGCTGGCCCCCTTGGTAGAGCATGAGACTCTTGATCTCAAGGTCTTGAATTTGAGCCCCACGTTGCAGGTAGAGATTACTTAAAAATAAGATCTTTTTATTTTTTTTTTTTTAAAGATTTATTTATTTATTTATTTGACAGACAGAGATCACAAGTAGGCAGAGAGGCAGGCAGAGAGAGAGGAGGAAGCAGGCTCCCTGCTGAGCAGAGAGCCCGATGCGGGGCTCGATCCCAGGACCCTGGGATCATGGCCTGAGCCATGAGGCTTAAACCTCTGAGCCACCCAGGTGCCCCAAAAATAAGATCTTTTTAAAAAAGTGTTCAGTTATATAAACACGTACAAACAAGCATAGTTGGGCATCATACATATACAGGACATTTTTTAACTGGCTTTTTTTCATTGAAAGAGTATATTGTGAGCATTTTCTGAGGTCCCTGGAAATTATATTTAAAAAATATTTTTTGGAGTTATCTGGCTGGCTCAGTTGGAAGAGCATGCAACTTGGTCTCAGAGTTGTGAGCTCAAGCCCCCTTTTGAGGGTAGAGATTACTAAAAAACTAAATAAACTTTCAAAAATAAAGTAAGAAATATTTCTTAGTAAATATAAATGTACTCTATTTAATTAGTTGCCTCCTAGCTACTAAATTGTTGTCTCCAGTATTTTCACTATTAAAGAAAGACTATGAGGCTGAATACTACTTGAGTTTTATATGAAGATTTTGTTAGAGTATTTTAATCCCTTATTTCAAATAGTAAGTGAACTGGAATCATTTTGTGCTGTGTGTAAGTTTTGTCTGACCTAAAAGAAATATTACTGCAAATAATTATGAGTATGAATTTAACAGTTTTAATAGTACCTTAAATATTTAGCCACATATTCAGTTTTTCCTTAGGAAAAATTCCTAAAAGTAAAATTATTGGGTCAAAGAATATAAGCTTTATTTAAGTTATTAGTGTGTTTTATTTGTGTGGGGGTTTTTTGTTTTGTTTTGTTTTATCAACTTAAAGACTCTCAAATCTTCTAGCCATCATTAAGTATTGTTGCTTTTTTTATTCTTCACCAATTTGCCAGGGAAAAATAGTGCCATATTTCACTATTACAGAAACTACATTTCTAAGTTATTTTTCAGGAAAAAAAAATCTAATTTTAAAATAAATTGGGGCAAGTATATTTTTTAAACTCGTCAAGTTTAGCTGTCACTCAGTTCATCGATCCATTGCAATCCATTATAGAATACTGAGGGGTTTGGAACACAGGAGAGTAGTTATGTGTTACTGAAGTCTTCAGTGCAGTTTTGTTTTGTTTTTCTCATTTAACTCCTTGAAATATTCTTTATCTGCTTGGGACTCAAAAGCTTAAATGCCTGTGCTGGTTTACATATTTCTTCATACTGGAGTAAACTCTAATACAGTAATTTTACACTATAATTAAGAGGATTGAAACATTTTGTTTTGTAACGTAGGATAGTAATGAAGAACTTGAAGCCTGGCTCTTAGATTTTTAACTCCTCTCAGTTGCCACCTTCGCAGCTCAAGTGTCCTTCACCAGTGGGAAAAGCCTTCTTTAACCTCTGACTCTTAAACATCTTTACGAACAGTGTACAGTAGTGGTTAACAGCACTCAATCAGGGGTCAGACTTGGCAGGTATATCTTCCAGCATCTGCCACTCAGTAACTATGTAACCAGTCATTCCTTAATCTAGTTTTTGCCTCAGTTTCCTCACCTGTAAAATGTAGGTAACTTTAATTTGCATAAAACATCTCGAACAGTGCTTTTTAAGTGCTTTATAAATATTAGCAATTATTAGTATTTTTAAAGGATCTGTGCCAACTATCGACATTTAAAAAACTTCCTTAGTTTGATAGGAAGACGAAGGATAGCCTCTTCATTATTGTAAGAGAGACGTAGAAATATGTGTCCAGTGCAAGGTTTCTAGCTCTTACTTTATGACCTGTTGACTTAGGTTGTACAACATCTTGGCCCTGCAACTGATTTTTATAAGAAACTGGCTTTAGATTGCTCAGGGCAGCAGACTGCAGTGGATCTGTTCCTTTTAAGTTCACAGTATTCTGATCTTGCTTCTCTAGGTAAGGAGATATCGTCATGTTCATCTGTTTACATAAACGCTTTTAGCATGTAGTCAAATTTAAACTCTTTATTAAGAGTTCTCAACATTTGGGGGTAAAAAGCATGTGAATAAGATAGATATAATCTGTGAAAATTACCAGTAAACTGTAAAGCACTATACATATCTAAAACGCTATTACTCTTTGTTTTTAAAATCTAATTCCTTAAAAAAAAAAAAATCTAATTCCTTTACCATTTTGCTTAATAATAAACCTTATCACATACTTTACAAATAGTTGTGTTTGCTCAGATTTATGTATTATCCTTTTGACTGCTTAGGTTTTCTCATTATGACAGATTTTGTTCATGACATAGAATCTCTTCTATTGTTGGACAAGTAAGATATTACTGGGTATTATTACAGGATAGTCTTATTTCTGTAGCTAATACTTATTCCTGTTTCTCTCTGAAGCTTGCATGTCCAAGTACTCCGCAGGGTGCATCTATTATTACCCGTCTTTCCACTATACTCACAATCCTTCACAAGCAGAAAAGTTACAAAAAGACCTAAAACGGTATCTCACAAGAAAAATTGGATTTGAAGCGGTTATGAGAATAAGGTGTACGAAAGGTATGAAAGTTAGGCTTTATATTATATACTTTCGTCAAAATTAATTGCCAATGACTACCTGTAATGATCCTTCATTGTGAAGAACTTTCTGCCTCATCCAGGTAGCTGTAAGCTCTTTTAAATATATGTAGTTATTGAATAATCACTGCCCAGTTTTTTAAGTAATTTGAATAAATAAGCAAAAGTAATGTTTGCTTTATTAGGAAGAACTTAAGAGAAAGCCACATTAGAGGTGATTTTAGAAGGAGAATTAGAGGAGTGAGGAAGACTGTAAATGAAAATTGTCTGATGAATGATCTTTGCCTTCATAATCATTCAGTTAGTCTTTAGTTTACCTCAGTTTCATGTGAATGTTTGCTGAAGGGAATCTCCTTTCTAATTTATAATATAATTCTTAAAAGAGTTACACAGTAACTACCATTTGTTTCATATGAGAATGTATAAGATCAGTTATCAATACAAGTTAAATATCTACTTTCCCTTTTATATAACCTGTATTGTTTTTTCTGAACTGATATTTAGAACCTCTGCTAACACACCAGTCCTACTCTCCAGTTATCCTTTTGATTCAAAAATCAGAGATGGGTTTTACTTTAAAAAGTAACTTTAGCCTGAGATAAAGATACTTTTGTTACTTGATCTTTTATAAAAAGTTTTCTCTTTCCTAGGTCTTTCAATGCACACTTTTCATGGAAACTTCTTTGTCCGTTCCACTGATTTGTTATCCCTTGCCAACATCAATCCTGATGCTGGATTTGCAGTACAATTGTCAATAGAAGAAAATTTGACAGATACTTCCTTAGTGTGCTTTCAGACAGCCCTGTTATATACATCAAGCAAAGGTAATGTTAACAGACAGGAAATAAAATCAGTAGTAGTTTTCCCCTCCTTTTACATGCTAGGGAAATGGAGAGAGAGAATGAACGAACATACAGTGGGAGATAAATGGAATTTGCATAGTTAATCAAATATGCGTTCTGTTTTTGTTGTTGTTGTTTTTAACTCATTTTTGAATCTTTAGTATCTTTTTTGACTCGTGGAAGTCATGTATTCTCAGGGTCATATGTGTCTGGTAAACTCAAGCTAAATCCAGTTATGTCATCCTTAGCAGCATTTTTTGCCCCATAAATAAAAAATTCTACCTAGCACATAAGGCACATATTAGTTATTTGACAGTCAAGTTTTCTGACCTTTTGCTATGTTGGATGTAATTTGGAATGATCGATATTAAACTAAAAACCAGAACCTAATGTTCAGCTATATACAAAATACAATATAGGTTCATAGTCCACAGATTTGGAGAGTGTTTTATTTCTCTTTAAAACATGTTACTTGAGGGGTACCTGGGTGACTTAGTGAGCTAAGTCTCTGCCTTCAGCTTGGGTCACGATCTCAAGGTGTGGGATCGAGCCTTGCATTGGGTTCCCTGCTCAGCGGGGAGCCTGCTTCCCCCCTGTCTTTGCCTGCCTCCTCTCTGCCTACTTGAGATTTCTCTGTCTCTGTCAAATAAATAAAATCTTTAAAAAAAAAAAAAAAGTTTTACTTGCGACACTTTGTATTCACATTTCAGAATTTTATGGGTGACTTAATCCAATCAGAATAGTAATTTGAGTAATGTTTTGAACTGTTTGCTTTATTTCTGTCTTGGCCTGATGTGTTTCTGCAATGATGTTGCTTCCTCCTTCTGTATAGGTGAGCGGAGAATTAGAGTGCACACGCTGTGTTTGCCAGTAGTAAGCTCACTCGCAGATGTATATGCGGGAGTGGATGTACAGGCTGCCGTCTGCCTCCTGGCAAACATGGGTGAGTGAAAATGTGAAGGAACAGGTGAAAGGTGGTTTTCTGTCCTAAAAACTGAAACCTGGGCATTTCATCCAAATCCCTTACTTAGAAGATACATACGTTCTCCATTTTCATTTACAGCACTGTGAATTGGACTGTTCTTATAATTCTTGTTAATGCGTTAGTTTAAAAATCTTTGAGGGCTTCATAATCACTGAAAGCTGGTAACAACCCAAATGTCCTTCAACTGGTAAAAGTAGGAACAAACCATGGTATATCCATACAGTGGAAATACAACTCAGTAATAAAAAGAAATGAACTGATGCTATGTCAGTAGACAAGAATGACTCTCACAAGCATTATGCTAAATGAAAGGAGTTTTACATTCATATGACCTTCTGGAAAAGGGAAGATTATAGGGATGGAGAACAAACAGATTGTTGATTATCAGGGTTAAAGGTAGTGGGATTTTACCACAGTGGGGCAATACCACTGGATATTTTGGGGGTAATGGAACTGTTGTATATTTTGATTATGGTAGTGACTATATGGCTGTGTGTTTGACATATAATCACTGTACAATTATACCCCAAAACATAAATTTTATTGTGTGTAAATTAAAAAAAATTATTTTGGGGAATTGTATAACATTGAATGTTTGGTTTTCAGTGAATTTTCTCTTGGGGCATGAAATGAACTTTATTTTTCATACAGCCCTAGAGAAAAATAGTCATTGTTATTCATTTTGGGAAAATTATAATAGCATTTACAAAAGTATGCCAATTTTTAATTATTTTTTATCTATATTTCAAATTCAGTATATTATAACTGATTGTTTTTCAGTGTAGTTTTATTTTTAATACTTGAGCATATCTGTAGGCTATCTTTAGCTTAATAAAATATGTACTTAGAAGAAAATAAGTTTCACACTGATATCTGGCTTTTCACTGTCTGTTTGAGAACCTATGTTCAATTGCCCTCTTTGTTTCCTTGACCCGGGAATGCTTTGACAAAGAAGATTTCAGAGGATCACAAGGGATAACTCAGATTGTAGAACTTACATTGTTTATGCAGAAAAAAAATGATATTTTATACATGTGACTTCTACTGGAGTAACTGCACCATCCCTAGAGCTTTCTCAGATGTAAATGGTTGATATACATTCTCTAATATCAATGGCAGTTAAGTGGTTTCAGATGTAAAGAGATGAAGAAAAAAGGATCCAAAATAATCTAGATCTGCTCTGATTGTGAGAATTAGCCAGATTCATTTCCTAAAAATTGTGTAATGAGCAGACACTTGGAAAATGAAGGGGCAAGTAAAATGTTAGTTTTCTCTCCTAAAAGTAGAATTTTTGTTGGTTTCTTAAATAATGCGTGTAAATTTTATCCCTTGTAGCATTCATTGGAGTCTGGTGGTTAAATCCATGTTCACTGTGATTGCGTTACAGCTGTTGATCGGTCTGTCTCGTCCAGCCTGTCAGATGCAAGAGATGCCTTAGTGAATGCTGTGGTGGACTCCCTGTCTGCATATGGCTCAACTGTCTCAAATTTACAGCACTCCGCACTGATAGCACCCAGCTCCCTCAAGCTCTTTCCCCTCTACGTTTTGGCCCTTCTCAAACAGGTAGCTCTCTGTCTACACTGGTACATTTCATACATGTATCAGGTGCATTACATACCTTCTCAGTACATAGATGAAATGAAATCCAGGTTTTCTGGGGTTTTTAATAATTAACTAGATAGTTTTACTACTTAGCATTGGAAAAGTTTTTGAAAAACAATAGCCAGTAGAAAAAAGTATATAAAAACAAATGATGACTGTCATGAAGCCATATGCTCTCACTCTTCAGTATGTGGGAGCAGCTTGAATAATAGTGTCCTTATAGCACAGTCTTAAAAATGTATGTGCTTCTGGAAGGAGACTCTAAGGAGAGGATTTACTGTCCATCGAACATCTTTCCAAGTCTCAGGCACGTAATAGTTGTTATATATGCATCATCCTATTTAATCCTTACAGCAGCCTAGAGAGGTATTTTTTTCTCTGTTTTTCTTAAGATAATATAGCTTTGAGAAGCTAAATAACTAGCTCACATATCTGCCTATTGAATGTCAGAGCTGAGAATTCAATCCAGGTCTATTCGAAGGCCGTGCTTTTTCCATACTGTGATGGTATATATATTTGTTTTGATATTTGTCTACATTTATGTTTTATTTGAAAAATACAGTGTTGTTTTTGTTGTTGTTTTATAGAAAGCATTTAGAACCGGTACAAGCACACGCCTCGATGATCGTGTATATGCCATGTGTCAGATAAAGTGTCAACCGCTTGTTCATCTGATGAAAATGATTCACCCCAACTTATACAGGATAGACAGATTGACAGATGAGGTATAATTTTTTTAGTGTACTTGAAATTTTTGTAATTTAAATATATTTGAGTGTCTTGATTCTACAGCTAAGCTACTAATGTATTAGTAACAATTTTTTACATCTGCTTATTCCCTATGATAGTAATAATACATTAAATAAGGACACTAGCTATGAATTTGGTTGAATAATAGGACTGTCAGATACTGTCTGTGATTATGGAGTTTTCAGAAATATGGGAAGTAATTCACCTTGTGATTTGGTTATAATATTTATTACAAAGTAAGTTGTAGAGTGGACATTTCCATTTATATTTTGTAGATACTGGCTGTTCTTAATGTGATCAGAGTATAATTTTTAATTTTGTTGGGTTCTTTTTTTTTTTTTTTAATGATTTTATTTATTCATTTATTCATTTGAGAGCGAGAGAGTAAGCATGCACAAGTGGGGAAAAGGGGAGGAGGTAGAAGCAGACTTCCCTGCTCAGCAGGGATCCTGTCTGACTCAGAGCTCAGTCTTGGGACTCTGGGATCATGACCTGAGCCAAAGGCAAAGCCTTAACAAGACTGAGCCATACAGGTGTCCTGTTTTGTTTTTAATTCCAGTATAATTAACATATAGTGTTATGTATTAGTTTCAGTATATAATATAGTGCTTTAGTAATTCTGTATATTACTCAGTGCTCATCATGATAAACGTACTCTTGGGGGCGCCTGGGTGGCTCAGTGGATTAAGCCGCTGCCTTCGGCTCAGGTCATGATCTCAGGGTCCTGGGATCGAGTCCCGCATCGGGCTCTCTGCTCAGTGGGGAGCCTGCTTCCTCCTCTCTCTGTATGCCTCTCTGCCTACTTGTGATCTCTCTCTGTCAAATAAATAAATAAAATCTTTAAAAAAAAAAAAAAAAAAACGTACTCTTGGTCCCCTTTATCCACCCCCCCACCCACATCCCCTCTGGTGACTGCCAGTTCTCTATAGTTAAGAGTCTGATTTTTTGGTTTGTGTGTGTGTGTTCATTTGTTTTGTTTCTTAAATGCCACATGTGAGTGAGATCTAAACGGTATTTGTCTTTCTCTGACTGACTTATTTCACTTAGCATTATACCATCTACATCTATCCATGGCGTGGCAAGATTTCATTCATTCTTATGGCTGAATAATTTTCCATTGTGTGTGTGTGTGTGTGTATACACCATTTTTTCTTTATCCATTCATCTGTTGATGGATACTTGGATTACTTCCGTACTTTGGCTATTGTAAATAATGCTCCAGTAAACATAGGGGTACATATGTCTTTTGGAATTAGTGTTTTTGTATTCTTTGGGTAAATACAAATTAATAGTGCATATTGTAATTCTGTTTTTAAGTTGAGGAACTTCCATATGGTTTTCCACAATGGCTACACCAGTTTGCATTCCCACCAAGAGCACATGAGGGTTCCTTTTTTCTCCACCTTCTTGCCAACATTTGTTGTTTCTTGTGTTTATTTCAGCCATTCTTACAGGTGTGAGGTGGTAACTCATGTGGTTTTGACTTGCATTTCCCTGATAAGTGATATTGAGCATCTTTTCATGAGTCAGGTGGCCATCTGGATGTCTTTGGAGAAATGTCTGTTCATGTCTTTTGCCCATTTTTAATTGGATTATTTGGGTTTTTGTTGTCGTATAAATAATTGTATAAATTCTTTATATATTTTGGATATTAAACCTTTTCGGTTTATTGGATATATCTTCTCCCATTCGGTGTGCTGTCTTTTCATTTGGCTGATTGTTTCCTTTGCGGAGCAGAAGCTTTTTATTTTTATGTAGTCCCAGTGATTTATTTTTGCTTTCAATACCCTCACCTTAGGAGACCTTCTAGAAAAACGTTGCAATGGCCAGTGTCAGAGAAATTACTGCCAGTGCTCTCCTCTAGGATTTTTACAGTTTCAGATCACATATTTGGGTTCCTGTTTCATTCTTTTGTGTGTTGCCGCAACACTATTTGTTGAGGAGCCTGTCCTTTCCCATTACATATTCTTGCCTCCTTTGTCAAAGATTAATTGACCAAATAATCATGAGTTTATTTCTGGGGTCTCTCTTCCTTTCCCCTGATCTATGTGTCTGTTTTTGTGCCAGTATCTTATTGTTTTGATTATTATTGCTTTGTAAGATATCTTGAAATCTGGGGTTGTGATACCTCCAGTTTTGTTGTTCTTTTTTCCAAGATTGCTTTAGCTATTTGGGGCTTTTTGTGGCTCCATACACATTTTAGGATTATTTGTTTTATTTCTCTGGAAAATACTGTGGCTATTTAATACTGATTACATTAAATCTGCAGATTGCTTTGGATAGTATGTACATTTTAGCAATATTTATTCTCCCAACCCATGAACGTGGAATAGCTTTCCATTTGTTTGTGTCATCTTCAGTTTCTTAGTGTGTTATAGAGTTTTCAGAAACAGGTCTTCTACATCCTTGGTTAAGTTTATCCTTAAGTATTTTATTGTTTTGGGTGTAATTGTAAATGAGGTTGTTTTCTTAATTTCTCTTTCTGCTACTTAATTATTAGTGTATAGAAACACAACAGTTTTCTGTATATTGATTTTTTGTCCTGGAACCTTACCAGATTCATTTATCAGTTCTAGAATTTTTTGGTGGTGTCTTCAGGGTTTTCTTTCTTTCTTTCTTTCTTTCTTTAAGATTTTATTTATTCATTTGACACAGAGAGAGAGAGATCACAAGTAGGCAGAGAGGCAGGCGGGATGGGCGGGGGGTGGGGGTGAGCAGAGAGCCCAATGCGGGCTTTATCCCAGGACCCTGGGATCAGGACCTGAGCTGAAGGCAGAAGCTTAACCCACTGAGCCATCCAGGCATCCCTTCAGGGTTTTCTGTCTTGTCATCTACAAGTAGTGAAAGTTTTACTTCTTCCTTACTGATTTGGTTGCCTTTTATTTTTGTGGTTGCTATCTGATTGCTGTGCATAGGACTTCTAGTACAAGTGGTGAGAGTGGGCATCCTTGTCTTGTTCCTGATCTTAAGGGGAAGGTTCTCAGTTTTTCGCCATTAAATATGATGTTAGCTGCGGGTTTTTCATATATGGCCTTCATTATGTTGAGGTATGTTCTCTCTGATATAAGTGCAGTTTTGATTATATTATAAACCAGATCTGATGTCCAACAGTTATTTTTAATATGCAAATGTGTAGTGTCTTTTCTTCCTAGAGTAAAACTACTCTTTGGAATCTTCTGTATTTTGCTCCTTGAGAAATGTAAAAGAGTAGCTTGCTTTTCAGAAGATTTAATAATCGTACTTTTAACGTATCTAATCTCAGAAAGGAAGAAAGTGGACAGATCATTTTACATATTCATGTTTTTATCTTTGTTTTTTAAAGATTTTATTTATTTATTTATTTTAGAAAGAGAGAGAGCATGCACAAGCAGGGCGAGGCAGAGGGAGAGGGAGAGATCTCAAACAGACTCCTTGCGTAGCACAAGCCTCATGCAGATCCCAACACAGGGCCTGATCTCTTGACCTGAGATCACCACTTGAGCCAAAACCGAGAGTCAGACACTTAGACCAACTGAGCCACACAGGCGCCCCATCGTGTTTTTATCTTTGTAACTTGAGTACATTTGAGTGTCTTGATTCTATAGTCAAGGTGGTAGTGTATTATCAGTAACTTTTTGCATCTTACAAAATTCTCTAGTGTCGTTTTTCAGTATTTTATAAAGAACTAGTAGCCCTTATGTTCCACACTGTGCTGATAGTTGTATAAGCTCACTCCATCTTTTTTCCCCCCCAGGGTGCAATACATGTTAATGACAAGGTTGTACCTCAGCCACCTCTTCAAAAATTGTCTGCAGAGAAACTGACAAGAGAAGGTGCTTTCCTTATGGACTGTGGCTCTGTAAGCACCCTCTACTCATAAAGTTTAACACTGTTCCAGCAGGCAAAAGGAGAAACACGTATGATCATAGATCAGGCAGTGAAAGGTGAAATAAGGAATAGAGAGGCAATAAATTAGTCCCTGGCACAAGAGGTCAATTTATTTTAGACTTTTCTAGTTGGATATCGTTTTATTTTCATGGATTATTTATTGTATGGATAATGTATACTTGATAGAATAGTAAAGAAATAAGTTCTGTCTTTAAGGATTTTACCATTTAGAATCCCAAATTCAAAGGGACCTCAGTAGTCTATCAGTTTCAACTTCTGTCCTTTGCCTGAAATGCCAGTAATAATTAGGAGTTTAGGAGAAGTCACTGGGCAGGATGGTGGTGAAAGGGTATCAGAATGGTCAAGATGACTTCATAACTGATACCTTTTGAGCAGGAAAAGGGTGGATGTGGGAGAGCCCATTAGTTAAAATAGACAATAACTGAAAAAGTGGATAGGGAAAATAGTAAGTCTTGGCTAAAATACTTGGTTATCTTGGCTAAAATACTACCTTCTAAAGGGAAAAAAGATAGAAGATGGTAAAATATAGTTTATGGGAATTCTTGAAATTTAAGCTAAGAAGATGTGAAGCACTCTAAAATTTCAGATTAGGGAGTTTTAATATTTTGTGTTTTTTTTCATTTTAGGTTTTTTACATTTGGATTGGAAAAAGCTGTGACAATCACTTCATAGAGGATGTACTCGGGTATCCTAATTTTGCATCAATACCACAGAAAATGGTCAGTGCCTTTTACAGTTTTAAGTTTTTGTATGCTTGTTTGTTTAAAATTTTTAGTGAGCTAAAATTCACACACTTCACCATTTCAGTTGTCATAAAGTATACAACTGTGGTACAATAATCACCAGTATTTTAATTTCAGACCATTTCTGTCACACACACCCCCAAAAAAAACCTGTATTCCAAATTCCCCTCCTCCTTTCCCCTGGCAACCACTAATTACCTTCTGTCTCTCTGGCATTGCCATTTCATGTTATGGAATTATGGAATTCCATAATATATGGCCTTTTGTGTGTGTTTGTTTGTTTCACTTCCCATGATGTTTTTAAAGTTCATATTGTAGCATGTATGAGTACTTCATTCTTTTTTATGACTAAGTAGTAATTAAACAGTTAGGCTACATTTTTAAATCCAGTCATTCATTCATGAATATTGGGTGTTTTTCATTTTGGGGCTTTGTGAGTAGTATTAGTATGAACAGTTTATGTGCAAGTGTTTGTGTGAACACACGTTTTCGGTTCTCTTGGGTATATACCTAGGAGTAGAATTGCTGGGCCACATGGTAAACTGTGTTTAACTTTTTGAGAAACTGCCAAAATGTTTTCCAACAACTTTAACTTCTGATTTAAGTTATTTTATTGATAATAAATGTAATTTTTTCAGTGGACATTTATTGTATGTTTATTAACCAATACCAAAGAAATATGATCCTAAAATAGTTCTCTGTAATTAATAGGAAAGGCCTACTTTACCGTTGGATATTGTAGATATGTCCTTCCTCCGGAAGTTAATTTAAAATCAATGTAATTTTTATCACATTCTGATTGTGATATTGCTATTTCAAAATCACAGTTGTTTGCAAATAGCAAACAATTGCTGTTGTCTATTTCTGGGTTTTTTTTTTATATTTGACACAGTAATTCCAGAGTTCACTTCTAAGACTCAGCAAATGAAGTTAATAAGGAGAAGTTTGAAAAGAGGGAAAAAACTCAGCAAATGGGAAAAGCATATGAAAAAGAAGTTCTAAATAAAATAGTAAATTTTATTTTAGTGCTGTAGTTATTTAAACACTGTGATACTAGCTTTATAAACATATCAGCAGAACAAAACAGAGGTCAGAAATGGATCTAATTCATGAAAAATAGAATGTGCTAATGAATATATTTAAAGAAAAAATACTAGAAAAATAATCTTTATTGTATTAAAATGGATAAGGCCTTTGTAAGTCAGTGATGAAAAAGATTAATAAATCTGATAGCATTAAAAACTAAAGTATTTCTATGTGGTAAAATAAATAAAGCCAAAAGACAGACAACAAAATCAGAAAGTTACCTGTAGCTCAGGACTGAGAATGAGCTAATTTTTCTAGTATAAAAAGTTGTCTTACAAATCTTTCAGAAAAAGACACCCTGGTCCCCTCAGAAAAAAAGGAAAAGAAAAATGGGCAAAGGATTTGAATAGACAATTTACAGGGGGGAAATATAGTAGTAGCCATATGAAACAATGTTCAGGCTCACTCATAATTAAGAAGACAAAATAACAGTAAGTAAAGCTTTTCTATTTAAATTTTTTTGTTTTACATGCTGTATTTTGAGTGATTTAGTTTATTAATTTGGCTTTGGAAACATATAAATGTTTCCTCCCATCATATAAATTCATATACAAAAATATTTATTTCTATTTTGTAATATGTATTTATTCAATTTATAAAATACATAAGAATAAACTCTTAAGGGCGCCTGGGTGGCTCAGTGGGTTAAGCCGCTGCCTTCAGCTCAGGTCATGATCTCAGGGTCCTGGGATCGAGTCCCGCATCGGGCTCTCTGCTCAGCAGGGAGCCTGCTTCCTCCTCTCTCTCTCTGCCTACTTGTAATCTCTCTCTGTCAAATAAATAAATAAAATCTTTAAAAAAAAAAAAAAAAAAGAAGAAGAAACTCTTAAGTCTTTAAAAAGAATCTTGCATGTAGTTTTTAAATGTATTTACACATCCACACCGTTCTTTAAAATTCCTTACCCTTACCTTTTTTCTTAAGTTTTTATTTTGATTCCATTTAGTTAATACACAGTGTTATATTAGTTGCAGGTGTGCAGTGAAGTTCAGCACATCCGTACACAACCAGGTGCGCATCACAAGTGCGCTCCTTAACCCCCATCCCTTATTTCACCCCCCTACCCTACCTGCTGGTAACCATCAGTTTGTTCTCCATAGTCTAGAGTCTCTGTGGTCAAAAGTCTATTTCTTAGTTTCTCTCTCTCTCTCTCTCTCTCTCTCTCTCCTTCTCTCTTTTCCCGCTTTTCTTGTTTGTTTTGTTTCTCAAATTCCATTGCAGAGTGAAATCATTTGGTATTTGTCTTTCTCTGATTATTTTGCTTAGCATTGTACTTTCTAGCATGTACTTTCATCCATGTTGTTGGAAATGACAAGATTTCATTCTTTTTTATGGCTGAGTAATATTCCAGTGGGGGTGTATATATACATATATTATATACATAAGTGAGAGAAACATATATATCATTTCTTCTTTAACCATTCATCAGTCAGTGGACACTTGGGCTACTTCCCTATCTTGGCTATGGTTGATGCTGCTGCTGTAAATAGGGATTCTTGTAGCCCTTTGAATTAGTGTTTTTGTATCCTTTGGGTCAGAACCTAGTAGTGCAGTTGCTGTGTTGTAATGTGGTTCTATTTTTAAGTTTTTGAAGAGCCTCCATACTGTTTTCCACAGTGGCTCTCTAGTTTGCATTCCCACCAACAAGTATGAGAGAATTCCCATCTCCCACCCTCACCAACACCTGTTGTTTCTTGTGTTGTTGATTTCAGCCATTCTGACAGATGTGAGGTGACATCTCATGGCGGGGGGGGGGGTATATCTCATTGTAGTTTGATTTGCATTTCCCTGATGATTAGTGATGACTAACATATTTTCATGCATCTTGTTGGCCATCTGTGTGTCCCTTGCCCTTAAATTTTAAGGACTAACGGAAACACACAATTCTCTGAGAATAACTGTTTTTAGAAGAGGATGGAGTCTATAACTGTTGGGTAAATTTAGAAGTTAGTGATAACCCCCTTCATTTGCATGTTTCCTTTAGATGAAACTAAAAGTACAGTACAATACCATTGACATACTAATCATTGTGTATGTTTTATTGACTTAGTTAGAAAAAATATAATATGCAGGCAAAATATCAGTGACATACTTATCATTAAACATGTGTTGGGGCACCTAGGTGGCTCAGTCAGTTAATCATCTGACTCTTGCTCTCACCTCAGGTCATGATCTCAGAGTTGTGAGATTGAACCCTGCCTTGTGGAACCTACTTAAGATTTTCTCTTTTCTTCTCCCTTTATCTCTCCTTGCTCCCCTTCCTCCTGCTTGCGCATGTGCACACACACACTCTCTCTCTAAAAATGAATGAATGAAACATATTTTATTAACTTATCCAGAAAAATATAAACAGATTTGTGAACAATTTGAATTTCCCCCTTTTGGTTGCTGCTTTAGGTCTAGGAATAGAGTGCTGGCAGTTGGTTGGTGGTAACAGGAATGAATCATGATTTAGTTCTAATATTGCTACAGTCCATAAGAAAGGAAGTAATTTCCTAATTGTATTACTTTTACCAGACTCATCTTCCAGAGCTAGATACACTTTCATCAGAAAGAGCAAGATCCTTTATAACTTGGCTTAGAGACAACAGACCATTAAGCCCAATTCTTCACGTGGTAAAGTAAGTACTTCTGTAACTTAATTATGAAATTGTCTTATCCTGTGCAGTCTGTGTGAAACTGCATGTCTTCAAAGCAAACCTTAAATAATATTATGAAAACATATACTAATAGGAGAATACTGTTAATTGGTTAATAGCCATGTTCCATTTTCCTAAAGCCCCCACGTGTTAGTAATTGTTTAAATATATACTCTGTAATGATGTGCATTTTTAGACAAATAACCCCCCTTTTTTTTTCATTTCAGAGATGAGAGTCCTGCCAAAACAGAATTTTTTCAACATTTGATTGAAGACCGAACAGAAGCCGCATTCTCTTACTATGAATTTTTGCTTCACATTCAGCAGCAGATTTGTAAGTGAAGTGGAATAAAATTTGAATATGAAGAAAAAGACCCATAGCCTAGGTAAAGCATAATCTGTCAGGAAAGCACATCTAGGATATTTGAAACGAAGGCATTTGCTGTTACAAGACAGAGTGCGTAGAGTGTAGCACCCTGAGGCTTTGGCAAAAGGTGAAGGGGAAGAAAGAACTTGACAGGTTTTCTTCAGCCTGAATTAATGGTATTTATGATGCTGTTTCACCGAGTCCACTTTGAATTGGTTTCTGCACATTTCCAGTAGTGCGGCAGTGCAAGCCGGCACATTTAGGTAGCTCTGTGGAATGATAACGTCATAATGTCAAATTAGATCAATTCCTTTTTCTGATAATTGATAGAAACTCTTCCGGACTTGAACTCTGTCTGACAAGAGATGCCAAAAGGCAGTGGTACCGTGTAACTTGTTTATATGAATTACTTTTTAACAAGGAATGATTTGTATTCATGAATTCAATATTTTCCCTGTAAAAAAAAAAGTAGCATTTCAGTACATGAACTATAGAAAAATATATATATAATGTACATAAATGTTACATTTGTAAAGAAAATGTAAAAATGTAACTACAAAATACAAATTGCTTAAACTGAACTGCATTGTTGGATGACAACTCCTTTTGTCACAGTTCAAGAATGAGGTTGACTAATGCGTGTTATGAATTGAGTCCACGAAAGAAATACAAAACTCTTTGTAATTCTGTTAAATCTTTTATGTGGATTTATTTATGATCAGCCTACTAATTAAAAATATTTTGCTTGACAATATTTGGTGTTTTTTTGTTGTGGGGAGGGTTGGTGTTACTTCTGCATATAGGATATATTGAGTTTACTACTTGAATTTAGTAGTATTTGAATCCATTCGTTTTTATTAGTTTCTGGACATTACCAAGTACTCATTCTGTTTGTATTCTTAAAAAACCAGTGTCACTTTTAAAATACATACGAGTATTGACTAGGTATAATCTTAATTTGCCTTTCTCAGTTAAATTGGGCATTTTTTTCTGTCATAGCAAGAAAATTTTCATGACATATGTGACTCTTCTATTTAATTGACTGTTATGATTATCATCTTGAATTTTGAGAGTGATTTTATTCTAATGAGAAAAGTCTCTCATTTGCTAACAGCATATTTAGTATAAAAACTATTAATGATCTATTAGATTGTGGAATGGAATTCTGTTTTATAAGTATGAAAGTCCTATCAATTCACTTTGAAAGGAACAAGATTTTTGGTGTGTGTAGTGAGTGATTTTTACTGGTTTTGTGTTTGGTGGTATTTTCTTTAGATAAAAATAAAAGTACTCTCTCACATTCCCTGATGGAAATGAGAGGTTAAATGACTCACCCTAAATGACATTACTAATTAGTGACAGAGCTAATGGTAAAAGCCAAATGTTCTCCCCACCCACCGCCTACTCCCCTCCTGCCCTCATCCCAGGACTGTATTTGTCTCTGTACCATGCTGCCTCCAGGAAGAGTGAATCTTACTGAACATTAGGGAAAACTACAACACTCTTAAGGACAGCTAAATACTGTAATTTTATAACAAAAAGTGTCATGTTTCTATTTTAAGAAAAACAAAAATCTTTTGTCTGGATATTTTGTTTTTCATTCAATAAATATTTATAGGCACTTAATACTTGTCAGACTTTGTTCTAGGCACAAAACACAAAATCCCCACTTTCATAGAGCTTACAGTTTAGAGTAATGGTGTGGAGGACTACAGAAAAGACAGTATATGTCAGGCGTCATGAATGCTACAAAGAAAAATAAAACTGGATAAATCAAGAAGCCATTTTTTATAGTAACTAGGGAAGGCCCTTCTGAAAAGGTGACAGCTGAGCACAGATGTAAACCCACCTGGATATCTGGAAGGAGAGCCATCCAAGTGACAGGCGAATATAGAAATTATCTTCAGATTGCCCTTGTTTTCTCTGGGGAAGGGGAAAAGTAGGAGAAGTTTCAAGAAATAGTTACCCAGGAGAGTGAGAAATTGAATTGATTAGTGGCCTGTAGTAGGATTGTCAGGCAGCACTGAGGAACCATCTTGGCATATGAGTCATGAGCTTGAAACCATCTAGCTTAGCTGTGTCTCTTTCCTCTAGCCACATTCAGCTACATGGTAGACGGTTGGATTTCAGCATGGTTGGTACAAGGGAATTGAAGACACATGAAAAGGACAAAAGAGGGGACACCTGGGTGGCTCGGTTGGTTGAGCAGCTGCCTTCGGCTCAGGTCATGATCCCAGCGTCCCGGGATCAAGTCCCGCATCGGGTTCCTTGCTCAGCGGGGAGCCTGCTTCTCCCTCTGCCTCTGCCTGCCATTCTGTCTGCCTGTGCTCGCTCTCTCCCCCTCTCTCTCTCTGATAAATAAATAAAATCTTTAAAAAAAAAAAAAGAAAGAAAGAAAAGGACAAAAGAGGGACTCATTTTGGAGGCGCATGCAAAATGGGAGACGGATAGAGAAAGGAAAGTGGGCTTAGTAGTTTTAGGTCCTGTTGAGGTCAAGGGCTGTTAAAATATGGACACCAGAGAGAATGAGATGGAAAGACAAGAAGTGGTGTCAGTATATAGGATGCTTGAAATTGAGATTTGAGCGAAGTTTAGAATTTGGTAATGACAGAAATGTAGGATCTGTCTGTGGGAGTGGGTTATTGAGGTGGTGTAAAAGATCAAGGAGGAAAGGAGGTCAGAACTTAGAATCCAGAGTTTTCAATGTACCATTCATTTGACTATTAAAATAAGTGACAAGAAATTGTTATAGAGATGTGGGGACTATAAATAAAGGAGTAGGAGATTTTCTGGCGTGATGGCATGAGCTCAGAGGACCTGGGGTGGGCAAAGAGAAAGGATAATCTGGATGTCAGCAATTGAGGAGCTGAGGGGTGCCTACCAGGGTTTGAGATTTAAAAAGACACCTTGGAGCTCCTGGGTGGCTCAGTGGGTTAAGCCTCTGCCTTCGGCTCAGGTCATGATCTCATGGTCATGGATCAGGATCGAGTCCCACATCGGGCTCTCTGCTCAGCAGGGAGCCTGCTTCCTCCTCTCTCTCTGCCTGCCTCTCTGCCTACTTGTGATCTCTCTCTGTCAAATAAATAAAATCTTTAAAAAAACAGACACCTCTTGAAAGGTTTATAAGGAAATTGTGTCCTCAAAACACAGGTTTATTAGAATGTGTAGAGACTGACATCAACAGGAATATAGACATGATGGGTTAATTGTCATAGGAGATGGGAAATTAGTTCTGGTCTCTGGCCACTTATTTGTGAAGAAAACTCCTGCTTTCCAGGAGTTCTGAGCCCCTTTTCAGTTGATTGAAGCTGTCTTTAAAGTCAGAGGTTCTTAGTGTTTGTAGTGGGAATGGAAAGTGAAGTTCCTGGGAGAGCTTTTTTGATACACAGCAATTCTTCCTCAAATCATATTCACCACCTGGATAGGAGGTTGACCAAAGAGATGTACTTTATTTATAACAGAGCAAGAAAAAGAACACAAAATGGGAGTTGGAGAGGGAGAAGCAGGCTCCCCGCTGAGCAGGGACCCTGGTATGGGGCTTGATCTCAGGACCCCAGGATCATGACCCGAGCCGAAGGCAGATGCTTAACAAATGAGCCACCCAGGCGCCCAAGAGTTGTATTTTAAAAGAGTATCCCAGGTGGTATGAAAAATTTCCTAATCTCCTATTAAAACCATTGTTAAATAGGAACATACAGTTCAATTTATAGAGATGTTTACATTCATATTTACATGTAAGGATGTTACTAGCATGTTTTCATGCTAGTTTTATGGGGTACTTCTATAAAACAAATTAAGTGTAGTCCACAAATCAGTGGAAGAAGGATTCTATGTTTATACATTAATGTATATGTGTGTGCAAAAAACTCTTTGAAAGCTGTTTGTGGATAGGAATCTATTGTGGTCAACTCGTGAGGCTATGACATGCATGTATTAATTAACGACATGTAATACTAAGCCATGAGTTCTCTATTCAAAGTAACTTTTTAAGACATTAAAAATACTTTCAAAGTAAAAAAAAAAACTGAAAACAACACTGCAGACACTCTCTGAGTGCAGTCACTGAGAAGTGAAAGAAGAGTTGAAGGGAGAAGAAAAAAACACTTAAGCTTTGCTATAAGAGACTGAGTTGTCCTGAAAAATAAAAGTGGTAGGTAGATATTTTATGAGTCATTCATTTTTTAGCTCTGAATCCAAAGATAAAATCTGTATCAACCAGAAAATTGGGTCTCCTCTTCACTTCTGCCTTAGAATATCTATAAGACATGGCCCTTGGCGTAACCTGTGGGCAGGAAGGGTACGCATACACAGCTTATGCAAGGAAGGTTGTGTGACCTGGGGACACAGGCAATGCATTCCCTTCTGATAGGTCTGGAGCTAACCCAAAGGTGAAAGCCATGTTCTTTAGTTTTCAGCAGTAAACAATGCATAGTTATGTAGATATTCATGTCCATCTGGAGGCCAAAAAGCATTCCTTACTAGGAACCACTAAGTGAATTGATAAAGGTTGCTAAAATTTTTTTCACTCGTTTGTGAATAAACAATCATAAGCATAAACCAGTATTAAAACTACTTGAGACTCGGGACGCCTGGGTGGTTCAGTTGGTTAAGCAGCTGCCTGCCGCTCAGGTCATGATCCCAGCGTCCTGGATCGAGTCCCACATCAGGCTCCTTGCTCCGCAGGGAGCCTGCTTCTCCCTCTCCCTCTGACTCTGCCTTCCGCTCTGTCTGCCTGTGCTCACTCTCGCTCTCTCTCTGACAAATAAATAAATTAAATCTTTAAAAAAAAAAAAATTACTTGAGACTCTATGTCTGTTCTCCTAAGAAACTTGGTTCCCATGCAAGGTTCATAATTTTGCAAAAACTCCCAAAAGTGTAATTACTGTGCCACAGAGAGCCTCTCAGACAACAGACAGATGCTACCCTCCAGCCAGGACTCAAGCATTTCCTTATGAGTGCATCGTAACTGTTGGGAGCTGTTCATGGTTTTTGCTACTTTTGCTTTTCAGATACCTTTATTTTAGCTTGGTAGCCGTGTAAGTTGTTAATAAATTCGATTAGTGTGTAGTGATGTCTTTATGCTTATTTTTACATTGTAATGTTCTAGTTTTCTGTAACTACATTTTTAAGTATGTTTTTAGTGCATGAGTCCTAAAACATTTACACTCTCATTGCTAAGACAGAAATACGTATAACCTACACCTCTCCATAGCTTGCAACACTTCATTGACGATATCACTGGTATATAGGTGCTAATTTAAGTAATTTATAAATAGAAGGAGAGTAAGTGCAATATAATAGTTTCTTTTAAAGTTAATAGCCTGTGGCTTTATAATATTAAATCACGTGCTCAAGCTTATCTTTTCTTTAGAAATAAATAATATGCAAACCCCATATATTCCTCTCAGTTCTTTATTACACAGAAAGTTACTTTAAGGCACAATATTATCTTGGGTTTTTTTAGTATTTATCCCACCTCACATATTTATGAGCCTCTATCCCAGGACAGGCTACATAACAGGAACACATTTAATTAAATGACCAGAAAACTGATCAGCCTTTCTTACCATGAAATCATTTCACAATGACGCTAGAGAAAGCCATGAAACACTACTAGTTTGGAAAAACAGTTCCATTTTTTATAGAATTTTTTATCTGTATTCCAGTTCCTTTCAAATCTTGCTCCTTCAGGACCTACGTCTTATGACTCGCCTATGAACAATAGGAAATACCTATTAACTATCGAAAGGTGGATAGTTTTACTAGAATGCAAGATACTGTACCCCTAGACTATCTCCTAATAATGATCAGAAACAATTATTTGCTGAGTCAAGAATAATGGGCAGACATGAAGGAATAATTTGTTTCAGCAAGAAGAGTCCAAGCTTAAAGCAAAGTTCCTTAGTAACTAGGATCCAGAGTTTTGTGTCCCCAAGAAATAAGAGGTCTGAAAGCATGTTTCTCCCCAAAAGGTAATGAAGCTATATTGTCTTTGTATAACTTAAGGCAAACTTTTGGGTCTTCCTCAGGGAAGGAATGGGAACAAAACTGGACTGGGGGACGGGTGGGAACTAGAAGGAGAACTCTGAAAGGAGAAGGAGACTGACGGCACTTTAGAGGAGCTGCCCGTTTTTCCCTTCCAAGCTTTGCACGCGCTGCTCCCCTTAGCTGGAGAACCCTCTGACCCTGACCTGGCTTTACCTCCAGAGACCCACTCAGCTTTCAGAACTCAGCCTAAAGATCACCACCTCCTGACAGGCTTTCCTGACCACTCCCCCATCTACTTTCAATCCCCCTCCTGTGTGTTTCCAGCCCTCTGTCTGCTATCTCTGTCATAGCCCACTGTGTTGTACTTAACGTTCCCCCTTAAATGAAGGCAGCTGTGTTGTCTCAGCGCCCACATGCCTTCGATGTACCCTGCCTGGCACATCATCGGTATTCAGTAGATATTGAATCAATGTTAAATGATTGCAACTTCGAGATAAAATGAGTTGAGAACCTGGAAGCAAAATTAAAAACCAGGTGCCTAGGTGGCTCAGTTGGTTAAGCATCTGCCTTCGGCTCAGGTCATGATCCCAGGGTGCTGGGATCAAGCCCCGCATCGGGCTCCCTGTTTGATGGAAGCCTGCTTCTCCCTCTCACTCTGCCCTTGATTGTGTTCCCTCTCTCCCTGTCTCTCTCTCTGTCAAATAAATAAAATCTTAAAAAAAAAAAAAAAAAAAGCAAGAAAGAAAAAGTAAACAGTCTCTGGGGTAAAGAAGAAACATACTATACAACGCTAGGTAGAAATCGAAGGGAAGTCAGCCAGAGAGAATGGGCACAGTGCCAGAAGGTGGATACGAGTCCCATGAAAATTCTGGAATGCACCACCTCTGAAGTTTCCAGAGGTTCAGCGGACTGGAGCTTGTTGCCAGGTTCCCCCCAAAACAAAAGCCCATGCTGCTCCTGGGGTCACCTTCCACAACGCAATGTACAACACTTGTGAGTTCTGGGGGCTCTTGGAAGCTGCATATCCTACACTTGAGTGTGCTGCTCCGACGCATTTACCAAGTAACCTGCTGGCAGGCAGAGCAGGAGATGGCTCCACACCGAGGCGGGCTGCAGTGCAAGCCCCTCTGCCGCTCGAACTTCACCTCTCCAGGGTTTGGGAGTAGCTGTGTCTTCTGTAAAAAAATTTTTTGTCTTTTCGAGAACGGCTCCTAGATTGCTGCTGGGCATGCCTGCCACAAGATACCAAGTACCCTTGTGATCTGAGCTGACCGATGTGAACTGGGCAGTAAGACTGGGTGTGCCCAGCTGCAGGCTACATTAAATGGAAAGGTGTGTCAGGGCGCCTGGGGGGTTCAGTTGTGAAACGTCTGCCTTCACCTTGGGTCATGATCCCAGGGTCCTGGGATTGAGTCCTGCGTCTGGCTCCCTACTAAGCGGGGAGGCTGCTTCTCCCTCTCCACCACTTGTGCTCTCTCTCATTCTCTCTCTCTCTCTCAAATAATAAATAAATACAATTTTTTTTTTTTTAAGGGTGTAAGGTATCAGGCGCAGCTGGTCCTGGTAAGTGGCGAGCGGGTGGCTGGGATCTTAGGGCAGCTCCTCCCACTGTACTGCAGCTGTCCCTTGCTCCCCATCTACGGCCTCGGGAGGTATTTCCCTAGGACCAGTTAGCTAAGGAAGAAAAACTCGACTATAGTATTAGTCTAGTGGTGAAGGGAAATCCCCTTTATGGGCAGAATTCGAGCTATTTGTGTACACTGAGATGGCCAAGAGATGTAGGTCTGGACAGCTTCCCAGGCAGTAGCTATTGGCTAAATGGTAATGGATTTGGAAGGAACAAGATTGGAAATTGATGACAAACAGGTTCAGAGAACAGGTATACAGATAGATTTCATAAAATGGACAGAGTGAGGGACGCCCGGGTGGCTCAGTTGGTTAAGCGGCTGCCTTCAACTCAGGTCATAATCCCAGCGTCCTGGGATCGAGTCCCGCATCGGGCTCCTTGCTTGGCAGGGAGCCTGCTTCTCCCTCTGCCTCTACCTGCCACTCTGTCTGCCTGTGCTCACTCTCGCTCCTCTCTCTCTCTGACAAATAAATAAATAAAATCTTAAAAAAAAAAAAAAAAAAACGGACAGAGTGAGAAGATACTTGTATTCCATAAGAATGTACACTGAAGGACATCTGCAGCAAAAATTGTCCACCTCGGTCAGGTGAGCAAAGTGACCCGACTGTGAATGTCAGCCTTTTCCTTAGCCACCCCATGGGCTCAGTGGCCCATGTACAAAGTTGCCGTATCTTCAAGAACAGAAGCTACGCGTGGGCCAAATAATGACTCTCACTACTGTATTCCTAAGCCTGTTTGCAGGGGAGACCTACTTTGATTTCTCAGTTTCATCGTTTCTTGGGAAACAAAGCAGCCACCCACTAGTAGGATGATGACATTGGACCTTTCCATCATGGAGTCATTTGTCATCGATGGAATAGACACATATCCTGAGTATGGCTTTGCCTGCCCTGCCTTCGGGGTTTCTGTCTACACCACCATCTGTGGGCTTCCGGAATGCCTTCATCATTACCATGGGACCTCCTTGACATTGCCTCTGATCAAATCACCCATCCCATGGCAAAAGAAACATGGCAACGAGAATTCACTGGTCTTCCCACAACCTGTCACCTCAGAAAGCAGCTGGCCTGGTAGAAAAGTGGAATGCTCTCCCAAAGACTCAGTTGCAGTGACGTCTGGTATAACGTCCCACAAGATAGAGTGTAGACTTTAAGTCTGCAACCAAATTTTTCTTTCATAGCCAGAACACACAGGTCTGAGAATCAAGATTCAAAGTGAGTGCATTACCTCTTAGCCTAGTCACAGAATTTTGGGGTCTTCATTCCCAATGATAAGATGGTCCCACTGGGGGAAGGGAGTGACACAATAATGTCCCCTCCTGAATTGGACATATGGCAATCATCTGGCTGTTTTAGCTTCTTATACCAACAGCCAGAAGGGAACCAGTTCTGATGGTGACAAGGAATTAATTTGCTGCTATATAATGGGGCAGGGAGGACTATATCTGGGACCTTTAGGATTTTTCAGAGTGCCTCTTAATATTTCTATGTTCAGTTCTAAAAGTTAATGGAATATTGCAGGAACTTGTTTAAAAAAGGGTGAGGTCACTGATGACCCAGTCTCTTCAAAAGTTAAGGTATCTCTCTCCCCACCAGGTAAAGAATGCCAAGTAGCATTCTATACTGTGCTGAATACAAATTGGAAAATGATCTGAGAGGTATAGTGCAAACAAACATGACAGTGAAAAAGAACTAAATTCTAGCCCTGGATTTGTCACATTATATAGACCAATTAGAGTGGAAAAAATGGGGTTTGAGAGCCAAACAGAACAAAACTTGGATTCTAATCTTTCTGGTAGCTGTGTGACTTGGAGCAAGTCTCTAAGCTTCTCTGAGCTTTATTATTCCTACTAGAGATAATTCTATGCTAAGAATCTTGTGAGATCTCTATGGTACGAATATGTAAAGCTTCTTGTGTAATACCTGGACATGATAGAGTTAACCCTTGAAAAATAGTGGGTTTGAACTGTGCAGGTCCACTTATATGAAGATCTTTTTCTTTTGTTTTTCTTCCTTTTTTTCTTTTTCTTTTTTTTTTTTTTTACTTTTATAAAACCAAAAAGTAAGTTTAATTTCCTTTAAGTTCCTTTTTTTCAAATTTTTATTTAAATTCTAGTTAGTTAATATATAGTATAATATTCAAGAATAGAATTTAGTTATTCATCACTTATATACAACACCCCGTGCTCATCACAAGTGTCCTCCTCAATGTCCATCACCCATTTAGCCCATCCCCCCATCTACCTCCCCTTTAGCAACCCTCAGTGTGTTCTCTATAGTTAAGAGTCTCTTATGGTTTGCCTCCTTCTCTCTCTCTTTTTTTTTTTCACTTCCCCTATGTTCATTGTTTTGTTTCTTAAATTCCACATATGAGTGAAATCATATGGTATTTGTCTTTCTTTAACTGACTTATTTCACTTACCATGATATACTCTAGTTCCATCCACATCATGGCAAATGACAAGATTTCATTCTTTTTTATGGCTGAGTAATATTCCATTGTATATCTATACCACATCTTCTCCATCCATCATCTGTCGATGGACATTTGGGCTCTTTCCATAGTTTGGCCGTTGTGGACATTACTGCTATAAACATTGGGGTGTATGTGTTCCTTCAGATCACTGTATGTGTAACTTTGGGTAGTACAATTGGTAGTGCAGAATTTTAAGGAACCTCCATACTGTTTTCCAGAGTGGCTGTACCAGCTTGCATTCCTGCCAACAGCGTAAGAGGGTTCCCCTTTCTCTGCATCCTTACCAGCATCTGTCATTTTCTGACTTTTAATTTTAGTCATTTTAACTGGTGTGAGGTGATATCTCATTGTGGTTTTGATTTGTATTTCCCTGATTATAAGTGATGTTGAGCATCTTTTCATGTGTTGGCCACTTGGATGTCTTCCTTGGGAAAATGTCCACTCATTTCTTCTGCCTATTTCTTAACTGGATTATTTGTTTCTTGGATGCTGAGTTTGATAAGTTCTATGTAGATTTTGGATACTAACCCTTTATCAGATAGGTCACTTGCAAATATCTCCTCCCATTCCATAAGCTGCCTTTTAGCTTTTTTTTTTTATTGTTTCCTTTGCTGTGCAGAAGTTTTCTATCTTGATGAAGTCCCAGTAGTTCATTTTTGCTTTGGTTTCCCTTGCCATCAGAGATGTGTCTAGTAAAAATTTGTTACAGCCGGTGTCAAAGAAGTTGCTGCCTGTGTTCTCTTTAGGATTTTGATGGTCTCACATTTAGGTCTTTCATCCATTTTGAATTTATTTTTGTGTATGGTGTAAAAAAGTGATCTAGTTTCATTCACTGGTGCAATTGTAAATGGGATTGATTCCTTGACTTTCTGCTTCTTCATTTTTGGTATTTAGAAAGACAACAGATATCTGTATGTTGATTTTGTATCCTGCAACTTTGCTGAATTCTTGTATCAGTTCTAACAACTTTTGGGTAGAGTCTCGGGTTTTCTACAGAATACCACGCTGTCTGTGAATAGTGAAGGTTTGATTTCTTCCTCGCCAGTCTGGATGCCTTTTATTTCTTTTTGTTGTCTGATTGGTGAGGCAAGGACTTCTAGTATTATGTTAATGGACATCCTTGTCTTGATCCTGAATGTAGAGGAAAAGCTCTTAGTTTTTCCCCTTTGAGGATGATATTAGCTATGGGTCTTTCGTATTTGGCCTTCATAACGTTAAGGTATGTTCCCTCTATCCCTACTTTGTTGGTTTTAATCAAGAAAGGATGCTGTATTTTGTCAAATGCTTTTTCTTCATCTATGGAGAGGATCGTCTTGTTCTTATCTTTTTTTAATGTAGTGTATCTCATTGATTGATTTGCAGATGTTGAACCAATCTTACAGCCCAGGAATAAATCCCACTTAATCATGGTGAATAATTTTTTAATTATTTAATTTTTACTGTTGGATTCGATTTCCTAGTATCTTTTTTTTTTTTAAAAACACCATGTATAAACAATCTTGTTTTTTTTTTTTAAAGATTTTATTTATTTATTTGACAGAGAGATCAGGAGTAGGCAGAGAGAGAGAGGAGGAAGCAGGCTCCCCGCCGAGCAGAGAGCCCGACGTGGGGCACGATCCCAGGACCCTGAGATCATGACCTGAGCTGTAGGCAGAGGCTTTACCCACTGAGCCACCCAGGTGCCCCGATTTCCTAGTATCTTGAGAACTTTTGCATTCATGTTCATCAAGGATATTGGCCTATAATTCTCCTTTTCGGTGGGGTTTTGTTCGGTTTTGGAATCAAGGTAACTCTGGCCCTGTAACATGAGTTTGGAAGTTTTCCTTCCGTTTCTGTTTTTTGGAACAGTTTGAAAAGAATAAGTATTAACTCTTCTTTAACTGGTAGAATTCCACTGGGAAGCCAATTGGCCCTAGCCTTTTGTTTGTTGGGAGATTTTTGATTCCTGATTCAATTTCTCTGCTGGTTGCAGGTTTGTTTATGTTTTTGTTTTTGTTTTTGTTTTTCAATAAATGCAGTATAGTACTTAAGTGTACTTTGTCTTATAATTTCTTTTTCTTCAAAGATTTTATTTATTTATTTGAGAGAGAGATCACAAGTAGGCAGAGAGGCAGACAGAGAGAGGGGGGGAAGCAGGCTCCCTGCCAAGCAGAGAGCCCAATGCAGGGCTCGATCCCAAGACTTCAACGCTACAACCTGAGCCAAAGGCAGAGGCTTAACCCACTGAGCCATCCAGGTGCCCCTGTCTTATAATTTTCTTAATGAAATTTTTTTTTCTCTAGCTTACTTGACTGTAAGATCATTGTATATGATACAGAGAACAGGGAAAATATGTGTTAATTAACTGGTTATCAGTAAGGCTTCTGGTCAACAGTAGGCCATTAGTGGTTAAATTTTTGGAGGAGTCAAAAGTTAAACATGGATTTTTGACGATGGGGTGGGGATGGAGGGGGGGTTGGTGCCCCAGATCCCCGTGTTGAGGGGTCAACTACACTCAGTAAATGGCCATCAATGATTTGACAAAATAGCAGCACAACAATAATATAGTGAGCCCCTCATTTTGAGCCTACCTTTCTCCCTCATCACCAGCTTCACTTGCCCTCCCATCTATCTGTTTCTACCTTCGCTGAACTTCTTCCCCACTGAGACTGTTGGGTCCCCCCAAAATTGGGTCCCCCAATAATGGGTCCGTGATTAAAGGAGCGAGACTGATACAAAGCGAAGGTCAAGCCAAGCTTTATTTCGCGCCAGGCATCAAGAATCAGACCGTCAAACAGACCAGTCGGGCCGCCCCTACAGAGAGGACGACCCCTCCCTGCTTTCCAGTCTAACTTTTATAGAGCAAAGGTCATGTGGTTGGGCCTGACCACACACAGGTGGCCAATGAGATTGTAACACACAGAGAAAGCTGCACAGTCATGCTAGGTGAACAACTGAATTACAATTTACCCTAGTAGACGTTTGATTTAGCCTATCACACCTTGGTTAGGATTGGTGCCAAAAGGCTCCCAAAGGGCAGGGGCCCATACTCCTTAGTAGCTAGGAGACAGTATGGCCCCCTGATTGAATACCTCCACCTGGTCTGACCCACCCTTGTACTTGGACTTTGTTACCTGGGACTGGTTTCTGGGACTGGTTCTTAAGTAAGTTCCCCTGGTGGGGGCAAGGTCAATTTAAGTTTTACAACAAAATGGCAGTTCAACCAGGGTGGGGCCGCACTGGCTGAATAGGCCCTTACAAGAGTAGGGCTAAAACTCTTAGTGCTGGCTACCACCACCATAACTCCCTATGATCAATGTATTAACCACACTTCTCTTTGCTTCAGATCAGTCAGCACTATGGGTATATAGAAGCAGTCTTACTCCAATCCATCATCTACCATCACACCTCAAAACCATACTAAGTTTCATTTGAGATCTAGCTTTAACTTTCTACCTGATAATCTCTTTATTAGTAGTTACAAACTCATGCCTCTGGGCCTTTGAACATGCTGCTCCCTCTGCTAGAAACATATCTTCACCTCTTCATTTGGCTAGCTCCTATTCCTCTTTCAGTTATTAGTATGTGCAGACATCCACTTAAACCTTATCCCAAGCCTAGGTGGGGGGCTCCCTGCTACATGGGTCCATAGGCTCTGGTATTTTTCCTATTACAATATTTATTTCACTTTATTTAAATAACCTGCTCTGTTTAGCTTTCCTACTATATCCTGTTTGGGCAAGAAACTCAGCTCTTTCTTTCTTTCTTTCTTTTTTTTTTTTTTTTAAAGATTTTATTTATTTACTTGAGAGACAGTGAGAGAGAGCATTAATGAGGAGAAGGTCAGAGAGAGAAGCAGACTCCCTATGGAGCTGGGAGCCTGATGCGGGACTCGATCCCAGGACTCCAGGATCATGACCTGAGCCGAAGGCAGTCGTCCAACCAACTGAGCCACCCAGGCGTCCCTCTTTCTTTCTTTCTTTCTTTCTTTTTAGGATTTTTATTTATTTGTCAGATGGAGGGGCACCTGGGTGACTCAGTCAGTTGAGTGCCTGCCTTCAACTCAGGTCATGATCCCAGGGTCCTAGGATCGAGCCCTGCCTCAGGCTCTCTGCTCAGCGGGGAAACTGCTTCTCCTTCTCTCTCTCTGCCTGCTGCTCTGCCTACTTGTGCTTTCTATCTCTCTGTCAAATAAATAAGTAAAATCTCTTTTAAAAAAAAGATTTTATTGGGGCGCCTGGGTGGCTCAGTGGGTTGAGGCCTCTGCCTTCGGCTCAGGTCATGATCCCAGGGTTCTGGGATCGAGCCCCACATCGGGCTCTCTGCTCAACAGGGAGCCTGCTTCCTCCTCTCTCTCTGTCTGCTTCTCTGCCTGCTTGTGATCTCCGTCTGTCAAATAAATAAATAAAATCTTTAAAAAAAAAAAAAAGATTTTATTTATTTATTTGATGGAGAGGGGGAGAGAGATTGGGACAGGACACAAGCAGAGGGAGCAGCAGGCAGAGGGAAATGGAGGCTCTCAGCTGAGCAGGGAGCCTGATGTGGAACTCCATCCCAGGGCCTTGGGATCATGACCTGAGCTGAACACAGACACTTAACCAACTGAGCCACCCAGGCACCCCGAAACTCAGCGTTTTCATTCATCACTCTATCATTAGAGACTTGAACAATATCTGGCACACCCCTGTGCCCACATAACCAGAAGTATGTGTGTTTGTGTTATTATTCATTTCTTGAGAGAAAGAGAGCACACATGCTCACACAGGAACAGAGTTGTAGGGAGGCAGGGGCAGAGAGAGAATCTTAAGCAGGCTCCATGCCCAGCACAAGCCCAACAGGGGCTCGATCTCACAACCCTAAGACCATGACCTGAGCAGAAACCAAGAGTCTGACCCTTAACCAACTGAGCCACCTAGGTGCCCCAAGTTTGTGCTATTCTTTTTTGTTTTTTAAGATTTTTTTAAAAGATTTTATTTTTTTATTTGACAGAGAGAGATCACAAGTAGGCAGAGAGGCAGGCAGAGAGAGGGGGAAGCAGGCTCCCTGCTGAGCAGAGAGCCTGATGCAGGGCTCAATCCCAGGAACCTGAGATCATGACCTGAGCCGAAGGCAGAGGCTTAACCCACTGAGCCACCCAGGCATCCCAGTGTGTGCTATTCTTAAAGGTGGTTGCTCTTTTGAACTTTGAAGTACCGTTCTATTTTTCATCATTTCATTCATTCATTCATTCATTGAATATTTAAGAATGTACTATGTGACGGACATTGTGAGGTAATAGTTTTAGAGCAGTGAACAAGATACACAAGGTCCCTTCCGTCATGGAGCTTGCACTCCAGCTGGAGGGAAGTGATAAAAGATAAATATATAATATGTCAGGTAATGATTAAATGTCAGGAAGAAAAGTAGAGCAGAGTGAAAGCTTTAGGCAAGGAGTAGGAGATAGTGTAGCCAATACAAAGCCTTTGAAGGGCTTTGAAAAGAGGAACGATGTGATCTGACCCTCACAGGAGTCCAGCCAGCCTGAAGTAGGCCACTGAAGAGGGGAAGGTAGACGCAGTGAACAGCTCATGAATAAATCAGGCCCTGGGCGTGGTTCAGATGGGACCTGTTTGCTTTCAGAGAATGTGAAATTCAGGAATTGACTTCAGCAGGCTGGATGGAGCCTTACTTGATCATTCTTTGGTTACGCTACTGGGTTCCATTTGCTAAAATTTTATTTAAGATCTGTTTTATTTACTTTTAGAAGATTGGTCTATAGTTCACTTTTATAGTATTCACCTGTTTAATTTTGATCAGCGTTATGCTTGTCTTATTAAATGAGTTGGCCATCATGCCATCTGTTTTTGATGTTTTGGAACAGTTTGTATAGATTTTGGTATATAAGATAGGTATTACCTATTCTTGAAGTTTTGGTTGAACTGGCCCATTATGCCTCCAGGCCTGGGACACTTTTCCAGGTAGATCATTAACCACTGTTCTAATCTATGACCTTGGATAGACTCAGATTCTCTAGGTTGAGCTAAGTTTGGTCTTTATAGTTTTAACTTGATTGGTATAAGCAATTATTATTGGGGGTTAGCTTTTTTCTTTTCTTTATCATGGGGGGGTTAGCTTTCTTCATCCTTTCTTTCATGTTTATGTATTCCTTCTTTCTTTTTCTTGATCATTCTTGTTTCAGGGTTGTCTATCTTGGCTTAAAAAAAAACAAGAAACAAATTTTGGTTTTATTGACTCATTCTATTTTGGGGAGAGATTGCTTTAGAATAAAATGTGGAGGAAGTTTGATTCACTTTCTGCCTTTACCTTTATCAGTTCCTTTCCACTTCTTCCGTTGGGTTTATTTTTGCTGCTGTTTTACAAGCTTCTTGTATTGTAAGCTTAGTTTATTTTCGAACTTTTCAGTTTATTAATAAATGCATCTAAGACTGTGCAATTTCCTGAGTAGAGAAGTTTTAATATTAAGTGCTTTCATTCCTATTCAGTTTTAGAATCGTTCATAATTTCCATTTATTTTCTATTTAATCCATGACTATTTGTAAGTGTGTTATTTAAATTCCAATGGTAGTGATGCTTTGTCTTTTAATTTCTAATTTCATAAACATACCTTTTTCTAAAAGATTTTATTTATTTATTTGACAGAGAGAGAAATCACAAGTAAGCAGAGAGGGGTGGGGAGAAGCAGGCTCCCAGCTGACCAAAGAGCCTGATGCAGGGCTTGATCCCAGGACCTTGAGATCATGTCCTGAGCCGAAGGCAGAGGCTTAACCCACTAAGCCACTCAGGCGCCCCATTAATATAGCTTTTTGTTACCAGGTTTGAAAAATTTTCTGAGAGGGGCACTTGGGTGGCAGTCAGTTAAGTGTCTGATTCTTGGTTTCAGTTCAGTTCTGATCTCAGGGTTGTGAGATCAAGCCCCATGTCAGGCTCCATGCTCAGAGCAGACTCTGTTTGAGATTCTCTCCTTCTATCTCTACCCTCTCCCCCAACTCACATGCTCACTCTTGCTCTAAAACTAAAAAAAAAAAAAAATTTTTTTTTACATTCCTTTGGGGCCTGATATAAGGTCATTGAATTGTGAGTCTTCCACAGTGTTTGAAAATATGTATTCTCATTTGGGTACAAAGCCCTTTATGATTTTAATTGTTAAAAATGAAGGTCTATCTTAACCTCAGGAAACAAATTGAGGGTTGCTGGAGGAGAGGTGGGCGGAAGGGATGTACTGGCCAGGTGATGGGCGCTGGAGAGGATGCCTTTTATGATGGGTGCTGTGAATTGTGTAAGACTGATGATTCACAGACCTGTACCCCTGGGGCAAATAATACATTATATGTTAATTAAAAAAAATAATAATAATAAAATGAAGGTCTAGGGCACCTGGGTGACTCAGTCAGTTGAGCATTTAACTCTTAATTTCCACTCAGGTTGGGAGATGGAGCTGTATGTACATGGGGCTCCATGCTCAGTGGAGAGTCTGGTTGGGATTCTCTCTTTCTTTCTCCTTGTGCCCCTCCCCACCATGAGTGCTGTCTGTCTGTCTGTCTCTCTCTCTCTCTCTCTGAAATAAAGAAATAAATCTTAGAAGAAAAAAAAATTAAGACCTAGGGCATGGAGTCAGAATAGGGAAAAGGAATATCCTTCTCTAGAATTCAGTCAGAAGGGGACCTCCAAGGAAGATACCCGCCATTCTGCCTGCCCCTCCCACAATCCAGTGCAGCTCACATCTTCAGAGAATATATTTAAGGTTGTTCAATTCAGATGATTTTACCAGTTAAGACCAGGTGACGCAAAAATAGAAAGCTTTTTTTTTTTAATAAAGTTTCCTTCCACCTTGACTGAGACTAGCTGCTGCTGCTTCTTCTTCTTCTTCTTCTTCTTCTTCTTCTTCTTCTTCTTCTTTTAAAGATTTTATTTATTTATTTGACAGAGAGATCACAAGTAGGCAGAGAGGCAGGCAGAGGGAGAGAGGAGGAAGCAGGCTCCCCGCTGAGCAGAGAGCCCGACGTGGGACTCGATCCCAGGACCTTGAGATCATGACCTGAGCCAAAGGCAGCGGCTTAACCCACTGAGCCACCCAGGCGCCCCTTCTTCTTCTTTTTAAAAGATTTTATTTATTTGTTTGACAGACAGAGATCACAAGTAGGCAGAGAGAGAGAAGCAGGCTCCCTGCCGAGCAGACAGACTGATGCGGGGCTCAATCCCAGGACCCTGAGATCATGACCTGAGCCAAAGGCAGGGGCTTGACCCACTGAGCCACCGAAGTGCCCCTATTTATTTATTTGAAAGAGAGAGTGATCGAGAGCAAGAGTGAGCGTGGGAGAGGGAGAGGGTGAGGGAGAGAACACAAACAGGGGGAGGAGCAGAGGGAAAGAGAGAAGCAGACTCCCCAGTGGGGCCTGACCAGGGATCATGACCTGAGCTGAAGGCCACACTTAACTGACTGAGCCTCCCAGGCAACCCTGAGGCTAGCCTCTTTGTAGCAAGCAAGCAGTACTAACACTAGATAATTCAATTCATTATTGGTTGGCTCATCTGTGAAAAATTGGTTCTTCAAATGGAAGGTAGTTTGAGGACCTAAGTGAATATGGAGTCTGCAAGTGCAGGTTGCATGAGAGCAGTGGATGAAATCTGTGGACTAGCTTTATTAGAAGTTAAAGTACAAATATGAATATTAATGACCTAATTCAGAATAGGACACAGGGTTAAAACAAGGGTTCAAAATTTTAGAAGAGCCCTAAAAGCTCAGTCATTAAGACAATATCTTAATGTAATTTTTTTTTAGTTAACATACAGTATAATATTAGTTTCCAGTGTACAATATAGTGATTCAACACTTCCACACATCACCCGGTTCTCATCACAACAAGAGCCTCCTTAACCTTGTCACTTATTCTACCCATCCCCCCACCTTCTGACAACCATCAGTTTGTTTTCTAGAGTTAAAAGAGTCTGTTTCTTGGTTTGCTTTTCTTTCTTTTTTACCCATTTTCTCGTTTATTTCTTAAATTCCACATATGAGTCAAATCATATATTTGTCTTTCTCTAATTGATTTATTTCACTTAACCTAGTACTCTGGCTCCATCCAAATGGCAAGATTTCATTCTTTTTGATGGCTGAATAATATTCCGTTGTATGTATATACACCACCTCCTTATCTATTCATCAGTCAGCGGACACTTGTGCTGTTTCCATATCTTGGCTATTGCTATAAACATCAGGGTGCATGTATGCCTTTGAATTAGTATTTTCCTATTCTTTGGGTGAATATCCAGTAGGTTGATTGGTGGGTCAGAAGGTAATTCTATTTTTAACTTTTTGAGGAGTCTCCACACTGTTTTCCACAGTAGGTGTACCAGTTTGTATTCCCTCCAACAGTGTAAGAGGGTTCCCCTTTCTCTACCTCCTAGCCAACACCTGTTGTTTCTTGTGTTGTTGATTTTAGCCATTCTGACTGGTTTGAGATGGTATCTCATTGTAGTTTTTTTTTTTTAAGATTTTTATTTATTTATTTGATAGAGAGAGAGACAGCAAGAGAGGGAACACAAGCAGGGAAGTGGGAGAAACAGACTATCCTGCAGAGCAGGGAGCCCGATGCGGGGCTCGATCCCAAGACCCTGAGATCATGACCTGAGACGAAGGCAGATGCTTAACAACTGAGCCACCCAGGTGCCCCTCTCATTGTAGTTTTGATTTGCATTTCCCCGATGAGGAAAGATGATGACATCTTTTGATGTGTCTGTTGGCCATCTGGATGTCTTCTTGGAAAAATGTCTATTCATGTCTTCTGCCACTTTTTAATTGGGTTATTCATTTGGGGGGTGTTGAATTTAAAGCTCTTTATCTGTTTTGTATACTAACCCTTTATTAGATATGTCATATGTAAATACCTTCTCTAGTTTATAGTCTGCATTTTAGTTTTGTTGATTATTTCCTTCGCTGTACAGAAGGAAACTTTTTTTTTATTGTGATGTCTTCTCAATAGTTTATTTTTTCTTTTATTTCCCTTGCCTCAGGAGATATATCTAGAAAGAAGTTGCTATGACTGATGTCAAAGAAGTTACTATCTGTGTTATCTTCTGGGATTTTAGTGGTTTTAGGTCTCACATGCCGATCTTTAGTCCATCTTGAATTTGTTTTTGTTTGTGGTATAAGAAACTGGTTCGATTTCATTCTTTAACATATAGCTGTCCAGCTTTCCCAATACCATTTGTGGAAAAGACTGTCTCTTTTTCCATTGGATATTCTTTCCTGCTTTGTCAAAGATAATTGACCATAAAATTGTGGGTTCATTTCTGGGTTTTCTTTTCTGTTCTATTGATTTAGGTGTCTTTTTGTGTGTGTCATTACCATACTGTCTTGATGATTACAGCTTTTTTTTTTTTTAAGATTTTATTTATTTATTTGACAGAGAGAGATCACAAGTAGGCAGAGCAGCAGGCAGAGAGCCCAATGCGGGGTTCAATCCCAGGACCCCGGAACCACGACCTGAGCTGAAAGCAGAGGCTTTAACCCACTGAGCCACCCAGGCTCCCCAATAGTTATAGTTTTGTAACAGAGCTTGAAATCCAGAATTGTGATGCCTCTAGCTTTGTTTTCTTTTCTAAGGCTGCTTTGTCTATGTAGAGTCTTTTGTGGTTCTGTAGAGTCTTTAGTGTTAGATTGTTGGTTCTAGCTCTGAAAATTACTAGTGGTATTTTGATACGGATTACATTAAATGTATAGATTGTCTTGGGTAGTATTGACATTTTAACCATCTTTGTTCTTCCAATCCATGAGCATGGAAAGTTTTTCCAGTTCTTTGTGTTGTCTTCAGTTTCTTTCATCAATGTTTTATAGTTTTCAGAAGATGGATCTTTCACCTCTTTGGTTAGGTTTACTCCTAGGTATCTTGTTGTTTGGGGTGCCATTGTAAATGGGATTGATTCCTTAATTTCTCTTTCTGCTGTGTCGTTATTGGTATATAGAAATGCAATATATATATTTTTAGATTTTATTTATTTATTTGACAGAGAGAGATCAAAGTAGACAGAGAGGCAGGCAGAGAGAGAGAGAGGGAAGCAGGCTCCCTGCTGAGCAGAGAGCCCGTTGCGGGACTCGATCCCAGGACCCCAAGATCACGACCCGAGCCAAAGGCAGCGGCTTAACCCACTGAGCCACCCAGGCGCCCCAAAATGCAATATATTTTTTATGTTGATTTTGTATCCTGTGACTTTACCAAATTTGTTTACCAGTTCTAGCAGATTTTGGGCAGAGTCTTTGGGTTTTCTTTTTTTCTTTTTCTTTTGTTAAAGATTTTATTTATTTGTCAGAGAGAGAGAGAGCGAGCGAGCACAGGCAGACAGAATGGCAGGCAGAGGCAGAGGCAGAGGGAGAAGCAGGCTCCCTGCTGATCAAGGAGCCGATGTGGGACTGGATCCCAGGACACCGGGATCATGACCTGAGCCGAAGGCGGCTGCCTAACCAACTGAGCCACCCAGGCGTCCCGGGTTTTCATTTTACAGTATCTTGTCATCTGCATGTAGTGAAAATTTTACTACTTCACTGCCTATTTGGATGCCTTTTGTTTCTTTTTGCTGTCTGATTGCTGTGACTAGGACTTCCTATGTTGAATAACGTGGTGATAGGGGACATCCCTGCCATGTTCCTGACTGCAGAGGAAAAGGTCTGTTTTTTCCTATTGAGGATGGTATTAGCTGTGGATTTTTCATATATGACCTTTATTATGTTGAAGTATGTTCCCTCTAAACCTACCTTGTTAAGGGTTTTTATCATGAATGGATGCTCTGTCAAATGTTTTTTCTGCATCTATTGAGAGGATCATATGGTTCTTATCCTTTCTTTTATTAACATGATATATCATGTTGTTTGATTTGTGAATATTGAACCACATTTGCAACCCAGAAATAAATCCCAGTTAAACATGTTGAATGATTTTTTTAAATGTATTGTTGGATTCACTTTGCAAATATGTTATTGAGAATTTCTACATCTATGTTCATCAGGGATGTTGGCCTGTAGTTCTCTTTTTTCGTGATATATTTACCTGATTTTAGTATCAGGGTTTATTCTTGGTTCATGGAATGAATTTGGAAATTATTCTTTTCTTTTTTTTTTTTTTTAGAGTAGTTTGATAAGAATGGTTTTAACTCTATGGTTTTTTTGTTTTTGTTTCTTTTTTTTTTTAGAGAGAGAGAGAGAAAAGTGCATGTGCACATGCAAGCAAGGGGGGAAAGACAAAAGGAGAGGAAGAGAGAGTATCTTTTTTTAAAAAGATTTATGTATTTTAGAGAGAGGGCATGCACAAGTGGGGGAGGGGCAGAGGGACAGGATGCTCAAGCAGACTCCCTACTGAGCACGGAGCCTAATCCCAGGACCTTGAGATCTTGACCAGAGCCAAAATCAAGAGTTGGAGGTCTAGCTGGCTGAGCCACTCAGGCGCCCCAAGGAGAGAGACAGTCTTAACCAGGTTCCATGCCCAGTGCAAAGCTGAACACGATGCGGGACTCGATTTCACTACTCTGCGATCATGACCTGAGCCAAAATCAGGATGGAGTTGGATGCTTAAGCAACTGAGCTATCCAGGCACCCAATATTAACTCTTCTTTAAGTGTTTAGTAGATGGGGCGCCTGGGTGACTCAGCGGGTTAAAGCCTCTCTGCCTTTGGCTCAGGTCTTGATCTCAGGGTCCTAGGATCCAGCCCCCGACTCAGGCTCTCTGCTCAGCAGGGCGCCTTCTTCCCTTCCTCTCTCTCTGCCTGCCTCTCTGCCTACTTGTGATCTCTGTCAAATGAATAAATAAAATCTTAAAAAAAAAATAAAAAATATATAAAAAATAAATGTTTAGTAGAATTCTCTTAGGAAGTTATCTGGTCCTGGACTTTTGTTTATTGGGAGTTTTTGGATTACTGATTCCATTTCTTTGTTGATTTTTGGTCTGTTCAAATTTCTATTTCTTCCTATTTTGGAAATTTATCTGTTTCTTCCAGGTCATCCAGTTTTTTGGCATATAATTTTTCATAGTATTCTCTTATAATTGTATTTCTGAGGTGCTGGCTGTTTAATGTAATATTTTTTAGAAATCAAAATTAAAACATCCATAATGAACAGAATATTGATGTTTTTTCATTTTATCACTTTTTAAATTTTTTTTAATAAACATATAATGTATTATTAGCCCCAGGGGTACAGGTCTGTGAATTGCCAGGTTTACACACTTCACAGCACTCACCATAGCACATACCCTCCCCAATGTCCATAACCTCACCACCCTCTCCCTACCCTTCCTCTCCTGCCCCCCTCAGTTTGTTTTGTGACATTAAGAGTCTTTTATGGTTTGTCTCCTTCCTGATCCCATTGTTCCATTTATTCTTTTCCTACCCCTCAGACCCCACATGTTGCCTCTCCACTTCCTCATATCAGGGAGATCATATGATAGTTGTCTCTCTCCGATTGACTTATTTTGCTCAGAATATCGAAATTTTAAATAAAGCCAGAATTTGACTCTTCACTTCGACAATTCACCTCATCCTAAGCCTGGCAGGGCTTAGGAAGGTCAGGTGGCTACATGATGTCAGAAGAGATAGGCAAGGTTATCTTGGGGTCTTGAGTCCCAAAGTCTTGGGATCACGGTTGTATATTTCCATCCTTGAATTCTGACTGTATAACATCCCAAGCTTCTGCTTCTTCATTTGTGATAAGGAGCTAATAATACTTAAAATACTTATCCCATAAGGATTTTGTAACGACTAAGCAAGGTAACACAAAGTACTTATGCCTGATCCCCAGGGGCAGAATCAGCTTTTGTGGAGCACGAAGCTTTATATATACTTTGGAAAACCCTTTTTATGAAAAATAATAAAAAGTGAAAAATACAAAATGACATGGTAATGAATAGTTAGAGGGAGAAAATAAATCATAAATGATAATTTCTTTAAGAGCACAAAAGGAAAATATTTTAAAAAATCTGTCACCCTTACATACCAACTACAATACTTTTTTCCAACAGTATTTTGACTACATTCCCTTTAATTAATTTTTCATACCACAACAATTTTTTTATACTTTCTATAGAGAGACCAGAAAAAAAACTTTTTTTCTCTAGCATGTAGATTTTTTTTTATCACTAATAGTTAACTAATAGTTAAGAAAAGTGTCCCTAAGCTTCAGGACTCACCATTGGTAGTGTCGTGTTAATTCTTAGGCTTGTTCTTTTTTTCTTTTCTTTTTTTTTTAAATATTTTATTTATTTATTTGAGAGAGAGAGCACAGCCTGGTGGGGAGGGGGACATGCATAGGGCAGAGGGAGAGGCAGACTCCCTGCTGAGCAGGGAGCCAAAGTGTGGCTCCATCCCAGCACGCCAGGATCATAACCTGAGCTGAAAGCGGATGCTTAACCGACTGAGCCACTTAGGCACCCCTAATTCTTAGGATTGTTCTTAAATTTGGGGAAACTTCTATCAATTATTTTTCATAAATGAGCTGTAATAACTGGAAGAATAGTCCATAGACACCTTCTGGGTCCCCTGATTTCAAACATGATTTCCTTTTACTAAGCACATACTTCTGGTAACCTGGGATGTCAGCACACTGCTGGGAGAAAGCCCCTGGACACTGCAGACGGAACAGGCTTACTGTTGAGGCTCTGTCCACACAGTGGCTCAGCACACACAGATCTCTTTGGGGTACAACAAACTTCCCCACAACATATGGGAATCTTGGTGAGAACAATGACTTAATGTGAGCTACTTTACAAATGCTACTTAGATACCATAACCATAATCATATTTCATAATTCTTCATTTCTCTCTCTCTCTTTTTTTTTTTTTAAAGAGAGTGGGGCAGCGGGCAGAGGAAGGGTGGGGAGAGAGCCTCCTAAGCAGACTCCACACCCAGTGTGGAGCCTGAGGAGGGGCTTGATCCCATGACCCTGAGATCATGATCTGAGCTGTAGTCGAGTCAATGCCCAAGAGACTGAGGTCTTTGTTCCTCGCCTGGAGCTCTTGACATAAGCACTTCCTATCTCTGCATTATGTTTTCTTCATTACCTGCACCCACAGCTCCAGGACTTTTTCCTCATTCACATCTGTTTTAAGTTGTTCTTGCAATATCTCTTCCTTTCCATTAGCATCATTTCATTTATTCATTGTTGACTAAGTCTCGAAAGCAGGTACTGTTCTAGGTCCTCAGACACAAAGATTAATAAAAGCAAGCACCTGCTCCAGCATTTATGATCTAGCTGGAGAGCCAGACGTAAGCGCAAATAAATAGTGTGATAAATGCTACAAAATAGGCAGGTGTTCAGTGCAATGGAATGGTTTGTAATAATAATAATAGCATTTACTGAGGACTTAGATGCCAGCAAAGTTCATTTAGTTTAAGTTGCAGGGGCTCTTCCCTTAAACAAGCCTCTTCTAAGACTATTGGGCTGAGAGGTCCCTAGCAATGTGTTGGTTATAAATTTTTGTAATTTTTTCTAAAAGTAAGATATTTTAACTGAAATCAAGACCACTATCTTTTTTTAAAATTAACATATAATGTATTATTAGCCCCAGGGGTACAGGTCTGTGAATCACCAGGTTTACACACTTCACAGCACTCACCATAGCACATACCCTCCCCAATGTCCATAACCCAACCACCCTCTCCCTCCCCCCTTCCCCTGACAACCCTCAGTTTGTTTTGTGAGATTAAGAGTCTTTTATGGTTTGTCTCCCTCTGGAAGACTACTATCTTTTCTTTTTGTTGTGGTTCAACCACTCCTCTGTCATGGTTTTTTGAATTGGGAGGTTGAGGAGTTCTGGCCATTTTCAAGATGCAGCAAAAAGTAAGTGGAGTTGGAGATACATCTAGGTTGGATTTAGTGGAATATTTTAATGCAGCTTACAAGTCATTTCCAGGTTGATTAAATTATTACTAGCCACACCCATGTAGAAGAGACTTCTAAGAATGCTCTGATCACTGGTGGGGCCAATTTACCCTGTATTGTGACCCCAAAGTGAAGAGCCCAGAGACTGCACTGCGGTGTGACTGTGTCTTACAATGCCAAGTTACCAGAAGTCTGTGGCTGGTGAAAAAAGGCATTTGAAATGAACAGCCCCAGAAGTCTGTGGAATACTCTTCCAATTATTATGTGTATGAAAAACACCTGATGGAAGCTTTCTCCAATTTAGGAACAATCCTAAGAATCAACACAACATTACCAACGGTGATTTGTAAAGCTTAGAGACCCTTTTCTCAACTGTCAAGGATATAAAACAAATCAGTAAGCTAGAGAAAAGACAGCTATCTTTCTGAGTCTCTCTGCAGAAAGTTTTGCAAAAACTGTGCTGCAAAAATTTAATGAAAGGGAATGTCGCCAAAATACTGTTGGGAAAAAAGTATTACAATGATGTGTACGGGCAGAGTCTGTGCTCCCTAATAGACATTTTTCCCTCCTCTTCTCCATGTCCCTTCTAATAAAACTCTTCTTCTTTTTCTTCCCCCTCCCCAGCTCTATTAAGATATAATGGGCAGAGGTGCCTGGTTGGCTCAGTGGGTTAGGCCCCTGCCTTCAGCTCAGGTCGTGATCCCAGGGTCCTTGATCCCAGGGTCCTGGGATCGAGCCCCGTGTCGGGCTCTCTGCTCAGCGGGGAGCCTGCTTCTCTCTGCCTCTGCCTGCCACTCTGCCTACTTGTGATTTCTCTCTGTTTGTCAAATAAATAAATAAAATACTAAAAAAAAAAAAAAAAAGCTATAATGGGCAAATAAAAAGTGAATATATTTAAAGGGTACAGTGTGATGGCCTGATACATGTACGCATTTTCAATGATTATCACAATCAAGTTAATTAGTACATTTGTCACCTCGCATACTTTTTTTTGATGTGCTAAGTACAGTTAAGATCTACTCTCTTAGTAAATTTCAAGCATACAATGTGCTATAATTAACTATAGTCATCATGCTGTACATTAGGTCCCCAGAATTTGTGTGCTCTCAGACCAATAGCTCCCCATTTTCCCTATCTCTCAACCCCTGGTAACTACTGTTCAAATCTCTTCCTCTAAGTGGATGACTCTTCTCAGTTCCACATATAAATAAAGTTATACAGTATTTGTCTTTCTCTGTCTGACTAATTTCATTTAGCATAATAAGCTCCAGATTCATCCATAATGTTATAAATGGTAGGATTTCCTTTTTTTTAATGGCTGAATAATAGTTCATTGTATGTATATAAATAGCATATAATATGCTAGATATAAATATATAATATGTAACAGAGCATGTATAATAGATACATAATTATATATCATATTTTCTTTATTCATTCATTCCTCCATGGATATTTGGTTTGTTTCCATATCTTGGCTATTAGCAAAAAAGGAGCTCTTGTTCACTGTTGGTAGGAATATAAATTCCTGTACAGCCATTATGGAAAATTCTATGGAGGATATTAAAAAAAAAAAAGTTAAAAATAGAACTACCATGGACCCAGGGCAGCTGGGTGGCTCAGTCGGTTAAGTATCCAACTCTTGATTTCACCTCAGGCCATGATCTTGGGGTTGTGAGATTGAGCCCTGTTATCACTCAGTATGGAGTTGGCTTGAGATTCTTTCTCCCTCCGCTCTTTCCCCCACTTGTAAGTACACATGCTCTCTCTCTAAAATAAATAAAATCTTAAAAAAGAAAAAGAGAGGCGCCTGGGTGGCTCAGGTGATTAAGTGTCTGCCTTCAGCTCAGGTCATGATCCTAGGGTCCTGGGATGGAGTCCTGCATCCGGTTCTCCGCTCAGCAGGGAGTCTGCTTCTGTCTGCTTCTTCCTCTGCCTGCCACTTCCCCTGCTTGTGGCTACATACTCTCTGTCAAATAAATAAATAAGATCTTTAAAAAAAAAAAAAAAGAATTACCATGGCCTCAGCAATCCCACTACTGGGTGTGTATCTGTACGAAATGAAACTAGTATCTCAAAAAGATACTGCATTTCTCTGTTCTTTGCAGTTTTATTCACAATAGTCAAGACAAACTCTTTTTCTTTCATTTGGAACACTAGGAGAGAATTCAAGTAAATTACCTTCCCATGTGGACTTAACCATTTCATGTGTCACTATCTGCTCAGGACACTTGTATTTTGAAATGCACATGTAAGTTAACATATGAATTAGATTTTAATGGAGGCAAAGTTTTTGTTGTCATAGAGACCTCCATTTTTTTCAATAAACAAAGATCATTATCAGGAGAGGTTTGCCACCTGTTGCATTATTTTCCAGCTTTGATTCATTAACTTAAGCCTCTTGCAGATTTAGCAAATTAAGACATCAGGATGCACAACTGAACTTGCATTAAAGACAAATAACACATGACTTAATCTAAATATATCCCAAGCATCTCATTTTTCTTTAAAGAGTGTCAGTCATGCAGCATCTGCCAATTATTTGTTGTTTATCTGAAATTCAAATTTAACTGGGCATCCGACATTTTATCTAAGAACTCTATTCTAAGCAAGCTATGTGAAAGATTATTTTGCTCTGAAATGGTTTAAATTTTTTTTTTTTTTTTTTTTTTTTTAAAGACTATTTGTCAGAGAGAGAGGGAGACAGGCCGGTAGAGGGAAAAGCAGACTTCCCATCGAGCAAGGAGCCTGATGCAGGACACCATCCCAGGATCCTGGGATCATGACCTGATCTGAAGGCAGACACTTAACTGACTAACGGGCATCTCTTTTATATTTGTTTTTATAAACAAAAAGTCTCTAAGACAAAAAACATTACATTTTCCAGTTTCTGGGAAGACAAAGTTCGGGTTCCTTAGCTCCTTCTATTAAAAACGTAATTGAACAGAGAAGCCAACTGTACTTTGCTAGAGAGACTGTCCCAAAGACCTCCAGGCAGGCCACCATCTCGAGAACAGCACACCTCCTCCAAAAGCAGGCCTTGAGCTGACCCTCTGATGGAACTTCACTAGCCATCGCTGCCCTTAGCACAAGCCTCGGAGACAACTGAGGCGTGGAGGCTTAGGGACCTGCTTCTCGCCCCCTCTCCCACTCAGTCCTGGAGGCTAACTTCCAGAGGGACCCCGCCTGCATCTCTCCAGATCCCTGACGCTCTCCTCCCCTCACCCTACTTCCCCCTGCCCCGTGGGCAGGTGTGGAGACGCTAGGTACCCAGAATTAACGGCGGTGTTGGAATCAGCAGCCCCCAAGGTGTGATCGCAATCTCTCGTTCATTCCAGAAGCGGATTTTTTTTCCCCACCGGAAAAAGAGGGGCCGGCGAGGCATTCGCGCTGCCCCCTGAAATCTAGGCTGGGGGAGGGCGGCTCACCAACGCCCCTCCCGTTTTCCTCTTCTTTCGATCGGAGGAGAGAAAACAGGCCCGCGCCGGGCGCGGACGGGAGCCGCGGGAAGCGGGACACACCCTCCCGTCAGCCCGCCCCCCGCCCGGCTGCGCGGCGCGGGGAGGCGGGGGCAGGCGCGAGGCGCGGGGCGGGCTGCGCGCGCGGAGGGCGCCCGCTGCGAGCCTCCGGGCGCCGACGATGGCCGGCTGAGTCGTGCGGGAGCCCGCGCGGGGCAGGATGATGCTCCTGAGGGGCGCCCGGACGCCGCGCCCGCGGTGGCTGCCGACCCTGGGGCCCGGAGCCCGAGTGCATCCGCGGCCGCGAACGCCGTCGCCTCAGGTGAGACAGAGCCCGGCTCCGGGGGCCGGGGGCGCTGGAAAAGTTTGCGTCGGGCGGCTTGGGCGGGAGCGAAAGCCGAGCGGCCGGCAAGTTCCCGGCGTTTCGCTGGCCCTCCGGCTCCGCGCGCGGGGGGACCCCGATAAGTGGGCGCCCGGGCCGCAGACGTGGGTGTCCAGATCCCCGGCACCGTCACGCCCCGGGGCCGAGGGAAGGCGAGGCCGGGGCGGCGAGGACGAGCATCCCCTCCGCCAAGCTGGGGTGCGGGGACCCCAGGGCGGCGCCCCGGGGAGCAGCAGAACCTCTCCGGGAGGCGGTTTCTCCGCGGCTGCAACGCGCTCGGGAGGAAGTTTTCAGAGTCACTTTGCCGTTGGCTCGGGCGTGGGTGGCGAGAGGGGCTGCGAAAACGACCGAGCACGGGGCCTGTCCCGAGCGTGCACTGTGCTGGGAAAGTGAGATCGCCGGTCTGCGAGCCGCCGCCCCGCCCTTCTAAAGCGGGGAGGAAAACTCGCGTTTTGCTCCGAGACGCGGTGAATCACGAGTGTGTCTCGGTGAGTAACAGCTGGCCCGACACAGTTGCGGTGTGGCCTGTGTGGAACCGTTGCTTGGAGGAGGAGGAAGAGAGGGGAGGTGCCCTAGAAAAGACCGAGGTAGGGGGAAGCGCGGCGTGCACCTCGGGTTGGGATGGAGCCCCACAGGAGCCCTAACGGAGCCTGGTGAGGAAGGACCGCCCATTGGAAAGAGCCTTCCAGGTGCGTGTGGTTGCGGGGTGCCTGGTTTCTGAGGCTTAGTTCTCAGCCCCTCTTCCCCCAGTAGATTAGTTTCAGGTCGTTAAAGAGAAAAGTACGTTTAGCTGTGCAGTTTGCAAGAAAAACAAAAGGAGCCACGCCATCATCTTGTCACTTTCACTTCCTGTTTTTTTTTCCCCCTCCAGCTATTTCAGGGCTTCACAGTTTTGAATGTTGGAGGAAGTATTAAATACATATCTAAAATTCCTTCCCTGAGTGTTTGGGAGAGATCGAGGAAGGGCATTTTGCTACTAACACCCAGGAAAAGGAGCAGACTCCTTAAAATGATAGACTTAGTAGTAAATTGGAGAGCGGTGCTTCCCCCTTATGAAATTGTACTTTATTAGAAAGTGTTGCACTTCTTGGTCAGCAATAGACCAAACAGTGAAACAGCCCAACACAAGGAGCCGCCTTGACTCTACCACCATTTAAACATAAATGACTGATTCTGTTTTTTGTTAAGTTCATTTAACATCCTGGGTAAAGTTGTTGCAGAGCCCAAGGCTGGCTGAATTCCTCAGGTTATCCTCAAATTATCTTCTCTAAGCCCCTTTCTCAGTATTTCCCACCTGATGCTGTTGTCACTAGCTGCTACTGCATGCCCCAGCAGGAATGTGGATTCCCTTTAAAAAAAGAAAGAAAGAAAGAAAATGATACAGTGGGGCTTATTAGGGTTAATTACAGGGGAAGAGTGATTAGTACTTTGCCTCTAGGTAATCATCTCAAGCCTTACATTGGCTCTTTTCTAATTTGCATATATTTGTTTTAAGTCTTGACCGTCCTTGCTATTAAGTCAATTTACTGAACTTTAGAAGTGGAAATGCTTCCATCATTTTGCTTGCTTCATAAAAGACCCCTGAAAGAAGAAAGACAAGCCTGTGAGTTTTTTCTTTATATGCTTGTTTGGAATCATACAATAAAGAAACTGACAGGGGCACCTGGATTTACTTCTTAAGCTGCTGCCTTTGGTTCAAGTCATGATCCCAGGGTCCTGGGATCAAATCCTGCATAGGGCTCCTTGCTCAGGGGGAAGCCTGCTTCTGCCTCTCCCACCCCCTCTGCTTGTGTTCCCTCTCTTGCTGTCTCTATCTGGCAAATAAATAAATAAATAAATAAGAAAAAAACTGACAGATATCCTGGCCACTTAGGGTTAAACCATTCTCTGCAAATCATATTAACTGGCCATAAGGACATTTTTCATTCTAAAGTCTGTTTTGTGGTCTCTCCATTGATTATGAAGAGTCCTGTGACTAGAGAGAGTCATAAGAGATATGACTCTTGCCGCATTCAGACCCCTAGCATCCATGAAAACAGGAAAAACACACTCAGCAAAAGTGAAATTTGCAACCCCACAGCTCATAAAAATCTTAGCTTCTAAGGACTTGTCACTAATAATATCTCAGGTAAGCATTCCCAAATATATTTGACCTTTTCCGAAAGTATGGGTGTGCTTTACAGGAGGATTTGGTAATTTTGGAACATACACAGTTCTCATCCTTCATATGGTAGGTGAGTAACAGTCTGTCAGTATTTTGTGGGTGGAAAAACGTTTGTCAACATGGATACGTTTGGTATACTGGGATTGTTTTTTAAATTTGGAAGCGTAAGCAAGCAAGAGCATGTTGTGTTACCTTTCGCCAAGGCATGCCCCAGTGTCTAAGATCCCGTTCCAGTGTCAGCATCTCTGCCTGTCAGCAGCAGGCTGGCTGAGGCTGAGCTGTTGACAGGGCATCCATGGCACCTGCTGGCCTTTCTGTTCTGTAGGACACGGCTTTGAGTGATGATAGCGTCTGGTGAATTATCGCTAAACAGAAAGCCCTTATAATTGTGCCTTTCTTAATTTGGGTTTTCTGCTGCTTAGTTTGAGAAACTAACTCCCTGGTAGGATTTCAGGCCCCCCAGGACAGCATTTGAGTCCTTAAAGTTGGGTTTAAATCTTAAAAAAAAAAAAAAAAAATCAAGTGTGCTTTGCAGAGAATTTTGGGTATGTGTGTTTTGTTTTGTTTTTTAATATTTGGAAACAAAGCAATACATGTTTTCATCCCACCACCAAATGTTAATTTAGAAATTGTTTTTACCTTTTGAATTTAGGTCAGTCCCATTTGACACTTTCCTCCAATTCTACCTCTTGTGTTTGTAATTAGTGCACTGTATTCTGTAGTACTGGTTTCACAGCTCTCTCCCGAGGAGGGTGTTTAGTTGTACGTTGGAGTTTGTACTTAGGCTATAGAAGACATTGGGGCAAAGTCATTCTAGACCAGTTTGTTAAATATTAAACATTACCATCTTCCCAGTGCTTAGGTATTAGTATTCGTGTTCGGTTTTTTATTTTTAGATTTTACTCTTCATTGCAATTTAACAAACACTATTTTATGGCAGACTGTTTTATGCTATTTTATGGCAGACTCTTATAAGCTAGAAAATAATTTTGTTTCTTAGCAGATAAGTATTTGTGGAATGAGGTCCCTCCCTGTGAGACTAAGGTAGAAAACCTGAGGAAATCTTGGTTGATCTGACAGCTCTATAAACTAAATGTGTTTAGGTCATAGAATAGAAATGAGCAGCTAATTTAGGTGATGGTGGGCGGTTGGGACATCTCAGTGCCACCTGGCCTTGCCGTCCCATTGTTCCCTGAACCAAGTCACTTGGTCTGTTTGGGCATGTTGTACTCCCTGTTGTACAAGGAGACTTGTCTCATTGGTCCCCAAAGCCCTTTACATCTTGAAAATTGCTGTTTTGTAGGGGCGCTTGGGTGGCTCAGTCGGTGAAGCGTCAGCCTTCAGGTCAGGTCATGATCCCAGGGTTCTGGGACTGGGATCTAGCCTTGAGTTGGGTTTCCTGCTCGGCAGAGTCTGCTTCTCCCTCCCCCTTCCCCTACCATGCTCTAGCTCTCTCACAAATAAATAAATAGAACCTTAAAAAAAGAGAGAGAATTGTTATTTTGTGGGGCACCTGGTTGTTTGCTCAGTTGGTTAAGCCTCTGCCTTTGGCTCAGGTCATGATCCCAGGGTCCTAGTATTGAGCTCCACTTTGGGCTCTCTGCTCAGCAGGGAGCCTGCTTTTCCCTCTCCTGTTCGCTCTGCTTGTGCTTGCCCCCTCTCTCTCTGTGAAATGAATAAATATTAAAAGAAAAGAAAACTGTCATTGTGTAATTTTACCGGGGAATGTAAATAGTATTGAATAAAGTATCGTCAGTTGTCGGAATGGTTGTCTTACTGGCTGAACAATCCTGTTGTATGATCTCAGGCTAGAGTGGCAGCTCTACCTTGTGGTTTCAGTAACTGTTTTCCCTTTGAAAAGGCATTGAAATTTATTTGATTGGGTAAGCATGTCAGAACAGATTAAGTCTTGCTCTGATACTTCTTTCTGTCATTAGCAGTGTTTTCATCTGTGAAATGTTGCTTATTCAAGAGTATCTAGCATTAGAGCCCTAAAACCATTACATAATAGATATTGTGAGCTAACCTGTGGGCTGAAAACCCATAGGTAATAAACAGTGTTCTCTTAGCCATATTCCAGAAATATCTTCTTTTTAAAAAAAAATCTCATTTAATTCACCACAGTATGAATTTTCCCGTTTTTTAAAAAACAAATACCAATTCTCTGTTCTCTGAGCTGTATGGTTCGGACTGCATGGGATTCCTCACCCAAATGTTCTTCATGAATTTTCCAGATTAGGATACCTTTTAAAAAACATGGTAGCCTGTTAAAAGGTGCCCTTTAAGAGGACTCCCAGAAGAAATTGCTGTCTAGTCTTAGTATTCAGGTCTTTGTTTCTCCTGCCCAGATGCTGGGTTTAGTGTACCGGCAGTGAAATGAGTGCATGGCCAGGCTGTTCTCCCTGTGCACTGGCTGCCAGAAAGCCTAGGGTCAGATTTTCAATCCACCTTTTAACAAATGTAAAATGATCAGCATTTTATGTGTTTCATAATGAATGAATGAAACTCATGGTTTCATCATCTCTACCTTCATTTTTATCTCCATTCACATCCTCACCCATTTTTCTGAAGTTGTCTTTTAATGGGAAAATGTGGTGCATAAATAACATTTTGTTCTTGTTTTAAAGATTTTATCTATCTGAGAGGGCACAGGTGGGGGAAGAGACAGAGGGAGAAGCAGGCTTCCCATTGAACAGAGAGCCTGACATGGGACCAGTTCCCAAGACCCTGGGATTGTGATCTGAGCCGAAGGCAGACGCTTCACTAACAGAGCCACCCAGGTGCCTCCATAGATAAGGTTTTAAGAGATTAAAGAAATCAACTTTTGGTGTTTGAACAAATATGTTCTAAGTAGTTAATTGAGAAAGTGTGGGAAACCAGCGTCTGCCTTCCCTGCAGTCTCCTAGGTGCTTCTTCGCCCATAGGAATTGGATATTGATTGGATTGAATTGATTGGATAATCAATAAATATTGATTGGATTGAATTGAGCTGCTGTAAGAATCTAGATGCTGTGGTTCTCTCTTTTTGATTGAGTTGTAATTGACATGTATGGTTTTGTCTTAAATGAGGTGAAGTTGTTTACTCGCCACCTTTTTTCCTTCTTACTACTCTAACCTGTCCTAAATCTTATTTCTTTGCTACCTCAGCTATCCTTACCTGACTTGCAATCTAGTTTGGGTCAACTACCAAGGCCTAGAAATCTCTTTATTCTCAGAGTTTCCTATTCCATTACTCCTAAATGGTGTTATGTGATTGTACATCATGATTTTTACCTTAGATGTAGCTTCATTATAAAAGGAATAGAGAGCACTGCAGTCCAGGCTTTTGTTTGGCAGCTCTTTTGGGGATAATTAGATTTATTTATATATATATATATATATATATATATATATAAATTATATATGTATTTTAATCTGGGAGAGAGAGAGAGTGTGCACGTGTGTGTGCACAAACGGGGAGGGGGGGTGGATCTGGGGTGGGGTGGGGAGAAGCAGGCTCCCCGCTGAGCAAGTAGCCTGATACGGGACTTGATCTTGATCGGAGGACCCTGGCATCATGACCTGAGCTGAAGGCAGATGCTTAACTGAGACACCCAGGCAGGGATAATTAGGTTTCTATTCAGGATTCACAATACTGGTAAGAAATGATGGGAGACATGGAAAGAGCAACGAGGGATGAAGCCGGAGTTGAAACGTCTATAGCCTTTGAGCAGAAACAAGAAGAGACAGGGAACATTAAACCTCCTATCAAGAAATGGATAGGTGCACAGAGCTTTATTGTGGCAAACTTTAGGGAAGAAAAAGACTTCCCGATTGGCAAGGGTCATCCCACAAGTAGGTGTTGTACCTGAGGGTCTTCTGGTACTTACTAGATGGAATAAATGGTTTATGACATTGCTGTGAACACAGTGGTAATCTCATTATATTTAATTCCACTGGGAACTTTCAATTGTTTTGTTGTGGGAATGCTTTTATATTGAACACATTGCTCAAATCACATTTCTGGGACTTGATGATTTAGCTTATTTTTAACCTCTTAGGCATAATGGTAAATAAATGTCCTGAATCTGGTTGGAGGAAGGAAGAAGTTGGTCTTTCTGACAAGCCCTTGTTCTTTTTCTGACCGCGCGGATGTGTGTGTTCATGTGTGGCTGTCTCTTGTTAAATATTTTGTTTTTGGTATGAATTTCCCCAGTAGACTGAGTAGGTTATTTGAAGAGAGGATTTTAAAAGGTGTTTGACGAATAACTGCTCTTTGCACCAGTAATGCAGCTGAAATATAAGTGTACATTTTTATTAGAGAGGCTGACAGTATTGTGACTATAAACCTGAAAATACATTGTTTTAGAAACTGTCTGCAAACATTTCAACATAGCACTGGCTCTCTAAGCCCTTGCTAGAGGATATTTGTGATGACACTTTACAGTCTGATGACTCATTTTTGCAAGTCTGCTTTGAGAATGTTTCAAATAATATATAATAAAGCAATTTCCACTTTTCAGGAGAAAGTATGGTTTCTTTTGACCTTGTAAATTATCCTTTTATGGGTTGGTTATTCATGAAACCAAGGCAAGAAAGCTTTAAAACAAGCTACAGTTGATCCAGAAATCCAGTGGCCTTATCTCTTCCGTCCCACTTTGTACTTGGTGCCTTCCGTGTCCTATAATTAGTGTCTGTGATGTTCCCTAGGTAGCATTGGACACCCCCCCCCATCACCTACCCTTCTTCACTCTCCTGAGTTCTGCATTTCCCCCAAGGCTGAGTTCCAGTACCCACCCACCCGCTGTTGCAGATCCCCATTTTGCTGAGGTCCCCAGGTCTGTGCCACCAGAAGTAACCACATTCTTTTCCCCCTCCCGCAGCACTTATGCATCCCACTGTGTGTTCTAGCTGTGCTCGTGTGGTTTTCCCAGCTGGATTTACTCAGCACTTTGGGGTCAGAACTCTTTCTTCTCACCTCACATGGCCTCTGCCCTGCCCCAGTAGGTGCATAATATATGCTTGTCAGGTAGAGGGAGAGTGGATGGATGAGCAAGAACTAAATATCACAGAGTTCCTTAACGGTGGCTCTCTTCAGGTCTTACCTTTCTTGATTTCCTCCTCTTCACTTCACCCAGATGGGCACACCTGAAGCATTCTTCCCTACTTTTTGTGATATGAGCCATGAATAATTGAAGATTTTTTAAAAAGTTAATAAAAATAATCTTTATGTGTTGTATTTTCCATTAAAAGAAAGCAGCAATCTTAAATGACAGTTTGATTAGTTTTATTTAATTAATAATTTTTTAAAAAAGATTTATTTGAGGGCGCCTGGGTGGCTCAGTGGGTTAAGCCGCTGCCTTCGGCTCAGGTCATGATCTCGGGGTCCTGAGATCGAGTCCCGCATCGGGCTGTCTGCTCAGCAGGGAGCCTGCTTCCCTCTCTCTCTCTCTCTGCCTGCCTCTCCATCTACTTGTGATTTCTCTCTGTCAAATAAATAAATAAAAAAAATAAAATCTTTAAAAAAAAAAAAAAAGATTTATTTGACACACACAGAGCACAAGCAGGCAGAGAGAAAGGGTGGGGAAAGCAGGCTCCCTGCTGAGCAGAAAGCCTGATGCAGGTCTTGGTCCCAGGACCCTGAAATCATGACCTGAGCCAAAGGCAGAAGCTTAACCCTTTGAGCCATCCAAGCGGCCTAGTTTGGTTAGTTTCATTTCAGATAAGCTTTCAAATCGGGAGTTTTAAAGGATGTGATTAACATAATCTGATGAAGCATAAGTTAAGGAGAGCCTGGTGTGTAAAGGTGTGCGTTTTCTTGGCTTTTTTTTTTTTCTTTTATTGAGGGATATGACCTGCCACATTATATTCATTCCAGGTGTGCAACATAAATGATTTGATATTTGTATATGTGTTGTAAAACAAGCACCATGATAGGTCTAGTGAACATCTATCACCATACACAGTTACAGAAGGCTTTTTTCTTGTGATGGGATCTTTTTTTAAGATTTACTCTTAGGGGTGCCTGGGTGGCTCAGTGGGTTAAAGCCTCTCTGCCTTTGGCTGGGGTTGTGATCCCAGGGTCCTGGGATCGAGCCCCGAGTCGGACTCTCTGCTCAGCGGAGAGCCTGCTTCCTCCCCTCTCTCTCTATCTCTGCCTGCCTCTCTGCCCACTTGTGATCTCTGTCTGTCAAATAAATAAATAAAATCTTAAAAAAAAAAAAAGATTTACTCTCTTAGCAACTTTGAAATACGCAATACAGGGTTATTAACTATGGTCGCCATGCTGTTCCCTATGAGTTACTTCCCTCTGATACGAATTTTTATAACTGGAAGTCTATTTTTTGACCATCTTCAACCCATTTCTGGCAAGCACCCATCTGTTCTCTGTATCTATGAGCGTGGTTTTTTGTTTTTGTTTTTTCGACTCTTCTTGGTATTTGTCTTTCTCCGTCTCACCTGTTTCACTTAGCATAATGTCCTCAGGGTCCACCCATGTTACTGCAGATGGCAAGATTTCATTCTTTTTTTTTTTTTTTTTTTTTTAAAGATTTTATTTATTTATTTGTCAGAGAGAGAGAGAGTGAGAGCGAGCACAGGCAGACAGAGTGGTAGGCAGAGGCAGAGGGAGAAGCAGGCTCCCTGCGGAGCAAGGAGCCCGATGTGGGACTCGATCCCAGGACGCTGGGATCATGACCTGAGCCGAAGGCAGCTGCTTAACCAACTGAGCCACCCAGGCGTCCCAAGATTTCATTCTTTTTTATGGCTGGATAATATTCCATTGTGTGTATACACCACGTTTTCTTTATCCATTCATCTTTCGATGTACACTTAGGTTGTTTTCTGTATCTTGGCTATTGTAAGTAATGTTGCCGTGGACTTGGGGGGTGCATAGATCTCTTCAGGTTAGCGGTTTTGGGGTTTTTTTTTGGCTAAATACCCAGAAGTGGAATTGCTGAGTCATACGGTAGTCCTGTTTTTAATTTTTTGAGGAATCTCCAGTTCTGTTTTCTATAGTGGCTACACCAGTTTATATTCCCACCAACCGTGCACAAGAGTTCCCTTTTCTTCACCTCCTTGTTGACACTTATTCTTTTTTGATGATAGTCTTTGCTGTTCTGAAAGTGTGGTGTTGATTTAGGAGGATTGTTACATGTGAGTTCCAATTCTGTGGGAGAAGTAACCTGAGCAGTGAAGACTTGGATAAGGAGTGTTTAAGAAGCAGTGGTTCAGCATGAGCATTTAGTCCCAATGGGTTTGTTTATCTTGGGAGTTGCCATTAAACCATGGCTACCATCTGCCTTTAATCTGAATCCACTGTTAGAACGCAGTCTGTGTTTATACACTGTTTTTCCTTTTCCTTTCCCAAATCATTTTCTAAATGAATTTTCTATTATCTCTATTGGTGAGAATAAGCTACAGGATTCAGCTTTTGCTGACATCAAAGGCCCAACAGTAACTAAACACAGTTTTTAAGCCATTTTTTTTCTCTCTAGGAAATGGTTCTGAGGTGAATTTTTTAGGTCAGCCCTAGCTCTGCTCCACACAGTTATTTTTTAGGTCAGCCCTAGCTCTGCTCACACAGTGATTCAGGGACCCTTTTCTCTGTCATCATCAGCATGTGGCTTCCAAAGTCAAAGGACTGTGGGGTTGTTTTGTTTTGTTTTTGTACTTGTAAAGTGTTAATAGGCGAGGTTGGTGATGTCACATAACACCCATACTCACATTTGTTGAATATTTCATTGGCTATGTCAGATGGCTACATTTGGCTACAAGGGGCCTGGGAGAATGTAGTCCTGGCAGGGAGCCACAGTCTGGCTGAAATTGATTAACGTGGAAGAAGAGAGATGGATTTCCACTGACATTTAGCTGTTTCTGCTGCCAGCCCCTTGGCCAGAAACAGGAGAGTTTTGTATTTTGTGGGCACTGAATTTCCAAGGCTCTGTTGAACTTTTGTTTATATGTGTTCCTCAGCAATAGATGTTTGCAGGGAAGCTTTATTTCTTTCTGGAAAACTTAAAAAGGTAATGGTGGAAATGCAGCATTTTTAATTTGGGCTAGAACAGGAACATTTGACACCTTGTTAGGTTCATTATAAGCTGCCCTCCGGGCGGAAGCTTAATAGGAAAGGGTGTAATCTCACTTGTACACTGTAAGGTAAGGAAGGGAAATAAGTTCTGATGGTTCAATTAGAAGCTGAAGCCAGAATTCAAGTTTATGCACTGACACTTGATAAAGAGGAAAGAAAAGTAGAAGATGCTGACAGTATGGTTTTTTTTTTTTTTAAGATTTTATTTATTTATTTGACAGAGAGAAATCACAAGTAGATGGAGAGGCAGGCAGAGAGAGAGAGAGAGGGAAGCAGGCTCCCTGCTGAGCAGAGAGCCCGATGTGGGACTCGATCCCAGGACCCTGAGATCATGACCCGAGCCGAAGGCAGCGGCTTAACCCACTGAGCCACCCAGGCGCCCCTGACAGTATGGTTTTAGGGAAGGACTTCTTTTCGAGGAATTGTGATGATTAGTATGTAAAAATTATAAAAGTACTATGCATATCTAGGATATGAATTTAATTGCATTTTTTAGGCTAGCTTGTTAGAAATATGGTCTAATAGAGGGATTTTTTTTTTTTAAAGAGCAATCTTAATTGGATACTTAGGATTGTTGAAAGATGCTGTGTTTTAGGATGAAATATAGCTTAGTATATAAGATACTGAGAATAATCCACTGTAATTGAGGTTATGTTCAGAAAGTTTTTTATTCATATGGTTTTGTATAATGCCTCCTCATCACGTTATTTACTTAATCACCTTTCTTTGGCTTATACACTAGCTTTTTAATTTTAATTTGTCAGACTTGGATATCACTGTTGATCATTTTTTAGGTTTGTTTTTTAAGTTTTATTTACTTAAAAGAAAAAAGTTTTATTTCAGTAATCTCTACACCCGGCATGGGGCTCGAACTCTTCACAGCCGCCTCTGAGATTGAGAGTGCCCTTCCGACTGAGCCAGCCGGGCACTTCCACTGTTAATCAGTCTTGAATGCATTACTTTGATTAATTTGGAGATAGAAGAAATGTTTTCCTTTCCCATTGCTTTTCATGTCCTTTAGTGTAATTACTGTTTTATATCATGAAATGGCCAGATTATAATACTCATGTGTGCCTTGAACTTGGACACTATATTGAAACATTAATACTTGAAACATTAATAAGGCTTTAATGAAACAGCTGTCTAAAGGGCTTATTATATATGTGTATATATACACACATATATATATATAGTATCTACATTGTATACTATATATTATATATGTATGTATGCGTATATACATATTATATATGTATATATACATTATATGTGTGTACATATATAATGTATATATGTATATATACAAATATATGTGTATATATACACATATATAATATATAGTATACAATGTGGATTATGTAGAAAACACATGTAATTGGAAATACATAATAACTACTATCACTGATCTGAACATATTATTAATGGTGCCTGTGCCTTAGCTCAGCATTGTTACAACATGAACGACCATCCTAGGTCCTGTGGAATTCGCTTTTTCTGGAGACTTCTTACTCTCATCTGGGCTTGGTAAGCATGTATCAACCCTAGAAGAAAGCAAGTCTGTCTCAGTGGGGAAAAAGGTCTAGGATGAGTGTGACTCCTTAGTGTCTGAGGGAGAGTGAAACATCCCAATTCTGACAAGCTGTAGTCCCTTACATTGTGTCAGGACTCAGTCCGGCTGCATCCTGCGTCAGGGCGTTGGCGGGTGTTGCGGTTCCTCTCTGAGTCAGTACGTTAGAAGGGACACTGGCAAGCTACAGGGAGGGAGGTGCCTCCAGAAGAAGATTAAGATGTTGGGGATTTCTACAGAAGATGATTAAAAGGTCCGGATATTGTTAATCTGGTGAAAAGAAGGCAAGAAGAAGCAAATATTGGTGTTCACATATCTAAGAAGATTTCTTGAGAAAGAAAGTTGTATTCTTATGTTGCTTTAGAGTGAGGAAATCACACCTGAGATTGGGCAGACCAGGTGGGCAGAGCTCAGCTCCGTTTAAGAAACTATTTGTATCTATTCTGGCTGTTCATGAGAACAGACCTTTTAAATTCTAGAAGAACTTGGGCAGATGCCAAAGAAGGTCTTCTCAGTGAATGCTGCAGACCAGAGCTAGGAAGCAGAGCCTCTTTTCCTCCTCCAGTTTCTTTCTAGTGCCCCCTACTGACAAAACTTTAGTGCCTATCAGCAGAGGAAAATTATTTAAAGGGCCCAGATCCATTTTCACAGAGAAGTAAAAAAGGATGAATTTGGAGCTTACTGGAAGTTGATAACCATCACAGGTGGGATGAGGTACCTGTGCAGTACTGGAAAGTGACAGCTGCTCTCATGGGCATGGCCAACATGGTAAGGCGAAGGTGGGGTGGGAGACAAGAGGCCAAACCATGGCTGGGGTACTGGTTAAATGGGTGGTAATTTTGGGTATGATAGAGTGCTCATCGTCTAGATCAGAAATCAAGGAAGCAGCACTTGACTGTTCCAGGAAACACAGTCCAACCTACAGAGGAACAGATACAACGGCTTCAGAAAAGAAAAGGAGACTTAGAAGTGCATGAAGAAGTTAGAGCAAAGGGTGGATGATTGAGAAGCCAGAAAGTAGGCTTGAGAAGAGTTTGTTGGGAACTGGTTCAGGTCAAGGTCAGAATAAGAGGTCAGCTGAGATCACCTATACAGTTCCTTTCATTTTTAACGTTCTGTGAGGTCACTTAGGTATTCCATCTTTGATATCCTCTGCAGAGTCAGAAGCTGCTTAAGTCTGGAGATTGATAAACTTAGCTAAAAATTAATCAGTATCTCTTGTTGTCCATTCCTCGCAGTCTGTCTTCACTACCAACAAAAACCTTTGGATTGTTAGAGTTTAATGAATATTTCGTTGTGGTGGTTTGTGTTTTGGCCCTTGATGTAATATTCTTTCTGTAAAGGTTTGGTTTTGGATGTTTGCTGTGAGTTCTTGCCTGGAAGTCACCCACCCAGGTGTGCTGCTCCTAACTGTTGTCCATCTGAGCTGAAGCACAGATCTTCTGCTAACAAGTGAAAGCTCTTTTTCCCATAGGAAATTCACTTTCATGAATCCGGGCAGTTTCATTTAATTAGTTTTCCATTTAGTGGGACTGTGCCACGTTTAATTAGTGAAGTCTGAAATTATGCCGTGACTAAGCATTGTCATCAACAGTTGTTGTTATGCCTGCAATTGTATGAAAACATCCAAGTCTGACCTCTCGGAGAGAAGTTCTATTACTCGAATGTACCTTTGAACTGAATTAGGATGAAATATCCTAATACTGTATTCATAATTCTTATTTTTTATTTTTATTTTAAAAAATACTTATTTACTTGAGAGAGAGACACAGGGAGAGAGGGAACACAAGCAGGGGGAGTGAAAAAGGAGAAGCAGGCTTCCCACTGAGCAGGGAGCCTGATTCGGGGCTTGATCCCAGGACCCTGGGATCATGACCTGAGCTAAAGGCAGCCGCTTAACAACTGAGCACCCAGGCACCCCTAATTCTGCTTATTTTAAACTATTAGATAGATATTAGAAAAGGGTTTTCACAGGCATGACAGTGAGCGTTAAAATGATTTTAACATAGCAATGTATTGGTTTTGAAACTTCAGAAAACATCTTTGTGGTCTCTGCTAGTCATCTTTTTCAGGTGTCTTCCCTGCTCTTATTGGACATCTTAGTGGGACATGACAGCCTTTAGCTGGTCCACCTGACCCAGGAATTTGGAATGGGGTTTAGGGTTGCCATCCCTGTTGGCTGCTCTTTTGAATAGTGGAATTCACTTGGAGGTGGGTAGTGATCATTTTCTATGTTGTGGACTAGGAAGCAGTGAAAATCATTTTGTGGTGATAAAGCAGAATGACACTGACGTGTAGAGAAAAGGAGAAATGAAATACGGGTCAAGAGGACTCACCAGCCTCATCATGACACTCCAGTCCCTGGTCCTTTCCCAAGGTGTAATTACATCTTTCCATTGAGTCTCCATGAGAGATGCCCCTTAGCCCTTAGACTAAATTCCCTCCTTGCTTAAGCTAAGTTAAGTAGATGTTTGTTCCTTTCATCGAAATAGCACATACATACGTGAAGATCATTCAGACTTATTTTTTTAAAATCCGCTAAGATCTCAGGAGAGAAATGGGTAAAGGGCATAAGTGATTCTCAGAAAAGGAAGTTAAAAATGCTTACTAAACATATGAAAAATAATAAGCATCACTGATAATCAAATAAGATTAAACACAGGGGCACCTGAGTGGCTCAGTGGGTTAAAACTTCTGCCTTCCGCTCAGGTCAAAATCTCAGGGTCCTGGTATCGAGCCCCACATTGGTTTCTCTGCTCAGCGGGGAGCCTGCTTTCTTCTCTCTCTCTCTCAGCCTGCCTCTCTGCCTACTTGTGATCTCTGTCACATAAATAAATAAAACCTTTAAAAAGAAAGAGTAAAAACAACAGGCAGGGATATATTTTCTCCTTCGAATTGGCAGAGAAAAACAATACTGGAAGTGTAAAGCATGTCATGATGTAGAACTGATGTGGACTGCTAGTCAGAGTGTAAAGTGATTGTGTAATTCAGAATCCCAACAGGAAACAGATGGCTCAGTCAGATAAGGATAATCAGAAGAGAGTTTATCCAAAAGGACTGTGTGCATAGGGGTGTGGATACAGGGGAACAGCCAGAGATGGGGCAATAAGCCTGGGTTGGTAGCGGGGGGTCAGGGAACGTGGACCCAAGACCACCTTGAGGGGAGTAGGAACCATCCCCTTAGTTGAAGGACCCAGCTAGATAGTCACTCATAACTTATTTCCTTATTGTTCCTTTAAACATTAACATTCATTGAATTGCAAAATTCTGTCTTTCTGGTCCAGGTGAGACTTTATGTGCTTCAGTAAATCATTTTTAATGATGAAGCTGATGTTTTTCAAAGTCTAGCCTCTAGGTTTTTTTTTTTTTTTTTTTTTTTTTTTCTGCCAGCTGTTATTGGAGTCCCTGCTCCTTTTTTTTTTTGGTTGATAATCTGTGTGATGATGGCTGATATCTAGCCTGTGCTAGACACTGCCGTCAGCTCTTTCCTCACTCTCTCATTTAGTCCCCCATACTGGTGTCCCAGGAGATAGTGCCCCCTGTTTACTGATCACTGGAGGCAGCCGCTGAGGCTTGAACCTGACCTGTGGCTTCTCAGGCTTACGCTCCCCAGCAGCCACTGCTTTTATTGTTGAGGAAAGTTCTCTCTTACTTTGAAAAAAGAAAATTATAAGGGAGCATTTTTTCAGGGTTTGGGTGTGCTGATTCAGTTGAAGAAGAGCTTCTGACATTGCTAAAATGTGATTGTTTCATAGTCTGAAATGGATATTTGAATTTTATAACAGCTGTGAGATTAAATTTTGAAGTGTACCACAAAATTGACCCAGCTGTACCAGTTTCATATGGAAACTTATTTATAGTGAAGAAGTATGTTTTCTAAAACATTTTTTTAAAGGTTTCCAAGTAAATACATTGGAAGTGTATTCCAATACATTTCATTGAAATAAAGCTCCAATGAAATTGCTTTTTTTTCCCCTCCAAAAGAAACAGTTGCTTTCAAAAGAGGAAATTAACATTTATTAATTAAAAGAGACTTCAGTTGTTCAAACTCAGTCAGTGCTCAGTTGTGAGTTCAGATAATCCAAGAACATTGGGCAAGAACTTCGAAAGACAATTTGGGTCTGCATACTATTTTGTAGCAAGATTATAGCAAAATCAGAGTTAAGCTTGTATATAGCTGTCTCTTGTCACTTAAAATCTATCCACATCCCCCCACCCAACCAACGATAGTCCAGTGTCTTTTTTTTTTTTTAAGATTTTATTTATTATTTGACAGAGAGACATAGAGAGAGAGGGAACACAAGCAAGGGGAGTGGGAGAGGGAGAAGCAGGCTTCCCGCTGAGCAGGGAACCCTATGTGGGGTTTGATCCCAGGACCCTGGGATCATGATCCAAGCCAAAGGCAGATACTCACCGGCTGAGCCATCCTGGCACCCCAGGCCAGTGTCTTTAAAATTTTTTTTAAAATATTTTTTGTTTGTTTGACAGAGGGTGTGAGCACGCACAAGCAAGGGGGACAGGGAGAGGGAGAGGGGGAAGCAGGCTGCCCACTGATCAGGGAGCCCGACATGGGGCTTGGTCCCAGGACCCCAAGATCATGACCTGAGCCCGAGGCAAATGCTTAACCAACTGAGCCACGCAGGTGTCCCGAAAATAGTCCAGTCTCTTAAATTTTAAAGTTATTCCCTTAAGTGATCATAAAATAATACTTAGTAATATAGTTCTGGAACTCTGAAGATGGTTGATATGTGAAAATTTGATAAAATCATTAAGAATAACTTACTGCCTAAAAGTTTAAAAAGTAGTTTCTGTACATATGACCTTATGTTTTCTCTCTATAGCCTTGTCATGTGGATAATACCTTTATTTTTTTTATTTTTTGTGGATAATACTTTTATAAACGGGAACACTAAGGCCCAGAAAAGTAGATTATTCACATAATTAAATCCGGGTTCTCTGATGATGAGCCCTACTTTTTTTTTTTAATTTTATTTGAGAGAGCACATGCAAGAGAGCGTGAGTTGGAGGAAGGGGCAAAAGCAGAGGGAGAGGGAGAAGCAGACTCCTTGCTGAGCAGGGAGCCCAATGCCGGGGATGTGGGGCTCAATCTCAGGACCCCGGGATCATGACCTGAGCTGAAGGCACATGCTTAACTGACTGAGCCACCCAGGCGCCTTGAACCCCATACTTTTAATGAACTCCTGCTGTGCCCTAGTTTTCTTCTTTATTTCACAAAAATAATAAAATAGACTTGGGCATACCCAAGATTAATCCCAAAGAAGGAATTCTTTTTCTGGATAGTAAAAATGAACAGGACGAGTACCAAGAAAAAAACAGCTTATTGTTTGAAGCTCCCCTGATGTTCATATCCCAGTTTCCTTCATTTGCATACACAGATCAGGCCCTCTGCCTCCTGCTTCCAGCCTTCCTTGACAAGCTCTGTTCCTTTGTCACAGGTGTTCACTTGAGCCTTGCTTCCATTGTTTTTATTGACATTGATGATAGAGATCATTTGCACTTGATCAGTTAGACTGCATGTTCTCTGAAGTCTGGGACCTCGTGTGACACCTCTGTACTTTGAAGTGCATAGTTCTGGCTGGGATGATTTCTGGTTTTTCCTCTCCAGCATATCTGAGTGGTAGGGACTCTAGTTAAACCTCACATTCAAGGCAAAGCAGACTTTGTACTTGCTAAGGGTGCTGCATCTAAGAGGTGGCATTTACCTTGCAGATGTCAAATGTGGGTCCATTTTGATGCTTTTCTGACAAGTGGTCATTAATGTCTAGGAAGGGAAGCTGCCTTTTAAACTCATTCGAGGGCAGCTACGGGTCAGTGCAAAAATCCTGACCAGTGCCGCACAGAGGACATTTGGATTACAGTTGGCTTTGAGTTTTTTTAGAGATTCAGTCAAACTTAAAGTCTGGCTGAAAATGGCAGTTAGGGGACAGAAGAAATAAAACCAAATTCCTGTAAAGGAACGTAACAAGGTTTGAAGATTACTTTTACAACAGGTTTGAAACAAACGTTTATAGGAAATGAGAGTATTCTCTTGAAAGGTAGTTACAGATTTAATAGGAAACAGTGATTAAATGACTAATATATTAAGCTGGGTTCTGAGTATTGCCTAATTACTGAGATCATAACCTTAACTTTTTCTAAGAAAGGCGCTCATGTAAAAATAGATACCAGCCTATGCTGGAGGCTTTGAAAACGAATTAAATTCAGAAGTATTTAGTTATTTTCTCCAACATTTCAAATAGTAATTTTGCTACTTTTATTGTACTGAAAAAAATTAAGCCAGTAGAAAAGAAAACTTGTTTGCTATTTTGGTTGGTGGATTTGACAAAATTAGGATGTCTGAGTGGCTCAGATGGTTGGATGTCTGCTTTCGGCTCAGGTCATGGTCCTGGGGTCCCGGATGGAGCCCTACATCCGGCTCCCTGCTTGGTGGGAAGCTTGTTTCTCCCTCTCCCTCTGCAGCTCCTGCTTCTTGTGCTCTCTCTCTCTGTCAAATAAATAAATAAAATCTTAAAAAATATATAAAAAAAAGATTTGACATAATTCGAAGCTAAATCCTATGGGGTTCATGCCCATAATGTGGTCTAAAATACAGAAACTTTAAAGAGTTAACATCAGTCTCCAAGGGATAGATCTAGAAAGGTTCACTTGTCATTTAAGGAATTAGTTTTTAAAAACTACGGACTTTAGCAGTAACCTTCACCTTCCCAGTTGTAGATGCCAAATCACAGCTTCGTGATGATCTCTTTACCACAACCTCCTAACAGGAAAGATAAGGTAGGATTGTGGCCCAACTGGCAAGAATACATCTTTAAAATATAGCCTCTGTTTCTCATCTTTAAAAACATTCATGCTGAAGGGGGCGCCTGGGTGGCTCAGTGGGTTAAACCCTCTGCCTTCAGCTCTGGTTGTAATCCCGAGCTCAGCGGAGAGCCTGCTTCCTCCCCTCTCTCTCTCTGTCTGCCTCTCTGCCTACTTGTGATCTCTGTCAAATAAATAAATAAAATCTTAAAAAAAACAACCAACCAACCATTCATGCTGAAGATGGCACACCAAAGTGAGGGTGAAATGTTGTAGTCAGTAGATGTGTTTCTCATTTTCCTGTGGTGATGCAAATCACCAGGTAACTCCCTCTGTTGCTTTGTGCTGCAGCCAAGAGACTGGGTGGGTCTGCCTTGAGGAGCTGGGTTTTGAGTCACTGAATTCAGTTATGTTTTTCTTTGTCAGCTAAACGGGCATTTATGTTTTCTTTTGAGTTTTTGAGGTTTGTACTCTGATGCTGCAGTTGTCAGCTTTTAGCATGGTTTGAAGTGGCCAAGTGAAAAAAAAATCTTGTTTTATCTCCCGTCACTGTCTCTTGAAGATCGTGTCTATTGCTTTTTATCCCTTATGAAGGGTTACATTTCTTAGTTCAGTACAAACAGAACTTCCTCTCCCAACAAACTGATGCCTTTTTGCCAGGAGTAAGTGCTAATAATTCAGTCAGCCTGACGTTTTTTCCTGTCATGCCTCAAAGATGTTACAAGGGCTGTGTTTTATGTCGCATTATTGATTAGCTTTCCATACCATCCATACCATCCGTTCTCAGCTTTTATTTCCTAAAAAATTATTTAAGAAAATTTTAAAGTAATCTTGGTCCCCACCTGGGGCTTAACTTACAGCGCAGAGATCATGAGTCACATTCTCTACGGCTTGAGCCAGCCAGTGCCCCTCAGCGTTTTTGCACCCGTTTTATAAATCGTCTTGTCGATGGTGGGGAATGGAATGCAGTATAAAGAATGAGTGATAAATTGACCAATAATGTCCATGCAATATGATTTTTCATGGAATCTGATAAACTATTTTTGACATTCATTTGGAAAAGAATAGAATAGTCAGAATTAAAAAAAACAAGAAGGGACTCATCCTAACAGATGTCATTTATAATTATTAAGACAGTGTTGTATTGATTCAGAAATATCTAAATGGATAGGGAATAGATGATAGAGAAACAGACTGTCCGTGGGAATTGAGTATATTGTAAACGTGGCATTTTGACCACTATGGAAAGGGTAGATTATTTGTTCAGTGATTTGGGGGTAATTGATTATCCATTTGGAAAAATAAGTGTAAATTTGTATTTCATATGTTCATAAAATTTCATATGATTTGACTAGGTCAAGATGAAAAACTTTGGAAGTACTAGAAGAAAATACAGGAGAATATAATCTTAATTGCGAGGTATAAATGAAAATTGGTGAATTTCATGTTAAATATACCAAAGTAATCAGTTTTTAAAAAGATTTGTGAAGTTATTAGTGTATTAGTGACACTCTTAAAATGACATCTTTTTTTTTTTTTTTTAAGATTTTATTTTTATTTATTTAACAGACAGAGAGAGATCACAAGTAGGTAGAGAGGCAGGCAGAGAGAGAGAGGGAAGCAGGCTCCCTGCTAAGCAGAGAGCCTGATGCGGGCCTCGATCCCAGGCTCCTGAGACCATGACCTGAGCCGAAGGCAGAGGCTTTAACCCACCGAGCCACCCAGGTGCCCAACATCATTTTTTTTTTTAAATCTCTTTCCAGCGTAACAGAATTCATTGTTTATGCACCATACCCAGTGCTCCATGCAATACCTGCTCTCCATAATACCCGCCACCTGGCTCCCCCAACCTCTTAGCCCCCTCCCCTTCAAAACCTTTAGATGGTTTTTCAGAGCCCATAGTCTCTCATGGTTCATGGACATCATTTTTAATAGTTGCATAATATTCCATAGTACCGCTTTATTATTGTATAGTGGATGAAAGGGTCCGTAGACAAAAGGACGAGACTGATACAAAGTGAATGTTAAGCAAAGCTTTATTTCGCGCCAAGCATCGAGAATCAAACTGACTGGCCAGGGCCATCTCTTGCAAAGAGGCGACCCCTCCCAGTCTCACAGACTAACTTTTATAGAGTAAAGGCCATGTGGTTGAGTCTGGCCACACACAGGTGGCCAACTGAATTACAATTCACCCCATGATAGTCATTTAATTCAGCCTATGACCTTGACTGGAATCAGCGCCTTCGTCTGGCGCCTGAAAGGCAGGTCTCACACTCCTTGGCGGTAATACGTGCACTTTCCCTTGATTGGACGGTTTCTACCTGGCCGGACACATCCTTGTATGTGGGCTCCGTTATTAAGGGCTGATCAGTCATATTTCACCAGTTCTGCTTCTAAGCGCTTTTCTCTTGTGGGGAAGGGGCAGGTTCAATCTAAGTTTACTGCATAAACAACAAAATGGCTCCCTCTTGCTAAATAGGCCCTTACAGTGGGCATTCTTTTTTTTTTTTTTTTTTTTTTAATATTTTATTTATTTATTTGACAGAGATCACGAGTAGGTAGAGAGGCAGGCAGAGGGAGAGAGAGGAAGAAGCAGGCTGCCGCTGAGGAGAGAGCCCGACTCGGAGCTCGATCCCAGGCTCCTGGGATCATGACCTGAGCTGAAGACAGAGGCTTTAACCCACTGAGCCACCCAGGCGCCCCTATAGTGGACATTCTTAGTTACATTTCTTTTCTTTTTAAGATTTTATTTATTTGTCAGAGAGAGTGCGAGTGTGCAAGCTGGTGGAGTGGCAGGCAGAGGCGGAGAGAGAATTAGGCTTCCTGCTCAGCAAGGAGTCTGATGCAGTACTCAGTCCCAGGACCCTGGGATCATGACCTGAGCTGAAGGCAGTGGCTTAACTGACTGAGCCACCAAGGCTCCCCATTAGTTACATTTCTTAAACCATTGAACGAATTTATGTTTTCTAAAAGATGGTCCTCTGAGCTGTGTTCAGATAATCCAGGAAAAACATTAAATTAGAAGACCCTCTTTGTCCAGATACCTTTCTGTCTTGCAGTTTTGCATTTGATACTCTGATTGTGTTAAAACATGCCCTTTTACATTTGTTCTTTTTAAAAAGTGACATTTCAAAGTTACATTTTAACATTGCTCTATTAATTTGTTTGCTTTTAGAATTCTCTTGTGACCAGTGTATTTGCTCCCTTGTTTTATTTGTGACTACTGTGCTAAACCGTCCAGCAAGGTATAAACAACTTAGAATGAAAAGACTTTCATATTTAGATAGTAGAACCTTCTCTTCAAGACCTGTGTTTGGGTGAAACCCAATATAGAAACCGGATGTAGCACACACCTGAGGAAAATGGTGTTGGTGTTCCAGGCTCAGGTCTGACTGGACTGCCTCTGGCCATCCCCATCAGGTCTGTGGGGCATCTCTGCACATTGCTTGGAACATGCTTTGACAACCACTGATAGCAGCAGTGTTAGGTGAAAAGGCACAAGGGCATATGGTTTAGAGTAATGGTGCTAGTGAGGTTCTTAGGATTTAAGGGCTGGTCTCCTTTAAAGGGAATGCATTGTGCTTTTTTTTTTTTTTTTAAAGATTTTATTTATTTATTTGACAGACAGAGATCACAAGTAGGCAGAGAAGCAGGTAGAGAGAGAGGAGGAAGCAGGCTCCCCGCCGAGCAGAGAGCCCGACGCGGGGCTTGATCCCAGGACCCTGAGATCATGACCCTAGCCAAAGACAGAGGCTTAACCCACTGAGCCACCCAGGTGCCCCTGCATTGTGCCTTTTGAAGTTATTTTTGTGTGGCCATGTTGGCATGCCTGAGTTTGTTCATTCATTCATTCATTCATTCATTTAAGGGGGGAGAGCATGTGTTCTGGCCGAGGGAGCAGCAGGCAGAGGGAGAGGGAGAAGCAGATTCAACTGCTGAGGAGGGAGCCCAATGCGGGGCTCCATCCCAGGACCCCAGGATCATGATCAGAGCTGAAGGCAGATGCTTAACTAACTGAGCCACCCAGGCACCCCCCCCCCCCATGTTGGCATTCCTCTAACCATCCTTCACTTGACAGCTGCTGATGCCCTCATCAGTTTCTCTGGAAGGTGGAGCCTAAAGTACAAAAGATTTTTAGCCACTTCTTTTGCCTCAAGGTGAAGGCCATGCCTGGCCCTGAAAGTTATGAACCTCCTGGTGTGACAGTGTTTGTCAGAGGGCAGGGCTGGACCCCCATGTCTCCTTTGTCTCCAGGTGCCTGTACTTCCCTCCCCTCTGGAAATAACTTCCTTGGGAGTGTGTGCAGAGAAACTGTGGAGTGGATTGCTCTCGTGCAGGACGCGCTGGCAGCTTCCAGAAGCCTTTCCTTCTCTGCAGACACAGCCCCCGAAGAGGCTACCTCTGCTCTCACTCCACTTGCTTTAGTTTAAAGACGTAGATGAAGCTTCTAAATTTTTACGTATTGGGGGCAGAGTTCTAGTCTACAAAAACCTTCATTTTAGTCACCGTCTCCTGTTCTTGGATGTGCAAACTGAGACATAGATACATTCTGGTGGTTTTTTTGTTTGTTTGTTTTTTTAAAAGATTTTATTTGACTGAGAGCGAGAGAGGGAACACAAGTAGGGGGAGTGGGGGAGGGAGAGGCAGGTTTCCCACTGAGTGGGGACCCTGACTTGGAGCTCAATCCCCAGACCCCAGGACCATGACCTGAGCTGGGCAGCCGCTTAATGACTAAGCCACCCAGGCGCCCCTAGACTCTGGTATTGAGTCTCTTCCCTGCTGTTGCTCAGATGAATTTCTGAGTGAGCTTTAATGGCTGGTTACAGAAATGGGCTCCTCATGATGGTGTTTTCCTTTCTTTTAGTTCTGCTGATCATTAAGGTTTATGAGGGGAGGGATAAAGTCCCTTTTGTATCCCCAGGGCCTGGCATAGCGCCTGGCACCAGACTAACTTTGACTATCTCCCTGGCCATGTGGGGATCCCATTTCTTCGTTGTCATGGCCGTTATTCAGAAGTGCCTCAGCTTAGTTTAGATGAGAATGCTGGGAAGGTGTTGGGTTTCTTCCCTCTTGTTCATGCAGATCCAAAAAAGTTACCATCAACCAGTTTATCTGGTGGTAGACGACTCCTTACACTGTTTCTTTTTTTCTCTTTAATTAGAAGTACCCCTCAGTTAAGACAAATTCAGATCCACTTCCTGTTTCATTTTTGTTCTTTTGTGAGAAGAGCCTAGTCTTAAAAGATTTCCTATTGGAAGGCTGTTGGATAAGGATAATTTCCTATTGGAAGGCTTAGGATAAGAATAATACCACGTCTTTTTTCTCTGAGTTCTAAGAGTAAGTAACCCTTGATCCTCAGTTTCTTTAACTATAACTATAAAAAGACTTGAGAGATATATAAAAATGAGGGTACCTTTGAAAATGTTTTAGGAACAGCAGGGTACCTACAATTGTTGCCCATAATTGACTTCCTATTGCTTTTGTTTCTTTAAAGTTTAAGTCCTTTCTACACCAGTTCTAAAATATTGTTTGATTAGAGCATTGAAAACTATATCTAATGTAATTTCCATGTTTTATGGACTTTAAAAATCGAGCTCCTTTTTCATTAGAAAGTTCTTATAAAGAGTAGGGGAAAAAACCAGGGGCGCCTGGGTGGCGTAGTCGTTGGGCTTCTGCCTTTGGCTTGGGTCATGATTTGGGGTCCTGGGATTGAGCCCTGCATCAGGCTCTCTGGTTGGTGGGAGGCCTGCTTCCCCCTCTCTCACTCCCCATGCTTGTGTTTCCTCTCTCTCTATCAAATAAATAAATAAAAATAAATAATAAAGAAATACGTAATTTATTTTTAAAAAACTATATATATTTTTTTAACAGAGATCACAAGTAGGCAGAGAGGCAGGCAGAGAGAGAGAGGAGGAAGCAGGCTCTCTGCTCAGATGGTCCTGGGGCTCCATCCCAGGACCCTGGGACCATGACCTGAGCCGAAGGCAGAGGCTTTAACCCACTGAGCCACCTAAGCGCCCCATAAGAAAAACCTATTTTTAAAATTTAGGTTTTTTTAGTAGATTCGTATGTGCATGCATTAAGTCAGATAGCTATATAAGTTGCTATGAAAAGCAAGCTCTCATCACTATCTACAAGCCAGCACTCACAACAACTCTTTTAGCTGATAGGTTTTGCTGCCCTTCGTTGCTCTAAAAGATGGGCCTTGCTGCTGTCACTTGGTACTTGTTTTAGGTATTTTTAGGAGAATGAAGATGGAGCTCTTCTTACTGCTGCCCTGTACCTTCTTGTCTCTCCACTCAATCTCAAAAGCTGTAATCTTAGCTCAGTGTTCGGGCTTCCCTTGTGCACGGTGAATGCTCTCCACGGGGGAGCCATGTAGAAAACCGATCACTTCTTTTCTGCGCAAGGTCAGTCTTGCCCTTAGTGTAAGATTGTTTTTCCACATACAAGTGTGCATGTACACACATTTGCACTTCTCTCTTTGTACCACTCAGTAATTCAATCTGGGACTTCCCTTCAGTTATGTAAATCTCTCACAGCTTCAAACTCCTTCCACATCCTTTCAGTGGTTTCTTTTTGAGATACTCTTTACCTGGAGTTGCTGCCCTGCTCCTCTGTTTGCTCAGCTGCTACCTTTGATCTCCATGCCTACCCCCACCCCCGTTGTTCTCTGGTGTTGGGTCCTCAATCAGTAGAGAGCCCCTCTTCCAGTAGGTTTGGGGGAGGGGTATGATACAGGTTGGTAGAGGAATGATACAGGTTGTCAAGACAACGTGGGGTAGTTTCATTGGGTTGGCTGAGTATCGATCTCTAGGTGGGGGGAGCGTTTTCCTTGGAATTTTGGAGCCATTTCTCATTCCATTTTAGCTTCTGGTGTTAAGGCCAGTGCCATTCTGATTCTTGATTCTCAGTATGAAACCATTTTTTTTTTTTTTTTTTTTTAAAGTTTTGGAAGCTTATGTAGGGCCGTTTCTTTGCACTTTGAGGAAATTTGATGTTCAGAGAGTTCATAAAGATGGGCTGGTGCGTATCTATGTCTTCCGTCATTGCCCTGGCTCTTGATCTGAAAACTTGTGTCCTTTAGCTCTGGAAATTGTTTTCGTTGATGATTTCCTCCATTCTTTTCTCTATTTCTCTCTGTAATTGAACTTGTTAGACGTTTTCTTCACTTAGATATTGGGTCAATCCTCTGCTTTTCTAATCTTTCCTCAGTTTCCATTTCTTGGTCTTTTGTTTCTACTTCCTAGGAGATTTTCTTGATCTTTTAAGTGTTCTTTTGACGTTTTCCTCTTCTCTTTTTGAATTCTGTATTTTCCAAGAACTCTTGTTTGCTAAATTTCCTCCCTTAAAAAAATGAGATCTTGTTCTTGCTTTGTGGATGTATTGTCTTATCTCTGAAGATATTAGCATGAGGTTTTATTATCTTTTTCCTGCCTCGTCCCTGTGTACTTCACATTGCTTGTGGTGGTGTTCCTGCTTTCATATTAAGGGTGTGGTGCTAAAATAGCTGATAGGAACCTGTGCAGTTAGGTGGAGTTTATCTAACATGGTCAACACACTTTTTGGTACAAACGCACAATCCCTTTATCTGCAGTTCCAAAATTTTAAGTTCAAAGTGCCAATATCAGTAGGAATGCATAGATTCTGATTTTAATAAATGGGTTATAATCTCTTACTGTCATTATTTATTATGCTCAAATTTTGCCAGTGGGAGTCCAGTCTGACCTTTGCAATTCCCTATCAGTTCCCTATCAATTCTTTGAGCACTTCTTTTGTGGTGCAGCAAGATGGTCCAAGGCTCATGTTGTGTTTTTTCTGCCCTAACATAAGAGTTAGCTTTTTCTCCAAAGAGCCCAAGTTTCTTTTAGTGGCTAATGGGATTTAAACACTAAGATCTGGTGGCTAGGCATGTTCCTGGGTACCAGTTGTAGCACTATCTTAGAAAACCAAGCTAGTAAGAAAGAAACACAAGAAAATGAGCATATATATAAATATTATTTTTGTATATTTTATAACACACTATATATTTTATGTAACATACACATATATACTGTGAATTCATAATGATTCCTGCAGTTCCAACTCAGCACCAAAGGTTACATCTCTAACAGTGAGGTTACTTCTCTGTCTGCATTACTTCGGTATGCTTGATCATTTGTTCAGGTCTCAAGTACACAGAAAATAGTAGCGTTAGAATCTCTTTCCTGTGCCACTGCAAAAAGCAAACCTCAATAGAGACCAGTATTTTTTTTAGATTAGATACAATAAACTACATCCTATGTGCATACTTTCTAATTTTGATCACGCATAGACTTGTATAATCTTCTACTCCTGTAAAGATATAGGAACATTTCTATCACACCAGAAATTTCCCTCATGCTCACTTGCTTGCTTGCTTTCTTCCTTTTTTTCTTTCATTTTTAAAGATTTTATTTATTTCTCAGAGAGAGAGAGCACAAGCATGGGGAGCAGCAGAAGGAGAGGGAGAAGCAGGCTCCCGGCCAAGCGGAAACCTGATGTGGGCTTGATCCCAGTACCCCGCGATCATGCCTGAGTGGAAGGCAGACACATAACTGAGCCACCCCTGGGTCAGGTGTGGGGATAATTAGAAAGCAGTGATGTACACGTGGATATATTGATAGTGAGCGAGCCAGGAAAAAACATTTTTAAGCCATGATCTGTCTTACAAATTCAGTCCTTTTTAGGCATTTACTTGAGACTCCATTCATGATCTAGTATTTTCTTCATTCTTTCTAGGTGTATCACACTAATGTCTCTTTGAAAGTACTAGTAATCACTTCAGGCTAGGGCAGGTTGGCTGGGTATGTGTGAGCAAATAGAAACACACATCTTTCTCGTGTGTAATGTTTCAGAATGGCCATTTTGGGATGATACCCAACAGTATTTTAGTAATCTTATTTCATGTTCGTATTTTCCTACATGATTAAGAAAAAACAGGAATTTCCCCTGAAAACTGGGGATAGTATGTAGGGAATCACTAGAATAATGAGAAAACATGGTTGTCCAGTCTTTTGTTAAAAAGGACACTTGAGGAGGGCGCTTGGTTGGCTCAGTGAGTTAAGCTTCTTCCTACGGCTCAGGTCATGATCTCAAGGTCTTGGGATCGAGTCCCACATCGGGCTCTCTGCTCGACATGGAGCCTGCTTCCTCCTCTCTCTCTCTCTGCCTGCTGCTCTGCTTACTTGTGATCTCTCTCTGTCAAATAAATAAATAAAATCTTAAAAAAAAAAAAAAAGAAAGAAACTCGAGGGAAGATACTTGATTTCCAGTTCTCCCACAGAGGTGGGTGGAGCAGTTATTGGAGCTTGGCGCCCCACTTAGTGTTTGTTGCCCTCTTGCCCTTCAAGCATATGTAAGACTGAGAGACTGAATGATTATTTGAGGTCATTTCGGGGCATTGGGAGAGTGTGTCTCATTCCTTTCTATGTCTACCTGCATAATGATCAAGCGGTCAAGTGGCTGGTGTCACTGGCCGTCATTTCTTTTCCTTCTTCTTTCTTTCTTTCTTTCTTTCTTTTTTTTTTTTTTTAGATTTTGTTTATTTATTTGACAGAGGTCACAAGTAGGCAGAGAGGCAGGCAGAGAGAGGAGGGGAAGCAGGCTCCCCATTGAGCAGAGAGCCTGATGTGGGGCTCGATCCCAGGATCTTGAGATCATGACCAGAGCTGAAGGCAGAGGCTTAACTCACTAAGCCACCCAGGCACCCCTGGCCATCATTTCATATGACTACTTTTTTAGACTTTCTTTGGAACACTAGTGTGAATTGGTGTGGGAAACAAAGGCAGAAGGAAAAATTACTAAATTTTCTTACTACCTACTGCCCATGGACAAGTCCTTGAAGCAGGCAATGACATTCCTCTAGGGACTCAGCTGTCTCAAAAGACAAAAGGCAATCCTAGCCTGATGCCCCCCCCTCCCAGGAGCCTGAAAGTCTTGTTTAATGTATAAAGATTCCTTTGGAAACTACCTTTATCTCTAACTGCACCTCCTCCCCCAAAATATGTTTTGGCAATCATTCCCCAAGCATATGGCCCACCGATACACGTATGAAGGGTCTCATGACTAAGGTTTTATTAGATGGTAATAAATGACCTTTTCCCCACAATAGCTAGCCTGCTAAAGGTCTTGGAAACCTTGCTTGCAAAATGCCTTAGAGATTTAGGCCATTCCTAACCCCTTCCCAACTTGAAAGTGTATAATGGGCCACTCCTCATGACCTGGGTGTAGCGTTGTGCCCACAGGTCCTGTCCTCATGCTTTAATAAAATCACCTTTTTGCACCAAAGACATCTCAAGAATTCTTTCTTGGCCATCAGCTTCGAACCCTAACATCGTTTTTCCTACATCATGAACGTTCTTATTCAGAAAAATGGAAAGACTTATTTGAAAACTGGCACTATAATTCAAAACATTTGATTTCCTGAAGATGGTTAATGCAATATACACGTGTATCTGAATCTCTGGGTCTAGTAATAAACTATTGATGCATGTTCAAAGTTTTAGCCTTTTTGTATTTGTCTTTAATTCATCATCTTCATTAATATAATGCAGTAATTTTTTTTTTCTAGGTCATTGAACTTGATTACTCCTTGGCACTTATTAAAGATGTGAAGGCAGGGAGGCCAAACTTAAGCTTATGTAAATTTCCCCCATGCTGCTGCTCTGTCTTCTGAATGGTAGAGTGAGTCCTATAATAATATAATAAGGATAATGTTGGGACTCCAAAAGTAAGGAGTCGACTGAGACCCAGACACACTTCTTGGCCAACTGTTGCTAGGTCTCCCTAGCGGAGAAAAGCCTGAAGGAAGAGGTGTACATGCCTTCCTTCTTCCATTTATATTTAATGACACCTGCCTAGAAGGCTGCCTCTGCTCTTCAGAATTCAGCAGGGCCCTGAGAATTTCTAAAACGGGGTATTTACCAAAGAGATAAAATCTGTGTGGATTGGAAGCAACTGGTAACTATGTCTAAAATATTGCTTCCTGGATTCTGTGTGGGTTATCAAAAAGCATGGCTCTTGTAAGGGTTACAGTTGGTGGGGGGAGGGTCCAATTTGCATGTGCTCTCTGGAATGTCACAGCAGTCTACAGGCGGCCAATTCAGTGAGATTTTTAAGCCTTCCAGGAGAACTGTGGGGGGGTACTGTGGGGCTCATGGTTGGGTTACTAGGTGCTGGCATTAAAAAGAGAGAGAGAAAGGTAGTGCCCAGCTAGCCCCTGGACAGAATGCTCACGAAGACAGAACCCCTCGGGCTGCGGTGGGGATGGACACTGGGGACCAGGACGGGTGCCCCAGGTTGGGACGCACAGGGTGGTGGAGGGCTGCAGCTGCATACATATGAAAGTGGGACTTCCGAAGGGAGTTTAAATTACAGGAAAATTGGATCAAATTCTCTTGTAATTATGATCTGGATCCTTGATTTTTCATATTGCCAGTGAGTCCCGATTCAAAGGGAGATTGGTTTAACAATGAGATACCACCTCACACCAGTCAGAATGGCTAACATTAACAAGTCAGGAAATGACAGATGCTGGTAAGGATGCAGAGAAAGGGGAACCCTCCTACACTGTTGGTGGGAATGCAAGCTGGTGCAACCTCTCTGGAAAATAGCATGGAGGTTCCTCAAAAAGTTGAAAAGATATTTACCCTATGACCCAGCAATTGCACTACTGGGTATTTACCCTAAAGATACAAATGTAGTGATCCGAAGGGGCATGTGCACCCGAATGTTTATAGCAGCCATGTCCACTATAGCCAAACTATGGTAAGAACCTAGATGTCCATCAACAGATGAATGGTTAAAGATGATGTGGTATATATATATAATTGGATACTATGCAGCCATCAAAAGAAATGAACTCTTGCCATTTGCGATGATGTGGATGGAACTAGAGCGTATCATGCTTAGCGAAATAAGTCAATCGGAGAAAGACAACTATCATATGATCTCCCTGATATGAGGAAGTGGAGATGCAACGTGGGGGGTTTGGAGGGTAGGAGAAGAATAAATGAAATGATGGGATCGGGAGGGAGACAAACCATAAGAGACTCTTAATCTCACAAAACAAACAAAGGGTTGCTGGGGGGAGGGGGGTTAGGAGAGGGTGGTAGGGTTACAGACATTGGGGGTATGTGTGCTGTGGTGAATGCTGTGAAGTGTGTAAACCTGGCAATTCACAGACCTGTACTCCTAGGGCTAAAAATACATTATATGTTTATTAAAAAATAGAGAAATTAAAAAGAAAAAAGGGAGATTGGTTTGAAAACTTCAAGTTGATACTTTGCTCATTGAATTCCTTTTACTTTTAAAATACATGTGTGCGGTGTTTCTTTCTGTAGTCAAATGGTTAATTTTATTTTGTTCTCTGAATTGGCACCAAAAGAATTAATCGTGAAAGTATTTCAATAGATTGGGATATATATAGATATATATATATTTTTTTCAGCTGTACAGAATACAGCCAGTCAACTCTTTTTATATGAGCCAAGTGTGTCAGAATAAATAGACTGGGCATTTATCATCTCTGAAGAATGCTTAAATTTTAACTTTGGAATGAGAAAGCTTTGAATGTCTTTGACATTTAATATGTTTTAAAAAAGAAAACAGCCAAGGGGTGCCTGGTTGGCTCAAGTTGTTAAGTGGCCAACTCTTGATCTCACTTCAGGTCTTGATCTTAGGGTGATGAGTTCAACCTCTGCATGGGGCTCCATGCTGGGTGTGGAGACTGCTTAAAAAAAAAAAAAGAAAGAAAGAAAGGAAGAAAGAAAAAAAACAGCCAAAAAACCAGCTATCATTTGGGAGGAAAAAAGGTGAAAGTGGGAGGAAAAAAGGTGAAAGTGGAAAAGGTAGAAGGTATTCTTAATGATGGATATTTAATTAAGCACTGTGGTCCAGGAACAGAATTGGGCATCATAGCTTACCATATCATATCGACTGATCATAGCTTGGAACTCGAAGCCTTAATTAAGTGCTGGGCTTTGCTTGGGGTTCAGTTTCCAATCAGGTGAAACTTTTTTGTTGGTTTGCATTCAGAACCCCATTCCATCCCTCCCAGCTCTTGTTCCATCCTCTTTGACCTCTTTTGGCCACATGTCTTCTATGATGGAAAAAATCTCGAGTTATAGAAAACGCCTGAACTACCACAAACAACTTTGCCACCTTTACTTTTTTTTTCCTTTTTTTTTTTCCGTAAGTAAACTTAACTTTAAGTAAACTTTGAGCTCCAAAGCATATACTTGCAGGGTATCTGCGGTCTTTCCACTGCAGTAGTGTTGAGGGAAGACTGTCTAGAAGGTCCTTGGGGTGGCTCTACTTTAGAATATCGTTCTTCTCTGCAGGATCCTGTGCGTGGTCTCCAGGATTCAGAATTTTGGTTTTTGTCAGTTCGTGGCACGAATCCAGCCCTAGTGAGCCCTGAGTCCTGCTGGTCAAACTTAAATCTTTTGGTAAAATGATGTTAACATTAATTTACAGTTAGCAATGTATGTCCTATGCAGGGTAGTATTCCTAGAACTGAGATACCTTGGAGATGCAAATGAGTCTGAAGGTGCTTGTTGGATGTAGACTTCAAGATATGTTTTCTAGGCTGCCATGTGCAAACCCGTTTCCCCAGTAAGAAATGCAGATTTTTAGGGGCGCCTGGGTGGCTCAGCGGGTTAAAGTCTCTGCCTTCGGCTTGGGTCATGATCTCAGGGTCCTGGGATTGAGCCCCACATCGGACTCTCTGCTCAGCAGGGAGCCTGCTTCCTCCTCTCTCTCTGCCTACTTGTGATCGCTGTCAAATAAATAAATAAACTCCTAAAAAAAAAAAGAAATGCAGATTTTTAGTGGTGAAATGGCAAAGGTACTTGATTGTGATTTGGGACATCTGTGTTCTGGTGCTGGTTCTGCTACTGCCTGTGCAGTAAAGGGATAGAGTTAGGTGGCCTTCATCCCTCAGATGCAGGTTTTCTTTCCTTCCTAGTGTTTGTGCCTCCAGTGACTTTCCAGCTTTCACCCAGATGTTGAGTAGCCTACATTTTCCACTTTGTACTCTGTTGTGCTGCAGTAGGAAAATGGTGTATTCATAGATTCAAAGCTGTTTAAAGAACAGTCCAACACAGTCATCTGTGCGATGCTTGCGGGAACCCACACAAACTTCGAAACAGTCATCTTTTTGGGGCTGAGACTTTGCCTTAGGTATTTGGACGTCCCTGGGGCCATGTCAGCGAGTGGTAGGAATAGGTCTGACAGGGAGCTGGGAAGACTCTCATTGCTAAGCTTAGCTTTGAGAACAAGAACTAGACAGGATGGGCTGAAAGTGAGAGGCCCAAGCTCCTCCGCGGAGGGTGAGGGTGTTGAGGGGGACTTGGGGACATGTTTTCATCATATCATTTAGTTTTTGGACCCCATGTGCATCTTTCCCCTCTGAGGAGGCCTGTTCTATGAGACTGACCTACAGTACATCGAGGGGGTCCTATTTGCTTCCTAGAGGATGCCCCTTTTCTAACTGGCTTGATTGCTCTTAGGTTTGCTGTTTCTCATTCTTTCATCAGTAATGGTACAGGGTGTGAGGTGTTAGCCTGCTTGTATAGTTATGTGGTTGAGATCTCTTTCTCTCTCTTTTTAAAGATTTGTTTATTTGAGAGTGTGAGTGAGCAGGGGAAGAGGCACAGGAAAGAGAGAGAATCTCAGACTCCCCACTGAGCACGGAGACCCAAACCCACAGGGCTCGATCCCATGATCCCCAGATCATGACCTGACCGAAACCAAGAGTCAGATGCTCAACTAACTGAGCCACCCAGGAGTACCGTGGTTGATACCTCTATATTCACATACACATATGCATGTGTGTATGAGTACTATGGAGATACGAGACATCCGGGCCAGGGAAAATAATTCTTTATTTAAAAAAAAAAAAAAAAGGAATTCTTCGTTGGTACAACCAGATCAACAACTAGAATACCATGGAGCAATGAAAGCTCTTGGAATTTCTCTGTGCAGGTGGCAGGTTGCGCCCCGTAGATGGGAGAGAACACTGCTGTGTTTTCTCCATTTATATACAGAAGAGAGGCAGCTGCTCTCCTCCTCTCTTATAAGGATGGAGAAAAGGCTTTGCTCCTTTTAGATAGGCTAAAAAGGCTCTTGGGTTCTTAGCCTAAACTTTGGGAATACAAGTGCATCTCTCTGAGGACCGGATAAACATTCTGTCTTCTGGATTTTTACGTTCAGGAGATGTCTCCAGGGTCCGCGCTTCTGTAAACACCTGGGAAGATAATGCTTCTGCCTTCCTGGCATGTTGGGAATTTAGTCCCGGGGCCTAGTCTGGGCTGTAACCATTTGGCTCTCTTGTGGAGATAAGTTTTACTATCTCTTTTGGAACAAGCAGTTAACTAGACAAATGGCTATAGATCTAATCCTCATGGTTTATGAAAAGCAAAATGCATCTAAGGGAAGTGCAAGCAAACATTCGTTATCTTTATATCTTGTATTTTCCTTGTCTTAGGAGGCTACAGCTTTTGTAAGAGCACTGAGAAATCCAGGGAAGTTTTATTTCTCCAAATACACCAAAGGTACTTTCACAGTTTTGGAAGTAGTAACTTGATAGAGAGGTCAAAGGGAGTAATTCAGTTGCTTATATATCATATGAGTGAGGATTACTAGAAATTAGGGTCAAATCTCTCTGTAGTTCAAGTAGAATTCTAGGCATGTATTTTTCTCTCTCTGTTAGAAGAAAGGCTGATGGTTTGGAGGCGATTTCCTTTTATTGGTATCGCTCATGATGGCAGAACGGAAGCAGATGGCAAACTGGGGCATTTTAAATTCCACTGCTAGCTAAAACTATAAGAACATAAAGCCCTGTGATTATGTTGCATTGATCAAGTGATTAAGATGAAAAGAGTGCATTTCGGAGCATACAATTTCTCCTGATCTCCCTTACTAGATTGATGACTTGAAAATTTTAGAATAAAATAACTGTCATTTAAGAGAGACTGCTCATTCATTTTTTTTTCATTAATTTTGTTGGTCTTGTGGTCTATTAGTCAGCTCAGACTTTAATTACAAAACGCCATAGATGAAATGGGTTGAACAACAGACATTTTTTGGTCACAGTTTTGGAGGCTGAGAAGTTCAAAGTCAAAATGTGGCAGATTTGGTTCCTGGTGAGAACCTTCTTCTCAGCCCACAGACCCCTACCTTCTCATCATGTCCTTGCTTGGCATGGGGAGAAAGCTTTGGTATCCTTATCTTCTTACAAGGGACCTAATCTCATCATGAGGGCTCCATCCTCTTGACCTCATCAGAACCTGAGGCTCTGGCTCCTACTATCACTTTGGTGATTAGGACTTCAACTTAGGAATTTTGCTAGGACACAGCCATTCAGTCTGTCACAGAAGATTTGAGTGTGACTTCAGTAAAAGATGGCAGATTCAACAACTTTTAAGTTTCCTTCTGAAATTCTAATGAAACAAGAATACAGGACTAAAAAAGATATACGCAACAAGGATAAAGAGATTGGAGTTATTATTTGATTGCAGTCACAACAGAGTACTGGTGCTAGATAGCAGACAAATAATAACAAGCCTGTATTATTTATCTTTCATTATATAACAAAAATACACCAAAACTTAGTACTTAAAACAATGCACATTTATCTACCAGTTTCCGAGGGTCAGGAATCCAGGCGTGCTGCAGGGTGTATGCCACACTGAAATCATGATGTTGGCCCTTGTGCCAGAGGTTACCTTCAATTCCTTGCCTCTCCAGTAGGGCAGTTTTCTCCATCAAAGCATGCAAGTTGAGAGGCAGCTGAGCTAGATCAGTAAATCGAAGTCAGCCTTAGAAGTTGATCGTGATGTAACATCCCATCACCTTTACCATATTCCATTTGTTAGAAGCAGGTCATTGGGTCCTGCTCACACCCAAGGGGAAGGGGTCATAAAAGGGTAAAAATGTCAGGAAGGAGATCACTGTGGGTATCTTTTTTCATTGAATCATTTATTGAGATAATTGCATATTCACAGGTAGATTTTAAGAGATAATATGGGGAGATCTGGTGTGGAGCTTGCTTACCCATTTTTTCCCCCAATGGCGATATTCTGCAGAACTAGGATAGTAGCAGACCCAGGATGTAGATGGTGACATTGATATAATCCACCAGTTTTCCTTAACTTATTTGGATGGATGTGTGTGTGTGTTCAGTTCTGTACAAATTTGTTCCATTCTATCAGGTGTAGATTTATGTATCCACCCCTGCGGTCATGGATCCTTTATGTAGAGGACCATATTTGCAAACCACATACAACAGACCATCTAATGACTTACATACCTCCAAGGTGCAAAAAAAAAAATAAATTTTCCTCCATCTAAGGCCCCCAGAGCCTCATCTCATCTCAGCATCTGCTCAAAGTCCAAAATGGTGTCCTCTGAGTCAGCTCCAGGCCTCTGGGGTACAGTCCCTCTGCATATGCAGACCTCCTCCACCATACTTTGTTGCTGCTTTATTGATACCTCATTAATGTGAAGCAAAAGTTGGGCCTTCAGTTCCTCTACTCTCTCCTGGCTCCTCCTCAGCCTCTGTGACTCCTGAGCCAGGTGAGTAACTTCCCTTCTCTGAGGAAGGGCTCTGGCTTCTGCAGAATACCCTTGTCACCAAGATCAGAGGCAGCAGGAACTGACTTAGATTTCAGTCCATCCTTATGGACTCCAGGTTGTGCTTGTGGTTCTTAGCTTGTTTTCTCTCCCTCACTCTGTATCCATCTTCCTTTCCTGACCACCCGCTCTGTGGACTTTAGCTCCAGAATCGGACATGATGATGACAGCCTCATAGAAAGCGCTTCACCAGTTCCCACAGTTGGCCAAGGTCAGATCCCTGTAATGAGCCTCTGTGTAGTCACACAATACATTCTCAGTGGTTTGCCTCTTTGGTTGAACCCTAACTCATTCACAGTCCAAAAAGCCGACCATCAGGTAGCAGTAAGGAAAACTAAGAAACAATCAATTTATATCGTTGGATTTGATGGAACAAGTGCCTCCAGAAATAAGGGGTAAATCGTGGGTTATAAACATGAGGATTGATTAAAGGTCTGTTTAAGAAGCTATTAGACCTGAACTCTCTATATAGGTGGGCAGGTGGCCTCTCTCCTGTCTTAAGGTATACAGCTTAAGACAGGGGACATCAGGCACCAATGAGAACTGGTGTACTTCATGGAAAACTGGAGGATTAAGTGAAAGTTAACTGACCAAAGTTGAGACTCCAGCCATCTTTCTTTCCTGTGTTGTGGAGTGCAAGCCCTTAGGATTATATCCTCTAAGCATATTACAGAAGAGCCTCTTATAAGAAATATGGCCCGCCCAAAAGAAGAGACTTGAAAATGCTGGCATTGTATAAAATCCTGAACAATAGGATTGTCGTAAGTAAGTATTTATTTGCTAGGTCTCAGCAAATAAAAACTTGAAGAAGGTGGTATTCCTTCTGAGAATATTTGTCGAAGAATAATACTCTTCCTTTAACTTTGGAAGACCATCTTTTTCTTCCATGAGCACATCTGATAAGGGCCACTTTATGTAGTACTGAGGGAGAAGACTCTTGGCTAGTGATATAGGTCGGTAATATTTGTTCTAGCAGTCAGTGAGTGACAGGTGTCATCACTATGTGCACCTTTGTCCACTTCCACTTTGGACAGGAAGGGAAGTACCCCCACAGATTACATCATATCCAGCAGTGAAAAGCTGAAAACTTTTCCTCTAAGACCAGGAATAAGACAAGGATGCCCACTCTCACCACTTTTACCAAACATGGGTTTGGCAATCCCAGGCAGAGCAGTTAGGCAAGAAAAAGAAATAAGAGGCCTCCAACTGGGAAAGGAAGAGGTAAGACTTCATCATTATTTGCAGATGACATGCTGTTACATATAAAAACCCTAAAGAGTCTGCCAAAAAACCACAACTAATGAATTCAGTAAAGTCATAGGACATGAAAATCAGTATATAAAAATCATTGTTTCTGTACAGTAATAACAAACTACCAGAAGGAGAAATTAAGAAAACAGTTCCACTTACATGTGCATCAACAAGAGTAAAATACCTTGGGATAAATTTAACCAAGGGGGTGAAAGACCTGTACACTGAAAACTGACATTGATGGAAGAAACTGCATAACACTCAAATAAATGGAAAGCTATTCCGTGCCTGTGGATTGGAAGAATTAATATTATTAAAATATCCGTACTGCCCAAAGCAGTCTATAGATTCAGTGGAATCCGTAACTAAATTCCAGTGGTTTCATCAAGTTAAAAAGTTTCTGCACAGCAAAGGAAATAATCAATGAAACTAAAAGGCAACCTATGGAATGGGAGAAGATATTTGCAAATGACCTGATGAAGAACTAGTATCCAAAATCTATGAAGAACTAATCAAATTCAACACCCAGAAGACAAATAATCCAGTTAAGAAATGGGCAGAAAACATGAACAGACATTTCTCTAAAGAAGACATCCAGATGGCCACCAGACACATGAAAAGATGCTCAAAAAGAAGCATTTCCCATTAGGGAAATGCAGATCAAAACCATAATAAGATACCACCTCACACCAGTCAGAATGGTTAAAATTAACGAGCCAGGAAACGACAGATGTTGGCGAGGTTGTGGAGAAAGGGGAACCCTTCTACACTGTTGGTGGGAATGCAAGCTGGTGTAGCTTCTCTGCAAAACAGCATGGAGGTTCCTCAAAAAGTTAAAAATAGAATACCCTGTGACCCAGCAATTGCATTACTATGTATTTACCCAAAGGATACAAAAATATTAATTCAGAGGGAGACATGCACCCTCATGTTTATAGCAGCACTATCAAAAAAAGCCAAATTATGGAAAGAGCCCAAATGTCCATGGATGAATGGATAAAGAAGAGGTGTGTTGTGTGTGTGTGTGTGTGTGTGTATACACATACGTACAATGGAATATTACTCAGCCATCAAAAAATGCTATCTTGCCATTTGCAGTGATGTGGAGGGAGCTAGAGTGTATCATGCTAATCAAAATAAGTCAGAAAGAAAAATACCAAAAGATTTCACTCGTGGAATTTAAGGAACAAAACAGTTGAACATAGGAGAAGGAAAAAAAAGAGAGGGAGGCAAACTGTAAGAGACTCTTTAACTATAGAGAACAAACTGAGGATTGCTGGAGGGGAAGTGGGTGGGGGATGGGCTAAGTGGGTGATGGGTATTAAGAAGAACACTTCTTGTGATGGGCACTTGGTGTTTTATGTAGGTGATGAATCACTAAATTCTACTCCTGAGACCAGTATTACACTATCTGTTAATTTGGGTGGCGCAGTGGGTCAGGCATCTGCCTTTAGCTCAGGTCATGATCTCAGGGTCCAAGGACCGAGTCCTACATTGGGCTCCCTGCTCAGCCAGGAGTCTGCTTCTCCCTCTGCCTACCGCTCCCCCTGCTTGTGCTCTTTCTCTTGCTCACTCTCTCTGACAAATAAATAAAATCTAAAAAAAAAATAAATAAATAAAATAGAATTTAAAAACTTAAATAAAATCCCATGTTCTTGGGCGCCTGGGTGGTTCAGTGGGTTAAGCCGCTGCCTTCGGCTCAGGTCATGATCTCAGAGTCCTGAGATCGAGTCCCACATCGGGCTCCCTGCTCAGCGGGGAGCCTGCTTCCCTCTCTCTCTCTCTCTGCCTGCCTCTCCATCTACTTGTGATCTCTCTCTGTCAAATAAATAAATAAAATCTTAAAAAAAAAAAAAAAGTAAATAAAATCTTAAAAAAAAAAAAAAATAGGATGCCTGGGTGGCTCAGTTGGTTAAGCAGCTGCCTTCGGCTCAGGTCATGATCCCAGCGTCCTGGGATCGAGTCCCACATCGGGCTCCTTGCTCAGCAGGGAGCCTGCTTCTCCCTCTGCCTCTGCCTGTGCTCGCTCTCTCCCCCCCCCCTCTCTCTCTGATAAATAAATAAAATCTTTAAAAAAAAAAAAAAAAGGAGAAATCTCATGTTCTTCTGGAAAAAAAAATTCAGTGACATTTTTCATAGCAAATCAACAAATAATCCTAAAATCTGTGTGGAACCACAAAAGACCCTGAACAGCCAAAGCAATCTTGAGAAGGACAGAAGTGGAGGCATTGCACTCTCGGATTTCAAACTATACTAGTAAACTATAGTAATCAGTCAAAGACAGTTTGGTATTGGCATTAAAACAGACCTATAAATCAGTGGAATAGAATGAAGAGCTCAGAAATAAACACATGCATAGATGGTCAATTCTTTATGACAAAGGAGCATAGAAAATAAAGCAGAGAAACGGGATAGTTTTCAATAAATAGTGATAGGAAAACTGGGCAGCCACATGCAAAAGAATGAAACTGGATTATTATCTTTCTACCATACGTGACCACTAACTCAATTAAAGATTTGAATGGAAGACCTAAAACCATTAAACTCGTAGAAGAGAACATAGACAGTAAGCTTCTTGGCATCAGTCTTGGAGATGATTTTTTGGATTTGACACCAAAGCAATGACAACAAAAGCGGAAATAAACAAATGGGACTACACCAAACTAATAGCTTCAGCACAGCAAAGGGAACCATCAAGAAAAGGGAAAGACAGCCTACCAAATGGGAGGAAATATTTGCAAATTGTCTTTCTGAAAAGGGGCTAATAACCAAAATATATGAAGAACTCATACAACTCAATAACGAATAAACTATCTGATTGAAAAAAAGGGCAGTTTCTGAAAGACGTTCTTCCAAAGAAGACTCCCTAGGAGTAGATTTTTAAAGTTATCATCGCAAGGGGCACCGGGTTGGCTCAGTCATTGAAGTGTCGGCCTTCAGCTCAGGTCATGGTCCCATGGTCCTAGGATCGAGCCCCACATCAGGCTCCCTGCTCAGCTGGGAGGCAGTTTTTCCCTCCACCTGCTGTTCCCCCTGCTTGTGCTCTCTTTCTCTGACAAATAAATAAAATTTTAAAAAATAAATAAAAATTAAAGTTACGATCATGAGAAAAAAATTGTAACTGTATGTGGTAATGGATGTTAACCAGCTTATTGTGGTACAAATATGATCACTGTTTTCACTTGAAACTAAGTATAATGTTATATGTTAGTCATATCTCAATTAAAAAAAAAATACCACCATCATGACGAGTAGTCTGAAACTACATCTGACATCTACAGAGGGGAATAGACCAAAACTTGAAGTTCAAAAAGGATATAAAACTGTAAGGGATAGATCTGTAATGTCTTGTAGTTCTCACTCAACAGACATTTGTGGAAAGAATAAATGACTATTTTGATATGTTTTTGCCCTTTAGTACCTATTTATAAATTACCTGTCTAATGTTCTTCTCTCCTTTTCCAGTAATCAACTTTGCTAAATTGTAACTGTTTTCTGCTAGAGAATTTTACATGTTGTTTTTACTGCTTTATCTTAGCAGTAGGACATAGTTTTAGGTCTAAGTTATGTATACTATCCTGACTGATGCACCTCTTGCTTCTCTGGATTTTGAAAGCCTTGCCAAGTAAGTTTTCAGTAGTGCCTTACTTATACCAGAGTGTGTATGGTGGGGCCTCATTGTCTAATGCCTCTACCGGTTATTTCCCAGCAGAATACGCAACCATGAAGAAACATTGTTTTAAACAACCGTGAAGAAACATGATTTTAAATTTTGTCCTTCTTCCTTTCATACAGTCCAGCTTCATTATGCTTTCATTTGGACCTGACACTTCAAAAAATTACCATATAATGTATTTATTGCTTCAGGGGTACAGGTCTGTAACTCGTCAGTCTTAAACAGTTCACAGAGCTCACCGTAGCACATACCCTCCCCAGTGTCAGTCTCCCAGCCACCCCATCCCTCTCACCCCTCTCCGCTCCAGCAGCCCTCAGTTTGTTTCTGAGAGTCTCTTATGGTTTGACTCACTCTCTGGTTTCATCTTGTTTCATTTTTTCCTCTCTTCTGCTGTGATCCTCTGTCTTGTTTCTCAAATTCCTCATATAAGTGAGATCATATGATAATTTTCTTTCTCTGATTGACTTACTTTTCTGAGCATAATACCCTCTAGTTCCATCCATGTTGCTGCAAATGGCAAGTTTTTTGATGGTTGTATAGTATTCCCTGCGTGTGTGTGTGTGTGTGTGTGTGTGTGTGTGTATTTGTTTGTTTATCCCATCTTCTTTATCTATCTAGGCTTTTTCTAAGTTTGGCTGTTGTGGATGCTGCTGCTATAAACATTCAGGTACATGTGCCCCTTCAGATCAGTTGGTTGGACCTGACACTTCAAATGTGTGTCTTAGGCTGTTTTGCCAACTTTTGGATTTTCTTGAGTGTGGACTTAAGACTTTCATTTAAGCCACTAAGATTTCAGTAAAGAAGAAATTCTTCCACTTAACATGCTATGGGGCAGCTGGGTGGCTCTGTTGGTAAAGCGTCTGCCATCAGCTCAGGTCATGATCCCACCATCCTAGGATTGAGTCTTATATCAGGCTCCCTGCTTAGTGGGGAGCTTGCCTCTGCCTCTGCCTGACACTGCCCTTGTTTGTGCTCGTGTGTGCTCTCTCTCTCTGTCAAGTAATAAATAATACTTCTTAAAAAAAAAAAAAAGGAATGAACCATGATAGTATTTAAATATTTTTCTTTCCAGTCTTTTCTCTGTACACAATCATGATCCCACATAATAAGTTACTAACAAACATCCCAAAGTCACAAATACAAAAATATACAGTATACTTTTTGTTTTTGTTCTTTTCCAGGAAATCAAGAACATGTTATTAAATTGCAGATGGTACTGCATCTTTTAGACACAATTTGTGATTATGAATTTTCAGTGTTTGGAATATGGGCTTTAATTTTGTTCTTTTGATTTATAACTAAATATATACATACTCCGTTAGCCAGAGCCTAAATGCACAATTTCATATTAAAAAATTCACCCATCTGGGGACCTCTGTTAATCTCCTTCTTTGTTCCAGTCATATTGTAATCTCTGCTTGTAACACATATGTAAACACTTTGATTTACCCATCTCCACCGATTTTATAAAATAGTATGACACAGGCAGATTGATAGTCCAAATTTGCCTCAACTTTCTGGCACAGATGCTTGCAAAATGGAGTTTTTGTCTGGCATAGGATCACTCTAAGTTTATTCCTTCGTTCATCACTTTTCTTTTTTTTAAAAAAATTTTTATTTATTTGAGAGCTAGAGGGGGAGAGCCTCAGTGGGTTGGGAAGGGGCAGAGGGAGAAGGAGAAGCAGACTACGTGCTGAGCAGGGAGCCTGCCCAGTAGGGCTGGATCCCAGGACCCCACGATCATGACCTGAGCTATAGGCAGACGCTTAGCCCACTGAGCCACCCAGATTGTCCCATAGGTGTGCCATAACTTTTACTGTTAGCATTTTGGTAGGGCATTTTTTGTTGTTGTTGTTATTCTGTTTATTGTAGAATGTTTAACATCTCTGGCTTTGTCCACTGTATGTTTGTAGCACCCACCAGGCAATATAGCAGCTGAAAAAGGTTCCCCACACGTTTCCACATGTAGCCGGGGGCAGGCGGCAGCAAAACACAGTTGGTTAGCTGAAGCACTGGAAACTAAGTTTGATGTAATGGAAATTGAGAAGTGAAAATGTATAGGTGTGAAAATGCTGGTTTTGAAATAGAAGAAATCTGAAGACCGTTTGTTTATGCTTTTACACAAATACAGTAACACTTTATATCATTTGGATCTAACCGCTTTCGAAGTTATCATTACCAGGGTACTCTCCTTGTGTCATTGTTTTCTTGAAAACAATTTTAATGGGTGCATAATGGATTTTACAGATTCATAATTTATTTAACCCTTCCATTATTATTGGACAGTTGGGTTGTTTCCATTTTTTGTTGTTACAATATTTCTAATCTCATTGTATAGATAAATCTAAGGAGACATTAAGCCCATAATAAAGAATATGCAAAGATTTGATTTTCCTACTCTGATCAATTTTTATACCTACTTTACTTTTTTAAAAAGATTTTTATTTATTAATTGACTGAGAGACCATGGGAAAGAGAACACAAGCAGGGGGAGTGGGAGAAGGAGAAGCAGGCTTCCCACCAAGCAGGGAGCCCCATGCAGGGCTGTACCCCAGGACCCTGGGATCATGGCCAGAGCTGAAGGCAGATACTTAACGACTGAGCAACCCAGGCACCCCTATGCCTACTTTAGATACAGATGCTCTTAAAAGTATTTGGGGAAGATCAGGATAAGGGTAATTTCCCATTATTTGGAAAAGCCTGGGACATCTGGTTTTCATGTGTAACTTCTTAACGTGTTTACCAGCATATGTCTCTGGTCCTTGCATGCCTTCACTCTGCCCACCTCTTGTTTCAGTAGTACCTGCGGTGGGTCGTCTTTTGCAAATCCAGAAACACCATCTATTGCTGGTGTTCCTCAAAGTCACATCCACTCTGTTTTTCTGCGTCTGCCCCAGTACATTCTTAGCAGCAGAGGAACCACAGAGTTTGTCGAGCCTGTGTACCAAGCACAGCCTGGAGAGGCATGGTGTTAGTGTTCCTTCCGTTCCCCCAGGGGGACAACCCTCAGTCAGGCTCAATAAACACTCCAGACTCCTGTTCTTTAGATGGACAATTCTGGGAAATGTTCTAAATGCTTCTCGTGGGTACTGGCAAAATCAGTCTCCTGTTGTCTGTAGGGTGACCTCCGGAATGCTCTTTAGTTTAACTTTTCTTCTTCCTTGTCTCATGCCTTCTATTCTCTAACTCCCCCTTTGAAGGATCACCTCCCATGTAAATTTCTGCACCGAGATCTTGTCTTAGGCTCTGTTTTTGGAGAAACCGAAACGAAGACTTGTGTAAGGATGGGCTTTTTTTGATTACCACGTTTCCTATTAAATGCATGTGTTGCACTTTTACCTAATTAAATGGCAAGCGAGAGAACAGCCTCGAAACAGATTATGATTCGCAAAGGTATACAACCACTGGACCAAAGTGGTTGGAACCACAGGGAGAATAAAATATAAGTTGTGACTGGAGGCATGATTTTTCTTATAAGTACCATTAATACTTTATATTTTTAATAAGGTTTTATTTATTTGAGAGAGAGCGCGAGCAGGGGCAGAGGAAGAGAGGGAGAAGCCGACTTCCTGCTGAGCAGGGAGCCTGACGTGGTGCTGGATCCCAATACCCTGGGATCAAAACCTGAGCTGAAGGAAGATGCTTAACTTCCTGAACCACCCAGGTGCCCGTAAATGCCATTAATACTTTAAATAACCATATTTTTTAAAAAGTGCTTAAAGCCTATGGAAGAAGACCAGTGCTTTTTCTTGTTCATGACTGACTGCCACGCTGCAAGGAAACTACATCCTCTAAGTAGCTTATTAAGTTGACACTTACTACCTTTCCCAGACTGATGTACCAGTAATCCCAGCTGGTTCAGAGTCCATTAGTCAATATTGAATCTCTTTCTGTGTTGTTCCTCTTGGAATTAACAAAGCTTTTAGGTCATTAATGGAGATAGTCTATAGTAGTGTTTTGAGGTTGTGTTGATTCTGCCTGAGAAATTACAATAGTAGTAGTAGTAGTAGTAGTACTTAGATTAATAGTGAGGGTGGTGTATTTACTGAGTGCCAAGGTTCTTTACCCACCTGCTTATCTTTAATGCATAGGTCAACTTGGTGAGGTAGGTACTGTTATCCCCATTGTATAGATGAGGACACTTGAGGTACCTAGATCCCATAGCTATTGAGTGACTGTTTGGATGCCCATTCCTGCCTGCTTGACTCAGCTCTGCCTTTACCTCATACTGGTTCCTTTCTCATCAGATGCTTTCCCGGACTTCTAGGGATTGAGATGATGTTCCTGAGACCAGTGTTAGAGACACTGCTGGGTGAATTCATGGTCAACTCCCAAGTCTCCCCAGCCCCAGCAACAGGTCAGGAGTGAGGCCTGCCCGCATCCCCCTGCCCCCCCCCCCCGCCTCCCCACCCCAGAGCTTCCATTGTTGCACATTGTGGGTGGGGAATCCTTTCTTCCCTGCACAGTACCAACTACGGGGAGGTATTTCATCAGACTTCTCTTCCTTTTCTAGCCCTTTTACTAAAAGTTGTATCATTGAGAGATTTTAGTGGTTCCCTACACTACTATAATTTATAGTACAAGTGCTCTAAGGAGCTATTTATGAAGAAACTCCCAGTAACTCACTATACAACATGAGAGCATAGCAAGGAAAGGAATGTCTGCCGAGTCTCCCAGATGCCAGGTGTTGTCAGTCTCACATGCGCATAAATTAACATTCATTCTCATCACAACTAATTCTGTGCACAAATGATTTGATGGCAATAACTTGTATGTTTTTCTCTTTGTTCCTGATCTGAAGAGATTGGGAGTTGATTAAGAATAAAGAGCTTTTATTACATTCATAACACATTTGTCTTTGTGATGTTTGGTAATTCGCAAGCCCTCTTCCTCTGTGCCTTCAAGGAACTTCCAAGTCCTAAAGAGGCCTCTCAGTCCCCACTTTACACCTGATGCAGCTGGAGCTTGGAGACACTGAGCAACTCGCCCAAGGGGCCAGAGCCTCCACATTCTCTTAACTGTAAGCCATCACAAATTTGATGTGTTTGGTTGAATTTTTTCTTTTGTTTCTCCATAATTATTAATAGACTGTATTGTCTGGAAAGAAAGAATGGGAGGAAGAGGTAAGATTCAGAGACTAGAAGTATATTTGATTCTACAGCTGTCCTGAACTATATGGTTAAGGGACCTCTTAAGAGTTTGGTGGACCAGAGAGTACATGTTGTCTTCTCCATCTTTATCTGGTGTATCTGAGAAAAGATGGCGGCTACCTTAGTTACTTCTTCTGTACTATACAGAAATGTTGCAAGATGAAATGAATGCTGTGTAGAACTTTGAAATGCTTAGAAGAAAAAGTAGATGAAATTAAGTTGGCAGTATTTGAATTTTATATCTTGAGAGAAAGATACATAACGTTCTGTAGTAATGTGTACAAAAAGGAAGTAAAACAGATTTTACAGTAAGTACGATAATATAATACGATAATATAATAAGGGACAGAGTATATAAAATAGAGCATAAGCATTTTATACTTGTTTCTGCTTAATGATAAAGCTATAATGTCACTACTAGAGTTGTTATCCACTGATAATTAAATCACAATGGAAGAACTTTAGTCTGTTTGCAACTCCACAGTTGATCTGTAGAAAACATGAACATGAAACAATGCATAGATTTTTTGGCATTATTAATAAAAAATAAAAAGTTTCTCAATTGAAAAAAGGGAATATGTGCTTATTATTTAAAAACTTGAAGAACTGGGAGACAGAAGTCCTTCCCTTTCTGCATCCAGTGCTATCATGTAATAATACATGTTTGTTTTAAACAACAAAATTTTACAGGGACGCCCGTAGGGATCAGTCGTTAAGCATCTGCCTTTGGCTCAGGTCATGGTCCCAGAGTCCTGGGATCAAGCCCCTCAGGAGCCTGTTTCTCCTCCATCTGCTTGTGCTCTCTCTGTCAAATAAATAAGTAAAATATGTAAAAAACAAAACAAAACAAAACCCAAAACACCCAAATTTTATAAAGAATATAAAAGTTAATGTTTCTGAAATTTGGGATGAAATATGTAAAATAATCAAGTTATTTATTGGCAAACAGTTTCGAATGAATTTAAACCAAAAAGTTAAACCTACAAGGAAAGATCTTAAAGAAATGAGGGTTTCAAAAAGCAATTGTGCAACTTTAAGGGTCTTTCATTTTTAATAGAAATGTCAATATGATTTAAAATTGAGGACGTTCTGAGGCATTTGAAAACCAGTTATCTTGTTAAAATATGCTTCAGCTATTTTAAGATTAAATCGTGTCTGTGCTTCTTTGGATCCCTCATTGCACCCTGAAACTTACTCCATCGTGGGCCTTTCCCCACAATATCACAGTTGTCCATTTACTCACTTGTCGCACAAGAGTACAGACTGTATCTTCCTTGCCAGGGTCCCTCCAGGGTCTGGTACATTATATAGCGACCAAAGGTACTTGATAAATGGTTTTGGGAGATTGGGAGATAGAGAGGACACAGGGTGAGAGAAGGCATCTCCTCATTCTGAATAGAATGCGATATTTCCATTGAGTGGAGTCAGAAGAAGCTGCATTTAGGTTATCTGCCCTAGTCCTTTCCTCCCTCATCTTTCCAGAGTGCCTGCCCTGGTCCTCAGTTATTAAAGCTCAGAAGAGATTGAATTTCAACCTATCACTATTGTTCTTTCAGTCACAAATAAGTGTTTAGGGCTCTTAGGCTCTTAATGGCCAGTGTCCTACATTCTGAGGTAACAACCCATATGAAATTGGGATGTCTGAGTCTGTGCCTAATACTGGCTTGTCAACACCATTTACAACCAACCCTCATTTCTCCCCTCCATTATTTGCTTCTTGACTCATCTTACAGTTCTCGCCCATCCCAAATTCCTTTTAGAAGTTTCTTACAGAAAAGATGTAAAATCTGAACAGTTTTCCAGCAAAGAAATTTTACAAAAAAAAAAAAATTCTTTTCATAATATTCTTCTCCAGTGATGTTTCCTTTAAGGAGAATGCAAAGGTTTTATAAGAAGAGATTTTAGTAAATTTAATATTAATACTGAGAAATCCTGGCTGTAGTATATAAGTGATCTGTCAATTACTACACAGATAATTAACTATAATTCTGAATACTCAGACTTAAGAAAAGTTCTTTGAAAGCCAGGATTTAAAAAAAAATTATTAAAGACACTGTGGTCTGGTGATTTTGAAGTCAGATTGACCGGGGTGTGAACTAGGACCCTGTGACTTGGGGCCTGCAAGTTACTTAAGGCTGGGAGTCTCATTAGTGGGAGAGAAAGAACAACAGCTACCCCCTGGGGTTTACTTGCAAATTAAATCATGAAACACAGGTGAAGTGCTGCTATACAGCTTTTCAATAGGTAACTCCTTTCTCAGCTCTTAATAGTACAGTTAAAGCAATACAGTATTTGTCCTGTACCTTTCCTGTGTTAATTAAAATGCATTTTGTGGAAGGCAGCAGAATCCAACTCTGACCATCTTAAAAATGCTTCTTAAACAAAACTTGCAAGTATTTTTCCCATTCAGTAGGTTGCCTTTTAATGTTTTTTAAAAGATTGACTTATTTTTATTTGAAAGAGGGTATGTGAGCCTGAAGGGTATGGGGGTGGGGGAGGGGATCTCCAGCAGACTCCTCTGCTGATTACAGAGCCCAGTGTGGAGCTTGATCTCAGGACCCCAAAATCATGACCTGAGCCAAAATTAAGTCAGATGCTCAAATGACTGAGCCACCCAGGTGCCCCACCTTTTAATTTTGTTAATGGTTTCTTTTGCTGTGCAGAAGCTTTTTAGTTTGATGTAGTCCCACTTGCTTATTTTTGCTTTTGTTGCTTTTGCTTCTGGTGTCAGATTCACAAAGTCATTGCCAGGACCTATGTCAATGAGCTCACCCCCTGTGGTTTTTTTTTCTAGAAGTTCTGTGGTTTAGAGCCTACATTCAGGTCTTCAATCCATATTGAATTCATTTTTGCATATGGTGTAAGATAGTGGTCCAGTTTCATTCTTTTGCCTGTGGCTGTTGAGTCTTCCCAACATCATTTATTGAAGAGACTGTCCCTTCCCCATTGCATATTTTTGGCTCCTTTGTCATAAATTAACTGACCATATATGTGTAGATTTATTTCTGGACTCTATTCTGTTCCATTGATTTGTGTGTCTGTTTTAATGGCTATTCCATCTTTTTCAGAGGAATAAATGGAGGCCCAACGTGGTTAGTTGGTTGGCTTGTCAATTCAGGTCTTCTGCTTTGTGAATCAGAATCCGTGCTCAGGCTGTTACCCACTTCAGTGCAGTCTCTTCCAGTAATCCAACCTTTCCTCCATGTATCAGAATTTTCAAATAGTTGGAGTAAGGATTTGTGGAGTAGAAATGAAAGACCTCTGAAATAAGGTATAGCAGATACTAATTTTTTCTGAGAAAACGCTTATACATAGTTACTATCATTAGGTGATCACCTCATTTTTTTTTTATTTTTTAACTGAGGTAAACTTTGGTCTTAATATCTGATATTTTCTTTAGGAAATCATATAGATAACACATTATTTGCCAAACAGTGTGTATTTATCAGCTTAGATATTTAGACTTAATTATGGTCTCGGGGTAGTGTCTGAGTGCTTTGCCTTAGTATTTTCCTTCTGTAAGCTCAAGTTTGGGTTTCAAAGAAGCAGTTAAAGTAAGGGGGGATACAATTATCTACAATTATTGGAAGTTAAAGCTGGGTTTTAATATAAAGTTAAACGGAAGCTGGCAGAAGTGTTAAGAATTTGCTGTTAATTATTTGTGTTTCTAAGAAGAATTCTCTTTTGAGGAGGCCTGGCTCACATTCACACGTGTGAGATTATACTGAACAAGTTGAGGTGCATTTGTTGTGTTTTATTATATTGTGGTTAAAACAGGCTGATTTATTTTTCCCCCACCACAAAACAGATTTTTTATTTGGAGATATTTGTTAAAGACTGGAAGATAAAGATGAGAAAAGAAGGAAAAACTATGGGGATTAATATGTGAAAGATAATGCTAATTTTATTTTATTTATTTATTTATTTATTTATTTTTAAATATTTTATTTATTTATTTGACAGAGAGAGAGAGATCACAAGTAAGCAGAGAGGCAGGCAGAGAGAGGAGGAAGCAGGCTCCCCGCGGAGCAGAGAGCCCGATGCGGGGCTCCATCCCAGGACCCTGGGATCATGACCTGAGCCGAAGGCAGAGGCTTTAACCCACTGAGCCACCCAGGCACCTGTTAATTTTACATAAAGTAATGGATGTGGGGTGCCTGGGTGGCTCAGTTGGTTAAGCATCTGCCTTCAGTTCAGGTCATGATCTCAGGGTCCTGGGATGGAGCCCCGGGTCAAGCTCCCTACTCAGTGGAGAGTCTGCTTCTCCCTCTCCCTCTGCCTTGCCCCACTTGTGCTTGCTTTCTCTTTCTCTCAAATAAATAAAATCTTAAAGAAAAATAATGGGTGAATTGATACTGATGTTGATAATGATTCCATTATCCACTTTTGCCAGGGAGGTTAGTTTTAGTTTTGTTGTTAAAATTTCTAATAAAATTAACACAGCTCAAGATGTACCACAGCTTTCAGTTTAATTTCCTGACTATTATTACCATTATTTCTAAATTTAGTTTTTTGAGATTAAAAAAAACTTCCTCAAAAGGTATCAAGTTTATCCTCAAATAATACATCATCATTCTTTGTTTTCCGAGACCAGTAGAAGATGACCAGTGTTTACTGGCATGTACCTGGAAGCATTTGAAAGAAATGACAAGAGAAGTTTAATTTTTCACTGAGATATTTAGAATAACTAACAAAGCGTAAAGGTATGGAGGAAGAATTAAATTCACCTCCATGATTAAGTACAAGGTGATATGCCTGATTTGGGGGGAATTAAAGAGTCTAAGCCTTGCCTCCTTAAGTGGAATTAGTTAAGTACTTTAGGAAATGAATAGCTTTTGTTGGGGTTTGGAACGTGTTACCCCAAACTATGGCACCTTGATAACAGACCATAAGTGTCAAGATCCCTGCTGTAGTGGGGAGAGGCAGAGAAGTTAACTTGGAGATGATTGAACAGCAGACTGAGATAAGAAATAGGAGGAAGTTAAACCAGGGGTAAGGGACAAGGAGTCATGTGGCAGGAGCAGTATTGGGTGGGCTGATTGGAAGGCCTATTGGAGGAGGCAGCATCTGGGCAAGAGATGAATGGCCAGGAGTCACTGGTGCCAGACTGGGAAGGAATTTAAATTTCATCCCAAGCGCAGTGGTAGCTCCTGGGGTTTGAGCAAGGGAGTAGCAGGATCTGATTGATGCTTTTACAAGATCACTAAGGTTATTGTTTGGAGAGTAGCTTGGAGAAGGCAGGAGTGGAAGCCGGGAACCAAGTTAGAGGGGTAGCAGAAGTACCTAGGGAGAGATGCTGGCAGTTTGCAGAAGGGTGGCAACGGTGGAAACAACTTGATTGACTTGGGGTTCGTTTTGGAAGTAGAGCCGAAGACACTTGTTGAGGGATTTGGGTGAAAGGGAAGGGGAATGAAGGGTTCCTTGGTTTTGCCTGGAGCAGCTGAGTGGGTGGTGACTCTGCTGATGGGGGAAGCATCAGGAGGGGCTGAGAGGGCAGAGAAAAGAATTTCTGCCTTTCAGCGAAACTCAGGTTTTCTTGAAGGAGGAGGAGAAGAAAGTGAGTTTCCAGAAAGATTAAGAACCTGGGCCAGGAACCTGCTGCGAGAATCATGACTGGAACTAGGCACTCTAGCTCTGACATTCACACCCTTGTTTCGCTTCTTGGCTACAACTTTTTTTTTTAAAATTAAGATTTTATTTATTTATTTGATAGAGCACAAGTAGGCAGAGAGGGAGGCAGAGAGAGGAGGAAGCAGGCTCCCCGAGGAGAAGAGGAGCCTGATGCGGGGTTTGATCTCAGGACCCTGGGATCATGACCTGAGCCAAAGGCAGAGACTTTAACCCACTGAGCCACCCAGGTGCCCCTTGGCTACCACTTTTAAGGGTAGAGTCTAGGAGGATCTGGCATCCAGGGCAGGGCTGGAGAGCCAGTAAAGGTGAACTACTTGGAGCAGCTGTTTGGGACTGCTGCTGAAGAACAGTTATCTGTGGGTCCTGGTTGGTGGGGTCCCAGGGAAACCTAGATCCAGTTTCCTTCTTGATCTCCCCAAGCTAAAATTCAGTCTGTCCTTTAAGAGCTTAAGTTAGAGCTTTTTTTCCCCTCCAGGCTGGATGTCTTGTGTACTAGAAATCGGATTTGGGGAACATAGCTGCTTTTGTCTTTTATCAGATTAAAAAAGAATCCTCTAAAGATTTTCTTAAGGGTTATTTTCAGGCAGAGGGTATGATTTTCAGCTACACAGAGGTCCCCTGTTTCCCCTGTCTTGCATAAACCTTGCTCCCTGGACTCTCTTGTGATGCAGTTGAACTTACTGGAAGAGCTCCCGAGCTTCTCCAGCGCACGGCAAGCCTGTCCAGCTCCTTTTCATTATGCAATACTTGGCTCTCCTCTATGTCTTCTCTGCCGAAATGGTCCCTCTCCAGGAGGAGGCCGGTGGCCTCACAGGTGGGAATGTGCTGGGATAACCGGCCGCAGAGGACGGTCTTCTGGAGGAACTGAGTTGTGTGATTTCTGCTTGGTCGCCAGGCATGCGCCTGTCCGTGTGGTCCCGTGTGGTACAGAGTAGGACATGCTGTGGCACTGGATTTGTGCCAGTTGATGAGGCATGACACATTTTTGCTCTGTGAACATTGCCTAGTCTCTTCTGCTTTGGGTCTTGGGACTTTGTTGTTCAACACTCACTCTTCCCTGGTTGACTTTTCTCCCCTAACACTGGATAATGAGATGGGAATGTGGGGCGCCTGAATGGCACCGACGCTGAAGTGTCCCGGCTCTTGGTTTCGGCTCAGGTGGTGATCTCAGGGTGGTGAGATCAAGCCCCATGTGGAGTTCCGTGCTCAGTGGGGAGCCTCTTTGAATTTCTCTCCCTCTCCTTGTGCCCCTCCTGCTTTGTTCTCTCTCTGAGTAAATAAATCTTAAAAAAAAAAAAAAAAGAATGTGAGACTCTTTCAACTCACTGTAGGTCTCTTTTCCTCAGAATACAGGTTACATAATAAAATGAAACTGAGTGCCTGTGGCATGTTTACTAAATACAGTGACTAATACTGAGTATCATACATACTTGAGACATGAGGCAATGCCGGCTTGCATTGTCTTTCCTTTAAAGAAATGCAGGACAGAGTAGAGGGAGAGAAAAAGAATAGGGTGCTAGTGATTCATCCATCATCTCTCCGCTCCCACTCTACCCTTCTTTGCTTCGGGATGTTGGAGTTGGTCTCTAAACATTTCTCCTTTGGCAGCTGCTGCACGTTAGCCTCTGTCAGAAGAGAGACTGGTCAGTGGCGTCCCACGGCAAGGTGATGGGCGCAGGGATCACTCCCTCCCCAGTTCTGGTTCTTCTTCTTCCTTCCATGCCAGAACCCTGTGGTGCTTCTACGCCACCCTTGGCAACTCTCACAGGCCTTCTGCCCACCTGCTGGCTGTTTCTGAGGTGTCCCTGCCCCCGCCCCTGCCATGTCCTTAGGCTGCATTCTTCCCACGGGGAGACCTGGCCTGTGGCCCAGCTTGCACCATTAGCAGGGGCTGCCCTTCCATGGCCTGGCCCACGCTGTGCTCTCCTTGGAGCCTCTGAGCCCACAGCTGTACCCTCTTGGGGGTGGGGGAGAATTTCAGCCTTTGGGGAAGGAAGCTTCTCCTGAGCCCTCCACTCTATGGTGTAGATAAATGTTATTCCAGACCGCTGGGAGCCATGGACTACAACTGAACACAGTACCTCCCTCCGGGTTTGATATTTGTTTAGAGGGAGGTCAGCACGCTTTTTTGGTAAAGGGCCAGATGATAAATATTTTAGACTTTGTGGGCCACCTACGAGTTCTTGTTCATATTCTTCTTCTTCTTCTTCTTTTTTTAAATCAACCTTTTGAAAAGGTTAAAAAAAAGTTAGCTCAAGGGCTGTAATTTCTTGACCCCTTTGGTTTAGAGGATGGATCAAGAGAAGTCTCACTTTTTGAAACTAAAGAAGTGTTACCTAAAGCAGACATCTGAATTTTAGACTTACCATAGATTTTTGGCATAGCAAATCACCGCAAAGCTCAGTGCCTTCAAACAACAAGAATTTCTTAAATTTCCTGATTTCTGAGGGGGCAGGAATCGGGGAGGAGCGTGGCCAGGTGGTTGTGGCTCCAAGTCTCGTATGAGGCTGCGGGCGTTGGCCAGAGCTGTGGGCCTGCGGAGGCCCATGTGCCCGGCCTCTGGCTGGGGGCCTCCACGCCTTTCCCCGCAAGCCTCTGCGCTGCATTTCTTTGTGATCTTCGTACCTTGCTGCAAGCGTCCCCCAGAGAAAGTGACCCGTGAGGCCGGGCAGAAGCTATGGTGCCTTTCAGGACTCAGCCTTGGGCATCCTGCACCATCATTCCTACAGTATTATTTTGGCGGAACAGCTGTGATTTCGTGGGGGGGAGGGGTGGCATCACACACGGATGTGACTGCTAGCGGGTCGGGATTATTGCGGACCACGTTGGAAGCTATTCTGCCATAAGACCTGTACCTGTGATTGCTTCTTCATTAACAAAGTGTGAACAAGCAGAGAATCTTGGAAGATGAGTGCTTTAGAAATTCACTTAGTGAGATGGATTATTAAGTTCCATAAAAACAGCAGCTTCTAAAATGCCCAAGTTAGATAGAATTGTGTACAGTAAAAATGCTCTCTGCTGTCCATTTAATCAAGTTTCTCTTAATCAAATTCCACTTAAACCTCTCTTTTCCATCTAGAAAGCGTATAGACCTGATGAATTCTTTCAAATACCTTGCTAAGGGGTGCTTGGGTGGCTCAGTGGGTTAAAGCCCCTGCCTTCGTCTCAGGTCATGATCCCAGGGTTCTGGGATCGAGCCCCGCATAGGGCTCTCTGCTCAGCAGGGAGCCTGCTTCCCTCTCTTTCTCTGCCTCCCTCTCTGCCTACTTGTGATCTCTGTCTGTGAAATAAATAAATAAAATTTTTAAAAATAAATAAATAAAATACGTTGCTAAGTTTTTTGTTTTTTTTTTTTTTTGATTCACATACAATTGACATGTAACAGTTTCAGGTGTACAATATAGAGCCAATATTGTACATATTATAAAATGATTGCAATAAGTCTAACACCACTACACATATTACAGATTTTTTTCTTATTATTTTTATTTTAAGATTTACTCTCTTAGCAGCTTACAAACAAATAAACAGTACAGTACTAAAGCTATAGTTCACCATGCTGCACATTTCATGCCCAGGACTTATTCATTCCTTAACTGGAAGTTTGTACTTTTTGACCCCCGTCACTCATTTTGTCCATCCCTCACGTCCCTATGGCCTGCCTCTGACAGCCACCAGTTTGTTCTCTGTATCTATGAGCTCATTTTTTTTTGTTTTAGAGATCTCATATAAATGGGATCGTGAAGTATTTGTCTTTTCTCTTTCTGACTTATTTCAGTAAGTATAATACCTTCAGGGTCAATCCGTAGTGTTATAAATGGCAAGATTTCCTTCTTTTTAATGGCTTTGTGTGTGTGTGTGTATGTGTGTGTAGAATGGGTCCTATATATAATCATTTATACATATGGTCACTAGGGCATGCTGAATTCTTAAGGCTGTTCCCATTAGTAGAATTGTTGACTTGCCAGAAATCAAGTGTTTGTTCCCAAACATGGTTCTGTTAATTGTATTTGTTACTCTAATTATGTGTTTTCAGTAGTATATAAACCAAAGAACTATGAATGTGAGTTGTCTCTAGGAAAATTAAGTTAAATACTTGGGGTTATTTGATAGATGAGTTACTCAGATTTGTTGTTAAATTAGATGTTGGCAAGTCCAGGAGAAATCATGAAAATCTGGAGAAATTCTGAACTCAGATTGGTTTTCAAATATCTTATAGGTCTTTTCTAAAGAATCTGGAAATGATACATGATGCCCTGTGTGTATCATTGTAACATACCAATGAGTGGAATTTCTCTCAAAGAAAAGACTTAAGTCTTTTCTGCCAAAATATTGGCAGTTGAACATTTACACATTTTGGATTAAAATAAATTTTTAAAGTATATTTGTATTACAGTCTGCGTCTTCTCATTACCAGCTAGCTGCCGGTTGTGATTGCATTTGATGAGGAACTCCCAATTTTAAAGTAGAAGGGCCTTTGGAAATGTGTGGTGCAGGGATTTGCAGTGTGCTCCACAGGTCTCCAGGGGTGTGTAAGCGCTCTCTGGGATTACATGTTTATGCAGAGGGAAAGTGTTGGGATGCAATTGCAGACTTACAGGGTGTTTAGGGGGGGCTGTGATCTTTGAGAGCAGCTTCTCCTGTGTCTGTCCCGTACATTCCTGCTGGGTAGAGATGCATTTGGCCATTCATGGGTTTCACATTTATACCCCTGAACAGACACTGGAAGAAGTTTTGGGATTGCTGGAGAGAACATAGCTAGAGTCCCTCAGTTTCTGAGAAAGTACTCGAAAAAAGCCCAGATGAGGTTGTTTCCCCTACAGTATTGTCCTGCTTCCCTGTGCACTCTCCCCTCAATACATTAAATAGTTGGAGAGAATTCTGGCTTTTTTTTTTTTTTTTTTTTGCCATTCTTTTCTTTACAAGCCCTTTACTCTTATATTGCATTTTTAAACCTTTAACTGAACCTTGTTACATTGAAAATGAAAGAAATCTAAATCTACTGTGCTTTTACTACACTGAAAATAGTGAGGTTCTCTTATGAAAAACTGTGCTGTTTTGACCTGTGATCAAAATTAAACTCAGTTATGCCTTCTTCAATCCTTTCTTTCATCTTGTCCCACATAAGCCCCACCAGTTCTCTGTTCTTCATTCCTCCATTGGGAAGGTCTGCTTCCTGTCTTTTGGCTCTGCTGACCTCCTACTCAGACACCTCCCCCCGCCTTCCTTCGTGCTCCCACTTGTTTTCAAGGTCCAGCAGAGCGGCCAGTATATTGGATGAATTATGTTTCTTCTCTGAGCAGTTTGCACATGGGATCTACCCTGTGTCCCTTGGTGATAATTAACCTTCTTTCCTCCTTCTGAGCTTGTGTCTTCTACACGGCCACAGGGTTGGCTTCTTGAGGGCACAGACTGCATTCTGTTAATCCTGTGATTCCTTCCTTGGTCCTTGAGTCATCTTCGTGCCACCCTCACGTGTGGGATTAGCTGTCATTGGTTTGCCATATTATGGTTTCAGTGAAGCACCTTTAAAAAAAAATCTTTTCTATGTTAATTAGATCTTAATGGCAGTTTCCTTTTTTTTTTTTTTTTTTAAATCCTAAAAAAAAAATATTACTGGATGTCAGTGGACCTAAAAGGGCATCTTGCCATAAGCTGTTTTCTGCCATATAGTTGTTTTCAGAAGGGAATGAGTACTGATGATTTTTTTTTTTTTAAGTTGGTTTGTGTGTTTTCCCCTGTTTGAGTCTTCTGTCAGTCCTGTCCTTTCCAATCTCTGTGTCAGCGCTATGTTGAGTAGGTGGCACTGTCTGGTGGCTCAGTGAACGTCAGGCCCTTAGGCTGATTCTCCAAAATAATGACGGTGAAACTGTGTAGCCAGAAAGGGAGGTTAGAAGGAGATATTAGGGCACCCATGAAATAGGAATATACTGGATTTTAAGAAAGAGTCTAAAATGAAATATAAATTTACAACATTAGAAATGACAGAAGTCAAGAAGTATCTGTTAAAATAAAAACTTTTTTAAAGATTTTATTTAATTATTTGAGAGAGAGAGAGTGACTGAGAGAGCAAGTGGGAAGAGGGACAGAGGGAGAGTCAGACTCCCCACCGAGCAGGGATCCTGACATGGGGCTCAGTTCCAGAATTCTGAGATCATGACCTGAGCCAATGGCAGATGCTTAACTGACTGACCCACCCAGGTGCCCTGTTAAAATAAAACTTAAATCATCCTGGCTTTCAATTAGTCTTTTGTTTTGCATTTATTAGAACAGGATATAATATTTTATAAGGAATTTTAAAAGGAAACTTACTAAACATGAGTCCTTAAGTATGCCTGCAGAGGAATAAATTTCTAAGTATTTGATGTGTTGGTTTGCTGGACTGGAGTAGAGCTTCCCGCTCTGCTACCCCATGTGACTTGTGGCCCTCTATCATCTCAGACACTAGGCATCAAAGACAGCTTTGTTAGTACCATCTTGCTCTACCTCTGAGGCTCTATCCCAGTCCTTTGAGATAATTCTTTTTTTTTTTTTTTTTAAAGATTTTATTTATCTGGGGAAGAGAGCGAGCACAAGAGCAGTGGGGGAGGGACAAAGGGAGAGGGAGAAGCAGGCTCCCCGCTGAGCAAGGGATATGTGGGACTCAATCTCAGGACCCTGAGATCATGACCTGAGCTGAAGGTGGACCTCAACCAACTGAGTCACCCATGCACCCCTGCTTTGAGATAATTCTTGATAGTAAACGACTTAGATTAGAAGCAAAAAAAAAAAAAGGAAGAAAAAAAGGTTTAGGTATGTTCTTCTCTAAAATGAACCTTCCATATGAAGTTTTTCTTCTAATTTTTTTCTGTGGAGGCTCCATTACACTTCATTTGTTCTCTCCACTATCATACTTAATCTCACTGTATTATGCCTGTTCTAAGCCTTTCTTGAAAGAAATTCTAACAAAGGAGAATTGAAATCTCAGTTCAAGAGTCCAGTTCAGATTTAGCTGAACAACTTAAAGAAGAATATTCGTATAGGTAGTACATTGTCCCTAAGTTTAATGACTTCACAAAGAGAACATACCTGTGAGCGAGAAACAGAATATTAACAGGTCTTAGAGGGCCTCTGTGCTCTCTGCCTAAACCTGGAAGTATAACCATCATCCTGCCTCCAGTGGCATAGATTACCTTTGCCTGTTGTTGGAATCTATATAAATGGAATCTTAGAGCATACACTCTTTTATACCTTTTGCTTAATGTGTTTGTGTATGTATGTGTTTATACGCACGTGTATAATGCACATTATTGTAATATCCCATCTGATGACTATACCTCTGTTTGTTGCACTGATGATTCATGTAGTTTCTAGGTTTTGCTTATAAAGAGCACTTCTATGAATGAACTTTTCATTTTTGGGCAAATATGTAGTTCTTTCTCTTGTATAAACATGTATAAACTCCACCCTGGTTTATACCTAGAGTGGAGTTGCTGTTGTTAGGTATGTTAGTAGTTGGAAATAGTTTTCAAAGTGGCACTTTTAAATAGTTTTAAAGTGCTTTTAAAGACTTCGAATAGTTTTAAAGTGGCACTTTACATTGTCAACAGCAGTGTACAAGAATTCCAGTTTGAACACACGTTTAGTCAATCGCATTCCCAGGTTGGGAGCCTAATTGGCCCAACTTGGAGCAGATGTCTGGGCAGTTACCATGAGGGGACCTGGGTGGGGGCTCGGGGGCAATTCGGGGATCATGTAATACAGACATGATTTGGGAAAGCCCACCACTGATAGGCTCTAGCAGAAGAGGCAATTTCTCGATCTCATAAATGGTTTCAACATAGTATTGGCAAATGAGATGCACAAGGAGAGGCTCTGAGTGAGGTACAGCTTTGAGTCATCAGCGAAGTAATGTTGGGTAGTAGAGATAACAGCTGTGGCCAGGCCTCTCAAGTCACTTAGTGAGAAGGGGTGGAAGGGGGTGGAGCTTGAGGGAAGGCCATCAGAAAGTAGCAGAGAACATCTGGTGGGGAAGATCTGAGAGAAAAAATACTCGGACAAGTAAGGTCCCTCTGGTGGTAGTGGGAACAGCTGGGATCCAAGCGCTGGGAAATGTGTTAGAGTTAGGAGAACCCAGAAAGACTTCCTGCACTGCCACCACGGAGAAAGCAGGGAAGGGTGGCTGGATTGGTAGCCGTCTGAAAGAGTCTTTCAGTCAGCACCCAGGAGGTGCTCAGTAAATATTAGTTGGATTGGACTGAATGACTGTTTTCAGGCATTATATCCTGCAGTCTCATCTGTCAGTTTTTTTGTGCTTCTAGATCTCCTGGCTTACGTTACTCAGGAGAGCTGTTGTTTCCACATCTACCACCACAGAATGTGTAATAGCTTGGGATTACCACTTGCTAAAGAAGTCCAGATATCAGGGACGCCTGGGTGGCTCCATCAGTTAATCCTCTGCCTTTGGCTCAGGTCACGATCCCAGTGTCCTGGGATCAAGCCCCATATCCAGCTCCCTGCTCACTGGGGAGCCTGCTTCTCCCTCTCCAGCTCCCCTGTGCTTGTGTTCCCTCTCTTGCTGTCTCTGTCATAAATAAAATCTTTTTTTTTTTTTTAAGATTTTATTTATTTATTTAACACAGAGAGAGATCACAGTTAGGCAGAGAGGCAGGCAGAGAGAGAGAGGAGGAAGCAGGCCTCCCAACTGAGCAGAAAGCCTGATGTGGGGCTTGATCCCCGGACCCTGAGATCATGACCTGAGCCGAAGGCAGAGGCTCAACCCACTGAGCCACCCAGGTTCCCCATAAATAAAATCTTTTTTTTATTTTATTTTTATTTTTTTATTATTTTTTATAAACATATATTTTTATCCCCAGGGGTACAGGTCTGTGAATCACCAGGTTTACACACTTCACAGCACTCACCAAATCACATACCCTCCCCAATGTCCATAATCCCACCCCCTTCTCCCAAACCCCCTCCCCCCGGCAACCCTCAGTTTGTTTTGTGAGATTAAGAGTCACTTATGGTTTGTCTCCCTCCCAATCCCATCTTGTTTCATTTATTCTTCTTCTACCCACTTAAGCCTCCATGTTGTATCACCACTTCCTCATATCAGGGAGATCATATGATAGTTGTCTTTCTCTGCTTGACTTATTTCGCTAAGCATGATACGCTCTAGTTCCATCCATGTTGTTGCAAATGGCAAGATTTCATTTCTTTTGATGGCTGCATAGTATTCCATTGTGTATATATACCACATCTTCTTGATCCATTCATCTGTTGATGGACATCTAGGTTCTTTCCATAGTTTGGCTATTGTGGACATTGCTGCTATAAACATTCGGGTGCATGTGCCCCTTTGGATCACTACATTTGTATCTTTAGGGTAAATACCCAATAGTGCAATTGCTGGGTCATAGGGCAGTTCTATTTTCAACATTTTGAGGAACCTCCATGCTGTTTTCCAGAGTGGCTGCACCAGCTTGCATTCCCACCAACAGTGTAGGAGGGTTCCCCTTTCTCCGCATCCTCGCCAGCATCTGTCATTTCCTGACTTGTTGATTTTAGCCATTCTGACTGGTGTGAGGTGATATCTCATTGTGGTTTTGATTTGTATTTCCCTGATGCCGAGTGATATGGAGCACTTTTTCATGTGTCTGTTCGCCATCTGGATGTCTTCTTTGCAGAAATGTCTGTTCATGTCCTCTGCCCATTTCTTGATTGGATTATTTGTTCTTTGGGTGTTGAGTTTGCTAAGTTCTTTATAGATTCTGGACACTAGTCCTTTATCTGATATGTCGTTTGCAAATATCTTCTCCCATTCTGTCAGTTGTCTTTTGATTTTGTTAACTGTTTCCTTTGCTGTTCAAAAGCTTTTGATCTTGATGAAATCCCAGTAGTTCATTTTTGCCCTTGCTTCCCTTGCCTTTGGCGTTGTTCCTAGGAAGATGTTGCTGCGGCAGAGGTCGAAGAGGTTGCTGCCCGTGTTCTCCTCAAGGATTTTGATGGATTCCTTTCGTACATTGAGGTCCTTCATCCATTTTGAGTCTATTTTTGTGTGTGGTGTAAGGGAATGGTCCAATTTCATTTTTCTGCATGTGGCTGTCCAATTTTCCCAGCACCATTTATTGAAAAGGCTGTCTTTTTTCCATTGGACATTCTTTCCTGCTTTGTCGAAGATTAGTTGACCATAGATTTGAGGGTCTATTTCTGGGCTCTCTATTCTGTTCCATTGATCTATGTGTCTGTTTTTGTGCCAGTACCATGCTGTCTTGATGATGACAGCTTTGTAATAGAGCCTGAAGTCCGGAATTGTGATGCCACCAACGTTGGCTTTCTTTTTCAATATCCCTTTGGCTATTCGAGGTCTTTTCTGGTTCCATATAAATTTTAGCATTATTTGTTCCATTTCTTTGAAAAAGATGGATGGTACTTTGATAGGAATTGCATTAAATGTGTAGATTGCTTTAGGTAGCATAGACATTTTCACAATATTTATTCTTCCAATCCAGGAGCATGGAACATTTTTCCATTTCTTTGTGTCTTCCTCAATTTCTTTCATGAGTACTTTATAGTTTTCTGAGTATAGATTCTGTGTCTCTTTGGTTAGGTTTATTCCTAGGTATCTTATGGTTTTGGATGCAATTGTAAATGGGATTGACTCCTTAATATCTCTTTCTTCTGTCTTGCTGTTGGTGTAGAGAAATGCAACTGATTTCTGTGCATTGATTTTATATCCTGACACTTTACTGAATTCCTGTATAAGTTCTAGCAGTTTTGGAGTGGAGTCTTTTGGGTTTTCCACATATAGTATCATATCATCTGCAAAGAGTGATAATTTGACTTCTTCTTTGCCGATTTGGATGCCTTTAATTTCCTTTTGTTGTCTGATTGCTGAGGCGAGGACCTCTAGTACGATGTTGAATAGCAGTGGTGATAATGGACATCCCTGCCGTGTTCCTGACCTTAGCGGAAAAGCTTTCAGTTTTTCTCCATTGAGAATGATATTTGCGGTGGGTTTTTCATAGATGACCATAAATAAAATCTTAAAAAAGAAAGAAAGAAAGAAAGAAAGAAACTCAGATGTGTTCCCTTATATGGTGCCCATCTGTTTCCCAGTAGGAAACATGCCATGCAGAGATTTTTAGAGTATGTAGAAGCTGGGACTATAAACACATGTACTGATCTCAGTTGGTGTGTGTATGTGTGTGTGTGTGTGTATGTATAATATGTATTTCTAATATGTATACATTTCCACATTAGACCATTTGTGTCCAAGTATTCTCTTTAGCTTGGGAGAAATAGAAAATACTTGTATTGACTTTACAAAATGTCACAACTGTGTTTTTGGAGTTGTTTTCAGACCTTGGGCCAAATTACTTTGTATGTCTTTAATGGTGGGAAGCCTTCAGCCTTTCACGGGCTACTAGATGGCTTCAGACAGCTAGGTGTTGTTCGGAGTCCACTCTTAGCCTTTTCTCATCCGATTTCCAGTATGAGCCTTGAATCCTTTTAAAGTCAATTACATAACCTGATATCTGTGGACTACAACTGAGCAATCCCTGAAGAGGGTGGTAATAACGAGTTCTTACTTGTGGACGTGGGAAGGGCCAACTGGAGCACCGTGTTATCGCTGAAAGCCCCATACTGGGATGGGTGTCATACGGAGTGCTTTTGTAGCAGGATAATTAAAGTTGTCCTAAAAAGGCTTCTATTTACAAGCACTCTGTTTTTATTTATTTTTCCTTTTTTTTTTTTTGTATTTTTCCATGTCACTTTTGCCTTTCAGCTAAAAAATTTAAACCGCTCCCCTCTGATTTGTATTCATTATGCATGTTATATGCTGATTCCTGCTGAAGAAAATCTCACAGAAAATCGTAAATTTACAGAAGATGTTTTATTTATTTATTTATTTATTTATTTATAAAGATTTGATTTATTTGAGTGAGAGCGTGTGCGAGAGAGCACAAGTAGGGGGCAAGGGGAGGGAGTGGCAGACTCCCTGCTGAGCCGGGAGCTGGATGGGGGCTCTGACTCAGGCTTGATCCCAGAACTCTGGGATCATGACCTGAGCTGAAGGCAGGCGCTTAACTGACTGAGCCACCCAGATGCCCCTAGAAGATGTTTTAATAGAGGCCAAAGGGAAAAGAATATCTTCAAAGATCTGAGGGGAAATAGCCTGGAGTACTCTGTTCAGTAAACTATCTGTTTAGCAAACTAAAGGCTGAGAGACTAAAAGATTATTGAAAGTTCTTTTCTGGAAGAAGAAATTGAACACCTAAGAAAACAGAATGTTAGCAGAAACGGAGAGCAAAATAGTTGGAAAGCATACAGATGAATTGAAGAAACAGTCACTATATAAACAATAGTTGTAATGACAGTTTAGGGTTTCTGAAAAAGTGGAAATCATTCCTTCTTCACTGTGACTGATACAGTCTAAATCCTTTATTGTTGTTCAGCAGTAAGGTAAAGAAATTAACTATACACACTAAACCAAGTAAGAATGTCTTAGAATGTAAAAAGCAAACACTAGAGGGATAGAAAAAAAAAGCCATGTACTTTTAAACCAGTAGAGATACTGGAGTATTGTTTTTTTCATTATATTATTAGAATATAAGAAAGAGGAAGGAAACAAAGGAAAGTCAGGATAAAGAGAAAACACAAAGTAGGATGGCAGATACCAATTTTTTAAAATGATTTTATTTGATTATTTGAGAGAGAGAAAAAGAGAATGAGCAGGGGGTAGGGGAGGGGCAGGCAGAGGGAGAAGCAGCTCCCTGCTCAGCCCGATGGTACGGCTCAATCCCAGGACCCTGGGATCATGACCTGAGCCAAAGGCAGACGCTTAACTGACTGATCCACATAGGCACCCCCAGATATCTATATTTATCTGAGATAATAAATGTAAACAGATGAAATTCAACAGTGAAAAAGACAGAAATTGCCAAATTTATTAACAGCCTGGACTGAGGACTTTATTACCCATACAAAAGATCTCTTTGAAAACATTACTCAAAGCTGTACTGAGCAAAATTTAATACAGAAGGACTAAGAATGCAGAAGAAATACCCAAAGAGGAAATGAGTAAAATACAAGAATAAAAAAATAATAAAACAATATTTTGTTGCTGGTGGTGATTTTGTTTTGTTTTTAATGTAAGCTCTACACACAGTGTAGGGCTTGAACTCATGACTCTGAGATCAAGAGTCCCATGCTCTATCCAGCCAGGCACCCCAAAACTCAGTATTTTAAACCCTGTTTTTTGGGGTGCCTGGGTGGCTCAGTGGGTTAAAGCCTCTGCCCTTCGGCTCAGGTCATGATCCCAGGGTCCTGGGATCAAGCCCAGAATTGCATCTGGCTCTCTGCTTAGCAGGGAGTCTGCTTCCCCCCACCCCCCAGCCTGCCGCTCTGCCTACTTGTGATCTCTGTCTGTCAAATAAATAAAATCTTAAAAAAAAAAAAAAAAACCAACAACCCTGTTTTATGTACCACCTAATATGGAGTTCTTGTGTGGAAGGTGTGAAGCAGGCAGGTAAACTCCTTGATTAGATAATTGTTTTGCTTTGAAGCTTGTCCTTGGGTTCATTAGTGTTTTATCATGATTTTTTGTAAAACCCCACACTGAGCCCTTGAGCTTTCATGATTTTTTTTGCTTCTTTGTTCCTGCTCCCTCCCTCCCCTAAATTAAACTAATATATAAAGAGCTCATTTTTTATGAGGTCTTCTGACTTGTGTCTACATTACGTTTTATTTATTTTATTTCAAAGATTTTATTTATTTATTTGACAGAGAGTGAGAGAGGGAACACAAGCAAAGGAGTAGGAGAGGGAGAAGCAGGCTCCGTGCTGAGCAGGGAGCCTGACACGTCAGGACACAGACATGTCAGGAGACAGATGTGTCAGGACACCAACATGTCAGGACACCATGTGTTGCGTCGGGACATGGGGGTCGATCCCGGGACCCTGGCCTCATGACTTGAGCTGAAGGCAGAAGCCTAATGACTGAGCAACCCAGGCATCCCTTTAGATTACATTTTAAATCTGCCTTAAAAATTTTGCATTTTTTAGCACACACTGGGCTGAGCTAACTAAGGCTTCTGTCTCAGGTGCTAAGTTAAAGTTAAAGTTTTCAGCATTAAAGTTTTCTCTTTGATCTGGATAGTCCAGGAAGAGTAGTTTATAACATGACTGAAACTGAACAGAAACAGAAATAATGTGTATGTAACACAGCCATAGCTTCCACATGTTTAGTGTAGTATCCTAGCAAGACCATGTTAATATCTCTTCTGAGCACTTGGCATTTAAGCCATGGTCTGAACGGATCCCAGCAGGATCCCTAAAATTCATGCGCTCATGTGTTGTGTGTGTGTGTGTGTGTGTGTGTGTGTGTGTGTATGTGTGTCTGTGTATCTTCATTCTTCCTTTCCTCATTCACTCCTTTCCTCTCTTCACTTCAAAAGGAAATGCTTTGGAGAGCAAGCAAATAACAAATAGACTAATGGTTGGTCCATATAGACTAATGGTTGGTCTGTTACCAAGCATGTTGACCTGTTGAAATATTAGAGTATATTGGGTCAAGAACACATTATAAACAATTAATGAGTTGATTTCAGCATCATCATGTGAATGCAGTTTCTTAAGATTTGTTTGTAATAGAAATATCTAATATTTTTTCCTCTTCTTCATACCACTTGTTCCACAAAATCTTTTTTTTTTTTTTTACATGTGTAAAACTTTTTTTTACATTTTTACACTTGGTCTGGAAACAGAGCGCCCTGCTCTGCACAGGTGTGGGTACAGTGTAGGATGACCTGACCTGGGTGTGGTTTTGTGTCCTATCCCACAGGATGACCGTACTGACAGGACAGTGAAGCAGTTGAAAGAATGGGAGCTCCTAAGTGCTTGACTGTGCTCCCTTATTAACTGACTTAATCCCCTTGTGTTCCAGTATTCTAATATTTAAAATATGGGAAACAACCTGCATGCAGCTCTTTATAGCAACTTTATTGATAGTGGCCAAAATTGAGAAGCATCCAAGATACCTCAGTAAGCTAGTGGATAAATTGTGGTCCATTGAGACAATGAAATATTATTCAGCACTAAAATGAAATGAGCAATATAGACAATATTATCATGATCAAACTTACTGAGAGCCTACATTTTAATCCTTCCCAACCCGAAAAAGAAATGATAATTTTGTGATGTCAAAGAGGTGCTCACTAATGATATGGCAGTCCTAAATGTATCAGATCAACAAGTTGTTCACCTAAATTTACACAGTGTTGTACATCAAATACATTTTGATTAAAAAACCTAAAAAGGAAATAAGTGATCAAGCCATGGAGAGACGTGGAACGCCCTTGAATGCATACTAAATGAAAGAAGCTAGTCTGAATGGGCTACACATACTGTATGATTCTGACTGTATAACATTCTGGACAAGGTGAAACTGTGGCGACAGTGAAAGGTTCGGTGGTTGCTGGGGGCAGAGGGGTGAGAGGGAGGCAGAGCATATAGGATGTTTAGGAAACTGTTCTGCATCATGCTGCGGTGGTGGGCACAAGTCATCATGCAGGTGTTAAAACCCATAGAATGTCCAACCGAGAATGAACCCTAATGTCAGCTGTGGACTTTGGACGAAAATGATGTGTGAATGAATATAGGTTCACAGATTGGAACAGTTGTACCACTCTGGTGCTGGATGTTGATACTGAGGAGGCCAGTGGGATGGGGGTGGGAAGAGATGAAGGTATGTAACTCTCTGTACTTTGCTCAGTTTTACTATTCTAAAATTGACTTAAAATATAAAGTTTATTTTTGAAAACTGGGGGAGGAGCATGCTGGATTCACCCCACAGGCTCTTGTTTACCAACTCCAGCTCTCTACTTCCTATTACATAAATGCTAAGTTTACTTGCTAGATCAATTAAGTGATAAATACATTTGAATAGGGGGAAAAGGATGGGAAGTAATCGTACACACCTCATACGGTTGCTAGAAAGATTAAATAAGATATTGCGTGTAAAACATCTAGTATACAAAGAAGGTGAGAGGAATAATTGAAATGGAGAGCAGCATGTGCTTACAAGCCTGAGATCTGAAAAATTTGTCAAGTTCTAGGAATTGAGAGGTAACCAGTAGGATCAGTGGAAGTAAGCAAGGAAGAAAGGGAATGAGACAAGCAGCATCTCATTGGCCATGAGAAGCTTTTATTTTGTTGAATTACAAAGGGAATCCATGGAAAAATTTTAAACAGAAGAGTGAGATGATTGTGTTTACATTTTAAGATTAACACTTTTGCTGCTTTGAGGAGGGTAGCATAGAGGAGAGAGCAAGGGTGGAAGTAAATGAGTTTGGGAACTGTTAACAGTGGCCTGGACCAGAGCATTAACAATAAAAATGGAGAGAAGTGTATAAACTAGGCAGATAGAATGGGTGGGTTGATCGAATTGATGGCGTCAAGAACGACTCCTGGGTTTCACTTGAGCAGCTAGGAGGACGGTGGGTCAGTTACTGCAGGGGGAGGATGGAACCAGAGTTACAGGTTTCTGGGAGTCAGTCAAGAGTTTTGTTCTGGGTAAATGCAGTTTTAGAGGTATATGATCATGTAAGGGCATATGTTAGTCCAGCATTTATGCTGGACCTTGGGAGAGGTCTGGTGAGAGTTGAGGGGATGGAGATAGAAGCCTTGTGGTAGTATGTTAAAGAGTGAATGGGAGTGGAGGATGCCAGTTTAGATAAACTGAAAGGTGTGGTTAAGGAGAGCCTATGAACGGGGCAGTAGCTGGAGGGCTATGTGGCTAGTGGAGGCTTTGGAACTTTTTGAAGATGAGAGATAGCAGATTATATCTGCCTGCTCAATCTGTGGTGTGAGTAGTAGTGAGATGAGATGGAGTTAAGATTTTGAATGTAGACGATGGAAAGCAGCTGAGGACGGCTTGGCCTTTGAAGAGGAAGTTCACTTGATTGTAACAGGCAAGAAGGTGATAGTAAGAATAGAGTTCTGTGTTTTGTTTTTGTTTTTGTTTTTCAGTGGGAATAGTTTTTATAGGGTGGAAAAGAGTGCAAAAGGCAAGGAAGCATTCAACAGTGCACACTAATCCAGAAACTGCAGTGTTGCCTGAGTCTGAAATCCAGGGTAGGGAGGTGGGTGGTGCGGATGATGGTAAGGTGAGACCAGAGAACCAGATAAGAATCAGTTCATGGAAAGTTATCTTTGAAATTGTTTCTCTTTGCAATAGAGAGCAAAGAGAGTTTTTTAAATCTAGAAAGAGTTTGACTTTATATGATGTTAGAGATTGCAATAGATCTTACTATGGAAAAGATGTGGGAGAAGCCAATTAGGAATCTGCTGCAGTGATCAAGGCAAGATGATGAGGCCCTGAAAGAGAGCAGTGGGGGTGGAGATGGAGGGAGAGGATTGGATTAAAGGGATCTGTGTGAATTAGAACCAGCATGCCTTAGTAGTAGTTCATTTGTAAGTACAGCTCTTACCAGTTGATTTTATAGAATATTAGTTGTTGCGGGTAGCTCTCAGGGCTCTAGTTCTTTTTTTTTTTTTTTAATTTATTTTATTTGACAGACAGAGATCACAAGTAGGCAGAGAGGCAGGCAGAGAGAGAGAGAGAGGAGGAAGCAGGCTCCCTGCTGAGCAGAGATCAGGGCTCTAGTTCTAACAACTGGTCATTAGTGGTGTGAGTTCATCAAAATAAGGAATAAAGGAGAGCATCAGGTCCTCGGTTCAGGAGGTATTGAGGTTGAGGTACTGGTGGGCTGTCCCAGTAAGGACATCTGGTGAGCCTCCAGCAGGAAGCTGGTTCCTCCAGGGATGCCCAGATGTGTCTGTTATTGTTTGATTCTGAACCTTATGAAGATTTGCTTGCTTGGCTTCAGACTACTATTAATACGGAGTTGTACTGAGTAGAACAACATGATGCAAAGAAAATATTCCCAACAAGAAGTTTGATAATACATTATCAGATCCCCAAATTATTACTGATTTGTGATTTAATCATCCTGCAGTCTATTCTGAAGGAAAAAAATTCAAAGAAAGATTTAAATGTGAAGATGTTTAGAATCAGTTTAGTTGTAATGGTGAGAAATTGAATATCATACATAGAAAATAACCTGGAAGGTATACATCAGTGTTAACTGGTGTAATTCTAGATGATGGCTTTTTGGCTGACTTTTCTGTGAATGTATGATGTGTAGATTTTCTAAAAATGAGCGTGCATTTTCCGATGAGAAATATATGGAAATGGTGTATGAAATGGAAATGTCCAGCAATAGGTAAATAGTAAATTCTGGTACATCTGTAGGATAAATGTTTATGGGGTATTTAAAATTATTTTGTTAGGTTACTAAATGAGAAAAATATGCAGCCAAGAATACTTAATCCAGCTAGGCTGTCATTGAAAATAGAAAGAGTGATAAAAAGCTTCCAGGACAAACAGAAATTATGAGAATTTGCGATCACCAAACAAGGCCTTCAAGAAATATTGAAAGAGGCCCTTTAAGCCTAAGAGAGAGCCCAAGAGTAACATACACCAGTAAGGAACAGAGTCAATATATAGTAACAACCACCTTACAGGCAATACAATGGCACTAAATCCATATCTTTCAGTAGTCACCCTGAATGTAAATGGCTAAGTACCCCAATCAAAAGACACGGGGTATTGGGTTGGATAAAAAAGCAAGACCCATTGATTTGCTGTTTGTAAGAGACTCATTTTAGACCTAGAGATGCCTCCAGATTTAAAGTGAGGGGGTGGAAAACCATTTATCATGCTAATGGACATCAAAAGAAAGCTGGGTGGCAATCCTTATATCAGCCAAATTAGATTTTTTTAAAGATTTTATTTATTTATTTGACAAAGAGAGATCAGCAGTAGGCAGAGAGGCAGGCAGAGAGAAGGGAGAAGCAGGCTCTCCACCAAGCAGAGAGCCCAATGTGGGGCTTAATCCCAGGACCCTGAGACCATGACCTGAGCTGAAGACAGAGACTTAACCCACTGAGCCACCCAGGCGCCCCCAAATTAGATTTTAAACCAAAGACTGAAATAAAAGATGAGGAAGGACACTATATCATACTTAAAGGGTCTATCCAACAAAAAGATCTAATTGTAAATATCTATGCCCCTAAAATGGGAGCAGCCAATTATATAAGCCAATTAATAACAAAATCATAGAAGTACATCGACAATAATACAATAACAGTAGGGGACTTTAACACCCCCCTTCACTGAAATGGACAGATCATCTAAGCAAAAGATTAACAAGGAAATAAGGGCTTTGAATGACACACTGGACAAGATGGACTTCACATATATATTCAGAACATTCCATCCTAAAGCAGCAGAAGATGCATTCTTCTCTACTGCACATGGGACAATCTCCAGAATAGATCACATACTAGGTCACACATCAGCTCTCAACTGATACCAAAAGATCGGGATCATTCCCTGCATGTTTTCAGACCACAGTGTTTTGAAACTTGAGCCCAATCACAAGAGGAAAGTTGGAAAGAACTTAAATACGTAGAGGCTAAGGAGCAGCCTACTAAAGGATGAATGGGTCAACCAGGAAATTAAAGAAGAATTTAAAAAATTCATGGAAACAAATGAAAATGAAAACTGTTTAAAATCTTTGGGATGCAGAAAAGGTGGTCCTAAGAGGGAGGTAGATAGCAGTACAAGCCTTTCTCAAGAGACCAGAAAGGCCTCAAATATACAACCTAACTCTACACCTAGTGGAGCTGAAAAAGAATAGCAAATAAAGCCTAAACTGAGCAGAAGAGAAATAATAAAGATCAGAGCAGAAGTCAATGAAATAGAAACAAAAAGAACAGTAGAATAGATCAATGAAACTAGGAGCTGATTCTTTGAAAGAATTAATAAGATTGATAACTCCCTGGCCAGACTTCTCAAAAAGAAAAGAGAAAGGACCCAAATTAATAAAATCATGAGTGAAAGAGGAGAGATGACAACCAACACCAAAGAAATGCAGACAATGATAAGAACATATTATGGGCAACTACATGCCAGCAAATTAGACAATCTGGAAGAAATGGATTCATTCTTAGAATATAAACTACCAAACATGAACAAGGAAAAAATAGAAAACCTGAACAGACCCATAACCAGCAAGGAGATTGAAGCAGTCATCAAAAGTCTCCCAACAATCAAGAGCCCAGGGTCAGATGGCTTCCCAGGGCAGTTCTACCAAACATTTAAAGAAGAATTAATACCTGTTCTCCTGAAGCTGTTCCAAAAAGCAGAAATGGAAGGAAAAACTTCCAAACTCATTTTATGAGATCAGCATTATCTTGATCCCAGAACCAGACAAAGACCCCACCAAAAAGGAGAATTATAGACCTGTATCCCTGGTGAACATGGATGCCAAAATTCTCACCAAAATACTAGCCAGTAGGATCCAACAGTACATTGAAAGGTTTATTCACCAGGACCAAGTGGGATTTATTTCTGGGCTGCAAGTTTGGTTCAACATCCACAAATCAATCAGTGTAATACACTACTTTAATAAAAGGAAGGACAAGAACCGCATGATAACTCTCAATAGATCCAGAAAAATCCTTTGACGAAGTACAGCATCCTTTCTTGATTGAAACTCTTTACACGGTAGGGACAGAGGGTACATACTGCAATATCATCAACGTATATCATTCTCAATGGGGAAGAACTGAGAGCTTTTCCCCTAAGGTCAGGAACCCAGCAAGGCTGTTCACTATCACCACTGCTGTAGTACTAATGTAGTACTAGAAGTCCTAGCCTCAGTAATCAGACAATAAAAAGAATTAAAAGGCATCCAAATTGGCAAAGAGGAACGAAATCCTCACTCTTTGCAGATATTATACTTCATGTGGAAAACCCAAAAGACTCCATCCCAAAACTTCTAGAACTCATACAGGAATTCAGTAAAGTGTCAGGATATAAAATAAATGCACAGAGGGGCACCTGGATGGCTCAGTGGGTTAAGCCTCTGCCTTTAGCTCAGGTCATAATCTCAGGGTCCTGGGATTGAGTCTGGCATTGGGCTCTCTGCTCAGTGGGGAGCCTGCTTTCTCCTTTCTCTCTCTCTCTGCCTGCCTATTTGTGATCTCTCTCTGTCAAATAAATAAATTCTTTAAAATAAATAAATAAACAAAATATTTTTTAAAAAATGCGCAGAAACCAGTTGCATTTCTGTACACCAGCAGCAAGACAGAAGAAAGAGAAATTAAGTTAATCCCATTTATAATTTCACTCAAAACTGTAAAATACCTTGGAATAAATCTAACCAAAGAGGCAAAGAATCTGTGCTCAGAAAACTATGGAATACTTATGAAAGAAATTGAGGAAGACACATAGAAATGGAAAAATATTCTATGCTCATGGATTGGAAGAACAAATATTGGTAAAATGTGCTACATTTAAAGCAATTCCTGTCAAAATGCCATCAACTTTTTATCGCAGAAATGGAACAAGTAATCCTAAAATTTGTATGAAACCAGAAAAGACCCTGAATAGCCAGCGGATTGTTGAAAAAGAAAACCAGAGCTGGTGGCATCCCAATCCCAGACTTTAAGCTCTATTACAAAGCTGTAACCATCAAGTCAGTATGGTACTGACAAAAAACAGACACACAGATCAATGAAACAGAACAGGGAGCCCAAAAATGTACCCTCAGTTCTATGGTCAACTACTCTTCGACAAAGCTAGAAAGAATGTCCAATGGAAAAAAGACAGTCTCTTCAACAAATGGTGTTGGGAAAATTAGCCACATGCAGAAGAATGAAACTGGACTATTTCCTTACACCATACATAAAAATAGACTCAAAATGGGTGAAAAGACCTCAGTGAGGCAGGAATCCATCAAAATCCTTGAGGAGAACACAGGCAGCAACCTCTTCAACCTTAGCCTCGGCAACTTCTTCCTAGCCAAAGGCAAGGGAAGCAAGGGCAAAAATGAGCTATTGGGACTGCATCAAGTTAAAAAGCTTTTGCACAGCAAAGGAAATAATCAACAAAACTAAAAGACTAAAAGACAACCAACAGAATGGGAAAAGATACTTGCAAATGGTCTATCAGATAAAGGGCTACTTCTCAAACTGAACACCCAAAGAACAAATAATCCAATCAAGACATGGGCAGAAGACACGAACAGACATTTCTGTTCTGACATCCATCCAAATGGCCAAAAGACACATGGAAAAAGTGCTCAACATCACTCGGCATCAGGGAAATACAGATCAAAACCATGTCACATCAGTTGGAATGGCTAAAATTAACAAGTCTGGAAATGACAGATGCTGGCAAGGATATGGAGAAAGGGGAACCCTCCTACACTGTTGGTGGGAATGCAAACTGGTGCAACCATTCTGGGAAACAGCATGGAGGTTCCTCAAAAAGTTGTAAATAGTGATACCCTATGACCCAACAATTGCACTACTGAGTATTTACCCCAAAGATACAGATATAATCTGAAGGGACACCTCCACTCCAATGTTTATAGCAGCAATGTCCATAATAGCCAAACTATGGAAAGAGCCTAGATGTCTACCAACAGATGAATGGATAAAGAAGATGTAGTATAGATAGACAATGGAATATTACGCAGCCTTAAAAAAGACATCTTGCCATTTGCAATGATGGGACTAAAACTGGAGGGTATTATGCTAAGCAAAATAATTCAGTCAGAGAAAGACAATAGTCATATGATCTCACTGATATGTGGAATTAGAGAAACAGGACAGAGGATCCTAGGGCAAGGGAGAGAAAAATGAAGTAAGACGAAACCAGAGAGGGAGACAAAGCGTAAGGGACTCTCTTAATCTCAGGAAACAAACTGAGGGTTACTGGAGTGGAGGAGGGGGAGGGTGGCTGGGTGATGGACATTGGGAAGGGTATGTGCTATGGTGAGTGCTGTGAATTGTGTGAGACAGACCTGTACCCCTGAAACAAATAATACACTATATGTTATAATAATGATAATAATAAAAGAACTATGGAGACAGTAAAAAGATCAGTGATTGCCAGCAGTTGGGGTGGTGAGAGAGAAAGGGATGAATAGGAAGAACAGAGTTTTTTAAGGCAGTTAACCTTAAAACCTCTGTATGATACTATAATGGTGGAGACATGCCATTATGCGTTTGTCCAGAGTCAATATGCAGAATGTACAGCAAGAGTGAGCCCTGATGTAAGCTGTGGACTGTGGGTGGTTTTGATGTGTCTTTGTAGGCTCACCAGTTGTTAACAATGGACCACTCCAGTGAGGGTGTTGCAAGCACCCAGGGGAGGTCATGCATGGGGCAGAGGCTATACAGGAAATCTCTGTACCTTTGTCTCAATTTTTCTGTAAACTTAAAAACTGCTATAAGAAAATAAAGTCTTACTAAAAAAAAGAAAAGTTATCTTTCTCCTTGAATTGCCTTTGCATATTTGTAAGAAAAAAATCAGCATATGTGTGAATCTTTTAAAAAAAATTTAAAAAATAAAATTATTTTATGAAAAGTTTTTGAGGTAGGTAAATGGTTATAAAACATTAATGATCAGTTCGACGTTGGCTGTGATTACAAGAATGTAAATATCTGAAGGAAGACTTGCATAAATGAAGTCGGGTTGGTGGGATTGTGCATGTCTGTTTTCTATATTTCTCAAGTTGCAACAGTGACTTTTTTTTGAGGGGGGGTCTTCTAGTTTTTAAAAAGCTTTTTGCTTTTTTCTGCCTGCTTTCCTTGAAAAATTTTGTTCTATTTTTTTCTAGCACTTAAACTGTAGATTGAGTGGTTTCTTTCTTTCTTTTTTTTTTTTTTTTTTTTTTTGAGATTTTTATGTATTTGTTTGACAGACCAAGATCATAAGCAGGGAGAGAGGCAGGCAGGCAGAGAGAGACTGAGAAGCAGGCTCCCTACTGAGCAGAGAGCCCAACACGGGGCTTAATCCCTGGACCTTGGGATCATGACCTGAGCTGAAGGCAAGGCTTTAACCCACTGAGCCACCCAGGCGCCCTGAGTGGTTTCCTTTAAGTGTTTAACATACACACGTAATTACAGTTTTTCTAACAAAGTCTTAAGTTTTTCACTGTCTTTGCCCTCTTCCTGAACATGACAAGGATCTTCACATGTTCTAAGAATCCATTCAGTGTAACATACCAAATCTTGTTTAGAATTTAACAGTCATTTTAACATGAAAAAATAGTTTAAAACTTCTTCAAATGAATAGTTTATTTACCATTGTGTTTTTTAGCTTTGGTGTTGTATCTGTTTCCTGGGGCTTTCTTGACAAAATACCTCAGGCTGAGTGGCTTAAACAATAGCTTTGTTTCCTTATAATTCTGGAAGACAAAAGTCTGAGGTGAAGGTGTTGGCATGTTTGGTTTCTTCTGAGTCCTCTCTCCATGGCTTCTGAATGGCCATCTTCTCACTGTGTCCTTACATGGTTTTTCCTCTGTATATGCTCATGTTTGTGCCCAAATCTCCTGTTCTTGGAAGGACACCAGTCATAGTAGATTAGGGCTCAAACTCATGTCCCCATTTTGACTTAATTACCTCCTCAAAATATATTCTCATTCAGAGGTACTGGAGGTTACAGCTTCAACATGAATCTGTGGGTTAGAGGGAAGACACAACGCAGTTCAGCCCATAATGATGTTCTCTTCCATCGGGTTAATTCCCTTTTTCCTGACGAAGTTCTTCAACAAAGATGTATGGGAAGGAAACTGTGATCTCTGTATATCTGAAAACTCTTTTCCTTCAACTTCAGTAATATTCCTGAGATAGTGTTCTAGGTTGAAAGTTATTTTCCCTTACCAGCTTGAAGGTATTCCCACATTTATTTAACATATAATTATTGAGCCCCTATCTTGCATGTCAGGTGTGTCAGGGATACAGCAGGGAACCAGACCAGCCCCCTCCCTGCTCCCGGGGAGATGGCACACTAGTGGGTGGAAAGGAAATAGTATTTGTACAGGTCGCGTGAAGTTAAGTTTTCATTTCTCTAGGGTACACAACTAGGAGGTGGGATCACTGCGTCACATTTTAAAAAATGTAAAAAAAAAAAAAACCCACATCTTGATTTTATTAACAATAATAAATTTAATGGAAAGTATGGCAGAGCATTAGAAGCAGTCCGGTCTTGTTAATTGGCCCGGACATAGGCTCATTGCACAGATTCTTTCTACTAACACCTGCCTCCCTTTTACTTTGAAGCTGAAACAGACCTCTCCTATGTTAATGATATTTTCCCTTTTGTCATCTTCTAATATAGCCATCTCCTCCTTGTTCTCATAGCCCCTATCTTCCTGATCACTCTGCCTGTCCAAGATCAAGCAGGCTGGTGTATCTGGAAGCTGAGATTCGCACTTGCTCTGCTTGCAAAGCCTGCGTTCTCTCCACTGTGACCTTAGTGCTCTCCCGGGAAGACTTAAAGAGGAAATGGCTTTTGAGCTGGACCTTGAGGGAATGACAGGATTTGTAGATAAAGAAGGGGCTTTCCTGAGTTAAAATCAATCAAAATGGTTCTGTGCAGAAATTTAGCGTAGTGCCCTGAGGGTCACTGAGGGTATTCTAGAGCCCAGCTGCTCCAAGCGTGAGCCTCACACCTGTAACTTCCGGTGTAACCCTGGGGCTTACTGAAAATGCAGATTCTCCCACTTGACCTCAGACTTACTAGATCAAAAATCTCAGGGTGTAGTCCAGGAATCTGTTTTTAGCAAGCCCAGTCTACTTCACAGTAGATGATACTGTGCTCTTCAGGTGATTCTTAGAGGCCGGCAAATGTTTGAGAAAGCTCTGAGAGTTTTCTCTGTCTGCGTTACCTTTCAGAATTTCCTTGTTGTCAAGTGGTTGCCTATAAAATGATCTCAGTATACTGTAGACCAGAAACTTCCATCAGCACATTAAATGATCAATACTTCCTGATTGGGAATTACCATTGGCATCTAAAACCTAATTCATAAGCTGTCTAGCTATAGATAGACTCTAGGATAAAATTTAGCTAGTTATGTAAAGTGGTAACATAGAGGGAAAAATCCTGGAAGGATACTTATGAAACTACTGTTAAAAAATGGTTCATGGGCTGGGACGCCTGGGTGGCTCAGTGGGTTAAGCCTCTGCCTTCGGCTCAGGTCATGGTCTAAGGGTCCTGGGATCCAGCCTTCCATCGGGCTCTCTGCTCAGCAGGGAGCCTGCTTCCCTTTCTCTCTCTGCCTACTTGTGATCTCTGTCTGTCAAATATATAAATAAAATCTTAAAAAAAAAAGGTTTATGTGGGTGCCTGGGTGGCTCAGTCATTAATTGTCTGCCCTCGGCTCAGGTCATGATCCCAGTGTCCTGGGATCGCACCCCACAACAGGCTCCCTGCTCAGCAGCAAGCCTGCTTCTCCCTCTCCCACTCCCCCTGCTTGTATTCCCTCTCTCCTATGTCTCTCTCTGTCAAATAAATAAAAATCTTAAAAAAAAAAAAAAGTTTCATGGCCCTGTTGTAAGGTTGAGTTTATTCAGGGGGACTGTAACTAGAGGGTTTTGCGGTGGGGAGGGAGATTGGGCTCGACTCCAAATACAGCAAGGGAAAACGGGGATTTATATGGAAGGGCAGGGTTGATGGAAAATAACGAGAGGGCAGGGTAATTCTTAGCTGAACTGACTACTAGGATTCTTGCTGAAGGCAGATGAGAATGATCAGGTAATACGTATGGATGGGGGGGGCGGGGACTGTGGAGAATGAGGAGTTTGGTTGGATATGGAGGGTGGAGGATTCTGGCCACACTGACAGGATTCTTGCTAAAAGGGGTTCTTAGAGGACACGCGCCAGGATGGGGCTTAGTCAGGCCTAGAGGAGCCAGACTGAACTTTAGACGAGGAGAGAGTCTTCGTCACCACTAACAGTGGTGGAGGGAGGTTTTGGTGCAGAAGTAAAGGGCAGGGCTTTCACTTTCACACTCTGCGGTTTTATATTTGCCTTTTATATGTGGAGAATCGTTTATATCATTAAATAGTTTTAAAGAAGTATTTTGATAGAGAATTCTGATGTGTTTTCAAGTGGATACTTGGTTTCTTGTAGTTTAAAAGTGGTAGGAAAAAAACAACAGTATTGTACTACCCATTATCCAAACTTGGAAAACTTCGTATCTTTATTCTTTGAGAGCTGCATCTATCTTAAGACATAGTCAGGGTTTTCTTCCTTTTCATCTTAGTAGTGAGTTATATTTAGAAATAAAATTCAAATGAACTGCCTTAAATTAACGTGACAGATATTTTGTTGTAAGTAATAGCCTATGTTTGTAATCCTAGAAATGTGTAGCTGAATGTTTTGTTTAACTTATTAACAGCATTGTTCTGATTTTGAGCGTAATGGAACATCATTTGAGTCATTGTCATGGTTTCTTTTTCAGATCAGTGAGCACATTTTTAACTATTTGATTTATTGTATAAGTAAACTTGAAAATAGAATTTTGGAAAGAGTTTTGGGGGCACCTGGGAGGTTCAGTCCACTCTGTGGAGTGTGCAACTTTTGATTCTCGAGGTTTTGAGTTTGAGTCCCACGCTGGGTGTGGAGATTACTTAAAACTCTTTAAAAAAGCCAGAAAAATAATTCTTCATTGGATAATTCCTGGCACAGTTATTGTTAAGGAACGCTTTGCAAGGTGATACATTAAAAAACACTGGATGTTGGGGCACCTGGGAGGTTTCAGTCGGCCAAGAGTCCCAGCTCTTTCAGGTCCTGATCTCAGGGTCATGAGTTCAAGCCCCTTGTTTGGCTGCATGCCGGATGTGGAGCCTGCTTAAGAGGAAAAGAAGAAAAAACCTTGGTTGCTTTGATACTGATTCCTCTGGTGTAGGTTCTTTGAAGTGCCAAATGCCTTTGGACACCCTGTTTCTCAGTGCCCTTTCTTTCAGGGACCACAGCGTCTCTGTGCCCTGCTGTGCTGTGATGTCATCTGGTCTTCCTTAAGCACCAGTACAACTGTCAACCAAACGCCAACACAAACTCAAACGTGTCCCACAGTCAAGGAGCCATTTTAGATGTTCTAGGCCCAGCAGTGCTTTCTGATAGAACTTTCTGTGATGATGGAAATGTTCTGTTCTGTGCAAACACCGTAGCCCCCAGGCACACAGAGCTGTGGAGCACTTGAAAGGTGGTAAAGGTGACTGAGAAACTGAATTATTAGTGTTTCTTTTAACTTTAATGGTCACGTGTGTCTAGTGCCTACCACATGGGACAACAAAGCCATCTGAAAGGTTTGGCGAGCTTCTCTAAGGGCTTATCTGGGTCTGTGTGGGAGGCTGAAGTGTTTATCATCCTTGTCCTATAAAGTTAGGAAAATCTTCTGGTAAAGACACTTATTTCAGCTTTCCCACTTTTTCTAAAAGAAGAAATAATCTTTCTTACAGATTTTGTGCGTGCAGCTGTGTGGAAATCTTAAATACTATCAATCACATCTTTATAGTACAGTGGTGCCCCCTAATGGTAAGCTTTCTTATCACTTTTTAGATTCCTGTGCTAGTATATTTACATTCTTGCAAATAAAAGGAGAATTAGGGGTTTTGAGCAAAACGGACTCTTTTTGTCCCCCTCCTTTCTCTTCCCCCACCCCACCCCTAGTTCTCTTCTTCCCTTTTCTGCTGCCATACTATGTCTTTTGGCAAACTCCCACCCCAGCAACAAATGAGGTATAGATGAATTTGAGGCAGTTTTTGCCCTCAAAAACCCAACTCTTCACCTGGGAAGACAATAAGCAGATAATTATAATAAAGTGTGGCACATGCTTAACGAAATGTTATAGAATGGTAGAGTATAGGTAAATTGTAGTACAATGAAGGCACTATTGTAGGAATTCAGAGGGTTATGAATTCCATATTTAAGCATTCTTCATAGAACCTTGTATTTTAAAGTTGCTTTTTAAAAAACTAAATTTTATCAATTTCTATATTCCTACTTTTTTTTCCTTGACAGAAGTAACAGTTAATTATAGACACGGCCTTCCCTTGATAACACTTACTTTGCCATCCAGAAAAGAGCGCTGTCAATTTGTGGTCAAACCAATGTCATCAACAGTTGGTTCATTCCTTCAGGACCTACAAAATGAAGATAAAGGTGTCAAAACGGCAGCCATCTTCGCAGCAGGTATATATATATATTTTTTCTCACTTGTCTTTTTTTTCTTTTTCTGAACCTTTATTCTTATTCTAGACAGTTGATTCTTTAATTCATTGCGTAATAAATGGTTGGCCTTTACTGTGACCTTCATTTTTGTATATCAGTAATATAAGAAAATTAACTCCAGTGAGGGGTGCCTGAGTGGCTCAGTGGGTTAAAGCCTCTGCCTTCAGCTCAGGTCATGATCCCAGGGTCCTGGGATCGAGCCCCGCTCCCTGCTGAGCAGAGAGCCCGCTTCCTCCTCTCTCTCTGCCTGCCTCTCTGCCTACTTGTGATCTCTGTCTGCCAAATAAATAAAATCTTTAAAAAAAAATTAACTCCAGTGAATAAAGAATGAATGGAGTAAGTTTGATGTAAATTTCAGTTACTTATTTCAAAATCTTAGCCCTAAAATTTTTCCTGAGAAAATTTTAATGACCTTGGTAAGTGTGTAATTTTCAGCACAATTTGAATAATTAGAAAACAAAATGCAGCTCTAATGATTAAAATAGCTAGTGAATAATTATATAAATACTTCATTAATCTTTATTATAAAGCATCATGATCTCATATGTTTTCTGATGGCTCACTTTCAGGAAGAACCTACATATATTTTAATACCAGTAAGGTATTTAATCACTAGACATTTCAAGTTTTAGGATCTAGCTTTTATGTCTTCATGGTCTGAAGTGGTCTTAGACCTGTTGCCCCTAAAATAGAATAAAGAATCCTTTACCCCAGCCCAACATAAAGGCTACAAATAGAGATAAAGGACCAAATTTGCATTTTTATTTTATTGTAGTATTACATGCTTAGATTGAAGCATTAATGATTACTGTTACAGTTTTGAAAAGAAAATAAACATTCTTTTTCCCTGTACAAGTCCAGAACCAAATAAGGGGTAGATACAGAAGTTGGAAAAATTGAGATTAAAAATTTATTTTCTAGAGGGTGTCATGCTGAGCGAAATGTCAGAGAAAGATAGTTATCATATGACCTCACTCATGTGTGGAATTTAAGAAACAAAACAGAGGATCAAAAGGGAAGGGAGGGAAAAATAAGATGGAATCACAAAGGGAGACAAACCATAAGAAACTCTTAACTCTGGGAAACAACCAGGGTTGCTGGAGGGGAGAAGGTGGGGGGATGGGGTAACTGGGTGATGGGCATGAAAGAGGATGCTTGACGTGATGAGTGCTGGCTGTTGTATAAGACTGATGAATTGCTGACCTCTGTCTCTGAAACTAATAACTATTTATTAATTAATTGAATTAAATTTAAAAAGTTACTCAACAAATTGAGCATCTAACATATTCCAAGCACAGATCTAGGTGCCAGAGGCAGAACAGAGGACAACAGAGGTAAAACAGTCCTCCTCTTTTTGAGGTTATGTTTTAAAAAGAGAAAGAAAAGGGTGAAGGAAATATGTAGTGTGTTAGGTAATGAATATTACAGAGACAAGGCAGAGTAGGGGGCTGTGGTGGTGGGGAAGTGCCTGTGGAGCAAGCAGGTGTTTATGTGGTGTCCAGGGAGGTGCTCTGGAGTTGGGGGGTTGTTATGGGGGGAGGTGCTCATAGAATGGGGGGGCATGCTCTAGGGGGAGATGCTTGCAGAGTGGGGTGTGTGTACTGTGGGAGGAGATGCTCTCAGGGACCTGGGTGGGGGTGGGGGAATGCTCTCTAAGGTCAGGTTTTGGGAAGACCTGGAAGAGGAGAGGGAGCTGCGTAGGTGGGTGAGCTCTTCTGGCAGAGGCCCAGGGGTGGGAGTTGAGCCACTGTGGCTACAGAGGAGGCAGCTAGGTGAAGTAGGAGCAGAGGGACAGATTAGGGCAAGCTTTATTGTAGTCTGCAGTAAGGGCTTTGGATTTAACTGGAAGGGGAGCTTTCTTCCTGATAAAAACAGGATCAGAGAAGGTTTTAGTCCTGTGGCCACAGCAGCTTAGCTCTCCGTCTCTGAACTAGACTGAACGGTCCCAGGAGCATGGCACACCCTCGGGCCTTCTGCACTGGGCCAGCGCCTGCCTTCTGAGCTTTTAAGAGCCAGCAGCTAGCTGCCATCCCGTGTGCCTGGAGGGGCACCGAGCACAGCCCTTGCCCGGTGGTGTGGACTCAGTAAGTGTCTTTTAAGTGAATGAAATAAATAAGGTTAAAGCAGCAATTGACATGGACCCTGCTTGTTTCTAAAAATGTGAGTAGCTTTGAAACATAAAGCACAATGGAAAAGACAGGAAATCTTAGAGAAAAATGTCTCTTTAGACTGAGTGAAAACACTTTATTGGGGTTTACATCAGTACACCCAAGACTTGGTGAAGAATTCAAAACTCTATCATTAGCTCCTCAAGAGTGTTTCGCATCAATTTGCCACCGTTCCTGTATTAGTACAAAGGATAATGTAGTACTTGGGCTAAGAAATCATACCCAGGTGATTGCTTTTTATAGCCCTATTTGAAGGAGTAGGTTTGAAGTCATTTAAATGTAAATTTTTAAATGACACTTTCAAAGTCATATAAAGTGATTGGTGTCTTGCACATCTTTAAAAAGAGAGGTTCTGTGGGTGGAATTTGCCTGCCTTTAATTTGGGCTTGAAAAGAGTGTTCTAAGCTTGTCACAGTTTTGCCCATAGTGTGGGTTGAATTATTTGGCAATTCCTGGGAAAATGATGTCACCCCAACTGATGAACAGGAACCCAAACAGCCAAATTCGAGGAACAGACCCAGGTGCAGACTTGACTCGCTGCCTTCTGGAACAAAAGAGCTACCGAGAGCCAGATGGGAGGCAGACAACCAGGTTTTTCCTGATTTTACTAGCAGCATTACTGCGGTCATGCATATTAATGTAGTTGGAGTCGCTCTGGGAGGATGTAGCCAGGCAAATGCCAGGAGCGGCAAAAATTACCCATCCTGGACTGTTCTAAAGGGACAGTGATAGAGAAACTCCCACCCACCGACAGTGTTTTTGCTTATTGTTCAATGAATTTGCTTTCTCAACACCTGGGTTCCACTGAAGTTTAGTTCCAAAATAAAAACACCCGGCTATCTAAGAGACTGAGCGAAAGCACGCTGAGGTTAAAAATTTCAAGGAGGTTTTTGTTTTTCGCTTTTTTGGTTTTGTTTTGTTGTTTTTCTTCCTGAATTGTTCCTAGGATATTTGAAATTACTATTAGAATCTCTCCTACCATTTTCTTTTCTTTTTTAAAAATGTTCTAAAGTCTTTGCATTTTTTCTTTTTTTTTTTTTTTTTAAAGACTTTATTTACTTTATTTATTTGACAGAGATCACAAGCAGTGAGAGAGGACGAAGCAGGCTCCCTGCTGAGCAGAGAGCCCGATGTGGGGCTCGATCCCAAGACCCCGGGATCATGACCTGAGCTGGAGGCAGAGGCTTTAACCCACTGAGTCACTCAGGCGCCCCTCTCCTACCATTTTTGACGTCCGTAAAAACCACACACATGCTGACTGACTCCTTAGGTTTAATTATGTTTATTACTATCTCTGCCACCACCCCCCAGCCCCTGGAAGATTTGCCTCACACTCCTCCACCTCCCAACCCAGTTAGAACATCAGTGAGCCCTGTGTGGTAGTGGTTGGTGGTGCTGTTTGGCTATCAAGTTTGAACCAGTCAGTCTCCTCTAATAATTAACAGGTTTTAAATGTGATTACTGTGTGCCTTGCACATGCCAGTCAGGGGCTTAGCTACCAGCAGCAGATAAGGACTCTGGCTGAGCGGAGGAGCCTTGTCAGTAGGCTCTGGAGATTGGAATAGACAGAAAGCCAGGCTCAGAAGAAGGCAGGAACTAAGGGAGGACAGACCAAAGACCAGGTTAGCCTAGGATTCACCTGATGGGCTCTGCTGCTGACACCTGCACCCTCACTGCCCCCTCAACGTGTCCCCTCCCCTGCTCTGGCTTTGCTATGAAGAGTCCATCTCCGTCCCGCCCCCAAGTTTAGCCTGACCTTCTGCAGGTACAGTCTCCCCAGGAACATCTGCCTAGATGCCCCAGGCCCACTAACAGCGTGGGAGAGGGAGCCCCTGCTTGCTCTCTTTGGTGCAGTGTAATGGGAGGTAGAGCAGGAAGGGAGAGTTCTCCACGTGGGAACGGTATTGGGGATTGGAGAGCCCTGCCCCATGAAAATGTCCACTCCTGTATTATAAAAACCTGAGTTAGTAAATATTTCTCTGTATGTTGGAAAATGGTTCTTACTGTCTAAAACAAGGACTTATTCTGTACATGATTTTTTTCTTTCAGATGGCAGTGAAATTTCAGCTTCGACCTTGATGGATATTTTGCTAATGAATGATTTTAAGCTTGTCATTAACAAAATAACGTATGATGTACAGTGCCCCAAGAAAGGTAAGAGACACAGCTAGACAACTTAGCTTTTTTTTTTCCCAAAGATTTTTAAAATTTATTTGACAGAGAGTTAGAGAGCACAAGTAAGCAGAGTGGCAGGCAGAGGGAGAGAGAGAAGCAGGCTCTCTGCTGAGCAGGGGCTCGATCCTAGGACCTTGGAATCATGACCTGAGCTGAAGGCAGCTGCTTAACCAACTGAGCCACCCAGGTGCCTGCTAGGCAATTATCTTAACATTCCCCTTTAGTTGTGGGGCTTTTACAGGGAGCAAGCTTAAGAACCTTCTTAATTGACCAAATCACCAAGGATGCTTTGGAAAACTGATGTTTACGCCTTTCTTGAGAGGGTACGAATGATGAGTAGCAGTTGCCCAGCAAGGCCTTTTAGTGTCGTATCCTTTTTTTACACTTATAAGACTTCACATTAGGATCTTGAATGCTTAAACTGACATTATTGGATTAAGAAGAAGTGGGCTTGAAAATCATGAATCCATGTGTGTATCATATAACACTTAACTTTTTTTTCAAAAACAGGCTTGATTTTATCAGAGTAGTTTTAGTAGGTTCACAGGAAGATTGAACAGATAGGATACAGTTCCCATATACTCTGTCCCCTCCCCATAGCCTCCCTCACTGTCAGGCACTACATTTGTTACAATCCATGAACCTGCGCTGGCCCATCATTATTACTTAAAGTTCGTAGTTGACATTAGGGTTCTGATAAATGTCTACTGACATATATCCACCATTGTAGTATCACACAGAGTAATTCCACTACCCAAAAGTCCTCTGTGATCCGCCCGATCCCTCCTACCCACCACCCCCCAACCATCGGCCACCACTAAAGTGTTTACTGTCTCCATAGTTTTGCCTTTTTCTGAATGTCAGATAGTTGGTATCATACAATATGTAGCATTTGTAGGTTTTTGTGTGGACATCAGTTTTTGATGCATTTGGGTAAATATCACAGAGCGTGGGTGCTGGATTGTATGTTGAGAGTATGTTTAGTTTTGTAAGAAACTGGGAAACTTTCTTCCGAAGTGGTTGTACCATTTTGCATGCCCATCAGCAGTGAGTGAGAATTCCTGCTGCTCCGCATCCTTGACAGCTTTTAGCGGCGATGGTGTTTGGGATTTTGGCCATTCTAATAGGTGTGTAATAGCTTGTTTGTTGTTGTTTTTTTTAACTTGTACTGGCTTAATGGCATACGACTTCAGATGCTTACTGTATTCTTTGGTGAGGTGTCTCTTCAAGTCTTTGGGTCATTTTTTAAAGCAGGTAGTACATTTTTAAATTGTTGATTTAAGATGGTTTTGCATATTTTATTTTTTTACATTTATTTTTAAAGATTTTATTTATTGGGGTGCCTGGGTGGCTCAGTGGTTAAGCCGCTGCCTTCGGCTCAGGTCATGATCTCAGATTCCTGGGATCGAGCCCCACATCGGGCTCTCTGCTCAGCAGGGAGCCTGTTTCCTCCTCTCTCTGCCTGCCTCTCTGCCTACTTACAATCTCTGTCTGTCAAATAAATAAATAAAATCTTTAAAAAAAAAAAAAAAGATTTTATTTATTTATTTGACAGAGGTCACAAGTAGGAAGAGAGGCAGGCAGAGAGAAAGGAGGAAGCAGACTCCCTGCTGAACAGAGAGCCCAATGTGGGGCTCGATCCCAGGACTCTGAGATCATGACCTGAGCTGAAGTCAGAGGTTTAACCCACTGAGCTACCCAGGTGCCCAGGTTTTACACATTTTAGATAACAGTTCATTATCAAATCTCTCCCTTGCAAATATTTTTTTTCCCAATCTGTAGCTTGTCTTTTCATTCTGTTGGTGTTGTCTTTTGTGGAGCCGACATTTTAGTTTTAATGAAGCCCAGTATATCATTTATTCCTTTCATGGACTATACCTTTGCTGTATATAACAGGTCATCCTCCTAGCCAGAATCATCTAGGTTTTCTCCTATATTCTAGGAGTTGTATAGTTTTGCATTTCACATTTAAGTCTATGATCCATTGTGAGTTAATTTTTTTGGAGAGTATAAGGTTTCAATTTAGATTCTTTCTTTCTGTTTGTTTTTGCATGTGAATGTCTAATTCTCCCAGCACCATTTGTTGAAAAGACAGTCTTTGCTCTAGTGTATTGCCTTTGCTCCTTTGTGTAAGATCAGTTGACTCTATATGGGTCTGTTTCTGGACTCTCTGTTCGATTTCATTGATCTGCTGGTGTATTCTTTGACCACTGTAGCTTTATAGTAAGTCTTGCAATTGAGTGGAGTCAGTTCTCTGACTTCATTTTTCTTCCATACCAAGTTGGCTAGTCTAGGTCTTTTGACTTCCAGTGTAAGCTTTAGAATCAGTTTGTTCATATCAGCAAAGTATTTTTCTGGGATCTTGATTGGGACTGTGTTGAATGTATAGATAAATTTGGGAACAACTGATAATCTTGTCAGTGTTGAGTCTTGTTTCCCATGAACGTAGAGTATTTCTCCATTTACTTGGTTCTTCTTTTATGTCTTTCACCAGAATTTTATAGTTTTTCTTACAAGGATCTTGATCGTAGCTTGTTATATTTATACCTATTTCAGTTTTTTAGGCACTGATATAAATGGTAACATGTTTTAATTTCCAAATTCCACTTGTTGATAATATATTACATGTACATGTAAGCATTGGATACCTTTTTGCTGGTATTACTTTGAACAGACTGTTGTTAGATCAATTAATAAGCGAAAGGAAATACAAGTTTTAATTTTGCCTTTCCTTACTCCCTTTTTAACATAGTTCCTTTATTTACGTATATCTGGTTTTCTGACCTTGCATCATTGTTTTCCCTTCACTTTTAACAGCTTTTACTAGGTGGGGCTACTGGCCCCATTTTTTGTTCTCAACTTTAGTTTGAGAAAGTCTTCATTTCTCCACTTTTGCAGAATTCTAGGTTTGTGTTTTTTTCCCTCACATTGTCATAAAATGAACACACCTTTTAGACTTTCTAGAAGGAGGAGGATTGTATTGGAGTCCAGGTTAAGACAGCTGCCCAGGATATGCAGTCTTCACAAAGCAGATGGTGCTGTGTCAAAGGACATTTGGTGCAGGTTATTTACATTTTTTTGCATAAAATGTTACAGGTCATTAGACAAAGGACATTTCAGAAAGTTGCTGACATTAAGTTTCTAGTATATTCAGAGCTGTTGGACTTTAATCCTATGTGAACCAGGGAAGCTTCTTCCTTTTTCTTTTTAGTTCAAAATGATCTTTTGGGGTTGTCTTCTTTTTTTTTACGATTTGATCTGTCTATTTGACAGAGACCACAAGTAGGCAGAGAGGCAGGCAGAGAGAGGGAGGGGGAAGGTGGAAGGAGGAAGCAGGCTCACCGCAGAGCAGAGAGCCCGATGTGGGGCTCCATCTCAGGACCCTGGGATTATGACCTGAGCTGAAGGCAGCCACTTAACTGACTGAGCCACCCAGGTGCTCCTGGGTTGTTTTGTTTAACAAAGCATATGTACAGCATGTGCTGAGGGCAGAAGCAGACCCTACTTTGAGGTTTTGCCAAGTCGTTCTGACCTTGGTAAATGGTAAAGTGTAGGTCCTAAGACATGAAGTTGAAATTTTCTGTTATCACTCTCAATGGTGAGTTTTCCCTCTGTCTCCTCCTTGCTGGTGTCGTCTCCAGGAGTCAGGTGTAATTTTTGTGTTCTTCGGTAGGTAAAGCATTCTTTCCTCTGGTTCCTTTTAAGGTTTTTTTCTTTATCTTTGATTTTCTGCAGTTTGAATATGTTACCACCTTCTTGCCTTTTTTTTTTTTTTTTCTCTCTTGTCATATACTTATTTGTTGAAAGTTGGGCATGATGTGTCCGGTAGTAGACGCTGAAGCAAGTAGGTGTTTGATGTGAGGTGTATTATATGTGTGTCCGGCAAAGAGGCTGCTTGCTATTTGCGGTAGTGGTAGGTATCAGAGACTTGAGTTTCTTCTAGTGCCCTTGTTTTTCTCTTCTCTGTTGTTGTCTCTGGATTTCCCTGGAAATTCTTTTTTGGAATCTGCATCTTGCACAGAACAGCAGGCCTATTGATGTAGTTGTAAGGTCTTGGGGGTAAGGGGAGAAGTATCCTATAAACCTATGTTGAATTGTGGGTGTTGTATTAGCCAGAATTCCTGGGCTGCAACTTTGAGAAGAGTTTCTTAGCCTTTTTATTTTTTCCTCCACTATGTGAGACGGGAAGGCTGGAGAGGGGCTGCAGTCGGCTCGCTGACCTTCTCCCAAGCCAGATAAGGATCTGGTGAAGCTGTTTCCTTGCTGTGGAGAAAGTTATGCTGGGGGCTGATTCAGAATGGTTACTTTTCCCCTCTCCCTGCTCCAAGCACCAAGTTCTGTGTGATCTCAGACCTTCACTGTGAGAACCTGGTAGGGCTCCTGGAGGTAAAACTCACCAATGTGTTTTTGTTCTCAAACCGGTCTGCGCCGAGCCTCAGGCAAATTACCATTTCTGTTTAAGTGTTCCTGCCACTATTGGCTTCTGTTCCCAGTAAGCTGTGAACATAGACTGCAGCAGGAGGAAATTAGTAAATAGATGGCAAAATAAATAGATCAATAAATAAGGGAGGGCTCTTGTTCATAGTTAGGATGCTCAGTGTTAACTGGTAAATGTGGGGGAGGGCTGCGGGAATCCAAAGTCCTCTTGCAGCCAGATTCTCCCAATTCTGCCTCAGCCAAGAATTCTCAGTAGGTGCCGATGAGAAGGGGATAGGGTAAGGGAGGGAATTTAGATTTAAAAGGAATAAATGCTAACAATGAAGAAATGGGAGTAAGTCCCAAGGAATTTAAAGGGTTCCCACTAGTGGTTAACTGGTACAGTTGAACACCAGGGCTCCCATATCTTGTGACTTGCTTCCCATTTTTATTTCAAGCTTTTTCTTATTTTCTGGTGTAAGGTGGTCCAGGCTGATCTTGTACTCCATAGTTGGTGTCAGCCACTTCTCTGAAGATCCTTTGAAGAGAAAAAAAAAATTTTAAATTTTGTGTGTTTGAAAATTTTATAGAACTTTCTAACACAAACAAGAACAGAGAAATTAAAATGAATCCGTCCTTTCAACAGCTGTGAACTTTCTTCTGCTGTTAATTCTTCTTAAAAATCAGGGCAGTAGGGCTGCCTGGGTGGTTCAATGGGTTAAGCCTTTGCCTTCAGCTCAGGTCATGATCTCAGGGTCCTGGGATCGAGTCCCGCATCGGGCTCTCTGCTAGGCAGGGAGCCTGCTCCCTCCTCTCTCTCTCTACTTGTGATCTCTCTCTGTCAAATAAATAAAATGTTAAAAAAAAAAATCAGAGCAGTATTTAACCTCAAAGGGAGAAGGATGGTGGAAGTTGAGAAATACAGAAATTGAAATCCTTGTGAAGGTAGAAAGTTCATATTCAGTGAGTCACCAGTACTCTTGGAAGGCCTTCTGCTTCCCTTCTCTGGGTTGAGTATTTGAGGAAACAAGTGGAAATAAATGATTTTTTTTTCAAGGGCATCTCTTTGTTCTACTTGACTTTCCTCTCCTGCAAGCCCCAACATGTCACAAGCCTTAGGTCCCCGGGGACTAAACTGAGGCCTCCCTCCTGCCTGTTCTTTTTTTTTTTTAAGATTTTTTATTTTATTTATTTGTCATAGAGAGAGAAGCGAGAGCAAGCACAGGCAGACAGAGTGGCAGGCAGAGGCAGAGGGAGAAGCAGGCTCCCTGCCAAGCAAGGAGCCCGATGTGGGACTCCATCCCAGGATGCTGGGATCATGACCTGAGCCGAAGGCAGCCGCTTAACCAACTGAGCCACCCAGACGTCCCCTGCCTGTTCTTTGAGAGGAGAGCCTTCTCCCTGCCCGGGAGGGGCGGTTTGCTGGGATTGCGCTCCGGGTGTGTCCCACGCCTCCCTGGCCTCTGGTTTACCAGGTTCCTTGCTGAACACCAAGTTGGACTGACTCAGTCTCACAAAGGGAATTCAGCTAACAGGCACAGGAGATACGGTCGGAAGAAAGATGACAGAGGAATTATACTGGACTGAAGGAAAATTCAGTTTGTAAAATTATAAATTTGGAGTTAAAAAGTGTATTTAAACTCCATCTTTTCTAAAAGCATTGGCCAAATTAGATTTGAAAATTTAGGATATGAAAATGAATTCCACATTGAAGACACCTCTAAAAGGATTAAACAGCTTCTGGTTTTTTGCTAGGTGATAGCACAGAGAAACGTTTATTTATTTAGAGAAATGTTTGAGTTGGTAATACACCATACGAATTTTGCTGTAGCATTTCTGAAAGATGATAGCTTGTCACTGAACTCAGATAAACATTTCGTGTCACATAACAAAGACCCTCTCTTTGACCATACTTGAGCCAGGCACCTCTGAGCCCTCTTCTTGACTAGACCTTAGCCTTGACCTAGAAAAAAGATTGCAGATTCTCCACACAAATGATTTTGTTCACCCCCCGCCCCTAAGAGACTTGAACAGACACGCGCATGGTCTCGCAGCTCCAGGGCCTATCCCTAGGATTAGACTACAGCCCTCCTAAAATCCTTTCCTGGGAAAGTGCAACACTGTCAGGAGAACTTCCTGTTTGTTCAGGGAAAACCTGGTGATTGGCAGACAGGTCCCTGAACACCCTCTTACAGCAGTTACTTGGGAAAGCTTGCAATTATAAATCCTTTCTTGGTGGCTTTGAAGTGTACAGCTTCTACTGTCCGGAACTGTCATCTGAAGGACCTGAGAAACTCCTCTTTGAAGCGCTGATGTCCAGGGAGGGCACTCTTGCTCTCCCGGCCGCTGGGTTGCTACCTTGCTCGGGCTTGCACGGGGTCCTCTGTTGGTTTCTCTTCCGCCTAAGTGCTCATCAACAACACGAACATTAGTCTAGTCACGTTAACCAACAACCTTCACGCCCGATTTTTGTGGATTTCCCCTTCCCTGACTGCTTAAGCCCCTGACATCCCCCCTTCACCCCTGCCCCTGAAAACAGCAGCCATCTCTGCACAAACAGAAGTCTGAGCTCATTTCACCCTGGAGCCTCTCCCTCATCGCAGTGGTTACTGATTAAAATCTATCCTGATCCCTTTAGCGTCTGGCTTTGTCTGTCCTGGATATGCTCCACAGCTAGGGACGGAATTGGCGTCCCATCTGTACCTTTCTTCTATATGTAGACCTTTAAATTTTTTTTTTTTTTTGATTTTTAAAATATCATTACATTTCCCATCAAAACAAAAGGGCTCTGACTGTTCTACAAATCTCAGAAGCTTAGAAGGGAACTTCGACTTCTCACTTCTTCGTGGCAGCTGTAGCCTGGAATGTAGAAGGGACTAAAGACCAGGATAGTGTCTTGGAGGCTGTGTGGAGATAAAAGGGAAATGACTGGAGCCCTGCTGGCGCCGCTCACTGGAAGCTCACAGAGCAAGTCCTTAACCTGGGGTGCTAAGCCTCTCCGGGCAGCAGGTGTGCATGACTGGCCAGCAGATCCGTCCCGCCTTGCACCCTGCCCCCGGCCCCAGTTCTCCTGTAGTGCTGGGCAACAGTTATGGTCCTTAGGAAAGGAGCCCTGCAGCCCAGTTTGTTTGTGGAAGTTTGTGGGAGTTTATTGATCCAAAGAGGCAGAAGGATTAAGAGAAATCCATACGCAAAAGAACTTTGTTAATAACTTAGAAACTGACCTCCTTTCTTCTCAGTGTGAACCTCCTTTCAGACCTACATCTTGCTGAAAAGAACTTATACTTTAATTGCTTTTCAAAATGTATATTATACATATTATACTATCATTTACATGTTTGTATACCAGCTTCCCTCCCCGTGCATCCTAAAGTGATTTTTGGATAAATGGCTGGGGTCTAAGGGGGGAGGGATCTTAGGTTGAAGTCAGGTGTAAAAATAACCATAAGGAGAGCACTTGTGATGAGCACTGGCGGTTGTACATAAGTGACGAATCACTAAATTCTACTATTGTAACCAATATTACATTAGATGTTAAGTAACTAGAATTTAAATAAAAACTTGAAACAATGACAAAATGATCCCATAAACTCTAAAGTATTACAAACAAGGTGAGGCATGCACCTGGATTCTGATAGATGGCTACCTTTTCCTATATGAAGATTTTTAATGAAACAGTAAAGTCATATTACAAAAGAAAAAAAAGACAAAAAAACATAATGAAGTTTAAGCCTACTGTCTAATAATTTATCATTCCTGCCTTTGTTTCTGTGGGAGGGACAAATCACCTGAAACAAGAAGAAAGGCCAATCCCAGATGCCTCCTTAGGGCTTGGAGTGCCCAGGTCGCCAACCATGGGCACACAGGTTGGGTTCCCTGGACTCTGAGAGCCTGGAGGAAGAAGTGTGGTAACTGCCTTACGTACCCTTTGTGTCTTCTCTCAGAGAAACTGAGTATGGAGCATGCTACAGAGATGGACAATGTGAAATCCTTGGTTCACAGACTGTTCACGGCTTTGCACTTAGAAGAGTTTCAGAAAAAGAGAGAGCACCACTTACTGGAGAGAATTGACCACCTGAAGGGACAACTGCAACCTCTTGAACAGGTTAGGAAGCATCACCATTGAGGCTCTTTGAAAATAATACTGTTGATTGAGCACTAGCTAAGTGAATGTTTGGGGGAACGCCCTACATAGGCTCACTTTCTCCTTCAGTCCTCATAATGAGCCTGCGTGTACTGTTGCCTCTCAGTTGCAGAGACAGCGAAGGTGCAGAGCTAGTACATGGCGGCCCCACTGGATGCCGCCATCTTGAACAGTGTGTGCGCTGCCTTCCGCCCCTGGCCACACTGCCTCTGTGAATGAGGATCAGATGGGTCTGGATGTACCAGCATTCCCGGTTTCTCTTTTGGAGAACAGGCCCGTGGCCCCAGCTCTGCTTACCATACAGACAGCTGGAAAGTTAGCAATGGCTTCCTAACATCCGAAGTTAGTCACTGATGGAGGGGAAAAGATAACTTTTTTGGGGAGGCGGGGTTGGAGTCTGTTTTAAGGGAAAGAACAGCGTCTCCTAAACCTCCAATCCCCTCTGACTTTTAAAACTGGATGGGTGTCTTCTGCATATCCTTGTATCTGAATAGGAAGTTTCTGGAGATAAACTTTTTTAATAGTATCGTCTAAGGATACCTAGGAGATGGCAGAGCGAGGGACTTTGAAATTTTATTTGTTGTATTGTGTGTACCCACATTTTTATTTTTCACTTTTTAAAAAGTTGATGATATATTTACTTGTGTTAAGATTTGAAAATCAGGAAAGGTGCCAGTGGAAATTTTTCCTCCTACTGCCATATCCCCACACCCATGGGTCATTTTAGATTTTCTTCATCTGTGTATACACAAGTCAAATACATTATTTTGTTCCCTTCTTCAGAAAAGGGCATACACTGCTACATACTGTTCTCCCTCCCCTTTTTTCACCAACAGTGTATGCTGGAAGGATCTCTGCACGGGTACATAGTTTCCTCGATACTGCTGCATAATAGCTTGGTAGATGTAGGCACAAGTGTTAGTCTTTTACTCTTGAGCACCTGAAGTGGACCATGTGTGAGCAAGGCTACCTACAGGACGCATTGCTAGAAGTACAGTTGCTGGGTCAGAGAGAATAGGCCTATCATTTCAGGCTTCAGAGGACAGCGTCTTGAGTTTTCCATTGTATACCCTTCTATACTACTTAATTTTTTCTTCCCACAAGCAGATATTACCTTTATATTTAAAATAATGGCTCATCTAATGAACTGAATTGGAAATAAATGATCACTCACGAATGTGTCTGCTTCATAACTTTTCCCTAAATCAGACCTCGTTAATATAATCAGATAGGTGTTACTTTACTTTTGTTCCTTCTTTCCCTGTGACTGGGTACCCTGTAAGCTGAACCAGGCTGGTTTTGCCCCTTAGATAAAAGCTGGCATCGAAGCTCGCTCAGAAGCCAAAACCAGTGGACTTTTATGGACCGGGTTAGCCTTGTTGTCTGTTCAGGGCGGGGCGTTGGCCTGGCTCACTTGGTGGGTGTACTCCTGGGATATCATGGAACCGGTGACATACTTCATCACGTTTGCAAATTCCATGGTCTTTTTTGCATACTTTATCGTCACTCGCCAGGTGAGTAGTTTGTTAGGAAAATGGTAAGTTAGAACATGTTTTGCAACTAATTCCATATCCAACTGAAGTAATGAGCAATAAAACCTTTTTTATTTACTGAATTGCTCTCTGGGTCTGTAAAAGCTGATAAATTCTGTTGTTGTTTTCCACAAGAATAGCACATATACAGCACAGAAAACCGATAACCTCTTTAGAGAAATAAATAGTACAACTCATAAATTTCTCCGTGGAGATAAACACATCAAATTGTGTTCTGTGTCTTTAGAAATAAAATTGACTACGTATTGCAGAAACAGTCAGTAACTTTAGCTTTCATTGCATGATTATTTTGCCAAAACAGTTTCCTTTTTCTCCTTTCTATCCCAATATGTGTGATTCCTCTTCCCAGCTTGCTTGCTTTTGAGAACAGCCGCTGATCTCAAGCAAGATGAAATGTTTTCCTTGTGTTGCCTTATGCTTCCTCTGTTGGCCACTGCAAATATTTTACTCATCTGCCTTCTTTTGCTTTAGTGTTGCTAAGGCAAGTGTCTTTCTTACAGAGACATTATGTTCATTTAAAACATGTTCTTTTTTTCCTCCCCCCTTTTTTCCTTTTAGGATTATACTTACTCAGCTGTTAAAAGGAGACAGTTTCTGCACTTCTTCCATAAGAAATCAAAGAAAGAACATTTTGATGTGGTGCAGTACAACAAGTTAAAAGAAGATCTTGCTAAGGTACCCTGTTGGAAATACGACCTCTTGTGACTGGTCCTATTTGGGCTCTTTGGGAGCTAGAACATAGTATCAGGGAAATCCCTAAGTTCAGGCTTGGTCCTCAGTAGACTTCTGTGTACTCTGCTTTGCTCAGTGAAACAGTTGATGTTTCAGTTGATGCTCAGTGAAACAGTGTATGATGCTAATTTCACATCCTACAGTTTTGGTTTTGACTCTCATATTCTGCATGGGGATGTCTTTTAATGTGTGGGGGGAAATGTCTTAAATGACTTTGAGATCGTAAAATAATAGTTTCCAGTAGCAGTTCTTAATTTTTATTTCTATTTCTATTTCTGATTTCTATTCACATTCTGAGTATGTGTTTTTAAAGAAAATTGTCCAATATCCAGCTCAACTTTTTTCTTCTTCTTCTTCTTTTTTTTTTTTTTTAATTTTATTTTGGAGCAGAGGCACAGGGAGAGGGAGAGAATCTTAAGCAGACTCCATGCCCAGCACAGAGCCTGATGCGGGGCTGGATCTCACAACCCTGAGATCATGACCCGAGCCGAAGTCAGAGTTGGAAGCTCAACCAACTGATCCAGGCAGGCACCCCTCAAGCCCAACTCTTAAAAACATAAAAGAAAGTAGACTTTTAGGAAGATGAACATCGGTAAAACATGTTAAGCTTTTTAAAGGTGTTTATAACTTCTCCTCCTTAAAAATAAGAGTCAACATGGATTCCTCATTTCATCTTTTCCATCTTTCTGGTGAGAAAAGGGAGGTGCTTAGTTACTTGCCCAGGTATTACACTGTAGAAAGTGGGGAGACAAGGCTATGAACCCACCAGCCTGACTGTGGAGCCTGTGCTCTGAGGGTCTTCCACATAATCTGTATCTCAGGCAGCTTTTACTCTGGCCTCTCAGTGGACTCATTAGCTTGATTCAGATGCTACACGCTTCTTAACACATTAACTAGATTTTTAATTTTTCTTAGTAATTTTACAAGAAAAACATTTCAGTAAAAATCTCTTCCGTTGACTAATGCATGCTCCTTTAATAGCCAATATTCATAATGTCTGTTACCTGTAACATTCTAAACTACCCATCTCTCAAATTAAAAAAACAAATTCTAGAATTCAACTTGTAATCCAAGAGTTGGGGATGATAAAACCTTTAACAATTTTTTAAATTTTCTAAAATCACTACTTAAGAAAAATATAGTATTATTTTTAATTGGCGGGTACTCTTACATTTGAATGATATAATCCAAGGAGGCTAAAGGATGGATGTTCTTCCCACTGTTTGATAGTCCTGGGCGTTTAAGATTTAAAGTAGCACCTATGGGGGCGCCTGGGAGGCTCAGTGGATTAAGCGTCTGCCTTCGGCTCAGGTCATGATCTCAGGGTCCTGGGATCGAGCCCCGCATCAGGCTCTCTGCTCACTGGGGAGCCTGCAGCTTTCTCCCTCCACCTGCTGTTCCCTCGCTCTCTGTCTCACAAATAAATAAATAACATCTTTAAAAAAAAAAAAATAGCACCTATGAAGTATTCTTTTAAGGCAGTAATGTTGAGGAAGAAGGGAGAATGATTGGTCCCAGTGTTTTTCTTTTCAAATAAGAACTAGAAAAACCATTATAAAAGGAACAGCAAACAGCAAGAACTTGAAGGATATATTAGAAGCCTTAAACTCTTTTCAGAAAGGATCCCTACTCATCAAAATACTGTAGACATTTGCCATTAGTAGTTTCAATAGGTTTATTAACCTAAGGATGCATTAAATTTATAGAATTCCTCTCCTGCAGTAATGCTGTTTCTCGTTCTCTTTGATCACGTACTTTTTTCTTTTTCCCGTTGACAGGCTACGGAATCCCTGAAACAGGTGCGCCACTCCCTCTGTTTGCGAATGCAAGGAGAGGAAGTCAATGAAAAGAATTAATCTTAGATTTTTAAATGTCATTGAATTTTTCCAGTGTGTGTTGATTCCGCAACTTAGAAACTGAAACTTTTTGAGTCCCATAGTTCTTTGAATTTGATTGTTTCAGTGTCTTTTGTCAATTAAAAAAAATGCTTGCAAAAACACAGGTATTCTTTGAAGTTCTCATTTGAGATTTTTGGTTTGTGGATTCACATGACTTTTCGGGGATTAATGCCAGAAGGAGGTTGGCTGAGTCAGTCCAAGTCAGAGCAGCTGGGGCTGGGGCTGGGGCTTGGAACTTGAGCTAAGCATCCTCGTCCTCAGACATTGTGTTCATTCTCCCTGCGAGGGGGAATGGTCAGGGTGCGTGGAATTCACTCTTATTCTTCGGTTTCCTTTAGAATTGTCTTGTCATTAATTTATTTTTAAATACATGATTATTCCAAGACCCTTGATCATTAAACATAGCTAAAGTTATCATAAAATGTCATTTGAAATGTTTCATTTTAAGTAATATCTACTGAGATAGATAGAGTTTATATGCTGTCAAGTACTGATGCAGGCTTTTATGTATACGTATTTGTAATCCTATAATCCTATGAGAGTAGCTGTTTTTAATCCCAGTTTCGTAATAAGGAAATGGAGGTACGGAGAGGCTAGTTAGCCCAAGTGCACAGAGCCAGATTTCAGCACCTACTCAGAGAAGATGATAAATCTTCATTCATTTACAACTAATGGTGTTTGGTCCATTGTCCAGGATTTCAGGGTCTGTGGGCCAGAAAGGGTGATGGTGATAACCTGATATTAGAGATTTGTTATTAAAAAAAAAAAAAAAAAAAACCCAAAGCTCCTAGTGTTTTCAGAGTTTGTCTTTCAATCAAATCAGAATCAAACTTCCTGTAGGCAAACTGTAACAGTGCACAGTGACCACTTGCTGTGTTGTCAGTGTCTTGAAACATGGAGATTTTGAATCACTACTATATTGGTGTCTTATAACTAAACTAAGAGGATGCACTAGTATGTTTTTATAATGAATATCACCAGGTTAAGCATTATGATGAGTCCTTAGAACATGTTCTGCCTTTGAACTCTGTACCTAGGGAGCCAAGACCATCAGTACGGTTAGATCAGAGTTCAGAGAAACCACTTGGGAAAGGTGGGCCTTGCCTTTTGGGTAGAATTTGGAACCAAGGGGAAGCATTTCAGGTGGGGATACAAGATGGGAGCAGGGGAGTCCTGAACTTGGTCTTGGCTCTGTATTGGTCATCCATATGGGTGGGAATCTATTTCTCCCAAACTCCTGTTTATGTTAATATTCTGACTTCTTCCCATGAATCACACGTGTTCTTACTGGCATCTAGAATGGTGAATCCTTTCCAGAGGATTTTCATTGACTTTGCCCAGATCCATGAGAGGAATCACTGTCTATGGCAGCTACAGCCTTACAAAATGTACTTCTTAAATATTAAGACTTGAAATTTGAAATGACTCCTTGATCCATGGGCTGCAGAGTGAATGTTGTGTTAGCCGAATTTAAAACCTTAATCTCACTGTGCATCTCCATAAGAGCTTTGGGTGACCAGGTCCATTGTTAGTGAGCAGTAATATTTTGAAAAGAATCTTCTATTTTTTTTTTTTTTTTTTAGTAGTCGGTCTCAAAAGTGGTCTTAAATATTCAGTAAACCATTTTGTAGACAGCTGTGCTATCACTCAGGCTTTGTTTTTCCATTTATAGAGCTTAGGAAGAGTAGATTTAACATAATTCTGAAGGGCCCTAGCTGGGATTTTCCGAATGGTAACCAGCTTCGTCAGCTCCTCACAAGAGGAGCTTTGAAGCTTTGAAGTCAGGCGTAGTGACTTCTGTTTAGCTATGGAAGTCCGAGATGGCATCTTTTCGCAAGAGGGCTGTTTAATCCACACTGAAAATCTGTTGTGTGGTCACCTTCCTGAATCATCTGAGCTAGATCTTCTGGAAAACTGTCAGCTTCTCCATCAGCACCTGCTGCTTCATCTTGCACTTTTATGTAATGGAGATGGCTTCTTTCCTTAAACCTCAGAACCAGCCAACCTCTGCTAGCTTCTGCCTTCTCTTTGGCAGGTTTCTCACTTCTCTCAATCTTCACAGAAGTGAAGAGAGTTACGGTCTTGCTCTGGATTTAGCTTATACTGGTTTAAGGGAATGCTGTGGTGGGTTTGATCTTCTGTCCATATCACTCAAACTTTCTGTCTATCAGCAGTAAAGCCGTTCCACTTTCTTACGGCTCCCAAATTTACTGTCATTTCCTTTGAGAACTTTGTCCTTGTATTCACAACTTGGCTGTGTGGCCCAAGAGGCCTTGTTTTTGGCCCATCTTGGCTTTTAACATGCCTTCCTGACCAAGCTTCATTATTTCTACCCTTTGAGTTAAAGTGAGAAACCTAGACTCTTCCCTTCACCTGAACACTTAGGCCTGTTAATAGTCCTACAGTGGCCTCTACTTTCAGAATTGTTGTGGGTCAGGAAGTAGGGAAGCCCAAGGAGGGGAAAGAATGGCTAGTCAGTGGAACAATGAGAAGACACACATTTAATAAGTTGCTGTCATAGGTGTTATTCATGGCACCCCAAAACCATTAAAATAGTAAACTCAGAGATCACAGATCACCAAACAAATATAGTAACAACAAAATCTGACCTATGAGAATTACCAAAATAATGAGACACACAAGATAAGCAAATACTTTTGGGAAAATGGTGCCAATAGACTTGCTTAGGGCAGAGCTGCCACAGACCTTTGGTTGGGTAAAAACAAACCTGCCAAGCGTGAAAAGATGAGATATGCCTGTACACATCTTCTTTATCCATTCATTTCTTGAGGGATACTTAGGCTGCTTCTATAGCTTAGCAAATTATAAATAATGCTGCAGTGATTAGAGATACATATATTGTTTTGAATTAGTGGTTTTGTGTTCTTTGGTAATTCTAGTAGAATTACTGGATTGTATGATATTAATATTTTTCACTTTTTGAGGGGACTCTGTGCTGTTTTTTATAGTGGCTGCACCAATTTACATTTCCACCAGCAGTGCACAAGGGCTGCCTTTCCTCTACATCCTGACCGGCGCTTATTGTTTCTTTGATATTAGGCATGCTGACTGTTGGGAGGTGATAGCTTATTGTGGCTGATTTGCATTTCCCTGATGAGTGATGTTAAGCATCTTTTCATGTGTCTATTGGCTATTTGTTTGTCTCCTTTGGAAGAATGTCTATTCAGGTCCTCTAACCATTTTTTATTTGGATTGGTTTTTGTTTTCTTGGTGGTGAATTGAATGAGTTCTTTATATAATGTCAATATTAACCCTTTATCATGTATATAACTTGTAAATATCTTCTCCCATTCAGTAGGTTGCCTTTTTGTTTCATTGGCTTCCTTTGTTGTGTAAAAGCTGCTTAGTCTGATATAGTCCTATTTGTTTTTGCTTTTGTTGCTCTTTGCCTGGGAGCAGAAACTCAGACCAAATGTGCAAGAGCTTTCTGCCTATATTTTCCTCTAGTTTTATGGTTTCAGTTCTCACAATCAAGTCTTTAGTCCACTTTGATTTTATTTTTACATATGGTGTAAGAAGTGGTCCAGTTTCCTTCTTTTCCATGTAGCTCTCTAGTTTCTCAGCACCATTTATTTAAGACTTCATTTTTTCTTAAAGACTTTGAGAGAGACAGAGGGAGGTGGCGGGAGAGAGAATCTGAAGCACACCATGTGCTAAGCAGAGCCCAACATGGGGCTCAATCCCAAAATCCCATGCTCATGACCTGAAACCAAGAGTTGGACACTTAACCAGCTGAGCCACCCCGATGCCCCTTTAAGAGACTGTCTTTTTTCCCATTGTATGTTCTTGCTGTCTTTGTCAAAGATTATTTGATTGTGGGCTTCTTGTTTTGTTTCATTAATCTGTTTTTGTGCCAGTAAGTACCATGCTGATTATTATTGCTTTGGAATAGCAACATAGTTTGGAATCGGGAAGCATGATACATCTAGCTTCGTTCTTCTCAAGGTGGCCTTGGCTATTTGGAGTCTTGTGTGGTTCCATACAAATTTTAGGATTCTTTGTTCTAGTTCTGTGAAAAATGCCATTGGTATTTTGATAGGGATGTCATTGAATCTGCCAATTGATAGTTTAGGCAGGATGGACATTTTAACATTATTAAACCTCCAATCCATGATCATGGTATATCTTTCCGTAAAGGTTTTATTTTTTTTAAATGTGAGAGTTGAAGTTCTGTATAAAAAGTGATAAAACTGGCAGCTTCTGGGTAGCTCAGTTGGGTGAGCTGTGCCTTCAGCTCAGGTTATGAACTCGGGGTCCTGAGATTGAGCCCCATATTGGGTTCCCTCCTCAGTGGAGAGTCTGCTGCTCCCTCTCCATGTGTCCCCTCCACACCCCCCTCGTCTTTTCTAATAAATAAAATCTTTTTTTTTTTGAAAGACTTTATTTGACAGAAAATGAGAGGAAGCACAAACAGGGGGAGAAGAAGAGGGAGAAGCAGGCTCCCTGCAGGGAGCTGGATGTGGGATGTGATCCCAAGACATGGGGATCATGACCTGAGCTGAGCCAAAGGCAGCGGTTTAACCCACTGAGCCACCCAGCTTCTATAATAAATAACATCTTTTTTAAAAAGTGGAAATCCATATGTAGATGAATTTGTATGACCAAGTAAAACTCTACTCTGAATAAATAAGAAAGTGAATTAGAAAAATTAAAATATGAATTTCAAATATTTTATTAAGGAAAAACAACTAATTCTTGGATTTCAAAAACCTTTAAAAACACTATAAAACTTTTATAAAAAACAAAATACAAGTTAAATCAGCCAGATATTTTGAGTAACCTTGTGATTTACTATAAAAATCAAGTATTACAAATCCTTGTGGATTTTTATAGTAATTCCCTGAGGATTTCATTTCACATGTATCAAAACCCTTTCACCATGTCTAATACCAATATGAACTATTCTTTAAAGTTCTCATTAAACCTTTAAGACTATAAATCACTTTATCATAAATTTCAACCTAGTGGTATTTATTTATATAAAAAGATGGAAAATCTGTTTTGAATATAGATACATAAAACAAAATAGTCCCTATCATTTAGATTTCGGAAAGAAATGCAGCTTTTTAGTTAGCATTGAGGCAAAGCAGGGAACCTGCTTCTTTCCAATTGCATTTGGGTCTTTGCAAAAGTCCACTCGGCGCTGAGAGACTTTCCTGTTCACCAGAGTGAGGAGTTCCGTGAACTCCAAGGAGGAGCCGAATTTCCCCAGCATCTCACACAAATCTTGAATGTACCATGAGCCATTCACAGTTTCCCGATGAGAATAATAGCCTAAAAGGAAGGAAAAGGACACTGAAGTATTTTTGGCTTTTGGTTACTTCGAGTTTTTAATGCACCCCTACAGAAACAGAAGTTCTCAACAATTCTTAAAGACTTAAGATATGTCCGTTTCAAAACTTTTCTCTGTTGACTAGTGTCATATGAGAAAGGGATTGATTTATATAGTTTTATAAAAATGGGGTTAGTTCTAAGTAGTTTCCTTCGTTTCCTGAAAAGTCCCAAGACACAGTAGCCAGGCAGAGATTCTGACACGAGACTGGAAAGAAAAACAGTTTGCTGCCCTAGCAAGGAACAGCAAGCATCTATCTAAGTGTTTTCAACAATGCTTTCCACAAATACCACTATGACACCATCATGATAACGGGCAGCTAATATTCAGTATAACTTGTAAGCTGCCACGGTTCCCAGGAATGATTTTTCTGTAAGTCACTCTACACTTGAGGTCACCCTGTGCCATGTGATCAAAGAAATCTGTTCTTCTAAGACTGAGCGCCAGGATCAAATCACTGCGGCCCATTTGTGATTGGTAGTGAACAGCCACCCACCTTCTGCCACAGAGTAGCACATGAGGAAGTCCGCTCCAGCAGGCAGCGTGTGCACGGAGGCCGCATCCACCTGGGTGACGTTGGCCTCCAGTGCGTCGGTCTGATGATCCACTACATCCAGAGGAATGACTGGCACGTCATGCTGGTCTCCCCGGCATGCCTAGGAGAAAAACCACTCTCTGGTCTTACCTAAGCTCTCCTTCCCAGTGCTTCAGGCTTACAGTCAATGTGTCCTTTCGTTCATCATGATCATTACGTCAGCAGCAACAGAAGCTGCTTTATAAGATACGTCAGAAACCACGCCATCGAGTTTCGGAGCATACAAAGCTGACTGGTTTTCCCCACTTAGGTTTTCTTCTAATTAAGGTTTTCAAAAAATTGGCATCCTCAACTGTATACCAAATTGTGTTGATTGAAAGGTATGCTCTGGAGAAAGCCTCTGTGGTTTTAAAGTTTCTAATGGATCAGCCACACTGTAGGACCAAAGATGCACCCCTTCTTCTAAAAACTGTGGTCTTTGCCTAGTGTTTCTATTCAGTCAGGGAATGTATGCCCAGACTGGGTTGTGCTTAACCAGCTGCTGCCATAAATTGTCAAAAGGACACCACGTGACCCAAGAAGACATCTTTTACTGTGCCCTTTTCTTTTTGCTCATACTTTAGAGTGAAGTCTCAAATTCTTACCTGCTAATCCTGACTCATAGATGGGCTGACATTAATTTCTACTCTTAAATGACTATTATGGCTGAATTTTGTCACCCCCCCCCCCATTTATATATAGAAGTCCTAACCCTCAGTATCTCAAAAGTGACTGTATTTAGAGATATGGTTAGACGAGGTCTGTTATGATTTTAATTTACCATAATTGGTGTCTTAGATTAGGGCACAGAGGAGACCATGTGAAGGCACAGTGGCAAGACAGCCACGTCCAAGCCAAGGAGAACTGATATGATACCCTTATCTAAGACTGCTAACCTCTGGAACTGTAAGAAAATGAATTTCTGTTGTTTAAGCCACCCAGGCTGTGTACTTTGTTCTGGTGGGCCTAGTACACTTAATACAGTGACCTAAGAAGATTTGACAGTGCATTTTAAATGCATCTCTCATTCTGAAATGCTTAATGAGTTATAAGCTATTTATTTATTGTGCAAATAATAATAGGGCAAGAGCCGCCAAGACTTACAAGCTTTGAAAGAAAAAAGTCATGAGTGATTTCAGTTAAAGAGAAAATCCCTAATACTCCATTTCTACTGGGAGATTTTAACCTAATTTCCTATTCCCAGGCTTCTTTTCAGCCCTTATTTTCCACTGTCTTCCTATCTAGCCTATAACACCCCTAGAATGTGCTGCTCTCACCTGCCAGCTCAGAGGCAGTGAGCTGGAGAGTGAGCCTTTACAGAGGGCTGGCGTGTGCTGGGCACTGTTCCCAGTGTGCCCGTCTGTTAGGTCGCCCATCCTCCCAGCGACATCATGAGACGGTGCTATTTTATCTCCTTTCACAGATGAAGAATCGGAGGCACAGAGAAGTAACCTGGTGAAACATTTTCCTCCTTTGTGGCTCTCACCGCATAGCAGCCCGCTAGTTATTTCGAATTCCGTTGTCTCTGACAGCCACTCCCCTTTTCACGAAGCAATCATGTCATTATTTTCCCTGATTTTTCCCGTTCGCTGGGGTGTCTCCCTTAGCATCTTTCCTCTGCTCATTGCTGTCCCTCAGTTCTGTTTTGCACTCACTTTTCAAGCTATACTTGATAGAGTAAACTCAGCTACGCCCATGGCTGCCATTACCATTCACCTCCTCCTTACTTTCAAATGTACTTCTCCAACCCAGGCTGCCTGTCTTAAGTTCTAGAACTAGAACTCTGCCCATATGTGACAGATACTCCAAGGCAGCTGTCCCAACAGGAAACCATGGATCATTCTCAACTTCCCAGGGACCCCCCTGCCCCCTCCCCTCAAGGCTTGGTGGCAGCTGGAATGTGGCCATGCCCCCATGCTGTTCATGGAAATACAGAACTGCAGCACGAGAACACTGTTTGGAACCTTACTGATGTGCCAGATGAGATCCTTCGGGCCCAGACACATCTTATCCCTAATACCAGTGTGGTAGAGGGGAGAGGTGACAGGGTGAAGTAAGCTAGGACCAGAACTCGCCTGCAGTCGGCCCACTAGCCTCCCTGCACAGTGCTCTAACACCAGAGACCCTTCCTCGGGGAGCTCCAGCTCATGTGGGGCTGGACGGTGGCACATTGGTTATTTTAAGTCCTTTCAAATGTCAGTCTATTAATAAACTGAAAATCTTTATCATTTATTCCTTGTTAAGAAGGAATTACTAATAATTGTAATTCTGATTGGCTGGGAAGCCAAAAGGGCCTTTCCAATTATTGGAGAGTTACTTTCAAAATTGGCTTTAATTCTTAATAATCATGTGTACAAAACCATGGACTTTACAGTTCAGACTGTACAAAATCAGGCACCTGGGTGGCTCAGATGGTTAAGCATCTGCCTTCAGCTCAGGTCATGATCCCAGGGTCCTGGGATTAAGCCCCGCATTGGGCTTCTTGCTCAATGGGAGCCTGCTTCTCCCTCTGCCTCTCTCATGAAAAAAATAAATCTTCAAAAAAATTATAACAGAATCAGTCTTACCTGAATGATAAATATTTTGGGTTTTCCAACTAGGCTTTGACATTTGTCTCCTTTGAATAAGCCAGTCAATGTCTGAATTTCAATTTTGGCATCATATGCGTAAATGTGATTGCCTTCACCATGACTCAGGAAAACACATAAAAAGCAGTCGGCATCCGTGTGGCTAGAGGTTGACGCTATAAAGGCAGCCAGTAGTTCACAAAGAAATGAAGATGTTTATTATGTACCTATAAAAATTCAATCTAATACAAGAATAAAGTTACAGATGGATGAGGAAATTTTTATTTATTTATTTATTTATAAAAGATTTTATTTGACAGAGAGCTCAAGTAAGTGGAATCGCAGGCAGAGAGAGAGAGAGAGAGAGAGGAGGAAGCAGGCTATCCGCTGAGCAGAGATCTGATGCGGGGCTCTATCCCAGGACCCTGGGACCATGACCTGAGCCGGCAGAGGCTTTAACCCACTGAGCCACCCAGGTGCCCTGGAAAATTTATTTTAATAACTGTAAAAAGGAAGTAATAAAACATAACCTAGTCTTTAATCAAACAGAATAATTTACATCATACTGTCTCTGATTTTTAAAAACCTACTAAAAGTTCGGAGAGTTTAAAAACGAATTTCATTAGCTTTTCTGCAACAAAGAATAATGACATGAAAAACATATTGGGAGGACTGTGGCGACAAAATATATGTCACGGAGCAGAGAGCTGAGGGTGGCCTGGAAAGGCCTTGGTGACACTCTGGTCAATGGCTCTGTGTGGCTGCGCCTCTAGGGAGCGTGCCGACTTCGCTCCCTGTCTGCAGCACTGAGGGTGAGCAAAGCCGAACACCCACAGGTCAAAGAGGTCTGGTACAGAGGTGTCTCAAAAAATTAAAAATAGAAATACCATCCAATCCAGCAATTCCACTTCTGGAATTCACTGATGAAAACAGAAAACCTAATTTGGAAAGAGACACCTGCATCCCCCAAGTTCCCTGAAGCACAATGGCTAAGATGTGCAAACAACCCAAGTGTCCATAAGTGAAAGGAAGGAAGAAAATGGGGATATAGGTATCCGGATATATAGACACACACACACAACGGAGTATTATTCAGCCATAAAAAAGGAAATCCTAGCCTTTGCAATAACAAGGGTGGACTTTAAGGGCGTCCTGCTGAAAGAAAGAAATCCAAGACAGACAAATACCATATGATCTCACAGGTGGAATCTAAAAAAAAAACCAAAGCTACAGATAGAGAACAGATTGGTGGTTGCTGGCAGGTAAGGTAAAGTGGGTGAAAGGGTACAGACTTCCAATTATAAGTCATGGGGCTATAACGTGCAGCATAGCGCCTATAATACTACTATATATCTGAAAGTGGCTACGTAAATTTTTAAAATGTAATTTGTAATTTTGTATGGTGAGAGATGGTGAAAAGACAAAGGTGTCCATTTTACAATGTATACAAATACTGAATAATGCGATACACCTGAAACTGATGTTATGTATCACACTTAATTTTTAAAAAGCCCTACAGTTTAAATACGTAAATACTGTAATAGTCCATTGCAAATAACTTGAAAATCCATGGCATGCAGTAATTATGGTAAACGTAAGTTAGATTACCTACTGTGCAGTGATATAGAAGTTTAGAGATAGTATATGTAAATCCACAATTTTAAAAAAAATTCACAATATTTTGAGGCCAGTAAAACACTTGGATATGGAAAGAGTCCTCTGAAACATGAGAGCCCAGCATCTGTAGTGTTTGCATTGACTTTTAATTGCCAAATGAGAAGGTCATTTCCTTCATTTCTAGAATAACAGACTGTAATAAGTGGATGCTAAACATACACTTTGGAGGCATAACACTTTGCAAGAGTCTTAAATCTGGTGGGTAACATCCAAGCAGAAAGGCACACTAAACCTGTAACCCACGCTAAATTAGTTGGTAAGACTTTTTTGACAACACAGTTAATTATCTGGATGCCTTTACAGATAGGATACTCCATTCCCCCAGAAGGTAAATAGGAAAACTACTTACCCTCATGAATTTTGAGCAGTAGTTCTTCTGCTCTGAGATCATTAAAGCATTTCACTTCAAATCCTAGTTCTGAAAACCTGGTGATAAACTGGGTATTAGTGTAGGAGCTATTCACAGTGGTCAGATGCCTGCATTTACTTGGAATATATACATCTATACAAGTTTTTAATGACCTACAGATTGACCTTCAGGAGGAAAGAAAAAATGAAATGTGAATGAACTATGACAATGATGGTTTTCCTTGAGCACCCACAGTTGGGAAGGATTTACTCATAACTGATTCAAGTCAGAATGTTGCCGGCTGCTGTGCAATTATGTAATGATGCAGAGCCCATTAACATTTAACAGAACAAGGTGAGGAAGGAAATTCAGGCAAGTTCTCAAGGGACCTGTGCCTTCATGAGGCACAGCCTCAAGCACTCTTGCCAGGTAATTTCCTCAATATGGACAAGTTTTGGTAAGTATCACTTAAATATCCCGTCGTCCTGACACGTAGATAAAACCAGTACCTGCGTGTAAGATTGTCTCTGTCTGCGCTGGTGCCCCGCCGTTCTGGCAACATTAAATGCCAGAAGAACCTCTCGTGGTTGAAGATTAAAGCAGTTCCTCTCCTCTTGTGGTCCATTTTGTACTTTTCTGCCGGATCAAATATTTCACTGTTAAGGAAAAATTCAAACAATAACCACTTTTAAGTCCTATTAAATAATGAGCTCCTCCAAGCCCAATGTCAATGTGGAGGGTAGACAGAGGTCTGCTGTCTGCGCCTCCCCTGCTAGGCTGACATGCTTCTGGTGTGCACTGGGCAAGCCTCACCGCTGTTCTGGCAAGGAAAACCCGGATATGTTTCTGTACTGATGGGTCAACAGCAGCCATCCTCAGCACCCCGACCCCCAGTCCTTCCAGGAACGTCTTCTCCACAGTGCAGGAACCAGGGACAACAGCACGCGCAGGCCCCAGCTATGGTTCCAGCACCCACGCCACACCAGTTACTAGATATTTTGAACCTCACTGTAGGTCCTGAAACGACCAAAGGCAGCAGCCAAACCACAGGTCGACCAGCCCCTGGTCCCAACACTAACACTCGCCGTTCTCGGCTCTGCTAGCTCCCAGGTGCCCTTCTTGCTTCTTGTAGACTGATCACGGTCAGCAAAGAAAGAGGCCTTCATTACGAAAGTGCACATTTTTACCTCTTACGGAAGGCGTCCATTTCTGTCACATTTTGTTCCTCACCTTAAAAAAAAAAAGTTGAATTTTATTAATTTGCTGTCTGACTTGTGGTAAAAACACAGCAGTCCTCCCACACTGTAAATCCTTCTAGTTTTGCTTGGTTTAAAAGTCAAGTATGAAAAGGGGAAATAGTAAGGGAAACTGCTTCATAATAAATGACTAGAAATTAATTGCTCAATTCTTTCTCACCCTGAACTCTTATTGGCAAAATAGGAAGGAGTATTATCAAGAGAAATGGAGAAAACAGTATGCAAATACATTCACTATGGTGACATGGTTCTGTGATTATGGACCACTGCATATGAAATATAGAACTGTTCTGCAGAAAATGTTTTTGCAGATAGTCCATATAACCGAGAAGCAATTAATAGCAGAGGGAAACAAACAATGTAGGGATAATATACTGGATTACCCTATGGGCTGGAAGAGGTAGAAGTCTGGAAAAGGGAAGGGCCAAGAGCAAAGGCTTAAATTTTTGATCTCCCAAATGAAACACATGCATTTACAACCCACCCCATGAAGGGGACCCTATGTCCCCAACCTGTGATCAGACTTCCCCCACCCCCTAGGCTGCCCTTCACTGGATCCTCCTCTAATCCTTGGAGCAGTGTTGTGCAACAGAACTCTGTCTGCTGATGGACTCCTGCACTTGTGCTGTCCTATATGCCAGCCACGGGCCACAGGTGGCTGCCGAGCACTTGAAATGGGGCTTGTGCAGCTAACGAACTCAATTTTTAATTCATTTTCAATAACCACACATAGCCAGTAACTTCCGTACTAGACAGCACAGTCTAGCATCTCTTACAATAAAGGCCCAGGACTGTTTTTACCTTATAAACTTAACAGCCCCAGGGGAGAGAAAGTAAGGAATAAACAAATATTAACGGTATTATAAGATGCTCTCTCCCTTGAGATCACTGAGGGTAGCACAACAGACCCTCCCACATCACCTTGGAACCAGGAGGCTCCCGTTCCCTTCTGTCCCTGACACCTGATTGTTCTAGCCTCACATCACCTCCTCGCTGAGGGCAATCTGCTCTGGGAGCGGGAGGCTGGAATTCAATTCCATGCCCTTCACCGTCGCTTTTGGGGCCTATTCTTCCTGGAATCCACCCCGCATCCACATCCAGCCAGGAACCCACGAAGGCTCTCTGCTGTCCAGTAGACCCTAAATCAGTTTTTCTCAACCTCAGTGTTAGTTCCTGGTGTGGGTGATAAAATGTCCATTCCTGGATCCTAACCCAGATTTGCAGTTTCAGAATCAGAATCCCAGGGGAGGGGGAATCGCTTTTGCCCCCGGGGATACTTCCCCTTCCACAAGCCGCTCACCCGAGGCTACATCCTACTCTTCCTACTCCACAAACTGCTTTACGCGGAAACTTCTCCACCACACAGTGCTCTGAAGAGGACAGCACACAATTCATGCTACCCAGGATACTGTCTCCATGTTCTGCTCTACCTGGGATCCTTGTACCCCACGCCCTGGCCTCTGGGAAACACTCCCTACCAGATAACGGGATCCTTCCCAGCAGCCACTGCTGCCCCGGGGCACACCTCCCGACCGCGCAGTGCTCCCCTGGGAGAGCGGCTTCACTCACCCTCTACCAAATACACCTCCTGCTCCGCCCGCCCCTGGGGCGCACCCGTTGCTCCACACACGGCTCTACTGGGGAGTACCTCCTACTCAGACTCCGCCCTACTGGGGGACGCTGCTCTTTGAACACACTGCTTTACTGGGATAGTTTCTACCCCACACACCGCTCTCCCAGAGCTCCTACTCCCCACGTGGCTTTACAGGGAATCTTCCTCATAGGACAGTGCACTATATGGGATACTAACCTGGCACGAGGGCACTTTCTACCAGACATTACTTCACCAGGGACAGCTCCTTACCACATACACCATTCTTCTGGGGAGACTTCCTACATCACACAGTTCCGCCCAGGAAATCTCTTCCTCCCTACACTGCTCTGTCCTGAATACTTCCTACTGCACACCCCATACCCTGGGATTACTTCCTCCGCTCCACGCTGCTCTACTAAGGCAGAGGAATTTTCTCTCCTTCCATTTTCAAAAGTGGTTCAGGATCCACCTCCTTTTAATTACCCCACCTCTTTAAGCCAGTTATATGATAAAGAAAAAAACATCTCAAACTAAACCCATTCAATCCTTGTGTGAAGGACAGTCCCCTCATTCATCCCCCCACAAACCTGCCCCGTTAGGAAAGCACTTAGCTCCAAAGTGGCACACAAAGTAGAGGACCCGGGAGCCTACCTCTTCCGGCCCCTGCTCCACATCGGTTAGTGAGCCCAAGGCAGCTTGAAGCATAGCAGAGGGAAGCGGTGCCAAACGGCCGGTCACCAAACTAACTCAAATCATCGAGGGTGAAAGCACTGGGAGATGTACGCTCGACTGGGTCTTCAAAACTAATTTTTTTAAAAAAATATCAATGAGAACTGTCCTGGAGTTTCTCTCGGGTTAATATGGGACACAGTTATGTAAATAAATGACATCCACACAAAGAAAAATACTCATTTTTTATAGTCTTGAGGAAGGAATTGCACCAATCGTCCTGGCTAGGTGTAATTTCAGCTGTCCATCTGGATGGTCTCAAACAATGCCCTCAGCTTGGACGTGACCTATAGACTTAGGAAAGATAGCTAGTTTCAGGTCACCCCAGATAACCTAAAATCACATTCAGTTTCAAAGTTAACAGACATGGCAATCTCTGAGGGATTTTTTAAAGGTGTTTTGTTGTTACTGTTAGTATCATGGAGGCGGGGTGGTGGTGGTGGTGGTGGGGGAACTGGGCTCTGAGAACTTTAGTTCCGACCCTGGCTAGCTCAGAGCTGGCTCTGATACTAGCAAGCGCCCCACATCGTGCAGAAGCAGTCAATGGCCAGGTCCACATGCCATTCTAGTCTGGCAGTTTGTTCCACCAGAACAGAAAGCAATGGACACAGATGTTAAAACCTAAGTTTCCAACACTTTACTGGAGTTGGTAAGTTTTACTCAGGTTCCACAGAAAATAATATTCCATGACTCTTTGTGGTTACTCTGGGCTGCATGTCCTCAGCAGACAAACTTCAGGAAGGGCACACTTTAACAAAGTCATCGTTACACTGCAGGAATACAAATGAATTGTCTAAGAGGGTAGAGCGCTCTGCCATCATGGAAAAAATCAATTTCAATGGAGATACCCTATATAACACCTATAAATTCCTGTGCATCTGCAATCTATTCATCAAAAATGGGTCCATCATTAAACTTGTCTCTTGACCTCTTTTCACTTCTCCTTGCCTCTGATTTAGGCAATTTTCCTTTTCACCATGATGCACCTACGACCTCTTTGCTCCTTGAAACAGTTTAATTTTTACAGAACGAATCCCACCTTTTTCCTCCTCACCTTACTTGGATAATGCCTCCAGATAATCCTGCCCGCTAGCCTGGCACTTTAGACCTTCTTGCCCTCAGCTCCACAGCCCATGACACACAGTGGTCAGGCTTGTCCAAGGACACTAAAGTGGAGCTGGGACTGAACACCAGGTCTGCCTGGAAACTCCGAAGTCTCTGCACTCTGGTCACCAAACTAAACCCCTCCTACCAGAGACGCCAGCTACCTTCCTAAACTAAGTGTTCATTTCCCCAACCTTCTCCATTAACCAGGGTCATCGTCCTCATGCACTGCAGTACCGATCAAACTCCACCCATATTCCCTATCAAGAATCTGTTTAATAATCCTACATTGAGTAAGCTTTGTCAGGGCTAGAACACACTAAAACGGGGGTGGGGTGGAGAAAAAGGAAGGACGCAGGTTGGAAAAGGCAAGCAATGGGATTTAAAGAATGCAGGGGGAAGTATCCTGACTAGTGGTTGGCGTCCTGGAGCCCTGCCCCTGCTGCCCACCCCCCACCACGGAACCCGAAATGGGAGTGGCCGCCGGACCCTGCACCATCTGTCGGGGCAAAGGCACTCCCTGAACAGCCAAGGTGACGTCCTACAACTTGCCTCAGGGGCAAGCCCGGTTTCTTGCAGCACAGAATAAAAAGCTCTGAAATAAGGTATTCTGCATCAACCACTAGTTTCAACCTTTTCTTTCTTCTTCTTCTTCTTTTATTATTATTATTTTTTAACACTATGGCCGGGCTCGAAGTTTCTAAAGCTATCAGTGATACAATTAGTGACACGAAGAAAGTTCTGAAGTCCACGTTTAGCCGTTAATTATTCTGCAGGGAAAGATGTGGCTTCAACTCAAGTCCACAAACAGTCGTGGGTGTGGGAGAGACACTGGGGCTGTCCAAACCGTCAAGGCCTAGTTTTTGTACCCAAGTCAAGTACGGGCCTAAGCAGGGGCTCCTGCCGGGCGCTCCCGCGGGCTGGTTATGCTTCCATTATTACGCTTGCAACCACTTACTTTGTACTTAGGAGTAGAAAAAACCAGACCCAACTTCCGAGAGTCAACTTTCCAAAAGAGCAGAGCAAGCGCAGGGGGGCGCCAGCACAGGCCCTGCCGCCTTCCAGGGTTTAAATGCGCGACGTCCGGAAAGGGATAACCAACCCGCCGGAGGACAAAGGCGGCCCTGGCACGCCCCAGCGCTGGGGCGCGCGCTCGCAACCCCGAGCCGCACTGAAGCTCTGGGCTGGTTTTCTAGACCAAAAAACTAATAAGCCGTCCCTGCCGGACTTCAGAGCTTCCTTCGAGGACCCGCAACTCCTGGGGGTCGTCCGGCAGACACAGTACCCGCCTCCCACCCGCCTGCCTGCTCCGCGGAGGCTGTCCGGCACCTCCTCCCACCCCCTACCCCCTGCCTACCTGCAGGGCGGACCCCGCGGAGCCGCGGCCCGGAGCTCATCGGGGCCCCTAGCGCAGAGCAGACGCCCAGGCGGCCTCCCCTTCCTGCAGCCAGCGGCCGGCAAACTCCCGCCCCTTCCTCCGCCCCCGCGGGCCTCGGGAGTGGGTGGCAGCCGCGTCCGCGTTCAGAGCTTCTCGCCCGCCGAGTTCGGGTTCCCGCCCCTCGCTGCGGAGCTCGCGGGGACCAGAGCGCCCGGGGAGGGCCGATGGACGCTGTGTGTCATCCGCCCGGCGCTTGGAGACGAGCCCGGCCCTCGGGAAATGCCGGTTGCCACCCCGAGGGCACAGGGCGAGCGGGTGATCGGGAAGCGGCGGGCGATTTCAGAGCACCTGTGGGGAGCCGAGGCTCGCAGTCCCCGCCCCCAGGGCTCGCGCTTCCCGACCGCCTCCAAGGCAGAGAGCGTCGTGTTTTCTTGTTTCGTGGACAGTCCTTCCCCCGCGACAGTTACTTTATTGGACCTGTAATGACTTTAAATGCTCTTGGGATTCGGGACAAAGTAAAACTGGAGGCAACCCTGGGATTTTTAAGTCTGGCTTTCATAAGTATAGTTAATTCAGGGAAGCAATCATGCAGATATTCGGAACCCGAACTTTGGAGTCTACAGATGATGACATTTCTTGAGCCAGAGAGCCTGTTGCCCTCACCCTCATAAAATGCCCAAACAGTGCGTTAATTGGGCGCGGCGGGGCGCATTTAACCGAGCTCCGCCTTAGGTGGTGGTGGTTGGCTATTTTGTAAATTTGCTTCAATGAACAACTCTTAAGATCGGATGAAAAGGTGGCTTCCGCTTTTATAACTTCTCTGCTCCTTGTCATTTAAAAAAGTAACCATCTTCAGACTGGGAAAAGGCATCATTTCTAATACATTAAAATAAGTATAAGGTATCCGTCTTCTATAAATATTACTCTATTGGGGAGGGAAAAACAAAATTTAACGTGATAACTTTACCCACGTGTTCGGTCATTAACTAGAGTATGAAATCAGGATTTTCCTATTTGCTACTGTTCATTCTGCTGTACGTGTAAAATATTTCAAGAAATCTATTTTAGCAACTTATTCTGTAGTTAGGACATGAAATCTCATCCTCTGCCTTACATGGTTTTGCAAGGATTAAGTGAAATGACTACTTAAAACAGTGCATGGCTTTGAAGAGCTCAAACTATTTGTTACCACAATCTTTTAGCTCATTCAAAGAATTGGCCTTTTGGTTTCCCCATTACCTGGCAGGGTTGCTTAGGATGTAGGTGGTGCTCAATAAATATTTATCCATTGAAGGAGATCCAGGATTTCACCATTTGCACTCTGGACTTTATCCAGTTTGAATGTGTTTTCTGACCACCAGAAGTTCCTGTCCTTTTGCCTAATTTTCAGGGTCTCCTCTGCTTGAGTCCTGAAAACACTCCCTCTATAGGAGTGGAACAGCTGACCTTCTACTTATCTGAGAGCAGCCGATGAAAGGAATATGCTTTCCCCCTAAGTATTTTGTTATCTCAGAAAATTGTGTTTTTATAGGATATGCATGTGGTTATATTTTAAAGTAGGATTTTGCCTATCTTAAGACATAAGTACAAAGCATTCTGAGATGACTTATTTCAAAATTATAAATGTGTAATTTTAGCTTTTTTAAAGCAATAGCTATCACAATAAAATGGGTAAGTGTCTAGGACTGGCAAATAGGCTGCCTAGATTCTAACCTGGCTCCACTATTTTCTTAGCCTTGAAACACTGCACAAATAATGCAACTTAATCTCTCCCAGCTTCAAATTCTTCTCTGTAAAATGGGGACCAAGTTTACTCAAGTTTTGGAGATAGTAACTGCCAAACTTCTAGAACAGTACCTGGCCCATAGCAAGCTTTCAGTACATTATTTTTAGCTACTGAAGACTTCCTAGATCAGTTCCCAAACTGTGGTCTCTGAGCCAGCAGTATCCACATCATCTAGGAACTTAACTAAAAATGCAAACTCTGGGACCTACAGAATCAGATCTGAATGAGGAGCTGGGGGTAGGGAGAGCGGTGCCCATTAGGTGTTTTTAATGCCAGAATCCAGTGATTCAACTGAATGCTCATGTTTGAAAATCATGGACAGAGACTAATTAGAATCCTACCCATCCTGCCTTCTCAAAGAAGAAAAAAAGAACCTAAAGCAAATCCATATAATTAAGATACCCTAAAGACTGAAAGTTACTTGACAGATGGCTTGAATGTCACTTTCATAGAACTTACTGAAACTGAAGGTCGTAGCTGTCACCTATCCTAGAAGTGAAACATCTGGAATAAAATTCAGAGATAATCTCCAAATTTTAGTTTTCTTTTTCTTTTTTTTTTTTTTTCCAGTTTACCCCACTGAACCTTCTGGTTTTTCCCTATATAATCACCAAAATATTAGTTTTCTATTGTGATTCCTACACTTAAAGAAAGTTAAAAGTCAACAAAAAAAGGCTTGTAAAGTTATCAGCAAGGAGACTTGGATGTTTTGGAAACCTTTAAGCCTGAGGCAAAAAAGCCCAATATCACTATGGCTTTTGCCAAGAGGATACTATTGATTGAGTTTTAGTTATTTTTATTAATAACTATTAGTTACTTTTTGTTACACCTCATTCTTGCTTTTATGATTTGAGCAGATGGCTGGTTTTGTAAGGTTAAGCCGTGAGGAAAAACAACAAACTAAAGGGGCTACTTCAATTATTATAACCAGTCATTATACATGACCTGAATATATTGCAAGTAATATCTCTGAATTTGAACAATGCAACAAAAGATATGTGGAAGAATCTTACCTAATAGGTTTCATTCTACCTCAAAGTTACTGAAGTCAGTCTACTAAACAGTTGTGTTTATAGAAACTCCATTGTCTTCATTAGATGTTATTCTTGTTTTGTACCATGAAAAAATACTATACATTATGATTTCCTGATAATCTCATACCTTCTACAAATTTTGACAGAAATGCTTTTTCATCTTATGAAAAATTAGTTAGAAGCTAATAAAACTTTTAATTAATATTATTAGTATAGTTTACAGGTTCACTGAAAGAGAGCCTGCTCCAGATGTGTTTAATTTGCTTTTGTCCTCACAGTTCAATTCTCTCTTCCTTAGAACTTCTTGGTGCCTCAGTTTCTCCACCAGTAAAATGAATACAGCCTTATCTGTTGCTGGAAGAAGTATGTCAAAAGGTTTTAAAGACATAGCATTATTTGAAGGCAATACAGTTTTATTTAAAAATATTAGTATTGTATTTCTTGCAGAGAGCTGCTAAAAGCTTGTTTTGGGGTTTTCTTTTTGCTTGTTCTTTTTTTTCTTTATGAATTTATTCTATGGATAGGGAAAATACCATTCTCAAAATCTAAATACATGTTCTAAATCATGTGGTACATGATTCAAGTGAAAACATCAGTAAGAACTAACATTCAGCTATATATATATATAATATGTATATATACATACAGACACACACAGACACACACAGAAACATTAAAGATTGTACATGTACATAGGTTAATACACATACATATTTCCTAGCTCTGTTTGCTAGAAGGGTCTAGCAGCAGTGACACCCCTATAGCAATGAGCGCGTCCAGCACCCAGATATTGGTTTCTGAGTTCCACTAGAAACCATTCTCTAATAACAAGAACCAGTGCTCTCTGAAGAAGAGGCTAATTCTAGCGCTGGCACTATACAAGACAAGCCCAGAGCAACATTCTTACTTTCTTGCCAGGAAATACGGAAGTGCTCAAAAATCAAAAGGATGGGGACACATTAAAGACAAATAGGAGCCAACCTGACATAAATCCCATTAGCCGAGCTGGAATAATTTAAGCAATAAAATAAACATTACCGAAAGTCTGAAGAAATATACCTGAGTCCACACTGATATAAGTAACTGAATAAATGGGAGGGGTGAGGAGACCAATCCTTTTTATAGAAAAATCCCAAGTACTATATAAAGATATTCCCCTTCCAGCAAGTAGAACAGAATCTTGCCACGCTCCACCTCCCACAGACTGACTTGGGGCCTGGCTTCCAAAGAACAGAAGTATGGAAAGGGAAAAAGAGTAACTTCACAGTGGAGAAACCTGACAACACTACCCTTAAGCAAGTTTTCAGAGTTGACACACCAAGTTAATAACATTCAACTACTGATATGATTTGATGAGAAGAACACTTTATGTTTTTTTTCCTTAAATATCTATAACCCCAGTACAATTATGAGGGAAACATCATTCAAGCCCCAATTGAGGGGCATTCTACAATATACCTGATCAGTACTCCTCAAAACTGTTAAGATATTGAAAAACAAGCCTGTGGAACCATCGCAGACCAGAGGCTTATCAGACATGAGGACTAAATGCATTGTGGTATCCAGACTGGATCCTGGAAAAGAAAAATGACATTAGTGGAAAAATAATAAAATCCAGATGAAGTTTAGAGTTTAGTTAATAGCAATTACCAATGTTGATTTCTTAACAAATGTTTCATGGTTATGTAAAATGTTAACATTAGGGCTAAGGAGTATATAGCAAGTCTATATCTTTGCAACTTTTATGTAAATCTAAAATTATTCCAAGATAAAAATCTTAACACATAAAAACAGCTTCCACTGATCTTTGTATATAATTTGTAACTATAAATTAAATATTTTATAGAATTCTGAGTCTGTCCTCTTGAGAAGCCAATGCTGCCAAGAAAATCCACAAATTTATTCTAAGTTTAAAGTTACCTGGTCAAGTATTTCAACAGTAAATACCGGGAAAGATTAAATATGGATAATGGCCTATAAAACTGTTACCTTTTTAAAAGTCTGAAAGTATCAATTAAGGTTCCAAACTCAAACTAATTGAGTTTGCTCAATTAGTCACCAGGATACACTTGCTTTGTCCCATAGACGATACATCTCTTAGCAGAAAAGCTCTGTCATCTTAGTTTGGGAAGTTACTAGATTTTTAGCAACGATACCTATTCAAAGTTAGGAATGTGGCCCTTTCCCCAGAATATATTTTTTTCTCTGCCCCTTTGCCTGTAATGACTTAAAGAGAACCACCTCTCCTGCAGCTGTCCTTTCTGATTTTCTAAACATTTTATCTTTGTAACTTTGGCTATAGGTTACCCAAAAGCTATCCATGGCTTGGGATCCTAGGCTAGGGAAAGCCAACAATTAATGGTAGGCAAAGAGTAGAGGAATACAGCTGCACTTTCCAAAGGAAACTTTGGAAAGGAGAAACTTTCAACATGAACAGACATTTCCAGAGGCAGCTGAGGTTCTGGAATTTGCTTTTAAACATCTGCTAATAATTTTCAATGTAAATAAAAAAGGTACAAAAGATAATTCTTTGTATCTTGCTTTACCTCCCTTTTGATTCCACAGTTAAAGACTTAAAAAAAAAAAGTATCAAGAACAGTATTTATTAAGACCATTATTAGGAAAAGGTTACAGACTTTTCAAAATAAACCTAAATCTATTAAGAGGACCAAGTACTAGGGAAAAAACACCAAAGCATAGCAGCATATAATGCTCTAATCTGTATGTGAAGTAACTTTTCAATTGTCTCATTAAATCCACCTTTCCTTCAATTTACGCCAAGGTTATAGCAAAATATGATGTCTGTCATATGAACGGTTCATAAAATGGGAGTGGCTGTGCTTCTGAATTTTGTTCATGTCACCTTCTAGACACATTACATAATACCTAGATACCCTGGTTTTGCCCCCTAAGAGGCCACCAGTTGATGGCTCCAATTTTGTAAGAAAAAAAGACATGGAAAACTTATCCTTGCAACTCGTCTTATCATTAAGAGAAGTGAGACTTATTCATATGCTTGATGGGCTACAGGAAAACAGCATATTATGTGTTAATTAAAATAGAGAAAAAATAAAGTCAGATCTTTCCAGGAATAAATGTATATTTAAAATTTTATAGTAAACATATACTTCTAAGTGAAGATTTTCCCATATTTCCAAATAAGATTATGTTCAACATACCTTGTAATCAATTTTACATTTGACCTCATTGTTTTGGTAAATACAGTTGTGAATACTGAGATACAGACTCCTTTTAAAATATTCTCCCCTTAACATGCACCTCTTTCTGGTCAAGACAATACGGTACAATAAGGCAGCAACATCCAGGAAGATCACCTCCCCACATCTTTCTTTAGTTTGTACTTTTAATGTCAAAATAAAGTCTTAAAATAATTCTTTCACAAAAATAAGGCAGCTTTATGGTATAAAAACAGTAGATCTTTGTCAAGGGCTATATTCTTCTGTCCTTATCTGCTGTCACCAACTGTCAGCATCTTCTTTAAAGATCACTTTTCTCTTCGTAGCGACACCTACATGCGGCTCGTTGGCTGTCCAGATACGGTTTACAGCCTAAATGTATAACACTGTCAAACAAGAGCTCCACTGTGGTTTCACAGGCTGCAAAGGAAGAAAGTGCTGTTACCGCCAGCAACTGCTCTCCCTCCACACATATTACATGTTACAGCACGGTGTCAGTCACATCCTTGGTGAGCACTTAAATATCTGTTGTATCAACGATCTCCCAAACCCTCATAGGCCAGAAGCACACACACACAGACTTCCAGTGTTCGCATGCTGAGCATGTATCCACTTTTTCGTTTGCTCGCAACTGTTCATCCCTATTTTTTTCTATGAGGCAAATGAGTCTCAGTAACACAGTTCATCACAGGTACTTTTCCTTTTATCTGAAAAATACCACTAATAAAGATGCCTTAGAACACACTTAATTTTGCAGTTCAAGGGAAGATTTTTGGGTGTACAAAAAAATAAAGGTTGAAAACAAAGAAACAGGGGCGCCTGGGTGGCTCAGTGGGTTAAAGCCTCTGCCTTTGGCTCAGGTCATGATCCCAGGGTCCTGGGATCGAGCCCCGAGGCGGGCTCTCTGCTCAGCAGAGAGCCTGCTTCCTCCTCTCTCTCTGCCTGCCTCTCTGCCTACTTGTGATCTCTGTCTGTCAAATAAATAAAATCTTTAAAAAAAAATAAAACAGAGAAACATCAAAACATTTAATTATGTCCAATGACTTCTATGAACTAATCACACACCATTTAAGAGGCTTAAGGTAAATGGACTCCAGTCTCTCACTCTTTCTCAGTATCCCAAGGGAGACGTAGGAATCAAAAGTGTTTTTCTACTGGTAGGGTTTAAAATTTTTTTTAGGACTATAAAAAGATAATGGATTTACTTTTCTTATTCTAAGAAGCCTGGAACAGCCAGCTGAGAGAATCTTCATACACAGCACAGCACAGAATTGCTTTTAGTCATCCAAATACATTAAGGAAGAAACTATTCATTGCAAAATCCTGACCTTTTCAAACTTCTCCAGAAGGCTGTGCTGTTAAAGAACACAACCACCACAGAAGTGTAAAGACTATACTTATTCAATAGGGCATTGAAAGGAAAGTGGCTTCATCATTTAGCCAAATGAGTACGTCCTTAGATCAGAAGACAGGAGATACATCCATGTATGCATCCACCGTGCAACTAGCTTGCTCAGCCAAGAGCATGCAAAGCATTCAGAGGCTGGGAATTCAAGCTGCAGAGACTTCTTCCTTGACAGTTACTACTAGGAATTCAGAATCAGACCCATGACAATGTTCGGGGAATACTGCAGTAGACAGAGCACGAGTTTTAAAATCGGAAGTACGCAACTTAGGACAAGTTACTTCCTGGAACTTTCATTTCCTTCCTTGGAAAATGAGTATACCACTACCTACTTCTTTGGGTTTTTGTGAACACTAAGGTAAACAGATCTAAAATATCTAGCATGGTATCTTATGAAAAATGCCTTAAAATGCATAGTTTCCTTTCTTGCACCTTCTCTTCCAATTTTGATGTATGATAAATACTTCAGCTTGACACTGAAAAGATTTTATAACTTCTAGTATTTGTACAGTGATTTGTATTTCCACAAATTTTTGTGGAAATTGTCTATCTTTATGCCAATTCTATGACATGGGTATTATTTTTTAAATGGGCACACTGATACACCTTTTCCCTTTGCTGACTCTATTTCGTATCCCGTCACTCTGAGAATGAGTATTTGCTGAATCCTGTGAGTCCTCCTAGCAAATCTGGAGGTGGTTTTGGGGACCCTGCTGACACAGATACATATGAAGACACAGTTAAGTGCAAATCCTCTAGACCTTCCCACTTGAAATCCCATGTGTTATATACTTAAAATCATTGGATCCAGGATTTCAAACTTCAGGCTCTCATAATTAGAGACAGACTACAGGGTACAAGATTGTGGATGAATTCTTGTTTGCCTCGCAGAGCCTCTTCCCAAGGTTTCCTAACACTTTTTGCTTCCACAACTATAAATCATTTGAGATGACAAAATCAACGACTCCTCATCTCAGAAAACTGAAGGGGCTGTGTCACAACAGATAGAGTAGTACACAGCGAAAGATTGCTAGTGGTAACTCTGTAGTGAAACATAAAGCAATCAGTAAAACCTGACAAACTGCACTCATCTTCGTCCTGCCGCATCATGCTTACCCTGAACGTGCTGAGCCAGTCCTAGTGTCTTCTGCACATCCCGGCAGATCTTAGAGAGGCAATACTGGAATTCCTCATCGCAGTCATTCTTGTTCTTGCCGCAGGTCTCATAGCACCTGTCGTGTTGGTTACAGCACTTTGTCAGGGAAGGGATGCCAATATTAAGCTGAAAGAGGCATTTGGATGGATTATTATTGGTGAAATTCAAAACTCCTCTGCTAAAGTAATGCATTCAAGTAGACTTAGAAATCAAGGACGATGACTGCTGCATAACTCCCCAAATCCATTTCTGTCTACGAATGTTTTCCATGTTATTTGTGCATCTTCCCATCACTCACCCACATGCACCTACATGCTCTCCCTCTCAGCCATGCCTCAGAACTCCCTATTTTGCAATATTCAGTTATCTGCTAGTCACAAATGTAACTTCCAATTGTCCAAAACACAAAACATAGTTTTAAGAACAGAAAGGTCAGGCTAAGAGCAAAGACTGAGTTTTGGACATTCCAAGTAGTCTGTACCTCTCCCCCTATAAAGTGTACTTTATATAAAATATCACTGAAAACTTTTAAGCTCCTACAACTCACATTTTATTTTATTGTGGTTCAACTTTAAGTATCAACTCCCTAAAGATACTGTTCCTTCAATCTATAAATTATCTTTAACTGGTTTCAATAACTTTATATGTAAAACCCTTATGTCCAGGAATCACTCAACATTTTTTTCTCACAATAGTTGGCTCAGATTCAGCTTCGCCTACCAAAAAACACAGCTATCTTATTTAGCTTTGCTTTAGTATAGAAAATATGCTTTATCTATACTTTTTTATCCAAAGTAGCATTACTTGTATAAATTTTTTAAACCATGTTTGTGACATGAAGAAATATCTTTTTAATAATATTAATATCTATAAGATTAAAAAATTAAACATGAATTTTATTCCATTTGGTTTTGTTAGGACTTACTAATATGTTTTAGCTATAAAAGAATATAATAAACTCAATTACCATTATAACAAGCAAAATTATTTGTGATCCTGACAAACAGTCTTGCATAATTAAGGGTACTACACAGTTGGGGCGCCCGGGTCGCTCAGTCAGCTGAGCGTCTGGTTCGTGATTTTGGCCCAGGTTATGATCTCAGGGCTGAGCTGCTGGGCTCCACACTCAGCATGGGGTTTGCTTGAGATTCTCCCTTTCCCTCGCTATCTGCCCCTCCCTACCCTGACCTGTGCCTGCTTTCTCTCTAATAAATAAATCTCTAAAAAAAAAAAAAAAAATGAGTACTACATAGCCTACTGATCGTAAAGCTTTTCAAATAAGAAAATAATGGTATTTACGTGAACACCAAACAGTGGAGAGCCACATCCATTCGGCGGGGAGGGTTTATAACCGTAACGTGGGAAAGGCTTAGATCCTATAAAATATAAATGGTATAATTAATTTTCAAGTATGATGAAAAACATGCAAAAAGGCCTATGATGTACTACTAGATTAGCCTTGGAAATATTTAATATTTGGGTACTGACATAAGTGAATATCTTTATTCTAAGCTTGTATTATACAAAACGTGTAAAAGTTTACTCTGGACTTCAGGAGTTTTCAGAGAGTATATGTGAGACTGGGTCCATATATATGAAAGATAAATCCACCTTATTTCCCTGTACATTCTAATACATTTTTTTGGTTAAAAACTTAAAGGGCAAAACTGTATCTTTCCAACCTTCAGCCAATACTCCACTATACACAAACCTCAATAACCATTAACTAACCAGTTTACTCAAAGAGCTTAAAGCTAAGGAAGATAAGGTCACCCAATGAACATTTAACTGCCTTAATGCCATTGTAAGACATTACAGGACCACATATTCTAGCCTGGACTCCAACTAACCATTTCACAAATATACTTCTTTGCCAGCTAAGGAAAAAGGTCAGGAATAAAGATAGCTTGGTGAACCATCTTACTCCAGTTTTATTCTCCCTAACAGCACCAATGGTTCAGTAACAAGGAGAAAGATGACCTTATCACAACAATCTTACCTGCTGCAAAATACTTCAAAAATATCTCTCCTCCTGAAATATATACATCGCTTCAAGATACCAAACAGTCACCTACTTTCTCTTGAATGTTTCCCGCGATCCTCCTACAGCATCAAGAAAGAACCTATTCCATTGTGGAATGGCACTAACTGTTAAATTCTTTCCTGTTTCCTTTTGAGCAATCCTCTACCCCTGGGGAACACAAAACAAGCCAATTACCTATTTTACATGAGTAATCCTCCTAACATCTGGGACTCCCATTTATCTTCAATTCTAGAAGCAAAACATCCCCTGTTATTCCAAATTATCTCTCTCCAGAGTTCCTTATTTAGGAAAAACACAAAGTATCCACCTTTTCAGGCAACTATTTATTACTAGAAGACCAAAGATAAGTTTAGCCTCCAAAAGTACAGTGCAGGGGTTGGGGGGGGGGCACAAAAGCAGCTCTTCCAGTAATCAGCCACCAAAATAAATAATCATCTCAAAGTAAGGATCTAAAAATGGTTTAAGTGAGATGCTAAGACTCACATGCTTGACTGAAGTGACAACTAGAGCCTAAAGAGAGTGTAACCTCAAGAGGATTCAAAGCTTTAGCCTGCTCCACCCAGTCTGAAGAGTAGTACGGATGAAGAAAGTGGATCGAGGAATGAGGAGGTCAATGACAGAAGTTGGTCTTGCTTCTCCAGCACTGTTCAAGAAGGATGGTTGTTTCTAGGCCCTTGGAAAATGAAGGTATATGCCTCAAGCTACCACAGAGTCACTGTGATCCTTCACCTCCTGCTTTTGGTCCTTCATTCTTAAGAAAATTGTTTATGATTTGGCTTTCCACTTAACAGGGCCCAAGAGGGAGGATATACTAACCACCTGGGTACCTCATGGGCACCTCAAACTTTAGAGGTACCTCCTGACATTCATCCCGAAACCTGCTCCATCCATAGTTCTATCTTCTCAGATAAAAGCAATTCCAACATTCCCAGCGCTCAGGAAAAAACCTTAGCCATCTTTAATTCTCTCATCTTCTTATATCCCACATCCATTCCACAGCATGTCCTGCTGACTCTACCTTCAAAACATCCAGAATCTAATCACTTCTTCCCAACTCCACCACTACCATCCTGCTCTAAGCCACCATGGATTATTGCCATAACCTCCTAATATCTTCCTACTTTGCTTTCGCCACTCCACAGCACCCCCACACTACCTCTAGCCATCATCTATTCTCAACACTGAACCTGAGTGATCCTATTAAAATGTTAGATCACGTTTTTCTTCTGTCAAAACCCCTCTAATGGCTTCTCGCCTTATTCAAAATAAAAGCCCACATTCCCTTCCAAGGTCTAGAAAACTCTATATAATCTAAACCACCACACAACATACCATGACTGCTCTGACCTCATCTTACTATTCTCTCTCCTCTTCCTCACTTCAATCCATCACATCTGACTTCTCCGTTATTCCAGACACTCCAAGTCTGCTCCTGCCTTAATGCCACTCAACCTGCTATTCTTCTATGTGGAGGCTCCTCCTTCACATTCTCAGCAATACCTTCTCTGACCAGACCATATGTAGCACGCATAAATGTCAAACACATTATATTATTAACCTACTTATTTATTATCTGTCTCCCCATACTAAAATATAAACTCCGTGATGGCAGGAATTTCTGTTTTGTACCTTCAGAGACTTGAACACTGCCCGGCGTATGGTTAGGTTATCAATAAATATTTGTTGATGAATGAATGAATAGGCAGGTGACTTGGAAGGCAGTTCTAATATTCATTATAAATAAACTGGTACTGATGCTTATCTTGCAGTTTCCTTTAAGTTTGGCAAGCATTAATCAACCTCCAAAGCTTAATCATTTCTCATTTGTCACATCTCTTTAAAATGTGCCATCCCAAACTGAACACCAGTAGGTGTGATGGGCCTATTCTGAAGTAGATAAAGTCTTGTATTAACAGAGCCCAAGACAGTTAGCATATATTTTAGCTATGTCTCAGTACTAAGATACATTGGACAGTAGGAAAAAAACATCAGTTCTTTCTAAAATAAACTCTATCTACTGCTAGAGACTCAGCATCTCTACAGCTTAAATTTTGAGCCTAACTATTAGATGATGTATCAGAGCTACTACCCCCTGAAATTTGTAAACCAATACAGGAAGCTAAGAAAAAAATGAAATGAGATGAATTTCAAAAAACAAACCAAATCCACTGGGTACAACTACATGGAAAGACTATTCACTGATTCTACTTGTTGACTTAAGCAAATGCTCCTCTCTTGATGCTTTGTTTTAGCATCAGTATGGACAGATAAAATCTAAAGATTTGCCTGGACTGAGGTAATGACAGATCTTTTCTATATATTTTTTTAGAAATTTGATGTAAATACTTCCAAACAGACCAATTTCTTTCACGTGAATGACACTGAAGTCGATGGGAAACAGATAGGGAAGGCTTGGGACAAAGACCTTAGCACTATGCTCTATAGGAAATGCAGTGTAGAATTCAAACAGCTTTTCCAAACACTTGAGGTTTTAATTCATGAATTGATCTCCAGAGGGCCCTTGCGCTACTTTATTTTTCTAGTTCACTCACTCTACTTTCCTCAAATGTCTAACACCTCCATTCCTATCTTCTTTCTTAGCTGATGACCTTGATTCCTACTTCACTGAGAAAACTGTGAAGTGATTGGAGGAGAGCTCAGACATTTATCCACCTAATCAGCATCTGTGCCCCTATCCCCTATCTTTGTTCCTATTAACAGGGACAGGCCATCAGTGCTCTTGAGCAATCTATTTATGCACTGGAACCCATCCTCTCACCTAAGGAACTGACTCCAATAATTCTTCATTTCTCCCTCCACAGTGTTTTCATTCTCTACTGAATCATTCTCAAAAGCATACAAATATGCTATTATTTTTCCTAATGACTTTTTTCCATGGTCTGCCCTATTACAGTTAAGGGCAACTCCATCCTTCCAATCATTTAAGCCAATTAAGTTTTGGAATCATTTTTTTACCCTACTCACACCTTCCTTCTGAGCCATCAGCAAATCCTTCAGGCTCTTCCTTCAAAATATATCCCTAAATCCAACCACTTCTCACCACCTTTCTGGCTTTGAACCTGGACAAAACCACCACCATCTTTTGTCTTAATTCCTGCCCGTGTCACTCTGCCTCCGTTCTTGCTCTCCCACCTCCCTGGACTGTTATTCTCTGCACAAGAGCCAAAGGAATCCTGTTAAAACATGTATCACCGAAGGAGCTACTTATTCATAAATCTAAAACACTTTACAAGCCAATTTTGTGTTCTATTTTTCAAAAGAAATCAAGGTTTTCTTTCTCAAAACTTCTTTGCAGTTGGGGGAAAAAAAATTAAGAAAGAAAAAGTGACCATGTAATTTGTTCTCCTAAGAAACTTTACTTCAATCTCAATAAAGCGTTCTTCCCACCCAAGGGAGGATGGCCAGAAGGAAGCAAGTCTCCATAAAGCCAATCCTTTTGATAAAACCAAGATGACTGAATTCAACAAGGCTGTGCCCTTTAATTTGATCATCCTCTCCCTGCTACCAAGTCTTTTTTTAAGTTCCCTTTAACCTCTTTACTGCAACTATTGAACACCCCTTAATTGCCATGCTCCTCTAGCTTTGGGATTTGTCTGTTTGGTCCTGATTTGATAACGTGCATTCCAAAATACCGGCAAGGTTGAAATAGGGCTCCAGGGAGACTTCTCAAGTAATAGCAATTAAAAAAACAATATTCATTATGTTGGAATTATCAACATGGTGACTTGGAACCACAATTCTAGGAGCTGACAGCATTACTAAGACACAAAAGGATGTTCACTGAAGCATACCATTTCCTAAACTCTCAAGTTCATTTACGCTGGAGATCTTCCTTGAGACTCCATATGGTAAATTTAGTGAGGCTTGTTGAAGATAAAAAGGGTTAAGTAAAATAAAACATCAAAGTCATCTTTATTAATAGGAACAGTATTCATTCAACATCAGAGCTATTTCAAATATAAATAAACTCTAGAAACCCTGATTTATCACAAGTTTATGAAGACTGCTTATTGAAGATGTACGCCTTTCCTATCTCAGCAAATGGCAACCACATCCTTCCTTTGGCTCAGGCCAAAATCTTCGGAGTCATTCTCAACTGGCCTTTCTCCTAGGTCCTTGTCACTGGCCATTCCCTCTGCCTGGAGGGTTTTATCCCCAGATCATCACAGTGTCACCTTCAGCATTTTCAGATTTCTTCTCAAATGCTGTCTTATCAGTGAGACCTTCCCTGAACAACTTATTTAAATGAGGAAACTGCCTCCCAACACCATCACTGTTTTTACTATAGTTCTCAAAACACTGCCATACTTCAGACCTACATATACTGCATTTTGGGCTTATTTTACTTATTTTTTAGTTTACTGTCTTTCCCCACCAAAATGTAAGCTCCATGGACAGGAATTTTGTGTTCTGTTTACTGCTGAATCTTCAACTGGTAGAACACTTGAGACGTAACAGGCACTCAAATATTTGTATAAGGAATGGGGATGACTAAGTAAAATGATGACATCCGCCTCAGGAAAGGCAATATTTAATTTTCAAATAGTTCACTTATTCCTCCTAACAAGCTCTTCAAGAATAAAAACACCCTTCTGCATTGCATACTGGTGGTTAACATTTAGGCATAAATTCAGGAAGGAAACATTTTAGCCCTTCATAGCACATGAGCTATGGCTCATTCTTTAGCTCCATTAACATAAAACTAGAAATTATTTTGAGAATTAAAGGCAGCAAATGGCATCACAGTTTTACATGACACAGATTTCTTTTAAATTCACCCACATGCAATCTGGTTTTATTGGTCACTGAATTCCCTATGCTTTAAGTTGCCAAGCATTAAATGAACTAGGCCCCAACTTTGACTACTCTTATTGGAAACATGATTTTCCAATCAAAATCTTAACATTTTGAATTTCCAAAGAAAAGCCTGGGTACTTTATCTGAGCTGCTACAATATTTAAACATTCAGAAAAAGCAAGTGCTTGAAAAGAAAGGTATCTACTAAGACACTGAGTTTATTATTACCAAAAATGCCACCGAACAAGTTCTCAGATTCAAAAAGAACTTGGGGGTATAGCTCAGTGGTAGAGCATTTGACTGCAAAAAGAACTAAAGTTAAAAAATATGAAAAGCAAATCAAAACAATTACTAGTATTAACCAACAATGGAGAGGAAGTGTCACTATCAAGTCGTGAAAGACAATTTCTGGAAGAGTTATCAGAACTCTTTCTCAACAATAGAGTACACCAAAAGTCTGTACAAAGGTCACAATTTATTTTCTGTAGCCCTGCAGGTAAAGAAAACAATTAAAAGCAATTCTTAAGAAAAGTAAAACGTCATGATTAAAATTCTGTCTATTCTGCATGTTCGGCAGACTAACGGCGCTAAAATATGGGGCTAAAATCGGTCTGTTCCGCTCCAGTCCCACGATGCGTACGTCACAAAATTCTGAGGCAACTTCGTGCAACAGCAAAAGAAAAAGGGAGAGAGAAAAAGAAAAGGTAGTAATTCAAACGCAATGAAAACAGGTCAGAGTGTACACCTCCTGTGACCTCTTATATTCTAACAATAGTGGTGCGAACTTCTAACCGGATTGCTCAATCACAAGAATGCTAAGACTCTAGCAGTGGTTAAGTCTCTCCACGGCTGGAGGACAACGTCAAGGTCTGCCTTGCATCCCACACCTCCACGACCTCGGTCTCCGCAACACCCAGAAAGCGCGGTTCTCGCAGGGCCTGGGCTCCCTCTCACCGTCATTGCACTTGTACTGGCAGAGCCCATCCTCGCCTCCCAGGAGGTCCAAGGCGGCGTTCAGGTACGTGTCTATCTTGTGAACGCCGTTCCGGATGGTCTTCAGCGTGGCCCGCCAGTCGGTAGTCTGGGCCTGCTCCTGGCACCTGAAAGCGGCAGGCACGAAGAGGAGGAGGACGAAGGCGAGCGCGTGCCGCGGGAGCAGGGCCATCCGCGCAGCACCGGGCCGTGCCCCCCACGGAACCCACAGGGCGCCCTAGGCAGCGGCGCCAGCCCCCGGCTCGGCGTCCCCAGCCGCCTCCATGCCCACGCCTCCTTCCGAGCTAGTAGGCGGGGCCTCACCGTCCTTACTCAGCTCCGGCGGAGAGGCGGCGCTGTCGCGAAGACGCGCGCACCGCGCACGCGCGGGCCTGGCCCTGCGGCCCCTACTGTGCGCTTGCGCGCAAGCGTGGTGCGTCAGAGGCCGGCGGAGCGGGAGCTCATAGTGGGGAGGAGTTCTTCGTCTAAGCGGAGCCCACGGGGCTCCTCCGCCGGGGCTCTATTTAGGACTGTGTGAGGGGACAGCCAAGTGAAGAGCCCCCACTTGACCTGTCAAGGTTCAGCCCGGCAGTCGCCATCACTCCCACCCCACCCTCGTCCCTAGGGACAGGCTTCTATGGGTGTGGACGCCGTGGGACAGATGAGTTCCCCTATCCCCTTACAGAGAGCGCTGCGAGGGGTTCCCGCTATGTTTCGGTTTGAGGACGCGATTCTGCGTGACACGTGGGCGCCCTCGCGTGCTTTTGATTGTCGCGGCTGGGGGAACGGGAGCCGGACCGGTCAATCCAAGGGCGAGGTGGTCCCTGAATGGCTAGCACGAGCTGGAGCCTCATTTACAAATTCTGAAAGGAAAAAAAAAAGGAAATTCGGAAAGAAAACCGTTTGACAGAAACTATGAGTTTTCTTTCCTGATAAGGAAGAAACGGTACTCTACACTTGAATACAGTGTTTAAAGAAATCTTAATTGGAAATCACTGTTTTCGTGTTCACCATATTTTGTAATTTAAGAACTCCCGTGAAATTTCTTAGTATTTTTCCCCTGAGCTGTGCAGAATACTTAAATAATAATTGCAGTAGTGGTTTTTTGTTGTTTTTTAAATTTTTATATTTTATTTATTTATTTACCAGGGTTATAAATACCTGGTTGTGTTAGTATCCCGGAAATTCTAAGAATTTTACAGTAAGATTCCAGGGCAATATTGCAAGTGTTGGGAATAGATACGTCCTTTCTTATTAAAATTACCAATAAATTCTAGTTTGGCGTTTTGTGTTTGACACAAGCTTCCTAAGTGTATGAAATTTGCACTAAAGAGTTCCTAGGAATTACATCCCTCTTTATGGAGAACTTACTCTGCTCCTGCCATCCACTTCACATGCACCATCTCACATTCAGAACACTGCTTTACAGGGATGTAGATTTTGGGTGACTTAGAAACAAAAAGTCCCTCCTGGCCGATGCAGACAGATGTAGCCCAACCCCAAGCTGCCACCCTCAGCCAGGCTCTCTTGGGCTGTGATCTGCCTATGGCAAAGGTGGAAGGGGAGACTTGTGCCAGAGAGGTGTTGTCCCCCCTTTACCATGGAGGAGTCAAAAGTACAGAGAATTCAGGTGAGGGTATCCTGTCAAAGTAGGGGCTATGTCTACCTTCATGAGTTGCCAAATATTTTTTTTTCCTTCATTTTTGGACAGCGCGTTTAAAAACATTCAGAAAAGGGAACACAGAATCTAAAAAAAAACAAAACACGTTTTCTGGAGCATTGGTTTTCTCATCTCTAAAGTGTGGGTGTTGAATGAGATTATTTCTGAGGTCCCATCTAATTCCACCACCCAAAACCTTAAACCAGTTTTGGTTCTTTCAAGTCTTCAGAGAAACTCTCCCATATGTGAGTAAATATTCCACAAGAAAAGAGAGAACGTAGTAACCCCATTCCAACCCTCAGTTACTGAAGCCCCGAAGGCTCTCCTTTTTTTCCTTTTCTCTATACATTTACTCCTTGGTGATCTCATCTAATTTCTTATATCTTAACTACAGCCTCTGCTCCAAAGATTCAGTCTGCTCTCTCTTCTTTTTGGAGATTAAATTCTCAAATTCCAGTTCCTTGGACTAATAGGGTTGTCTCATTTTCTTTGAAACAAATTTCTTTTTCCACTGTGTTCCCCCTAGGAGTCACCACCATCTTTCCAGAAAAAGATTTTGTTTTATTTTTACATTTACTTCATATTCAATCCTTAGATATTTGTTGTTCTGCTGCAGTAATTCCAAGATTTACTTTTCCCCCTTAATTCCTGCTGCCGGATAATAGAGTCTGGCATTGACTACAGGACCAGCTACATAACTTGCAGGGCTCAGTACACAATAAAAATGAAGGGCTCCATGTTCAAAAATTATTAAGAATTTCAAGAGGGGGGCGCCTGGGTGGCTCAGTGGGTTAAAGCCTCTGCCTTCAGCTCGGGTCATGATCCCAGGGTCCGGGAATCGAGCCCAGCATCGGGCTCTCTGCTCGGCAGTGAGCCTACTTCCCTTCCTCTCTCTCTGCCTGCCTCTCTGCCTACTTATAATCCTATCTGTCAAATAAATAAGTAAAATCTTAAAAATAAAAAAGAATTTCAAGAGGATGACAGCATTAGAAGACATTAAAGCAAATATGAAACATTTCTGAGTTCAGTGCCTTGTATATCGACACAGGATTCATGGCCATGAAGCCAGCCCTGACTGGTCATATCATGTAACTTCTAGAAGACCCCTTCCATCCTTTCTTCCTAATAGCATAAATGGTTTGAGAAGAGCCTTCTTTACAGGGCACTTTCATCTAATCAGTAAAACTTGTTATTACTGTGACAGACACTGTTGGTTGCAAACCCATGACTTCCAGGTCTTTTCTGCTAGCATAAAGGCTAGGTTTTCTAGATATAATTTGACTGTGGATGGGCAGGGGCTGAAGCCAGGAAGCAAGGCAGGATGTAGCAAACCAGGTAAGACATTATTATGACTTGGCCCAGGGAAGGAGAATGGAGGTGTGAAAGTGGTCACATTCTAGATATAACCTGATGGTAGAGCCAACAGGAATTACTGTGATGGTATACGAGGGAAGGAGGAATCAATGACCTTGAGGTTTGGGCTTTAGCACTTAGGATAGTGAGTTCTCACTAAAGGACATGGGGTGGATTTCAGGAGGAGCAGATTTCAGGGAAAATTTAGAACATTAATTTCAGACATATCATGTTCGAGAAGCTTATTCTGAATTTGTACTTCAGAGGTGGGATAAGGACTAGAAATTTATTTGAAGTCCTCAGCATAGAAATGACTTTTAAAATCATGGGACTAGAAAAGATCCTCTAAAACAGGAGTATGTAGAGAAGCAGGACTAAGGCTAAGTCATAGAATATTGGGGAACTAAGAAGTGACAAAAGAGGCTCAGAAGGGGCATCCAAGTGCAGCAAGAGAGTGCTTTATTGCAGTGTGTCTAGGAAAAACAGAACCATCCATTTGGCTGGTGTAGAAGAAGATGAGGACCTGATACTGATTGCTGAATTTAATAACATGGAGGTCAAGGTGAACTTCACAGAAAACTTTCAGTGGAATACTGGGGACAAGACACGTGTAGTGAGAGGAGAGGAAAATAAAAAAAGGAAGAGGAATTGGAAAAAGCAATTTTGTTCAGTATTATCAAAACAAAATTATGAAAATATAAAAGATGCTGTATTTGTGCTGATTCTTGTCTACATGATACATGTGCCTTGGAATGTGGTCTTCTGGGTGGCTGAGACTAGGCTGTGTTTTCTCTGCAGAGCTTTCCAGTCCAGTTACAAGCGTAGTCAGGCAGATACACTTTCTGGAAACCCCGAATGGTTGTTTCACTGTCATGGACGTCAAGGAATGTGATGATATTATTAATGAGTGAGAGTGCCAAATGTATTGGGTTTAATGTAATGTATTAACCCAGAATTCTTGGAGAGTGAAATCCTCTGTGTTATTTTAAACAATACAAAATCAACAAAATACAAAATGATCAGGGGCAGTTTCTATTTGTTAGTCTTTTGCAGTGTCTCATTAAATGGCCTGAGCTGTGTTATTATGATGAGAATAAATGACACGTGGTGAAACCATTCCAGCCTTAATGATCAATCTTTGCCCAGTGTTAAGGCTGGAACACTGGTTTCTAAACAGGGCTCAATTTAAGGGGAAAAAAGTGCTAGTTTCCAGCCTCTGCCTTTAAGAAAAATAAAAAATTAATAGCATGAATAGCTTTCAAACCAGGGACAAAGTGAAGGACAAGAGATGGCTGCACCAAATCTATAAGCACGGGTTGGTTCCATGATATATTGAAAATAACAGCTTTCCATTTCAGGTGTTCTGTCATCAGGCAAATTTGATCAGTGTTTTAGTCTGCTTAGGCTACTATAACAAAATACCACAGACGAGGTGACTTATAAACAGCAGAAGTTTATTTCTCAGACTTGCAGAGGCTGGCGGTTCAAGATCAGGGTGCCGGAGTGATCAGGTTCTGGACAGGACTCTCTTCCAGTTTGCAGACAGCTGACATCTGTGTCCTCACATGATGGAGGATGGGTGGAATTTCTGGGGTTTCTTTTATAAAATACTAATCCCCATTATGAGGCCTCCACCCTCATGACCTAAGCACTTCCTGAAGACCCCACTTCCTAATACCATCACACTGGGCATTCGAATTTCAACATGAGTTTTGGAGGAACAAAACATTAAAAGTACAGCAGTTAGGGAGGAGATTTTCAAGTGATCTTTGTGGGTAGAATGTAAGATTACTCGGCATGCAGAGAGATGTGCTGGGTAGGATGGAAAGGAACCCACCTGGGTACGACTGCAGGGTTTTAAACCTTTGGGCTAAATTCAGCTGTGTGGTCTCTCTAGGTTGGATTTCTGGTTACTTCCAAACCTCTGACTGATTTTCAGTTTCATATCTCCTGCTGCATGCTATATACATCTTTCCTGGGCTCCCACAGACCTCACAGCTTCAAAATATCCTTCACTAATGAAACCAGCTTCTCTTTCTGTTTCCTTTATTTCTTTAATCAATGGCAACAGCAATCATCTCATTATCCAAGAGAAAACTTGGGAGTTATTCTAGGCTCGTATCCCTCTCCTTCGTGCCCTGTTCTCTCTTTCTGTCCCCACCTGCCATCTATTTCACTCCTTAATATATCTGGGATTGGTGTCATCCTCTTTAAAAGTGTCCTGCTGTAGTTTCCACTTTTGCCATCTTTCATTTGGATGGTTCCAACAGTCTCTTAAATGTTTTTCTTACCCCATCTCACCCCCTCCAATACATCTTCCTCGATGCCTCCACGGTGAACTTCCCGAAGTCTTTCAGTGGTCCCCACTCTTTGGCATGACTGCCTCTCTGATCTGCCCTTTTCTCCCTTTCCAGCTCTTCAGTTGCACCCTGGGCACCCCCTCCGCTGTCATGCTCACCTCTGGGGAAGAGGGCTTCTTTGACACTTCAGGCTGATTTATGGGTCTCCTTAGAGTTTTCCTCTTCTTGTCCCTGGCAAAGTGCAGCTTTATAACATTTTCTGTCTCCCTCATAAGCTAGTGAGCTCTGAGAGTTAAATACGAGATGATGGTAGCACTCCATGTCTAGTGAGCTCTGTTCGTTGAGCACCTTCAGGAAAGACCACGCTAAGGCAAAGCAGCAGTAGCAGCAGCAGCAGGTCAACAGTAGGGTCCAGTGCCCAGCCTCTGCGTGGAGCCTGCCGCCCGAGCTAGCAGCAGTGGGAGTCTCTGATAAGCAGGCCTACAGTACTCCTTGAGCATTATCCCCAGATGCGCAGCCAACTCTTTGGCTTTCTTGGAGATTCTGTGAACTGCATAATATCTTTGAACAAATCTCCTTCCCTCCATTAGATCAATTAGATTGGCTTCTGTGGTCAGCAGCCAGGAGCCCTTTCGTAGACCTCTTGACTAAGAGAACCCTGGAGTCCAGTCATCTCCCTCCTGCTGTTCCCAGGCTCTGCCACATGGAGTCACTATGGGGAAGCTGGTTCTTCACTCTTCAGGCTCCAATTCAGGTCCACTCTACTGTGAAGCCTCGAGGTTCCAGGTCACTGTGCGGCCTGGCTTCATCCTTCCAGGGGCCACAACGCTACCTTCTCCCAGCTTTCAGCCCTTAGTCCTCATATCCAGGCATCTTCAAAGATGCTACATGCTCCACGTTTGCTGGGCCAGGACATGGTGGAAATTTTAAAGCATGCCACAGATTTTTTGACACCCCTCCCGTCAAGAGATGGATAATATTTGTTCCCTTCAACCTGCTCAGGTCTGTGATGAAAGCGAGGCTCAATGACTTCCAAGGCTGGGTTTATAGAGGTTGTCATCGTTTTCGGGCTCTCCTGGGACACTTATCAGCTGTTATGTAAGAAGTCTAGAGCCACTGAGTCCTCATGTTGAGAGTCCAACTGGAGAAGCTCGCATAGACAGAGATGCCTGAGAAGCCCCCACTGTCTGAGTTCTCCCAGCCCTAGCACCAGACGCATGAGTGAAGAAGCCTTGAAGATGATCCTTGGCACAGCCCTCCTTGTCTGATAGTAACTACACTAGAGGATGGCAGAAATGGCCAGCTGACCCCAGCGAATTCCCAGACATGTAAACAAAATAATAAACAATTGTTATTTAAGTAAATATGTGGGGTTCTTTCTTCCACAGCCATAGATGGCCAAATATTTTCCTGCATTCAATGACAAAGGCCTGGGCAGCATGGGAGGGGAGGAGGAGTTAGTGTGCAATGGGCACAGATTTTTAATTTGGGAAGTTGAAAAATTCCTGGTTGCATAACAAAGGGAACATATTTAATGCCCCTGAACTGTATACTTCATTTTTTTTAAAGATTTTATTTATTTATTTGACAGAGAGAGATCACAAGTAGGCACAGAGGCAGGCAGAGAGAGAGAGGAGGAAGCAGGCTCCCTGCTGAGCAGAGAGCCCTCGATGTGGGACTCGATCCCAGGACCCTGAGATCATGACCTGAGCCGAAGGCAGCGGCTTAACCCACTGAGCCACCCAGGCACCCTGTATACTTCATTTTTTTTTTTTTAAGATTTTATTTATTTATTTGACAGACAGAGATCACAAGTAGGCAGAGAGGCAGGCAGAGAGAGGAGGAGGCAGGCTCCCTGCAGAGCAGAGAGCCCGATGCGGGACTCGATCCCAGGACCCTGGGATCATGACTTGAGCCGAGGGCAGAGGCTTAACCCACTGAGCCACCCAGGCGCCCCTATACTTAATTTTTTAAAAAAGATTTTTATTTATTTATTTAAGAGAGAGGGAGAGAGAGTAAGAGAGAAGATGAGAGGGGAGAAGGTCAGAGGGAGAAGCAGACTCCCCACGGAGCTGGAAACCTGATGCAGGACTTGATCCTGGGATTCCGGGATCCAGAATGGCCTGAGCTGAAGGCAGTTGCCCAACCAACTGAGCCACCCAGGTGCCCTGAACTGTACACATCAAATGGTTAAAGCAGTTAAAAAAATTGTATGTTTATGTTATAAAAATTTTTAAAAAGGAAAAAATATCTGGGCACTAAACAACTTTGGAATATATATAGAAATGGGCATTTCTCTTATTAAAACAATTGGGCTTTATCTAGGACTGAACCTAGGGATTGAAGGTAATATCTATGTGAAAAATAAACCTCAGTCTTCAGGATGATGACAGCTGCATTTTAAATTATAATAAAGGCAGCTAATGTTTCTTCACTGAGGACCCCTATGAACCAAGTGCTAGTGTTGCGGACAGAAGGAAGACAGTCTCTCTTCTGTGTTACAGTGTAGTAAGCAGAGGGCAGGAGCCGGTTTGCGAGCATCCTGGGGAAGAGGTAGACAAACCAGGGTTACGTGATAGAAAGAGACTGTTGTCCAGTGTACAGTGGTTCCACAGGAGAGCCCTGAGTAAATGCCATTTACTAAGAGGGGAGGAACTAGATAAAGAAGGGGTCATTTTGGGGTGGCTCTGTTTCTACTGAGATGCTATTAGATGTCCAGGTGGAGAAGTTAAGTGCTCAGTGAAATACTAGTCTGGGATTTAGGAAGATCAGGGCTGGAGATACAGATTCGTGGGCCATTGGACTGTGGGTGGGTTTTAGAACTGACTCTAGGTAAGATTGCTAGGGAAAGCACAAAGTTTAAGAAGTGACGAGAAGGAAGAGACTAGGAAGGAGGCTGGGATCAGCCCTGGAAGGCAGCGGGTCAGGAGGAGAGTGTGAGGTCCTGAAGGGCCCACTGTGTCTTCTGCTGCTGGGGCAGGGGCAGAAGAGAGTAGTTAAGTGACCAAGGAGGTCAGTGGTTATGTGGCAGTATCTGTGAGAGGTTTAAAGAGAGGGTCAAGGAGGACTTGTGAAATGGGGAACTGAAGACAAATCTTTCAGGAAGATTTTTAATACTTTCAGAAGCAGAGAAATGGGACAAGAGCTGTGAGGTCAGTTATGTTCCTGTGTCAGGTACTATGCCAACATTTCATTTAGTATGTGGTTTCATTTTTTTCAAAATTCTAGTTTCTATTTTAACGGTAGAAAATGAGACACAAAGAAGATAATAAATTGCCCAAGGCCAAGTAATTAGTCGTTGGGGTTTGAATGCAGGCTTATGTGAACCCAGTGTTAATCAACGAGCAAAACCTTTAGTAGAGTCAATATATCCTCCCTGTATAAAGAGGTCATTTAATCACATTTTCTAATAAATAAAGTATTTATGCCTGACTAAAATATTTCTTTGATAATTATACAGCAAAGATCCAATATGGAAGAAGCTTCGCAGAGACCTTAAAAATATCCAATAAAATGTGCTTTATTTTCTTTTGCCTAGAGAAGTACTAATTGCGCAGTATCATTTCAACTAAAATCCGAATCCCAAGGGAAAAGAGCAGAAGAGAGAGATCACAATTTTATACATTGTGCTGAGAAATAAGAGACCTTCCCACATGAAGGCTAATCCAGTCAAAATAATTGGCCACTTTGGTGTAAACACCTGGGTACTCTGGGCTTCCGCAGTTTTCACCCCAACTCACAACACCCCAAACATAAGCTACATTGTTGACATCCATACAGACTAAGGGGCCTCCGGAGTCCCCTTTACAGGCATCGATGGAACCGTCCTCTGTACCTGAAAATGACAAAGGAAAAAGAAAATCACACATGTCCTTCCATTTGTCGAGGCTGCCATGCCGACTTCCTAGCAACTCTGTTAATGCAATGCGTGTACCAGCTTTGGCTTTTTTACAGTTTGCTGACAGGAAATAGCACATATTCTCCCTCTCAGGCCCCTGCTGGGCCATAGAGCTAGAGAGGTACAGGCTGGGAAACATTTTGTCTTCTGCTCACTCTCCGTATTTAGTGAGTACTTTGCAAGTTTATACTCTGACGAGATTGCAACATGAAAGCAGTATCCAGTACTGACTGGGAAAATGATGAAATACTTCATGCTTATTGAGTGCTTAATATGTATTAGTCAGTCATTGTTTTGACCCTAAACCACAACCCGATGAGATAAGTATCATTATTATCCTTATTTTCAGATGAGACAAATAAGGCACAGAGAGGTTAACTAATTTGTCCAAGACGAAACAGCTACTAAGTGGCAAGAGGTTGGACTTGAACTCAAGGAGGCAGAACCCTTTGAGCTTTTCTCTTAACTGTGATAACTGCCTCCTGGTAGGTTTTGTTCTATTCTCCCCTTTTGTCCTCGGTTATCCTGAACTCCATTTGAGAAGGGAGGGCACAGGGAATGGTATGTTTACTTTCCTCTCACTCTTAGGACTTTCTAAGGTTTTTAAGTCACTGATCCCAAAAGTTATGGGATGTCAATGACTTTGCCTTTCTCTGGACAACACTATTTATAAGTGGTTTTAATAAAGCATCGTCCATACATTACCCTGGCTTTGGTCCCTGCTTTTGCGTCACCACCAAAAGCAGTAAGTGATGTAGCTGTGTTAGTGATGTGGGAAACAAAAGCAAAAGAAATGTAGCTTAAATTAAAATCTCCTTACAGTTTACAGCCCACTGAGAAATACCTGAAACATGCAGAGCATGTTTCCTTTCTCAAGGAATTCCCAGCTGCCTTAGTGTCTTACTGTTTAAAAGGAACCTTATCTTGGCAGCAGCTGCCCTTCAAGGTCCTGAAAGCCTTGTTTCCAAATTCCCTGGAGACTTGCGCTATCCCTCACCCCCACGAATTAAAAAGTATACAGCCAGTCATTCCTCACAGTCCCAGACAGCTCTTTCTGCCCACAGGTGCCGTCCTGTGAGTAGGGAAGGGGTAAGGTCTTCGCAGGAGAGATAGGAAGCCCCTGACTGGGCACAGGAACTATTCCTGGCAGAGGGAGACTAGGAGACAGAGCAGAACAAGAGATAAAGGAACAAACCAAGACACAAGAGTCTCAAGGGCACAAGCTTCCCCTTCAGTCCCCAATAAAAGACTGCCACTAAAAGCCCACAGTGGCAACCCATTCAGGACCCCTCTCACTGTGTCTCACTGTGGAGAGCTTTTTCTTTCCTTCCTGCTCACCTCCACTTAATAAACTTTCACTTCAGTTCACCCTTTTGTGTCTGCGAGATTCCTTCTTCCACTCTGTGAAACAAGAACCCTGCAAGCTTGCGATCTAAGTAAGGTAGGGGGGCTAGCACCAGCAGGACAGTAAAGGAGACGGTGACAGGGGCCATCCAAAGTGCCATGGCAGTGCTGAGGAGAGAGGGTTTACTTTCAAGCGGACACAACTGAAATGAGCTCATTCAGATTTTTGTTTAGAAAAAGTTGGGGTTTTGATCCTGGATCTGCATGATTGTCTATAAGACTTTGGGCAAATTAGGTAACTATTCCGCGTCTCAGTTTCCTCCTTTATGAACATCCCCAGTTTTGCAGATGGGGATGCCTGCTCAGGGCCCCGTGAGTCATAACTGATAAAAACTGGGATACAAACCCAGGCAGCCTGGTTCCAGAGTCTGTGCTTTTAGTCACCTTACTATATGGTGGCATAAGGAAGATCTGTTTTCCTCTTCGTATTAGCATGAGGGATTGAGCTAAGGGCAAGGGTAACACCAGCCAGGAGATCCGAAGAAAGGGCCCACGGCGAGGGGTGGATTTGGTGAGGAGGTGAGAGGTTCTGGTAGGGGTATGGACACAGATCTTAGGTAAACCACTCCGTGCTTACCTGCACAGACCATTTCTTTTTCATAATAGCGACCCGGATAAAACCTGGAGCAGTTGTTGATTAGGCTAACTTCACCCCACTTTAGTAAATTGACCTTTTGGTTATCTAAGCAAAGGAAGAGAACAGACATTGAAAAGTCGCAAATGAGAAATCTAAACAAATGCGCTCATCACTTAGTAAGCCACGAGGCAGAGAGAAGATGATATATACTCCTTAACACATATATCAGCTTTTGAGGAGAGTTCATTAACATATTTAATCACACACCACTCCTATGTCCAGTATCTCCAATCGTCTTTTAAAACCAGCTAAAGGGCTGGTGCCTGGGTGGCTCAGTGGTTAAGCATCTGCCTTCAGCTCAGGTCATGTTCCCAGGGTTCTGAGGTTGAGCACCGCCTGGGGCTCCCTGCTCCACGGCCCCTTGCTCCCTGCTTCTCCCTCTTCCATTCCCCCTGCTTGTGTTCCCCTTCTCACTGTCTCTCTGTCAAATAAATAAATAAATAATCTTTTAAAAAAATAGTTAAAGGGCAGTCCTGAACACATGCCTGAAGACGTTCTCCTTTTCCAGAGACCTGGCTGCTCTGAGATGAACAAGAGAAACTCCCTCCCCTCCAATTGCTGAGGCCAGCGGGGGTGGGAGGGTGGGGGGAGGTGGGAGGGGTAGGAGGAAGGGGGATGTGGGGTGGTGGGGGGTGGGGGTGGGGAGTTGGGGAGAAGCCGGTGATTGGGCTTTTCTCACATGAATAGCTCCTATCATCTTACATCCCTGATTTCTTTGAAAGTGCTTGTTAGAGTAAAAACGACCTTTTAATATAAGAAGTTAAATGAAGAAAATACATATGCAGTTATCAGAGTATATGTTTTTGTGTGTCTGAAGTTCGTCTCCTGAGTGATTTGAAAGAGGATTTAGATTTTCTTTTCATTTGAGTTGGAGATGTGGGGCTTGAACTTTTTCATGTAAGGAGAGAAAAGGGGCAGATACTGTTGCTGATCCGACAGCCCAGGAAGATGAGAAAAACTTAAGAACAGGGGTGAGATGTCTGGGGTGTAAGGAGCAAGTCTTTGTCCCATCTTCCCCTCCTCCTTTTCCCCAAGATTTCGGCAATTTTTACACTCTAGGAGGGCAAGCACTGGACCTGATTGACAGGCAACCTCATGCTAGCACCAAGTAGTTGCTTAATAAATATTTATGTAATTAATTCATCCATAAACTCCATAATCCAATTATACACTAAACAATTTATGCCAAATGACTTACCCCCTCACTTACTGTAGAAACTATCAGCGGAGAGAGGCTTCTGACTGTCTTGAGAGGATACCCCCTAGCAGTGTAGGGGGGATATAGTAAACTGTAAAACTAATATTCTTCTCTTCTGAGAAGCAGGGGGACACAAAAATTCACCCAAGTATAGTGCAAATTAGAAAATAGTTTCTTTTTTTCTCCTTCAAGTCTCACTTAAAGTTAGTTTTAAGATGCTATCCTTTTTAGATTAAGAGATTTTTTTAAAGAAATTAGTAATTTATTATTATTTTTTTGTTTTTGTTATTTATTTATTTATTTGACAGAGAGAGAGAGAGAGAGAGAGATCACAAGTAGGCAGAGAGGCAGACAGAGAGAGGGGGAGGCAGGCTCTCTGCTGAGCAGAGAGCCCAATGTGGGGCTCTTTCCCAGTACCCTGAGATCATGACCTGAGCTGAAGGTGGAGGCTTAACCCACTGAGCCACCCAGGCACCCCAGTAATTTATTATTTCTTCTAACTCAGTTGAAGTCTTTAAAAACTGGGAGCTCCTATACCATGTGAACAATTTTTAATGGCTTGGGAGATTACTCCCTCTCCTGAACTCTTGTTTTGTATACTTTTTTTTCTTTTTTAAAGGGAGAGTTTGAGTGGGGAGGGGCAGAGGGAGAAGGAGAGACTCTCAAACAGGTTCCATGCTCAGAATGGAGCCTGATGTGGGGCCTGATCCCACAACCCCAAGATCATGACCTGAGCCCAAATCAAGAGTTGGACGCTTAACCAACTGAGCCACCCAGGCACCCCAAAGTTTTGTACATTTCTTTAGGCACCTGTCACATTCTGCTGTGTGATGGTGGCATTCATGTCTGATGGCTCCTCTATGCTATAAGTACCTTGAGAACTGGCCTTTGTTTCTAAGTCTTATAGCTTCTATACTCCTTGTTGACCTGGTCCATACATTTCATCAGTGAAATCCTAGCACATTAGCATGACTGTTGTGAAGGGCTCAAAAAAATGTGTTAAACTATATTTGATTAATGAGTAAAACAATGCATAAGAACGTATCTACCAGTCTATAGGAAATACATGGAATAGAAGAATGTGTGAAATGCCACATCAAGGATACAATCAGACAAATTCAAGATGTGAAAATTCCAAAATAATGAACCAGTTTCTTTAATAAATACATTTTAAATAAAAGGAAGGGCTAACTGTTCTAGATTAAAAGAGACTTAAGAAAAATAGCCACCAAATGCAGCGTGCAGACTTTGGATCCCAATGGAAATAACCTTGATTATAAAAATATTTTGTAAATAATTGAAGAATATTAAATATGGGATGGTTATTAGATGATATTATGGGATCACTTTCATTTTGTTGTGTATGAATGGTGTTGTGTTTTTGCTTTTGTTTTTTTAAGCCCTTACCTCGTAAAGGTATCTACTGGAATTGTCATGGATGAAATCACATTATATCTGGGTTTGATTTAATATGCTCCGGGGGAAAAAATGTGTGGGGTAGCAGGCATATGTTCAATTGTCCTTCAGATCCATTCTCCACCCATCAATGCATGGCCCTTGCCCAAAGAGCCTGATCTGAGGGACTGCCCCAGTAGGGATCTCTTAGCCACTGGTTTTCAATATAAAACCTCAACAGAAGAAGGGAGGGTAAGGAGAGAGGATAATGGGGTTGGGGTTGGCTATAACCTTCCATCCAAAGTCCCCGCTTCTCTTAAGGCAGCCTGCTCTACCTTCGGCTCTTTCTCTTGGTAAATTCTTCCTCTCACATCTTCCAACCTAAGAGAGGCAGTTCTGGAACTGTTGGTCCCAGTCGCTGCATAGCCCTTGTGGTTCCCCAACCCCCTATCCACATCCCTGTAATTAAACACTTTTAAAATAACCCTCCCTAATTATCTTATTGAGCTTGTGATTGATTCAGAGAGATAAAACAAAAATGGTAGAGTGTTGATAATTGGAAACTGGGTGATGAATAAGTAGTACTCTTCTGTATACTTGTAAATGTACATAATAAAAGTCTTTTTTTTTTTTTTTAAGGAACAAATGTAAGGACATAATGCCATCTGGATAAACTAATTACTAATACAATTTAGTCTTGGGTATTCAAACAATCTACAAGTCCAGGTTAATTTAGACACATATTTTATACTTTTCCATGTGGCAATTTTAAATAATGTGTTGGAGTCTATAAGACCAATATAGTGAAGTTATTTACAAAGAGAATGTAGAAAGTCAAAAGGAAGCTAAATTTCAAAGCTAACTCTTCAAGATAAAGGGAAAGGCATTGGCTAATTTAATTCTAATCCAACTTCTTATTTAGCCAGTTTTTCTAATAATTTGTCCCTAAGTGTCTACATAGCTTATTCATACAAATGTTCACCTCAAGTCTTCTTAGAAGCTCAAGAAATAATTCCTTATGTTTTCTTCCTCTTTGTGGAATGTGATGGGGAGTGTGAGGCAAGGAAATGGGGAGTGGAGGAGAGAACAGAGGGTTGTGGGATTACTGACTCACCTATACTTTGACTATTCCTTTGAAAACCATTTTTTCTTCCATCCTTGTCTCTCTAACAAACCCATAAAGTCCATGCTATATATGTCCCCATCACTCTGCCTTTTTTTTTTTTTTTTCTGAAAATGGTTACCCCTCAATATATGCTTCAAGATCACAGAGTGTGTAGGTGTCCTTTGAAACTCTGGGTCAGGATCAGCTACCTAATTTTCAGGGCCCAGTGAAAAATAAAAATGTGAGGTGGAGGCTGCTGCAAAAATTATTAAGAATTTCATGATGGGGGCGCCTGGGTGGCTCAGTGGGTTAAGCCTCTGCCTTCGGCTCGGGTCATGATCCCAGAGTTCTGGTATCGAGCCCCGCATGGGGCTCTCTGCTCAGCGGGGAGCCTGCTTCCTCCTCTTACTCTGCCTGCTTCTCTGCCTACTTGTGATCTCCGTCTGTCAAATAAATAAACAAAATCTTAAAAAAAAAAAAAAAGAATTTCATGATGATGACATCAGGGCGGTCCACTAAGCAAGGGGCCCTTTGGAGCCTGGGATGCTGGGCAATTATACAGGTCTAATGCCTAGGAAGCTAGCCCTGGCTGAATGCTCATTTTTCTGGATTTGATTCTATGTTTCTCCCTGAATACTAGGTAATTAGCCCTTATCCATTTCTATTCCCATTAATTTCAACCCCTGGAGTCTGAAGAACAACTTTTAAAACATGTACCTTTTTCTCGACCCCAGCCAGAAACAATGCATTTGTCGTTAGGTCTGAATAGATATGGAGACCAGGGCACACAGGCAGGGACAGAAAGAGGCAGCTCACAATCTTTTCGGTTTGAGTGTTTTTTCAATTCAATCAAAGCTATGTCATTTTCATAGGTGGTTCCGTTGTACTTTTCATGAATAATAATTTGATTTGCGAAGTGAAAAATTATTTCCTTTTCCGGGTTTAACGAGTCTAGAAATGATGCCCATATTTGGTAATGGTATAGTTTACTGACGCTGTAACAGAAAGGAAAAGGGAGAGACGATATATTGAGGAAAAATACCAAATATAAACATGAACATCTGATGCTTTATCTTTATATCTTCCCTTTTAAAGGACTTTCTTCCTTTTTCCAGATTTTTAAAAAAAATCTTGCGGGGCACCTGGGTGGCTCAGTGGGTTAAAGCCTCTGCTTTCAGCTCAGGTCATGATCCCAGGGTCTTGGGATCGAGCCCCACATGGGGCTCTCTGCTTGGCAGGGAGCCTGCTTCCTCCTCTCTCTCTGCCTGCCTCTGCCTGCTTGTGGTCTCTATCTGTCAAATTAAAAAAAAAAAAAAAATCTTTAAAAAAATCTTGCATAATGAAGAAGTGTGATTAAATTTATGGGGTAGAATTAAAGTCAGTGGGTAAATGAAGAGATGATAATCCACTTAAATGCTCAAGGGACATAAAGAACCCACTAACAACCAGAGATGCCCAGAAGTGAATGAATTGGCTACCTCTGGAGTGAGACCATCATCACTGAAGGTGTTCAAGCAGAGACCAGAAAGCACGTAGCCAGAAATGTGGCTGAGGAAATGGCGAAATCAGGACACACACTCCTATTACTCTGCCAAACCCAGAGTTTCTCAGGGTGGAGACCATAGCAGTCATTATCCTGCGTTTAAGACTGACTTTGTGTTGGGGCACCTGGGTGGCTCAGTGGGTTAAGCCTCTGCCTTCAGCTTGGGTCCTGATCTCAGGGTCCTGGGATAGAGCCCTACATTGGGATCTTTGCTCAGTGTGGGGCCTGCTTCCCCCCTCTCTCTGTCTACTTGTGACCTCTCTCTCTGTCAAGTAAATAAATAAAAATCCTAAAAAAAAAAAAAAGACTGACTTCATGTTAACATTGCATTGTATTTATTTGCTCTCAAGCCTTTCTTCCTGTTGGACTGAGCTACTGGAAGTCGAAGATGGGGTCTAATTCATCTGTGGATATATGCCTGCATCTAGTATTGTACCTAACATATATTTACTGTTTTAAATTTTAGTTGAAATGGTTAATGGGCCAAATATTGCTTGCTCCTATGCCTCACTCAATTTTCATTCTATTTTTTACCTCATGGTTTCCAGCAAATTGGCATTTACCATCATTTTCTCAGGTAATCACCTAACAGTTAAATAGTGTTGTTCTAGGAACCAATGAAGTGTTCAGGATTCTTTTTATTTATACGTAATATTCCAAGAATGCTGTGAATCATATTAATTTTTTTTTTTTTTTAGGATCAGAGGTCATGAATGTCATTTAAAGGTTAACCCTGTTTATTCATTCAATTTACTAACAAATACTTAATGTGTACCTACTGTGCTTTCCACTGTCACATAGAAATGAACAAAATCAGAAATATTCCCTGGTTCATGGAGTCCAGGATCTAGGGAAAGATGCAGTAGTAAATGGATAATGATAATAGTGAAGATATGTATTCTACTGTGTAATGTGAGAGGAATGAATAGCACATAGGGTTCTGAGAACTTATCAAAAAGGCTTTGATTTACGGGAGTTAGGAAAAATTCTCTGAAGAACTGAAGATTGAGCTAAGATCTGAATAAAGAGTAGCACTAACTAGAGAAACAGGTTGGGAAAAATCATTTCAGGCACGAGAAATAATATATGAAGGTTTCTGTGCAACAGGGAGCAAGTTGTACATGAGTAGCTAAAAGAAGTCCACAGCAGGTAGAACAGACAGCAAGAATTGAAGTCGTGGGGCAAGATGAAATTGACAAAGGTAATTTGCCAATTATGGATCATATGGAGCCTCATGGGCCATGTTAAAAATGTTGTTTAGATATTTTAGAAGCAAACAAGCCTGGTAAAACAAGTGTCTGACATCTTCAGCCTCCCTCAGGGCGAAGTGGACACTTCCACCAAAATTCATGAGAATATGCATTAAAAAAGTAGAAACAACATGGATTAAGACTACTGAGGGTGGTGGTCCATGATGACAGTATAGGAACACCCTGAACTCACTTTATCCCATGGACACACTGTATCTACACTTACATACAAAGCAATACCTCCTGAAGAAGAACGGGAGGCTAACTGAACAACTTCTACACAACAACAGAGGTACCACAGAGAGAGAGATAGAGACATAGTATTAATGGGAATTCTAGGGGCACCTGGGTGGCTCAGTGGGTTAAAGCCTCTGCCTTCGGCTCAAGTCATGATCCCAGGGTCCTGGGATTGAGCCCCGCATCAGGCTTTCTGCTCAGCGGAGAGCCCACTTTCTCCTCTCTCTGCCTGCTTCTCTGCCTACTTGTGATCTCTGTCTGTCAAATAAATAAAATCTTAAAAAAAAATGGGAATTCCAGACTTGATTCAATGACCTGAAGATGCTGGTGAGTGCCATTGTCTATCCCCCACTCCCCATCTTGATAGCAGAGATGGGTGTAGGGGCCAGGCACTCTGGGGTGGCCTATAGCCTCAGTGACCCCAGATTCCTAGCCCTAACATCTCCAGCCATCCCCTATAGGTAAGCCCCTGACTGCACCCATCCCATCTCCAGCTATCTCACTGAGGCTGCCACAATACAGTGCACACCCAGATACCCCCTGTTTGTGCCCACTATATCTACAACAATCACTCCAAAGTGGACCAGGTGGAAAGTACTCCAGGACACCTCCAGCCTGCACCTGCTTCAGCTCCAGTTACCCCATCGGGCAGCCCCATATGGAGCGCCCCAGCCTGCTGGCCCCAGCTTCAGGTATCCTGCCATGGTGGCCCTGGTACAGAGCACCCTGGAACTTGCCAAGCCAGGCCAGTTCTAGCTCCAGCTCTCCAGCCAGGTGGTTCCAGAATGGAGCACCCTGGGACCCCCAGGCCCATACCCAAGCCAGCTTCAGCTGTTCCTGTAGGGTGGCCCCAGTGCAGCATGCCCTAAGACCCACTAGTCCATGCCTGCTTCAGCTTTGAGCAGTCAACCAAAGCCTCCAGTACACACAGTCAACACAGGGAAGAACCTGCACAAGACCACTCCTTCAAGACTGGGAAAGGTAGCTTTTCTGCCTAATTCACAGGAACAGAGTAAGTCAAACAAAATCAGCAGACAGAGGAATATATTCCAAATAAAAGAAGAAACAAGACAAAATCCCAGGGATTAAAAACAAAACAAAACAACAAAACCCTAATGAAATGGAAGTAAGTAATTTATCTAGTAAAGAGTTCAAAGTAATGGTCATAAAGATGCTCACTGAACTTGGAAGAATGGAGGAACACAGAGAAAACTTCAACAAAGAGTTGAAAAGGATAAGAAAGAACCAAAAAGAAATCACAGAGATGAAGAATACAATAACTGAACTAAAAAATATTCTATAGGAAATCAATAGCAGATTAGATGACCCATGAGAACAGGTCGGTGATCTGGAAGACAGAGTAGTGTAAATTACCCAAACAGAACAGAAAAAAGTAAAACAATTTTTAAAAAGCACAAGCTTAAGAGAGAGACCTTGGACAACATCAAGTATGCTAACATTCACATTTTAGGAGTTCACAGACAAGAAAAATAGAAATGGGCAGAAAACTTACTTGAAGAAATAATAGTTGAAAACTTTCTTAACCTGGGGAAGGAAAGAGACATCCAGGTCCAGGAAGCACAGAGAGTCCCAAAACAAGATGAACCCAAAGAGATCCATACCAAGGCATATTATAATTAAAATGGCAAAAATTAAAGATAAAGAGAAAATCTTAAAAGCAGAAAGAGAAAAACAGCTACAAACAAGGGAAACCCCATAAGTCAGCAGAGACGTTCAGGCCAACAGGGAGTAGTAGGATATATTTTAAAAAGTGCTGAAAAGGAAAAGCTTACAACCAAGAATATACTATTTGGCAAGATTATCATTCAGGATTGAAGAAAAGAAAAAGAATTTCCCAGAGAAGCAAAAGCTTAAGTTCATCACCACTAGACTGGCCTTACAAAAAATGTTAGAGGGAAAGCCAGAACTAGAAATAAGGAAATACATGAAAGAAAAAAATCTTACTGAGACAGGTAAACATAGAGTAAAGGCAGTAAAGTAAATTGGCTACTTGCAAAGTTAATATGAAGGTTAAAAGATAAAAATAGTAAAATCAACTGTAACTAAAATAAGCAATTAGGGCGCCTGGGTGGCTCAGTGGGTTAAGCCGCTGCCTTCAGCTCAGGTCATGATCTCAGGGTCCTGGGATCGAGTCCCGCATCGGGCTCTCTGCTCAGCAGAGAGCCTGCTTCCTCCTCTCTCTCTCTCTGCCTGCCTCTCTGCCTACTTGTGATCTCTCTCTATCAAATAAATAAATAAAATCTTTAAAAAAAAATAAAATAAGCAATTAAGGGATACACATAATAAAAAGATACATTTTTTATTTAAGAAATTAAAAGCTTAAAATATGAGGGAGGGTGTAAAAAATGCTGTGCTTTTAGAATGTGTTCATATTAAGTGACTATCAGCTATATGTGTATGTGTGTGTGTGTGTGTGTGTGTGTGTATGGGAAGAGAGAGAGGTTGCTACATATGTAGTTAATATATATGAGCATCATGGTGAGCACAAACCAAAAACATAAAATAGATATACAAAAAATAAAGATAAAGACAAAAGAACTTAAACATAAAACTAAAGAAAATCATCAAGCCACAATGGAAGAGATGCAGAGAACAAGAAAGGAACAGAGAAGAACCATAGAAACAACCAATAAACAATGAACAAAATGGCAATAAGTACATACCTATCAATAATTACATGTAAATGAACTAAATGCACCAATTAAAAGACATAGAGTGGTTGAATGGGTCAAAAACAGGACTCAGCTATATGCTGCCTATGAGAGACTCATTTCAGTTCTAAAGACAAACTGAAAATGAGGGGATGGAAAAAGATGTTCCATGCAAATGGAAACAGAAAGGAAGCTGGTGTAGCAATACTCAAACAGATATAATAGGCTTTAAAACAAAGACTGTAACAAAAGATAAAAGAAGAGCATTACATAATGATAAAGGGTAAATCTAAGAAGAGGCTATAACATTCATAAAGATTTATGAACTCAACATAGGATCACCTAATTATATAAAGCAAGTATTAACATACATAAAGAAAGATAACGGTAATACAATAATAGTAGGGGACTTTAATACACCATTTACATCAATGGATAGAGCAACCAGACAGAAAATCAATAAGAAAACATGGGCCTTAAGTGATACATTAGACCAGATGGACTTTATATATATATATATACAGAACATTTTATTCCCAAACTACAGAATACACATTCTTTTTAGCACACAGGAATGTTCTCCACAGTGCATTATATGTTAGGCCACAAAACAAGTCTTAATATATTCAAGAAGATAGAAGTCATATCAAGCATTTCTTCTGACCATGTAAGTATGAGACTAAAAATCAGTGAAAATAAGAAAACTGGAAAAAAACACAAACACATGGAGGCTAAATAGCATGTTACTAAACAACAAATGGGTCAGTGAAAAATCAAGGAAAAAAAAAATGCCTTGACACAAATGAAAATGGAAATACAATCCGTGCACGGATTGCATGGAGCACTGGGTGTGGTGCAAAAATAATGAATACTGTTATGCTGAAAATAAATAAAAAATAAATAAATAAAAAGAAAATGGAAATACAACAGTCCAAAATCTAAGGGATGCACCAAAAACTGTTCTAAGAGAGAAGTTCTTAGTAATATAGGTCTACCTAAAGAAACAAGAGAAATCTCAAATAAACCATTTAACTTTATAACTAAAAACACTAGAAAAAGAACAGAGCTAAATATTAATAGAAGGAATGAAACAAAGATTAGAACAGAAATAAATGAAATAGAGACAAAAAATAGGAAAAAACAATAGAACTAAAAGCAGATTTTTTAAAAGATAAAAAATTTGATAAACCGCTAGCCAGGCCCATCAAGAAAAAGAGAGCGTAAATAAATTAAAAAAGAAACAAAGGAGGAGAAGTTAAACTCGCACCACACAATTAGAAGCGGTTATAAGAGATTACTAATGAATAACTATACACCTATAAAACCTAAAAGAAATAGATAAATTCCTAGAAACACAAAACTTCCAAAACTGAATCACAAAGAAATAAAAAATCTGAACAGATGATTATAAGTAATGAAATTAACTTAAAAACTTACAATACACAAAAGTTCAAGACTAGACAGCTTCATAGGTGAATTCTGCCAAATATTTAAAGAAGAGTTAGCACCTATCCTTCTTAAATTGTTCCCAAAAATTGCAGAGGAAGAAATATATTCAGATTCATTCTATGAGGCCAGCACTACCTTGATACCAAAGCCAGACAAAGACACTACAGGAAAAGAAAATTACCCACCAATATCTCTGATAAGCATAGATGCAAAGACCATCAAAAAAATATTAGCAAACTGAATTCAACAGTACATTAAAAGGATCTTCACTATGATCAAGTGGGATTTATTCCAGGGATGCAAGGATGGCTTAACATCTACAAATCAATCAATGTGATATACCATATTAATAAAACAAAGAATAAAAATCATATGATTAGCTCAATAGATGCAGGAAAGAAAATTCAACACCCACTTATGATAAAAACTCTCATCAAAGGGGATGCAGAAGAAATGTACCTCAGTGTAATAAAGGCTACAGATGACAAATCTGTAGTTAACACACACACCGGTGAAAGCTCTTCCCCTAAGTTCAGAAACAAGACAAGGATGCCCACCTTGCTGCTTTTATTTCACACAGTATTGGATGTTCTAGCTGTAGCAATCAGACAAGAGAGAGAGAGAGAGAAAAGAAATAAAAGGCATCCAAAATGATAAGGAATAAATAAAACTACCACTATTTGTTGATGGCATGATAATACATATAGGAAACTCTGAAGATGCCACCAGAAAACTATTAGAACTGATAAATGAATTTGGTAAAATTGCAGGGTACAAAATTAACATGCAGATATTAATTGTTTCTATACATTAATAATGAACTATCAGAATAAAAATAATTCTATCTAAAATTGCATCAAAAAGAGTAAAATACCTAGGAATAAATTTAAGTGAAAGACTATAGGACATTGATAAAAGAAATTGGAAGTGACACAAATAAATGGAAAGAAATGCCATGTGGATTGGAAGAACCAATATTTTTAAAATGTCTAGACTACCCAAAGCAATCTACACATTTAATGTGATTTTTTTAATTAAAAAAACCAATGGTATTTTTCATAGACCTAGAACAAAGAATCCTGAACTTTGTATGGAACCACAAAAGACCACCAAAAGTTGCAGCAATGTTGAGAAAGAAGAACAAAGCTGGAAGTATCAAATTCCCTGATTTTGAACTATACTATGAAGCTATAATAATCAACACATTGTGGTACTGGCCTGAAAACATACACATAAATTGATGGAATAGTGTAGAGAGCCCAGAAAAAATCTCACACACATATATGGTCAATTAACCTATGACAAAGGAGCTAAGAATATACAAGCTAAAATAAACATGGCATTATATTAAACTAAAAACCTTTTGTATGATGAAGGAAACTGTCAACAAAACAGAGAACTTATTGAATGGAAGAAGAAATTTGCAAATCCTAAATCTGACAAGGAGTTACTATCTAATATATACATAGAACTTATATGACTTAAAAAAAAAAAAAAAACTAAAAAAATGGGCAGAGCGCTTGAATAGACATTTTTCCAACGATATACAGAGACATACAGATGGTCAACAGACACATGAAAAGATACTCAACATCTTTAATCATCAGGGAAATGCAAATCAAAACCATCAGAATGGCTAGTATCAAAAAGACAAGAAATAACAAGTGTTGGCCAGGATTTCAAGAAAAGGGAACACTTGTGCCCTGTTGGGGGGAATGTAAATTGGTATAGCCACTAAGGAAAACAGTACAGAAATTCCTCAAAAAGTTAAAAATAGAACTACGATATGATCCAGCAATTCTGCTTTTGAGTATTTACCCAAAGAAAATGAAAACCAATTTAAAGGCATATATGCCTCATATGTTCACTGAGCACTATCTAAGACAACCAAGATATGGAAAGAACTTAAGCGTCTATCGATAGATAAATGGAGAAAGAAGATGAAAAATAGGGCAAAATAGGTGAAGAGGATTAGGAAGTACAATCTTCTAGCTATAAAGTAAATAAGCCAAGGGGATTGACATACAGCGTAGCGAATAGTCAGCGATACTGCAAAAGCATTGTACAGTGACAGATGGTGCTGACAACTATGTTTCTGGGGCTGATTAGAAGTGTAGCTTTAGCCAAGTTATATAACTTCTCAGTCTCCTTCTGCTAATCCACAAAATGGGAAGACTGACATTTACCTCTTAGGGCTGTTAAGAATATTAAAACAGAATAACATATGGGAAAGTGCCACGCGCATTATCTGGTCTGGAAGAGGCGCTCAACAGATGACGTTTCATTCATTCGAGAGATCAGAACTGAGACTGGAATCCCAAACTCTGTCCTCCTGCTGACCTTAACTTGTTATCAACACCTTTTGTGTGTTGCCTTTTAGCCACTGGTATGGACTGAATTGTGTTCCCCCAAAATTCATATGTTGAAAACCTAACCCCCAATATGACTAGACTTGGGGAGAGTCTTTAAAGAGGTAATAAAATTTAAATAAGGACATAAGTGGAGTTGTAATCCCATAGGATTCGTCTCCTTATGGGAAGAAGAAGAAACATCAGGGATGCACACAAGCAGAAAACGAGCAAGCCAGTGCTAGAGCAGCAGATGAGACAATTAGCTCAGAGTTTAGAGCAGTTCCTTTACTGTCTGGAACGCATATCAAATACATGTAAGGGTTTGTGGAAGGGGCCGAAAAGATGTGTGCATTTGAAGACTTTAAATGCATGTGGCTCTTTAAACAAAATCCTTGTTGAATTGAGACCAGAGAAAATGACCGGTTAGCATCGTCTCTTTATCAACTTTTCAGTCATAAACTCTTCTCAGCAGTTTGGTCCTAACTCTACAAAATGTACAGAGTATCTATTTGCTTTCCCATCCTGCAAATGAGTCACGTGACATATCTTGGTACCTCTGGTTTTGATCTGATCTTGCCATCTGGGATCATAATTTTATCTGGGAGGGAAGACCATAGTAGGTTCTAAGGGCATGGCCTCTGGGGTTCCAGTCATGAATACTGGAGGGGATCTAGCTGTCAAGAGAGTGGAATTTGTCACATGTTTTTTATCTAGCATCTGCCACGATCTCTTTTACACACTTTCATTATTTCAGGGAATCCAAAATCTTTTTGGAGACATTTTTACCTGAGACAGTGTGCAGCAGTTATAACCCAACACCCTCCAATATAAATTCCTCCACATTTGATTTTCTTATCTTCCTTAATTGCCACCTGCCACGGGAATTCACCCTATAAGAGACATTAGTGAGACACTGTGGTTACTGCCATTCTACCAGGTGGTGATAGACAGGCGGCTCTAAGATATGTCCATTGCAAAAGTCCTGGTCTCTTATCATTACATATCTCCCCCACCTTTCTTCGTTTTTCAAACTTGGGCTACTCCTGGGAAGTAACCGGTTTACCATGCGTGCTGGCTTTCCTCCTACAACTCGTTTCCTTCGAATGGGCACACTGTTTTTAACTCCACAGGACACTTTAGGGAGAAATGACTTGATCCGTTTTCTTTCTTCAAGAAAGGAAGAGATTGTATCATTATGATTTTGAACCCATTACTTCTTGATTATTTTTGGCACCAAAACTGCAAAGTCACTGCTAAAACAAAACAGGCTGGATTGATTAATAAATTATTTTAGGTATTAAAATTCTGGCTTATCAACAAGGATGGAACTGGAGGAGATTATAAGAAGTGAAATAAGTCAAGCGGAGAAAGGCAATTATTATATAGTTTCATTTGTTTGTGGAACATAATGGAAGACATTAGGAGAAGGTAGGGAAACATGAAGGGGAGAGAGAAATCGGAGGGGGATATGAACCATGAGAGACTGTGGACTCCTGAGAAACAAACTGAGGGTTTTAGAGGGGAAGGGGGTGGGCGATGGGTTGGCCTGGTGGTGGGTATTAAGGAGGGCAATTATTGCATGGAGCACTGGGTGTTATATGTAAACAATGAATCATGGAACACTATATCAAAAACTAATGATGTAGGGGCACCTGGGTGGCTCAGTGAATTAAAGCCTCTGCCTTTGGCTCAGGTCACGATCCCAGAGTCCTGCGATCGAGCCCCTCTTTGCTCGGCGAGGAGCCTGCTTCCCTTCCTCTCTCTCTGCCCGCCTCTCTGCCTGCTTGTGGTCTGTGTCTGTCAAATAGATAAAATCTTAAAAAAAAAAAATCAATGATGTACTGTATGGTGACTAACATAACATAATAAAAAAAATTCTAGCTTAATATGAAAATTGGCTCGATTCTTTGAAGTTCTGCCTAAAGGTACTTGGGTGGGGCAGGAAGAGGCTAACTGAAGGTTTAAACATTTCATGCCCGAAAACTGTTTTTGACAAAACTGATATCACAAAACTCATAGCAAATACAAAAAATTATGTAGGTCTAAAATGTTGTTTTCACTTCAAAATTAGCCTTGCGAATTAACTCATTTTTCATATTTAAAAAAAATTTTAATAAACATATAATGTATTATTAGCCCCAGGGATACAGGTCTGTGAACTGTGAGGTTTACACACTTCACAGCACTAACCATAGCACATACCCTCCCCAAAGTCCATAACCCCACCACCCTCTCCTGACCCCCCTCCCCCCAGCAACCCTCAGTTTGTTTTGTGAGATTGAGAGTCTCTTATGGTTTGTCTCCCTCCTGATCCCATCTTGTTTCATTTATTCTTTTCCTACCCTCCAAACCCCCCAACGTTGCATCTCCACTTCCTCATATCATATGATAGTTGTCTTTCTCTGATTGATTTATTTCGTTAGGCATAATACCCTCCAGTTCCATCCACGTTGTTGCAAATAACAAGATTTCATTTCTTTTGATGGCTGCATAGTATTCCATTATATATATATATATATATATATATATATATATATATATATATATATACCACACCTTCTTCATCCATTCGTCTGTTGATGGACATCTAGGTTCTTTCCATAGTTTAGCTATTATGGACATTGCTGCTATAAACATTCGGGTACATGTGCCCCTTCAGATCACTATGTTTGTATCTTTAGGGTAAATACACAGCAGTGCAATTGCTGGGTCATAGGGTAGCTCTATTTTCAACTTTTTGAGGACCCTCCATGCTGTTTTCCAGAGTGGTTGCACCAGCTTGCATTCCCACCAACAGTGTAGGAGGGTTCCCCTTTCTCCACATCCTTGCCAGCATCTGTCATTTCCTGACCTGTTAATTTTAGCCATTCTGACTATGGCTGTTATCTCATTGTGAGGTGAGGTGGTATCTCATTGTGGTTTTGATTTGTATTTCTCTGATGCCGAGTGATGTGGAGCGTTTATGTTTATTTTACTTAAAAGTGATAAGGAGAAGAGTAATGTTATTTTTTTCTATTTACATTGATAGCAAAGGTAATTGTTGCTTGAATTAATTACATATACACATGCATACACACACAACATTAAAATGCAGATGTAAACCAGGGAAGCACTAGTAAAAAAGAATAATTTTAATTTACCTTCATCCATATTAGCAGTCAAAAATTGTGTCTCTTCTAAAACAAAACAAAAAGTTCCAATGTTTATGGTTGTGTTCATAAGAAAAATCAAATAATTAAGATTATTTAAAATTTGATCATAATTTTCTATCTTAAAACCCGTCCAATATTGATTGATTTATTGATTTATGAGAGAGAGAGAAATTGCATGTGCATGCATGGGTGAGCACAAGTGGGGGAGGGGCAGAGAGAGAATCTTAAACAGGCTCCACAGACATGGTCTTGATCTGACCACCCTGAGATTGTGACTTGAGCCAAAATTAAGAGTTGGATGCTTAACCCACTGAGCCACCAGGTATCCAAAAACCTGTCCTCTGTTTAAAAAGTACAGTAGAAATCCTCAAAGCACACCATCTTATTTCTTTTCTATATCTAGGTTATTGTGAAGCCTCGGGATGAACTATGGAGAAATTTTGCAGGCACCAACTAGAGGTGTCTGTTGGTACAAGTGAATGGTGAGACTCATGGTGCTGTGGTTTTTTGCATTTAGAATAGGCAAAATGCTTGGTCAGAGAAGGAAAGTTGCTTCTTCAACTCCGATTCACAAAGTCCTTACATAACGTAGGGAACAGTTACTAACACTGACTGAGAAAGTACTGAGCTGATGCTAAAAAGACCTCTCTGCCTACACTAATGAGAAAGCTGAGTAATTGCTAACACGTGATCATAATATGTGCAATTAGTAGCTACGATAAAATATAAGAAGAGGAGTGCCTGGGTGGCTCACCGGGGAATTTGCTTAAGATTCTCTTTCTCCCTCTCCCCAAGTTCACTCTCTCTCTCATACACACTGTCTCACTAAAATAAACAAATCTTTAAAAATATATATAAGAAGACACAGTTGCTTTGTTTTGCTTCAATTCTGTTGCAATATTCCAAGAATTCAATAAAATTTTTACCTCGAGCCACATGTAAAAAGTCCCATGGGAAAAAAACACAAAAATTTACCACAGCAGAGGATAATTTTTGAGAAAAATGTGTACCATATCAATGATATACATATATCATAAAACTATAAAGCTTTATCCTTGTTTTCATTTCTGTAACATAAATTTTCTCTTATAAAAATGGATTTACCTATAATTTCAGGATGGCCTTTAATTTCAGAATTTCCATTTCCTAAAAATAAAACAAAACATTTATTTTAGGAGAGATAATATTCACCTGGATAAAATATACACCAATCATTAATATCTTAGAAACAGTATAACAACTTAATTTTTTACAAAGATAAAAGGGAATCACAGTATGCCATCTTTCTTTGATTTTTAATACCATATAACAGATGTTTCATATTGCATTTAAACACACACCAATTTCATTATATCAAGGAAATAATTTTTACTTGAGTTTTAAAAAGGTGTATGTTTTGGATATATTTGAGCACATATGGACAGCAAGTTTACTATACAGTTATATAAATTTATAACTCTTTTAAACTTATATTTATTAAAGGTGGGCTTTCCAGGATACATGAAATCAAGTTATACACCAAACTTCCCTTGGTTGAGTGATTCTGATCTGTCCACTGAAAGATCAATGAATATATTAATGTTTTTATTTTACATCTCTTCTCTCATTTGCTCTTGCTTAGAGAGGGAAAAATTAGAACCATTACTGAAATACAAAAGGTGGGTTCACTTTAAAGAAGGGTAAACTGAAGTAACAATGCCAGTTGACTTAATGTATTTTTGATATGGATTCAAGAACTTGATTTTTAAAAAAGCAAGCTTTGGGGCGTCTGGGTGGCTCAGTGGGTTGAGGCCTCTGCCTTCGGCTCAGGTCATGATCTCAGGGATCATGGGATCCTAGGATCAAGCCCCAAATCAGGCTCTCTGCTCAGCAGGGAGCCTGCTTCCTCCCCTCTCTCTCTGCCTACCTCTCTGCCTACTTGTGATCTCTGTCAAATAAATGAATAAAATCTTTAAAAAAAATAAAAATTAAAAAAAGCAATATTTATGTTATAGTTTCTCCCTGATAGTGGGATTTTTTTTTCTCCCTGATAAGCTAACAAATTGTGTTCTTTGAACTTAAACTTTAGAGTTTTGAATCAGAAGAAGGAGAGGGAGGTAAAACGGACAGAAGAGGAGGAGAAGAAACCCCAAATATCTTTATACTGAAAAAGTGAAATCAAACTATAGAACTTCAGAAGACAAATACTGCATGGTTTCACTTATATGTGGAATCTAACAAAAAAAACCCATCAAAAAAGAGATCAAATTGTGGTTATTAGGGGCGGGGAGGGGTCTGGGAAATTACGTGAACCTAGTCAAAAGGTACGAACTTCCAGATCAGTAAGTGCTTGGGGTGTAATGTACAGCACGGTGACTAGTGTTACCATAGTTGTATAGTATACTTGAGAGTTGCTAAGGGAGTAAATCCTAAACATTCTCATCACACACACACACATAAAAATTGTAACTATATGACATGATGGATGTTAACTAAACTTACTGTGGTCATCATCTCTCAATATATGTGTGCCAAGTCATTATGTTGTATACCTTAAACTTATATTCCATGTTGTATGTCCCAATTCTATCTCGATGAACCAGGAGGGAATGACTCTCAAGGTTCACCAGCAAGAGTCATGACTTACTGTCTTCCTCCCTAAAAGATGTTTGGAAATTTCTCTCTCTTCTCTTTACTAAGGTTTTAACTATATTTGATGGACATAAAAGTTTTTTGCTCAACTGCTTATATAAACTTCAAAAGAAATAATATGATTTGAGATCCTAAAAAGTGTGTTTTTATATTTAAGAGCTGATGTGAATGGGAAACTAAACAGGACTTCAATAAAGTTCAATAATACCAAGCAATGACACAATGTAATTATTATCAATTCATTTATCCATATATATATCTACCACATATTTAATGCTTAGCTCTAAATCACATTTGGAATATAAAAATGATTAGATTCTATTTTTAAGAACAGGGCCTGACACACATAGTAAGAACTTAATAAATAGTCACTGAGAAAATTAATTAATATAATAACTTCAAGAAAGCACTGATGTAAGCAAGAAGTTAGTCTGTGTGACACAGAGTAGGTACCTAGTAAGCATTTTTACCATCAGAGGCTTTTCAATGAGCACCAAAAACCAAAGAACATTAACGATGAGCACCAAAAAAAAAAAAGAGCATTAACATATTGCTTTGAAATTTGGTAAGTAAAGGGAAGAAATTTAAAACTATGTTTCCTTTCTTTTATGAATTGCATTTCATGGAAACCAAACAGCTGATAAAGTAAAGTTCTCTATAGAAAACCAGTTAATAAATGCAGACGGAATGCTGATTTAGAATTCACCATCTTACAGTTCTTGTAGACAAATTGGATCTAGGCAGCAATCACACAGGCCCCTAAAAACCATTAAGATGAAAGGCTGTGGGGGAAAATTTTAAAGGAAAGATCAAACTGGTCCAGTGATCAATTTTAGCATCATTAGAAGTGGAGTTCACAGAGAACATGACATTTTATGTAGTAAAAAGGACACAACACTACCCATCAAGAATTCTTGCTTAAAATATTGAACTTTGTATCTAATCAAATCTCTATAAATCCAGAATAAGGGACATCCTGTAGGCAAATGGTCAAGTTTCTCTAAAAATCAATGGCATGAAAAAAATTGGGGGTGGATTGGAAGGTAACTTTTTTTTTTTTTAAGATTTTATTTATTTATTTGAGAGAGAGATCACAAGTAGACAGAGAGACAGGCAGAGAGAGAGGGAGAAGTCGGCTCCCCGCTGAGCAGGAAGCCAGATGTGGGGCTCGATCCCAGGACCCCGAGGACACGGCCCTAAGCCGAAGGCAGAGGCTCAACCCACTGAACCACCCAGGCCCCCTAGTAGGTAACATTTTTAAAAATTAAACTATTGTTGACATATAATGTTATATTAGTTTCAGATATATGACCTCATGGTTCAACCATTCTATATATTATGCAATGCTGACCACAAGTGTGGTTACTATGTGTCATCATGCAACATCCTTACAACATTATTGACTATACTCTCTATGCTGTACTTTTCATCCCATGACTTATTTTATAACTGGAAGTTTGTACTTCTTAATCACCTTCAACTAATTCCCCCAATTCTCCCCACTACCCGCCTCTAGCAGCCACCAGTTTGTTGTCTGTATTTACATATCTGTTTTTGCTTTTCTTTGTTGGTTCATTTGTTTTGTTTTTTAATTTCCACATGTAAATGAAATCATATGGTATTTGTATTTCTCTGACTTATTTCACTTAGCAAAATACTCTCTAGGTTTATCATGTTGTTGCAAATGGAAAGATGTCATTCTTTTTTATGACCTGAGTAATGTTCCAGTGTGTGTGTGTGCACGTGCACACGTGTGTGTGTGTGTGTGTATTGCATCTTCTTTATCCATCCATTTGTCAGTGGACCCTTAGGTTGCTTCCATATCTTGGCTATTGTAAATCATGTAGCAATAAACATAGAATGCATAAATCTTTTTTGTATTTGTGTTTTTGTTTTCTTTGGGTAAATACCCAGTAGTGGAACTGCTGGATCATATGGTAGTTGTATATACATATATATACTTTTTTTTTTTTGAGAATCCTCCATACTGTTTTCCATAGTGGCTGCACCAACTTAATTTCCCATCAACAGTGCATAAAGGTTCTCTTCCTCCACATCTTTGCCAACACTTACTATTTCTTGTCTTTTTGATACTAGCCAAGCTGACTAGTGTGAAATGGTATCTCACTGTGGTTTCAATTTACATTTTCCTTATGATTAGGCATGTTTTCATGTGTCTGTTGGCCATCTCTATGTCTTCTTTGGTTCTTTGGACAAATGTCTATTCAGTCCTTGCCCATTTATTAATCAAGTTTGTGCGTGTGTGTGTGTGTGTGTGTGTATGTGTGTGTGTGTGTTGAACTGTATAAGTTTTTATATATTTTGGATATTAACCCCCTCTCAGATATATCATTCACAAATATCTTCTCCCAATCAATAGGTCATCTATTTATTTTGATGGTTTTCTTTGGTGTGCAAGAGCTTTTAGTTTTATTGTAGTCCCAACAGTTTATTTTTGCTTTTGTTTCCCTCGTCTGAGGAGACATATCTAGAAAAATGTTGCTATGGCACCCAAGAGATTTCGCTTATGCTCTCTTTTAGGAGTCTTATGGTTTCAGATTTCACATTTAGATCTTTTCTTTTTAAATTTAAATTCAATTAACTGACATGCATTTAGGTCTTTAACCCATTTTGAGTTTATTTTGTGTATGGTGAAAAAAAGTGATCCAGTTTCATTTTTCGGAATGTACATTTCCAGCTTTCTCAACACCATTTATTGAAGAGACTGTCTTTTCTAGATTGTGTATTGTCGTTCCCTTTGTTGTAGGTTAATTGACCATGTAAGCATCAATTTATTGTGGACTTTCTATCCTGTTTTATTGATCTATGTGTCTGCTTTTGTGCCAGTACCATACTGTTTGATTACTACAGCTTTGTAGTATATCTTGAAATCTAGGATTTTGATACCTCCATCTTTGTTCTTTCTCAAGCTTGCTTTGGTTATTCAGGGTTTTTTGTGGTTCCATACAAATTTCAGGATTCTTTTTCGCTAGTTCTGTGAAAAATACTATTGATATTTTGATAGGGATTATGTGAAATCTGTAGATTACTCTGGATAATATGGATGTTTAAAAAATAGTTGTTCTTCCAATCCATGAACATGGTATATCTTTCCATTTATTTGTGTCACTTCCAATTTCCTTCATCAATGTCTTATAGTTTTCAGAGTGTAAGTCTTTCACTTCCTTGGTTAAATGTATTCCTAGGTGTTTTATTCCTTTGGTGCAACTGTAAATGTGATTGTTATCTTAATTTCTTTCTCTGATGGTTTATTACTAGTATATAGAAACACAAATGATATAAGAGTGTTAAATTTGTATCTTGCAATTTTACTGAATTCATTTATTGGTTCTCATTGTGTGTGTGTGTGTATAGTCTTTAGTTTTTTTTTTTTTTTTTTTTAATTATTTATTTATTTGTTTGGGGGAAGGGGCAGAGGGAGAGAATCTTCAAGAAGACTCCCCACTGTGGGAGCCTGGGTGGCTCAGTGGGTTAAGCCACTGCCTTCAGCTCAGGTCATGATCTCAGGATCCTGGGATCAAGTCCCGCATCGGGCTCTCTGCTCAGCGGGGAGCCTGCTTCCTCCTCTCTCTCTCTCTACCTGCCTCTCTGCCTGCTTGTGATCTCTCTCTCTGTCAAATAAATGAATAAAATCTTTAAAAAAAAAAAAAAAAAAAAAGAAGACTCCCCACTGAGTTCAGAGTCCAATGCAGGGCTTCATCTCAAGACCCAAGAGAACATGACCTGAGCCTAACCAAGAATTCGATGCTCAATTGACTGAGCCACCCAGACACCCCTAGAGTTTCTATGTAGAGTATCATATCATTTGCAAATGGTGACAGTTTTTTCTTTACAAATTTAATTCCCTCTCTTTCTTCTCTCTCTCTCCCTTCCTTCTTTCCTTCCTTCCTTCCTTTCTTGTCTGATTGTTAGGACTTCAGTACTATGTTGAACAAAAGTGGCAATAGTGGACATACTTGTCTTGCTCCTGATTTTAGAGGAAAAGCGTTCAGATTTTCACCACTGAGTATGATATTAACTGTAGGTTTGTCATATATGGCTTTTGTTAGGTTGAAGTGTATTCCCTCTAAACCCACTTGGTTGAGTTTTTTTTCATGAAATGGATATTGAATTTTGTCAAATTCTTATTTTGAATCTTTGTGATGATAGTATGTTTCATCCTTCATTTTGTTAATGTGATATAGCATACTGATTGATTAGAGGATATTGAACCACCATCCCTGGAATAAATCCTGCTTGATCATGGTGAATGATTTAATGTAATGTATTGTTGAATTTGGTCTGTTAATATTTTAATGTAATGTAGTGTTGAATTTGGCTTGTTAATATTTTGTTGATGACTTTTGCACCTATTTTCATTAGGGATATTGATGTGTAATTTTTTTTTTTTTTTTTTTTTGTAGTGTCTTTGTCTAGTTTTGGTATCAGGGTAATGCTGGCCTTGTAGAATGAATCTGAAAGTTTTCCTTCCTCTTCCTTTTTGGAACAGTTTGAGAATAGATATTAAATCTTTAAGTGTTTGGTGGAATTAACCTGTGAAGCCATTTGGTACTGAACTTTTGTTTGTTGGGAGTTCTGTTTTTTTTTTTTTTTTTTAAATTACCAATTCAATTTCATTACCAGTAATCAGTCTGTTCAGATTTTTTATTTATTCCTGATTTAATTTTGGAAAATTATATGTCTCTAACAATTTTTCAGTTTCTTTTAGGTTGTCCAATTTTTTGCCATATCATTTTCATAAATGTTTTTTAATAATATTTGTATTTCTATGGTGTCAGTTACTTTGCCTTTTTCATTTTTTATTTTATTTATTTGACCCTTCTTTCTTTTATTTCAATGACTCTGCCTAAAGATTTATCAATTTTGGTTATCTTTTCAAAGAACCAATTCTTGGTTTCATTGGCATATTTAACTTAATTTAATTTAGTCTTTATTTATTTCTACTCTAATCTTTATTATTTCCTTCCTTTTACTAACTTTGGGCTTTTTTGGTTCTTCCTTTTCTAGTCCTTTTAGATAAAATGTTGGATTATTTATTTGGGATTTTTCCTCTTTCTTGAAATAGGCCTGAATTGGTATAAAGTTCCCTCTTAGAACTGCTTTTGCTGTGTCCCAAAGATATTGGACTACTGTATTTCCAGGTGGGTAACTCTTAAAGAATAAAAGCTACTTTAAAAACCTTACAATCAAATACAATGTTAGATTGTTTTGAAACTTGATTCAAATACATTGTGTTTGAGAGGGGTGCCTGGGTGGATCAGTCAGTTAAGCATCCGAGGACTCTTGGTTTCAGTTCAGGTCATGATCTCACAGTTGTGGGATTAAGCCCCCCATTGGGCTCTGGACTCTGGGCTCAGCTTGGAGTCTGGTTCAGACTCTCTCTCCCTCTCCCTCCTGCTCTCTCTCTCTCTCAAATAAATAAATAAAATCTTTTAAAAAATATATTTTTGAAACAGCTGGGAAAACTTGAACATGGGCTGTTATTAAACAATGTTAGGGAATTACTATTATTAGGAATACTAATGAGAGTATATTGTGTATGTATAAAGTGTAGCATTAGAAATGCATCTAGGTGAAGTGACATGATATCTCAAGCGTGCTTCAAAGTACTCAAACAAACAAGCTGAACAAGACTGGCAAAAACTCTGCTAATTGTTCAAGGGAGAGAGAGGCACATATTGGTTCATTCTCATAATCTATTTTTGTTATGTGGGAGCTTTACTAATAAAAAGTTCTGGGGCCGCCTGGGTGGCTCAGTGGGTTAAGGCCTCTGCCTTCGGCTCTAGATCATTTACTAGATCCCGGGGTCCTGGGATCGAGCCCCGCATTGGGCTCTCTGCTTGGCGGGAGCCTGCTTCCTCCTCGCTCTCTCTGCCTGCCTCTCTGCCTACTTGTGATCTCTGTCAAATAAATAAATAAAATCTTTAAAAAAATGTTCTGAAATAACAAATGTATTTAATAAAAGAAAATTTGAGAAACAAACATTCCATTATTCTTCAAATGCCCACTCAGTAGTACTCTTACTAAGACTCCCCTATACTCACTTAAGATTATAATTTACCTAAAAGAAAGTTTCTGGGTCCCCAGATCAAGTCATAGAAAAACATAACACAAACCCTTAATTACCTTCACAACCAACTTCATCCTCTCCTGTAATACAGTCCACCTCGCCGTTGCACTTGTATTTGTTTGGAATACAAACACCAGACTTACAGAAGAAACTTTTCCCTCGGCATCCTACACAAACATAAATAGCAGAAGGTTTTTATTTTTGTTTTTTCATACTTAAAATACAGTAGGATAGAATCTGAGATGGAGTGGGCGAATCTTCTACCTGTACAGCACAGTTCATCACTCAGGTCTCCACAGTCATTGATACCATTACAGGTTCTCTTCTGAGGAATGTATTTCCCATTCACACAGTGAAACGAGTCATTTGCTGGAGGAGCTGTAAATTAGGAATTCTCTTTGTGAAATTTTTTTTTTAAATATTTTATTTATTTGACAGAGAGCTCACAAGTAGGCAGAGAGGCAGGCAGAGAGAGAGGGAAGCAGGCTCCCCGCTGAGCAGAGAGCCTGATGTGGGGCTCGATCCCAGGACACTGAGATCATAACCTGAGCCGAAGGCAGAGGCTTAACCCACTGAGCCACCCAGGAGCACCTCTTTGTGAAATTTATGTATGGAGTTGTAGGTGACATCTTGATTACATTTGGAATAATTAGGACATTAAGATAAAGTCAGGCATCAAATAGTAAATGATATAAACCGTATTGGTAGCATCAACATAATATATATGGTAAATAAGGAAAACATATGCCAGAGCTGGCTTATGGAGTCCCTTTGGTATCTCTGAAAACCAGTATTTACCGCAGAGGTCTATGCTTGCTGAGGTTGGGGAAGGGGCTCAGGGACCACAGGTCCTTGCTCACACCGGCAAGCACGGGTGCTCACTCATTCCTTTTGTGCCGCCACAAGAATCCTCACTTCCATCCCTTTACTTGGGCAGTGTCATTTATATTTCGATGGTATTTTTTTTTTAAGCACCAAAAAAGTGTTTAGCCTTTAAAACCATACATGTGACTAAAATATTTCAGTGTCAGGACCAAAGAGAAAAGTGGCAGTGACTGTCTTGAGACTGTGGTCACTTGAATATTTTAAAGACATTTTGAAGTGTGTAGACTGGCCCTCTCAAAGGAGATATTGAGGTTTCTTCTGATATTTGCATTACTTATGTTTGTTGTATTAACTTCAATCCAGATGTTTCGGCAAGCAAAGAGGAGTCAGGCAACTTTGCTCCCCATATAGGAACCTGGAGAGAAGTAATATTTAAACGCAAAAAAGGTACAATAGAGGAAAAGCAGCAATTTACATTCTAAAGCCCCCAAAATGATTTTGCCTCTATTACTGCAACTGAGTATCTATCACGTTTGTTTACTACAGATGTGGCATGCAATAAACAATTTTGAAGGAAGTTTGGAAGTTTCATGCAACTCCCCTACCAACCTGTATTGTGCGTGTAGCAAACCACACCAGCAAAATCCTGGTCATTTCTAGTTCTTCTCTTAGTAAAAGTACATTCAGCCAAACTTGTCTCGAATCCTTGACAATGCACTTGGAGACATTCAGTGGAATTTACAGAGACATTTTCAGGAAACTCAAACTGTTTTTGAATATCAAAAGCACCTCTACAATTAGAATAAATGAAACATTAGGGTAGAATGATTAGTACTTTGCATTTATAACCTTACCTTAGGAGGTAAGGAACTGAAGTAATTTCCTCTAATTTTCTACATATGAGTGATACATTGAACAAGATGCTTAAATTCTCTGAACCTCAGTCTCTTAACCTGTAAAAGGGAATAGGATACTCTCAGCTGGTTTTGTAAAGAGTGATGAAAACAATCAATTTACATTGGCTAGCCAAAATTCAAAGCTGGCAAACACTCAGCAAATAGTACTTTCCTCTTCTCTGTTTCCTGTTAAAAATGCTTTCTTCCACACTCCTGATATTTCTTTCCAACCTGAGATGCATCATTCTTGGCTTCTCTCCATCTCTTAACTCCTTTTTGCTCAAGGAACAGGAGTAGAATAATCAATCAGGGAATTTTGGAATTACAAATCAGGCAAGGTTAGCTCACCTTTCCATTTTTCTTTTGGGGACCTCTTCACAGGCCTCATGCTGAAAGGCTTACTTGGTTGGCCCCATTGTTGCTTAGAATTTGGGAGATTAATTTGGTTTAATTATAGCATGTTCATTTTTTTTTTTTTAAACCTAGCCATGTCCTCAACTCAGCCTCGACAATATTAAGGGGATATTTTGGCATCTATATGCCATTGCTTGGACTTCTCAATTTGTTTAGAATCTGTGCTACCTCTATGACTCTATACACTAGAGATGATAAGTTCCAGTAAAATATTCTGCTAGAACCTTCAATTGCTCCCTGCTTCTCTTTAGAAAGAAATGGTGTTAAAAATAAGAAGCTGGGCAAAGATGTATTAGGTAAATATAAACAATAACAAAGCAATAATGGCAATATAAATATTAGATATTTAAAGGGATTAAGAAAGGCATTTTTAATGATTTCAGATCAGTAATGATGGTAAAAAGGAGTCATAAAACTGTGCCAAACAGCATCAAAGCAAAGAAGAGCCACTGGGGCAATTGCACAGGTAAATAATTAAAAAAAAAAAAATCTCAATTTAAAACTATCTAAAAGTACTAGATAAAATGCATTCAGTGAGCTCTTCTTCTTTTTCATTTTTAAGATTTTATTTATTTACTTGAGAGAAAGGGAGAGAGCACATGTGGGTGAGGGGGAGCAGAGGGAGAGAGAGAAACAGACTCCCAGCTGAGCAGGGAGCACGTCAAGGGGCTCAATGAGCTCTTAAAGAAGTAAGGAAAATACCCCTGGCTAACATCAGAGAAGTCTGGGGGTTCCCGAATGGCTCAGTTGGTTGAGTGTCTGCTTTCGGCTTGGGTCATGATGCCAGGGTTTTAGGATTGACTCAATCCCAAATGGGGCTCTCTGCTCAGCAGGCAGTCTGCTTCTCCCTCTACCTCTGTGATCTCTCTCATTCTTTCTCAAATAATTAAATAAAATCTTTAAAAATAAATAAATAAAATACAGTAAGACAAGTCTGTCTATGAGCTCATACAAAGTATGATAAGAGCAAAATACTGGGCGATCAAAGACGGAGAGAGGTTTCTCATTAGGTTGAATTCTAGGTTGTAGGTCACAAACTGTCAAAAACCACAAATATCTTGTGCCTCAACTTAATAAGATACTCTCACTAATTAACTACTAGCAGATGTGGTTTAAGAAGACAGAAAATAAATTCAGGATAAAGTTGAAAAATGTAAGAAGCAGCAACAAACCAAGATGTTGGTAAACATGAAATAAACCTGAGTAAGCACTAGTTGAATGACAGTAATAACAACTGCTTATTATATAATAATAGAAATTAACTTCGGGGATATAGAAAAATAATGTGGAACTAAATACTGGAAACTTGGTAGAAATAGTGACATTCCTTATATTATTCCTAAGAGGGTGAGGACTTCCTAAGTCAAGAATTCATGGTATAAATAAGGTGATAATCACTAAAGGAACAGAAATAGGGTGTATATAGTTTACAAACCAAGTAGAGGGGGGTGGAAGGTTTAAAAAATACAACAGCTTTATTAAACCCAATAGAAATTAGAATAGGAAGAAACAAGTACACAGAAAAGGCAGGGTAAATACTACTACTAAAATAAGATAAGGAAAATAAATTCAACAATGTAAATAATCACAATACTGTAAATGGACTAATTCAGACAGTTATTGTCATATTGGATTTTTTTAAAAAAAATCTAGATACATGCTGTTTGTAAAGGACACATTTAAAAGATAAAGACATAGAAAGCTTGTATGTAAATAGCTAGGAAAATATTTGAACAAAGCAGTTAACAGGCTGACTTTTTTTAATGGACAACATATTTATCATATAGAACCCTGCACATGAAACATTTAAAATATATTCAGCACAAAATAAATAAAATATACTTAGCACAAAGCAAGTGATAACAAATATTTAAACAATTATCATCATATAGAGACCATTCTCTTACCACAGTACAATTAAATAAGAACTCTATAACAAAAAGTTAACTAAAAGCAAATATATATTCATTAGGGAAGTAATAAAGAAACTTCTAAATCAAAAAAAGAAATTATACTGAACATTTAAAAATATTTCAAATTGAACAATAAATAATGTGTACCTTTATGCCACTGAGACTTATGGAATGCAGATGAAGCATTATCTAGCGGGAAATTTGTATCTTAAATGCTTGTATTAGAAAATAAGAAAAGTTACAAATTGAGGAGTTAAGTAAGTATTTAACTCAAGGAATGAGGAAAGATACAGTAGAGAAAAGGAGAGGGACAACAAACTTAATGAAGTTGAGAGAAAGTCACAGGAGACAATTTACGTATAAAATGTAAAAATCAAAAACACAAGTAAATAGATCTCTTTAAGACTGATAAAAAGAGAAGGCATAGATAAACAATATTAGGTATGAAAAAGTGGACACAATTATAGACAAGTAGAGACAGATGGTAATAAACATATTTACAATTCTCTGGAACTACAAAGGATTCATATATCCAGATACTTCAACCAACTTACATGTGCTCTGTGCTCAGGGGTGTTCTAAGTGCTAGTGAAACATGAACATATTTAATCCTCATAACAATGCTATGAGACAGGTAGTTAATATTCTCAGGCTACATAAGAGGAAATTAAGGCAGAGAAAGAGTGGGTAATCAAAAAGCAAATAGTTGGGGCGCCTGGATGGCTCAGTTGGTTAAGCCTCTGCTTTGGCTCAGGTCATGATCCCAGAGTCCTGGGGTTCAGCTCTGCCTCAGGCTCCCTGGTCAGCGGGGAATCTGCTTCTCCCTCTCCCGCTCCCTTTGCTTGCATGCTCTCTTTCGGTCAAATAAATAAATAAAATCATCTTAAAAAAAAAAAAAAGCAAATAGTTGGAACAATAAAACCAATCCTGGGAAAATCCACTGACAACAAGCACTCACAGCTGAAATCCAAGTTCAAGACAGGCCACATTAGCTTCTGTAATGCTCCAGGTTTTTTTACATATGAACATTTCCTTATCTTGGTCTACAAGTTTTACTTCAACAATTCCTTCTGAAGTGGTATTTCCGTACTTTACAGAAACACCAAATTGTCCTAAAATTTAAAAGAACCAAAACAATAAGCAATATTTAAGCATTCACCTTTCCACCTCTTGATGAAAAGCCTTTAAAATAACAAAAAAAAAAAAAGAATTTCAAATTAACTTTGAACACCATGAAGATTTTAACAAATAATAGTAAGCAATTATTTTATGAGGCAGCCCTGTGAAGACTACACTGATTATTTATCCCATGTTTACACATGAGGTTAAGTTGCTTGCTCCAGTGAGGAAACCAGGAATTGAAAGCTACCATATTGATCTCACTCCCAAGTGTGTTCTCTTCAATGTAAGCCAAACAATAATTAGAACATAAAAAAGTTTTATGTATTCTCATATATTTATGGCATTTAATAACTCAAGAGAACAAAAGCCTGCCACTGACAAAGTAATCTCCAGTTTTGCTTCCCTCCTGTCCAACAGGCAGTAGGAGCTCTCGTCTTCCTGCTCTACAGTGCCTCAACCTCTTCACTCAGCATCACACAGATACTTAGGTGCTGTGTGCCAGCATATGTCATGGTAACTAAAAAGAAATGTTTTGAGGTGCCTGGGTGGCACAGTGGGTTGAGCACCTGACTCTTGGTTTTGACTCAGGTCACGATCTCAATCTCTGTGAGATTATGCCCCAGTAAAGCTCCTCACTGAGCATGGACTCTGCTTGAGTTTTTCTCTCCCTCCCCATCTGTCCCTCCCCACTGCACCCTCTCCTTCCCTCTCTCTCTAAAACAAATAAATCTTTAAAAAGAGAATGTTTTGAGTGTTTTTTCAATCAGTTCATGAAGTGCCTATGATAACTAATATTAGAAGATAAGCCTGAGGTTTGCTGTCATAGTTAAAATTACATGAGCTCTTTTTGTGTGCCAAACATTGTGTGAAGACCTTTATATACATCATTTTATTTGATTTTCATGAGGGTCATATGAGTTAGGAACTAGTGTCATTCACATTTTACAGATGTGGAAAATGCGATCTGATAGTGACGTAGCTTGTCAATAACTGAGTTTGGGTGGAGCGGCTTGCCACTCAATCTGACAGTTAAGACTCCTAACCTTAACCACTCCACAAATCCACCTACTGGCATCCTGGCCTCCTCACTGCATTAGGAACCTGGATGGAGTGTAGAAAAGCTCTTTTGTCTGATGTGCCAAGTTTGCTAGGTTAGAGCATGTCCTAGGTTAGCAGTGGCCCGAGCTCCCCTTAGATCAAGGCCAGTGGGGTTGGGGCTCCCTAAGGGTAGGGGCTGATGGGATGGATGCTGGAAGAAATTATGGGAACTGGAGGTCTAGAGGTACAGCTCCCTATTAGCATCAGCCTCACATAAAGACTTGTTCATTGGATTCTGAACCAACTCAACGGCTCTGGGCATAGTTCTACTGGCCAAGTCAAAGTGAGGGTGGGGATAATTTGGAAGGGCTGGGCGGCAGAGAGTGGCAGAGGCACTGAGGGGGAAGGACTGGCCTCAGGGCCTTGTGCAGTGGACTTGAAGGCTAACTATATTCTGGTGACCGGAATTTCTTTGGTTATAATCGCAATTGGGTCTAGAGAGGAATTTTGAATTGGCATCATAACATTTCATAGCAAAATTATTTTCTAATTTCACTTTCTAATAGAAAGTATAGCAAACAATTTCCTTGTTACATCATAAATTCAACTAGGCTTTTCCTACCTTGAGCTGTGCATGCTCCACTATTTAAAAATTTTGACTCTGGACGAAGACATTCAACACTCTTTTGCTGACAGTAAGTTGGGTAGGTTTTCCCATTAGTTGAACACACTGTGGTACCATTCTTTGGGCACTGATATGGGAGTTTACAAATACAGGTCCCATCAATGCATTTCTGCCACGGTTGGCAGAAGACTTTGCTGCAGGAGAGATGTGTGTATTTTTCAGTTAAGCACTTTTTGTCTACCAGATCATTTTGAGGTGTTTTTTTTATTGCAGAAAGCTGTAAAACACAAAATAAACATTGACAAACTAAAATCTTCTTTTTGAAGATGATTAAGTGAAGGAAAGCCCACAGTACAGAAGAGGGGATGTTGTGTAGTGACTTACAGAATCACAAATGTGACTTCAAGTCCTAGTTTGGGTACTTACGGTTATATGCCCTTGCCCTCATGAAATGTGTGTTTCCTCATCTGGAAAATGGGGGTAATAGCTTCTTGCAAGGCTATTGCAAAGATTAGAAATTCTACACATATAATGGTTGACAGGTACTGGGCATGAAATCAATAGGAGCTATTATTATCCTAAAGACAACATAAAATCCTGCCTTGGAAGAAATCAATGAATCTCATAAGTCATGTTAAGAAGTAACAAAATTGGTGCTAAATATAGTCTTGTGGAATGAACTGATGAATAAATTGGTCAATTTTATTAATAAATGCAAAATCATTTGTTAAACTCCCACTGTGTATAAAGTTTCTTTTAGATGAATGTGCATGGGCTCTGTCTTCCAAGGGCTTGATATCTAGGCAATAAGACAGAAACATAATAACTGGGAAGAAGGCAGATTGTGGTAATTGATATAGCAGTGGAACAAATATAACACAGTCCTCTTGGAGAGCCAGAATGGAAGAGAGCTAGGCTTTCTAGGGGAATTAATAAATTAATTGCTTAACTTTCCTTGGGGAATTTAAAAAGGCCTCATGGAGGTGGTAGCATTTGAGCAAGGTGAGGAAGGACAGATGCTGGCAGAGGGCTGGTGTTAGCAAAACACAGGAGGGATGGTGCAGAATGTATTTAGGGAATGGGCATATGGGATTTCGTAGGCTTTAAATGGGATGGTCATGGTCAGGAAACTGGTAAGAGACAGCAGGAGTGGAGTATGAGAATGGTTTAGAAAGACACTCAAGCAAGCAAAAGCAATAGGAAATTTTTTGAGTTTAGATGTAAAGGGACACAGAAATGGGGTGATAATTGGAAGGGGATATTGAGTAAGGAGAAGGTTTTTGTTTAAAGATGGAGGATCATATACATGTGCCATATTAAGGACTGTTATGGGTTATATGATTTAGTTTTAACTAAAAATAATCTTCACAAATGGGTAAGTGGCTTAAAGATTCATAGCATGAAATGAATGTTGGATTGAAAAAAATGCCAAAACACAACACCGCTGGAAAAGTAAATGGCAGAGTCTACAACTCTAACCCCAGTAGAAGCTGTTCATTAGCCACATCATGGGGGTAAAAACAATAAAATATGATAAATATAATAAAATATTTTAAATAAAATATAATAAAAATTTAATAATTCTATTTATATTATTTAAATAATTTTATTTATATTATTTGACAATAAAATAAAATAAAATATGACAGAAGTCAGTCCTGTCACGCAGTTAGTAGAATTAAAATGAGTATTTGAAATATAGATTTATATCTGGTATCATTAATGATGAACCTCTCCCTATGTGTTTCTTGTGTGTTGCTCTTTCTGAAGAATCTTTTGCAGCGAATATGCCATTAAGGCAAATGAAGATTTTTAAAAGTAATAAAGTGTGTTTAATGACATTATTTCATTGAGATTGATGAACATTATTAAAATATTATTTATGTACTTAAAATTGTTTTTTAGGGTGCATTATTTATATAGCAGTGTAATTATTATTTATTACTAAATATATTCACATACACTAGAAGCACATGTTCAAAAATTTTTAGCAATCATGACTATAGTCTACTCATCTACAAAACATGACTCAACTCCTTTAGTTATCTTTCTTTTCTGTGTATATGGGTTTGTTTTTGTTTGGTTTGTTTTTGGCCCTTTCCTTGGTTATTTGCAATGATGTAGCAATTATTTTGATGTGAATTTTGTCTTTTTATTCTAGGCATGGCTACAATGACACAATATTAAATAGATGGTTGGCAATTAGAAAACAAGAAACAAACTCCTATTCACCCCAATATACAGCTGTATAGCTTTACCTGTGTTGTCTTTGTCCATTGTTTTTGTTTTTCATCTATATTCTATAAACAAAGGAAAAAGAACCATCAACAATGACCAAAGCACAGAAAAGGCCTCCACTGCCCCCCTTCCACTGCTACGTAGCTATGTGATCTTCAGTAAATGACTTTACTTTCTGATTCTGTTCTTCCATAAAATGTGGAAAATAAAAATAATATTCTCACAGAACTGTTTGAGGGATCAAATGAAAAATACATGGGAAAACCAAATAAACATTTAGGACCCTATAGAAATGCAAATATGATGGCAACTGTGGCGGATTCCAAGTGGCTCTAGTTCTACCCTCCCTACCTTCCAGTCCTTTGCTGTGCTTCTCACTGGGGGCAGGGTGTATTTTCTTAACTCTTGACTCTGGGTCTGGCCATGTGACTTGCTTTAATTAACAGGAAGTCAGCAGATGGGACACAAGAGATTGGAAAGTATTTGTCCAAATGGTTTGTCCTTTTGCTTCTCTGCCATAGCTATGAGAAGAACAAGGCCAGGCTAGCAAAGAAATACTCTATCAGAGTCCAGCTTAGATCCCCTGATCACCAGCCAACCTGCAGACTAATACACTAAATAAAATTTTATGCCACTGAGATTTTATGGTGATTTTATTATCATGGCATTAACTAACTGGCACAATCATCATATCCCTGGAAAACACTGAGGAAAAAAATGGAAAAGATTCAAAAAGAGTAAATAGTATGGAATTTTGTTTTTTTTCCCCAGAAGTGAATAAAGAACTTCTATTCTGAAAGTTAATAACTATATGGGAAGTCTTTCCATTGGAAGAGTTTTAGCCCCTCTGTGGCTTCAGTTTCTTCTCATCCTGGTCTTTGCTAGCAATTTTTTCTACATTTTTTTCTCTCCTTTGATCTGTCCATCTTGTATTATACCTGTTTCTGATATAAAGTCATGCTCTGATACCTCGACTATTAGATACTTAAGCAGCCACTGTCCTATTCAGATAAAAAAGTAATATTTCTCTACTAATACATAATGATGAATTGTTTTAATTTGCATAAAGAATTTGAATTTTGATATTTTTGCTGTTTGTTTTCTTTTTTAAATAACTATCCTGTTTGGACTAGGACCAGCATGTTGTTGTTGGAAATGGTAGAAAAATGGTTTTATGGTGTGCATAGGTAGGGTGGACCCTGATACCTTGCTCTTAAAAATTGAAAATATTGCTTTGGGATCAATTCCATTATTTTTGCGTCAGAGATGAAAAAAAATCATTGGCCTAGTTTATTGGGTTTTTGTTGTTTGTTTGTTTGTTTTGTTTTTTATTATGAAGGTAAGATGGCTGAAATTTTGTTGTTTTTATTTTTAATTAGCTTTTTAAAAACAGGAAACACAAAAGAATATTATAAATAGGTTCAAAAGGGTGCCTATAAAAAGCATATTTCCTTTCTTTCCTTATCCATTCAACCTACACGGGTCCACCTCAGAGTCGACCATTTAATAGTCCTTTGTGAATCTTTCTAGATTTCATCATTGCACATGAGCTCATGTTTTCCTTCCTAACTCTGCCCCCCAACATCAGTGCAATTTGCAACCAGTGGCCCTTTCCAATGTTTTGTCATTATAACCAATGTTACAGTGAATCTTTTTATATAATACACATCATTTCCCACATATACTAAATACATGTCAGTACTTACCTGGGAGTGAAACTGCTGAATAAAAAAAATTAGCACTTTTAACTTTGATAGATATTGCTTAATTTCTCTCTGTAAAGGTTTTGATTTGCATTCCCATCATCAATCTATGGCAGTGTCTATTTTCCATAATCTTGACCATAGAACATATGCCTCACTAAACTTTTTATCTTAGCCAATCTAGCATATAAAAATGTTATCAGAGTACAATTTTATTTGCAATTTTCCCCAATGAGCGAGGCTGAACATCTTTCAGTACATTCAAACTTTAAGAGAGAGTTTTATTTTTCTCCTTGCACTAACCGTATCTTTTGCTGATGTATACTGGATTGCTGTCTTGTTTGTTTGTTTTTGTTTTGTAGGAACTCTGTATGTTAAAGAAACCAGCCCTTTGGAATATGAGTTGCAAAAAAGTGTTCGTCTATTGAAAAAATGGCAAGCCTAGTGTATTTGACACACAGACCATACACTTTAAAAAAATATATTTTATTTTAGAGAGAGACAGCAAGAGAGCAAGCAAGGGAGGGAGGAAGAGAGAGGGAGAGAGAGAAACTCAAGCAGAATCTCAAGCTCTGCATGAGCAAGAGCACAGAGCCCAACACCAGGCTCAATCTCACTACCTTGAGATCAGGACATGGGTGGAAACAGAGTATGATGCTCAACCCAACTGAGCGACCCAGGTGCCCCCAGAACAGATACTTTTATAAAACATTACTTCTTACACAACAAAATTATTTTCAGTAAAAACCATGAAAGAAATGAATGATATATTATGCAGAAAAATGTGAAGAGCAAACATTTCTTTCACTGAAATTCATATATATAAAACCATGTTTATAAAAATAAAAGAATAAAAAACATAGTACAGTACAAATAAGAAAAAATTGATAAATATTTTTAACTACATAATAAATGCATTTGGTGAAAAAGGGAAAAAATTATACCTATATATAGGTCTGTTATAGTAATGAATAATAATATTGCAGGCTTTTAAAAAGATTTAATTAATAATTAATTTGAGAGAGAATGAGAATGAGAGCACAAGCAGAGGAGCAACAGCAGAGGGAGGGAGAAGCAGGCTTCCCACTGAGCAGGGAGCCAGATGTAGGCCTCAATCCAAGGACATTGAGATCATGACCTGAGATGAAGGCAGATGCAGATGCCACCCAGATGCCCCAATAATATTGCAGTTTAAGAACAAGTAAATACATTTATAATAAAGAATAAGTTTCATTTAAAAAATACTACTCAAACTTGGTAAAATATGTCCTGTATGTACTATTGTCTGCATTGTTTTACTATTTTATATTTTAAAAACAAAAATTCCAAATGGTCATTAGAATGAAAAAACTGAAAGCTCAACTTGTTTCTTCATCCCTTCATCCTTACAATTCACTGTGACAACACTGTTATTTTGAATCTGTTTATATTCAGAAAAATGTGAAAACATGGAGTTTGGAGACAGGAGTTCTACCTGAAATGAGCTTGAACAATTCCAATGTATAATATATATGAGACTGCCTCTAACAGGGCTGAACTGAGAGATGATTGAATTAACTCAATAAGATGACTATTAAAGGATATATTTTTTTAAATATGCCCATTTGTAGTTTACATTTGCATTTAAAAAAATCAATCTTGGTAAAAACAGCAATTGTTAACTGTACTATCTAATATAAGAGCCACTAGCCAAATGTGGCTATCTAAATTAAAATTTATTAAAATTATGTTAAATAAGCATTCTTTTGCTTCCCATAAAGATTGAATAATAGGGACCAGGTATACATTTCAGTTTAAAACAACCAAGAAATGGACAAAATATGGAAAGCAATGATTTTTAAGATACTGGACATCAGGCAAAGAAGGATAGTGATCCCTGAGAGTTGACAGGTAAATTAAGAAGTTGTATAATTGTTCCATTTGATTACCTTGAGAAAATTCCAAGACTGTGGTGCAGAGAGACGGAACTTTAGCTGAGCCTAAGGGACTCCTTGAGCTGAGGAGACAGATTTGAGAGTCTGAGGAGACCAAAGCAGCTACCATTCACAGAATCGAGTACTGGAAAGAAGTGAGTAGAATAGAAAGAGACCTTTGGAGCTTCTTAACAGATGCCCTCTGAGTGTTCAGTGAGTATTCATCAGCACGTGGGTATGATGAAACTACCACAGACTGGGGAAGGAACCACCGAAAAGAATTCTAGGTGACAGGGCCCACATTCAAACAGGGCCATGAACAATGCTCGTTCTCACCACTTGTGATTCCTGGGGATTTCTGGTCCTATGTAAGAATGCTTAAAGCTGGGGCGCCTGGGTGGCTCAGTGGGTTAAAGCCTCTGCTTTCAGTTCGGGTCATAATCCGAGGGTCTTGGGATCGAGCCCTGCATCGGGTTCTCTGCTCAGCGGGGAGCCTCCCCCCCACCCCGCCTGCTTCTCTTACTACTCGTGATCTTGGTCTGTCAAATAAATAAATAAAATCTAAAAAAAAAAAAAAAAAAATGCTTAAAGCCAAGACCTGAAAGGATCAAACTGTTTTCAAGTAACTTAATTACATCTCAGAACAAAGTTCAAGAATATTTATAAGGATACAAAAATACTCAACATCCAGCAAAGTAAAATTCACAGTATCTGATATCCAATAAAGAATACTAGGCATGCAAAGATGCAGCAAAATATGATTCATAATGAGAAAAATCAATCAGCTGAAATTCACCCAGAACACTAGCACAGACGTTAGAATAAGCAGGCAAGGATATTCAAACATTTATTATAACTGTATTCTACATGTTAAAACGGTTAATCAAAAACATGAAAAATATAAGGGATCCAAATTGAACTTCTAGAGTTGACAACTACAATATTTGAGATTAAAAAAGTATATATACTGGATGAAACTAACTACAGGTAGGACTCAGCAGAAGAAAAGATTAGAAAACCCAAAGATTTATCAAACAAGGTATGAATGAGCCGTGCAACAAATTCAAGTGGCATGGCATGTGTGTAACTGGAGTTCCAAAGAAGGAGTGAGTGAGATGGGAACAAACAATATATTTGAAATAACAGTGGCTGACACTTTTCTAAATTTGATGAAAAATATAAATTCAGAGTTCCAACAAGTTTAATGAACCCCAAGCAGAAGAAACATGAAGGAAACTCCATGAAGGCATATCATACTCAAACTGTTCAAATAATACCAGCCACAAAGAGAAAATCCTCAAAGAGCCAAAGAGACATGACACATTATGGGCAAAGGAACAAAGGTTTAGTGTGACAGCAGAGGTCTCATCACTAATGCAAGTAAGAAGATAGTGGAGTAACAGTTAAAAAATATTGGGGTGGGGGGGATCCTGTTGACTTATTCTTCTATACCTAACAAAGATATCATTAAAAGTTTTTTTCTCGTTAAAGATTTTATTTACTTATTTGACAGAGAGAAAGAGAGACAGTGAGAGAGGAAACAGAAGCAGAGGGAGTGGGAGAGGGAGAAACAGGCTTCCCACCAAGCAGCGAGCTCAATGCCAGGCTCTATCCCAGGACTCTGGGATAAGAACCTCAGCTAAAGGCAGATGCTTAAGCACTGAGCCACCCAGGTGCCCCATCATTAAAAGTTTAAGGCAAATAACAACCTCTTTAGACAAAAAGGGTGAAAAATTAATCACCAGTATAACTGCCTTACAAGAAAAGTTAAAAAAAAAGTCCTTTAAGCAGAAGGAAAGTTATGCTGGATGGAATTCTGGACTTACACAGAAAAATGACAAATGCTGGAAATCTCTGGGAATATCTGATATGGGGGGAGGTCAGTGAAGACAATAGCTTTTATTTCTGCTTTGTGCCTTTTCTTGTGGTATCTTTGACTTTGTTATCAGAGTAATATTGGACTCATAAAATGAATTAAGTATTCACTCCTTTTCTAAGAGTTTGAGAAAAATTAATGTTAATTCTTTCAATATTTAGTAAATTTACCAATGAAGTCATCTGATACTGGACATTTCTTTGATGAAAAAAAATTAATCATTGATTCAACTCTGGTTATGTGTCTATTCATACTTACTATTTCTTCTTGATTCAGTTTTGGTAATGTGTCTGTAGGAATTTGTCCACTCAACTAGGTTATCTAATTTGTTGGCATATAATTGTTCACAGAACTCTTATCATTCTTTTGACTTCTGTAAGGTCAGCAGTAATGTTTTCACTCTCTGATTTTATTTGTTTCTTTTTTTGTTAATCTAGCTAAGGTTTGTCAATTTAGGTGATCTTTTCAAAGAACCAGGTTTTGGTTTAATTGATTCTATTATCTTACCATTTATTTTTTCCATCTACATTCTTTTCTTTTCCTCCTCTCCTCCTTCACCATCTTCCTCTTCTACTTTTTTTGGAGGCTAAACAACATGCTACTGAGTAACCAATGGGTCAATGAAGAAATCAAAGAGGAAAAATAGAGACAAGTGAACATGAAGACTTAATGGTCCAAAATCGTTGCAATACAGCAAAAACAGTTCTAAGAGGAAAATTTATAGCAATGCCAACCTACCTCAAGAAACAAGGAAAATCTCAAATAAACAATCTAGTCTTATACCTGAAGGAACTAGAAGAACAAACAAAGCCCAAAGTTGGTGGAAGGAAGGAACTAATAAAGATCAGAGCAGAAATAAGTGAAATAGAGACTAAAAAATGAAAAATTCAATAAGACCAAGAGTTGGTTCTTTGAAAAGATAAACAAAATTGATAAACCTTCAGCCAGAGTCATCAAGAAAAAATGGAGGACCCAAATAAATAAAGTCAGAAATGAAACAGAAATAATTACCGACACCACAGAAATACAAAGCATTTGACAAAATTCAGTATATTCCTCATTCTAATCTTTATTATTTACTTCTTTTTTCTAGCTTTGGATTTAGCTTGCTCTTCTTTTTCTGGTTCTTGTAAGGTGTAAGGTTAGGTTTTTGATTAAGGAATTTTTGTTCTTTTTTAATGTAGGCATCTACTGCTATAAATTTCCATGTGAGAACTGCTTTGCCATATCTCATATGTTTGGGTATGTTGTATTTTTGCTTTCATTCATTTTTAAGTGTTTTCTAATTTGTTCTGTGATTTCTTTGACCACCAGTTGTTTTAAAGTATATTGTTTAATTTCCACGTATGTGTGAATTCTCCAGTTTCCTTTCTGTTACTGATTTCTAGTTTTATTCCATCATCTTTAGAGGAAATATTTCTTATTATTTTAACATTTTAAAACGTATTGAGACATGTTCTGTGGCCTAACATATGGCCTATGGTGGAGAATGTTCTATGTGCACTTGAAAAAAAATTTGTATTCTGCTTCTGTTGGGTGTAGTGCTCTATATGTCTAGTTGTTAGGTCTGGTTGATTTATGGTGCTATTAAAATCCTTTATTTTCTTATTAATATTCTGTCTAGATTTTCTATTATGGAAATTCTATTACAGAAAGTGGGATATAGAAGTTTCCAATTATTATTATAGAATTCTTTTTTTCCCTTCCATTATGTCATGGTCTCATGTATTTTGGGTTCAACCATTTGGTGTGTATATGTTTATAATTATATATTTTAGATGAACTCTTTTATCAATATCTAATGTTCTTTGTTTCATCTGATATTAGTGCTGTTACTTCCAGTTCTGTTTTGGTTACTTTTTGCACGGAATATTGTTTTCCATCCTTTCACTTTCAATCTATTTGTGTCTTTGGATCTAAAGTCTCTTTATAAAGCATATAGTTGGATCATGTATATAGAGTCTCTTGTGTATAGCATATAGCATATAGTTGGACCATGGTTAGTTTTTTATAAAATAAATTCTGCCAATCTATGCCTTTCATGGAGAATTTAACCCACTTATATTTAAGTTGTTTATAAAGAATGCCTAACTTTTGTTGTTTTGCAATTTGTTCTCTGTATGCATTGTAACTATTGTTCTTTATGTCCTCTGTTATTGACTTCTTTTGTGTATGTTGATTTCTTTGTAGTGAACTCTTTTGATTTTCTTATTTTTATATATTTTTAAGATTTTTTTGTGTGGCTGACATGGAGATTATATACTTAACATCTTAAATGTAGAGCAATCTAGTTAGAATTGATATAAACCTAACTTCAAGGGCATATAAAAACCCTGCTCTTACATTTTGTTGCTTGTAAACCCCTCCCCCCTTTTATGTTGTTATGGTCACACATTACATCTTTATGCATTTTATGCATGTTAACATAGATTTATAATTATTTTTTCTACATTCTTCTTTTAAATCACGTGAAAAAAAGAGGGGCTACAAACCAAAAATAAAATTTCACTGACTTTTGTATTTACCTATTTAGTTACCTTTACTGAAGTTCTTTATCTCTTCTTATGGCTTCCAGCTACTATCTAGCATATTTTTGCTCAGCTTACGGGACTTTCTTTGAGTGAATTTCCTTTCTATTAGTAACTAACTCCATCAGCTTTTGTTTATCTGAAAATATCTCAATTTCTCTTTCATTTTTAAAGGATTTTTTTGTTCTATATAGAATTGTTGATTGACAGTTTTTTCGTTCAGCACTTTAAGAGTATCATCCCACTCCTTTCTCCATGCCTCCGTGGTTTCTAATGAGAAATATACTCATAATCTTACTGAAAATTCCTTGTCCACGATGAGTTGTTTTTCTCTTGCTGCTTTCAAGATATTGTTTTGTTCCTTGGCTTTTAACAGTTTCATTATAATGTGCCTTGGTGTGGACTTCTTTGCATTATCTTTTGGGGGCTGGTATGCTTCCTAAATCTGTAGATTCATAACTTTTTTCAAATTTGAGAAGTTTTTGGCTATTATTTTGTCAAATATTCTAACATGTTCTCTCCTCTTCTGAGGTTCCTATTATGTATATTTTGGTGTTCTTAATGGTGTCCCACAGGTCTTAAGCTCTGTTTCTCTTATTTTTTCTTTCTGCTCCTCAAACTTGATACTTTAATTGAGTGATTTTCAAGTTCACTTACTTTTCTGCCTGCTCAAATTTGCTATTAAAACTCTAGTAAGTTTTTCATTTCTGTCATTATACTTTTCTGCTCTGGAATTTCTGATTTTTATGATATCAATGTATCCCTTCATATTTTGTTTTTGCTCATACATCATCCCCCCAGTTTCCTTTAGCTCTTTGAAAGTATTTAAGATAGTCAGTCTAAAGTCTTTGTCTAGTAAGTCCAAAGTCTGTTTCCCTCATTTCTGTTAATTTCTCCTGTGAAAGGGCCATTATTTTCTTGTTTCCTTACATGCTTCATCATTTTGTTAAAACTAGACATTTTGAATATTACAATGCAGTAACTCTTGAAATCACATTTTTCTCCTCAAGGTTTGCTTTTCTCTCTTGCTATAGGCTGTAGCTGTTTGTTTAGTGAGTTATCTAAACTGTTTTTATAAAGTTTTTTTTTTTTGTCATGTGTGGTTTCTGAAGTTTCTGTTCCTTTACCTTGCACTCAGTTAGTGTTTAGACAAATATTTCTTTGAATGGAGAGACAGAGAAAGAGAGAGAGAGAGGAAGAAGAAGGGGAAGAGGAAGGGAAAAGGAAAAGGGAAAGGAAAGAGAAAGGAAGAGAAGAGAAAGAAATGAAATATAAAGAATAAGAAACTCCTGAAATCAATAACAAAAAAACCTCATCTAGACTTTGCAAATTGGCCCTGTGCTTGATTACCCCCCCCCCCCAACATTTAGCCAGGCCGTTTACAATTCTCTCAGCCTTCACTTCATCATGACTGCACTGAGCCTAGATATCACCTAGAGGTGTTGGTTTAGGGTCTTCTTAGACCTTTTCTGAACATGCATCCTGCCCTGGACATATGTGTTGCTTTTAAAAAAATTCCCAAGTATTCACAGGGAATTTTGAATGGTTATTTTCCCACAGAAACTCTTTCCCTAACTTTTCCTCCCAGGCTTTGGCACTCTACTGTTTGTCTCAGCTGTAATCTTTTGTCCCAGGTAGCTGCAGGTTGTTTGATGCCTCACAATGTTTTTGAGGAATGCCCACTGGCTTTCCATTCTGAGTGTGTTCTGAGTTAGGCAAAACAAAGACAAATATGTTTGATCAGTCTTTCCAGTATCCTCCAGGCAGATTAAAATAGACAAACACCATTCTTCTAAAATAATGTCTGCTCTGCTCCTTCTAGAGCTAGGGATGAGAGTTCCACATGTGGACTGCTATCTTCAAGACTGCCACTGAACTGGGGACAGTGTAGGGCTAGGACAAGTTGAAATGCCACAAAGTTTTCCTACCATTTTTAAGTTGCCTTTTCCTTCATTCAGTATTCATTTGGATGCTATAGGGCTTTGTTTAATAACTGGAGTTCTGACAAAGTTTCTTCTGACAGTCTGCATGATTGTGTGTGTGTGTGTGTGTGTGTGTGTGTGTAAAGACAGTGTTTGGATTTGCCTACTCTGCCATTTTTGCTGACCTCTCTCTCTGCATTACATGTTGCTTCCTTTGCATATTGTCTTTCCATCATCTCTTCACTCTGCTGAACATCACCCTAGCTCTTTCTTTCCAAAATATTACTGATATAAACAGGTTTGTAATGAACTTTAAAGATAAATAAAAATGTAAGGTTTGGTCAGAGTTTATGTTAGAACACAACACTTCACAGTAGTAAATAACCATATTGAGTGGTTATTTCTATTTCTACTCTTTAATATACCTTGTTTATTAATACAGCACCCAATCCCTCCGTGTTCTGGTTTTATCTCCCAGAGAAACCTGAGTCCCCTTATCTCTATGTCTGGGCAATAAAACCAGAATTCTCACTTCACTATTCAGAACAACCTAAGTCTATCCCATTTCCGGTTCACTCCTGCCATCGATATAATTCACTTTCAAATAAATCCACCAAAAAGTTTTGATATAAAAGGGATCGGACTTTTTATTCCTTAAAGGGAAATCTGGTCCTAGCTTTCAAAATAACAAAAATTTCTCCCAGATGTATTTTATTTCATTTAGAAAATGTAGACACATTTTAAAACTTCTTTGAACACATTTATGTTGTCTCTATGGCAACTTCCATTTAAAAATGGTTATTTCAATGGGGCACCTGGGTGGCTCAGTGGGTTGAAGCCTCTGCCTTCGGCTCAGGTCACGGTCCCAGGGTCCTGGGATCGGGCCCCGCATCGGGCTCTCTGCTCAGCAGGGAGCCTGCTTCCCCCCTTCTCTCTCTCTGCCTGCCTCTGCCTACGTGTCATCTCTATCTGTCAAATAGATAAATAAAATATTTTTTAAAAATGGTTATTTCAAAAAACTGAGGTTTGCTGGAGGGGGTGGCTGGATGCTGGGGAGGGTATGGCTATGGTGAATGCTGTGAATTGTGTAAGACTGATGATTCACAGACCTGTACTACTGAAACAAATAATACATTATATGCTAATAAAAATGGTTATCTCTCAGTATTCCATTTTCTTTTATAAACTAATATTATAACTAATATTTTTATTTTATAAACTAATATTTTACAAACTAATATTCCTACAAAATTCTGTTTTTTAAAGAAAAGAAGACAACTTTATTATTGAATGATTATTCAGTAAAAGAGGCTCTTCCCTTTCTATAAGTGAATAATACTCTTTTCTTTTGTTTTTGTTCCGGGAATAAAAAATGTGGCTGAAATGTCTTTTCCTCAAAAATAAATTTTTCCTATTCCAAAGTAATACACATTTATTTGGTATTTAAAAAAAATGAATAATGAATAAAACAGAATTTCTTAGTTCTGAAAATTCACAAGTGTATATAAAACAAAAAATAAAAATCACCAGTAATCGCATTACCTGAGATACCAACTGGTATCTATTTGATATATACCCTCCAGGAACTTTTAAATTGCTGTTTACATGAGCAGCTATATGTGTGTATCTGTGTGTGTGTGTGCATGTGCACACACATGCACATATGTACACATACACATGGATACATAAATGTATGTATATTTTCTTCTTTAACAAAAGTAAGATTTTAGTAAGGCCTTTTTCTCAACAAATATAAAATGCATCATTTTAATAGCTACATGATAGTTCCTTTATAGATGTACAATAATTTAATCAATTTCTTTTCAATGAACACTTAATTTATTTCCATTTGTTCTCTGTTACAAACACTGCATATATATCTTAGAGTTACAGGAAACTTAAAATCAGTAATTCTCATTTCTTAGTTTTCTTTAAATGTTTGCTTCTCTAAGCTGGCATTAAGACAGTTTTTGTAATCCTGTTTCAAAATATTTTGACCACAAAAGTAGGCAATCATCAACAGTTGTCTAAAATATCTTAAGTCTATCTAACCTTAATAGATGACCTTCCAACCTGGCTATAATCTGTCATACCAGTTTTGACTACCCAAGTTCCCCACAAAGTTTCCATTCTAATCAAATGGATTTATTCACCTGGAGGAGACTAGGGCTTTACCAATCTTCGACCGTAGCACTTCCTGCTTTTCCAGGCTGAAAAGCATGCAAATCACTCTGTTTCTCTACAGTAATCCAGAGTTATGAATCCAGCTCAAATCCCACTTGGTCCATAAACTCTTCATGACCTCTCAGCAGGAAGGGATTTTTCCTCTCATTAAAGTCCTTTGACACATGATATTTGTAACATTTTTGGCAATTAAATATCTTTCAAAAGGTCCTTCTCGAAAGTTATTTAAATCTTATTATTTCCTCATTGTCATGTTTATGTCATTGTTCTACAACCGTACAAAGGGCTATTTGGAGATCAGACATGCTCTTTGCCCAGCACTACACCTTGCATGTAGAAGGTAGATATTTTTTTAATTTAATATAATTACTATAAATTACAGACCTATATTAGTAAAATTCTTTCAGTTCAATTTCTAAGTACAGAAAAGAGCACATGAAGAAAGCAATTTTTTAAAGCTCTTTCATCAAGATACTAACATAAAATCTTTGTTACTGACTATATACTGCGGATGTAGGTATCTGAACTATGTAATCTCTAAGTCAAAATAATATACTTAAGGTTTCTTTTTTTTTTTACTTTTTATCTTATTTATTTATTTAAAGTGTTATTTTACTTAAGTTCAATTAACATATAGTGTATTGTTTCAGAGGTAGAGTTCAGTGATTCATCAGTTACATATAACAGCCAGTGCTCATTATATCAAGTGCCTTTCCTAATGCCCATCACTCAGTTACCCCATCTTCCCACCCACCTCCCCTCCATCAACCTTTAGCTTGTTTCCTATAGTTAAGAGTCTCTTACAGTTTGCCTCCCTCTCTGACTTCTTCTTATTTTATTTTTTCATCACTTCCCCCATGTCTTTAACACCTTATTTACATTTTGATAATATTTAAAAAACAAATTAAAATAGTCTACATAAATATTGAGTTACCTACCTTGCAAAAACTTAGGCAGAAGCACAAATGTAATAAAATAACATGAGCAAGCTTCATGTTGGAGACTCAGTGTCTGTCTCTCTTCTTTACCCTGGGTAGTCTTTCAAAATTTAATTTTTAACCTTTGAAAAAACATTCAGAAAGAGCAAGCGTCCTAAAGTGCTTTGTACTTTTGAACTCAGAGGATTTGGCTAAAATCCAGCATTTTACCTTAACTGAAACCACAAAAGATCTTCCCAGTAAATAGCTGAGGGAGGTGACCAATAGGGAGTATGTTTCCTCCAGAGGAAACTGATTACCCCACTTTGTTACTAGACAATGCCTCAATTCTGTTCTCTAGGGAAGACAGAAACTACAATGAGAGAAAATTTGTTTTTGGTAAAATAAAATTATGGTTTTCCCCTTAAGGCTGAAGAACAGGAGATAAGAAGTAAAAGTACATTACATTGAAGGCTGTGATGAATACATTTTTAATCCTCAACAAAACTGTTCCTTTACCATACATCAGTTATGCTGTGATCAAATGATATCCTCTGAGCACAGAAAACCTTGTGAGGGCCTGAAGGATCTGATACTTAGTTGCCATCAGAAGAAGTGTCTGCTGATCATACTTTTCACAGCTAGGGCAGCGAAACCTTCCATGAAGCGGGATCTGGGAAACTCATCTTTTTGTTTTTCAGAGTCCACCATTTGTACGTCTATTCATATCTACTTTTCATATATGCTCCAAGAGTGGCTCCTTCAAAATTGTAGGAGGCCTTGAGGGAACATTTAGAAGAGGGAAATGGTAAGAAAAACTACAGCTCTGGCCCTTGTAATGGGTCTGGAGGCTGCAGTTGATACTCATCCTCTGTCTCTTTCCTATCCATTACAGATTCCTCTCACCCTGAACTTCCACCTTTGCCAGCTTCAGCTGTTCACCTAATGTCACGACTCCCAAACTTCCTGGAGCCCCTGGTTACATTTACTTCTCAGATCATAGTTGTGGTTTTTATCCTTTAACTGTCACAAGAGGCACCCAAGGAGCTCATATGGTTCCATCCATACTACTCCCTTCCCTCATTATATAACAGCAGCCCCTACTTCCTCCAAATGAGCAGGGTGAGTTATACCTGTCAACATGGCGACTCCTCTTCTTTCCTGCTGGTCCCCAGACACAAGAAGCCAATCAACGTGCACGAGGCAGAAGGCTTAGCTTATAATTCATTGGGTTTCTTGATGTGCCTCCTGGCAAAAGGATGCTTCCTTTAGGGAACAGGAGCCCTAAGGCCGCAAAGTCTCCAGTTGCAGAGACAGCAGAGACAGGAAGCACCAAGCTCCCAGTTAGTCGCTGAGAGTGACAGTATGTGTGGTCATTTCTGCTTCTATGCCTCAGCTCCCAGACCTCCATCTTCTTTCTACTGACAATACAATGCTTAATGAAGGTCTTTCATTCAGTGCATATATTGCTTGCTAGAAGACAGCTCCCAGTTCTCATAGTATTGCCTTTAAATAGCACCTCATTTCTGCATTTGGTGGGCTGTTCCAAGGCTCCATAAGGCTGCCAGTTTTCATGTGGGGCAGTATGTGACATGACCAGTGATCCCACGTTCAGTCACTCACTCTCACATCTCCTTTGCTGTCAAGTGGGTTCTCTTGTCTGACAGGATGTTGGAAGATTAAATACGCTGAAATCCTTTGGATTATGACTCCAGCTAAGGCCCTGCAGGCAAGAAAGGCACAATGTAACCTAGAATATGTGTCCATTTCTCTGAGAATGTACCACTGGCCCTTTTAAAGTTGAAAGGACCAACTGTGTCAGTTTACCAATGAGTACTAGTATCCCTGATGAATTGTGCCATCATGGGGACTCAGCATTAGTCTATGTTGCTTTCAGATTGGACAGTTGTTGATGACATCAGCCAAGTTAATCTTAGGGGGCCCATGATATTGGCCTCATGGCTAGCCTCCATTTCCACTACTATAGCCACTTTATTCTTGTGCCCATTGCGCTAGCACGGGGGTGGCTGCTGACACTGGCTGATACCAATTGGCTGAGTCATTTTGTTCGTTATTTAGTATCTTATCTCTGGCGGCCATTCCCTAGTGGGTATTAACATGTGATACAAATATTTCTATACTTCATTCCCACTCTTATATGTACATCCATGTGTTTCTACCCCAGATCTTCTTGTTCTTAATCCTTGAATACTTTTTATTCTAAAAAAAAAATGGTCAGGCAATCACTATTGCCTGTGATTCCATATACAGTCTAGTTTTAGGCCACCAAGTTTCCCACACAAAGTGGGTGACCAGGTATATCATCTGAAGCTCTGCCCATCGTGAAGACGTTCCCTTACCAGTGTCTTCTAAAACCACTCCTAAGTTTGGCTATATTGTGGCTGCTCTCTGTTTTCAGCTTGTACCTACATACTGCATCAGGCCCTCTGTAAACCAAACATGGTTTTCCCCTCCTCCTGGTCGTATCATATTCCTTATAGAGCCATAGGGGTGAGCTGAGGAAAGGACTTGGGTACAACAGTTTGGATTAGGTGGGCGGGGGGAATATCTGAGCTACCAGCTGATGGGGTTTGCTAGTGCCCTTGGTCCAGTTTGTATTTGGGTCTGGATTTAACACTTCCATTTTATAAAACCTTTTTGCTAGGCCTGCTCAACTGTATATTTTGTGGGTCTGTTAGTACCCAGCTCATAATGAGCATTTCTGGTCACATGCCAATATAGTGTCCAATGTTCAGTAATTCCAGATTTACCAGCGTCCAGTAGTGTACAGTTGTTCCTCAAAAATAATGTATTTCTCTGCTGCAGATAATTCATGGCTTTGCTCCAGAACCCCAGGGTTCTCTATTGTAATTCTCTCAATGCTCTTTCTCAAACATTATGCAATGTTTTTTTCCCACCACTGACAATTCTAACATCATAGCTCTGTCAAATCAGTGCAGAACTCCTTCCTGCTCTGGCAACCTGAGCAGTATTCCTGTGTTTTGTGCTTCCTTCTTTGTGAAATGCAGTTCAAGATGAAATAATTTATCTTTTAATTTAGAGAAGATATCCTGGCATGTTTCTAAGCACTGGTTTATTGATGCGCCAGGCCTGGTCTCCTGACCTCTGGAGTATATGTGTCTTATCAAGGCATTCAGCATGCTTGCCATCTCTTGCTTACCTACTCTGATCAACATAATTTCATCAATGTGATGGAACAACGTGATGTTCTACAGGAAGTCCAAATCATCCAGATCTCCTCAGACTTTATTACGATGGAAGATGGGTGACAAGATCTAGGGAAAAGCTATAATGTATGTTGTTGCTCATCCCCTGTGAACGAGAACGTTTATGATCTTCTTTTCCATTTAAAATACTTACAGTAGTTCAAGTTCTCCTAAGCAAATTCTTATTGCTACACTTTATAATATTGCTAAATAAAACCAGAATCAAGGTTCTTATCTCTAAAAGAAAGTCAACTGCAACAAGTATTAAACCTTAGGTAAGGGGCAATTTCTAAGCTTAGAAAGAAGAGAAGAAAACAACAGCATGGAATGCCGGGGTGGCTCAGTCGGTTAAGTGTCTACCTCAGCTCAAATCATCCCAAGATTCTGGGATGGAGTCCCACATCCGGCTTCTTGCTCAGCAGGGAGCATGCCGCTCCCTCTGCCTGCCACTCCCCCTGCTATGCTCTCTCTCTCTCTCTCTCTGACAGATAAATAAAATTTTAAAAATTAAATTAATTAAAGAAAAAAAAACAACAGAAAAGACAAATATCCAAATTACATATAAAATTTTTACAACAATAAAATCACTGAAAAAAAGTGAACTAAGCATACAACTCAGGATAGCATTAAGAGAATAAAATGAATCAAAAGTGATAGAAAGGAAATAATGAAGACATAAGCAATAGCAAAGAAACCAGAAAGTAAAAAAGTAACAGATTTGATACATAAGCCAATGAATCATTTTGAGAAATTAAAATAAGAGAGAGAATAAAACAATTTTAGAGGAATATTATAGTGGAAATGTTTAGGGGGCTGCCCACACCCATTTTTCCTTCATAATGGGTTCCCAAATATCTTTGTGAAATTATCTGTCCTCTGTTATGGGTTGTTTTGGTGGGAGAATAGATCCCAGCACCTGCTTTCCAAAACAGAAGTTAAGAAATTCATATCCAGCCTCTTTCCATTCCCTTTTATAGACCAGGCACTGTTGAAAGAGTCTCTCTCCTCGGGGTTTGAATCTTGAGTTAAGGATAGGAGAACAGAAGAACCAACTGGAAATAATTTATTGAAGCAGCAGCAGCATCAGTAGCAGCAGCGTACTGGTCAGGTGGTTTAGCTGTTATAACAAGTTTGCTGTGATTCCTTTTCACCTTCCTGAGTCACTATCCCCAGTTCTTAAGCCTAGTTTCTCAGCCTCCTGTCAGTAGTGTGAATATTCTATTATCTTCCAAATGAATTTTCTTTTACTAAAGCTAGTCAGAGCTGGTTTGGTGGTCTGTCACCTAGAACCTTAAGTGATAAAAGCATGTGCAACTTACCAAATCATCTGAAGATCTAGATGAAAATTTCAAAGAAAATAAAATGATCAGAATTTACTCAGGAAGAGGTAGAAAACTCAAATTAATAGTTAAGGAGAAATAGAAAAGTTAAAGATTTTTAACCCCGCCAAAGATACTAAGTTTTACTAACTCTTTCTTTTTTTAAGATTTTATTTTTAAGTAATCTCTACCCCCAATATGGAGCTTGAACACAACCCTGAGATCAAGAGTTACCTACTCTATTGACTGAGCCAGTCAGGTGCCCCTATTGTTTTTTTTTTAAAGATTTTATTTTACTAACTCTTTTAATAAAGACCATTCTTCTGTGATTTAAACTTTTCCAGAACATAGAAAAAGATGAAAAGCCCTCCAATTTATTAGCAACATTCTAATACTCTTACTCCAAACTGGAGGGATCAGCCTTAGAAAGAAATCTATGAGCTAATAATTACAATTAATTATTCATTTATATGCAATTATCCTAAATAAAATATTAACAAATTTTAAATTATAAACTACAGTATATTAAAAACGATATAATGACCAAGTGGGGAGCATCTAAGAAATTTATAGGGATAATCAACATTAGGATACCTATTAATGTAATTCAATATATTAAAATATTTAATTAATTAAAATAATAGATTAAATAAGATATCTGTATAATTATATCATAAGATATCGAAAAGATGTTTGGAATGAGTTTAATTTCAATTCTTAATTTTTGAAAAACGAGAACAAATATCATTAACCTGATAAAGGGTAGAAACCAACAGTAAACACCATATACAATGGTGAAACACTAGAGGCAAACTCAGAAAACTCAAAGATGCTATATTTCAATACTGTGGTTGTTGGAGGCAATAAACATGAAAAAACATAAATATTAGAGCAGAAGAGACAAAATTGCCATTATTTGCAAATGAAATGACTGTCTACTTAGATAAAAGTACTTGAAAAAGTATAAGACCTAATGTCAAAGTTATTAAAATGACTGGATACAAAATCAATAGGAGAAAATGATTTTCCTATATGTCAGCAATTAAGAAGGAAAGGTAATAGATGGTTCATATGTGACATTCTGTATAGTTAGTTTTTATCTCTTCCCTCCTAACATGTCAGTGGGAATAAATATAAAAATAAAAATAATTAGGGCACCTGGGTGGCTCAGTCAGTTAAGTGTCTGCCATTAGCTCAGGTCATGATCTCAGAGTCCTAGGATCCAGCCCTGCATTGGGCTCCCTACTCAGCAGGAAGTTTGCTTCTCCCTCTCCCTACGATCCTCCTCCTTACTTGTGCTCTCTCTCTCTCTCTCTCTCTGTCTCAAATAAACTGTTTTTTAAAAAATCTTTTTTAAAAATGAAAAATAGAGGCACCTGGGTTGCTCAGTGGGTTAGGCCTCTGCCTTCAACTCAGGTTATGATCTCAGGGTCCTGGGATCGAGCCCTGCATCGGGCTCTCTGCTCAGCAGGAAGCCTGCTTCTCTCTGTCCCTCTGCCTGCCCCTCTACCTACTTGTGATCTCTCTCTATCAAATAAATAAATAAATCTTTAAAAAATAAAATAAAAATAAAATAATTCCATTGCACCACCAAAAACTGAAGAGCAATTCCATCAATAGGACATAAACAGTGAAGAACTACTGAAGATGTACAATAGAGATGAAGAGATTAACTGCAAAACCTAACAAAGTTTAAGAAATGTCATATATATGACAATGACACATCCAGAATAAAGAAGACCACAAAATAAATAGAGATAGTGGAAATATGAGAGAAGTGATGCTCTAGGTGGTCAATTAAAGAAAAATAAGAATAGTTGAACTAGTACCCCATTCTTTTTTTTTTTAATTTTATTTTTAAGTAATCTCTATACTTAATGTGGGGCTCGAACACAAAACCCCAAGGCCAAAAGTTGTTTGCTCTACCAACTGAGCCAGCCAGGTGCCCTGAGCGAGTACCTCATACTTGGGGCAACTTACTTTAGCATTTGCTCCAGGATAAAGTCTACAGAAGGCTCTCTGCCCATATGTTCTAACTTAGTACTTCCTGAGTGGGTAGTGGGGCAGGAGAAACAAGAAGCATTCCAGGTATATACAACTTCATGGGGTTCAGAAAACCTCTGCATTTGAAAAGTAAGCCATAGGCAAGTTCTGGAGACCTCAAATCTCACCCTACCCCTCTCCTGCACAATCATCCACAGAGATTCTAGTAAGGATCTAAACAACCAGAATGTATAGCACAAGAAAAAGAAAAAGATCAACCTCATTTAAGACTATAGGTGCAAAAATTCCAAAAAAAATATCAGCAAATTGATATAAACAAAATCTTAAATAGGATTCAGCATTCTGTAAATAATAACATCAACACTTGACAAGTATTTTATGCACATATACACACACATCAACACACATATGTCTGTAGGTTCAAGTAAATAAGTAATTAGGTTAATGTCATAATTAAAGGGTGGAAGAGGCACAAGTTTGAATTCAAAGAAGCAAAAACATTGTAGTCTTAACTTTGGATTGAAAATGTTAGGAGGAGTAGCGGACTGAAATAACATCAGGTCACAGGAGTTCAGCTAGATGGTTATCAAACCATTCTGAACACCTACAAACTCAACAGGAGATCAAAGAGAAGAGCAGCAATTCTAGGAACAGAAAATTGATCACATTCTGAAAGGTAGGACTGGAGATAAGTGAATCTGAAGTGACGGAAAGATAGACTGTGGGGTGGAGAGGGGCCAGCTCCCGGCAAGTGGCAGAGCAACAGAGCACAAAATCAGAACTTTTAGACATCTGCTCCACTGAGGGACATCGCTCCAGAGGCTAAGCAGGGGTGGAGCCTTCACGGGGACAGTGTAGTCTCAGGTCCCATGGGGTCATAGAAGGATCAGGGGTGTCTGCGTGTAGCAGAGTTGACAGGTATCAGAGCAGGGAAGCTCACTATAGGGACTGAGCCAAGGAGTGAGCTCTCCTCTTGTGATTACCTTAAACTGTGATCTGCAGCACAGTCAAGACACTGCTCTTTGAGCAGAGACCCCACAAGTGGCAGATCTGGGTAGACCCACCTTCCTCCACCAGAAGAGCAGCATGGCAGGAATCTGCTGGGTTTGGACTCCAAACAGGGCTCTGCTTAAGAGATAGAAATGCTTGGTTACAGGCTGAGTGAGCACAGAGCATGGCCAGAGACCAGGGAGAGAGGAGTGATAGACAGCTTTTCTCCAAGGGCACATTGAGGAGTGGGGCCCCGAGTTCTCCACTCCAGGCTGGAGATTTGGAGGCCACCATTTTTATTTCCATCCTCCAGAGCTGTACAGAAAGCGTTCAGGGAATAAAAACTCCTGAGAGCAAACTTGAGCAGATTTCTTAGCCTGGCCCCTGGCCAGGGTGGTACAATTCCACCTCAGGCAAAGACATTTGAGAATCACTACAGCAGGCCCCTCCCCGAGAAGATCAGCAAGAACATCCAGCCAAGACCAAGCTCATGGATTGAGGAGAACTGTGGAACTCCAGAGATAGGTAAAAGCAATGCATGGAATTCATGGCTTTCTCCCCATGATCCTTTAGTCTTGCAAAGTTAATTAAATTTTTTAAATTTTATTTTTTTATTCTAACTTTTTAAACTTTTCATCTTTCCTCTTTTAATGTTTTTTAACTAGTTTATCTTAACAATACCTTTCTTTTTTTTATTTTTTAAAGATTTTTTTTAGTTTTTGTATTTATTTGACAGAGAGAGAGAGATCACAAGTAGGCAGAGAGGCAGGCAGATAGAGAGTGGAAAGCAGGCTCCCCACCAAGCAGAGAGCCCTGATGCAGGGCTCGATCCCAGGACTCTGAGACCATGACCTGAGCCGAAGGCAGAGGCCCAACCCACTGAGCTACCCAGGTGCCCCTTAACAATACCTTTCTTAAAAATGTCTTTTAAAAATTTCATTATTATAGTCATATTTTATCCTTCATTGTATTTAATCTTATTTTTGTATACATATAGGGTATTTTTTTCTTTCTAAAAATTTTTGGGATACAATTTCCACTAATAGGTCACAATATACCCTAAATATAGCAAGGGCTTTGTTCTAGTCTCCAGCCTGAGCACATTCTCTCCCCACCCCCTCCCCTTTTTTCTTCTTTCTTTTTCCAACCAACTTATCAATTCCTTTTTTAAATTTTTTATAAAAATTTTCATCTTTACAGCAATATTCATCCCTTCATGGTGTTTACCCTTACTTTTGTATATATATAAATTTTTTGTTCTTTGAAATTTTTGGAGGTAGTTTCTTCTAAGAGAACAAAATACACCCAAAATCAAGTGGGTAGCTCTGTTCTATTCACCACTCATATATATATATATATATTTTTTTTCTTTTTACCCTCTTTACCCTTTTTAACCTCTTTCTTCTCCCCCCCAGTTTGGGGTCTCTTCTGATTTGGTTAGCGTACATTTTTCTGGGGTCTTTGCCACCCTTTTAGTATTTTATTCTCTCATTCATATATTCTTATCTGGATAAAATGACAAGGCAGGAACAACTCAAAACAAGAAAAAGAACAAGGGGCAGTATCAACAGCTAGGGACCTAATTAATGCAGACATTAGTAATATGTCAGATCTAGAGTTCAGTATGACAATTCTCAAGGTGCTAGCTGGGCTCGAAAAAGGCATGGAGGGTATTAGAGAAACACTGTCTGGAGAAATAAAATCCCTTTCTGGAGAAATAAAAGAACTAAAAATTAAGCTGAAATAAAAAAAGGAATTAATGAGGTGCAATCAAGAATGGAGGCTCTCAATGCTACGATAAATGAGGCATATGAGAAAATTAGTGATTTAGAAGACCAAATGATGGGGAAAAAAGAAGCTGAACAAAAGAGAGACAAACAACTACTGGACCATGAGGGGAGAATTCAAGAGATAAGTGATACTGTAAGATGAAACAATATTAGAATAATTGGGGTACCAGAAGAAGTAGAAAGAGAGAGGGGGGCAGAAGGTATATTGGAGTAAATTATATTAGAGCATTTCCCTAATATGGCAAAGGGAACAAGCATCAAAATCCAGGAGGCACAGAAAATCCCCCTCAAAAAAAAAAAAAAAAAAAGTCCAAACCCCATCATCTAATAGTAAAACTCACCAGTCTCAGTGACAAAGAGAAAATCCTGAAAGCAGCTCAGGACAAGAAGTCTGTAACATACAATGGTAGAAATATTAGATTGGCAGCAGACTTATCCACAGAAACCTGGAGGCCAGAGAGAACTGGCATGATATTTTCAGAGCATTAAATGAGAAAAATATGCAACCAAGAATACTATATCCAGCTAGCCCATCATTAAAAATAGAAGGAAAGATAAAAAGCTTCCAGGACAAACAAAAATTAAAAGAATTTGCAAATACCAAGCCAGCCCTAAAGGAATTATTGAAAGGGGGTCCTCTAAGCAAAGAGAGAGCCTAAAAGTAGTAGACAGAAAGGAACAGAGGCAATATACCGTGACGTCACCTTCCAGGCCATATAATGGCACTAAATTCATATCATTCAATAGTTACCCTGAATATAAATGGGCTCAATGCCCCCAATCAAAAGACACAGCATATCAGAATGGGTAAAAAAAAAAAAAAAACAAAAAAACCATCAATATTCTGTCTGCAAGAAACTCATTTTAGACCCGAAGACACCTCCAGATTTAAAGTGAGTGGGTGGGAAACAATTTACCATGCTAATGGACATCAAAAGAAAGGTAGGGTAGCAATCCTCATATCGGAGAAATTAAATTTTAAAGGAAGGACACTATATCATACTCAAAGAGTCTGTCCAACAAGAAGATCTAACAATTTTAAATATCTATGCCCCTAACATGGGAACAGCCAACTATACAAGCCAGTTAATAACAAAATCAAAGAAAAACATTGACAATAATACAATAATAGTAGGGGATGTTAACAACCCCCCCCCACACTGAAATGGACAGAGCATCCAAGCAAAAGATCAACAAGGAAATAAAGGCCTTAAATGACACACTGGACCAGATGGACATCACAGATATATTCAGAACATTCCATCCCAAAGCAATAGAATGCACACACTTCTCTAGTGCACATGGAACATTCTCCAGAATAGATCACATCATTGGTCCTAAATCAGATCTCCACTGATACCAATTCCTTGCATATTTTCAGACCACAAAGCTCTGAAGCTAGAACTCAATCACAAGAGGAAAGTTGGAAAGAACTCAAATACATGGAGGTTAAAGAGCATCCTACTAAAAAATGAATGGGTCAACCAGGAAATTAAAGAAGAATTGAAAAAATTTATAGAAACAAATGATAATGAAAACACAACTGTTCAAAATCTTTGGGACACAGCAAAGGTGGTCCTGAGAGGAAAGTATATAGCGATACAAGCCTTTCTCAAGAAACAAGAAAGGTCTTAAGTACACAAACTAACCCTACATCTAAAAGAGCTGGAGAAAGAACAGCAAAGTACTAAACCCAGCAGGAGAAGAGAAATAATAAAGACCAGAGCAGAAATCAATGAAATAGAAACCAAAAGAACAGTACAACAGATCATCGAAACTAGGAGCTGGTTCTTTGAAAGAATTAATAAGATTGATATTTATCAATCTTGGTCAGATTTATCAAAGGGAAAATTTAGATTTTGCATTCCCACCAACAGTGGTTGTGATATCAACCACTGTTGATAGATATCACAACCAACACCAAAGAAATACAAACAATTATAAGACCACATTACAAGCAACCATATGCCACCAAATTTGACAATCTGGAAGAAAAGGATACATTCCTAGAGACATATAAACTACCAAAACTGAATCAGGAAGAAATAGAAAACCTGAACAGACCCATAACCAGTAAGAAGATTGAAGCAGTCATCAAAAATCTCCCAACAAAGAAGAGTTCAGGGCCAGACAGCTTCCCAGAGGTACTCTACCAACATTCAAAGAAGAACTAATATCTATTCTCCTGAAGCTGTTTCAAAAAATAGAAATGGAAGGGAAACTTCCAAACTCATTTTATGAGGCACTACTTTGATCCCAAAACCAGACAAAGACACCCATCAAAAAGGAGAATTACAGACGAATATTCTTGATGTACATGGATGCAAAAATTCTCACCAAAATACTAGCCAATAGGATCCAACAGTATATTAAAAGAATTATTCAAAACGACCAAGTGGGATTTATTCCATGGCTGCAAGTTTGGTTCAACATCCACAAATCAATCAATGTGATACAATACATTAATAAAAGAAAGAAAAAAAACCATATGATACTCTCAATAGATGCTGAAAAGGTATTTGACAAAGTACAGCATCCCTTCCTGATCAAAACTCTTCAAAGTGTAGGGATAGAGGGCACGTATCTCAATATCACCAAAGTCATCTGTGAAAAACCCACAGTGAATATCATTCTCAATGGAGAAAAACTGAGAGCTTTTCTGCTAAGGTCAGGAACACAGAAGGGATGTCCATTACCACCACTGCTATTCAACATAGTACTAGAAGTCCTAGCCTCAGCACCAGACAACAAAAAGAAATTAAAGGCATCCAAATTGGCAAAGAAGAAGTCAAACTATCACTCTTTGCAGATGATATGATACTATATGTGGAAAACCCAAAAGACTCCACTCCAAATCTGCTAGAACTTGTACAAGAATCCAGTAAAGTGTCGGAATGTAAAATCAATGCCCAGAAATCAGTTGCATTTCTACACACCAACAACAAGACAGAAGAAAGAGAAATGAAGAAGTCAATCCCATTTACAACTGCACACAAAACCATAAGCTACCTAGGAATAAACCTAACCAAAAAGGGAAAGAATCTGTACTCAGAAAACTATAAAGTATTCATGAAAGAAATTGAGGAAGACATAAAGAAATGGAAAAGCATTCCATGCTCCTGGATTGGAAGAAAAGATATGGTGAAAATCTCTATGCTGCCTAAAGCAATCTACACATTTAATGCAATCCCTATCAAAATACCATCCATTTTTTTCAAAGAAATGGAATAAATAATCCTAAAATTTATATGGAACCAGAAAAGACCTCGAATAGCCAGAGGAATATTGAAAAAGAAAGCCAAAATTGGTGGCATCACAATTCCAGACTTCAAGCTCTTGTCATCATCAAGACAGTATGGTAATGGCACAAAAACAGACACATGGATCAATGGAACAGAACAGAGAGCCCAGAAATAGACCCTCAACTCTGTGGTGAACTAATCTTTGACAAAGCAGGAAAGAATGTCCAATGGAAAAAAGACAGCCTCTTCAACAAATGGTGTTGGGAAAATTGGACAGCTACATGCAGAAAAATGAAACTGGACCATTTCCTTACACCACACAGAAAACAGACTCAAAGTGGATGAAGGACCTCAATGTGAGAAAGGAATCCATCAAAATCCTTGAGGAGAACACAGGCAGCAACATCTTCCTAGGAACATTGCCAAAGGCAAGGGAAGCAAGGGCAAAAATGAACTATTGGGATTTCATCAAGATCAAAAGCTTTTGCACAACAAAGGAAACAGTTAACAAAACTAAAAGACAACTGACAGAATGGGAGAAGATATTTGCAAACGACATATCAGATAAAGGGCTATTATCCAAAATCTATAAAGAGCTTAGCAAACTCAACACCCAAAGAACAAATAATGCAATCAAGAAATGGGCAGAAGACATGAACAGACATTTCTGCAAAGAAGACACCCAGATGGCCAACAGACATATGAAACAGTGCTCCACATCACTTGGCATCAGAGAAATACAAATCAAAACCACAATGAGATACCACCTCATACCAGTCAGAATGGCTAAAATTAACAAGTCAGGAAATGACAGATGGTGGCAAGGATGTGGAGAGAGGGGAACCCTCCTACACCATTGGTGGGAATACAAGCTGGTGCAACCACTCTGGAAAACAGCATGGAGGTTCCTCAAAAAGTTGAAAATAGAGCTACCCTACGACCCAGCAATTGCACTACTGGGTATTTCTCCTAAAGATACAAATTGTAGTGATCCAAAGGGGCACGTGCACCTGAATGTTTATAGCAGCAATGTCCACAATAGCCAAACTATGGAAAGAACCTAGATGTCCATCAACTGACGAATGGATGAAAAAGAGGTGGTATATATATATATATATATATATATACACACACAATGGAATATTATGCAGCCATCAAAAGAAATGAAACCTTGCCATTTGCAAAGATGTTGATGGAACTAGAAGGCATTATGCTGGTTAAAATAAGTCAATCAGAAAAGGACAATTACCATATGATCTCTTTGATATGAGGAATTTGAGAGGCAGAGTGGGGGTGTTGTGAAGTTGGGTAAAAAAATGAAAGGAGATAGGATTGGGAGGGAGGCAAACCATAAGAGATTCTTAATGTCACAAAACAAACTGAGGCTTGCTGGGCAGAGGGGGGTTATGGATAGAGTGGTTGGGTTATGGACATTGGAGAGGATATGTGATATGGTGAGGGCTGTGATGTGTGCTAAGACTGATGATTCACAGACCATACTCCTGGGGCAAATAATGCATTATATGTTAATATAATAATTAATAAATTTTTTAAAAAGAAAAGAATATGTCAGTGTGAACCTTAATTATTTTCTTTCTAAAAATATATACATCCTAACTGTATCCGCCAATAATGGCTAGAAGTTATGATAATCCAGAATCAAAAACCATCCCATTGTGTCCAGATTGTGTTCTTTATATACTATTTCTCATTAAAAGAAGGAAAGACTCCTTGGAGAACAGGTTGAGGTAGGAAATATGTATAAGTCAGATAAAGACATCTTGTGTCAGGAACCAGGAAAGCTATTAGAGGTTACTGAGTGGTATTAAAAGACACAAGACCCAAATTGAAGGGGCTCTCATGAGCCAAAGATGAAGCAATTTTAGCACTTGAAAAATAATAATAATAACGAAGGATTGAAATAAAGGTAAATATTAAAATTGAGGGATTTTTATCTCTGGTGATTGCAGAAGGAATGATAAAACTAGCATATCACCATTTTGTAACCACTTACAAACCAATAAATCTAGGTGATGATCATCAGTTGTTGCTAAAACCATTAGGTGAAAAGCTGAAAGGGAACTTCCTAACAGACAAATTAGGCTGATACACTGATTGCACTGCTCCATCTTAATATTCACAAGAGAGACAACTGATGCCAAGGGCAAAAAAAAAAAAAAAGAAAAAAGAAATTGAACTTTGAACATAATCAATTTTCTAGATCTCACCACCAGTTAACTACCAGTTTACAGGAAATGGAGAGGATAGAGAAGATGGTTTATACCAAGAGACTGGAAAATACTGAACTAAAAGATTCAGTATATTTAACAAATAAAGGCAATGAGAAAAAATAGGGGGAGGAAACTGATCAAGAAAAAGAGTCTTGGAAACATATCAGTCAACTGTAATATGTAGGCAGAGCTTGGATCTTTACTTGCTGAAAGCAACTATTAACAGATATTTAAAAATAATTGGGGGAAATTCTACATGGACTGTTATTAGCTGTAGGAATACTAAGGAATTATTACTTTAGTTAGGTGTGATAATGGTATTGCACTCATGTTTAAAAAATACTCTTTTGGAGATTTATGGGTGAAATGCTATGTGGGGCTTACCACAAAATATCCCAGCAAAAAAAAGTATATAAACACATAATTTATAGTAATTCATAAGTAATTATAAAACATTTCAGAATTATAAAATAAAATCTTTATTTTAAAAATAATACTTATTTTACAATGTTTATATGTATAATTTATAATAGTATATATTATATATGTAGTAATGAAGTTATAGATGAAACAAGATTTGCAAAAGGCTGGTAATTGTTGAAACTGAATTATGGGTATATAGAGATTCATTGTACTGCTCTCTGAATTTTTATCTCTGATATTTTAATACTAAAAGTTTTAAAAAATAAAGTCATAGCGCCTGGCTGGCTCAGCTGCTTAAGCATCTACCTTCAGCTCAGGACATGATCCCAGGGGCCTGAGATGGAGCCCTGCATTGGGCTCCCTGCTCATTGGGGGTCTGCTTCTCCCTCTCCCTCTGCCACTTCCCCCTGCTCCTGCTCTCTCTTTCTTAAATAAATAAATAAAATCTTTGAAAAAATAAAATCATGAGTTCATATTAATGTTTCCAATTTTTAGTCAACTATATATGGCCATGTCCATTTAAAATTTTATTCTAGTATAATGTTTGTTAGCCCTTTCTCTTCTCTGTTGTTCATAGTATCACCCACCAAGATTTTTTAAATTTTCAGTAGCACAAATGGATGTAGGTCTCTTTAGATATTGGATCTTATAATTATGCTGTATTTTATATCCTCTTTTTTCCTCCATTTATTCGATAATCTCTTTGTCCATTATTTTTAGTCATTTGTTGACATGCGCAATCTTAATGAATGGGTAGAAATTCAAATTATAGAGTTCAGTTTAGTTCAGTCAACAAATACTGGGCATCAGGTTTTTTGTTTTTTGTTTTAAATAGGCACTGTGCTAAATGCTTAGGATACAAAAACAAATAAGATGTAGTGTCCACACTTCAGGAACTTAGAATCTAGTGTAGATTTCTCAGTTGGGGTGCTGCAGATGCCATTAGGGGTTCTGTAAGAAGTTAGTAGGAGTTTCAGAAAACAAAGGGGAACATTTTAAATTTTTTTGAATTTCCTTTTCCATGCAATGCCAGTAATTGCAGTAATGACTAGTAATTAAGCAGCTCTGTTAGTAATTTTGCTACAGGTTTTCCAGCTGTATGGCAATGTCTGCATGACTACATCCATTTGATTGAGTCCACTCTCAGTTTTTGATATAAGAAAGGGGATGCTATTGATAATTGGTGAGTGCTGAATTGCACTGATTTGGAGAGTGATAGGTTGATGGCATCAGCTTCTCCACCTTGAACTATATCTCCTTATTCTCCCTCAGCCTCTCCCTACCCACAGCTAGCTGAGAGCAAACAAACCTTCCTGATATGATAAGAAAAATCAATGAGCAAATTCTAAGGAAAGACCTTCTAAGTGCTATGACTCAGATGCCTCCCTGATATTTTGCAATTCTGTAAATATTGCAAAACACGGAAATTGTAGGTTATGAGTGAATTATTTCATTTTCCGTTTGTGATTTCCTTGTCTAGTTTGTTTTCCACTTCATTAGCACCTGCTTTACAAACATGACTTAGAGTCCAACGTGGTGATTTTAAAGATGAAGTGGGAGATAGAAGAGAATTCTAGGCCTAGGTAATCCTGTTAACATTAATACTAAAGAATTGTAACGTATAAATACAGCAATGGCTCCAGCAAAATTGAAAAGACACTTAAAAAGGAGCAAATAGGGGCGCCTAGGTGGCCCAGTCAGTTAAGTGTCTGCCTTCTATCCAGGTCATGATCCCGGGGGCCTGGTATCAAATCTTGCATTGGGCTTCCTGTTCGGTGGAGCGCCTGTTTTTCCTTCTGCCTTCTGCAGTCCCCCTGTTTGTGCGCTTTCTTTATCTCTCTCTGACAAATAAATAAATAAAATCTTAAAAAAATAAAAAAATATAGGGCACCTGTGTGGCTCAGTGGGTTAAGCCTCTGCCTTCAGCTCAGCTCATGATCTCAGGTCCTGCGATCCAGCCCCAGATCAGGCTTTCTGCTCAGCAGGGAGCCTGATCCCCCCCCCCACCTCTCTGCCTACTTGTGATCTTTGTCCCTCAAATAAATAAATAAAATCTTAAAAAAAAATATGTGTATACACACACATTTTTTAAAAAGGGGCAAATAATTTAAAATGGTCTTGGGTATCCCAGAGTAAAAGATTTGTTTTAAAAAGGAAGTTAGGGGCACCTGTGTGGCTCAGTGGGTTGGGCCTCTGCCTTCGGCTGGGGTCATGGTCCCAGAGTTGTGGGATCGAGCCCCGAGTAGGGCTCTCTGATCGGTGGGGGGCCTGCTTCCTCCTCTCTCTCTGCCTGCTTCTCTGTGATCTCCGTCTGTCAAATAAAATAATAATAATAATAATAGAAATAAAAAAGGAAGTTAAAAAAAATAATAAAATGTTACCTTCGGTAAAAAGATCCAGAAAGCAAGTTATTAAGTAGTAGAACTTTCTGACTAAAAATGGAAAAAGCCCAACAGTTGGTAAGAACCTCTAGTATGTAAATTTAGAGAGTAAAATGGGATAAGACGCGAGAAACTAAAAAGGTTTTACTCTCAAAGTGTGATAAATGGATGTAACTGGTGACATGTCACACGATGCTGAGATTTTATATAATAAACCAAAAAGCAACTTTTCTAGACTGATGGATCAACAGATTTTGACATATGGTACCACTTATAAGATAGATAAATTGTGAAATTCAAGAAAATTTTTCTGCTATAAGATGCTACCCTAAATAATCAAAGGCCAAGATACATTTACTGTTTTGTCTTCATATTTAAAACAAAAGGTACATCTTAAAGGAAGTACATTGGCATCTGCACTGATGGTGCCCCACTGATTTCAACATTTCCTCCCTAAGAATGTTCATTCTTACAAAGAAGAAATCCTGATATATTCACAATACACTGCTTTCTTTTTAAAAAAGATTTTATTTATTTATTCGACAGAGAGAGACACAGTGAGAGCAAAAACACAAGCAGAGAGAGCACACATGCTGAGTAGGGAGCCTGATGTGGGGCTTGAGCCCAGGACCCTCGGATCATGACCTGACCCGAAGGCAGATACTTAACCAACTGAGTCACCCAGGTGCCCCAATACACTGCTTTCTTCCTGGAGATATGTTGGTGTCAGAAACTTCTGGACCTGAAATGAAAAAAATTTGGGATGATGCTACAAAAATAACTGAACTTGGGGTACCTGGGGGCTCAGCCAGCTCCAGTCATGAATTCAGGGTCCTGGGATCCAGTCCCCTGTTGGGCTCCTCGCTCAATGGCAATCAGCTGGATATTCTCCCTCTGCCCCTCCCCCGGTCTCTCTCTCTCTCTCTAAAATAAATAAATGATCTCAAGATTTTTAAAATAGATTCTTAAGAGAGAGAGAGCATGAGGGGGCAGGGAAGGGCAGAGGGAGAAGCAGACAGCCATCCAGGTGCCTCAGTATGTTGTTGAACGTCTGCCTTTGGTCCCAAGTGCTGCTGCCCCTTGGAACAATTGTTACTTAAACTGTAACCCCTGGAGGATTTTACTAGTTGCCAAGCACATTTAGATATGGCCTTAAGAAATACATATACTGACAACAGGTCTTTGGGGAGTAGGACGACGTTTGACTGTGAAGCTGGGCAGCTGGGGATGCCTGGCTCGCTCAGGGCGGAAGGCCGCCCCTTCACAGAAGCCGGGCAGCCGGGAAAGCCTGGCCCGGCCTGGCCAGGGCGGAATGCCGCCTGCTGCAGGGAAGCCGAGCACCCGGGAACGCCCGGTCAGCTCAGGGTGGAAGGAAAACCGCCTGCTTCCCTTTTTTCGTTGTCGCTCCTTTCTCTTCCCAGAAGTGCTCATTGTTAGTTAGAAGAGTCCTTTGAATGTGCTTGGTTAACTATAAACCTTACCCTCCTCCTTGCTTGCTTGCAAGACGGGATTAACGTTTGACCTTCATCAGTCCTTCTGTTGGCTATTGTTTTCTATCTAATAAAAGTGAGACTGTGGAGTTGCTCGTGGCAGCCGTCCTGTTCGACTGTTGTGCCCTGCTCCTAGTCTTTTGCAGCTGACTTGTTTGTGCCTAATTCTTATCGCGTCGCCGACTGGAAGCCGCAAGTGGCGCCCGAACAGGGACCTGAGCCAGACCAGACCCGATCTGATCAGAAATAAAACAGGAGAAGAAGCCCCAACGTGAGTTTTGCACGGCCGTGCCTTTTTCCCGCTGGTGAGTTGTGGGCAATTATCGCAGGGTATGGGTAATCTAGAGAGCACAAATGATTATCGCCCTTACGTGTGTTTATTGGGAAGGCTCCTGAAGGCAGGAGGAGCAAAAGTCAGCGAGGGCCAACTTATGGAGCTTTTAAAGGTAATTAAAGAACATTGCTCCTGGTTCCCTATATTAGGGACTTTAGATTTACAAACATGGGAAAAAGTAGGTCACGAGTTAAAACTTTTGTATACGAAAGGAAAGCAAATTCCAGTCACTATATGGCCTACTTGGACCCTCATTCGCTCCGTTTTGGAGCCTTTACAAACCCCTGATTCGGAGAGCGATAATGAATGTTCAGGAGAAACTAAAACAGAGGAACCTGAACATGCCATCCAGGAAGAGAAAGAAACTATTAAGGCCACCAGAAAGGAATATAGAAAGGAGGAAACTCCTCCTCCGGTAACAGAGCAAAGGGTGCCCATGTCACTGTTGCTGACGGCTCCACCGTTATATAAGAAGGCGCCCGTTAATGAAAAAGATGGAAAGTACATGCTATCGGCTGTTCAGAAAGGCCTCCTTGAAGCACAGCGAGCGGGAGACCTAGATGCCTTGCCTTTTAATTTCCCGGTTATTACAGAACATGTCGCTCCAGGACATGATCCTAACAACCCTAATGGTGTCTATGAGGCCAAACATGAGCAATTTCCCTTCAAATTGTTGAAGGAACTAAAACAGGCAGTACAAAAATATGGAGCGAATTCTCCATTTACAACGGGAATTATTCAAAGCATTGTAGAAGGCAATCGACTTATTCCGACGGATTGGTCATTGCTAGCAAGAACAGTTCTATCTCCAAGTGAGTTCTTGCAGTTCAAAACATGGTGGCAAGATCAAGCAGAAATAGCAGCTGCCCATAATAGAGCTCATAACATTCCTATTTTCATGGAACAGCTCATGGGTCTTGGACCATGGGCCTAGGTTCAAGACCAGGTGTTAATGAATGATCAAGCTGTTGAGCAGCTCCGGTGTTGCTGTTTGAGAGCATGGGAGAGAATAGAATCTCCAGGAGATAAGTGCTCTTCTTTTCAAAAGGTGGTACAGGGTCCAAGGGAGCCCTATACTGATTTTATTGCAAGATTACAAGAGGCTGTCAGAAGACAGACAAATAATATTGAGGCTGTGGATACCATTATGCAACTGTTGGCTTATGAGAATGCTAATTCTGATTGTAAGAAGTTGCTAGCACCCTTTAAAGGCAAGGGAACATTGACAGATTATATTAAGCTATGTCAAGGAGTAGGAACAGAGACCTATAGAGCTGATATGTTAGCTCAAGCAATGGCTGCTCCGACCACAGGGAAATTTAAAGGACAGTGTTTCAACTATGGGCAAACAGGGCACAAATATTAATCTTACTTTTGGATATCAAAATAGGCCAATATGTATCGGCAATCATTCCAGCTGCCTTGTTCCTGGTGATCAGAGATGGTTGGTGGACCTTCCTACTAATAGTTACTTGACTATAGCTCAGTTACATTTACTCTCTGTTAAAGGATTCCAAGCCTACAAATACCAGGGTCCTAGCTATAACGCAGCACCCCCTATTCCCAAATGCAAACCAACACAGATGTGGTCAGATGAGGGAATTCGCCCTTTATGGAAGGATTGTAGAGCAGCTCACCCCAGTATTGTTATTAATGATTCCTGCGGAATTGTATGGGACTGGTCCCCTGTGGGGATGGCAGTCACCAATTGCACTGGGGAACCCTGCTCCACTCATCGAAAGTTAAAATGGCAAGTTTTTGATGATCCCATTTTACTGCAAACCTTAGCTTCAGGAGATGCACCTCTGGGTGGCTTGGGCAAGGACTTTCTATGCTATCTCCTTTTGTTGATTATCATAAAAGACAAAAGAATTTATGGAACGTTACTACTGCTTTAAGTCACGTAAGAGTTTGGAATGGCTCTTACATTCATCAGTCTAATAATTATGCATTTTCTTTTTTCCTCATGGATGAAGAATGGGTAAGAGCTTGTGTTAGAGATCCCTATGTTTTTGTTATTGGCAAAATGACTTTTATTCATAGTAATAGAGAAATAGACTGTCTAAACTGTAAGATGTTCACCTGTGTAGATAGGAATGTTTATAAAGACAATTCTATCATTCTTTTAGCTAGAAGAAGAATAGGCATTTGGCTGCCGGTGAAACACCACCATGTTTGGGAAAGTTCTCCAGACGTACATATACTTTTAACAGTATTGAAGAATTGGGTTCATAGAACAAAAAGATTTGTTGGGTTACTTATAACAGCTATTCTAGGAATTACAGCCATTACTGCTACAGCTACCACTGCAGGAATGGCCTTGCATCAAACTGTACAGACTACACAATTTGTACAGAAGTGGCATGAGAATGCTAGCAAGGCCTGGAATCAACAAATGTTCATAGATCAAAAATTAGATGAACGTGTCTCTGATTTAGAAACAGCCATGATATATATAGGAGATGATCTTCAGAATATAAAGCTTAGACTTCATATTTTATGTGATTGGAATGTTTCTTCTTTCTGTGTTACTCCCCATGCCTATAATGAATCAGAAGTATCTTGGAGCAAATTTCGCCGACATATTACTAACCATTATGGTGATAATCTAACCTCAGATATTAAACAACTTCAAGATACGATCCTAAGTATTAATCACTCATCATTACAATCTGTTCCAGGAGTGAGTTTTACTCAAAGAATTAATGATATTCTGTCCGATTTAAACCCTTCTACTTGGATCACACAAACTGGTCTCCGTGTTATAAGTGGATTGATTATTCTTATTGCTGTAATCTTTTTATGCTTAGTCCTCAGAAGCACGCAAAAATCCCTCCAATGACTGAAAAATCAAGAAGCTGAAAGATCAACTTTTCTACTTCTTCACAAACAAAAGGGGGGAGATGCTGCTGCCCCTCGGAACAATTTGTTACTTAAACTGTAACCCCTGGAGGATTTTACTAGTTGCCAAGCACATTTAGATATGGCCTTAAGAAATACATATACTGACAACAGGTCTTTGGGGAGAAGGACGATGTACAACCCTGAAGCTGGGCAGCTGGGGATGCCCGGCTCGCTCAGGGTGGAACACCGCACCCTGGAACGCCGGGTCAGCTCAGTGTGGAAGGAAAACCTGAAGGAAAACCGGAAGGAAAACCACCTGCTTCCCTTTTTGCGTTGTCGCTCCTTTCTCTTCCCAGAAGTGCTCATTGTTAGTTAGATGAGTCCTTTGAATGTGCTTGGTTAACTATAAACCTTACCCTCCTCCTTGCTTGCTTGCAAGACGGGATTAACGTTTGACCTTCATCAGTTCTTCTGTTGGCTATTGTTTTCTATCTAATAAAAGTGAGACTGTAGAGTTGCTCGTGGCAGCAGTCCTTTTCAACTGTTGTCCCCTGCTCCCAGTCTCTTGCAGCTGACTTGTTTGTGCCTAATTCTTCTCTCTTCACCGACTGGAAGCGGCACCCAGGGTTCTAGGATTCAGCCCCATGTTCAACCCCATGTCAGGCTCTCTGTTCAGTGGGGACCCTACTTCATGAACCTCTCTCTCTGCAGCTCCCCCTGGTTTCACTCTCTCTCCCTCTCTGTCAAATAAAATGAATAAAAATCTCTTAAAAATTTGCATCACAATTGATATCTTTTGTGAGGAGCAGAAAATACACAGAATAGGCTAATAAGCTGGACAAAGAAGTACATTCAGAGAAAAACATCATTCTCTATTTAAAATAACAGTGAGTTGCAAAACAGTGTTAACCACTGAGCTATACACTAAAAATGATTAATATGGTAAATTGTGTTATGTGTATTTTACCAGTTTTTTTAAACATTTATACATTTTATTTTATTTTTTTTAAAAACATATAATGTATTTTTAGCCTCAGGGTACAGGTCTGTGAATCGCCAGGTTTACACACTTCACAGCACTCATCACAGCACATACCCTCCCCAATGTCCATAACTCCACCACCCTCTCCCTACCCCCATCGCCTGGCCACCCTCTGTTTGTTTGTTTTGTGAGATTAAGAGTCTCTCATAGATTGTCTCCTTCCTGATCCAATCTTGTTTCATTTATTCTTTTCCTACCCCCCAAACCCCCATGTTGCATCTCTACTTCCTCATATCAGGAAGACTATATGATAGTTGTCTTACTCTGATTGACTTATTCTTTATCCATTCATCTGTTGATGGACATCTAGGTTCTTTCCATAGTTTGGCTATTGTGGACATTGCTGCTATAAACAGTCAGGTGCACGTACCCCTTCAGATCACTACATTTGTATCTTTAGGAGAAATACCCAGTAGTGCAATTGCTGGGTCGTAGGGTAGCTCTATTTTCAACTTTTTGAGGAACCTCCATGCTGTTTTCCAGAGTGGTTGCACCAGCTTGTATTCCCACCAATGGTGTAGGAGGGTTCCCCTCTCTCCACATCCTTGCCACCATCTGTCATTTCCTGACTTGTTAATTTTAGCCATTCTGACTGGTATGAGGTGGTATCTCATTGTGGTTTTGATTTGTATTTCTCTGATGCCAAGTGATGTGGAGCACTGTTTCATATGTCTGTTGGCCATCTGGGTGTCTTCTTTGCAGAAATGTCTGTTCATGTCTTCTGCCCATTTCTTGATTGCATTATTTGTTCTTTGGGTGTTGAGTTTGCTAAGCTCTTTATAGATTTTGGATAATAGCCCTTTATCTGATATGTCGTTTGCAAATATCTTCTCCCATTCTGTCAGTTGTCTTTTAGTTTTGTTAACTGTTTCCTTTGTTGTGCAAAAGCTTTTGATCTTGATGAAATCCCAATAGTTCATTTTTGCCCTTGCTTCCCTTGCCTTTGGCAATGTTCCTAGGAAGATGTTGCTGCCTGTGTTCTCCTCAAGGATTTTGATGGATTCCTTTCTCACATTGAGGTCCTTCATCCACTTTGAGTCTGTTTTCTGTGTGGTGTAAGGAAATGGTCCAGTTTCATTTTTCTGCATGTAGCTGTCCAATTTTCCCAACACCATTTGTTGAAGAGGCTGTCTTTTTTCCATTGGACATTCTTTCCTGCTTTGTCAAAGATTAGTTCACCACAGAGTTGAGGGTCTATTTCTGGGCTCTCTGTTCTGTTCCATTGATCCATGTGTCTGTTTTTGTGCCATTACCATACTGTCTTGATGATGACAAGAGCTTGAAGTCTGGAATTGTGATGCCACCAATTTTGGCTTTCTTTTTCAATATTCCTCTGGCTATTCGAGGTCTTTTCTGGTTCCATATAAATTTTAGGATTATTTATTCCATTTCTTTGAAAAAAATGGATGGTATTTTGATAGGGATTGCATTAAATGTGTAGATTGCTTTAGGCAGCATAGAGATTTTCACCATATCTTTTCTTCCAATCCAGGAGCATGGAATGCTTTTCCATTTCTTTATGTCTTCCTCAATTTCTTTCATGAATACTTTATAGTTTTCTGAGTACAGATTCTTTCCCTTTTTGGTTAGGTTTATTCCTAGGTAGCTTATGGTTTTGTGTGCAGTTGTAAATGGGATTGACTTCTTCATTTCTCTTTCTTCTGTCTTGTTGTTGGTGTGTAGAAATGCAACTGATTTCTGGGCATTGATTTTACATTCCGACACTTTACTGGATTCCTGTACAAGTTCTAGCAGATTTGGAGTGGAGTCTTTTGGGTTTTCCACATATAGTATCATATCATCTGCAAAGAGTGATAGTTTGACTTCTTCTTTGCCAATTTGGATGCCTTTAATTTCTTTTTGTTGTCTGGTGCTGAGGCTAGGACTTCTAGTACTATGTTGAATAGCAGTGGTGGTAATGGACATCCCTTCTGTGTTCCTGACCTTAGCAGAAAAGCTCTCAGTTTTTCTCCATTGAGAATGATATTCACTGTGGGTTTTTCACAGATGACTTTGGTGATATTGAGATACGTGCCCTCTACCCCTACACTTTGAAGAGTTTTGATCAGGAAGGGATGCTGTACTTTGTCAAATACCTTTTCAGCATCTATTGAGAGTATAATATGGTTCTTTATCTTTCTTTTATTAATGTATCACATTGATTGATTTGTGGATGTTGAACCAAACTTGCAGCCCTGGAATAAATCCCACTTGGTCACACCAGTTTTTAAAAAAGGGCATTAACAATTATAATTGTGTCTATATATATATATATATATATACACACACATACATACATATATATATATATATACATCTATTATGTATATATCTATACATACAACACACATACACTTATAACATTTTTATGCAGGGGTTTCCAAAATGTGAAAATTATTTTAGGGTTCTTCCAGGATGGAAAAGATAGAAAACAGCTGGTCTGGTAGATAGGAAATGAAGCTTTTCTAAGCAGGAAGTATATGACAACAATGGAGAAAGAGAAGCAAGGCAGTTGTGCCGGCCTGATTAAGCAGAGGGATGGTGTACAACATAGGAAGGAAATAAAATTAATCACTACAGGACCTAATCAATGGAGACATTTTACTCTAGATTTTTTTCTGAAGGATGTGGAGAGCTCTCTGAGGTCTTGAGGATGGCTTGAGAATAAGCCATTTTAGTTAGGTCAGTATGTCATCATATTCAATACCGATGGAAGAAAAGTTATACATGGAACCATTTATTATGGACTTTTCAATTCTTACAGATTATATTGAGTGATTTAGGGTAGGAATTAACACAGAAGTATGGTAATGACAACAAGATGCCTGTAATGACAGCACAAAGCTATCTTCCAGGAATTAATAGAAATTGACAGCTTTGGATAAAAGAGATCAATCAAGGCTGGGGTAGCAATGATGCTAACAATGACAAAAGGAGAGTGCTCAAAGACCTGAGTCCAAAGATTCAGAAACGAGGAGTATGATGCTACTGTGACGGCTGACAGGGGGCTGGAATGATGCACAATTTGGGAAGAGTAATAAATGGGGAGCGGGGACAGAAAAGGACTGAAGACTCTGAGAATCTAAAGTTCTACTTTATCCCTCTAACTGGCTGGAGAAGTTACTTCACTTTCTTGAATGTTAGTTCTTTACTGACAATAAGTAAAATAAAGGGGCACCAGATAATCTGGAAGGTCTTATAAAACTTTAATGATTTCATCACAGTGAGTTAGTTAGCAGTGGACACCAAATGGAGCTAAACACTGAACATAAAAGTTAGATGAAGTAAAGCAAAATAGAGCAAGGCAGTAAGTACATTTACCAAATCTGAATAAAAAATATATTTATTAAGTTCCTTTCATACATAGGATTGTTAGGGGCTTTCTCAAGAAGTTTATGTATTAGTGTAGAAGACATTGTGATTTCTAGCATTTCATAGTGAAGTTTACAACGTTGTATCCAAATCAAAATTAGCCTCTGAAGTAGGTTCCAATCTCTGCCCTTTCAGAGGCACAGTATTCGACTGTGTCAAATACCAAGGTAAGGTCTCAGACAATTCTGGTGTAAAAGATACCATCCAGAAGCCCCTGGATGGCTCAGTGTGTTAAAGCCTCTTCCTTCGGCTCAGGTCATGATCCTAGGGTCCTAAGAACGAGCCTCACATCAGGCTCTCTGCTCAGGAGGGAGCCTGCTTCCTCCTCTCTCTCTGCCTGCCTCTCTGCCTACTTGTGATCTCTGTCTGTCAAATAAATAAATAAAATCTTAAAAAAAAAAAGATACCACCCAAATTTAATAAATGGTTCACTAGCTTTCTTTGGAAAAGAAATTACACTGGAAGCTGAAATTAGATATCAAGGGCTTAAAGGGGAAGAGGGGCTTGCAGCACAGACGGTCCAGAGTCTGTCAGTGCTAAAAGTGTACTGGACAGAGGTTCCAGGCTAGTTCAGTTGGAAGAGCCTGCCACGCTCCATCTCCCGGTTGTGTGTTGGAGCCCCATGTTGGGTGTAGAGATTAACTAAAGCATGTTAAAAACAAAAACAAAAACAACTTGACAATAAACCTTTTGGTGCAAAAGATAAACATATTTGGCTTTTGTCACATAAATTATACTTTAAATTTTTTTTTTAATTTTTTATAAACATATATTTTTATCCCCAGGGGTACAGGTCTGTGAATCGCCAGATTTACACACTTCACAGCACTCACCAAAGCACATACCCTCCCCAATGACATAAAATATACTTTTAAAGAAAAAAATATTTTTAAGATACACATACACCTAGCTTTTCTTCCTTTAACTGATGAAACCGTAGGAGAAGACAGGCGCAGTCAGCTCACAATCGTACATACTTCAAAAGTTCCGGGAGAAACAAGCGCTCCCAAGAACGCAGGAAGACCTTGCACGGGGTTGCAATGCCACTAGATCCACCTTTGGGCAGAGCACAGCTGAAAATTCCTCAGAGATGTGGGCTGCAGAGTTGCTGCGGCTGGCAATGAATTGACGAACGAGGAGACCATTTCACCGCCTGAAAAGCCAGGGCTCACGGCCACTCCCCCGCCACTTAGAACCCGCAGGCTCCCGGGAGAGGCGGCGGATCACTAACGCCAGCCATCTCCCAGGGCAACAGCCTGACGACACTTCCTGCAGCTTCTTTGCATTCAAAGGACGCCACTATTAAACGTCACTTCCTACGTAGGTGAAGGCAAGTTGACCTGTCGTGAACTGGGGTTTGAAGTCAGTATTGCTGCTCTTCCAGCGGAAAAGGCTGTTCTGAAAGGCGACGGCGCCCCGGGTTCTGCTGGTGATTGGCTTTTTGTAAACCAGTCCTTCGAGTTTCTTGCCATTTCCCACCGCACCACACCCCTCCTCGCTTCGCCCTCAGTGAGTGCGGGTACGGTGGCCGAGGAGGCTCGTGTATAGCGGAAGTACAGGGCAGGTGGGCGTGCTCAGCGGGGCTGGAGGTGCACGTGGCGTCGGTGAGTTGGAGTAGGGAGCAGAAGGGTCCGAAAATGGCTGGACCCGGAACCCAGCTGAGGGAGGGTTGGGGGGAGGAAGGGAATGCATTGTGAAGACCTTCCTGCCTGCTCTGGGAGGAGGTACTAAGCGGGGACGCCGAGGCTGCTGAGTGGTCCGGTCAGCGCGCACAGGCTCTGGGGAGGTGACTCTCCTCACCTTTTAGGTTCATCTCTAGCGACTTGGTCGTGCGTGAGGTGGCAAGGTTGCTGTATTTATTATTGTCCCCCCGTATAGTGTTCTAAACGTGGCTCAGAGGGGTTAGGTGGTGCACCCAGACGGCACAGTGACCCAATGGTACGCACTTTTTTTTTTTTCTCAACAGGTAAAGTAAGCATGTCTTTTCGAGGAGGAGGTCGGGGGGGCTTTAATCGAGGTGGCGGTTTCAATCGCGGCGGCAGCAACAACCATTTCCGAGGCGGAGGCGGGAATTTCAGAGGCGGCGGTGGCGGCCGAGGAGGATTTGGACGAGGAGGTGGCCGCGGAGGCTTTAACAAAGGCCAGGACCAAGGACCTCCGGAACATGTAGTTTGTATGTCGCCTTAAATCTTAGCCTGCTTGTTAGCCTGCTTGGGGCGGAGGTTATGGGTTTAAGTTCGGGGGTTACATGCTGAAAGATACTTCTAGCAGCTCTCCTACGGAAGTTGCTGCTTGGTTGGGGGAGTCAGTTCTGGAGATGCTGTAAACTGACTTAAAATAATGCTTTATTGCTGTGATGAGAAAGGGAAGATGAAGAAAGCAAAAGAACACGTAGAATGCGTACGTGGAGGTGGAAATTGAGCTTGGGCTGAAAACGAAGTTATTAAGTAGGTAGTATTGTGTATTTACTCCTGTTGTTCCCGTTTTACAGGTAAGAAAACTGTGATTCAGAGTTAGGTTTCTTTAACTCTGGAATCATAGTAATAAGTGATCAATTTGAGATACAAAGCTTTTCTGACTCCAAAGCCCATGCTCTCAGTTGCTGTTCATAAGTAAGAGAAGTGTGAAATAAATTGCTTGGAAGGGAAATTATAGAGGGGAAGCCAAGAAGAAGACCTAATTAGAGTAGTTTTGAAGTAATTATGAATGAGGTGGGATGGAAGCCGCGGAATGTGACACAGATTGGACAGGAGAAACCTACATCAAAAAGGAGAAATGATGAAGAGAGTTTAATATAAAGACGAGGTTGGGCCTCAAAAGCAGTTGTGCAACATGGTTTGAAGAGTGCAAAGGGTAGAGTCATAGGTCCTAGCCCCCCAGCATGCAATGATCCAGGCGTGGTGCACTGTGAGGGGGATGGAAGTGAGGGAAAAAAAGGAAGGGTTTGATGGGAGAGAGATTCCAGTGGAAACAAATTTAGTAGAACTTGGATAATACTTGGGAATAAAAGGTTCCAGGTTTTGAGCTTGGGTGATAGGGATGAAGAATTGGTTTTGCAGGTTTTGCAGGTGATGAGTATTTTTGTATGGGGTGATAGTCAGAAATAATGGTATTTTGAGATCCCACACTTCTTTGAAAAAGAGTGAGGAGTCATTGGTGTAGAGGAGGTAATGGGAAGTTATAAAAGGGGAGGAGAAAAAGAACAAAGACTTGATTTACGGTTAGGGACTGTGGAAATGAAAAGAGACAGTAGAGTGTAAGCATGGTGTTTAATATAATAGTTATTATTATAATAAAACACCTGTTACAGGTTGGTTTTAATGTGCCAGGCATTTTTCTTAGCACTTGACATTTATTATTGTGTTTATTCCTCATAATACTGTATGTTAGGTGTTGGTACTGTTATTAGTCCTTATTAATGACGGGGACACTGAAACAGAGATAAGAATCTTACTGCAGTTCACATAGCTAGTGTGGAGTTTGGGGCTTTTTTTTTTCTTTTTGGCCTCAGAGGAGAACAGATAAAGTGAAATCCCAGGTAGCCAAGAAGAAAGCTTCCAGATGATGTTAGTCAATATCATTTGAAATTGTTTTATATTTTAACATTTTCTTGTCCTATTTCAGTATTAGGAGAGTTCCTGCATCCCTGTGAAGATGACATAGTTTGTAAATGTACTACAGATGAAAATAAGGTGCCTTATTTCAATGCTCCAGTTTATTTAGAGAACAAAGAACAGATTGGTAAAGTGGATGAAATATTTGGACAACTTAGAGATTTTGTATCCTTTTTAATTAGATTAAATTAATTAATTAATTATTACCCAGTGATCTCATTCGAAGGTTACCATTTGCTTTTTCTGGAGCTAAGTCCTGATTTAATTAGACTTCCTGCTTCATTAAATTGGACAGAATATTGCTATGATTGGACCATAAAGGAGAATCAAGAGAGGAGGATGTATTTCCAAATATTGAAAAGACCCTATAAGAGTGACTTCCTTTTTTGGAAGGTTTTAGAAATGATTGCCATTTGGATAAGTGCTACAGGATTAAGGTACTTTGTTTTGATTATGATGATGCCACAGGAGTAGTGTGGAATTAAAAGTTTTAAAAACAAAAACTTCATTTTCTCTTGGAAACTCACTTCTTACCTTTCCTAAATATTCCCATATGACTTTGTTTTTATAATTACATATGAATTCATGAGGTTATTTTTGATCTTAATTGCTTATTCCTTAATACAACTAATAGTATTTTTCTGTTAAATTGTCAGAAAATATGAAGGCATCTTCCTTTAAAAAACTGCAGAAGGTGAGTCAAGCTTAGGATAACTAGGATCTTTGGTTTTATAAGTGAATGACCTTCCTTAGGACAGTGCTACTTAGCACTTGAGAATCCCCTGCTGTATCACTAGTGAAGCTCTTAAATTCAGATGTTTTGTACTTTAAATGTTGAACTTAACTGATCTCTAAAAGCCAATTATTTAATATTTAACATTTATTTTAAAATAAATATTTATTAGCAAATTCTATAACTGCTATAATGTGTTTTTTAGTTTATGTAAAGCTCTTACTGGAAAGCTTACATGACCTAAAATTCTAAGTAAAATGTTAAATTTTGAAATATTATTTGGGAGAAGTCAGACATTAAATGATTTCACAAATATTTCAATAACATTTTGATACTTGGTATGAAGGAGAAATACAGATTGCTATGAGAATGTTAGTAGTGGGACCAAATTTAATATATTGGATTTCTGAGGAAGTGAACTAGAAGCCGAGACCTGAAAGTTGACTAGAGGTGATTCTCAAACCTCATTGCTCATCAAAATATCTACAGGAGGGGCGCCTGGGTGGCTCAGTGGGTTAAAGCCCCTGCCTTCGGCTCAGGTCATGATCTCAGGGTCCTGGGATTGAGCCCCACATCGGGCCATCTGCTCAGTGGGGAGTGTGCTTCCTCCTCTCTCTGCCTGCCTCTCTGCCTACTTGTGATCTCTGTCTGTCAAATAAATAAAATCTTAAAAAAAACAAATATCTACAGGAGCTTTTAAGGTCATCATTTCTTGGCCCCACTCTTAGAAATTTGAGCAAGTAAGTCTTAGATAGGGATCAGGATTCAGTTGTAAAAAAGGAGGCTCCTGGATAATTTTGATATATTAGGCTAACACTTGGGAACCACTGCTAGCCAAAGAGGTGGAAGCCCATTGCAAGTAGAGAAAAACAGTTTGTACAAGTCTCTGAGACAGGCAATTTAAGGATCTGAAAAAGCAGAAGTATAGTTCAGATACAGAACATTTAAATGAGACTGGAGAGGTGCAGGCGTTCAAAGTAGTGGGAAAGAGTTAAGTGTTAGTTTTGTTTTTAAATATTGTTTAAATTTTAGTTTAAATATTTGTTTTTAAATATTAGGATAAATACAGTCAAGTTATGTTAAAAAAGAGTACTGGAAAAATAAAAGAGGATGCTGGAAAGGGGTTAGTACAGTATGTAAAGGAGGCAGGACAGAGAATTGGATTAATCCTGGAAGAGATGATATTTCGGACTAGGGTGGTAGTGACAGTGGAAATGGAGAAAAGTGGATTGATTCATGAGAGATACAGGAAGTAGCAGTGATAGATCTTGGTAGTTGATTAGCAATATCTGGGGTGCCTGGGTGGCTAAGTAAAGCCTTTGCCTTCAGCTCAGGTTGTGATTCCAGGGTCCTGGGATGGAACCCCCTGGTTGGCAGCTGGCTCCATGCTCAGCAGGGAGTCTGCTTCTCCCTCTACCTCCCCTCCCCCTGCTCATGCTCTCTCAAAAATCACCATCTTTCACATGTCTGATTTCAGCATCTTTGTGGATGTACCAAAATCAGGAACATTGGAGAAGAAGGGAATTGGGGGAAGATGGTGGATTCAGTTTTAGACATAATGAATTTGAAGCACTTAGGAGATACTCAGATAGTTAGGAGCTCAAAGGAAGAGCCTGGATTAGAGATGGAATTGGAAGTTGTCATTGTACAGACAATATATGGTACAGTCTAGGAAGAAAGAATGAGAAAAAGAGCTTTGGGATACCTCCTAAATTAATATTCTCTCTTGGAGACTGAGAAGTCACATCAGTAAAGGAGGACACAAACCAGGAGAGTTTTATAAAAGTGGTTTTCACCAAAGTCAGAAGAGCAGAAATGCTCAACTGTGGCAAAATGCTGCTGTAGAGTGTTCTTTGGATTTAGCAACAGCGAGGGCAAAATGTCATGGAGCCAGTGGAATGCTGGGCTCACTGATGAGATGGGGACAGTGCCTTGTTGCTGGCATGTGGCTGCTACTGGCTGTAGGAACCCTGGCAAGTACCCACTGGGAAATTGACTTTTGCTTTAGGTGGGCCTGAGAGCCAGGCTTCTCATTTAGTGACTTGAAAAAAGGAATTTACCTGCAGTACCCACTTAAATTCCATCTGGATGCCTGCCCTTTTTCATGATATTTTTACTTGAATATATATTATTTTAAAGATTTTATTTATTTGAGAGAGTGAGTGAGAGAGAGCATGAACAGGGGAGGGGCAGAGAGGGAGAAGCCGACTCCTGGTTGAGTGGGGATTCCAGTTAGGTGGGGCTCAATTCCAGGACTCTGAGATCATGACCTAAGCGGAAGGCAGACGCTTAACCAACTGAGCCACCCAGGCGCCCCTGTGGATTTTTTATTTAGTGGGTTTGTTTTGTTTTGTTTTTTATCACGGATGCTAAATTGGTACATTCTGCCTTTCCCCATTTCTAGATTCTCTGTTTAGGTTCAGATCTTCCTTATCTAGCCTAGGCTGTCTCATTGAATTTTCTGTAATGATTGAAATATCTACCTAGTATAGTAGCCACTAACCATTTGTAGCTGTTGAGCACCTGAAATGTGACTAAAGTAACTCAGGAACTGAATTTTTAATTGTTAATTGAATAGCCACATGTGGCTAATGACTGCTAAATTGGGCGGTGCAGAGCAAGACAGTATTTTTGAGAGAATGGGTTTGAAGGGAAGAGTGATAAGGTGGTATCTAAAGAGGGAGTCAGACATCTTATAAGTGATACATTACCATATGAAACTGCTTATGCGTGTTTTACGTAAAATTGTGAACTATACCTCATTATGTTTCATTATTATGAAAAATGTCTTTAATCCCAAATAATAGAGTGGGTTTAGTTGATGCATATCCTTTATGACTTTGTATGTTCAGCAAATAGTTACTGATCTGATCCTTTATTAAAGTTTTGAAATAACTAGTATGTGCCTCATTTTTAATTTTAATGTTAAATTTTTAATAGTTTTCATTTTAGGGCAATTCTTTTGAGTGAAGAGGTAGTTAATTTTTGGAAGGCATCCATTTATCAGGAGAAATGAGACGGAATTGGTCTTGGGTTTTTTGTATGCATGTAAATGCTTATTGTGTATGAAGTTTAAGTGCTTTGTGTACATTACTCTTTGGATCTTCACAAAGACTTTGGGGTAGGTACTTTGTTTTCTTGATTTGATAGATCAGAAAACTAAGGCACAAAGAAATTAAGTCTTTGCCTTTTAAGTCTAGTGAGTAGATTCTTAACGATTATACTGTAATGCTTCCTAAGTCGTCACACTAATTGTTTCTGTTATACTTCCAGTTTTATATAGACCCATATAAACTGCTGCCACTGCAGAGGTTTTTACCTCGACCTCCAGGTGAGAAGGGCCCTCCAAGAGGTGGTGGCAGGGGAGGTCGAGGAGGAGGAAGAGGTGGAGGTGGCAGAGGTGGCAGAGGCGGTAAGTTATTTTGGGGGGAAATTTTCTAATGAGATTTCAAAGTAGCAGCCAATTCATATAGTACAGTTCAATTTTTTATGTAAGCAAACCTCCTTTATGCTTATTTATTTATTTTTTTTAGAAAAGCTATTTTCAAATCTTGGCAGATTGTCAGAGTAATAGTGCTCAGTTTCAATAACTCATTTAAAAAATCTAATAAAGTGTAATTTTGAAGGATTTTATCTTTTTGGGGTTGTTCATGTTTTGTTGAGCATTTTATAAGGTATAAAATGGTGGGTGGTTAGACGATGAACAGAGTTGGGGATAAGGTGCAGCAGCATCGAGTATGGCTAGATCTGTTAGTAGTGGGGTGGTGGATGGGTGGTGGGATGACTGGCAGAGCCAAGTTAGTAGGAAGGGGAGCGGAAGACTGGTTGGATATCTTCTGTTACTGAAACAGAAAGGAGAGAACTGTTTTTACCCTTGTCTTTCTCAATTTAGTTATTTCATTCTAAATGTGCTTTTTTGGGTTCACATAGCTAGGAGATAATCTCTTTAAGAAATCTGAATATATGTCTATTAAATATTTTTGAGACTCTAATTAGAGATCCCCCTCCCATTCTATATTCAGTCTCATATATAACGAAAAGAATTCATGTTTTCTTAAAACTTGTATATTTGTATACCAGTATTTTAGAAATATGTTTGTTTTTCCTCTTGTTATAATTCATCATTCCTTACCACGAAAAGAATTAAAAATGGAGACTGAAATAGGAAGCTAAATGTGTGTTAAATAATTAAAAATTTTACATTTTCTAGTCAACATGTGAGCATCAGTGATCGTCCATAATGTAGCTCAATTAACTTTAAATAATTGTTTTATTATAGGCTCTCCAGAGTGAAATCAGCTCCATCTGCTACCCTTTGTTCTTATGATAAACATCCTTAGTTCAATTGAAAAAGTAATTAAGCAAAAGTTGAGGTACTCCTACACTTAACAGTAGGGCTGAATGGAACTTTAAAGTAACAAGTTTTTGTAATTCATTAAACCAGAATACTTGTTTAAAAAGTTGCAATCTAGGGTATTAGGCTTATCAGAGTAGGATAGGCTACAATAATTTTATAAATATTTCCTTTATTTTTAGGTGGTTTCAGAGGTGGAAGAGGAGGTGGAGGCTTCAGAGGAGGAAGGGGGGGTGGTGGTTTCAGAGGTGAGTGTGAAAAAACAAATCTTGGAATCACTGAATTTCTGAATTGGTATTATCTACCATTTTAAATTTTAATTCAGTCTTATTTTAGTTTCTCCAGTGTATGGAAACCGTGGTGTTCTTTGCTTTAGCCTGATTTATAGCTTTATTTTGATCACTTCTGTGCTTTGCCTTTTGAATTTTTTCACCTACTTCTAATTTGTTTTGCCGTATTAATTTGACAAACAAAAAGGTATAATATGAATGACAGTTAAGTGTGGTAAATTGGTTGGCTAAACAGTCTAAGACCTCATGCTGATTTTAAACTTGAGATTTCAGGTATCGTGCTATTAAAAATTGATATTCTGGGTGAAGTAAGTCAAGCAGAGAGAGTTAATTATCATATGGTTTGCTTATTTGTGGAGCATAAGAAATAATACAGAGGACATGGGGAGGTGGAGAGGAGAAGGGAGTTGGGGGAAATTGGAGGGGGAGACGAACCATTAGACTGGACTCTGAGGAACTGATGGTTTTGGAGGAATGGGGGGTGGGAGGTGGGTGAGCCTGGTCGTGGGTATTATGGAGGGAACCTATTATATGGAGCACTGGGTGTGGTGCATCAACAATGAATTCTGGAACACTGAAAAGAAATTTTAAAAAATAAATAAGAATTTTAAAAAATTGATTTTCTGTAGCCTTAATACTTTCATTTTCTCTTAATCAGGGAGAGGACATTAAGTATAACAGTTGGCAGAGAAACTTTCTACATGAACTACTTCTATGGATCAGAAACTTGTTTCTTGAGCAAGTCTTGAAGAACTGATCGTTTTCTGACAGTGGAATTAAAATGTCAATGCCATGCAAAAATGAGTGCAACAGAATAGGTGATTTTGCTCTAAGAGTATGAACAAACGTTTTAATGTTTTGTACAATGTTTGGAACTCTGTGGGTGCTTAATAAATGGGCAGTTTCCATTTGAAGCATACTTGGAATTTTTAAAATAAAATGTTTTATTTCTTTAAGTTGTAACAGAGCAGCTGTGTTTATTAAAACAGGGCTATTTTTGAAGCTAAAAGGTACAACTAAGCTTAAACTGAGTGGATTTCATATAGAAAAAATGATTTTACATATGTAACTGATCTTTAAAAAAAGTAGGTTAGTGGAACAGTACTTTGACCTTTTTTATAAATTAACACCCCCTTTCAAAATCTTTGCCTTTTGTTTGTGAAAACAGTACCTTTTATTGCATTTCACTTGTATATGTAAGAGTTACTAAAGCATTTTCTTTAATAATGATTAATAATTGATTAGCAAATTTTGGTTTTGATTATGAATCAAGTTGGAACAGCTCTGTTCACGTGAGAACAGAAGTTCAAGAAATTTCTGGAGACATGTTCAATTCTCATTCAACATAGATGGAATCTTGAAAGTTTTACTGAATTTTTTTTTTTTTTTTAAAGATTTTATTTATTTGTCAGAGAGAGCGAGCGAGAGCGAGCACAGGCAGACAGAGTGGAAGGCAGAGTCAGAGGGAGAAGCAGGCTCCCTGCGGAGCAAGGAGCCCGATGTGGGACTCGATCCCAGGACGCTGGGATCATGACCTGAGCCGAAGGCAGCTGCTTAACCAACTGAGCCACCCAGGCGTCCCTGAATGTTTTTATTTTACATTTTAAAAGAAACTCTAAAGGTTTAAGATGTTATTTATCATTAAAAAAAGATGTTATTCATTATAAATATATATTTGTTCAGATTCCTGGTTACATGTTCAGAATCCTGGGTAGGGACATTACAAATGAAATTGATTTTTGATCCCCACTGCTAGTGTAGTATCAAGAAGTAACTATGATAACAAGTTAGAATACTGTGATAATAGGACCATTTCCCTGCCATTGATTTTTTTCCCCCCACACGTATTTGTTCTCAGAAAGAATGATATTTCCATCTTTGCTTAAATTTTCTAGCATACTATACCTAATATTAATACTTGGTTAACTCTTGAATACTTGTTTGAGGTAGCATATAGTATTGTCTATGTCAGTGATTTGGGTTTTATTTATCTTTCTTGATTAATAGAATTGCAGCAGAATTAATAAATATGTTGGCCATGAATATATATAAAATGAACAAATATTCGGGAAATTACTTTTTCGGGGAGCCTGGTTGGCTCAGTAAGTTAAGCATCTGCCTTTGGCTCAGGTCATGATCCCAGGGTCCTGGGATTGAGCCCCACATCAGGTTTTTTGCTCAGCGAGGGGCCTGCTTCTCCCTCTGCCCCCTGCTCATGTCTCTCTCTTGCTCTGTCTCAAATAAATAAATAAAATCTTAAAAAAAAAAAAAAGAAAGAAAACTACTTTTTCACAGGAAGAAGCGGTTGTGTTTTTAGAACTTGGAAAGGGAGACTATTTGATTTTTTAGAAATGTTGGGTTGAAACTGGATTTAGAGTTACAGCCAGAGTTTCTGCTCTTGGTTTGTAAGAAACCTCGTGAGCACTACAGGGGTGATGATGGCATTGTCCAAAGAACAAATAATAGTGCAACTGTCCTACACTTGTTTTGATATTTAAAAGTCTCAAATGTCTATGATGGAAACAATGTGTAGGTTGATAGACAAACTACTGGAAGGTTTCCCCTTTTACCTTAGGTATATCTTTGGTCATTGGTTATCTTTATACTTTTACTCTCACATCTTATTTTCCCCTTTTCTTCCTTACAGTAGTTCTTTCTGGATTTCCTTTGGGGCGTTCAGTTCTGAATCAAGTTCACATGTTTAGGGAGCCTAACAGTGAATTTGGTACTGTGGTGTGGTAAATATCACTGAGTTCCATTCCAAAAGATTATTCGATGATTCACATATTAAATCTTTGGAGTTGTTAATTGAATAACATCTTGATTGCTTGCATCATGTTAAAATGTATTTGTTGCCATAGTAATTAAACAGTTTAGTGGAATACAAGCAGTAGATCTTAATATGCTTCGAAATTTGGGAAGAGTTATGAAAGGATTGACTTTTGAGGTCAGTTGAAGTTTATCGGATTAAAAAATTGTGAGCTATATGTAAACGTTATATGCTTATAGTTCTATTACTTAGTATTCTAAGCCTCATCCCAGTACAGCTTTTCTGTATTGCTCATGAAGGAGCATGAAAAAGTAGTTTCAAAGTACTTAGCACATTAATACTTTTGAAACTTTTATCTACAGCAGATAAATTTGGAATTATTATTATTTTTTTTTTTAGTTCTTAGAAATAAATCTTTCTGGAAAATTTAAGTGAATGCTACAACTAGGTATAATCCATTACAGAAAAGGAAGGGAATATGAACCTATGAACTAAAGAAAACACAAGTAATTTGTGATTTATTCTACATATTGAACGCAAAAAAAAACAAAACAAAACTTAAATCCCAACAACCCAGAGATTTTTTTTTTAAGGGGGAGAATTCCTTTTAGGGTTATGTTAATTGCCTTAGGTCATTTGAAAATATTTTGATATGGAATCTGATGAGATTCACTTCCCTAATATAGATAATCTTCGGAGTGTTACTTTACATTTATGAAATTTTGAGTACTGGTTAGCTGTAAGATCTGGGACAGATCAACCTGGCTCAACTTCATTTTATTTTTTAATTTTTTACAAAAAGATTTTATTTAAGGGCGCCTTGGGTGGCTCAGTGGGTTGAGGCCTCTGCCTTCGTCTCAGGTCATGGTCGCAGGGTCCTGGGATCAAGCCCCGTGTCAGGCTCTCTGCTTGGTGGGGAGCCTGCTTTCCCCTCTCTCTCTGCCTATCTCTCTACCTACTTGTGATCTCTGTCTGTCAAATTAATAAATAAAATCTTAAGGAAAAAGATTTTATTTATTTGAGAGAGAGCAGGAGAGAATGCAGAGGGAGAGGGAGAAGTAGACTACCCATTGAGCAGGGGCTCTTTCCCAGGACTCTGGGATCACGACCTGAACTGAAGGCAGACACTTACACAACTGAGCCACCTAGGTGCCCCTCAGCTTCATTTTATGCATAGTTGGAAGAACTGAGGCAAAGGATTATCTTGTGTCCTTTCCTGCTGCGCTATTCTAAGGGTTATAAAATTAAGTGGGTAAATATAGCCCTCTAGTGGTTCTGTTACATGTTTACACTGTTAGTTGGTATATCTAGCATTTCTCTGAAGTTAACTGATTTTGAAAAATTAACTCGAAAATAGTCAGGTTTTAGTAATATTACATGACATAAAAGAATATGGGGGGGAAGCTTGTAGGGAGATCTTTTTTTTTTTTTAATTTTATATATTTATTTGACAGAAAGAGACTTAGCGAGAGAGGAAATACAAGCAGGGGGAGTGGGAGCGGGAGAAGCAGGCTTCCCGCTGAGCATGGAGCCCTATGTGGAGCTTGATCCTGGGACCCTGGGATCATGACCTTAGCTGAAGGCAGACACTTAACCGAGCCACCCAGGTGTCCCAGGGATATCTTTTTCTAACAATTTTCATGGTAGATTATAACCTGTTTCCATAATTACTTTTTGGGTTATTACAAAATGGTTCAGAATATTAGAATTGCCCTGTACTTTACAGGATGAATCCAGATTCTTTGCTGATAGATGCTGTGATTATTATTATCTGATAATTGTGCATAACAAAGCATTGGGTTAATTAAGGTGGGCTGTGAAGTAGATCATATATATGCATGCTATGAAATACAAGTTATTAATAAGTTAGACTTGGGTTTATTGGCCTGGAATTTATGATGTGACTTTAGAGGAAAACAAGTTACAGAATGATTTTATAAATGCATATCTCCCCGTTTTTCCTTAAAGTGGGAGAAACCTCGATATTAGTGTGAATACATATTTACATAAGCAAAGAAAAACAGAAGATCTACACCAGAAAATATTACTACTTTTAAGAAAGTGAGATTTGGAAAGATGGAAGGAGATCACTTCTCTGTTTGTCTGATTATTCAGATTCTTATGGAAAAAGAAACACATGGAAAAATTTGAAAGACTCAGCAGAAATCAGGGCCCTTAATCTGAAAAGTGTTAGGAGACCAAGGTCAATTCTTGATTTCAGATTTCCACCAGCAATCAATTAAGTCAACTCCTGCTGATTTTGAGTTTGTTTATTGTTTGAATAGGAGGTGTGCACTTGATAATCTCCTTAGCTACAAGTCTGATGCCCCAATTGTTTAAAATGCTGTGCTTAGTATTTCTCTTTATTTTGCTAATAAGCTTTTTCCTTGTCCTAGGAATTAAAATCCTTTCCTCTCCAGCCCAATTAAGTTTGTTAAGGGAGGGCCTCTATGAAAAGGCCCTTCTTTGAGGTCTTTAAGTGGAAATGATTGGTTCTGAAAATTCTTCCTTCAGTAGTTCTTAAAAATTTTCATAATTATTGAAGGCTCATTATGAAGGCTGTCTCAATTTCTTCCCTCCAAAATGCTAAGGAATAATTTAGACAACAGTACAGACTCTAAACAAGAAGATGGCTCAGTCTTTTCACAGACTGAACACAATATTGTTGCAGCTTACTTGATCACAGCAGGTATGAAGGTTTATTCCATTAACTGTTATTTTGTTTTGAATGAGTGAAGGAAAGCAGAGGTTTTCAGCATAAGGTAGAAAAAGCATGGGTTCAGAAGTGTTTCAAGTTCCATATTGTTGGCCACTTAACCCTGAGTTGGGGTGCTCATGTGGCAAATAGAATAATAATCGTTGCCTTATTTCTTGGCTGTATAGTAAGAGAATGTAGGTGAAAGGATAGGTGAAGTCATTGTGAATGGTGGTTAATGCCACAAGTTATTTTGAATCTTGATAAACAATGTAACATTAGTGAAGTGGGGCTGAGAAAAGTTTTCTATAAAATGAATAATATGTCATCCATATATTTGGTTATTACAATGTCAGGTTTTTATTGGGGAAGAGTGTGTACCATGACAAAAATGTATTTTTGTGTCCTTTACTATTCTAATACTATTCATAGTCTTGTCTTTGGTGGTGGACTCTAGTTAAGATGAAAAGGTCTTGGAAAGAAAATTAAAGTTATAAAAAGAGCAGACTCTACTGTCACTGAGGGCAGAGTTTAAAAGTTCAGCTCATTCCCAGAATATGCTGTATTGGGAAACTCTTGAGCTTTGAATTTCATCTTTTAGTATCTTACCTTTCCAATAGTAAGCAGGTTCCTTCAGCTTTCTGTTTTTACATTTTCTTTTCTGAAAACAGGATAAGAATAAGATAACTGTCAGTATTGTTGAGAAAAGTGAAATTACGTGACCTAAATAACATACAGTAGGTGTTGGGCACATACTTGTTTCTTTCTCCCCATGTGGACACACTCATTGATGTACAGTGGATTAAGATAAAGGCATGTTTGCTGGGAGAAAGGGATGGGGAAATGAAATAGAATCTTTTTTATGTATAGGTTGAATTATATAAATTTTATATTGAGGAGTTACTTCATTTCCAACTCTATGCTCATTAATGAGTTTTAAAAGTAACTGTTACATTGGCTTATTGTCATTTTTTGGATTGACTTATATGAAATTCTCAAATATATTCAAAAGTGGAGAGAAAAAGTATCACAAATCCTACTATAACCAGTTTATACTTCATAGTTGCTTAGTTTCCCTATAATTCACAATTACTTCTATGCTAGCAATTGTGGTTCTTCAATTAATTTTTGTAAATTTCAATGATATGCTAACTTGTTCACTTGAATACTTCAAATATTCAGGTACTGGATAAGTACTGGACAAGTTCTGTTTTCTTTTTGATTTTTGTTGTAACAATATGAAAAAATAATCTGCTAATTAAAGAGAAAATTTTATTACAACTACATAGAAATACTTTGTATGCAAACTTTTGGTTTAGTTTTTTGTAGATGACCAGGAAAGCTTTCTTTTTTGATCTGTTTACAAAAGTAGCATGCAAAGAAAATTTCTTGTTAAGAAATTGTTCTCTCTGGTTCTTAAGCCTGTAGCAGTAACAATGATAGGAATTTTACCACCACTACTACAACGATGATCATTACTGCTACCATCACCACTGATTACCACTATTAACTGTTATTTGAATACATACACTGTTCTAAATACTTAAACGTACAGAATAATTCATCCTTACACAGGTCAGTAAGTGAATCAGTTTTATCTTCACTGTTTATATAGACAAATAGTTTAACTTACCCAGCACACACAGATCTATTAAGGAACTATGCCAGGATTTGAACTCGGGCATTTTGATTCTAGAGCCCTCATGTAATCTCAACGGTCAGTTTTATGAAGGAATACCTTGGGTATGTGTTATTCGCGGTTTTGGTAGATAAACTGAAGGGAGCATATCTAATCTCTTTATGCTCCTGTTGAAAGATTTATTGTTCTCTGGGTCCCCTAGTTTTCTTAGGTCCCCTTTTTAACAAAACCCACTTATATTTCCAAATCAAAACCAAAGCTATGAGAAGAATTTAGTTAAAGCATTTATTTCATTTGTTACTTTTACCAAGAGTTTATTAGATCTGTTGTTTAAAATTCAATTTTCAATTTAATATTTCTCTTAGATTTTAGCTCTTACAAACTTTTACCGGCTTGAGCATGCTCCCTTTCTCCAAGTAAGGCTGGGAGGCAAGAGGACATGGTAAATTGATGATCTGAAATACATTCATTATGGATGAATTGTAAATTGATGGGTAAAAGATACTAGGCTGCAGAGGAGGCTGTATACCAGGTAATGAAGAATCACCTAAGTCATAAAGGCAATGAGGAGACCCTGAATGACACGATTCCATTTGCATTTTAGAAATAATGCTGTACTAGTAGCTAAGAGACCACATAGGAAGCCCCTGTGTGATTAAGAAGGATCCCGAGAAGTGAGAAGTGGCAATCAGGAGAGAAGTAGACATATTCAAGAGCCAGAAGTTAGAACTGATGGTTGGATGTGGCAATTGAGGGAGAGGGAAAGGGAGTATCAGTGAAGACAGGTTTTCTGTTTGGGGACTCCTGTGGTTAGATGGTGAAGCTATTCACCAGGAATACATGTGTGGAAGAACAGGTTTGAAGAAGGAAGAGAAAATTCACTTGGTTCAGCGTGAGAGATGTCCAGTGGACATGTGGGCTTGAATTTTGAATTTTATGAGGTCAGTCTGGAAAAGAGCAGCATATAGCCTCAGATATGTATGAAATCACAGATTATGTGGTCAATGTGAAAAGAAGGGGGTCTAAGAAGCTTGGATGATGCACATATTTAAGAAGGTGGAGATGGAGAAGGAAAGCCAGGTGTAGAGTAAGTAGGATCTACCAAGAGATTGTAAGAAAGCCAGAAGCTAAGAGGAAATTAATTTAGACCTATTAAATGATCTGTTACTACCCATTAGAAAATACTTGCCGTTAAGAAACTAGAGCAGAGAGCTTGAGATAGCTGAGAGAAAAAGGCCAAATTGTTCAACTCATACCCCCCATTATATCTAAGACCTTCCCCAAAGTACAGTTACTTCTGGTTGTGTACTTGGTAGGCAACAACTTACCGTATTATGTTTTATCTGATTCAAAATCGCCAATTAGTAGTTAGCTTAGAAAGATTCTTCATTATGCTTTTTGGAGTATTTCTTGTATGCCTGCTACAGTACTTGATGCTAAAATCAGAGCCAAAGAGGGGCACCTGGCTGGCTTAGTTGGTAAAGCATGTGATTCTTGATGTCAGGGTTGCGAGTTCTAGCCCTACATTGGATGTAGAGATTACTTAAAAATAAAGTCTTGAGAAAGAATCACCAAATTTGCTATCACTGTGCCTTACTTATGCTCTGCAGGAATGATAGAAATTAAACAATATGAGTTTCAGTTGTGGTCTGTTTATTAAATAAATCTGCTATATGCCACATAGTCATTGAACACAGAAGTCATTAGGAACCTGAAATCTAAATGAGAAGGCTAGGAATACCTAAAAGTTAAATATAGCATCACATAAAATGAATAGTGTATAATATAAGCAAGCGCTTTGGGAATTTAGAGAAGGGAGAATTACTGTAGGTAGGGGAAAGCTCTAGAGCAGAGCTGGGCTTGAATAGAACTTTGAAGGATGTATAGGTACAGGAGCATTTGTATAGGTACAGGAAAAAAATAGGGTGTTCCAAGTGAGATAGGCTTTACAACAAGCCTTGTGTCTGATAAATAATTAGACTTGGATGGCTTGTTTGGCAAGTGTGGAAATTTGCTTAGAGAAGGTGAAAACCTGGCTATCAGGTTGGGATATGTGGGCTTTTATCGTACAGCCAACAGGGAGTATTGAAGCTCTGAGAAGAAACGTGGCTAATTCTCTGTTGTAGCCAGCTTATTCCACCAACAGCACGGAGAGAAAGAATAGGAATCTGGAAGATTAGTGTCACGGATGCTAAGAGGAAGTTTCGACTGAGGTGCCAAGATGAAGTGGAAGTTCTTCCTCAGCTGGTACTTTTGTGTGTTGGTGCTTGGAAACCTTCCCTCTCACTCCCCAATGGTTAGGACCTGGTATATGACCCACATCTGGCTTACAGGATGTTTATGCACCCCTTGCAGCATGTAGAGGTTGTTAAATGAGTTAACATGGGTGTCCGGTTCATTCAACAATACACTGCCATTCTGATTATGAAGTTCAGTCATCTGTCTACCTGAGTCCAGCCCATTCTATGACAACATTCTTGACAACAGTGAGTTTCTGGGTCCCCAAGGCTGAGTCAGATTCCAGACTGTGGAAACTTGACTAGGAAGGTGTCACCTGTGAGGATTCTCAGTGTACCTAAAAGCCCAATTCCCTTTCTGAATAGTCAAACCTGCAGCGTGCCTTCTCTAGAGGTCTGTGTTTGTGCACACTGAACGAGGTACTCAGGTTTGGATACACTGAGCTTCCAGAAATATTGAAACAGTCATATGATCTTGTACATGGTAGATCCTAGTAAATGGCAATGAGTTGAATGAAAAGGGACATGGAACTGGAGCATGGGTCAGGGCTGGAAAGTGACAGAATTGTTAGGGTAGAATTGATAGATGAGGCTTGAGAAAGGAAACTATAGAGAAGGAAAAGCCTCAGGCCTCAGGAAGGAGGAGGAGGAAGTTAGACTGCCAAAAGAGATGGTATAGTCATACATGTATCTTAAAAATCAGCGGAGGTGGTATCATGAAAGATGGGAGGAATTTCAAGGGCAGCATGATAAACAGTGAGGACAGTAGAACTGGCCTTCAGTACTCTGTATGCAGTTGGTAGATTCTTCATTTCAATTTAATTATTTCTATTTCACTGAAGGGCTGGGAAGATATTACAACCAATTTTAAGAACAGTTGGAGCTCCTCCAGTAAATGAACTAAAATGGATTTGCTTTGCTTTTGAGGGGGCTTAAATATTTAATTTTGATACTACTTCTAAATATTCAAATTAAACAAAGTGATTTTTTTTTTTTTATATGTTCTCAGGTATAATAAGTATTTTCAGCAACCTCATAGTTCTGGGCATCTTCATTAAGTACAAGGAACTTCGGACACCCACAAATGCAATTATCATTAACCTGGCTGTTACTGATATAGGGGTCAGTAGCATTGGATATCCCATGTCAGCAGCTTCAGATCTGTATGGAAGTTGGAAATTTGGATATGCAGGATGCCAGGTATTGGAGATCATTGGAATGAAAGCAAAATAAAATAGTAAAGAGATGTAAATTTAAATGTCTTAAAAAAAGAAATTCCAAGGGTTTCAAACAAATAAGATCACGTAGGATAATAGATAAAGTAGTCCTACAGAAAATAGCTTCAGAAGTGACTGGGAAATACATTACTTAGTAAAAGAGAAATGACATTGGTAGCATTCATTATATTTTCAAAATTTCCCTTACCCAAAGGAAAAAAAAACAAAAAAATCAGCATTCAGCTAGAGAAGATAAGTAAAAATCCACATATTCAAAAAACTTTTCATTGGAAATAATGAACTATCTAATGACAGTATCATAATATCTAAGTAATGTAATTAAGCTATCAGTTTTGTCCCCCTCTATGGACAGTCCTCCAATGGACTTGCAACTAATTATATTCGTTATTATTTTTACTGGCCAGGAAATAATATATTAATATTAATACATTAATATATATATTATATATTAATGTATTAATATATATTATATATATTAATTCATGTTAGGAGAGTAGGGAGATAAGGCTTTTGGCCCAAGTTTTTAAAACAGTTTACTATTTTAAGCTATAAAATTACAGAGAATAAAATGAGAGTAATAGAATAATGAATACTGATGTATGTACCACCTGGTTTTGTTAAATCTTAATGTTCTGCAATATGTGCCTCAGGTTGTTCAGCTTTTTAAAGATAAAAAACTTGAGGGGCACCTGCGTAGCTCAGGTGGTTAAAGGACCTTCTCTTGGTATCAGCTTAGGTCATGGTCTCAGGTTCGTGAGATCGAGCCCTGTGTTGGCTCCACGTGCTCAGTGCAGAGTCCAGTTTATAGTTTTAACCGTCCTGCTCATGTGCACACGTGTGTGCACGTGTGTGTGCACACATGGTGTCTCTCATACATAAATAAAATCTTTAAAATAATAAAGATCTAAAATTTGAATAGTACTGTTGAAGGTTGCTGCCTACTATCCCCAGCCTTCCTTCTCTTCCATGAATGTCTGTCTATCTTAGTACATAAACTATACTGTTAGGATATTTCAAATTCTCTATAAAATAATATGTTGTGTACATGATGCAGTCGTCTTATATGACACCATGTTTTCGAAGTTTATCCATGTTGACGGATGTAGCTGTAAGTCACTCACTTTAACTGCTCTATGATATTCCATTTTATGAATATACCCCAATGTATTTATTTTTCTGTTATTAAGCATTTACTCCATTTGTTTTCAGTCACAAACAAAGCTTCAGTAAGCATTCTTATGTCTCCTACAATGTCTAAGAGTTTAAGACATATTGCTTTAGGAGAAGGATGGTTGGGTTGTAGAGAATATTCATCCTCAGTTTCATCAGATGTGGCCAAATTGCTCTCCAAAATGGGTATGCCAGTTATGAGAACTACTATTTCATATTCTCTCCCATGCTGGGGATTGTCAGATTTTTAATTTTTTGTCATTTGTTGGGTATATAGGGGTACCTTAATAATCTGCACTTCTTTGAATGTGTATTGTGGTTTACATCTTGTATCATAAACATTCAGGTTTCCCCTGTGTGAACAGCCCATTTTTCGTTTGTCTTTTCTTCTTGTTGAATTCTCTATCTTGTGAACACTAGTATTCCGTTGGTTATCTGCACTGCGCCTGATTTGTGGTTTATTTTGCACTATGTTTATAGAATATGTTGTATAGAAGTTCTACTTTAAGTCTTAAAAATTTTTTTTAAGTTTATTTTAATTAATGAAGACCTAAAACACTTTCCATACATGCCTTTAATAAGTCAGTTACAATATGACAATGGAAAATGTATTCTAAAATTATTAAAATAAAAACCATTCAATGTCCTTAAAATGTACTCTAGCCATGGAATAAAAATGTAAGTATCTCTTGGGAGGGTGTGTAGAATGGTGTATTCTTTCCAACTTTGACTTTTAGATTTATGCCGGGCTGAATATCTTTTTCGGAATGGCAAGCATTGGATTACTCACTGTTGTGGCCATAGATCGATACCTGACCATCTGTAGTCCGGACACAGGTATAACCCTTACTTAGCTTTCTCAGCGAATCATTTCTGGCCTAAGTACTACTGAACACATATGCACTTTAAAATAAAAATGTAATGATTGGGGCACCTGCGTGGCTCAGTCAGTTAAGCATCTGCCTTCAGCTCAAATCATGATTCCCAGGGGTGGAGATGGAGCCTGGGATGGAACCCTGTTTGCTTCTCCCTCTCCCGCTCTCCCTGCCTGTGTGCTTGCTCTGAATGCTCCGGCATCTGGCTCCTTGCTTAGTGGGAAGTCTGATTCTCCTTCTGCCCCTTCCCTGCTCGTGTACACTCTCTCTCTCGCATGCAAAAATAAAATCTTTAAAAAATAAAATAAAATATAAATGTAATGAGTTGCATTAAGACTGCATAGTCACTCTTGTTTCTCTGATAATCCTTGTTCAAAAGTTTCAATGATTTCCTATGATACTCAGAATAAAATCCAAATTTCACAGCCCAAACTCCAAGGCTCCATGTGGTCTGGCCCCTGGCTATCTTTCGCCAGCATTGGCTGGCGTCCCCTTGCTTTGGGGTACTGGCCTAGGCCTTTTGCATTTCAGGATCTTTGTAAGTGCTGTTTTCCCTGGCCTTGGAGAATGCTTCTTCCTGCTTGTCCTCTGGCTAATCCTTTTTATCATTCAGGTAGCAGTTTAAATGCCTTTTTTTTTTTTTAACCTGAATATGAATTCATGTAGAAGGCGCTAAGTGAACTAACGTGCTTTGTAAAGAATCTACCTAATAACTTTGAATAATCAGTTAAAACAAAATGAAGATATGAATTCCATCATTGGCAAATGATGCTAATATTTCATCTGTTTGTTAATAGGAAGAAGAATGACCACCAACACTTACATCGGCATGATTCTAGGGGCCTGGCTCAATGGTCTCTTTTGGGCTTTGATGCCTATCATAGGGTGGGCTAGCTATGCCCCAGATCCTACTGGGGCTACTTGTACCATAAACTGGCGGAAGAATGATGCGTAAGAGACACATTTTCACTTTAAAATAATCAAATGCTTCTAATGTAGACAGTTTCTCATCATTTCAAATTTAAGCTCAGATCAAATGTTTTCCATACAGAGTGTGGCCGAGTGCTTCCTTGGTAGTGATGGTGTGATTTCAGCATCAGATTACACTTGTTTGCAAGTAAAGGCCATCCAGCTCCCTTGTTCCCTTGCCCTCTACCGTCCTCTCTCTCCTGTGGCAGCCAAGTGCATATAGACCGCCCTTCCGTGTTGGTATCTCAGGGGTAGAATCTGAAAGGGAAAAACGGAGCATTAGTATCACTAGACAGCGTGTGGTTCTGCTGAAAGCCCAGGCGGACCCCCTACTATCTTTTCAGGATGACCTGGTGATAAAGCTGGAATGACAAGGCAAAGGCACAGTCACTGTAAGGACCGGATTGCTCCTTAGTGATGCTCTTCTGTATTTACCAGGGAGAAGAGGGTAACTTAGTTTGTTAAAGAAAATGAAAGATGACCCAGAATAATGGGTAGAAAATTTCTAACTCTCCAACTAAATCTAAATCTTAAACTTTCTGTAAAGGGTCAATAAGAACATATTGTAGGCTTTATGGACAAGACTGTCTCTGTTAAGATTGTTCAACCCTGCCTGTGAAAGTGGATGTAGACAGTGTGTAGATAAATGTAGTTCCAGTAAAAGGTGATTTATAAAGAAGACAGGCCATAGTTTGCGAACCCCTAATCTAAATGAACCAATTAAATATTCCTCCTACATTACTTAATACAGTGACTGTTGAACAGTGCTACAGTTATTTTTAATAATTGTTCCGTTTCCTTTCCCCTATTCAGCACAATAAACAAGTAGTGATTTGGTGATTCTCTTTTCTTTCAGATCTTTTGTTTCTTTCACGATGACAGTTATTGCAGTAAATTTTATTGTGCCCTTGATGGTGATGTTTTACTGCTATTACCATGTCACTCGATCCATTAAATATCGTACTACTAGTAACTGTACTGAGTACCTCAACAGAGATTGGTCAGATCAGGTTGATGTAACAAAGGTAAGACATTAAAATTCTTAATTTACGCATATGTGGTCCATATTACAATCCCCTCTCCCCACCACCTGATTCTTGCTCTCTGACTTTTCTTCTTATGTTTGTCTCCGTATTTCTAAATGATGTGCCTATCTGCCATTTCAGATATTTTTGTTTGCTAATACTCTTGATTTCCTACTATGGATAGTGAGAATTTATTTCTCTTACACCACCTTTCCTATTCCTCCACCCCAACCTTTCTCTCTCCTCATCTTGTCAGCATAATGTTAATAATATTTGGTTACATAATTGTACCTTACTGTAACTACCTAAATTTTGTTTATTGCAGATCTCTTTATGGTTCTATGATTTGTATTTTTTTTTTATTTTGTTTTTCTTTTGGGGTTAATCATTTTCTTTCTCTTCCCCCTCTCAGTCCCCTCTTCTGTTCCCTATCCTTCCCACACCCCCATAGTTTTGTTTGCTCACTGTTCTGTGTATGGGTCACTAACTCATCTCTGAACTCCCCACCAGAAGCACCAATCTCCTCTCTGTATTTTCAAATGCATTAGAGACTAATTGACTTTATCCTTCTCTTGGAACCTTCCCTCCTGCTGTGACTCTCCGGCATCTTGCTCTACGCTGGCCCTTCTCTAAGACTACTGCCGGCATCCTCCGATCTCCTTATTGACAGCTGAGAATGCCTGTGGCCTCTCTCCTGGGTTGGATCACCTGTTTTCTGGCTTGCATGTCTTCCTTTTTCGGGGGGGGGTACTCACTCTCATTTGGTGGAGCACATTCTAAAATACATTTCTGAGGAGGTTATAGGAGGTAAATTTTTAAAGATTTTGTTGTCTGAAACTGTCTTAATTCTATGATCATGTTTGACTGTTTGCCTCACATGGAATTTTAAGTAGAACAATGATTTTCAAAGAATTTTGAAGGCATTGCTCTAGGGTCCACTAGCTTCCAGTGTTGCTCTCGCAAAGGCTGACAGCATTATGGTGACTGACCCTTTGTAGTGTTCTATGTTTTCTCTCTGGAAGCTTGGAGGATCATCTCTGTGTCTCAAATTTTCTGGAAATTTCATGCTGATGTGTCTTGAGGGGGCTCTTTATTCACCCATGTTCTGGGTACTTAGCAAGTGCTTTCAATATGAAGACTCAAGACTTAAGTCTCCCCCTTCTGGGAAATTTCTTGTATTATTTCTCTGGTGATTTCCTTTCCATGTTTTTTTGTTTCTTTGTTTGTTCTTGTTTTTTTCTGTCCTCTTTTTCTGGAAGATTTTTTTGTTTGTTTGTTTTCTGTTTATTGTTTTTATTTTTGTTTTTTTATACTGAATCTCCTGAAAATATCTTCTAATTTTCTTAGATTTTCTCTCTATGTTGTCCCTGTCTTGGACTTTGTTTTTGTTCCTACTTTCTGTAAGATTTCCTCAACCATGTCCAGGTCTGGGATTGGGTGACAAAAGTGAGGCTCAAGCCTTGGTGCGAAATTTAAACAGCACCAAAACAACTCAGCAATCCCCCCAAAAAAGTAGTTAATGTAGTATTTTTTAAAAATCAAATTTAATATCATATCAGAGAGGGAGACAAACCATAAGGGACTCTTAACTGTAGGAAATAAACAAACTGAGGGTTGCTGGAGGTGAGGTAGGAAGGGGGATGGGTAACCGGGGGATGGGTAACCCGGGGATGGGCATTAAGGAGGGCACATGATATAATGAGCACTGAGTATTATATGAAACTGATGAATCACTAAACTCTACCTCTGAAACTAATACTATATGTTAATTAATTGATTTTAAATAAAAAATTAGTTTAAAAAACCCCATATTGAACAAAATAGAAAATTTTGAAGACAGGGTCTGACCCTGTACTTAACATAACTCACCTCATTACCCTAATACTAACTAACCCCATCATTCAGCCTTTCAATTGCATTTTTAAAATTGTGCCCTTTTTTAGGGTAAAGGATAAAAATGGTTATTATAGATTAAAAGAGTTAATTTCACATCCTCTACTCCTTTCCAGTTGCCTCATCTTCTTGTTTTATGGATGTATATCTTCTTTCTGTGATAGTATTATGTACATATTTACATTTTCCTTCTGTTCATCACACATTTCTTGTTTCCCCTGAATTTCTGCACCACTTTTTTTTGTATCTTAAAAAAAAACAACTTATTATTGAAGTATAGTTGACACACAATGTTATACCAGTTTCGGGTGTACAACGTAGTGATTCAATTGCAGTAACTGTAGTTACCATCTGTCACCATGCAATGTTATTACAATATTATTGATTATATTCCCTATGCTGTGTACTTTTCATCCCTATGACTTATTTATTTTATACCTGGAAGTTTGTACCACTTAACCCCCTTCCTCAATTTTGCCCATCCTCCTATATTCCTCTCCTCTGGTAACCTCCAATTCTCTGTATTTATGAGTCTATTTTCATTTTCTGTCTGTTCATTTGTTTTGTTTCTTAGACTCCACATATAAATGAAATCATATGGTATTAATCTTTCTCTTTCTGACTTATTTCACTTAGCATAATACTCTCTAGGTTCATCCATGTTGTTAAAAATGGCAATATTTCATTTTTTTCCAGATTGAATTTACAAAGCTAGAAAGTTATTTTTTTCAGATTAGCAGATAAAGACAGTGAGGGGGAAGCAGCACAATGCCGGGGGTCCATAGCACAATTACTAGATATGGGTCAGGAGTGCATTTTAATCTGCCTGTCATCAAAGCCAGCTTTTGTATTCTTCTCTAGCACACTAAAAGAAAGAGGACATACTTTACATTGTTTAACATTCTATCCATTTAACAAGCTCTTGCTATCATAGAGGACTCAAGGCACAGCAGCAAAGTACAACGAGGTTTGGAAAAGTTCAGATTTTCCTCTATGTCATCAACAACATAAACTTATTCAAATTTCTATTTAGGTAATTATTCATGCTATTTTAAATATAGTAGCTACTTCAGTATTTTAGATATCGGGTTTGCCAAATATTGATTTATTTTACAGATGTCTGTGATAATGATACTCATGTTTCTGGTGGCATGGTCCCCTTATTCCATCGTGTGCTTATGGGCTTCTTTTGGTGACCCAAAGAAGATTCCTCCCTCAATGGCCATCATAGCTCCGCTGTTTGCAAAATCTTCTACATTCTACAATCCCTGTATTTACGTGGTTGCTAACAAAAAGTAAGTAATGTTTACGATGCTTTTAAATTAAAAAAAAAAAAATGGATATAGAAAGACTGTTAAAAAGATTTTGGGGGAGGTAAGTGACAGAAACTCCTTTAAACTAGTGTAAAAATTTGGCTCATGCAACTGGAGAAGCATCTAGGCCTTTAAATGCCTTGAGCTCCAGTTCTGTGACAGCCTCTTCCCATATGAAGGGGAGAGGATTATAGCAACCCAAGACCCAAGTTCTACCAGCTATGTCTCCCCAAATTCAGATGGCTTTCCGGCAGAAAAGCTGCTGGAAGGTTGTTGGTGGGCTCTGCTTAGTTCTCATGGTTATCCCCTCCCCAGTACATGGAATTGCTTTTCCAAAGAAAAGAGTGGTTTTATTATCAGAAAGTGGACAAAGTGAGGAAGGCAAAGTTGGGCTCCACAAGTGGGTGGTATAGTTGCATATTTATTAGAAGATATTCAAATGCAAGAGAAAAACTCCACGCTAAAATAAAAGGGCTTCAGGAGTGGGTAGTTATTCAGGATAATAAAGAATCCTGAACTTAGCAAAGATTTCTGGCTCCTCAGTGAAGCCTAGATTATTTTACTTCCTGTTACTGCTAAAAGATGGGATAACCAATTTATTGTCCTTAAATATTGGCTCAAAAAAATCTCAGTAGAGGCCAGGCAATCTCGTCCTAAAATGCAAACATTTGTACTTAAGCACATTTTTTTGGAGAACAGTTTTAGCTACAGGTACACAGAGAAACATAAAAAGTTTTAAGACCAAACAGATCACATAAGAAGCATAAACAACATATTTTAAATTCAGAGTCCATTGGTAGTTCTTTTGGAAAGATTAGTCGTTCTCAAGCTCCCCTTAATTTCACCTGGCCTTTGCTCAGAAGAACAAACATGTGAAATATACATCCTTAGTTCAAGTGAATTTTAACTGACATTTGAAGTGTCATCTTAATACATACTGATTTTTATTAAGTGTCTTCAATGTTTATAATCAATGGGGCAAAACTGGTCTTTAACTGTACCGTATACTTCATATATTCATGAATGTTCTTGACAGATGTTAAAATTGGAGGCAAAAATGTATTTTGAGATCTCAGTTAGCAGTAGAGGCATCTTAGCCATGTTTGAAAATGCTTTAAAAGTTCCAAGTCATTATAGGATCATGCCAGATTTCCCCTTTCTTACTGTAGATTTCGGAAGGCAATGTTCGCCATGTTCAAATGTCAGACTAACCAAGCAACGCCCATGATGAGTATTTTACCAATGGATGTATCTCAAAATCCACTGGCTTCTGGAAGAAACTGAAGTAAAAGAAAAAGTACACAGTGTCAAAATATTTTATTTACCTTATTCCCCAGTGGTTTAGTTTTATTTTAAATATGATCCTGTTTAGATCAGATGCAAACATAGATTATTTTCTTTTTTTTCTTTTTTTTTTTTTTTTAGATTATTTTCTTATTAGACCTTAAATTCCCCAAGTTTAGCTCCTCATTCTTCTATTTATGGGATGGCTATTGTAGTGATTGCTTACTTTCTTCATGTACATTTACTGTTCATCTTCTTTGATGACTCTAGGCATGTGAGATTAAGGCCCATTCCCTTTCTCCCAATCATGGGATTCATTATACTGTATCAGTGACTTGCTAACTTGTCTAGGCTCTCCATTAGATTAGAAGTAGCCACTATTTTAATGTTAAAATAAATTAATAGTAACAACAATAATAATAGTCTTCAATAAGTAAATTACTGAAATGAGTTGTTGGATGTTCCTAGGTAGATGGAAAAATATTTAAGCATTTCACACTTCTAAAATTGTAATACAATTATTAATTTCTACTATTTAACAAAAATATTAAACACTGTTGCTTCTAAATCACATTAGCTGATGCACATATATACCTTACATAGCAATGTAATCTCTGCATATTATTATGTATTCTGCATTTTTAATTTACATTTTTCTGTGTATGTATTTCCATATATTTGCCACTAGGATTAATTTAATCATGGGGGGTTTATATTTGTTCTTCTTTTTCCTATTTTGTTTGTCTGGAATTTATTTTATTGCAGCAAGAACACAACATGGTTCTGTCCTCTTAACCAGTTTTTAAGTGTACAATACAGTATTGGTAACTATGTGTACAGCAGATCTGTAGAACATATTGTCTTGCTTAACTGAGACTTTATGTCCATTGATAACTGTTTCCTTTTCTTTGATGTATCCTTAGCAGGTAGATGCATTTTGCCTGGCACATAGTAGGTGATCAATAAAAAACATTGTTGAATGTTGAATGCATTTGTAGACTCATGTATTTGTTGTTTTAAATGACTATTGCTTAAATAGTGGACATTTAAAATCTGTGGTATTCTGGCACCTGGGTGGCTCAGTGGGTTAAAGCCTCTGCCTTCAGCTCAGGTCATGATCCCAGGATCCTGGGATCGAGCCCCGCATTGGGCTCTCTGCTCAGTGGGGAGCCTGCTTCCCTCTTTCTGCCTGCCTGCCTCTCTGCCTACTTGTGATCTGTGTCTCTTAAGTAAGTAAATAAAATCTTAAAAAAAGAATAAAATAAAATCTATGGTGTTTTATTTTAACTGAGCAAATTTTTCTGCCTTTATTGTTTCTGTATGCATCCTGTCAATTTTAAACATTTCCCATAATCTTATTTTTTACAGAATTGACTTTCTTTTGAAAGGGTTTTGGTTTAAAGATTGTTGATAGAACCACTATACAATAACAAGATTAAATTCTATATATATGTGTGTATTATCGGGCAGGGCTAATCAGGATATGCCCAGATATGCCCATATATATATAATATATATATGTGTTTGTATGTATGTGTTTATAAAACCTAAATCCTTGATTGTCAATTGCCATGAGGATTTTCCATCTAGTGTACATGGAGGTAGTTTTTAATGATTGAATTTCATTTTTATTTTTGGTGGATAGACCCTAATTTTGCTAAAAGACATGACAGCTGATCTTCAGATATGGCTTGATGCCTATATTGAAAAACTACTTAAGAATAAAATATATTCCTGAACAGAGATCATGGCCTTTGTTAGAAACTGCTGGGATAATCTTACACTGCCCCGAAATGACCTGGGAAAGCCAGAGTCTTAGTCCTGCCACTCAGTGGTAGATTGAAGCATTTTGCCCAAAAAAACTAGGTACTTGATTTTGTTAACTTTGTTTTTGGAGACTATAAATGCAAAAAAAAAAAAAAATTATAATGTTATAATAATCTGCAGTATTTTCTAGCATCTGCTAAAAGACTATTATTCTTAACATGAAGTGTATCTTCAAGATAATAGCAATTACAGCCATAGAAAAAGGACTTAATAAGCACTACCTTACAAATCTGGATATGAGAACCTTTTGAAATTTTCTTGACATGTGCTTGAGTCTCATTTTCCTTAGAACGTGTTACTGAGTTGAAACCATATTCAAAGGCTAGGTCGATTGATCCCCTGTAAAATACACTTGAAGGTTAAGTAATTACAGAGCTCGGCTAATCCCATGTAATCTGCTGTTACTAAATGGCTGTTTGTATTCCTGGCACACCAGTTTCTGAAGCTTAGGATTTGGTTTTTACTTTTTGTTCAAATAACCTCTAGAAGGAGCGATGCGTCTTTCCGCATGTTTGTGCATTGTACTTATTAGCTTTTTGGAGGGAGTGAGCTGTTCATGTCCTTCACAGTGCACCTGCGATTATCAAGGCAGAAATGACGGCACGGGATCAAGGTACGCTCCTCTCCTTGCTACTAAGTGTTCTAATGATTCCCAGGAAAAGGGCTCCAACCAGATAGCCTTACTTTGAATGCAAATTGTTGGCCAGGTATCAGAGGAGAAAAGGTTCAATTTACATAAGCTTTAACCTCATTGTTTTAATACCGTTTACCCACTCCGTTGTTTTCATTTTGAGCCGCTGAACTCTTAAAAGCCCCTCAAATGACTTGAGATTCTCAAACACATTCTGTGTTATAGAAGTATCCAATGCACTCGTATTCACAACATGGCCACTTCAGGAGGTCAGACTACTAGAATGAGTGCGGCCGCTCAGCTTGTTTATAGAAAGCAAGGCCAGGAGGGAGGGCGGATCAGGAGGTACTTGACTGCCCAGATGTTTTGCTTCCCCGAATTCCCGGTTCACTTTGAAGGTTATTCATGCCAACTAGATAGATTTTTAAAAGTAGGAGGGAAGCTCACAAGAGTGAAATTAGAGAGGTTCGTGATTAAGATTTTTCTTTTTAAAGTTTTGGAGTTTACAAAGACATAACTTTGAAAGATGTGGATCAGTCCTGTCGGTTGCAGATACTGGTGGGGGGGGGGGAGCTTCACAGAAGTTAGTTGCCCTCTGGGTTGCTTTTAACATCTACCTGTGAACTGAGAATAATTACGTACTTTTAATATATGTGAGCCCTTTGAGATAGAAGTTAAATGAAAAACAGGACTTTTGTTAGCTAAACGTGGTAGAACTTGATTTTTTTAAAGAGGATATTTATTTATTTATTTATTAAAGACTTCAAGAGAGATAGTTGGGATGGGGCGGAGGGATGGGGCAGGGTGGGGAGAGGGAGAAGCAGGCTCTCCCTTGAGCAGGGAGCCTGATGTGGGACTTGATCCCAGGACTCTGAGATCATGACCTGAGTCAATGATGCTTAAAGGACTTAGCCACCCAGGCATCCCTGGAGAGGATATCTGACAACAAAATAAGGTTATTTTGTGACTTGGTTGAAGTGAATAGTGAACCTCCTACAGAAAATAATTTGTTAAAACAATCACCCAATTTATGCTTTACAACTTCAAACAAATAAATAACAATTAAAACCTATTTTTGAGTAATTTGTCTTATTGTATGAACTTTACTTAACCGACTCATGGTATCTTTTTGAGATGTTCTCTAGGTGGCTTCAGACAAAGAGAACAATGTAACAAATTAAAGACCTACTTGGCAAATATATGAGGCAGCTAATGACTCAGGGCAGGGTACTTTTGAGGAAGCAGTCACAGAAATGTTTTTTTCTTGGTGATGGCCCCATTATGGATGGATTTTGTAAAAACCATAGCAGATTATGCCCAATAAGGACTCTAGAAATAATCTAGTTTGACTATTGTCATTTTATAGACAAAGAAACACAACCATACAGAGATTATAAGCCTTGTCTAAATTGACAGCACTGAGTGGATGCAGGGACTATTTGATAAGGTCTTTGTTTCCTATGTAGACTTTTTTCCATTACCCTGGAATGCTGACCTAATAAGTAGATATCAGATCATTCCCATATAAAGTAGCAATGGAACTTGTGATACAGAATAATAGGTGTTCCTAGAGAATTCCAATGATTCCATAGGGCCATCTCCTAAAGTTACAGAAAGATGACCCTGTCAGTACACCCCAGCTTTATGCTGTCTACCTCTCTTCACATTATACTCTGGCTTTTGAAATTCACTGATTTAATGTTATGTATTTTTATGGCATGGCTGTTTCATTGCTACTATGTACAAGTATAATGTATTTCTATATATAATGTAATTTTACATTATACAATTTAGACTCTGCTTTGCAAAAAAATTTTAACATCCATTCTCAGCATTCCAGTGGGGGTGAGTATATAATGAAACATAAATAGGTCTTTTTTCAGGTTAAAATGAATTAAATTCTCTAATTCTTCATACTTTTCACACACACACAGGGGACAGGCTTGTTTTTCTGTGCCTGTTTTACACATTGCCACTAAACAAGATCACAGTGTGACTTATTCAAGGTCACTTCAGTTAGTAATAGTAAGAGGAGTAAATTCAGTTTGATTTATTCCTTAGGCTAAAAGCAATGCGCCAGTCACATTATTAAAATAGAGTTCAACTTTAAGCATCCAGTGTGAACAACTTGCTCTTTCTCTTTCCTCCCTCCCTTCCTTTTTAAAATTAAATTATCTTCTTAAAAAAGATCAATTTAAACTTCAACAGGGGTTTTAAAAAAAACAAACAGACCATTTCCTGAAGAGGTTAAGAGCGTGTGCTTTGGAGTACGTGGGTTTGAAAGGTGGCTGTGTAACCCACTAGCTATGTGATCTTGGGCAGTTACCTTGTGTTGGTGGGCCTCGGTTATTTTCTCTGTAAAAGTGAGATTGATGATAAAAATAGCAAACAACCATTAAGTGCTTATTATGTGCCATGAAGGTAGAACATTTTATATCCTTTTCACTTAATTATAACAGGCTATATGGGAAAATGAAATGGAGGGATTGGTGAAGTGGCTTTTCATGGCCACAGAGGAAGTGGCAGAGCTTAGATCTGAACCAAGATCAGCCTGACCCCAGAACTGGGGGTCAGCTACGTCTTTTCCCCAGTATCTACTTTCTAGGGCTGTTACTGGTTAAATAGGGCGGATGTGATATGTTGCCCAGGCCTGACACATAGAGAGCTCCATCTGTGTTAGGTTGAACCACGAGATTGCTGATATTTGCTCATTTCTCCCATCCAAGTACTAACCAGGCCCGACCCTGCTTAGCTTCCGAGATCAGACGAGATCGGGCGCGTTCAGGGTGGTATGGCCGTAGACTGATATTTGCTCATTTCTAACCTGCAAAAATGACCATTTCATATGGTTCAATCTAGAAGAAGATGATGGTAATGATGATGATGATGATGAATTATGAATAGGTCAGTCAGGCTGAACAACTGTTTTGTGAAAACCAGGAGGAAATGAAAACCTGATGCATATTTCAAGTATTATTTTTTCCCATGGGTTTTGGAAAGCAGGTTTTCTTCCATTGCTCTTGTGACAATAGGTCGGTTCTATGTAATGACATGGATATGAACGAGGTCCCTATGAACTTCCCCGTGGACACTGTGAAGCTGCGGATAGAGAAGACTGTGGTCCGCAGAATCCCCGCAGAGGCCTTCTACTACCTGGTGGAGCTCCAGTACCTTTGGGTGACTTACAATTCCGTGGCCAGCCTTGAGGCCAGCAGCTTTTACAACCTCAAGCAGCTACATGAGTTGCGCTTGGATGGAAATTCTCTGGCTGCTTTCCCTTGGGCGTCTCTGCTGGACATGCCCCATCTGAGGACCCTGGACTTGCACAACAACAGAATAACCAGTGTGCCAAATGAGGTGGTCAGGTACCTGAAGAACCTTGCCTACTTGGATTTATCGAGCAATAGGCTGACCACACTACCACCGGATTTCCTGGAGAGCTGGTCCCACTCACTTACATCATCACGGAGCTTGGAACTTACACCACGAAGAATTGTTCTTGGTAAGCTCAGAAGCCTCTGGGCTTCTCAGGTCCAGATAATTTGTTTTGCAAGACTTCAGCTGCCTAGTCTTTACTTATGTGTCAAATTTCTCTTCTTACTTTCTACTTGCACATTTGATGGGCTGGTACTTTATCGGTTGATCTAGGTCAGATCTGGGCCTTACCCTGTGTAAGGTGTAATGGCTGTGTGCGCTGGAGTGAGGGCAGCAGTGTGTGTGTGTGTGTGTGTGTGTGTGTTGGAGGGAGAGGAGAGACCCTCATAAACCAAGAGACTAATGCTGCTATTAGCTTGGGGCTCAGTGATAAGGTGTAATGGCTGTGTGCCCTGGAGTGAGGGCAGCAGTGTGTGTGTGTGTGTGTGTGTGTGTGTGTGTGTGTGTGTTGGAGGGAGAGGAGAGACCCTCATAAACCAAGAGACTAATGCTGCTATTAGCTTGGGGCTCAGTGATAAAATCTACCACCCTGCCCCAATTCTGAGAGCACATCAGTGCTCCATGCCCTGCCCCAGCCAACCTGCTCTGTTCTCTGTTCAGCCCTTCATCAGTCTCTTCAGGAGTGAAAGAGGGGCACTGGCATCTTTACAAGGTGGTGGTGGTTTTATTAGTTCAGGAGAATAGCTTCCAGATTCTCTTAATTTAAAAAGAAATGATGAAGACAATCTCCTAATGGATTAGTGTAGCTGTGATTTGTTTTGCAGACTTTGATCTTGACTTTGTTTAGGTTCTGTGGGTATTTGTCTTGGGTTCTTAAAGTGTAAGCTCCTTCCAGTAAGTCTTTCTCTTCCTTTTTTTTTTTTTTTTTTTAAGTACCTTCCCACAGTGCTTTGCACGGTGCTCTGCACATGGAGAATGCCCAGTAAATGTGGTTGCCAGATTGAAATCAGTGAACTGAGACCCTTCTCAGGAGTACCTGTGGGCAGTGAGGCCTCTCATACTTTTGTGTGAGACACAAGCCTAAGGCTCTGATCAGTCAATTTGATCTCCTACTAAATTCTTGTTCACCCAATAAGGCTGTGTTGTCAGTTCACTCATGACGTCCATAGAGCCATGGAAGAGGTTGTATTTCTCGGGATGAAAGAACTGAGTGTTCGGCGAGTGAAATGACTTACAAGCCTTTTGGTGTGAGAAGCAACTTGATGCTGAATTTATGCCAGGAATTCCTGCTGACCAATATCACATGCTCAAATATTTGCTGAAGTCAAGTATAAATAATTTGAAATTTTTTTTGCTAAAAAGGAAAATGCTGTGGCAGCATTTAAATGATTTTAGCATTGCTTTGGTTGAAATGTAAATGCATTTTGGTGCTTATGAGACTAAAAGTGTGAGTGATAACCATAAAGAAAGAGGAAAAATCATGTAATTATTTATTCTATACCTATTTTATGCTTGCCTACTGCTTATCTAGTGCTTCAAGCATTTTTATTAAAGAATAAAAGAAATATTATAGGGTTAGCTAGGAAAAAAAACATGAATTTAACAATAGCTATGGAGTCCTTATGTCTACCATGATAGGCACCATGTAAACCTATACTGTAGTATTTATTTTAGCCACTAATTTAGTTCTTGTGACTAATAGCTAGAAACTATCTTAATTTAAATAATGAGATTCTGTTTCTCTACACATTTTTTTCCTACACATTTTTCTAAGTTTCTTTAGATTTGCCAAAAGGAGGTATATAGTAGAAAATAAAATCAAATTATTGAACTATTATTAATAGCTCTCTAATGATTAGTCACTAATATTGCTAATATCACTATAAAGAACTGATTTGCAGGACATTAATATTTTTCCATTGTGATTAAATCTGGATGACAATTTAGGGATGAAATGGAAAGGGTTATGAAATTTCACTGTTCATGAAGATAAACATGGAGATAGACATCTCTGTTATGGGGTTCAGATTCTTCAAAAGCAGATTCTTTAAAGGGGTAACATGAAAATCCTTTTGGTATAACATTAAATTAAAAAAAAAAACCAGGATGGGGACGCCTGGGTGGCTCAGTTGGTTAAGCAGCTGCCTTCGGCTCAGGTCATGATCCCAGCGTCCTGGGATCGAGTCCCACATCGGGCTCCTTGCTCCGCAGGGAGCCTGCTTCTCCCTCTGACTCTGCCTTCCACTCTGTCTGCCTGTGCTCGCTCTCGCTCGCTCTCTCTCTGACAAATAAAATCTTAAAACAAACAAACAAACAACAAAACAGGATGTGTCATTGTACACGATCATAACTATTTTAAAATGTGCAAAGAAAAAGACTGAAAAATACACTATCTGGTTAACTGTCCTCTTTGGTGATGGGACATCTTTTCAGTATTCTGTATTTTCAAAATGTTCTGCATCAATCATGCGTTGCTTTTATAATAATGATGATAATCATGATAATAAATAACAAAAGATATTTTGAAACATGTCCAGTCATAATTGGCAGCTGATCTTAGCAAAGCCATGCCTGCTATGTAACGAGAGGGAAGAAAGTACTCTCCTCTAAAAGAAGACTAGCTTATGTGTGTGATACACATACAGAAAACTCAGTTTTCTCATCTGGAAAATGGAGGTAGGAAGACTCACTCCCTTCTGCTCATAGGATTGTAATGAGAATATTATGAGATAGTTTATGGGATAGTTCTTTAGAATATGAGGTGAACAGTCTCTGAGGTTATGATTTTAGATCAACAATGAGCCATAGCAGCTGTGACTGATATGGGAGTGTCTTATAAAGAAAGATTCCTCTATTTTGGCTTTTTCTGTTATTTTACCTGTGTTTGAGTCTTCCAATTTAATCATTAAACTACGGTGATGAAAACCAGTGCTAGCTTTTCTAGAACTTGGTGTATAACTGTAACAACTGTATCTTTCCAGGTACCCTGCAGAATTTACTTTTCTATTATTACAGTGGAATATATTCTGCTTTTATTTGTTAGTGTCCTGTGTTTATTATTGTGAGCAGATAGAAGTTATGTTTGTAACAATAGTAGTGGTAGCTGATATTAATGGAGTGCTTACTCAGGGCCAAATCTAGTTCTTACATTTTATAGATATAACTTCTCCCAGTCTCATGTTAACACTGTGGTAAGTACCATTCCACCCCCATTTTATAGAAGAAGAATGGAGACGCACAGTAAGCCACGTACGCAGACTTACTCATCACACAGTGGTGGAGCTGGGGTGGTTACAGGTGGTTTGACTGCGCAACTTGTCATGTTCCCCACTCCTGCCTCATGCAGGGTACTGTATGGGATAATATCAGAGTTGTCTTCCTCACATACGCCTTACTGATATCTTTAAGTAGTGTATTTATTTTTTAAAAATTAGGAAGAGGCTTTTCCATTACTCCTCTTTTCTACATGAGTAAAAATTTCTACATGAGTTAAAAAAAAATGAACAAAATTGTCCTCTGATGTATTATACAAACATAAACTAGTGTTCTGCAAGTAAATATTTAAATGAAGTGTAAAACTAGACTGGATTTTTTATTTGCAATGCAGGTAAATTTCCATGGCCTCTTCCTCAGGAAGATACAAATAATTACACAGGCAGACTCTGTAAGGCCCAACACTCTTTGTCCTGGAAAAAGCTTGCAGGAGGAGAGGGCATAAAATGCTTTGTTGGTTGCTTTATTGCTACTCAAATTTGCTCAATTGCAAACATGAATTCTTTTCCTGTTCAGAATGAAGTTTACCTGAAGGGCAGTAACCACACGAGTATTTCCACAAAATTTTTCTAAAATGGTGTTCATTTCATTCAATGAACACTCCTCAATCCTGGTTGATAAGCTGGTTCTTTTTGAGGCACAGAGGAGATAAATCCACATAGATAAAGTGAACTCCTTGCCAGGTGCTCTTCTGAGGACTCCTTGGTAGAATCTGAGGACAAGGCTGTAAAGTGGATCTGTAATTATTACCTGCTTTGTACAGCTGGTGAAGAGGCAGAGTCAAGCTTCAAGTTCAGTCCATCTCCAGAGATATCATTCTTTTGTTTTTTAAGCCTTTTCTAAATTGAGGAGTTGAGGTATAATTTGCATACCATGGATCTTAAGTGTACAGCTTAGTAAATGATGATAAATCCTGATGAAACCCACACCCTCATTAAGATATGGAATAATTTCATTACACTGGAAAATTCCCCTGTGCTGCTTCTCAACCAGGCACCTCCATTTCAAGCAAGCACTGTTTTTACTCATCACAATAGGTTAATTTTGTCTAGAATTTTATGTAAATGAAATCATACAAGATGGCCCTTGTGCCTGGCTTCTTTCATTTAGCATTATTGTCTTTGAGATTCATTGACTTCGTTGCATGAATGGGTAGTTCCTTCTGCTGAGTCATTTCAGTTTTACAAATATATGAATTGTTCATCCTTTCCCCTGTTTTTGGAAACATGGGCGGTTACGTCTTCAGCTATTATGAATTAAGCTGCTATTAACATTCTTATGCAAAGCTCTTTGTAGTACATATTTTCATTTCTTTTGGATAAATTCCTAGGCTTCAGATTGCTAGGTCATAGGATGGCCATATATCTTTTTAAGAAACTGCCAATTTTCCGAAGATGTTGTACCATTGTACACTCCCACTAGCACTGCATAACAGTCTACTTGCTCCATATTCTTACCAACATATGATGTTAGAAGATTTTTTCATTTCCACCATTCTTGGGGGTGATGGGTCAGGCAGTGATTTGACTTTGTGATTCTAATTTGCATTTCCCTGATGACTAATGCTGTTGACCATGCTTTCATTGGGTTATGGCTCATTGCTATATTCCTTTATGCCAATACATAATTTTTTAAAGTTTTTTTTATTGTTGAATTCAAGCCTTTTGTCAGTTATTGATATTTTCTCCAAACCTGTGATTTATTTATTCATTTTCTTCATGGTGTCTTTGGTAAGAAGGTTTGAAATTTTAATGACATCTGATTTATTAGTTTTTTTCTTTTATAGTTAGTGCTTTGAGTGTCTCATCTAAGAAATATCTGTCTACCTACAAGTCATAGAAATTCTATTTTCCTTATAATTTTAACTTTCATATTCAATTTCTGGCTTTTATTTTTTTTTTAAAGATTTTATTTATTTATTTGATGGACAGAGATCACAAGTAGGCAGAGAGGCAGGCGGGGTGGGGGAAGCAGGCTCCCTGCTGAGCAAAGAGCCCGATGTGGGGCTCGATTCCAGGACCCTGAGATCATGACCTGAGCTGAAGGCAGAGGCTTTAACCCACTGAGCCACCCAGGTACCCCACTGGCTTTAATATTCTTATCTTTTTAAAATACTCTTATCTTTCATCCTTATGTCTGTGGTCTGTCTCAAAACAATTTTTGAGTATAGTGTGAGGCAGGGGTTGAGGCTTTTTCTAAGCAGATGTCCAGTTGTCCCCCCACCATTTGTTGAGAAGACTTTACTTTCCCCCCCCCCGAATTGTTAAATGCCACTGCCACTCCAAAACTGACTAAGGTATGGTTTTTTGCTTTCAAGAGCTTATAGTCAGCAGAATTACTTTTGTACAGAAATTTATTGCGAACTTTTCACCAAAAAAAAAACAAACCACATTTAATTCAACTACTGTGATGCATGGAAAAACATTGTCCTTTTAGAAAAGGAATAAGGCAAAATTGATTTACCCCTATCCAAGAATAGTTAGATGAACTAAGTTAATTAGTGCAAATTACTGTGATTGTGGTTGGTGTGTTGCCTTGAAGGAATGCAGTACAAAATAACAGTTTAACTTCAGGGAGTTCTTGTACCTTTGTCCCCAAAAGGGAAAAAAATAAAAACAAAAACAAAACGCTTGATGAACTGGTTCAGCCCTCAGGTCACTCTTAATATTCAGGTTTTAAAAGTTGTGCCTTTGACCTTGATGTTTCAAAGCTAGAATAAATACTCTATTTTTAAGGATTTAAAAAATATTTTCCTGTTTTATATAACTTTAAGACATAGCCAGTTGGGTTAATTTTTAAAAGAATTTTGTTTCAGGGGCACCTGGGTGGCTCAGTCAGTTAAGCAATCTGACTATTGATTTTAGCTCAGATCATGATCTCAGGGTTGTAAGACGGAGCCCCTGCACGGGGTTCCATGCTCACGGGGAGTCTTCTTGAGACTCTCTCTGTCCTTCCCTTGGCCCCTCTCCCTGCCTGCGAGCACATGCACACTCTCTTTCTTTCTTTCTCAAATAAATAAATCTTTAAAAAATTTTTTTCTTTCACCATTAACATAGGTTTATGACAGTTTCATAGCATGACTAGAACTGCAAATGTTACAGTTCTTGGATCTTTCCCTATGTAGACAGTTGTGCTCCAGACATCACTGCTTTGACATGTGTTTATAGATAACAGCACTTATAGCTGCCACCCCTGACTCTAGATGTTTTTAGGTGATGAAATGAGTTATGGTGGAAGGAATATTAGATTAGGAGGCTGAAAATCTGGGACTTAGTACTCTAAGCTACTTATAGAACCAAGGCAGTAATCTCTTTGTGCTTTAGTGTCCTCTGATGTGAAACTCAAAAGAATCATACTAACTTCATTCATGAGGTCAGTGTAGGACATATAGAGCTTGAGAATGAAAGCTCTAAGGATACCAAGGTTCAAATCCTGACTATATCCAGTTGTATGACCAGAGAAAGATCCCTTAACCTGAGTGTTGGCTTTCTCCTCTTTAAAATGAGTATGATGCTAATATTATCTACCTCATTCTGTTGTCAGGATTGAAATAGACAAATGCTTTAGCATGCTTAGTACTATTGGGAGATAATTTTCCATGGCCTCTCACATTTCTGCACGTATTGTGAGCAGAGACCATCACTGTCTGTCTTTTGTCCTGAACTATCATTTTAAGGATGTCTGTGAACAGAACTGCTTTGGAAGGTAAAGATATTTCTCTGTCCAGGGAAATGGTAGGCATGTTTACTGCCTGGTATAATGAAGACAATGTCTTCCTCCAGAGCTGTAAACTATCCTCCATCTCTAACCAGTAATCTTATGTCTTTTGCTAACTGGGAGGTGTTAGTCCCCCTAAAGTAGTAGAAAGCTCAGACCTTTTACAATTCTTGACAAAGTACAATATTTGCCACATAGGAAGCAATCAGTGACTATCAATCTGTTTTGTTATTATTTTATAAAGCAAAAATCTAGCATAACAAGTGTTTTGAGAGCATAAAGTTTTATCCACATATTAATTACTACATGACAGAATGAAATTGATGATCCAAGCTGGATATTAGAGATTGGCCATAGGCACACAGGACTAAATGTAAGAAGTTCAAGGTGATTCACCTATGGAAGAAATGAATTTTCTAAGAAGATTTAAAAAAAACCTAGCAAGTTTTTACTAATACTGGCAGAAGAATATGAACCAATCATCAAGTGCTAATATAATAAAAATAGACACATACAGAAATTTATATTAAAACAAAAATAGACCTAAATAGAATTTATAAATGGACAGTTAAATCTTCCAACATGGTTAGCATTTTTAAAAATTGCAGTTCTGTCTTTTTCCCTTATGAATCAATGTATAATCTATTTGTAAAAACCCACAACCACAAACATTATTGAGATAAATCTCTTGCAACCTTGGGCTTTATGTGAAGCTGTTGTAGGACATTATCACCCTTAATAGCCTTAGAGAGACTTTTGTCTGCCAAGGGCTCTGAAGCACTATCTTAGATCTTTCTGTGATCTTAGCAAATAATTTTATAGTTTCACCCTCCCTAGATTTGATTTTTGCTTGGAAACCCTTTCTTAGTTTGAGAACTTTGGAGAGGCTGGGAGTAAGAAGCGGGGTTTTTTGTTTGAATTTTATTTTTAATTTTTTTTAATTATGTTCAGTTTTATTATTGAACCCTGCAAGTTTTGTCTCCTTTCTCTTGAACAGTTCTTCCTTTAACTGTCCTTTCCATTTTACCATGAGCAGCAAGAAGACATCAGGTAGCACTTGCAGCACTTGGTATGGAAATATCCTTAGGGAGAATGTTTGTTTCACTGAGTGCACTTTATACTTTCCATGTTAACCACGCGTGACAATGTTTCTCAACTTTCTGCCGTGCCATCAAAGGGTCTGCTTTCCTCTAGTTTCCAGTAGTTACATCTTCCTCACTTTCCTTGAAAGCTCTCACTGATGGTCCCCTTGAGGGCCAACACACTTCTGCTAACAGTTTGAAAGCTGAGGGAGGCAGTCCTCCAACCGGAGGCTGTCAGCTAACTGTATTTCTGCTGCTGATTCTCTCTTGAAGGGGGATTTGAGCAGTGCACCTTCTTGGCCACCATATATGACATTCATGCCAAGCTCTGTTCTAGCCTCTGCCATTCTCCAGTCTTATCTCCTGACATTGCCTTCATCTCACTCTGTACTTTTGCTACACAGAACTTGTACTACCTTCAAAGGTCTTCAAATCATGCAAAACCGTGACACAGTGCGGGCTGAATTAGGGGGCCTCTCTACACCCTCCAATACTGACAATAATATACTTTCCTAGCACTCTAGAAATATCTCTAGCAGTGTTTTATAGTATTCTGTGGTACTTGAATTAAAATCTTGGCTCGGATACTGATTAAGCTATATGGCCCTGCTCAAATAATTTGATTTCTCTGTATCTCAGCTTCTTCATTTTTAAGATGGGGATAGTAATCCTCTTTCTCATAGGATTTTTAGGATTAAATGAAATAATACAGACAAGCACTTAGAACAGAGCCTTGCCCAGAGTACATGCACAATAAATGTTGGCTATGATCATTAACGACCTGACCTGACAGGCTGTATTCATTCAGGTAGCCAAATTGCAGAGCAAAATTGACAGGGAGGCAACTCCATTCCATCTCTCAAAGCACCTTTATTTTTAGGGAGATAATTCAGATACTTGCTTGCCTGAGAGGTTGTGATGTAAATAGAAGTCAACACAATAATCTTTGTCCATCTTTTCCTCCCTTCTCGTTTAGGTCTGCAGGACAACCCTTGGTTCTGTGACTGCCACATTTCCAAAGTGATCGAGCTGTCAAAAGTTGCTGACCCTGCTGTAGTGCTGCTTGATCCTCTAATGATTTGTAGCGAGCCTGAGCGCCTGACAGGGATTTTGTTTCAGCGGGCTGAGCTGGAGCAGTGTCTGAAGCCATCTGTTATGACCTCGGCCACCCAGATCACATCTGCCCTGGGCAGTAATGTTCTGCTGCGGTGTGATGCTACTGGGTACCCTACCCCACAGCTCACATGGACCAGGTCTGACAGCTCACCAGTTAATCACACAGGTATTTTCTTTATTCCTTTTTAAAAAGAGTTTATTTATTTGAGAGAGAGAGAGAGAGAGAGCATGGGCACAGGGAGTGGGAGAGGGAGAAGCAGGCTCCCCGTGAGCAGGGAGCCTGATAAAGGGCTCGATCCCAGGACCCTGGGATCATGACCTGAGAAAGGCAGACGCTTCACCAACTGAGCCACCCAGGCATCCCCAAAATTGGCTAGTAAATTCTAATAAAATATGCCAGGATTGTTGGATGAAAAAAATTTGAAAGGTTCTTTTTATTTGTTAATATTTTCCTCAGTTTATCTAATTACATAGATGAAATTAGACAATCTGATTTTTTTTTGATAGAAAACATGATCCAGTGGATAGATGATTGCAAATAAGGCCCCTTGTCTTGCTGCGTCATCTTGGATATGACTCACTTAAAAATGTGTAACTATTACAGTTTTCTTAGAAAAGATTTTCATGTAAGTTTCTCATTTTTGAATGATTATTATATAATAAATTACATACAAACCTTATCATGAAGCAAAAAGTATAATTTTTAGAAATACTGGTTACATAGACTTTTTAGATCCTACTATAACCAACTCAATGCTTCAGCTTTAGTTTCAGTAGTGATATTCTGGTGAATTAAAGTGATATATTTAAAAAACTAGTGATATATTTAAAATTAAATGTAAATTTTATTTGTTTCTGAGAAACAAACTGAGGGTTTTGGAGGGGAAGGAGGTGGGGGGTTGGGTGAGCCTGGTGGTGGATATTAAGGAGCGCACACATTGCATGGAGCACTGGGTGTGGTGCATAAACATTGAACCTTGAACACTGAAAAAATAAAATTAAATTTAAAAAATTAATTGTAAATCAAAGTAAAATAGAGGTAAATGTAAATCAAAGTAAAAATAATGAAACCTGATGGAAGAAGAAATAGTTAAGGCCTAATATTCTTACTAATAGATAGTAAATGGCCCACAGCTTAAAGTAGTAAGTTAAATTTTGAGATACTAGGATACTGTTTAGTATATTATTTTTCTTCAGAAAGTTTCAGAAATCAAGACAGAATGGTAATATGTTAGATTTCAGTGTTTAGGAAAGTAAAATTCTAATACAAAAACTATATATTATTATTATTTTTAATATTATTTATTTATTTATTTGACATACAGAGAGAGAGATTACAAGTAGGCGGAGAGGCAGGCAGAGAGAGAGGGGAAGCAGGCTCCCTGCTGAGCAAAAAGCCTGAAGCCGGGCTCTATCCCAGGACCCTGAGATCATGACCTGAGCTGAAGGCAGAGGCTTAACCCACTGAGCCACCCAGGCGCCCCTAAAACTATGTATTATTCTACAAATAAAAGAATCCATGGCTTATTAACTTATCTAGATTAAATATAAAATGAAAGACTGAGAATACTAATTATGACTTCTCTATGCCAGAAAATGATCTGTTATGCTATCTGGCTATGTAGATAGATAGCATTTTTATGGCAATGAAAAAATATTTGGGGAAATATTTAAGTAAGATCTTATAATAACCATTTTAGAGAACCATGGTGAGTTAAAATTGGAGAGCATCTTTGAGACCACTTTGTCTTATCCCCTTATTCTAAAAATACAGAAAACAGAGGCCTAAAGATCCTAATTGACTTGTCTGAAATTACATATTCATCTGTGGACAAACATTTACTAAAGCTAAGTCTCCCAATTCACAGCCTTGTGTCTTTTTAAAATACCATTCCCCATATAGACCTCATGGTACTTGGCATGCCCTAGACCTGAACTATACCTGTCATCAGAGACTGGTGATTGTGTGCTATTTCCCTCTTGGTTTATGTGAAAAGGATGCATGTAGAACCAGATTGGTTAGCATGTTGTTTGAGTGTCTCCTTTTTTTCCCCTTACAGAGTATATGTATTTTTTCTTACAGTAATTCAGGAATCTCCAGGGGAAGGAGTCAGATGGTCCATAATAAGCTTGACAGGCATTTCTTATAAGGATGCTGGGGATTACAAATGTAAGGCCAAAAATTTGGCTGGAATGTCAGAAGCTGTGGTTACTGTGACAGTGGTTGGTGTTGTCACGACTACTCTATCATCAGATATCTCTGAAAGAACTAGAGATCACCCTGAGGAAGAAGTCCAGCCAGGATCTAGAGCTACGTCCCTACCTGGTTCACGGTCATCTGCCTGGCCTTCTTCCTTCCCTTCCTTCCCCGCTTCTTCCATTTTTCTTTCTACTTCTACTTCATCTCCTCCCTCCGCTGCTTTCTTCTCATCTGCTTTCCCCTCCTCCATCATGTCTTCAGTCACAACTCCAAGCAACAGAATTTCAACAAGCCCCACCATCGCCAGCCAGCAGTCACTCCAGCTCCACCCAGATGGGAAAAGAAATTTAAAGGTGGAAGTAGGTAGAGGTAAGCTTCCCTCAGCTAGTGCAAGTAAAAAAGAAGAGTTGGCATCAGTGAATCAAATGACACCAATGCAAAAGAATGCCACAGTAGAAAATCTCAGGATAGTCCGTGAGACTGAAGAGAGTGTGACTTTGATGTGGAACACCGTCAATACCACACACCAGTCTGAGATGACCGTGTTGTACTCCAAGTACGGTGAGAAAGAGCTGCTGCTGCTGAATGCAGACTCCAGCAAGAATCAAGTAACCATAGATGGCTTGGAGCCTGGTAGGGAATACACAGCATGTGTCTGTCCAAAAGGAGCATCTCCCCAGAAAGACCAATGTATTACGTTTTCTACTGACAGAGTGAAAGAAGGTGATTCTCAAGTGTCTTTCCTTGTCGTGGTGAGCAGTATTGCCTGTGTTGTTGTTTTGCCATTGATTTTTTTCCTGTTGTACAAAGTCTGTAAACTGCAATGTGGGTCAGAATCTTTCTGGGAAGACGATCTGGCAAAAGAAACTTATATCCAATTTGAGACCCTGTTCCCCAGGTCTCAAAGTGTAGGGGAACTTTGGACTCGGAGGCACAGAGAGGATTCGGAAAAATTGCTGCTTTGTTCTAGGTCAAGTGTGGAATCTCAGGTGACTTTTAAAACTGAAGGTTCAAGGCCAGAGTATTATTGCTAAAGTTTTACAACTTAGGGATTGTGAATGTCACAAAATTTCTTCCATGCAGTTAAGGATCTGAGGATGTAGATGACTTTTGTTCAGACTTTCATATCCTTTATGAAAATCACAAATGGAGTGTTTTTAATCGTGCTTAAAAAAATACTATGTGAGGGGCACCTGGTTGGCTCAGTCAGTAGAGCCTGCAACTCTTGGAGTTGTAAGTTCGGGCCCCATGTTGGGTGTAGAGATTACTTAAAAACTACCATGCGACTTCTAAACTGAAAAAATAAATAGTTTTGGTTTTTGTTGTGTGGAAGACTTCCATAGAAATAATTTTTAGGGTAGTTCTTAATAAGCTAATAGTATGTTTTAGAGTAATGTTTTAGTTCTTAAAAATAAATTCATGTGAGAATAGTTGTAAAAAATTGAAGTCTGAAGTTTAAAAGATAGTTTTTTGGGAAATGAAGAAAGATTAGTATAACCAGCTAAGCCTTGATGTTCATTCACGTTTGAAGTGCTTTATGGCATTTGCTATGGGTATTCACTGCCATTGCCTAGTGGGTGAGAGTGAGAAAGTACAAAATTTTGCATTCATTAAAGTTAAATCCAAGCCAATGGAAAGGGAGGGCTCCAACTCTTGGTACCATTATGCATTACAAGACTGTACAGTTGTATTAATATTGCAAGAAAAAGTTTTCCTTTATCATTAAAATTTTTAAGTATTAGCAACAAGAAGTTTAAAAAGAGGATCATGAAAATAGTAAGGCCATTTCTAAAAATAGTAACCACTGCATCCTAATACATTTGCTAACAGACTGTATGAATCTTTTTTTTTTTTAATTTAATTTTTTTGTGTGTGTTCCAAAATTTATTGTTTATGCACCTCACCCAGTGTGGATCTTTAAAAAAAGAAAAAAATACGTGCTCCTTTTGAAAAAATCGCTGTAATATTATGATATTTACTCTATTCTTTCTGCTCCTTTTTTCTGTCTTTCCTTCTTTTTTTAGCTTCAGCTTTGTCAGAAGATACTCAGGTAGCCAAAGGACCACAGCTATTTGTCTTTTGCCATGATTGTCTTTTGCCATGTTATATTTTGATCTTCGGGCTAACAGGAATAACTTGGAAGTCTTTTTTAGAGCTGAAAAGGATGTTTTAGGATTTTGAAGAACAGCTTCAATGGATTAATGTGGTCAAATCTTCTAGGTAAAAACATCAGGGATATTGAACTGGAGTGGGGCACACAAATAGGTAGAAAAGGGCTTCATACATAAAATTTAGGTTTTTTTTTAGAAAAAAAGTTTGTGACTACCTTTACTAAAGATTATGTTCTCTTTATTGGAGACTTGGGAATACAGAACAGGTTTATAAAGGTGTGTCAAAAGTCTTGAAATATTCTGAGAAGCAAGTTTCAAGAAAATCCTATATTTTGCATAGGCAATAGATTGGCTTCAATGTAATACATTATGAAAATTACAATACACGCAGCTGAACAATGAAAAATCATTCATTCCACATGGCTCTTAATTAAAAAGGAAGAAGAATTCTAGTTTAGACATATTCTGTGTATTAGGAGGAGGCCAGCATAGACGGATGGCCTGTCCAGAACTCTCAAATGTCCTATCTTGTATAATTTCCTCTCCTTTCTCTCTCTTTCCTTTCCAGCTTGTTTGTCCTTGGTGCTTTCATCACTGAGTGCATTGTCGAAACATCTAACTGTTTTAAATTCAGTATGCATTGTTAAGATTTGTTAGAAAAATACTTTTTTACAATTTTGTGTCTAGCTTCAAATTCTGTTGAGATCAATGTATTTTAAATTAAAAGACTGCAAAAACTTGCATTTCTTTACTCTACAGACATCATGGAATTCACTGCCATATTTAAAAGGTTCATATAAACAGACTGCCAAAGCACTACCATGTTAGAAATAATGACTACAGGAGAATGTTACGGACTACTGTGGCAGGTGGCCCCCAAATTGTATAAAAGAGGGTTATCTGTTGAGAAAGGAGACTTGGCCCACCCTGATGAGGTAAATTACTGATGGTCCTCATAACCAAAAGTCTGCACTTAATTTTGACCAAAGAGGAGAAGCTAGTTCCTGGTGTGGAGAAGAGAAGGCACTTCTGTCATCTACAACTTGGTCTTGGCCCATGAAGTAAGTCCTAAGGAATGTGTTACTAATAGTGAAAGAACTAAAATTGTAAACCAGCTACTTTCTAAAAATACATACATTTGAGGGTAGGCAAATGATATCTGATGATATCACTGCTCTTATGTTCTTACAAGTATGCTTTCCTGAGGGGGAGGAAAAGGTTGATGTAAGCAAGCAGCATGGAATTCTGCATAATCAACAGTCTGCCAATGTCACCACCACCATTGTAGAGAGCAATCAGAACTGACATATAGCCAATATATGGGACAATTGAATATGATCACACTGCTTTACTTTCAGACAAGATATATTAGACATTTGTAAAACATGGGTAAATGGTGAGGGTGTGTCACCTGGGAGACTATCACGAATGATGTGCTATCACATAAAACATGTTGAGAACTCCAAGCTCATGGTTTATGAGGGCTGCCAAAGAAAATGCTGGACTTTAGAGTCTGACAAGTCCCCTAGATTTTGGGAAATTTTTACAAAAAGTTCAAAGACAAAAGATTTTTGACCCATAGACTTGAGTCTCAAAAAGGGATTATGGCTAACAAAGGGAGATGATAAAAACCCAAAACCTTTTAGCTGAATAATTGTGAAATAATTTAAATAAAACAGACAGGGAAGTTAAATGGCTGTCTACTCATCTGAGTAGACAGTAATATATGTAGAAGGTATAAAGAAGGAAGAGTGATCGAGGTGAAGGTAGAAGTGTAGCAATCTATTATGAAAGCACCATAAACTAAAGGCCCCAATAAACAAGATAAAAAATATGGTAAAGTTGACCAGAAGGAACTGGAAGGCTTTTATGTTGTTGTTAAAAAGAAAAAGGAAATAAGAAGTCTACTGTTTAGAGATGATAAGAGAAAGTATATCAAAGAAGTAGCAGAATCATTCAACTCCTATTTTTTCTTCTCTTTTCTAAATGGGTTTTTCAACTGAATATGGCGAAGAAACTAACTGAAGTGAAAATTCTAGCCCAAGGTAAGTAAGAGATTAGTAAACTAATTCCAGGATATTTTCAATGAGGCCAGATAAATTACCAGGGTGGTAACAAAATTTTCAGTCATAATCTCAGAGCTACTGTTTAGCAGTCTTTGAAAACTCACAGCAAATAGGAGAGAGACCACAGACCATAAGTGACTAACTTTCATCTTTATTTTTGAAGAGAAGAATAGGGTGGGTTCTAGAAATTAGAGGCAACTTGATTCATGCATGTAGGATTGACAACAGATTGTTAAAAGGCTTGATTTTGAGCATGCAGAAATGAATGTTATGGTCATTAGCAGCCAACAAATGTCAACTAAGGAGAAGCTTTAATAAACCAGTATGGCTTATTTTTTTTATGAGGTTACTAGGCAGACATCAAAGGACTGCTTAAAAATCAAATAGTAGCTAGCTATGTTATTTGTCTTGCCTTGGTGGAGTAATAAGGGTTGCTTCCTCTCAAAAATGTCTAGTAATGGCTTTAAATAACATGAGAAAGTGTTTGTTAGGATGCCTTTCCCCTATTTCCCATTTTTGTAAATGACTGGATGAACACAGACTTCTCAGCTTTGCAGAGGACATGAAAATAGACAGGGTATCTTATGTTGGTGCTTCTCAAACTTTTCCACAGAATATTCTTAATGGAAGGGGAAAGTAAACATGTACATCTGAGAAACCAGGGCAATTATCCTAAGTGGCTGCCAAAAGAGAGACATTTCTCTGAATTATTTTGTCTTAATTAAAAACTATGTGAATTTCCACTCTATTTCATATTTTTAAATTTATTTTATTTTTCAGTGTTCCAGAATTCATTGTTTATTTCATATTTTTAAAATATAAAATAACTCTGTCTAATCAATTTCTTTTCTTTCTTTTGTTTTCTTTTTTAAATTGGCATCTCTGTGCCTTTGAATACTTTGGCACATATTTCCCTGAGGTGCTCTACTTATCTTCATCCAAATCAATCATAAAAACCTTAAGCAGAATAGGGTAAAAAAATGGGAATGACAGCTCTCTAGTACAGGCTACTTCATACTGAATAAAGCCATTCATGCATGCATTTATATGACAGGTAAGACACCAAATCTTGAAAAGGATCTTAATAAGATGGCATACTAACAGAATTAAATCTAACAGGGATAAATATAAATATAAATATTTGCATTTAAATTGGCACAAATATGTGTGTTCAAGTGGTAAAAAAAATCTGTGACTTGAGATTTTTCACTTAGATTATTTAGATTAGAATGATTCCAAACATTCTACGAACCAATGGAGTTATGTAATTGTTAAGTATGGTAGTATTAAATTACTTTAATATAAGTAGTAGATATCAAGAAAATTAACAGTCCCTCTGTGCTCTGCATTTTTATAGAAGCAAATTTAATTTTGGGTGCCAAATTTAATAGGGACCTTGATAAACTATGGAGTATTCATAGGAAGAAAACTAGGATCACCAAGCATCTAGAAATTTTATCATGCAAGAAAGAGTTAAGAACCTAGAGCGCATATGAGGAGACCAGATGAGCTTAGTGTAGCACATGACACCGAATGTTGTCCTACAGCGTGTTTCTGAGGTGCATCTGCTTAGGTTGTTAAAATGGAGGCAACTGGGTTCTTCTGCAGGTAAAAATTTGGATTCAGGAGCCTGGGGCCCTGGAAGCTGCATTTTGATACTCAACCCAGGGAAATGATGCGGATGAGGTGAAGATCTGAGAAATGCTGTTCTATGCACTGGATGTAGAGGCAGTAATGGAATTACAGAGAAGCAGAGTGGCTCCACATTAAAAAAAACAAAAACAAAAAACAAAAAACAACCAATAATCTTTCTTGGTAACAACTAGATGGAGAAAATAGTATAGAAAGGCATATTGCAATAATATTACTCAGGACATTCATGGATATTCCAGGAGTCAGGGATGATACTGAAGGGATACTGAAGGATACCGTAGACTAAAAGTCCTCTGGTCAATCATTCTGACTATAGCAGAGCAAAAGAAAAACTGATAAAAATATATTCATTGGTTTTAGTGGAAAGAGAACACTAATATTTGTATTTATGTGTAGCCACTTTTTTGTTTAATTTATAATAAAGTTGATCTTGTATACAAATGTCTGACTCTTGATTTGTTTAAGCAGTGCGTATTTTGATGTTGTTTTCCTTTTATGCAGTTAATTTCCATTAAGTGGTTGGATGAAAGAGTTACTGTAATTTTTTCCTCTTTGGCGTAGGATATAACACTGATGATTTATTTCTTAATTATTCAGGGAAAACCCCCCAATGTTTATAGATTATTTCGGTATAGATTATTTAGTTCATAGAGAAAAGCAGCAATTTTTGAGAATACCATGAACTATGAATTGCCTACAAAAGAAAGAAACATTAAATTTCAATGGCTGTCCTGCCATTGCTGCAAACTGGTGCGTACGGAAAGCAGAGAAGGAGGTGTTAAAGGACTGCAAGGAAGAGGAGAGCCGAGAGTGTATGTGAAGCAAAGACAAAATCGCCAGAAAACGAAAAGCCAATATCAAGTGCAAATATATGGACCTTGCGTCTAAGACTTAGAAGTTCCAAAATGAGCTACAGGGAAGAGGCATGAAAGTGAGTGGGACCAGAGTTGGAAACCTTGGAAAAGCATTGCTTCTAGAAGAGGATGAGTTAGAGAATGGTGCTAATCACCAAAGACATGGTATTAAGAAAAAAAGAAGAAACAAGAGGGTGAAAATTAAAGCAAATGCACTGACATTGATCATTTAATACATTTAACTGTAGAGCAAAGACTAAAACAAGAGTGGGTACATGAGTGGAAGAACTGTATGTTAACAGTGTACAAATGGGCAGAGTAGGAAGAATGCAACGAAAAATGGAGAAGGAAGAGAGATAGGAAAGAAGATTAATTGGCTGATGTATAAGTAATAAGTGGAAGTCAAAGGATACTATTTAAAAATTATAGATGGATAGTAAAACTTTAAGTAGGAAAGAAGAGAATTAAAAGCACTATAAAAGACCCGTTAAAACAACAAAAACAAAATGCATGCTTTTTAAAAGCCAAGTGAAATAAAAAAAAAAAAAAAGCAAGACACGAAATAGAGAAAGATTGAAACTATTTGTTTCTAAAGACAAAGGAAAATATCCTCAGGGTTTCCAGGTGAAAAGGTCAAATTATTTAAAAGGTTAAGAAAATTAGGTAGCCATCAGACTTCTAAAAAACAACATACTAAACAACGTACAGCAGAGCTGCCTTTTGAGGAAACTCAGGAAGAAAAGGCAAGCCAGCAATCTTTTATACAGTTAAGCAACCCTTTGAGGCTAAAGAAGATAAAAAGCTATTTTCCCCTTTTCCTAAGACGTTTAGTGGTTTAAAGCATTTCTTGCACATGATTTCCAGAGGAATCTGGAAAGAGCTGGCTGGGTTGTTAATTTCTGATGCTGTCATGTTGGTTGGGATGGCTGAGGTTGAAGAATACACCTCCAAGATAGCTTCTCTGCTCACATGTCTGTGCACTGGTGGGGACAGTGCAAGGCTGGGTTTAGATGGTTTAGATGGGTCCCTCTCCTTCTCTCAATAGTTTCAAGGCCTTTGCACATGGTCTCTGTAGCTGAGTTGTCAGACTCCTTCGTGGTGGGTCTGGGATTCAAGAAACCAAAGAGAAACAGGCAGTTCTCTTAAAAGATACACCCAGAACAACATATTCTGTTGATTTAAGTAGTTACAGCCCAATCCATAATCAAGGAGGGAGGCAAATAGACCCCCCCCCTCCCGCCCCGGTCAACAGAAGTGAGTAAAAATGTATGGCCATTATCTTCAATCCAGCAAGTAGAATTCCTACCTAGACATTAAAAAACTAAACAAATATAAACCACTCTTGGTGAAAGCTAAAATATATGAGAAGTTTCAGAATTTCTGAAAAATAAGGGATAATTTAAAATTCTATATATAAAAATCAAGATACTTTAAAAAAGTATTCAGCAGAATATTCATAGTGGCAAATATATATGTCAATATAAATAAAAGTGAATAAAAATAAATTTCAAAAAAAATTAGAAAAAGCAAAAAAGTAAGCAAAAAGACGCTTAAGGAAGCAAATAATGAAGGCAGAAGTAGACATTAATGAGGCAGAAAATAGAAAAATAGGAAGTCAAAAAAATCAAATTCTGTTCTTTTGAAAAAAAAAAAAATCAAAAGAGATGAACCACTAAGAAATTTAACTTTAAAAGGGCGTAAAGAACAAATATACAACACAAGATGACAAGAGAGGAGTAACTATTCACAGAAAGTTTTAAAAATCAGAGGATTACTTTGCAAACCAATATGTAAATAAATCAGAAAACCTAGATGAAATGCGTCATTTCATAGGAAAATACAACTTACCAAAATAGACCCAAGTATTGATAGAAAGCATAAGCAAAGCAGTTAATAACAGAATTAAGAGAAGCAATCAAGGAACTCTCCCTCAAAATTCACTGGGCCTAGATGATATCAAAGGGAATTCTCCAAAAGAGACCAAAAGAGAGAATATTCATGCTACTTAAACTGCTTCAGAGAAAATGAAGGAAAATGTTTAAATTCTTTTTACAAAGCAATTATAACACTAATATCTAAATATGATAAAGATAACTTAAAGGGAGTATTTTGTATCATATCATTTATGAATATTGACACAAAAAACCCAAAATAACATTTTAGTGAAGAGACTTCAACACCACATTAAGAAAACATCATGACTAAGAAGGGTTTATGAAGAAATGCAAGGATGGTTCAATATTAGGAAGTCTATTAATATAAACGACTATAGTAATACATTGATAGTTCTGAAAAGCCTTTGAAAAAGGTTAACACTTATTCCTGATAAAAACTCTCAAAATAAATACGGGTAATATATGATTATATGTAATGATGTAATGATAAAATATGGGTTATGTATGATAGTCATGTATCATAGATTGTTGATTAGGAAATGTCAATTATCATTGATATTAGGATTGACATACACACATATTAATGTATATACACACATGTAAGTGTATGTGTCCATATGTACACACACACACACAGACAGACACACAGACACACACACATATACATACATAAAGGCAACATTTTACCTAATGTGAGAACACAAAGGCATACCCATTGGGGCTCCTGCAGATGCAGTTAAGCGTCTGCCTTCGGTTCAGGCCATGATCCCAGGATTCTGGGATTAAGCCTGGCATGAGCTTCTTCTTCTCCCTCTGCCTGCCACTCCCTCTGCTTATGCATGCATGCTGTCAATTAAATAAATAAAATCTTTTTTTAAAAAAATGGCATACCCACCAATAACTGGAACATAGAAAGAATGCCTACTATCTCCACTATTATTTAACATGTAGTAGAGGTATTAACCACCTCAATTAGACAAGAGAAAGCAATTAGAGATATAATAACTGGAAAACAAAAAAAGAATAAAATAAAAATGTGATAGTAATGCTGAGAAACCTGAAGAATTAATGACAAAAACAACTCAAAACAAAAGAAATGAGCAAGGTGGCAGTCTGTAAAATCAACACATCAAATTTAATAATCTTTGTAATATACAAATAATAACCAACAGAAGATAGTATGGAAAAGAAAACCCTGTTTACCATAGCAAAATGAACAAATAAATAAAATAGGAAAAAATGAGATGTGAAATATTTAAAACTCATTTAAGGAAAAAAATCATACCTGAAAGCTATAAAAACAAATCTGAACAAAGCAGAAGACATTCCTTATTCCCAACTAAGATGTTTCAATGCCATCAGGATTAAGTTATATCCAAGTTAATTTATAAATTTAATATCCCAATAAAAATACCAATAATCCCTTTGTTTTTCTGGAGCTAGACACTTACTACTTAGAAAAAAAGGGAAATAATAAAATATACACATATATCTGCTTGTTCTTTCAAAAGAAACACAGGTAATAAAGCAATGAAATAGATTGCCCACTAAGGATGTGTATGGAGAAGCAGGGGGAAAGGAAGGGGTGATTTAGGGTGGGAAGAATAGGGGACAGAGTATACTTCTCTGAGTATACCTTTTTGAAAAGTTTTTTTCCCTTTGAAAGCATATTAATCTTCTATGTATTCACAAATGAAAATTAAAACCTCAAGTGTGGGAAAAGAAAATATATAAGTTAAATGCAAACAAAACCAAATAAACCCCAACTGTATTTCCAACTCATAACCTGTCCACATTGAAGTGAGGGAGGAAAAAGTAATTTAAATAATTTTTTCATTTTCGTTTTGAATTAAAATTCTAATTTTGAGATAATTGCAGATTCACACGCAGTTATAGTTGGGGGAGGCTAGGATACCTCATTACAGCCTGGCAGGAATGAAAGTCTAGGCTCCTCACTTGGCCTTTGCTGGTGGTAAAGATGGGGTGAAGATGGGGCCCCATTTTTTTCTGTGGGATTTGACTGAAGTTGAATGGTTATTATCCAAAAGTTTCCTCTCTTGCTAGGCTGCCCTTTCTTAATCCTTTGGCTAGAGAAAGCAGCCTTTTGTTGTTTTTGTCTGTGCTTGTTGGCATTTCTGGATTGACAGTTTCTTCAGCTCAAAGTGTTGCATACAGAAGGCAAAAAGCAAAGCCAGGGAATTCATCAACATCATGTCCCTTGGGTCTTGAGATACCCGGCTAGACTCTTTTCAGAGTCTTCTGTTAAGGATAAAGTCCACGTTTTTTAGTTGCACTGAATAGAAGGAATAAAAAAAGGATGTCTAGTCTATCTTACTAAAGTGGGAGTTTTTCCCAAGTAACTTTTGAATATAGTCCTTTTATAATCTTGGTCTAAGGTGGGAAAAGACCCACAAATAAATCTTGAACTCTTTCTTTTGGAATTTTTTTTGGAATACTTTAAGTGTAACAATTCTAGTACTATTTCCTATGCATTGTAGGAATAAGAGATGAGTGAATGGGTTGATATTCTTGGAACCAGGATTTTTACTGCACGGGGAGATACAAATATGGGGAAAAGAAAGGAAAGGAAAAACCTGGTGGGGTGGATTGAAGTTTGGAACTGAAGCTATGAACTTATTATTTCCATATCCCTGTCTGTTTATCCATTCATCCATCCATCTGCATATGATTGTCTTTTAGCTCTCTACCTTCTGAACCAGTTATAAGCAATTACACTCCAATAGCAATAGTAATCGGTATACCTAGTACCAAATCTTACCTTCTAAATATCATTCCCCATCGAAAGGAACATTCCTTGGAGAAATAGCTAATTTCAAGACTGTGTTAAGGAAGGTAAGAGTTGAACCAGAAGCATCTTATTGTGTCAGAATATAAATTAGTTCTCAAAAAATGGGTAGTGTCGAAAGCCCCCCCGAAACCACTTTGCAGGTTCTTCTCCTGGCTAAATCTGGGACAATCTGAGCATAAAGATAAATAAAGATGGTAATTATAACCCACTAAGTAAAATAGAAATCCATGAGTCAATCCATGGATAGTACATAGCAGACAGGTTGGTAATAGATAGGAAAGTAGATAGATAGGTAAGTCCAAACTCTTCCATACTGCAGAAAGCTGACTGATAAATCAAGAGTTGGAAAATCACCATTTTGTTATCATCAGAATGAAGATTAGTTTGTGCAAGAATCACCAATGAATGACAAATCTAGGGAGAAAAGTTTGAAAATCAGGATATTTGCACAGTTTTCCAAATGTGTCTCCGCATCATTACTGTAATGGGAAAAATAATAACTATAGAGTGGATAAGCAGAACTAACCATTGGGAAAAGAAAATCAGTATCACCAGTAAGAGGGCAACAGAGACACTCTGCCTTAATGTATGATTTCCTGAGAAGGGCACAGTATCACCTACGTAGTATTATGGCTGGGGATAAAATAAACAAAATCTTTTTTTCTTTTTAAGATTTTATTTATTTATTTTAAAGAGAGAGAGAGAAAGAGAGAGAGAGAGAAGCAAGTTCCTCACTCATCAAGGAGCCTGATGCAGGGCTTGATCCCAGGACCCCAGGGCAGAGCTGAAGGCAGAGGCTTAATGGGCTGAGCCATCCACATGCCCCTGATAAACAGAATCTCATGAGAGAACAGTAGACTAGTCCAAATTGAGGAACACTCTTGAAAATAACTGACCTGTATTCTTTAAAAATATTTATGTCATTTAAGATAAAGACTGACAAACTGCTCCAGCTTAATGGAAATTAAAGACTAAATAACAACTAAAGTCAGGATGTTATCCTGGACTGGATCCTGGACTCTTTGAAAAGAGAAAAAGTGTAAAGGGCATACCTGGTGAAACTGGGATAACAATGCTTGATTAAGTGAAAGTGTTATATCAATGTTAGATATTTTGAATTTAGTAACGGTACTGAAGTTATGGAAGGGAATAAAGTCAAAACTCATGTTGTTAAGAGATGCACATGCAATGCTGAGGAGTTAAGAGGCATGACATATCACGATGTATGCAACCTATACTTCAATATACATTTCAGAAGAACAACAGGTTGATGGTGCAAATGTAGCAAAATGTTAACAACTGGTGAATCTGGATAAAGGATATATTGGAGTACACTTGTAACTTTTTTACCAGTTTAAAGTTGTTTTGAAGTAAGAAAAATAAAAAACAATGCAGGGTAGTAGCTCAAAGATCAGAATGAAGGTAGGAAATGAAAACCCTGCTACAGCCCTGTCTCTGAATTATAGATAGAAATCTGGAATGAAACTATTTTTGTTCAGGTTGGAAGAGGTTATGATAATAATCATTTTTCACAAATTCAACATGTACTGGGAGAAAGAACAGAACTTCAACGAATGTAAGTGGCTAAATCAGGTTCCTTGTTGGCGAAGACTAACGTTTAGGAAGTGAAAAATTGAAATTGTTTTTGATATTAATGCAACTAAGGTGCATCCTTAGATAGAATTCAATGGTGCAAATGTATTCTTAGAATACAACCACTTTAGCCAGGCATTTTTGGTATTTGTTTAAACATGATCTGTGCCATATGTCCCAACACACTGTATATACAGCCAATGCCCAAACACAGCAGCTGATTCCCTTTCTTCTGGACAAATGGAGTAGTTTCCTTAGCCCAGGAAAATACTTACAAACTCAACATTCATTGAATTCTCTTTCCTCAGGACTCCTTCCCCCACCTCCTCACACACTCTTGGTAATCCTGATATCCTTTTACCCTTAGCAGAATCTTATTTCACTTCAGCAATTTGCACATTTGTAAAACTGGACACCTGGAGTTTTAATTTTCAAAGCATTGCTCAACGGGTGTGTCCCAGCTTCTTGGCTTCTTTGAATATGCATGTGCATCTACTGTGTGCATGCTTATGTGCATGCGTGGCAGTTTGCTCCTTGAGAAACTGGCCCTCTAGTACTCTCTTGGAATTCAAATAGAGTTCTTGATGTATGGGTACAACTGTCATCATATTTCAGAGGCCAAACTCTCAGAAGGAAAGCGAGGTGTCATATAGGATTGCTTAATAGGTATTTTGTGATGACCAAGGATTCTTTTGGATACTTTTATGGCCCCGATATCCACTTATACTTCACAACTACCAGCTAATGATGGCAGAAAACAAATTCTAACAAAGGATAATAAAAGATACTTTATTTTTGTTTACCTTAGAAGTATATGAACTTATCTTAAAATAATAACTATAGAAGCTTGCCTTAAAATCAGGGACTTCTCTAAGATCTTTGTTAAGCTAAATTTTGGCACAGATGTGCTCATGTTTCATTTTAATCTCTATTTTAAGAGTTGCACATGTCAAATTGAGGAGTAAAGGGACACGATATATTATGATGTATGCAACCTATTCTTCATTCTTCAACCTATTCTGGATATTACTGTGTATTTGGAAAGAGCAAGCTATTGATGACACAAATGTGGTTGAATGTTAACAACTGGTGAATCTGGATAAAGGATATTTTGGAGTTATTTCCCCACCAAGAGAATCAAGGCCTCCTTGCAGTCTGATAAGTGGCCATTAATTATTTCAATTTGAACAAAATTTCTCTTGCTGAGATTGAACACCTATCTGCTCATATATTCTGGTTGCTTATTCTTTTGTGAAAAGCTTATTTTTTGAAATTGAGTTAATCTTCACCTTTTTAATTTGTAAGAATATTTAAATATTAAGGATATTAATTGTACATCTGCTATACATTTTGCAAATATTCTTGTTGCTTTTCATATGCTGTTTAGCTTTATTTATAGTGTTTTGCATAGAGAAGTTTTATACTGCTGTGTAGTTAATCAGTTTCTATTCACACTTACAGTTTCTGGCCTTATTACTGTACTTAAAAAGTCCTCCTTGTCCTCAAATTGCACATATATTCTCCAAATGCTCTCTTGAAATTTTTACAGCTGTATTTTACTGTTAAGCTTTTAATTTACAGGTAATTTTAATTTATGCATGATGTGAAGCAGATAGCAGATATAATCCAAAATTTTGGTAAATTAATTTTTTTGTGAATTAAAATTAACTTAGTTTTGTAAGTTTAAAAATATTTCTTGTAACTTTACAATGGAAGGATCAGACTATGTATGCTTAAAATATATTTGTAATTTTAAAAGTTTAAAAATAACATAATTGGAAAACAAAATTATGCCTTGTTTCTGGTTAGTTCTAATCTACATTGTGGGACAAGTACATGGCCATCTAGGTGAAAGACATTCTATGCATTCTAAGCGTTATTGGGGTAAAAGTGCAATGTTTTCTCCCTAAAGCAGAATTCTCAACCTTGAATATACTTTGGAATCACCTGTTTTTTAAAACGCTGATGCCAGTCCCCAGAGATTCTGACTTCATTGGTCTGGGCCTACTTACAGGGATTTTAAAATCTCCCCAGGTGATTACATAATGTACAGCTGAGGTTCAGACCACTGCATTAGAGATTCTTAGTGATTTCTGATATTATTTGCTAAAAGCTTAGCTATCATTCAGAGAAAGTTATGTCTCTAAATTTTAGTTCTAAAACCCTCCCATCTCTGGGCTCTAGTCATAGAGCCCAGAAAACCACCAGGACTTTGGCATTGAGTTGGATATAATCTTTAACCTCCTTCTGGGTGCATTGTGTTGACAATGGATTTAAGGGATTTGAAGAAGTGATGTGTCTGAAAAGTTTTCAGAATAATTTCCTGTGAGAAAACAAATTTACCTTGGCGTTTACCTTAGAAGTATATCAATTTACCTTAAAATAATAACTACAGAGGCTTACCTTAGAAGTATAATGTTATACTACGATTCTTCAAAGATTCAAAATCAGGGACTTCTATAAGAGCTTTGTAAAGCAAAACTTTGGCTCAGATGTGTTCACGTTTCATTCTCCTTTTTATATAAAGTAACATAATCTATAAATTTTGGATTTTAGAGGATTTTTTGTGTGTCAGGAATTTTTTTTTTTTTTTTTACAATGAATGGATATTACTTTTATCATCAGAAAACTTTTTTTAAAAATAAAATTTACATTTATGTGCTATGATCACAACTCTAAAGAATATGCAGAAAGAAATACATTTTGTATTAGTTGTTGCCTCCAGATAGCTGGGACTATGAGCAATTCATTTTTTCCCTCTTGCTATGTTTTTACATTTTCCAAGTTTTCTGTCATAATCATATATTACCTCTATAAAGGAAAAATATGTATTTAAACTAAACATTTATAATTGGCTCATTTAAATCACCCAAGTACTCTCAATAACTTTTATTCTGTAAAACCAACTCAAACATTTAAGTAGTATTCTGTTAAAAAAGAGTTTTTTATTTAATTTAAATTCTTCACAATTTAAATAACTGTTTCATTCACAAGGGGAGAAATTTTCTTTTTTTTTAAAATAAAGATGTTATTTTAAAATTTAATTTAAATTCTCACAATTTAAATAACTGTTTCACTCTCAAGTGGAGAAATTTTTTCTTTTTTTAAGATAGATTTTATTTACTTACTGTCGCAGCCGGCGTGACAAATCGACCAGGAACGTGAGGTTAAGAGGATGAAGAAAAGAACTTGAGAAGCAGAGATGGGAGCAGGAGGAGCACTGTTGGACATCCTCCTCAGTGCTCCTCCTGCCCCCATCTCTCTGCTTCTCGAGTTCTTTTCTTCATCCTCTTAACCTCACGTTCCTGGTTGATTTGTCGCGCCGGCCGTGACAAGTGGCGCCCGAACAGGGACCTGAGAACATTTCAAGGGAGCGTGCACATACAGGCAAGTAGTTGCCGACAGTCAGGTAAGAGGAGCCCGGGTTGACGGGCGACAGCAGGAGTAAAATAACATGGGGCAAGGTCAATCAGTGAAACAAACTTTTTTTGTCACTGCATTGCAGGCCCTTATGAAGCAAAAAGGGTCCAAGGTCTCCAAAAGGGCCTTGCAGATATTTATGTAAATAAGCTGCCTTCTAGTAAACCCAGGTTGCTGGGCCATCCCTAGCAAAGGGGACTCTGACCTTATTTCTCTCTTTTTCTCCTAATAGATGTGGGGGCTTCTCTCTCACTCATTTCCCGTGTTAATGGCTATAACTGGAGCCAACTGGGGTTAGTCTAACTCGAGACAGAGACCATAAGGAATATTCCCAAGCAGCAGCCGAAACTCTCTTTGTTTCAGGGAAGTTTCCTTGTCTTCTCTGGCTCTACTTGGACTGCTTAAACCTTCCCCCCTTGCTGGTGGGAAAGCATGGTGTCTGCTCCTCTCTTGGAGCTGATGGGCTCTAAAACTGGGAATCCTTTCTCTGCCTCCTGGCAGCACTGTTTCCTCGTTTCTGTACCAATGTGCTTGCAACCTGCATGACTAGCCTCTAGATCATGCACCAGGGCTCCTTCTCTCTTCACTGTCAAGGAGCAAGAAGAGCAGCCCCTGCACTTAACACCCCCCAATCCAGATCTTCCCATGCATGTCTCAGGTAAACATTCAAAGTGGAATGGGCTCAGGGGAACATAAATCAGTATTTGAACTAAGTTGTTTTTTTTTTTTTTTTTAAAGATTTTATTTATTTATTTGATATATAGAGAGAGAGATCACAAGAGAGGCAGGCAGAGAAAGAAGGAGAAACAGGCTGCGAGTTGAGCAGAGAGCCCGAAGCGGGGCTCGATCCCAGAACCCTGGGAGCATGACCTGAGCCGAAGGCAGAGGCTTTAACCCACTGAGCCACACAGGTGCCCTGTTTTTTTTTTTTTTTTTTTTTAAAGATTTATTTATTTATTTGCCAGAGAGAGAGAGAGAGAGAGAGCAAGCGAGTACACACAAGCAGGCAGAGAGGCAGGCAGAGGCAGAGAGAGAAGCAGGCTCCTCGCTGAGCAAGGAGCCCGATGCGGGACTCGATCCCAGGACCCTTGGATCATGACCCGAGCCGAAGGCAGTAGCTTAACCCACTGAGCCACCCAGGCGTCCCAGAACTAAATTAAGTTTGTTGGTTTAATTAAGATAGACAAGTCTTTGAAGTTAGAGCAGTAAATGTGAAGCTTTTATTCTACCAAAGTTTACTGAAGGTCAAATAAGTTTGTGTTATTTGTTAGCAAAGAAATTACTAAACTGATGTTTAATTGTCTGTCTCAAAGTTTTAATGGGTATTGCTGAAGTAACTTTCAAAGTCTTTAGTAACCTAAAAGTTTAAAGTTTTGGTTGGATGACAAATGGAATTAAATTTGTTAGACATCTAGGTTTTTTCCAGATAGGATAAACTGCTAAGTCATTAATTACTGGATGTAGGTTTGTGCTTTTGACTTCTTACTGCAAGGAAACTAAGAATATTTAAATCTGTTGGTAAACATGTTTTATACTTAACTGATTGATAAGTCTGCCTCTTTTTTTTTTTTTAAAGATTTTATTTATTTATTTGACAGACAGAGATCACAAGGAGACAGAGAGGCAGGCAGAGAGAGAGAAAGGGAAGCAGGCTCCCTGCTGTGCAGAGAGCCTGATGCGGGACTCTATCCCAGGACCCTGAGATCATGACCTGAGCTGAAGGTAGCGGCTTAACCCACTGAGCCACCCAGGTGCCCATATAAGTCTGCCTCTTAAAGAATTCTGTTGTAACAGTTCACAATTGGTTTATATTTTGTCTTCACTAGAGATTAAGACGTTTCTGAGAGTACAAAATTCTGCTAACTGTAAGGCTGATGGAAATGAGAAAGCAACCCTGTATGTAGGAAAGTAGGAGATATGTAAGAAAGATTTAAGAAATGAGAACGCATTTTGTTAAAAGTAAGAGAAGGTAATTTTGTTCTAAATGAGATGGTTATTTGGAAGGAAATGACTTGGGACAAAACCTGAATGCAAAGGAAAGTTGTAGAAGGTTTGTGAGGGGAAATCTTCAGAAAAAGAATTTTAGGTATGGTCAGGACGGACTAAGATTAACTGTACACACAAAAAGGAGGGCCTAAGAAAATGATTAGTTTTGTCTTAAAGTGAAAATGTCTGGTTACACCAGAACATGAAAGGAGATAAACCGGAGGGTATACAGTAAGTTGTAGAAGGCTTGGGGAAGTGACTTTTATTTGCCTTGGTTTATGAGTTTAAAAGAAAACAGTGAGATACTCTCCTCATATGCATTTAACTTTAACTCTTTATATTTTAAAATTTTTTGAATGTCGACGATATAGGTCGAAGCAGCTGAACGTTTTTGGCATCCAGACTTTTCTCCTCTTCCTTATGCTAGGTGGAAAGACCCCCTGGCAGGCACTTGGAAGGGTCCTGATCCTATCCTCTGCAGAGAACTCGGTTTTGTGTTTTTCCTCAGGATAAAAATACCCAACGCTAGCTTCCAGAAAGATGGTGCCGAATCCTCGCGTCTCCAACAGAGGATGGCTCACCTCACGTTGAACGGCCAGAACAGACGGAGAAGAAGATGTCTCCCCCCTCACAGCCGGAGGGATGTTTCATGCAGAACTCTGGAAACTGGTTGCTGCCCTGGGACCAATCGGAGTGCGAATAGCCAGAAATGGTTATACTGCCACAAAAGACTAGACTATAATCTGACTTTGCGGGCCTGTGTTCCTGGACCTTTTTTACTGGTAGTGGGCTCGGGATCAATAGTTCTCATCTCTTTCCAAGGGGGACATCTATTGTATAATATCCATTGTGACCATTGTTGTGTTAACAAATTGTCTACCTGTGTCCCTATTCAGGCACCACTTGTTGCGGCCGGCGTGACAAATCGACCAGGAACGTAAGGGTAATAGGATGAAGAAAAGAACTCAAGAAGCAGAGAGATGGGGGCAGGAGGAGCACTGTTGGACATCCTCCTCAGTGCTCCTCCTGCTCCCATCTCTCTGCTTCTCGAGTTCTTTTCTTCATCCTCTTACCCTCACGTTCCTGGTCAATTTGTTGCGCCGGCCGCGACAACTTATTTACTTGAGAGAAAGCATGTATGGTGGAAAGGAGCAGAAGGAGAGGGAGAAGCAGACTCACTACTGAGCAGGGAGACCGATGCAGGGCTGGATCCCAGGACCCCAAGATCATGACCTGATTGGAAGGAAGATGCTTAACCAACTGAGCCACCCAGGTGCCCTGGAATTTTGTTTTTCCATCTTAATATTTTCATGTAAGAAGGTATTACCATGAACCCTTTTGGTACTTTTTCTCCTTTCCCCTTCCCTCATTCTTCAAGCTTCTTTTTCAAGAAGGGGCTGTTAATGTGAAAGTCAAGTGTCAACTGGGTCCTAGTCAGAGGCAGCAGCTTCATACACCTGAGCCTGCCCCCTCCTAGACTGTCTGCCTCATGGGCGCGTCAGGACCAAATGTTTTCCACGGTGTCTGGTCTTGTGTGATGTGCACACCTAGGCTAGGAAGGAGACAGACCCACTTGCCTACTCTGTGCTTGCTGGGGTGGCTGTCAAGTCAGTTTGGAGTCCTCTATTCTCTTAGTTTCTTTGTCCATCTAGCTCTTCATCCCAATGGCTTCCGAGGAAGAAGGGAGGAAGCATGAAGCCTCATTTTGGTCTAAGCCCAAACCATATTTGCTAATCCATCTTCACCAAGGTGTGATTTACTGTGCCTTCAGGACTGTGATTTACTGTGCCTTCAGGACTGTCACTGTTATCTTCATGTATGTAGCAATGGTCTGTGTTTATGGGCTATTGGAGCAAAATCTAGAAGGGAACTAGAATGGGAATAGAGGAAGAGTAAATTGTTGGTACCCCACATTTTCATACATTCTCCTAGAAGCATCTCATGGATGACATCCAGAAAATATTTATGGGGTGTCTGCCATGGATAAAACACTTTGTAGTGGACAAAGTCCTCTAAGAGTTCATGATCTAAATGTGTGTAAGTGCCTGTGGGGTTGAGTACGCTTGACTCTACGTGTATGTTCAAACCTGTACTTAACTAATCATAGTGCAATGTGATGAGTGGTAGAAAAAATATTAGCAAAGAGCAATGAGAACAGAAAGAAGGAGGCATTTGACTCCTCCACTTCTTAGTTTATGTCAGACTTCCATTTCCAGTAGGAGATTTGACAAGTGTGCTTGACAGCCTGTTGTATGTGACAAAAGATCGAGAGATTTGGGTCTCAGTTTGTTCTGCCACTAACTGAGATACCTTTTGTCTATGGGCCTCATTTTCCCTATTCTGGTTAAAAAGGATGTTGGGAATTGGCTTTCCATGATTCCTTATAATATGCTGTGGTTTATTCCTTTCAGGAAATGAACAATAAGCTGTAATTGGCAATTCACTGCCAATCACAGCTCTTACTATCTTTGAGTCAAAAAATACCTTAGAAGCCATCTGGTAACAGCCCTCTGAATTCAGAGAAGGAAACCAGAACCCAGAAGGATGAGTATTTTGTCCAAAGTCAGAGCCATTCTTGGTCCCCAGGTTTCCTTGTGTTAGTGCAGCTGAATTACTCAGACTAGGAGGGGAACAGAATTCAGTTAAGAGTTGCTGGACTAGGGGGCACCTGGGTAATGCAGTCAGTTGAGCATCTGACTCTTGGTTTCGGCTCAGGTTGTGATCTCAGGGTGGTGAGATCAAGCCCCACATTGGGCCCCACCCTGGCAAGGAGTTTGTTGAGACTCTCTCCCCCTCTGCCCATCCACCCTGTGTGCTTTATGTCTCTAAACTAAATAAATAAATCTTAAAGAAAAAAAAAGAGTTGTTGGATTAAATGCCTAATAGAATTTGACCGAACATGATCAGTATAAAACAAATGCATACAATCCAAGGGATTTTAGGTGAGATACATTCCCTTGAGCAATCAACTGGACATTCTTGGCAGGAGGTAGTAAATGTGATTGGGGAAATATCTGTGAATACCATTCTTTCCGTGCTCCAGAAATGTCACCTTTCTCAGGAATGTGATTAACTGGGTGTTTAGAAACATAAAAAAAGCATGTGAAATAGACAGTTAAGATACTGAAAATTTTCCTCTATTCATTTTAAAACAAATAGCATGTTTACAGCAGATTAAGTAAAAGGCATACTATTGGGTTTTGGTGAGCTTAGTGTTCTCTCTTGATTTGTTTCTTGATTTTATCAGCAACTTCCAGGTGAATGTGAAGTACAGAGTCAGTAAGTACGAACTGCTCCAAGCAGTGTGTCATGCTGGAAAAAATAAAAGAACAGAGCCATCAAACAAAGTTCTGGCTTAAAATAAATTAAGTCTAGGAAAGATCAATCTGTTTAAATATTAAGGGAATCCAAGCACCAAATTCACTCCTGTGCCCTCCGACTTTGCTCTCAGTTGGCCTCCTTCTTGTCCCCATCCAAGAACAGCATGGACAGCTGTGATAGAAAACAGGGTGTGTCTCTCACTATGGGGCTCAAATGCCACACACGAGATTCTCTCATCATGGCATTTGAGGTTGAAAGCCACATACTGGCTTTGTTCCCTAGGCAGCTGGGAGGTTGTGTGGGGTCACAGGGCTTCTCATATGGGTGCTTGGGTTCACCCTCCCAGTGGCCTCATTTCCTCCTTGGGTAGAAGTGATGCATCTACATTCCCCTTTAGGATTCCTCAGATTTTTCCAAATGATGATTTGGGATTTTACCTAGAGTTGATGTCATTTTGGGGGGATGACTTCTGTGGCAGAAAGACCTTTATATAACTATCACCTTCACAGAGGACTTTTCTGTTAATTGGGTTTTGGGAAACTATTTGCCTGTGGGTAGATTTTTGAGTCTCCATATTTGCATGTGTGCATGAATACACACACAAATGCACACATGCATACTGGAGATATTTTCCTCGGCTTCTTTTTCACTTTCCACTCGCTAGTCATTCATTTCTTCACTTGACAAGGAGACACTGAGTGTCCTCTCTGTGCCAGGCACTGTCTCTTTATTGATAAGATGTGTGCTTGGTCATGGGACTTAGCAATATGGTAGGAGTACTTTGGAGTAGTTCCAAGATAATTAGCTTTAAATAAAAACAAGCCAGTCATCCATATGAAAAGTTGCTCAGTTTCATTCACCATCAGAGAAATACACATCAAAACTACAATGAGATACCATCTCAAACCTGTCAGGATGGCTAAAACCAACAACACAAGAAATAGCAGGTGTTGGTGAGGATTTGGAGAAAGGGGAAACTTTCTGCACTGTGGTGGGAATGAAAACTGGTGCAGCCACTGTAGAAGACCATGTGGTCCTCAAAAGTTAAAAATAGATTTACCTTATGATCCAGCCAATTGCACTACAAGGTATTTACTCAAAGAATACAAAAATACTAATTCAAAGGGATACATGCACCCCAGTGTTTATAGCAGCATTACCTACAGTAGCTAAATTGTCTATTAACTGATAGATAAAGATGTGGTATATACACACGTGTGTATATATATATATATATATATATGCATATATATATATATATATATATAAGAATATATATATAATGGAATATTACTCAGCCATAAAGTACTGTATGTGGTAGATAGGTGTATATATACGTGTGTGTATATATAGTATATATACAATGGAACATTACTCAGCCATAAAAATGAATGAAATCTTGCCATTTGCAATGATGTGGATGGAGCTAGAGTGTACAATGCAAAGTCAAATAAGTCAGAGAAAGGCAAATACCACATGATTTCACTCATGTGGCTTTTTTTTTTTTAGATTTTATTTCGAGAGAGTAAGAGAGAGAAAGAGAATGAGTTCACAGGGGAGCAGATTCCACACTGGCCACAGAGCCCAAAGTGGGGCTTAATCTCAGGAACCTGAGATCATGACCTTAGCTGAAACCAAGAGTCAGACACTTAACTTAATGAGCCACCTAGGTGCCCCTCCCTCATGTGGAATTTAATAAACAAAACAAATGAGCATAGGACTAAAAAAAAACAAAAAACAAAAAGAGAGAGAGGTAAATCAAGAAACAGACGCTTAACTACAGAGAACAAACTGATGGTTACCAGAGGGGAGGTGGGTGGTGGTGGGTGAAATAGGTGGTGGGGATTAAGGAGGGCACTTGGGATGAGCACCGGGTATTGTATGGAAGTGCTGAGTCACTAAATGATACATCTGAAACTAATATACAACATACACTATATGTTCACTAAGTGGAATTTAAATAAAAATTAAAAAAAATAAGTCAGTCACCAAAGAATAAAAATTTTAGAGAGTCATGAAGGAAATGGGAAATTTATAATATCTAGGAATTATACCCAGCATCAGCTTTCTTAGTTATGTGAACATGAGTTAATTAATGTAGTTGATCTTTTCCTCAGAGGGAAGGAGTTTTTTTGGTTTCAGAAGTAGAACGTGATTCCTGTGGTGCTGCAAGACTGATTCAAACTACACCAATGCTTTCAGATAAATGCCTAGCCTATAATAAATATTTTTCAAATCCAGAAGACCTTGTAGTTTAATGCACGAATTATCACTGATATATTAAAAAATGGTAAAAAAAAAAATTATGGTTTTCCCCATAAATGTAAAAGTCTTCAATTTACAGACACAATTTCTACCTTTGTCTTTTAATCCCTGGGCCAATATGATCCAGATCTGACTACCTTCCTGGGGGCTATATTTTTCAACTACAGGCACTGATTTTTTTCTCAAAGAATGGTGAATCATGAAACCAAATGTTCTTGTTGAAGACTCAGATGTGGATAAAGATTATTATGTATCTAATATTTGCTACACAGAAAACAATCCACCTGGAAATTTGTCTTAAAGCCCTATAGTTGTATTACATTACTAGCTTAACACTTATTTGAGCAGAGAGAAATGTTTAACACTATTAAGAAGACAAGCTTGATAGGAAGTGTTGGAAAAGTCTCGTCTTGAAGAGACACATCGGTGAGCCAACTCCAAATATTCTCTAAAGGAATTTAAAAGGATTTACTTCAGTAAATCTGTATGTATACATAAAAAATGGACTGAAAAGAAACTAATAAAACAGTACTAAGTGCATGTTTCCACCCACACAGGCCTAATTTCAAGAATTATGTCAAGTAAACATCTACTTATTGATTTTCAGGGAAATACTATCCTGTCAAGGCTTCTTATGTTTCTCCTCCTGTGCTGGAAACATGTAATACGTTGGATAAAAATTAATTTGCTAACAATGGGCAAGATAGAGATTTGAAATATTAAACCAAGCATCCTTCGGAGAATCGTTTTATCTTATGGCCCAGTTTCTAAATAGAATGTGTTGTTTTGGACTCCTGAATGTTCTTGACATGAACTACTGAGGCTGATACAGAATCCTTACCTATGAGGTCTTGAATTCCAGATGGAATTCTGAGTCAAGTGTGGCTCTGTCAGACAGCAAGGGAACATTCTAAGGGAATTACATTCTAAATGTAATTTTCCTTTTAATAAGCAGGGCTGTCTGAAGGACAGCACTATTAGAGGCAGCACACCTGAGGGCAGGGTTTTTAGGTTACAAGAGAACTGAATTTAATGCTCTTCATCTGAAGGTCAGTGGATATCTTACTAAGTCTCCTTCGAAAGTACAACTGTAGGCCTTAGAGATTGGGACCGGCTGGGATTGCAGAAGGGTCAACATCCTTTTGGCTACAGATTTACTACACCAATCTTAGGAAAGGAAAAGAAAAAAAAAAAAAAAAAAGAAATGGCTAGTTCAAAGCCCAGAGTCCTATTTGATGGATGTAAGATGTTCAGGTTGCTACAAGATTCCCACGGTTTTCCGCCAGGCTCAGATGGTTCAACAGTGTTGTGCCAGCCAACAGGAGGAAAGGGCAGACTCACAGAAGGATGCTCATTTAGAAGAAGAAAGCAGCACTAATGATCTATACCACCTCTGGAATTTGTGTTATCCTGCAGAAAGTCTTATCAGTTTAGTAATTCGATTACTCTACCAAGATAATGTAATTATGTTTAATTTTGTAAGGTATACAACAGTGATCTCCTATCTTGGTGTTAGCGTTTCAATAAAGTTTTGGTTATGGGCAAAAAATAAAATTACAGGGCGCCTGGGTGGCTCAGTGGGTTAAGCCGCTGCCTTCGGCTCAGGTCATGATCTCGGAGTCCTGGGATCGAGTCCCGCATCGGGCTCTCTGCTCAGCGGAGAGCCTGCTTCCCTCTCTCTCTCTGCCTGCCTCTCCATCTACTTGTGATTTCTCTCTGTCAAATAAATAAATAAAATCTTTAAAAAAAAAAAAAAAAAAAAATAAAATTACAACTTTAAGAACCAAATCTTAATTTAAAAATGAGGGGAAACCCATAACCTCACTGCCTATTCAAATAAATTATTATCAATTTTTCTGTGTCTCTTATCTGTTTTACAAAAATAATAAATACTATAATTATAGGACAGGTAAGAGTTTGTACATTTTTCTACTAATATTGTGGAAAACACCTTCTTTTTAATGAGTATGTCATAGTCTCATAATAATTTCTTAACTATTTCTATTATTGTAAATGAAACTTTCTAATTTTTGCTACCATGAATAACATCACAATACCTTTTTGTATGATTATAACTTCTTTTTTTAGTAGAGAGATTATTCCTTTAGTGAGAAATTGCCAAGAGTGAGATTATATGGTCAACGCCTATGAGTATTTTTATGGCTCTGAAATGTGTTGCCAAATTGCTTGCTAAAAGGGTTGTACCAAATGCAAGTTGGCTTTTAAAGGTCAGACTTATTTTGATACAAGATCAACATATGTGCTATATTAAACTAACCACTTATCAACTAGTGAGGAACAAAACATATCATTTCCTAATTCATAGAATTAGGAATTCTGCCATATTGTGAATGGGCCAGGCAATCACAAACCTCAGTTCTGTTCATTTTGGTTTTAATTCTAAAGTGGATCCCTTCTGGAAGTTACATTTAGAAAAGTTGTGGCCTGATGCCCAGAGAAGATAATCTCAGTGCTTCTTTCTGCCTCAGTACACATAGTAGGAGGACCAAGCCTTTACTTGTAAATATGCATAGTGAGCTCAATTTCATTTTGTAATCTTCCCTTGAAAGGATTAAGAAATGACTATTACACCTAGTGCCCAAACTCCCTGGAAACAAGGTAATTTTCCTTTTAAGAAACCAGGCAGTCAGAATCTGGTGCATAGTGTAAAAATACCAGGCACAAGCAGTTCTATCTGCACAATGACACAGTTGTATTATTTTGTTATTCTTGGTTTAGGAGATACATTTAATGAAAAGGCTAAAATGAATACATAAATGGATCCAGGGAAACTGGAGCCACAGGTGACCTATAAGAGAATGAATCCTTTCCATGGCATAGATTTAATTCAGGTGAATGATCACAAGATCCGAGATTTGGTATTTTAACAACTGCCCCAGGATGTCTTGGTCTCAGCGAAAGTGGCTAAATCCCTTCCTCTTTTCTTTCTCTAATATACATAAAGTCTTTGTGTAGGGTTTAGAATAACATTATTTAGTTGTTACTCCACAAATGCCTGCATTCATTCTTCAGGTTGTTTTCTTATATTCTCATTTGACTTCCCTGTCTGGAGTACTGAATTAAACTTCCTTGATAATCAGGATATCTTTAATTAATGTAATGGCTGTCTCTCTCTCTCTCTTTTTTTTTTTTTAAATCTCCAGGCACATCTTTACGGATCACTGAAAAAGAAGACTTCGTTTCTCAAACAACACAACCAGCAGCCAGAGGGAACTTATCAGGTGGAATTCTCAATGCAGGGAGACACCAAGAAGTTGGGAAAAGGAAACAGAAGGATGGATATGGTAACCCGTATTTTCCTGTTGGTGCCCTGGTCTCGGGACCTGGCACAGAGGATGGGAGTGATGGGTGCCCATTTTAGCAGCATTAGCAAAATAAAGAAGTCCTAGAGACTAGACATTTACGCATAAGCTCTAGAGTCAGACAGACTTGGGGTATATGTGTCTCAATCACTTCATAGCATCTCCATTACTCAATTGCTTTGAGACTCTGGGCAGGATCCTGAACTTCTCTAACCACAAATTCACCTTCCATAAAACAGAATTAATGTCTACTTTTCATAGGACCAGAGAGAGGTTTTCTTTTCCAGTCTTCTTCCTGATGGTGGCTACTGGCTGACTACAAGCAAAGGTAACTGATATTTGAGAAAGAAACCATGACTTCTAATTTTACTTTTAATCTGACTTATGTATCATGAGTAAAACATTAGGCTTTGGACTCACTGAAAAAACTCCTTATATAATGAATTATTTAGCAAGGTTGTGAGATACAAAGTTGATGTATGAAAGTCAATTTTACTTCTATAAAAGAGCCACGAACAAGTGGAAAATAAAATTGAAAAATTATTCATTTACAGGAACATTTAAAAACATAAAATACAAATAAATTTAACAAAAGATATATAAAGTTCTACACTGAAATGTGAAAAACATTGATGAGAGAAATTTAAGACTTAAAATAAATGGAGAAATATATAATGTCCATAGACTGGATGACTTAATATCATTAAGATCTCGGTTCTTCTGAAATCGAATTACATATTCACTGAATATGTATGTGGAGAAAAATAAATTTCTATTCCAACCTCACGTAATATACAAAAATTAACAAAGATGAATCACAAATCCCAACATAAATGCTAAAACTCTGAAAGTGTCTAGGAAAAAAATAAGGAGAATATATTGAGCCTGGAATAGGTGATAAATTATTAGACAGAACACATACAAAAAATGTAAGCATAAAGAAAAAATGAGTAACTTGGACTTCATCAGAATTAAAATATTTTGCTCATCAATGAAACCATTAAGAAAATGAATGAACAAGCCACAGACTAAGGGAAAATATTGTAATACACCGATATGAACTTATATCCAGAAAATACACAAAGAATTATAAATCAATAAAACAAAAAAATGAAAAAACCAATGAAGTCAGCAAAAGATATGAATACACAGCTCACAAAAGACGCATGATCGATTAACATAAGAAAAAAATGGTCAACACCATTATTCATCAGGGAAAGGCGAATTAAAATTGTAATGTAATATTAAGTTATGCTTATTATAATATTTAAAATTTAAAAGATGGACAATACCGGATGTAGGTGAGGACATGAGACAACCAGAACTGACACGCACTACTGGTAAGAGTATAAAATCCAGCGGCCCCTTCAGAAAAGTGGCAGCTTCTTATGAAGTTAAACATACACTTAACCTATGAACCAGCAATTAGGTATTAACAGAACAGAAATAAAAACATCCATTGTTTTTATTTTGATCACACCCAAAAACAATCCAAATGTCCATGGACAGGAGAATGGATCAACAAATTGTGATATCTACATACTAAAGAATTCGCCCTACAATAAAAAATTAAGAAGTACTAATTCATGCAAGATGGATGAATGTCAAAAACCCACTGAACAAAAGAAGTCAGATCCAAAAGCAAAACGACTCTATGTCTGCATTCATATCAAGTTCATGAACAGACAAAACTAACCTGTGACGATGTCAGAACCAGGTGTGCCTGTGGATGTGGGTGAGACTGACTGGAGGGAGCACAGGGGACAGGTGGGTGGTTTTGGAAACATTTTTCATCTTGGTCACTGTGTTGGTTTAATGTGTCTATACGTTTACCAAAGCTCTTCAGATTTTATACATATGATCTGTTCCCTATACATAAATTTTATTTTAATAAAAAATACAAAATGAATGCATTGCCAATGTGAGTCAAGCTGGGAAAACCCAATGAAAGCAACTTAATTTTGTTTCTCTGGTTATTTAAAATTTTTAAAATATATCATTTACTCAAGTCTCTCCACCATCTGCTTTGTACATCCTTCCAATTTCAGGTGGTAAACTATGATATTTTCCCCCAAGTAGTTTCTGTCCTTGGAGGGAGACGAAAGGAAAGAACTATTTCAGTTCTTATAAATATTCTAATAAATATTTTAGATTTCAGTTCTTATAAATATTTTAATAAATATTTTAGTTCTTATAAATATCTGTATCTTATAACTATTATAAGGACAAAGAAAGAACTGCAAACTATGGTTTACATTTTCATCAGTTTACAGCAAGTAGTTTTTTAAAATTTTTGTTTGAGAGGGAGAGCATGCGCGGGGGCCAGGAAAGGGGAGAGGGAGAGAGAACCTCCAGCGGACTCTGTGCTGAGCTCGGAGCCCAGTGCGGGGCTCCATCCCACACCCCTGAGATCCCTGAGATCATGACCTGAGCCAAAACCAAGAGCGAGAGGCTCAACCGACTGAGACATCCAGGCACCCCAAGCAAGGAGTTTTAATCACATGAGGTTTATAGCATCTCTAGGCGCTCCTGTCAGCCTTCTAACAGTCTTAAAAATAAATAAAATACATAAATAAATAAAAATGAAGATTTATTTGAGAGAGAGGAGAGCGAGAACAGGAGCGGGGAGGAAGTAGCGAGGGGCTGAGGGAGACGGAGAAGCAGACTCTTCCCTCCGCCCGGAGCCCAGCGTGGGGCTGACCCCACGACTCTGGGATCAGGACCTGAGCCGCAGGCCGAGGCTTAGCTGACGGAGCCACGCAGGGACGCCTAGTCCACACTTCACGAACTACGCTTCCTATAGATTCAGTGGAACTGAAAGTCGGGGGGAAACCGTGAATCACGCATGATTAAAAAAAAAAAAAAAAGCCAGAGCCCTTTCCCTAACCCTTAACATTTTTATAAGTTAAAAATACCCGAGAGCACGGTGAAGAAGTCATACTCGGAGGAGGTGACCCGGAGGACTTGAGGCCGGATGACCCGCTAGGTGGACCAGGCAGTGGGAGGCTCCCCACCTCCAATCCTGGGCTTGGAAGGTACGTTCCGCTCATTGTTCCTGTAGCCGGAGCCATTTCAAGGATGCAACCTTGAGAGAGCAATGCAGTGCGAGGCGCTGAGGGATGTGTGTGATTGAACCCTGTTAAGGCTTCCAAATAAACTTCAAAGCTTCTGGCCAGTGAGTGCAGAGACCCGCTGATCTGGCAACCTCCTATGACGAGCCTCCTAAGTAAGTCCCCTTGCTTATTAAAACTGCCACCTCCCTAGCTTATCCTAAAATGCGTGTAAAAAGCAGGTGCTTTATGTTAAAATTGTGTGGTACATGCTCTGTGTGGAATTCAGAGGAAAACCCAGATTCAGTGATTAACAATGACCAAAAAAAAAAAAAAAAAAGCAAGTAATTAGCCATTATTCAAGGAAAGCAGTGGTGCTGTTTCCCTTTTGTGGCCTTTTAGACTTTTGTTGCCCCCAAATTCCATGTTATTGGAAACCTACTTTCCACCTGGTCTTTGATTTGTTTGTTTGTTTGTTTTCTTAGAGGGAGAGAGTGGGGGGAGGTGCAGAGGGAGTGGGAGAGAGAATCTTTAAGTAGGCTCCACACCCAGCGCAGAGCACCAACCCCCGGAGGGGTCAAGTTCACGGTCCTGAGATCAGCTCCAGAGCCATAATGAATCAGCACCCATCCACTGGGTCTTTCTTGAGAGGGTTTTTATTTTGTTTGTTTTGTTTTTCTGCCCCTTTCTCTGGTCTCTCCCCGCCCTTCCAGTGCAGGGCCAGTTTCAGATTTCACCCAAGAAACTCCTCAGGTTGCAAACAAACAGGCTGAGATTCTGTAAATAAATGCAGTGCAGTCTAAAATGAGCTTTTCTTTTAATTTTAAATTTTGCTGCTACTTCATAGAATTATAGATTATGGATTTTTGTGCTCTTTTTTGTCTGTCCAGTTTCTGGAGTCTGTTTTCTTCCTCTTGGTCAGAGGAAGACTTGGTACCTTTTTAGGTGACTGGGGTAGGAATTAGCTGAAAAATGGAGCATGGGCAGGATTCCTCTTTTACTCTTGTTCACCAAGAGCTTTTTAAAATCTGATTTCATTTGGTAGAAGCATGGCATTACTTAATCTGTGCATTGAGCATAGCATTGCTTAACTGGATGGTAGATAGTGACTCCCTTTTCTTAAAAAAATAGACTGTTTTCATTAAAGCAGTTTTAGGCTTACAGAAAAACTGCAGAAAGTTCAGAGAATTCCCATAGTCCCCCCTCTTTCCCCTATTATTAATACCTTGCTTTGGTGCTCTACATTTCTTACAATTGATGAGCCACTATTGATGCATATTGTTATTAACTAAAGTCCATAGTTTAGAGTTCACTCTTGTTGTTGTACATTGTATGTGCCTTGATAAATATATAAGTGTATAATGGCATGTATCCACCACTGTTGTATCCTACAGAATAGTTTTAGTGCCCTAAAAATCTTTTGTGCTCCCCCTATTGACCCCTGACCACCACTGATCTTTTTTACTGTCTCCAGAGTTTTACTTTTTCCAGGATGTTATAAAGTTGAATTCATGCAGTATGGAGCTTTTCAAATCGGCTTCTTTCACTTAGCAATATGCATTTATGATTCCTTCAGGTCTTTAATGGCTTGACAGCTCAGTTTATTCCTGAGTGATATTCTGTTGTATAGATATACCACAGTTTATTTATCCATTCTTTTCTTGAAGGACATCTTGATCTCTTCCAGTCTTAGGCGATTATGAATAAAGCTGCTATAAATATTTTCTTATCAAAACCACTGTTAACAAGGAGACGATAATGACTTTAGAGTTCGTGCCCTCCATAAATGGGTGTGATACTGGGAAAATTTCTCAGACTTTCTGATCTCTGGTGTCCTGATTTGTGAATGGCGAGGTGGTGGGAAGGTTGGAGGTGATGTGAATAAAGCATGTACTTCGCCTATGCCTGGCTCCTTGGGAACAGTCTGTTGATGGTGTGGTGATGGTGATGACAAACAGCAGTTGGGCATACAGCAGATCTATAACCCAGGAGAATTAGGTGCTTTGTGCTTCAATAGGAAAATTTTATCTGCAGAGTAAGAATGGTGACCAGCACGTATAACCGTGTCTCCCAATAGCCTCCCTTCTCCCACTGATGTCCACTTATGCTTAAAAACATTCGGAGCTGTCTCCTTGCCATTAATACCCCGTTCTCTTACTAACCTGCCAGCAGGGTTTCCTCCCATCCATCTCTGTCCCCTCAGGATCTAAGGACCTCATAAATAAGCATTTGTTTTTCTTTGTCCATTCCCGTTCCACGTCCTATGGTCAATCTGGCTTTCCTCCTCTCCACGCTGATGTGAGACTTCCTGTTTATCTCCCGAAGCTTCACTGCATGCTCCGGTCTGCAGTTTGCGACAGTTGCCCCTTCTTTCCTGACACCTCCGGAATCATTGGTGACTGGCCTTTCATTAGCTCATACTCACAAACTACCTTCTGTTGTTGTTAATCCACCTAAGCAAGCTCTTGAACTTAGGGGGCCATGACTTCTGTTTTGTGTACAGGGCTCTAGCACACATAGATGTTTAATTAACCGATGAATTAGTTAATTTGACTCAATCCCAGAAACTAAAATGGGTATTTGGCCCATCAAACTGATTTCTGGGCGCCTTTAAAATATGGGCAATGTTCATTTGCCCAGAAGAGGTTCAGGTTTATCTAGGAGTAAGAATATGGAGTAATAAAATATCTCTGCAAGTCCTTTCAGCATGGGTAGCTCTCGTTTAAGGTTTTGCTATCTGGGCAACCCTGGTTTTCTGTGGATGAGTTGAGCTTGATCTCTTACATCAGTCTCCAGTCTTGACGTCCACCGTAGCCATGCTGATTCCATCATCTCCTAAGGGGCTTATGCTCAACATTAATGACCCTGTTAGCCCACGTCACATGTAATTAGGAAAGTGAGCCTTCTTACAACCAAAAAATAAGAAGAGACTCTACATCCAAATAGAATATAGTTGTGGATTACTTCATATCTGTGCTCATATCATTCATTCCTCCTCTCTCCACTAATTCAGCCCAGTGCTTGACTGTCCTTCTAGTCCTCGTCCTCTGTAACACTGGCAATGCATTCTGCTGAAGGGGAAGCTTAACAAGGTTAGAAACTTAGTGCAGGTTATTGGAGGACATTCATTCTGAGTTTCGAGTCCAAATGAGTCCAGAAAGCAATGGAATATTCCATATATTTCCCCATGTGACTTCTGCTGCCTGCCAGGGTCTGCTTCTCTTGTGAGAAATCAGAGCTGTCTGGCTGTGGCCGGCTAAAATCAGAGAAATCCTGACTTTAGCCATTTCAGAAAGTGACCCAGTATCAGAGGAATGATGAGGACATAAATATGAGTGAAAGGCTTGGAGTTCTTCCTTTGCTCTCTCAGAATGGGTGCTCACTACTTTGACTGTTGTGACTATCGCTTTATCTACATTTTGACTAGCACTTGGAACACTACCTCTAGGCAACTTAAACGAAAACTTGTTTCCCAGGGTGAAGTAAACGGGAAGAAAATTCCATTGTTCATCAAATGTGGTATAAACGGTTTGCCTGAGCTGCCTATTTCTGGGTGCATTCCTGACAAAACAACCGAGGGGGCAATAATGGGTACTTCAAGCTTTTCTTTTCTACCCCTGATATGTGAAAAGATAGCCTAAGTTATCTGGGAAGGGACAGCAGTCAGCTGTGCTGGATTTCCAGTGCTTCCCAGATTCTGCACCATTAGCTTATTTTTTCCAACGGGGCTCTGTAATAACAACCTACTCCTTTCCCTGCACTCCTGGCCCCTTCTGATGTTTTGTTATGCTCATGCTGAAAGAAAAGGTGTCGGTGCATACTGTATCTCTTCATTTGGCTTCAGGGATTTCCCTTTGATTTGGAAAGAATAATCTCTCAAATTCCGCTCTAAAATATACAGGAGAAAGAAAAAAAGATAAAGCTCCAGGAATGTGTGCTGGTGTTGACATTTTGTTCTAATACGGCTCATGTGAATGATCAATTACTCCAAGTCTTAATTATCCGCACTGTGGTTCGCCAAGGATGTGTGTGGCCCGGTTTAGCTTTGTTGCCATCCCTCCAGGTATGAAAACAGCCACTCTCCCACAGGTACCTCCTAGACACCAGGAGCAACTCCACAGCCCTCTCATTGCTCTCTCCCTGGTTCTGCCCGGAATATTTATGGTGAGTCGCCAGTTATCTCCTCCCTGGCAGCCGTCCCTGCTTTCCTGCAGCAAGCAATTGCCCACACGCACATTTGCAAACAGAGGCTCACTCAAGTGTCACTGAAGGAGACAGGAGGTGGAGCCAAAAGGGCTTTAAAAAGGAAAGGGAGTCATTCTACTTTGCAAAAAGAGAAACTATGTTTGGGGAGGAATCCTATCTCTGTACTTCTTTTTCAGCCTCAGCAAGGGTCGGTCGGAACTTTCCATCACTTTCCTTTTTTTCCTCTCTCTCTCACCGTGGCCTACACTGCTCTGCCTGTCACAGGGAAGTCAGCAGCAGGCCTCTAGAAGTCAGCGGCCGTGAAACTGTGAAATTTGTCATACGGGTGTCAGGTATGTCTTACTGACTTCCCAAGAATTTTGATAAAGAAATCTTGCCCCGGGGGTCCCCGACAGGCTGCAGGCCACCGTCTTGAGTTGAAGAAGGAAGAGCTGGAAGACTATACAGCAAAGGAGCAGAGCGAAAGATGCCCCAGGGCTGCAGGCCAACCCAGGGGGACACGCTTGGGGTCAGACGTACCCACTCTGCCCGGGCTATGCTCAAGCAAAGTCAAGTGATTTTCTGTTGAAGGTTCAAGCCTATCAAGATTATGCTGCTCGTCCTAGTCATTCTGTTGCCAGTAGTTTTTAAATGTAGTTCTGCTAGTCTCTCAGTCCTGGAACACTGGAACTGCCCTGAAGCCTCTCCCTCAGGAAAGGGAAATTCTACTTGTGTGGGTAAGTCATCTCATTAAAAGGAATTCATATCCTCCCAGAAACTGCCTTCATATACCTGTCCATTCTGTTTTGTATACTTGGGTGTTTTTTTCTGATTTGTCTTTGGGTGGGTGTATTTGGGTAATTTTTGTTCTCTAATGCAAGTACATTTCCTTCTGGTTGTGAGAGGTAATCTGCTACCAACTATAAAAATTCACAGCTCTCAAACTGTTCTTATGTGTTTGAGTGAATATGTCTCATTTGTAAGTAACTGAACATTTCTTTTCATGTAAACTGCTGTATTTATTCTGACATGAGGAGTATCTATTCACTTGGCTAGTCAGCTTTATATTGGAAGCTGGGGAAACAGATGGATTTTTTTTGGGAAACTGTTTCTATATAAGCCATAAAGTTAAAAAAAAAATCCTTCTTTCTGATAACTTTGTATAAGAACTCAGAAGTTGCTAAAACACTCGTGAAAAATGGGAAGGGAATAGGGAACAAATGTGGTTCTGTCATTTTGAAAGCCAAGTTTCAAGTTCAACCTCCTCTCCCCTCTCCTGCTGTTTCTGAGCTCTGAGGGCAACTTCAGTTTTTGACTAACAGGTGCATTGAAACTTTGAGCACTGCTAAGAAATGACAGTATGCCACACACCCCTCCTATATTAAAGGGGTTTTCCATCAAGGAGAAATGGAACTTTTACCAGACGCAAAGAATCATCATGCTTGAGAACTTTGTCTGAAAAACATCTCTCTCTCTCCCCACTCCTGCTTCCCCTTCTTCCCTTCTCTCCACCTTCCCCCCCAAAAGGCCCCCACGAACCTGTTCCTCAGCTGTTGGAGCAGAAGTAAAAACTTTTGGACAGTTATGTCAAGTGGATTGGAGACTCTCTGGGGCAGGAGAATTTTCTGAGACTAGTTGGCCAGTGCCCCGAGACAGGCTCTGCCTTCTGCATGGGATGTGAGGGGAGATGGTAGGAGCCAGTCAAGAAGCAGAATCTGAGAGAGCAAAATTTTAGAGAAATGAACTGCTGCATATACCTTTAGAGGCTCAGGGAACAAACTGACTGATTCCTGCTTGCAAAGGAGCCTCTGCCTTGGGCTCCTTGCTGCCCCTGCAGGTGGCTCAGAGCTGCCACCACTAAGGCTGGTTGCACCAAGTAAACCTAAAGGCCAGGCTAGAGACAGTGAGTCAAGCGGGACTGGGTCAGAGTGGAAGGCTTTAGAAGCAAACACACCTCCTTTCAAATCCATTCTACCTATTGAATACTTGAGCAAGACTAGATTGTTGCTGGGAACTAAGTATACCCCCGTTTCGGGATTGTCATGGGGATGGCGTGAGATGACACATAAAATGCACCCAGCATGGAGGTTGCAGGTGGTGCTCAATAATGTCCCTTGGCCCTTCCACAGCTTGACTAAAACCCTTTGATCAAGTCATACCAGGAGGTGCCTTATTTGAACAGTCCTGTGACATGGTACAGACCCCAGAGAGTGTAGAATGTCTGGATGCCACTTGGTGATTCCGCCTCTGCTCCCTCGTTCCTTGCAAGTCACTGGTTTAAACTCCCTTGCTTTACACTCCACATCTCATGTTAGCCGATAACTGCCTGGGTCACACCCTGTGCCCCCTGCATTTCAGAGGATAGTATTCCTCCCCTCTAAATAGATACAGTGCTATCTAATTTTCTGCCAATTAAATTCTACTGGCCTTTTTACTTGCCTTTGGCATTGAGCCAGACCACCTCTGGCCAGCAGGAAGAACGCTTTGTGGTTTGACAAAGTTCAGGTTACTTTGTGCAAGGTTGTCATTCATGTGACTGCTAGCCGGGTAAGTCACTTGATAACACGGAATTGGGTTTTTTCATTCTACCCTCCACCATCCTTCCTGCCTCTTTTTTTTTTTTTTTTTAATTGAATGAGTATTTTATTAGCCATATTTGAGCTAGAGGTAGGTGAGAACAGCAATAAGGAAAACTGCTGGCAAGTGGCTTCTGAACTTTCAAGCCTGTTTGCCCTGGAGGAGAAAAATCAGTTGAAAAAAGGAACTTTTCCTGTTTGCCATGTGTACCTGTATTATTTGTCTGAACTTTCTTAGTAAATAAAGGGTGAGGAAGAAGTACAGGCCAACCCTGAGACAGCTGGCTGCAGGAGGGATCCGGGGGTACTAAGTTAGCCAACTGGGAAGATCGCTCTTCGCCGTAAACAGTGAGATCCTTGATTTCAGCACTGGCTGAGGCTTGGTCAGTTTCCCAGTCCTGTTCCAAGCAGAGTAATTCCAAGATCAGAATCTTGTTTGATTTTTCAGCCAAGGTTATACAAAAGTTTTTTTTTTTTTTTAATCTAACTGCAAAGAAATTATAGAAATGATCTTCTACACATACCATGTGAATGAAACCACCCCCTCAAGTACTCAGTGGTTTGGGGCTTTTGAGGGGCCATCAAGCTTAGTGGTAAAAAAGCTTTAAGTTTTGGAGACAGGCCGGGGTTCAGATACCAGTTCTACTGCTTATGAATCAAGTCTCATTTTTCTTAGTGCAAAACAGAGATTTTTTCCTTAGTGCAAAACACCCTCAAAATTGTTGTCAGAATTATGTTAATGTATTTGTTTTCAGTGCCGACCATACATTATAATCGCCAGTGTCTGGGTTACCACCTGGGGCCATCTGGGTCAGAGTCTCTTCTGGGGGTGCAATCCAGGCCCCATTTTCTTTTTTATTCTCCTTTGGCAATTTCACCAGGCATAATGAACAGCTTCGGTCCAGGACCACTAAATTAATACATAAGAAATGCTTAAAAAAAAAAAAAAGTGCATAAAACAGAGCCTGGCATATAATTAGCTCTCAGTAAGTCTTAGCTGCTATCAGTATTTTTATCATTGTTAACATTATTTTTATTGGTGGCAATATTAGTAATATTTTCTAAATGTGGCTTGGTTTCTTCTACAATAATTAAATTTGCTTTTTTTTTTTTTTACACACAGAAAAAAATGACACATTGAAAAACTTGATGATGGTTTTACCACATTAAAAAAGTAGTCAAAATAATTTCAACATTTATAACTTGTATTTTTGTAATCAGAAGAAATGTTTGTTAAAAATACAAGAACACATCAAACTGACTTTAGTCAGTGTCCATGTGGAACTGCAATTCTGTTTGTCTTTCTGTGTGACATCAACTGATAAAAATTGCACTAAGCACCAATTAAATCTGCTTGCTAGATTTCTTACCAGTAATAATTTTATTTTAATAACTATCAAAAACAAGCCACTTGAAAATGATTATTTAAATTTCTTGCATATTTTTTTCTTGTATTTAGAACCAGTTTCTCTAAGATGTTTAAAGTTGTTGTGGGCTTATAAAGAAATAATAAAATAATTCTTTAAATGAATTTACATTTTGAACAAGTTATGGTTGTCCAAATATTTGACATTTTAGTTTAGAAGTTGGAAGGTGGGAATTCTTTGCTTTTGTTCAGAATTGAACAGCTAATTATTTTCCATTAAAAGTAAATGGACTAGTAATTTGGCTCACATAAATTCAGACTCTTCTATGTTTTGGACTAGTTTAAGAAGCATATAGATTTTTTTTTTTTAAGATTTTATTTATTTATTTGACAGAGAGAGATCACAAGCAGGCAGAGAGAGAGAGGAGGAAGCAGGCTCCCTGCTGAGCAGAGAGCCCGATGCGGAACTCGATCCCAGGACCCTAAGATCATGACCTGAGCCGAAGGCAGCGGCTTAACCCACTGAGCCACCCAGGCGCCCCAAGCAGCATAGATATTAACTCTTTAAATGTTTGGTAGAATTCAGCCATGAAGCTATCTGGTTCTGGACTTTTGTTTGTTGGGAGTTTTTTAATTACTGCTTCAATTTTATTGCTGATAATCCATCCATTCAAATTTTCCATTTTTTCCTGATTCACTTTTGAGGGTTATATGTTTCTAGTAATTTATTGATTTCTTCCAGGTTGCCCAATTTTTTAACATATAATTTTTTCATAATATTCTCTCATAACTCCTCTAATTCTGTGGTGTTGGTTATTATTTCTCCTCTTTCATTTCTAATTTTATTTGCATCCCCTCTCTCCCTCTCTCTCTCTCTTTTTAATGAGTCTGGCTAGAGGCTTATCAATTTTATTGCTCTTTTCAAAGAGCTAGCTCCTGGTTTTGTTGATCTATTATTTTTTTTAAGTCTGTTTTATTTATTTTTGTTCTAATCTTCATTATCTCCTTCTTTCTGATTTTGGGTTTTGTTTGCTCTTTTTTTTTTTTTTAACTCCTTTAGGTATAAGGTTAGGTTGTTTGTTTGAAATTTTTCCTGCTTCTTGAGGTAGGTCTGTATTGTCATAATCTTCTCTCTTGTAGCAGCTTTTACTACATTCCAAAGATTTTTTTTAAAGATTTATTCACTTATTTTGAGAAAGAGAGAGGGAAAGAGCAAGTATACGTGAGAGCACATGAGCAGGGGGAGGGCCAGAGGGAGAGCGAGAGGGAGAGAATCTCAAGCAGACTCCCTACTGAGTACAGAGCGGGATGGGGGGCTTGGTCTCACAGCCCTGAGATCATGACCTGAACCTGAATCGAGTCAGACATTTAGCTGACTAAGCCATCCAGGTGCTCCTGGATCCCAAAGATTTTGGACCATTGTGTTTTTATTTTTATTTGTTCCATGTATTTTTGATTGCTTTCTTTTGGTGTAGGCAGTCTGGATCCAAGAACCCAGCAGGGGTCCGCCAGGACCAGCCAAGAGGGTTCTTAGGTATATGCAAGGCAAAAATCAAACAAAAGCTTTGAGGGAGTGAGAGCAGAGTTATTGAAGATATAGAAAAAGTACAGGTACTGGCAGAGGCTGTGAGACTCAAAAAGGAAAAGAAGAATCTCATATTTGCTTGGGGTCTGGGGTTTTTACTGAGGATTGTGGTCTGGTACACGTTACCTCCCAGGCATCCAGGAACTGGTCAGATCAAGGACAAAGGCCTGGGTGTCCTCCATAAGTTACTTGGAGCTAGCGGGTCTCGGCGCCTAGATGTCTAACCCCAGTTGTCTGGAATATGGACAAGAAGGCCTCACCCAGTCCTTGCCCAGTCCTTCCTTGGATGTTATCTGTTGTGCTGGAAGACTCTCAAGAAATCATTAACTCCTTGCCCCTTACAAGGAAGACATACATTATTTTACTATGAGGTATGTGTAAAATCGGGGTACAGGTCCGAGCAAGAATAGAAGCAGGAAGAGGAGCAAAAAGCAGATTTTTATGGAGCCCTTTAGTTTTCCTCTCTCACTTTGATGCAGGAATTTAGTTAATGTATGAAAACTTCAGTTGTTTCAGCCACATACGAGGCAGAAACTCGTGCTCTCATCACCTCTTGACCTTCCTCCTAAGCCTGAAGTTTGAGTTGGTGTGTGTGTCTGTTTTCACTTTATGACCTTGGTTTTCTGATTCTCCCAGGCCTGGCTTAACCATGCTAATGTCTCTCAGTGTCTGGGTTTCCCAAGGATTTCCCAGGATACTTAGTCCCCTGGAATTTGTGTGAGTGTGAAGGCATTTGAGAGCCAGCAGACCCCTGTGACAATGACTCATGGTAATCGTTGATTTATTTGCAAGCCCCCTCCCAGTGACAGGAGAGAATAGCGGGCTCAGAGAAAAGCACTACCTTCTTTCCTCCCTTCGGAACAGCCTATCAGTGTGCCTTCATCAGCTTTGTATATGTAAGTGGATTTCATTCACGAGGTGGTTCTTTCTGTGGATAGATGGTTGCTAGGATACAGAGAGTCCCAACAACATCATGGCAGCTGCCTAGTTCTTCCGCACATGGTGTGGCAGTTGAGAAATATTGTATTTTATTTATTTCAATACTTTTCTGGTTAAAATTTCAAAAGCTTGAAGAAGGATCTTTCTTCTCCTGTAGATTCCATCCTTGTATAAACAGATCAATGATAGAGGATCAAAGTTGATACTATGAAGCTGCTGACACCAATCCTGTGTATTACAGGCCCTTCCCTTATGAGGGTTAAAACAGGCACAGAGACAAGAGCTACCAGAATATTCTGGTGTTTTTCTCCCTCCCTCTGAAGTATATAGTTATTCTGTTTACTGTAGAATTTGCAACAGAAAGGAATTTAATCTCTCCTTGGTCTGCAGGGAGACTGCAAAGGCTATTGTCTTTAACATTAATTTGTCCAGTATGTGGAAATGTACATCTTTTAGATTCAAGCAGCATTGTTGAGAATTTTAAAAGCTCTAAGTGGATCCAAAAGTTTATTGTATTTTGGAAAGCAGATTTGGAAAAAACTGAAACTTTGATATGCCCTGGTTATCCTAATGAATCATGGCAGCAATTTCATCTAAGAAGAAAAAAAAGGTATATGAAGAAAAATTTTCATCTAAAATTTCAATACATTTAAAAGCACCCAATAGGGAACCTGGGTGGGTGACTCAGTGGGTTAAAGCCTCTGCCTTCAGCTCAGGTCATGGTCGCAGGGTCCTGGGATCAGCCCCGCATCGGGCTCTCTGCTCAGCGGGGAGCCTGCTTCCCTCTCTCTCTAGACTGCCTGCCTCTCTGCCTACTTGTGATCTCTGTCAGTCAAATAAATAAATTTTTAAAAAATCTAAAAAAAAAAGTTATTTAAAAAGCACCCAATAATGCCCAAGAAAGGATGATATAGGTGACTGTCTTTCTTTTTTAAATTTAACTTTTTTTGTTTTTTAAAGGTTTTATCTATTTATTTGACAGAGAGAGGGAGCACAAGCAGGGGGAGCTGTAGGCAGAGGGAGGGGAGAAGCAGGCTCCCAGCTGAGCAGAGAGCCCAATATGGGGCTCTATCCCAGGACCCTGGGATCATGATCTGAGCCAAAGGCAGACGCTTAAACAACTGAGCCACCCAGGCACCCTCTTTCTCCCTTCCTTCCTTCCTTCCTTTTTCTTTCTTTCTCTTTTTCTTTCGTTCTTTCTTTCTTTCAGATTTTATTTATTTATTTGAGAAAGAGAGAGAATGAGAGAGAGAGAAAGCACATGCACAAGCAGGGGAGGGGCAGAGGGAGAGTGAGAAGCAGGCTCCCCACTGAGCAGGGAGCCTGATGTGGGGCTCAATCCCAGGACCTTGGGATCATGACTGGAGCTGAAGGCACATGCTTAACTGACTGAGCCACTCAAGTGCCCATACTGTCTTTCAATATTGATATATTGTCTTCTGGAAAAGAAAGCCAAAAAGAAGCACACTGTGTGTGAATATCCCTCTTTAACATAAACCAGGTCGATGCACATGAAATGACCAGATTTTATCACTTCCGACAGAGAGGATGAAATGTCATTTTTGAAACAAAGGACACATTTGAAGCAGAGTGAGTTGTGGTTGTTGCATTACCCAAGTGAATTGAACTTGTCACCAAAAATGAGGGGCAGTTGCAGACAGGTGATTCTGGTGTCACTTTGCTTGTTGTCTTATTTTGCATGAAAGCCTCCCCTACCCTCTGTCGATGTGCTGTGCCTGGCAGGTTGTGTTAGGTCTCAGCTTTTTAAATGGATAAGGTTCCGTTATGTAGCTGATATGAGCTGCCCCTGCTTACCTCATAGGATTTTATGAAGACTCAATTAATTCATGTAAGGTGCTTACAATCTTGCCTGATTTAGTGAGTTTCCACTAGATACTAGCTGTTACTTTCTACCAAAGACCATAAGCTGCGACATTAGGAACATCTTCACTTTGTGAAATTTTTCTAATGCCATTTCTTCAAATTTGTAATGATGCTTAAAGAAATCTGAAGTTAGTGTCTTGGGATGAACAAGGCCTCACCATCATCTTACCCACTCTTCTCTGTGATTTGTCATTATCCTTGATGATAAAGTATGGCACAAAATCCCCAATTCATTATTTTTTCCTAAGTAATTATTCTATTTGTCATATTTGCCTTCAACATTCTGAAGAAATTATATGAAGCATTTTTCCCCCTCTATTTCTATAGCTATGCATGCAGCTGGGGCCTAGGACTAAGTACTGGCCAGGGTGGAGTTAATAAGAACAATGAAATTGGACTCAGAAAACATCTAGAGACCAATGCTTAATTTTCTTTTGTTTCTATCTATTTGTTTAGGGATGCTCAGAATGTAGTATCCATGGGCAAATATCTATTTGTTTCACTTTGCAGTTTGGGAAACATTCTTTTAAAGGCAGTTAAAGAAGATAATTGTGTTAGTTATAGATGAGATCCACACCACATTTTGTACCTCCAATAATATTTTTCCAGATGTAATCAGTTGATGAATTTTCTAGAATTCCTCCAGAGGTCCAAGCATACGTCACGGCAAGGGTGGGCATTGTTTTTTTCAGGTTAAGTGTTTATTTCCTTTTGTAGAGCTTATAGTGACACATTATTAACTTGGTGTTTGAAGTTGAGAGAAGCAGAAAGAAGAAGACATTTCACAGAAAATAGGAGTTAAGGTGAATAGCATCTATTTATGAATTTACCACAAGCTTTGGCTTCTTCACAAAATGTTCCAGACAAGGAAACTATTGAATTCTGTAAGACCAGCAGATTAGGAATTGAATTGTTAATGTTAGATTAGAAAGACCTAGAAGATCATGTATCCAGCGGCCTCCTGTTACTGCTGAAAAGCTGAGATCCAGAGGGGTGAAGTAATTCACTAGGATTCTGTAATACTTTGAACTCAGGACCCTGGACTCATAAAATTTACCATGTATGTGCCACCTCCCATGATTGATGGTTGAAAGCCCACCAGTGTAATGATTAGTTCTCCTTACCTAAAAGTATTAATAATATTGGGTTGGTTTAGGTTAAGTCTCTTAATATGTCTAGTTGTTTATATTTAAAGCACCTTGAAAGTAGGACTAAGGTTTCCTTTTAAATAAATTATACCAATAAGTTAATTCAAATCAATTCAACAAATGTCTATTCAACATCAATTATGTGTTTAGACTGACAGTGTTAATATCATTGATTTAAATGCCCAGGGTCTCCTGAGGGGACAGAGGGGTTCCCAGCTCAGATAGCTGGATGTGGAGTGTTTACCTGATGACTTATAGACCATATTAGTTGGATTTACCAAAACTAACTTTGACAAAATCCGACAAGTGGCTTAAAAACCTTCCTGCAAAGGAACTAAAGATTGCAGACAATGCTACTAATTCAAGCTCAAGAGAATAATGAGGGAAGGACAGAAGGACACTTTTCTTTTTCCTAGAATAAGCTCTTTCTTGGTTGCATAAGAGACAAAAACAATGTAAGTCTCTTTAGACTTGACAAAAAAAATAAGGAAAAAATTTAATAAGAAGATAGTCCGAAAACTGGATTTATGTTTATTAATATTAGCGATGAACCACACAAGTATAAATTTTGCCTTGAAATGTTAGCTAACGGTAACATGAAGCCTTCAGGACAGACAAGATATTTTAATATGAGCATCCAGGAATGCAAAATGACTTTTTCTGCTTTTTACAGATGTGCTCAAAGTTTGGATATATAGGATATATTTACTAAGCTTAATGACAAAAATTTAATTATAATTTAATTTAATTATATTGGATATATAAGATATATTTACTAAGCTTAATGACAAAAATTTAGAAGGCTCTCAATATTTCTGACATTACAGCAAAAATAGAAAAGCCTCTTACTATTAGTGAAATACATATTTCTCCTGCTTCCTGCTGTGGTAGAGCACAGCTAAAATAATACATGGAAAACCGCATAACAACAGATTAAAATGTGTTCTTTTGTCAGCAAACACTGTTGAAAACTTCACAGAAAGCATTACCGAAATTTTGAAGAGAAAATATTATAAAAATTATGGAGTTGAGTAAAAATAAAGGTGTTTCTAAATATAGCTTGGCTTATGGCATTTTCCAGAAAGTAATAGTCAACACTTATATGACTACTCATTGTATGTGAGGAAAAATTCTAAGCACGTGGCATGAAATAATTTGTTTAGTTTTCATAATAATTCTATGAGGTAAGTACTATTATCATCTCCATTTAAAGATGATGAAACCAATACGCAGAGAGGTTAAGTAATGAGCTAAATGTCAGACAGCTAATAATTAGTGGTGCTGGGAAACAATCAACAGCGGCTTTCTGTCTCAGTGCTAGTGATCTTAGCCACTCTTGCATTCGTCTTTGTTTCAACAATGAAATGCACAAAGAACGAATACTTTTTCATTAACCAATAAAGGAAAAATGCATCAGAGAAGAAATTTTCCCCATAGTCAATGACTTCTTTATCTATTGACAAATGTGTTATGAAAAAAGTAGTAGAAGTGTACCCAGTGCCAATGGAACCATTGAATTTACTGGCATATCAGCAAAAGAGATTCTTAGGTAAGATCACAGCGGGCCCTATACCACAGTCCTTGGCAGTCTCCCAGGGCAGCAGTGTTGTCAAGAAATTGAAACTAGAACTGCATAAAGTGCAGTGGGGTATCACTGATGACTTGACTTCTCCAAAACAAGACTGAACTGGATTCTTTGTGATACTTTGTATTGGATGTGGTGGGGGGGGCAGTAACCATGAACCTATTCTTTCCATAGGCTTGCCATAGAGCATCCTCAAGCAAAGCACACAAGAGAGCTAGTGTTACATAGTTTTCTTTTCCTTTTCCTTCCTTTTTTTTTTTTTTTTTTTTTAAGATTTTGTTTATTTATTTGACAGGCAGCAAGAGAAGGAGTGGGAGAGGAAGAAACAGGGTTCCCGCCAAGCAGGGAGCCGGATGTGGGGCTTGATCCCAGGACCCTGTGATCATGATCTGAGGCCAAGGCAGACGCTTAACCAACTGAGCCACTTAGGACCCCATAGTTTTCTTTTTAAAAAAGAATAAGTGTTTCAGTGTGTTCTTGTTGTTGTTGTCTTACCTTTTCTGTGATGACAAATAGATGGTACTAGTATGCTACTCAAAAAAATAAAATCAGACATTTTCCCCCTTCAAACTGAAGGTGATGTTCTTTTTTTTTTTTTTTTTTTTTTTTTTTAGAATTTTATTTATTTATTTGACAGAGAGAAATCACAAGTAGGCAGAGAGGCAGGCAGAGAGAGAGGAAGGGAAGCAGGCCCCTGCTGAGCAGAGAGCCCGATGCGGGACTCGATCCCAGGACCCTGAGATCATGACCCGAGCTGAAGGCAGTGGCTCAACCCACTGAGCCACCCAGGCGCCCCTGAAGGTGATGTTCTAACCATGAGGAAGTAACTGCTGATTGTAAGAAACTTGTGTATGAAGAGAGCACTTTAAGACAGGTGTTTAGAAAAATCTCTATTGTTATGTGATTAGGTTGTTGAACAACCTAATGTCAGTATGCCACCTATTAAAAATTCTTATGTCTGCACTCTTATAAAACAACAACAACCTTGTGAGCAGAGTTTTTGGAACTTAAAAAAAAACTTCTAAATAATTTTTGTTCTTTCTAATTGGTAAAAAGAAAATATGACACCTTCTGGTTAGTTTTCATTTACTGGTTGAAATCTAGGAAGATAGAGATTTGCTAGCCTAATTCAATAAAATCTGTGAATGATGTGTTTTATGATTTTGTGTATACAGCCAGTGAAGACAGTTCTTCCATTTGACATAAATATAATTGTGAAATATGTTTGTCTCTGACAGCTATCAAAGTATCAAAACATTGAACTTTAAGCCAAATTTTTTAATTCTTATGTTATATTCAGTCTTTTTTAGTAAACATAAGCTAATCAGAATGTATTGCATAATCTCAATTTTTCACATGCACAGGGACTTTTGGGACTGTGGGATATCACCAGCTGGAAATGTTCAGCAGAGAGTAGGAAATATAGTAGAAAAACACAGAAGACAGATCAAAATAGGCATTTCTGAGTCTTATCATGTGTGTGTTTGTGGGTATGTGTGAACATCTGGAAAAACTTTTCTAATGCTTTAATGTTGGTGAAAGCAGTTTAGTCTGGTAGCAGCAGTCTTTAAATGAATTTGAGCATACTTTATGCAGACAGGATGAAAGAGATTCAAACATGCTTATTTGAGACGAGGGATTACCTACAGCACAGGAACCTTATAACAGGATTCACTGTTCTATAAAACTGCATTTTTATGAATTTTTAAAAAGTTACACTGAGCTGTGGTATTAATCAAGAGAAATTAATGGAATGGACTAGAATGCCCAGAAATGGACTTGAGGTAATATGGTCATTTGATCTTTGACAAAAGTGCAAAAGCAATTCAGTGGAGAAATGATAGTCTTTTCAACAAATGATGTAGGATCCAGTCGGTACCTATGAGCAAAATAATGAACCTCAACCTGAACCACCTACCTTTGCAAAAATGAACTCAAAATGGATCGTAGATCTAAATTTAAGATGTAAAACTATAAAATTTTTAGGGGAAAAAAAAGGAGAAATCTTTGTTTTGGGGTTAACAGTTCTTAGAAATGACACCAAAAGCGAAGAGAGGGAAAAAGTTGATAAATTGTACCTCACCAAAATGAAAACTTTGGCTCTGCCAAAGGCAGTGTCAAGAGGATGAAGAGGCATGCTGCCTGCTGGAAGAAAACATTTGCAATTCATGTATCTGACAAAGCACTTGTATCCAAAGTGTATTTTTAAAAAATCAAATGAGACAATAAGAAAACAAATAACATAGCTAAAACTAGGCAAAGGATTTAAGCAGTTTCTTCACCAAAGAGAATATAAGGATGCTAATTAAGTCCATGTAAAGATGCTCAACGTTATTGCTATAGACTGAATGCGGCCCATGTTTATGTTTTAATTTCTGGAACTTGTAAATGTTACCTTATATGGCAAAAGGGACTCTGCAAATGTGATCCTGCGATGGGGTGGATATCCTGGACTATTTAGGTGGATCCTAAAGGTAATCATCAGTGTCCTTATAAGAGGGAGGCAGGAACATGCAGGGGGAAGAAGACAGTTTAAGTGGAGAGAGACTTGAAGAGTCTGCACCACTGGCTTTAAAAATGGGGAAGGAATACATTAGATATAGGAAATATATATATATGGGGTGCAATATATTATAAAATTAGAGATGTAGTTATCCAGATGATGTAATTGTAGGAATCCATTTAAAGGGACCCACTTTAAAAACTCATTATTATTATGATGATGATGTAAGTTTCAGGTGTATAGCTTTATAATATGACATCTGCATATAATGAAGTCATCACCACCACAAGTCTAGTTACCATCCATCCCAAATGGTTCACTCCCTTCCCCTCTAGTAACCACTAGTCTGTTCTCTGCATTTATGTTTGTTTTATTTTATGCCTCCCTCCTGCCCGCCTTCCTTTTTCTTTCCTCCTTTTCTTTTCTTTCCTTTTGTTTTTTCTTTTCTTTCCTTTCTTTTTCCTTCTCTTCTCTTCCCTTTCCTTCTTCCTTTCCTTTCCTTTCCTTTCCTTTCCTTTCCTGTTCTTCCTTCCTCATTCCAGATAGGAGTAAAATTTCTCTGTCTGTCTTTTTGCTTACCACAATACCCTCTAGGTCCATCTATGCTGTCACAAATAGCGAGATGTTACTTTTTGTGTAATATTCCGTTCTGTACATCTATGTACCATATCTTTATTCATTCATGTATTGATGGACACTCCATTTGTTTTTGTTTTTTTTTTAAGATTTTATTTATTTGACACAGAGAGAGAGAGAGATCACAAGTAGGCAGGGAGGCAGGCAGAGAGAGAGAGGGGGAAGCAGGCTCCCCGCCGAGCAGAGAGCCCGATGCGGGGCTCGACCCCAGGACCCTGAGACCATGACCTGAGCCGAAGGCAGAGGCTCAACCCACTGAGCCACCCAGGTGCCCCACTCCATTTGTTTTCTTACAGTGGTGATTGTAAATAATGCTATAGTAAACATAAGGGTGCATATATCTTTTGAACTAACATTTTTGTGTTGTTTTGATAAATATCCAGAAATGGAATAGCTGGCTCCTATGGTAGTTCTACTCTTAATTTTTTGAGGAATCTGCCTACTGGTTTTTTTAGCGACTGTGCCAATTTACAGTCCCAACAGTGTGCGAAGTTTCCTTTTTCTTCACATCCTCACCAACATTTGTTACACTTGTTACACATTGTCTTTTGGATAATAGCTATTCTGACCGGTGTGAGGTGTTATCTCATGGTTTCCATTTGCATTTCCCTAGCATAATTAGTGATGTCAAGTATATTTTCATGTGTCTTTAGGCCATCTTTAGGTCTCCTTCGGAGAAATGTTGACTCAAATTCTCTCCCTACTTTTAAATAGGGTTGGTTTTTTGTTGTTGAGTTGTAGTTCTCTGTACATTTTGCATATTTACATCTTATCAGATACCTGCTTTGCAAATATCTTCTCCCATTCAGTAGGTCACCTTCTCAGTTGATGGTGCTTTCCTGTGGTGTGCAGAGCTTTTTTATTTGATGTAGTCCCATTTGTTTATTTTTGCCTTTGTTACTCTTGCCTTTGGAGTCTGATCCACAAAGATGGCACTTAGACCAACATTAAGAAGCTTAGCTCTTATGTTTTCTTCTAGGAATTTTATGGTTTCAGGTCTTGCATCCAAGTCTTTAATCTATTTGGAATTAACTTTTGTGTAGGGTATAAACAGTAGCATAGTTTCACTCTTTTGCATGTGGCTGTATGAGTTTTCCCAACACTATTTATTAAAGAGACTGTCCTTTCTCACTGTAGGCTCTTGGCTCCTTTGTTAAAGGGATCCACTTTCTAATCAGTTCCTGGAACATGAATGCAGAGACTCTGGCCTTAGGGTGAACATGCCTAGAGCAGTGTTTCCTAAAATGGGTTTCTTAACACAGTTGAACTATCAGACAGTGCCCGGTAAGAGTTCCTGTTAAATTCAATTGTAAATAAACAGTACAGCATGATGTTTAAAAGCTAGACTCTGTGACCAGAAAGATATAACTTTATTATTTATAAATAATATAAATCTGTTATTTATTGGCTACATAACTATGGCAAATTAACTGCTCTAAACTTCAGTTTCTTCTTCTATACGGTGAAAATGCCAAGCCCCTACCTCCCTGTGTTACCCGATTAAATGAAATAATGCATCCAATGAGCTACCCTAGTGATAACACCCAAGATGTCAGCTATTATTATTCTGGTGATATTCACCACCTGCCTTCTTGGAGTGTCAGAAAGTGTCATGGCACATTAAAAACTGAGAAGTCCTATTGAAAAGAAACAAAACAATTTTTTAGAACCTTCTAGTCTCAGTATCCTGAGAACCTGGAAGTGGACCTCTTAAGCTTGATGACACGAATCAGGCTGAGGGTTAGGTAGAGGCTACTTTCTGCTTTAGATGACACATGTCCACCACCGCTCTGGGACTACGTGGCAAACTTCACTCAGGTATTCCAGGAAGCAAAATTGAGCCCCAGAGCTTGTCTTACAGAATTAAGATTTAAATTCACCTCTCTGGCTCCCCTTTCCGGATGTATTATTTCTGGGTCACTTGGTGTCTCTCTTACCTGCCTTGAATGTTGACAGTAATGAATACGCTGAGAAGAAAGCTATGATTGCTCTCAAATTAAATATGTGCCCTTTCAAGTACGGTAATTAAAAACAACAACAACAACAACAAAACCAAAAAGCCAGGAGATAGAGATGGACTTTTAGAGTGAAATAAAACGTCCTGCCTTCTTAAAACCCAAGTTACTACTCAAGTCAGCCCCTTGAGAGGCAGTAATAAATGACTTTTATCAGGAGTTTATGGGGGGAGCAGTAAGAGGAAGCATGAAGCTTTCTTCCATCAGGTCTATCAGTTTATTTATTTATTTTTTAAGATTTTATTTATTTGACAGAGAGAGCACAAGTTGGGACAAGAGCAGAGGGAGCAGGAGAAGCAGGAGAAGCTCCCTGCTCAGCAGGGAGCCCGATGGCACTTGATCCCAGGACCCTGGGATTATGACCTCAGCTAAAGGCAGACACTTAACTGACTGAGCCACCCAGGTGCCCCAGGTGTGTCAGTTTAAATCTACATTCTTTTTCCAAGGTGGTGTTGAATCCTGAAGGTCCAGAGCTCCCTTTTCACTGTCTGTCCTGTGAACTTTCAGTCTATCTCCAGATTTAGAGCTGGATACCAGTGGTGGGGAGAGCAGGGCACCATGCTGTCTTGAGAGACGACAAGGATTTGCTGTTAATCAGGTTGCAGGATGTTTCTGTGTTATCTAGGTCCTGTGCGTCTTTGCCCCCAGGATGGGACCTTTGCTATCTTCTTTTATTGACCTCTGTGAGGCCACTTCCACCAGTTCAGAGCCTCTGATGAGGTGCCTCTTTGAAATACTCTGTTTCTTGGGACACCTGGGTGGCTCAGTTGGTTGGACGACTGCCTTCGGCTCAGGTCATGATCCTGGAGTCCCGGGATTGAGTCCCACATCGGACTCCCAGCTCCACGGGGAGTCTGCTTCTCTCTCTGACCTTCTCCTCGTTCATGCTCTCTCTCACTGTCTCTCTCTCAAGTAAATAAATAAAATCTTAAAAAAAAAAAAAAAAGAAATACTCTGTTTCTGCTGCCCACTTCAATCAAAACCTGCTTGTCCTAACTGACCTCTGAACCAGTTCTTGGAGTCACTAATAAAAGTCATCAGTGTGCTCCAAACATTCTGTCCTCCTTCCTAATTTCCGCAGATCCTTTATGAATCCCCAAGGTTGGGTAGTCAGAGGTTCTGATTGGTTTGCTGTGATCTGTTTGCTGTCTTTGGGTTTGTATTCCTTAGAAATGATGTTTGCTTTTCTATGCACTTCCCTTTTGCTGAATGGCACCCAAAATAAATGGCACAGATTTTGACAGGGGCAAGTTTAGCTGTTCAAACATGCATACCCTGCTGACATTCAAATCCATGGATTGTACCACACACTGATGTGTACAGAGTCACTGACAGGTCTGAAAAACCTTAACTGATTTATCATTTCCAGTGGTAGTATAGAATGACTATTCCACCAACCCTGATTCTCAAAGTCTTTCATTCTTTAAAAAAACTGTATTACATTTCAAGTCTACAGATACTTACCAGGCCCTGGGCTGACAAAATGATGCCAACAGTGTAGGAAAAGAAATGAACAGTGTTTTGAGAGAAGTTACATGGGGTGCCTGGGTGGCTCAGTCAGTTAAGCATCTGCCTTTGGCTCTGATCATGATCCTGGGTCCTGGGATTGGGTCCCGCATGGGGCTCCCTACTCAGTGGGGAGTCTGCTTCTCTTTCTCCCTCTGTTCCTCCACCCCCTCCCCTGTCCCTCTGCTTGTGCTCTCTCGCTCACTCTCTCTCTCAAATAAATAAATAAATAAATAAATAAAATCTTTTAAGAAATAAAAATAAAATAAAATCAGTTACATAAGTAAAATGAAGATTAACTCAGACCAAGGCAGAAGAAAGGGCAATATTCGGCTGCTAATTCCAACTCAACCACCAACCAGTGGTGGGTCCTTGGGAAACATCACTGAATTTCCTCATCTGAACTAGATCTATGATTTCCAATTTACCAAGTGTAAGAATCATCTGGAGTGTCTATTAAAAACACAGATTGCGGGGCGCCTGGGTGGCTCAGTGGGTTAAGCCGCTGCCTTCGGCTCAGGTCATGATCTCAGGGTCCTGGGATCGAGTCCCGCGTCGGGCTCTCTGCTCAGCAGGGAGCCTGCTTCCCTCTCTCTCTCTCTGCCTGCCTCTCCATCTACTTGTGATTTCTCTCTGTCAAATAAATAAATAAAATCTTTAAAAAAAAAAACAAACACAGATTGCTAGCCCTCAGCCAAGCCCTACTGAATTGGAATCTCAAGGGAGGGGATCTGCAAAAAGACCCACACACACTCACAGCACCCTGTGTGATTCCTTTCAACAATTTTGGGGAACACTGAATTACGTAATATATAGGGTCCTTTCAGTTCTAAGAGACTATGATAAACCCTGGATGCCATGATTCACCAGTGAATTGGAAAAATCTGAAGAGAATATTCATTAGTTAATTCATACTTAATTTAATAAATTTAATAAATAATAAATAATAAAATAAATAATAAATAAGTAATTTAATAAATATTAATTAATAATAATAAATATTAATAAATATTTTCTATTTTTTGAAAAGTTACTAAAGTTAATGTTATGGTTGGTGTTTTAGGGATCTAGGTATTCTTCAGATTTTTCTTTTCATTTTTTTTTAAAGATTTTGTCTATTTATTTGACAGAGAGAGATCACAAGTAGGCAGAGAGGCAGGCAGAGAGAGAGGGGGAAGCAGGCTCCCTGCTGAGCAGAGAGCCGGACACGGGGCTCGATCCCAGGACCCTGAATCATGACCTGAGCCGAAGGCAGAGGCTTGACCCACTGAGCCACCCAGGCGTCCCAGATTTTTCTTTTCTCTTTGATTTATTCATTGTAATATCTGGCCTGTCTAGTCCATGGTGTTCTCTTAAGCATAAATGAGATCAGGATGTGAAAATTTGTTGCTATCATTATTATTATTATTACTGCTATTAGTATAATAACTGTAGGATTGACTCTGATTTTATGAATCTGTAGTATCTGCTGGTGTCTTCAGCTTTGTTCTTATGGTTGAAGCCAGACAAATAAGCAAAACACAATCATTTCTTTATTTATTAAAAAATTTTGAGTATTGATTATGTACAAAGCATTATGTTACAGTCTGTCTAAAATGTTTAGAGTGCCTTTTCTTTCTCTCCCTTTTTTGTTTTTTAAAAGTTGGAAACCTCCCATTTAGTAATACTTTTATTTATTTTTTTAAAAGTTGTATTTAACTTCTATACCCAATTTGGGGCTCAAACTCATGACTCCGAGATGAAGAGTCACATGATCTTCTGATGAAGTCAGCCAGGTGTCCCCATTTTGTAATACTTTTATTTATTTTTTAAAGATTTTATTTATTTATTTATTTGACACAGAGAGAGAGACAATATAAGCAAGGGGAGTGGGAGAGGGAGAAGCAGGCTCCCCACTGAGCAGGGAGCCTGATATGGGGCTCGATCCCAGGACCCTGGATCATGATCTGAGTTGAAGACAGACGCTTAATGACCAAGCCACCCAGGTGCTCCCCCACCAATTTAAAAAATATTTTTAATGAATAAAAAGTTTTATTGGTCTTATCAATGTTATCAGTGCACTATAAAATTAATAATACGGGCACATTTATTCAGTTTATAGAGAATTATGACACACATTTCAAAGAAATGATTTCTAGTGCTAAATCTACAGGCTGACAGATCAGTTGCTCTCAGTTTAGGGTGTCTATTGTATGCCTTCCTCTCCTCTAGGACACATTGTTTTGGGAGAAATGAGTTATAACCAACATTTTCATCCCAGGGTTCAAACCTGAACAGTGGCACAAGACTATGTAGTGAGACCTCGGTTTTAGGAATCAACAATGGCAAATTATACTTATGTGGCGCTCCACAATTAATAAAATACTTTCCCATCTAAAATTTTATTTCTGGGACCCCTGGGTGGCTCAGTCAGTTAGGCATCTGCCTTTGGTTCAGGTCATGATCCCAGGATCCTGGGATCAAGCCTCACATTGGGCTCCTTGCTTAGTTCCTCCCCTTCGTTCATGCTCTCTCTCTCTCTCTTAAAATAAATAAATTCTTAAAAAAACCCACAAAATTTTAGGGGTGCCTCGGTGGCTCAGTGGGTTAAATCCTCTGCCTTTGGCTCAGATCATGATCCTAGGGTCCTGGGGTTGAGCCCTGCATCAGGCTTTCTGCTCAGCAGGGAGCCTGCTTCCTCCTCTCTCTCTGCCTGCCTCACTGCCTACTTGTGATCTCTGTCTGTCAAATAAATAAATAAAATCTTTAAAAATAAATAAATAAATAAATAATTTTATTTCTTCCCCAGTAATTCTCTGATGTGGGCAGGGAGGTCTTGTGAGATGTGTAGGGAAGCTGTGGTGCCAATACTAGAAACAAGGCCTCTCAGCTCTCAGTTCAGTGCCCTTCCCATTTCTTCTATGGTACCTCTGGTACATACAGCTGGAGTGGGAATAGAAAATGGGCTTTCCTTGGGGTGCCTGGGTGGCTCAGTGGGTTAAGCCTCTGCCTTCAGCTCAGGTCATGATTCAGGGTCCTGGGATCGAGCCCCGTGTCCGGCTCTCTGCTCAGCAGGGAGCCTGCTTCCCCCTCTCTCTGCCTGCCTCTTTGCTTACTTGTGGTCTCTCTCTGTCAAGTATTAACAAATAAAATCTTAAAAAAAAAGAAAAAAGAAAATGGGCTCTCCTCCATATCTGCGCAAGGATCTTCTATCACAGGAAAGATACAAGAAGAGTGATGGAGCTAATTCACTTGGACACTCATGCTGGCATCGGTTTCAAACTCTCAGGATCTTGCACTTCTTCCTTCCTCTTGTATCTATTCTGATATCCTCTAAAGTGGAGTTAATGTCTTCTGACTGTTGAACATAATCCCTGAGTAAGAGGAGGTTAATCCATCATTTCATTTAATCCTTAGAACAATAAACACATTTACTATGTCACATTAAGGTATTAAAAGCTAATGTGAAAACAGAATAATGTAAACCTAGTGGGGAAGCTAGACTATGATAGCATTCATCTCCAGTGGCCCACTCATCCCAGAGTTTCCACAGTTTTTTAAAGGCACAGTGGGAGGAGCTCAGGCAGAAGAGACCAAGGCATTTAACCGGGCTGCAGGAGACAAAGCTCTTCTCCTTAAGCATCTAAGGCAAGCTCTGTGCAGAGTCAGCTAATCACTGGTGCCGCGGTTTCCAAAGAGAAGTATCGCATTCCCCAGCAGGTGTTGACGACTCGGGAGTCCAAGTGGGAAGGTGGCCATCGCCTGGAACAGGAGACGATAGGGTTAGGGTTCAGGGCTCCATCCTGCAGGAATCAAAAATCCAGGGAGATCCACCACCCCAATTGAGAAATAAAAATATAGGGCAACTAGTTAAATTTGAATTTCAGGTAAATAGTGAAATAATTTTTTGGCGTAAGTATGTCCCGTGCAATATATATGCAACTCAAACTTGACTGGGCAGCCTGTGTTTTATATGGCAATGCTAACAGGGACAACACACTTCAGAGCATTCACAGGGTGTGTTCCTTGCTTCCGCTTAAGACCTCTTGTTTTCGGGCACCTGGGTGGCCTAGTCTGTTGGATGTCTGCCTTCAGCTTGGGTCATGATCTCTGGGTCCTGGGATCGAGTCCTGCATTGAGCTCCCTGCTCAGCTCCCTGCTCCCTCTACCCTTCCTTCCTGCTCATGATCTCACTCTCTCAAATAAATAAATAAAATCGTAAAAAAAAAAAGCCCTTTGTTTCCCCTATCTTCTCTGTCATTACCCTGAAGTTCTGTTCATAAGGTAAGAAGAGGAGGTGGGTCCCATTTCCAAAATGATAATATCTGTAATATTATTTCCATTTTGCATAATTAAAATTTATATTCATCCAGAGCTTATCCAAAACAGAGTTTAGGAGGTGGCTTCTTTTTTCATATAAAATGGCATTTTACAGGTGAGAGTAGAATGTGGTTTTCTCTTCAAATAGTTCTTTTTTCCTGAACATTTCCTTGACAATGTTCATTTCTTACAATCCATTTGTGAAGAAGATAATTTGTGAAATTAATGGAGAACATCCACAGGAACATGTTCTTCATATAATCTTCTTTACTGAAAATACAAAACCAGGAATTAAAAATTAAACCTACTTGTATTGGTTGCCATGGGGAAATATTTAGTCTAAATCAGATGAAATATTGAAAACATACAGTTTGGTTTCTCTCTTCCCACCCAGGTCCTGCACCCTTCTTAATTTTCTCCCATGGAAACAGTATCTTTAGGATTGACCTGGAAGGAACTAATTATGAGCAATTGGTGGCAGATGCTGGTGTATCAGTGATCATGGATTTTCACTACAATAAGGGAAGAATTTATTGGGTAGATCTAGAAAGAAAACTTCTGCAAAGAGTTTTTCTGAATGGGACAAGGCAAGAGGTAAAGTACAACCCTAAAGCATTTAAGGGATTTTTGTATAGGTTGACAAACATGGTATCATTAATTTGTAATGAACAGATGAATGAAAATATTTGAAAAAATATTGAAATATTTCTGACATTTGTAGGTATTTGTTTAATTTGTATCTGTGGCATGTTACTGAACAAACTCATCAATGTGGCACTGATACTCAGAAGACCCCAAAAGGAGTCAGGATGTCAATGGAATTTTGAAACTATATAAATTTATAAGTCAGGTCACCACTTCATGGTTAAAAGAGATTACTTACATGATTACTTTCAGCTCCAGTGGTTCTCAGCTGAGGACAATTTTGCTCCTCCAGGAACATTTGGGAAAGTCTGGAAAGACTGTTGGTTATCACACCTGTGCTGGCAAGGAGAGAGAATGTGCTATTAGCATCGAATGGGCAGAGCCCAGGGATACTAGCCATCCTAAAATATAGAGGATGGCCCCCACACCAAAGTATTATCTGGCCTCAAATGTCAGTTGTGCTGAGTTTCGGAACCTGATTTGTTGAATGTCATGGGTTTTTAAAAAGCACCTGATATTTAGGAAGAAAATATTTTTAATTCTTTTTTTTTTTTTTCAAGATTTTATGTATTCATTATCCGTTTGAGAGAGAGCACGAGTGAAGGGGAGAGGCAAAGGGAGAGGGAGAAGCAGACTCCCCTCTGAGCGGGGAGCCTGACTTGGGGCTCAATCCCAGGACTCCGGGGTCATGACCTGAGCCAAAGGCAGATGCCCAACCATCTGAGCCCCCCATCCCCCAGGCGCTCCACCTTTTTTGATTCTTAAGGTGTTTGCACTCTGGGGGAAAAAAATAATAAAGCAGGTGTCAGATATAAAGTATTTTGCTTCAAGTACGTACAAAAGATCTTTGATCTTTCTCTGTGACTGGTGGAACCCTTAAATGAGTCCCAGGAGGAATGTTCTCTAGATTCCTGAGAGATGGATTACAGAGACACGTGACTGGAGAAACTTAAAGCGTTTATTCCCAGCACAAAGTGCCCACTGTTTCATTTGTTTTTCTTCAACTCTTTCTCCCTTCAGTTATTCTTAAAAGCTTCACTAAGTGCTAATTTCTTTTATCACATTCTGGGACTTACTAATGTCACCTTTAACAAGAATGGTTACTCATTATTCTCCAGCCATCTGTAAAATAGTTTTGAAAATCTTGAATCTCAAAATCTGGAGAGTTTCCTGCCACAGACTATGGAAAAAAGTTAAATACTTGTGAATTTGTGTCAAAATATTAGGAAAGGATTGACCTGGTGCCGAAAATCCACCATTATATCCCTCTCCTTTGGGTTAAAACAGTGTTACAAAAAACACCTGTTAAAATTCACCTGGGGGATGCCTGGGTGGCTCAGTTGGTTAAGCGCCTGCTTTTGGCTCAGGTCATGATCAAGCCCCATATCCAGCTCCCTGCTCACTGGGGAGCCTGCTTCTTCCTCTGCCTCTGCCTGCCATTCTGTCTGCCTGTTCTCTCTCTCTCTCTCTCTAACAAATAAATAAATAAAATATTAAAAAAAATACAATTTACCTGGGTGAGCTAATATATTAATATGCTGGCAGCTGGTTCAATGGCTTGGCTCGATTACTTTGCATGAGGTATAGGAATAGGGGAAGCTTGTGAGACTAATCTGCAAAATCTGAGTTCAGTGATGTCGTGTCAGTGGCTAGAAATCAGCTGTGGTGGGAATATTAACAAACCAAGGAAATCTGCAACCACACAGATTAGTTTCTCCCTACCTCCCACCCTCCACCCCCCAAGAAGACTGACCGGTTTACCTGCACATGCTGGAATTAGGACGTAAAAGAGGTTTTTGTTTGGTCATTTTATCACTACAGAGCAGGAAACGGTACCCAAGGGGCATAAGGAGAGGCTCTGGTCTTTGGGCTATAGGGTCACAATATGAGGGCACTGAAGACTTGTAGAAAAAGTGGGGCCTGATGGAAGAGAAGGGGCCAGGAAAGTGGGGCTCTAATGAGAAATTGATTTATTTTAGAAGTCTGTGCACAAAGGTCAAGGGCATCTTGCCAGATTTTGGCAAAGCTTAGAATTGAGTTCAGCTGAGAATGTGGAAAATTCCATTAGTAAATGGATAAACTGTCTTTAAGATAGCATGGAAATCTCTCTTATTATAGTTGAATTTGTTAATGCATTATGGTTGATTGCTTAATTTCAATAAGCCTAGGATAATTTTTCACTTTAAAGCCCAGAAATATTCATGAGGGAGGGTTAACATTGCTCCATCAAAACAATGGCACCGTATCTGTGACTATTTCATGATTTAAATAGTTTTATGAATGCACAAAAAAAATGACAAGTATTTAAAAGAATAGACTTTTATACATAAAGATAAAAACAATGTTGATGTGAATGAGAAAATAGTAATATTTTGAAATTTGATTTTACAGAGAGTATGCAATATAGAGAAAAATGTTTCAGGAATGGCAATAAATTGGATAAATGAAGAACTTATTTGGTCAAATCAACAGGAAGGAATGATTACAATAACAGATATGAAAGGAAACAATTCCCGAGTTCTCTTAAGCGCCTTAAGCTATCCTGCAAATGTAGCAATTGATCCAGTAGAAAGGTAACTGCTGTTTTCAGACATTGCAATATATATAAAAATTGGATGATAATTCATAGAATCAACATTTTGAGCTCAGAAGGACCTCCTCCCTGAGAAGGTTGCCTGGATTTGAACCAAGGCAGGCTTCCCTCTACAAGTGGGGCTCTTGACTACCATGATTTCCTACTAGAGAAGCCTAATTCCTTTTTTAACTTGAAATTACATGGAATTTCCATAGCAGGGCAATAAATATTGATTGAATTGGAATTTCCTTCAAAATAGTCCAACTCATCCTGAGTGGCTATCTAGGGACTGCTGTCACACTGAGAGTTGGCCATTTAAGTGACTTTACCTTCAATTACATGCCTATATAATGTGTTTGCTCTCAGGGTTATATTTTGGTCTTCAGAAGTGGCTGGCAGCCTTCACAGAGCAGACCTGAATGGCCTGGAACAGAAGATTCTGTTAGAGACGTCAGGAAGAGTAACAGCTGTGTCAGTGGATGTGCTTGATAAACGGCTTTTTTGGATTCAGTACAACAGAGAAGGAAGCAATTCTTATATTTGTTCCTGTAATTATGATGGAGGTTCAGTCCATTTTAGCAAACACCTTACACGGTAAGTTTGGGTTTTAGTGTAAATTAAAGCAATTGCCACTTAAAGTTTGTCCAGCTGAACTGGTAGAATGGCTTAGCACAGATTTGGAAGTCCAAAAGGCTGGATGAGTACAAGTCCTAGATTTATCATTTATTGGACAAGTGACTTTGGGAAGATTACATGACTTTTCCTCAGTTTCCTTTTTTGCTGTGTGTGTGTGTGCGTGTGTGTGTGTTTAAAGATTTTATTTATTTATTTGAGAGAGAAAACACAAATTGGGGCCGGGGGGAAGTGGGAAAGGGAGAAGCAGACTTCTTACTGAGCCGGGTACCTGATGTGGGGCTCTAAGGTCCTGACCTGAGTTGAAGGCAGACGCTTATCCATCTGAGTCATCCAGGTGCCCCTCCTCAGTTTCCTTTAATGTGGGGATAATAGCAGTAACTATTTTTTAGGGTTATTGTGAAGATTAAGTAAAGAAATGCAAATAAAAACATTTAACAGAGTTTTGGCATCTAATAAGTTCGCACATGTTGGTTATAGGTTATAGTTGTTCTCTTTTTGGAATTACTATGTCCTATATTTGTAAAGCAATTATGTTTCATTTGATATGTTATCTTGCCTGTAACTGACTCACCAGCTTGTGGTAAGAGGCAGAAACTAGTGAAGTGTGAAATGGATACAACCAGAATCCACTCTTGGAGTATTTCTATTTTCTTCTCTATTTCTACTTTAATCACACTTAAATGCTGATTAGCAAAAGAATGGGACAATGAATCTGAAGCTAGAAATTATACCCCATTAATTCAGATTATGAATAAATAAAATTTTAAACTTAATATCTGCTTCTAAACCTAAGTGGGATATAATCGAAAAGGTAGGTAATTAAAATTCAGTCAATAAATTGAAATGAAGTGAAACGTTAATAAGCCTGGGAAAAAATGTTCTGCCATTCTTTATATTTTTCTGTTTTGTTTGTTTGTTTGTTTTGTTTTTAGGCACAATTTGTTTGCAATGTCCCTTTTTGGTGATCGGATCTTCTATTCAACTTGGAAAAAGAAGACAGTTTGGATAGCTAACAAACACACCGGGAAAGATATGGTTAGAATCAACCTCGACCCATCATTTGTACCACCTGGTAGAATCAAAGTAGTTCATCCACTCTTACAGCCCAAGGCAGAGAGTGATGCTTGGGCACCTGGTGAGTCATCTTTGATCTTGAACCGAGTCTGGTATTTTGTCCCCACCTATCTACCTGCTGAAGCCAGACAATTAGGGGCCATCCTTCGTGTCTTCCACTGCGCCAATTTTCAGTCTACTGCCAAATCCTTTCCATTCTACCTTCTAAATACATCTCTAATATCCACTTTTCTCCTCTACAGTCCAACAACCAACATTTCTTGCCTGGCCTGTTGTAGTAGCCCCTCAACTAATCTTTCTGTTTTTTCCTCTTCCCTTTAAATAGTTAATCTGATCCATTAACTCCCCTGCTAAAAATCCTTCAAAAGCTTTCCTTTGCATTTAGATTGAAATGTAACATTTTACCAGGCCTATCAATATTTGATGAAACTGATCTAACACTACTCCTCCTCCCCTCGCTAGAATCTGACTCAAGTCTTTCCATAGTTGCTCAAATATGCTGTCCCTTTCATGCCTTTAGGCTTTTGCTGTCACTCCTTTCTCAGCCTAGACGTTGTCTTCAGTTCTAGCTTAAGTATCATGTCCTCAGATTAGCCTTCTCTGGTCATCCAGTCAAGAGGAACCTCTTCAGTACACTCTTCTCTGAACTTATCCCAAGATGTAATTACATATTATCTTGCTTTCTTTTTGATTTTATCTCCCACTTGATTATAAATATTGTGCAGGCAGGGACCATGCCTATTATTCATTTGTTTGTTTATTATTTAAACCTCCCTACATTCAGTGGTTACTGATAAATTTATAAATGAAGAATTTTAGATAACATTAGTAAAATGGAAGGTTTGACTGAATCTAGTCATAGTCCCAAATTTCTACTTCCAAATGCAGTCTCTGAATTCTTTTTTTTTTTTTTTTTTTTTTTAAAGATTTTTTTTTTTTTTAAAGATTTTATTTATTTATTTGACAGAGATCACAAGTAGGCAGAGAGGCAGGCAGAGAGGCAGGCAGAGAGAGAGAGAGGGAAGCAGGCTCCCTGCTGAGCAGAGAGCCCGATGTGGGGCTCGATCCCAGGACCCTGAGATCATGACCTGAGCCGAAGGCAGCGGCTTAACCCACTGAGCCACCCAGGCGCCCCAGTCTCTGAATTCTTTAGCATACACTTTTTTTAAAGTAGACTCCTCAATATGGTTCATATACCACACAAATGATGTACTAACATTTTCTATATGTAAAAGTTTAATTTCAAGCAGGCTCTGACATATATTTACTCTTATCCTCAATTAGCTGGGAGAGGTTCTGAGATGGAATTCTTTGTTTTCCTTCCATCTGTTGGGTACCACTAGGGTTTGGCAGTAGTGTGGGAAATGGTAGGGACTGTGGGTCCCTGCTGCAGTTCGTAGATGAATGTGTCTTTTCCCACCCTAGACACAGGTCCTGAAGAGAGCTGTGGAGACTGAACAGAAGGACAAGCATGAGATTGCTGAAGGGAGGCTGGAATCTAGGGGAACTAACATTACTATTTCTTATATCCTCAAAGAGCTAACTAATAGTGTGAGGACTTTTTTTTTTTTTTTTTAAGATTTTATTTATTTATTCGACAGACGGAGATCACAAGTAGGCAGAGAGGCAGGCAGAGAAAGAGAGGGGAGGAAGCAGGCTCCCCTCAGAGCAGAGAGCCTGACACAAGGCTCGATCCCAGGACCCTGGGATCATGATCTGAGCCGAAGGCAGAGACTTGAACCCACAGAGCCATCCAGGCGCCCCCTGTGAGGACTTTTTAACTGATTTCTTTAAAAACTTAGGTAGAAACCATAATTTAACTTGGGTGACGACTCTGCTTTCAATGCAAGTGATGAGGAACTTCCAAGGATGAAATAAATTCCAAGAGATGAAGTGTTTATTCAGATAAATTATTTTTTTAAAAAACTGATTTAATTTACAAAGAGGAAGTTGTGGGAAACAATTCAGCTGTGGGTTGGAGCATAACATTAAGTAACTACCTAGTGACAGTGTTATAAATGAGATGGTGACCGTATTCTACGCAATAAGGTGGCGAATCTGATATTCCGCCAGATACCTTCCATGGGAAATTTTGACTCAAGCTTTCTTCACATATGACTCATTGTCCAAGTGGTGGTGACTCACCACCAAATTAGAACCAAGAGTACTATGAATAAGTAATTATTGAGCCTCACTTGTAATCGTTATAGATACGTCCATCACTGTCACTTACATTTCTGTATAAGTGCATGCTTTCCAAAGTGTTTTTGTGACCGTTATCTTACTGGCTTGCCATGGTAACATTGTGACGCAGAAAGGTTGGCAACTATCGTACTCGTACTCATTTCATAATTGAGAAATCTGAAACCTGGAGAAGTAGAGTGATTATCCAAGATTACACAGCTTGTTAATGAGGGTTTTGGGAGAGAAAACAATCCTGGTGATGAGTCTGTCAGTTTATTGTTCTTTCTACCATAAACACTTGAGCTCTTCAGAATCCTCTGCTATTACTCAGCTTTTTGGAAAGGGAGGTCAAATATGATCATTAAAAGCATGACGTTTAGTAGAAAATCTACAGTGATTCATTAAATAACAGCTTCAACCAATCTGGCAAAACATGGACTTTGGTTGGGATGCCACGGCCAGCTGCAGAGCTGCTGGCAGACTTGAAATGCAGAAGGCAGGTGGCATTGGAGATATTGGCTCCAGCTGGTGACCAACGAGCAAAGCCACAAAACTTTGCAAGGAAGACTACAGTAATTTGTTGGTTTAAATACTCCTTGGCTTGTCCATTTGGTTGGGCTGGTTACAGAGGAACTGGCTGCCATAGGAGGCTGAGCCCCAAGTCCGCTTCACGTATATGCCAAGGGCAAAGGACTCTTGATTTCCAAAATTACTGTTACAGTAGCCACCATTAAATAGGTTTAAATTATGTTAGTGCCTGGTAGAACAGGAATTCTTCATGTGCGATTTAGGGACTGTCAATCTCTTGATTGTATGGGTGAAGATGAAAATGTGTAGTCGTCACTCCCTACCCAGGTGATGTAAAGCTGCTCTCAGCTTCTACAAGTGCCTTCACATTTAAAGACATGCTACTTCTAGAGGCTGGCTAGTTCCTCCTAGATAGTGAGCTTATGACTTCAGCTCCTCTGGAGAGGTGGATGGTGGTCGTACTTTGGTTTGCAAGGCATTTAGTAGTGAGATTACTTCAACGGGCAAATGACTGAGAAAAATCATGTAACCTAGTTGGCCTTATGTTTTACATAAAATTTAAGTATATGCATGTGAGTACCAATAGACTTTCTTCATGCAAATGCCTAAACTATCATTTATCAAAGCATGTTCTACAAAACACTGGTTCTCTGGGATTTAATGGGGTCATTTGGGGGCAAAAAAGTTTCAGGGTCAAATGATTTAGACATACTGGGTTAAATAAAATTCAATAGGAGTCTTTTCCCCGAGTGACTTCTCAGAATCATTCATATGGTCAAGTGCGTTGTTAGTCTCTAAGGGCCATACAACCTATGGCATTTTCCTATTTTATTTTCTATGCACCAGCCCACTTGACTCCTGAATCTATTGTTTTTAGCCCAGACCTTTTTCTTGAGATCTAGACCAATTAAAAAAAGAGAGACTGAGGCACAATAACAGTTGAGCTGCAGAGAAAATTGATTTAAAACATTGGGGATTTATTCATAGCATGCGAACGTGAGCAGCCCCAATGAAGTCCACCCAAAGGCAAGGGTGAAGTTTACAAATGAGCAAAGCCACAAAACTTTGCAGGGAAGACTACAGTAATTTGTTGGTTTAAATACTCCTTGGCTTGTCCATTTCGTTGGGCTGGTTACAGAGGAACTGGCTGCCATAGGAGGCTGAGCCCCAAGTCCACAAAGCAGAGCCACTGTTTCACCATCAGGGTGGTTTCCTGATGTGGTCACCTCATCTGGGCCACACCTGCTTGCTGTCTGCACCCTGCAGGCTCAGGGTCCTGCAGTGGCACTTGGAAAACTTCCTTATCAACGCCCATATATTTATCTGCCTTCTGAGCCTTTCTGCTTGAGTATTTTGCAAATGCTTTAGGCACAAAAAAAAAATAATTGACCTACTAACTTTCACAGCTTATCTCCCAAGCTTCAGTGTCCCCATCTCAATGAGTGGGGACTCACCTCCATCTCCCAAGACAGAAATCCGGGCATGAGCCTTTCCTCACTCTTTCCTCACTCCCTCTCCATGAAATTAACCTCCAGCCTCTAACAATTCCCCTGCCTGCAGTCTAACCACTAGTGCCCTATTTGGCAGCAATCCATCCCTACATTCTACTTAATCCGTATCCCTGCCTCCCTTCTCCGTGCTGCAGGGGGCATAACCCTTCAGAAACGAGAGCCCAATCATGCCATTCCTTGGTTAAAACGAATCAACAATTCTGTTGCCCGTCATGAAAATCCAGTCTCTTTATTTACCCTGTTCACTGCGGTTCGCAGAAGGTTCTCCACTGCATCTCTCACCCTTGTCTGCATTACATTCCCTGCAGCTACCCTGCTCAAAGATTTAATTTCCTCCCACAAAACATGCTCGCTCTTCCCCCCAGGCCTTCATGGCATGTTCAGAAACATGTTTTCTCCTTCTCTGCACAGACTTACTCTCTCTTCATCCTCTGAGAAGTAGCTCAAATGCTACATCTTTCAGAAACACTTTCTCTGCCCCACTCATGGTGAGCCTTGGTTAGCTTTTCTCAGAACAACACATTTCCCTCACTTGGCATTTCCTGTTAGTCTTCCTTACTCCTATGAGGACCGGAGGATACCTCTTCACTGTACTCCTAGTGCCTAGAAGACATTTTACAAATAACAGTTTAAAAAAAAATTTGCAAGAAGCTCAGAGATATGTTCCAAGTGTTTTGTATAGCCTATTCCATAACAGAAAAAAAAAAGATTTGTTCTATTGTATAGAACAAATTAAAAAAAATAGTTGAAAAAAGAAAAATGGATAAACACCCTTTGTCACTCTCTCCTCTAAATAATATCCTGACACCAAATTTTAAAGAGGTATCATGTCTTAGTGCATGTTGTCTTCCTTAGGTGTTATAAGCCCCTGCCTTCCCTTGGTCTGACAGACAGTCTGCTCCCTTTGGTGTTTTATGACTCAATCCCCAATGTTTTAAATCCATTTTCTCGCTTAACTCTCTGTGTGCCTCAATATATTTTTCTTTTTTCCTTGAATTGGTCTGGATCTCAAGAAAGAGGTCTGAGCCAAAAATAATAGATTTGGGAGCCACATGGGATGCTGCGTAGGAAATAAAATAGGAAAATGCCACAGACTGTATCATCCTTAGAAATAATAGAAATCATCACAATTATCGAGTGTGTAAGGAATTATCTGTGCTGACATTACTCATATCATCTCATTTAATTTTCACAACAATCCTATGAACTAGGTGTGATTATTACCACTGTTTGATTAAAAAGCTGAGTTGCAGAAGTATCATAATAGCGTGTTCAAGGTCACACTGTGGAGGAATTGGGGTTTGAACCTAGGCAGAGTGACACCATACTTTTTCCCCAACCACAGTGAATAAATTCAGCAATATTTTATATAATGGCAATGATATTACTATTCTCTTTCATTTCATATCTTAGATTTTGCCTTATTTGTTCAGGGGAAACCTTTAATTTGGCATATTCTTATCTATCCATGGCCTCCTGGTGGTTAAATGCTTTCGTGTGCATAGATCATGGGGCCAAAATATCTCTCTCTCTTTCATACCGCCCCCCCCACACACCCTTCTCTCCTGGCTGTCATAGAATTGGTCTCTCATTATTTCAAGCTCAACTTCCAGGGATTTTTGCAACGAGTTTTACTGCTCATATATACTGCTATAAAAAGTTGATATATTTTTGCTTTCTTCTCTACTCTTGAGATGTAGATTCCAGTTTTATGTTCATAAGAGATTTTCCAAGACATATTCTTTGGAAAATGAAGGGTGTCTACCATCAGGACTGTGTGAAATACTTCAGATTCATTTCATGAACAAGAATATTGCTGAATTTCTTTGGTTCTAGATTTCATGCAGGAGAATTGCTTCCACCTGGAGATCTACCTGCTTATGGAAGTGATAAGTAGAGTTAAAACTGCTCAGGTGGGACTCCGATTCATTTTGATTATGTCATTGCTAGAATGTCTACTGTCAATCCTTGGTTATTTGGAAACCTCTAGAAAAGAATCATGCAGAAATTTGAGTATTTTTTTCTTACAATTTTTTTCCAAAAAATTTTTATGGTGGTTAACTACACATAACATAAAGTTTACCATCCTAAGTATTTTTTTTTAATAATTTTTAAATTTTTTATAAACATATATTTTTATCCCCAGGGGTACAGGTCTGTGAATCACCAGGTTTACACACTTCACAGCACTCACCAAATCACATGCCCTCCCCAATGTCCATAATCCCAACCCCTTCTCCCAAACCCCCTCCCCCCGGCAACCCTCAGTTTGTTTTGTGAGATTAAGAGTCACTTATGGTTTGTCTCCCTCCCAATCCCATCTTGTTTCATTTATTCTTCTTCTACCCACTTAAGCCTCCATGTTGCATCACCACTTCCTCATATCAGGGAGATCATATGATAGTTGTCTTTCTCTGCTTGACTTATTTCGCTAAGCATGATACGCTCTAGTTCCATCCATGTTGTTGCAAATGGCAAGATTTCATTTCTTTTGATGGCTGCATAGTATTCCATTGTGTATATATACCACATCTTCTTGATCCATTCATCTGTTGATGGACATCTAGGTTCTTTCCATAGTTTGGCTATTGTGGACATTGCTGCTATAAACATTCGGGTGCATGTGCCCCTTTGGATCACTACATTTGTATCTTTAGGGTAAATACCCAATAGTGTAATTGCTGGGTCATAGGGCAGTTCTATTTTCAACATTTTGAGGAACCTCCATGCTGTTTTCTAGAGTGGCTGCACCAGCTTGCATTCCCACCAACAGTGTAGGAGGGTTCCCCTTTCTCCGCATCCTCGCCAGCATCTGTCATTTCCTGACTTGTTGATTTTAGCCATTCTGACTGGTGTGAGGTCATATCTCATTGTGGTTTTGATTTGTATTTCCCTGATGCCGAGTGATATGGAGCACTTTTTCATGTGTCTGTTCGCCATCTGGAGGTCTTCTTTGCAGAAATGTCTGTTCATGTCCTCTGCCCATTTCTTGATTGGATTATTTGTTCTTTGGGTGTTGAGTTTGCTAAGTTCTTTATAGATTCTGGACACTAGTCCTTTATCTGATATGTCGTTTGCAAATATCTTCTCCCATTCTGTCAGTTGTCTTTTGATTTTGTTAACTGTTTCCTTTGCTGTGCAAAAGCTTTTGATCTTGATGAAATCCCAGTAGTTCATTTTTTCCCTTGCTTCCCTTGCCTTTTGCGTTGTTCCTAGGAAGATGTTGCTGCGGCAGAGGTCGAAGAGGTTGCTGCCCGTGTTCTCCTCAAGGATTTTGATGGATTCCTTTCACACATTGAGGTCCTTCATCCATTTTGAGTCTATTTTTGTGTGTGGTGTAAGGAAATGGTCCAATTTCATTTTTCTGCATGTGGCTGTCCAATTTTCCCAGCACCATTTATTGAAAAGGCTGTCTTTTTTCCATTGGACATTCTTTCCTGCTTTGTCGAAGATTAGTTGACCATAGATTTGAGGGTCTATTTCTGGGCTCTCTATTCTGTTCCATTGATCTATGTGTCTGTTTTTGTGCCAGTACCATGCTATCTTGATGATGACAGCTTTGTAATAGAGCTTGAAGTCCGGAATTGTGATGCCACCAACGTTGGCTTTCTTTTTCAATATCCCTTTGGCTATTCGAGGTCTTTTCTGGTTCCATATATGAGACCGATATCCTTGATGAACACAGATGCGAAAATACTCAACAAAATACTAGCCAATAGGATTCAACAGTACATTAAAAAGATTATTCACCACGACCAAGTGGGATTTATTCCAGGGCTGCAAGGTTGGTTCAACATCCGCAAATCAGTCAATGTGATACAACACATCAATAAAAGAAAGAACAAGAACCATATGATACTCTCAATAGATGCTGAAAAAGCATTTGACAAAGTACAACATCCCTTCCTGATCAAAACTCTTCAAAGTGTAGGGATAGAGGGCACATACCTCAATATCATCAAAGCCATCTATGAAAAACCCACCGCAAATATCATTCTCAATGGAGAAAAACTGAAAGCTTTTCCGCTAAGGTCAGGAACACGGCAGGGATGTCCATTATCACCACTGCTATTCAACATCGTACTAGAGGTCCTAGCCTCAGCAATCAGACAACAAAAGGAAATTAAAGGCATCCAAATCGGCAAAGAAGAAGTCAAATTATCACTCTTCGCAGATTATATGATACTATATGTGGAAAACCCAAAAGACTCCACTCCAAAACTGCTAGAACTTATACAGGAATTCAGTAAAGTGTCAGGATATAAAATCAATGCACAGAAATCAGTTGCATTTCTCTACACCAACAGCAAGACAGAAGAAAGAGATATTAAGGAGTCAATCCCATTTACAATTGCATCCAAAACCATAAGATACCTAGGAATAAACCTAACCAAAGAGACACAGAATCTATACTCAGAAAACTATAAAGTACTCATGAAAGAAATTGAGGAAGACACAAAGAAATGGAAAAATGTTCCATGCTCCTGGATTGGAAGAATAAATATTGTGAAAATGTCTATGCTACCTAAAGCAATCTACACATTTAATGCAATTCCTATCAAAGTACCATCCATCTTTTTCAAAGAAATGGAACATCCTAAGTATTTTTAAGTGTACATGGAGCATCTGGGTGGCTCAGTCTGTTGGGCATCTGCTTCAGCTTTAAATCATGATCTCAGGGTTCTGGGATTGAGTCCCGCATCAGTGTCCCTGCTCAGTGGGGAGTCTGCTACTCCCTCTCCCTCTGCCTCTCCCCCCTGCTCGCTCTCTTTCATTCTCTCTCTACAAATAAGTAAATAAAACCTTTAAAGAGAAAGTATTTTGCAGTGTACAGTTCAGTGCCATTAAGTTATCCATACTGTCATGCAACATCATACTATCCATAACTCTTCTTATCTTATAAAATCAAAATTCCATACATGTTCTCTGTACCATCTCCCAGCCTCTGGCAATCACCATTCTACTTTCTGTCTTTATGATTTCGACAGCTCTCAGTGCCTCCTAGAAGTAGAATCGTACAGTTGTCTTTTTGTGACTGGCTTTTTTCACTTAGCATAATGTTCTTGTTTCATCCATGTTGTAACATGTGTCAGAACTTTCTTCCTTTTAAAGGCTGAATAGTATTCCACTGGGTGTGTATATTACCACATTTTGTTTATCCATTTATCTGTCGATGGCTATGTGGGTTACTTCCATGTGTTAGCTATTGTGAATAATGCTGCAGTGAACCTGGGCATACGAATATCTCTTCAAGACTCTGTTTTCAATTCTTTCGGATATATACCCAGAAGTGAATTGCTAGATCATATAGTATCTCCTTTTTAATTTTCTGAGGACCCACCATACTACATTCCAGACAGTGGCTATGCCATATTACATTTCTACCAACACTTATTTTCTGTTTTCAAATGATTTTAAATGATCAGTTCAAACATCCAAATCTCTGTTATTTCTCATGGAAATCTTGGTAAAATATGGATGGCTATATCTTCCTAAGATTATTTTTAGATAGTTATTGACATTTTGTTAATGAGTAGGATCATACAAAGATACATGCTGCTGGGGCAATCATCAGACTGGTTTGAGGCAAAGCTGGATTTTATTTTTATTTTATTTTTAAAGATTGTATTTATTTATTTGACAGAGTGAAGGACAGTTAGAGAGGGAACTCAAGCAGGAGGAGAGGGAGAAGAAGACTCCCCACTGAGCAGGGACCAACCCGGGCTGATAACCCGAGTGGAAGGCAGATGCTTAACGACTGAGCCACCCAGGCACCCCCAAAGCTGGGTTTTAAATGCGAGTTTGCTCTGATACGAAATTCTGCCCCTTGAAATGCCTTTTAAAAACTTGGAATGGTTCTCTATCACTTTTTTGTCTTCTTTCTTGCCCTCCACTCTAATTTTTGCTGGTTTCCACATGCCTGACTGTGGACTCTGTTTATTTTCTAATCTGAGGCATTTCTTTGCCATTTATTTGTTGAGGAAACAGGATCATTTGTCCTGTAGAATTTTCCACATTTTGGATTTTACAGAGATAACACTATGGTGTCATTTAACATGATTCTGTATTTCCTATACACAGCTAGTTTGGGTCTAGAAGCCTGATCAGATACTTTTTGTATGAATGGTGGCACTGGAGATAGTACTGTATGCTTTACTACTGATCAATCACACCAGGGGCCATGTGATGCCTAGTTGTGGTTTTTACTATGACGTTCAAAATTTATCAGCAGTTTAGGTGTTGCAAAGTGGTCCATCCATTGTAAAGTTTCCCATCAGCCTTTCACATAATAGCTTTAGAAACGATTGATTATCATTGCCTAGAACCTTTTGTCATTAGATTTTCAAGGAGATGACATTGTATCACTGCTTATGCATTTGTTAGCTGATGAACTTTTCTACATCAGCTACAATTTCCCTGGGGAGGATCTTTTATAGGAAAAGTAAATTAAATATTTGATTCTTTCCTTTATCTGTTTTCAGAATAAAGGGTTTTTTTTTTTTTAAAGCATCTTGATAAACTCAGAGATTTAAAAAATATTTGACATGTTTCTATTCATTGCTGTTAATATTTTGACACTCACATCGCACCATCTTTCTCCAGGAGGAGCCCCAAACTGAGGCTTCTAGCCTTTGTGGGAGAGATGACCAAGAGGGACCTCAGCTGCCCTCTCCTAGTAACTGGCCCTGGCAGCCGGGAAAGCTGAGTTGAGGCTCTGTCTGGGCTCATCATGCAGTCCTTTCTGGGGAGTACAATGGGAGTGGGTTGGTGACATGGGAGAGGCAGGGACACCTTGCATTTCCATCTTTATGCTAGGAGCTAGCCATGGTCACACTTGTCAGAAATGGGTACAAAATAAGAAATGACTGAGTGGGTCCAAGGGGCTCATCTGGAGTAAAAAGTCTATATATTTTTTTAAAGTCTTCAGAGGCTATTGATTCTTTGAGGGGTTTAGATGAATGAGGATACCAAGTAGATGAATTCTGGCTAAGTGGCCTTTGTTTTTACTGTAGTTAAGAATTCCAAGAGACTATTCTTGTATTTTCTTCCTCATTATTTTTCCATTAATAAGGAAGAATAAACCTATATTATACAGTCTGGGAAGGTGTTTGAGGAAATTGAAGAAGTCATTTATTCAGGAAACTCATTACTGAGGAAGACAATAAATAAATGAAACAAAACATAACTAGGTTCTGGGGCACATGGGTGGCTCAGATGGTTAAGCGACTGCCTTTGGTGGAGTTCCAGGATCAAGTCCCACATTGGTTTCCCCGCTCAGTGGGGAGTCTGCTTCTCCCTCTGATCCTCCACCCTCACGTGCTTTCTCTCTCTCTCAAATAAATGAATAAAATCTTAAAAAAAAAGAAAAATTATAATATTGTATATATAATATATATTTATTCTATAAAAACCTAGCTATATATATGCACATACATATGAGTATACACATAAACATACACACAAGCGTGTGTGTATCTATCAGTCAAAACATGGGTCTACAGCCAGAAGGCTTGAGCTTGCGTCCCAGGTTTACCCCTTATTGATCCTTAAGACACGGTTTCCTAATCTGTAATGTGAAAGATACATGTGCGCTGCATAGCTCAAGGGCTTGTTATGAAAATTAAATGAGATAATGTAAATGGTTTATAAAATGTTCTTTGAATTTTTTATTGTATGTGCTAAATACTAGGGGTGCTGATAATGAGGTATAAGAATGGTTAAAGGGAATGGGTTCAAACTGAAGATACTAGAAAGGCTTTCTCGATGAGGTGAGTCTTACACTGAATTTGAGAAAAGTCGATGGGGATAGCCACCTACATTATTTCAGAATTGGGCCAGGGTGAAATCTACAGATTAACTCAGCAGTAGAAGAGCTCAGAGAGCCTCTGTGTTAGGCAGGCAGGTATCCAAGGCACAATTGGTGGTGGACATTAATGCCACGATTAGGAGCTTTAATTTGATCTCAGAGGTAATTAAGCTGCCCTGCTGAGCTGTGGGAAGGGGTGTTATCTGAGGTCAGCAGCAGCTGGATGAATGCTAGCTTTGGCCTAATTTGAAGCTAAAGAACAGCAGAAGATTAAGAAGATTAAGCAAAAATATAGCCTTCAATCCTCTATGTTTTGCCACTTCCTAAAATGACCTTTTAAAGTGTTTAGCGCTTGGGGCACCTGGGTGGCTCAGTGGCGTAAAGTCTCTGCCTTCGGCTCAGGGCATGATCCCATGATGGAGCCCCTCATTGGGCTCTCTGCTCAGCAGGGAGCCTGCTTCCCCCTCTCTCTGTTTGCCTCTCTGCCCACTTGTGATCTCTGTCTGTCAAACAAACAAATAAATAAATAAATAACAACATGTTTAGTGCCTGAATTCAGGTGGCATCCTCAGCCTAACCATTTAGAGGAGAATGGTGATGCTGTTCTGGCTATCTTCATCGTTGAAGAGTGATATATATGGCTCATGAGGACCATGCAAACCATGGGCACCATGGTAGCTTGGAAGGGGTACTGGGCGAGTGGACGCTGACTGTCTGAGTTCTAACACTAAGTGGGAAATTGTAGGAGAAATGAAATAAAGGAGTTAAGTTGCAGGTGACATGATCACAGGTTTTTTTTGGTGCATGAAGCCTATGTCTATAGTATACCTGTGTTGTGAAAGGCACCATGCTGGGTGCTGTTTGGGCTATAAAATGTGAATGGGATTCGCCCCTTAGCCTCAAGAAGCTTATTGGTTAATAGAAAAAAGAAGCATATTTACATCATCGTCATGACCATGGAATGAGTGCGATGATGATGGTAAGAGCACAGGTACGTGGAGGCGAGAGGTAGGAGAAAAGCACAAAAAAGTGATAAATAATAGTGGATCTAGATGAAGAATGCAGAATTTCCTGTACCCTGGATGCTAATTGTATTTCTTCATTAAGCAGTTTGACTCCTTATTAACACATTATAAGCAGTAATTAGGGTTTGAGACTCCTTAGAGGTACAAACTTAGAGGAATTTACCACAAACATCTGATTCTGTATAGAACCATAAATTTTTTTTTTTTTTAAATAAGGGATCTCGGGCACTATTCCAAACTTTTATTTCATGAATTAAGAAACCAAGATGAAAGAGATCATGATGCGATGTACAGGCAGAACCAGAAAACTTGGTTTTCCTAGTCCTTAATCCTGTACTCACCTGTCATGCTGGGTTTGGTAAGATTTTTATGAGGGATATTGCTAGGAAACATAAGTCCTCATTTTTTGCGGGGGGGGGTTATATCAAGAAAGTAGTAGCACTTTGGTGCCTTTAAAAGGCTGAGTCAGAGGACTGCTTCTTCACCTTGTAGATAGGGTGCTGTTGGATTCATGAATCATTTAATAAAGCCTATTAGATCTTCAAATTAAAAGAAATGTCAACTTGGACATTTCTATATTTTTATTGTTATTCCCTTGCAAACTTCATAAAAATTAAAGTTTTAAAATTTTAAAGATTAAAATAAAAAAAATGTTTTTTTTTTTCCTGACATTCAGAGTCGGTACATTTTGTCTTTTAATCTTAGTCATTTACTTTTAAAATCTGGGTCATTTTATTTTTTCATTTTGCTTAGTTAAAATTTTAATATATGAAGCATGCAGGAACCTGAAAGCAATGTAGCTATCTATACATGTGTGCTTGGTCTGGAAACCATATATAAGAAATAAAATGTTTGGGATCAATATCTAAGAACTATTCAGTGTAAATCTGAACTGATTCAGTAGGTAATATTTGCAACAGTATCAAATACTCGGCAAGATTGATTTTGTATTTAATTCCATCATGAGCTCTGAATAGACAAGTTTAAAATAACCAAGTTCACAACACAGACTTGCTAAAAGGAGGTATTAATAACTGAGGGGAGGCTGGGATGTTTCATTAGCGCAGTAGGCCGTTTCTCAAAGTGTGGTGTAAGACTCTCCACAACAGACTCACTCTGATTCAGCTGAAAATGCGGAGTCCTTAAAGGGTTTTATTCTTGGATTCCAAAAAAGAAAAAAAAAAAAAAAAGAAAATGCAAAGTTCTGAGTCTTTCTCTTGATGGATCAAGTCAGAATCTCTAAAGGGCCAGTAGTCTCAATGCACACTGGGGACATTTTCAAGAGGGCAAGAATAGGGGCGCCTGGGTGGCTCAGTGGGTTAACCTCTGCCTTTGGCTCAGGTCATGATCTCAGGGTCCTAGGATGGAGTCCCTCATTGGGCTCTCTGCTCAGCAGGGAGCCTGCTTCCCTCTCTCTCTGCCTATCTATTTGTGATCTCTCTCTGTCAAATACATAAATAAAAATCTTTTTTAAAAAAGAGGGCAAGAATATGTATTTACTGTGTCATGGTGTTATTGGTCAAGAAGAATGTATAGGGACTTGAAAAAGAAGGAAATTGGTAGAGTCAGAGTGAGGAGACATCTTATAAGTAGATAAACAGAGACTAGAGGAAAAATCTTACATGGAAATGGTCTCAGCTTCTTGAACTGCGGAGCAAAAGCTCTTCCTGGTTTGTTGCTTGTGCCATTCACAGCATGTTTTTAGCAGCCCTTTCGTTGGACCCTTGGCTCTTCTCATTTTTCAGAGGCTCTCTCTGATCTCAACCCTGCTACGACCCCAGCTTTTCCCTGCCGTCTGTCACCTCTTGCCAGAGTTCTGACCTCTCTATCTATTTGGGTCTTGAAATCTGCCCTCAGGATTAACTCTGTATTTCCCAGAACATTTTACAAAGGTCCCATCATTGTTACAATGGGCAAAAGTAGGAAGGAACAAAATTTGAACAGGGATATATGCATTACTAGTTTGTCTCTTGACGCTGGCTCTGAAAATCAAAGGTGCAACATTGTCCTTTTGTTGTTCCACGTATTTGGCTAATCCAGTCCAAGCACCTACCTCACTAAGCAGATTTGACTATCTACTCTGGGTTGTTTTGTAAAACATGGAATACCAGCAGCAATGGACTCAGAAATTTGGGGATAAGACACAAGGCTTGTGGTGTATTTTAAGTCTGAAAGATGTTGTTCTTTAAATAAGGATCCTAAAATATATATATATATATATATATATATATTTAGATCGATCGGACCTATAACTATTATACTTAAGAAAAGATGTTCTTAAGATTAAAGATTTTTTGTTTCTTAAACAGATCTTTCATTTTCAGAATTTTTGTTTATGTGCTTTTTCATTTTTTTAATAAAAATAAACCGGAATGAATGAAATAAAGGGGATTAAGAATACAGTTCTCTTGATGAGCACTGAGAAATGTAAAGAATTGTATTTGTATAAAGATAAATGTATATAAAATAAGTAAGCAGAGGGGGCACCTGGGTGGTATAGTTTAATTGCCTGACTTTTGGTTTCGGCTTGGGTGGTAAGCTCAGGTCATGATCTCAGGGTGCTGAGAACCAGCTGGGCATCAGGGTCATGTTCAGCCCAGAGTGTGCTTAAGACTCTCTCTCCCTCTACCCCTCCCCACTGCTCTCTCTCTCAAAAAAAAACTAAAAAAAAAAGTAAAGCAGAATGAAACACTAAGTTGCATTTAGTGTTTATAGCTCAAGGAATGAAATCGCCAGCTAATTAGGATGTCCAATCCTGAGCGCTTTGGTAGGAATAATAAATTAGAGAAGTGGGCTGCCTCTCTGAATGCTTCAGAATCCAGGCTCATACTGCTTGGCTCCAGAGCAGAGCCACTCCGGGAAAGACAGCACCCCTACTCTTGTCACGGGAGGTATTAGACTTCCAAGAACCACAAAGGGATCAAGCAGTTTCCCTGTTACAATACATCTCCACTCCAAATAAACCATCTTCTCTTTTAGATCAGAAACTCTGCAAATGGAGGAAAGGTAGCTGCAGAGGCAGCATGTGTGGTCAAGGCTCTAAATCCTATTCGTGCACGTGTGCGGAGGGATATACTTTAAGTCCAGATGGAAAGTACTGTGAAGGTAACGTACGGGAGGTGGGGTGGGGTGAGGGGTAGCTACCCAAAGCAATGACAGCCCACCTGAGCCAGTAGCTGGTCTTCAGTGGGTCCTCCAGAGCCTTGAAGTAGAACCAACTTGAACTTTCTTCCTCTTTTGCCCCAGAAAAATAATTTTCTTTTTCTTCTTTTGTGAAAACCTTCATAATAACTTTCAGATCATCTCTATGTGTTGTGTTCCTAGATCCAGTACTCTTAGAAGCTACTCAGAGCTTGATATGAGGCAGGGATTCTCTGAGTGGACTCCAGAGACCTATGAGGGTTTCACAGTGGCAAAATGTTAGCATTTTCAAATTTTTAAAGGGAGTACAGTTCCACAGCTATCATTATATCCTCAAAGAGTAAAAGTGATTCCCACACCACATCTCATAAAAGTCTGGTAGGAATCTTGAGAAGCTATGTAACCAAGACTGTTTATCTATTTTGAGAATTCAGGCCCATTTCAGTGAACCGGGGAGAAATACTGTATTCTTTGTCCTGGTAGGTCAGTCCAGTGAGTTACTAATGAAAATCTTTCAATGGCTATAGCACACATTCAGTAGAGTTAGTTGGGGTGTGATGTCAGGTAAACCTGACACTGAGGTCTAAGTTACCATATCCTGCTCACCTGGGACCAGTGGGAGAGAGCCATAGCATAGCAGCCTGAAAGCTGGGTTTCAACCACAGTGAAGCTGCTGGGGAATGTTCTACATTCAGGGAAGGGCTCCTGTCAGCTCTGAGAAGGCTGAAGAGCAGATCAGGGGATGTCATATCCCCATCTCGAACTTTCAAGAGTCCCCGCCTTCAAAGCCTACATCTTTTCATGGGAAATTGTGTTACTTTTTCCTGAAGGCAATTCTGGTATGAAAATACAGGTTTATATGAATGTATAAACTGAGACAGTAAAAATGGCTTTCATGACAGTCGAACTGACTTCTTTCATTCTTTGTGAGGGTAGCAAAAACATGGTCAGTTACAGCACTTCTAAGTGTGTGATATTCTACTTTGTGCTGACTTATTAGCAATATTACAATTTATTTAAGAAAATAACCATCTATGTTTTATTGTTGTCATTGCATAGATGTCAATGAATGTGCCTTTTGGAATCATGGCTGTACTCTTGGGTGTGAAAACGTTCCGGGATCTTATTACTGCACATGCCCTGTAGGATTTATTCTGCTTCCTGATGGGAAACAGTGTCATCGTAAGTATTTATTGCACTATTTTCTTTCATTTTCAGTGATGTTTCTCAGGTGGCTATGATCTGGGTTACAGATAGCCATAGCCTTGATCAGCAGTATATATCAGAATTACTTTGATGTTTTATTATGTACATGAATGACATAACCGAAGACCTTTTAAATCAAAACCCCTAAGGTTGGGGAAATAGGTATATAAATCTCTCTATATATACATTTCTTGTTTATTTATCCATATTTTCTTGTATATCTCTGAAAGATAAGCATGTAAAAACACAATCATGATACATTATTATATCTGAAACATTCGCTCTAATTCCCTGCTATCATCTATTATCCTGTCACAATACCATTGTCACACCTGAAAAAATGAGCAATAATTCCCTAATAACACCAAATGTCTAGACAGTGCTCAACTTACTTTAAAAAGTTTTTTTAAACAATTGGTTTGTTTGAATAACCATCCAGACAAGAGCTATGTGTTATATTAGCTTAATACTTCTCTTTTGTTCTACAGATTCCCTCACCTCTGTTTTTTTTCTCCTTGAAAGTATCTGTTGAAGGAACTGTTTTTTTTCCTGTGGTTTCTCACATTTTGGATTTTCCTGATCACACTTCTGTGATGTCCCTGTCTTTCTGCAAACTTGTGGTTAGATACAATGCTTGAGCAGATTCAGCTTTGACATTTTTGGCAGGATTGCTTCCTAGGTGTGTTTATACTTCCATCAGAAGACACATAGTATCTGGTCATTTCTCTTTCTGTCATCCATTATAAAGTTCCTTAATAGTCTTTTTTTTCTCTTTTTTCAACAAGTTCTGGCCAATTTTTTTTTTTTAAGATTGTATTTATTTATTTGAGAGAGAAAGATAGAGCATGAGCATGGGTAGAGGGAGAGGAAAAAGCAGGGTCCCTGGTGAGCAGGGAGCCTGATGTGGGGCTCAATCCTAGAACTCTGAGAACATGACCTGAGCCAAAAGCAGGCACTTAACCAACTGAGCCACCCAGGCACCCCTCACCAGTTTTTTTTTTTTTTTTTTAAGATTTTATTTATTTATCAGAGAGAGAGGGGGGAAGAGAGTGAGCACAGGCAGACAGAATGGCAGGCAGAGGCAGAGGGAGAAGCAGGCTCCCTGCCGAGCAAGGAGCCCGATGTGGGACTCGATCCGAGGATGCCGGGATCATGACCTGAGCGGAAGGCAGCTGCTTAACCAACTGAGCCACCCAGGCGTCCCTCACCAGTTTTAATAAAGAAAAATTTTACATGATTTACTTTTCACCAGTCTGTTCTGGACATATTTCTTTCTCTTTAAAAAATATGTATTTTGTTTTATTTTTATTCTTTTAAAAAATTTCTGGTATAATTAACATACAGTTTTATATTAGTTTCTGTACAATATAGTGATTAAACAATTCTCTGCATTACTCAGTGTTCATCAAGATAAGCGTCCTCTTAATCCCCTTCACCTGTTTGCCCTGTGCTTCCACCAATTTCCCCTCTGGTAACCATCAGTTTGTTCACTATAGTTAAGAGTCTGCTTCTTGGTTTCTCTTTTTCTTTTTTCATTTCTTTTGTTTCCTAAATATTACATACGATGAAGTCATATGATATTTGTCTTTCTCTGAGTGACTTATTTCACTTAGCCTTATACCATCTAGAACCCTTCATGTTGTTGCAAATGGCAAGATTTCATTCTTTTGTATGGCTGAGTAATATTCTATCAAGTATGTACACCACTTCTTTATCCATTCATTTGTTGGTGGACACTTGAGTTGCTTCCATAATTTGGCTGTTGCAAATAATATTGCAATAAACATAGGGGTGCATATATCTTTTTGAACTAGTGTTTTGTATTCTTTGGGTAAATACCCACTAGTGGAATTACTGGACCATATCCTAATTCTATTTTTAATTTTTTGAGGAACCTCCATACTGTTTTCCACAGTGGCTGCACCAGTTTTCATCCATACCGGCAGTGCACAAGGGTTCCTTTTTCTCTACAGTCTTGCCATGTTAGGTCCGTTATTAAACGAAACGAGACTGAGACAAAGTGAAAGTTATTTAAAGCTTTATTTTATGATAAGTATTAGAAGTTAGACTGATTGGTCAGGGGAATGAAACTGAGACAAGGTGAAAGTTATGCAAAGCTCTATTCCATGCTAAGCATTAGAAGTTAGACTGACCATCAGGGCTGTCTCTGAAGAGAGCGACCCCTCCCAATCTTACAGATTACCTTTTATTGGGTGAAACTGCAACCCATATCTTGGTATCTCAACCTACTGGGTTTGTGTGTCTCTTGCTGATTGGCTAGTTCCATCTGGTCTGGTGACTTGTTATTTAAGATTACCCCATACCAGGAACCGTTACAAACCGTTACAAACTGTTACAAACCGTTACTTTTTGGGAAGGCTTAGTCAGTTAACATATTCAGTGTGAATAATAAGATTGTCATCCTTCCCAAGATGGAGTCATTTAGGTTTGAGCAAGACCTTCTCACTGTTAAAAACAGTACTTCATACTGATTAGATGTCTCCATCTGGTCTGACTCGTCCTTGTATTCTGGGCTCTGTTATCAGGAACTAGCCGACTACATTTCACTGGTTTCCCAGACTTGTTTCTAAGTAAGTTTCTCTTGAGGGGGAGAGTCAATTTAAGTTTACTGCACAAACAACAAAATGGCTATTTACCCAAGATGGAGTTGCTCTGGCTAAATAGGTCCTTAAAGCCAGAACTTGTTGTTTCTTATGTTTTTGGTTTTAGCCGTTCTGACAGGTGTAAGGTGATACTTCCTTGTGGTTTTGACTTGCATTTCTCTGGTGATGAGTGATGTTGAACATCTTTTCACATTTCTGTTGGCCATCTGTAGGTCTTCTTTGGAAAACTACCTGTTCAGGTCTTCTGTCGATTTTTAAATTGAATTATTTGGTTTTTGGGCATTGAGTTGTACCAGTTCTATTTATGTTTGAGATACTAACCCCTTAACAGATATGTCATTTATAAATCTCTTCTTTTGTTCAGTAGATTTTTTTGTTTTGTTAATTATTTCCTTTGTTATGCAAAAGGTTATTATTATTATTATTTTTAATGTAGTCCAGTAGTTACAAACCGTTTTTGCTTTTGGTTCAGATGCCTTAGGTGAGGTATCTTGAAAAAATTTTCTATGTAAAAGAAATTACTGCCTGTTCTCTTTTCCAGTGTTTTTATGGTTTTAGGTCTCATGTTTAGATCTTTAATCCATTTTGAGTTATATTTGTGTTTGGTAAAAGAGCGTGGTCCAGTTTCATTCTCTTACATATAACTGTCAAATTTTCCCAATTTTCACCAATTTTCTGACATAATTTTTCATAATGTTCTCTTATAACTCCTTTATTTCTGTGGTGTTGGTTTTTATTTCTCCTCTTTTCATTTCTGAGTTTGAGTCCTCTCCCTCTCTTTCTCTTTTATGAGGATGACTAGAGGCTAATCAAAAAGTTCCCTTTTAAAACAGCTTTTCTTGAATCCCAAAGATTTTGAACTGCGTGTTTTCCTTTTCATTTGTTTCTATGTATTTTTATTTCCTTTTTGATTTCTTGATTTGCCCACCCATGGTTTAATACCGTATTATTTAACCTTTATGTATTTGTGTTTTTTCCTGATTTTTTCTTGTGGTTGATTTCTAGTTTCATAGTGTTGTGGTCAGAAAAGATGTATGGTAAGACTTCAGACTTTTTGAACTTGTTGAGACTTGTTTTGTGTTCTAACATGTGGTCTCTTCTGAGAATCATCCATGTACACTTGAAAGGAATTGTATTCTGCTGTTTTAGGATGGAACCTTCTGCACATATCTGTCAGATCCATGCGATCTGATGTGTTAACAATGCCACTGCTTCTTATTGATTTTCTGTTTGGATGATCTAGCCATTGACATAAATGGGTTGTTAAAATTCCCCACTATTATTGTATTACAATTGAGTACTTCCCTTATGTTAGTTATTAGCTGCTTTATGTATTTGTTGGGTGCATAAATATTTACAATTATTAATCTTTTTGTTGGATTATTCCCTTAATGGTTATGTAGAGTCCTTGTTTGTCTCTTTTTATAGTCTTTCAGCAGTTTGAATATATTATGCAACTTTCTTCTGTCCTGCAAAGTTTCTGCTAAAAAAAATCAGCTGTTAGCTTTATGGGGTTTCCCTTGTATGTAACTGTTTTTTTTTTTTTTTTTCTCTTGTTCCTTTAAAAATTCTCTATCAGTACTTTTTGCTATTTTAATTATTACTGGTTTTTATTTGGACTTCCTTGGGTTGATGTTGCTAGGGCCTTCTCTATCTCTTGAATATGGATATCTGTTTATTTCCCCAGATTTGGGAAGTTTATAGCAATTATTTCTTCAAATAAATTTTTTGCCCCCTTTCTCTCTCTTCTCCTTCTGAGATTCCCATAATGTAAATGTTATTAGGCTTGATGGTATCACTGAGTTCCCTTAACCTGTTCTCATTTTTTATTATTCTTTTTTCTTTCTCTTTTACAGGTTTACTGCTTTCCATTAATTACCTTGTCCTCCAGCTCACTGATCCATTTTTATTTTTACTTCCTCTAGTCTACTATTTATTCCCTCTAGTATATTATTATTTCAGTTATTGAGTTCTTGATCTTTGATTGATTCTTTTTTATATTTTCTTTATCTTTGTTGAGGATCTCACTGAGATAATCCACTCTTTTCTTGAGTCCATTGAGTATCTTTATGACCATTACATTTAATGGTTTATTAGATATATTGCTTATCTCTATTTTTGTTTATTTCTCTTGCTGTGATTTTGTCCTTTTTTTTTTTCAGTTGAGATATATTCCTCCATCTCCTCACTTTGTCTAGTTCTCTATACCTATTTCTTTTTTTTCCTTTTTTTAAAAAAATTAAGCTTTTTATTTATTTATTTTGGAAAGGGAGAGAGCATGAGTGGGAAGGACAGAGGGAGAAAACATTGAAGCAGACTGCATGCTGAGTGTAGAGCTCCATGTGGAACTTGATCACACGACCCTGAGATCATGACCTGAGCCAAAACTAAGAGCTGGATGCTCAATCAACTGCGACACACAGATGCCCCATTTCTATTTCTCTGTGTTAGGAAAGTCATCTGTGTCTCCTGCTCCTGAAAGTAGTGGCCTTATGAAGAGGAGGTCCTATAGTCCTCTGCAGTGCAGTGTCCCTTGTTCACCAGAAACTGGCACTTTAGGGGTGTCTTCTATGTATGTCGGGTGTGCCCTGTTGTAACTGAGCCTTGTTTACCTTTAGTTCAATTATCAGCAATGGCTCTTTTCACCTCTTCACCTATTATGGAAAGGATTTTGTTTCTATGTTGTTCTTTTATTGTTGTTGTTGGTCATGATAAGTGTACTCTTTAATCCCTATCACCTATTTGACCCATCTCTCCACCCAACTCCCCTCTGGTAACCATCAGTTTGTTCTCTGTAGTTAATAGTCTGTTTCTTGGTTTGTCTTTCTCTCTCTCTTTTTTCCTTTGTTCAATTGTTTTGTTTCTTATATTCTACATAAGAGTGAAATCAAATGGTGTTCATCTTTCTCTGACCTATTTTGCTTAGCATTGTTCTTTCTAGCTTTAACCATGTCATTGCAAATGGCAAGATTTCATTCTTTTTTTATAGCTGAGTAATATTCCATTACAGACACACACACACACCCACACACCCCCACACACCCACACAGTTCTTTATCTATTTACCTATTGATGGGTACCTAGGCTGCTTCCATAATTTGGCCATTGTAACTAATGCTGCAATAAACATAGGGGTACATGTATCCCTTTAAATTAGTGTTTTTGTATTTTTTGAGCAAATATCCCTTAGTGCTATTCTGACAGGTGTGAGGTGATATCTCATTGTTTTTATTTGTATTTCCCTGATGATGAGTGTTGTTCAGCACCTTTTCATGTGTCTGTTGGCCATCTGTGTGTCTTCTTTGGAGAATTATCTGCTTATGTCTTGTACCTGTTTTTAAACTGGATTATTTGGTTTTTGGGTATTGAGTTGTATCAGTTCTTTATATATTTTAGATACTACCCCATTATTAGATATGTCACTTACAAATATATTTCCCATTCAGTCATTCTTTTGTTTTGTTGATTGTTTCCTTTGCTGTGCAGAAACTTTTTCTTTAGTATTGGGAGCTTATTTTTGCTTTTGTTTTCCTTGCTTTAGGAGACATATCTATAAAAAATGTCACTGTGGCCAATGTCAGAAAAATTACTGCCTGTGCTCTCTTTAAGAATTTTTATGGCTTCAGGTCTCATGTTTAGGTCTTTAGTCCATTTGAGTTTATTTTTGTAGATAGTGAAAGAGAGTGGTCCAATTTCATTCTTTTACATATAGCTCTCCAACACCATGGTGTCCCAACACCATTTGTTGAAAAGACTGTCTTTTTTCCCATTGCATATTCCTGACTCCTTTGTTAAAGATTGTTGGCCATATAGTTGTGGGTTTATTTCTGGGTTCTCTATTCTGTTCTATTGATCTATGTGTCTATATGTATGCCAGCACCACACTATTTTGATCACTACAGTATTTTAGTGAATCTTGAAATCTGGGATTGTGATCTCCAGTTTTGTTTTTTGTTTTCAAACAAAAACTGGCTATTCAGTGTTCCATACAAATGTCAGGATTATTTGTTTTAGTTTCCTTCTGTGAAAAATGCTATTGGTATTTTGATAGGGGTTACATTAAATCTGTAGATTGTTTTGGATAGTATAATCATTTAACAATAGTCATTCTTCCAATCCATGAGCATGGAATGTCTAGTTCCTTTTGTCATCTTGAATTTGTTTTTATCCGTGTTTTATATGCTTGGAGTGGCACTCCCTCCCAAGGGATGTCTTGCCATGTCAGTTTGTTCCCAGTCATGTCTCTACAACTAGCTGTGAAAGGTTGTCTCCCACAGTCTTCAGGTTGTTTTCTGGGTTATTTACCCTGATATAAAATTCGGGTTTTTAGAGTACAGGTTTCTCACCTCTTTGGTTAAATTTATTACTAGATATTTTACTGGTTTTGGTGCAATTGTGAATGTGATTTGTTTTTCTTAATTTCACTTTCTGTAGCTTCATTATTAGTATGTAGGAATGCAGGACATTTCTGTACATTGATTTTGTGTCCTGTGACTTTACTGAATTCATTTATCAGTTTGAATAGTTTTTTGATGGAGTCTTTGGGGTTTTCCCTATATAGTATCATGTCATCTACAAGTGGTGAGAGTTCTTCATCTTCCCTACCAATTTGCTGTCTAATTGCTGTGGCTAGGATTTCTAGTACAGAATAAATATAATCATGACTGTGTACATCCTTGACCCCTGTGTTATTAATGGGCCAGTCTGGGGCCACTTTATGATTGAGTTGGGTCACAACAGATGTTTGCCAGAGCTGTGGCTGCACCACACTGCAGGGTACTCTCCCTGTGTTGTCTCCCGAGCAGCTTTCAGTGGTGGCTGGGGCTTGCATTCAGACTTAATGTCAGTCCCCAGCCTGCAGCTGGAGTTGCAGTCAAACTGGTGTGTGTGGTTATCTTCCCCTCTCCTCAGGACAGGAGTCACTTTAGAGTGGGGCTGACCCCTGACTGGACTGCTTGCATAAAGCCAATTCTGTGGCGCCACTTGGAACGCTTGCCTAGGGCAGGTTGTATGCAGTAGGCGTCCACAGGAGAGGGTATGGGCAAGGTATGTTGTTGAGAACTAGGTGGAGAGTGTTGGCACTACTGGCTTGCACAGGTGTCTGTGTATCTGGGCCAGAGGGTAGGGGAGAGAAATAGCACTAGCCAGCTCTTTTATTCTTGGAGAAGTCACCCGAAGATCCTTGCCCCTCCTGTGAACACATTCTGAGATTAGTAAATAAATCCCCTTCTTGTATACTCCAGGTTTTTTTTTTTTCTCACTGCTGCTTCTATGCTGTATCTCCCTGAGGCTCTTTGTCATGTTCTCTCTTTAAAGGTAGGGATTCAGTTTCCCCTTGCCTTCCAGCTCTCCCAGAGCTGAGCCTACTGGTATCCAAAGGTCCTGGTGTTGAGCCAAGCCTCTCTAGTTTTCATAGCTAAGTGTTATGGGGCTTCATCTTCCCAGGGTGGGTCCCCCTGTGCCTGGAGTGGCTGCGATGGGGTCTGCTCTTCCCCATTCTTCATGCTTGGAGTGCCACTCCCTCCCAAGGGATGTCAGTTTGTTCCCAGCCATGTCTCTACAACTAGCTGTGGAGAGGTGGTCTCCCACAGTCTTCAGGTGGTTTTCTGGGTTATTTACCCTGATATGGGTGTTATCTAGGTGTATCCATAGGATGAGGTGAACTTCGTATATTCTTATTCTGATGCCTTCCATGAAAGCTATTTGGGCATAAATCTGAAGATATCAAAATCACCTGGGTCGTTAACAGCTAGTGTGTTAATGACCTCTCTGATATTTTCCACATGCTGTGCCTAATTTAATGTTATTGTCACTGTAGTGATGGATACTAGTTTTGGACAACATGGCACAGTACTCTATTTTAGATTTCTGCAAGGCTGGGCAACAGTTGTTGGTGAGGATGACCAGTTTTGTTTGCCTTGTCTAATAATTTTCAGTGTTTTCTTGTACTACAGTATGCACTTTCCACTCTTCATAATGGGTTGGAGCCTAGAGTTGATTTATTCCAGCAACTTTTACTTGTTCTATGAGGACACCATCTTCCTGCCTTAGGTACAGGACAGTTTTCAAACAAGAGAAGACACTAAGATGGTTGGGAGTGACCAGAGTCCAGTGGTCTTTCAATGAATGGTTGTGGTGGCCATTAACAATAATACATAGGTCCGTGACTTCACCAAAGGTTTCAAATGGTGAGATCTAGTTGTATTATTTAGTCTTAGTTATGCTTCATAAAGAGCACTTTCTCTCATTAACTTTTTTGTTACCTCAAGATAGAATTCTTACATTAAAGTCAGGATAAATGTTGAATTTTTTTTCTTCCTTTATTTATATAAGTAAATGATATGATTCCTTAATATTTTCCAAAGATGAATGGTGAGTGTTTTTTAAAAATTATTAGGAAGTCATGGGTGTTTAACATTTTTAATATGGTTCAACCTATTACAGTTGTTGTCCTTACCGATGAGCAAATTGGCCAGTGGGAGCCTCTTCAAAGACCCCAGTAGTCTTCAAAAGTTGCCTTGTTATCTCATAGGACATACTTTCCAGACTTATCCTGTATATTCTCTGTTCTAGACGTGGCATTTGAAATTTCTTAAAGAGAAGTGCTCCTTTTTAATGAGAAAATTATATTTAGAGAACATAACCTGCTATTAAGTTAGTCATTGTGTCTATCATTTTGGGGCATCAGAGTTAGGAATACGCTTTTTAAAAAGAGAAATATGGGGACACATGGGTGGCTCAGTCAGTTAAGTGGCTGCCTTTAGCTCAGGTCATGATCCTAGGATTCTGGGATCAAGACCCACATTGGGCTCCCTGCTCAGCAGGGAGCCTACTTCTCCCTCTTCCTCTGCTTGCTGCTCCCCCTACTTGGGCTCTCTCTCTATCAAAAAAATAAAATCTTAAAAAAAAAAAAAAAACATGCTATGAATGTATACGGACACACCCATTTTCAATTTAGGATCACATACTCAGGTCCTTCCTGTGGATTTCTTATTGAATCTACTACCATAGCTAAGTAGAAATTAAAGTTTAAAACCATGTATTATTGTCCAGTCCTGTTCCAGAGATGATAGTGAATATGTCAGTCTGAGTGTCAATGTGCTTATGGGATTTGAGGCTCTTAAAAATAGATAATGGTAGTGAGTTTTTTGGAAATCACCCACTACATTTGTGCTTGTCTGTGGAATTTGCCCTTCTTCTCATACCGTGTGATTTACCTGTTGGCAAATATACATAAGTGCATGATGTTAATCTGTTACGGAATCCACTGCGTGCCACGCATGACATGCATAATCTCACTTGATTGTCAAGGCTTCTAAGACCTCTATGGTACACATACTTTATATTTTAATCTTTGATTTACTTGGAATTTATTTTGATGTATGGTATAAGGTAGAGATTTAGCTTTTGCCTCAAATCATTTCTCGGTTATTCTGTGCCATATCAAATGATCTTTCACATGCTCCATGATTTAAAATAACATTTCCACAGAGGCCCCTAGGTGGCTCAATCTGTTAAGCACCTGGACTCCTGGTTTTGGCTCAGGTCATGGTCTCGTGGGTCCTGGGATTGCATGAGGCTCTGTGCTCAGCGGGGAGTCCACCTGAAGATTCTGTTCCCCTCCCACTCCTGCAACTCATGCGTGTGTGCTCACTCTCTCTCAAATAAATAAATAAATAAATAAATAAATAAATCTTTTAAAAAAAACTATCACATACTACACATACTACATTCTTATACATACTACACATACTATCACATACTACATTCTTATACATACTTGAGTCTTTTCTAAATTGAGTTTTCTATCTGGTTCTGTTATCCTCTCTGTCTAATCCTGCACTCATTTAGTTAATGCTCCTTTATGATACATTTTGATGTTTGTTAAGAGCCTCTCATTCTCTTCCTACACCTAACCACACTCTTACAATGTTCTTCATTTTTTTTTTTTTACATATACAATTAGTTTTCCAGATGAACTTGCAAACCATTTAACTAAGTTCCATTTAAAATATTTTGATGACTGGGGCACCTGGTGCCTCAGTGGGTTAAAGCCTCTGCCTTTGGCTCAGGTCATGATTTCAGGGTCCTGGGATCAAGTCTTGCATCGGGATCTCTGCTCGGCGGGGAGCCTGCTTCCTCTTCTCTCTCTGCCTGCCTCTCTGCCTACTTGTGCTTTCTCTCTGTCAAATAAATAACTAAAATCTTTCAAAAAAATACTTTGATGACTAGTAACTTTGAAAATATTTGATATAAAAGAAAATAGAGGAAGCTAGAAGCACTTTCCAAAATAAGGTCTTTCTTTAATTTTTTTTTAGATTTGAGATCCTTCTTTATTTTTATATCTCTCTTACCATAGCATTTCATAAATATCTGATCCTTGATTTAACGTACTGTTTTTAGCATAGCATTTTTGTTAGCAGTTGATTTTGCTAAATTTTCACAAACCTGACTTAACACTAATCTTGACCTTATGCTTCATTAATTAGAATTAATTTCCTGTCCAAACAATACGTCCAAGTGTAGCTATGACTGTGTTCTGACATCAGATGGTCCCGTATGTTTCTGTCCTGAAGGCTCAGTGCTTGAGACAGATGGAAAAACATGTAGTGGTAAGTTTATTGACTTTTGTTTGTTTGCAAACATTAGTTTTCTGAGTGACACCTAAAGATTGATCTTATTTATAAAGGAGAAGAGACTTTCCAACATTACACATTAAAAGATATTTGTACAACAGAGTAACATATACATTTATATCAGGTTTTTGTTGACATATTTTCTGTTTTAGACAGCAAGGTGTAGTAGTTGCCAGGGCTTTGGGCTTTGAAATCAGACAGCTCTGAGGTAGTACTACCTGTTGGTAGCAGTGTTATTTTGGACTAGTTACTTGCCCTTCCTTAGTCTGATTTTTTTCATCTGTAGAAGTTAGTCAGCCCTGCTTCCTGGATTTGTGGCCAACATCGAACAAGATGATGGGTGCAGAGTTTTTAGCCTATTCCTTGCAACTAACAAATAACTCTCTACTTCATCTTCATAGAGACTTAAGCATATAGCAGGCCAGATGTAACTTAGAATTAGCATAAGAGCTATATGTGGCTTTTTTTTTAAAAACAAAGAAAGCAGAAAAACTCACAAGTCCAAAAATATATGTGAGAAGAAAATATATTACTCACTAGCAAGAGTTGAACCAGTTGTCAGACTCATCAAAATATATTCCTTATTCCAGCTGCTGTCAGCGCAGTGGTCTTCAAACTCAGTGGTAGAACGGAGGACAGAGGCTCCTGTCCTCCATGTGAAGGGTTAATATTCAAGCTATAAGGTTATAGGAAAATAGAATACGGTGACAAATTTCCTCCTAGTCTCTGAAAAATAACCTTGATTGCAGCAGTATAAGATATTGTGGAAATGGTTTTAAAAACCCTCACGTATTGGGCTCATTCAGTGTTTTGATGAAAAATTGTTATATTTTTGAATGATATGGTGTCATCAGCAAGTGCTTGTTTTCGTAGGCTGTTCGTCACCTGATAATGGTGGGTGTAGCCAGCTCTGCCTCCCTCTCAGCCCCGTCTCCTGGGAATGTGGTTGCTTTCCTGGGTACGACCTACAACTGGACAAAAAAAGCTGTGTGGCATCAGGTTAGTGCTGTGGATGTTTGAAAGTGTGTCTCTGCAAAAAGATTATATGAAAACACTTTATTTAGAAATACGGGGAATTAAATTGTATTTGGCTTCTGAGTGGAACGTCTAATTTTTTATTTTTCTGGAAATAGAAAATGAATCACATAGTCAATATAAATAAGAATCACATAAATAAATAATCATGTTTTTGAGGAATGTTTCTAGTTTATCAGCACTCAGCAAAGATTTGCCATTACATCAAGTATGGCATTCCAGTATATGCGAAAATCATGACCAGAACTGTTTTAAAAGACTTCATAGTTTAGAGGTGTTTAATAAATATTTGTTGATTGATTTGATTTCCATCTCTTCAGAGAATGTAACCATCATAATACTTTGACAAATTCTGTCCTTTTTATGTCAAGATTTAATATGCAGTTGAATGCTTGAATAATTTTTTCATCTCCTGACATTCTATCTCTTGTGTCCTTCAACAGCCTTGGATTCCTAGATTTATATCAAATTGATGTTATCTCTCCTGAGGTTCATTATGCTTATAATCTGGGGTAACATAATGAGGAGCCTGCAGAGTTTGCCTTACACCCTGATACTCTTAACTTCTCAGGGCCTTCGTGAATATAGTGTAATCTGAAAATTATCAGGGGTCTTGTTATTAACTCAAATAATAATGCCCCCCTTTCAGAAGTGCCAGGTCAGAGAAGTGTATTTATCCCGACATGAATTAATATTATCTGCTAACATTAATATGTTTCCATATGTGTGAATCAAGGAGATTATGGCACTAAGACTTGCATTATCTGGCTATGGTGCTGGCTATTTAATGCTGGCTCTTTTTATAAGTAATTTACATTTTAAAAGCAGGTACCTAGACAGAGGGGAATCCAGTAAAATGGAATTCTGGTAAAATGTCGCCTCATAGGAGAAAACTTCTTCCCTGTCTTAACCTACACCACACTGGTGGAATATTAAGTAGGTAAGAACTGCAGAAAGAGGGCACGATGAAAGGAGAAGTCAGAAGTGCTTACTGGGTTCCAAGACATATTTTAAATGGAGGCGTACTTGAATTTGGTTAACAGGACCGCAGCCATTTTTATTGTTTGCCAATTCTCAAGACATTCGACGCTTGCATTTTGATGGAACAGAGTATGGAACCCTGCTCAGCCAGCAGATGGGAACAGTTTTTGCCCTTGATCACGACCCCGTGGAAAATAAGGTATGGCTTTGTCGTTGAACAGAGGTGGCTATGCCTTAAGGACAGAGTAGAGGATTTTATCCCAGCAGATGATCTGAGCTACTTGAAAATCCTCTGCTAAGTTCAGAATGATTAGGTGCAGAGAAATGCAGATATAGACCCTGGAGTGTAATTTGGGAATTGTTAAGGGCTCTCCTATTCTCATAACCCTACCCTGGCCCTTACTGTGACTCAGCTATTTTATTGGAAATGATAAATCAGGCTCTTAAATTTAGTCTCCTCTTTGGAGATGAGATTGGGAGGCTAGCACAGTGCTGTACCCACAGGAGGACTGCCATAAATAGGTTTTCCATTATTTGCCAATAGCAGAAGCGGTGGGAGGCTGGGGTAGGTTATATTTGTGCTAGGTTAGAATGTGCTTGAAATGATATGGTGTCTTCTGGAGTTTAATCATATGGTAGTTATACATTTACATAGCTATTAGTTAACTATTTAGTTATGACTAGATAGTGCATTCATTCCTAGAGTTTTAAACTTTGTATTTTTGTGTCTTCCTGATTTGAAGCAGTCAGGTAAATGGTCGAAGGAGACAATGAAACAGATTGATTGGGTTTAATTGCTATGGTTTGGTAGCCAAATATAACTCTTTTTGCAAAGAGAAGCTTTATACTTAAACACTAATAAAAAAAAATCCTTCTTTCTTTTCCTTGAACTGAATCTATATGACTTACTTGAAGAATTATATTAATAGAAAGAAAATAATAGGAACAAAATCAGTTCAAGATTCGTTACCAAACTAGTTTTTTTTTTTTTTTTTACCGACATAATCAGCATTTATAAGGTGACTAAAGAGACCTAGAAGAACTTGCAGTCATGTGGCTGCTTTTCATTTCCCTTGTCAAGTTCTCCTGTCCTTGCTTTTCAAACTGGGGTCCTTGGACCGGTGGCACTGTTATCACCTGGGGCTTGTTAGTCCTGCGGACTTCCAGGCTCCACCTCTGACCTCTGAAGCAGAGTCTGCATTTTAACAAGATTTCCAGGTGATTCGGGTGTACACTTGAGTTTGAGAAGAGCTGTAGCTTAGTGTTTTTTAATAGGAGAAGTACCCATTTTTGTCTTATGGAATAGAACCTTTTCTGTTTCATCTGTAGCGAAAGATGATAACCCATTGGTTAATGAGTTACCACTTCATGAACATTCTCATCATTGATTAGAAGTTTAGGTACATTTATCTACTCAGCTGAAGTCCACAAATGCTATCATTAAATTGTCAGCTGACCCACGGCAGTTCTTAACACTCTCACAAAATTCTTGTACCCGTTGGCTAGTCTACATAGGAGAGTGAAAAAGAGCCTTGCACTTACTTGCAAGTTTATGGTCTGTTGAAGATGGATTAATTAAAATGCAATTAAATATGGTTAGAGTTGAAAGAAATGTTAGCAAATATCTAGTTTAACTTTGTCATTTTTCCAGTTGAAAAGACTGAATTTAATGACTTGGCCAACTCAATTAAAACAAAGAAGGGCCTGAACTGGGAGACAAACCTGTGTCTCCAGACTTGTAGGGACGTGTAGGGCTGTGGGTTGAGCAGTAGAAGACACAGCCCAGCTGGTAGCCCCCACTAAACTGTTCATCATTGCTCCCTTTCAAGATGTAGAAGCCATTAGAGTTCAAGTACAATGGCTTGGTTATTGATCAATTATCAAAGTTTAACAAATTACCCAGTAGTAATAGAAATATGTACCAGGCATAGGAATAGATCTATATCTATATGTATATAAATGTACACAGATATAGGTATATCTCCTTTTTGGATTCACATTATTATCCCCATTTAACCAAGGAGGACACTGAGGGTGTGAGACCTGGAGGAAGCTGCTTATGTTTACACACATCTGGGAAGCAGCAGAAGTGAAATGTGGAATTCCATTGCAGGTGTGTCTCCAAGGCCAAGTTCTTAGTGGTTGCACTATATGATCTAAAGATTTACTAACCATGTCTGTACCTATGTTCCACATTAATTTTTTTTTTAGAGATCTAAATATATTTTTTATTGCAAAGTAACTTTAAAATTAGCAGTCCAGCTCTGTTCTTTGAGCACAATGCAATAACATATATTATTATTTTATAAATAATTATTTGTTATTCCACTAAATAAATACTTTAGTTTCTAAGGTTATCTGCGGTCTGATAGGTTATAAACTATTGATAACATGAGCCATGGGAAAGAAACATGTCTTTTGTAAGAGCAGATATGCTTTTTACTGCTTTTCCAGTTGGTCCCTGTTCTTTTTCCTTTTCTTTTTTTTTTTTTTTATTAAATTGATTTCTTTATTTTAAGAAAAACAGTATTCCTTATTTTTTCACCACACCAAGTGCTCCATGCAATCCATGCCCTCTATAATACCCACCACCTGGTACCCCAACCTCCCACCCCCCGCCCCTTCAAACCCCTCAGATTGTTTTTCAGAGTCCATAGTTTCTCATGATTCACCTCCCCTTCCAATTTACCCCAACTCCCTTCTCCTCTCTAACACCCCTTGTCCTCCATGCTATTTGTTATGCTCCACAAATAAGTGAAACCATATGATAATTGACTCTCTCTGCTTGACTTATTTCACTCAGCATAATCTCTTCCACATTCACTTTTAAAAACAAATCAGATAGAAATGCCTGTGTTCTTTTTTGTAGATATACTTCGCCCATACAGCCCTGAAGTGGATAGAGAGAGCTAATATGGATGGTTCCCAGCGAGAAAGGCTTATTGAGGAAGCTATAGATGAGCCAGAAGGTCTTGCCATAGATTGGATTGAGCGTAAATTCTACTGGACGGACAAAGGGTATGCTTCCTCCTTCACTTGTAAGCCACGAGGGATGGGAGTGAGGCATAGGTGATAGCGTGGTCTCAGCCTCTGCTTTGAACCCAAGAGAATATAGCTGGGCACTTGGGTGGGACTGGAGGAAAGATGCCCCTGATGCTGTCCACGTTCCCTCCACTCCCCCCACACTACCAGGCAGGGTGGTCCTTGTTTCATCAAGACTGGATCTATATCCAAGGGAGAATTGTGAGGACCAAAGAAGTAACCTAGGCTTTTGATCTTCAGGCTGTGATCAGAGAAAGGCAAAGCTTGTCTGAATACAATCACTGAGCATCCTCTGCGCATCTGCTCTGGATACCCCATATCCTCGGTAACGTGGGCAAATGCTTGTTCCACGCACGTGTCAGTAGAAGAGATGTAGAAAGAAGGTGGTGCATAAATCATTGCCAAATGAAGGGTGTGCACACCTGGAGGGGCTTGGAAGAGGCTCCAGGAATCAGCTAGTCCCACCCCCTCACTCTACAGACCAGAAGACACATGTTGTCTCCTCGTGAATAAGCCTGAAAGGAGGGAGCAAGGCTGAACGTGGGAGTTATGAGCCAAGTCTTCATGAGAGTGGAGAGATGGTCTACTTGCTCTGATGCTGGCTTTCCCAGAACTAGAGAGAAGCTAGGCGGTTCCTGTCCTTTAGGCGTACTGCTGCCCTGGCTGTAGAGGGGCAGGGGTGCTTGGTGTGTGTGTGTGGCTTGTGTGAACCCAAGGAATGGCGGTGGTGGGAGGAGGGTGGGGAAAGGAAGTGGCTGCATCTCTTCTGTGTGCTTTCGAGGGCCACTCCTTGCTTCTGAGAGAGGCCGCTAACCACAGAGAACAGGCAGCTATCACAAGACGGTATGAGAAATTCTCTGTGCTCTAGGATGTTTGATCAGAGCACTTAAAGCCACAGAGTGTAATGGTAGTCAATCTATCAACTGTGTCAAAGTGAAAGAAGGTAGAATTAATTAGGATTTCACCTCTAGGAAGTCAGTGGTCCCAATCCGGAAGGAGAAGTCCCAGGGAACAGTTTTATAGATCTGGGGGTAGTTTTCCTATGTCCCAGAAAATTTTTTTGGTCTGGATAATCCATGGGAGACAATTGGTGTCTCCCATGACTCCCATTAAAAATGAGCCAGATGGGGGCGCCTGGGTGGCTCAGTGGGTTAAACCTCTGCCTTCAGCTCAGGTCATGATCTCAGGGTCCTGGGATCGAGCCCTGCATCGGGCTCTCTGCTCAGCTTCTCTGCCTGCCTCTCTGCCTACTTGTGATCTTTCTCTCTCTGTCAAACAAATAAATAAAATCTTAAAAAAAAATGAGCCATATGCATGACATGGTGTACAGTTATCAATAACATGGTACTTTTATATTCACAGTAGTCCATTTTCATTCATTCATTCATTTTTGTTTACTTAAACATACCTTTATTCCTTTATTCTTTGGATATTTGTTTATTGAATATCTGAAATGCATCAGACGTTATGCTAAGAGCTTTATCGTCATGACACTGTGAATCCCCAAATGATAAGTTTTCTTATCCCCAATTTAAAGATGAAAAAAAAACCTGGGAATTAAAGAGGTAAGGTAGCTTCCCCAATGGCAAGCAGCCAGCAAGAAGTAGATCTGGAGTTTTAGTTGTAGTAATGATAAAAATCATAATAACAGCCTCCTCTGTGTGGAACCTACTTAAAAGGATGTTTTAAAATGTCAGTTGTGTGTAATAACAGAGTTTGTCTGCGGCTGTTCCCAGAAAGGTAAGTGTTGGTCCGGACAGCAGATGTCAGCCACCCTTGGCCTCTCCAAGGATGCCAGGTCTCCTCGTATTTCCTGCATTTGCATGGCACCTTTAATTTTCAGTGTTTGATTAATGGCCCCATGGTACCTATTGCAAGACAATGCCTTCAGGAGATAGGCGGGTACCACTGTGGGCTGGAGAATCAGACCTCAACTTCCCAAGTTCACGGACTTCAGTAATAACAAGCCCTTCTAAGTCCTCTTCCCTCTAATGGCAGCTGTTGAAAGGAAACCTTTAATTTGTCTGGAAATGAGAGGTTTATAGCTTGAAAACCTCAATATTAGCTAGAAATTGGATTTAAATAACTGAGATTCCAAGCTCATGCTATTAGATTATATGGTAACTCTTAGCCAATTGAAAGAACCAGAGTGGATGCCTACAGTTTATATTGGCTGAGGAAAAGACATATTCACATTAACATCTCACTGTAGGAAGGAAGCTAATTGATCATTCCACTGGCAGTGCATTAAGGAATCCTGATTCTTAAAGTCAAATGCCCAGCAAAAATGAATTAGGAGGGCAAAAATATATGTTTAGATATATTTATACCTCCTGGGAGGTATAAATCACTCTTCCAAGGGCTCTGGGTGGACAAGTCCTGGCCTGGAAACAGGGTGGGTTTTGGGGCATCCCAGAGGCATCGAGACCAATTAGATCATGGAAAAAAAGAGAAAGACACTGCATTAGATCAACGGTCTTGCTTGAACTCATGCACCCAGATGTCCATGCTTGTCTTTGCTTTCTCATCACCTACACTGGAGTTAGAGATTTGCTTTCTGGCTGAATGAAATAGAAGTGTATTACTGGGTGAGCCCCTGCGGAGCTGTGAAAGTAAATTCCAGAAATCCTGCCTAAGACAGCTCCAGCGTCAAGAGCTTACGTCCGTCTTGATTCTCATCAGTTCACTTCTGCTCAAAACAGTAAGAACTTAGAGATGATGTAGCCGTGAGATCAGAACTAACAGTTTTCTCTCCCCTGGTCACAAGCAAGTGGCCTCAGAATTCCTTCCCTCCCACTCAGACACATTGAGTTCAAAAATACCTTTCAGCCGGCAGTACCTTGGCGACGGATCACTTCATCTGGAAATAGAATTATCTTTTAAGAGTGGCTCTGTTGTGCAAATGGCTTCCAGTTATCCAGCGCCCTGAGTTGGTGGTGTGTACCGTGTACTTGACCAGCACAGGCTCTGAGCCATTTTTGCCTCTGCCTCCCTCCCACACAGAAACTAGGAGGAGGACTATCTGAAACCCCTTCCCCACCGAGTGGCTAGAAAGTACACTCACATAAACCACGCAGCCTCCTCCTTAGTGTTTAGTAGAACAGGGAGGAGAGAATAGTTCTGCCTTGTGTTTCTGGTCAGGCCTGTTGTATGTGGACATTGCCCACAAGAGCGAGGGATGGGCCTTTCCCGATGTTGGTTGAATGAATTAAAGATAATTATACTTTCCAGTGTAACAGGTAGGGAAACAGGCTGAGCAGATGCCACAGGGTGGGAGGGGAGGTGGTTGTTCTCCCAGCCTGTGGTCCTGCCTGCTCCTGGTTGCCGCTGGGAAGCCCAGCTTAGTAAACAGGGTGAGGCACGCCGGAATAAGGCATCTGTCTTGAGTCTGCCGCTTGCATTCTTTACGTTCCCTAGACTCTAGTTCCCTCAACCTCTCCTGCGGGACTCTGAGCTCTATAAGGACAGAGGCAGGGTTTTGTTTACTGTTGTCTCTAATGCTTCAGCAAATCTTTGACACATGGTAGGTGCTCAGTAAATACTTACTTGTAATAAAGGTCAATTTAACAAATAGAAAATTTAGGAAATGAGGATTTTCTCCTCTGCCAGATTCCATAGGTTTTTTTTTTTTTTTTTTAAATTTTTAAAATTTATTTGTCAGGGGGCACCGCACAAGCAGGGGGAGCAACAGGCGGAGAGAGAAGGAGGCTCCCTGCTGAGCAAGGAGCCCAAGGCAGGACTTGATCCCAGGACGCTGGGAGGGTGACCTGAGCTGAAGGCAGACACTTAACCAACTGAGCAAGCCAGGCACCCCTATTTTTTTTTTTAATGTAAAGATTAGCAATAATATTTCCGTACTCCCATTTGTCTTAGTCATATGGAAGAAAACAAAGTCAACAGAAATCTCGCCTCTGCTGTCCTTGTGCTAGCTGCCTCTGTCACCCTTCGAGGCCTACTCTCTCTCCTCCCTGTGATCTGTGACCATGAAGAAGAGAGCTGCTCCCCTCTGGCTTCCAGTGGGTTTAACAGGAACTGGGGGGTTGTGAAGAAAAGGCGTCAGTGGTATTTACACTCCTGACTTTGTCCTTGCCAGGCCCCTGACACAGCCCCCTCTTACCTTATCCTTGCACTGTGTATTTTAGTTGTGTGGGATAAATACTGGGGTGCTGATTAGAAGGTTGTTTAAAAAAATAGAATTCATGGGTGTATGTGCTGACAGGTGTGTATGTATGTGTGATGACCTGGACTTGTGTTGAGAGTATGTGGTCTGTGTGTGCACACATGTGATGGAGGTAGTTTAGAATGCCTATCTTTGCATTTCAGTAAGTAACAGGAAGAAGGAGTAGGTTTGTTTAAAAAGGAAAGTTGATGTAACAAGCTCCTTTTTATTACATGCATCTTAGGAAATCTCTCATCGAAGGGAGTGATTTAAATGGAAAACATCGTGAAATAATCATCAAGGAGGATCTCTCTCAGCCACGAGGAATTGCTGTTCATCCAATGGCCAAGTAAGTATTTGTGAAAATAATGCACTTTCCCATAGGGGTCATGAGAGTTCATGTTTGATGTACTAGTGTCCAAAATTTGTCGTAAGACCTCAGGTGTTCAGGGGAGTCAGAAATCAAGAAAATCCATGAGATTGGTTCAAACTTTCAGAAATGATATAGCTAGCATGACTTCATCATCCTTTTAGGTCTTTAGACTTTCTATTCTTACATAAAAGTTTTGTTATTCCCATAACCTTCCTTTTAAGCCAATTTAATTTTTTTATAAAAGAAGTGGGCTATAATTCATTAACCAATTAGATGTAAGAAAACATAAGATGAGTTTGAATGATAGGTCATTCCTAGATTTAGATAACTGGAAATAGAAACCATGAGAGATGAGAGGACTATGTTGGTAATCGTGAATTTGACATATTGGCGAAAAATGTTGGTTTAAGTTTAGAGAATTAAGGAAAATATTGTATTCCTTCCTAGTTGTTCAAAAACAAGGATTAAAAACTAGGCCTATTTTATTTCTAATGGGAATTTTTTGATGGTCTATGGGAAATAATATACTGGCAGTAATTGATCATTGATTTGGAGCCAGCCATGTGATTTAAAAAGTGAGAATGTAACCATCTCTAAACAAACCAATATGAAAGATAATGAACCATATTGACCTAAAAAAATGTGCCTCAGCATCCAATTCATGTAACTTAAAATTGACCAAGTTAAGTGAGTACACTGTATAAAACTAGATAACAGATAAATATGCTATTTCCTTTATGTTGCAATTTTACATGTAGAGTGAGTTTTATAAATGCATAGCACCTTTGCTAACATGATTATATTGCCTTTTGCAGCATGACATGCTAATTTAAGAATATCTTCTTGAACACACTTTCAATTAGTAATATAGTTCAATTTTTCAAACTAATTTATTTCTTTATTTCTTCTTTATCTAATGATCTGAGACTTAATTCAGCATTTCCTGTCCAAGATGCTCTACATAGACAAGATAATTTTTGCTATTGAGAACATTACATGTCCAGAGTACACTGCTATACTTTCTATATTCCTTGGTGTACCACTTCAGTTTATTCTAAAGTGATTTACATTGATGTTTTCAGTGATGAAAGAATAGAAGAATTTTTTTTCATGCAAATTTTGTTTTATGCTTTCTTGATTAAAGGAAATTATTCTGGACTGATATGGGGATTAAGCCACGAATTGAAAGTTCTTCCCTTCAAGGCATTGGCCGATTGGTTATAGCTGGTTCTGATTTGGTCTGGCCCAGTGGAATAACAATTGATTACTTAACTGACAAATTGTATTGGTGTGATGCCAAGCTGTCTGTGATCGAAATGGCCAATCTGGATGGTTCAAAACGCCAAAGACTTGCCCAGAACGATGTAGGTGAGGCTTTGGGATGGGTGATTTCTTCCTTTTGTCCTGAGTGTTGACAATTGTTAGATACAAAATGTGTTTACACATACACACAGACAGACACACACACTCAACTCCCCAGACACACCTGTCCCTTAGCCATATATGGTGAGAGAAGTATGGAGACAAACACACTGACAGATTTCTTTGGGGACTTCTGAGCTACAAAGATTACCTTCACATTGGAATACTGGATAAAAACATGATGATTTATAAGCATTTCTTTTTGCCAAAATCAGAAGGAAAATATTAAAAATTTTAATACCTCTTTGGGGATAAGAACTTTATTCAGTTGTCATTTGTTAGGTTTTAGACAATGACATTTGTACAACTGTCATAGTATTACCTTTAGGTATTAATGAATATACATTCATAACCAAAGATTATTATAGTTTTCTTTCCTATTATATTTTCAAATTTTTCATGGGGTGACATGTATGTTCATAAACATATTAAAATGCTATAGTCTATGCTGAATGTTAAAAAAGAAATACTGGGGATGTCTGAGGGTCAGTTGGTTAAGCATGAAACTCCTGGTTTCAGCTCTGGTCATGATCCACAGGTAAAGAGATTGAGCCCTGGGTTGGGGTCCCTGCTCAGTGGGAAGTCTGCTTCCCCTCTGTCCTTACCCCCACTCCCGTGAGCCTGAACTCTCTTTCTCTCATAAATAAATAAATCTTAAAGAGAGAGAGATGAATACTGAGTATACCAGGAGCCACTGCATTTTCTTGAGCAGGAAATACATATGATAAGACTGGCACATCCCTGTAAGCACTTAGGTAGCAGTATTAGGGTTGGATTGAAATCTGGAGAGAAGGAAATTAGTCACAAGGCTGTTGTCTAGTCAACAGTCAATGTAGGCCTGAGATAGAACATTGCCATTTCAAAGTAAAATGGAGGATTAGAGTATTACAAAAAAGTCAATGTGAATGAAAAACTTCAAGAATTTGGTAATAGATAGAATATCAAAATGAGAGTCAGGGAGATGCTAAAGATGCTTCAAAGATTCAGAAGCTGGTTGGTTGAGTAGATGCAAAAAATACGGCCTATCTCTTCTATGAAGAAGTTGCTTAATAATTCCATATTTATTTTGTCTATTCTTTTTTGGGGTTAGAGGAGATGAATTTCTAGGTATATATTATACACTAAATTGATTATGATAAGTAAATTTAAAATTTTATGTAGTTCCAAGATTCCTTAAAAACTAAGGGTATAAAGGGTGCCTGGGTGGCTCAGTGGGTTAAACCTCTGCCTTCAGCTCAGGTCATGATCTCAGGGTCCTGGGATCAAGAATCACATCGGGCTCTCTGCTCAGCAGGGAGCCTGCTTCTCCCTTTCTCTCTGCCTGCCTCTCTGCCTACTTGTGATCTCTGTCTGTCAAATTAAAAAAAATAAAATAAAAATTAAAGGTATACTTTACAATAAATCATAAGCTTTTGTAAGATCGTAGACTTTACTCACCCAGGCACTTAACAGATATTTATGGAATCATTTTGGGAAGTGGAGATACAGTAGAGATACATGTTTGTTCATGGGAGGCATATATTATTTAAGAAATACATCACCCAAATAAGTGGGAAATTATAGCTTTGATACATGAAGGCTTAAAAGGATTTGAAGATTCCTAACCAGAATGTAAAGATACCATATGCTAACCCAAAAAGCATAACAGATACTTTGTGAATAATTTCTATGCTTTTGTAATCTGTGACTAATACAATTTCCTGTTAAAAGCCATTATCGATGGACTTTGGGGAGGGTATATGTTGTAATGAGCCCTGGATATTCTATAAGACTCATGAATCACAGACCTGTATCCCGGAAACAAATAATTCATTATATGTTAATTGAATTTAAATTTAAAAAAAGCTATTATCAGATATTTGCTATGAAAAGATCTAAGTGACCATTTCCATCATTACAGTGCCATCTACTGGCGTATAAGTAAGTGGTGGCTTTTCGGCCGCTCACTCAGGATTTTTAATGTAAAGATTGAAGGATTCATTCATTCATTCATTCATTCGTTCGTTCATATATATTTTTTTTTTAATGAGAGAGAACGTGCGTGGTAGAGACTGGGGGGGGGGGGCAGAAGGCAAAGGAAGAGAGAGAATCTTAAGCAGGCTTCAGGCTCAGTATGGAGCCTGACACAGGGCTCCATCTCACAACTCTGAGATCATGGCCTGAGCCGAAATCCAGAGTTGGACGCATAACTGACTGAGCCACCCAGGTGCCCCCGAAGTAATTCATCCTTCACTTAACATTCAACCGTGGCTCTTCTATTTAAAAAACTAACGAAGATTGTTTCTAGTGTGAGGTATTTGTTGAAAAACTATAGCTAATTTTCATCAACTATATTTCAGTATTAAAAATAAGAAAAATAAAAAAATTTTAAAGAGATTTAAAAAAATAGCTAATTCTGACACATGCTACAAATGGGTGAACCCTGGAGACATTATGGTGAGTGAAATAAGCCAGACACAAAAGACAAATACCATATGATTCTATCTACTTGACGTATCTAGAATAGTCACATTCATAGAAAAGTAGAATGAGGGGGGTGGGAAATGGGAAGTTGTGGTTTAATGGATATTAGAGTTTCAGTTTTGCAAGATAAAAAATTTCTGGAAGTTGGCTGTATAACAAAGTGAATGTCCTTAACACTACTAAAATGTATGCCTAGGTTAAGATGATATATCTTATGTTAGAGGTATTTTGCCATAACAAAAAACCCTCATATCTATATTAAAAATGTCTGTGCTGCATTTATGGCTTTAATTGGGAACAAAAGGCTAGAGACTACTAAGATTCTCTAAGGGCTCTGGTCAGTAATGATGGATGGAGACTCATTGTCACCAGCACAAGTCATTTGAGTTTGCTGCCAGAAGAGGGAGACATTCATCCTAATCCACCAAAACCACTGCTCATTTGCAAAAAAACAAACAAACAAACAAACAAACAAAAAAAACAAAAAACTGGTCTGGGAAATGTGACTGAACAAGATTAAAGGTTCCAAATTTGGGGCTCCCTAGCTTTAGCCTCTAACCACTTGAGACAGTGTATTACAGCATTTCCCTGCTTACTACCAATACTTGAATATCTTATCAGGGCAGTTCCAGGGGCATGGAGAGGTGGGTTAGTTGAGGTAGGGTCAGAAGAGCCCACTTAGGGGTTGACAGGAGCCGTGAAAATGGAGGCAGTAGGTAATAAATGACTTTTAATCAGCTTGGCCAAGACGGGAAGGAAAAAGACAAGAGGAAGCTAGAGGGGTCAGGGAGATGGGGATATTAATGAGCTAAGGGAAGGCAGCTAGTAGAAGGAAGAGAGTGAAATGTAAAAGAAAGGGATAATTAACCGAACAAGGTGTGAGAGAAGGCAGGAAGAATGAGACCAGGAGCACAGGCCAGTGCACTAAAACCAGGTAACAGGAGAGGCAGGAAAGGAGGTGGGGGTCCAATGCAGGGAAATGTGTTGCTGGAGATGGGAATTTAAAGAGACTGTTACTGAGTTACTTCGAATTGTTAAAGGTCCTTACAACAACTTGCAAATTTAGCCTACTACTTAGTGTTGCCACTTAAAATACAAGGAACCTAGTGCAAAAACAGGTAAAATAACTCACTGAAGTTTAGTCTATAGGGACAGAATCACCAAATACAACATTGCTGCCCTAGCCTCTTCCTTCTTGATGTTCTGTCAATCAGCCCACATTCTCCCATGCCCCAAATGCTGTGTGACAATGTGAGCACCTCATACCACTGGGCTCCCCTTCTAGAACAAGGTTCCCTCACCATGTGGGTTTTCCCTGGTTCAGGCATAGGTAGTGGTGTGTGTCTTGCTTAGCAGCTATAGCAAAGGAATGCTTTAGTGTGGGAATCACATGAGCATGTTGTAAGCCTTGTTCTTTTAAAAATATTCATGGCAAAGACAAGATGTACTTGTCTTGGATTCAAACTCGGATATAAACTGCTTTCAGGGCATCCTTTTGCTGTGGCTGTGTTTGAGGACCATGTGTGGCTCTCAGATTGGACTATGCCATCGGTAATGAGGGTGAACAAGAGGACGGGCAAAAACCGGGTACGTCTCCGAGGCAGCATGCTGAAGCCTTCATCACTGGTTGTAGTTCATCCATTGGCAAAACCAGGTACACTGGCCATGTCACACAGTGTTTCTTTGGCTGGCATCTGTAACTATTTTAATTGATAGGAGAGAAGGAGGATATCGCAGTTCTCACTAATCTGGGTGGATGTTAAGATTTCCTGAGATTTGGATTGGGTTTAAACTGAGACAATCTGGTAGTAAATTTGGGCTTCATCTTTCCATTCTCGTGTTTGCTTCTCCTGACCAGCTTCTACTTAAGTTGGTCCTTTCCAAGGAGTCTTGGGTTAAGGGCACTGAGGGTGGAATTGAGGGATGGGGGGTGATTTAGACACCTGCAGTAGAAGCTTCTATCTCGACTGGGGCATTTCCCTACCCCCTGAGAGCGCCAGGGCCTGAACATCATCAGTGTCCTGTACTAACTTCCTTCTGGATTACCCCTTGTTGGTTTGACTAGATTATGAGTCAGCAAATAGGGATCATACCCGCCTAACGAGCTTCTTGAACAGAAGTACTGACTATATTGGGGTGCAAGGGTGGCTCAGTGGGTTAAGCCTCTGCCTTCGGCTCAGGTCATGATCCCAGGGTCCTAGGATCACATCGGGCTCTCTGCTCAGCAGGGAGCCTGCTTCCCCCTCTCTCTCTGCCTGCTTGTGATCTCTTTCTCTCTCTGTCAAATAAATAAATAAAAATCTTAAAAAAAAAAGTACTGACTATACTCAATAAATATACACAAGGTAATAACATTCCAAGCTGATCTTAGAACTGGCTCCATTAGGAAATCTTCTGAAATAGATCTTGATATAGGTTCCATTTAGATACACTGAAATTTTCCCCCCAAAAGCTGTACGCTGTGATCTGTATCAATGGCACTTTTTTGGATCTCCAAGCCCATCTGTGAATGTTCCTCTTTTCCCCACAAGGAGCACAGCCCTGCTTACATCAAAATGGAGGCTGTGAACATATTTGCAAAGAGAGGTTTGGAACTGCTCAGTGTTTGTGTCGTGAAGGTTTCGTGAAAGCCCCAGATGGCAAAATGTGTCTGGCTCTGAATGGCCATCAGATTCCGGCAGGTAAGATGATAAATTGTATGGTTAAATTATTTTATTTTGGCTCAGGGATATAGTTCTACATCAATCCTCATGCTTCTGCTGATGTTTAATATTTTGTTTTTAAAAGCTTCCCTGCTTCGGGGCGTCTGGGTAGCTCAGTCAGTTAAGTGTCTGACTCTTGGTTTCAGCTCAGGTCATGATCACAGGGTGCTGAGATTGAGCCCTGCATTGGGCTCCATGCTGGATGTGGAGCCTGCTTAAAGATTCTCTCTCTCCCTCTGCACCCCCCACCCCACCCCCAAAAATGCTTTCCTGCTTTTAGGGATGCTGAGTCTTTTTGTTTTGTTTTTCTGCTCTCATGAGTTTGGGTTTCTTACTAAAGATTAAATTCAGTCGACCTGCTCTAGTTGTAAAACTAACAAAAGATACTATCCAAAACATTGAGTGTCAGTCTCCACCCCTCCCTGGCATTTACAGTGGAGTGGCCCAAACTTGGGGTGAAAAAATGCCAGCATTTGACCACCTCGGATAATGTTCAGAGACATTTTGTTTAGACATTTTATGGCCTCAATTTTAGAGGTAGTTATATACAATCCTACCACATAACTGGTCTTAATATGAAAAGCAAAGTTCTTTATAGTAAATAACTTTAGGATAGTAAATAAGTGTAGGGAATGTAGCCTGAGAAGGTTTGGATCCATGTTTAAAAAACTAAGTCTGAAACAAACAAACAAACAAACAACAAAACAAAAAAACTAAGTTATGACTTTGAGGCAGAGGAAAGGAAGAAGATATCAAATGTGATGTGTAGCGAGTAGTGCTGATCTGCTTCCCTTGAATGGGGATGTAAGCAGTAGTAAAGATTTTTTAAAAAATTGGTTTATCTAGTAGGCATGGTGTAAGTTTGGTGATAGATAAGCGGCAAACATAAGGATTGATTTTCCATGGACCAGAATTGAAGATTTTGGATTTTTAGAATTTTCCATGGATTGTTGCTTTAGAAAAACAGTTGTCAATATTTTTTGTTTTAGGACCCCTTTACACTCTTTTTAAAAAAAGACTTATTTATTTCTCTTAGAGAGAGAGAATGCACATGCGCTCAAGTGTGTATGTGAGCAGACTTTGCACTGAGCAGGAAGCCTGACACTGGGGCTCGGGGCCACCATCCTGAGATCATGACCTGAGCCAAAATCAAGAGTCGGACACCAGGTGTCACCCCAGGACCCTTTTTCACTCCTAAACATGACTGAAAACTCCAAAGAGCTTTTGTTAATGTGGGGTATATCTATCAATATGTATAATATTAGAAATTAAAACTTAAAAAGTTTAAAAAATATGTCCATTATGCTATAACAATATTCTAATATGTATGAGCATCACATATTTTTAGGGAAATAAATGAAATAACTATTTTCTAAAACAAAAATATACAGTGAGCATAATGGCACTGTTTTGCATTTATATCCTAATGTCTGGCTTAATATAGGGCAGATGCATTCTCATATCTGCTTCTATGTGAAATCTGTTGCTTTGTTGTTTTGCTTGAAGCCTATGAAGAAAATCTGACCTCACACATAGATTTGGAAAAGAGAGGATTGATCATTTAATAGCTTTTTTAGATGACTGTTTTGTGTGTCTTCTTTCGATACTGTGGCAGAACTGGACAGGTCGTAGTTTCTTAAACCATAGTTGCAGTGTGAATCTGAAGCCACACCAATAAACTTTTTGTCACCAGCTATGTTAATATCCAGTGGTCTATTTTGTACGTTGAGTGACTCTTTTACCAATGCATGATTTTGTGGTGTCATGTTGGTCATATGAAAATACGGATTGCCTGAGTTGTGCATATCTTCCAAGTGTCACACATGTAAATCACGTTCATTAATTATTACCATCAAACTCATTAGACGGGTCTTTGAGTTTTGGTTTTTTGGTCAAGCTCAGGGTAGAGAAGAAAAATTTTCAAAATTCTACTTTTTACTGGGAAGCTAATATTTATCATTAGCTATAAGTACTGTCAGTTGTTTTTCTTGAAATGACAGATTCACCTCATTTTTGAGAACATGCTTGCCAAATTTCTAAGTGTTCATAACAAACTCTGTCAGTCAGCCTTCCAAGTGAAAATTATATTCAGTGTAAAAAGAGGATAGTTTCAGCTTGCAGCTCAAAGAGTACACAGTGCTTTTCTTCCAGATGACCAGACAACCATTGTCACTTCATAATGTACCCAGAATGTTTTATATATACTTCCCATTTTGTTATATAGAATTTTAAAGAGCCAAGTATTCCATGGTTGAGATTTTAAAAAATGAATAATGCTTAACTGCTTCATCATGGCTCTTCTTAAGTGAGACAGGATTTGTTTGTGTATGTGTGTATGTGAATGTGTACAGTGAAGAACATGACTTTTAGTTGATTTTGGTGCCATAGACTTAATTCATGTTAGGATGCCAGCAGTCTTACCTGATGTCCAATGTCACATGTATTTGCATTTTGTGAAAATAGTTTTGACCTTATGGACTCTGTGCATGCAATGGGAACCTGGGGTCCAAGGACCACAGTTTGAGAACTTAGTGTTTTAGGAGATCCATTTTTCCTATGTACTACGGAATTGCATAGGTCCCATGCCTATGTTAAATTATCACTTGTTTATACCCTTACACATTTCTAAATACAGGTAAAATAAGTATTGAAAGTAACCTAAAGGAGGAGTATACATGGAAGGCAGGTTAGGGAGTTCATCTTATTAATTTGTCCTTAGTGGTGGTGGGTTGTGATTGTGAGTTGATAATGTCCGTTAGGATCTTAGATTCTACTCTTACTGTATTTGCCGGTACCTAAAAGAGTCCTTTCTTTTTGCTCTCTGGCTCCCCCAACCCTCAACCATCAAGTGCTTTGGGAGAAACTGGGAGGGTATGGTGTAGCGGGCAAAATTTTCCAAGTCACCAAAACACGGCTAGTTTCCCTGAATGCTCTTGCTGTACAAGTCTACACTCAAACAACCAGCACACAGCCATAGGTACAAATTAAGTCTAAGTTTCTTGATCATAAAAGTACACAGTGCTTTTCTTCCAGATGACATTAACTGTATCTTTTGATCTTCACTAGGTAGTGAAGCAGATCAAGGGTTGCCATTGAACGTCTCATCCACGAATAGAGGATCTGAAGAGAGCATTACAGAATCTCAGAGTCTGCTAGTGGCTGAGATCATGTTATCAGGTATGAACGAGGAATTCTCCAACATAGCTTTGGCTCCAGCAATTTCCAGCCTACTAGTTAGAATTCTGTATTCGCTCTTTAACTTTGGCTAAGCGTACACAAAACAAGTCAAGCCAGACTTTGGACTCAAACTTTGATCCTTTTTTTCTGAACCGTGTGCCTGAGGAAGATGGCACCATGTTAGACTGGACATGAATTTACTCATCGAGAGTCTTTGAGCTGAAACTTCTTTGAAGAAATCTAACTTGGAAACAAGGGTGAAAATTAAGATGGAACAGACTCAAGTTTGTCCCCATCCAGACCTAGTAATTTTGATATTTAGCCCATCTAGCTAGACTTCCCTTAGTGTGAAAAGTAGATAGTAACTGATAAGCAAATATGGTTTGGTTGCTTCAGCTGCTCCAGAGGTTACAAAGAGCAAATAGTAGAATTGTGTCCTATATTGCACATTTATCACCAGAATGCTAAATAATTTGTTCAGTATGTAACAACTTCAGGGAGCCTAATTCTTTTATACTCTATATTTACTCATGAGGTCAATGGTTTTCAAACTGGGCTTCACTCAGCCCAGGAACCTCTGCAAGCCTCACCCCTTCTTCACAGCTCTCTACCTGTAGTTGGCATAGATCTCCTTTGAAACACGGTATTTATTTATATTTCTAAGATTTTATCTTAACAAAGTATCTATGGCTAAAAATAAGTTTGAAAGCTCCACATTAAGACCTTAGATACACTTAAAGTGCTCATTCAACTTTTGTGGTCTACAGACTACTTTGCCTGTGTAGGATACCTGGAGACCTCTTCCCTTTCCCTATTATAAGAACTTATCAGTACAGGGGCACTTGTATGGCTCAGTCAATTAAGTGTCCAACTCTTGATTTCAGCTAAGGTCATGATCTCAGGGTTGTGATATCAAGCCCTGCATCAGGCTTCCTACTGGGTGTGGAGCCTGCTTAAGATTGTCTCTCCCTCTCTCTTGGTCTACCAAGAGAAAAAAAAAAAAGAAAGGACTTACCAGTAAGATAAAATACACAGATACACAGAGGTGGATATTTTTGGTAATTACAATTTGTATGGAGCTTTAGAGTTTACTAAGTACTTTCCCTCTAAATTGATTAAAAAAAAAAAAGATTTCTTTATGTATTTGAGAGGGGATTGGGGAGTGGCAGAGGGAGAGGGAGAGGAGAGAGAATCTCAAGCAGACTCCCTGTTGAGCACAGAGCCCGATCTCACAACCCCAAGATCATGACCTGAGCCAAAACCAAGAGTCAGAAGCTTAACTGACTGAACCACACAGGCACCCCTCTAATTTGATTCTGACTACAAGCCATCACTTTACAGATTTGAAACCTAGACTAAGATATATTAAGGTAATGACTTTACCAAAGATTTTTGAAAATTATGGCCAAATAATTAATTCATATCCAGACAAAGCCTAGAAAACACTAGCACATTAGGAATATTACTCATTTAGTGATTATTTATTTGCTACATGCTGTGCTAAGCATTAGGGATACGATGATGAGCTAAACACAGACCTGTTCTCCAAGGTCACAGTCTGAAGTCAAGAAAAATAAATGATGAGATAAAACAATATAAATAAATATTAGCAGTATTGAGAACCATTTCAAAGTTGCTAAGAATCCCTAAATGTTCACAGAGCACGTTTTGAAAGACTAATGTTTGGGAGACTCAAAGACCAAGGTAATGAGAGATAGTAAATTAGGCACATGGGTGGGATAGTGGAGTGATAAGATACCCAAATATTTGGAAAACACATACTGTATTAAAGGCTGTATTTGCCTTCATACCTGAGACTATACTCTACCTTGTGCAAAATAGATGGAAATGACTGTCTTTGTGAGAACTACCTCCTCTTTCCATATCTGAACTGTGTTCTATTTTGTCTTAGTCTATAAAGTTTTAGTTCTAGTGGTGGTAGGCTAAGGGCTCATATTTGTATTTTGTAGTGAGACTTCATTTAAACAAAGTATCTATGCTAAAAATGAATTTGAAAACTCTAGAATAGATTTTAGGTTAGGATCAATATATTCTTATTCCCCAAAGACATACAGACTGCTATGTAGCAAGTAGATCTGTCTACAACAAGGCAAAGAAATTCAATCATAAGATTTCCTTGTCAAGTTTACTAAAATAATGAGTTTTTCTAGGTTCATGAATAAAATGTAAAATTCTGAACGTGGCCTGTTGGGTGCTGTCTGAACCAGTCCTTATATACTTCACCAGCCTCTGTGTGGGCCTTTTTGTCCTGGACTTTCTCTGGCTGGCTTCAGTCGCACGGCCCTTGCCTGTAACAGATAGATGGTGTGTTCCTAGCCCACAGCACTCTTTCTATACCTATCCAAGTCGTATGTATCCAGATCTTAGCTTCAGATCCCACTTAGAAAGCTTTTCCTAGTCTCCTAAGTGGGAGATGAGAGTTATTTCATCTCCCTTAGAACCTGGTGTTGTGGGGCCCTGGGTGGTTCAGTGGTTTAAGCCTCTGCCTTCGGCTCAGGTCATGATCGGGCCCTGGGATCGAGCCCCGTATCAGGCTCTCTGCTCAGTGGGGAGCCTGCTTCCTCCTCTCTCTCTGCCTGACTCTCTGCCTACTTGTCATCTCTGTCTGTGAAATAAATAAATAAAATCTTTAAAAAACAAACAAAAAAACCCCAAAACCCTGAGAACCTGGTGTTGTTTCTTGATAGTGTGTATCACACCTGTACTTCAATAACTAATCATACAAGATAGCAGAGGCCCTGTCTGTATTCTCCATCACTGTATTTTTGGCTCATATTAGGATCTAGTGTGTGATAGGTACTTTTTAAAAAATTAATTTTAGTAGTTTAACTAATAGGCCCTGGATTCTTTTTCTAATGTCATAAGGCTAATTCTAATTCAGACTGTCACAATACTCTTCTTCTTTATCATCCTTATTTACATATATATAAAATTTATTATTCTCAGTTTTTTTAAATCATTTTTTTCCTCAGTCCTTACAATTATCATTTGAAGTAGACTGGACAAAAAAATGTCACCTGTATTTTGCAGAAGAGGGCTGTGAAGCCCAGGCACTTATTCCTTCCAGAGCCAGCTTGTGTCAAAAAGAACTTTGGCTCTAGCCCATCCCCCAACCCCCAACAGCATATCCAGTGCTTTTCATTATGCAAAAGCTGCCTTGCGGTTTGCAAGTTACCAAATAAATCCTGAATTATATTCTAATTTAAGGCAATTCTGCAAGTGATTTAAAATGTCTTGGGTAATTGGATCTTGTCCACCATACACTGAGCAGCCTAGTGACTTGAGAGCTAGTCTTCCAAATAAATGCCAAATCAAATGGATAATTGATTTAGTCTGAACTTATCCATCTTGAAGAGTCATGAGTGACAGGAGATGACCAAGCAAGAATGAAGGGCATGTGTTCCTGTATGAGAAATCTCATTCAAATAGCCAAGCAAATCAAATGCAATGACCTAATGTGTGCATTTACATGGGACCTGAATCCTCCTGTGATCATCTTTCTTTAATTTATGGGCAAGTTTAGAGGACTTCTTTTACCTCTTCTGTATTCAGGTAAGCAAACTTACCAGTGAATAGAGAGATGATAGTTTATATCCTGCTGTGGTAGGTCAGATCCCCCCAACTCCAACTGCGGCATTTGGAGAATGATTATATACATAAGTAGTCAAAAGGAAAAAAAAAAAAACTTGCTCATGTTTATGGCTCAACATGCAGCTCTGTCCCCCGGGGCATTTGCATTTCAATGGACTATGAAATGAAATGATCCATTTACAGCTTTTAGTTTATATGGTTCATGACTTTGTAAAAGTGCCTTGAGGTTTGCAAGTCATTGCATAAATCTTGACAATAACCATACATTGTGTCATACATATTCTCATATATGAGACATAATTTTAGTAAATTGACAATAAATCTTTTTATTGCATCTTGTATCATTGTAATAAATTCTTATTTTTTGTATCTCTGCCATGTTGGTACCCAGATCTACTTGTTAAATATTAGTCTGTGTCTTCTGGGGGCATAAGAATATATTGACCCCTATTGTATGTCCTAATGGTTGAGAATTCTCAAACAATAAAACTTTTGATATTTGAGCCTATTACTCCTGGAAATTTTATAGTTCAAGTTTGCAAATGCTTTTTAAAAAGTTATAAACAAGTTCACACAAGGTTCTTTGAATACCAATAGATCTTTAAGACTAAAGATTTACTGAAAGCATATAAATGGGAGCATATAGCTTGTGGACCCTTTAATATAGATATAGTTTAGAGGTCAACTAATTGTTTCTCTTTGGAGGTTAACCTGTCCCAGGACTCAGGAAGGAAGTGCTAGAATGTTCTGTAGAACCCAAAACATTCAAACCCATTTTTCCTCTAAGGCCTGCAAATAATCTGATGGGGTTCTTGCTCTTTGCAGACGCTGATGACTGTGGTCCTGTGGGATGCAGTTCACAGGCTCAGTGTGTTTCCGAGGGAGAAAATGCAACATGTCAATGCTTGACAGGATTTACTGGGGATGGAAAAGTATGTTTTGGTAAGAGCAAAGGCCAATACATGTATCTGGAAAATAGGGAACCAGAAACATTCTTTCAGATAATACTGATTCAAAATCTCCAGAGGATTTATGTAATCATCAGGATAGAATAAATTAGTTCATATTAGCTAAAATGATAATGAACAGCATATCTAGAAAATATGAAACATATAGTATGTTGTTATATTATAATTACATGATATATGCAGTTGATATTAAGGAGAAAATTTTATAATTAGTTTTAGAAGCATGAATTTGAGCTTGAGTCAAATTTATAAATTCACCAGTTACAATAAGAACACAAATTTCCTCCCCTAAAAGCTGAGGTCTTAAGTTTAAGTTGAATAAATTGGTTGTGCTGGATAGGTTTCCATATTACATTGAGTGCCTTGAAATTTTAAGTTAGTGATTATTGTAAGAATCTCAGTTTTTATCATCTGCAACCCTGGCCCAATGTGATGTATTTACATACACTTAGCTAAGCAGACACCTAAACAAGCTGTAAAAATTGGTTTGGACGTGAACTTTAAGACCAAGCTACGGAGTTTGCATTACATTTGCAAACAGTATCTGAAAGCGGTTGAGTGATTGGTTGTATGAATGCTTATACTTCTGTTTTTCCCATGATTCTCATTTAATGCCAGGATTGTCTACATATTTCACTAATCATTTTGCCCGCAGATATAGATGAATGTGAGACGGGCATCACTGTTTGTCCTCCCACCTCCTCTCAGTGCGTCAATACCGAAGGTGGCTATGTCTGCCGGTGCTCAGAAGGCTACCAAGGCGATGGGATTCACTGTCTTGGTAAGAGAGCATGTGTGCCAAGGGAGGAGGCCAGAGGCAGGCCTCTGAGGATGGGGAAATGCTGTGGGTGTGGTGGGTCAAGAAACGACAGGGTATAATATAAGTGCCACCCATGTTAACACTCAAAGAGAAGTTACGTGAGCTGTTCAAACTGACATAGGTCGATTCTGGATGAACAGTCAAGTTTGTGCCCTTGTGCTAGGATGGGACTAGTCAGCTTCAAGATGCTGCAGAGGTTGTGGGTCCCTCTGCCTTTCTCATTCTTTCTCTGGAGTTGAGTGACGCCAGTGCCCATTAATACTCCACACCTCAAGCCATCATGGCGGGGAGTCGTACAGCATTTTCGTTATCCCTGGATTTTGCAGGTGAGCCGCGGTGAACTGCAGAGCTAAGGGAGGCTTGTTGGAAGTCCCTGCTCTGGGCATAAAGGAAAGGGGGGAGTGGTTCTGTGAAAGGGCTCACGGGACAGCTCTGGAGGAGTGTCAGTAGACGGGAGATGCAAGCCACTGACATTCTGATACAAGGAAGGAGTGATTAAGATGTCTTTCATAATCGCCGTCCTCTGCCAAGGTCTGGGTGTGGCTTCTGGGTTGGGAGCTCACTTAATGGCTGTCTCATGCCATGTCAGGTGTCAGGAACATAGCAGCACCCACAGGTAGGGACCTGCCTGAAGCCACCCTAACCCCATGAAGTGCTTACCTGGAGTTTAACAGGGCTTTCACATGTCTCTAACAGTATTTTCTTTGCCTTCTGAAAACATGCAGATCTTTTCATGGTGAGGGGCAGATGACCTGATAAGAGACTGAAATAATACTGCTTTCTCCCACATGCTGAGGTTAAATATGAACCATCAGTCACGACTACCAAGTGTTTTTGGAGCTGGCTGGTTTAAATCAGACCTTTATCAGATTAGTTTTGTGGAGTCCACAGTCATTTGTAAATAGTCTTTTAAGCACATAGTTGGCTGTCAGTCAAGAAAATGTCACTGCTCTAATTAATCAGGCTCATAGATAATTTAGACAAACAGGCTTTATATTTAATTTACTTTGAAGAGGAAAGAAGGTATGCCTTTTGGATGTTTAAACTCCTTAAACTCCGGATTCTGTATTACTAACCTATTTCCTTCCAGCAGTGAACGGGCAACAGGGTATCACGGCGCAGCCTGCCTGGGGCAAGGAGTCCTCAGGCCACAGGGAAGAATGGGCTGATTCCTGTTCTCTCTCTCTCTCTCTTTCTCCCTCTCTGTGTTCCTTCCCTCTTCCTCCCCTGCTATCTCTGCCTCACTCTCCCTCCCTCCTTCTTTCCTTCCTTCTTCCAGATATATGTAGATAGAGTGCTTTACATTGTGCTTGGAACATAATAAATGCCACATAAAAATAATAAGTTATTCTTATTCTTAGGAGTGGTTGTGTTTCTTGACCAAGAGTATACCTTTGTTCCTAGTTCTTGGAGAAGCTCTGTCTCTCAAGGTTCACAGAGATTAATAAATTACAGAGAAAGAGAGATTACAGAGATAAAGAGGTTATAGAGATTTCATAGAAATTATAGTAGGAAGTAAGTAAAAAAAAAAAAAGACTCAATTTGAGTCATTTGGGATAGCAGTCCAATGTGACAAATATTTATTTGGCAACTCTCAGTGCAGAGACATAGTGCCTGGAAGTGCGAGGAAGAGCAGAATGATGAAGGTAGTGCTTGCTTGCGAGAAGAGTAGGACCTGAGAGACAGGGAGCTGTGATAAGTGGTGAAGGGGGGTGTGCATTATGAGAGAAGTAAAAACTACAGTGAAAGTTCCCAACAGGAAGAAAATCTGTTTGAGGTATTAAGAAAACTTCGTGAAGGAAGGATCACTGTGCATGGACATTGGGGCATGAGGAAATTTTCATTAGGCAGAAATGAGAAGGAATGGGGAGCATTCCAGGTACGAACATATGACGGGTCTATTTGGGGCGTAGACAATGGCCTACATGAGCACTAAGTATAGGTATGTGAACTAGACGGCCTTTCTGCTGTGGTTTGGGGTTGGGGGACCTGGTGTCTCTTTTTTTCCTTATAAGAACTTCAATCCTATTGGATTAGGGCCTCACTCTTACAACCTCATTTAACTTTAATTACTTCCTTGAAGGCCCCATCTCTAAATATAGTCATGTGGGGGGTTGGAACTTCAACGTAGAGATTTGGGGGGAGATACAATTCAGTTCATAACAGGTGGGTTGCATTACATATGTAGAAGACTAGAAGTTGAGGGTCATTAGGGTTTTATTTCTCTAGACCAACCCTATCTAATAGAACTATAATATATGTTACCTATATAATTTTAAATTTTCAAATAGCTCCATTACAAAAAGTACAAAGAAATAGGTGAAATTAATTTTTATTTTATTAAGCCCAACATATCCAAGATATTAACATTTTAATATGTAATCAATATAAAAATCATTGAGATATTTTTTAAATTTTATTTTTTTCGGTGATCCAAAATTCACTTTTTTTGCACTATACCATATTTTACATTCTTTCTTATTTTATTACTAAGTCTTCAAAATCTGCTAAGTGTTTTACACTTACAGCATATGTCATTGCAGACCAGTCGCAGTTCAGGTGCTCACACACCCACACATACGCACATACAGAGGGTGATGGCTACCATATTGGGCAGCTCAGCTCTGGGCAAGGGAGCGGTTGAGTCAAGGGGTGCAGTGATGGGAGATGTGCTTTAGGATGTTAATCTGGTGCCGTGTTTAGGAGTAGAGTAGGGGAGAAATGGTATGCAGGGAATGTGGGGAGGCTGTCTTATAGTAATGTAAAATTGAGGAGAAGAAAGATTTAAATGTTAGGCTGGTGGTAATTGAGAAAGAAAACAGTAGTAGTTGGGAAAGAAAGGGTTGACTTAATTTATGTTTATGCAGAAAAAAAGCAGAAATGTCTTACATGCTCTAAATATATATCAATGACTGGATGTCTATTGGCAAAAGTTAAGAACGAATCTTCAGGATCTTATTTTCTAAATGTTTGCCTAGAGCTGGTTTACCAATCTCCAACCTTCCCACTGAACTGCATGTTGGGATGTCTCCTTTCCTCCCAAGCACTGAGAAAACACTCAGCCTTATTTCAGGAGTTAAGAGCACCTGAATGGGCAGGCAGCTGAGGGACCCACTTCATCCTTGTGTCCAGCATTCATAATATAGTTTTTAATAAAAAAATACAGAGGGTCTGAGAGTGTGCAGCATGGGAGAGGTTGAAGCTGTTCCCTTCCCAGAATGTTGGCTTTTCCAATAATATAACCCTTTGTCCTCCTCTGCACCTCACTTTTCTCTTCCCTACTCCCTTGTTTCTGGCAGATATTAACGAATGCCAATTGGGCAGGCACACCTGTGGGGAAAATGCCACCTGTACAAATACGGAGGGAAACTACACCTGCATGTGTGCCGGCAGCCTGTCTGAACCTGGGCGGATATGCACTGGTAGGTTGGTGGGTGGTCTAGGGCCAAGGAAGGGACTTAATTCTGGAAAATTCTATACCCCAATGTATTTGCTCTGAAGAGTCTAGAAATTATTCGATTCAACCGGGCTGGTGAGTTTACGTTCCTGATTAGGTGGATGCTGAGCTTGGGAATGTGTAGTAGTCAAGTTTTCTTAATTTAATAACATCTGGAAGAAATTCCTTTCTTATTACTTACAATTCAAAAGGTGGGAATGCAGGTGGTTCTCTTTAACTATGAGACCAATGTCTTAATTTGTGATATTGATTTCTGGGGCTGCTGGAAAAACTTTGCAGGTCAGGTCAGGTCAGGAAAGATGTCTGGACCCTTAGCATTTTGAATCACTTTTAAAGCTTTTCAAATATTACCTTAAAACATTAGTATTTCTTGATCTGAATTAGAACTTTAGCTCTCTCTCTCTCTCTCTTTTTTTTTTTTTTAATGTTAATGGTCAACTTCTGCTTTCTTGAGGCTCTCCCCAAATGGCAATATCTTCTCACAATCTGTACCCTAGAAGGGGAGCTGGCTTCACCTCAACCCTGGAAACCAGGATTGGGGTCTCTTTCACCACCACTCCCAGTAATTCACCTGTCTCTGCTCTGCAAGCACAAAACATCTTAAGAAAGGAAATTTCAGGACTTACTTGGGTCTCTTTTTTTTTAACACATTATTTTTCTCAGATAATTTGCTCTTCTTAAAGGTATTGAGAGACTGCTAATATTTATGTAGCTACACACCCTAATGATTTCCTTTTAAAGAGCAGACGACCATTCAATAAAAGGGACTTCGAGGGATGGCTGGGTGGCTCAGTGGATTAAGCCTCTGCCTTCAGCTCGGGTCATGGTCTGAGGACACTGGGATTGAGTCCCACATCGGGCTCCCTGCTCAGCGGGGACCCTGCTTCCCCCTCTCTCTCTCTGCCAGATGCTCTGCCTATTTGTGATCTCTGTCTGTCAAATAAATAAATAAAATCTTTAAAAAAAAATAAAATAAAAGGAACTTTGCCATTTTGACATTCCCTCTGTTACAGTAGAGTTTCTATTCTGTCAGACTTACCAGTCTGGTTTTTGAGGGCTCCTCTGATATTTACATCATTTTTAGAAGAAAGCATTGTGTGGGAGAAATTTTTGAGGCTTCCAGGATACTGGGGGTAAGTGACTGGTCACTGGTAAAAGACCAGTGACTCGGGATTCATGAAGTCATTTAGAATTGACTGTTTCCTCGCTTGCCTCCAATATGCTTTCTGTCAGATAATACTGAAGCTGAAGAAAGAATGGCTGGCTTCATGGTGAATGACATGAAGTCTGGTTAGGAAAATGAAAACTGGAGTTGCTTCTGAGTTCTTGTCACTAAAAGGCACTAGATCACAAATTGTTCACAAAGACTAGTTCTGAATATTGATCCCTGGAAGACCTAATCGCTTCAGAAAGTGAAAGTAATGTCTTTGATTCTTGTAGACTCTACCCCCCCTTCTCATCTCATGGAGGACGGCCACCATTCTGTGAGAAATGGTTTCCTGGAATGCCCCCCATCCTATGACGGCTACTGCCTCCATAACGGTGTGTGTATGTACATTGAAGCAGTTGACAGATATGCATGCAAGTAAGTCAAGCTGTCTTTGTGACGGCACAGAGATATGGGACTGAAGTTCATAACTTTTAGATAATTCATAAAATTCATATCAAGGAGATTTTTTCTATAATTGGGTTTTTGCTAGGGAAAACCATATAAACACACGTATATAAATTGTGTGTGTGTGTGTCTATGTACATACTGCACCCTCCCTGCGTATATAAATATACATTTAAAGAACTGGTGATTTTCCCTCTTAACTTAATGTTGCTACTGGTACAGTCTGGGGCTGAAACCTCTCGTTCTGGCTGAAAACTTAGGTTTGTGAACGAATTCCTTGAAACTTGGATTTATTTCCTGCTGCATGTGTGGACAACATCCACAATATGTTTCTGAATTTACAAAAAGATTATATATACACATTGGACTTCTTACCCTCAACTTTCGAAAATGGAAAACAATTATTTTTCTTCAGTTTCTAATTCTAATTTTTCTAATTCTAAATTTTTTAATTCTAAATTTTTCTAATTTTTCTTCAGTTTCTAATAGTTGCTTAGTAACAATTGCTGGAAGTGGCCCCTGCTTCTGTTTGTTCCTTTTTTTGCCCCATGACAGTTTCACGTGGGGACCGTCAGCTGAAAAGTAGATTTGAGGGCGACCTGAAATTGTAGGTCCTCCCACCATACTTACTCAGAAAACACTTCTTGGAAGCAATATCTAGTTCTGCATCAAATTTTACTTTTAGTGGATTTCATATTTTCAAGTCAATCAGAGGGAACTGGTAGGTCCTGAAGAATAAATGGGTCCCCTGTGGCTAGACTACTGACTCACTGATCATTTTCTCTGCCTGAGGAATAAGTGATAAAATATTCTGATCCTCATGAATAGAAGCTATAAGCTTAAAGGCTTTTATTATTTTATGAATAATAATCAGCAGAAACATAGTCTAAATTGTTAGAAGAACAAGTTGTATTCTGTGACAAAGTGAATGGCCTTGCATTATAAATCACATCAGCCAGACAAAAGTGATGAAAAATGCTCATGACTGTTAGTGAAACTGACTTAAATCTCATAGAATTCTACCCTCCTGTTCATATTTGCATGCTGTAATTTCCCACCCTAAGATAAATCCAATCTTCACAATAGTTGTCCTTGATTTTGATAATAAGAATCAATTTTTTCATGTTCATCATTCCTTATTATCCAAAATAATAAAATTATGAAATAAATGTCCTACTTTATTAGATTGTGGTTTATTTTTCTCTATGATACTTAAACTTTAGATTATAAGAGACATTACAATAGTGTGAAGGGTACTTCACAATTATGAATTGCATTTAGTAGATTATTTTCACTTGACCTGATAACATCGATTCATTAAATGATTTATGAACTCTTTAGTACACTGCTTTTCTTTCTGTCATTAAATCCTGATGAAAATATCTTATTCCCTGATAATGTTTTAAACATGAGTTGCTACAAAATGACAATTAAACTACAGATAACACTCATATTTAAGGACCTTTAATCAAAAGCAATATTTAAAATATCACCAGAGGTCCCACTAGTCTAGGTCATAACTTTGTTTTTGAATTTTACATTTTTATTAAAATGTCTATGTACATCCTGCACCCTCCTTGCGTATATAAATATACATTTAAAGAACTGGTGATTTTATTAAATGTAAAATTCAAAAACAAATGTTTAATCAGACATCCAACGCTTTCCTCCTTTCGCCTTGATAACTTCACTTTGTATTTTTAAAATTCTGTCATGACACATCTCTAGGAATGCTCACCAGCTCTAACTTTTATTAGAAACACTTGATCGGCATCATTCTGCAGAGTGCTCTCAATACCGTGAGAAGGTTTATAAAGGGCTGCTCTTCTTTCCTTGCTTGAAGGCATTGGAAGACCCCTCCATATACAGAGATCCCCTGGCTATCTGGGGTGCAGAGAATGTGAGAACTGAAGTCCCCATGCCCCACATCTTCCTCAAAGGTTCCCTGGTCCTGACATTCTCAGAAGATCAAACCTCCTGAGCTAACAGGAGATTCTTATTCATTCTGGTTTGGCTTTGAACCAGCCCACACACTTCTGGCCAGGTCTTCTTGAGACCAAGCGGCCCCAACACCAGTGCTGTGAAAGGTTGCATGAGAAAAGAGTTGTGTGGCCAAATCAGTCTGAGAAATGTTATATACTCTAGCCCTCAGTTCTTGATCACAGCACAACACAATGTGAAGTCTTGACCTTCCTTCAGAATTTCTTGAAATTATTTGACCAACTAAACTCAGATTTGAATAATTTATTGGAATAAATAAGCCCAGAAATCTTTTGCTTGGTTTAACCAAAGTAGTTGATAACCCAAAGAACTAGTAGGGAGGACCCATCTATGTGAAATGTTGGCTGACTGGTTTGGGCCATGTATGGCTCAGAGAGGCCCTGATACTACAGCTTGCTTTTGCTCCCCAGGACTCTTGCACATGTGACTGACATATTCCTTGAGACCCTAAAGTCTCTGAGATTAATATCCAACAGGTTACAAGTAGCTGCTAGGTATTGATAATGACTATAACCAAAGATAGCTAAAATTAAAACAGTATCCAGGAAAGCCTGGAATAACTTGATGGTCCTTTTATACTTCCTACACTCAGATCCTGTCATCTCTTTCATGATGTGTTCTAGAAGAATAGCTTTTCAGTGGTGCTTAGAGCTTAAAACCCTTTTTGGAAGTAGCCCGATGTAGTAGAAAGAACACAAGCTTTGAAATCAGAAAACCATTTGGATCGAACCTGCCATTCACTGGCTAAGAGCAAAAAGACAAAAAGTAATAAGTATTGGAAAGGATGTGGAGAAAAAGGAGTCCTCACACATTGTGGGTAGAAAGATAAATTGATATAGCCACCATGGAAAACTGTATGGAATTTCCTCAAAAAGTTAAAAATAAAAATACCATATGATCCAGTAATTCTATTGGGTATTTACCCAAAGAAAAGGAAAACACTAATTCAAAAAGATAGGTACACCCCTGTGTTTATTGCAGAATTACTTATAATAGCCCTCGGTATAGAAATAACTGAAGTGTCCACTGATATGTGAATTGATAAGGAAGACACGTGTGTGTGTGTGTGTGTGTGTGTGTGTGTGTGTGTGTGATGGAATATTGTGCAGCTACAAAAAAAGGATGAGATGTACCATTTGAGACAACATGGATGGACCTAGAATGTATTATGCTAAGTGAAATAAGTCAGACTGAGACAGACAAATACCATATAATTTCACTCCTATATGGAATCTTAAAAAATGAATAAACAAAAATGAGGCAGAATCAGACCTGTAAATACAGAAAACAAACTGATGGGTGGGCGGGGGGGCGGGTAGAATGGGTGAATGGGAGTAGGAGATACAGTCTTCTAGTTATGGAATGATGAGTCACAGGAATAAAAGGCATAGCATAAGGGGCAGCGTCAGTGATACTGTAATAGTGATATGTGGGGACAGATGGCGGCTACACTTGTGAGCAGAGCAGAATGCATAAACTTGTCACACGGTTATATCGTACTCCTGAAACTGATATAACATTGTGTGTCAGATATATTCAACCAAGCAAGCAAGCAACCAACCAACCAAATCGCTGCCATTCATCTGCTGTATAACCTGGTACAAATTACTTAACTCCTTTGAGTCTTACTTTTCTCATCTGTAAAATGGGAATCTGCTATTGAAAGGAAAATGGGTAAAAGTGCCTACACAGAGTCTGATACAAAGAGTGCTTAACAAACGCTAGTTTCTTCTTCTCTCCTAAAGTGACTTTCCAGTGCTCTTACGACCAACTCAAGGTAGAACTGGGACTAGGACTGAGATCTTCTGCAGCTTTATCTCATGCTTTTTCCCTTGCTGTCTCTTCCCACTGTGGGGACCTGTATCCATTCCCTGGCATTCATTCCTCTGGGTCCTTTTGCAGTGAGGTGCAGATGGAGGTCGAGCCAGGGCTGAGCTGGGAGGAAATTCCTAACAAGTGAGCAGCTCAAAATACTTAAGAGGGTATTTTTGAAGTTTATGCTCCTGTGAAGGGTAATAGAAAACAATTGTACCCGAGCTCCCATAATTTCTGGAAGTATATGTTTCCAGTAGATGGCAGCATTGTTTCATTTACTTTTATCTATGCGGTCACCCTGTGTGGTGGTGGCTGGTGATGCTCCTTACAGTTTCACGCATGAAACACCATGAAAGCCCCTTATATTCCATTTAGTTTTTTCTCCTTTGAAGAAAGTATTCAAACATTCATGGGTCGCCACCGAGACCTTTTCCCTTTGGGCCAGTGATGATATATATATATATATTTATTTGTTTGTTTGTTTATTTTTTAAGAAAAGGGTTTCCTTGGCTGACGTGGCTGTCCTTCCTGTTCAGAGACTGCATATTCTTTTACAAGTCTGGTCTCTAGTGAGGGACTCTGCCTTCAAATTCTTCCTTCCTTTGACCTATACTCTCTGCAATCTGGCCAAACATTTGTTCAAAAACTCTCATGGCTCTTAGGGCAGAGTTGCTTTGTGTTGGTCTTAAAGGTAGCTCCTCAGGATTTTAGCCGAACAGAAGCTGATCTTTTTTTTTTTTTTTTTTTTTTTTTAAAGATTTTATTTATTTATTTGACAGAGAGAAATCACAAGTAGTCGGAGAGGCAGGCAGAGAGAGAGAGACGGAAGCAGGCTCCCCGCTGAGCAGAGAGCCCGATGCGGGACCCGATCCCAGGACCCTGAGATCATGACCCGAGCCGAAGGCAGCGGCCTAACCCACCGAGCCACCCAGGCGCCCCAGAAGCTGATCTTTAATCAATGTTCTGCAATGCCTTATAAAGGCGGGATGCAAATAATTCCTCATCAATCCCAGGGCAAACAGACCAAAGGGGGAAGTCCATGCTGCATTAACTTGTAAATCAGAGAGCTTTCAGCTGACCCCTGATGGATTTTCCAGATGCTTCCAAAGAGCTGAGTCTGGAAATGCAGAGGTTGAAAGACAGCAGGATATGGAATCTGAAAATACATAAGCGTTTTTGGCCAGGGCTTAGCGCTGACCTCTCTTTGTGTGTTGTTACAGCTGTGTCTTCGGCTACGTCGGGGAGCGCTGTCAGCACCGAGACTTGAGATGGGAACTGCGCCACGCAGGCCAGGGGAGGCAGCGGCAAATCACCGTGGTGGCCGTCTGCGTGGTGGGGCTCTTCTTGCTGCTGCTGCTGGGGCTCTGGGGGGCTCACTGCTACAGGTGACTTTGTCTTTCCCTTGGCATTTCAACCTCTCTCTACCACCTCCCCAGGGAATGCCTGCCTCCTCGAGATGAACTTCTACACACTTGCTACATTTGTTTAAAGGGGGGGACTGACAGTGAAAAGGAAAACAAGCAATGACTAAGGATTTCACTGCTCTGAAGCCTCAGTGGTTTTGCTTTTCCTTGTTTGGTTCTGGTCTTCGTCAGTATATCTACATTGTTTATGTTTTTTTTGTTTTTTGTTTTTTTTTTAAGCGATTTTATTTTTTTGACAGAGAGGGAGGGAACACAAGCAGGGGGTGGAAGAGGGAGAAGCCAGCTTCCTGCTGAGCAGGGAGCCGGATGCAGGGCTCCATCCCAGGACCCAGGGATCATGACCTGAGCCAAAGGCAGACACTTAACTGACTGATCCACTCAGGCACCCCTATGGGGTTGTTTCTGAGCATAATGCATTTTTGTATTCTATCTTTTTTTCTTCTATGCATCACCTGCTCCCCCCCATAGGCTGGGTAAGTAATTTTGCGTGGCTGCCTTCCACTCAGTCGATTTACTACAAAGTATTAACTCCTGTTCAAAGAATCATTACTTTCTCTCACTTGGGGTTTGTGTTTTCAGTAATTTCAAGGTAAAAGTTAAAAACTGTGGAGCAAAAATATTTATACATTTAATTAAAAGATTACTACATTAAGGTGAAGGGATCATTTTCCATTTTCTTGCAAAGAACTTCATCTTCATCTTTTCCAGTCGTTGTATGTGCTGTTAGAGTTTGTGCTGTACAAAATTATTGAGTCATAACACATTTGGGCAGAGGGGAACTTTGTAGAATTACCTAATTCAGTCTCATCATTTTTTTTTAAAAGATTTTATTTATTTATTTGACAGAGAGAGATCACAAGTAGACGGAGAGGCAGGCAGAGAGAGAGAGAGGGAAGCAGGCCCCCTGCTGAGCAGAGAGCCTGATGTAGGACTCGATCCCAGGACCCTGAGATCATGACCTGAGCCGAAGACAGTGGCTTGACCCACTGAGCCACCCAGGTGCCCTCAGTCTCATCATTTTAATCTTGAAGAACCTATGACCCACTTAACCTATGGCATTGATTCCTGGAATTGTAGGGAAGACCTACACCACCATCTGCAGATGAAAATCAAGCACATTTGCCAGGGCTACCCAACCACTCAGGTGGCAAATGGCATGTATTATGGAGAATTTCAGCGTTTGATCCAAGACCTGCTTCTCTGAGATCCCACTGTATCCTAGCATTGTGGTTAAGAGCGTGAGCTCTAGAATCACACCACACAGGGACAAGTCCCAGTCATGCTTAAGGAACACCAGGCATGTTATTTAACCTTTGTATTCATTAATTTCCTTTGTTATAAAACGGGAACAAAAAACTATACTTACCTCGACTTACTGTAAAACTAATTGAGTTAATTTAAGTAAAGAGTTCAGCGTAGAACTGGCAAATGGGACTTAATGAACAGTGTGTTACCATGATGATGACTTTCTATGAGCGGTCATGTGTCCCTCCAAGTCTGAGATGTTCTGAACCATTTTACACCTTGAGAGACAAGGTTCTCAAGCACAAACTTGAGATTTTTAATTCAGAGGTCCAACAGTAACCATTTCACTTTTTAGCCTGGTGTTGGATTTGTAGGAAGAATATTAAGTAACCAAGATTTATCCCATTGAACAAAATGCCAAAAGAAAAGTAGATACTTGGCAAATAGTGTAGAAAAAATGGAAGCAAGAAAGTCAAATTCATGTGTGTCATAATTATTAAGTACTTTTTCTTATTCTGTGGGTTATTACGTAGTAAGTAAGTTTTATGTTCTGTTGCTGTTCTTCAGAGCTCTGGATTGAAAGCTCTTGTCAGTTTGCTGTCTTTTTGGACTTGGAATTCAAAGACCAGCTTAGTGGGTTAGTGTAGACTTTATATACAAATCAGAACAAGTTTAGCTTCTGATCCCTGTATCCCTAAAATCAAAAGTGATAAGAACATTTCTTCAAAAAAAAAAAAAAAACCATAAAACAAAATAAAAAACCCAAACAAAAAAGCCTCATCAGCACTCTTTCCAGCTTATCCCTCTGCAAATTTTCAGCTGCGTGTTTGACTGCATTCAAGCACTTTTATGTGTTGATTCTGAGAAGATCAAATTAAAATAGCTAGTTTAAATATTGCCATGTCACTAAAGTATACCAATAAATATAGCTCTAGTCTTGAGTTGTTGTTAGGTGTGTTGAACGATTTTCTTTAAAAAGTTCGAATCAGTTATTTCCTCCTTTTGTAGCACTCCTTGCCTGTCTTGGCCAGACTGAGCATTTGACACTCTTTGTCTTGTATATCTTTCAAGATTGTGGAATGAAGTAATTTTTTAAATGTTGTAATATTATTACTTCAAAGAGTTTGATTTCTTGGAAGGACCTACTTGTAAGAAAATCCACAGGAAGTGTTCTGTCACAAACTATAACTTTGTTATTTTGCAACTTGGAACTGTTTCTATTAGCCACTTGATTGAATATTTTCCCTGATGCCTTTGATTAAGAACAGTACAACATATACTCTCTCAGCATCCATTGCAAGAACTCACAGTTCCTTAGAATGGTTTTCACAGCAGTGCTTACCCTCCTTACTACCGTTGGTCAGATATCCTGGCAGGCCTATTTGCCAGAGGGTCACATTCCCTTAGCTGCCACCTGCCCAACATAGCAGCACTGACTTAGCTGCTACCTGCCCGAGATAGCCGCACTGTTTTAGGAATCTTGAGGCTGGCTAGTGGTGTTCACCACCATATTTACTTCATTGCCTTCCATTAATTGGCTGCTCAATATATCATGTACCTGCCTTTCCCTCTAGAGACTACAGCTCTGGGGACAGGGATCCTGGCTTCATATTACCTCTCCCTCCCTTTACTCCCCTTTCCCTCAATGCATGACACCATGACCTCTATAGACTTTGTTCTTTGTGTTTGTCAAACAAATAAGTATTTATAAAGCTAGATTTGGAGGCAAGAGACCTATTCTACTTCCTAGCTTGGCAACATGAGATAGTATTCTCTTGGGTCCTCCTCTCTGTGTGTTCTTGTGTCTGATGCCTTTGAGTAGGAGAGGGCACCAAACTAGTGGGACGAGCCCAGGCATCTCACAGAACCTTGGAAAAAGTGAAGTATCTGGAAAGTTGTGCAGAAAAGAATGCTTAGAAAACCCAAAGTTGTGCTCCTAGTTTTCTTGATATTTCTCTCTTAGGCATTTTAAGTACCTACATTTCAGTGGCAAAAGCAGTTGTCCTTGACCTTCACTGAGTGGGCTACTGGTTGTGTTTTGTTTTGAAATTGTCTCACATTTTGGCTTTATTGCAGGACTAAGAAGCTGCCATCAAAAAATTTAAAGAATCCTTATGAAGAGTCGAACAGAGAAGGTAGCAGTAGCAAGCCTACAGACAGCCAGGCTAGGATGGCCTCCTGTCCCCAGCCTTGGGTAATGTGACCAAAGTACATGAAGCAAAAAATTGAGTTCATATGGACCCCAGTTCATTTTTTCTCATTATTTTTCTTCTATCCTGTAGCTTCTTCTTATAATTTCCATTTTTATGGGTTATGTGAGATGTCCTTCCCAGTTATTGGGTAGTCTCTTTCAAATGGATGATTTAAAAGCCCAAGATTGTGCTCTATCTTTCTTTCCTTTTTTTTCCCCTTGTGATTTCTCCTATAGCGGTTTGTTTGTTCATTAATTTATTTTATTGAAATACAGTAGATGCTCTTATCTACTTAAGAAAAAGAAATCTTTTTCTTAAGATTTCTTTTCTTCACATACATTTTAAATGTCTAAATTTCAGCAGCAAATAGTTGCCAGATGTAGCAAATAAAAATACAGGATGCCTAGCTAAATTCATACTTTCAGTGAAGGCTGAAATTTAAATTCAAATTTAACTGGATGTCTTGTATTTTATCTGGCAAACCTATACGTTTGCCAAAAAGCACAGTGATTGGGAAGTTCAAAATGCTTCATAAATTATCCACTTCAGTAACTGATCTTGAAACTGAATAGGGCTAGCTCGAGCTAGGCTAAGCTCCCTTGAAACTGTTGGGATTTCCATTTCCAGACACCTGTCAGGGACAACTTGAGTGGTTCAGTGCATGCCGCTGGTATGATGTGCGGCATGTATTGCACAAGAGGCTGGAATATATGGCAGATCCATGGGGATTGAAACCTGTGGGCTAGTAGGGAAAAGGTTCTTAGGGAGCTGTTTTGGAGGGACAGAGGCAGTGTTTGTTTCCTTCCCAAACCACCTCCCCTCTGTGCTTCCCCTCCCCGCCCCCCAAGAGTAGCTGCCCCAGGGCCATGCTTCTGCCTAGCAGGTCATTGCTGATCCCGCCTCTTAGAGGCATCAGCGTATACTTGTTTTCTGGCTGAAACTTAAACCACAAAAACTTAAAATACAAAAATCAAATAAGAAATGTGAAGTCTAGCCTGACCCTCCTCTTAACTGGCCGTCTTAATCTTCAGCAAGTCACTGAAAATCCTGTTTCTTCTTCAGGACACCTAGGGGTTTGGATTACAGGACCTCTGAGATCCCTTCTGTATCTTTGCATTCCCTAAATGTGTGCTCCTGGATGGACTTACCTAAAGAATGTCCTCAGTTCTTTGAGCCCTCATGACCGTGGACTTCTAAATGACATATACTGCACCTATTGGTCTATAGGGTGTTTCATTCAGGTTTTGAGTAGCAAGTTTAATTCATGGTATTGAAATCATGGAAAGGAGGGAGAAACAATCTGTATCTAGTTTTTAAAAAACCAAAAACAGTTGCCACTGTCATTAGCAGCTTGTTGGCTCAGAGCTGTGGCAGAAGGCCTCGGGCTGCTGAGCTCAGTCCCCCTGGCCGTCCATCGTAACTGTCACCCACACCAGCTGCTGCTGCAGATACAGTGGGAGTGGGCGACAGCCAAGCATCTGAACCAGCAGGAAAAGCAGCAGAACCAAATCTGGTTCCATCAGCTGCCTTTCTCATCTCAGCCTAGGATTCTAGGACCTCAGTTCTTCTGGCAGAAAAACATGTGGCTGGAAAATTTGCCCCGCAGAGGGCTGGATTTTGACTTTAGTCAGAAATAATGGGTATGTGCCCTGAAACAGTGAGTTGTGTATTGATTTGGCAATATGTTGCTGCAGGGAGACCATTAAGGGAGAGAAAGCAGTGAAGGATAATTAGCATTGTGGAAAATAAGAAAATGAAAACACATGTTCATGGGATTTGCCAACATTTCTCTTCCTAATTGACTCCAGTCGTTATTCTTCCTATAATTTTCTCAAAGAGAAATATGACCAGGGAGGTTTTCTTTTTCTATTCCATTTTTCTTATTGTACTTCTGAGTTATGGGCTCCTCCTGGGGAGGGGCCATCTCTGAACCGACAGTGAGCATGATCAGCTAAAATCTTAGGGCAGTCCCTCTGCTGGGTTACTGATTGGTGAGGAAAGACTTTGCAAATTGTACTCTTTGTTCAAGGGCATGAGTTAACTTATAGCATTGATCTATTTTTTTTTTTTTTTTTTTTTTTGATCTATTTTTTTTATTGGTCTATTTTAATATCAAATCTATCTAGTGTAAGTGAGAGCCAGTGAACTCTGCTCAGCCTGCATTGCAAGTGCCCAACAATCGCAGATAGTACAATAAGGACAAAAATAATTAATTTTTTGACCAAAGAGAAATGCTGAACCTTTCTGGGCCTGCCTTTTAGAATTCTTGTTTCTAAGGTGTTCAACGATGAAAAAGCATTTTGAGGATCCCTGCAAAATAGTAGTTCTACTAATAGTAGAACCCCAAATTACCAAGAACTTGGTAGCATGTTTAAATGAACTTCATTAACTAAAAACACACACATATTTGAAAAGTTGGAGCGCATACATATATGAGATCTTATTTGTCTGGTCTTGGGGTGATGCTTAGAATTAGGGAATCTAAGGGATTCTTGGAATGCTTAAAGTAAAATGGTGGGATCGTTGGGATCCATGATCCAAAAGTTGGGATTCTAGAATTAGAATAGATTCTCCAGTTAAGTATTGATAGTGCCCATTTGCCTTTATCGACATAAGGCTCCTAATTGAAAACAGAATCTTTCATTAGCAAGAGAAAGAAATTTTACAGGGCCTTCCTTTCGGCTTTCACCTTCCATACAATGAACTTAATGAATCCATAAACTTTGGCTCCATGTATGTTGAGATCATTGATGAATTATAGCAAGATCCTCTCTCTCCTTCCCTCCCTTGTGTTCTCTGCAGTTTGTGGTGATAAAGGAACACCAAAATCTCAGGAATGGAAGTCAACCCGTGACCCTCAAGGACGGCGAGGCAGCAGATGTTAGCCAGTTCTCTCTGGAGCCAGGTGAGTGGCTGTCTTCATCTGGATCCTGAATGTTTTTCTGTCTCATGGAAGTGCAGACACAATAGTTAAACTATGTAGGAGCTATGCGAGTGGCTGGGCTGGATTGAAATGCCTCAGAGCCTTGGAGAGATGCATTTGGATTGGATTCTTATTGTGCACGAAGTGACCATTTTCCTCAAAACTCTGGTTGCACAGCAGTTTGCTAGATCACTTTGGGCCAGCACACAACTCTTTCTTTTGAATTCGGTGGGATTTTGTGGTCAGTCTTTGGGATCTGTATTGGTAGCTGTAGGTATAGTTCTGGTGAAATTGTAAATGGCTCTAAGAAAATGTGTTCCATGCTCTAGTAGGAAGGTTCCTGTGAATTTAAGTTGATCTGTGGGTCCTCCTGGGGATTTGGGAGTTTTCACATCTTATCAGGGGCCAGCCCTCAGCCAGATGCCAGAGTCATCTGTGAAGTCCATGCAGGCTACTGGGAGAGGATCCATAAAATCATCCTGGGTTCTCGGGCTGCTCTGGGACTCAATCTGTCTCAGGTGGAATTGGAATTAGATACTTTGCAACCTAGTACCTTTGCCAAGAATTGCATGATGATAATAAACATCTTTAGCATGGGGCTCAGATGTCAGTTTTATTTCATAACTCAGAGGACAAAGTTGAACATGTTTTGAATTATAAGCTGTTATAAAGTTTCAAAGAAACATTGAACCCATAATACATGGTTTCTCTGGATGCCTGGCTGGCTCTGTCGATTAAGCATCTGTCTTTGGCTCAGGTCATGGTCCCAGGGTCCTGGGATCGAGTTCTGCATTGGGCTCCTGGCTGAGCAAGGAACCTGCCTCTCCCCTGCTTATGTTCCCTCTCTGTCTCCCTCTCTCTCTGACAAATAAATAAAATCTTAAAAACAAAACAAAGCAAAACAAAACACCAGTTTCTCTGCTGAGAGGGGCTTCAGCTCTGCTTATATTTTCTGATGTCTGACCTTTGTGAATATGCTTGTTACTGGAGCCCCTGGGTGGCTCAGACTGTTAAGCATCTGCCTTCGGCTCAGGTCACGATCCTGGGGTCCTGGGATTGAGCCCCACATTGGGCTCCCAGCTCTTCAGGAAGCCTGCTTCTCCCATTCCTGCTTATGTTCCCCTTCATGCTATGTCTTTTAAGATTTTTTTAAAATCTTAAAAAAATATATGCTTGGGGGTGCCTGGGTGGCTCAGTGGGTTAATCCTCTGCCTTTGGCTCAGGTCATGGTCTCAGGGTCCTGGGATCGAGCCCCGCATCGGGCTCTCTGCTCGGCAGGGGGTCTGCTTCCTCCTCTCTGCCTGTGTCTCTGCCTACTTGTGATCTCTGTCTGTCAGATAAATAAATAAAATCTTAAAAAAAAAAATGCTTGTTACCCTACTCTCCTCTTCAGATTTCCTTACAGACAGAATGTAGGATTCTAATTTAGAAAAACTCATTCACATCTGTCTCCTATGTATATTGCCATGTAACCCAAATTCAGTAGAACGTTTTTTTCCCTTGATGAAGGCCTTGGATATTAGGATACACTTAAGAATTGATACAATTTTATATGTAAACTGTTACCAGTGTTGTTACCTGCATAACAAAAACATTTGGCATTTTCAAAAGTTGTTTGGGTTTTGTTGTTAATACTAAAATTATGAGAAAGTAATAGAATGAATATCTTATAGTTGCGTATTTTCTTGAAGAGCTAAAAGCACATAATTCTTTGTTACAAAAGTAATTCAGTATAGAGGTACATATAATTTTTCCAGTTAACCAGAAGCACAATGATTGGACCAAGGTGTGGTTAAACTCAGAAAATAACTAAGGACTTGGTTAGCTGAGTACACAGGAAAAGATTAGAATATCTCCCTTTTTGCTCACTCTACTACAGTTTGACTCACTCTCTGTGAGCCATTCATAAAACTGTCTCCCAATTTGAGTGATCACAGCCCAATCATGGCCAGCTGTCTCATAAAATGCATGAGGTGAGAGATCCAAAGTAGGGAAAGAGGAAAATGAGATAAAAGATCGAGATTGGCTCTGAGCCGAGTCCTTCCCTGCTCCTGGAAAACCCCTTAAAACACAGGCTGTGCTAGTGGTGGATCCAGGGAACCATATTCCTTGACTTCAGTCAACACGAGCTGGTGCAGGTTAAGTTAGCTTCATGTTGTAGGCAGAGTACCACTCTAGGGACTAGGCAGGCAAATGCATTGGAAACCTGAGCTCTGTTCCCAAGACTCCCAGAAGGGGAGAGAAGTACACAGAGAAAGTCAAAGAGGAATGTCAGGTAGCATTGCCTTTGAATCATCTCATGCAACCAAGAGGAGTTTTTTAGAAATTAGGTCCACATAGTCTGAGAATGGGTTGATTCTGTGTCTCTCTCGTCTTTTGGGCCTATCCTCCAGTCACTGTTATTTGGGCGTCTCTTGCCGGACGTTGTGAATGATGTGAATCCTCAGGTTTCTTTTTCTTTTCATGTAGGCTTGGTGCAACGGACATCATGGAGAAATGAGCCCCAGGTGTATGTGGCCACAGAGCAAGGCTGCCGCACTCCACTGTCCAGTGATAGAGGCTCTGGTCCCCAGACAACGGAGCAGAGCTTTCCTCTCCCCTCCTGTGGGGCACAGCCCATTGCTTTGGGGATTGAGAAGCCACATTCTCTCCTATCGGCTAACCCATATGACAACAAAGGGCCCCAGATCCACCACCCCAAAAGAAGCTGACTCAGTGAAAACTAGAATTAAAAGGAAGATCAAAAAGGATTAACTGTGTTGATAGATGGTAATACTTCATCTCAAAAGGTAGAGGGAAAATATGGATTTTGGTGACACAATCTCTACCACTCATTACCCCTCAGGTCCTGGAGACAAACAGGTAGTCATGATTTTGTTTCTTCAAGCAGTCCTGTTGCAGATTTTTCAAGTAAGAGTAATAGAGAGAATCACTAGGGAACTCACTGGAAACCAAAGCACGGTGTTACTTTGTAAACTGTGTTGACTTCAATAGTTAAGACAGGTAGGTACTTTTCCTCTGCAGCTCCACAAGAAATTGGGCTAAAAGCAGGCAACCACAGTGGTTTGGTCAGTTATAAGATAATTCTTTTTATCTGAACAGAACATTTATCTAAGTCTTACAAAATGGTTAGAATATTAAAATTGCTGGTCTGATACATTGTGGGCATTTAACCTATCACTGGTTTGATCTATGCTGCTGATTTCACAGAATGAATTTTGATAAATTAATTAAAAGCTGTATTAAACCTGATTTCTTCAGAATTAGTTGACTTATTTTTTCTATCTTAAAATCTTTGAACAAAAACCTTTTACTTTAAAAAATTACCCGGAGACATCACGTTTCCCAAGCATTACTATTCTTTCCCCACAGAATATTTTTTTAAATGAAAATGGTAAATTTTCCTGTCATGTTTTGGCACAGAATTTGTACTTATTTTCAAATATGAGATTGCAAGCAAATTTCCGGATTTATTTTCATTTTGAACAATCGATCTCTTCTAATTATTTCAATAAAATCACTATGAAACAAACATTTTCTTGTATTCCTGGTTAAATAATAAATTATAGTTTAGGGGATATTTGAGTTGAACCAAAGTGATTTGCCAGAGTGATTGTTGAAGCTTCCTATTGCTATACTCTTAAAAATAATTTTGAAATCTATTGGAACTTTATAAAGTAAAACTTCCTAAGGTCTTTTTCTTCTTCTTCTTCTTCTTTTTTTTTTTTTTAAGATTTTTATTTATTTATTCGACAGACAGAGATCATGTAGGCAGAGAGGCAGGCAGAGAGAGAGAGGAGGAAGCAGGCTCCCCGCTGAGCAGAGAGCCAGATGCGGGGCTCTATCCCAGGACCCTGGGATCATGACCTGAGCTAAAGGCAGAGGCTTTAACCCACTGACCCACCCAGGTGCCTCCTTCCTAAGGTCTTCTAATTAAACCTTGTTCTTGTAGCTAAGACACTGTTATTACACATTATACTACCTAATACAGTAAGTATAAACTGTTCGGGCCTTTGGATTTTTCAGCTTAAGCATCAGCTAGTCCCTTTGCTTACTTTTTCTTGCACTTTTCTTCAACTCCTTAGACTGTGGTCAGTCCAGAAGTCAGCATAAAAAGGAGTTGAAGCACATCTCTTCAAGTAGAAACTTAGGAGCTTTGGAAAAGGTTTAGTGGTGAGGAGGATAACTTAGATAATTATTCAGTATGACCCCTTTCCCAGATTTATACAAATACAGATTTTTCTGTATTCTGTATAAAGTTTTGCTTTGACAGTTGATACCCTAAAGGATAAGAAGACCTATTTTTTTTTTTTTCTAATGAGTGAAATGACCTCAGAAAACAATACTCAGAATATTCCCAGCTATGGGGAAATTATATTCCGAGGTGTGAATCTTTTTTCTCCTTCCCAAAATGAGCATTTCTGAAGTTTTCTGGGTGTAGATCTTACAATTTAAAAAAATTTTACTACCTCTTTCTTTTAGAATTTCAATGATAACCGAAGAGATGACATGAGACCACTGTTGCTCATAGCATAACATTATCTTTGAACCAGATACTCCATTTCCTTCAAGCCTTTCAACGAATCTGATACCTCATAAATTGGGACCATGTTAAATCCCAGACCAGGCTGGAACACTGGCTCCCCCATCAAATTAAACAGAAAACGTACTTCACATTTTGCAATCAACAAATCGCCATGAAGAGATGGCTTCCTTTCTTGTGGTTCCATGTTTCTACAAGAAATATCCTCTTTTAAAAATTAATTTTTAGGAAAGAGCATTTTCATCTGAGATGTTTGATTTGCATTTTTCCCAGACTGAATATTTTTATTTCCTAACTCTCATGGTCTCATTCGGCATAGTGCCCAATTGTGATTCTATTTGACTACTTGTCACCTACTACGTATAAAATGAGCATTCAGCCCCCTTCTAGCATCTAATGAAGGCTTAGGACACTGTATTTTTTCAAAACCTGTTCCACATATTAGCCTTGATTTCCAGCTCATATCCTTGTCATGTGAATAAATGATTATTGTGTGATAATAAAAAATGTGTTTAAAGCACTAAATAATAATCCTTAAAAATAATTTTGGGAGAAAAAGAAAATCCCTAGTCATCTTCTTGTTATGTTTTCCTTTTCTTTCTTTTTTTAAGTCTTTAAATAAGAAACCCTAGTTCTATGCATTGTTTCAACCTCAGCTCTTCAAAGTTAGACATGCCTGAGACAATTCTGCCGTTTAGAACTTCATAGGACATCTGTAGCTAGTGACCATATGCTAGCCACAGCATAGCTCCTTAGGAAAGTATGTGGCAGACATTTAGTATCATGTTAGTCATGGGCACATCTGAAACAGAAGCATTTAAATTATAAAATGGGAAAATTTCCTAGCTGTGGTCCTATTTTTTCCCTCTACAGCAATATTTGGCCCTTCTGCCATGATTCAGTTTCTGATGGGCCAGAAGAAAATTAAGATGCGTTGCACTCAACAATGAAGACTTCAGGATGCATTCTTCTTCTTTTTTAAGTTTATATTTTAATTTCAGTTAGTTAACATACAATATTGTATTAGTTTCAGGTGTACAACCTGCACAACCTCATTAGCATAGGTATAGTGGTTCAAAACTTCCATACAGCACCCAGGGCTCATCACAAGTGCCCTCCTTAATCCCCATCACCTATTTCACCGTTCCTCCCCACCCACCTCCCCTCTGGTAACCAGCAGTTTGTTCTCTAGAGTTGAGTCTGTCTCTTAGTCTGCCTCACTTTCTTTTTTTCCCCTGTGCTCATTTGTTTTGTTTCTTAAACTCCACATATGAAAGAAATACAGTATTGTCTTTCTCTGATTTATTTCACTTAGCATTATACTTTCTAGCTCCAACCATGTCATTGCAATGGCAAGATTTCATTCTTTTTATGGGCTGCATAATATTCCTGTGTGTGTGTGTGTGTGTGTGTGTGTGGTGTGTATACACAATATTTTCTTTATCCATTCATCAGTTGATGGACAGTTGGACTGCCTTCATGGTTTGTCCATTATAACTAATGCAGCAATAAACCTTGGGGTACATGTTTTTGTATTCTTCGGGTAAATCCCTAGTAGTAAAATTGCTGGATTGTAGGGTAGTTCTATTTTTAACTCTTTGAGGAATCTCCATACTATTTTTCACAGTGGCTGCACCAACAGTTTGCATTCCCATGAACAGTGCACTTTCCTCACCAACACCTGTTGTTTCTTGTGTTATTGATTTTAGCCAGTCTGACAGGCATGAGGTGGTATCTCACCCTCTGGTAGTTTTGATTTGCGTTTTCCTGATAGTAAATGATAGTGACTATCTTTTCATGTATGTGTTGGCCATCTGTACATCTTTTTGGAGAAATGTCTGTTCATGTCTTCTGCCCAGTTTTTAAAATGGATTATGTGTTTTTGGGGTATTGAGTTTTATAAGTTCTTTATGTATTTTGGATACTAACCTCTTATCAGTTATGTCATTTTCAAATATCTTCTTTCATTCCACGGGTGGCCTTTTAATTTTGTTGATTGTTTCTTTTGCTGCACAGAAGCTTTTTATTTTGATGAAGTCCCTGTAGTTTATTTTTGCTATTGTTTCTTTGTCTTAGGAGACACATCTAGAAAGAAGTTGCTCAGCCAATGTCAGAGATCCTACTGCCTGTGTCTTTTATAAGATTTTAATGGTTTTAGGTCTCACATTTAGTTCTTTAATCCTTTTTGAATTTATTTTTGTGTATGGTGAAAGAAAGTGGTCCAATTTTATTCTTTTCCATGTTGCTGTCCAGTTTTCCCAACATCCATTTGTTGAAGAAACTGTCTTTTCCCACTGGATTTTTTTTCTTTCCTTATCAAAGATTAATTAATCAAATAGTTGGAGGTTTATTTCTGGGCTGTTCTACTGATCTCTGCAACTAATTTTGTGCCAGTTCTACACTGTTTTGATTATGGCAGCTTTATAATATAGATTGAAGTCTGGAATTGTGATGCCTTCAGCTTTGCTTTTCTTTTTCAAGATTGCTTTGGCTATACAATATCTTTTGTGGTCCATACAAATTTTAGGATGGTTTGTTCTGGCTCTGTGAAAAACACTAACTGGTGTTTTGATGGGGATTGCATTAAATGGATAGGTTGCTTTGCGTGGTATAGACATTTTAACAATACTTTTCTTCCAGTCTATGAGCATGGAATGTCTTTCCATTTCTTTTTTTTTTTTTCTCTTTATTTATTTATTTATTTATTTATTTATTTATTTATTAATTTTTTATTTTTTATAAACCTATATTTTTATCCCCAGGGGTACAGGTCTGTGAATCACCAGGTTTACACACTTCACAGCACTCACCAAAGCACATACCCTCCCCAATGTCCATAATCCCACCCCCTTCTCCCAAACCCCCTCCCCCCAGCAGCCCTCAGTTTGTTTTGTGAGATTAAGAGTCACTTATGGTTTGTCTCCCTCCCAATCCCATCTTGTTTCATTTATTCTTCTCCTACCCACTTAAGCCCCCATGTTGCATCACCACTTCCTCATATCAGGGAGATCATATGATAGTTGTCTTTCTCTGCTTGACTTATTTCACTAAGCATGATACGCTCTAGTTCCATCCATGTTGTCGCAAATGGCAAGATTTCATTGTGCTGTCTTCAGTTTCTTTCATCAGTTTTATAGTTTTAAGAGTAAGATCTTTCACCTCTTTGCTTAGGTTTACTCTGAAGTATCTTAATTATTTTTGGTGCAATTGAAAATGGGTCTCTTTTCTTAATTTCTCTTTCTGCTACTTCATTATTAGTGTATAGAAATGCAACAGATTTCTGTACATTGATTTTGTATCCTGCAACTTCACTGTATTTATCAGATCTAGCAGGTTTTTGGTGGAGTCTTTCAGGTTTTCTATATATAGTATCATGTCGTCTACAAACAGTGGAAGTTTTACTTCTTCCTTATGGATTTGGATGCCTTTTGTTTCTTTTTGTTTTCTTATTTCCATGTCTAGGATATCCAGTATTACGTTGAATCAAAGTGGTGAAAGGGAACAGCCTTCCCTTGTTTGTGACCTTCAGGGAGAGGCTCTCAGTTCTTTCCCCATTAAGGATGATATTTGTGAGCTTTTCATATATGGTCTTTATTATGTTGAGGTATGTTCTCTCTGAACCTACTTATTGAGGGCTTTTATATGGATGTTATACTTCGTCAAATGCTTTTTTTGCATCTATTGAAATGATCATATCATTCTTATCCTTTCTCTTATTGATATGATGGGTTGTATTGGTTGATTTGTGATGTTGAACTGCCCTTGCACCAAGGAATAAATCCCACATGATTGTGGTGAATGATTTTTAAAATGTATTGTTGGATTTAGTTTACTAGTATTTTGTTGAGAATTTTTGCATTTATACTTGTCAGAGATATTGGCCTGTAGTTCTCTTTTTTTAGTGGTGTCTTTATTTGGTTTTGGTATCAGGGTAATTCGGACCTCATAGAGTGAATTTGGATGTTTCCTTTTCTATCTTTTGGAGGAGTTTGAGAAGAATAGCTGTTAACCCTTCTTTAAATGTTTGGTAGGGAATGCCTGTGAAGCCATCTGGTACTGGACTTTTGTTTGTTGGGAGTTTTTCTGGTTTTGTTTTTGTTTTTTTAAATTACTGCTTCAATTTCATTGTTGGCAATTGGTCTACCCAAATTTTCTTCTTGTTTCTGTCTTGGTAGTTTATATGTTTCTAGGATTTTATCCATTTCTTCTAGCTTGTCCAATTTGTTGGTATGTAGTTTCTCCTAATATTCTCTTATAATTGTGTTTCTGTGATTTTGGTTATTATTTCTCTTCTCTCATTTGTGATTTTATTTATTTGAGTCCTTTTTCTTTTTTCTTGATAAGTCTGTCTAGAGGCTTATCTATCGTATTGATGTTTTCAAAGAACCAGCTCCTGGTTTCATTGATTTGTTTTATTATTTTTTTTAAGTTCTATATTATTTATTTCTGCTCTAATAGTTATTATTTCCTTCCTCTGCTTGTTTAAGGTTTCATTTGTGTTCTTTTTCTAGATTCTTTAGATGTAAGGTGAAGTTGTTTGAGATTTTTCATGCTTTTTGAGATAGGCCTGTCTTGCTATAAACTTTCCTCTTAGAGCTGCTTTTTCTGCATCCCAGAGATTTTTGATCATTGTGATTTCATTTTCCTTTGTTTCCGTGTGCTTTTTTTTTTCTTGTTTTATTTCCTGGTTGACCTATTTGTTGTTCAGTAGCATGTTATTTAACTTCCTTGTATTTGTGGTCTTTCCAGATTTTTTTCTTGTGGTTGACTTCTAGTTTCATAGCCTTGTGGTCAGAAAATATGCATGGAATGACTTCCATCTTCTAAATTTGTTGAGGCTTGTTTCGTGGGCTGATGATATGTGATCTATTCTGGAGAATGTTCCATGTGCCCTTGAAAAGAATGTGTATTCTACTGTTTTAGGATGGAATGTTCTGAATATATCTGTTAAGTCCATCTGTTCCAATGTGTCATTCAAAGCCATGGTCTCCTGGTTGATTTTCTGCTTAGATAATCTGTCCATTGATGTGAGTGGCGTGTTAAGGTTCCCCTAGTATTGTTGTATCATTACTGATTACTTCCTTTATGTTTGTTATTAATTGTTTTGTGTATTTGGGTGCTCACATGTTAGGTACATAAATATTTGCAATCGTTACATCTTCTTAGATTGTTCCCCTTATTATTAATAGTATCCTTATTATTATTATTATTATTAGTCTCTTATTACAGTCTTTGTTTTAAAGTCTACTTTGTGCAATGTAAGTATTGATTGTGACTCCCACTTTCTTTTGACATCCATTTGCATGTTAGATGTTTCTCCATTCCCTTGCCTCTTTCAGCCTGCTGTTCATCCCATCAGGCATGTTTCTCATTTTGCTTTTTGAGCACTTTATCTCTGCTATCTTATTCCTTATTTCTGTGGTAAGGGTCTCATTCCTGTCTTCTACTCTTTTTGGAAGTCTAGTGGCTATTCTAATGATCATTACTTTAAATTCTCTATCAGGCATGTTACTTATCTGTTTCACTTAGATCTCTGGCCATGGCCCTGTACTGTTCTTTCACTGGAGACAGATTTCTCTGTCTTCTCATTTTGTCTAAGTCTCTGTGCCTGTTGCTATGTGTTAGGAAAGTCAACTACCTCTCCTGTTCTTGAGGGTAATAGTCTTATGAAGAAGAGACCTTGTAGTGCCCTGCAATGTAGTGCCCCCTGCTTTCTAGGGCCTGGTGCTTCCAGGATTGTCTCCAATGTATGCTGTGTGTGTGCTCTGCTATTTTGTCCTGGTCACTTTATCCTTCAGGCCAGCCATCTGCAGTGGCTCTCTTCACCTGTTATGGGCAGTGTTTGGTCCCTGGCCTGAAGGTGGTATGTTTTAGCCAAGTGTGTGCTGGTCTGTTTGTGAAATGAGCCCTGTCATCACCACCACCAGAACCAAGGCTCTGTAAAACTCCAGGTCAGGTGATGGTTTGAATAGGGCTTTGGGCTGGTCTTCTGGGGGAGGGGGCCTGTTGTGCTGAGACTGAGTCTCCCCAGCATGACTGGGAGGGGCAGTTCCAGCAGAGTGCAGGGAGGTGGGGCTTGGTGGTAAGCAAGTTAGGTAGTGAGTGTCAGTGCTGTGCTGGTTCCCACAGGGGGCTCTGTTTTTATGCTGAGGGGCGAGAGAGGGACATGGCACTGCCAGTTTCTTTGTTCCCACAGCAACCTCTCCATGAATGCTGTCTCTCTGGGATGTGCTCTGAGATGAGCAAATAACCTCCCACTGTGTGCCCCAGGTAATCTTCACATCACTGTTTTCATACTGTATGTTTCTGGGCTATTTGCTGGCCTTTTCTCCAATAGCAGCCTTAGTGCCCTCCAAGCTATCCGAGAACCAAGGATGCTGACCTTTAAAACTCCAAACTTTAACTCCCACTGGTTGCAAGAACTCAAGCAAGCCCCTCTTGCTTTCCAAGTCATTTGCTCAGGGATTCCTTTTCTCTTTGTGCTCTCTGTGTACTAATCTGTCTTTCACCCTTTGCTACGACCATGCTCCCCACCTCCAGCAATGCCATGATCCATTTCTCTCCTAAGCCCATCACCACACTTCCTAACTTCTTCAGTGTGGCTTCTTCTCTACATTTAGTTGTGTGGTTTGTTTTCCCTGTCTTCAGGTCCATTTCTGGGGTATTTAGGATGATTTCAAAGTTATCGAATTGTATTTGTGGGACGGAGAGAGCCTTGGGTCCTCCTACTCCACCGTTGTCTTCCACCCAGTTGTCAGGATGTGTTCTAAATGAAGAGTTATAAATCCCAAATTAGTGCCCGAGTTATTTGGGTTCTTATTTTTAAATTTATACCACTCATCTGCCAAAATAATGAAAGCATAGTAAAACTGTTATCGTTCAGAACTTTTAGGGAGTTATTTTGGACAGTGAGTCAAATGTTCACAGCTTGGTTTCTTTAGCTCTAAAATGAAGCATTCTTTGTGTGAAAACAACATAAGTCCCAGCAAGCATCAATACAAACTAAGGTGTTACTACTATTTCCAAGATATTGAGATGTTGTAGGCCTTAACTGCTTTAAATACTGATGCTCTTTTATCAGTCTAGGATAACTCCTTCTCTATCATTAGATAAAACATGTTAAGCATAAGTGTATCTATCATTGTATAAAACACATTGAGCATAAGTGTATCTATCATCATATAAAACATGTTGAGCATAAGTGATGCCTGGGTGGCTCAGTCAGTTAAGCGTCTGCCTTGGGATCAGGTCATGATCCTAGGGCCCTGGGATCAAGTTCCTCATCAGGCTCCCTGCTCAGTGAGGAGCCTGCTTTTCCCTCTGCCTGCTGCTCCTGCTGATTGTGCCCTCTCTTTCTCTATCTCTGTCTGATGAATAAATAAATAAATAAAATAAAAAACAAAAACATGTTGAGCACAAGTATATGTTTTCTTAATAAAATAAGGACTTTATTACATATAAGCCATAATAAAATGCTATCATTTTGGGATGATCAGAGCTCCTTTACTGCATATTAAAGGTTCTTAAATCTTAACCCACTGAGCCACCCAGGCGCCCTTAAAGGTTCTTAAATCCTGAGTCTGAACATTTTAACCTATTATTTACGTTACTTTTCCTGTGGACTTTCCAGCTGTCAGCCCTCATGGCTCCATCAATTACCTCTCATGCAAGCTCCTCATCTCACCTTTCTCATTGCTTGTTTTGTAAATGTGGTATTCAGATAACCAAGCAAGTTAGCATCATATATAAAGTAAGAATAAATGTATATTGAAGGCAAGTTTATGAATATTTCCTGAGTACAGTACATAAATTTTAGCCCTTAAACTTTTGGTATGTTGCAACCTTTATTTTTTCCTTACTGTTTTCAGCTGTATTCTTAGCTTGCTAATACATCAATTCCAAATAGATGAGGTGATGTCATTATGTATATAATGATGATACATGATGTAGTGGTTAAAAAGATGGTCTCTGAATTCCACAGGACTAGATTTTAAATACCATGTATCACCTACTGGCTTTGTAACCTTCTTCAAAATACTTAATCTCTCTAAATTTCAATTTCCTCATATTCACAATGGGGAGAATAGCATTACCGTTGCCATAGGATTGTTGTGCTTTGAAGTGAAATAATGCATGCATGGTGCTTACCATTAATGCTTGGTACAAAATTAAACCATATTATTATTGTTATTATTTTACCCCTTTTTGAGTCCACTGTTTCAATCGTATTAGCTTCCGGTATGGTAAACTTGTTTGTACTACTTCTTTTCCAGGCGAGTGGCATATGAAGATCGGGCTAAGAGCAGAGCCCTAAACCCCTGGGTCAGAATTTCACAAGGTGGTGTACACAAATATCAAGACAGGCTAAACATTCAATTTCACTTTTACATTAAAATGACCATCTTAGACATATATGTTTGGGATATGTTGGTCATTTTTTCATCAAGTTTTATACATTGGATAAAGAGCATTAATAATGACTATATTTGTTTTATGAGACAACATTGTACAGTTTATCTATGTCCAGGTAGATCTGGGAAAATAATTCATTTTGTTTTTATCTATTGTTTTAAAGGCAAGATGCTTATAAGCTAAAGAGGTTTTTGAGAAACCTCATAAAGCTTCTGAAAATATCAGCTGACTTTCCATAATGCAAATTATGTGTTATGAGAATAACCCCTTTGTCTATATATTCTAGGGAGATTGTTCTCTAACACTTGTTGGCAGCTGTTAAACCAAGTAGAAATACACTGTCAAATGTGGACATTAGTTTTAAATACGTATTAATTTGTTAGAGCTGGAGACAGCAGCACAAAAGACACAGGTGGTGGCTTCTAATGATAGGTAAGCAAATATATAATTAGAATTCTAGAACCACTTGATCTCTGTCAACAGCCACTTTCCAAAATTTTTCACTATCATCACCAGCTTTTATTAGTATTTCCACCTGTTGCCTTAATGGTAAGGAAATACCACCTAAAAGCAGTATGACAATGACTGGGCTATGATGGAGCTTTTAAACCGTTTATACCCAAATCCCATTTAAGCCTACCTAGTCTTATAGATGTGGATATGTATGGTAGTTTGCACTATCAAAAAGACTTTGAATCTGTGGAATTAAAATATTTTTCTCCAGAATCATATCTTACATTTGCATTGTGGCTTCTGATTATTGTATTCCTTATCTTATTTAATCTCATTGGTTCTCACATCCAATCTAAAAAATTTAGTGGAGCAGATATTCTTTCCATTTTACTTATCCTTAAAGATTGTATCCAAAGTTGAAGGAAATTAAAGATGAATAATAAAACTTATTACTAGAGATAAGAAATTACTTCATAATAATAAAATGTTTATTTTTTCCAGAAATATATTACAGTTCTAAAATCATATACATATGATACCCATCCTCAAATATATAAAGCAAAAAATTGACATTTTATCAGAAGTATTGAAGAAAATAACATCACAGTAGATTTTGCCATACTGCTCTTGGTAATTAATAAACTTGGGAGACAAAAAAATTAGTAAGGACATAGAAGACGTTAAAGTACAGTAATTAGAATTGGATATATATGGGGCACATATAACTTCATGAAAATTAATATGTATGTGCTAGTCCATAACGTAGCTTCAATAATTTTCTGGGGACCACATGAATGTGGTGATACAGACCATATTCTCTGATTGTAATGAAATTCAGTTAGAGTTAATAATAAAGTGATAAACAAAATGTTTGTAAATTACATAAACATTTCCTAATAACTTATGGGCCAAGGAAGAAATCAATAATGGAAATTAGAAAACACAGAACTGAACAATTGTGAAAATTCTATATACTACAATGAATGGTATATAACTAAATTGGTATTGAGAGGGAATCATATAAAGGCTATAGGATATATCCTTATACAGACAAAAATAAAATTAATGAGCTAAGAAGTACCCAACTGAAGAAGTTAAAAAAGGAAAGTAGAATAAATCCAAAGGAAGTGTAAGCGAAGACTTCATAAAGATAAAAGGAGAAATTATTGAAAAAAAGAAAAAATTGAGGTACCTGGGTGGCTCAGTGGGTTAAAGCCCCTGCCTTCAGCTCAGGTCATGATCCCAGGGTCCTGGGATGCAGCCCCACATAGGGCTCTTTGCTCAGCAGGGAGCCTGCTTCCCTTCCTCTCTCTGCCTGCCTCTCTGCCTACTTGTGGTCTCTGTCAAATAAATAAATTTTTAAAAAAATCTTTAAAAAAGAAAAAATTATAAGAATCTAAAAAGCCAAAAGTTAGTTGTTTGAGAAGTTTAACAAATATACAACAATATTAATCAAAAGAAAGAGAATGAACAACTAATATTATGGATGAAAAGGGCATAAAAATACCGGTGTGGTAACAATTTAGAAAGTAAGAGAATAGTATGAATGACTTTGTAACAATAAAATTTGAAATTTAAGCCAGTGGACAATCATTTAGGAAAAAAAAATTAGCTTACTGAAACTGACAGAGAAAGAAACAGAAAATCTGAATAGTCCTAAACCCATTAAAGAAATTAAAATATTTAACAATCTTTCCACAGGGAAAATATAAGCTTTAAATATTTCATGTCTTTGCATTGTGTCAACTTGGTCAACTGGAACTGTTTTTCAGAATTTTATTCCTGTATTTTATTCCTGCGGATTATTATTTCTCCAGTATTTCTTTTATTTTTTATTTTTTTAAAAAGATTTTATTTATTTATTTGACAGATAGAGATCACAAGTAGTCAGAGAGGCAGGCAGAGAGAGAAGAGGAAGCAGGCTCCCCACTGAGCAGGGAGCCCGATGTGGGGCCCAATCCCAGGACCCTGGGATCATGACCTGAGGCTTTAACCCACTGAGCCACCCAGACGCCCCTCCAATATTTCTTTTATACATGATGTCTGGTATTCAACAAAAAATTAATAGGTAAACCAGGAGATAAGACAATTGACCAAAAACCAAAAGAAAAGAAAAAAAAACCGGGCAAAATAAATAGACCTGCAGGAGATGCAATTATCGAAGTTATCAGACATGGATTTCAAAATAACTTAGGTTTATATATTGAAGAATATATCCCGAGAATAAGAATTCCAGCAAGAATTTGGATCTATTAAAAAACTAATTGAAAATGACAATAACTAAAATAAAGAACTCAGTAAATGGGTTTAAAGATTAGACACAGCTGAATAGACAATTAGTAAGCTAGAGTGTAGGTCAATAGAAAATAAATATATATTTAATTTTAGAAGGCTAGAAGAGAGAGAATGGTAAAAGCAGTATTTGAAGAGATAATGTCTGAGAATATTTTATAATAGATGAAAAATAATAAACCAGGTTGAAAAATGCCACAAAATCAAATAAGAGAAATACAAAGAAAACCTCTAATACAAAGAAAATGTGAACATTTAAAAAGCATTCAGAAATAAGAAGCATAGTTTCAAATGAATGAAAATAAGACCGATGACAGAAATGATGAAAGCCACAAGAAAATAGAATAATATGTTTAAAGTTTTGAAAGAAAATAACTAGATTTCAGCATCTAGCAAAAACATTGTTTACAAAAATGAAGGCAAAATAAGAACTTTAGATAACACAAATCTAAAAAACTGGATACCAGGAGACATGCACTGATAGAAATACTAAAGGAGAATTTTCAGACAGAAGTAAAATGACCCCAGATCAAATCATGAAAATACAAGAAATGAGGAATAATTGAAAGGGCAAATATGTGGGTAGATTTAAATGAATAAAGACTGTGTATGAAAAATCAAAAAGTTACCCACGAAGAATTAATTAAATAGGAGGACTTGATCTATCAAATAGCAGAAATTATTATAAAGCAATACAACTAAGAAGTGTAGTATTGTTGCAAGAATATACAGAAACATGGAATGTAAATGAACCACACATAGTAACTTGAAAGATGATAGCGTGGGTGGGGCACAGTGATGGGAAAAGAATGGACTGTGGGTAAGGACAGTCGAGGAAATTGGTTTTCCATATAGAATATAATGAAACAGATCCCTATCTTACACATTTACACAAAAATCAACCTGAGGTAGAATATAAATTTTAATGCAGAAGGCAAAACTGTTATTCTTTTAGAAACATTTATAAGAGCGCATATTTAATAGCCTTGGGTTAAAGAAGAATTTCTCAATCAAGGCCCCCAAAATGAAAATATCAGTAAACTATCATGAAAATTAAGAACTTCTCTTTCTCGAAATACACCACAAGGAGGTCAAAATACAAGAGGTACCTTTAAGAAGAAGTTTGCAGCAGATATAACTGACAAAGTTTGCTATAAACCTGGAATATATAAATATGTCCTAAAGGCAATAAGCAAGAGAAAACAACGCACTAGAAAATGAGGCAGAAGATGAAACACAAATGTGACCTAATAACCGCACGAAGTACCATTACATTATTATTCAGGGAACAAAGCACAATGGGATGCCATTTCACACCAAGCCTCTGGCAGACATTTCACTCAGACAAGTCCAAGTTTTAGCAAGAGCGTGGAACAAACAGTCCTCTCACACAGCTGGTAGGCTGTTGATTGGCATAATTATGTTGGCACTACCAAGTGAAGTTGGACATGTTCATATTTCCCAACTTATCAAGTTTAATCTGAGGCGTATATTCTAGGGAAACCCTTACACTTGTATCTCTCAGGGCACATATAAAATAGTTAATCTTTTATGCAAAATATCCATCAACAGTAATGTGAACTAGAAATTATCGCATGATCTTAGGGTGCCTGGGTGCTTCAGTCGGTTAAGTGTCTGCCTTAGGCTCAGGTCATGCTCAGGTTTTATTCAGTGAGGCGTCTGCTTCTCTCTCTCCCTCTGCCTCTCTGCCCTGCTCGTGCGTTCTCTCTCTCTCAAATAAATAAATAAAATCTTAAAAAGAAATTATTATAGAGTCTTATATAGAATCATTATTATATGTATTATATATAATATATATTATTATGATATGGAATACAGTATAATAGCTAAAAATAAGTGAATTGTAGCTACACACTTGAAAATAGGTTAATCTGAAAAATAGGTAAGAAATAATGTTCTATTGCTAAGTCTTGGTGGTGGCTTTATAGGTCTTTATTATTGTTGTTATTGTTAATTATTTCTCTGTAAACTGCCTACATGTAAGACAAAAAAAGGGGGGAAATGTATATTTCACAGTTCCAAAATGGTGAAAAGAACACAATAGAAATTGTCCCTAAATTCTACTAAGCACTTCATGGATTCCAAAGCAGAATTACTCACATTCCTTGCATTTATCCGAGCTGGGCTTTCTGAAGTCTGGCTCTCTGAAGCCATGGAGCATACGGGCTGGGTCACCATGTTCTGATCTGGCAATTTTCCTCCACAGTTGCAACAGCCTGAAGAATGGCAAAAATGCTATTCCCCACCCATTTTGTGGGTTTTTTTCCCCCCACACTTATTTATGTATGTATGTATATATTTATTTATTTATTTTTTTCACCACACATTTTGAACACATATGGCAAATAGAGGGATCAAAACAAGGAATGAGATCATGGAGGTTATGGGCAAAGAAAGGCTGTGTATAACAAAGGAGGAAATACATAGAAAAAATAAAAATTGACATTTGGAATGACCTGGTTGGGTATGGTAAAGATAAAATGATGTTTGCAATTATGAGGAAAAAGGGCATTCAAATGTTGGTGATTTGATTTGCTTTGACCTTCTATTACCAAAGCTGACCTTTAGCAATCCGTTGTTCCGTTTTTCTTCTTAACTTTCATTTTTGAATTCTGCTTTTCAAATCCTTGTGCAGCCTTCTGTGTTTGCTAAATTATTCAATAGATTAACATAGCAATGTGTATGTTTGTCCCAAGATGGAAATGATAATGAAACTGTCTGTCCTTCTCGCATTCATGAGATAATAGGTAGGGATAATTTTTTTAAGTAATTAAGGCAGAAAGGCAGTCAAGATCACAAAATGGAAGAAAGTGGAAGCTAAAGACTTCTGCCTCCATCACCATTTTTAGTCCTCTGCCTCATTGGAACTCTTGGCACCAGGTTCGTCCCTTTCTCATTCCAAAGTCACAGCTTTCTTCCAGTTTTTCTCTTGGACTCCAAACGACGTTGTATTCTCCCACAGGTGTTACCATCTTCTTATTCAAAATCTGCCGTGAAACTCAGCAAATTCTCAGAAAATAAGGCAAATAAAAAAATCTGGGTATGGACATTAGGGAGGGTATGTGCTATGTTAAGTGCTGTGAAGTGTGTAAACCTGGTGATTCACAGACCTGTACCCCTGGGGATAAAAATACATTGTATGTTTATAAAAAAAATAAGAGAATAGAGGAATTCTAAAAAAAAAAAAAGAAAGAAAGAAAGAAAAAAAAGAAAAGAAAAGAAAAAAAATTTGGGGGTGCCTGGGTGGCTCAGTTGGTTGAGCATGGGACTCTTGGTTTCGGCTCAGGTCAAGATCTCATGGGTGGTGGGATGGCTGGAAATCCGCTTGCCATTCTCTCCTTTGCCCCTCCCCCCACTCATGCTTGCTCTCTAAAATAAATATATCTTAAAGAAAAGGAAAAAAAAGAAAAATCTGGACTTCAGTGATCATTCAGTATACTCACGAAGGGAAGGAAGAAAAGAGCCTTTGTAGTCTTAGCCTTGCAACCGGACAGTTTAGTCATACAACATATCCTAAAGGTTTAGTTCCATGCTCAAAGTAGGATTTCCTCTCCCAAGTCTCTGAAGAGGGTCCTTTCACTTTACTTTCAACCTACTGCCTGTAATCGTGGGCAGCTTGGTGCTTCAGAGGACAGCTGTTATGCCATTGGAGTTTCAAGAACATTCTGCCTGTAACAGTCATCCACTGAACCAGCTCCAATGGCTAGATGACCAATTCTTCATTTAATCCTTTAAATACTAAAAAAATAGTATCTCCTTTTTCAAGACATGTCTCCTGAAAATCTTTTTTTTTCTTCCCCAGAAGCCAAATCTCCCTTCCTTTTTGTGCATTCCTCTATTGATTATATTTTTAGACCTTTCAGAAGAGCTGTTGCCTCTCCTTGGAGGCGGGGATCCAGAACATCAGTGTCCTGAAGAAGCGAGATGTCCAAACTGAACACCATATTCCAGATATATATACCATACATATACTCCAAATTCTATACCATCTTTCATTCCAAGTGCCCCCTCCCCAGCGTCCAGCTCGATGTCCCTTAAACTTGAATATCCTCAAAATCATGCAGAAATCTTGTCACAAATGCAAATAATGGCTCATTAAGTCTCAGGGAAGGAGTGTACCTTTTTAACAAGTTCTCAGCTGACCTGGATGCTGCTGGCCCACAGATTCCACTTTGAGGAGCAAGTGAATCGAAAGACAGCTGATCCAGTTTCCCAATTCCAAATTCGTGGAAGAGGGAATCTGATTATCCTAGTCCAATTTTTGGGTTTGCTTACCCTGGATTACACTGCTCTCATTAGCTATTGGCAGGAGAACAGATGTACAGAAGACGGACATGCACTTTGGTCAGCCTCTACAGCAGGAGATGTGGGTAGACTGAGTAGTTCAAAATGTTAAAATACATCTATAGCGTGAGTCAGCTAAGAGCCCAAGGTCATGTTTATGTAAATGGCTCACCAAACCAAATTTTTTTTAAAGGCTTTACTTACTTATTTTGGGGGGGGACAGAGGGAGAGGATCCCAAGCCAACTCCCTGCTGAGTGGAGATCCCTATGCAATGTGGGGCTCGATCCCATGATCCTGAGATCATGACCTGAGCTGAAACCAAGAGCCGGATGCTAACTGACTGAGCCACCCAGGCGCCCCATCACGAAACCAAATTTTGACTATCTTGCATTGTACCCTTTTCTTATATATAATGGGAGAGACTGCTATTTTCCAACATAATTGGTATTGTTCTAATTTCCTTTAAACCCTGTTCATACAGTTAAGTTAAACTTGTTTCTGATGTTTGCATAAGGAATATACCTGTCAAATTAAAATATTCTAGAAAAGAAAAAATTACGAATTGTCCACTTGAACTAGTTTTTGTAGTTTAGATTTTATTCTTCTGTCATTTCAATGAGATTTTGGAAGAAATGAAAGACTTGCTTTCAGCCAACCATCCTAAAGAAGGAGCCCCTTTATACGGTATTATTTCTCTTTCTGCCATCCCTGAACTCAGTGCAGATTTGCAGTTATAATAGTCAAATGTCCCTTTTCAAGAGCGTATCCAGGGAGGCGTGTATGGCCTTTCAGGGAATCTCTTGAGTGTGATTTCCAAACTACAAATGATGTCTAGAGGGAAACATTATAGTTTGGAACTGAAACCTACACCCTACCTCCTCCGCCACCTCCCGTCGCCCACATACTGTGCCGAACGCTCTCTCTTCCACTACATTGAGGATACCGGAAATGATGGCAGCATTTTACTTTTAACTCCCTAATCTAGATGTTTACTCCTTGGTAGAGACACTGTGGTGTGTTCCCCTTCCACTGGGCTCCAATGTTGGCTTTTTTTTTTTTTTTCCTTAGCTGCAAGGTCATTTCTAGCAATTGAAGTACTTGAAGGAGTGGGCAGTGGAGAGGGGTGATGGGGATGGATGCGACAGGATAATGAGAAAGTTCTCTGGCATGAGGCTGGGGAGGTCAAAGAAATTATTCCAGCTTGGGGAGCTTAGAAAGAAATCATGTAGCAATTCATCTCAGCCCTGGATTGTCAGAATTGGTCTTGCTGTTTGTTCACTTTTTAAAAAACTAGTCCCAGAAAAACCATATGACCCATTTGGGGTTTGCAAGAGGTCTTCCATAATTCAGAGGACTGGCACATTAGTTTAATCAGAAACTTGGCTTCTTTTCCATCTTTTCATTTTGTCAATTAAGAGGCATAGCCACAATGGATAAATTTATTTGGGATGCAAGGAAAATCAAAGTACTCTCAGAGATTTGTTGGGCCAAGGAGACATTCACCTGGGACCACTTTAGAGATCAATTTTCAAAGCCTCTAAAAAAATAAATGGAAGTGTCCTTTTTGAGTCTGTTAGCCTCTATACCACTGCAGGGTGCCTGATCTTGGCCGTTTTCATGGTGTGTCTATTCATCACACTAATTCAACACAAGTCTTCCCTTTTTTGCCAAATGGTAGACATCAAGACCAAATCCATAACTTCCCCACTCTGGTTTCTTGGCAGGAGTCACTTTTGTCCTTTTAAGCTGTGTGTAAGTTTTCTTTGGTAGAGCCACAGACATTTGGCCTCTTCCCTTCGGGGTTAGTTTTGAAGGCTTAAAGACATTGCCCTAATCTTCATATGAATATGAAACTCATTATGTTAGTCTGTCTAAAGTAAGTCTCATCTAGGGAGTTAATAAGTATGACTTTCGTGTCAATGTCATAAGAAGAGAAAAATAGATCTGATTCCTCTCCTATTAGTTGACACACATATTCATAGCTACAAAGCAAACAGCATTGTGGGGTTATTTTTTTTTCAGTAACAGCAAATAATTTTTTCATTTTAATGTGAGAGCATGTAAAATGGAAGTTTGCATTTGAATACAGTTTCAATAAACAGAATCACTAGAATTGCCTATTGGGATGACTCATGTTTTATAAGCATTGAATTTTTGGATATCCAATAGCCAGTAGAAAGCCCATGTGCCATTTTTTTTCTTTCACAGATGTAATCTAAGCGAATAGCTATTTAAACTCTTGCCATCTCAAACTCTATTCAGACTACTGAATATTTGTCTTTAGTGCTTTTTCTCCCTTAACCAAGATAGTAATTGCCTTTGCTAAAAAAAAAAAAAAAAAAAAAGAAAAAGAAAAAAAGAAAAGATTGTGTGTCTGGGTGGCTCAGTTGGTTAAGCGACTGCCTTCAGCTCAGGTCATGATCCTTGAATCCTGGGATCAAGTCCCACATCGGGCTTTCAGCTCCGTAGGGAGTCTGCTTCTCCTTCCGACCTTCTCCCCTCCTGCTCTCTCTCACTCTCTCTCTCAAATAAATAAAGAAAATCTTTAAAAAAATCATTTTTTTTTATTCTGCCAATGCTCCAAATCCCTTATTCCAATTTATTTTATATCGCTTGCTCTGCTGTTCTAGCTTTCTCACTTTCTTCTGATAGGGGACTCTTACTTAAATCTTGTGAATGATTGTCATTAGTTTATCAGAAAAAAATAAATTAATCCAAACCACTATTGATGCGAGTTGTCATAAGATTTATATACTTGATAATGGCATACCACAACTGAGCCTTTCCTGCTGACGGTCAACGGCATCTCAGGCAATGGTTTAAGTGGCGACATTTGTGAAACTTACCAAGTTCTGTAATTGTCAACTTTGATTTTTTTTCCACCATGCCTTAAATTAGAGATATATTTGTGCAGTGACCAAGACTTCCAAAAGCCAAATTCCTCATTTTTCCTGAAGAATGACTTTTTCCTAAAGGAGAATAGAGATCAATTACCAATTTTAGTCAGTTGTTCCTTTGTTTCAGAAAAGCTTGGAATTGAGACGAATTGGAAGAAATGTGTAATTTTTGATATGAAAAGTAATGAGATGGACATGACTCTAAACCAAACATTTTTCGCTCAGCTATGTAGGCTTAAACTGAGCTGGAATAATCTTCTTTTGCAACTCCAGGCATCAAGGCAAGGGAATTTCTGCTACGGCAGTGTTTGCGGACTATGAACAGGTACTACTGGTGGGAGGTGGAGTGCTTTCAAGGGGTACCTTTGTGAACAGTTTATTATAATGGTTAGGTGTTTACTTTTAGCCCAACATTTTATGATGGAAAATTTCAAAATACAGCCAATTGGAAAGAATTTTACAACGAACACCCATAAACCTACTGCCGGAATTCTGTAATTAACATTTTACTCTCCATGCTTTATCACATGCATAACTGTCTATCCAGTCCTTGCTCTAGCCATCAATTCCTCTTATTTTTAATGCATTTTATGCATCTTATTTTTAATGCATTTCAGACACTAGTACGTTTCTCCTAAAACCCTTTAGTATGCAGACAGATCATTGAGAGTTCAATATTTGTTTATAGTTTATGTTTTTGTGGGAGTAAAATGTACTGTCTGACAAAATACATACAAATATCTGTGTAACCCAAAATCCTATAAAAATATACAATCTGGCCATCACCTCAGAAAGTTCCCTGAGGCTTAATCCCCATCTCTGTCTCTTATCCCCAAGAAACCACTATTCTTAGATAAGTATTTTTATAACCACGGGTAATTGTACCTATTTTGGAAACCACAAATAAATGGAAATTTTACATTAGGCTTCTTTCACTCAGCCTAATCTTTTTCTTCATCCTTTTTGTTCTGCATTCCTCCTTTGTTCTGTTCACTCCTTTGTATTGCTGAATAATAGTCTGTTCTTTTTGTGTAAAGAGATTGTCAGTTTTCTTGGGTGAAGCCGTAGTTGTCAAGTTACAGGGTAGATATATATTTTTCACTTTTATAGAAAATGTAGAGAATTTTTTTCCATAGTGATTGGACCAGTTTACATCACCAGCAGTGAGTGGGTTGCCTGTCCTATCAACAGTCTTTTTATTTTTACTCTTTCTTTCAATGTGAGTGGTTCTCATTGTATTTGTAATTTGATTTCTCTGGTTGCTTATATTTAATGTTTTAGGAAAAAGACAATTAGAACATCGAGTCTATGATTTCAAGTATATCAGACTGGAGCCAGGGCCAAATAAAAATTGTGTCAATTCAAGATGAAGTTAAATTAAAATTCCAGATGAATAAGAGTTGAGGTGGTATATGGTTATGGCAAAATCTGTGAAGTGGTTGGTGAATAAGTGAAGTTTGGGAAATGCTGTTACAGAGGGGACTCTTTTTCAGACTTCCTCTATTTCCATGGCTTTTTTGGATTGAATCAAAATATCAACATGTAAAAATCTTTAAGAAATTCAGACTTTTTTTCAAAGAAGATGTACAGATGGCCAACAAGTACACAAAAAGTTGCTTGGCGTCACAAATAATCAGGGAAGCAAATATCAAAGCCTCGATGAAATACCACCTCACACTCGCTAGCACGGTGGGGAAGAGAAACCAAAAAACAGATTCTTTTAATGATTTTTTTAAAAAGATTTTATTTATTTATTTATTTGACAGAGAGATCACAAGTAGGCAGAGAGGCAGGCAGATCAACAGAGAGAGAGGGGCAAGCAGAGAGCAGGATGTGGGGCTCGATTCCAGGACCCTGGGATCATGGGCCTGAAGGCAGAGGCCTAACCCACTGAGCCACCAGGGCACCCCCCCAAAAAAGACTCTTAAATATAGAGGGGAGGTGCCAACTGGTGTTAGCTATTATTTGTATGTGAGAATCCTGATGAGTGCCTCTTATATTATCAAGGACACATCTTTGCAAGATCATTTTCCTGGATTAGGGGGGCTCTGATTGTTTATGTAAACATCTGTCTACAGAAACTTCTCTGGGCAGTTTGTAGAGATTAGGTGCAGATTCCCGCAGAGCCAGGTTTAGAAAACTCCTCAACAGTCAGGAGGCAGGCTGGAAGAGAAGTGATGCCAATCAATTTACCGGGGAGCCACCATGGGAACCAAGAAGAGACTGGTTTGTCGCCCTGGCCATCCGGGTTCCACAGTCTGTGTGAGGTGGGGTAGGGTGCGGTGGGGGAGGGGGAGGGGGAGGAAGAGGCTAAGATTCTTGGGCAAATCCGTGCCCCATAGGTGTTTCCCTGGTGCTGCCCATGAGACAAGCGATCTGCTACTCCACTTCCCTATGCCTTTCTCCATCCACCTGAAACTACCCGGGCATCTGCTCCCGGAGCTCGGCACTATCTGATAACACCTCTGAGAGTAATCCTACCTCTGTCTGCGGACAAAGACTCCTGTAACATGATGTAATCATGCGATTTCAGTTGGCTCAGCCGTCTGGAAAGGGCGATGTTCAGTCATTTGGTGGCACTGGAAGTAAGCTTGACATTACGTTTACACTCAGCGGCATACTAATCACGGTATCCATTAATGCGGCTACCTGTTGCGAGGCTGTGTAATTGCATTTCTGTTGGTACTATCTCACGGGCCTCAAAGAGTGATTGCAGATAGCAAGGAAGCGGAAGTTCAAGGACGGTGCGTATGACAAAGCGGTAAATGCAGGACCCTTGAATGGTGTCCTAGGTGTGACTCACAGGTGCCTAGACCGCCTGCTCACGCACAGCTGAAGGCGAAGTGGCAGGGGCCCTTCTCTGGTGAGCAATCATTGCCAACCCCACATGGGCCTCGACTGTGGAGCCCGAACCACTCAGGAAAGGGAGGAGAAGCGGTGCTAAGGAACCAGTGGTTCAAGTGGGGTAGGAGTGCCAAGGTTCTCAAGGGTACCTACTCACTTATCCCCATCTCCATTCTCAGGGTCACTCTTTTCCCATCAAGGCCCTGACCTTGGCTTGTGCTGGGAATCCAATCTCTCTCACCTTCTGCCATTCCTACAATTAAGTTTTCCAGCTGTAGGAGACCCAGGTTACTTTAAAAGCTGCCAAGGAGTTTTCTTTTTTTATTCTCACACTGTACTTTAACTTGTTGATTAACAGGTCTGCTGGTCATTTTCTCTCTTTATGAACCCTTCCAGCCCCTACAGTTACTATTTCCCACATACCTTCTAAATGCCTATCTTTTGTACCAGCTCATGCACCTCTTTCCACCTGTAGTCTATCTCAGTCCTCCCACTAAAGGTCTTCGCAATCACCATGCCAGGAATTAGTAGCACACCCCCTCCCACCGGGGATGCGGTCTCCTTTCCAACTAGTAGGTTAGTGATGCAGAGTCCTATCCTCTGTTTTGCTTCCTAGGGCCATATAGTACCAATACCAGCTCTCTTAGGATGTGGGGTTTCCCATTCAGGTTATTCATTGGGGAAGTGCTCTCTGGAGCAGTGGGAGAAGCAGCAATAAGGGCAAGAAGGAAAAACTAAATAAGGATGTGATGGAAGCTGGAGACTAGATTTCCCCCATGGAAGATCTGGGGCAGGAAATGCACGGCAGAATCGGCCCCATCAGCGGATACAGAAGACGGGCTCCTCACCCTCGGTGGGACCAATTCCTCAGAGCAGTTCCAGCCCCAGACCACAGTTGTATTTTTTGCACTGCCCCACGCCCCACCCCCAAGACACACACGGAAAGAGTGATATTCTCCATTGGGTTGTTATCAGCTGCTAAAACACATTTCTAGGCCCAAAATCGAGCTGCTCCTGTCCAGCTACCTCATCAGGAAACCCAGACTTGTCCTTGAATGCTCCGCTTGACCAGAAACACAGTATACCGGGTCGGCCGATCCGCGGGTGCCCAGCTAGCTCTGGGATCTACGCTTGGTTCGTGTTATTCCTTCTGATCTAAAAAAGGTTGACTATGCAGCCCCTGCCAATCAAATATTTTCTATTTTTCTCTTCGTGTCCCTTATTGTTTATCCTATGAGTGTGCCCTTTAGAAATAAGCCGGGAGCTGGAAGTTTAGCAGGGTTTCTTTGGCTGAGTTGACCGTCTCAATGACGGTCTCTCATTGGCTGGGCTGTAGCCAGAGTGGAAGAAGCGCTCTTTCTACCTGCTGGGATGGTAGAGCAGTAGTCATAAGCAAGGTCTCTCTCTTCCGGTTGAGTCTGCAGATTGATGACAAAGTAGTAGGGCAGGAGAGTACCCCATGCCAAACTTTCTGACTGACTCCCTCGTAGTGAGGTTTGCCTATATAAATTTTCACATTTCCCCTTTTGATCCAGATCTTTCTTTGAAAGCATCGCTGATTCATAATCACGCTCTTTATATTAGTGGTTCTGTCCCTCAGTGCCAGGAAGGACCTTTTGTGGTTGCCTAGTCCTCTGTAGGATGGAAAGTGCATAGCAGTTGGAAACTGCCACATTCGTGTAACAAGAAAGCTTAGGAGGGAGAAATTCTCAGGTACTTCCCACCAAAAGCCTTCTCAACAATGAGCCACCATCACCTTACTGGGTATAATGTTTTTTAAAAAGCTCAACAACCAACAAAATACAAAACTTAATTATACAAAAGGGAAGAAACGTCACAATTGCACATTGTGTGATGGTTCTAAACCAGGACTCAAGGTCTGAAAGTAACTAACTTAAATATTTATTGGCACTCATTCCAACTTAGGGGAGAAAAGTTCTGTCTATGAAGGCAAACCAGAATCATGCATGCCTCCGGGAAGTCTCTGTTTAAAGCAGCCATGGAAGCAGAATTATGAATGCTGCAGGGACACACTAAAAGAATTAACCAAGTGTATCTGGAAAGATACAGCGCAGGCATAAACAGGAAGCAATAGCTAATCAACTATTTGCAAAATAGCAAAACTTCCAAGACATTTTAAAACAGTACTGTTACCACAAAAGAACTGTTTAGAACCCAATGTCTTATTGATAATATAACTCCTAAGATTGCAAATTCAGAAACCACAAATTTGAAAAGAATACAAAATGAGTTAATAGGGGTTTGTTTCTTCAAAGCCTCCTTCAGGATGGTCCCACTGGCTAGTTTCATCCAATGTTTGGCCTGGCTTTCACCAACCAGCATGCGGTTGGGTTAATTGCTATAAATCTGAGATGCCAGGTTGGTAAGTTTGAAAAATTTGAATTCTTCAGCAAACCTGTGGGCCCTCAGCCACTTGAAGAAACTCTTTAGCTATGACTCTCCATTCAGCCTGAGTCTAGGGAACATAAGAAACTTGAGGTTTATTTAGATCCTCAGAAGACTTAACTTTAAAGAGGTAGATTTTAACAGGTTCAAGAGAGGAGGGAGTGGGGAAAAATTCAGAGAAAAAAAGCAAGTTCAGCAGAGAGAACAGAGGAAACTGGTAGAGAGGTGGGGCCTGTGCTCAAGGCAGCCATCAGCAGACGCCCCTCCAAAGCCTCCCACCCCCAGCCATTTTGACTTCTTTCAAGTGTTTGCCTTAGTGAATTTAGAAATAGTATTTTGCAAAGAGGCAAACCTGAATCCTGAAAACATCCAGGAGCCTCAGGGTGCTATATAAAATAGACATACCATTCAGTTTTGCTCCCACCTTCTTTTTCTCTTAAGGAGCCATGGCTTTCTTTCTTTCCTTCTTTTTTTTTAAAAGATTTTATTTATTTATTTGATAGAGGTCACAAGTAGGCAGAGAGGCAGGCAGAGAGAGGGAGAAGCAGACTCCCTGCTGAGCAGATAGGCTGATGCAGGGTTCTATCCCAGGGATCATGACCTGAGCCGAAGGCAGAAGCTTTAACCCCCTGAGCCACCCAGGCACCCTGAGACATGGCTTTCTGATTTAATTTTGAGTAAAACAAGTTTGGGGAGATCAAAAGTTCTTCATAATGGCCACTGAAACATTATTACTTTTGGTTAAATCACTCCACTTAGTTATAAAGGGGTCTGCAGAGGGGCCATAGTTTTTTATTATTTATTTATTTATTTGAAGATTCCATTTATCTATTTGAGAGAGAGAGAGCATGAGAGGGGAGAGGTCAGAGGGAGAAGCAGACTTCCTGCCGAGCAACGTGGGACTTGATCACGGGACTCCAGGACCATGACCTGAGCTGAAGGCGGTTGCTTAATCAACTGTCACCTAGGTATCCCAGGCTGTAGTTTTTAAACATAAAACTGACCGGAGTCTCAGTAGGGGGGGGGACACTCAAAGCACTATAATGACTGGGATCCTATTTCTTAGAGGTTTTTCAGGAACAGCCTGACCCTAGAAGGAATTAGACCGGAGGCTAGCACAGTTCCAGTAGAAACTATTTCCATCCTAGCTGGACTCGGACCAAACGCTGATGGGGTTCCAACAGGCACAGTTCTTACTAGAACAGTCTGATTCTCCAAAAGGGAATCAGACCAAAGGCCAACACAGTTGAAACTGGCACAGTTCAAACAGAAACAGTCTGAGTTCAGAAAGTCAGAGTGAGGCTAGCCCAGCTCCAAACAAGACTCAAACCAAAGACCAAATGGCACTCTGAGAGGTAAAAATAAAAACCCGGGCCTTAAAACAGATCCTGAATAAAGCCTGGAGAGCTCAGACACAAAGTGTGGAGGTTGAATTGCAGGAGAAGACTTATCCCCAAACCCTAGGGCTGATGAGAAAGCAGTCAGCCCAATCAGCTCTGTGAAGACTGGTACCTGTGTTTGCTCACCAGCTGGAGACTCATTTGGGGGTCTTCGAGAGCCCTGTACAGTTCACCTATTAAGGTAATCTTAAAAATAAAACTGCCAGGGGCACCTGAGAGGCCCAGTCAAGTAAGCATCCAGTTCTTGATTTCGACTCACGTCATGATCTCGGAGTTATAGGATCGAGCCCCATGTGGGGCTCAGCATGGAATCTGCTTGTCGCTCTCCCTCTGCTCCTTCTTTGCGTGTGCTCTCTCCCAAATAAATAAATAAATAAATAGTCTTGAAAAAAGAAGGCTCATTGGAGTAATTTCCCACAAGGCCTCCTTAGGCATCCCCCATACACCGTTTTCCTAAGAATATCTAACTATTGGTTTCTGAGATAAAAGCTCCCTGATCCTTTCTTCTTTCTTTCTTTCTTTTTTTTTTTTTTTTCTGTTTTGGTTAGCTGTAAGCCAAGCGAAGATTTTCAACTTGGCAAATTAATCCACTGTCTCCTGCTTATGACTGGCTAAAAAGAACACGATATCACATTATTTATTCACAAAAATACATGCTTTGATATGTGACTATGAATTAATTAAGCATTTGTGTAAAAAAATCCATTTTGCCTGAATGATTTCATGTAAGCACCTGAGAAATTGTTTTTTGGAAAGCTGCTGGGAAACTCCCAGAGTCAAATAGTGAACTTTCAACATGAATCTCTTTTTAATTTACAAGCAAATAATCCTCAGGCATGTTCGTATAGTTTCAAACTACTCTGGCTGGTCCTCATAGCAGAAAAGGGAAAAAAAAATGTACTTTTCTGAAAGTAACTCTAATTTTCTTCCCACATTCAGCATACGTGAAGGAATTTGGGGGAAATTTTACACTTTGTGAAACCTATTTATAAATTTTTCTTATGAAAATATTATAACCACCATAGCAATCATAGGGAGAGGAAGTGCTTGATCGATCTTGGTGCAGGTTATTGGCTCTGAATATTGGAAGTGAAAGCTGTTGAGGTCTGTGGTATGGGATTGGTGGGTTGAAGTATCCTGTTAAAAGGGAAAACCTTACACATTTCAGTATTTGCAGACATTTTTAAGACAGGTAGATATGACCTTTCAGGAAAAAAGTGCCAAAGAGGTGGACTGCTTCCCTTGCCAGGAGACAGGGTTTTTGAGTAGCTCTCAGGAGAGCAATAATGGCCCAACATGGGTTTGATTGATTTGCAACTGGATAGGTACTAACTTGAAGAAAGTGTTCTAGAAATATTTGGAAGTTATGGTTTCTCTGTTGAACTGCCTTGAAAATTTAGCTGTCCCTGCAGGTGTTGTGTGATCTGTAAAACAATGTAGTGACTTGTGAGCTTTTGAAGGTAGGTGATGAAGGATGACAGTGGTCTGTTGAAAAAAATAAAAATTCTCTTTTCGGTCAGGAATGGTGGCTTGGCTTGCTGCAGGCTACCTAACATTTACAGATGACTCAGGATGGACCAGGCACTATCTAAGAACTTTAATGTATTTATTTATGAGGGAGATACTATTCCTACCCACATTTCATAGATAAGGAAATTGAGGTAAACAGAGGTTAAATAACTTGGCTGTGGTTATACATCTGGTTAGTGGATAGAGTGAAATTTAAACCTAGGTAGTTTGCTCTAGAGCACATGTTCTCCATTATTTTGCTACACAACCTCCAAGGGTATAGCCACAACTTAAAGAAGTACCTGTAGGCTTACAACGTTCAAGTTACTTTGAAACAAGGCCACATCCCTGCAAGAAAGTTAAGTGAGGAATTGGGTTGTTTTCTGAAGAATTTAGTCAATTCTATTTGGCAGCTCATTTTTTGAAAAACTCAAGTTGCTGGTGATGTTTCTAAGTCCCTGATTACTGTTTAGTCAGTTCTCCTAAATTCTTGACTTCATTTTATTGACAGGTTGTACCAGCTGAAAACACCGAAGTGCAGTGATGCAAACGAAGTAGACCTTGAGCGTGTCTCCCTTTGCCGATGTGGATTTCTAGGAAGACTGTGGAGAGGGATATCTAATTTTAATTGGGGAAAAATGTTGGGGTCATCACAACCCTCATAGATCATCTGGAGTTGAGGGCGCTGACGTCACTGAAGGTCAAAGGTCAGTGACTTGCTCAAGAGGACAGCAGCAGTTCAGAGAGCCGCTTATAGGCAGCCTAGAATGTTCACTTCCTCGAATAGAGCTCTTTCCACAGCAGCGCCCTCTGAGCTGAAGCAAGCTGTCAGGCAACACTTGAAAAATTATACTGAAAAGGAACAGCCCTGGTGACAAGGCATTCACTGACAAAGACATAAAATTGAATGGAAAAGCCCCCTATTGGAAGTCACCTGGGCCTTTCAGCCATGGACAGTCCTCTGAGGAAGAATCCATTTGGCTCAAGCCTGCTCTTTGATGCAGAGTATGCCTGACAATGAGGTGGCTGGGGTTGGTCGGGGCGGTGATAATGACAAGTTGGCAACCAAAATGAGAAGAAAGCAGATTTATGGCTTGAAACCCTAACCCAGCCACAGTGGAAAACAAAGGCTTATCAACTGCCAAGTGCTGAGGACCTCAGGAGAATAGGTATCTTGGGAAATTAGGCCAATTTCTTCTTCATATGTTTGTCCTTAAAATACATCACGATACTCTAATCCTACCTTTGACAGTTGTGGAATAGTTTGATGGAGATTGGTTTAAAGTTGCAGAAAAATCTTCCTATCTCTAGAAATTAATTTAAAACATCACAGCTCTATGAACTAAATGTTAGTGTCTCATATTTCTAGGCACAAAAAATATTTACTGACTACATAAATAAATGAATGTTCTAGTCAAGACATTACATCCCTGATCAATCTTTACCTATTTTTCTGTGGAATACATATTTAAAATTACGATTGAAACACTTCTTTTAAACAACTTCACTAGGATTTAATTAAATAACTGCCAGCTAGTCTCATTTGCATAATACTTTTTGGACTGCTTTGTACAATTTCTTTAAAGCCTTGCCTAGCTTTCTGTTAATAGTGAGAGAACATGACTGATGCCTTAGTTTACATGCATCTCATATTCTGTACAATTAAATTTCTCCTTTCCTATTCAGTTCACCTTGTTAGATGGGGATAAAATTGTCTTGTTCCAACTTAATAGGAATATTGCAGAACCAGTGAGGAAATGCCCAAAGTGCTTTGATAATCTTACTTGTGTGTGCCTGGTGATTATATTAATTAAAACGTCTTTTGTGAGCAGCACATGAACGGGTTTTTAGTCTTTGAAATAAGTTGGTTTTCAACCTTACGATGTAGTTAAATTCAGATTTGTTGTGAAATATAAATGCTTGAGAGGAGAAAAAATTGGTAATTTTTCCCGCTCAAAGAAACATCCTGTTTTGCTAAAAGGAAAGGAAACAATCAGACCTCTGAGGTCATGACAGAAAGATAGAGCAGCCATTTGAAAGGGCTCACACTGACCCAAAACGAGATAACTTGAGCAGCCGAAAGAGAGTAATGACTTTGGTTTTCTTCTTTCTTTCTTTCTTTCTTTCTTTCTTTCTTTCTTTTTTCTTTCTAAGATTCTTATTTACTTCTTTGAGATAGAATAAGAAAGAGAGAGAGAAAGAGCACAAGCACAGGGAGCAACAGGCAGAGGGAGAAGCAGACTCTCTGCTGAGCAGGGAGTTGGATGTGGTGCTCAATCCCAGGACTCCAGGATCATGACCTGAGCCAAAGGCAGATGCTCAACCTATTGAGCCACCAGGTTCCCATTGACTACAGTTTGTTGAAACATATTGAATGTATTAAAAAATCTATGAGTTCATAAATATAATGAGAAAAAGAAGGAATGAATGGAAAAAAAAATCTCAAAACTCATTTGTCACTATTGGAGATGCTTGGTGCACCAGATCAGTACTCCGAAAATTGCCATTTAAGGAAAGAATTAGAAAAAGAGGGGCGCCTGGGTGGCTTGGTGGGTTAAGCCTCTGCCTTCAGCTCAGGTCATGATCTTAGGGTCCTGGGATTGAGCCCCACATCGGGCTCTCTGCTCAGAGACTGCTTCCCCCTCTCTGTCTGCCTGCCTCTCTGCCTACTTGTGATCTGTCTGCCAAATAAATAAATAAAATCTTAAAAAGCAAAAACAAAGGATTTATCCTGCCTACCTATACAGTTCCTTACATAAATTTTATTTCAGGATGCCCATATGGCCCGAGTTGATGAGGAATGCTTTCTAATTAAGCAAAACTATTTTAGTTAAGGTGGACACAAAAATAAAAGGATAAAATCTCAATTTTTCATCAGTAAAATAAAGGATTCAGACAGCTATTCTCAGAATGGCTGGCAAAAGGATTAGATGAGAAGTTTATAAGGAACTGGACATTTGGAAGATGTCAAAGTCCTAGCCTACAGGGGTGGGAATGGAGAGCTGACGTTACAGAGTGGGGGCAGATTGCCATTTGAGCCACCTGGGCAGTCTGAGAGTCTCTAGAAGTGGGGCTTCCAGGCCTTATTTGCCTTCCTCAGAAATACGCAGTGCCTCCTAACATGTTGTTGCTAAAAATCTTAGGCTGGAATATAATGAAACTTGAAGGTCTGAATTCTCATTTATAGGCAAGACTAAGGACAGAGAACAAGTTAAATGATAGCACAAGCTAACGATCAGAGAATCCAGAGTGTGGGACATTTCGTAGGACCTACTGACCCTGTTTCTCTAAGAAAACACTTGGCATGAAAAAAAAAAGTAGGAGGAGATGTCTGTAAAAAGACATTTTGGAGATAACCAGGGGAATTTGGAAAATGGTCATTAGATGGTAATAAATGGTTAATTTTGCTAGGAGTCATAATATAAATACTGGGGTTATGTGAGAATTTTTTTTTAAGGCAATGCTTCTTGAAGTATGTAAGAATAAAATATCATAATGCCTGGGATTTGCTTTAAAACAAACATGGCAGGGCACCTGGGTGACTGAGTGGGTTAAGCATCTGCCTTCAGCTCAAGTTGTGATCCTGGGGTTCCGGAATAAAGCCCCGCATTGGGCTCCTTTCTCAGCGGGAAGCCTACTTATTCCTCTGCCTGTGCTCCTCCTGCTTGTGCTCTCTGTCAAATAAATAAATAAAATCTTTTAAAAAAATAAAACAAATATGGTAAATATAGCAAAATGTTAATAAATGTTTAATCTAGATAGTAGGAATATAGGGCTTATTATAATCTTCTCCTTACTTTGATGTATGTTTGAAAGTTCTCATGATAAAAGGTTTAATCAGTGGTTAGATGCAATGAAGTTGCCATGAATTAAGTTCTGAGAAGCAGTTCAAAATATAAAAAAACTTCAAATTTTTTTTAAATGCACATATATATGTAAATGTGGGACATTTTAGGAAGAACTGAAATAGCTTTTTGGATATAATAAGGATTTTTATTGATAAACAACCTATATGTAATAAAAGAAAAAAAGGAGAGAAAGAAGCAATCTGTAAGACTCTTATTTGTTGAGGATACTGGGTTTGTTCTAGTTTCAGAGCTGGACACAAGATAAATCCTTGGCGGAGAATGGCAATTTTGAAAGGAACATGCCGCTTTAATGAAAATGCAGTCACTGTAACATAATTGCAAAGCAATACAGAAAGTACACCAAAATTCTAGACGAGAAGAAACCTTTTTAGTGGCATTACACCTTAATTAAATGAGGTTTATAGAATTCCCAGAGTTAAAGCAAAATCTATAACCTACACTTCAAAGTTCAGTTAATCTCTTTGGAATGGACAGACAAGCAAATGGGTTTTCTTCCTCAGCACAAGAGCAGCTTGGGACGATTCATACAGCTTTCCTCATATCTCACTGAAGACGTTTCCAAATAAAAGGTTTATTTGTAAACTTAAAGGTAAGGTGTGTTTATTTGTAAGCTTAAAGGTAAGTTTACATTGAAGGATACTTAGTGGTTAATATTGCATTTACTACTTTTGAATGACAAGTACACACTTAATCAATTCAGCATTTCATATGTCTTTAGGTATTTTGAATAAAATAGTCATTTGGCAGTTGTCTATGTTCCTGCAGTCAAGTTTCTTTCATTAGAAAACCTCCTAACAAGACATGTTCTTTTTTTTTTTTTTTTGAAGATTTTTAAAAATTTATTTGACAGAGAGAGAGATCACAAGTAGGCAGAGCAGCAGGCAGAGAGAGAGGGGGAAGCAGGCTCCCTGCTGAGCAGAGAGCCCGATGCTGGGCTCGATACCAGGACCCTAAGATCATGACCTGAGCCGAAGGCAGAGACTCAACCTGCTGAGCCACCCAGGCGCCCCCAGATATTTAAATTTAGATGTTTGTGTTGGATTAATAGTCCTGGCAATTTCAAAATGTATTATACCAAAAAATGTTATTTAAGTTATGAAATGCAGGAACTCACCTCTATCTCTGTAAGAATTTCTTTTTTATTGCAATATTCATGCAATAAGTAGGTCTTTGGTGAAAAATGATCTCTTAGGACAGGTTACAGTAATATTTGGACACAAACAGTGGGTGCTTAGGTGAAAGATATTTTCTTCTCAAGGGTTTTTGCTAATCATGAATAAATACCAAAAGAAACAAACAAAAATGTTAGGAAGAAGTTTACATTTGCTGTAATGGAAATAAATTGTTTGCCTTGCATCTCATTCTCTCTTAGCCTGAAAAGGTATTTTCTTTGTTTATAGAACATTTTCTAATAATAAGACAATAATTGTGGTGCCTGGCTGGCTCAGTTGAGGAGTGTACAACTCTTGATCTTGGTTTTGTAAGCTCAAGTCCCACCTTGGGTGTAGAGATTACTTAAAGTAAATAAATAAACAATTTTTAAAGAAAATAATGAGGCAATGACAGCGAGGACAAGCAATTTTGTCTGCGTGTGAGTATCCAGCTGTGTGGGTCTGGGTGGGGGGGCAGTCACGTGGCACATCCCATCCTCTCCCACTAAGGGATGGCGGCCATCCCTGGGATCACCACTGCTTCTCAGCAGCCCTCCTGTGGCCCCAGGAGAAGTTCTATAGGCGAATGTCTCAAGGCTTATGGTGAAGAACAAAGAGAGGCTCATGTATAGATCATCCAGAAAAGAGAAGGTAAAAATAACATTAACAAGAGTGGGAATATTAACTAATATTTACTGAGCAATTACTTTGTACCAAGGACTATGCTTGCACTTTACAAGGATTATCTCATTTTATCCTCCTGATAATTCTGTGTGGTTGGTGTCATTTTATACCCTTTGCCCAGATGAGGAAATGAGGAATTGCCAAGTAACTACTCCCAAGAGATGGCAGAGCAAGGCAGTTGGATTCCAGAGCCTATGTTCTGAAGTCCTAGAAAAGAATTTTTGTGAATCACAAGTGTTCTATTACATGAGACTTTAAAATTTCCAGTAGAATAAGCAAATAGGAAGTAAATAATCAAATAATCCAAGAGTTGGAAATATAGTTCATCCTATTCATAAGTACAGAATGAAGAAGTACGAGGACTTTCCCAATAGATGCGAACACACTCATTTACACGCATACGCACTAAACACACAGACCGTGTGAGCTCTAAAATGGCACGGGTTACATCCACGACTACATACCAACATTTCTTCATCCTTTCAACAAGGAGTCAGCCCTCTGCCAGGTCCTGGCGTTGCTAGGGAGAACAGGCAAACTTGATTCCTGTCCTACAGAGCTCACGACTATTGAAGAAGACTGATAAATAATCGTTTCATTACTGTGATGATAAGCTCCAGCAAGTTGAAACACACGGAAATGTGAGAGGAAAATGCAAGCACCCTAACTAACCTGTACTCTGGGGCAGAGGAAACAGGCTTGTGGGAAGGCTGTGAGTCAGGATTTAACATAGCAATTCACAGAAATTATCATGACTTTCCGCAGTTTGCCCATTTAATTCAAAAGCCAATTTTTAATGGGAAGAAAAAGACTTGTTTTAAATACGTTTGCATTTCATTACTTATTTGGGTGGATGGTCAAGGTGCCTGGGTTGAATTTAAGTGAGTCACAGAAATGTCTTTACCTATGGTGGGGACAGATAATAGCGAGTCTGCAGGAGAGCTGGGGTGGGGTGGCTTCTGGAAAAGGAACTCTACCTGTGTCCTCCGTGAAGCTTGGATATGCCTGGGCAAGTCTGGGGTAGTCCCAGGGCCCATTTACAATGGGGCTACGAACTTTCCAGGGATGGCACTTATCCAAGTGGAGAAAGGAACTAGGTTCATTGAGCCCAAGCCAGGGAGAGGCTTTGCCTATGTGGTGGAGGAAAGAGACATTCTGATGGCTGTTCCCCAGATTTGTCACCTGGAGGCATATCTGACCCCTGAGCAGAGAAGGAGGCCAGCTTTCTCACGCAGAACATGTGACCGAAGAGAAAAGGCGTTTCGCCCCATAGGAGAACAGAGGGGCTCTGCCCTCCTGATGGGTGGGGGGTGGCCTGTTGAGGACTCGAGGCTGGCTGTGCAGAAAGCAAGATTTTCGGGCCCGGTGGGGAGATGCAGCGGTGGATGGGCCTGGTGGAAATGGGAGGCGGGAGAGGAGGTGAGTTGGGGGCATAACAGGATCGCCTGACAGAGGCTGTGAGACTCCTCTTGGCGGTGTCCAGAGCTAGAAGCCAGGGACTTGGCAAGCAGTCAGAGGTCCTGCATCAGCGGGAGCTACAGACCAGTAAACAATTTGTCTCTACTGGCTGGTGGGTCCAAGGGAAGTCCAAGTTACATGTGAATGAACAGATGCATTGGCGTGGCTGCTTAAGTCTGCTTGGAAACTCAGAACCTTTATTTGTGTTTTATTGATTTGAGTCTTCTAAGACTAAGCTGAAATTAGAATGGTTTCTCGTGTGGAGATTAAGTGTTCACTTTGCAAAAATGCTCTGGAATTTTACAGTAATTCCCATATAACTATAAGCCATGGAGGATGCAGGGAGAACACTGTTTGCTTTCTCTTTGTAGAGAGATATTGGCTGCCTTAAGAAACACCCATCGGAGTTTTATAAATAAAACATAGCAGAGAAACACCCATGGGGCACTTTTTCCCTCTAGTATGAAAGGAATTAGTGTAGTCCATAGAAAACAGGACTGTGTATGAAAGCCCAGAAAACCCTAGCATAAGGTTTTCAGGCCCCCAGGGGGCCTGAAAATACCCAAGATTGCAGAATCCAGTAGTGAGATGGCGGTGTTGGTGGTGGGGGAGGGGGAAGCGCTGGTGTCAGGAAGTGCTGAAGACAGGAAGGGGCTGTCACAGGTGTTTAACGCTTAGGCTGCAATATTGTTTTCCTGCGTGAAGGTGTGTGATCTTTTCCTTATAACTACATATCCTATCACGCATATATAAATAAGGTGAAATACCAAAGGTTATCCCCTTCAATTATTACATAGGCATGAACGACGAAAAGCAGAAGGAAATGTAAAAGATTACCGTATAAAATGAGATAGCGAATTAGGAAACAGTCCCTTTACATCAGTAAGATCAGATCTTTCCCTGACCCAGAACTTCTCATCTTGCCAGGAGTCCTTTATTAGGGAGTGACATGATGTTTTAGGACAGCGAGGACAAGCAATTCTGTCTGTGTGTGAGTATCCAGCTGTGTGTGTCTGGGTTGGGAGGGGTCACGTGGCACATCCCATTCCCCACCACCACCCCCCAATGCCGGATGGCCACTGCTTCTCAGCATGCCTCCCTATAGCCCCAAGAGAAGTGTTTGGCAGTAACTGAGTTCCTGCTTCACATCTACGAGGGCTGGAGATTAACAAGCTAGAGACTGACCAGGGGGGAGCTCTTCTAGTTATTTTAACTGTCCTGACCATTGATTTAGGGCATTCACAGGCTCCAATTAATTTCATTCATTTTGAAAAACAAAAAGCCGCCAAGAGTGCTCATGTTGTGGAAATATGGGTATTCTGATCCCATTCTTATGTTTTCATTCCTAAGAAGACTGCTGTAGTAAATTTCTTGGTTTTGAAATTACCTAAGTGCAGTCTTTTTATTGGTTAGACAAGTGATGTAAAATGCTTGCATGTTTTAATGCTTTATTAATTTCTGGAGTTCACATTGTATCAGATTGTGTTTTTGTGTTTTTTTTTTTTTTAAGATTTTATGTATTTATTTGACAGAAATCACAAGTAGGCAGAGAAACAGGCAGAGAGAGAGAGGGAAGCAGGCTCCCTGCTGAGCAGAGAGCCGGATGCGGATGCGGGGCTCGATCCCAGGACCCTGAGATCATGACCTGAGCCGAAGGCAGCGGCTTAACCCACTGAGCCACCCAGGCGCCCCTCAGATTGTGTTTTTATCAGAAGTTACAGGATGGTGTAGTCATTTGTAGTGGGTTTCTGAGAGCTCTTGCGAAACCAGAAACACTCCTATGTTTGCCCCCTCCCCCTTCCTCCCTCCCCTCCCCCCTTCCTCCCTCCCTTTCTCTATTCCTCTCTTTCCCACCCTCCCTTCCTTCTATCTCTCTTCTCTCTCCCTTCCTCCATCAATCCCTTCCTCCCTCCCTTTTTTTCTGTCTTTACAGTGACGTTAATAAAAATACTGTAACAGAGGGCCCCTCACATTTTGTCCCGAATTAGGAACACACCTTAAATAGGATATGAAAGAAATAAAAAGTTTATTCTGAGATGCTGTGAAAAGAGGCACATTCATAGTAATTTGGCGCTGGAAAACATCCCCAAAGGGCAGGTTCTTGGTTTTGAATATCGATCCTGCAGGAGCATTTCTGTTGTACACATTGTTTAGGTCTCCCCAAACCACAAAGAACGCCATAAGACATTTAACCTAAAGAGGACCTGCTAGAACATATGAGAACACAAGCAGTTGCAGGTCAAATTTTAGGATCCGGGAGTTGAAGTGCGGGGGACTGCGCTCGCTAATATCCCACAGGTGTGTAGGCAAAGTGCCTTCCTAGGAAGGAGGTGCTGTGCTTTGGAAATATTTTCCCCAACATACATTCTGCCCTGAAATCCTTTGTTCAATGACATGGCAAATTGCTTCCTAGTTCAGGACTGAGTATTAGAGTTTAATTCATTCATACCCTACTTCTTTCAAAAGATTTGAATGGCAACAATGAAACTGAAGTTAAGATATGTGAAATTTCCATTCCTTCTACTTCTGTGACATTTGATCTAACAGGAAAAATTTCCTCATCAGTAAAATGGGAATCTGACTTGGACTGTCTGCTCTGTGAGGACGGCTGTGGTGAGCTAATAGGTCTGGAAAGCACATAAATTCTTTTTTTTTTTTAATGAAAAAAAATTTTTTTTATTTTATTTACTTATTTGACAGAGGGAGAGATCACAAGCAGGCAGAGAGGCAGAGAGAGGGGAGGGGGGGAAGCAGGCTCCCTGCTGAGCAGAGAGCCCCATGCAGGGCTCGATCCCAGGACTCTGAGATCATAACCTGAGCCGAAGGCAGAGGCTTAACCCACTCAGCCACCCAGGAGCCCCAAGCACATAAATTCTTAAGTGTGATATCTGTGAAACACCACGGAAGGGCAGGCATCTTGTGGGATTTAGACCGGTGGTATTTGGGGACTACATCATTGTTGAGCTCTACTCAAGAATTGGGGTGACTCACTGCATTTCCCTGAGCATGTTGGTGTCAAGTACGGAATGACCTTTCTGAGATTTTGAGTGTCCAGGATGCCCCCTTTCAAACTGCCCAGAACAAGAGATCAAAGAAACCGCACACACTGTTTGGTTTTAAATCAAAAGTTATTATTTTATTTTTAATTTTAATATACCAAGAAAAAATATTTCTTTGAATGTTGTGAAATAAGCACTTGAAAATAACAATTCCAACATTGCTGTGATTTGCTCTGTGAGGCTTATATGGGTGAACGTCTATCTGAATATGGGCTCTGGGGCCCCAAAGAGGCTGAAGCACCCAGTGGTTTTCAAGTTAGCAGCAAGCAACCTCCTACCTGAACATGCCCAGTCAGTCAGACCTGTCTGAAACCGACATGCCTGAGGAGCACTACTAGGCTACTTCTGGAGAGTTCTTGATTTTGGCCCACTGAGAGAAGTTTCAAGTGCCACCAAGTGTTGGGAAAGTAACTGTTTAAATACCGACAGGAGTCAGGACCCTGCAATGCTGGCCTAAATGGGTTGCAGTTTCTTCAAGTCCAGTTGCTTCCGGAAAAGTTTAGTGCAACGTCATTTTGGGTTTGGATGTCCACTGAAGTGTATTTGACTGTAAGACTTTTGCCTGCCCAACGTAAAGTCAACATGCCTTTATTAGGACCTTCCCAAACCCACACATGGGGGAGGTGCTCCCATGGTCTCTCGTTCAGTGTGAGGACAACTTTTGTTCCACTTCTTTCTAAGTGTAATTCAGGAGGAAGCGAAGCCTGATTATCTTTCCTCCTCCTCCTGTGAGCCCTGAATTTTCAAAGTATCTGAGGATGAGGGAAGTAATGGGATGATTCAACAGGTTCGCAAAGATTCTTTGATACTCTGCGCAGGTGTTCTTAGCCAGTTTCTTTAGCTATGTAGCTATGGGTTCTGTCACGTGGCTGGAGGAGGTTTATAATGGGAGTCTGTCACAACTGGCACTCAAAAAATATATAAATAAATAAAAATTTTAAAAAAGCTCTAACTGCACTGACACTTGTTTTACTTAAGTATTTGTACGAGCAGACAGAGGCTGCTGGTTCATTGGAAAACTGGGACCTAACACTTTGTACTGATTGTTGGCACAAAAGTGTAAGATTGCTTTATTAGCTCTCACTTCGGTGTGTATACGACAGGCCTGTGGGGCATCCTTAGCAAAATCTCTTGATGGTAATGGGTCTGAGGCACAAGGAATCAGACCTTGTATAGGAGACAGAGCACAACCTAAGAAAGCTAAGACAGGGACTCATAACACAAAGACAGATTCTGTTGTCCTGAACTGAGGGCAAAATAATACTGGAAACAGAGACTGGAAGGCCAGAAAGTTCTGGGCTTTCATTATGAAAATTTCCATGCAGTTATACTCTTGGGGATGGAAACTTTTTCGGGGAAATAAGTGTCTAAGAGAGACACGCTTGGGGCATCCACATACAACCGAGTGCTGAGCTCTCGGAGGCAAAAATCTACTGGATCTTCTCTACTCTATTAACAGCTCTATTGAATCAGCACAGGGCCCATCCAACAACTCTGAGGGGAAAAAAAAGGCCTCAGAATGTGCTGGAGCTGACAGTTGGACGAAACGTAGTCTCTGAGGGGAGGCTGTTTTATCAGGATAAAGAAAAGATTGTAACCTGAGCATGCTGTGTCTCCCAGGTAATTCAGCAGTTTAGGAATGAGGCCAGACTTCTGGAGCATTCTATTCAGTGTAGTTGACTCCAGGTGCATTGTTTCTTTGATGTGACAGGTTTTATCTTAAAAACACAATAACTGCTTTAAAAAAAAAATTTGTAGCTCTCTTTCCTGGAAGTGTTCTTGCATTCAGTTCTGCAAAGCCCCTCCTCACAGGAAGTTTCTGACTCAGGACTGAGCTACATTAGTAGAGAGGTAGGGAAGCGAGAGGGATCTAATTAGTGTTTTCTTTCCCCTTAAGCAACATATATGTATGTATTATCCCTCCCACCTACCCCCCCCCCATATATATAGTAGAGTGTGAATAGAATGGCGAGAGTAAATTATCTGGAATAATACCCTCAATACATGATTTTAATTGGGTATTTTGGCCTGGCATGGATGTAAATAACAGAGTGCTTACTCTTCTCTCATTTTACCCAGTAAAACTTCCTGTTCGATGAATAGAGCATTTTTCATTAGAATGTTTTTTCATTGCAAACTCAGAGACTTGGGTTGATACTCACACTGAGTGCATCAAATTGCATGCACTCAGATATGAAATGAAGGATGTTTGTTTTTTTTCAATCCAGAAGCGTTTTCGCCATAATGGGACTGGAGTGCAGTAGAAAATCTCCAGTAGAAAGATAATCTATTGCAGCATAGTGGGGCAGTTTTAAAAACTTGCCTGCCCAAGTTTTTCTGGAATGTTAACTGACAGTAGGATTATCTATGTGGCAGTCAGTTCTCTGGTAGGATTCAGATTTGCCATGGGCTAGTGGTCCAGCCTCTTATCTCGATATAATTAAGCGGTTAAGCTGAGATGTTAAAAACACTGTATTGAACCAGAATTTTTTAAAAAAATGTTTTTCTTTCTATGAGGAACGTTGGAAAAGCCTTTAGATTTATTTAGCCAATTTACAAACTACTTATTAGACATTCAACCTGTAAACAAAAATTCTAAGTTAACTCACAAGTGAACACAAGTATGAATTTGTAGCAAGATCAAAGTGCTTTGGAAGCATCATTTAGAGTCTATTTAAGGTCTATGCTCATTTCCTTATTCTAACCTGCATTGAAGGATCAATGATTAATCAATGGATTCAACCATTAAATTAAATCAGCCAGATAAGTTCGAATTGGTCCTTCGGTTAAACATAAGTCAGTTGTTATTTGGCCTTTTCCTCATACGAATTATTCTGCTCATTTTCTTTCATAAGAAAAAAAGCTTATTGCACAGTATCATATCTTTTCAGAGCTCAAAAGAACATTATTTGCAGCCTAAGAACCTCCTAGGTGTGATAGCAGGACCTCTCCTTTTAGCTCGTGTCAGTTTTCACCCTAGGAATCCCAACCCATCCACCAGTTGCTTCTCACCTACGAACCAATGTCAAGACATCATAGCGCGTCCCCGATAATTTCACATAGCTGTCACAGCTTCCCTCCCCTGCCTGGCCCCGCCCCTACCCCAGGGTCTAGCGGTCCTGACTTGGTTTGCATGGATTCTTTGTTCATTGTTCAAACCATTCACACAGAATGGGATAAAACTTTATTCTTTCAAATTCCACACATAAACAAGATGCTGAGAAAGACCGTGTCATCTCTGACAGAGACGCAGAGCAGCTCTGTTTCATGAATGACAGCACGGTTAAAGCTCAAATAATATAAAAATAATCTGAAAAAAAAATCCCTTTTACTGTACACTCTCAAATAAAGCAAGAAAGATAAACAACGATTTTCTTTTTCTGCTAGCCAGAAAATGTGTTCCTGTTCATTTGGGCTTTGAAGTTGAGTGTACCCCACATCTGTGTGCACGTATGTGTGGTAATGCGTGTCGTCTATGCAGTGTAGCCGCTAATTGTGTCATCTAGTTTGTCTAGTCATGAAGCTACTTAACCAATTAGAATACTAGCGTATCACATTGAACAATTTTACATAATTGCTTCTTTGAAATACTAGGAATGTTTACACATTTATTTGGCTTGTAAAGGACTGAAGTATGACAGATAATATTATATTATCTAGCTTTCATTTCTTTCTCTCTCTCTCTTTTAAAGAATATGGCTCTTAATAAACTGGTTTTCTGAGTTCCAGAGCAGAAGTCCCTTTTAAAAAAATTTCTGAAGCTGACTTGAAGCAGGAAGGTCTTCTGATTTGGCCAAAAATATGACGAGTATTTTATATCATTGAAAATTCGAAGGGTTAAGACTGGGGGAGGGGGGCTTTGTTGTCAGCTGTTAACCAAACTTGCCATGAAGGGTTTGTTGAAGTATCTCCACTTGACCAGCAGAGGGCACTTTACACACCTCTGCGACGCTCAGGGAGCAGACGCAGATGATGCGGAAACACAGTGTTCACCCAATATCAGGAAGAGCCCTGCAGATTTCTTTTTGAAAGTCACAAAAATATAGAAAATATGGACTGTACAACAGGGCTTCACTTGGAAAGCCATGAGTGTGTGTGTGAAGTCAAATAGAGTGGGGAATACAGACTGTATCTGTTGGGTTGATCCTCGGCTCCCATCTCTTTCCCAACTGTTCTTTTCCCAGCTCAAGAATGGTTTGGGGCTGACCCTTCTTAGAGGTGATCCAGAATCCACTTTCAAATCATTTGGTCGGGTTTTAACTTTGCTATTCGGTATTTACTCTTCTGCTCAAAAGTCTGGGGCCGCTGAACCAAAGATAATCCTTCAGAGCTCATTTCAGAGTGGAAATTTCAGTGACACCATCAGAAACGCTCAGAGGTAGAGCTGCCCCTTTAGGAACTGGTCTGCACCGTTCCCATTCTCCTAGGAAGAACCTCGGAAAAACACTGTGCCCCGTTTGGTTCTGGCAAACTCACTAGCCCGAGACTGTGCTAGGAAGGGAAAAACACCAGTCCTTCTCTTAGTGGAAATAAAATTGTTTACATCCGTCTTCACGAGAGGTGATTAAGACATCTTTTCTCATGGGGGGGCTACAGCTACGGCCTTTCTTAAAAAGGCTTTAATTTTTGCACAAGTGTTATTGATCTAGATATCCACCCTGTGTCTCTTCCATTTTGTATCTATTCTATTGGCTCCAGTTTAGTGTCCAAAGAGATTGTGTGTGTATGTGCTCGCACAGTTTAAGTAAACTTCTTTCATTCTTAGAGAAATATAACACTTAGTAAATACTTTTTTTTTTTCATATAGTGTTAATAGCCTTTCTTGACCTTCTATTTCTCTCTCTCTGTGCCGCTGGCTCACTTTTGTTCTCATTTGTCCTAGAGCTGACAGTTAAGGAGGGAATGGGGTTTTCCAGCAGCAGTCCTTTGAGACGGAGGTTCACTCAGCGAGTCCTCACCCAAAAAGGATCATAAACTTACTGGGTTGAGTCAACCTTATTATCCCTAAGCTGCCTTGGGTTTTATGTTTGCTCATGTGTTTTGTTTTGTTTTAGCTGCACCATATGTGATTCCTTGTGCCATTTTTCTTTTGTCTATTGTTTTTCTTGATGACCCTGAGCTATGGTTTCCTCCTCAGTTCCAACACTATTCAGCTTTCGTTGTTTTCCTCATCTTGCCGATGTAGGCCTCAAAGAAGAAGTGGCAGAAGAGCACTAGGTAGCTGAGGTACATGAGTGAGGACCAGAAGATGTTCTGAAAGTGAGAGTAACACTGGTCATGCTGCATCCAGTAGAAGACCAGGTAGTTAACGACACAGCCCATCAGCATCTGAGTGATCTGGGACAAGGTGATGAACATGGCAAACTTCCGGGAAACTCGGAAACCCGCCGCTCGCAAGGCATAGTAAGAGTACATCACGGCGTGCACGCTATAGTTCATGGTCATGAACCAACCGCCCCCGGCTACCATGTCCTTGTAGGAGTACCACGAGTACAGCAGCACAGTGATGTGGTGGTACCAGTGCAGGAAGATCAGCTTTTGCTTCCTCAGAATAATGAATATTGTATCTCCTGAAAGATAGAGAAGGACAAAAAAAAAAAAAAAACCTACGTGAGCCCCTTGACCATGATGTAACGATAATTCATCTTTTTCCCAAGAAAGGACATAGCTTGAACTCGTACTTGAGTGTGAGATGGACTGGGTTAGAATCCTGGATAGGTATTTACTAGCTCTGTGAGCTTGGGTAAGCTACTTGTCCTCACTATTTTCCAGTTTCTGTAAAATGGAGATAGTAATGGGGATAACAGTCGTAGCTTGGAATCGCCTAAGGGCTAATTATGATAACCAATGTGCTCTCCCGGCACATGGAGAACACGCAATAAATGTTACTTTTAGAAGGCTGTTTTACACAAAATCTTTTCAATTTCTGACCTAGAAGGGACATGAGCAATCAAGTGCCCCAATTTCTAACTCGACTGTACATTTTAGAGAATATTATCTGGAAGAGTCAAGTGACTTCTCTCAGATCATTTGTCAATGCAGAGAGACAGATTAGAATTCGAGGGCCCAGCAAACGTTCATAGGCTTCACTAGAGCAGGAAGACCATTTGTCTTTGGTATATGGCAAAAGCCACTCCTAAAAAACCCATCTTTGTGAGCTCCCTCTAAAAGGTGAAGTCTCAACAGACATTTGGCAATCAGAGGAGTAAAACTGAAACAAAAGGCAAAAATAGAAAAAGAGAGAAAAACTCACCCTCTACCATATTTGCTGAACATGGTAACCTGAATATTTTACACCAATGAATTGAGTAATAAGAATGGAGAACAACACACATTTTTACGGAGTTAACTTTGAGAAAGCTTTTCAAAATCTATTATTAACAATATCCTTTTGAAGAAAAAGACCTCTGTCCCTAAAGTAGGAAAATTTATATTATAGAAGCTAGAATAGTACTCAGGTAGGTAGATGTTATTTATATGTAATGATTCTCTCAAAAGCCTTAGCGATTCCAAAAAATATACCATAGGACACTTAGAACAGAATGGATAAAGAGAAACACAGTAAAAAATGCACACTATTTCATTAACAAGCATGAAAAAAGGGGAAGGGATACGGGGATGTGGGACAAAAACAGGATTCATGATCCATTCTCTTTCCTATCTCTGTGTTCTTCTTAAGGATGGGAAAACCCAACTTCCTTCATGACCTTTACTGAACTCCAACTTGACTCCTTTCTGTACAACAAGGAGAACTAGAAGGTCCTTCTTGTTCTGAAATCTAATTAAGTATGAAGGGAATTAGTGCTTATCCTTGTCTTATCCCTCAGACTTCACCGATGTCCTAAACCATTTGACACTAGGAAAGGTCAAGGAATGCGAGGCCTTGGGAAGATTTTTAAGGTTCTCATGGCCATGACTGGAATAAACCAGGTGGTACCCCAATCCATTCAGCAGGAGCTATTCATTTGTTTCCCTACTGAAGTGTTAAACAGTAGTACTTCATATTTGTTTCGGACAGAAAAGGAGAACTGTATTTCCAGACATAATATAAAATTTTCTTTGAAGTCCTTTTCTGTCTTGTGAGATGCCTGACAAATTATGCCTATAAATGTTAGACTGATAATGATTGATGGTGATGGTAACTCTGATTTTGTGTACTTCAGAGACAAAATTGATATCAGGAGACCTAGGGTCTACTTCTTAGTGTTAAACTGTGCTATTTTTGTGTGCCTGTCAAAGATCCACTATTTCTGTGTAATTACTACTCTGTGCCTCCCTTCACTCAGTAAACTATAACGTAGATGCAGTAATTCCAGCCTACTTTTGTTTGTGGTGGAAAGAATGTAGAAGTCCAAGGAATTACATGGTAAAAACAAATCCATTCATAATTGAAAATATGTTTTTTATGAGCCTCTAAGAATGACAGAAATGTACAAGCCATGCAATATCCAAACACACTGTATTAGGTTATTTGCTGTAGAGCAATAAGTAGCTCAACTGTTTTATTTCTTTAGATTTAATTTTGACTCTATCATTACTTAAGTGTAAAACTTTATTGTCTGAAGAATAATTTTAGTATGAGAAGAGTAATAGGGGACAAAAGACAGACCATATTAGAATGGGCTAACCTGGAACGAAAAGTGGAACCTACAGTTCTGGTACTGAAACTAGCTTTGTGTTTTTCCTGTCTGAGTAGGGGTCTCAGATCTCATGAGTAGGGGGCATGATTAAGACACATTACGTGTTTCCATTTAATAGAGGGGAGCCGGAGATGAAGCACATGTTATGAGATCTATATTATTTTTTTAAAGATTTATTTATTATTTTGAGAGAAAAAGAGAGAGGGAGAATGCAGAAGGAGGGGCAGAAGGATGAGACAGAAACCCAAGCAGACTCATGCTAAGCATGGATCCCAAATGGGGCTTGATCTCAGGATCCTGCGGTCATGACCTCAGCTGAAACCTTGAGTTGGATGCTTAACCGACTGAGCCACCCAGGTGCCCCGATGTCAAGAGATCTTTAAAACAAAATTAATTTGAATTCCTTTAAGAATTTTTTCTGGAACATACACGATGGCAGGTGGAGTAATGAAGATGACTCTTTTCCAATACTAGCCCTGGAGCCTCTCAGGACTTACCACTCCAAGGCTGCATCAAGGTTACTATCCCCAAGTAGGCTGTTGACCTAGGGAATGGTAGTTTCCCATGGGGAAATGGAAGAGGAAACTGATGGGGTTCCAGAAGGGCTTCCTGAGAGCTCCTATGTTTTTTGTATTTTTTTTTCTTTTGTTTTGTTTTGTTTTTGTTTTTGTTTTTTGATACGGCAGCTAAGATGCATCAGTCACAACACGCTGGCGGTTATAAATTATTTTTCTTCTATGGAAACTGCATAATATCGCGCTTGATTTGCCATGAGCCAGTTGTACCAAGATAGGGTATTTACAGCCCTGCCAAAAGCTACCGAGTCACCTGAAAATGTAAACCAAAGATAAAGACTGTGTATTTGACGTTGGCCAACCCATCTTTCTTGATCAAAGGTCTGGTGCCTTATGGAAAGAATGCTGGCCAACAGTACGCAGTGGGACTTTTGACTCTTGACCGATTCAGCTAAGTCACCCATTTGAGTGGCCACTGGCTCATGTTTTCTCTACCACAGTCTCTCTAACTTTTGATTCAGCTGTATTCAGCCAAGAGCCAGGCAGGACATGGTATTCTCATTCCCAAGCGTCCCTTCCAAACGATCTGCCTCCAGCCTGTGTGCCTGTTAAGTACAGATGTCTGTGTCACTGGGCAGCAATCAGTCGGCAGTTGGAAACCACCAGGGTGCTCGCAGTCACCAAGAGGCCACTCTGTGTGGTTTGTCCCAGATGGCCGTGCCCCTCTTCACAGTTAGCCAGAGCTCTGCTGAGTCAGAGTTTCAGAAACAATGACAAGCTCAACTGAGCAAGGACCGAGACTCGGAGCAGATGTTTCCAAGTTTTAACAAAAGCAAATCTCAGCAGGTTTTAATATAACTAAAACAGTAGGCGCACAAGATTTTTGGCACGCAGAGCGGGCTGGTGGTTCTCTTCTCCTCATTTGTTCTAATGGGTCGTAACTCTATAATTCACTGAAATGAGCTCATTGTTTTCTGCAAAAACAGAAAGCCCTTCTTGCTATTAAGAGTTCAGCAAAGGATAGGGGTTAATGGGTAGTGTTAGTTGGGGAAGATGAAACAGTGCTAGAAAAGCATGGTGGTGAGGACCGTGATGATGCAGGTCTTCTTAGTGCCACAGCCTTGTACACTTAGAAATGGTAAATCTGATGTCATGTGTATTTTGCCTGCTCCCCCCCACCCCCCCAAAAAGTATAGTGAAAACTGCGGGCATGTGGGTTTTGGTGGGAAAATAGAGTTTCGGTATTGAACACAGAACAATTTCTTCTCACGGGAACCTTCCCTTTCTGCCGCACATAAGGGAGTCCAGGACCTTAGTGTACTGAGAAGCTGAGCTTTGGACCTAAAAATAAGAAAAGTTCTCAATAATCCAAGTCGATAGATCTTTCTTAATTAAACGGTAGCAGCAATGTTTTCTAAGAGCAAAAAAATACATGTGTTAATTAGGGATAGAGACTGGCTATCTGGTTTTTGGACCTATTATGATTCACAGTTTAGTTGGGGAAGTTGTTCTGTTGAGCTCCAGAACATTTGAGGGAAAATAAGGCATATCTTAAAACTGAAAAAAGGGGACTCTGACCATGAAATTACCTGTATAGCGAACCTGAAATGACATGAAGAAGCCTCATTAAAGAACCAGATCAAGTTTAATCAACCCTTTAGCCCAATGTCTGCACTTCAATCCTCTTTTAACTGTGAAGAAATGGAGTGTTTGATATCCAACCTATAAACCACTATGGTGAATAAGGCTTCTTAGGGAAAGGGATTATTGAATCTGCGGCACAACGGACTACGGTGTAGTTCCTTCTGGGCTCAAGAGGGAATAGAATTGTGTTTAATTTTACGTCAACGTGGGGGAGGTAGGGAGCAGCATGGCTGGGTTGACATTAAATTAAGACAGATGATTAATCAGCATCATCCACACTAGCCTGCTAACAAGACAGAGGACACAGCACAAATACCTCTAAGTGCTTCACTAATAGCTCTTGTGTGGAAATTCTAACTCTGTCCGCCTTCCTAAAACTTTGATTTCAGTCTGGAACAGAAGGTGGGTGGACAAGACAATATAGGTCTACTCATGTCTCTGAAGAAAAATGACCACTTATTGTGAATAGGTTGAGGTGGCTCTTCAAGAAATTATTCTAAAGGTGGAAGGGACTATTTTTAGTTTCAAGTCCCTCAAATACACATGGCTAAAACTCAGAAAGCAGACAAGCAGCCTTTGCAAGGGAAAAGATTTCTAGACGCAAAGACTGAGGTTGCTACTTTGTGATTTAAGACTTAAGGGCCAGAAGCATAGAAGCACCATTGTTGTTGTTTTTTGAAAATGTTGAGGGTCGTGAAATTGTGTGAAGTGTTTAGTGCTGACATGTAGAGGGAGCCAGGGGGTTCATGCATTTACTGTTTTCATACAGCTGTAGTCAGCTCCATCAAAAAAGATGGGGAGATTCATAAGTATGCTCATTATAGTGCACAAACTAAAAGTCAGAGAGATCAATAGTTCTCAAAGTGAAAAATTCTCAAACATTAATAATGTATGCATTTAAAAGAAAATGTCACCGAACCCCAAGAGGATACATGAGGATACAGGCTCACATTCTCAGACCAACACTAGCTTGAGAAAAAGTAATCTGGCTCAGATGCTCTATGAATCTAAAGAATCACTGTGAAAGAAATAGATCTGTCAAGACAGTCTTTTATTTTATCTCTAAGTGAAAACACAAAATTAAAATGTTACCATAGGATCTTGAAATTCCTCAAAACACATCTGTCTTAGGCACTGTGTGTAGCTCCAAGTTGGAAAAACATTTTTGTAGCCTACGATTTGGCAGCTTGTGGTCTCAATTCAAATATGAAAAATCACTTCCTGGGGCCTGGTTCGTAAAATTCATATTCTAAATTTCTTTTTGGAGGAGTTAGACATTCCATTCAAGCCCCTATTAAATACCCCTTGTTGGCGCTTAATATAAATATGTTAAGTGAATGAATGAATACATCCATACCAATGCATTTCAACCTAAGTCTGCCTTCATGGGCTCTTGCCCGTGTGCGTGCACGAACAACAGTAATCTAGTTATTTTGAACTGTAGAGCATTCATCTCCATACCCCTGCTCCTCTTAGCAAAGGTTTTTAGTTCCCCTCTGCTGCTCTTCCCTTGCCTTTGACTTGGAAAAACACCCACAGTTCAAATCAATTGCCCACTCTTTGTAGGCAGCAGGGGAATAGCTGCTGGTAGAAAGTGAATAGAGGGCACTGGGTGGCTCAGTTGGTTAAGCTGGTTAAGCAACTGCCTTCAGCTCAGGTCATGATCCCCGAGTCCTGGGATCGAGTCCTGCATTGGGCTCCCAGCTCCATGGGGAATCTGCTTCTCCCTCTGACCTTCTCCCCTGTCATGCTCTCTTTCTCTCTCAAATAAATAAATAAAATCTTAAAAAAGAAAAGTGGATAGATAGGCTGCTAACATACACATCCAAGAGACCTCCTATCCTTTGCGAGCAGACACAGGATATATCTGAAAGACACCTTAAAGAAAGACTGTGGATAGCTTGATTATATGTGGTTTATAAGCAAAGTACAACCTCTAACTCCCTTTTAGGAGAAACAGGAGAGGGGACCCAACTATAAATAAATATTTTGAACTAAATAATACAATTCTTAATTCCCAATAAAAAACAAAAAACAAACAAACAAACAAACAAACCCAGAGAATGGATAGGTGTTTCTTAAGGATATATATGAGATTGTGAGATGATGACCAGTACTGCTCATGGATGAGTCCAGAGTTTGTGATCACCAGCAGATCCCTTTCTCTGGTAGTAAAGGTGTTTTCCTGGTGAACTATATCCATGTCACAACCTTGCCATGAATTTCCCACGTTCCTATGAATCTGTACCACACTTCTATTCAAGATCATTAAAGAGTTGAAGGAAAAACCTTCTATGTATATAGCCAGTATTTTGGATTCAGTTCTAGATGGGGAGCCACATTTCTTTTCTCCAAGGCCCATCTCTTAGATGATTCAAATCAAACAACACCAGAAACCAATGCTTTCCATTTGTTAATTAGAACAGGAGGACACCCAAACAGAAAGCCTAGTCTCCTCATCTGAATCCTAACTCCGGGATGAAAGTCTGCTTCCATCGGACCGGGAGAGAGCTGCACTGCAAATATTCTTCCATATTCTCAACTTAGCACAGTCGTTTATGCGCTGGACAGAAGGGACTGTGTGTGGATTTTATATGCCCCTGGGAGTGTATTTCCAGTAGTGTCTGGAAGTCTGCATGTTTCTGTAAGCTATTTCGCTCTTCACATACACTAAGTATAATTTTTTTTTTTTTAAGATTTTATTTATTTGACAGACAGAGATCACAAGTAGGCAGAGCAGCAGGCAGAGAGAGGGGGGCGGGAAGCAGGCTCCCTGCTGAGCAGAGAGCCCAATGTGGGCCTTGATCCCAGGACCCTGAGATCATGACCCGAGTCAAAGGCAGAGGCTTAACCCACTGAGCCACCCAGATGCTCCACACAACGTATAATTGTTGAAACAGAAGGAAGGAGGGGAGAGAAAGAGATAGTGGAAAAGTTAGTCAAGAACTCAAATTCATTGCAACCAATAAAACAGGACCTTTGAATGGTTTCTTTGTCCGTTTTCAAATAAATATATCTTGTGGGTGTGTAGCTACCCAGAAGGGTGGGGGTGGAAACGGAAGGAGAGAAGACACTCACCTAGTTCGGGTGCTTTGCTTAGCACAAATGCATAAGCCCAGAATTTGCTGACAGGTCCATTGTAAAAACTCTGGTCACAAACTGACTGCTTCAGGCCTTTGGTCATCAAAATGTACACCATATAAGCACCAGTTCGAAGAGCACCGAATATACTTTATAATAAAAAGAGAAAAGAAACAACATTCAGGCAAATCATTTCATTTCTGACATTTCCCATACTTAGAAGACTGTCTGCCATTGGGGAAAGAGGTATATAGATGCCTTGCAATCATTTGCAGATTGGACCCGGAAGCTTCTTAAAATGTTTTGTAAACAAGAGCAACACAACTTCTCAGTGCTTTATTCTGAAGATCATACATGATGCCATCATGTATGTCATCACTGTACCAAGAAGAGGTCACGGCCAAGCGGAATGGAGCCAGGGCAGGATCTCATGAAGAAGCTGGTGACTGTTATGTTTCAGTTTGAGAACTCTCCCTTGGGGATGAGATGGGGTTGGCTGAAAACTCTTGGAATGAGCTCAGGTCTGTCCTATGTCCAGTCATTTTCAAAGATCCCCCACACCCGCCCTGGCTCGATTGCCTGGGTTTCGGTTTGTTTCTCTCAGCCAACTCTTCCTTTATCTTTGGACTAGCCTTATCAATGTAGACCTCCTCCTTGGCATCTTTTTGGACCCCTGCAGCGGCCTCCAAACTACCATTGTCATGGCTTACCTCCCTTCCACTCTCTAATCCGTCTTTCTCATGGAAGCCAGCAGGCTTAGCTCTCCAGTCAGGCTCATTCCCTTAAGCTCCCCATAACCACAGGCTAACCCTGTTGGAACCCCATTCTTCAAAGCCCTGTCACATGTTGGCCTCCCCACAGGTGCACGTACTCAAAGATGATTGAAAAATAAACTAGCTTCGGGCACGTTTATCAAAGAACTGCCAAGGAAACAGGAGAGCTCTGGAATGTGTTGAGCTCAGTAATGCAACCTTAAGTGTGAAAGAACTTTGCAGCTGGAACAGGCAGTCTCCATTAAGGAGGGATCCCTCAGGCATGTGTACCAGAGCACGTGGACCACACGCATGACTGAAAGCAAAGCCATCTAACCATGTGGGGCCATACTCGGCCATCCTTCTTCTGGAAGCATCCCCTTCAAGGGGCCAAGTCAGTTAGGAGGTTAGCCAGTGAACAGCTGCTGAGAGGAGTAGAAGCCTCACCAAACTGGGAACAGGAGCTTTCATTTCTCCTCAGAGGCATTATTGTTTCTTTAAGAGTTCTTAAGAGTTGGTTCAAAATAAGCCATTCCACTAGGCTGTCAGCTTGTGTCTGCCAACTAGAGCTAAAAGTCACTTTGCCTAAAGGCAAGATAATAAAGTTGAATTCCTGGCAACTATTAATTTATTAAGTTGGGACTTTGTAAGTAGCTTCTCTAATGATATACAGACTGCATTAAATGGAATTACTCTTTCCAACATATAAAATGATCCTGCATAGGATTTTTGGTATCACTTTACAGTTGGAGATCCTATTTAATCCTTTAGTGGCTTCCCACTGCATACAGAATAAAACCCCCCAGCTCCTTAATGGGACATCCAAGGCTCTGAATGGCCCCCTTTGTCCCCCAACTCCACCCTTCCGACCGCCATTTTCTTCCTGCTCACTGTGAGCCAATCATTCCACCACTTTCTTATCCTTTCTGTTTTCTGCCTTAGGGACTTTGCATATATGTTCTCCTAGGGAGCTTTTCTCCCTGTTCGCTCCAAGGCTGCCCTTTTCCATTTTCTTATCTCAGAGAAATGTCCCCTCCCAAGTGGAACGACCTGTGTCTTTACAGGCAATAAACTGTCCTAATTGGAGAGTGGAGAACTGGAACTCATTGGTGAAGTCAGGTCATGGTGATTTTTCTGTGTTATCTGAATTGATTTTTTTGTGTGTCTTTACCTCACCGGATGATGGCAAAATGGTAATGTGAAGAGTGGCCACCATCGCCAAGTTAAGGTAATTCACACATGGGGCCCTTGGACTTTGCTGCTGTGAAGGTACTACGGAAGTCTGGACGTGCTGTCTCTGCAAAGCATACACAGCAGATGCTATTGGTTACCTATTCAAGAACCAAGTCCTTCCTCTTGCTCCATTTGAGAAGAAGCCTGATTTTGTCCAGTTTCTGTCAACTCATGATTCGTGTCACCCAAGGAAGGTGACACCACCTTCGATTTAGGAGTATATCCTAATTTCTTCAGCAAATTTTAGTAATCCCCATTTCCCTTACCGGTGATTGGTTAGGGGTGGGCATTGACCCACTTCTAGCCAATGTGGTGTGAGCACTGGGCTGCTAGGGGCTGTGTGGCATGTGGGAAGGCTTCCTTGCTTTTTACTATGTATGGCCTGGGGGTGCGGCAGCCATCTTACCAGAGGGCGGGAGCTACCAGGACAGAAGTTATTCCTGCAAAATGTGACCAAGTGAGGGACTCAGCCAATCTTTCAGTGACCTTCTTGCAAGGCTTTTCGTTTTTGAGAAAGCTTTCTTATTGTCTAAGCCCTTTGGAATTCTGCTATTACTTGTGTTCCAGCAGACACAACACACAAGATTGGATTTTCGGTAGACCTTGGAACACCAGTTAATATTCTGTGGCTACACGGTATGTCTAAGTCAAAATACTGACTACATCAGTTCCTAAGTCAGCTCCTGACTACATCAGTTATGGGCTTTCCATAAACCAGTGGGAGAGAAGTCAATGACTTTGGTACAAGCCCAAAGCAGATAAACAGAAAAGTGACACACTTTTGATATGTATCTGTCTCTGTTCATAAACCCCTGGTCTAGGACATTTCTGAACCATCAGCATAATGTCCAGAGCTAAATGCCAGCCTAGTGACAGCCACAGTGTCCCTCCTCTCCTATTCTGCTGCTAGACTCTGTGCTTCATACAATGTCGAGCAGAGACAAAGAAAGCACCTCTGGAATAGTCACTGTCCTTTCCTCTTCTGGGGTCTCAAAAGCCATTGTAGTTCATAGCCCATTTCTTAAGCATTGGCATGCTTTAATTTATTCTTTCAGCTGCTAAATATGGACTGGCAATGTCCCAGATGCGGGGCTAACAAGAAGCAATATGCTAACTCTGGCTAGGTTAGGGGGCGGTACTGGAAGACATCAGAGGAAGCGGGATTTGATGTCGGGATAAATAGGGATTCAGAATTTGAGAGTCAGTGTACAAGGAGGTCATTTCAGAGCACTGCAACATGACAAGTGTGGAGATGATGTGGCCACAGTATTGCTGGGTATCAGTGTATAGCACATATGATCATCCCATATCTGGATCTCACCCTTACCCACTAAGCTCTCAACAATAAGGCTGACTCAGAACAGAGGGCAATGCATTTTTTCAGGGAAAGTGTCAGTGCCAGCCATCAGGCCTATGTGTCTGTGAGCAAAGGCGCTTTGTTGTAATGTGACAATGCTCCTGCTGGGAGGGCAGCATGAGGGAGCTGCTTAGCCAGTGGGATGATTGTTATGTGTGAGAAGCCAGGAGCTCTGCCCCTGGTACATCTCAGCCATGGTACACTTTGGAACCATATGGCTTTTTCTTATATCTAGGCTCAGGCCCTGAGGCTATGATACTTGACCAAAAAATACTTTACATCAGGAGACATTTTTCCTTCTTAAGTTACATCATCTTTTTCTTTTTAAAATTCATTTATTTAAGCAAACTCTACACCCAATGTGGGGTTCGAACTCATGACCCTGAGATCGAGTCGCGTGCTCCACTGAATGAGCCAGGCATCTTAAGTCATATCATCTTGAGAGACAACATGATGTAAAAGACAGATAGGAGCTTATGTTCTGCTCCCCTCAGTCCTTGCTTACACTCATGGTGGACATTTCTAGCCAATCTTGACATTCTTCCCGGCCAAGCCTGGATATGGCTTCAACATTCTCAACCACTCTCCTTTTCATGAGCCAAATTTTCACAAAGAAGTGACAACCAGTAAATTCACAAGAGGATGTGAAATATGCATTTTCCATAGAACATCTTCAAGGAGACTGGTATCGAAAAGCATCTGGTTCATGTAAAATTTATCTTTCAATCAGAGGATAAAGATTATACTAAATCTATAGTCTCAAACCAGCTGAGAGTCTGGGCCATTGTGTTTAATGAGGGCAGATTAGTGCTATATCACAGGTCTTTTCCCAGTGGTAACGTCATACTGGCATCTTTTTTAAGGGAATATATAATTTTTCTTATCAAAGTTCAGTTTTGACTATAACAATTAGTGGAACAGGAGAGAGCTCAGTGAAGGGAGAATTGGATATATCTGCTCTCTATCAGCTACATTAGGCACAATGTGGCAAGGGGATCTGATTAGCTAAGTGTTTCTCTGCAAACAAACGTTCTGGAGTCCTAGTCCAGAAGAGGTCTGTTTCTTCATCTTTAGCCATTTGCCATCGCATGGACTCAAGGAGGTATGCCTATTGGACTGTTAATGGGAATATTTTGGGGGTGGGAGAGAGAACCTTCTCTTTTATACTATATATGCATTTCTACATTGCTTATTTTAAAGCAAGGATATATCAGATTGACAATTAAAATTTTTTTTCAATGGGTGCTTACCTACAATTGATATAATAACTAACAAATCACAATGGTACTAGCTTGCAAGGCTTTACAGAAACTTTTTAGTGTGACACTGAGATACAGCCCTAATTCCCGATCAGCCAGCCCTTGAGGACACCCGGACACTGAGACTAGTAGAAAAGACTGGGAGACAATGCATATATATCTGGAAGGGATTCTTCTTTGGATATATCATGTACTCCATTACACAGATGTTGAAACATTTAGAGCAAAACTTTGGAAAACAAGTTCTCATTTTCAGGTTGTGTGAGTTTTTTCCTTTTACAAGTATTGGCGTCCTTTCTAAACAAGTGTGAGAGACATGGTGAATCTTCCTTCAAACCCAGGCTCTGACCAGGAGGCCTCATCATTGTTCAACTCGAGAAAAGTTTGAATAACTCTGTGTTCTGGCCTTCCAATTTTACTGCCAACTGGAAGTTAAAGTGGAATAATTGCAATACCGGCTACAGAATTCCAGAATTCTGCTCTGGATAGAAAGACTCTTAGGTGTAGATCATCAATAAACCTTTCAACTGTTTCAATTTGAACGTCAACGGTAGATAAACTCAGCTTTACATTTTCCTCTTATGGGCTCTCAACTTAAATGCAAGGTGTTCTGGAATCAAAACAAGGGTTTCCGAAAGGTTTGTATTCTGAAGTGCCAGCCAACAGAACAGAACCCCTCAGCCCGCTAATTCAATAACCAAAGGGGCAATTACTTTTAGGACTGGGCAACAAAGATGTTTATTATACGGGTATTCTACAATCAGAAAAAGAAAAAAAAAATGGATGAGATTTTGTCAGTTCTCGAAACATGGCAACAGCTGATCCAACAGCTGCAACTCTACAAACATAGGAGAGGTCCTTGATTTTCCTGATAACAAAACTTGAATTATCATTTGCCATAGATGCTAACAGTATCCAGAGTAGGAAGAATATGCAATGATCCCCAAAGAGGTTAAAGCAAATGAACAACAACCCCCAAATCCACTGTAATGCCCTTAGATTCCAGAGGTGATACAGGAATGCAGTGTTTGTGATATGGAGTAATGACGTCCCCATGTCATATCATGTTTCTTTGACAAAGTGCAATCCCGCTTCTAAAACCTTTCCACACCTGATGACAGGCATCGTTAATAGAGAATGTCTACTTAAGTCAGGTCTAGCATTTAGCCTGTGTTATTATTATTATTATTACTATTTCAGTAATAATAATAATAATATAACAAACCATCAGGTGTGCATTTTTTGCCCAATAAATCAGCAGTTATATGGGAACAGACATAGTAGTGTTTAATAATTTACTTGCCCTACTCTTTCAGTAACAAGTACAGTGTACAATTTCATCTCTCAATGAACGATCCTTTCTAGGTTTGACTCCTTTGTCTTGATTGGAATATTTACTCAGACATCTACATTAAAAAGTCTCTCAAACAATTTGTGGACCGAGGCAGGTGAGGCTAAAATTGCATTTTGTATATCAAAATTGAAAATACTCACATCTTATGATATAGTACTTCCATTGTTGGAAACACAATGTATCCTTTAGGCATACTTGCAAAAATATACCATACTGTATGTTTTGTAATACAGAGAAGATGGCTAGAACAAAATCTAAAAGCTCACTGATATGGGAAGGGTTAAATAAACGACAACGAACACAATACAACTACTAAGTGAGCCAGGTACATCTGCCCGAAATGCTGACATGGAAAAGCTCCAAGGTACAAGATAGTTAAGTAAGAAATATAAGGAGAAAAATATTCTGTATGGGGCGCCTTGGGTGGCTCAGTTGGTTGGGCAACTGCCTTCGGCTCAGGTCATGACCCTGGAGTTTGGGCTCCCAGGTCCATGGGGAGTCTGCTTCTCCCTCTGATCTTCTCTCCTCTCATGCTCTCTCTCTCTCTCTCACTCTCTCTCAGGTAGATGGATAAAATCTTTAAAAAAAAAAAAATCTGTAGGGAATGACTCAACCGGTGTACATTTTGAAAAGCTTTTATGGGGATGCCTGGGTGGCTCAGTTGGTTGGGCAGCTGCCTTCGGCTCGGGTCATGATCCCAGCGTCCTGGGATCGAGTCCCACATCCGGCACCTTGCCCCGCAGGGAGCCTGCCTCTCCCTCTGACTCTGCCTGCCATTCTGCCTGTGCTAGCGCTCGCTCTCTCTCTCTGACAAATAAATTAAAAAAAAAAAAAATCTTAAAAAAAAAAAAAAGAAAAGCTTTTATGGCTATAAAATATATATGATGGCTATAAAAATACTTATGGGAAAAACTCTTCAAACTGTTAATGATGATTCTTCATCAAATTTTGTTTTCCAATAGTCAGGTCTTGCTCTTTCTCAGAAGCTATTAGAAACCTAATCTTTAGTGCCCATTTCTAATATTTATAATCTAATGCTAAATAAACCTTTTTTTTTCCTGAATAAAAAAAGATATGTTAAAGTCTAAATGTTGCTTAGATAATGACTGCTTTGCTTCTGAGAGGCCAGACATATTCAATGGAGTTTTTGGGCCAGAGGGGACTCACATGGCCAATAACAATCATGAAGAAGACCAGTAATAAATCATTTAAAACTAGGCGCCTGGGTGCTCAGTGGGCTAAGCCTCTGCCTTTGACTCAGGTCATGATCTCAGGGTCCTGGGATCAAGCCCCGCATCGGGCTCTCTGCATGGCAGGGAGCCTGCTTCCTCCTCTCTCTCTCTCTGCCTGCCTCTCTGCCTACTTGTGATCTCTGTCAAATAAATAAATAAAATATTTTAAAAAACCATTTAAAACTGAGTAGAAGTATTGAGTAGAAAAGCTGAACCTAGTTTAGAAGAGGAGGGGGAGGATACACATGGCCTTGGTGGAGAACTATTATGTTTTGAAGCACGGAGTAGTTTCCACCGTGTTTCTGGTGATGGTACCTAATTGTTAAATAGTATCACAGCTAATATTATTCATGAGCTCCTAATTAAAATGTTAACATGTGGCAGTGCAGAATCCATCAGAGATGAAGGCTTCACGGAAGCAGCTGTAGGTGAGGAAAGTCTTGTGGAGACTACAGAGAGGGTATCTTAGCGGGTAACAAACTTCCCTGACAAACAGAAGGTAGGCAAGCCCTCCAGGACTGCTCTCTCCATTCACCAGAAATCCCCCCGCTCAGTCAGAAAGCATCAATCTCAAACAGATGTCCTTATTTAATGTTTGAGGGGATGGGTTGACTACAATTCACTTTCTGATGTATCAGTTTATTTTCTTAACTTGTGAATCTAAGCATTTAAAAAAAAAAAAAAAAAAAAAAGGAAAAGCCCTGTAGGTCTAAATATTGCTTAGATAATACCGTGGGGGTACAGTCTTCGCATCTGGAGAATGCAACTTGGCTATCCTTGCAATCTGGAGTTTGCAATCCAGGCATCTGACAAGGCAAAGAAATGCTGGCTCACGTTTAAAAAAAATCACCTGATAAAAACCAGCCTGGCAGAGTGGGGAGGCAAAGGGGGGAGCAGAGATTAAAAAATAATAATAGTAAGGACAATTGGTACCATAATAGATCTCATTAGAATTTCCCCAGAGAAACATAACACCTGGCTATAGAACTCATAACATTTTAATTTGAATTTGAAATTTTAAGATTGCTCTGTGCCTCATAATGTAGGATTTTCTTTCACTATTATTTGAGCTACTATTATTATGTTTTGATCTGAGATAGAGGAATTTCTCGTAACCTTAGCCCCATCAGGGCCAGAGTGGAAGGCGGCCACACAACACTAGCTTCAATTCTTGCTGGCAAGTACTTGACCCTGTGAAAACATTGTGCTAGAGGCTGGCATAGCATTGCACATTTGAAGAACTGTATTGAGCTCCTCCATCATGAAATGTGAGTTTTATAACTTCATGAAGCACCCCTATCCTGGTTATAGAGCAAAAGATGTAGGCACAGGAAGGGCAAGGGACTGGCCCAGGGTCACCCAGTTACTAAGTACCAGAATCTTCTGACTACAGCCCCTGTGCTTTTACCGGACTCCCATTTAGTATAATGGTTCTCAACCTGACTGGATATTACAATCACCAAAAATGGCTAAAACAATTCTAAAGTCTAGGATCTATCTCCAATGAACTGGTTCAGAACCTTGGATATGGAGGCATGAATGGGTCTGAGTTAGAGACTTTCTGGAGACTTCATCTTCCAAGACACCTTCCTGACTGTTCCCCTTTCTCACCCATCATTCCTACTTCATGAACCTTTGGATGAAGCTGTTGAGGTAGCTGATGAAGAAAGTTACTTATCTATGCATTGGTGCTGTGCTAGGTGAAAATCCTTGTCCTTGAATTTTAAGCCTTTTGTTCTGCTAAATTCCATAAAATTAATGTCTTTTGATGGGTACATTTTCTGCCTTTGCCTTATCTTTTTTATTCAACTGCTGATGGGGGTGTCGTCTAATGCATTCCAGGACAAGTGGAGACCAGCCGACAACTTTCAGCTACATTGGAAAGAAAAATGTGCTGGTTTCTGGACTTTTACAGTGGGAACAAAGACTTAAGTAATACCAGTAGTGAACCCAATTAAGTACTGCAGAAAATTAAAATAGGTGAGTTAGTTGTATGAACTAAAGGAAACCTAAAATTAAATGTGGGCCATAGCAAAGATTAATATCGAAGCCAAAAACTCACCAAGATCACAGAAGTGGTTAGTCATCTTGTTTCTATAAAAAATTTTCTTCCTTTGAAAAGACTCTTAATCCCTTTTGGAATTACAAACTTATTAGGACTCTGATAATTCCAGTGCTAAGATTAATAGCATCGCCCCACTAACTCCACTGCAGTCTTAACTAGGTTTCATAGGCACACGAGGAAACCAAACTTCTTTTTTTCCTGAGGGACGATAAATGAAAATTTCATTGGGAGAGCACGTGAATCGAAATATAACATTATCTGTAGTAAAAATAAAGGAAACTTCTTTAAAAACAAGGTCCAGAGGCCCTGTAGAGGGGCGCTCCCACACACTACTCCCTGTAATAAAAAGCATATCTGGCATTCTCCAACCCCAACAGGAAGAAGTTGACTTTACATTTTCAAGCAGGAGGAAGGAAGAATTTCTCTGGGTCTAGCAACAGCCCCGCCAATGGGAAGCCGCCACATTCAATCAATGAGAGGCCATAACAGCCCCTCCCAGCTTCCTCTTTTTCCCTGTGAAAGTAAGCCCCCCTCCACTCTCTGGACTTGCCAGTGGTTTGGGTGTCCTGAACTGCAATTTTGTTATTCCTGAATAAACTCATTTTGCTGGTAAGATAGCTGGCTCTTTTATCTTCCTAAGGTCAAAACTGTAAAAACTATAAAAAACCAACCCAACCCCAAAACAAATAAAATGAAAAGGGAGGTAGGGAGGGAGGTAAGAAAGAAAGAGGAGAGGGGGAAGAAAGAAAAAGAGAAAAAATTATCACAACTCTCAGTTTCCCACATCCTTAAATTTAGGGACTGGAAATGTCCTTTAGGATTTCATTCTGTGGGCTCATTCGTGGAAGAACTTCTGTGGGCTCATTCGTGGAAGAACTCCAAGAAAGGGAGGAAATACAAGTCATAAAAGTTGCTGCTCTGTATATGCCCAGTTCATTCCTTTGGGCTTATTGATCTAAAAATCCATTAGACAAATTTTTACAACTTTCTAAGCAGCACATTGACTGTTAATTTTCATGTTGTTCACAGTAATTGAATTACTCTAATCACAAGACATACCAAAGAAAGTGAATTTAAACAATATTCATTTTACACGTATTTACTAAGTATGAATGCCTGTGAGGTGGAAGGCCCTGAGCCAAATCTCACTCCTATCAGAGTTTCTTCTTTTTTTTTTTAATTTAAGATTTTATTTACTTATTTGATAGAGACAGAGATCACAAGTAGGCAGAGAGGCAGGCAGAGGAGAGGAGGAAGCAGGCTCCCTGCTGAGCAGAGAGCGAGATGCAGGGTTCAATGCCAGGACCCTGAGAACATGACCCTGAGATCAAGGCAGAGGCTTAACGCACTGAGCCACCCAGGTGTCCCCAGTTTCATTTTTAAAGAGATCATTCACATTCAAGGGGTGGCTGGTTGGTTCTGTCACACTTCAGCTCGGGTCATGATCTCGGAGTCCTGGGATAGAATCCTGTATGTGCTCCCTGCTGAGTGGGGAGTCTGCTTCTTTCTCTGCCTCTTCCCCTGCTTGTGCTTGCAACCACTCTCTCCCTCTACTTTTCTCAAATAAATAAAATCCTTAAAAAAAAAATAAAGAGATCACTTAGATACCACCACTGAACAGAGATCATATGAAAAGAAAAGATATTCCTTTCTAAATTATCTTTTGTTAATATTTTTTTAAAAGACAGGGTTATACAGACCTCCAGGGGAATGTCTGGGGTATTTCCCAGAGGATTACAGGGACTGTAACAGTTGACTAGCTCATTATCAGGTGAACTCTATGTGATAAGGACTCTGAGAGTCAGTCTCGCCACCACCCGAATTATTTGCATCAGAAATACGGAAGTTCTCCAGTGAGATCAATTCACCACCAGCATTATGAAGTTAGAGGGACTGGACAGACAGACAGATGCAGACTGAAGATCTTCGAAGATGGCTACTAATCGCTAGAACACCTAGTTCTTAGCAGCTAGCTAATGAGCTCAGAACATTAATTCTGCCACTAAAAAGTGACAGCTGTAAAAATCCTTTGTACTGTTGTTCCTGTAAATTGTTGGGCATTGGTGTTGCAGGTGAAACTCAATATTAAACTCTTCTGCTGAAAAGTTGGTGCCCAGATGGGCCACCCTTGAGCTCTGTTGTGTTGGCAGTGTCTACGTTGCAGAGTTCTTCTCCCTCAGAAGAAACCCTCAGCAGCACTTAATAGTCCCTAAACTTGTGGCCAATTCAGAATCTCCCATTCTAGAATGGCCAAGATGCTGACATGGCTTCCCTGACATTTATGAACATCCAAACCATCTGTTCTGAGAGTCTCCCACCTCTAGTTCATGAATTTCTATTTACTCAAGGAAGCCTGAGAATTGGGGCGCCTGGTGGCTCAGTCGGCTAAGCATCTGCCTTCGCTCAGGTCATGATCTCAGGGTCGTGGGATGGAGCCCTGCATCCAGCTTCCTGCTCAGGGGGTGTCTGCTTCTCCCTCTACCTCTGCTCCTCCCCATGCTCATGCTTTCTCTCTCTCACGCTCTCAAATAAATAAATAAAATCTCTGGGGGCGCCTGGGTGGCTCAGTGGTTTAAGCCTCTGCCTTCAGCTCAGATCTCAGGGTCCTGGGATGGAGCCCCAAATCAGGCTCTCTGCTCAGCGGGGAAGCTGCTTCCCCACCCCCTCTCTACCTGTCTCTCTGCCTACTTGTGATCTCTCTCTCTCTGTCAAATAAATAAATAAATAATCTTAAAAAAAAAAAAATCTTAAAAAAAAAAAAAAAAGAAATCTGGGAATCTGAGAATTTCCCCTCTCCTACACTTCAACAGCCAAACCAAAGTCTCCATAGTCCAGCACAACAAGGTAATAGGAACTCATGGCCCCAATTTAATCACAAAATAATTTTAGAAACAGAAAGCATAGCACAGATAAGCACATTTTTATACATTTGTGTATACCAAGTCTAATCAGAGAAGAAAAATTCACTTTGTTCCTTAATTTTTCTATAGATCTTGGCTTGCTTTCCATTTCCATTTTTCCTATTAATCCAAATTTTTCTGTGGAGAACAAAGGAACTATTGCTACATGTAAAAACATAGATAATTCTCACTAATATAGTGAATTAAAGGATCCAGACACACAGAGTACAAATTGTACACTGTTTATATGAAGTTCAAGTACAGGTAAAACTGATCTGATAGAAGTCAGACTAGCAGTTACTTTTGGGGAAATAATAATTGCGAAGGGGCACAGAGAGAAGCTTGTGGTGCGGATCATGATTTTCATCCAAGAGAGGCCTATACAAGTGAGTTAACTTGGTTTAAAAAAAAAAAAAATCATTGTTTTGAGTTATTTCCTTGGGATAGATTCTCAGCAGTAGAATTGCTGAGTTAAAGGGCTGGCTAAGAACGTTTTTCGTCAAATTCTGGGTCAGATCATGTTGAATTTGAGGCATGATGGGACATCCAAAGAAGAAACTGCAGATTGATATGACATAGGGACTCAAGAAATATGTCAGACCATACATGTGTGGGAGAGGAGGGATGTGGGGTGGGAGAAGCTAGAGTCATGGAGACATTTTGGTGACAGGAAATCCTAGTAGAACCATGAGCTGCCATCCATGGCGTCCACAGCTCTGTGCAGATGACGTTAGGTCGACCAGGAAGATGATTGAGAAAAGATGCCCCCATAAAAGGTTACCAGGACACTGATGTTGTTTCAGGTGCAAGAACCCAGGTAACAGTCCATAGAGCTGAATAAAATGGCTATAAAAAGGTCAGAGACAAACTAAGAAATGCATGAGTAAGGATCAAGTATGCCATCATTGACCAGAGTCACAGTCCAATGCGCTCCAGAGTTTCTCATGCACTGAACTTCTTAGCTACCGAACATCTCACCAGAATCTCTAATTATTTAACAGGGATTGTCAGCGTAGGTGGTCCCTGGATTTAGGGGTCGGGGAGAGTGTAGTGTTCAAGGGGCACATAAGATGCCCGAAATTATATGAGAATTTTAATTACAGTGAACCATGGAGGGTCATAAAAATGAAGATTTCCAGGCTCCAATTTAATAGCTTTGGGGGAAGACCCAGAAATGGAATTCTTAAATAGACATTCCAAGTGTTTTGATGCAAATGGCCCACAGGTTTCAGTTTGAGAAACTCAGCAAAGTTTCTCCTCCTTCCCTGTCTTGTAAAATCATTTTCCACCCCCCTCTTTTTTTCCATATCCCCCTTTTATGGAGGTCACAAAGACTGTATGGAGTTGGTCCCTTTAATTTTGACCTTGCTAGTTAAGTACACGTGTGTATTGAGCAAAGAACATGGGTTACAGGTCAGACCAACTAATTATGATCTGTTACCTATAAACTGTGCTTGTGGGTAAATACCTGTGGGTAAATTTCTTAATCATTAAGCATTAGTTCCTTCATCTGCCAATAGGGACATAGGCACATTTTACATAGAGGTGGATCATGACAATTTGAAATATTGGTATATACAATATTAATAAGAACACCTGTGACATGTAAAATCTGAAGGAATATGCATGCTCTACATCTAAAATATACTCAAGGACGACATGATTTCAAAGCTGATGGCCAAATGGATATACACTATAATATTGCCACGTGAGAGCAGCACATTAGTGGGAAACAGAAATACCATCGCTGGTCAGCGTCCTCTGAACTATGCTGTTCTTCAGGTGCCTCAGAAGTCCTGGGTGTGATTTTTGGGGACTACTGAGCTGTAACTTTAACCACCACTGCTGGTGAATTTTAACAATGCCATCCAAGTAATCATTAAGGTGGGGGTAGAATGGAGAAACATGAGTCAGCAACCAAGAACTTTGGAATGAAGAAACACAACGTAAACACAATTACGTAAACACAACGTAACACAAAACTTACTATTAGGAATGTACTTATTGTTATGTTTAAAATCATTCCTATGGGGAAGGCTCCTGGCTGGTTCAGTAGGTAGAACACGCAACTATTCATGTCAGAGTTTTGAGTGCAAGCCCCGTTTCGGGCATACAGCTTAATTAAAAATAAGTAAATACAAGTATTACCTATTTTTCTTAAAAAGGATTTTATTTTGTGATTTTTTGAAAAAAAATTGTTTATTCTGTTATGTTAGTCACCATACAATACTTCATTAGTTTTTGACGTAGTGGGCCAAGATTCATTATTCACATATAACACCCAGTTAAAAAAGACTTTAAAAAATAAAATTATTCCTACGGGAAAACAGATTTTGAATTATGAAAGTTCTGAAATACTTGAATATTTTGAAATTTTCAAGAAACTCTTCTCTGTCAAAAAATGGGACACCCTTATAGTAGTACTTCCTTCATAGGTCTGTTGTGAGGATAGTATAGATAAAGCACCTAGTATCTGTCATCTAAATTTGTTATTAGGTTTGGAAATTTAGAACAGAACCTAGGATTTCTTCTCTATTGTCAAGGGAGGGAACATGTTCACTTTAAATCAGAGTAATCCAAAATGTTTTTGGAAAATGAAGAGTTTTAAGGATAAACTTTTTCCATTTAATATTGAGAACTACTTCCTGTCCCTCTCCTTTCACAGAAGTTTTCATCGATAACTTAATAATTCCCAAAGAAGTCCGGTTGAAATCCTTCAAGAGTGGATAAGAAGTCCGATTTTTTTCTCTCCTTTATTTTTTGTGGTTTTGGTAAGATAGTCGTTTATTTCGTATTCTGTTAAAGCAAACAGAACACTCTGAGAAAACTGCTCCCTTAGAAATTTTTTTTTTTTTTTTTTAAATAATCAGTCGCTATTCTTGTACCTTGGCTCATATTTCTTTCCTACTACAAGACCAGGGTTATCTGAACAGCCTGAAAACTTGGCAGTTAGAAAGAGTAATTATTCTCCCTTCTGGACTTGCTCCAATTCAGGAAACAATAAAAGACTTCCAGTGGTTTGCAAACCCAGCTGTCTCTGACACTCGTCTTCATTCTATTAAAAATTACTGAATGAGTCTGTAGTGTGCACCTGCTGTTAAGGTCACATCAGAGAAACTTATCCTTTCCCTTGTTTGTATAGTTACTTAAGTTGCATTAGGAAACAATCATTTACAATTTATAGTGGGGTGAAGAGGAGTTAATATTTTTTCTGCCTCTTTGAATCAAGATTCCAGATACATGGCTTAATTTTTTTTGAAGGGTTTAAAATTATAGATCTATTTAGAATTTGTAAAACATCTCACAACCTTTGCCTAGAAGCATTTAAAGCTACAAGAAATAATAGATTGCCAGGCCAACATAAACCTGACCCTAGGTTCAGAAGCTTCCAGTCCCTTCAGTCACTCCTGTTCAAAGGTTTCAGGGAACTGTGTGTGGAGTTTGCGCCAAAACTGACATCACGGTGTTGTGGCTTGAATATTTGATAGGAATCAAAACGAGAATGTATATTATGCTTCCTTTTCTCTACATGCTCACCAACACTTGTTATTTTTTATCTTTTGTTAATGGCCATTCTGACAAGTGTGAGTTGCTATGTCATTGTGGTTTTGATTTTGCATTTCCCTGATGATCAGTGATGTTGAGCCCCTTTCATGTGTCTGTGGCCATATGTATGTCTTTGTTTAAAAAAAGGTCCATTCAGCTCTTCTGGTCATTTTTAATTGGATTACCTTTTTTTTGCTATTGAGTTTTATGAACTTCAAATATTTTGCATTTTAACCCCTTATCAGATATATGATTTGAAAATATTTCCTTCCATTCTGCAGTTTTAGTTTTTTTTTTTTTCTTTTTGTTTATGGTCCATCTGCTGTGCAAAAGTTTTTTAGTTTGATGTAGTCCCATTGGTTATTTTTTGTTTTTGTTGTCTTTGCTTTTGGTTTAGATCCAAAAAAATCACTGCCAAGACCAATGTCAAAGAGCTTACTACCTATGTTCTCTTGCATGAGTTTTATGATTTCAGATCTTACATTTAAGTATTTAATCCATTTTGAGTTAATTTTTGTGTATGGTGTAAGATAGCTGTCCAATTTCATTCTTTTGAATTTGGCTATCAAGTTTTTCCAGGACCATTTATTGAAGAGACTATGCTTTCCCCATTGTATATTCTCAGCTCCTCTGTCACAAATTAATTGGCCAAATGTGTGTGGGTTTCTTTCTGGACTCTCTACTCTGTGTACTGACCTACGTGTCTGTTTTTATGCCAATATCATATTGTTTTGGTTACTATAGCTTTGTAATATATCTATAATGATGCTTCCAACTTCATTCCTTTCTCAAGACTTCTCTCGTTATTTGAACACCTGCTAGGTTCCATACAAATTTTAGGATTGTTTGTTCTAGCTCTGGAAAAATGCTCTTAGAATTTTGATGGGGATGGCATTGAATCTGTAGGTGGCTTTGGGTACTATGGATGCTACAACAATATTAAGTCTTTCAGTCCACGAGCACAAATTATCTTTCCATTTACTTGCATCTTTAACTTTTTTATTTTTATCAATATCTTTAGATTTTAGCGTGTAGATCTTTATCCTCTTTGGTTAAACTTAATCCTAAACAGTTCATTCATTTTGATGCAACTGTAAATGGGATTTTTTCCCTACTTTCTCTGTCTGCTAGTTCATTATAAGTGTGTAAAAACATAATATATGTTTGTATATCAACTTTGTATCTTGCAAATTTACTGTACTCATTTATTATTTCTAACAGGCTTTTGGTAGATACTTTAGGGTTTTCTATATGCAATATCAAGTCATCTGTAAAGCATGACAGTTTTACTTTTTCCTCTATGATCTGGATGTCTTTTCTTTCTTTTTCTTGCCTAATTGCTCTGTCTAGGACTTCTAGTACTATACTGAATAAAAGTGGCAAGAGTGGGCATCCTTGTCTTGTTCCTGCTCTTAGAGGAAAAGTTTCCTTTCCCATGGCTGTGGGCATGCCATATATGGTCTTAATATTATGTTGAGGTATGTTCCCGCTATGCCCACTTTGCTAAGAATTTTTAAACATAAGTGGATGTTGAATTTTGTCACATACTTTTTCCTACAGCTTAAAATGATCAAATGATTTCTATCCTTCTTTCAGTTAATGTTATGTATCATGTTCACTTGAGGATGTTGAAACATCCTTGCATCCCTTGAGTACATCCCTCTTAATCATGATGCTTTAAAATCAGCAGATGAGCCTCTTGATCAGCTGTTTCTGCCTTGGGCTGTGGGATGGGGAAGTCCAAGCATACAAGCCCTTAAGAGCCACTTGTCAGGTTGATCGATCCCTGCAGGTCTTGTGCACTCAAACCTCATTTTCAAAGCTAGATGTTTTGGGACCTCACCTCCCAGGTGCATGTCTTAAAAGCTGGGATGTCTGATGTGGGGTACTAACCCTGCACTCCTCAGGGAAAAGCTCCAGGTTTTCAGTTGACCTCCCGATTATGGATCATGGTGCCTAGGGCAGGGTTTATGGTGAGACTGTGCCTCAAGTCACTCTAACCAACTTCAATGTGGGCTTTTCCCCCATTTGCCTGGTGTGTGGGACCCTCTCAGCTGGTTTTTAGAATTTTTTTCGGAGAAAACTGTTCCATATGTAGCTATAGATTTGGTGTACCCATGGGAGGAGATGGGTTTAGCATCTTTCTCTATTGTGATCTTGATCTGGAATCTGCCTTTTCTTCTAATGACTTCAAAATTTACCCTAGTTCTGCTCTGTGATCTTAAGGATCAAAGTCCTTAGGAGCGCAATAAATTACATACACATCCTAGAGATGTCAATCAGCAGATTAGAGGACAACACTCAAGTACATTTCCTTACACTCCTAGGTGTGATTAAAAATGGGTTTGGTCTGAGCCAAAACATATGAGGTGGCAAGAAGCATTACAAGATGTAAAGATAAAATCTTCTGAGCCAGGCGTTCTGTTCAAGATTGTAGAAGTTCTAGAGTTTGAAGTACGTTCTTTTTAAAGGCAAGAATTAGGTGTTCTTCTCAGCTCTTCTCACCTAAGTTCTCCAGTCTCGTCCTGGACCCTTTTGATTTTTTTTTTTTTTTGTACCAACCTAGTGGAACTCCAGTTTAAAGCTAAACCCTTACAGAAAGCCCAAATTACTACCTCCCAAACAAGACAACTCTAAGTAGCTAATGATTCATAATTTCAAATTCTAGACAATTATGGAAAGTTGTATTGAAGATTTCTGCTCCGGCTCTGGGTTAAAACAAATACTTAGGAATAGCGAGCAATCTCTCTTGGCCACTTCAATTACCCTGCACATCCTCTCTAGGTCTGTGACGCTTATCCATGTCCTGGAATGAAAAAAATTTAAAAAGGCCACCAGTCTTATAGCAGTAGTAATGAAATGAAAGGAAGAAAAGTAAACCATTGCTTTATTATGCTTTTAGGGAAATGCTGCACATGAACGATTAAGTATTTTAATTATATAGATTTGATTCCAAATCCCAGGGCTCTGCAAACTGTAAGAACTATCATGGGTGAGAATGCAGTGAGGCTCGCTTGGGTAGCTCAGACTCCTGCCAACATGACAATTTAGCATAAGTGATGATAAGAAGGGATCAAACAACCCCACTCATTTTCACCCACAAATGCTTTGAAACAAATAGTAGGGAAAAGTTGCGAGGAGACCTCGCTACCAGTTAAACCACTGGGAGCCCCAACTAATGGAACTGCTGTTTTAAAGGGAGGAACCCAGGCTGTCTATTTCACAGGCAAAATCAAGTGAGAGCTAGGCCACCTGTCAGGTTCACAGCATCATCAGAAACAGCAGCTACTATCTGGAGTTCTGGGTTGATATCCAGAGGAGAAAAGTTGATAGCTTTCAAGAAAGAACTGCCAATACTTTTAAGATTGAAGTCAGAAGAGGCTTGCAAAATAGTTGCTTCCTATGGGAGAGGCATTATATTTAGGAAGATAACTTTCAGTTACCTAACCGCAGTGGGTAATCCTAGTTAAGTGACCAATGTTTCTTTCTTTTTCCTTTTTAAAAGATTTTATTTATTTGACAGAGAGATAGAGAGGCAGTGAGAGAGGGAACACAGGCAGGGGGAGTAGGAGAACAAGATGCAGGCTTCCCGCTGAGCAGGGAGTCCAGTGTGGGCCTGGATCCCAGGACCCTGAGATCATGACCTGAGCTGAAGGCAACTGCTTAACAACAGAGTCACCCAGGCACCTCCCAATGTTTCTTTATTGAACCCTGATTTCATGTCTTTTCTACAGTTCTCAACTGTCCTTGAGGACATGTGGACCACGAAGGGAAGGAAGACTCAGCTCTCAGTATTTTCAGTTAATTCTCTGCTCACTAAATGTCCCTCTCCAGAATAAACTTCTAGTCCTTTTGCAGGTCATTCCTTTTTCAGGTTCCTTCAGCCAGTCTACCACTGTGGTTAAGTCAATTTAATAATGGCAGTGAGGAAATAGGCAAACTAAGTGAAGAGGATGAAGGGGTATAAACTTCCAGTTATAAAATAAATAAGTCACTGGATGAAAAGCACAGCATAGAGAGTATAGTCAATGGTACTATACTAACTTTATATGGTGACAGATGGTAGTGAGACTTGTCATAGTGATACCGGCCTGATATATGGAATTGTTGAACCATCAGTGATGTATACCTGAAACTAATATAACATTATGTGTCAACTATAATATTTAAACATTTTAAAAATGATCAATGTCAGCATCAACTGATGCATTCCAGATTATGAAATTAGGCAATTTATTATTTTTTTTTAAGATTTTATTTATTTGACAGAGAGAGACATAGCGAGAGAGGGAACACAAGCAGGGAGAGTGAGAAGGAGAAGCAGACTCCTGCTGAGCAGGGAGCCCGGTGTGGGGCTTGATCCCAGAACCGGGGATCATGACCTGAGCCAAAGGAAGACGCTTAATGACTGAACCACCCAGGTGCCCCTGCAATTAGGCAATTTCAAAAAGAGTTAGGTCTGAACATGTTTTAAAGGAATCAATTCATTCAAAACTTACAGTTTTTGTTTGGTTGGTTTTTTGTTTTATTTTGTTTTTCACTCTGCTAACAGACAGGATTCCTTAAAAATTTGTGAGGTAACATATGAAGATTAAACATGGTAATTCTTAACTGAGTCTCAACTCAAAATAACCCTTAACAAATGCTTCAGGGGTTGTTTTACTTATATCCTAAATTACCATGCGATCTCTTCAAGAATGCTCATGTTATTTCTCACACAGTTTCAGAAAAGCTATCATATTCCAGCTATTTAAATACTAATTCATTTTGGCAAAATGATTTAAAATGTCTTACGTGTCAGCTGTTTCAAGTTGTTATAGCAGCAGTAATACAAACATATTACTGAAGTCCTATTTTTGTCCAAACTCAAATATATTAACTGGATTACAGAGAATTAAAATTACGATGAAAGAATCTCAAGTTTAGTGTTAAATTATAGAAAAGGAATGTGCCAAAATATTAACAATAAATAACTGTGTGTAGTGAGATTAAAGGCTTTTTCTGTGTGCTTGAATAGCGTTTCCAATTGTAAGTAGGCAAATGTTGTCAAGTGGACTGCCTTTCTAGCAGGAGAGGCCATTCTTTTAACCTCAGCTCTCTCCCTGCATTACAATAGTGATGGCCTGAGTTTTCTATAAACTTTTTATTTGCATTTATTTATTTATTTATTTATTTGACAGACAGAGATCACAAGTAGGCAGAGAGGCAGGCAGAGAAAGAGGAGGAAGCAGGCTCCCTGCTGAGCAGAGAGCCCGACATGGGGTTTGATCCCAGGACCCTGGGATTATGACCGGAGCAGAAGGCAGAGGCTTTAACCCACTGAGCCACCCAGGTGCCCCTCTAAAAACTTTTTGTAATAAGATTTTATTTATTTATTTGAGAGAGAGAGAGAGAGCAGGAACAGTGGAAGGGGAGAGAGACATTTGTGTAAAGAATCTCAAGCAGACTCTGAGCCGAGCTCGGACCCTAACAGGGGGCTTGATCTCACAACTGTGAGTTCCCAACCTAAGCCCAAACTAAGAGTCAGATGTTTAACCAACTGAGCCACCCAGGTGTCCCTAAACTTTCTACATTTATAACTTACTGCCATAAATCATAAGCTTATGTCTTATCTGGACTTAATCATTATGTAATGAGTAGATTTTTTTTCCCCTTAATTTGGAAGGAAATAGATAAATTGGGCAAGTCTGGAGCCGCAGAGTGACCTGCAGGTCACTGCCCATCCTAAAGTCAGGAGGAGGCAGCCTGCCCACTGGTCAGAGCCCAAAGTGCCACCTGCAAAGCAGAGTGGCCTCTCTCCCTGGCTTCTTTTCAGTAAGTCCTTTTCAGAGCAGTTTGGAATTCTCCCTCACAATGCACATATTTATGTAAAAAGAAAAAAAAATGAGTAAAATATCCTGCATTTACTTACTTACTTATTATTCTCTTGGAAATAAAAATTGGTAGTTCCTGGATTCAAGGAAAAAGCAGAAAATGTTTCTTGTTTCCCCCTTTGGAAAGAAACACTTTCCAAAAAAGGAAAGGAGAGTCACTAACAGCTGTCTACAAGGCCCTGCCCTCTATTTATTTCCCTTTTTAATGAAAAAAACATATATATATTTTATATAATTTATATATGTAATATGTATTCTATATAGTAAAAAATATAATATATAATACATATTATATATATCAACATTTAGCACCTATTTGGACCCTCAAGATGCAGCATAAGAGCAGACAAAAATTCCTGCCCTTGTGGCATTCATAGTTTAGTAGGAGGAGAATGAACAAGATTATAAAACATACAGTGCGCTAGAAGGTAGAAAAATAAATTGCCAAGGAGAAAAATAAATCAGGCAAGGGCGGTAAGGAGTGTGTGGTGGGGACTTTTGTGATTTTGGAGAGAGAGGCTGAAGAAGTTCTCACCAAGGAAGTAAAATTTGAGCCAAGACTCGAAGGAAATGAGGGAGAAACCATTGGCGTACCCGGACAAGGAGCATTCTGGGCAGAGGAGGGAAAGTGTGAGGACTCTGAGGAGCAGCCTAACTAGCACATTTAAGGAACAGCAAGGATGGGGGGGAGGAAGAGGGAGAGGGGAGGAGAGGTCAGAGAATAACAAAGACCAGATTGTGTAGGGCTTTGCAGGCCTTTGGAAGGCCCCTGCAATTATATAACATCTAGCTCAAATTTCTTTCTTTTCTTTTTTTTTAAATTGAGATATAATTGACATAAAGCATTATATTAGTTTTAGGTGTCCAAACCAAATAATTCAATATTTATACATATTGCAAAATGGTCACCACAATAATTCTAGTTAATAGACATCAACAGAGTGACGATATTTGTTCTTGTGCTGAGAGCTTTTAAGATCTATTCTCTTAGCAACTGTCAAATATGCAATACAGTACTATTAGCTATAGTCACCACGCTGTACCTTACATCCCCGTGTTGTACGTATTTCATAACTGGCAGTTCGTACCTTTCTGTCCCTTGCCTACCTCCCTACTCCCTGCCTATGGCAACCATCAATCTATTCTCTATGAGTTTGCAATTTTTTAAAGTCCACTAATACATCTTTCTCTCTCTGACATCTTCTTTACCCATTTATCCACTGATGGACACTTAAATTGCCTCCGCATCTTGCTGCAATGAACATAGAAGTGTGTGTATCTTTTTAAATTAATGTTTTCATTTCTTCCAGATAAATCCCTAGGAACGGAGTTGCTGGATCCATTTGGTATTTCTGGTTCAAATTTTTAAGAATGCTTCCTTCTGTTTTCCAAAATGGCTGTGCCAACAGCGCACAAGGGTTCCCCTTCTTCTGCATCCTTGCCAACACTTAGTGTTTCTCGTCTTTCCCAGATTTCCTACAATGTGCCTGTAGTTTCACTGATGGAGTCTCATGATACCAAGTGCAGACTGGACTGGGCATGTCTGACACAGCTGACCGCAAGAAATCCAAAGGATGAATAAGTGAAATGACTGAAAATGCTGAGTGCATGTGACTGGAGGAGTGGCCAAAGGTGAGACTTCTTTAAAAATCTGTTAATTCAGAAACTCTGCGCATGCCAAGGTGTTCCAGGAACAGCCAGACACAGTTTGGGCCCAAGAAACTCATATGGTCTCCCAGGAGGCACATCGGGAAGGCAGCATAGGGTCTGGTTAAATGAGGCATAGCAAAGAATTTGGTGGAAGCTCAGAAGTGATATGTGCTAAGACTTCATAGAGCTGGCAGCCTAAGTCAAGACCAAGCGACTGGTAATGTTTAAAGGGGAAAAAAATGGTGGAAGAATGAAGAAAGAGAAGGGGTTATGAGGTGTCCAAATACATGAAATTAGGGTAGGAAAAGTGTGTTTGTTTTGAATGGAAACATATGTTGGCTTGAGTGGAAAATGTATACATGGCAGTGGTGAAAGGTGGGTCAGGGTAAGATCAGAATTTTTTTATGGACAGATTGATGTTTTAACCAATAAGCAAAGGAGTTTCAGTGAAGGTTTCAATAGGAAAATGGTATGGTGTGTAGAGCTGCTTTGACAGAGAAAACTTTTGGGAGAGAGGAACTAGTGGCGGCAAATACTCAAGAAGAGCTGAAAGTCATGACAGGAGTGGCCAATGTGGCCATGGAGAGGTATAGACTGCTACACCAGATATTTGAGAAGAATTATACAACCTAGTGACTGGTTAAGAGCTATTTGTATATTTTGAACGACTGAGAGATGTTCACTAAGAAAATGGTGACAGATTTTGAGATATTTTATGGGATCAACAAAAAAGGAATCTGGTTTGAAGATTTGAAATTTGAGTGATGATATGCCAGACATTTAGAAGGGTTACAGACAGGAGGGCAACTTTCAGGTAAGAGGCAATGCTAAAAATAAAAACTTGTTAGGGTAAAGTTGGCAAATAATTATTGGTATTTTTCCTTTTCCCGTTTCATTGAGCCAACACAATCTCTAGTGGGTATAAATAGAAGAGCCATTTCATCTCCCATTCAAGTTGGGACATTGTGAGAATGAGAGGGCAACTGTGAGTAATTACAGCGGATAAGGAGCAGAGAAGAAGGGCTGTCCAGAGCAAGTGAGGACGTACAGATTCCAGTTTATAAGCGCTCTCTTACTTTTTCAAGGTTGGGGAGCTGCCCATTCCTTATCTTTATTACTGCTCTTGTTTTCTCAAAAGGAGTCAAGTGATTCAATTAACGTCGCTTCACTGTCATTTGAGGCCACAGTGTATTCTGGCAAAGGACCCAGTTTTAGACACCTACACAACAAACACAATGCTAATGAAGTAGTTTATGTCCTATAACTCCTCTCTATTGACGCTCCTGGCACAGCTAATGAAGTGTGGAGGGGGAGGGCCTGAAGGGTGTGCACGCGCGTGCGCGATGCTGTGCACACACGTGCTGGGGACGAACAGGCAGGGAAGTGTTCTCCTTATCCTGTAGAGGTGATTCGTTTGGTAGTTCCTTTGCTGCCAAAAGTAGTTTAACAGAAGTGCAAAATTGATATTCAAACTGAGTCTGACTGTGGAGAGCATTCCTGCAGCTCTCAGGTAGGAAGGCACTCAAATCCAACTCAAAATGCTAAAGAAAGCCGTTTTCGTTCAGACTCAACATTGTCATCTTCATTTAAGAACATGTTCACATGGTACCCTTCTTCAGGGAAGGAAGTCAACTCTGGAAGTACCCTGTAAAATGTAGGGGTGATTTTTCCTAGGGCAGGGGACTTTTTTTGCCTTTACTGCCCATTAGGCTTCCTGCCTTAATAATTTATCAGGCTTTTTATTCCGAGTAGATGCTTCACATTTCTCTTGATGCAAACGGAAACAGGATGTGTTTTGTTGGCGTTCTTTGACCTGACCTTTGAAACAACCACGTCATCTGGTTATTGTGTTATTTCTAGTCTCTGTGGTCTTATGTCTCAACGAACAGTTTATTTTTGAGAAAAATCTATTTGATTCTGCAAAAACTTTTCTATACCCTGCCTTCAAGAAGGAAGATTTTTCTACATATCTATTAGTTACAGTTTAAAAAAATGAGACAGAAGCTGTAATTTATAAATATGGCATCAGAAGCAAAGCATGCGATGATTTCTATGGTTCTTTGATAAAATGGCACAAAACCCAGAAAGGAAGAAAGGCCCAAAGTATTGATCTATCTATATGAGACATATATATATATGGTCATATTTTACATTTTCAAACAGACTATACATAAAAACAAAATGCAAAACATTTTGACAAAATGGTACGATGAACAAATGTTTAAATGAGCACTATTTGGCTTCGATCTGTCTATAAGTTGTTTATCAGACCATATATCTTCATACAATATAGAAATCCCAGATAATCTTTAAAGAGTCAAACAACAAATGGACGGAAAAGGAAGGTCCTAAAATTATACTTGCAACCATACATACATTCTTTTTTATTTTTTTTAAAGATTTTATTTATTTATTTGACAGACAGAGATCTCAAGTAGGCAGAGAGGGAGGCAGAGAGAGAGGAGGAAGCAGGCTCCCTGCTGAGCAGAGAGCCTGATTCGGGGCTCCATCCCAGGACCCTGGGATCATGACCTGAGATGAAGGCAGAGGCTTTAATCCACTGAGCCACCCAGGTACCCTTATACATACATTCTTAACTCAAGATTATCATCAGAAAAGAGCAAACAAAAAATATTCTTAATTCTAACTATAAACTTGCCATTAGGGAGGGAGGGGAAAGGTGTGCATCAACAGGGCAAAATTTGTGTTTGGATATAAGTTCGTTTTACTTAATGTACACCAGCATTTCACCAGAATCTTATTAAGTACAGTTGCCAGCTTATCTTTTGAAAAGTAGATTTTTTTCATTATTTGCTTCCAACTTAAAAACAACAAAAAAACCCACAAAAAAACCTACCATCCATACTTTGTGTCAAACGCAATTATCTTTTTCTCACGATCTATTCATGATAACATAAAAACCTGACAAAAAAAGAGTTGACCACTCCTTCGGACCCTCTCTGATCCCATCATTCTCTCTGCCTCCACAGAAGCGGAGATAATCATTAGCAGAATTTTTTTTCTGCTATTACTGCATATATGTTAATAAATAAAATGTAGTGTTAATTTATGGGTTATGAAAGTTTCATACATGGCATCACATTCCCATAATTATTCAGCAGATTGCTTTTTTTGCTACTCAGCATGTGTTTTCTAGAGCTATTTTTTCCTTTGTTACTTTTGCCTTCCTTGGTGCCATTTAAAAATGTGAAATTTCTAACCTGTTACAATACAATAGGAGTTTTTCTCCTGTTACATTTATAGTTTATGGACCACTTCTTTCATATCATTACTATCACTGCAATCATTCTCTGTAATGCTGTTCTTTGTGGATCAGGAGGGACCACTTTTGGCCACCACAGAACAAAATGCGAGACCAGAGTGCTTGAGTATGAATTGATTAAATTGATTAAGTTATTCTGAAATTTGTCATTTTCAATGTCCTGTCATTATACAGGTCAGTGATGTATTTCCCCTTCAACAAGTTTTTTAGCTGTCCTATTTTCTCATCCAAATAGTTTCTGTTGGTTTTATTGTATATTTATTGCCTTAACGATACTAAGAAGGTTGCTAATAATTCTCCAGATATTAAACGTTGATCTGTGTGTAAAAAAAATCACAAGTAGATTTGATTAAATATCATTCATCTGCTGCTCTACACTGTTCAACGTACTTTTCTAAATGTTTCTGGTGCTATCTTTAAAGACAGCACTTTGTTCTTGGAAATCTCACGAAAGAAAGAAAAAGAATCATTATTTTTAAAATTATGCTTGAATATACTTAAGCCAACACTTAAGCCAATACTGAAACTTAGTGGCAAAGTAAGAATACAGCCAGGAGGGTGCCTGGGTGGCTCAGTGGGTTAAGCCGCTGCCTTCGGCTCAGGTCATGATCTCAGGGTCCTGGGATTGAGTCCCACATCGGGCTCTCTGCTCAGCAGGGAGCCTGCTTCCTCCTCTCTCTGCCTGCCTCTCTGCCTACTGTGATCTCTCTCTGTCAAATAAATAAATAAAATCTTTAAAAAAAAAAAAAAAAGAATACAGCCAGGAAATAAAAATGAGCCTCAGTGGGAAAAATGGCCAGTTAATAACAAGATGAGAAGTCAGACTGCAAAGCATGGAAACTTTGGCTTTGTGCAAATAAAGCCTAACACAGTTGAAGCCAGAGTGAATCACCAGGAAACATGAGTAAGCAAATCTCGAGCAAGTGTGACATTGGCATCTAAAAATATGCAACACATCTGACTCTGATGTACACTGACGAGGCTCCCTGCTTTGACCTGTTCTGGGTCAGAGACCAGGAAGGCTCCTTGAAACTCCTGATGCTACCAGAGGGAAGAAAACGCTGCCAGACAGATACTGGGATAAAGGCTGCTTGAGTCAGAAACGCACACATCTCTACCCCATCTAGTAGGATCTGGAGTCATTAAATAAATGTCTAGAAAATGCTTTACAAATCAACTATAGTAACCCAGACGAGATACCATAGCAACAGCATTTAATGACTCAGCGGTGTCTGAGAAGAATGGAGCAGAGGCACCTTGAAGCATCTGATGATTTTTGCCGGGAGAAACAATCTCATCTAAAGGGTTTACTAATTCCAAGTACCAGGATTTTTCTCAACATTGATCCTAAGGAAAGGTTCAAATATCTAGGGCCAAATGCCACACAGGACAAGCTCAACAAATAAAGAAATGCTTGTCCTGAGTGTGGGGGGATTAGGTAGGGCTCTGTGTCCTTAACCCGCTCATGTTCCTAAGGACTCACTGACACCAGATGCTGGGGGTTTGAATCTGGAAAGGGTGGGGCAGGGTGCCAGGTGATGGGTGATGAGGAGAAACTCCCAAGAAAACCGTGGAGAAATCATTCTTAAATAAAATGAACACATTGTAGTCCCAGTGGAAACTCAGTCATGATCATATTCTACTGACTCCATCCAAACTTATGACAGCTTTCAATAAGTTCACTGGTATATGGCTTGCATGAAGGCTACTATCATATATTCCATCAATATCCAAAAGTAAAGAGAGAGAAGAAAAATATTCTAAGGTAATTCTTGCCAAACTAGACAAAATGATTGGTCTGAAGACAGGGTTTTTTAAATTTTTGCTTAAGTACTTGGCATATCCAAATTAATTCCCATCTCAGTTGTCTTAGTTCATGAGTAAATACAGTGTGTGGCATTTGCAAATTAGTCAGAGTTGAGTCTCTGGCTCCCACAGAAAGCTAATGGGCAAGCTTGAGAAGTTGGAGAAAAGATATTATTTCTAAGTGGTAAAATATACTCACGCACAAAATCACATTTTCAATGAATTAAAAAAATATCTTGCTGTTCCTCCCTTCCCCACATTTTTAATTCTTCTAACTCAAAATTTTGTCCTCTTTCTCTTTCCTTCTTTTTCCAGATAGAATTGCTGAAAGGCATCATTAGGATAGAGATTAACTTTTTCCTTGAGACACCTGGGTAGCTCAGTTGTTTAGCTTCCGCCTCATGATCTCATGCCAGGCTCTACCCTCAGTAGGGAGTCTGCTTATTCTTCTCCCTCTGCTTCTCCCCTCAGCCCTGAGCTCACGCTCTCTAAAATAAATAAATAAAATCTTCAAAAAAAAAAAAAAGATAAATTTTTCCTCAAATAGCAAAACACTTTAGTAGTGGCAGGCTCTGTGAAACTTACATGTGAACAAAAATGAAAATGCTTTTTGTGTTACAGAGAATCATGTCCTGATTCAGATTAAGATGGAAGAATTTTTTGGTGACAGATCCAAATCACTGAGTACTTCATATGTAGAACTTACAAAATGCACTGAATTAGAGGACAGCCAGTAGTAGCAAGCAAATGAGTGTTTGGATTTGGGGAATCCTGCTTAACGGAAATGTACAGATCTGACATAATGGAAATGCACAGATTGTCAGAGTTTATGAAAATCCTCTTCCTGCCTCACCATTTTTTAAAAAGATTTTATTTATTTAACAGAGAGAGATGACAAGTAGGCACAGAGAGAGAGAAAGAGAGAGGAGAAAGAGAGAGAGAGGAGGAAGCAGGCTCCCTGCCGAGCAGAGAGCCCGATGACAGGACTTGATCCCAGAACTCTGAGATCATGACCTGAGCCGAAGGCAGAGGCTTAACCCACTGAGCCACCCAGGCGCCCAGTGCCTGATCATTTTTAATATGCCTTGAGTGACTAATGAGGCTTTTAATGATACCATCTATTTCCACTTAGTGGTGGAACAGTTAATATGTAGTGGGAAAAAATAAGAATGAATATTCATAAATATTAAAATAGTTATTTACTTGTAGGATATATACATCTACTTCTTCACTCACCTTCCTCAAGCCCAGTTATAAACTTGTGGGTCTTGACAAGCAGAACACAAATAGAGCAGGTGCCTTTGTTAGTGCTGTAGGTATTTTCTGGCACTTAGATTGATACCAGCTGTGTGCTAATTAATCTTGGGATGGCCTAGATCACCAAATACTACAAAGCTAGAAATGCTCCCTTAACTTCTAGGAATGTGTCTGAATGTTGGCTCCAAATGCCCCTGGAGGTATGGGCCAGGTCCTAACAGCCTCTATGATGTGTTCTAGTCAGGACAAAGTAAGAACTGTTTGCATAAACATATGCCAGCAAGTCAGATCCAAGGGATAGTGGTGAATGGTGCTTTTGGGGACACAGAGCTAACAGCATTGTCTGGTCTAATAATCCTGGACATAGATAGGGGTCCAGTATCCAGTCATGTGTTTGAGTGCCATTTTTTCATTAAATATCAGTACAGCATACCCAGCACATTTAAACCGTACTGTGCCATAGTTTACAGGTGTGGCTGTGCACGTAGCCCTTCAGCTATATTTAAGCCCTTCAGCTATATTCCATCAATAATGGAATTGACACATCGCTTCTAGGCCTATGAGATTAACTGGATCACTGAATGAGCAGTTTGGATAAGAAAGGAGAGAGCCTGAAAAGAAGAGACTGAGCACAATATGGCAATGGTTGCCAATATGCACAATATGGTTGGTTGCAATGAAGTCCTACTCTCTGGATATGCCTTTATTTTCTCTTCAATGGACTGAACGATCAAAAATATGGACTATAAAATGCTCAAGCATTGCTTCTTTCAGCCAAGTCTGATGAAATGCATGGATTGCATTGGGGAAAATGAAGAAAAACCAACCTGAAGACGGCAAGGGTCAGAGACCAGAGCACTAATGGCTTCCTCAGTTCAAACTTCGCCCGTTTGTTCATCAGGTGCCGACCACCAAAGATGAAGGCAGCATACAGAGCAGAAAACAGGAAAGATTTCTTCCTGCAACAGACAAAAAACCAGTATCTTAGAAAATAAAAATCTCTAGGCAGTTAATTTTTATTCATGAGAAATTTATATTTCCTAATTATTTGCAATTTTTTATACCAGTTTTTCTTCATAAGTGCTGAGAGTGTGTTCTTGGGAATGTGCCCCTTCACTGAAGAAAGAATGTTTAAACATCCTTTCGATGACATGGCATTCTATGGAAACCTCCCTTGACAAATTATGTCAATCTAGATTAGTCAGCACATGTCAGAATAGATCTGTGTCCTTTTGGAGCTCCATGACTTTAAGAATTTCAACAACATAGCATTAAGGTACAAAAAGAAAAACTTTCACTGAGGGATTCAAACACTAAAATCAAGCTACTTAGATTTAGGGGACCCCTAGTATGGATTCCTGAGATCTTCTCCACCAAAGGAGCAAGTATTAAGTTTGAATATGATCATTAATAATAGGGATAACTGGTCAACATCATACAATACAAAAGAAGAATGTAGGTGGTACCTGAAGTACACCTGCCCTAGAGCTTGAACCTGAACCTAATCAAAATCGGATTTTACTACCTATCCTTTGGAAATATAAACTGTGGGAGCTTCTGTAGGACAACTGAACTTTCGTCTTCAATAAGTCAGGAGTATGGAATCTAAATACGAGTCTCTTCTAGATTAAGGAGTGGCTTGAGAAACTATAATCAAAGGTAATAGGTAGACTTTGGAGGCTCTGTATTTGAGCAAACCAAATGGAAAAAGACATTTTTAATAAAATGAGAAAGTTTTTAGTCATAATTTTAAACATACTTAGTTACTATTTATGGGTGAAATTACATGTCTTGGATTTGATTAAAAATATGCTAGGAAAGAAATAAAACCAAGACAATATTCAGGGTAAAGAGATAAAACCAGATTAACAAAATGACGAAGGAATACAGGCTTTTTCTCTTTTTGTCAGGCTTAGGTGGAACTCTAGTCAGAAATGTCCAAGCAATATGAATTAGAATCTCTAGGTCCTGCTGGTTTACTACTGTATCAAGAAGTAAACAGTGTTATTGATAATACCAATAAGAACAAAAACAAAACCAACACGATTCTATACAACTATGATTCAACAGAAAGTAACAGAGGGGGGTGCCTGGGTGGCTCAGTGGGTTAAAGCCTCTGCCTTCCACTCAGGTCATGATTGCCAGGGTCCTGGGATCGAGCCCAGATCGGGCTCTCTGCTCTGCAGGGAGCCTGCTTCCGCCCCCCCCCCCCCCCGCCTGCCTCTCTGCCTACTTGTGATCTCTGTCTGTCAAATAAATAAATAAAATCTTAAAAAAAAAAAAAAGAAAGAAAGAAAAAGAAAGTAACAGAGGCCTTGTAAATGATTTAAACACCTGAATGAACTTCCTAAAAAAGCAGTATTTCTCTTAAGATGGATATTCCCCACTCGATGAGATTAAAAGGGCAATCATTGAAAAGTAAGTGATAAGTCTAATACAAAAAGCAAAATGAATTAGTTTTTTGCAAATGCCTCCTATTTTTCTCTCTGACACTGCTTGTGTGTGCTGCTGACTAAGGAGGGATCTAATTATTTTCACAAGCAACACACTTAGTAGGCATGTGACCTACTTGGTGAACACCACCCAGTAAAGTGGTATTTCCAGAAATCAACCCATAAAGATGGAATGAAACACTTTCCAACTGAGGTTCGCAGATTCTTTTGGAAACATAGGACCTGGGCACATTGTCACTATTTGCTAAATGTTTGTTAGATGATCATGGTCTTGTCATATCAAATTTTCTGACAGGGAAAAATAATTATGCACTGATGTCTTATGTGCTCAGGAAACATTAACTGCGTGAATGAACGGTTTACTTTTCCAGTAACATATGAATTACTAAAGAATGAAATATTCGGAAAAAACATGATCCATTTTCTTCCTCCATAAAGAAACAGGCAATTTCTATACTTCAAAGAGAGGTGGAAATGTGAGACAGTTTTATAGGAACGTTATTAAACATTTCAAGAAGAAAGTACTTTTGCCTGTAAGTATGTGTATCCGATAAATATGAATACAAATGTGAGTGAGTGTTTGTAGGTTTACTCATATATGTTATGTATGAATTTTGCAAGTGCGTGTCACTAAATTGAGTCCTAATCACCGCCTGCATTCACACCCATCTAAGCAAGGACTCGCGAAAAATCAAATTTTATCAAGTTAATGTAAGCCGTAGTAATATGAAATAGTCTATATTCTTTCCTAAAAATTTTAAAACAATTTTGTTGTTCTTTTCTAAGTTATAAAAGTAACGATGAGTGACAGTATTCGTGGTATGATTCAGGGAGGGAGTCCTGAGGGGGCCACTCAGTGCTAACGAGCTTTCTCCTTGATTTTCCTAATCACCTGTAATGTAGGTAAAGCATTGTCTTCATTTTACAGATAAGCAAACCGGCTTAGAGGTTAAGCCTCTTCTCCTGTAGTAAACTTTCCCAAGAAAAAAGGGTGCACCTGATGTGTTATCTTATAGCCACAGAAGAATTCCACAAGCCCTCCTACTGAATTGCATGGTCATTGTGTAACTGTGTGGCACGTTGCTAAACTGTGAATACACCAAGAGTAATCTCCATGCCTTCATGTTTCAACTATCATATTGTGAAGGTTTGGAACACTTTGATCCAGACCCTGTTTACCTCCTGGAGAATACAAATAATCTATATATGCGAAGTTCATTCAGGTGTTTAAATCATTTATATATATATATTTATATATAAAAGCTTTTCCTTAAATTGCTTATCATTCTTGCTCATTCTATCTAATTTGGATTTTGGTTATGGTTAGATTGTGTTTCTTGCAATTACGGATCAAATTAAATGGCTGTCTGTATGTGATCCTATCATTCTAGCCATTGAGGGAAAAATAATGTGCCTCGAAGAACCAAGAAAAATACAAAAATCTCCCCTCAGGATGTTTTCCTCTGCATTTCTTCAGCTAAGAATGAGAATTAGTCCTAATGCACTACTAACTTCCTGGCACAGACCCTTCTATTTTCCATGTGTTTTCTAAAGATTATCTTTACCAACCTTCAATTCCATAGCTAGGGCAACCAAGTCAATTGATATAGACACAGAGAATCTGAGAATTGCCAGAGACCTTAGAGAGATTGAGCCCAAATTTCTCGTTCAACAGAAGAGGGAATGGGGGATAGGGTGTGGTGCTGGATGACATTACTTTCCTATGGTCACATAGCTACACACTGTATATGGGCCCAAACTACCAAAATTTTGCTCAAGCAGGTAGGTAAACATAACTTAATTGTCTAGGGTATATCTGAGTCACCTGCTATAATACAAATAAATTGCTTATTGTATACTTTCTAAATCTATTGTGGTGAAATTCAAGTCTGTAATGCTTTCAGTTAATTCAGAATTAACCTTTTACTTCTTCTGTAAGAGGGAGTCATCTAAAGGAGGCATGAACTCTTACCTCTTCCAACTGAGAAATCCAAAATGTATCACTTATAGTTGAATGCATTATGAGTTTTTTCCATTTAACTTAGAATAAATTAAGATTTTCATTAACATACTGGGCAATTTAAATGGATTCAAGCTGCCGTTCGGTTCTGCCATCTCTTTGGTAAAGATTCAATCATTGTCAAGTGAATAATGACTTCCTACTAGCCCACTTACTATTTAATAGGGATAGATGACTTCCCTAATGCTTCCATAGTAATCTAATAATACTTCATATTCTGGCAGGCCTCCATAGCTGGGTATAATGGTAACACTACATTGTTTTGTTACTGGATCATTAACAATTTCCAGAGGGTAGGGACTCCTACCATTAAAGAATCTTAAATGTATATCATATAGCCTAACCCTTCACCATAGGGGCCCAATACCTTTCAGGACAGTGCTTCTGTAGCTATAATTACAAAGTAACCAACTAAATAAAGAAAACCCAAATGAAATACTGATGTGTTTTGAGCTTGTTGCCCTGGTATTCACTCTTTTTCCCCCTTCCATTTCTGTCATTGATGTGAATGGACATTAGCCCGTAACTAATAAAAACAAATAATCGCTTTATCATTTATCCTCAGAAAGCTGGACTTCTTTATCATGTTACCCTCATCCAAAACATTCCTAGGTGTTGTTTTTCCTATTCTCACCAGAGTAACTGCTAATGATTTGTACTTATTGTTCTAACCAATAACACTTGTCATAGACTGTGTATACATTCGAACTGCCCCCCCCCCCGGCCCAACCCCTGAGCTTCTACAGAAATCAGGACCTAGCTTGAGTCCCTTTAATACTCACTTCCAGATTTCTGTTGGCTGACTTGTGCACTTCTGAAGAGTCAGACAAGTTCATTTGAGAATGGTGACACTTTCAAGTGGGTAGTCTTTCAACACAGGGTATTTGCTAATGAACACTATGGGGGGAGATGGCCTGAACGCCTTTGTGCCTTAGTGACCTTGCTTTTGTGGTTACCATGCATGTGTAAAGTACAAGGGTTGTGAAAATGCAAACAAAACTTCGAGGAAGAAAAGAAAAGGACCCCTGAACACCTCACCTGCTTTGCCTGATAGCTACCAAGCACAGAACGTTTTCTAGTTGAGAAAATTTTCCAAAGAGTCTAACTGGGGGGGAAAAAAAAAGCTAATTGGAGAGGCCATATCTCTTTTAAGACTTCTCCTTTAGTTCAGCTCCTGATTCGAATGAGGAAGCAATTCAGGATTCTGAAAGTAATTTTAAGGCCACAAACAAATTACAGACCCAGAGATGGAGGAAATAACACTTGGCTTTTTGCCAACAAGACATTCAGTGGACCATCGTCAATGGTGGTCATAATTTGGTAAGAATATAAAAAAGAGGTTTTCTTGAGAGGGTGAAATTGTGCTCTGGGACTGGATTCTGTCCTATTCTTGAGAATTACCCCCAGCACTTCATACAGGCATTTCTCTACATTACAAATAATGGAAATTTTCCAGGAGTTGCTATTCACAAGTAAATTATAACTAGAAATTAACTCTGCCCAGAAATTCTGACAAAGAATGATGTAGAGAATAATAGTGGAAATAGATCCATAATAAGTACAAATGAATAGTGACTTCATAATTGCAAGACAAAGCTGTGACTAAAGAAAAGAGTGTTATTCTAACCAGTTATGTGTGACCCAAGAAGCCAAATAGTTTCTGAGTCTTTTTGAGTTGCAAATACCTCTTTCTTATTTTACTTTCCTCTCAGATGCAAATTGAAAGATCACAGGTTGTCCTTATTTATTTAAAAAACAAACAAAAATAAGGGCGAGAAAACCATTTTTTGTAATTCAGTCTTTCTATTGTTGAAGTAGGCCACGCTCAAGGTAGACTTGTATTTAGTACTGTGGATTAAAGGGCGTGGCTGTGTATCTCTTTCTAGGAAAGTACACTACTCCTAAAACAGACCCGTTACACAAGATTGCTTGTACATATATGGCAACATACCATTTTTACCCCTTGTCCCCTTTTTAAAACTCTTGATGAATTCTCTTTTCTTTTTATAGGGGGAAATAGGATCTTTCTACTTTCAAAATGTTAAAATCACATACACACAAAGCCCCATAAATAGTGTAGATAATAATGTCTGTTAAAAATTCTGAGGAAGGAGATATTGCTGTGATTAGAAAATGCTCTGTGGAGGGTGGGCTTTGAGGCAGACCCTTTGAGGCTTTGGATGGATGGACAGATGTAAGTGGGAATTTGGGGTGGGGAGAAAGCAGCGCCTCTAGTCAGACCCGATGTTTCCTCAGTGGGTGGGAAGACATGAGAGAAAGTCAGATTAAAGTTCTGGCATCTCCTCAAGGTTGTGCAAGGTGTGTGGTCAGGAATGGGTTATGACTAGTAGTTGAAGTATAGTACTGGAATCTGTGGCTTAATTTTCCTTCCTTTTAAATAAATAAGAATAGCCTCACTCATGGGTATACCATAATATGCCTTGGGGGAGAGAGGAAGAGGGAAGTAAAGATAGATGGCGATGCCCTGGTTTAGGCCATGGAGAGCGCTTCAAGTCTTTGAGCTGGGATGGGGAGGGGCGGCAGGACGGGAATAAAGAGATCCGTTCACGGGGAAACTTGGCATTGAGTACTTCTCTTCTAATGGGTAGATGTGGCTGAAGTTTGACTCTAGATCTCTAAATCAACAGACAAGTTCCCCACAGCCCACACGGGCAGCCTCGGTAGCAGCTGGGGTTCCTGAGTGCCGTGGTACAGATGGAAGGAACTTCTTTAATGAATTGCTCTTCCCAGGAATTATCAGATGGGACCAACTTGAAGTTTTATTCACTTAAAACTGACTATTCTCCTGTCCTGAGAAAAGAAGAGCAAATTTCGAGGCCAACCGTGGCATTGTTTCCAGAAAGCTGATACTTGGTTCAGTATCCCCTAATAGTCCTCCAGAGCAAATGTCCCTTTTAATCCTAAAATACTGCATCTTACAGATATGCCAGAATATTTTTTCTTTGTGTCAGATGACATGGTTTTATAAAACTGATCAGAAAGATTCGAATTCAGAGTTAGAATTACAGATTTTCGAGAACACAAAAACAAAGGAATAATTAAACTTCTTGCTTTGGCAAAGGTTAGAGTTTCTCATCTCCTTGGAAAAAGTAAAGCTTGCAACCACCTGTGAATAAAAACTTTGTCAGGGGTCCTGGTAGACAAATCTCCCACTTCAAACTAATGACGAGCGGCGGCACCGACAAACTTATTTGGAGTTTCTGGTATGTCTGAGAGCGTGGCTCAACTTGATTACCTGGTACTGAGGGTCACTCTGAAATAGAATTGCCAAGTTACCAAGTAACTGTCTTGTTATCCACTCCTGGTGCTTGCCATGGCAAAACACGACGTTCTAGAGGTCGTGTAAAACAACAGTAAATAACAGTAAATAGGAGACAGCATGCAGAAAGAGAATTCAGAAAGTGGTTCCATCAGCACTTCACTTTCATGTGCTCATTCCCTTAAAGAAATGCCCTTTGTTCTAAGAAAGAGAAAGCTTTCATTCGAATTTCCAATGAAGAAGTGCTCACCCATTAAGACCATGATAATGAGTAAAACGAATGTGATAATGAACACAGAAAGCAGACTAAAATTCTGAACCGTCTTCTATGATATAAGAGAGGTGAGTGACTCCCTGTTAACAGATTAAATTTTACCTTTTACAGTCTTAAAATCTACCACAAAGTAGAAATAAGGGATTAGGGATTTTTTTTTTCTCTGAAAATAAACTTTTTTCAGACCAGAAGTTACACAAAGCATGATTAATTATGGGCTTGGGTCAAGACCGCAAGTTTTTGTTTGGTTTGTTTGGTTTTGAATCCTGCTATCTATTCTAATGGCCTGCGCACCATAGAAATAGAAAATTTTAAAAATCTTATATGATATTAAAATATATATAAAAATAAAAACTAGAGTCAAATACAGAATTTTGTTTCCTGCTTGTCTTCATCCTAAAGAAGCCCTGAAATGTTCTGTAGAAAATAGATTACTCTGAGAGGTGGAGACTAAAACCAGAAGTGAAAATACACTGTAAAAAGCATTTATGATTATTCACAATGGAACGGAAACCGGATTTCAGGTTTACAAGATTAAGTCCAATTCAGACACACAATTTTCCCAGACTTAAAATCAAAATGACAGCTGCACAGACACCAGCTCATAACAAGCACAAACATATTCAAATTTATGAGCTCTTTATACTCAAGGGCTAACCGTTTGAAGTGAAAAGTGACCCATTTCTGCCACAGTCTACTATCACCTTATATTTAGAGAGTTTTAGTTTATACTCGTTGCTTCAGACAACTGTAAAGAAGCTAGAAAATACTATCAAGGACAAAAAAACCCCACAACTACATGTTTTCATGGTAACTACTGGTTGATTAAATAGACTGTTGCATTGACTTTCCCCGTGGATAGAAATGTTGAAAGAGGGGTGGTGGGAAAAGCAATGAGAAAACATGTCCCAAATGCTATTTCTGGATTAGGGAAAAAATAGCTCAGAAGTGATAAGGATGATTTCGTGGTATAGCTCACAGATACGTTTTTTGTCACCAAAAGAAAATTTACATAAGATACGAAGCCTGAGTAAAAACTGGCAATGACAAGAAGGAATATATTATTAGCCAGGGAGTGGAAATGACAGACTTTTTTTTTTTTTTTCACCCATGAGATATCACCCAATTACCCAAGAAAGAACTCTCTTTGCCTTTTGAAAATAATAATGCGGCAAGATTTTGATTAGGGTATTCACATGGCTCCTTCCAGATATGAATGCTCATTCAGGGACAGAAGAAGATAAGGCCCAAAGACACTAGCTTTGAGAACTCCCGTAATGACGACAATTGGCCTCACGAATTGGACTGTGCTGCTTTCTCATCCCTGCTGTAAAAAAGCCCCACAAACGTCATGGCTTCAAACGAGAGGATTGGATTATCGTATTGTTGCAGAGTCAGAAGTCTGAAACGAGTCTTGTGGGGCTAAACTCAAGGTGTACCCCGGTTGTGTTCCTTCTGGAGGTTCTGGGGGGCAATCTCTTTCTTGGTCTTTTGTGGCATTTGGAGGCTGTCTGTCATCCTTGGCTTTCTTCACATTCAAAATGCATTGCTCCTACCTCTGTTTCTACGGTCACACTGTCTTCTCTTACTCTGTTTTTGTCATCCTATCACCTCCTCCGACTCTGCTCTTACCTCCCTCCTAAGGACTCTTGAGATTACATTGGGATAATCCAGGCCCACGGCCTGGAAAGAACTATTCTCCAATTTTAAGGACTCTTATGATTAGATTGGGCCCACCGGATATTCCCGAACAATCTCATCTCCAAGTCCTTAACCTAATCGCATTTGCAGTCTCTCTCTGTTGCTGTAGAAGAGAAATACACATACAAATTCATAAATAAAACATGGACGTCTTTGGGGGACTATGATTCATTTGGCCACATGGATTAACTTGAAATTATAATAAGGTCTAAAGCCATTTTTCTGATGCAACTAACAGGGGACAACCCTACAGAGGGCAAAACTTTCTTTTCTATTCTTGCTTTATTAGACCCAAAGCCAGCCTCTTCCCTCCAAGTTAAGAAAGTACTTTAAGGGGCACCTGGGTGGCTCAGTGCGTTAAAGCCTCTGCCTTCGGCTGGGGTCATGGTCCCAGGGTCCTGGGATTAAGCCCCGAGTTGGGCTCTCTGTTCTACAGAGAGCCTGGTTCCTCCTCTCTCTCTGCCTGCCTCTCTGCCTACTTGTGATCTCTGTCTGTCAAATAAATAAATAAAATCTGTTTAAAAAAAAAAAAAGAAAAAAGAAATTAAGAAAGCACTTTAAAATGCAAGGGCCTGAGAGTCACACTGTCACACAATTGTCCCAAAGCAACTCATATGCATGTGAACTCACAAATCAGTATTGGAAGTCTTAGTAGTAACATATGGTTTACCTTAGAACTAAGTGCCAAAGCTTGGAATTTCTAGTAACACACACACAATTTACTAGAAATAATATGTATTCAACGTATCTCCACTGTCACAAGTTCTAAATTGCTGTCTTAACACGCTTTTGTGACAACACAGATTGTTTGGCTTGGGACTATCACTTGCCTTTAAATCTTAAAATATACATTATAGCCTACATTTGGTACATTTTCCTATCTGCAGCAAGCCTGTTGTCCTGTGCTTCATCACTCTTACTGTTAAATCCTTGAAGACTGAGTCTTCCTCTCAGGGGGCTAAGAAGGAGCATTGTTCGATGTAGATGTTAACTCCTTTTCTGTAACTCCTTCTTCACTTGGTTTCTGGAATACTATCTTCTCTTAGTTCTTTCCCAACTTCACAGTCGGCACTTTTTTCATTCTCCTTTGCTGGTTCTCTCTTTATCTCCGCTATCTTTAAACCTTGAAGGGTTACCAGGGCTCAATCTATGGATCTCTCTCTCTTTTTTTTAAAATCTACCTGTGGTTCACAACGGGGGCGATGACTTTGCCCCTCAGAGGACATTTGGCAATGTGTGGAGACATTTTTGGTTTTCGTAACTGGATGGGGTTGGCTACTGGCACCTGGTGTGTGGAGGCCCTGGATACTGTGGAGGATTATCCAGCCCCAAACGTCAGTGGTGCTAAGGTTGAGAAAACTTGGATAAAAGAAATATAAAGAAATATCATCTTTAGAAGCGGGGCGGGGCACCTGGGTGGCTCAGTCGGTTAAGCGTCTGCCTTTGATTCAGGTCATTATCTTAGGGTCCTGAGATTGAGCCCTGAGTCCCATGTTGGGCTTCCTGCTCAGTGTGGAGTCTCTTTCTCCCTCTTTCTCCCTTCCTCCCCCTCCACTTGCAGGCATGTGCACACACACACACACACACACACACACACATTCTCTCTCTCTCTCTCAAATAAATAAAATCTTAAAAAAAAAAAGAAAGAAAGAAAAGAGAAGAGAAATTGGAAAACTCAAGAGAATGTATATTAAAATGTGATATATCTTCAAAAAATGCATTTACTAGTTGGGATGATATCATTTATGCTTCAGATACACTTGGGCTGAATTGCTTCAAACTGATTTTAAGTGCAGAGTGAACTTCTTTTTTTCAAATCAGCAGTCCAAGTTAAAATTGAAGACAAGACAAAACAACCAATTCGGGTCAACTTTTCCTTCACAATTCTAGAATTAGGTTCACTTCTGCCTAAAATGGAAACATGGTACAGCCTGGTGATGATATGAATGATTAATTCTTCCCAACTCTACATTTTTTGCAGTCCTTTCCTTGCCATGAAGGTCACTGGGAAATGATTTGAAAGGAAGATTAGTCAAGACAGGTTGCCAAGACAATCCCTTATCCCACAGAGTTCCAATTCTTCTTGAAGTAGAATTCCAGGTGTGTTTCCCGTCATCTCTTTACTAAGCAATCCTACAGTATAAGATAATTCCATAACAGCCAATCCTAACTTAGCTCTGGATGGGGCAATGCCATAAAAATACATTAGATTATCAGAATTTACAACTGTTATGTAGATCTTATAAGTTCTTACTATCTTCTAAATCATTAAAGTATGATAAGTTGATAACAATAAAGATGTCTATGGCATAAACTTTTTAAAATTAACAGTAGGAAAAGCTCTATTTTGTAAGCCTCAGAATTTCATAAGGAAAATAGGAGCTCTCATATGATAAAATATGCCAAATGTGATAAAATTATTGTGCCATTTTCTAAATCTTAGAACAAATTACTCTTTATTTTTATTACCTACTCTCCGGCCTTTGCTCTCCAACATTTTCGCCGCATCAGGAGACACTGATTCTCCCCTGATGACTGTGTACAAAGCTTAATGAGTTGAACAGGAAGCTGCTTTCTGTAATGTTCCCGTCATCAGTTTCCACAGGGGGAACCAGAGTGAAGCCCGCCAGATTGTGCCCAAAGCTGGCTTAGGAGTCTTTTCTCTTTCTGTTTACTTCATTTCCCATAAAGACCTTCACTTTGCTTCCTTTTCCTCCCTTCATTCACAGGTTCAAAGCTAGAAAAAAAGATGATAAAATTTTGGGGGAAAAATGAGTAATAGTAAAAATCTCAAGATCCATTAGGAAACTCCAACATGAAAAGCATAGCTTCCATTTCTTTAGAGGGTGAAAGAGAAATTCCTTTTATTTTTACAAGTTTCTTTGGACTTCTAGCTTGTGAGACAAAAATATTTTTCTTCCTTGTTGATCAGATGTGTCTTGGGACACAACTAAGGTACAGCTTGGATTGAGGAAGCATGGGATCTGATGAAAGAGACTCTCAAAATACAATGCTCACAGCAACCTTTTCTTCACAAGAAGGTGAAAATGCTTAGGGAGAGAAGAGAGTGTATCTGACTCACTGTTTCCTTGAAAGCCAGAAAGTTGATGTGTCTTCCCGTACATCCAAGAGCATTCCCTTTGGGGTGTGCAATAGGAGGGAATATGTCCTTCAGACCATGCGTGGCCACACGCCTGTGTTATGTCAAGAGAGAGCAACCACTCTGGAGAATAAACCTGAGTCTTTGCTTTTACTATTCTCTTTTCTACTGTTCTTCTTCATCAGGACAGATTTTCTAGGCAACAAATTTGAGAATATTGAAGGAATGGTCTTTAGTTAGCTATGCTTACACAGAAAGGTTTCCTATCAAAAGAAAAAAAGAAGCTTAAAAAAAAAAAAAAGGATTGACACGTATTTACTCAAGATATATCCTTTGATCTTAAGCATTTGGAACCAATTTAAGAACTGTGAGATATCTAAGAGCTATAACAACATTTAAAAGTATTTATGTGTTTGAATAGAAATGTCATTAATCTCATACAGTCATGAAATTCTCTAGGATTTGTAATAGATTTGATTTGATTTTTGTCTCTCAGACTATCTCCAAATGCTTTTACATGATTTGGATGACGCTATTCTGCCTATTCTGGAATCATGTCTTTACATCCTACATATATAGCTGTACTGTGATTTTCAAAAGACATCACACCTTTGCCCCAGCTTGCATTTGTGCAATGCCATTCTCACTATGTTGAATGCCCTTCCCACCTGCCCTCATCATTTTCTGGGAAGATATGTCCCGACTGCCTCTAGGTCAAGGTGATTGCACATCCTTCATCACCACTGAGCTTTCTATATACCTTTTGTGTACCTAATATCAGCGCCCTTACCCTATATATTTCACGTCTATAACTCTTAAGTGTAAGTTTACAGTTCTATAATCCTGAAGTATGTGAGAAGTGTGTCTTACTCAACTTTGTATGCCCAAGCCTCTATACCACAGTGCTGGCCTGAAGTGGGCTCCTAACATATGAATGGATGAATGATAAAGTGGATATTATTAAATTTTGGAAATACTTTAAGGGAAAAGAAAGAAATATATAACCGAGAGACTAAATAGGATAACCAATGCTCAAGTCTTGAATTGGTGCTTCAAATCCACTTGATTCTAAGTCCAAACAGCAAAAATTATATTTTATTATACTTCTTTTTTCCTTTGGAAGCGGAAAGAATCCTACAAATTAATCTGAATTCAATACTGTTGGCTTAAAAAGAAAAGCAAACAAACAACAAACCACCTTTCCTTGGAAATATGATTATGTTTCTACTGAGACATGCTCCTTCTGGAGTAGCTTACTATATCAAACACTGCTCAGGAAGGCTGGGAAAGTATGATCCAACTTCTTTAGTTCTTGTTGGCCAGAGACTCATGTATTACTTTCTCAGTGGAACTGTTTGCAGAAAGTAAGCAAAAGACAGAATAGACAGGCGTGAAATGAGACTGTCCCCATGGTAGCATCACTTTCCACCTGATAACTGTACCTTCTTCTGCCATCAAGAGAATCTATGATTCGCCAACACATTCCAAGGCAAATTCTGGGAATGTCTAAGCTTAATCTGAAACCAAAATGATGACCCCAAACTGTCTATATAACTTTACAGTTCTAAAGAAATCATGTTTGTTTTGATCAGGATCATTCCACAATCAAAGACAACTCTAAGATACCATTTGATGCCTATCGCTAGGCAAAGGAGAAAGTGATAATACCTGAGTGAGGGGAGCCGCTTTTGCTGGCAGCTGCGAAGGCCAAATGACCTGTCTCTGGAAAAACTTATCAAGAACTTGAAAACATTCATGTCTTTTAATCCTGCAATTCCACCTCAAGGAATCTCTCTAGTGCAAACAATCTTTTTTTTTTTTTTTTTTTTTAATTTTATTTATTTGAGAGAGAGACACTGAGAGAGAGCAGGAGAGAGGAGAAGGGCAGAGAGAGAAGCAGACTCCCCATGGAGCTGGGAGCCCGATGCGGGACTCTGTCCCAGTGCTCCGGGATCATGACCTGAGCTGAAGGCAGTTACTTAACCAACTGAGCCACCCAGGCTCCCTAGCGCAAACAATCTTAAATATGGTAAAGGTACAAGTATCACGGGAGCCCGGCAGTGAAAAAGTGGACAACGTTTCATAAGAGTCAGGGATATACTGTGGTATATTCACTCAAAGATGATTAAACAACCACTAGAGCTATGTAAGATGCATATAGCTTTAATAACTATGGAAGCAAAAAGTAGAATGTGGTATAATTACAAGTTGAAAGAACGCCCTTGCCCCCAATTTATAGTGGCTATTACTGGGTGACAGGGTTATGCATGCTCCTTTTCTTCAATTTATTATGTATTGAAGTTTTTTTCTACTAGTTTAATAATGAAAACTGGGAATTTTTTTTTAAGATTTTATTTAGTTATTTGACAGAGAGAAACACAGTGAGACAGGGAACATAGGAAGGAGGAGTGGGAGAGGGAGAAGGAGGCTTCCCAGGGAGCAGGGAATCCGATGCGGGCCTGGGTCCTAGGACTCTGGGATCATGACCTGAGCCGAAGGCAGACCCTTAACAACTGAGCCACCCAGGCTCCCCGAGGATTTTTATAAATAAAACTAAATGACAAAAAGTACGTTTTTATTTCTAAAAGAACAAAAGGCTAACAAACATGCCAAGCATTTTGATGGTGGTTGCATATACATTATATAAAATCACACAAATTCTGTTCCACATATTTCTACAGTCTTACTGGAAGACGCTACAGCTGTCACTTACCATCACACCTACTGGAGTCACAAAGACATAGATTTCAATTCTGGCTGCCACATATTGGTTCTGGCATCTTTTTTTTTTTTTTTTAAAGATTTTATTTATTTATTTGACAGACAGAGATCACAAGTAGGCAGAGAGGCAGGCAGAGAGAGAGAGGGAAGCAGGCTCCCTGCTGAGCAAAGGGCCCGATGTGGGGCCTGATCCCAGGACCCTGAGATCATGAGCTGAACTGAAGGCAGTGGCTTAACCCACCGAGCCACCCAGGTGCCCCCAGCTCCGGGATCTTGATCTTGAATAAATTCCTTTACAAATTTTATCTGTCTCAATGTCCTTACCGGAAACAAACAAACAAACAAACAAACAAACAAAAAAACAAGAAAATAACCGTTGTTCATCAGGCTTATCATAAATCCTCAAAATATTGGACTTGGTGGCTTCTGATGTGTTGTAAGTATCCAGTACATGATACCTAATGTTGCTGCTCACTATTAAGAAAAAAAATAATAGAATCAAATGCAAAATCAGGCTACTTGGGCCTTTATTGGCCAAAAGCCTTTCAAGTTCCGTTTAGTCGGTTTATTTATTTATTTATTTATTTATTTATTTATTTTTAGTCACTTTGAAGTTACACCTGACCCCAGCAGTCCTGTGAATTTGATATTGACCCTGTGTGTATACTTCAAAGAGCAATCATTAAGCAAAACAGCACAATCCAAGTTTGCCAGTAAACAAGAGCTCTTAAGAAAACAAGTCACTTTGATATCTCAGCTTGAATATGGAGCAAAAGAAGAGTATGAAACAATAATGTAAGCACTTTACTCTCATGAGAGCATGTAGACAGGATGCAGGACATAAGCTCCTTTGCGGACACCTGCAGGTAGGCAGAAAGCTAACTGAACTAGCAAAAAGCAGTCTATTTAGGAATAGTTACAAGAATGGCTATAGAGAAGTCTTCTAAATTAGATATTTCTAAAGTAAAATGAAAATAAAGATATTAGGGGTAGATATCCTTTTCTTTCTGACCTATATACAGAGTAAGAAAAAAACATGGCCCCTTTTATAGTTATTTAATTACTAGGGTAGCAGTAAAGAAAGGAATTAAATGTAACCATTTGGCTGATTTATGCCGCAGTTAAAAGGCCCATGAAATGTTATGACGTGAATGTTGCACACTGGACCCTCTTCTCACAACTTTAAAAAATGCTGACTGCAGCAAGCCTGAGCGAGGTCAGGCTGGCCAAGCACCTGGGTGAGTGGAGAGGTCACACTGCCCTGCGAGGTCGTTGCTCTCTCTGCCTGGGAGGGGAGGGCTGAAAAGCAAACCCGGCTGCAAGGTGAAAGTCTGATCTAACCCAGCTTTGTCAAACAGACAATGATGTCAGCAGACATTCAGAGGCTATCTGCAGGATACAGATATGGCCCTATCTGATGATTCCCAGACCAGCTACTGGCCAAGAGTCCGGCATCGCTGCCTCCCGGCAGACACCAGCTCTCTGACCCGAAGTGCACCTTTCGCTCTAGGCTCACAATAGCTCATGATCTTAGGTAACTGGTTTTCCAACTTCTAGTGCTGCCTTTTGCCCATGCCTTCCCTAAGACCTTTAGTGGAAAAGAGTCTAAGTCAAAGCGCCGAAATTATGAAAGTGCTTTGCGAGGTTCCTCTTCTCAGCAGGATCTTCGTTTGGCTCCTCGAGGCTGTCTGGGGCAGAGAAGAGGACGAATTCCAGCTTCGCAGCGGCAGGAGATCATCCCATACCTAAACAGCCGCAGGCCGGAGAGATCTGTGTGACAGGTCTCCCTACGAAGGAGCACCAACAGGGGAAGTTTTAATCCCAAGAGTGCCATGTGCTGCCAAAAATCTAATCTCTGTTTTTGGAGTTCAGTCTTCCCTCCAGTTACAAACTCTCTGTGGCTACGTCCTTTTGAAGTGCTTTAGTATATAAAATTGTCAATGACATGGCCTTGTCTGGCATAGGCTGCACAGTACCGTATTCTCATCCATTAACCGTATATGATAAAACAAAAGCATTACCTAAATGACACCAATGTGAGCATTCTTTCTTTCCTGTTAAACAGATATATTCTGGGGGTAAATTGACTGACTCCAACAATTTAAGTCATGTATTCACTGACATTTCAGTTTTCTATATTCATTGAAAACTCATGTCTAGTCTCTGTAGCCGGAACAAATAAGAGAAGTTGTACATTTTGACAGCACAAATAGTCAGTTTTCTGACTCTATAGAAATTTCAGTTTTCTGTATTCATTGAAAACTCATGTCTAGTCTCTGTAGCCGGAACAAATAAGAGAAGTTGTACATTTTGACAGCACAAATAGTCAGGTAGAAACATTCATTTTCTATATTCTTTTCCAGTTCCAGTTGGAGCTCCTAATTATCCATTCAAGAGGTATTAATTGAGCACCTACAGTGTGCCAAGTGCAATTCGAGGCTCTGAGAATACATCAGCGAACAAACCAGACAAAAAAGCCTATTTTCACGGAGGTTACAAGTCTGGAGACAGGCAATAAATAATAGGATACGTTAGAAGATTATAAATACTACAGAAAGAGGAAAGAGTTATGCAGTGTAAAGGCAAAATGAGGTGAAGAGTAGATGGGAATTTAAAATAGGAGAGAGTCAGGGTAGGCACGCTCAGGTGAACTGGAGCAGAAGGCTTTAAGGGAATGAGGGAGTGGAACGGGGCGGGAAATGGTGTAGTGTGTGAGGCATGAAGTCGCCAGGGCAAGAACTATCTCCGGGGTGTAAGTTTACCCGATAGGGCCAATTTTGTCTTTGGAAAATTCAGTATCCAACGATATCCTTCGAGAATATGCCGATAAGTGTGTATCTGAGCAATAATTCTGCTTCTTCCAATGAGAATTTAAGTCGGTACAACTGTTTGCATATTCATGAATGTCATTCAAGAATAACGAGCATGAAAATACCTAGACTATGATTTTCAAGAAGTTTGTTAATTTGTAGAAGTAATCTCATTAAGGGGATGATTATACATCTGAGTTACTAAGACATTCCAGAACATTTGAATTTCTGATAGGATCTCTTGTGAAATAAGTTAAGGCAGTCCGTAGATAGAAGATTATAAGGTTACCATGGTAGAGTCTTGAATTAAGACAGATCTAAAAGTAGCTTGACACTAGAGATGAATTTATTTAATCTTTTTTACAAAGAAGGTGTGTGCTGTTCTTTCAGGATTTCCTCTTGCAAACCTAGACTTGAATATACAAAAGCAAAGTCTGGTTCTTCAAGAATTTAGCAGGATTATTCCTGAACTGGAGACATAATTTGATTTCCTACAAGCACATTAATTCTGCTTCACTTGCAAATTGGTTTTAGGTCCAAATTGCGAAAGAAAGATAATAATTCCTGACAAGGACAAGGAAATAGGTTTTCCATTTTCTTCCTGAGTCAGCAAGAGAGTGTTGGACACAAGTGACTTTCTAATATATATTTCTCTAAATGTACATATTAAGAAGCAAAGTCTAATGGTAATGTGGAAATCAGAACTTTATTTTTAAAAAGGCAAATGAAAATGAATACAGCTTTCAGACTAAAAAAGGAACTAACTTAAAAATATATATATTCTGGGGCACCTGGGTGTCTCAGTGGGTTGAGCCTCTGCCTTCAGCTCAGGTCATGGTCTCAGGGTCCTGGGATCGAGACCCACATCAGGCTCTCTGTTTGGCAGGGAGCCTGCTTCCTCTCTCTCTGTGCCTGCCTCTCTGCCTACTTGTGATCTCTGTCTGTCAAATAAATAAAATCTTAACAACAACAACAACAGATATATATGCTGTGACAACTTCTATTGCCATTAAAAAAAATTAGGTCTTTTACTGCAGGGCTTAAGTGAGTTGAGGTGAATTTGATATTTTCAATCAATAGGCCAATCCCAATTTTAGGAAGTCATCATAAAGCAGAAACATAAACATTTCAAAGGTAAGTTTTCTTTTTGGACACAAAACACAAATAGACATTTCCCCAAAGAAGACCTACAGATAACCAGCAGACACATGAAAAGATGCTCAGCATCACTCATCATCAGGGAAATGCAAATTAAAACCACAAGGAGATGTTACCTCACACCTGTCAGAATGGCTAAAATTAAAAACACAAGAAACACCAAGTGTTGGCGAGGATGTGGAGAAAAATGAACCCTTGTGCACTGTTGGTGGGAATGCAAACTGGTACTGCCACTGGAAACTGCTACTGGCAGTAGCATACTGTGGAAAACAGTATGGAGTTCTCTCAAAAAGTTAAAAATAGAACTACCCTATGATCCAGAAATTGCACTAGTGGGTATTTAGCCAAAGAATATGAAAACACTAATTTGAAAGGATATGTGCACCCATATGTTTATTGCAGCATTATTGACAATCATCACATTATGGAAGCAGACCAAGTGTCCATCAATAGATGAATGAATAAAGCAGATGTGGTGTACAACCGACTGGATCACCCAGGTGCCCCCCCCCCCCAATATAGTAACCAGTCTTAAACAAAAAATGTCAGATCCTAGTTGGAGTTGAGGGGGAGGGAGGCTGGCATCAAAAAAGGGAGCCAGGATTGGAATTCCCATTAATGGCAATTTAGTAACTCAATGTTGGTCCCTTGGTGGCTCTCTGGAGGCCTCCCGAGGAAGTGTATGTGTGGGTGGTGGTGGAAAATTAGATAGATGACCATTTTCTTCAACTTTCTAACTGCTCAGTGGTGCTATGACAATGGAGACAGTTTAAGAGGGTTTGCAGGGGCTGGTCCTCTAACATTCATCTGCCAGTTCACATTTTCTGACTAAATGCTTTCACCAGCTAACCTTACATGTTTCTTAGTATGGACCACTGACCACGTGCCTCAGAAGCTCTTGAGGTGCTTGTTAAGACTGTGGATTTCACCTCAGACCTTCTGAATGTAGAAGAGTGCTATGGTCTGAACGCTTGTGTCCCCCTCAGAATTCATGTAGAAATCCTATTTATTTATTTATTTATTTATTTCTTCTTTCTTTCTTTTTTAAGATTTTATTTATTTGACAAAGAGAGAGAGTGAGAGAAGGAACACAAGCAGGGGTAGTGGGAGAGGGAGAAGCAGGCTTCCTAGTGTGCACGGAGCTGGATGCGGGGCTCTGTCCCAGGACCCTGGGATCATGACCTGAGCCAAAGGCAGAGACACTTAACGACGGAGCCAAAGGCGCCCCTCATGCAGAAATCCTAACCTCCAATATGATAGTGTTAGGAGGTAAGGCCTCTAGGAGGTGATTAGATCATGAGGGTGGAGCTCTTCTGAATGGAGTTTGTGCCCTTAGAAAAGGGGCCCCAGAACGATCCATGTGAGGTCAAAGAGAGAAGGCAGCTGTACGTTCTTATCAGACAATGAATCTGCCAGCATCTAGATCTGGGACTTCCCAACCTCCAGAACTGTGAGAAAAATTTCCTTTATTTAAGCAACTCAGTCTGTGGTATTCTATGATAGCAGTCTGAATAAAGAACAAAGAGTAGCTCTGAAAGTCTGTAGTTAAACATGACTTTTAGGAGATTTTTAGATTGAGGTCTGACTTGAAGAACATGATTATTTAGCTTCATGTGGTCAGCCACCATCATCCCTAACCCTCTGGATTCTTCAATTTCCTATTCCAAAGATAACACAACTTTCCTATAGAGCAACATCTATTATATCCTACAATCAAATAAAAAAAATTTCTGGCTAATATCCTGTTTACAAAAATATATATATATATATCAGTGTAGTACAACTGGGAAAGACTTTGAAAGAGAGGAAAACAAAAGGAATGGGCAAATGCATCAACAATACAGACAGCACCTTGCACTTTTTTTTTTTTTTAAAGATTTATTTATTTGACAGAGAGAAATCACAAGTAGACAGAGAGGCAGCCAGAGAGAGAGAGAGAGGGAAGCAGGCTCCCTGCTGAGCAGAGAGCCCGATGCGGGTCTCGATCCCAAGACCCTGAGATCATGACCCGAGCCGAAGGCAGCGGCTTAATCCACTGAGCCACCCAGGCGCCCCAGCACCTTGCACTTTAATTGCCCTGGTACCTTGGTAATGGAAGGTCAGCCCACGACTTACGAAGCTTCTGAAGTGGCTCACTTATGTGAGAATTTAACAAAAACACTGACTCAGTCAAAGATTCCTTGCCCTTTTAAACAAAGCTGAAACCTAGGAACAACGTATTTACTCTTCTTCATTAGTAATGAGCTACTTCCGGTAAAATGTAATTTTCCAGGAATTGCTTTAAGGGTGATGATTTAATAACAGAGACCAAAGTTATTTACTTATCTCCTAATTAACAAAAATTTGCAAAGCCTTATGGTTTATGGTACAAAACTTTGCTGAATTAGTATTACTGAGAGTTTATCTGGGCTCAGAGAAAAGGGAATCCCAATTCATTCATTCTTTCATACCATTACTCACAAATATTTTCAATAAGTCATTAAGTGCTGTGTGCAAGCTATTGAAGAGAGCTCACAAAACAGACGTCTTCCCCTGTTCCCTGGAGACTTTAACATCTTTTGGAGGTAACAGACAAATACATGGAAAAGTGGAGAATAAATAATAAGGAAATATTCAAAGAAGAAGAAGGAGGAGGAGGAGGAGATGGAGGAGGGGGAGGGGAATGCGCTCTAACTCAGATTAGACAGGATGAGAAGGTGGGTTGAAGCAGCTTTGGGCAAAGAGCCAGAGTCAAGAAAGAAAAGCACATTCCAACTTTACAAAATTTAGTGTGCTTGACTTTGAAATCCAGAGTAGGTTGGAGACCACTAAGCTGAATGTCCAAGAAGCAGGTGGAAGCAAGATCATGAGAGCTTTTATAGATCATGTTAAAAAGTTTCTTTTTAATCCTAAAACCAATGGGGAGCCACTGAAGAGATTGAATGAATGAAGTCAACATGCTTTCATTTGTGATCTATGAAGATTCTTCACTGATTAAAAAAAAATTGAGGAGCTTGAGTTAGTCTTGAGTAAGGGAGTGGCAGAGGTTTTAGATAAGAGAAGGGCAGGTCCTGGAACTTAGGAAAAGGCAGGCGAGAGCAATGTAGTTACAGGTAGTTTTCCTGTCTGCACCCTCCCAGCAGGGGGTGGGGTGGGGGTGGGGTGGGGGGCGGTGTGTCCTTTCACAGTAACCTATCATATGGTCAAATGTCTGGTGTGTGAATGTACAAAATTAATCAGGTGTTTTCTGCAAGACTCCACTCACACATTTCTGTGCTGAGCATATAGCAAAGTATAGTATTTCCTCATTGGTTTGTTGCTTATCGTGTTCTTAGATATAAAATTATGCCCCCTCCCATCACGTGTCAACCACCGGTATGCAGGTTAGTTATAGGACTAAGAAAACAGTCATCCATGTTTCCAGTCAATAAGACAGAACATGTAAAGGCAAGTTCTCAGCTTACCTGGAATACATTTTTTGAAAATCTAAGAAAGGCTGTACTGCTGAGGATAAATAAAGCATGTCACTGAGTCACCAGGATTTTATATTCATGCCTTAAAGAACTTTAGAAAGTACGGATTTGTGCTTCTTTTTCCTACCTAGTTACAGACCTGACTTCTGGGAGTAGCCATCTTGCAGCCATGAGAAAGGACGGTGGCGTAGAGAGACTAGCTGAGCCTGGTTTTCTGATAACATCACTGAGCTGCCTCACCAACTCTACTCTAGACTTTTGTTGAATGAAATAAGAAAATCCCCCTACTTAATGAAGGTTCTATTAGTTGATTTTCTGTTCTTTCCGGCCCAACACTCTTAATAGCCTCGATTTCTATTGAAACTTCTTTGAACATCATGTACCAAATTCTGTTGCTGCTGACACTATGTGGGATTCTGTGGTGATTTAATAACACGGATGAGAACCAGCAAGCCATTACCTCCAAAACCTAAATTCTGTTTGTTTGTTTGTTTGTGTATAAAAGATTTTATTTATTTATTTGTCGCAGAGAGACACAGCAAGAGGGAACACAAGCAGGGGAAGGGAGAGAGGGAGAAGCAGGCTCCCTGTTGAGCAGGGAGCCCGATGTGGAGCTCCATCCCAGGACCCTGGGATCATGACCCAAGCGGGAGGCAGACACTTAATGACTAATGGCCATTCACCCAGGGCCCCAACCTAAATGTTTTTAAAGTGACATGTGTTTAACCGTCTACGAAGATGCTAAACTCGCAGATCCATGGGAGTTGTGTTATTACGAAAAAACAGCAGGAAAACAAAACGCAGAAAACTCTCTGCACACATGCAGGGCATTCTGGTCACAATTCTTCTTTAGTCGAGCTTGACTGATCAAGTGTTAAAAATGATGGAGCCCTGATATTCAAGCAGAAGCAACATAAGGATCCAAGGGAAAGTGGCTTCCCAGAAAAACAGAAGGGAAAATGTTTTGTGGACAATTTTAGGCACACTGAAGTTGCACAACAGTAAGTACTGCACACGCGCGTCACAAGTGTCAGTCATCAGGGGCCGGACGGTTTACTTTAAGCAAACATAATTATGTGGGCTGAAGGCTGCAACAGCTATATTTATTCTAAGGTACGACCTGTTTGGCTGGCTTCAGATTTTCAGAGTTGTTTCTATGCACATGACTAGAAATCGTTTTTATATCAAAGACAGCAGATTTATATTTGTGCATGAGTGTATATTTATATTGGCATTTAAATGCATATAAACACAGCAAAGCACATCTTTCTGTTCAAGGAGATGGTATGTGAGTTTAACACAGTATAAGGATCCTTTGAGACTTCTTACTCCCACTTACCTGGAGAAATTCTGGGGGCACCTTTCCTTCATTTTCTTTGTAACAGAATCTTTTATAGTTAAGAAAGCCTTCTAAATGATTAATTTGTATAGTATGTGTAGGGTCTATACCTTGGACATTGGACTGAAAATAATGAATCACTTATGATATGTCTGCCACTGTGATTTTCAACTCCCCGCAAACCACCTGTCGCTATGCACTTACTGATTCAAATTTGCCCAGAGAGACATTCAGTTCTAAAGCAGGGAGACAACACATTCACCGCAAGGACTAGAATGGTTTCGGCTGCCTACTCTAGACTTGGGTGAATTATTTTTTAAATCAGGATTGTTCAAATTGTTTGTTTGGACTGATTAAAACTGGGCAGAGGATTTCCAAATCCCTAATTCATTTGAAGACATGTAGGCAGTCTTTTCTCTAGAGAATCAAATCACCTTTTACCACATGATGAGTATAAAATTATCAGCTGCAAATCCAAGTGAGTGCAGTGCATGTGAATAAAGAGGTAAGATCAAAGTCTCCAGCTGATGTGTTTACTTAAAAGTATTAAATACATATAGTTATAAAAATTACCTGGGAAGTCCGTTTAAAAAGTCAGAAATTCTAATGCTCTAGGTCCTATGGTGGTGAAGAGGACCCAAAAATATGAATGTTAGCAATAGCTAAATGATATAGGAGGTTCCTGTGGACCCCACTTTGAGAAACACTGGTCAGTACTGTTCTAGATGCCAGAAACACAAACCCCATACAGCTCACTCTACTGAGATAGACAAGTAAACAATTTTACGATGCATTTTACACATCCAGAGAGGTATGGAGAAGATAGGAGAAGGCATCAAAATGTGGGCAGAAGGGTAATTCTCCTGCAGAAATAATCCCATTTTTTCTCTAACCAGTAGAACTAGAGAATGGGAGGAAGCATGGTGGGGACAAGCCTGAGTGGGAGTTGGTGGGGGACAAGCACTGGGGAGTTTGGGCTAATTAGCACAGGTTCCGGGAGTGGGAAATGAGGGTGTTAAGATGAAGTACTATCTTAAATGAGTTTTGTGCCTGCATGGGCCTAATTTTAACTTTTTACCCTGAACGTACAGGAGGTCATTCAGGGTTGAAGCAGGAGAGGCAGAGTCAGATTCAATTTTAAGAAAGGCCACCAGGGGGCGCCTGGGTGGCTCAGTGGGTTAAGGCCTCTGCCTTAGGCTCGGGTTATGATCCCAATGTCCTGGGATCGAGCCCCGCATCCGGCTCTCTGCTCAGTGGGGAACCTGCTTCCTCCTCTCTCTCTTTCTGCCTGCCTCTCTGCCTACTTGTGATCTCTGTCTGTCAAATAAATAAATAAAATCTTTAAAAAAAAAAACCCAAAAACAAACAAACAAAAAGGCCGCCAGGCAGCAGCAACACAGAGGGCCTCTGGGAGGAACATAACCTGAGGGAGGTGGAAAGGCAGGTAACTAACTGCCCTTCTCCTCAAGAGAAAATGCCTACAGTGCTGAAGACAAACAGGTGAATGCCATCTAGAAGGCAGTAACCTCTCACTGTAATCGTTCCCTATGTTTACTGAAATGATTTCATCACCATGGAAAAACAGAGGTCTGAAAACAACTAACTTAATTTGGGAAGAGAGGCAAAAGAGAAGAACAGATGAATCTTGAGTTTCTGGTTTGTCTGTCTTGGTAGCTGGTGTTAGTTCAGTGTGTGGTGAGTAAAGAAATGGGAGTTCAGTATTTACTCCTAAGTAGTTAACGAGACTGTAGAACTTACTGGTAGAGATTGAAAGAGGGTATGGGACTTAGAAACGCCTGGGCTGAATGAAGGTACCTATTTGGGAGTCATCCATGCCTGAGCGGCGGTGGCTGAAGTCATGGAAATGAATAAGGTCATCCAAGGGGAATACACTAAAGGTCAACGTGGGGCCTAACTGGGAGGGGGGCACCACCATTCAGTGGGGAGGAAAAAAAGAAACAAGCAGGAAAGCATAAGAAGAGACAAAGGTAAAAAGAGAACCAAGGAGTGCTACGGGAGAAAGAGGGTCAAGTGTCACAGAGCAATCAAGTCAGTTAAGTGCTGATACAGAGAGTGTTCCATTGGGACCCGGAGTGCCTATCAGCGCTTCCTCTATGAATGGCTCATTCATTTCTTCAACAAATATTTACCAAAGTCTCCTGAGTGCTTGGTGCCGTGCAGATAAACCTCAAGCCTCAAGGACAGTCTCATCCTACTTTGAAAGCATAGTGAAATCATTTCCATTTCCTTACAAAGGTTACGCTACATTAAGATGTGAACAGGAATGGAATTTGTATGCAGAGGAGATCCCAGGAGCCTGGGAAGAAAGTAAGGAAGGGAAGAAAAGTCAAGGTGGCTTGATTGGCAAATCCTGGCCCTAGTTTCTGCTTATCCCTTTACTTAACACCCCCCCCCCCCAACCCCCGCATCTACTTAGGAAGCAAAGTCCTAGGCTGGAGAGAAGTAATTATTTCCCAATATGTTCTTTTGGTATTGAAAGAAGAAAATTAAGGCAAGAAAGAAAAAGTTAAAGACTCCAAATGAAACTAACATATTTCTGAGCCGACTACACTTCACAGAAACCTTGTCTCATAATTAATTAGCACTGATTAAACTTTTTATTTTTTAAAAACAACGAGCCTTTTCATTTTTATTACTCAACAAAGGTTCCATTTTGTTATTTAGCTTTCTGACTCTGTGCATGCTCCTTCAACACTTTCACAATTTTCTGCTGCTGAATAAGGAAGGCACTTTTGAATTGGTCACATATTTCACACACATGGATCCAACATAGGCCTTGTTGACCTTTTATTTTGTTTAAGTCTTACATATGGAGTCCCAAAGTTGGCCTGGGCACACATCATATGTGGACTCTGCTGCCTTCCAAAACATCTTGGTATAGAGATTAACAGTGAGCTGGGATTTTATCACCTTGGATTTGAGAGAGCCTATATCAGATATAGGCTACAGTGATAGCTTTGAGAGCCTACAATGATAGCTTTGAGATGTTGTATTGGATGATAGCCTGCAATGGTGTAAGTCAAAGGCTGGGCCATGCTAAAGGCCTCTAGACACTGTCCTGATAACATCTGGAACAATGATAGAGTAAATCCTGTGGTTACTTCATTTATCCATTCATTTGTTCAGAAAATACTTCAGGAGCTTCTGCTAAAGATTGTAAGTATCAAAGAGATGAAGTCCTGGGGCATCTGAGTGGCTCAGTCAGTTGAGCAGTCAACTCTTGATTTCAGCTCCGGTGGTGATCTCGGGCTATGGAATAGGCTCCATGTTGGCCTCCGTGCTTGGTGTGGAATCTGCTTGAGATTTTCTCTCTCCCTCTGCCCCTCCCCCGATTACTTTCTATAAATAAATAAATAAGAAAGAAAGAAGGATTTGGGGGTGGGTGAGATGAAGTCCTGGGTCAGGAGGGAAAAATACATACCTATGTACATAGATAAGATCCTTGAGCTTGTGAAAACTACCTTCCCACGGGAGATAGAAACCAACAAGCAACCCAAGGCTCCACAACAATGTGCTAAAAATGTGTGTTATGTACAAAATCAAGGCATAGGAATGACAGGGCTTCATCAGCATGGTGATCAGGAAAGGCCGTTCATGCATGGAATAGAAATATATGAAAATAAATGTTTGAAATGATTAGGGAGAATCTATGTGGCTCATGACTGTTGCCTGGTTCTGATCCCTGCAATGTATTGTTTCTGTCAGTCTACCAGCTGCCAAACACCATTAAACTTGGTTAAAGGCCTCAGAGTCTCCTAACGAGTCGTAACTATCACACATGGAAGAACATGGTCAGTCATAATAAAATTATTAAGCCCACAGAGTGAAATCAGCTGACGGAGGAATTATTTCCGGCTATAAGGAGATGCCTTTGGAAGGACTAGCACAAAGACGAGGATGGGGAATGGTGGAGATCAGGAGGATAGCATTCCAGAATGAAGAAAGGGTATGGAACAAGGGCTAGAGAATGTCTGTCCAGAGGAGGATTATTCCAGATTGGATAATGTGTTCAATGTCTGAAAGTGATGATGTGGGAAATAAGGCAGAAGAAGGAGCCTGGGAAAGAACAGTGCAGGGCCGTGAATTCCAGGCTACAAACGAGCGGCCTTTCATTTTACTTCTATTCACTAACAGACCTGGAATGGGGAACCCGGGACCCTCCTTTGTAAAAATGTAGATGTAAGACTGGACGAAGAGGAAAGCATCACCTTAAGGCCGTCAGAAAGTCACTGAAAATCATCTCAGCATGCCTAATGGAGATGTTTGAAATTGCAGCAGACTCGACTGTTGCTGAGACTTTCGAGGTGCTGCACGGAGAACCTGACCGGGATTTCTCCTTCAATATTCAGTTACAGAGGAGGAAGCTGTGAGGTTAAGGAAGTTGCCCAGGGTTACTGAACTAGCAAGTAGTAGTGTCCTGGCTTCAAACCAACCTCACTTCAAAGCCAAGGTCAGCATCGTGGAGGATGAAAATTGCAAATGAATTAGGAAATCTGAGTAGTCAGAGTCCCATGTAATGAAGCTCCACAAAGACAGTTTTGGGTCGCAGAGTAGGAGTCCAGGCAAGAAGAGAAGGCACTACAGATTTAAAAATGGGTAAGCTCAGAGGCAGGTAAAGGACCTCGCAGGAAGGAGCCTATGACCCGATGGACTGCCCTGCGGGGCTCTCTCTTCCTTCCCGCCTCCTTTCCTCCCTCTCTGGCTTCCTATAATCAACCTCAATCATGGCCTCCTGGAAGAACAAAGAAGTAATCCTGTTCTCAGCAGTGTCTGTCAACACTGGGCACCAGAGGGAACTTCGAGTTCGGAGAAGATCCTCAAAGATGAGCAAGAAGTCAAAATATTAGGTCTATAAAGAAATATCATAGGGAACTGGGAGAAGGCTGACCGCAGTTTGGTATGAAGTTTCCAAAGAACTGACCTCTATCTTCATTAACATCACACAACCTCGATTAGATGTTAAAACTGTGAGTCCAGTAGAAAAAGGCGTCTTTCTTCTCAACTTGGATGTGGGGTTAGGGTGTTAATTTAATCAGCATAATGTAAATGATTAAGTCTGGTTAATATGAAAGATATCTGTAGTGGGCTTCTTCAAAGCACTGATCAGGGAGACTGACTACACATTCACAAACTGACGGAAATCGACCCTAATACATTCCTGTCTCTCTATGAATGTTGTTTCACAAGGAGTCCTGCATTAGGGAAAATCAATGCAGTACTTCTAAGTTTCATATTTAAGTTTACTCATTGGTAAAGTTAAAGGCTGTGCTTACAGTTCTTCTGAGTAGAATTCCCACAATGGTTTTGTCTTTTTTTTTTTTTTTTTAAGATTGTATTTATTCATTTGAGAGAGAGAGAGTGAGAGAGACAGTGCGAGCATGAGGGGGGTGAAGGGCAGAGGGAGAAGCAGACTCCCTACTGAGCGGGGACAGCCTGCTCGGGACTTGATCCCGGGACTCCAGGACCACAACTGGAGCTGAAGGCAGACGCTTAACCGACTGAGGCACCCCGTGGTTGGTCTTTAATAAAAAATGTTCACTGTATGTTGAGTACGTTTTTGAAGACATTAGAAACGTAAAGTTGTCATACAGTTTGCCCCATTATCCACAAAGCTAGGACTGATGACGTATTCTGTTGATGGACAGATATAGTTACCTAAATTAGGAGCAATCAGCACTTCCTCATAAACTGAATTATAGACTGGAGATGTAGTCCTGGAATCAGTTTATGAATATTTTCTTATTTACCCAGAATAACTAATTCTTGTAGGATCTGCCAGCAATCTCTAATTATACCAGCTGCACCCAATACCCACAACGAACAATGTTATTTTACCCTCTCAAAAATATTATTTTATCCTCTGAAAGCTGGTTCAAGGTCAGCTGTGGTTTTCTGAGTTTCATATCCCCTTTGTGTTTCAGGTCATCAGATTGGTAATTTACTTGTAAGGCTGCTGTTTGAAGCCGAATTAACAAAATGAGCCATAATATTACAGCCACCCTATGTCCCCCTACAGAGCACAGAGAGAAGCTGGGAGAAAAGTAGAAATGAAGAACTAGGGCCTGAAAATGAAGTCTTACAACAGCCATGTCCAGATATCTCCAGAATTGTCATTTAAAAAGCTGTGGGGGCGCCTGGGTGGGTGGCTCAGTCGGTTAAGCGACTGCCTTAGGCTCAGGTGTGATTCCGGAGTCCCGCATCAGGCTCCCTGCTTGGTGGGGAGTCTGCTTCTCCCTTATCCCTCCCCGCTGCTTGTGCGCACTCTCTCTCTCCTTCGCTCTTTTTCTCAAGTGAATTGAAAAATAAAAACAATAAAAAATAAAAAACGGTGGAACTCCCCCAAATGCATAAATCCTACCTTTCTTGGTTGGAAGGCCAAGGGTGCCATGGAAATATGCACACACATCAAAGCCTGGCAGTGTTACCTTTGTAACACTGGGGACACCTTTGTAAATTTTAAGGTTTGGTATATTCTATGTATTACATAAGGTTTTTGTTTTGTTTTGTTTTGTTTTTAATTTATTTGACAGAGGGAGAGGGAAACACAAGCAGTGGGAGAAGCAGGCTTCCCGCTGAGCAGAGAGCCTGACATGGGGCTTGATCCCAGGACCCTGGGATCATGACCTGAGCTGAAGGCAGACGCCTAATAACAGCCACCCAGGCGCCCCTATATGTATTATATATAATCAAGAAATATAATAAAATGAATTTCTTCGGTTTCCTTAGGAGACTGGACATCAAGAGAACTTCAGGCTAGACTTACAGGTTAATAAGGGGAAATTTTAGTTCCCTCCAGCCCTAGAATTCAGTGATTTCTTTGTCTTAGAGCCTGGATGACTGGCTAGTTGCCTTTAGTGATTTTCCATTTGATGGCTGCTTCCTCTTAAGAAGTTCAAAACTGTGACTAACTTTCTTTGGGCAAAGTAGGAAAGCAGAGGTCAAAGTCAATCAGAAATGGAGCAAATTCACCTGGAGAAAAGGACAGTTTCATTCTGAAGCACAAGCCTTGCTCAAGGTCTTAGGATCTAGCTTGACTTCTCTTTCTTCATGGCCTCACCAGAAGAAAGCAAGCTAATATAATGTTTGCATATTGGCATTAATGAGACATATATAACTTAATCCCACAGACACTTACTAGACACCTATTATCTGCCAGACTCTGTGCCTGGTGCTGGATGCACAGTACTGAAAACGAGAGGCACCACTGTGAGCCTCGCAGAGCTCGTTCTGTTGAAAAGGGGAGAGATAGACACTAACAAATAAAAATAACCCACATTAAAAAGAAAAGCCACAAGCCCCAAATGGCGTTCTTTAGGCCAGGCCAAGTCACCAAACCCCGGCTTCATACCCAACCTGGCTGCAGTTTCAACCGCCACTAGAGATCTAAGTATTAAACTGACAATCAGGAATTTTCTAGTAAATACCAATGAAGTAAGCTGTCCCTCGGGCCTTGGCCTTTCTAACTCTCTTACTGCAGCCTCCTCCTTATATCCACCTTCCATTGTGTATAATACAGAGCCCCCCTCCCTTTGATAGATGGGACGCTGCCTGGTACTTGAATAAGTAAGAGCCAATTAGATCTTCAAATTTACTCCGTTGAATTTTGTTTTTTAACACTGACTATGATGTGGTTTTGAGAGAAAACTCAGCAGAGTCCCAAGAGAGAATGCTCGTGGGCAGGGAGCCCTTGAAAGGGAGGATGAGAGCATCTTCCTAAAGTGCTGGCCTTGAGGAGAATGAAAGAGCATTCCGGGGAGAAGGAACTGCTTACTGGCAAGCCTCAAAATTAGCTTGGTTTGGGGGTGCCTGGGTGGCTCGGTGGATTAAGTCTCTGCCTTCGGCTCAGGTCATGATCCCAGCGTCCTGGGATTGAGCCCCAGGATAGAGAGGCAGGCAGAGGGAGGTGGGTGGGGTAGGAGACTCCCTGCTGAGAGAGCCTGATGCCATGCGGGGCTTCATCCCAGGACGCTGGGATCATGACCTGAGCTGAAGGCAGGGGCTTAATCCACAGAGCCACTCGGGCACCCCTATTTGACTGAGAATTTGATACACATTTTTATCCTCATATGGGGCTGGGGGCTGTCCATATTTTACTTCCCAGAGATAGGCAGACATGTGCAGAAAATCAGTGACCTCCGTATTATGCTTTTCCTTATTCAAATCTATTTTCCCTCCAGTTATTTTTGCCTCTTAAAGATTTTTTTTTGGGGGGGGGGGCTTACAAATACACTTTTAGAGAATAATCATGCACGTAAAAATGTTTGCCCTTACCCTGCTGGCCTGGACCTTTTCTCTTAACATGTCTTACTCTTTTTCTCTTTTTAGAAATGATTTGGAAGAAAAGAAGGGAATGACTATGTAGTCAACACTGCTCTCTCTCCCTCCCTTCCTCTCTCTCTCTTTCTTTTCTTTTCTTTTTTTTTTTTTTTTTTTTTTTTTTGATTTTATTTATTTATTTGAGGGAGGCAGAGAGACAGAGTGAGTGCATGCAGGGGGAGGAACAGGGGGAGAGGGAGAAGCAGACGCTCACTAAGCCTGGAGCCTGACTCGGGGCTCAATCCCAGAACCCTGGGATCCTGACCTGAGCCGAAATCAAGAGTCGGACACTTAACTGACTGAGTCACCCAGGTGCCCTGCATTTTTTCACATTCCTAAACTAACTCTTCCCCCTTCCCAAGTCAGCTTTGGCCAGTGCTGTCATTTTAGCACGTTGCTAGTCTCTCACATGACCAAAACAATCTCCGTTATTGCTAAATTTTCATGGAGAAAACTCAGAACACAGCAGTTGGCTATAAACTTGTTTCTGATATCTAAGTGCTGGATGTGCGTTGTCCTGTCCCTTCCTCTTCTTGGCAGAACATTCACCTAACCTGCCTCTTAGTCATTAGGCATTTTGCGGGACAGCTCTGTCACCCTGGTTGCTTGGTATCACTGCCTAACAGGTGGTGATGGTTTGTGACTTCCCTAGTCCCCGACTGCCACAGATGGGGCGAACTCACTCGCTCATTTACTTGGGAAGTGCTGGGTTAGCTCATGTGGCCTTTATTCCCCCCACCACTATGGCGATGGACAGAACTAGCACTTTCTATATGCCCCAAACTTGACTTTGTGTTCCCAGGGAGGTGGAAAAGTGGGGATTTTTTTCTTTTATTCCTTTTTCTCCCCCAAGCCAGAGGAAGATTGAACTCAGTCTTTATTTCTGCAACTGTTGCAATGATCAAGTGCTTCCTGGCCCTCACTTCTAAACTTTGTGCACTTCAGTAGCAAATTCTAACCAATCTCTATCATTTATTCTGCTAGGAAGAACGGATATTGACTCTGAGACTCTAGTTCTTTTTAATTTTTTGGATAGTTTTTCTGCCTTCAATTCTGAGCACTTCTTCATTGCAGCCAAAACATATATTTTTTAAATGAATTCTTAAGGTTATCAACTAATACTCAAAAATCTTAGCAATGTCGGAGTGAGATAGAACATGTCCCTATTGCCCAAGTGCCTTCAATAATTACTTGTTAATTGCAATCCAGGGTCATAGTTTTTAATGTATATATTAAAGTGTTCAAGATGTACCTAAAGTTTAATAAAATATAAAAAATACTGTGCATATTCTTTTATTATCCATTAAAGTCACCCCTTGAGCACCATAAAAATACCATAATTTGGTATGGTTTTTGGACTGACTAGTTTTTCTAATTTTTTTAGAAACCTTTTTTATTCTGACCTTAATAGATAACATGTGAAGAGACATTTGACAACAACTTTTTGAGAGTATAATAGCAGTAATATCCCTCTCTTGACTCTTCAAAGAATACAAAGCCTTAGGATCTCTTTCTACAAGTGGTTTGCAACCTGCTCAAAGAGCTTAAAATTTGTCTGAACAAAATATTGACCTAAGTTTTCTTATCGCTATTGACAAACTGTTAAATGTATGGGTTTTAATGGCCCACCACCAGAATTAAAATTAATCATTCAACTCGTTCTCATTACTCTTTGTTTGGGGAAAACTCAATCCACAGTAACTGATTCACCCTGAAGAATGAATGACCGACAGCTGTCATTTTTAATCTTTTAAAGCTGCATGGGTCAGAGCCCTGGCAGCACATTAGAATCACCTGGAAAGTTTTTTTTTAAACTACAGGATCTGAGAACTGACTTTAAGAGCATCTGATTTATCTGGGGAAGGACTGGGACGTTGTTTTTTGTTTGTTTGTTTTGTTTTTTGTTTGTTTTTTTTAAATGAGGTGTATGTTCCATTAGTTTCAGGTGTATGACAAAATGGGCCATTTTATCATACACCAGTGCCCAGGTTAACTTTAATACTCAGCCCCAGAACACCTGAAGGACACTCACAATGCTCCTGAAGAACACAGCACAGTGGTCCACTGGGGCCATATACTCAGAAAAGGATATGCCAGAAAAGCCAGGGGCTGCGGAAGTGGATGATCTGAGGGAGCACTACAAATGCCTTGTCTTGAGAATCCTTATAGAAGTATTTGAATTTTAGGAGTACAGTATTAGTGTTGTACTAGTATAAAAGAACCTTCAGCTGCATTGGAATTTTAGGTGAATTTTTACAAGAATTTTAGGTGAATTTAGACAAATTCAACAGATGGGGGAGAATATACTTTGAAACAGAATGACAACCATACAGTTTAGCCCTGAGTTTGCCAGACTTCACTTTCAACTTTTCGATAAATTGGTCCTGCTTCTCTGATCACCTTCCCTTGGCCCAATTCTGAACCAGCAACTTGCCCCTCAAATTTCCCACCTCTTTCTCAGTGGCTCAGGGGCTCTGGGAAAGTACCTTATTCGCTGACTGTTACCCATCCTTGTCTGCCCACTTATTAGTGGCATTAGGGCCTCTTTTCAGCTCTTACCAAATATGACCAGTGCCCTTCGTATCCCATGGCCCACTGGGATCCCTGTCACCTTTGGCAGGCTGACAACAAAAAAAGAAACTTGATATGGATCGGAGAAATTCTTGGGTCCTTACCCAATTCCTTCCTCATTTGATGGAAATGCCTCCTTTTTCATTCAGATATCATAAAATTCCTGATTCTGAAATAAGTAGCTATTCTCTCTAATAGAAACAAAATTTTTTATTTTCAAAGGGATATTTCCTGATTGAATTACCCAAATGGGTATTATCTTAAAAGTAACAGGTCTTTTTTTTCTCTATTTCATCTTGAAATAAGTTCGTTCTCACATTCCCAGAGCCACCATTTCTGCTATAACAAGTGGGGAATGCATTTCTCAGCGGTTCTGGATATGGTGCTGCAGAGCTGGTTACTCTCATTTACCTGGTAAGTAGCCTGCTCATTCTAGAGACTTCCATCTCCAGAGAACAAGTTATTTTTTGCAAACAGTTTCAATGGTGAATGTTAGATCTGCAGATTTCTTGTATGTGGATTTTTAAAGACGTATCACTATTCAAGGTGATTTCACTTAATTTATTGTATTGCAAAAATGCAGCAACCCTGATACTATAAACTAGTTTTACAGATGAGGAAACACGATCAGAGTATATGTGACTTACATGGTGTATGAATTGCAGGGGGCAGGGCTGGGATCTGAGGCATATTCCACTAATGTTACCCTCTTCTTACCATTTCTTCAATCTGTTTTCAATAGCTAGGGACTAGACTTCAAAATCAAAAAGGTTTTGATTCCCTAGTATGTATATATATATACACACACATATATGTATATATATATGTATATATTTAAGTTTTTAGTTATTTAAGGAATCTCTATAACCATGTGGGGCTTGAACTCACGATGCCAAGACCAAACACTACATGCTCTCCTGAGGGAGCCGGCCAGGCGCCCCTCCCAGCTTTATATTTTAAGAAGATTTACTGCATTCCTAATTTTTACTCCAGGCAAAAAGATATATATTTTTTTGTTTTTCGTTTATTTTATTTTCTTAAGGAGGTCCTCTGTCATGCAGATTACTTAGTAAATTCCACTGGTGACTCTGGCATGAGAAGAACTCCTGATAATTTAGCAGCATTTGACTGGTGCTAAAGTGAAACTTGAAAATGCACGGAGCATTAGGTCGAGGGGTCTGACATCACTGCTAGTCATCCTTCAGCAGCAGTTTGGCCAGAGGTCATCAGGTGTCATTCATTTCTGGGATCTCTCCAGTCCAGGGATTGCATCGTGGACGTCCTGCCCCTTGCTACCTTGTAGCAATGTCCTGGGTTACAGGAATTTGCCTGACCTGCTTAACAGGACTTAACAGGGTTCCTTTTGCTCCCATTCTAACTAGCATTTACGAACATTCCTTACATTCCCACCTCTGTGCCTGTCTAAACTGTGGAATCTCTGCCATTTGATGTCATTTGTCTACTCCTCAGTCTTCCTAAAGAATTTCTGGGCAACTAGTTAAATGAATTAATGTAACGACCAGGAAGTTCAAATCTTCAACAGTAAGAATGAACTCTTGGTCTCTTGATAATCAACCTGCGCCTTCCTCTCTGGGTTAGATCGTGGCATTTCTTAATTCAGACTGGAAAAGTAAACAACATAATTACTGACTTTAGTTAATTCTTGCTTATTCCGCTTGGCTGGGAGCTTTGCTGGCTGTGTTGCCAGTTTTTCCAGTTATCAATCAATCCTACGATATACCTATTCTTCAATGTAACTCATCCTCAAATTGTGGTTTTACGTTTTGAAGAAATATTATACCTATGCTAAATCTTCTAAAACATACTGTAATGGCTTGCCCGTTATCTGTTAGACACCCTCTACCCGAGCATACACAAAATGAATTGTCTCTTTGTCAAATTCCATAGACCCTCAAATCTACCAATTAAAAGCTGATAACCTCTCTACCATGTGCCTATCAAGTGGGCAGTTCTTGTAGAGTGGACCATAATACTGTGTAAGGGACCTCAAACTCCTGATTCCAGGATTTGGTGAGGTCACATCATTAAAAAACAAAACAAACAAGCTCATTGGACATTGCTAGATGTGGAATATCTTATTGATGTCAGCTCAAATAAATGGCAGTGAGATTTTCATAAGAATTAGACTCCAGGGGCGCCTGGGTGGCTCAGTGGGTTAAGCCACGCCTTCGGCTCAGGTCATGATCTCAGGGTCCTGGGATCGAGTCCCGAGTCAGGCTCTCTGCTCGGCAGGGAGCCTGCTTCCCTCTCTCTCACTCTCTGCCTGCCTCTCCATCTACTTGTGATTTCTCTCTGTCAAATAAATAAATAAAGTCTTAAAAAAAAAAAAGAATTAGACTCCAGTGTTGGTTTTCATTTGTCTTTACAATAAATATTGTTCTATAGGTAGTTGATAAATATACCTAATTTTTCTATTGATAGTTTTCTCCACATATAATACACAATATATAATACACGTCTTCCAAGTGCTCTGTTAGTTCAATTATTCTTTAATGGCACTCCTGAATCTGTACAGAAGGTAAAAAAATTTCATGCTCTGATTCCATGTTTTACATTTATAGACTAAATGCCTACCAAGTTCAGAAGAAAAGAGCTAGGTTGTATAGGAATGCCCCATTCCAAGAAATGTCAGCCCTTCCTTAGGATGCCTAGAACTTTTCTACTTAAAGGGTAGGTAGCAATCAGCACCATTAGCATCATCTAAGAATCTATACATTTACATACTGATTTCCTGAAAATGAGTCCACATTTATCAGGATTCCTCAGAGGACTTGGATGCATAGTAAAATTGGAGCAATACTACGTTAGAAAGTTTAGCTTTCTATCAAGAAAACAATAACAACATGAACAAAAATAAGTCATTTTCATAATATAAGAAGATTGATCTTGAGAAAATTTTAAGTCAAGGAACTGACATAGCAATTTCAAAGTAAAAGTACTGATATCTGTCATAGAGGTATTCTCCGTGACCCACAGGATACTAACAATACAGTCGGTCACTTTTTGTTACAGATAAAAATTAGGTAGTTCCCTGCATTTTGATTCTACCCCCAATCCATAATCCTTATGTAGGTACTTTTATAAGAAATGGAGAGGCATGGGGAGTAGTTATGAATATTTTAGATGCTGGAAAAGATATCTTTCACTGTAAATCAATAAACTTGGCACAATGCCTATGGTATATTCATATAATGTAATACCATTCTAGCATTAAAGTCATGTTTGCTTACAACTATTTCCAATTTTTTGGTGATGAACGTTAACATTTTATCAAAATAGTCCTAATTCTCCTAATAGAACTGGAATAGTCAACCAACAGTGAAGTGATGAGCCCCAGAGAACACAGAAGACTCCTGAGGTCCTTCCTCAGTAGTCAGTGGTGGCCTTTCTCTTTCCAACCTTACACTGGTACCCTGTCTGCAGAGAGGATCCTAATTATAACGAGCTGGGGTGGATGCAGTTAGTGTCTTCCTACTTGGGTATTGCACAGGAGTGATCATTGCCAATAAAAATACATTTCATAGCTAACTCTTTAAACAGAGCCTCTTGGCTTTGAAAATTGAACTAATTCCAAATGGAACAACTGTAATCACTATGAAGAGAATGTCTGCCAAGAAATACATTATTAAAGATGGAAATTCCAGCACTTCAAAAGATCTAATTTTAGATGCCGGAATCCATCAACTGTTGAAATCTTTCTCTCTTGTCTTGTCACCAGGCAGTCACCTCCCTCCTTTTGGTCTGACTTGTATTCTCTGCATCAGTTCGCAGAAGTGCGTTAAAATCCTCATCTGAGGAAGCTGGTGTCCAGCATCTGGCAAAGCAAGAGGGTTCATGCCAGGTAGAACTGGAATTCAGGGAGGTTCAAGGCAGAGAGAAACATCCTGGCAGGGAGAAACGTCCTGGCTGGGACAACAGAACAGGCACAGTATATATAGTTCAACAACGTGGGGGTTAGACATGCCAACCCCTGTTACAGTTGGAAATCCATGTGTTAACTTTTGACTTCCCCCAACCAGATTTAACTACCAATAGCCTACAGCTGAACAGAAGCCTTACTGATAACATAAACAATTAACTTTGGGCGCCTGGGTGGCTCAGGGGGTTGGAGCCTCTGCCTTCCGCTCGGGTCATGATCCCAGGGTCCCGGGATCGAGTCCCGCATCAGGCTCTTTGCTCGGCGGGGAGCCTGCTTCCTCCTCTCTCTGCCTACCTGTGATCTCTGTCTATCAAATAAATAAATAAAATCTTTAAAAAAAAAAAGAACATAAACAATTAACGCATATTTTGTATGTTATACGTAATTAGATACCGGATTCTTACAATAATGTAAACTAGAGAAGAGAAAATGTTTACTAAGAAAGGGAGAGAAAATACACTTAGAGTACTGCACTTTTATTTATGGAAAAAAAAGCTGTATGTAAGTACACTCACGCAGTTCAAACCTGTGATGTTCAAAGGTCAACTGTAGAGAAAGATATGAGGCGATCACAATGAAGACAGAGCTCAGAGAACTGGCAGGAGTAAAGAAGAAAAACAAAAACCCAGCCCGTCTCTCGGGACCAAGGCAAGATCTTTTTCCAGCTGCTCAATCCCAATCCTCATTCCACAAGGTGAGAAACCCAAATATAATGGATACCCAGAAAGAAGGAATCCTGGCCAGCAGCCCCTACTCAGAACACGGAGGGAAGAATGCCACCAAGACCATTCTCAAACTGAGTCGTTTACCATAATAAGGGCGTCCGGTTAGGTTCTAGAAAGTGAATCAGTCTGTCCACCTTGAGATGATCATACAGGAGAATAACAACGATGAGAAAGAAACACAATTATAAGAGACAGAAAAAAACTTTTCGGAATAAAACAAATGTGAATATGAATTCTATGTGGACCACTTTCTGCTGTTTTCCTGTTAAAGAGTCTTCCTAACACTGATGTTTACCTGTCTACATAGAAAAATTTCCACTTGGGAAAAGACCTACGCAGAGTATTTTTTTTTAAAGATTTTATTTATTTATTTGACAGAGATCACTAGTAGGCAGAGAGGCAGGCAGAGAGAGAGAAGGGGAAGCAGGCTCCCGGATGAGTGGAGATCCTGATGTAGGGCTCGATCCCAGTACCTGATCATGACCTGAGCCAAAGGCAGAGGCTTACCCCACTGAGCCACCCAGGTGCCCCCACAGAGTATGTTTTAAAGCACCCCTGAGTGGATAAAGGAATTCATTATTTGGAAGACTAAATCTTATAGATTTGAGAGCTTAATTAAGCTTTCCTAATCAAATTCTTAGTTGAATTTTTATTTTTTCTTTAAAACGAGCACATCATGGGACGCCTGGATGGCTCAAGTGGTTGAACGTCAGCCTTTAATTCAGGTCATGATCCCAGGGTCCTGGGATCCAGCCCCTGAGTTGGGGGTCCCTGCTCAGCAGGAAGTCTGCTTCTCCTCCCTCTGTCTGTGCCTGCTGCTCCCCTGCTTGTGTTTGCATGAGCTCTCTCTCTTTGTCAAATAAATACATAAGATATTAAACAAAACAAAATGAAAAAAAAAAAAAAAAGAAGACTTTGGAATGGGAGATGCTGGCTTTAATACCTGCCTCTGCCACTTACTAGCTATATCATTTTGGGAGCCTACTTATGTCTTCCTTTTTGAGTTTCCTTATCAGTAAAAAGGAGAAAATAAGAGTTGTTACCTAGGAGTACGGTGAGGATTCATTTACGAGATTGTGCAGAATGCATTCAGTGGTCCATGAATGAATATTAATCTTATTAGAGAAATTGCAGCAGTCAACAAGAAAGTCATTACCTGAAAATATGAACATCTTTACATTTTAAACTGTATGGAAATCCTAGTGATAAAATAGAGACTTATCAGGGGCGCCCGGTGGGCCCAGTCAATAGAGCATATGTGATTCTTGATCTCAGGGTTGTGAGTTCAATCTCTACCTTGAGCGTGGAGATTACTTAAGGAAAAAAAAAAAATCTTAAAAATAGAAAAGGGAGATTTAGCTAATGCAGGGTAACAGTAAAATGAATATTCATATGAGGAGTATTTGAGTCTAAATAGTTGACTCCTATTAATTTGGACTCTTGGCACTCCCATATGCCCCCAAAATATTTTTGAAGTTTAATACTGATGGATCATACTATAATAAGAAACAGCTTTCTTTAGGCACTACAGATAGGTCACGCCTTACTTCACTCATCCCAATCCTGATCATGGACCCTTCTCTTCACAGATCATTGACTAAAGACACCATCAAAGAGGAAGTTGTTGAGGAAAAAAAATTCATCTGTCCTAATGGATTCTCATCAATTATTTCCCTGGCATTATTTTACGCCGGCTATCATCACACTGTTACAGTTATAAGACCTTCACCTGCTTGAGCTTCACCTCCCTATTACCCAAGATCAGGATCTCCCTTGTTTAGAAAAAAGTAAAGCATCGTCTCGAGCAGAGAGAGAGAACTGTCTCAGGGAAAATACTGATAGTGCCATGCCTGATCTTTCTGCCAGGCAATGAGTGCTTCTTAATACCAGGTTGTCAAACTCTGGGTTTGTTTGAACATATGAAATTCCTGGAGATCTTGTTAAAATGCAGATTTTGATTCAGTAGGTCTGGGGTAGTGCCTGAGATTCTATATATCCAACAACGCCCCCAGGGATGCTGTTGGTCCACACAGAGATCACGCTGATAAGTGGTGAGGGTGGAGACAATTAGGTCACAGGTGTGTGTGTGTGTGTGTGTGTGTGTGTGTTTCAGACTGCTAAAAATATTTAAGGAAATTTTAGATGAAGGGGGAAGCACGTTCCTACCCTGTCCTAGAAACCTTATTTCAAAACGAACATTTAGTTCTTTCAAAATTTGCTTTTTCGAATTGGCAAAGACGATTTTTTGTCTTTCAAAACGAGGATGGCAGACCTGTGTGGCCCTCCCAGGAATAAGGATACCGGTCTAGTAGAGAGCAAAGAGGACAGAGTAGATGATGAATTACTTCTCTGTTATGCCCTTGATCGCTTTATAAAGTCACGGTCAGCCCATGTTGGTTTTTAAGTAGGCAGCCAGAACACTGACAGTTATGAAGAAACAATTACAATCAAAATGTGTATTAGGAAAATGTCCTGGTGTCATGGAGAAGATTTTCCAAAGTTAATAATAATAGTAATAGAAATAAGTAATTATGATTACAGTAAAAGTAGAAATATACCATTCTGTAGAAAGCAGGTGGTTGGTATCACTTCTGAGACCTTACTTATTACTCTATTTCCTACACAAAATATTTCTCTTTGAAACAGAATGACAGCATTTACCACCTACAGGTCTCTCTTGAGTGCCTTACACTTTGATAGTGGGATAAATAGATAGTTATTAGATGGTAGGGTAAAACCTAACTGATAGTGGAACAGGAAGAGAAATATTATCTGTAGAATTTTTAACAATTATTCACTCCTTGACATAAAATCCACAATGGTCGGCAGGTGAAAACGCCAGGTAAAGAAAGTAAAAAGTAATAAACGCTCCTTTAAGATTCATAAACTGTTGATACATTTTATCCTCCACTTTCATTCTTAAAGTATGCAGTTTTTCTTTTTAGTGTTTTGAAAATTTAAAACTTTAAACCTTATGCTCCTATGTAAATAATTAAGCGAGAAGTACTGTAATCTTCCCGTTTTTAAGGGCGGTTTTCAGATTTAAACAAAGCTAACAAATCTTTGTTTAAGATGAGATCCACTGAATTTTCCAATGCCATTCCTGAAATAACTCTAGAGATGGAATAATGGGCAGTTTCTTACTTTGTAGTTTCTTAATGCAAAGTAAGCAGCTTTACAAGGCTTAGCTGTCTCCACTGACCTAACAGCATTCTTTACCTCATTGGCAATGAAACAGAAATAGTTTTCTTTACCAACCATAATTTTATTCTAAAGCACAGATTTGTCTACTAAAACTACCAATTCCTCTTTTACTCAGAAAAGTTAAGAAATGTAAAAGGTGCTAGGCATTGTCATCAATATTAATTTCTTCAGCTTAACATCTGATGTGCCCCCTCAGTTATTTTTTTTTATCATCAAACCCAAAGCCTGTCTGAATTTCTTTAAAAAAAAATAATAATAATTCATTCATTCATTCATTCATTATTTATTTATTTAAGTGGGCTCTGTATCCAATGTGGGGCTTGAACTCACAATCTTAAGATCAGAGTCCCATGATCTACTGACTGAGTCAGCCAGGTGTCCCTCTGTTTGAGCTTTTTATCAGCTGCCAACTTCTGTCTTATGCAGTCACCGCTGGGTAGACAAGATGGCTCGGTGCTGCATGAACGAGAAGCAGCAACGTACTGAGCAAGATGGAGAACCGTGTGCCATGACACTCTCTAACCCTAAAACTCCATGTCTTCTTTGTGATACAACTTGGAGGAGAAATGTTATTCTAGCAGCTGGAAAGACAAACATGCGGTTGAAGGAGAAAAGAGAAGGGCTTGCCAGAAAAAGGGATCTAAGCTAAAATTCAGCATGTTTGACAGTTACTGATTCTGTGACTGGGCCATAGCTCTTTCATCAGGAGAATGGAGGTACTATCCTCCTATGTAGCATTAATTCTCAATTAACTCAATTCTGAGAATTGAGTCATGTATTCTAAATACATGATAGGTACTTAATATACATGATAGGGACGTAATATACTTTACTAACCCCAATATGTTTTCAGCAAATTTTGAGTACAACTGGTAAACAATTTTAAATATTCCATGAAGATATGATTTTTAAGTACATATTGAACATGTTTACATATGTGAAAACTTGTACTTCTTAATGTCTTTCAAATGGGAAATTATTATAATTGCTTGCTCAAAATTAAATAGTGACCCTAATATATTTATTAATGATTTTGTGGTTTTAGAAATGTTTACATTTAGTCACACAGTATTTGATATATCATAAAAAACTTATCTAAAAATATTGGCACCAAAAATTATTAGCTTGGGGGACGAAGAGTGTAGGAAATGTTCTATTTATAGCAAAACTTTGTTTATAATAGAAAAAAAAACTATAAATCTACCCAAATATTTAAGAGCATTCTATCACACATTGGATAATATTTTACCAAATCAAAGTTTTAAAATGTATATCATGAATTTCAAGATTTAACTATGCCAAAGGCATTCATTAGAAGACTTATAATTTTTTTCTATAACATGAGTAAGAGACCCAAGTTGTCCTGGTTCCTATATTCATATCTGAACCCAGAAACAGCTCAGTACACCATGAAGGAATAGATCCGTATTCCCCGTATGTTTAAGATGACCAGAATCACTTGAGCAGATAAACAGACACACTTGTTTCTAGTATCTTCCTAAATCACAGGTTCTCATTACTTCATCTCCTGGGGAAGATTTAAACCTCTTGATCCCACCTCCAGAGATGCTAAGATGATTGCTCAGGTGATTGTAAAAGCTTCCCAGGTGATTACTACATGGGAACTCATGCAAAGAACCACTATGCTCATTGTTACAATGCCGTGTGGGAATAATGAAACACACAGGCGGTGAAAAAAGACACTGAACAAACATTCTCTTAGGAAGAGTGCCTTACTGGGCATCCCTCCAAACACGCCTGTTTTCCTTTCTGTGAATACCTACTGAAGAGACAAAGACAGGAACAGAAAAAGAAGAGGAAGACAAAAGAAAACTAGAACCTGCTGGAAGAGTTAAGATTCCAGAAGAGGCACCTTGAAGATTCCAGAGACCGGCCGTTGCTGCGGAACACGGCATGGTTGGTAAAATCTAAATAATCGGGCAGTGTTAAGATGCTTTCTGGAGTGGGAGACACGTCAGGAAAGAGGATTAGGGAACAAGTGACCTAGACTTAGGATGTGAGTCTCCCTGAAGGACCGCTGCTGAGGGGATAAGGAAAGGGAAGGGCTTGTCTAAGATGTCCACGCCCGGCTGTGCTCCGTCTACAGTTTACTGACTTACGTGAACACGCAGGAAAGGGGCTTTCCTGTGTGATGAAACACATGCTTCTTTTTCAGGAAAGAAGAGACAGAGGGATTGAATTAGTTTCTTTGAGCCGTTTCATACTTCCTTGGTTAATTAAATAAACATTTGATTAATAAGTGTCTGCCTTGGAATAAAATACATCACCAAAGTAAAAACAACATTCACATGGAAAGCACAAGATTATTCCTAAAAATCTTTCATTGGTAAGAGATGCCTTTTCCTCACTCACTTCATTGGTCTGTAAACACCCTGTGCAAACTGGCCAATCCGTCTTACGACCTATTTTTTTGGAGAGGAGAGTGGTCCAAGAGGAGAAGGCAGGGTCCCCTTAGCCTCTTTGTGGAAAGGACAAAGCCTAGGTTAGAAGGGAGTAAGAGAAAGGCTCAAACATGTTATTCACCGCTAGTATCAAATAACCACCAACTTCACTTCACTTTTTCCCTCCCCAAGTGATGGCTAACTGAAGCATAATAGGAAAATAATTTGGCATGCAATGTAAAGTACAAATATCTGGTTTGAGCAGATCAGATACCGAAACTACTATTACGTAGTATTTGAGAAGGCAGGTCAGGGGCAATGAATGAGTAATCTGTAAGGTAGTTCTTAAAGATATTTTACCTTTCTCTTTTTAAAAAGGTTTTATTTATTTATTTATTTGACAGAGAGATAGCACAAGTTGACAGAGAGGCAGGCAGAGGGCGAGGGACAAGCAGGCTCTCCACTGAGCAGGGAGCCCGGTGCAGGGTTCCATCCCAGGACCCTGAGATCATAACCTGGGCCAAAGGCAGATGCTTAACCCACTGAGCCACCCAGGTGCCTCCATATCTTACCTTTCTTTGAGAAGAAAACCAACAGTGACCCAATAAGCATTTCCTGAGTGCCAAACACCTCAAGGAATTACCTATCTGCTATGGAGGATATGAAAACATCTTGCAGAGTTGTACATGTTGAATTAACATGACACTTTGTTTCATTCTGTTGCTAAGTAAATTTTTTTTTAAGTAAAGGAAGTAGGAAGTATATATACTCATGAAGGTATGAAGTGGACTAACAGTCAATGCTTCATACTGTGACATCTAATCACCAGTCCTTTTCTGCGAACAGGAAGGATTAAATAAACTTTTCTGATAATAGGAAAACCAAAGTTCATGCATATATTCACTGAAAACTAAGTTTACCAAGCTAGTTAATTATGCTTTAATGCACAGTTTAAGAAAATCTTTACATTATTTTCTTGCACTTATTGACAATTTTACAAATTTATTAATACATACATTACTTACAAAAATTTAATCACAGTATACATTTCTATTTTACTTTATATTAGATAAGGGTACATCTTTCCATGTCAGTACATATTCACCCATGGAAATAAATATAAGGTTGCATAATGGACCATTGTATAGATGGATGGTCCATAATTCAACCCCATTTTCAACTTTAAACCAAACATGAGGTAACTCATTTTGTGCCACTCATGGAATCACCCTACACATTCCCTTCCCTCTAGTTTGTTTACTGAGACAGAAGCACAGCTCTGATGAAGAAAAACTTCACATGCATTCACATTTTTCTGTTTCCCAAAGGTACTATCAAGAATTATCAAGAGCCAGGACAAAATTTAACAAATACTCTCAAATTAATGACCAGGAAGTTGGATAATACGTTAAGTTGAACAAATAGTTATGACTCACAAAATCTTAACCTCTGCTCTAATACTAAACTCACTTCGCATATCTATTCTAGTCACTTCCAGACTGACTTTGAGACATTACACCTTTTTTTTTCTACTTTACCTATAAACAGAGACAATAATGTACCTGCCAGAATGATGGTGGTACTGGAATATTGGACACTTTATTAAAAATGTTTTCCTTGGGGCACCTGGGTGGTTCAGTCTGTGAAGCATCTGCCTTTGGCTCAGGTCATGATCCCAGGGTCCTGGGGCTGATCCCCGCAGAGGGCTCTGTGCTCAGCAAGAAGTCTGCCTCTTCCCCTCCCTCTGCTTGCTGCTCCCCCTACTTGTGCTCTTTCTGTCCAATAAATTTAAAAAAATCTCTTAAAAATTTTTATCCTTTATTCAATCAACAAACTGTTATCAAATGCCTACCATATGCCAAGCTACCAGGGCATACCCAGGAGAACAATACAGATGAAACCTTTTAATCGCAAGGGATTTCTAAGACAGGGGACCACCAGTCAATAATATAGGTGAGGACAACAACAATGATTTGATGGCTAAAGTTATTTTGCTTGATTGTATGAAGAAAAAGAAATGTTTTCTCATTTAAATTGGTGAGATTTCATTTTTACTATAAAAATAATACATGCATATGGTAAAAAATAAAAAAGGTCAAGTAATACAGGAAAAGTACAAAGTCAAAGTCAAGTCTCCTTCCCATTCCCACGGACTCCCAATTCCACTCCTCAGATTTTTATACATATTAGTATATAATATATACATATGTACTTTTTAAAAAGTCATATTTTATTTTTTAAAGTGTATTTATTTAAGCAATCTCTACACCCAATGTGGAGCTCAAATTCCTGACCCGGAGAGCCACCCACTCCAATGACTTGAGCCAGCCAACGGGCCCAGGAGTCCTATTTTAAATACTATTGTGTATCTTGATGTTTTTCATTTATGACAATGTACCTTTGAAATCTCTTCACATCAGCACAAGAATCTACCTTAGTCTTTTTAACAATTGATAGAGAATGCAAAATCAGCTTCCAAAAGGGCTCCCCAAAGTACAGGAATTTATGTTTCCACCAACATTGTCCCACACTCTCGAGCCTTGAGATTGCTCAAAAAATTTAATCTCTTATAACTGAAAAGGTGAAAGTGATACCTCATTGCTGTTTTACTGTGTAGTTGCAAATTCATTTAGACATTTTTTTCATTTTTCCCGAAAGACATGGCTAAGAAACATTTCCTTTGTTATGAACTTCCAATTTATGCCTTTTACATACCATATTATTGAGTTATTTATCTTTTTCCTACTAATGTGTAAGACCTCTTTTAACAATGGAAAAATTGGCACCTCAAGGAAAACAAATAAAATTTAATGTGTGTGTGTGTATGTGTGTGTGTTTTTAACAACACATGACACGGATGCATATAACAATCGAATTGCCTTTATCTTTAACAATGTACCTTGTCTTGGTCTTTCTAGGATAGCACTTAGGGTTTGACATTGTTCATTTTATGGTTTCATAGTATTCCACCGCTTCATTGTGCTGTAATTTATTAAACCATTTCTGTAGTAGAAGGTACCTAGACTGCCCTTAATTATTTGCTATTACAACCAGTGCTTCAAAGAACGTTCCTGCACCTGCATCTTTAGGCACACTATAAGGGGAGATCTGTCCTGGGGAAAAACCTATGTACACTGAAAAACTTTGGCAGATAACCATATACTCCATGGTTAACTTATTTACGGTCTATCTCCTGCTACTAAAATGAAGGCAGGGATTGAAAAATGGTATCTTATTAAATAATTTGTACAGCTCTGCCATTTTACCAGTTTGGATCCATACCAACTTCATGGGAGTAAAGTTTCAGATATTTTTAATCTCTTCAAATTATCCTCTCTAGGCTTGTTCTAACAATAAAATACTGAGAACATCCATGTTGCCCATATGTTGCTACAATGTGTGTGGACTTTTGAAACACACTACTTTCTGCAGGGAGTTTAACTAGAGTGGAAAACGACAAGTTGCTTCACGTGAAGCACTGAGCACAGTTTTGTATCAAATATAAAGGTTAGGATATTGGTATACAGAGAGGGAAGGAACTGAGTATCTCATACACTCACTCTTTAGAAGTTGTAACTATTGTTTTCTAGTCAGTAGATTCTTGGGCCTACTGGAAAACTGGTAAAACGGTACCTCCGACACAGTAGATCCGTGTTAAGATAGAATTCAAACCATTATCTAGTACTACCAGCAAAACGCGTTGCTTTGTAAAAGAATGCCAAACCCTCTTAAAATGGCTGTAGGAATGTATAATGCACAGTCATCATGGAGGCATGCAATTCAGTCCACGTGTTTCTTCCAGATCTGCATATACGAACTCTCCAATAATTAAGTGTTGCAAACAACACAAATGTCCACCTCAAGGAGGACTGCAGCTTCTATGACAATATACAATTCAAAAGCTCTTCTTAAGGAAATATATTATATATGGACATGTGTATCACATATGTTTAAGATGTGTTAAGAGAAGAAAGGGGATGCAGCACATTATCTATCAATACTACCATCTGTGTCTTTACAATTAGAAAAAGATAATAGTCGATCCCTGTTTTTTGCAGATTCTGTATTTGCAAATTTTCCTACTCACTACAATTTCTTTTTAAAAATATTTTATTTATTATTTATTATTTATTAGAGAGAGAGAGAGAGCAAGAACAAGGATGGGTGTGGCGGGGAGAGCAGAGGGAGAGGGAGAAGAAGACTCCACACTGGGCACACACATGCTCAATTCCACAACCCTGAGACCGTGACGGGAACAGAAATCGAGAGTCAGAGGCTCAACCGACTGAGCTATCCAGGTGCTCCTGAAATTTATTTCTAACCCCCAAATCAATACTCACACCACTTTCATGGTCATTCGTGGAAATGCACAGAGTGGCAAAAAAAAAAAAAAAAATTGTGAATTAACTGACACAGTCACATGTCCAGCTAAGGTCCAGCAAGGCAATGTTCTCTCTGCTTCTTGTTTCGCCCTCATACTGGATAGAAGTGCGCTTTCAAGATCTAATTTACTACCACATCTGTTGAATTTGGTGGCTTTTTCTTAGGGATTTCACTGTTTAAAATGACTTTCAGTGCTGAAATACTGTCTGATGTTTCTAAGCAAAGGCTGTGATATGTCTGATGGAGAAACTTTATGTGTTAGATAAGCTTCATTGAGGCATGCATTGCAGTGCTAGTAGCTGTGAGTTCAATGTTAATGAATGAACAATATATATTAAATACGATATCTTCAAACAGATATAACCATAAAACAAGGTTAAGTATTAATCAGTTGTCGAAAATGCTCAGGAGCTCTCAGGAACCTAATATGTGTAATGGTTTTGCATTTGATAATTTGCTGTTTGTGGTGACTTTATAGAACATAACTATCACAAATAATGAGAAGCTAATTGTATTTGTAATTGTTCTGTACATGCATAGAATAAAGCTGTAAGGGTACGCTGGTTATCCACAGGGTAGGGCATTGTGGTTTGCAAGGCGATATGTTCCCTTACACTGGATACCCTTTTCCATATGTGCCCTTGTATAATGTTTATTTTTATATCATGCCTATTTTTAGTTATTTTTTAAGAAATAAAAATTAAAGTTAAAAATAAAGAAGAAGAATGCTAACAGTAGGATGTTAAATAAATAGTTTCATGGACTATCCACAGCCGAATTATAAAGATAAGAGACAACAAATTACCCAACTGTCTCTTGTTTTTAGTTAAACTCAGTAAAGTCTTAATATGGTTATTTCAAGGAGCTGTAATGAACTGTTTTTCTGAATATAGATATTTTGGAGAAATTTTTCCACCAGAATTTTTTTTTTCCCCATTTTCCCTCTTATCTCCCTGCTACAAATACGAAATAGGAGCTCTTGAAATGTTTCTATCTAGACTGTGGACTAAAGGCAAATTGAGTTACATTTTGGTTAAAGAAACACCTATTGGTGCCTGGGTGGCTCAGCCATTAAGCACGATGGCTTAGGTCACGATCCCAGGGTCCCGGGATCGAGTTCCACATCAGGGTCCCTGCTCAGCGGCAAGCCTGCTTCTTCCTCTTCCTGCCACTCCCTCTGCTGTGTTGCCTCTTTCACTGTGGCTGTCGAATAAATAAAAATCTTTTAAAAAAGACAGACAGAGAGACAGACCTAGTGGTAGTCTCTCCACCTCACTGAACATGTTTCGACTTCTACTGTTAACACCTTAGTTCCTTTATCAAAGCAGCTCCTTTTGGGGCACGTGGGAAGCTCAGGCTCCTTCACCAGAAACTTGCAACACTTCTGCTCTCAGCAGGAGTGAATCTGCCTTAAGATGAAAACTTCACAAGGATGAATGCTTAACCACGGGAACTAACTGCAGTGCTACAGAAACACAAGCTTAGAATCTGGTTTTACAACTCCATATGAAGAACATGTTTTAAGGTTCCCCAAACGCGATGCATGACGTAGTAAATTCTACTCTTTACTGAAGTTCTACTCCAAGCCAGGCACTTGATATACATTTCCTAATTAGATCCTCACATCTCTGAAAAGCAGTTCCTGTGATACTCATTCAAGTCAAGGAACATGAGTCTTGAAGGGGTGAATAATGTACTGAAGGTCACCCCATAGTAAGTAGTGGCAGAGCTAGGATTTAAATGAAATGTTCTGTGTCCAAGGCTGTGCAGAGAAAAACTGGCTTCCTGTGACCATATATGAACCCAATCATATAGGTAAAAATAATACAGAACTACACTGAAAATACAATGAATTCCAAACAACCAAACAAGACACAAATGTGCAATCAATATCTGAGCAGTGTTTGGAAACAAAACAGAAAGCAGAAGCCAACTCTGGTGCCAAGCCACAGTTCATCTGATGAAGGCTTTGTATTGATTATGTCCTGTCTGGGACACTCTTCCTCCAGATGCTTCCAGGGCTAGCATGGTTTTTTCATTTGGTAACATCTCAGATGATAGTTTTTCGAAAAGTCTTCCCTACCAGCCCCCAGCCTTGACTAAAAACATGGAGCTCCATGTGGCCCCTGGTTACTTCCTATCACGCTGTTATTTTACTTTCACTGTAACACATATCAACATCTAACGTTATTTTTTTTTAAAGACTTTATTTATTTATTTGACAGAGAGAAAGGGCGAGCACAAGCAAGGGGAGCAGCAGGCAGAGGGAGAGGGAGAAGCGTGATCCCCGCTGAGCAAGGAGCCCCGATATGGGACTCAATCCCAGGACCCTGAGATCATGACCTCAGCTGAAGACAGACACTTAACGATTGAGCCATCCAGGTGCCTTTGTTTTCACTGTAGCACACATCAACACTTGACATTATTTTGTTTATGTATTTGTTTATGTGTTTAATGCCTCTCTGTCCCAGGGGCATGTATGGTCCATGAGAGCAAGAGCCTTGCCCTGAAACAGTGTCTGGTGAGTAAATGGAATTCTGCAAATAGTTCCTGACCTTACTGTACATCGTAGCAGGTTTGATTACAAGTCAAGTCTTACAATCAATGAGTATAAAATGCAATAAGGGTAATAACACAAATCATAACTAAACTTATTACAAGAAAAGCGGCCAGAGGTAAACAAGAGCTAGGGGTTGCAAATATCAAAACCATTTAAAAAAACTTTCAAAGGTTTTTTAAAGGTGATGGGGTCAAGTTAAGCTTTCTGGGTAAGTTTTAAAAGTAAGGAAAGGAGGGGCGCCTGGGTGGCTCAGTGGGTTAAGCCGCTGCCTTCGGCTCAGGTCATGATCTCAGGGTCCTGGGATCGAGTCCCGCATCGGGCTTTCTGCTCAGCAGGGAGCCTGCTTCCCTCTCTCTCTCTCTGCCTGCCTCTCCATCTACTTGTGATTTCTCTCTGTCAAATAAAAAAAAATTAAAAAAAAAAAAAAAAGTAAGGAAAGGAGGGGCGCCTGGGTGTCTCAGTTGATTAAACATCTACTTTCAGCTCAGGTACAATCCTGGGGGTCCTGGGATCAAGCCCTGCATTGGACTCCCTGCTTAGTGGGGAGTCTGCTTCTCCCTCTGCCATTACCTGCTGCTTGTGTGCTCTGTCAAATAAATATATAAAATCTTAAAAAAAAAAAAAAAAAGGTAAGGAAAGGGGACAGATATTCCAGTTAAGAGACACAAAGGAAAAGGATGGGATGGAAATACATACGGAATAGGAAGTGGTTCAAAAATGCCGGGGTATAAGCTATTCATAGGAAAAGGGGGAAAGTGACCATAAATTCAGAACGGTGAGTTGAAGTCATGTTTCAAAGTCTTCTGTATCCGAGTGGGAAACCTGAAAGTGGGCAATCTGAATCAATGGAGCAGGCAGTTTGGGAGCCATGAAAGTTTTTAGGCAGAGTTTTAACGATGTTTCTGAATGCTTTGTGGAAGTTAAAAAATACCGTTCAATTAAGAGCACAGTTAGGTTGAAAGCAAAGCAAAGCGAAAACAGATGCCCATGGTCATGCAGCGAAAGCTCCCTTTATGAAGGTCTGAAAAAGTCCTGGGCACTTTATAAGCCATTTACCCACCTTCTCTAGTTCAGTCCTTACCACAGCTCAAATTGTTTTGTTTTGCTTTGAAGATTTTATTTATCAGAGAGAGAGAGAGAGAGAGAGAGAGAGAACGCAAAAGTAGGGGGAGGAGCAGGCAGATGGAGAAGTAGGCTCCCTGCTGAGCGGGAGCCTGACACCGGACTCGATCCCAGCACCTTGGGATCGTGACCTGAGCTGAAGGCACTTAACCCACTGAACCACCAAGGAGTCCCAACCACAGCCCAATCTGATTATCCCAATTTCAAACTGAGAAATGGAGACCCAGAGATCTTAACGACAGTGCTTAGTTCACTAAACCATCCCGTGACAAGGGCGTAACTAGGATTTGGTAAGTCTGAATCTAACAGGTGCCAGGCTTTCATACACGGCTTCTCTAAGAACAAGTGCGGCGGAGGAAGGGAAGTTTCTGGCTCAGAAAAAGAAAAAGGGAAACTGCATCATTAGCATGAGTACAAGGACCCCAGCACAAGATACACACATTCGCAAAAGGCAACTATCACCGTAAGTGTGCTTTAGAGATACCAAGAAGACTTCTAGGAAAGAAGGAAAACAAGATGGAGGGCAGGTTGGTGGGCTGCTTGTGTTTGATGAAAGCAAGGAGCTCTGAAAGGTAACGCAATGCATGGCCTTTCTATGCATTCAATCTTTATGAGGTGCTTCCAAATTATGGCAAACTTAAAATCTCGCGCAGCAGGTTTCATCTTTATTCAGAAAAAAAAAAAGAGAGAGAGAGAGAGAGAGAACTGGCTTCTAACTAGTTGGACAAGAAATACAGACTGTTTGCTTGGTGTCTGCAAACAATCAAAACGGCAACCGTCTCCAGGACTCTCTCAGGTGAAAATATTGGTGAAATAAGAAGAATAAAACTATACCAGGGAATCTGTTTCCATTGAACCATATGATATCTCCATTTCACAGGTCAAAATACTGGTAGTTTCATATGATTCATCTTCAATATTATTTGGGTTTGTGAAAGAAGAGGGAAGTTCCATCATTTTGTTCATCCTTGATTTATGTGGTTCCTTCCTGTGCCCCAGAGCTACTCCAGTTCCTCAGTCTGGTTCCCGAGTTGCCAGTTGATCCTCACCTATCCAGCCTCCTTCCCCCCAACAAACTCCACGTAAACCTCACTTGGGCTGGGCTGCGTCTCCTCTCAGCGGCTAAAGCTGATCAACTCCTGTGCTTTCCTAGCATTGCAGCAAAGTGGGTACGAAAGACAAGCGTGGCTTCTGGTTTCTGGAGCTGGGGTTGCTCGAGTTCTAATCCCAGATCAGTCACACACTCGCTAGCTGGTACAGGTAAATTAATCACCTCTTTGAGATTCAGTTTCTTCAACTATAAAATAACAATTATAAGGATTCCTGTCAGGATTATCAGAGATGCTTCAAATAAGGTACGTAGACAATGCTGATAAACACCTCTTTGGAAAAACCGACTGTTTACCCACACATGGGAGAGAATTCGAGAACTGCCAAGAACAATCCTGCATTCTCTGCCTAAACCCCCTCGGCTCTTCAGGGAGTGTGGGAAGAAAGGGTGGTTTTCTCAAGCAAGAAGGACATACTTGTTCTAATGGCTTCTCTGTATTCCTCACCAACTGTCAACTGGGGATCCTGTTTTCCATACCACCTCCTCCCTCCGTGACACAGAGTCTGGCACTACTGGTCCAGCTTATCAGCAAAGGTCCAGCTCAGAGCTGATCTTCAGGGAAGATAAAGTCAGCATTATTGATTCTCCTGGGTACTGTGACTTCCAGCCTGCTCTCAGGTAAGAGCACTGGAAAGTGACTTTAGTCGTGTTAATCTGGCCCTTGCTCTCCTGTGTTCTTTGATGTTGTATCACTGACTTTCCCCCAGTGGTCACTTTAAGTCTTTGGTCGAGGACCTTGCTTTGTCCTTTACTGCCAGAAAGATCAACTAGCTCTCTTGAGCAATACACACCCACCTTTCTTTTCAGATAACAACTGTCTTGAGTTCTTGTGTTTCTACTTTCGCCCTGGCTGATGGAAAACAGCTGGAAGGCACTTCTACATCTCAGCACTCTGTACTCTGTCGGGGGGTTGGCACTGGGGACAACACACGGGAGGTTGTTGCTAGCAACCTTCAAAGTAAACTCCCACTACTCCTCCTTCTTGTTAATCCAACTACAAGCTCTCAAGGCCCCCTGCCCCTTCAGGAAATCATCCTAAACATCTCACTACATAGTGATTTTCTTTTCCGAGTTACTATAACTCCCTCTGTGATATTATAGCACTTGAGCATTTGCTGGGCCGTACGACATCCTACCTGTGTTTTGCAGGTGGATTTGCCTTCCTGAATGGATCACAATTCCAACAGACTGAGATATTTACAAAAGGTCTCTCTGCCAAACACAGGACATTGTCTTCCTTTCGCCTGCCTGTCTCCTGCCTGTTGGGCACACTACGATCTCTTAGTAATAACCAGCTGGCTTGACCCAAGAACAGATGGAATGGCCTAGATGCACACAGCTGCTGAAGACCAAGGCATCTGAAGGTCTCTCCACTGGCAAAAACATATTACGTGGTCTGAGACACACTTTTGGGTCCCTGGAGTAAAACTTAATCCCATCTTCAAAAGGATCATGATTAGAATTCGGATATGCACACAGTTAAAATTGTGCATATATTTGTATATGTATATACGTATAATATGTATATGTTTTGCAAACTGGTCTTGCTGTTTTGTAAGCAGGCATTTTCCCCCTTGGCCATACATGATGTGCTTTTTCTGCCAAGATCTATTCTCCAGTAATATAATTTTAGTAAGACACAAAGGTCTACCAAAGATTTTTGGAGGGTAAAGGTGTATTTTTTTTTTTTTTTTTTTTGAGGGGGATGCAAGGCCTTCCCAACAGAATATTCTTTTTTGTTTTTTTAAGATTTATTTATTTATTTGAGAGGGAGGGGGAGGGGCAGAGGGACAGGGAGAGAGAGTCTTAAGCCGACTCCACGCTGAGCACAGAGCCCAATGATGGGCTCAATCTCATGACCCCGAGATCATGACCTGAGCCAAAACCAAGAGTTGGATGCTTAACCGACTGTGCCTCCCAGGTGCCCCACCATCAGAATATTCTTGACTATAATTGATCTCTGACAAGTACATACAAGTAAGGGGCGCCTGGGTGGGTCAGTGGGTTGAGGCCTCAGCCTTCGGCTCAGATCATGATCCCGGGGTCCTGGGATCAAGCCCCACGATCTGCTCGACAGGGAGCCTGCTTCCTCTTCTCCCTCTGCCTACTTGTGATCTCTGTCTGTCAAATTAAAAAAAAAAAAACCTCACACACATCATCTTTTGAAAAATCTATATGTAGAGTTCTTATTTTTTTTTTTTAAAGACATCAGAACAGAATTCCCACATTGAAGTTTAAGGCTGTTCTTATTGTTTGTATGTAAAACTTTTTGAGGTCTTTAGGTGCTGACCAGTGTCAGGCGATTTAAAAAAGTCATTTCTTGTATTTTTGGCACAAAGTTCTAGATTTTGCCACAAAATGCTTGATTCCAGTTGGAAGATCTAGTTAGGGAGTGTTTATTAATTAAGATTAATGTTTTAGTAGGAACCTGCCTTTGTATCACTTTATGAATAGAGCCTGGAATATAAGTAAACACGAAAGAGATTACTCAAGTTAAAAAAAAAAGAAGTTTTCAAGAGTGAATCAGCATTTTCTGTCTGTATTTTTAGCTCGTTATATGAGCATTATATTGCTATATACCATTAGAATAAGAGTCCAGTTCAAAAGATACAATCGGAACTTTTTCAAACACTCTGTTTCATGTGATATATTCCCATGATCTGGGCTTCCTCAACAAAATGAAATCCACTCTCCCACCCATCACTACCCTTTTAAAATATGGTCTTTGGAATGGTTTTTATGATCTTTCCAATAAGTGCTGGGGTCATTAGCCAAAATCGGAGAGGGAGTATATAAAGCATAGCTAGAGGACCCAGCCTGCCTGGGTTTGAAGCCCATCTCTACTGATTACCAGCTCTGTGCCCTTCTGCAAGTTACTCATCCTCTCTGTGCCTGAGGTTCCTCAGTTGCAAAACACGCCCAGTCATAAAGCAGATTGTATAAAATGGAGAGTTAGTGAGTCAGTTATTCACAAAGCCCTCCGTGGGCTCATGGTAGGCTCTCAATAACTGTTAGCTAATATCCTTATAAATGCCCCAAAGAAATCCTCAAATAAATGTTTCAATTTCCAGCAAACGCTTCGATCACCTTCCACATTCATAAAGGCAATGACAAAGGATTCACTGTGTGTGTGTGTGTGTGTGTGTGTGTAAGCTTGCATGCTTGCAATTATCCACTTTTTTCTGAAATTCCCTCCTGATTCTCCCTTAGGAAGCCACAATAATTTTTTGACCTAATTGTTATCCGCTTTTATAAAATTTTGGGGGTGCCTGGGTGGCTCAGTGGGTTAAGCGTCTACCTTTGGCTCTGGTCATGATCCCAGAGTCCTGGGATGGAGCCTCGGGACAGGCTCCCTGCTCAGCGGGGCATCTGCTCTCCCTCTGCCCCTCCTTGCCACCCCCACCCCTGCCTTGTGCTCGGTCTCTGAAATAAATAAATAAAATCTTTAAAAAAATAAAATAAATGTTTAACTCTGCAGCTTTAGAGGCATGTTTTGTGATGTAAATTGGGAAAGACAAATTCTCTGTATAGAGACACTTGCCTTCTCAGCATTCTGTGAAAAGTATTTTCACTGCTAAACATAGGTTGAGTGCTGCCATTTTAAGTTAGACTCATCTAGGACAGTATGAAGGCTTGAACTTTGGATGCTTCTTCCTGCAGCTGAACACAGGAGATCCTCATTATTGCAAATTCGCCTACTCACTCAAGCCCATCACTCACCCCAAACTCTATACTCAAAGTCTTCCATGGTCTTTCACGGTCACGTGCACAGCAGTGAATAATTTGACTTGCCGATGCCCACGTTCGCAGCTAAGGTCAAACAAGGCAACACTCTGCCTTCTTGTTTCAACTCTCATACAGTAAACAAGCGTCCCTTTTTTGGTCTACTTGGTGCTACATTTTTTGCATTTTTGTGCTTTTTTGTTGGTGATTTCACCATTTAAAACGGCCCCCAGTACTGAAATGCTGTCCAGTGCTCTTAAGCGCAAGAAGGCTGTGCCTTACAGAGAAATGCGTGTGTTAGATGAGCTTCACGGAAGCATGAGTTACGGTTGGGAGTTTAATGTTAATGACTCAACAATACATATTAAATAAAGTGTCTTTAAACAGAAGCACGCATAAAACAGGGTCATATATTGATCAGTTGGCAAAACTGTTGTGACCAAAGGCTTGCAGAAACCTAACCCTGTATTTCCCCTGCGAGCAATGGTTCAGAATTTGCTAATTCAGTGTTCTCAGACACTTTACGAAATGTAACTACTGCAAATAATGCGAATGCACCGAACCTCTGACAAAGAACATGGGTAGGAGAGAGACGGTACTAATCTATCTAGGCAAGAGATCAAACCCTGGGAAGGAAGAACTTTCTAGAATATAATCCATACTTGATACTAGTTGCTTAGATTAGTGATTATCTTCTTAAGAAATGTGATCTGGGGGCGCCTGGGTGGCTCAGTGGGTTGGGCCGCTGCCTTCGGCTCAGGTCATGATCTCAGAGTCCTGGGATCAAGCCCCGCATCGGGCTCTCTGCTCAGCAGGGAGCTTGCTTCCTCCTTTCTCTCTGCCTGCCTCTCTGCCTGCTTGTCATCTCTCTCTGTCAAATAAATAAATAAAATCTTTAAAAAAAAAAAAAAAAGAAATGTGATCTGACTTTGCTTGGTTTAAAATAAATGCTTGCAAAAATAAACACTTGGATTATCCCAATGTACTCAAAATTCTTTCCTCCTTCCTCTTTTCATTCTTTTCTCTTTTCCTTGCTTTTCTTTTTCCCTTTCCTTTCCTTTCCCCTTTTCTTTTCTTTTCTTATACTATGAACTCTGCAAAGAGCTTTTGAGTCTTATTACAGTGGAACAATGGACATATGTCCCCTGGAATACAGGGACTTTTGCATCTGAGCCTTATGCTTGCTATATAGTAACCATAGGAAAACCAACAACACTCCTGGATCTCCCAAACCTGCTTTTGTTCAGGTTCCAAGTATGGAGCAGAATCTGCAGTTACACTGACTTTACACAATGCGTATGTCCAGGCAATACTCTCCACTCGGCCCTGCGCTGAGTAAACCTATAGGTCTGTTTAAGAAGTCCAAAAAGCTCACCAGGCAGCCCCATAATACTATGCTATTTCATCCACTGACTTTATCTGCTTATCTATGCATTCAAATAGCACCTCCGACCTGCTTCTCTGTTGAGACAACACAAATTGCTGGGTGTGACTTAGTCAAGCGTGAGAATGCACACAAACAGGGAAATGTAGCTCTGGCGGTCCAGGGCCAGGAGCAGTCAATGAGAGAAGGAGGCAGAATGCAATCCCAGCAGCCCAGTTTGCTGAGCGCCAGTCCCAGGATGGCAGGAACTGCTCTGAGAGTTACATTAATGTGTTAATGTTACGAGTGATACCCTCAACCATCCCCTTTCATCATTTTCTCCACCCGGAACAACCACATCTGACACATTTCGAAAGACTCCTGACCAACATCTAAAACTTTTAGACCCAGTGCGAATGGATTCTTTACCTGATTTCTCTACCTGCAGCAAGCCACCTGAATGTAATTTACCCTGTTATTAAATGGGCCGTGCCGCTCAGCTTATGGCCTTTTGTCAAAACAACTCCCTGAACTATAAAAAGAGTCCAATAAAATGACATTGCCTTCAATGCAAACTAAAGAGATCCCCAATATGCGGATGCAAAAACGGTTTGGCCATTTTATTTATGTATTTTAAAGATTTTATTTATTTGATAGAGCACGAGCAAGGGGAGGGAGAGAGGGGAGAGAGAGGGACGAGCAGACTTCCGGCTGAGCGGGGACCCCTATACAGGGTGATCCCAGGACACTGAGATCATGACCTGAGCCAGAAGTCAGAGACTTAACCAGCTGAACTACCCAGGTGCCGCCCTCCCCCCCCATTCAGCCATTTTAAACACATATCTTCTTAATGAAGAATGCTGTTCCTCCTGAACATGAATCAAAAGAAACAATTAAGAGCTTGGATGGCATCTCTTTTTGCCTGTGGCCCTACTGAATCAGATTGGATTTACTGAGACTTTTCCCTTGACCTTCAGTTCCCTCCTGCTCTGAGCTGGACATTCCTAGTGTCAACACACGTTCACCAGACTGGATTTGCTTCCCCTGTATTAGACCTAGCAGTAGTCACAGGTGCCAAATCTACAGGCATAGAATAGATTTAAAGCACAGGAAACTATCACATAATATGCCATGAGCTTTACCTGTATTTTTACTCTCTTACCCTAAAGCTGGCATATCCATGCATTTAAGTCAATCCCCAAATTTAATGCAGTGAAAAAACACCATTATTTCTGAGTGCATCAGCTTCTAGGATACTTGTCTATTAGCCAGTCATTCCTTTCCCTTCTCCATACTTCTAATGTGACCTATGGACCATATAATCTAAGAATGTGTAAATTCCATGTATTTTTAATTTCTGCTTGTACTCTAAGTAAAATGTATAATTAACAAACTAAGAAGAAATAATCAGGGTGCCTGGGTGGCTCAGTCAGTTAAGCCTCTGCCTTCAGCTCAGGTCATGATCTCAGGGTCCTGGGACCAAGCCCACACTGGGCTCCTTGCTTAGCAGGGAGCCTGCTTCTCCCTCTGCTTCTCATCTCCCTTGTACGCACACTCTCTGTCACACAAATCCATAAAATCTTTAAAAAAATAAAGTTACTAGCTTTCTTTTTCCTTCTAAAAATGACAAAAAATAATATACTGATTAAGAAGAGTGACATGTCTCCTCAAGCTTTTCACATGTTAAGTGGAATATCACAATAAAGAAACATAATTCTCTCAAATACAATTAGGTAAGGGAAGTATTTGACAATATGAAATAATGTCCATCCTATATTAAGGGGAAAAAAAGTCAGGTATAGAAAAATATGGCATGTACTCATACTATTTTTGTTAAGAAGAAAAACAAAAATGGACTGATGGAAAGAAAGAATTTTAAAAAGATTTGCACCGAAATGTTAGTGTTTATGTCAAGGTAACATTTTATTTTCTTATTTTTGCTTATTTGTGCTTTCCTAAATTTTCTACAGTGTTATTTAAAACTTATTTACTCCAGGTCTATCCACTGAAAGAAGAAACTACAACTGAATGAAGTTTACTGCTTTTTAAAAATACTTCTGTGACAGTACACGTCTTTGCATTATCAAAATAAATCCTAATACTCTCTACATAAGTAAAATCACTAGAAAAAAAAATAAAGATTATAAGTATATCTCCATAATTCTAGGCCTCTGTGTGCATATAATTTCATTGATAAAGCAGAACAACATATACATCAATTTCAGGAATGATATAACAGTAAACCTTAAACTCAGCTGAACTCATGAGAAAACAAGAGTGTTACTGTTCATTTTCACATGAAAAACACTTTAAGGGGCACCTGGCTGGCTCAGTCAGTTAAGCATCTGCCTTTGGCTCAGGTCATGATCCCAGGGTTTTGGGATCCGCGGGGAGCCTGCTTCTCAGTCTCCCTCTTGCTTGTACTCTTGCCTCTTGCCTCCCCACTGCTTGTTCTCCCTCTCTTTCTCTCTCATGGTCTCTCTCAAGTAAATAAATAGGATCTTTAAAAAAATAAAAGAAGAAGAAAAACAATTTCATCTACTAAAGACAAATGGCAAGCTATTGATGGTCTGGCCCCAGATCGATGAAAATATAATTTATAGAATATTTGGGAAAGCCACTATATTCCAAATATCCTAGACTTGGCATATAAAAAAGACAGAACTGTTACACTGTAGCTACCTAAGGAAAAACAGCTTTGATCTATTACAGCCCATCTACATAGGAGAAACTATAAACAGAAAAAAGAACTTATGTTTTCTTTCCACTAAGGGAAATTTAATCCTGGAAGGGGCATCCAGTTGCACCATGTTTTGTCATTTTCTGTCCTCCACTGTGGGAACAAAGGACAAGCACAATTTACCAGCTTCTGAATCCTGACACCTCGTCCATCCCTCCAGCATCTCTGAGAAAGAAGGAAGTTCTGGACGCCAAATGCTTTGTGGGGAAGAAATATTTTCCACGGAAAAGTTTAGTCAGATGATGAACTCTTAGATCTCCGAGGCCAACCATACTCATCTTTAGCCATGATAGAATTCTCAAAAACACTGTAATTTTTTTTTTTTTTTAAGTTTGTTTCATGTAGTTCTCCACTGTGAGTATTATTTCATCCAGGCAATGCCAATTCAGAAAAACAACTGTCTGGTTTGCCTGAAATTACTCACATGAAATAACATCTCCCATCTGAGCCCAGCCACCAGTTACAATGCACTGACCACTTCTTATTGTTATAGCAGAACTAAATAAGAGATTAGCATCAACATTCGTTCGATAAAAAAAAAAAAGCCCAATAATTAGTAGAGGTTTACTTTTTAAATCACCACAATGTTCATATTAGACAGCATTTAAATTAAATCTTATTTTCAAAATTAATGTGAATATTTATATGCATTTATAGTATGTGAAAATTTGAATGTTTACGGCATTTATTTATGTATTTATTTGACAGACAGAGATCACAAGTAGGCAGAAAGGCAGGCAGAGAGAGAGGAGGAGGAAGAAGGCTCCCCACTGAGCAGAGAGCCTGGGGTGGGGCTTGATCCCAGGACCCCGGGATCATGACCTGAGCGGAAAGCAGAGGCTTTAACCCATTGAGCCACCCAGGCACCCCTGAATGTTTAAGTTTATCAAAAGTTTATAACGTGAGGGGCTCATGGGTGGCTCAGTTGGTTAAGTGTCTGCCCTTGGCTCAGGTCATGATCCCAGGGTCTTGGGATGGAGTACCACATCCGGCTCCCTACTCCCTGGGGAACCTGCTTCTCCCTCTCCCTTTGCCTTCCACTCTGCCTACTTGAGCTCTCCCTCTGTGTCAAATAAATAAATCTTTTTAAAAATTTTATAATGTAAAAAATTTTGTTTTAATGTTTTTAAAAGTCAAATACAATCATATAGCCCTTACTCTCTCCTGGCAGGAACTGCACCTACAGTATCCCCAGAGATTGTGCTGTGAGAACATTTTATGGTTAGTTAATTGTAATTTTGGTATTAGGTTGATACAAGCACATTGCTCTAGAATATGAAACTATGTATGCTTTATTTGGGGGTGGTTTTCAAAATTTTTAAAAAAATGTCTATAGCAGCAGAAAACTTCGTTAAAAAAAATTACCTGAAAGGAGATACACATTTTTGTCTTAGGTGACAAAAAAAGTCACAAATGTTTAATAAATTAAATATTTAAATTTACTTCCAGAAAAAATATCTTTTGAGGAAATAACACTCTTAAAAATAATCAAGACTAAAAAAACCTGAAACAGTAATTATGCAATATTTTCCTTAGTACTTAATATTCTTTTTTGCTTCTCTAGGGTATTTCTAGGTATTTCTAGGGTATTCTCTAGGGTATTTCTACCAATACTTTGGGGTTTTTTTGCATCCAGAAAGAATACTTAATAGCTTAAGAGCAAACTTTTTCTAAATTTACAGAAATGATAGAACCAAAAGATCAGATCATTTACTGAGACCTTTAAAAACTGTATCCCATATGATTTTGAACCATTCTCTTCCAACCCCCCTTTCCTTTCTCCTGTGCCCTTTCGTTTCCTGGCTGAGACAATGGAGAGGAAAAGACTAATATGGAATGGCAGGTCTCCCTAAACACTGGTAACATGAAAACAAACCAAAATACTACTTTTCCTGTATTCAAATGGCAACCCCCCATCTTTTTCTAAGATGAAGTCCAGAAGCAAGAGTTCAAAGCAATGCCCACGGTTGATAAAATCTCTGCAAAGCAGTCCTCCTGTTAAAAAGCTCTGTCACACTCTTCTTAACCTCCTACCTGGGACTTCACACCAGATTAAGACACACCAGGTTCTGGGGAACCACAGAGCATGGCCTCCAGACTCAGTCTTCATTCCAGAAAGAAACAAAATCCTTCCGGCTCTTCTGAATGAGATATGATCTTCCAGGCATTCTGCAATTCTGGAAGTATTTGTTAATGATGAATTCCAGGTATGTGTACAGCATCTGTTCCAAGGGGCCACAAGGTCCCTGAGCCAATTATCCTATTCATTTTTTTCTCTCCAGGGACAGGTTTATGTTTCATCTTATATCTCTATTAGATTAGATGACTATTGTCCTTGGGTAAACTTTGCCCTATTAGATATATTCCGGAAGCCAAAGCATAAAAGTTGTAATGTTAAAGTCAAATTAACGTCCTTTATCTCTGTCCCCCCCAACCCGTTTAAAGATAGATAACCCCTCCCTACTAAAAAATAAGCGAACTGGGGAATTGGCAACTGGAGAAAGTGAAGGAAATCTTTGTGACATCAAAAGTATGGCTCATGTCTACCTTAATCTGAGAAAGTGTATTTACTGGAAGGAAGATTGTGCAATTCAATGTCCACAAACTGTGTTTCTGTTTAACTATGTTGCTTTTTTAATGTTTATTTAAAAATGCATTAGTTTAAAAAGAAGTATGTTACCTGATACCAAATACACCATTGTAAAATGCAACTTTTATTATAAAAACAGTAAATATGTTATAGTTAATGCAAAAAAATGGAAAAGTAAGACCACATGCATAATCATACCACCCATTCATACTCAGGGTATAACATAAAAAAGACTATAGAAAACTAGAAAAGCAAAAGGACAAATAACCTCTTGATACAACTATCTTGTACCATTTGAGTATTATTTTCCTCCTGATCTTTGTTCCTTGTGCATACAGTCCTACCCATCCCTCATTGTAGGTAAGTTTTTAAAATTCTTTCTGATTGGAGTAGATGGCTTGAGTGCCTAGAAAAGATTTAATAATCCCCAACAATTAGCACAGTTTCACTAAAAATTAGTCATGATAAATTATTACCCTTTCCTCTTAAAAATAAAATTAGAAGATTTTTTTTTTTCTCACTGTTTAGTAAGTCACTGGACAGTGTCCCATGATTCACTTCAGGGCAATATAAAGTGTACTGGATAATAAATCAGATAAATTTGAAAGTGAATGAACAGGCTTGAGTATCCATACAAATATGCATTCATCTGTTTAACACACACAGAGTACAACTATATGCCAAATTCTGTGACAGGCACTGATTTCAAAGCTAGAAGAAAAAAATACTCAGTTATGAGTCAAGTTCCTGCAAACCACAAGGGAAGACCCAGTGGATTTTGGTGGGTGGGGAGGAAAAGGGATTTTAATTTGCATTTGAATAGACAGCCAGCGATGAGGGCTACTGCAATAGGTAACACTAGGAAGGGGCCTTGGAGCCAGGTTTTAAATGGCCTTTCACACCAACCAAAACAATTTGGACTAGTCATATAGACAGTGGGGGTTTGTAGGGCAGGCGTGACAGGATGGGATCTGCGACTTCTGCTGAAAGACTAGGAAGACAATAGAGGGAGGAAAGTGAGTGAGGAGACAAAAGGTAGAATAGGAGACTGAGGGAGAGCAGGGATAATGGCTCTGAGCCAAGAGAAATGACCAGAGCCAGATCACGAAGGTGCCCTGAAGCAGACAACAAAGGAAGCTGAGCAAGTTGGAAGTAGTTCAGTTTGTGAAATCAACGGCCTGTGAAGACAAACCCAAAGAATGTCAGATGGAATCAGCATCATCAAGCAGTACTCCCAGTAACAATTACCTGGGAATACCTTTCACTGTACCTGGGCACCTCCACAGTCATATGGACATACTCATTCTCAATCTCCGACACGAAGCTTGCCCGTGTAATCTGAAGAGAAACCATCTCCTCTAACTGAGTCTGGCCAAAATATCTGTTGAAGGATCAGGGACACAACATGGTTCTTGATTTTTTTTTTTTTTTTTTAACCCCAAACTGCCCTCATCAGTAGAAAAAGAACTCAATAATTGCAAAAAACTAAGTAATAATCAAAATGATGTCACCACAAACAGTGTCAGCAATCAGAACATACAAGTTCAAAAAAGGATTTCTGCAAATGTGAATGCATGAGAAGTAATTGAAAATCACTACAACTCAAGATAACCCTTGAGGTTCTCTTAGAGTCCTTAAAATTTCCAGAATGTCATATGTACAATAAGAGCTTTGTAATGTTCCAAAGGACCACATGGCCGACCTACCAGTAGATTAAAATTATAATTCTCTTCTCCCCCACTGCTATTCTTTAATACAGACTTGCTCATTTAAATATCTATGTACCAAGCTTTAAAAAATTGATTAGCAGTTTCCTAGTCTGTCACATTGAATTGTCCAAACCCAAAGCATGGGAGTCCTAATTTTTGATTTTTCAGAAGTGACCATGTGAATTATCAGTGGGCTGCAAATAATACACGAGAAATGGCTTAGAAAAGAAAGACTACAGGGTGCCTGTGTGGCTCAGTTGGTTAAGAAACTGCCTTCAGCTTGGGTTATGATCCCAACGTCTCAGGATCAAGTCCCATATAGGGTTCTCTGCTCAGCAGGGAGTCTGTTTCTCCCTCTGACCTTCCACCTCTCATGCTCTCTCTCAGATAAATAAGTAAATAAAATCTTTAAGAAAGAAAGAAAGAAAGAAAGAAAGAAAGAAAGAAAGAAAGAAAAGAAAGAAAGAAAAGGAAAACCTACAGAGGGCATAATAGCAATTTTCAAATGCATACAAAATGGTCATTTGGAAGGGGGAATTAAATTCAGGTAGAGTCAGCACAAGGACTAATGGAGGAATGACGGGGATACTCAACTTTCAAGTCATTATGTGTAACAGCTTTCAACAATCGGAGCCACCCCCAGTGGAATGGATGGAAGAAGGCTTCTCTAGAACATCCTCAGGTTCTCACAATAGGTGACCAAGTTAAAAAGAAATCGCTTTACCCTGTTAGAAAACTAGTCCTAACAAACATTTGGAAATTCTATCTATAATCTTCTCTGCAGTCAAAAAAACATAGTTTAAGATACTTGATAGCCAGGTGCCTGGGTGGCTCAGTCAGTTAAGCATCTGCCTTCAGCTCGGGTCATGATCTCAGGGTCCTGGGATCAAATCCCACATCAGGTTCACCACTCGAGGGGTGTCTGCTTTTCCCACTCCCTCTGCCCCTCCCCCTGCTTGTGCTCTCTCTCCCTCTCTCAAATAAATAAATAGAATCTTAAAAAAAAAACAAAAAAACTTGATTGCCTGCCTAGGTCTTTCCTTCTAGCCCCCCCAAAGTAAAAATGATCAATGATGAGTCATAAAGATAATATACATTTTTTTCCCTTCTGTTTAGAGCCTTTTACATCATGAATACTGAGATATTCAGAATTTTCAGAACAGAAGCCCTATAGGTTAATGCCATTGATTCTTTTATTGTGGAATGTGTCATGTTTTTTGGAGCCATCGATGAAATAAAAGCATTGATAAAAATGTTTATGTAATTTCAGATTCACTGTGTATTATTCAATAGCACATCATAAAATATTTGTTTTAACTAGCTAACCCTCATTTATTTATTCTAACTGTTAAGAAGTTAATTCAGGTTATAATGAAAAATTTCAAATGTGTCAGACAGTACATAGCTTTTGAAACATCTTTTAGGAGGATGTGAGCAGAAAGTTTGAAGCACACTCCTATAATCTAGAAAATCCCATGAAACTATCTGGGTTTTCTGATTAAGCATCACAATGTCCCTAGATTTTAGTCATCTCCTAATCTCATGTCAGTACTAAGTGTTATAGTCCTTCATGGGGCCATTTTTCATGAGAGCAGAATTTCTACACTTCATGAAAATTCCTACCTAACAGGACTATAAGAGAAAACACAGTATAATCGCTCTGACAAATAAAAGCTTCTCAAATTTGACCTCAGAAAAAAATTTTAAATTTCTTCATTTCCTGGACCTTTGGGTCATTTCCACATTTAACTGCTACTGTTCCAAGTATCTACAAATTCCAAGCATCTACAACATTAGGTCTGAAAGAATTTGTCTACAGTTGATACAGACCAAGGGGACAGTCCACTTACAACTTACATGTTTATTATCTTAGAAATTAGTTATAAGATACCTCTAAGAGCACGACACACTTCCCCTCTGCTGTCATCACAAACAGAGGGGCAAATTGCCCACTGCATGCGAACTCCAGGCCTGGATGGGGAGCTGTTGGTTGGTAACCTCAGGAGTCCTCCAGGTGAAATTCCCAAAACAGGTCCCTTGTGCATGGAGCCCTAAGAAAGAGGCAGATCACTCCAGACTGGTACGCGGCCGTTTTAAAAAGCAAGGGAATTTACATATGAGGCTGGTCTTCAGAAGCTGCAAGACAGGCAGATCTCTGTCCCTGCCTGCCGGAATCTTAAGAGTTGGTACAAAGGCCTTCATGGGGTTCAGTTGTGTATATAGTCAGATGGTCTCTGGTACAAAGGCCTTCACAGGGTTCAGTTGTGTATATAGTCAGATGGTCTCCCTAAACATGACTCTCTCAAGGCTGCGTCCTTGAAGTGGCTTGTAGTATGGGAACAATGAGAAGAACACACATCTCAAAAACAAGGGAGGGAATGATGATCCTGCAAATGCCAGGTCTAGCTTGAGGGTCAACAGGCAGACATGTACCCTTTGATGACTCCTTCAACAGGAGCTAAGAGAAGAAGGAATAAGCACATGGATGAAAAGCTCCCCCATACTTTGAGAACCCCTAATGGACCTCCTTGTCTCAAGAATGAGAAAACTGGGAACCTTAAAGGACTCCCCTTCAGTTTCTCTACCACAAGCTCACTGATATTCCAGAACATAAGAGAAAACTGACATGTAATCCTCCCTTATTTTACTTCACTAAGAAATCAAATAGCCATGTTTCTTTCATTGAAATTAGATAGATAGATAGATATCTTTGAACAGTAACCAAAGACTTACTTGAAGCCCAAACTTGGGAGTTTATAACTCCAAAATTTTCAGCCACTATAATTTCACTTAGGGATATAGTGATTTTACCTTCAGTGTGTGTAACACAATAGAGACACTATCGTACTCTTGTTGAATAAATTATTAAATGAGATAATCTCAAGTGTTTTATAGGAAATAAATTAGTAATCACCATCTATTCCCAGGACTGCTTCGATTTCACAGTTTGTTACGTTGTGATGGAAGATAAAGCATTTTTTGAAAATGTTCCAAATGTTCATGGTAGAGTTGCCCCCCCATACTTTTTTAAAAATCACTTTTTTATTAACAATATATTCTCTTGCTGGGCTCGTTCAAATTATAGGTTTCTTGACGGCAAAGTCGATGTCAGATTTTTTTCTTTTTCTTGTTTTTTTCCCTCAGTGCCTATCCCTTGGTAGTGGCTCCTGGTTAATGGGCCTTTTTGTCATATTTGGAGAACTAACTGCATAGCCACTTAGGGTGACCTCAGTTCTACCAGAATTTAATTATGATTCCTCCCTTTTTCTTTTGATGCCATAGAGTCTATGTGCAGACAACAATAAAGGTATAATAAAAATTATATACGGTCCTGGACACTGTTCTAAGGACTTAATGTGTAATAAATTGTCTAATTCTCCCAGCCTGCTAACGTAGATTCCCTCATTAACATCCCCAATACTATTATTATCATCTCTCTATTTAAAGATGAGGGAACTGAAGCAGAAGTGCTAATTCATCTGCTAGAGAGATGGTCACTCAGCTGCTATGTGGCTCAACCAGGTCTTGAACCCAGACACACTGGCTCCAGAGTCCAAGTGTTTAATACCAACTTGGACTCCAGAGTCCAAGTGTTTAATACCATGGTTTAACCACCATGCTGGAATACCACAGCGCACACTCATCAGCACACCTGTGGAAAACTGAAAAATAAATGCAAATAAGAGAGTCTAAAAATGTGTGGGAAGTGCAAGAGGCCACTCGTTCTCCCTCCACACTGAAGCCCAGTCTCCAGGCTTTCTCTCCTCTTTGGCTGTTGCCTTACAGGTTATTTATAGAGAGAGAAGCAGAGTTGTTTTCCTTAATTCAGAAGGTGATGAAAAATACATTTCTATTTCATATATTAAACTAGTTGCCAGAAGTCACTCTAGAGATGAAATTATTCACAATAAAGTTGTCATGCTAGACAAAAGTGAATATGCTTAATATATCCCAAGTGTGAGCAAATAATAGCTAACTGGGAAAGGCCCAGTAGAAAGAACTTGTAAAAGCAAGAGGAAAATACACCCAACTAAATTGTCTGGATCTCATTTCAAAACAAATAAATATAAATTAAAGCAATGGGATATCCTATTTTGCATGAACTTATCAAAGATTTTTGAAATGCGATCATCTTCAGAGATAAGAAGGACGTGAAAACTGTCCTTCCTTGCTGGAGTGCAAATTGGTTCCACTTTTCTACACATGAGCCAAGCCATAGATATCATAAACCTTAAAAAGAGGTAATTCCCCTGCATTACAGTTCGTATTTATACAAAGGAAAACATTAGATAAGTTAAAAATTAGTATGCAAAGATAATCAGAGGACTAGTTCTAATAGCAAAATCTTAGGCATTTAACATGTTCAACAGTAGGCAATGGTTACCTAAATTAATATGAGTCCAAACAATACCAAACAATAACATATATGGAAAATACACTTATGGAGAGGTTTTAGCGGTAGGTTTATAATGTAAAGAGGGAAATATGTAACACAAGAATTGTAATGAGATGATATATTAAATGTAAAGTGCCCACTGCAGTCCCGGCACGCAATAAAGAACTCAATCTATCAACAGTTTGCACTGAATGATCTAAAGTATATCAAAACCTTGGAAACAAGGCTGAAGTAAATGTGGCAAAAGAACAGTGGATGCCTCTGGATAAGAAAGATGTTTTATTTCCCACATCTTTACGTTTTCTAGCCTTTTTTTTTTTTAAAGATTTCATTTATTTGTCAGAGAGAGAGAGAGAGCGCACAGGCAGACAGAATGGTAGGCAGAGGCAGAGGGAGAAGCAGGCTCCCTGCTGAGCAAGGAGCCCGATGTGGGACTCGATCCCAGGACGCCAGGATCATGACCTGAGCTGAAGGCAGCTGCTTAACCAACTGAGCCACCCAGGCGTCCCGTTTTCATGCCTTTTTCCTACAGTATTTCTTTCTGCAGAACGAGATCAAGGACTTAAAACTCACCAACAAAACAAGTAAAAGTATGTCTTAATTCTTCACACCGCAGGAACACACCTCAAAGAACAGGGACATCCCCGACCCACACATCTTTTTTTTTTTTTTTTCCTTCTGGCAACAGTGGGTGGCTATTTACCCTAGCTACTAAGACCTGCCTGGAGGAAAGAAGGGTATAGTCAGCGCCAGGTGGAAACACATTCCTGGAGTCTAGAACCAAGCTGAATGTATGAGGCTCGTGGAAGAGAAGCAGACAGAAAGCATGCTTTATACAAAAAGTTCCCAATCTGTTGTTTGCTTGTGGCAAAACTGGAATTGTTTATGACAGAAGCAACATTAAAGGTGACATGGCTTTCCCCACTCCTAAAAGTGTTGATAGATGAACACACACTATTCAGGAAATACTTCTTAATGATTAAGGCATTTAATCATTTTTTTAAATCATTTAATTTAGTTACTTATTATCTATCTAGTTTAATGTTCACTACAACATTTAGAGGTGTTTTTCGTAGTGACCCTGGCCTGCCGTGTTCAGGATCCCTTAGGAAAAATTTTTTAGAGGCACTTTAGACCCTTGAATAAAACCACAATTTCCTTCTGTGTTTAGAGTGCTTCAAGTGACCAAGTGCACTGTTTATTGAGTATTTATTCCTATTCAATGAGGGGATGATCAAGGCCTCAGTGACAAATTCTTCATCTGGCCTGGAGCCCATTCCTCCCTTTTTAGTCCCTACCTGCAAATCCCAACTTGTATAACCACACTGAGCCTCATTTCCTGTCCTAAGAAATCAAAAAAGATAATACATCAAAGGGTGATTGGGAGGATGTAACGGTTAACACATGTAAGCATTTTTTTTTTTTTAAAGATTATTTATTTATTTATTTGACAGACAGAGATTACAAGTAGGCAGAGAGGCAGGCAGAGAGAGAGAGAGGAGGAAGCAGGCTCCCTGCTGAGCGGAGAGCCTGATGCGGGACTCGATCCCAGGACCCTGAGATCATGACCTGAGCCGAAGGCAGTGGCTTAACCCACTGAGCCACCCAGGCGCCCAACACATGTAAGCATTTTAAGAGAATGCCTTCGGGGCACCTGGGTGGCTCAGGGGGTTAAGCATCCCACTCAGGTCACGATCCTGGGATTCTAGGATTGAGCCCTGCCACAGGCTCCCAGTTCAGCGGAGAGTCTGCTTCTCCCTCTCCTTCCGCCTCTTCCCCTGCTTGTGCTCTCTCTCAAATAAATACATAAAATCTTAAAAACTAAAAATAAAAAAGAATGCCTGCCATCAGTAAACAATTATGTACCAACTATTAGTATCATTGCTCTAAAATAAAGAAAATCTACCCTACTTTTAAAGATCTTTAAATTAAGTCTGCCAAGAAGTCATAAAATTGAGAGCTAACTACAGACATTGATATTTATAGTACATTTACTAAGCTTCCTTCCCTTTTATTGTAATGATAACCACTACTAGTCTAGCTTTTAAATGTTTAATGCACCCAAAGACTTTACTAGAAATCTCACACATTTAATTAAAAAAAAAAAAAAAAAAAGTTTTAGGAGTAAACCTTTTCAACTAGCTCCTATTTCCCCATTGTGCCTCCTAAAACAAGATCATAAAATTCTCAACTTCAAAACATTCAATTCCACTGAACTCACTACACCCGAATGAGTCAATTACCCCAGTGAGAGTGGGCCTAGTATCCTAAAAGCTTTCACATTTTATTAACACCAGCTTTTGAATAGAAGGAACAACTGGGCCTACAAGACAAAAAGTAAAACAAAACCAAAAAAAGCCCCCAAACTTGAAGGTTTCAGCCATTATTAACTATTTTGAAGATTTTAAAAATTTATTAATAATCGGGAAAAATCCAAGTACTGCTCGGGATCGAACAAATTAATTAAATATTCAATTTTTGTGGTTTTAAAATATTTATTAAAATCAAATTGTTGGGGCACCTGGGTGGCTCAGTTGGTTAAGCCTCTGCCTCCGGCTCAGGTCATGATTCCAGGGTCCTGAGATGGAGCTCTGCACTGAGCTCCCAGCTCAGCCGGGAGCCTGCTTCTGCTTCCCCCTCTCCCTCTCATTTTGACTGCCGTTACCCCTGCTTGTGCTTTCTCTCTGTCAAATAAAAAATAATAATAATAAAATAAAATCTTAAAATCATTGTTTAACTAGTTTTAAAAAAAAATAATAAAAGTCAAGGGGCACCTAGGTGGCTCAGTCAGTTGGGGGTCTTGATCTTAGGGTCACAGGCTGAAGCCTTGTGTTGGGCTCCATATTGGGCATGGAGTCAACTTTAAAAAAAAAAAATAGACAAAAAGCAAGTAAATTGGGACCTGTTTTGCAAATTTTAGAAGTATGTCCAGTTCAGCAAGGTGCTCTTTAAATAGCAAGAAATAGAAAAGACATGGTCTATAATAGGGTATCAGTTTTCATTTTTTGAAAGTCACTTCAACGTCCTTATGTGTATGTGTGTACTTTTCTAGGTAAATGCCTGTACCTCTCCTAACAAAAATATGTAACATACATTTCATGGGTTATTTTCATAATCTTCAAAGAATGATGTATACTGTCCATTAAGAGTTAATGAATTCAAAAGTCCATTCAAAAATTCAGCCCCACGCCTGGGTGGCTCAGTGGGTTAAGCCTCTGCCTTCGGCTCAGGTCATGATCTCAGCATCCTGGGATAGGGCCCCACATCGGGCTCTCTGCTCTGCAGGGAGCCTGCTTCCTCCTCTCTCTATGCCTGCCTCTCTGCCTACTTGTGATCTCTCTCTCTCTGTCAAATAAATAGATAAAATATTAAAAAAAAAAAAAATCAGCCCCAGAACACAAAGAATCAATTAAAAAAAACAAAACAAAACAAAACACTAGCTCCAAGGATGGGTGTTAATAAAGTTAAAGGTTGGGCTAAAACATTTGAAATTTATCTTTAAGAAAGGGGTTACACCTATTTCATTTAAAATATGTGATCATAGGGTACCTAGGTGGCTCAGTGGGTTAAAGCCTCTGCCTTCCACTCAGGTCATGATTCCAGGGTCCTGGGATTGAGCCCCACATCAGGCTCTCTGCTCAACAGGGAGCCTGCTTCCCTTCCTCTCTCTCTCTGCCTGCCTCTGCCTACTTGTGATCTCTGCCTATCAAATAAATAAATAAAATTAAAAAAATATATATGTGATCATAAACCTAAATAAAAACAGTTGAGATCCTCCAGCCTAAAAGACATTCTGTCAGTGATATTCCCTTAACCATACTGCAATTAGTTATAAAAGTTTTTGAAAGAAAACTACCAAAATATGAAAATCTGGAGGAAATAAAATTATTAGAAAAATTAGAAAATTATCCATCCAGCAAAATTCCTTGTAATCAGTACGTCTTACTCATCTCAGCAAAGGGAAGTGTAAATCTTTTTCACTTGTACATTTGGAGGGGAGGGGGCAGACAAGCTTTAAAGTTAAATTGCTGAAAGTTCACAGCAAGTAACCAATTAAACAGAAGTTTTTCCTAAAAGTATTTGTCATTACAACATACTAGGGCAAAGAACTTTAAGACTAAAAATTTTGAGTGCTCAGTATCTAAATGAATCATGATAAACACACAAGCTTGAACCTTGATGACTTACATGGACCCAATGTTGTGCAATGATTTTCGCTCAACAGGCTTACAAGTACAAATTCACTTCAGACTCTAGAACAATAATTTTTTAAAAAAGAACGAATCTATTTCTAAAATAAAATGATCAGAAGTTAAATATAATTAAGGATGCTACTTAAGTTCTGCGAATAACTAGACCAAAAGTTACACATTTGTACCAGCCTGTTTGTGTAGTCTGAATACAGATAAAGTTATAAACCTTAATATTCCAATAAAGCCATGTTATATTTTCATTCAAGTTTTCTAGGGCTATCAATAGAAATGTGTCTGTGGTATACATAGGTAATTTTTCTACGTAAATGACTGTGCTCTTTTAACACAGGTAAGCGGAAAGTAAACGGGAGCAGGAAAATTTGAAGGTAGGGACTAGAAGATAGAACAGGTAAAGGTAAAGAACTAAGGCAAAGTTTGTGGACTGCTGTCTGGCTCTTATTAATGAAGGCCAGTCCAGCTCACTTACGTCCTTACATGAAACATTAAGTGGATCATTGAGTCAATTTTTAGATAATTCATTTTAGAAAATACTTGCACCACCCCACTTCTTCCCCTAAGAGGCCTGACGTGAACTCTGAAAATGCTTCATCCCCAAAACCCTACAAAATCATGCAAATCAAGAGGTTCAGATCTGTGGACTCACTTTAGGAACACGTATGTAACTGCCCAGGCCAACGAGGGTATGCATATCCAAAAAGCCACCAAGTATCTGAAAGATGTCATTTTGCAGAAGCAGTAAATGCCATTCCATCGCTATCATGGTGAAGTTGGTATGTGTGCCCAGGCACCTAGGTAGGTGTGCCAAACAGTGGGGCTGGACACAGGGTCAGTGGCCCCAGAAGAGTGCTGAATTCAGAGAGTAATGTTCAACTTAAGGGTTTAGATATTGATTCTCTGGTCACTGAGCACATCTGGGTGAACCAAGCCCCCAAGATGCACTGAAGAGCGAAGAACTTAGAAGGTTCGTGGTTGGATTAATCCATATGTGAGCTCTCCTTGCCACACCGAGATTTCCTTACTGAAAAAGAGCTGATTGTTCCTAAACCAGAAGAGCTTGCGAAGAATAAAAAGATATCTCAGAAGAAACTGAAGAAACAAAAACTCATGGCCCAGGAGTAAATTCTGCACAGAATAAATGCAAATAAAAATAGAAAGAGGATGTCGGTTATCTATTATGAAACATATTTTAAGTATCCTCAAAAAAAAAAAAAAAAAAAAAAACTTGGACCTAAAATATCCAGATGACTGAAGCAAAGATGAATTCTTGAATTAACTGAATAGTGTAACACTCCTTCATTTTGCTTCTTCGGCTAAAGACTGACTAGATGAGTATTTTATGCCCTGGTAAGTATTTCTAAGTCTCCATCCCTCACCTCCCACCCCACAACATTTCCACTGTTTAACTTGAAAGAATCTTCTTTCAAGAAGTATGCAAAATAACTCTCAGATCTGGAGAGGTCTTAGATCACATCTGACAATGTGATCCTGATACCTTTAGAATTATCATCACCTAACATTAAAAGCAACAAGCAACAAGCCTTATTCACAAAACTCAACCTTCAGTTTAACAAAAGGCCCTATGTAAAAATTTTAGCATCACATGCTATTATTTATAACTAATGCAAATATAGGGATGGACAATATGATCATAAAATAATTTCCATTATTCCTGGAATCCTAAAATACCAAGGACTACGTGAAAATACATAATTTTTAAAAAGATACATAAAAGTTCAGATCAGACCTCCCACACACTTCATTATTTTCTAACACCATAACATAGATTGTATTTTTCTTCTCTGTACATTTTCTCAGTCTTCTCATTCTTAACCTAGTGTTATTACACCAATATCCCAGCACTCTCTAAAGCTTATTGAATGATACGCTAAATTCCTCACTTAGGACTTTTCAATCCTAAGACTAATATGAACTGTGATTCCCCAAGGTGGCAAGAAAGATGAGTATTATATGGACATAGTATTTTCCTAGATATCTGACCAAATTTGTATTTGCTGTAGTGGCACAGATTAAATGAGACTCTGGTCTTTGCGGTTTCATGAGAGCAGACTGCACTATTCTCCAGCCATTTTTCTATAAACGAATATAGCAGATCACAAGGATCTTAGGGATCGATGCAGAACAATTGTCACTACAGGATAAACAACAGCTTAATAATTTGTCTGCATTTTAAAAGTTTGACATGCCTTATGATGCTCTATTTTGAGTAAAATACTAAGGCTTATGATGTTCTTATATGTGTTTCTTTAATACAGAAATTATACATCATGTTACTTTCTGAGCCTCCCATATAACAATGTACACTTCCTTTTAAATAGTGTTTCTTCCATTTCTTTTTTTTCTTAGTCAAAACAAATTTGAGGATCCCAAGATTTCCTTGGGTAGTATTTAATCTTAAAAAATCCTACACTAGCTTGTAGACCCTAAAATACAGAACACAAAATGTAAACAATTAAACCTTTATAACCAATACCTCGGTGGGGGAGTGGAGAAAGTCAGAAAAATATACAAAGCACTGAAAGGCTGGATATGTGAAGGATGCCAGAGAGGAGCGGGGGAGGGCCTCATGAGGTTCTAGGCAAGCCCTGTGATGACGTCACCTCACAGCCATAATGTTACAGCAGTCAGCACAGGCCTCCTGTTTTCCTATTGGTGAACACCGTGTCAGCCGACATCAGAAGATAATCATCATTGGCTGGACAATTACAACTGGAGCGACTAACTAGCATCCACCGCTGTTAGCACAAACCTGGCAGGCTGCTGAAAGAGAAGGCAGAGCCCAGCTGCCCTTCTCACTCAATGAGTTTTATGTCGCCTTGCCTTACCAATCACTAGGTGATTTCGCTTCCTTGCTAGCAGCACTTATAAATTAAATCAGCTATTGGTGAAAATAACAGGTAAAGGCAAGACATCTCATTAAAGGACAAAATGCCTTTCTTTTCAATGTTTTGAAATCGCAGACAGAGCTTTTCAGTGTAGAACTGGCAGTCAAAAATGCTACTGGGCATGCATGCATTTTCCTCTACCTCATCTAACAAAGTCGTGTGTATTGGATAACCTTACCGGAGATATTTTTAACTTGCCGTGTAGTTTCAAGATGAGGTCTCAGGATGATTCTCCAAGGAAATATATTTATTACTTTGCATTTCAACTGCTGCTCTATTATACATGGAACTATTTGACAGAAAATTGAAAAGGTCTCTAGTACTTATCCTGTGTTTAGAACAGTGAGTATAGGATTAATCCTTTGTTAAGGCAGCAATAAACCTGATAAGCTTGCCACAGTTGAACCCTGTAGTGTTTATACAAATACCACTCCAAAATAAGGGGTCCTTAACATTAATATGTAATAAGGTAATAGATTATGGAATCCATTAGGTAAAGGAATATGGATTATAAGATATGTTTAATAAACTACGCTTATTTAAGGTCCTCTTAAATAATGCAAAGTAGGACAGACAGCATACTGACAAAACAGCACTCCTGGCCTTTCTCACAATTCTTCAAAATGAGCTCATCTTTGAGAGAGGAGTTTTAATTTTCTGAATTAAAAAGCTTTGTTTGAAGTCATATCTAAGACATTTTTAAGGACAAGTGCAAATGATTCTCAAATGACAGCGTAGATGCTTCACAACATTTTGTTTTTCCCCAGAAGCTATTTCAAACCATTTTGAACAGGTAAGGCTTTGGTTTCCTAAACTTCCCCTGCCCCCAGGGGTGGTCTAAGCCTGGGTTATGGAGCTCCCTACTCCTGTTAACAAGGAAAAATAATAATAATAATAATAATCCTTTTCTTACACAACTTAGTCAAGACTTTGTGTTTTCCGGATTTGGGGGTGGGATCTGGGAGGTTTAGAAAACTGGACCCCCAGGATACTGGGAGAAATGCACACACACACACACCCCCATAAAAAGGAGAAAGCAAGACAATTAAGGTCAGGAAGACATGCAAAGAAAGAGTAACAGCCTGAAAGGCTTTTTGACTGCAAGTTAAAAAAAATAGGGTCCACAAAGAAAAAGGAAGGGAAAAATCCCAGTAGGTGACTATGATATAGTATTCAAATGCAGGGGGGAAGCCAAATATGCTAAAGTTCGGGTATTAACAGGTAGTGCTGGCAATAAAATGGGCACCAGTAATCATTTTAACTCACTGGATAAGCATCTCCCCCAGCATCTGCCACGTACAAAGCGCCTTTAACGTGAAGAATGAGACAAGAACCGTGACCTAAAGAGCTTATGGTCTGATAGGAAGGAGGCACCGGCAGACATGTAAATATTCATATATACAAGTAAAAAGCCAGGAAAGATGTTGCCAGAAGAACGGTTCGTAAAGAGCTAGAAGGAAACCAGTGGTGAGAGCTCAACAGGAGAAGATAACTTTGGGGCACATTTTGGCCATTTTCAGTCCCAATGAGGGCTGGGCCCTGTCTGGCTCATTGTGTGCTTGTTGAGTGAATGGATAAAAGAAGCCGGAAATGGTTACCTGGCCTCAGAAAAGGCAACCCAAATATGGACCTATGGACCTTGGTGGTGCAAGGGGCGGCTGGCCAACCGTGAATGGGGGTGGCCACGGCGAGGGGACGCCGGTTCCAGAAAGGCAGGCTCGGTAAAGGTGCAGCAAGTTGGAGACAAGGGAGACTCGATGGGCTCGAGTGATGTGGCAAGAGAACAAGACAAACAGCTGCAGGGAAGACCCCGCCGCACAGCGGGCCCGCCTCGCAGCTCTGAGCGCCGGCAGCCTCAGGCCCCCGCCCCGCCCCGCCTTCAGCACCACCCTCTACGCGGGAGGAGGAAGTGCCTCTGGAGAAGGTCCACAGGCCGCATGGGCGGAGAGGGGCCGCCTCTCCAAGCGCCAAAGGCCTTTCAGTGTCTGCACTCCTACGGGATCCAGCCTCGAGAGGTGTACCACCACCCTCGGCGCTCGTCCGCCCAGGAGGGGCCTCAGCCCCGCGCCCCAAGTGCTCGCCGCACTTCCAGGGCTTCGGAGCGGATCGTGTCCCCCTGCCAGCTTCCGGCTCCGGCCAGACGCGGCCTTCGGGGCCCCCTCACGCCCCGCACCCAGTGGAGTCCCCAGCCCACCCATAGCGGGTGTGAGTGCGCCGAGCCCTCCACACCCGCCCCCAAAGGGCCGGGCCCAGCCTGCGCGCATCTCGCAGGGGGCGGGCTCGGCCCGGCTGCAGCCGCAACTGGCCAGCGGGCCTCGGGCGGGCTGAGCGGGAGGAGGCAGGTACCGCGGCCAAGACTTCCCGGGTCGGTCGCAACCGGGGACCGTAGGAAAGGAAGTTGAACCTCCCTCCACCGGCTCCGGCCCGCGGCACCGCCTCCTACTGCACCAGCCAGCCCCGGCCCGCGCCGCGCCCGCGTCTTTGGTTTCCCATTGATGAGAGGGGGGAGGGAAGGCAGGTCGTGACGCCGCGGGGCACGCGCACACGCGCACGCGGCGGCGGGCGGGATCCCTTGGCGCCGGAGAGCCCCTCATCCCAACCCTCCCATCCAGCCCCCGGGAGGCTGCAGGCCACTGCCCAGCTCCGGGGGTGTTGAGCGTGCACTTTACTGATCGCCAGACCCGGGCTCAAGAAGATGACCGGAATGTCTGCCCCAGCACCTCGATCTACAAGGAAGAAGCGAGATGAGCACACCCTCCCCTGTTAAATATTGCAAGGTGACACAGGATCTCCTCCCACACAGGGATTTTTCATAAGGACTGGCGGAGGGAACACACTAAACAAGCAAGACTCTTTCCCTATTAGAAGTGTGTCTGGGGAGGAGCCCCCAAGGACTCTGCGGACCGAGGGGTTTTTAATCCGTGTCTCAACTCCAATCAACAGCTTCCTACTGAATTAGAACTGAGTGGGTCCAAAAGGCGTTCCCGTAAAACAGAAACTTAATAATGGCGTGGCTCCACTCGCTCGGGTTCATTCATTTTTATTACTGTTTTCATTGTCCCCTCCCCCCACCGCCCCCGCCTCTTAATGAAACCGGAAAGGGATCCGCGTGGGGAGAGGGGTCCAGGCAAGGAGAAATCCGGCCGGGGAGCTGCAGAGAGCAGGGCAGTGAAGTAGGAGGGCTGCAAGGAGAAAGGAAGGACACGAGGGATAGGAAGAGGGCGAGGACCAGAGAGCGCCGGCGGGAGAGGGTTAAACGGAGCAGAAGCCTGGGTCCTTCCTCCACTGCCTTTCACACTCAGCTTGCGGGAGCCAAGAGAGAAAACCCAAATCTAGATGAAAACCAGAAGGTAGTTCAGGTGCAGAATCTGGACTGGGGCATCTCTCCCGCCTTCCGTGTCGCGCAGACATCTACTCTGTACACTCATGTATGTTCTATGTTATATAATCTATGTTAAAGATGTATGTGTAGCCACGGTTCACACAGGGGCACTCACAGACCCACGCGCTTCATGCAGCCCCGGAGGTTCCCGCACCCGGGGGACCCGGGAACTCAGCGACCAGCTCTCTGCTGCCGGCGATTCATCGGCCCATTCACGCCCCAGACAGAAAACATCGACATTAAGGCGCACCGGGAAGACGCGCAGGGCTCCCGGGAAGAGTGTCATGCGAAAGCATCACCTACCAGTTTTCCTGCATCCACTGGATGGCTTCATTCTCGTTGAACTGCTTTTCGAATTCATATTCTTGTAAAGTCAACACTGACATGTTCATTGGGGCTGATCTTCGGAGTCGCTACGTGTTCTCTACACAAAATAAAATAATCTGTAAAGCGCTTGATTTCGAGTGCTCTCCTGTCTGTTTTCCCCACCCACCCCCCCGAGGTCTTCCCCTCTCCGCTGGATCTCCGGGGGCCGGCCTCTCCCAGCCTCTCTCATCTACATCCAGGGTCGAGCATTGCCTGTGCCACGGCTCCCAGCTCCTCGCTCCGCGGCTCTCCTCCTCCCGGCGTCCGCATCCACCGTCGGAGGAAATGAATGCCTTGCGGTCTTAGTGCCCGCACGTTTGTCCATCACCCTTTTTACTTGTCTACGGGGAAATCTCCTCCCCCTCGTGCGATCGGAAAATTAACCCTTTGCGAGAGAGAGAGAGCGCGAGACCTCTCGCCCCGAGGGGCAGTTTTGCTGACGCGAAGGTGACTAGGGGAGTGGAGGAAGGGCGCCGAGAAGGAGGAAACGGCCTCGAGGTCATTCACAATCCCCAATCCCAACCTCGTGGGCAGCCTAGCCTTGCCTTTGAATGTGGTTTCGGCTTGCCAGGAGCGGCCCTTAGGCGCGCGACCTGCAAGCTTGGCTAGTAGGCGATAAAGAAAACAGTAAACCCTGCCAGCTCTTTCACTGGGAGAGCTCCAGGCAAATTTGTGCTGAGATTACCCGTGAGAGGAACGCGCTTTCCACCTCCTTGCCCCTGCCCCCACTGTACTCTCGGGGTCCCCCACCCCAGAGCGATGGCTTCGACTGCGGCCAACCAGGGGCCCGGCAGCCCCCAGAGCTCCTCAACCATTCTCGAGCTGGGGATGGAAAGTGGAGAGAGACCAGTAGCCAGAAGAGGGAGAGAGGCTAGGTGGAGGGTTTGGGTACGGGGAGAGGTAGAGTTAACGAACTGAGACAAAGTGGGGGGAAGGAAGTTAGCAGGTAGGAGAACTGGACCAACTGGTCCAATGCAAAAACTTTATTTATATGCATGAGAAATTTCGTTTTATATATTTCACGGGTACGTGGAAGAGAATTGTGTTGAGGAAAAGGCTAAATGTAATGTTGACCCCTACTGAACCCCCAGTCCCATAGCAGTGTCCTAAACTCAGCTTCTGTTTACACCCCTCTTAATTCTCAGAAGGAAAAGGATTTTCTACTGGGACCATCCCTCCACTCACTACCCACATGTTCGGAAAAATGAGGTATAGGAGACATGGAGGTATCTAATAATTAATCTATGGATGTAATTGTAAGCTTAAACTAGAAACAAGAATTTATACTTTAATATTGGGTGGACATTAGGACCAAGAAGAAAATTCCCTTCCTTCCTCTGGTGCTCTTTTCCCCACCTTACCTGTAGTCATAGTAGAGGATATTTTCATTCAAAGTTAGGTTGCCAGAAACTGAAAAGTGGGAACTGGGAGAAATATCTCTGTAAAGGGGGAAATTATAATAAGAAATTAAAGAGAGGGCTTTTAAAATCCAGTACAATATTACTTAAATCAAAGGGCTAGATTGGTTGATGATTAACAAGTAATTTTTGAGAATATCCTCCCAAAGATTTCATGTATAGACTTTCCTTGTCTCTCCATTTAAGGGTTATCATTCTAGATACTTCTGCAGTACAAGTCAGAATGAATTTAAAAATAAAGCCCAGGCCTGAAGGCTTGGTAATATTGACTTAGAAGATGGGTGTGGTCTGATGAGAGAGGAAAGATTTTCTATAGTACCTGGGCCTGTGAGCAATCAATAAATATTTGTAAGATGATTAAATAGATGAAAGAGGTGAGAGAAGTGAGAAAGGAATCAAATTCCAGCAAACGTTTTATTGTATATTGGAAGGATAAATCTTTAGTCTTAAAAAGATTTGATTTTCAAATTCAATGCCCTTAGGAGTCATCACACCAATTTGAAACAAATATGAAACATTCTCATTTACTATGTTTCTCACTCAAATAATGGTCGTTATTGTCTGTTTATTTTTCGAAGATGGATATGAAGTTATATTAAAATATCTGATTTGTTCTTAACAGTGTCTAAAGAAAACTACTCTGAAATGGGAGATAGGCCTCTATTTTTGACCTTTAAAATGGACATTTACAAAAAAATGATAAATGCTTAGCAGTACTAACCGCTTCCAAGGGTATTGAGGCATTGCCAGTGGTAATAAAAGCAGGTAACTATCCTGAAAGCAATTTGGCTGCCTGTGTGGTCATTTTAAACCCATTTACCCTCTACCCATTTCTTCACCAGATATTCCTTAAGCCTGTGTTCATCTGAGATCTTGGGTCTTGGTGAAGAAAAGAGATAAGGCTCTTGTTCTTTTTGAGCTCACATTCCAGAGGGGAAGACAATTTCACGCAGAGTGAAGCACTAAAATGAAAATTAATCAGGAAGGCACAGTCTGTTAAACCTTGGACTATTGGTTTCAGCTCTGGTAGTGATCCTAGGATCAGGAGATCCAGCCCTCCAGCAGACTCTGGGCTTAGCAGAGTCTGCTTAAGACTGTCTCTCCCTGGTGCCTGGGTAGCTCAGTGGGTTGAGTCTGCTTTCCCCTCAGGTCATGATCTCTGAGTCCTGGATCAAGCCCCACATTGGGCCACCTACTCAACAGGGAGTCTACTTTTCCCCCTGACCCTCCCCCCTTCCCGTGCTCTGTCTCTTTCACTCTCTTTCAAATAATAAAATCTTAAAAAAAAAAAAAAAGCTGTCTCTTTCTCTCCATTGGCCCCCCCTTGGCCTGCCAACATCCCCCCCACGCGCGTGTATGTGCACACTGTTTCTCTCTCTCAAAAATAAACTTTAAAAAAAAGAAAGAAAGAAAATCAGTACGATGTGAAGGAATAGAGATGCTCATTTATTCCCTTTTAGACCTCACAGAGAAGATGACTTTGATTTGAAACCAGAGTGACGAAGAGGCAACCACATCTTGCAGAAAGTTACGAGAAGCAAGAAGAAGTACAAAAGTCTTGTCTTGGGGTAAGAAAGGACTTTGCAGGAGTAAGAGCAAAATGCTGGTATGTCCCCAGGTCATAAGTAAAGGGTAACTGACAGGTTAAAGAGACAGGCAGGCCAGGTAACCAAGATGTTTGGATTTGACTCTACCTGCAGTGGGGTGGGAGAGCATTAAAGAGTCTTTAGTTCAGCAGTATTGCATGATAATTCCCAGTAATTCTACAACTGGGAACTTATTCTGAAGATATACTTGCAAAGACATTCTAGATGTGAACAAAACAAAACAAAAAACCTTTTAGATGTATGTATAAGATATTGTTCAGCCATGTCTGTAGTAACAGAACACTGGAAATAATGGGGGCTCGTTAACAAAATGATGATGCATCCTTGTAATGGTTTATTATAAAACTTTGTTAAAAGAAATTGTTCTATAGGTTGTAATATTGAAGGATTCCAGATATATGTTTAAGGGAAATAAAAAAGCAAGGTACAGCACATTGTGTATAGAAAAACATCTACAATTGCACCTTTTTTTTTCTGGAAAGATAAACAAGAATTTGATGGGGATGTATGTCTGGGAGCAACAGGAGTTCCCACTTCCTGTTTATACAGTTTGTTTTTCTGAAGTATTTGAGTTTTCTTCTGATGTATTTGTATTTCATTTAAAAAAAAGTCAACAGAAATTAGCAGAGTAGTGAGATAATGGGTCAGTTTTTTATTTTTAATTTTCTGTATTGAAAGATTTCATAGGTAGCATAATATTAGAAATAAAACCTTCTAAATGGTGACTTTGCTAGACTTATTTTAGGGGCTATAGAAGGTTAGGAAAGATGGAGGGGAAGGTTGGGAGGGTGCCCAGCAACACCACTAGGAATCTTTATGAAAAGATTTATTGTGTGTGCTTCTGACCCATAACCGGAGAGGTAATTACTATTGAATATAAATGAGGCTCAAAAAATCACAGTTAATTGATATTTAGTAGTAAAATTTTTAAAAGTTAGACCAGAGAGTAAGCACTTCTGCAAGTCATAAATTTACTGCAAAGCTGACTCAATTATTAAGTAAAAGATTTGGATTTTAGTACTAACTTTATTCCAGATCTAGCTATCTGATCTTGGGAGAGTAAATCAAGCCTTTAATTTCCCTTTCTGTATATAAAATGACAGTACTAGGCTAGATGATCCTGATACCAGCTCAAATTTTTCTGGCACAGAAATATGTTAAAATACACACATTGTTTCTGGGCCTTTCTAATAATACTAACCTGCTTTTCTGGAACTCTCTTCCATAGGTGGAATTGAACCAAGCTGAATCCTCTGAACATCTTAAGTTTTGGCTCTTTTTCTCCCATAACTCCCTCTGCTTAGAATACCATTCCATGACAAACTTCCCATTTCTCCCTGTCGAATTCAGCCCACTCTTCAGATAATCACAAGCTACTCCACACTGGAGGCCTTTCCTGTTCACAGAGATGACCCCTCTCACTCTTGCCTCTTATGCTCTTGAAACTCTTGTTAGTGCAGCTCTTAAGGCCCTGCCTGAGCCATCCGCTTCCATGTAGGAGATTATAAATTTCCTTAAGGGCAAGGATGATTTGGACAGCATCTTGTTTTGTAAAAGAGAAATGCTTTTTTGTGTTCTTAATATTGCATATTAAAAACTCATCTGTAAACTGATAACTGCCATAGAGAAAGAAGAATCAATATTTGCTTCCTGAACATTTTCACTAGAGACCTCTCTGAAAATTCTAAATCCTAGGAAGAATTTTTTTTTCTCAAAGACGTAATTTATTTATAAATCAAAGAAGCCAAGAAGCCCTTAGCCAACCCCTAACCCCTTCCTGAGCAAAAACGGAGAGAATGGAGATGGCTGTCCACCTCCTCTCAAGGTTTTTGGATGAAACAGGGACGTTGAGGCCCAGGGCTTCCTTAAAGACTCTGGTAGGACTCTCGCAGGCTGACCCAGGCACCTACCTTCTGATCCTGCTACCCACGGGGCTCCAGGGATGCTTTGGGATGCCCAGAGTAGTATCCCCAATCTCACTATCAGAATGCTGATTATCTCCTTCTCTTGACTCTGCATTTGGGTGAGGAGAGGAGGACTCTGGGTTACCTCAGACACTTTCCCAAATAGACCTGTCTTAAAAGAGCTTATTATACTGACAATTGCTCCTTATTAATCTTGGAGAGATTGAGATAAATATAAAAGACATCGGCTACTTTATGTAAATAAGAGAAGTGCAAATAATTAAGTAAAAATAGAGTCACACTCCAAAACAGATACCTATAGAAGTTTAACTAAATGAACAGAGAGCACAGCAGTTCGAGAGGAAGGAATCTGACTTAAGAAATAATAAGAGAATGTGACGGGTGCTCACAAGTCCAGTTTTACCCTGGGGTTTTCACGACCCTGTGATCACTGTCTGCCTCACTGAAGAATTCCTGCCTGGAACTATCTGAACCTTTTGGAGTCTGCAAGCCGAGACTCTTTCACTTTGGTAGTGAACAGCAGAGGGCAAGGAAGATTCAAGGGATGAGTTTGTCTTTGTCTTTGGGCTGTTGGGGACTCAGCGTCTCTCTGGGAAAGATCCAGGGACGGACGGGCTTCTACCTGTCTTCTCCTTTCTTTATTTCAGATGTATTCTGATACACTTTCCCTATATAGAGTCAATACACGGAATTATGCCGTAGCACAAAAACTTATTTCAGATCTAAATCAAAACCCGAAGAATGCGATTTGGCAATGAAAGCAGATTTCTCATCATAGCTATTAAGACCATTATAGCGCCTCTGGGGGGAAATCAGTCAAGGGCCTGTGAGGGGAAACCTCAAGAGCCTACCTCTACGTTCTCATTCACATATTCTCTCTCTATGTATGGATAGAGGTCTTAATGACCTGGCTGTTAGGAATTTCCATTTACTCCTCATTATCTGTGTTAATAGAAAAAGAGAAAATGCATGGAAAGTATCTAATGATGAATAAACTTCTTTGAATTAGCAAGAAATAGCCAAACCTTCTGCTGCTCTCTCTCTGATGTGCCCCCGTTCAAACTCTACAGGATGCCTCAAGAAAGTGGAGGGTCTCAGTGGGCCTCTTTCCCACTATGATCCAACCTTCACCCACTGGAGTCATCATGGCGGGGCAGGGGACAGTGACTGGGCCTTTGGAAGAGCAGGGAGGTCAGTCTCATGTACATTTTAGGACAGCCTTTTACCACCTTTGTGACTTGGGCTAAGACTTATTAACAGCGAATACCAATTAAACTCCTAAAGATGTATCTTTTCAGCCTGTTCCAGGCCAGATAACCTAAGGGAGGAGAAAAAGAAAGCTCCAAATATTTTTCTTATGAGGAACCTCTGAAGAATATCTTCATCTGGTTTCAGGACTAAGAGTAATTGTGTCATCTCAAGTAATTGATCTATTAGAAAGACTCCTGTGCATTGTTAGAGCTCTTGGAGGCAAATCTGGAGCTTGCCCTTGTACCAAGTATTTAGCTTAATATAATACACATTTTTTTAAACCTCATTCCTTTCTCTGCATCATTTGAAACTTACTTTTTTTTACTTTATGATCTTGAGGTATTTTATGCATCCTTCTGCTGTATTTTATATATAGCAGAATAGGAAAGAAATGGGAGTGTGTAAGAAGGGACAGAAGGGAGAAAAAGAAGGAGGGAGGGAGGTTGAGAGGGAGAGAGACCTACCAGCCTCAAACGAAGACAGACAAGACCTGACAGGAAACATCATTTCAGCTGTTTGTTAGAGAAGGAGACCTTGAAAGGGGGGAAAAGTGGGGCACATAGAGGAAAGAGTACCAGACTGTTGTCCAAAAGGCCTGAGTTCTTTCTTAACCCAGCCATTAACCTACTGGGTCATCCTGGCAAAACCCTTTACCTTTCTGGCCCTCGGTCTCTTCCTCTGTGAAATGAAGATAGTGGGCAATGTGACCAGAAGAGCCCCTCCAGGCCTAATGTTTTAACGGTTCTTAGCAGGCAAACGAGGCAGGGGGAGATGACTTCAAACTGGCCAGCCAGCAGATAGCTGTGCTACCCCCGGCCTGACCATCTAGGGCTCATGTGCTCTGAGCATGGCAGACACTCCCAGGAGCAGATCCCTTTCAACCAGTTCAACTTAAGCCTAGAGTCTTTCTCAATTAGACTATGTAGAAAACTCTTACACTTACTCAACTGTCTTGAGAAAAATCTTTGAAAGAGGTTGGAGGGTATTTTACATTGGAGATTAAGATTAAGATTAAGAGATTTTATATTGGAGATTGAAAAAGAATACTATCCAGAAACTAATAGAGTCTCTAAATTGCCAAGTGAGTAAGATAGTTCCTAAAATGTGGGTTGTCCAAGATCAGGCCAATTTATTCATGTCTGAATGTTTGAAGCCTCATACTTGAAACTTTTAAAGCTGTAAATCATTTTAAAAAAATTAATACTATGTAATACCAATTATAAAGTCTAATGACTTATGAGGTGTCATGTATTTGACTGCACTTTCTAATCATTTTGGGTTTTCAAAATTGACTTTTCAATCAGGATGTAGAGGAAGAAAAAGAATGGGATTATTGGAGATAAGAAAATAGGGGATCAGACACAAACAACAAATGTAACATTGGCTTGAAAAGAGATCTGAAAGTAAGCAACACTGAAAGAAAAACTTTCCCAAGCTAGAGAGAGATCTGGGGAAATACGGAAGTGAGCGACATAAAGGACATAGTTTGCAGTAAAAGTATGAAAAATTTCAGAAAAACAGGGCCTATATTCTTATTTTTTTCTGTATGGACATGGACATTCCCTGTTTTTGTCTCTCCCGTTTTGGTAACTGCATCCCACTGCTTTTTGGGGAACTTCGGAAAGCTTCTTAATTCTACATGGACCCCATTAGTCATGGGGCAAGCTTCCCTCTCTCAATCACAGGGATAAAGTGAGCATTTGACTCAGGCTAAGGAATCATAGTATCCTAACCCTTGGGCCCAGTTAATGTTACAGAGGTGGACACAGGTCCAAGCTGAACCAATCAAAGTTTTCTTTAGGGTTACGCTGTAAGCCTGATTCAATGAACTTTAGCTATCTTCAGGATTCCTCTTCAGAGAGAAGCTTGGAGTGACCTAACTCTGATGACCTATACATTATAACAGTCCTTTCTGTTCCATATACAGCTATTCCTGGTCCCCAAAGAGCCCCAAGCTAAGTTAAATCATGATCCCACAGTTTTCAGGTGAGTCTAAAGGGCTTCTGACATGTCCCGTGGGGATCGTTTGGGGTTTCTTACACCTTAAGGGAGTTTCTAGAATGGAGAAGGGATAAGGTGTAGGGATCAGAGAAAAAGTAAAGGTCAAAGAATTCTTTTTTGTAAGACACAGTGGAAAGAGAAATGTTGCCAAGTGCAAAACGAACTTCTATAAAATACTGGTAATTAAATCCTGGACTGCCAGTTAAGAGTAATACCCTCAAATCCTCCTAAGATTCTCTTTACATGGCACCTGAATATGAAGTTATTGCCACATACCGATAGGGGAGCAAGAGATCATCTCACTACTAACATTGGATCAAGTGAAAGAGAGACTAGCAGAATCTGGGAAGTAACAGTTGGAATTTCCCTAAGCCTGAGCTACTGATAAGGCAAATGGCCCCCGTTTCACAAGGGAACACTTGGGTCTGCTTTCTCTCTGTCCATTAATCTGAATGCTCCTTGGTTTAAACATCACCATTTCCTAGATCTTTCCCTCAAAGATCTGCCATGTTGAAAGATATGACAAATATAGATTAATCTAATCACAAATAGAGGAATTTGTTGTAAAAATGATTGATATTGTGAAATGACCAATTAAATCATATTACATAAATTACCCCTGCACTATTATTTCTATTGTAAAATATGTAGTCTAGGAAATAAATCTGTGGCCTCATTTCTCAATTTTCCACCTCCCTCTATAGCTCCCAGGCTTAAGAAACTCATGGTTTTCCTTTGGATAACTACCCATCTTTTTGTGGTATTAGAACTGGTCTTAAAAAGGAGGAGGTCTTAAAAAGAAGATGATTCTGTGTTTTCCAACTTATCGCTGCAATTCATTCATTCACTCATTCACTCATATATCAACTCATTTATACATTTATAACAGAGGCTGAATGAAGTCCTGAAGATACTCTCATAACCCCAGAGCCTATTGTGACAGATGATAGTAAATCCAACTGTTATAACATAGTGAGTAAGGATTCTGAGGAGTATATTATGGAGGTTACTTGAAGACAGAGTAGGGATATTTAACAGACTATGAGTTTTGGGGAAGGCTACCAGAGAAGATAACAGGAGTTGAGATTTGAAGGACAAGTAAGACCTCTAGGTCTGAAATCCCTTGACAGGAAGGTATGTGGTGCTATGGAAAGAGCATGATCTTTGGCTTTAGGCTTTATACTGGTGGGCACCACTTTCTGATAGTTTTCTTCAGACAAGTACAAAAACAATAGCTTACTATTTCCCACACTTGAGTTTAATGCTTTGCAGGCATGGTCTTTTTTAATCCTCACAACAGACTTATGGCCCAGTTCTGTTAAAATATTCACAATTTACAGACACCTGGGTGCCTTAATTGGTTAAGTGTCGACTTTTGGCTCAGGTCATGATTCTGGGGTCCTGGGATCAAGTCCCACATCAGCTCCCTGCTCAATGGGGAGTCTGTTTCTCCCTCTCTACCCTACCCTGCTGCTTGTGCTCTCTCACACTCTCCCTCGGATAAATAAATAAAATCTTAAAAAAAAAAAAGAATATTCCCAGTTTACATGAAAGGAGCTACAAGAGGGTAAGATATCTTCTAATGCTTCCATAGTTAGGGGAGACTTTGGGAGGAGGAATACAGGTAGTCTTGTTAAGAAACAATGCTCTTGGGGTACCTGGATGGCTCAGTGGGTTAAGCCTCTGCCTTTGGCTCAGGCCATGATCTCAGGGTCCTGGGATAGAGCTCCGCATCAAGCCCTGCATCGGGCTCAGCGGGAAGCCTGCTTCTCCCTCTCTCTGTGCCTGACTCTTTGCCTATTCGTGATCTTTCTCTCTGTCAAGTAAATAAATAAAAACTTAAGAAAAAAAAAAAAGAAACAATGCTCTTAACCAACACAAAATTCTGTCTCTTTTACCTTTGTGTCCTTCTCTAAAAGTGAGGATTAAATACAGTAAAAGGTTTGAATGGATAAATTTTGTAAAGTGATTACCACAGCACCTGGGGCAATAGCAGGCGTGATATTGATGTTATGACGCTTATCTCAATCTCACATAGAACAACAGAAGAGTGAAAGATGGTCCAAGCCAGTCACCTCTGTTCTATAAATGAGGAAATGTTGAGACCTGGAGAGGTCAAGTGGATTTTGCAAAAGCATTTGTTCTCAGAACCTATTCATTTAGAAATACTGAAACCCTCACACTTTAAATCACTGGCAACTCAGCAAAGTCCCCACCAAGAGAACTTCAGCCATGGTCCATGACAGCCGCTGTCAGCCTGTCAACTTCCATGACCTTAGCAGCCATTCAGTGTAGTTAGCTCCATAAGTTCCACAAACGTCACGTTCTTTATTTAAAAAAAAGAAAAGAAAAGAGAAATAAAATGCTCAAGTTTTATTGTAAGGCAATATAACATTATAAAGAATATGTAAAAATAAAAAAAGTGGTAGAGGGTACCTCTCATAAGGTCTCCCTGCTATCACACTGTCTGCATTCACCACTTACTAGCTGGGAGATCTGGGCAAGGTATTTATCCCTGTGTGCTTCAATGTTCTCAGCTACAAAAAAAGAATAACAATTCCTACCTTATATGATTGTTATGTAGATTAAATGAGCTGCTATGGGCTACCTGGGTGGCTCAGTCAGTTGAGCATCTGACTCTTGGTTTCAGCTCAGGTCTTGATCTCATGGGCAAGAGATCAAGCCCCAGGCTCCATGTTCAGCACTGAATCTGCTGGAGATTCTTTCCCTCTACTGTCTCACTGCTCCTCCCTCTCCCTGCCCCTCTGCTCCTCACTGGGCTCACATAAATGTGTACTCTCTCTCTCTCAAATAAATAAGTAAATAAAATCTAAAACAAACAAACAACCAAATGAGCTAATATTTACAAAAGTGTTTAGGGATCAAGAACATAATAAGCATAATATACATGTTCGCTAAATAAAGAAAAATAAAATGCACTAACTCACTGATGTAGAAGAGGGAACCTCTGAGCTGAGACTTGAAGGAATTCATCTTGGAGAAAAACTGTGAAGACATTCCAATTTCTCATTGGGAAAAAAAGCATTTGCAAAGATCCAGAGACCTAACGATGCTGAGTGTGATGATGACGACGATGACTATAACGACGATGAAGGCAAACAAACCTCTATTGAAGATAGACAATGTATCAGACCCTTCACTGTCTCTTATTTAACCCTGTCAATATCTCTGTGATATAGATTTTACTAGCTCATAATCTATCTCATAATACACTTAAGGGAGCAAGGGGTCAGATAAAATGATAAGAGGCAGAAGCAGGCATGCAGTTTCAAGTCTGACTAAAGTATTTGCCCATGGTTGGGAAATTCCAGTTTCCCTTGAGTCTTGGAAGCTAGAGGCAGAGTGGTGGGAGGTAAATTAGAAAGTTGGGCAGAAGTCAGATCTTAAAAGAGTTTGTGTGACATTTTGATTTTAAGGAATTTGGACCTCATTCTTTATATAATGAGGAGTTACTGAAGAATCTGTTTACCAAGGGGCAAGATAAGTTTTGCATTTTTGAACAATTGTAGAATCAGGAACACATTATGAAGGATGAAATTTCCAAACGATAGGCCACTTTGGCCAAGGAATCGCACTGTTGTTGAGTACATCCAAGAGAGGTGAAATGAGGTATTTAAACAAAAATTTGTACATGAATGTTCACTGCAGCATTATTCATAATAACCCAAAGGTTGGAACAATCCAGTGTCTTTCAACTGATGAATGGATAAACAAATTATGGTACATCCATAATGTAGAATATTATTTGGTCAGAAGAAGGAATGAGGTACTAATGCATTTACATCATAGATGAATCTTGAAAACAGTATGCTAAGTGTAAGAAGCTAGTCACCAAAGATCTCACATGATGTGATTCTACCTGTATAAAGTGTCCAGAATAGGCAAATCTACAGAGACAGAAATTAAATCGCTAGTTTCCCAGTGCCGGGAAGCTTAGATGTCAGTGATAGGTTAAAGGTATGTGGTTTCTTTTGGGGGGTGATTGAAATGGTCTGATTGTAATGATGACCATACAACTCTGTGAATATACTAAGCCTATTGAAATGTACACTTTAATGGATATATTTTATATCTCACTAAAACTATTACAAAAAGAAAAAAAAATAGACAAGATGGATACCAGCATTCAGAGAGGGTTGGTAAGGAGCAGGGAAGACACATTTTGAATGGACTTAGCAAATGACAGGCAGAGAATAAAACATTTCATACAGATTTTCTCATTTATTTCATTCCTATCACATTCTCATACAGTAAGATTTTTAAAAAATCCTCAATTCACAAGAGTGTAAAACTTGTCTCATTGTAATTTCAAGATCTTTGCCCTTGCCATTGTCTGAAACATGATGCCTCCATGTGGATCTCTCTTACAGCAGCTTATTTATTTTTGTCCTCAGTTGGGTTCATACCTTATTGTTCCTTTCTCTTCCTATTTCTAGTGGGTAGGTGTTTTCAATAATCATTCCAGGTTCCGTTCTAGAGCATTACTTCATTCAAGGCATTTTAATATTCATTCAGATTGTAGTGTACAAATCTAGCTGAAACCCTCTGATACTCTGCTAAAAGGGGTTTTGGTATTTTTCTTTTTTTAGAGTTTTCCAGTAACTTTCCATTGTCCTACACATGAGGGGGTTTAACATTCTTTGATCACACTTCTTTCCTTCTAGATTTTAAGTGACATCAGAGGTAAAATAATTACAAATAGTCACAGTGTAGTGTCAGTGGGTAGGAAGTGGGTAGTAGGGGTTAAAATAGATTGCTTTGTCACTTACTATGTGCCAGGCACACAGACTCTTTATAAATATTATCTCAGATGTGAGATAAAGTGCGTTATAGACAGAGGCACACTTTGGGGGAGGAACTGAGGTCAAGATCATTGCTGTAAGATAAACCTGAATTCAGTTCCTGCCTGAGCCTCTCGCTAACCATGTTATCTCTGGAATTCCTGAACTCCTCTAGGATTCCGTGTTCTCAGCTATAATACAAGATGACAGAACCTATGTTTTAGGGGTACTGTATAAAGAGTTTAGAATAGTACCAGGCAAAAAACTGTAAGTGCACCAAGTTCTAAGTGCATTCTAGAGCCTCAATTTCGACTCTGCAGCATGATATTGTGAAGTTCCTTTGGACGCAGCTGTGTTTTCACCGGTCAGAGAAGACAAGGACCTTCTGCTCGTAAAGACTTGCCCTCGATGACTAATAGGAGATGTTTATCGCCTTCTCACCTGCAAGTCGGTAGGAGCAGTTTTGCCCTTCAACCCATGTGAGCTCAGAAAGCACACTGGTCTAAACCCTGAAGAAGAAGGTAACTTCATTTTAGCAAACCTCTTTTGCAGTGTGGCAGAATGAGGGAGTTTATGAGTGACCCTGACTTTATGAGATTCTTCTCTGACTTTCAGATTACCTAGATTTCAACCATGGAATTCATCCATGTCTAAAGACACAAGAATTTACCTTGGGTGACCGTAAGGCAAAGTAATTTTGGTAGAAGGAAGGTGGGCTGATGAGGTCCCAGGGGTTTCTGGTTTGCGAGAATTGCCACATAGAACTGCAGACACAGTTGCAAGCACTGTGTTCTTAGTATATCATGGCATCATGTTAAGCAGCTGACATTTGTTATATCTTTGTACCTTGTAATTCTCACAGTCACCTTGCTGTATTATCTTTACTTCACAAGATGAGAATATTGACATTTAAAATGATGAGGGAGACAAACCATAAGTGACTCTTAATCTCACAAAACAAACTGAGGGTTGCCGGGGGGAGGGGGTTGGGGAGAAGGGGGTGGGATTATGGACATTGGGGAGGGTATGTGATTTGGTGAGTGCTGTGAAGTGTGTAAACCTGGTGATTCACAGACCTGGGGATAAAAATATATGTATATAAAAAATATATGTTTATAAAAAATAAAAAATAAAAAATAAAAAAAAAAAAAAAAAAAAATGATGAGTAACTTACCCAAAGACATATAAAGTGGGAGGTTTGGGATTTGAACTCAACACCATCAGAATCAAAAGACTATGTTTTATTTCTTCCATGACAACATGCATGCTAAGACTGTACTCCTCATGTACTTATTTATATTCACTCATTTAACATTCACAGAGTATCTGCCAAGTGTTGGAGAACTGTCCTAGATGCTGGTTTTTCGAAAATAAATAAGTTTCTCTGCTGGATTTGGGTGATATATTGTTGAATCCCCTCAAACCGGCAAGTCCAGTGGTTGCCAAACATTATTGTGCTTTTCTATCAGTTAAAAAAAAAAAATCAATGATCTTCCCACATATATATTTCTTTTTTGAAAACTACATACATGTACTACTGGTATATATTCTGTATATTTTATAAAACATCAGATAAATCAAAATTTAAAACAATGAAGAAAAATATAAATAAAAAATTTTTAAATTAAGATTTAGTGTTTTTTTCCCACACACCAAACAGGTATTATATACCCTAGTTTGGAGATTGTTGAACCAGAATAGGAAGTCTATAATATTTCTCTATTACTCTTCAGGAATTCATGATCCAGTTGGTATTTGGGCCATGGTACTTGTTATTTGAGAAAGCCTCCATGGTCTCCTGGATGACTCAGGAAAGGCTTGATGAAATAGGTGACATTTGTCCTCAATGGTCAAGAATGAGCAAAAGTGAAGGCTAGTGGAAAAGAGGACATTCATTTCACACAGAAAGAATGGCAGGGACAACATCATGCCTTTGAGAAAACCTAGTGTATGCGAAAGGAATAAAAAATGTAGTATGTAACTAGAACAATGGGTGTGGGGCAAGAATAAAGCTGGGGAGTTCACTGGGATCAGACGATGAAGGGTTGTTTATGCCATGCTGAGGTCTTGGACGTTACACCTTAGGTAAAAGGAAATGGTTGAGTAAGTAGAGAGAATTGGGAAACTATTGCCATGAATTGGGAAAAATGTAATAAAGCAGGAACTAAGGAAGTGGTGATGGGATGGGTGGAGGAGATGGATTCAGGAACTAGAACTGCGTTCGGATAGAAAGAACTTCATTGTTCAGGAGGTGTGGGCATGAGGGAAAGGGAGACATTGAGGAAGAAACCAGGATCTCTGTTAGAAGGGGAGTGGAAAACGACCACAGTGGCTGAGATAAGAAGCCTTTGTTTCACTTTTCAGGGATCAGCCTCTGGAACAGAATAACCTAGACTGAATACCTTGCAGGATCACTGTTTACCTCATGAGGTCTATCAGTCTGTTACCTCTCTGACCCACACCCTTCTTGTCTGTGCAACTGGCATCCTCTGGTACTCTGTGGCAATGCATCAGTGGAGAGAAAATGCTGTAAGCAACTGAGCTAGCAGGCTCTGGTATTTTGGTCCTTCTAAAATACTTGTTTTGTAGCTGCTGTAGCAAATTAGCATCAATTTGGTGGCTTAAAACATAAATTCATTCCCTCCCAGCTTGAGAGTCCAGAAGTCCAAAATCAGTATCACTGGGCCACGGTTAAGGAGTCAACAGGGCTGTGCCCCCTGTTGGAGGAAGAGTCTTTTCCTTGGTTTTTCCAACTTTTGATGGCTGTAGTCATTTGTTGGTTCCTGGGAGCACCTCTCCAAACTTCAAAACCAACATCTTCAAATCTCTATTTGCTCTGACTTGCATCACTTTTTCTCTGTGTATCTGTGTTAAGTCTCCCTGTGTCTCCCCCATGTAAGGATATATGTGGTTACATTCTGGGCCCACCTGGATAAACCAGGATAATCCCTCTATCTCAAAACCCTTATTTAATCGCATCTACTTCTATGGCAGACTTCTTCTGCCATAGAAGGTGGTATTTATAGGTTCTAGGGATTAGGACCTGATATCCTTAGGTAGCCATTATTCAGTCTACAGTAGCATTTTATTTAGTATTTTAGAGTTTTCTGATTTTATGTGATGCAAGCTAGAGTGAATTTCTTCCTGGATTGATTTTTCCTCCCATGGGAAAGAATGAATAAGCTTGGGTTGTAAAGGTTTGGAAACACTTTCCTTTAAGATCAAATGAGCCCTACACTTGTCAGATCCTTCTTCTTCCTTCCTTGTATATCAAACAGTTGGAAATTTGGCATTATGTAGCCATAGCTCATGAATAAAGGAAACTATATGCTTAATCATTTCATTGATATTCAAAGTTGCCAGGTAACACTACTTGTATTTCCTCTACTTTCAGTAGAATAGATTTACTTAAAATAATTTATTTCCCAAAGAGAATAACTTCTATCACATTTTTCTGGCACTGTGTAATTTCAGAATATACAAATACAATATTTGAGGACCATGACATGGTGACTATGATACACAACTGAAGAATGGCCCGTCAGTCACGATCTACTCTCCTTTTAAAAGACCTTCATGTACACTGGAGGTTGGAAAGCCAAAAACTATATTGACCACTCTTCTTTGCATCTATAATCTGCATGTAAATTATGTTTTGTCTATTAGATGCAGTCACAACACATTTGGAAGGAATAAGGTTGTAAAGAAAAACTCTGTTTCTCCCTACTCTGCACTTTGCTTTCAATACTTCTCATACTGCATGTAAAGGTTTTCCACAGTAAGAATTTTCTGATTCTCTGTAGACATCAGCAGGGTGTCCTACAGCTGAACTCAACTTTGACCCTATCTACACTATCTACTGGGACATATCATCCAATCCCACAGGTGAAGGAAGGGCTCAGTTACACAAGACTCTGCCCCTCTCCCTAGTTCAGATTCTAATCTGAAATCCAGGTTATTCCCTGTGCTTCTGTCCTGCCGGCTACAAATTGGAGATTTGTAATCTCCTTGGATTCAGTAATGCTACAGTAGCTCACAGAATGGAGGAAAACAGTTTATTACTGATTTGTTTTAAAGGATTCAATTTAGGAATAGCCAGACAGAAGAGATGGAAATGGGCAGTGTATGGGGGCAGGGCATGGAGTTTCCCGGCAAGGTGGGGGGTGGGGGCGGTGGATGCTGAAAATCCCAACAGTCTGAGCACAGGGTTGGTTCCCCTAGCAATCAACCCTTATCCTGAGGCTATTCAAAAGTTACCTCATTAATTTAAACTCAGGTGTGATTGAAAGGGGCTTGTTATGAATATTAAAAGATACCTTTACCGTCTTTATCATTAAGGAAATTCCAAGGGGTTTAGGAGCTCTGTGTCTGGAATGAAGACAAAAACCATATATTCCTTATTATAAAACACAATATGGCAAAGGTATCTGGGAGCCATCTTTCTTTCCCTGGTCTTTTCTTAGAGCTAGCAGGTTTTTCTGCAAGTTTTCTTGTGTCTATTCTTCAGCTTCCTGGGTGTGTATGCATTTGTGGGAGAGCCAAGACCAGTAGTGGCAGTGACTTGACTCCAGTAGCCCCGTTCCTGGATCAAAGCTGTAGTGTGCGCTTGGCTCAATAATTCCCGGGATGGCCTCAGAGAGCTTCCCTCCCTCAGTACTTCCACTCTGTCATATTTTAGGACTCATTCTTGGAGACAACCTAGAGCCCTCTGCATGAGCCTTTCCAACCATTCTCATCAGTACCTAGTTTCCTGTATTCGATTCCTTTCTGCTTAAAATACTTATAGTTGGTTGAGTGTGTGTTCCAGTAAACATGATTGCTACAGTTGTCAGGGAACACAGAAGTGCACAGAGATCAACCTTATTTTGGGATTCTGCAACCTTAGCCTTCATTCTTAGGAAACATGTCTTCATTGCCACCCCTCATATGTCCACCATTTTCTTTTCATTTACAAAGCTTCGAGCAAAATATAAGATGTAAATATATGATATATAATTTCTAATTTCTCAAGACTAAAGCTCTTGGTTTTTCCCCTCTAAAACATGTCAAAAAGTAATTCTCAAGAAAAAAGAAAACACATAAGAAAGAAGAAAACACATGTCGTGTTTTATTATGTATTATGTGTGGGATTGTGTTAGCTAAAGTCAGGCCAAATGTTAACTTTATTGAAGATGAGATGGCTTGTTCATTAATCTGATTTGTCAGCTGATGCTTGAAATGGTAATCGCTGGCTTTAATTATATGCATTTACTGATAAAATATCATGGTTTTCTGATGTTGAGCAAAATAAGGCAATCAGAGAAAAAGACAATTAGATGGCTTCATTTATGTGTGAAATATAAGGAACAGCCTAGAGGATCATAGGGGAGGGGAGGGAAAACTGAATGGGAAGTCATCAGAGAGGGAGAAAAACCATGAGACTCTTAACAATAGGAAACAAACTGAGGATTGCTGGAGGAAAGGAGGGTGAGAGGATTGGGTGGGTGGGTGATGGGTATTAAGGAGCGCAAGTGATGTGATAGCATTGATAAGTTATTGAACACCACACCTGAAATGAACCATGTACTATATGTTGGCTAATTGAATCTAAGAAAACAGAAAATAGAATATATGAGAAGCTCTAATAGAAGATATACAGAAATGCTTCCTACTGTAGACTCTGAGCTTGACTCCTGCTTCTTTGTTTAAAAGAAAGGACTCAACAGAAGTTACAGAGCCAATGGCGATGTGTTAGTGGCAAATGGAGATTGTCTATCTACCCAGAAGAAATGAAAGAGGTTGAAAAAAAAAAAATCTCACCACGGGATCCAAAGTTATTTGGCTCTATGTCAGTGTCCCCCCCCCCAAATAATTTCAAATACCTAAGACAGTGTTTTTCAAAGTTTTTTTTTTTTTTTTTTTTTTTTTTAAAGCCATGATCCATTGAAGAAATGGGCTGTATGGCACAAACCCTGCATACGCACACATGCACAAACACCTGTATGTCAATACTTACCTTTACCAAGAAAAACAAATATTGCAGTTTTCTGATTATTCTCTGGTACAGTAGACCAATTCATGAAATAGTAAAGATATTCTGTAGCCCAATAAACAGCAGAGGAATTTCAAATCTGGTCTTAATCAGCATTGGCTTTGAAAAACCAAAGTAATTTGAGGGTCTCTGGGAAGTTTCCTCTACCACAAAAGATCTTCATTAAAATTTTCAGAAGCATCACCTTTAATAATTAATTACTTTATGCTAAGCTTTACTCTTTAAGTATTATACCGAAGCATGGGGGCAGGGAGGTGGTCAGCTCTATGTAGATTTACTCTGAGACGCTGGTTTAATTCAGGTAAGACTGGGCTCCTGTTATTCCTTAGGTAGTAAGATGGGTTTTGTCTCTAGTTTGAAACTAAACTTGGGTATGAACGCTGACCATCAGTGCAGAGCAGGATTTCTAGAGGCGGGTGGGCATCTTATACTGTGGTGTGTACTAAAACTAGAATTTCAGCTCAGACAGTGGCTTTCTAAATCAGTGAGGTCTTGACAATATAGTGTTGAAGGCAATGGTTTCAGGTTTAAGTGACACATTTTAGGCCAAGGGAAGAAAAACACCCCCAGCAGTCTTCTTTCCCAGGTGCATGGCAGACATTGCATATCAATCAGTTTTTAGTTCTTCAAAATCAAGTCTTCAGTTCTAAATATAGCACTCTTAGCAGCCACTACTAATAAATCGAGGTCAGAGGGAACGGCAGGAACTGTTGATTTCCAACCCAGCAGCTATTTTTCTTCCTTATCTTCTTCTTCTTCTTTTTTTTTTAATATTATTTATTTTTATTAATTTTTTTAATTTTTTAATTTACTTGACAGACAGAGATCACAAGTAGGCAGAGAGGCAGGCAGAAAGAGGGGAAGGGAAGCAGGCTCCCTGTGAGCAGAGAGCCCGATGCGGGCTCCATCCCAGGACACTGGGATCATGACCTGAGCCCAAAGCAGAGGCTTTTGAGCCACCCAGGCACCCCTCTTCCTTATTTTCTTACTGGAGAGCCTGCTTCCCATGATAGGGGATGAAAATACATTGCCACATGGTTTCTTGGGATTCTTACTCAAAGGCATGGATCCTACTGGGCTTCTTGGAAAGTATTGAATGAAACACCAGCTGAATGTTAATGTATCTATAAAGAATGATTCCTCAGATTTGCCAGCTATGGTGTGTGCAGGAAGCGACAAGCCTATGGGCCAAACCCATCTGATGTAACGGCGTGATAGAAGAACAAAAACAGAAACTCTAGTCTTTATAATTTTGTTGAGCCACTGGACCAACTCTGGTACTACTTTCTTTCAGACCTCTGTTTTATGAGAAAATGAATAAATCATAAATACCTGAGTAAAAAAAAAATTGTCTCCTCAATTTCTTAAAACATATATTAATGCTAAAGCCAAAAATTATAACTGTCATGTAGGAATTATAATTAATTATAAATAATTATAAATAAATTATAATTATAAATCATATTCATTTATATTTTATAACTATAAATTTATATGTATATTATATATATTTATAATTAAAATGATGTTAATTATATAATTATATAAATTATTGTTATAATTATAAATTAATGTATAAATAATTATAAATAAATTATAATTGTTATGTAGGAACCATAATGCATATAGATGTTATATATGACAGCTGTAGAATAAAAGCTAGAAGGCCATAAATGAATCTATATGGTTGTAAGGTCTTTATGTTTCACCACCAGTGGTACCATGTTAACTCTAGATTAACTGCAAGAAGTTGAGGATGTATATTGGAATCCTTACCATAATCACTAAAAATTAATACACATGAATATGGTTTATAAGCCCATAGATGAAAACATCCTTAAAAAATTAAATAATTCAAAAGAAGGCAGGAAACATGAAACAGAAAAATAAATCAACAAACAAAAAAAGGGGCAAAAACAGAAAACAGTAAAATGGTCGTTCTAAACTTAACCACATTGATAATTGTATTAAATGTTAATATTCAAGAAACTCCAAAAAAAAAGTAGAGATTTTCCAAATAGATTACAAAGCAAGACCTAACTGTTTGCTGTTTTGGCAGACACCCTATAAATAAAAAGATTTTGATAGGTTGAAATAAACGCATGGAAGAGAAGAGGTAGATCATTCATGCAATAAGCATACAAAAGATGGAACGGCTATATCACTATCAGCTATGACAGACTTCAAGGCAAAGAGTATTGTCAGAAATAGAGGAGGAGACTTCATAACGATAAAAGACTCAATTCATTAAGAAGGCATAACAATAAATCCATAGAACTAAGTAATGGATTGGATCACAAAATCAAACCCAGCTGAATGCTATATACAAAGAATTGCCTACAGCAAACTTTAGACAGATGAAAATTAAAGAATGCATAAAATTCTAACAGAAAAATGTGAGCAAGGCAAGGATAGAGGTTATGATCAAAGTATAATTGAAATTAAGAGATAAGTAGTGTACTTTATAATACTAAAGAGTTTAGTGATATAGAAATCATGAATATCTATGCATATAATAAATATATGCATACAATAAAATAACCACAAAATTCATTAAGCCAAGATTATGATATTATATCATTATGATATATTCATTGATATGATATATTCATGATAGGATATATTCATTATTACATTCGTTAAGCCAAGATTATGAGAAAGAAAGGAGAACTAGTCAGAATTATGTTAATGGCAATAGACATTACTTACCATCTCTCAGTTCAATATATAACAACTGGACAAAAGTAAATAAAATACTAAATACCATTTCATGAAAGTAGATTTGATTGATAGGTATTAAAACTAGAGAATACAAGTGTCCACAGTAAAGACACAAAATATGCTTATTGATGGTTTGTAATCTCCTTGGTTTCAGATATATTCTGAAACTAGCCCTCATATTAAGAGGGCACAAAGAGACTGAAGAAAGAGGCAAGGCATTCCATATTGGCAGGTGGCAGGCTTAAAAAAGAAGGGAACTTATAAACAGGGGTTATCTTGGGCATAGCAAGATGGGTAGATTTCCACATACTGCCCTCCAACTACAAAATCATAAATATTTATATAGATCCCTCAACTGAGTTCAGTCACTTATGCTGTCTGCGTGGTCTCAACACCACATCGTTCTCAAGGCTAGGTCCTTGGAGCAGCCTCTGCGACCAGGGGAGTAAGAAGTATGTACATTCCAAGGATGGGAGAAGAGAAGAGTTGTCTCTGATTGCCAGGGTCCAGCTTACTGGTTAACTGTGGTCATGTCTTCTAAGTGCCCTCCCCCAACAATTATATATTAGACTTCCAAGGAATACTCAATAAATATACTCTGATGAGAAGAAGATGAAGAAGAATATGTTTGAGGAAAAAGGACAATGTTGACCTAATAATTAAAAGAAAAAAAGATATGGAAGAAAACTAATAAAAAAATTAATAAAAAGACTCTTAACTATAGAAAACAAATTGATAATTACCAGAGGGGAGGTGGGTGGGAGATTGGTAAATAGGGTGTGGGGATTAAGGAGTGCATTTGTCCTGATGAGCACAAGGTCATGTAAGAAAGTGTTGATTCACTGTATGGTACACTTGAAACTGCTATCACCTGTATGTTAACATACTGGAATTAAAATAAAATCTTAAAAACAAAAAAAAAGAGAATAATTTTATAGAAACAGTGCCATTCAGTGTGGGATAGATAAGAAGTAAACAAGATTCTTGTTCTCTAGAAGTTTACAATCTAAGATGGGAGAGAGATAAGAACCTTTAAAATACAATTCAACAGAAGAAATGTGCTATGAGAACAATAAGAATTTGTACTCTGAGAGCACATATGGGGAGAGCAGTCCCTCATTTGTGGTGGCAAAGTTTGAGTCAGAATTTTTCTTAGGTTGGGCTTTTCCAGAAGCTGATGCCGAGGCAAGGATTTGAGAAGTAATTTTAGGAAGCACTGAAAAGGGAGTGGGAAATGAGTCAGGAAATGGAAAAAAGCCAAACTGTATGAGGAATAATTAGGGTTCTATCCCACAGGGGACCACTGGGAAACAGTGAACTGTGTACCTCCCCGTTGTCCCATCTGGAGAGTAAAGTGTTGTAGTATTCATCTCCAACTGTTCATTAATTCAGGGCTGCTTCCAGAGGTATCAACGCATCAATACTTCTGGCCTTCTTCTCAAGTTGGGCACACATCTGTGGTCTGACAGTCATAGGTTCTCAGGGCTATAGATAGAGCAACAGGAGTATCTCTGCCATGTTGTATAGGGGTTCAACAGATGAAGACTATTTGTTGAATAACATAGATGGACAGATGGATGAATGAATGAATGGATGCATGGCTTAGTGGGATGGATAGAAAGGAATATTTATGTGAGATAAAAAAAAAATAAGACTGCTGAAATGGTAAGAGTATTATGGACTTTTGAACCTACCTTTTTTTCCTTTTTTATAGACGAGATCTTTATGTATGAATATTAACCATTTTTCTTTTATATATATTACTAATATATCTTCCTAGTCACCAGAATCTTAACTGTCACTAAGCTAGCTTTAGGCAATATTGGTTATTTTATTATATTTTATTTTAATTAGTAATATTTTATAATGATTACATACCAAAATATTCTAGATGGATTAGGCTAAATAAAATACATTATTAACATGATTTTTATTTGCTTCTTTTTACTTTTTAAATGTGGTATTAGAAAGTTTTAAATTACCTGTGTGGCTCACATCACATTTCTATCAGACACTGGACTTCCAGTAGAACATTATACTCAAATCTTAAAGTAGGCTTAAGCCCCTTATTTTCAGGGTAACAGATAAATCAAAATGGGCAACAAAGCAGAAAAAGATGGTATCTGTGACACAGACTGAGAGCTGCTTCTCTGTATCCAGCTCAACTGTTGCATTTGCTGGGTAATCATGAGATTAAATTTTGGTTAATGAGATATAATTGGAACTGTTGTGTGTGAGAGACACTGTATTCAGGATTGGTGACTTTTCTAAGAGAAATACTGGGGGGGGGGGGGGTTGCATTTTTTTTTTTTCTTCACCGAACGTGTATATGTGTGGGGAAATCCTATTTTCTATATTTTTTTGTTGTTGTTTTTCTGTTAACATTTCATTTCAGCTTTGAATTTTTACTAAATTTTCTCCTGACTTGAACATCTTGTTTCTAACCTGGGAATTTGAAATCTTGTTACTTCATGCTACCCTAATTTTTCCAAAGAGCTCAAACCATTCTGATACCAGAACACAGTAAAAATTCGCAGCCATTTCAAGCAGCTGATGGGCTTTTCATATAGTATCATTAACTGGTACCATCAAATGTTCTGAGAGGTGAATGTAAAATGTAAAAAGTATAGGTTTGTTTGTTTCTTTTTCGTAACAATAAACTTTCAAAGAGACGCCCCTCCCCCCCAATTGCCTTCCAAGAATTCTCCTTAAATTGGAGGTAGTTTGAAAGTCTTTTTCTCCTCCTTCCTCCAATCTATTGCCTGGAATGTGGATACAATGGCTGAGGCTCTAACAGGGACATTAGATGATAAGTTTGAAGGTCACAATTTAGTCATTGCCGGGAGATGAGTTAGAAAGATTCCTGACCTACTTCCAGTTTCTTCTACTTAAGAGAGAAATAACTTTCTATGGTGTTTAAATTAGTGTTATGTTGCGATTTTTCTATTGTATGTCCTGTTTGGAGACTGACCTTTGCATTAATCAGAATGTACTCTATCAGTAAAGACAGCTCCTCTACCGCTCCTGCAAGTCCTGCCAAGTACTTGGGGGCTCCTCTCTCACCATCCTGAAACCCATTTCAGTCTCTTGAGGGACTAATTCCTCTACCAGTAAGCTGTCCAGTGCGGGGAAAATAGAATCTCTCACGTCGCCCTGTCTCTTGCTGTCATGGTGCTGGTGGCCATGCTGGTGCCTGTAAGCATCACGGATGGAGGAGGGACGAAGGGCAGGAGGAAGGACTTTATTGGTTATTTTAAACTGAATGCAAGAAGTGCTGTTCATAAAGAAGAAATCCAAAAGCAACGAAGAAATAAACGAGGCTGTCTTGTTTGGGGGGTTCCATGAAAGATCCATGTCTATGAGTGTACTTGGTTTGGTGATGTATTTTTTATCACTTCAGACCAGGTACAATGTTATTTGGAAGGACTTCTGTACCTGGAGAACTATAGCCACATCAAAAATTGTATTCTTCTGCCTTTTTATCTCCCAGGGTAAATAAAGCACCTATTTCATATAATCCAATGCTCAAAAGTACTTTTCCAGTTTCTTTCTAACTGCATACCATTTTTGTACTGTGAATGGATATACTATGGTATATCTTTCCACATGATTTAAAAATATGATACTTGGTTTCACACCTGGTCTGTTGATAGTCTTGAATTCAATAGAATTCCAAGCAGAAATTCTATACTACAAAAACTTTGTTCTGGCAGGTAATACCAGTAAAGTGGAAATAGATATCTTCTCATAGCTCATGGCTGCTCATATGGAAAGTCTTTTAAATAGTGCTGATACACTAAGACTAATAAAGCCTTTCATAATGTAGGCATTCTGGGTTTTCTACTGTCCTATTAACTAATAACCAAGTTTCTGGTACTTGATTACTTATTTTTCTTTATGATCATTTTGTCTTTTCACTAGTGGTTACCTTATTGTCACTAAATATGAATTCATAAATCTATTTACTCTTTTGTGAAACAGGAATAATACTTCTAAAGACTTGATGAGAAAAAAAAACCAGTAAAAGTTCTGTTGTCTGAATATTTTTGAAAACCTGCGTATGACTGTAGTCTTTCTCCTGTGCCTGTCTCACCATATTATGTTGGGTGTGGCAGTGGGAGCAGCTAACCGATCCCTTTAGTGCACAGGTCTTTGCATGGAGAGGAGCTAGGCCCCAAGAACTGTACTCGGGACCCTAAAACTGAATTTACATGATGAGATTCTAGACTTTTTGCTGGTGCTATCATGGGATGAGACTTTTAGAAGCCACAGAAAGGACTGAGTGTGTCTTAAATGGAGGAGGAATGTACAGAAGGCCTTCTGTGGTGATCTTTAAATATGTTCACCAAAGGCTTAGCTACTCTTCTTTCTTAAGAGATGGAGCTTATTTTTCCTCTCCTCGAATAGGGTTTGAACTTCTTGGCTCTCTTCTAATGAATATGGTAAAGCAAAAGTGACAGTATATAGTTCTGGATGGAGACAAGGTCATAAGGGCATGGAGGCTTCCTTTGGGCTGTCTTTCCCAGGGAGAGTTTAGCCGCCATGCCATGAGGACACTCAGGCAGCCTACATAAAGGGTCTACGTGGCTATGGACTGAGGTGTACTGTCAGCAGCGTGCGAGAAACTGAGGCTCCCTGTCAGTATGTTCATGTGCCATCTTGATGCTCTTCTGGCTCCAGTTAAACCTTTTTCCTGAAACCCCAGCCAACATCCTGACTACAGCCACGAGAGACATTCTGAGTCAGAACCATCCAGCTAAACTCTTCAAAATCCTGGTCACAAAAATTAAAAAAAAAAAAAAAAAAAGTAACCATCATTTCATTATTTATTTTTAAAAATTGTATTCATTTATTTGAGAGAGAGAGAGAGCGAATATGCTTGCGCCTGCACACACACACCTGAGTGGGGGAATGCGGAAGAGGGAGAGAGAGAAGTAGGCTTCCTGCTGAGTCGGGATGGGGTCATGACCTGAGCTGAAGGCAGACACTTAACCACCCAGGCACCCCAAGATAATTACTGTCATTTAAAACCATGGAGTTTGGGGATAATCTGTTACACAGCAATAGATAACTGATATAGTGGTGTAGTGGTGATGTACCAGTTAAATATGGCCATAAGTATGCCATGTACTGTTGGCACACAGTTGGCATATAAATATAAATATTTATATGCCAACTGACACAGAATCTCAGTGGCATATAACAGTAAGCATTGATTATGGGCCAGCTGGGGTTCAACTGGTCTGAGCTGAGCTCAAGAAGGTCGTTCTGTTGTCTCAACTGGGCTTGCATCGGGGGTGAGCAAAGGGTCATCCTTGGGATTTTCTCATTCTCATTCTCTCCCTGAACCACCAGGCTATTCCAGACATGTTCTTCTTTGAGGCTAAGAGGGCAAGCCTAATCCTTCATATGACTTTAATGCTTTTGGACATGACCCATCCAGTGTCACTGTGTAAGCCTAAGCAAATCACATGCTGGCCCCAAAGTTGGGGGGTGAGGGAAATCTTTTTTTTTTTTTTTTTGGCTATTGGAATAAAACTTTATTTAGAAAAACAGGTGGTTGGCCCACAATCTCTCATTTGTTGTTTTCTAATCTTGAATGTACCATATTAATTGTTTTGTCATTCATCAAGATTTATAATTAAAACAGAACAGTTCACTCTTAGATCTTCTAAATTAATGCTTTTTAGTTTCCTATTTCTTTTAGTAGACCCTTAGTTTCAATTGGCATGTAATGTATTCAGATCTTCTGTGCTTAATGCTTCTGATTTTTAGGACCTGTTCTATCAGAGATTTGTTGTAATTGTGTAATCCATGTAACAATGAGCTAGAAAGACTCGGTTAGAAATAATTCCTTAGGGGTTCCTGGGTGGCTCAGTGGGTTAAAGCCTCTGCCTTCGGCTCAGGTCATGATCCCAGAGTCCTGCTCTGCCTACTTGTGATCTTTGTCGAATAAATAAATAAAATCAAAAGAGAAAAAAAAGATATAATTCCTTAGCTCTTACCTGAGTATGGGCCACAGGGTTACATTTAAAAGAGAAAGGTTATTTTGCTTTCATTTTAAAAATTTAAATTAAGGGGCAGCTAGGTGGCTCAGTGGGTTAAGCCTCTGCCTTTAGCTCAGGTCATGAACTTGGGGTCCCGGGATTGAGCCCCACATTGGGCTCTCTGCCTGGGAGGGAGGCTGCTTCCCCCTCTCTTTCTGCCTGCTGCTCTGCCTGCTTGTGATCTCTCTCTCTCTGTCTAATAAATAAATAAAAATTTAAAAATATGTGATATCATCTTAGGTTGATTTTGCTAAATTACACTTTTTCGTAGGAACATAATACATTCTCTCTAGATTTGCCTTAGAAAAGAGAGGAGCTGCCCAGTTTCATGACAAAAATTGTGTGGAAAGGGTGAAAACTTGGAGTGAAAACTCGGGGCTAATAAAGCCATCTGCCACAAGTGAGGCGAAGGGAGCAAGTTTTACAACAAATTGAAAAGGGCTTGAGAGGAGTAATAACCAGATAAGACTGCGTGGGATGGAAAGGAGGACTGAGGCTGCTTTCACTGACAATGAAGCCATAGGGTCTGCAGGGGGTCCAGGAAAGCCACTGGTGAAGGTGGTCGGACCGTAAACAAGTCTGCTATTTTGCTGAAACAGATACTGTCTTATACATTTATTTCACAGATGAGAGAAAAAAAGACACACCACCTCCAAAGATAAGCTAACACATTTAGGTAGAAATTACGAAGGTGATGTTGAGCTCAAATTTATGCTGGTGAGCCCCTTGCAAGTTCCAGCACCCTAGGAGTGTGAGTTATCATGAGAAAAGGGAATGAACACAGATATCCATTTTGAGTTTCCTTTGCACTAGATGTATCTAAAAAAAAATTTTTTTTTTTGGAGTTTCATGCTCAAATATCTTTTTTTTTTTTTTTTAAAGATTTTAATTATTTATTTGACAAGAGAGAGACAGAGACAGAGAGGGAACCCAAGCAGGGGGTGTGGGAGAGGGAGAAGCAGGCTCCCTGCTGAGCAGGAGCCCAAAGTGGAACTCCATCCCAAGACCCCCGGATCATGACTTGAACCAAAGGCAGATGATTAACTGACTGAGTCACTCAGGTGTCCCTCAGATATCTTTTTATTAAATATAAACATCTGTTATGTTTATTTGGGGGAAATATTTATGTTACTTGAAAAATTTATTCAAATACATCCATACATATGACTAAGCAGTCCTTGGGATTTCAGATAAAGTGATGTAGTTTACAAACTGAACAGTTTAAGGAAGATTATATATTTAAGTGTCCAAATTTAGCTTTTTCCCTTAATTCAGTGAAATCTAAACAAATCCTTTTTTGGCCTGTGGCAGTCAGCATAAACATAGGTACTTGATCCTTCGAGTGGAACAAACAAAAAGTGTGTTACAATTTAAAAAAAAAGAAAGAAGTAAAAGACAGAAGAATCCTTAAGTTAAATTCTGAGCTTGCCCATTTATTTCCATTTTACTCTTTCCACTTCAGTTTTCTGATCTGAAAAACAGTCATCGTGTTGTATCTACTGTTGTTTTGTTGTTGTTCTGCAAGATATACTTGGACAATGAACTTCACAAATCATTCACAGCTTTGGACTAGATTATTTTCCTGTTGCCTTCCAACAATAAAATACCAAAATTAAGTACAGTAGGATTGATCCAATCTGCTACAACCGGGAAGAGATTGGGCCTTGATAGGACTCATCCCACATCTCATTAATAAGAACGTGTTTTCTCTCTCAGCACTGAGGCCTGTTTTTAAAAATTTCCCACTGCTGAATTTTCTCCTTTGTACTAATAGGAGATGAGTGAATTTAAATAGTTTTACAATAATGAGTTAGCTCTATAAAGTGTTCTTTTTATCTATAGTAAAGATTTTATCCTTAAAATTTCAAAATGAGCTGGAAAAAATACTTCAGTGTACAAGGCAAAATATATTATAGATTAAAATTATGTGACTCTTTCCCCCTCTGGATTCGTAATATTCTGGGTTGTGATTACATTATTTCCACCTTTAAAAATCATGCTTAAAAAAAAGAGAGTAGAGGCCAGGGGAGCAATAGCAACCTTAGTACCAAAGATGTTTACTCTGCTATTTTTTTAAGGGACGTTCCAATGTCCCTTTCTGAAACCAATGCTGGCCTTTGTCCTACAGGTGTCTAATGTTATTGAACAGAGTTCCTTGTATCAGATTACCGTAGGAGAGAGAAATGGCCTTTGGCAAAGGGATCACTAGCAGTTATCTCTAGTTTATTTATTTTAAAATTTTTTAAAAAAATTATTTATTTATTTTAGAGAGAGAGTGAATGAATGAGTATGGGGAGGGGCAGAGAGAGAGGAACTTTAGCCTGACGTGGTGCTTGACCTCAAGATCCTGAGATCACAACCTGAACCAAAAATGAGTCAGAGGCTCTCTTGACTGTACCACCCAGGTGCCCCACCTCTAGCAGGCTCAGGTGGCTTCTCTGTTTCACACAAATTTAGAATTTCTTGTTTCATGCCATTGTATCTCTTGGTGGTTTAACCTCTGTGTTTATTGATTTATTTATTTTTAAGATTTTACTTATTTATTTGGTACAGAGAGAGAGAGTGAGCATAAGCATGGGGAGCAGCAGGCAGAGGGAGAAGCAGACTCCCTACCCAGTAAGGGGCCTGATGCAGGACTCAATCACAGGATGCTGGGATCATGACCTGAGCAAAAAGCAGACACATAACCGACTGAGCCACCGAGACGCCCCAACTTCTATGTTTAAAGACAACTTCTCTCATGAATGTTTCTTAAGCATCAGAGGCATGTACAAGATTTGATGTCACTTTGGATAGCATGGGCAAAGACAAAGGACAGAGTTTAATAAATTGACATAAAAAATAAGTGAATGTTCTCCCAGATAATTTTTTCTTTGACATCATTTTCTGTGAAAATTTCCATTTCATACCTGTGTTCCCCAGTTGAAGGGTAGTTCTCCTTATGTTATCAGTCCTGTGTAAATTGTTTTCCTGGTGGTAGAATGGTTGGTTTTTCCAAAAGTATTATCATTTTAATGTTAGGGTGTTATCACCATCCTAAAAGACAAGATGGCGGGGTGTGAAAAGAGAGTATGGTTGGAGCCCTGTGGCACATTAGAAAGTGCCTGCTCAGTGTCACAGTCAAGCCATCTGAGTTCTTCCCCTCATTTGGAGACTTAGTAGCTGTGATGATCTTGGGCAGATTGCTTAACTTCCTGCAAGCCTCATTTTCTTCGTAATGGAAGGCAAGGCAGGTTTTACAGAGAGGGAAAGTGAAGTTCTAGGCAGGAAGTGCCTTCTCCATGAAGTAGGAGGCTGGACTAGAAAGCCTCTGGTTAAGGTATAACTCTTAGATTTTTACTTGATTCTTAGGTCTATGCCACATCAGAGTCACAGAAATGTGTGTTTCAATGATTTGTTTTTAAATTTCTTGAAAAAATTGTGTGTGTGTATCATTACTCATTTTTTAAATCCAATCAAAAGTACTAAAACCCATATTTTGAGAAATGTGTTAGGATAAGAGACATTGTCTTTGTATACTTAAAAATACTCATTTAGGAATTTTTCTTTAAAAATAAAGTAATTTTTATCTTAAAAATTAATTTGTATTATTACAGAAAATTTGAAAAACACATACAAACAGAAGAAAGAAAATATTTACATGCATGTCCTTGAAGTTACTTTAAGCACATTTTCTCCCAGGTTTTTTCTTTTCTAATGGTTTACATTGTTGTAATAATTGATAAATAATTAGTAGTCAGATTTTAGAAATAAATAACCAGTAATTAAAAATTAATATATTATTAATTTTAATTCTTTTTCCCTCTCTTCAGTGTAAAAGGAATTTTCACATATTAAAAATCTGGGGAAAAGTGTAAAGAAGAAGATTATGATCATTTAGAGTCCCATCACATATTTTCCCCATATAAATGGACATCTGTGTTTGAAAATAAAAGTTTGATATCTACTGCTTCCCTTTTCTTCACTTATTTATTCCTTTTTTTTTTTTTTTGAGAGTTATCTATTTATTTTAGAGAGAGAGTGTGTGCATTCACACCAGTGGCAGAGGGCATAGGTAGAGGGAGAGAGAGAATACCAAGCAGGCTCCCCACTGAGCATTGAGCCCAACACAGGGCAGGATCCCAGGACCTATGAGATAATGACCCAAGGAGAGATCACATGTCAGATGTTTAACTGACTGAGCCAACCAGGCTCCCCTCTTTCTCTTAATCTTCTAAGCAGAGGTTACTAGTTTCTGTTCCATAGAGGCAGAGATAGTCCAGGAAAAAAAACAAAGGTATGTCAAAACGATACACAGATTCCCAAATTCTATACTAATATAACTTTTTCCTATTCTCAGTTTGCTCTTTTATAAAATTCAGAATTTGGACTAGATGTTCTGTGGTTGTGTCAAATCATCATATTGTATATTTTAAACTAACACAATGTTATGTCCACTACGTATCAATAAAGCTGGAAAATAAAAATCAGACCCCAAAAGTAATTATAATGTGAGATAGAATTTTGTAAAAAGCTAAGCACCAAAACAAATATTATAATAAAGGGAAGTTTCATGTATTGGTGGACATTGTTGAGTTTTCTAATTACAGTTTTTTTTTAAACATCACTATAGATTTGCTATAGATTTATTTTACTTGAGGTTTTAGATCAATTTCCTGAAGTGGGCTAATCTTAATTTTTAGTTTGGAGGCGATGTGGCACAAGTTTAAGAGGTAGAACATCTGAGTTCTATTTTTCAAGTGTCCCTGCCTGGGGGTGGGGGTGGTGTGAAAAGCCAAGGGGGCCGAGGCCTAACCTATATTCCATTCACTGAGCAGTACACACTTTTTGGTGTTCTTTTCCTAAGTTGCATGAAAGTACTCTGTGGGATAGCAATGACTATGACTGGGTTGTTGAAGGAAAAGCAAACAGTCAGTGTGGTCCTCAATGTCATCTGTTGACCCTAACATCTATTGGAACAGACATCATCCATTCTATCTAGTCCTTAGAGGTCAGTCCATGTAATGCCCAGAAGTTCCTCATTCCAACCTCCACAGGTTCTCTTCATCTCTCTTGCTGTGTCTTGAGGGAACATAGAAATCATTCGGTTCTCAGCCTGTGCTGGGACACAGGAAACCTATAATATTGTCCCCAGTGCCATCTACCTAGGCACACCATGCAGCCATTTTTTCTCAGACGCCTTGCCATTTCCATAGGCTCTGTCTGAATAATGAGTCTAGGTTGCTTTTCCTCCTAGAGACCACCAGCTTTTTATGGGGGTTTTGAATCTTTCCCAGAACTCAGTCCAAGAGGTGGGGAAAAGCTTCCTCTTTCTGGGACCCACTAGATGTTGTTACCACATCTCTGATTCCATTTCAGTAAGATGGAGACTTCCCTTAGCCTGAGGACTCTTTTCTAGTGTGGAGGTTGGAGTGGGGTGAGGCTGGGACATTTTGCTCTAACTCATGTATTTCCCCACATATCTTGTAAGTGTCATGGCTCCTTCCTTTTTTTAACTTCCAAATGACCTAAGTTTTAAAATCCTAAATCTAACAGGGAGCATCTTTAAATCTTGTTATCTTCAGACACATCATTTTCCTAGTCAAGGAGACAGATAATCTGGGTGTCTGGATAGTGGCGGTGGTTTGTATGTGAGAGGGCAAGGGGGAGCTGGGAAAAAAAATATCGGGGAATGGGAGTATGGCAATGCCTTAATATTTTTTTTTAAAAGCAGAATAAAACTTTTTTTTTTTTTTTTTTGGTTAGTCCTAACTAATGTCCTCAAAGGCATTATTTTCCCAATTTGAATGATCTAGGAACTCTTTTAAAGAGAAAATTATTTGGCACATCCCTGAGAATAAATCTGTGGATCATGTGTGTTCAACGGCAGTTGTGAAGTTTGGCCACATTTCCCTGGAATGAAGCCTTCACTGTTTTCAACAAAGGGTTTAAAGTCAAAGTGCACATATGGGTGATGACTTCTTGATGCAATGTCTTTTGTAAGACCTAAGTTGTGATGCACATGGGTGAGAGTGTAGGAATTCGTTCCTTTCGGAAGAACTCTGGTTGACTTTTTTTTTTTTTTTTAAGATTTTATTTATTTATTTGACAGAGAGAAATCACAAGTAGATGGAGAGGCAGGCAGAGAGAGAGAGAGAGAGGGAAGCAGGCTCCCTGCTGAGCAGAGAGCCCGATGAACTCTGGTTGACTTTTTGTCTCTCTTTCTTCTAGTTGCTTTTCCATGAGGTTGAAGGGAGATTGAAGGGAGATGGAAACCAGTCTTCTCTGAGATCATCATCGTCCTCTCATGGGCTTCCCCTTAATTTTCTCTTTGGAATCTACGGCTTCCAGAATTCTGGAGACTTAAAGTCTGGGGGTGTTTCTTTTCTCTTTTTTTTAAAAAGATTTATTTATTTGAGAGATAAAGAGAGAGAGGAGCAGGGAGAAACAGAGGGAGAGGTAGAGAGAATCTCAAGCTAACTCCCCACTGAGTGTGAAGCCTGATGTGGGGCTCGTTCTCACGACCCTGAGATCATTACCTGAGCTGAAATCACGAGTCAGACCCATAACTGACTGAGCCACCCGGGTGCCCCTGGGGATGTTTCTTATTGTAGACAAATTTGGCTCTCTCTCTTTTGGTGAATTCCTTTTTTCCTTTCTTTTCTCTTGAGGTATAATTTATACCCAGTGAAGTGTACAAATCTTAAGTGAACAACTTGAAAATTTTTTGCCTATATGTCCCCATGTATTCATGACCCAGATCAAAACATACACATTTCCTTGACTCTGGAAATTTTCTATTACCCCTTCTCAGTCAATATCTACTCCTCCTGGCAGCCATTATTTTGACTTCTACCATCTCTTTGGTAGACTCTGGTATTCTGTGGGCATACTCTTCTGACACCTGATGAAGTAAGCTTGTCCTGACTCTTCTCTTGCTCTGTGGAGGAAGAAATGAGTCTCTGGCCATTGTGGGGAAACCTTAGTTTTCCTGTTCTATCTTTCTGTACTTTTGTGCTACTGTTTGTTGTTGTTGTTGTTGTTGTTGGATGAGCTTTTTCATCTGGATTGGAAAAGTGCAACAGTCAGGTGTTTAGGGAATAAGGGCCAAAGGAGGTCATTTGGCCTGCTTTGGTTCTAAGCCTTCAGCTGCTTTTAACTGAGCAAGTGATATTACTCAAGTAGTCCATCTAATGCATAAATAAATAAGATGCTTTTAATGTTCTCCATAGTTTATGTTCTTCCACTCAAAAGCACTGTGTCTGCTATAGCATATGGCTGGCAGCAATCATGTGGGTTTAGGTTGTAGCATACATCTATAATATGTACTTTGGCTTAAGGAATGCCATTGATGGTATGTGGTTGTTGAGATTTAAACGTAGGTTTCTCATTTTGTTCTGGAGACTTCCATAATGTTTTCTAAATTCAGTGGGTAAAAGGCTGGTTTTGTGGACATTTGTAAGCAGGGGACACATGAGACCATGGTGTTGGGAGCAATCCAGGTTTGAAGGTGCTAAAGTTGGTGCTACCCCAATGTAACCCAGTTAAAAAAAAATAGAAGCTCGTGCAAGCGGTTAAGAACGGATAAAGCTCATCCTAGGCACTTTGGTCCTAAAGGGCCACAGAAAAAGAATAATTTAGGGAGGGAAGACAATTGTTATCTATTCTGAAATTTTATGTGGAAAATTGAAGGAGAGATCTATGCGTGGCTGGGGGTATTAAATTATATCTGGAATAAGAATAGACTTGTTAGTAGGAGGAGCTTCCTCATCTCAAATTTATAGGGTGGTGGCCAAGTTGAAGGATTTCACATGGCTTCATTGGCATTTCAAGCTTATGTTCTCATGTGATCTATGCTGTGTGACCCTTCTGGTGAATTTGGTTGGAAAATTTAACATAACTTAATTAGATTGTTCTGAGTAGCCAGCACAAGTTTTGTCTTCTCTGGTGTATGTAGGTTGTTTCCCAGTGACACCTATGTCTATGGACAGGATATTTAGTTAGGCAGACTTTACTTTCTGCAGGTGTAGACTTTAATCTGGGGGTAGGGAAGGTCCAAATACTGGAACGGGAAGGCCTTTATTCTGTGGGTTGCCTTTCATCCTAGAAACTCTGCTTTTCTCCAGCAAATTAGTATAATTATTTTTCAAAATATCCTCAAAATTTTTTTCCTATCGGTAAAATGCTGGTGCTCATATGAATAGAGGGATATGCCAAGATGGAAAGGGCAGGTTGTGAGTTACTGACGGGGGCATCTTTTCTGTGCTCAAAATTGTACTTACATCCCTTGCTTTTACCATTTCCCCCGACTCCAGTCCACTTCAGACTTGTATATTCAGAGTCTGAGAAGTCAAGTGTTCTTTCTTGTTGAAATCCCTTCCATTTCTCATGCAAGACCTTCCTATGCTTGTCTTCTTTTTGGTCTCTGGAAATGTGTGAGTTCTTACATTTCCTAATGACTCCTCTTTCTCTTTTGTTATCTGCTATCTTGAACCAAAGGCTGTCAGGTATAATTCTGGATGTCAGTCGAATTAGTATAGACAGTTATATATGGTGTGATTTTAAGATTAAATTAATAGCCCAAATCTGGGGGTGCCTGGGTGCCTCAGTTGATTAAGTGTCTGTCTTCAGCTCGGGTCATGATCCTGGAGTCCTTGAATCAGGCCCCACATGGGGCTCCCTGCTCAGCGGGGAGTCTGCTTCTCCCTCTCCCTCTGCCCCTCCCCTTGCTCCTGCTCTCTATCTCTATCGATCCCTCTCTCCTACTCAAATAAATAAATAAAATCCTTAAAGAAAACATCCCGTTCTGGATTACTTCAGATGCTTCTAGATTAAGAGCAGAAATATTCACAAGGTATTGAAGGACAGATACTTGGGAACATTGACAATTTCCTGACAACACATTCTGATAATTTGTCCCTGTGAATTGACCGTTGAATTGCTATTGAGTTTGTAAGGTTGATAGGTTAAAAAAAACAAAATACTAGTGAATGTTGGCTTTGGAGAAGATTACAGTTCCTCGTCCAAATAATCCCATCTGTGGCACAGACTTTTATTTGCCTTACTAAATCAAATTTCCCTTTCTTCCTTAATTGTGTGTATACACACACACACACACACACAGCACATCCTCCTTGTTTTTGGTGTGGTAATGCTTTCAGCTACATTTCTAGGCTTCTCTTACAGGTAGTTCTAGCAAATAAGAGTTCTAGCAAATAAGATGGAAGCAGAAGTGATGGGAGGAAAGTGTTCTTAGAAGCTTATTGAAGGGGGCTGAATCTGCTGACAAAATCTCTTTTTGCCTTCTACTTCTTCCTGTCTGAGAGGAATTCCAAGATTCCAGGAACTCATAGTGCAGCCTAGAAGGAGCTCTGGGTTTTAGGTGAACAAGTCCCTTATGGAGGTGTGAAGTCAGAAGAGAGCCCAAGTGGGTGGGACTCCTTTAAACTAGTACCCCTTAAAAACTAGTACCCTTTACTAGCAGGGGTACTAGTTTAGACCTCTTTCTGATTTTATTTTCTATGCATAGATAGATATTTTTTGGTTAATTCCAGTAATTCATTTCTGAAATCAGCCTTTATGTTACAAGAACATTAACAGGAAGCTTATTTCGTAGTATTTTAAATTAAAAAAAAAAATACACTGTGCTCCCAACAAGTTGGAAACTTGTGTGTACAAATACCAGCACGTAGATATTTATAGGAGCTTTATTCCTAATTGCTAAAACTTGGAAGCAACCAAGATGCCCTTTAGTAGGTGAATGGACAAATAAATGGTAGGATATCCAGACAATGACATATTAGTTAGCACTAAAAAGAATGAGCTTTCAAGTCATGAAGAGACATGGAGGAAACTAAAACGCATTTTACTAAGTGCAGGAAGTCAATCAGAGAAGGTACCTGTATGAGTCCAACTCTAACACATTCTGGAAAAGGCAAAACTATGGAGACTATTAAAAGATCAGGGGTTACCAGGGCTAAGGAGGAAGGAGGGATGGATAGAAGGAGCACAGAGGGCTTCTCGGACAGTGCTTTGTAGGATGGAAATATGTGTCATTCCACATTTGTCAAAGTCCATAGAATGTTACACACCAGGAGTGAACCCAAATGCAAACTGTAGACTTTGAGTGAGTAAAAGAACATGTGATACATTTTGAAAAAATACATGATGTAAAAATATATGATATAAGTATCATGTAATAATATACAACATGCATATGATCCATATATGCATCTCCCCTGTCATTTTCCTCAACAGCTTTACCTTCGAGGTCAGAATGAGGAAAATAAATAAGAGCAGTCTTGGTCCTCCAAGGGAATGGAGCAAATTTCTCACTGGCTCTCTCTGGGACTGTCTGTGGGTCTTCACTTCTCCCAAGACCTGTATAACCGAGTCTAACACCCCCGGGCCTTGCTGTCCTCTGCCCGGGCAAAGTACACTGAGCCATTTACAAAGTGATTTGTTGGGCTGATTCTTTGAGTCACACTCAGCACCAGTGTGCGGTCCTGAAGAGAACTTGGGGCAAGACCGGCTGGCACTGCCGGAAAAGCCAATCTCATTAATTAACTCTGTGCATATTAAATGCATCTGTGCATGTCAGAAACAGAAGACAGGGCTGGAAGAGGGTGAATACAAATCAGGCATCTGAGACTGGAAAGATTACTTTTTGGAAAAAGAGTCACAAAATTTACAACTGGAATTAAAATATATTTGCAAAGATTCTTAAATGGCACATAAGATTTGACATTAATCTGGATTTAAAAATCTTTGAAGGGGCGTCTGGGTGGCCTAGCTGGCTAAGCGTCTGCCTTTGGCTCAGGTAGTGAACCCAGGGTCCTTGGATCAAGCCTCACATCAGACTCCTTGCCAAGTGGGGAACATGCTTCCCCCTCTCCCTCTCCCTCTGCCTGCCACTCCCCTTGCTTGTGCTGTCTCTCTCTGTCAAATAAATAAATAAAATCTTAAATATAAATGAATAAATGAATAAACCTTTGAAAATATACTGGGCATAAGATATTAGCAACTTATTAAGTTTCTCACCAATTTTTTAAGTAAAATTTCTAACGCAGACATGCTATTCATGACAATTTTTTAGAAAACTTGTATTAAAACGTTCAGTATTTCTCTCCTCAGATACTGTCAGTCAAGTTCAGAAGTCCTCAACCTGAACTTTGTCTTAAAGCTGTTTTTGGTTGGGGTGCCTGGGTGGCTCAGTGGGTTGAGCCTCTGCCTTCAGCTCAGGTCATGATCCCAGGGTCCTGGGATCGAGCCCCACATCGGGCTCTCTGCCCAACAGGGAGCCTGCTTCCTCCTCTCTCTCTGCCTGCCTCTCTGCCTACTTGTGATCTCTGTCTGTCAAATAAATAAATAAAATCTTCAAAAAAAAAAAAGCTGTTTTTGGTTTTGGGGTACCTGGGTGGCTCAGTGGATTAAGCCGCTGCTTTGGGCTCAGGTCATGATCTCAGGGTCCTGGGATGGAGTCCCACATGGGGCTCTCTGCTCAGCAGGGAGCCTGCTTCCCCGTCTCTCTGCCTGCCTCTCTGCCTACTTGTGATCTCTCCATCTGTCAAATAAATAAATAAAATCTTTTTTTAAAAAAAAAGGTGTTTTTGGGGGCGCCTGGGTGGCTCAGTGGGTTAAGCCGCTGCCTTCGGCTCAGGTCGTGATCTCAGAGTCCTGGGATCGAGTCCCGCATTGGGCTCTCTGCTCAGCAGAGAGCCTGCTTCCCTCTCTCTCTCTGCCTGCCTCTCCATCTACTTGTGATTTCTCTCTGTCAAATAAATAAATAAAATCTTTAAAAAAAAAAAAAAGGTGTTTTTGGTTTTGAAGAAAGTTTCCTTTCTTTTCAGTCAATGTTTATTGACGTCCAGGCTGATTAATGATCAGCAGAGTAAATCTGAGATAATATGGATAAAAAGCATCATGTATTTAGTTTGGTGAAGCTTCTGGAATGTTTCTGGAGTTGTTACCTCTGACCGCTGTGGTGACCTTGTCCCTGGGTGTCTGACTGTCACTTAGGAAAGAATTACTTAGATTTGCACTGTCCTATGTTGTGAGCACAGTTGATGCCCATGTAGCAAGCACACCAAGGGAAAGTTTTAATACTTTGGTTGTTAACTGCATAAGCAGGCAGTAGATGTGTTTTGCAATATTTTACCCCAATTATTATTATGACCCTGATTATTATTATTTTAAAAGTTTTGAGATCTTACTAACTTTAATATTTATTTATTTATTTTACTCATTAGATTTCACAATAGTCTTATGTAACAAATGCTATTTACATTTTCTTTGTACACTTGAAATTTTCCCAGTTCAATCTGCAGCTTCCTTGATCTCCAAGCCCTTATCTTCAGCAAGTCACAATGAATTTTAATTTACCAAAGGCACTAGAAGGCTAGAAGATTAAATACATGGTGTGTTATGTTCTCTAAACCAACAAACATATATATATTTATTTATTTATATTTACTGTAAGGAATTGGTTCATACGGTTATGGAGGCTGACCAGTCCCAAGGTCTGCAGTCAGCAAGTTAGAGACCCAGAAGGGCTAATGGTATAGTTTCTATTCTGAGAGCCAGCAGTCTCCAGACCCAAGAAGGTCCCATGTTTCAGTTGTAGTTCAAAGGCAGGAAAGGACCATTGCTCCAGGACAAAGCAGTCAGGCTACACCAGTTCCCTCTTATTGACCCTTTTGTTCCATTCAGGTCTTCAACTGATTGGTTGAGGCCCACTCACATTGAGGAGAGCAATTTGCTTTACTTAGTCTACTAATTCAATGCTAATCTCATCCAGAAAACCCTCACCAACACACCCAAAGTGTCTGACTAAATGTGTGAGGGTCCATATTTGAAATTTAATTTTCATTAATTTACATCGAATATGTAGATAAGATGTAGATAGAATGTGCCTTTCACCATTTAACAAAAATACTATTTCACAGTCATATTAATGTAAAGATTCATAAGGGTCATGAAGACAAAATTAATGAATTCTTAGATGTACAGGAATAGTTCAGTATCTCAGAGACAAATGCCTATAGTTCTCATACTATGAATATATATGATTCTGTCTATCTTTTCTTTTATTCAAAATTAGTGTTTACTATTGCTATTCGGTTTAAAATTTCTTCAAAAATTTCCTGGCACTTTGCTATCGTTATTATATCGTGTCTTACAAGCCATGACTGAATGTGCATATTTACACACCTCAAATTGTTGGCAGTTGTCAATAAAAATTCTTGTGGTCTTATCAGTGTTGGGCAAATTTTATTGGATAAAATGTATTAGTGGGATATAACCAGATGAGGAGACCATATGTAAAGATACCAGTGTGTAACAGCTTTCTTGGCACTTTAATATAAAACTTGTGCAACAGATGACCTATGTATGTCCTCATTTTCAAAGTTTTAGGGTTTTTTTTTTTTTTCTCTAGATCATAAAAAAAAAACTATGAACACCCCCAGTGTGGTTTGGTGTGTCAGTCAGGGTTTGTTCAGAAAAGCAGAAACTCTGGGATGCGTATAACGTATAATGTACGAGCATCCGGATGTGTGTATGACTTGACCTTACGCAACTATAGGAGCTGATCAAGCCATCTCTGCAAGGCTGTCACCTTCCCATTTAATGGAGGAATTTTGCATCCCACTTAACTCATGGGCAGGCAGGCAGGAAGAAGATGAAGGTAAAGGGGAGGAGAGCATGGGCAAGTGGGGAAACATGAACAGGAGCTGTAGCCCATGAGGACAGACAGAAGCCCGGGCCAGGCCCTGAGCGGAAACTAGGGCCCCTCGTCATGGTACTAAACATACCAGTCTGCCCAGAACTCAGAGAAGCTGAGAAGGATCCTGGGGAAGCTGGAGAGGTTGTAGGCCTGTTGCGATCTTACACCAATGAAGTGAGCTGGCGGACGAGCTGGCTGAGGCTACACTTCTGCCCTTCAAATTTCCAATGAGTTTTTCTTGCAATGACCCCGAACAGAAACAAACAGAAAAACTGATTCTGGCAAATGTAGTTCAGATGAACCAAGATGACACATGACAAAGCAACCAAGGTTACCTACCGACTCCAATCACTAAAAGCATGTTCATTCATCAAGCCATTCAGCAATCCGAAACCCTGAACTCCTACTTTGGGGAGTTGCAGATGCATGGGGCAATTCTGGCCATCCCTCCAAAAACAGCTTGTTAGTTTTTCTCTCTTCCAATCTGTATGTGTGTGTGTATGCATATAACATATATGTACATGCACATGCGTAGAAACGTGCATGTTATTTGTAAAATTATATGCACACATGCGTAGACATATACATCCTCGTAATATATGGACTAAATCCAGGGTAATTTTTACTTGTATTTCATTTTGTTTTCATTTCATTTTAAGTGTCATGTTTTATACTTGGGTGTTATTTATTTATTTTTTTTAAGATTTTATTTACTTATTTGACACACACAGAGAGAGAATAAGCAGGTGGAGAGGCAGGCAGAGGGAGAGGGAGAAGCAGGCTCCCTCTGGCTGAGGAGAGAGCCTACCTAACACGGGGCTCGATCCCAGGACCTAAGCCAAAGGCAGACACTTAACCAACTGAGCCACCCAGGCACCCTCTTCCTTCTTTCCTCCCTCCCTCCTTCTCTCTCTCCCTCCTGCTCCATTTCCTTCCTCACTTTCTTAAGATTTTACTTATTTATTTGAGGAAGAGAGAGAGTAAGAGAGAGAGAGAGAGCACAAGCCGGAGGAGGGGCAAAGGGAAAGGGAGAAGCAGGATCCCTGCTGAGCAGAGAGCCCAACACCAGGCTTGATCCCAGGACCCTTGGTTCATGACCTGAGCCGAAGGCATACTCTTAACTGACTGGGCCACCCAGATGCCATGATACTTGGATGTTAGAGTTGGTCTCCCTCTGACCACCACACCATTCTTAGTGTGAATGGATACCTTGGGCCAGGTGATAAATGACTGACCCTCTTCTCTTTAGCTTGGTCAGAGTGGCTTCCAGCCCATCTGTGTCCATCACTGAACTCAGGAGCTGTACAGGTTTGGAAACTCAAGAATGAAGAAGGCCCACTCAGGTTCATCTCTTATGATTCATATACAGAAATAATTCTCACTTATTCTAGGTTTGGGTCTTTGTATGTCTTGGTTCTTCCACGTTCTTCAGTTTCCTAGTATATTAATTTTCTGTGTTTCACAACCAGTTACCACAAGCTTAGCAGTTTACAGCAACACTTATTATCCGGTGGCTGGATTCCCTGCTCAGGATCTCCCAAGGCTACAACCAGAGCGTTGGCAGGGCTACATGCCTTTCTGGAAGTTCTAGGGAAGAAACTGCTGCCAAGCTCATTCAAGATGTTGGTAGAATTTAGTTCCTTCTCATGCTTTTGAAGTGGCCCCCTGCATATACCAGCACATACTTACATGTTGAGTCCTCCTCACTCTTTTAGTCTGTATTCGTTTTCTTGGGATTTTTGTAACACATTACTGCAAGCTGGGCGGCTTTTTTGTTTGTTCTGTGTGTGTGTTTTGTGTGTGTGTGTGTTTTCTTTTTTTTTTTTTTTAAGATTTTATTTATTTATTTGACAGAGAGCTAGAGAGAGTGCGCAAGAAGGCAGAGCAGCAGAGGGAGAAGGAGAAGCAGGCTCTCCGTGGAGCAGGGAGCCTGTCTTGGGGCTCAATCCTGGGACCCTGGAATAATGACTTAAGCCAAAGGCAGACGCTCAACAACTGAACTACCCAGGTGTCTCAAGCTGGGTGGTTTAACCCAGATTTAAATGATAGAAATTTATTCTTTCACAGTTCTTATCTAGAACTCCAGGTGTTGATAGGTTCCTTTAAAAGTCCTAAGAAAAAAAGCTTCCTTGCCCCTCTGTAGCTGCTGGTGGCTCCAGCAGTCTTTGGGGACCCTGGCTTGTGGCTGCACATCTCTGGTCTCTGCATCTGTCATCACACGGCTCTAGTAGTGGTCCAAATCTGGCTCTCCTTTCTTATACAGACACCAGTCTTTGGACTAAGGGCCCCCTCCACACCACCTAGTATTTCCTCAGGGAAATACTAACTTGATTACATTGGCAAAGACCTTATTTCTAAACAAGAATGCATTTATAAGTCCTGGGGGACAAGACTTGAACATATCTTTTGGCTGAGATTTTTTCTTTCTCTCTTTCTTTCTTTTTTTTTTTTTTTTTTTGGTTAGCTTCTTGTTCTTGGAATCTGTTGTTTATTTTACATTTACAGCATAATTAATTTGGGCTATTCACATTTCAAATGCACAACAGTGTCAACCTAAATAAAGAGGCAAACTGAGGCAAGCTTGAATTACCAGAAATTGAGTTTATTTAGGAAAAACAAGGGAATTGCAATGTGGGAAATGCGTCCTGTAGCAAGCTACAGGCACATTTGTCGAGAGTTGGGTGCTGTTTTTATTAATGTGCAAGAAGTGCAAAGAGGGAGAAGTCCAGCCAGAGTCCAAGCGGTGAGTCCATTGGCTTGAAGACAGGGAGATACTCTTGGCAGATGTTCATCGGTCCTTAGATGAGTGTTGGTCTTTTGTAAATCACTTACTTACAGTAAATCCATCTCTTTTCAGTTCTTAAGTTCGTTTTTTCTGAGGGCACATGCATGACATTCTTTGTTTCATACCTCCGGTTCCATTTTAGATATTGAAACCCTTTCACAGTGGACACAGGTGTCTGGTAGCTACCATCTTGGACAATATAGGTGTAGCAAGTGCCTCAAAATCATTAGCCTTAAGGAAGGTTAAGGAATCATCCCTCCACTTACTTCTATAATCATTCCCTTGGATTCCAGTTTTAGACACGTACTGATGGCCAGCAGGTTCCCAACAGCATCTCTCACCATGACACCAGAGGAATTCCAGAGAGGGAAGAGAGAAATACGCTGTGCAGGCGAGGCAGGGTGCTGCTGGGCTGCACTAGCTCAGAGCTGGAGAGCAGGGTAAGAACCAGAGTTACGGGGTGCCTGGGTGGCTCAGTGGGTTAAAGCCTCTGCGTTCGGCTTAGGTCATGATCTCAGGGTCCTGGGATCCAGCCCCACATCGGGCTCTCTGCTCAGCAGGGAACCTGCTTCCTTCTTTCTGCCTGCTTCTCTGCCTACTTGTAATCTCCGTCTGTCAAATAAATAAATAAAATCTTAAAAAAAAAAAAAAAAAAAGAACCAGAGTTAAACGTGGGCAGAGATGAAGTGAGGCCGGTTACAAGAGGTGTCTGGATATCTAGGAAGCCGAGAAATGAAAAGAAAAACAATGAATAGATACTATTTTTTTGTCCTTTCATACTAGGCAAGATTTTTAAAAATGACAGTCCCTGTTAAGAGGCTTTTGGAATGAGAATCTGCACACAAGCTCTGCAAATGAGAAGCATTTTGGGAATCACTGGGGAGATATTAAAACAGGGTGTGGCCACTGATTAGAGACCATGGAAAGGGAGGGGGCATCACAGGGCTCTAGCCTGAGTCACTGGAAGGATTCCTCCATTGGGTTAGCTTAGACTGGGGATACAGGAAGGAGAACAGGTTTTTCAGGAGCAAGAAAGGCTATGGAATGTTCAGTTAGAAATTTGTATTCGGGCTTGTTAGTGAGGTGAGATTTGTGAGTCACTGCAAATAAATAGTAGTTGACGCCTTCTTCAGAAAGATAGTGAGATTTTGAAAGGGCTTAGGGAAAAATGCCAATATTTAAAGATGTTCTGAAGGGTGGAGGTAGTGGGGGAAGGCACGTGAGAGGTAGGAACAAAACAAAGAAATCAGACGTCACAAATTGGAGATACTTCCAAGGGAGAAGTTTAACAGGGTTGAGTGCCGCAAAGGTGCCATTTAACTTGACGAATAGAAAATTATTTGAGGGGCGCCTGGGTTGCTCAGTGGTTTGGGCCTCTGCCTTCAGCTTGGGTCATGATCTCAGGGTCCTGGCATTGAGCCCCGCATCGGGCTGTCTGCTCGGCGGAGAGCCTGCTTCTCCCTCTCTCTCTGTCTGTCTCTCTGCCTACTTGTGATCTCTCTCTGTCAAATAAATTTTAAAAAATCTTAAAAAAAAAAAAGAAAATTATTTGAGAACTTTGAGGGAGTAATGTTTGTGGAGTGAAATGGGCAAAATGCTGATTGCACAAGGTTGGAAGGAGTAAGACCCTTCAACAGGAAGCCTCCTGTATATTAATGAAGGGAAAGATAAATGACTGTGGGAGGGGTAAGATCAATGAGATGGCTGTTGGACTCCAGAACTGTGAACAGATTTATTTTGTGAACATTTAATAAGATACAAATAGCTTTTTAAACAATTAGAAATCTGGCATATTTAAATTATTTGATTAAAATATTAGATATTAATTAACTGTTAATTTTAGCTTGCTTTTTAACAATAATAAATTTGAGTTCTTTAGAAGAAAAATATTAAGTGGCTCCTGGGTGGCTCAGTGGGTTAAAGCCTCTGCCTTTGGCTCAGGTCATGATTCCGTGATTCCAGGGTCCTGGGATGGAGTCCCTCTTCGGGCTCTCTGCTCAGCAGGGAGCCTGCCCCTTCCTCTCTCTCTCTGCCTGCCTCTCTGCCTACTTATCATCTCTATCTGTCAGATACATAAATAAAATTTAAAAAAATTATTTTTACTAAAATGTCTGACAAATTGAAATGTTTCTTTTCTTTTTTTTTTTTTAAATATTTATTTATTTGTTCATGAGAGAAAGAGCACAAGCAGGTAGGAAGAAGCAGAAGGAGAGGGAGAAATATGTGGGACTTGATCCCAGGACTCTGGGATCATGACCTGAGCCAAAGGCAAACGCCTAATGGACTGAGCCACCCAGATGCCCAAAATATTTCTATTTTAGTTTATGTTAATGACAAAACTAAAATTATGTATACTTTGAATATAATGACATTTGATTTTATAATTCTTTAGATTGGCAATATCCTATAGGAATATAATGTGAGTTAATGAACATAAAGCACATAAGAAATTTGAAAATTTTCAGTAGTCACATTAAATAGCAAAAAAGATTAAATTAATTTTAGTAATATTTTATTTGTAAGTATGTTAAAAGTATCTAAAATATAATCAGTATAAAATTATTAATGATATATTTCATTCACTCTTGGAATTGTATATATTTTTTAAAGATTTTATTTATTTGTGAGAGATAGAGAGAGTTAGAGAGAGCACACACAAGCAGGCAGACTGTGGCAGAGGCAGCGAGAGAAGCAGGCTCCCGGCTGAGCGAGGAGCCTGATGCAGAACTTGATCTCAGGACCCTGGGATCATGACCTGAGCAGAAGGCAGCGGCTTAACCAACTGAGCCACCCAGGCGTCCCAGAATTGCATATTTTATACTTAGAGTGCATCTCAATTTGGACAGGCCACATTTCATGTGCTCAGTAACTACATATGGCTAGTGGCTGCTACATGGGATGGTGTGTCTTTAGATCATTACAGTCAATAGAAAAATAAAATAGGTGAAAATCTGTATTAAATCAACTTAATTCATGATTCTGCTGAAATGAAGGTAAGGAAATGAAATGTTGGGAAATAAAGTAGGTACTGATCTATAAAGGATGTGTGTGTGTGTGTGTGTGTGTGTGTGTGTGTGTGTTATTATTTATTTATTTATTTTTAAAGATTTTATTTATTTGACAGATGGAGAGAGAGCACAAGCAGGGGGAGCAGCCGGCTCCCCTCTAAACAAGGAGCCAGATGCGGGACTCAATCCCAGGACCCTGGGATCATGACCTGGGCTGAAGGCAGACCTTTAACCAACTGAGCCACCCAGGAGCCCCGAACATGTGTTTTTTTTTATTATTATTTACCCAAACATCAACAGAATACTCAGACATGCACAAATATGAATAAATGGTCTTTGACATTTTACAGGCAAGAACCAACTTATACATTTTTAAAATTTTGTTATTGTAGAGTATCAAAGTAAAACACTAAAACTTTTTATGTCAGAGTTTGCAAACTTCATTTAAAACTTCTAAACATTTAAACATGGAATGTGGGTCCTTGTCAATACTCTTGCCTTGGGCTCTGCAAATGTTTGGGCCTGGCTTGGAACCCTCTTCCCTCAGATACTGGCATGGCTCATTCCCTTACTTTTTTGGGTATGGGCTCAAATTTCCCTACCTCAGTGACCAAAATCATATATGCTCACATAGTTTACTGTGTGTTTTAACAGGACTTTACTATTTTATATTCTCATCAACATAGCTACTCGTCCAGGAAATTCTTGCTAAGAAAGAGAAAAGTTGTGAATAATGTCATTATTCATCCTAAAAGCTTTCTGAGAGACTACCAGCTTTTTCTGGAAAGTGTAATTAATTTCAGTTCCACGAAAGGCTGACATTTCTATCTCTATGTCTAGAGCAGTTGCTGGTACCTAGTAGATTATCAGTGATTATTGTTGAAGAATGAGTAGTATCTAATTATTATCAACATGACTAACTTAAGCCCCAAATCAGCATTTTGAGTAGACATCTTTAAGCAATTTAATTGGCTCACATCCTATAAACCTGTATGAGTTTTCCTCACATTAAAGAGGGTGAAAGAGCACATGTGAAAACTGTTTTATGATGCTTTTATTGAGATTTTTTTTGCTTTCATGACTTTTAGCCACTATAAAAACATGCTCTGGAAGGTTTCTAGCTAACATAGTGATGTGGAACTTGGGTTCATCGTTAGTCCACCTGTCTTTGGTTGTACGATTTCATAATCATTATTTGAAGAACATATTGGCCCTATCCACAGGATCTCCATCAGTCTGTTTCCACGCCCATTCAGGCTGGCCTTTGGATAGTCAAATTGTTCCAAACAAGAGAATGTCAACAAAAATATTTGATTGTTCCTGATGTTCTTTAATTCCAGAAAGGTTCTAACTCTCAGCGAAAACTTTTTTTTTTTTTTTAAGATTTTATTTATTTGACTGAGAGAGACAGAGCATAAACAGGGGGAGCAGCAGGCAGAGGGTGAAGTAGGCTCCCTGCTCAGCAAGGCGCCTGATTTGGAGCTCTATCCCAGGACCATGAGATCAAGACCTGAGACGACAGCAGACGCTTAACTGACTGAGCCACCCACGTGCCCTGAAACTTTTTTTTTTTTAAGATAGATTAATTAATTAACTAATTTATTTGGAAGAGTGGGAACAAGTGTGAGTGGGACAGGGGTAGAGGAAGGGGAGAGAGAATCCCCAGCCAGACTCCAGACTCCAGCTGAGTGAAGAGCTACTTGGGCTCAATCCTCTGGCCCATGAGATCACACACCAAGCTGAAACCAAGAGTCAGAGGCTTAACCAACTGTGCCACCCAGGCGACCCTTGGCAGAAACTTCTTCATGAGTAATGATATCTATGTCTATAGGACATGCGATCTTTTCATTACCTTATGTATTATTAATTTTATTTGTCCTGGATCGGAGAAATTTATGCTTAGAACATTCTCCTCAAACCTATTTTTATTGAAATAAACTTTGGTGTATTACTTTCACTTTTGCACAGTAAGACTCAATAGAGACTCAGTAAGAACTCACTATTATACTTACTATATGGATGGTGTTAAGAATCTCATCTACCACATATCCAAGTATCAACCTTGATAAGAAAACAAGGAAGAAATGGCTATAGTTCCAGGAAATGCGAAACTCGTCCTGTGTAGCAGGCATAGGCTTTGAATGTATACTCTGTTCATACATTTTATTAGTTTCTTTCTTTGCTTTGGTTGCTAGGAAACTCAGAGTCAAACTTGTTTCTTACTTTGGCAGATGTGTAGGAACTTCCTATATTTTACCGTGGATTTATTTTACTTTTCCTCCTAGAATCCCCTTCGCTTTGACTTTATCCTATTTAGTTGTATGTATTTTTATCAGTTGTCTCAGATCCTTTTTTGATGTAAGTGTAAATGTGAGAATAAGTTAATATACAAACAAACAAATAAAGAAAACAAGATTTGTTCAGAAGAGGAGACATTTTAATTGTAACTTTTCAGCTTTTTTGCACCCAGTGTTTTCCCATTTTTTCTTCTACTGACTGAAAAATTTACTCCAGGTGTCAGTTATTAAATGTGAAAAATGCACAATAAAATTGGTGTCTTTAAAAAAAAATACAGAATAATTTAATAGCTTTATATAAATGAAATGCAGGACACTCCAGTTGATGAGCTCAATCTTTTGTACTATTAATTTTACTAAATGAAGCAGCTGTTAATGAAATATTCAGGAGGTCAAGTTATCAAGATTCATGAAGCATCAGATTTCACCTGAGAGGTTTGTTGTCAGTTATCAAACACAAAATGAGTAGGGTGAAAAAATGAGTCTAAGAAAAATAATTTAAAAGCTGTCAGTATGGTAATTTACTAGTTGGGCATTTTCCTTGTTGATGACAAGTGACACCTAATTACTTAAGTGTTCTTTATTGTGTCTCTCCAAAATTATGTTTTGGGAAGTTCACAACTATCACACAGTTCCTTAGGCCTGCTGAGTGTCTATGTCAACTACCTCTTTTCCATTTCATTCCTTAGGCCATTTCAATAATGCGGGATTTGGCTTAAACCTATAGGCTGTGTGATTTCCAGGTTGCAGCTTTTAATTCATATAAGTGTCATAGTCTGAGCAGCCTTTTGGGTTTTCTCTCTTTCTTCCCTTCTGGGGGAAGTTTAATCTGCAATCCTTTGAGTTACCCAGATAAAAGACTACCAAAAAATCTCCAAGCCTCTTTTAAGATCTTGAATTCTAGATGACGCTTCATGGAAAATGGGTCTAGGACATCTGTTTTGATGAAGAGTTTCTGCCAATCAGTAAAAGGGTAATGAGCATTCAGCTTCTTTATTTGGAATGAAGACTATTGTGAACTCATTCCCCTCAGGCATGATTTGCTGTTCATCATTTAAAAATGGAAGACCAAAGAAATGGAACAGAATGAACTGAAGCCCATGGGGTTATACTTGAAGAATGCTGAGGGAAAATGCTTCCCTTAACATTTTGTTAAGTGGAGTTTGGAGGCCAAGAGGGAGGTGACAGATCAACAGAAGCGATGTTGAGCCTGTGTCCATTAAGGTCCAGCCAGGAAAAGAAAAAACACAAGAGCTCTTTTAACAAAGAAAATTTAATATGGGGAATCAGTTAAATGGGTATTAAAAGGAACATGGGGGGCGGGGCCTGGGTGGCTCAGTCAGTTAAGTGTCCCACTCTTGGTTTTGGCTCAGGTCATGATTTTAGGCCTTGGGTGGGGCTCCATGCTGGAGGTGGGGTGGGGGGTAGGGAGGTGGGGGGGGAGTCTGCTTAAGATTCTCTCCCCCTTCCTCTGCCCCTCCTCCCACTCATGCACGTGTGTGTGTGCATGGGCACACTCTCTATTTCAAACTAAATAAATAGATCTTAAAAAATAAAAAGGAACACAGAGATGATAACTTCAGGAAGTAGCTTCATTCCTAGTACTAAAGGTACAATGAGAAGAGATTGTGGTTCTCAGAAAATCTGGAAGCTTGATGGAGAGGCCTCAGAATGGTAGGGCTGGGACTGCTGTATCTCTGACAGTTATCCTTAGGAGGCTGGATCTAAGACGAAGGACAAAGCTGGAAACCGGAACCACCTGTGCTGCTTGGGTAAAAAGCCACACTGGAGTGACCCTGGCAACAAGAGAAAGCAAAAGAGACCTGGTGAGTTCTTTCTCCTTTCTCCTGCTTTCTAGTTTCCTTTTAGTTTCTCCCACTGGAGAAACCTAAAAGATGCCAGATAGCAAAGAAGTGTTTTGCAGAAGCCCAGTCCCAGTATCACAAAGCTACAAGGTCAAGTTTGAAGCTGAGAGACCATATTTGGATTTCTGACCCAGAGATGCTATATGGGAATGAAAATAAGAGGAAAAAAGCCTAAAAATAATGGGAGAAAAAAGATCTAAAGAAGAAAATTGGAAGCCAGAGAAGGGATAGTTTTTTTTTTTTTAATTTATCTCTCTCTGTGTATATTTATTTATATTTTTGAGAGAGAGAGTGTACACGCAAGTTGGGGGGAGGGGTCGTGGAAGGGCAGAGCGAAGGGAGAAAGAGAATCTTAAGTAGGCTCCAGACCCAGTGTGGAGCCTGAAGTGGGGCTTGATCTCACCACCCTGATGAAATCATGACCTAAACTGAAATCAAGAGTTGGCCACTTACCTGACAGAAGTATTCAGGTGCCCTGAGAAGATAGTTTTAAATAAATATTTACAAAATCTGCATTAACTACCAATGCTTTTTTAGATTAGATTTGAGTATTGTGCTGTGATTAAGTGCTGTGACTTTATCTCAGTGAGCATGGGGTGGAAGCAGCAGTCTACCCAAAAGGGAGAGTCACAGTTAGCTTACTTGTGGCTAAAACTAAGTAAAAATAGGCTTAGCTAAAAGAAAGTAATCAAAGAAAAAACACAGAAATTAAATTTAATAGACCCTCGAAGGGTGAGGTACATTCCTCTTGTTTTTCTCCCTTAAATTAAAAGTGAAAAAACAATAGGAAATACGAATTGCTGAGTCTGAGATGATAGCGAACCAGTCCACTCAAGCTAGATATATTTATGGGGAATGTTCTTGTATTGAACCAGATAATTTAGTAAAAATTACTTTAATGTGTGCTCTCAGACAATAACTTCTTTGGGTCTTTTTTTTCTTGAATTGAACTAAATGAATCTTAGGTATTTACAGTCCCAATTGGAGATTTTCCTCTAGTTTTGATCTTATCAATCAATCCCAAGTTCTTGGCTAGCAGGATTCAACTAACTGCAGGGTGTCAGAGATTATGTAAGTGATGAGTCAAGAAAAGAACGGTTGGAGACCAAGGAAAGACTCACATTTAATTCTGTGTTGTAACAGAGCTCTAATGCTCTAATGCTAGTGTTGTAACAGGCTCTAATGCCAATTCTTTTATTAAGACAATATATTCAGTGTTTCAATTATCTCAGGTGTTTGAAAATCTTTCAATAAGATGACTAAGAAGAAAGACACAAAGGCATTTTTAAAACCGGTTCTTGCACTTTTGAAAAAGAAATTCCGGAGGGGTAAGAAATCTTATCAAGATCCTGATGTCATCTGCTTGCTTAAATCTTTACTTGCTTACTCAAATCACTGTTTCTTTTTTTTCCTTTTTTTTTTTTTTTAAGATTTTATTTATTTATTTGACAGACAGAGATGACAAATAGGCAGAGAGGCAGGCAGAGAGAGAGGAGGAAGCAGGTTCCCTGCTGAGCAGAGAGCCTGATGTGGGGCTTGATCCCAAGACTCTGAGATCATGACCTGAGCTGAAGGCAGAGGCCTTAACCCACTGAGCCACCCAGGTGTCCCTCAAATCACTGTTTCTTAAAGCTGAGGCCCATGGATATCTGAAACTACATCTACAGACCCCAGGATGAGAAATTTCTTTGAAACCATACCACGGACTGAATATCCATGTACTGAGTGGGGAAAGGAAGTGTTTGGCCAGAGGAAAAGGTCTTTGGGCTTACCTTTGAACGATGGTTGGATTTAATGAGAGTAGACGGATGAAGGGGTGGTGGATTCTATGGTGACTAGAGCACTGGCCTGATGGGGTTCTAGGTGTGAATACCTGTGGACCTGGCACTGTTGCCTAGGTTGGGTGGTAAAAGTCCCAGTGGTAAAACTTGCCACAGAGGGTGTATACAATGCCAACCATGTTACTAAACTTCACCTGGACTGTGTAGACTTGGATAATGAACATCTTAACCATAATGGACTAAATACCAGAAGATCTTCCTCAGTTTTCCCAAACTGCATAAATATTAGGGGTTTTGTATAATATTAAGGGAGGTGTAATGACCCTCAACATGACCAGTATTTTATTTCTTCTCACCAGGTAACATCTAGAGATGTTGGTACATAAACCACAATTTCATATCATATAAGTCGTACACAACTGCTGAGGGGAGCAGAGCATGGTATAATTCAACAGATTATTCTAGAAAATTCTTTTTCTACCAGTTTAAAATTCGAAGACCCATCCATAATTGTTTCTACGCCCAAACCATGTGGCTACTATGATATTAGATACTTATAATACAGAAATTCTTAATAGTAAGAATAGAAGAACCTCGTGGTTTCCAGAATACAATTATCATCTTTTTTCACCTGCACAATTCTATGAGATGTCATTGTTCCTCACCTACAAGCAAGAAAACTGAAGCTCAAAAGGTTACTGGAGATACTTTGTGTCATTTTACAGTGAATAAAGTCATAGGTTAGATGCTCAGGGTGAAGGGAAGGGCTGCTCTGGGAGAAAGAACAGCTTGTGTGAAGGACTAAAGTGAGAGAGAGAATGTGTTCTGCTTCCTTTTCCCCAGCAACTTATTATTTTGAACATGTTCTACTTTAGAGACAAGTGAAGTGACTAGTTCAATGAGCATCTTTCCTTTAGATTCACAACTTTAACATCTTGCCACATTTGAAAATAATTGCAGGAATAATGATGCTTCACCTTTGAATGTTTCAATCTAGTCTCTTAAGAATACAGTCACCCTTGTGGAAATTTTGAGCTGAGTTTTGAAGAAAGAGAGAGGGACACACTGGTATATTACCACTTTCTTTTTTTTTTTAATTACCACTTTAATCACCACATGATATGAAACAGATGAGCCCAATATTTTCAGGGTTTAATTAAGTTAGTCTTTGAGAAGTAATAATTATTTTACTTTTATTTTAATCTATGTGTTTGTGTATGTGTGTGTGTAGTTAAGATATTAGATGGCCTTTGATTTTCAAAATAGCCCTGGGAGATAATTAATGTAAATTTTAAAAAATCAGAAGAGGAATCTGAGATGCTAAAGAGGCTATTTTGTTCCAGGTCATTTGGCAAATATACAAACAAGTCAGGTCTTATAATCAAACTTGTTCCTCCAGATTTTCCCAACTTCCTCAAATGCAGTTTGCATTCAGAAAGAATCCCAGGTACTAGGAAATTTTGGCACAGTTATGTTCCTAGATGCATGCTCCTTGGATGACTGCCTCCTTTCTTAAAATATTTTACTTAGGTTTCTGCTATGTTGTAACTCTATATTTTAGGCTGCAATCTTTTTTTTTTTTTAAGGTTTTATTTATTTATTTGACAGAGAGAGAGAGAGAGACAAGAGAGGGAACACAAGCAGAGGGAGTGGGAAAGGGAGAAGCAGTCTTCCTGCTGAGCAGGGAGCCCAATGCAGGGCTCGATCTCAGGACCCTGGGATCATGGCCTGAGCAGAAGACAGACTCTCAACAAATGAGCTACTCGGGTGCTCTGACAAAAAGATTTTAATAGAAATAGGATGGCTAGATACTTGCCAGAGAATCCAACCTCCTGAATTCTCTTAGAAGCTTGGAACAGCAAACAAAAACAACAATAAACAAGAAGAAGAAGAAGAAGAAGAAGAAGCAGAAGAAGAAGAAGAAGAAGAAGAAGAAGCAGCAGCAGCTTGGAATGGATACCTCACATCATTCATTAAACATTTGTCCTCAAATAAAGAAATAACAGACATAACATTTCCTTCCTCATTGCCATAGATAACTTGACAAATTATATTTTTTACACAATTTCCTTGAGGTCCTGATAAAGATAGTAATCAGAAGGATAGCATTTTCTTCACATTTGTTCTGAATTTGGCAAGAGAAGTAAAGTTTTGTGTTGTTTTCTTTCATTTCTGAAGTTCCAGGAAACATAGTCCCGCCCGTGAGGGGCACGGAGCTGAAAGCAGAGAGAGGAAGAGAAGTTCTGAAATGTCCTGGGCTTCCAGAGTTCTTACAAGTTTCCTATTTGCGAGTAAACCTTGACCACTCTAGCCAGAGTCTGGGAATAAGCGTGACTGTGGGGAAGGAAAGGAAAGAGTTAACGGGTGTGGAAGAAGGAGAGGTGAGGAAAAGGGGAAGGGAAAGTGGAGAGGGAGAAAGAAAGAGATATCTTTGAAAAGAATACTCTTTCTTCATTGAATGACTGTTCTTTCTTGACGACAATATATGCAAACGCTTATTTTTTTCCAGGCTTTCTGTTTTATTTTATCAGTCTGTATGGCTGTCTTTATGCCAGTACCGTTGCTTTGTAACTGGCCTTAAAAAGTAGTTTTGAGGGACACCTGGGTGGCTCAGTTGCTTAAGCAGCTGCCTTCGGCTCAGGTCATGATCCCAGCGTCCTGGGATCGAGTCCCACATCGGGTTCCTAGCTCAGCGGGGAGCCTGCTTCTCCCTCTGCCTCTGCCTGCCATTCTGTCTTCCTGTGCTCGCTCTCTCCCCCTCTCTCTCTCTGATAAAAAAAAAAAAAAAGTAGTTTTGAAACTGGGGAACATGGATCTTTCAAACTTCTTCTTCCTCTTTCAAGATTGTTTTGGTTATTTGGGGTCCTTGGAGTTTCCATATGAATTTTAGGATCATCCTGTCAATTTCTGCAAAGAAGGCAGCTGAGATTTTAATAGGATGGCATTGAATCTGTGGATCAACTTGGGGGTGTATTGTCATCTTAACAATATTAAGTTTTCTGACCTATGAACATGGGAATCTGGTTATTTAGATGTTTAATTTTTTCAACAGTGTTTTGTAATTTTTAGAGTACAAGTTTTACAACTTTGTGAAATTTAATCCCAAATATTTACTACTTTAAATGCTTTTATAAATGAAATTGTTTTTCTAATTTTGTTTCTGATTGTTCATTGTCAGTGTATAGAATACTATTGATTTTTGTACATTCATCTTGTATCCTACAATATTGCTGAACATGTTAATTAATTCTAATAGCTTTTAAAGCAGATTCCTTAGGATACTCTCAATATAAGACCATGTTGTCTGTAAATGGAGATAGCTGTATTTCTTCTGTTCCAATCTGGACTCTTATCTTCTTGCCTGATTACCCTGTCTAGAACCTGCAGTACAATGTTGAAGAGAAGTGATGAGAGCAGATAGCTTTGATTTGTTCCTAATCTTCAGATGAAAGCACCCAGTTTTTCACCATTAAGTATGTTAGCTGTTGGTTTTTTAATCTACTTGAACTTCCCCTCCAGACCTAGTGTTATAAGAGATGTTGTCACGAACCTGTACTGGATTTTGTCCAATGCCCCCCCATCTATTGATATGATCATATGAATTTTTTCTTCTTTAACTTATTGATACGATGGATTACATTAATCGATTTTCAAATGTTGAACCATACTTGCATACCTGGAATAAATTCTACTTTCTCATGATGTATAATTATTTTTAAATAATTTTGGATTTGATTTGCTAATATTTTGTTGAGGATTCTTCATCTGTATTCATAAGAGATAATGGTCTGTCCATTTTTATTTTTATGTTGATGATATTATTATCTGGTTTTGGTATCAGGGTTTACACAATCAGGGGTTCTGTTTCACTGTCTGATCACACTCAGGTATTAAGTTTCATTAATTGCTATGTGATAGCTACATTGTTTTCAACAATGCTTTAGGACCAAATTGTTCCACAGACAGATCCAGTTCAATCTGGGCTCCTTCAAAGGAATTGTCTTGAGATCAGTGTTGGAGACTTGTTCTGAGCACAAGAGAGATCTTCTTAGCTGTTTCTTTCCTTGGCTCTCTCTGCTGAGCTAACTGGTTGATTGTTCAGTGTGTATTTTTGGTGCACTTGCCAGTCTCCTATTAATTACTTCTCAGCTCAAGGTCTGTCATTTTTGAGAACACCCTTAGGCTTGAACTTCCCTCTACTCTGTTGCGAGTGAAATCTGTTCCTTTGGAAATCTGTTCCTTCAAAGCTCTCTGATTTGTTGCTTGCCTTTCCCCTTTTGTAAAATCTCCAAGCCAAATATTTGGAGCGATCACGAGGAGGAACGATGTGTTTCTTTCTGAGGGACACAATTGCTTTAGCAACTGGGTACTCAAGCTGTAGGTGTAGGTGCAGCTGTAGACTCTGGTCTTCTCAGCTTGGGCAAGGAATCTCTCTTTATGAAGGAGCCAGAACAAGGGCAACTGGGACTCCACTCTTCTCAGTGGACTGCTCCTAAGGTAGAGCCTCTATCCCATGAGTTGGGGCTGGGTGACAGAAGGAACCATCCCTGGAACCCCTGTTGAAAGTCTCCTCTGTGTTATATCCCAGGGAATGCCATGCTCCCTAATCCCCTTCCACATATGATTCTGAGTTAAATTTTGCTGATGTCCAACTTGAAAGAGATCTACTTAGGCATTTGAGAACCCCCTGCTTTACCGCCTTGGAGTTAATTAGTTGATGGAAACTTCTTTAGAGAAATTTTAAAATTCCAAGTTTCCCCATAGGCGGTAGAGACATAATTTGTCGCCTTAGTACTGATGATGGGGTCATCAGTATCTGTTTCACTTTTTCTGACCCTGTCCTTTGCTTCAAAAATCAAATAATATAGAAGAGCTTATAATAATAATAATAATAATAATAATAATAATGTCTTCTACCCGTTTACTGAATGCTTTCTAAGCAATTTTTATGAAATTACTCACTCTGGGCCCTATGTTTTTCCACACCAATTCTGTTCTACTAAGGCAATCCCATCTAGTAGTTTCTATTTTGAATTATTCTGAGAGTTATTTCCATAGCCTTAATATGTTTAAATTGCTATTTTTGGCTCATCAACTCTGTCTCTTATGTAGTGATTGGTGGTGAACTTTGAAAGCTGCTTTGGTTTCAAGAATTCGGTTTACACTATCCCTTTCATAATAAAGCCTAGAGAATGTGGTTCAAAAGGATTTGGTATCTGTAAACAAGAAACATTTAATAGACTTTTATGGCTGTAGTTGAATATACATAAAACGCATCTAAAACAATCGACCACAGGAAATGACCAAATACATTCCAATAATCTTTTCGGGTAATATGCACCAAATTATAGAGGAAATGAAAGCATTGCAGGGAGGCTGCCACTCCAGACATTATCCGTGATATGCTATGAAGGTCTGGGATGAATTCACTGCAGGATCCATGTGTACCACGTAACAAGAGGAACCTGTGTTGAGTATCTGTAAAACAACGGATAGTTCCTTTATCAATTGGTTTTGACTACATGTTCATATTTAACCTAATTACTGAAGTTAACTGAGTAATTAACTCCATTTACTGAGTAATGCATTTATGAAAGTGTTCATTTGTTTTGTGAATCACTCTAAATTATGCAGCTTAAGTCTTATTCATAATGCAATCTGTGTGATATATATAACCATCTTATCTCTTCTTTCTTATAACAGTAAGAGCTCACTGAAGAAAATAATCAAAGAAACAAGAAAACTATCAAATGGATTGTGAGAGAACTACTTAAAATTTTAAGTTACTTACACTTAAACCATATCTACCTTCCACAATAGGAGATGGTCTAATTTTTCTCCCCTGGAAGTCCAGCTTCCAAAAGGGAGGTGAGAAAAATCTTTTATGTATTTCCAGTCAAGTTTCTGGCAGTTGAGGCACAACTTTGGTCACTTGAAATAGGCTTATTTAGACTGACTTATGTGGGGAACGTTGTGAACAATAGCGCTGACAGTTTGAAATAGGTTCTGTCAACACTGAACTGAATTATTGCAATCGTTTATTTTCTCTCTTTGTGGAGCTTCCCAAAATGCCGGGATAGGACAGGTCCAACATTTACATTGAAATTAGTCCAATTAGAACTTTGGCAGCAAAACTGTAACCTCCCCAGCTGTGGGCTGAGTGTTTCAGAGATGCTTGCCTGTGGTCACGGCATGTACAAAGAGTGCCTTTGGCAATGGGTAGAGGCCATTCAGAGCACAAGTTAGTCTGTGTCCTTTATCCACTCTTCATGGAGTAAAGAAGGATCCTGTCACTGGCAGGACTGATCATGTTCACAGGGGAACTGATGATGTCAAAATTATTAAATGAGATCATGTTCTCTTCTAATTTATGCCAGTGTCATGCTTTTATCCATGTTGAATTCATATGGATTTATCAGATTGTTAATCTTAAAAATGGGGAAAAATCAGGCACCTGAGTGGCTCAGTGGGTTAAGCCTCTGCTCTGGGCTCAGGTCATGATCTCGGGGTCCTGGGATGGAGTCCTGCATCGAGCTCTCTGCTCAGCAGGGGGCCTGCTTCCCTTCTTCTCTCTCTGCCTGCCTCTCTGCCTACTTGTGATCTCTCTCTGTCAAATAAATAACTAAATAAAATCTTTTATAAAAAATGGGGAAAAATTTAGATCTTGTCTTCTGGTGAATATGTTTCCTGTTCCCTGTAGTGGCTTAGAGCACCTGCTGTTAGAAGAACCTAACTGGGGGTGCCTGGGTGGCTCAGTGGGTTAAAGCCTCTGCCTTGGGCTCAAGTCATGATCCCAGGGTCCTGGGATTGAGCCCCACATCGGGCTCTCAGCTCGGCAGGGAGCCTGCTTCCCCCTCTCTCTCTGCCTGCCTCTCTGCCTACTTGTGATCTCTGTCAAATAAATAAAATAAAATATCAAAAAAAAAAAAAAAGAAGAAGAACCTAACTGAATTTTGTTGATATATTATGCAATAATGACCCATTATGAAGGCCTTGATCCCGCCTCTGGAATAACTTCTGAAAAGAGTGACACAATCTTAGGCAAACTTTAGTGTTTGTTGATAGTGCATTATTATTATTATTATTATTATTTGGCATGAAGTAAGCACTCACTAAACACTAGCTGCTGTTACTCTCATCACCCACCACCACCACTCCCACTTCCTTGACTCTGATTCTCCACTCCCCACACTCACGATGCTTTGTCACATATTTCTGTCTTTGCTGATGCTCTTCTCTCTTCCTGGAACTGCTCTTTCTGCTTACCTTCTTTCTCTGAAAAAAAAAAAAAAAAAAAAAAAAAAGTTCTGTTTATATTCTTTCTGCTCCAGATAATCATCTCTATAAACCTGTGAAAATTTGTTACTAAATACCCTATAATATTTTATAATTATCTAATTTTTCCTGCCATTTCAACTATAGCAATGACTAATAAACTATAGCCCTGAGGCCAAGTCCAACTCACTTCTGGTTATGTAAATAATTTTTTAAACATTTCTTTAAAGATTTTATTTATTAACTTGAGAGAAGGGAGAGAGAGAGAGAGAGAGCATGAGAGGGGAGAGGGTTGGGGGAGAAGCAGCCTCCCTGCTGAGCAGGGAGCCCAATGCGGGACTCGATCCTCAGACTTCAGGATCATGACCTGAGCTGAAGGCAGTTGCTTAGCCAAGTGAGCCACCCAGGTGCCCTGAAAATAATGTTTTATTGGATCAAAACCACAGTGATTTGTTTGCATATTATCTATGGCTACTTTTATGTTCCCAAGGCAGAATTTGGTAGTTGTGATAAGCCCCTAAGACCCACAAAACCACATCTTGACTATCAATTTAATTCTTTTTCTTTTGAGAAGGGCTTTAAATTACATATTTATTTTCTTATCTGGGTACAAACCTATTCAGATTTTACCTTTTTGGGTGTATTAGTTTTTATAAATTTTATTTTTTAGGAGCTTTTTAAAATCGAGATATGGACTGTTAACCCAGCCGAAACCAAGAGTCGGTCGCTCAACCAACTGTACCACCCAGGCACCCTGGTAACACATCTTTTATTTCTGCAAATACTCAAGTTGAATAAAGGTTTCTAATTAGGTGCTCATGTATTATGAATCGGGAATTTCACTACCTACTACAATGTATACTGTATACTCTGCATTGTACACTGACACAGAAGGAAAACCATTATGTAGCAGAAGAAAATAATTTTATCAAGAACACAATGTGCTCAAGCTGGGTTTCCTATTAGTAAGGAGCAAAAAGATGGTTACAAAGAAAAAGGCTTCACTCAGATGACATATACAAGTAGCGACCAGCCCAAATCCTCTTTCATTTATATTTACTTAATACTCTAGACCATGGAATTTGGTGCCAATTAATCTTGGGTTAATGTGTTCTGACTTTGACATTTACTAGTTGTGAACCCTTGGGAAAGTCAATCACTTTCTTGATGCTTCTGTTTCCTTCTACGAAGAGTGACGATAATAATAATACTTCATAGGGTTGTTGGGAAGATAAAATGAGAAAATTTTAGTAAAACTCTTAGCACAGAGCCTGTAAATAGGACATGTGTAATAGATGACAACTACTATTATTAATTTGTCTTGTCAAGTTATTTTAAAATTTTGTACATTGGTTATTGATCCTCTGGTACTTATTTGGCACCTTCTGTAACTCCCTGAGGCTGGAAGGTAATCACCAAAGGGGAAAATTGATGGAGCAATGGGTCTCAGACCTGAAAGAGGTAGCCACCAGCTTCTAATGCTTTTTTCCCCAGAAAATACAAATTGAGGAGAAATATCTAATTCTAATGCAATCTGGAATTGGAACTGGAAATTATGTCACCCAACCCTTTATGGACAAGGAAAAATGTGAATCAGAGAGATCCAATGGTATAGACTACATAATTTTGTGCCCATAGTTGGACACAAATACATATATAGTTGATCTCCTGAAGTTTAACTTTGTGTGCTAGCCTTAATATTTCTCCTCAGTTTCAGTTTTCTAGGTAGGAAGGCACTAGAAACAGTACCAAAACCTGAGGGACTCAGAACAGAAGTGTATTGCTTTACAGATCTGGAGACTAGACGTCTGTGATCAAGTTGCTGGCAGACCTGGTTTTTCCTACGGGCTTTAAGAGAGAATCAGTTCCACACCTCTCTCCTAGCTTCTGGAATTTTTTTGGTAATCTTGGGCGTTTCTTATCTTGTAGACACATCACTCTGATATCTGCCATGCTCACATGGCATTCTCCTTGTGTGCCTCTATGTCCAAATCTCCCCTTTTTAAAAGGGTATCCATCATATTGGTTCGGGGCCCACATTACTTTACTATGATCTCATCTTAAATAATGACATCTGCAATGATTCTATTTATAAACATAGTCACGTCACGTTCTGATGTACCGAGGGTAAGGTTTTCAACATATGAATTTGGATGGGGGACACAGTTCAATCCATAACACCATCCAGCATATTATTTATTTTATTTATTTTGCTTCTTTTTTGTTTCCTCTCAGTTGAGTATTAGCTGCTGGGAGAGCAAGTATTGTGTCTTCCCAAACAAGTTAGACAACAAGTGAACAGTCAAAAACCAGAATCTAAATTCCTTGAAGACAGAGAATTTTTCAGTTTTCACTCTGTTGAATCACCATTGCCTATAACAAAATCTGGCATACAGTGGGCACTTAATAAATACTTCTTGGATGCACCAATAACATTTAGAATTAGAGAGCCCAATGTTGCCTTTATTTTATAGACTCTTTCATAAGTAGTAAATGTAATAGTCACTTATGGAGAAAAAAGAGGGACACCTGCATTTCTGAAAATCCAGACACGAAAAGAGTATTTTCACTGCGAGAAAATGTTCTTTATTCACGACTTTTAATCATATTGAAGAATGACTAAAACACAAGAAAAATGAGAATTATCACCTTGACACTTTCCTTGATTTTCCAGAAATGAGATCTGAAATTTTCTTTTTTAAAAAGATTTATTTTGTTTGATTGATTGATTTTAAAGATTTTTATTTATCTGTTTGAGAGAGAGAGAGAAAGAGAGAGCACAAGTAGGAAAAGGGGCAGAGGGATAAGCAGACTTCCTGCTGAGCAGGGAGCCCAGTGCAGGGCTCAATCCCAGGACCCTGGGATCACCACCTGAGCTGAAGACAAATGCTTAACCAACTGAGCCACCCAGGGGCCCCTAAACTTTTATTATTTTTTTAGATTTTATTTTTAAGTAATCTCTACATCCAATGTGGGACTTGAACTCACAACCCTGAGATCAAGAGTCACATGCTCTACCAACTGAGCCACCCAGTGAGTGCCCCAAACGTAACTTTTCATGAAAGAAGGAGAAGAAAAAATTTAGATGGCCAGATAAAAAGGTTTGTGTGACAACAAGGGCGATAGAACAAAACAAAGTTTAACGGCTAAATATTAAAATATCTTTGAGAACAAATCGCTTTCTGAAAGGCCCAAATTAGTTATTTCATCAAGATCAACAGGCTGACAGCAGATGGCGCTGTTCCATCTCCATCTCCACTTCTTAGGACCGGTGCAAGCAGCCACCTTGGGAATGATTAGGAGAGACAGTGGTAATTGTCCTGCACTGTAATTTTGACAAGTGACCCAGACTTAAAATTGCTTTCAATGGGAACATGTCTTTCTCCAAATATTTTACTTCCATGGAAACTATCTAAATGTGGGTATTCTAGTCATTGACTGAAGTATAGAAAATTAAAGCAGTGAAGTAGGAGAAAAAGATGGGAAAGCAGGGTAGAACTTGTGCTATGGGCGTTTTTCTTACCATGCCCAGAAAGTCCATTCCAAATTGGCTGGCATTTAACTAATTCAGTTCACAATATGTCCAGCAAAGTAATAGGTGCTTAGTGTGGATCTATGAACACAATAGAGATTCCTATACCTGCAGAAATAATTCTTCTTCTTCTTCTTAAGATTATTTGTTTATTTATTTGACAGACAGGTATCACAAGTAGGCAGAGAGTCAGGCAGAGAGAGAAGGAAGCGGGCTCCCTACCGAGTAGAGAGCCCGATATGGGACTCAATCCCAGGACCCCGGGATTATGACCTAAGCTGAAGGCAGAGGCTTTAACCCACTGAGCCACATAGGGGCCCCACCTGTGGAAATTCTATTGCAACAGAGTGAGAAAGTCATTAAAAATAAGAAATAAGAAAATTGTATAGAATGTTAGAAGTTGGAATGCCTGGGTGGCTCAGCCAGTTAGGCATCTGCCTTCGGCTCAGGTCATGATCCCAGAGTCCTGGGATCAAGTCCTGCATCAGACACCTTGCTCAGTGGGGAGTCTACTTCTCCCTCTGCCTGCTGCAGCTTCCCCCCAGCTTGTGTTCTCCCTCTCTCTGATTAAAAAGAAAAAAAAATTAGAGTGTTAGAAGTTGGTGAGTGTCACCATGAAAAGATAAAGTTTCAGCATGATAAGGCAGTTCAAAGGTCCTGGGTGATAGGGAGGATTTGATTTTATAGAGGGTATTTACTGAGAAGGTGAAAATTTTTTTTGAATATTTATTAATTTGAGAGAGAACAAGCAAGAGAGAGTGAGGAAGCATGAGTGGGAGGGGCAGAGGGAGAGGGAGAAACAGGCTCTCTGCTGAGCAGGGTGGCTGATGGGGGGACTCCATTCCTGGACCTTGAGATTAGGACTTGAGCTGAAGGCAGATACTTAACCAACTGAGCCAACCAGGCGCTCCTGATTTGTGTTTTTAAAGGATCATTCTGTCCTGTGATGAGAATAGCAGACTGTAGAGTGCCAGGAGAAACTGATGGGAAACTAAGAGAGACCTATCAGATCAGCACAGGAAGAAGCTGATAGCGGCTCAGCCCGACTGTCAGTGGAGGCATTGCAAAGTCGCAGGATTCTAGCTCTTTATTTATCTGGATATTTATTATCAGGATATTTATCAAATATTATTATATTAGAGTGGACAGCTTTTTTTTTTTCCCCTGATGGATTGGATGTTAAGTGTGGGAAGAAAAGATGTGTCAAAGATCTCAAAAGATTTTTCCTTGATTGACTGGAATGACAGGGAAGACAATAGGAAGAGTGAGTTTTGTAGCATAAATAAGGTGTTGCCAGCTGGACATACTGATTTTGAAATGCCTACCATCAACTGAAGTGGAATAATTATGGGAAGTGAGAGTCTGGGGGTGGAAGATGAGGGCCACGGTTTTGGACATACTGAATTTGAGATGTCTGTTAGCCATCAAAGTGACAAGAAGGAGTTTCGGAAGATTTTTGAGTGTGAAACTGATCCTCTGTTTCCATCAGCATGAAATGCCTCCGAGCAGAAAGGCTGGAGTAGGACAAATGGTCTAGAAAGCAATTATGACCAGGGTCAGATAACAGGAGCCTGAATTTAAATTAGTGTGTATCTATGTAGATGTGGAAAATGTATCTATGTAGATGTATCTATGTAGGTGTGGAAATAGGGAGAAGGACAGTGATTATTGCACAGACAGAATGTCCAGGATTTAGTGGCTGGTTAGATGTGTAACGGGAGAAAGAGATCACATGCCTGGGTCCTATATATATATATATATATATATATATATATATATATATGGTGGTTAGTGATATTAGTAAAATAGAAGAGATGAATTGCAGATTTTCCCTCCTCTGTGTATATATATTTGTATATTCATTCTTCAATTCTCTTGCATTCTGCAAAATTTTCTTTGTATCATTCCATTTTTTCTTTTTTAATAAGGCTTTTATTAGTTTTTGTTATTTATTTGAGAGAGAGAGAGCGAAAGAGAGCATATGAGATAGAGAGTTCAAACAGAGAGGAAGGGTAGAGGGAGAAACAGGCTCCTCACTGAGCAGGGAGCCTCACCCGGGACTCAATCCCAGGACCCCAGGATCATGACCTGAGCCAAAGGTAGCTCCTTCACCAACTGAGCCACCCAGACGCCCCTCTTTTTGTAGCTTCCCAAAAAGTTTCAAAGAAACTGAGAAATCTACCCTACTAGGTTTAGGGGGAAAAAAACCTGTGATAATTTCTTTCTATTGTGATTCTTTTAGATAAGTCTCACTTGAGTCATGTTTATTTTACTTCTGAAACCATGAAATTTTACATTGCTTTTTAAGGTGAAGGAACCTGCACTGCTTTTGGTAATGAATAACACAGGGAATGCATCTCCCCCCAGGTCAAATGTGGAAGAAATGCATCTTAAAATTCATGAAATAGGTAACATTTATTAAGTGCTAACTCTGTCCCAGGAACTACACTCAATGCTTACTGTGTACTGATCTTGGTCTAGAACACCTGCATTTGAATTGAAGTTTTGTCCGGAACATGGAAGTTTCCATCAGAACATGAAAGGTATTTGCTTTCCAGTTGTGAAAATTATCTCATTAAATGCAGTTTTCCTTCTGGCAGCTTAGAAAGGCCAAGTTTCTTTTCTTTTCTAATTTTACCTCTTGAGAATCCCCCACTTTGTAAGACCTCAATTTTAGGCAGAAGTTTATTATGTAATTTGTGTAAACGAAATTTAACCAAGACATCTTTACTCCTTATTTTGTGAGAAACACTATGGTAGATTCTTTAATAATTGGCTGTTTGCCGTCCAAAACTAAAAATTCAGGGGAAGTATAGATGTTTGTAGATTCTATAAGCCATGAGAGAGCGATTGAAGTGTTGAAGGTATGTCACATGTTGAGGTCAATGGAAGAAAAACAGTGTATTCTAATGGGTGTGAGGTGAAGACAGAGATCAGGGAAGACATGGAGGAAACAATGGAATTTGAGTTGAGTGATGCAAATAAGTTTTCCAAGAGCAGAGAACTAGTCCAATCAAATATCTCTTAAATCCAATCAAATATCTGACAGCCCCAAATCATGGGTGATAAATGTGATGGTGGGACAACTTCCTGGAATTGAGAAGTAAAACCAAGGATCGTTCTACAAATACAGACACTCAAAACAGGAGACTAACAGCCCCATTAGAGATAGCTGCATTGCCCTGGCAAGCCCCATGTGGACTAGTCTGAACTTCACTTACCACAGCTGCAAACCCTGCTGATCTCTTTTGACCTGGCAGGATAAAGGGGCCAGGTGATTGTTTTGATGGACTTAAGCCAGACTGACCTAAGTGGTACTGAATCAATGCCTGTTTATAAGGTGAGAGACTTCAGCTTTTTCAGAAGCAGTGGAGGGCTATTTCAGACATTCTTTCTGATTAAAATCCGTGCTATTCTAGAGTACACTTAAAATTCTATACCATTCCGCAAAATACAAGTGTGTTCAATTAAAATCAACTCTGACTGGAAATAAATAGAAGACATTTTTTTCCTTAGATATTTATTTTTGTTTTGTTTTTGTTTTCAGATTTTTGTTTTGTTTTTGTCTTGCCTTTTCCAGAGACCTAAGGTCAATAGGGTTTCAAAAACATCTTTAAATATTTTTTAATTTTGAAAAAGTTTCAGATTCCTAGAAAGTTGTGAAAACCTAACAGATGGGTCTGATGCATCTTTCATCTGGTTTCTCCCAGTGGTTATATCTTATAGAATTATAATACAAAAGGATGCTGGGGGATTTGACATCAGTACCGATGTGTTCCATACTTCTGTCATAGTGTCATTTGGTGACACGTGTAGATGTGCAGACTCACTACTGCAGACAAGATACAGAGCAATTCCATCACCACAAATCTCTCCCTTGTGACTTTATAGTCACACTTATCCATTCTCCCCCAGCAAACTCCCCTAACACTTGGTAACTACTAACCTATTTTCCATCTCTACAATTTCATCATTTATGAGTGTTACATAGATCACACAGTATATATGACCTTTTGAGACTGGCTTTTCACTCCACATAATCCCTTGAGCTCTATCTAAACTGTTGTGTGTGACAGTCCGTGTCTTTTTATTGACAAGTATTCCATTGTATCAATGTGCCACCATTTGTGTACCCACTCATCTATTGAGGGACATTTTGGTTGTTTGCCTTCTTGAGGATTACAAATAATGCTGTTATGAACAATTATGTACAGGTGGGTGGTTTTTTTTTTTTTTTTTTGAGATTCTTTAGTTAATTCATTTGAGAGAGAGAGAGAGATCACAAGTCAGGGAAGGAGCAGAGGGAGAGGGAGGAGCAGACTCCCCACAGATCAGGGAGCCCGACATGGGGTTCCATCCCATGACCCCGGGGTCAGGACCCGAGCAAAAGGCAAATGCACAACTGACTGAGCCATCCAGCTGCCCTATGAACAGGTTTTTATGTGGGCGTAAGTTTTTATTTCTCTGGAATAAATGTCCAAGAGCGCCATTGTCAGGTCACATGACAAGTGCAGGTTTAGTTGAAACTGCCAAACTACTGTTCAGAGAAGCTGTATCATTTTATGAGGAACATATGAAGGAAGATCATTTTTTTAAAGGGGTATCTCTGGTTAAGAATCCCTTTTAGGTGAGAGGGGCTGTAAGGACACGTTTTTTAAAGAACTTACCAGCTCTTTTACCTCTATAGAGTTTGGTTGCTGAATTATCCCCATTCCTGTTTGTTTGTTTGTTTGTTTGTTTTTCTAGGGCAATTGGGCTTATTCTTTTTATTTTTTTTAAGATTTTATTTATTTATTTGACAGATCACAAGGAGGCAGAGAGGCAGGCAGAGAGAGAGAGAGAGAGAGAGGAGGAAGCAGGCTCCCTGCTGAGCAGAGAGCCTGATGTGGTGCTCAATCCCAGGACCTTGGGATCATGACCTGAGCTGAAGGCAGAGGCTTTAACTCACTGAGACACCCAGGCTCCCCCAACTGGGCTTATTCTTAATGAATGGTGAAAAAATACACTTTCTTGACTGTTACTAATGAGAAACTCATCAGCCATGGTTAGGAGAGAGATATTGCCCTGCTCAAATCTGCTTAGGGGTCCTGGATCCTTCAAATCTCTCAGTCTCTTACCCTCTACTTTCTGTCTCTTCCCACAGATAGCCTCTCCCCATCTAGGACCCAGGTTTGCCCTTTTGGTTCTCTATTTGTTACAAGCTGTGTTTAAATATTATCTCAAGTATCAGGGTCTCTGGCTGGTTTGGTTCAGCACTGGCACCTAGTCCCCAGCTTCTGCCAAAGTCCCAACACTCGTCAGGGAGACACACTCAGGGCTCCATCGTTCAGGTCTCAATGCTGACTGTTCCACGCAGCATCATTCACTGGGTGCCCGAAGCTGGCTTGATTTTTCCTCAGGGCACATATAATCACCTGACACAGTGTGCGTGTATCGGTAGTGTTAACGGTCTTACCTTGCTGGAATGTAGACTGCTTGAGGACAGGGGCTCTGTGTGGTTCAGTGGACCTGAGAGGTGCCCGGCACGTCTTACAGTCGGTAAATAGATGATGAACAAATACACCAACAGAAACTTTATAGTAATTTCCTAGTTATTCTTACATCTCTGCGATTTATCTTTCACTCAAAGAACTGAAGTCATCCTCTGCAGTCATGGATTGAATCAGCTCACTCTCCTCAAAACCCTTAAATAGTTCCTTCATTGCTTACTGCGAAAAGCCCAGACTGAATGCTCTTGTCACCCTTGTTAAAATTCAAATGGGGGGCCTGGGTGGCTCAGTGGGTTAAGCCGCTGCCTTCGGCTCAGGTCATGATTTCAGGGTCCTGGGATCGAGTCCCGCATCGGGCTCTCTGCTTAGCAGGGGCTTGCTTCCTTCCCTTCCTCTCTCTCTGCCTGCCTCTCTGCCTACTGTGATCTCTCTCTGTCAAATAAATAAATAAAATCTTAAAAAAAAAAAAAAAAAAAACCTCAAATGACCACAGATGTATTGGTTTATTTCTGAACTTTCAATTCTATCTCACTGATCTATGTGTTTTATCCATATGGCAGAGCACATTGTTTTGATTCCTGTGCTTTTAGTAAGTTTTGAAATCAGGAAGTGTAAGTCCTTAAATTTTGCTTTCTTTTTAAAGAGCAGTTTTAGGTTCACAGCAAAATTAAGAGGAAGGTAGGAAGATACTCCACACACCCCTGGCCCCCACATCTGCATAGCCTCCACCATTATCACCATAGCCCTGCTTTTCTTTTTGTTCTGGCTATTTGAGGTCTCTTGAAATTCCATCTGAATTTTAAGATGGCTTTTTCCATTTCTGCAAAAAAGACTGTTGGGAATTTGGCAGGGATTGCATTGGATCTAGATCATATTTGTAGGATTGATATTAGCCATATTGAGTTTCCATGAACATGGATGGGTTGTCTTTCCATTTATTTAAGTCTTTTTAAGTTTCTTTCAGCAATGGTTTTGTAATTTTCAGTGTATAAGTCTTTCAACTCTCTAGTTACATTTATTTCTGAGTATTTTATTCTTTTTGATTTGATACTATTATAAATGAAATTGCTTTCTTAATTTTATCTTTACATTGCTTAATTTTAGTATACATAAATAGTGTATGGAAATAACTATTTGTAATGTCAGCCCTATATCCTGCAAGTTTGCTGAATTTGATTATTAGATATAATAACTTTTTGTGGATTCTCTAGGGCTTTCTATATATAAGTTTCATGTCATCTGAGAACAGAAATGCTTTTACTTTTTCCTCTCCAATTTTATATATATATATATGTAGATATATATACACACATATGTATTTATTTATTTTAAAAGATTTTATTTATTCGACAGAGAGAAAGAGACACCGAGAGGGAGAATACAAGCTGAGGAAGAAACAGGCTTCCCACGGAGCTGGGAGTCCAGTGCAGGACTTGATCCCAGGACCCTGAGATCATGACCTGAGCCAAAGGCAGACATTTAACGACTGAGTCACCCAGGCGCCCCTCCTTTCCAATTTAGATACATTTTGTTTCATTTCCCGTCTCTTTTCTTTTTTTATTTTCCACCATAATTGATCTGGCTAGAACTTTCAGTACAACATTGATTGGAAGTAGCAAAAATGGCGTTCTTGTTTTATCCTTGATTTTGGGGAGAAGCTTGAAATCTTTCACTGTTGAGTACAATTTTACTTATAGGTCTTTCACAAATGCCTTTTATCACATTGAGGAAGACTCCTTCTAATCCTACTTAATTTTATTTTAATTTTTAAAAATATTTTATTTATTTATTTGTTTTTAAAGATTTTATTTACTTATTTTAGAGAGAAAGAGAGAGAGAGAGAGCACGCGCGTGTGAGAGTAGGGATCAAGGGAGAGAATCTTGAAGCAGACTCCTACTGAACACAGAGCCTGCCGCAGAGTTCAGTCTCACGACCTATGAGATCATAACCTGAACCAAAACCAAGAATTGGCTACTCGACTGACTGAGCCACGCTGGTGCCCTCCTACTTCGTTTATTTTTATCATGATATGTTGTTAGATTTTTTCAGATTTTTTTTCCCTGCATGAATTGAAATGATTGTTGATTCTTCTCTCCTTTCCATTAGTGTGGCATATTATATTACATTCCTGGCATAAACCCCAGTTAGGGTGTATAATCTTAATGTGCTAATGAATCCCATTTGCTAGAGTTTTAAGATTTTTCCCATATACCTTCATTTTTGTCTAGCAAAATAGAATAACTTTACTTTTCATATCCTATTTTTCCAAGTTTATTTCCTTTAAGGTTTTATTTATTTATTTATTTATGCAGTCATTCATTCTTTTTTTTTTAATTTTTAATTTTTTATAAACATATAATATATTTTTATCCCCAGGGGTACAGGTCTGTGAATTGCCAGGTTTACACACTTCATAGCACTCACCAAAGCACATACCCTCCCCAATGTCCATAACCCCACCCTCCTTCTCCCAACCCCCCTCCCCCCCAGCAACTCTCAATTTGTTTTGTGAGATTGAGTCATTTATGGTTTGTCTCCCTCCCAATCCCATCATTCATTCTTTCTTTCATTTATGAGAGGGAAGAGGGGGCAGAGGGAGAGGGATAGGGAGAGAATCCTAAGCAGGCTCCATGCCCAGCTCATAGCCTGTTATAATGCAGGGGTTGATCTCAAAACCCTTAGATCATGGCCTGAACCAAAACCATGAGTCAGATGCTGAACCACAATTTCTTACCACAAGAAATTTTTATCCCCAGGGGTACAGGTCTGTGAATTGCCAGGTTTACACACTTCATAGCACTCACCAAAGCACATACCCTCCCCAATGTCCATAACCCCACCCAGGAGCTACCCAGGAACCCCTCTTTTAAGGTGTTTTAAAATTCTAAGCTGTTAAAAGATTAATGAATATATGTTTGAAAACACCTGCCCTATACACAGTAGGCATTTCGAAAGTACTAGCTTCTCTCTCCCTGCCCCCTTTCACCGAAATGGTATTTATAGAAATTCATGTCATTTCAAATCTCATAACTAATCAATAACCCTTGCTTTAAGATCTCTGTCTACTTAACTTCTAACTCCAACCCCTGGCTGTTTGTTTTTGTAGGACATATTTGAATATTATGCCAAAACCCATTTCCCCCAAGACCATTCTACTCTCCTTCTGAGGGCTTTTTTGAAGGATAAGATGCTGTGAGTTTGTTGAGAGGACATTTCTAGAAGATACAAGGGAAGGGTGTAGTTACTGAGTTGCAAATTCAGCATTTTTTCCTATATTCTTTAAGGATTTGTGATTTTTTTTTATTCATTTGTGGCATTCTCCAAGTTATGGTTAAAGGCAAATATTGCTTTTGAGGACAAGTTACTTTATAGAAGGATCTTACATAAACTCAAGCAACTAAACTTAATTTACAGAGTTGATAAGCCAAAATAGACCTCTGGACCTCTACTGATACGAAGTTTCAGATGGCTAAACTTCTTGGGTTGGTAGAAGAAGGGTTATTTTATGCCTGCAAACCCCATGGCTCCTTGTTAAGAATCCCCCTGTTGCTTCTTGACTATGTATTTGCAAGTGTTCATTTGCAGTTTGAGGTTACTTCTGTATGCCTCTTGCTCTTTTGTCTCTCTCTTTTTTTCTACCATTCCCTGCTTTACTTTTGAGTAGAAATTGAGTAGAAATCAAATTTTCAGGTAAATGAACTTATCTGTTGCTGGTGGAAATTCTCAGTACTTTGACCTTTATTGCTTTGACAGCTTTTTCAATTTTAACTAGCCCCTTAACACTCATTTGTGTAAGAAGCTTTATTGGAAATTTTGAAAACCTATTTGCTTTGAATAAAGAAGTGCCCTCCAAAACATCGTCTTTTCCTCTTATAACTTAAAAGAGACTTAGGAAAAATCTAAACGGGTGCACCTTGTGTGGATGCTAATTTGAACCAACTGCAAAAAGAACATGTAAAAAAGAGTTTTAAGTAGCAAATGGAGGTATTTGTTTTAGAATTATCTTTTTCTTCGTGGAAATGATAAGAAGCTAAGTTCTTATGAAGAGGAAAGAAGTTCACTTCAGTACTTATTAATAATTTAAAAATCCATTTCCTTTTCCTAGAAGATGATTGGAAGGAGTTCTGAGTTTCCATTTATCCAGTGACTGGCCAAGATTGCAAAGCTGGTAAGTATCAGAGCTGGAACTAACAAGTATGCAGCTGGGGACAGGGTGGCTAACTGTGCAGCAGGGAGCTCCCCTCTCTTCCCTTCCTTCTCTTTTCCTCTTCTCCTTCTCCTCCCCCTTCTTCTCCTCCTCCCTTATCTCCTCCTTCTTTTCTCTTTCTCGTTCTCCTTCTTCTTGAGCTGTTTTATTGAAGCACGATTTACATACCATGTGATTACGCACTCTAGGTGTAGTTAGGTAAATTTAGTAATCTCATGGAACTATCCACTACCACCACAACCTGGGTTTACTGTATTTATTTGAGACAGAGAGAGAACACTAGCAGTGGGAGAGGGTTAGAGGGATAGGAAGAGAGATAGGCAGAGGGAGAAGCACTCCCACTAAGCAAGGAACCCAACGTGGACTTTATCCCCGGACCCTGGGATCATGACCAGAGCTGAAAGCACACACTTAACAAACTGAGTTAATAACTCCGTTTTTTTAAATCATTCTTATCACTCCAGAAGTTGCCTTGGGCTCATTTGCAGTCAATCCCACTCCTGTCTTCAGACCGAGAAAACGATAGTTCAACTTTCTGACTTTATATATTTGCTGTTTCTATAAATTTCAAATAAACAAAATAATTAAATATTGTAATATTTTACATCTAGTTTCTTTCTACATCTTTTTTTTAAATTAAGATTTAATTTTTTTAGAGAGGTTTAAGTTTCGCAGCAAAACTGAGAGGAAGGTATAGAGATTTTCCAAATTCTCCCTGCCCTCACGCATGCACAACCTCCCTTATTATCAGTATCCTCCAAGAAGTGGTACATTTGTTACAATTAGTGAACCAACACTGACACATCATTATCACCTAGAATCCATAGTTTACATGAAGGTTCACTCTTATACGTTCTGTGGGTTTGGATAAACATATAATGACATGTAACTGTTATTATGGTATTTTATTTATTTGACAGAGTGATCACAAGTAGGCAGGGAGGCAGGCAGAGGCAGGAGGGGGAAGCAGGCTCCCTGCTGAGCAGAGAACCCAATGTGCTGTGGGCTCCATCCCAGGAAGCTGAAGATCATGACCTGAGCCCAAGGCAGAGGCTCAACCCACTGAGCCACTCAGGCACCCCTTTATTATGGTATTTTACAGAGCATTTTCATTGCCCTAAAAACTCCCTGCACTTCTCCCAATCATCCCCCTGCCCATGCCATGGCAACCACTGACTTTTTTTATTGTCTTCAGTTTTGCCTTTCCCAGAATGTTGTATAGTTGGAATCATACAGTATGTAGCCTTTTCAGATTGCTTTTTTTCCCCACGTGGTAATACGTGTCTGAGATTTCTCCATGTCTTTTCATGGCTTAGTAGCCCATTCCTTTTTAGCACTAAGTAATATGTCACTGTTTGGAGGACCATCATTTATTTATCCATTTATCTACTCATGGGCATCTTGGCTGCTTCAAAGTTTTGGCATTTATGACTAAAATCCTTCTAAACATCTGCGTGCAGAATTTTGAGTGGACATAAGTTTTCTTTCAACTCCTTTGGGTAAGTAAATGCCACATAAATACAAGTAAATGCATGACTTCTGGATCTTATGTTAAGAGCATGTTTATTTGGTTTTATAGGAAATTGCCAAATTGTCATTTTAAAGTGGCTGCACAATTTTGCACACCACTAATAATGAATATGACTTCCTGTTGCTCTTCATTCTCTTTAGCACTGAGGGTTGTCAGCGTTCTGGACTTTGGCCATCCTAATAAATGTGTAGTAGCATATCACTATTGTTTTATTTTGCATTTTCCTGTGATATAGAATGTGGAGCATATTTTCATGTGCTTATTTGCCATCTATATATATTTTCTTTGGTGAGGTGTCTGTTAATGTCTTTGGACCTTTTTTTTTTTTTTAAGATTTTATTTATTTATTTCACAGACAGAGATCACAAGTAGGCAGAGAGGCAGGCAGAGAGAGAGAGGGGATGGGAAGCAGGCTCCCCACCAAGCAGAGAGTCCGATGCGGGGCTCGATCCCAGGACCCTGGGATCATGACCTGAGCCAAAGGCAGAGGATTTAACCCACTGAGCCATCCAGGCGTCCCATCTTTGAACCATTTTTTAATTGGGTTGTTTGTTTTCTTAGAGTTGAATTTTAAGAGTTCTTTGTATATTTTGGGTAACAGCTCTTTATCTGATATATATATTTCACAAGTATTTTCTCTCAGTCTATGGCTTGTCTTATTCTGTTGGCATTGTCTTTTATGGAACAGAGTTTTTTGACTTTAATGAAGGCCAGCCGAACAATTATTTCTTCATGGACAATGTCTTCAGCATTGTATTTAAAAAGTCATCTCCATATCCAAGGTCATCTGGATTTTGTCCTATGTTGTCATCTAGGAATTTCATGGTTACGCATTTTACATTTCGGTCTGTGATTCATTTTGAGTTGATTTGTGTGAAGGGTGGTAAGTTCTGTGTCTAGATTTTCTCTTTTTCGTTTTTGTTGTTGCTGTTGTCGTGTTTTGTTTTGTTTTTTGGGGGCATGTGGTTATTTAGTTTTTCCGGTACCATCTGTGGAGGAGACTATCATTGCTCCATTGTATTGCCTTCGTTCCTTTGTCATGGTCAGTTGACTGTATTTATGTGGTTCTTTTTGGGCTCTCTATTCTGTTCCATTGACCTTTTTGTATTTTTTCACCAATATCACATTGTCTTGATAACTGTAGCTTTATAGTAACTTTTTTTTTTTTTAAGATTTCTTTACTTATTTGAAAGAGGGAGCACACAAAAGTGGGGGTAAGGGCAGAGGAAAAGAGAGAAAGAGAGAGAATCCCCAACCAGACTCCCCACTGAGGGGGGAGTCCAATGCAGGGCTCAATCCCAGGACCCTGAGATCATGACTTGAGCTGAAATCAAGAGTGGGATGCTCAACAGACAGCCACCCAGGCACCCTTTATAGTAAGTCTTGAAGTTAGCACTGTTAATCTTCCTACTTTGTTCTTCTTTTTCTTTTTTAATATTGTGTTGGCTATTTTGGGTTTTTGATTCTCTAAGTGAACCTAATAAGCAGTTTGTGAATATCCACAAAATAATGTGCTGGATTTTTTTTTATGACTTTTTTATTTTATTTTTATTTATTTATTTATTTATTTTAATTTTTTATTTTTTATAAACATATATTTTTATCCCCAGGGGTACAGGTCTGTGAATCACCAGGTTTACACACTTCACAGCACTCACCAAAGCACATACCCTCCCCAATGTCCATAATCCCACCCCCTTCTCCCAAACCCCCTCCCCCCAGCAACCCTCAGTTTGTTTTGTGGGATTAAGAGTCACTTATGGTTTGTCTCCCTCCCAATCCCATCTTGTTTCATTTATTCTTCTCCTACCCACTTAAGCCCCCATGTTGCATCACCACTTCCTCATATCGGGGAGATCATATGATAGTTGTCTTTCTCTGTTTGACTTATTTCGCTAAGCATGATACGCTCTAGTTCCATCCATGTTGTCGCAAATGGCAAGATTTCATTTCTTTTGATGGCTGCATAGTATTCCATTGTGTATATATACCACATCTTCATGATCCATTCATCTGTTGATGGACATCTAGGTTCTTTCCATAGTTTGGCTATTGTGGACATTGCTGCTATAAACATTCGGGTGCAAGTGCCCCATTGGATCACTACGTTTGTATCTTTAGGGTAAATACCCAATAGTGCAATTGCTGGGTTATAGGGCAGTTCTATTTTCAACATTTTGAGGAACCTCCATGCTGTTTTCCAGAGTGGCTGCACCAGCTTGCATTCCCACCAACAGTGTAGGAGGGTTCCTCTTTCTCCGCATCCTCGCCAGCATCTGTCATTTCCTGACTTGTTGATTTTAGCCATTCTGACTGGTGTGAGGTGATATCTCATTGTGGTTTTGATTTGTATTTCCCTGATGCCGAGTGATATGGAGCACTTTTTCATGTGTCCGTTGGCCATCTGGATGTCTTCTTTGCAGAAATGTCTGTTCATGTCCTCTGCCCATTTCTTGATTGGATTATTTGTTCTTTGGGTGTTGAGTTTGCTAAGTTCTTTATAGATTCTGGACACTAGTCCTTTATCTGATATGTCGTTTGCAAATATCTTCTCCCATTCTGTCAGTTGTCTTTTGATTTTGTGAACTGTTTCCTTTGCTGTGCAAAAGCTTTTGATCTTGATGAAATCCCAATAGTTCATTTTTTCCCTTGCTTCCCTTGCCTTTTGCGTTGTTCCTAGGAAGATGTTGCTGCGGCAGAGGTCGAAGAGGTTGCTGCCTGTGTTCTCCTCAAGGATTTTGATGGATTCCTTTCGCACATTGAGGTCCTTCATCCATTTTGAGTCTACTTTTGTGTGTGGTGTAAGGAAATGGTCCAATTTCATTTTTCTGCATGTGGCTGTCCAATTTTCCCAGCACCATTTATTGAAGAGGCTGTCTTTTTTCCATTGGACATTCTTTCCTGCTTTGTCGAAGATTAGTTGACCATAGAGTTGAGGGTCTATTTCTGGGCTCTCTATTCTGTTCCATTGATCTATGTGTCTGTTTTTGTGCCAGTACCATGCTGTCTTGATGATGACAGCTTTGTAATAGAGCTTGAAGTCCGGAATTGTGATGCCACCAAATTTGGCTTTCTTTTTCAATATCCCTTTGGGTATTCGAGGTCTTTTCTGGTTCCATATAAATTTTAGCATTATTTGTTCCATTTCTTTGAAAAAGATGGATGGTACTTTGATAGGAATTGCATTAAATGTGTAGATTGCTTTAGGTAGCATAGACATTTTCACAATACTTATTCTTCCAATCCAGGAGCATGGAACATTTTTCCATTTCTTTGTGTCTTCCTCAATTTCTTTCGTGAGTACTTTATAGTTTTCTGAGTATAGATTCTGTGTCTCTTTGGTTAGGTTTATTCCTAGGTATCTTATGGTTTTGGATGCAATTGTAAATGGGATTGACTCCTTAATTTCTCTTTCTTCTGTCTTGCTGTTGGTGTAGAGAAATGCAACTGGATTTTTTTTTTTTAAGATTTTATTTATTTATTTGACAGACAGAGATCACAAGTAGGCAGAGAGGCAGGCAGAGGGAGAGAGGAAGGGAAGCAGGCTCCCCGCCGACCAGAGAGCCCGATTCGGGGCTTGATCCCAGGACCCCAGGATCATGACCTAAGCCAAGGCAGAGGTTTTAAGCCACTGAGCCACCCAAGCACCCCACTGTGCTGGATTTTTGTTTGAGATTGCATTGAATCTATAGATCAAGTTGGGAAAAACTGACATGGTGAAAAACGTGAATCATCCTATCCATAAACATGGATTATTTTTCCATTTATTTAGTTCTTTGATTTTGTTCATCATAATTTTGTAGTTTTTATTATATCGATCTTGTACATGTTTTGTTAGGTTTATACCTAAGTATTTCATTTTTGGGGTGGCAATGTAAGTGGTATTGTGGTTTTAATATCAAATTCTGTTTGTTCAATGCTGGTATATAGGAAAGGAATTGACTCTTGTTTTTTAGCCTTTATCCTGCAACCTTGCCATAATTGCTTATTAGTTCCAGGAGTAGCTTTTTTTTTTTTTTAAATTCTTTTAGATTTTCTGTCTAGACAATCTACCTACAAAGACAGTTTTATGTCTTTCTTCACATTCTGTATACCGTTTCATTCCTTTTCTTGTCTTACTGCATTAACTAAATCTACCAGTGTGATGTTGAAAAGCAGTGGTTAGAGGGGACACTTTTGCCTTGTGCCTGATCCTAGTGAGAAAGCTTAGAGTTTTGTACCATGAGGTATGATGCTAGCTGTAGTGTTTTTTGTAGATATTCTTTATAAAGTGCAGAAAGTTTTCCTCTATTTCTAGTTGACAGTGTTTTTATCATGACTTGGTATTGAATTTTGTCAAATGCTGTTTCTATTTGATGGGATCATATGATTTTTTTTTTTTTCAGTCTGTGACAAGGGAGATGACGTTAATTGTTTTTTGAATGTTGACACAACCTTGCATATTTGGGATAAATGCCACTTGGTCATTGTATGTAATTCTGTTTACACATTGTTGGATTCAACTTGCTAATATTTTGTTGATTTTTGTGTTTTATGTTCACAAGAGATCATATTTTTTAGTTTTCCTGTAATGTTTATTTCAACTTTTGACATTAGAGCTGATTGCCTCATGATAAATTAGGAAGTATTCTCTCCGGTTCTAAACTCTGAAAGAGATTGTAGAAAATCGGTATAACTTCTTCCTTAAATGATGAACCTATCTGGGCCAGGTGTTTTCTATTTGGGGAGTTTATTATTTACACTGATTCATTTTCTTTAATCAATAAAGGCCTATTCAGATTTTGTATTTCTTTTTGTGTGAGTTTTGGCAAATTATGTCTTTCAAGGCATTGGTTTATTTCATCTAGGTTATCACATTTGTGGGCATAGTGTTGTTTATAATTATTCTTTTATTATCCTTTTAATTTCCCCTCTTTCATTCCTTTTTTCCTCAAAGATTTATTTATTTAAGAGAAAGAGAGGGGGGAAGTGCAGGAGAGAACCTTCAAGCAGACTCTGAGCTGAGTGCAGAGCCCAAAGCCCATCTCACCACCTATGAGACCATAACCTGAGCCTAAACCAAGAATTGGCGCTTAACTGACTCAGTCACCCAAGCACCCCATCTCCTCTTTCACTTCTGACACCAATCTGTGTTCTCTCTTTTTTCTTTAGTTAGCCTGGCTAGAGGCTTATCTGTTTTATTGATCCTTTTAAAGAACCAGTTTTTGGTTTCATTGATTTTCCCTATTGATTTCCCGTTTTGAATTTCATTGATTTCTACTCTAATTCTTATTTTGTTTTCTTCTGCTTACTTTGGATTTATCTTATTCTTCCTTTTCTGTTTTCCTAATATGGAAACTTACATTATTGATTTTAGAGCTTCGTCTTTTCTAAATATATCAGTCAGTGGTATAAATTTCCCTCTAAGGATTGCCTTCACCACATCCCACAAAATTTGTTGAGCTGTGTTTTTATTTTCATTTAGTTCAAAATATTTTAAGATTTCTTCTGATGTTCCTTCCTTGATCCATATATTATTTAGAAGTATATTTTTTAAATCTCCATATATTTTGAGTTTTCCTGTTATCTTTTTTGTTGTTGATTTCTGGTTTAATTCTATTGTGATCTGAAAGCAAACATTGTATAATTTCTATTTTTTTAAATCTAAGAAGATGTGTTTTTTGGCCCAGAATGTGGCCTATCTTAGTGCATGTCTCATGTGAACTTTAGAAGATTATATATTCTGCTCTTGTTGGATCAAGGAGTCTATAGATGCCAATAATATTCAGTTGATTGATGGTGTGTTGAATTCAGCCTTGTTCTTACTGATTTTCTGCCTGTTGGATTTGTCCATTTATGAGAGAAGAGTGCTTCTGTTTTTTTGGGTTCACTGTGTTGTAGCATATATCAGTAGCTCCTTTCATTTTATGGCTGAATAGTTTTGTATTGTATGATGTACATTTTATCTATTTCCACCAGCAATATTCGAGTGTGTCCATTTCACAGGAACTGGTATCCTCTTCAAAATATCAAATTAATAGATCACTTAATTTCAAAATATGTCATAATTTCTGCTCTATTTAACCTATATTTTTGACTTTATACAATGCCCAGGATGTTCTTATCCATGTAAGTATATCATAAACATTTTTTTCTAAACCCATGCAATTCTTGAATAAGGACTTCACAAGCCCAGTATTGAAGCCCTCCTGGCTTCTGTTGGAGTCTAAGAAATAAGTTGCTTTGACAGGCCTATACTTCCTCCTGGAAATGGGGATTAGTTGATATTAAGTAAAGCAAGTAAGCCAATTAAGATGTGGTGATATAATGAAAATCCTTATCTGTATATTACTGTTTGAAACTTCCATATTATCTCAGCCAATCCTTTCAATATCCCTGCAAGTAGAAAAGATACTTTAATCCTTTGCAGATAATGAAACAAATTAAGAGCTGTTAGGAAGTAAAATCTGATAGAGCTGAAACTCAAATCCAGATGCTCCAGTGTTCTTTGTATTTGACTTAAAGTCTCTTGCACCATTTTCCACGGTGCCTACCATTGTGCTAGTGGGGAGTGTGCGCATGTGAATTCGAATCAAAGAGAACAGCATATATAAAGCTAGAAAGGACTGGCTACATAATTTGTGGGCTGCAATGAAAAACACAAATTTGGGACACGTTAAAATATTAAGAATTTCAAGATGTTGACAGCAGATCGTTAAACCATCTGCAGGGCCCCCCTGTAAGCACGGGGTCCTATTTAACCTTTTGTAGTCCTTGAGGGCCATGATGCTGACCATAGGCATGGGGAAGAATGCCCTATTTAGACAATTACCAGTAAGAATGAAGTGTCCTAAAAAAAGGTGAAAAAGTGAAGCAGAGTGGATAGGTGGGCAGCAATTCATAGACTCTGGATCACGGCAATTTTGTGTTTTGGGCTAATATTGCTAATTTATCTCAAAGGTAGAGGAAGCCACTGAACCATTTTAATTGGAAGAATGGAAACTCAATTTACATTAAAAAATTCATGTGACATACATTTAAAGATGGATTTTTAGGTGCAAAACTGAAAGGAGGAAGGGGAATTAGGAAGAACTATCTATAATTCAAAAGTGTAAGGGCCTCAAGGCCATGAGAGAGATGGAAATGCAGAACAGGGGCCAGCTGTGGGAGCTACTGCTCTTGGAGAGCGGGCACTTACTTGGCCTTTGAACCCCCAGGAGCGCCAGCTCAGTTCTCCTACCTCCCTGTGCCTCAGCTAGGAAAGCCCCTCCAGGCAGAAAGCTGGGATTTTATCAGAAGGCTCATTATATTTGCATCACCTCTTTTATTTAGGAAGCACAGTTTTATTCGATCAGTGTCTAAACGAAGTCATTCCTTATATTTTCTCCAGTTCTGAAATTAAAAAAACAAAAACCAAAACGAAACAAAAACCCCAAAAAACTCTATGCAGCAAGCACAGTAGCAGCTTGTCCATAATGGGTGGTGTTAGGGTACGGAGTTGACCACCCCTCCATTAGACAGAGAACACTCTCGATAGTGCAAGTCACACAGCAAGGTTTATTTGACAAGCTTAAGCTTGGGCCCAAGTATACCTGACACAGCGGAGTAGAGACTTGGATCCCAAGGCTAGTTAAGGCAGGGGTTTTTATGGGTCATGACAAGAGGCTTGGTGGCAGAGGGGTGGGGGCAGTTTCAAACTTTTCTGCGATAGGCTGATTAATTGTTGCAGAGCTGGTTATAGGGTTAGGTACTTTCTTGGAAGTGTTTACAGGGGTTAGGTGTAGCGGTTTTTCCTGGAAGTGTTTACAGGGTTAGGTATTCCTGTTACTAAAGCAGGGTGGGGGTCTCTGGACCTAAAGCAGGGTGGGAGTCCCTGGAACTAAAGTAAAGTAGGGGAAAGTTCAGCCCTTGGGCCCGAGATGGCTGCCCAAGCCAAGATGGCTGTACTTATGCTAACCCACTCTTACATTCCCCCCTTTCAGTTGTTCATAATCAGGAATCTTGCTCATTTGTAGGGCAGTCAGGAGTGGACAACTTTTCATATTGTTGTCTTAAGACCAAGAGTTGGATGGTATTAACACGGTCCTTTACAAAATTAATAAGCTTATTCAGAATGCAAGGGCCAAAAGTTAGAATGAGCACAAGCACAACAAATGGGCCATCTCAGGTAGAAACTAGGGTGGTGAACCAGGGGGACTTATTAAACCAAGCGTCAAACCAGTTCTCCTGTGCCTCCCTCTCCTTCCTCTTGGCTAATCCTTCTCTCACCTTAGCCATAGACTCACTACCCCAGTATGGTCGGCATAAAAGCAGCATTCTTCTCCTAACGCGGCATGTAGTCCCCCTTGTCGGAGGAACAACAAATTAAACCCTCTTCTATTCTGGAGTACTACCTCAGACAGGGAGGTAAGAGATAAAGGAATTGTTAAAGTAGACTTACAGGTTCCTGGTCGGACCTGTCGGGGTAGGCGGTAGGTCAGGCTAGGACTGTCCTTAGCAAAACCTCAAGGTGAGGGCAGTTAAGTCCCCAGGGGAGAACCACTCTGTTTGTTTCAAGGACTTGTCAGTAGGTAAGGAATTTTAATGATTTTCTTCTGCCTCTGTTTCCCACATCAGCTAAACTTGAGGTGGGATGGCCTTAATTTTCTTGGCCTCCATAGTGGAAGTGGAACAGCGGTGGTATATACTTTTGAATTTAGTAATCCAACCAACTCCTCTAAAATGGTGTCTCCCCTGGTGGATTAGTTAACATTCTGGGAGTAATATCTGCTGCGGTGAAGGAAACAGAATAAGAAAACATTTTAAAAATGTTAAAATGGGGTGTAAGTTACCTTTTTGTATTCTTATTCTATGGAAATACGGAGGACCCCCCCTCCAACTTCTTGCAACTCCCTGAGTAAATGCCTAATTAAATGACAAAGCTATTTCCCCAAGAGTATCATGCCAAGCTGCTAGCCAGGAAATCAGGGAGTTTTGCAATGTTAGGAGCATGTTTGTTTATTTGGATTTCGCCTGGTAAAAGATGTCAAATGGAATTACCTGGTCCTTAAGGGATTTCTAGTGTTTTCTCCTTTGAGAGAACTGTTTTCTGTTTGTTTGTTTGTTTGTTTTTAAACAAGACCTTGTCCTCTGGCCTCTGGTTCCACCAAAAGCATCAGTCTTTTCTTCAATAACTTCTATCCTATAATTTTAAAAAGTTGACATTATTTGGAATCCTATAATCAATTCCCGCTCATTCAGCTCTCCCTCCGCAGGAGATAATGGCCTGTATGACTCACACGAGGATGCGAGGATGCATGAGCCTTAAATCAACTAGCTTGCCCCATTCAGCAGTTTGGATCCTTGCCCTAGTATTTATTGGAGCCACTCTATCTCAGCTATGTGAACTGTAATTAGGAATGCCCCAAAGAAAAAAAGTGTTGTTCCTTGCATTGCATAGTACTTTAATATTTTTTTTAAAAGATTTTATTTATTTATTAGAGAGAGACAGTGAGAGAGAGCATGAGAGGGGAGAAGGTCAGAGGGAGAAGCAGACTCCTCGTGAGCTGGGAGCCCTATGTGGGACTCGATCCTGAGACCCCAGGATCATGACCTGAGCCAAAGGCAGTCACTCAACCAACTGAGCCACCCAGGCACCCTGCATTGTACTTCGAAAAATTGATTTTTCAGAAGAAAATGATTTTCCAGGAAGAATAAAAAACTATGACCATACCCTGGGTCTCTATAATGTCCCTAATTTCACCAGTATTTTGGCTGTTCATTTAACTTTAGATTTTCAGGTGAAGTTCTCACGGAATCACTCCTTGGCAACTAGAATACAGTGCCAGTAGGTAACGGTAGATGCCTTAATTTACAGAGTCTAAATAAATACATATTTTCTGTGTGTGTGCTACTTAGAAGCTATGATTGCAGGTGCCAATGTTAACTGTGATTTTTACAAATTGAAACCAGAACATTGTTCTAAAAAGTTGTTTTTCCGTTTTGGAGCCTAACATGGCAAATTAAGTATAAATGAAGCTGGTTTGGGCTGAAGGTAATCCCAAACAATTGGAGGACATAGGACTCCAATACCTAAGATTATGTTTGATGCTGCTTTAGTTAAGTACTGTGGTCCGTTCTCCAGAAGAGATAAAACCAATAGTAATATTTAGAGAGATAGATGTATAAATATCTTTACTAGATAAATTCCCATGAATCCTTTTTATCACTAGATGGTATAATGTTGAAACAACAAATTACTTTTGCAGAACATAATTTTCCTATACTGATGTTTTGTTTCAACTTAAATCTTTGTCAAATAATTTAGTGCCCTGGCTGGCTTAATTCGTTTAAAAGGTACTTCTGGTCTTACTGCTCCAGTGGAATGGGGCAGTCCTTTTAGAACTTGGTAAGTAAGACAAATTAAAGAAGTTTACACTAGTGACAGTTCAAGTGAGACAGGGACTTCGTTTCCCTTTGTCTTTTTTCCCCAAATCTTCTCCTTGGTATTATCACTCTCAACTGTGGTTTCCAGGAAATAGAAATTCATTCCCATGAGAAATTTGGCCTCTGCTTCCTCTTCTCAAGATTTGAGTCCCTAGATGTGGTCGTTTCTCTTGTCTTGACTTGTCTTGTCTTGACTTCTTGCTGGCATGTGAACCTAATAGTTCAAGGGGGACACAAACTTGGGTTGATATCTCCTTGTTCTTGATTTTGTGTGGGGCACTTACCCTGTTTAATTCTTCCTTTCCTCATCAGGAAGATGGAAATGATGATATTGTCTACTTAACAAAAGAGGTCCTTTATGGAAACTCTTCTGGTGCAAAGTAAGCATTCCATAAATATCACATTTTGTATTAGTTCTTAACAAGTCTTCCTCACTCGGTGCTAGGACCTTGTTGGCAAAGGCAGCCGGGACAGGAGCAGGAGTGCTGCTGGGGATGAACAGTGAGGCTTCTGCTGATAGAGAAGGACACAACAAAGACAGTGACTAACACGTAAGAGCTGCTTTTCGAAAACCTACAGCATTTGGCTTACGAATGGGTATATATCATTATGAGGTAGGATATTCAAGGAACAAGAGGAAGGCCAATGGAACCTGAGTGGCAAGTGTCAGGAGGAGATAGGTAGGAGATAGAATTGGGAGATAGTCAGAAGGTGTATCATGTAAGTCCACACAGATTGTTGCAAAGACTTAAAATTTTGTTCAAAGTACGAAGGAAAGCCATGGTGATGTAGAAATGTTGGGGTTTGGAGCCAATGGCCACAAAAGAATTCTTGAGACATCTTCGGTGCAAAAAGGTGATCTTATTAAAGCATGGGAACAGGACCCGTGGGCAGAAAGAGCTACCCTGGGGTCCTGAGGAGTGGCCCATTAAATACTTTCAAGTTGGGAGTGGTTAGGGATAGTTTAAGTCTCTAAGGCATTTTGGAAGCAAGGTTTCCAAGACCTTGAGGGGGCTAGCCGTTGTTAGAAAAGGTCATTTATTACCGTCTAATAAAAACTTCGTCATGAGACTCTTCAGATGTATATCGGTGGGCCATATGCTTGGAGGATGACTGTTAACTTATATCTTAGGGCTTAGAGATAAAGAAAGTTTCCAGAGGAATTTTTATATGCCAGAGTAGACTTAACAGGATCCTGGAGGACTGGGATAATGTTAAGCTAAAATTGCCCTTTGCCCTGAGCAAAGTATTAACACTGAGGCAGCTGAGTTCCTACAGGAATGTCATTTTGCCTCTTTCAAGGACTTGTCCATGGGTTATAAGTAGTAAGGAGATTTAATTTTTTCTTCTGCCTTTGTTTCCCTCATTAATGGGATAGGTTTGAGGAGAATTCAATTATGGTCTGATTTACATTTTTCAAATTATATTTTCAAATCTTTCATAGAGAATGGATTATGGAGGGAAAGATAGAAGCACAAAGACTAGAGAGGACATTATGACAGTAATCCAGGAGGGAAATTCTAGCAACCTGTTTGGAGAGATAGGGATGGGAGCACTACTTGCAATCATGGCGCTCACTGATGGTACTGCTGCTGACAGGACTTCTGCAGATTAAACTAGGCTGTGAGGGAAATCAAAGATGATGCTTAATTTTCTTTTGAAGGAGTGCCATTAATTGAGATGGGGCAGAATGTGTGAGGAGCAGACTTCGGGGGAGGGAGGTCGAGAGTTATGCTTTGGTCATGATGTCTATGAGACACTAGACCATGATTTCAGCTAGGATTAGATATGGCTATAACAACAGCATAAATAAAATGAACTTTTATTTTCTCCATCACAAAAGTCTGGAGGTAGGCAATCCAAGGCTGGAGAAGCAGATCTGCTTCACAAGGTCCCAAGAATTTAAGGCTATCTCTAGCTTTCTGGTCTGCTGTCCCTTGATCCTGGCCCTCACGAGCTGAGCTTGAATTTGCACAATTATAAGCACATTTCAAAAAACAGGATGCAGGAAGGAAAAAGACGTAGCAAAGACATATGCTAGCCAGCTTGTAAGGAACATTTCTGGCAGCTTGCAAGATACCTCAACTTATACCTTGGTGACTTAAATCAATCACATGGTCATAGCCAGCTGCAAGGGGCTCTCAGAAATGGGGTTTTTATTCTGGGCATAACGTGTTCCAACTAAAAATTCTATTACCAAGGAGTAAGGGGAGAATGGATATTAGGAGACAACAAATTTCTGCCACGCCTGGTTTGTTCTCTCCCTATTTCTCAGAACCTTCGTGTCTCTACATTACTTGGCAATTTAAGGCCTCATCTTATTTGACCTTCCTTTGGCTTCTGTGTCACAGTTTTCTTGTTTGTTGTTGTCTTCTTCACGTTGTTTTTACCCTGCAGACTGCCCCTCTAACTCCAAAAGCAAGTTAAATGGCTCACAAAAGGGACACCACATCTGGTGCCAGCTGCTTCTCCAGGTCCACTGGCAGCTCCTCCTCTTGTCCTGAGCCCTGCCCATTTGGTCCAAGACCAGTACCTGAGGATCTAATAGACTCCCAATAAGAAGGGAAGTAAATGTATTTCTCTCAGGCCCTAGCTGGATTTATCCATGGCTAAAAGATACTAGTGATTATGATCTCATGAGTGCCCCTATAGCGGTGTGCTATGTTTGATGTGAGAGACACTGAAATATCTTCCTGTCTGAGAGTCTCTCCCCAAACTATTCATCACTATACACCACTCCTGAAGGGCCTCTAATTCCTTTCCCCAAACTGTCTTTGGAATTAAGCAACTTAAATAGATGTTTCTAGAAAGTCTTTGTTAAACTACATGTGTGTGTTACCTGAGAAAGGGAGAGACAGTCTGTGGGCGTTTATAAGTCAAAACATATTATGGTTCATTTTGGCTCCTTTTGAGTCCGTGACACCCCGTGAAATCGTGTCACAGACAGGGGTAGCTCAAAGTAATGTTCCAATAAAGGGATGGTATTGAAACTTGCTTGGTTCCCATCCATGGTAGCAGTACTCATCACCAAGGTTAGATCTTGCTTTAAAAAGGAAGTTGGATAGTCCAGGCAGTGCATTTCAACTTTCAACTGCGACAGCCAATTCAAGACAGGCTCTGGTGAAGGAAAGTAACTAAATTAGAGCCTAATTTAGTTTGGTGCTTCCTGAGTCATGAATTCATTTTCTTGGTTACTTTGTGCAGAATTCATTTCTTCCTCTTCTCAGCTCTGCTTCTCGGGGGTGGGGGTGATGGTTCCCATCACTACTAAAAGCAACAGATCTTCTGCGTGGCCACTGAGGTCATGCTTCCAATGCCAACCAGTAATTTAAAATATGTCTGTCATGCCTGAAGCCAAGGGCATCGACTTTGGTGTAAGAGGGTATCTTTGGAAGCCAGCAGCCTTGTCTCTGGCCACTGTTTAAACTTCTATCACCAGTGTGGCAGGTGTGCTGTGCTTTCAGATAGCACAGATACTTCTTTGTAGTTTCCTCATGTTATAGTTCAGAGAAATCTGTGGGGACTGGATAGAAATGTAACTCATTCAGTTATTCAACAAATATTTACTCAAGGCCTGCCATGTATGCACAGTGTTCTAGGTTTTAGGAACACATCAGTGAATAAAATAGATGAAGCCCTTGCTCTCACAGAGATTCTATTCTTGTCTCCAGTGTGGGAGAAGACAATAAACATATGACAAACACAAAGCCCAATGTCAATTCCCTTTTTCCTTTAGAAACTTTTTCATTGTTCTTGAATGAACAATTTTCTCTAAAAAATTTTCTTTAAAAAATTTTCTCTAAAAAAAATTATTTTTCAAGATGTCCTGGGTGCTGCATGTAAATAGACTCATGATGATTCACTCCATTTGACTCCTGGGATAAACATGGGATAAATTAGATTTGGAACCTTTGCTACATAACAAACAAAGCAAGGGTTTGAAAAGAAAGAAGCCTACTGATGATCTCCTAATTTATAGAACACATAAACCTCACCCAACATAGGGGTGCCTGGGTGGCTCTGTGGGTTAAGCCTTTGCCTTTGGCACAGGTCATGATCTCAGGGTCCTGGGATTGAGCCCCCAAGGGGCTCTTTGCTCAGTGGGGAGCCTGCTTCCACCTCTCTACCTGCCTGCCTCTCTGCCTACTTGTGATCTTTCTCTCTGTCAAATAAATATATAAATAAAAAATCTTTAAACCTCACCCAACATAAAGTATCATGTAAACTTGTCATTTTGAAGATGAAAAGATTTTAATTTCCCAAATACAATCTGCAACTGAGAAGACATGGCTGTTGCTCCATCTCCATCAACCTTGACTGTGGTTTTGAAGATCTCTTTGGAGATACATTGCAAAGCCGCCTTATATGTGCAGTTTGACACGGAGACTTTCAAAGGTATTTCATGATGGAGCATTGCTGACATTTTTATTTTTATTTTTTGAAGATTTTATTTTATTTTTTTTTATTTGCACAGAGAGAGAGAGAGATCTCACAAGCAGGAGAGGCAGAGGGAGAGGGAGAAGCGGATTCCCTGCTGAGTAAGGAGCCTGATGAGGGACTCGATCCCAGGATCTTGGGATCATGACCTGAGCCGAAGGAAAATGCTTAACCAACTGAGCCGCCCAGGCACCCCACAGTTGATGTCTTTAGAAGTCCAAGTGGGTGAGGCAACATCTTTTCATGTCACAGGTATTTGAGTGACCATGTTCTAACGTGAAACTGAAGCAGAGTACACTTGCCAATTGGGTCAGCAGAAGTCAGGAAGGAGTCTCTACAAGGTGTCCGCAGGCCAGTTCAGATAAGCCAACACTTGTTAACACTTACTCAGCTACTGAGGCTCTACTTGTAGTTTCAAGGGTGCAGACTAAGAAGTCAGTCACAAGGAGGGGTGCCTTGAATAAACAGGCCCCTTGATATCTGTTAGCAAAGTCTAGGTTGCCATTGCCTGTCACATCCCTGGGTTAAGGCAATTTATGTCATTGATAAGACCATGAAGCCTCAGGGTGGTATCAGATTTATAGAGGGCAGGGCATGGTGTAGTGCCCTGAGGTCTTGTACTCTCCAGTGGCTCTGTGCTTGACCAAAAATTAGTCAAGGTAGGGCTGTTTCCCACAAAGGCATTTACTGGTGGGGTTAAGGTCTTCATACTTTGAAATTCTTGGACCACACTTTGATGTTGTTGGAAATCAAAAATTTGCAGTGCATGTTCCTAGAAACCCAAGCCTCTCCAGGTTATGCATTCTTTCAGTAATTCAATCCACAAGTATTCATTATGTGTCTACTATGTGTGTGGTACTGTTCTAGGTATTGGGGACACAGCAGTGACTGATACTAATGAACATCTTTGCTCCTCACCGTATCTACTTTCTAGTTGGGAAGATCAAGACTGACTTACCCATTAGACCAAGTAAACACAGTGCCTAAGGCCTTTAATTTTAACTTCCTTTAAAATCAGAAGAAAAAGAATGCAAAATAATGAATGGAGTCAGACTATATTTGTCTTTATGCCAATATAGTCGTCATATAAATTTTTTTAATAGCGTGTATGTATGTGTGTGTAAGAAGAGGGGCTCTCACAAGCAAAAATGCCTAGGGTCCATGAAAGTCATATGCAGCTGAGGAAGAGACAGATAATAACAAAGATTTTAAAAATAAAAGATGTAGTCTATTAGAAAAAAATCTTAAAACAATGGAAATTTAAAATGTTAGGGGAAAAGGAGCTCAAATTTTACACAGAGTATTTCAGAAGGAACGTTTTCTGTTACAAGTGCCACTTGAGACCTGAAAGCAGTGAGGAAGGTGTCTGACACATGTGGGGAGATTATTCTTGGAAGAAGGAGCAGCAAGTGCTGAGGCCCCGAGGTGAGAAGATGCTTGATATCTGAATGACAGCGAGGAGGCCAGTATGACTAGAGGGCTAATACATAGCCGAAAACAAATAGGAGAGGAGTAAATGGTGAAGTCACTAGATTAAAGGTGAAGTGACTAGAGGTCAGATCATGGGAGGTTTAGGTAAGGTGATAGAATGAACTCTGACTTATATATTGACCTGATAAAGGGATTTTATGTCTTCCAACATCCAACTTTGCACTTGGTTTTCAATAAATGTTTTTTAGTTGAATGACAATGTTTCTGCTTGTCACAAGGGGACAGCAAAAAGCCCCCATGGAAATGCCATGCACTGTTCTTCCCCCCTGGACGTGCTTCACTCACAGTTCCCTGAAATTTCTTTCAGAGCATTTGCTTTGGTTTGCAATGCCATGCTTATTTGTATGATGATTTAAGGTCTAGTTTGCCATCTAAGGCACATGAGGGTAGAAACCATATTTATTCTAGTCTCCTTTCCCCTAACCCAGGCACAGTGTGTAGAATAGAAATAGCTACTTCACTACTGAATGTTGAACCAAAAATGAAGAGAAAATAATTCTTTGTATCAAGTTCATTTTATTTGGATTTACCTATTGAATAGACTCTCCTGGGCTCTAGAAATCTGCTTTTTAAACTAATGGGGGAAAATATGAACACTTGACCTAGTCTTTGACATCGACTGGTATATTAAGCTAATAATCCTTCCATCTGCCCATCACAATCATCCACAGTCCACATGGCTCTTTTCTTACTGAGTTGGTATGCAGCCTCACAGAACAGTTCCCACACACTGTCCCAGGTGCCTACTACCGCATGCTCTGTTTTGCACTCGCGACAAAACCCATCTGCCACCCTTCATCTAAATCAAGCCAAACAGCCTTAAGTCAACTTTTTGCTCCCAGTGGGCTAAAACCACAGATATGGTCTGACATTTATGGGCATTACATCTGCAAAGTCATCGTGACTAATTAGCACCCACATCTGCAAAGTCATCGTGACTAATTAGCACCCACTTCTAGTACCCATCATAGTCCATCAACTCTTTGCTGTTCTTGCTGAAAGGACGCTCTTTGCTCTCATTGGGCCAGCTCTAACTCAGTAGTTGGTCTGTGATGCTATGGCTGCACATGTTTCTCCTCCCCCCAAGTAAAACTCATTACTTAATGAATTGCTCTTCCGTGTCTAGCTTTTGCAATTCAGAATTTCGATTGGGTCCTAAAATGTTATTACATTTCATGAAAACTCTGCTTTTTGAGCTTTTTCTATTTTCTCTAATACCATGGTTTTATATACTGTTAGTTTTCAGGAGTTTGGGACCCAGTGTAGCATAGGTAGTACAGATCCACTGTAACCCCCCAGTCCCAGGATCCCTTCTAGTCTATTCTCATTCCCAACAATTCCAACCCTGACAAAGCAAGGAACCAAACTTAGAAGCTGAGAGGGAGACTTTGAGTGTTCCACAATGCAAACTCCGGGAGACTGGGAGAATCTGATTTGAAAAGCATGATGGGTAGAGGATGCTGGTGTCGTTTTAGGACTCTGGACAGACAAAACATGGCATGATGCACCAAGTCCCGGATGAATGTGTGGTTGTCATTATTGTTATTTTGACTGTTACTGACTGTACATTTACTTTGTATTTAATGATTGTTTACATTTTACATTTTATTATTTGTATTTATATTTACATTTTACTATTCAGTCCCTTATCAATCCTATGATACAGATATTACTATTTTTTTACTTTTTATTTTTGTTAACATATAATGTTTTATTTGCTCCAGGGATACAGGTCTGTGAATCATAAGGCTTACACATTTCACAGCACTCACCATATCACATACTCTCCCCAATGTCCATAACCAGCCACCCTATCCTTACGCACCTCAACCCCAGCAACCCTCAGTTTGTTTTGTGAGATTAAGAGTCTCTTATGGCTTCCCTCCCTCCCGATCCCATCTTGTTTCATTTTTTCCTTCCCTACCCCTACAATCCCTGCCCTGCCTCTCAAATTCTTCATTTCAGAGAGATATGATAATTGTGTATATATATATATATATAACATATATATATATATACACCACATCTTCTTTATCCATTCGTCTGTTGATGTACATCTAGGTTCTTCCCATAGTTTGGCTATTGTGGACATTGCTGCTATAAACATTCGGTTGCACGTGCACCTTTGGATCACTACACTGGTATCTTTAGGGTAAATACCCAGTAGTACAATTGCTAGGGCATAGGGTAGCTCTATTTTCAACATTTTGAGGAACCTCCATACTGTTTTCCAGAGTGGTTGCAACAGCTTGCATTCCCACCCACAGTGTAGGAGGCTTCCCCTCTCTCCGCATCCTTGCCAGGATCTGTCATTTCCTGACTTGTTAATTTCAGCCATTCTGACTGGTGTGAGGTGGTTTTGATTTGTATTTCCCTGATGTAGAGTGATGTGGGGCACTTTTTCATGTGTCTGTGGGCCAACAGATATTACTCTTTTATCCCACTTTACCAATGAGGAAACTGGACAATGAAAAGTTAGGTACTTTCACAGAGTTGCATAGCTAGCAAATAGTATAATCAGAATTTGAACCCAGATCTCATAATTTCCCTCAGGCCTTGCTACTGAAGTGCACTTAGAGGGCAAGAGTGGGGAAGACCAGAAAGACACAGAAATCTTACTTCCTTATTTTTGTCTGGGGCTGGTCCTACATTTTCCCAGACAACATGGGGAGGTATTGAACTATCTTGATTATTGCTGTTTCTAATACCTAGACAGCACCTTATGAACAAGCGCTAAACAAATATTTGTAGAAGAAATAAATGATAAAGAACCAGAGGTTCAAAACTACCCTCACATAGTTCTTGGTTTCTAGCACAGATCTTTCCAAAATATTTTATTTTTAAAAAGATTTAGGTGTTTTTTTTTTTTTTTTTTTGCACTTTAAGTAACCTCTACAACCCCAGGATGAGTTGCATGCTCTACCAACTTAACCAGCCAGGCACCCCCTCCAAAACATTTTAAATGAAGACTTTGATGTGGTTGTTTCAGAAAGAAGAAATGGCATTCCGTGGTTAGCTGTGGTTCTTTTAGATCACACTGCTCAGGGCAGATCCCTTGCTTTGAGCAATGCCTGACAGCTCCTGCATATCAGCTTGTTAAGTGACCCTGTGGTCCTCATTGGAAAATACTGTTCCTTGTTTTCTATTCTAAACCTCAGCATAACACACTGATGATGGTTAAACAGGTGCCAGTTTTCACCCTAGAGGAGTCTACCTTTCAATGATGAGGAGGAGAATTACTAGGAATGGGGCTGAGGCAGACCCTCACATTGTGCTCTCTATCAGGTGAACCACAAGGCCATCATTGCCCACCCAAGCTCCCAAGCATTTAGAAAATGTCCTTTGTACCATTAGAGGACCTATCTGTATCTAATTACTTCCTGGTTTCGACACAGATAAGGTGAACTACTAAAATCTCGTCTCCGGAGCATAGATTATCTTCTAATGTTTAAGGTAGTTTTGCTAATAGGTGACCCTTAAGTAAATCTCCTAAGAAGAGCAATCATGTCTAAACTTTTAAGCTCTGCATTGAAGGGAACAACCATCTCATCTTCTCTCAGATCAGTTTACTACCAGGTAAATATTTAGTTCAAATGAAAAACAATTCTGTATTGTTGAAACCTTACTTGTAGCTAACCCCAAATCTCCATTTGTCCTCTGCCCATTGTCCTGTCCTTGATGGAACTCCTTCTGAGCTTCCCTTTAGCTTCCAAAAACGCCACCTAGAACAGAAGTCCTTAGCTGGGTGCAATTTTTCCACCAGGGGATATTTTGTAATATCTGTAGACATTTTTGTTTGTTATGATTGGGAGGATGATACTGAATCTACTGGTAGAATGTAAAGATGCTATTAAACATCCTGCAGTGTAAAGGACAGCCTACCCCGCCCCCCATGATCCCTTCTAAGACAGCAACAGTGCTGCTATTGAGAAACCCTGCTCTATGGTATGAGGCATATTGATATCTTGGTGGTCCTAGTGAGCGCCATAGAGACCTCTTTTTTCTATATTTATTGAATTTAATTGTATTGACATGAAAAACAGCAAACCTCACATTTATGAATAAGTAGAGGAAAACATGAGCAATTTACAGAAGTTGTAAAGGTTAATTATTAAGTGACAACGCTGGGCTAGGCATCATGTCCTTACAACTCCATGAAAAAAGTATTGCTTTCTTCTCCATTTTACAGAATGGAAGTGAAGTTCAGAGAGAAGTTAATAAACACGGTTCAGGTCACATAGATTGAAAAAAAAGTAGAGCTGGGATCTGAATCCCAGTGTGACTCCAAAGTTCATGTTCTTTCCACAACAGCTTCAGAATGATCCTTTCCCATGGCGAAGAGAAGCGCAGAAAGAAAACTCTTGAATGACTCATTTCCTGAAATTCCTACTTCACAGCCCCAAGGCATATGTATCCATCCCCTGACCTGCTCTCTCCCAGCTGCCTCCCAGTATGGCCTCCTGCACAGGAGGAGACAGGTGCAAAGAGGAGACACCCACACTGGTGGTGTGATCTTAACCCTTGATGCAGCATGTGGAAATCCTCCTCTTATTTATTCCTCTTGGTAATCCTCTGAAATAGGCGGTATAAGTATTTTCATGCTCCTTTTAGGCACAAGGAAACTCGTTTGATAAAGTAGATTGCCAAAGGGCTTGTGGCTGGTAAGGAGCCCAGAAAAAATCCAGATTTTGACTTCTCACTTGAGCCTTTTTCTTCTGCTTGGTGCTTGAACCGCCTCCCTGAGTCTCCCTTTTAACCATCTGCTCACTTGCTCATCAATAATTTTGTGGCCTTTATTCCAGAAAAAGTCCAAAGCTGACACTGTGAGGTACCGTGATTGTGCTGGTGGCCTTTGTTTTAGTTTTCTCATCCACTTTGTATTATGGGGTGAGCCAAACCCCTCTCTGCCCCCTCTCAGAACATCTGTATAGCTATGTCTAAATATGTAGGTAAAACTTTTGATTCACTTTAAAATTGTATGATGAGAATGTGTACTCTTTTACACTGTTAAATATGTTTTTCCCTATTTTTTCAGTACTGGGCGGTCATCATTAATGCTTCAGGGAGGTCTCTCTCTTCTCCTTAAGCTGAAATTGTGATTCCTGAGCTGTGGGGTCTGGAGATCGATGGAGCTGATTAACTTCCTCCCGTGGTGCCCACCCAGGAACAAAAGATCTTGTAAGATTGGCTTTTTGGCAAAACAACTTAATTGAAGTTCTTACACAAATGTAAATTATGGTAAAGAGCAACGTAAAGAAATAAACCATTACTAATACTATATAAAAATATGGGTGACTATTCATTTGATTTCCAGATCAAGGAAAATTTTATATGTGCAGAAGTAATGAAAGAATTCTCAAAAGAGTAGAGCACAAGGTTGAGAACCAAAGTTTGGAAAATTTTCCTTCCCCAAAGTTGTAAATAAAATTAAAAGGCGGCCATGGAAATGGAGACTGGAAGGGATACAGGGGCTTTGGAGGGGCTGCTCGTGGTTTGTTTCTTGGTCTTGGACTGGTTAAATGGTGAATACTCATCTCATTGAGGGGTACACTTACTTTATATTCATATGTGTGTGTATATATATCAACAAAAAGTCAAAGGCAAACAGAGAAAGGCAAAAGCAAACTCATATATTTCATGAGTTTATGATTAACATAAATGCAAAATAATAATGAAACTCAAACAATCCAGAAGAAAATGGACCAGAGAAATAAAAATAATTAATGAACACAAAAACATTTAAAAATATTTTTAATCATAAAAGCAATGCCTGTATATGCTAAAACAAACAAACAAAAACTTTCAACAATACAGAATAATATAAAATTAAAATTAAGATTACTTCATTCTGGGGCACCTGGGTGGTTCAGTGGGTTAAAGCCTTTGCCTTCAGCTCAGGTCATCACCCCAGGGTTCTGGGATCGAGCCCAGCATCTTGCTTTCTTCTAGGCAGGGAGCCTACTTCCCTTCCTCTTTCTCTGCCTGACTCTCTGCCTACTTGTGATCTCTGTCTGTCAAATAAATAAATAAAATCTTTAAAAAAATAAAAAAAGATTACTTCATTCTTCCTTGACTCAGTCTTGCTCCTCTGGAAGAAACCACTATTAACAATTTCTTTTTGATCCTTCTCGAAATTTTCTATATCTAGTATAAATGGAATGATACTATGGTAGTGCTCATAATATTATCCTTCCAGAAAATTTCTATTTATAAACATACATATATATTTAAAGCAAATAAAATCATACTGTATATCCATTTTTGCTTTGTTTTATTTTGTTTTGTTTTACTGAACAATGTCTCCTGGAGATCTTTCTTTATTAGTATGTGAAAATCTACCTCATTCTTCTTCATGGATTTACATTATTCCATCGTACCATGATTTACTTAACTATTTCTCTATTGGATATTGAGGCTGGTAAGTGTGTGAGCATACACCGTGCCTGTGATTATAAGTGATGTTGCAATTAAAATTTCTATAATTATTTTTGGGCATTTGTTTGAACCATTGCAGAAAATTCTTAGAAATGAAACTGTGGAGTCAGATGCATAGTATTTTTAAGTTTTGTGAAGTAGTTCCAAATTGTTCTTCAAGAAGTTTGCTTACCTTTGTGTAAGGCATGTATATGACAGTGCTTGCTATCTTCCCATTCCTTTACCAATGCTAGATATTATCAGTCTTATTCGTCCTTGACAATCTAATTGGCTTAAATGGCTTTCACTTTTATTTTTTTATAAAGGCTTCATTTTTTAAAAGAAGTTTTAAGTCAACAGTAAAATTAAGAGGAAGAAACAGGGATTTCACATAAACTTCCTGCCCCACACATGTATAGCTTCCCCCATTATTAACATCCCTTACCAGAATGGTACTTCTTTTTTTTTAACCAAGGATGAACCTACACTGACACATCATAGTCACTTAAAACTCATGGTTTGCTTTAGGGTTTGCTCTTGTTGTATATTTTTGGGTTTGGGCAAATGCGTAATGACATATACACATAATTACGATATCATACAGAGTATTTTCATTACCCTAAGAATCTTCTTGACTTCAACAATTCCGCTTTCCCTCACCCTCAACCCCTCTCTTGCCAACCATGGATATTTTTAGTCTTCGTAGTTTTGTCTCTTTCAGAACATCATATAGTTGAATCATGCACTATGTATGTAGTCTTTTTTTTTTTATTATAAACATATAATATATTTTTATCCCCAGGGGTACAGGTCTGTGAATCGCCAGGTTTACACACTTCACAGCACTCACCAAAGCACATACCCTCCCCCATGTCCATAATACCACCCCCCTTCTCCCAATCCCCCTCCCCCCAGCAACCCTCAGTTTGTTTTGTGAGATTAAGCGTCACTTATGGTTTGTCTCCCTCCCAATCCCATCTTGTTTCATTTATTCTTCTCCTACCCCCTTAAGCCCCCATGTTGCACACCACTTCCTCATATCAGGGAGATCATATGATAGTTGTGTTTCTCCGCTTGACTTATTTCGCTAAGCATGATATGCTCTAGTTCCATCCACTTTATCACAAATGGCAAGATTTCATTTCTTTTGATGGCTGCATAGTTTTCCATTGTGTATATATACCACATCTTCTTTATCCATTCATCTGTTGATGGACATCTAGGTTCTTTCCATAGTTTGGCTATTGTAGACATTGCTGCTATAAACATTCGGGTGCAGTGCCCCTTCGAATCACTACGTTTGTATCTTTAGGGTAATATCCAGTAGTGCAATTGCTGGGTCATAGGGTAGTTCTATTTTCAACATTTTGAGGAACCTCCATGTTGTTTTCCAGAGAGGTTGTACCAGCTTGCATTCCCACCAACAGTGTAGGAGGGTTCCTCTTTCTCCGCATCCTCGCCAGCATCTGTCATTTCCTGACTTGTTGATTTTAGCCATTCTGACTGGTGTGAGGTGATATCTCATTGTGGTTTTGATTTGTATTTCCCTGATGCCGAGTGATATGGAGCACTTTTTCATGTGTCCGTTGGCCATCTGGATGTCTTCTTTGCAGAAATGTCTGTTCATGTCCTCTGCCCATTTCTTGATTGGATTATTTGTTCTTTGGGTGTTGAGTTTGCTAAGTTCTTTATAGATTTTGGACACTAGCCCTTTATCTGATATGTTGTTTGCAAATATCTTCTCCCATTCTGTCAGTTGTCTTTTGGTTTTGTTAACTGTTTCCTTTGCTGTGCAAAAGCTTTTGATCTTGATAAAATCCCAATAGTTCATTTTTGCCCTTGCTTCCCTTGCCTTTGGTGATGTTCCTAGGAGGATGTTGCTGCGGCTAAGGTCGAAGAGGTTGCTGCCTGTGTTCTCCTCAAGAATTTTGATGGATTCCTTTCTCACATTGAGGTCCTTCATCCATTTTGAGTCTATTATCCGTGTGGTGTAAGGAAATGGTCCAGTTTCATTTTTCTGCTTGTAGCTGTCCAATTTTCCCAACACCATTTGTTGAAGAGGCTGTCATTTTTCCATTGGACATTCTTTCCTGCTTTGTCAAAGATTACTTGACCACAGAGTTGAGGGTTTATTTCTGGCCTCTCTGTTCTGTTCCATTGATCCATGTGTCTGTTTTTGTGCCATTACCATACTGTCTTTATGATGACAGCTTCGTAATAGAGCTTAAAGTCTAGAATTGTGATGCCACCAATTTTGGTTTTCTTTTTCAATATTTCTTTGGGTATTCGAGGTCTTTTCTGGTTCCATATAAATTTTAGGATTATTTGTTCCATTTCTTTGAAAAAGATGGATGGTACTTTGATAGGAATTGCATTAAATGTGTAGATTGCTTTAGGTGGCATAGACATTTTCACAATATTTATTCTTCCAATCTAGGAGCATGGAACCTTTTTCCATTTCTTTGTGTCTTCCTCAATTTCTTTCATGAGTACTTTATAGTTCTCTGAGTATAGATTTTGTGCCTCTTTGGTTAGGTTTATTCCTAGATATCTTATGGTTTTGGATGCAATTGTAAATGGGATTGACTCCTTACTTTCTCTTTCTTCTGTCTTGTTGGTGTAGAGAAACTGATTTCTGTGCATTGAATTTATATCCTGACACTTTACTGAATTCCTGTACAAGTTCTAGCAGTTTTGGAGTGGAGTCTTTTGGGTTTTCCACATATAGTATCATATCATCTGCGAAGAGTGATAGTTTGACTTCTTCTTTGCCGATTTGGATGCCTTTAATTTTCTTTTGTTGTCTGATTGCTGAGGCTAGGACTTTTAGTACTATGTTGAATAGCAGTGGTGATAATGGACATCCCTGCTGTGTTCCTGACCTTAGTGGAAAAGCTTTCAGTTTTTCTCCATTGAGAATGATGTTTGTGGTGGGTTTTTTATAGATGGCTTTGATGATATTGAGGTATGTGCCCTCTATCCCTGCACTTTGAAGAGTTTTGATCAGGAAGGGATGCTGTACTTTGTCAAATGCTTTTTCAGCATCTATTGAGAGTATCATATGGTTCTTGTTCTTTCTTTTATTAATGTGTTATATCACATTGAGTGATTTGCGGATGTTGAACCAACCTTGAATAAATCCCCCTTGGTTGTGGTGAATGATCCTTTTAATGTACTGTTGAATCCTATTGGCTAGTATTTTGGTGAGAATTTTCCTGGAATAAATCCCCCTTGGTTGTGGTGAATGATCCTTTTAATGTACTGTTGAATCCTATTGGCTAGTATTTTGGTGAGAATTTTCGCATCTGTGTTCATCAAGGATATTGGTCTGTAGTTCTCTTTTTTGATGGGATCCTTGTCTGGTTTTGGGTTCCAGGTGATACTGGCCTCATAAAATGAGTTTGGAAGTTGTCCTTCCATTTCTATTTTTTGGAATGGTTTCAGGAGAATAGGAATTAGTTCTTCTTTAAATGTTTGGTAGAATTCCCCCAGGAAGCCGTCTGGCCCTGGGTTTTAGTTTGTTTGGAGATTTTTGATGACTGTTTCAATCTCCTTACTGTTTATGGGTCTGTTCAGGCTTTTTATTTCTCCCTGGTTTAGTTGTGGTAGTTTATATTTCTCTAGGAACGCATCCATTTCTTCCAGATCATTAAATTTGTTGGCATAGAGTTGCTCTTAGTATGTTCTTATAATTGTCCATATTTCTTTGGTGTTAGTTGTGATCTCTCCTCTTTCATTCATGATTTTATTTATTTGGGTTCTTTCTCTTTTCTTTTTGATAAGTCTGGCCAAGGGTTTATCAATCTTATTAATTCTTTCAAAGAACCAGCTCCTAGTTTCGTTGATTTGTTCTATTGTTTTTTTGGTTTGTATTTCATTGACTTCTGCTCTGATCTTTATGATTTCTCTTCTCCTGCTGGGTTTAGGGTTTCTTTGTTGTTCTTTCTCCAGCTCCTTTAGGTGTAGGGTTAGGTTGTGTACCCGAGACCTTTCTTGTTTCTTGAGAAAGGCTTGAACCGCTATATATTTCCCTCTCAGAACTGCCTTTGTTGTGTCCCACAGATTTTGAACTGTTGTGTTTTCATTATCATTTGTTTCCATGAATTTTTTCAATTCTTCTTTAATTTCCTGGTTGACCCATTCATTCTTTAGAAGGATGCTGTTTAGTCTTCATGTATTTGGGTTCTTTCCAAATTTCCTCTTGTGATTGAGTTCTAGCTTCAGAGCATTGTGGTCTGAAAATATGCAGGGAATGATCCCAATCTTTTGATACCGGTTGAGACTTGATTTAGGACCGAGGATGTGATCTATTCTGGAGAATGTTCCATGTGCACTAGAGAAGACTGTGTATTCTGTTGCTTTGGGATGAAATATTCTGAATATATCTGTGATGTCCATCTGGTCCAGTGTGTCATTTAAGGCCTTTATTTCCTTGTTTATCTTTTGCTTGGATGATCTGTCCATTTCAGTGAGGGGAGTGTTAAAGTCCCCTACTATTATTGTATTATTGTTGATGTGTTTCTTTGATTTTGTTATTAATTGGTTTAAAATTGTTAGATCTTCTTGTTGGACAGACCCTTTGAGTATGATATAGTGTCCTTTCTCATCTCTTATTATAGTCTTTGGCTTAAAATCTAATTGATCTGATATAAGGATTGCCACTCCTGCTTTCTTCTGATGTCCATTAGCATGGTAAATTCTTTTCCACCCCCTAACTTTAAATCTGGAGGTGTCTTTGGGTTTAAAATGAGTTTCTTGGAGGCAACATATAGATGGGTTTTGTTTTTTTATGCATTCTGATACCCTATGTCTTTTGATTGGGGCATTTAGCCCATTAACATTCAGGGTAACTACTGAGAGATATGAATTTAGTGCCATTGTATTGCCTGTTAAGGTGACTGTTACTGTGTATTGTCTCTGTTCCTTTCTGATCTACTACTTTTAGACTCTCTCTTTGCTTAGAGGACCCCTTCCAATATTTCCTGTAGAGCTGGTTTGGTGTTTGCAAATTCTTTCAGTTTTTGTTTGTCCTGGAAGCTTTTGATCTCTACTTCTATTTTCAGTGATAGCCTAGCTGGATATAGTATTCTTGGCTGCATGTTTTTCTCATTTAGTGCTCTGAATATATCATGCCAGCTCTTTCTGGCCTGCCAGGTCTCTGTGGATAAGTCTGCTGCCAATCTTATATTTTTACCATTGTATGTTACAGACTTCTTTTCCCAGGCTGCTTTCAGGATTTTCTATTTGTCACTAAGACTTGTAAATTTTACTATTAGGTGACGGGGTGTGGACCTATTCTTATTGATTTTGAGGGGCGTTCTCTGCACCTACTGGATTTTGATGCTTGTTCCCTTTACCATATTGGGGAAATTATCTCCAATAATCCTCTCCAATATACCTTCAGCTCCCCTCTCTCTTTCTTCTTTGTCTGGAATCCCAATTATTCTAATGTTGTTTCATCTTATGGTATCACTTATCTCTTGAATTCTCCCCTCGTGGTCCAGTAGCTGTTTGTCCCTCTTTTGCTCAGCTTCTTTATTCTCTGTCATTTGATCTTCTATATTGCTAATTCTTTCTTCTGCCTCATTTATCCTAGCAGTGAGAGCCTCCATTTTTGATTGCACCTCATTAATAGCTTTTTTGATTTCAACTTGGTTAGATTTTAGTTCTTTTATTTCTCCAGAAAGGGCTTTCTATCTCCTGAGAGGGTTTCTCTAATATCTTCCTTGCCTTTTTCGAGCCTGGCTAGAACCTTGAGAATCATCATTCTGAACTCTAGATCTGACATATCACCAATGTCTGTATTGATTAGGTCCCTAGCCTTCGGTACTGCCTCTTGTTCTTTTTTATTTTGTGGTGAATTTTTCTGCCTTGTCATTTTGTCCAGATAAGAGTATATGAAGGAGCAAGTAAAATACTAAAAAGGTGGCAACAACTCCAGGAAAATATGCTTTAACCAAATCAGAAGAGATCCCAAATTGTGAGGGGGGAGAAAGGGGGTAAAAAGCGGTTCAGAAAGAAAGAAAAGAAAAGAAACAATTAAAAAAAGAAAAAAATAAATAAAAATATAAAAAAGAAAAAATATATATGTTAGATAAACTAGTTAAAAAAACGTTAAAAAAGAAAAGGGTAAAAGTTAAAAAAAATTAGCAGAACAAGAGAAAAAAAATTGAAAAAGAAGAAGAAATTAAATTAACTGCAAGACTAAAGAATCATGGGGAGAAAGCCATGAGTTCCATGCTTTGCTTTCTCCTCCTCTGGAATTCTGCTGCTCTCTGTGGTATCAAAACCGCACTCCTTGGTAGGTGAACTTGGTCCTGGCAGGATTTCTTGTTGATCTTCTGGGGGAGGGGCCTGGTGTAGTGATTCACAAGCGTCTTTGCCCCAGGCGGAATTGTACTGCCCTTACCAGGGGCCCGGGTAAGTAATCCGCTCGGGTTGGCTTTTGGGAGCTTTCGTCCCCTGCGTGCCTTCCATAGAGTTCTGGAGGACGGGAATGAAAATGGCGGCCTCCAAGTCTGCGGCCCAAAGGAGACAAGATCCTGGGGCCCCACTCCTCAGTGCGCCCTCAGAGAACAGCGCCCAGTTACTCCTGTCTGCCTGGCCTCCAGCCGCGCTCCGAGCTCACCGAGCCTGTGACTGGTTCAAGGTAAACCCCGAGCTGGGAGCTCACTCCTTGGCTCTGTCTCTGTAGCCGGCTTCCCCATTCTAATACCTGCAAGCTCTGCGACACTCAGACACCCCCGATCCTTCTGTGACCCTGCGGGACCTGAGGCCACATTGACCCCGCGTGAGCTTCACCCCGGTTTAGCCTCTGGAGCGATGTCCCTCAGCAGAACAGACTTTTAAAAGTCCCGATTTTTGTGCTCCGTTGCTCCGCCGCTTGCCGGGAGCCGGCCCCTCCCCCGGGGTCTATCTTCCCATCGCTTTGGATTCACTTCTCCACCAGTCCTATCTTTCAGAAAGTGGTTGATTTTCTGTTTGTAGAATTTCTGTTCTTCTTCTCTTCAATCTCCCGTTGGATTTGTAGGTGTTTGCAATCTTTAGATAAGCTATCTAGCTGATCTCCTGCTAGCTGAAGTAGTCTCAGCCTGCTACTTCTCCGCCATCTTGACTCCTCTTCCCTGCTTTTTCTTTCTTCACTGAGGTGAAATTCATGTAACATAACATTAAGCATTTTAGAGTGAGCAGGTCCATTGTATTTAGTGCAGTCAGCATGGTGTACAACCACCACTTGTATATAATTCCAAAGCATTTTCATCACCCAAAAGGAATGATGAGTTCCTGGCAGCTGACCATCTTTTCTGTCTCTGTGGACTTACTTATAATGGATACTTCATATGAATGGAACATTATAATATGGGACCTTTTGTGCATGGCTTTTTTCACTTAGTGTACCATTTTCCACTTGCAGCCGCAGTGTAGGATGTCTCAGCATTTCATACCTTTTTATAGATGAAGAATATTCTACTGTATGGATCTGGTTTTGAGAACAGACTTCCATTAATTCTTGGCTTCAGGCAGGCAAGAAACTTAGCCTCTCTAAGTCTCAGTTTTCTGAAATCTACAATGAGGACAGTTACACGAATTTGGACCCCCATGTCCCAGGGTTGTGTGTAGAAAATGTGAGAAAGCACATGAAAATGCCTGCTACTTGATCAGCCCAATGGCAGGTGCCAGACCCAGAGCCCTATCTACCCCTGGGAGCAGAGCTGGAGGGAAGGGCTGAGGGTTGTAGAAAGAAGTCCACCTGGGAAGAGAGATCAAGGGTCTAATGGTGGATGTCTATGCAAAATGTCAACATCAGAAAAACCCAGCAGAAAGAAATGCAGTGTCACATTGATGGCTGGAATACAGCCTCATGGTATCTAGGAATGGCTACATTCAGACATTGCCACAAAGAGACGAGACAGCCCTCTTTGGCGATTAGTGGCAGGCCTGCCATCTTAACGAAGAACAAGTGGGAGGTGTCATCCAAGTCGGGGCTCTTGTCTCCAAGAAAGCAGACACACAGTAAGTTATGGGATGTGAGAGAACAAAGTAGACCGTGTAGTCAAAAAGAGGTTGCCGAGATGGTCTATCTCTAAGATTCACTGATGCCGGAGTTTACTTGAACTAGAGTTTACATCTTGCCCTGGGGGCAAGATTGATTCCCCCAAATTCCCTCCTCAGAAAGGAGAGGGGAGCCCTGGGGCAGTGAGGCTGGACATTTACCTGGATAGCATTTTATATAGAGATTCGTGTGATATGTGGCCAAGGGCTTATTCTTTTCTCCCTCATGGCTCTGTGTGTTTCTTCCTCATAAATCTGGGTAGGTTGTGTGTTCATCACATCACAATAACCAGTTCAGGCAGGAATAGGTGAGTAAGACAAACCCTGTTTCCTGCTCCAGGAAGGAACCAGGTATGGAATGCACTAGAGGCTAAGGAGAACTTTCTCCTGGAGGCAGCCACACCAGGAGAAACCAGGAGCCCAGAAGCCTAGTTCCTGAGACAGTCTGGCTGGAAACTCACTCTCCACACCTCTCATCTCAGGAGACATGCTGTGGTAAAACCTGTGGAGAAAAATTATAGAGAACTTGTGATTTTCTAGATGAGATTCTGAGCATCATTACTTTTTTTTTTTTAACTTATGTGAAAGTATTACTTTGACAACAATCAAATTAGAATGTTATGTAAGCAAGGTTAACCACCAAAAGCATATAGTGAATATTTTATGTTTATCTATATTTATTTAAAATTTATATATTATTAAAATATATATAGGATTTAATATATAAAAATATGTTAATATATTATATATATTATGTTGTTAAATATGTAAAATCTTTATGTTATTAAACTATGTTTATGAGTAAAGTAAAAAGCAACTTAATCTAACAAAGGAATAAAAAGAGAAAAAATAAGACAACATAGTAGAGATAAGACAAAATATAATGATCATAAAATCCAAAACTATCAAAAATTGGCAATATTAAATATTAAATATCCATAATCAATAATAGTAATAGAAATACTCTCAGACTGAAAATATCTTCACGATTAAATAATCTGGAAAAATAGAAGATAAAGATTAGCAAAAACTACATCATATTAATGTAATAACAACTGTAAAAAATCCTTAGCTTTGTCCATTATTTAGCTATTATTTTATAAGTACAATTATAGAATAATAAAAGGCCTATAATTCCTTTAGATTATCTAATGACTTAGATATAGTAGGTGTAACTATAGGGGTGCCTAGGTGGCTCATTCAGTTAAACATCCTGCTTTTGATTTTGGCTCAGGTCAAGGTCTCAGGTCACAAGGTCTCAGAGTCTCATGGACCTCAGTCTCCATGCTTAGCGGGTAGTCGGTTTCAGGATTCTCTCTCTCCCCCAGCCTCTCCCCGCACTCACACACACACTCTCTCTCTCTCTCAAATAAGTTAAAAAAAAAAAAAAAAGAATACTTATTATTTATACCAACCCCCCCAAATCCACAATCTCAGCATCAGAGGGGAAGTAGTTGAATGAAGGGGAGGTACTGACTTTGTCTCATTGTTTAGGAATCATGTGTTTAATAGCTCCTTTGCTTCCAAAAACTACTCTTCTGTTGCTGGTTATGTCTGCAATGGAATTTGCTGAGCAGGACAACTTTGCTTTTATGGGCATTCACTTGTGGGACAGTTAATAATATCCTGTGCCTGCCCCCTCACTCAGCTGTGACAAGACTGCTCAGGAGACTCAATCCGAAGGCCTCTGTGCTCCTCTCTGGGTAATTATGATCTGCACCCCCTGACAGATGAAATAAGCCTTCTAACTTAGACCAACCTTGTGACCACAGCTTGGACCCATTATCCTGTTGCTGTCATTTATCCTTCAATCATATTATGCTTAATCAGCTGTTTGGAGTCTGATATTATTAGCTAAGCTGCACACATGTACTTGAATCAGAGATGGTCAGCCTAGCTACACATTCCCCTGATGGAATGCAAACTTGGTTTTTTGGTGATTCTGATTTCTGAGACAACTGCATTCTCCACCTCTTAAACCCACTCATTCTCTGAGGCTCTCAGATGGTTACATCTTAAATTTGATGATAATTACAACTACCCTTAAACTAAGCACCTACCATATACTAGATATGTCAGTTACAATATTTATCTTTTATTGATGGCTTACTATGTGCCAGTCATTGTTCCGAATACTTCACATGTATTATCTCATTGAATCTTCCCCACAGTTCCATGCCCTGGTATGGAACTGCACCAATTCCATATTAATGACGATAAAACTGGAGCCCAGGGAGGTTATATAACTTGCCCAAATTTACATAACTAGCATATACTAGCAGTAGATTGGAATCCATGGAGTCTGGTTTCTGAAGTCCATTCTTGACCGCTAAACTATACTGTTTTGCCTAACAAATACCATCTCAGAGGTAATAAGGGAACAGATCTGATAGGACTGTATTAATAAGGACTTCGGCTTTTATTTAGAATGAGATGGAGGATCCACCCCGAGTCATAGACAGTGACCCGACCTGACCAGTGAGAGGGATGGACACAGATTGGAGGGGGAGCTGCAGTGAGGGCAGAGAGACCACTTGGGAGTTTTTGCAATATTCCAGTGAGAGATTTTGGTGTTTTCGACCAGAGCGTGTAGGATTGCAGCAGTATCTATTTTCAGAGAAGTTCTTATTTTATTTAATTTTATTTATTTTAAATTCTAATATAACTAACATACAGTGTTATATTAGTTTCATGTGTACAATATAGTGATTCAGCACTTCCATACAACACCTGGTTCTCATCACAGCAAGTGCCTTTCTTAAACCCCATCATTTATTCTGCCCATCCCCCTACTTGCCTCCCCTCTGGTAACCATCAATTTGCTCTCTAGAGTTAAGAGTCCGTTTCTTGGTTTGGTTCTCTCTTTTTTTCCTTTGCTCATTTTTTTTGTTTGTTTCTTAAATTCCACATACAAGTGAAATCATATGGTATCTCTCTTTCTCTGACTGACTTATTTCACTCAGCATTATACTCTCTAGCTCCATCCATGTAGTTGCAAATGGTGAGATTTCATTCTTTTTTATGGCTGAATAATATTCCATTTTATTATTTCTTTAAATTTATTTTTTTTTTTTTTTTTTTTTAATTTTTTATTTTTTATAAACATATATTTTTTATATACATATATTTTTATCCCCAGGTCTGTGAATCACCAGGTTTACACACTTCACAGCACTCACCAAATCACATACCCTCCCCAATGTCCATAATCCCACGCCCTTCTCCCCAACCCCCTCCCCCCGGCAACCCTCAGTTTGTTTTGTGAGATTAAGAGTCACTTATGGTTTGTCTCCCTCCCAATCCCATCTTGTTTCATTTATTCTTCTACCCACTTAAGCCTCCATGTTGCATCACCACTTCCTCATATCAGGGAGATCATATGATAGTTGTCTTTCTCTGCTTGACTTATTTCGCTAAGCATGATACGCTCTAGTTCCATCCATGTTGTTGCAAATGGCAAGATTTCATTTCTTTTGATGGCTGCATAGTATTCCATTGTGTATATATACCACATCTTCTTGATCCATTCATCTGTTGATGGACATCTAGGTTCTTTCCATAGTTTGGCTATTGTGGACATTGCTGCTATAAACATTCGGGTGCATGTGTCCCTTTGGATCACTACATTTGTATCTTTAGGGTAAATACCCAATAGTGCAATTGCTGGGTCATAGGGCAGTTCTATTTTCAACATTTTGAGGAACCTCCATGCTGTTTTCCAGAGTGGCTGCACCAGCTTGCATTCCCACCAACAGTGTAGGAGGGTTCCCCTTTCTCCGCATCCTCGCCAGCATCTGTCATTTCCTGACTTGTTGATTTTAGCCATTCTGACTGGTGTGAGGTGATATCTCATTGTGGTTTTGATTTGTATTTCCCTGATGCCGAGTGATATGGAGCACTTTTTCATGTGTCTGTTGGCCATCTGGATGTCTTCTTTGCAGAAATGTCTGTTCATGTCTTCTGCCCATTTCTTGATTGGATTATTTGTTCTTTGGGTGTTGAGTTTGCTAAGTTCTTTATAGATTCTGGACACTAGTCCTTTATCTGATATGTCGTTTGCAAATATCTTCTCCCATTCTGTCAGTTGTCTTTTGATTTTGTTAACTGTTTCCTTTGCTGTGCAAAAGCTTTTGATCTTGATGAAATCCCAGTAGTTCATTTTTTCCCTTGCTTCCCTTGCCTTTTGCGTTGTTCCTAGGAAGATGTTGCTGCGGCAGAGGTCGAAGAGGTTGCTGCCCGTGTTCTCCTCAAGGATTTTGATGGATTCCTTTCGTACATTGAGGTCCTTCATCCATTTTGAGTCTATTTTTGTGTGTGGTGTAAGGAAATGGTCCAATTTCATTTTTCTGCATGTGGCTGTCCAATTTTCCCAGCACCATTTATTGAAAAGGCTGTCTTTTTTCCATTGGACATTCTTTCCTGCTTTGTCGAAGATTAGTTGACCATAGAGTTGAGGGTCTATTTCTGGGCTCTCTATTCTGTTCCATTGATCTATGTGTCTGTTTTTGTGCCAGTACCATGCTGTCTTGATGATGACAGCTTTGTAATAGAGCTTGAAGTCCGGAATTGTGATGCCACCAACGTTGGCTTTCTTTTTCAATATCCCTTTGGCTATTCGAGGTCTTTTCTGGTTCCATATAAATTTTAGAATTATTTGTTCCATTTCTTTGAAAAAGATGGATGGTACTTTGATAGGAATTGCATTAAATGTGTAGATTGCTTTAGGTAGCATAGACATTTTCACAATATTTATTCTTCCAATCCAGGAGCATGGAACATTTTTCCATTTCTTTGTGTCTTCCTCAATTTCTTTCATGAGTACTTTATAGTTTTCTGAGTATAGATTCTGTGTCTCTTTGGTTAGGTTTATTCCTAGGTATCTTATGGTTTTGGATGCAATTGTAAATGGGATTGACTCCTTAATATCTCTTTCTTCTGTCTTGCTGTTGGTGTAGAGAAATGCAACTGATTTCTGTGCATTGATTTTATATCCTGACACTTTACTGAATTCCTGTATAAGTTCTAGCAGTTTTGGAGTGGAGTCTTTTGGGTTTTCCACATATAGTATCATATCATCTGCGAAGAGTGATAATTTGACTTCTTCTTTGCTGATTTGGATGCCTTTAATTTCCTTTTGTTGTCTGATTGCTGAGGCTAGGACCTCTAGTACGATGTTGAATAGCAGTGGTGATAATGGACATCCCTGCCGTGTTCCTGACCTTAGCGGAAAAGCTTTCAGTTTTTCTCCATTGAGAATGATATTTGCGGTGGGTTTTTCATAGATGGCTTTGATGATATTGAGGTATGTGCCCTCTATCCCTACACTTTGAAGAGTTTTGATCAGGAAGGGATGTTGTACTTTGTCAAATGCTTTTTCAGCATCTATTGAGAGTATCATATGGTTCTTGTTCTTACTTTTATTGATGTGTTGTATCACATTGACTGATTTGCGGATGTTGAACCAACCTTGCAGCCCTGGAATAAATCCCACTTGGTCGTGGTGAATAATCTTTTTAATGTACTGTTGAATCCGATTGGCTAGTATTTTGTTGAGTATTTTCGCATCTGTGTTCATCAAGGATATCGGTCTATAGCTCTCTTTTTTGGTGGGATCCTTGTCTGGTTTTGGGATCAAGGTGATGCTGGCCTCATAAAATGAGTTTGGAAGTTTTCCTTCCATTTCTATTTTTTGGAACAGTTTCAGGAGAATAGGAATTAGTTCTTCTTTAAATGTTTGGTAGAATTCCCCCGGGAAGCCGTCTGGCCCTGGGCTTTTGTTTGTTTGGAGATTTTTAATGACTGTTTCAATCTCCTTACTGGTTATGGGTCTGTTCAGGCTTTCTATTTCTTCATGGTTCAGTTGTGGTAGTTTATATGTTTCTAGGAATGCATCCATTTCTTCCAGATTGTCAAATTTATTGCCGTAGAGTTGCTCATAGTATGTTCTTATAATAGTTTGTATTTCCTTGGTGTTAGTTGTGATCTCTCCTCTTTCATTCATGATTTTATTTATTTGGGTCCTTTCTCTTTTCTTTTTGATAAGTCGGGCCAGGGGTTTATCAATTTTATTAATTCTTTCAAAGAACCAGCTCCTAGTTTCGTTGATTTGTTCTATTGTTTTTTTGGTTTCTATTTCATTGATTTCTGCTCTGATCTTTATGATTTCTCTTCTCCTGCTGGGCTTAGGGTTTCTTTCTTGTTCTTTCTCCAGCTCCTTTAGGTGTAGGGTTAGGTTGTGTACCTGAGACCTTTCTTGTTTCTTGAGAAAGGCTTGTACCGCTATATATTTTCCTCTCAGGACTGCCTTTGTTGTGTCCCACAGATTTTGAACCGTTGTATTTTCATTATCATTTGTTTCCATGATTTTTTTCAATTCTTCTTTAATTTCCCGGTTGACCCATTCATTCTTTAGAAGGATACTGTTTAGTCTCCATGTATTTGGGTTCTTTCCAAACTTCCTTTTGTGGTTGAGTTCTAGCTTTAGAGCATTGTGGTCTGAAAATATGCAGGGAATGATCCCAATCTTTTGATACCGGTTGAGTCCTGATTTAGGACCGAGGATGTGATCTATTCTGGAGAATGTTCCATGTGCACTAGAGAAGAATGTGTATTCTGATGCTTTGGGATGAAATATTCTGAATATATCTGTGATGTCCATCTGGTCCAGTGTGTCATTTAAGGCCTTTATTTCCTTGCTGATCTTTTGCTTGGATGACCTGTCCATTTCAGTGAGGGGAATATTAAAGTCCCCTACTATTATTGTATTGTTGTTTATGTGTTTCTTTGATTTTGTTATTAATTGGTTTATATAGTTGGCTGCTCCCACGTTGGGGGCATAGATATTTAAAATTGTTAAATCTTCTTGTTGGACAGACCCTTTGAGTATGATATAGTGTCCTTCCTCATCTCTTATTACAGTCTTTGGCTTAAAATCTAATTGATCTGATATAAGGATTGCCACTCCTGCTTTCTTCTGATGTCCATTAGTGCTTGGGATTCTTATACAAGTCTGTCCTAACTCTGAACTGAAGATCCCAACATCATCTTTGCAAAGTTTTTGCCCACGAAAGATTAAAATTGTTACCACCTCCTTTCAAGAACTTAACCCATGGAAAGGTGAACGCTTGGTAGAATATTTAAAACATAGCAGAGCTGTCTGCTCTGGAATTTAGCATAGTCTGGCTTCTTAGTTGTGGATCTGGGGTGCAATACAAAAGGGAATATAGTGTGAGGTACCACGGGAGTGGGATGAAGCAAACAAGCAGGCCCCTGCTGAAATTATGGGGTCATGTTTGCCAGATTTATCCTACGATCCATATTTCATGTGGATATAAAGCAGCCCAGCAGTGCTTTCATGAAGCCTGGGTGACTCTCCAGAGGAGAGTTGTAAGACCATCAGAGAAAGAGAGGTTATTCTCCCTCCAATGTACGAGGAAGTACTGATCTAAGTAATGCCTGCCCTCCACCTGAGTTCTTATGGAGACTGTGGTTTCTGGCACCTCTAAAGCAGACGTCATTTTTTGCCAGAACCTATGCTTACCCACATGCAGTTAAAATCATCTTTAAATTTTGAAAGAACTTCACAAAAATGGCTGCTTTAGATGCTGCATGAAATACAGAAGTGTGTGACATGGAAGTACCTGTGATCTAAAAGGGAGTAAGTCATGTATTTATTAGAAGTAGCACAAGGGGGCGCCTGGGTGGTTCAGTTGGTTGAGCGACTGAGTTTGGCTCAGGTCATGGATCCCTGGGGCCGGGTGGTGGGGGGGGGGGCGGTCTGCTTCTCCCTCTGACCTTCCCCTTCTCATGCTCGCTCACTCTCATTCTCTTTCTCTTTCTCAAATAAATAAATAAAATATTTTTTTAAAAAAAGTAGCACAAGGTAAGGAGAGGTCAATAACAATATCAAGTGTCAACAGAAGAAATGTCAAAAGATTACAGATAAGTGATAGAGAAAATAATAGTCTTTTTCAGTTCAGAATGGTGAGCAGTCACTAGATGGAATGGCTTCAATAGGCTTTATGGAAAAAGTGGGACTTAAAGGCTGAGTTTGTGAGGGTTTCAGTGAACAAATTCTGAATATGTTTTGAATCTTCTTTTTTCCCCTGCAAGATTCATTCTTACTTATTTTCATAGAACTTGCATTTTACAGGGTCACCTTCTCGGGTAAAGGAAAGTTTCAAGAAAGGGAAAATGGCAGCAATTATGAAATTCTGCATTTCTCACTGTTGAAACTCTAATTCATTACATCCTAGAGACAGCTGAATCCTAATGTGGCAGTCCCACAAAACTGCTTCCGGACTCTGACCTCACCAAGGCTGGGAGAGAGAGACTTCTTTCATAAGGTGGATGCCTTTTCATTGAATATGAAATAGTGCGAGGAATCACCCATCATTTTGATCATTACCCGAGTCAGTGAACATGACTGATGAACAAGAGACAAAGCTGTTCCAGTACCGCTGTGTATGTTCATGCAAGACTGGTAGCATCATTTTTCTGCCGTCTGTAAGACTATTTCATAGACTGGAGGCTCAGAAAACTGCTGAAGGCAGAACCCTTGCCAATGAAGCGGAGAAAGTATGCTGCTTATTCCTCTCTCCCCACTGGATATGGAAGAGCAAATGTGATCTGCGTATACCAAGAGGAATGCTAAATAGAGCTAGGGAAGTGAAGACTCATGAAACTGGAAAAATATAATTAAACTGTTGAAGGAGGAAAAGACAATGCTTTGTGCAAAGGTGAATTGGGGCAAGTTGGAGAAGGGTGCATACAGCTGGTGAGGAGTGAGGAGGTCAGGGGTGCATTCTAAATGGAGCAGAATAGAGTCATCCCCTCACTAGCTTCTAAGTGATTGGATTATGAGACCGTTTCTGGACTTGGTTCGATTGTGTCACTAAAGATATAAAACATAATTTCAAAACATCTTGGACAAAGGTTGGCATTATATTCCATAAAATTATCATCAGCATTATAATTACTCTTCAGATTAAAACTTCAGGAAGTCTTTTTACTTCATTTCCCACTTCTTACAACATATGACGTTTAATGTCAAATTGAACTTTTTTCTCATCATGCTAAGAATCTGACATGTAACTTTTCAAATAGTGTGAGTGCATGAAGAGAACATTCAAAGATATAATGTCAAAACTTTGTTTTTATTATTCTAGTGCCGAATAGTTTAAAACCATTTCTATGTAAAAGGTATTGATAATTGAATCCAGCAATACCATCGTACTTTATTTTCCTTTTAGAAATAACTAGCAGTAAGTAAATGAAATAAAATTACTGTATATCAGAACATTATTCATATCAGAAGTGGAATCATATAAATTGCGTTATGAATACCAAGGTGGATACACGTTCTAGAGTATGTTCATCAGGCAGAGGTAAGGATGTGAGATCCAGATAATCATATAAATTAATATTGCTTAAATTATTGTATATACAAATGGTGTTGGGAAAACTGGACAACCACATGCAGAAGAATGAAACTGTACCACTTTCTTACACCACACACAAAAATAAATTCAAAATGGATGAAGGATCTTAATGTGAGACAGGAAACCATCAAAATCCTAGAAGAGAACACGGGCGGAAACTTCTGACCTCAGCTGTAGCAAGGGAAACAAAAGCAAAAAGGAAGTACTGGGACTTCATCAAGATAAAAAGCTTCTGCACAACAAAGGAACAATCAGCAAAACTAAAAGGCAGTCTATAGAATGAGAGAAGATATTTGCAAAGGACATATTTGATAAAGGGTTGGTATCCAAGATCTACAAAGAACTTATCAAACTCAACACCCAAAAAACAAATAACCCATTTAAGAAATGGGCAGAAGACATGAAGAGATACTTTTCCAAAGAAGACATCCATATGGCTGACACATGAAAAGATCCTCAATATCACTCAGCATCAGGGAAATATAAATCAAAACCACAATGAGATATCACCTCATACCTGCCAGAATGGCTAAAATTAACAGCACAAGAAAAAACAGGTATTGGTGAGGATGCAGAAAAAAGGGAATTCTCTTGCACTGCTGGTGGGAATGCAGGCTGGTACAGCCACTCTGGAGAATAGTGTGGAGGTTCCTAAAAAGATAAAAATAGAGCTACCCTAGGACCCAGCAATCACACTACTAGGTATTTGCCCAAAGAATACAAAAATACAGATTTGAATGGATATATACACCCTGATATCTATAGCAGCATTATCAACAATAGCCATACTATGGAGAGAGCCCAAATGTCCATCAACTGATGAATGGATATAGAAGATATCTATCTATCTATCTATCTATATATATATAGATATATATCTATATCTTTATATATGACTCAGCCATTAAAATGAATGAAATCTTGCCATTTGCAATGACGTGGATGGAGCTAGAATGTATTATGCTAAGTGAAATAAGTGAGTCAGAGAAAGACAAATACTATACGATCTCACTCATGTGTGGAATTTAAGAAAGAAAACACATGGGGCACCTGGCTGGCTCAATGGGTTAATCCTCTGCCTTCAGCTCAGGTCAAAATCTCAGGGTCCTGGGATCAAGCCTCACATCAGACTCTTTGTTTGGTGGGGAGCCTGTTTCTCCCTCTCTCTTTGCCTGCCTCTCTGCCTACTTGTGATCTCTCTTTCAAATAAATAAATAAATAAAATATTTTTTAAAAAAGAAAGAAAGAAAACACATGGACATATGGGAAAGTGGAAAAGGAAAAAAAGGGGAGAGGGGAACAAGCCATAAGGCACTCTTAATGATAGAGAACAAACTTAGGGTTGATGGAAGGTGGGTCGGGATGGGCTAGTTGGGTGATGGGTATTAAGGAATGCAATTGTGATGAGCACTGGGTATCGTTCCCAAGTAATGAATCACTGAATTCTACTCCAGAAACCAATATTGCACCGTATATTAACTACCTAAAATTTAAATTAAAATAAATGAATAAATTAAAAAATATATTGTATATAACAATCAGCTTATGGTTTATATCCTCAGAAGACAGAGATAAATGAAAAGCACCAAGACATTATAACCACTATTCCAAATTGAAGTCAATTCCTAAACTCAAAAATGGTTGTTTTTTGTTTTGTTTTGTTTTGTTTTAAAGATTTTATTTATCTATTTGACAGAGATCACAAGTAGGCAGAGAGGCAGGCAGAGAGAGAGGAGGAAGCAGGCTCCCCGCTGAGCAGAGAGCCCAATGCGGGGCTCCATCCCAGAACCCTGCGATCATGACCCGAGCTGAAGGCAGAGGCTTTAACCCACTCAGCCACCCAGGAGACCCCAAAAATGTTTTTAAAAACGTCATGTTCTGGTGCTGTGAAGTGTGTAAACCTGGCGATTCACAGACCTGTATCCCTGAGGTTAATAATACATGTTTATAAAAAAATTAAAAAAATTTAAAAACAAAATAAAACAAACCATCATGTTAACTGTGCATTCATGTATTACCAAATTTGTTGATTGCCTTCTTATGTGCCAGGCGCTATGACAGAAAAGGAATTATTAAATATTACAAAGTAGTTAATCTTATAACTAATAAACAGTGGGAAGAGCCTTGGGCTGGGTGTCTAAATGTGGCTCTTCCCTCATCTGGCTTAGAGACCTTTGGAAGGTTACTTAATCTCACCCTAAGTCATAGTTCCTTATCTGTAAACTAGATTATATCTAAAATTGCTTTGCAGCTCTAAATTGCCATGTTTTTATGAATAACAATTTTGCATTGATTTTTAAATAAGTTATGGTTGAATAAAATCATAGGACAAGTTAGAAATTTTGGTTAGGCTTTGATGCTAATGAAACCATGCTCATAACTTTCATTTTGATCTAAGTTCTAGAACAATCTCATACCAGGTCCTACTGACCAGCTTTGCAGAAATTCAAGGTTAGGGCATGGGTGTGATAGATAAGTGGCAATTCAACTGGGAGCCCAAGCCCTATGAGATAGCACCATACTTTCATCTTTGAAGACCAAAGGACAACACTAAGATTCATTGATTCCTATTGATTTTCCATTATAGACACTAGTAGAAAGTCTCTCCAGGAACTGGTAAAAGGCAGAAAGTGTAACCAGGACAATTGTGCTTTTGTTTGCTACCTTGAAAAGACGCTAACAGTTTGAGAAGCTGAAGAAACCTGTAGAAAGGACTTTCTCTAATTAAAGATGGAAAGTGTGCTCCTATGTCCTGAGTAGCAGATCTTGTAGCCAGTTTGGGGAGAAAAGAAGGCATAGGCATTGTGTATTATTCAAAGCCAGTTTTTGTTCAGATTCCCAAGCAAGAGATATTTATTTTGTGCCTCGTATGTACTTGACACACTTCTAGCAAAGGGGATACCACAAGAAGTTCCACTTGGTGGAGCCTACAGTCTTATAGAGTAACTAAGAGACATGACTTCAGGTGCAGAGAAGGTTACGAAAACTATGCAATCGTGTAATGGTATATAAAGTGCAAGGGAGAAGGGAGGAAAGCAGTAATAAAAAAAAACTAAGGGCCCCTGAGAAAGTGATATTTGAGATGGGGCGTGAGCGGAGAGAAGAAGACAGTCTTGCAAGAGTTGGGAAAATGTGTTTTAAGGGAATAGCCCAGAGAGGGGACTCTGGAATGTTCAAGGAACAGAAAGAAAGTTCAAGTGAATGGAACCCAGGGGATAAGAAGAAAAGACAACTTGAGGTACTTGCAGGCTGTAGAAAAGACTTTCAAATTGTTTCAATTGGATTGGGAGGCCATTGAGAGTTTTAAGCAAGAAGTAACACGATTTACATTTTTAGAAGATGACTATGGTTGCTGTGTATGTGTATTGGGAAAAGTAAACTTTATAAAGAAAAGTTTCTTTACTAAAAAATAAATAAAATAAAATCTGATTTAAAACATTTGCTCTATTGGCATATGTGTCTGCATATCACGCATCTTTAATAAAAGCTGAATTGGGTATGTTTCTTATTTGACTGTTCTGTAACCCATGTTGTAAAAACAAGCTCCAAGGGAAGGAGTGACAGTAAGTAATGCCCAAAGGACGGCCCAGGATAGATGGGTGGGGAGGGGCATGGCAGGGCGGGGCAGGGCATGGTAGGGTTGACTGGGAAGGGGGTCACGTGGGAGAGAAGAATGGGAGGGAATGGATAGCACAAGAAAAGATATCTCAGAACAAATTAAAGATTGGTAATCAAAAATATGATTTATGGCAAGATGCAGAAAGAAGGAACCCAGATAAATAATTAATCTTATCTTGTTAAAACAGTAATATGGAATAATAACAGGAAATGGATTTGTATTTTCTAGAGACAGTATAATGTCTTTTCTGAGTTTGCTTAACTTATCGGATCAAGATTTAGAGGAGCCCAGGGAAGTAAGAGATGCTAATAAACATCTAGGTTTTTTCATGAAGGACTAGAGCCAGTATGCTAATATGGGTGTGTTTATCTTTCACTAAATACTAAATAACATAGTTTCAGGAAAATGCACAAAACAAAATAAGAAAAACAACACAAAAAACTGCAAAAGAATTTTCCCAGAATCTTATATGGGAAAATCAAAGAAAATGATTTTTTTTTTTTAACACTTTGATTTATGTGTCCTGGGCTTTTATTTATGTGTATATTTTTACAGCAGGTATTTCATGTTATACATGTCATTCTTTTGTCCGCCTTTATCACTTAACATATATAAACAGAGATTACATTTTGTCCATTTTCTTTTTTCTTACGATGTCTGTATTTGTTATTAAAACACTCAAATACAACATTACAATAAAAATTGGTTAGTATTTTAGAGTGAAAAAGTGGTAAAATGTTGTTATATAGACTTAGTCCAATTTTTAAATTTATAATTTTGGGGGCGGGGGCGGGATTAGAGGGAGAGAGAGAGGAAGAGAGAGAATCTTATGCAGACTCCACCCCACAACCCTGAGATCATAACCTGAGCCAAAATCAGGAGTCACACGTGTAATTGACTGAGCCACCCACATGCCCTTAAATTTATAATTTAAAAAGGAAATTTGTTTTTCCTTAACTTTAATTTTTTTTGTGATTATCATTTTATCTACTCGTTCTATGTGTACATCTTCTATGAATTTGGCACCATGAGGTATAGTTTGGAGAATACAAAGAGACTGAAAAACATAGCGAATGACCCTAACCTCAATATATTATATGGGGGAAAAGGCATAAATATGTCAAGTCAGTAAAAACAACTCAAAACAGCAAATGAGTAAGTGGAAGACAGTGTGCAACACACATTCTGCAGCACTTTGGAATACAGATAAGCTAATTCCATGAAAGTAAAGTTAGTTTCTTTAGTCAAACACATTTGTGTGCAGACATTACACCAAATACTGTGACCACAAACAAGCGAGAGATAAAATCCTGAAGATCTAGAGCTATGCCGTCCACTAGAGTAACCCCTTGCTAAGTGTAGAGCACCTGGAATGTGGTCAGTCCAAATTGAGATGCGTTGTAAGCATAAAATACACTAAATTTTGATAGTATGGACAAAATGTAAAATATTTTATTAATTTTTCTATTGAGTACATTTTTATAATGACAATGTTTTGTTTTATAAAATGACAATGTTTTGTTTATATTTAAATAAAGTATATGACTAAAATTAGTTTCACCTGTTTCTTTTTCATTTTTTAATGTAGCTACTAGAAAATTGGAAGTTACATATATGGCTCACATTTTACTTCTATTAATCAGTGCTGCTCTGGATTTTAAAAATCTGAAACAGGAAAATGGCAAACAGGTAAGAGAGGCTGAGATGGTCAAGCACTTACCATCCACCCAGCAATGTGTGAAGGGGAGGGACGAGTCTTGGCTGATGCCATAAAGAACTGTAATTCTCAAATTTAAAAATAAAACATGGAAAGGGGTGAGGAGATACCATGTTCTTGTGGGAGACGGATGATACTCTGCTTCAGACAAACCTGAATTGCAGGTGATGGTGGGATATGCTGGTGGACACAGACTGGCATCATTTTGACCTTGAATCTCAGGAGAAAATTTGGATGGGTGATGAAATTTGGGGGTTTTCTGGGTAGATGTCATCGTTAAGTTATTCAAGGCGGGGAGAGAGAGAAGGGAAACTGTCTGACATGCGGAGGAACTACATTTAGAGGAAAAGAGGAGAAGACATTAAGAAGACAGAATGCGGAGAGAAGAACCAAGGCAACGGAATGTCATTGGAGCTGAGGGAAGAGGACAGTTGAAGGCAAGGAAAGGTTCGTTCTTTTTTGCTCTGCCCTTTTGTTTATATTCATTCAGTCTTCATTCACCACATACTTAATAAACACCCGCTCTAGGTCAGGTATTGTGAGCCTTGCTGGAGACACAGCAAGAAACACTGGTGGTCAAAAAAGAGTGTGGTGTCGGGGGAGGAGGCTGTGGCGGCGGAAAAGCAAATGTAGAGATTATAAAGCTTTCACAAATGACACTCAGTCACCACAGCCATCAGTGTATTGTAGCACCAAAAAGAGCATAAACTAATCAAAGACAGCATATATAAAGCATATAAGGAAGTTAATCTAATATTTAATTATATTTATGTTTGCCATAAATACGCTTTTCCTTACATTTGTTTCTAGAGTATTTATGTTTGCCATAAATATACTTTTCCTTACATTTGTTTCTGGAGTATTCTGAAGTGCAAATAAAATGACCTCTGGAAAACAGCCATAGCACAAAGCAGGTGCTCAGCCTCAGCACCCAAGATTGTTGCATTAGATAATGCACGAGGAGGCTGTCCTATGCTTTGTAGGCTCTTTAGCCTGATCCAGGGCCCCTTCCCACTAGAGCCTAATGTCAATCCTCTCACTTTCCCTCCCTGAGGCTTGACATTCAGAGATGTTGCCAGATATTTCCAGATAAGCCCAGAGGGGAGGGCAAAATTGTCCATGGTTGACAACTACCAGCCTGAAGTAGAAAATCCACAATTAAATAAAACTAATCTGTTGGATAATGGAAACTAGCTAAAATCATGGTGGAGGGTAATTCCTTCAACTTTTGATAGCTAAAGGAATTGAATTTAATTTCTTATTCAGGTAAGACTCCATTCGTAGTGTGGAGATGGGAAGTGGTATGTGGTTGTTGGGAGGCTGAGACATCTTGCCTCTTGTGACTCTTCATTTCCAGTATATGATTTTCCAGATTTCCATGGATGTCAACATGTAGCTGGCAGGCCAAGGAAGAGAGTGTGGAACCACACAGGTGGTATTTATGCACCAGGTCTGAAGAGAAGTCTATTAGCTAAAATAGAATTACATTTCCACAGTAAAGAAGACTGAGAAGTGTTGCCGCACTGTGAACCCAGAAGGAAAGGGATATATGCTTCACGAACAACTAGCCAGTCACTGCCAATAAGCCACAATTAGCTTGGACCTCAAATGTCATTTTGTCCTTAATTATCAGATTTGAGTGTCTACATGAGTCGAATTGATAAAACTGTTAGTTAAGTCTCCGTATGTCTTATTGCCATGTGCTGACACTGTTTTGTTTTTTTTTTTTTAATGATTTTATTTGTTTATTTGAGAGTGAAAGTATGAGCAGGGGGGAGGGGCACAGGGAGGAGGAAGCTCCCCACCCAGCAGGGAGTGAGGGGCTCTGCTCCAGGACCCAGATCGTGACCTGAACTAAAGCTTAACCAACTGAGCCACCCAGGAGCCCCTGCGGACACCACTGCACTGGAGTTGGGAGTTTTGAGTTTCGGTTGCTAAAGGAAGGCAACAAAACAAGTACGGGCTTCTCTGCCAAATGACACACACTTAATACGCAAACAATTTTATAAGCATTTGGGCAAATGAACACCGCTGACCTTCAGAGAGATGCAGGATAGAATGTTAGGTGTTATGACTACAATCACAGATCGGATGGGAACTTGAACATACAGCCAGAGTTATGCCAGGAAAGCAGCATGGCCGATTCTTGATATGGGGGTGAGTATACTTACTCCACGTCTATAACGCTGTAGCTGAGACTCGTGAACCCATCCATCATCAACAGAACAAAATAGCCTTTAATAAAATCATCTGTGGTGATAACTCACTGAGCTCCTGAAATCTATGACTCACTTGAAAAATAGAGTAACAATTAGTTTGCATTAAACAGCATTTGGGCAGGACACTTCTCAAGCTTCTTTTTTATTCTTTCACTATTCTGATAATTGTGGTCATTTAACTAATAAGCAAGGCAGTACATGTACTACCTAGATCTCAAATCTGATTTCTCAGCACTGCCGGGCCAGAGGAGCACCCTCAGGGCAGCAGAGGGCACAAAGTCGTGCAAGATCCACATCCACCTCAGTTCAGGGCACGTTGAGCAGGGGGTTCTCCCAACCACCTGATAGGCTTGACGATAAATAGGCATGTCTTCCATGTTGGACCTTGTAGCACATTTTTCTTTGAAACAATATTGTGGTTTGTTGCCTAGGCTAGTTGCAGGATCTACACAGTCTATAATGTAAGCAAGATACAAAGTTATTCAAGGAGGAGTCTGGATGAACCCATAAATAGTACTAAATTCTTTTTGTTGGATTTGGAGGCAGCATGATGTGGTAAGTAGCAGCTGGGGCTCATAATAACTAACTCATAGAATTGCCGGATGCATTAAAAAGACAGCAAATAAAAGACATCTGGCAGCAAGTATGTACCATGGAGGTTGGTTCTGTGTCATTCCATTTTCTTCTTCTTTCTTTCCACCTGAATGCAATTACTTTTCCTTACATTTGTTTCTAGAGTATTCTGAAGTGCAACCAAATGATCCTTGGAAAATAAAATAAAAATATATCCTCCTCATGGTACAGGCCTGTTCAGAACAAAAATCAAGTTAAAATACATACTCAGAGCAAGCAGTGATAAGAAATGAGCATAAACTATCAGCATGTGGCTGAATAATCTTTACAAGTATGTGAAGCTAGAAGGCACTTTGCCTTGGACATGATCTTAGGTTTTTATAAAAATGGCAACAGCAGGTGGCACAGCATTTTTCTTCTATGTATGGACTTTTTTCTGAGCTACTGCACTGGCCCAGCAAAATAAATCCTATAATGAAGGGAGGCCAGGGTGGGGCAGGCATGGCTAGCTGACCACCAAAGACAGGTCCCCTGCTCCTGAACGGTAGAGCTGTTGCTGTCTGCCTGTCTCTTTGCTTTCAAGAGGAGTCATGGGACGAGTTCTGGGCAATGGTGTGAGTGAAAGCAAAGTGTAAAACAAAAAAGCATACTAAAAATGTGATAAACAAAACCCAGAAGAGATGTCAAGAAAAGAGAACACCAACAGTAGAAACAACATTCCTGTAACTCAGATGGATGACTTTGATCCTTTCAATACAGTTAAAGCCTTTATAACCCTCCAAAGAAAACAACAGTTAAGGATACATTTCATTTGTTAAGATTAATGTGGTAATAAAAAAAAACTTTCAAACTAAAAGCCAGTATTAATAAATAAAAATTGGAAAATTATAGTTTTTTTCTCTGAAAGAAATACTATTCCCAAAGAAAAAAAATAGATCTCATATAATTTTTGTGGGAGATAAACTCTGAAATCATCATTGCTAGTATAATTCATTCAGACCTTTTATAAAATAAAAGAAATAAAAGAATGTCAGGTGAGTTATTTTCCCTATCCCAATGTTATTTTTGGACACTTTTGCAGATAGGAGAAACAAAAGAGAGAAAACATTGCCAAGAATTTTGACACAACAAAGACTGAAGAAAAAAATGTTGAGTGAATTCAGCACATTAGGAAGTTTAAAAACTCAGAATCTAGAGCTACTGTTTAGTGCACTGAGAAAATTTATAAAAACAATTTTGAAATTCTGAGAGCAACAGAAATCTGGACTATGTTATCACTATTATTTTTCTCCTGCTGTTTCTCTATCCTCCGACAGTCTCCCAATGTATTAGTGATATTATATGAATATAATATGAAAGCAGTTTAAAATTATAGAAACAATAAATCCTTTTGTTTTGTTTTCTTTGCTTTTCTGAATATTTTTGAAACCTCTACATTCTAAGAACAAAGTGTTTACATACATGTATTTAAGAGTATTTACTACCATTTTTAATGAATGTCCACATTTTAAAGTTTATCTTAGAATTCCTTGTCCAGTAAATTTTTGTTAAGACTTAAGTGTTTATTGAGTCAATATTAATTTGTTGAATGACTTTAAAAATGAACGGCTGAATAGTGGCCCAGACACTTTTTGAGAGGTAGGTAAAGTGAACTGACTTTTTTTCCAGGGTAATCCAAATGGATAACAGAAATATGATTGTTGGAGTGTCTGGGTGGCTCAGTTGCTTGAGTTTCTGACTCTGGATTTCAGCTCAGGTCATGATCTCAAGATCCTGAGATTGAGTCCCCATTCTGGCTCCGTGCTCAGCAGGGAGTCTGCTTGAGGATTCTCTCCCTTTCCCCCTGCCCCTTCCCCCATCTCTCAAATAATAAACAAATAAATCTGTTTTTAAAAAAAGAAACATGATTGTTGCCTGTGACTAACGAAACCCTTGTGCACATGGGTGATGTGGGTGAGGGAAATCATGAAGACAATCTTTGTACCCCAGAAAGCCCTGCAGAAGGACTCTCAAGTCAGTCTGGAAACAATAAAGAATAGAGAAGGCATAAACTGATTGTTTCATTGACTTTTATTTTTTGTTGAATTATATTTAGATATGTTTTGGAGGTTTCTTTTCATCACCTTCTTTGAAAACCCTTCTTCTTTGCTTCTTGACCTCTTTCTCACTCTTTTCTTCCTCATCTTCCCTGCTGTGTAGCTCTTCACATTGTGTTAGTCTTTGGACAAATTCATTATGAACAACTAACAAAACTTAGATGTGGTGTGCTAAAGATTTTCTGTCCTGATATCTGCAGTTTTTTTCAGCTCTTGGAAAAAGTTTGTTGAGATCACTTAATCTTGAAACCAGCTGAACCATTTAAAACATTTGCCGAGCCCAAATAAAGGATGAAAAATAGGAAATAAGATATAATTGACCAAGATCACACCCAATGTTGCCAGTATGTATTTAATCTCACTGGTCTGCCGAGCCAAATGCTATGGTGCTCATCTTTTCCAATTCCAGCTAAACCTTTACAGTTCGGAAATACCTGGATTGACCATCGGGTTTATCAAACTGATGTGATTGATAATGGCAACCCTGTAGCAAACTGAAGACAAACGGGTTCCCATCCTCCTTGTTCCCCATAGTAAACAGCCTGATTTGCAGATTCTGCTTCTTCTGTGATGACTAGAGCTTGCCATTATTGTTCGTTATTTTGTTGAACCATGGAATTCAGCTCTGATCAACTGATAGGAGTAAAGAGTCAAATAGTCACACTATTGCATTAATTACTGACATTTTTGGAGATATTCCTAGTTCTCCAGGTGAACTGGCAGCACCCCATGTCCATGGAAGGCTCAGTAGCCTCTGGGATAAATGTCATTCTTGGGACCTAACAGAAAAGCTTTAAATTAAAACTCCAAGTGAAAAAGAGACGTCCACATTGTGTATTCAGTATTACGGTATGTCTCTTACATCAATCTACCTGCTTTGGGAAGGAATTAACCAAGAAGTCTCTTACCTCCTCAGGATCAGGTATGATTTCCAGGTCCTCATCTCCAGGGAATCTTTTCCAGTCACTCTTGAAATTTGAACTGAGTTTATCTCAGCATTTTTGGTATATTATGCCCATGAACCCCTCCTAGTCTGGATTTTTGGTGTTCTTTTCCCTCCTTTCTATTTATCCATTCATTTGTTTATTCAATAAGTAGTCAATGAACATTTATGTCATAGGCAGAATAGATATTAGACTTTGCTCCTTGGGTACAAAATAACAACACACATTGTCAAAAGCTCTGGACAGTCAGAGTGTGGTCTAGGATCTATAAAGTACGGCTTTGCGTTCATTCCACAGTCTTGAACCTACTAAGTGCAAACTGACCAGAGGTAGCCTTTTCAACTTAGTTATATCTAATGTAGACTTTTCAACACAGGATTAGCCAATGTAAACTGTTGAATCTGGGTGAGTGCCTACAATAGTTCATTGGTCTCCTTGTAGAAATAGATTCTCTCTCTCTCTCTCTCTCTCTTTCTTTCTCTGTCCTCCATCAGTGACTGCCTTGACCTTTGCTGTGGATTAGATTTGGCTTTCAAGATCAAGTGCCTCCTGCCACAGACTCAATATTTCAGTGTCAATGAGAGGAAGGACAGCAAGTACTGCTGTCATGGAATGCAGTGTCATCAAATTATGAAAGCTAGGGGCTTAATATTTAGTAAACACTAGTATGTTGATCCTAGATGTTTTTAATGCACACGTGGGCTCTGCTACACCCACTTATCTGGCTGGCCGATTTACCTCTACAAGGTCAGCTGAGCCCCATCATACTGATACTGATAAGATGTAGTGCCCTTCACTGGGTGTAGCCCTATGGGTTGGGACTAAGACGCTGTGCTTAGAGCTGGGACTTAGATTCAAAATTTACATAGATGTGTGCATGTGTGTATACTCACATACTACATACTACACATATTACATACTACATTCACTACATGAATTTAAGGTATTTTATTTCTATCAAAATGGTCACATTTAAATAATGGATTATTTTATAGTGGAATTTTTGGCAGAAGAAGGGAGATATTTTGTAGCAGTTGACCATTCTTAATCCCCTTTAAGTGCACTCTATCCCAAAGGTCTAGTCTTTTATTTTATAAAGGGTCTGAATGAATTATACTAGCAATGATGATTTTAGAGTTTATCTCCCACAAAAATTCCAAGAGATCCATTCTTCTTCTTCGGGAATGTTATTTCTTTCAGAGGAAAGAATTATAATTTTCCAAATTTTATTTATTAACATTGGCTGTTTGGTTTGAATTCTTTTTATTATCACATTAATATTAACAAATAAAATTCCACATTTTAAAATGACATTTTCAGTCTAGCCACAAGCATAGGGCTGGTGGTAACATTGCTGTCTTTTCTAGTTGAGGTTGAATTTAAGAGTTTCAGGTGTGTTTGTCCTAACTGAGATTATTTTAGAAATTCTTTCAGTTTAACACAGCTTTATGTACATTTTTCCAAATACTTTTCATTTTAGTCATTATGTTGAGATAACTATGATCCACATTTTCCCTTTCATTTAGTGAAACGCCAGGTGATCGTTCCAATAAAGAGCGGCTTTCTAAAGGACTCAAGCTCAGGAATTTGATTCGCCAAAACTAAACATGCTATGATTTTAAAAAGTCTAGGATTTCTTGCTTCAGAATGTGAAATTAGCAAGTATAAGTGAACCTATTGTAATCGAGAGAAGTATATCCCACTTCCCTTCAATTCTATTTTTCTTACTACTCTTTTCAGCGAGAACAATGGAAATGTACAGAGCAAAATGGACTCTTTTGCTTTTAACTCTTTAGTCCCTGCCCTCCCTCCCTGTTTGTTTAACTGGTAATTCAGAATACTTTAAGGTAGCATTTCTGAGTGTTCCATAGAACACAAGTCTCACAAAAGTTACCTCATCAAAAATGGTCTCTCATCAACTCAATGTAAAAATTATTCAATAGTCTATCCTGTCTGGAGATTCACAATATACATTACCATCTGGAGGCTCTGAAGGAATGGATGGTAATAAAAGAACATTCTTAATTTTACCTAACCCAGCATTGCCTGGTCAGCAAGTATATCTATCAATACCCATGAAATGTACTTTAGGAAATACTGACAAAGATTTTTATAACTACTTAACCCTTCAATATTTCTCCTCTGCAGAGAATGGAGGCATTGTCAGTAGTTATATGGACATTGGACTCAGATGACTTGGGCACAAACTCCGATTCTGCTATTTGCTGACTGCGTGACCTTGTTCAAGTGCCTTAGCCTCTGTAAATGTCAGTCTTCCCATGTCTAAGATGGGCATCAAAACAGTACCAACCTTACAGAGTGGTTGGGAAGACTGAACTAAAAACTTCTATAATGTACTTAGCACAGTGCCTGGCACATAGAAAGCTCTCAAATTTTTTGATAATTATTATTGAATCATTACTGTTAGAGATGGCCTGGGGTTTACACCTTAGCTACTCATGAACATTCAAGTCACTGCTGTGATTTCTGTCTTGCCCTTGTCATTCAGAGGCAACCAGATTTACACAGAGAATAGATCTCCCAACAGGCCAGCTTTCCACATCTGGCATCTGCTGCAAACATGATCTACACATCAAAGTCTAAGGAAGCCAATCTCACTCGGAGGCCAACTGCAGAGATGAGTTTATCTACCCCAGTGTAGTTATTTATCTTCCTTGTGTTCTGTCCTTTCAATCCTTTCCCTTTCTGCCTACTTTTTTTTTTTTTTTTTTTTTTTTAATGCTCTTCAGCTCCAGGACCACTTTGGCTAATTTCACGTTCCCTCCCTCTTCCATCCAGACTGAACGGATTCAGAGTCACTTGGCATTGCTTTGCTAATCCAGCAACTCAACAAATATTCACGGACTACCTCAGTGGTCCTTGAATTTTTATGTATCCCTTTGCGTGTCCAAGCCCAGGGTATGACTTTGGTAAAGACAGAGTCTGAATGTTTATGTAATGGGAGGGGAGAAAAACCGAAAAGAAAATACTTGGCTTCCTTGGCTAGCTACCTGATGAAAAGGCTGAAATCTAAGAAGCCCTGTGGTTAATTAAGAGAGAGAGACTGTGCGCACAACAGGAAGGAGCCTCAGACCCAGTGGCAAAGGTTGAGTTTTTCTATGGCAAGCACACTTCTTCCCCGGAATGCTCTCTCCCTGAAAGCTGCTGACAGGGCTTTGGCAAAGTCTCACCCTCCCGCTCCCTGATAAGCTAAGCCCTATTTTATGTTTAACTCACTCCTGAGGAGGAGGGGAGGGGTGGGGATGCGTGGTTTATAAGGAGCTGCGACAGTCTCCTGGTCAGTCCTCTTCCTCCAGCTCAGCCTCCCCTCTGGAGCCCTTATCCCACCCCCTTGTTTCCGCGTCCCTCCTTGAGTGGCGGGTGGGGAACGGGAACGGAGAGGAAAGAGGCAGGGAGCCAGAGTGGGGTGTGGGAAAAAAACAAAAACAGGCTGCCAAGCCAGGGAATTCCTCGCAATTTGAAAAGGAAGTCAGCTGACTTTCATTAGTTAGGTAACTTTAACATCCTTTTATGCGTAATATTTGACTTTGGAGACAAAAATGAACTTTGCGGAGGAAGAAGACGCTAAGAGGTACTGCATTAAAACGAAACATGTGGCCATAATCTGTGTGGTGGTGGTGGCGGTGGGATTAATAGTAGGACTTTCCGTGGGCTTGACCAGGTGCAGCAGCTCCACGGGGGATGCCGGGCAGGGCCCAGCTCCGGTTCCCTCTGAAGCGCCTTCCCCGGAGAGCCCGCCGGAGGACCAAGGGGTCTGCCCTGCCAGAGAAGACGAAAGTGGAGACTGGAAAAACTTCAGGCTGCCGGACTACATCAACCCAGTGCACTACGACTTGGAGGTGAAGCCCCTGCTTGAGGAGGACACGTACACAGGCAGCGTGACCATCTCCATCAACGTGACCAGCCCCACCCGGTACCTGTGGCTGCACCTGCGGGAGACCAGGATCACCCAGCTCCCGGAGCTGAAGAGGTCCTCCGGGGAGCAGGTGCCAGTCAGGCGGTGCTTCGAGTACAAAAAGCAGGAGTATGTGGTGATGGAGGCAGAAGAAGAGCTTGCGCCGGGCAGTGGCGAGGATGCCTACCTCCTGACCTTGAAGTTCGCTGGCTGGCTGAACGGCTCGCTCGTGGGATTTTACAGAACGACGTATGAGGAGAACGGACAGATCAAGTAAATATTCATTTCTGTTTTATTTACCCTCAGCTCACATATTTGCTTTCCATTTCTTTCCCTTTCCACCTTTTAATTGTTTTGGGGTCTGTTATCTAAACCTGGTTTCAATTCTGCCTGTCTGCCTGGGGGACAAAAACTCTTTGCCCTGTGGTATTTTCAAAGCCTATCAGAAAACCTGAATGTACAGAGTGAGCTTCATGGAGTCCAAAGAATCAGCGTAAGTCTTTAATTTCATCAGGAAAAATCATAATGTACTACATCCTGTCAGAACGCTGACACTACTTAACAGAAACTACCTCCGGTTTTTAAAATACATGTGTTTAGTAAATTTCGCTGCCATGGTCCGCCATTATATGACAATGATTTAAAAGTGAACTTTAAAAAAATACATTACACTAGGGCATCTGGGTGGCTCAGTAGGTTAAAGCCTCTGCCTTTAGCTCAGGTCCTGTTCTCAGGGTCCTGGGATCAAGCCCCACATTGGCCTCTCTGCTCAGCAGGGAGCCTGCTTCTCTCATTCTCTCTCTCTCTCTCTCTCTCTTTCTGCCTACTTGTGATCCCTGTCTGTCAAATGAATAAATAAAATCTTTAAAAAAAATTTACACTAAATTTAAGAGAAAGTCAGTAAATGTCCATTGTAATTTTGAGTCTTTTAGTGGAGAAGGGATGTTGAAAGGGTATGCAAAATCCATAGAATTGTCTTTGTGTCTTTATCTAGGAAGGAAGGCAGAAGTCTGCCTTTATCTTGTACAGCCAGAACAATGACCCACACATAAGCTTTTAATAAACACTCATTGAGTTCACACGTTAGTGGCAGCGTATGGATAACTCTTTGGGCTTACTGTCCATCACACAATATGCAACGGTAATGCTAAGCCTTTTGCAACATAAACAATATATCAAGTAAATATATGTCTTTTTGCATTTCTGTGTCTAGCAAAGATGGTTACTTGCCTTGACAATCTATCAGTTGCTATTAGTAGAACTATGTTAAGGCATAAATTCTCTCAATGAATTAAAAAAAAAAAAAAAAACTTCACTCTGTGGGTGTGGGTCTTGCATCCGGAAGGAAGGCTACACTGAGCTATCAGTGAACTTGAAAGTGCTTTGACCTTTGCTTGTGGATTCTTGACAGGCAAATCATTAAGAATCTTAGTGTTTGGGCGCCTGGGTGGCTCAGTCATGAAGCATCTGCTGTTGGCTCAGGTCATGATCCCAGGATCCTAGAATCCAGCTCTGTATCAGGCTCCCTGTTCAGCCGGAAGCCTACTTCTCCTTCTCCCTTTCTCCCTGCCTGTGTTCTCTCTCTTACCGTCTCTCTGTCAAATAAATACAATCTGTTAAAAAAAAAAAAAAGAGAGAGAGAGAGAGAGAGACTGAGAGAGAGAGACAGAAGAAATCTTAGTATCACAGTTTAGCAATATGAGTCTGGGGCCAGCTCACTGAATATCCCTTCCCTATGTTGTTTTAAGCATCTTACAGAGCAAAGTAAAGCTTTTGGTCAAAATTCTTCCCATTGTTTGCCAGAGAGACCCAGGGACTAAAATGAAATGTTTAAGTACCCCTATATTACTGTAGGATACACTAACAAACTGAATAGACATGATAGTCTAAAAAAATATTTGAAGGGAACAGGCTCATATACTGTATCTCTATCTTAATATCACTAGCAATAAAACAATCTTCTTTATTGTTGACATACTTTTTTGTGTTTATAAAAATTAAAAATAATAAAAGCATGGAAAGTTATAAAGAAGGAAAATCAAAAGAAACTATAAAGAGAAACTTCACATCCAATGGTAACTTCGGTTACATGTTATTAAGTACTTTTTTAGGCAATCAAATTATAATTATACAATGTCTACGTATTTGTCTATATACCTTTTTGACTTCATATAAGGATTTCCTCTCATTCTGCCACATTTTCAAGAATCTGATTTTAAAAGGCTCTGTGTGGATGCACTGTTAATTTTTAAAGACCTATTTCCTAATACTCGATATTTAAATTGCTTTCAGGATTTATTAGAATAAAGGCATCAGAAAAGAACATAGTTGGAATAAACCTTTAAGTATACATCTGTTTACTTCCTCATGTTAGGTTATATTCAATAAAATAGAATTGCTGGGTCAAAGAGTACAAATATATCAAGAAACTTATAACATTTATTTTGTTTACTTCATAAATAGCACACATTCACTCCAGAAAACTTGGAAAACAGGGAAAATTGTATCCCTGAAGTATAATCATTATTAATATTTAGGTAAATATTCTTCCAGTATTTTTTCTGAATACAGATGAAGATGGCATTGTGTTGGACATTGTATCGTATAACATGTTTTTACGATATATCAACACTTTAACATGGTTGGGTAGATGATTTAATGGATACATGATAGTCTATCATATGAATATAATGTACTTTATTCCACTTTTCTATTAAATTTGGACATTTAAGTGTCTCCTACTTTTTTACTTTTTTTATAAACACTTAGGAAAATATAACAACATTCTTATAAAAATATGTATAACATTTTCCAATAATTCTATAGGAAAATTCCTAGGGCATTGGCCCAAACTGCATACATGTGGATGCATGCAATTGTGTTTATGTATACAGGTATACACATATGTATAATATGTGCATGCACCTATGTGTGTCTCCAAACTGACTTTCAAAAATATATCCCAAATTACATTTCCACAAATAATGAATAAAAGTGCCCATTTCTCTGAGCTTCACTAAGGATTTAATGAGTTTTTTAAGCATTCCCAATTTGGGAGGGAAAGGCATAATATGAGGAAAAATATCCACCTTCAAGAGATTCTAAAAATTCATTAGTTGAACTGAAGACAAGTCAAAACTTTCAAGTGATTGTTGCAAAGTCTTTAAAATTGTTCCTTAGGTTGAGACAGTAGACACTTCATCTGAGTAAAGCCACCAAAGTATAAAAATTCTATACACTACAGGAAGACTGAAAAATATGGAAGAAGATTTCATTAGTAAATTTCTCTTATGGACTTTACACGTTTAAGAAAGCATTATACACTTAAATATATAGTATTCACTTGACTCTGAATTATTTTACTGTACCAATAAATTTTACCATAAAATACATATACTTGAGAGGTGATCTGAAACGTGGCAGTGCTAATGGCTGGCCAACAAATACCGAGTTACAGCAAGACTCCTGAGGGAGGCGGGCTCAGGTGGGTTCTCCTGGAGGACTGGTCACCCTGAGCTCAGCAGCTGTCCTTGGTAGCAGTTGAGGCTCTCAGGTTACCCAGCACATGGTTAGTGCTGCCCTGTACATGTGGTTTTGAAACAGTTCTGCACATACTCGGTAACCTCATTTAGGCTAAATGGAACGCTTTTTGTTTTTCTTGTTATGAAATATTTTAAGCGTATAAGGAGAGTCCATTGTTCTTCTTCTTTCTTTTTTTTTTGCAAGCCCATAAGTAACATTTTTGACAGTGCAGGGCTGTGGGGGTTCTCATCCCCAGTGCCCACGTAAGGATGCAAGAGTGAATTCACTGGGAGCAGCACTTTTCTTTCCTATTACATGGTGAGCTGCATACTATTTGATGCTGATACAATTTAAAATGTCATCATAGCAATACATTTTTAAGCGTGCAGTCAAAGTATATTTTCTGACACTTCTGTCTTATTGTAAAATTCAACTCCAGGGCCGAACATTCATAGTTGCCTATTAGCATCGGGATGTTACCGTTGCAAACACAACACAAACTAAACATGAGTGTGCTCAGTAGTAACCAAAAGTATTTGATTTCTGCAAATACAACCAGGACTTGACCTTGAACTTCAAAGGAGGAGTCAACTCTCTGGGCTTCTTGTCCTCAAAACTTAGAGGCAAGAGGGGAGTTGGAGAAGAAGGTAGGGCCAGGTTAGAGCTCCCTGGCAATGACAGCCATATTGTCTTGTTGGGAACAGAGTTGTACTGAGGCTTAGGATTAGAAAGTCTGAGAAGCTTAGAAGTTACTTTCCCTACTCTGGTCTTTTCCTTATGATCAGAAGAAGCCACTTTTAAAAGGACTGGAAGTTTTGGAGTGTTTTTCTGCCCACCAATATACTCCACACTCTCACTGTGTTCTGTAGTATTTCCAGTTGCTCTCTTCCCAAGCAGAGTTCCCCTCTCCTCACATCTCCAAAGTGAATACGATTTTCTTCTCTTCAAGGGCCAGCATTTCCTTCTCAGTGTTTGGACTACCCTTACACAGCATTTTCCAACTTACTATTCCACAGAGTTCCAGTTATAGGATATTAATAGCTATTGCCAGGAAAAAAAAAAAAAAAAAAAAAAGCAGGGGAGGGATTCTGTGGCCAAATTCATTTGGGCAAAAATATTAAATAAAAAATGTTTCTTTCTTCCTTTCTTTTTTTCTTTTTCTTTCTTTCTATTTTATTTTTTTTTAATGATGGGACTTCTGAGAGACTTTTATGTAATATCCATTCTGAACCTCTAGAGGCTACCATGAATCTCTGGGGTATGCAGTTTCCCAACCATACAAGACTGTGGAATCTTCCATGGTTGGGAGTTGGGCTGTCCCTCTCTTGCTCACTAGCTAGAACAGTGAGTACTTAAATATTGCTGAATGAATGTAGAGAAACATTTTCACATACAGGCTCTCCCATGATTAATGTCCTCTGGTACATGCTGGGGTATGCTACAGAGTCCCAGCCCTTTTCCCATTGAGGAGCCCAATTTCCACCAATAACCTCTCTATCTTCCCACTCAGTCAGGATGGACATTTTTTCCTTGGTTCCTTTTCTCCCCATCTCCTTTAATGGAAGAGGAATTGATAAAATCTTTTTTTTTTTTTTTAACTTTGGGAAGCAGCCTTCATATTTTAAGAACTGAGAATCACTGGAATCAAGAGGAATTATAGGAATTTATAAGAAGGACAGATGTTTTCTAGTTTGGGTTTTCTGGGCGTTTACAGCATTGCTAGGATTGAAGCCAAATTCTGATACAATAGGGGAGTTGCAAAAGGCAAAGGCAAGTAAGAACATAAAAGCAGGTAAAAAGGAAAGGCACTAAATCCAAAAAATAGAGTGAGGATAAGAAATTCATTTGTAGAAGAGGTTTATATGAAGAGGCTAACTAAATATAACTCTGGAAAACCTGTCAGGGAAAAGAAAGAAAGGATAGCCAATGGCAGGCTTGTAGGAGAAATTAACTGGTGACTAGTTAGGTGGATGGTGAAGGAAAGAGCTAAATCCACGTGTGGGTATATGGGAGATTCTGCAGTGATCCCGGAGAGAGAAGATGGGATCAGGTAGGACGGTGATTTCAGAGCAGTCAGAAGAGGACGCAATGGAGAAAATAGGAAGCAACATGGTCAGGATTTGCAGATTAACTGACTGTGGGAAAGGGGTGTGTTAGTTATGGACATAGAATGGCCCAGATATCGGATCTGATAGCTCACACAGTTACCTGATCCTGGAAATAGAAGAGAAGAACCAAGTTTAGGAGGGAAGATCATGAGTTTGTTGTCAGATGCCTGTCAGGCATCCAGGAAGACACGTCCGGTAGGCATTTGGATAAATAAGTCTGAAGCACAAGATTAGGGCTTATGAGAAAGATTAGGAGTCAAGTGGTAGCACGGCAGGAGGGAAACCAGTGAGATGATCTTGGTTAATGTTCACATGTAGGGATCTGTATACTCATTGGTGGATTTGAGCTTGACGTTTGAGTTGTATGTCAGTTTATTCATTATATTCTCAGATTGATATGTTGAGTTATCAGTTTAAGAATAGATTTTTTTTTTTTTGTCTTGTTACAACTTGTTGCTGGAAGCTTGGTAATTTCTTTTATTTTGGAAGCAAGGAAAAAAAGGAAATTTAACTTGACCTTGAACGCCTTTTATATTGAAAAAAAAATCAACTGGAAAATAAATTTCAATAATTAAATGGTTCATCCAAACCACCACAGAAATATGCTAGAGTCTGGGGGCACCTGGGTGGCTCAGTCAGTTAAGCATCTGACTCTTGGTTTCAGCTCGGCACTGGGCTCCCCGCTCAGTGGGGAGTCTGCTTCTCCCTTTCCCTCCCCCTCCCCCTTGTTCACACACACATGTTTTCTTTCTCTCTCTGTCTCTGTCAAGTAAATATATCCTTAAAAAAATAAATTGGAGTCTGAATAATCTAGATGGGTTTTCTTGCATCAGTCAGCTCCCCTGCTTAATTCTGGAACCCTTTACTTATCTGCACAGATTCTTAGCAATTGTGGGTGCCTCCCCTCCATCAGATGGCCTTTGTTTAAGGTTTTCACCCAGACCTTGCCCTTTCTTTTGCTGGCTTAAGTTACTAAATTGCTGAACATAGCCCGAGAGTCTTCACTGGAAACAGTGCACCAGATGATTTATGAGGTAATCAAGTAATTCTTTTTAAAGTTGACTCAGAGTGAACTTGGTCTGTGACTCGCATCCTCACCTCCTCTTTCTCCAGCTTTCTCTAAAGTCACCTTGAATTGATGTGCTCAGAGAAGTCAGAGGGATTTCTTTTTGTAAATTAATAAGCTACACAGAATTGTATTTTCAATGTACTGGGTTTAGTAAGTGACTTATTAACATGACATAGGGAGGCCCCTATGGAAAAATGGTTGAGCTCAGCACATTTGCCTGGGATTATAATTATTCAGGACATGCTCAGGAGTCGTTCCTGAACATGCTGTGCTCTCAGCCAGGCTTTTCCCATTACTTTGCAGCACAACGCATCCAATTCTAAAAAGAAAGACGTTTTAATTGCCAAATAAAACCTCCCCAAAGAAGTTATGTTCTAAAGTTGTTTTGCATCTCATATACTTTGTTTGAAAATTTGTAAATGTTTGGAAAACTTCAGTAACTTTGGGTGGAATTTAGGATATAGAAATAGGGGCTTTTGAGTTATACAGGAGTTTGTGAGAAAAAAATCACAAGTTACCATTGAAAGATGTTATTATATTGCCAATGGTATTTACACACTGAGTGCTTTTGTTACAGTACAGCTACTCCTGTTTAATGGATGAATTTTGGAGTCTGTTCATGGTGGAACATGCATTCACAGAAAGCATAGTTAGCCTTCTGAAGTCAAAGAAAACTGATGAGATGTATCCTAATCCTAGCATGTAAATGTGAAGGGAATTTCAAATATATTCCTAGGTGCGGTCTACCCCTTCTCACCCCCACATAGCCCTGGGAAGAGGCCAGATGTACTCTGGTAACCAGGTTTGATAGATCAGGACACTAAGAATCAGTATGTTTTGTGACTGGCACAAGATCACATTTTAAAGAGCTGAAGTAGGTTTGGAATCTAGGGATTTTTACTCTAAAAAGAGGGTTTTCCCTAGGGCATCTGGGTGGCTCAGTTGTTTAAGCATCTGACTCTTGATTTTAGCTCAGATCATGATCTCTGGGGGGGATTCCAGGGCGGAACCCCACATTGGACTTCCTGCTCAGTGGAGAGTCTGCTTCTCCCTCTGCCTCTTTGCCAACCCCCTCCCCCTGGTGTAGTATCTCTCTCAGATAAATGAATAAAATCTTTAAAAATGAAAAAAGAAGAGGGTTTTCCCCTCTTTCCCCCTCAAATCATATTGGCTCTGCACTCTTAAAAACAAACAAACAAAAACAACAGTACATATGTGATAACCCTTCTGATAACATATGTTGAATGGAACTTTACCTACATCAATCACTGTAATTGAGCAGGACTTGGTGTGATTAACGTTCACTGACAGGACCACCAAGATGGACCAAACCCATGACACAGACACAACACCAACACCGTTCTGTTGCATAAAGACAGTTTCCAAGATACTTTAATTTAGGGAGGCAATTTTTGTGTACAATCAAGCACAACCTCTTTTTAAAGAGCTAAGGTGAGGAACCATTGAAAGTTCTCTCTGTTGGGTACTTGGGGGTATGAACTTTAGCACAGAGCAGAGACTGAAACAGAGCATCTGGAAACCTACCAGTGGCTCTTGCTTTGGAAAGTGGACTCCACTCCCTCCTCACCCTGACCCTCCACCCTCTCTCTCAACCTCTCTGACTTGTATGTATGCGTGCGCGTGCAAACACACACACACACACACACACACACACACACACACACACACTCCTATTCCCAAATTAGTTAGCTGGCTTATTTCCGAAGTGTGACTAAACTGAAACAGTCTTGCAGAGAGTGATTTTTCCTTTTCTTCTGCCTCTGGAAGAAACCAGAAGCCAGAAGAATTCAGAAGAAAAGGCAGCTGACTAAACATCAGGCTGGAGCTTGCTGGAGCTTGTTGTAAAACCTTAGTACCCTGGGAAAGCATGCAGGTTTCTTTGTATCCTATGTGTTTGAGATTCTCTACAATCTGCACGGTGTTAGAAACTTAACCGACTAAGCTGTTATCATCACAAAAACTAATCAGTAATGACTCTACGGAAGAATAAATTCTCGAGGCTCTTCTGGATCAGTTATCTTGAAAGAATTTCAAACTTACAGAAAAATTACAAGAATAGTACAAAGAACTCCTAGAAACATTTTACTCAGATTCACCAATTGTTAACATTTTGTCCCACTTCCCCTCGCACCCCAGGCCTCTGTCTCTTTGTCTCTTTCTCCCTTTAGAGTATTGGACACATGATTTCCCTTTACATCTGAACATTCTGTATGTATTTCTTAAGTACAGGGACATTCTCCAACGTAAGCCCGGTGCAGTTATCAGAATCACAAAATTTAACATTGATAATCATATAATTATCTAATCCACAGTTATAATCAAATATCATCAATTAACCCGAAAATGCCCTTCTGAGCTGTTTTTTCTCAGTCCAGGATCCAGCCTGGATTCAAGCATTGCACTTCAGGTTATGCCTTTTTTAGATTCCTGCAAACTGCAACAGTCCCTTAGCCTATCTTTGCCTTTCACAGCCCTGATATTTTTGAAAAGTACAGGCCAGTTATTTTGAGAATGCTCCTCAATTTTAGTTTATCTGACTTTCCTCATGATTTAAAAATGCAAGTTAAGCAGTTTTTGTCCGAAATGTCACAGAAGTGGTGCCGGGTCCCTCTCAGGAAATCCTATCAGGAGGCAGATGACGTTGGTTTGTTCTGTGATTAGTGATGCTGTCATTGATCATTTGCTTCAGATGGTGCCTGACATTTTCTCCACTGCAAAGTTACAGTTTTTCTCGTTTTAAGTAATTTTTAGAGACATTCTTTGAAACCACTCAGATACTCCTTTCTTCATCAAACTGTCACCCTCTTGTTTTGGTATCCACTAATGATTTTTCTAAAGCCACCATTCCTCCTAAAATCACTAATAGGCAATCTACTGTTTAAAAAAAAAAAAAAAAGGAAAAAATACCCACCAGCTTTCCTTTCCTCCCCCCACCCCCCAATATACATAACAGAACAAGGATTCATGGCTTCTTATTTTAGTCAGTGGGTTATAATTTTATTATTTATTTTGACATTCTAATTTCCCCAGATTTGACCTAGTCCACTCGAGCAGGCTTCTGTGTCCTTTGACTTGTTCCTATGATTCTTTGATAACTTCCTTCCTTTGGGGTAAAGCAAGATGTTCCAGGATCATCTTTGGACTTTTCCTGACTCATCACTGGAATTGGCCATTCCTCTAAGGAGTCTGGTTCCTTTTAGTAGAGAGTGGTATTTAGAAATCATCATCTGGGAATTCGATGTGCTCATTTGCTACAAGCTTGTCAGTGCTGCTAGTTCTGCTCAGCAGACAGAACTAGGAAATATATGTCTCAGTTTGGATTTTTATAGCCATCTACCTATATCTACATGAAAAATCGTTGCATTTACACCAAACCCACAATTATAATTCAATACCAAGGGTACATTCTAGTCTTTCCCTTTTACAGGGTTGTAACTCTTTCCCCATTATCTTCATTTTTTTTTTTCATTTGCTCAAGCCTAGAATACAGAAAAGGTTGTTTCTGAATTGCTAACTATACCACTGCAAAGTACCACTTACTTGCTACAACTTAATGTTCATTTACAATGTTTTTTTGGTAGAATTTATATATGTTAAACACACAAATCTAATGGACACAATTCAATGAATTTTGACAAATGCATACATCTTAGTTACCCACAACCCTTATAAGATATAGATGTTTTTTCAGTCATCCCAGCAAGTTCCTTCCCTCAGTCAATTGTCTCCCAAAAGTCAACCACTTTTCTGGTTTTAATTTTTACAGATTAGGTTTCTTGGCTGAGCTTTTAGCAAGTAATTTTTATATCTAGGGAGTTTTGTTTTTTAAGAAATTAAAAAATATTTTAAGTTCTTATAGATGGATGTTGACCTATGGCATATTATTTCCCAGATAAATTAATGTATATAATACATTCTTGAACCAAAATGAAATACAGACGCTTACCATGGCCCCTGCTGACCAGCTAAACTCTCCTGTGGCCCCAGTCCCTCTGGTTCACTGGACTTCAGCCACGCTGGACACCTTTCAGGTCTTCAACCATATTTTCTTTTCCATTCTAGCAACTGGGCCTTTGCTGTTCTCTGTTAGAATACATTTTTCTTATGCTTACCCTGTATGTTTTTTTTCTTATCATTCAAATCTCAGCAAAGCATTACCTACTCCTAGAGATTGTGCCTGAATCTTTTACCTAATGGTGCTCACAATTTTTCCTAGGTTCTTCTCTGTCGCTTCCCCTGTTTTATTTTCCATATATCTCTCATCACTCTCCTGAAGTGTTTATTTAGTCTTTGTTATTTCTTCAGCCCGTAGGATAATGCCTGGCAAATGTGTTTGTGTGTGTGGTGTTAGGGCGGGGGAGGGGTATGGGAGGAAAGGTTTCAGTAAGAATTGGACTAAGGAAAGATCTAATGATTTAGCTCGGTATTCTTTCTCATATACCCGAAGGACAAAATATTTTCCTCATTCAGATTGTTAATGAACATGTCAACATTGCTTTCTTTGTTTGCTGTTGCAAACACCTTCTTTCTTCCCTAATTTTTACTTTGCTTACTCTTCTAATGAGCAGATAGACAACAGCTTACAGTGATATAATCAAGTGTAAAAATATATGTTCTTTTATTTTTCTGAGCAGTTACTCAGAAAAGAATATTTCCACTTTGAAATGTTGGAAACATTAAACATCAACATGTTAATTTACATGGGCGTTTGTCTAGTTAGAGCCATTAAAAAAAAAATGCTGTCTCTTTTCAAAAGCAGGTTTTTAGTCTGGCCAAAGGTTGTTACACCTGGGAGATTACTCAGAGCTTTTCGTTTGCATGGAAATGAAATTGGAGTTTGTCGCTGGTGCAACATAAATAAGAAAGAATGTGTCATGAGGGACAAGAGCTGGGGATTCTGGAAGACACTCCTCTGCTCTGTGACAGGACACAGCTGTTCCCTTTCACAAGGACAATTAGAAACAAGTCCTTGAGTTTGGCTTTGCGCTTATCTACTTGTTGCTCAATGGCTTTCGGGTGGAAAGAGTGATAGCTCCTAATTGGACTTATTTTTGTTTATCTACGTTTCACAGATTTTTAATTATGGCACCAAAATAGTAAATGAGTCATACAAAAGATTGCAAGCAGTTTCCAGACATTCATTTCTTTGTTAACCTGAAAATTCCAAAAAGACCGTGACAACTATTTGATTGTTTTCTGGATGGAAGGTCATTTTAAGAAATGCAGTATAATCACATAGTGGTTATAATTATATGCAGTTGTAATCACACAGTTGACTTTTTGTATAGGAATAGAAACACAGGGGCTGTCAGAAGAGGTGACATGTATTTTGTTTGTGTGTTTGTTTCTAAGGAGCATAGCGGCCACTGATCACGAACCAACAGATGCCAGAAAATCCTTCCCTTGTTTTGATGAGCCCAACAAAAAGGCAACTTACACAATATCCATTATCCACCCCAAAGAATATCAGGCAGTTTCAAATATGCCAGTGGAGGTAAGCCCTTTATATATTTTTTTGTTCATGCAGATTGTCTATTTATAGTATCAGGTAAGTTATCTTCTTTTGCTATGAAAGAACCCACTGAATTCTAAAATTAAATGTGCTCTCACAGTTAATGTAGAGGCCTGAAAACGCACTTTGGCAATCTCCCTTCTTTGATTTCTAAAAATCTTTAACCTCGCATATCATAGGTCAAAAAGCCATGGTTGGGCTCCAAACAAGAATAAATATAGTAGACACTCCTCAGATGGGCTGTGCTTAACTGAATGAATCCCCTAGTTCTGACAGACTAATAACCAACTCAATGAATGAGAGGCTTTAAAATATTCCTGGACCTGGTCATTCTTCCTGCTTTTCATTTGAATATAAGCCCAGTGTTTAAGATAGAGCTACTGCAAAAACCTATTGGAGGACAGAATCCAAGTCCAGGACAACCCATGCCCATAGATTTTCTAGTAAACGAGTACTGCTCATGAAACGTTAACAAAAAATAGGGTCCAGCAATTTCTGTCTATATAATTGCTGTCATAAGGCTTTTTCTCCTATTACCCTCAATCACAGAATGAGTAATGCAGCCAACTGAAGTGTCTTTACCTAAAGATGAGGGTTATTGTACCTTATATCTATAATAAATGCACATATATTGACATGTAAAAAGGTTGGGCTCATCTTTAGATACAATGTCATCTACCTAATACCAGAAAAACACTTTGCCTAAGTTGTATCTCCCGTCTTTCTGATCTGCTGTCTGAAATGTCATCATTGACATTAATCCCTTTTAATGGTAAATATTCCTCCAAAAAGCAAGAACCAAATAAAGCAAACCAAAGCTTTGAGAGGGTTAAAAAGTAAATCATTGGCAGCTATCTGCACCTCCCAATGTGAATTCGTTTATCAGTTTGTTTTCTTCTGGTGTTGGTCACCCAACCCATTGAGTTTTGACTGGAGAAGAAAGAGGAGAGGATAAACTTCAAGTCTGACCCACTAATCTAGAAGACTGGGTCAGGGTAAAAGGCCCTTTGAATGTTCCATCTGGAAGGAGGAGGGCGGAGGGGAGGAGAGAGGATGCAAACCTTCCCAGCCTCTGCTTTAGACCTCCCAGATGACCTTTGCGTTTCGCAGAGTGTATTTCCTCCCCCATCACTCATTCCAGACAGTAGTCCTGGTAGAAGGAGAATATTCTAGGTCATTAGGAGATCAAAATTGACACTGCCAGTTCTTACTGTAGAGTAACTTTGCTGACGCTTGCACGCTTCTCTCCCAGCACTTGCCCTCACAGGCTTACTTGTCAAAGAGCACTGATTCTAGTCCAGCCTTCCTCACGTAATTCCCAAAGAAGGCTTCCCAGCTTCCCCCAGTGGGGACTTATTATGTGGCTGCAGGGCCCACGGAAGTATTGAAACAATAGTAGCAGGAGTTGGGCAAGTATCCATGGATAGAGTTGGACTGGTGATTGGCGGCAAGGAAGGCAGTGCTGGCATGGACAGCAAACTGGACAGGTGGAATCAGTAGTGACATCAAGGAATGAAATCCTTTTCTCTGTCCGTGGTAACCAAGGCGGTGACTTTAGTGATGATGATACCTTGGGTCTTTGATGGAGATCCCAGCGATGGAAAAGAGAACCCACCATCCTGCTATGGCTGGCACAGTGACTGCCCTCCCTTGCTCCCTGGGAGCATGAGCCTTTTCTTCATTGATGGAGCTGGTCTCCCCTCAAATTTTGGTCAGGATTATGGTCAGGATCATGTATTAATGCAGAAAGACAAACTCCTGCATCACAGTCAAAGTTCTGTACTTCCTTGGGAAACCTCATATAGCACACAGCCGAATCACTCTTTCACAGGACTAAAAATAAATGCCTTTTCCTTCGGTCTTTTTCTTTTATCACCATTCAGGAGTAAGAAGAAATGTTATCCCTAAGCTCTGACAGACAGACTGAAAAGCCAGATTTGGAGAAATAATTTGTTTGTTGAGTACGTGATTGATCTTTTGATCAACAAAAGGTGATCTTTTGTTTTCAATAGAAAGAAGAGTCGATGGACAATAGATGGACTAGAACAACTTTCAGGAAGTCCGTCCCTATGAGCACTTACCTGGTGTGCTTTGCTGTACATCAGTTTGACCGTGTTGAGAGACTGTCAAAGCGGGGAATACCTGTGAGTCCCATTATACTTTTTAAGATTTCCTACCTATGCATTTGTGGTTAATTGTCTGGTTTTTGAACAGTTTTTCTCCTCACATAACAGACGGGGAAAGCCCATTAGTTCTCGGGATCCGTGAGCCTGATGATAGATACGCTGAATAATCCAGAACACTGTAAGCCAAAAGGACATGTGTGAAAAGTAAACAAACATGACCAGCATAGGAATGACTAGTTTGAGATTATTTTGAAAAGAAAATTCACTATTAAAAACAAAGAAAGCTCCCAAGTACATCAGCACAAATATATTAAATTATTTGAGTGTGCCCAATTTAGTGAAGTGGTTGAGTATGTGTGTTTGGGTGGGTCATGGTTGGAGACCAGCGAGGCAAGAGGAGACTGTAGGAAGATGAGTACCCTTCAGAGTCTGTAATGCCATTCCTACATGTAATTCAAAATAAGACAACAACAAATTGTCAAAAAATATTTTTTAAAGTGTGAGAGATAAAAAAGCTTTTTAAAATCAAGATGACCAGGATGCCTGGGTGGCTCAGTTGGTTAAGTGTCTGCCTTCAACTCGGGTCCTGATCTCAGGGTCCTGGAATTGAGCCCCACATAGCAGGGAGTCTGCTTCTCCCTCTGCCCCTTCTCTTCCACTTGCTCCTCCACCCCACTTGTGCTCTCTGGCATGTGCACATGTGCTCTCTCTCTCTCTCTCTCAAAAAATAAATAAAATCTTGGAGCACCTGAGTGGCTTAGTGGGTTAGTGGCTCAGTGGGTTAAAGCCTCTGCCTTCAGCTCGGGTCATGATCCCAGGGTCCTGGGATCAAGTCCCGCATCGGGCTCTCTGCTCAGCAGGGATCCTGCTTCCTTCTCTCTCTCTGCCTGCCTCTCTGCCTACTTGTGACCTCTCTCTCTCTCTCTCTCTGTCAAATAAATAAAAAATCTTTAAAAAATTTTATAAATAAATAAATAAATGAAATCTTGAAAATACAATAAAATAAAATAAATTAAGATGACCAATTCAATAATTTTCTTTTGAAAATGCAAATACTTTTACCTAATTAGTCTTCTCATTTTGGAGTCTCCCATTTTGCTTCTGCCCTAAACACTTGCTCAATCTGTCTTTTGGTTAGTTCACCTCTGTGCAACATACTACATATATAAAACCTCATACTCTTAGCAATATAACTTTTTAAGGAAAAAACCATCATCATTCCTATTTTACAGATGAGAGAAGTGAAATTTAATATGTTTAAGTAATTTGCTCAAAATCACCCACGTGGCAAGTGGTGGAGACTCCAAATCTTTCCAAATATCGTGCCCTGCTATACCTTCTGAAATATGATATTCTAAAAATATGTTTACCTCTTTACCAATCACTGCAAGGAAGGGATGAAACTACCTCCCGCGGGAATTTACCTTAAGGTTAAGCAGTAGAAGTCAATTGTGATTGCCAGCATGCTGTCTATAGTGTGTCCAGATTGTAGCAAATGGGGGAATGTCCTGAGACCTTCTCAAAGGCACTGTGTATCAGTCATCCCTTACCACATGCGTTGCTTTGATGTGACCTTCAGTCATGGTAAAGAGCGCTGTTGGAGGCTAATAGATAATATTAGGTGTAAAACAGAAATGCCACTGGAAAAACGAAATGGTTTTTCTGTGCTGTGCACGTCACCGCTGGTGCTCTTCCCGTAGAGGGGAAAGCATTAGTCCAGCTTCTTTTCTCTTCTGTCTCACAGCAGTCATAGAATTTTTGACTGGAGGTGCTTTCTTCATCCCCTGCAGTTGAGTTGCACGAATGTCTTTCATTGTGTGCAATGTTTTCACACCAATTTTTAAACATGATGATTATGTTTGGGGCAAGTTTTTAAATTTTGGGTAGAAATGTCAAGGCAAAGCAAAAAGCTTAAACAATTCATTAATGATGACGTAATTTCCTAAATGAAGACCATGCAACCAAGCAATCAGCAAAATGTCAGGCTTCTTGGTATTATTTCCCACAGTGACAGTATGTTTGCATTTCCAGTGTGACTCTATCACCTGGTCCTCTGACCAAGGACACTTATCTGTAAGGTGGTAACACTGACTGGTTGAGTCATTAGAGCCTGGACCATCTAGTGATGGATTTTATATAGAGGATTTGGATGATATAATGGAAAATATAATTTGGCAGAAGATCCCGATGGCCTTGAAGTGGTAAATATTTCTTAAATATCAGAGCTGAGCATATAACATTTGGTCGTAAATTTGGTGACGTTTTCACCATCTGGGTGGGAAATGAATATTGTCATAATACATTGCTTTCTGGTCACCTATTTGGTAAGAGAGGAACAGAAAGCCATAATCTCCTTGGACACTTCCAAGAGACTCTGGGTCAGAAGAAAGCAGTGAAAGTGAGCATGGAGCTTAGCAAAGTGGGTGCTTTTCCTCCCACCCTGTCTACAGAAGACATGCAACCAGATTTTGCCCTCCTGCAAAACCTGGTAGGCTGTTTTCTACAAAAGGTGAACAGAACCTTGTAAGAAATCTTAAGACATCTAGTGTGAATGTCAGCTTGTGGTAAATTTCACCTCATTGGCATTTGAGAAGGTCCCCGCCTGGCTTTTCCTACCCACTCCCTCTAAATTGAAATCTAACAGCACGCAAGCACAAATGCCCCAGTGCAGTTTCCCACTCCAGAAAGAATTACCGGGAAACCAAACTACGTAAGTCTACCTAAATGTGACAGCGGCGGGAACGCAAACCAACTCTGCTGCGTTCTTAGAGCTGAACAGACAACTTCAGATCAACAGGTGTATGAGGAAACATAAAAGAGAAAACCCAAGACAAATAAACAGAAAAACACAGTGGGGGCAAATAGTAATAACTGGGGAAAGTAAAGAGAATCCCTCCCCCCCAAAAAAACCTGTAAAAAATGAAACTTTCTCACACATACAGTCTTCAATTATTGCTCTTGGAGATTCAGGAAGGTATGATCACCATAAAATAGAACAGAAAGCTGTGAGAAAACAATGAGAAATCAGTAGCCAGAGTTTAGATACATGATTTCCAAGGCATAACCTACCTGGCCCTGACCCTCAGGAACATGTTACCAATTATCAGTTGACCTGTACCTTGAGTTCTGCCCATTGCTTTATATTTTTATCAAGTCCGTGGAGATTTTGTTTAAAGTCCTAATGTGTCTTGTGGGTTTTTCATTTTTACATTGCACCTGTCATTCCTGTATATGGGGGTACATCAGATCTTCAGGTTACTGTAGCATCTTGACCCAAAGTCCCTGTGTTTCTATTTCAGTTAAAACAAACAAACAAACAAACTAGGTAGTTTTTGGGTAATACAATGCTTTTAGTAGAAATTTAATAAGCCCAAAGGCCATTCTTTTTTTTTTTTTTTTTTTTTTTTTAGAGATTTTACTTATTTATTTGAAAGAGAGAGAGAGCGAGAGCTTGCACAGTGGGGGAAAGGACAAGAGAGGGAGAGGAACAAGCAGACTCATCACCCAGTGGGGTGTCTATGTGGGGCTTGATCCCAGGACCCTGAGATCAAGGCCTGAGCCAGAATCAGACACTTACCCAAATGCGCCACTGAGGTACCCCCAAAGACCATTCTTATCCACTTTACTTCTGACAGTATTATTCTGGTACAGCAATCATTTGCTATTCATAATCAGATTATACAGTGTGATCAAGAATCAGTAGTACCCTGATTAAATTCTCTTGGAGGTGTTCGCCATTCTAGCAGTAATTCCTTTATATCAGCAAACAAGAATCCAGACCTACGTTCTTCTTGTTTACTGGAGACTGCATTGTTTTTATTAGTAGTTGAACCATTCCGTATTCTTAAAATATCCTTGTTCCTCATGAGAAAAAATCAGATCAGAGAACTGATCCCAAAATATTGTTAAGAAGAAAGGTAACTTAAAAAAAAGAAGAAGAAGAAAGGTAACTGAGTTTGGAAGGTAGCTCCAAAGACTTTTAACTCTGTATATTTCTTTTTTTTTTAAATATTATTTGCATTACATTTTGATTCAGTCCAAAAAAACCCAGAATAACTTGAAGGGTTACTCAAAGTAATTTAGCGACAACTGAGGCCAGCCCTTGATGGAAAGAGATTTTAAACTCTGTTGGTAAGAAAACTTCTGAGGCCTTTTTCAGGTTTAGTTGATTGTTTAAGGGTTTTAAAGTAAATAAAGTCTTTAGGTATTTATCCAAAGAAAATGAAAACACAAACTCAAAAAGATATATATGGTCCTATGTTCATTCCAGTATTATTGACAGCAGCCAAGATATGGAAACAACTTAAGTGTCCATTAATGGACAAATGGATAATTACACACACACATACACACACACAGAGGAATATTATTCTGTGATTAATGAATGAAATCTTGCCATTTGTGACAACATAAGTGCATCTTCAGTGCTAAGTGAAGTAAGTCAGAAAGAGAAAGACAAATACAGTGTGATTTCACTTACATGTGGAAGCTAAAAAACAAACAAAACAAAAATAAAAATAAACTGAAAAAATAAGCTCATAGATACAGAGAACATGTTGGTGGTTGCCAGAGGCAGGGGGGTGGAAGGTGGGTATAATGGGTGAAGGGGGTCAGAAGGTACAAACTCCCATTTATAAAATAAATAAGTTATGGGAATGAAAAAATAAAATAAATGAAATCACTGAATTCTATTTAGAAAAACAAAACTTAAAAAAAAACATGTTCAGTACAAAATGTGGAGATTATATGACTTTTTCACTTAAGTGAATTAACTCCTGAATTATCAACAAAATGCGCTGTATTATTTTTATAGGAGTCAAATTATGGGAAACAATGTCCTTGATAAAAATGTCATTAACCTGACAGGTTAGTTCAGAGTTTTCCACTGGGCTATATTGCATTCCATTTTCAAATCCAGAACAACATGGATTATGAATGTATGAATGTATTTTTAAATTTTAAAAATTATGGGTTAAATACACATACATTATTGAAAATTTGGACCAAAAAAGTGGATAGAAGGATGCCTGGGTGGCTCATTGGGTTAAGCCGCTGTCTTCGGCTCAGGTCATGATCTCAGGGTCCTGTAATCGAGTCCCGCATCGGGCTCTCTGCTCAGCAGGGAGCCTGCTTCCCTCTCTCTCTCTCTCTGCCTGCCTCTCTGTCTACTTGTGATCTCTGTCTGTCAAATGAACAAATAAAATCTTTAAAAAAAACAGTGGATAGAAAACAAGGAAAATCACCCATGTTACCGTGTATAAAATCATTTTAAGTTATTAGCTTTAAGAAGTACATTTGACCTATGACTTTAGTAACTTAGCCAGAATTTTTAGTTTTGCGCTAATCTACCAGGAATCAAATTAAAAACAAGTTACATGGTAAGGGCGATCCTGTTCCTGAGAAACAGTAAGTTCTAATTAGGTCTTGGGTTTCTTTGGGCATTTGACCTCTGTCTTTTGTAAAGAAGCATATGCAAAAAGTTACCTTTTTGGAGATTATTTCAACTCTAGTCTCTTCTTTCATGAATGAGGGAAGAAGTTGAGGGGGACTGCTCACTAAGGGAGTGCTAGTTTTACCCATTATTTAGGTTTATACTATAACCATATTGATTTGATTAACTCAGTAAGAGAGATTATAGTGTGCCTGCTTCCAGAAAGTTACAGGATCATTCCTGAATAGTTGCACTGGAATTACACATTTGAGTGAATCCTTCCTACTTGTCTGTACCTTCTTACTTCCTTCTGGCTAAGTCCATTATTTGTCTGGATTGGAAAGATTGGTTAAGGGCAGGAAACAGGTGTATGGTGTTTGTTTTAATAAGCTTTATATTTTAGAGAAGTTTTAGGAGTTTTTTTGCCAGGGATTTTCATTTATGCATTCCCTCACATGGAAATAGTCATTAGAAATAAGTTTCATTGTTTTATACTCAGATATGTTTTTAAATTTCTTATTTTGAGGTAGTTTTAGAATTAGGGATTGCAAAGATACAACAGAGTCCCTATGCCACTTTCACTCAGTTTATGCCACAGCTAACATCTCACAAAACCATTTATCATCCATTCATCAAAACTAAGAAATTAGGTTTGTGCAAAACTATGAACTAGACTATAGACTTTCTTTGAATTTCACCAGTTTTCCCACTAATTGCTTTTTTTGTTCCAGGGTCTAATAGATGATACCACATTGTGCTTAGTCATGATGTCTCCTTAATTTTGTCCAGTCTATGGCATTTTCTCAGTCCTTCCACATTTTTAATGATCTGAATACTTTTGAAGGTCAGATATTTTGTACAATGTCCCTCAAGTTGAGTTTATCTGATGTTTTCTCATGATTTGCGTGGGATTTCGGATTTGAAGGAAAAATAACACAGAGCTAAGGTACCCTTTTCATTAGATCACGTCAGGGGGTAGGTGCTATGAACACAACTTAGTACTGGCAAGGCTAATTTTGATCACTTGGTTAAGGTGATGTCTGCTAGGCTTCTGTAGTATACATTACTATTTTTTTTTTCTGTATTCTATCTCTTATAAGTGATCACTAAGTACAGCCCATTCCCAAGAGGAAAGGGATTAAGCCCCACTTCCTGAAGGAACGACTATCAGAAAATTTATGGAGATATATTTTAGCCTTAGTAATGAATAAATATTTACAGGGCGAGATAACTAAAGGTTATATACCTATCGTATTTCTCCTTAAACTTTGACCACTAATTTTCTTATTCATCAGTGGATCTTGCCCACCTCCATTCTTGTTACATTCTAATGACAATTTTCTACTGCCCCAGAGCTATTTTTGATGTAGGTTTACCTTATTATTTAAAAGGACATTTTTGCTATGGTTTTGTGAAGCTTTCAGAATGACTTTAATCTTAATATGTTTTTATGAGCTTTTTAAAAAGAATTCATTTCTCTATTGGAAGGGCTATTCTAATTTCATGGCTCTTAATCTTCCCCAAAAGAATGTATTCATTTCAGGAAGCCATAGAGGATCGATAATGATTCGTATTCTTGATTTAAATTTGCAAAAGTGTAAATATAATATGAATTAAAAGTACTATAAAAGTCTATGAGGTAAGTTAGACGTTTTAAAATTTGGTTTTTGTCCTAAAAAAAAATTATACTGCACTAATGATTATCATAAAGCCTCAAACAACTTCAGTTTTGACTCAAATGAAAAGTAAGCTTCTCACAAACCCTTAGGGGAACCCAGGTGAAGGTGCTAGGTTGTTTCTCAAACAGCACCTCCCAGCAGCTGAGTTCCAAAGCCAGAGTTCTGGCCACTTTTGAACCTGCAAAGCCAAGGCAGAAAAATAGTCCTCAGTCCCCCACCCCTGGAGCCACGGTTTTGCATATTTATGATGATTTTTCTGTGGGGAATGGGCAAGCTCAAACTTAGGAAGAATAGACCACATTGCTGGGATCAGGCAGCCTCAAACAAAACTTGAAAAACCCTCGGTGTACCACTCCTGCTTTCTGTCAAGTATCCCTCCGCCACAACGCTGCCCGCCGCCGGAAGAACATGCGGAGGAATACAGGCTTCGCGATTCAACACACGGGTGGCATATCTAAGTACCACCAGCCCTGTACCTGTAGGGCGCGTTTCTGGTCTTATAAACGAAGTGGAATTATTTTCTATTGCTCAGCCTGGCTACGCAGGCAGTGGTAACGAAACAACCAGTCAGATTATTTTGGTAGCCTTTTTGAACCCTGGCCGTGTGCACGGGGAGGAGGTTAAGGCCGGATGGGAACCGAAGATGCTAAGATACCTGTGGTTCAGTTGCCATGTGCAACAGGTGGTCACTGCTGTCCAGTGTCACCCAAGTGGGTTTTCGGGTCTTTGCTGGTCATATCATCTCTTACAATGCCAAAGATCTCTCCCTGTGTTTAGAGGCCCTGTGGAGATCCTGGGCCTTATATAGTGGTGTCCCTACCTGGAGCAGTTCAGGTAAGACTATAAAACCTCAAGAGGTGAACAGGTGTTAAACCTGCGAAATGATCGACGGCGGAAAGGCAGGCCGTTGCCAATTGGTCAAGTATATTTAATAGGTAAAATATAAATAATAGAGATGGTGCTATGAATTATGCTGGGACAAGAGATGTACACAGATAAGCAATAGACATATTCCTTGTCCATTCCTGGGCAAACCTGGATGGAGCAGTCCACAAGGACAGTAGGACGTGGAGCGGGGGCACAGCTGACCTATCGCGCTCTCAGGCGGCTGTGGGAACCCTGCAGGCATTGGCTTGGCTTCTGACCAGGGCGGTGGTGATAGTGGTGGCTGGCAGTCTGTTCAGGCCGATGCCTCTCTGTTCATAGGGACTTTCTGTGTTCAGGGCCTTCACCTCTGACCCTGATGCGTCCTTCCACAGTCTTGACTCCTTAGCCTCACTACCTTTCTCCTGGTGCAGGTAATTCTAGCATAGTTTTTTGAGGGAGAGATGGGCCTCCCTCTGTTCTCTTTCCAGTCTATTGTTACAGCATAAATTCTGCAGGTTGCTTTTTTTCTTGGCCCTCTGCTTTTAAATCCCAAAGCACTTCTAACCAGTCTTTGGCAAATCTAAAGGTTTTGGCTTTCAAATTTATTGTGTGGGCAGGAAAAGCCTATTTTGGCAGTCAAACACTTTTACTTTTTTCCCCCTGGTATCGTCCTAATGTCCCTACTGGTAATGGGGTTATCACTCACCTATAAGGAAGGGCAGACAAAGAAAATTACAGAAATTAATCATTCAATATCTTATCAGCAGTGATACCAGTGTTCTCAATGGGATGCATAAAACTCTTAACATGTCAAGCCCTACTTTATGCACTAGCTTATTTAATGCTCTTTGTCACTCCGTGAGCCAGGGGCTGAGGTGAATTCGAATTTGCAGCCAGGGAAAGGCAGTTTTCACTCTTAGAGGAGGGAGAGGAGACAGGATGATACAGTAAAAACCCAACTTTGGACTGAAGACTACTATCAGTTTTGCCTTAGTCTTCATGTTTCTCATGTACACAATGAGGAAGTTTATTTTTAAAACGCTTCAAGCTCTAAAATATGAAATAGAGGTATACAGTTCTTACCTAAAACTGGATGGCTAGGGGCACCTTGTGGCTCAGTTGGACAGTAGGCAGAGAGGCAGGCAGAGTAACAGGTAGAAGCAGGCTCCCTGCTGAGCAGAGAGCCTGATGCAGGGCTCAATCCCAGGACCCTGAGATCATGACCTGAGCTCAAGGCAGAGGCTTAACCCACTGAGCCATCCAGGCATCCCAACTATTGCATATTCTTGAGTACCCACAGCAGCATCTGGGGCAACACCTTACAATCAGAGAGTCATTATTTACAAAAATAGGCATATTCTTGTAGTGAGATGATGATAAAAAGATGATTAAAAAACTACTATTTGTTCAGGTCAAACAAGACTGCCAAATTAGTGTGCTCTGAACATATAAAAAGCTTTTTATTTTCAGAACTCTTTGGACTTTCTAATTGTGGAAACTAGAATAGTGGAACTTAACAGTGAGGCAAAAAATTATATCGTATTACTGTGAATATGCCAGATTTGTAGAATTGATGTGTAGAGTAAGACTTTGCACAGAATGCGTTTATCACATTACCTGAAAATTTTAAATGCTCAGTAGGACTAATGATTAATCATAATGATGACACATAAAGGAAGTGACCACAACCAGTCAGGTTCCTACTTTTCGTGGACAGAAATTCCATCTCTCAAATTCCTGAAATTGCTTGAGTGAAAGGGACAATATGAAGAACTGTGGAAGTCTTCTTTACAGGCAGTTCCCATATGATAATAGAAAAGTAACAACAATAATGATGATGATAAAGTATATAGATATATCACACCTCCCAAAGGAATAATCAGCTGAGTATATACATTGGAAAGTGTAGACCTGAGATCTGACACCAGCTCCATAGATTCTGTATTATAAGATATGACTAGTAGTATCCAACAGTGGTATATCTAGGTAATTTGATTTACTTAGGAAACATATTATCTCTAAAAACCAAATATAGGTTTTTGAAGGCTTACAAACTTGATACTTCTATATAGGATTATAAAGCTTAAATGTAAACTTCGTATTTGACCTTTAACAGAACCCTTGAATAATAAAGGATGTATGTCTCTTTTAGAAGGCAGGAAGAAGAAAGAGTGTATGTGCATATCTCTCTCCTCACTCCATGCTGTTTCAATATTGCCAGTCATAGGCTTTAAAAAGTCATCTTATATGTTTATAAAAAATAAAAAATTAAAAAAAAATAAAACCCAAAATAAAAAAAAATAAACACATACCTGCAAATTAAAAAAAAAAAATGTCATCTTAGTGCAACAAGCTTGTAAACTCGAAAAATGACAATTATTACAAAGTGATGACAATTCAGGGGTAGTTTCCTAAGCTTTGTCATGGACAAAGGCACTGTGGCTTAGCCGATGATGAAATCTAGCTAACTTTACTAAAGCCCATAGAAAGGAGAGGAAGATGCGGATGGACCATCCGCTGAAGATGAGGTCAGAGAGTAGGAAACACGTAGCAGAGGAGGAGTGCTGGCAGCTGCAGAGGATGCTTAAATCACCAAATCTGAACATCAAAGTTGATCTGCTATTAAATGGATGCCACGTAAAGGATTTTGAAGCTTCAGAGAGTGCACGGTATTAAGCATGTTGGTAGAGTCTTTAGAGTAAGAATGTTTGTTACATATGGCAGATAGGACACACACTAGATAAACTTCTTCTGATTATGTTACAAGATTAATGACTGAATTTATATATTCTTGAGTGCATAGCTCAGTGAATCAGAGCAATAGTCAGAAAATATGATTGATGACCCTTCAAAATAAAGGTCACAGATCACAGGTGATCTTCAGACTGGCCAGACTGTAAAGACAGAACATACTTTCATGCTGGCGTTTCTCAGAAACAAAAGAGGAAGGGGCTACTTTCATTCTGATTGAATTTACATTAACATCAATCCAACCACAGAAATATGGAGAGTGAGAAAAACCAGATTATGTTGTCTCAGAAGCATTCTGTGTGAAGGGAGCCAATCCACTAGCATGGGAAAGAAGATTCGGCACAAAGAACAGAGCCTTTCTCCTTCCAGATGTTCATCTGGGGTTCCTACTCTTACCTCTTCCTTCTCTTCACTCACAGCAGTGAATCTAGGGACTCATTGTTATTACTTCTTCCTCTTTCTCCTTCTTTCTCAACCCTTTGATTCTCCAAACATTATGTGTGGCACAAAAGTAAGTAAGTGGATAACAGTGGAGTAGGTCAAAAGGAACTGACCTGCCTCAAGTTTCTCAATGGTAGAGAACAGATGTGATAGAAATTCCAAGGGGATTTTTACATTCTAATTCACAGATAAAAGTTTCTGAGAATCTCAGTGTGTGTTGCGGCTGTCCTGGTTGAACACAATGGTCTTGATTTCATAGGGGGCAATTACCTTTGCTCCATACAGTGGCCACAAACTGGATCCTTAGTTTCACTCAGCTTCTTGGAAAATTCAAGTCACTGTTCATAAGGAGAATGAGAATAGTGAGAGAATGTATCACCTATCCCGGTAACTGAAAAAACCAAAACCAAACCCAAACCCAAGACAAAGCTCAAAGACTGTTGGGATGGTAGTTGAGTGAGTTGTGTTGCTTTTGGAGATGAAGATGAACACATCTTTACTTTTGCAATTAAAGAAAGAATGTCAGCTACCCAGTGGATGTGGGAACAGTGAACTAGCTCTGGTAATTTCAGGGATGCTCTTTCAGTAGTTGGCCTTTAAATTCTTGGATCTTTCTGCTGTTTTTCACATCTAAGAAAAGATGGTTCAAGATGTGTGCCTTAGAGAACACCAAAACTAGCAATGCTTTTGAAATAATACAGGAAGAAAGTAGGCATAATTTCTTTCCTCTTTTCCTTTTTTAAATGATGAGTTATGTGTCTCAGGTAGATGGGCTTGTGTTTACCAAATAAGAATATTTTGCTTTACTTGAGGGTTTTGAATCAGGTCTTAAGTTCAACAAGTATGCTTCCTTTGAATTCCTCATAAACTTTTTTTTTAGGATTTTATTACTTTGAGAGACAGAGAGAGTGATCGAGAGCATGAATGGGGGGAAAGGGAGAAGCAGGCTCTATCCCAGGATCCTGGGATCATGACCTGAGCCCAAAGAAGATGCCTAACTGACTGAGTCACCCAGGTGCCCTCTCACAAATTTTTTGTTTTTTAAAGACTTCTTTTTCAACCATTGTGTTGTATTGATTTACTTGTCTATTCTTTTGCTAACATTGCATTGTCTTGATTAGTGTAGCTTTATAGTAAGTCTTTAAGTCAGGTAGTATCAGTCCTCCAACTTTGTTTTTTTCCTTCAATATCATGTTGGCTATGCTGGGTCATATATGCTGAAACCAGGGGACAAAAAGTCTATACTTTATAAATCATGTCATAGGGACACAAAATAATATCTTAGAGACTTAGAGGATTGATGGCTCCCTCTCAGATAATTTTAAATTACTGTATTTTAGACTCTGAAAGTAAAATAGTTAAAATATCAAAAGGGTAATTTGGTAGTAATGGATAGATGAGTACAGTGGGAAAAATATACCAAAGAACTCTTTAGATGAGAAAAATCATATGATTCATTTCTTCAAAGATAAATAACACAGATACATAGATAGATAGATATTGATAGAAAGATGGGTAGACACATAGATATGAAGAATATATGTTCTAAATGGAAAAAAGTAATAACATTTTAAAAATAAATTGGAAACAACCATTGTATCTTACATTATTTCTAGTTATTGAAATCGCTCAAAGAGTTATACAGTATTGCTTTCCACATGAGTCTCAGAGATGTGAAATCATTTGTCCAAAACTCGGATTCAAATAAGTCCTTACCTGACTCCAAAGCTTACCTTCTTTCCATTATATCATAGTTTCTGTGTTTTATCAAATAAAAGTTTTCACTAAATTTTTGTGTTTTGTTTAATAGCTCACTATATACGTCCAGCCACAGCAAAAGCACACAGCTGAGTATGCTGCACATGTAACTAAAATTGTGTTTGATTATTTTGAAGAATACTTTGCTATGCATTATGCTCTTCCTAAATTAGGTGAGACTCATTTTTTATTTTCTTATATTTAATATGCCTTTGTTTTTACTTAAGTCAAATCATTTCAAGTTTTCTCATTCTTAGTTAATAGTCACCCCTTAGTCTCTTTATTATATGCCAAAATATGTGTCTATTTACTAGATGCTGAAAGATGCACTTTGGATTCCTCCAAGAATAATGTCCATATTTACTTTAGTCGTACCTGATAAATGCATAGAATTTTACTTGCAAATAAAGACTAAAGTAATGTGCAAAACTGCAGGTGTCGATAATAATGGAGCCCGAAATAGCAACCTAGATTCCTTGATTTCAAAATCATGACCCTTTGTATAGCTTGCATTGCCTCCCTACCATCAATGAGTTGATAACTGGTAAGGATAAATGATGCTATAGGAGCCCCATGTGCTTCTAGTCTTTCCACTGTACAAGATTAATTCTAGATTCTCCAGCAGTTAAAATGAAACACTGATACTCCTTCCACAAATATTTTTTTCCTAAGTGGGGGGAGCATGTTTTCCTTTTAAAATAAAATTTGGGCTATAATCAAAATGGTGTAGATATGATACTGCTACCCAAAGTAGAAGTGCTTTATTAGTAATTTTGAGTGGTATTAACAAAAACTTTAAATGAACCACCAATATAGATATTTGTAGGGATAAAATGAAGATGGCAAGGAAGAAATCAACCCAAAATTGATTTCTTTATTTCTGTTTATGCCTCTACTTTAATCAACTATCAATGCGAAGTGACTGGGAATGCCAGATTCTCTATGTGGAGGTAGCTATGGCTCTGGGCCACTTTGCAGATGCTCCATTTTTCTCTTCAATGGCATCAGCTCCCAAATATTAGAGAAAGAGATGGGAAGAGAAGCAACTGTTCATCGTCAGAATAATATTTAATAAAATGTAAAGCACATTAATTTAAAAGTCTCTTTTCTCTTTATCTTACTTGAACCACCCAGGATAAAGTAGGCAGTGGAACTCTCACAAATTTATTTCTCTGTTCCCCTTTTCTATTTCCCCCATACACCTTCTTCTTTATACTTTTAAATGCATTTTCAATCCTTACTGAGTTGACTCTGTCTTAGACTTTCTGTACAGTTGACTTCTGCATTTATTACACTCCCCACTTAGTAAATACAATGGAGTTAATTATAATGTCAATACTCACTAGAGAAATGAGGTCACAAAGAAGTCCATGCTTTCAAGGATTAGGTAAAAATTACACTCCATAATATTATAGAAAATAATGGCCCTTGCAGGGAATACTTCTCCGCCTTTTAAGTGGGATTCTTGTGACAAAATAACCGAAACTAAGAATGAAAATAACTCAGAAAGGAAACCACTGCTGTAATCTTGACTTTTGTTTAAGATCTATCCACTTTTTTGTTCTTTTATAAAAAGCTTTAAGAATCTTTATGGTAACCAGAAAGGACCTTTGCTTGTCTATTAGATAAAAATTTAATTTATTTTTATTTACATGCCTCATTTAAACTATAAGTAATAATATGGGGTGCCTAAGGGGCTCAGTTGGTTATGCATCTGATTCATGATCTCAGCTTGGGCCTTGGTATCAGGCTTGTGAGTTCCAGCCCTGCACTGAGCTCCACACTGGGCGTAAAGCCTACTTTCAAAAAATTATGTATAATAATAAAGAAATTACATTTTTATCATAGTTCATTAGCTGAAGAATCTGTATTTTGTCCACTAATCAAACTCAACATTTTATGTTTGGGACTTAACACAGAACTGACAGGCACTGCCTCTTCCTGTCCGATGTTTTATCAAAGATTATAGGCCCAAGCAAAAATAAAGAATAGAAATTCCTGGTAGTATTCAATATTTTAGGTCTGGAAGAGAGTTTAGAAAGAACATACTCTATTTCATGTTGATCCAACTTATTTAATGCATGCAAATGGGTGGTAACCAGTAGAGAATTGGGTTGATCTCAAATTGTACAGAAATAGAGGAAAAGTGAATTTTATATTCTTTAATATTCTGCATCCTTGGATAGAAATATATTTCTGTGCACTGGGAAACTGTGTGCCTCTAAGTCTTCATTTGAAAACGTCACTTCCTTATTCCTCACAGCTTATCCTCAAAAACAGATGCTTTCTGTTACCTAAGTAAAACTCTTAAAAAAAAAAAAAACAGCCAATAAAAAAGAAGTACAGAGAGAAACAAAAGACGTAAAATTATAGAGAACTGAAAAGAGTATTGCCATTAGTATCCTTTGAAAACTAAAAGACACATTGATATCTGGGGCTAACAAGAAAAGTTCCATGGAAAGTCTGAGTGCATGAAGGCTGAAAAGTTCATACAAATAGATGATTGTTTTTTACTCTAAGAAATTATTTTTAGCCTTTTAAAAAAGCATTTGTGCACAGAACTTAATTTAGTAAGAAATGTTATAAACAAATTCAAAGAAGTATTTCTCACAGAATTGTTTCTTTCTCCATAGATAAAATCGCTATTCCAGATTTTGGCACTGGGGCCATGGAGAACTGGGGTCTCATCACTTACAGAGAAACAAACCTGCTTTATGACCCCCAGGAATCAGCCTCATCAAACCAGCAGAGGGTGGCCAGTGTGGTTGCCCATGAACTTGTGCATCAGGTATAGAATCTTCGTATCAAATTAGCTTGTTTAATTTTAAAAGTGGCTTACGACCGTAGGAATGATTGAGATTAATAATAACTTAGCAAATAAAAAATAGCCAATCAGAAAATCTTGCCTGTCTTCTTAGTGCTAGCAAATATCTTACCATGAAAACCTTTTAAGACACATTGAAACCTTTTAAGACACATTGTTTTGCCTTTAGTAAATACACACTGGACTTCAGTTTGACTTTAAATAGGCCCAGTAATAATACCTAAATAAAGGCAATAAACTAAGGAGAATTTAAGATCATTTAAAAATGGGGAGAAATAGAAAAAAAAAAGGCAAGCAGGGAACAAATGGTAATTAAGTATAATGCCTGCCACTTCTCTATCCAGTGACATTTACATGGAAAAATAAACGTATTGCAATTTTCTAGGCCTCTCTACCACAAGCATAATAATTTAACTGTCTCTTTATTGCTTATAATTTCAGTGGTTTGGAAATACTGTGACCATGGAATGGTGGGAAGACTTGTGGCTAAATGAAGGATTTGCTTCCTTCTTTGAGTTCCTCGGAGTAAACCAAGTAGAAAAAGAATGGCAAATGGTGAGCTCGAAACACATAAGCTCTCAATGTCTAATGGCCTAATGCAAAGCGACTGAAACCTTTACACCATAACAGTGTTCCTGGGTCAGGGGCCTGGTGCAGTGGTGAACTGGGAATTTCCTTGTGAGTACAGAGTGGAGTCAGTTCGTTCCACTGAACTATACCTTGCTGAGGGCCAATGCTCAGGCCTTGGAAGGCAACTGACCACCCCAATCTGAGGATGTCCTGGACAGAGTCTCTCAATAACATGTGTCAAAGCAGGAAAACAAAATAGTGAGCTCAGACAACACAGCTCTGTATTTAAGTTCTGCAGTGTTAATCCTTTGAAAAATCGAAGTCTAATTTTGCAAAGTACTTACCTTACAAAGGTTGTTGGAATAGTGTGATAAAGAGAGAAGAGCATAAACTGAGTGTTATAGGGGACGTGACCTTGAGCAAGTGACATATCCTGAGTCAGTTCTCTCCTCTATGAAAGAAGAACATTGTTCTCTATCCTGTAAGCTTAAAAGCTCCAAAAAATACGTGTAATTACTGTATCATCCTACCTTGTGTCCCCGAGGGGACTGGAACAAAGACATCTATGAACCCTAAAGATTTTTTTTTTTTTTTTTTTTGCTGAAAAGCTTAATCTGTTTTTTCGATATTTAGATGGTGTAAGTGCTCTTATCTGTTTGTATATGTGGAAGTAGAAGTGTGTTGCTGTGTAAAAGTAGGAATTACAGGACTCGTAATGTAGAGACTACTGCCCTCCACTGGAAAAAACAAAAACACACCCTTATATGCCTAAAACCCCCTTGGCCCCTTCCTATAACCTACTTTAAAAAGTAAGAAACTTAATTTACAATGATTCCTGCTTAAAACTTTAATCTACATCAGGATTTGTCAACCATGGAAATTTTGACATTTTGTGCCAGATAATTTGAGAGTGGTTTACAATTGTGGGGGTTGTCCTGTGCATTTTAGGAAATTAAGGTTTATTCTTGGCCCATATATGCTAGATGCAAGCAACTCTCCCTCCCCAGTTGTAAAACCAAAAATGTGTCCAGGTATTTCCAGCTGACTCTTGGGGGAAAACTTTTCCCTCGCTGAGAATCACTCATATATGTTGAAAATTGTTGATTTTGTAACTTGTTGAAATTAAACTGTATAAATGAAATATTATATTGTTCCTTATTTTCTATAAAGTAACTTGAGGCCCTTCTTATTGCAAGATATTATAAGAAATTATAACATTTTAATATTGTTGTATTATATATAAGATATTTACCATTTTAATATTCTAATTCAGTATTTCAAAACACCAATTAAATTTCAGAAGAATTTAGTATGAAGTTCTTTTTTTAAAGATTTATGTATTTATTTGAGAGAGAGAGAGAAAGAGAGCGAGCAGTGGGGAGGGGCAAGGGAGAAGGAGAGAGAGAGAATATCTTCTTGAGCACAGAGCCCAACAAAGGGCTTGATTCCACGACCCTGAGACCATGACCATAGCTGAAATCAAGAGTCAGATGCTTAACTGACTGAGCCACCCAGGCACCCCAAGTATGCAGTTCTTAAATTAAATTTAATCACATCGTCCTTCCCAATCATTCTTCCATCCATTCGTCCATCCAACCATTTCTTCATACATTTATTAAGTCTTCTGTGTTCAGTGAACACTACAGAGGATCCCAAACAGAAGAAAACATATTTCTTGCCTTCAAGGAGTTCCCAGTTAAGGTTCTGGTGGGTGGAGGGGAAGAGATAAATACAGACAGATTGTGGGAAAGCCTGATAAGTACCACAACAGTGGAGTCTCATTTCATGGTGAAAAAGCTGATGCCCAGAAAGGGAATAAAACTTTCCAGTCTCAAATAGACAATTGGTAACACAACCAAAACCATTGTCAGATTTCCTGACACTGAGAACTGAATTCTTTCTACTTAACTTAAGCCTCTTAGGTTTAACAAAATTTAAAATCCAAGTGAAAATTACCTTGACTGGTGATCATCACTTGAAAATAGTGCCTTGCCTATTATAAATGGAAATTGCAAAATTGGAAAATGTAAATATAGCTCACTCTTCTTTGGGGAATGTTTTTAATTAAGTAAGACCATAAATCTTGATTTTTTTAAATAGTGATTTAACAGAATGAGATTTCAGAATCTAATTGATTAAAAATCAAAATAATAATAGCAGCTAATGTGTTAGGTTTCACTCTGCCAGTTACTATGCCAAATGCATAGCATGCATTATCATTGAATTCTCTAACAATTCTAAAAAGCATAAGCCACTATCGTCCCTCTTTGATGGGTTAGAGACCTTAAACTTACATACCTAGAAAATGAAAAAATTGAGCTATAAACCATGAAAGTCTGACTATAGGGCTAGACCTCTCAACCATTTATTTTGCTGAGAAAACATAGCATTGGGATGAGAAGACGATTATTAGAACTAAAGTAAGAATTAATATTTTCTTTGATTAAGTATGACTCACCCAAATTCTAATAATTGGTTGACAAAAAAAATCCTGAACACCAATTTTTGGTCAACATGTATCCTGTCTTAATTCTGAGAGCAAATCTGTGAGGTGATACCATTCCCATTGCGCGGTTACAGAAATGTGGCATGTGTGTTAAAGTTAGGCAGAAGTAGCAGAAACAGAATTCACAGATACCTCTGTCTTCTTGTCCCATCATATAGGGCTGAAGTCAAAGGAATTACAGTAGAAAGAGAGAATGGAATCAGTATAGATCAATAAGGGTAAAATATGATTAATTTAAACACCTAATCCTTGTCTTAAGTAATTTGAGTCATTTATATTTATTTTCCCCCAAGTGATATATAAATGATATTTTGAAATGTGAGCTAGTATAAAGGAAGTGCTGTCTTTTTTTTGGTTCATTCTGTCCTTTCAGAGAGACCAGATGTTACTTGAAGATGTATTACCTGTGCAAGAGGATGATTCTTTGATGTCTTCACACCCAATTGTTGTCACCGTGACAACTCCTGCTGAAATAACATCTGTTTTTGATGGAATATCCTATAGCAAGGTAGGGAAAATAGGACATTGTTGTGAACATCTTCCTGTTTAGTGACTTTCAGTAAATGCTCAAAATGGAAAGAATGGTGAGACTGTGCTAATGGGCTCTAGGAAACAGTGTAGAGCTTATTCTGGTTGCTGAATATTCAACAGTTTGTACTTTTCAGTCAAACTGATCAATGCTGGTCATTGTCACAGGATTTTGAATCAGATTTTTAAAAACTTCTCCTTTCACTTTTGTTTATAACCTCTTTGATTCTAACTGAACATTTACATTTCAAGCTTCAAGTTTAAAATTATTTTATTTGACTTTTTAAAGGACAGCTAATCTTCTGCTGTGTGGTCTTTGGTGCCATATACGTGGATACCTTTTCTAATAGAATCCTTTAGGGAAGGCAGTAAGAAGTTAAACCCAACTCAGTTTGAAGAAACGACTTTTAATCATTTTTATATGATATAAAGATGACTTTATGAGCATGTTGTAGATGGGGCATTTTTATCCATGAACATGTTCTGCAAAGCTACTGTAGATCTACAATGACCCACTTTCTCCCACAGCTTTTCCTACAGCTCCTCCTCTAAACAACTTCATGCTTGCATGCAGTATAATTTAGTCATTTCCCTTTTGCTGCTCATGGCTTACCCACTATGCTGGGTGACTCAAAGGCCGATGAAAATGAATCTATTTTGTTATTCTGGGTAATACCTAAAGTTTTTTATTTAAAAAAATATAATTATTAAAGTGAATACTAGATAAAATGGCTTGATTGAAAAAAGCTTTCTATGTCTTACCATTTCAAAGTTATAACATCATATTTTTGGCTTTCTGTGTCATTATTCCCATGGCATCTTTTTAGGCTTCCTTAATTCATTTTTGTCTCACATTACCAATAATTCTTTCCTCTGTTAAAATGGACATTTCTAATCCACTTATGGTATGTTATAATAACTCACAGGGGCACATTTATATTTTATTAAATCAGTTTCTTTGAGTCAGAGATATTCCATGGTTTTAAGATATTAGGCCATAAATAAATAAATGTTCTAAGTCTTTAGCCTTCTAGTAGGTACAAAAATAATGTGTACTTAAATGACAGTAAAAATTGCTCCCTTACTAGGGAAGCACATGTTTTTCTGGTGAGTTACTTGAAAATTGATTTAAAAGTGTATAGATAGTGAATTTTAGTATTAATCTTATAACATATGCAGAGAAAGTTGAAAGCAGAGGATTTCCTCAGATTCCTCAGATAAAATAAAACCAAATGAGATAAACTACTTTTGAAGAGGATTTTAACATTAATGATATATTTAACTATATTAAACTATTTGACCAGATAATTCCTCAACTAACTATTTCCACTAAATGTAATCTTTTCGAAGTATTGAAATGTACTTTAAGAAGTAAGCAGAATTTTATCATGGAATTACTTTCCTTAGTCCCTGAAAAATAGAGGAGTTTTCTAAGTGTTCTAACGTTTCTCTTTCATTAGAAAAGCCCCATCTGCTGGTTCATCTGGTGAAGTGCAGTAATTATTTAAACCTTAAGTCACTGAAATGATGTCCACTGTATCAATTTCTCTTTACCTTTTAGTTATTTTAGAGTTGGAGATATAGGGGATGTGCCAAGTCACATTTTTTATCCTAAAACTATGGAGTTATGGCCAAGTGATTAAGTAGGGTCATCTTGAAGACATAATCTCACAAATAAGATATTGCAATACTGGTCACAATTGCAATCCCTGGTGTTTGTTTCCTGCCTATCCTTTACTAGTTCAACCTGCCATTCTTTTCTACCACAGGGAGCGTCCATTCTGAGAATGCTTGAAGACTGGATGACACCAGAGAAATTTCAAAAAGGATGTCAGGTGTGATTTATTACTTTTAATAGTATTTTTTTATCACAATTTTTTTAAAAGATTTTATTTATTTATAAGAGAGAGAGAGAGTGAGAGCGAGCACAGGCAGACAGAGTGGAAGGCAGAGTCAGAGGGAGAAGCAGGCTCCCCGTGGAGCAAGGAGCCCGATGTGGGACTCGATCCCAGGACGCCAGGATCATGACCTGAGCCAAAGGCAGCTGCTTAACCAACTGAGCCACCCAGGCATCCCACTACTTTTAATAGTATTAAATGTAAGCTACACTGATTAGTGGCTGATGGATGACAAGATGTGGTTAATTAAGGACAACCCCCTTTTTACTTTTTCTCTCCTTAGGAGAGATTGAATAGCAAAACATGAGAAGGTGACTTCACACCCAGCTAAGTGCCTACAACGTCTCTTTAATTACCATTTAGCAGAAATTTCATGGAGAAGTTGAATGGATTATTTTAGATACTCTTTACACACATATTAGCTAAGTCTGCCATAATAAATACCATCAGCCTGGTCATTTAAACAAAGGAAATGTATTTACTCATGGTTCTGGGGGCTGAGAAGTCTATGACCACATCCCCATAGATTCGCGTGTTGGAGAGGGCTGTCTCCCTGCCTTGCAGATGGCTGCCTCTTTGCTCTGTCCTGGAGTGAGCAAGAGACAGAGCTATCTGGTGTCTCTGATCAGAGAGACATCAATCCCCATGAGGATCCTACCCTCATGACTTCATCTAAACCAGACGCTGCAAACACCATCATATTGGAGATTAGAACTTCAATGTCTGAATTTCAGGGAACACAATTCAGTCCATGGCGACATGATATAAGAACTTAAACATATGTATAAAAGTCTTCCCTTCCAGTTTGTAAAAGGACTTCTTCCTTGTTGGATTTTAAAAAATGGCAAATATACACATTCCTATTATGATGGAGTCAACAGTGAATAAAGAGGGCCTGCTTCCTTTTAGAAACAGAAATGATAATAAATTTTCAAAAGCATTTCACACATCCCACTTAAGCTGATTACTCCAGGGGATATTTCAGTTTCAATTTCATTTTTCTAGCAAAACCTAAGCCAAGTCACTCGGTTTTTTTTTTTTTTTTTTTTACACTAAAGGAGTATTTTTTTTTATTTTTAAATTTTTTTTGCATATTAAAATTCTAATTTATTTTTCAAATGTAAATGGGAACACTAGAAGCCTCAAGATTTTTTTTTAGTACACTGGAAAAGGTGCATTCAAGTCCTTTTGACATTTTTCTTTTTTAAAAATTTAATTTTTGTGTGTGTTCCAAAATTCCTTGTTTATTATTGTCAGTGTTGCTACAATCTGTCCCAGCAGAGGTCCTGTCTGCAGGTTGGCGCCATTGCAGCCTAGAGATGGAATAGTCTTCCTACTTCTTCCCTTCCATCTCCATCCTCTCTGCTGTGATGCCCCAGGTAGTCTGGCAGAGCAGTGGTGATGGCAGCCGGTCCAGAAAGCAGAAAACAGGTCAGAACAGCACCTCGCCAACTTTCCCAAAGAATGCTAGTACTTCTTTTCAGTGTGATTCCCCAGGACAATGCCTACTCCCCATTCCTTCAAGTCTTCTTATGTGTCATCCAGCACTCTTTGGGCTCCCCCCAAATGGAAACAGTCCCTTCCTACCCAATGCTGAAATTTCTAGGTGACTATGAAAGTAAGAAATAAGACCAGGACTTGGGAAATATTCAAGTACATCCATACATTTTAATCCTTTTGTCCATTAATCAAAAATTCTGTGTGGACACTGGCAGAAAGGGAAAAGCTATGTGCTTGTTCTTTGTGCACATTAGAACATCTTGTAACTTTCCCCTCAAACTGAAACACATATTTCATCATATCTTCTCTTACAGTGAGCACCTTCAGTGAGGAACTCGGTCTTCTATATCTTTGCATTATATTCCAGTATCTAGTAGAATGCAATATGCATGTTAGGCAATCCAAAAAGTGTTTCTGGATTGAATGAATGATCTATAATAAATGTTATAAAATATAGAAAAAACCAAAAACAATTCTTTTTTGAAAATTCCATTTGCATAGTGTTCATTATAAATGAAACTGATCAGTAACACATTCTTAGAATCTTCAAAACTGACTTCAGATTAAATGATTTTTGTGGTAACTTCTAGAGATGTACCAACAGAGTCCTTAAAAGTGAATAGCTATGCTAATAACTCAGAAATACTCCCGTATTTCTGTTAGCTCAATATCTATGGTATAATTAATTAAAAAGCCACTAATGGTCTAAAACTAATATTTCTCAAGTGAAAACTGTCTTCCTCCATCCTATGACTACAGATGAAGCTAGAAACTGAACTAGAATGAACAGGTATTAATGTTTTTCATGCCATCATAGTGGCATGAAAATATAGTAAATAAATTTACCAAAACAACAACAACAACAAAAAAAACACCCACTAAAACCCTCTCTTTCCCCCTACAATCTTCAATCACTAGCTCATATCTGAAAATAGTATAGGCCACACTTAATTGCTCTCAAACCAACTGGAACATTCCTTTCCTTCATTCAAGTATCCGAATAGTATCTCTCCTTGAGTTATCATCATGTTATGATTGCTGCCTCTAAGTCCCACAATCTGTGACACCATTCAAAAAATTTCCCTTGCAAATACTAACTTTCTGTCCAAAGTGACTCTTCATGAGTGAACTTGGTGTGGCAGAAAATCTGGAGATGGCCAGCTCTGTTCTCTTTCATGCTCATCCCCTTCCCCCAAACTCCATCTCAGACAACAAAGCAGGTGCAGAGTGCAGAAAGACAGGGCAAAACCATCACCTGGAAAATCTTTAGGGCTGTGCTTGTGCATAAAAAAAATCATTCTAGAGGGTGCCTGGGTGGCTCAGTGGATTAAGCCTCTGCCTTCAACTCAGGTCATGGTCTCAGGGTCCTGGGATCAAACCTCATATCCCGTTCTCAGCTCAGCAGGGAGCCTGCTCCACTCCCACCCCCACCGCTTGCCTCTCTGCCTACTTGTGATCTCTCTCTCAAATACATAAATAAAATCTTTAAAAAATCATACTAGAAAATGGGGCATTCATAATAGTACACGGTCATAAAATCAAGCTGAGAAACATATCCATCCTTTCTTCTTCTCCTAGTATCAGCAGTATCCCTGATAGGACAGGAATAGCTTAGCTGGAATATGGGCCTTTCCCTTCCTGGGACACTAGTAACAGAAACAAGGCTCCTTTCCTTTTGTGCTTACCATCCCAATACCAATTAATGAGGGACTATTATTGGGGGGACCTAGGTCACCATAAAATTTTGAGCAATCATTCAAATGATTGTGATCATTCGAAGTAAAGAAAGAAATTTCTTAATAGAGACTATTCCGAAGTGCACTAATCTAGACAAAATAAAATTGATGTCTTTTAATATATTGTTTATATAAATGTCCATGTAGCCTGTACTTCAGGAGAAGCAAGAAACTACAGTTTAAAAAGCAATAATAATAACATCGCCACTGAAACCCGCAGAGACTGGTCCAGGAGTCGGAATTCGTTCAAGGTTACCACAGGAAACTCTCTTCACCCCTCTAGGCGCCAGTTTCCTACACCCCTAAAAATGTGATAGTTGCTTAGATAATATTTAAAATTCCTTCTCGTTCCCAGATTGCACTTTGTAAGCTCAAGACATTGTGAGTATACAAGTAAACTTCTCTACATTAATATTAAGATGCCACTACTTACTAGAAAGAATCATTAACGGGTAGTTATGGTTATAAGTAATTATTACTGTTATTAAGTATTCCATTATTTTATTTAGAATAAATGATTTGTGCAAGCTCTGGAACAAATACCTAAAATTGAATATTGAGTATGTGCCTTTCATGTCGTCTCCTTTCCTCTGCCTGCCCTCCAGTGGTAGTGCTGAGCAGTGAACTCATTGAAAGAACAAATACGAAGGCTGCTTTGCAAACTGGTCTCAACCCTCATCCAGGCTTCTTGGAGCAGTACTGTTAATACTGTTTTATCTCTCTGTGCCTGAAAAGAAAAGAATTTAGAAGCTAATGTGACTAAGGCACAGTGACTCCTGAAAATTATAGCAACTTAGAGTGAAGATGTCTGGTGCAAAGTCAACCACTGGTTATTTTCTTTGAAGCTCAAGGAACACTTAAGAAGGTTCATTTCTATCAAAGATGTCCATATTTTAAAGGAACAATTCTTGAGAACAACAAAGGCGTAATATGGCAGGAACTTTGGACGGTTTCCTGGAGAACCACAGTTATGAGAGTAGGGGAAAACTGGGAATTTTCTTTAGGGACACACCACATTATATCTGAGATATTGTGTATATATATATATATATATATATATATATATATATATATACACAGAGAGAGAGAGAGAGGGAGAGAAAGAGAGATTGTGATATTGATATACAGAGATATTGACTGCTACCTGCAGGCCAAATCTGGCCCAACACCCATTTTTTGTAAGGTCTGCAAATAAAATTGCTTTTACAATTTTGAAAGATTGGAAATTCAAAAGAAGAATATTTCATGACACCTGAAAGTTATATGAAATTCAGATACCAGAGTGCATAAATGTTTTATTGGAAGACAGCTATGGTCATTCATTTACATATCATCTATGGTTAATTTTGTGTTACAGAGGCAGAGTTGAGTAGATACGACAGACACTATAAAGCCCCCCAAACTTATATCTTTACAATGCAGCTTTCTACAGAAAAAGTTTGCTGAGCCCTGCCTTAGAGCCAAGCTTGCCTGTTTTATCTTTGCAAATTGCCTTGCTCATGTGTGATGGGGGTCATGTAGGGTCTGAGATGAGAAAACACCACTGCAGAAGAAGGTGGAGTATGTAGTCAGTAGGGCTACAGTGGTTAACAACACTAAGTGAAGATCGTAGAATTACAGATCTCTCTTCATATTGGATGACAAATGTGTGGATTGTTGACTGTTTGCTGAACACTTGACTGACCTTAAGTATCTTCTATTTCTTCTGAAAAAAATTAAACCTTTCTTCTCCTTTCCACAATTCCATTAGATTTTAAAAAGAACAAGCTATATCATTAATAAGGAAAAAATGTTTGTGCTTTACAAATACATTATTTGTATAATGTTTTCATAGGTTACAAAATATTTTCATAAAATGTATCATTTTATTTTAGGTACACTTGCCATCTTGTACATTAGAATGAGATATATCTAAGGATTCAGCTCATGTGGTAGAAGTATGAGGAAAGCATACATTGACTTCTTTTTAAAATTTTTTAAAAATTTATTTATTTGAGAATGAGAGAGTGTGTGAGTGAGAGGGAGAAGCAGACTCTCCACTGAGCAGAGAGCCCAACAAGGGGCTTGATCCCCAGACGCTGAGATGATGACCTGAGCAGAAGGCATATGCTTCACTGAGTCACCCAGGTGCCCCCTACGCTGACTTCTAAAATACTTGTTCTCTTTCACGTACAGATTTACTTGTCAAAATACAAGTTCAGCAATGCAAAAACTGAAGATTTTTGGGGAGCACTTGAAGAGGTAAGGAATGTATTCCAATTGTTTCTTTGTCTGATTAACAAATGATTTATCAGTCATTTCTTTATCTGACTATTCTACATTTTATTCCTCTAATTTACTAATTATTCCTTATGTTCCTTAAATATCAGGCAAGTAATCTACCAGTGAAAGAAGTAATGGATACGTGGACCAAACAGATGGGCTATCCTGTACTTAATGTCAAAGATATGAGGAACATCACACAGAAACGCTTTCTGTTGGACTCAAAAGCTAATCCTTCTGAGCCACATTCAGATCTTGGGTAAGGATCTATAAAGCATTTCAAGAAAAAAGCAGAAATTTGATGGGAATGCTGGCTGTTTGGTTGGATCATGCTCTTCAGTATATGATTTATGTGTGATAATATAAAAGCACAGTGTCTTTAGGAAGCAAAAGCATTCAAAGATATCTCCATGGTCTTCAACTTCAAAATGGTGGACTGAGCACATGCATCCAGGTCCTGTCCTTCCCAGAAATCACTGAAAAAAAAAAAAAAAAAAAAAAAAAAAAAAAACCAGAAGTGCTAAAAGAAATAAACTCATAAAGGAAAGAAAAGAGGAGGGGCAAGATACATCATAGAATTCTAGAAGATAGGCCAGAAGGAGAAATATTGGTAGAAAACAAATAAAGGTAGATGCAGCCAGATAAAAAGGGACTTGCGGTAGAAGTAGAAGTAGCTTCCCTCTCCCTGGGCAGGCTCTGGGCTCACTGTCAGCATGAAGAGTGGAGCGTGGGAGTGAGAAGTGAGGCTGAAAACAGGGCAATTAATTTGAAGTCTAGACTCAGGACAATTGTGCCAGTTAGACACACCCCCATTCCATTTCCCCTTCATCTACTGCTATCCTTCCCTGTTGAGAGCTCTCAGAGGTCTGCCAGAAGTCTGGCAATGACCCAAGGCAAAATCCAAAGGCTCTTTCCCTCCCCCTAAATAAATTGACTAAAACAGTGGAGGAGAGCTAAGGATTTTCACTTGGTTAGGATGCCCAGAGTAAAGCTTTCCTCCTCATGGCATTTGTGGGATGGATGGGCTAGAGCTGCCAGCTCCCCTTATACATACACAGAGCTCCCAGTCAGACTTCCTATTCAGAGGAAGAGTCTGTTTCAAAAATACACCTCACCTCTCAACAGCAGAGGGGTTAACTACAAGATACCAAAAGTAATTAATTTAGTCCTTCTTTCTGAAATATGGGTGGACCATTAAGATCACATGACATATTAAAAAATATAAAGGGTAAAATCCTAAAAATGTAAAAGGTAAAATCCTACTTGAATAAACAAAAAAACCAATTGGAGAAATAGAAAATAAATTTATGAAATAATTTTGGAGATCAAAGAAGCTATTAACACCCATTTACAATGAGCAGAATTTCTTTGGAAAAAACAAACTTAAAATACAGAATTGCTCTGGAAGTTTAAATTTTTGGTTATCAAATAATTATTTGACCAAGTAGAAATAAATTTGGGGAACTGTCTCAAATTAGAGGGCAAACACATAGAACTGACAAATGTGAAAGAAGATAAATAGGCAATGTCCAGTACTCAACTAAGAGATGTCTCTCAAAAGAGAAAGCAGAGAAACCTGAGAGGCAGATCATATCAAAGAAATGATAAAGGACACAGGGATTCTGAATAAAAGGCCCCATAGACTACACAGTACAAAAAAGGAAAATACATACATATATATATATATATATATATATATATACACTTAGCTACACCTTCAGAAATGTTACAGTCATCCAAAATAGTTGAAGAAAAAATATTTTCAGCCTCCACTTCCCTACTCAAACTAAACCAAATGTAAAAGCACAGCAAAGATGTTTTCAGTCACAGAGCCCCAGAAAATGCTTTCCACACAGCACTTCTTAGAAGTGACTACGGGAGAAGAAAGAGGAAAAATATGGGTAAATAAAAAAAAAAAAAAAAAAAAAAAGAGGAAGACATGGACCCAGGAAACAATGCATCCAACCAAGGAAAACCATGAGAGAAAATATTGGCCTTTAGTGAGCCAGGGGGCTCCCAGTGCCATGCGTATGAGCCCGATGAGTGGGCTCAGGTAGGTGATGGTCAGCAAAAAGCAAGTAGGGTTGAGAGAATGAAAAAACCTGAGGAGCTAGTGAAGGCCCATCAGTTAAGTCAACTATAAAGGAGAAAATCAGAGAAAACAAATTAAGGCTGTATGTAAAAATCGTGATCCAAAAATATAAACCAGGTAGAATAATTTTATGCCATTGCTAAATACAAGAAAAAGGAGTCCATTTGACCCCTATGTTAGGGAGTTAGGGTACATTTTTATTGAAATGACTCAGGGGCCCATGGAATCAGCCGGTAGAAAAGGAAATGGAACTCCAGCACACTTCCTGGCCAGCAATATGTATACAAGAGTATGATTTCATAAGCGTTGCTTACTGGCTTTTAACTTGTATAATCAGGGATGAATAAGGTAAAATTCTGTTACAGAGGCAGAGACGATTGCAAATAGAAGCAGTCTTAACACTGTAAGAAGAAAAAAAGCTGGCGGAAGAAAGGAGGTGGAAGAGGGAGGGGAGGTGGAAGGTCGGGCTGGTACTAACTCAGTGGTGTGCTGGGCTGACCCTCATCCCACCTCCCAGCCTCATGCTGGCAGTTTGAAATCGATCATATGGTGAGTTCATGGAAACCAGCAAATACTGTGTTCGGTTCCACCCGCCCCCCGCCCAGAGCCCACTGTTAAGTATTTACCAGCACTCCACAGGATAGCCTACAGTTTCTCCTCCCTGTAAAATAGGGATAAAATCTCCTGTTTTACAGTTAGGAGAGAAGAGCAATACTAAAATTTATGAGACAGGAAATGATAGCTTGAGTACATAATTGAAAGGAATAATTATAACCTATAGAAAAGTAATAATAATTTTGCTTTCTTAAATTTTGACTGTTAATGGGAGAATGGAAAAGAAATTAGTATAAGAAAACTAAATCACCCCATCTCATGGATGAGTTAACAGATCCTATCTGGGGCAAAAAAATAAAATAAAATAAAAACATTTAGAGTTACAGAATTAGCCATCAGGGGAATTGAATCCACAAGTATTTTTTTAAAATATGATGCTTCTAAGAGAGGAGCTGGCCTGTAGGAAGGGTGCAAAAGGAGACTGGCTTTTCAATAGCAGTCTTTCCAGTTTTTTTTTTTTTTTTTTTTTAAGATTTTATTTATTTATTTGAGAGAGAGAGAGAGGGAGTGCAAGCAGGGGAAGACGCAGAGGGAGAGAGAGAAGCAGATTCCCTGCTGAGCTGGGAACCCAGACATGGGCCTCAATCCCAGGACCTGGAGATTGTGACCTGAGCCAAAGACAGATGCCTAACCACCTGAGCCACCCAGGTACCCCAGTCTTCCTAGTTTTTGATGAGATGTTTCTATTTATAAATTGCACAAATGAAATTCTGATTATTTAAACAGCAATTATAAGCTCAATCACTCAAATTGTCTTGCTAATATCATTTATAAGAAACTTCTAAACATCACCACTTAAAATTTTATTAAATCCCATTTAGAATTTCAAAATACAAACAGCTAAAGATACAGATTTATAAACTGAATTTTAAAATATTTTTTAATGTTTTTAAAAAATTGATTAAAAAGTTTTTTTAATTAATAAAAATGTTTTTATGAATCTAACAAATTAAAATTTATGGATTATATCAACTTCTTGGGCATTTTTAGCATATTGAGAATCAAACCTTTAATTTTACAAACTCAGACTTCTCTAGACATTTAAATATGACTACTGAGTTAAGGAATCTTAAGAATTTCAGTTAAAATTATAAATACAATGTCATTTCCCTCTAATTTGCCAGAATTTTTTCCTTTTTTAAAAAATTTAAGTTCAATTAGCCAACACATAGTACATCATTGCTGTTTGCAATAGTGTTGAATGATTCATTAGTTGCATAATTTGCCAGATTTGTAAAAATGTTTCGAATATTGTAAAAGCTGATGAAACACGTGCAACACAGTCCACGATTTCAACTGATCACACTTAGTGTGAATATAGTTTGTACAGAAAGTCTCAATATTATATCCATTTCTGTATGACTAGTTAATTTTGTATGCATTTCTGGGGTGCCAATCACTGCCAACAGAAGAGAAGGAAATCAGGATCTCAGGACCTCTGGTATGGGGCTGGCCACAAAAACCTGGGTAAACCACTTTGGAGGTATCATCTCAGCCCCCCATTACACAGATGAGCCTCCATCTACACAGGATCCTGGCTAAATGGGAACAACATAGGATGTGTGGCACTAGTCCCCCGGGTAATGTTTCAGTTTCACCCTTGCCAATTTTTTTTTCCAGTTTTATTGAGAAATAATTGACAAGCATCATGTATAAGTTTAAGGCATACAACATGATGATTTGATTTAGGTATATTGTGAAATGATTCCCACAATAGGTTCAACTAATACCCATCACCCATGCCAGTTTTAATGGTCTTTTCTTTCAACTTCTGAATACTTGGTTTGGTAGAGAGACTTTGGCACCCATGGCCACTTCCAGTGATATCTAATCTCTACCGCCCAATTTCCAGTGAAAAGGCCCTTTGCCCTCTTTATCTCCTTACTAATAGTTTCAGTGATCTTATTATATTGTGTGTGTGTGTGTGTGTGTGTGTATGTGTGTGTATCATCACAAGACCAATTATTTGGTAGCAATTAAGATAAGAAAAGGAAGGACAATTATAGGGTATGACAAAGGTTTCCCAGAATATCTATAAGCTGGTTCTTTTAGAGTTACTGTTTTGTTTGGCAAATTAAGATTGGCCAAATTTAATACTGCTGGAGACTTCAGATATTAAAACTCAAAAATATTTCTCTCTTGTGAAACAAGCTTTCCTTGGGGAGTTTCACAATGATTACGCTCTCCCCCCGTATGTGCCCATTGATACACTGAGCCTGGTTAATGGGCGTGTTGGGGGTGAGCTTGAGGAGGGTAGGCCAAGGAAGGCGTTCTTTCTTAAAGAAGTGAGATGTAAGCTGAGTAGATTGATACGAAGGGACCACCATGGCGGCGGCGGTGGTGTTCAAAACAGAAACTACATGTATGAAGGCTCCAGAGTTTAAAAAATAGCAGTACCCATAAAATATGCAACTTACTGAGGATTTACTAAGTAGCTGGCAAACTGTAAGCACTTTGGAGCATTTTATTATAACAGGTGTGGAAATGGAGAAGTAACTGGAAATGATGAAATAATTGATTCAAGGTTACACAGACTGTAGGTGATGGCACTTTGGTTTGAACACAGGCATTCTGGCTGTGAGAAGCTGAACAGCAGAGACGCACGGGCCCAGCAGTGAGAGAGGAAGCAGGGGCTGGGCGTGCACACCGTGTTCACGATTTTGCACAATAGTGTGCAAATTCGAGGACTTCAAAGAGAGACTTGGCAGGCTCACCTTTACATTTTTCCAAGTTCTCCTCTGGCTGCATTAGAGAGAGGAGGTGAGAGGAGGGGCAAGAGTGGGAGCAGGGAGGCCAGTTACTATGGTAACTGTAGTGAATGACTCACGCAAGAGGTGAGACAGAGGATGGGGTCTGCCTAAGGAGAGGAGGAGAGTGGCCCTGAGCTGAAGGGGTGTGGCAGGTGTTCCAAAGATGAGGTTGAGCTCAAATTTCTCGCTAAAAAACAAACGATATGCAGGGAACTGCACTGAATGAATTTGCAGATAAATATCTCACTTTAGAAAATCGTTCTCATCTTGTTCTATAGTGGCCATAGCCAAATTATTAGAGAAAGTTCTTTAGAGAACGTTGTCATATGTACTCTATATGGTGAGTAACACAACCTGTTTCCCGGCTTCCGATTCGGGGCTTTGAAAATTAAGTCACACTAATAGCACACTCGGGTGTTTCCAATGATTCAAGCTTCCGATTCGGGGCTTTGAAAATTAAGTCACACTAATAGCACACTCGGGTGTTTCCAATGATTCAAACTACCAGAATTCAAACTTCCTGTCCAAGACATCAGAGAATGGAGAGCACTCAGAATTATTAAATTAGCTACTTTCAAGATACTGGTTGGTACCTGAGCAGGAAGAACGTCAAAAAAGCCAGGGTGCTCCCCTTGTTACAACCTCTTCTGGAAACATCAGACACTCAGCTCCCCCACAGCAAATGACCTTCATATGAACTGGGTATCTTGCTGTATGCAAATATTGAAAATTAATAGTTCATGCCAAAACAAAGGAAATTTGAGTTCCTACACCAAATGAGATCAGTCAGGGAGTGCCTCTAATACTTATCTTCTCTTTATTTTGGAAAGGAAAGATTATGATAGAAGAGCTTTGTTTTCATTCTTTCCTCTTCATAATATATGAATGAACTGAAACCCTCGATCTTGGGTGAGAATTAAAAAAATCCATATAATAATTTGTGTGATCATTCTATTAACTATAAACTGTTTATTTTATAGTTACTGTTTTATGTTCTAGCAGATTAGATTGGCCATATTTAATACTGCTATTTAGTAGCCTCTAGATATTAAAATTAAAAATATTTCTCTGAGAAACAAACTTAAATCTTCATAGTAATTTTTCCCTTCTGTCATATGTATCCACTGATTTGTTAAACCAAAGACATACCAAACACTATTTTTAAACTGGTGGGATTGCATTTTTTAAACTACTTCTTGGTTATGCATTCCCCTTCACACAAATAAAAAAATTTATTACCAAGCAAATGAAAATTATCAGGTCTTCACTTTTTAAGTTATAACAAATCTTTAAATTGTACTCATCAAGATTTAGAACATGGAACTATATAACATTTATACTTTTCCTCTAGCATTTTCTTTAGTTTTTATCTTCAGATACCATTTTTATTTTATTTAGATTCAATACATGATTTTTTAAAAATTTTTATTTATTTGACAGAGAGAGACATAGTGAGAGAGGGAATACAGGCACGGGGAGTGAGAGAGGGAGAAGCAGGCTTTCTGCCAAGCAGGGAGTCTGATACGGGGCTCCATCCCATGATGCTGGGATCATGACCTGAGCCGAAGGCAGAGGCTTAACCCACTGAGCCACCCAGGCGCCCCTCAATACATGATTTTTAATGATCACTTACCATAAAGTCAATCTATTTGCTCCATTTTTATTAAAAAAAAGTTATATATGCATAGAAAAATAAGCCCAGAAAACATGTGCTATCCTGTTGAGAACATCTGTTAAAAATCTAGAGCAGCTCCTGAACAAATAAGAGAGAAAACATTATATCAAAAGTGATCCTTCATGATTTTTTACTTGATTGAAAACCTAGATCATAACACATGCCCTAATGACCCCAGAAAGGAATTAGCCCTTTCTCCAACCCTAATGTTAACCCACTCTCTCTCTAGGTATATTTCTGTCTGGTGGGAAATGTGGTTGATTAAGTTGTACTATGAACTCAATGGCCTCCTCCTTCTTCTCACTGCTTAAATATTCCAAGATTAGGGAATTCTTACAGACCACAAACTTTGTACAATGCAAATGGCCCACACGTGTTGTAAGTTATTGTTTCAACAGTGTGGTCTCAACCATCTGGTAGAAATAAACAAATTTTGGGTGCCTGGTTAGCTCAGTTGATTAAGCGACTGCCTTTGGCTCAGGTCATGATTCTGGAGTCCTGGGATTGAGTCATTGGGCTCCCAGCTCTGTAGGGAGTCTACTACTCCCTCTGACCTTCTCCCTCTCATATTTTCTCTCACTCTCTCTCTCAAATAAATAAATACTTAAAAAAAATTTTCTTGTCTCCATTGGGGGGAATTCCCTATCAGGGACATGTCTTCAGGAATCCACTCAATGTAGACAGGGGAAAAGGAGAGTAGGCGAGTTATTTTGGGGACAATCAAAGTCAATTTCTTTAGTGAAAATTATGTTAACCATATTTAATACCACCAGAGTTCATTGGAGTGTTAGATACAAAAAACTGGATTCTGCCTTTAAAAATGAAATCTGGTCCTCCTAAATTTTAGGTAACATATACAAGACTCTCTCGCTCCATTTATGTAATTTCCATTTATTGATATTTTGTACTCAAATCTATTATTTTACTCACATTAGATTAGATCCTATAAGGCATTCTAAACTTAGGAAATTATATAGCTGCAACCCTTGATCCTTTTAGTCTTACGATCCCTTCAGACTTCAGAGAATATTTTTTTTTAAACATAACTTAGTAGTATATCTTATGTCCACTTTTAGGCAGAGTGTAGTCCCAGAGACCGTGTTTTACGGGGGAATGGTCAAAATATGAAATCCTGGCTGTGCACAGAGGACATCCAGACATTTGCGTGCTCTGTCCTTTCAGTCAGGTCAGCATTGGAGGAATGTAGAGAAGGGAAGAAATGTTAGTTTATGTGCCATTACCAAAGCAAAAGAACAGTGAAAGAGTGAAATATATAGGTAGGATAGGACCTTTAAAAGTGCTTGTTTGTCCGTTGAGAAGCTGCAAAGGATCACTCTTAGGTCAGCTTCCCTAAAAGCGGATTCTGAAGTGATGATTCAGGTGAAAGCTACTCACCAGGAAGTGTTTTTAAGGGGACTGGGATGTGGGGTATCAGGCAGCAGAGTGCAATATTGAGTCCAGTCGAGCGAGCTGGGGCTGTGGAGGGTACCTGTCCAGGGGGAGGCTCTGGAGACAGTACTGTAGAGTGCTCCTGACAAATGGGGCAAGGAAGATTCTCCTGCCCTTCCATCATTGGCCTTTAAGGGGTGCATCCAAGAATGTAAAAGCTAAGGAACTTCTGGCTTTCCTTGCTTGGGCAGCTAGAGGGCAGTCCTCTGACTGAGAGACCCAGATTAGCTGTCCTCAAGGAGAGCACACTGGAGTTTGGAGTTTAGAAAAATGACAAAGAGATTCAAGGGGATAAGACTGGATCACTGACAATGCTTGCAACATGACCCAAGAAACAATGTATATATTGGTTTTATAGAATTTAGAGCCAAAATCATTCCATCAGCAATACAATCCTCAAAGAAATCTACTAACTCAATCTTATAAAACATTTCAATCCAGTTAAAAAACAAAGGATTACGTCTTTTGTGTAGATGGCAAAATGTGTTCTCCCCATGGGGCTCAGTCGGTTGAGCTTCTGACTCTTGATTTTGGCTCAGGTCCTGATCTCAGGGTCCCGGGATTGAGCCAGCAGCAGGCTCCTTGTTCAGCCGGGAGTCTGCTTGTCTCCCTCTCCCTCTGCCCCTCTCTCCACTCAAGCGTGCACTCTCTCTTTCTGAAATAAATAAATAAATCTTTTAAAAAAATGTATTCTCCCTGAATTACATAAATTTTTATTATATCTTGAAAAGGAGAAATATCATCCCCCATTCTCTGTTGGGGGCTTGAATGATCACAGATGACAAAAAAACAAGGCAAACTTTGAATTGAAACCTGAATCTAAACACGGATTCATCTTCTTTCTAGGTCTCTTGTATTTTCTGATTGATAGTACATGATATGAGAACAGTCAAAACAATTTAAGACCTCTTTCATGAGGTTTCAAGACTAAAATATTAAGTATATATTGTACCAAAGTACAAAGCTAACCACCTCTCCCTGCTCCACAAGAAAATACTAAGTAGCTAATGAGAACACTAAAAAAAAACAAAAAACAAAAAACAAAAAACAAAACAATTACAAACAAATGCGAAACATGCTTATCTGATGATTTTTTCCTTTGCAGCACACCTGACTCACATGCTGCAAAACAGGGGATAGGGAAAGAACATGAGAATCTTTAAGGGATGGATGGTGGTGGTGTAATTTAAGTCTTGACATAATTCCTAAAATGGGTTATCCCCTGCACGGTATTTTAAGATTGTCTTCTGAATTTGAAAAATGGTTTGTGTTCCTTGACAGAAACTAAGCATATTAGAATATGTGCAAGTATGTGTGTGAAAGCTCAATGTTATCATGTAACGTCTTACATTTATGAGGCATCTTTTTTGAAAGTCCCAAGGCATTTCATTGAAATAATTTTCATGCCTAGCTGGTTTGTTGATACAAAGTTCCAAATTTTTGAGAATTATAGAAATTGAAAGTAGTTATATGGCCTATTTTTATCACTAAAGGGTATTATATTAACTATTAACTGTATCCTATATACTGGATGATCATTTATGAGGAAAACATGCTTGTCTATTGCTTTTTAAGTATTTTTACTTTGGAAATTTTTTTTTGTTTTTTACTAATAAAAGTTAAATTTTTCTCTTAAAAAATTTTAGTTACACATGGAATATTCCAGTTAAATGGACTGAAGATAATGTATCAAGTATTACATTCTACAACAGGTCAGAAACAGGAGGTAAATGTCATCAATTGATTTATTATTTCTTCTTTTGAATTAATGTACCACATTAAACTAATGTAAAGTGTAAAGAAACAACACTGAAGCTGGAACTTATGATATACATTAAAGCTAAAAGAGACCTCTTAAGTAATCTTCAAATGAATTCAAGCCCTTATCTACAAGGGGAAATTTTCTACCTTGAGATACTCTTTTTAATGATTTACCATGACTGACACAATTAACAAATACCATATCCAAAGAAGGGTCACACACCCAACCATTGGATGATAGATGTGTAAGTTTTCTCTTTTTCTTTTCCCCTTCTTCATTTCTTCCCTCCTTTCCTTTTTTTCTTTCTTCTACTTTTTTTTTTTCTTTGTATCACAGAAGTAAATCATGGAATTTCTTAAAATGTTACGTGACAAGCCTGGTTTCTTAAAATGCTGACATTAAATTAGACCTATCATTTTTCCAATTCAGTTTGACATTAGAATCTTGAATGATTCCAAATTATCTTTTCTAAGTTGTAAATTGTCCCCAGTAGCTCAAGGCACTATCTATACATATTTCCATCCATCCATCCATCCATCCATCCATCCATCTCCCTAAATGAATTACTTGGCTTGTGCCTGTGTTAAAACTCAGCTGTGACTGCTCTGCTCACTTAAATCAACTGTTAATATATTTCTGTATTCTATCTCCCTTGGTTTGTCTTTTCCTTTCTTGAAAAAATTTTGTTAATATTAAAACAAGGAGGCCTTATCACATGTTCTTTCCTCCAGATTACTGACAGAAATAATAGGGCAGGTTTTAGCATCCGTCCCAGAAGATTCCTCCTTTTTACACTTTTACCACTGTACTTGTTTTAGGTTTCCAAATCACTTTTTTCTAAGACAAATGATACTCTTCTCACCCCATCCCACGCAGCGTTGGTTTCAGAAAAGCGGTTGGCATGTGCTTTTCACCTGTGGCTTCTTAGGGATAAAAATAAGGTAAATCATTTATCCTTTATTTACATATGCCTATTTGCTCCTGTAAAATATTCTAAAATATTAATTAGGTATGATTTTCCCTAGCAAGTAAATTTTTATCCTATACCTAGAGGGTTGATTTTTTTATTGAGATAAAAGTCACGCATTATGCAATTCACCCATTTAAAGTGTAGAATCCAGTGGTTTTTATTACATTTGCAGATATGTGTTACCATCACCATAGTCAAATTTAAAGCATTTTAATCACCTCAAAAAGAAACCCCATGCTTTAGCTATCACTCCCTCTATCTCCCACACCCCCAGCCTTAAGCAGCTGCTACTTTCTGTCTGCATACATTTGCCTATTTGGGACATTTCATATAATTAGAATGATATGTGTGGTACTTTATGAGTGTTTTCTTTCACTTAGGGTAATGTTTTCAAGGTTCGTCCATGTGGTGGCATGTATCGGTACTTCTTTCCTTTTTACTGATAAATTATACTTATATCATATCGATTTCCACCTCCCATTCATCTATTTATCAGTTGATGAGCATTTGGATTATTTCTACTTTTTGGCTGTTAATGGTGCTATAAACATTTCTGTACAGATTTTTCTGTGAATTCAGTAGGTTTTTTGGTTCACTTTTGCTGTTAGGTACTTATAAGAGGGAATATTTGAATAATAAATTTAATCCTTATTAATCAATCAGTCAATCAATCAGTTAATTAGTTCTTTCAGGGAAGTATTTACCAAGAGCTAACTTCTTCCCAAGAGCCAGACACAGGGGTAGACATGGAGATAATGCTGAGGGAGAAAAAAATCCCTTACCCTCTTGGTACTTACTGTCTAGTGAGGGCACAGACGGACAAGTCAGTAGGCAAATGAGAGTCATGAGTGCCTGGTATGCTAAGAGCCAAGAGGGCTCGCTGAAGAAAGACCAGCCCAGATTCAGGGGTTCAGGAAAGGTTAATAAAGAAAAGCATGTCTAGGCTGAGGGCTAGAGGGAAAAGGTAGTATTTAAATGGATGATCGGCTTGACCAGGTGTGGTTAAGAACTCTGTTCTGGACAGAGAATACTAGTAGGAAAGTGAGGGCAGAAGGCTCTGCCAGCAACTGCATCCCTTTGTCTTTATATTGAACACATTTTTTTGGCTCTAACTATGGGCTTAGTTGTCTTTCCCCTCCCACATAGAATATTTCTTAAGGAAATGGAGCTTATTTATTTTGGTTGTGGTGGTTCTATGTCGTCAGCTGTTACCCAGTAATTGTTTATTGAATGAATGAGTGAAAGAATGAAGAGGCTGCAATGTTCACAGAGTTTTGATGACAGACCTGTCTTTATCTGAAACTTCAGAATCATGACGGCTCACTGAGCCAGAAGCAAACTAGACATCTCTTCCTACTTCAAAGTGCCTGCTCCATTTTTAGGCTATGCAATAAGTTCCTGTTTCCTGTCTGGGGACATCTTCAGCTCTCAGCTCAGAGCACAGATGACAAACACATCCCAAGTGCACTGAATGGGCAGTCAGCTCAGGTTACCAGCCCTACCTCCCTCTTCTTGGTTTCTTTGATGATTCATCAGTCAGAAATTTCCCAGGCAATGTTGGGACTTCCCCCAAGGCCGTTTCTTTACATTTGTGTTGCACATGATGTTTTAAACATTAAAAAAATTAAACATGTCATTTAGAACAAAAGAAGAGGATCTCTATCACAGACCCTTCCTTCTCCGGCTATTCCAGCCTGCCCTGTGTCATCTCTCTTCTCACTGTTTACAGTATATTTTGTGCTATTGGCTTAATCAATCCTACTTTATTCCTAGTATTACTACTTTATATTTTGAGTATCACATAGTTATTTAATCTTCATTTGCTCTCTCTTTTCTTTTTTAAGTAAATGACAAACTCCTTGGAGATATGACCTTTACATCATACTCCTTGATGGCAGGTCAGGTTCTGTGCACATCTTAAGACTTACTAAGAGTTTAGTAAGTCCTTGCTTAATGGAGGCTTGTTTGCCCACAGACTGAGGTGCTGTTGGAGAATGTCTTAGATACTTTAATTGTGCCTCTATCTTTAGTACCAGCTGTTCTTTATCAGTGTATTTACATTTAGTAGTATATAGCCTTTTTTGCTTTTTAATCTGTGGCTTTCTAACATTTAGAAGACTTGAAGGTTATCACGTGATGTCAGATAACTAATCTTACTAAAACACAGTATTTTAAAATAGATATTCTTAAATGTATAGGGTCTAGGAGAAGGCCTAGGCCATAGGAAATTGTATAGACTTTCGATGACTCTTGCAGATCTAAGGATACATTCTGGATGATTTAGATAACCAAATTCTGACTACACATAAATAGAATATTACTAGAATCTCATGGTAGTTATATTTAAATGTTTCATGTCAAAATAATTATGGGCATATGTTTTTTAATTTAATAACAAAGAGAAAGAGAGACTTTCTTCATTCTTTCAAGCTGAGCCTCATGGGATGTTTGAATTTTGATTGGATCATTATGAATTCAGTTTTGCAGATTCAGAAGCTCAGTTTCATCAATTCAGCCCTGGTCAACCAAGGCTTGGAAGATTTATTCACACAAAGCAAACATATAAGAATGCTAATTTGTTAATTTATATAAATAAAAATATACTGGCCAAGGTGAACCAGAATACTCATGTCAGCTAATTAGGTATCTCCTTCCAGGAAGAAAGTTTACTTAATAAGAGTAAAGAGACAGTTAAGGTAGATCCATTATTTCAGAGATTTCATCAAGCTGTGATAGCTTCATATACTGCAATAACCAGGGGAGTCTAATTATTGCATTTAGAGGCTATTTTGATGTAATGAAAGTTTTTCATTCATGCAAAAGTCCAATGGAGGTATTCCTGACCTGCCATCTTTCCCAGGTAGTTCACTGCCAAATAGTAACTTAGAAATCCTGTCTTCCTCCTTCTTATGGCTCCAGTGCTTCCTAGACCTCAAATTCCTCTGCTGGATCTTTGCATCTGACCAGAAGACAGGGGAAGATAAAGAAGGGTGCAGGTCGAGAAGTGCATCTATTACTTCTGCCCACACTTTGTGTCCAGTTGTCAATCCCATGTTGCTACCTAACTGCAAGGGAGGCTAATAAATATAGTCTAGCTATATACCCAGGGAGGAAGAGAGAATAGTGCAGTAAATAACTAACACATACATTGTTCTCTACAGGAGGAAATCTGTTAAAAAATCTGGAATACATGTACGAGCTCAACTGTGCATCCCCTTCCCTCTGCAGACTGAGACACTCTAACAGACCTTCACTATCTAAACTCTTCTTTGCAATTATTTCTTCCCAATCACCAAAACCATCACCAGGTAGCCAGGTTGCATTTTTCCAGATTCCTGTTTATCAATACCTTTCTTTTTAGGGAAATTCTCTAGGCAACTTGCTGATACTTAGGAGGGACTCTGTAATTGTTACTAACATAATGATTACTATTTCTTAAATAGTTCCTTAAATAATTTGTTGAAAACATTATCACAAATGTATAATCAATTCATTTTACAATAGATCATGTCAGACTTATTTTTAGAGATTAAAATTTTCTTCCTTGATCCTAAATTCTGATAGTGCAACCTACTAGAAATTTTTAGCTCCCCAAGTACAAAGAGTGTGTCATTGGTAAAAAAAAAAAAAAATACTACTCTTGTATTTTTCAACTGTTTTGTTAGCAAATGATTCATAAAACTTAATAAGATATAAACTAATTTTAAACTGAAAAATAACTTGCTTAAAGGATCAACGCAACAAAGCATCTACATCACTAAAGAAAAATACTTCTTTCTCTAGAATTATCAAGCTATCACAAGAGCTGTCTAGTTGTCTAAAGTTTTTTAATGATTATTTATATAAAACAGAATACAGGCATACCAAAGAGATACTGTGGGTTTGCTTCTAGGCTACCACAACAGAGTGAATATGGCAATAAAGTAAGTCAAAGAATTTTTTGGCTCCCCAGTGCATAGTGTAAAAATTATGTTTACTCTATACTATAGTCTGTTAAGTGTGCGATGATGTCTAATAAACAATAGACGTACCTCACCCCAAAAATACTTTATTGCTAAAAAAAGCTAACCATCACCTGAGCTTTCAGTGTGTCATAATCATAATTTTTTTATTCTTCATTATACTTTTTTGTATTTTCCAAATACATATTTGGAACTGTAAAGAACACATAGGACCATTATGATTAGAGAAACAATAGTAAGTGGAGCAATGAAAGGAAACCTAATACGCGCGGACTCCCATGTGCTGCCAGGAGTGGGCACCAGTGTTCTTGTCCTATGTCCCTCACTGTGTAGCTAAACAACCCAACAGTATGTTGCTGTTAACAACTGTTGGGAAAGTAGCATGAACTTGGAAAGTCCATAATTACTGACTTCCTGGATCTCAGCTTCCTCATCTATAAAGTGAGAAAAATCACAGTAACTCTAGACAGGCTTAACTAGGTATATATAAAGCACACTGAAATACTGCAGTATTTAGATGGATTGCCAGGAACTTCTCAATGTTATTTATATTCGCCTCACTATTTATAGAACTGCGGCATATCCCCTTTCATAATAATGAGGATAGCTACCATCTGTTGGACAAATAACTGTGTGACCAACACTTTACCGATGTTATCTTATTTAATCTTCACAACAGCCCTGTGAGGGATTTTTATCCCTATTTCCCTTATGGTGAACAGGGACAGAGAGAGGTCAAGTGATTTGGCCAAGATCACACAGCTAGTTAGTCACAGAGCGAGGGTTTTGTCCTAGATCTGTCAGACTCAAAAGTTCATGCTCTTTTTCTTATTAACGTATGGGTCTGTGCTTAGCAAGAGGCTCTCCTCCAGATACAAACATTCAAAGCGCATAGTTGCCAAAAGATTAGCTTCCTTTCAACAACTTGTCCATGGGAGAATGACAAAGAAAGATAAGTACTGCGTGAATGAGGTAAAGGTTTATAATTTGTCAAGCACCTACTCTGAACATTCCTAAAAAAAAAAAAAAAAAAAAAAGGTATTGTCTTGTTGGAGAGCTTACTCATATATTATGAAAAACTACTGTGTTCTGGATGTCTTCCAAACCTTGTGAACACTTCCAAAGTTTAAATCTTCTTCCCTCCCAAACTAACTCATCTGCCTCTATTCTGTAATGGCAGCATCATTACTTATCCGATCATCCGAGCCATTTCCCCCTCCTCTGACCGTCCACTCAAGTAAGAAAGCCAACTGTCGATTTTACCCGTGATGTGTCTTGAAAACATCACCTTTTTTCTTTTTTTCATTACCCCCACATTGGAGTAAGCCCTTCTTCCCTCTTGCCTTGGATGATTATGGGAGACTTTAAAATCTCCTTCCAATATATCTCTCGTACCACCATCAAAATTATCTCTCTAGAAAGCACACTGAGCATGTTATTTCCCTGCTTAAAGATCTTTTCTATCTGACCATCTTTCAGGAGACGGATTCCTTCTCATGGCACGTGGTTCTTGTACTCCAGAGCTCTAGACTCTATTTCGAGCCTCATCTTCCATTTTCCAGGATCTCATCTTTACAGCACCACTACATTAAACTATTTGAAATTTCTCAATAGATGCAGTATTCCTGCACAATTATTTAAAGTGTATATTGTCCTTGCAAACAAAAGAGTGTATGAATTAAAAAGTACAGAAACAATGCTAACTAATGAAAACTGGTCATGTCAGAGCACAGTTACTATTTTACGTGAATTTTTTTTTAACCTCAAACATAAGTGCCTGGGTGGCTCAGTGGGTTAAGCCGCTGCCTTCGGCTCGGGTCATGATCTCGGGGTCCTGGGATCGAGTCCCACATCAGGTTCTCTGCTCAGCAGGGAGCCTGCTTCTCTCTCTCTCTCTCTGCCTGCCTCTCTGCCTCTCTGTCTACTTGTGATCTACTTGTGATCACTCTCTGTGAAATAAATAAATAAAATCTTTAAAAAAAAAAACAACATAAGTCTCTGTTCCTTCAATGTTGAGCCTCTACAAATCTATATGCTAGAGCCCTGTGTAAATACTGGGTGCTACTTTAGAAAGAGAGTTAATTTGGCAAATCCTTTGATGAAAAGCATTGATGTAATCAATTGAAATAAGGAAAGAGAAGACTTCACAAAGATAAATAAAATGAGAAGAGCCAGTATGACACGGATTACAAAATCGAGAATGCTGTATTTGGATTTCAGTTCCACTGCAGGCCTTCTTGACATTTTAAAAGCATTACTGATCTCAAATCATTATTTTGCTAGGCAATAGGCAATGCCATCAATTTGAATGTTGATTTTAATAAAGTATTCTTTTAGATGTTTACATTTTTATCCCCTCCCCAGGCTGCCCAATGAGTACTCTTTGTGTAATTAATCCATCATGGTTAGCATTGTATGGACTACCCCCAAAAGCAAGGACCTCTTTGTCTTTTGGCATTGTTTTCTTCTGTTGGAGGATTGAAAAGCACAGAATTATTTCACTCATTTGGCAAGCTTCTACCAGTAAGGAGTATAAGTCACAAATCACAGGACACTTATTTACATTGGTTATTCTTCTTCAGCTCATGTGCTACAGTGACATTCTAAAATTAGGCAACTAAATAAGAATTAGGCTTTGGGGCTTTGGATCCAAATCAAACTTGACTCCTTCAGTTGATATTTATTTTCTTTTCTTTTCTTCTGACCCTCTGGGCCTAATTTCTCTGTGTTTACAGTATATGCAAACATGTTTCTCATTAGTGTTTATTTACTACCACAGGAATCACTTTGAATCCTGCTGGAAATGCTTTTCTCAAAATAAACCCAGATCATATTGGGTTTTATCGTGTAAATTATGAAGTACCAACTTGGGAAGGGATAGCTACCCATCTCTCCAGCAACCACACGGTAAGACTAGCAGTAGTCATGAATTGTTTTATTTTTGCTCTAAGAACAGAATCTTCATGATATTAACTTTCTCAACATGCTTTGGTTTAGGAATTGTGCTACTTACCTCTTTTTCTTCTTCTTTTCAGGACTTTTCTTCTGCTGACCGTGCAAGTCTTATTGACGATGCTTTTGCCTTGGCAAGGTGAGTTTTGGAATGAGATTGGGCTATTTAAAATACTGTGGATTTTTTCATAAATCTATTTTCTTGATGAATTGCCATAAAGTTTAAGTATTAATTATAGTTTAAAATAGCCAAAGTCACTATTTATAACATTATTGTCTTCCTTAACTCTCTTTTTTATAAAACTCGCATAAACATCATAGCCAAACTACTGCAATTTGCTGTTAGCAGACACACAAAAGCTCACCTACCATACTGACTTTGAGCAGGGTTCATCTGTATCAAAGTCCTTGAGCTAATTAGGAGTGACATTTGCAAATGTTCAGAAGTGCACCTTCATAATTCGATTTAATGAAACAACAATGTGTTTCACTAACTTACTTCTATGAGCCTAAGCCCACTGTATGAGTTTATGGCTAGAGTTGTCAATTCTTGTTCAGGCCATCAGGGTAAGAAGAATGAGACATGGTACTCTAGGATTGATCAGAATTAAGGTACCGCCTAAGAAACTGGATTTTTTTTTTGTTTTGTTTTCATGGCCTGAAGGTGACCTACACTTAGAAAAAAAAAAAATCAACATTGATTAGGGGAATGAAGGAGTAGTAACCATACTATCTTTGAGATTTTGGGGGTTGTTTTTTTTTGTTTGTTTTTAAGTAGTCTGACACCACTAATTCAACAGATTTTTGTTGAATTTCTGGTACTTCTATAGGAGCTAGGGACACAAACAGTAGGTTTTTCTGGCTTTGTAGTAGCCTCCTCCTAGATACATGCAGTGTACTGAGAATGAGCTGCTACTTCTTCAAAAAGCCTTCACGCCCCTTTCTTTGGATTGGGTGTCCCTTTTGCGGGCCCTTGTGTTTAGCCATAATGTTATGCTGTCATTTCTTATTAACTGTCTATCTTACCTACCAAACCGTCAGTTATGTGAGGGTAGGCACCCAGATCGTGTTCCTGTGCATTTTATTCCCAGTTCCTAACTGTGACTGGCCCATGACAGAAGCTCATTAAATATGAGCCGAACACATGTCCAAAAGATAGTATACCAGCACTAAAGGCATGGGAGAACTATTTACTACAGACTTCCTAGATGAGATACTGGAAGTCAGAAAACCTTCTTGACATTTTTTAAGGAAGGAATGGATAGGGTTACAAAACAGGCTCTGAAACAATTCAGATCTTGGTTCTGTATAACCTGAGTAAATTTCTTAACCAATCTCTGACTCGATTTCCTTATGAGTAAAATGGAGATGACTTTATAAGACTTATAAAATTATAAGACCTTATAAAATTTCTTTTGTAAGAAACAAATGAAATAATGCACATAAAGCACCCCAAATAATGTCTGGCCCATAGCAAGTGCTTTATAAAGTATACCACTTGACTGTACCAGACACTGCAGAGGCCTGGGAACTTAAGTGGTAAAAGAAGATAATCAACATTTTAAAATACAATAGAACAATTAAGAATTCTTTAGAGGGCAAACTCTCCTAGAAACGCATCATGACCTTTTCCAAAGCTTGGCATCTTGGCTCTTAGAAATTACACAGAACTACAAAATCTTTATAATTTAATTCCCATCACAACACAATGCAGACAGTTCTTCTTGGTTTAAGAAATGAAAGCCTTTTGAACAGGTCTCTCTTGGGTACTGCGTATAAAGCAAATAATTCGCACAATTGAAAGATTTTCTTGCATTTGCTCAGCTCCTTGGCCATAGCCCCCATAAAATTTTGGATATGGAAGTGAAGAATGTGAGACTCCCTTGAAAACCAAAAAATATGTAGAATCACACAGCAACCGATCTGGAAAATACCTGAGCTATCAGCAGAGCTATTTAGTTATCACCCAATTTCCTTCTGTAACACATGAGGGAAACAGGACTCAGAGAAGTCAAGTCCACCGGTGTTGGCTACAGCTAAGTGCAGTTCACTCAGAAGCTTTAGGGAGAAAAAAGGAGAAACATGTAGTTGAACAGGTAAGCGCCTGTGGTAGGATAAGAATTTATACAGTACCACTTGGGTGTTCAAAAAGAAATGTTAACTATCATGTTTCTTAAGCAGAGTAAAAGAGCACATCTAAATATAAACATTTTCTTGATTCCCTTGTCCCCAGATTTGAGGAGCTAGTACTCTTACTGCCCCAGATGAATATCCAGATAGGCACATTTGCTCAAGACAAGGAATAAAAATTCTCCCAGCCACTTCGAGTCCTCCAGACAGGCTCAGTTTGAGTGTGAGCCCAGTCCCGTAAAACCATCGGAGTTACCAACTGCATTTAAAGTTCCTCCCTGTCCCCAGCTCAGACTGGTGTCAGGCCAGCCACCTGCAGTGGGAACAAAGTGCTTGACGTCTTCACCATCTTGTTGCACGGAACTTCTGCTCCTCACTTGCCAGGCTGCCTCTGACTCCTCCAGGGCTAAGGCCAGGAGAGCAGGGAAGGAGAGCAGGTGAAGGGAAGGAAAGATCCTGACATGCTGTCTACATTTGGTCCTCTCTGGACTTTGAAGATGTTTAATATTGACTTTTCTATGTGATGTTTTCTTGGAGTACTTGCCATCCATACTCATTTTGATTGCTAAGAACTTTCTCTTGCAGTTCCTTGAGGTGGGTGAGTGAAAACCTCTGAACCACATCTGGTCCAAAAGAAGTGTTCATATATCTTTTCCCCCAACAATGTCTGGGCCAGCCCACACAGTCTTATCTCTTTACTCTGAAGTTAGAGCCATAGTCACCCGTAGTTTCTTATCCTTTAGATTTCTCAGGGTATCAGACACCAGGCCACTGTGTCTCCAAACTCCATGATACACAGGTAAAACTCTTCCAGTGTTTTCACTACAACCCCTTTTCTTAGGCTTGAAGTGAGGTGAAAAGCCTCCTGTATCCTCCTCTCCCCCGTGGGAGAAGAGCATTCCCAGCACCCTGACCGTGATCCCCTGAAGCCCTCTGTTAAAATGTCTCCTTCTGCCCCTAGCTTCTCCAACGTCTTTAATAGGCTGGTGATGGGTTATCAACTAAGGGTCACAAAAATCTCTCCTGACCATGTTAGTTCTATTTTGGTGGGTCTGCATCTTTGGGGCTCAGACCAACAAGCCTCGTTTGGGGGTTAGCAAAGGGCCTTGCCAAAACAGAGACAGAAAGAATCCTTTTTTGTCCACCAGTTACAGTAGGGTTTTCCTTTTCAATAGCTTGGATTGTGCTCTTGTAGCCCACTGTGTGGTAAAGCCAGGAGAGGCGCGAGGAATAACATAAGGCAAAGCAGAGAGCACTAGCTAACAGGTCCGTGGGTGGGAGCAGGAGTCTCTAGATGAGGAAAGGATAGCTTAAAAGGCCACCTAAGCTAATGATCCAAGCAGAATTTTAGCCCCGCCTCACACAGCAGAGGCTCCAATGATATCTGAGGTGAGAACCAAGTTAGCAAATAAAGGCCACCAAGTGAATATCAGCCACACCAAGATTACAGACCTCTAGGGTCACTGGTCTTACTGGTTTTTACAGGTGTTTGTAGAGGTAACCAGAGCACAACACAGAACTGGATAAGCAACTTCACCCTCCTACCTGCACCCCCATCCCCATCCTTATGCTGCCTTTTAGAGAAAGGAAAAGTAGGGTAATCAGAAAGACTCCAAAAGGACCCAGTTCTTTGCAAAAAGACTATTATGAGCCAGAAATATGAATTTAATTGGCAAGTGAACACTGAGAAATCAGACACAATGGGGATTTTTTGAAATTCTCCACACCACCAAAGACTCTGCTGGGAAACGAGCACATGGGGTCAGCTGCATCAACCTAGACACTTCTCCAAACCATTTCTAATGTCCCAGTGAAGAGCGATGTTTGATAAGACACTATGCTTAAGTCAGCTTCTCTGAGGACTGGAATGTACTTCCAGGTCACACCCAGGGAAGCCTGGTTTATACGATAGTTATACGATTCTCCCAAACTTCCTGGGTGTCTCAGCCCAAGATAGGAGGGCAAGAATTCTCTCATTAGACCCATTTGTCCTTTTATCCATCAAGTCTGGTGGGAGCTGTCTTTAACTTAGAGCCTCTAACTTCTCCAGATGATAGGACAGTTCTATTATTTGAGTCCCTCAGGCTGGGCTTTTACTAGATTGATAGAAGATTTTTAAATAATGAAAATTATTGAGATGCCTGGATGACTTAGTTGGTTAAGCATCTGTCTTTGGCTCAGGTCATGATCAGAGTCCTGGGATTGAGCCCCGCATCAGGCTCCCTGCTCAATGGGGATTCTGCTTCTCTCTCTCCCTCTTCCCACTCCAGCTCTCTCTCTCTCTCACTCACTCTCTCAAATAAAAAAAATTTTTTTTAAAGATTTTATTCATTCATTTGAGAGAGAGAGAGAGAGAGAGGGAAAGAAAGAGCACAAGCAAGGGAGAGGGGCAGAAAGAAGGGGAAAAGCAGACTTCCCACTGAGCAGGGAGCCTGACATGGGACTCGATCCCAGAACCCTGGGATCGTGACTTGAGCTAAAATCAGATGCTTAAACAACTTAGCCACCCAGGCACCCCTCAAAAATCTTTAAAGTAAAATAAAATAAAATAAAATTCTTATCATATCTGGCTTTCAGAACTGCTGTATGCCTGTGGATTTAACAAATGGAGTTTGAGACTCAAAGTTGCTTAAGAATGCTGTCTTAGATTGAGCTCCCTAGAAGCAGTATATGAAAAGGTTCATGTACATGTAGGTTATTGAGAGAGTGCTCTCATGAGATAGGGAGTATGAAAAAGAGGGTGGGGTGGGGATAAAAAGCTGAGCCATGATATGGTCTCAAATGGAGTCTAGCTTTGCCAGATTCCACTAGAAAACTATGAATTATGCTATAAAGTGGGTCTAACTTGAAGGAAGCAGGCTGGCTTGTTGCCTTCCTGAATCAGAGAATTAATGGCCTGGGGTGAGGTATTGCATTCCCTCTTAGGCAAGATGGATATATTTGGCCAAGTGCTCTTCTCTGAAGAGGGTGGCAGCTGTGAGCCAACCAAGCACTGTAAGCGGATCTGAGAAGGGCACTATAGATGTCTTTGTTCTCAAAACCAGGTCTTCACATGGGGTCCCACCAGTATCAACACTGCCCAGGGAGCTTATGAGAAATGCAAATTCTTTGGCCCTATTCCAAAACTGCTAAATCAGAAACTCTGGGTGGGGGGATGGGGAGGGGCCAGAATATGTGATTTAATGAACTTTCCAGGTGTTGTTGATAGATGCTCCACTTTGAGAATCATAGTTCTAAATGATACTGCTCTTCTTCTGGAGAATCAAATACGACCAGTAGGAGCTACAGAGTAACATTATTTGTGGGAAATGAAAAATATCTCAGCTAAACTCTCAAATTTTATCCTTGTAATAACCAGCAAAAAATCACTCCCAGTCTGATGTTCTGACCATATGACTCAGACTTAAAGAAAACAAGAGATACCAAAATGGAACTGTTGTATAGTTATCAAGCCTGCTGGAAAAATAAGACAATAGGATAGGATATTGATTTTCAATATTTGAATACACAGTATTTCCTCAGAATCTCTGATTTTTGGATAACTGGATTCCCTTCTTACTACTACTTCTGCTACCTAATTAGCTAGTTCTTCTGGCCCTGGTAACCAAGACCCATTCCCTTTAATCTTTTCACCTACCTGAAATGTACAGACCACCTGGTTTCTGACCAAATGCTCATTCTTCCTAAACTTTCATTATTCTCTTTGCTAAATTGATCCTGAGAACAACAATTATTCGTCATAAACACCTTAAAATCATCAGCTGGACATAGTTAACGTTCTATCCACCAGGGAATCACTAAAATTAGAAAATTCTCAAGTCTCAAATATCAACACAAAATTTTATAATTTTTCTTCCTTAACAAACATTCTCAAGAAAACATTCCACTTCTTAATATTATTTAATAGAGCTTTTATTAAGGGAGGCTGCATGCTACTAAATATAATTCTTTCTAAATAAGATCAGGACCTGAGAAAATAGAAGAAGTCAGCTTTCTTCACTGAAAACAAGCACTGTATCATATCTCATTAGTAAAAATCAAACGATGTCAAAATTCTCATTCTTATCTATCTGTCCAATACTACTAGTTCAACCTCTAATCAAACTCTTGGGGAGAAATCAAGATATAATTCATTCTTCATTCACAAAATACTTTCAAACATAGTAGCATTCAATGCATCAGTATAACCAATTCAAAAATTCAAAATTTATTCTTTAATTTAAACTTTCAAAATGTGGGTTTGAAAAGGCAGAATTCCCATCTCAGGTTTTTTTTTAAACCTAGGCTAAAATTTGAGACATAACAGGTTTCTGAGAACAGTATTTCAAAAGGTTCTGGAATCCCTTTTAAGGAGGAAGAAATTGGATTCTTTAAACTTTGAAGTGTCAATAGAAACTTCAAATTTTGTGAAGGAACAAAATCCATTTTTTTTGTCAATATTGGGAGAAAGTATGAAAAAGGAAATGTTTTAAGGGGAAAAACTAGTTCAACTGGAATGTTTTATGCATTCATAATTCATGAGTATTGTTATGTCTCCTTTTCATATCAAAGGTAAGTCATTTTAATAAGATATATTTATCATGGGAAATTTATATATATTATTTTCTTATAAAGTATTTTTTAAAAGATTTTATTTATTTATTTGACAAAGAGAGAGATCACAGGTAGGCAGAGAGGCAGGCAGAGAGAGGAGGAAGCAGGCTCCCCGCCTGATGCAAGGCTCAATCCCAGGACCCTGAGATCATGACCTGAGCTGAAGGCAGAGGCTTAACCCACTGAGCCACCCAGGTGGCCCTCTTATAAAGTATTTTTTAAAGATTTATTTATTTATATATTTAGAGAGAATCTCAAGTAGACTCCTTGCTCAGCCTGGAGCCCAATGTGGGGCTTGATCCTACAACACTGAGATCATGACCTGAGCCAAAATCAAGAGTCAGACACCTAACCCACTGAGCCATCCAGGTGCCCCACATTTGTACATTATAATCGGCTTGTGTCTATCCATCAATATTAACTATAGCTAAATGGCTTTAGTTTTATCCAGAATTTCTCCTCAGCAATTTTTCAAATGTACTTTTTAATGTTCTGTCTTCCTCTTTACTATTGAATATATGAAAGCACTAAGATATTATTGTGAACAAACTTCTTTGATTGTGTCCCCCCAAATAAATGCATTTTCTTAACTGCTTAATAGAAGGATTCTCATTAACATTGAATTCTATGATTTCCATATTAGTACTTTTAGTCAAATGAGTACTAGTGTATGGTTGATTTGTTTTGTTTTTAGTCTATAGTTTTTAATTAATGTTTTTTTTTCTCTTCCTTAGAGCTCAACTTCTAGATTATAAGATGGCTCTAAACCTGACCAAGTATCTCAGAATGGAAGAAGACTTTTTACCATGGCAGAGAGCAATTTCAGCTGTAACCTATATTATTAGCATGTTTGAAGATGATAAAGAGCTATATCCTGTGATTGAGGTAATATTAATGCTATATCTTATGACAGTAAATTTATAGCAGTGAGCAGAATAAGGAGATTTCTGAGTCAAGGAACTTCTGAGAGATACAAGAGCAAGAGCATATCCATGTGCCAAGTGAAATTAAAAGAAAGTACAATGACACAACTAGTCCAACCAAAAAGATACTATTTCTTTTTTTTTCCAACTTGAAATGTGCCAGTATTTCTGGTTCAGTATACCACTTTACGATATATTTTAGTGTTAGAAAGAATATAGTACAATATATTCTCTTGTTACAATAGATAAAATACTAATTAGATCCTATTTTCAATGGATTTATCTATGTTAAAATGAATTTATTCTTACTAATATATAACATTTTGTTTCCTTATTCCTGGACAATAACTGGACAAACGATTTAATATTTGTGGTCTTCATTTCCTTCATACAATAGGAATGTCGGTCCATCCTTGCCTACGGCAATAGAGATAGTATAGGTCATATAAAATAAACACCCTTTGTAAACCCAAAGGTGGCATATATATATTAGTTATCAGTATTTTTATTTCATCAATACTTGATTAATCTTCTTAGCACAATAAGTATGTCAGGCATTACTCCATTTCTTACAAATGTTAACTAAAAAGTAGAGGTTAAAAGGAGCTTACCCCAAATTTTTTAAAACATTAGAGAATGATCCAGGATGTTCTTATCTTCAGAACTGAAGCAAATTTTCCATGTTGTAAGAACTGAAAACATCTCTTTCCTAAGGAGAGGCCCAAAGTTCTCTGAACTAGTAGGGAAGAAGATTACAACAGGGGGCTATAGATTATAATAAATGAGGAACTGTTGATAAATAGTAAATTATTACTCATTGTACATGGTGCTTTAATTTCAGAAATACTTTCAAAGTCAAGTGAAGCCCATTGCAGATCTTCTGGGATGGAAGGACGACGGAGGCCACATTAAAAAGTTATTTCTTACATTTTTAAAACTAATTTTCATTTAATATTTGTTTGTATGTGTTAAAACATGTTAAAAAGTGCTCACAGCCCCCGCTTTGTGTTTGTTTTTAAGGTTGCTCCGTGCCTCCGTGTTAGGGTTTGCGTGCAAAATGGGAGATCAAGAAGCCCTGGACAATGCTACCCAATTATTTCAGCAGTGGCTAAGTGGGACTGTAAGGTGACTGTTTATGTGCTCATTTCTAGAGGACCTCAAATTTAGAAATGAAGAATAAAAATCTCTGAAACGTTGTTTCTTCTTCTAGGCTTCCTGTAAATCTCAGGCTTCTGGTATATCGGTATGGAATGCAGAACTCTGGCAATGAGACTTCATGGAACTACACTCTTGATCAATACCAGAAAACTTCATTAGCTCAGGAAAAAGAAAAACTGTTGTACGGATTAGCATCAGTGAAGAATGTTACTCTTTTGTCAAGGTAAGTTTTTTTTTTTTTTTTTCATTCATATGAGTGGCATTTGATGGTTTATGTGTCATGGTCACTTTAAGATGTGAATTAAAGTAGGATACGTTTTCAAGAACATCTATTAAAACTTATTTTCCCAGCAAGAAACAAAATATCCATGTAAGAGTGGAATAAAGAAATGTAATCTCACATGAAAACACTCTGGGAGTCCGCAGTTTCTAGTTGTGAGCAGTGGTTCAACATTGTGATTCAGGACCTGGGGCGTTTTTCTTTCTGTCATCCTCAACATGTTGGATGTCTCATAACCTCTAGAGCTCCAAACAGTTTGTCTTCACACAAATATGTTTAGTGAAAGAAGAGCAAGGACAAAGGAGTTCCTTCTCATAAGGCTTTGTCTTTTATGCTTAAGGTGAGTTATTTTCGCTTCCCCTCATAACCAGAACTGAATCACACCTGATCATTCTGGGTTATACTCTAGGTCTACCTCTTGGTCATTTGCCAGAGAGGATGAACTTGAATTCCTTTGACTGATTTGGGCCATCATCATACTCTGAGGCTGGGGTAGGAGCCTACCTACTTCCCTAGGATCAAGGAGACCTTGATCCAAAACCCAGAACAAACTGGTTTCTGTCATCAGAGAAGGAGTATGTGCCACAATATGCACACATACACAAAAAATATATTTATATTCCCACTCAGAAAGACTGCTTGAAGCACATCTATGAATCTTCTGCCTACACACATGCCCCAAATCAACTAGCATCTGCCCTAATTCATTTGTTGCCTAGTTATGGTTTCTGAGTTATTTACTGCATTGACTTAACCAACATATAGGATGTCCTTTCTATGTGTAGGTATATAAATTGTGGGAAGAAAAATGAATAAGGCATGATATCTATCCTTGAGAAACATATAGGTCATGAACAAGGCAGAATATAAATAGGAAATTATGATGCAATAGCCAATTTGTAAGGATTACCAGAAACAAAGCCAGCAATACTCCTTCACCATCTTGCATTAGGGTAGATGTCCATTCTTCTGCTCTTGGCTCTAAAATAATCTATCAAGAACTTGATCATTTTGCCATTCCATAAAATATCATATTGATCCATTATTTTGATGCCACTGTGCTGATTATCTGGTGAGAAAATTAGCAAGTGCTTACATGTCTTACCAAGACTCTTGTGAATTAGAGGATGAGTGATAAGTTACACAAAAATTCAGGACTATCACTAAAGTGCAGTTTCTGGAAGTTGAATGGTCTAGAGTATGTCAAGATATTCCTTCTAGGTACAGCCATGGCATGCAGTTGATAAAAATCTGTCAATTTGGTCACTTAATTTATCTTGGACTTCTTTGCATTAAACTATAATTAGAGCTAATTAATCTAACCATATAAATTGCTTTAGAAGGTTGTTTCTTACAATTTAGGGAAAAACAAATAAGATGTAACTGTTATTCTTTAGAAAATAAAAGTATAAATACTTTCCCTTAATTTATTGGTTTTTTAAAATTTTGAAGTTCAAGGGGATAATAGGTAAGTGGGTGAAGTGCTTGTATACAATAAATTCAGTTAATTTTTAAAAAGTTAATAGTTAACTTTTTTTCTTTTTTAAAGATTTTATGTAATTATTTGACAGAGAGAGATCACAAGTAAGCAGAGAGGCAGGCAGAGAGAGAGGAAGGGAAGCAGGCTCCCTGCCAAGCAGAGAGCCCGATGCGGGACTCGATCCCAGGACCCTGAGATCATGACCCGAGCCGAAGGCAGCGGCGTAACCCACTGAGCCACCCAAGCGCCCAATAGTTAACATTTTGAATTGTTTTTCTGTTTGTATTTTCTTAGATATTTAGATTTGCTCAAGGACCCAAACCTTATTAAAACTCAGGACGTGTTTACAGTTATCCGATATATCTCATACAACAGCTATGGGAAGAATATGGCCTGGAATTGGATTCAGCTCAACTGGGAATATCTAGTTGACAGGTGGGATAATCAGATAATGGCTTGTTCTCTCTGTTTGATACCATCGACAAGTTCTTTCTTTTTCTCTTTGTTGTACTTTCTATATAATATCTAGAATGGCGTATTACTAGAAGTAAAGGATCATGGCATTTTCCTTCCCAGGGAAGTAATAAACTAGTTAATTTTAGGCCCAATTCCTTTTCTGGAAATTATTTCTTCTAACTGATCTACAGAGTTCTGAAATCTGGAGAGATGCCTAAATTGCATTATTTTTAGTTTGGTTAAAACAGGTTAATATAACTGTTGTGTTAGCACCTAGTATAACGCCAGGCATGTATTTAATTCTCAAGATTTAATGAAAACTAAGCGAGTTTCTGGTCTTGGGTTCAAACTGGAGCCTTCTATCTTACTGAGCTTATATGGATGAAAACTTTTATCTCCCTTGACCAGATAATTATACTTTAGGTATTAAAGGGACCTACATTCTCTAGGCAATAGCAATTTTAAAATGGGAAACAGAAAGGACAAGAGAGGAACAAATCAAACTAAAGAGATGCTTTCCCAAATTTCTCATTCCTTCAGCCCCATTTAGAAGAAATGTTGCTATTCTTGGTCCTAATCCTCTAAATTTAGTGGTTATTCCCACTAAAAACTTTCTTTACAGAATATAAAATAGAATATAGATTATATATCCCATGTAGACATTGACAAAAAGACCTTTACTGTCTGTAATTCCCACACTGAGGAACAGGCCCTGTTATCCTCTCCTAATCTCTCCTGTTTTCCTATCAGCACTCCCTCATTGATAATGACTGCCTTATCAGAAACACTAACTCTGAAGATAACTTTTCTTTCTGTTCTCTTTTCTACTTCACAATTCACCAGGCTGTCATTAGGTTCATGCACATTTCTCATCCTTCTGAGATCCAGATTGTATCTATAATTTCAACTAAGATACCCTACATTGCTTTTGCCTATCTGTGAGGAAGTTTTGGTTTTTCTTGGTTTTTCTGTTTTTGCATTGATTGCATGTAACTGCTCATCCATCTCTACAAAAATTGACTGGCGTGTGTGTGTGTGTGTGTGTGTGTGTGTGTTGCTTTGTCCATCTGTTTATAACTGTTTCAATGAAATGCATGACTTAGAATTACTGAATCTTTCTATTGAGAACATGTTCTTATCTGAAGATAAAGCTTTGGGACGCCTGGGTGGCTCAGTTGGTTAAGCAGCTGCCTTCGGCCCAGGTCATGATCCCGGCGTCCTGGGATCGAGTCCCACATCGGGCTCCTTGCTTGGCAGGGAGCCTGCTTCTCCCTCTGCCTCTGCCTGCTACTCTGTCTGCCTGCGCTCACTCTCGCTCCTCTCTCTCTGACAAATAAATAAATAAAATCTTGAAGATAAAGCTTCATGTCATGCAAGCTAGTACCTTTCATTTGCTTAATATATGCCTAGTGACAAGTACTGAGTATTTTGTTTTAATCAAAAAGACCATAAGTCTTCCATTTTTTGAGCACATGATGCAAGAAGTCTATGCAGATGAAGAAGAATGCTTACTTTTGAATTATTGTAAAAAGATAAGTAAATAATGTTCCATTTGCATTATAAAATGGCCATTCCCTTACTGCTTATTAAGTATAAAGTACTTTTCAAGGCTTATTTGAATAGCTCTGGTGTGATTTATTTCAAATAAGGCATTTTTCATTTAAAAAATTAGTTCATTACTGTACTTCTTAATAATTAATAACTAGAAAAAACAGGTGTTATTTTGTCATGGAAGTCATAAACATCTGGCCCTAAAATAAATGTATTAGAAGTAATCCTGAATTTAAAAAATAATAAATTGATATTTATTTCCAATGCTAGTTCCAAAACCCTCACCCAAGGCTTTTAATATTTCTTCATAGTCTAATGATCTAATTCTCATGAGGTATTATTTCACATAGCCTCAAACATAAAATTATACTACAACCACATGTTGGACACAAAAATAACACCTGATATTAATTATGGTTAGTTTGAATAAATAGAATTTCCCTGCTAAAATTGGATAGGATGAATTAAACAAAAATGAGCAAGCTTTATACAAATATTTCCAAATTCCTGAATATTTTCCAGAATTCAGAATGAGTGATTTTCCTGTCTAGGTTCCTAAATAATTTGTTGTCATCCTAAAATAAACAAGCTGCTTTTTTGTAGATGGTTTTGTCATGTGATTGTTTTATGACAACTGATGGCCACACCACTAAAGCCCTTTCTAGTTCGAGACTTAATCAAAAAGTTCCAAAGATACTTCTTTTTAAAAAAAATGTTTATTTATTTATATTTGAGAGAGAGAGATGAGAGAGCATGAGAGGAGAGAAGGTCAGAGAGAGAAGCAGACTCCCCATGGAGTTGGGAGCCTGATGCGGGACTCCATCCCAGAACTCCGGGATCATGACCTGAGCCAAAGGGTCGCCCAACCAACCAAGCCACCCAGGCGCCCCTCCAAAGATACATTTGCAGTTAGTCTTTGCTTTTGTTTATTCCAGTAAGGTCTCAAATGAAACTGTGAAGGTGAATGAGCTCAATAAGTCAGCAGTGTAGTGTGCTAAGGTTTGATTTTAATTTACGACTATGGTTGAAAATTAAGTAAATGGGACATGACTGAAACCACTTAAAGACTGTCTCATAGACAAAAGTTTAGTAAGAATCTAATTACAAGTTTTATGAGCATTGAAATAATTTTTTTGGATAATATAATAATACTTACATAAATATTAAGTCCAAGAAGATGATTATTATATAATGTTTTTTTAATGTTTAAGATAAATCCTTATTTTAATTCTAAAAGTAATTAATATAAATATACAACATACTTTCCTTTAAATGCTACAGTTTATATGATATTGGTTTATTGGGATTAAACTCTTTTGTTCTTACATTTTTAGTATTCACATAGGTAGTTTCAGTCTTTATCCAATCTACTCATTGCTAGTTCCCTCAAATATCCTTTAATTTGTAGTCATGATGAGAAAAACAGAAAAGGAACATTATAGAATTATAGACGGTCACTGAGAAAAATTGTTTTCTTACCTCTAATTAACAGACTTTCTTTGAATCTACAGAATATCATTATAGCAACTTGGTGTGATTCTTTTTCTAAATCTCCCATTTTCTTATTATAAACTGGGTAGGTATTTTTTTTTTTTTTGCACAAAATACAGATAAGCAAAAATAGGAATACAAAAAATACCTGTGATTCCACTACCTAGAAATAACCCTTTTCACACTACTATTTACCTTGAGACATTTTTCTATGGCTCTTTATTTATAGAAATGGAATCATACGATACATGTGGTTTTATAACCTGCTTCTCCCCCCACATCATCCTTTATTGTGGATGTCTTTTCATGTCTTTAATGTTATTTTTGGTGCTTCCTCAATGTTATTTTTGATGCTCAATCATATTTCAATGTGTAGATACATCTTAGTTTATTTAAGCAATCTCTGTGTATTGGATAATAAAACTGTTCCAAACTGTCTGATGAATGTTGCAGAATGGCCGCCCAGAAAAAAAAAAAAAATTTACTGTTAACTTTGACCATTTTTCCAACCCTTGCTCATACTCAGGGCTGTCTTTAGAAATATCCTTGCTAATGAAACACCCATATGTGAGATAGGAAACCATCAAAACTCTAGAGAAGAATACAAGCAACAAGCTCTTTGGCCTTGGCTACAGCAGTTTCTTACTAGACACGTCACCAGGGACAAGGGAAACAAAAGCAAAAATGAACTATTGGGACTTAGCAAGATAAAAATCTTCTGCATAGTGAAGGAAACAATCAACAAAACTAAAAGGCAGTCTACTGAATGGGAGAGGATATTTTTAATAACATTTGATGAAGGGCTAATATCCAAAATCTATAAAGAACTTATCAAACTCAACACTCTAGAAACAGATAATCCAGTTAAGAAATGGGCAGAAGATATGAATAGACATTTTTTCTAAGAAGACATACAGATGGACAACAGACACACATGAAAAGGTGTTCAACATCACTCATCATCAAGGAAATACAAATCAAAACCATGATGAGATAACACCTTACCTGTCAGAATGGCTGAAACTAACAACACAGGAAAAAACAGGTGTTGGCAAGATGCAAAGAAAGGGGAACTCTCTTGAGCTGTTGGTGAGAATGTAAGCTGGCGCAACCACTCTGGAGAACAGTATAACAGTTCCTCAGAAAGCTAAAAATAGAACTACCCTATGATCCAGCAATTGCATTACTAGGTATTTACTCAAAGGATACAAAAATATACATTTGAAGGAATACATGCACCCTGATGTCTATAGCAGCATTATCAATAATAACAGACTACAGAGAGAGCCCAAAAGCCAATCAGCTGTTGAATGGATAAAGAAGAGGTGGTGTATATATATAATGGAATACTACTTAGCTGTCAAAAAGAATGAAATTTTGCTGTTTGCAATGACCTGGGTGGAGCTAGAGTATAATATGCTAAGCAAAATAAATCAGAGAAAGATAAATACCATATGATTTCATTCATATGTGGAATTTAAGTAACAAAACCAATGAATATTCAGGAAGGAAAAAGAGAGAGGAGAAAACAAATCATGAGAGATTCTTAACTGTGGAGAACAAACCAAGGGCTGAGAGAGGGAGCTAGGAGATGGATAGGATAGATGAGTGATGGGTATTAAGGAGGGCACTTCTTATGATGAGCACTGGGTGTTATGTATAAAATGATGAACCACTGAAATTCTACACCTGAAACAATACTGAACTGTTTGTTAACTAACAAACAGTTAACAAACAGTTATACAGTTATACAGTTATACCCTCAATTAGCAAGGGTATTTCTTTTTTTCTTTCATTTAAATTCTGTTAACAAATAGCAAGGGTATTTCTTTTTTTCTTTCATTTAAATTCTGTTAACAAACAGTTACAGTTATTGTTTGTTAACAGAATTTAAATGAAAGAAAAAAAGAAATACCCTTGCTAATTGAGTATATAAAAACTAATATCTCATTTTAAATTATAATCCTTTTAGCCAGTAAATATTATATAACATCTATCATGAACCAGGCATTGTGCTTGGGATTGGAGATACAATAGTAGAAACAGACCTGATCTCTGTCCTCATGGAGTTTAAGATCTGGTAATGGAGACCAATACTAATTAAGGAATCACACAAATGCATGTACACTTAAAACTGTAATAACTGCAAACAGAAGACGTTCTAGTCACACTGGAAGAGTGTAAAAGGGAAACTGGCCAAGTCAAGAGCATTTGGACATTAAGGGCTTCCCTAAGGAAGTGATGGTTGAGCTGAATTCTAAAGGAAAAGCAGGAGTTATTTAGGTAAACAGGAGATGAAACATTCCTGGCTGAATACCTTCTATCAGAAAAGAGAAAAGACAAGGGCCAACCTTTGCAAGGTCAGGTTAAGATTTGGGCTGTTGTTATAAGAACAGTGCAAAGTCACTAAAAGGTTTTAAGTAAGAAAGTGAAATGACTAATTTTATTTTGAAAAGAAAGCTCTGGTGGTAAAGCACAGACCTAGATGGGGGCCAGAGTGAATTTGAGAAAAGCTGTTAGAGAGCTATTGGCACAGTCACAGAAAAAAGATAGTGGTAGATTGGACTCTGGATATAAGAATTAAGATGAAGAGGTAAGAACATTTAGAGCTTGGTGAATTAGAAATAAAAGTGAGGGGACAAGAATAATGCCTAGATTTGTAGAAATGATTAGGAGAAGGAGAACAATGAATTCAGTTTCCTATTTATGATGCCATTGAGTTTCTTTTGAAATGCTGAATTGGAGATTGTTTCAAGGAAATTATAGTCTTAAATGCTACTTAAGGTTTAAGTAAATCCAAGACTGAAAAACGTCCATTAGATTTGCTGGCATAGTAACTCTAGAAAGAGTTTTTCAGTGGAACTATGGTGACAGAACCTAAATTGAAACAATTTAATTAACCAATCAGTGGAGAGGAAATGAAGATACGAAATGTAGATAACTGTCTTGTAAATTTTGACCCTGAATGAAGAGGTGAGATAAAGGAAATTAAGAGATGCCAGATCAAGGAAAAGAATAATTTTTTTTTTCTTTGTGGAAGATAGTTTTGTTTTTGTTTTTGTTTTTAAAGATTTTTATTTATTTATTTATTTGACAGAGATCACAAGTAGGCAAAGAGGCAGGCAGAGAATGAGAGGAGGAAGCAGGCTTCCAGCGGAGCAGAGAGCTCAATGTAAGGCTCAATCCCAGAACCCTGGGATCATGACCTGAGCCAAAGGCAGAGGCTTTAACCCACTGAGCCACCCAGGCGCCCCCATGGAAGATAGTTTTAATATGTTTACTTTATTTTAAAGCTGATGAAAGAGCTAATGATGAATGAGAGATTTAATATGTAAGACAGAAAAGATTCTTTTTTAAAATAAAATTTTTAAGAAAGTGGGGAGAACAAAGATGCAGATGTAGTGAAAAGAAGGGCCATCTGTACCCCAATATTTATAGCAGCAATGGCCACGGTCGCCAAACTATGGAAAGAACCAAGATGCCCTTCAACGGACGAATGGATAAGGAAGATGTGGTCCATATACACTATGGAGTATTATGCCTCCATCAGAAAGGACGAATACCCAACTTTTGTAGCAACATGGACGGGACTGGAAGAGATTATGCTGAGTGAAATAAGTCAAGCAGAGAGAGTCAATTATCATATGGTTTCACTTATTTGTGGAGCATAACAAATATCATGGAGGACAAGGGGTGTTAGAGAGGAGAAGGGAGTTGGGGTAAATTGGAAGGGGAGGTGAATCATGAGAGACTATGGACTCTGAAAAACAATCTGAGGGGTTTGAAGTGGCAGGGAGGTGGGAGGTTGGGGTACCAGGTGGTGGATATTATAGAGGGCACAGATTGCATGGAGCACTGGGTGTGGTGAAAAAATAATGAATACTGTTTTTCTGAAAATAAATTAATTAATTAAAAAAAAGGAAGTGGGCAATGACAAAGAGAAAATCCTGAAAGCAGCCCGGGAAAAGAAGTCTGTAACATACAATGGTAAAAATATTAGATTGGCAGCTGACTTATCCACAGAGACCTGGCAGGCCAGAAAGAGCTGGCATGATATTTTCAGAGCACTAAACGAGAAAAACATGCAGCCAAGAATACTATATCCAGCTAGGCTATCATTGAAAATAGAAGGAGAGATTAAAAGCTTCCAGGACAAACAACAACTGAAAGAATTTGCAAATACCAAACCAGCTCTACAGGAAATATTGAAAGGGGTCCTCTAAGCAAAGAGAGAGCCTACAAGTGGTAGATCAGAAAGGAACAGAGACCATATACAGTAACAGTCACCTTACAGGCAATACAATGGCCCTAAATTCATATCTCTCAATAGTTACCCTGAATGTGAATGGGCTAAATGCCCCTGTCAAAAGACACAGGGTATCAGAATGGATAAAAAAACAAAACCCATCTATATGTTGCCTCCAAGAAACACATTTTAAGCCCGAAGACACCTCCAGATTTAAAGTGAGGGGGTGGAAAAGAATTTACCATGCTAATGGACATCAGAAGAAAGCAGGAGTGGCAATCCTTATATCAGATCAATTAGATTTTAAGCCAAAGACTGTAATAAGAGATGAGGAAGGACACTATATCATACTCAAAGGGTCTGTCCAACAAGAAGATTTAACAATTTTAAATATCTATGCCCCCAACGTGGGAGCAGCCAACTATATAAACCAATTAATAACAAAATCAAAGAAACACATCAACAACAATATAATAATAGTAGGGGACTTTAACACTCCCCTCACTGAAATGGACAGGTCATCCAAGCAAAAGATCAGCAAGGAAATAAAGGCCTTAAATGACACAATGGACCAGATGGACATCACAGATATATTCAGAATATTTCATCCCAAAGCAACAGAATACACATTCTTCTCTAGTGCACATGGAACATTCTCCAGAATAGATCACATCCTCGGTCCTAAATCAGGACTCAACCGGTATCAAAAGATTGGGATCATTCCCTGCATATTTTCAGACCACAATGCTCTAAAGCTAGAACTCAACCACAAAAGGAAGTTTGGAAAGAACCCAAATACATGGAGACTAAACAGTATCCTTCTAAAGAATGAATGGGTCAACCGGGAAATTAAAGAAGAATTGAAAAAAATCATGGAAACAAATGATAATGAAAATACAACGGTTCAAAATCTGTGGGACACAACAAAGGCAGTCCTGAGAGGAAAATATATAGCGGTACAAGCCTTTCTCAAGAAACAAGAAAGGTCTCAGGTACACAACCTAACCCTACACCTAAAGGAGCTGGAGAAAGAACAAGAAAGAAACCCTAAGCCCAGCAGGAGAAGAGAAATCATAAAGATCAGAGCAGAAATCAATGAAATAGAAACCAAAAAAACAATAGAACAAATCAACGAAACTAGGAGCTGGTTCTTTGAAAGAATTAATAAAATTGATAAACCCCTGGCCCGACTTATCAAAAAGAAAAGAGAAAGGACCCAAATAAATAAAATCATGAATGAAAGAGGAGAGATCACAACTAACACCAAAGAAATACAAACTATTATAAGAACATACTATGAGCAACTCTATGGCAATAAATTAGACAATCTGGAAGAAATGGATGCATTCCTAGAAACATATAAACTACCACAACTGAACCAGGAAGAAGTAGAAAGCGTGAACAGACCCATAACCAGTAAGGAGATTGAAACAGTCATTAAAAATCTCCAAACAAACAAAAGCCCAGGGCCAGACGGCTTCCCGGGGGAATTCTACCAAACATTTAAAGAAGAACTAATTCCTATTCTCCTGAAACTGTTCCAAAAAATAGAAATGGAAGGAAAACTTCCAAACTCATTTTATGAGGCCAGCATCACCTTGATCCCAAAACCAGACAAGGATCCCACCAAAAAAGAGAGCTATAGACCAATATCCTTGATGAACACAGATGCGAAAATACTCAACAAAATACTAGCCAATAGGATTCAACAGTACATTAAAAAGATTATTCACCACGACCAAGTGGGATTTATTCCAGGGCTGCAAGGTTGGTTCAACATCCGCAAATCAGTCAATGTGATACAAAACATCAATAAAAGAAAGAACAAGAACCATATGATACTCTCAATAGATGCTGAAAAAGCATTTGACAAAGTACAACATCCCTTCCTGATCAAAACTCTTCAAAGTGTAAGGATAGAGGGCACATACCTCAATATCATCAAAGCCATCTATGAAAAACCCACCGCAAATATCATTCTCAATGGAGAAAAACTGAAAGCTTTTCCGCTAAGGTCAGGAACACGGCAGGGATGTCCATTATCACCACTGCTATTCAACATCGTACTAGAGGTCCTAGCCTCAGCAATCAGACAACAAAAGGAAATTAAAGGCATCCAAATCGGCAAAGAAGAAGTCAAATTATCACTCTTCGCAGATGATATGATACTATATGTGGAAAACCCAAAAGACTCCACTCCAAAACTGCTAGAACTTATACAGGAATTCAGTAAAGTGTCAGGATATAAAATCAATGCACAGAAATCAGTTGCATTTCTCTACACCAACAGCAAGACAGAAGAAAGAGATATTAAGGAGTCAATCCCATTTACAATTGCATCCAAAACCATAAGATACCTAGGAATAAACCTAACCAAAGAGACACAGAATCTATACTCAGAAAACTATAAAGTACTCATGAAAGAAATTGAGGAAGACACAAAGAAATGGAAAAATGTTCCATGCTCCTGGATTGGAAGAATAAATATTGTGAAAATGTCTATGCTACCTAAAGCAATCTACACATTTAATGCAATTCCTATCAAAGTACCATCCATCTTTTTCAAAGAAATGGAACAAATAATTCTAAAATTTATATGGAACCAGAAAAGACCTCGAATAGCCAAAGGGATATTGAAAAAGAAAGCCAACGTTGGTGGCATCACAATTCCGGACTTCAAGCTCTATTACAAAGCTGTCATCATCAAGACAGCATGGTACTGGCACAAAAACAGACACATAGATCAATGGAACAGAATAGAGAGCCCAGAAATAGACCCTCAAATCTATGGTCAACTAATCTTCGACAAAGCAGGAAAGAATGTCCAATGGAAAAAAGACAGCCTTTTCAATAAATGGTGCTGGGAAAATTGGACAGCCACATGCAGAAAAATGAAATTGGACCATTTCCTTACACCACACACAAAAATAGACTCAAAATGGATGAAGGATCTCAATGTACGAAAGGAATCCATCAAAATCCTTGAGGAGAACACGGGCAGCAACCTCTTCGACCTCTGCCGCAGCAACATCTTCCTAGGAACAACGCAAAAGGCAAGGGAAGCAAGGGAAAAAATGAACTACTGGGATTTCATCAAGATCAAAAGCTTTTGCACAGCAAAGAAAACAGTTAACAAAATCAAAAGACAACTGACAGAATGGGAGAAGATATTTGCAAACGACATATCAGATAAAGGACTAGTGTCCAGAATCTATAAAGAACTTAGCAAACTCAACACCCAAAGAACAAATAATCCAATCAAGAAATGGGCAGAAGACATGAACAGACATTTCTGCAAAGAAGACATCCCGATGGCCAACAGACACATGAAAAAGTGCTCCATATCACTTGGCATCAGGGAAATACAAATCAAAACCACAATGAGATATCACCTCACACCAGTCAGAATGGCTAAAATCAACAAGTCAGGAAATGACAGATGCTGGCGAGGATGCGGAGAAAGTGGAACCCTCCTACACTGTTGGTGGGAATGCAAGCTGGTGCAGCCACTCTGGAAAACAGCATGGAGGTTCCTCAAAATGTTGAAAATAGAACTGCCCTATGACCCAGCAATTGCACTATTGGGTATTTACCCTAAAGATACAAATGTAGTGATCCAAAGGGACACATGCACCCGAATGTTTATAGCAGCAATGTCCACAATAGCCAAACTATGGAAAGAACCTAGATGTCCATCAACAGATGAATGGATCAAGAAGATGTGGTATATATACACAATGGAATACTATGCAGCCATCAAAAGAAATGAAATCTTGCCATTTGCAACAACATGGATGGAACTAGAGCGTATCATGCTTAGCGAAATAAGTCAAGCAGAGAAAGACAACTATCATATGATCTCCCTGATATGAGGAAGTGGTGATGCAACATGGAGGCTTAAGTGGGTAGAAGAAGAATAAATGAAACAAGATGGGATTGGGAGGGAGACAAACCATAAGTGACTCTTAATCTCACAAAACAAACTGAGGGTTGCCGGTGGGAGGGGGTTTGGGAGAAGGGGGTGGGATTATGGACATTGGGGAGGGTATGTGATTTGGTGAGTGCTGTGAAGTGTGTAAACCTGGTGATTCACAGACCTGTACCCCTGGGGATAAAAATATATGTTTATAAAAAATAAAAAATTTAAAAAAAAAAAAAAAGAAATAATAAATTGAGTTACATGACAAAAAAAAAAAAAAAAAAAAAGGAAGTGGGGAGAAGTTGAAGTCAATGCACAGATGACAGAAGAAAAACAGGTATCTTTGTATGTCTGTAAACTAAAAGATGTAGGAGTTCCTATGTATTTCCTCTGTGAATTAGAAGATAAGGTCATCTTTTTCGGAGAAGGAGGGAAGTAGGAGAATGTCTGGAGGTTTAAGAGAGTGAAAACACTTGAAAAAAGTAATTCAAGGATTAAGAGAATGAACTCTCCAGGGTAATGTAGGAGGACTGTCAACAGGGAGGGTCCATCTAAGATTGATATTCATGAATTTATACTAAAACATTTTGGAAAAAGTTGGGTGACCTCCTTTGACTGATGAGCCACTTGATGCAAACACAGAGGAGATGGGCAGTTGATTTCATCCAAAGCTAGAGTGTTTGCTGCTAGAAACAAGTTATTAAACTGTAAGGGAGTTTAGGGCTTAGGAAAAAATGTTATTGGAAGAGGTAGATCCTGGAATCTAAACTATATAAGGAAAAAAGTGCAAGAAAAGGAAGAGCTGGTGGCCAGGAGAATAGGGCTAGGGATGGTTGATGGGCCAGAAATCCGTATGAAGTCAGAGAATGGTCACAGTGGAAACTGAAAGGTAAATTTTATCACGAAGGGTGCATGAATGAACAATTTTAGAGACAGTGTACTTATTGATGATCACAAGGCATGATCATGGGAATTGACAGTCAAAGCAAAGAGAATATCATTGGGAATGAGAATGTCAAGAAACTAAGAAGCTGAGATGTTATATTTATCATCAATGCGGGCCTTGAAATCACAGCTTGGAGTAGAGAGGAAGACTAGGAGTCAGGTGCTAAAGTGTATCATAAGTTACGTGAGAGGGAATAATTAGAAGGAACAGAGGTTTTTTAAAAGAGTAGAGAAATACTGGTCTGTAATCCACAGTGGGGAGCATGAGCACATCAACTCCATTTCTGACCTGCTTCTATGAAGGATGTGGGAAAATAAATGTTCCCCAAATGAGAAGAAATACTCCCTGGAAAGAGTTCATTCCAGAAGGCTAGTTGGAAGAGATCTCAGAGTCTGTGAGGGGTGAGGACAAGCAGCATACACATTATATTTGGGATAATGACTGATGACATTAAGTAAAGGGAAATTGCTTACATTAGATTGTTAAGACATGAGAGATGAAAGAAATGGTGGATTTCAGTTCAGTGGTGTCTGTGATAAGAGTGAGCACTGGACCTAGTTCACTGAAAATCATGGTTACTTATTAGAACATTTCCTGTTTTTCCCCCCCACTGATTCATTTTCTCTTTATGTTTCTTTTGCAAACTGCTGATTCATTTCTTTAATAATTTCACATTGGCATATTTCTCCTTTTTACCAGTTTGTAAGTGTTCTTTGTATAGTGAAAATATTTGCTCTCTTCACAACAAAAGAATGAATTTTTACTTAATTTTATAAGCTTTTTAGTATAAACATTTAAAAAATACATACCACAAACTTTATTAGCTTTTATCTCCATGACTTCTGCTTTTGTTGTAATTTTTAAATGTAAAATTTCTTCTAATGTTTGTTTACCTCTCCATGTAGTGTTGTGTTTTCTTTTATCCTTCCCTGGCATTCATTCCAGTGGTTCAAAGCTAATACATAATTCTTGTAGTTGTTTTTTTCATACCGTGATTGGTTGCAATGAGATTTTCAATAATCGCAATTATTTGTATTCTGGTCTGCAAGGAAATTTCTGATTCTTGTTCTATAAGAGAGAAAGTATGAGAGGGACAGGAATAGAGTATCATCTCTAAAATCCTATCCTTGCACTTAGCTTCAAGTGTCTTTGCGTAGCCTGACTAATATGGATCATATTGGGTGATACAGACTAATACAGTATGCAAGTAGCTCATAAAGCTTTTTGAAAGAAGAATAAATAGCTTATGTTCAAATTTCTGTACCTGAGGGAAGATACATGGAGGATTTACCAAGTAAAGTTGACTAGAGCTGCTTTGCTGTATGGGAAGCACAGAAGTGCAGCAGCTTAAAGGACATACATAATTATTTCTCACTCATGCTAGTCTCCCGAAGCGAGAACTCCCAAGTTGTTAAAGGGTTCTGCCCCACGAGGCCTAGGACCTTATCCTGTCGGTGTGGCTAGAACTTGGAGGAAGGGAATAAAAGGCAAGCAATTTTCCTTCACTCAAGCAAGGAAGCAGAGGTTGAATGTGGCATTTATGTTCCTGTTCTTCTGATAAGAACTGAGCCGCCCATCTGCACCTCGCCCTGAGGGAGGTGGAGGAATGTGATCTCTTGTCTGGGTTCTCATGCGTGCAGGATAAAAGAACAGATTGGGAGAATCCAACCAGCAGTCTACCACATCTGGGATGATGGTGTGGCTCTGTCTACAAAAAGGTTGAAAGATGTATTAAGAATTTTTCCTGAATAGAAATTTTAAATCAGATGTGTTTACTTACTGTTTTACTTACTTTGAAAATTACTATTTTTAAAACCCCACAAATCAAAAGGAAATTTCTACATCCAGAAAAGGATTTAAAATTCTGGGCACTTATATTCCCTCTTCCTTCCTTAAATTTCTCTTCAGATATACACTCAATGACAGAAACCTTGGCAGGATTGTCACAATAGCAGAACCTTTCAACACTGAACTTCAGCTCTGGCAGGTATGAAGTGAAATCCCTCTAAACTTGTCTAGGAAGAGCAGAGTTAAACTTTTCTTTTCCTTTTTTTTTTTTTTTTTTTCAAATGGAAATGGCATTTTCTCTATTCAGATCTCAGAAGACAAGGAGAAAGAAATAAGTTTTATATCTAATTAAATGTAGACCTACTTTTTCTAAACTGAAAACAATTCAAGTAACAAAGTGTAAAAGTTGAGAAAATTGAGGCCGTGAGAGGCTTAGAAGGTTTCATGAGACCTTCTGGCTTACCAAAGTGTGGACCATATGTCTCCTCTTTCCTTGTATGTAACTTGGAATAAGATAGTCAAGATTTGATTCCTTTCAAAATTCATAGTTTTGGAATTTAAAGATGTTTATGTTTCAAATATCTCAGTTCCCAGAGGGAAAAGCATTTATTAGTGTTGGAAAATTGAGGTTGTATGAATTTTCATTATCTGTGTATTATGCATTGGAACGTTAACATTCTTCTGAACAAAATTTTTCTTATTTTTGGAAGTGACAGATAATACTATGATTGAGTTTGGGGGAGGATTTTGGAAGGAAGATGAAAGAGAGAACAAAGGTTAACAGCAGTGGTATTATGAGGCCTTAATAAGGGAGCTGAAAGTATATTAAAATGTCCCAGTTCCTGAAGTGAAAGGCTAAGCAAAGCCCACATTCCACACATTGGGTTTTCCAGGAACCATGCACAGAAAATAGAGAAGCAGCGGAAGCACAGAGGGGCATGCAGCCATTAGTGTGCTGCTCTCCTTCCCCAAGATGGCAGAGCCTCTCTGGACCTGACATGCTGCCAATAGTCCAAAAGTCATGGGTAATGATTGCCAATATGAGAGAAGGGCTCAGTCTAATTGATGCACCAAGACATGTAACTCAGTGTTGTGCAATGATAATGAATTTCCAGGGAAGAAGACGACAAATCCAGCTTGTAAATAAAAGCCTTGAATACTAATTGGGCTGAAAATGACTTTCTTAATCATTTCTCTCTCATTTCTAGATGGAGAGTTTTTTCAAAAAGTATCCAGATGCTGGAGCAGGAGAAAAACCTAGGGAACAAGTGCTGGAAACAGTGAAGAACAATATCGAGTGGTTAAGGCAAAACAGAAACACCATAAGACAATGGTTTTTGGATTTACCTTAAGGATGGTTAATGTGTCCAAATGTCATATTTTAATTTTATGATTCTATTGTTTCTCCTATTACATATATTTTGGCCAAATTTACAAGCACTATGGAGGGAGTCTTATACACAGATATTGCTCTTGCTAAGTAGTGTGTTTCTGTCTTGCAAAGCTTTCAAATTGTTCTTCTTTGTTTATGAAGGAAGATACTAATACAGTAGTTAATGTACTCAGGGATTTCTTCTAAGTGTACTTCATAGGAGATTCTTTGCAAACTGAAGAGAATTTAATAGCCATTTTAATGTCTTTAAATATCATTCTTTATATCTTAAATCTGTGAAAATAGAACAATTTGGTCTTAGCTTTACATTTTTAGTACCAAAGAAACACCACTTAATCTTCTCTCTTGATTGATTTTTAAAGTTTAAATACCAGTACTTGAGGGACCAAAATTACCATCTTAATCTTTATTTTATTATTCAGAATTACACATATCTAATATCATTGTATTCACATGTGTCCTACTCCTTTAAATCCTACCAAAGTAACCCAGGTTTAAATTTTACTCAAGGATTGCATGAATTAGCCAAAGAAAGCCTATTGCCTTCACTCTAAAATCAACAAAAACATTCTCTTCTCCTTTTTAAAATAAATCTGAATGGTTAACCTGAAGAAAATATGTTGTTTTCCAGTGTCACTTTACTCTTGAATAATAATGACTGCTGCATTCCCCAAATAACTTACCATGAGGCAAAAGCAATTCAAGAATCTAGCCTTTTTCATGCTTGGTACTCTGTCGTCCTGCTCCATTCCCTACAAAGCTCCTTCAAATATGCTATGAAATTAGAGGAAAGATAGTGCTTAACTTTGCTCCATGGATTTTAGAGAAAAAAGGCTAAATAATTGGAAACTGGCCAGGAAAGAGAGAAGGCTGATTATTCCATAAAACTAAATGGAATTAGAATTTAGCTTTGATCTAACCTAGCAATCTAAGTGTGAAAATGAGGAAACCCATGTATGTCTCCAGCATGACTCTGCATATCTGAGGATATATCTTCTTATAGATAACTTTTATGTATAAGCCTTTAGATCCTAATCCACACAGAATAGCACTGATCAAATTTATATTTGTGATTTGATTAAAGACATCAATTTTAGAGACTATGGACTCTGAAAAACAATCTGAGGGTTTTGAAGGGGCGGGGGTGGGAGGTTGGGGGAACCAGGTGGTGGGTATTGGAGAGGGCATGGATTGCATGGAGCACTGGATGTGGTGCAAAAACAATGAATACTGTTACGCTGAAAAGAAATAAAAAATTAAAAAAAAAAAAGACATCAATTTTGTAGAAGCCGGTGGCAAGAATAGGTTTACTATGGCACTGGATGCCTAGTAGATCCACAACGTAAGCTGAATAGACAGCAAAGAAGGTAAATGACTACATTTCAGTCAGCTGTATCTAGAAAATCTAAATTTATTTGGACACTTCAGAAGTATAAAATGATTTAAGATTGATTTGATGCTAATTGAAGCACATGGAAACAATCAAAATCTTAGCTTTGACTTTATCTATAGTATATTATGCCTTAATTAAATACTCTCAGGCTCTGTAAACTTTTTTAGTGCTATTTCTTAATTATTGCTTCTCAATCTACACAGCTATATTGACAAATTCAAATACAGGCGGGCGGGAGGGGGGGGGGGAGTTGTTGTAGGGGAAGATCTAAAAAAAGAAAAAGAAAAAGAAATTTCCAGTCCAGAACTTTAAAAATGTTATTTTAAATGACTTCAGAAGAAAACACACATTAACACCATAAATCATCAGGAAAGCCCTATTATCCTCATGAGGTTTAACACCCTAACTTCAAATTAATCCCAATCAAAGCCAGCACTTGAAGTCTATGCATTGTTTCAAGTCGACATAAAAGGAGGGGGATGGATTACCCTCCTACTTTATATAATAAACACATTTTTAAAGAAAAATATAAGTTTGAGGGGGATGGTAAATAAGACAATTCCAACTTGCCTCTAAGTCATTCTGTTTCATTCCATTTTAAGCAGTAAAATGGAAAATGAATTGTTTAGTTCTCTTTACTCCACGTGAAAAAGAGCCGTGCATACTCTGTCATAATAACTTCACTAGCCCATTATGCCCTTCTCAAACAGCATCTGGTTTTTAAAATGCTGGTGACCAACGGACAGACCCATGCCAAGAAGAATTTACTACTCTGCTTGCTTGGTTTGTCCTGATTTTCACAGGGGAGAAAAAATTAGTATATTGTTTCTGAAAGTAAACTGCAGTAAGCCATCAACTTTTAAAAATTAACTGGAAGAAATGATCAGCAAGGTCATGTGGCAAGGAACAGGGCTGGTATTATTGCCTTGGACCTAGGCAGTCTCCTCCTGTATTCTAGATCATTGCTTTGCACCCACATAAATATAAACTAAGAGTTCAAATAATAAACCATGAGCAAAAGTGACAGGTGGGTAAGGTTTGGGAAGCAGACCTATACAGCTAGGTTGAAAGCAATGGTATTCCTGTATACCCTCTCTCTTGGTAAAGTGTTAGTCTAAAAATAGGTAAATGTAAGGGGGGAACAAAAATTTAGAACAGTGATTCTCAAAGGAAATCAAGACTAAGGAGGGAACTGAAGGTAGGGGAATAGAATCACCAGTGGAGCTTTCTAAAACATTAACTAATAATAGTAACAAAGTGGGGGTTTTTGGTTTGTTTTTTAAGCCAAGCACTATTCTCAACACTAGTACTCCACACACTGCCTAAACACTAGGACTCCACATACTTTAATTTCTATATATTTACAAAAACCCCATGATGTACATACTGTTAATATCTTATTTTACAGATGGAGAAACTGAGACAGAGAAGTTGTAGAACTTGCTCAAGCCATAAAGTAGTGTCAGGCACCAGCCAGGATTTCGAACCTAGGCAGTTTATTACCAGAATCTATGTTCTTAATGGCAGCATTAGAATAGAAATGTGTGCCTTAAAACTGGAGGGATTGATGGGATAACTGGGTGGCAGGCATTAAGGAGGGCATGTGATGTAATGAGCACTGGGTGTTTTATACAACTGATAAATCACCGAGCTCTACCTCTGAAACTAATGATACACTATCTGTTAATTGAATTTAAATAATTAAAATAAAAAACCAAAAAAATGAATTGGAGTGATCTGGATCTGAATTTCAGCTACTTGGTAGTCAAGTACCTTTAATCTCTCCGTTGTTCAGTGTCTTCATCTATAAAGTGGGGATACAAATAGTAACTACCTCAATGGGTTGCTGTGAGAATGAAATGCAAGAATGCAGATAAAGCCTAAATGTATGGGAAATAATAATCACTGAATAAACATTAGATGCTTTTATTGTCATTATTAGGGCTCCTAGTCCCCACTTGTGACACTAGTGTGGATAACACAGTAAACCTGGGTTCAAGAGTCACTGAACGTAAGCAAGTGAAGGCACTAGGGGGAGACAATATGTCTGACTATGGTACTGTTCACAAAGAGTTCCTGTCCCTCCCTGGGCAGGATCCCATTATCTCGTCCCACCAAAGTCTAGCATGGGTATGTGACTTACTGTGGTTGGTGAAATAGGAGTAAAAGTGATATATGCTGATTTGAGTCAAAAATATCCAAAATGAGCACATGTTTGCCATTAGATCCAATAATCCTATACATGGTAGAATGTATAGCAGCATCCCTGGATTTTATTCTCTATTTGCCAGTAGTGTCTCCCCCATTCCCAGATGTCTCTAGACATGGCCAAGTGCCCTGTAGGAGGCCAAATCTCCCCAGTTGAGGATCACTGCCTAACCTTAAACTTGTCTCCCATCCAAGTACTAACCAGGCCCGACCCTGCTTAGCTTCCGAGATCAGACGAGATCGGGCGCGTTCAGGGTGGTATGGCCGTAGACCTTAAACTTGTGAATAGACGCTATGGGCATCATTTAGCCAAAATAAATGATAAGTGAGGAAAGCATAGCAATTAAAAGATCATTGAAAGGAAAATGAAGTTTGGGGAAAGGAATGATAATGAGAAGTCTGAATAAAGTACTCATTCATTCCTATATTCATTCAAATAACTAATATTAAAAATTATCTATTATAGGGGCACCTGGGTGACTTAGTTAAGTGCCCAACTCTTGATTTCGGCTCAGGTCACGATCTGAGGGTTGTGAGATCAAGCCCCTCTGTGCTGGGTGTGGAACCTGCTTAAGATTCTCTCTCCCTCTACTTCTGCCCCTGCCCACCCTCTCCCTCTCTTTCACTCTTAAAAAAAAAAAAAAAAATCTATTATATAGAAAGACTTGTTCTTGTTTTAGGTACTGGTTGGCCTAGATTCAGGAATAGATTTAGAAGACAGCTGGAACCAGTGTGCCTGGGTGGTTCAGTCTGTTAAGTGTCCAACTCTTGATCTCAACTCAGGTCTGGATCTCAGGGTTATGAGATCAAGTCCAAGTTGAGTTCCATGCAGGGCATGGAGCCTTCTTAATAAACAAAAAAACAGAAGACAACTGGAAGAAAAATTGAGTCAGGGAATTAATGGAGTGGGATGAAACACATGGGGCGAGGAGAATGTGGCAAGTCATTGACTAACTTCGGCAAACAACACCACCTTGACTGGATGTTCCACTGGAAAGCCTTTAAATACTATTTGTCACTTACATGAATAAAATGCTTATTTTCTGATGACAATGTAGATCATCTGATTTAAATGGTATCTGACAACATGCTAGATATTGTCTATTGTCCCTGCACCTCCATTTCTCCCAGCTTCTCTGTCCCTATCCTCCTGTATTGCCAAGCTGTGATGCCAAAAATTGCACTTCTCTGGCTTCCACATGATTTAAATTCTGCCAATGATATGCACTTCTATGTGACTTGAAAGGAAAATGGAAGAGAGGCTGTTCTTCCTTTCTAGGAGAGTTCAAGGTAAAGCAGTTTCTAGTGTACATGTGAGCTGACAGCTTCTGAACTCATATCCCTGTGTATTTGCCATCTCTGTGGTGCAGGGAAGCTCTGATGAGATACTCACAGTTTCCTCACTTCTGTGTGATACTAGCAGTTTCTGATCTCTGGATCAAAATGGCGGTGATATGCAACCTTGAAACCAGAAACCTGGCACTAACCCTCTGATTTCTATTCCTCCTGCCCTTTTAATGATGTGTAAGGCCTAATACCTTGTATTTCATCTTTTTCTGCTTGGTGTATCTACAATATTTTCTCAAGTGACTTTTGAATGATACAAAGTGTAACTACAGAGTTTGAGTTTATGTTTCCATTTTACCCAGTGCTCCTTTCCTGCCATCTTCCTTAACATGTAAAAAGCTCCAAGCTGGGTCCTTTGCTTGGCACAGACTGATGAACTAGAATGACTCTCAGAGAGTCTGTTATAGTGTTGATGAGTTTTAGAATATAGGAGAAATTATGATAGGCAGCATTTGAGACAGAGTCATATTTGTAATCAAGGAGAAGAAGCTGGAACAGTGTGTTTCCCTTTTAGGTTGGGATACATAAGCATACTAGAATCATCACTGATAAATCATCAAACTTTATTTCTTCAATTCCTCAAGTGTTAAACACAGAGTTACCAAATGATGCCACCACTTATTATATACCCAAGACAACTGAAAATATAAGTCCACACAAAAACAGATACATGAATAATCAAAGAATCATTCATAATAACCAAAGGTGGAAATGATCTAAATGTCCATCAACTGATGAATGGATAAAAAAAAAAAGGGGCGGTACAACCATACTTTAATATGATATATACTTTAACATGGATGAAACTTGAAAACATTACGCTAAGTGAGAGAAGCTAGTCACAATAAGCCACACATTATATAATTCTGTTTTTATGAAATGTTCTAAATAGACAAAGCTGTACAGACAGAAGGTAGATTAGGTGGTTGCCAGGGGCTCAGGAAGAGGATATGGGAAGTGGTTGCTAATGCTTTATTTTTGAGATGATGAGAATGTTCTAAAATGTGATTATAGTGGGGCACCTGGCTGGCTCACTCAGTAGAGCATATGCGACTCTTACTTTCAAGGTGTGAGTTCAAGCCCCATGTTGGGTATAAAGCCTTCTTAAAACTAAAAAATAAAATAAAGATTATGGTTGCACAAATTTAAAAATACTGACAACAACTGAATTGTAATACTACTTTAAAAGGTTGAATTTAATGGTGTATGAATTATGTCTCAATAAAGCTATTACAAAAAAGTTGTCTTCCCTTTTTGGAGTCTCACTAAACTAAATCACACAGTAGTACTGGTTCATGAGAAGGCTTTATATTCTCTGCAATAGGTAGTGGAAATATAGCAGCATAAGCACCAAGTGCTTATGAAGTTTGTCTCCTTAAAATTGTTTCTACTTCCAGATTCAAGAATTTGCATCATTAATTCTAAATGATCCTTGTATTTTTACTGTAAGATTAAGTTGTTTCTTAAATTGCATTTTTCATCATCAGGATTCCATGAGATTTTGACAGAACTAAAAATCACAGGTCCTCATTTCCCACATCTCTCACCCTTCCCACCATGGTGCCCCATCCCCATGAGGCTCAGGAGTGACCACTTGACCAGAGCAGGGCAAATTAACATATTCTGGGGTTCTGATACATGGATATTGGAGAAGTCCCTTTTCTGCTGGGGTCACTGAGATAGAGGATTCCTGGGCCATTCTTGGCCATCTTACTACCACATGGAGAGAAGCCAAGGGGAAATAGCAGAGCAATGAGAGGAAAGACACAGAATCCTGACATTATTTGAGCCCCTGGATCAGTCTGTATGTAGGCATCCCTTAGAGCTTTGAAAAAAAAAAGGAACCTATAAATTTTCTCTACATTTAAACTAGTTTAAATTGAGTTTCTGTCACTTTCAATGAAAAGAACCCTAATCCTATGTTCCGTCACATTCTCCCAAGAGAAATTATATAGCTTGAGAATGTTATGGAAAATTCATTGTTAAGAGTAATAGAAAGGGTCAACAACTGTTACGGATAGAAGGAAGAAAGGAAAGAAGGAAGGAAAGGAGGGAGGGAGAGAAAAGAAAGGATCAAGGAAGGGACAGAGAGAGGAAGGGAACACTTTAGTTGGAAAAGAAGGAAAAGTAAGAATATTCTCATAATTATCATCATATATCAGCATATAAATGGAAGAACTCTTCTAATTTGTTTTCTAAAATTCCAATAGAAATTTTGTTCTCCATTTGAAAACTGAGATGAAAAAATGAAATAATAACCCTAGTAATTGAGACCAATGTTATATTCGTTATCACGAAAACAAAAACAATCAATCATTAAACATCCAAGGCCATGGAGAGATCAAGTAAAAGAACCACCTCCCCTCCCTGCATGAAAGCTGAGAACACATAACTGAGGGAAGAAGCTAAACCACATGAAGAAGGAAAAAAATTTGTTTAATGAAGCAGGATAAAGCACATAGCTTATAAAATATATGTTTGGTAATTCAAGGATGTGTCATATTGTATTATGTGTTTTAAAATGCCTAAGGAGATTTTTAATTTTTATGACAGGTTATCAATTTATTTTTTGAAATTTTAAGTATGTGACTTTTCTATGAAAAGGAAAAGGGTGGTCAATTGCAAAGACTTACTCTGTATTCTTGAATCTTGCCCTTTTGTGTAATGATACACACTCATCTAATTAAAAGAATGTGACCTTATAATCTAAGAAGGAATAAAGTCCAGAAGTGGAAATGAGGGCAACATATTTTTAGAAAATAACTCACAATATTTTTTAAAATTATCTATACATGTAATGTACGTAGTCAGTGTTATTCTCAACCGAAGAGTTGCTGTCTTTATTTTTCTCAGTCTAAAACTTACTTCCCTACATCAAAAATGATAATTATTAAAAGAGAATGCCCTTGAGTTAGAGAGGAGAAGAGAGTTGAGGGGAATTGGAAGGGGGGGTGAACCATGAGAGACTATGGACTCTGAAAAACAATCTGAGGGTTTTGAAGGGGCGGGGGGTGGGAGGTCGGGGTACCAGGTGGTAGGTATTATAGAGGGCATGGATTGCATGGAGCACTGGGTGTGGTGCAAAAATAATGAATACTGTTATGTTGAAAATAAATTAAAAATAAATTAAAAAAAATAAAGAATGCCCTTGACAGACATGCATAGAACATTCCACCCAACAACTATTTAATACACATTCTTCCTAAGTGCACCCACAACATTCTCCAGGACTGACCATGTGTCAAGACAGAAAACAAGCTTCAATAAATTTAGGAGAATCGAAATCACACAAAGTGTGCTCTCCAACAGAAAATCAAAAACAAAAGGAAATTTGGGAAATTCATAAGTATGCAGAAATTAAACAGCACAATCTTAAATAACCAATGGATCAGAGGAGAACTCACAAAACAAATTAAAAGATATCTTGAGATGAATGAAAGCAAGGACACAACACACTAAAACTTCTCAGAGAGAAATTCATAGCTGTGAACATGTATATTAAAGACAAGAAAGATTTCAAATCAATAACCTAAACTTCCACTTTGAGAAACTAGAAAAAGAAGAATAAACTAAAGCCACTAGAGGAAAGGAAATAGTAAAAATTACATTAGTAATAAATGAAACTGTTAAAATAAAAAAAATTTAGGAAAACGAAGACCAGTCTTAAAAATTTCCTGAGCAAACAAAACCAGTTTAAGATGTACACAGTTTACGTTAGTTTATTTTGCCAGACTAACTTGAGCTTGGGTCATTTCTTACACATGCTTCTGAAAATCATGAAAAGCAAAATGTCAGTTGCTTCCCAAAGTTGATTTGACGTAGCCCCTGAACAATTCCCTATCACTTAAGAAAATTCTAATACAATCAGTGACGGTGAAGAATGAACAGTCACCACATGCTCACTATGAAAGCCACTATGCTCCTGAGTCTCACTCCATGTTTTGGTTTGAATGCTTCTGGTTTACAAACTGTCTTCTTGATGTGTGCACATTTTACTAATTACTACTTTGGTAACTCATTGGTTTTACTCTGCTATTTATGAATTCTGGACATTTCATGGCATCAGAAGCGGGATCCAGAGAAGATCCTGAATGACTCCAAAGCCAGTGAGCAAACAGGTGCTGGTATCCACAGAGCCCACTGAGCTTTCACTGACTTCTCACCAATCCCAGAATCTGAGGATCCCTCTTGGTTCTGAGCTCTGTTCTCTCTGCAGCTTTAAGCTCTCCAACTTTATTGTGCGTACCTATATGTTGTTTGTTGAAGCTTCTTTGTAGTCCCTACTTCGTTCAAAAGGGTGTTCAAAACATGTGATTCTATGTGTTTTAGAACAGTTGCTGTTAGAAAACATACCCACTCTTAGTTAAAAGGTCTTAGGGAATCCAAAGGCAAAGTTGGGTTCCACCTAGTCTATGGACCAGGATCTGGTGTCTTTTTGGAAAATGGGAGAACTTTTGGAATTGTAAAGGTAACTATGGGGAATCTTTAACTTAGGGAGGTCCATCTTAAGGGGCACCCTTAAAAGAGAGGATTCCAAACCTCTCAGAGACAATGGAATGCATTTTTTGATTAGTATGCAGAAACTTCTCAAAGACAAAGTGGTTTCAAAAAACAGCTCTAAAAGGAGCCTTATAGCATTCAAATTAAAAATCTTTAGTAAAAGTTCTTTGGTCATCAGAGCATAACCTTATTAATTTAGTCCATCTGCCAGAAACATAATTTGGATTCAACTGTTGAGTTTTGTATATGAGACATGGCTAAAATTTTTCAAACAAAAGTTGTAAGATATCTGTGTCCATCTGTATGTTTGTATATGTCTATGTATGTATGTTACAGATATATGATATTTTTCTACTTCTGAATAGTATTGTCAAAATTACTTTGTAAAGCCCTCTATCTAATTGGCTTAAAGAAAATTAAGCATTTATGTAAATCATGTATACTTTCAGAAACACAGAAACTAACCCAAATGTTTTATAAGTTCACATGATCTGGGATTGTCTTTGATAAATAAATGGTAGTTTAAGTTTGTTGGTTTAATAAAAACAAGCATGTGTTCAGAGTTGTCAATATTAAAATGTAATGCAAACATACAACTTTTTCTTCCTGTGTTTAGGAACCAAATAAGCTCATCCTACTTCTATACCTTCAAAATCTGTCAACAGGAAAATAAATTAATGGTTAATTGTTTAATGTCTAACCCAAGCATAATTGTTAAAAACAAGTATATTTGGGTGGGAGGTTGGGGAACCAGGTGGTGGGTATTATAGAGGGCATGGATTTCATGGAGCACTGGGTGTGGTGCAAAAATAATGAATACTGTTATGCTACAAATAAATAAAAAATAAATTAAAAAAATAAATAAAACCTTAAAAAACAAGTATATTTAAATTACTCTAAATTATTCTAAGATAAAAATTTATATTAAATTAAATAATGGATACTCGCTGCATATCTAAATCATTTCAAATAAGATAAACACTAAATGCTAAACATAAGTTTATCTACTTCTGGCTTTTAAATTTTTTCAGGGATACAAAAGATATTTGGGTCCATTAATAAACATGTTTTGTATCACAATGAAAAATTTACTATGAGGAAGAATATACTTTTAGAAATTATGAAATATATTTATAAATTTGTCAGTTCACATATGCCTACCCACTTTCCTTATACAGTTACTTTCTTTTACCTTTATTATTTCTAGCAGCTTCCTTACCCACTTGGTATAATGTTATCAGTCATAATTCTAATCACTATCTTAAAGCGTATTGTATGTCACAAAAATAAATAAATTTACTTATCAATTGCATCACTTTTTGTGTATATGTGTATATGAACTCATCAGATCTTTAACTGGCCATTTTTAAGTCTTTCGTTGTTTACAGTTATTGTTTTACACTGATGTTTATGCAAAAGTGGTCCTGCAAAAGTGCTTTATCTTCAAAGAGATTCATGGAAAAGACCCTGACAGGTACACTAAAAGTCAGGATTCTGATAACTTGAAGATTGTAACCTGAACCTGGGCAACAATTTTTTTTTTTAAGATATTTTTATTTGCTCACTTGAGAGAGAGAGAGAGCCCATGAGCTAGTGCATGAGCAGGAGGTGGAGGGAGGGAGAGGGGCAGAGGGGGAGGCAGACTCCCCGCTGACCAGGGAGCCTGATGTGGGGCTGGATCCCAGGATCCTGAGATCATGACCTAAGCTGAAGGCAGATGCTTAACTGACTGAGCCACCCAGGCACCACTGGGTAAGAATTTCTAAAACTTTAATGGAAAACCAATTGATTCATAAAGCTGCTAACCCAAGATCAAACAAAACAATAACACTGAATGAACTAATAAAGATAATTATAATTTTTATGACTTTATTTAAAACATTACTAATTCTTTAATGTTTTCTTTTCCAGATTTAAAGGATTCCCTTTTCGCCTTTCTTTCAAGCTATGTATAACTTATAGCAATTTAGTAAAGTGGACCTTTGCATTGGAGGCTGAAATATTTATCCTTTTCTCATTACCTGATCCCACAACACATGTATTTGCATAAGTTCAATAAGAATTTGTTCTCCTTGCAACAAGACACAATTGGACATGTCCTTGGCTTGACTTCCTAGCCTCAGGAGGCTTTTGAAAATTGAATCTGAAATTCCTTATAAAAATTCCTGCAATGTAGGGGTACTGGGTGGCTTAGGCAGTTAAGTGTTTGCCTTTGGCTCAGGTCATGATCCTGGTGTCCTGGCATCCACCCCTCAGTAGAGTCAGGCTCTCTGCTCAGGACAGAGCCTGCTTCTCCTTCTCCTTCTGCCTGCTTTTCCCCCTGCTTGTGCACTCTCTCTCTCTCTCTCTCTCTCTCTGTCAAATAAATAAATAAAATACTTTAAAAAAAAGAACACCAAGCAATGCAGATTTAAAAGAGCTATATAGTCTATTCTTCTTCTTGTTGCACTTAAGTAAATAATAAGTCCAAGTTTATTGAAACTAGACTTACTTTGCAAACAAATCAGTCTTACTACAGTTATCTTTGACAGAAATGGGAATGACTACAGAAAAATTATGTTTTAGTCATACACCTTTATCGATAACAGATTCTAGTGCTGTTAATTATCTTTGAGGTTTTGTTTTCTACCTGGAAAACTGGGCTGGATCCTGAATTCTTCTAGTTTTCTCCAATATTAGGCTGGCACTCTCCAAACTAACACTTCCAATTTTCTCCCAGTCTTTCCACTTGAATTCACCAGAAAACTAAAGCTGCCCTTTTCTCAAAGTCAGGCAAGCTAATGTTGGACAAATTGATATAACCTTCAGAGAAATTATCACAACAGCTCCTGTGTGGACAAATCGTGCCTGCTACCAATAGCAATCAGAAAGGTCACCAGGCCAATTCAAACTGCAAACCAGGATGATCTGTCAGATTGCCACCCCATCCCATCTGAAGATGCTTAGAGAAACTGATACCTAGAAATCTTCTCAACTGACCACTCTCTAAACTTAGAAACTGAATTTATAATTTGCTTAAACTATTAACTTTGTTTTCCTTTTGTCTCCATAGAAATGCCAATAAAAAATATATATATATATTACCCACTTGAGGGGGTATTTAATTGTGGTGATTTAATTGGTTATTTATTTGGTTATTTAAAATTGAGTGGGTATTTATTTGGTTAAATCTTGGCTCCTGGAAATCTGTGCTTCAGGAAATTTTTCGATCTTTGGTTATTGTTCTCTGTGTACTCATTTCAAGTTCTATACTCTAGAGGTTTTTCAAAGTCTGTCAGTGGCCACTCACTTGCCAAATGGTATCCATTAGGATCAGACAAAAGGGTGAAATCAACAACAACCACATAAATGATCACTTCATGGTCTTCCAGCCTAATGACACAACTAATAGAAACACTGGATGTAGTTTTTCATCTGACCACATCAGCAGTAGTAACTGAGAATAACATTATACTGCTTGGTCATACCCTTAGCTTGCTGATAAAATGGCCAAAAAGGGGGGAATTGTTAAAATCAAAAACAGAGAACAGCCTTGAATATTCCCTGAGCCAATAAAACCATTTAAGTTGTACAAACAAAGATTACTTCAACTCATTTGAAAAGATTCACTTGTTCTGGGCCAGTTCTTTACCTATGTCTCTGAAAATCATAAGCAAAATTTAAACTGTTCAATATGAAGTTGATATGAGGTAATGACTGCCCAGCTCCCCATCATTTGAAGAAATGATAATATTATAACCAATCACTGTGAAGAATAAACAGACACTGTTTTCTCACTATATAAGCTGCTTTGCAACAATATACCCCTGGGAGTCATTCCATGTTTTGATTTGAGGGCTCCCAGTTTGCAAACTGTCTTTTGGTGGGTGCACAGTAAATTTTAATTAATTGGTGCTTTGGTGATTCACTGGTTTACTTCAGCTATTTCTGAACTTTTGACAAAACGAAGAATAGAAAATAACAGAAGAAATCAATGAAACAAAGAGCTGGTTCCTTGAAAAGAACAACAAAATCGACAAATCTGTAGACTGACCAAGAAAAAAAGTGAGACCCTTCATATTACCAAAATCAGGAACGAAAGAGGGGCCATTACTACCAACTAGAGAGAGATAAAAAGGATTAAAGAGAACACTATACACAACTGTATGTCAACATATTAGGTAAATTAGGTGAAATGAACAAATTCTCAGAAAAACACAAAGTACGAAACTGATTCAAGAAGAAATAGATAACCCGAATAGACCTGTAACAAGTAAAGAGATTGAATTAGTAATAAAACACTTCACAAAGAAGCTGCACCTTCATGGCAGTCAGTTGAGCCTTGGACTCTTGGTTTTGGCTGGTGTCATGATCCCAGTGTCATGAGATCAAGACCCATGAGGGCTCCGTGCTCAGTGTGGAGCTTGTTTTGAGATTCTCTCTCTCTCTCTCTGTCCCTTCCCCGACTCTTGATCATGCTTTCTTTCTCCCTCTCTCTCTAAAATAAATAATTATTTTAAAAATGCAGATTCTGATTCTGTAGGTCTAGAGTGTGGCCTGAGAATCTGCATTTAAGGGGGAAAACTACTTTTCACACACAAAAAAGAGGCCAGGATAAGATGCCTTCCCTAGTGAATTCTACCAAACATTAAAGAAAGATTAGCACCAATCCTTCACAAACTCTTGCAAAAAAATAGAAAAGGAGGGAGCACTTCTCAAGTCATTCTATGAGGTCATTATTACTCTGATGCTAAAACCAGGCAAAGAGTTCACAAAAAAAAAAGATCCCAAAACTACAGACCAATATCTCTTTTGAATCCAGACACAAAGATCCTCAATAAACTACTAGTGAACCAAATCTAACAACATTAAAAAAAAATTTAAAGATCATGACCAGTGCCAAGTGAAATTTATCCAGGAAAGTAAGGTTGCTCTGACTTATTAAAATCAATCAATAATATACCATGTTGACAGAAGAGACAAAATACAATCATTCCCATATTATGCAGAAGAAATATTTGACAAAATCCAGTACCTCTTCATGTAAAATGTTCAACAAGCTAGTAATTAAAAGGAACTTCCTCACCTGATAAAGGACATCTATGAAACACCAGCAACTAATATCACACTTGTAGGTAAAAGACTGAATGCTTTCCCCCTGAGATCAGTAACAGGACCAAAATGTTCTCTCTTGACACTTTACTAAACATTGTAGTAGAGGTTCTAGAAAGAGCAATTAAGAAAGAAAAAGAAAAGCATCCAGATTGAAAAAGTAAAATGATGTCCATTATTACATCACATGACCTTTTATATAGAAAATTACGATATACATACACCACACACACACACACACACACACACACACACAATTAAATGAATTCAGCAAGATTGCAGAATAGATCAATACAAAAAAATTAACTGTATTTTTATATACTAGCAATACAAATATGAAAATGAAATTAAATTTCCATCTAAGACCATCTAAAAGGATAAACATACTTAGGAATAAATTTAATAACAGAAGTCTAACACTTATACACCTAAAACTATAAAACACTGTTGAAAAAGATTAAAGATCTAAATAAATGGAAAGACATCTCAGGCTCATAAATTGGAAGACTTAATTGTTAAAATGGCAATAGTCCCCAAATTGATCTACAAATTCAACACGATTTCTATGAAATCACAGCTTACTTTTTTGTAGGAAATAACAACACGATCATAAATCTCATATGGAAATGTGAAAGACACAAAATAGCCAAAGGAATCTTCAAAATAAGACAAAGTAGAACTCACATTTCTCTATTTTAAAACTTACTATACAGCTACAGTATCAATATAATGCAGTACTTCCGTAAGGATAGAAATATGTCAATAAAATAAAATTGACAATCAGAAATAAATCATTTATAGTCATTTGATTTTTGAGAAGGGTGCCAGGACACCTCAATAGGAAAACAACAGTCTTCTCAGCAAATGACATTGGGATAATTGGATATACACATGCAAAAACAATGAAGTTGGACCTCTTCCACCATACACAAGAACTAACTCAGAAAGCATCAGACATCTAAGCACTAAAACTACAAAACTGCTAGAAGAATACATAGGAGTAAATCTTTGTGATTTGAGATTAGACAATGGTTTCTTAGATATGACACTAAAAGCACAAGCAACAAAAGAAAAAATAAGTTAGACTGCATCAAAATTCAAAAATTTTCTGCTGCAAATTATACTATCAAGAAAGTGAAAGACAACCTACAGTATAGAAGAAAATATCTGTGAATTATACATCTGATTAGGGACTGGCATACAGAATATATAAAGAATTTTTATAACTCAATAATAAAAAGACAAATAACCCAATGAAAAATGGGCAAAGATTTGAACAGATACTTCTCTAAAGATATACAAATATCCAATAAGCATATGAAAAGATATTTAACATCTTAAGCCTTTAGTGGAATGCAAATTAAACCATAATGAGATACCACTTCACACCCACTAGGATGGCAATAAGAAAAAAGACAGACAATGACAACTGTTGGCAAGTATATAGAGAAATTGGAACCTTCATACATTGCTAGTGGGAATGTTAAAATGTTGCAGCTGCTTTGGAAAGCTGTTTGGCAGTTCTTCAAAATATTAGACATAGAGTTATTATACGACCCAGCAATTTTACTCCTAGGTATACATCCAAGAGAAATGGAAACATATGCCCATACAAAAACTTGTACACAAGTGTTGATAGCAGTATTATTCTTAATAGCCAAAAAGTGAAAACAACCCAAATGATGAATGGATCTAAAATATAGTATACCCATGGGTTAAGTAAGTGAATTAAGGAATGCACTTGTGTTGAGCACAGGGTGTTGTATGGAAGTGTTGAATCACTATATTGTACACCTGAAACTAATACAACACTGTATGTTAACAACTGTAATTAGAATGAAAACTTCAAAAAATAAGCTAAAGAAAATAAATATGGCATATCTGTATAGTGTAATATTACAAAAAAAGGAATGAATTTCTTTATTTCCCTCCCTTCTTTCCCTCCCTCCCTCCTTTCCTTTTAAAATTTTTAGTTTTAGTTTTAACAACTATAATTAGAATGAAAACTTCAAAAAAATAAGCTAAATAAATAAATAAATATGGTATATCTGTACAGTGTAATATTACAAAAAAAGAATGAGGTTCTTTATTTCCCTCCCTCCCTCCTTTCCTTTTAAAATTTTTAGTTAACATACAGTGTAATATTGGCTTCTAGAACAGAATTCAGTAATTCTTCACTTACATACAATACCCAGTGCTCATCACAAGTGCCTTCTGTAATACCCACCACCCATCTAGCCATCCACCTCCCTCCATCAACCTTTAGTTGGTTCTCTATCTTTAAGAGTCACTTACGGCTTGCTTCCCTCTCTCCTTTTTTTCCTTTTCCCCTTCCCATATGTTCGTCTGTTTTCTTTCTTAAATTCCACATATGAATGAAATCATATGGCATTTGTCTTTCTCTGACTGTCTTATTTCACTTAGCATATACACTCTAGCTCCATTCATGTCATTGCAAATGGCAAGATTTCATTCTTTTTGATAACTGAGAAGTATTCCATTGTATGTATATGCAGTATCTTTTTAAAAAAATATTTTATTGGGATGCCTGAGTGGCTTAGTCTGTTAGGTGGCTGCCTTCAGCTTGGGTCATGATCCTGGCGTCCTGGGATCGAGTCCCACATTGGGCTCCTTGCTGCTTCTCCCTCTGCCTCTGCCTGCCACTCTACCTCCCTGTGCTCTCTCACTCTAACAAACAAATAATTAAAAAAAAAATTTTAAAAAGATTTTATTTATTCATGAGAGACAGAGAGAGAGAGAAAGGCAGGGGAAGAAGCAGAGCCAAAGGCAGACACTTAACCATCCAGGTGCCCTATACAACATCTTTTTTATCCATTCATCAGTTGATGGACATTTGGGCTTTCTCCATAGTTGGCTATTGTTGAGAGTGCTACTATAAATGTTGGGGTGCATGTATACCTTCAAATCTATATTTTTGTACTCTTTGGGTAAATATCTAGTAATACAATTGCTGGATCATAGGGTATTTTTAACATTTTGAGGAATTCCCAAACGGTTCTCCTGAGTGGCTGCACCAATTTTCATTCCCACCAACAATGTGAGAGAGTTCCCCTTTCTCTACATCCTTGTCAACATGTTGTTTCTTTTGTTCTTAATTTTAGCCATTCTGACAGGTATGAGGTAGTATCTCATCATGATTTTGATTTGTATTTCCCTGATGATGAGTGATGTTGAGTACCTTTTCATATGTCTGTTAGCTATCTGGATGTCTTCTTTGGAAAAATGTCTATTCATGTCTTCTGCCCATTTATTAACTGGGTTACTTGTTTTTTGGATGTTGAGTTTGTAAGTTCTTTACAGATTCTGAATACCCTTTATCAGCTACATCATTTGCAAATATCTTCTCCCACTCCATAGGCTTTTTAGTTTTGTGGATTGTTTCTTTCGCTGTGCAGAGGATTTTTATCTTGATGAAGTCCCAATAGTTCATTTTTGCTTTTGTTTCCCTTATTTCCAGCAATGTGTCCAATAAGAAGTTGCTATAGCTGAGGTCGAAGAAGTTTCTGCCTGTGTTCTCCTCTAGGATTTTGAGGGTTTCCTGTCTCACTATTAGGCCTTTCATACATTTTGAATTTATTTTTGTGTATGGTGTAAGAAAGTGGTCCAGCTTCAGTCTTCTGTGTGTGGCTGTCCAGTTTCCCCAACATCATTTGTTGAAGAGACTTTTTTCCACTGGGTATTCTTTACTGCTTTGATGAAGATTTATTGGCCATATAGTTGTGGGTCCCCGTGTGGGCTCTCTATTCTGTTCCACTGATTTATGTGTCTGTTTTTGTGCCAGTTCCATACTGTCTTGATGATGACAGCTTTGTAATAGAGCTTGAAATCCAGAATTGTGATGCCTCCAGTTTTTTCTTTTTCAGAATTTATTTGGGTACTCAGGGTCTTTTGTGGTTCCATACAAATTTTAGGACTGTTTGTTCTATTTCTGTGAAAAATGTTGGTGGTACATTGATGGGATTGAATTTAATGTGTAGATTGCTTTCAGTAGGATAGACATTTTAATTTTAACAATGTTTATTATTCCAATCCATAAGCATGAAATGCTTTTCCATTTCTTTGTGTCATTTTCAGTTTATTTTAAAAGTGTCTACAGTTTTTAGAGTACAGATCTTTCATCTCTTTAGTTAGGTTTATTCCTAAGTATCTTATTGGTTTTTGTTAACTGCAAATGGGACCAATTCTTTGATCTTTTTTTTTTTTTTCTTTTTTCTACAGCTTCACTGGTGTATAGAAATGCAACAGATTTGAGGTACGTGGGTGGCATTGTCAGTTAAGTGGCTGACTCTTAGTTTTGGCTCAGGTCTTGATCTCAGGGTCCTGGGATTGAGCTCTACATCAGGCTCAGCACTCCGTGGTGAGTCTGCTTAAGGATTCTCTCTCTCCCTCTGCCCTTCCCCCACTTATATACATGCATACTTTCTAAAATAAATAAAATCTTAAGAAAAAAAAATGCAACAGATTTCTCCACAGTGATTTTATATCCTACGACTCTGCTGAATTCATGATGAGTTCTAGCAACTTTTTTTTTTCCTACACAGAGATTTTCTACATAGAGTATCATGTCATGTGCAAAATAGTGAAAGTTTGACTTCTTCCTTAACAATTTGGATGCTGTTACTTCTTTTTGTCATCTGATTGTTGAGGCTAAGACTTCTAGTACCAAGTTAAATAGTAATGGTGAAAGTGAACATCCTTGTCTTATTCCTGACTGTAGGGGAAAGGCTCTCAGTTTTTTGCCATTAAGGATGATATTCGCTATGGGTCTTTCATACATGGCCTTTATGATTTTGAAATATGTTCCATCTATCCCTACTTTGTTTGAGGGTTCTTATCAGGAAAGGATGCTGTATTTTGTCAGATGGTTTTTCTGCATCTATTGACAGGATCATATGGTTCCTATCCTTTCTCTTATTAATGATATATCATGTTGATTGATTTGTGAATGTTGAATCACTCCTGAAGCTCAGGAATAAACTCCATTTGACTGTGGTGAACAATTCTTTCAATGTACTGTTGAATTTGATTTGCCAGTATTTTACTGAGAACTTTTGCATCCATGTTTATCAGGGATATTGGTTTATAATTCCCCTTTTTAGTGGGGTCTTTGTCTGGCTTTGGAATCAAGGTAATGCTGACCTCTTAAAACGAGTTTGGAAGTTTTCCTTCCATTTCTACTTTTTTGGAACAGTTAGAGGACACTAGATATGAACTCTTCTTAAATGTCTGGTAGAATTCTTCTGGGAAGCCAACCGGCCCTGGACTTGTGTTGGTTGGGATATTTTTTATTACAGATTCAATTTTTTTGCTGGTTATGGGTCTGTTCAAATTTTCTATGTTCTTCCTGTTTCAGTTTTGATAGTTTATAGGTTTCTAGGAATTTGCCATTTCTCCCAGGTTGCCCAATTTGTTGGCTTATAATTTTTCATAGTATTCTCTTATAATTGTTTGTATTTCTGTGGTGTTGGCAGAACACTTTCATTTGTGATCTTATCTATTTGTGTCCTTTTTCTTTTCAAATTTGGCTAAGGGTTTATGTCTTTTGATTGGAGCATTTAGTCCATTTACATTCAGAATTATTTTTTTTTATAGGCTGTATTTATTTGAAAGAAAGAGTGTGTAAGAGGGGAGAAGGTCAGAGGTGAAGCAGACTCCCCACGGAGCTGGGAGCCTGATGCGGGACTTGATCCCAGGACTCTGGGCTCATGAGCTGAGCCAAAGGCAGTGGCTTAACCAATTGAGCCATCCAGGAGCCCCTAATTTCAGAATGATTATTGAAAGATATGAATTTAGTGTCATTGTGTTATGTTACCTATAGATTGGTATTTCTGGTAATGTTCTCTGTTTTTATGGTTTCCACTTGGGACTGCATCTCATTTACAGCATTTTTAATTTCAATCTCACTAGATTTTAGTTCTTTTATCTCTGCAATGAGGGACTCTAGGTCTTCTATGCTTTTTTCCAAACCCAGCTAGTATCCTTATAATCATTGTTTTATATTGTTTCAGACATCTTCCTTATAATTAAACTCTGGGCTGTGAGTACTACCTCCTGTTCTTTCTTTTGGTGAATTTCTCTGTCTCATTATTTTACCCATTAAAAAAAAGAGGAAAGAAAAAGAAGAAACCCCCAAAACAAAAAAAAACAACAACAACCCTCTAACAATAACGACAATTTAAAAAAGACCCTGAAAACAAGATCCTGGGTGTGTTTGGTTAGTTTGTTAAAAGAATCTAGATCCCAAATAAAGAAAAAAATACAATGAAAATAAACAAAAATAAATAAAGTGTGTATATATATATATTTTATTTATATATTTCTATATATATTATATATATACAAGTGTGTGTATATAATAGATTTTTAAATTTCTATGTATAGAAATTTAAAAATTAGTAAAAAGAGAATTGAAATAAATAAGAAAATAAATTTTTAAAAAACTAATAAAAATACAAGGGAAACTGGATACTATTTTGCCCTAGAGCTGAAACTATGCAGCCTTCTATGATCAGTAAACTGTACAAAAGAGTTTGTATGTGCTGGTCTTTTGGGGGGGAGGGCCTGTTGCACTGTTGGACTTACCCTAGTGGAAGTATGACCCCAGGGTGTAGGGAGGTGGGATTTGGTATAAGCAGCTCCAGACTCCATTATGTGGTGCTATTTTGCCTCCTGAAGGCATTCAGCACTGATGGGCAGGATGAACATGGCTGTGTCCAGCCCTCTAGTCCCAGAACTGAAAATTCCCATTCCATGCCCCCACACACTTTTCAGTAAGGCCTCCTAGAAGAGCGGTCAATCACTCCTCATTGTTTTTTGTCTCCCCATTGTTCCATCAGAAACCTGTGGTCACCCTACCTGTGTCTGAGCTTTTTTTATCACAGGTGAATGACTAAGTTTTGAAACTTCAAATTTTAGGGACTCTGGCAGCATAGCCATGCTGTTCCTTCCAGGGAGGGTCATACTATGCTTCTGCCCTTTGCTGGACGCATTCCAGGAAGGCAGCCATAAGACTGTGCAGTGGTTTGCAGTTCATGCCAACACATGGCAGAAAGGCAGCACTTCCACCACTTCCACACTCCTATGCCTACGAACAGTGCAGAAGTTAGGCACCATCTGTTCTTCTTGCAACCCAGGGGATCCTTAGACCATAGCGTCCCACCTGGGAGTCTGTTCTTCTCCATTTGAGCACCTTTAAGCCAGGTACATCCTCCACTGTAGCTGGCTTCTAAAAGTTCTGACTCCACAGCTCACAGTACTTTGCAGTAAACCCTGTAAGCAGGCTCCTTCCCCACCACCTTATCTACAGCTATAGCTCCCTCAAATTCAACTCTCCACACCTCCTACCTTCCCAAAGATGGTCATTTTTCTACTGGTTGACCTCCAGTTTTTGTTCTCTCAGAACGCCAACTGATTTCTCAGGTGTTAAAAGTAATTTGATAATTATCTATCTGTATTCAAGGGAGGAAACAAGCTTAGGGTACCCGAATCCTCTGCCTTCTTAACTCCACCCTCAGGAATGAAGTTCTGACACATGCTACAATATATATCTTGAAAAAATCATTTAATTGTACATTTTAAATGGATGAGTTTTATGTATGTATTTATGCCTTAATAAAATGTTTTTAATCACGTAAAAATTGAAAAGAGAAAGAATATTCCCAAACACCCAAAATCAAAATAAAGAGATACCATTTTTTAACCTATCAGATGAACCAAAATTGGAGACTGGTAAAATTTACTGTTGGTAAGGGGGTGGAGAAATGGTTGGTAGTACTGTGGATAAGAATAGTCTTTTGAATGGGAATTTCTCAACACATTTTACAATTTTAAATATGTGTTTCCTTTGACCCAGCAATCCAATTTTTAGAGATTTATCCTATACATCCTGTACAAAGACATTCTTAGTATGCAAGGATGAAAAGATTTTCACCGCTTAACTCCTGAAAATAAAAACATGCATGAAAGTAAAAACAGTCACTAAACTTGTTAAATAAATTATGATGTTTCCATACACTGGAATAAGACACCTGCATTCATATCCACCCATATGTTCTATCCTCTCTCCTATTGTGGGTGAGCTCCTAGCTAAAGCCAATACACAAGGTTTCATCTTTATTCAACTTCACAAAGCATTGCATAGTAAATATCCTTCTCTCTCTCACATCATCAGTGTCTTCTTCTCTAGCGAGTTCTTTACATTAGCAAAGAAACATGTCATTATTTTCCCAAAAGTTAGAATACATATCTATTGACCCCACTTCTCTTCCCAGATCTCTCCTATATATAGTAAAATTTCTTTTTTTTTAATTTATTTTTTATTTCTTAATATTTTTATTTTATTTTTAAGATTTTACTTGTTTATTTGACAGAGATCACAAGTAGACAGAGAGGCAGGCAGAGAGAGAAGGGGAAGCAGGCTTCCTGTTGAGCAGAGAGCCCAATATGGGGCTCAATCCCAGGACACTGGGATCATGACCTGAGTCGAAGCCAGAGGCTTTAACCCACTGAGCCACCCAGATGCCCCACAGTAAAATTTCTCTAAAGAGTTGTCTATGCTAGCCATTTTAGAGAATTTAGCAGAAACTGTTGAATTGTAAATGGTTATGCCATTAGACCTAGCAATTCTACTATTAGGGTCCCTTTTAGATAAATCCTTATACATGTTTACCTAGAGATACTCTTTTATTTTTTCAACCACTATTATAGAACAGGATGTTGCCAAGGATGGTGCAAAAAATAGACAGTTTCTTTTATCAGAGAATAAAAGACAAAAACGAAAGAAAACAAATTTATCTGGGCTCATCTAAAATTTCTCCCTGAGCCCATTCTAGTGGTGCTTTCATCTCCACTATTCCATGGGAACACCACTTGCTGAGGTCACCTTGCTAAATTCAAAAGTCAATTCTCAATTAAAACAATTCTACAGAAAGCAGAAATAATAGAGTCCAAGTATATAGCTAATTGATATCTGGTTTAATCTGAAGTTAAACTTTAGAATTTCTAAACAAATTAATTGGATCATATTCCTCAGATGATCTCAAGAAACAGCATTTTCAACAGAGTTTTGATGGGCTATCAAAATAGTAGTAAGTCCGAGTACATATTTTCTTTTTTGCTACTTTAATAATCAGATGAACAGAAGGAAATGTTAACATATTCTTAAGAAACCTGAGAAGCAGCTGTCTATATAGAAGTCTATTCCAAAAGTAGAACCACTGTGGGGAGGGTATATGCTTTGGTGAGTGCTGTGAAGTGTGTAAACCTGGTGATTCACAGACCTGTACCCCTGGGGATAAAAATATATGTTTATAAAAAATAAAAAATTAAAAAAAAAAAGTAGAACCATTGTGCAAAGGCAAGACTTTCCTAGGTAAATGATTTTGGACCTATCTACTCTATATATAGGCTGAGTATTAAGGTCCCAAATTACAGGATGCAGGATACAGCACCAGTTTTTGAGCCTGTAAAAGATTTAAAGAAAATATTGGTAAGCTTCCTCCTCAGCCATTTCCTGTTAGGGAGAAAAAAAAACTCTAGATAAAGTTTCATAAAAATCTATCATTTTAATCAATATATCTTTGCAATTAACACTTTAAGGTAAATTGCAGATGTATTATAATTGTAAGGATATATGTCAACATTATAATGAGATTATCCCTGAGTAGTATAACTGATTCCCATCTAAGGAGTTAAAGGTCTAGGTCTAAGGATCAATAAAATCTCAAATAAATGTACGCTCTTCCTAAAAGACGTATCCATAACATAATAATGAAGAATCTATGCTCTGATTTTTCAGATAAGTCTAAATGTGAAGTTTATAAAGAAGAAAACACCAAGAACAGTGTATTTTCCCACCTTTCTTTTAAACATAAAGTGGTAGACTACACTCTGGATCCAGGTAGGATTAGTCAATGGTTGTACATAAAGTATCACAGTTTAAACTTTTAAATCAAGTGTGCAATCATAAAATGAGAGTAGAACAGAGCAACAAGAAGTATACACTTAGAGCAATTGGCCTTGATTACAAAGCTGAGAAGAGTCTCACTGGTCAGCTGCTATTGGATCTTCTAGTTGTAGTCACCAAATTCATGCTTTATTTAACTATGGCCCAGAATCTACCCTAAATTCTGGTTCTGCCTGCCATACTTAGATTTTCTTACATGGATATTTTTATTTTCATATTTCATGTTGGTATTGGGGAAGGGAAGGTCTTTATTTCAAGACAATAAGGAATAAGATTCAAGGCCCATGGTGGATGCTTTGATTTCACATGATACCTCACAAATACAGCCATAAGTTTAGTTGTGCCTTGTTTTGTTAACTGCTCATCCTGTAACAGGAAATTACGAATACTACTCAAGGGTGTAGCTCTCCACATAGTAAACTCAAGAATTAAGAAATCTTTGGGTTATTTAGGAGATGTAGAGAAGAAGACTGGAAATTTACCAAAGTATTGATGCAAGGGCTCTAAGTGCCTAGGATTCTCTCGCAAGAAGCCTTCCTTGTCTTCCTTACCAAAACTTAAGAGTGAATTTCTTTCCAATTCCTAATGAGTATTTCACCTTCCAACAGACTTACCTTCCAACAGAGCAAAAATACTGGCCTTGCTCTGCCCGTTACTCACTTCTCCCCTTATATTTAGGAGCAGGAACTGGACGTACATGGATCAATCCTCCCTTTCTTTCCTCTTCCAGGAGTCTGCTTGTTCAGAAAGCATATATTCTGATCAATAAAACAAACTTAACAATAAAGGTTCCCTATGAGGTAGGGAAAACAGATGTGAAATTACCCACGGTGCGGGGTCAGAGTGAGTATATCTAATTCTTTGGGTTCGTTACTATTATTGCACACCTCAACTATGTCCCCCAGTCAAGTCTTTATCATAATAACTCCATATTTATCTCCCAGTTGGCTGATAATCCAGCTAGGAGGAAGGAGGTGTACAGTTTATAGATGCACTGAAATTTGATGTCCCAGAACTCCACAAAGCTCTATTTGCTCACCCACATCAGTTTACTAGTATTATTTAGACTTACTCCCAATTTTCCACTATCTGCCTCTGAAATTACATCTTTAAATGTAAAAGTGCAGCTTTCAACTGATATTTTAATAACAGAAGTTGGAACCAGTCAAAAGTTAGGTCAAGCTACTCCACGGTATCGCTGCCTAGGCATCCATTTTGTTTGGCCAAGGGGACTACAGGTACCTTAAACTGACACAAATCCTTGCAGCACATGCCCTAGATAATAGCTCGGAGAGTCACACACAAATATAAGTTCTCAATAGGACTTCCCCAACAGCCCTTGTGATCCAAAGTCCCCACACTTCCTCCCAAACTCTCCCCTGTGTTGTCTCTAGATGAGACATCCATGATGCTTACCAAAACCCTGCCCTTTTAGTTTGAATCAACCAGTTAGGCTTTAGCATAGGGAACCCAAAAGCACTCCACCCGTGGACACTAATGAAAACCTGTTTCCTAGGTCTTCTGTTGAGCAACAACTCACCATCTAGCATTCTGTGCTCCATTTAAGAAGGTTAACTTAACAAAGTCATAACAGAACCACTAAAAAATTTTGAGTAGAGAAAAAATATCCTGAAAATAAAGAATTAGAAAAGCTAATTTGATTTTTCTTTATACAAGGTGGATAGAATTAGCAAGAGAATCAAGTACAATTTAGTAGGAAGTTTGAAATGACTAGAACATGAACAAACATTCTTAGCAAAAGCTATGATGTCTTCCCTTTGTCACCCACTAATTCACCTCTCAATCCACCACAATATGGTTTCTGCACAGGAAACCGTTCTTGCTAAAGTTACCATGAATATGAATTTCTAAGTCCATGGCCATTTTTTTATTTCTTATCTAACCTGAGCAATCACTAACAAACAAAATATCAGACCACTCCTTCTATATTAGTTTGCTAAGGCTATCATAACAAAACAAACAAAAAAAAACATGTTAAAACACACTTCAAACTGGGTGGCTTAAACAACAGTACTTTATTGTTTCACAGTTCTGAGGGCTAGAAATCTGAAATCAAGGTGTCTGCGGGGTTGTTTACATCTAAGGGCTAGGGAGGAAGGCCCTGTTCCAAGCCTTTCCCCATGGCTACAAAGGTTATCTTCATGTTCACATGGTACTCATTATGTACGTGTCCAAATTTCGCTTTTTATAAGGGCACTCATCATACTGGATTAGGGCCCTAATTATATCATTTTAACTTGTTAACCTCTGTAAAGACCCTACCTCCTGGGGTGCCTGGGTGGCTCAGTTGGTCATGATCTCAAGGTTCTGGGATTGAGACCAGCATGGGGGGGGGGGTCCCTGCTCAGCAGGGAGTCTGCTTGTCCCCCCACTTGTCCTCTGTCTCTTTGTCTCAAATAAATAAATAAATAATTATCTTAAAAAAAAAAAAAAAAAAAAAGACCCTACCTCCAAATATGGTTACATTCTGAGGCCCTAGGTGTTAGGACACTTACCTTTAATATCTTTCTTCTTGTCGTTTTCTTTGCTTGGCTTTCTCAGAGCTCTCTCTTACACACCCCTGACACTCCTTCTCTCTTTCTAGTTTTTCATCTTCTAGCTGCGCCTTATATGTTAGTGTTTCCCAGCATTCTGTACTCCTTCCTCCTGCTTTTTATACCACATGTGACCCCCAGGGTTCCATGCTTGTATGGTTTTACTGTCATATACATAGGGATGTCTCCAACATCTATATCCGAAATCCAATATCTTGCATTTGTCAAAACCCATGAAATTGTGTAGCACAAAGAATAAACATTAATGAGTACAAATTAGAAAAGAAATCATTTATGAGGTCTTGGGATCCCAGATCAAGTACAGAATGTGACCAAAGCATTTGACTTATTACAAATTTATGTGCAACCTTACTGAATGGGTAGAAGGAAAGGGGTTGATCTCTGTAGCTGAAAATGAGTGAAGTCTGTAAGACTAAGGGGAGAAGAAGCTATATATGAACACTGTGCTTTGTTGATAAAGTTGTTTCCCATAGGAGTTCTGGCTAACAATCCCAATACCACTATACACATACAGTATAAAGGAACAAGCAAATGGATGGCAGATGGTAGGGGCCAGGTTTTGCACTACTGGAATGCGAGTTACAGACATGCAAGGGACTATTCCATGTGGTGAAAGATGACAGTTCAAAGCATCAGTATGAACTCATATTTAGCTTAATTTAGACACAGATGGTTACAGATAGAGATATTTATAGATATGTGTATATAAAGAGGTCAGTATACACACATTCTTTCCTTGATCTGTCAGCTGCCAAAGACTAGAAGCAATGACACCCCAGTAGCACTGAGCACATTAGCATCCATATCTTGGTTTCTAATACTGTTGTCCAATAAAAGAAACCAGGGCTTCTTGGAATAGCTGATTTTAGGACTAGGGCAAGAAATATACAGGATGAACCTGGAGCATCTTACAGTGTTGGAAAAAAAGGAAATGCTCAAAAACAAAACAAAAAACCTCATGATCACAAAGGAATGTCAGAGGAACACAGGAGCCAACTGGAAGAGCTCCCAATGACCAAAGATGACTAATTTGATAAATGAAGTCATAATGGATTATAACCAAAGTATAAAAGAAATATCCATGAGTCTACATTGATATGAATAAATGATTAAATAAACTGACAAACTGGGAAGAGTAAACATATCTCCTGTGCATAAGTCCATACAATAATGTTGATACTCTGAGCTCAAGGAGGTGGTGCAGAGGTTCCTTCCTCCCTAAGTGTGTGTGGGCTATACACAATGACTTCCTCCCAAAGAGTAGGGAAAGGGAGAGAAAAGGCAACTTTAAAGTGGAGAACTTGATAAACACCATCTCAGCCAGGTGTTCCAAATCAACATCAGTGGTAAGTCATACTTGTCCTTTGATATACCTATGATATACCCTTGATATGATATGATGAGATGGCACTACACCTCTGTGGTCATCCTCCCAAAGCCGATAATCCCAGTCTAACCATGAGAAAAACATCAAACTAAAATGGAAGAACATTCTACAAAATACCTGGCCAGTACTCAAAACTGTCAAAAATAATGATATAAATGTGAATTTATGCAAAAATAATGAAAGTCTGAGAAATTGTTACAACCAAAATGAGACTAAAGACATATAACAATTATATGTAATGTATCCTGGATGGGATCCTGCGACAGAAAAAGGACATTAGATAACAACTAATGAAATCTGAATAAAGCATGGAATCTAGCTAATGAAAATAAAATTCTATAAGTATTTATCAAATGTATGAGAGAATGCTTGTACCCTTGTTCTTGCTACACTTCTTCGACAGTGTTAAGTTGAAAGAGGATGGGCTTGGCATCAACCAGACCAAGACCTGATCTTGGCTTTATAAAACATTGATAGCTGTTGGATCCCGAACAAGTTACTTTTCATGAAGCCTACTGACTCATTTTAAAAAGGGACTAATGTCTCTTTGTAAGACTGCTGTAAAGATAAAAGTGACTATACATAGTTTTACCTAGCACCGTAATGGGCATGTAGCAGGAACTCAATAAATATGAAAATCTGTCCTTTTGCAAATTACAGTGAGACCTGGAAGTCAGAAAGGGCAGAACTTGTATATTATGTAGAAGGCTGAATGTTACTTTAAGTCTCATGTTGCAGATTAATACTTTGCCATCTTACACTTAAGGGGTTGGTATCACTTGTCAGAAATTAAAATATTTTGAATGCAATATGCCTTTGATGAGGGATAAGCCCTATATCAGCTATTAGGATTTTTCATAAATCTTCATCTTGTACTTACTCGGTATTTGCTTGAGATCTAATTATATCTTGCCTATTTGAAAAGTCCTTTCTGAATATTCCTTATATTATTAAAAAGAGAGTGGATAAAAGAGAGCAATCATTTAATTCACTGTCATGGTTAATAAGGAAAGCAGTAGATACAATGCGTTTTGGTCATGGAATTGTGCCTTAATAAAAGTGAGTTTTCTGATTGCAAAAAGGAAATTCCTAACAGTGACTAAATGCATCCCGGACCACATATTGTGCTGAATTACAAAAGCATAAGCCAAAAGTAAGAGTACCTTCATCTTCCATTTGGATACTGAAACAAACCATCAGACAGAACTGACAGGAACCAAAACTAATAACGACAGTGATAAATTTTTAGAAAGAAAAGAACTGTCAGTAGGGAAAAAAGACATGAAAATGTGAGTCGTAAAACAATGCAATTTCCAAAGTAATTTCCAGTGTTGAGGGGAAAAAGCTCTTTTCACTAGATTAGGCCTCACATAGTAAGAGCAGCCTCTAGTGGTAGGTTTAGGATTTTACAAAGTGACCTTGCAGAAACCAAACTGCCTTTATTTCTTTTACTATTTGCTCTGAACAGAAAAGACACTTCAACCAAGGAACCTGAGGAAGCTCAGAGGCAAGTTTGTTAGTAAATTTTAGCGATTACATATAAGTTCATCCCCACCCTGAGTACTCTTAATAGCTATATTTTGTCGTCTTCTCTATATTCGTAACTTTAAAAACCACCTCAAATTCTTTGTAGACAGAGATGGGCTATTAACTGAATGACCTATTATCTGTACCCTGAGATGGGGCAGGGTAGTATGTAATGTAAGGAATGAAACCACGGACAAAAACCTGAACAAAAAACAGATAGTTCTGATACACCGAAGTCCGGCTCTCACTTAGCCTTTTCTATTTTTAAAAAATACATGTTATTTATTTATTTATTTGAGAGCCAGCCAGCAAGAGAGCATGAACAGTGGGGTAGAGGGAGAGGGACAGAGAAGCCGACTCCTTGTTGAGCAGGAAGCCCCCCAGGCAGGACCCGATCTCAGGACCCTGAGGCCTTGACCTGAGCTGAAGCTTGGCAGAAGCTTCACCGATTGAGCTACCCAGGCTCCTTTTCTATCTCTTTAAATCAGGAGTGACCCAAAGTAGAGATACTCTTGAGAAGGCCTCCTGGGTGGCTCAGGGGGTGAAACCTCTGCCTTCAGCTCAGGTCATGATCTCAGGATCACGGGATACAGCCCTGCATGGGTCTCCTTGCTCGGCCAGCGGGGAGCCCACTTCTCCCAGTCTCCCTCTATGCTCTGTCTCTCTGTCTGTCTCTCTCTCTCAAATAAATACAACCTTAAAAAAAAAATACTCTTAAGAGGAAGACAGAAATAGCTCTTCAGAAGGAGAAACAATGAACTTTCCTGAATCTTTTCCAAGTGCGCTCCTCTCTCCCGCAGTGCAAGGGAAAGGCGGGGAATGGACCAAATAAATGCTTTCTTCCCTGCGCTTCTGTTTTCCTCGAAACTCGATTCTACTGCTTCAAAGCCTTGGAGTCTCACCACTCATGAAATTAAAAATGAACAAATCAATAGACTTCTTCCTCATCAGTTACTGCTCCAAAGACAAGAGGCATTGGGATGAAGCTCAACCAGCGGCGCTAGGCTGGCGCTAGGAGAGCCGTGAGGAGAGCCGTGAGGAGAGCCGTGAGGAGAGCTCTGCCGCTCTGCTCTGCGGTTAGCCACGCTCAACACGGCGCGCTGTCCACAGGAACCGCCGCAAACCGAGGGCAGCGCCAGGGCGTTGGGAAAATCTCTGAGAGTTGTACCTCGTCGAACTGGGCCCTGCGGGTGAGGCACCAGTCGCTCCACCAGAGAGGCCAAGCACGCAGTGTCACATCTCACCGCCCCCTCGACGGGTCCTCGGGCCCCACCACGTGGGAACCTGGGACACGGTCAAGGCCGCAAACCCCCACGGCTTCCCGCTGTGGGACTACTGCCTCCTGGTTCTCAGCGGCCTCCGACGACGGCCTTCCCCGCTCCCTCCCCCGCTGGGGCCGCGACGTCCGGCCCCCCGCAGACTCCGCGCCTCCGCAGGCGGGAGCCCGAGCCCGGCAGCCGCCTCCACCGCCCCCGGCCCTCCCGGCGGGCCTCCCGCCGCTGCCCTAGCCCTCCCCAGGTCAAGGCGCCGCTCCTCCTCGCAACAACGACGGAGGCGCCTAGGGCACGAGGACGAAGTTTCGGGCTTCTCAAAATAAATGGCGCGCTCGGTCGTGGAGAAGAAGGAAGCTTCGGGAAAGGCGGGGAGTTGACCGAAGCCCGGGCCAGGGACCTAACTGGGCTTCTGGGACCGGAATCCCTGCCTCAGCCCTCACGCCGGCCGCCACGAGGGGCCGCAGGAGCGCGCCTCGCGTTCGGGGCGGGGCTTCTGCTCTTTGGGGCGGGTCGGTGACCCCCGACCAGGGGAAGAGGGAGGGGCAGGGGCCGCCCGGGGCGGCGTGAGACCAGAGTTGCACCTTGCCGGGATGTAGTCACGTGCCCATGGAAGTATTGTTAATTGTTCCTTCGCTCGAGAGAGGGGAGTAGAGAAAAATGTTTTAAACCATGGCAAACTCCTAACTCCGATGATTCCCAGGAGTTCCTCCTGAAATTACTTCAAGGGAGAGTGAATCATAAAACAATATGAACTTCTTTCATTATAATTAATATAATCATTTAATTTTTTAGAGTTACTCTGCTTGTCTTTCACAGGTGCTTCAAGTAAATTAATCTAGTGTATATTTTATTATGTTTTATTTATTAAAATTTCCTACCTCCTCATAGGAGTGCTGCAATGATGAATTAATATTTGCTAAGCACTTGGAAGGTGAAAACCACATAAAACTTGATGGAGTTACTTTTATTGATACAGGAAAACAGTAACTGGATAGGATCGGTAACCCGTGCCATCTGCTATCTGCACTGAAATTACGTTGTAAAAAGGGTTTGCCTAGCCAGGCAGAGAGGTCCAATGCAGATTATCTATCTATCTATCTATAGATACATAGATATAGTTGTTCGGTTCCATTTCATCTAATGCAGAAATAATTATCCAACTAACTCAACTTCCCCCAGAAAATGGAATCCTGCTTTTGAAGAAAAAGTGAGTCCTGACAGATTTTGTTTTGCTCAATTATTATTGTCACATTTAAAGCAATCAGTTGTATAAATGTAGTCACCTGGACAACAACTCAATTTTAATGTCTCCTATCTGTGATTTAAGGTGAAGTATCTTAAGGCAAGGTCTGCATTAACAGATCAGGAATTAAATAATGCTCTTCTGGGGCGCCTGGGTGGCTCAGTGGATTAAGCCGCTGCCTTCGGCTCAGGTCATGATCTCAGTGTCCTGGGATCGAGCCCCGCATCGGGCTCTTTGCTCAGCGGGAGCCTGCTTCCTCCTCTCTCTCTGCCTGACTCTCCACCTACTTGTGATCTTTCTCTCTGTCAAATAAATTAATAAAATCTTTAAAAAAAAATAAATAATGCTCTTCCTTTCATAGCAGCCCCACTAAGTTACTTTAAGTTCAGGTACCGTAATAGAAATTTAAATAAAACTCCAAAAAGTTTCCAATATTTTTATATCTGTATCACTAGTTGCACAGCATTTCTGACTAGTAGAGAGGAATAATGTTAATCATGTATAATTTTTCTGAGGTATATGGTAACCAGAGCAAAGACAAGCATTGTATCTAGAATTACATTTCCAGTTAAACTTATTTCCACCAGGCACACTTTTAATTATCAGGACAATTGCTTTAATTCCCCCTCTTTACTTTGCTAATGTCAACAGGACCATAGCCAGCAAAGTAACATGGGTGTTTCAAAAGTAATCTGAAGAGTTTTAGAAGTCAATTGTTTTTCAATGCAGGTTTTTAAAATGTAGTGTTCTAAAATATCCAGCAAGCGGCTCTAATCAGTCATTACAAAGCTTCCCTATATGCAAGCACAGAAAACATTAAAATGTAATATCACAGAAGTAGGCCAGACCACTATCATCAACCTGTAGTCATCATCATTTATATCACTTATTAAATTATGCAATGCTGCAGTGCCAAAAAGTGAAGTAATATTGTGAATTCACTAGAGGGAGCAATTCTTTTTAGTAAACAATATTACTTAGCTCTGTATATTCAGTAGTCCTAGAGTAGATCTGGATCCTTAGCATAATTTGAGAATTAAAATATGCATAATTCAGAAGAGAGATCCTGGTAAAGATGTACTGTCATTTTAAGGGTTATTTGGAGGTTTTCTTAAAACATCTGAGGAGAAAAGATAATTTGAAAACAGACGGAGTCTGAGGTAGTAATACTCAAGCTGAACATCTCTCAGCATCCCCATTTTGTTTTAATTTTCACACATTTGTACTTTTAGACAAGAAATTACTGCCTACTAAAATTGGCACAGCATCTTATCCATTATCAGCCATCATAGTAACAAGAGCTAGTTTCCAAGTGTCTGGTATAAATGCAAATAAACTCCAGAGTCAATGAAATAAAGATAACTTATTCTAGTTAGCAACATAAGTGACTGGTGTTAAGATTAATTCACGCTTTAGCTATACAGTTTTATAAATTGGCTATTTGTGACCTAACCTCAATTCATGTAGATTTGTATCCTATTTGATATATGTAATACTTGGGATTTTAGCCAGAAAAACATTTTTAAAGCAAAAATTAATGTGGAATTAATAAATAGCATTTATACAATTGTGCCTAATTATATTAAGTTTATTGCCTATTAAATGTTAATGTTTAATTGTTTAATGATATAAATTTGGCCACTGAAGATAAAATAACCTTTAGCTGTTATCTTTGAATTAATGTCATATTTAATAATAGCAAAGATTCTGATTTTTTTAAATGATAGTTTTGTGAAATATTTCATTCAATACATATTTAGTGAATCTCTAACTTGTACTGAATACTATTAAGATTTGGGGATACAAAGATAAATAAGATTCAAGTTAGCTCACAATTTAGTGATCCTTTTAAAATAAAATGTTCCACAATAATTTCATTATATTTTTTTTTAAAAGAAAAATATATATTTAAGAAGCTAAAGTCTTTTACCGAAAGGAATGGCATGTCTTCCTCTTTTTTTTTCTTTTAAATTTCTGGAAAACCATCACAAAAGCTCAAAGTTTAAAGAAAAGTTTCAGAGAGTCTTCCAATATATAAGGCATGTTTAGAATATAAATTGTCAATTCTGGCAGCTCCAAGTTAAGTATTTACTACTATTTATTTGTATGTGCATGGGCCAGATGTCCTCCAAACTGCATTCTCTGAACACTTTTCCTTGAAACACTTCTTCAAAAAATGCAATCTGAATACTTGTGCTGTTGAGTTGATGGATTTAATCTTGTTTCTACTTAAGAATAAAGATAAAAGATAGGTGACCAATGAGTTCCTGGTGATAGTCAGTGTTTTCCAAACCAACTCTCTCTTCTTACCCATTGCACCATCTAAAATAGTGTATGTTTCTATAGTGTTAAAATGTACTCAGTTAGCCATAGGCTTTTATGAAGTATAATAATGTATCAAAGTGTCTATGAAATTATATTCTAAAATACGAAGATGTATATTTTTTGTTGTACTAGTAACATCATTTCGGTTTTTTAAAAGATTTAATTAATATTTTGACAGAGAGAGGGATCACAAGTAGGCAGAGAGGCAGGCAGAGAGAGAGGGGGAAGCAGGCTCTCCGCCGAGCAGAGAGCCTGATGTGGGGCTTGATCCCAGGACCCCGAGATCATGACCCGAGCTAAAGGCAGAGGCTTAACCCACTGAGCCACCCAGGCGCCCCTGATATCATCATTTCAAATATAATCATGTTATTAAGTAAAGTGTAAATATCAGACCCACTAAGGAAGCCATAATTGAAATAGATTAGGGGTAAGGATTACACAAATTGAGAATGGATTAATTTTCTTTGAAGTCAAACACAGAAAACTCACTTTAAACTATGACTTAAAGAAATGGAATATTGAATTTTCATATTCTATATCTCAATAACAATGAGTTATTTTGTTATAGGCATATAATTTACAGAGATAGTTGAGAAAACAGGAATCCTCTCATTTTACATTTTAAAACTCACTATCTTTTAAAATTATATGAGGTTAGCTCTCATTATACAAAATAAATACGTAGCAATAAAAAATTATATTCCTATATACCAAGATATCCTGACCATGTTTTACTCAGTTGATGCTATAATGTCTTCAGAATAAATCTTCAAACATAGTTTAAGGGTGGATTCAAAATTAAAAAGCCAACAGCTTTTTTAAGAAGGGAACTAAATATATTAGTTTTTCAGTATTTTAAATATTTAATATTGACACACATAAATAGCCATCCAATATGAAAAGTGGATCTCCTATCATTATCAGAAATACACTTTCTTATAAGTTTTCCAAATTCTAAACCCAGACCAATTCAGTTTTTCAAGAAACTGAATTTAATTGCAGTATGTGTTGAAAATTAGTGTTCTCCCTTCTCAGTAATACCCAAGACTACCTCATTCTACCAATGCAAGGAAAACAAATTTATACCTATTTGGAAAGCCTTGATCCTTCATTTTTTGTGTATCTTCAGCTTATAAATGTTAATCCCAGAGGATCCCAGAGAATGGTGAAGGCTCAGACTAGGGACATATTTTGTAAGAAGTGAAAAAAGCAGCCATTCCCCCTCAGTTATAAAGCAAAGAATTCAAGAACTTTGAACTGCAATTTAAAAATCTCGGCATGCTGACTAACGTTTTGAAAGGCAAGTATCCATGTTTGAATGTTGATGTATTTATGAATACTTTGCCTTATATATTTTTTTACTTAATCTAACTGGTAATATAAAATAAAAATAATGATGATAGAAAAATAACTTAGGAGGCTTAGGATGGAGGAGCAGTGATAAGGAAAGACCTTGAACATAAAATTTTTCTCAGACAGCAACTTACAAATGGGTTTTTACATTCTTGGGGAAGTGCTCACTGAGCCTGTGTAACATCAAAAAAAAAAAATGTTTACTTCAGACTTAAGTTTAGCATTTTAATATACATTATTCTAGTGGAAATACGATTACTCTCTTAATGAATTTGAGGATGAAACTGTTCTTTAAAAATATTTCACAATTACCAGTATCTTCATGTTCAAAGCACAATAGATAAGTCAAAGTTTGCATAACATTCTTATATGTTGTTCATAAATATTAATCCCAATTTATGGATGGTAAAACTGAGAAAGACTTCTTTAATAACTTCAGAGACAATTGGTAAAATACTATAGTTTTGTTTTCCCCATTTCTGCTTTAAAATATTATTACATTAAACACAATTATCTAATAAGTAAAGTATTACAGACACATTTTTATAATTGTAAACATTATTATAGCAATAATTCCTAAGATATTTTTAAGGATGAGAACATTAACTCATCTTCTGTGTATTTTATTTTTAGTATTCAAAAAAATAATATAGCTCTTAGGAGACCCCCAAAACTGAATTAAGAATTAAGACTTAAGGGCGCCTGGGTGGCTCAGTTGGTTAAGCCACAGCCGTCAGCTGAGGTCATGATCCCGGAGTCCCAGGATGGAGTCCCACATCGGGCTCCCAGCTCCATGGGAAGTCTGCTTCTCCCTCTGACTTTCTCCCCTCAGATGCTCTCTCTCTCTCAAATAAATAAATAAAATCTTTAAAAAAAAAAAGAATTAAGAGTTAAGAATCCTCCTCTTTTCCCCAACTCTATCATGAGCAATTATATGACTCTGATTAGCTGATTAAAAGCTTAACCCTTACATGCATGGCATGTAATGGACTCTCTAGATGAACCTCAGACAATAGATTATGAAGTGGCTCCCAGTGGAGAAAATTATTTATGCTTACCTTCTTTGTATTTTATGATATGCAACTTGACTTTAAATCTTATAAATCATTCTTATCTACATTCTTATCTACAGAGTTCTACTTTAAAATGAGGCCAAAGCTGAGTCTAAATCTTAGCTTCAGGAAATACATCAATCTCAAAGAAGTCTTTTTTTTTTTTTTAATCTTCACACAAAATAAGGAGAACAAGAGGTATCTTCCCTCTGTAGTTGTCTTTCTGCTTTTTTTCCCAGATGGTCATGTAATTGAGAAAACACTAATGACATTCCATGGAACTGCACCGTGCTGTCCACCGTGCTACCTACGATGAAACGTCTGTAAGACTTTGAAGGTTTGTGTAAGGGAATACCGAAAAATCTGCTATTTATTGCAGATGACTAAACAAATGTATTTGAGATCAGATGGGAAAGCTGCCATTTTAAAGCATTTTGCATTTAAAGCCGTTTAAAGTCATTTTGCAAAGTTTACCTGACATTTTAGACCAGGATTTTTCTGTACTGCATTCTTTATAGTTAGCAATCTAGTCTGTGTTTCCAGTGAGGAAATCATTATGTTTTTAGAGAATTGGAAGCACCAAAGGATGCTTTCATATGCTATTTAAAATCTACCATTCTGGGGTGCCTGGGTGGCTCAGTGGGTTTAAGCCTCTGCCTTCCGCTCAGGTCATGATCCCAGGACCCTGGATCCCAGGGTCCTCTCTGCTCATCGGGAGCCTGCTCCCTCCCACCCCCGCCTGCCCCTCTGCACACTTGTGATCTCTGTCAAATAAATAAATAAATAAAATCTTTAAAAACTAAAAATAAATCAACAAAATCTATCATTTTATAACTTTTAGCCTTTTGTTCTTTTTCTTGCCTTTGAAGGAACACAGTATATGCAGGAGGTACTCATTACATGTTCCCTGTATTACTGCTTTAAACACATGTACAGATTCTATGTCACCCCTAAGTCTACTCAGGGTATCACCACTTATTCTCATATCCTCTTTATGTTATATTGTGTTGTTTTCACTATCCTGATTGGCCTTTAGTACTCTCAGTGACTTCTCTTTCTTTCTTTCTTTCTTTTTTTTAAGATTTTATTTATTTATTTGACAGAGAGAGACACTGCGAGAACAGGAACACAAGCAGGGGGACTGAGAGAGGGAGAAGCAGGCTTCCTGCTGACCAGGGAGCCCCATGCAGGGCTCGCGTCGGGTCTCAATCCTAGGACCCTGGGATCATGACCCAAGCCGAAGGCAGACACTTAACAACTGAGCAACCCAGGTGCCCCCTCAGTGACTTTCCCAATGGCTTTCAAAGTATGTGACTCAGACTATATACAGTATCTTAAACTGATGTAAGTCTAGAAATGGACAATCACCATAGTTGTTATGGAAACTTTATTTAATGGATGCAGTTGAAAAACATAACATTTTAAAGCAGTCAGTTCATATTACTGCCTCAGGATGAGACTGTAGTTCATAAAAATTACCTAAAAACTTAGCAGCCGAATGGGGCTCCTGGCTGGATCAGTCAATGGAGCATGTACTCTTGATCTTGGGGTTGCAAATTTGAGCCCCACATTGTGTATAGAGGTTACTTAAAAATAAAATCTTAAAAGAGGCGCCTGGGTGGCTCAGTTGGTTAAGCATCCAACTCTTGGTTTCAGCTCAGGTCATGATTCATGGTTGTGAGACTGAGTTCTGTGTAGGGCTCTGTGCTCAGCACAGAGTCTACTTAAGAGTCTCCCCATCTCCCTCCACATCCCCTCTTGCCATGTGTGTGTGCTATTGGTCTTAAAAAATAAATAAATAAAAATAAATAAATAAATAAAATCTTAAAAAAAAACTTAGTGGCTGAAGATAATAACAAACATTATCTTAAACGATTTCTGTGACTGAGGAATTTGAGAATAACTTAGCTGGGTAGTCCTTGGTTCAATGTCTCTCATGAGATTATAGTTAAAATCTCATCTAGGCCTACACCCCCTGAAAATTTGGCTGGGGCTGGAGGATCTACTTCTACCATGGCCCACTTATATGGCAGTGGAGTTCATTTTGACTCAGTTCCTTACCACATGGATCTGTCCTTATGGCTCCTTGAAGCTCCTCATGACATGACATGATATCTGACTGCTCCAGAAGTGAATGATCCAAGAGACAGCAAGGCAGAAGCTACAATATCTTTTATGTTCTTATCCTGAAAGCTACACATTGCCATTTTCATAATAGACTATCGGTTACATAGCTTAACCCAATCCAGTATGGGAGGGGTCTACACAGAGGCATGAATATCAGGAAGCAAGAATTACTTGAGGGCCATGTCACAAACTGATACTAAAATCCATCCTCTATCCCCTAACAATTAAACTCCCTACCACAGGTAAATTAAACCCTCACCTTCTCAAGGTCACCAAACATTGCATCCCCTTACAACATCATCTCAAAGTCAAGAATCTTGATATCTTAAACCAGACCCAAAGGTGGATGAAGCCACTGGATGGCTCTCTTGAGTCATAACCTTAGATCTTTCCAAGGTCTTAGCAAAGGATTTTACTGCTCTCCCCTCAGATTCATTTTCATACCATAATGGCCTGGTGGAGCCTGGATTTGATCTTTGTTCGGAAACCATTTCTTTGTTTTAGCATTGTTTCCTTTTCTAGCCTTGGAAGGCATACATCATCATTTCCACAATATCTTATTAGCTATGTAAGTTAATTTTATTCATTGTGGGAGGGGATTGCAAGAAGATGTCAATTATAAGAGCCTGGAATCATTCGGTTCGTGAAGCCTGGATACTACATCCACTAAACATCTTGGATAAATTAATTTTTAAAAAATCCTGTTAAGCCAGCTTCATCCCTTTTGGTATTTATTGATTTTTTTTTAATTCTAAAAATCACCCACATTTATCATTAAGTTGCCATTGTAGTTTCAATTCTGTATTACAATCTTTTCAGATCTTTTTGAATTTTTTTGAAGAATTTTTTTTTTTTTTTTTTTTTTTTTTAGAGAGAGAACGAGAGCAGGAGGAGAGATTCTCAGCAGACTTCCTTCCGAGTGTGGAACCTTGACTTGGGCTCAATCCCACGACTCTGAGATCATGACCTGAGCCAAAACCAAGAGTCAGACGCTTAATAGACTGAACCACCTAGGCACCCGATCTCTTTGAATTTTAATTCTATCATATGAACAACTCTGCACAGCTTTGAATTCTTGATAAGTATGATAGTTATGGAATTTTTAAAAAATACATTTACTGGGGGGACCTGGGTGGTTCAGTTGTTAAGCATCTGTCTTGGGCTCAGGTCACGATTCCAGGGTCCTGGGATCAAGCTCCACACTGGGCTCTCTACTCAGCAGGAAGCTTGCTTCTCCCTCTCTCACTCCCCCGCTTCTGTTCCCTCTCTCTTTGTGTTTCTCTAACAAAAAGATAAATAAAAGTTCTCTAAAAAATGCATTTATTGGGGGCACCTGTGTGGCTCAGTGGGTTAAAGCCTCTGCCTTCAGCTCAGGTCATGATCCCAGGGTCCCACATTGGGCTCTCTGCTAAGCTGGGAGCCTGCTTCCTCCTCTCTCTGCCTGCCTCTCTGCCTACTTGTGATTTCTGTCAAATAAATAAATAAAATCTTTTAAAAAATGCATGTATTGATAGAAATGTTGCTAAACATTTGTGTCTCTAGACCGATTTAGACCATTTTCTTGATAAAATAAGTACATATATCTTCACCTACACTATTCTAGAAATGACACATTAAATTCATTTTCTGTCATATATAAATAGGGGTCCATTTTTCCCATGCACATAAAAAATAAACAGCAGGCAGCTCCAACTTCATCAAGAACTCTAATATATTTCAAAAGGTTGGTTAACTAAACAGGCAAAATCCTCAAGAAATGAGTACTGAAGACTACAATGTTTTAAATTCTTTAGTGTGAAAACTTGAAACATAACTTATTTACTAAGGCTTTAGACAAAATATCAGCATTTGGCAAAGTTATGGGGTGGAATAAATTCATTATCCTTTGCTCACTCCTTAAGATTAGAAACAATGTTTTTCTCATTGTTTTTGCCCATTGGACTTAGCAAAATACTTTATGCTTATAGATCCTTAATAAATACTTTTAACTGTTGAATTGGTTGATAAATTATTGACAGATCATGAGTTCCCCCTTCTCAAATTTCTTGGTACCCAATTCCTCTTTGCCAGTGCCTGTTACACTACTGACGTCTTTCCGTAGTGTTCCAAGATGGGAATCTTTTTTAATCTTCCTATATTCAATCAAAAGTTGATTATTTTTAATAAGAAAGAAGTTGGACAGTCTAATAACATTTAGGGACCATGGGCAATGCCTGACTCTATATTAGCGCATCTAATGATTTGGATTTTCTGATACAGTTAAACTGACAAATAAGTGAAAAGTTTTGGGCAAGCTTTAGGCTGCCTTACAACCATAATAGGTTACCATCAATTTGTGTTCTCAGTAAGATCAGTCTTGGTTGAACATGTCAGTTGGTGAATTGTCTTCCAGGAAAATCTGGAATCCCTAATATTGGGATTCCAAAACTATATTCCTATGTGTTCCTTGTCATGATTCCTTTTCTCTGTCACCTAACTTAGGAATCAGTTCTTTAGATGAATAGCATCTCTCTATTTCTGTTGGTGGCTCATCATTCAGTCAATCACATAAACTCAAAAATTTTAGAAGATCAGTTGGTTAAGCATCTGCCTTTGGCTCATGTCATGATCCTGAAGTCCCAGGACTAAGCCCTGCATTGGGCTCCCTGCTTGACAGGGAGTCTGCTTTTCCTTCCTCCATACCCCAATGTAAACCTTTCAGTTTACCTCTCTTTATAGTTTGGTTTCACATCCTTGCATTAACCTACCAAAGTACGGCATCTACCCATTCATTATTTTGCTCAAAAACCTCACTTCCATCTACTCAGTGCCTATACAATTAACTACAAACTTCTTAGTCTGGTTTCAGTGTCTGCAACATTCTATACACAATTTAGCTTTCCAGATTTACCTTCTACTACTTTGACACACTGTATTATTCTGTCTGCGAAACTCCTCCTACATCTACCCTTAAATCTGCCCATTTTTCAAAACCAAAATCAAGAAGTATCTTAGACATGCTTTAATCCTCCCAGCCCAGAAGTAGTCTCACTCTTTTCTGAAAGCCCAGGGTACTTTGTACTACTCCTAAGTTACTTACTGAATTCTGACTTAGGATTCAGTTATATGCTTACATGATTTATCTCTTCTTATATATTTTAAACTTCCTGAGAACATAGGTTATATCATTCTATGTATAGTAGTTAGCACATCTGCTTTACTTAGAGGTGGTTGTTCCTGAATTGGAACCATTATGAAATCAGTTGGGTAAGCATTCTACATTGGATTGCAGTGGTGAATAAGATCGCAACATAGTGTAGTCAAGAGAAAAACTGTTGAAGGTCAAACAATCTCACATTTAAATTTTGTTTTACCAGTTTGTAGTTATGTGATTTGTTGCAAATTAGCTAATCTCATGGCATCTCAATTACTTCATCTGGAAAATGGGAATGAATGCCTATTTCATAGATTTAATATCATCATTAGTGAGATGTTGGGTATAAAACACTTATTTTAATAAATCATTATTACCTTCCTATATTCTATTGTTCCTAGCATAGTATTTGATAATTTTTTTATTAAATAAATGAATTAGGGGCGCCTGGGTGGCTCAGTGGGTTAAGCCGCTGCCTTCGGCTCAGGTCATGATCTCAGGGTCCTGGGATCGAGTCCCGCATCAGGCTCTCTGCTCGGCAGGGAGCCTGCTTCCTCCTCTCCTTCTCTCTGCCTGCCTCTCTGCCTACTTGTGATCTCTCTCTGTCAAATAAATAAATAAAATCTTTAAAATAAATAAATAAATAAATAAATAATAATAAAAAAAAATAAATAAATGAATTATATAGTAAACAAAACATATTATGAATTATAATTTAAGCATGCATGTATAGTTAATAATTAATAAAAAACATTAGAAGGACATAAAAGAAAGGATAAAAAAGGGAAGAGCAAAGTTGGGAATCAAGATACTACATTTTTTTTTTAAGTGAGCAAGAAGAAATTTAATTTGTGACACAGACCTATACTCTTAACTCTACAGAATATGCTGGGAATTCCTGACAATTTTCTAATGGGAAAAACCTAATTACCTATTTTTAATTATTATAGTTCACATCTTAAATTACATATAAAAATGTTTAATACTGCAGCTTATGGGAAGCCCAGCCAGGGTCCAGATTCACAGCCACTGGGGAATTTCTGTGCCAGACCACCCACTACGAAAGTGAAAAGTTGGTACCTTTGCCAGTGTGGAAATTTCTTCAGAAAAGAGCTCTAAACTGTTGTAACCATTTCTCCCAGGAAGAAGGGGGGTGGGACAGAACATGAGAAATTACTGGATAAACACAAATTGCCCAGCTTTCAAAGTAATAATCAAAAGTGGAATTAATGCTTTTAGCATCACAGCTCTCCTGAACTTAAGTATGTTTATATGCATTTGGGCTGACTTTTTCAGTCTGTTTCTTTGGAGGACACAAACTTAAATGAATAAAGCTAGAATTTCAAGGCAAGTCACGCTATTTAGTTATAGCTGATTTGGATTTTTGTTCATTTTTTATCATCTTTCTCAAAATGTCTTTAAAAACAAGTCATTCAAATAGCAATACTGTAATAGTGTTTGCCTCTTGAAATCTTGTTTTAAGTTTCTTGGGATAACCTTTCATTATGAAAGCAAAAGAGATATCCAAATGGTGGTTAAACCTGGAGAAGTTATAAAAGGGTGCACAGGGTAGGCAAAGGGATAACTGGATGATGGGCGCTAAGGAGAGCATTTGTTGTAAGGAGCCCTGGATGTTATATGCAATTGATAAATCGCTAAATTCTACCCCCTGAAACTAACAATGCACACTATATGTTAGCTAAATTGAATTTGAATTAAATATTTAAAAAAAGGAAGGGTACACAAAATTAGTCTCTGCTCATAACTTTTCCATTTTGGAAAAATTAATATTTGACATCTTTTATCTTAAAGGTATTATTTCATCTATAAATAGGAACAGTCTGAAAATCTACTTTCTTGGACTAATGCAGAACAGATGTTTGTAAAAGTGCCTGAAATATAATAGACCTTCAATAAATATTATTGTGTTGGCAAAAAAGCTTAACAGGAGTGTGTATGTTTGTGTACACAACTCTACTTTACCTCCTCCATACTTCCCAGGTAGTATTAGCGGAGGACACCAGAAGATGAGATTTTTCTTCTGACAGCAGTGCCTTTGAGGATCTCAAAAGACGATATCATAGTTTCAAAAGCACTTTCTTCTGCTTTTTCCAGGGGAGAAGAGTATTTATGGGGGTGGGAAAGGGACACTCTATTGAAGCAAGAACTTTTGGCTATAAGTAACAGAAACCTGATTTTAACTACCTTGAACAAACCAGGAAATAAATACTGACCCAAGTAGCAAAATCTCAGGAAGGCCATGGACCTCAAGGATCACAGAAACAAGGACGCATGGCTAGAGTCACTCTCCATCCAACTCTAATCTGTGCTACTCTCTGAGTCAGCTTCCTGTCTTACTAGAGACTGCAACCTTCTACCCTGGAGAACCTCGCTTTAGAAATCTCTTCATGAAAAGGACTTCTTCTCTCTAAAGTCCATTTGAAATTCCTAAAGAGGGACTGAAGGGTCAGCCCAGGTCATATCCCTCTTTTTGTAAATAGAGAGACCAATTCTATAAATGGCAGCCTCCACTAGACAATATAGTTTAAGTAAAGAGAAGAGCATTTCCTCCAAAAAGAAGACACTTCTATTTCCAGAAGGAGGAGGGTGGTGCTGGGCAGACAAAAGAAATAGTTTTAAAATTATACTTCTAAAACCTCAGAATTTTACTTACTAAATATGAAATAAAATATATTTTTCAGTTGCTTGTTATTTTCTATAAATTTATTTTCCTCTCTCTTAGTGTTTGTCTTATATTTCTTCTATCTCAAATGTTTTTCTTAAACTGAACCACTAAGTCCTGTTCTTTCCCTCCTTCAAATCTGTGCTTAAGATTGACTTCCTCTGAGGGCTCTTATTGCATGGAGCACTGGGTGTGGTGCATAAACAATGACTCTTGGAACACTGAAAAATAAAATAAAATTAAAAAAAAAAGATTCACTTCCTTGACTTCAGGTAAAATGTAGCTAATTGGATAAATTTATCTCTCTTTCCCCCCAAATGCGATTAAAATGGCAGGGGTGGGGTTGCCTGGGTGGATCAGTGGGTTAAAGCCTCTGCCTCAGCTCAGGTCATGATCCCAGGGTCCTGGGATAGTCCCACTTTGGGCTCTCTGCTCAGTGGGGAACCTGCTTCCTCCCCCCATCTCTCACTGTCTGCCTCTCTGCCTACTTGTGATCTCTGTCTGTCAAATAAATAAATCAAATCTTTTTAAAAATAATAAAAAAAAAACAGAAAAAAAAAAACAAAAAATGGTAGGGGGGAGGGGAGAGAGAGTAAAGAAAGAGAGGGAGAAAAAGAGAACGTTAAGTGCAAAGAATAACAGGGGACACTGCAACAGATGAAAAGTGACAAAAACTTATAGAAGTAGATACATAGTAGATTAGTTACCTATTGTAATGTAACAAGTTACTTAAAACTTATTTTCTTAAAACAACAAATATTATGTCACCCAGTTTTTGTTTTTGTTTTTGTTTTTAAGATTTTTATGTCACCCAGTTTTGAGGGGAAGGAATCTGGGAGCAGCTTAGGTGGCGGTCAAGTTGCTGGCCACAGCTGCAGTCATTCAGGGAGCTGGAGAATCCACTTCCAAGCTCACACACATGGCTGTTGGCAGAAGGCTTCGGTTTCTCACTATAAAGAAATACTTGATGCTTGTGAAATACTAACTACAATAAGAGAAAGTGTAATAGTAGAGAAGCTAGCTGACGCCACCTAAATCAAGTAAGCAATGTAACATCAGGAGATACTGTTAGAGTGGACGTTGTATGCCTAAGAACAGAGCATCGTTTCTATGTTATTCCTGAATATCACAGAAGATATGTAATTGGAAGCTAATCACATGAAAACATCACATGCACACCCCAAACTGAAAACCATTCCACAAAATACCTGACCTATAATCTTTAAATGTGTTAAGTTCATGAAAGTGTGTTATGTGTTTGGATGCGGCTATGGGAGCACACAGGAGGGGCCCCTCTATCTAATCAATGCCAAGATGTCAGGGAAGACTTTTCCAGTGTAAGGATATCTAAGCTGTTACTTAGGGTTAGGATAGGAAGGGACAATGGAGGGTGAGGAGAGGCAAGAAAGGAGGAGAGGCAAGAAAGGAGGAAGAAAGAAGTCATAATGTACAAGAACAAGGAAAAATCATTTCATTATATGCCAACTGATGAGTGTGTGCACTCTTTCGTTAATATTAGCAAGAGTTTGCTCCTTTTCCTGTCCAATCTAAAATGTCACATTTCAGGGGCTCAGGTGGTAGAGCATTCAACTCTATCTCAGGGTGTGAGTTCAAGTCCCACATTGGGGGTAGAGATTATTTAAAAAAATAAAATAAAAAATAAAATGTCACATTTCAAATTAGCTTCTGAGGTTATGCCTATTACTTTAGTCTAACAAATGTGCCTTGAGACACATGTGAAAGAGTAGAACAAATTTGCCATTAATTGTCTCAGTTACTATAATCATTTCTTTTTCAAGCACTAATCAATCATCTAATAAACTGACTAGGCAACATTATTTTCAGAGCAGTTTTAATATATTTCCTTTATATGTCTTTCATGAATGGCATTTTCTAATTGTGTCAACAAAAGTGATACAGAAGACTAAATTCTTTCACACTGGCCGTTTATTTAGTGGTTGAGAGAACAAACCTCTTGTCAGATTGTGTCTCATTTGAGTCCCACTCTAGACCTGACTCTGCCCCATTGGCTGGGTAACCTGAAGCAAGTCGCCTCTGAGCATCAGTTTTCTTATCTGTCAAAAACAGACAAACAAACAAAAAACAGAAACAAACAAACAAACAAAAAAACCAGTATCTATTTTATAGGATGGTTGTGAGAACAGATTGAAATATTTGAGCATGGGGTGCCTGAGTAGCTCTGCCTTTGGCTCAGGTCATGATCTCAGGGTTCTGGGATCGAGTCTCACATGGGGCTCTCTGCTCAACAGAGAGCCGGCTTCCCCGTCTCTCTCTGCCTGCCTATCTGCCTACTTGTGATTTCTCTCTGTGTGTGACAAATAAATAAAATCTTAAAAAAAAAAAAAAAGAAATACGTGAACAGCACTTATCAAAGTGCTTGGCACATAGAAAGATTCAATACATCAGATCTTTGCATCACCCTATAGTTATGTTTAGAAAAGATAATGCATAAAATCAGGTCTAATATAATGGCAAAATATATTTAGAGTGCTGTGAAAAGAATAATGGCCTGTTGTTTCTTGAGTTTGTAGATGATTTTCTAATTGATGATTACAGTGCCTGAACCAGTCAAACATAATTTGTCTACTCTATCTCATCTTGCAATTTCCCAGTCATCTTCCCCTTTGATTTTTTGAATCCCCAGCCTTATCTAGAGGGGATTCTAAAAAACGGCAAAGCCAGGACGAATGCTTCTTCCAGAAGAGATGGGATTTTGAAAACCATATAGACACTGCAAAACTCACCTAATTATAACTCAACCATTTCAGCTCCTGCATATATATACTTGTTCGTATAAGTATTCATATGTTTATTTAACATAATAAAGTAAAACATCTTTTCTGGTATATAACAAGACTGATTAAATGTTCCATACATGTCTCACCAAAAGTAATATCAATCTTCCCTTTGTTCTGGTGAAATGTGTTTATTGTTTATGACAGCAGCTGGAAAGGTAAATGATCTAAGGAATATTTTGCCACCAGTAAATTAATCAAAAATATTTGAAGTTTGGGGCGCGTGGGTGGCTCAGTGGGTTAAAGCCTCTGCCTTCGGCTCAGGTCATAATCCCAGGGTCCTGGGATCGAGCCCCACATCGGGCTCTCTGTTCCACGGGGAGCCTGCTTCCTCCTCTCTTTGCTTCTGCCTGCATCTCTGCCTACTTGGGATCTCTGTCTGTCAAGTAAATAAATAAAATCTTTAAAAAAAATTTGAGGTTTATGGGGCAACAATTAGCACAAGTAAAAATAACCGTGGTTTGTTTGGTCTATGACTTTACTCAAAGTCTGATTGGGTTAGTACTTTTTTGTTGTTCTGAGGTTGACTAACATTTTTAATTTTTCACATGAAATGAAAAAAAAATTGTTCATCATTTGTTGTGAAGCACTATATTTTGCTGTTTATTATGAATAGTTAAATTGTTAGGAATGTAAAATTATGGTGAAGATTAGAGGTCTCTTAACTAGTAGAATGGTCCTAGGTTCTGACATTATAAACTTGGAACTTTTGTCATCTACGTGCCCCCATCCTCCAACCACCATGTACATGTCTCTTTCCTGTCTCTCTCACCACACACATTCTCCAAGCTACCAAGAAACGTTAAAATATGTCTAGTACCATATGAACCTAATCATCACCCTAAAAATGATATGATTCATTATCTTAAAAGTGCTCTAATATTTTTAAAAAAAGTGATGGCAGTGACATCTGCTATGGAATTCTTTTACATATCTGATTTGTTGAGAGGAATTTAGGAAAACATTAGAATTAATCTGAGATTCAATTCATGCCAATTTGATAGATTTTAATATCTTAGGCCTTTGATTTTTTTGTGAACAATGTTTTTAATTATACCATTTGATCAACAGGCATTTATTGAACACGTACTACTTAGCAAGTGTGATTCCAGGCTCCAACAAAAATAACTTAAAATGACCCCAAAATCTTAACTCATGGTAAAACATCCCACAGGGTAACTGACAAGGGAGTAATATAGATTAAAAAAAAAAAAAAGTTTTCAGTTATGGAAACACTGAGTGCCCAGAAATGAAATTTTAATAGATATCTTTTTTTTTTAAGATTTTATTTATTTATTTGACAGAGAGAGATCACAAGTAGACGGAGAGAGAGGCAGGCAGAGAGAGAGAGGGGGAAGCAGGCTCCCTGCCGAGCAGAGAGCCCGATGCGGGACTCGATCCCAGGACCCTGAGATCACGACCCGAGCCGAAGGCAGCGGCCCAACCCACTGAGCCACCCAGGCGCCCCAGAAATGAAATTTTAAAAGTAAAAAAGAGAGAATCATGAGGGTAGAATTATCTCTAAAAAAGATGTTGGAAGAAGTTAGAAAGGAAAAGAAATCAATGAGGGTTGGAAATAGGGAAACTCTTCTGTGGAGGAAGATATCTTTCTACTAAATTCTAATCTGAAAATGCAGGATGACAATGAAGGTGTTTTCTAACCATGAAAGGAACAGAAATCACCATAAAATACTGCTGACTGAATAACAATAGGATATAACACAAGAAAAATAAGTAGCTTTGTTTGGAGAGATGCAGAAAGGAATTCATATTAGCACATAAACTCTACACAGGACTGTATCTGGGTTCTTTTAGAATATATAATTTTGACAATATGCGTAAGTGGTAGTTTCAGGCAAAAGGAACTTCCAAACTGAGAACAGTACACTGAACTGAGATGTCCCACTTTGGTGGTCATAATACCAAGGGCAACACCGCCTGGGATGAAAAGTTTGCTATTCACTGACCCCTCCTGGACATCCTGTTTCCAGCATAGCTTTATTAAAAGAATGTTCGCAGTCCCTCTATTGCTGTGAAAAAGCATATTCCAATGTTGCATGCTTTACTTATCAGTCCTGACACCTTTACTGGTCACGCAAGCACTCCATATTTATGAATACAAATGGTTTACAAGTAGACTGGATAAAGCAACTTTTCATATCTGGAAGAGTAAACACTAGGAAGCCTTAGTTCAAAAGAGGGGACAAAAGGAGGATAATCCAGCAGAAAGCAAAACTCTGGGGAGAGCCTCCTGAGGTGAAGAAGGGCCCACGGAAAAGGAAGAAATGGGATGGCAGGAAATGAAGGGAAGGTAAAGAAGAGGGATGCAAAAAGAGAGACATAACTTTCTCCCATCCATGAAGTTGTGTTGGCAACAGCTCTTCCGAACCCTCTGTCCTCGACAAGGCATTGCACGTGACTACAGAGTCCAGCAGAGTCCTGGCTTGGCAGCTGCTCCAGCCTCTATGGCCTCATCTTCTCTCCACTTCCACGGTGGCACCTCACCCAGATTCCTTTCTTGTCAAACTTGTTTCCAATCACCCAAGCCCTCTAGTCTGTGACCTCTTGGTCAAACTGTCTGTTACACAGGACGCAAATAGGTTGAGAATGTCAGATAACATGGTAATTTTGTGGGGGGAGAAGACAGAGTGAGCACTGCAATACCCTTTATCTTATCCCTTTCCCCAGCTACCTGCACCTTTAATAGTAAAGGCCCTTTCCCCACCTGTGTTTCTCTGAGTCTCTAAGTCACTGCAGGGCAACTGAGTGTGACTCATGTCTCTTTTTATTTGCTTTGATGTGTTCATTCCCTCTGGGGAGCTAACTGGTAGAACATTTGAGTCAATTCTATTTTTCCAAGGGAAGTGGGGTAACACAAAGTTGGGTGATGACAAAAGTGGGTTGTATTGCTCTACAGTAATCACATAAAAATACTGTGTGTTCTGAACTTAGGGCACTGACACTACTTGAAGTGATGAATATTCTGTAACCACATCTTACCCTCAAAGTCCTTTCCCCTAGAACTGATTAATATTCAACTATTACAAATACATGGTACTCACCACATGCCTGATACCTGCTGAGGCTCTGGAACCTTGTTCCCCGAATGTCCCTGCTGCCCTCCTCTACCTCCCACCAGAAATTCTCACAATCAGTTTACAGGCTGCAAACACGCTGGAGAAGTGGATTCTGAAGAAGCTATGACATGACCATGAGAGTAATGGAATGCTGCACAGCTCACACCAGGTGCATAAGCCACACCAGATGCAAAAGTCACTTTCTCACACCCCTGAGTACAAAGATTTGGGTGAAGGTTCTCGGTAAAAATTATGCTGCTTTGGGGTGCCTGGGTGGCTCAGTGGGTTAAGCCTCTTTCTTGGGCTCAGGTCATGATCTCAGGGTCCTGGGATCCAGCCCTGCATAAGGCTCTCTGCTCAGCAGGGAGCCTGCTTTCCCCTCACTCTCTAGCTGCCTTTCTGCCTACTTGTGATATCTCTCTCTCTCCCCCCCTGTCAAAATCTTTTTTAAAAAAAGTTATGTTGGGTGCCTGGGTGGCTCAGTGGGTTAAGCCGCTGCCTTCGGCTCAGGTCATGATCTCAGGGTCCTGGGATCGAGTCCCACATCGGGTTCTCTGCTCAGCAGGGAGCCTGCTTCCCTCTCTCTCTCTCTGCCTGCCTCTCTGCCTGTCTACTTGTGATCTCTCTCTGTGAAATAAATAAATAAAATCTTTAAAAAAAAAAAAAAAAAAAGTTATGTTGCTTCAATGACCAGGTCATAGATAGAGTCCAAGGTGGGGAGTCAGGGTGTTGCCCGCTCAATAAATCTTTACTAGGAAGTTATTATAGTCCAGGCACTGTGTTTTGAGTAAAGCAACTATTGTGGATAGAAATAAGCCAATCTGCCTTAGAAGTAGGCGAATTACTCTGCAGGTTGGTTGGCAGCTCCCGAAAGCTTTATATAACATTACATCCTTCTCTTGCTAGCACCTTCTTTATCTCTTTCCTTGAATAGGGGAGAGGGGAAGGGAGAGAGGTTCAACAAAGGGTGTGAGAGATTTGGAAACAGAATGACCTTTCTCTTCAGGGATTTGCTGAACACCACGACATGCTAATGTTTCCAGGTAAGGGCAAAAGAACTCAGGAGGTGCACTAATCCTGAATTCTTTCCCCGTAGTTACCTTTTCATAAATTCTTTGTATTTGACGGGGCAAGTGGGTCTAGCCAGTACTTACATTTAAAGAAATAAATAAGTCAGAGTGGGAAACAGGCTGCGCCCTGGAGAGGGGAGTCGGGGTGGGACCTGAGCTTCGGATTTCCGTAGGACCGTGTGTAAGGGTTCAGCCCGGGGGAGGAGCAGCCCCCACCCCCGCCCCTTGCACCGCCCACCTTGCGCCTCCACTCAGGCTCCAGCCTGACTTGCAGAGGGCTCCCGCTCCACTCACGTCCCACCCAGCCCTGCCTCCCAGGGTCCATCCAGTGCGCCAGGGCTGGTGGTGGATTCCCGGAGTCGACCCATCAGTTTGGGTTCTTGACCATGTAGGCAGCCTCTCCTAGAACTTCAGCTACTCTCGCTAATTTTAAGATACGAAAGGCTGTTCCAGGACTTTCTGTGTACCTCAGGTGTGAAAGGAAAGGAAATTCGCTTGCGTTTGAAAGCTCAAACATCAGGTTACTCAAGGAGAACGGCTGGTTCGATGACCCCCATCTCCCCCGCCTCCACCTAAGCTCACGGGCCGGCAGGCGAATGATCCCTAGGAAGTGGATGCCAGAAGGGTCTGTGCATTGGGCCGGGAACATTGCCAGGGCAGCTCTTGGCGCAGAGCTCGCTATAGGTCCTCTCTCCCAGGATCGGATAGATGATTCATTTTTATATGTAACGTTTTACTCCACTCTATAGCTCTGGCTGGTTAATGTTCAACCCTAGGGCTTCGAGAGGCAGCTCTCGGGAGGCAGGCAGGGATGACCCATTCAAGGTATATGGCCGCTCGGGAATGAAGGCACAGAAGCCCGAGAGAGGGTGAGGAGGGTTGTGGCGGGGAGTCGGCGGGTGGGGCGGGGCGCTGCTCCGGCCTGGGCCTCCCTGGGCCGACTCCCGAGACTGCGGAGAAACCAAGCTCTCCGCGGCCCGGGCCGGCAGGCGCCCCTGAGGCACAGCCAACAGGCAAAGCTCAGCCTGGGCCCTGACCGCCCACGACGCCGCAGCCTGAGCGGAGAGCAGCGTGTGCCGGGGGGCGACGAGAGCGCGGACGCGGGGGCGGGTGCTTCGCCCCGGAGCGACCTCGGGGCGGCTCTGTGCTGCCCCAACGACCCGGTGGCGATGCTAGCCTGGCGCTTCGGCTCGGGGACGCCGGAGGGAGGTGGGCGCGCGGCGGCAGCTGAGGATTAGGTTCGGGAGTTATCGTCCCGAGGGACGTGCAAACACTAGTGCGGGGACACGAAAGGGATCCTCGGAGGTGCGTGGGTTGCCTTCTGGGCCGCCACTTCTCCGGGCGCCTCTGAAAATAGCGTCAGGGTAATGCGAAGCAGCACGTCTTGCCATCGCCCTTCTCCCTTGTTGCCCGGCCAAAAAAATGAACATTAAGATAAAGCAGCTGTTCTGGTCAGTAGAAGGCGGTAGGACTGGAGTGTGCCCCAGTCACAGTTCAGTGAGGCCGAAGGCGAGGCAAGTTCAGGTGGAACCGTGGCACCCTGGGTTCTTCTAAGAGTTGGGCCGCGTGGCTCCCGCAGAACCGCTGGGTCCAGAAGATCCTGGTCAGATGTCCAGACTGCGGTCCCCTGGAGCTGGGAAGTTGAGAAGGCGGGGGTTGGGGGGATGCTGCAAGGGCAAAGAAGATTCCGGGCTGGGGAGCGGAGCTTCACGCCGCTGAGCAGCAGCCTAGAATTCGCAGGCGGGACTTTTTCTTTTTCTTTCTTTCCCCTTCTTCTTTATTTCTCTCTCTCTTTTTTCTGTCGAAGAAACAAACAAGACCCTGCCTCATCAGATAAGACTGGCTCCTACGATTTCAAGGACTTTAAGCGAGGGCTGGAGGCGCTGAGGTTAGTAGAATAATGTGAATGAACATTGCCTGCGGCCCGCAGAAGGGTTTTATTTTACTTTCTTTTGTTTGATACTATATTATTTTCTAACAAAGTGACCTGTCGTCTGTAGCGTTGGGCTCCTGCAGGCAAAGCCCCTTCCTTGGCACTGGGAATGGCCTGCAGGGTCTCTGCCTCTGTCCACATCAGGGACCCCACCCCGTGCCAGCACACTGCCGCGTGAAATCACACACGCCGGTCGTCAACCAAACGCAGGCAGTCGCGTTAAGTGAAGCCAGAGAAGGCCCGGCTAGTCCATCCCAGAAGACAGAGAAAGATACCATGAAGCTTCTACTGGGTGCAGCAACCCTCCCCAGATACCCAGAGAAGCAGAGTTGAGGGGGCTATTGACGCAAGCAGAATGGGGTAAGAGTTCAAGAATTGGGTTGTCACTAGTCTGGGATCCAAGTGCCATTTAACATGCTGCCCCACTGCCTTCTCGGGAACAGCTGAGACGGTTCCTAGGTCTCACCTTCACAGAGTGAAGATAAATGTTCCTGCCCGGGGATTGCGTGGGAGGGGTCCAGCACGGCTGCAAACTGTCGATGAAGACAGGAAGGCTTTGCTACTTCTGGACAGAGGAAGCATTGGTAGAGAGAGTCTTAAGGGCTCTAAGGAAACCACCTCAAACAAGCCTTAGCCCTGGTATATGAGGTCCTAGCATAAGCCTACCATTTTCTAAGCCGATAGAACAGGGGGGAAAAAACCCACCAAAACCCAAAAAACCAGAACAAACTAAGAACGAACAAAAAAGCTTTGGTGTTGATAAAGAAAACAGGAGAGGGGGAAGATATGAGGGGAAAGAGACAGGGCAAAGTGGAAGGAGGGGAGCACCTTAAACATGTTTGCAGGAAGAATGGTAGAACTAGGTCTGGAAAGATCCATCAAAGTCAAAGGGTGCAGACACATACCCTGTTCAGTGAGGGCACAATGAGTCTCAACTTAGCCCTTCAGAGAGAAGAAAAAAAAAATGCAGTCCCTCACACAGCTCTCAGAAATTAACACCTTTACCACACATTTATTAATTTTTTATATATTTCTAAAAAGAAATTTATATAGTTCTTTTAGTCATTTTTTTGACTGAGGAATTTAAGCTTCAACTATCTCCTGTTTTCCAGTTGCCACTGAACTGTTAATATATTGTTACAAAACAAATAGCAATGATTTTTTTAACGCAATTAAGTAGAATTAAACACAACTTTGATGGTACCTTTTATGTTTTCCAGGCCTTCTCTATTCTTCAAAATCTAAAATCAACGTTTACATAAAATACATAAAATACTCAGCAAGAAATGAATGAAGTTATACATCCCACGCACAATAAATTCTGGATTCTATCTTTTCAGATAGAATGTCAACAACCAGAAAGCCTCTCTTCATGGGGGGCGGGGAAGAGGGGTTTGGGAAGCAGAGTGACAAACTTTTAAGATTAGAGTAAAATTTCTCTGGTTTCTCTGCTAAAACCTGAAAAGGAAAATAAGGTTTCTATGTAACACATTCTTCTTCTTCTTCTTTTTTTTAAATCTCTTCTTCAATTGTCACTTTCTCAAGTTCAGTGAAAATGCAATTGTCAGATTAGGGACGCTGGGGGACAAAAGGTCGTCTTAAAATATTTCTTTTGAAAATCTGCTATGAGAAACTTCTCCCGTTTATTTCTCCATCAGCCACGTTTCTTGGTTCCCCATGTGCTTAGTTAACTGCTGCTTGCGGGGGGTTGGGGGGGTGGCGCTGGGGAGGGTGTTAATAAATCAATCAATAGAGACTATATTCATAAAGGCCTCTGATCTGATTACACCCCCTCTTTTTTTGGTTCCTCTCTAAAAAATTTACCTCGGTGAGCCAGGGACTCCCAGCGCAGCCCGCGTCAACGGAGAGCTTCGGGCGGGAGGCTGGGGAGCCCCGGCGACGGCAGCGAAGGCGCCCGTGGATTACGATGTGGATTGCAGGGCAGACCTTTGTTTGGTCACATTCGCGACGCCGGGCGGGGGGTGGGGGTGGGGATGGGCGGGGGGCTCAGCAGTTTCTCCTCCTTCGACACCGCGCCAGGTTTTTATAGACTTGCCTTAAAAAGAGTTTTCTGCTCTTCTCAGGGTTAATTTATGGGGCTTTCGAGGAATACTGGGACTTTTAAGATGCTCTTCATTTCCCCCCCCCCCCCATTATTTTTGTTGTTGTTACACTCCTAAAGGCACTCCCGCGTTTCAGCACCTCACAGGACAAGGGTGGGGGTGGAAGAAAGAGCAGGGCTGGGAGGCGAAGGGAGGATTTGTCTCCTAATCAAACCGCCCACATGGCTCAGGTTGCCCAACATCGTTTTTAAAATTAAATTTCTAGCCAAGTTAAGGGCAGTAAACTCAGATTTAGGAACTGGGAGGAAATTGAGACACAGGTTGGCCACATACACCTTTTCCCAGGTCTCCACCAATTTGAATTCTCTATTAAGGGAATGAAGAGTTTGAGGACTTAAGAGTTTTAAAAGTCTAAAAACCGGGGACAGGCGAGAGAAAGGATTAGAGCAACAGGTGAGGGGTGACTGGGGTGGGGAGGGGTGGGGAGAAAGCCCTTAGACCGCACATTGTGCGGGATTCCTGGTCCAGCACCCCCGCCCCAGCCTCTGGGCATGCAGAAGTGGGGGGCAGAGCACTGAGGCCTAGCCTAGGCTCCTTGGGGACCCGACCTCCGGCTCGCCATCTTTGATCCCAGGCGGGGGAGGTTGGTGTCCATGCTATAGATTACCTTAAAGGTTCCTTTAAGCACTTTAATACACAACTAGCTCAGAAATCATTAAGAGACCTAGAGAAGGAGAAAAAATACCCTCACACTCACCGGTAATAAGTGTTGACATGCAGCAAAAATCGATTGAGTGGAACCGAGGTGGTGGCAGTAGCGATGGCTGAAGAGGGGGACCCGCGTGGGAGCGGGAGGGGCGAGAGGACCGACTCCACTGGCTCGGGAATTAGGCTTTTCTCGCTTGAAAGGAAAAAGAGGGGCGGAAAAGTATCGGCGGCCACGCGGGGATGGGTATGGGGAACAAGGGGGCTGAAGAGGGTAATTCTTCCTTCTGGAAGTCCAGGGAAAGGAGCTGAGGTGGGAAAAAGGGCTTCTCATCAGTCCCGAGTCTCCGCCCCCAGCCCGCACCACTCAAGTTGGGGATGAGACAACTCTTCCCAAACCTCGACTTCCATTTTTGTTTTCTGCAGATTGATTGATTGCCTCGAAATAGAGCTCTATTCCAGCCAGCAAACTAGGCCGAGGTCCGCCTCCTGGAGCCAGCTCTCCCAAGTCACTCTTGGACCTGCAGGAGACGCAAATCCTCCCAGCAGGTCTCATTAGCGTTTCCAGCCCCCATCCCCAAATCCCCTCTCCCAGTCACCTCCCTCCCCTCCCCTGCTGCCCCTCCCCCCATACCAGGCGGAGCTCGGGGAGGCCCGGACCGCTGGGCTCCGCGGCTCCAGAAGCCAAAGTCCGCCCGTGGGGACCGTTTTCCTCTCCACTGCTCTCAAGTGAACAACAAGGACGGAGGTGACCCTCGGCCAAAGGACTTTTATCTGCCCCCCACTGCCGCGTGATCCCTCCGTAGGTTAGAGGCAGAGCTTAAAAAAGAAAGAAAGAAAGAAAGTTAATGTGCATTGAGCACTGATCTTAAATCGGGGACATTATCTGCGATCTCTTTAAGTGGCAGCGACAGTCCCATGCAGAACAAAGACTCAGTGTTTGAGCCTCAAAAGCTTATAGGTAAAGTTTCAGCCAGATAAAAGTAACCTAAGCGCAAAAACACAGGTTTTCTCGGCTCCAGAAAACTGCTGGCTTCTTTTCGCTCCCTACTCCCCAGGGTGTGTTTGTCCTCGCCCACTGGGGGGAGGAGGGTGACCAGAATAGCAAAGGACCTCAGAATTTACCCTTCATACCCCCTCCCCCAGCGCCTCGGTAATGAATTCCTTCGGACTAAGTCGTATTTGCTACAATTTGTTACGAAATCAAATTTCACATTTAAAAAAAAAAAAAAAAAAAAAAGAAAGCTGAAAACCACCAACAAAGGAAGAGCGGGTGCTTAAAGTTCTTTTAAACACTCACACCGACCTCATTCCCCGTTTAGATGTCAGAGGATGGGAGGGAGGGCCAGGGCTGTAATTCATCTTGATTTGCTTCATTGTCCCGCAGTTTGCAAACCATAATCCTGTATAATTTCAGGAACAAGCAGGTTTAGAATTAATGGGTCAATATTATTTAAAACAAAACACGGGGATCATGACCTTTGCCTCAACTACATATTGCTCTACAAGACTCAGGAAACTCCACTCTAACCTCTCAACCCCTGGGCTCTTTGGGAAACTGAAGGGCTGTAGTTATTAGAAATGGTCTTTGTTTCTTTTAATGTCTCAAAAGGATTTGGAAATAGAATGCAATATAACATGAAGAATCTCTCTACTTAAGCCTGAAAGATAAACGTGGAGGCCTAAATATTTTGAACTGGAGGTGTTTCCTTGTAAATTTATTATAGATGTATGCCTCTTGAGAGGAATGTATATAAACTGTACATGTATACATACACACATAATTCTCCAGAACAATTTACTGGATTTGGAGCCCCCCCCCCAAGAAGTCATTCCAAGCTGACATACTTTCTAAATTTCTCTCTCCTTTCTTCTTTCTCTCTTATATTATTTGCTAGCAATAATGGAATCCTCTGGGTTTAAGCCAAAGAAAAATCTGGGAGACAAGACCAGACTTTGCAGCCTTCCCCCCCCCCCTCTGGGAGTGGCTTTTCTTATTTTCTTTTTAGTTTCTGATGAATGACTATAATTTATTTCTACCAAATTTAAATAAGTCCTGCTGCTGCCTTATGTGTTTAACTAGGCAGGCAGAGGGAACTGGTTTGTTTAGGAAGCAGTGACTGAGAAACCCTGGCCAGGCGACAGAGGAGGGCAGAAAGAATCCAGACCAATTTGTACGTAGTATATTTTACTCCCATGAAATAAAACACATTTTTCATATTTGCTGAAAAGTAAAACAATAATATTGTACGAAATGTTATACACAGGGTAGGTTGTACATAGCAGTTTCAGAAACATCATTGCATCCACCAGAGAAACTATTCTAAAACTGATATTCACACATTTTTTATAATAATAATATGTTAGAAACATACAGTGTGGCATTTAGTATATACATTCCTTTGCTCACAAGCGAAAAACCCTAATCGCTTCTGTATAACATGCTTTATTTTAAAGCCTAACCTTTAAAAACACTGTTGTGATAGTACTAACAACTGCTTTTTATAAAATTAATTTGACATTTCGATATATATACATCCTTTCAGTCATTTTAATGTTAACAATGCTAAACTTAAAAAATAACAAGCTTATAGTAATGTTAAAATGTCATATCCAGTCAAACATTTGTGTGTGTCCTTGCAACTGTTGGAAATACTTTTAGTGAAAGATGTCAGACATTGAGGAAATTCCTTTGAAATCAAAGGAGCTCTCTTTAATTCAGTGGTTTCCTTTTCTCTTTATATCTTCTCTTTCTCTCCCTTTCTTGAGTGCCCACGACCTTCTCGCGTAACTCCCAGTCTTTCAAGGGCAGAGCTGCCCAGCCAGCACGGTCCTAGGATCCGGGTGCCGTGGGCGAGACTCACACCGGCCGGTCCACCGCATACTGGCAAGCACTCAGGTTGGACGCCGGGTTCTGCACGCTGGCGTAGCCGAAGCTGGAGTGCTGCTTTGCTTTCAGTCTCAGGCTGGCCAGGCTCGAGTTACACGTGTCCCTGTAAACGTACGGAGGAGTCGGCGGTGCGTAAGGACAGGCCGGCGTTGGCACCGCGGAATTCAGCGACGGGCTGCTCAGGTTGTTCAAGTTATTCAGGCTATTGAGGCTGGAGCCCGGGACGCCGGTCACAGCTGAGGGCACCATGCTGGACGACATGCTCATGGAGGAGATGGAATTGGGTGGGGAGAACATGCTCTGTGATGACAGGGGGTTGACGTTCATAGAGTTGAAGAAAGGGAAGCTCTTGGTGGACAGAGAGGCTGACGTGAGACCCTTGGCGGCCCAGTTGTTGTAGGAATAGCCCGGGTACATGTCGTCGTAGGGCTGCATAAGGCCGTTGAACTGCGGCCCAAAGCCATTCTTGCACAGCTCGGCCTGCTGGTTCCGCTCCCGCTTTCTCCATTTGGCCCGGCGATTCTTGAACCAAACCTGAGGGTGGAGGGTAAGGGGGCAAATAGATGCCACAGAGCAGATTAGTAAAACCTCGATCCCAGAAAGCACCAGAGGCCACCACCTCTGAGAGACAGAGACACATGTATGTGCGCGTGCACGCATGCACACACCTCGGCCCCCCAAATTCTCCCCAACCGCCTACTGCCTCTGGGGCCCCAGCTGCCTGAGCCCTGTCCAAGCAAGAGAAGCCTGGCGGGGTGAGGCCTGAGAGCCCAGGCTCTGAGCTGTACCACAAACCCCAGTCCAACACCTGGTGGCCTGGCCTGTGGGCGGCTTGTTCACTAACCCAGGCTCTCCTCAAGATCCAAAAACACTTACTGTAAAATAAACGGGGGGCAGCGGCGTTTTTCACCCAACCCTTACCCAGCGGCCTTGCAAACTTGCTTCCCTTCCAAAGCCACAGACACAGTGAAGAGGATAAGGAGCTCAGAGGGCACCAGAGGCCCAGGCTCTCTTTCACACAGCTCCTCCCTCCGTCTCAGACCTCCCCTGCCACCCCCCACTACACAGAACGTGCTTTCACAACTGGTGCCAGCCCTTGACCCCCATCCTTGCCTAGCAAAATAAGGTATCAAAAAGCAAAAGATCACCTTCCCTATGGCCTCATATACTCCTCGAGCTTGGCTGGCAAATCTCTGGGAACCCAAAATGGGCCGCTCTGTAGCCTCTCCCTCCCTTCGCCCACTCCAGGCTAGGCCCCTGCACCCCGGTGGTGCTCCTGCTGGGCCCAGACCTTTTGCTCCACTTTGCAAGCAGCCTCCTAACCCGGTCAGCCCCCACCCGCGTCCGGTGGCCCCGACACAACCCTTCTCTCAATCCACATCGGCCCGCCCGTCTCCGCAGACTGTGGCTTTTGTGTATTGGAGCGGGGCCTGGCCCCAGATTTCAGAGCTGACACCGGTGATGTTTCACATTACACATCTCAGCCAGGCCCAGCCGCCTAATCCTCTTTTTTTCCCCCTTTTTCCTTTCATTCTCGATTTCCTTTTTATCCCCCTTCCTCTTTGCACCCGCCTGCTATAAAAAAGCACGCTTCACTCCTACTTGAAGGGACACACAGCGGGCCTGGATGGAGGCAGCCAGAGGGAGCGACAGCCCAGCATGGTAGTGACAGGGAACTTGGGAGGGATTGCAAAGAATCGGAGGGGGTGGAGGAAAGAGGTCTTTTTCCGAAGGATTCCAGAGAACCTACTGATTGTGTTTTCATCTTCGTTACTTGCAATTTCCACCCTAGGCCGTCTAAACCTTGCCCTGGCAAGAAGAGTACGTGCAAGTCCCGTTCCCCTGATGCGCAGGAGAGCTAATGACCTTGCGCAAAACCACGCGGTTGGAGAGCCAGAGTTCTAGCTCTGAGCAGTTAAACTAAAACCATTTTCAACTTCATTCCAGCTGTTATCCACCAGCATAGCTTCATATCCTACACAAATGCCACCTAGAAAGTCCTTCGTTCCCTCTGCTTTGGGAAAACATTTTGGTCTTTTTTTTTTTTTTTTTTTTTTCATCGTTATTGTTGTATAGTGTTTTCTTCTTTCTTCTCTGCTCTAACTGGGGGCTCTATTTTTCTATCCAGAGCTTGCTTTTTTTTTTTTTTTCTCCCTTAACAGCAAAGCCTCTGGATCCTGCTATGTGTGTTTCTGCTTCCAGAATCCTAAGGCGTTTGGAGTTACCCACTGACCAGCATAAACCAGAATGTTGCTACTGGGTAATTTATTTAAGTTCACTTTTGCCAATCCATAAAGTACAGATTTGCTACAAAGGTAAGCCACCCCCACCTTTAAGAAAAAAAAAAAAACTATTATCATTGGGAAGAAAGATAATGAGTAACAATCTCCTAAGAAAAGATAAATAAACCAAACAGAAGTCTTTCTTCTTTTTTTCTAAGAGGACTAACAGGATGATAGATGGTGTATCAAAACTGCTTCCATAGATCACAAAGACTAAGGGATATGGTGTGGGAGAGACCTGAATGACCCAAAACCCTCAAAGACTATGTAAGGGGGATGAGCCGAGTAGAGAGAGAGAAGTCCGGGGTTGGGCTGCCCGAGTTTAAGTCCCAAGGAGGACCAAATCTTGCATGTCTCTGGCGGGTATTTCTTGTTAAAAGCGCACAGGTCGGAGCCTGTTCTCGCCTCCCGGCCTGGGAGGGATTTTATTAGCGCTTATCTGGCGACTGCAAGCCGGGAACACAATGCCCTGCGCAGGGGAATGCCACGCGGCCCAGTTCGGGAGGGCCTGGGGTGGCGGCGCCGTGAGCGGGTGTCGCCCCAGGCGCCCGCGCCAGCCTTAACGCGAATCTGGTAAGGGGGAGCAGTAAGCTCCCCACTGGAGCCGCCGAGAGGCCTTCTGCCTCTGCAAAGGCACAACACCCGCGCCCGCCGGGGGACGCCGCCTTCCATACTCCCTCAGCGTCTACGCGGCCGGCATCTCTACAATGGCTTCCTTCCCAGCCTTCCCAGGCTCCGCGAGGGGTCCTACCCGAACTCGGGCTTCCGTGAGGTTGGTCCACACGGCGATTTCCTCGCGCGTGGACATGTCCGGGTAGCGGTTCCGCTGGAAAGTGGCCTCCAGTTCCTGCAGCTGCTGGCTGGTGAAGTGAGTACGCTGCCGTCGTTGCCGCTTCTTCTTGGATGGGTCTTCGGTGCCCACGTCCTCATTCTTTCCCGGCTGGCTCTTATCTTTCTCTGAAAACGAAACACACAAAGGTTCCCGTCAACATGTCCACCTGCTACCCGCGAACTCCGGCTGGACCGGGCGGCAGAGGCCGGGGGAGAAATGGGCTGCCATGCAGGGGAGGAGTGTGTGCGTGGCCTCTCCGGGCCGCGGGGAGCGCTGCGACTGTAGGGTGTGCAGACGTGAGTGTGGGTGTGAGCACCCCATCTCCTCCCCTCCCCCAGCGCCGCACGTTTTATTTACATGTTTATCTCAGAGCAAAGGCACCTTCATTTTTATAGCCTCTGCTTTCAAGTATATTTACACGCCTCTACGCAGACACAGCAAATCTCCCCAGACACCCGCACGCGCGCCTTTTACAGAGCCCCCGCGGATCTCGATGCGGCTTCGGAAGGCCAGTAAAGGTAGATTTGGGGATTCCGTCACCCACCCAAGTTCTTCTACGCTTTAGAAATACCGCTTCTTCTGCGGCGTAATTACGGAAATACTTTTCTAACAGGCGCAGCTTCTCGGGAGCTGAAAGCCGAGAGAACAGGGACCGGGTTGGGGGGTTGGAGGACGGCCTCTGACCGTCTTCGAGTGGAGATGCTGGGATTTTTGTGACCCAGGAAACCTCGGGAGGCCAGGATGGGAATAGGGAAGAGTAGAAGAATGGCTCGCGTCGTTCGCGCCACCTCGGGCGGTCGAAGTGGAGCGAAAGGAACGCGGGGCCAAAAGAATCCTGGCTCCGGAAGTTCTGCGGGAAGCAAACTAAACGACCACTCCCACCACGCCTCCCCCAGGAGGGGCCAACTTCCTTGGGGGCGAGAAAGGCCGAGTGGCAAGGGGCGGCTGGACCCGAGTATCTGCGGGGCCGCGCGGCGCCTTACCTGCGGCCTCGGGGCTGGAGGTGTCAGAGATGGTGTGCACCTCCAGCCTGTGCTTGGAAGAGTCCAGGGAGCGGGTCTGACCGGGAGCCAGGACTGAAGCCATGGCCAGTGGCTGGGGATGGTGACAGGAGGAAGACGAGGAGGTGGCCAACAGCTTGGTCCCTACTGCTCGGTGCTCCAAGTGCAGCGGGCCTTTCATGCAGTTCATGGACGAAGGAGCGCGCCGCCCTACGAGTGCCGGGTTGCCGCCCGGCCGAAACCCCGTGGCCGCCGCCGCCTGCTCCGCTTTGCGCTCTAGGCGCGGAGTTTCCCTGCTGTGGCCGCGGCGGGCCAAGCCAGGGAGCACAACCCCCGCTGAGTCTTTGAACCCAGCCGCCCCCGTCTCCTTCAGAAGGCTCTAGCGAAAGGGTCCGGCAGCGAAAAGTCAGCGGGCAAACGGAGACATGGGGATGTGGTAGGAGGGTACAGCTCGGAGCGTCTTTGGGCAGCAGGCTTCCAAGCTCCAAAGCGAAACCAGAGTGGGCAAAGACCCCTTTCTTCCCTCCCTCCCTCCCCCAAGTACCCCTCCAATAAGGAAAGCTAACGGCGTTCGCGATCTGCCCGCCCCCCGCGCGGCAGCCCTGACAGCGAAGTGTCAAGAGTGACAGGGACAGGTAGCTGATATTAGATCCCCCGCAGCGGCGGCAGCGGCTGCGGCAGCGGCGCGGGCCTCTGGACGCACCCTCCGCTGCGCGCACACGCACAACCCCTCGGGCCGTCGAGCCCGAGCACAGACTCCCAGCAGCTCAACTCCCGGCACCTAGGCGAGCGACGGACCAGCTCTGCGGCTCCGAGCTTCCCAGTTGGCCTAACATCTTAAAACCAGAGGCGGGCTTCCTGGTGTCCAGACGTCACTTTGCCGAGGCCCTCCCAGCCCTCCCAACCCTCCCCGCCTCCGCCTCCTCCTCCGCCTCCTCCCAGACCCTTCGCCCAGCGGGAGTGACGTGGCTCCGCACCAATCAAGAGACCCCGAGCCGCGGCGGAGGGGCAGCCCTGTCTGCACCTATCAGCTGTGTGGGGCCGGGCTAATACCTCACTGCGCCCACCAAGTCTACACCCGCCGGCTCCCGGGAATTCGGCTCTGACCCCGGCCGAAACTCTTTTAGTTCAGCCGGGGAGGTAAGAGAGGCGAGGCTGGGAGTAAAAGGCTCTGGAGAAAGAAGCGGAAAGGTCGAGGGCTGAAAGGTACAAGGATCAACAAGCCTCCCCACCCCTTTCTTTTGTATCTCGCTACATCCAAGTCCAATTGAGAAATATTTTTCTCTTCCTGGATGGAAAGGAGACATGCTACTTAAACCCAGAATATTTAAAAAACAGCAACAAATCACCTCTACAAGCTTAAATTTTCCAAACAGCCTGTCAAGTGAATGCTGCGCTAATCTGAAGAAGCTTTGCTTTAATTGCAAAGAAGACAAAGCCCTGAGAAGGCAGGCTAATAAATTAGAAATCGAGAAGCAAATGGACCCGTCAAAAGAAAATTACCTTGACTTTAAACGAACAACTGTTTGGTGGTTCACTCTGGATTTATACAAGAATAAAAAGTCGCCTCAGATCACGTTTTCTGTAATGGTTATTAGTCCCCAGACAGAAAATACACAACAGAATAGAAACCCTAACCCAGCATTTTCAAAATGCTGAAAGCTTATCCATTCTACTTAGCGTTGATTAAGACACATATCCTAGATCTTTCAAATTCCTTGTACACTGTATTAAGCTTGTCCTAACCCTAGAGAGAGCCCGCTTTAAATTCGACTCTCTTGTTTACTTTATTATCAATCAGATTCAAATCCATAAAGCCTGCAGAATCAACAACCTTGAGCTAATTATATATAAAATATGCTTTAATGAATTTCCATACAATTAAGAATGTTGCCAAATAACCAATTTCAAGGATAACTTCTAAGTCATTTTCGTTTCCTAGGGAACTCAAGGCTGTTGAATCTTTAAAGTCCAAGCAGGCAGAGGCAGTGGGGTAGGGGCGAAGGGCAAAAGCCTAGGAGAGCACTCAGCTAGGAAAAGCAAATTCTTATTCATTTATTTTTTAAAAAGAAAAAAAAAAAACCCACACCTTTGGGGAGATCCAACTCTTTACAATACTGTTTCAAAAAACGTAAATTTCCAAATAAATTAAAGAAATACAAATGTATCGTTCAAAATAATTTTTGGAAGTTCTTTTGTCCTCTGCTTAGGTCATCAAGAGAGCACAAACTAATCTCCTTTGGATTTTTGCACTGGTGATTGCTTTATTGTGGAGTTAGTGTTATCATCCCTGAATGTGTATTTGTTTGACATTACAGTCAATGATTTGTAACACCAGTATGAGGTATCTTCAGAAAACTCCCTCCTTGTCCTTGTTCACAGGATTGGGAAACGTACGCAGTTTGGGGCAGAGTGGATGAAACAGACGACGAGCACGTTTGGAACCTATGTGTCTTTCCTTTGCCTGGCTCTCCCTGCCAAACCCTATCTGCAACTCCTTCCCCCGTTTTAAACACGCTTGAGAGCCATCCAGAGAACCAAATGAGAATTGTTCTTCAGTCTCTCCCCAGAAGAATCATCCCACTTTAAGAAAAATACAGCTGCAAGAAGGAATTTTCTTTATAGTAAGGTTTAAGTCGGCATTTCTGGTTTTAACCTTTTATTCCAGTTCACCCCATTTCAAGCATACACACACCTGCTCAGTTCAGAACACATCCCCCTGTGACAGGTCTGCATTAGCTAAGGCTCATACAACCAGCTATATTAGGTCCTGCAATCTTATCACTAAATTATACATATTACACCAGCAGCCTGTTGGTAAAGAAGGTTAAATTAATTTACATTCTGCTCATTATCTGGTGCTTAAATGACGCATTTTATCCCTGAGATTTGGCGGAGAATCTCCTCAGACCCCACAGCGTTTCACCGAAGACAATGCTCTTACATTTGTAGTGGTTTTTAATCTGATAAGACTCTAATTTGCTTAAGTCTTTTAAATAAGGGTTTTAAATGTTTCTAGCCGTTTTCTTATTGAATTTCCTCTGATTCCCCCAAGATCATAAAGTATATGTGTAAAGTAAATATTTCCTCCCATTGCACTGCCAGCCGATGACCTATAACTAAGTCAATATGAATCTAGCTCTTTTCTGCCCAATGTGTTTACTAATCATATTCCAGTTTCTTCTTTTTAAACCTCTGCATAGCTGCGATCCACAAAATACCAAACCCATAAGGCTTCATTTCATGAGGAAACTCCATTGCATGAAAGAACGAAAAACTCCCCACCATAGTGAGCATACTTTCTTTCTTAGTATTGGTTTCTTTGAGAATCAAACCTGGGAGTTGCAATTTTTGGCGGAGGCTCTTGATGTTTCTCAAAACTCCTTACTCAGGAGAGCTGAGAAGCTCCACAGAGCGATATAGATATTGAAGCTCATCTCTCATTAAATCTACAGAATTTTAAATTCTGTGGCTCTGTTGACTAACAGAACTCACATCATGGGCAAATACACATATGAAAGACCTAGTCTCCAAATCAGCTTCCAAAGTAGTTGAAAAACTCAAGGGCAAGTGACAGCTCTTCATAGTACCAAATTGTGGGAGATACTGGAAATACTGGTGATCTCCAGGCAGCCTAAAAGCCTAAAGAGTTGAAGAATCTTAAATTGTATCTATCCATTGCAAAGTCAAGTGGAAAATAAAGACAATTATCTGGAGATCTCTGGTTAAAGTAAGAACATAACCATATCTAACAGTCAATCAGTCATCTATCTAGATATGCACATACATAATATATAATGCCTCCCCCCAACCATCAACTTAGCTGGAAAGACATTTCTTTGCAGTTTTCCAGAGTTTCAACTCTCTCCGGATGTCCTAATCACTTCACACTTGGCGAGCCTGGCTAACTCCCTTCTCAGGCCCAACAGAATCCATTCCACGGATGGTGGGAATACGCCAACATGAAAAGTCTAGATGGCAAAAACCGACTAGGAGGAAACCAAGAAACACTTTTCTATGGGAATTGTGGTGGTGGTGGTGGGCAACTTTGGAGACTAAATCTACAAAAACCTTGTGAGTGCACAGATATTGGTAGTAGAAACAAGGAAGGGGTTGAAAGTAATCCTTTGTATTTTACAGGTTGAGCACTACCCTTGCTTCCTCACGAACCCATTCTTCTTTGACTGGTTCTAGAAATTTCTAAGATTTCCTAGACTCTGTCACTGAAATTTCCAATCCAGACAAAAAATCAGGATGCTCAGTTCAGGGAAACTGGAGGTACGCTGTAAGGCCTCCATGGAAGGAAGCCCAGTGCAGGTTTGAGTTTTCAAATCAAAAGACATTCAAGAATTCTCAGTTGGGTTTTCTTGCTTATTCTTTCAAGGCAAGACCCTTGAGGAGAGAAATGTGTGACACAGGGTCAGGTGTGTTTTGAGCTGCTGGTATTTGCCACCGATTACCAGTCTTAAGGTCTTATTTAATTTCACACTCTTTAGTGGTAGTTGCGCAAAGCCTGGTTGGCCCTTGCGGCAAAATTGGTTGGACGGCGAGGCCAAACTCTGGTGCAGTGGCCCAAATATGGGCTGATATCCAACCAATTGAGCCACAACTTTTGGGAAAAAAAATCTGTCCTCAAAGCTCACATGCAAGATGGCTCAATTAAGTGTCTCCTTTGGCTGTGAGGTCATATAGGGGTGGAGGTCTTGCTCTGGTTCAGGCCAGCTCAAGGCCTTGGCCCGCCCAAAGTCAGGTCAGAGTCCCGTGAAGGGCATGATTGTGTGTGCGTGCGCATGTGGTGTAAGGCACAGAGGTCAGATGGAGACCTTGCCCCCTGCCCAAGAAGTGGCCTTTCCTCCCCTCCTACTTCTGCCTGCCCTGTCTTCACACACAAATAGAGCTGGAAAGACCCTTTAGTTGCACCTCCGCCCCACCCGCTCCAGCCACAAAGTGGAAACACCCAGAAATTAAAAACTTTACTGTGACTGATCCCCCTCCCCAAACCATTCTCTAAATGGATTAATAAAGTGCTGGTTTGTGAAAAGGGGCAGATTCTTTTCTGAATCATAAATCTGTGCATGTACTGAGCAACACCCACATTCTCTGGGTCCCTGCAAACGGCATCCATATTTTTTTAGTCTTACACACTCAGTCACTTAAGGTTTGGAGTAACTGGCTGGGGGTGCTCAGGGTGGCAGGGGGAGGTACCCCCACAATAGCGCCCGAAGAGAAAAGCAGGGATTAGACGAGGCAGGATGGGTGGGGGGCATGCCTCTGAAACCATGAAACCCACATGCTATATGCCTTTTCACATTAGTTTGTTAACTCCACAGCTTTATCATTTAATCTCAGAAAACAGCTAGCTGTGTAAAAGTCAAATAAAGGGAAGGGTATAAATTTGTGTAAGCCGAAGGGGAATGATAGGGATAGATGGGGGGCAGAGAGAGAAAGAGAGAGAGAGAGGAGCGGTAAAAGAAAAAGAGATAGACATTAATATCCAGGTCCAGAGAGGAGAACTGGAGAGGGACTGGCTAAAGTCACTTTTAAAAATTGGATTAAAACGCGCCTCTTTTTCTCTTTTCTGTGTTTCTCCCCTCTAGTTCTTGTCCGTCTCCTTTTTCTATTTCTCTTGCTCTCCCTTCTTTCTGTCTTCCCTCTCCCAGACATGCTGGTAGCTAACATTCAGCATTAGTTGTCATGGTGACCATAAATCACATAAATCCAAAAATACCCACCTATAATCTGAGATGAAGCTTTTATTTCCCTAGCGAAATAATATTTTAAAAGCTGTCAGCTGACAAAAAAAAAAAAAAAAAAGGAACCCACCTCATCATAGTAACCCAAGTAATATATTACTTCTAAAGGTTTAAATTAAAATGTCAGCCTGTTAAAAACATGCCGCGAGAATTTTGGGCACTCTTCCTGTCAGATTCTTACAATGAAGTTGACTCCACCACTCCTGATCACTCTTTAACACACATACACCATTTTGCTGCTCATTTTCCTTCTATTAATTTCTTTCCTCCCCTCCCACCTATCTTAGTCTGTCCAGACTCTGCCTTAGCTTGTAAAAGAAAGGAGTCTCCGTCTGGATCAGAAAGAGGTTGAATCCTCTGCCGGATCCTTTTGAGGACCTCGTGTGTTGGTCCTTTCATCAATCACTTCCTCAAACGAAAGATGGGGTTTGGGGGAAGAAAAGGTTATCGTCGGGATCCAAATGGGGGTGACTCCATAGAGGAACCGAGAAGAAAGAAATGCAGAGAGGGGGACTAGGGGTGTGGGGGCAGGGGCAGACAGTGTGGTGAACTGACCTGGACGACCAGTTTCTGCGGTTAAGTCTAGCCTAGGAAAGTAAGGTACTTATATTCTCTCACTCCTGCCTTTTTTCTCCTAGGAGGAAACTTTCCTATTTGGAGACCCTGGTGGGGGAGGGGGGTGGCGGCCACAGTTGGGCCTTTTGTCTTCTACCTTGGGCTTGTTGTCTTTTGCCTATCTTTGGATTACAGGGTATTCGCCTAGATGAAGAGCCATTAATTACCCATTCAGTCAATATTAGGAAGACGACAAAGCTTTTTACATAGGATTAAGAAGACATCAGATTGTTCCATTAGTATATTCCTGCTCACGAATAAGCTTTCGTTATACATTTCCTTTTCCCTCCCGAGTCGCTCTAACAACTGCTGCATATATTAAGAGCGGGCGGGCGGTGAGAAATAACAGCCCAACCAGCCTTGAGAAAAACTTTGAGCTCGCCTGGTGTCGGTAGCAAGGAACGCGACGACCTGTAAAGCCTACCTCCGCGGGCGGGGATCCGCAGGGACTGACTACCTATTGCACAACTGGTACAATTTCCCCCGACGGGGAAACAAACCCCACAAAACGCAGAGGCAGCGTCTACCAATAAGCTAGAGTTGGCGCGGGGTGGGGTGGGGTGGGGCGATTGTAAGGAAAATGGAAATCTCTTCATAACCCTCTTCCCCTCTCTGGTCGCTTCTGCCTCAGACTTCATGCCCCTTCCGCTTGCCCCTGTCGCTTGCTCGGGCCTCACCTCTAAGAGCCCTGGACCCTCTGAACATCCCCCTTCTTTCAGACCACGCTCTGGCCCCGGGCACTGCAGCCTGTCCCACCATTTCGCGTTTCTCTAGAGATGATCCGGCCTGCGCTCTCGCTTGAATCCTTGTTAGCATGAAAGCTGCTTCACGATGGCGAAGGGAAACCCGCTTATTTGCTTTCAGGGGGTACATTAGGAATCCACGTAGTATGTGCTCGGCAAACATTTGCTGATTGAATGAATGCAGGCTCTGCGGCCGCCGAGGCGGCGGGGGTTAGCCCGGGTCCTCTGAAGAAGACTGGGATCTAGCTGCTTGCTGAGGGTGTGTGTGTCGCAGCTGGGGGCGCCACAAGGGGCCTTGGAATCCCCCTCCCAAGGGAGGGAGGTCTGAACACACCAGAGACTTGGGTGAGACTCTTGGCAGCATCCACTGAACCAAAGCTATTTAAAAATTAATGGCGTCTCTGGGGAAGGCCCGGCCAAGGTACCCGCCCACGTATGGTCGCGGAACCTGGGCGCCGGGACCGTGGGGCGGCAGCTCTGTCCGATTTCAGCCAGCAAACCAGAGCCACCGCCCCGAAACTTTAAGGGTTACTGACAGGGGAGGATCACTCCCTCCCCTTCCTGAAAGTCAAGAGCACTCTTCGACTTCAGCGAGGAGGCTTCTTTCCACCCAAAGCAAGAAGTCAAGGATCTCCGTTCCTTGACTCCTAGGGGACGTTCTCAGCAGACTCCCGCCCCTTCTTTCTGGGGGTACAGTTTAACTCTCCGTCCCTCCACCTGGGTGCCTAGCCATTCCTCTTTCAACCCTCTCTCCTCACCGTGACCTTAAGGGTCTCCGCAGACCTCATGCCTCCTCTAGTTTCAGGGTTCCAGCCAGGCTGTGGGTCAGCTGGATGGCTACTAAGGGGACGAGGGTTCCCTTGGGAAGGAAGGCAGAGTTGGAGCCTTCCAGAGGTTAACCTTGTCTACTTAGAGACCGTTTTCAGTCTTCAACGAGGACACACTGGTTTTGGGGGGTTGAGGAGAGGGTTATGCCAATATAAAGTGTCATAATTCCTTTTGAAAACCGCATATCGTTGCAAACATTTTTTCTTTTTGAAAGCAAAAAAAAAAAAAGTTTATAAAAAATAAAGGAGAAAACTTTTTCTTTTAAAAGCAGGTTGTGTCTAGTAGTTTGCATATCACATAAGTTAAACTTACTTGTATTCAGTAGAGGGAACTCTGGCAACCTTCCTTGTGAGGCACTGTAGTTTTGGCTATTCGTGTGTGACTTTTTTTTTTTTTTTTTTGTCTACCACATCCCTAAAAGCCAATAAAATCAAGATTTTCGGCATTTCTCCCTATCACATGCCTCTTCTTAATTAATGGCATTAAACATGTTTAGGCAGTAATTTCCCTCTTTGGCCCAAAAGGTAGAAAACAGAATGTTGCCAGTGTAGAGCCTTTCATTTACACTAAAATAATCCTGGCCTGAAAGTAATGGTTAAAAAAACAACTGTTCACTATTTCTAGTTCTTTATTTACCTGCTAATTATCAAAAGTGGATGCCCAGTGGCCCGAGTGGGAACTGTGACAGAAGTAGAAAAGAGCAGCTTTCCGCAGCTTCTTGCCCACCTAGGTGGCCCCCCCATCCCATTTCAAGCCTCTCTTCCAACAGGCCCTACCTCCCTAGTTTAGATGGAGACCACCTGTCCTCAGAAACCATGCCTGGGCTCTAGAAGCCCTGGGTTGGGGTAGGGATAGAAGACATTCTGTATCATTCCCGCTCCCAGTGCGTCAGGAAACATCAGTCTCAGCTTGGAGGCTTCCAGCCCACCCTATGCAAAGTGCAATTGGGGAGCTCCCCCAGTCTGGCCAGAGCCAGGACTGAACCCACACAAAATATTTCCCTGAGAGGAGACATTGCTGTTCTTGATTTTTAACCATATCCCAAACATACTTCGGTCTAATAATTTATTTTTATGACCGATTATCAAACAGAGGAAGAATTTAACACAATCTTAATGACAGAAATCACCCGACGTTATCTCTGCATGGCCCCATTTAACCCCATGGGGTTAATCCCAGACAAGTGAGCGTTTAACTGGCCCAGCAGGAGGACTCCCGATATTGTGGTGTCCGGAGTGCTCTGCTCCAGACCACTTTAGAAGTTTTATTTAGACAAATGATAATTTTCTCAGATTTACTGGGAAGCCTGAATGTAGGGCCTTTGTTTTCTTCTTAGTAATATGGTTTGTTTACTTGGCGGGGGTCCCAATTCGCCCCACTCCGGCACACATTACATTTGTATCCTTACACTTTAATCCGGAAAGAGGGTGTTAGGGGCTGAGGGTGATGGGGGGGGCTTTATCTCCTCACACTATCAAAGGTCAACAACTCCCTAAGGCTAGGCACTTATTATTATAGTAACCTGGAAAATCCGGAGAATAGCAGAACAGTTAAGTTTAAGTTTCTCATGAATTCTAAGGGAAAGCGTGTCCCCTCATACACACACACACACACACACACACACACACACAAAACTAAGTTTCAGTCCAGCAAAGATCTGTGCAGGGGTTGTTTCAGTCCAGCAAAGGTCTGTGCAGGGGTTGGAGACGTTTTAACTTTTACACAAGTTTTAACTTTTAACGTTTTAACTTTTACACAAGCCTGCAGACTTTGAGCAGCAGTGTCCCTTGACTCGTCCACAACGAAACCAGCTAATTCAGCAAGGACACCACCAAGACCCGAGGCCTTGCAACCTGCACAACAGGTAAGTTCGCGTCGACAGGGGCACACATTTCAGCACACCCTTGACTGCTGCGCACAGTCTCTGCCCTCAGGCTCAGCGGGGCTCCAGTGAGCTCTTCCACCCCTCGGCCAGGCGAATCTTTGCCAACACAAGCCTCCGGTGCTTGCCTTCCGCGGTAAACCCCGCACCCACAAGCCTGGGCGGGGCTCGGCTAAGAGCCGCAGGGGCGGGGTGGACCCTTGGTGGTGCTGCACGCAGTGGGACATGGCCGGCGACAGAGGTCGCTGTTGGACTACTTTTCCGCGCCAGCTCTTGGCACAGAAGTAGGTTGGGGTGTGGGCAGGAGATCAGGCCGCAAGGAGAGAGCGAGAAAGAGCAAGAGGAGAGGTGTTGGGTCTCAGGAGTGCAGTATAATTTTGGGAAAGGAATTAACGTCCCTGGGACGGCTATTTCCCGTCCCACCCAGAGTCCAAGTGTCTAAGTCAAGGAGCAGGCACGCCGAGTCCGGCGGCCTCGCCAGCGTGCGCCTTACCCGAAGCCTAGAGGCCCGGAGGCGGGTGCCCTGCGCGCGGCCTGCGCTTCGCTCCCGGCCTTACCAGTGGCGCCGGGATGCTGCCGCGGGAAGAGCTTGCTGCTGGCCGCCTCTTTCCGGCTCTCGGGAGAGTCTGTGAACTCGACCTTTTTGATTTCGGAGTCTTTGGAGAAGAGGCATTCAACGGCCGCCGGCTGCACGCCTGGGCCACGCGCGCCCGCCCCACAAGCGGGTAGAGAGATGCCCGGGACCGCCGCGGAAAGAAGCGGGGTTGTGGGGAGGGGGGGCAGGAGCAGGACGAAGAAGAGAAAGAGGGACAAAGAGCAAAGACCCAGTTAGAGGAAAGGGCAGAGAGCACTCCCCTCTCCCGGACCCTCTGGCAACGCGACCCAGGGCAGCGTACGGTTCTCTGCGCCTCCCTGGGGCTGCCAGCGGCTCCCTCCGGGAGAAGTAGGCCCCGGGCGTCGGGACGCGGCGAGCAGCTCCCTCCCTATCCGCAACGGCCCCTCACCCCCATACCCCGGGAGAGGCCACCGGCGTCCCGGTTCTGATTCCCTTTCTGTCCCGGCCGGCCCCTCCTGGAAGAGCCCCTAGCCCCTGCCTCGCCAAGCGGCCAGTGCCCTCTTGCCGCCCTCGCGCGGTGCGGTCTCCCGTCGGGTGCCCGGGGCAGGAGGAAAGACTCTTACCTAATTGCACACACGCCGACACTAGTTTGCGGCAGTTGGTCTCCATTCCCCGTTATCTGCAAAATAAAGGAGGACGGCGGTGAGAAGCTGGGGTCGCCAAGCGTGCCGGGCTCCGCGGAGCGAGGCTACCTGTGGGGCGGACAAATTCGCTGTTAAGTGCCCACTCGGTGCTGGGTTTCAGGCGTGTTTCTCTGACCTGACAGCCTCTGGCTGCCCAGCCTCAGCCCTACCCTAGCCCCTGGCCCAGGACATCTGGATGGACCTGAGGGGGACATCGCCCTCCAGAGTTGTGGTGAATGGGCCCAGGCCCTCTTGAGGGATAAATCCATCGTGTTCTGGGGGACTTTGGCTGTGCAGGATCTTACAAGATGTTTGTGTCAGGCCTTAAGAGCCCTTCGGAACACGGGGCGAAACTTAGATAAAATTTGGGGGTGAGTGAAGAGGACTAGCCCTTTGAGGAAGTTGTGTGGAAGGCCACCTTTAAGCACGGCGCTTTCCGTGAGTAGGAGCTTAGTGAACCTTTGTAGAATATCAGCGTCAACTTGTAACTATCCTATATAACAGGCTGTTCTCGATTTTCTCTAATTCTGAAATGAACGGGACTCTAAGGTTCTTGGCCCAGGGTGCTCCAGGAGCCAGCTGGCTTCGGGCCTCTCATCCATCAGGAGCCACTTTTCCATATTTAGCCACACTTTTCCCTGGAGATACTTACCCGGCCATTTATTTACCCTAAAGTAAGATTTAAGATCGCAGAGGAGGGAAACGGTGGTGGACTGAGACAGAGGGGAACAGGGCAAAAGTCCGGAGGGTTTTCTTTCCACCAAGGATGTAGAAATAACTCGTAGAGAACGGCTCCCCCGATTCTCCCCGGAGAACCAAATCTTTTTCAAATTTCCAACCACAGCGCAGCGAGCCAACCCTTTAACGCGCGCCCCCTTTCTCGCCACAGGCAAACCGGGAGAGGTGGGTGGCGAGAGACCCTGTCGGGGTGGGTAGAAGAGCCGTGGCTGCTTTAAAGACCGAAGAAAAGAAAGAAGGTCTCGGGCTCCCCAGGCCCTTCGGATCTTGGCACCTGCCTCTCTTCACACTAACCAGGGTACGCCGGCGGCGGGAAGGCCCACTTCGCTCGGGTCCCGGGCTAAGGGTAGGAGCGGGCGTTGCCTCTTTGGCCCAAGTGCTGAGGCGGGGCAGGGAGCTGCCGGTCTGGCTCTAGTCTGGGTCATATTTCCCGGCTCCTCGGCCTCTCCTGGAACAAGCCGGGCCTCGGGGGCCTCTGGCCAAGGTCGCTGCTTAGAGGACGGGCTGCCCAGCGCGGCCTCGTGGGGATCCAGGGGTTCCCCCCACCCTCTAGCTGGGACGTGGGCGGGGGCTCTGCGGATCCTTGCAGGCCCGGGGGCCCAGAAGTAGCAGTTTGGCGGCTCCAGATTTAGTGATTCTGCAGTAAAATCACAGGATTAGTCCCTGATTGAGATGTCTGTTCGTGAGATATTACAAAATTCATTATCACAGCTTTCTACTAACTCGATATGAAGTAACACAGATGGGATTTTATTAGTCCAGACTTCAAATGTTTACTTATGATAATTTCAGGGGAAATTTGCATGTCATCATCAATTCGATAATCTTTTTTTTTTTTTTTTTTTTTTAACATCTGAACTGGCTGCATTATTAACGGGTAGCCGAAGCATTGCAGATGGTAACTGCAAATCGTTTTTATTTATTTTTTTTAAGGAATGAAATATACAAAAGAAAAAGATGGGGTCGCTCAGTGTAAAGTCAGTCAATTATTACACATTCTCCCCCCACTCCCAAGCTTCAGTGCTGAAGACCAAACAAAGCAATACAAAACAAATCTTCAAGAACTCTGTTCTAAGGACTGAAAAGAAGGTCAAGGCGTGTTCCTTAGCTCACTCTTAAGTGTCCTTGTGACTTGGGGATTTATTTTGCAGTCAAAATGAGCCATGAGACCTGCATTATTTATTTATTTATTTAGCTTCATGTAATTACCAGGCCTACTAGATGAATTGAATCTAACTAGGGAAGATAGTTTTTAAAAATAACCTCCAATACCCGCTTGCTGATCCTTAAACCTGCCCTGTCAAGGAAGACAAGTCTTACTAGACAAATTTGGCTGTAGGATTTAGGGACTAGCTTCCACTGCTAATCTCACAAATTAAGATGCACAACTTTTTTTGATGGGAAGTTGTTCTCACCCCAAAAGTTCATGTCCTGGTCTTAATGTTTATGCCAGGCAATCTTGTTTTGGCCAAGTTGAGTTTTCTATTGTGAGTGTGCTAAAAAGCACCATATAGTTAATGAAGCACACTGAAGCACACTGGCCAAGGCAGGCAGTAAAGCCGTAAGAAATAAAACAATTTTCTTAAAAATAATTTCTGATTGTAATAATTGGAAGTTGCAGAATAAAATAGAGTTCTAATAATTCCAAATCCTTTCACAATTCTCCCCTTTCCATTTATTTTGTTACCCCATAACAAAATCTTTAATGGAAAGTTTAAAAATAAACAGCACAAGAACATATGTTTTAAATGAACTAAATTGGAGAGATTAGCCAGTAAATTAATTTGCAGTGGGTAATCATTTAAGGAAATTAAAATACTGCTTAACACAGTTCTGTATTTTACCAGTTTAAGCCTTCTTTTAAACCAATTAATATTGATGCCTTAGGAACACTTGAAGACAAACATGCTCAACTTGAGGAACAAAGCACCTGAATAATTTAAGTGGAGTTTTGCTGAGGTAAAGTAAAACATTCCATAAATGAAGTAGCTATTTAATTTTTAGGGAATGTTTGATTATTAAAATCTTGTATGCTTATTTTATGTTACACCAATAAAAATCTTCAATCTATTTTACTTACATGCTTTGTTTCCTTGACATAATTGGTATTGGAATTTTAGATAAATTTCTCCCCAAATTATATTAAAACCATGTTTAATTCTTATTACTGGCCAAAAAGTGCACGGGAATCTCTTGAAATCAGATAATTTTTTTTTTCATACAAATATTTTAGAATGTATGAGTGACTGTTTTTATTTTAATTCATAATAGCAAAAGTTTTTTTCATTTAGTTTACTTTAGTAAGACATAATACTCACCCACAAAAAAATAGTAAATAATATATTACCCTATGATTTCTAAATTACTTAGGAAAGTAAAGTCACTGAATTGGAATTAAAAGAGAACCGTATGTCCCAGCTTTAGAAACATAATTTTTTTCTTACTCGACACTTGGAAAAATAGTTCTCTCCTCTTTACCATTTAAAACCTATCTCCTCAAGTGCAAGATTGGAGTTGACTGGTGATCAATTTAAAGGATTTATAATCCGAAGTAATTGTGTGAGCTTGGCATCCAGGCCTGGCTCCCAGGTAATTCGCTTGGGCCTGAGAGGTCACTAACTGCCAGTTAAGATGGAATCTTTTTTCCAATTGGTAACAATGGGAAGGGGGCTAATCTTCCAGTAGCTGAAACTTTGTACCCGGCCCTTTATCTTGAGAATGCTAATCCTCAGCCTGAGGATTTGTCCCCGCAGTGTTGGCACCGAGATTTAAGGGAAGATACTTCGTTTTAAATGCCAGCCGTGGTCTTGCTTCCCACTCGACTTCGGCAACCCCATAGATTGTAATGTCAGCGACTGGGGACAAGAGGAACGGGGCTTTACAAGGTCTGTTAGCCAACTGAGTTACTTCGAGGGGTGGGGGGAAGGCAGCCCCAAGAACCACAAATCACCTACGGTGAAGATTCTCCAAAGTGGAACAAATTTCCAAACTCGCATTATCTCACACCCCTGCGGAAGAGACGGCCTCCACTTACCGGCTACCGGGAGAGAGCTACTGTCTCTGCGCCCCACCGCTTCCCGGGGAGATTTCCAGCGAGCCGAGGCGCAGGCTGCACCGCAAGCGCCTGAAAACCGAGCCCGAGAAGACTGCGGGGCTCCCGAGGGTGCCAAGTTCCGAGGGAGTCCACGGGTGCGCGGTGGCCGCAGGAATCTAGCCGTCACTGGCAGTTTCTTTCTGCTCCTCTCCAGCTTTCTCGCTGTCTCGCACTCTCTCTCTCCTCCCTCGCTCTCATCCCTCTCTCTTCCCTCAGCTCGGTCTCCGTGTGGGGAGTGACGTGACGTCAGCAGAGATTCCACCAAACTCCACTGCACAGTGGCGGGCGGGCGGGCAGCCGAGCCCGGCAGCGCGGCGGGCGTTCAAGGAGCGAGCAAAGCGTTCGGGCGAGCGCGGGGGGGAGCGGGCAGGGGCGACGAGAAGCGAGTCAGGGCTGGGAGGTGAGGCCGCCAGGCCGGAGAGTCAGGAGCCGGAGGAAAAGCCCCGAGAGCGAAAGAGGGGCAGGGAGCCGGGCAGGGCTCTGAGACGGGAGCAGAGGAGTAGCAGGCACAAGCAATCCCACTGTGGAAAGGAGGACAGGAGGGGAGGAAGGGGTGGAGGAGAAGAAAAAGGAATCTGCGCCGGACCGGGAGCTCTAATAATCAGAGGGGGAGGACCAGGGCGTCCGGGAGACGGGAACGTACTCCTGGGGAGCAAACCAGGACGGAGGAGAAGGAAGGGACAGGGAAAGTGGCCCAAGAAATGGAACAAAGGACAGAGTGCATGTGCTTGGGTTTGTTTGGGGCGAGGCATGTGGGGTGTGAGTATGAGAGTGCCTGTATGTGACCTTCTTGCAGGCCTGCAGGATTGAGAGAAGAGGTCACGGAAACGAGGGATGGCGGAGTGGGGGTGATGGGGACGTAAGGGGCTCACAGGAGGCTGGAGCGAAAGTAGGCGGAGTGGGGGGTGAGAGAGGATGACTGAAGAGAAATCTGGAAAAGTGGGGCGAGCGGGGGAAGGGTGGGGAAGAGGGTCGGGAGGGCGACAGCCGGGGGCGAGCGAGACTAGTTAACCAGAGGAGGCCGAGATGCCTGGCCCAGCACTGCCCGCCCGGACACCGCGCCCGAGGTCAAGGCGGGTGGACCAAGCACGCTGTCCCTGCGCAGGTGGGAATGGTAGCGCACTGACCAGCATACACGAAAGGATTGCGCTGGGCAAGCCTTGGGCGCTCATAGAGTCTAGAATTTCCTCTGCTGTACCTACACTCAACAAGTTCACCCCGGGTCACGGATATCTCATTTTTTAAAATGACGAGGTTAAGGTTCCTGGCGAGCATGGTATTAAATTGCAAAGGATGGTGGTGGGGGTGGGAAGGAAAGCTACCCTCAAACCCACATTTGCTCCTGAAAATCGAAGAGCACGTGAAGTTAGAGGAGTCATGTTCATTCGAAAAGTGTGCCTTACTTCTAAACCCTGATTTTCCGATTTCTTCACCGGAGCAAGGGCGTGTAGTTTGGTAGCCAGCAGGATATTTTTGCTCTGTCCTGCCTTCGGGTATAAGGACTATAAATATGATTCGTCTGGAAGGCTAGGTGTGAAGGCTTCTGCCAGGCATACTAGACCACGTTCTTTCAATTTCAAGGGCATCCTGTTAATGTATGTTTTTGGAAAGCCGCGGAAAGCAGTCATATCCTCCGGTTTGGTTTTCCCATCAATATTAATTTCTGCATAGGAACAACACTCTCCCAGGCCCGCCATTAAAGAGCCCTCTCCTTTGGTCTTCAATGGAGAATAAAGTTCCCTCTAAAAGTTGTATTGCTCTTCCTAAATCAGTATACCAGTTCTCTCAATTTTAGGAAAAGATAATGACTTGTTGGGAGAATCTGTGAGAAATACATGCATTACAAAAAACATGGTGTTTAAAATAACCCAGGTCACCACATAGGTGCTGGGCTTTCCCTACATTTGGGGGCTGTCTGGAACATGTTATGTGTTTTCTTGAATTACTCCGTGTTTTGAATTCATTTGAGTTAGCAGTAAAAACAGGCAAACAAACTTGCTCAATTTGTTTTGAGTGCTAAATCCCTTCACTTTGAAATAGCTAACAGTCGACAGATGGACTCATTTTATGGAAAGGGTTAGCCTCTTCAGCCACGAAAAAAACTGAGAGATCCACATTTTAGAGCCATTTCTAACTTCCACCTAACATCTATGAAAACTCGAACTTTCTCTCTTTACCTATTGGAAATTCAAGACAATTATATTTAAGGGAGAGAAAGGGGGGGGGATTCCCAAGTACTATTTTTATTTTTATTTCCCTTCTGTTCCTGAGAATTGTTATTTCTGGTTTTTGAAATCGTGCTGAATCAAGACAATCAAATTTCTTCAACAAGACCCACAACTGAAATCTAATGTCATAGCAAACCAGAGAATGTAGTCAGAGAAAGACATTTTCATCTCTCTCCATCATCGAATTTTCTGTCTCCCTATCCCCTGAGTATTGGGTTAATGCCTTCCCCCCTTTTTTTCTTTTCATTTTATAGAGATTAAGAGACGCTCATAGCAGAACGACCTCCATTCATCTGGTGGCGAGGATGAGGAATCTCATGGAAAAGTGGGAAAAGAGTGAGAAAAATCAGAGACAGGAAGATTCAGAGACTCGCGGAGAGACACGGGAAAGAGAAAGGGGTAGCGCTGGAGTGACGCGCAGATAAGCGCGTGCAACCCCCTCCCCCTTTCAAGATTCAGAGGTTTGCAAACCCGGGCAGGGATGAAGGGGCTCCTGGAAGCTCACGTTCCCCTCACCCCACCTTCTGTCTGGAGTCTCGTCCGCCGGGGGCCGGTTAACCCCAGTCCCGGCCGCCTCAGACATCGCGCTGAGCTTTTGGGTCTTCGCCTCGCCCAGCGCCAGTGCAGCTGAAGTGAGCAGCTGGTGGGAAATGCTAATGGCTCCTGGAGAAATAGAAGATACAGAATGATTCTCATTCCCTCCTCGAGTGTGTGGAAGGAGCTGGACATACGTTTCACGCTCCTAATCCTTCTTTTACATTTTTAGTCATACTCCTATTAAACAACTAATTAATGCCCAGAACCACTAGGGAATATATTAGGCATGCAGCGGAGAGGCAGGGTGCTGGGGGGCTACAAACCATCGAGCTGATTTAAGACATGGATTTCAGGTTTTTCCCTCGTCAGAGCAGAAATGGAAGAGTGGGCCGTGGCGATTGTATTTAGATTCCGATTACTTCAAATTAGAAGGGGGTGGAGGGAGCGTCCAAGCAAAGCAGCAATTCCCTGCCCTGCAGATGTAAACAAGATTGTAGCATCAAAGGTACCAGCTCCTTAAGGGCCAGATCGCCTGGGCTGGGAGCCTGGGGGTGGGGAGACACTGACCTTATGTATCTGTGAATTTCAAGGATGTTACACTTTTACGTAAACAACTCCGGTGGATCTTCTGGTAATCCCCAGTGAGACTCACTGTTCTAGAATATCTCAAATTTTTGTTTTCCCCGGAAGAATACATTCTCTTTATGTTTCCAAAATTTTAAGCTATGTCTAAAGATAATAACCTTCCAATAAGCCAGTGCACTGGATCATTTCCCACAGTCCTTTTTTTCCCCTGTCTTTTTGGTTATCTAATTTAATGTGTGGGAGGACACAGGGAATTAAACATAACCCCCTCCCCCCATCAACATAAGAAGAGCGGTGCTGGCTAAATGGGTTCAGAGAATTTTTAGGGAGATTCTGAGTTATACCCCTCCCTCTAATATTTTGAAGCAGGTGACAACTGTTAGTACAGGAATCAAGTTGTGGAGCTTGGGGAGGACATACAATTTTGTGATTAAAGCGGGGCAAACCCGAGAACGAATGTGGAGTGACCTCCACCAACTCACTCTCACCCAAAAGTCAGCATTTGGGAAAGGTACAGTATTATTTTAGAGCCCGCCACAACGAGGTGCGTGCTATCATTTACTTTCTTCACTCTGGATTATGATCTCAACCCTGGCAAGCATTTCCCCAGCTCCTTATCTGACAACAAGCTGAGTATGTAAATACCAATGGCTAGAGATGTTTAACTGCCTCAAACATTATTGATTTGTTGGCTGTTCTAAAATTTCTCCCTAGTCCAGGTCCGGTTTCCGAATTGTCCATTCGGGCGCTTTGATCTGTGTCCTCAATGCTACCATACAGTCATTGTTTTTTTAATTTTGTTTTTTTTTAAAGGCATTAAGATGAACCAATTGATTTGCATATAAATTAAAATTATTGTGCGTTGCCTATTCCGGTGTTTTATAATCATTTCGAAATTAGTACTTAACCACTCGAGCTAAAAGAATATATAAATGTCTGTATTGACTCACTAATGAATTACCTAATTAAAACATCCCGGGGATATTGGGCTCTGGAAAGATTGTTAAATCGAGACATACTCGGGGAGGGATGAATATTGGAAGGGTAACAGAGCGGAGTCTGGAACTCAGAACGGAGTTTCCGGTGATTCCGAGCGTTAATTTTGGAGCATTGATTCTTTCCTGTTGTTAATGATTTTGTGCTTGCTTGTAAATAAATGAAAGAGCAGGAGCGCTCTGATGGCGGCGGTCGCTCAGGCCCTTTGCTCTGGCAGAGACCGTTGGGGTATAAGCCCGCAGCGTTAAATCGCGGGAGAAGCTGGGCCGGGCCCGGAGGTGTGCGGCCCCCCTGAAAGCCTGGCCAGTCTTCCCCTCTCCTCCTGCCTCGCCGGCCGGCGGACGAGCTGCGGCCGCGCTTTCTCGGCGCGCGCGGGGAGCGGGAACTGGAGCCGACATTTAATAGATATGCTAACTGAGCACTTACCTTCGTCCTGAGAATAGGAATAAAAGGTAGCTCTTCTTAAGAGAGGCGGTGCAAAGGCACGCTAGGAGTTCAAACACGGCTGGCGGCGGGAAATCTGTAGCCTGGGGGCTCGCCAACAACCCCTTTCATTTCAAGCACTTATTGATTTGCTGTTGTCATCTTTGGCGACGCAGAAGGACACTTGAAAGAATTTCTGATGGGGCTCTGATCTGAGAAAGAAGGTGACCTGCCCAGGCTCTCACCAAATTCTTAATTACCACATCAACTGCTTTTTTTTATCCCCCACCTCACCTCCTTCCCCCATGGCAACTGAGTTTGCTTATTCTTAACTTTTTAATTATTCAGAAACTTACTTTCCTCTCATTGGCTTCCCTTTTGTAGCGATTTTCTATTCTTATCTTCCTCTACCCCCTTCCACGGTTAAGGTCTGTATATTGATCCCTCTGACCTTTGGCACATCTGGGCCTTCCGAAATCTCTGTCTTTTTAGATTTGAGGATGGAAGACTCCCCCCTCTCCACAGTGTGCACACACTCAGAGATACCAAGACTTACACAGACTGCCCTCCAACCCAGGGGATCTAACAGATGTTCCCTTTTCAGTTGTCTCTTGAAATCTGAAATGCCTGCCTGATTTTTAACTTGGATACCCACTCTTTTGCCCATTCCATTTGCAAAGCAGTTTGAACATGTGTGCAGCTGGGCCCACAGCATCTCTACCTGCATTCTTTACCAAACTGTGAATCAAGAGAAACTAATGTAGTGGATATAGATTGCATCAGGATTTAGAATCCCCAATTTCAGGATTTCTCAATCAGCCCTGGCCGTAGTCTGCACTGAGTCATCGCAAGTGGGAGGCCCACAGGTAATGCCACAGTAAAAAGCAGAATAATTTCAGGATCATTTCATTCAAATGCAAATTATGTCTTAGGGTTTGTTTTGTAACCGCCTAGTTTTAGTACAAGCAGAATTAGGCAGGAAAGGATATGTCAACATGGTTATTGGCATTAGGGAGAGTAAATATCTTGGGATCATCAGTGAAAAGAAGACCCCCAATGTCTACAGTGGTTTAGCTTCATTTATAATAGTGGGAATTAAGACACAAGCTACTTTATCTATTTCATGTAGTTTGACCAATCTAAGTTTTCATTATTAAGTAGCTATACAGAGGGGCACCTGGGTGGTTCAGTTATTGGACGTCTGCCTCAGCTCTGGTCATAGTCTCAGGGTCCTGGGATCAAGCCCCATATTGGGCTCCCTGCCAGCGGGAAGCCTGCTTCTCCTTCTCCCACTCCCACTGCTTGTGTTCTCTCTCTCACTGTGTCTCTTTCTGTCAAATAAATAAAATCTTTTTTAAAAAAGTAGCTCTACAGAATTTAATTTCTGATGGCAACTTCAGAAAGTAAAGCCACAGAGACACCCTGAACTGGGTAAACCCCTTAAGCTGACAGTTTCTGTAAGTTCAGGAGTATAGTATTGGTTCTGTTTTGGTTTTGGATAAACTGTGAGGGTTTGCAAATCTTTACCAGACTCGACATCATTGTCTATCTACATTGTTATAGGAAAAGCTCAACCTTTTTTTTTTTTTAAGATTTTATTTATTTATCTGATAGACAGAGATCACAAGTAGGCAGAGAAGCAGGCAGAGAGTGAGGAGGAAGCAGGCTCCCTGCCGAGCAGAGAGCCCCATGCGCGGCTCCATCGCAGGACCCTGTGATTATGATCTGAGCCAAAGGCAGAGGCTTTAACACACTGTGCCACCCAGGCGCCCCCCACTTTAAAAAAAATATTTTATTTATTTATTTGACAGACAGAGATCACAAGTCAACAGGCAGATGGAGAGGAGGAAGCAAGCTCCCTCCTGAGCAGAGAGCCCTACGTGGGGCTTGATCCCAGGACCCTGAGACCATGACCTGAGCCAAAGGCAGAGGATTTAACCCACTGAGCACCCCAAAAGTTCAACTTTCTGAGCTGATTTCAAAATGGTCTTTCTGCCAGCATAATCTTGATTTTCAAATAATAACAAAAACAATTTAGTTTAATATACAGCTCCCAATTTTCACTTCAGAACTTCCATTTTGATTGTTACAAGTAATAGTTTGTAGTACTATATCTGTTCCCTTTACTTTTGGGGGAAATGGGTTGGGTTTCATCATCACCACCATCTCAAACAACAAAATTGAAAAGATAAGTTTTTCTTGTCTCATAACTGGTGCTTGAAATGCTTGACTCCACATCATCCCATAAATGTACCTGGTAAACTTTCTGGGAATTCCTAGCAAGAGTTTGCAGCAACTGGCACGGCTTCTCTCACAGAAAGTATTCTCTTTGATGGGCTCTCATTTGTGGAGGAATGGACTTTGAGGGAGGAGACTTTGGAAGTTATTGCTGAAACTAGCCAGAGTGAGTGAACTGACTGATGCTGTGGTCAGATCTCCCACCCTGGGTCTCGCCTTAATTAAAGCCTGCCTCCCCCACTGTGGGATCCCGAAGCACTTGAAGGATGTGTCGATTCTCCCACTGTGGTCTTCACCGTGTGGTTTTATATAGAAAGTCTCTGGTTCAATGATGTTTTGTAGTTGCAGGTCTCTTACTTATTATCATAATCTCCGCGTTTAGGTTTTGGTGTATTTAGGTGAAGGCTGCTCTGTTCATAAGCTGTAGCACACAGAAGAGATGGGCCAAGAGAAGACCTGTCAAAACTCAGATTCAGATGTGTTTAAATGGCTCTGACTGTGTTAAAGTCTGGCCAGGCTTGGAGCTCTCCCAAATTTGTACTCTAAACTTCATGTGGACCATGAGGGAAAGCCTCTGGCTAATGAGGTATGATGAAGTCTGGGTTTAAGAAATAATAGCATTTGTATCGAGGACAAAGTAAAGATAGGAAACTTGGTATACACATTGTGGATCTACATTAGTAATAATGGTAATAATGAGTATCTATAGGGTGCTTAGTTTGTTTAGCAATCATGCTAAACAGTTTTATATTGATCATCATGTTTATTCTTTACATCAACGTTATAAGGTAGGCACTGTCACTTTACAAATAGGGGCAGTAAGATTTGGGGTGATTATGTCACTGGCCCATGGTCACCTAGCTTTTAACCACTGGAGTGCAGAGTGAGTGGAAATTACTTCAGATCACATAGACGTTAAGTGGCACAGTGGGAATTTGAATCTAGATCTATCTCCGAAGTGCCAAATGTTAATTAGCACACTGAACGGATGGCGACCATAACGAGGGTTAGAATCCTCTGGGGGAAAGAAATAGAGAACTTCCATGTAGAACATTTGAAAACACAAAAGGAAAATGCAAAGATAAGAAAAGCAAATATATTACATGGGGGACGGAGAAAGTCAGAAACGTTTTCTGTGCTAGAGAGGTGGGAAAAAGAAACGATTGAATTGAAGAGAACAGAAAAACCAATCTCTACTATTTGTCCTGTGCAGGTCATTCTAGGAAAGAGAAAGATAAGTTCAGGGATATTTCTGAACAGTAGGAATATTAGTGCTCAGATTGTCAGGTTGACCTAAGCCTAGCATATGATCTCAGAAAACTGGTTTACAAGAACTCTTTCCTATATATTCCAAGGGAGAAAAAAAATGTTGAAATTGAAGTTTGAGTAGTTTTATCCTAAAACCAAAGAGAAATGCAAGTAAGGACTGAGTAATAGGGACATCCACATTGCAAGAACATGCACATGGAGTGGGGCAGGGTAATGTAGAAAAACCTGTTAGGAATCTGGTTATTGGTGCTAAACCACACCAAACTCAAGGGAGAAATGAGATTTTACCTATCATTACCCACCTTACCTATCATTATATTACTTACCTACCTGTCCAGTTTACACCCTAATACCTTTATTACTGCAGTAAAATCATTTTAAGGACGTTGACTCCCTGTGCTGAAGAAGAAACCTTGGGCAGATGCGAGTCAGGAGACAAATGAGGGGGAAAGGTAATGATCTCAAGGACACAGTCATCTGTGGGCACCAGTGCAGGTCCATAGACTGGTTGTGTGGCAGAATGTGAGCCACGAGAGAAGGCCAGTGAGCCATCTACAAGGTCCGTTTCATCACAGCAGAATGCATACTGGCCTACAAGGTTGTTCCCAATTCAAGTTTGTTCCATTATCAAAAGTGACTTAAAATGGGCTCATTGTAACCTTTTCCAGAAGGGATAGATAAATGTAAGTGTATGTGTGGCTTCCCAATTTTAAGAAGCACAGGAGAAGAAGAAGATGAGTAGATGAGTACAGTTAGATGAGTAGAGTTTCCTGTTTCCTGGTGAAAATTCTCTCATTCCTTTGATCTGTGTGTAAAGGAAGGTGAAGTGAGGAGTGGTCCATCTAATGAAAACCGGTAGCTGAGTTTATTTCAAAGGGGATCCCCACCTGTGCTGTCACAGAAATCCAGACTATCCCTTGCAAATTTTGTGATAGAGTTTGAGGGCAAGCATAGTCTTATTTTCCATTTCTATCTTGTGGGTCTCTTAGTCAGCATTTTTCTAAATGGGCAAGAGAAATTAGGATCCGTAGACAGCAAGAACTGGAAAGGATCTAGAGGGTGACCTCCTCAGCTTACATTTCAAATTACTCCCAGAAATATAGCCAGTCACCCTTTTTAGCAAAGGACCTCCTAAGGTCCCTTCACAATGCATTTTGATGCTTGATTGTTGTATATACACTGCATCTCTATTTTTTTTGTTTTTAAATTTTTATTAACATATAATGTATTATTGGCCCCAGGGGTACAAGTCTGTGAATCACCAGGTTTACATACTTCACAGTACTCACCAGAGCACACACCTTCCCCAATGTCCATAACCCCACCACCCTCTCCCTACCACACTGCATCTCTATTGGCTGAACTCCAGTTACTGAAGAAAATCATGTCCTATCAAAAAGCTCCAATTAATAGAGGGCATTTCTCCCAGAGTCTTTCAAATATTTCCTATGTGTTTTACCCTCAAAAAAAAAAAAAAAAAAAAAAAAAAAACCAAAACGACATGAAATATTATTAGCCTCATTTAACCAATGGAAAATAGTGTCCTAGAGACTTTTAAAGACTGATCTTCAGTTATGCAGCATGACCCTGTGAGAACTAAATTGAAAACAAGGTCCGAGAATTCTACGTTCAAGGCTGTCCTAGCAGACCTGCCACTTCTTGGGGCTAGTTATTATCTTTCCGTCTGAGAAAAGTGCACATTTGATTGTAACTCTATCTGTCCTTCTGTTTGTTGGCCTGTGAGTAGTTTATCTTTTAATCCATCAGTTTATCTCCTTGCTAGTTTTCTAATACACCATAAGTTAACCAATGTTGATAAAATTTCACCCTTACCATGAAAGCTACTTGAGCAGGTTGAAAGCTAATTGAGCTGGTTGAGATGGTTGTCATATTTTTCAAATATTACCTGTAACTAACACTGCTGCTACTGTTCAAATGCCATGATTTCATACTTATCTGGAAATTGTATGCATACCACACCTTTTGTCTCGAGGGTGCTGCCTCCGCTCATTAGCGCTTCTGATATTTAACACTGTCTCTTGGGAGGATGGTGATCATTTTGTCTCTGTCACTCGTGAGGTTATAAAAACTGCCTTTCTGCTCAGCAGTGTGTTTTCTCACAGGTATGTTCAGTACGTTTCCTGAAGTCTGATTTCAAGAAACTGAAATCACTGATTCACTGAAAGATGTTTATACGTCCTGAAAGAACATGTTGGAGTAATCCCGGAGCAAGTATGATTTTCCATTATTGTCCTTATCTGTGTGTAAATGTCTATCTCCTTTCAAATCCACGTAGTCCAACATTTTTTGCTAGACATGTGAAAAAGTTCTCTTTCCTGAATGTAATGTATGAATCAGAAACAATAGGATTCTTACTCTTTGTTTTTTTTGTTGTTTTTTTTTTGACGTTTGCTCTCCTCTGTTTGCTCTCCTCATTCTCCCCTGAAATATCAACTTTATTTTCTAAGAGATGTATTTATGGAGAACATTTTGTACTCTTTTTTTAAGTTAATTTTTTTTTAAGATTTTATTTATTTATTTGATAGAGAGAGATCACAAGTAGACAGAGAGGCAGGCAGAGAGAGAGGAAGGGAAGCAGGCTCCCTGCTGAGCAGAGAGCCCGATGCAGGACTCAATCCCAGGACCCTGAGATCATGACCTGAGCCGAAGGCAGAGGCTTTAATCCACTGAGCCACCCAGGCGCCCTATGTTAAATTTTTAAAAATTTATTTATTTGACACAGAGAGAGAGAGAGAGCACAAGCAGTGAGAGCAGCAGGCAGAGGGAGAAGCAGGCTCCCCACTGAGCAGGAAGCCTGATGTGGGGCTAGATCCCAGGACCCTCATAACTGGAGCTAAAGACAGATGCCCAACTGGCTGAGCCACCCAGGCATCCCAACATTTTGTATTCTTTCCCTCTCCCATTGGAGAGCAGCTGCTAATTGTAGGCATTAAAGCTGTATCCTGTAGTTTTTTATCTTTTTCACTACAGTTGACAACTCATCCCTTTTTTCCAAAAGCATTAATGTCATTCTACTGGTTTCTGATTTACAAAAATCAAATAGGATCTGCAAAAGTCAGTAAGAAAGAAAGAATGCTTTTTATCTTGAAATATTTATTTATTGTCTTCTTATGTGTTAAAAGGGCATACACAAATCATAAATGCTTTCCTTATTCTCTACCTTTGCCAAGTGCACATGAATGTGTTGAATAGAGGGGGAAAAAAATCAAGAAAGGAAAAGGAATGACAGAACTAAAATGAGAAGAAAAAGGCAGACTCAAGGTCTAGAATTGCGGTTCAACCAGATGATTCAGTTAATTTAGTAGATTTACCTTGCAGTAGTGTGTGAAGCTGAGTTCTGGGTGATAGAAACAATATTTCTAGATCTTCAATGAGCATAAACTGAATTAAAAAAAAAGGCTAACCAAATCTTTTAATTATATGCAAATGATCACCGAAAAAGGAAAGAAAAAAGGGATGGTTGTGCTGATGTGGTAGGATGCGGGGCTGGGGAAGATGAGAGAGTAGGGAGCAGAATGGTTTGCAGATTGACTTTAGAAGACTGTTCTTTGAAGCTTTTGTTGCCCAGATTGAATTTAAAGAATATTATATTTTTAAATTGAAAATTTACTTTTAACCACAGGTGAAGTTAACTTCTCACCTCCCCAATCATTTTGTTATAATGATTTATATTGTAAGAAATACTGTGATTTAGCTTTAATGTTGCTCTCTTAGTTTTTTCCTTTAAACATATCTTTAGGAAGTTTGGAAAAACTGGGCAAGAACATTATCTCCAGGACCCTCCAAGGATTATTTCATCGAAAAACTCTAAACCAGTCAGTGAGCTTCTCCTGATCAGAGTCAAATCCTGACACCAAGGACTTGAAGGAATGCAAGGGTGAGGATTTAAATCAGGTTCAAGGCTGCTCTCACTTTGCTTTACCACCAAACCAGCAACCAGGAATCTCCCACAGGTAAGGACATTTGTGAGAGTTCCTCAAAAGAGGCTACATCCTAGAAGTTCCAAGTTGGCTGGTCATACAACTCATGTAGACTGAGGAGCCTGCTAGGATGGAGGAACTGGAGCCACAATTGCTGGAGTAGAAACAACGGAGCCCTCCAATTATCCCTCTATTACTGCCTGATAAAGTCCTTGCTGCCCCCCAGGAACCTACTTCTATATTCTATTTATTACTGAGTCATTGGCCTCTGCCAGCTTGTCTATGACCTATAGATAGTGAAAGACAAAGACATAATATGTGGAGTTGAGGAATAGGTAGAAACAACAAAAAACAACATTTCTTTGTGGATTGCAAACATTTAATAATCTCTAAGATGATGAATTACTGATTTGGGTAAATTTCATTGATTTTAATTGATTTCATATGTCTGATTTCCTACCAGATATCTGAAAACTATGACACTGATACGAATCTAGACCTTCAAAACAACTGATAACCAAGGGGACTATGATATAGTAGTTACAAATTTTTTTTTTAAAACTATTCGGTGTTAGTTGATAAACATTACTGTTGAGCTGAAAAAATATCCCATTGTTTTAGAAGTCATTGATTGTGGTTTTCATTTTTATTTTGAACAATGGATTTTTTTTGAGGGTTTATTCTTGTCAGATTTTTATTCTTTATATTTGGTTCATACCTATTTTAAAAAAGCTTATAACAAGTCATCATAAGCTAAATCAGAGCTACTTACTTAGAAGTAAAATAATTAAGCTTTATGATAGTGTTTTGTTTTATTTAATTTTCCACCCTTTTTAATGAAGAAAGACAGTTTAAAAGAGTCTTGTAATTATGAATATATTCTATCTATATTGTTTTCCAGATATAGAGAAATTAGTACTGTATTTCTTTTTTTTAAAACATTCTAGATTTTTTTCTAAGATTTTATTTAATTATTTGACAGTTAGAGATCACAAGTAGGCAGAGAGGCAGGCAGAGAGAGAGGGGAGGAAGCAGGCTCCCTGCTGAGCAGAGAGCCTGATGTGGGGCTCCATCCCAGGACCCTGAGATTATGACCTGAGCTGAAGGCAGAGGCTTTCACCCACTGAGCCACCCAGGCGCCCCAGTATTATATTTCAATATTCCCAATAGGAGGTCCATGTAAAGCATTACGATTTTAGATAGGTCACCCTGTATAAATGTGTGGATAAATATTTATGCACATATATACATATTCTGTATATCAACATTTCCTGTAAGTTCTATCTGCTTATAATTTTGACAACCAAAACAAATAAAGAATAGGATAAATAATAACCTCTCCAACTTATATAGAGAACTGAAATGTAAATCCTTTAAATACTTCTAATTTATTTACCAAAGATGTTTTCTCATTCCGTAGTGAGCTCAGGAAGACCTTAAGCTCTGGCACCAAGTTTAGCAGCACACTAAATTCGCTATAGGATAATACTTAAAACGTAAAAACAACGCTTTATATTTTTACGAAGTGTGCTCTGAACTGTTGATGAATTGTTAAGAATAAGCAATTCAGTTCAGACTCTCCCTGCCTCTCCTACCCCTAATCTCCTCATTCATAGAGGTGATTTTCCTATAATAGTAATAGCTAGTTAGAATATATTTAATAAAGGATTGACTCTTAATTTAAATAAGAGCAAAGTCCCCATGGTAAGATTCTTAGTAAGGGTTATGAGGGAGCTTTTTATTTTTTCTCCCCAAGAATACCTTGGCATGGTTACACATAATTAAAAAAGTATATGGCTTTATCTGAAGCTGACTCTTCTTTGGAATAATGTTGGTAAGAGTTAATGAAAACCTCCTTGCCTCAGACCAATTAAAAAAAATAAGTGACATAGCATGAAATGACGCACTAAAATATTTTTAGATGATATATCCTGTGCCAGTTCTAATCACTAGATAGTTTTGGCCCTGGGAAGGTAAAAATAATCCGTTTTCATTCATCTAGTACTTGATGTCAGAAGGACTGGCTAATTATGTTACTGTATTGAAACTGTATTGAAAATACAACAAATTTAGAATTTATGAAAAAATTTTTTCCTTATGAATGCAGTGTTCCATATAAACATTAATTGGTCTGAATTATATTCAGTATCTTTTGCCACTTGCTTTTTTTTTTTTTTTTTTTTTTTTTAAGATTTTATTTATTTATTTGACAGAGAGAAATCACAAGTAGTCGGAGAAGCAGGCAGAGAGAGAGAGAGGGAAGCAGGCTCTGAGCAGAGAGCCCGATGCGGGACTCGATCCCAGGACCCTGAGATCATGACCTGAGCCGAAGGCAGCGGCTTAACCCACTGAGCCACCCAGGCGCCCGCCACTTGCTTTTTAAATGTATTTATATGGGGCGTCCAGGTGGCTCAGTTGTTAGGCTTCTGCCTTCGGCTCAGGTCATGATCTCAGGATCCTGGGATCGAGCCTTGCATTGGGCTTCCTGCTTGGCAGGGAGCCTGCTTCTCCCTCTCCCACTCTCCCTTCTTGTGTCCCCCCTTTCACTGTGTGTGTCTCTCTGTCAAAAAAATAAATAAAATCTTTAAAAAAATAAATGTATTTATATGAAAAGAAACAAGAAATCTGATTTATTGTCCTCTTGGATAAGAGCTGTGGGGAAGGTTTGGGCATTAAAAAACTTATCAGATATTAACACGACCTAAGTTTCTTTCAGAAAACATTCATTATACGTCTTGATATCTTGGGGGAAAAGGAAATGGTCTCAATAAGCAAATGTGGGGAAGGTGAATGTGACAAGCTATAGGCTTCTTATTCTTATGAATATGTATTGTCATTATTTTATTTAAATCATAACAGATTAGAATGAGTTTCTAGCTCTCAGACTGACTTCATAAGCAAGAGGGGAGTCTATGTGCTACTGCATTTAGTCCTTGTGTGCGGTTCTAAAATATCAAACGGAGAGTCCTCTTTTGGGTCAACCAGGGTCCGAGTTTCATTTCAGAGGACTTCAGAATCTGCTTCTCTGCTCCCACACCCTGAGCTGTCACCTTCTTGCTCACATCCAAACATTCCACAATTAGAGACAAAATAACTGGAAGTCTGCTACAGGTAGCATTTTGGTATAATTTCAGATTGTCCAATAAACATGGATAAATGACAAATTCCTTGCCTGGAAGGGTTACCATGAAGAGGGAAAAGACAAGTTCAGGCAAGCAGGTGAAAGTGAACTTCAAACACTTTACAGCTTTGTTTAAGGTCAGATCTGTTTACTCTCTCCTGGGCAGGGCAAACAGAAGGAAACAGCACATGCTGGGCAGCTGCCTCTGAATGACTTCCATACCTTCTCCACTCGGTGTTCTCACTATTTCCTCCATGGCATTCTTGTGGTTTCCCCCATTTTCCACATTTCCCCCATCTCCCCCATTTCCCACAGATCCGGGAAGGCTAAATGACTTTTTCAAGATCTCACAGAATTGGGATCCCTTTCAGATTGAACTAAATCTCCAGAATGCATGCATTTTCTTTTCCAGCACACTGTCTCCCCAGCTTGGAACAAAATCAGGTATGCCTAGGGAAAGCCAGGCAGCTTTGCCTCCGATTAGTTATCCTAAGTCTTTTCTTCTTGCCCTTCTTCCTCCCACTCCCTCTCCTCCTCTTCTTCTTTCTTTTCTTTTGGGTAAGAGAGATTTTGTGTAAAACAGTTTAATTTTGTGGGGGCTTGTTGATTTTAACATTACCGAGATTCCGGTGATTGTTTTAGTTAGTGCAATAGCTTAGGTATTGATGTACCGAGGCCTCTTCCTTTTCCTGGCACAGAGAAGGCAGTCAGAGCATTTGCTGAATGAGAACATTACTTTTGTCTGTATTTTTTAGCAGTGTGCATGTGTGGAATTTCTTGTAGGATCATAAGATGTTGAGATTGGAAGACACTCAAGGAGCATCCAAACAACCTCTCTTTTACAGATTAGAAAACTGAGGCCCTGAAAGCGTAAATGAATCATCTAAGATCACACTCCTGGTTGTTAAAATTGTTGGGACAGGTCCCCAGTGCTCTTTTCTGGGAGGCTATTTGGAGCATTGCTGTATGATCTCTCATTTTAGTATTTTTCTCGATGAGGTGGCTGGGGGATGGGAGGGAAGGGGCGAGGTTCTAAAATAGTGTACTCCTCCATTTATTTTCCCATTTTTATCCCCACTTGTTCCTCTGTTGGAATATAGTAGGCTGAATGGTTGTCCCCTGAAATATATGGCTCCATCTTAACCCCTGGAAGCTGTGAATGTCAATTTTAGTTGGAAAAAATGGTCTTTGCAGATGTAATTAAGTTAAAAAAAAAATCTGGAGATGATGAAATCATCCTTGATTATCTGGGTAGATCCTTAGGCTAATAAAGTGGCTTTGTCAGAAAGGCAGAAAATAAACAAACAAACCTGAAACTGAGTGAAGAGGAGAAGACATAGCGGAGAATTTGGTATGAACATGGAGACAGAGATTGGAGTGGTGTGGCCAGAAGCCAAGGAAGCAAAGGAATGCATACAGCTTCCAGAAGCTGGGAGAGGTGAGGAAGGATCCTCTGCTAGAGCCTCTGGAGGGGTATGTATGGTCTTGCCAATACCTTGGTTTCTGACTTTCAGTTCTGAAACTGTGAGAAAATAAATTTCTGTTCAAGCCATGTGATAATTTGTTATAGCAGCCACAGGAAACTAATACAATGAAGGGAAGAACTGGTATTATAAAACTGATGTTATACACACACACACGTATTTTACATATATGAATATATTTTACATATATTTAAAAATATATATCCCATCAGAGAACTGATGTCTTTTCTGTCATTTTTTTAAAAAAGATTTTTATTTATTCATTTGATAGACAGATATCACAAGCAGGCGGAGAGACAGGCAGAGAGAGAGAGAGAGAGAGGAGGAAGCAGGCTCCCCACTGAGCAGAGAGCCTGATGTGGGGCTCGATCCCAGGAACCTGGGATCATGACCTGAGCCGAAGGCAGAGGCTTAACCCACTGAGACACCCAGGCACCCCCTTTTCTGTCATTTCTGACTTCATAGACTCTCAGGGTGTCTGGTGGTGGCAGTGGACAGTTGAAGAGTTTCAAGGACAAGTGAATGTTCTCATTCTATAGCAATAGATAAATCAACCTTTTGGCAAATGATAGGGATTTTATAAGAAAATTTCCCCCTCAAAAAGCTTGGGAACATCAAGTCAAATAAAGTGAAGGTATGAGAAAGGCGACCATTTCCTGTTTTGTGTTTACAGTCTCAATCTTGGTGGCCTCACCACTGCCTCCTGGACACCTGTAAGCCCTTCTCACTGAGCTCCCCAGCCTGGGAACTGTCTTTCCTTCTTCTCACCCTTCTCCAACCCATCTCCTTTCCTCAGGAATCTTTTCCTAGAGCTAATCCCCACCTTCATGTTAATATGTTGCAAGGAGATAAAGGCTGATTGTAACTTCGTTGTAATCATGCTTATTTTTTTACAACAGGTTTTGGATGCATTAACCCCCAACAGAGAAGTCAGTGGGGACTTCCTGCAGGTTCCACACCAGCCTAAGGGGGAAACATTTTGAAGAGAGAACAATTCCTCCTGTCCTTCCTGTCATACACATTGAGGCCAGCCCAGTTCAGAGTAGCACTGTGTGTCCGGATTTTCTTAGCCGTGGCTGTATTGGGAATAGAATCCCTAAACATAGAAGAAAAGAAACTCTTCCATCTGGGCTGGACGATCTATGAATTTTTATAGGTGATATAATGTTGCTTTTTCTCCCAGTGAGCCTTCTATTTGGATATAATTTTCTTTTCTCTCATTCAGTTACTTAACCTTTCTGTGCCTCAGATTCCTCATCTGTAAAATGGAGATGACAATGGTACTTTCCTTATAGAAAAACCTTGTTATGAGGCTCAAATGAGTTAATCTACATAAAGCCTTTAGAGTAGTACCTAGCACACAGTGATAACTCAATAAATGTAAGCTATTAGTATTTCTTAAAGAGAAATATCTCCTTTGATTCCTGCTTTCTGTGAGGAGTGATCATCTCTATGTACTCCAAACCTTTAGACCAATTCCTTCCTCCTCTGATGATGTGGTTGCCTAGTGATATCCGTTACTCAAATTTCCTTGATTGTGGGAACTATTCTATTAAAAGTCTTCAGCGTGAGGGGGGCTGGTATCTTTCCTTTCACTCTCCACTTGGAGCAGTGGAGACAGTGACCGGGGTAAGTGCATCTTTCTCATGGTCTCACATTTTCCTTCAGGTGGGCTGTTCTGAAAACAAGGCTGAACGCTGGGAACGAACAAACTCATTTTGTTCTCACAGTAAGCTAAGTCATCTTACCGAGTCTGCATCAGTAACAAAGTTGGTATTTTTGGTCATTAGCTGACTCTTTTGTCTTACTCCTTGGTTTAGCACTCAAGTTGAGAGCCCTCAGAAAAACCAACGTGATTAATATTGTCAGGAAAATCTTAGGCCAAGGTGGATGGGGTCTTGTTTGAGGGGAAAAAAATCCGTGTCTCAGTATGTACTTCAAGTGCTTCTCAGCGTTTGAGGGCACAGTGCAAGGCTGAGGAGCCATGCTTCCCTCTTCTGCCAATTCCTCCACAGAGCTAACTTGTTCTCTTGTCTTTCCAAAACTTGCTAACTTAATCAGCAGTGAAAGAACAACTGAGGTCACTCCTTATTTAAGCCTGTGTGCGCCCCTGAAAGAAGCCTTTAAAGACACACCAACAATTCCATGCTGTGGAATGAGAAAACCGTGCAGTGGAGGGATCACAAACAGAAGATTTTTATTCCTGAGCAAGCAAAATGAAAATTCAGCAAACAAATCAAAGAATCAAGATAAAGACCCAAAAGATGAAATGGGAACACGAACAATATAACAATGAACATAAAACAAAATCCTCTCAACACTCTGGCAATTACACTGGCCCTGTGGTGAGTCAGAGTCCGCAAAATACTCCTAGAGGAAAGTGTTCATTCTTGTAGAAATATGAACATCTTGCATCTGTATATTACATTGTCCTGAACCAAATGCCCTCACATCTGTTTCCTTATATGATTTTTATCTGAACTCTGTGGTGTTTGTAGGGGATTTGCTACCCTTATTATAGATGTGAGGAAAAAAGGACATTCGGGACGGAAAAAAATCATCTGACCTACAGCTGGTCAGATGATGTGTGCTTGATCCACGAGAGGGCTGTTCTCTTTAATCACACAACCATTTTTTTACCACTTTGGGTGATGGCTGGAATGGTACTTAAGCTATTTTTCCATTATTTTTATTTTTAAAATTTTAATTAATTTATTTTTAAAAAGATTTAAAAATAAATATTTATTTATTTGACAGACAGCGAGAGTACAAGTAGGCAGAGCAGCAGGCAGAGGGAGAGGGAGAAGCAGGCTCCCCACTGAGCAGAGACCCTGGAGTGTGGCTCAAGCGCAGGGCCCTGGGATTATGACTTGAGCCAAAGGCAGCCGCTTAACTGACTGAGCCACCCAGTTGTTCCTACTTTTTCTTTTTTATGAAATCTGCCTTCCAAATTATGACACTGAAAAACATCTTTCATTCTCTACCGCTTGGGAAACACATGAATTTTTCTCCCAGTGCCTGCATTCAGAGGATTTCCCTTCATGGGTTTATAGATGGGAGATATGGATTTGCTCAATTTAGTAGTGATTCAGAAGAAGAGGATTGTCTCTATAATTAGACCTAAGGGAATAATAAAAAATGATTTCATTGGTAAGTGCAGAAGTTATATACCTAGGAACAGAAAAATTAAATATCTGAAATGATTTAGCTGTTGGTTTTATTACAAAAACAATCTTATTTTTAGGATGAACACTGGAGTCCTTGGATGTAGGTCCACGAAGAAAGGAAGATACTACATTAAACACAAAAGTATATGTATTTGAGAAAGTAGTAGTTAATTTTTGTCTCGTTGGGACTTGTCCTCACTATTGGTAAATGGATGTCACCAGCAGGTTGTGCTGGAACTTCTCCTATTAAGGTATTAAGACATGTTTTCCTCACTTACTACTTGGCAAATATCCTTTGCTTGCTTGTTCCTGTGGGCAGAGTTCCAGAGGATACTGTATTCTGTGGCTGTGGTTGGCAATACCTGACAAGAGTTTTCTGAATCTATCTTTGGTAGAGCCTTCTGACGGTCTGTCTCCCCACTTCCCAGTTCTTTTTAAATGAAAAAATTTTTTTAAAAATTTTTATTTACTTGTTTGACAGAGAGAGAGATCGCAAGCAGGCAGAGAGGCAGACAGAGAGAGAGGAGGGGACAAGCAGGCTCTCTGCTGAGCAGAGAGCCTGATGCGGGGCTACATCCCAGGACCCTGAGATCATGACCTGAGCTCAAGGCAGAGGCTTAACCCACTGAGCCACCCAGGTGCCCCAGGTGTATCTTTTTAATTTCTGAATTTCTTTGTCTTAGCTTTTTGGTGTCTAGTAGGGATTTAGGGCAACCTACTACCCTGGCTGGCTTACTGGGGCTTGTTTCCTGATCTCATTCGAGTACATTCTATTTTGTAGAATAGATTTACCTCCTCTACCCCGTTTAGATTACATGAAGCTAACTCCTCCAGTTAATGCCATAGTCTGTAATTCACTCTGATTGTTACCATTATAGGAGCTCCTGAAGCATTTCTTTCTTCCGTCATCCCAGATGAGATGTCCCCTTACCACTCCCATTACCAGTTCTAAGTTTTTATCATTGGAAAGTTGTTCGTCTTTTGGTGCTGTTGGCCACCTTTGGAGATGAAATGAACTGTTTATTTCCTGTTGGGATGGAAGCTACTGCTGCTTCTTTTTTTCCCCCAGTAAGTCCACTTATTTCCTTCTTTAGGTTGCAACCTCCTATTACTTGAGTCATGCTCCTTTGCTTTCATTCATGCCATTTTTGATAGTTACTCCAACTAGATATAGGGGGATAGTACCTCAATAAAGGATTAGCAATCAAGGGAATTGGATAATTGTAATAACTTCTTAACTGGTACATTTGGTGGAGACATCACAGCATCTATGGAGATCAAACAAGCAAATAGGTTGTAATTATGGAAAAAAATACAAAATAAAGGGGAACTATTATAAAATGTGATCATTTTAGAGATAAGAGTAAATCTGGGTTCTATGTAGGCTTTGATTTTTTACAGAACATGCCAATTCAGGATGTTTAGTTCTTCAAGAACAATGTTGGGAGGTTATTTCGCCTTTGGGGCAGAGGGGTTTAGGTATTCTTCAATAGCACTTTCTGTTTCTTCTTCAGTAATAGAATCATTAAATTTTATTGGGGCAAATGCTTGCCTAGGATAGAAACTAGAACTCCTAGCTTCTCTTGCAGCTAGTTTTGCTGTATGACTAAATTCTGGCCAATGAGATGTACATAGTAATAACATGAAAAATTTTCAGTAAGTTGTGTTAGAAGAAAAGGTATTCTTCTCTTTATCTTTTTACCTTCTGTGTATCTGGGGTGCAGAAGCAGTGAGTGGATATGGAGCAGTTTTCTTGGTCCATGAGGCAGATTTAAGAATAAACATGGTAGAAACAGTGTGAGTCCTTGACAGCATGGGCTATGTATGAGCTGTATCAACATTGTCCTCCTACTTGAGCTTTACCAGGTGAGAAAAATAAGTTGTTCTTGTTCAAGCTGCTATTATTTTGAGAGTTCTTTTAATTACAGCCAATCATAACATTAACTACAGAGCTTGCAAGAGTGTAACTGTGTGTTGAACTGTGTGTTCTAGAAAGATATATTCAAGTCCTGCTCTTAGTACCTATGAATGTGACCTTTTATTGGAAACGGGGTCTTTGTAGATACCATTAAGAATCTTGAGATGAGATCATTTTAGATTTTGGACGGGCTCTAAATCTAGTGATGCGTCCTTATAAGGTGGAGACTTGAGACACAGAGACTCAAGGAAGAGGGCCTCATAAAGACAGAGTGGAGTTATGTTGCTACAAGTCAAGGAATGTCAAGGCCTATAAGAAATCAGAGGAGGTCAGGAAAGATTTTCCTCTAAAGTGTGCTAACATGGTGACATTGGACTTTGGCCTCCAGAATTGTGAGAAAACACATTCCTATTGCTGTAAGCCACCAGCTTTGTAGAATTTGTTATGAAAGCCCTGGGAAATTAATGTAAAAGATCACACTTTTTTTTAAAAAAGGAAGAAATAGAAGGTTCATCTAAGTCATAAAATGATAATTTAAACACACACTTGGTAACTTGTTCTTGGGCACCATATTTATGGAAGGAAAGCTTAGAGGAAGTCATTAAAACCATAAATCTGTTATTTAGAAAAAAAGCCATTTGTTCCCAGAGTATATTTTTCTCCCTGGGATTCTTCATAGGACCAATCCTATGAATGTATCAGAAATCCATCATACTTATAAGTGGGTCTAAGTTTCTCTTTGAAGGTTTATCAGCTGTCTAATGTTCATCAGTGAAAATCAAAGTAACATTTTGCTTAAAATGATATTGCCTTTCCTGGGCAAATGGATGAAGTGTTTCATCCTCTTCAGAAGGAACTCAGGTTCTACTGTAACAAAGGCAGCCGTTAGGTTTGGCAATAAAGAAGAATGATTGCAAACACCGTTCATCAATTTTTCAGAGTAGCCAACACTGTATTAAAAATTAGTTATTAAAAGAAACAGTACAGCTGAATATTTTTTCTTTTTTTTTTTTTGAGAGAGAGAGAGAGAGTGTGTGTGCACACATGTGGGTGTGCAGTGGGAGGGGCAGAGGAAGAGGGAGAGAGAGAGAGAATATTAAACAGGTTCCCCAGCCAGAGGGGATCCCCACATGGGGCTTGATCTCATGACCTTGAGATCATGACCTGGGCCCAAATCAAGAGAGAGTCAGACACTTAACCAGTTGAGCCACCCAGATGCCTCAGTATGGCTGAGTATTGATGTCAACTGATCTACCACTAGTATGAACAAACTTTATGTGACGGTGGTGTGTGTGTGTGTGTGTGTGTGTGTGTGTGTGTGTGATTTACAAATAGGTGCCTTATATTCATAAACATTTTATTAAATGATTCACTAGTTTGTGAGCATTTGACTCTTGAAGCGTGTCCTGGCAGATTAAGGAGAGCACTTTAACTGAGGTAAATTGGATCTCGTTGCTGTCCCTCACCTCCTCTCTCTATTTCTGAATACCTGAAAGCTTCCTATTGTACTTAGAATATAAGATCCACTTCCTAACACAATAGGAGGATCTAACTAGGTGGGCCCCTCAACCTAGCCCCCTTTCCCTCCTCCCACTGCCCCAGGCACAGTCTCCTGTCTTCAGTTCCCTGAACAAGCCCAACACTCTGTCTCAGCACTTTTGCTCATGCTGTTCCCTCTGCCTGGAAAACTCTTTCTCTGGCTCCTTGTCTGGTAAACTCCCATTTGTCCCCCAAATCTCAGCTTTCATGCAGTGCCCTCAGACATGCTTCTACTTCATGGCACTTATAATTTATAATATTTTGGTTTACTTTTTAAATAGCCTTTGTTTACTTGTTAAATGTTTGCTTTTTGTTCCATAATCTCCCTAAAGAAAGGGACTATGGCTCCCGCTCAGTACTCTTTACGTCCCCTCTGTATGTAGCAGGGGGCATGTAGCAGGCACTCAGCAAATATTTGTTGAATGAGTGTATTACAACAACATTTTCAGTCAGGATACTGGATATACCTTAACATCTCAAATAGCAACTTCAGGCTAACTAAGGAAAGAAATTATTACAAGGAAAATCTAGGTTGATGGTTAGGAAGAACAGTGTTTCTCAATCCTAGTAGCCCTTATAATCATCTAAGAAGCTTTTATAAAAGGATGATGTCCAGAGCACATCCAGAAATTCTGATTTATTTGGTCTATGTGGCCTGAACATTTTTTTTTTTTTAATGAGTTCTGAACCTGATATGTAGCTAGGATAGAAAACCACTGCAGAGTCTGGGTGGTAACTAATAATAGGACAAAACCTACTTTTCCTCTGATATCTTCTTTCATTTCATTGCTATTGGTAATTTCATTCTAAGTATTTTGAACAAAGATGGCAATGATTGGGAGGAAGAAAGATAAAAATATAAATCATAGGGATGCCTGGGTGGCTCAGTCAGTTAAATGTCTGCCTTCGGCTCAGGTCATGATTCCGGGGTACTGGGATGGAGCCCTGCATCAGGTTCCCTGCTCAGCGAGGAGTCTGTTTCTCTCTTTCCCTATCCTGGTCCCACTCCCCCTGCTTATGCTCTCTCTTTTTCTAAAATAAATAAAATTATATATGTATAATTTTATTTATTTTATGTATATATATATGCCACTTGGTGGCTCAGTCGGTTAAGCGTCTGCCTTCGGCTCAGGTCATAATCCTGGGGTCTTGGGATCGATCCCAGAATCAGGGTCCCTGCTAATCAGAAAGTCTGCTTCTTCCTCTTCCACTCCCTCTGCTTGTGTTCCCTCTTGCTGTCTCTCTGTCAAATAAATACAATCTTAAAAAATATATATTTATATAAAAATCACAATATTTTTCCAGTTACCTTGACATAAACATCTGCAGCATATTTTGTGTTGTGAGATATACAAAGCCTTGCCATAAATTGAAATTGTATTGAATAAACAGCATTGTACTTTCGGATTAAGAAAAGAATAACTTTTGTGATTGTTATCACAAGCAGGTATATAAGCCTGAATTCTGGGAAAACAAGAAAGTGTGTCGGGAAGGTCTACCTTGTATTTGATTTCTTATATAAGAAACTGATCTTAATTGGGGAAGGAATGTCCACATTTCTATGTCTCCATAAATAAAGCCTAGGACATTCCTATGGAGTCAGATATTACCGTGCTGGAATTTCTTAGCGTTACCAGCACAAATGCTCTTAGGGTGGGTAGGAATGCACTGTGCTGTGAAATGAATAGCTCGCTGTGGTGGGGAAATGTAAAGACAAGACATTCTGATGGTTCTGGGAGTCCTGGCTAAGATGCCCTGTCTCCCTCCCATGCTTGCCCACACTTCCTTACAGCAATCACCTGATTATGTTGTCATTGTATAACAGTGTGTCTTGCCACTAGTCTGTAAGCTCTTTGACATCAGAATGATACCTCTGATTGACTTCGGTATTCCCAATATTTTACAAAATTTCCGGCGCATGGTGGATGCTGCACATCAATTTCTGAATAACCGGACTTTTGGGTCTGATAGATTTGACTTGTGTTAGTATCCTGGCTCAGTCACAACTGGAAACTTTGAGAAAGTTCCTTTGTTTCTTGGGATGATTATTTCTTTATCTACAAACTACAGGTACCTTTTAAATTTGTTACAAAACTGCTTGTCTTGGCCAGATCTGGTAAATTGCATCAGTGGCCTAATTTCTTGACCTGCTGCCTGTACCCAGGCCCTAGGCCATGTAACTTTGCAGTTCCTCACTAGGCGTGCTTCTTCCTCTGTTGGATTCAGTCATGAATGCTTTGGTCTATGAGATGTTAGTGGATGTGACTCGGGCGGGGGCTGTGGTCCTGCCTTCTTGCACTGCTGCCACCGAGGGAGGAACGTCCCTCCCTGATCCTGATGTCTGAGCTCCATGATGAATGCACAGTACCGGTGGAGCTGGTTTGAGCCCAGCCTGCAGTCAGACCCACAGCTAGCAGCAGAGCTGAGCAGAGCTCAGCACTCAGAGCCTGAAGCGAAGCTGCCCAGCTCACTGGCAAAGTTGTGAGGGAGAATCAAACACGCTTGTCCCATGCGACCGAGGTGCGGTAGTGTTGTATTATGCATGAACAGTTGACTAGTGTACCAAGTTTCCCTGCTCGGAGAGCCATGTGCCATCCCTCTCACACAGAGCTGTGACTCAGGAGCGCAATTCTAGGCAAACAGGAGTAAGGGGGAAAGGGTGACAAAGGAGGCAGGACAAGTACAAGCGGAGGCTATGAGGCCTGTGTCCGGTTGGCCTAGAGACTCTCTCGTGACACTGTCATCTGAAGGGACACGTGGACTGTTGCATCTTAGGGAAATTCGTGGGGATGGCCAAGGGAAAACAATTTTGTTTTCCTAGTTTCCTGTTTCTTAGCCTCCATTGGCCCAACGTTTACTCCACGGGTCTTAACCCCCTTTCACTCCCGGTTGGGGTTGGAGAAGGAGTCCCTGGGTACCTGGTGCTGAGGGAAGAGGGGTGAGAGGTGTGCAGCCAGAGAGGGGAGGAGCTGTGGGTGGTGCTGAGGCATCAGGAGCCTGGGCAGCTGGGAGTAGCCCGGGAAGAGGGGTGGCCCCCAAGAGGCCAGGAGGAGGCAGCTGGATCCACTGCGGTCTAGGGCCACAGAGGCAGCTGACGCTCCGGGAAGACATATAAGAGGTGGTGGATACTTTGCTTTAATTAATCACAGCTATTATTGCTCATTCTCTTTGGGGGAACTGATTGATGTTGATTTCAGTTTTCTTTTCTTTTCTTTTTTTTTCAAGATTTTATTTGTCAGAGAGAGAGAGATGATGAGAGCACACAAATAGGGGGAAGGGCAGAGAGAGAGGGAGCAGCAGGTTCCCCACTGAGCAGAGACCCTGATGCGGGGCTGGATCCCAGGACCCAGGGCTCATGACTTGAGCGGAAGGCAGAGGCTTTAACCCACTGAGCCACACAGGAGTCCCTCAATTTCAGTTGTAAAGATAATCCATGCAAAAGCAGGTTTTTATGTTTTGCTGTTTTCAAAAATGAAGTTTTGGTTAGAAACCAAGTAAGCACTGATTATTTCTTCTCTCTCTTCTTTTGTTTTTAGGTATTCCGGTTCTTTGCCTTGTAACATCTTTAATGTGTCATCTTATTTTGTAAATATACTTTTTTTTTTTTTTTTAGATTTTATTTATTTGACACAGAGAGATCACAGTAGACAGAGAGAGGGGGAAGCAGGTTCCCTGCTGAGCAGAGAGCCTGATGGGGGACTCGATCTCAGGACCCTGAGATCATGACCTGAGCTGAAGGTAGAGCCTTAACCCACTGAGCCACCCAGGCACCCTTAATATACTTCTACATAATGTTCCAGAGATTCTGCAAATGTTTCATAAGTGAAGTAAACCCTTTATGTTTATATCATACTAAAACTCCACAATGAAATAATTGACAAAGAAAATAAGAATTTTGGAAGATATTGGAAATCAAATGGTTTCCTAATAATTTTGCTGGAGGTGGGATTTAGGACAGTGGTTGGAGATAGTGATTTTATTGGAATTTTAAAGAAAGATTTAATTTATTTTTTGGCACAGAGAGAGAGAGCGAGCACAACAGGGCAAACAGCAGGCAGAGGGAGAAGCAGGCTCCCCACTGAGCAGAGAGCCTGACGCAGGACTCCATCCCAGGACTGTAGGATCATTACCTGGGCTGAAGTCAGCTGCTTAATCTCCTGAGCCACCCAGGCACCCCAGGAAATTTCTTGAAAGCCCTAGTTTTAATGAATTTATAATCAGATCTGTTAGCTGAGTTGTAACAACAGGCAATGTGATAGTAAAGTTAGGGAGAAGGAAAAAGAAAATATTCATGGTAAATAAACTGATAAGCAACATTTTTTAGACCCAATGTTCCTGCTGGTCATGTAGATCTAATTAGTGTTTCTCATCAGCAGGGATTTAGAAAAAGAAGGTATTTGAAATACTAAAATCTGGAGGACATAGATGCCTACTTCTGAGAAACATTAATGATATTACTATGGGGTCGATTACTAAAATCCAGCCTAGAATAAATAGGAGACAATAAAAGAATTTTTTAAAAAAATATTTTATTTATTTATTTGACAGAGATTACAAGTAGGCAAGAAAGGCAGGCAGAGAGAGAGGAGGAAGCAGGCTCCCTGCTGAGCAGAGAGTCCAATGTGGGGCTCAATCCCAGGACCCTGGGATCATGACCTGAGCTGAAAGAACAGGCTATAACCCACTGAGCCACCCAGGTGCCCCTGACAATAAAAGAATTTAAGTGCCAGATACATCTAAGACTTACATTGCGGGTTCCACACCAGTTTCTTAAAAAACCCCACCCCACACCAAACTTGCCAGCTGTTATTAGAAAACAAGTGTACAGGAGTGTTGCATCTTGTATACCAAAGGAGAAAGATAATACTTATTTACTGACATTTATGGATAATATAATCCTTAGAGCACTTAAATTAAATGTTAAAGTTAATCCCCTTTACACAGTAAACCTCATCAGAATTCGGATGAGAGGCCTTTAGGCTAAACTAAAGTCTTGGGCACTAAATTAATATCATTTCTTAGAATTTTTCATAAATGAATAGCCTGAAAAAGAGAAAGAGAAGTTTCCATAGGATACATGCCTTTGAGGCTTCTTTTGACCAGAAATTCTTTATTAACAGCTTTGGAAGAAAGAGGTATGTAAAGTGGATTTTTTCCATGCTGAAGACTATGGATACTTACATTTATTTAAATAGTAACATTTTCCTGCTTAGATCTTAAAATATCTCTTTTCTTTTATGTTTATTCTGACTCACCAGTACTGACATGAATGATTTAGGCCCTGGTGTGTATTCCACAGCTCTGAGAAGGTAACTTGCAAAGAGTTGGCACTTAGAGGCGGTTGGTCCACTACAAGGCACCCCAAAGTGGAGGGGAGTGAGTGATCCTGTGGTCAGCCACTCCTCCCGTGAAAATGTCATAGTGACACAGACAAAACCAGGTTCCTTCACTCCCCTGCCGAGCAAGCAGGTCTGGGGGCCTGACTCAGGCTGGGCTTCCAGGAACTTCGATGACTACGTGTGTAGACCAACTGTCCCGAGAACGCGAAGCCACAGGGCAGTGGGGTCAAGTGTGGAAAGGGGAAGTAAGGGAAATGGTGAAATTCCCTCCAGCTAAGGGAGCTGGCAGAGAATGAAAACGGAGAGCTGGAGAGAATTGCTGGGCGTGGATCAGACAACAGGCAAAACTGAATGAGCAGGTTTGGGAGGTGGGGGCTTGAAAAAGTTTTTGAGGCTGCATGACTGTGTCTGAGCCTGCTTCAGACAGATAGGTCCTGTCAAGCAGGAGTTTATACTCTGTGCTGGACTGCAGTGTATCACATGTTTCTTCCTGCCTTCCCCCTCTCTCTTGAGTAGCCAAAAAGTCTTGAAAGAGAAGGGTGGGGATGGTCAATCAGGAGGGCCCTCCTGGTTTGTGACTCTGCAACATAGCTCACCCACAGCCTCTGGGACCTTCCCATGGGGAGACCGTTCCTGACAATATAGCAGAAATGAACGTTTTGAAATGAAAGGCAAAAAAAAAAAAAAAGAAAAAAAAAGTTTTCACATTCAAGCTCTCAAGTTTGAGATTTTGTTGCATTTTTCTCCCCCAGCCATTGTGTGCCCCTTTATATGCTTGTTCTGATGGGAGAACAGCCTTCCTCAGAGTTTGGTGGCCCACGGCGCTCTCTGGTTAGATGTGCACAACGGCAGAAGCCAACGCAAGTGGGATGTTGGAGCAACTGTGACCGTGACTGCCACCGCGATGACCACTGTGAACACTGCCGATGATGCCAGTGCTACTGTTAGGAACAGGGCCCCTTGTGCCGGAATCGACCTCCACTTCCAAAAACTTATATATGCTTATGGGGATTTCATTCAATGACAGAGACACATGGTGCGAAGTTAAAATAGTGATATGTTACATCACCTGAAGCTCTGCAGCTGCAAGTTTGGGGTGGGGAAGGCAGGAATGTCCAGGCAGGAGAGGAAGCACCAGGGCTGGCCGTGGCAGTGAAACGAAATTGTTGGGGCTCAGGGCATTAACCCTTTACCGATCAATATGGAAGTATTTGCATCCTGGACCAACAGGTTGATCCCACGTGCTGAGTATTCGTCCTGCCTATGGAAATGGCTTGCTTGTTCTCATCCTACGCCATTCTCATTTAACGCCATTCTTTACCTCTTTAGAATCGCACTTCACTAGAATACTTGTGTCCCTCTTTCCACAGCATGGGCTGTTTTTGTTGGCTTCTGAATGAGAAGTTACCCTCACGTCTTTCCCCCAAAAGCATTCGTATTAAGATGTTCATTCGAAGTGTAGCCTGCAGACCTCTTAGTTTCTGACTTTGCTCTACGTTTTGGATCAGGCATGTGAGCAATTTGTATTTACAAAGAATTGAGAATCTGGTCTATCCAAAATGCTTTGAGATCCTCAGATGGTTGTTAGGAACCAAATATAAAAAAAGGACTTTTTGCATTCTTCTACCCAAGTCTAGCTCCCCACAGAATGGCTTGTGTGAGGAGCTGCGAAAGTGCTAACTGCCAACATGTGTTTTTGTAGAAATGTATTTGCTAATGTAAACAACTCATGCCTGCCTGTGGCACCCAGCACTGTCACGTGAGGCTTGCATGATCCTCAGAGAATGCTGCTCTCACAAAGATTAGTACATAGAAATCTGTAACTCATATTTCTGGGCTCACATGTGTCTCATGCAATTAAAGAGAAAGGGAACTCATTTACATGAGGCCAGCACTCTGGAAGCTTTAGCATCTGATCACTAGACACAGAAAGAAAAGAAAATCAATGAAAGATATGAGAAAAACTCAGAAAAAATTAATATATATATATTTTTTCTATATCAGCTTAAATTTATTTACTGTGGCCTTCATTTTTTCAAAAGCGAAGTGTGTTTTTTTCCAAGTAGTTCATTGCTTCTAATGTTAGGAAAAGAAACGGCTTCAGAGGTGTTTTGAATGTCCGGCTAAATCGATCATATAGTTCATGACTAACAACATATTTGAAGGTATTGGTTCTCAAACTTGAACGTGTGCCAGAATCACCTGGGAGCTCTGTAAAGCATCTTGCAGGGTCTCACCCTCAGAGTTTTGACTTTTGGATGGAGCAGCTTGAGAATTTGCATCTCTAACAAGTTCTTGAGTAATGTTGCTCCAGCTGCTGCTGGCCTCCAGGACCACACTTCGAGAACCACTGAAAGGCTGAGGTTATCAACCGTCTTCATCCAGCAGAATCATGTGGAGGAGAGCTTTGAACAAACTTAGGCTGGGGCTCCATCCCCAGAACTTCCAATTTAATTAGGCTGTGGAAGGTCCTAGGGATTTGGTAATGCTTGAAAACTCTCCAGCCTAATGTTCAGCCTAAAGATTAATCACTAGTATGGGATTTGTTATTGGATGATTTTCGGCTGAATATTAAATTATTTTGAGTCTAGGAGTAACTTTTGCATTCTGTACATATGCAGCTAAATGCTTTTTGAGCAACTGTCAAATTTGGTGGAAGCCAAATTTACTTTAAAAATAGATGCGAACACATTAATATCACAATTAATAGCTACTTTAGGAAAATGATAATTTTCCCTTAATTCAGGCATGGGGACGAGAGATGGGTTGAGCCTGGAGCCTCACCCCACCTTTCTTTACATTACCTCCTTCCACCCTACCCTCATCTCCAGTTTCTGAGCTTTCTTCTTTTGGTCCAACCTTTTGTTCAAAGGTCAACTGGCTGACGCTAGAGTTGTCCTGCAGACAAAAAGTGGTCTGAACAGAAAAAGCTCCAAGAATGGCCACAAGAGGGCTCAAGGGCACCCCCTGGAGGTGGAGTGATTTATTGGCCGCGGAATCAAAAGACCGCTGTTTAGATTCTCAACCACTTTCTCAATCTTGATGGCTCTGTGATCTTAGGAAAATCACTTAATCCTGTTCAATTTCACTTTTCTTAACCATAAAATAGGGGTGCTGTCTCCTTCTTGTGAGTTTGTTTCAAGGATTAAATAAGACAGCCAGGACAGGACTTTGCTTTCCTTGTTGGCTCCTGACAACAGAAGGCCTAGAACAATGCCAGCATGCAGAAGACGCCTGATGAGTTTTGGCAAAATTAAAACAAACTTTGTGAACTGTAAAGTGTTCAGTAAAGAGAAGAACTCCCCTACGTGAACAATGCTTTTCTAGCCTTCAGCTCTCTCTGTGCTTCCCATGCATGTAGGTCTATATTCAGCTCTACAGGCCAAGTGTTTACTACCAGGTGATGAAAGCAAAAGTTGAGCGGAATCCATTTTTCCCCGAGAAGTGAGCATCTGAGTATAATCATCACATTTCATTTCTAAAATATTCTTTCAACAAAGAATGCAAAAGATAGACCTCACTGTTATTCTTCCCATCATTCCTTTTCTAGAACTTCAGAGACAATTCTTTCTTTCAGTTGAGAAAGTTGTGAGCTGAAGTTAGGGATTGAAGTCCTGGGTTCTATTTATTCCTAACAGTACTATGGTACCTCATGCTTTATAAATAACCTTTATTGACTTAACTTTGGCACGCCTCAGGTTACTGATTATAATTATGCCAAAATAACGGCCTTCTCTCTTCTGATAATAATTTCTCTGTTTCTTTATACACTTGGACTGATCCAGCAGAGTCAGTCTGATGGAATGGATTGGTTGGGAACAAGGATATCTCATGTGTTGAATTACATGATTGTAAGAGTGGAAGTCAACCAGATTTGGCTCTAAAAGCAATAGCTTTCACATGCTTGGCAAAGGATCTTCATTAACTATTTTGGTTGAACCATTTTTACCATGCACGTAAAGTTTCTCCATTAACGAACGCCCGTACAAAGTCACCAGACCAAGAGGATGGACATAGGCATATGTGTGAAATATAGGGAAAATATTACTTATAAGAGTACTTATAAACTCTATTTTATGAGGAGAGTTATGTGTTGATGGCTTTGTGTAAAGCTGACCTCTTGATCCAACCTCTTTATTTTAACTGTATAGTCAATATCCATGAGAAATGATTACATTGTCATTACTTAGTTTTTTCCACACAGAGTATTTATTTTTGAAAAGAGACAGTATTTCACTACTATTTTTGTCAATATTGCTGTGACATGATATTTTCCAAAGCAACAAAAATCCCCCAAAACACAACTTTGAAGGGAAATTCAAGATTTACAAAAGTAAGTAGAAAGATCTAGCTTTCCCAAAGCAGGGTATTTCAGAGAAAACTCCTTCCTCAACACTCACCCCCCTGGCCTGAATTTCACAGGCAGCAGCTTTTTTTTTTTCCCTCCCAGTTGTAAAGTTAGTCTTCAAATATAAACCGAGCTCCTGGGCTCCATTACTGTTTCTAGCCAGAAAACGAGAGTCAGCGTTATCTCTAAGTTTGTGAAATTCAGAAAAAAACAGCTCTGTGGTGGCAGGGCTAGAATTTTATAGCCTGAGTAAGGAATGCCATTGAAGTTGTCAGACTCATAAACTTAAAATGTTTAGATCTTTTGGAGGGAGGGAGCACGGTGTGGTGGATGTAAAGAACTCCTGTCTTTGGGACCATGTTTTATTCCTAAGACTCTTGAGCATTTTCACAACTGTAGTTTGGTGTCTGCCTGCCTCAGTTTTTCTACCTATATAATGGAATACTTATGAAAATTAACATACCTTGGCTTAAGGCCCAGCTCAGATGCCATTTTCTTTGGGAAAGACTTCTTTGAAATCCTGATTTTTAGTTTAATGCCTGATTTAACTCCCCTTGTCATTCCCCTCACCCCTACCCTCATACCCTGCCTGGAACTCTATGCTTTCTTGTCACGTGATTTTCTGTTTATTTACTTCTCTTTAGACTCCAACTCCTCTGCGTCTCGTCCTTCCAGATTATAAACTCTGGTCCCGAACGATTTTCACTGGTATAATTATAGTGCCTAGCCCTGTGTCTAGGCAGTGGGAGACTGAGTAAATGTTTATGGACAGAAGAAGGGAGAGATAGATCAGTTCTTACTCTTAGTGCCCAAGGACAAGTCTATATGACATAATTGTTGCAAGATTAAATTTTATTTTGCATGTGTATGTAAGTGTGGGTGGTAAGTGATATAGCCTTATTAGCATGGCTCAAGAAGAAAAGAGAAGGTCATGTTGGTGAATGATTCTTAACAGCCAAAATGATTCATGGAGGTATGTACGCTTGGCACACATCCGCTGCTGGAGTGACGGGCAGGGCACAGCTGCTGTGGAAGTTTCTCCCTGCCAGACGGACAGCCTATACCCACAAAAGGAGGGAAGGTCCCTTCCATTCTGTGTTCAGATAGGGACACACCATGTGACTGTGAGGTAACTGGACAACCCAGACTCCTTCAAGTTGGTGGCGCCGGCCCAGCAATAATGCTAATATGTTCTGAGCATTTACTATACCCAGACACCTTTTTAAGTCCTTTCAGGATGAATTCAGCCAAACCTCCCAATAGAGACTAGAGTGATTCCTATTTTAGAGATTTGGAAGGCACAAAGAAGAGAAATAAATTACCCAAGTTCTGAAAGCGGAGGAGGCAGGTCTCGAACTCAGGCAGTCCTAGTCCCATCTCTGTGGAGCAGGGTCACCTGCAATCTCCGCCAAGCAGCCGGGACAGCCGGGCTCTGGCTCAATTAGCCAACCCAGTAATCAGTCAATACTTGGGACTACAGCTGGGTGCCGCGGGAGTCTGAGAGACTCACCGTCCTGCAGGTCAGGCATGTTCTTAGAAAACATTTCAGGACAGGGTATAATTATGTGCTTACTGGCATGACGTGCGGAGTACCATTCATGCCCGGGGACCGAGAGTCATTTCTGTCCTCCTGGGACGAGTGCTATGGACAAAGACTCTCTGTGACCGGCAGGTATTGCTCATCTGAAAGGACTCAAGTTGCTGGCCGCCAGAAGCATCACTTCTGTTCCCTGGAGGAAAAAAGAGTTCAGACAGGGCCGACTTCATCCCTGCGGAACCAGAAGACGATTGTGTGTGTGTGTGTGTGTGTGTGTGTGTGTGTGAGAGAGAGAGAGAGAGAGAGAGAGAGAGACTGAGAAAAGGATCAAAATGGGAATCGCGCCATAATCCTAATAACAGCCACTACAAAAGAACATTTAAGTGCCAGGCACTGTTCTAATACGTATCTACTCATTTACTCTCTGGACACATTTACTCATTTCCTCCTCAGAATAACACTGCGAGGTCAGTCCCGGTATTGCTTCTATTTGGTGAATGGCAAGACCTGGGCACAGAAAAACAAAGCAACTTTGGTAGTAAGTACTGATTTTTGCCTTCAGAGTCATGTGGTCCTTACTCTGTGGCAGAGACTGTTTCAAAAACTTGACATATATGAACACATTTCATCCTCCTAACACATCCATTTCACGTATGGGGAAATGGAGGCAGAGTAAAATTACCAGAGTAAAATTAAGTAGTTTGTTGAGAGCACACATGGGGTACTTTTTTTTTTTTTAATATTTTATTTATTTATTTGACAGACAGAGATCACAAGTAGGCAGAGAGGCAGGCAGAGAGGAGGAAGCAAGCTTTCCGCTGAGTAGAGAGCCTGATGATGCAGGGCTTGATCCAAAGACCCTGAGATCATGACCTGAACTGAGGCAGAGGCTTAACCCACTGAGCCACCCAGGAGCCCCAATGAGGGGTAGTTCTAACCAGCTGTCTGATGTGGAAAGCCTGATCTTATTTTGCTCTATAGCCTTTGCTTGACTTTCTCTCATGACTTACCCAAGACTATCTGGGTTTTGTTATCTTTCACATCAAGTAATGCCCCCTTACAGGATTAAATGTGATGGTCTATGTGAATCATTAGCACAGGGCCCAGCACACTGTTAAGGCTCAATGTATGTTATTTTAGGTTATTACCAGAATGTATCAATTTTTATTTACTTAGCAATTAGAACCAGGTTCAAACACATTTATTTCTCACTTATTCACTGGGTAGCTTGGGCAACGTACCTCAAGTGTCCTTCCCTGTGAAATGGAGGAAATGATAGTGTCTACCTCAGAGGATTGTTGTGAAGAGAAATGAGACAATCTATTTAAAGAACAGAGCTCTGTGGCAAGTGCTCAATTAATGTTCGCATCTATTATTAGGAGAAGTAAGGGAATGGAGTCCAGAGGGACACAAAGAACGTTTACTGTGGAGTCTTTTGTGGTGTCATTAAATATGAGTGACTCAAATGGCATGCCTAAGAGTGGGGTCAGGAGAATAGTTTCCTGGACCACCTGACCTGAGGCATCTCCCACAGGGCTGGAGGGCCGGTGTGGTGTTCGGGAGCCAGGAGCCCTGAGTTCTAGTCAACCCTCGGCGTAGCTTGGGCAGATTATTTCATCACCCTAAGCCTCTGATTCCTCATCTCTGCAATGGGGATAATATCAATGCCCTCATGGGATTGTCAGGAGGATTAAATGAGATACTGTCTGTAATTCACTTGGCACAGTGTCTGGCAAATTATAAACTTTCATAAAAGGTAACTACCAGTGTTACTAAAAGTTGTCATGGAGGGTGGAAAACACAGCCTTATGACTTACACAATTGGGTAACCATTTCTGACTAATGTGTGGGCTACTCCCAAGTTCCTAAGGATTTTTAGTGTGAGATTATGCCATTTGCTGTCCCTGCTACAAGCTTGGCCTTGTCATCACAGGGTCACTCTGGGAGAATAATTAGTAAAGTAGAGCAAGATTATAGAGATGGTTGAATTTGAAAGTGCTTTTTAATAATTCAGAGAAAATGAGATCAAAAGCATGTAAGGGACTGGCTTAAGCTCAGAGATCAGAGTTCTGGTAAGTAAGACCTGAACCCGTGTCTTCTGGTTCTTGTACCTAAAAATCTCCATTGAAGTTAACACACAGATTTTGAACTCATTTTCTAAGTCATTTTAATTTTCTGTTGTGGTGACGGGCGCTAAATGCTGTCCCGATCACTTAAAAGGGTTAACACGCCGACTGAGGCATTGAGGAAAATCTGACTGAATTTTTTATTTATGAGGCTCATGATCCCCCAAATGCAGGTTTTATGGGTACATGTGCTCTCTTGCAAAATATGGTTAGAACAAATATATGTACCTCACTCTGAAATCACAAAAACATAAAAATGAATCAGTTGTTACATCAATATCATTAATATTTAGCCCACAGAGAAATCACAGGGTGTATTAGAATGTAAAAGGACAAGCAATATGGGGGAAGATAAGAAAAAGTTCCACTTTAAATGCTAACTCAAAATTGCGGTCATCATCTCCAATGTCTCATTAGAGTATTCCTTTATAGTTTAAATTCTGTAATTGTTTAACTGGACCATATGCATTTTGTACTCGTAAACCAAAATGTTCCTGTGTTTAAAAACAAAATCTGATAATTTGTACCATTTAGAATTATGTTTGGCTCTAAAGAAGGGAAAAAACCCCTTCAAAATAAAAGTGGCTTGACAACATTCACATTGATTTTTCTTTCAACTAAAAGGAATGTTGATGTGGTCAGTATGGAGCGCATACCCCTGGGATCGTCAGGGCCCAGACTCTGATCATCATCCCACCTTACCTTCTGTCTGGAGACTGGTATCTGTTTATTAAAATCTGTTTCTTCTCTTTTCCCTTAGTAATGGAATTGTAGCCAAGATGTGGCTCTCCAGTTGGGCTCACTGAATTTCCCAGTCTCTCTCCTAGCTGGATTTGGCTCTTGCCAATGGGATGTGAGGAGAAATTATGTAAGCAGCTTCCTCCTCGTTTGCCTAAGAGGAGACCTCTGAGCCTGGCTTTCCACTCTTTCCCCATTTTGACTTTGGCTAGATGGTAATAGCTAGAGTGGCTGTGGAAGCCACACAACAGAGATGGCAAAGTCACTATGAGCCTAAGTCCTTGAATGACTGGAGCAAACCTGCCCCTTGTTGGGAGCCCTCACTTTATACAAGAGAGAAATCATCTCTCTCCCAAATCACCAAGTTTGGATTTTCATCATTACAGCAGTTTACCTACTTTACCTAAGGTATCATCCAAGGGCTGATTTACATTCTCAGACCCACCTCCTGGTCTAAGATGGCCACTTGAGCCATCTGTATGACAGTCCCAGTTATCATATCCATTTTGCAAATCGGGAGGAGGGTAAGTAGAAGGACAAAGCGCTCTCCTATCTGAGTCAGGTCCTCTCAAAAGCCATGTTGGACATCATCCATTGACCCTCTCATTGGGCAGAACTTTGGTCCATGGTCCGTGGTCACAACTGGCTGAAAGGAGGTTGGGAAGCATAATCTGTTATTTGGGGGGGGATGATACACCCACGTAAAATCAGAGTTCTGTTCCCAAGAAGGACATCAAGGTTAAGCAGCTGCTGGGCTTTATCACAGATGCTTTGTTCTTTTTCCAGTGGAAAGATAAATGGTGAAGTGTCTAATCACCCCAGTGATCAGATAACCTTAATTATTTGACTCCAAAAAGCATTACTGAGTAATATAATTGTCTTATTAAAAATTATGCTTTCAAAAAAAAAAAAAAAGAAATTCTGCCTTCATGGTGATTGCTGGTGTGGGTGTGTATGTGTGTGTATGAATGTGACAGTGTATGTATTTGGAGGAAGGGAGACGGTGGAGTCCGGCAGTGGTAAAAAAGCTGACAGGGCTATAGGATGGTGTTTTCTGTTCTAAGGGGAAAACACAGTTCCTCCAGGATTCAAAGAATGTCATCTTTCTCCCAGAGTTGGAGACATTGCAAGTGTTTGTAGCTTACCCTGGGAGATGGCCTGCCAAGGGGATCTTTACTCAGTTGATGAAATATGTTTCTTCATGGCTTTTTGTAGTGTATATTGTAGAGAATTTTCTCTAGGAGATCCTCTCTTCTTCTGCAATTTATATTGTTAAGCTCTCAAACTCAGTTTAGAGATTTTCTTACTGGCTTCCAGTCCCATATTTAACGTTGCCATACAAGATTTTTGACAGCGCCCATACAATGTAACCTAACTACCGGGAGGGTATGTATATATCTTAGGACACTGGTGAGAACCTCAGATTTCCTGTTACATGATATCTCTGGTATTTTTGCTGTGAGTAATAATAATTCAAATACATTCCATACATGCATTCAACACAATTTTGATTGGAACTGGGCATGATTCATTTTAACCCTGGATTTGTGGCTCTTTCCCTTTATGAAGGTAGTGACCTATTGAGATACTTAAATGGACAGAGAATTGAAGAAATGTGTTTTAACCCTCACTTTAAAACTAGCATTAAAAGAGCTGCTAACACTTCCTTCATTTTTTGCATATCTAAAGTGTTAAAGGGATACGATGTTCTTAACATGCCAAACAGTACATGATTTCTTTAATAGGGGACAGAGACCATTTATTTCTCATGGATTGATATGCCCTATTAAGGGTTTATTTTTTTTTTTTAAAGGCAAACTACCCCAGGCAGAGCCTCATTTGGATGTGTCTGCATTCTTGGAAGCTTGACTACTCTATATTCTCCTACAAATGGACCCTGAGACCTTGTTTGGAGTTTCTAACAGGAGAGCACAGCTCCTTATATACTCTCTTCTATGAGGGAAATTTGTCCTCACCCAGTCAGTGCACAGCTTCCAAAGGGACGCACACGGAGTGGTGAGGAAGGAAGGTGACACCTGCCTAGCCCACCAGACCTGCCGAATCAACCCTGGCCATCAGTGGGATGACAGATGTTGCAACCAGATCGCCCACACATCCAAGCAGATCATATTTCTTTTGGTTACAAATTAATTCTTAGACTGCCTTGAGAGCAAGCACTAAAAAACACCAGTAATATAGTCTTGAAGCTAGTCACTTTGAAACAGGGTCTTTGTAAGCAATTTTTAAGCCGTGGCGCCCACTGTAGGGAGCCGTGAGGTGACTCAGCGCCTCAGACAGGAGGTCGCAGTTCTGATGTAACAGGAGCCTCCTCGTGACCGCAAGATGCTAGAAAGCATTTGCTGCTGAACTGAAGGAAAAGAGGAAGCCCTGTCAGAAACAACTCCTCAGGGTTGGGTCGGTGGTGGAAACTACTGGTTGTCCTCAGATCTGCTCTCCCGTGCTTTGGTAGTCTTCGAGTTTTTAGTTGGGCCTCCCACGCAACCAGGTGTGCACAAGGGGTGGCATCTTAGCCAATGAGATATTAACAAGAGCGAGGTGTGCAACTTCTAGGTGCCTTGTTTGGGCTCCTTGTCTCCTTGTCTCTCCGCTGCCTCCAGCGAGGGGTGCTGGGAGGCCTGGAGCTGGAGCCAGAGCAGGCGCGATTGAGCAACCAGGGAAAAGGAGCTTGGGTTCCTGGCGTCGTGGAACCGCCACACCCTCCAGACTGGTCGGACTGACACTTGAAAAAGAAAGAAACTTCCATCGTGTTTAAGACACTGTCCTTTTAGGTCTGCCGATTACAAAAGCCAAACCAACATATGGAATCAGGGGCTGTAATCCTTCCTTTGATGCAGTCCGCAAGCCTCGTGGTCCAGACCCAGATTCGATAACCTTCACTAGAGCTGAGCTTACTTCCGCATCATCACCGCCAAAGACTTTCCCCCGGGGGAGGTGGAGCGGGGGAAGGCATCTCTCCCCGGTCAGTCGTGGGTCAGGCTGAATCATGGTCTACATACACCAAATGATTCTCCTGCTAATCAGGGAAAAAACCCTCTCCGGTGTTTTGAAAGAGTGAGTAGACTTACAAGATCAAAATCCTTGGGACTGAGTGGATTTCATAGTCACTCCCAAGGCTGGCTTTTGCCTCCTTATAGAAAATACTGATCTCCAAATTCTCTAAGGTCTTTAAAGAAGATGCCCTGTGCCTACTGCCATGTTTCAAAGTTTATTCTTTCTCAGCATGAACTTCGATGTGGGGAAGAACCTACTTTAGCTATTCAGTGGAGTACTGGGGGCATTAGAAATCAAATTTGTTTGCATCATACCTATGCAAATTTATTTGCATTTATTTGCATCATATCATATCTTTGTTTTTATATTCAGATTTTAGTCTCCCTGCCGTGATTCTTCTTACAGTGAAGTGTAGAAAGTGTCATATTGGTAGAAGAGCACTGGTCAGGACTCAGAAGACTGGAGAGCTCTCCCTGGGTGTGTTATTTGCGAACAGAGCTCTCTGATCCCAATCGCATTGGCAATTTTTTTACTTTCCCTGAGTGCCTCAGTATATATACCCTGTGATAAACCCTTAGGTGCATGGAGATAATAAGGATGGAAGTGCTTTAAAACCCATTAAGTCCTATATCACTGTAAGTTAGGATGAGTCTCCATGAATCTGCTCTGGCTGGGCCTCTGGTAAAGGCATTTTGTTAATTCTCAACCACATATGTGAACTTGGATCACATTTCCATAGGCACTCTAAGCAAATCTCTCAATAATTTATACATGTTTACACTCTGCCCTAGGTAATTCCCTCCCTCTTTTCCCCCTCCAAACAGGTATATAGATGATTTCTTTAAGTTACTTCTTAGTTTTATCTACAGAAGATGAACTTACAGACCTAGGTCTTAAGCATAAACCATTAATCCAATGGCACATAAGAATATTCTAGTCATTTCTGGAGTTAAAAGTTAAAGGTTTGCCTTTGAAAGGTTTGCCTTTGTGCAGCCTAACATTCTGTTTTCCTGTTTTATAGCCTTTGTAACCCAGTATTTTCACTGTGGGTTCACATTGAAGGGTAACCTTTATTATCCTTGGCCTACCAGTACTTAGCTAGGCATATATGAATTTCTCATGACATATATGTGGAATGAATGAATAAACGAACGGATGAATGAGTGTATATTGCTTACTCGAGGCAGTCATGATAAAATACAGGTTAGCATTTAGATTGACAGGTGATTAAACGACACGGGGTCCATCTCTCACCCACATCACTGAAATGAAGACCTCAGAGGTTTAGTGTGATAGGATAGGCATACGGGTCAGAGAAAGAAGTAAATGAAATAAGTTACTGACCTTGGAGCAGGAAATATAGCAGGAAAACAGAGGCAAACGGCTGTGGAAAAGGAGTTGGGGAGCTTGAAACAGGTCTGTTGCAGCTCTGGGAAATATCTTGTTCAGAACCATACACTTCAGGCTCTGTAAATAAATCACTATGGATTATTTATTCCTGCTGTGTCTTTAGGCCTTTTTTTTTTTTTTTTTTTTTTTTTTTTTTTTTGCCACCATATAGGAAGAGCAGATTCCTTTAGAATAAGACATTTGTAGCTTTCTCAAATGTTTTAACAAGTGGTCATCTCAGAAGCATTTTTTTTTTTTTTTTTAACCAGACAAAACTCCGGATGCCTTATCTATTATAAATTGCTCTGGGGATAGTAATGTTTTTCTGTTACTTCCTTTATTTGATGACTTTCCACTATAAGTAGACAAAATGTTTAGGTGCCAAATCATAAAATCCCTCTTGAGCAGGACTCTCACTGGGTACATAAAAGTGAACAATCAAGGGAAACTTTTATTAAGGATAATGTTCTAGCAGAGTCAGAGAAAGCGTACTTTTGGCTACTTTAATTCTTCCCTCCCCTGCCCCAAGTCTAGCAATGCTGCCAGGTTGAAAAACATATACAGGGAGAGGGATTAATCATTAGTGAAAACATACCCTCCAGCCCCTCCCCAGCCTTCTGAAATTTGAGTGAGTAAAAAAGATGTAACATTTAATCAGAGTGGTTGATTTTTTCTATAGTACCACCCCCATCCCTTCCTTTCTCTGTTGCCTTTTGAAGGGAGAAAGGTGATTTTTGGCTCCCCTCATGTCTAGTCAATCTTGATCCTCTCCCTCTCCCTTTCCAATCTCTAGGGTATATTTTGGAGAAAAATCCACCCCCACACACCGTTCTGGCATTCATTATTTTCCTTACTTTTAGATACCATTGGTTTCAGAAACCAAGCTCGGCAGATGACTCAGTTCTGTTAGAAAGGACTGTACTATGTCTTTTTAAGTCTCTTTCAGGCTTCACAAATAAGCTTCCAGTGTAAGTGAGGGTAAGTTCCTTTCTTTTTGTGTTTTACTGTGTCAGTTTTTCAGTGGTTGGTTGTCTCCTTTGGCCAAAAGTATTTATTGTAACAGGGGTATGAAAGTGGTTAAATCCCCCTCTGGAATCCTTCCTCCTTTCCTTCCTCAACTGCCCTTCCTTCTTCAGATTCTCATGATTGGATTAGGAGCCAAAAATGGACCAGAAAAAAATCCCAGCCCTCAGGGAACTTACAAGTATCCATAAACCTCGAATTCCCAAGCAGTGGTGAGTGTCCTATGTGAGCGTGGAATGGTGCTCAGAAGGAAGGCTAGGGAAAGCCCTCCTGCCGCTGGTGGGGATGCGAGGGTGCCTGCAGGAGGCAGGAGAGCCTGAGTCTGTAAGGAATTCTCTCCATAGATTCTATGGGGTAGGATGACAAAGATATCCCGTGCAGAGAAAGCAACAGATTCGAAGAGAGAAAGAAAACGAGATGTTTGGGGGGAAATGCAAACTGGAATCAGTATGTGATCAGTATGGAATCAGTATGGTCAGAGATGGAGCCAGAAGGTCTTGTAAGGCCTGCAAGGAGTTTCGACTTGAGACTGCAGGCACTGGAGCCATTGATGATTTTGTGAAGTAGAGGGACCTGTGTTACAATAGGAAAGGGAAAGGAAAAGATGGAAGTAGGGAGACAAAATAATGCAGAATTGCCATACTCCAGGAAAAAAAAAAAAAAAAAAATTAAGGGCCTCATCTAAGGCACTGGGCAAAGGATGAAAATGAGGAAATGAAGGTGCGGTGCACTTGGGAGTCCACAGGGCAAGTCTTAACAGATGATTAGATGTGGGGGTTGAGGGAGTTAAGACGAGTTTCGTTTCGGAGTCGAGCTGGTTTTCTACCTTGTGACCTGGCACTTTCGTTGATCTAGGCAACAAGGGAGAGGAAAGAGGTCTGGGGGAAGGCGAGGTGATAAATTCTTGGCACCAAGTCAGACTATATTGTGAGGTTAACAAACTATCTTGCCAGTGGAAGCTACTGCTATCTTCTTGAAGATAGCAGTAGCTTCTTGGACAAAGAGTTAAATAGTTAAATAAACAAATATTCTGATGGGCTGGTGGGGGAGGGTCATGAGGCTGGAAAGGCACACAGCCAAAAGTGCCTTCATAGACTGTAAGTCAGCTGGGGAGTGAAGAATGAGGGCGAATTCAGAGTCCTTACAAGCATAAGGAGACTTTCCAGGAAAGTAACAATAATTTAGTTACAAAAAAATGTTTCAAATTTTTTTGGTAGCTAAATGCTACACCCTTCTGATATGGCTCTGTAAAACTCTACCAGAAAACCATGGAAAATCAGTCATTGAGAGCTGAGTAGAAGAAAATATTATAAAAATACATATGTACTTATTGCTTTGCACCTGGATGAAAGTATTAACTGGGAGGTTAGAGTTAATAACAATAGAGTAAATAGTAACAATAGAGTAAATACAATAGAGTATTAATAAAGTTAATAATAATAGAGTTAATATTTTAGGATACATTTTTAGTAAAATGTATCCTAAAATATTCCTAAAACATTCTTGGAGGACTAGGAAACTTGACGTCTACCTTCTCTAAATGCAATATATTGGGCATACGATGCCTCCTTTTTTCTCTGGCAGTTTCAATCTCTGGCAAACAGCTCAGCCATGTTGTCTTTAAACTTTATTTCAGTGGTTGAGAGAACTCCTCGCCTGCAAAGTACTTTGTGATTTTTAAAAAATATATAATGTATTATTTGTCCCAAGGGTATGGGCTGTGAATCGTCAGGCTTACACATTTCACAGCACTCACCATCTCACATACCCTCCACAATATCCATAACCCAACCACCCTCTCCATACTCCTCTCTCCCCAGCAATCCTCAGTTTGTTTTGTACTTTCTGATTTTTGAAGCTACAGAAACATCACTATCACTGTTGCATGGTCATTAGCCGAGGACCTGCCAACTACCCTTAAGAAGCTGGGAATAGGGCTCCTGGGTGGCTCAGTCGGTTAGGCATCTGCCTTCAGGTCAGGCCATGATCCCAGGGTCCTGGGATCTAGCCCTGCATCCAACAGGCTCCCTGCTCAGTGGGGAATCTGCTTCTCCCTCTCCCTTTGTCCCCCAACCCCCACCCCAATACTCTCTCACTCTCTCTCTCTCTCTCCTTCTGACAAATAAATAAATAAAATCTTTTTAATAAAAGAAGAAAAGCTGGGAAGAATTTTGGATTTTAACACCTCTACCACTACATTCAGGCAAGAGCAATTTTCTGAGTAAATTGGCATCTCTCCCGGGAACAGGTTACCAGGTTGCCCTGGGTTCACGCTGAACTAGCAGTTCTTTCACTAGTGTTTATCTGCATGTGTGGCATTCCTGTTCAGAGGTTGTTTTCTGAGCTGGTTAGTTCAGCCTGATTACAAATTGACCCTGTTGTGAACAGAAACCTACCTACAACGCAGATCTCCCAGGCCACTTTTCTGCTTAAATTCCCAGATTACTCAATATACATGTATTTTTTCTGTGCTTAACCAAAGAAAAAGTCATGGCTACAAAGTATTTTCCTTTTTAGGTTTCACTTTGTAAAGTGACAATGTAGACTGCTTTGAAATCTTTGGAAAGTTTAAGTTTCCTTCTAGAAATTCATCATTGGAAGCACTAATTTTAATCTATCTATAAATACAAAAAAAATAAGAAGTATGAAAAATTCATTTACATACTGAAGGAAAGCAGATTTATCTGAATTATTATTCTGAGTCTTATTAAATTAGGCAGGATTTCTCAAGTTTATGTTCACAAAATTTGTTTTTTTGGTTAACAGACCTCCTTTTACATGAAACATTAATATGAATTAAATATTACTTCGTCGTGGAGACCCTAATGATTTTTTTTTGGCAAATGTAGATGCAAGGTTTCTTTCTCAGACTATGTTATTAATTTTGTGTCATCACAGAAGGTAGCTCAGTTTTATTTTGAGATTGGTTTATTTTCCCTGGACATTTGGGATGAATAGCTCAGCATAACAAATTATTCTATATGCTCTAGTTTCAAGCTTTTAAAGTGGAATCCAAGTTTTAGCATCAGGAACCAATTAAATGATAGTTAGATCTGACTGAAAAATTAATGGTCCAGAACAGAAACTGTGTAGTATTTTTTTTTTTAGGGTTTTTTTTTTTTTCAATATTTCTGTTTTAAATAAAAATCTGGATGGTTCCCAGTAAAATACAAAGCATCATTTTAAAAAACCTATTGAATATAAATGGAGCCACACTTGGGCTTAAAAATCACTTAATGATGATTACATTCTTAGTCTGCTATTAAATACAAGGTGTTTATCAGCCTTCACGGGCTGTTAAAGACTTTAGCTACAGAACACGACGCTCTGAGGGGTAATGAGGGATTGTAATGCTACTGTGGCTCTTTCTGGAGTATGATTCGCTCTTTAAAAATGATCATTCTGTACCTCTGTCATCTAGTGTGATTGCAGTAGCATTTGATTTTTGCCACAGAAATCAGTCAGGCTCATGTTAATATTTAGTACTGATGATAAATAAATCAGGAAAGAAAAATGTTGGTGTTCAGCTCACTGACTTAAAACTTGTTACTGTGTCTGGACAGAACATGGTGGCCCCGGATTATATGCGAGCGGAAGGGTTCAGGCTTGAATATTTGGCTGTTGCTTCAAGCACCCTACACGGAAAGCCAGAATACCTTTAATCTGGCCCTAATTCAAACCAATCAGTAATCACTTAGCCCACTCTACTTACTCTGCCAGTTTTTTTGCCAAAAAAGATTTCATGGGTAGCAGTATCAGAAGCATTTTTGTAATTAAATTATTGTTGCTTTACTGGAAAATCTCCTTACATTCGCAAAGGCTGAGATTGTTCTCATTCCCTTCACCCCCTACTTTGACTTGTAGTCTATGAAGGCACTTTTGACTACATGTCTTTCCAACCTAATGGCCTCCTTACCGCAATACTCATTTTGGTTGGGTTACTCTAGCCTTCATTTTCCAGAGACAGTCAAAATCCTTCAAGGATGACAGAAGTCATTTGATCATGGGAAACAAGAAACAACAAGAGCAACAATAATTTCTTTAGGACCTTTTTGTGGGTTTTTAAGGGAAGAGATTCTTTGATAAGAATACAGTCTGAGTTTCCCATTGGAGATACATCATTTTAACATTTTTCCTAAGGGAATTAATTCAAGGAGTATGCTCATTATATGAAAAGCACCCTTTCCCAGATTGTGGCTCTTTTCTCTGAGTTCTGATGTACCTTATCAGTTCTCACAGGTAGGGTCAGAATTACCTGCTTTCATATCTGTCCCTTCTGCAACATTTTAACTCTTTTGGGACCTGTTGTATTAGTAGTGTCTGTGCCAGTGAGGATCTCCTGGCCCATAGCAGGTACTCATTCGTTTGCTTGTTTTTTTTTTAAAATATTTTTTAAAAAATTATTTTTATTTATTTTTTGAGAGCGAGCAAGAGAGCCCAGACTAGAAAGAGAGCACGAGCAGTGGGAAGGGCAGAGGGAGAAGCAGAATCCTCACTGAGCCAGGAGCCCAATGTTGGACTGGATCCCAGGACGCTGGGATCATGACCTGAGCTGAAGGCAGATGCTTACCCGACTGAGCCACCCAGGCGGCCAGCAGGTGCTCATTTCGTATGCATGTTCATAAATGGATGAAAATACTCATTCTGGTTCTTGACTCCTGTGCTTGCGGATTCATTCCTCCCCCTTCCTCAGCTCTGCTCCATGCCTCAGGGAAGCTGATTCCAGCAGGCTGCATTTCTCATGCTCCCCCTGCAACTGTCTTCCCTCTGGCGTTGGGCAATAGGAGGTAGCTTGGGAGATACTGAAGGGCAGGAGAATGGGAGCAACCAGGGTTATTTCTCTCCTCTATCTGCACTGGATGGCTTCTCGACCTTTGCGACTCCAGCCTCTCCTAGACAGGCTGCTGTGATTCCAGCTTCTTTTGGGCAACACCATTCTCTCATTTCTGATAATACTGCTGCCATCTCTTGTTTCCCCAGCATAATGAGTGGCTTCCTGCTTTTCCTAATTTCTGGGTTGCTTCTCTTTCTCATGTTTGTTTTTTCGGCAATTTTATTACCTATATAACCCATTTCTTGCATTAAATTCCCCCTGTTTTCAATATTTATGATGTGTCCAAGCACTCTAATGCAATGCACATGAGAGCTTCCCATGTTTTCCAGAGGTACATGGTTGCCTGAGATCTTTGGTCACACTGCAGTCTCCAAAATGGGCTTCACTGAAGGGGGTCAGAGGTTCGTTTGGGGATCCGATTGCTCCCACTTTCTGAAAATGCCCCATCCTTACATGTGGCTATGCTATCCTTGCTTTGTCCTGCTTGGAATTATTTCAGTACTTTATGGCATAACTTTCCTCCCTGGTATCCCCTGGTGACCTCAGAAATTTTGCAGAGTAGGAGAACCATGGTTCCCGGATTGATCTGTTACAGCTCTAATATATAGGGAAAAGACAGGGATTCTGACCTGTCTGCAGAAAAAACAAAAACAAACAAACAAACAAGCAAACAAGCAAACACCTGTTTCTGAAGAGGGGAAAGGTCTGAATCTGTTTTAATTGTATGTCTTTAAATTTTGACCATATTCTAGTTGGGTAGCTACTGGGATAAGCAAACTGATTGGTCAAATTCTCTTAGACAGCACTGTCAGACTCTGGGATTTTAAAATTCCTTGCACATTTTTCACAATGAGCTGAATATCAGTTCAAACTTCCACAGGTTCTTTTTCTCCCTTCTCTCAACTTTGTTGCCCTTTTTCCATCCTTCACGAGGGATGGGAAGGAAAAGGAATGTGGCTGACATCAAATTATGGATATTGGTTTATGTTCGTAACAAGCTTGCATTTCACATACACAGCTAACCCACAGAAGCCACTAGAGTTTCCAGTGGGTTAGTTTCAAGTCTACAAGCATGAGGGATTTCAGCAAGGCTCTCTGACCTTATTTTCTCCAATCGGTTGGGCCATGTGGTCAGGCAGTTGTCAAATGGTAAGCTGGGAAGGGAAGGGAATCCTCTAATGTCTCGGCATGCACGAATTAATAAAACATAAAACTTTAGTAGCAGGTCTGATTTTTTACCGTACGGTATCCTGTTTAGGCAGGACAGTAAAATGCTTTGGAGAGGGGATTGGATGGGAATACCGTATCTGTGTGCGTTTAATTGGACTACATCCGAGGAAAATGTACCTCGACCTTTGCGACTCCAGCCTAACTGAACTGAATACTTAGTTCCACCAGAATTTGAGAACTTAGAGATGGAAAGGATGTTAAAAATCATCTGATCCAATGTTTTTATCCTGCAGAGGAGAAAAGTCAGGCTCAGAGAGGTGAAGAATTCCTGGCAGGTAGCAGCACGGAGATTAAAATGTGTAACGGTTTTTGTCTTGTTCTCTTTCAACAAAACTTATTACCTATCAGTTTACACATCTTAGCTCTCAAGCCTCATTTTCTTTCTTGTCTCTTGACCTTAAACCTATTAGATGTGGCCCAGGTACATTCTGGAAGGCAGCCAAAAGTGCATGGTGCCCATGGAATTTGAAGACTTGTTCTAGAGCACGGATGTACTTGAAGGAGGGAAGGAGGGAAGAAGTGCATGGGCTACGTGGAACAGCTGTGAGTCCCTGCTGTTGGCCAGACATGAGGAGACGACTTTATAGACACTTCAGGTGGTGCTGAGGTGGTATGGATGAGCAATGAAGGTGGAGTGTGCAAAAAATGGGAGACACCGGACCACAGACGGATTGCTCTGAAGGAATATGGTTGCGTGTGGTAGGAATAACTAAAGCCAGCACTGATCCCACATGCTGTGCCTCATCTTGCCAAACAGTAATTAAGTTGCTAAGGAAGTAGGATAACTCTTAGGTGGTTAAAACACTCTGTTCTGCACACCAGCTCCAGGACTTAATTATAACCATGGTTTATAATTATTCCTATTTAAATAGTTTTCCTTCTCCTTAGCGAAAGGTGGTTTCTTACATAACCTTTCCTTTATAAAGAAACAAACAAATATTTGATATACAAGCTATCACCACTGTTTCAGAGTAGGTTTAAAAATTTTTTTTTTTTTTAAAGATTTAGTTTATTTGACAGAGACACAATGAGAGCAGGAACACAAGCAGGGGAGTGGGAGAGGGAGAAGCCGGTGTCCCGCTGAGCAGCGAGCCCCATGCGGAGCTTGATCCCAGGACCCTGGGATCATGACTTGAGTCGAAGGCAGACACTTAATGGCTGAGCCACCCAGATGCCCTGAGAGTAGGGTTTTTTTCCCCCCAACATTTAAAAAAAAAAAATTTAGACTATCACCTCACTGTATACTGAACTGTTTCGTTTTAAATTTCCCCATGTTTTTCCATGCTCTAGGCCTCAGTTGGGTATTCTATTCTCATTCAATAAAAGCTCTTCACTGAAATAAACGTTATGTCATAATGAATTTCAGCATCTACTGGCCTTCCTTGGATTTTAAGGGGTGAGATGGCTGTGCAAGACTCAGGACATCTTTATCCTTCTTTGAGACATTAATTACTCATTAAATTTTCTTTTTATCCTTTTTGCAATGCTCCCCAAATTCCAAAGACAGAGATTTTTGAAAAATGAACAATTGGCAGAAATGTCTGTAAGAGTTTTTTTTTTTTTTTTTAAACTTCAAACTACAGATCGCCAAATGAGAAAGATATAATGCAAACTTTTTGTCTTTATTTTAACTAGTTGTAACTAGATCAGATAGAAATTGGGTATTCCAAGTTTCATCCTGAAGCAAATTTCTATAGTTGAGCTCTAAGCCCCTGAAAAACGGGGTTTATGATGAAAATGTTCAAAGACTCTCAACTTTAGGACAATGTACAACTATAATTTTACAGGCATTAGGCACCTAAAATAACTTTGTATGAAGATTACTCTGGGATTTGTCCCCCATTTTGTAGAAAATGTTTAATGTTGAACTATATTTTATGCACACAAAAGGACTTATTTCATAAGACAAGGAGCTCAAGGATTTTCATTCCAATATTCAACAACACTATTTCTAGAGGGCCCTCTCCTTCTGCTCTCATAATTGAGTGATCGTAAGTGATATTTAAAAAAAAAATTCTACTAAACTTATATGTAAAGATGATATGTGGTGGAGCAATTTAAAATTTTCTAGTGGATTGTATTCTAGCCATGTATTTAGCAAGTCATGAAACTGAATTGATGGGTCATAATAATGTCTTAATATTCTGTTCCATCACAGCCAAGGAAATGAGTTTTTATTTTTGTTTGTTAGAGCTATAGCTGAAGTGCTCATATTTGAGTGCATAGTGTAATAATAAAAAAACTTTTTGTCTCATGGAAAAATCCCTACTACTGGGCGATCCCTGCCTGTCCTCTTTGCTAATTTATTTTCTTTCTTTTTAAATGTAGATAAACCCAATTCCTATTCCCAACCTTCTTTTCTTTCTCTCTACCCTCTCCTAAATTTATATTTCATCTCCAATTACAGACCTCTTTCTTCTCTCTCTAATCTTTATTGGGATAGATTGGGAACCCTTTAGAATTCATCTTGTCTGAAACCTAACAAATCACCTCTCTCCAGCAGCTTCTCCTTCAAGTTCCATATATATTTCAATGGCACCACCACTCCCAGTCCCCCAAATGAAACCCCAACATCTTCCGTGAGAACCTCTTTTTTGGAGGGTTCAGAGCAAAGTTTATTTATTTTTTCATTTATTAATTTATTTTTAAAATGTACTCTATTTTATTTTTTATTAACATTAATGTATTACTTTTTTCAGGGGTACAGGTCTGTGATTCATCAGTCTTACACAATTTACAGTGCTCACCGTAGCACACATCCTCCCCAGTGTCCATCACCCAGTCACCCTTATCCCTCCCATTCCCTTCCCCTCTGGCAACCTTCAGTTTGTTTCCAGAGATTAAGAGTCTCTCATGGTTAGTCTCCCTTTCTGGTTTCACCTTGTTTCATTTTTCCCTCCCTTCCCCTATGATCCTCTGCCTTGTTTCTCAAATTCCACATATCAGGGAGATCATATGATAATTGTCTTTCTCTGATTGATTTATTTCGCTTAGCATAATACCCTCTCATTCCACCCATGTCATTGCAAGTGGCAAGATTTCGTTTTTTTGATGGCTGCATAATATTCCATTGTATACATATACCACATCTTCTTACCCATTTATCTGTTGATGGACATTTAGGTGAGAGCCTCCTTTTATTCTTGCCTGTCCCACAATACCTGACTTCTACCAATTAAGTGGATCTGTATATCTACAATAAATTCACACTATTTTTTTCCCCTTTCACTGCTTGTATCCTAGATTAGAAATTTGCTGCTTCTTACCTATACTATTATAATGGCCTCTTCAACTCCAGCCTTCCCTCCTACTTCATTGACAGCTGAATCTGATGCTAATATCATCTTGAGGATTGCCAATTTCCTGGTGAATTAGGTGCCAACCACAAGGTCTATCATCACGGGCCAGCCCAAATTATTCTGGCCTTACCTTTACATTTCCCAGCTAAACTGGAATATTTCTCATGTCTGTGCCTTCCTGCTCTCATGCTTTGGTTCATGTTCTGTCCTCAGTGTGAAGCAACCTCCCTCCAACTTAACAAATTCCATACCAGATGCTGCTTCCTTCACAGAACTCTTTCCAACTTCTTCCAATAGAATGGGAGAGAACAAGCCTTTCTTGGCTCCCTATTGGCCTTAAAACCACATTTCATATTTCACTTGGTATTATTAAAGTTATTCTTGAACTAATTTTGGTCTTTTTACTAGCTTTTGTATGTTTTAGAAAGCCCACTCCGGTTTGTCTGCTATATAAATTCTGGGTTAGTTCTGAAACAGAAGGCTCTCTGGAAGGCTTTATAAGTGAAATTTCTGCCACCTTAGCCCAAGGTACTGGGGTTCTTTTTCCATAGATTTTGTTCTGAGCCCGTGGTCTTTTCCCTTCTATCTCTCTCTGCACGGAAAAGGCCACAGGCTCAGGAATGTATGAGGCTTCTCCTGGGTTGATCTTCATTATTAAGATTCCATGTATATGAATTTGCTTACTTGCTAATACTTTTTGGTAATCCCTAATCAATTCTTGTGGCAATTTTATGGTCATTCACGGACTCGTAGAGAGTCATTTGCCAGTTGAGTTTGAAAGAAGCAATACTACCTTGTTGTTTTCAGTTCTCGTACTATAAACAAATGACCTTTTGGCAGTCTATTGAACACTACATTTTTGTCATTCTTATTAGTGATTTCTCTGTTTAAAATGACTCTTAGGCATAATGCTGAAGGGCTTAATGATTCTTAATTGAATCAAGACTGTGGTGTGCCTCACAGAGAAAATACCTTTGATAACCTTCCCTCAGGTACAAGGTACAGTGTGTTGGTCATGAGTTCAATGTTAATAAATTAAAAAATATATATTAAGTAAAATGTGTTTAAACAGAAATGCATACAAAGCAAGGTTATGTGTTAATCAATTGACAAAAATGTTGTGGCCAGAGGCTCCCAGGGACCTAAACTTACCTTTCCTCTAGGAGCAATAGTTAAGTGTTTGCCAATTCACTGTTTGCAGCAACTTTCTAGAGTATAATTGTTGTGAACAAGGAGAATGGATTTGTATATAGATGTATATGTCTTAAGTCAATGATAACACTATTTAAATTAGTTTAATGTTGTTGAATTGATTAGCCAGATTCTAAATAGCCATTTTCTCCATATTTCCTTTTAATCTCTGACCCTTGGGGTTTTCTGACCCTTTTCTTAACATCTCCCAATTCACATTAGAGCCATCACTCCCAGTATCTTAGCAAATGAGGAAGAGAGGTTCTTTCTTTCTGAAACGCATGCTTTGATGAACAACAAAGAGATTCTTCTGTGGCACCTCAGATTCATTGTGAGTAAAATTCCCATTGTCTACCTACTCGAAGGCTCTTCTAGATTTCATCTCATTTTCTTATACATGGAGGCCCTTGTCATCTCTATTGTCCTCCCTCTTCCTCCTTTCTGTCTTTTAAATCTACTGCTTCTCTCATCCATATCTTCTTCACAAGTCATCCTGTCTCTTATCCCTGATTCTTCATGTTATCTTTTCTTTTTTTTAAGATTTTATTTATTTATTTGGCAAACAGAGATCACAAGCAGGTAGAGAGGCAGGCAGAGAGAGAGAGGAGGAAGCAGGCTCCCTGCTGAGCAGAGAGCCCGATGTGGGACTGGATCTCAGGACCCTGAGATCATGACCTGAGCCGAAGGCAGAGGCTTAACCCTCTGAGCCACCCAGGCGTCCATCCTCATGTTTTCTTAACATAAAATTATTTCCAAGTTTTTCTTCCTTTTTCTCACTCAGTCCCTCCTTCAAAACTCTCACACATCTGGGACTTTAACTCACACAGGTCATATGACAACCACAATTCATATTTCCTGGTCTCATTATCATGTATATGGGCATATTATAAAATATGAATCTATAGTCCATAAAATTTGCTTTGTGATTTACAGAATAAAGTCTAAGAAAACTTCCACATTGGGGGAATTTCTCTATTCTAGATGACCTCTGAATTTTATGTATGGTGAGAAGCAGGTCTCCAAGGTGTCTGTTAAAACGTCATCAAAAGAGCAGGATCAGTTTTATATGTATTTCATACACACACACATACATATATAGTTTTAATTCAGAGTATTAAAAGGTTGCATGGTCAAAGCCTTCCCCAAACTTCCAAACCAGCTCATAAAAATGAGGGTCCTTATATTTATTACTTTGGTCTGAACACTAATATACCATTTCATGTTCTATGAGGAAATATTTGGATGATAATAATGCTTTGATTTTATATGAACAAAACTATTTTGAAGAAATAAATCTTACTTAGCTCTCTTTCTTTTTTTCCTTTCATCTGGAACACTGTAGTTCACTGCTTCACATTCTACATGCCACTGGAGGAACTGAGTCACAGCAGAGAAGGATGGAAATGGGAAGGGCTTGGAACAGACAAGAGCTGTGGACCAAGCCTTCTAACCCTTTACCTACAAACTTCCACTCCCCTAACTGGAAGCAGAGAAATAATTGAGCTGTTACCACGACCACAACCATTATAGCTACCATTAGCCATACCACTAGTAGTACCACTACCATTACTAGTATCACTAACATCACCACTACCAGTACTACTAACCATTACTAGTATTTCTACCACTAACCACTACTAGCATCATTACCACTAGCACTATAAGTATTACTAATCATTACTAGTACCCCACTGCTACCACTAACCATTGCTAACCATTACTAGTATCACTACCACTACCACTACCAGTACTACTAACCATTACTAGTATAGTTACCACTAACCATTACTATGTCTACTAGTACCACTACTAGTACTCCTACTATAATGATAAAAGCAACTGCAGCTATGATTCCCTGTTTATCAGTTACAGTTGTTTTATAGACATACTCTCTTTTAATCAACATAAAATATCATCTGTTTAATGTTGTTGTTGTTTTATAGAAATGAAGAAACTGGAACACAGAGAAGTTTAGTACCTAGAGAAAGCCATAACTGGTCAGTAGTGGGACCAGGATTTAAACTTAGGTCTGTTGGACTCCACACACTAGGCTCTTAATGGTTATGTATTTCTATCTCCCATGGGATGCGGAATAAGGTTGTATATTGAACATCTCCTGCTGCTTCCCCAGCCCTTGGAAGCTTAAATGAGGCCATGAAGCTCAAGTCCAAACAAAGGCCACCTGTAGTGTGGGGAGTGTTGTAAATTCAAGTCAGTGAACATATAGTGTTGTATTGGTTTCAGGAATAGAGTTCAGTGATTCATCACTTACAGATAACACCCAGTGCTCATCCCAAGTGCCCTCCTTAATGCCCATCACCCATGTAGCCCATCCCCCCCGTCCTCCAAACTTCACCTCCAGCAGCCTTCAGTGTGTTCTCTGAAAGACATTTTCTTACTGCTCTTCTGCTCTGCTCCCGGGTTTCTGCCTCTCATCTCCAGCTTCCTTCATTTCTCCTTGTTTCCACCCTTTCCAGACACTGGTCTCATTTTATCTTTGAGTTAAGCAAATAGTTGAGTGAGTGTTGGTTGGGCTAATCGTTGAGCAGGTGGACCTGCAGTATTTTATAGCGGGTCTTTGCCAGAGAGGGCAGGTCTCCAGCTCTTCTCTCAGGGTTCAGGCTTTCACTTCATATGAGAGAAGGTTGGGGTATAGGAGTGCAGGCAGGCTTTCATGCTTATGCCTCACCAAGAAGGGCTCTCTCAGACCTCCTCTTCTGTCCCAATCTTTCTTGTGGGCAACCAGTTGAGGCTCATGGAAAAGTGTGAGAGAATGAACCTGTACTCTTGTTGGGTCTGGAACTCCCAAGAAGGTTAAATTGTCAGTTAGTGCACTATTGGCCTTCAAGAACTTGTACAAATTTTAGTTTTCTTCTTATCCACTTCTATGATGGCAGATTCTTTCTTTCTCCTGTACTCTGCCAAACAAGGATGAAACAGTTCACATAGCCATTTCTCTTCAGAGGGAACTTCTCTTTCTTTCAAATTTAGTTTATCTGATGGTCTCGTGACTTTGCAACTTTAGCTCTCTGCTGGGTTGAGGAAGAGTTATGATTTTGTGGGTTCTTTGTTTTATTTTCTTGTTGTTATAGAAGGGGTGATCTCTTGTGGCTTTTTCAGTCCTAAGGGGAATAAAACTTCATGTCACATGATTTTTAGTAGTTGAGTGTAGACTAGAGGTTAGCTTTCTTAGCAAACACAAGGTACTAATCTAAAAAAACAGAGATTTTTAAAACTGTACTTTTTTTTTTTTTTAAAGATCCTATTTATTTATTTGACAGAGATCACAAGTAGGCAGACAGGCAGAGAGAGAGGAGGAAATAGGCTCCTGCTGAGCAGAGAGCCGGATGTGGGGCTCGATCCCAGGACCCAGAGATCATGACATGAGCAGAAGGCAGAGGCTTTAACCCACTGAGCCATCCAGGCGCCCCTAAAACTGTACTTTTAATATTAGTTTATATTGCAAGCTTGGAATTAATGCCCAATCCCCTCTGTGAGCGACAGAGGAAGGTAAAGCATATCCTTACTGTAATAAAACCATTCTGTTTTAATGTTTTCCTTTAAATCAAAGACCATATCTAGAACCTATAGTACCTTTTTTTTTTAAAAGTCAAAGAATACGAAACATGTTAACGTTAGGGAGGGTTTGATATATTGTCACTGACATTTATTTAACACTTCCAGTTCATTTTAGTGGGATAAGAAATTCCTACAACTGAAGAGCACTTAGCACTGAAGGGATATTTAGTGATGAACTATGATGCTTCTATGAGAGCAGGGGTTTCTCCTGAATGCTTGCATTTGGTTCCCCACTTCCCTCTGTGTAAGAGAACATCGTTCATCGTGGTAAGCTGAAAAATGACCTCTGAAGGATCCTCACGTCTGAAGCCTTAGAATTTGTAAATGTTATTTTTTTTTGAAAATTGTTTTAGCAGATGTGATTAGTTAAGGATTTTGAGACAAGAACATTACCTGGGGTTTTCTGAGTGGGCCCTAAATGCCCTCACAGATGTCCTTTGAGAGAGTTGGAGGGAGATGAGACACTCATCTTGAAGGGAAGGTGACATGAAGCTTGTGGTCGACGCTGCACTGTGCAGCAATGCCGGAGTTTCTAAAAGCCAGAGAAACAAGGAGCAGATTCTCCCCTGGAGCCTCCAGAGGGAGTGTGGCACTGCTGACACCTTGACTTTGGCCCAGTGAAAGTAATGTCAGACTTCTGGTTTCCAGAATTGTGAGAGAATAAATTTCTGTCATTTTAAACCACCAAGTTTGCAATAATTTCTTACAGCAACCATAGGAAATGAATACCTTTATCTCATTTTGAAAAATTTTAACTTGTTCCTGTTTATATGAAATGTCATTTGATAAGAAGCCGGAGGATGTATTTGCTGTGAATTCACTCAAAATTGCCCCTGTTTTTGTAGCTTTAATTTTTAATAATAATAAAAATGAATTAATTTTTAATAATGTAGTTTAATTTTTTAATAATAAAGCAAAAAGGAAAATTATACTCAGTCAGTCACGTGACATGACACACGTTGCAGATTATTTGTATGAATGATTGGTTCACAGAGTTTTTGGATATATCTCATTAATCCTGATTTGAATTCATACTAGTGGTCATATACTTATGTATTTGGGTCCTCAAACAAAAAGGACTCAAAGGACTCCATCTATCCCTTGCTGATTTCCAAATAATTTGATTCCTTCTGGGGTGTCTGGAGCTTCAGCACAAGGTACAGAGTTGGGCCTTATTCACATTTTGAGGTGTCTTCCAATCGATTCATGAGATCCATTCATAGGGATGAAGACAAAAGTATCTGATTTTTCAGAAGGTCTAAAGAATAGAAAAGAATAAATGGAAATATCTAGAAACATACTAATGTTTGCCTAAGAACATAATGAGTTTGTTATATTTTAATTCTTCCAGACTTATATGTCCCCACCATAATTCTATCTCTTTTACCTTGCTTTATTTATTTATTTGATGCAGAGTACTTATCATTTTCTATCACACTCTATACACATTGTATCTATCACTTATCTGTTTCTTCCAATTAGAATATAAGATCTGAAAAGGCAAGGTCTCTCTTTGTTTAATGAGGTATTCCAAGTACCTAAAACAATGTCTGGTACACATTGGGCACTCAATAAATATTGGAATAGTGAAAGAAGAGATGATTATACAGAACCTAAAGAGGTCATTGCTAGTTTAATCCCAGATAGGGGTTAATTGTGACAAATGCTAAGCTGTTTCAAGGATTTTAGAGAGAATGGGGAGTGGTGCGTGGGTGGCTTAATTAGTTAAGCATCTGGTTTTGGCTCGGTTCATGGTTTTGGGGTCTTGGAATGGAGCCTTGTGTTGGTCTCCCTGTTCATCAGGGAGCCTGTTTCTCTCTCTTCCTCTGCATCTCTACGCACTAGCCCCTCATGCTCTCTCTCTCTCTCTCTCTCAAATAAATAAATCTTAAAAAAAAAAGAATTTTAGAGAGAATGGAAAAATACTTGCTTTAGTTATTGGTTTAGAGTTAAAAAAATTTGCTTGCTCTCAATTTTTCCTGATAAACTAAGGCAACTTAAAAAAACTCAATTGCCTATAGGAGCCCTGTGATCTGACCTGAGGCTACTTCTCTGTTACCTCTTTCAACATCCCCTCACTAGGTTTCAGCCATCCAGGCTTCTTTCTAATCCCTTTTCTCATCTTGGGATGTTCTCTCTTATCCGTCCCTTTACCTTGATTCCAGATGTTCTCTCTCCAGGTTTCTCATGGTTGGCCCTATCACATCATTTGACCTCAGGTTAGGGATCACTTGTTCAGAGAAGACTTCCATGATCCTTTAAGCCAATGGTTCTCAAATGGAGGAGCTCTCTTCCTTCATGGGACATTGGGCAATGTCTAGATACAATTTTGTCCCAAGTGGGAGGGACATCTAATGGGTAGAGGTTAAAATGCTGCTAAGTCTCCTACAATGAACATGACAGCCCCCCACACAACAAAGACATATCTGGCCTATGAGGTCAAGAGTGCCATGATTGGACAACCTCCAAAGCAGCGTCCTCCCACCCCAACACTTGTCACCTTTTGGCCAGCAATGTTTTACATCCTCATTACACTTGTTGAGAGTCAAAATTACTTTCTAAAATTTATCTGTTTACTTATTTTACTATCACTCTGGCCTACTAGTATGTAGTTTGCAGAAAAGCAAGGTCTTTGTCTATCTTATTAACATAATAACCTTGGTGTCTGGAACTGGAAGCTAGTAGATTTCCAATTATTTATTGCCTAGATGAATAAACAAGTAATCGTAAACTGACCATTCTCCCACCCTCCCGCTATACTGTTGGTGGAACTCAGCTACTCTCCTGTTTTGACTGAAATTTTGCGATGGTTTTGCTTTCCAGCATGAACCTCTTTTCCCTATAATTTTAAAATATTTTCACTAATATCTGTATGAGTCATATTGTATAGAGCTAAAAATCACAGAATTTAAAGTTAGAATACTTGCATTCAAGCAGGCCTTCCTCACTTACCAGTTCAGTGAGAACTTACTTGAGGAAGTTACTTAATTAGCTCTCAGAGAAGTCACTTTATCTTTGTGGTTTTGAGTTTCCAAATCCTTCAAGGGAAGGCAATACCTTCAAGGGAAGGCGTCCTCAAAGAGTTACTCTGGAGACTAAGTGGATAATGCTTAGGAAGCAGCTGGCACAGGGCACTCGCATCTATTTGCTGTTTTTTATTATTAGTAGTATTTTTATTATTATGGTCAAACAAAGCATATAATTATCATTCCAAATTTTAAGTGTACTGTTTAATACTGTTAAGTACCATCACACTGTTGTACAACTATTACAATTATTTTTATCCCTGGACCTATATTTTATTTCTTCCAGCTCCTCTTTTTGTGTGTGGCTCCTGCTCTAGTCATTATATTCAAAGACAGATCCCACCACTGTTGGGTATCATGATTGCCTATGATTCTTAGACAGTACGCACAATATACTTTATTGATTACGGTATCTGCAAGCTTAATGGTGAACGTGTTTATTGCATTTAGCAAGCTTTATGCCATGGATTTAGCTCTCCGTAAGTGCCTTCCCAGTAACCACACAGGAACTTTAGCATACATTTTATTCCTGACTGTGTGCCTAACAAGCATATCCACTGTAAGTGTGTGCAAAATTCTTGCCACCTTCAACTTGATGGTAACAAGTCACAGAAGATGAATATCTGGTTTTATAATCCTAAATAGAGGCTTAATAGCAAGTCATGAAAGTAAAGATTTGATTATAGAGATTAGAAGAATAGAAATTGGGTTTTACAGCAATTGAGTAACTATTAAGAATACTTCAAACACCTTGAAAGAATCCTTAAAATACCAGGGTTTAAAACAAGATCTAGATATGGGTTGAGGATTTTTTCCAAGGGAAAAAAAAAAAATCCTCCTCACTTAATTAAGCAACTTTAAAAAATTGTCAGTACAATTGTTTAAATATAGTCTCCCAGGGTTCTAAAAGAACAGATTACATGGGAAAATTAGCGCTGAGGGCTAAGAAGAAATGAAGGTGTTTTTCAACAATCGTGTTTGGATTACATTCAAAATGCCAATTCTAATCACTCCACAATTTTAGAAAGGTTGATGATCTATCAGTGACCTTTCTTGAAAGCTTTTCAAGAGGTTAGATTTGTTGGGAAACATTATTAAGTGAAATTTTGCAATGCAAATTTTTCACAGCCGTTATTCATGGAAATTTCTCCTGAAGTAATTGAAAGGTTAGACGTGTAGTTACCTGAACTACAGTTTAAAAAACGAGTGTGTGCAGGCTAGGAAGCCATTGTTACACAACCAGGTGTGTTATAACCTCAGAACGTGGGTGTGGCACATGGCAAAAAAAAAAAAAAAAAAGGCCTCATTAGGTAGGAACACGTGCTTCTTGCCCAATGATCCACAGAGCACGAGTGGCCAATCATGACTGGAACCTGGGTCATCTGGGCCCAAGTTAGTGACATTTCCCCCAGGCTTCTCATCAAATACCAGGACCCTGGGAGCTCAGGCTTTTGGAAGTTGCTATCTGTTCTTCTCTTCCAGCCTTCAGCTGGCTGGCTTTAGCCTACAAAAGCTTTAGGGCAACCCCCAGCTTTGTGATGGGGCGCACACAGGAGAAAGTACTCTCATCCACCTGCTTGAATGAGCCTTTGGGAGCATTTTGTCAGTTCAGCTGCCTTGATCTGTTAAAGGATTTCACGAGCTGCAAATCTGTCAGTGTTTCCATTTACCAAGTTGCTATTCAATTATTACATAGTCTAACCATTCCAAATTGCCCTCAACTGAAATTTGGAATGTACGTCGACAACCCCAGATAAAATTTTTTAATTGAAAATGGTTGGAGATTTTTGATATACGTGTAAAAACAACAATGCACGATTTTCACAATTCAGATCTTTGGCATGATTCTCAGATAATGCTGTCAGTTATGGCTACATGGTATGGCACTGCTTTCTGAAGGCCAATAAATGTCATGTGTTGATGGTATATTAGGGTCTGGGAGAAATCTTCCTAAATGTGATGTGGTTTATATTTCGGCTCAGCATTTCATAGGAAGATCTGAGACTCCAGTGGTATAGAATTATGTGATCCGAAAATGAGGACTAATTTGTTGTCAAAATAAGAGAGGATGAAATGATTTAAGAATGTGAAGTAGAGAGGCTCCTGGGTGGCTCAGTCAGTTCAGCGTCCATGTGTTGATTCTGGCTTGGGTCATGATCTCTGAGTCATAATCTCAGGGTCATGGGATGGAGTCCCCATCAGGCTCTGTGCTTAGCACAGTTTCTGCTTGAGATTCTCTCTCCCTCTGCCCCTCCCCTGCTCACACGTGTATGTGCTCTCTCTCTAAATAAATAATATCTTAAAAAAAAAAAAGAAAGTGAAGTTGAGATGGCAAAATAGGAAGTCACATGTTTTAGCATTACTAGCTGAAGATTTATTTAAGGACAGGCCTGGACTCAGGCAGAAATATGAAGTAGGCAAGTTTCCTTCACAACTCTACTCTTCTTCCCTGTCCCAACATTTTACATGTCCCTCCTACTTTTTCTCATCTTCCCCTGTTTGCTATGTCCCCACAGATGTCATGTCTAAGTCACTGGCATTAAAGAGTTTCTGACTTTAACTCTTTATGGAGCAAAGGATTTCAAGAATACGTTCCGTGTATCACGGCACGTACTCAACAAGTCTTAGCACCTAAGGAAAAGACAAACCCTGTTTAAGGCTTACCATTTTCATTTTGAAAATGAAATCATCATTTCATTTTTTTCTCACTTCCAACTTGAATAATAAGAGAAAATGATAGTTATGAAACATATAAAAGCCTGTGAAATCAACTGCATAGTTGAATTTTGTCCTGAAAATAGTATTGTTAGATATCTAAAATGCAACTGTGTATAACATTTATAAGCAAAGAAGCCACCAATTAAATAAATTATTTAAGATATTTTAAGCACAGTTGTAAACAATAAGTACCTTGTAATAAAATATATTAGAAATGGACAGAAGAATTTTTTGCTTAAAATAATCTGGGACAGAATTTAGAGAGTTTGGGATAATGTCAAGAATATTTTAAGAGTCTAAAAAAATATCAGTATGAGTTCTATCTTCTCTCTTTCCTCACATGCCTTGGGGGTATGAACTATCTCCATGAAATGCTCATTAGCAGAGAAAAAGTGAGACAACTGATGTGATTCTCCACCGACAAAACCACCTGCCCCAAATAACTGAAGCTGCTGCTATAGACAGGAAATAGTAATGTCCATGCAACAGTTTTCCTGGTGAGGCTGAAAGCTGTCCAAAGAGATTTTTCTTCCTTAAAGATCTGTTAAAAGTTTCTGAAAGTTCAGGGGCACCTGGGGTCTCAGTGGGTTAAGCATATGACTCTTGATTTGGGCTCAGGTCATGACCGCAGTGCTGTGGGATTGAGACCCACCTTGGATTCTGTGCTGAGCATGGAGTCTACTTACGATTCCCCCTCTTCCTCTGCCTCTCCCACTGCATGTGCGCATGGTCTCTCTCTCTCAAAAAATAAAAAAAAATAAAAAAATTCAACTAAAAAAAATTGAAAGATCAATTGAAAATGAATTATCACTCATGTAGAAGTTCCCATTTAAGAAAAGTCATTCATTTGGATGAATGAATTCTTTTTGCTGATTCAATTAATTGAAACATAAGATACTAAAAATTAATTGATAGCTAGATGTCCACTTACTGTATTGTTCTAAAACAAATACTTTTAAAATGTCAATTAGATATATCTTTGTATTTTAGACTCAATCTATCCTCTCTTTAGTAAACAAGGCATAGTTAAGATTCCATCAAGGTGGTAAATGAAAAAGTTTATCTGTAGTCCATCTTAGGTACCTCTGTCTGCCAGTCTATTTCCTGGTTCCTGTTGTATCAGGCTTTTGAGAGACCATAGCTTTAGATTTCATTTCATGTCTGCCTTAGTGAGTGTTTCCTGGGACAATATATTCTGGGGTTGCCTCTTTGCACTGAGACTTTCTTTGGTCACTACAATGTTTTCTAAAGTTGTTAAAGCCTCCAGATCTTAGCTATAAGGCTGGCTGATACAACTTAATTAAACTATAGCAAATTGAATTTATGTGCTAAAGCTGTGTTTTAAATTTATGGGTGTGCTTGTCTTTGTGTTATTTGTTTTTTAAGGATAGTGGGTTTCCCCTCCCATGACTGTCTGGCCATTTTTGATGAGTCAGAATTACTCCAGACTGGTCCCTTCAGATTAGAGTCTAGCTCTACTCTTCACACAGTGGAAAGTGAATGTGGTACTCAATTTGTGATATCATCTTTCAATCAGCCCAAGATGTTTCTGGTCTGTATGTCTGCACAATTCATTGTGTGTGCTCTTAGATAATAAAACATACTTTAATATTACATAAGTAAAAGAGAATTATGCTTATTTCACAAAATTCGTATAGTCACATGCATGGGACATTTGAAATATCTGTCATTACACTCTTCCATTCATAATAATAATAGATGGTTGATTCTATAAGGAGTTTAAATTAACTTATTTTTCACATATTCAACATAAAGGACATAAAGGGGATTCTCTATTAATTACACCTAGGGGAATTTATCATTGCAAACTAGAGAAATTATGCAAGTTTGCGGTGAGTTATATAGTTTAATCTATGCCATGATATGATGCAGTCATAAACTGCAAATTCTATAAGGTCCAGGTTTACTGGGTGTGCAAGCCCTGGGCCCAGCAGCCTTGAGTTTTAGCTTCCCTTTGCAAGAGAGAGAAGTACTTGGGGTGGTAGTGTCAAGGGGACCCATAACTGCTGTCCTCAAGTATGGTATGCAGGGGGATATGGAGAAGTGTGATCTTTGAGATGTAAAACCAGAACTAGACTTGGGTGTTGCGTGCTCTTGGACCACTGAAGGAATGATTACAGTAATGGTTGGGAGTCTTCTTAATGGTAGCTAAAAAGAATTTCAGCCCTGAGAGCAGGTTTATTTTGACTAGACGCCAAAATCAGATGGTCAGCAGTGATGCTTAAAGTGGTTCATCAAAGGTACACTGAAGAGGCAGCATGTCCTGATTTTTCAATGCCTTCTTTTTTCATAATTGCAAGAATGAGAAGGATTGAACTAGTAGTGAGGGCATGCTTAAAGGTTTGGAGGGTGAGGGCTGTTGTAGGCTCAAGTAGGCATACTATCTGACCTTTTCTCCTACCCCTGAGCAAACTCCAATGTGGACTCATTTAAGAGGATATGTAACATTGTTAAAACCTGTTTAAAATGGATCTTTTTTTTTTTTTTAAAGATTTAATTTATTTGGCAGAGTGAGAGTGTGCAAGCACAAGTAGGGGGAGCAGTAGGCAAAGGGAAAAGCAGACTCCCCACTGAGCAAGGATCCTGACCTGGAGCATGATCCCAGGACCCTGGGATCAGGACATGAGCCAAAGGCAGATGCTTAACCCACTGAGCCATCCAAGCATCCCTTTAAAATGGGTCTTTATAATACTTGGCAAGGAATTGTTTCTTTATGGGATACTAAGAACGATGATCCAGATTTTCTTAAAATCTGTGATGCTCCTGCACTTTTGGTGTTTTTGGAAGATGAATGCATTTCTTTATGCTTTTTGAATGTTCTTTTGAATGTTCTTTGTAAATGAGACAATCTGTAGAACCTCTGCTGTCTTTCAGGCAGCATTAGGTCTTGATTCTTTCTTCTTTTGTGCTGTAAGGCAGAAATGCATCCAAATAAAGGAGTATCTTAGGGGAAAAAGCTGGTTCTTTCAGTCCATGATGTATCTTTCTTGATGTTATCTTCTTTATCTAATAACCAGATTTGGCAGTAGGTTAGGGTGGATTGAAGTGTAGGTTTCTGTTGCTGCTTCTAAGTCTTTTCCATATGGACTAGAGAAACAACTTCAAAGCTCTAGATCTTGTTAGACATCCATCAAGGCCACAGAACCAGTTTATAATTTTTACTTTGATTTATTTTTTAGTTTTTTAACATTAACTTTTTAAAAAAAGATTTTTTATTTGACAGAGAGAGTTGTGGGGGAGGCAGAGGGGGAGAAGACTCCTCACTGAGCATGGAGCCTGGCATGGGTCTTGATTTCACGACCCATGAGATCATGACTGAAGCTGAAAACAAAAGTGGGTAGCTTAACTGACTGTGCCACCCAGGTTCTCCAGTTTAAAGTTTTTAAAAATAAACTTTATTTTAGGATAATCTTGAATTCATACAAAAATTGCAAAGGGAGTACAGAAAATTCCCATATAGCCCAGACCCTGTTTACCTATCATTAACATCAATATGGTACATTTGTTCTAATTAATGAACCAGTATTAAACAACTTTGAGCTACACTCCATACTTTATTGAGATTTCTTAGTTTTTATCTAATCGTCCTTTTTCCAGGATCTCATCCAGGTTACCATGCTACATTTAGTTATCATGTCGCCTTAGAATCGTCTTGGCTGTGACAATTTTTTCAGACTTTTCTTGTTTTTGATGACCATGACAATTTTGGAGAATACTGAAGTACTGATAAGATATTTTGTAGAAAGTTCCTCAATTGGGATTTGTCTGATGCTTTTCTTATGATTAGAATAGAACTGTTGGTTTGGGGGACGGTGACTATAGAGGAAAAGTGCCCTATTCATCACATGATATCAAAGGTATATATGATCAACATGACTTACCACTGTTATATTAAACTTGATCACTTGATTTAATTGTGTTTTTCATTTTTCTTCACTGCATAGTACTCTTTGGGAGGAAGTCACTTTACACAGCCCATCTGGAGGAATTTATCACCACAAACTAAAAGAAATTACAAGAGTTTACAGGTGACATTATATAACTTAATCCCTACTGGAGTATGATGCAAGGATGGGGAGTTATTCTCTACCTCCTTGAGGGCATAGTATCTATGTTATTTGGAATTCTTCTGCACGGGCATTTTGTTCATTCTCCCTAGATATTTACCTTTTGGATAAATTATTTATGTCAGTATACACTCATGGACTTGTATTTTCAATTTTGGGTTATAATCCAGTACCACTTTATTTTGTTGCTTAGACTGTTCTTATTTGGCCATTGGGAGCTCTTAGATTTGGCTCCTCTATCCCTTTGATGTGTCCCTATCTCTGTATTTTTCTTTTTTTGAGCACTTCTTTACTTTCTGGCACTATAAGATGTCCCAGAATTATACTGTATATTTTCTGTTCCAGTCCTAGAATTAGCCATTTCTCCGTGGAGCCCTGGTGAGAATAATTTTTAAAGAATTTGTATTTTGCAATCTCTTTAAGTCTTCCCCTATTTTTGGCTTATGCAACTACGTAAATGCTTCTTGCTTAGTTGACATTGAAATAAATTTTTTTTTTAATTTATTTGACAGACAGAGATCACAACTAGGCAGAGAGGCAGGCAGAGAGAGAGAGGGAAGCAGGCTTCCTGTGGAGCATAGAGCCTGATGCGGGGCTCGATCCCAGGACCCTGAGATCATGACCCAAGCCAAAGGCAGCAGCCCAAACCACTGAGCCACCCAGGCGCCCCGAAATAAATTTTTTTAAATATGGAGAATTTCAACCATACATAAATAGGGCAATGAACCCCCATTTAGCTATCATCCAACTTCAACAATATCATGTTGGGACCCATCTTATTTTATTTATACTCTCATCCACTGCTTACATCTCAAACATCATATCATTTAATCTGTAAGTATTTCAGCAATATCTCTAAATGATAATAAACTTAAAATATATGGTGTAGAGGAAAGTAACTTAATGATCATTTTCTTGGCGGTGGATTAAAAGTGGTAACAATCTTCTGCCCATTTTTTGATATGTTTGCCTGTTTTGTGTGTGTTGAGTTTGAGGAGTTCATTATAGATCCTGGATATCAACCTTTTGTCTATACTGTCATTTGCAAATATCTTCTCCCATTCTATTCCATTCTTTGTTTTGTTGACTGTTTGCTTTGCTGTGCAGAAGCTTTTGATTTTGATGAAGTCCCAAAAGTTTATTTTCGCTTTTATTTTCTTTGTCTTTGGAGACATATCTTGAAAGAAGTTGCTGTGGCTGATATCGAAGAGGTTACTGCCTATGTTCTCCTCTAGGATTCTGATGGATTCCTGTCTCACGTTGAGGTCTTTTATCCATTTTGAGTTTATCTTTGTGTACGGTGTAAGAGAATGGTCGAGTTTCATTCTTCTACATATAGCTGTCCAGTTTTCCCAGCAACATTTATTGAAGAGACTGTATTTTATCCACTGTATATTTTTTCCGGTTTTGTCGAAGATTAATTGACCATAGAGTTGAGGGTCTATATCTGGGCTCTCTACTCTGTTCCACTGGTCTATGTGTCTGTTTTTATGCCAGTACCATGCTGTCTTGGTGATCACAGCTTTTTAATAAAGCTTGAAATCAGGTAACGTGATGCCCCCAGTTTTATTTTTGTTTTTCAACATTTCCTTAGCGATTCGGGGTCTCTTTCTGATTCCATACAAATTTTTGGATTATTTGCTCCAGCTCTTTGAAGAATACCGGTGGAATTTTGGTCGGAATGGCATTAAAAGTATAGATTGCTCTAGGCAATATAGACATTTTAACAATGTTTATTCTTCTGATCCAAGAGCATGGAATGGTCTTCCATCTTTTTGTGTCTTCTTCAATTTCTTTCATGAGTATCAAAAAATGGGCAGAAGATATGAACAGACACTTCATAATGGCTATCAGACACATGAAAAAATGTTCATCATCACTAGCCCTCAGGGAGATTCAAATTAAAACCACATTGAGATATCACCTTACACCAGTTAGAATGGACAAAATTAACAAAACAGGAAACAACATGTGTTGGAGAAGATGTGGAGAAAGGGGAACCCTCTTACACTGTTGGTGGGAATGCAAGTTGGTGCAGCCACTTTGGAAAACAGTGTGGCAATTCCTCAAGAAATTAAAAATAGAATTTCCCTATGACCTTGCCATTGCACTCCTGGGTATTTACCCCAAAGATACATATGTCGTGAAAAGAAGGGCCATCTGTACCCCAATGTTTATAGCAGCAATGGCCACGGTCACCAAACTATGGAAAGAACCAAGATGCCCTTCAACGGACGAATGGATGAGGAAGATGTGGTCCATATACACTATGGAGTATTATGCCTCCATCAGAAAGGATGAATACCCAACTTTTGTATCAACATGGACGGGACAAGAAGAGATTATGCTGACTGAAATAAGTCAAGCAGAGAGAGTCAATTATCATATGGTTTCACTTATTTGTGGAGCACAACAAATAACATGGAGGACAAGGGGTGTTAGAGAGGAGAAAGGAGTTGGGGTAAATTGGAAGGGGAGGTGAATCATGAGAGACTAGGGACTCTGAGAAACAATCTGAGGGGTTTGAAGTGGTGGTGGGGTGGGAGGTTGGGGTACCAGGTGGTGGGTATTATAGAGGGCATGGATTGCATGGAGCACTGGGTGTGGTGAAAAATAATGAATACTGTTTTTCTGAAAATAAATAAATCAATTTAATGAAAAAAAATTAGTAGCTGGTCTTGCCAGTGTTCAAAGACTTTAAACATTTAACCACTAAACAAAAGATTGATATTATAGTCCAAGGGAATTATGCCTTTATATATCTCTGTTCTTTTAATTCAAAATAGAAACACAACTAATGTCCATAAAAATATTAATAAAAATTCAAATGGCTTAAACAACAACAACAAAAAAAGTGGTAACAATCATTTGAACCTGTTTGATCAAGTGGTGGGGTCTCTCACCCTTCCCCTTGTTTTGGGCAGTCTCTGTGACTTCAGTATGGCAGAATTGATGCTGTACCAACTTTACGGCCCTTGCCTCAAGAGCTTCCACTTTCTGTCTCTTGAAACACTTTTTCCTGGAGCCTTGAACTTCACATAAGAAATTCAACTACCTTGAAACACCTTTGATGGAAAGGCATGTGTGAGTATTCCAGTCAATAGACCCAGCTGAGCCCAGTCTTCTAGCCCTTTTTGCCAAGGCACTAGACATGTGAGGAAAGCCATCTTGAACCATCCAGAATAGTCCATCTGTCACCTCAGTTGACAACACATACAGGAGACAAATCCTCTAGTCTAGCCCTGCTGGATTTCCTAACTCAAAAAATCGTGAGATATATTCCAATGGTTATTGCTTAATTCACGAAGTATTGATATAGTTTGTTAGGTAGCAAGAGGTACCTAAAACAGTATATATATATTTTTTCTTTAAAAATATTATTTATGCATATTTAGTATACAATGTTACATTTGTTACATTAGTTTGTTTATAACAGGGTGATTTGACAATTGTATACATGACACAATGTTTTCTGTGAGAAGTGCAGTCACCATCTGTCACCACAGAACATTATTACAACATTACTGACTATATTCCCTGTGCTGGATTTTTCATCTCTGTGACCATTTATTTTATAACTGGAAGTTTGCACCTCTTAATCCCCTTCACTTATTTTGCACATCCGTCTCCCTCCCTTCCTCTGGCAAGCATCAGTTTGTTCTCCATATTTATGAGTCTATGAAATAGTAGGCTTTTCAAATTTGCATTCTCAGTGTTGATGAGCCTCCTATTTCATGAGTGTATGGTTTTTCTGGTATGGTTTTTAGGTCTTTCTGAAATTGTGTTGAGTTTTTATGGTTTTGAGTATTTCTTACCTGTGTTCTTAAATAATTTATTTCATTAGGTATATACACAATTAGAATTTTAATAGTGATTGTCCTAAAGTTTCTGAAAATTTAGCACTTGGCTTTCCCATATTGGCATGGGCTGGTTCCAGCACATTACTGACCAACAGTCACTTCTTGATCAGTTTTGCTGATTGGACCTCAACATTCAGCTCTGGGGAAACAGTTAATTTACCTGGCATTAGAGTCAGAGTTTAGTTAAAATTTTGGCTTTGTGCCTTAGTGGTGTAACTTAGTAGGTAATTTAGTTAATGTCTAATCCTGTTGCCTCATATGCCAAATGGGGAAAAGGGTACCCACCCTAAAAGTTGTTGTGGAGGATTAAATGAGAGAAACATAAACAGAAACTTGTACATTGTCAGCTTTAACATTACTAAAATTATTTGGTTTTCTTCTAAAACAATTATCTCATTTTGTTAGTAGTGTCAAATTTACAGTAATAAAAAGAAAGCCAGTTTTTCTTGGCAGGTGAGAATAAGGAGATTTTTCTCAGACTCTGATCCTCGGTTTAGCGATATTGGTGGTAGGGGGGTTGGCTTCAATCCCTACAGAGCAGTATTGTGGTGCGTGTGCAGGAAAGCAATGGCAAGTTAGCAGACATGGAAAAAGTTAGCAGAAAGAAGCACCAACATTCTTAACATGAGAATTCTTGACATGCCCATCTGTGAGGTGCTTGGGAATTATATGGTCCGCCTTTTGCAGACTAGCAAACTGGAGATAAAAGAGGTTACGACTTGCCCTGGGATTATAGTGGCAAGGCCGGAAAAAGAAGGGCAGAAATATTCAGCATGGCTTTTTGTTAATGGATTCACTCCAATGCCCAGGCCATGCAGGTTCTTTAATTTTCCCCAAACCATACCCTTAAATGAAGCCCTTTTCAGGCAGAAACACTAATCCAGCCCCGAGGTGGAATAATTCCTCCTCAGCACCCTTCTTTGATGTGTAGCTGATATGGAACCGAGTGCCAACATATGTTTGTACAAATATATTGGCAAATGTAAGCAGCCTACTGCTAATTACTACACTTTGAACCTCATGTGAAGTTTGAATGATGCCTCAAGGAATTTGAATCTAAGAAAATTATATATATATATATGCTTTTTTTCTAAATGTTTGCAAAAATGGGTTAACTTCTTTGTGGTTGAACCTGGAAGACATTCAAGAATTATCTTGTCTTCTAGAATCTTTGGGCAATAATGTTTTTACTTAAGGAATTCAGGTCAAGAAGTTGCTGGAAGAGATTGAAGCTTTATAGACACTTTGAAAATGAAAAAGTATAGCTTAAATTAAAAGAAACTGAAGATTGCTTAATATATTAAAAAAGGAAATAAGAACAATATAATTTAAGCAGACTCTACAAAAAATAGAGTGTTATAGAGACCAGAGATCACCAGTTACAAATCACTTATAGTAAGAAAATAAAGTGACTGGGTTGAAAACACAAGAACAGGATCTACTGTGGGAACTTCAGAGTGGCCTGTCCTGCCTTAAGGTATTCAAATCCAAACCATTGTTGAGTACTGCGCTGGCTTAGTGGAGTCGAGAAGGCCAGATAGGGCCTTTGTACTCAATGTGGTGACACTTTGATTTAATGTTAGTTAAAAAGATGGTGCAAAGCGAAAAAGAGAGAGAGAAAGACAAAACGGACTCTTAACTCTAGAGAACAAACTGATGGTTACCAGAGGGGAGGTGGGTAGGGGATGGGTGAAATAGGTGATGGGGGTTAGGAGCACACTTGTCACAATGAGCACTGGGTGATGTATGGAACTGCTGAATCACTTTATTGTACACCTGAAACTAATATAACACTGCGTGTTAACTGCAGGAATTAAAATTGATAAAAGATGGTGCCTTCATCATTTTATTACATATTTCAAACTGAAGCATTGTTTTTTAATTCAAATTCTATAAATACAGTTCTTACATAATTTTACTCATTTTGAGGTTGATTTAATTGACTAACAAATAGTATTTTAAATTTTAACAGTGAACATATAGAATTATTCTGTTGATCAGCTCTAAATGTCTCAAATTCCAAATATAGATATTATAAGACTACTTCCTTTTTAAGAATACGAAATGTTTGCATTCCATGGAGATATGGAAAAAAAAAAACCTGTCTGAAACTGAACCTTGGTAACAAAAGTCAGAAAGGCTAACTGCAGGGGTGGCTTAATCTTTATCTCTATGATGAAATGGTTTTGCTGGTCATTTGGTAAGATGGGAAAACTAGAATGTTGGATCATTGTGCTTAAGTGGAAGGAACTTGTAATGATGCTATTTTATTATTCTTAAATCTAAAAATTTAGATTAATATTTTAAAATTTGGCTAAGTTGCAAGTCATATATCTAAGTTGAAAATATAGAGGGGCACTTGACTGGTTCAGTTAGTGGAGCATAGGACTCGTGATCTCAGGGTTGTGGGTTTAAATCCTACGTTAGGTGTAGAGATTACTTAAAAATAAATTGAAAGTATAGAAAAATAAAAGCAAAAAAAAAAAAAAAAACCCACCCCCAGAACAAAAGAAAAACACATGCTCTAATGAATCAGCTAAGTAACCCACTAAGTAATTTGATAAAAATTGTGGTTTAGTTTCTTAGGAGACCTGTATCAGTGGAAAAAAAAAAAAATGATGGGTTTGTCATTTGTATTTAAGTGTATTTATAGAGTTTTGTTTCTAAATTTCCCTAGTGTATTGAATGTAGATTTTTCTCTTGTGTCTTAAATAATTACCTGAACCTTTAATCACTTTGTAAAATTTCCCTATTTTGGTAGGAAAGGATAGTTAAATAAATATAATTATGTATGAATGTACTCGGTCAATTGAACACATGTAAAATATTGTGACTGATGCCATCACCACCTTTGAAATCTTTAAATACCCCATTTTTTGACCCCCATCTCTTATTTTTCCAGTTCAATTGCTGTGGTATACCCATTGCAACAATTCTTCAGTGTCATTGAGACGTTCAGTCCCATCGACCCTACGTGCCCTATCCATCAGTCCCCCCGTCTTCATTTCCTTTCTTGTCCAGCATAATGTCATGGTCCATCATTATTATCACTCCCTTGCTAATGCTGTAAACTCCCTTGCCCCTCTTTTCCTCCTTCACATTTGACTGGCAAAAGCTCAACCCTGATTGAACCCAACCATCCCCTTCCCCTGAAACTATTTGGGGAAAATTTTTCACACAGTGAAGCTACTTGTACATTTTTAAATTCTTGATCTCAAACTCCAAATGGGCTCAAACACAAACTACTTTTATTTTTTCCCTTCTGTTGGCAGGTCTGAATTTTACATACTATTGCTTTCATTGGAAAAAATAAGGTGGCTTATTATTTTCAGTAACAGATGAGATCTCCTGCTTTGCAGGTCTCATTTACTTAGTGACAGAAGCAAAAGTTGGGGTGATGAGATAGTATGGTAGGGGACACTTAGATATAATATTCAATTAATGAGATGTCAATTTCAGATTTCATTGCTTTGGGCGACATTTGGGTGCTTTGTCTTCCAAATCTCTGCTCTCTCAAGCTCCTCTTCATGATGATTTTTGGATATATGAATGCCTTTCTTGATTTTATGATAAAGGACAAGAAGACCTCAGACTCAGTTAATAAACTCTAGACGTCTGTTGTCTCTGCTGGGGAAGAGAAGTGTCTTATCTGCATTGACCTCTGGCCCATTGCACTGGAATGCACCCAACCATATCTGGTCCCCTGTGGCCTTTTGGAGTTCTTGTGCGTGCATCTGTTTGTGAAATCTGCTGTCTCAGTCAACAATCTGGTTACACAGATATCATGCTTTGTGGTCTCCTTTTTATGGTGCCAGGTCTCCTCTGGCCAACCAGCCCTCTCAGCACCTTTCTATCCACACATATCCCACATAGACTTCAAGAAACCAGTAGCCATATGTTTGCTGTTGTTTCCATGGGCATTGGTCATGGTGCTGAGACAAATAAGAGCCTTCTGCTAGTGGTTTGTGTCTCCTCCAGCCTCTGGCTAGAGAAGCAGGCTGTTAGTGCTCATGTTCTTGAATGCTTCTCTATATCAGAATGTTCCTATGGCCTGCTATGGAGATCCAATCCTAACAATGGGAGGAAAGAGAAAGATCTTGCCCTATTCCTCTTCTCTTGTCCACATTTCTCCCAGGCTGGGTTAGGTGGGCTTTTCTCCTTTCCACATGACAGACACTTCTCCTGTGCCCTATCTTGAGTTTTCTCTACTGATAAAAGACTTGATGGTCAAATAGGCCAGACTGGTTTTGATACATTATTGAGAGTTTAAAGAATTAGAAAACCCCTTTCTCTTGACAAAGCCTACAAAGTATTTCAAAACTTCCAAGTTTTTCAAGTTTATGGTATGGTTAGGGATTCAATGGAACACTGTTTTCTTTCTTACTACTCCTGTTATAATCATCCTCATCTCTACCCTGCAATGCCCCTTGGCACCTACTCTTTAATTTCCCTATAGTTAGATGCCTCTGAGAAGAGGAAAGGTTATGTCCATGGAAATCCAGAAGAGAAAAGCACATTAATATGTATCAAAAGCTGTTGTCCTAGTCATATGACTAAGTTTACATTTCTACTCTATAAGATGACTGTTTGGTTTGTTGACTCGCTCCTCAGAGCTTCCATTACCCTTCCCCCACTTTCCTACCAAGCTCTTAGCAGAACACCCCATTTCATATATCATGGAGAAAAATTATAGTCATCAGAGAACTGTCACTGCTAAATGTATAAATAGCCTACATCTCTATCTTTCTTAGAGAAAAGGTGGAAGAAGAGTCAATTCTTCCATCAAAGGTCAGTCCCTCTAATCTTGCTTGGAATCTCATTCCCTCTTGTATTTTTATTTTTTATTTTTTTTAAGGATTTATTTATTTATTTATTTGACAGAGATCACAAGTAGTCAGAGAGACAGGCAGAGAGAGAGAGAGAGAGGGAAGCAGGCTCCCTGCTGAGCAGAGAGCCCGATGCGGGGCTCTATCCCAGGACCCTGGGATCATGACCTGAGCTGAAGTCAGAGGCTTTACCTCAATGAGCCACCCAGGCACCCCATCCCTCTTATCTTTTTAAATGCTTCAGTCCCCCTGGATCTTTTACATTGAGAATACCTCTCTTTCCATTGGATTATTATCATTACAAACACATGCTATAGGGGCGCCTGAGTGGCTCAGCGGGTTAAAGCCTCTGCCTTCGGCCCAGGTCATGATCCCAGGACCTTGGGATTGAGCCCCGCATCGGGCTCTCTGCTCAGTGCAGAGCCTGTTTCTCTCTCTCTATCTCTCTGCCTGCCTCTGTGCCTACTTGTGTTCTCTGTCAAATAAATAAATAAGGTCTTAAAAAAATGCTATAATATCCCTCTTCTTAAAGAAAAAGGCACCCCCAAACCCAGTAACCCCTCATTTCCACTGACCCTCAGTCTATTGCTTCATTTCTCTGTTGCCCTTCCTGGCCACATTACTTGAAGAAAGAGTCTACATATGATTTCACCCTTTATCACCTTCTATTCAGTTTTTGAACCCCTCAAAACTGGCTTGCCTCTCAACCACTTCACTGATATTGCTTATTTCCAATTTAGTGTTTATGTTTTATTTTCATTTTACTCAATTTCCCAGGAGCATTTAGCACAATTTGTGGTTTCCTTCTTTTGCAAGCATTTCTTTATCTTAGCTTCCATGGTATCACACTTTTCTGGCTTTCTTCTTTCCTCTTTAGCAACCCAGTCTCATTCTCCTTTACTTGCTTTTCTTCTTGACTCAACCTCTAGATCTACAGGGCTGATCCAGTGTTTATTCCTTTTCATCTTTTTCCCCAAGGTGATCTCTCCCAACTTCATGGCTTTAAATACGGTATGTTCTAGAGGGTTCCTGGGTGGCTCAGCCAGTTAAGCATCTGCCTTCAGCTCAGGTTATGATCCTAGTGTCCTGGGATCGAGTCCCACAATGGGCTCCCTGCTCAGCGGGGAGTCTGCTTCTTCCTCTGTTCCTCCCTACACTCATGCTCTCTCTCTTTCTCATTCTCTCTCACAAAAGTAACTAAATAAAATCTTAAAAGTATACATATCATATATGCTAGAAGTTTTCACATTTGTATCTTCTCCCCAGACTTTCCATTTGAACTATAGACTCAAATATTCAAACTATCTTCTCGAGATATTTTTTTTTTTTTTTTTGGAGGAATCACAGACATCTTCAACTTCACATGGTTAACACAATAATTGATTTCTATCCCATCCCTCCTTTCCCCAATAATTTTCTTTAGTCTTCCACATCTCAGTAGCAGTATCATCACCCTCTAGATCCTTAATCTAGAAACCTGGTAGTTTTTCTGGATTTCTCCAGCTGCAGCTTCTCAATCTCTTGCATATTTCCCCTTTTTGGTATATTCATCTAGCAGTGGTGTTTTGTCTTAACACCAATTCCTTTCATTTGCATGTTTCCTCCTAATCAATTGGATCTGCTCCTATGGCTTTATTGTCATCATATGCTGTGAATTTCTATATTCCATCTCTAATTCAGGATCTGCTCTGAAATCAAGGCCCTTATATTTAAATACTTAGGCACAATTTCATTATGATATTCCACAGTATATTGCAAATTAATCTCTCCAGAATGGAATTTGCTACAGTTCTGTCATCTGTTATTCCTTCTTGATCAGGAGTGTCAGGATGGCCGAGTGGTCTAAGGCGCCAGACTCAAGCGTCCGCTTCCTTCTTGATCCTTTTCTCAGTGAATGATACTAACACCTAATGAAGTCACAAGCTAGTATCTTAGATACCGTTCTTAAGTTCTTTTTGTCATTCACATTTAATCCATCAGAAGGTCTGTCTCTTTAGCTTCTAAAATACATCACAAACTTGTCAACTAATTTTCCCCTTTATATGAGACCACCTTGGAAAAGGTCTTTCTAATTTCTTGCCTGGACTATTGAACCAGTCTCCTCATTTTCATTTTTTTTAAAGCTTTTATTTATTTATTTATTTATTTATTTGAAAGAGAGAGAGGGAGGGAGAGGGAGAGCAGGCCCACTTTTGTTTGAGTAGGGAGCAGTGCAGAGGGATAGGAAGAGGGACAAGCACACTCCTCACTGAATGGAGCCCCATGCGAGGCTCGGGCTGGATCCCATGATCTGATATTCATGATCTGAGCCAAAATCAAGAGTCAGATGCTTAACTGACCCAGGCATGCCTCCTCAATTTCATTTTTGCTCTCTTCCATTCCTTTAAGAAGCCAGAGTTATTGTTAAGAAAGCATATAGTATCATGGCATTCTCCTGTTTATGACCATTTATTTTCATATTGTACTTCACAAATCTTCATTTTGTTTATTCATTGGTTTATCTGCTTATGATTATAACCCTGCACTGTAACTTATGCTCCATGTGAACAAGACCAAATCTGCTTGCTTTTGTTTCTCAAGCCCCTTGCACAGTGATGGATAATAGTAGATGTGATGAGAAACAATGAAAGGACCCACTTACTAATATAGGTGTCTGGACACCATGAATCCCAAAAGTGAAGAGGTTTAAGTTTTTTGCTACAATGACGTTTTAGATAATTTAGATTAAGAAGTTTTAGTAAATAATCCTATGTATGGAGCTCCTCTTTTCAGCTGTATTTTCAAGGAATTGTGAATCCAGGTACGTGAATGAGTGGCTATTCCCTATTGTTCTATATGTAGCCTATGCCTTGCTCAAGTAAATTCAGGATTATAGCCATGTCGTTTGGGAAAATAGCATATGTATAGAATTCTTACCAGATTAGACATAAATTATAGATATTCATGAAGTGAATTTTGTCTTTCCCTCATCTTAGGCTGGGACAGAGATACTATAGTTTCTGTAAAACAAAAAAGGAGACATCTATTTCATAAACTAGAGTATGGCCAAGTCACTTGGTAAGAAAACCACTGTATTTATTTATTCATTCACATGTTTGCTTATTTTTAGAACACCAGTTATTAATAAAATAAACCAACTCTACTCTCCAATAAAAGCCCCAAACCAACAAATTCATATACCGTAGTACTGTTTAAATGCTGATAGGAAAAGTGACAGTGTTTTTTGGATTCATATTTCCTGATCTCTCTTATCTGTGAATGACTCTCAGTCCTATCTTCTCGGGAGAAAGAACCACCTTTTTTTTTTTTTTTTTAACATGTTATCCATTTGAATATGTTTCAAAATAATTCCCAGTGCAAAGGATTGAGATGAGACGTGGTGGGAGCAAAGAGCAAGAGTAAGACAATGATAGTATAAAAAGAGATTGAAAGAAATTTACAGATCAACTATGACTATATTTTTACCAGTGGCAAGGGTGGGAACAGGATGAGGAAGGGGCTGAGAAGTTTCAGGGCATAAAAGTTAAGCCCATCTTCATTCAAACTTCTCATATAACCACCCTAATGCTTTCTTGGGAATCTTGGGAATCTCACAATAACATGGCAAGAGTACAGAATAGAGGAGGGAATAGTTAACTGGTAAAATATGTGAATTATATGTACACAGGCAATTGCGAACACTAGGGAAAACAGTGTTAGATATTTAATCTCAGAACCTTACATTTGGTGTGCATAGCTGAAGTGAACTTGAAGTAAAGTGACTTACCAAATCTAAGCATTTCATTTTCGGTTTTATTATACTTGTGCCATGAATTTGGTGGTTAATTGTGTAGTTAATTCATGACAGGCTATAGAGGGATCCTATTCTCTAGATGAAATCCCCTATAAACTGAGTCTCTCTAGCTTATAAAAGGAAACATTGACTGTAACATTAATTTTTTATGAATTGAGCCACTTTCTAAATGTAATAATAGGGCTTTTTATTAAAAGAAAACACATCTGAAGAGAGAAAAAAGAGAAAAATATTGGATATCTGAAGCATCTTTTGAATAGAAAATCATTATCTGCTTCATCAGCTTACTCTCCACACTTGTGTTAGCAAGCGGCAAGCCGCAGTACCAAGAATGTAAGACTTAGCCCCAAGAGATCTGGGTTCCAGTTCTTGTTCTGATGGTCACCAGCTGTATGACTTCAAGCAAACCTAACATTGCAGGATAATTTTCCCATTGTTGAGGGAATTGTACTAGAGGATGTCTGAGAATTTCTACAGCTCTTGAATATTGTGTTTTACTTCTCAAATTTGGATATCTATTGATTGCATAATGTTTTTACAGTTGCACACCTATGACATAGAGCCAAGGCAACTGAGAGCAAAATAAATGCTAATCCCCAGGACCGATTTAAAGCTACTTGAAAATTGTGGTGCATTGATTACCATTTTATTAATATGAAGGAGATAATAAAAATTCCAGAATCTCTTGACTAACCGAGGGCTTGGCTTCTGCTTTTGGAGAATCTTGTCCTAGGTATGGTATCAATATGCATGACAATACCTTTAGTTTTACTGGTGAGCTAAGAAATGGTTTCAAAAGTCATGGAACCCCTTTGATGCAGTTGAAGGGATACTACATGTGTAAAGATGCATCTCAGTTTTTGGCCCTAAATGACATTGCTTGAGTCACTTAATTTCTCTGATGTTTAATTTTTTTGTAGCTTTAAGATGGGATAATACCTGTTTTGAATGCATTATAAATTAACTGCAGGAGAATATAATTATGTATAAAGAATTCTCTTTGGTGATTTGCAAAATGCAAAATTGTGGCTTAATTTTTGTTCTGTGGCAGAGATAGATTGTTTACAACTGCTAGTTTCAGGGCGTAGGCAATAATATTTTATAAATGTTTGTCTGAGATGGAGACCTTGTTGCACTCTTAGGAACTCACATAGGGGCAGCATCATTTTGACCTCAGAGCAAAGAGCAGAATCTCCCTGCTCCCTGCTCATGCAGTATTCACCAGCAGGGGAGGGCAGGGAGAAATACCGTATGGCACTCTACTCTCTTCACAGAGGTCATCTGCTTGCAGTAATGAGGAATATGGTAGACGTGGCACCATGGGACCCTGTAAGCTTTTCATTTTTGGGGTCTAGCCTTTTTTTATCCCCCCCCCCCCTGCCTCTTCCTGGTCCTGGGACCTTGTGCATGTCAGTCGCCTGAATCTCAGCTTTCCATCTGTGCATCACCTTCCTGTCCCTCAAAAGTGGTAGTCATTGTATTTGCTACTGTTAACTCTGTTACTCTCTAAATGCCAAGATTTGCAGTATATATATATATATATATATATATCTTCTAAGACAAAGGGTATTAAAAGCTCCATGGCTAATGTCATTTCTTTGCCCAGTTCTCTAATGCCATCGGATGTTATTATTTAGGAGATTTTCCCGAGACTAACAGACCCAAAATATAGTGTCCTAAATAAAATTGAAATATATTTCTTGGATAGGGAAGGGTCTTTAGGTAAGTAGCTTAATGCGGATGTAGTGAGTCTGTTGCACAAAGTATTCAGGAATACAAGTTTTCTATCTTGCTGTTCCTTTGCTGGTAGATCAATTATCAAGCTTACTTTGTGGCTCAAGACAGCTGATCCATGCCCAGCCCCATCCTCAGCCTCAGCCCTCATGTGCACATTCTAGTTAACAGGAAGGAGGAAGGGACAACAAAAAAGTTGAAGAGTCTCTACTTCGTAGCACTCAAAATGGTGTATGGCATTTGTCCATTGGATGAAAATGTAGCTACTTTTCTAGCAACAAGGAAGGCTAGGGAATAAAGTCTTGCCATATTCATGAAGACGAGAACAGATACTGGGGAGAATCTAGCTCCTTTGGCATGAGGACAAGTACAGCGGCATTTTATTAAAGCATTTCCCAAAATATAGAGACAAGTAGCAAAAAGGAAAGGTGGAATATGTGGTAACGTTAGGCTGAGTTTGATGAATGTTCTGAAGATTTGTTGTCATCATCATTGCATGTAATTGTCAAAGGCAAGTCACACCTGACACTGAAGACTAACTTGCATGCCTGAGGTTTTTGCCTGTTGGTTGGTTGGTTTGGTTTGGTTTGTTTTCTTGAGGTTTGTTTTAATACCAAAAAATTTTTAGGATTCCCAATATCATGTCAGTTAATCTGAGTAATTGCTTGACTTCTATTAATTTTTAAAACCTTAGTTTATATAAAACCTGAATTTTTTTTCTTAAGCTATTATTGAGAGGAAAGAATTTTCTGGAAAAGTGTCAAAGTCTTCAGTAGTAAGGTTATTCTGCTTTCTGTAAAGTATATCAGTTATCTTTAAAACACACATTACTTGTATGCTGTAAAAGCTTTTTTTTCCACGGGAAAACCATGTGTTTAAAAAGGATCTAATAACTTGGTTTAAGGTGTCAATCAATAAAGACCATGAATAACCAGTGGAAAGCAGTCACTACTGTACCCAAGGGGAAGTCATCCAAGAATGAAATCAGTACAACAGCTGAATTGCATCCTTCATCAAACACATGTAAAACAGATCAGAAAGCCATCAATTCCCAATGCTGGCCTGGGTGGTCTTTCTACCGTATGGGCAATTTCCAATTTAACAAAGGTTAATACATTTTTTAAATTTGAAATGTCAAAATAGTAAATCCTATGTGGGTAAACTAGGTGGCTGTTTTACAATTTATAATGCACATTCAGTTACAATAGTAAAGTCATTTTAATTATATTTACAGAGTTTTTCTTTTTTCTTTTTCTATTATTTTTTTTAAGCCAGTGGTATATATTCTGGCTAATAGTTTTTATAAGCCAGGAATAATAAAGTATCTAATATCAGACATGATGGTCTTTGGGGTCAGTATGGCCTGGTATGGTAGGGAAAAGGCAATGAATTACTCTTAATTAAGTGTTCTAATTAATGTGAGCTTCGTTTTCCTACATTTTAACCACTTTTTCTGTCCTATTGTTTATTCCTTGGGGTAACTTATTTTTAGATATGAGTTTTAATAGTTAATCTGTTCTAATTTTTATTTTGAATTTCCTCTTAACTTTTAGCACACAATATTAGTAGTATGAACTTTACTTCCTCACGAGATAAAATGGGTTTGTAGCTTTGGCTTTCTGTAGTTGACTCCCCCTCTTCCCCACTCCACACACATTATTTTCTTAATTAAAAAACTCCTTTACAAGCACAAGTAATGAAAACCTGAAAAAGTCAAATTTACTTCTGTCTGAAGTATATTCACTTTGGCAGTGGTGCTCATCAATACTGAAAATTGTCTCTATCGTTTAAAAAAAAAATAGCTGCATGAACCAAATGATGGTCTTCCATATTTTGTATTTCACTACTCCTTTTTGGATCTATGTTAATTCAGTTTATTTCTGTATTCATATATTGAAAACCTACTTGGTTCCAGATGCTTTGTCAAGATTGGGAAATGCAAAGGAGAATGAAACACAGTTCTTGACCTTGAGAAATTCAGAGTTTAGACTGGAATTTGAACCTCCTAATTTCAGCTACTTTTAGGAAACTAAAATAGAATATCAATCATTCTGAGAAATCTAAATTAGGGATTTAAGAAATGGATGATTTAACCACAATGGAAGCAGTATAGAGATCTGCTTTTGTTTTAAAGACTTATCCTTATACTGAATTTACCTGTGAGTTTTTCGTCTCTCTATATGACTAATGTTCTAGAAATGGTCTGAAAACGAGGAGATCCCTCTATCCCAGATGCATTACAAAGACCAGTTTTGTATAACTTGGAGCTTGTGAAAATCTGGTTCTGTTTTCTTTACCCAAAGAGTCTTTTTATTTTATAGCATTTTGACTGTAAGAAGAGTGTTAAAATCAGAAGAGGTATTTAGATCTCCTGATTTGGGCAGTGGTGCATTTTCTTTAAAAGTTGATTTACAAAGAAACTGGCCAATGATCAAGAGTAGATACTGATCCCATCTACCTCTATGAATCTATTATCTTTCAAAAATCATGTCTTCTGCCCATTTCTTGATTGGATTATTTGTTCTTTGGGTGTTGAGTTTGCTAAGTTCTTTATAGATTCTGGACACTAGTCCTTTATCTGATATGTCGATAAAAATATATGTATATAAAAAATATATGTTTATAAAAAATAAAAAATAAAAAAAAAAAAAAAAAGAAAAAAAAAAAAAAAAAGAAAAATCAGTTTAGTGTTCAGTCCCAAATCCTTATTTCTTTTTTTTTTATACTTTTTTAATTTTTTATAAACATATATTTTTATCCCCAGGGGTACAGGTCTGTGAATCACCAGGTTTACACACTTCACAGCACTCACCAAATCACATGCCCTCCCCAATGTCCATAATCCCAACCCCTTCTCCCAAACCCCCTCCCCTCGGCAACCCTCAGTTTGTTTTGTGAGATTAAGAGTCACTTATGGTTTGTCTCCCTCCCAATCCCATCTTGTTTCATTTATTCTTCTTCTACCCACTTAAGCCTCCATGTTGCATCACCACTTCCTCATATCAGGGAGATCATATGATAGTTGTCTTTCTCTGCTTGACTTATTTCGCTAAGCATGATACGCTCTAGTTCCATCCATGTTGTTGCAAATGGCAAGATTTCATTTCTTTTGATGGCTGCATAGTATTCCATTGTGTATATATACCACATCTTCTTGATCCATTCATCTGTTGATGGACATCTAGGTTCTTTCCATAGTTTGGCTATTGTGGACATTGCTGCTATAAACATTCGGGTGCATGTGCTCCTTTGCATCACTACATTTGTATCTTTAGGGTAAATACCCAATAGTGCAATTGCTGGGTCATAGGGCAGTTCTATTTTCAACATTTTGAGGAACCTCCATGCTGTTTTCCAGAGTGGCTGCACCAGCTTGCATTCCCACCAACAGTGTAGGAGGGTTCCCCTTTCTCCGCATCCTCGCCAGCATCTGTCATTTCCTGACTTGTTGATTTTAGCCATTCTGACTGGTGTGAGGTGATATCTCATTGTGGTTTTGATTTGTATTTCCCTGATGCCGAGTGATATGGAGCACTTTTTCATGTGTCTGTTCGCCATCTGGATGTCTTCTTTGCAGAAATGTCTGTTCATGTCCTCTGCCCATTTCTTGATTGGATTATTTGTTCTTTGGGTGTTGAGTTTGCTAAGTTCTTTATAGATTCTGGACACTAGTCCTTTATCTGATATGTCGTTTGCAAATATCTTCTCCCATTCTGTCAGTTGTCTTTTGATTTTGTTAACTGTTTCCTTTGCTGTGCAAAAGCTTTTGATCTTGATGAAATCCCAGTAGTTCATTTTTTCCCTTGCTTCCCTTGCCTTTTGCGTTGTTCCTAGGAAGATGTTGCTGCGGCAGAGGTCGAAGAGGTTGCTGCCCGTGTTCTCCTCAAGGATTTTGATGGATTCCTTTCGTACATTGAGGTCCTTCATCCATTTTGAGTCTATTTTTGTGTGTGGTGTAAGGAAATGGTCCAATTTCATTTTTCTGCATGTGGATGTCCAATTTTCCCAGCACCATTTATTGAAAAGGCTGTCTTTTTTCCATTGGACATTCTTTCCTGCTTTGTCGTAGATTAGTTGACCATAGATTTGAGGGTCTATTTCTGGGCTCTCTATTCTGTTCCATTGATCTATGTGTCTGTTTTTGTGCCAGTACCATGCTGTCTTGATGATGACAGCTTTGTAATAGAGCCTGAAGTCCGGAATTGTGATGCCACCAACGTTGGCTTTCTTTTTCAATATCCCTTTGGCTATTCGAGGTCTTTTCTGGTTCCATATAAATTTTAGGATTATTTGTTCCATTTCTTTGAAAAAGATGGATGGTACTTTGATAGGAATTGCATTAAATGTGTAGATTGCTTTAGGTAGCATAGACATTTTCACAATATTTATTCTTCCAATCCAGGAGCATGGCACATTTTTCCATTTCTTTGTGTCTTCCTCAATTTCTTTCATGAGTACTTTATAGTTTTCTGAGTATAGATTCTGTGTCTCTTTGGTTAGGTTTATTCCTAGGTATCTTATGGTTTTGGATGCAATTGTAAATGGGATTGACTCCTTAATATCTCTTTCTTCTGTCTTGCTGTTGGTGTAGAGAAATGCAACTGATTTCTGTGCATTGATTTTATATCCTGACACTTTACTGAATTCCTGTATAAGTTCTAGCAGTTTTGGAGTGGAGTCTTTTGGGTTTTCCACATATAGTATCATATCATCTGCGAAGAGTGATAATTTGACTTCTTCTTTGCCGATTTGGATGCCTTTAATTTCCTTTTGTTGTCTGATTGCTGAGGCTAGGACCTCTAGTACGATGTTGAATAGCAGTGGTGATAATGGACATCCCTGCCGTGTTCCTGACCTTAGCGGAAAAGCTTTCAGTTTTTCTCCATTGAGAATGATATTTGCGGTGGGTTTTTCATAGATGGCTTTGATGATATTGAGGTATGCGCCCTCTATCCCTACACTTTGAAGAGTTTTGATCAGGAAGGGATGTTGTACTTTGTCAAATGCTTTTTCAGCATCTATTGAGAGTATCATATGGTTCTTGTTCTTTCTTTTATTGATGTGTTGTATCACATTGACTGATTTGCGGATGTTGAACCAACCTTGCAGCCCTGGAATAAATCCCACTTGGTCGTGGTGAATAATCTTTTTAATGTACTGTTGAATCCTATTGGCTAGTATTTTGTTGAGTATTTTCGCATCTGTGTTCATCAAGGATATCGGTCTATAGCTCTCTTTTTTGGTGGGATCCTTGTCTGGTTTTGGGATCAAGGTGATGCTGGCTTCATAAAATGAGTTTGGAAGTTTTCCTTCCATTTCTATTTTTTGGAACAGTTTCAGGAGAATAGGAATTAGTTCTTCTTTAAATGTTTGGTAGAATTCCCCTGGGAAGCCGTCTGGCCCTGGGCTTTTGTTAGTTTGGAGATTTTTAATGACTGTTTCAATCTCCTTACTGGTTATGGGTCTGTTCAGGCTTTCTATTTCTTCCTGGTTCAGTTGTGGTAGTTTATATGTTTCTAGGAATGCATCCATTTCTTCCAGATTGTCAAATTTATTACCATAGAGTTGCTCATAGTATGTTCTTATAATAGTTTGTATTTCTTTGGTGTTAGTTGTGATCTCTCCTCTTTCATTCATGATTTTATTTATTTGGGTCCTTTCTCTTTTCTTTTTGATAAGTCGGGCCAGGGGTTTATCAATTTTATTAATTCTTTCAAAGAACCAGCTCCTACTTTCGTTGATTTGTTCTATTGTTTTTTTGGTTTCTATTTCATTGATTTCTGCTCTGATCTTTATGATTTCTCTTCTCCTGCTGGGCTTAGGGTTACTTTCTTGTTCTTTCTCCAGCTCCTTTAGGTGTAGGGTTAGGTTGTGTACCTGAGACCTTTCTTGTTTCTTGAGAAAGGCTTGTACCGCTATATATTTTCCTCTCAGGACTGCCTTTGTTGTGTCCCACAGATTTTGAACCGTTGTATTTTCATTATCATTTGTTTCCATGATTTTTTTCAATTCTTCTTTAATTTCCTGGTTGACCCATTCATTCTTTAGAAGGATACTGTTTAGTCTCCATGTATTTGGGTTCTTTCCAAACTTCCTTTTGTGGTTGAGTTCTAGCTTTAGAGCATTGTGGTCTGAAAATATGCAGGGAATGATCCCAATCTTTTGATACCGGTTGAGTCCTGATTTAGGACCGAGGATGTGATCTATTCTGGAGAATGTTCCATGTGCACTAGAGAAGAATGTGTATTCTGTTGCTTTGGGATGAAATGCTCTGAATATATCTGTGATGTCCATCTGGTCCAGTGTGTCGTTTAAGGCCTTTATTTCCTTGCTGATCTTTTGCTTGGATGACCTGTCTATTTCAGTGAGGGGAGTGTTAAAGTCCCCTACTATTATTGTATTATTGTTGATGTGTTTCTTTGATTTTGTTATTAATTGGTTTATATAGTTGGCTGCTCCCACATTGGGGGCATAGATATTTAAAATTGTTAAATCTTCTTGTTGGACAGACCCTTTGAGTATGATATAGTGTCCTTCCTCATCTCTTATTATAGTCTTTGGCTTAAAATCTAATTGATCTGATATAAGGATTGCCACTCCTGCTTTCTTCTGATGTCCATTAGCATGGTAAATTCTTTTCCACCCCCTCACTTTAAATCTGGAGGTGTCTTCGGGCTTAAAATGTGTTTCTTGGAGGCAACATATAGATGGGTTTTGTTTTTTAATCCATTCTGATACCCTGTGTCTTTTGACAGGGGCATTTAGCCCATTCACATTCAGGGTAAGTATTGAGAGATATGAATTTAGTGCCATTGTATTGCCTGTAAGGTGACTGTTACTGTATATGGTCTCTGTTCCTTTCTGATCTACCACTTGTAGGCTCTCTCTTTGCTTAGAGGACCCCTTTCAATATTTCCTGTAGAGCTGGTTTGGTATTTGCAAATTCTTTTAGTTGTTGTTTGTCCTGGAAGCTTTTAATCTCTCCTTCTATTTTCAATGATAGCCTAGCTGGATATAGTATTCTTGGCTGCATGTTTTTCTCGTTTAGTGCTCTGAAAATATCATGCCAGCTCTTTCTGGCCTGCCAGGTCTCTGTAAATAAGTCAGCTGCCAATCTAATATTTTTACCATTGTATGTTACAGACTTCTTTTCCCGGGCTGCTTTCAGGATTTTCTCTTTGTCATTGAGACTTGTAAATTTTACTATTAGGTGACGGGGTGTGGGCCTATTCTTATTGATTTTGAGGGGCGTTCTCTGAACCTCCTGAATTTTGATGCTCGTTCCCTTTGCCATATTGGGGAAATTCTCCCCAATAATTCTCTCCAGTATACCTTCTGCTCCCCTCTCTCTTTCTTCTTCTTCTGGAATCCCAATTATTCTAATGTTGTTTCGTCTTATGGTGTCACTTATCTCTCGAATTCTCCCCTCGTGGTCCAGTACCTGTTTGTCCCTCTTTTGCTCAGCTTCTTTATTCTCTGTCATTTGGTCTTCTATATCACTAATTCTTTCTTCTGCCTCATTTATCCTAGCAGTTAGAGCCTCCATTTTTGATTGCACCTCATTAATAGCTTTTTTGATTTCACCTTGGTTAGATTTTAGTTCTTTTATTTCTCCAGAAAGGGCTTTTATATCTCTCGAGAGGGTTTCTCTAATATCTTCCATGCCTTTTTCGAGCCCGGCTAGAACCTTGAGAATTGTCATTCTGAACTCTAGATCTGACATATTACCAATGTCTGTATTGATTAGGTCCCTAGCCTTCGGTACTGCCTCTTGTTCTTTTTTTTGTGTTGAATTTTTATGTCTTGTCATTTTGTCCAGATAAGAGTAAATGAAGGGGCAAGTAAAATACTAAAAGGGTGGCAACAACCCCAGGAAAATATGCTTTAACCAAATTAGAAGAGATCCAAAATCGTGAGTGGGGAGAAAGGGGATAAAAAGAGGTTCAAAAAGGAAGAAAGAAAAAAAAAAAAACAAAAAGAAAAGAAAAAAAAAAAAGAAAAGAAAAGAAAAAAATTTTTAAAAAAAGAAAACACCTAAGAAAAATGTAAAAAAGAAAAAATATATATATTAGATAAACTAGTAAAAAATCGTTAAAAAAGAAAAAGGTAACAGTTAAAAAAAAAAAATTTTACCCGAAGGCGAGAAAAAAAAAAAATGAAAAAGAAAAAATTAAATTAACTGCAAGACTAAAAAAAATCACAGGAAAAAAGCCATGAGTTCCGTGTTTGGCTTTCTCCTCCTCTGGAATTCTGCTGCTCTCCTTGGTATTGAAACCGCACTCCTTGGTAGGTGAACTTGGTCTCGGCTGGATTTCTTGTTGATCTTCTGGGGGAGGGGCCTGGTGTAGTGATTCTCAAGTGTCTTTGCCCCAGGCGGAATTACACCGCCCTTACCCGGGGCCGGGGTGAGTAATCCGCTCCGGTTTGCTTTCAGGAGCTTTTGTTACCTGAGCGCTTTCCGTAGAGTTCCGGAGGACGGGAATACAAATGGCGGCCTCCTGGTCTCCGGCCCGGAGGAGCCGAGAGCCCAGGGCCCCACTCCTCAGTGCGCCCTCAGAGAACAGGGCCCAGTTACTCCCGTCTGCCTGACCTCCGGCCGCGCTCCGAGCTCACCGAGCCTGGGACCGGTTCAAGGTAACACGGAGCTGGAGCTTACTGTCGGCTCTGTCTCTGTAGCCGGCTTTCCCGTTCCAATACCCACAAGCTCTGCGACACTCAGACACCCCCGATCCTTCTGTGACCCTGCGGGACCTGAGGCCACGCTGACCCCGCGTGGGCTTCGCCCCGGTTTAGCCTCTGGAGCGATGTCCCTCAGCAGAACAGACTTTTAAAAGTCCTGATTTTGTGCGCGGTTGCTCCGCTGCTTGCCGGGAGCCGGCCCCTCCCCCCGGGGTCTATCTTCCCGTCGCTTTGGATTCACTTCTCCGCCGGTCCTACCTTTCAGAAAGTGGTTGTTTTTCTGTTTCCAGAATTGCTGTTCTTCTTCTCTTCGATCTGCTGATGGATTTTCAGGTGTTTGCAATCTTTAGATAAGCTATCTAGCTGATCTCCGGCTAGCTGAAGCAGTCTCAGCTTGCTACTTCTCCGCCATCTTGACTCCTCCCCCCCAAATCCTTATTTCTTAAGAAGTCTGCAGCATATAAAACACAGGACCTCTGAGAAAAAGAAACATCCAACCTTAATCATATAACAAGAGTAATTTATCACAAGGTAATAAAGTTGCTTTGGTATAAATCTTTAATAGGCTTTCCTTGTAAGTAGGGGATACTTAATGTTACGTCATTGCAAAATAAGAAGGAAACAAAGGAAATTTTGTATCAAAACAAAGAATGTGGACGTATGAGGCACAGGAGTTTAAAATCCTCCTCCACAGGCCCAATGATTTTTTTGTTTAATGTTTCTTTTATTCCCTAGTGAGCAGTGTCATCTTTCTTTAACCACTTCTTCTTCTTCTTCTTTTTTTTTTTTTTTTAGATTTTATTTATTTATTTGACACAGAGAAAGAGAAATCACAAGCAGGCAGAGAAGCCGGGGGGGAAGGGAGCAGACCCTCCTGTTGAGCAGAGATCCCAATGTGGGGCTCCATCCCAGGACCCTGAGATCACAACCTGATCTGAAGGCAGAAGTTTAATCCCCTGAGCCACCCAGGTGCCCATCTTTACCCCACTTCTCCTTTGCTTTCTTTTCGGTTCCTTGCTCCCTTGCCCTCACCTTTTTGAAAATGTCATGTTTTACCCCACCTTTTCCTGGTGGAACTTCTCTGACCTCTGACAATTCTTCTGTTAGGAAAGAGACCAGTGATTGCCTATAGATTTCACAGGGAACTGAACACGGATGGGCTGTTTCCTTAGTGGCTTGCAGAAAGACAAATGTATGCCTTCTGTCTTGGTGGGAAATCTGCAGTGATGAAGGAGGTGGGCTTCCATAGATGGCGTGCTGCAATTTGCTCTGTATGGGCTCTGAGATGCTTTGCTTCCCCTATGTCTCCTCCTTAACAGATGCTCCCAGAAAACCAGTTTCTAGCGTATTGTGGCTGAATAATTCTTAGGAAACTCAAGTTTCTCTCCCTGATGGATAGGATTTGAGGTTCCAATACTGGCTTTGAGTTCCAGTATTGAGTTTTTCTCTGATTTTGTGGGTCCAGCTAGAACTTTAATTCTCATGGTAGTTCATTTCTTGCAAAGATTTCTCAGGCAATCTAGGCATGTCCTGTGTGGTCTTTGCTGATTTGGATGCCCCTGGCTTTCCAGGCTTGGGCCAGATTTGCTCTAAGGAACTTAGCTGGTTTCCTTACATCCACACTCCAGGTCTGGCACTCTTGATTTTGGTCATACTTGTATTCCTTGGTAATGCTGCTCTCTATTTTATTTAGGTCTCCCAGTCACATAAGTCAGCCAATACACTAATGGCCCCTCTTCATTTGCTCTTTGATATCCTCATCTACTGTTTTGTTTTTCCTTCTTACTCTCTCATTCCTGTACTTCTTTATAAACATATTTTTAGTTTTTATTAATGTATGTCTTTGGGCAGGACTGTGGAAGGACACTGTGCTGGGGGTGGGGGGGGGCAGGCATGTCCTCCTAGCCCTGGGGTTGGTAGCTGAGCTTCACTCACCAGGTTCTGCATGTTTCCATTTGTCCCACCTCTGGCTGGGGGTGTTGGACTAGGATTTTGCATTGAACTAAAATTTCACCCCATTTAACTTCCATCTATTTGCTTTCCTTCTGTTAATTTAGCATTCTTTAGATAATTTAGTCTTTGTACTGGTTTCCTATTTTTGCTACAAAAAATGCCACAAATCTAGAGGTATAAAATGATATAAATTTATTGCTTTACAATTCTGGAGGTTAGAAATCTAAAAATGGGTAAGCAAAGCCGTGTTCCTTACAGGGACTCTAGGAGAAAATCCATTTCCTTGCCTTTTCTAGCTTCTAGAGACAGCCTGCATTCCTTGGCACATGGTCTCATATCACTGGCACTTCTATCTCCTTCTCTGACCCCAAACTTCTGTCTCCTTTTCCCATCTTTAAGGACTTTTGTGATTATGGTGGACTTATCTCCATAGTCCAGAATAATCTCCCTATTTCAAGACCCTTAATCATATCTGCAAAGTCATTTTCTAAATTTCAGGGATTAGGATATAGACTTCTTTGGGGGTTGTAATTCTGTTTACCATACTCTTCTCTATGATAACTCTATGAATATGTCTCTTTTTTTTTACATTTATTTATTTTCAGCATAACAGTATCATTATTTTTTCACCACACCCAGTGCTCCATGCAACCCGTGCCCTCTATAATACCCACCACCTGGTACCCCAACCTTCCACCCCCCTGCCACTTCAAACCCCTCAGATTGTTTTTCAGAGTCCATAGTCTCTCATGATTCACCTCCCCTTCCAATTTACCCCAGACCCCTTCTCCTCTCTAACTCCCCATGTCCTCCATGCTATTTGTTATGCTCCACAAATGAGTGAAACCATATGATAATTGACTCTCTCTGCTTGACTTATTTCACTCAGCATAATCTCTTCCAGTCCCGTCCATGTTGCTACAAAAGTTGGGTATTCGTCCTTTCTGATGGAGGCATAATATTCCATAGTGTATATGGACCACATCTTCCTTATCCATTCTCTTACACTGTACACAAAGATAAACTCAAAATGGATAAAAAAACCTCAATGTGAGACAGGAATCTATCAGAATCCTAGAGGAGAACATAGGCAGTAATCTCTTTGATATCAGCCACAGCAACTTCTTTCAAGATATGTCTCCAAAGGCAAAGGAAACAAAAGTGAAGATGAACTTTTGGGAACTTCATCAAAATCAAAAACTTCTGAATATGTCTCTTTTAAGATGTCTTTCTCCTCCTCCTCCCCCCTCCTCCTCCCCCCCCTTCTTTTTCTTCTTCTTCTTTGGTTAACATAAGAAATTTCTTTACTTGTTTCATAGCTGGTATGGTTCCCAGACTCATTATCAGCCTCACTACCACTTTCTGTATTTACTTCTTTTTTGCCAGTGTCTTTTTTAAATCTCCAGAACTGAACATAAATATGATCAGACTGAGGAAGATTCAGTGAAGATAACATTTTCCTGCTTCTGGAAACTCTACTTCTTTTAATGCAGCACAAGATTTCATTATTTTCTTAGGGAACATTGTTGACTAATATTGATCTTTTTGCCAGCTAAAATCCCTTAATCTTTTTCATGTAAACTGCTTGTAAGTGAGGTTTTTCTCATTCTCTATTTCTACAGGATTGTCAAATTACAAAACAAAACCAAAAATAACAAAGATGTATTCAGGTCCAGTTAGGTGTCAGAAACTGGGCAGTTACACTTGGTGTTACACTAAGCCAAAGGTCAGCTGCTTAAGTGCCCCCACAGTCCTCCAGCTTGCTTTCAGATTTAAATAAAATTGCTATGGTCCCCATTACCAGAATGGAGGGAATCACATCAGCCCTCCAGTGCATTCATGGTTTTGGGGGGAAGTTTATGTTGTATTGGGTCACCTCTGCTAATCATCTAGTTCCAGAACACTCAACTCCCAAACTATCCTTTCTGTCGTTCTGTCTGTACTCTGTCATTCTATGTGGGATACCTTGATTCCTGAACTCCCCCAAAGTTCTACTGACCCAAGTTTGTGTATGTAGACTTTTACTGAAGAACTGAGGTTATGAAGGGAGATAACATGCAGCCTGGAAAATAATCAAATTTCTTAGTAAAGGTAAACCTTTTCTTTTTTTCTTTTTAAATTTTATTTATTAATTTGAGAGAGAGAGAGATCACGAGCAGAGGGGAGGGATAGAGGGAGAAGCAGACTCCACTGAGCAGGGAGCTTGTTACAGGACTTGATTCCAGGACCCTGGGATCATGAACTGAGTTGAAGGCAGCCACTTAACCGACTGAGCCTCCCAGGTGCCCTATAGGTAAACTTTTTCAATGTGAATTAACAAGTCAAATAAATGGAATTAAATTCCTTATAATTAATCAAATAATCTACCTGGTAAAGGTACTTCTAAGTGGGGAGATTAAGCAGATGTTTACTATCCTGTCTTATTCTTCTTCTTGGAAGGCCTGTCTGCTTGTGATTGAACCAAATGCTTATAAATATGAACCAGATCCAGAAAGTGGAAATGAATGCATTGCAAACATCAGAGCAGCACCAATACACCCATTCTTTTTAACCACTTTGTCCTTAAACACAAACAAAAGTGAACAAACCAAAACTTCTCTTAAATCTGCATTTTTCCTTTCAGCTACACTGCATAAACAAACTTTTAGAAAGAATTACATAGTGGTGCCTGGGTGGCTCAGTCAGTTGAGAGTCGACTCCTCTTTTGGCTTGGATGGTGATCTCAGGATCGTGAGATTGAGCCCCACGATGGGCTCTGTGCTCAGCAGAGAGTCTGCTGGAGATTCTCTCTCTCTCCCTTTCCTTCTGTCCCTCCCCTCTAAAGTAAATAAATAAATTTTAAAAAATACTATCTGTACACTTTATGTCTACTTCTTCATCTTCCTTTTATTGTTTGACTTTCTTGAATCCGGCTTTACCCTTTGTCATCCTGGAACTGCTCTTGCCAAGGGCCAGTGTCAGCAACATTTCCCCTCATCCTCATCCTCCTGTAAGTCCACACTGGTGACCACTTCCTTCTTGTTGAAACTTATTTCCGTCTTCTACTGGTCTTCAGCAAACCTCCTCAGTTTGCCTTCTGTTTTTGTGAGCCCTTCCTCCTTCATCTGCTCTATGTTGCTTTGCGCTGGATCCTCTTTTCTTACCAGTCTGTACACTCTCTTCAGGTTATTTCATTCAGCCTCATAGTTTAAAATATTGTACATTTATACATATGTGGATGATTCCCAAATTTATGTCTTCAGTTTCTGCTTATCTTCTGAGCTGCAGAATTTTATATCTAACTACGTGCCTACTTGACATCTCCATTTGTACATCTCCTTGTGTCATAAGCAAACGTATTTCACACTGAATTCTCGAATCCCATTCAGGCAAACCTGTGTTTCTTCCAACTCTTCATTATCTCAATAAAATCTACCCAAAGTCTGGAAATCAGCCTTTGTTCCTCTTTTACCATTCTCATATCCCCTTGCTCCATCTCCAAGCTGCCACTCTAGCCCAGGCCCCTATCCTTGGCTTTTTAGTGAAATTAATAGCTTCTGACCAATCTCTCTTCTGCCCATCTTGTCTTCATCATCAATTCTCCACATGACATATAGAAATACCTTGATATATGAAAAATGCAATCATTCCATTCCTCTGCTTAAAACTTTTCTGTGACTTTCTATTATACTTAGAATACACTGCAAACACAACACAGGACCTTCCGTGCCTACACATCCTGTCCCTGCCTGCCTGTGGAGCACCATCCTTCACTCACTGCCTTCCATCACACTGTCCTCTTGAATTTCTTAAACAGGCCAGACTTTATGTCAGGACACTTTCCATCTCCCTTCTGCCTGAAAAGTTAAACTAGTAGAATGATGGGAGGAAAGAAAAATAGCTAAGTCGTATTTTGGCTTTAAGTCACTTAGTCTCAGCTCTGTTTGTGGCATGGAAGCTGGGGTGCCCCTCCAGTCCAGGCATCCAAGGTTCCAGGAGGCAGAACCTTCCAGGTGGAGAATTTCTTACCTATACCTGTGTGTGGACCAGAACTGAGGCAGGTGGGTGGTCCTTTGCATTTGAAAGTCCTCCCAAGAGTGATTTCATGCAGGTGATTGTGCTTTGAGAAGAGAATATGATCAGAATGATTTCATCCACAGCCACTGATTCCCTTGAGTTTTATATTATTTTGAGGGGAATTAATTTGGCAACATACAGGTAAAAAGGTGTGCAAGATCTGCTTTGCATGGAAAGTAATATGTGAAAATTAATTGGTAAATTGATGTTCCTGGGATCACCCTTTCTTTTTTTAAAAATACCAGTGAAAAATTTAAATGTATATTTTCCAATATTGTAGCTTTCATTTTAGGTGTTTTATTTTGGGAATATACATTCATTGCCCAAATTTTAATTATTCACATTCCAGTTTCAAGATTTTTGCAATATTTCAGTATCATTTGTGTTAATGCATGTGTGTGTGCGTTTTAAACCTTTTAAAGAATAACATCTGAGAAATCAAAAATTTTTTTAATGTTTTATTTTTATTTAAAAAATTTTTTTAACATATAATATATTATTAGCCCCAGGGGTACAGGTCTGTCAATTGCCAGGTTTACACACTTCACAGCACTTACCATAGCACATACCCTACCCAATGTCCATAACCCAACCACCTTCTCCCTACCCACCCTCCCTGGCAACCCTCAGTTTGTTTTGTGAGATTGAGAGTCTCTTATGGTTTGTCTCCCTCCCGATCCCATCTTGTTTCATTTATTCATTTCCTACCCCCCGGGCCCCCTCCTGCCTCTCAAATTCTTCATATCAGGGAGATCATATGATAATTCTCTTTCTCTGGTTGACTTATTTTGCTAAGTATAATACCCTCTAGTTCCATCCACGTCATCGCAAATGGCAAGATTTCATTTCTTTTGATGGCTGCATAGTATTCCATTATATATATATATATATGTGTGATATACATACATATATATATATATATATATATGTATGTATATATGTATGTATATCACATCTTCTTTATTCATTCATCGGTTGGTGGACATCTAGGTTCTTTCCATAGTTTGGCTATTGTGGACATTGCTGCTATAAACATTTGGGTGCACCTGCCCCCCCTTTGGATCACTACATTTGTGTTTTTAGGGTAAATACCCAGTAGTGCGATTGCTGGGTTGTAGGGTAGCTCTATTTTCAACTTTTTGAGGAACCTCCATACTGCTTTCCAGAGTGGCTGCACCAGCTTGCATTCCCACCAACAGTGTAGGGGGGTTTCCCTTTCTCCACATCCTCACCAGCATCTGTCATTTCCTGACTTGTTAGTTTTAGCCATTCTGACTGGTGTGAGGTGGTATCTCATTGTGGTTTTGATTTGTATTTCCCTGATGCCGAGTGATGTGGAGCACTTTTTCCTATGTTTGTTGGCCATCTGGATTTCTTCTTTGTGCAAATGTCTGTTCATGTCCTCTACCCATTTCATGATTGGATTATGTGTTCTTTGGGTGTTGAGTTTGATAAGTTCTTTGTAGATTTTGGATACTAGCCCTTTATCTGATATGTCATTTGCAAATATCTTCTCCCATTCTGTCAGTTGCCTTTTGGTTTTGTTGACTATTTCCTTTGCTGTGCAGAAGATTTTGATCTTGATGAAGTCCCAATAGTTCATTTTTGCCCTTGCTTCCCTTGCCTTTGGAGATATTTCTAAGAAGATGTTGCTGTGGCTGAGGTCAAAGAGGTCGTTGCTTGTATTCTCCTCAAGAATGTTGATGGATTCCTTTCTCACATTGAGGTCCTTTATCCATTTTGAGTCTATTTTTGTGTGTGTGTGGTGTAAGGAAATGGTCCAGTTTCATTTTTCTGTGTGTGACTGTCCAATTATCCCAACACCATTTGTTGAAGAAAATGTCTTTTTTCCGTTGAACATTCTTTCCTGCTTTGTCAAAAATTAGTTGACCATAGAATTGAGGGTCTATTTCTGGGCTCTCTATTCTGTTCCATTGTGAGAAATCAAAATTTTATTTTTACTTGGCATATTTATATTTTGTAACAAAACAAGTGCATAATTAATACAATGAAAAATGTTCATATATCTACCGTTAAAATTAATGGTGAATCATCAGTATGTGAGTGCACTTTTAGGAAACGCTGTTGTGTACTCTCACTAAAGTCACCTGTATTTAGCCAACATAGTTTTTCATTGTGTTTCATTTAGGCTAAGAATAAAATGAATTTGTATTTTTTGAGCATGAACCAGTATGACATGAAACACATAATGGACACATGTTATTAGGTTGTAGTTAAAATTTTGCCTTGTATATTAGAAAAGGCTTGCATAATAGAAAAGATGTAAAATCCACCCATAAATAAGACAGAAATGTAGTTACCAAGGTACATTTGTCTCCATATATTTACATTTTAAAAAAATTTATATTTTGAGCTTTTCTCTTATTGATGTCCATTTGTGGAAAAAAAACAGGTCAATCCCACTTAGCATTAGCCCTTTGCACATGGAGGCTACTCTTAAACAGAGTCCTTCTTAAGGTTTACAAATGATGAACCACCGAGTAGAGCACATACCCACAGAAGAACCCAATTCCACATATAATGGCATTAAACTCACTGTATAACATACATAAATGTCCGTATAAAATAAGAAATTTGCTTTTCAATAGAATGATGGATGGCTGATTACTTATTATGCTTGGTCCTCCTCTTCATGAACTGTACCTATTCGCTACCCCACGCAAATAGCTAGGTTGGGACATAGGTAATAGGACAGATCAGAGTTAACTGTACCACATGGGAATCGAGCTGAAGACTGACTTTGACCACATTAGCACAATGATATAGTCAGCCAAAGTTGTCAGATCCAACACTCGTGGAGACATTCAAAGGAAACTCATTTGAAAGGGAATTTGGATGTGCGGTTGATACAGTATTCAGCTTTACAAAGCGAGAAGGTTAAAAAGAGAATTGTAAAAATATCAGAAAGCCCATTGTAAAGTTGGGGGTTTTGCTCTGTATATTTGGCTTTGTTTCCCAACTCATAGTTAGTGGCCGGAAAGTGCTTAGGAAAGAGGACTAATTTATTGTGGTATTATTAGATATAGTTGGGCAGAAGGACACAGTAAGCTGTCAGAACGTAATTACTCTGCAAGTATCATTGAAACTGGGCTGATTGTACTGGTGCTAGTCACATAATGAGAATGGACATTCAGGGGTCCAGGGTAACCGTTGGAAACCACATGCTGACATTTTCTGGGTGCAGTAACTGAATATTACAGCTAGTGTTTCTGAGAATGTTTAACTTAAGCAAAATGTCTGTGTTCGATGAAAATGTTAGGGTTCGGATTTGCAAAGTAGCAGACTCCAAGGGCAGTGAAAACAGTATTTATTAAGGAACAGGATACAGTGTGTAGAAGTTTGTGAGGAGTAGCTGTCTGGCCACTTTTGTAGACACAGGAAATGGCATTAGTGCAGGATCATCAAAGGATAATTCTCTCTATATCTGACCACATCTGAAAACCTGTTTATCCTCTCTAAAGACAGAGAACTTATATGAAGTTTTTTTCTTCCTCTCCTTCTCCATTGTTTCCCACCCTTTCCTCCCTTAAAGACATTTTCTTCATCTTGTTTTCCACACATAATTTTATTGTGGAACGCTCTCTAATTTATCTCAACCTTGATCTCCTTGTTTGGTAACTGGAAGTTTGAATCAATGCCTGGGTACCAGGCATTCACATTTCCAGTCTAGATTGTGGACTTCTGAGTGGGCAATCCATCTAGCATGATTTCAGAGCATCAGGCAGTCCTCTTCTGACCTCAAATACCCTTGAGTGTGTACTAAAGTTAAATGATTAGCGATGCATTAATTCATTTCTCTATTCAGTTGTTATTCACTGAGCAGCTACTGCATGCTAAGCGCCATGCCAGGCACTGAAAATGATAATGTGGAAACAGACAAAGTGTGGTGTCTGTTTCAGACATTTGCTCTTTATCACAGGAAATCTATAGTTCTTGTAGCACTTATCTTTTGGACTTTGAAGCCCCCATTCAAAAGCAAATATCTCTGGGACTAACTACCCAGACTTTAGCTACTAATTCTTTAGAGGGATTTGATTCCAAGCTGAGAGGAAGACTCTGTGGAGACAGCTTTTGGCTTAGTCACTTAGGAGGCAGAACCCACGATGGGAGGAAATGCCATTTTGCTTACAGCATTGATTTGAAAAGGTGCAAAGGTGGTGGGGGTGTTGTGGGGATGCTGATCCTTATACTGAGAGTTGAGGGAGCTAAAGCCTCCATTCTTTTGCCCATTGTTCTTGTTTTCTTGAGAGTGTGGAAATTAGATGTCTAAGTTTTTTTATTTTAATTTAATTAGCATATAATGTATTATTTGCCCCTGGGGTACAGGTCTGTGAATCATCATGCTTACACATTTCACAGCACTCACCATAGCACATATCCTCACCAATGTCCATTACCCAGCCACCCTATCCCTTCCTCCCCAACCCAGCATGCCTCAGTTTGTTTCCTGAGATGAAGATTCTCTTATGGTTTGTTTCCCTCCCAATTCCATCTTGTTTCATTTTTTCCCTCCCTACCCGCCATGACCCCCCACCCTGCCTCTCAAATTCCTCGTATCTGAGAATTCATATGATAATTGTCTTTCTCTGATTGACTTATTTTGCTTAATGTAATACCCTCTAGTTCCATCCACATCATTGCAAATGACAAGATTTTGTTACTTTTGATGGCTGCATAGTATTCCCTTGTATATATATATATATATATATATATATATATATATATATATATATATCACCTCTTCTTTTATTTTTAATTTTTAAAATTTTTTTTATTTTTTATTTTTTCAGCGTAACAGTATTAATTATTTTTGCACCACACCCAGTGCTCCATGCAATCCGTGCCCTCTCCAAAACCCACCACCTGGTTCCCCTAACCTCCCACCCCCACCCTTCAAACCCTCAGGTTGTTTTTCAGAGTCCATAGTCTCTCATGATTCACCTCTCCTTCCAATTTCCCTCAACTCTCTTCTCCTCTCCATCTCCCCTTGTCCTCCATGCTATTTGTTATGCTCCACAAATAAGTGAAACCATATGATAATTGACTCTCTCTGCTTGACTTATTTCACTCAGCATAATCTCTTCCAGTCCCATCCATGTTGCTACAAAAGTTGGGTATTCATCCTTTCTGATGGAAGCATAATACTCCATTGTGTATATGGACCACATCTTCCTTATCCATTTGTCCGTTGAAGGGCATCTTGGTTCTTTCCACAGTTTGGTGACCGTGGCCATTGCTGCTATAAACACTGGGGTACAGATGGCCCTTCTTTTCACTATATCTGTATCTTTGGGGTAAATACCCAGTAGTGCAATGGCAGGGTCATAAGGAAGCTCTATTTTTAATTTCTTGAGGAATTGCCACACTGTTTTCCAAAGTGGCTGCACCAACTGGCATTCCCACCAACAGTGTAAGAGGGTTCCCCTTTCTCCACACCCTCTCCAACAGATGTTTTTTCTTGTCTTGCTAATTTTGGCCATTCTAACTGGTGTAAGGTGGTATCTCAATGTGATTTTAATTTGAATCTCCCTGAGGGCTAGTGATGATGAACATTTTTTCATGTGTCTGATAGCCATTTGTATGTCTTCATTGGAGAAGTGTCTGTTCATATCTTCTGCCCATTTTTTAAAATATGATTGTCTGTTTTGTGTGTGTAGAGTTTCAGGAGTTCTTTATAGATCCTGGATATCAACCTTTTGTCTGTACTGTCATTTGCAAATATCTTCTCCCATTCCATTCCATTCTTTGTTTTGTTGACTGTTTCCTTTGCTGTGCAGAAGCTTTTGATCTTGATGAAGTCTCAAAAGTTCATCTTCACTTTTGTTTCCTTTGCCTTTGAAGACATATCTTGAAAGAAGTTGCTGTGGCTGATATTGAAGAGATTACTGCCTATGTTCTCCTCTAGGATTCTGATGGATTCCTGTCTCACGTTAAGCTCTTTTATCCATTTTTGAGTTGATCTTTGTGTACGGTGTAAGAGAATTATCACCTCTTCTTTATCCATTCAACTGTTGGTGGACATCTAGGTTCTTTCCAAAGTTTGGGTATTGTGGACATTGCTGTTAGAAACATTTGGATGCACGTGCCCCTTCGGGTCCCTATATTTGTATCTTTAGGGTAAATACCCAGTAATGTGATTGTTGGGTCCCAGGGTAACTCTATTTTCAACTTTTTGAGGAACCTCCATACTGTTTTCCAGAGTGGCTGCACCAGCTTCCATTCCCACCAACAGTGAAAATTCATCTTAGTGGCTCTGTATTGGTTGCTAGCATTGAGTTAATCTTTCAGGCAATTTGCTATTGATTTTCCTTCTCTAAAGTATATTTTTCTAAACTGATTCTCTTCTTTGACTGTTTACATATTATTAATGTACATTTTTAAAAGCTGTGTGATATTATTTTCCTAAGGGTGTCAGATCATTATACTAAAAGGATTTGAGTTAGGGTTTTGAAAATTCTAGCTTTTCACTATTTTGATCCCAGAAAATGTAATGTATCTCCTTGGATACTTTCTTTTTGTGCTGGTATCTATATAATTGAAAAGATAGGGAACCATACATTGTATGACTTTATTTGAGTAAAGTGACTTTATTTTGATATAAGAGCAATAGGTTATTTGATCACCATTGTAAAAGGAAAGTTGTTTGAAATTATATGTCCTTTTGATTAAGATTAAATCATCTTAAAGAGATATTATTCTATTATATCATTTTGGAGCTGAGTATAATTTATGCTATTTGTTAATAACTAAAATGGTTATTTCTTTTGATCTAAGGGCAAGTAATCCTAGTAAGGTGACTGATATTATAGTCACAGTAAAGCTCAACAGTAAGTCTTTATAATATTCAAATTCAAGGCCTTCCTCTCCATTCAACTCATGCCACAAAACTTCTCATCCAGTGTTCTCTGGCTTGACTGGGATTGCCCTCTCTCCTCCTTCCCTCCCACAACTAATCAATTACTAGGTTTTGTCAGTTGTACCATAAAATTGTTTCTCATGCTCACCAGTTCATTTCCATCATTTCTGATACTGTCCTAATTCAATTCCTTATTTCTTCTCAACCAGAAAATCGTAAATCCTCCTACTACCTCCAAAGTCTTCAGTGCACTTCTGTGAGCCTGTCTAGGATTAAGCTCTGATTGTGACTGCTCCTGCCTTAAAAGATTTCAGGCACTCTTTGTACTGCCAACAGAATCAAGTCCAAGATCCTGGGCTTGCACTAATGGCCTTCTGCAATCCAGCCATGACTTACCTTTCCACTGTTCACTTCCTCTGCAAGCTTCTGCTCCCACCTTCCTGTACATCATTCCCACCTCGTGCCTTTTGTCTTACCCTATGGGAATTTATTCACATGGTTCCTTCTACCTGACTGCCCCCTCTCAATACCTGACCTTCAAAGTCCTGACCCATTCCTCATAAATGCCACCTTCCCAGAAAGTTTTCCCATCCTCCAATCAGAACACATGTCCCATTTCTCTCTCTTAGTACTATATAAATCACGAGGGTAGTTAAATTTATTCATGTTAGTTACATGTCTTCTTACATGTATTATTAAGGTGAAGGCATGCAATGATGTGGTAACAACAACAACAACAATAATAACAAACACCGAAACATTAGTGGCTTAGCTGTGCTCCATGTGGCAGCTCAGCTTTCCAGGCTGCTTTGACACCTCCACCTCAACAAATGGTTTCACAGTTGCCACAGCAGGAGAAGAAAACATGGGAGTCATACATCATCTCTTAGTTACCTGTGTCTGGCATTGAGACACACTGCTTTCCTCGTATTTCATTGGCCAAAGCAAGCAATCTTTCAGTTGACAGAGAAAGGTAAGAACTCTTAAATGTGTAGAAAAGAAACAAGAACTGGAAATGTTGATAAGCACTATTCGCTTCTTTTTTTTCAATTTATAGATCATTTATTTTCTTTTCTTCTTTCATTGCATTAGCTAGGACATCTACTACAGGATCAATAGAAGTGGTGAGAGAGATATTTTGGTCTTGTTCCTGATCTTTGAGTGGGAATATCTAGTTTCTCACCATTAAGTAAAATGTTAGCTATAGGTATTTTTTTTAAAGGATTTTATTTATTTATTTATTTGGCAGAGAGAGAGAGAGAGAGAGTAAGAGAGGGAACATAAGCAGAGGAAGAGGGAGAGGGAGAAGCAGACTTCCCACTGAGCAGAGCCCGATGCGGGGCTACATTCAAGGATCCTGGGATCCTGACCTGAGGCAAAGGCAGACTGAGCCACCCTGGCTCCCAGCTGTAGGTTTTTGTAGATGTTCCTTACCAAGTTGAGATTTTGTTGAGCATTTTTATCATAAATGAGTGTTGGGTTTTACCAATTGTTTTTATTGCATTAGTAATAATAATGATCATAGGGTATTTTTTAGTTTACTGATGTGATGGATTACATTAATTGATATTTGAATGTGGAGAGCCATTACTGTATACTTGGAATAAATCCTACTTGGTCAAGATACATACTTCTTTTTTATACATTGTTGAATTCAATTTGCTAACATTTTTTTTGAGGATTTTTGCATTTACATTTATGAGCAATATTGGTCTGTAGTTTTTCTTTCTTGTAATATCTTTGGTTCTGGTACTAGGGTAGCGGTGACCTCAGAATGAGTTTGGAAGTATCCTCTCTGCTTCTATTTTCTGAAAGAGATTATAAAGAATTGGTATCATTTCTTCCTTCTTTCCATCATCTGGGCCTGGTGCTTTCTGTTTAGGAAGGTTATTAATGACAGAGTCAATTTTATTTAGTAGATTTACTTTTTTATTTATTTTGAAAGAGAGAGTGTGCGAGTGGTGGGAGCAGCGGAGAGAGAGGGAGAGAAGTGGACTCCCTGTTGAGTGTGGAGCCCATTGTGGGGCTCAATCTCATAACCCTAAGATCATGACCCAACCTGAAATCAAGAGTTGGAGGTTTAGCTGACTAGACCATGCAGTCACCCCAAAGATTCAACTTTTTAAATAGATACAGGCCTATTCAGACTATTTGTTTTTCTTTGTGTGAGTTTTGATAGATTGTGTCTTTTAAGGGATTGGTCCATTTCACCTAAGTTATCACATTTGTGAATGCAGAGATTTTCATAATATTCCTTTTTTTCCTTTTAGTGTCCATGGGATCAGTAGTGATGGCCTCTCTTACATTTCTGATATTAGTAATTTGTGTCTTCTGTCTTTTTCCTAGTTAGCCTGGTTAGAGGCTTATCAATTTTTGTGGATCTTTTCAAAGGAATAACTTTTGGTTTCATTGATTTTCTCTATTGTGTTGCTGTTTTGAATTTTGTTGATTTCTGTTCTAATTTTTATTTTCTTTATTCTGCTTACTTTGGATTTATTTTACAATTCTTTTCTAGTATCCTAAAATGGAAGTTTAGGTTTCTGGTTTTAGCTCTTTCTTCTCTTCTAATAGTGCTATTAATTTCTCATAAGGTATGTGGAAATTATTCACGAGACTTCACATTTCTGAATTTAGCACACGTGCCTTGCCCTTTCTTGTATTCTTTTAGGTTCAAGGAAGTGACAATAAATTGGTGTTTTCCAACCTTTAGTCTTTTGCAATGCATCTTCACATTTTGCTGTAGTCTTGTGCTATTTGTGATAATAATTAATTTTTTTTAAGGTGGCATCACTTTTTAAATTAAAATTCTTAAAATGGAATTTTTAAATTATGAGTAAAACCTAGAATCTCTTCCCATAAGTAGAGATTATTTTGAAAAATAAATATTAAACAATTAAAATGAGAACAATTAAAATTGGTGGGATACTACCTAAAGTCATTGTAAGTATCAGCAGTTTTTGTAGTATGCTTTTGGAAACACTGAACCACATATTAATGAAAGAGAATGCAAATATATATATATGAATATGTACATATATACATATTACATGAATATGTACACATATATTATATATGTACATATATTATATATTATATATATTAATATTAATATGTATATATACATATATTAATTTATATACATATTAATGAAAGAGAATGCAAATATATATATTTGCATTCTCTTTCATTAATATGTGGTTTGTATATATACAATTTTTGTATATATACAATTTCATTAATATGTGGTTTGTATATTGTATATATATTGTATATTGTATTTCATTAATATGTGGTTTGTAATAAGATTTGTAGTTAGAAAACCTGAATTTAAGTGCCCCATTTTTCTTCTTTCTTGCTGCATGATATAGAGAGTCACACAGAATCCTCTTTGGTAGGTTCAATGATATCCACTTGACATTGTTGTTAGATAGAAATGAGATAAATTATGATTATAATTATGCCTTACTATTATCTCATTCTATGGGAATATGAAAATGATTCTGAAACAGATATGCCTGTATCTATCCCTATATAACATAGGATCTAAGGTTACCAGAGGTAAGTTATTTGGTTTTTAAGCAAGATCTGTACAATTTTTCTTTTGAAATGAATACTTGTCTGAAGGTATAGGTAGAGTTATGAATTGACAAAGAAGATTTATATTATAAAGAAAATATTTTAAGATTTATTTATTTATTTGAGGAGGGGAGGGGCAGAAGGAGAGGAGAGAGAGAATCTTAAGCAGGCTCCACGCTTAGCATGGAGCCGGATGTGTGGTTTGATCTCATGACCCTGAGATCATGACCTGAGCCAAAACCAGGACTGAGCCACCAGACACCTCAGAAAACATTTTAACCAAAACTAGTGGAGAAAGAATTCAGTGAAAGGACTGGTAACTTGGAAAATATTTCTTTCAGAGATTTCCATAAAGGTGAAAAAGCCATTCTTTAATTTCTGGTTGTTCACAGTTAGAGAAGGGCAGCAAATAGTATCTGCTATTTTGATAAGTCAACCCAATATGGCTTCACCCGCTTCTTTTTATATTTCTCAAGTTTCTGTCAACTTTTTTTTTATTGCTAGAATTTTCTAAGACATTATTTCAGAATTGCATCCAAACCAGATGACAAAACTTTGTTTGGTACCACGTAAGCAAAAATCCCTAAATGATTAAATGTTCACTCATTAACTGGGTGATTGGTTCTGAGCCACTTTACTAGTAGTTGGAATAAGAGCCAAGGTAAATTAACAAATAGTTTATGAGCCAAAGAGAAGCATGTCTTAAGATAAAATTCCTCTTAAGATAAAGTTCCTTGAAACATTTTCTAAAGATCAAGTTTCTTTAAAAAGGTATATTTAGGAAGTTATTTAATACAGAAGCATTAGAAGATTTTATTGTCATTGGTATAATGGAGTCAGTCTTTGGACTGGATGGCAGTCATAATTTTTGAGGTCACAATAATGTCTGTATTCTGAAATGTAAAGTAATAAATAAACAAATAAACTTGTTAAATATTTTACAGAGTCTAATTTAATGGTACCTAATCTTGACTAGAATAAAAGACATAATTTTGTATACATGGATAATCAAAGGTCTGAAAACTATACTTACACTGACTATGTACCCTTTGAACAAGACTAATAATGAAGAATGGGAGCCAGCTCCTGTGATATTTATGCAACTGCTAGCCTCTGACTGAAGTCAGTGGGAGCTTGCTTACGTAAGGGCTACAAGCCTTAGCCTCCAGAGATTAAAAGGGAAAAAAAAAATCCTTAAACTCTTTCAACATTAATATTGCCTGTAAAGATTCCAGTCCTGATCTAAGCCAGGGAGCTTTTTGAACCTAGCAAGTAGAAGGGTAAACAATAAACACCAGTTATTTTAAGCACGATCTAATCAGAGTTCAATGAGAAGCAATATTATATTTGATCTCTAAGGTATTAATACTTGTATATCACTATTAGACATTTTTATGTAGCTCATTATCCAAACAATGGCTTAAGTCTGTGGTATTTAATAAATCAAGGTTCCACGGCCAGAGGCTGGGAGGGAGTGGGAATGAAGCATCTTCTCTTCTTCTTCTTCTTTTTTTTTTTTTTTCCTCAGGTGCAATTCTGTCTTATATAAGAGAAGTGTGGCCTTCCTTCTCATAGCACTAAAAGTGAGATAATCCCTTTGTAAGAAATCAGTAAGTACGGTCTGCTTAATCTAGTCCCAGTGTGAAACTGTTGACATTTGTTCTTTTTTCTATCATTATGTGACTGGGCCTGTTTTGTGCTGGATTAGGCACAAATCTCCTATGCAGCACATTTGGCATGTTACTAGTAGTTTAACTTCATTAATAATGTATGAAGAAAATGTAATCCACGACAAGGAAGGAAAGAAAAGTTTTTTTTTTTTTTTTTTTTTTTTGCTTCTCCCAAATCCTTTGGAATGAGTAATTATTCAACATTATATGTTTGATGTTATATTTTACAATTGAACTTCCATGGTGATATTTAAAAAAGAAACTTTGGCAAATGCTTGCAAAAAACACACCTTTTAAAATTTTAAATACGATTTATTGGTGGCCAGAACTTGTTAAACATAGTGGGAAATTAAATATTTATTCAGCTTATTTCATTTTCAGGGTCATAAATGCTCTTTCTGAGTCATCCCCAATAACAAGAATTTCCACCAGCAAAGCCATTAACAGGCATCATGATAGAAGAGCGCTGAATTAAGATGAGATTGTATAAACAAATCAGAACATACGCAGACTTGCATAGGAGTGCAAATGATCATTTCTGATTGAAATGTTTATAGCTAAATGAGTTTGGCTGCATCAAACATAAATGTGCCAAAAGATAAGCCCCTTGCTGCTGCTGCTTTTTTATGTTTTCTAAGCTGCTTTACACATGAAAATGGAGCTATATTTGGAACACTGTTTTCTATTTCTCCATACTATTGATATTTGTGGAAAGTCACAAAATGGCCTAAGGAAGCTAAGCTCACCCCAAGCAGTGGTCACTTACAAGTACTTTTGTACTCTGTACTCCTGTCACATTTGGGCGATCAGAGCAACAGCTGGGGAGACTTTTTCAACAAAGATGAGTGTCAGATAATCCTGATGAGATTCCACATCCAACATCTTTTGTAATTATGTCACATTCAGCTGTAATGGAATAATTCAAGCTGAAAGGACAAGCTTTGATCCTTTCTTAAACCTTTCCCTGTGGACTGGCTATCTAAAAGATTTAAAGATATTTCTGTTACAAGATCTAGTGTTTCCTCAGAGAAGTCATGCTTCTGAAGCATCGTGATCTACAAGAACAATATCAAGTTTGCCAAACACATTTCTGAAAGCGTCATTTTTTGGGGGGAGAGGTAGATTGAATGAAGATGTCAATAATACACTGTTCTTCAATTTTCATCTAGACTATCAAGATTCATTGTCTTATTCTGTCATCCAAATGGACAGATAGAGAAGTGACTTAAATACATTTGGAGATGTGTCATCACACATTTAAAGCATCTGTGTGCAAATTCATGCATGTATTTGTTAAATTGTGTTTTAAGAGAAATTGGCCTACTGAAATGCTAGCTATGTTGTAGAATTAAAAAAAATAAAAGGTTACTAAAATACTAGCAAGTTAAAGTCTGTAATGTCTCACAGGAAATCTTTTTGTGGGCAAAATTGTTGAAATTTACATACACTGTACTTTGGTATTACCCTAATGAAACTGACAGGCTAGGCTTTCAAATTCTAACTTAACATAGGATTTTTGCTTAATAATAAAGATTTGTCATGTTAAAAAATCACTTATTTATGCTCATAACCGTCCGGTTTCTGATTTATCATTTCAATTCTTTTTATGTTTCATTTTTGCACTATACTTTTTTCTTTTCCATATTCTGTTCCTTTTTTCCTTTTCAGTCCCAGTTATTTTCTGAGTCTACATTACTGACAATAGGGAAAGAACATGACAGAGAAGAAAACTCTGACTCTGACTTGAATTTTGACTTGAAAATTGATACTAAAATGAAAAACAGTGTTAGAAAAAACATGAAGCAATAAGATTTCTTTGAATATAATTGAATATAAGTCTCAAACCATGAAGATTTGACTGCTGTTTTGGCTTATTTAGCAAAGAAAAGATAATCAATGCACGAATACCCCCATATGAAAATCAAATTTTGATTTGGTAGAAATGCAAAGAGGCAAGTCTGCAGGACCAAGGGATATAAATATTAAAACAAAGTTTGCCTAAACTAATGAAGTAGCCTTTGATTCATACAATATAGGTACTCTGCACGATCATCTTTTCCCACAGAGCATTTCCTCTATGGTTCCATTAGCAATAGCATGTGATCGCACTGCTAAATAAAACAAACACACTGTACCTTATATAAAACATGCATGTGTTTAGCTCCCCTATCGATAGTGTTTCTTATATAAAATTCTATATGTGAAGATTAATTACAGATATGCCTTTGTTTCATTTAGATCTTTAACCGTATATTTGGCTTAAAGTCAATATTTGCATTCTCACCATTTTGTATATAAGGGAACTTGAGGCTTAGAATAGTTAACTGACTTATGCAGGTGTGAGACAAAACTGAGAAATCTGAAGCTTCAGCCTATAAGCTCAGTACTTTTTGTGCTGTGCTATGGTTTCCTTTTTCTGATTTGGCTGATGGTTATTGCGGTAGAGAGTAAGAAATAAAAAATACAGCTATATAAGATTGCATTTTCTTTCTCTTACATTTTAATTTTAATTGTAACTTCATAATGATTTTTTTTCTGAAATCCAAAATTTTTTTTAAGAACAGGTTTCATCTCTTTTAAAAGATGTTGGCTGAAGAGAATAAAATTGTTTGGAATCTGACTCACCAATATATTGAACAGACTGGATCTTGCCATTCTTGCCTTTAGGTCTAAAGTTTAGAATCTTCCTCTCTGGGTAAGTAGGAGTTTTGAATGTTTATTTAATCTAGCGTAACTCAATTTTCTCCTTTTTTCTCCTAGCTGAATGAGTCATTTCTGGTGAAACAACAAATTGATTTTTAAACAAATGAAAAATTTAGAATATTGAAAACTTGACCGCTAGCAGTGCTCCCCTGAAGAGATGTTCCTTGCTGGGGAATATAACAAAGGCTAGTAAATATTTTCCCAACAGATAAGTTTCCCAGCAGAGATGAAGCTGAAAGACCTTTAATCTCCACCCAATGTCCACTTCACCATATATAGATTTATAATCCTTTTCCTATAAAAGGAACTTTTCTAACACTTACTCTTTTTCTGAGAATAAGTATTTTATCATGTCATCACCAAAATAATGCTTATATTTTCATATTAGAATTGAAGACAGAGGTTACATCCCTAGTGAAATCACCAAGTGAGCTTTCCTGCAAGTTTTTAGTCTCTAATATTATTTAATTACATGGGGGGGAAATCCAATAATACACAACCTGTATTATGTGCTTTTAGGTTTTTATAAGAAATTAGCAAGTGCATGAGTTAAACTTACTTTTTTTTTTTTTCATTTATCTTTTTTTTTTTTAATTTTTTATTTTTTATAAACATATATTTTTTATAAACATATAGGCATTACTCATCTAAGTACTTTCTCGACATTTTTCCAATTCAGTATCCTCGAAGTTGTTTTAGGGGGAAAAAACCCCTGCATTTTATGCCTTTAAAACAAATTATTGGCCAGGAAACTCAAATTTTCTGCTTATTACAGTTGATCAAATTTTAATGCTTTATGTGTGAAGCAGGAAACACCTACTTTCTTCATTTAGTCACTATATAAATCCAGGGATGTTCTCTAGAGGACACGGTTGTGGTTTTGAGGGCAGTTTCAATGTAGGTAATTGTACTGCATGAGTCTTACTTTATAAACATGGCTCCAGATAAATCATTGTCTTATATTGCAAAACTTCTATTTAAGAAACTATATAACTAAAGATCAGGTTCATTCATAAGAGACAGAATAGTTTATTTCCTATTTTATGGAGACTCTTTTAAGAAAAATAAACCTCTCTGTGTACATATACACACTTTAAGGAGTATGCTAAAGACTTTTTTTGTTATTATTTCCAAATGTAATAAAAATAGAATGAATGGTATTAAAACTCCTTTTATACTTATTACTTAACTTCAATAATTATGATAATTTTGTTTCATCTACCTCCTCCACACCACTGGATTAAGATGTAATAAATTCAGATGTAATACTATTCTAGTTATAAATGTTTTTGTGTATATCTGTAGAAGTCATAATTCTTCCTTAAACACATTAAAAAATCCATTGACGCATCAAACAATTAACCATAAGTCTTCAAATAACATCAAATTTAACGGTTAGGTTTCTTGGGTCGCCTGGGTGGCTCAGTCGGTTAAACATCTGCTTTTGGTTTAGGCTTAGGTCAATCCCGGAGTCCCCGGATGGAGCCTCGTATCAGGCTCCCTGCTCAGCGGGGAGCCTGCTTTTCCACCTACCCGTCACCCTGCTCATGCGTGCTCTCTGTCTTTTGAGTGCGCTTTCTCTCAAATAAATAAATAAAATCTTTAAAAAAAAATTAGATTTTTCATATTTACTAAACAGTCACTATGTTCTTGATTATTGAGGTTTCTTTTTTTTATCTAAATTAAATTAATTAATAGTAAGGTTAATTTCTTTTCTCAAATTCACAGAGTTAGCATAAATTAGTGGTTAAGAATATGGATTTGGAGAATTAGGGGTTGTGTCCCTGCTTTGTCACTTATTAGCTATGTGGCTTAGGGTACATTAATGAGTCTCAATTTCTTCATCTATAAAAATGGAAAGCCTCAATTTTTTCATCTGTAAAAGTATTACTTACATTGTATCAGTGTTAATGTCAAATAATTTATACCTATAAAGTGCTGAGCTTAGTGCCTAGTATATAGTCAGTACTTAGTAAATATGAGCTGTTAAAAAAAAAAAAAGAAATCAGAGTTGGAATTTGAACCCAGGTCTGTCCTGTCCCAAAGCCCATGAACTTTCCACTGGGCCACGCTCAGCCAGTGTGGTGACAACACTGGCAGCACACCAGCCTGGACACTCTTTAAAGAGTATTTAATGTGTACTTATTATGAGTCCACTCCTTGATAGCCCCAAACTTTCCATCATCATTGGCAAGCTAGCGACTGGAATTCTCTAGTCGTGGCAATCACTAGTCACAGAACACAGTTGAGCCTCAACAGGTGGTGTGAAGGTGAGGGGAGCCAGCATGGCCTGCAGCACGGCAAAGCCCAACAGATTGGCGGCAAGGACAGGGCGGGACTGGGTAGGGTGTGGTGGGGTGGGGGATGGGAGCCAACAAGTCCTCAGAAATGCTCCCTCCAGGACCTCATGGAGGAGGAGTTGCTGCAGCCAGAATTCTCCATGTATAATCTTCTCAAGGAGAATTGTGATCCCAGGGCACTGCCTCGACTTAGAGGCCACAAGAGCGAGGCCACTCTGTATGTTGATTTATGTTCTTAATTACAGTTCTTGTGTTTTTCAACCTCAGATTTTTTACATCAAGAAATATGCCAGTCTAGGTTTTTGTCAAACCAGAGAATACAAATCAAGTTTTGAGAATGACTGGATGTTAAAATGTTATGGATTAATGAAAAGAAGAAATGCCACTCTGTCGCAAAGCCAGAAGATTTAGAAGACTGAGTCAAAGAATATACAGCTAATATTTATGAAGCACCTAGAAGGGCTAGAACTGAGGGAACGAAGAGATTGCTTTTTCCTGCTAGTCTTCCTTTGGTAAGGAGTTAGAGCTGCAGCAGAGACTTCTGTCAAATCTATGTTAATACTGTTATTGCTTAATGCCTTCATCATTTAAATTTCTCCATGATTACACAAGCCTGTTATCTTGTATTTACTTGAGAAATAAGAGATGAAGCTCAATTCCTCTGTTCATTAATTCAGTAAACATTAATTGAGCTCTTTCCATAAACCATGCACTTTCCTAGGCACTGGGGCCATGGTAATGAATAAAACGGACAAAATCTCTGCCCTCATGGAAATTCCATTCCAGTAGGGAGACATAAGAGAAGCAAGAAAAAATATATTAAAAAAATGCAAAAAACTGGAGCTGGGCAAGGGGATTGGAAATATGGAGGGGAATTGGAAATACGATGCAGACGTAGATGAGGCAGACATGGAAGGTGGGGAAGTTTTCCTGAGAAGGTGACTTAGGAATAAAGAGCTGGAGGAATTGAGGGCACAGCCCAAGTAGATACGTGGGTGTGAGTGTTTCTTGGCAAAGGGAAGAGCAGTGGTGCGGACCCTCAGGCAGATGGTGACTGGCAGGTTGGAAGAATGCTAAGGAGGCCACTGTGCCCCGCATGTGAACAGCAGGAAATGAAGCAAGGGAGGAAATCTGAGCGGAACATCGCATAGGGTCTTGGGGGCCAGAGTGAAGACACTGGCTGTCCGGCTGAGTGAGTTGAAAAGTGATCAGAGGCAGAGGCATGATCCCCGGGGGCTATATTAGAATCACTCTTGCTGCTGTGTGCCGAAGAGAGGATTAATTAGGACAATGCGTTACACATAGTAAGGGACATTAAGAATAAACTGTTATAGCTGATTTTACAAGTCCTCTGGTCTTAAACTATTGTTTGACTGTGCCTCTTGAATGAATTGACAAGGAGACACATTAAATGTGAACAATCACTCATTTTACTGAAATGATTACATACAAATGATTAAATTTGCTAAATATGTCTTGTTTTATTTATGAAGTGATGATCTAGAGAATCAGCGCAAGAGAAAAATTCTTTGTAACTGTGGTCGATCTCTCAAGAAACTTCAGGATTGGGGCGCCTGGGTGGCTCAGTGGGTTAAGCCGCTGCCTTCGGCTCAGGTCATGATCTCAGAGTCCTGGGATCGAGTCCCGCATCGGGCTCTCTGCAGAGAGCCTGCTTCCCTCTCTCTCTCTCTCTGGCTGCCTCTCTGACTACTTGTGATTTCTCTCTGTCAAATTAATAAATAAAATCTTAAAAAAAAAAAAAAGAAACTTCAGGATTAAAATTTTTAGTTTGGAAGCTTAAGTGTCTCAGCTTTCAGTTGGCCATAAGTCCTTAAAAAACCACCATGAACTGTGGCCAAAAAGACCAGACTCTACGATATCTTTAGGATATAAACAAATCTATCTATCACCTGAAACATATTCCTGACAAACAAAACAACATACAAATGAACTTATGCCAATTTTCTGCAATGAATGATACCTTTAAAATTAAAGCATTTGAGTTCTTGGTTCTCTGTTGTTTTGCTCCATAGAAATATATATATATATATATATATATATATATATATATATAAAATAAAAACAAATAACTAAATAAATAAGAGTGTGTGTGTATAGATATATCTATCTATCTATTTATTTATTTAGCAGCAGGGCCAAATGACAAAAGTTAAAGAACATTTCTCTTAGTGAATACTATTTTTAAAAAATTCTAGATTGGCTAGTGATGATATAGTTTGAATGCATAGCAATCAAACTTTAAGGTGTAATATTAAAGAAAAAGGAAATATTTTTGGGAAACAATTTATGGGAAACAAACCAATGGTTTCTAACATTTTATTTAATTAAAATATTTTAAATTAAATTTTATTGAACTTTGAAATTTTCCTTTTAACATGAAGAGGTTTATAAATATTTTGGAACTGATTTTTTCAATAAGAATATATCTGTATACCTACCCCTGTATGTCAAACTATTTATTATTTTTTTTAATAGCAAATGTTGTTTTAAGAAAAGGTGGATATTGGTCAATAGAAACAATAGTTGTCTAAGAGGATACTCCTTATAGATTTTTCCTACATTATCCATTTTGTCTGGTATTTGAAGCTGTCTGTAAAATTCAAGATTTTTATTTAGAGACTCATTGTCAACCTTTCCTTCCTTAATGCTTCCCATACCTACTGATACTACAACTGTCAGTGGCTTTTTCGTCTAGCCCACATTTGATCAACCTTTATTTCGTAGATTTCAATTAAAGGTGGACATTGAGAAATGTGTATGTGGAAAAAATTAGCACTTGAGAACTATAAATTTAGCTAACACTTAAAAAATATACTACTTGGTAGTGTCAGCTAGTCATCCTTTTTGGAGTAAAATTTTGAATCCTCCTAAAATAAATATTTTTTTTCCTTAAAAAACAAAAAGATTCTTTGCAAATGGAAATCCATTTATAGCCACTGATGAAAGAATTAGCTTCTTATTTCTTCTAACTTGCAACAACTTAAAGAGAGCAAGTAATAGATGCAACATTTGAAAAAAAAAATCCAACAAACTCTTCAGTGGAGGAGGGAAAGTATTACCTTTAAGATTCAATTAAAAATGGTATAAAAATAAATTCTTTATAAAGCATTTAAATTATTATGGAATTTGCCGATGACCCTTGACAGAGAAACCCAAAACCCATAGGGATTAGCCCAATTGCGTCAGTACTTCTTGATGTCTGGATTGCATAGGGAATTTCCAAAATAACTTGATAGAAATGTAGTCCCTTGGCCCACCACCAGGGACTCTGATTTAATTGGTTTCTGATAGGGCCTGAGCAGGAATCATATTTAAGAAAGATCTCAGCAGATTTGAAAGAGGTGGTTCTGGGAATGCCCTGTTATGCTCTCCTTCTTCATCTGTTTTTTGTTTGTATGTTTTGTTTTGTTTTTTAATGCTGGTACTTATCCATATTTCATCCTTGGAGTTGTAATTTAAGGTTTGTCCTATTTTTTATGACACTCATTATAAATTGGTTCCTTTCATTCTTAGTAGGTATCTTTCCTTTTTAGTTTTTGAGGTGATACAAAGCTATGATCTGTGATTTCCCTAAACTCTTAAGTCCCTTTGCCTCAGAACCTCATTACATCTTGTTCTCTGTCTCCTTCCCATCTCAGAGAACGACACACCCCTGCTTCTAAGATTGCACTGCTGTTTATGTTCTTATACTCACTTGCTCAATGTCTGGCTCTTTCTTTATCTTCCAGACTCCCTGAGTGCACAGTTTGTGTCTTCTTGATCCCCATTTCTTCAGGGCTGAGCACAGGGCCTGGTGCATTGCCAATACTCAGTAAATGCCTGTGAATTGAAACCATGAGAGATCTCTTCTCCTTCCTTTCCCAAGAATTTATTTCATGTCTCTTTTAACCTCCCTTTCTCCTTTCTGTTCTCCCCAAACTCCGACATGCTACCTTGTGTCTGGATGCTCTCTCTTTCTTATGACTACTTTTCCTTAGACTACAAACATACTCACATCTTTCTTAAAGTTAAAACCCAAAGTTCTCAGTTTGCTGTGCTCTATGTTGGTTTGCTAAGTAAAAAGAGTTAGTGTTGCCCACTATTCATGCTGAAGAAAACTCAAGCTATGTTTCCTCTTTCACTAGACATTTGGTGGTCCACACCAAAATGTAAGAGATAAAAGGTATATGGAACAATTTATTTGATGAAGTTTGTTTAATCTATTAATCTGTCTGATTTTCTAGGTGGAGCTACTCTGACAGAGCAACATTCTACTATATTTAAATCATCCTTAGTGGAAATAAAGCACCTGCTAGTGCGTGTTTCTTAGGAACATTGAATGAGATACTGTTGGAGAGTCATGGAATCAACTACAAAATACAATTAAAGTAGCAACAAGAATGATTGGGTACGCAAAATTAGCTTCATCAAAAACACACAATTACTTTATGTAGAAAAAACTAAGACTCTAAAGGGGACATAAATTATGGTCTCCGTAAACAGATATTTCATGCTTCTGATTAGGATGATAGTATTGTGAAAATAGCACATATTTCTTGAATTAATTGATATATTTTAATTAACTGATATATCTTGCGCAGTCACAATTCCAGTGGTATTTTCCATGTACCAGGAAGAATTGTTGTTCACAAATAGGTAAGTCAAATTTAAGAAGAATATAGAGTATGTGTGTGTAAGGGTGAGTCTTGTTTATGCTATCAGATGTTTAGAAATTGGGCCCAGAACAGAGAATTGACCAAACAGAATGGAATTGAAAGCACAAAGACAGACTTACGTGTGAATGTGCATTTATACTTAATTTATAGTGAAGGTGTCACTGCAAGTCAAGGGGAAAAGGACGGATTATTTGGAAAACATTCTTGGCAGACCTGGTTTATCATACGCATAAAAATGAATTGGATTGCTAACACAGCATTTAAAAGTAGACTCAGGATATGAAAAGTAAAACTATACAGTTAACAGAAGAAAGAATAGGAAAATGCTTTGAGATCTGGGGATGAGAAATTACTTCTTAAGTAAAATTTAAGAGAATAAACTGTAAGGCAAATATTGGTGAATCTGCTTATATCAGAGTGAATGACTTCTGATTAAGGCAAGATACCATGGGCAATGTTAAGAGCCAACAGAATGGAAGAATTCATATGTTGTAGATGTTAATATCTTTTTTAAAAGATTTTATTTATTTATTTGACACAGGTCACAAGGAGGCAGAGAGGCAGGCAGAGAGAGGGGGAAGCAGGCTCCCTGCTGAGCAGAGAACCCTATGTGGGGCTCGATCCCAGGACCCTGAGACCATGACCTGAGCCAAAGGCAGAGGCTTAATGCACTGAGCCACCCAGGAGCCCCAATGTTAATATCTTTTAAAAAGGTAAATATCCGGAATATACAAGGAATGCTTGCAAATTAAGAAAAATACAACAAAAAATGGGTGAATAGTGTAAACAAGCAATGTATAAAATAAAAACTCTCATAATCAGTAAATGTACCAAGATATTCAACTCATTTGTAACAAAAAAATCAAAATTAAGACAACAAAACCAATATCATTTTGTATCTATTATAGTGGCAAAAACTAGAAACTTAGATGATGGCAAGTGTGGTCAGGGATATAAGAATCTCATACTTGCTGGTGGGATGTCAATGGGAAAGATCAATCTAGAAGCGATCTCTCCAAATATGATTACTTCAACCTCTAGAACCCAGTTATTTTATTCCTGGGTATATTACGTATTCTAAAGAAATTATTACATGGCACAGTATTATTAATAGTGGTGGGGATTAAGCAGCAACTGGGGTGTTTGTCCCTTGGGAAGTGATAATAAAAGGTATGCAGTTGTTCACTTTGCAGTACTAAGCAACAATGTGAAACAATAGATTAGACCTATATTCTGCAACACTGATGGTTCTTAAAATCAAAGTTCTCAGTGCAAATAGTAAGAAACACAAAACAATACAATTTTGCAAGAAAGTACGCAATGTAAAATATTAAAGACGGTAGAAGGCCTGTAGGGGAAAGTTTTAATATTTAAAAATAATTATGTACCATATTGGATTTTGGGAATTAAAGACAGCAAGGAATTTCATTCCTCAATATTTGGTTATCTATATGGTAAACAATAATCAAAATAATATTTGAGAAAAAAAAACCCTCTTGTTCTAGTAGCTATAAAATGAATTATGAAAGAAATAAGCTAGAAGGCTGTGGTGATAACATAGACACTAGCTGACAAATACCTGGGTTGGATGATGGCAAGAGAAAGGCATGGTAAAACGAAGTCAACAGGTTATTGTATTTTGGCTATCATATTTGGACACTTGCAAGAAGCAAATAAATAAGTTTAAAAGCTAAAAGAAGGTTCTATTTCTGGTAATAAGATCATTGGAACAATTGATCAACTAAAAATGCTAGGTAAGTTCTAAAGAAATTCTTAAAACCTAAGTTGTAGGTTTTTTAGGTATTAAGACATTATCAGTTTGTTGTGACCATCAATCCACTGATCCTACTTACATTTTTTTTTTTAAAGATTTTATTTATTTATTTGTCAGAGAGAGAGAGAGAGCAAGAGCGAGCACAGGCAGAGAGGCAGGCAGAGTCAGAGGGAGAAGCAGGCTCCCTGCGGAGCAAGGAGCCCGATGTGGGACTCAATCCCAGGATGCTGGGATCATGACCTGAGCCGAAGGCAGCTGCTTAACCAACTGAGCCACCCAGGCGTCCCTCCTACTTACATTCTAATGCCCTTCATCCCCATGAGATTCTTCTCCTCCTTAACCACTGAAATTCTATGGGGGATTAATATTAATCACTCTCTTTTTTCGGATTTATTTTTTTAAGATTTACTAATTTTAGAGAGAGAGTGTGCATGCATGAGCAGGGGAGGGACAGAGGGAGAGATGGAGAAAGAGAATCTCCAATAGACTTTCCACTGAGCACAGAGGCCAACTCAAGGCTCAATTTTAAAACCCTGAGTTCAAAATCAAGAGTCAGTCACTTGAGCCGCCCAGGTGCCCCCCAATCACTCTTCTATACTATCTTGACAATTTTGTCCTTCTTGGGCTTCACTGTAGTTGACCTGGCATAAGTATGGCTAAAGTCAAATTGTGTTTCTTTCCATTTATACTTGTCCTGTTGAACATGGCTTATGAATAAAGCACACAACCACACTGAATGGTATCACTTGAACTTTAACAGTACCAAGAAAACATCCTTGCTGTAGCTAAGTCCATTCATCCTTTCTTCCTTTTCAAAATTCTAACATCTCTTCCCCCATCCTTAATCTTAGCAGATGACATTTTAAAAAATGAAACATTTAGAACAATCAGAAGAGAGTTTCCACAGATTGCCAGCACCATGCTTAATGTTAGCATCATATTCCCATACTCGGCCTTTCCACCTGGATGAAATAGGCATGTTCTTATACAAAGCCAAACCTACACTTGTACAGGGGAGACTACTACCTATCCCTTCTTACCTACTCAGTGATTATTGCTCCAGCAATGCTTTCCTCTCCTTTTAAAACATCAAATTTGTATCCTACTGAATTATTCACCTCAGCACTCAAATGTTAATTCTCCCATCTGAAACAATAATGACCAAAATTTACTGACCCAGTTCTCCTCTCATCCACCACCATTTCTTTGTTCCTTTTCAACAAAGCTCCTTGAAGGAGTTGTCTCTACTTCATCTTCAATCCATTCTTCCCTTTCTCTCTTACCCGAGTCTAATTAATCAGGTTTACTCACTACATTAAGGTGAACAATGACCTTCCCTTTGCTAAATTGAAGGGTCAATTCTTCATCTTCATCTTCTTTGAAATACGAATAACATACACAGTTGATTATTTCCTTTAATATATGTTTGCCTTTGACTTCCAGGACACCACAGTCTCTCTGTATCCCTTCTATTTTGCTGGTCCTTCATGTTCTGTCTTCTTCATTGGTTCCTCCTTTTCTTCCTTGCATATTAAAGTTGAGAGTGCTCTAAAAATTTGTTTTTAGTTTTCTTCTCTCTTTATACTTAACTCCCTTAGCAATTTATGTTCTCACTTGATTTAAAGGCTTTTAATACCATCTGTAATTTAATGACTCCAAAATTTGTGTCTTTAGCTCAGTCTTTCCCCAGCTGGCCACTCAACATTTCTACTTGGACACCTAACAGACATTTCAAAATCAGTATGTCCCAAACAGTGTTTCTGAAACCCCAGAGCATCAGACAAAAAAACAATGACAAAAAAAAAAAAAAACCCACTTTGGCTGATGATAATTTATCTCTCAGTTGGTCAGGCCATAAAATTTGGTGTAATCCTTGTCTATTCTTTGGCTCTCTTATCCCACCTTTAATAGCTCATTAAGTTATTTTGGCTCTCTCTCTAAATTATATCCAAAATCTATCTTCTTTCTAGCATCTCTGCTGGTATTATCCTAGTTTCTTAATGGGATTAGGGCAATAGACTCCTGACTGATACTTTCACACTTCCTTATAGTCTGTGTTTAACAAAGAGATCCTTTAAACCAAATGGCAAATCGTATCTCACTTCTGCTCAAAATCGTACAATAGCTTTTCATTTCACTTAGAGTAAAACCAAAGTCCTTATAAAATCTGTTCCCTGCCTCCAACTATTACCTTCCTAACCTCCTCTTTATTTCCAACTACTCTCTTAGCTTTAGTAAGAAAATAAACAGAAAACAATCATAAGAGAGTCAGTTTATTAAAACCAGCACACTTCTGTCTAGATTGATCAATAACTGAAAAGAGAAGGCAACAGAAATGAAAAGGGGACAGCACTACAAGTGCTGTAGACATATTGTAAACAACTTTACAATAGGAGGATATTGTAAACAATTTTATTTATAAGGAAAGGAAATTTATCAAAATTGACTACATCTTAGACAAATCTAATTTACCAAAATTAAGTTAAGGGAAAAAAATGAAAACTTATTTATCTGAAGATAAATTGAGGGATAGTCAAATTTTTTTCTTATAGAACACTTGAGGATTGAAGGAGATAGTTCATATAATGGACTATTCTGGTAAGTAGTAATTATTATAGTTATTACTGTAATTTTTGAGACATATACCTATGGGTGGTTGTTGAAATTGCATGAGGTGAATTTTCTGAAGAATGAGCATGTACGAAACAAAACTGTAGACTTGCAGTTGAAAGTAACCCAGAGATCATAATCTACCTATTTGATTTTATAGTTCAAAAATTTTAAAAGCCAGAAAATACCTCTTCAATCTCACATGACAAGTTAGTGTCACTGTTAGGACTAGAACAGTTTTTTTTTTTTTTTTCCTCCCCAACTGCTACTGATCTTTTTAAAGAATTTTGAATGTGGTTAAAAATAAATAGCCACACACACAGACAAACTAGCAAGATAAGGCATTACCATAGAAATATGGCCATTCTAAAATAATGGAATTCTAGATGCTCTCTTTTATTTGCAAGTGTAATTATAAAATAGTTTTTCTACTTTTCTACCTATATTAATTCTACCTATATTAATCCTAAGTTAGGTGATGACAGAGTTGGGAGTTTAGTTTCCAACCATGCAATTAAAGCTCTGTGTTGATCTTGTGAAGGAATAGTTATATAATATGTGGGATGCAGGGCAAAATGAAAATGTGGGGCTCCTGATAGGGGCAAGAAAATCAATGTTTCCTTTCTATAGGCCCTTGTCCCAGTCCATGGTGGACAGCTGACTTCCTATAGATTGCAACCTCTGTTCTGAGATGTACTTGGTACCTGGCTTGAAAGTGGGTGAGAGACCCTTGCCAAGTGACCTACAAATATTCTGTGCTCCTTTTAGCCCAGGGCAGAGAGAGTCACTTCCTTGACCTATTCTAAAATGCCATGGAATATGTGTCCAGCTCCAACCCTTCTGTACCTATATCCACATCCTCCTGAGGCCAGAGGGTAGAGGACAACAGATTGTGAGCTCTCCCTCCCTTGAGGTTAAGGTGTTAGTATTCATAAGGCTGGGCAGAAAACCTAGATGCCCAAGAATCCTTCCTGGATTGGTGGGAAGGCAGATGGTAATAGAAGGTGGGCCACTCCGGCGTGGTGCTCCAAGTCTCTGAGTGTGCTCCATTTGGTCATCAGATTTCATTTACAAAATGCAAATTCAAATGACCTTACTCAGTGGATGAACTTAGCCAAGTTCTTTAGCTTCTCTAAGTCTTGTTGTCCTTAGACTGTCATTTCAAACTGGAGGCTGCAGAGTCGAAAATGCTAAGTGCAAGACTTTCCTGAGTGTGGAGTTCTCTGTGACTGTGTTGGTTGTATGTCCATGAACCCAGTCCTGATTTGGTGGCTTAATGCCCATTTAATCAAAATAATGCTCCATTTAATTGTTCCTTTGACCTCTTTCACTGGGACTTCTGACTTCTCTGCCTTCTGTAAAATTTGTGAGAAACTGAGGGTGGGGAGGCGGTGGCTAGGTGGAGTGTGCGCAGAAGCCAGCCATGGGGCTGGACTGCTCCAGGGCCAAAAAGAATTTCCTCGCCGCCATCTCCCCGTCAAGGTCCAGCTAGTCTTGCAAGTGCTATCACCCCTCAGGCCAGCTGTAATTCAGGCCAGACCTGGGATCCAGTATCCCTACTTGCGCTGGTCTCGAGGAACAGACCCTCCACAGGTTCTCCTGCGCTGTGTATCTGGGAGCTAGTGCAGCCTCCCAGGCAGGCACTCATGCTCAAAACCAAAGACCACCCCGCGAACATCAGACAGCAGGTCTCAACTTTAACACTTGCTGCGCACTTGCCACACCAAACCAATTTGACATTCGAGCCTCAGTTGAAAGCTCCCACCGTCATCCCACCCCAACTCTTGGACTGCGATGGAGCTTTTCACATCAACTATCAAGACAGGTTATTTTTGGACTCAGCACAATTCTGAAAGGAGTAGTAAAGAATGAAAAAATTGCATCCGAATTCCTTCGGCATTTCCATAATATGAAGACATAATTCCTCTAGAGGTGCATGCAAGATTTCAGGGACAGAGTAATCCATAAAGCCTTCAAATCTGAAAAATAAAATCATATTAAGCACTTGAAAAAAAAAAGATTTGTGAGAAACTTGAAGAAGATTTGGTTCTGATATTCAGAACCCATTTTGTTATGAGTTATTATAATTATATGCATTGTAAAGAATGCCTTTGGTCTTTCTTGCATGTAACACTTAAGAGTGTGGATTTTGAAGACAGCCAGGACTGAATTTAAGTTCTGTGCTCTTACTTGATAGGTGAATTTGGACAATTTATTTAGCCTCTCTAAGCCTTGTTTGTCTTAGATCATTCATCTGGAGGACATTGCAGTTAAGAGTGTGGGATTTAAAGCCAGATGGCATAGGTATAAACTAGCTGTCTGACCATAGGAGTCTTTACCTTCTCTGTGCCATGGAAATGGGAATAATAATATTATCTACCCCTTAAAATTGTACTGAGAATTCAGTGAATTAGTTTATGGGAACTGCTTAGAAGAGTGTTTGGCACATACTAAGTGTTGAGTAAATAGTAGCTACTAATAATAATTCACTCATTGAAAAAGTATTTATACATCAATTACACTATTCCAGGCATAATATTTCTTATCTCATGAGGAATATTATGGATAAATACCTGTAAATGACATAACACTTGTTAAGTCTTAGCACTGTGACTGTCACACTGTATGACCTTAATAAATGTTAGGTATCACAATAATCACAAATACTGATAATTGTTGGGAGCTTAGGCAGAAGAACAGTGCCATAGAGCTCTTTGATTGTAATGAGGTGATAGTTTATGTAGAACTGAAAGCTGCACAGTAGAAAAGATAGTCAAAGAGCAACTTAATCCTATCCCTCTGAGGCATTCCATTCTTCCACTCTGAATGGGCAGTAAGGATCCTAGATGACCGCTTGGTTTTCCTGAATCATCTGATCTAGATAGAACTGAATCATGCCCCCAACCTCACTGACGACCTGTGTAAGCCATCAGTCTTTTCAGCATTTCTGAAAAATTCCCACCCAAAGATTTACATTTTCATAATCCTGTTTCCTTGTGAGCTATTGTCACCCAGAAACATGTCTAACAAGGCAAGAAGCTATAGACTTCTCAAGTTCCCCCAAAGCATACTTTTTTATTAGTGAAAAGTGCAGAATTTACTGAATATTTTGTAGAAAAGCAGGGGAAGGATTCTTTACATGCCATATTCTAGAACAAACAATTATAAAGCCCTATATTCGTGATCCTTGTTCTCCCGAGACCTTTCAAGTCTCTGTTGCCATTTAGAGTTTTCTCTCTCTTCATTATTGAACATCTGCCTTTAAAGTTACCTCTTCTCCATTTCAGAGATCCTCCAATATTTTGGAAAATAATTGCATGTTTTCTGGCTTATACTTCCAAATTCATATTTAGACATTCATCAAAGTGCTCAGCTGAGCAATGGCCTTCTAGTAACAATTCATCTCCTCTGGAGAGAATTTAATGTTATAGACAGTGAAATACTTCCTTATTATATTTGATTTGTGTGTTTGGCAACATTGGTTATTTCACATGTATGTTTAGTTAGCAAGTATTTATTGAATATGACTTGTGATTTAGGTACTTTCAGGTTTAGGTTTTTAGGAATACAATGGGAGCCCCTGACATCATCGGTATTTAAAGATCGTAGCATTAAAACCTACAAATATACATGGTAATGCATACCTATGGCTGACATTTGTGTAATGTTTATTTTCCAAGAGAAAGGAAACTTAAAATTTTTATTTGAAGGCCTAAATTAACGAATCTGTCTCCTTTCAATTCATTAAGACATTACCACAGATTAGTGGAAATGGTATCTCTAGGTCCACACTCTTCGAGACCATTTAAATGGGCTATGACAAATTTGGTTGCAGAGCTTCTATTTCAACTCTTATTGATCATATATTTATTGAATCACATTTAGGACCTTGAATTTGGAACATAACCTGTAGTTTTTAGGGTAGAGATGAACTACTTTTGTTTTAGTGGATTTTGTAAATTTGTTCCTTGGTATCTCCTCCCACTGAAGTAAAACAAAATAAAACAAAGTAAGAACATGCAGAATATGGTAATGGAGAGTAGCAGCTGGATAGTGGGTCTCTGATTGACATCCAGGACCTAGTGCCTTTTTTGGGTCACTTTTTTCCTAAAGCCATGTGAATAACCATAACAGAAAAAGTTAATCAAAATGATGAATGGATGAAGAGGGTGAGTCATGGTTACCAAGAATAAAAGTGCTGAGTTGTTGATGAGGTACAGAAATAATTAGTAACACATTTAAAATTGCTGACACTTCCTAACCACTTTCAGCTGGTTCTTTGGTGTGCACTGTAGGGAACTTGATAATTGAAATTCATTTCATATTAATTAACGTTGAGAGTGTTCTTCTGCCTGGTCTGATTCATTCTCCTTTTCTTTAAACTTTTTTGATAGATAAAGAGAGGGTGGGGAGGGATGAAGGTATGCAAAGCTAGAGCATTCCGCAGTACAAGAAAGAGAGAAAAATAAGAAACTTAATTTTCAATCATATATTCATATACAATGCAGACCAAACTTCTTGCTTAAAAATGTTAAAGGTGGTTGTGCTCCTTCGACTCTCAGCACACTTTCCTCTCTTGGCAAAAGAGCAAGACAGAGAAATCTAAATGTCAAGACAGTCTAGAAGATCTACTAATGTGTGAACCAGACTGATGCCATTTTGGACAAACCCACCATGATGACAGCTCTGTGACTTGACGCCTTCTTGAGCACAACCACCTGTTCCTACATTCCTTTTTTCTTTCTGAAAACACCTTTAAGTAATGTCCTTGAGCTGCTCTGGTCATACAATAATTCTCAAAAGTTTCCTTCTGGGTGGTCCCACAGCATATACTTCCTAGCCTCAGAGGGTATTAAAGCAGGTCTTACATGGGAGTGGAGAGTGTGGAGATCTACTTGTCTTGCAACCTCCCAAGACATGTTTCTCCCAAAGTCCCCTTAAACCTTGTCAATCTGGCCTTGTTGGTCTTTTTCTTCAGTCTTACAATTCTTTGGACCTTGAGAGTCATTTTTTTTTTTTTTTTGTATATACCTCCCTTTTATGGAAATAGACTGATCTTACAGTAAAGAATTATGTAATACCAAGGAGCAATTTTACAAAATCTGCTAAAACAATAGTAGTTCATCTCTAACCTAAAAGCTACAGGTTATGTTCCAAATTCAAGGTCTTAAATGTGATTCAATAAATATATGACCAATAAGAAGCTGATTGAAATAGAAGCTCTGCAACCAAATTTGTCATAGCCCATTTACATGGTCTAGAAGAGTGTGGACCTAGATATATCATTTCCACTTATCTGTGGTGCTGTCTTAATGAGTTGAGAAGAGATAGATTCATTAATTTAGGCCTTCAAATAAAAATTTTAAGTTTCCCTTTTCTTAGTCTATTGGAAAATAAAGTGTTGATTTTTCCTCAGTGAATGTAGTAGTTGCATACTCTTTATGGCCCAAGAAATAAACAGACAAAAAAAGACGGCCACTTGGGAGGCAATATCTTTCTTAGTATTACTTAACCCTATTCTCTTTTTATCTTTTGCCCATAGCCCTCTGCACTGCTGAGCCATATTGGTATTCAAACTCAATAAATCAAAGCCGTTTCTTTTTGTTGTTATTTGACATCCTCTGCAATTTAGTTGATATAGGTTTTTGCATGAAAAATCAGGGGTTTAGCTGATATTCCTTTTATAGATAAATTTAGCATTATATGAGAATTCTAATGGGTTCTTAAAACCCATTGTTAATATTGCATTGATGGAGGTCTTACACAAGTAAGGAGGTACTATCCCCAATATGACCAATGACATCTGAGCTTGTCAGTTGGGGCTCTGAAATGGATACCTGTTGATTTTGGCATTTCATATTCATTTACCCCAGCTCCTATAGCCCCTTTTGCTATTTATTTAGAGATCAGCTTTCTCCCCATTTTCAATCAACCCAGTTAGAATTGATTCCATCACTGTTTCTAAATGTGTGGTTTGTGAGTTCCTACTTGACTCAGAGCTTCCCCTTTCCCTGACCACAATGATTAGCATGAACACATGACCCAGTCTGAGACAGTAAGACACAAAGAGAATTTTGGAGATGGCTGTGGAAAGTTTCCTCTTGCTGGACTTAAATCTGAGGCAGTGAAGACAACATGAAATAGGCAGAGCTGAATAATACAGACAAATTTTGTACCGATGACATTGTGTGAGACCTGAGTCCAGACATACCTAAACTAGTTGCACCTGTAGAATTTTCAGTTATGGTAGCTGTAATTGAACTCAGGGGGTTCACGGCTTGGGTTGCTTTAAATTGAATACAACGCAAGGAAGGGTTGAAAACAAAGAACATTTTATTTCTTGCCACAAGTGAGGGGATAGCTCTCAAAGCACTGTCTCTCTGTGGGGTTAGGACAGGAACGTTTTGTTCAGTGTATTACCATCAAGGCTGGGGGTTTGCATATACGTTAAGGAACTTAACACATATTCTATTAGGCAGTTTGGTTCAACTGCATAAACATAGCATGTCAGCATGAATACATTTATGTTCAAAATTGGCAGGCAACTCTGTCCGTAGGAGAGGACCTTAGTATTATAATAAGCTAAAGTGCAACTTGGGGCGGTGGGGAGGCTTTCACACAGGTTCTCAGCTACAGATTGCTCATGCAAGTGGCTATCCGGCAAAACACCTAGCCCTTAGTCTCCTTGGAGAAAACTGTTGGTTCTGCAAAACAAAACACATTCCTTTTCTGCCTTTGCCCCTTCCCTTCCTTCTTCCTGAAGATAGCTTTTAGATCTCTGACTTGAGTAACTTCTCATTGCTTCCTAGGTAGCAGAGCCAATATATTTCCTTTGTGTTTAAGCCAAATTTGGATAAGCTTTTTGTCATTTGCAACCAAAAATGTTTCAATCAATACAGATTTTTGTTGTTGTTGTTTACCTCAAGAACAAGCTTTGAATGACTCTCTTTGGATGGAGGACTTGTATATGCATGTATCAACTGCTTTCATATTACTCAAGTATATCACACCTACAAAGACATGGTCTGATTTTTTTTCTTTCAGATGATATATATATATATATTTTCTGAAAGAAAAAAAATCAGACCATGTCTTTATATATATATATATATATATATATATATATATATATATATATATAAAGCACTTTCTGTATTAAGAAAAGTGTCACACATGGTACTGGCATAAAAACAGACACATAGGCCAGTGGAACAGAGTAGAGAGCCCAGTTATGGACCCTCAACTCTATGGTCAATTAATCTTCGACAAAACAGGAAAAAATATACAGTGGAAAAAAGACAGTCTCTTCAATAAATGGTGCTGGGAAAACTGGACAGCTATATGTAGAAGAATGAAACTCGACCATTCTCTTACACCGTATACAAAGATAAACTCAAAATGGATAAAAGACCTCAACGTGAGGCAGGAATCCATCAGAATCCTAGAGGAGAACATAGGCAGTAATCTCTTTGATATCAGGCACAGCAACTTCTTTCAAGATATGTCTCCAAAGGCAAAGGAAACAAAAGCGAAAATAAACTTTTGGGAATTCATCAAGATCAAAAGCTTCTGCACAGCAAAGGAAACAGTCAACAAAACAAAGAGGCAACTCACGGAATGGGAGAAGATATTTGCAAATGACAGTACAGACAAAAGGTTGATATCCAGGATCTATAATGAACTCCTCAAACTCAACACACACAAAACAGACAATCATATCAAAAAATGGGCAGAAGATATGAACAGACACTTCTCCAATGAAGACATACAAATGGCTCTCAGACACATGAAAAAATGTTCATCATCACTAGCCCTCAGGGAGATTCAAATTAAAACCACATTGAGATATCACCTTACACCAGTTAGAATGGCCAAAATTAACAAGACAGGAAACAACATGTTTTGGAGGGGATGTGGAGAAAGGGGAACCCTCTTACACTGTTGGTGTGAATGCAAGTTGGTGCAGCCTCTTTGGAGAACAGTGTGGAGATTCCTCAAGAAATTAAAAATAGAACTTCCCTATGACCCTGCCATTGCACTCCTGGGTATTTACCCCAAAGATACAGATGTAGTGAAAAGAAGGGCCATCTGTACCCCAACGTTTATAGCAACAATGGCCACGGTCACCAAACTGTGGAAAGAACCAAGATGCCCTTCAATGGATGAATGGATAAGGAAGATGTGGTCCATATACACTATGGAGTATTATGCCTCCATCAGAAAGGATGAATACCCAACTTTTGTAGCAACATGGACGGGACTGGAAGAGATTATGCTGAGTGAAATAAGTCAAACAGAAAGAGTCAATTATCATATGGTTTCACTTATTTGTGGAGCATAACAAATAGCATGGAGGACATGGGGAGTTAGAGAGGAGAAGGGAGTTGGGGTAAATTGGAGGGAGAGGTGAATCATAAGAGACTATGGATTCTGAAAAACAATCTGAGGGGTTTGAAGTGGTGGTGGGGTTGGGAGGTTGGGGTACCAGGTGGTGGGTATTATAGAGGGCACGGGTTGCATGGAGCACTGGGTGTGGTGAAAAAATAATGAATACTGTTAGGCTGAAAAAAAAAAAAAAAGGAAAAGTGTCACAATTGTGTTGTATGCTCCCACCAAATCCATACGTTGAAGTCTTAAGCCCCAGAATTTCAATGGCTACTTTTGAAAACATTTCTTCTTTTATATTCTGGTTGACCCATTCATTGTTTAGTAGCATGGTATGTAACCTCCATATATTTCTGATCTTTCCAGATTTCTTCTTGTGACTGACTTTTAGTTTCAGAGTTGTGATCAGAGAAGATGGATGCTGTGGCCTCAATCTTCTTGAATTTGTTGAGCCTCGTTTTATGGGTTATTATGTGATCTATTCTGGAAAAAGTTCTGTGTGCACTTGAAAAGAATGTGTGTTCTTCTGTTTTAGTTCGGAATGTTCTCAGTATATCTGTTAAGTCCATCTGTTCCAGTGTGTCTTTCAAAGCCCTTGTTTCCTTTTATGTATTTGGATGCTCCTAAATTGGGTGCATAAACATCTACAATTGTTATATCTTCTTGTTGGATTGTCCCCTTTATTACTGCATAGTGTCCTTCTTTGTCTCTTATTACAGGCTTTGTTTTAAAGTCTGTTTTGTCCGATTTAAGTACTGCTATTCACCCTTTTTTTTGACATCCATTTGCAGGAAAGAGGTTTCTCCATCCTCTCATTTTCAATCTGTAGGCGTCTTCAGGTCTACAATCCGTCTCTTGTAGGCAGCATATAGGTGGAACTTGTCTGTTTTTATTTTTTTTCCATTACGTCACCCTTTGTATTTTAATTGGAGTGTTCAATACATTTACATTCAAAGTAATAATTAATAGATATTTATTGCCATTTTATTGCTTATTTTGCGATTGTTTGTGATCATTTTTCTCTAATCCTTTTCTTCTCTTTTCCTTCTTTCCTTCCTTCCTTTTTTCCTTCCTTCTTTGCTTTTTTAACTTCCCTCCTTCTTTCCTTCCTTCTTCCTCTCCCTCCTTCCTTCCTTCCTTTCATGTTTTGCTGATTTTCTTTAGTGATACATTTGGATTTATCTTTATTCTTTGCATATTTATTAGTTGTTAGGTTTGTATATAACTTTCTGCTTATAACAGTCTATATTAAGTTGGTGGTCATTTGACTTTGAACCCATTCTTTTCTCCTCTTCCCTACATGTTTTAGGTATATTTTATTATTGTATTTTATATCCGTGTGTGTGTGTGTGTGTGTGTGTGTGTGTGTGAATTCCTTGACTAATTTCCTTTTTACAGAAATATTCATTTTTACTCCTTTTGTGTTTCCTACCTTTATACTGTCACTTTTGGTCTTTCCTTTTCACTCGAAGAGTTCCCTTTAACATTTCTTGCGAAGCTGGCTTAGTTAACATGAACTCCTTTAGTCTTTGTCTGGGAAACTCTGTACCCCTCTTTCTATTCTAAATTATAGTTTTGCTGGATAGAATATTCTTGGCTGCAGATTTTCTTCAGTCAGCACTTTGAATAAAGCTACTCCTTTCTGGCTTGCAAAGTTTCTGTTGAAAAATCTCCTTATGGGTTTTCCCTCATATGATATTGACTTGTTTTTGTCTTGTTTTTTTTTTTTTTTTTAATTTCCTTATTACTATATTTTGCCAGTTTAATTACAATATGCCCTGGTGTGGGTCTGCTTTGGTTGATTTTGATGCAAGTTCTCTGTGCCTCCTGGATCTGGATATCTGGAAGTTTCCTTTCCTAGACTAGGAGAGTTTTCAACTATTATTTCTTCAAATAAATTTTCTCCTCTTTCCTTCCTTCTCCTCCTCCTCCTTCTTCTTTCTTCTTCTTCTCCTTCTCCTCCTTCTCCTTCTCCTTCTCCTTCTTTTTCTTCTTCTTCCTCTTCTTCTTCTTCTTTCTCTTCCTCTTCTTCTTTTTCTTCTTCTAGGATTCTTATAATGTAAATGTTATTACATTTGATGGAGTTACTGATTTCCTTAAGTCTATTCTTGTTTTGCATAGTTCTTTTTTCTCTTCAGCTCCGCTTGATTACTTTCCATTATTCTGTCTTCTTGGTCACTAATTCATTCCTCTGCTTCTTCCTTCCTGCTCTTCATTCCATCAAGCATGTTTCTCACTTTGCTTATTGCACTCTTGATCTCTGCTGTGTTTTCCTTATCTCTGTGTTAAGGATCTCACTCATGTCTTCTACTCTTTTCTCAAGTCTAGTGAGTATCTTTATGATCATTACTTTAAATTCTCTATTTAAACATAGGCATGTTATTTATATCTGTTTTGCTTGGATCTCTGGCTGTGGGCTTATCCTACTCTTTTACCTGTGATCAATTTTTCTGTCTCCTCATTTTGTCTGCCTCTCTGTGTCTGTTTCTCTGTGTTAAGAAAATCAGCAATGTCTTCTGCTTTTTTTTTTTTTAAGATTTTATTTATTTATTTGACAGACAGAGATCATAAGTAGGCTGAGAGGCAGGCAGAGAGAGAGGAGGAAGCAGGCTCCCTGCTGAGCAGAAAGCCTGATGTGGGACTTGATCCCAGGACCCTGGGATCATGACCTAAGCCAAAGGCAGAAGCTTTAACCCACTGAGCCATCCAGGCGACCCTGTTTTCTGCTTTTGAAAGTAGTGACTTTATGAAGAAGAGGTCCCAGAGTGCCCTGCAGGGCAGTGTTCCCTGTTTATCAGAACTTGGCACTTGGGGAGAATATCCCATGTGTGTTGATTATACATTGATGTTTTGTCTGAGTCACTTTCCCTTTCAGTCCAGTTATCTACACTGTCTTTCTGCATTTGGTGGGTTGTGCTTTCTCTTTGTGATGTTAGTGGGAAACAAGCAGGCCAGCTCTGAGAGGATGTGCCCACTGGGGAAATTGGGAGTGGAGTGGTGGTGCTGGCAAAATTTGTGCTGGGCCATAAGTGCCATGTTGCATCCTCCTAAATGCTGAGGCAGCTAGAGGTGTGAGGCTGGGCTTGGTGTGCAGTGATGGCTGGGCATGACTGAGTCCAGCTTATGATCATGACTGGGGGCACACAGCTGGGCACAGTGTGATGGTAGCTGTGCAGCTGGTGGCCAGTGCATACTGACAAAAGTTGCCTTGAATCTAGGACTGAGGCTATCAGGCTTGGAGTGGGCATGGTGCCCTGATAGCAGGTTAGGTAGCAAGTGTCTGTGCAGTACCCCATCCTGCAGATGGCACCAGGCTTAAGCTGGGGGTAGGGAGGAAAATGGTGCCTGCCACCTCTCATTTTCAGAGAAGTCCTCCAACATGCTCTAAAATCAGTATGAACAGATTTGTCTCTCACTTGTTCCTGGCATTGTATAAATTGCTCTTTTTATGTTGCCTTTCCATGCATGCTGCAATCTTTTAAAGGGCAGCAACCCATCTATCACTCACCCTTCCTCCTTGTCCAGTGCTGAGTCAGATGACTTTAAATCTCCAGGCTTCAAGTCCCACTGGTTTTAGACACTCATGGAATTCAGCCCCTCTGGTTTCTCAAGTCAAACATTATGGGGATTAGTCTTCCCTGTGTGAGCTCCCTAGTTCAAGGACCATTTCTCTTCCATCTGGGCACATGCATCTCCTTCCCTCCTATGGGAAGTTTCCTCCACTTTCCTGAGCTTCCTAAACTCTCTGATACAGCTTCTTCTCCATATTTAGTTGTCGAGTTTGTTCTGCCAGTCTTCAGATCAGTTTCTGGCTTATTAACTTCAATGTCAGTAGTGAGATCTAGGTATAAACATGGGACAGGGAAAAAGTGTCTTCTTACTCGGCCATTTCCCAAGCTGGAGCTCCCAGTATCTCAGTGGGTCTTTATTTGGAAACAGGGTTTTTTACAGAGCTCATCCACTTAAAAAGAGGTCATTAGAGTAGGCCCTAATCCAATATGAGTGGTTTCCTTATAAATAGAAGAAATTTGGAGATAGATGCATATACAGGAAGAAGACTATGTGAAAAGGCACTGAAAGGAGACAGCTATCTACAAGCCAAGGTGAGAGACTTACAACAAATCCTTCCCATACAGCCTTCAGTAGGAGTCAATCCTGCTGACACTTGATTTCTGACTTCTAGCCTCCAGAAATGTGAGACAATACACTTCTCTTGTTTAAATCACCCAGTTTGTGATACTTTGTTACAGTAGTCCTAGTAATCTAATACAAAGGGTAAAGGGGACTCACTTGAAACCCGAGAGAGATAAATTTTTAAAAGTATAATTTTATTTGGTTTAATTTGATATAAATTTTTACCACAAGCTGTTCCCACTTGTAGAGCTAGAAATGGATTAAAAAAGCACTTGGGAAACTCAAGAATGTCATAGTTATCAACTAAATACAGGCAGAGATGCAATATGTTTAATATTCAAAGCTGATTCCAGGAATGATTATTTTTGGCAAGAAAACCAACAGCATATTTTTAGCATATGTGATTATTTCTGGTTTTACATTTTGATGAGATACTTATAAAATTAATGTGATGTGATATGACATTCCATACTTTCTTAGAAATATTTCAGACATATATATTTTGCAAGTTCTTCAATTAAAAAATAGCCAAGAACTTTCAGAATAACCCGTGTTTGTACATCACCTTTGCGGCCTTCCTTTAAAATTTGTCATGAAATAATTAATGAAATTAATGAAGTATTCATGTTTTATAATTGTTCTAAACCACTTAATTTGTTTTGTGGTATTACGTGGATAAAATACTAAAATTTTTACTTATAGCCAAAACTCTTAAAGGATCTCACTCATGTCTTCTATACTTAAACTTCTTAAAGTTTAAATTCTAGATTTGGAGTCAGAGATTGGCTAGTTATATGAAAGAAAACAGAATCTAGTGAAGGGATGTCCTTGTCTATCACATACATGAAATATATCTATATATACCATACATATGGTATATAGAGACCTCTATATACATGGAGTATGTATTATATATATATAGATCTCCATATACATGCACAGAGACACACATGCACAGAGCATTACATATGGTACCTCCAAACTAAGTGGGTAAATTTTTAAGTAGGCTAGTCTATGGAAACTGTAAAAATACAAACACTTCCTTTCAAGTTATCAAATAAAATGACAGAATCAACTCTAGACTGTTTTCTTGAAATGGCACATTTTACAGTGTCCTGGTGCTGGATGAGAGAGCAAAGAGAATGCTGCATTACAGAAAAGTTACATTTCTAGTTCATGACAGATACAGAGACCAAAAAAAAAAAAAAAAATTATCCTTATTACCTCCTTCTTCAAATTGCAAAATCCACCATAAGCAAAAATTGATTTTCTTAAAAATAAAAGAAGTTATTGTTTGCCCTTTCTATCTGAACTGCCAGATATTGCCATGGTCTCAATTTATACTATATAAAATTTATGTGAATATTTCAGAAACTGTTGTGGAAAGTCTTAGGAAAAAGAAGTTTGGACCATAACTAGTAAAATACTCTTCATTTTAGCATTTGCAGATTTAGATAGAGAAGTTTTCAGCATTATGTGATTAGTGGTCTCAATTATCTATTTTATTTCATGGAGTGAGGTTTGTCAGCGTCAAACATTTTACATTATTTTCAAAGATCTGTTCTAGAATAACATTGAATAGAGAAGGCATAATTGTCCAGTTGAGAAGCATAAACATGGCGTTAACAAGTTTTACATTTTATTTTGAACACACTGCTGTGTACTTTATTCCTTGCCTAATCTTGGTCTGATGACTTAATGTTTTAAATCTTTTTTTTTTTTAAAGAAATAATAACATCCTTTCTCACCTCTTACACTTTTGTCTTACCCAGAGGCTGTACAATGTCATAAAGTATATAGGCTGCCTTGAATTGGTAAAAAGACATACAGAAACAAAAATAACAACAATAACAATATTACTTAAGGGAAAATATTCCTGCACTAGAAGTTTCTGAGTCTTACTAAAGAAAGGAAAATTTCTCTATAAAATGCTAGATACCACTACCATTTTTTCCATCTGAATTCCATTTCCTTTTAGTATGTATACCTTGTGTGTGTGTGTGTGTGTGTGTGTGTGTGTGTGTGCACCCACTGTGAGTTTGGTTGGGTTACATAAATAGATATCAAAAAAGGTCAAGCAATTGCCAGTAATTTTTCATTGTCTATTTTTATGATCACATTTTCTCAAAGATACAATATCGCTTTTAGATATATTGATCTTGATTATGTCCTGACTACTTTTTGCCAATTAATCAAAGATACGGGGAATTCTGATTCTGATATATTCCTTCTCTTCATTTTTGAGATTTTTACTGCAAGAAAGGACATTTATCTTATCCAGCTGCAAACTTAAATAAGCTCTCCATTTCTCTAGGTCACCAATGGCAAATGTTAAACAAATTTACATTTGGGATTTCCTATTCATTTCCCACCCGGTTGACACTGAGCCAATGATAACCACTCATTAACTGTGCAGCTCTTGATCATTTGTGTGACCCAGGCTGGGTTTCCAGTTCGTTGATGACTTTATCACGTAGAGCTGAAGCAGAAGCTTTGCTGAAGTCATGTGAGATGCTATCTGTTGCTTTCCATGAGTGTTCTGAGAGCTTCTTTGAAAAGTGTGGAAAAGCTTTCACTGTTGTCAATCTAGATGTTAAATAAAATTATTGTTGCGCACAAGTTTCTGTAAAATGCAACTTGTGACTATGTAAAAATAAAACTTGTAGGCACATTTTTTCTTTCTGGTCACCTTGGGCTCATTCTGTCTCAGTATCTGGTATAGGAAGCTCTTCTCTGGTTAAGAGTTTATTCTCAAACTCTCAGAACCATATAGACTTAATTTTTGGCAACTTTAAATTATTTGCATTTATGAAACCATGATAAATTGATGAACTGATTAAGTGAAGAGTGACAATTTCGATAGGTCAATGCAAGGATACTGATTGGTTGTCACAAGAGCTGATTTCTAGTGTCAGTTATCATCCAAAGCTAGTTACATGTTTTTGGACACAATCTTTTTCCTCTGCCTCAATTTCACCACCTGTAAAGTGAAGATAAAACTTATTTTTACCTAATGTGACAGGCATTTCCATTATCAAATGAGATAAAATATATATATGTTGTTTAAATACTCTGAAACACCTAGCTACATAAATAGATATTATAATTTGAAAGAATAATTAACTAAACAATGTATTTTACAAAGATAAATACTTCCAGAATTTCTATTTTGTAGCTGAAGCCATGGCTTAAAAAGTAAATGCTAATATATAGTGTGATATAGTGACAGTAAGTGAAGAATTTTTCCATTGATATGAAAAGGATCATTGAGAAATGAGAACAATTCTTTTAATAATTCAAGATAAAAACTACTTCCATCCCAATTCTCCAATTTTTTTTGTACATTTAAAATTACCTTGGAGTAACAAAATAGAACAATAAAATCAAATTGTATTTCTGTTAAGACTGCATGCATGAAATCAAATGTTTACATGTTATTAGATTGTACTCTGAAAAAATTTTAAACTTGTCTTATTATTTTTTGGTCACATTAATGCATATGTGTAGCCACATCCAGAGAACATACTTTCTTTGAAGTGATTAGGAGGCATAAGCGAATATTCTTGTTCAGATTTAATTTATTTCCCAGCAACACCTTGGAAGAAATTATTTTTAGAATAGGTGGAAAGCAAATGAGGGGTGGTGGAATTAAAATTTTACTTTCTTATGAACTTTCTATTTACTGTTGTATCTCATATTGTATCAACAAGCTAAAGAGTGATAGGGATTATTTTGCAGAGGAGGGAAGAGAATGAATGTATGGGGATTGATTGCGCAGCTGGTAGGACTTTAACAAATATCACCAGTAAAATGTACTACTCACTTAGCAAATGAACATCAACTTGCCTAGAACTCTCAGAAATCTTCATATGTGAGAGTAATGCCAACTTGGGATTTTTTTCCCCCTACTGATGAGTCTTACATTTTTGTTTGAACTTTGGTTTTATTTTTTAGTGAAAATTTATTGCTTTTTTTTCATTCAGTATAATTTTCTAAAGCTGCCGCCATTTCCATTCATGCATCTGGAAATGAAAATGTTGTAAGACCAGTAATGGTCACTATTAAATTTATTTATAGGAAAAGTCAGAACAATAGCTTGGGATTCGTAATTACTTTTGAAATAATTTCTTCCTGTTAGTAAGTACTGTTAGTTTTTCTAGATGCTGATTTATAAACATGACATCGTTGGATAGTAAAGAGTCATACAAATGACATAAATAATTTTGCAGACTTCTATTAAATTATTTATCTTCTACTATAGTGAAATTATAGCTGATTATTCTAATGAGAATTTAGCAAACAGAGTAACATACATAATAATAATGAAACTCTCTAATGTGCCTCCTAAGGGCTTGGCAGCATATGTTACTCATGGGACTCCTTTGAATTCTTTTGGCAGGACTTTCATAGCATTATATATGGCAGAACAAAAGTGAGGTGAACAAGCACCTTCTTCCTGGTCCATGAAGTTGATTCCTTATCCCAACTCAGTAACCTTGTAGATAAATATATTTACAATAATTATAAATGTCAAATAATCCTCCTGGTTCATGAAATTAATTCCTTATCCCATCTTAGTAGCTTTATAGATAAATACATTTACAATAATTATAAATGTCAAATAATCTGAAGCAATTTTGATTTCCTGAAGCAAGATTTCCTGAGCATATTCTGATAGTCTGTATTAGCTCTTGGTGCTGTAGAAATATACATAACCAGGTAAATGTGTATTTAAATCTGGGACTTTATAATTTAAGGATGGGCAATTAAAGAGACAGGTGACAGAAAATTATAGCATAGAAGATGAATCTCTTTTCCACATAGGTGTGTCAGGGTAAAAGTGTGTGTGAGTGTGTGTGTGTGTTTGAGAGTGGAAAACACCAGGTAGGCAGGAATACAGGTCTGTTCCATACTCACAGATGTACCCTCTGTCATACCAGTGAGTTCCTATCATCAGTAAGCAAATGGAAGCAAAACTAGGATCATGGATGATAACTTTAGTCATTTAAAAATGTATTCTGTTCTTTAATTACTAGATGAATAATTAGAAGGAAAATATAACTTCTTTGGTTTCCTCTTAGATGCCGAGGCTGGTTTTTAAGTAGGGCGTGAAGAGCTGGATGCAGAATCTAAGGGCCATCACACTGGACCCAGGTTCACCCTTGTCCCTTGAATGCAGTGCTCAGATTCCCATATATCACCAGACAATGAAAACTGGGATTGCCAGTTGGAGAATTTACACATGGCCACCCACGTGACTTAGCTTTCTCAAGACAGGCAGCTCCAAGGTAGTCGAATTTCTTAAATCATTACCCATGGCTTCAAGTGCAAATTTTCCAAATAACAAGAAGAAAGTGGAGTCTCCTTTTCTGACCTAGTCTTGGAAATCACGTGGTGTCACTTCCATTGCATTCATTTGGTTGTGCTCACAAGCCCACCCAGACTCATAACCTAGTCTGGTTATGGGTAGGGAGGAGGGAACCTAGATTCCACTTCTTTTTTTTTAAATAATTAAAAAAAAATTAATAAACATATAATGTATTTTTAGCCCCAGGGGTACAGGTCTGTGAATCGCCAGGTTTACACACTTCACAGCACTCACCACAGCACACCCCCCTGACAATGTCCATAACCCCACCACCCTCTCCTGACACCTGTCCTCTCAGCAAGCCTCAGTTTGTTCTGCGAGATTAAGCGTCTCTTATGGTTTGTCTCCCTCCCGATCCCATCTTGTTTCATTTATTCTTTTCATACCCCCCAAACTCCCCACATTGCATCTCCACTTCCTCATATCAGGAAGATCATATGATAGTTGTCTTTCTCTGATTGACTTACTTCACTAAGCATAATACCCTCTAGTTCCATCCACATTGTTGTAAATGGCAAGATTTCACTTCTTTTGATGGCTGCATAGTATTCCATTGTATATATATATACCACATCTTCTTTATCCATTCATTTGTTGATGGACTAGATAGATTCCACTTCTTAATGAGTCGTTACATTGTACATGACTAAATAGCATGGGAAATAACATTATGACCATCTTTGGAAAATTCAGTCTATCGCAGAGCTTATGTAATATTTTCTCTTCCTTACATGCACTTATGTCTGAGATAATCTCTTTCAGTCCCATAAGTCTAATTATAAACTGATGATTCTTAAATTTACATTTCCACTTCTGACTTCTATCCTTAGCTCTATATGTGAATATTCAATTCTCTACTTGACATCTCTCTAGCTTCTACCTACCAGGTACCAGTAGCATCCCTTGCTCCCCCACCCCCAAGTCACCATGACCAAAAGTGCTCCTTGATATTGCCAAAGGCCCCATGTGGACAAAATTGTCCCCAGTTGAAAACGATTGGTTTAAAGTGATTTTGAATGATTGGTAATTATGTTCTACTCACTAATGTTAAAAGGTTTATAATAGGGAGCGCCTGGGTGGCTAAGTGGGTTAAAGCCTCTGTCTTCGGCTCAGGTTATGATCCCAGGGTTCTGGGATCGAGCCCCGCATTGGGCTCTCTGCTCAGCAGGGAGCCTACCTCTCTGCCTACTTGTGATCTCTGTCTGTCAAATAAATAAATAAAATCTTAAAAAAAAAGGTTTTAATAGTAGTTCACTTGTCTGCTTCATGATTGTTTCCCTGGTGGTTTCAAATCCATAAACATGTTTTAATGGAGAGTATATTTCAGAGTCCTGTTAGTAACTATTATTTGTAGAAATGAGGGCTTGCTAGCATAATTTTCCTGGCTGGTGGGAATGAAGCCACTGGGTAAGAGAAAGAAATATATATGCACTGTTATAATTAGTGTGTCTGTTTTAGGCTGCATATCAATTTACAGAGCTCTGACCCCTGTGTATTGAAAACAAAAGAAAGACTTACTTGAGAAACAAGAATTCAGCAATAAATGGTAGGATATTTTTGTCAAGGTGAATTAATCTTTCTTTTGCGTTAATCCTTTTGTTGCAATCCATTCTCTTTGAGCTTTCATAGAGAATGTCCTACATGTCTGTATTATCCATACTCTCTCCTTTTATTGTAAAATCCATAAAGTAAAGGGAATCAGTTTTTATGCTGTCTTTCAAAACACCCCGTGCTCTGCTTCTGAATTATTTTTGTTGCTTCTCCCTATGATAATGGTGACACTACATAACTGCATGTCAGATATAAATAGTGAAGTGACAGTTATATTCTGCATACAGTAGAATGGGTCATTGGCTGCTTGGCTTCCTGGAGTCCTCTGTAGTCATATTAAGTCTGCACAGAGTGGGCCCTCTGAAGCTACTTGCAGAGTTTCTGCAAAGAGTTGATGTACTTTTCCAAAAGATGGAAGCAAAAGGAAGTCCTCGTTATTCGGGAGAAATGTGTGTCCTTCCACGTCAAAGGAGAAATAGAATTGTTTTGATCTGGTGATTTTTTTTTCCATGGTTCATTGAGGGTGGAGTTCCCATTTCTTTCTGAAGCTAAAATTAAAAGAGCAAATCTCTAGTGTTTACTTTACATACAAATGTGAATATACATATGTCTGATATACATAATATATACAGGTGATATACAAAATATATATGTAGCTGACACATATTATTAGTTTTATATGTTTATAGTTTTTCCTTATTAGCTGAGTGTGACTTTAGCAAAGTTACTTAATGTTTTTTGTAACTCATTTTCCTTATCTGTAAAATGGGGATCATAATGGGTTTACCATATATAGTGGTTTTGAGTATGGCATGACTATAATATATAGATACTAAGAATAGTGCACATAGTGTATGCACTCAATAAATCTAGCTATTGTTAGTATTATATTCTCCCTCTCACACACATCACATTTTTAATTTATAAACAAAGCTTAATTGCATATTAGTCAGTGGCAAGATTATACCAAGTGGGCATTAGACAAGCCAGACTTGGTCCTGCTCTCTTGAAGCATGCATTGCAACAAGGAAGACGGACAAAACTAATTTCACAGGTAAATAAAAATAACCGCAATTCATCATAAAAGTCAAGAAGGAAGTCAATAATTTTCCTACGGTTGGGAATAAGAAGGAAGGTGTGAATGCGAGGTGCCCTTGTGAAGGTAAGGAGGGAATGCCTATCAGGGGAAAGTGACATCAGATTTTTGAATAGAGCGTGTGGGATTTGGCCTTTTTTTTTTCATTTTTTAAAGATTTTATTTATTTATTTGACAGAGAGAGAGAGACACGGCAAGAGAGGGAATACGGCAGGGGGAATGAAAGAGGGAGAAGCAGGCTTCCTGCCAAACAGGGAGCCTGATGTGTGACTCGATCCCAGGACCCTGGGATCATGATCTGAGCTGAAGGCAGATGCTTAATGACTGAACCCCCAGGTGCCCTGGCTTTAGGACTTTAAAGAAGAGCACAGGCAAGGTCAATTGGCTTACCTAGAAGCAGTTGGTCTGTCTTCCTTTGTCTAGATTCTCCGTATTCTTTTCGCCAGTACACTAGGAAATGGGGCTCAGAAATGTATGGGCAGCTTTTTTGTTGACTGTCTTTATTAGAGACTAAACAGAGGTGGTGAACACATCCAGACTGCGGACTCTTCCTTAGATTTTAAGTTAGTTTGAGTTAGGGTTCATGGAAGTCACCTGGGATATGGAAATGAATCAGGTGTTTGTGATAACAAAACCAGTAATTTAGAAAATATGCTAAGCCTGACAAAATTTTCTTCTTGCTGGCTGCTGCAGCTGTCTGGCTCTCTGGAGACACATCTTATTTACTGAAGTGCGATTTAAAATTTTAAACCAAGAAAAGCAAAACTTCAATGTCTGATTTTTCATAAGAAAAGGTTAACATTAAAAAAATGAAAAGTAACCTACATACAAAAAGTAAAGAAAATTATGAGAATTGAAACTGACCCTTCTCTTTTCAGGCCATCATTTCTGTCCCCAGTAACTTCCTCAAAGGAAGTTTTTTTTTTTTTTTTTTTTTTTTATTTTATTTTATTTTATTTTTATTTATTTTTATTTTTTATTTTTTATTATTTTATTTTATTTTTTTAAAGAATTTTTTTACTTGTTTGACAGAGAGAGAGAGAGAGGTCACAAGTAGGCAGAGAGGCAGGCAGAGAGAGAGGAGGAAGCAGGCTCCCTGCTGAGCAGAAAGTCTGATGTGGGGCTCGATCCCAGGACCCTGAGATCATGACCTGTCTCGAAGGCAGAGACTTTAACCCACTGAGCCATCCAGGTGCCCTTTGCATATTTCTAGAACAATGTAATTGCATCTTATACTACAAATATTATATATGTACATATGTGTGTGCATTTCAAAGTCCTCCCAAATAAGATTGTATTATAAACAGTGATTTATACTTTATTTTTTCATTTAACCAAATGGCTTAGAGACTATCTGAGTCCATAGAAATACATTTTTCTTTTTAATGGCTCCATAATGTCTGGTTTTATGAGGATTTAATAATTTTTTCTATTTTCTATTTTATCATACTCTTCTGAATAGGCTTTTGGATTATATTCCTGCTGATTTTTACTGTACATAATTCTGTAAAGAACATTTTAATCATCAGTGGGAACCTTATTTTTTAGTAGAGTCAATTCCTAATAGTGGGACTGCTGGGCCAAAAGATGTTTATTCATTATTGATTTTGGTCATAGTTAAATAGTACTAAAAATGTTTATCAATTAAAAACTCCCATCTAGGGGCGCCTGGGTGGCTCAGTGGGTTAAGCCGCTGCCTTTGGCTCGGGTCATGATCTCAGGGTCTTGGGATCGAGTCCCTCATTGGTGTCTCTGCTCAGCAGGAAGCCTGCTTCCTTCTCTCTATCTCTGCCTGCCTCTCCATCTACTTGTGATTTCTCTCTGTCAAATAAATAAATAAAATCTTTAAAAAACAAAAAACAAAAAAAACAAAAAAACTCCCATCTAAAGTTTCAGAATTTTTTAAAGAAGATTATTTAATTATTTATTTGACAGAAAGAAGAGCACAGGTAGAGGGAGCAGCAGGCAGAGGGAGAAGAAGAAGCAGGCTCCCTGCTCTGTGGGGATCCCTGAGGTGGGGCTCCATCCAAGAATCCTGGAATTATGCATGACCTGAGCCAAAGTCAGTGTCTTCACTGACTGAGACACCCAGGCATCCCAAAAGTGCCAGAATTCTTAAAACCTGTCTCTCCATAGTTGCATTAACACTGGATATTATTAAACTTTAAACAATTTTGTCAGTCTTGGGATGCCTGGGTGGCTCAGTCCATTAAGCTGCTACTTTTGGCTCAAGTGATGATCCCAGGGTCCGAGGATTGAGTCCCGCATGGGGCTCCTTGCTCCGCAGGGAGCCTGCTTCTCTCTCCACTTCTGCCTGCCCCTCTGTGTGTTTATGTGCTCTCTCTCATTCTGACAAATAAATAAATAAACAAACAAAATCTTAAAAAAATTTTTTTTGTCAGTCTGATAAAAGGAAACTTGTATATGATTTGCATTTCTTTAATGATGAGTTAGAACAAGAATCTTTTTTGCATATTATTGGCCATTTTGTTTCTGCATCTGTTAATTGGCTACTTAGATTAATTGCTCATTTTTCTTTTTTTTTATCTTTTTCATTGCTAATTTGTACAAACTATAAGTCAGAAAATTAGCCTTTGACTATAGAAATATGGTTCATAATTTTTTCTTTCTTTTTGCCATTGATCTTTTAACTTTGTTCATGCCTTTTGCCATTTTCCTCAACAATTCCCCAATTTTGTGTCATGTTTAGGAAGGCCTTTAATTATAAAATTAAAGAAATATTTCCTCATGTTTTTTCTTAATACTTCTATGGTTTCATTTTGTAATTGGAAATCTTTGATCCATCTGGAAATTATTTTGAAATAAGGAGTCATTCTCTTTTCAAAATGATGAGGCAGTTGTCACATACTGTTTATTGAATAATATAGAAATGACTCATTATTATTCTAGTAAAGTATTTTGGCTTGGATTTTGGAATCAGAAATAACTAAATCCAAACCTTGGTGTTTAGTGTCCTTGCCTGGTCTTCACTATAGGGTTGATGCTGCAGGGTCTTCTCTGAAATCCTTGCTGCCAGATTGCTTCACTAGAGTTCACATTCAGATCTTCACTTGCATCCCCAGGGTTGAACCTACTTATTGGGAGCTTACATGGTGCCGAGATGTGGGGGTTGTCATCTCTTCCTGCTGGCGTCCACTGAGACCCCCATATTTTATCAGGTTTTCAGGTTGTTGATCAACTCGGATCCCCTTTCAAACCTGAATGGCCTTGCCCTCTCAGAAACTCTCAGTCTCACTCTTCCAGCTACTTCTGAATACCTCCTCTCCCACAGGACAGTTTGCTGGGAGTTTCTCTGGGTAGACCACTGGGAATTTTCTACAGCTATCTCAGGCCCCTTTTTACTAAAACCTCCGAGCAACTGTTTTCATTCCTGTGTCCTGTGTGTGAGGCTGGAACCAGGAATTCTCTGTCTATGAGGCTCTTGGGCTGCCTGATCTCCAACCACAAATCCCACCCCCTTCACCTTTCCAGTCCCCCTAAACCCATCTGAAGGCTCCAGCATTATCAACCCTCCTCTCGATCAGACACCCAGGGAAGTTCAAACACCATTGTTTGCTCCAGCCTGCATCTCTTCTCCCATTCCAACTGCTAACTTCATCTAGTCTCCTGGTGGTGAGTGGGAAAAACTGGTTCTGACTGAAAGTACTTATCATCCCAGATCTTTTTGTCCTATGGTTTGATATCTCAGTCTTTGAAACTCCAAAGCCAAGGATTTGAGTCTTTTGTTCTCTTCTCCAAAATATCAACCCTACCCTAAGGCAATGGATACTCAAAGTCTTTGAATAGGGAAGGGACACAGATTAAGAAAGAATTACTGAGGGGAAAGCACATTAGTTAATATATGAGACTACTATTCCTCTGTTACTACTATATTTAATACTATAGAAAGAGTCAGCTTTGAAGACTTTGAAATAAAAGATTAAACAAAGTAAAATTTATTGCTTCTCCAGGTTTAACAAAACAGTTTTAGTCCATATATATATATATATATATATATATATATAATGTAGAAATGTCAACATAGGAATTTGGCTAAATTTGATAGACATTAGCTAATTAGTGAATGTTACATACATGGCTAAGTGCTTGCCATTATTAGCTGTTTTCAACCTATCTCACCTCCCAAGGAATTATAAATTTATAACTCACACCTGACCCACAGAAAATCTCTATCCATTCTAATAGAAAAGCCCCTAGATACTCCATTTGCACCATTTAGTCTTCCTTTGCCAAAAAAAATTGTATATAAAAATGTTCACATCTGGGTTTAAATTTCCAGTACAGTAAAGCTAATTGTCTCTGAGCTAGTAAAAGCACCCCCTGCTCCATAATTTTGTAAAATTCTGGAACTCTCCCAACATTTAAAATATGGTTTCTCATAGTCTAAATTTTTTATTGGGAGGAAGCAATTGAAGGGCTGCCTTAATTATTCAAATTTTTTTCCATTTGTATTTGAAGATTCTAGATTCTGACAGTAATGAATTTCATATGAGGCAACATTTCACTGGTTACCAAAATAATTTGGAAGAATAAACTAGGGCCATTAAAGTGAATAAAAATTAAAATTATTTTACAGTGCATCAAGGATTTTCACTTAGAATTATTCTGCACTAAAAAATTGATAATTTTTGACTGTTTGGAAATATCTCAGTCACTCAGAGTAAGGTTCTTGTAGATTTCCCAAAGCCAAGAAAATGTTAGCCTTATGTTCCCTCTACAATTCTGGGAGTGTGTCTTTGTAATTCTTGAATTTAAATGCAGATCACTAATTATGGTTATAACTACTAAACTGTCCCTGAGTGGATTTATTTAGTATTCAAATGGTACCCTAGAGGAGGAGTCTTTTATCTATAGAACTGTCATAGATAAGTAACATAATCAAAATCCTCTCCCTGATGGAAATTTATTTTTAACTTGAAAGAACACATAGTGATCACCCACTCACTCACTGAGTTTGGCTGGTAAATAGAATCCGTGCTACTAAATTAACTAAATTGTTCTGGATAGGAATGCAGGGCAAACTGAGTCCATTTTGGACCCTGTCCAGGGAAATTTACTCAGTGTAAATACCAGAGAAGAACTGCATTTGAAAACTTCATCTGTGGGAGGTGTCTTGATAGCGGTGAGCCTGAGGACAGTGTCACAGCAGGCTTTTGGTGAGGTAATTTAATTTGTCACATTAAATAATTACATTTCTTCTTCTTGTGCCCTGGGGTGGTAAAGAGGAGGTGGGGACATGGAAAAAAAAAAAGCATAGTAAATTTTGTTGCTCACTTTAAAGTCTGATTGATGATACTTTATCCACAGGTCTTAGATTTATCTAAGGAAATTTTCAGGAAAACGATTCAGAAACAGAAGACAGGGGGTACCTGGGTGGTTCAGTCAGTTAAGCATGTGGCTCCTCCTTTCAGCTCAGGTCATGATCTCAAGGTCATGAGATGGAGCTCCACCTCAGGCTGTACCCCCAGCACAGAGCCTGCTTGAGTTCCTCCCCCTCTGTCCACCCTTTCCTCCATCCCTGGAGCACTGGTGCCCTTGTGCTCCACCCCCCCAATAAATAAGTAAATAAGTAAATAAATAAATAAATACATTCTTAAAAAAAAATAAAGAAAGAAAGAAAAAGGAAACAAAGAGAAGACTCATTCTTCCCACAGATTCACTTACATTATCAAAGAAAAGAACACCGTATGAAGTTTTAATTTGGAGGACACAGTAGGAAAATCATGCCCCTAGTTACCTATAGTCAGATTGTGGTGTTCTTATAAATTTATAAATTGATGGTCCTATTGACTCAAATTGACAATGCTTAAGAATCCACTAACTTTGCCTAGACGACAAGGAAAAAATATGCACAAATACAGTATAGAAAAGTTTTCATGAAAACTTCAAATTTGATTCTTTGTATCCTGTTTATCCTTTAATAAGTAAAAATAATATTACTTAAGGAGATAAAGAAGTATAATAAAAGAGAAGTGAAAAATGAATTTCTAGATATTTATACCTGAAAAAAAAATAACTTAAAAAAATTCAACTCTTGAAGCTAACGATAACTCCTTAATTCCTATAATTCAGTTAGGGGACTCAGGAAATGGAAAGGAGAATATGTAGAGTAGTGGTGGTACTTTCGTGGAATTTTTGAGTAACAACTGTGTATATTGTTTGTAGAAATAGAAAAGCTAACGGTGAAAAATAGATGGATGACTGGATTACATATTTTTAAATCATCTGTAATATTTTTATTTACTTTTCAAAAACCCATATAGTTCAATATAATATACATTTATAAGCCAGGGAAATGACCTAGTCTTCAGACCAATAATAAAAAGTAACAGTAACCCAAGTATTTAAAATTCTATGTAATTTTGCTTTTAACTTTGCTGATCCCAAAGAAAGTGACTACAGAAAGTATCATATTCCATCAAAGTTACTCAACCTTTTGTTACTCTTTAAAAAATGCCTCTTGGCTGATTCACATAGCCAATTCTGATACAAAATTATATCAATTAGTAGGTTTGCTAGCTTTTTGTAGAAATTTGTAATTATGATCAATTTTTCCCCTGATTCAGCCTCTTTTAAACCATGAAATAATAAAGACTTGATTTATTACATTTATTATATTCTACACTTTAACTTATTTATCTGTGGTTATCACGGAGGGCAGAGAAGAGAAATCAGGAAAAAAGTTCATTGGGACTGAAACTGAGGAGACAGGGGAACACATCTGGATCCTACTCACTTCTGATGTAATTCACTGAGAGCATTTCCACTGAGTGTCATAGGACAGCAACTAGACTCTGTCTATTTCTATGACAGAGAAATAGGTCAGTGTTTTCTTAGCTTGCCATTTTTTTAGTTACATCTCCCACCACACACACTCTTTTAAATAGTTATTTGCAGTTTACCAGTGAGAATTTAAGTATTTGAATACGTTAAATATTCAGTTATGATAGTTAAGTAAATAAAGCCATTGAGGTCTGTCTTGCATGCACAACTCCCTTGTTGACTTTCACAGCTATTCAGAAGACTTCTGCTCATTCCAAGAACTTTCACTGTCTAAAATTTTGTTTGCCATTTAAGATACAGAAAAATCTCACAATAGAAAAAATTTAGGAAGACAAATAAGTGTTTAGGCAAGGAGACGTTCCTTTGCTTATTTGAGTGAATGGATGCATAGGTGAGTGAACTAGTGCAACATGTTGATCGCCTGGCCTGTGCCAGGTGCTACACAAGCTACCAGACATTACAAGTTCTCCAGGATCTCACAGCCCAATGAGATAGAGCAATGTAAACGACAGACTCTTCTGCTCTGTGAAGAAAGAGGTATTAAGAAAGTGCTGTCTATGGAACATAAAATAGGAAGTGATAATTCTGCCTCAGTAGTGGTTTGGGCTTGAGTTTTGGTCTGAGAAAGTCAGAGAACAGGTAACATTTTAGCTAATTTTAAATGATGAGTAGAATTTTCCAGAAAGAATGTCTGGGGAAGAGCAAAGATGCTGAGAATTGCTAAGTGAAAGAGGGACAGGCTGAACTTTGGTTGCAGAAATAAAGCCTGCTGTAGTATAAAGAATGGAGTGGATGAACCAGATAGTGCAGGATGTTATTGGGTTATAAAATAAAACAGAGCACAGTGATAGCCAAGTACTGTGGAGTGATGGAGGGGGAATGGAAAATGATTTCAGATTTGCTGACTTGATTAAAAGGGGCTTTACCTGCGAGAGAGACTATAAAAAGAGAAGGTCGGGGGCAAATAATGATGATCATTGGTCACATAAGAGGAGGTGTACTAAAAACAGGTCTGGAATTTAGTTGAGGGATACAGGCTGTGGATAATTGTGTAAGAGCCATTAACCTGTAAATAGATAGATGTAGATCAAGGTTTCTTGTATTTTAAGCTGGCTAATTCTTTGTTTGGGAAGGCTATCCTGTGTACCATAGGAGGTGTATTGTGGGAGGTTTGGAGACATTCCTGTTCTCCACCCACCAGGTGCCAGTAGCCAACATCTCTTGCAGCAACCAAAACCATCTCCGGACATTGCCTAATGTCTCCTGGCAGCAAAGTCATGCCCTGTCAGGAACCGTTGGTAGAGATGAGACTTAGATGACATTGTTATTGACTAAGTGGAGGGGCGGGTAATGGAGGAGGAGGAGGACTCAGTAAGAGATTGGGAAAACACTCATAAAGAGTGGAAGAAAGTTGCGTCAAGGGAGCCACGCAAAAGCTGGGTTACCAGAAGGTGTTTGGATGCCAAACTCTACCCAGGACAATGAGAACTGAGAAGAAGTCTTTGGATTGGGGGGGTCTGTGAGTTACCGTGAAACAGCTTCAACGGAGATCTCCTGAGGATCTGAAGGTGACATTGTAGAATCGGGAAGAGGAAGTGAGAAAAAGTAAAGACTGCCTATCCAGATTACTTCTTTAAGAGATTGTTTAGAGAATGACATAGGAGGAGAATAAGGCAAAAGGGACAGAGAGATGGCTTCTTTTAGGACAGGAGAGATTTGCAAACATGCTGAACTGATAGGCAAGTGCCAGTGATTCCAAATGAATATGGAACTTCAGGCTGGCCCAGGATATTTTCTTTAGTAAGAACTCAACACACAAATAATATTAATTTTGAAGGAGAGCATTAGAATGAATTATAACAGCAACACACTTATTTTATAACTCTCTATATTAGTTGTTACAAGGCAAAATTATTAGATTGGGGGCAGTATGTCATTTATAATACCGTCAAATTCTATGTGATTTTGCCTGTAGACTGGGTCACCTTCATGGTGGTGATGGTTTTCCTTCCTTCTGTCCTCTTTCCTTCCTTCCTTTCTCCCTTTCTCTCTCTCTTCTTCTTTCTTTCTCTCTTTTCTTTCTTTCTTCCTTCCTTCCTTTCTTTCTTTCTTTCTTCTTTCTCTTTCTCCCTTTCTCTCTCTCCCTTTCTTTCTTCCTTCCTTCCTTCCTTCCTTCCTTCCTTCCTTCCTTTCTTTCTTTCTTTCTTTCTTTCTTTCTTTCTTCTTTCTCTTTCTCCCTTTCTCTCTCTCCCTTTCTTTCTTCCTTCCTTCCTTTCTTCCTTTCCCTTCCTCCTTCCTCTTTTACTCCCTTCCTCCCTTTCTTTCTTTTCCTCTTCCTTCACCCTTTTCTTTTACTTCTCCTTAGCTAGCACGGGGGCAGGAAACTCACACAGTACTTGGAACAAGCCCAGTTCTGTTTGTGTTTTGGTTGAATCCCTTTTGTAGTAACATACCTCTTCAAAGGAAATGAAGAGAGAAAGAGTCTTTAGTGTATTATTTTGCCAGTAACTTTCTTCTTGTACAGACATTATCTCTAGATGAAAAAACCATTCTTCTGAACGTTTTAATTTGCGTGTGTGCATGTGTGTATGCATGCCTGTCCGTGTGTGTGTGTGTGTGTTGCTTCAGTTTCTGGGTTCCCATCATGGTTGTATACTTGGCAGTATGGCCTTGGGTATTTTATTTATTCTTTCCAGATTTCAAGCCCTTCATTTGCACAATGAGCAGGTGGGACTCCATAAGCTCTGAGGTTGTTTCTGGCTTTAAAATTCTATAATTATATGATTTCCTTTCTGCATTATCTTTGTTTGGTAAGAGCTTGCCTTAATCTGATCTATTCCTGAGCAAAATCTCTCAGATTGACTTGAAGCTTCAATTTTGACTCTGGTTTTCACACCTTTTTGTTTATTAGGTCATAAGTAATGAGCTCGGAACACTTAACTTGTGGGAATTCATGTAGGTGGTTCATCAGGGGTGGAGACAGAGTGAAAAAGACAATTAAGGCTTCCCAATTCTCCACTGCAATATTTAAATCCAAGAGAACAAGTCACCTATGAGAATGTAGACTCTTTGCATATCCGTCCTTTCTTCAAAAGACCTCAAAGCATTTTACAAATGTATTGAATGAATTCTTTCCTTTTGAATCCCTTGTAAATTACTAGTTTGATAGGTTTCAAGCACATTAATAGTGAATGAAATGTGAGTTTATTTCTACCACTAGATACTGTAACTTTGATAAAAAGAATCTCTTAGATTCTTTTATTTAGAAGATTGGGTTAATTCCCCAGAGCTTACATGTAAATTTACTAGTATGGTTAGTATTAATACTCCTAATTTTTAAACACCTGCTGTTTTTGTTTAGCTTATGGTTTTGAGTGTTAGAAACTATAATAATAAACTCATCATAAATTCCCTCACTGTGTGACAATTACAGTAAAGGTAGAAAGGTTTATCACAGGAGAGTCATTAACTAGACAATAGGTTGTCCTAACTCACATAGTTTTTCTTGGGATTAAGAGTAGAACCTCCCTGCAACTCCCCACCCTGCCTCTAGTGGACCAAATTTCATTTCTGTCTTAGAACTTTTATTTAAATGGGACTTTTTTTTTTTCCCCTAACCTGAGATATAACTTGTATTCCTATATGAGGTTTAGCATTCGCCAATGAAGGTACTTGGTAATCTTTGAAGTTAATGGTTTTCATGACTGTCTATCCATCCCAACTGAGGCGAGTGTTTCAGTTAGATCACATTTGTCCCTCACTGGACGCTCCTCTCAGGTAGTAGGGTGCTCAAGCTGAGCCCAGAGTTTTGGCAGGCTCATGTTCACGTGGTGAATTGGAAGTCGGATTGCTTTGAGACAGTGTTCTCTAAGTGTTGGCCACTCTATTCTTTGAGTATGAGAGGGAAATGGGGAACAGGAGAACAGTAGCAGAGAGGAAATGAAGAAAGGTGCCCAGGTGGCTAAGGCGGGCCGAAGAGACCTTTGCACCTTCTGAAGAACAATGAATTAAAGGTGCCAGAGATGAACTGGAGGAACGTTCCTGCACATGGAACACTTGGAGCCGGATCAGGACTTGCATGGGTACCCCTCCACAACTAGCTGTTATTGCTTTGTTCACTTCTATTGTCATGACATATCAACACTGGTTGGAGCCATAATTTTTGGAGAATTATTTCACTGTTCTGCGTCAACATTTCTATTTATGAAATCTAGACTAGTCTACCAGTATGACCACAGCTTTCTCCCTTCTCTGTTATTCTAGTCAACACACTTTGTGTCCCTTCTGAGGACCTTATTAATCAGAGTTTTTTCCCCTTCTGCTTTCTTTAAAAAAAAAAAAAATTTTTTTTTACCTGAAATACTTTTCTTACCTAAATTCCATATTTTCTTCGAAACACCATTCCATATTTATGTTCTGCAGACAGCCTTTGATGATTAAACTGAGTACACAGATACATTTGCTTTATTTATTTATTTATTTATTTAGTACCTTTTCAGACTTGATGTGTTCAGTTCATAGCAGCAAGTTATTACTGAGCTATTACTGTCTTCCAATGGTCCACTTGGGTCAAGAAACATGTTTGGATTTCCCAAGCAGGGACTGATTTTCCTGCTTCTTGTTCACTTCCCAGAATATCTAACACAGTGCTGGGCCCCAAATGCTTCCGGAATGAATCATTACATGCTGAAGACGTGAAAAGATAAGAAGAAAAGCACCCTGAAGCTCTTCTGGCAAAAGGTCAATTGGAATTTATGACAAATGTCAGTGGCTGAGGACGAGATAGGGTGTTGTTTCCAGATATGAAAGGGAGATGACACCAGCGTGGAGAAATGTGAAGCAATTGTTCTGTATTCTTAACAGTTCGTGTATAATCCTAAATGATACACATGGGTTGGCTTGGTGTGCTCAGTCTGATTCTAGGGATATCTGGGGCTTATTTAACAATGCTACCCTTAGAACAATATTAGCATACTAATCTATATTACTAGCTGTGAACCACATTCCTCGGTATCTTTTAACTAGGTAGATTGAGACTATTGCCCTAGATAACCAGAATAACGTTCAGCTTGATGGCCTCGGATTTTAAGAGAGCAGTACTGGAGGGAAAACTCATGGATTTAAACCATTTTTCCTTTTCTAGAGTTCTCACCAACACACCTAGGGAAACATAGTGAAAAATCCTCTGACGTTAAAATATCTCTTTCTTTCCCCTTGCTTATGCTGTGTTGCCACTCCTTGTACACTTTACTGGGCTTGAAAATTGCAAAGGAAAGACACAGCTTCCCCACCTACCCCACCCCACACCCGCAAACCCCCCAGCTCCTTAACTACTCTATTTATAGTCAGTTTGCCTCCCTGGATCTTATGTTTTAACACATGCTGTAGCGTTCAGATTGCAAACACAGCGGAGGGATGTTTAAATCCTAAAAACAAACTGTTTTCATTGCAATGTGTAAAACAGCATTCCATGAAGACATTTCAATTAATATTAGCTGAGTGAGGGGAGTCTTCTCTCTGTGGCCTGTTCAGTGTTTGGCCTCTCTCTTCTGAGACTGCCAACCAGGGTGCTGCCAATTAATGCCAGCTGTGATCTATTGTTTGCTTCTGACACCTGGGAAGTCCCAGATCATCAGAATCCTGCAAACAGCAGCTGGCTTAGTGGAAGCTGCCAGACTTCAGGGATTCTGAGATCTCTCAGCGAAGGTAGGGGGCCGTCTTGTTTTAGTTAAGGGAATAGTCCGGAATAGCCAGCTTAAAATCCAAGATGACTTACATTAAACAACCCCCAAATTTGGGGAGGATCAGCCCAAGCCCATAAGCCTCGTATCTCACTTCAGGTCCCCATAGGGCAGTCTTTTAAAAAATAAACAAATGTTCCTAATCCTTTCTTATAAAGTCCCAACAAGTCCCTGTTATGCCAGAAAGGTATTTTCAGGACTCCACATTTCTCTAGGAGGGGCTCAGTTTGGTGCAGTTGCACTATAGTTTTATTTTACATGTGTTGAAAAAAAAGTATGTCCTTCCTCTGTCTAAAATGTTATTACTACTGCTCCATCTCAGTTTTCTTACTGATAGGCTCTCGGACCCATTTATTGAGTGCTTATTATGTGCCAAGCTCTAAGCGCTTTACAAGTTTTATGATTTCATTTCATTTATCTCAAACAAGCATGCCTCGGTTTAGTAGTTCCGTCAAGTGTGTGAAAACTCGGCCCAGTGAAGGGGTTTCTTTTTTCACCTTCACATACTATTGCTCTTCAATGATGACCATGCTTTATTCTGTACTTGAATTCACTTGGAAGAAGGATTTGAGCAGGGCATGACTGCATTTCACTGTGGTGGGCTTGTTTGGCAAGCTGTCTCATTCCTCCTCCTTCGTTTGGTGGTTTAGGGAGGGTTCAGACGTTTCCTCTTAGGCCTCTTGAATTATAAATGTCAGGAGGACAGAAGCTGACTGTCTGTGTCACATTTGGGCCTGCTCTACAATTTGTAAATCTTCACACAGCCCTGTAGGAATAGCAGATAATACCAGCCACTGCTTCTCCTGGGAGAGAGAACATTGAGAGGGCTGGTAACTGACCAGGAAACTCACCCCAACATATGACCAGATATTTTGTCTCCTGGTGCCTTATTTTCCTATAAATGGAAAATTCCTGGATCCTTTTCATATGGATCCCCTTGAAAGCTGGCTAGGAGCCCTCCTTCCATTCCGGGGTGCTAGACCACCTTCCGGGAGCCTGTTGATTGCATTAAATACACAGTCACTTTTTAGTGCTGATCATCAGAGGTTAAGATGAAGCCATTTATCCTTGATTTATTCAGTACATGATTCCACGCCTCAAGAAGTGAAAATCCAGTGAAATAAGCCACTGCTTTAGCTCTCATTAACAACTTGATCCAAATCCACTCAAAATGCTCACTCTTAAAGTCATCAGGTAATGATGATAACATGATTTGTTTGCTTAGGTCTCTTAGTTCAATTGAGTAATTATAAATAGAATTTTGAAACTATTTCCAAATAATATTTTGTTTCTTATAAACCAATCTAAAATTTCCAAAGGAGTTAAATTTTATATTAATGAAACATACAAATAATATAAAGATGAGAGCACTTCTAGGTTCAATGCACAAAATTGCAGTCATTGCATACCTTTCTTTGAAATAAGTTGTGTGAAATCCAGCAAATGGAAAAGAAAAATTGGAAAAAACTAGTCCAGATGACTTTTTTCCAGACAGATCATGAACCGTTTTTAACATATGTGCGATATTTGACACATTTCATATTGATCAGTTTGTTTGGAAATCTAGTCAAAGCCCTCTTTGGTCTAGACTCGGTGAACTCTCTGAGCAAAAGAGTATGTGTTGTCAGGGAGCTATGCCTCTTTATTCAGGGTTTGATCCAGAGCAGAATTAAAACCATACTTTGTTCGACCCCCCATTCACTCATTCAAGACTAGAAGTTTGCTTCTATAAACAAAAGGCCATCATCACTTCTTCCTCTGTTCTTTAGATCTTCAGAAATCAAGTCAATTCTTGGAGGTCCTACATGTAATTTTTGTATCCTAAAGAGCAAATCAGAAGTATCTCCTTCTCCCTATACTCCTTTGACACTCTTAGATCTACAAGAAGCCCCAGGATCCACATTACAACACGACCAGAATATCATCCCTCTTAATTATAATTCTTCTAAGTATTGGTGTTTTTCTTCTGTTGCACTTTATGACATAAATGGGAACACGATGGCTTTAAGCACACTAAATAGTCACCGTAGTCAGGTAAACGTGGCTTGATGCATAGTCTCCTGATGAAAGATACGTTGGTGGTTGGAATAACATTTCGGGATGCTAGCCAAGCCAAATCTTAAGACCTTTTTGGTTTTGACCACTGTCAAAGAGCTGCTGGTTTCTTGAAATAGACCAAAGGTGTTTTGCACCTGATAGGAATTATTGAGCATGTCGAACATAGGTTCAAGAGATTTTTTTCACTTCATCTTAAAAAAAAAAAAAAGTTGTGCAGGGAACATAGGTAAACTTAGAATATGGCTATTTTTAACTGAAAATGTACTGACTTTCTTTTTGAAGATGCTGATACAACTTCTGACACTGTTGGTGATGAGTGGTGTATAACAGCCGGTTCAGCTCTGAGCTATCAAATACCGAAAGGGAATCTTCTAACTACAAATCCCAGGACACCAGACCAGCTCTTAACAGCCCTCCCTTCCTGAGTAGGTGGGGGATGTGGAACTTAGGGGAGAACTGACTGCCTAAACACTGAAGGAAGGAGAAAACCCCCAAGGAAGACCACTGAAAGATTAAGTCACATGGTTTGAATTTGATACAATGTGGGAATTCCAGTTCAATTCTGATTTATAACTAATTTCTTCTAACAGCCTGTCTCTTGTACATAGAGATCGGTTTGGATAAAGGAGACAGAGTTCTGAGAATGCAGTTTCTCAGTGAATCTAATAGGCAAGTTCTGTAATCAAAAAAAGGATGTCAGCAGGGAGGCCTAATCATATGTTTTCTTAAACCAAACTCCTTTTCTCCTTTTCATTAGGCTTTCTTGAGGCAATTCAGCTAATTAATGATAATAAATAGTTATTGAACACCGCTGATATTCTAAATCCTCCAGTGTCATACATTTGGAAGGAAAAAAGGACCAATAGATAAACTCAGAAAGTGCATATGCATTCGTGTGTGTGTGCGTGCACGCGCGTGCGCGCACACACACACACACACACACACAGAGCTATACACATTCAAACAGGAATTATGGCTCTAAATTAGGAAGACCTATATAAAAGACGAGATGGTTTATGTCACAGAGACAGCTGGAACCTTCGCTCTGTGTGATCAGGTAGACATTTCCTCATACATAAGAGGTGTAAGAATAATCATTTCCACATCTGTATTTGGACTTTGGTCCCATCCCTTCATCAGAGTTATAAATCCCATGAAGCTAGATTAGTCTCATTTTATGGGTGGTTGTAAAGAAAACAGCATCGTTTGGCATTACCTAAGGAAAAGCGAGAGACCTTTGCAAAATGGAAATGTGGGAAGAAATGTTCAGAGGGTATGGTAACCCAGAGACATCCTGGGTTTGCTCTTGTTATCTAGAGTGGAACGAAGGGGTCTCATTGCAGTATGGGGGAATAAAAAGAGCTTAGCCTTTTGGGTCAGACAGCTTTAAATTTGGATTATGGCTCTAACAGTGGACTAGCTTTGTGACTTTGGTCATATTACTTAACCTCTCTGAGCCCCAAGTTTTATTTTTAAAATAGAGATGATATCCAGATTACAGAATTGTTTGGGGGAATTAGGGGTGATTATGTAAAGTATAGTGTATGTGGCATTTAATAATTGGTAGTTGTTATCATTGGTATTATTGTTTGATTACAAAGCTGAATGGGTCTCAGAAACCATAATCAGACAGCTCGCATGGGATCACGATGGAGCACTCTCTTCTGAAAAAGGACGTATTAGTTAAGTCCTGGGAGAGGAATCATGGTTGAATTTCTTTAATGGCACAGAACGTAATTTGTCACAGATTAAGCTTCATTTGGTAGGTCTCCTGGGTACGCGCCTTTGTTGTACTTTGTACTTTGGTGTTCCTCCTTTCCCCAAAAGAGGATCTTACCTGGATTTTTGAAAAAAGCACAAGCTTCCAGCTTGAGTTGCATCCGGTCACTTGCAGATTTCCTCTTTGCTTTGTGAGAATTTCCCTAGCGATATGGGAGCTCTCCCTTTCAGCGTCGTTCAGACCACAGGGCAACCTGCTAATTTGAAAGTAGCCTCATAACTGAGTTGGAGAATCTAGTGTATCGTATGGTAATTACAGTTGATAACATATTGTATAGTAGAAATTTGCTAAGAGAGTGGAATTTAAATGTTTTCACCTTAAAAAGGGGGTGAATATGTGAGGTGATGCATGTGTTAATTAAGTCAATGAGAGGAGCTCTTCCACAATGTGTAAGGATTGACATACTTTTTGACAAACATTGACATCATCATGTTGTACCCTTTAAATAACTTGCAATTTTATCTACCAATCAATAAAGCTGGGGGAAATTGTAAATTCATGATGAAAAATCCAATGCAGAGACGTATACACATGTCTATTAGAGAAAGTTGAACACGATAGATTTATGTTTGTGTAGTTGTGACTTTTTTGCAATTTTTCCCCCCCCAAGCAGCCTCAAAAAGCATGTTAACAAGACTACTTGAAATTAATACTGTGCTATTAGAGTGCATACAAATGGGTTTGCTCCCTTCCTTTCTACAGTGCCGCATGCTGGAGTTCCTAGAAGACACGACGTGCTCCCTCCTTAACGAATTCCATCCCTCAGATCAATAATGACTGGCATAAAGCCAGCTCAACTTCTCCTGGACTCTTTACAAGACCTTGTCCTCTATTTTGCTTTTATTAGTTCTCCCCACTCTCATTTCTCTCACCATTACAGTTTTCATTGGCTTCAGTTGCCAACTTGAAAAGAAAAATTAAAATACAAAACCAAGCTCGTGCTGAGGTAGGTTTCTCCTGACTCAAAGCACTAATTATAGAACCACCCTTCAAAACTCAACACAGTAGGTCCCAGTTGTTTCCAAACATGGCAAGTTCTGAGCCTTTGCCTTTGCATTCGGGAAAAGTCTTTGTGTCCATTTTTTGGATTTAGAACAAACTGCCTATGCAAAGGAGTGGGGAGCCTCTGTGCCCCGGCCTTTGGCCGCCCACACCCTCAGCTGCCTCTCCACCATTGAAGCCTATAGTTCTTGTGAAGAAGCCTGTTGTGAAAGTTAATGGTTATAAAAAGCACTTATTTACATCTGTTTTAGTGTAGCCATGAAGAGTGCAATTAATTAAGAAGTCTCTGGTGTGGTAAGAATAATCATACAGCAGGAATGCAAACACATGATTTCCAAAGAGAATTTTATTCCATATGGAATTTTTCCCCTAACTAAGAATTAATTGCAACTTTAAAGAAGATTTGATTGTGTCTATGAAAAACATTTTAACTACTGAGGAATTCTAAATGACTTCAATGTAAAATTTTCTTTCTTGACATTGTTAAGAGTTGAGGGAAGAGCTTTGATCAAGCTCTGAGTTATAGAATTTATTAAAGGGAAGAGGGCAACCTTCAGATGTCTTCTGTGGTGAAATGTTGAAGCTAAAAATTTTAAATGTTTGCAGACTAAAGACATATTCGGCTGTGAGGCCCAAGAGGATAAACAAAATGTGACATGTTTTATTTTGTTACTTAACCCTTGTTTAAAAAAGCACAATAAAAAAAATGTATATAAATCATATTTTTATGCCTTTCTGAAAACATGGACATGGATTTTTGGTGATTAGCCTCCATGTAGCAGCCTCTTGCCAGGTGGTCTGCAGTGGTTAGGATATATGCAAATAGCTCGAGTTTTGGTGTGGCAGTTTCTTAAAGCTGAAAGCATTTAAATATATACAGCGTAAATGCTGCGAAGGGATACCCCCTCCTTCTGTTGCCATGTGCTACACATTCCAAGATTTTGCTCTAGCCCAGCAATGAATAATGTAAAGAGCTGAAGAGGGAAAAAACAAAAACATGCAGCTGAACGTGAGACTGGCAGAGAAATTCTGCCCGTTGCCGCTGATGTGCAGGAGAAGAACGTGGCGCATTAAAGAGTGGTGGGGAAAGCCACGAAATCAGCTTGGGGCAGGCGGGGAACATATTTGGCTCAAAGGCAGTTACAAGTTGCTGTGAAAAAAATTTCAATCAATAACAAAGAGCTCTTATCACATGCAACTTTAATTTGATTGGCACGGCATTTCCATTATATGCTAATGAATTACGGATGACGAGAACTGCTGTCGCCTTCTGAGTGCAATTGAACATTCATCAATCAGTTCTTTAAATGCCAGACCCTCTGAAATATTAAAGGAAGTTGTTGCTATTTTGGAGATGAAAGTAAACAAACTGGAAATCTTGAATTAATTGAGAAAAGGATACACGTTGATAAGGAGGATTTGGTAAGTTATTACTTCTCTGAGTGGATGTCAGTGCAGGTATATCCTATTCTCTGTGGAGTAAGAGCATCCCTGCCAAGCTCGCTGAAAAACAAATTCTCCTAAGTGATTCCTGTTTTTCTGTTGACTAGCATTATACAATTATTGACTATTACTCTGGGGGAAAAAAGCTGGCCCTAGAGCATACCAAGATCCCTCAAGGATGCAACACTTTTGACAATCCGTATTTAAAGGAAAAAGGGAAATAACCACCTACTAAAATACTAAAAATAACCTCAAAATATTGACAACGTTCAAATGACTACAATGGGGTAACAGTAGTTAAGTCCCTATAAATGAAAATACAAAAAGAAAAAAAATACTCAAAGTACCTGATATAGTCACGTTATTAAAATGATGAACTTTTCACCTTTTACCCATGAAAGGATAAATTGTTTGGGATTTGAGAATTTTGACAAAGCAGTTCATCAGTCTCAAGCCACCTAAAGATTTCTAAGCTGAGTTTTTCACCATCCTTTCCTTTTTTTTTTTTTTTTTTTTACTTAACATCTTCCTTTAATAATTTTAAACATGTTCTTCCTAATAAGTTTATAACTTAGGCTATGGCCTAAAATATCTAATCTTTGTAAAACACAAATTCTGTTCTGATGTTTGCTGAGACACAGTCAGCTTGAGTATGTAGGCAATGACAAAGACTATCAATTTGCAAGTATTTTTATGTGAGAAAAAAATGATTTGTTATAATTACTTCACACCCATGAGGATGACTACTGTCACAAAAACAGAAAATAACAGGTGTTGGTCAGGATGTGGAAAAATCAGAACTCTCATGTGCTGCTGGTGGGAATATGAAATGGAATATAGCCTCTGTGGAAAACAGGATGGCAGTTCCTCAAAAAATTAAAAATGGAATTACCATATGACCTAGAAAATCAATTTCTGGGTATCTAACCCAAAGGGTTGAAAACAGGGTCTTGAAGAGATATTTGTATATTCATGTTCTTAGCAGCCTTATTGACAATAGCCAAGAGATGGAAGCAACCCACATAACCACTGGTTGAAGGATAAACAAAATGTGGTATACATACAGAATTAAATATGATTCATCCTTGAAAAGGAAGGAAATTCTGACACCTCCTATAACATGGCTAGCCCTTGAGGATATAATGCTGTGTGAAATAAGCTAGTTGCAAAAGGACAGGTTATACAAGGGCCCACTTTTATGAAGTCCCTAGAGTAGGCAAATCCATAGAGACAGAAAATAGAGTGGTAGTTGCCCAGGGCTGCAGGAAAGAGGAATGAGAAGCTATTGTTTCTTGGGTACAAAGTATGGGAAGATGAAGAAAGTTCTGGAGAAGGATATGGGGATGGTTTGCACCACAAGTGAATATGCTTCAGGTACTGCACTCTACACTGAAAAATGGTTAAGAGTGAACATTTTAAGTTGTAAGTAGTTTACCACAATCAAAAATAAAATTGAAAAGATGCCAAAAAAGTGACTTGCGTTACCTACGACTGGATTTGCTAGTTAAAGCAGTGTCTGCTGGTAGCTATTAGGATGGTATTACTGAATACACACAGTTGGTGAGAATTAGTAGACTCTTCTACCACATCTATAGAGGAAGCATCAAATAGATTGGCTTCCTCTATTGGAACAGATGTGGTGCTAAATGTGCAAGTTCTATTAATACGGGGAAGCGTTTTCTTAAAACATGGACTTTTTTTTTTCTTTTTTTTTTTGGTGTTTTTAAGTAAGTAAATTCTGCAGAGTAGTTGACAGCTGAAGCAAAGGCCTGGAGTGTTTGAGGAATAGCCAGAGACTAGTGGCTGGGGTGAGGTGAAGGCAGGAGAGGAGGAGATTATTTAGGATGAAGTTAAAGAGTGGGTCTTTGGCTTTTTCTTTACATAATATGAGGCGAGTGCTTCTCTGGGTTGGGACAGCAGAGTAGCAGGTATGTTGAAATATACACGAACTATACTGTGAAGGAGATGAAATGAAAATGCAGAGGTGGAATCTCAGAGGAAGGGGCAAGACTCCCTTTAGTTGGGGAAATGATGGAAGAAAAACCTATAGCAAAGCACAGAGGAGAAATAAATCTACTCTTTTTCACATTTAAGCATGCTTGAGAAATCTCTCAACAGCAAAAACTAAAACAGGAGATTCTCCGCCCGTATTACTCTGTATTATTAATTTGTTTTTTGGATGTCGGTAAATCAGCCTTCATTTACTGAGTCCTGCATAAGCCCAGACTATTTCACTACCTCAGGGTCTCCGATGACTGCCCCAGAGATGGATCCCAGCATGGCTTGAACTCCTCCTGCTCATGGGGTTTTTCCTGTGATTTATAAAACTCCTAGAGATTTATCTGAATAAGAATAGAGTTTCCCAGGACACATGGGTGTCTCAGTCAAAGGTTAAGCATCCAGCACTTGATTTTAGCTCATGTCTTGATCTCAGGGTCCTGGGTTCAAGTCCCGTGTTGGGCTTCACACTGGGTGTGGAACCTATTTAAAAAAAAAAAAAAAAAAGAAGACGAAGAATAGATTTTCCCTGAAGGATTCAAGATAAAATTATTGGCCATACCACTTTTTATTTCAATATTTAATTTTCAGAATAATTAATTTATTTTCTAAACATTTTAATTCATTTATTTGAGAGAGAGTGAGCGAAAGAGAGCACGAGCAGAGTGAAGGGCAGAGGGAGAAACAGACTCCCTGCCGAACAGGGAGCCACATATGGGACTCGATCCTAGGACTCTGGGATCATGACCTGAGCCGAAGGCAGACCTGAGTCTTAACTGATTAAGCCACCCAGGTGCCCTAGAATAATTAATTTAATAACTGATATTGCAACCGTCTTTGCTGCTTAATGGGTTGGGTTCCTTTAAGGAGACTATCTCATTATGTGCTCTAAGTTGTCACATGAGATGCTGGCTCTCCTTTTGAACCTAGGTGCTAGTTGAGGTGACCATGAGTGATACACTCAACCCCTTGATTGATAGGGCTGAATATGATTAAACAAATGTGTGAATGGCTTGGGCCCAAAGACTCTAAAGTTCTCGGAAGAGCAAAATCAGTCCTGCTTTCCATCTCTTTAAGACAACTTTCTGTATTTATAAAAATACCTTCCTGAGATTCAACCTGGTTGTAGAGAGATAGAATAACATAATACCAAATAAAGCATGGATGCACACATACACAAGCATAACAGACACACACACACACACACACACACACACACACACTTCATTAGAATTATAAATAACAAACTCTAAACACTAGCCTCGAATGTGCTCAAAATCATAGTATGATAAAAGATCAGCTGCTTTCTAATTGGTTGCCTTGTCAATGTTGTTCTTTCTTCAACCCCCAAATGTTCACATAAAATGTTCTTATCACCAAATTCAAGTTTTATCATAGGACCAAAGCAGAACGTAATTGTATCTTTCACTGCTGTATGCAAATTACTTTCATTGACACTTAGATCATAATATTCTGTGAATTGGTAACATAACTGAAAATATGTTAGCTTTGGTGGGTAAATTGAATTAAACTTCTTGTTTTCTGTTTCTTTTTTTAAAAAGATTTTTATCTTTATTTATTTGATGCAGAGAGAGCACAACTAGGTAGAGAGGCAGGCAGAGGGAGAGGGAGAAGCTGGCTCCCTGCTGAGCAGGGAACCTGACAGGAGACCCCATCCCAGGATCCTGGGATCATGACTTGAGCCCAAGGCAGCCGCTTAACTGACTGAAGCACCCACGTGCCCCTAAACTTTCTTACACATTGGAAAATCTTGTCAAAACCTGCCAAACCGTTGACTCTTCTCTCCGTGAATCTGAAAACTTCCCTTGGTGCAAATTCAGTGCTTGAATACATGAGCCAGTTTTGTGTTTTAATTCCAATGTTTTCTCTTTGGAAAAAAAAAGACTTGGTTGGTAATTGACTAATCGTAAAAGGTATATCCCAAATTAGAAATAACCGAAGTTTTTGACATTTAAGGAAGATGTGCTTTGTCTCTTCAGCCTAAACATAACTCTCTTATTTTTCCTAAAATTTATTTTTGAATTTCTGTGGATTAATTCTATTGTTCAAAAATTTATCTGAAAAATTCTAAAAACCACAAAAGTAAGAACTATCTAGGATTAGACAGTTTAAGAAACAAGACGAAATTACAAAGGAAAGCCACCCATGTCGCCTTCTGCTGTTTCACTAACTCTACATGGAGAGGTAACACACTTTTAACCTGTGCTTTTGAACTTTTTCCCATGTGTTTATAGACATTTTTATGTATACGTATCTACCAAACAGGTGATCATGCTATTCATTGGTTTGGCCACTTACTTTTTCCCCTTTTAACTGTATCATTAGCTGTCCTTAAATGTCACTACATTTAATTCTACTTCGGATCTCAACATCTGGAGACCTGCTGGGGAAAATGACCTGCATGTAAATTTTGTTTGGTTCAGGCCATATCACGTGTTTGAAAAAAATTGAATTTGAATCTTTTCTGGTGACACACCTTCTGCTTCCATTAATTGCACTCAACCCCTTGTTATCGCATTACTTGGTCACCAGAAGCTTTTACTTATGTGACTCCCAAATATCATTCAACTATATTGCTCTACTCTCATTTAACCTCTCTTCCAAAAGGAAGTTTACATTGCCCCCCAACCTTTATTTTTTTTTCCACTATTAAAAACAATGCTTCTCCAACCCTCCTTAAGTATCTCTTCTGTTATTTATTTAGTATGGCTTTTTAGAAGTGAGATTGCTGAGTTATGAAGTATTGCACATTTCATCTTTCACAGACACTGCAAATGACAAAAAAGCACCTGTTTATACTTTCAGAAGAAGTGTATGAATCAAGTTTCCCTACACTCTACACTAATGGGTTGTATCAACTCATATGAAATTTTTTCCATTCAGCAAGGTAAAAAAAATTATTTTTAATTAGTATTTTTAAAATTTATTAGTGAAGTTGACTACCTTTGCATGTACTTATTGGTGAATGCATATATAGTCTGTGAATTATATATTCCTATACTACACCTGTATTTCATTTGGATTATTTGTTTGAAATGTAAAATATTAACTCTTTGCTGTCTAAGTACTGAAAATAGTTTTTTTTCAGTTCTTTGGTTCTCTTTTAACTTTGTTATTGCAATTTTTGACCTATAAGAGCTTATTATTTTTATATAATCAAATTTCTCTTGTGTTGGTTTAACATTTTTTCTTTGTCTTTGCAAGTTTGAAGAGGAATTTATACCCATAGACTTTGTTGTTGGAAAGATAATAGTACAAGTAAGCAATAGTAAAATTTAGCATGCACTCCAAAAAAACCCCCAAACCCACTGTGTATATATATATATATATATATATATATATATATATATATATAAAACAATATTTAATGCTGCATTAGGTGTACGAATAAAGCCACCACAAGATATTTATTCATTTTTTTCAATATTCAGCAAATATTAATCAAGTGTATTTGAAAGTTTGAAACTGAATATCCAAATTTTCCCTAAGATATCCTTAATACGTATCATGTAGTATGGAAGCTAGTATTCTTTTGGAATTTTCATTTTCAATTTATATGTGTTTTCTGGAAACAACAGAAAACATACCGTAACATTACTTCTCCCCGCTGTATTGTACTTCGTGATGTTGGGATTCAGAATAGCTAGCTAGGGATTAGAGAGAATGAAAATTAAATCTCCAACCTTTTCTTTCCCATCTCCTACTTTTACACATTTGACCTATGAATAGAACTGATTTTCCTTAATTCTACTTTTTAGTTTGTGGTAAAATTTTCAATATTAGTTTACCTACGCTAGGTATTTTGTTCATAATTGAAATTTCAACCATATTAAACAGTGTAATATGGATTTATTTTGAGGATGATACAATGGCCTCAATTAACATAGCCATGGATTACAGAAGTTTTTCTGAATTCTCAGATTGGAAAACTTTATGCTGTCTCGTATGTTCAAGTACTTTCTACCTCAGAATACTTTCAACCTGTCACAATGTTGGATTTGGGACTTCCTGCTTTGACTTTGGGACCTACACATTCAGGTTTGCCTGTAGAGTTCTTGCAGCTGTAAGTCAGACTCTGAAACCATGTTTTGAACCAGTTGAAGGAAGAGGATTGAAGGCTAATATCACATGCTTGGTCGAAGCAGAGTAGAAAGTAGGTCTGCTTACCGCATAGGGACATAAAAGGCATGGTGGCCTCATGACTGAGCTCAGGAAGAGAGAGAACAGGGAAGATCTCTTCCTCAGTGTACGAAGAGTTCAGGGAAGAAGCCTGTTTTAAGACGCAGTCACCCTGCTCGTTAGTAAATAAACCCAGTGAATAGAAGACTCTGGTCCATTGGCCTAGCAACTCATCCTTCTGAACGTAGGGATGAATAGGAGTGTAGAGTGGGTCAGAGACAGAAACCGGAAACATTGTCTTTAGTGATTATCCATGTGGACGGAGAGAGGGGAAGCCTTACTTCTGTGAGCTGAAGCTAAAACATTTGGAGAAGAGTGAAGCTGTTTAACAGCATCTGCAAGGTTGTTATACTCTTTACATTCATCTTGTACAATTTAAGTTGAGCATTGCCCCAATTAGCGAACAGGTTGTTAATCTACAAGTATCTCTGGAAGGCTGTATGAAAGTTTTACCGTGTTGACATGACATGAAAATGGTTTCCAATTGCCACAGAAGTGAGAATGAATAGCGGAAACCCTGACTGTATTATTTTAATTAACTTGCAGTTGGGTGTTTGTTATATTGCATGCAGGTAATTACATGCTAGATGCTCTGGGGACTCAGATATAGGTACAACCGGGCGCTGGCTTGATAAAGGTCACAGTCTAATTCAGTTACATGTAAGGCTTTCAAGTCGCCCTGCCTGTTTGACTACTAGGTCTCCCACTTAGTGTCCCTACACTTCTATTTTTTCAGCTGTGAAATGGGGATAATAAAATTATACAAAGCTTACGTTAGTGTATGTAGTGCACTTGGCACTGTGCCTAGAACCGAGTAAGTGCTCGGTAAATATTTGCTGTCATCATTATTATGCTCGTGAGCACTGTATTACTACTATTTCTACTCTTGGATAGTTTATGAATTACAAATTGCCTGTTAACCTCGTAATCACTCATCTGAGAAATAGATTCAGAGTTGTCACAGGCTGTGAAAGTTGCCATGTGACCTTGCAATCCTAACTAATCGAACCGGTAATTGGTACCATAACCGATGGTTTTGAACTGCTATCTTCCTGACATACTCTTGAATAGTAGAACTTTGTCAGTTTTGAAGACATCGAAGTCCAGTCACGATTATGGCCTTGGTGGACTTGGTTGCCTTCAGTGCCATGAGGCTCTATACCCATATGCTGTAAGTTCTGGTACCAGACTGAAGCTAGTCTCTGCCTTCCTCACAGTAACGCATTCCCAGTGGGTCCTGTATCCTACCCACACGGCTCAGTGATCTATCTCACAGGCATTGCCTTAACAAATATATCTATTCCTTATTGTGTCTTCAGATCTTTGAGTGATTGAAGCACACATGGTGGTGGGGGCAGGTGAGTTACGGTGTACCATTTGAGATCCCCCTCCTTTGCCTAGGAAAGCCACATAGAACAATGGATCCCAATGTTTGTGTATGCGTGTGTGTTGAGGGGGTGGAGCAAGGGACTGTTCAGAATTACCTCCACTCCCACCCAACAAGACATCCGGAAAATACCACTTAGATGGAAAGCCAGTGAATACACAATTAAGACTCTTCATATTCCCCCCTATTAAGGTTCAGGATTGCTTCCAACATGAAAAGTATAATTGTTCTGACATGCAGAGATTTAAGAGTCTTTATTGTTTGGGTTAAAGCTAGGCTGCTGAAATAGAAGAGATCCTATAATACAGTGGCTTAAAAACAAGGAATTTCATTTCTTTTTCACCTAAGAGTTCCAACATGGCTGGAAGCTCTCCTTGTGTTCATTCAAGCACTCAGGTTCTTATAAAGTCATTTTTTCTGACAGCTTCTAGGGTACTGTCGCCATCTGCATGGATCCTGCTGGATTGCCACCACATCCCCGTTCAGGCTGGTGGCAATGGGAGTAAGAACATGGAGGAGGCAAGCTCACTGCCTTAAGGGCGAGTTCTGGAAGCGACAGGGCTCATGTCTTTTCATTCTATTGGTGAGAACTTTGTACATGACTATTCTTAACTGCAAGAGAGCCTTGGAAATGCACTATAACTGGGAAGTTAGGTGTTCAAGATGGGGGGGAAATGATTTTTGGTGGGCGTCAGCCGTCTTGCCATCGAATCCTTGTTGAGAAACATGAGGTATACAATTGTAGTGTCCAATATATCTGTGACCAAAACACAGTTATAAAAATTCAGCTCTCACTGAGTTCTATTTTTAGATAAGAAAAGGTTTATGATTTATTAAGATTAGAACACTATACTCAATTCATTCTTATATATACACACTCCTAAATGTATCTTTAAGTTCTCAGGTTGAGACTGCTGTAAAGGTACTGTGAGAACGGAATGCGATGTTAACAGTTGGTGTAACATAAGGCATTTAAGGGTATCATTTGGGCTACCTGGGTTTTGTGCCAGCACTATCATCATCCGCATAACTTTGTCAATGCATTTTATCTCTCTGGGTCTCATTCTCCAAGTTCTCTAAGGTTGTAACAGTACAGTCCTGTCCTATGATTTCTACCTTCAAAATATATCTTAAAACCACCCGTTCTTCTAGTTCCTTATCGACCTTGTCCCATCTCCTTCCAGACTCTATAAATCCAAATCCTTTTCCCTCTCCAGCCCATCTCAGGCTGTGCTCAGATCCCTCCCCAGTGACTTCTCTCAGTTCCTAGGCAATGCTGAACCCTTCTTTCTCAGAATCCCTGCATTCACTGGTTCCTCTGACTGTATCTCTCTCTTTTGTCCTTTGTTTGGCCATGTCCTTCCCATCCTTCGGGCTTCAGCTTTGACGGCACCTCTTGTAGACACTTTCCTGATCACTCTGTCTGAAGCAGGCTCCAACATTATCAATCTCAAATACAGTTAATTTTCTTTAGTCACATTTCATGATTATCTTCTTTATTCATTTGTTTATTTATCTTCTTTCTGTCACCAAATTATTAGCTCTGTTAAGGGAAGAGAAAATGTCTGCCTTACTCATCCTTTTAACCCCCTCACCTAGCACCCACCCTTGTACCTGGTAAGTACTCAATAAATATTTGTTGACTAAATTAACACAGAACTTTACAAATTAGTGATTTGATAATGAGCTAATTAAAACATAATTTCATGTATTTAAAATAAAAAAGATTATACTTTAAATTTTAGAGGAAACGTATTTAAAAGAATATATCTGTGAGCCCTATCTTTTTTTTTTTTTTTTAAAAGATTTATTTATTTATTTATTTATTTGCCAGACAGAGATCACAAATAGGCAGAGAGGCAGGCGGAGAGGGTCCCTGCTGAGCAGAGAGCCTGATGCGGGGCTCCATCCCAGGAGCCTGGGATCATGACCTGATGGAAAGGCAGAAGGCTTAACCCACTGAGCCACCCAGGTGCCCCTGTGAGCCCTGTTTTAAGACAAAAGTGATTTCATTAAATGAATTCCTTTCTTTTATTTTGTCTACTTTGTTATTTCATATGTACTGTCCTATTTACCTTTAAATATCCTCTTAGTTAAATACTTGCTCCATCCAGTTAAAAGGGGACATTTTGGGGAGAGAATTCATTATTTTCAGGCCTTCATTTTGTTTTGTATAATTTTAATCATGACAGTCTTTATCAAATCCATGTTTATTTAAATATTTATTCCTTTTGCATATGTTAGGATTGAATATGTTGTTTTAATTAGCGGCACTGCTTTCTTGTTGCTAGATGTATTGTTTTGGCATTTGACCAAAAGCAAAACAGAATCAGCACAGTGTAATCTACGGCAAGGGAACTGAATCTCACTGCACAATGGCATTTCATCAGCTAGGGGCTGGGAGATGGCCTACTGAGCCAAAGGTGGGTTGTGGCTACTCCAACTCCCTACTCCCCGGCAGTCAGAGCTGCCATTTTAGGTTTTCCCATGAAAACTTTTTTATCTGCCCTTGGTTTAGTTTACAACTGGATGACAATAAAATAAAATAAAATTGGAGGGATTAAAAAATATCTGTCAAAAGAACACATTCCTTTAACAAGTTTCTGTTCTGGATGTTTTATAAGTGGAATATCAAATGTCTCAGACTCTGTAATGAGAATTCATCATATAAATGCACACAGAGAATAAAGCAAATCATGCTGTTGCTGTGTAGGGAAAATGGCAAATGCCTTTTTATGAGAGCTACATGGTACTTATTATTAGCTGTGTATTACTCATATAGCATATGGCTGATTTTAGCATGGTAAATTATCCTTGTATTTTACTTATTGATTTACTATTTTGCAGTTACATACCGATGCCCCCTTAACAAAGGGCCGTACTTGTTGAGTTCTGTCTCTGCCAAGGCACGATGGGATTTTTTTTCCAAAGGCAAAAATCTCAGTTTCATTATTATGAAAGATAAGAATACTATATTATGATTTTTTTCAGGAAACCCTGAATGTGTAATATACACAATGTTTTTAAACCCAACTCTTTGCCTCTTTTTTAAAGCAGGGTGATCGAAAGCTGAAAGGGGAAAGGGAGAGAAGGAAGCTGTTCCCCCAGGGCTCACACAGCACTGGATCTTCACCCAGCAGAGAGGTTCGACTGCATGGAAATCTATCTATGCAGTCGAGGAGGCAAATGATACACCAGAGCCTCATCATAATACCAATTTCTCTTGGGTGCAATTTAGTGCAAGGGTTGGCCTTGTAAAGGTTCCCACTAAAACCCTATCATAATGTCACTGGGATTGGAGTCCTACAGATATGAGACACCCAGAGGTCAAGGAAGCCTCGCTATGGCCATTCATAGATTTACTCTAAACTTTAGATTTGGGGGTATATTTCTCGGTACTTAACATGCGTATCACTAAACACTCTATATGCTACACATCAAACATTCTTATTTAGGACATTTTTAAAAAGCAGATTAATTTACCTAAGACAAAGTCCTTATGTTTCCATGTGAAATGTTTCTACAAACCTCTCCTGTTAACGTTCCTGCCTTGTGTAATTCCAAGTAATGTGATAAAAAGGTCTATTGTAAAATTATTTGCAAATGTGAAAGTCATGCATTTTGTTATAGGTTGAGGCATGGAGCTGACTTCAAGTTTTTTAGGCATAAAGTGCTTTTTTCTTTTCCTTTTTTTTTTTTTTTTTTTTTACCATCTAGGAAAGGAAAGAAGACAAATGCCTAGGAAACAAAAATCACTTGAGATTTTAAGGTCTAGGAAAAAAAAAGATTTTAGGCTGTAGAAGTAAAAGTATAGAAACAAAATTATTAAAAATAGCTTGTTGGCAGACTCAGCTAAGATTTGCCACCCCCCTCTACATCATCATGGTATACGTATTGGGAATTATAATAGTCTTTTTTTTGTAATATTCTTCTCATATGGGAAACAAAAATGCATTAGAGAATTATTCTGATTGAAGAACATTATAGGACAATATTTTATTATTATTCATTTACAATAGCAATTACAGATCAAATTTATAAACATGTAGCCTGCAAAATGCCATTTGGATATAATATGGTGAAATTTAAAAACCACAAAATCCTTTGCTTTAAAAAAAATTCACAATAACTACAAACTAAGCTATGGCTTAGTGTAGACCACTGTTACCTATATGTAAAATAAAAAGAAAATGAGATTTGGGGAATCTTTATGTAATAGATTCTGTAAGCCAATTTTTATTGAAGATGGCATTTTTTTCTTTGATACAACACTCATAGTAGAACATCTATTATTATAGTAGTGGTTATTTTCCTAAATGTTGAGACTTTGGGCCAAGACTGAGAGTTTGAAGACAACTGTAAGATATTTCCTCCTCTCCAGAGATGGTACTTAATTGTGTAATTCTTTTGGTTCATTTCTACTGTATTTTCTATATCTATGTATTTATGTATATACACATTTGTAAATTATATATTTGTTTTAATTATAGTATAATTACATGTATTTAATTATATTTTTAATTTTTAGTATATATACTATAATTTTAGTTTCTTTTTCTCATGTTTTGGTACATAAATGAATACTACAATCACCCTTTGTTGAATCGCTTCCTCTTTATTGACCCACTGGTAACCCTGGGCCTTGTAATGGATGGAAAAGGGGAATGATCCTCCTTAAGTCATTTGAAGAAACCTTACAGGTTTAAGCACTCATCAACGTCACACAGCAATGTTAATTGTGCAGCCCTTTCATGGGATGCATTGTTGTATCACCTATAACTTCTAGGTTTCTACAGTTGTTCATCAACCACATCCCCACAGCCTGACATAAAGAGTCCACACCCTACAGTGTAAGGACATACAGAGACCGCAAAAAGATGAAAGAAAACCTCACATATTAGCATTGAGTATCACTCTTGGGTGGTGACAGAGAATGTGGAGACTGTTTCATATTTAGTCAGGGTGAGGCCAGGAGCAGCTTGTTATGCCTTTCAGTTAGTCAAGAAATCTTCATATAGAGAGAGGCTTTTATGAAGGGAGTGGAGTCACTGAGTGTGCGGAGAGATAATGTATCAGTCATAAGGGATGTCATCACAAAGATGGCTTCTGGAGGGCAGAGTAAGGAGGTTAGACACAGGAGGACAGGAGTAGCTTTGCTTCCAAGGAGTGGTATGCTAACAGAATAAGACTCTGGCCTGAGCTACCCCAAAGGAAGAGAGTTTAAGTAGTAAAATGACCTCAACAGGGGTGTTAAGGATCAAACCAAGAGAAGTGTACCTCCATGGGAGAGGGTCAAATGATACAACCCAGATCATAGAGTTGAAAGGAGGAAGCATTTGAGATGTGAGGGAAGATGGGGAAGGCAGTAGAAAAGACCAGAAGGTCCAGTGAAGTAGTTCTCATACCAAACAAGGAAGGGAGGAGCAGAAACTGAAAGGGAAAGAACTGTATTTAAGTTCTCCTATACAGGAGAGAGTGAGGTTGCTTTTTTGTCAGAAGGTGTGTGAACTCATGTGATTTGGGCTGTGAGGCTTCATTTCAGAAGAACTGCTAAAATGTTCCCCTGGGGGTTCAGTGTAGGCCACGAGGAACTAACTGATTGTGCCTCTAGAATCTGTAATTTACGTGACCAAACTACCTACCCCAGCCCCATAGCTGCTTTATAGCCAGAAACACATCTGAGGCCCTTCAGTCCAGTTCTAGGCCCTACGCAGCCAAGCTTTTAGGACCCAGTTCTCAAAATTATATCAACATCTTTCTGAGGCATAGCAATCACCTAATCTGCCCGCAGAATTATGTTACTGTGAAAAGCGATGTCTTAAAACCCATAAATTTGCGACGTTAGAATGAGTCGTTTTTGATATCCTTTACGAGCTAAAAAGTACTCAGGCCTGTTGACAAAGCAAAGAAATGGTGTCAAAAATAATTTTAAAACCTTTTGACCTATAAGGTTTAAAAGAATTAGGCACAGATTCTTTGCTTTAAGCCTCTTGGTGACAAGAAATATGGGACCTTGCCAGACCGTTTGATTGACATTAGCGTTTGTAGTTTCAGCTGCTAATACAGTATGCTTCTTGTATATTTTGAGTGAGTAAATATAGAAGACTATTTGTCACCTGGGTTGATGGATTACAAATAAGTGAGACAATGTGGTTAGGGTTCTGAAACATAAATGAAAAGTCAAAAATCTTATATTACTTACAAGACTGCTTATAATTTAAGATTAGTTATTCCTATTATGTTAGTAGAGATACGAGTTTTAAAATTAACACGTTACTCATTTTTTAATCATCCCTTTCCATTATATAGTCATTTGCTACAAGAATGCATCAATTAAGTGTACTGAAAACAGTGATTAGAATGAAGGACTTATTATAGATAGCTGCATTTATTTTTAAATATCATGATTCAAGTATCTTAAAATTTTTCCACTCATAAGACCTATGACTAATGACATGTTTCTCCACCCAAATAAAGCTTGTTGTTTTCAGTACCTAATTAATGTTCAAACTTGTTGTACTCACTTACGCTTAGAAGAGCGGTGTTTCTGAAAAATCTTTCTTGGTCAATAGCCCTCTAATAATATTGATTTCTCTTTGTACAACATTTTGAATGTGGTAAAGTGTTACAAGTGGTATAACATAATTTCAAAGCGATATCAGGAATGGTTCAGTAATTAATATTTTCAAAGAATCGTGCTATTCAAGATGAAAAGATTATTAAGGTGATATTACCGAGTCTTCAGACTTAGAAAAGAAAATTTCCTTTGGAAAGCACATTATCACCTTTCAAGACAAGAAGCAAAATTGGCATTTTTAGCATGCTACTCTTATCTTTATTTGCTGATAAAGAAAGAATCCAGAGTTTTTCCCAACTTGAAATGAAAGGCTGTGGTGAGGTTCACATTACCCAACCTTAGAAGAAAAAAACCATAAACGGATGGGAACAAAATAGAAACAAGAGTCTTCATATCTTATTTTAGAACATAAAAAAATACATTACTTCTCTAAACAAGATATGATGTATGAAGAATATTCATTTTCCTCTGTATAACTAATATAGTACTCTGTTGGAGTACACAAAAGTGTAAAAGTTAATGTTCTAGAACTATAGCTTCATGTCAAATACTATCATTTCAAAATAGATATTCAACTTATTTTTGAGTTGGTTATTCTTTTGACGTCCATATTTAAAGATCATTCATGTTAAATAGGAGTAAACACACCCTTTTAAATTCAAGTCATGCAACTTGTGGTTTGATTTAAAAGAACTATAGATAGAATCAGATATCATTTTCCCTGAATTTCTCTCATGATGTATTTGTACTTCTATAATGAAATAATCACTATTTTAAAAACCAGTACCAAATAATTTAGAACTTGACACCAATAATACATAGTTGGTGAAATAAAACAGTTGAGAATTCTTTAATGTGATTTTATTCTTTCTTGATAAATTATTCTTATGTGCTATAAAAATTCTTTTATATTCTTGTCCTACATGCATAGCACCATAACCCAGACAAGGATACTTAATTGCTACATTACTTGAATATCAGTTTGGTTCCTTACCTATTCAGAGAAATGCTAGACTAGTTTACAAGTTTAAGCAGGATGGCTAAAATTAAATGTACTATACATCTTGTTAATTGTTGGATCCAGAAACTATGTGTTATATACTGGGATTTCAGACAAATGAGGGCAAACCAGCAAAACTAGTATAGCTCGATAAAAATTTATTATCTGATTTTCAAGAAAAATTCACTCCTTGGATGTTAGAGTTTTAAATATATTACAGTCCAGTCTCCTCATTTCACAGATGAAGAAATGGAAGTGTGAGGTAAGAAAGTGTTACAGTAAAGGTCATGTAATGGTGAGGCGAGTGACAGGACCCCAAACAGTGCTGTTTTTCCCACATGTGGGGGGTGCAGTTACTAATGGACCAGGATAATTTAACCCAGCTTTTCTTGGGACTCTGTAGTTAAGATTCCTGATTCACTTCACAGAAATACTACACTCCATGATGTTTACAGTTATTATTTTTGGGGATACATTTAACAAAAATAAAAAGGACAACAACAAAGAAAAATAAACTTTTAATTGAAAGGGCACAAATCATAGTTCTTTAACTGACACAGAATTATGGACGCCAAAACCACCTCAGTCTTTGTTCTTGACACATTGATGGTATAGAAAGTGGAGGGAGTTATGGGACATTTCCAGCTGCATTGACTCTGCAATCTTTAAGGAGATTATAGTAGAAAATATTTCTCCCCTTATCTTTGCCCATAGAGGATGCCTTTAAGAAGACAAGAATCGACGATGTCTCATATTTGTATAGAGCTGATTGTCTAAATAATTTGAAGGTAGTTAAACATCATTTAATTTAATGGTTTCCAATAATTTGACACAACTCTTCTGAGAAATAATACCAACAGCCAGACCTTTCCAGGGGTAAAAGCCTATAGAATGGACTTTTCTAGCTGAGGTAAAGATTTAACCATTTAGGAATCAAGAAATAAAGCACAAAACCAATTACATGAGGCATAAATCAAAGCCTGCGTGGCCAGTGAGGAAAACCCTGTTGTTAGTACCAGTTATTGTTAGTGCTTCTTGAAAACAGGGATGGAAATTCTCATTGATTCACTCCTGGGTTTTGGGGTTTGTTTCTGTGGTTTTTTGGGGGACTTGAAGTAGGTATGTTATTAAAAAAATAATAAATATTACAATATTAAAATTATAATTATTACAATATTAACATATTGTGAAATGTAAAATATACAAATGTAAATAATTATAATTTTAATATAGAATCTTAAAAAATATTGTCAGAAAGGGTTATTAATTAGGAGATAGTGGTAAATCTAGGAGTCAGCCTATGATTCTAGATTTTTAGTTTATTATTCCCTTTCATTAAGTTCCAGGTTTAGGTGCATTTTATGAGACACACAGAAATAAGGAGGCATTTCCAGGTCTGGAGTCTGAGGAAAATGAGAAGACATATGGAATGTTAATAAAGTTATGAACAAGAATTTCAAAAAGTCAGCAAGAGCTCTGATGTTAAATTCATTGAGGCCACTGATATATATCATTATTAATGACAAACTCAGTTATGAAAACTGCTTTTATATGTGAAGACAACTGTCACAAATTTTCAGGCAATTTTTGAAAATATAGTTGTGTGGAGTTTCCCATGTCTGATATTTTAGTTTTTCGTTTGAGAATTATTTTAAAAGAACATAGGACAATTCAATTATTGGACTGGTATTCAGACTACCGGACTCACTTAATATTCTTCTTGCAAAATCTAAATCCAGAAGAACAAGATTCATTCGATTTCTAATAGGAGCTTAGAAAATCATGCTAATATTAGTGAAAAAAAATCAGTTAGGTCAAAAGCAAATCAAAGTCCAAATTAAATCCGGTTTGAGCAGGCATTTATTTATTGCTTTTGGTATGTATAATTAAATGTGATAATTTATGCCAATTAATTGAAGCAGTCTGACATATGAGCCAATAGTACATGTACTCAATTTTATGTGAGAAATTCAGGGTTTTACAGACTAGCAAACTAAGACTTAGTAGGAAATACACCATTAAACAAGTATTCTTTGTGGAAGGAACATTTACACTAGTACGTGAAAATCTAGTTGATTGCTGACTAGAAAGTCAAGTTGACTATGGTTGGTTTTAATATATCTTTGTCCTGGGTAATGTGCTGTATAAATGACTACTGTATTTTATTAAGATTTTATTTATCTATTTGAGAGAGAGAGAGTGCAAAGAGGGAGAGAGAGAAGCAGAGTCCCTGCTGAGCAGAGAACCTGATGTGGGACTTGATCCCAGGGCCCTGAGATCATGACCTGAGCCGAAGGCAGATGCCTAACCGACTAAGACACTTAGGCGCCCCTAAATTTTAGATACAATTCATTTACATTTATCAAATATCCACAGTGTGAAAGTGCCTCACAGAAACCACTTTTATTTAAACCTCAAAGAACAGCTCTGGGAAAAAACCAATTTTATTCCAAGCTACATTTTCAGGTTGAGAAAATTAAAGCAAAAATCATTAAGTAACTTTTCTAAGGTCTAAGATGGTCTTCAAAGCTGGCATTGGATACCCCTATCTGTCTTCTACTCCATCCCCCAGTGCTTCAACCCGCTTCTCTGTGACTTAATGAAGGAAACATTGCAGACTTTATACAGAGCTCCCAGTGATGCTTTGATTAATGAATTCTCCGGGAACAAAATTCTTTCATAACGATAACATGTTTTTAAAAATGCCCCTTGAATTTTTTGAGATGTGATGGCAGAAACTGCAGCTGTGTATGACCAAAATACCTCACTGCATGGTTTCTATTTGCCTTTTGCCCAGCTGAAGAGAAACAGGGCCAACACTGAATGGACCTCCGAGCCTTTTGAAAGCTATTTACCTCTTTTATGCCACGGCATATTACCAGTTAGTTAGCTACTGTGAATTCATTTTTTTTTTTTTTTAAAGATCTGTGGCTTTATTATCTCCTGTTTTAACCTTTTCCCATACTTCCCTCCCCTGTCCTTTAAGCTCCCAGTCAGGCAGACTCTTACAGCTTAATCAGGGAGGAATCCGCTACCAGGCAATTGAATTTATCGACTGAGAGACAATGGCATTTCATTTTGAAGATGGTTTTTGGTGTTGCCTCAGCCAGTATTTGCATGTTCAAATCCTGGTCAGTGTACGGCAGATTCATTGTTAAACTTATGAAAAGTCATATCCCTGAACACCACCTAGATATTTTAAGTCACTGTATTTTTAATGATCACCCTAGGGCACTGCACTCAAAGAAACCTTGCCTCTTGCTGGGAAGACCTTTTCTTTGTGAACGGAATGTAGGGATCAGTGAGGAAGCCTGGTGGAGATAGTTACATCCCAAGAATCATGATTTTATATGCTTTCCAGGCCCAAATGTTTGCTGTTATTCTTCTTTGATTAATTTATGGAATGAATTTATTCGGTCACTTATTTATTTATAATTTCCTGGCAACAATGGATTAAGAAGCAGCCTTTGCTCATAAAGGGCTCACAGTCTAACGGGGAGACATATCTATCATTCATATAAATAGTATCTGCCTTAGACCCAGGCAAGAGGGACTCCAGCCAAAGCCTGTGTGTTTTAGAAAGCCGCACTCCAGTCTCTGCTTTGTCTATGCCCCTTCCCGTAGGTTAGGGAGTTTGGAGAGCCAAGGGAATGTAATCAACCAGAGTCTGTCTCGCTGTCTAGACCATGCGTTGGACTTGAAGTTCTTTGCACTGTTCTAGTAGCCTGACTACCATTCCAGGACTCTGACCGCTGCTACACATAAGCACACCTTGGCCTGAGGGACGGTCCTGCAGTATCTGCTTGCAGTATAGTAGATGGGGCTGGGATGGGGCTGGACTGTCCACATGTGTGTATGTGAAGCTATGACAGTTTGGAAAGAAGTCTGAGGAGAGATGTGATGAGGAAGGAAGTCTGTGTGGTACTGGGGCTCGGGCCCTCTCTCCCACTGCGTCAGGTTCTGGCTTAGAACTGCAAGGAGTTCCAGAATTCCAACCTTGAACTCAACTATCATGAAGATATATTTCTCAGGGCAGAAGGAGAGAATATATTTTAACGGCTTGTCAGCTTGGTTTGTAACTTTTAAATATTAGGCTATGTAACAAATGGGCTTCTTTATGCATTTTTTTGCCCTGGGACAAATAAATTTGTATATTTCGAGAGAACTACACTTGGACTTAAGAGAGTCCTGAGAAGTGGAGTAATCCAGTGTGGGTGAGTCAGGTGACACTGGAGCGAGATGTTGAACCATAAACAGAAATTATTTAGGCAAGATGGATGGATGGAGGCCGTCCAGGGCCTGGAATGGATAAGTGCCTTTAGTACAGGAACAACAGCAAAAAGGCAGCACACTGGATGGCATGTGTTTGAAACATTGTTTAGCTTGCTGGAACTTAAGGCGAAGTAGAGCAGAGTTTATTGGAAATCTAGTAAAGTTTGGTCTTCAGGTTCCTTCACTTGAGCAGTCCCCGATGAATTCTAAGGCTTGCTGGAAATTGTGGAGGTTTTAGGTGGAAAGGTTGGCTAAGCTGTAATCCGGAACAATTTCTAGGTAAACATTTCTGCTTCGCTGCTTAGCAAGATCTCCAAGAACTGACCTACAGGTCCAGGTTTCACCATTTGTTGTGATTTCTTTTTTCATTTGAAATAAATATTTACTGTTGTCTTTAATTTTGAATTCTTTTGCTTAAAGAAGTTTCCTTCTCCAAGTTATAGGGACCTCAGGCCCCACCAAAGCTGGATCTGCCCTTGAGTTCAGTATGTTTTGGAGAGATGAGGTAGAATAAGTTGCAGAGAATGAGCCTTGGTTCTTTGAAGGCCGTGTGAGCCACACAGGACTTTTAGGTAGGGAAGTGGTCTGGGTATTTCCATATTAGCTATTTTCCAGATGATGGGCCACTTGGAGACAATGATTAGATTGGAGATTTGGTAATCCCACTGAATCAGGATGTATTTCTACACCAGGGCAGTGGAGGAAAAAAATATTTATTGAATAAAATTAACATAATTTGTGTTTGACTAGAAATGTATAGTGAAAGAGTCAAAGATGAAGTTGAAGTTTTCAATTTAGGGGTCTTAATGGATGTAGCACTGGTTTGGGAAGAAAAAATACATTCAGTTTTAAAACCGTGAGTTTACATCTGCATAGGATATACGGGGGGAGATCTTTAGCAGCCAATTAAATATGTGATTCCAAAGCTTGGGGAAGATAGCTGGATTGACTGGGGATATTTGTCAGTTTTTGTTGTGTGTGTGTACTGACATACACATACACCACTCTTACGTACTTTTGTATATTTACCCTTAAGCATACATGCATATCTTCATGAGTACAAATCCATATTTAGGGGATGATCAGCACTAGTTGAAAGCACCAGCATGAGACCAATCAGTGAAAGCATTTAAAATGAATTCACTAGTGAGCTGATGACAGGACATTGAAGAACACATATGTTTCAATGGTGGCCAGAGGAAAAGAAGAACAAGAGAGAGAGAGAGAGAGAGAGAGAGAAAAGAGGTTACTCAAAATCTTAGAAATGACAGAAGGGCAGGGGATAATTGATAGTGTCAATTATGCAATGATATTGAAGAGTGTCCACTGATTTGGCCGCTAAGGAAGTCACTGAAGATTTTCTGGAGTGAGGCTTAAGTGAGGACAAAAGTCCCTGAAAATGGGTTGAGAAGTGACTTGAAAATGAGGAATAGGGACTATACTTTTCAAAGTATGCTTCCTCTTAAAAGTTAAGTTGCAAAGATGAGAAGGAGATTAGACTATATTTTCAATGGCATGAGAATTGAGTGAGTGACATCTACCTATCTGTTCATCTATTACCCATTGATCATCTATCAATCTATCTATTATCTATCTATCTACCTACCTATCTATCCATCTATCTGTCTCTCATCTACCTATCTTCAAATTGAGAAAGACTTGTACTGCTTATGATGGCTCATAAAGTAAGATCTCAAGGAAATTGGGTGGCAAGTGTGATTCAAGGATGTTGGTGGGACTCATTATGGGCTGTACCTGGAGGAAGTGAGCTGAAGATTGGTGATGATTACAGTCAAGTAGAAGTGTTGGTAGCTGGTGTTTCAGACTTTGGTGAGGTGAGAGATTATGAATGCAGTGAGTGGCAACAAGTCACTGTGGTGTGGTGTCTTTAGAGATGCTCATGTCTCTGGACAGATATCATTGATTTGAGTTTGATGTTTTGCTGGGAGACACAACAGGAATTCACGGGTGCAAGAAATGGAGTGCTCTGGAGATAAGAGAGTAGTTCATCACCCATGAACAATGGGGCTTGGGGTTGGGCAGATCAGAGAGAGAAATAAGAAGGTAGACAGTCTCGGAGGAAGATGGGAGGGCTTTTATGAAGTTAGCAGAGAAGTGTCAGTGAGTGGCAACAAGTCACTGTGGTGTGGTGTCTTTAGAGATGCTCTTTAGAGATGCTCACCCAGGGAGGGCACCTGGGTGGCTCAGTGGATCAAGCATCAGACTCTTGATTTTGGCTCAGGTCATGGTTTCAGGGTGGTGAGATGGAACCCTGCATCTGGCTGCCCACTGGGCTTGGAGCCTGCTTAAGATTCTCTCTCTCCTTCACCCTCTGCCTCTCCCCACCCATGTCTCTCTCTCTCTTTCAAAAAATAAGAAAGAAAGTAAATAATAAAAATAATAAAAATAAATATAAAAGAGAGGAGAGGAAGTTGAGAAGTAGAGCATTGTGGTTAGAGAGGGTTATTAGAGTTTTAAGCCACAGGGGCAAAATGGGGTGAGTTGATAACAGGGTTGAGAATCAAGGGGAAGTTTTTGAAGTATAGCTAAAGTTGGCTGACAGTGAAAATTTTTCAGTTTCAAAGGCCTAGGACTTCAAACAGGGAATCAAAACTTTTGGACTTCCTAAGATAAAATTTTGAAAAAGAAAGAATTTAAAAATGAGAGAGGAGAGCTCATTAGTTTCCTTTTATTTTAAGTCATTACCCTTATTATCAATCTAATACATTATTTTAACAATTCAATTAATTAAGATAATAATTAATAATTACTTAACAATTATCTAATAGCACTACTTGTTCAGTGAGTTAATGAATTATTTATTCAATAAGCCAAAATAATTAATTTATTATCATTCACTTGTTAATATTGGATGTCAATGATAATATTGATCTCTTAGAGTGTCTTAAGGCTGCTTGTTTTACTTTTAGTGTATGGGCTGGCAACAGGGAGGGATTTAGAATTAGAAGACCTGATTTAATTCCCATTTCATTACCAGCTAGCCTGTGTAACCTTGAGCGAGTCACCTCTACCATGTAGGACTCAGTTTCTTAATCCACCGAAAGGGAAAACGTCTCTCCTTAGGGGGAGGGTGGCCAAATACATGTACAGATGCATTTTCTGGTAAATGACCCAAGTGGCAGGCAAGACATAATTGATGGGGTTGTTTCATTTCTTGAGGATGTTGAAAATCGCAAAGCTCTGGTGTTCTCTCTAAGCTGGAATTGCAGCATGCTTCGTAGCATTCGTTTGGCTTGTTGATTAAGCAGTGAACTTACATTCATGTATTCAACAAAAATCTGTTGCAAAAAAAAACGTAGTAGGGGCGCCTGGGTGGCTAAGTGGGTTAAGCCTCTGCCTTTGGCTTGGGTCATGATCTCAGGGTCCTGCGATCGAGTCCCATGTTGGGCTCTCTGCTCAGTGGGGAGCCTGCTTCCCTCTCTCTCTCTGCCTGCCTCTCTGCCTACTTGTGATGTCTCTCTGTCAAATAAATAAAATCTTAAAAAAAAAAAACTTAGTAAACTATTCATTTATTGTGTGCATAAACATATAAAAAACACTTTAGATCTCTGCTTAAAGATTTTTTTGAAGTTCACAGCTGGAAACATTTTAAGACTGGTTATATCTTTGAATATATCTTTTTAGAGAATAAGCTGAGGTATTAAAAAAAAGTGATCCTGTATCATAAATAGGCCATTCCCGTGCTAGGTTTGCTTTCTCTTACATGATTAAGCTACTAATCAGCAGAGCGATTATTAATTAATTAGTGAATTAATAAAGTATCTGTAAATTTTCAATTTGTCAGAAGAAGCTTAAGAAGCTTCCTACATTTCTGTGATATCCCTTTGCAGCAGGAAAGAACTCTCTTTCCTCTTTAGTCTTCAAGAGGATGTCAAGAAAGTGTGCACTAAGAAAAGGAAAATTAAAAAGGGCAACTAGAACTTTCTCTTTCTTGGTGGATGGTCAATAGAGTCATAAGGGGCAAAGGGAGACCTGTTCTGAACATGTGTTAGACAGTCCGGTAGGCACAGCATATGTCATCTTTCCACAGCCCACTCAAGTGTGTACACACGTCCCCATTAGATGAGGACATTTGTAAGTAAGTAGCTGAAGGGATCTAAGCCCACTGATGGTAGAAGAAAAAACTGTGAACTTTTACACCAGGTGGAGATGCAGAAACTGGAAAATAAGCTTGTGATAGACAAGTTTACGTACTTTATGATGTTTTGAGATCATCACTAGTAGATGAGCAAAGTCTTAAATGATTAAATGATAGAGATGAGATTCAGACCCCAGTTCAGTTGTTGAATAGCTGTATGATCTTGGACAGGTGACCAATGACCCTGTACCTGAATTTCCTCACCTGTAAGCAGGGCTCGAATGATTTCCTGCAAAGAACTGTGTGAGGACAGGAGGGCCAAATAAAATGGTGTGAAAAAAAGCAGGTATAGCAGATGAGAAAATCTGATTCTAAAATTTATTTTAAACTATGATACACTGTTGCTAAGCTTAACTCCATCTCAGGTTTATTGTGCATGTATGCATTTATGTATTTATTTTTGATTTTTAGAAAGGGGATCATCTATTGGTAAGGTTTTTCAAGGACTCAGAGCACATCTTCTGGGAAAACTTCTTGACCTCTGGGCTCATGAAGCAACTATGCTTACCAGGTTGATCCTAATTACAAGGAAACCATTTATAAGGAAATAAGTATTCTTAGCGGTGTTCAACTTTTCAACATGCAAATTTAATTTGGTAGAAAACAGTAACAGCATATAATCAATGTTAACGGGAATCCAATATATAAACAAATGGAGGCCGTCACTGGATTTTAATGAGACCGGGAAGACAAAGCCTGTCCCCAGCAGCCTCCTCGCTGTTACATTGCCACATCCCGACACTATGCACAATTTTATGGTTTTTATATCATGCAGTCTTTTGGAATCATGATTGCACTTTTCCATGAAATGCCTCAATTCCCCAGAGGAAAACAGCAGTTGTTTTAAGAAAAAGCAAATAACGTAACATTTTACCAGCTGGAGATAAAATAAACACAAAAGATTCTTGTTCCCTGGAATGAATGAAATACCACGTGGGCGACAACATTAAATTCGTTGTTTAATATTAATGGTAAGCTTAGGTATGTAAAGCAAGACCTATTATTCCTACACGAATGCATCAGAATCCAGACATAAGTGAATCTTAAAAGGAGAGGAATTTGGTTCATTTTCCATAAGCACCCAGAAATTCAGATGCTTATTTAAAGCTTATCTGAGCTACCTAAACACAGTTAAGTCTGCAGATCTTAGCAGAGCAGAATTGCTTGCGAGATTGTCAGCGTTTGTGCTGCTGATGCAGACACAAATCTTGAGAAAGGAGGCTTTTACTGGTGTGCTATGTTATTTCTACACCTTCCTGTTATTGTCAAACTAAAAGAAAAATAAAATCCTTTATCTGACTCAGGATTTGAGAGTTTGCTCCTAGTTTCCCAAAATGGTAATTAGTTCATAGTGACAGTGAATTGTTGCCCTTAGATTTCTTTGAGAAATATTCAACACTTTGTTCTAGAAAGGTAATTGTGCACATCAGTGCAAAGGAGCAGAGTCCTAACAGGGTCACCAGGATATGTTTTTATCATTTGAGAAGGTGAGTTAGAAAGTTAAATGACTGATTATACTCACTCCCGCTTGCTGTTCTCCACTTCCTAGTGAGTTTCTTTGCAATGCAACTGGACACATTAGCACAGCAGGAGGGCCTATTTAGAACAACTTTGTAAGGTTCAGAAAAGAGCAACAGACCTCCAAATCAAACTAAAAAGTTACCATTTCCAAGCAAAAATGACCCTCTCAAAGTCCTCTCTCAAATCTCTTCTTCTTAGATAATCAAGTCTGCTCACATCCGAAGCGTTATTTTATTTATGCCAGAGGTGAGGAACTTCTGGAATGGGCATGGAACAAGGAAAGGAGGAACATTAGATGAGTTGATTTGTTTCATATTGGGCATGGGGTTGAGCTTCTAGGCACTATAAGGATAGTATACCAGGCCTCCTATCTTTTCAGAAGCCTATTAATTGTTTGGCATCTTATTAAAAAAAAAAAAAAAAAAAAACTTTATTCGATCCTAAATGGGAAGATAAGTTGTAAAATTGAGATTAATATTTAATAAAGTATCTGCTTTCATTAATTTTTAGTTTTATTATTTAAAAAATTCTTACACTTGAAAACATTTCATAGGTGTCATTTTTTTCCTCTTTTGAAGAAACCTGAAATATGCATGGTAATTGCTGAGAAATCATAGCCAGCTGTGACTGAAATTACTTTTCTGTAACTAGATAGTATCAAAACTCAGATTATAACAATATTATAACAATCTTAAAGTATATTTATAGAAAAATTATATATTTTTTGAGCTTGAGGCATCATTTTAATATGCTTGCTATAATATGGCAATGGGTCTCCAAAAATAAGAGGGCTGAAGGCTCGGGAAGGTTTTGATTTGGAAAGATATGGAGGGGTCCTGAGTTGAGAAGGGACGTTCTAGATGCATGGAAATGTACTGGGCAAAGTTTGTTTGAATGTTTATGTACTGGGCAACTCCAAGGAACTGAATTGCTCTAGCTACAAACAACAAGCTGTGAGTGTTGGTCAGGGAAGGAGAGTATGACTCTGAGTATATCTAATTAGTGTTCAGTTTAAAGTTTGTGGCTAATGCATATTTGTTATTTCTTTTCATTTTTTTGTATAATGTTTCCATTCCTTTCTTCAGATTTGTATATACTGGTGTAAATAACTCTTCCTTGTTTATGTTATCCAATAACGATTTTTCTTAAAAGGGAACATATAGAAAGGTACACACCATTTATCTTGGAATGTCTTTAGTACCCTGAGTGTTTGCTGTTGGAAAAAGGCATGGATTGGATTAAGTCATTAGTGAATTATAAAGTCTGCAAGTTGATTAAATATGTAGTAGATGACAACGACTTTTTCTGATAGGCTAAAGCTGTCTTAAATTTGTCTGGTTGTTAGGGTCATTTTAGATTTTTATTGAAAGAAAAAATTCTCACATTTCATCTCTGATCTACTTAATCTGACTCTTCAGAGGAGAGATCTAGCAATGGAATGTTATTGGGTGATTGTTCCGACGAGGCACGTGTGATACATATGGCATTAACTCAGAATTTTCAGAGAACTTTGTTAAGTGGTCTGACGCTGGGAATGCCCATTGGTAAAATCTGTTCTGAGCTACTCTTGAAGGTGGTCAACTTTGTAAGTTAGAGCATGATGGTTTTGCATTCCAAGGCCAGTTAGTCCCCCCCCCCCCACGGCTGTGGATTATACTTCCAACCCTAATTTGTCATCTTCTACCCATGTGGAAAAGATAAATAGGAGGGAAAGCTCTAATCAACACAAATGTGGAGAGAAAACCTACTAAAGTGTAGAAACCCCAAATAATTTTAACTCAAAGCTTCTGCTGTCTTATTGAGGGCAGTTGCAATTGTCAGGCACGATGACAATGTTTTTAAGACTAGAACTTCAATTCTCAGGCGTATAGAGATTGCATTTCTCTATTACAAAATGAGATTGAAAATATTTCGGAATTCAAAATAAAAAAGTATTTGAAAATTAATTTCTTAAAAGGGAAAGAAAAAATTTTAAAACATAAAAATTATCTTCATAATGTGATTATAATTACGGGACAATATAAAGTTATATAATAAGGTCAGGACCTCTAATAAGAGAAATAGTTGTTGAGAAGGAGGAAGCAGAGGCAGGATATAAAAGAAAAAAGAAGGAAACCAATAACAGTAATTGGCTTAATTTTCCTGTTAAAAATATTTTTAAATACCAGAAAGCATCATGTTAAGTAGATATAAGGACATTGTTCTATCTCTGGATTCTGGAAAGACTTTATGAAGACCTTTATTCTTACATCTGTCACTTTTGGTGTAGTTATTTATATATCCTCCTTATCAAGCTTCTTCATCTCCTTAAGAATTATGTTTTTAAAAATTCTTTTATCTCCAGATATTAACATTAGTTATTATATGGCAATAGCACAATAATCTGATAAATAATTGACAGATTAGATGAAAGATAACAGGGTTCTTCTCTACAAGGCTACTCAGCAGAGACCCAGCTAGAAGAATCATTGTTCTGCATTACCAAAGTTAGCTCTATTATTTTCAAGTTGTGGGCAATTAATAGTTCAGAACCGTAATTTTTTTCCCAGACCAAATTCTGAATTTATTCATAATGTATACCAGTTATTCTAAAATTATTTAAGGGAATCAACATTGGGTTTTTACACATAGGAGAAGCTGAGGGTCATCAAAAAGTATTAGGGGATATTGGAATTAAAGAGACCTCAGAAACAGTGTAGCTTCCGATTTTATATTTGTACAAAGAAGTTCTCCAACTCTGTTTGGAGGCCTCCAGTTCCTTGGAGCTAAATCCACTGAATGCCTAGAACACTTTATTGTAAAGAGTTTCCTGCTTTTGAATGGAAATATCTCCTTTTCTATCTAAAAGTTATTGTTCTACTATGTAGTAATTTATAGAGCAAGCCTAAGCCCTCTTCTACATTGACAACCTTGTAAATATTTAAGAAAGTGTCTGTATGCCGGCAAGTTTTCTCATTTTCACATTTTTCTGTATGAGAAAAACATATTGTTTAAAGGAAGATTTACCTGCATATGCGGTGTTCTTTGCTGTGGTTAGTGTCGTAAAGAACAGATTAAGAAAGCCAGCAGAGATCCAGGAGTAGTTTAAGATTTTTATTTATTTATTTATTCATGAGGGACAGAGACAGAGAGAGGCAGAGGCAGAGGAGCCCAAAGCAGGATTCAATCCCAGGACTCCGGGATCACAACCTGAGCTGAAGTCAGATGCCCAACCAACTGAGCCACCCAGGCACCCCATCCAGAGTCGTTTAGAGGAAGCTCCCTATGTCACAACCAACTCAGGAACGTGGGGGAAAGAGGATCACAATAAATATTATTTATTTGTATATTTGCTGCATATTCTCATGTGCAGACATGTGCTATTAATATTTCCAGAACTTTAAAAATAAGAAATATTTCTGAAGGAAATATTTTCAAGATAAATAAATAAGAATTGTATTTATACGATAGTTATAAACATTGTGGTAAGAATCTTCTGAGGAGCATCATCAATAGATTCAAGATGATGTAAATGCACTTATGGGTAGTGATATATAGGTTAGTGGCCCATGGTTGTGGATTTGGAAATACCTGTGCCAAAATTCCAGTCTCATCATTCATTAGCTGTATAATATTTGGTACATTACCAAAGCACTCAAAACTTTAATTCCCTAAATTATAACATGGGAAAGATAAGAATACTGATATCATTATCATCATCAGGATTATTGCAAAGATTAAATGAATATAAATATGTGTGCATGTTAAAGTATATTAAATATATAGGAAGCTTACCAAGGTCCTTGGCACATGTCAGAGATGCACAGATATTAGCTATTGTGATTACCGCTGTTGCTATCATTGTCTTGGCAGTTGTACACAATGTAGTAAAAGCAGACTTTGGTGGGAGATGCAGATTGATTTCAGAGAGCTAAGAATGTCAAAGAACTAAGAATGATGCATAGTCACGGTGCCATGCTGGAGGACTCTAGTCATTATTTCAAAATCCAACCCTCCTCCCGGGTCACTGCCTCTAAAATTTCAGGAACCTCTGTGACACAGTCAATTTTACTGAAAATGACCTAGGATTAATACATAGGAATGTTAAGAAATTGGTTTTCTGAGGTTTTTCCTTCTTCATAAACGCAACATAGAAGCTGGAAAGAGTGAAGTTAGATCTTCACCAGGAAAACAAATTGATGGTTTCTCAAGAGTCAGCAAAGGTGGTGTGGTCTTTGTCTGGCCCCTTCCTGACTTACTCAGAAACTCCACTGGCCTTGGGCAGGTCACGTTCAGCTTTGATTCATGGCAAGAAAGCTCACAGACGACTTTTTATTTTTATTTATTTGTTTTTAAAGATCTTATTTATTTGAGAGAGAGATAGAGACAGAGAACATGAGCAGGGGGAGGGGCAGAAAGAGAGGGATAAGCAGATTCCCCTCTGAGAGGGAACCTGAAACGGGGCTCCATCCCAGGACCCTGAGATCATGATCTGAGCAGAAGGCAGATGCTTAACCAACTGAGCCACCCAGGCACCCCAGCAGAAGACCTTTTTACATTCCAAAGCTGAATACCAGTGTACACTTTGCACAAATGAAGCTCGGGTGAACTGGTTTTTACTAAATACTTAATCAAGGCCTTCTGTCTGGTCCTGGTATTTAGAAGTGGAAAGCATGAGGGGAGGTTAGTTTTGTAATTCTATAACAGACAAATATTTGTGCCTCTTCTTATCCTAAGTTTTGGTGACTGACCTAACTTCTATTTGACTTTTCCCCTCCATTTTTATATACTGCTTCAGATAGGTTACAATCAAATGCTTTGGGCCGTCTCCTTGGATCCATTTTATACTCATTATGTGCTCTCTCTCACAGAAGCCAAACTTGTTTCCAGGTTTTGGGATGGGTGGGGTAGCTTGGTGGTGGTGTTGGTAGTAGTAATCTCATTGTTAACTCTTTTCTACCACCCATAGACAACTCTGACAAATGTATAATTGTATATTAAATATAATTCAATGTCAAATTGGTGTGCAACTTCTTCTGGGATTGAATGGGCAAATCAGAGAAGAAATGCGTCAAAAGAAAATCTAAAAATAACATCTAATTGTAGTCTTCCTTAGCAAAGGCTGTGGCAAGCATAAGTCATTCCACACTGACTGTATCAGGGTAAGGATTACTTTCCACATAGATTGAGTTTTGGGGTTGATAGGATTTATATTAGTTCTATCTCAAATTTTTTGTGGAGTAGGATAGAGAACTTAAGTAAAAACAACGTACACGTATAGTTACTTCAACAGCTTCTGTTAACAATCGCTATGCATGCCTTTTCATGCTAATGAAACCAAGGGAGAAGCATCTGGTGCTGGTCAAGTACTCCATTTGGGTCCAACTAGGATGCAGGTACCGTGACGAAATTGTTAACAGATTGGTCATTAAATGCAGGTCAAATTTCCTTTTCATGTTTGAGCCGGGCCTGGAAAATAAAAGAGAAGGCAATAGCCTGTTGAATTACTAAGTGTGTACCATGGCAAATATGTAAGGCATTTCACGTTGTAAACTTGGATGGTCTTGTCTGTGCCATCCTTCAACATATAAATTTCAGTTTTAGTGACTTGAATTTAAATAATAACTATGTTGTGAATGTAATGAGTGCTCTGTACTTAATCACTTCTCATAATAAAAACACTTCAAGTAGGATTAAGGGCCCCACATTGAGAGAGGTCCATTATTAACAAGTTTTCACACTGCTCAAATACACCTAGAACATATTTCACGTCTCCCTAGAAACTTCAGCCATGAAATAAGTTATATCGACAACAGAGGTTGCTGGATTTTGACTATAAATGCAGTGATTCACCTATTAAATACACCACATAATGCAAAAATATTGTTTTGCAAATCCAAATTTTGACTCCACTTTCTTCTTTTTTTTTTTTTTTAAAGATTTTATTTATTTATTTGATAGAGAGAGATCACAAGTAGGCAGAGAGGCAGGCAGAGAGAGAGGAGGAAGCAGGCTCCCTGAGGAGCAGAGAGCCCGATGCAGGGCTTGATCCTAGGACCCTGGGATCATGAACTGAGGCAGAGGCTTTAACCTGCTGAACCACCCAGGCACCCCTCCACTTTCTTTTCTAGACAGATGCTGTTCAGTGTTTGTGAAGTCAAACTTTTGGCTTTTAGCATATCCCTTTCTCTCCTAGAAAATGTATAAACTTTTAACAAATAATAAAACATAAAGCTGTCCATCATTTCTGAATATCGTTTATCTCTTTGTTTCATGGAGCCTCATAAGAAAACAGAGTTGCAAGACAACTGAAAATTTTCTTCAAGTGACAAGCTCTCAAAATCCAGAACTCTTTCCTTGTGGCTTGTGTAGCATACAGTTCCTTCTTTCAAATCATCCATATGCTCAGGTGGGTGGGGTTGATGTTATTGAAGCCACTTTTTTAATCAAAAAAAATTTTTTTTTGTTGACTGCCGGTTATATTCATTTGCGGAAATATTTGTCTGTATTTTTCTTTAAAAAAAAACATTCCTAGGGGATCAAAGATGAGATAGAGTAAAATTTGTATGTGAAATGAGGCAGTATTCTGCTGGAAAAATTAGTGTGTGTGTGTGCACATGTAGCAGCTCTTACAGATCTAAAAAGGGATAGATTTGTGTTTTAAGAAAGATGGCTAGCAGGTATGAGGGCCGCAAGAGTTACTATTTGTTGAGTGTTTTTCATTTTAAAAAATAATGTCATATGTAGTCTCTTTCATCTTCAATAATCTTGTGAAGTTGATTTCATTTTCTCTTTACAGATAATGAAACAATAACTCAGAGAAATTGAACAACCTCCTGTGTGTGTGTGTGTGTGTGTGTGTGTGTCTTAAAGCGTGCAACAGGGATGCCTGGGTGGCTCAGTCGGTTAAGCGTCTGACTCTCGATTTTGACTCCAGTCATGATCTCAGGGTCTGAGATCCAGCCCTGCATTGGACTCCATACTTAGCAGGGAGACTGCTTGAGGTTCTCTCACTCCCTCTCCCTGACCTCTTTCCTCTCTAAAAATCAGTTAATCAATCATACAATAAATAGTATTTAAGCATTTTTCTATCTCTTCTAGTTAATTCTATGCATACTTCTACCTTAACTCTTTAAGTTGAGTTTAGGCCACCAAATAATTACTTTGTTTTCTTATAAACACTTACTGGTCAAAAGACTTCCACAAGATGGCGGTGCAGGAAGATCCTGAACTTACCTCCTCCCATGGACAGACCAGATCTACAGCTCCAGATGGATCATGTCCCTCTAAAAGAGATCTGAAAACTGCTTCTCCACAACAAACGTAAAGACCAATTTGAGATGCTGAAAGAGGTAGAGACATGGTTTCACCAAAACCCCACCCGTAGTGCATTGTCACACAAAAGGAAGGGATCTCACCAGTCTGATGCGTCTCAGAGGAGCAAGGCGTCGGTGTCTCACATTGGGTACTCCAGCCTCTAGGATCTGCACTGAATAGATGAGTCCCCACATGTCTGACTTAGAAACCAATGAGGCTGATGTCCAAGGGACCTAAAGTACTATGGAAAACCGAGACTCCCTTTTTAAAGGGCTTGCATGTGGTTTCACTTATTCCAAGACTTGGTGAGAAAACAGTTTGAAAATTTCTCACTATATTTGAGGGAGATGTATTTGCTAATCTAAGAGCATCTGCTGGAGGGGCAGGGCACAGTTGAAGCTCTCCCCAGAAAAAAGGCACGGGGGGACACCACTTTTGTGTAGAAGCCACCTTTAGGCAATAGGCTTGAGCAATGAAGATCTGAGTAAGGCAAAGGGCTCACAGTAATCAGTAGGCTGAATGCAAACAGCCTCATTAGGCAACCCACCTCAAAATATCTATAGGCCCTAGCTGACCAATGGACTACTTACAACTGGGCATAGTCATCAAAAAAGGAAAATTCTATACATTCCCATACCTTCTCATGCCCTCCTACAACTACTGCCTCCACCCCCTACAACTGCCTCCTGACAGACAGTGTCCCTTTTGTTGTCCTGCTAGCTGTTCCCTTGTAGTGTATCCAATAAACTTCTATCTTCTTTGCTTTGCCTTGGGTTAATTTTTTCATTGTCAACACCCCTGTCCTCCACCTGATCAGGTCACACCACATTTTGCACTTTCCATCTATTCTGCTAACATAGGTGTACTAGCTTGAAGACAGACAACATCCTCCTGTTGTCTTGCCAAGACAGGCAAGGGTGAGTGGTCACTATATTACCCTTCTGCCTTTCTGAAGCCAGAGGTGTGGGTGGTTGCAACATTCCTCTGCCCCCCCACTGGCTGGGGAAGGTGGATGTGATCAGTTGCTCCTGCTCCCAGCCTAGAGCCACTGTATGTACACACACAAGGCACTCTCATCTTGCATTCCTGAAGCCCAAGGGTACACCAAGTCAAGACATTTCCCCACTGCCTTTCTGAAGCTGGGTAACACACTTGTCCTCCACACTCTATAGCTCCCTAACTAAAGTCAGTGGGCATGTGCAGTCTATACAGGAGAATAACTTGGCTGTGATAGCCCAGGGGCTGGTCTTCCTGAGTTCCATGGGAATGTAGCAATCAGAAAGACAGTTTTTGGCAGGCGCTAACACCGAGGGAATTGCACAGAAGGCAGCCTGAAACACACCTCCAGCTCTTCTGTGGAAAAAAAAAAAAAAAAAAAAAAAAAAGCCTATTTATTTAGCCTTGAACTTCACCCTGAGAGGCAATCTTCAGGTTTCCCACACATCTGAGGTTAAGGAGGCACTCCCAGCGAATGTATCCTTACACACCTTTTTGGCCTCACTATAGCTTGACAAGACCTCCCAGAAATGAGTTTATACACTCATCTGGAGCCCTGAGTTTTGCAGCTTCACCCAGGGGACACCTCTAGATCTCCTGTTCTGGAGGCCAGCAGAGGTTATAATTGTGGCCCCACAGGACTGTGTATATTTGTGTACTTTAAAAGCTGCTGCCTGAAGGTCTGGCTTCCAATCAGTCTAAAACTAAGTGTTGAGTGAGATCACACCCTTTGTAACACTGACAGGTCCTGGCACATCCTCAACAATAAGGATGTATGGAGATCAATCAGGCAGTTTAGATAATCACAAAGGTTCGAGAGACCACCAAAAGGTAAGGCAAGGTGGAGTGATTTTCATTACCTATACAAAGCCGCTCCTTCAAGACAGCGATGTAGCTGTTTCACCTAATATATAGAAACACACACAAAAAGTCAAACAAAGATGATAAGACAGAGAAATATATTCCAAATGAAAGAATAAGACAAAATTTAAGGAAAAGACCATAATGATATGGAGATAATAATCTCTCTGATAACTAATTCAAAGAATTGGTAAAAAAAAAAAATGCTCATCAAACTCAGGAGAAGAAAAATTGCTCATCGAACATGGGAGAACTTCAACCAAGAGATAGAAAACATAAGTACCAAACAAACATCACAGAGCTGAGAATACAGTGACTGAACTGAAAAATACACCAGAGGATTTCAACAGCAGACTAGATGAAGGAGAAGAATGATCAATGGGCTGGAAGACAAAGCAATGGGACTCAACTAGACAAAGCAGAAAAAAAAAAAAGAAATTTAAAATATGAAAATAACTTAAGGGACATTTGGGATAACATCAAGTGAAATAACATTTACATTATAGGGGTTCTACAAGGAGAAGAGGAAGAAGAAGGGACCAAAAGCTTATTTGAAGAAATAACATCTGAAACTTTCCTGATCTAGGGAAAACATAGACATCCAAGTCTCAGAAGCTCAGAAAGTTCCAAGTACAATAAACCCAAAGAAAGCTACAACAAGATGCATTGTAATGGAAAAGTAAAAAGTTAAAGAAAGAATCTTAAGAGAAGCAAGAGAAAAACAAATTTTAACCTACAAGAGAAACCCCATAATGCTATCAGCAGATTTCTCAGCAGAAATTTTTCAGAAGGGAGTGGCTTGACAAATTTAAAAGTACTGAAAGGAAAAACTTCCAACCAAGGATATTCTAGGATACAAATTGTATAACAAAGGAGCCAAGATTATACAATGAGTATAAATAGTCTCTTTAATAGTCTCTTTAACAAATTGTATTCAGAACTTTGGACAGCTGAAAGAGGAAACTGTACCGCCATCTTACACCATATATAAAATTTAACTCAAAATGGATTAAAGACTTGAATATAGGACCTGAAACCATGAAAATCCCTGAAGGAAACATAAGCAGCAAGCTCCTTGACATTGGTGTTAATAATATTCTTTTAGACCTGGTTCTAAAGACAAGGAAAACAAAATAAAATAAGCAAAACTAAATTATTGGCACTATGCCAAATTAAAAAAAAAACTTTTGCACAACAAAGAAAACCATCAACAAAATGAAAAGGCAGTACTGAATGGGAAAAGTATTTGCAAGTCATATATTTGACAAAGGGTTAATATCCAAAACATATAAAAAGCTCATATAACTCAATGACTCCCAGACAAACAATATGATTACAAAATGGGTGGAAGATCTGAATAGACATTTTCATCCAAAGAAGACATCCAGATGGCCAACAGCCACATGAAAAGATGCTCACCATCACCAATCATCAGAAAAACGCAAGTCAAAACTGGAGTGAGATATCACTTTACACCTGTCAGAATAGCTATTATCAAAAAGACAAGAAAATAACATGTGTTGGTGAGGATGTGGAGGAAAGGGACTCTGCACTTTTTTGGTGAGAATGTAAAATGATGCTATCACTAGGGAAAACACTACGGAATGTCCTAAAAAAATTAAAAATAGAAATACCATATGATCGAGAGTTCCACTACTGGGTACCTATCTAAAGAAAACAAATTAATTCAAAAAAGACATATGCATCTCTATGCTCATGGCAGCATATTTTCAATAACCAAATATGGAAACAACATGTCTATAGATGGATGGATGGCTAAAGAAGATGTGGAACAATGGAATACTATTCAGCCATGAAAAGAATGAAGTCTCATTATTTGCAATGATATGGATAAACCTGGTAGGTATTATGCTAAATGAATAGGTCAGACAGAAAAAGACAAATATTGTGTGAGTTTATTTTTATATGGGATCTAAAAAGAAAAAAAACCCAAAACCAAAACCAAACAAACAAAAACATATAAAACAGAAAAAAGCCCAGACTCACAGATTCAGAGAACAGATTGGCAGTTGCCAGAGGGGAGCAGATTTGGGGGCGGGTGGGAATGAAGAGGGTCAAGAAGTACAAAATTCCAGTTATAAAACAAGTAAGTCATAGGGATGTGATATAGTCAATAATATTGTATTAGCTCTGTACGGTGACAGATGATAACTAAACCTACAGTGGTGATGATTTCATAATTTATACAAATGTCATATTATCATGTTGTATACCTGAAACTAATATAACATAATATGTCAATTATAGCTCAATAGTAAAAGCACTTATCACTTCCTAAAATTAGTTTATTTTTTTGGTGGTTTGAAAGTAAACTTTCAAACAAAGGTTTGAAAGTAAACTGTGAAGGCAAGAAATCTGTCAGCTCTATTCAATGCCCATAGCATTTTAGCCTATAGAATAATGTCTGGCATATAGAATTTCTCAATAAATATTTATTGATTGAAAGAATAAATGAATGAGCACGAGTCGAGTGTCCTGCACTCATCCGAGTGCCCTGCACTCAAAGGGGAGTCTGAGGATGAGATAGACATGGTTCTTCTTCTCCAAATATTCACAGCTTACCTTGCAGTTCATGACCATGATTCCACTGGGAAGACTGAAGATGCTTTATGTTGAGTCCGTTATCTCTTCAACTTATAACTCTTCTTCTCTTTCTGTACCCAGCCAAGTCACCCTTATCATTAAGGTCCTTATTTAGAGAGAGAGTGTTTTATTTTGTTTCTTTTTCAGTTGCACAGTCTTCGACCCAGCAAGATTTGCTGAGCTCATACCCATGGTCTCTTGTGTTGCAGAATCTCTTTGAGTAGTGTTTTTCTCTGTCCTTTCAGATTTTGAAAAGTGGAAATGGAGACATTTACCCCAATTCCAACAATGATTTTGGCATAAGGGCCAGAGTGCTTCTGTCCTCAGGCTATCCTGCTTGCTTTCTCTGAGCCAGGTTTATGGGATTTAGGATACCCACGACACAGAGTATCATCTATGGTGAAATTCTCTGTGTTACAACATTGCACTTCTCTTCAAAATTTACGTATCTCCTAAACTACTAAAAGTTGGGTGGGGGTAGGGGACCAGGAGCCCCATGTCTGCTCTGTGTTACTCTTGGGTGTTAAAGCTGGGAAGGTCTGGTTGAGAATTTCTCTTTGCACTAAATGAGAATTGTACGTTTATATTTTTCATGTTCATGTTTATGGAAAACAAAATGTATTTTCCTGGCTGAACTGACCACTTAATGAGGATAGAATGGGCTTGAACTCTCTTAATTACAGGGTGCTTGTGGGGAAAGGCTCTCAGGCAAGCTTCTTGGGCTCACTGAACTTCTGTTTCCTCATATATAAAGTGCACATATAAGTGTACCTACTCCATACCACTGCTGGGGGGATTAAATGAGGTGATGAGGGTGATCCGACACCTCAGCATACTGCTTCAGATCTTCTTCCTGCCTCACCCTCTTCCTGTTCCAGCTGTCCAGCTGTGATCAGTCCTCTGCAGGTGCAGCAGCTGGAAGGCAATCAACTTCACATAGGCACACCTGGTCAGCGCCTCACCCTAATCTTGTTCAGGGGGTTTGCTGCCGTCCCTGGGTCTTTCCTCTTGATGCTGAGAAGGGGGAGCCACAGGACCACACTACTCAAGGCCCACCCAGGCACACCCCAGAAATGTGGGGGAAAGTAATGTGCTCTGTAGTAATCTTTGACAACTGAAAGGTGGGGACTAGGTGGAAGGGGATAATTTTTTTCTCCTTTCTCTTTTTGGAGAGACTGCCCTGAGATAGAGTTACAAAGCTTTGCTGGGCAGGGCTGGGGTGGGGAGGGAGATGCAGTAAGCTTAAGTTATCTGTTACACTTGGAGATGACCTGCCTTGTGATGCATTTTTCAATTGGCTCTCCCTCTTTCACTGCTTCATTGCCTTTGTCCCTCACTCTTACTCCCTGGTATTTTGCACTCCTTCCTAAAGTAGCAGCCCGAAAATTTTTGCCTCAGTATTTGCTTTCTGAGACCAAATATAAAACTGGCTCAAAAAGTGCTAAATGTTTGTCATGATTATTATAAGCAAAGACAAATGCATTAGTGATTGCTAGTGTCAATGAAAATGGGTACAGGTAGACTTTTGTTTAACCAGATAATGTTCATTTTTCAAACTCTATGATCAGTTTCAGGAGACAATATACAATTTCAGGAAGAACTTATTGAAGACTAACTACCTGAAGAAAAGTTATGTCTAACAAAAAAGCTTTTGGTGGCATCTTAGTGACTTACATTTGACCTCTGCTATTTTTCTACAAAGTAGGTCAGAAACCATTATTCACCATGGTCACAGTTTTCCAAAGACTCCATGAGAGTAAAAATATTTTTCTTGAAGCAACTTCAGTGGACTGTTCCCCTTCCCCCCAACCAAATTAACTTTCTGTATTAGAGTGACATGTACATTTATGCATGAACTACCAAAGCGTGGAACCAAGAAAATTCATGGTCACTAACTAATTAAAGAGTCTACACTATCTAATTAATAAGTCTACAAGAATAATTACTAAATGAGAACCAATGTATCTCCCCTTATGTATTTGCACATCAGTACGAAGAAGAATTCCAGGTTGAAGTTTATAAACTAAAATAATTCCTTATATTCTGTCCTACCCCTGGACTCCTTCTTCTAAGACTCTTTAAATTTAAGACTTCTTTCGTTTTAGACTCGAGTTTATATGGATAATCTTATATTTGTCCTGAATATCAACACTGGAGGACTACTCTGGTCTGAGAGATCCATTTGGAAACAAAAATAAGACATACATTTCTACTTGCATCTTTTCATACATGGTTTCTCTCATTATGATTAGATGTTTATCAAAATTTTCTTCTGTGGGGGAGGAGTCAAGATGGCGGAGAAGTAGCAAGCTGAGACTGCTTCAGCTAGCCGGAGATCAGCTAGATAGCTTATCTAAAGATTGCAAACACCTGAAAATCCATCGGCAGATCGAAGAGAAGAAGAACAGCAATTCTGGAAACAGAAAAACAACCACTTTCTGAAAGGTAGGACCGGCGGAGAAGTGAATCCAAAGCGACGGGAAGATAGACCCCGGGGGGAGGGGCCGGCTCCCGGCAAGCGGCGGAGCAACCGCGCACAAAATCAGGACTTTTAAAAGTCTGCTCCGCGGAGGGACATCGCTCCAGAGGCTAAACCGGAGCGAAGCCCACGCGGGGTCAGCGTGGCCTCAGGTCCCGCAGGGTCACAGAAGGATCGGGGGTGTCTGAGTGTCGCAGAGCTTGCGGGTATTGGAACGGGAAAGCCGGCTACAGAGACAGAGCCGACAGTAAGCTCGCAGCTCCGTGTTACCTTGAACCGGTCGCAGGCTCGGTGAGCTCGGAGCGCGGCCGGAGGTCAGGCAGACGGGAGTAACTGGGCGCTGTTCTCTGAGGGCGCACTGAGGAGTGGGGCCCTGGGCTCTCGGCTCCTCCGGGCCGGAGACCAGGAGGCCGCCATTTGTATTCCCGTCCTCTGGAACTCTACGGAAAGCGCTCAGGGAACAAAAGCTCCTGAAAGCAAACCCGAGCGGATTACTCACCCCGGCCCCGGGTAAGGGCGGTGTAATTCCGCCTGGGGCAAAGACACTTGAAAATCACTACAACAGGCCCCTCCCCCAGAAGATCAACAAGAAATCCAGCCGAGACCAAGCTCACCTACCAAGGAGTGCGGTTTCAATACCAAGGAGAGCAGCAGAATTCCAGAGGAGGAGAAAGCCAAGCACGGAACTCATGGCTTTTTTCCTGTGATTTTTTTTAGTCTTGCAGTTAATTTAATTTTTTCTTTTTCATTTTTTTTTTTTTTTCTCGCCTTCGGGTAAAATTTTTTTTTTTTTTAACTGTTACCTTTTTCTTTTTTAACGATTTTTTACTAGTTTATCTAATATATATATATATTTTTTTACATTTTTCTTAGGTGTTTTCTTTTTTAAAAAAAAATTCTTTTCTTTTTTTTTTTTTTTTTTTCTTTTTTCTTTCTTCCTTTTTGAACCTCTTTTTATCCCCTTTCTCCCCACTCACGATTTTGGATCTCTTCTAATTTGGCTAAAGCATATTTTCCTGGGGTTGTTGCCACCCTTTTAGTATTTTACTTGCCCCTTCATTTACTCTTATCTGGACAAAATGACAAGACGTAAAAATTCACCACAAAAAAAAGAACAAGAGGCAGTACCGAAGGCTAGGGACCTAATCAATACAGACATCGGTAATATGTCAGATCTAGAGTTCAGAATGACAATTCTCAAGGTTCTAGCCGGGCTCGAAAAAGGCATGGAAGATATTAGAGAAACCCTCTCGAGAGATATAAAAGCCCTTTCTGGAGAAATAAAAGAACTAAAATCTAACCAAGTTGAAATCAAAAAAGCTATTAATGAGGTGCAATCAAAAATGGAGGCTCTCACTGCTAGGATAAATGAGGCAGAAGAAAGAATTAGTGATATAGAAGACCAAATGACAGAGAATAAAGAAGCTGATCAAAAGAGGGACAAACAGCTACTGGACCACGAGGGGAGAATTCGAGAAATAAGTGACACCATAAGACGAAACAACATTAGAATAATTGGGATTCCAGAAGAAGAAGAAAGTGAGAGGGGAGCAGAAGGTATACTGGAGAGAATTATTGGGGAGAATTTCCCCAATATGGCAAAGGGAACGAGCATCAAAATTCAGGAGGTTCAGAGAACGCCCCTCAAAATCAATAAGAATAGGCCCACACCCCGTCACCTAATAGTAAAATTTACAAGTCTCAATGACAAAGAGAAAATCCTAAAAGCAGCCCGGGAAAAGAAGTCTGTAACATACAATGGTAAAAATATTAGATTGGCAGCTGACTTATCCACAGAGACCTGGCAGGCCAGAGAGAGCTGGCATGATATTTTCAGAGCACTAAACGAGAAAAACATGCAGCCAAGAATACTATATCCAGCTAGGCTATCATTGAAAATAGAAGGAGAGATTAAAAGCTTCCAGGACAAACAACAACTGAAAGAATTTGCAAATACCAAACCAGCTCTACAGGAAATATTGAAAGGGGTCCTCTAAGCAAAGAGAGAGCCTACAAGTGGTAGATCAGAAAGGAACAGAGACCATATACAGTAACAGTCACCTTACAGGCAATACAATGGCACTAAATTCATATCTCTCAATAGTTACCCTGAATGTGAATGGGCTAAATGCCCCTGTCAAAAGACACAGGGTATCAGAATGGATAAAAAAACAAAACCCATCTATATGTTGCCTCCAAGAAACACATTTTAAGCCCGAAGACACCTCCAGATTTAAAGTGAGGGGGTGGAAAAGAATTTACCATGCTAATGGACATCAGAAGAAAGCAGGAGTGGCAATCCTTATATCAGATCAATTAGATTTTAAGCCAAAGACTGTAATAAGAGATGAGGAAGGACACTATATCATACTCAAAGGGTCTGTCCAACAAGAAGATTTAACAATTTTAAATATCTATGCCCCCAACGTGGGAGCAGCCAACTATATAAACCAATTAATAACAAAATCAAAGAAACACATAAACAACAATACAATAATAGTAGGGGACTTTAATATTCCCCTCACTGAAATGGACAGGTCATCCAAGCAAAAGATCAGCAAGGAAATAAAGGCCTTAAATGACACACTGGACCAGATGGACATCACAGATATATTCAGAATATTTCATCCCAAAGCAACAGAATACACATTCTTCTCTAGTGCACATGGTACATTCTCCAGAATAGATCACATCCTCGGTCCTAAATCAGGACTCAACCGGTATCAAAAGATTGGGATCATTCCCTGCATATTTTCAGACCACAATGCTCTAAAGCTAGAACTCAACCACAAAAGGAAGTTTGGAAAGAACCCAAATACATGGAGACTAAACAGTATCCTTCTAAAGAATGAATGGGTCAACCGGGAAATTAAAGAAGAATTGAAAAAAATCATGGAAACAAATGATAATGAAAATACAACGGTTCAAAATCTGTGGGACACAACAAAGGCAGTCCTGAGAGGAAAATATATAGCGGTACAAGCCTTTCTCAAGAAACAAGAAAGGTCTCAGGTACACAACCTAACCCTACACCTAAAGGAGCTGGAGAAGGAACAAGAAAGAAACCCTAAGCTCAGCAGGAGAAGAGAAATCATAAAGATCAGAGCAGAAATCAATGAAATAGAAACCAAAAAAACAATAGAACAAATCAACGAAACTAGGAGCTGGTTCTTTGAAAGAATTAATAAAATTGATAAACCCCTGGCCCGACTTATCAAAAAGAAAAGAGAAAGGACCCAAATAAATAAAATAATGAATGAAAGAGGAGAGATCACAACTAACACCAAGGAAATACAAACTATTATAAGAACATACTATGAGCAACTCTACGGCAATAAATTTGACAATCTGGAAGAAATGGATGCATTCCTAGAAACATATAAACTACCACAACTGAACCATGAAGAAATAGAAAGCCTGAACAGACCCATAACCAGTAAGGAGATTGAAACAGTCATTAAAAATCTCCAAACAAACAAAAGCCCAGGGCCAGACGGCTTCCCGGGGGAATTCTACCAAACATTTAAAGAAGAACTAATTCCTATTCTCCTGAAACTGTTCCAAAAAATAGAAATGGAAGGAAAACTTCCAAACTCATTTTATGAGGCCAGCATCACCTTGATCCCAAAACCAGACAAGGATCCCACCAAAAAAGAGAGCTATAGACCGATATCCTTGATGAACACAGATGCGAAAATACTCAACAAAATACTAGCCAATCGGATTCAACAGTACATTAAAAAGATTATTCACCACGACCAAGTGGGATTTATTCCAGGGCTGCAAGGTTGGTTCAACATCCGCAAATCAGTCAATGTGATACAACACATCAATAAAAGTAAGAACAAGAACCATATGATACTCTCAATAGATGCTGAAAAAGCATTTGACAAAGTACAACATCCCTTCCTGATCAAAACTCTTCAAAGTGTAGGGATAGAGGGCACATACCTCAATATCATCAAAGCCATCTATGAAAAACCCACCGCAAATATCATTCTCAATGGAGAAAAACTGAAAGCTTTTCCGCTAAGGTCAGGAACACGGCAGGGATGTCCATTATCACCACTGCTATTCAACATCGTACTAGAGGTCCTAGCCTCAGCAATCAGACAACAAAAGGAAATTAAAGGCATCCAAATCGGCAAAGAAGAAGTCAAATTATCACTCTTCGCAGATGATATGATACTATATGTGGAAAACCCAAAAGACTCCACTCCAAAACTGCTAGAACTTATACAGGAATTCAGTAAAGTGTCAGGATATAAAATCAATGCACAGAAATCAGTTGCATTTCTCTACACCAACAGCAAGACAGAAGAAAGAGATATTAAGGAGTCAATCCCATTTACAATTGCATCCAAAACCATAAGATACCTAGGAATAAACCTAACCAAAGAGACACAGAATCTATACTCAGAAAACTATAAAGTACTCATGAAAGAAATTGAGGAAGACACAAAGAAATGGAAAAATGTTCCATGCTCCTGGATTGGAAGAATAAATATTGTGAAAATGTCTATGCTACCTAAAGCAATCTACACATTTAATGCAATTCCTATCAAAGTACCATCCATCTTTTTCAAAGAAATGGAACAAATAATTCTAAAATTTATATGGAACCAGAAAAGACCTCGAATAGCCAAAGGGATATTGAAAAAGAAAGCCAACGTTGGTGGCATCACAATTCCGGACTTCAAGCTCTATTACAAAGCTGTCATCATCAAGACAGCATGGTACTGGCACAAAAACAGATACATAGATCAATGGAACAGAATAGAGAGCCCAGAAATAGACCCTCAACTCTATGGTCAACTAATCTTCGACAAAGCAGGAAAGAATGTCCAATGGAAAAAAGACAGCCTTTTCAATAAATGGTGCTGGGAAAATTGGACAGCCACATGCAGAAAAATGAAATTGGACCATTTCCTTACACCACACACAAAAATAGACTCAAAATGGATGAAGGACCTCAATGTACGAAAGGAATCCATCAAAATCCTTGAGGAGAACACGGGCAGCAACCTCTTCGACCTCTGCCGCAGCAACATCTTCCTAGGAACAACGCAAAAGGCAAGGGAAGCAAGGGAAAAAATGAACTACTGGGATTTCATCAAGATCAAAAGCTTTTGCACAGCAAAGGAAACAGTTAACAAAATCAAAAGACAACTGACAGAATGGGAGAAGATATTTGCAAACGACATATCAGATAAAGGACTAGTGTCCAGAATCTATAAAGAACTTAGCAAACTCAACACCCAAAGAACAAATAATCCAATCAAGAAATGGGCAGAAGACATGAACAGACATTTCTGCAAAGAAGACATCCAGATGGCCAACAGACACATGAAAAAGTGCTCCATATCACTTGGCATCAGGGAAATACAAATCAAAACCACAATGAGATATCACCTCACACCAGTCAGAATGGCTAAAATCAACAAGTCAGGAAATGACAGATGCTGGCGAGGATGCGGAGAAAGGGGAACCCTCCTACACTGTTGGTGGGAATGCAAGCTGGTGCAGCCACTCTGGAAAACAGCATGGAGGTTCCTCAAAATGTTGAAAATAGAACTGCCCTATGACCCAGCAATTGCACTATTGGGTATTTACCCTAAAGATACAAATGTAGTGATCCAAAGGGACACATGCACCCGAATGTTTATAGCAGCAATGTCCACAATAGCCAAACTATGGAAAGAACCTAGATGTCCATCAACAGATGAATGGATCAAGAAGATGTGGTATATATACACAATGGAATACTATGCAGCCATCAAAAGAAATGAAATCTTGCCATTTGCAACAACATGGATGGAACTAGAGCGTATCATGCTTAGCGAAATAAGTCAAGCAGAGAAAGACAACTATCATATGATCTCCCTGATATGAGGAAGTGGTGATGCAACATGGAGGCTTAAGTGGGTAGAAGAATAAATGAAACAAGATGGGATTGGGAGGGAGACAAACCATAAGTGACTCTTAATCTCACAAAACAAACTGAGGGTTGCCGGGGGGAGGGGGTTGGGGAGAAGGGGGTGGGATTATGGACATTGGGGAGGGTATGTGATTTGGTGAGTGCTGTGAAGTGTGTAAACCTGGTGATTCACAGACCTGGGGATAAAAATATATGTATATAAAAAATATATGTTTATAAAAAATAAAAAAAAAAAAAAAAAAAAAAAAAAAAAAAAAAGAGATGGTTCAGGAAACGAAAGCATTCTCTTCTCTAGGCTTTGCAAAACCAATAGCAAGTATCTTAACGAAGAATCCTATAAAGCTATGCACACAGTAAAATCTTTACATTTGACTCCAAAGTCTATTTTATAAAACTTAGTATTAGGCCTATATATCATTGCAGGAAGTAAAGTAAAATAATTACTTTATTCAGTAAAATTCTGAAAATTCAGAATTCAGAAAAATTACTGTAATCAGTAAAACAATTACTGATACTTTAGAAAGCCCATTTATACAATCATTAATGATTTTTTCAACTAAAACTATATTAGAGATTATATTCAGTTGTTATGTACTTAATTCTTAAAAATACATATCATACCTCAACCTCAACCAAAGGCATACGGCAATGAACCAACAAAAAAAAAAAACAGTGGTATAAATTATTAAAATGTTAAAAAAAAAAAAAAAAAAAAAAAAAAAAAAAAAAAAACATTCCCTTTTCAGCTTAAAAAAGTTTTATTGTGGTATAGCCTTACATAGACTGTAACAATGCTTTTCAGGACAAAAATAAACAGAAGTAATAAGCTAAAATATTTTAGTATATGTGCTGCCGAAGTGAGCACAGCTAAAATATTTTAAAAAGCTTTCACTCAAGGATTTTCAGTCAAGTAATGTTGATTGCTCTGGCTTTGAAATACTACATTTAGCCAATTTTTGTAATTAACAAAACACAATATTTTCCCCTTGGCTTTTCAATTTTGACAATGGCTGCTGATATTTCCCTATATATTTCCAAAAATCCTTTCCAGAATGTAAAAATTAAGCTCTAATAAAATGATAATATTGTGTTCAAAAAAAAAAAAAAAATTTTCTTCTGTTGAATATTCTTTCAGTATAAAAGACATACATATATATATACCCCTTCTGTAAACTGAAATGTATTTTTTACAGCTATATATTCAGCTGATCGTGTATTGCTCATTCTCATTAATTGCTTTGGAAAGATTCTCTAGTCATTCTAACAATGCTCTTCAATGACAGGGATCATATAATTTCCTTGCAACTTACACAGACCACCTAGGAGAGTGCCTACCTTAAGGTATCAGAGGAATTCAATTTTATAAAGGTCTAGTGAAGACCTTTCCCTTTTTCTAAATGAAAGAACTGACTCCTGTCTTGGCATTTCCCTTATTAATAGGAGACATAATTAGGCACAGTCCGGTGCTGAACATACATAGGTTATTTAGGGGAAAGCTGGTAATCGTTTTTCAAAGTCATGTTACAAAGTGCAAACAAGACTGTCAAGCATAGCGGCAGGAGCTGTGTGTTGTCAGGGATTGTAAAGGAATAACACTCCGCCGATGCAGGCATCAGAAAGGCTGCCAAAGCTGAAAAGTACCTGGCTAGCTTTTAAAGGACAGGAATACAATACTCTGACTAAGACACACTTTATAAAGTCCAATTCACAGCCAAGGAAAACAGCTTTCGGAGCTTTTGGGTGTCCATAAACAGGTAGATGAATGCAAGGAAGCCCAAACCAGGGATGAGTGGGGTACTTAAATGCTCAACTTGTTTAGCTGTCAGAGCGTCCTCCCTCCGCACGAAGGCACTGGCACAAAGAGAACCAAGAAACGCCCCACGAGTTTGTGATTTATGGACACTCTACACAGGGGGCGGGGGCTGGGCAGAGAGCGAACGCTAATGAAATACTCAGTCCGTTCTTATGTTGTAAATTATGGAGACAATATCTGGTCTGTTTTCTCAAGGTGATCATAAAACATGATGCTGGGGAGAGGGGAGGACAGTCCAGTAGTGACCCTCAGATAATGCCTTGTGGTCACTCAAGTCCTAGGCGACAATTGCTGGTTGATAAGCCAGTTCAAGCATTTTCTTAGCCAAGACACTTCATAAACCTTGCCAAGAGAAAAGGGCATGTGGCAGTAAGTTGTAAAGTGATAAAAAGCAGACATGGGTGGAAAATATTTTATCAAGGGAGATAAAATAAAGAAATTATATGAATATGATAACAGCACAACAAAGAATATTTTAGAGAAAAAAATTTTGTAGTGTTGCCAGGCAAAATGAATGAAGAGCAAATGGGTTTTATTTCAAACACATACCATTACACTGAGCAATGGTTACATTTTACAACCCGAGTCACATTTTTTGACTGATGCAATAAAATTTGCAAAATACGAAGAAAAACATAGGATTCATATCTTTTTTTTTTTTTTTACTTCAAATTTAAGATGGATTTTATGGTTAACCATGCCATAAAAGAGTTTTTGAAATGTTTTGAATCGTGTAATAGTTCTGAGGAAGCACCACATTGTTTACCGTCAGGACAGAAATATGGAGTTTCCTATGGTTGTTAGACTATTGGTAATCCTAGCATGTTTTTAATGGAGAGATTTTATGCTTTAATACTACAATAATCATTACATTTAAATGGTTCATCGTGATTAGAATAGTCTAGGAAGGCTTCGTGGATTATAAATTGGGAATGCTTTTTATGATTCGTAAAGTTTCTTCCATGTATGATGAGCTAGTTCTACATGGTATGATTTCATTTGATTCAGCTTCTGTCGGTGGAATCTCAGATTGGAGACGAGATTCATGAAATATGAGACAAAATGATTTTCTCTAAATCTTTCCTGCTTTCTTTGTCTTTCATTTGCTTGAGGTTATTTTGGTTTCAGAATTCAGCAACAGAAAACTTAGATTTGAGTGACTTTTTTTTAAAAGTTTTTAAGTTGTCATTAATTAAAAGCGAGTATAACAATTCTACTACCAGATGTAAATCACCTAAACTTAGAGGATCATTACAGTTGCCTAGTTTTTTTTAAATTTTCCTGAGCATAATCGTTTGCTAAGCTGAGGGAAATTTCTTCCTTCATTTTCACTCCATTGTGTGCTGAAAGGTAGAGAGGTAAAAAATTATTTAAAAAAAGAAACTCTAAAATGACTTTAGTAGTGTTTTCTCACTCCACGTTTTGTCTTGGCTTTGGGAATAATAATGCTGTTTTCAGCGTTATCTAGCCAGCTCTGATTCAGTTAAACAGACTTTTATAGGAGAGTAGGCCACGAAAGCTGCTTGACGCCCTCCTAATTCCAGAGTGTTCTCTGAGAGCACCTCAGGAAGATCCCGGAATGTTGACTCAGTATGTTTCTGTATGTATTTGTTTTGGTGCATAGGTGTTCTAAAACAAAACCCGAAGTACATGGTTAATTGGTCCGCACTAATATTTCTAAAGAAGTTTTACTTTTGCTTGTACATCTTTTAAAATTTTGTCTTTCAAATAAACTCAGTGAAATACAATGAATTTGCAATTCATATTGTGTTAGGAGAGATGTGGGGAGAGAGACAAGAGATTTATGTTGATTTACAAAACTGGCTGAGGTTCTACGGGGTCTAGCCCACCTTTATTAGACTTGGGGAGAATCTAGTATTGTCTCCCGACATAGAGTAAAATGCTCTCCACTAGGCAGGTAGTGCGATTTCACAGAATGTACGAGATGGAAGAAAAGTTAAAGAATTCTTGGAAATTCCTCAAATTTGAGGCTTAGGATGCATGATGATAAAAGCAGCTTGCATGTTAGCGTATTTTGTAGCTTCCTTTCCAGACTCATTTCGTCCCTGTCTTGTTTTCTGTTTCTTTCAGCGCCATCAGTGGTCCTAGTTCTCCAAGGGAGCCAGGAATCCGCGGCCTCTGCTGCCTCAGTCCCCGCTGCTGTCAGGAATCTGGGGATAAGAGAGCCTCCTCTGTCTGTGTGACCTCAGGCACCTTCTTTGCCTGGCTGGACCCAGGTGTCCTCACCTGAGTGATAAGTGAGCAAGTCGAAAATAGTTCCAAGAAAGAGGGTTTCTATAAGCCGTAGCTCTCCCTTAAACCGGAAGATAAATACAAGAGCGGACTTGGCTACGAAGCGGGTACTGCCTCTGCCAGAGATTAGTCTCTTTCAGAATGAAATCTTGAAAATGTTACAGCTGTGTTTAGAGCAAAGAAATACAGGTCGAAAAGGTCTTTTTGAAGTTTTTGCTCTCTTTTTTCTCAGCTTAAGAATTGAGAAATATGGGAAGGATGCTAGCGGTGAAATCGTATTTGAAGCCGAGATGAAAGACTTGTTCTGCTTTTTATTAGTAGTGATTTTTTTTGGTGGTCTTAGTAGAACCTAGGTACTAGAACTTTGTTTTTTGTTTTGTTTTTGTTTTTGTTTTTAATGTTTTCTGGGATGACCACCTATCCAGTTCTCACCAGCTTTTACTTGGAGGCCCCTTCCCATGTGGCTGGAGTTATCCTCTTTCTACGAACCTATCTTTCCAGTGTCTTTTGCCAACCTTGTGGCAACTAGTCATCCTTTTTAACCTGATGATTATTATTGCAGGTGAATTTTATCTTTCTTGATGCTTTTGTTCCTTAACCAAAATAAAGTTTCCTTGTGGTATATCAGGTACAGGTTATGAACTCACTTTTGGGGTCAAAATTCCAGGATTCTGATCTTGTCCTGACTCTTTTTGCTGTAGGACCCCGGAAAAGTAATCCCCCCCAGTTAACTTTCTCCCCAAAATGGGGATAATAGTAGAACCCATATCTGTTGTTCTGAGGATTTTGGCAATAAATCATGTAAAGTACTTAGCAAAATGCTTAGTGCCTGTAAAACTCTCTGTCATTATTATTATTCTTTGGAAGAGGGGATATGTGCTACCCTCTTGTGGGTGCTCCGTTCGTATTTGTTGGCTATTTATTATTTTGATATCTTCTCAGTTGTTTGTTTTTATATATAACTTCACTTTGCAAGACATTCTAGTTTGGCCAGAGTTAGGGGTCGGGAGGATATTGCAAAGAAAAGGGGTTGAATTACATTAGAAGCAGAAATAAAAATAGACCGAGCCTTCACCGGAGGAGTCTGTGGGACACTTGCCCCTCAAATTCCTTCCAACTGGAAGAGGCAATGAGAGGTACATAGTTTCCTCTGAATGAATGTTCAGTCTCTCTGCTCCAGTGTTTCTGTCTTCTCTGACTCCCCATGTAAGTGTGGGGACCTAATTACTGCCTGCTTGTTCTCTAATTGTTGAGGTTTGTGACCACCTTTTGTAATTATTCTTGTCATGTCTGTTGTTGACCTGGCCACTCTGGAGTCTGGTAACATTGACCAGGTCATGTCCCTGCAGCAGAGAATTCTCATTAACATATGCTGACTCTCATCAACCCAGGATGGCTTTCCTCCCTCATGTGGGACACCGTGTTAACTTTGGGTTCATCATGATAGGCTGGGTTGTGTTCAAGTAACAAACAACCCCCAACTGTCAGAAGCTTATGACAAAAAGGACATCTCACACTCCCCTCATATGTGGGGCAACAAGGTCCGGTCATGGGTCTCTCATGGGTCCGCTAACTGCTCTGCCCGATAGCATCATTCCCCCCCTCCAAAACACCAGCTTAGGACATTGGCCAGAACCGGGGGAGAGGGGAAAAAGAACGTGTGCTGTACACATAGGCTAGTAAAGCTCTTACTCAGAAGTGGCGTTCTATTCCTTCTGTTCACATTCCCCTGGTCAAAGCAAGCCAGGTGATCACTTTGACTTCAACAGGATGGGGAAGTCCAATTTTCCTGTTGGGAGAGGAGCTAGGTATTGGTGAAGAGTGATCCATTCTACAAAGATGTTTTCTAAAGGATGCCCACATTTTGAAACTCCTACCTGTTACTTGCTAAAGAAATTCAGTCCAGGGAGCTAGCCAGCAGCTCCAATCTGCATTCTTTTTGGAAGACCAATGAAGACGTGTATATATATATATATATATATATATATAGCCCTCAGTTGCTCACCTTTGGCTTCCAACTTGACCTGTGCTGGTTCCCCATGGTCATTGTGAAGCATAGACTCTTCTGGGGTCTCTTGCCACAAATCCACTTTGCATTACATAAAATAAATACAAATATGCCTTGTTTTTCTTTTTAATTAATAATAATGTTAACAGCAAACACTTGTTACATGCCATGTAGTTTTCTAAGTGCTTTGTATTAATACCATATACTTTGCTTGTTTTTTTTTTAAAGATTTTTATTTATTTATTTGACAGACAGATCACAGGTAGACAGAGAGGCAGGCAGAGAGAGAGAGGAGGAAGCAGGCTCCCCACTGAGCAGAGAGCCCGATGCGGGGCTCTATCCCAGGACCATGGGATCATGACTTGAGCCGAAGGCAGAGGCTTTAACCCACTGAGCCACCCAGGTGCCCCTATACTTTGCTTTTTAAAAATAATACTAATACATTTAATCTTTGAAACAATCGTATGAGGGGAGGTGCTTTCATTATCACCATTTTACAGATGGGACAATTAAGTCACTGATGAAATATGTAAGTTGTACTAGGTGATTGAGCTAGAGGAGGATTGCACTGAACTTTGAGCCCCATGGAGTCTGGATCCGGAGTGTGCATGCCTGGCCATTTTGCCACATTGTCTCTTAAACAGAATGGTATAAGTAAAATGCCCAGCACAGTGGCTGGGACCTATTAACTTTCCGACGCATGACCACTGCTGCTACTGATGCTCACATGGGTATTTAACCTTTTCTTCAAAGGATTGCGATGTATTTTTCTTTTTTTTTTTTTCAGTTTGATAGATTTTTTTTCCATTTTATTTTATTTCTTTTCAGTGTTCCAGTATTCACTGTTTATGCACCACACCAGTGCTCCATGCAATATGTGCCCTCCATAATACCCACCACCAGCCTCACCCATCCCCCCACCCCCCACTTCCCTTCCCTCCAAAACCCTCAGTTTGTTTCTCAGAGTCCACAGTCTCTCATGGTTTATCTCCCCCTCTGATTTCCCCCATCTCACTCCTCCTCTCCATCTGGGATGTAGTTTTCATATAACTCCTCTTTCTTTACAGAATTACTGTAAGGTAGGTATAAGCCAGGCAATGCCACTACCATTTAATGGGAGATAGCTTTAAAAAAGTGGTGATTATACACTTGGGCTTATGTATTTTCTTTTCTGCTATTGATCCTCTGACATTGTGTCATATCCAAAATGCAGTGTGGACTTTACCCAGATAGGATATAGTTCAATATGATTGGGCTTATCTCACTGGACTCCTTTTCCAGCAATGTACGAATACAAAGCTCATTTGTAGGTGATATTATATTTTCATCTCATGCTTTATATGCAACCTCTATCCATGTTAATGGGAATTTTTTGTGCTTACTCTAGGGAAAATTGATTCCAATTATTGAGTATAATTTATTCCAACCCCTTGATGGAATAATTTATACTCTTGAGATACTCTTGAAATGTGTAACCAATAGGGAACTCTATTTATACATAAGTTTCTACACATCTTTCAATTAAATAAGAAATCCAAGTGCAAAACCCATCACTCAAGGAAAGCATATGAGTTTGTAACACTCCCGAGAGGTTTTTTGGTCCATAAACCAATAAACGGATTACACTTACAGGGCAAAATTCTCCTTGCTGGTCCCACGTGGAATGCCTATTGACTTACCTGTGAGGCAGCTCACAGGGGAGCCAAGGTACTTTAGGCTGCAAGGGGCAGAATGGTCATCTTTTCGTATGATCAATTTTAGGGCTTCAGTATTGATTGGTGTAAAGAATACATTTATCAGGATACAAACTATTACATGTTTAAATACACATTTTTTTAAATAAATCCTATGACACAAGGATTTTAGCAAGGAGAAGTGGGTGCTCCTTTCAACATAAGGGAAAGCAGATGTATGTGTCCTTGTATACAAACAAAGCAATGAATAAGGTCACTACATGTATTTTTTTTTTTTTTTTTTGTATGGGTCACATTAGCATCCCTTTAATATGACAGAAGAGACATTATGATTTTTCCTTTTAACCTGAACATTTCTGGAATTTTATGAAAAACCAAAATGAAAGTTTCTTTATTAAGCATTGAAATTTGTTTTTTTTTTTTTTTTTACCTAAACTGTATTGTTTATGATGAAAATCATCAATGGGGAAAATGGTATTAATATAGGTTCCAGTCAATTTAACTTAATTTTTTTGAGGTGGCTTCCCTGTAGTAAAGTGGTTTATAGACCCATTCTTACTATGTTTTGCAGTAAAATTCTGTTACAGTTTTTGCTTGGGGAGAAATAAAACACCACTTTTGTTTATTTGCTTATTTATTTATTTATTTATTTAAGATTTTATTTATTTATTTGACAGTGAGAGAGTCACAGTGAGAGAGGGAACACAAGCAGAGGGAGTGGGAGAGGGAGAAGCAGGCTTCCTTCCAAGCATTGAACCTAATGCAGGCCCGATCTCAGGATAGGACCTGAACTAGAGGCAGACGCTCAACAACTGAGCCACCCAGGTGTCCCCAAAACACCCCTTTTAAAGAGTCACTGTTTTATAGAGAGATTTAGGACTTATGTAGTTTTCTGATCCTCAAAAATAACCAAGTGTGCTTTTTGAAAGTTTCAAACCCTATGAGGCAATTTACAAATGTATGGAATTGCACTTGGTGCCGACTTGTCTTTGACTATGACCCCAAATATTTCTTCTAAGTCTTAGAGACCCAGCACTATGAGATGCCAATCTCCAGGTCATAGTTTGTGAGTTAAAACTGTGGTTCTGAATTCAAGACTTTACCAAGGCAAGTATGAACATATTTGGTATTAAAAGAACACTGCCAAATTTCATAAAAATTTGTATTTTCTAGTGTAGAAATATTTCTGTCTTTGGGGGACAGAAAATCTCATCTCCTGAATGGTAAATATTTCAGACAAGCATCTTTAACACCTAATTTTTTTATGTAGACAAGGGTATTTAATTTATTAGTAATAGTGACTCTTTGTAAACAGTTAAAAATTCTTTGTTTCTTGACTATGAAAGATTTAATATATAAAACCACATATGATCTTCCAGCCCATTTTTCCTGCCACCCAGTAAAGTTGGCAGGGGTTGTGTGTGGCTGTTGTTAACAGATATGTTCAAATAGTTTGCTTGGATTTCACAGTTTTATCAGCTGACCTTATTCTTTCTGAGCCAATCCTATTCTTGCAAAATACTTAGTGAATTCTCTTTGTCATCTGTTGTGGTAATACAAAATAAATGATTTCAGCATTTGCTGAAGATGTTTTGAAACTGGGGACATAATCCACAGCGACGGTCTACAGACAGCTGCACACCCACACAAACACTTCTGGACACACACCACTGTGGCGTCATGGTCCCACTGTGTCATTTCTTTCCAGGACCTAGAAATCCCCCACTCTTATGTTAATAAAGAAGAGCTCTGGAATTTTTTCTATCCCCAACCCACTCTTGGCCTTCTTTCTCGTTGCTCCCATTAGGACGTTTTTTTTTAAAGATTTTATTTATTTATCTGACACAGAGAGAGAGAGAGAGAGAGCACGCACTGCAGGGGAGGGGCAGAAGACGAGGAAGAAGCTGTCTCCCCACTGAGCAAGGAGCGCAATGTGGGGCTCGAACCCAGGACCCCGCAATCATGCCCTGAGCTGAAGGCAGACGCTTAACTGACTGAGTCGTCCAGGTGCCCCTCTCCATTTGGACTTGTGTTAGAATGTCTAGCTGATGGTTCTCTGACTGTTGGCAGAGGGAGAACACGGGAATCCAATCACCCCATCTACTACCCTGGCCCGTCCTTCTCCAATAGCATTTGATTTCTTTTTTTTAATGTCAGAGAAGTACTTGGACAAACTGGCAGGTAAAATTGCTTGGAATGGTGAGAAAGTCGTTTCTAATCACAGCCGCCCCCGCCCCCACCCCCACTCACACACAGTACTTTGGCCAATTTATCTTAGTTGAATGTTACCAAATTTCTTATGATGGTAAGAAATGTCAGACCTCTTTTTGCCCTTGAAAAATAGAAGAGGAAAAAGATAGTCTTTTAAGAATATGTTTTGCGTGTTAACCTGTAACCGCTTAAATTATGAGAAGCCAAGTGTGATACATGTTATTGTGTTATAAAGCATATCAGATCTAGGCTTGTGTTTAAAAAAACCGCTTTTAAAATGATCTTAATATATGGAGAAATCCAACAGTAATTTTAGTTTCATATTTTTAGGTTCAAGGAAATTTTTTAAAAAAACGATCACCAAAAATTTCTGTTCACATTTATTTAATACGAGCCAAGTGCTAAAACAAGGGTAACTGTGTCACGATGAACTTTAGTGGTCAGATTCATTCAGTTTTTTGTCTGAGGTCATGCAAACAGCGAGTGGTAAAATCAAGGCTTGGGATCCCAATTTTGTGATGCTCAGTCCTGCATTCTTTCCATCCTAGCTTGAAACAAGCTCAAGTGTGGCTAAAAGTCTAGAAACCATCCCCAGGGCCCTGGCACCAATTACTTTATTCTTCAGTAATGAGATTTAACCAATATAAGCTAATGACTATACACAAGGAGGGCTTGAGATAACTAGTTCAGTCATCAAAGTAGCAAAGAAATGACAGCCCAGGAGAGGGTAGGAGTTGAATAAGCTTTTATTGAAGGAGGAAGAATAGCTTGCTGTTTCGGGCACCGGTCGTGGAATCAGGTAGGATTTCTTTCACATCATGGTTTGCTACTTAAAAATTGGGGGATCTGAGTAAATTATGTATTTTCTACTAAATTTCAGTTTCTTCATCTGTAAAGTAGGAGTAAGGACAGGATCTATCTCATAGAGTGGTGAGAGAACCCTATGAGGCTCAGAATTGTGCCTGGCCATGGCAAACACTTAACTATATGTTGCTGATGTTGTTTTAAATTATCATTGTCATTGACAGGATGGTACCAATTTGCAATTACAGTGAAACAGAAAACCAGTGACCTACATAGACGTATACCTGAAAGCCATCTTCTTAGATATATACTAGAATTCACATGCTAAAATATACATAGTAATAGTTGAGAATGCTTGTTTTGTTTCAATTTAAACAAGCGTTTATATCACATTTATTATGTACCAGGCACTATTATAACCACTTTACAAATATTAACTTACTTATCTTCAAAACAACTTTATGAAGTAGGTGCCTTTATCCTCTTTCTCTCAAGGTAGGAGAATTAAGGAAAGATGGGAAAGGTTGGTGGACGAAGAAGCCAGAATTCAAAACCAGGCAGAATTTGGTCGGGTGTCTGTGTGCTTAACCGCTACCCGCTCTGCCTTGCGTGGAAGGATCAGTTCTCAGTGTGGCTCTCTTATGCTGATTTGTGGGCACATGATATTTCAAAACAAGAAGAACTTGGATTTAAAAGCCAATGTAGAAATAGAACCCTAATTACATAAATATCTTTGAAGCGCTAGTGTAAACAATCTACTATTTCAAAGGAAAAATAGCACAGTTGAAAAATTGTTGTCTATTGAGACAGAATAAAATAAATCATTAGAAAAAGGAGATTAGAGGTAGTGTGTATACGAACATAGTGTACATTCCCTGTGCATAAATATTTACAAACTTTTCCTATTTCTTGGCTCCGCTCTTGTATGTTTATTTGTATATACATACAAGTACATTATGTGTATTTGTAACATCACTTGCAAATATAAGAGAATTTAACATCTGGCTAAAACAGCTTTTAAATGTTTTTACCTCTAGTCTCCTGGATGATTTTAACAGATGACTCATTTCCATATGCAATTCTTATGGCAGGCTGGTGACACAGAATACTTTTTCAAGGCTAGAATCGGGGCAAGCATGATGAATACAGAAACATGTATTATTTGCAGGGCTCCTTACATTTAATTACACTACATGTCAGTTGCTAGTTATTGCTTAGAAATAAAGTATGCTATTGAAAGTGGTAATAAATTTGTATCAGTGAAATAACCCAGTGACATACTTTTCCATATCATTAAAATGATCATTTCTCAGAAGTTCTCAGAGCAGAAAGCTTTCCTTATATGAATTGGTAGTTTGTTATTTTGTACTATAATTCGGGTTGAGTAACTGGCTTTTTTTTTTTTTTAACTAGCTTAGCTTAGGACAGTTTAATTTTGAAAGTGAAGTCTTTCTTATTTAATGAAGAAACATTTATAGCCAGCAATGTGTACGGTGGGTCATTGCGTACAAAAGTTGTTCCGTTCCTTATTCATTTACTGCTAGGAATGAGTAACTCACAGTTCTCGCTGAGAGCACAACTTCATTGCTGGTGATCAGTAGCTGTTTACAAATGTCAATAGTGAAGTTGTATGAAATGGGCAAAAAGTGCCAGTGTCCACTGAATGAAGACTGAGAGTGAGCGCTGCTCACATTTCCAAGTATTTGCTGCTTACTATCATTTTTTTTTACCCTCAGAGCAAATGAATCATTTTAAATAGAAGCAAACTGATCCTCTTATTAGCAAGTCTAAATCAGTAGAACAACATCTATTTTCAGAATCTTTGTAGCTATAAAGGGATCTTTACAGTTTGCAAAGCTTTGCCCTGTCCAAAATGATGGCATTCTGTTACAAATAGATTCTTTGGGCTCTGGTGCCAGCGTCTCTATTGTGGAACCTTTTGGTTAGGAAAGCTGACAGCTGGGAAGAGTTCAGTGTTTTGAAGGTTATGATCACAGCAGTTTCATAAGTGCTTTATTTCAGTTCTCCTCTGGCTGCAGAAGGGACAGGTGCGGTCTGGTTCTGATTTCACTGGTCTTAATTTCTTATCTGACCTGGTAGTCAATCAAGGGCATGGGAGAAAGAGAAGGAGAGAGAAAAGGATGGGTGGGAGAAGGGAGCTGGGGGCTGTCAGCTGCAGGGGGAGGGGTGCCTGTGTCCGTGAGGGACAGCGTGCGTGTGCGTGTGCATGTGCGTGTGTGTGTGTCGTGCTAAGCGTCTGACTTTTCTCATCGAGGAACTGGCAGTTCTGCCTGTCATTCCGCACTTCTGTGTGTACGAATGCTGCCCTGTGCAAAATGGATTTCTGAGTGTTAACCATCATGTTCTTCTTTTCCAAAGGGTCTTCTGTAGGATTTCATTTGCAGAGCACAGAGGGCAATATCTAGGGTAATTCCAGGGCTTACTGGCTGTGATCTTTTGTCAACTCTCCTTGTGAGAGAAATTAAACTCGGTATGAGCACCCACAGTCACAGTGAATGCGACGCCATTCCCGGCCAATGGGTGGGAAATCATAAACCCGACAAGTATTTATGAGAGGGAAAAATGAGATGTCATAATATAACAAGAATATATTCATTAAATCTTTCAATTTCGCAGAAACAGAGAATTCCCACTTCAGTAAAAGGCTTTGAGCAGATTTATCAAGTCTGATATTCTTACTTTTATGAGATTTGACTCTCTATGCTAAAAAGAGATGTATTTAGAAGGAGGACAGGCTTGCCGATGGAGGAAAACCACTAAAAAGGTGGAGTTAATGTAATACTAGCCACTGTTCTTTTGATGGAATACTGGATAATTCCCACAATATGCATTAAAAAGATCTGAGCACAAACATGAGTACCCAAATAAATTATACCTTTGAATGCGTGGAAGGAATGTACTGACCTATTTTATGCTTCTAAAACAGTAGCCCAGACAGTTTTATAGCCTCTTATAATTGTCAAGCAATTTCATTTTATTTCAATACAACCAAACAAGAATAGATCCCACTTAAGGTATTTGCCAGAAATACAGCTTTCAGAATTGCAGTGTGTCTATAGACTGACTTCCTTTAAGATGTCCCAAGTGTGACGGAAACAGCAGCGTGCTGGGGCGAGGCTAGGCCTGTCCATCTCACCCTGTCTGCTTCGAGCTCTACGACCCACACAGACAGGGACAGCTCTACTCATGGTTGGTAGTCAAGAAATAATCGTGTGTTGTTTAGAATTTTCTTAAATCTACTCGCCGCAGATTGGACCAAGATACAATATGGAGTGTTTTCAGTGGGTGGAAAAACTAGAAATTCCTTCATTTTGAATATCTTAGAATTGGACCAATATTTGGACATCCTCTAATGTGGAAAGCAGGTTCTACTCTTGCTCTTGGAGATAAATACGCTCTGAACCCAATTCGAGTCTCAGGTTCTAACTGTGTTGGTGATCCGATTGGCATTGATGTGGAGATGCCTTGTGTTTTCTAAGGCCGAGAATATCTTTGGAAAGTACAAGTGGCTGGAGTGCTTGAGGGAAAGTGACAAATTTTGTGGCTTTCAGCCTAGATTTAGAATGAAGAGTGGGCAAAATTTAGTATTAATTCCATGTTCTGAATCATTTACAACATCAACTAACATTTGAAGATTAGGGTTATTATAATATGCTGATCCTTAGAGTACAGCTTAGAATGAAAATACTGATAACTAATTTTTATATGTTGTACAAAATTTTTAAAAAAAGTACTCAAATCTTGTTTTAGGTGACTTAAATGTGGCGTTTCTTTATAGCCTTGGAGGGAAAAGAAGTCATCCCCCAAGAATGAGAATATGAACATCCTTAAAATCAGGGACTCCTCGCAGTCAGGATACTCCAAAGTAAACCAAAAAGTGGTTATTTTAAATTATAAGTCTATAGCAGGAATTGTAAAAGAATAAAACATACTTTACCTGAAAGTTTTTTTTTTTTTTTCCAAGTATACACTTCTCTTATTTCTAAACAGTAACCCTCTGTCAACCCAGTCATCCCTCTGTATAGAGCGGACCTTCTGTATATTGCTGATGGTCTGTACATGGGGTCAAGACCGTATCTCTCTCACCTTTGCCTCCCGCTCAACAGCCCTGTGGCAGTTAACACACACACAGGAAGCGTTAAAGAGAGATTTCATGCAGGAAAGTGGCTTGAGGTCAAGGACAGATTTTGTTTTCATAGTAAAATATCCACTACTAAATACTGACAAATCTTCCATCACATTTCAATTTCATTTCCTTTGTTAGTATTATCAATGATTGTTTATATATCTGTCTCCTCTTCTAAGCTTACATCTCCCCTTTTGTATAGCAAGATTATATATTCAGTTTTATATTCTGTGTCTAATTTACCCCTTTGCACTGACTCTGCCATTTACTCCCTGTGTGACATTAGACAAAATATTTAACGTCTCTGTGTCTCAGGTTCCTTATTTGTAAAATGGAAACAATACTAGTGTTGCAGAGCTTTTATGAGAACCAGATTAGTTAATACAGTACTTCATGTATAGTTAGCCATCACTAAATATCAGTTATTATTTGTATTTGCATTTGTATTTGTAGTATTAACGCCTTCATAATTGACTAGCAGAGTGCCTGACACCAAATAGATAGCCGTTAACTATTTTCCGTATTTAAATCACATTCAACAGCAGGAAATGCAGAAATTACTAATAAAGTGTTGTTTTTCCCTCATCCAAGATGACAGTGCTGCAGCTGAATTAACTTGCTGCCAAATTGTAGGTCATTCACTTTTTCTTCTATTGCCTCAGTTTCCTGCCTGCTGAAAATAACAAAATATCATTTCCCTCTCTGCTTTAAAGTGCTATAAACTCTGTGGTGGTAAAATAATGAATCACAGTCTGACCTAATTTTACCCCAGCAAAGACATGTAAGATCTGAGTGTAATAAAACCTATTTATATTCAGTTATAGTTCATAAGTATGATTGATTTATTCCCCCCCACCCTCCTACATCAAATTAGCATATAAAGTAAGTGAATTCTGGCAGTCACTGTTAATAAAAAGAAACATAGACTTTTTTTCTGAACTAAAGTAGCCTCAAGTTATAGGCATGATATGTTTGAGGAAGGTAAGTTGTAGGTAAGGTGTGTTTAGGAAGAAGGAAAAGGGAAGTAGTTTGTTTACCTTGGGTACATGGTGGTAGTTGTGCCGGCTCTTTATGCCATGTGTCTCCTTCTCTGGCCAGATGCAGCCTCTGCCTCATTTAGTTAACAGGACAGTCTGTTACGTGTGGGGTTTGGAAGAATGAAAGATTTCCCAAGGGCTCTTTGCCTATGGTATTCTGGAATGCCGTTATTTGTGGATGGATCTGATAACTTTTAATTCTCTCTGTGTTCTCTGGCATGGTTATGGTGTAGACAAAGAACTTTCATGCCGTAGAATGTATGAATACCATGGGACAACTCAACTCTGATAACATGATGGAGGGTGAAAAAGATCAAGGGCCAGAAATCCACTTCCTACTTTCCTAAATTAGCTGTACATTATCAAGAAGCATGTTATGTGACACTTTTCATTTTAAGTTTCTTGTTTTATATTTGAATCCTCTCAGCTTTTTTAGTGACTCTCCTTCCTGAGTAGTGTTCGACTGGTATATATTTTCTCCTTACATGTTATTAGAAATCCATTATGTGCTATATTGTCACTCTACCCACTGTCCTTTTGCCTGACGAAACTTAGGAACCATGCTGAACTCTGGAAAACCTAGTGTCATAAAAGGAAAAGAGAAGAAACATTTAAAAATTAAAAGTGACTTGTAGGAAAACTTCAGCCATATACTATTTTGGTTTATTTATCTTTAAGCTTCTTTTTCTTTTTTTTTTTTTTTAAAGGTTTTATTTATTTATTTGACAGAGAGAGAGAGACAGAGATCACAAGCAGGCAGAGAGGCAGGCAGAGGCAGAGAGAGAAGCAGGCTCCCCGCTGAGCAAGGAGCCCGATGCGGGGCTCGATCCCAGGACCCCGATCATGACCTGAGCTGAAGGCAGTGGCTCAACCCACTGAGCCACCCAGGCGCCCCTATCTTTAAGCTTATTATAGAAAATTTCCAACATGTATGTGTAGACAGACTAGTGTAAAAAATTGCCACATACCCATCCCTTAGCTCCAAAGGATTTTCAAGTCATGGCTAATCTTTTGACATTTGCTACTCTGCCTTTTCACCCATATATGATTTTGAGGCAAATCCCAGACAAAATTTTATTTCTTTTGTAAATATTTTACCAACTTTTCCTGAAAGACATATATCTTTTTTCAACATAACTGCAATATCATGATTATATCCAAAATATTGGCAAAAGTTACTTAATACCGTTAAATACTTACACAGTTTACATTTTCAATTGTCTCGAGAAAATTATAATTTTTTACAGATTATTTTTCGAATTGTGATCAAAAGCTGTCTACATATCAAAATTGATTGTTTTCTTTAAGCTTTTAATCCATAAGCTTTCTCTTACACCTCTTCCTCTTTTTTTCCTCCCTGTGGTTTATTTGTTCAAGAAACTATGTATATTGGGGGTAAATACCTAGCAGTGCAATTTCTGGGACTCAAGGAAACAAACTGAAGGTTATAGAGGAGGATGGAGTGGGGGGATGGGACGATGGGTATTAGGAGGGCACACGTGTGGTGATGAGCACTGGGTGTTATACACAATTAATGAACCATTGAACACTACTACAAAATCTAATGGTGTACTATATGTTGGCTAATTGAACATAATAGTGATAAAGAAAAAAGCTATGTATGTTTCCCATGGAGGCTGAATTTTGCTGATAACATCTCTGTCGTGTCTTTGAACACATTCTTCTCTCCTATGTACTTTAAAAAGTTGAGAATTGAGTCAGATTAGGGTTTTTTCCCTTAAATTATTTCATTTGTTTGTATTATATTTTGTTTTATAAGCATAATGTACCAATAGAGTTTCCAAAGTGGACCATTTAAGATGCTTTAAAGTGCTTACCCCCTTGTTACTATACCAATGCTTCTCAAAGTGTGGTTCCCAGACCAGAATCAGCAGCAGCACCTGGGAACTTGTTGGATATGTAAATTCTGAGGTCCCACCCCAGATTTACTAACTCAGAAACTCTGGAGCTGGGACCTAGCCCTAGCAATCTGTATTTCAAAACTTTTTTTTTTTTTTAAACAGATTTTATTTATTTATTTGACAGACAGAGATCACACGTAGGCAGAGAGGCAGGTAGAGAGGGAGGAAGGGAAGCAGGCTCCCCGCTGAGCAGAGAGCCTGAAGTGGGGCTCCATTCCAGGTCCCTGGGATCATGACCTGAGCCAAAAGCAGGGGCTTTAGCCCACTGAGCCACCCAGGCACCCCGCAATCTGTATTTCAACAAGCCCTCCAGGTTATTTGATTCCAGTTATAGTTTGAAAATAACAGCCATTAGTAGTCCATGACTGACCATTTGTATTTTTCAAAATTCAAAATTATTGGCATTTATAAAGAAGCAATTGTGTAAGTTATTTCTTGCATATATTGCCAAGGAAATGAATGTTTTACTACTACTACTGCTACTATTGCCTTACCAAATAAAATCTGTCCCTTCTAACCTCCTTCTTTAACTCAACGTATGTCTCTAATTCTTCTATCAATTATCTTAGAGAAACAAAGATAAGAAATCACTGCTAAATACAGATCTAATGCACAGTATAATGAATATAGACAATAACATTGTCTTATAAAATTTTGCTAGAATGCCAACAGTATCACAATATATAAATGTATCAAAGTGATCTATTGAATACCTTAGGATCGATTACACAACGTTCCAAGTCAATGTTATCCAATTAAAAAAATTCAGTGAAGAATTGGTATTATTAATTTGCCAGAGTTCTGTTAAATTTACCAACACCTTATTTAATCTGACTGCTGCTAAATCTTGCTGCTGCTCCTTTTCATTATGTCATGACCCTACTTGACACGTAACTTCTCATTATTCCTGGAGTAAATTCAAGATTCTCACTCCATACTTCAAAGACCTACAACTTTGTGCCTCACTTTCATCCCTGGTTACATGTAACTAATCTTTCTATTCTATTTATCTTTTATTGGCTTCCCCTTAGAAGAGCACCCTGTTCTTAAAAAGTTTCTATTCCCAAGTACCCAGGCATTTATAGAAGCCATTATAACCCACATTTGGTCTTAAAAAAAAAAAAAAAAATCTTCCTAAGGTTAACCGTATAATCTGAAAGTGGAATTTATTTTGGCTAATCTAGTACTTTCCAACAGTTTCATACTCCAAAACATACATAGTAGCATTGTATGAATTCATGGACAAGAGGCAGTAGTGTAAAGATTGAAAGCATGAACCCTGGGAGTTTGAATCTTCTCCCGGCTACTTACTATCTGCTTGCCTTAATTCCTTCAACTGTAACATGATAGAAAGAGTATTACCAACCTCACTGTGTTGTTGTCAGGATTAAGTAATTTGCAATGTGAATATGCTGTGAAGAGTGCCTAGAACCTAGTTACCTATTATTCTCTCAATATTTTACTTGATCACATTAATTTTGGTTCGTGGGTCTCCATGAATATTGTCTACTCTAAACAATTCTTGCAGGTTACAAATTCTGCTATTAGAATTCTATTAATATAACATTTAATACAGTTGCTTTTGCAACCAGGTGCTTCTTGAGTTTAGTGATATTCAAAATGGAAATCTTTGATATAGTCTTAGAAAAATATAATTCAGAGTAGGGTGCAGTACCTAATTAAACACTTTATAATTACCTATCAAAGGAAAAGAAAACCATGTAGCTAGCATATGTGATATAACATAAGTAATGTAATGTAATATAACACAGACTTATGCTAACCTCTTACATTCTGTGAAAAACAGGTAGTTGACAAAAATGCACCTTCATTCTGTAGTGAGGCTGCTTTGGGTAATGGGAAAATCAGTGACGGATTCCATCATCACTTGCAAATTGTAACAATTACTTGTGTTGAAAGGTCTCAATGACTAACTAATAGCTAGCAAAGAAAGCTGAAAACTGAAACAAAGTGTTAATGGTCATGTTAGGGTAAATCTAAAAGACATATTGACAGTTAACAATTATTACTTTTCTGGCAACGTGGTATTAGTGGGCCAAATATCATTTACTGCAGTTTTTATGTTTATTACACCATGAGACAAACTAATTACGGAATGTATGTAATTTATAACACATACATAAAATTATCTTCCATATGGCTCTGACATTGGCCAATATTAAATCACATTGTCAAACTATTAATACCAATGGACTAGTGCTCAGGCTGGCACTAACATAATTTACGAAGACTATTTAGCTCCTTTTTGGATGTCAGGTCAAATATTTCTTTTTATTTTGGAAGGATTTTGCTATTTTTGTATTCTGAATGCTTGCCACTCTTGACTTCTTAAATGCAGCTGTGTACAGACAGGTGGATTATTTGCACAGCCTCTGTGGAAGATCCCCCCTGCCCCTGGTTCTCTCTTGACCCTCAAGTTGAGACCTAACTTCCCGTTTGAGATGTGAGATCAGTACCCAGGACCACAATCCCCAGCCTATAGGCAGATTCTGTGACTTAGTTGCTTCCCGAAGAATCTCTCTCTCTCTCTCTTTTTTAAAATTTTTTATTTTTTCCAAAGAATCTCCTTGATGAAAATACTTAAAAGGGCCACAGTTTCCCTAATTTCTTAGTGAGCCATAAAGGTGTGAAAAGGAAAGAAGTATTTCTGAAATATTTATTTCGGCAATTATTAAAAGAAAATGAGGCTTTCTTTTTTAAATTTAGCCGAGAATCTTTGTCAGAAAGATTAAAGCAGATAAAATGGGGTAAATCGGTCATAGGTTGGCATGAGGATGAAATGTGTTCGTATTTGGAAATGGCTTAGAATAGTGCCCAGCAGAGAGTAAGAGCTATGGCAGAGTTACTTACATACTTATTATAATCTTTGGCTACTTTTATTATCAGTTCGTTATGATGTCACTTAGAGAAGGTATTCGGAGGTTGAGTGGGGCCAGTGAATGCACTCCCTTCTCTTCTTTTAGACTCTCATTTCTCTTTGCACCTTCTTTTTGTCCTCCAAGTGCTCTCAGATCTGTGACTTAATGCCCAAGGACCTTACCTGGGGTGGTCTTTGTTCATTTGAGAGCTATGTAGTAGTCCAATTATGTATTTTTCTGATTTCAATGACATAAACTCTTCTAATTTTGAATAGACATATAAGCAACCTAGAAATTATAGCCTGGGTGAAAATGGAAATTAAATTTCTTTGACATTTCTGCATGTACATACATTTATATATATATACACACACACACAGGCATGTGTATACATGCACACATACATATGAAAAGTGTGAAGAAAGAGATGTTGAGATAAAAACAAGCCATTGTCCAATCAGGTGATCATGGGGCAAAGCCATGGACTTACAAGATAGGGGAAATAAAAAGACAAGATGAGGGTATAAAATTATGCTGTTACTGTGCATTTAATTTTAGTTATTGTAGGCATAGGAGTCTTGTAGCATTGAGGGAAGAACAGTATATATTTTAAAAACTTCTACCAAAAATAACATTTTTCTTGCATTAAAATCTAGAAAGTCCACTGTACATATAGGAGCAAGTCACATTCTAAGGGGAAATTCTATTTCCTGCAGTTGTATTTTTATATCACCCAAAATACTTGTGAGAACCAATTAGTGTCCACAACTTGCCATGTTCCTGTTAAGTGAACCTGGCACAGGAACACCCAGCTAATCCGTTGGCAGCCTTGTGTGAAGTACTTAGGAAGCCTGGTATGTCCTTGTTCCAACCTTATGGCATTTGAGCCAACTCCAGCCACTGGCTATTGGCCCTATATTGTGCACTGGTGAATTTCTGGCACAAAATGAGTCACGGAGATTATTAACAAGGGACACAAAGTGATTTTGTGGGCTCTCTCTTTAAACCTTCAGAAATATTTTTCATGACTTTATAAATGTATAGACGGGGAGGCCATTTCAGACACAAGGTATTCAATTATATCAAGTGCAAAAAAGGGTTAATACCGTTATTAGACAGGAAATAGTCTCCAACAAGAGTCTACTGGTTAAGTGCTAAATGCTGGAGGCAAACTGCCTGCTTTGGAACCAAATGGGAAATCCTTCCATGCACTTCTCTGTGCCCACAAATGATGTTCACCATCTTAGGGGCGCTTAGAAATACCTGGGATAAAGCATCTGGGTGGCTCAGTTGGCTAAATGACTGCCTTGGGCTCAGGTCATGTTCTCGGCGTCCAGGAATTTTGAGATTGAGCCCCAAGTTGGGCTCCCCACTCAGCGGGGAGTCTGTGTCACCTTCTAACCCTCTCCCCTCTCAGGCTCTCTCTCTCTCTCTCTTGAATAAATAAATAAAATCTTAAAAAAAAAAAAAAGAGAAATTCCTGGGATGTCTTCTTATGGCCTTAAGTAGTACGGTGTGGTACCCACCTGGGGTCACCCGGGATCTGACAATCCTGAAATATCACCTCTTTAAGGAAGCAAGAGTGATGTGAGTGGGGTCAGGAGGCTCTCAAGAGAGACAGGAAGAGAAATGGCGGCAGAGCCCTGACACAGGGACTGACGGATGTTCTGACAGGTCAGAGTTCCAGGTCCTGCTTCCCCGCTGACTTGCTGTGCAACCTTAATCAGGTTGCTTGATCTTTCTTATCTCAGTTTCTTCATCCATGAAATGGGGATAGTAATAGCTTTCACCTCACATGGCTGTTCTGAGGATTAAAGGAGATAATAAAAGTATAGCACTTAGCACACTGCCCGGCTCATTCCTACAAACCTTTAACACGTTAGCTAGCAAATACTTCCTTGCTGCTCTGCTCTAAGTTGCTGCCTGGTGCCTACGGAGGGTTCATTCCTAAACAAGGGAAAAAACCACACTAAGTAAATTTAGAAGAGGCAAGGTGCCTTGAAACAAGCAGAATGACATAGTCCTTAAATATATGAAAATTGACTTTGTTACATAGAAATCATTTGAATATAACAGGTGAATCTGAAATAAATGATATATTAACACTTATAAATTCACCTTATTTGGCTTACCAAATAAACACCTAGTTAAGATAAGATAAGAGCGTATCATGCTTAGTGAAATAAGTCAAGCAGAGAAAGACAACTATCATATGATTTCCCTGATATGAGGAAGTGGTGATGCAACATGGGGGCTTAAGTGGGTAGGAGAAGAATAAATGAAACAAGATGGGATTGGGAGGGAGACAAACCATAAGTGACTCTTAATCTCACAAAACAAACTAAGGGTTGCTGGGGGGAGGGGGGTGGGGTTATGGACATTGGGGAGGGTATGTGCTTTGGTGAGTGCTGTGAAGTGTGTAAACCTGGTGATTCACAGACCTGTACCCCTGGGGATAAAAATATGTGTTTATAAAAAATTAAAAAATTAAAAAACAAAAAACAAAAAAAAACCCAGTTAAATTTAAACTTTAGATAAGCAATGAATACCTTTTAGCATAAGTATGTCCACATATAACATAGGCCATACTTACCCCAAATGATGAATTTTTACCTGAAATTTGAATTTATCCGGAGGTCTTGCATTTTTATTTGCTAAATCTGGAAAGCCTCCCCTTTCTATTCACTCTTTTCTGATCTGATGTTCAGTTTTGTATTTTTCCTCATAGGTACTTTTTCTTATAATTGATAACTTATCAACTTTCTGTCTCAATAAAGTTAAATTGTATATAAAATATTAACATAAGTTAGTACTTTGAGAAATGAGAAAAACTTATGAGATGTAAATTTAAAAAATACTAAGTAGGGACACCTGGGTGGCTCAGTTGGTTAAGCAGCTGCCTTCGGCTCAGGTCATGATCCCAGCGTCCTGGGATCGAGTCCCACATCGGGCTCCTTGCTCGGCGGGGAGCCTGCTTCTCCCTCTGCCTGCCATTCTGTCTGCCTGTGCTTGTTCTCCCCCACCCCCCGATAAATAAATAAAATCTTAAAAAAATAAAATAAAATAAAAAATAAAAAATACTAAGTAAATCCAAAGTTCAATTACATGATAATAACACCTTTCATACCTTAGATAAACTTGGTACTAATCTGATAGAGTAGTTTATCAGTCACTAATGAACATAATATGGAATGAATAATACAGAGGAAATATGAATTGTTGTTGTACATGATAGTCTTGCTATGTTAAGAGTACAAACTCAAGAAAACATGAATTTTCTAAGTTTCACATGTGCACTGTTTTCTCTGCTATGTTATTCATATATTTATTTTGGGGAGCACATTTGTAATGTAATTATTAACATTCTCATATTTAAAAATCCTTAATATTATTTTTATTATTTGAATAGTACCTGAAATTTACTCCAAACCAAACAAATATCAAGGCAGAAAAGAGAAAAGAAAAAAAAGTCATTAAGTTAAGCAGTTTTAGGATCATTGTTATTTTGAAACCAGTGTATTATAAACGAATGTTTTTAAGTTTTTAAGAATGTTAGGAAATATTCTCCAACAAGAGTCTACTGGTTAAGTGCTAAATGCTGGAGGCAAACTGCCTGGTTTGGAACCAAATGGGAAATCCTTCCATGCACTTCTCTGTGCCCACAAATGTTTTAATGTTTTTAAGAATGCATATACAAAAATATATTTCCATAAACATATGTACCAATTTCTTTTTGTAAAATAAATCTTTATGATTTCACAGATCTAAAATGAATAGAACACTAATAAGATTTATATCCCACTGAAAATACAGATCAATAAGAAGTCCTATTCCTAGATGGTCAAATGTAAAGCTTATCTGAAACAAAAAAGTTTTGAATTTACAAAAGCTTGTTGAAAATAGTTGATCAATTAGATGTTTTAAAGATTCGACTATTCTTGGTAGTCTATTCCTCTTGGATTTTTGCCTTTTTCTTTATTTTAAAATCCAAATAGATCCTTTGAAATATTAATTGGCATTTTTTAAAAAAAAGTTTCTATTATTTATTTATTTTTTATTTTTAGAAGGATATGGTACCTACTTGCTCTATTGTCCTTTTAATTTCCTTTTTCTTTTTCAGAAATTCTCTACTGCCTTTAGGTAACATAGTAATTAAATTGGGATGAAATCAAACAGATCTCATATAAGGAAAGAGTAAAATGCTTCTTTCACATGCTTGATAAATTGCTCTATTGCTTCTCCTAAATGTGTAAAATTATTTGAGCTAAGGATGTTATTATTTCTGTGACAGCATGTTATAACTGTTGCTATTATGAAACAAAACTATGATAGATGCCCTTGGAATTTTAAATACTCCTATGTTAAACTCTGTGGGAAAAGATGAGTAGCAACAAAAATAAATTTCGGCACTGTGCTGTTATATCTTGATAATATTGTGTACTTTATTTTTTTACAGAAAATAGTTAAGTATTTTATATATATTTCCTATAATCATAATTCAATTCCTCATCAATTCACCTTGAATCTTTATTGTAAATGGTTTTTTACAAAGTTCATGTTTTTATGTCATAGGTGAATTTTTTATAACATACTATTGAAAATATAAAAGCTCAGAATTATTGTAACTGAAAAAAAGATGACAAAAACTTTAATGTTAGAGTATCATTTAAAAATCAGAATGTTGAAACAATGAAACTAAAAAGCAGAAGTTTTATTTTTATTTTTTTAAAGATTTTATTTGTTTATTTGACAGACAGAGACAGCAAGAGAGGGAACACAAGCAGGGGATGTGGGAGAGGGAGAAGCACGCTTCCTGTTGAACAGGATGCCCAATGCAGGCCTTAATGACAGGATCCTGGGATCATGACCTGTTCCAAAGGCAGCTGCTTAACCACTGAGCCACCCAGGAGCTCCTGATAACCTAGTTTAAATGTATAAGTAGCTGACTAACCAATGAACTGTGAAGCATCTATTTCTTTCTCTCTCTTTTTTAAAGATTTTATTTATTTGAGAGAAAGAGAAAAAGAGAGAGAGAGCAAGTGCAAGAGCAAGGCGGAGTGGCACAGGGAAAGGGAGAAGCGGGCTTCCGGCTGAGCAGGGAGATGGATTCGGGGTTTGATCCCAGGTAGGGCTTGATCCTAGAACCCTGGTATCATGACCTGAGCTGAAGGTAGATGCAGCCACCAAGGTGCCCCTAAAAATCAGAAAGTTTACAGCAGCTGTAATTTAAAAAGCAAATATTACCTTAAACTACTACTTAAAGCGTCTTCACTCTGAGGAACAGAACATATTTAGGACCAAGGGCACCCTGGTGGCTCAGTTGGTTGACAGTCTGACTCTTGATTTTGGGCTCAGGTCATGATATCAGGGTTGTGAGATTGAATCCTTTGTCAGGGTCTGCCCTGGCTGTGGTGTTCGTTTAGGTTTCTCTCTACCTCTTCTTCTGCTACTCCTCCCCTGACCCTGTTGGCAAGCCGGCTCTTTCTCATTCTCTCTCTCTAAAAAAAAAAGAAAAAAAGAAAAAACCACCACCAACAGCAAAAATATATTTATAACCAAAGTAAGTTCATGAAAAGAATCATAGTTATTGATGGCTAGCTAAAAGTTTAACTTTTTAGGATAATAACCCCCTTTTAATATAAGCATGTGGCTAGAGTTGCAATGCGTTTCTCCTTTCAAGCTTGAATGTAAATAAATCATAAAAAGAGATAAGGAAGAATATGATATCAAACTTCGTTAACATAGGAAAGATCTAGGTGGTTCTGAAATCAGGATTTCGGCCAACATTTTTCAGCTCACTTGCTTTCCCATCCTATAAGGTGGCGATTTCTTAAGAGCTAGTTTATTATGATCTTACTGTGCTAGAACTAGATGGTTGAGATAAGAAGGATCATTTATTACAATCCGTAGAATGACCTATTTTTGGTATGAGAAAAGAAATTGTCTTATGAGGAGATTATGCACCAAGTCACAATGTTTCCCCTTAGCATAAAATTACCCAAGTAAAAGCTTTGGATTTTTATAAAAGTTTTGTCTTTATAAAAAAAGTAAAAGCTTTCTGTTTTTGTAAACAAAAAAACAAATAAACAAAAGTTTTGTTTACTGCAGTATTTGCAGTGCCTACAAATGAACTGGAGCAGAGAAAATGCCCCATTAATATTTGCTGAATGAGGGGCTCCTGGGTGGCTCAGTCAATTAAGCATCTGCTTTCAGCTCAGATCATGATCTTGGGGTCCTGTGAGGGAACCCTGCATTGGGCTCCCTGCTCATCAGGGGGTCTGCTTCTCCCTCTGCCTGCTCCTCTCCCTGCTTGTGCTCTCGCTCTCTCAGATAAATAAATAAATAATCTTAAAAAATTTTTTTTTTTGCTGAATGAATGAGAAATGCAGAGTTGAAATGCACCACACCTGAGATGTGGAGAGTTTCACTCCATTTGGGAAGTCCTGGAACTGGTGGCCTCCAGCAAATGAACTCCAAGGGTCCGCTTCTGGCTTGTGACCTAAAGGAGCTATGCTCCCAAACACCATGAGCCTAACCCTTTACTTACCTAAGATGATGAGTGATAAATATCTTTGTATATTCCTTTGCACTTTATAAAGTGCAAGTTATACTCGAACTAGGATCTAATTCTTGAAAGTGAAACCTCTTTTGTCTGTCTTAGTTTTGTAAATTGTCACAATCCAGCATTCTTTAAAATGAGAGAAATGTTCCAGAATCTTGATTGAGAAAAATCATAATTTTCAAGCCCAGAAAGAATTCAAACAGGATTATTTCATAGTCTTGAAGGTAGCTGCGGTTGTAGGGCTTACATGGAAATTTCAAATAAGATGACATTGAAGATCACTATACACAGGAAATTAAGTGCTTATTTTAGAAAATATATATTAAACACCGATGTTAGCTTCTCCATATTCCAGAATCTCACAGTCTAGTGGGGATGATGGACGTATATAGAAAAGACTAAAATATTGTTGAAGTAGGTTCTAGTATTTTCAAAATGCTAAGGGGTCAGTAATTAACTGTGCTTAGAAATGTCAGTGAGGGCTATGCAGAGGGTATGTTGGGTGGGCACACCATTGATGGAGCAATGAAAATTTTCCACACTGGGCTGCAGCATTCTGGGGGAGTAGAGTAAAAAGAAGGCTTACAGGCAGCCGTAGTAGCGTATGCCAAAGCATGGAGTTTGAAACTATAGAGTTCATTTGGGAAATTGTGAATTTGCCGACACAGCTGGAATATAGATTGCATGGAAGAGAGTGATAGGCAAGAACATTGAAATTGGCATTAAAAGGGCCTTTCGTGCCAAGCAGAGCAGGAAGTGATAGGAAACCTTGATGAATTTGGGGCAGGAAAGTGACATAATGATATTTGCAATTTAGATGGAAACTGGTGATTTTGTGAAAATAGTAAGGCAGTAGGAGATTCTGAGTACAAGACTCAAAAATTTTATTTTGTTTCATTTTGTTTTATAGTTTAAGAAATCCAACAAGGGGCACTTGGGTGGCTCAGTGGATTAAGCCTCTCCCTTTGGCTCAGGTCATCATCTCAGGGTCCGGGGATTGAGCCCCACATCGGGTTCTCTGCTCAGAGGGAAGCCTGCTTCCCCCCCACCCCCCGCCCCACCGTCTCTCTGCCTGCCTCTCTGCCTGCTTGTGATCTCTGTAAAAAAAAAGAAAAAAGTCTTTAAAAAAAAGTCCAGCAAATCTTGGCTAAATTGGTAGTAATAAAAAAAATAATGCTAATAGTAATAACAAATACAATTCGAGTGCCAGATAGTGCTTTGGGCTTTTTTTTTAAAGTGAGATATAATTGACGTAATATTATGTAAGTTTAAGCTTTAGGTTCTTAATCATATGTATAATTTCACTAGTTCCTGCATCAACCTTGTGACTCATAATTATTATCATCCCCATTTTACAGATGAGCAAACTTAGATCTGGAGAAATTAATGAACTTGCTCTACCTCACAGGGCAACTCAAGTCTGAATATGATTCTGAATTCCTGACCTGTGTGCTATAGTCAGTTTGTCACTGGATTGTTGTAACCCAAGAGGCTGTACACCACATCTGACTGTGGGTACATGGGGGCCCCTTTGTGCTAATCTCCCCCAAATTCATATTGTTTTCCCTGTGTGTTGCACAATGACCTGCAGCCCTCCTCCAAACTGCACTTGGTTATTTCTGGTCATCCCCAGAGATGGTCTCATGTGAAACCTGGAATCATCTGCTATGTTCTTCTGTTCTGGAAACCCACCAGGTCACACACAGGCCCACGCTCATCTGTAGCCTAGCTTAGGCTCTTGCTGGAATTGTCCTCTGGTTATTACACACCAACTCTCTGGGGAATCTGCCAGCCTTTGAATGATGATTCTATCCTTTCTGCTAAAACTACCATGTTTTACATGTTTAGCAGCTATATTAAGATGCAATTATTAGTTCATAGATTTAAAAAGTAAAGTTGAAATCATTCTCTGTCCTTATTCCTCTTTTTGCTTTTTTATCTTCCTGCCATCATGGGAAGAAGAGAAAAAAAAAAAAAAAAAAAAAAGGAAGGGGGGAGTCCCAGTCAAAATCATAAAAGGAAGAATTAGGAAGAAATATAGAACATTCTTCACTAACTTGGAAATTTAAATCTTAAAAAAGGAACTCAGAACAAGTCCTCCTTTGTTTTAACTCAGACTCAACAGCAGAAATAAATTCCGAATTATTGTCCTACTTCAGATCTCAGGCAAAACATTATTTCTTCCGAAAAGCCCTTACAGATCCCCCAAATAAGGTCAGCACTTTGGGGTTTTAGCTCTCATTTTTCCTTTAGAGAATCCATGTGCCTAAAAATAAATAACTAATTGCTATCTTTTTTTTTTAATGGTAGCTTTTTAAGGGCAGGAATCTTTTTTTGTTTTGTTTTGTTTCAGACCAAATTGTTGAATTTGCCCTGGGTATAGTGTCTTACTCTGGCAGACTCTCAGTGAATATTTATTGCACAAAGGAAGAATGAGTGATCCAACAAACCAAGAGGGGCAGTATCTGCTGCCCACACATTGTAGGAGCTTGATGAGTAGGAATGAGGGTGATCTCTGGCACATCCAGAAGAAGGCTGCTACACTTTGAAACATACAGGGCGTGTTAAGATGTGATTGGGTGTCATGATAGACTGTCCCACGACCCACTAGGCATTTCTTGCTATGTTATAGCTAACCTGAAATGAGGCTCAAATCAGTGTTTCTGTATGTTCTAAGTTCCTTGGATCAATAGCACCAGCAGGGAAGAGATTTCTTTCTGTTGGAAAGAGGCCTCTATTCATGTGCTTCTTTGCTTAATTGTTTCTAGAAGACAATTTCAACAAGTTCTATACCAATTGCTTGCTTGTGAGTGATTTGTAGGAAGAAGGCTTGCCCTCTTATCCTCAGTGATGACTCCAAATAGCTTTCTAATACCCAGACTCTCACAGTTCTTAAAGAGCACAGTCCAGACTTCACAGCTGCACAATTTGAAGATCCTTTAAATAACTGCTTACGGCTTAAATATTATTTCTGGCATATTTGATGACTTCCATCTCTGCTCTGAATCACCAATGGCCTCATTTAGCAGAACTGTGGGTTTAAAAACAAAACACTTAAAAATCTCTGGGAACTATGAATTCCATCTAAAGGAATTAGAAATTCCCTGTTCTTGTCGCAGTGGAGATCAGAACTTTTTGAACTGAATAAATACACATTCTAGAAAACAATCTTGAGGACCTATGCTGTGTCGAGGCTTGGACTATCTAAAGATGAATGGGTATGGTTCCTAACTTCAAGGTTATTACAATTGGTACGTTTCAAGCTCAAACGTAAATGTCCCTTCTGCATGTTTACTCTTACATTCCTTGACTACACTATGTTGTCCTGGTATAACTTTTGATATTTAAGAAGCCACGAGACACTTGGCACACTTGGCAGGAGACCTAAAATAACATTGTGGACACTTAGAGTAGAACCTCAAGAACTGATTTGTCTATGGTTTCCTGAAAGGTCACAAAGAAATGTAGAAGGAGAACAAATGACATCTTCGCTAGCGTATCATCATTACAATTCATTGCGCACAGAAAGTCTTTCTTGCCATTTATCATGCTTCAGTCATAGGCACGCACACACGCATACACACACGTATCATTATTTCAGACATCTACAAGGATGATACAGTGTCTTTTCATTTCATGGAGTATTAGTCCTTCCTCAGGGAGTGGGTAGGATCCCACAGAAAGGAAGTGAAACTAAAATCAATCCGTTTGGCTGCTTGCTTATCCTTAGTCTAATGAATGCTTTCACCTCTAAGCTAGTTTCACCGTCGTTCTTTTCGATCTGGGAAGGAGCTATGGAAATTATAATGTAATGTGGACTCCACCTGGGTCCAAATGCTATTACTCGCATGCCTCCCACCTCCTCCCTGAATCCTGGGACGCAGCTGGGAATGGAGGACTGTTATTCGAAGAACAGAACCATTGGCCTACTGAAGTTAGGGTGCATCTCGGGTGTTTCAGAGTTACTGGGAAGGAAATGTTGTTGGCAAGCACAGGGATATTGCAAACAGTAGCTTCGGAGTTATAGCTGCTTCTTGTTTTGTTGTGTTGGATCAAGAGGGAGTATGGTGTTGATCTTGTTTATAAAAGAAGCTGCCTTTGCCTCTGCTGGGAGTGTTCCAAGAGCAGAGATAGAATGAAAACACTAAAAGGAAGTGACAGTGATGACTACAGCTGCAGTTGGCACAACTTCAAAACATCTCCGGGGAGAATGTTCCAGAGAGATATCACAGTGAGGCTCCAGTGAGTGCTAGACAAATAGATTTCGTGCTGCTCTACAGGAGGTAAAATAAGTCAGAGGAATAGAAAACGTGCAAAAACAGCAATGCCACCAACAGAACCCTCCTGTAAATGAGGTGTTGCATGACACAGCTAAATGGCAGGATGGTAAGCCAGCAAGATCTTCCAAATGTGAAAAACCATCTAGAAGGGATCACAGAAGCCGACAGATGGCTAGCCAGCCTTCCCTGGACACGTATCTGATGAGTGAAGGCTCCCTTCATTGTGAGGCAGCCCATTTGATTCTTGAGCTATTTTTAATTGGTAAATAATTTTTCTCTCCTTTGAAGGACATTTTCCTTTCTGTGTGTTCTTCCGGATCCTAATTCTGTTCTTTGTAGTACCAGGCACTCTGGTCTCCATGTTTTAAAAACTGCCATCATGCCTCCATTTAGTCTTCTCTTCACCAAGGCCAATACTCTGTTTGTCTCTTTTTCCCCCACATTGCATAGTGCTCAGACCTCTCTCTGTTGACATCTCTCTGAAAAGGTGGCTTTCAGAAAGTGAACATATGTGATTTTACAGTGTAGGATAAGCTCTCCTGAATGGGAGTACTATGGTTCGATTATATGAGCCTAAGCTTTTACTACTTACAAAAAAAAATCTATTGACAGATTTTTGGATAAAGTGGAGCTCAAAGCCGCATAATCTCTATAGTTTTTGTTCACATAAGCTATCTCTAAAATAAAAGTATAAAAGAATATGCTTGGAAATTGATATTTTTGAATGAAACTGAGGACCTTATATTTATCTCTGTTAAATTTTATTTTTCTCACTTCTGGGGAGATGTTGAATTTTGATTGTTAAAGAAACAAAGCAAAAAACCTACCACGTATTGACTTTCTTCTACATGCTAGATGCTATGCTGTAAGGACCAAAAATCTAATATAAGACTGATGAGTAAATGTAGAGGTATGAAAATAACATGAGACCAGTAGAAGGACTCTTGTGTGTTCTGTGAAGATACTAAAAAACGGGTTAATGATGACACTTGAATTGAGTCTTAAAGTCTGACTAGGAGATTTCAGGAGAACAAGAGGGTGAGGTTATAATTAAACACATGCTCTAATATTGCAAACATACATATGCAAAAGAGGGTCAAGTAAAATAAACACTTAAGAGTGTTCATTGGAATTAGCAAGTTCATTGTAAACTTAAAAGCAATTTTGATGGAATAGTGACAGCAAAAATCAGATTGCAGTGTCAAGATTTGAACAGCAAGTAAGGAACATACAGAGCTCTCTGGAAAACGTTTGGTTAAGAAGTATCTGGCACATGAGAGCAAAGGTGGTGTTTTAAGATGGAGGGAACCTCAGTGTGTTTATTTGTGAGGAAAAGGAGCCAGTGAGGAAGGTGGAAAGTGCAGTAATAAGAATGTACACTTGGTGGAGCAAGTATCAGTTAGCTTTTGCTGCATAACAAATTACCCCAAACCTTTATGGCTTAAATCAACACAGGGTTCGTCCTCCTTCCTTCCTTTCCTTCCTTCCTCCTTTCTTCTTTCTTTCTTTCTCTCTCTTTTTTTTTTTTTTTTTTTTTTAAATTTCTCACAAATCTATGTGTTGGCTAGGCAGTGCTTTTGGTCTGGGCTGGCTGAGATAATCTCTGAGGTCAACTGGTGGCTGGCTTGGGTTGAATGGCAAAGGATGGTCTCCTAGCTCTGGCAGTTAGTTCAGTATCAGCTGAGGCAATGACCAGGTCATGTGTCTTTCACCATCCTGTAGGTGAAAGAGGATTATTCACATAGCAATTGTCCTAGCTTCCCAAGACCAATGAGAAAAGGCAAACTTCAATGCACAAGTTCTTTCCAAAGCTTCGTTTCCACCATCATTTACTGTTGTCCCATTGACCACAACTTGTCACATGGCCACACCCAGAATCATCGTGAGAGGGTGTGAATATGGGAAATCCATACCACTGGAGGCCATTGTGCAGCTATTTATCACAACAGAGATGAGACGTAAGTCTCATGAGAAGGCAGGCCTAGACAAGAGGAAGAACACTGATGTACAGATGGCTCGGAGGGTAGTTCACTCTGGGGGTAGCAGGCCAGTAAGTTGAAGGTGTATATTGCTCCTGACTTCTTTTTCCTCTGTGATATAGGGGCTGTGTCCTGGATACAAAGGGGGTAAATGTATGAAAGAGGTTTTCAAGACAGTCATGAAATTTGGAAATACTAGAAAGAGAGGAGGGAACTGACCAAAGACTTGTAAAAAATGGTTGCTATTCAATATTCAAAGTTCTTTTTAAGATTTAAAGCCACAAAATTATGATGATGTCTATCTGTAGGTTGTTTTGATTTTTTTCTCAACCATGCTCAATCACTTCATTATAGAAATGGACAAGGTATAAGGTTGAATGGATCCAATGTTAGAATTTTAGACAGGAGAGCATTGTGGAGGTGAGGAATTACAGAGTCCAGGGATGGTATAGAATAAAACTGGGAGAGGAGGCCACGAGTCAAACATGAAGTTAAGTTTTGGGGGGGTCTGAAAAATTCAAAGTACATATTGTAGGACAAAGGAACTTGGAAAAAGGAAGTCTGTGTTCACACAGACAGTTGGCTATTGGTCGTATAGATGAAAATAGGCTATCAGCATTTATGCTCTCAGAGATGAAGCAACTTTGGACTGGTCACACGAGTGGGTTTTACTAAAGGGGGGGTACATGTGCATCAGATCATTAATGAGGAACATAATAAAACAGGAAGGATTATAGTGTATATTACATCCATGTAGATGTTGGTGCTTCTCAGGAACAAGAGGAGGACTAAGAACCACTAGTTACAAAACATACTTCCCTCTTTAAGGAATGTTTTCCAGACTATCCTCCCCTTACTAGAGAAGATGGAGGCTAAATAGGCGTTGGGTAAGTCTTTTGTCTCTCTACAGTTCTTTTATAAACATTTCACTTCCTTTTGGGGGGTTTCCCTGTTATCAGTTTAAAAAACCCTATTGATGACTGGAATTCCTTCTAAGCCTCAGTGCATTCAGGTTTAAGACCTCCTTTTCCCCCCATTTATCTTTGCTTTAGTGCTCTTAGTTCCAGCTTTTACATATGTCCTTTTGAAATCTGAGCTCATCTGAGAACTCCCTTGTAACTTGATTGATTTCTTTAAATGTCTTTTCATTTTTTTCCCCATTCGGATCATTCTTGGGGCCACATCCCCTTCTAGAATCTTTGTTCCTGAGCTCCTACCTACTTTTTATCTGAATTTATGTCCTTCATGAGGGCTCTGCCTTCATGACCTAATCACCTCTCTAAAGTCCCACCTCCTAATACTTGCATCTTTGGGCAATAGGTTTTCAACATATGAATTTGGGGAGGATAGAAACACACAGACCATAGCAAAAGGCTCCTTTAGCTACAATTCCATCAGTTATATCTATCAGGGAAAAACAGATTTTAGGGGACAGGTGGCAGTCTACTACAGAATACATTATTAATCCTACAATTTTCAAACATGTGTCCCATTTCTAAACCATATCATCTGTAGTGCACTGTGAATATATATTTTAAATTTATGAGTTGTTTTACAAATAGCACAATTATATTTTGGTGTTGTAAACGTGCATGTCAAAAGTGGAAATTCGTGCTATTGGATGTTTAGAATATATCTTAATTTTTATAACTTTGCTTGGGGTTTATTTATTTTTGCAAGCTGAAGAATTTAAAAAAAGGACATGGCTTAGATCTCTCTCAAATTCCGAGAGATCTTCTTACTATGAAGGTCAAAGCAATGACTACAAATGCTCCCTCATCTATGAAGCACCTCACAAATAAAGAGTCTTCTGACCATTTATCATGTGTTCCTGGTATGTGAAAGGCTCAAATTTTATACAAATATCTCGAGCACTTTGCTCAGGGGTATGCCACGGTGGGTCCCTTGGGGGTCGGAATGATGCTGCTGAGGGCTGACATGAGAGCAGGAATATTTCCATAGAAGACCACTTAGCATACATCATAATTAACCTTTAAATACAATCTGGATTTTTAGTCCCTACAGTTTTGAAATAAGATTACAGAAGATAATAATTTGATTAGGGACTTACCTATTCTAGGACTTTCAAAACTGAATTGTTAATTTAGAAAGGATGAACCAGGGACAAGCAATTGCAGAAAGAATATTAAGGATGAGAAAGAATAGGGTGCAGTGGTTAAGGGCTCAGGCACAGTGTGATCTCAATCTCAACTCCACTCCTTCCTGTGTGTCCTTGGTAAGCAAAGCTACCTCTCACCTGTAAAATGAAGATGATGACAGTGCTTTGTTCATGGGCTTGGTGTGAGGGTTCAGTGAAAGCAAGCATGTGAAATACCTCACGTTGCCTCATTCATATTAACTATCTGATAAACATAAACTATTATTAACTCTCTGAAAGGAAGCACAATTACCATGCTAAGAGCCACACCTCTCATTATGCCATTAGACAGTAGAGAAGTAGAATCTGTAAACATGGGCCGTGGGTGACTCAGATAGTTACACATCTACCTTCAGCTCAGGTCATGGTCCCAGTGTCCTAGGATTGAGTCTTTTTTTTTTTTTTTAAAGATTTTATTTATTTATTTGACAGAGAGAAATCACAAGTAGACGGAGAGGCAGGCAGAGAGAGAGGAAGGGAAGCAGGCTCCCTGCTGAGCAGAGAGCCCTATGCGGGACTCGATCCCAGGACCCTGAGATCATGACCTGAGCCGAAGGCAGCGGCTTAACCCACTGAGCCACCCAGGCGCCCTCTCTCCCTTTCAAATAAATAAATAAACTCTTAAAAAAAAACATGAAACTGTAAGCATGTATTTGTTTAAACATGTTAGCATGTTCCTGTACATATCCTACTCAGCTGATCATTGATTCTGCTGATGACCCTTTAAGGACCATATTAACTCCAATATTATAATGACTTTGAATGCAACTGACAGAATTTTCCCTGTGTATCATGACTCTTACCAATATTCTAAACCCTCATTTTGTTGACACCTTCTTATTCTAGAACCTAGATGTGGAATTTGGTTCAAGGGATATTTTAATTGAATATTAAAAAACAACGGGAAGCCATAAAGGTAATTTGAGTATTATTTTGATTTTAATGTTAGTGATCTAATATTATATACAATAATTTTAATATTAATTTAGAAGGGTTTTGTGAGCTAAATAGGCTTTGAATTGAGCCTTGAAAAACTGGTAGAGTTTGGATAGGCAGGTTCTAGAGACAGAGGAGGGCATAGCATGTAACTTTGGTAAGTGAAGGTTCGGAAATGGGTAAACAAGAGCATGGTGGGTTGACAGAGGCCTATGTAAGAGAGAGAAGTAGGGAGTGCTGTTGGGTCTTGGAAGTGGGGGATGGGTACAACATATAGTAGGCACAGAATGAATTCTCCTCGAGAAGGATGATGATAATGACATTTTGAAATTTAGTCTGGTACATGAGAATAAAAAGGCTAATACTCGTTCTTGAGAAGATTAGTTACGTGACGCAAACAGTCTTTAGACCTCTTTAAACTTCATGCATCTTGTGATATGCATAGGAAGAGGAGAAAAATAGGGATTAACCTAAATCTGAAGCCCAAGGTATACCGGATTTCTCTTGCAGTCACTGACTTTCTTGCTTGGAAATTGATTTGCTCTAAATAAAATGTGCTTTAAAATATCTTGGGTAAGTAGAGTTTTCATATATATTCCTAATTATCAAGCTAGATGAAGTATTTACACAGCCATGCCTTCTGAAGATTTTTTAGTAGCACTTTTTCAGCGTGAGGTTGAGACATATCTACTTACATAAATTAATGTTCCTATTTCAGTGACTCATTTGGTCGGAGCAACAAATGCATTTTCAAGTCTGGCCTGACCTTCATAACCTTTCCACTAAAATGTAAATAGTATGCATCATCGTGCTTTTTAGGTTACAACAAGACCTGAGAAGCAGGGAAGATTTCCTCTTCTTGTTTTTCACTATGACACCCACTGATCTACACCTGGCACTCTGTAATACGCATGTGTTGTAGATTACAGCCGATGAAAGGTCCTGTGCTGTCAGCCCAGCCCATGCTTCACTAAGGCAACCTGTTGGAAAATTATAGCTGTTACTCCTGCCAAATGAGTCAGTTGAGATGGAAACATCAATTTGAGATGATGTGTGCTTTCTGTTGTAAGAATACAATTTAGGGAGGTGACATGATTGTCACACGTTTAAGTTTTAAAGTTAAGAGTCACAGTAGAGGAGACACAGAAAGAGAGGTTTGGGAGAGATGTTTATTATTTCATCCAAAATATTAAATATTTTCATCTTGTTCAAAATATAAGAAGCGCTACTTGGCCCAAAACAAAAGTTCAAGAAAACACTGCTGTCTTTTAAAAGGGCCAAGTCATGCCTACTTTGTGTGTCTATAAATATGTGTGTGTCTGTGTGTGGGTGTCCTCTGGTTCTACTTCTATCACTCCTAAATGAAATGCATAATCTATGATCTGAAACTGGGAGCTAATAGTGAAATGACTTAAAAAAAAAAAAAGTCACCAAAAATATATCAGGGAAAAAAAGACAAAAAGTAAATAGATGATTTGAAAGGATATGCATTAATTTAATCCTTCATTCAAGAATCACAATGGAATGAATACCATACCACATGCTGGCAAATCAAAGATAAAAGATAAGCCTTGACTCTGAGGATTCCTTAGACTTGTAGAGGAGAAAGATAAGATTAATCTATAGTAACAATAAAATGTTATAAAATTATCTGAAACTTTCTTGTGAATATAAAGAAAATTACTTGTTTTACTTGTTTTTATTGTATAGTCTACATCTAATGTCAAATAGTTTAGAATTTTCTTTTTACTGTTTGATCTTATACTGAAAGATTTAAGAAAACATCATAGTTTTAATTAATAAGTTAAAGAGCAGCAAAGGCAAAAATAATTATGTGAATGGCATGTGCCACTTACAATTTTTAAACAATGTCCAATTGTTTAAATAAAATCTAAAATTAAAAAAAAAACAAAATCCAAAAACAAATTTTAAATAATGTCCAATTTGTGAAAATATTAATTTAACTTCTATGATTATTTGGTGTCACAGATATCTCTATTAGAATAGAAAATATGAGATTATTCTGATCTTGGAAATTAAGGATGAGGATGGTATTTTGCTTGTTGTCGAACCTTAGTACTTATCTTAGAGTTTGGCACATGATATTTATGTCCCTCAACAATTACATGTTAAATGCTATTGTTTTCCTAAAGATTTTATTTATTTATTTGAGAGAGAGACATAGGGAGAGAAAGTATGCGTATACACACACACACACACACACACACACGCACGAGAGTGGGGGAGGGGCAGAGGGAGAAGGAGAGAGAATCTCTAGCAGACTCCACACTGAAGGCAAACCTTGGCTCCAGGCTTGATTGCACAACCCTGAGATCATGACATGAGTTGAAACCAAGAGTTGGATGCTTAACTGAGCCACCCAGGAGTCCCTAAATGCTTACGTTTTCCTACCCTCTTCCTGGCTCTAAGGATATCATGAATTTTGTTTAGGCCACATCACACCACAGTTTATTCAAAGAAAGTATGCTGGCTCTGTGAGGTAGATCTGTGAGGTAGATTTGGTTTAAACCATTACAATAAACCCATTCCCTTTGTGTAGTGGCTGGTCTAATGGTGATTACGTTCCCCTTTAGGTTGATGAGATGTAAGGGTAAGTGTGCTCAAGGGTTCTCAGAAAAAAAATTTCTACCCCAATTAGAAGAGCCATGGAAGAATCCCTTCTTCTCTCCTGCTTGAATCTGTTGTGTAAGTTTTTGTTATAGAAGCTGTGGAAGCCATGCTGTGACCAGAAAGAGAGGGCCAAGAGAAGGTGACCCAAAGTTCTCACACTGTTGAGCTTTTTATTATTAAGGTGATCACCCCTTTTATTTTGGTTACTTTTTTGGGTAAACTTACAGATGAAAATATTTTAATATAATCTAAACTTGATACCCTTTACAGATTAACTACAATTTAAATAAATTACCATGGAAATCTTGTCCTTATCTTACAGTTGAAACATGGCATCAGGATCCTAGAAGGACCTTCTAAGTTTTTGGTTTCTTGGATACGTAAACTAATTAAACTGTCTTATTAGTAAACCTCAGTGAAGTGTTGTGAGGCTAACGTGAAAATATTGTTCAAGTAAACAGGAAATTAGGCTTACAGTGAGTGTTGCTAGAGGGCCATATTTGTTCCTGGATTTCCATGAAATAAAGTGAATGATTCAACATTCATCACTACGGTGTTTTCTGACATCCTCTGCACATGCTCTATCGTCGGTGCCAGGACTGTGGAGGGATGGGAGATGGCTTAGTGTGCCTGGTGTCATGTTCCAGGTGCTTCACATAACTCCCCTCATAGAGTCCTCATAACTCTCCTCATAGAGTCCTCAGCACTGGTTCAAACAGTTGGAAAAGGCCAAGTCAAAATTTGAATCTAGGCAGCCAGCCTCCAGAATTTGTGCTTTTATCTAATACATTATTAATATGACTCTCCTAGACTCCTTCACACCCCCTCTCATGTTGTCTGTCATCCATCAGTATCAGCCTCACTTGAAACTACTCTGGTCAAAGCCACCAGCGTAACTTCACATTCACCAAACTCCCATTGTTGTTGTTGTTTTATTTTTATTTATTTATCTGACAGAGATCACAAGTAGGCAGAGAGGCAGGCAGAGAGAGAGGGGAAGCAGGCTCTCTGCTGAGCAGAGAGCCCCATGTGGAACTCGGTCCCGGGACCATGAGACCACGACCTGAGCCTAAGGCAGAGGCTTAACCCACTGAGGCACCCAGGCGCTCCTGCTGTTGTCATTTTAAGTTGACATTTTCCTTTATAATATAAACTCCCCCCTTCTCACCTTCCTTCACAATATATGTTCTTGGATCTTTTCCTATTTCATACAATGTGGTACACTTTCTCCCTTTAACGTAAAAGTTATCACTAATGGATACATCAGTTTTCAGAACTAGGTGCGTGGGTGGTTTATGATAAGGGTGGTGTTCTCCGCCTCTTGTACCAGAGTCCTTAGCCCAGTGCCCTCCTTTGTGGTTCCAACCAGGTCTGCTGAGCACTGCGGACGAAGACGGCCTCACCTTGTACTCAGGCTTCTTGTTCTCTCCTTCTCATTCTCTCTCTCTCCCTTCACAATAGCCCATCAATCCTTCTCAGACTGTCCTCACATCTTCCCGACTGCACTCCCTCTCCAGAGGGATCGCTCCAATTGTGACTGGAATATAAGCTTTGAGTTTTCTGCTGCCCCATCTGTGCTGTTCTCTGGGTCCACCCTCTCTTTTTCAGTCCCAATCAGTCCTGATGAAGGCCAGTTCTGTGCTTTGTGTGTTGCCTTAGCTTTCCCCCCTATTGTATCTCAAATACACATATGTTCAAACATCATGTCTCATGGTATTTCCCTAATACCTTCCAAATATTTTCACTTTTCTCCATCTTTATGTCATCACTGGGATCAAGCGGTCACTATCTCTCACCTGGATTTTGGCAACAGCCTCCTAATTTATCTTAATTCTCTGAGTTTTTCTTCCTCCAACCCATTTTCCCTGCTGCACACAGTGCTATTTTTTCCAGAAGTCATATCCCAGTGTCATCCTGCTGCTTTAAGCTTTTCAGTAACCACTCATGGCTTTTAAGAAAAGTCCAAAATTTCCATAAAACATCTGCTTCTTTAGTATCTGGCTTGTTTTCTGCCAACAACTATCACCTCTCCCTCCTCCCAAACATACACACACACACACACACACACACACACACTCCTTCTCATTCTGCTCAAACTACACACAACTTTTAGGGTTGAACCCAACCCAGACATTATACTATTTCTCTGGTATACAAACATGGGCCAATACTATTCTGATTGCTTATATGTTTCTTTCTCAGAGAAGAAACACAGGGATGGTTGCTCTTTTCCTGGAGCCCTTATTATAGCACTTTTCACATAGTTTTGAAAGTTTCTTTCTTTTTTTTTGCCTTTGACCACTAAATTCTTAGCTTTCTTTACTTTTTTTTTTTCTATCCTTGGCATGTGGCAGAGTACCTGACACATAATAGAAATGCCAAAACTATTTGTTCATTGGAGATGTTTTTCTTTTGATAGATGCCTGATAAATGTTTGAGTATAATGGCAAGAAGATGAACATTACAACATAGCTAAACTAGATGTGTAGTAATTATCACATGCGTACAGAGGAAGGCAAGATACTTAGGGATTATGGGCAGTCTGGAACCCTGTTTTCTGAGTCCTCACCAGAACCAACCTCAGAAAACAGTAGGTGATCACTAAACTTTGGAATGTACTGTTGCTGAAGGAGAGTGTCTTGAGTTGGAACTTGAAGAAAGGAGTATATTTCAATAATCGGATAATAGAGTTAAATTCAACCTGTAGAATAAGAGTCAGTCAGCAAAGTTTCATGGCTAGGAACAATGGCATGGTGTAGGAATAGGTATAGTTAGGAATGATATTATTGGTTTTGGTTGAGACATGGAGCTTAGTATAGATACTGATGTCTGTAATACCAGATCAAGGAATTTGGGGAATATTCTATGAATCAGTAGTCACCAATATTCTCACTCCATAGTGCATATAGAATATGAACATTTTGAAAAGGCACATATGGGATAAAAGTAAGTAAGACATGAAATTACTGGAAAGGGCAGTGGTAGTGAGGTTGGAAAGTGATGAAGGGAACACTCTGGCTGCCTCAGGCTCTGGGTCTCTGAGGCCCAACAGTCCTGGTCTAGGCCAGATGTCCTGACGTCTCATGACATTGCTATACTAACACCGCTAATCCATTCATAGCCCATTATCAACTGAAACTCTGCCATTGACAATGGACAATGATCAAAGTTCATGAAGTGGAATTTAAACGAGATTAATCTGACAATAGTCTGTACGTGGGGAGAGTGTTGGGGCAGGAAGGCGAGTGATTACCAAGGTCCAGGTGTGAGGTAATGAATACTTACAACGGCATAACATACAAAAATAGGGGTCAAGAGACACAATGCTTGATGGGAGACAGGGGAAGAGAAATGATACTTTAGTACTGAACCTGAATGACTAGGAAGATGATAGTTCAACCCCCAGGACAAGAGAGAGAAAATCCTGAGGGAGAACTCGTTTCTGAAAAAAGATGGTGAGCGAGGCTATACTATTAAGTTTAAGTGTTTGGAGGAACAGCCAAATGGAAATGGAACTGAGAGATATGAGAATGAAGTTTATTGGATAGCTGAGGATTAGAGATAGTCATGTAGGAGTTATCTATGAGAGGTAATAGTTAAAATCATCAGAGTAGAAGAACATTGTGAATAAGATTATTTAGGAGGAAAAAAAAAAGAATTAAGCCTCAGGGCTGCAATTTTCAAGGTATGGTCGCCTGATCAGCATCAGCATCACCCTTGAACTTGTTAGAAGGGTGAATATCAGACCCACCTCACACCTGCTGAATCAGAAACTCTGGGGGTTGAGGTCCAGTAGTCTGTGTTTTTACAAGCCTTCCCTGGTGTTTGGATGTACTGTGGTTGGAGAATCACTGCCTTAGGGTTATGTTCATATTCTAGAGGCAGGTCAGGTAAATAGTATCAAAAAGAGACCAGTAAAGATCAGCCGAAGAGTGGAAGGTAATTTATAAGTGGAATAGTGAAAGCAAGGATGAGTGAGTTTCAAGAAGACAAGGGACAAGAAGGAATGTGCAAGCGACCCAAAAGTCAAAAGAATGATTGGTGGTTGGGATCATGGGAAGAGTCAGAGTCATTAGTTTGTTTCATGTGGGCACTCAATTTAACGGAGATTAAAGAGTGGGTGGTGAGTGAAAAGCCAGCTGTATTGTTAGAAACCATTGTTTATATTAATAAGGATACTAAATAGAATAATAACACAAAAAGAAAACACAAGCGATGGGAATGTTTTTCTCCCCTAGATATAGGAGAGATATGAGCACTTTTGTTAGCAGAAGGGGAGGGGACCAGAGAGGCGGGGAAGGGGAGAGAGAGAGGGGACCAATGTAAGCCCGTGCCTGTTTTGTTCACTCTTCCTGCAACCTATATTTGTAAATATCTGTATTTATTCACCCTCCTATTTTAACATATGTACTTGCCTCAGATGCCTGTACTCATGATGCTGAAGGCATCACACGGAGATTGAATTCTCCAGGACAAGAATCACATAGGAGGCAGAACAGCCAAAGGAAATAGCTTCCTACGATTCATTGATGAATTTAATATCTATAGTAATGTTTTCTAAGAAAGCCACTATCCTGGACCCTCTTTTTCTAAGAATACAAACGTGCCCTTCAGGATTGATACTTACGTAGCTGAGTTGCATTAACCCTAGAAAACATCTTTAGTTTTATTTTTCCTCAAGGGTAAGGTGGTTAGGAGGGATTTAAACAAATTCATTGCGATAATAGTCTGGTCTGTGAAATCTTTATTTCCTTCCTTCTCCTATACTTCTGTAGAAGTATCCTAATCTGTATTTACATATGTAGTTTTTTTTTTTTTTTTTTTTTACTATAAACTTTAGCATTATACTTCTTTTAAAAGTCTTTGGGATTTTATTTAAAATGAAATGTCATGATAGATAAGGTAATATTCTGTTTATGCATTTATCCTTCATTCTTTATTCGGTTAATGTTATTATGTTTATATAATCTTTTATTCTTTTAAAGTTATTTTCAGTAATTTAAATTAGTTCTCAGATGTGTGATCCTTGATGAGTTATCCATCTTTATGTGCCAATTCTCTCACCAGAAAAATATGTTTATAATATGAATCCACTGCAAAGCATTTCAGGGATAATAGTAAAAATAACATTTTAAAAATATAGTGATATTTATAACTCAACTATGTAACTTCCCATATAATCAGTACATAAAAATAACACCTTTCATTTGGATTTATAATTAGGGATGTTGTGATTAAATGAAGCAATGTGCCCTATTTAACTCTAATTAGAATCTAACTCCCTGTATTAAAACATTGACAGTTCTCTCTCTATCCTTCATAGCTTAGCTTGCTTATAGAACTACACTGAACCAAATAATCTTCCCCCAAACTTCACATATGTATTACATGTAACATTATATATATATGTATACATAACATATATATAATTTATAACACTTTAGATATACAACACACACACATATGCTTTTATCTGACAGAAGACATTCTGTCTTCCAGTAACAGGATTATAACACACACACGTGCGTACGCACACGCGCGCGCGCGCACACACACGCTATTTGCGTTAATCTGAACTAACAGAGGAACAAATTCTGTGGTTTGCAACTATTTAGAACTATTTAGAAGAATGACAGTGAAGGTTGGAGAAGAGTGGGGAAATTGGCAGAATTCTTGTGTCCTCAAGAAATCATTAAATGTTCTGGTCAGGGAAGTGATTCTAGGAGTTTACTCCTTGGAATCTTCAGTTTTAAATTAGATCAGTGGACAGGTTTAGTTACTTACAATATTTCTTTACTGAATTTTGGAAAATGAGACCAATAGATAGTTATTTTTTACTTGTTTAATAAGAGAGAAGGAGATAGTGAGAGTGAGAGTGAGAGAGAATGTGTATGTACTGATGTCCCTATTTGTGATTTGGGAAGGAGAGTGCAAAACAGTGTTTATGGATGAATTGACCTACTCTGATTATTCTAATGGATACCGGGTAGAACTTGTGATTTCTGTTTATGTTTGGCTAAATATATGACACAATGACATGTAAGTAAACATTGAATGATTTGTCTATCTGAATCTGGACCTTTTTCTATAATGTGAGTTTTTTCTATACATTCTTGTAAAAAACACAACTTACTCTGAAACATGTAGATAAAGATGTTACTCTTCTGTACAGCTCAGAATTTTTCCTTAAATGTATCTTCATGATCCCACTTTTCAGACTTTTTATTTTATACATGATGACATTGCAGTATATATAATATTGGTAAACCTGTTTGCATGCTCTCTTTTCTTATTATCACTAATCTATTAGTGTTTCCATATTTCTTTCTTCCTACTTTCCTACTCTCAGAGATCTCAATTAGTTTGTTTGATTGAAGCCCGGGTATCAGAAATTTTAAAAGTTCCCCAGGTGTCATATTTGCTAATCCCAATCTCTTTCTAGATTTAGGCCTGAAATTACATTAATGATATATGGTTAGCAGTTCACATTTTTGTATTTTCAGAGATGTTATATACTATAGTTTTTTCTTATCATGTGATCTGGAGCTGGTCATTTAATATCACTGTATCTCACTTACTTATTAAATGGGCACTATTCATTCTAACTCATGTATCTTATAAGAACTTAAGAGAGATCACTTCTTGGTCTTTTGGCTAAGATCAAGTGAAGAATTTGAAAGAATTGTCACATCTGAAGTGTTTGACCTCCTAGAAAAAAATAGGTCTTGCAAATATTGGACGTTATTTTATTTTTATTTTTGTTTTTACTTGTTTACTTTTTAAAATATTGTATTTGTGTGTGTGAGAGAGAGAAAGGGTGAGAGAGAGAGAGAGACAAGGAGAGAGCACAAGCAGGGGGAGGAACAAAGGGACAAGAAGACTCCCCACTGAGCTGCCCCCCCCCCCCCCCCCCCCGCCAAGTGGGACTTGATCCCAGGAACCTGAGATCATGACCTGAGCTGAAGGGAGGCACTAAACCAACTGAGCTACCCAGGAGCCCCTGGATATTATTTTATTCTTAAAAATACAGATATCAAAGTCAACTGGTTATATGTATTTGTTCTCAGTTTGATCTTTTCCTTATTGTTTTTTCTTTATCTGGATAAATCAAATAAATCACTAAAATTTTAGAATTTATGAATGCACAATGATGTCGGACTAATAATTTCATTGTTTAGTTCTAATTAGCATATTTACGTGTTAGTGGTTCAACCGTTATCCAGTCTTTCAACAAGTTTTTCCTATTAATTCATGTCCCTTTAAAATGGTCTTAGATTTATGACGTGAGATTAGTTTTGCATTTTCTGATGAATAATATTTTATTTTAAAAATAAGCTTACACATTCTTGTTGTATATTATAATTCATCATTATGGCATTGCATATGAAAACAGAGGTGGTTCAGTCCTTTCTCCTAACATATTCCTTAATGCAAGCTGAGCTCTGCCTACAGACATGCATACTTACCTCATATTCATGTCAATTAAAATTTGGAAAATCATCAGGTAGAAATTTTCTATCATCACAACTTTGACCTTTGATAAAAATTAAAAAAAAAAAAAAATCACAGACTTGGTTGTCATTCCCTCCTCTGCCCTCCCCACCTTTCTTTAAATGCATAATAGTTTTGTAAAATCTAATTTGGCAGTGGATTTCATTTTGCCCTCCTTGATTATTCTACTTGATCTTTAATGATTAGGTACAATTAATGTTTTTCTTCAGATTAAAAAATGTAAATATGCCTCCATGTGCTGCTTTTTCTTACGTATTTTAACCTCATCACTCTGGCTATGTCTGCAGAGAATGTGTCATTCATCATTTGTACCAAGTTTACTATAAATGTTGTGAGCTTTCTGCTCAATGTTTATTAAAGAATTATTTATCTTGTCATTTCAGTACTGCTAGAAGTATAGGCTTGTTAGTCCTCAGTCTTTTAATCCTTATTTTGTATTTCTTTGTTATAATTTTCTTTCTTAGTTTCATGATTATAATTTCTTATATTACATAAGATATAATGCTTAGAATCTTTTCAATTTGTTTCTTTCTAACAGTTATGCTTTACTATAAACATAATTCATGTAAACATGGCCTTGGGGTTGGTCCTATGCAAATGCTTTAGATCCAGCTAGCATATGCTCATGATATCACAAAAATAATGTCAATTTAATTTCCCTGGCCTTTGATGGGGTTTTAGGTACAACCTTTCAATTGTCCAGGGTATTCTTGGGATGGATATTCTGAAAGATATTTGCCTTCATTGCTTTTATAGAAATAGCATTTTCTCCTGTTGAAAGGAATGGACATGGTGGAAATTCAGTAAAGTAGGAATGAATAAAATAAAAAAGAACTGGTACTGGTTCACATTTGGAAATGGCAGTTGATTAAGGTAATTCAGTTCTTTTTCTTTTTTATTGTGAAATGTATCATCCGTAAAAATGTATCATCCATATTCACTGCACATCTACATTTAAAATATTAATATAGAACGCTTTAGTAATTTTCCTATAGTTCTTGTACAGGTCATGTTCATGTTTTGTTTCCTTTCTGCTTTTGTGTGGAACACCTAACTCAGTTCTGCAGGTTAATCTCAGCTCTCCTGGTTTCCAAAAGTGCCTTAGTGTCTCAACAGATTTCTTCCTTCATACTTTCCTACTCTCAAGAGATTTCAGTTAGTTTGTTTGATTAAAGCCCAGGTATCAGAATTTTTAAAAACTCCTCAGGTGTTTCCGATGTGCAGACATTTTGGAGAATTATGATAGAGTCTAGTGAGTCTTGCTAGTTCCTGCTTACATCTATTTACATCTGTTAACTCCTCCCCAGGCTTCTTGATTTCTTCTTGTCCCCTGATCTGCTCCTTCAACCACCATGTCCCCATCAAAACCTCTCTTCTTTGTTGTAGACTTCTCAAGACATTTTAGGGAGAACTGAGCTTCCTTTACTGTGTGTATTTTCTCAGTAGTTTCCTTAGTTTCCTTCTCATGCCACTGTGTACTCCTTGATGTGATGTTGTTTCCCAGGCAGGAACCATCCAGTTTTGCTTTATCAGAAGGTAACACGGAACCTGACAATTGTATACATTCATCACATTTGCTGAACGATTTCCAGACCAATCATGTTGCTTCCCCAAACAGCACACTTTTTTCCCCTCTTACTGTAAATAACAACCCCTGCCCTCCCCAGTAAAAGGTTTGTGCTTCTAGTTAATTAGTTCCAATTAAATTATGTCATCTGAATGGATTTTAAATTTGTATCCTTTATAAAACAATGCTAAAGCTTTCTTATTAACCCTTAGTAAAGAGTTTTTTCAGTGATCCCTGATCAGGATAATTTATGAAGAGTGGCAAAAACTTTGTGCCTAAAAACATTAGTTTAGGTGTTAAAACATTAGTTTTAACCTCTACTTTCTGTTCACTTCCTTTCCTCATTGTTCTTGCTTTCGAGAGGTGCTGGTGTGTGGGGGGTGGGGGCATCTGCATAAGTTCCAAAGTTACACAGAGAGCAGTTGGAATCCTGGTCTGCCTCTTGACTAGCTCCGTGACCTTGGTGTGGTTTCTTGACTTCTCAGACACTCAGGCTCTTCCTCTGAAAATGGAGATAATACCTATTACCAAGGGTTGGTGTAAAGAATAGATGAAATAATACATACGGTCCCTAAGTATCAATGATTTAGATGTTAGTAGAGGTGCAAACACTTGTGCAACAGAGTGGTTTCTGCACTATTTAAATAAGGTGTTTTATTGAAATAAAATAGATGGTAGTTATTAATACCGTCTATTAACACATGGACACGTGTGTTGATAATTTGTATATTTTATGGATATTAATCGTATAACATTTAACTGCTACTTAATCCCTGCCCCCTACTCTTTAGGGGTTTAGTTATCACAACAATGGGACTACTTTGCAATGATGAACTTACAGGTTTATAATACTTCGAAGCATTATTACTACTTAGAAATATTGGTTAGATGCATTATTAATACTTAGAAGTATTGGTAACACTTACTGGTAATAATATTTAGAAGCATTGGTGTACAGCTCTGTATATCTTTGTTTTAAGGGAAATAAAAAGAAAGCATCCCAAAGACATAATTCAGAGGATTTGCACAATACATAGGATCTTTGTCCCTAATGCTGTGCAAGGAGAAGGGACTCACTCCACTGCCTGGTATAATCACCCTCTGTGCTTCTGTCAAAACCAGCTTGTATTTTTCAGCAAACCTGAAAACCAACTCATTTTACTTATATTTTCTTTTTACCACAGATTTGGTATTTTATCAACTCCATCTCTCAAATTGATATTAAAAAGGAGTTAAATGATATTAGGAAAAAAGTAGTAAAAAATCAGTTTTATGTTTAATTAGTCTTCTGGGGCTATCAAGCAAGCAATTTATGAAAGTCCCCTCCATCTAGTTCATTAATGATGATCTATAAATGGAAACATTTTAAAGTTATTTCTTTTACTTTGTAATCGATATATATTTCAAATTATTTTTTTTTTTTCTGCCAAACACACGCCAACGCTTGTATTAACAGGATTTTAAAATCTGGTTAAATCTGAGAATGAATTAATAATTATTTTGTGCTCAGAAGATAGCAGGCTTCATGTTCACGCATCATGAGTTCAAGTTCTACCAAGGGGTACACAAAGGGGCATTGCCCAGTTTTAAAATATAAGTCGCTAAAAACAGAGATGCCCAAGTTTAAAATAACAGCATGCAGATTTCTTTATAGAATTTAAAGAATGGAAAACACTTGCAAAAATATCAGCAGGCAGGGGCAGGAAGAACAAACGGTAACCAAATTGGTTCCTGTGACAAACCATAACATTTACTTTAAACCATCAGCGTGCTACTCAGTAAAAGGCAGGCTACCACTCTTTTAATAGATCCCAGGCCTTGTTAAACTCACTGGTCTGCAAGAATTACCCAGGTCAAGAGCAGGTCAAAAAGTGAAAACCCATGTGAAAGTAAACTTTGAAAGATCTGCTTTTGAGGAGCCCCAGCCGACTGTCTCCTCCATAGTAAATACACTTCCTTTTTGTGTACGATATTGTTCAATACGCTGAACATCCGTACAGGTGATAGAAATGGCGTCACACCAGTTTCAATCCTCCTTAGTGAGTGCGGTCTTCGCTTCTCCTGCAGTCTGGGAATCTTTCTTATTTGCTTTCTAAAACCTTAAAAAGATCAAAACTTAATAAAGAAAGAAAAGAGTTGTGGCTCTGTTTTGAGTAGTCTCCTCTATTTTGTTTTGAAATATCTACGCTCTATTTAAAACTAGAGCTGTGATTTCCTCACAGCCAGAATAAAGAAGCGAGAGGATGACTCACTGTGGAATTTATTTGCCTGGTAAACCGGGTATTAATCTGGCCTACAGTACACTTGCTCCAGATTTTGTTCAAGTGTAAGGTCATACTGTGAAGCTGTTTTTCATTTTGTTTTATATGTGTTAATATAATGCCTTATGAATTACCCTAGAGTTTTGTTCTGACAGCTAAAAAGCATAATCGTTTTTCCTTTCAAGGGGATTGAAAGCAAAGCAATTGACTCTATATTTGAAATGATTTATCTAAGATCCTTTCTCTCACATCTTGCCTTAATGTTTATAGAGAATATTCTTCGAGTTTTTACTGGTAGCATTGTATTTATCCAGCTCTTTGCCTCTTTGCCTGGTTCTCAAAATTGAGTCCATCTTAGGTCTGATCTTCTAGAGTTCATTGGCAAAACTGCCTGTAGAGTTAATAGGCACCATACTAGGATTTTGATAGTGAAGAAATGGTCTCTTGAGACTTAAATCAGAGTTCTCTTGGTAGGGGAAAAAAAAAGAGAGAGAGAGAGAGATCCTTTTGCTATTTTTCAAAGAAAAAAGTGGGATAATTTTTCATGCATTTGACTCTATAGATGAAATGTCTGCATACAGTGCTGTTGATTCACAGTATTAATTGTAATGATACAGTTTCAGTCTCAGTATGAAGATAGAAAGATGATCACTTAGCATCCTTAAAGGAGTTTCCCCGAACACATGTAAAAATAATTACTGTGCAAGAATATGTAAGATGCATGCCAAATGCTGATTGTGGTGGCTTTGGTGGGCGGTGGTAATAATGATATAACAGCTAACAGTTTTTAAGGACTTATTGTGTATGTGGATGTTTCCAGTGTTTTATAGTATTAATTTATTTAAATAGGTACTTTAAATAGGTACTATTATTGTCCTCATGAGCTAAGGAAAGATAAAGTAACATGCCCAAAATCACATGCAGCAAATGGGTCCAAACTCAATAATCTGGCTCCAAAATCTGTGCTTTTAAAAATCGTGTTAAGTGTTCAAAGATTGAAGAGAATTTTAAAAGATTTCAGAGGGAGAAATCACTTCCAACCAGGATTACTAAGGAAGGCTTGGGGGGAAAAGTAGGGGTTCCATTGGTTTTGGAGGCTAATAACTAGATTGTAGTTGTGCATGAATGGGGTCTGTGGCTGCCCATGTCACCACTGTTCACCAGGCACCTAGCGCTGGGATGGTGACACACAAGGTGCATGACGATCTAGGCTAGGCCTGATGTCATCAGCATTCTCATTGACGTGATCATACATTTTAACATTGCTCTCAGTTCTGCATTTAAGTGGACATAGACTTTGGTTTGCTCAAACCTTCCTCTACTGAGACCTTTGAAGGAAAAAGCCTACATGATTCTACTCTGTCCACTTTTCTGTGTGCTCAGTTGAGTTTTAAGAAGTACAAGGGGCTCGTTTATGTTTGTCTGTGACCTGAATCTTTAATATTCACTTCTCTCCTTTCTAGTTTAGACTCTCCCAACCCAGAGTCATAGTAATAAATTTTATTTAAAATTTTGGCTTTTATTTATTTATTTATTCAATCACACTAAGCAGTTCACTGCTAGCAATAGAGATAAATAGGTGTTAGGAGAGAGAATGAATTAACAAAGTGGATTTACTGCATTTGTTTAACACTGCAGGAGGTCTTTTAGAGAGTGACAAGCTTTGTGTTGAAGATCTCCAAATCTTTACCCACAAGATAGCTCTGAGAGGCATATAAAACAAATACATGAAAACAAAATTTGGTATTTGTTGAGAATGATGGTTTTGTAGTCAGACACCTGTGGTTTCAAATCCCCACTCTTTTTTCCTTCATTCAATGGGAAGAGGAGAGCTAATTAAACTCTTTTGAGTTTCAGGTTACTCATCCTTCATAGGACTTTCATGAGAATTGCATAATATGCTTAGCATGGCACCTTGTACATGGAAAGAATTCAATAAATACTGGGGACTGTAACGGTAATTGATATTATCATCTTTAATATGGAAGGAATAAAAAGGGGTTCTTGTAACTGTGCTAGTTAGGACCTTCAAGCTTTCAATGAAAAGGTAGACCTTAAAGATGAAGTGAGGAAGAAAGGAGGAAGAAGAACTTTGGTGAGAGAGATTTCACCAAAATTGGTGCCAGAAATTTTGGTGAAATTACTGCCAGAGGAGTAGAGGACAGAATAAATCTGTCTCTCTTAAGCCTTAGGAATTGTCCAGCTTGGTGGGACGTGGGACCCTGCAGGTAGCCAGTCAGTATTAATGGCAGTCCTGCATTATGCTGGAGGAATTCCTTCTGCACATAAATAAGTAGTTCAGTGGCCCCTCAAGAGGAGATGGGAAATGATCAAAGTGGAATTTTAGGAAGACTTGATCTGGCTTGGATGGGAGTAGACTGGAGGTAGAAGGGGCTCTAGGTAGGAAGGCCAACTGCGAAGACTTTGTGTGATAGTCTAAAGGCGGTAAGGGGGAAGCAGTAAGAATGTGGAGTGAGGAGACCAGGGATCTGAGAGACTCTGCAAGGAAAGCAGAGATGACTTGGAGTAAGGAGGGGTGTAAAAAAGGAGAAAAGTCAAAGAACCCAGCAGGCTCCCAGTTTGTGTGTGAGGGTATGCGTTTTAATTTTTAGACATTCTAAAATTTTAAAATCAGGTTCCCAAATATCTTAGCGATTACTGTAAAAATGACAGTCTACAACTCTCGTAAGATACTGCAATGATGTGAAAGGTTAACTGAACTGAGAATTTGGGCTTTAATATAAATAACTAGGTCTTCTAATCTTATCAAATCTTGGACCACATTGTTTAAATTGAGTTTTATCAAAACTATCTCTCCTTTAAGTAAATTACTTTCTGATGTGCTCGAAGAAAAAAATCCTTTCACATTAAGTAGATGAAGTAACATCAGTTTGCTTTTGAAATTGTTCATTTTATCATCTCATCCTTTTTTTTTCTGAAAAGTGAAACCAAAAAGCAAAAAAACTCACAAAAAACCAAAACCTGAAAACAATATGATTATATCTTTAATCGTCTCAAAAGTAGAACTAGGATAATTTAAAGTAGAACATTGGGATCTTTTTATAAGCAAGGGGGAAGGGGATTTGTGTTACATTACTCAAGTTGATGCACTTGAAACTTGACCAGGAAAAAGTCACTTTCTCAGAGGGTAAATACATCATTCCTATTGGGGGGTCATGCAGCCCAGTAACTAATTTTATTTTATTATTTTTTTTTAGATTGCATTTATTTATTTACTTGACAGTGAAAGACACACAGAGAGAGGGAACACAATCAGGGGGAGTGGGACAGGGAGAACCAGGCTTCCCACTGAGAAGCAAGCCTGACATGGGACTCAATCCCAGGACTCTGGGATCATGACCTGAGCTGAAGGCAGAAGGCTAATGACTGGGCCACCCAGGCACCCCCCATTATCTCATTTTAAAAAGTCAATGTTCTCTCTCTTTTTTTCAAAGAATTTTTATTGAACACTTTCGAACCTTACAGAAACTCTGAGACTCGTTATTTCCAATTTACAAATAAAGCAGAGATTCAGAGTGTTCAAGTAATACATCCAAGTTTACACAGCTACTAAATGAAAAAATTGAAGGCTCGACTTGGTTCCACCTGTATCTGAGAAATGCTGCAATGTTCATGAAATCCTTCACACGTGCGAAGATAAAAAGCCAATGTTCTCTTCTTAATGTCAACCATGTTAGCATATTCTGTTTTAGGGTGTTGTAGTTATTTCTACAGCACACATGGTTGCCAAAATTACTTCTGCCTTCTGTTGCTAATAAGAAATAGTGGAATGAGGGAGTCATGGCAATAAAACAATACAGATAGAGGCACGAATTTAAAACTATTTTGCCTTATCAAGCCTGTCCTTCTCACTATTTTACTCAGGGCTGCAGCTTTTAAAATGTAAACTCCAGAGTGAAAATGTCATGAGCTAATTTCTGAAATGGATAGTAAGTGTATTATTCTAGTGTCACATGCATATCAAAGAGCAACGTTATCACAGGTAGATGTTTTATTAGTATTTGTTAATATTTTCCAAATAAATATATTTTGTAGTTATTTAATTTTAATTTATATGATATCTTAGTTTCTGGATATTTGGTGGCTAGTATTACTTTACCAACTATTTTACAATATATATCAGTTATAGTATTAAGAACATTATTACGTAACTTCAAAAATAAGAGAATAAACACTCAAGATAACACAAAGTTGATGTGATTAGGTAATAGTTATCAAGAAATGATATGCTGCCTGTTTTCGTGAATTTGGTTTAATTAGAATTTCTTTTTGAAAAATTATGGCAAGGGTGATAATTAAAAACTACTTTTAAAAATCTGTTCTTTCTGATTTTGCATCTTTTCCTCATTGGACTAGGAAAGAAAACTGTCTTGAGATGAAGAATGGGAGCTTTTGTTACTGAATTTGCACCGTTTCTTAGGTAGAACCCCAGTGACAATCTCTTCTAATCTTTGTGTTTAAATATTAATTATTCTGTTTGTTTGGCTTTGCTCTCTGACGGTATTGTTATGGAGACGGTACAACACTATTCCGTTTGATCAGGGAGCTTGCATTTTGATTTCTTACCTAAAGACTACGTTCATCCCAGGTGGAGAACAGCCCGTGGTGTGTGGCAATGACATGCAAAATAATTTCCACTTCTTAATTTTTAGACATGGATTCTTAATTTAGAAAAATCTAGTAGTTGTTCCTCTGTAGCCTGGTTAACATCTCTTGTATCGAAAAATCACACTGGAGACTGTTTATTTACAAGGGTCTAAACATGTGTATCTTTATGGCTTTCTCCTGTCACAATGAATCACCAGCTATAAGTTGTCCTTTGTTGGTTTTGGTAAAAATCAAATGAAACCCAGCAGGAGATCTCAGAGTGCATTGTCCAAGAGTGTAAAAATGCCGTGTTGATGACAGATCATACTGTTTTTATTAAAGCTAAGAACATTGACTTTACTTTGCTTTTTGACCCTGGTACTCTACTGTCAAGGTGATTTTATTTCTACAAATTTTCCTTCTGCTGGCCTCATCAATGATTCACCATAAAACATTAGACAGATTCCCATCATCTGTATATGATTATAGCAGGTCCTGTTGTGCCGCTCACTGCAACTAAAAAGATGTTTTTCAGCTTTGTCTAAAGAGGAATCAGTTTACTAATGTTCTTCCCTTGTGCAATGTCTTCTTGTTTTAATACCAAATTATAAGATGATAGGAACTCTACGTAAAGCATCCCGATGTGCCGTTAAATACCATTTTCTAAAAACTTCAGCTAATCTTTGTATATTTTTAAAGAGAGAAACAACAGTGTATTTAGCAATGACTTACGAATGGACAGGGTATGTGGGATTATCTGATCTGTTTAAAACACAAGTGTAGCAGAGCCCTCAGTTCTCAGGCTATGACCTGTATGTTATATTTAGAAAATTGTTTACAAATAAGTTAAAAAGGGACTAAATAAACAAGTAATGTAGACAAGATTTTTGAAGCCTGAAAAGTAGACTAAGCAGCAGTCTGTTGAAGGACCCGACACTCTGACTCGTCTTCTTTGTACATTGTCTCATTGCCTTTAAATCTAGCAATGTAGAAGTATTGATAAAACTAAGTATCAGGATATTTAAGTGGCTTATCCAAGAATTCAGAACCAACAACTGACAGCACAGAGAATTGAATGTAGATTTGTCTAACTCATAGCTAATGTTTTCTTATACGTTTTGTTGGCAGGCAAGAAAAAGAAAAAAAAAAAAAGGCGGGAAACCCAGGCAGTTGAACTCCAGTGTAACTCCCTGTTTGTCATTGTTGTAATATGGCTGCCACTATGAGAAACTGGGATTACATAATACTCCTTCCAGAAATTTCTAAATGGCTACCTCTTTGTGTAAGAAAGTATGTAGACATATTTCAGGGTATCAGTTGGAACACTTCCTAAAATTCTGGCTAAGGTTTTCAACCTCATCCCTTACTATGGTCTTTCCAGTGTCCTGAACCCAACTTGGACTTCACAATAGTTTGCAATATACCTTTTGATTGTTCTTGTCAAAGGAACATGACTCTCTTCACCCCTGGTGGCCGTGAGGAGAGATTTCTTCTTAGTGCACTATGGGTCTTTTTATGTCTCGTAGTTTTCTATCTCTGTGGAGATTGAGTAAATTTTCGGATGGATAAATTTGAGGAGAATGAAGAGGCGTGCTTGGCAAACTCTGCCATTCTTGACTTGGGACATAGCTGCGGACTTCGGGAACTTGCTGGGCCGGGGCACCAGGGTAGAACTGCGGCCCTCACTGGGTCAGTGTGCTTAACTCCAGGGTTCTGCTGGCAGGCACATTGGCTCTAGAGTTAAGCTGCATCCTTCCACATGGCATTTATCACTACTAAAGTCCACTTTGTTTATTTTTCAACTTGCTTAGAATGTGAATGAGGAACACTCTCTCTGAGATTCCAAGAATGTTACTCCCTCCATCTAGATCACTTCCTTCAGTATCTACGTAACCAAAGACCCATTTAACATTCAAGACCTTCTTATTCCTTTTCTCCTGTGAATTTCCCTACATGACAGCCCCACATGGGAAGAATCTTCCCTTCCTTCAAACCTCCTTAATATGTTGTTGCTTTATCTTCAAATAATGTGTATCTTAGGTCTTTTAGCTTTCACTTATTTGTTCACTTTGTAAGTTTAAAGTCAGACTATGTACATTGTCCTTACATGTGGGGTTCTGGGTTCTATCAGTTGATAATTCCAGTGTGAACCCTATCTCCCTTGACTTGTTAGCAGAGTAGGCATAGGTTGAAATGTTATAACCAATGGAACAGATGGTAAATGGAAGTGCAGGGTGCTGCGGGGGGCATATAGCGGGGGTCCCTCACCCAGATTGGGACATGGTCAAGGAAGCAATAGAGTTCTCAGCCAGACTATGTTCTTTTCTGGGGCTCAAAGAACTCCTTCCAAACTATTAAGATCCTTGAAGAAGCGACTTTTGGACTAATATTGAGAAAATAAATAGGAGCTACCTGGGAGAATGGACTAATTGGCTAGGGGGGGATGAATATGGACAGAAGAACAGCTTACAGGAAAATGAAATAGCAAGTACAAAGAGCCCAACGGCAAGCAGAGCACATTGCAGGCATTGGAATTAGACCGCATTGTTAGAGAGCAGAGCATCACACAGTATGATAAATATTTGTTGAATTGAGTTATTTTTCATGAAAGTGAGTCCTCTTCATCTTTCCTTGGGAATAAACTATATTCGTAATGATTATTATTTGCAGAATATTTATAGTATACCAGGTACTGTGTTAGGCATTATATACATATTAGCTTATTTAATCTTGCAAATAACTTTATGATACTGTTATCTCAATGTTAAGATAATGAAACCAGATTCAGATACAGCAAGTAACCTGTCAAAGGTCATCAAGTTAATTAGAAGCAGAGCCTGGGAGAGAGGAGTCATCTCACTTCCAAGTTGTCTCTTTCTCAGACAATGACTATGTACTGTCACTACTGCTACAGAATATTGCCTCTGGTCAGTGTCTACTGGGTACAGTAAGTTCTAAGTGCTTTATGCACATTTCTTATTAATCCTCATAACAATCTTATGAGGTTTATGATATTGCTTATTACCCCTATTTTATAGGGAAAGACATTTAGAGTGAAGGTGACAAGGGAATGAAGTTCATAGAACTGGTGGGTGGTGGGTGCTAGGACCTGAGTCCCAGCCAGCTCTCACTAGACCTCAAGATACTTAATCACAATTTTCAGGAAAAAAATACAACTATAAACAGCCTTTGGTGTTTGCCCAAAGGCTAAGAATCTTGGAAGAAGACATAATGAAAATTGTATGGACTTTCAGAATAATTGGGATTATAGGTGCCATGGACAATTACTTCAAAAAGATCTGATTTTAAACATTAGTATATATTCATGTATGGATATTACTTAGAAAAAGTTTATAAATTGTTTTAGAAGAAAATGGATAGTGGATAGTAAATAAGTTTTGTTTAGTTGGGATGTGGCAAAGTACAAACCATGTGTGAAAATAAGGTCAGTTTTGAGCAAGAAACCATGGGATGGTAGGTGATAAAGAGGTAGGTTTTTCATGAGCAGGACATACTATTTAATTTAGAGATTATTAGCTATGTTTCCAATTCCTAAAATAGGAAGTTCATGAGCAAAAAAATATTTTAGGATGATTCTAATACTACATAATCATAGTTTTTTTTCCCCCAATAGCACACACATCATCTATAGGCCACCTGACATATAGAACTTTACTTTTTGGGGAAATTGATTAAAGGAATTAGAATAGAATTATAAATGAATTAGATAAATATTACTTAGAGATTTGCTTTCCTGAAATTTTGAGATTTTTTGGTCACAGAGCTTTCTGAAGATTACTTCATGAATTACTTCCTTGTGACAGAGATGATGAAACTGCTCCTACGATGGATATAGGGGTATGACGCCACCTTAAGTGATGATATTAGGGGTTAACCCATGGAAGGGTGAAATGGCCTCAGTTTGTTTTGAGCTACGACCTACTCCTTAAACCACTTACACACTTGTTTTTACCTCATCTTCTGTCTCTCAGATTTCCAGTATCCTCTGCCTCAGGTTGCTTTCTTAAGCCTTAAAAAGCTGGTCCTCTTTGGCCCAATCAATGCTCCCTTTTTCCATTAAAAATCATCTGTCCTGGACCCCAACTCTTGAAGACTTCAATCTCTGCTTAAAGTGTAATCTAAGAAATCTTGCTGATATATTAATGCTATTGTACTAATAGAAAAGTCTAACACCTGGTTTTCTCTCATGGGTACCGGAAGCACAATTTGATACCATTTTTTTTTTTCCCTTAAAAATATGACACCAGGGACTGAGAAGGGGGTAGATCAAAATTTCCTGAACTAAATCTATAGATTTATGGCTGCTTTCAGGCAAATCATTGTATTTTTCTGGGATTCAGATTCATCAACTTTAAAATGGAGATAAGAAACTTACTGTCATTAATTCGTATTCCTAGAATAAGTGAACTCATCTAAAGAATGATTTTATTGATTCTGCTTGACTGTGAGTTTAGAAAAGTCATGATTCAAACCTTTACTACCTTGTAGCATTCAATAAACATGTATGCCTCTGAAAGTATAAGTGATTGATGATTGATTCAATGTAGTAACGTAAAAGGAATTTCATCTTAGGTTGAAAGAAGAAGGTAATGGGAAAATATTTTGTTTTGTTTGTTTGTTTGCTCATAGGTCAGATGGTGTTTACATGCTTCAAATCGTAAGGCCTGGATAACCCATAACATAACAGGAAAGGAAGGCAAAGAAAAGAGGAGGAAGAAGAGTTTGGATTTTGAAGGGAAGATGGATTCAATTTTGAATTTGGCGTGTTTGCAAGACATCATGTGCACTATCTAGTAGGTGATATGGAGATGGAATTCAAGAGCTAAGGCTTCGGGAATCAGCTCAAGATTTGGAAGGATGTGCAAAGTGTGAAGCAAGAGATCCAAGTATGAAAGTCTGAGGGAGATCAATACTTCATAAATTAGTACAGGAGGATGAATCAGTCCCCGAAGCAGAATGATACAGGATGGCCAAGAAAGTGTGGTTGTCAAGGATATATCAAGAATCAGGACTTTTGTTCAGCAGTTTCAAATGCCACAGAGAAATAAAAGGTAACAAAAAGAAGCACTGACCCACTGCCATTAGTATCAGAGGTTATTAGTGATCTTAGGAAGCCAAGAGTGGGGAGTGAAGCAGAATGTTGAGGATACAAAGAGAGGGGAGGAACGGAAACATCGATTTTGAAAGTGCTTCAAGACATTTGAATAAAAATAGAGAGAGAGATGAGTCAGTAGCTCTAGGAATCCTAAAGTGAGGGACCAAGAAATCTGAGGCTATTTAAAAACTGTTGGGAAGATGGAGCAGCCAGAGAGAAAGAGGAATTAAGAGGCTGAATAGTTAGTTACCTAAGGGGGCCAGAGAACAAAGCTCTGGAGCAGAGCTTTCTAGTTAAAACAAACAAACAAACAAGAAAAAAGAAAAAGATTTTTGTCACGTTTTGGAGAGTGATGAGTATGCTGGAGTTGTTTAATTTTCTGTAATAGTAAAAATGATCATTGTAATCTTTCTTGCCTTATCATGACTTTTGGCCTAAACTGTTTATGTAATATGTGTATGGATGTGTATATATATTTACTTCAGTATAAGGTGCTGTTACTTACAAAAATATAATTGTGCATTATTGTGATATGCTTTAATAAAATAATAAAGTTATATTTGTGTCCTAGCATTGCTGAATTGAGTATCTGTGCAAAAAAAGCCTATGTATAGGCTGTAATATATTTTTTATAATAATAAACACAACTGAATATTAATTAATGTTTTATATATATATATATGATAATGGCTAACCTTTCAGTCCCCACGCAATACTAGGAACAGTACATGAATTTTGCTATGCAGTAAATGTATGAATTATGTCATTTATTAAATAGAAAATTATTAGAACTCTTGTGAGTCAGAGTTCATTTATATAGTATTTCTAGGATATGTATATCATATCAACAATAAAATATTTTTTCTGCTTTTCTGCTCTTCTTCAAAAACCATTTGTTGGGTGCTTACTATGTTTCAGGTCTATTTTTATAACAAGTCAGAACAACAGGGACTCTCCCTAGCCCCTTATATGAATGAGTCAGTGTTATACAGCCTATTACCACAAACTTCACATCTTAAATCAGCACTTATTGTCAGGAATCTGGGCACCTGTTATCTGGGACCTTGATTCAGGCCGTTCAAGGTGTTGGCCAGGGCTATGTTTCATTTAGGACTTAGGATTCTCTTCCAAGTTCCTCGGTAGTTGGCAGAACTTACAAGTTTCTTTTAAGAAACTTTCAGTTTCTTATAGTTGTCACACTGAAGTCCCCATTTCTTTGCTGTTTGCTAGCTGTTGGCCGGGGACCACTCTGAGCAGTCAGTCTGTCTCACCTTCTTGCCCTATGACTCCCTCCATACAAAGGGAGGACACAACGTGATTGTTTCCTCAAGACTAGGAGGAGACCTTCTCCCTTCTCTCACTTCTGATCTCTCTTGTCAGCATGTTCATTTTTTCTCCCCAAGTTAATAACGGCTAAACCCCAAGTCTGAATAACCGTGACTTGCCAGTTGTTCATTAAATCAAATGGTACTCCCTGAATAACGTGGTAAGTTCAGCTCAGATATGTAGTGATCTCCTTTGCCTTGAGAGGACTCCTTGCCTTTTTGTTTTTGGCCTCAAGACCCTTTCGAAAGGCCAGGAAGGTCAATAATATTTGCATAATAATACCAAGATGTTATTTGTTTTCTCCCGGTGTTGATAATTGCAAAAGCAGTTGACCAATGGGATGACTGGGTATCTTAGCAGGAGTCAAGACAGGGATGTCAAACTCCTAGTAACTAGCAGTCAAAAAACAAATGCCAAAGTGCACTTAAGAATGTCCCTGGTGGGGGCGCCAGGATGGCTCAGTGGGTTAAAGCCTCTGCCTTTGGCTCAGGTCATGATCCCAGGACCCTGGGATCGAACCCCACATTAGGCTCTCCGCTCCGTGGGGAGCCTTTTTTCTCCTCTCTCTCTGCCTGCCTCTCTGCCTACTAGTGATCTCTGTCAAATAAATAAATAAAATATATATAAAAAAGAATATCCGTGGTGAAACATTAACAAGTATAGATTTTATTAAATCTTGGCTCCTGAACACCCATTTTTTATTACTTCCAGTGAAGAGGTGAGAAGCACACAGAAAGTTTTCAAGTTTTAGATATTCAGGGCTGACCATCTTTCTCTTTGTATTCCTTTATTTTGCTTTATTATTGAGAAAACTTTAATTCTTAACTTATCTGATTATATTACACTAGTTTTATTATGTACTTTAAAAAAGATACTTAAATTTTCAATCACTTAGAGCTTCTTCTGCTTTGTTGTATTAAAGATGATCTGACATTTCCCCCCAGATTATTAAGTGCTCCCAGCACTACTGTTTCAGAGTAGTTGCTGTATCTTATTTTGTATTTTAACATATAACATGAAGAGCTATAAATTTGGAATTTAATTTAGGCATAATAGATAAAAAGTTCTTTCCACCTCTGTAACATTTGAAGGTTACTTGAAATTCTGAGTAGAAAAAAACATCCAAAACCTCTCTACAATCCCTTTATTAACCTTCTAAATTCAAGAGAAAATGTTAAAGTTATAGCACAGTTTTGGTTATTCCAATTTCATTAACTACCATCTTAATTAGTAATATTCTACATTTAAAGTGCTGAATATATTTTACAACTTTGGCAGTGTAGTTTAGATTTGAAAATGATATATTAATGGAAATATAACAGGATTTGAAATTAAGACTTGCTTAATATTTAGAACTGTGCTCCTTAGAAGTTGAAAGTCCTTAGGCAGGATGTTTTTTCTTTGTTTGTTTGTTTTTATTAGTATTTCAATTGCTTTTAGACATCTCTGAACTTCAGGTCTTCCTTAACATGGAAAGCAATTATTACCTACCCCACAGATGTGCTCTGAGGTTTGGATAAGATAAGAGCGCCTATGTGTAGTATGTGTTCAATAATTGCTGGGGAAGCTAACCACCATTTGTGATAACATACTTCCAGAACGACCTGTTCTGAGTTATGGTTCACAAATGGACATCCAGAAAAGAAGCAGTTTTTCCATTTTGGGAATTTTTATGAGAAATTTCCCCCAAAACTAAATTTAGTGTAATACAGTACAATTTTGATGCATAATATTTTATGTACTTTTAAAAAATAAAACTGGAAAGATATGAGCAATTCACAAACTGTTTTTGATTAATTATATTTTCCCTTCCATGCTAATTTTCTTGCTTGTCTGTAATATATAATTTAGAATCTCATCAAATTTCAAGTAATTCAGATTGTCATCCTATGACACTCTCAAAATAGTTATGAAAACAAAATGAAAGAACACCGGGAGAGATGACAAAAATACATTTGTAATTAGACAAGTGTTTTTAAATTCTATTGTGATACATTTTTGAAAGAATGTACTCTTTGGACATTCAATGAAAAGACATATTTGCATGGGAAAGGAATTCCTAAAATTATTTCTAGTAAATACAGGAAACAAAACTATACATAAACTTATAAGTTGACAAATATAAATTGTATAATCTTTTTAATAGTCATATTTCATACACAAAAATATAAATAAATCTCCCATGGACTGATAATCGCACACCAGGCATTTTCTATCTAAGAAATGATAAGATCATGTCTTTAATGATATACTTTGTTGATGCAAAGTAGAATAATAGTGCTTTATTTTTTAAAAATGGCATTAGTTTTTTATCAGGTAGGAAATTAAATTTAACATTGTTCAATGATGGCAGTCCCACAGCTTTAATGGATTTGCCACATTTATAAAAGGTAGGCAGACATCCAGAGGGCTGACTTCTGCATTTATTTTCTCAAAGCAAAGGGCACATAAGCTAAACATTTCAAATGCATGTTTTACCCTGAAAGCATGAGCCCTATTAGGACAGGCGGAAAGGAATTTTGTTCACTGAGTGCCCCCACAGTAAGTCGTGAGTTTTAGGGCTAAGCCAAGCTGGCACGCAAAAGGGGTTGCTGTTGATCTTTTATACTAATTTTGGATTAATTGTGATCTACAGCCCTGCGTAAACATGCTATCCTAGTGCTTTAGCTTCTCCACAGCTAAACATTAATCCTTCTTAATGCTCTAAGTCAACTTTTAGTCCTTAGCAGAATTTACCTTAATCTCTGGCTAGTAAGTTAACTGATTTACAAAACATAATTCATGAGCCCAGAATCTTAAGGATGTGTGAAGAGCAGCAACCTACCTTTACAAAATTGACTGGACTGGATTCTTTGACTGCAACGCAGTCTGGTGAAGGAGATGACCCCAAACTGGGCATCTTAGGAATCCAGTGGTTTTATTGCATTTTCGTATAATAGACCAACAGCTGAACTTAAATTTAAGATTATTTGTGTGTGTGTGTGTCGTGTGCATGTGTGTGTGTGTGATTGCCACTTGTAGTTTTATAAGTATTGCTAATAGGAATCAATTACTTCTCTGCTTTGTATTTTTTCTCCTTAAGTCTTTGCAACTAATGTAATCAGTCGTCTGAATTAGTGACAGATCTTTCTTCCATGCTTAGGTACCATTTTATTTTATTTCCTAATTATTTAAACATGTGCATTATGGTCATGGAAGACCGCCCTATATACTATGTCTGGTTTTGGTCTTTCAGATTGGAGTCTGATCATAAATATTAGTGATGACAACCTCAGATGGTTCTATAATGTAGTTTGGTTTTGAAATCATTCATGTTGCTTGTTTTTTTTTCATCTGAAACTCCCTTCTCTGTCGGAGTTTTCAAAGGTTTTGTTCTCTCTTACTTCCGGCCAGCCAGGCACTTGTATATTTGGTGGTCTGCTCCATTTTATTTTACTCAGGGCTTTCTGATTTCTTGCATACTTCCCCCTCTTACTGACTTTCTCTCAAATTATTAAAGTTGGATATGTCAAACCTCCCCATGTTGATGGGCAACATCTTGTATACAGTTTGAAGTATAATTCTTCTTTACCAAATTCTGATCCGATAGACCTTATTTATTTATTTTTAATTCAGAGGATTACAGTAGCTTACATTGTCTCCCTTATGCTTACAGAGATTTTAGTTTTGGTTGGGTCTTCCTGTAGCCATCAGTGTAACTGTTGGGTTCCCATTGCTTATTCATGTATATGGTAGACACCCCAGAAATGGAGGCAAGCAAATGGGAGGCAAAGCCCTATCACCTTTGCGGGGAGAACACGCACAGAATATTCTGCATTTAGGGACTTGTTCCTCTTCCTTAATATACATCATTGTTTCTGATCATGAATATTTCTTTTGGGTGATGTGGGTACGTGTGGTTGTTTGGGCCTGGTTGTGCACTCACCTGCATGTCCCGGATTTGGTGTCACTTGCTGGATGAGCTAGAAGAACGCTCATCGTGTGCCCTGGCCAGGTGAGGAAGTGTTGGAGTAAGTGTTGTTGAGGAAGTCTTGTGGTGTCTGAGGCCGATCCTGGGTGTTCATGATAAATCCTGCCCCAGTCAGTGTTCGTTCAGATTAGACTTTGGAGGATGTCCCTCCAGGGGTTATTTGTCATATAGATGGTCTAGTAATGGGAGGAAGAGTCCTGCTAGGGAAAGATCAAATCCTGGATGAAGGGATGGGAATTGCCTAAAAGGATGCTTGTGAAGAATTAGGATATGTACCTCTGAAGTGGTTCTCTTTCCCCAGATGGTCGTCCTGAGAGCAGATGGGCAGAGGGATGGGGCATGTCTGCAGAGAGCCCTCTTTGGAATGATCTAAGATTCTTGCTGCTTTGTGCTTTTCCTTTGGACTCCAAAGGTAGTCCTGTAAAACAGACTTTTTAATCTCCCCCTGCCACATTTATTCTACGGTGATTCTCTTCAGTTAGTCTCCACATTTGGTAAGTTGTGATACCTGATCCAGCCTCGAGGGAAGGTGATGGAGTAAAGATGTGCGGTATGAAGGGAGTCTGTGTGAGCAATCAGCACCGTGTCAGAGACGCCAGGTTGTGGGGGCTGTGAGCGAGACAGAGCAGTGATAGGAAATGTAGCCGCCAGCGAGGAGACTCAGGGGTGGACTACACACATTAAACCATTCCTTATTGAGTGCATATTGTGTGCTTGGCCCTATTTTTGGCACTTGGGAGACCCCAACAAGGAACAAAACAAAAATTTCTGACCTTGTGGGGTCTACATGCTGATGGAGGTGCAGGATGGAGGATGGAGGTGGGTAGAGAAAATAAGCAAGAGAAATAAACTGTATGATAATTTAAAGGATAAGAAGGATTCAGATCCCAGAAAAACTAGAGCAACATTAGGGAGATGGCGAGTGCGAAGGAGGTATAGGGTTGAAATTTCCCATGGTTTTCAGAGTGAGTCTCTTGAAGTGGTGAGATTTGACCTTGGGAAAGACCTGAAGGTGGTAAGAATGAGCCATGCGAGTATCTGTAGGAAGAATGTTTCAGACGAGGGAACAGCGAGTGCAAATGTCCAGAGGAGTGCAAGAGCCCAGGTTTTTCTGAGGGGCAGAAAGAAACCCATGCCAGGATCATGGAGCAGGTGAAGGCAGAACTAGGAGAGAGGTCAGGGTTGGGAGCTTGTACCGTGGAGCTGATAGGACTCTGCCACCACCTTGACTTTTATTTGCACTCAAATGGAGCGCCATTCTGGGGAAGTGATATGACTTGACTTCGATTTTTTTTTTTTTTAATTGAGAGTTGATTGATAAGTGGTAAAGTTTGGAGCAGTGAGAACTTTAGAAACTGATGTCTCTTTCCAGAAAGAGCAGCATGTTGCAGTGACGGTGCTAGCTGTGTTTACCTCTCTAATGAAATTTATTTCTCTAAAATTAGGTTTTTGAGATTGCATGGTATGCTATTCTCAATTGTCTCAACTTTGTTTTTAGATACTATGTAAAAGATTGTTTATAGTTTCCAGTAGTATTTCTTTGTTATTCTTTTTTGCCTTCCTGATTTACACGTTATGATCTAAGGTGCGTATTTCATTCAAATTCTACCCCTGGGTTCTACAGATGAATGGTTCCTATAATATTTTGTATTAGTTGCTCAGAATTCTAAGGAAAAAAATATCCTTCACTGGTGATTTCTGGCAGTTGAGATAGGATCATAGGTAGCTTTATAAGGAGGTAGGAAGAAGGAAATGGAAGCAACCAGAGAAATAAAATGTTACCACAATAAAGATCTGAAAATAAAATATGGAAAATCTGAAAAGAGTGATGAATACATATGTGTCTTGCTTGAAGGTTATATGATATGTAGAAATTTGAATGTTCAAGGCAGAATATCTAATTTGGCAAGAGAAAGATCAAATTGTCAAACTGTGTCACTTTTCAGGTGGGAAAAATACATGTCCGGCGAAGCTAAGTGGCAGAGTTCTGCTGACGGCAGATATCGTAACCCTGGGTGCTCCCCGCTGCTCTGTGCTGCTAGTCTATAAAGGGGGTGATTATGGCTGTTGTAAAAGTGTTCCCCTTTGAACAGCTAGTTTCCAAGTGATTTTAAATATTTTACAGGCCATTAACTATGCATTAAAGAGTCTGGTGGCTACAGGGATGTCTATCAAGCTCTTGCAACGAATTAGAACCAAATAAGAATTTTTGAGATTAGAATTTTAGTTAGTAGGAAAACATGATTTAATTTTAAAACATCAATTAATAAGTTACTGATGTCATAAAATTAGATATTCCCCTATAGGTTCACAAAGACTGGCAGTCATATATACACATAATTTGTAACATTATGATATATTATAATATTATATTATATTATTACACATATATGTAATAATATATACATATATATTTTGTAACTATATATTGTTATACATAATATATATGTTTATATATAACAATATAAATATGTATACTATATATGTTGTGTATATATAACAACCAAGATTGAGCAAATGGAAGATAGAAGAGAGAAGTGTTTCTGTGTTCTCTCTACCCCTGGTATGGTGCCCCTGAAATAGAATCTTGAGTTGATTGTTAAATTATATTCAGTTTAATATACCGAGTACCATTCCCATACAATGACATCCCATCTCATGGCAATCCTGTAAGTGTGTTTACGTGTTATATACAACTTGACCAGGGCTTTGCTTAATATTTAAAAATTGAAATATTTTGTTCTGGGTTATTTGCACAAACCCCATAATCACAAAAGTAAGAATCACAAGTATTCCTCAGCAATTAGAGAATTCAAAGGGAAATGTCAACTTTTAATGGATGGATATATCAAAACCTTCCAATATATACCTATATATATATTTATTTATCGTGACAAATGGTCTTCCTCTTACTCCAAAATATTTGGGATAGTAAAAAGGGATTTGAAAAACAGAATAGTGAAGAAGGGAAATAGGAAAGTATTAATATTCCTCAGCAATAACCTTCCCCTTTTTATGTGTTTATAGTTTTATCAAGTGTATATTTGTATAGAAAGAACCAATAGGCGTAACAGTTAAAAATATGGCTCTCGAACCTCACATTTTCTTTGATTCCAGCTCTGCCTTCTCTTCTTTGTGGGACCACAGAAATTTAATTAACCTTTTTGTAAAATGTATGTGATAATGGAACCTACCTACCTCAGAAGGCTGTTGTGAGGACATTAACCCTTAAAACTTGTACATGTGGCAAACATTTACTAAAAGTGTTAAAGTCAAAGCTGTATCTACTTCAAATATTATTGTCTGTGCTTTTATTTTAGGTAGAAAAGCCATAGCCAAAGTAAGCCTTAAGTACATTGTTATGAGCTTTGGTAATAAGCTTACAGACATAAAGAAGCCATTGTCATCTAATATTATTTTGGAATCCACAAAAGAATATTCTGAAACGTAATAGTTGAATTGGAACAAGAATTACACTAATTAAAAAAACTGCTCACATCCCATTGCGTTTCGGTGTTCTTATTCAAAGGTGAAGGGCTGGCTAGGAAGAATAGAAATAATTAGGTAGAGAGTTACTAAACTTCTAAAGGTAAGTATTTGAAAGAACTGTTTAAAAATTTGTGCACTTATACAAAGGAATTCACAGATACAACCAAGGTTGCCAATTTAAGTTCTAGAACCACCAAATTTTAAAACTGACAACAGGGAGCTAGAGGAGTAAAATTCCATAATATAGTTTTAAACGTGTGGGGGCTAATGTCCTAAGCCATCTGTGACTTGGCTTTGCTGCTGAGAAGTACTTGTGTCCCTCTCTTGAGGTTTTCTTTCCCCTTGGAGGCACCTCCATATGGGACATGACTTCTAACTTTGCTCTACCTGTCACCCTGAGTGGGGTTAGGTGCTGTCCTAGATTCCTTGGTGGTTGAAAACAACAGAAGATTATTCTTTCACAGTTCTGAGGGCCTGAAGTAAGAATCCAGGTGTCAGCTCAGCCGTGTTCCCTCTGAAGTCTCTAGCGGAAGGATCACTTGCCCCTTTCCAGCCTTTGGTGGCTTTGGTCGTTCTATGACTTGTGGCTGCATAGTAACTCCAAGATTTACCCCTGGGCTCACTTGGCTTTCTCCTTTTCTCTCATAAAGACAGTTACCATTGAAATTAGCCCCGCCTCCCTAACCCCATTCACTATTCACTTTGAGATCAGTAACTTAATCATGTTTGCAAAAGACCCCTTTTCCAAATAAAGTCACATTCGCAGGTTTTGAGGTTTTGGACATGGATGTGGCTTTGTGGGGGCCGGGCACCATTTCACCCATTACAAGTATGCTTTCTATCTTCCAAGTTATTATAGGCAATATGTTTGCCAGGTTTTCTGTCCCTGTATAATATAAGTGGTCTATTTTTCCAGGCTCCTAAGGGTAATTTTTTTTTTTTAACTATTTTTTTCTAGCCTCCAGGAAGTTTCTTCTTGCTTTTTTGGCTTCTGCCTTCTATCTAATCCCAAAAATCAATGCCACATATTTTAAGCATTATTTATTTGGCAGCACCTTTTCCAGGGCACATTTCTGTAAGAGTTGTAAATCAGTTAGTTATTTGCTGGGCAATCACATTCTAAAGCTCAATGACTTAAGACAGTAACTATTTTATTTGCTCAAAACATTCAAGGCCAACATATAGTCCTGGGGTCAGATAGATAGTTCTTCTATTGATCTTATTGGAATCCCTCATGGTTGCTCGAGTCAGATGGTAAGTAGGCTGGGGCTGAATAGTCTCAAATGGCCTCAGCGACAGATTTGGTGATGGTGCTGGCTGGCTGCTGGGCTTTTCTCTCTCTATTCATGGTATCTCATACTCAAGGAAGGCCCAGCGACCAACCCCAGGTCAAGATTCTCAGCGTGTAGAGGATGGCGAAGATCATCACAATGTCAATCATTGTCAAGATGGAGGATTCCACTGACCTTGGGACTTCTACTTCTTTTAAGTAGAGTCACCAAAAGAACTCAACAATAGGCACTGGTTAGAACAAGACTTACTCACAGAAAGGAGAAGAAGCACAGCAAGATCAGCATCTGTAGTTTGAACTGGTGCCCCGTGGCCAGAAGGTCCCTCTGGGTAGCCCATTCCGAGCTGTGGATTGCATGCCTCTTGTTGCTAGGGGAAGACCTCTCTCCCATCCCCCGAGTCAGGGTAAGGAACAGATATACTGGCGGGGTTGGCTGGGTGTCATAGTATGCATATGCTTAAGCAATGTAACAAATGCACCATGTACCCAGAATGTGAACATTGGAAGAGTTTCTCCTGATAAAGAAGAGGAAGAATCTGGAGCCAAGGTGGGCACAGGCTTCAAAATAGGGGTATGTTCCAGGCCCAGGGCAGCAGTTGGAATCCTAGAGAGGGACAGCTGGTCACACAATGGCTGCTTCTCCAATACTAGCATGGGTTTCTTTACTTGGTGGCAACATTTGAAGAGGGCAGGAATTAAAATGCCATACAAGCTGGGGTGCAGGTTCAGAACTCACATAACATTACTTCTACTACACCTGTTGACCAAAGCCAGTAGAATGTTAGCACAGTTCCCCCGTGATGGGAGGGGAAGTGGGAAGCCTTTCTTTTTGGAATCTTGCTGTCTGTGGAGAGCACAGATTTTATTTTCTTTCTCAAGTCTCTGTTTTATAGGAGCAGTGTCTGCTTAGAGAGGCTTGTAATTGTGCAGCATCAGTGAGTTGGGTAGATTCTTTTATTCATAGCTTCAGGGTTATGAAGCCTAACTGCAGATATGTCACATTTTCTGATATCAACCCTAAAAGCAGTGAAAGTGATGGGGCACCTGGGTGACTCAATTGGTTAAGCATCTGCCTTTGGGTCAGGTGATGATCTCAGGGTCCTGAAACGGAATCCTTCATCAGGCCCCCTGCTCAGTGTGGAGACTGCTTCTCCCTCTCCCTCTGCTGCTCCCCCTGCTTGTGCACTCTCTCTCTTTCGAATAAAAAATAAATAAAATCTTTTTAAAAAAGTGATATTTTGCCCTCCTTCTTCCTAAAGTCCATACCTTTTTTAATTGGTTCAGAACTCATGCAGAGTATAGAGCAATCACTTACTGGGCTTCACATAAACTCAATGATTAAGAAAGCAGTAAATGGCCAAATAATTCCTACAACGCAGGTCTCTTGACATGAAGCCTAGTGTGGTTTTTTACTCTATTACCCTGGTAAAGTAATATCCTGTACATATGCAAAATGTACTACTGTCTGATTTGAGTCTAATAGTCTGTGTAGTGCAGAGATTCTTCTAGAAAATGCTAATAAAAATCTAAACTAATTCACATGATGAATAAATTCACTTCAAGAGTGGGATGTTTGAACAAAATGATAATACAATTAAATGCAATATATACTGCATATATACTATAAATGCCGTACTTAAAATACGCCTACAGATAAGAAAAATATGCAGGAACTTAGCTACTTTCAGTTGACAAATGAAGCATGATAGAGTAGAGTAATAAGGTTGGTAAACCTCTAAGTGATGTCAGCGTTTCATGCTGCTCTGTATAGGATATTAGCCACAGACATTTGTGTTATTTATTGCTGTCATTATGCATTTTTTAAAAAAATTCAGGGCAACTTCTCAGAAACCATACTGTTAGTTCAGATGATGAAAGATACTATTTTGGGTTTTGTCTAGAGCATCTAAGTGGTACTTTAGTTACATATAGGACCTGATATTATTTCAGACCCTGCCTTGCAATTTCTATACTTATTGAAGTTGCAATTAACACTGAAATATTCTTCTAACTTCAAATATATTTATAATATTGGAATAAAAATACTGCTATATACTAAAGGAGGATACCTCTCTTTTAGACTTCAGTTATACCTTTAAGAACAAAAAATGAAAAAAAAATCTTTTTTACCTCGCTCCAAATGTTTGAAGGCAGTGATGGACTGTGTAACACGTGACTAGTGACTTTGTTTTTCTATGTATCTCATTTAGACATTAGGCCTCACAAGTCTAGCAGATTTAAAGCAAATCCATGGGACATGAGACAGCATGAATGAAAGAGTAATTATATCAGAACAACAATTCTGCTCCTCTCTTTTGTTATTGTTGTTGTTATAATGATTTCTGCATTGGAAATCTTCAAAGTGCAAGAATGTGGCCATAACCATCCTTTGCAGTATAAGGATTTAAGGACTTGTATACTGACACACACATGTGCCTGCAGACACGCACATGCACACATACCTTCTCGTTTGCTATTGAGTGAATTTAAATCATCTGAGTTGCTCTCTTGGTTAAAAAATACTGTTCTTGGGACACCTGTGTGGCTCAGTTGGTTAAGCAACTGCCTTCGGCTCAGGTCATGATCCTAGAGTCCTAGGATCTAGTCCCACATGGGGCTCCCTGCTCGGGGTGGGGGTCTGCTTCTCCCTCTGACCTCTCCCCTTTCATGCTCTCTTCTCTCATTCTATCTCTCAAATAAATAGATAAAATCTTTAAAAAAATACTGTTCTTGAGGCTAAGGTCATGAGTTCAAGTTCCAAGTGGTCAAGAGAATTTTGCATGGAAAAGGATTCTGTTCCAAAGCCGTGGATTGTCTCCTTCATCCCAGTCCATCACCCAGCATTTTCACTATTTTATACATCAGGTTGAGTAGGCTGAGAGTTTCATGCAAGCCCATCAGTGGGACTGCACTTACCACTCAGCAAAAGACAGAAATGGTCAGTCACCAGGTTTCTCTTCGCATTGAAGGAGGCTCTGCATTTCATAGGGTTTTTATGCTTGTTTTGCTGATCCAAGATTGAGGAAAAGCTCAAAAATAATATCTACTTTTAAGCCACTGATTTTGGGAATTTTTTTCTGAGAAGAAAGACTTCAGATAAAAAATACATGATATAAAGGACCAAAGGGAGCCTGAAAGAAATAAACCTGCTTTTATTCTAAAATTTTTTTTTTCTTCTCTTCCTTTCATTTTTTCTTTTGTCTCCTCCATTTTCTAGGAAAAATTCCAATTGAGGTGTAACATATAATCAGAAGCTTTTATACACATTATTATGGACTTGAAGTTTCAAGACCAGTGAAAAGTTTCCTTTAGGTATTAAGGATGCAGACATACATAGTAGTGAACTTTTAAGCCAAAGCACATGCAAATAAGTAAATAAAGATAAAAATTATTATGTCTCCTGAATTTGGCTGTTTTTAAAGTTTCCTCAAAGCTGTTAAGATCAGATATGCTTAATTAGTGACTTCTTTCAGTATGCACACCTGATACAGGTCACATACCCATTAAATTCAGAGGAAAGATGCATTACAACTTTTATAAGAGAACAAAGTAATTTCAGGCTTGTGTTTCTGTAGATCCACACATATTGCTGAATTCATTTTCCATAAAAGTCCTTTTTTTCTGTTTAATGCAGGTGAGAAATTCTTAGAGAGGCAAGAGGTGAAAGGTGGCACTGAAGTTTTTGCTCTCTTGAATGTTCATTAGATAAATTTTATCTTTTTCAAGTGAATATTATGTCTTTTCTAGAAAATTGGGCCTGGACATCAAGTTCAGTGTTTGAGGCTGTCCCTGACACCCAGAATATTTAGTAGCCTTGGTTAATCCTTTGCTCAGGGCAAGTGTTTGCAGGATATAAAGCAACACTGGTTGACGAGCACCCACAGGGCCCTCAGTGAGCCTAATCCAGGTGGGTCCGAACTCTGAACTAGTTAAGAAAACTACTTCAAAAAAACGGAGCTACAGTTTGTTCTAAAGTGAAATAATTCTGAGAGCTAGAAGCTTTCTTCTCAAGCTTCCCGAAGACATTAAGCTTGCCAGGGTACTTCCCTAATAAAAGGGATTGCTTTTTCTTTCTTGTTCACTGCAAGATCCGTGAGAAAGCTTACTGTTTTTGCATAGAAATAGAAGAGAAATTGAAAATAAATGGGATATTACTGTTGGTTGGGCTGATGACCCCAACAGTGCTTACATTTTAGGATTTCGCATCTTGAAGCACAATCAGGTTAAATACGGGACTCTCAGAAAACGATAAAGGAAGATAATGCGACAGCATAAGAACTCATAAAGATTTTAGCTGTAGTCATACGCTTGGGGTATGGACCTCTATTATGCTAATATAATTTATGCCTTTCTTTTCTGTTTTTTCAGTCATCATAGATTTTGTTTTATGACGTTCGACTCCAGTTTCTTGTTGTAAACTGGAAATTTACACAAGCATGTTTGTAATTTAGAGAGATGGCGCTTCTTTCCAAGAGTGTTTTTCAAACTGGGTTTAGGTCCACCGACAATAATAGATGCATAAGCTAAACTTCAGGGTCATCTCCTCCTCCTCGTGGCAGAATACTTGTAACCAGTGTAGAGAGTCTCTGGTGTTATCAGATTAGAATGGAGGCAACCAGTTATGTATATATTATTTTACGTATTTTATCTGATCCCACTGAAAGTTGTTTCTATGACAAAGCCTACCGGTCTCTCCTCAACAAAGTGAGGAGAATTTAAATTTTAAGGATGACACATGTTCATATTTTTCAAACAAATCCTAGATAGCAGGGGGTCCACAGAGGTGATAAGAGATGTCTGGTGATTAGCACCAGACCCTGTTGGTAAGTGTTGAGTGCATCTCTGGAGCACACGGGTTTAATGACCTGATCTCTATGTCTTTAATAGTTATGTTTACACTGGATAAGTGAAAAAAATCTTTATTTTGTTGTATAAGGAAACTAGAGTCAAAAGTATTCAATGACTTTGTAAGAGGCATATGGCATCTCAGAATTAGATGTGAGGTCTTTTACTAAATCTAACAAAGTTCCTTAAATCTGTCAATGTTATTTTAATATTTGAATACTAGTTACTTTCACAGATGAGCCATGCATATAGAAAATAGAGATGCCTACATGTTCAATTTATTGTTAAAGAACTTATTTACAGAAGTAATTGAATAAATAATTTAATTAGTGGAAGACAGGAATTAGATCATTTAAATGTTTTAGCAGTTACCAGTGATTAATTCCAAGTTGTGCAGATCATTCCCTCAATCATCTCCAAAAAACCAACCTTACTTAAACCTTGGGTTTCTTATTCATATTTTTTCAAGACTCCTTGGTGAGTGGGAGAAAAACTGTCTATTGAAGTCCCAAGGTTTGGCTTCAATTGACCCACATTCCCCATCATTTATCCTCAGTGTGATGGCCTAGAAACAGACCAAAAACAAATAACATATACTGTTATTCTACGAATGAATGTTGTCTAATAACTGTAGGAGCTAACTGAAAAGACTAGAAGTCTGAGTCCAGATCTGGTTCTTGTACTGACTTGACATTGTCTCTTGGATGTTTCAGAGACACCTCAAAATCAGCATGTGTGACTGCACTCACAATCGTCTCTCAGACCCGGGCATCTTTCAGTGTCCACCCAGTTCTGCAGCTCAGAAACCTAAAAGTCATCCTTTATACTTCCATTTTCTTAACCCTGCCCCCCAACCAATCCTTTACTTGATCTTGTGGATTTTACCCCTGTAACATCTCAAATCTGCCAGTTTATCTCCATCTCTGCCTCCTCCGCCCTAGTTCAGGATGCCATTGTTTCTTGCCTGAACTCATGTCTTCTAATCAGCATGAGCAATCACTCCTGTGTACACTACAGCAGAGTGACCTATTCAAAGTGAAAATCTAACTGGACCACCTTCCTGCATAAACCTTGTTACTTATCTTCAGAGAACTGGGGGTTGGGCAGAGACTTCAATCAGAACTGTGAGGCACCTCATGCTTTGGCTACTACTCACCCCCTGGACCCCACATTTCCTCATTCTCCCTGTCTGCTACAGCCAAATGAAATCACTTTTCTTTTGCTTACTCATATTTCCCTGCCACAGGACCTTTGTGCTCACTTTCCCCCCAACCTGGGACATTCTCCATTTTCTTCTTTGCCTTATTAATGCCAACTCGTTTTTTTTTTTTTTTTTAATTTAATTTTTTTTTTTTAAGGTCTCAGCTTGCCTCTCTGATGTCACTATGTCAAATCTCCTACTCAGAGACTTTCATGTACCCCTTTGTATCAGTTGTTTTGGTAGCACTGTGAAATATGTTGGTGTGGTCAATTGCTATAGTAATAGCAGTCACTCCTTCCTCCTCCCCCACTATAGGATGTAAATTTTATAAAATTGGAGACAGGCTCTGTGTTTATCAATATGTTTCTAGTACTGATTAACATGCTGAGTGCTTGTAGTTGCTTGATAAATATTTACTGAAAGAATGAGTAGATGGTCCTTCTATATTTCTGGATAAGTTACTAACTACTTGTGTCATGGTATCTTTACCTCTAAAATGGAGAAATATTTAATATTTTTTAAAGGTCCTTTCAGATTTTTTCCTAATTGCATTCCAAATATGGATAATTAGAAATTAATAAGTGAATTAGTTTGGAAACCCGTTCAGCTTTACTCATTGTACCAATGTGTAACTATTGAATGGACAGGGGTCCAGGTAAAGGGCAAAGAGGAGAGAAAGGGGAATGTGGGGGAGGAGAGATGAAGGAAGACAAATTATGGTAAAAATCCAGAAGGAAAACAAAGTGAGGGAAAGTGACAAGTGGGTAAAGTGGGTAAAGCCAGCAAACTGTCATCTTTTTCTTTATTCACATTATTAAGTAGTCATGGTAGAGAAGGAAAGTTTAAACCTTCACACAGGCTAGTGTTTTCAGGCTTGCATACTCCTCCCCTACAACACACACACACACACACACACACACACACACACACGCACATGCGCACATGCGCACATGCATGCATATGAACACATGGACAAAGAGTATCGTCTGGCTATGTGCTGGACTGAATTAGTAAGTTAATAGAGGATTTGTGATCTGAACTCAGATCCTTGCCGTTCCTTTTCTTAAATTAAAATCTGTACATCCTTTATATTTGAGGTAATAAGTTTAAAGTATATTTGAGCTGTCATTTGAAAATTTGTAGTCTATAAGGAAATTAAGGGAGAGGGGAAAAAAAAAGAAAAGAGAGAGAGAGAAATCTGGATTGCATTTTCCTAACCCATAAGGGATTTTCCTAAGAAAACAGACTTTAATGTAAACAACCTCTGTATTTTTCATGTTGTCTTTTAAAATAATGATTCTGTAAATAACTTACTTTTCCAAAAATGAACAAATTGGATTCCTAAGCTCTCTTCCATGAGAGCCTTGGTTCAGATTCAGCCAAATATAAAATCCTCCAAACTTTTGATATTCTTTTCCTTACCACAGCTTTTCAAAAGGTAGATGATGAGGAAATGCACTTTTGTTCTCTGCTTAGTGCTTGAGCATTAGTTTGACTTTAATAGGCTGGGATGATTTCAGCTTATAAATCTTCAGCTGGAGGATAAAGTTCAAGTAGATAAAATCAAACAGATGTTGGTGGGAGGATTTCTTCATGACCCATAAAAGTGCTATCATCAAAGCCGAGAATCATTTGTTTTGAATTATTACACTGTTATCAAAAGGCCTGTAGCAGTCTGTTTGTTGAGGAATTGGATCTGTTTATCTGAAAACAGAACAAAGATGCCATGCGAAGGCGTTCCTGGGAAAGTGTGGTTTAGGACACACTGGGGTAGCTCGGAGACACTTTGATTGACACTTGTCAGCAAACATGGTAATCGGACATGTCATTCTTGAAGTGGTATGGAGGAGCTCCATGTCAACCAGAACTTGGCCAAAGGCAGGGTGGGAGGGAAACCTTCGAAGTAAAACAAGAGAGCTCACTCCTAAGTGAATAATTAGCTGCTAGTAGGAGAAGATAATTAATCTACTAAATATTTAAATGTCTCTTTAGTAAATGGTCCTGGGGTGCTCACCCAAGAGGAGTTGTCCTGGTTTCGACACACAGATGACATCCCTACTGATTAAGTAGGAATAGATAACACCTGTTGACATGGGCCGGCTCATGCTATATAAAGAGACTCTCGGAAATGTCTTTAGTCATTCTACCAAGCTGGTTTATAGGGCCAGATATGTTTCAGTGTGGGGAACACTTTAGCACAATGCAGAAATTCAAAATAGTAAAATATTACATGAAGAAATGACTCTCTTAAAGCTGTAGGTGATCATGATTACCACAGGGTGAAAACTATGTAGGTCAGATTTCCTTTTAAAATGAATACATTCAGAACACCTCCCTTCAGTTGTTGATGGTATTAGTTATACTAGTTATACTAGTATACAAGAGTTATACTAGTAATGGAACCAGATTAGTAAGGCAGTTTCTCCTTTATTAATATTAACTGCCCCCTTTGAATTTCTCAGACTCTCTATAAGATGGCCCCCTGGAACCTAATTTTTCTTCACCCCAGCATTTACAATGTGCTCTGCTCTTTCTGGTTCTTTTGCTTTCATAGCTGTTATCAATTTCAAGTGACTTTGTCTTCCCCTCTCATATCTGGCTGTCTGTGGTCCTCTGCCTTATAAGTCTTATTTATTTATTTGCTACAGAAGTTCTTTTGGGGCTTTGATAAAAGTTATAACCATTTCCCAGATAACACAATTATATTTAAAATTTTGCATGCAATCATAGGGTATTCAAAGATCTTCTGAAGTCACTTTTGGTTTCTATTTCCACCTCTGAGGATATGAGCCTCTGATAAATCCTTTAAGACATAACAAAAGCCCTATTTCTCCATGAAACTAAACTATAGCAATGCATAGTCTGGACTGTTTCACACAACACTTAATGGAAAGGGCCTCGGATTTAAGGGTCTGGGTTCTAGTCTTGTTCTCAGCTTGCTCTATAACTCTAGGATCCAGCCTCTCTGGAATTTCCTCCACCAGAAATTAAGGGACTAAGCTTTCATTGCTCTAAAAAGTTTTATTCATAGCTTGTTCTTAATGTTCTAAATAGACTATAAACTCTTTGTGGGAAAGAGCCATACCATACCAGTTCTTTCTTTATTGTAGGTTATTTAACATAATACTCACTTCTAGAAATTAACCTGAAAATACTTATATACCACTACATACAACAAACTGAGGGCTGCTGGAGGGGAAGGGGATGTGAAGGATGGGGTGGCTGGGTGATGGACACTGAGGAGGGTATGTGCTACAGTGAGTGCTGTGAGTTGTGTAAGACTGATGAATTACAGACCTGTACTCCTGAAACAAATAATACATTATATGTTAAAAAAAGAAAAGAAAACATCACACTACTTAGCTTTTTCTCTAATCTGAAATTTCTTTGTGCCTAATAGAGATGCAAAGAAATTTTAACTTAAAAAAACCATATGGCATTCCCTTTGCTTTGTCTTTTTGCACTGTACTTCTTACCTCTGAATATTGTCTGCATTGTCTACAATGCTGTATTAATGAAGAATCTTGCTTTTCATTCCTAAAGAGTATTTTCTTTTTGTACGGAAGTCATCTGAGTGGATATATAATCATACTACATGAAATATTTCACATTTGCCTCCGCATAAATCTTTGCCAAACCCATTTGATTGCAAACATACAGTGCTTTCCCTGTATCTTTTTTTTTTTTTTTTCCCCAAAGAGCTAAAAATCACTATAAATGGGAAGGTATGCCACGTTGGGAACTCTGCTTGGATGAACACGCAATCGCAGGCTTGCAGGGTCCTCCAGAGAACACTTGGTCCATCTGATACTCCCTAAAGGGACACATTTAAACAGACCATAGATGTCTTCTGATACCTGGTTGGGCTGGGGGTGGCTATTCTAACATTCTGGGGTCTTTCACAGTGAAAGTTACATGCTTCACATTGCCAGTGTCATTAGGCGGCACCCGGAGGTTATTCTCTTCCCCTCTTCTTCTTCCAAAGACATCCCTCAAGGAAGAGGAGATCTGATATGAATCAGAGTTTCAAGGGCTGACCTTAATGGCAGAAGGTTTCTGCAAGATAAATAAAGATATTTAAATAGAATTAATTAAAATAGGACAAAGGCTAGTCTCTCTTCTCTTTTTGCTCCCTCTCTTTGATGGCCACTGTGTGGGATTATATCTCTCCACGCAGCTGGTGTGTTAGATGGGCCCAGAGTGTGTCTCACTTGCACCCATATTTCCTCATCTCTCTCCCAACACACACCCCCACTTGTGATGAGGTGGAGCTCAAATAAAGAACACATAGTAAGAAATTTAGCTAGGGAACCCTCCTGATTTTGTTGGGTTCAGTATCCTTGTTCATTTCCTACTTACCTTCCTCCAGGGCCAAGATCAGGGTATAAGCCTAGAGGAAAGGAAGCAAAGGGGCAGACTCTGGAAGCCTCAAGCTCAAAGGATTAAAGATTCTGTAGCGTACTTTCCACAAAACCAAGTTCACCAGCATTGAGATTAGCAGGAAGTTGCAAAAAACCCAGCTAGTTTAAAAAAAAAAAAAAAAAAAAAAGAAAGAAAAAAGGGAAGAAGGAAGGAAGGAAGGAAGAAATTTTTTTCCTATTGTGTTCCCAGTACAAATATCTTTAAAAATCTAACGTCATGATTGGTGAGAGACTTGTGAATGATTATTCTAATTTCTTATCCCCTTCAAAGACCACTGATATTGAACTGACGACAAAATACTTGGAAGAGCTCTGGCCATACACAGGTCAATGCCTGTTTTTTGTGGGTTTTTTTGTCTGCACAGTTGGTTTTACTCTGATTTTTTTTTTTATTGCCAACATTTAAAACTTTGAAAATTCTTGATAAGATTTTGACCTTCAGAATTCTCCTAAAAGATGGAACTTTTTTTTTTTTTTAATTTTATTTATTTATTTGACAGACAGAGATCACAAGTAGGGAGAGAGGCAGGCAGAGAGAGAGAGAGAGAGGAGGAAGCAGTCTCCCTGCAGAGCAGAGGGCCCGATGCAGGGCTCGATCCCAGGACTCCGAGATCACGACCCGAGCTAAAGGCGGAGGCTTTAACCCACTGAGTCACCCAGGTGCCCCAAGATGGGACGTTTTAATGAATATGAGTCTAAGTTCCCACAGTGTGCACTCATCTGGGGCTCTTTATCAGCTGACCAGGTACAGAAGGAGTCCATTCTCCTGTTTGCAGCAACCTGTACCACTCCTTAGTGCTTACAGCCCAGCACGACACTTACTCAGAGTACTTGCCCATCGCTATTGGCATTCAAAGACATCAACATTGCCTTTAAATGTTCCCAGGTAAAGTCTCATAATACATATTCTTCAGTCAGAAAAGTTCTACAATAGAGTTATATAGTAAAAATCATCCTACTACAACAACCTTCACTTTTATGAAGACACTATGTTACCAAGCAGTCATTTTTTTTTTTTCTAGGCAAAATAAATCTGTTCAATAATTATTTTCTAGGGTTTTAACCATTTTTACTGTTTTTCAAACTACTTTAAAAATCCACGGAAAGCCAAATCTGTAATATTTTAAAACCGTACGAATATGGACTTGGGAGACTCAGTCTGACTTAAGCACAGGTCAGGATCCCAGGGTGCTGGGATCAAGTCCTGTGTCTGGCTCCCTGCTCAGAGAAGGTGGGTATCTGCTTATCCCCCTCCCTCTGCCTCTCCTACTGCTTGTTCTCTTTCTCTCTTTTTCTCTCAAATAAATAAACAAACTTTAAAAAAATATATGGGCGTCTCTCAGTTTATGTTAAGAAAAGATTGGTAAAAGAGGATTTTTTTAGGGACTCCTTAGTATCCAAGGCTCTAACACAACTCTGAGTAGTGTTTTTTATATAACATGTTTTGCCAGGTACCTGGGTGGTTCAGTTGGTCAAGTGTCTGTCTTCAGTTCAGGTCATGATCTCAGGGTCCTGGGATTGAGCCCCCCACATCGGGATCCCTGCTTGGATGGGGAGTCTGCTTCCCCCTCTCCCACTGTATCTCCCTTTCCTCCTATTTGTGCTCTTCCCCTCTCTCTCTCTCAAATAAATAAAATCTTTACAAAAAAAGATTTTGGTATTTTTTTTATTTGAATAAATTTGTAGATATTTTTAGTTCTCTTGGGAGTCTATCTGCATCCATCCATCCATTCATCCATCCTTCCATGGTCTTCCCATCCATCTCTTTACCTATTTACTTACCTGTATGTGGCCCCAAGTAAGAATTGAAATCATTAATTTAATAGGTGGGGAAGCCAGGATGCTCTTCCCCTTTCTCCTCCTCCTCCCACCACCTCCTCCTCCTTCTTTAGGTTCATTCTATGGCTTACATATTTAACAATTTTTTACCTAAGGAGTCTCTACTTGATATTAGACACCCTGTTAGCTAGTAAAGGCTTAAATAAATATGAGTCATATTTTCAGATGTCAAGATTCACCATTTTATAGAAAAGGGAAATGAAAGCGGTGGCCAAATCACTGGTCCAACGTTATGTAATTAATTGATGTAGAGCAAGGATTTGAACATCAGTCTACGGGACGTGGAAGTCTGTGTTCTTTCTCTTCCACTGCTTCCCTTCCTAAGCATCAGATAATTACAGGTGATCAGCCATAAATAAGCATGATTTATAAGATGTAACTGGACCATGATTTGACTTCCCTCACGTCCCAGTTCTTGGATGTGATCTCTGCTAGATTTTTAAACTTTTAGGGTCACTCTTAAATAAAGTACAATGGTCACCATCAATCATAAGCAAAACTTCAATTCAGAAATCAGAATACCACACGGGTTATATGAATCAACACACCCTTCTCCCCGCCCTCCCCTCTCTCCTCCTCTTTGTCGTTTTTGCTCCCGTCTTTCTCCATTCTCCACACACAGCTGTCTGCATTCTTCAGTCTTGGCCTGTGGGTGCTTTTATAGGTCTCATGAACGTCTCCTCTTCTGGGCCCTTTGAACTCTGAGGGCCTGTACTAAAGTAGCAAGTCTCTCTGTTCTCCCAGAAGAGTGATATTAAAAAGCAGATAAAGAGCACCATCCTAAGTTGAAAGAGAGAGACCACGGAAGAAAGAAAAACAAATACATTTTCACATCTTCAAGGGTAGTTGCTTCCTGCTTTTTGAACAAGAGGCTCTGCATTTTTATTTGTCATGCGTGCCTGCAAATTAAGTACCTTGCCTTGTGTTAAGACCGTACAGAATGGCTAGGGTACAAGCTATGAGAACAGTCTTAGGCAAGGTATTAAATCAGGCCCAGGATAGTAGTGACTTGGACCATGATGGAAGCAGCAAAACTGGTGAGTCTAGGATTTTCTTGTCTCCTCATATCTACAGATATGGCAATTCAGATAATCCTTCATTCCCAAAGAAGATTTAAAGGAAAAAAAAATGCTATGGATAAATTGGATAGAATGGGCATAGCCAATTTAATGTAAAAACACTTCCTAAAACATTTTTTGCTAAATCACAGTAGAAATTTCACTTAGTAGGTGCTCTTTATTGAGCAAATCCTTAATGTCATGCTTTGCTATGGTTGGTGGTGGTATTTCTTTGTAAAAGTTGGTAAATTCATATAAAATATGTAAATAGGTTAAACACACCTGTGAATAACTCTCCTAAGTGCCATACATCCTCCCCTGAATTAAATGCTATGTATGCTTTTGGTTTTTTTTTTTTTTTTTTTTTTTTTAATTTAGCTCCATCATAAAGGTGACCCAAAGGCATTTGTGGATTTTAGAAAAACTCATTATTTGGCTGGAAAAGAACCCAACTGTCACCCTCTTATGTCCACTGTTGTGATTCTCAACGTCATTCGGTCATTTAAAAAGCTGGGATGAAATGCACTGGGTTTCTTTTTCTCATTCCTGATAAGTCACGATCCATCCCAAACCTGTTTGGGGCACGGGCTCAGGCACTCCTCACCTGGACACTTCCCATGGGATTCTTTTTCTTGGGCAGCAAGTCCGTTATTACCATCAGGAGATAACTGCTGTTGAAGAAGCGGGAACGTGCTGAAGAGGTAGTGAGACGAAGCAGGGGTTAAGCAGAGACTGCCCCCAAGTAAAGTAATTGTGTACCTGCATTTTGGCTGGATCAAGAATTACAGTGGCGGTAATTAGCAGTGCATTTTTGTATTATGACATGGAGGCCCGTGACTTCCTCCCCCCACCCCCTTTTCTTCCCTGAGACTTGTCCTAAGGAGAAAGCCAGGGGGAAAATGAAGTGAGAATTAGATTAAAGCTGCCTTGCCCTGCCGAATGCTGAGCCTACATGAGCTGCTGGATCAAGGGCCAGCCCTGGAAAAGCGTTACTACAGTTGCTAAAAGTAAGCACGGCATCAGAATTTTGTCCTTCTCCAGTGCTATCTGCTTTTAGTGAGGGTCACTGGTGGTGGTGGGGCCTCCCTGAAAAATCAAGGATAAAGAATAAATAACTGTAAGCCTTACTGGCTCAAACAAATTATTTTCCGGTTGGCAGACAGAGTGCTAAGTGAGAGGCAGGGAGCTTGAACGTGAGAGCCTTGATTGGTGATCGGTGTCTGCCCTTCTCTGTGTCTGAAAAACTCCCAAACAAAAAACACATTATTAAGATTGAGTAACACTCCTTGAGCACACAGAAAGGCACACAGAACAGACACTCAAAGACCAAGGGAAAAAGCCCATGCAGCTATCCAAATTTTTGTGTGTTCTTCGCGTGGGAGTTGGAAGATGTATCTTGGACAACTTTATTTATTTTAATATGGAAGAAATAATTTATACAACTCAGTTATTGAATCATGAGTCTCTTCTCATCAGTGGTATAAAACTCGATATGTCTTTTGTTCACCACACACTTTTAAATTTGGCAAATTCTGGACAGGAGACCTCAAACAAGCTTTTTTTTTTCCCCTCCTTTTTTTTACTGGGATTTCTTTTACTACATTTGTCATGCTAATGTTTGAACGATTTTATTGAAATGCTGCGTGTTCTATGGTGGCTTTATATATTCCAAGCAACTATTATCCTTAAACATATGAAATTCAAGGACAGAAGAAAACCCAGCCCTTCAAGCTGAATTTCCATTTGTGGATGGCAACTCATGTAAACAGAATGTCTGTTCCTTGTGCCGTTGGCAGCCATGGCCAACCTGTCAAAAAAGTACTGACTATTTCTCATTTTCTAGGGGGAGTGCTGAAAACTTACAATCTCTTTGGGAATCTCTGTTTTCTTCATGAAGCTGCATGGGAAGCCATTTTATGTAGTTTTAATTAGAAGCTATTTTGAATGTTGAAAGTTCTTTCCCAGCATGTAAAATGAGAGGAGACATTGAAAAATATCTCTGGTGGCTCTAAACAATGGTAATCAACTTTACTGAAATTTTGTTTAGCTAAAAACGGCACATAAAACTGGAGTGCTTATAATGAAATAATAACATCCATAATTACTTTCTGAGGTTTTACTATGCGTGGGCACTCTTCTATGTACTTTCCAAGTATTAAAATTACATTTAGCTTTCTCTCCACGGTTTTGTGAAGAAAATAATACTGTTTTATCATCCTCATTATGAAGCATAGGCAGGTTCAGAAATTGGTCTTAAGAAATTGGTCCTAGGTCATATGGCTAGACTCTTAGTCTATTCGGGCTGCTGTAACAAAATACCATGAACTTGGGAGCTTATAAACAACAGGAATGTATTTCTCACAGTCATAGAGGCCAGGAAGTCCAAGGTCACGTCACTGGCAGATTCAATGTCAGAAGAGGGCTGGTTTCCTGGTTGATCCACAACCATCTTCTCACTGTTACCTCACATAACAGAAGGGGCGGGGGAGCTCTCTGGCATTTCTTTTATAAGGACACTAATAAAGCTACTCCCAGAGGCCTCCCAAAGGCTTCTCCTAATACTATCACGTTGTGGATTAGGTTGCAACGTTTGAATTTTGGAGGAATACAAACACTCAGGCCTATAACAGCTAGTATGTGCAGCACACATGGAGCCCAGATCCACATACTTATGCAATAGGCAATGTGTAGTTATATATTTCATTCCAAATGATTAATTTCCATATTTTCTAAAGTTTAGTAATTTTGAAAATATGAGTTATCAACATTTTCTTTTAGATGTGATTCTAGTTAGAATTTCAAACTAACTGTAATAAAATCTACTCCCCCAAATCTCTAAAAAAATGTCTTTTTGGATAATAAGGAAATCTGTCTCTTCTATTCACGTTTTAAAAATGGCCAAGAGTGAACATTCAGCCACAGAGGATCAAAATGATAGGTCATTTCTCAGAGAATCTCGTTTTTTTGTTGTTGTCATCATTCATCTACAGAAGAAATGGTATGATATCTGTATATTTGAATCTATTTGTATCTTTCCATCATCTATCTGTAGTTTACACATGATAGAGGAAACAGGGAATTTCAATTCAAGAGAGATGAGGGGACTGAGAGCTGTGGACTATGTGTAGAGAACATTTGGTCCAGATCTGATCAGGTCATAAAAGTCTAAGGAGAGTTAACATTATTAATTAACATCTTGACCATCGACAGAAAGTTTATATTTTAACTAATAAGGAGTACAAGAAAAGTACCAAAACACTAGGTAAATTAAACAATAAGACAATCATAAACTCCAGGGAAGATAGACCATTGTGCCAAAAATTCAAAGAGATTGTAGTGTGCCGATGTTTCAGCGGTCGAGATAGTTTTATAGAATCACAATGTATCTAGCATAGTTTTCTAGCCAACAATTACAGTATAAAATATTGGGATGATGCAGAATAGGTAGGATACATCTGTGGCTTATTAGGTGGGGAGGAAGTACTGGTGGGGAAAAAAAAATAAGTGCAAATCATAAACTCCCAAGTGAGAAATCAATCGATGATGCCCATAGAAGAGAATATTATTTAGAGACAGGAAGGTATTTGCCCAAATAATCAACTGAAAGAGTTGAGAAGGTATTCCTCTGAGACCAAAAAAAAAAAAAAAAAAAAAAAAAAAACCACCTGGGTGGCTCAGTCAGTTAAGTGTCTGCCTTCAAGGGTACCTGGATGGCTCAGATGGTTAAGCAACTGCCTTCGGCTCAGGTTATGATCTTGGAGTCCAGGGATCAAGTCCCACATCGGGCTCCCTGCTCAGCGGGGAGTCTGCTTCTCCTTCTCCCTCTCTCTGTCTCTCTGTCAAATAAATAAATAAATAAAAATAAAAATAAAAATGAGAAAGGAGAGCAAGAGACTGCTGTTCTGTTTTGCTTTGTCTTCTTAGCACCTCTTGACACTTTATGCATATGTACAACTATTCAAAAAAAACTTAAGTAATATTAATCTAAATCATATTGCATTCTGCATGATATAGCAAAGCTTTTGTATTTAATTTCCATGCTGTCTTTGTGCTTTATTGTTGTCTAAAAAATGATCTATGTCAATCTTCAGAGACATTTATACCATAGAGAAAATGTTTAGAAAAATATGCACATACATGTAATTATATTTGGAATATGTGCAAGTAGAAGTTCACTGGACCTGGTCTTACTTTCTCAGAATCATGGAACTTTAGAGCAGGAAGTGACCTTGAAAGATCATCTCATCTAATTCCTTCTTTTAACTGATAAACAATGTGAACCTTGGCTTAAGTAACGTGGTCAAGTGAAGCACGCTCTTTAACTTCATTCAATTGTGTAAGAACACATATGTTTATTGACAAATATTTAAAAAATATAATAGTTTTGAAGCAAAACATACAATAAAATATAGATTTAGATCTGTGTTTATGGTATCAGAAATAGACAAAAGATATTTTCATTATCTAATGTTTCCAAGTGTTGCCTTTTACAATGAGCCCATTTTTTAAATAAAATCTTTAAAAAATAATTTTTATGTTTGAATCCAAATGGTTAAATAAGGGAGAAAATTTCAGGTTATTCTGAAGTACTATTCAAGGAAAAAAAAAATGGGACTGTGTCATCTTAATTCTCAATAAATGAAAGTCAACCTGATGTAATCATCATAGTATTTTCTCTATTTTGGGACACCAGAAGCATCTCGATCAGATGAGTTTAATACATGGATCTGCTGGAAATCATCTTGATGCAAATTTGAAATATTGGTTCTTCTCTCTTTGACCTGTTTGTTTCTCATTAACTTACATTTCAACATCAGTGTTTCTTATGTTGCCTGTATTGAAGTAATGGTCTGTTATAGATATATAGTAAAATATAGATGGCAGAGAATAAGTATAATTTAAAACTGCATGATGTTTGAGACCAGCACAGTGGCAGGTGGTGTTCAGCTGAGTGATAAACTGAGTGACTAAATGAACATACGCATCTGGTCTTCCAATGTCTGTACATGCACAGCCTCTCAACACTTTCATTCGGAAGACAGAAGATATTAAAACCGTTGTTTTATTTAGTTTAAAAAACAAAACAAAACAAAACAAAACAAAATGGAAGCCATCACTACCTGTATGGTGTGAACCGTATGGATCCATGCCTGTCAGCTGCTGTGGGGCATTGAATCACCATTCCTGTCCCATGCTCTTGGTCTCTAAGTGAGTGCCTGTGTGTGTGTGCATGTGCACAACGGTGTACACATGTGTGTGTGTGTTATGTTTTCTACACAGTTGAAATTATACTCTGCTTTTTCTCAATTGTGTCCTTAACATTTTTCAATCATAAATATTCTTTGACAGAACACCTGGGTGGCTCAGTCTTCTTAGTGTCTGTCTTTAGCTCAGGTCATGATCCTGGGGTTATGAGATCCAGCCCAGAATCGGGCTCCCGGCTCATCAGGGAGCGTGCTTCTTCCTCTCCCTCTGCCCTTCCCCGCTACTTGTCCTGGATCACTGTCTCTCTCTTTTGGAAATAAATAAATCTTATAAACAAACAAACAAATATTCTTTGACAATATGGTTTTTTCCTATACAATATTTCAAGGTGTGAATGTCTCCAACTTGTAATCCTTCTTTGGAATTGTTTGATTACAAGGAGGCAGAAACAGACTTGGGTTAGGTTGGGAAAGGGTTTTGTTTTGTTTTGTTTTGTTTTTGAAAGGGGTTTTGATTAGGGATACATGGAAATCTCATGGGGGTACTGTTCAGAATGTACAGCTGAGGGGAAAGCTGATTCCATCTCTCGTTTGTTTCTGCATTCCTTCATTCTCTTTCTGGTTTGAAATTCTGATGGAGCATATCTCTCAAACTCCCTCTGTGTGCAGACCAAGATCTTTTGCAAGGCCCTTGGTATCTTCTACCATCCCCAGAACCTTACTTTTCATGTGATTTGGGCTGCCAGAGAGCCAATTCTCCTCTCAGCTCTGTACTAACTTTACCACTACAGACCTTACTAGTTACATTCTGTGTGTGTGAGGGGAAGTGATTGAGGGGAAAGAGAGGAAGGAAAGAAAAATGTCATGTTCTGGAGAATGAATTTGCTTGGAGGTTGAGAGCCATGGATTGGATGTTTCCAAGTCACTCCTGGTTGAATTCTCTGTGGAAGTGAGTGGGAGTGGGGGGGGGGGGTGTCTAGATCATATAGCCAACTTTCTGCTGTGTTGGTCTCTCAAAGTATCTTTGAGATGAGTTATGGGCAGGGAAGCAAACTGACTGACTTAACAGCTGCATAGCCCAGACTCCTTTCTGATTCTTAACCTTTGAACAGCACAGATCCGCCTCCCTTTTAGTAACTTCCTTTCTATTCCTGTTAAGCTACCATTTCCCAGGTGAGGTGATGTTTGTCTACAGAGAAGAAGTTGACATTTTGCAGCTTTTCATATGTATCACTTTGATGAAGTGAGTTAAAATGGGCTATTTTGAGTTTATTTTCATATTCTCTTAATTGATATGTCTAAGCAAATTTCTTTAGTGCTTCCTCCCTAGTCATACAACTCTTCTTACCCATCAACTAAGATCACATTATTGCATTTACTATACCTTTTCTTTTATGTGGCATCCCTAATATTACTTCCAGCTAAGAGTCAACCCTCATTAATTTTAAACTAAGTTTTAAAAAACCAAGCCATTCTCATAAGCACTTTAAACACAGCAAGCAACAACAGTGACAAAGCAAAACAGATTTTGCAAACGTCCCAATGTCCACATCAATAGTACATATTTGAGGTCTTAAGTGCAGGTGCAGTTAGAAGCAGGGACTCTGCCTAGGGAAAAGGAAGAGGAGAGGAGATATGAGATTGGAAAGAAAAGAGAATTGTGGTAAAGGAGGTTAAGAAGAATTAAGAAAGAAACATGGTGGCATAGTGTGAAGTGACGAGGAGCTTCCAAGGTGGGAAGACAAAAGAAATAAACAGAGAGATCAGTTAGAGTCAAGACAGAGAACAGATCACTGGCAAAATATGGTGAAGCTAGTGTGTCCATATTTTAATTGTTTGCAATGAAAATTGATAGTATCTTTTTTTTTAAAGGTTTTATTTATTTATTTGACAGACAGATCACAAGCAGGCAGAGAGAGCGAGGAGGAAGCAGGCTCCCCACAGACCAGAGAGCCAGATGCGGGGCTCGATCCCAGGACCCTGAGATCATGACCTGAGCCAAAGGCAGAGGCTTAACCCCCTGAACCACTTAGGCGCCCCAGTAGTATCTTCATCAGGCAATCTGACAATACATTTCAAGAACAATAAATAGATTCATATCCTTTGACTCAATGTTCTTATTCCTAGAAATTTATTTTAAAGATAGAATCCAAAAAAGGAAATGTTAAATGCAGGAAGATCTTCTTCCTCAATTTTTTTAAATGGTGAGAGAGTAGAAGCCCCTGGTAGTCTAGTTATAGGAGAATAGTCTAATTGTAGCACATCAACAATGGACATCCTTGTACATAAAAGTGCCAGTGATAGTGTAGCAACTTTGAATTCTAGTGTATAAAAATTAACCATTAATTATGACCAGATGAACGCATGTATAAGGATGGAAAGTAAATAGAAAAAAGTAGAAAGAGTTAATTCCTGGCATGACGAGCTTCAGGGTGATTTCCACTATAGAAAATATTATTTGATTTGGAAATTACAGGAAATTGTTAAAATTTGAGACTGTGATTTTTACACGTTACAGGGACAAAAAAAAAAAAGCTTAAGGAAGCGAGTTGTGAATGGATGGAGAAGAAATGGAAACTTTGGGAAAATGATATTTGTAGTAGAAACATGGCTACAAAAGGAATGACATTCTTACAAGAGGTTGGCTGTAATAAAGATGACAGGCCGACTATATAGCAAAGGGCTGATCAAATAGACGAGACTGCAGGCTTGAAGCTGAGGGGAAGAAGACAGCCTAGACAGAAAGACTGAGGATGTCAGTGAGAGAGAGCCAGAGAGACAGAGAGACAAAGAGACAGAGAGACACGGAGGGAGAGAGAAAACTTCGGGGAAATGTAGTCAAGACACGAGAATGTTCATTCAGTCATTTAACACAGGTTTATTGAGTGTGCTCAGCGCTACAGATGAATCTAAATCGGTAAACGAAGCAGACATACTTCCTGCTTTCATTGAACATAAAGTAGAGTATGTGAGACAGGGCTTATACAAGGGAACACAAATTCACACACTGGATTAAGGGATATGTAGGAAATGTACAGGGTGTTGAAAGAGGAACAGGCAGCCGTGGCCAAAGAAGTCCTCTCTAAGGCAGGAAATGTAAGCTGAGACATAAAGCAGCAGTAGAAGTTTACTAAGTTAATAGAAGGGGGTGAGTAGAGTGCCCTAGAAAGAAGAGGTACATAGCAGGTACAAAGACCTGGGAAAGGAAAAATTTGATGTCTAGAGGAACTGAAAGAAGGACAGAGCAGTTGGAATGTCATGAATGAAAAGAGGGGTATCAGATGAGGGCATACTCAGAGACAGACCAAGATCATACCGAAATTTATAGGTTATGGCAAAGATTGGATTTTGCTTAAATAGCAGTGATAAGGCACTGATGGGTTTAACCAGAGTATGACATGATAAGTTTTGTGATTTTAGCATCTTTTGTGATAAGTTTTGTAAGGTAGCAATGTTGACTATGGTATGGATGGGAGAAAAGCAGAAACCTATGTTCAGCTATTGAAATGGCCCAGTTGAGCGTTGATGATGGTATCACTGGAGATGGTGTTTAAAACAGTGTTGCTTCTTGGTAGTCAGATTTTGAAACTGAAGTCATAGTGCAAAGACTTCTGCTGCTGTGTTTTCCCCCCTCCTTTCTGGAACTTTGCTTAATAAAACCAGTGCCTTCATGACCATCTTCAATGTATTCATTTAGCTGTTATTGACAACTTGCAGAATACCAGTCTATGACCGACTTATCCTAATGTACAAACAATCTTTGGGTTATTCTCCAGAATAACAATTACCTAAATATTCCATTGCTTAGATTTGTCTTCCTCAAACTTTCTTATTTAATTAGAAGGAAGATTCCAATGCCTCAATCTGAGTAATAGTAGTTTATTGCTCTTGGGATTTCTACATGTTAAGGTCTAGAGTTGAGCTCTCCAGTATGGTAGCCATTAGTTATATGTGACTATTAAATACAAACTAGTTAAAACTGAATAAAATTTAAAAATAATTTCTCTGTTGCACTAGTCATATTTCAGGCACTCAATAGCCACATGAAGTTGTGGCTATGGAATAGATGGTGTAGATATAGAACATTTCCAGTATCTATAAGGTTTTATTAGTGCTGATCTGGAGATTCTTCTTGTTCCCTTGCCCATATAAGCTCACTATGATCTGATTAACTACAGTGATTCGTCTAGATTCTTGAAGAATATTCTTTTACAAGTTTTTTGGTATATTCATAATAGTGGTAGTCTGTTTTTCACGACTATGGCCCATTATTAGTATAAACATACTTAAGTCATGTTTACTTAAGCCATTAGATAATTGAATAATTCAATAACCATTGTATTTTTTATTAGATCTTTGAAAGCAAGGAAAGCCCTAGAATTAACAATAATAATTAAACCAACAATAAACCTTTATTGCCAGGTACTGTTCTATTTTACATGTATTAACTATTTAATTCCCAAACCAACCCTACCTAATTCTATAAGAATTCCTTTTTTTTTCAGATGAGAAAACCAAGGGACAGATATTCTCTCTTAAAAAGATTTTTACTTGCAAACTCTGAGCCTTAATTTCTTTTGAAAAATTTCTTAACCTCTCCGATGCTCAGTTATTTCTATATCAAATTAGTATGTCACTAATCTTACACAACATACAAATTAATCTGCTTTTTTAAGGCCAAGTCACAATAAAAAAGAATTCCCAAATTTAATGACTTACAGTAGAGGTTCACTGTCTTGTTCTCTTTACATGTTGACTCTCGTATCTTCCCACTCTGGAGTCTAGGTGAAAGGAGCTGTTCCTATCTGGGACACTTTCACAGTAGAGGGAGAGAGAGTTGACAGAAATGTACAATGCTTCCTAAAGCTTGTACTTAGAACTGACACACTATTGCACTGTGCACATGTCACACTGGCTAGAACAAGTCACGTGGCCAACCTTGATATCAGCCAGACAGGAAAGTGTACCTCCTCTTCCAAGAAGACACCTTAAGGCACGTGGCAAAAGACCAGGGTATATAATTCTACAGGGAAGAGGGGAGCTATGCTTGGGACCAACATTACAATCTACCACAACATGGACTAAATATAATAATATAGAAAGACTTAACTCCATGCTTGGCATCTCATTCACCACAATTTCAGTTATGACTTCCTTTTTCCTCCCCCTTAATACCTTCATGTAAATCTTAGAGATTTCAAAGTACTGATTATAGAACAGACCACTGTTAATTATTCTTTCCTCTCATTCCAGAGGAAGTTTAGTCATTACTTTGCATCATTAAACATATATTAAAAAATATTTGAACTTGCATAAGGAAGATTTAGAAAGAAAATCAGATTTCAGGTTCCTTTTGTGGTTGTTTTCACTGACATGGTGTTATGTAGTTAAGTTTATCTTATGGGAAGTTCTATTCTAAACAGATGGTGACCAAGAGTTAAGTTCGTCAGATATTCATGTGAAGGGGAGAAATATCTAGTTATCTAGGAAATAAGACTATTTTTCTTTTTTTTCTCTTACCAAAATGAAAGAAAAAGAGGGAGGGAGAGAGGGAAGAAGGAAGGAAGGAAGAAAACAAGATTAGTTAGATGTCTAAGGATATAACATGTATTTATGTAATGGGTATCAAATTATAAAATAAATAATAAAGCTAAGTAGCAAGAAAACTATTTGGATGAGTTTCTTGTCCTATGAAAGGGTTTGTTTAAAAATATTCTCTGTTATGGTTCCTTTAAATGAGGTTTTGTTGCTGGGGCTTCAAAGAATGGTTTCCTAAACAGAGATGCTAGTTTTTATTTTGCATATTCCATAATAATGTGGTTCATATCAATACAAACATCATGTGGTTCTCAAAGTCAAGAGTTAATTTCTTAATACTGATTTGTAATTTCAGAAAAAAAGCATACATCAAAGTTAATGCATGCACAAAGTTTTAGGCTTAAAATACATGTATCATGCTTAGTATGAAAAGATTATTTTCTGCCACTATCAGTAGGGAAAGCATTCAGTGGAAAAAATAGAACTGTCTGGAAAAATAAGCAAAATATTCATTCACCATAAATAATATGTGTTCTGTTAGATAAATTCAGATATTTATATTTGATAATTTTGACTATATTGATTATGTAAGAGAGATTCAATGAGGACTAGCAAGGCAGTAATCTATCAGCCTATAAGTAATTTCTTCTAATTCTTTGCTTTAACATGTTTGTCTTATTTCAGGGTGACTTTTTATTTCTGAAATTATGGATGAGTGTGATTATTACTGTCATTAAGTGGTCTGAGGGTATTTTCTTGTTTAAAAAAATAGAGTGGCAAGTTTTTTTAGTGTATCCTGCTTTTTTAAGAGATAAAGATATTTGTTTATAGGATGCTTTTGGCCAACATAACCTATAGGTTGAGTCCTGGTATGTCCAGTTGCAAGTTCACTCAAAAACAAGAAAGGTTCTGTTTTTATGAGTATCTTTTGGCATTAGGAATTTTTAGCACCAGAAAAAGAAGGAAGCTTCCATTGTTTTCCTTTGGTGAAGACTACTTTAATGACAAGTAATATCTGTAGCCCTAAATAGAAGGAAATGATATATACAAGAGACTTATTTCAGCTGAAAAAATTAAAATAATTATAAGGACTGTTCTATCGCTAGCAAGAAGAACATGGTCATAAACAGGAAGCAAAGATACTCATTGAGTGTTTAGTCCTCTGAAAAAAGTTTAAAAAGTCTTGAGAATTACTGCCTCATCAATTTCTTTAAGCATTAAAGTTAGTAGGAAACATTTGTCATGAATATAAATTTGATGATCATTATTGTAAAGAAACTTTTTAATTGCAATGAAAGGGAAAATCATACTCTAAAAATTAATTTTTATCATTGTAAATATATGATAGATACTTTGGATAGTATTACAAAATTGAATATTCTGTATTTTAGTTCAGTTGGAACATAGGCAAAAATGCTATATTTATAAAGTGAAAATGGCTAAATGCTTTCTTATTAGATCATTTGTGTTAGAGAAAATGACTTCAATATTCCAGTATATTCCAGTAAATATTAGAAAATTCCAATAAATACTCTAGTAAAGTATGAATATTCTCTTTATACTTTAAAAATAATAGGGATTAATGACTGGGATGATTCTACTACGACAGAGTGTTTGGAAGATTACACATAATAATCCAGAGTTCAATAAATGTTAGCAATAATTTATTAGTAGTAAACCAGTTTTGCTTTGTCATTAATCATTGTGTTATCTAGGATCAGTCATTTTATCTTTTAGGCCCTCATTTTCTTCATCCAGAAAATATGAAGAGGGTTTGGAGTAGGTGATCTCCTATGTTCCTTTAAGCTGTAATAATTAAATAATTCTATTTTATGGTGTACCAAAGGTGGATGACTTCCAGAATCTTGGGGCTTGGTTTAAATGGTATTGTACTTGTTATGTAAATACACTGGCTATTCTTTGTAGAGGTACTATTTAAGTGTATCTTTTTCTTCCCTAGAAATGTAATTGGCTGTCATTAATTAATTTTGATAAAGAGCTTTGAAGATGAAAAGTGTCATATAAGTGGTGATTCATCAAGCATGAGGAGTACAAGTTCAACACTGCTGTAATATAGAGTTAGACTTTGAAGATAAGATTAAATTATGAGTTTTAATGACACCAAAGAAAAGCACGGATTTCTTCTATGAAGGAAAACGCTGCATAAAATTAAACTTATGTGATAAATGTTTGAACATTTTATTAAATACTTTTATAATGACAAAATGCTATGTATGATTTTTAATTCAGAAATTTCTGAAATGAATACTAAGTACAACTGTTACTCAAATACAGGGGACATTGCTCTTGAAAGTTTTTTATATATATAAAGTGTTTGCTATTTATGACATGTGTGTTGGTGATTATGACTAAAACCTTTCGGCTAACCAAGGATGTCAAAGTTTGTATATAGTTCTATTTCAAGGAATAATTTGATTCATGGGTCTCTAAATCTATGAAACAATGAACCCTGCGAAGACTTACTGCTGTCACACTAGGTGACCTAAAGGGTTAAGGTATTTAAGCGTACACTAGATTTGGATTCTATAATTCATTAATTAAGTGTATATGATAAATGTGCTTTTATGTCAGCATCTTATCAATCTATATATCATCTATTTTTAGAAGTTTATTCCCAAAACATTTTTCTAATAGAAAAGTTTGTTTTTCATATGAAACATTACTTACACAATTTGTAAACCCAAGCATGCTTCCTTGGAAGGAGAGAGAAGCAAGGGAAAAGAATATCTATAACCTCAAAGGTGTGCAAATGTAGTATAGTCTCATGTATAGATAGGGATAGATAACATAATACAAATATTCTGTGATGTTTATTCACCTCTGTCCTAAGAAGAATGCTGATAATCATTTTAGAGTACCATGATTTAAATATATATATATATAAATATAATTCAGAATATATTTTAAAATATTTTATCTATCTTATATGTTCATTTTTTCAGAATCAAGATATAACATGTTCATGTCTATAATCTTCCATTTTGGTATATAAAGGAAAAGTAATTTAGTTTCACATTATAAGTGGTACAAATTTTTTGATATAAATTTTATACTCATTCTAATCATTTTTCTTGTTTTTATGTAGAAGAATAGTCATCAGCTAACCCAAGTGTTTCTTAGTTCTAAATGTTTAGAAGAAAATATTGGCAAAAGAATTTTCATCATCTTACAATAAAAACACACACAAAATGAGGCTATGATTTGTGTAAATATTTCACCATTTTGTATGGCCAACCTTAATTTCTCATAGCACATATTTTTCCTTCATGGTAATCCTGTGTTTGTGTATTTAACAAAGTAAAGCTGAGAGATTTTGAGTCTCATAAACTTCTTAGCGGAATCTCTTGGCATCATAATTTGCCCATTGACTTTCAGTCCTAATTGGTTCATTTCTTTAAAGATGAAGAAACAGAAATGTTATAACTTGTTAATATTTTGCCTTTTGTATTATTGCTCTTTCTTAACCATAGAATGTAGTGTTTAAGAATATTTGTTGTAATCATGTCTCTGAAGATTGTTCCCCAAGGCAGTGTTCAGTTTCAAGTTGTGGTAATGATTTTAATGGAAAAGAATTGATACTATAGGATGAATTTTTATGGGTCAGAGAACAGACCATTCTGTGACAGTAGTGTTTGTTTTCTTAAGGCCTTAGCAGGTCTGTGAGAAAAGTCAGTGTAAAAAGGATGGATACACTGGGTGTAAAGTATGAATTATCAATACATAATAGGTTTAAAGTTTTCCCTCCATATAATTTGAGAGTTGGAATTTAAAAAAAAGAATAGTTTTTGAAACTTTAAATATTTCTGAATATTTTGAAAAGATTCACTTCCAAAAAAGATTTATAATCTAGGTACAGTCATATTATTCTCCAGAGTTGAGAGGCATGAAGGAACAAATAAATTTGGTGGGAGGATACTATAAGAACCAGTTAAAAAGTGAAAATTCTGTTTCACTTTCAAATAACTTGACCAGTTATTTGTGATAGATGTAACCTTAGTCAGGGCTCACATCTCATTGAGACCTCTTACAGAAACCTCCTCCTTTGATTTCGAGTATCAGACTGTAGAACATTGTTTCAGACACCCTATCTCAAGGCTTGGCCCAATTTCTTCTCTTTACCTTATTGCCAAAACTCTTGGAAAGAGGGTATAGTGGAGGAGGGAATAATCCCATGGGAAGAGAAAGAAAATCAAGGAAATTAAATAGAAGAACACAAGGGTTTGATGTATGAGAGAACTCTAAATAATATTTTCATATCTATCTACCTATCTAATCCAACTATCTGTCAATCACACTTCAAAAGCTCATCTTTTAATTCTGCTTCAATTGGCATGGTTCTGCCTCCTGTTGATAGATAGTGTTCCAGGGCTTGTTGTAGTTACCACTTTGCACACAGCTGTACACAGAAAAAAGGAGACAACGATGTGTTATAACCAAACTCAGTTGCATTGAATATTGTGGATTCTTCTGTTTGATCCTGACTTGGCTCACCAACCAGCTCTCTCTCTCTCCTGCTGCTTCTTTTTCTAAAAAGATTTACAAAAGAAGATATTTTAAGCTTACACATGGAATTACAGTGATTTTGAAGCATTTGAGTTATCTAGACCTCTCCACTCCACCCATTATTTTAAATCTAAAATTATTTTGCTAACATCTGTTTAAATATTGAAACAGATGACATTGTGTCCCTGATGTTCATTAGTGCAAATTTTCTTAGAGACTGAGTTGTCACTTAAATTTTATAGATGTAGATGTTTTCCTGAGAGTGATCCATAGTTCAATATTCAAAGTGTCCAGGAAGGAAGACATTTTCATTAAATTATTGGAAATACTAGAATAAAAACAGGTAATATTACTAGGAAATAATTAAATTCTGATGATGTTATATAAATTCCTTAGCTGATCAAATGTTTCTTTTACTTCTTAAGAATATCATCAGCAGGCTAAAAACTAGTGATTTATTAATTTGACTTTACAGATATTTATTACAATCATTTTTGGTATGATGGATTTTATCTTTAAATCAGGAATAACATTCTGGTGAAAGTTCTCCAACATCCAAATTTCTTGAATCAATTTGGGTAATCATCTACTCTTTTTGATTCTTTCAAAATAAATATCAATATTCATCTGAGATTTGATGTGTTGATTAACAAATGAATAAGGCTGCCATTTTTTTCTTATGTAAAGTATATTTTTCTTCCCTTTGCCTGGACCAAATGTGAGATAGAAATGTCAAGTGTTCTCTAGAAAAACCTATCATAATTGCTGATTTCAATTGTCACTGAGTTGTCTCTCAGTTCTGCATTGCTTGTGTTAATGATTCAGAGACACACAAATTTTAATAAACCTTTAACATAGCCTGTATTACTTTTAAAGAATGTACAAAACTTAACAGTTTTGGCTGTGATCAGAACAAGACTCCTGCCACAATGACACATACTTTCTTCTGTGAGTAAAGGATGAATTACTACATTTTGAAGTTGGTCCTCAGCTAGAAACATAGAAAGAAATATGCATAGTAACAAGATCTATTTTGTATAGTTTAATGAAGAAGTAGTTCAAGCAAGGCTGTTTGAAATAGTTTTCTGAGAAACACATTTACTTTATAAATGCAATGTTTATTTTTAAGTTTTATGACTTATTTGAAAATACTTCAATTTTATACCATTCAATGAGTCCTACTTCAAACTTATAAATGATATAATTAAAACTATTTGAAATGTTTTTTTTAAATAGTAAGTGGTTCTTTTTCAAAATATGAATCTTAAATACTCTTAAAAAGGGCACTGTGTATTTGAGACTTATTTTTTCTTATCATGAAATTAACAGATTAATTTCTTTACATTTTTAGAGCTGTTCTTTCTCCAATCTTCTTTGGCCAATAAGACAAAGAATAAATAATTTCTTTACTAAATTATTGTAGTGGTTTTGAGCTGCCAGTCAGAATATCCAGCCTTTTTGCAGGCTCTGGCAGCAGGGCATGGAGGTAAGAGATTATATAGGTCCTGGGAATTTTTCTCTCCCCACAGGAATATGTACCTACTTCATGAAATTCAGCAGATTCCCAGGGATAAAGCTCTTGGGAGAACCAGGGCCTTCAGTATTAATTGTGAGCATTTTAGCATGCTGTATTATATAAAGCAGTCATTGCAAATTTATACCAAAACAAACAGCAAAACCAAAACAAACCAAAATAGTCTGTGTCCCTGATATTTTTTTTAAATGAGCTCTAAATCGTTTATTTTTATCTCATATGCAATTTAGCCAGACTAGTTACTCATGTCTTAAAAAGGTAAATCCTTGTGTATCCATCAAAGCATTGGTCATTTTTTAAAAAAATTCTATTTGTTGTCCCAATTTAAGTATTTCCCAAATATTCAAGATTCTCAATACTCTACATGTGTTTATCTAGGTATTAAGATGAGAAACAAATGTATTTAGAGCTATGAACAGTTGATTTATGTGCCCAACGCATATTGATTAATTTTATTACTGTGAAACCAATATCTAAAATAAAATTTCATTCAAAACTCCAAATTGTGAATACATACATGATTTATAGAGTTTGTCATTTCTTAGTCATTAAATAGATAATGCTTATTTTGAATTTGTGACACACAGTGTTACATGTTTGGAATGTTCAGATTGTGATGAAATCCTAAGATGGAAGTTGAAATAAAAGAAACTACTCCAAAAGAAAATTTAAAATGTTCTGAATTGTTTTCTGGCTTTGAAGTGTGCAACCTTTAATACATGTGTTTATCTTATATTGTCTTTCTAGGGTATTATACTTTGACTTAGTGGTTACTGCCAAATCCATCTCTCTTTTTTTTCTGAAATGATTTAGCTGTAATAAGACACTTGTTTTTCTTTTCTCCCTTTTACACTTTTTCTGCACAACTTTGCTTTATTCTTTAACCCCTCCTACCCAAATCCAAACGAAGTATCACAACTTAGACTTCAAAGCAAATTTTTTTAAAGTCCGGTAACTTGAAAAATGGGGTAATTCTCTTCCATGCTATATATGATTTTTTTTCTTTTAAATTAGATACTTCAGCAATTTAAATTTATTTCTAAAATATGGGAGGAAAATTGATTTAAAACATTGAAAATGCACAATGCATCAAATATTAACTGTATTCTAGTTTATCTCGACTGGTTTAAGAGCCTTAAATTAAATGTGGGTGCTCAGATCAAAGTCTGTTATAAAAAAAAAAAAGCATTAAAAGGTTTTGAACTTATTTTGAAAACCTAATAAGGTTCTCAGTTTGTTATTAGGATGCCATTTGAAGAATAATTATTATATAGGGTAAAATATGAGCTAATATGGGTAAAGGCCCAGAAAGCACAATCTGTACACGTTTTATTGCCCAAATGTGTAGCCAAGAATTAGGCATGCCGGAAACCATCACCGTGTACTTGCAGAGATTGAGAATGGTTAAGAAAGGTCTCAGTCACTGCAAAAAAATTCTCATAGTTTAAGTTTGGTCTTTCTTATGTCAAAGAAGCCTCAGAGAACCTAAAGTTTGAAATGTATTTGCTATAGTTTTTCAGTAATATTGTGATTTTTATATAATAATCTTGAAGAGAGTGTCCTTAATAGTTAAGGAATGAAACAACACTTGTCTTGACAACAAACCAAGAGGATAGTATGAATTTGATATTGTCATCTTGATTTCTCCTCCCCCATTATGTAATTTTCTTTCTTTCTTTCTTTTTTTTTTTTTTTTTACAAAATTTAATAAAGAAGACAACATGGATTGAAGACAAAGCTTTCCAAAAGTCATTTTTATTTACTACCCTGACTGATAAGAACACCTCTTTACATTTCTTTACATTCGGAAGCCACAGATGGTATTCAAAAGTCAAAACAAAGATATTGTTTTTGTGAATAACCCTTTGTAATTTAGTATTTTTAAATAGGAAATCTATAAACAAATTAATGTGCACATTATTTAGAAACACTTAAAATTATATTTTGTCCCTATGATAACTATTGCTTTGTTTTTTCTATAGTATTTAGCCAAATGTCTTGCACACAGCTAAGAACTTAGTAGGTTTGCTATGGTAAGAATAAGATTACTTCATTCAAGACAATTCGGTATGTGACATTTACTCCACTGCAAAATCTAAAAGAAATTTCAGATATTCTATCAACCGAGGTACTTTAAAACAATATACATTAAAAAAATCTTTGAATCTTAAAAAAAAAAATACCTAAAATAAACTAAGGAAATACAGCTGGCCTGTAGGCAATCATATTCTATGTTAAAGTTGCCTCTTTGGGTATATATGTGGGTGTGCATTTGTGTGTAAGTGTGTACAAACATTTAATATGTGGACATACACATACTCTGTGTGTGTGTACATAAGAAGTGTATATGTGCATGGGGCATTTACATGCATATGAAATGAATCATGTTTTCTTTTCACACGCTGGTTCCATGGATGCTTTATTTTCCTCATTTGGATTGATCTTCAATTGGCAGTGTCTCCCTGCACTTGAGCTTTAAGTTTTTCTGCCCCGGTAGCCTCTTTGTCAAGTAGCTAATGATCTGTAAACAAACACTTAAATAGGGAGCTCCCAATTTACAGGAAGCCATCTGTGAATTCTTTTGTGATGTGAATAAGCACATCCTAATTTATCTGTTTTCCAAGTTACCTGGCTTTTTTTAAAGAAAGGCTGTCTTGTGGTATTATTTTAGAAAATGAAAACAAAGAGAATTGATCTCTCCGATACTCCTGGTCTTTGAAAGTCTTGAACATTCTACAAGATTTAAAAACACATTTGATGAAGTGAGAAACATGCAATTAATGACAACACTGAATCCTCAGTTAGCACCATGCAGATCAAGGCCAGCGAGAAAATTAAAAGCTAGGAACTGCTTAATATGCAATAATATATAGCAATCTTATAATTCGGGATAATTTGTTATAAAGATACAGACAAATGAGTTATACTCCATATTTCTGAGTAAAATAAAACCAGTGATATTTAAGGAATTTCCTCCCCCCTCCTATGTCTCTTTGTATTTATAGAAGTAGGCTTATTTTTAAAAGATATTGTGTGATTGAAAGTGTGTATTCAGAGTAATTCATTTCACCATCACATCCTAAGGGTGTGAAAATCACCAGTCAGGCTTATAAAAACCTGTATAAATACCAATGGTTAGAGTCATTGTGGCTTAGAAATACTTGAAGATGTTTCTATGGAAACCATGAAAGTAAGCAAAGAGATAATTTTAGATAATATAGTATTTGTATCTACTTTCTCTATCATAACAATAGCAACCTAAACTTTTCAGGTAAGTGTGTTTTTTCCTGAAATGCTGCATTTGAAAATTCACTGAATGATAAGGATAAAAATGTGAATTAAAATGACAAAGTATATATCTATGAAGAAAAGCTCTCCCATCTTCTTCACAAATGTACAGATAGTTTTGTCCAAGTGCGGTATAAACCTGAAACCCAAAGTATACTTGTCTAAACATTGTAGTGAAATTTGAAGAAAAAAATGTAGAATTTTGTTAAAATGCTCAATTATTGATCATTGGATAAAGTATTACATAATTCTACATGGTATCCAATTAAAGTTAAAAATTTTATCTATAGTTGACTAAAGTTTTATTTTTTTTGTCGGGGAGAGGCTTGCTTATAGACTATAGTTCTTTACAGTAAAATGTGCTATTCACCAATATCACTGTTTCATTTCAAGAGAATAAAAATATGCCTACTTAGTTAAATATTTTGACACATAGAAGATCCGTGTTGCTTGAAGACCATATGCAACTTTGAGGGTAAGATTTTCCCATTAAAGACTTGATCAGACATTTTCAAGTAAGATCGTTTCTTATTTTCTAAGGATATTTTTTCCTTAATGTATAGTTCTGGAAAAATGGAAAGCTCTCCAGCTTTAATTTTATGAAGTGTAATGATATTTTAAAATGCAAAATTAGTTGAAGCATGTTTAAACTAGTGTCTTGAAATTTAATTTATAATCAAAAGCAACTTTTATGAAACATCCAACTGTCCTTCTTAAAATGCATAAAAATACTTCAAGTAGGGAATTTAAGATACATTTAATGCCGTAGCATTATTTTAGCTATGTGTGCTTTTCCCTTTCTTGTGTAATCATTGAATTTTAGAAGCAACTTCTTGCATTTCAGATATGATCTCAAAAATTCATTCTTCAGGGTGCCTGGGTGGCTCAGTGGATTAAAACCTCTGTCCCTGGCTTGAATCATGATCCCAGTGTCCTGGGATCAAGCCCCGCATTGGGCTCTCTGCTTGGCGGGGAGCCTGCTTCTCCCTCTTTCTATGCCTGCTTCTCTGCCTACTTGTGATCTCTGTCAAATAAATAAATAAAATCTTTTAATAGTAAAAAACTTATTCTCCTGTTTGGGTAATACGAAGGTTGTCTATAAGGACCTGAAAAATAGGATTTGGTTGGGGATAATCCACTGTAATCGCAATACAGAAATCAGAGGGAGAAAATAATCAAAGTAATAAACTATTCTTTCATTTATTCTTGTTACCACCAATTTTTTTCAAATCCCCTGATTAAGGGCACTGCCCCCCACCCACCCCCATTCAAATAAAGTCTATTAACTAATACAGGGAAATATCAGGTAAACAAATTACGTCAACGATTTTGATTTGGCTCTAGAATTACAAGAGTTACTTAAAAACTGTTACACAGTAGGATTATAAATATGGTATGAACCAATAGCTATTAATTTCCAGTTATATATTGTTTGAAAGGTGGAAAGATTTAGAATATGTCTCAATATTCCAACCTTACAATCTTCAGTAATGAAGTGGGTAATGTTTTACTTCCCTCATTTCAGTGTATGAAGAATTTAATGTTTTCAAAAGTGAATATTTGGGGACACAGTACAAACTGTGCCATATCATTGCATTTGGTACACATCCTCTGTAAAGAGTAGAATGGTTATCTAGTATTAGCGTGGCTAGTTTTAATTCCAAAGTCTATCAAATTTCCAAAAAATGTTAATGGATTGCATATGGCATACAGTATCTTTCTAAGTTCTCAAAAAGGTAGAAACAATGCTAGAGAACACAGTGTTTCCACTAGAATGCAGTGTCTTTAGTGATAAGAATGTCAACCATACATTTTTAAGGATTAAAATTGAACCCGTGTTTTGTGTTTAACATATTGGAAGTTAAGGAGCCTTCCCATTTTATAGTTGCTGTAGATTAGATCAGTACATTAAAATTTCCTTCCGATCTCCTATAAACATCTTGCTTCCGTTTTTTGGTGAAAGTAGCCACCCTTCTGGGGCGTGAGCTTACCATATCCTGGCTTTATCTTCTGGGAGGGTTTAGGATGATGAAGAGGTGTTTACAATGCCGGGCACCCCGTGCAGGTCACTGAATGGGAGATGCTTCACTTAGCCTATTTGTACCCTATAAAAAGACTCTTCAGGAGTCCTGAAGTTCCTGGATTCAGTCAAATTTCACTGTCATCATACTTAATATATTTATTTTCTGTCCTAGAAATAAATGTTTTCTAATTTTATATAACCTCCAATTCCAAGAACACAAGGCGCAAAAATCTCAATTTCATGAAAAATGTATTACTTCTTAGCATCATGTGTTCATAGATTAGAGAACACTTTGATATTTCTGTTAGCAGTTCTTTGATTTGTTTAAAAATGCAGTTCCTTAATAATATGAATGTTTATTGCTGACAATAAAAATTGGCTATGCAATACAGTATTTGTTTCTGATCCAATATACAAAACGAAAGCTTTGCTTATTTATTTGATTGAAATGCAAAAGTGCAAGTGCATTCAGGCTTGTGTTGTATAGAATAGAACTTATTTTATCAGTCACTTTCATAACCTTTAAAGAGCCTTAAATAGTACATATGAAAAACACATTCATATCAGGTTCCCCTTGGGGATTTTTTCTTTGGTTTAAGAAAATTTTATTAAAAATCGGCATTGCAAATAACATTTTTCATAACTATATGTAGACCTGTTAAAATTTTTATTAAAACTGGAGTTCGGCCTGTTCTTTTTCATCATTCTATCAGATATTAAACTCCTGCAGCAGCTGTAGGAAATAGAGAAAGGGATTTTCAAAGGGATTTGAGTCTCCCTGTCTCTGTGCCTTTAGTGATCATATTATCATAACTATCACACATAACAAAGCTCTAAATCTGTAATTCAGATAAAGTAGTCAGGACTCTGAAATACAAAAATCCAAACATATGCCGTCACATTTTTTTGCATTGCTGGCTCCTTTAACATGGATTTTGTAAACTTGGAGAGGCATTCAAGAGATTTTGTGTACGAACACAAACTAAACAACATTGTTAGCAGCATGTTGGACAGAGATTTAATTAGAGGTATTTTCATACTTCCAAGTGGTACCATTAAACCACCATGCCTGCATGCTCTAGCAAATTATGATCAAACCTCTGAAGGTTAATAAGAATGAAACTGGAAACTTCTATTGCAGCCAGGTCTATACGAATCTATGGCTAACTCTCCAACAGGGTCTGAGCTCTCAAGAGAGTAACATTCCTTAAATGCAGTGTTAAAAGATGGTAAGTGTGACCACAGAATTCCTTTATGATTAAGTTAAAAATGAGGGTAATAAAATTGTGAATGGTCTGACAGAGAAATGAAAATTATACCAAAAAGAATTATATGTGGTTTTTTTTTCCACATTTATAGGGCAAATGAATAACTTAATATCTACATGAAAAGAAGATTTGCGCTGTGGAAAGTTAGTAAAACTCTCATCAGCATTTCCAACCGGTTTGTAAATGAGCAGCCGTATGTATATATTTATTGTAACAGTGCCTTCTGCTGGTCACACCTTATTTATGATGTAAGTGAATATATTGGATAGTAATGAAAATGGGCATTTATCTTAAATTATTCGTGGGTGTATTTGTTGTCGTGGCAAAAGTATTTCTGTGAATTGCAATTTATATGCATACAAAATATAGTGTGTGAGACAAGAACACATTTTATTTCTGTCATACTTTAGCACTAATTGGACCTTTTGAATAGTTTCTCCTAGGGAGAAAAGTATTCTCTAAATAATACAACTTGAAATGTGAAATATTTCCATCTGTTTACTCTTATTATCTTTCTGATTTTGAAATCGATCTTGCACTTACTGGTATTTTTCTTTTTAGTCATACTGTATCGAGTTAAAATTAGTAGAATCCTTTATAAATTATCAATATTTATAAAATTTGTGAATTATGACATTTATTTGTGAATTCAGAAGTGCAACAGAATTTAAACTATAATTTACCTGGCTCAAAGTATTTAACAATATTTAGTGATAATTATGTAGAGTTCTAAATACAAAGTCATAACAAAGAATGGTTGGTTTTTAATTTGCTCTGAAAGAGAATCAAAAAATCAAAAAGAAGCATGTGTAATGATGAAGAAAAATTGTCTTTTTCAGAAAAAGTTAGCTAGTGTGGACTTAAGTGTTTAATTCATTGTTAGTGTGCATTAAAGATACCAATAAAATCTATTTATGAACCTATATTATTTCAGTTTTAATTTTAAATAATATTTAACAAGGAATATACAGAAACAATTCTTGAATAATTATTTTTCTACCAAAAAGTAATGCTCAAATTAATTTTATATAGGTATAATTTATACTGACTAGGATATCTTGCTGAAATTACATTTTTAAAGAAATTCTGACCAGGAAATTTGACTACCTGTAACCAAATTTTAAAATCTATACTGTGGGAAAAATATTTTACTTTGTTAAGTCATTAAATTCTGCCTTATTGCCTGAAGCAACATTTTTAGGAAGTTTTATTACACATAAATTAAAATTCTGAGCATATGATAAAATTCACTTTATTTCATTAGAAAGAATGACTTCAACAGGGACAATTCTACTTATGTTCAAAGTAGGACTCTGCCTGCTTCCCTCTATCATGAACATTGTGTGTGAGTTCTAACTCAACTCAGTGGGAGGGACTTCCTGAGGGATATACCCCAACAGGGGCGAATTGTTAGAATGTTCAATTCAGAATTTAGAAAAACTCACAGGACCATACCATGTAATGGAGAAAAACACCATAATTTTATTTCTCCCTAAATGATTTATTTCAAATAATTGTCTTCTCTGGAAGTGAATTGCTATCATTTTAATTATTTCCTAACATACATGGAAGAAAAGTAAGCATTAGAAATACAAGGCACAATATTTTTAGAATTGAGTTCCAGTGATTTCAAAGCTGATTTTTTTTTTTTTTTTAATGGGGGAAGGAGTGCCGGACTAGCTCAGTCGGTAGAGCAGCAGACACGTATATGGGGGAGAGAAGCTAGCATGAGAGTCCTTAAAAACAAAAGCGCTCTGTTTCAGGTTCATAGACCAACATCTTCCTCCTTTCACCTGTGAAGAAATGCCTGATTTGTTTTATAAGGATGGCATTTGTTTTGTTTACTATGTGGCAGCCATAACAAATGTTGTTTTTTTGGAATAAAATACAGTATATATACGTATATACGTATGCATACATATATATACACCTTCACTAACAAGTGTCTAGTTGCTATTTATCCATGGGTGACTATTTCCATATTATATGTGCACATTTACACTTGCATAGATGCACCCATGAATAATGAACTGTGGAAATGTGTGCACAAGGACATGGAAAGAGACAATACATGACAGTGGGCAGTTAATGCACTTTCATTTCCATGAGTTAGGGATAATTGCATAATTCATGAATGGCAGAGAAAAGTCACAAGTGTGAATTGCATATGGGCAACTTAATATATGTTTAATGGTGTCCCTATCATGCTAGTTAAAGGATGCCTTTAAACTTACATCAATTGTAGTTGAGAATTAAACCATTTTAGGTGGCGTATTGATAGGAATAAAAAAAAATCGGCTCAACATAATGTAATTCTTGCCTAATAAGGATAGAATATTTATAATCACTGTATTCTGTTTTTGCTTAATTTGACAGCACATTGGGTTTTCGTATCTTTGTGTTAACTATGATTTATTCATATTTTACTTTACACAAGGCATTAATACAAACAAAATTGTGCTCTCATTTTTTTTGAAATTACTTTGTGTTGTCACTTAAGCTGTTAAATTCATTGAAGACGTTCAGATCATATTTACCCCATGCTTAACATAGATATTGTAATGATGATGTATGTTCCCTAGAGAATAGTGGTCTTTATCCAGAACTTCAGGCATTTCGTTATTTTTTTTTTTGCAATGCATAATAAATATAATTCCCTATGCTTTTGTTTTTCTTGGTTGCTAGACTTAATCCATAGTACTCACTCTGAGAAGTTGAATTTAACCTTATGCTTTATAATGACACTCCAGTATGCGAGGACATTTCAATACCCTGCTCCATTATATCCTTGTCTGGGCAACTTCATAAACACCAATTTGTAGTTGTTCCCATCAGGGTTGGGTGCTCCTGCTGCATGGGGTCATTACCCGAGGGTCATTGTATACCTGGGAGGAAGCAAAAACACTGAATCTGATGTTTCATGCACAAAAGCATTTGGTATTTAGACAACAGCTATTGGATACTGGTTTCCTGAGATCTGTGATACTTAATAAAATGATACATTTTTTGCCTGTAGGAAAAACAAAGTACTTGAGATTCAACTCTCTATTAATTTACATACGTAATTTTAAAATGTACTAATTTTATTACATGTACTACATTGTTAAAATATACGACATTTTATTCTCGCAGGAAGAATAACATTTTTGGTATAAAGAACACGATACAGTGCCATTCATAAAACAGCACAGAATTTCTGTCTCCATCATTGAAACGCCTATGTTTGTCAACATTGTAAAGCATACTTTCCCTCTTCTATTCACTGGAACAGACAAATTGTACCTTTTCAGAGTAGTTGTGGGAGATTCCATAGTCAATATTATTATAATCATTCTCGGGCATCAGACAGGTATTTAACAGTTTGGTTCAGGTTGTCTGGGACAACAGAAATGTTGCTAGGCTGCATCTCCAAGCCACCGGGATGAAATCAGTTGTGACAAAGCAGAGAAGATTAAATTTGTAACAGATACAACACCTTTGAAGTACTAGCTTATGATTTCACAGTGGCATTATAAGTCTTACTGCAGTATTTAAGCAGTTAGAAAGAATGCTAGTTATTAGCAGTTGAATTTTGTAAAATAGGATTTTATTGTCTTTAAATAGCCATGGCAGCAGTTTGTATTATCCTAGTACAACATTTTTATAGCCGTGTATTAGAGTTGGGGGGTATTTTTTCAAGCTCCTCTTTTTCCAGGTATATTCTTTTATCTATGCGACCTTGTGTTATATAAATAAAGAATACACGTGTATTCCTAAATAGAGCATGTATGATATGCAAAATGCAACTGCATATCCTATACAACGTATTTTAAAATTCATAGTATTTTATAGAAGACCGAAGGAAGTATGCTTTGTATACTCCCCAACAACATTTCAACACTGAGATACCAAAGTATTTCAGACCTCACAGAATAGTATGGATAAAGTAACTGAAAATATCTAATACCACAAAGCTGAACCGTTCCCTTAATAATCTTGAAAGTACAGCATTAGCAATACATAAAGCAATTACGCTTTGTTACTAAATCTGATCACATCGAAATTTCCTGTCTTATCGTATGTCAGAAGGAGTCTGGTTCCTAAAAATAATGTCTAGAAATTTTGAGGCATGCAATAAACCACTTCTTGATGGGGGAATGTGATCTCCACAGATGTTTCATTAGAGAGGCATCTAAGGTTCAGGCACACACATTTGAATACCAAAATTTTATGTAAGTTACTTAATATTAAACTGGTGTAATGCTACTTTTGTTTTAATGACTACACAGACTTCAATGGGTTAACTTTGTATGAGGGTCAGGTTTTATATGTTTATATTTTCTTAGCCTTGGTCAGGAGAAGTGGTTTTTCTTGCCCTTGTGTGGTGCCGGAGTGGTAGGGTTTCACTCCGTTTGAAAACCTAGCATATCCCACGAGGTTACCTTGGTGTAGATTTCTTTCTTTCTGTATTAAATCGCTTCTTGTTGCAAAGTGACTGGTGCTGCTGGGCTTTGAAAAGAACTTCTAAGAGGTTAAAAAAAGCTTCTGTATGAAAGGATTTTTTACTTCTGCAGACAGAATACAGTTTGCAGCTGTTTGACTTGGGACAGTGATACGGATCTGATTGTATACAGGGTAGCTGGGGCCGTGGATGCAGCTGGAATCGAGGTTATAAATTTTAAAAGCGATGCAGATTTTTGCCATTAATTGGCTGCTAATAAAAGCAAACTCGATGGCTTCTAACTGTGGGAGCCTGTGGCTCTGTATCTGATATCAGGAATTCATACACATTACACAGTTTTAGTGATTCAGACCACGACTAATTGAAATATGAGGCATACTGATCAAATTTAGCATTACCAGCATGCACTATGGTTTGGGACTGTATGGCGACAAGGTAGCATTTATTACTTATTCTCCATAACACTGCTTGATTGAAATATCTAGCTATGTTGTCAGCAGAGGCCCAGCTGGGCTTTAGTACAGCTAATTAAGTCATTAAAAGAGAGGTCAAGCAATCTAATTCTTGCATACTAAAGTACAAAAAAGTCTTTTATTATATTTCTTTAATAAGTTAAGATTTGAATTTTTAAAGATATTTCTTTTTAATAATAAATGCATTTGCTGGTTTATTTATTAAAGTCTTAATTTAAATATAGAGAGGTAAGAAATTATGAACTTGTCAATACACAATTTCCAAGGCAGTTTATATGGTTATGTTCTTTAGTAAGTACATTGTGTATGTGATTTTTGAAAGTGGTTCAATAAATTAAATATTGATTTAAGGGGTATAGCTTCTGATACTTTTTAACTGATTATTTCAGTATGGTGGTCTCTTGTACGGAAAGTTTTAAAAATATCTACATTATTGTGAACGTTATACATCCTGTAAGTCAAAGCAAATATATTCTACGACATTCTTTGTTTTGAGGGCTTTTTGGGTAAAGGTATGAGGTTCTAACGGTTCATTCCTTTGTAATTTATCGAGTACCTCTTGAAACGCCTTTCTCTATTTGAGAGTGCATGTGAGGTTGTTCGTGTCAAATGAGTCAGTGGGAATGGAAACACTAATTTGAGAGAACATGTATTAACAGTGCTCGATCTTTTTTCTTTTTTTTTAGTTGCAGGGACTACTGACATATTGCCTAGAACATTGCTTATTTCAAAGTGCATGACTGGTATAATGATAATCTAATCTAATATTTTAAAAGGATGACGATTTTGCTTTCCTTTATTGTTTTAATATGTATGGAGAGTCCAATTTACATTTCCTCATGATAAGCTCCTCAGGTAAACAATGAGCACAGTAGGTGTTCTAGGAATAATTAACCAACAAATGAATGAACATCTTCAATGTAAAATGTGTCAATTTCCTTAATAGTTGGGAGAACAGTTTCTAACTTTTGTGTATTTTTTCCCTTTAACATTAACTCTCAATTAGTTGTCGTTGCCAAAGCTAGAATAGAAGCTAGAGCTTAAAGCTCAAATCTGTTCGTTTTATTACAATCTATGAATGGATCGTGGAAAATGTTTGGGGGAAGAAAAATATTTAAATTGCTCGTTGAATCAGATTAGCAATGAAATTAATTTCTGTTATAATTCTGGATCCTTATGCAGTATACTTCACTAATAGCTAGTAAAATAGGTCTTCTTAGAGTATGGTATTATTAAGAAATTCAAAAATCAAGTTAGCAATAAGAGGAGAGTGGTTGGAGAAGCTTTAGAAAGTATGGGCAAACTGATACAAAATAGTTCAAATTACAAGTGCTGTCTTAGTTAGAAATGGTTTGAAATATCAAATGAGGTCTGCTTTGGAAAAACCTTAGAAAAGAACTATAGAGAGATGTAAGACCTATTCTAGTTCTCATATCTGTCGAGGATTTGCTTTCAGCATGAGATTGACATGGGACAACTGTTACTAATTTTTAAACTTTATTAGACCAGAGCATGCAGATCTAAATAAGCTACCGCTATTTTGGCAGGAACTGTACGTTTTTAAGTAGAATCTGCGCAGACATCAGATAGTTTTATGATAATGGCTTTCCAGAGGCTGAGAAACTTTGCACTATGTACATAGAGCTAGTTGTTCTGTAGCTGGTATTGCTTCAAGGCATTTGGAAGCAAAATTGATATATAATAAATCGCAGTTTTCTTAATAAGGTGTCCAAGATGCAGCTTTCCTTGCTGATGTATTTAATTCTTTTGGAGAGTCATTGTCATTCAGAGGCTTCTGGAAAGCCTCACATGTGGACACTGGTGCACCTGTGGTGGGATGGAGAGTGTAAGAAGTACATAGTCACAGATCAAGTCATGGCAATGGTCCTTTTCCATTCGTGATCAGTGTATAGATTCTGTGGCAACCACATTAACAACTAGTTTATGTCTATTTCATTACTGCTTATTCTGTCCATATCCCAGCACTTTTTTTTTTTTTAATTTCTAGAGAAGAATAAAATCATGCCCTACTCAGAGTCGTACTAACAAACACAGGAGTAGTTTATTGTGGTTCAAAGCTAATTTATTAAAAGAAATTTATTCCTTGTACCAAAAAATAGTATTGTGACCTCTTGTCAAAGCAAGTTTTTTCATAGTAGGTTTTGTGAGTAATGAAAAATATCACATGAGTCATTTGAGAGACACATTTCCATTAGACTCATGATCATTAAACCCACGAATGATTGTCTTCTTTGCAGGGTAACCCTCACTGTGCATGTTTAGAAAGAACGGTTCCCTGCCATCAGAGTGACAGACAAATTCCTTGTCAGCAATTCCAGATGGACTCTCATGACCTCGTGCCCATCTCTCAGGCTACCGCTCCCCAGAAATCCTGGATGAAGTTTTATACCAGTCAAGGACTTATTACCAGTCTTCACGGATGAATTAAAGCACACATGAAGAGTTCACTTGCCCTCAAAGACATGTTCAAAAGCTTTATTGTTAATATTATTCCAATTCAAATAACAAGTAAATGTTTTTTAGAAATTTCTTTTCCTCCCAGGGAGGAAAATATATGTTATAATATATATATATATATATATATATATATATATATATAATATGTATGTATGTATATATGTATATGCATATATACATGCACATGTATATTAGCTATATATACACACATATGTACATATTGTTTATAGTTTCTCCTCAAAACTAAAAATCATTCTATTTTTGTTAGTTATGAGTACTTCATTTTCCAGGACTCTGAAAATTTAGTTTCCTAGCATGCATTGATTATAAGGCCAAGACTATGGAATATGACCAAAGACCAAAAGTCTGGTCTCAAAGGAATTCTAGCTCAGTTTTAAAATTAGAAGTTATGGAAGGTTTTGGGTAAGCTTGAGAATCTCTGGGCACCTGTCCAAAATGAACCTCTAAGTCTTTTGAAGTCTACCCATCACTAATATACACAGTACAGTCTAATCCAGCTGTCTGCCCCTTTTCCTGTTTCCCTTTCTCTTTCTTCAGTCTGTCCTAAGGTACCAGTAGTTACATACTGTGGGAGAGGTTTGGTAAAATGAATATTGCCGCTTGGAAACATTTCTATACAGTGTATCTAGGATTTTGCTTGGGAGAGGTGTTGGGGGGAGAACAGGTAACACTTTAGTCATTTGTCTTTCTGATTGACATATATTTACACTGTAATAATTCCTACCCTACTTTCAAATTATGAAAACTATTTTAGCCATCAGTAATCACAATGATATCTTTGCAAGATTTGTTGTCTGTTTCAACAAAAGATTATACAGTTTTAAAGAGCAGTACAGATTTACAGGTGAAAGTAAGCAAATATAATTTTAGAAAATCATGTTAATTAACACCTTTTAATACCACAAGCATATATATCATACAATATTCAAATTTTGCATGGCCCAGGTCAGTGGAATTTCAAATTTGTTAACATTTTACAGCTGGTAGTTTGGCTAATGACCTTATTATTTTAATATACATTTATTTCAAATTCTTTTTCTTTAGAATAATTTTTGTTCAGTGATGGGTTTTGGCTAAAGATAGGAAAACTAATAACAAAATAGAATCTGAGCATAGTTTCTAAGGAATTTTTGTGATATATGCATCAAAAAATTCTGATTGTGGTTAGAAGATATTTCGATCAAGCAGAATACTTAAAATAGTGTGTCTTTTGAGAATCTCTCCTTTCTTGGTCATTTTATCGTGTTCATAATTGGATATTCATTTTTTTTTTTTGAGGGACCCATTCTATTGAACTGTTTCTGAAACGGAAATTCTTTAAATATTTCTATGCATATCTTCTAAAAACAGTAGCAGAGTCAATGTAAAGAATTTTATGTTGTTATCACAGAACCCACACAAGTTAACTAAAAACACAGGGTGAGAGCAGGGAAGCCAGTTTCATCACTGCTCTGACCTGTGTAATAAAGCCCCATTTTATGTAAATAAAAGACTGATGAGTTTGAGGGAAGAAAGAGCATGACTGGAAAGAAGACTGCAAGTTCAGATAAAGAAAATACCGGAGGCTTTCCTTTTGTCTTTGTTCACCACGTCTTTCTTCTTGTTTTTCTCTTCCTCTCTTGGCTCAAAATCCATAAAACACTGAACCAATCTTCTGTGCAGATCACCATCCCAAGGCTGTGAAGTGCTATTGATGGAAAAAGGGAAATTCATAGTCTTCAAAAATAGATAAATAACCAAGTTAGTCACGCACACACACAAGCGCCATTTAGATATCTGGTTTCTTATCTCAGCCTTCCCCCATGATGTTGGGCAGTTTACTAAACATTTTTAATATATATATATTTTTTTCATCTCTAAGATAGAATAGTGACCCAATTACCTTTTGGGTTTTTGGGGAAAATGAGATGGGGAAATGTCTGTTAAGAACTCTGAAGATTAAGTACATTCAAAATTTTGACAGAGGCTTGTGGGAAGCTTACAAGTTGATCCTAAAATTCATATGGAAAGAAAAATGGACACAGAATAACCAAGATTCTTTCTGAATATTAAGAATATGGAAGTATTAGTACCATTAGGCCATAGTGATCAAGATGAAGTGTTACTGAGATGGGTCCAGATGAGCAGACAAGAATGGAGAGCCTGGACAGAGACCCCTTCATAAGGGAAGGCCTGGGATTGAACGGAGACCTCCTCATGAGACTATAGGGAGAAGATATATTACTCAAAAATGACACTAGGATAAGTGGTTTAGCCACATAGAAAAAAAAAAAAGGCAACATAAAATTCTAGATGAATTAAATACCTTAATGTGAAAAGCAAAAGTTTAAATATTTTAGAAGAAAATACCAGAGAAAATATAATATCAGGGCAGAAGGAGTCTTCTTGAGCCCCAAAGAATACAAATCACAAAGAAAAAGTTTGGAATTTTGATTATATTAAGATAAGAATAATTTCTGTACATCAAAATGTTCTATAAAAATAGAAAAAGATAAGTTAAAAAGGAAGAAGATATTTGTGATGTATATAAGTGATAAAGAATTAACATACAACATATATAATTTCTACAAATCAAGAAGAAAAACCACACAACCCAAGAGAAAAATTGGCAAGGAATAAGAACTTTACAGAAGAGGCAAACTGATAGAAGAACTTATGGACAAAATGATGCTTAGAACCATGAAATGTAGATTATAATAATGATGTTATTATTAACATCTATAAGGTTGGCAGAGATTAAAAGTCTGGAAACTACTGAGAGTTGAGAAGGATGTGATGTGAAATGTGGGAACTTTTATGTACTTGCTTGTGTGAACATAATTTAAGACAATAACCTTACAGAATATTTGGTGCTAGTCAATTGGAGAGTGCACACACTTTTAGGAAAGTTTACTAAAAGGAGACAGTGATACAAAAACAAAGAAATACTCTATTTTGCTTCTTGCCTGCAAGACAAATGCATGAAGATGTCTATTCAAACACTCTTTTACAATGGGATAAAAAATAGAACATCTTAAATTTCCATCAGTGGCCACTGGCTAAATAAAATATGGCATAATCATGCCCTAGAATACTATACATCAGTTCCAATAAAGTAGATGTGTATCAACAGGGATAAAACTAGAAAGTCTAATGAGAAATGGAAATACAAGTTGAAAAATCATATGGAGCATGATATCATTTTATGCAATTTGGAAAAAAAAAACCCTGAAAACATTTAACGTTGCTTATAGATAACTATGTATGTAGTAAAGAACAAGAATATGAAATATATTCACCAACTTCAATATATTTATTAACTCTGTAAAGGGAGAATGAGGGGAAATACCACCTGGGGTATGTCCAAAGAAGCTTCAACTCTATTTGTAATATTTTCTCTTTTAAACAATACAAATATAACCCCATGTCAAGCATCCTTTTCACTTGTTATATTCTATACACTTTTCTGTTTCACTGAAATATTTAAATTTTGAGGCAATCGCTAGACATTGCCCATGTTTATTAATAATAATTACTAAAAATTAAGTTAAACTAAATTGCTATCAAATGAATGCTATTAAGGTGTTGGAATTATCACAATTAGGGGCTTACAGGAAGAGCCATGCAGAGGTGGAATCGGCCTCGAAGGAGGGGACTCTGGCTGGCTGGAGGTTTTGTCTCTGAGAGGAAGGAGAAGACTGGGTAGGAGTATGGAGACTCCAAACTAGAGACACCTTCTGTTACTGGGATAAGTAGCCACTGCCAGGTTGAAGAAGCCTTGCTGAGGTCATACTAGAGAAATAGGAAGGACCAAGTCCCTTCTTCCTTTTCCAGCCATCCAGTCTTCTTCTGGTTCCTGACAATGTCAATGTCAATGTCAATGACAATGTCAGAGTTAGACAGGGAGCAGCTGGACAAACTGAAATGTAGTTTTCTGAGCACTAGAATCACAAAACAGAGCACAGAAGGATGGTTTTAAAACTGAGGGACAGTAACAACGAGTTCCATAATAATAATAACCGTGAGGATCAACCATATCACAGAACACCTACTTCCTGATTCCCTTTTTAACTCTAGGATATCAGTTTATAATGATAAAATTAGGGGCCCCTTAATTCTTCCATGGTTCATCTTACATAGCCCTGCAAGAAATCAGAATAATTCTAGCTTCCTCCTGCTGCTTCCTTGAAGGCATTCTCAATGCAAATCCTCATGTAAACCTACCTCCATGAAAAAGCCCCCTGTTTCCTCGGTTTAGGTCTTCCACAGATTTCATTCCTTTAACTCTTCAGTTTTTTCCTTGTTTATCAGGGCCTTTCTGGGATTTTTTTCTTTATCCTATTTGGTTTTGACCCTAAGAACAACACTTCAACAACAACAACAACAATAATAATTATTATTATTAGCTTTTACTGTCTCCCTTTAGTCTTATTCCCTCATTGTAGACACCTTGCACACCACCAGTCTGGGATGAATACAGGGGCCCAGGTTCTTTACTCTTGTACATGGAATGCTACTGGGGCCACTCCAGATTCTTGCCTCTTCAGCCAAGGTTCTTAAAAGTGTTATGTACTTTTGCCACTTCCAAGTCTTCACCTCTAACCTGCAGCAGTCTGTCCATTGCTTTGTGAATCTTCTTTTGTTGAAGTTAAGGACAACCTTAAAATTTCTGAATCAGTGAAACTTTTCAATCATTATCGTACTTGGCCTCTCAGTATATTTAATATTATTGAATTTTTCCACATTTGATTTCTGTGTTATTTTTTCTTCAGATCTTCTTCCACTGTTCCACTCTTCTTTCTTCTTTTTTTTTTTTTTAATTTTTAATTTTTTATAAACATATATTTTTATCCCCAGGGGTACAGGTCTGTGAATCACCAGGTTTACACACTTCATAGCACTCACCAAATCACATACCCTCCCCAATGTCCATAATCCCACCCCCTTCTCCCAAACCCCCTCCCCCCGGCAACCCTCAATTTGTTTTGTGAGATTAAGAGTCACTTATGGTTTGTCTCCCTCCCAATCCCATCTTGTTTCATTTATTCTTCTCATACCCACTTAAGCCTCCATGTTGCATCACCACTTCCTCATATCAGGGAGATCATATGATAGTTGTCTTTCTCTGCTTGACTTATTTCGCTAAGCATGATACGCTCTAGTTCCATCCATGTTGTTGCAAATGGCAAGATTTCATTTCTTTTGATGGCTGCATAGTATTCCATTGTGTATATATACCACATCTTCTTGATCCATTCATCTGTTGATGGACATCTAGGTTCTTTCCATAGTTTGGCTATTGTGGACATTGCTGCTATAAACATTCGGGTGCATGTGCCCCTTTGGATCACTACATTTGTATCTTTAGGGTAAATGCCCAATAGTGCAATTGCTGGGTCATAGGGCAGTTCTATTTTCAACATTTTGAGGAACCTCCATGCTGTTTTCCAGAGTGGCTGCACCAGCTTGCATTCCCACCAACAGTGTAGGAGGGTTCCCCTTTCTCCGCATCCTCGCCAGCATCTGTCATTTCCTGACTTGTTGATTTTAGCCATTCTGACTGGTGTGAGGTGATATCTCATTGTGGTTTTGATTTGTATTTCCCTGATGCCGAGTGATATGGAGCACTTTTTCATGTGTCTGTTCGCCATCTGGATGTCTTCTTTGCAGAAATGTCTGTTCATGTCCTCTGCCCATTTCTTGATTGGATTATTTGTTCTTTGGGTGTTGAGTTTGCTCAGTTCTTTATAGATTCTGGACACTAGTCCTTTATCTGATATGTCGTTTGCAAATATCTTCTCCCATTCTGTCAGTTGTCTTTTGATTTTGTTAACTGTTTCCTTTGCTGTGCAAAAGCTTTTGATCTTGATGAAATCCCAGTAGTTCATTTTTTCCCTTGCTTCCCTTGCCTTTTGCGTTGTTCCTAGGAAGATGTTGCTGCGGCAGAGGTCGAAGAGGTTGCTGCCCGTGTTCTCCTCAAGGATTTTGATGGATTCCTTTCGTACATTGAGGTCCTTCATCCATTTTGAGTCTATTTTTGTGTGTGGTGTAAGGAAATGGTCCAATTTCATTTTTCTGCATGTGGCTGTCCAATTTTCCCAGCACCATTTATTGAAAAGGCTGTCTTTTTTCCATTGGACATTCTTTCCTGCTTTGTCGAAGATTAGTTGACCATAGAGTTGAGGGTCTATTTCTGGGCTCTCTATTCTGTTCCATTGATCTATGTGTCTGTTTTTGTGCCAGTACCATGCTGTCTTGATGATGACAGCTTTGTAATAGAGCTTGAAGTCCGGAATTGTGATGCCACCAACGGTGGCTTTCTTTTTCAATATCCCTTTGGCTATTCGAGGTCTTTTCTGGTTCCATATAAATTTTAGCATTATTTGTTCCATTTCTTTGAAAAAGATGGATGGTACTTTGATAGGAATTGCATTAAATGTGTAGATTGCTTTAGGTAGCATAGACATTTTCACAATATTTATTCTTCCAATCCAGGAGCATGGAACATTTTTCCATTTCTTTGTGTCTTCCTCAATTTCTTTCATGAGTACTTTATAGTTTTCTGAGTATAGATTCTGTGTCTCTTTGGTTAGGTTTATTCCTAGGTATCTTATATACTCTCAATAGATGCTGAAAAAGCATTTGACAAAGTACAACATCCCTTCCTGATCAAAACTCTTCAAAGTGTAGGGATAGAGGGCACATACCTCAATATCATCAAAGCCATCTATGAAAAACCCACCGCAAATATCATTCTCAATGGAGAAAAACTGAAAGCTTTTCCGCTAAGGTCAGGAACACGGCAGGGATGTCCATTATCACCACTGCTATTCAACATCGTACTAGAGGTCGTAGCCTCAGCAATCAGACAACAAAAGGAAATTAAAGGCATCCAAATCGGCAAAGAAGAAGTCAAATTATCACTCTTCGCAGATGATATGATACTATATGTGGAAAACCCAAAAGACTCCACTCCAAAACTGCTAGAACTTATACAGGAATTCAGTAAAGTGTCAGGATATAAAATCAATGCACAGAAATCAGTTGCATTTCTCTACACCAACAGCAAGACAGAAGAAAGAGATATTAAGGAGTCAATCCCATTTACAATTGCATCCACTCTTCTTTCTTAGTGCACTTTTTAAGCTTTTATTTTTCAGGCTGTGTCTTAAATATTGGTGTTTCTATAGATCTCATTTTATATGCTTTCCTACCAGGGATGCCTTACATTCCTGTAGTTTGCATGACCACAAACACTCACTTCCTGCCTCATCTATCTTGTCTGGATCCTACCTTGTGTGGGAACGTTCCTACTGATGTGCCATATCCACTTTGACCTATCCCACTCCATATCTTGTCACCACCCACTCAGTTTATCGAGTCAGGAATATGGTGGTAAATTAGAGACTTTCCCTTTTTATTCACATATTTGAGCAACAGCAAGTCTTAAAAGAGTCTTCTTTCTGAAAACCCTTCAAGTGAGACCCTTCCTTCTACATCTCCCTCTTTCATCATTGCTATCTTCTAAACCATCCTACATTTCAACATGAAAGTGATTTAAAAAAATCAATTCTTTCCTTCTTATCTAAAATCTTTTTATAGTTATCTACTGCCTACAAAATACCTCTGCAAGATATACAAGGGTCCTTGGAGCCTGATCTCTGCCTTATATAACTTTCTTGCACATACAGGGTCTATGGTACAGCTATTCTGAACTTCCTGTCAATCCCTAAATACACTCTGCAATTTCATGTTTCTCATGTCTGTGCATGCTGTTCCCTTCATCTGCAACAACTTCCCCTTCCTCCATCTCCATCCCTATTTATTCTGCTTGGAAACTTTCAACTTTTCTTCATTGCCAGTAAGTCATAAAGCACTTTTTTCTCTGTGAAGCTTGTGGAGACATCATGTTTAACCATGAGAATATGGGACATGGTATCACCCGTATATGGTTTTCAACCCTGAATCTGCTTGGATATAGTACATAAGTAATCTTGAAGAGCCTTTAAAGTTTAGTGATGAGATGAATGTCACAGACCAGGAAGGATTGAAAATGTTAAGTGATAAAGGGGTGAATCATATAAAATACCCAGCTAGTACTGGGCATCTGGCAGACATTCAGTCAGATGTTGTCATCATTATTGTGACTGTGAATATTAATGATAAGAGTGATGTTATTAGTAGTAAAATTTCAGGTACTTTCATGCAGTTAGATACTCCATTCTACAGATGCTATATAGATCTATCATGCTTCTAATTTTTGTGTATGTAACTCTTCCTGTCACTGTTTTTTCTTCAAAACAATGGCTTTCTTATTATGAATTAATTTAAATATGCCAAACCCTATTTCTAAGAGGATTTGAAGCAGCTTATATGTAATGATGAAATAAAATATATAGGTGTAAGAATTATGACTGAAAGAAATACGGATAGGGAAATAAAATAAAGCCAGAATAAGCTGATTTATAAAACTGTGCATATAGTCTTGGGTAGTTCTCAGGATAGGTGACAGATTTTATCTGTGAGCTTCCTAGTGGCCAAGGCAAAGAGGAAAATGAAAGTTCACAACATTGACAGGGGAAAAGTCCACCAGTTACTGAGGATCAATGTAGCTTTCCCTGGAACTGAGAAATTCCGTTGATGTTCATCAACAGGTGACACTGTGGAATACTGTGAATGCTTGTTAGTTAAATTGTGGTTCTTGATCCAGATCACCCAGACATGTGGAATCTCAAGCACCACCCAAACCTACCAAATTCAAATTCATATTTTAACAAGGTCCCCAGCTGGTATATATACTTTAAAACTTGTGAAGTGCTGCTATAGAGTACAATATTTTCAATAACTTCCCTCAAATAACTAGAGAGTTTCATATGGTGGTTTATTTAGGTTTATCTTAGATTCAAATGTATAGAAAAGTATTTCAGGAAATATAATCCAGTTCTCAGTTAGACATACCTTTCATATATTTCCAAATATGTTTTAAATCTCTCTTTTAATGAAGAAATAAAACATTTTAGATAAGAGTTATATTTCTTTTCCATTCACATTCCTCTGCCTTCTTCTTTGAAGGTAATCACTTCTGTGAGGCTGGGGAGTGGGCTTTCCCATGTGGGCTTTTATAGTTTACCACTTATGTGCATACTCATAAAATATAATTATTTAAGTAAGTACTTCTGAAGCTCACCAGTGAAAACCTAATCAGTAAGAACAATTAATACTAAGTACAGAATCTGTGTGAAGGAAGTGCTTTCAGGCTTAATCCAAGGAAAGAATTTAGATTTTAGAATATGAAAATAGGTGGAAATTTTTTTTTTAAAAAAAAAGAATGTTTGGGGAACAGTTCATTTTAGTAATGCTCCCAGAGGAGAATTGGACAAGGGAGAAATCAATATTATATTTAGTAGCCACAAGACAGGAACAAAATGACAGTATTGGTGTGTCAGCATTAAATTCCAATACTTTTTTCTCTTTCTTTCTTTTAAAAAATAGTTGTTTACCACCTTCCACTCCACTCCGTCTTTAGATGCTGCTACACTTGAGAGAGAGGAAAATGCCAGGTAGGAGGCCCCACTGAGCTGGGGGAAGAGGTTCTGATAGAATATATCATCCTAGCAGAAAGCAGCCAGGACCTAGGGAATAGAGCTGACCCTCTATAGGAGAAAGGGCACAGGGAGACCAGGGAATCCTGATCAGGGAAAGGATAGGGAATTGGCCTTGCTGACTCTGTGTTCTTATCCTGCACTTTTCCTTCCCTGCTATTCTCAGCATTCTCTGGAAAATTCTCCCTCCCACCCTGGAATTCTGCAGTGACTCCATCAGGATTATCTGAAAGTTTCTCAAATCTGTACTGGAGAAAATACAAATGACCAGTAAGCATAGACATGTCACGAACATAGAAAACATGCTCAAATTTTCTAGGAAGCCAAGCAATGATAGTTGAAATGACACAGAACACCTTGGAAGACTTTTAAACCAAAGGGGAAGTGGTTGGAATACTTTCAAAGTGAGTACCACTTTGTTCAACTCTCAGCTGCTTTAGTTCTCTAGGTATATCTTAAGCATACATTCTTTTGATTTGAGGCAATTTTCAAATACCAAAAGGAACGGTAGTGTATGAACAAAAGAAGCATTTTGGCACTTAAAAACAAAGCAGAATCTCAGATTTCTGAGAACTGACAAAGCAATCACTAATTATGTTCTCTGGTAAGAAGCTGGAATGCAGACATGTGTAGTGTACTTGCAAAGGCAGAATTGCTACTCCATTCAGTATAGTCAGAATGTCAAAGGGTGTCGTGAAAATTGCACATTTACTCATCAGGAAACTGTGCAGGATATTGAAAAGGTGAACATGAAAAATCTGGAGATTGGGATAATCTACATTGAATAGGTTAGGTGCTATCATCTGCTAATCTTTATGTGCTATCTTTCGCCCATCGGGTCTGACTAGATATGGAGGGCAATACAGGAATTTGGTGGTGGTGATGGTAGGACAGTTTATCAAAAGCTATGTCTGACCACTACCCTGCATGTGCACCAGGCTGCTACACTGTTTGACCATTCTCTGATTCTTTGCTAAGGCTGGTCCCGAAATCTTCAACAAACTCTCACCTTCAAGGATCATAATGAGAGGTTGTCCACTCTTGTGTCAAGGTGGAAGATGAGTGCCACTGACCTGCAAGATTTATTACTACTACTATTAATTATTATTATTTTGCTTTTGGAGTTTTTATTTTTTGACGTGGTCTAAATTCGCAAGGGTAAACTTTAGCCATTGCAGGATTTTGCTATACTCTACCCCTCCCCCCGCCCCATTCAACCTTTGCTCTACAGAACCTTCCTAGGGAAGTGAAACTAAATACAATTAAAGGGAACACAGACAGAAAATTTTTAGGATTATTATGCTTGGGGAAATGGTGCTAACTTTCCTACGTAAAACATGTTTCCAAAAGAGAGAGCATGACTTCAGTGTGGCACCGGGGAAGCTCCCTTCCTGTCCATTTGGTAGAGGGTATTCGTATTCGTTTTTGATGTAGTGTCTATGGGATACTGAAAAGTCAAGACTTGTCCTAAGCTGCATGTAGGCTTTAAAGCTCTCTCTTAAAGCTCTGTTTATTTTCATTAAGTCTTTTCTTTTCAACTCAGGTGATGTATTTGTGTTTAGCAATGTATAACTTTGGCTTCCTTGGCTCTTTTCCCCTCATGCAGATTTTATGCAAGTACGTGTGCACTAAAGGGCATTTGTGTAATTACTTGTTTCATCTGGAAGCTCTGTGCACTTGGTATGCTCCTCAGCACATCCCAGCTCAGGTATTTATAATGTTTTTTGATGAGTTGATGAGGATGATACTGATGGTGATGAAAAGAAAATGAGAATAAAATTAGTATAGTGAGATTTAGGAACAGAACAGAAGTATGTTTTCATCTTTACATAAAGTGCTTTGCAGGAAAAGTTTTGTGCTTTTACCAACCAAGAATGTCTGGGGCATTTGTGCTGTCAATATACTCATGGCTATTTGCCTGTATTTCAGTCTTAGAGTTCTCTGTCTTTCATCTGAGCTTCTTGTTCGCATTTCCATCTATGTAGACCATTTTCTTCCTCCTCGTTGATGCCTCCACACTATCTTCTTTTCCTTCCATACAGCTTCCCTGTTTCTTCAACTTTGGCTAAGTTGTTCATCCTATTCAATTCCACAGAACTTCCTTCATAATATTTTTTTACTATAATTTAATTACCCATTTGCCTACATTCCTCACCAGAGTATAAACTACATAGGCTGAGAATTGTGTCAATTGTTTTCACTGACTCTTCTCTGGTGCTTAATAGCCTATGATAGTGACTAGTATAGAGATCAGATAGAAGCATAATGAATATATATATATATATATATATATATATATACACACACATATATATATATCATACATATACATATATATATCAGATAAATGAATAGAAATATACGTGTACATAGACTTGTATGAACACACACACATACGCATAACTATGGTTCTATGGCTATTGTGGAAAATCTAACTGAATATGTGATATTTCATCTCTAGGCTACAGATTTAATCAGCTACCATTGGGAAGATATGTTCACAGAAGTTTGCAATAAAGGACAGGAAATGCTTGGAGAAAAATGCGTGATACAAACAATATATATATTAAGAAAAAAGGTGATTGCACACTCACTTGAGGTGAGCAGTATATAGAGAAAAAAATTATTTTAAAACTTAACCTTAAAGGGTAATAGGAGTTTTGAAAGGGAGATGTAAGGAGTTTTGAAAGGGAGATGTAAGAAGAAGGTATTTCTTTCCTTTTCTTTCTTTCTTTCTTTCTTTCTTTTTTTTTTTTTAAAGATGAGGGCTACTCACTTTTTTTTTTTTTTTTAAGATTTTATCTATTTATTTGACTGAGATCACAAGTAGGCAGAGAGGCAGGCAGTCAGAGAGAGTGTGGAAGGAGGCTCCCTGCTGAGCAGAGAGCCTGATGCAGCCAGATCCTGGGTTGTGGGACCCTGGGATCACAACCTGAGCCGAAACCAGAGGCTTTAACCCACTGAGCCACCTTCTTCAGGTGCCCTGAAAAAGAGAGAGCTAATAATGGGGTAGAAAATCACAGTGCAAAAATGAGAGAGAGTGACAGGTCAGGTATTCAGCTGGAGCAAACAAATTCCAGGCAAGAATAAAAGAAAAGACTGGGAAGGTTGACAGGTTGTCAAAATTTGTAAAATAAATAAATAAATGAAGTTTAAACTTTATTCTTTAGTAAACGGGAACTCACTAAAATACTAAACTTCACCTTTTTTTCTCCTCATACTAGCTAGAGTCTAAAGTTATTAATTAAAATAATTGCTTTCCCCTTAAACATAGAGTCACTAATTCACTCAGCCTCAGTTAACATCTGAGCATTAGTACTAACAAAGGTGGTGTGTCTCAGTCCTCTTTCAATGAACATCAGGATTGCATAATGCTTCTGTTTATGAAATGATTGTCCTGGATGATTTATTGTTTCATTATTTTAAACTTTCAATCAAAATAAAAAAAAATTACTCTGATGCCTAACTGTTCTTATTGACAATTATGTGGTATTAACAGCGAATTGAATTAATATGAAACACATCATTCCAGATAATTAGGGAATTGTTGAATGAATACAGATCTAATTTTAATTTCTGCAGCATGTACAAACATTCTCCTTTGGTACCTTGTATTAAGTCATGAATTTTTGCCATCCCTTCACAGGTTTCTGGTTCAAATTCAAGCCTATCTGAATTCACTTTTTAATATTATTTATATTTATATGTCAACTGCGTGATTTGCTAAACTTAAATATACCCTTAAACATGCATTATCTTCCCACAATTAATCGTAATGGGATTTAAAAACATGAATTTAGTTACTTTGTGCATTTTTATTATATACTTTCATGCTGCTAACATCTTATGAATGAGTCATAGGCTCAAATACAGCTTGAGTACTTTTATTCCCTTTATGTTAGTTTACAGTCTAATTCTAAGAGTAGTGGATTCAACCTCCTTAGTCTTCAAGCTTTCAATCCCACAATCACTTCTCTGAACTCTTAGAAGAAGCACTTCTAAGTTACTGACATATTCAGCACAAATGTTCTCTGGGGCCTCCCAAGGAAACCCACAAATGTGCTTCTTGAAAGACCACCTTTTGGACGCTTGCCATGGCAATGCTAAGAAAGAACTACAGACTGCACCAGCTAAGTGAAGATACATTTTCTTCCTTTAAAACCTCCTTGGGGTGCCTGGGTGGCTCAGAGAGTTGGATGTCAGCCTTTGGCTCAGGTCACGATCCCAGGGTCCTGGGATCAAGCCCCTCATCGAGCTCCCAGCTCAGCAGGAAGCCTGCTTCTCCCTTTCCTTCTCCCCCTGCTTGTATTCCCTCTCTTGCTGTGTCTCTTTCTGTCAAATAAATAAATAAAATCTTAAAAAAAAAAATCCCCCTCCTCCTGCTCCAGCCATGGCATATGCAGAAGTGGGAAGGAGAGAAGATGAGAACAGGGAAGAGAATAGCTGCCATTTTGTTTTCCCAGGGCCTGCTCAGGCTGGAGCTGGGGTGGAGTGGTGGAGTGGGGTGGAGGGAGAGGGGGCTGATTTGGATTGGATGTTAAATTCAATCAATAAATAAAGCTTTAAATTAAGTTCATTTAAAACCCAAGAAGTCTAAAGTAAGTCTTGTTTTCCAAAAGGACTGTTGTTTTAGCTGAAAATGCCTGGATAGCTACTGGTGTAAACAGGAAATAGAGCCATGGAAACGGAGATTTGAAAGAGCACTTGAAGACAACGGTGGAAGAAGAATAAAGCCATTTTCTATATGCACCTCATCCAATTCAGTCCGTTTAATTTATCTGCAACAATACTTGTGTTTGGTACATTAAGTTGTCTTTATAATCATATATAGTCCCTCCTCATTTCTCTCTTTTCCTCCTTTTCTTTCTTCTCTTTTTCCTCCTATCCTTCCAAAAATATGAAGACGATAATCTGTGTCAGGCACTGTGCTAGGTGTCAGAGATATGCAAGGGAAAGAGACAGAAATAACCTCTGCCTTTGTGGAGTTTACATTTTAGTACCAGAAAATAAGTAGTTAATAATGGTTTTGAACTGAGACTGAGTGAATTGAGAGAGCATGCCATAAGACTATTTGGTAAAGCATAGTCATCTAGAGGAAAGGTAAATATAAAAAAAAAAAAACGTTAAGTCAGAGTAGTGATCAGTGATCCTGAGGAAGAGCAAAGTCTTAAAGAGATATGGGGAAAGTAATAGAAGATAAAATTGGGAAAGTGGGGCTGGGGACAGAGGATGTAGGACTGTGGGTCTTTAGATTTTATTTTAAATGTGATTTAAGCCATTGGATGGCTGTGGTTGGCAACACAACTGGTTTGGGTTCTAAACATAGACAAACTATTAAGGAGACAGAAGTGGAAGCCAAATGACCAGTATAGAAGCTATGCTAGTAGTCCCAGCAAAAGATGACAGATGGTTTTGCTAAGGAGATAGAGGTAGATATATATGATGAGACGTGATTGGATTCTGGTTATAATTTGAAGGTGGAGCTGCCAGAATTCATTGATGGAGTAGATGCAAAATACGCAAAATAGAAGCTAAGGATGATTCCCAGGTGTGTTTGTTTATGTGTTTGTTTTCCAGAGTAATTAGTAGAAGCTCGGTATCATTTACAATGATACAAAAGACCACAGAAAGCAGATTTGGGGGGAAATCTAAAAGTTCAGGTTTTGTCACGTAAGTTCGAGACGTCTATTAAGCATGCTACTTGAGGTATAGTAGTCTAGATTTGAGTGGAGAGGCAAGATAGGAGATATAAATATGGTAGACATCAGTTTATAGTTGGGAGAGGAAGGGACAATTGTAAGATCAAAGGAGATGGTGCTTTTGCAGAAGGTGAAACAGGGATGAGATATAGTGAATAGTTGGGTCTTTGATAGAGGAATGACATCAGTTGTATTTTGCATACACAGAATAATACTGGATCTAAATACTTCTATTAAGAAGATCAGGTCATGTAGATCATGGGAAAGACTTTCGTTAAAGGGAAACGAGAGGTGTGAAGACACAGTATTTAGCTGAGCCGTGTTTACTGCTCAGATGGTCATGTAATCTACCCCACACAGATCTGTTGGCATATGGGGCTTAGACACTGCTGGAGCAAGGCGTAGGGAGTTTGAATTCCTACATATATTTGTTTGAACACATAGCTTTTATATAAGTAAATCAAGAGGAGGTACTGAGGCACCATTGATATCAGGCTCTGGGGATACAGTGATAGAAAAGACAAAATCACTGTCCACAGGATCTTACATTCTAGGAAAGGAGAAAATGTATAGAAATGTGAGTAAATAAATAAGACATTGTCTGGGGACACATGTTACAAAAACTACAAACAAAAAACATATAGGGAAATACGATAAACTCTAACTTCATTCCTTTGAGTTTGAATTTATTAAGTATGAGGCCCATGTACCCCAGAAACACAAAATGTGTTCTGGTCCCTGTGACAATAATTGTCTGTCATTCTCACAAACTTGTGAGATGGGTGGTGCAAGACAGAAATAATTCCTGTTTTTCAGGTGAGGAAGTGAGATTCAGGGAATGGGGCACAAGTTATAAAAGAAGACTCAAATATGGATATTTGGGCCTCAAGCTTTCTGATAGCAGGAAAAGGTGTGTGTAATACATTGGATATGCTTATTATTCACTTCAAAAATCATTGTATATGTTAAAAAACAAATATAATTATAAACATCCAAAAATTAACATCTTTTAGATTTCAAAAGGATCTATGAAGTTTAGGTTTGTGCTTTCTAAGAAAAATGTAAAACAGATTATTAATCTTCTATAATGACATTCTTTTAGGTTGTGAGAAATTTTTAAATGTCACATTTTCAATTATTTCATTTTACTATTGTTATTCTTTATTTTGTATCTTAAACATTAATATTTACTCAGGGAAAAGTCACTATAAAATGTGTACTTGGGAGGGTGTTGTTTTTGTTTTGTTTTGTTTTGTTAGACTACAGAGGGAGATTTTCTTAAATAGAGAAATAAATATTTTAAACTAATACCTTCTAAAATTTCACTTTGGAAACCTGAAACCATTTGGGGAGTATTAATGTGCTATACAAGGCTATTAGCTAAGCAACTCTAAAGCCACAGATTCCTTGTTAACTAAATGCTAAAGCAATGGATAAAAAAGTATGATTGCTTTAATAGCCTCTTTTTCCTTGTACTTAAACTAGGCAACAATTTGGATCTGAAAGACAGTTTTATCTTTTAAGCTCTTGAAAATTTTGAGTCATTGGTATTTATGCTGCTAATTCTATCCAACAGAATTTTGAGATCTATTTTTCAAACTTTCTGATCGTGGAAACATTAAATAAAACCTTAACTATGAAAAATGTAGTATTTCTAAAAAGGACACTGTGTGATATTCTAGGCCTCCTTTCTTCATCCTAGTTTTGCAGATGTAAGATCTAGGTTTTTAAATGCTTTGACAGATGTTGAAATGTACAGTGTTTATAATGATGAAGGAGAGCAGTATAGTAATTTTATGAACATAGAGCCACTGAGAATCAAGAATCAAGCACTTAATGTTGATTCTTTTTATTTTGGGGTTCCAGACTTTTGGTAATCTTAAGCGTAAACTTTGGGAAGTCAAATATCACAGGGAGTGTCTAAAATCTTTGTCTCAAAGTCTTTTTGTTCTTAGCTGTCAGAGAATATAAAAAATCAGCTGTGGTATTTTCAGAACTATCCAATTTCAAATGCCGTTTTATTCAGTGCTTTTATGACCAGTTGCTTGACAACATATAGATATGGTTACTTATTGTGAATGTTTCTATGCCATTGGCGCTGGCCTATTTTTCTTTACATGTGCTGCTACACAGTAGTGCCCAACGTACAGATTTTAAACCGGCTTTACTCTTTTGCATTTGTACAAATTTGAGAGATTACTGTGACCTAAAAGTTTTCCTCTGTGCACTCTTTGAAATGTAGTCTGGGATGAGTTTCAGTCACTAGCTGTGTAATGTGTTGGGTGTATTTTAACAGAGATTTGGTATTCATTAGACATTAAACATATTATATGCAAAATAAGCTTAAAAAATCTCTATTCCTGTATTAGTATTTGAGAGTGAATTTTTGTTGCAATAAGATGAAAGTTTTAAAATATAGGCATTCTAAATAGGTTGTTTTTTAATTGAAATACATACATAATTTCAAAATATATCTATATTTCAATAGTACATAGGATATTTCATCTCATCCATTGGCTTTTAACATCCATGTTGGTAGGGATATGCATCTACACACACATACACATTTGAATCGTTTCTCTGCACTTACAAATTTCTATAAATTTTTATAGGATATTTTATGCACATAGATAAGAACGTACTTTTATTGTATGATCACACAATACGTCCAGTTATTTGGAGCACACTTGAGAGAGAAGGCCATATAAGCAATTTTTTCACTGTATTTTGTTTATTATATCATCTTTATTATTATAAGAGTGAATAGATTAATAATACGATAGATCAAAAAGAAAAGAAAAATGAAGGATTAACTGAACACAAAAATTTAGGTGAATGATTGAATTTCAAATAACCACTTACTAGATCTTCTAGCTTTAGTAAATACCTTACAGCCAAATGTTGAGACTGTTAACTTGGCGGAGAGAGTGCCTCAGACCACAGTTCCAGGTTAAAGCAGTTGTATGTTTGAACTAAAAACAATGTGTGTGGGGGTCCTGAGCAATTCTAAGGGATTATTTTTTCCTTTTAAGAAAAACACTGCCTTGTGGATCACCAAGTCCCGATTTGTACAAAGAAAAACTAGTTCAGGGCTGAGAGCGAGAGCTGATACATTTCAAGGAGGACCGGCCGGCTGCACTTGTGAGCGGTGACAGATTTCTGTGAAATATAATCCTGATTAAAAATGCATGTGTGAAACCTCTTCGAATAAAGCGCTGTGTCCAACAGCATTTTTTGAGCTCCTGCATGCAAGAAGGAAAGACTAACGTAGCTAGCTACTCCGCTAGTCTCTGCCCCATCATTTGCTGACTGTTTTACATTTCTGAAATGGTCTCTATCTATGACTTTGAACTAGGAAGAAGTGGTTATTTTCTGTTTTTAAAAAAATCAGTGCCACTAGCAAATCTGGAAATTCAGAAACTCAATGCACACACGCACACACAGCCTTTTTACAAAAAGATGTCTAAATCAAACCAGTGTTCTAAGTGATAGAAAGTCGTGATTTAGATGAACGCCCATGGCTATGACATTTAGGCTTTTGCTAGAGCTGTGTCATGCAAAACAAAAAGAGGCATATGTGTACAACTACTTCACACAGATTAGCTACTCCATTGTTGCCACGCTATTACTCTTGCAGTACTGAAGCTTTCATCAACCACCGAACGATTTTGAGTGTGGATATAAACCAATTTGCTTCATTTGGGGTCCCGATTTGAGGCAATTTTGGTATAAAGCTTGAGGTTCTAAAATAGAGATGAGAAGAATCTGTGTAGTATAAAATAAAAATGACTAGCTCAACTGTGGAAATGTCTGGTAAAGCCTAAAGAAGCCACACTGCCTTTGTGCCCATGTGTTCCAGTTCCCACAACCCTGTGTAATTGAGAGCCCGTGAATATGGACGAGAATGCCTGTTTATGCCATGACCTTTTGTTGGGATCCAAAAGATGGCAAAAACCATGCAGAAATCCATTTCCTTAAAACCTTAGGAAATTGGGAAGAAAAATCAAGAGACAGGCCCAGTGGAGTAACAGATTATCTGGGGTTGCACATGTCTCTAGTGAGTTGGGTCATTGTGATACACACAGACAGACAGACAGACAAATACATATATATAGATGAGACAAATACATCAGAAATCTATTTATCGAGCTTCTTCGATGGACTCCATTGCTTAATAGTGGTCTGAAGCTTCCCACATATTAAAAACTGCTGACTGGAATGTAATTTCTCCAAACACAGCGAAATTTTCTGAATCTGCCTTTTGTAAGATGTGTGTCGGGGTCACGGCCCGGGTGCATTTCTTTGTCTTGCCTCTTTTTTCATGCATCAATCTAGTACCCTGTTCCTAGCTGGTAGTCTCTACTTCTTCACAGGAAGACATGGAAATTAACTCACAAAAGCAATGCATTTAACATATTGCTACTGAGTTTCTTCTTGATTGTATAATCATCAAAGTATTCAAGATTTTAGGATTTCTAGGTTTATACAATCAAGTGAGCAGGGAAGAATGGAGTGTTTATCTTCCTTCAGGGCTCTGAGCCAAATATATGGTTAAATGCACAGTTGCCTTCTCTCTCTCTCTTTTTTTTTTTTTTTACTTATTCAATGACCATGTATTGAGTACTCACTCCATGTACAGATACTCAATTGCAATTGGAATATTAAAATGAGTATAGTTTGAGAGACAAGTAACAACACTTATTTGCCTTAGAGATTTAACTTTAATATGCCTTAAATTTTATTTGTCCTTCCCTAATATTTGTTTATATTTTCTAGTGCACTGATTTTTCCTTCTACGGCTAATCCATTAGAAAGACTCTTCAAAGTGCCTATACTTAATTATGTATATTATTATGCATTCTTACCTACTTTGATTTTCCTAAAATAAATGTAGTTATTTCTTGAGGGGTCTAGTAGATCTAGTTTCATGTCAATATATAGAACATGACATAGTGGAAAAAAAAGTCTACAACAAGATACGTTGCAAGTGCAAACCAATGAATAAAAATTACTATCATTGAGAACAACAACAACAGAAAGCTTTCTAAAACCTTTAAGACCTTGAATATTTTTTCTAATCCCCTGGTGCCTTTTAACAAGTGAAACTATTTTTTTTTTTTTTTTATAAAATTGTCAATGGCTTTTCTTTAGATTTATTGGGGGCGCAACTCCCATGGAATATTTGTCTTTTTTGTGTCAACAATATACAAAGCTTTCCTGGGTATTATTTTCCTGGTACACAGACACACACATGAAAACGCCTGCAGAGAAGTTCATCAAAGTGAAAGCTTGACCACCTTCAGGTAAAATGTGATCCTCTGTGTCTGGTGCAAATATAAAATGAGGAAGGCATACATGCATTTTTTTTTTCTTTGCTGCTATCCTCTTAGTAATGAATGCTTAGATATTAGAAGCAAAATGTAATCTATCCTTACCATTCTGTACATTTTGCTTTATTTGCCATTAATTCTCTTGCTATATTACATCTATGTTAATATATGTTTTCTTAGAAACTCTAAGGAGAGTACTGCCTCTAATTTATTTTTCATCTTGCAGTTGACTTAAGCAGGGGTTTAATACCAGTGATCTCCTTTCTTAGTAACAAATATACACAGTGAGTGTTCTGAGACTTACGTAGGAACCTAGAATTCAGAAATGGGTTTTTATTACTCCTTTTGATTTAAAATTAATTATCAATTATTAATTTAAAAATTCACAATGAGAATTAGTAGTCTCAGGTTGCTGTTTAGTTCATTCTGATTATTTTAAAACTTTGCATTGCTATTGATAGCAATCCTACTGTTTTTGAGCAACCATTTCTAGTATAAAAAGGTTATCTAATATTCATAGTAGGTCTGAAATCATTGTGTGTATATGTGTGTGAACAATTTTTTATTTCTCCGCTTATGTAGAGAAATTCTATCAAGAGTTCTGCAAAGAAAATTACAAAAAATTTTGTATATATTAAAATGTAGGGGCTTTCAATTACAGCTTCAAAAGTAAAAATTCTTAAGAGGAAGGTCACTCAATGGAGTTGTTGATAAGAATTGTCCTTAAACGTTATTAAATGCTTTGTATTTCAAATGCCAATTTTGATTCATTGCAAAAAGACTATCTGTGAAACAATTGTGTTTAGGAAACCAAGAGCCATAACTTTTAAACCAATTCTAGCTCAATAGAAATAAAAATCTATCATAATTATAAAACAGTTACAGGACTGACAGGGAGTTAGAAGGGATAAAGGGAAGAGATCGAGTTTCAAACATTGGAAAATGTCTTATTTCAGTGCATATAGTCATATGCTGAGCCTTTCATTTTGCAGCACAATTTAAAATAATGACTGTTGTGACAATTTTTGTGAAAGCTTCCTCACCATTGGAGACCTTGTCAGACAACACACAGCCTTTCCAAAGGGTTTGTATACAAGGCATGAAACTACAGTTCTTTCTCAGCAAGAGTTTGAGGTTTCCTTTTTAAATCCTCATCCGGGGTATTGTACATCGTACAGTGTACTGCCATCCCAGTACAGTAGCAGACGGAATGTAAAAAAATTCCAGAAGCCCTACACGTAAGAATGTGAATACTGACCCTTTTCTAATTGACCTGGTTGATACACATTCGAGATATTCAGCTGTGAACCTTGAAAAGCCTCGAGTGCTTGTTATTTGAATAAGAAATTTCGAGCCCGAAGAAATATGTTTCTTCTTAACATTGACACAGGTACAATGATGGTTACGCCCCTCCTGGCCCAGGGTTCTTCGTTAAATCATCAGTTTGTTAACTGCTGTTTGCAAGGTAAACCCTCCCCCTGGAATGAACTTCTTTAAGGCAAAATGAAATAAAATAAAGGTAAGTAAAAGTAAATAGATTTTCCTATTGAAAGTTATTACTTCAGGAATGAAGAAGATGGGTATTGATCGGCCCCATCCTTTGTCATTACTGTCAGGCCCACGTAGACGGCTAAGACACTTTATTCTAAGCAAACAGCCATTTTCTCTTCTGACATAGGATTCCAGTGAGAATTGAAAAAAGTAAAAGGTTTGTAAAAACATTTTTCTGTCCTTCTTACAGGGACAATTTATGTTGAAGTAACAGTTTCTGAGATACTTGCACCTGTTATTGATTTATTTCTTCTTTGTCATGAACGATCTCTTGTTTCATAATACAGTTATCCTTGTATACTGCCCCTAGGCAGTAATTTAGAAATGATTTTCATTGCAACAATGGTCCAAGAAGCTCAATTTTAGGAAGCATGTGAACAAAAACCCTAAAATGTATGTATTTTTAAAGTATATTCTCCCATACATGTTGATTTTTTTTTTTTTTAGCACTGATGAAGGCAAGATATCATTACAAGCCATTGTCATAACATTGCAGATGGAATTATAAATCCATGAAGTCCCCATGGTTTCTGGTCAAATACCCCTTCCATATGACCTTGTGAGTCCATGGAATGGAAAAAGAGAAAAAAAGTGTGAATAACGTAAACTTAATGCAATTGGGGTGTAATTTATTATAGCCAAAGACGGGCTAAATCTCTATTGATAAGAAAGCAAAATTGATAAGAAAGCAAATCTGAGTAAAAAAAATCCAGTAAACCTGAAGACAAACTTGCGTTTAAATCACTGAGCACCTTTGAGATGCAACAATAAATTTGCACATCGGTACATGTATAAGCATCCACTTCATCTGTGAGTCCGCCAATACAGGACACAATTGTTTCCTCCTAAAAAATCAATATGGCTGTGATTTCTCTATGGTTCATTCACTGTTTATGGATAGGGATTAATGTTTGACCTTCCCTTGCCTTCTTGACTTGAACCAATTACTTTAGAATAATTTTTTCTGGTTTAACTTTTTATCACATCTTCTGACATTTTTGTGAATAATATTTGACAGCTAGGAACATCTGCAAAAGTTATTGTTATCATAACTTGAGCTCAATGAAACTACCGTCACTGATGCTCAGGAGATCATATTGCGCTGCAGGGTAGGAACACACTTATATCTAAAAAAAAAAAAAAAGATATTTGATTTCTTAGTAGGAATCTTTGCTTAGTTTGCTTTAACAAAAGCAGACTGTTTCCAAAAACACACACACACACACAAAAAAAACAAAAAAAAACCCACCTGGAAATGGAAGGCACCTTTCCATTCTATACAGGGAAGCCCCAAAGTATTTATTTTTCATTTTGGAATTTTATGCACTATTGTCATGCATAAAAACGCTTTTAATCTTCTCCCTACACACAGACATTTTTCTCAAATGAATAAAACAAAAATCTTTAGAAATGTTAGCACTGCAAACCAGCTATATACATCAGAGGTTTGCAAATAATTTCTGATAAAACAATTTCATTTTAGTGTTCTGTTTCTTATTCTGTATGCACCCAGGGAAACTGGTATATCGCATTCTCCTCGAAGAAAGCAATAGAGAGAGAAAATGCAGTTAGTCATTTATGTGCATGTAAGAGTATAAATCGTGAAGATTAAGGGGAATCATTTTGGGGAGCACCACAATTTTGCAACCAAAGGCACTTAAATAATTACCTTTTTAAGTAACTTTTATTGACTATGCAGAAGGATAAAAAGTAATCTTACTTGTTTCAAATGGCATAAAGCAACCAAATGCCATTAACAGAGTGTTACATTTCTTATTTCACTAAGATTGTTGAAGCTTACCAGAAAGAGATAAAAAATGTATAAATTCAGAAACACTGGCTAGTAATATCCCAAACCATTGTCAGTGGACTCCTACTTTCTCCTGCCGAAATATGTGGAAGCATGCATGGATTGTACTAGATTAGTAAGAGGGGCTTGTTTCCGTGGAATTAGCCAGGTATCTTAGCAACAAGACCATACCAGATTCTCGCAGTGCTCTGTGGTGGTGCATGTAATATCCTGGACATAATCTGTCTTTTAATTTTCTTTGGATTGTAGTGATATTACAGATACATGTGTTCAGTTATAGATCTTTATTTAATAAGAAGAATGCCTTAGCTGAAGATTTGTACTATGCCAGGAGTGGGCAACTCACAGTAATGTTGCTGGCGGTTTAGCCCAGGTACTGCCTTGTCTCCCGTTTCAGATTGACAGGAAAACTTACTCCCTTCATTAAGATGTGCCTCATAGTTCATATCTCGATGCTGTGGAGATGAGGATGCTGCCAGAATTCATAATACTAAGAACGTTATTTAATGTCAGATAGAATGCAAATTGCTCGTACAATTGAAATGTCACCTAAAACATGCCACCGTATGCAACACCACTTTATTATAAGTCACTGAGAGCAATATCTTAAATTTGGAATCGCACTAATCCTTCATCTGCTTTGTTTACCTTTCATCTATAATAGAGATGTCGAATTTCCTCCAAACTGGATTTGCATGTTTTAACTGCTTGCTCACACGGCTCAAGATGTGTGGGAGAACTATATAGGGGTACTTCCTTTGATTTTCTTGTCTTTTTGTTATTTGTTTAATGCAGATTAACAGCAAAAGATAGCTTTCAAATACAAGACAAAATGCCATGTCGACCCTTTTGGGGAAATAAGCTAAAGCTTATGGAAGAACATTTGATTATTTAAAGGACAAATTATAATACAAATGCACTGTCAGTTTATTGGTAATTGATTTGCTCAGTAATTTCAGTTCATGCAGTGTTTTCTTGGGTTTAATTGAAACAGTAATAATTTTATCAGATTAATTTTGCTCCCAGTCAAATTACATATAAACTGTTCAAGACTTGTTATAATGCTTGTTTGGACAAAGTGTCCACAGCAATTTCCTTGCAAAATAAAGCTATCCTGACATTAAAAAATATTGTTTGTACATGAGAGTTCTTGAGATTGGCTTCTAAATATTCATCTAAGACTTACCGGCTTATCTTTTACTGATCAGTTGTCAGTACCAAAAAAGGCCCAGGGCACCTCTTTCATTAGCACATTATGAGGTCTTCCACAAAGAATTACATTTTTACAGAGGAGAGTTGTGCAAAGGAAAATGGAAAGAAAGAAGAGACTTCTTAAAACCACACTCCTTGTTTCTATCCGCTCCAACTCAATATCCCTCCCGCTCCCAGCTTTCTTGAAAGAATTTTGGCTCTGAAGTAGTACTTGGTATCTTTTGATGGGTAGCACTGGAGATTCTGTTTTGTTTTGTTTGATGTTATACAGTATTTTTTATTGCTCATAGCAGAGTGTTGGTCAGCATATGCTAATAGAACTTAAAAACTTTACCGTGAACCATTATTTCTTCATGAATGTTATTGATATAAAACCGATATGAACACAAGGAGTCCCCAGATTAAAACTCTTTGAGTTAGATCCTCATCTATTTATCTTTTGGAAATCTGCATTGGAATTTTACATTTATTTCTTTTTATGAAGACATGCTTTGACTTCTTCTAAAGAATGATCAGAAGTAGCCACTTTAATATGAATTATACCATGGTGTTTTTCACTCTGTTCTAGAACCATTTAGATCAGCTTCTCAAAGGGTTTTCTGAAGATTTCATGCTTTAGAATTAATTGCTGTATTTGTGGAAGATTCAGATTCCTGAGTTTTTGCCCAGATTAACTGTATGTAGCTTTTTAGGGATTCAGAAATGCCATTTAACAGGGTGACTGGGTGGCTCGGTAGATTAAGCCTCTGCCTTTGGCTCAGGTCATGGTCTCAGGGTCCTGGGATCGAGCCCCATGTTGCGTCAGGCTTTCTGCTCAGTGGAGAGCCTGCTTCCCCCTCGCTCTGTCTGCCTCTCTGCCTACTTGTGATCTCTCTCTCGATCTGTCAAATAAATAAATAAAATCTTTAAAAAAATGCCATTTTTCATTGGCACGTTAGAGTGTGAGAACTGGTGGTTTAAAATAATGAATGACAATCAGGAGAAAACTCAGTTTTCATAATAAGGGTTAGTTTTGGTGAACTAAATCTTGTCAAGTGAGATATACATATGTCACATACATATTTATTCATGTGTTTATATATTATGTATTAATATATAAAAATACTTGAAATTTTACTAAAAATAATTTGAAAGAAAGGGCTTGGAGTTCTCTTTAAGCTTATCGGCTAAAATTATGTAATTTGTCATTCTAGGTTTTTTAAGTGAGAATATTGACTTAAAATTCCATGACATCTCTTAAAATCATGTGGGAGAGGATAACTTTTGTTTTTTTTCGTAGCTGGAATTTTATCTGAAAAATTTTCTTAAGATACAAAATTGAAAAATGTGCTTCTGTAAATACACAATATCAAAATATAATTTGCTGCTTTCTGAGCATTCTTTAATGGTAAAAAGGGGAATCAAGTAAAAATTGAGAATAAAGCCTTTTAATTTAATGGAAGCTCTTTTTTATTTTTTTTCTTTCCATTTCCCTTCATTTTTCATTTCATTGATCTTTGGTTTGGGTACTGATTTTGAAGCTAAATTACGTTTTTGTTCCTCCTTGCATAATTCTTGGTGACCAACAATGATCTTACATTTACCATCTTCTTTGGTCTGGAAGCATCCCTGATTTTTGTGTAAAGGAAATACAGATGTCAGTTTAGCCAGTTGTGAAGTATGGTCATCTCTTGGATGTAAAATTGCATCTGGTAGATGCTGAATTGCATTATAAAGCAGCACTAAAGAGAAAGGGAAACATAGGAAGGCAAATGAAAGAGCAATTCAGAGCCCATAAGGACACAATGGACTTATGATATACGACTGATTTCTATCCAGACCATCAGCAAATGGTTTTGTAATAGATGCGCACAATTCCAGAGACTGATAAGTTGGGAGCTGGTCTCGGGTCTAGAAATATAGGAGCAATTGTTCTGTGATATTTCTTTGTACCTCTTTGTGCATGTGGTGTACCAAAATACAATTAAATAAGAAAATATTTCTAACATTATAAACTTAGAATGATGTACTTGACGTATAATTTGGTATTTTATCATGGAAAGTCTTTATAGAATTAGGGCAATTATTATTTCATGACTCCCAAATATTCCTTTTTCTTACACAACAGTTGTCATCTCTGGCTTCCTATTCTTTTTTTTTTTTTTTTTAAAGATTTTATTTATTTATTTGACAGAGAGAAATCACAAGTAGGTGGAGAGGCAGGCAGAGAGAGAGAGAGGGAAGCAGGCTCCCTGCTGAGCAGAGAGCCCGATGTGGGACTCGATCCCAGGATCCTGAGATCATGACCTGAGCCGAAGGCAGCGGCTCAACCCACTGAGCCACCCAGGTGCCCCTCTGGCTTCCTATTCTTAAATACTCTGCCATCATCTGAAAATCAGTGTTTCTTTTTTTTTTAAATTTTTTTTTTAATTTATTTGACAGAGAGAGAGAGAGAGAGAGATCACAAGTAGGCAGAGAGGCAGGCAGAGAGAGGGGGGGGAAGCAGGCTCCCTGCTGAGCAGAGAGCCCCATGCAGGGCTCAATCCCAGGACCCTGAGATCATGACATGAGCCGAAGGCAGAGGCTTAACCCACTGAGCCACCCAGGAGCCCCCAAATCAGCCTTTCTAAAATAAAAATTATTTTATTTTATTGTATCCTTCTGAACACAAGATATAGTCCTGATTTCTCAGTTTCTGTTGGTGGCACCAATATTTCCCTTATCACTTGTATTAAAAACTTCTCAATAATCTATAGTAGGTCAAATGCATGTATATTATTTCTAGTCAGTTTTGTTGTCATTGTGAAGTAGACTTATTTCAAAAATGGCCCACAGATTGAAAAATACTTTAATTCAAGATGTGAAACTGGATTTAGCAACATCCACTGAAATGACACATCTTCTAACCAAGTAAATTGAGAAGACATGAAACTTTAAGAACAATGTTTGGTCATACAGAAATGTAAAGACCAAATAGTAGAATTTCTACCTGAAAAATTCAAAAGCTAATTTTCTTTTAAAGAAGACAGAGTTAATGATTTTATCCAAACCATTTGTTTATACACAATGGGAATATTTCAAGTCTTTATTTCAAGGTGAATTGAGCATCTGTTTAAAAATGTAACATGATGAGGCTCCTGGGTGGCACAGTGGTTTTGCTTGACTCTTGGTTTTGGCTCAGGTCATAATCTCAGGGTCCAGAGATCAAGCCCTGCATTGGGCTCTGCACTTAGCGTGACTCTGCTTGAGATTCCCTCTCCCTCTCCCTCTGTCCCACCCACTCATGCTTTCTCTTTCTAAAATAAATAAAATCTTAAAAAAATAGGACATGATGATCTTTTTTTTTTTCCCCTTTTCTTCTTTCTGTCTGGTGCTTTTCCTAGGCACAGCCCACACCAAGGATAGCATAACAGAAGCAGATACTAGTGATACAACCTAAGGTCAAGAATCAGATAATGGCACACAAGATATAAATTAGGAGGCTAAGAAGATAGCTGACTAGAAATGAGATGAAGACCAAGTGGATGAGAGTATCTGCTTCCTAATTTTAAACACCTTTGTCAGGTAAGCTGGGGAGTAGGGGTGAGAGGATTTCAAGAACAGAAAACGTACCTGACCTACTCTTCCTGTCCCATTTCAGAGTCTGTGTGGCTTGGAGGACATAGTTAAATCCAAACAGTAATGACTGTTTCATACATGCATCTGGATCCTGGCTAACTAACTTGGTTTAAAAATGAACTTTACGGGACGCCTGGGTGGCTCAGTTGGTTAAGCAGCTGCCTTCGGCTCAGGTCATGATCCCAGCGTCCTGGGATCGAGTCCCACATCGGGCTCCTTGCTCAGCAGGGAGCCTGCTTCTCCTTCTGCCTGCCATTCTGTCTGCCTGTGCTTGCTCTCTCCCCTCTCTCCCTCTGATAAAAAAAAAAAAAAAAAAATGAACTTTACACAATTCTCAGATGATCTCCCTGATATGAGGAATTTGAGAGGCAGGATCAAGGGTTTGGGGGTGGGGAAGGAAAAAATGAAACAAGATGGGATTGGGAGGGAGACAAACCATAAGAGACTCTTAATCTCATAAAACAAACTGAGAGCTGTTGGGGGAAAGGGATATGGAGAGGCTGGGGAGGGTATGTGCTATGGTGAGTGCTGTGATGTGTGTTAGCCTCACGATTCACAGACCTGTACCCAGGGGCAAATAATTCATTATATGTTAATAAAAAATAATTAATAAAAAAGGAACTTTACCATGCTTCTGCCACAAAGAATATGATACTAAAGACACAATATTCTTCAGGATGGCATCTTGGGGGACTATTTCTCTATGGCAGAATCACATTTTAAGTTATGCCCATTATAGAAATGATGACAAGAAAGCTTAGGTAAGACACTTGTGAGAGATAAAGAAGGAAAATCCAGCCCTTGGCAGATGGATATTTACCCTCAACTATCATCATGAAGATGAATATTGGTCGCTATACCTTTGCCCAACTATAATTTCGATCACAGTATTTTTAAAAGGTAACAGGGCCACAGTGTTGGAGATCAGGTCAACAAAGATGGAAGTAGGCATAGCTACCTTTTCAGAGGTTGCCACACCTGGAGAAGTGCTTTTATACATATTTCTTTATTTTGCAGAGTTGTCCTGTCCTCTCTGCTTATTATCCCTCTGGTAGGTAAGAGGAGGAGGGAGAGTTAGCGATAACTAGAAAATTAGTGAGAGTCCTGGCTACCACAGAATTCAGTATTGTTCTTTCCTTTTCTTATTATTTATTTATTTATTTTTGAGAGAGAGAGAGAGAGCGAGCACACCCACAGAGGGGAGAGGGGCAGAGGGAGAGAAGGAATGGCTGAGAGAATCTTAAGCAGGATCCATGCTCAACACGGGGCTTGCTCTTATGACTCTGAGATCATGACCTGAGCCAAAATCAAGAGCTGAATGCTCAACTGACTGAGCTACCCAGGTGCCCCCATTCTGGTTCCTTCTATTAGAGAACTCGGAAATCCCCAGAACTAGTTTCTTAAAATTACCCATGAATCCTTAGCACCTGCTACAAGACTATTGATTTTTGTCAGGGGTTTGACATAACTTACATCTTTCAGTCTTTGTCACAACCCTATGAGGTGAAGATTCTTACTATTCCATTTTAAAGATGAAGAAATAGATTTGATGACGATAATTATCTTTGATAAAAGTCAGTCAGCTCCTAATAATCATGATAATAATACCTGATAGAGCAAACACTTGCATAGCACTTATTATAGGCCAGTTCCTGCTATGTGCTTAATATATAATAACAAATTTAAAACAAAACAAATTTAAAACCAAAACAACTCTACTAGGAAGGTATGGTAATTATTCTCATTTTTAGAGATAATTAAATCAAGTCCTAGGAAGATTCAGTTACTTTCCCAAGTCACACCTCTAGTTTGTGGCAGAACCAGGCTTTAAGACCAGGCCTTCCTGACTCAGAATCTATGCTCTTGAAAACTGAGCTGCTAATACATTAATAGAGCCATGATATAAATACCTGTCTCCAAAATTCCAACATTTTGCCATTAATAGCTATGTGTCATCCTTGAAACATGGCTATTGACATGAATATATTATGGTTTTGCCTTTCTATAGTTTTTATACCTGATATATTCTGTCAATACGATAAATATCTTTTCAACAGCACAAGTTGTGATTCGAGGCTCTTGGTTTCAGCTTGGGTCATGATCTCGGGGTTGTGGGATGGAGCCCCATACCGGTCTCCATGCTTAGCAGGGAGTCTACTTCTCTCTCTCTCCCTTACTCTCCCTCTCTTAAATAAATAAATTAATCTTAAAAAAAAAAAGTTGTGATTAAAGCAATGGGCAATAAGAACAGAAATATTCGAGAAACTAAGCAATTTGAGATATTCATCTCTCCTTAATTTTGAATTTCCAATAACTTTATTTGAATATGTTCATAAATTAGTAAATTAAGTGAATTGTGGAAAGTTATACTCTTGGCCTTTCTTTGTGGTTATGCTGCTTAACAAGGAAGGTATCTCAAAGAAAAACAGTCCTCTGTGAAAGCAGACACTATTGAGTGAATTAATGTGCATTTACTATTAGTCGTGGATGATAATGAATATTTCATTAATCTTTAGAAATTACTTGTACCTTATTCTAATCAGCATTCAGAAAAACACCACAGACTTCCTCCATAATTTGATCTTTACTTTTAATCTGAAGTCAGTTTTACATGTATAATTATTGGTCTACTATGTGGGGTTCTTTTTGCCTTTAGTAACTATGCAAACGATAGACTGAGACTAGTGGACACTTTAATCTTACTATTTGTGTCATTATCGAATGGTAAAAGTATGTCACACTACTTTTATGATGTCATTTTAAACTTGAATAAGCTTAGACCACTTATTGAAAAATCCTGAGTAATTTTAAATTGATGTTGACATTAAAGAGGGTTGCTTGTAATGATAGTGTCTTGTAGCTTTAAGTAGCAGTCTGAAGTAAATCTAGCAATAATTATGGTTACATCTTGATCACTTGCCTTTTCCTGTTTATTAACCTTGTAAAGAAACATATTGTTAGAGTCATCTTTAATTCATATGATAAATTAATCCCCTTTCCCTTCCATCTCGGATCTTAAAACAAAGATAGAGAATGTCAATTCAATGCTTGAACTTTTTTTCCTGGAGGGATTCCCACATGGAAATCTGAAGCAATACGACTAACAGTCTTGATCACACATCAGCTTTAGTGCCTTCTGTCACTGTGTTCCGTGAAGGAACGCCAGCACGCACGACCAGTGTTTTCCCAGGGCCTGCTGGAACCAGCCAGCGCCTGAGCTCTCAAGACCAGCCCATTTGCACGGAAAAAATCACTGAAGACAAAAACTCACAGCTAACGTGAATGGCTGGTCCCTGGAGGGGACTCTCAGGAATGTTGGAAAAGATTATGTAAAATAGCTCTCATATGTTAGGCAGGGAAAATGACTTACCGACTCTAAACAGAAAGCTTGTCAACAAAGTCTCTTATTCTTAGAATAAAAGATAAGGATCAGCTGTATTAGATGCTGCCCTCAAACATAGCTTTCATAAAGTACCATTGGGTTTAGACTCATTCCGTTATGTCCAAGGGAGGAGGGGAGAGATGGCAGAGATTTCTCCCTCTTATTTCCCAGCCCTCTTCTGTGTTGGGCAGAGCCTGAAGCCTGTACAGGTGGGCTCCTTTATCCCATACCCACTCCTGCTTTTTCATTCTACACCTGGAGCAAAACAGCTTGGTAGAGCTGTAATCCAAGAAACAGTAACATATTTTGTAAAGATTTGACACTGAAGATGTGATCCAATCCGTATTTATTTGCTATCTTTCCTTAGTAGTTAGACTATGCATTAGATGCATTCTTTTCTTAAGATTTTATTTATTTATTTGACAGAAAGAGAGACATCTGGAGAGGGAACACAAGCAGGGGAGGTGGGGGAGGGAGAGGGACGCTTCCGGCTGAGCAGGGAGCCCTACGCAGGGCTTGATCCTAGGACCCTGAGATCATGACTGGAGGTAAAGGCAGACACTTAATGGCTGAGCCACCCAGGCACCCCAAGATGCATAAGTTTAATTTGTGTGATTTGTACTTGACTTTTTTTTTTAAACCTAGGAACAAGTTAATAAGGTTTGTAGTTATGCCAATGCTGCTATGAATATTAACTTATGCTATAATTTGATGCTTCGATATATGAGTGGTATAGAAAAAATTAATGAATTTCAAAGTATATGTGACCCCTATGTGGTAATTATGTATATTTAGTGACATTTTTAAAAAGTTGCTAAATAAGCATGATAATCTGAGTTACTGTTTCATTCTTTCAAATCCTACTTAGGCCAAGTGCCTATGTTTCTTGTCGTGCACACTTTTCTGGCTGTTCCAGTCCATAGAGGGCTCCCACTTATAATATACTCAAAGAACAGGAATTTTTAGGCTTATGACTACACAGGAAGTGAGTTTCCACCCCCTTGGATCCTCTGTTTGCAGATTTTATTTACCAGAGATGTATTTGCTCAGTAATTTGTTTCTTCACATTGTATTTGCAGGTGCTCTTACTGAGCAGTAGACAACAGTGGCATTACTCTGCGGAACTTGAGATGAGGCACTGGGTCTGGGATTTGGGATTTGGACTGAGTGAACATGGACAGATGTGGTACAGGTGCTTGGAGGATGCAGAGGCTGCAGGCCTGGGGCTCCTTAAGCGGAGCCGAGTGGTGTGGATTAAAGGACTTGGCCAGAATTGGTGAGAGCTGGCGATAGAAATGTGTGACGGCCAAGGATGCTGCACTAAAGCCAGAAGTGGGTCAGGAGCTGGATAACCGAATGTCCACATAGGATCTGATTGCAAGTGAGAGGCAAATAGCCCAAGAAGATGTAAGCAGAGAAGAACGAAGGGTGCTCACACACATGCTATATATTCTGTATAACCCACGCAGGGTTCCGCTCAGCAAGAGAGCCATAGTTGGCCTTGCTCCCTCCCAGCCCTGGAGAGGCATTCCTCCTTGGATCTTTAAGGGATCCCAGACAGTTTTGAAAAAACTGACAAAACACACAGTGTTTTGTCTCTGGTGACCAAGTATTAGCTTTTAAAAAATATATTTTTTAAATGTTTCATTTATTTATTTGAGAGAGAGAGACAGAGAGAGCACGAGCGGGGGGAGGAGCAGAGGGAGAAGCAGACTCCCTGCTAGGCAGGGAGCCCTATGTGGGACTCAGTCTTGGGATCCTGGGATCATGACCTGAGCAGAAGGCAGATGCTTAACTGACTGAGCTAACCAGGCTCCCAACTTTTTTTTTTTTTATATTAAAAATATTTAACATTTCTGAGGAACCACTGTACTGTCTCTGTCAGAAGACTGTCCTTCCCAGCCCCAATTTCCCTTGGCCAAAGAAAACGTAACTGGAAATAACAAGTGATACTTCTAAGAAAAGGTTTTAAGAGCCCATGTGTGGTTCCTCTGTGCTCTCTTTTTCATTTGCCATAAGACAAATCACTTCAGGTAGGAAACAGAGAAACATGGAGCAAATGTCCTTCTCCCAAATGGACATTAACGTGAGTGAAAAATAAGCCTTTATTTTGTAAGTCACTGGGATTTCTTGGGTTGTTTGCCATCACAGTATTACTTAGCCTGAGTTGCCTGATATACACATCACCATTGACATGATTGTACTGGAGTTCCGTAAATATTTGTATGCCCTTTGGTATTTCTTTCATTACTGTTTTTAAATCTTGTGTACTGTGATTACACGTCCCTTGAGAATAACCTCAGTGTCTTTTGTTTGTTTGTTTGATCTATCATATAAACTGCATGCCTTTAAAATAAAATATTTAAAAATACATCAAGATGGATCAATGAATAAATACTTAACATATGTTCCATTGTAGTAACTATGAGTGATATAAACATGTCAAAGAAAGTTAAATTAAGATAAACATTTCCATGTTGAGATGTCTATGATAATTATCAATTGGTTCAAGTGTTTCTGATAATAAATCAAATGATCCTTCACTTTCTTAAACATGAAAGGGTAGTGTTTCTGAAAGAGTAGTGTTCAATAAAAACTCTTTACAACTCTATCATCAAAATTGTACCGGAAAAAAAAAAAGTACCACACATTTAACTTGCACCACTGAAGACTGTGTTATGTGGCAATCATTGCACACTTTTTCATGAAAGAAAGAAAAAAGTTGCTTTAAAACTAAAGGGGGTATAATTCCAAATGGGGAGCTCTGCTGGTAAACTCTGGATATTTATTACAATTCTGAGATGGACCCTTGTCCTTCATGTTAGAAAATTAGATTTCTTCATGTACTGCCTGATATATTGAAATGAGTTATTATCATAGCCATTGAAATATGATTAAGAATGCTAATGCATTTATTTACAGAATAAGAGAAGAGCTATTTCCAGTGTTCTAATTGCTAGTATCCTTATTCAGGGCAAGCCCAGGACTTGGAAGTACTTAGAGTTTGAGCTAGTTGTTTGAAGTTTGCTTGGTGAGAAGTACATGATTACATGGCCTCAGCTGGAAGCGATGAAATGTCTTTGCCCTTTATGAGAGAATAGGTCTCTAGTACTAGAATCCAGCATTCTTCCTTTTCCACTAAGACTGTTATCAAAAATTTATGTTCAAATTAGGTCATCTGTCCTCTTGCTATGTGCCCGTGTAGATGTTCTTCTGTAGATGTACTTCTGTTTCTGATAAGTTAGATAATATATTCTTAACATTCAGACGGCAGGGGGGCCTGATGTAATGTGTTTGGTTTAATGACTTGAGGCATATAATGAGTTGGAGGGCATTCTTCTGGCTTCTAAGAAGTACTCCCCAGTTGCTAGCAAGTACTATTTCTGATTGTACAGTCTTATGTCAACATTCATTGTATAATCTTATGTCAACTGTGAGAAAAAAGTACAGTTGACTTTTGAATAACAGGGGCTAAGAGTGCTGACCCCCAACTCCTGCAACTGAAAAACCACATATAACTTTTGACTCCCCAAAACTTAACTATTAATAGCCTGTTGACTAAAATCCCTAGTGCTAACATAAAGTTAGTTGATATATTTTGTATATGTATCCTATACTGTAGTCTTACAATAAAGTAAACCAGAGAAGAGAATATGTTATTAAGAATATCGTAAAAAAGAGGAAATACATTTATCATGTTGTACTATATTTGTTGGAAAAAAAAATATATGTATAAGTGGACCCATGAAGCTCAAACCCATGTTGTTCAAAGGTCAACTGTAATTTGCTTAATAGTTGGAAGACTTTGGTTCTAGATCAGGCTTTGGATTTTATGACCTATGTGATCTTGGTCAAATCACTTAATTTTTTCTCATCCATGACGTGGAAGTCATGATATCTTTCTCATGAAATTCTAATTATGATTAAATAATATGCAAGTATGAGGTAGTCTAAACACAAAGTTGGAGGAGCCATCAGGGAACACATCCGGAGTTTCATGTGTTCTCAGATTTTTCCTCGAACAGCCAGGACATCAAAGTATTGACTGAATCAGGGACCCAAGGAATTCTATCAGCTCCTGCAAAGGTCTCATACCTTCTCACACTCCCACTGATTTATAGCCTTCCACCATAATTTGATCAAAACCCTTCAAGTAATTTGGTCATGGCCTACATCCTGCTTACCTCAATCAACAGAAGATGCCAGAAACTCTTTAAGTCATTTCTCATCACTTAAACTCCCATCCCCATATGATTCTGTATATCTTCTAATTTAATTCACTCAAATACTTTCCCGGTCAGTCATTAGCAAAATCTTTATGCCAGGAGTTGATCATTTTTTTAACAGGTTGGTTAGTAAATATTATAGGCTGTGGGGGCTGAAAGACAAGATCAAAGACCTCATGGATATACTTAGGTAACTATTTAAAATGTAACTACTTAAAAATATAAGCTTCTAGTTATGAGAAATAGGAGGCTGGCTGAATTTGGCCATATTGGCTGAATTCTTTACCTCCTGTTCTGTGCTTCTTGACAAAACCACTTGGTTTCAGTAAATCTGGCTCTCAACTGACCATACCTCTTTCTGCCATTCTCTTCAGGCATGGCTGTTTCTTCCAGAACTTTATACTACTGCTCCTGGAGGTAGGGCTATGGGTCTTTGCTCTCTTTGGTACCTCCAGACACAATAATACCACCCTCCAGTCTAAAACATCCCTCCTCAGCAACTTATACTACCTTCTGCTCTTCTTTGCCATGATCATAAACAGATTCTTAAGACACTAGTCCCTCATCTTGTCAACTTACAATCATAAGTAGATGCTATGCACTAACTCATAATTTAGCACCCTCCAACAAAACTGCTGTCATAAATCTTGGTGATTTCAGTATCTATATAGACAAATCCTTCCAATATCATAACTGCTCAGGTCCTTGATCTCCTCATGTCCTGAGTTTGCCTCCCTCCCCACTTAGTCACTTAATCTAGTCACATCTTAGATTTTGACATTTCTATTTCAATTTTAAGCACTCCAATCTCAGACCACTGCCTGCTTTCTCTTGATCTTTCTCTCTCATTTTCTCACTCTCTGTAATACCTTGACTCCAAAATTCCTTTCTTTTCAGTTCCCCACTGTCTTACTGTTCATCGCACTCCTTATCTCCTCACTTTTGTCCTTACCCAGCTTAGATGCCGTGTTCCATCATTATGATGACTCTCTGTCTGCCACCTTAGTTAATTGGCTCATCTTTCCTGCCCTTAACTTGGCCTTGCAAAACCCAAAGCCTATAAAATTTAACACTTCACCCACCATACATCTTACCCAAGCAGTTGACTAAAGCTAAAGAAAAACACCAGTCAGATCCCCATGTCTCTCTTTAAATATGGGACTATCAACTTCAGCTTGGTTCTTAGTGCTACCTTGCAATCCTTCATTTCCTTATATGCTATACTTTTCTTCTATAGGATTTTTTTTAACACCTTTTATTCCCCTCCTCTTTAACTTCCCACACTTTTTCTTCTGCTTTCTTTCAATATGTGTCCTTTCTTCTTATTTCACTTGAAAAAAATAGAAATAGTAGAAAGACAGCTTCTGTGCACTTTTGCCTAAATCTACCAGTCTACTCACATCAATCCCCAAACATTTGCCTTTCTTTTGATTACAAGGAATAATTTGTGTTTGTTTTATCTAAGACCAGTACCTCTCTTGTGTATTGCTTTTCCCTTTGTATTTTAAGGACATTGTTTCTGTAGTTGCCCTCTCTCTCCTGAATCAAATTATCTCTGTGTACAAGAGCATTCCCAATATCATACAAATATTCTATAATATCACAGGTTATGAAACATTTTCATTTAATCTCAATATACTTCCAAATACCTCACCAGCTCTCCTACTAACTTTTCTAGAAATTGCCACAAGATTATGTATAATTTCCCGTTACTTCCTTCACTGTTCTCTCCTGAACTCCCTTTATTCTAGTTTCACTCTCTCACCACTTAACAAGAATAGATTTGTCACGTCACCAAAGAGTTCCACATTGTAAGAGCCAGTGGCCACGGTTAAGTTCTCATTTTGCTTACTTAGAAGCAGTTTTTGACATAGATGATGAGTTTTCCCCTCTCGAAACATACTTGAGCTCTTGTATACCACTCTCTTTTGGTAATCTTTCTACCTCGCTAGAGTCTCCTTCTCAGCTTGTTCTTCCCCACATCTGAATATTGGAGTGCTTCAAGGTTCAGGTTTTTGATCTTTTCTATTCTTTTTATATACTCAGTCTTTGGTGAACTCATCTGGAGTCTTACCATTAAATGTTATTTATGCAGTATTGCCAGAACCATCTCCCTAGAATTGCAGACTCTAATATCCCACTACCTATTCAAAGTATCCAACCAGATGTCTGATATGAACTTCAAATCTGATGTGTCCAATCCAAGTTATATATTTCCCCCCAGATACCACCTTCAAAACCTGTTCCTCTGTACTTCTCTCCATCCCAGTACACCAGAATTCCATTCATCTAGTTGCTTGGGTCAAAAATTTTGGGGAATTTCTTAATGTCTATTTTTATCTCACATCCCACATCCAACACAATTCTGTTGATTTTAGCTTTAAGTTTTCTTAGAATCTGACCATTTCTCACTAGCTCCATTTTTCATACAAGGATCATCATTTCTTATTTAGATGTTTTTAGTTACCTAGGTGATTTTCTTGGTCTATCTTCATTTCTCTATAGTCTATTTGCTACTGAAGCTAGAATATCTTACTAACATGCAAGTCATAGGCAGTGTCCCTGATGCTCAAAAACTCAAGGATTTCACATTTTTATCATTTTTTTCGAGAATTTTTTGCCATTTTTGTTTTCATCAGTATGGTGTTAGAAATCTTAGATTGGCCCATCATGGTCTCTTTTTTCTCCTTATATTTAGATTCTTTGTATTTTTTCCATAGTCTTAGATATTTCCTTGACATTATATACATGTCTTTTAACTGAACATTTGAATTTCAGAGACCATATTTTCACTCCTTATGAGATTTCTTTTATGGTTGTCCAATTCTTTTTGTATAGTATTCCATTCATTTTTTGTGTCAATATAATGTTTTATTGAAGCTTCTTGAGTGTGCTAATTATAATTCCTTAAAATTTCTCTTCTATTCATGAATTACTTCATTCCAAGATTTTTTCTATTAATTTATATAGCTCTTTTTGTTCTATACTATTCTTTTTCCTTATTTGTCTGAAAACCCTTGGTTTTCTGTTATATTTATGGAAGAAATATTGGTTAGCTATTGTGAATATCCTCTGCTAATCAGTAAATAGCTCAATTTGTAGCTAGACATAGATTATTGACTGACAGGCTTATTTTAAGTTCACTGAGCAGAGGGCAACTATCAGGTCCCTCAACAAACCCAACTCAAATTCTTGTCAGGGACTTTTACAAGAAATATTGGCTTAACCCAGGAGGTATATTTAAACTTGTCAGAAAAAATTTCACTTAGAGAAGATATACTCTAAATTTTCAAATTCTGCCAATTGGAGGTTCAGATTGGCAAACTGTCCCATATTCAGATTTCCATTTAATATCTCTGTTTTCATCTTCCTCATTGTTTGTTCTTTTCAAAAAATGTATATTATTTGTTTATTTGAGAGAGAGAGAGATTGAGCATGAGCAGGGGGAGGAGGACAGGGAGAGGGAGAGAATTTCTAGCAGACTGCAAAGAGCACAGAATCCAATGTGGGGGCTTGATCCCCAGGACCCTGAGATCATCATCTGAGCCAAAGCCAAGAGTCAGAAGCTCAACCAACTGAGCCACCCGGGTGCCCCTCATTGTTTGTTCTTGACATAATTTCTGGGTCTCCCAATGGCAGATGGCTCCCACCTCCATTTCCTTACAATCCTTCATGTCATGTCTTGGGCTCTAACTTTCTCAAATAGTTTCAATCATCCATTGGCTTTCATAACACTTTGATTCTCAGAAATTCAAATCTCTTATCCACTGGTGACTCCATTTCCCCATTTTTATTCTCTTTCTGGTTATGAAATTTTTATTTGTATTTTTTATATTGTACAACATATAATGCATAGTTAGTTTTCTAACATGGAAAAAATAACATATGAATAACTTATTCATATGTTGCAGAACTGGTCACTATTGTAACTACCAAGACCATCATACTTTTCCTTTGGTTTTCCACCATGGTGAACATTTGAGTCTCTTGGATTTTCTCTAAAATTCTGGAAAAGATATCTATATTCATCTGTACAAGTTATAAAAACAATATCCTTTGTGTCAACTAGAAATTCATCTTCATGAATAAAATAGTATTTACTATAATCAGTATTACAATCTGTAAGAAGATGAAATTGGTCGGGCAACATTTCAGTTCAACAGTATTTGGCAAAAATGTTCTTCCTCTATGGAACATGGCAAAATGTGTTAAGTAAATAAAAGGTCTTGTTTTCCTTTAGTGGCACCATGATAATTACTTACTATGGGGAATTTTCATTACTTACACATGTTTGTTGCTTTTTGATTTGTTAAGTGTATATGTTTCAGCATCATTTTGTCTAATACAAGATGACAAGAAAACCCTCAAACCACAATGGTTTCTGCTGGGATATCCTCTCAAAGTATTTGCATTTATCAACCAAGTATGGCAAATTACAGAAAGAAAAAAAAAGAGTAGGAGACATTTTTTCTCATAATAAAATAAATAAATCATAAACATTTTCAAAAATAAATACCAAAGTTCAGTTTTCCATCGAAAGGTTTTTTTGTGAAGCTGAAGGCAATTTTCTTTTTGTATTTTTTTGCATTTTGTATCTTTAAAACAATCAACATCTTTGAATATTTTCTTTGGGCAAAATGATATTTAGTTATTTCATTATCAATTTGAATTTACAGCTTATATTTAATTATAAATTACTTTTCTAACATCAATGATCAGCATATTCTCAGCATAGAAAGGTAGATAAACCCAAATGAGTTTGAATGTTCTATATGTACGTTAGCATTCTCTCATGCTCTTTCAATGTTATCTAGGTGATTAAGAGATTAAAGTGATCTTAATTCAAAGTTTCCTTAGTGTTCATTAATATATTTTTTCATAGAATAAAAGTTAGCCTAGCTCTAATTCCTTATATCATGTAAATTAACAGTTAATATGTAATATGTTCTTATCTATAAGTGAATTGTTTGGTGACACAAGAATATTAAGTTAGAACACAAATGAATTTGAGTGCTTTAATTTGAAACACACTGAGCGTGCCATATCCTCACAGAGCTAATTGAAATGCCATTTGAAGTAAGGAGGGTCTCCAAAAGCTGTTAATTCACTATTTTGTAACTTCTCTGTGATCTCACTTGGCCCCAGCCTCCCCTTAACAGCCCACCTCCCTTCACTTCTCACACTCCTGCTGTCCTGCTCTTCCCTCCTCTAGACCAAGTAATCTGGCTTGGCATTCTCGAGGACCCCCATTAAAAACAGTTTTTTGTTTTTTTTTTCATTCTCTCTTTGCCACAAATCATACCTATCTAATTGCCCAGGGTCTCCAAATCTGGTTTATGTAACTCATCAATAAACTATATTCAGCATTTGACTCAAATATATTATTTTTGGTTATGTGTAAATTATATACCTGCATTTCTATGCTAATACATGTGCATTATAACATAGACAAAAATGGAAGTTAAGAATGACTAAGAAAAATTTATTCCCAGACTCTAATAGAAGTCTAGTACTTCATCCTGGGGTACACACATACTCATCATCTCCCATTATTTTGGATGAAGCCATGTGGTTGAAAATGAAATAAATAAAATCTTTAAAAAATACAAAAAGAAAAGAAAATAAACTATTTCTTATAAAATATTAATGAGAGCCATTGACTTAATGTGTTTCTCTTTAAGACGTGGTAGTGTTAGCATAAGAGTCTCTCTGCTTAAAAAATGAGACATTATGGTATCACAATTTATTTGACAACCCTGAGGATAGATATTTTTTGGGAGATTTACCCTAAAGTTCCCACAGAGATTCTTAGAATTGGCCATGGAGACAAACATTATTATGTAAAGGTATAAATTTGAAAAATAAAACTACAAATTAGGTGGTTATTAGGGCACGTAAACATGTTGAGGGTAGTTTTTCTAACAATAGTCCTCAGATTGGAGTGGCAGACATTTATAATTTATAACAAGGAATATTTTCCCATTTGTTAATTCTCCTTAAATCAGGTAAAGTGACTATTGTGTGTAATTTATAATTTTAATATGATTGTTAATTAAATACTAATAGAATCATAGATTTTTTTTTTTCCCAAACTGAAAAGAACTTTAGATACCATTTCACCTGAAGTCTTCATTTTGCAGTTGAGGAAGTTGAGACTCAGTGAGGTTAGTGCCCCTGCCAAGATCACAGATGATAGGACTAAGATTGTAATTCAGCCCTTTTTATTGCGGGACCAGTGGGTCTGTGTTCTTGACCAGTGGGATTATAAATGGATCCTATCTGGAAAATGCTTCAAACTATATATGCTTCTGTCTGCATTAGACGTTAGGAAGAGCACCAACTGTAGATTCCAGATTTTAAAATCTCATCTGTGATAGAGAGCTGGTGGCTTGCATTGGGTAGGAAAATTTAAGCATACAGAAAATCAGAAAAGTTTAGGCAGTATATAGAAAAAGATGAACTAGAAATTATGCATTTCTTTTTACAAAGGAAAGATTTAGAGAGTTCAGATACTTCAGAATTTCTAAACCAGAATTCATTTGGATAAGAGAATTTAGGTACTGTATTAAAGATAAATGAAGTGTGTGTGGATATACACTAACTCTGAGTAATGGATTATCAATTTGAATTAAACTTGGACCTCAAATACTTACCTAGAGGGTGAAAATAGATGATGGTAAGAACCGAATAAAGAATAATGTTTTCTCTGAAAAAAATCTGAGGGGTTTGAAGTGGCGGGGGGGTGGGAGGTCGGGGTACCAGGTGGTGGGTATTATAGAGGGCACGGATTGCATGGAGCACTGGGTGTGGTGAAAAAATAATGATACTGTTATGCTGAAAATAAATAAATTTAAAAAAATTAAAAAAAAAGAATAATGTTTTTGAGTGCAATACTTAAGATGTTCCATGAACTGTGATCTTGGGGCACGTTGACTAGACGCCCCTTAATCTGCCATCTTTGCATTAAAGATCTTTCTTCGAGTACAACTATGTGCTACAATCTAACATAGTTATATATATTTTCTTCTTATTTCTATTTCTCCCATTAAAATGTAATCTCTCTCATAGGTATATATGTAAGAGAAATGAAAACATATGCCTACACAAACACCTATTCACAATTGTTTATAGCAGTATTTTTGATAATAGTTAAACAGTAGGAACGAGTCAAAGTCTATCACTTGATGAATGGACAAACAAAATGTGGTATATTCATGCAATGGAGTATTACTTGGCAATAAAAAGAGTGAGTATTGATGCATGTTTCAACATGGCTAAATCTTGAAATAATACGCTAAGTGAAAGAAGTCAGTCACAAATGACCATTAATTTTATGACTCCATGTCTTACCTTGCTAGAGCTGCTATAACAAAATGCCAAAGACTGGATGGCTTAAACTGAATTTTATTTTCTTATAGTTCTGGAAGCTGGATGTCCAAGATCAAGGTGTTGGTAGGTTTGTATTTTCCTGAGGTATCTCTCCTTGACTTACAGAGAGCTACTTTCTCACTATGTCCTCCCATGACCTTTCCTGCATATGCCCACACTCTTGATATCTCTTTCTCTTCTTACAAGGACACCAGTCCTATGGATTAAGGTCCCATCCTATGACCTCATTTTATCTTAATTATCTCCTTAAAGACCCCTATCTTCAAATCCAGTCATATTGGAGGTTAGGGTTTCAGTATATAAATTTGGGGGAACACAATTCTGTTCATAACAATCCATTTATAGGAAAGGTCCAGAATATGCAATGGCATAGAAACAGAAGGTGTGTTAGTGGTTTCCAGGGCCTGGGTAGAAGGAGAAATGGGGAGTGAATGCTAATGGATACTTGGTCTCTTCTTGGAGATGAAGATGTTCTGGAATAACATAATGGTGATATCTGTCTAACTCTGTGAATATAATAAATATTATAATTGTGCACTGTCATTAGTGAATTTTATGGTACGCAAATTATATTTCAACAAAGCTGTTTAAATGTAATCTCCACATGGTCAAAGCCCATCTGGAGATAGAAACCACATCAGTTATTTTAACAAAGAGAATTCAATAAGTACTAAAGAACTGAAAAGACAAAAAGAAAAGTCCAAGGTATCACAGAAATAGCAAGTGCCACTCTTTGGGCTGGTGGAACAAAGGGAAGGGGCTAGAATTATGAAAAGTTAGCAGCTTGGAGACAAAACTCAGACCTCCAAGAAGAGGGACTATCTGGTTGATCCTAGGGTCTTTGGATGTAGGGAACAGATTCTGTGATAGTTAGAAAAACTACAAAAGGAATTCAAGTGTTGCTGATGGAAGAAACTACCTCTGTTGGAGTGAAGATGCATTGTCTCTGTCAGAAACAGGAAACAAACAGAAAGCCATCAGGGAGCAGTGATGTACCCTGCCTCCTCCTCTTCCCTCTAGCTTCCTTCTAGAGTTCCCTATTGGTGGATCTTAACAGTGAGCAGCTCACTGAAGAGAAATGTGGTTTGCATCAAAAAGCTGATTATCCAAGAGTGGGTTTGAAACTCAGAGATGTTGGTAACCTAGTGACATACAAAATAGGGGCTTAGCATCAACTAGAGAATCCCTATCAAATTTGCTAACCCTATTGATTATAAGGTCAAAGAAAGGGTTCATATTGGATCAGTGATGGCCAAAACTTAGTCCACCTCCAATTCATAACTATTGGTGATGAAGTTTTCAGTCAGTTTGAAGTATTTCTGACTCTCATCAGACTCCAGAGTGTTCCTTGCCAGATAGTCAGTACTCTGGGTCCCCTTACTAAACTGGTAACCCAGACACTTGTCTACTTGGGCTACTTTCTACCTCAGCAGGCTGGGAGATGGCCAGACATGCATGGAAGGCTTGAAAACTGTAATCCCTTTTTACTAAAAAATGTTACAGATTAAGTAAAATGGCTTTAAGATACTTGTTTGCACAATAACAGTCTTATATAACTCTATTTTAGACTTTAATAAAACAAAATTCAGGACAAAGCTGAACTTTCAAGAATCACTTCTTATTACATCATATATGATACAAGCTACCAACATCTCTAAGAAAACTTGTACACTGAATACACTTACGTGTTTTTATGTTGTCATTTTCTGCGTTTATATTTTTAATGCATCCTTTTTGGAGGAAGAGAGAAAAAGTTTCTACCCAGGTTGTGAAGGATGAAGCTTCATTCCAATGTTATGTTCTTAATTTGGGGAGTTAAAATACCAAATGCTTTCTTGTTTATGAAAGGATGGTGAGCATAAATGGTAGGTTTTTTGGTTTATTTGTTTATCTTAATGTTATTTTGTGACAGTAAAAAGACAACTCTGTATCAAACCGTCTCTCTTACTTTTCCTTTAATTGGTCATTTGCAAACATGGCCAAGTGTGTGGGTTCTGGTGGCCAAATTCCAAGTGATTTGTTCACTTTTCCTTCTCTCAGATTACCCCCAATGTTTCTGAAGGACAAACAGGAAGTACCCTCCCTCCCTTCCTCCCTCCCTCCCTCAGTCCCTCTCTTTCTTTTTCTTCTTTTCCTTCCTTTCTTCCATCCGTCCTTCATTCCTTCCTTTCTTCCTCCTTCTTTTGTTCGTTCCTTCCTTCCTTCTTCCTCCCTCCCTCCCTCTCTCCCTCCCTTCCTGCCTACCTTCCTGCCTTCCTGCCTTCCTGCCTTTCTTCCTTGAATCTATTTATTTATGAGAGAGAGAGAGAGAGAGAGCACGCGCACGCACGAGCATAAGCAGGGGGAGGGGCAGAAGGAGTGGGGGAGAGAGAAACCTAAGTAGACTCCCCAGGAGGAACCTGATGGAGGGCTCAATCTCTTAACACTGAGATTATGACCTGAGCTAAAACCAAGAGTCCAAGGGTTAACCAACTGAGACACCTAGGTACTCCTGTATTTCTTGAGTATCTGTTTGGGGCCCGTGCGTCATGTATGACAGTGTGTAGCCACTCTAATAAGTTCAAGTGGCTAGGGGATCTGGGAAGCATTTTGTACTGTAGGCTTGGTTCACAGTTTTTTTTTTTTTAATTATTTTAAAATTTTTATTTATATATTATATATAAGTATATATATATATTATTTATAATTAATTTTCAATTATTCCCCAGTTCTACTCCTTGTTTTTGCTGTCTTCCCTATATTGTCTTCTTACTGTTTTCTTTCTTTTTTCTTTGAAGGACTCCAGAATATCAGGAAAGCAAGTCTCACTCTTTCACAGTGGTAAGCTTATCACTGCAGGTTAGATTTCTTGTATAACTGCATCACTATTGGACTTCTGAGTGTCAATGCTTATTATACTCTAAGTACAAAGCATTTATACTTAAAGTTTTCATTTTGAACATTAATATAAAAAGTAATTTTTCATATTCAAAATCAAAGCTATCAAAATATGACAGTGTTACAGTTTTCAGACCTCTACTCAACTTCACATTCATTTGATAACCAATTAGATCTATTAACTAGGATTTTGATCTGTAGCTCAAAATCTAATTTGAGAACTCGTGTGCTAATAGACCTACCCTGAGGGTTTGCATATAAAATTGAACTTGATTTGTGTCTTCCTCTTCCTCATCAGCCCAAATTCTTAAGTCACTGGGCTGCTGCATTTTGCATCCGTGGAAGCTTCTGGGTGATTAGCCAAAGGAGATATAAGCAAAGCCCCCCAAGTAATGAATCTGGAGGTCACCAGATATGGAAAACTAAGGCTAAAGTCTATAGAAATGAGACAAGGTTATAACATGATAGTGAAACACAGATATATTTTCGGCCATTGATGCCACTTAAAAATCCAGTAGCATCTGGTGACTGAAGCACTTATTTGGTCTGTCAGCCCCAGAGGTAAAGAAAAAATCTTTTCTTTTAGTTAGGGTGCCTGAATGCATAGACCCCACTGCCTGCCTAGCTATCTCTGGCAGTCCATCACCTGAGATACTAAGGAAGGTGGATTTATTAAGCTTTTCTACAAAATTAGCACAAAGGAAGTGATCAACTTGTATGCATTACTTATCCATTTCTTTTTTAGACCTAAAATATATACTAGATTTAAATATAGCTTCCTTTTCATGGGGGCAACAATTACTACAGAGGCAAAGTAAATGATTGCTTCTTAAGGGATGGTTTATCTTCTACACATTAAGAATAATGTCATATCTATTTTGTTATAGCAGTGTTAAATTTCTGAGCATTTCCCATGGTAAATAATGCCAAATGGGGCAAGTTATTAGGCTTGCATGTGTCATGCTGCTAGTTATCTATCATTTTGAACTTTTTGGAAGAAAATCTGTGATATTAAGTAACCAATGAGAAGAGCATAGCTTTACCTTTTTCAACAACAAAGGTGTCTGTGGCTCATTGCACTGACTTAAGGATTACCAATAAAAGTAATACATTGCTCATTATAGTCATCTCAGTCTTTAAGTGAGATACATCATCCAACACTAAGAGGGGTATCAGCCACTGCGAGATCAAGTGCTAAATGTTTTCAGAGATTTAAAATATAAATGCTGTTTGGTATTTGACATGTTTATTTTAAGTATGAACCATAACAAATGAGTTCAGGGACTAGATGATCTCTAACAATGTTTCCAAACCTTCCATTTTATGCATTTATGTGGCACCACTAATACACATTTTTATGTATCTCTGATGTTAAGTTATCTTGTTAAGACTATGACTGTTTGTAAAGCATGTGATTGACCCAGAGAGGTCATATCAGTTGTTTTAAATAAACCACCCAGCAACCCAAATTTATATGTTGTTGGTAAATTTGCCAGGAAGACAATTTCACTTGTTTAGATTATGTCATAAGCCCTGACTTTCTTCATCCGCAGCTTATTACAAAATATAACCTACAGTCATTCGTATGTGGTGCCAGGATCAGTGAATATTTCGTGCAGACTAATACTCCTGACCTCTCTGCTAGACTTTGGAAATCAATGTTCATTTCACACTGCACCCCCTCCCCACCTTCCCTAATACTGCTCAACAAATACCAATGCCAGGAGAGATGACCCCTTTTAATTCCTTAATATAGGCCACAGTTCTCTTTGATCTATAGAAGACTGGTAGTCTATTTATAAAATATGTATCTGCAAGATGCAGTTTATGAGAAACTTGGCTTTGGGGACACATTAATTCTAACTGCAGATGCAACTTTCATGTTTTATAATATAACCCTGACAGCTGTAATTTCAGATTAAAGATTTTTCATTCACATTCCCACCCTGATTGTTCTACATGGTCCTTATATTACCTTATTGTCAATAGCAAGTGTTCACTCTATTGGGAGGCATTTAATAACCAGCTGCCATTTAAAGTGTGGACAGAACATTTGTCTCAGCCAGGCCATCTCAAGTAGAGTTCCCTAGCATAGGGAGCTGGGACCTCTTCAAGAGAAACAACAGCTGGCCTTCACTATTGTCCTGACTTTTCCTTTTTTGTGGTGGCTAGTTAAAATAAACATGGACACTCTTGGTGAATTTCTGAATGCATTTGTGAGTTTGTTATTTTAGTAACCAAATCGTTTACTCCATCAGTCCCTCATCCTCAAACCTTTATCCCAGCCTGACCCCCATTTACTTTATGGGTCAGACTTTCTTTCTTTTCTGAGTTCTATAAATATATATTCTTCTTTAATTCACTTGTATTGGTCACTAAGACCTGAGCAATGTGAAGATTGCAAGTTAAGTGGCTATCATCTGCTTTGGGGGAGGCTAACATAGCTGTTTGTACAGATTATATTTGCAAATGATAAGGTTGTAATTAAAATAATATTAATTATAATAATAGGGCAATCTTCCAGAGACATTTAAAAGCCCAGTTTGTCTATAAAATCTTTGAGGGCTATGGTTGATGTATGAAAATGCATTCATGATTGGTAATGTTTTTATTTAGTGTCTACCTTTACATTTCCTTAACTTGACAGCTGGGGGTGAACTTCCACAGCCGGCAGTGGTAGAAGGAAATAAAAAGGAAAAGTAAAGGGAAGCTTAAAAAAATGGACTCTTTCATGGCTAATTAAACCGGAACACAAATCAATCATTGGAAATAAGTGATGAATTTTTTATGACTGTAAGATGACTGTACCCTGTAGTGTTTGCTATACACCGAAATTACAATTCCCATCAGCTTATAGGGTAATCGTTTACCTAAAGCTTTACCTTATTGATCCAGAACTCTCAGGAAAGGGGTGGATAGGTGGTGGTCTAAATAAGTGTGGGGAGTAAAAAATGTATGAGCTAAGAAACTTTGGAACCTCTACCTTAATTTACCCTATAGATTAAGACTTTTTTTTTTTTCTCATTGCATTTCAACTAATAGGAACATACCTCCGTCCTAATTCCTCAGGCAAATGTAATAATGGTAAGTAGGAGAGGAGGGGGATAGACTTTGCAGAAGCCAAATGGTTAGCTTGAGTGGCCAATTTTCCAGTGATTATGTCACATTTACCTGTTCCCCACCAAGATGGGTGTTTTAGGGTGTATCATCAAGTTATCTAGAAATGGTTGCAATGTTAGAATCATACTACCAACTTAAAACGTTAAATCAAGGTTGAGATTCTTTTTTCTGATTATTTTATAGTATTTGGATTCTCAACTACTTCTATGTATAATTTGTTTTCTGGGTGGACTATAATAATGATTTTTTTTCCTTGAGTGTCAGGCAAACTTTTCACATAATGACAGGGTTCTTCTTTCTACAAATGTCGCATGCATATCATGAAGGATCATTTAAGCCTCTAAAGTGGCTGCTGATTTTTGCACTGAGAGAATATGATAGCACATAATATTTCCAAAATAAATTATGGTGAATTTATAAATATGTGCTATGGTGAGTGCTGTGAATTGTGTAAGACTGATGAATCACAGACCTGTACCCCTGAAGCAAATAATACATTACATGTTAATAAAAAAGAAAGAAAGAAAGAAAATTGCTGACCTAAATGTTCCCTCTTGCCAATGTGGGCTTCGCAGCCTGGCTCCTACAGGTAATTTTCCTTCTCTAGAGATAATGCTATCCCTAAGCTGTTGAACTCTCAACGCTATGAGATACTCAGGGCTCTGATCTGGCTTGGTGACCTTGGCGGCAGGGCTGCCTGGGCTGCTTCTAGCTGTCTTAACAGAATTCATATATTATCACTCCCAGAATGAAAAAGCATCATCGGGATCTTGGCCCAGCTCTCCTATGTGTCATCATCTGAGGGCAGCAGTAAAGAATTAGGCCAGCTGTGCCCACTAGAAGAGCCTGTGGCCTGAAACATCTGCATTTCAAATACAGCTCTAGATGAATAATAAATTGAGATGTCTCTGCCTTAAATTGGAAAAGAGGTCCCATGACTAATCATGCCTATAAATGTGCTGGTACTAGAGTTTAGAAAAAAAAAAAAATGATGGCATCTTCATTTTCTGCCTCTGCTTGTCTGCAGATGGTTAAATGCAATGGTGACAACAGTGATTTTAAGAAAGGCCATTGATATCTACCTTTGATTTTTTCCTTGTTTTATTAAAAAGAGAAAAATAAAACAAGTAGTAATTTAACAATAGAAAGGAGAGAGGGTGCCCCATGGAAAAATCCTATATAACGGCTGACAGAAAACATCTCAATGAAATAAAAAATTCAGAGGGGCCACGCCTCTGAGTGGAGTTATATTTACTATAAACAAAGCATGGAGACCTCTGGAGGCTAATGGAGTTGTTGATTGGTATTTACTCATCCCAACAGGATCTGGTTTCTGATAATCTGGGACTCCTGTGTATTGATGAGTGTAGGCTGCTGGTGAACTCGCAGAGCCCACTTCAAGGTAAGGGAGAGGGGCTTGTTAGTGCTTTGTGGCTAGGTTGAGCTGAAAGACTGTTTATTTAGAATTCCTCCCAAGTCCTCCAGGACTCCTAGCAAAGGCTGCAGAAGTCAAATTCCCCAAAGCCCTGTGTATCTTTGTAGAAGTATCCGGTTGGTGAAAGACTAAAAAGAAATCTACAACATTCTTTAAAGGAGCCCCGGGCATTTTACCTGATATTTGCCGTTTTATTATTATTTTTTTCTATACAGTGACTTCTGGTGGAGCATTAATTTAAACATTAGCTATTTCAAGTTGAATATGGATAACATTTGCTGTAATAGTAAAGTTTTCAGAAAGAAAATGAAAGGTAATCCATGCTTTTAATGATGTTAGTATTCTTTGCTTTCATGGGCACCTTAGATTTAAGGTTTTGTATTTTCCTCAAGTTCATTGGGATATAATTGACATGTAACACTGTATTAGTTTATACCTATAGTTAGAAATTGTGCAACATAATGAATTGATACATATATATTATATGTTGGGAAATAACATCCACAGTAAGTTTAGGTAATGTCCATTAGCTCATACAGTTACAATAATTTTCTTCCAATGAAAAGTTTTAAGGTGTAGCTTCTTAACAACCTTCAAATATACAAGACAGTATTGTTAAGTACAGTCACCATACTGTACGTTCCCTCTGCAGGACTTACGTGTCCTGTAACTGAAACTTTGTACGTTTTGATGGCCTTCGCTCATTTCCCCCATCTCCTACCACACACCGTTGGCAACCACCAGTGTGTTTGGTTTCCGAGTTCGTTGTTTGTTTGTTTGTTTATGATTCTACATATAAAACTTCCAAAGTTTTAGTTTTAAGCACATGCCAAGGCTATTTTGACAAATTCTCCCATAGCAAATGGAGTCTACTTGAGTGTAACTGAGCTTTCATGAAAAAGCTTATTCTCTGTGATTTCCAGCCCAGTGTTCTAACCATGGTGGTCGTTTTGGGTAAGACATGCAACTCTGGATGCTTAATCCAATGATTCTAACTGTGTGGAGTGACAACTACTGATTATGGGATTTTGATCTTAGAAACATAAAGACAGTGCATGCAGTAATGGTATTGTATAAACTCGGTGGCACTATAATCAGAGTGAGCAACAATACTTAGTAGCTACTTGATCTTGTCAGAATCATTTCTTTTCAAACTTCAACTGAATTATGAGCATTCTGCTTCTCCATTAAAAGAAATAAGACACTGACTTTCCATTTATTAAATTAAGCTTTGCTGCGGATCACATTTTGATTAAAATGCAAAAGTTGAAAAACACACTGATTTGTCATAATTTCAGTAGATTTGTTGTATGCATTTTAATTTTGCCGTGGTTTGGAGACTGTCTCAAATTCCTTATCATTTTGATTTTATGTTTTAGTCATTTATCATTAAGACCCTTAGTAAATTTTACTTTAGTATTTCTAATTCCAGAATATCTGTTTTTAAAAAACATTATGGCTTAAAAGATGATGGTACATAAGCAGTGTGAAAATATAGCAGGTCTCTCAATTTGTTCCTAATTCTTCATCCCAGAATGGTCTTTTATGATATTCAAATACACATATCAGCATTCTCTCTTAGACTATGGTGCTTTTTTAGCATTGACAGAAATGAACAAAGACAAAGCAGTCATTTAAAGAAGCAAATTACTGATCATATAGGAATTTGTAAATCTTATATCTATTAATCTACCAAGAAATGTTTATTGAGTATCTACCATATACCTAATACAGTGAAAGAACTGGGCAAGGTATAGAACAATATAGAATATTCCTAGTTCCCTCAAGGGGATTATAATCACACGAGGTAGCTGCGGCACATAGGAAACACTTGGATAACTCAGAGATGCATGTGAATGTGTGCTGGTCTATCCAGTAGACCTGGTGGGAATTTGGTAAGGAGCATGGGCTAATGAAGGAGGAGCTGTTTGGAAGAAGTACAGCTCGGAATGCACCTTAAAGGAAGGTAGGTACCTGAAATTAGGTAGAGAAGAGAGACAGGAAAAGTAGGGCATCACGCATGGTATGTGTTCAGAAGCCAGTAAGAGAATTCACCTGGAAGGGAGTTCATTCTAAGGAAACACATTTGAGTAGCCAGAGGAATTGAAATCCAGGAACAGACTTTTGATTCCATGTGGTAGCCGAGAGGGAGCCATTGGTGGCTTTGGGACAGAGAAGGGAAATTCCATAAAATATGCAAAATAATTGAATAAAGAAAAATCTGGGGCCAGTGAGCTGGAGGGCTTAAGTAAGGCTGGGTGATGGAAACTGAGAGAAAAATACTGGTATTACTTTTCCATTTAAATATGAGTTTTGGGATGCCTAGATGGCTCAGTTGGTTAAGCGGCTGCCTTCGGCTCAGGTCATGATCCCAGTCTCCATGGGATCGAGTCCCACATCTGGCTCCTTGCTTGGCAGGGAGCCTGCTTCTCTCTCTGCCTCTGCCTGCCTCTCTGCCTGCCTCTCTGCCTGCCTGTGCTCACTCGCTCTCTCTTTGACAAATAAATAAATAAATAATCTTTAAAATAATAATAATAATAAATAGGAGTTTTAAGTATGTTGTATATTCATTTTAAAGAACTGCAATTTGTTATGTTTTGCTCTTTTATAGCTTTTTTTTCCTGCAAAGGTTTTCTAATAATTTCCCAAAGCTACGTTAATACTTTTCTTTTAAAATGTTTTTGTATATGGGGTGCTTATGTAGCTCAGTCAGTTAAGCATCTGCCTTAGGCTCAGGTCATGATCCCAGGGTTCTGGAATGGAACCCCACATTGGCTTTGGGTTCCCTGTTTAGCAGCGAGTCTGCTTCTCCCTCTCCCTTTGGCCCTACCCCAGTAATGCTCTCTCCTCTCTCTCTCTCAAATAAATAAATAAAATCTTCAAAAAGATTTTTATATTTATGTTTCAAGAATGATGTGCATATGCTGAAGAGCTTTTTAAAATTTTTGAGTTAGCAAAAGAAGAAAATTGAACTCAAGCAGAAGTTTACTGTATTTTGAAATCATTGCCGTTAATATTGTAGCACACAACTTTTTCGTTACCTCTATACTAATATTTTTGTTGTTACAAAACAACATTATAATATGTGTGTGTGTATGTGTGTGTGTACACAGATATTTGTATAGATACTTACATAAACCCACAAAGCACAGAGTAGGAAGAGATTTTCCAAGCTGTAGGAGGGAACATTTGAGCTGGACTTTAAAGAATAGGGGTAGGGGGTTGCTTCAAAGAAGAGAAATTTCATGAACTGAACCAGAGTTGTTCATTCATGTTCTAACAATGGGAAATTTTGATTTTAGGGATACTAGGAAATATATGAGGTAAGAAATGAGCTAGGACAGTGGTTTGGGGCTAGGTAGTGGGGAGTGTGAAATGCAGGCCAAGGAATTTATACCTGATTCAAACAAGGTTTTTAAAAACAGACCTCAATGGACTAAAGGTCTCTCTAGTAGAGTGATGACAGTTTACTGGTTGAAGTGGAAAGAAGACTATTTAGATCTAGGGAGGCAGAATGGAAGGCAGCTACAGTTTTCAAGGTCTCATTGGGTGGGGTGAATGATCATGGATGATGGAGAGATACAAACACACTCTCAAGGTAGAAGATTCCGGCAGATACTGAGTTTAACTCGTTATTCTTATACACACAATACTCCAAATCCCTGCTGGTCTCATTGTCTACTTGGCAATACACTTTTCTACTCTCTTTTCACTTCCATCAGTAGTAACCACTCACATCACAGGATCAGTAGATAATCACACCTTCAAGAGAATGTCATTTCCACGAAACTCCTAGGTAAGCCTAATTTTCCTCCTAATGAAGGGTGAAGAAACAATGTCCTTATATTAAAATAAGCCCCTGTATTTTGAAAAGAAACTTTTCATAATGTAGTTCTCAGTTTTACTTCTCTGGAAGGACTGGAGCCAAAGATAAAAATTAACAATGATCACAAAGGCAGTGCGGGAATAGACTAAGGAACTCCTGAGTCTGCAATTAGTCGTAATGGAAGATCCAAGACTGTCTTTGAAACTTGGACTGGAATAATGAGATGGAACAAACTGGGTTAGATGTTCAACACCTCTCAAGCCGCAAAGCAAATTGAATATAAAACATGGAAATGGAACAACTAAAGAACAAATTGTTATAATAGTAAAGGTCAAAATAGTTCATTTTTATACAATTAACATACCCTTGCCTTGCATATTATTTTAATAAACAGATTCCTTTCTCATCAAGCATTTATATCAAGCATTAACTCCTTCTGGTAGCCTAATGACTATTAAATTAGAATATCCTCTATGAGAAAACATTTTTAAAGCTTTTCTCCCCTGCCATTTTTTATCTTGGGATAAGAACTGCTCATTTTCTGCTCACGTTAATCTTTTTCTTATTTTGTAACATAAAAGTTAATTGTTATTGGGTATTTATTATGTGACATGCAGCTGCAAAGTATTTATGGGGCATAATCTTGTTTACACTTAACACCATGGAACTTTTCTTTGAGGAAAACTTTGCCTTTCTGCTATTGCTATTAACAATAGAGTACAAAAGTGAAGAGTTATGGTATGGATAGCTCTGAAATCTTGTTTTGATGTGGACATCCTCTTGTATCTACCTAACCTTTCTGTATCTGGATGTGGAGGTTATGATAATTTCTACTGAATTCTAAGGGATGCATTCAGAACATCCCTAAGGGTGTTTAAAAGTTCACTGCAGGTTTGTGTTAGCATTGTGTTAGCATTGTTGGTTATTATAATTATAATGACATTTCTTTCTGTCTTAGTAATGAGAAAGTTTGAAATATGTGATTCTTTTGTCGATATAAACAGGCAACATAATGCAACTTATGTAATACAGTTGGCTCTTTTTTTTTTTTAAGATTTTATTTATTTATTTGACAGAGAGAAATTACAAGTACACTGAGAGGCAGGCAGAGAGAGAGAGAGAAGGAAGCAGGCTCCCTGCTGAGCAGACAGCCCGATGTGGGACTCAATCCCAGGACCCTGAGATCATGACCTGAGCCGAAGGCAGCGGCTTAACCCACTGAGCCACCCAGGCGCCCACAGTTGGCTCTTAAAAACAAGATTTTACCCAAACCTAAATAAATACTTTGGTATCTGAGCAATGGAGTGATTAAAAACTATCTTCCTCTGCCTCCTACAGCTGACTTTCCTTTCCCATGAAAGTTTTCCCTCTTCCCTGCAGAAAATTTGGCTGTAAAAGATGTGTGTGCAAATGTCCACAGGTGTTGAGCCTGTAGCATGTCAGGCATGCAAATGAACAGCACAGGAGCTTAGCAAACTATATATGCATCTGCAAATAATTGCCCATGGTTACTGAAATTGGGCCAGCAGGTTTTTGGAAGCCCCCTTACGTATGCTACTCTTAACTTGTTCCAGATTTCCTAAGTTGCGCTTGCAATTTCTAAAGGTACAGCCATCAATAAGCCCACCTTTTCCCTGTAGAATGTTACATAACCCGGCCCCTGAAAATCATAACTTAAAACCTCTGTAGAATAACATTTTAGTATATGCTTTTAGTTTAAAATATAAGAAAAAAAACTTGAGAAGAAATGTTTGTGACTTTTGCAAAACAGGACATTAAGACACAATTCATTCTGTACTTCAACTCCCCCTGAAGAAAGACCGCATGATGAAGTTTCTGTTAGAATTTAGCAACCACAGAAAACGTTTGCCTTAAACACACACACACACACACACACACACACACACACACACATCAATCTTTCAGTTCAAGTCAGTATAAAATTATACAGCTACATAATAGGCTAATGTGTTCCTTAGGAAAAATGATAGTAACATGCTTTCATGGGAACTATAGTATTCATATTTCTCTCTAAGAGCTCACTCAGAATTATAAAAGATGGTATGCTCATTGCCCTCTTCCCCGTTCCCAGGGTTACTTTATTTTCTCTTATATCCCCGCTAGTCTCCTTCATTCCAGTCTTGTTCCCTTTAAAGCCATCCAAAAAAATATTATCAGAGTTTCTCTATAATGAAAATCTTAGCATCTGTCTCACTTGCTTCTGAGCCATAAATGACTCCCCAAGGATAGTTCATAAAATAAAGTGTTGTTGGGTGATTTGTGGCTTTTGTATCAAGAAAGGTATTCTCGGGACGCCTGGGTGGCTCAGTTGGTTAAGCAGCTGCCTTTGGCTCAGGTCATGATCCCAGCGTCCTGGGATCGAGTCCCACATCGGGCTCCTTGCTCAGCAGGGAGCCTGCTTCTCCCTCTGCCTCTGCCTGCCATTCTGTCTGCCTGTGCTCGCTCTCTCCCCTCTCTCTCTCTGATAAATAAATAAAATCTTAAAAAAAAAAAAAGAAAGGTATTCTCTATTTAAATATTTTGGGAAGTTTCTTGGAGTTAAATGGACTTCTTCATTGCAAGGCTACTCAGAGCCTTTCGTATTCCAAGTTTCACTGGGAGCTATTAAGAGAACTATAGGAAAATCTGCATTATTTTCCAGACATATGTATCTACATGGCTATTTCTTTTTTAAAAAAACATTTTATTTATTTATTTGACAGAGATACCAAGTAGGCAGAGAGGCAGGCAGAGAGAGAGAGAGCAAAGCAGGTTCCCTGCTAAGCAGAGAACCTGAGCTGAAGGCAGAGGCTTAACCCACTGAGCCACCCAGGCATCCCTCTACAGATCTATTTTTCATGGTCATCCCAATCTACTTCACCAGCCTTATCTTGGCCCACATGTATGATGGAGTTATGCTGGAGTACTTTGTATTCCTGGGCCATAGCATGTGTTTCCTCATCTCACTGTGAGTTTCTGCTGTTCCTTCTACCTGTGAAGACACTTCCTCTTTTCTGTAAATTCATGAATCTATAGATTCATTCTTCAAAATCCAGTTCAGATTTAGTCATTTTTATAAAGACTTTCTCTAAGGCAGAACATTCCCTTCCTCATGGACTGATTTAACATTTTCTTAAATGTTTATTATTGAACTTCTCACTGTGGGTTATTTATTTATTTTCTCATGTAAATCTTTTATTTTCATAAAGAAACCATACTGATAATTTAGAATTCCAATTAAATTTAAAGGTGAATATAGTAACTAATTACTACAGATGGTTCCCTCTTCAGGGAACCATGATTACAAGATTTCATGGGTTGAGTACTCTCTTCCTCTTGAATGTGGGTTGGTTCTGTCACTTGGCTTGTGATCACTAGAAAAGACCCTGTAGAAAAGACACTGCATGACTTCCAAGGCTAGGTCATAAGAAGACTTGCATTTTCAAATGGATCTTGTGGAATACTTGTTCTGAGGGAAGCCAGCCACCACATAAGAAGGTTGACTGCCCTAAGACCACTATGCTGCAGGGAAGCCCACACTGGTTATGGGAAGAGATAAGAGGATGAGCAAGAGAGCGAGGCCTAGCTGGTACACTGCTCTTCCAGGCATTCCAGATAAGGTACTAGACATGTGAAAGAAGTTATCTCATGTATCTAGTCCAGCCATTATCTGACTTCAACTGGAAACCCACATGACAATTGTCTAGTTGGTTTTAGTCAACTCGGAAGTGGAGACACAAACACACAGACACACACACACACGTGTGTGGCATTTACTTCAGGACCAGTTGGGAATGGAAGCTGAAAAGACCATAAGGATATAACTAGTAAAGGCCTTGTTAAAAATGCCTGACTTAGTTGTGCATCTTCAGATTTGGAAACAAGAAATATGAACAAAAGAAAAAAAAAAAAAACCTGTCAAGTTTGCAAGTAACATCTAGAGAAAGTATTGCTGATAGTGTTACTTGTTAGATTCAGAAATAAAAATATTTGTCATTTCCAGTTTCTCCATTAAGCAGAAGACCCTCAAAAGAAGAAATGGCTCCAAGTGAAGCATGAAAACTAGGGTGTTATGAGGGAAGCATTGTCTCTAGGTAAATATTTTAAGATTCTTTGGTAAGACCTCAAAAATATTTATAGTGTGCTTGGTGAACCCTCTCAGGGAGACCATGGGTTGGGTTGGCAAAATTTCCTGTGAAGGGCCAGATATTAAATAGTATAGGTTTTGCTGAGTACATAAAATCTATGTCCTATACCCTTTGTTTGTTTGTTTATTGTGGCATAATACACATAACATAAAACTTACCACTAGTGACATTTAACACACAGTGTTGTGTGACCATCGCCACTATCAGATTGCCAATTTTTTTTATCACTCCAAAAGGAAAACCCATACTTTTTACTCAACCACTCAGTAGTCCCTACTCCTCCCTGTCTCTGACAACACTTTCTGACTATTTTCTGACTCCATGGATTTTCCTTTTCTCAGTATTTTATATAAATGGAATCATACAACATGTGGTCTTGTCTGTCTTCTTTTGCTGAACATAACGCTTTCAAGGATCATCCCTGTTAAACTATATATCAGCATTTAATTCCTTTTTATGGTCAAGTAATAAATATTCCAATATGTGGAAATACCACACATTGTTTATTTTGTTTTTCATTCATTTTGTTTTTGTTTTTTTGTTTATTTTGTTTATTCATTTTGTTTATTTTGTTTATTCATTCATCAATTTGTGGATATTTGATGACAATAGTCTCCTTATTGGCTATTGCGAATAATGCTGGTATAAGCAGTCATGTACACTTTCCCTCTACTTTTCAATTCTTTTGGATATATACCAAAGAGTAGAACTGCTGAGTCATACTGCATTTCTGTTTGATTTACTGAGGAGCTGTTAAATGGTTTCCCACAGTGGCTGCCCCATTTTTACACTCCTAACAGCAATGATGGGTTTTCCAATTTCTCCCACGTTTTGCCCAAATCATTATTCTCTGATTTAATTTTTTAAGTTTTTAAATTATAACCATCCTACAGTGTATAGAATGGTATCTCCCTGTGGCTTTGATTTGCATTTCCCTGATGACTAATGATGCACAGCTTTTTTTCATGTGCTTTTTGCCATTTACAGATCTCCTTTACTAAAGAGATAATTTAGTAAATTATGCTATTCAAGTCTTCTATCCATTTTAAACTAGGTTGTTTGTGGTTTTATTGTTGAGTTGTAAGAATTCTTTATATATTTTGAACATTAAACTCTTATCAGATATGTAATTTACAAATGTTTCCTCCCATTCTGTGTTTTTTAAAAATTTTAATCCAGTATAGTTAATAGAGAGTGTTATGTTAGTTTCAGATGTACAATATAGTGATTGAACAATTCTATATGTTACTCGTTGCTCAACATGGTAAGTGTACTCTTAATCTTCTTCACCTATTTCACCTAACCCCCCCCCACACCTCCCCTCTGGCAAACCTCTGGTTTGTTCTCTACAATTAAGAGTCTTTTGGTTTGACTTTTTCCTTTGTTTGTTTTATTCCTTAAATTCCAAATATGAGGGAAATCATACAGTATTTGTCTTCTTCTGACTCACTTATTTCACTTAGTGTTATACTTTCTATATCCATTCCTGTTGTTGCAAATGGTAAGATTACACCCCATCTTTATCCATTCATCTATCAAGGGACACTTGGATTGCTTCCATAACAATGGAATAAATAATGCTACAATAAACATAGGGATGCATATATCTTTCCAAATTAGTGTTATCATATTTTTTGGGGTAAATATCCAGCAGTGGAATTACTAGACCCTATCGTAATTTTATTTTCAATGTTTTGAGGAACCTCCATGCTGTTTCCACAGTGATTATACCAGTTTGCATTCCCACCAACAGTGCAGGAGAGTTCTTTTTATCCCCACACCCTTGATAATACTTGTTGTTTCTTGTGTTTTCTGTGGATTTTATTTTCACTCTATTGATAGTGTTCTTTGGTACATAAACATTTTAAATTTTAATGAAGTCTGATTTTTTTTTTCTCTTGTTCTTTTATCACTTGTCTTTGGTGTTGTATCTAAGACACCACTATCAAATCCAGTATCTGTAAGATTTATGCCTTTGTGTTTTTGCAAGAATTTTGTCATTTCAGCTCTTACTTTATATTTTTGATCCATTTTGAGTTAATTTTCATATATAGTATGGGGTAGCAATCCAACTTCACTCTTTTTTATGTGGCTGTCAAGTGTCTCAGCATCATTTATTGAAGAGATTGTCCTTTCCCCACTAAATGGTACTGGAATCCTTGTTGCAAATCAATTGTTCATAGATGTATGGGTTTATTTCTGGGCTCTCAATTCTATTCCATTGATCCATATGTCTATCCTTATGCCAGTACCATACTGCTTTGATTGCTATAGGTTTATACTAAGTTTGAATTTGGAAAGTGTTAGTATGATGATTAATTTCATGTATTAACTTAGATGGACCAAAGAATACCTAGATATCTGAATAAACATTATTCCTGGGTGTGTCTATGAGGTGTTCCTAGAAGAGATTAGCATTTGAACTGGTAAACTGAGTAAAGCAGATTGTCCTCCCCAATGTGGGTCAGGATTATACAATCCATTGAGGATTTGAAAAGAACAAAAGGGCAGAGGAAGGGAGACTCTCTGAGACTTCTCTGTCTCACTGTTCTGGGGCATTTGTCTTCTTAAACCTTGAGAATATATATAATATTATATACATATATAACATATTATATATACTTATAGATAATAAATGTTAGATATTATATATATTACATATATTCATATATATGTAATCTTCTACTGGTTTGGCTTTTCTGGAAAACCTTGGCTGTTTGGGATCTCTTATAACTTTAGAATCATTTTCCCATTTCTGCCAAAAAGGCTGATGGAATTTTGATTGTATTGAACTTTATTTATAGATCACTTTGGATAGTATTACCACTTCAGCAATATTATGTCTTCCAATCCATGAACAAAGGATGTCATTCCTGCCCATATACCCAAAGAAATCTTCTCCCACTTGCTAGTGATTCCTAGTAATTAGGATATTGGTAAGGCTAGACATCAAACTAAGAGGGCTTCTTGGTGGTTTTATCCTTTAACCATATCTGTTCTAAGAGACCCTTTTTTTTTTTAAGATTATATTTATTTATTTGACATACAGAGATCACAGGTAGGCAGAGAGGCAGGCAGGGGTTGGGGAGCAGGCTCCCCCCCAGGAGAGGGATTTTGACATGAGCCAAAGGCAGTGGCTTTAACCCACTGAGCCACCCAGGTGCCCTGAGACACTTCTTTTGATATAAAATTGCAAACAGAGGCTTTGCCACACATACAGGGTCCACCTTCAAGCTCAACATGCAGTCACCCACAAATTTGAAAGATGGCCCTCTAAAACCAAATGCTCCTTGATATCTTCACTGCAGCTCAAGGAGGAAACTATGCTTTATTAAAATAGAGTGTTATATATAGACTCCAGATTAAAATGTATCAGGATTACTAGGAAACATGAATACTCAAGCTGGGGGTTTAAATGATCCCTCTCTTAACTTTAATGGTTGGTTAAACTCTGGACTTGAGGAAGATTTTGGTCAACCATCAAAGGTTTTTATTTGGGCTTCTCTTTGGCTTAATAATAACAATATTATGTTGTTTGTTCCCACGTCTCTCTGCCTGGCGTCAAGATTCCTCCACTGCCATAACTTCAAGCTGACAGATGACCCTTTCTACTCAGGGAAACATGTTATTTACCTTGTATTTGACTGCCTCTGCCATTTGTAACCCTTACATAGAAATTCCCAACTGACCAATGTTGAACCATAGGTAGGGATATCTCTATGGCACTCATTCAGCAGGAAGAAGCTACTAGTGATGAGACCTTCCCCTAATACCAAAGATTTATTGTTGATCTGTCAGTGGGAGAATACAGAGACAGCTTTTAGGCAACATGCTTGAGTAATGAAAACTTGATCAGGGCAAAAGGGCCCACAGGCACCACCAGTTAAATGCAAACAGGCAATGCAAATAGGCTCATTAAGGACCCTCTCCCTCCACCCCTGCTGAAATAGTCATGGACCCTAACTGATAATCACAACCTGGCACATTTCCTAAAATTACCAAAAAAGGGAAAATTTCATATGTTACCATACTTCCTCACTCCACTCTATAACTGTGGCCCCTTATCACAGACTGTCTCTCCCTTGCTGTCCTGCCTGCCACTTCCTTGGGATATATTCAATAAATGTCTATTTCCTCTGTTCTGCTGTGGGTCAATTCTTTCACTGCACCATCCCCAACCCCACCACTGTCACCACTCTTAGATTGCCTCACATTTACTGCCCCTCCCATCTGATTGGGAAACCCCACAGTTCCACTTATTTGACTTTAATTTCTTTCAGGAATGTTTGGTAGTTCTCCATGCACTGTTTTTTGCTTGTTTGGTTAGTTTGCTTTTCCAATCCCTTAACAATTTTTAAACTATTATAAGCTTGTGGGTCTAACAAAAACAGGCTGTGGATTGGAGTTGGTCTGTGGGCCATAGCTTACTGCACTGTGGTAGACAAAACAACTTCTAAGAATCATAATGACATGCTTCTTAAACCTCTATGGTAGGAAATCAGGTTTCTAAGAACCTTAAGTATGTTTCTTCATTGTACCTTCACTCAGCCCAAGGAAAAGAACATCTTGGAGAGATTTTGGTTTTTTTATTTGTCTTCCACATTATAGTATAATTTTTTACACAGGAAGCCCATAGTGTTTTTGAAGGAATTATAATTGTTTGGACTAAAAGGAATGGATGCTATTCCAAAAAAAAAAAAAAAAAACAAAAACAAAAACCAAAAAAACAAAACACAAAACACAAAAGGAGGCTTTGTGGTTCTGATTGTTATTAGCAGGAAGCAGGCATAAAAAGTTACTCAGTTTTAAACATGGACCATTTCTTGTCAAAATGAAGGCTGTTGAGAAAGTGGAACCAAAAACCCAGAGAGTGTTATTAAAACCAGTGAGAACCATCTGAGGGTTTAGAAGTAGGTTCTGATCAGAGAACTGGCAACATTTCCTCAATTGTATTTCAGAATTGCAATAGACTACTTACTGTTATGTGATTGCCATTGCCCCACTCCTTTTTAAAATCAGTGTTAACTGCAGCCCCACTGGACTGTGTATCTACATTGTATGTTTGGTATGTCAGGAGGTGGGACAGATCACTTGTCCCTTTAGTTTGCAGGTCTTCATATTGAGAGAGGTACACACAAAAAGGGATTTGTGAATCTGATTTAGATGGAGTGAGCTTGGACTTTAAGCCTGATTCTGTAATGGGAGGAGAATTTTGGTGGCTTTGTGAGGAGTGTATGCACTTTGGAAGAATATATATGATTGTTGGGAAGGGTGGGAGAAATGTAAATGGTTTGTTGTCAGAGAGATGAAAGATGGCTACTAATTCTTTGTCACAGTTTCTCAAGAATCACTCTTCTTGTCCATTAAACCTGCCCATAAAACTAGCCCTAAGACTGGTAGTAGAATGATAGAACCCAGTCTCAGTGTGAAGGCTTAAAAAGACCTAGAAGCTTTAGTTTTCAGACTGTGGGGGAACAATAGATCTTCTTTATGTGAGAAGAGAGACCACATGAATAAGATGGCTTGATACTGTAGACAGAAGAGAGGTTCCATTGTCCTAGTGTCTAGCACCTCAGGTAAGCATCGCTGGTGACTCTAATCAAACTATAATTACATGAGAGACTCCAGAGAGACCAATGGAGAAAGGACCCAGTTGAGCCCAATCAATCTATAGAACCATAAGAGATTATAAAATAATTTTTTTCTTTAAGTCATTAAGTTTGGGGTTACATTGCTGTGCAGCAATAACCAAAACAACAACAACAACAAAACTAAGAAAATGTCTGTGCTTAAATAGGTGGGCAAAATGAATGCAACTACATAAGTGACATGAATGAAGCTACTCATTCTGGAAGAATAACTGCATGCACAATGTGGATATTAAAGCAAAGACATCCAGGAATAATTTCATACACATTACGATCTATACGGGATAACTAAAAGCAGATGAAGAGCAGATGTCTCAGTGAGGCTCATGTAACAACAGCTGTTTCTCTCATCCATATATTGCAGAACCAATAAGAGACTGGCTTACTTCTGGATGAACCAAAGGAAAACTCTTGATCATTAAGAAAAAATTTTCTCCTGAAGTTAACAATGAGTCTAAAAATAACTATTCTGTTGAAGAATATAGAATAGCACCAAAGCATCAAGAGGGAGATGAGTATATCAGGTAACATGTTTCTTTAATATCTATTACCCTTGTGTCTTAGAAGCCCAGCAGTAGAATAGATTCCACCGCCCATGGTTTTAGCCCCAAATCTTCCCCTTGACATTGACCAGAGTACAACAAGAAACACAACTCTTCCAATATGGCTGGTATTACCTGCTGGATTGTGAGTCAGATGACTTTCTAGGTGGTGGAAATCAGCATTTCCTCAGGTTAGCATATCTCTGGATCCATCTAGAAAGCGCCCCCACCCCCCGCTTTTTTCTTCTTTTTTTTGGTGATAATGGTTGTGATTTTGTACTTAGGGATTGCTTTTTTTCTCTGATTCCTCTGTCAACTAGATGCTCTATTTCCTGAAGCAGGCAATTTTTATTGAAGGATTAGAGCAAGTGGTGGAGACCCTGGAGGACTAGTCCATTCAGCAGAGTCTGTGCCTGAATGCATCTTTATGGCGATGCTGACTCTGACCATTTGCTTTAGTAGGTCTGTGGTAATTCCATCCCTGGCTCAGAAGTTTCTCTTTTTCATGACCACAGAAAACTATCAAGTGCTTAAACTGCTTTTGCATGTAGGCATTGTTGAAAGATATGGCAAAAGTAATGCCAACCCAGTAGATAACAGACTTGAGTTAATGTTTGAAATGAGTAATGGAAAGAAGAAGAAAAAATTGATCCAAGGGGTGCATGGCAGGGTTAGTTAGAAAAGCATGCAGCTCTTGATCTTGGGATCCCAAGATCGGGTATAGGGATTACTTAAATAAACTTTAAAAAATGATCTGAGAGTTGACTTCATTAGCATTTTAACATGATTGTGAATAGTTGCTTGTCTTTCCTGCTATACTGTGAGCTACTCAAGAAAACTCCATCTTAGTCAACTTTGGTCCCTGATATGTATCATAAAGAAATGGCAAGTGATCTTATTAAATTAGTTTAAAAGAGTAGTATATTGTAGTGGTTAAAAGCTTAACAGCATGGACTCTGGAATCAGACTGTCTAAGTTTAAATACCTACCCTACAAGTGGCAGCCATATGATCTTGGACCAGTTACTTAACATTTCAGGACCCTTTGTTTCTCCTCCTCTAAAATGAGAATTATGAACATATCTCCTGAGGTCTTTGTGAGAATTAAATGAATTAATGTATACAAAATGCTTAGAAAAATGGTTGGCCTGTAATAAGCACTATAAAAATGTTACCTATTATTGTTATTATTAACACTAAACAGATATGCTTAAAATCAGAACTTAACCCCAGATAAATAGACAGAAAACAATGCCACAAAGTCAAAGCAATAACAATCACTAAATTTAAACAATTTCCTTCTATATTGTTTCATTTAAGAGGCAGGCATTATTTTTCCTATCTGATATCTAAGGCAACAGTGGCTTAGAGAAGTTGAATCACTTTCAACATCACACAGTTAGTAAGTGACACATCCAAGGTTGTTACCAGTTAATTTTAAAATAGGTCCTCTTAACCTATATACTTCTTCATATACAAACATAAATAATATGGAAGTACAGAAAAGAAAATGACTCACCTTGCTGAATAGTCAGGAAGGTTTTGCAGAGAAAGCAAGGTTAAAAATCACTAAGGGGTGAAAAAATAATGATACTGTTATGCTGAAAATAAATAAATTAAAAAAAAAATCAACAAGGGGATCCGAAGAAAAAATGTTTCTGTTCAGTGTTTTCTTTTAGGACAGTTTCTTTCAATACCTGAAGGTGCTTTTGTGAGTAGAAGGAGGGGGAAACTATAATGTTTATTAATGATTCATATTTAAAAATTTAGCTTTACTTAAGCCTTTAAGTTCAATTTTACAAATCTTATGATTCTATTTTAAAATCTATATTTTGGGGGTCAAAGTAGAACAGTTATCTTTCAGAGATCTTTTTGATTGGAATTTTATTTATTCAAATTTAAAGCACTAAATTTCCCTTTTAAAAATCAGTCATATTTTCCAAATTTTGTTAATTAAATTACCTTAAACAGTTCAACTACATATATAAATTTTTTAAAATTTTATTTATTTATTTGTCAGAGAGAGAGAGAGTACAAGCAGGGGGAGCAGCAGAGGCAGAGGGAGACGTAGGCTCCCCACTGAGCAAGGAGCCTGATATGAGACTCAGTCCCAGGACTCTGGGATCATGACCTGAGATGAAGGTAGATGCTCAACTGACTGAGCCACCCAGGCATCCCTATAAATTTTTAAAAAGTGCATTTTGTATATTTTATTTCCTATATATTTTTTAAACACTTAAATACCTGATAAATTTATTGCTTTACCAAGGAAAAGTTTTCAAAACACTTAAATGACTGGTATTCTAATAAATAAAACTTAAAAACTAGTATTTTTGAAAATAGAATTTTTTTACCTCTGCTTTGTAAAATGTATACTCTTATCTATATAGATTAGAAAATTGATTCTTCTAATTACTGAGTTTTATTGGTGCATATCATATTAGCATGAGTTCTAAAGATACTGCGAATTTTTAAAGTATTGAAATGTAATTAAACAGGAAAACTAATCTGTATTGCACTTTTACTTTTGACTGATAGGAAATGTACTTTGGCATTGTTGGGAAGTCATCATTATGAAAATCATTTACATTGAGTTGGCTCAGCTCTTTTAAAAGGTATTGATGATATACTTTTAGATAAATAACTCACACTTTTGGATAAAACACCTTAGAATATATTGTACTTTAGATTTTCTAGACTTTCATTAAATGTATATGTCTTCCTAGATTTTTTGTAGCATGATCTTAATTGTTCCTTATCACTCAGGCAGCTAGGGAAGCAGTGTTACAAATGATGAGATTTGAGGGCTATGCTACCATTTTGTTTATACCATGTTAAATTATTTTTCTGTATGTTTACATGCACACAAACTTCTTTAGGTAGTCATGGGAAATCAAAAGTGCAAGTGTAGAGATGAATAGAATCAGGATTATTTTTACTATCTTTTTTTAAATTAATTTTTAAAATTTTTTATTAACATATAGTGTATTATTTGCCCCAGGGGTACAGTTCTGTGAATCATCAGTCTTGCACGTTTCACAGCACTCACCATAGCACAAACCTTCCCCAATGTCCATAACCCAACCACCCTCTCCCTACCCCCCATCCCCCCACGGCAATCCTCAGTTTGTTTTGTGAGATTAAGAGTCTCTTACGGTTTGTCTCCCTCCGGATCCCATCTTGTTTTATTTTATTTTTACTATCTTTAGAATGATATAAAAGACTGAAAATCAGTCATTAGTTTGAATAATTTTGGAGTGCTGAATTGCAAATAATTAAAAATTAATTCAACAAACCTAAGACGTGAACAGCAGAAACAAGACACAGAGGGAAAAAATAGGCTGTTAATGGTAGAAGCAAAATACACAGATTTCTGTGATGATTTTGCTAATGGAACTGTTCTGAACGAAGACAATGGAAAACAATAAAATTATCTGTAACTTTATTTTCTTTAAAGAAAGCAGACAAGTCTTTGGCATTGATGAAAAAGGGAAGGAGTTACGTTTAGAATACCAGATAACAGTTTGAAATCCAACAGTCACTAGACAGATGTAGGGCATTGAGCTATCTTACTTTAATGCCGGGGCCTGTGCTGCTTCTTACATCTTTGGCAGAAAATACTGTTGAAGTTTCTTTATATTTTTTATCGTCTTATTGTTCACTCAGCAGATCACAATATTATTTTTTTAATGTTTGCTTTTTCACAACAATATTATAAAGTTCATGTTTACCAGTAATTTGGTAACATACCTTCTCTCACCCAAGTAAGATATGGTGCTGGAGAAGGTTTACTTCGGGTGAAGCAAAATACACATGGTTTCCCCTACGGGCTAGAGCAACCCTGCTCAGGACCTATTACTTCTGGGTTATGCTGGGCACCTGACCCTTCTAGGAATTTCCTTTATGAGTGTGTCTCTGTTGGGAGAGAGGTACATTCCCTTTTTTGTTTCGCTTTGTCTTGTTTCTGAGCTCACTTCATAGATTCTGGAACCCTGATCTAATTCTTCCCTAGAGAAGGTCTGACCTTACCTAAATCAGAGGGGGAAAAGTGTTTTCCATGTTTTGAGCTCAGAGAAAATGATCACAGATCATCCTAACCCCCATTTCCTAAAGATCCTGCACTAGGACAGTGAAGATGGAAAAGGCACCACTAGACAGCAAAGTCTATGAGGGCAAGTGATTTGTTTTTCCTGTAGTCCCTTGAATAGTGTCAAATACAGTAGGTTTCAATATATATTTGTCAGATTGGCTAAGAAGTAAAAGAGAAAAGTCAAATCATATTATTTGTCAAACTCTGCTATTTATTGTTTCAGTTTCTTTTCCATAAAGTTTGAGGTCTTAATATATGGTCAAAATGGGTACAATTATTTTTATAAATATAAGATTATGTATATGGAAATATATAATACATATTTTGTTTATATTTCACTTTAGATTGTGGTTGTTCATTTTTATGTTAGTATTAGCATCATGAAAATATAATAGAGAATGAATGTTACAAAAATTGAGAACCAGGAATTCCAAGAACTAAACATTTTACGAATATTCTTTACCTGTGTTTTGAATATTTCTTAATTTGAAATTTAAGTTCAGATTGTTAAACTGCATATTAATTAACTACTGTTAATTAATTTGTCTATTTAAAAAGATGTTTAAATACAAATCAGATGCCTAACTACTTTTAACTTTTTAATTGCTCATATTTCTATAAAACATAAGAAAGAGTATTCGAAGAGAGAAAAAGGAGAAACTACCAATGCTAAACAAGATGGCAAAAAAAAAAAAATTCACTTTTCATTCAGGTTTCATACTAGTTTTGTTTTGATTTTATTTTTTATTTGACAGAGAGAGAGAGACAAAGCGAGAGAGGGATTGGAAGAGGGAGAAGCAGGCTTCCCACAGAGTAGGGAGCCTGAGGTAGAACTCGCTCTCTGGACCCTGGGATCATGACCTAAGATGAAAGCAGCAGTTTTACAGCTGAGCCAGCCAGGCATCTCTGGGTTTCCTACTAGTTTTTAACTTATATGTTTCATAAGATTTTCTGTGATACTTGAGCAGTTAAGAAGAGTGTAAATACATATGGGTATTTAACATATATATTCAATATCAATATTCAATTAAAAATATATATAAATGTTATACATAGATAAATATATGTGGTCTATTTGTTATTCAACACATTTAGGGAAAAAGGGGAGTAAAATGATTGCAGTGCTTATGACATTTATCATGAGAAATAGTTACATTTAACAAACACAGAGACATTTCTTCTTACTAAAAATATTCCTATTGTAGTCATGTAACATTAATTGTTACTGTTTATTTTTTACATTTTTTTCAGAAAATGAATAGCAAAAAAGGCAAAAAAAAACCACCCAAAATTGTTTTCTCTCTATATTCTGCAGTCTTTTAACCCCCGTAAAGCCAGTATGATAGTAAACAAAAGAATATTCCAAATATTTTCAGTTCATAGACCATGTTTCATAAGTAATATTATTGCATGTATAAAATAGCTAAAATATATGAGAATCAGCGAATTTCCTACACTCCTGTTGGAAGAACTGAACTCTGCCTTCCTGTCTTCCTCTGTTTCTCAACAACACAACATAGAGCTCATACTTGTTAGTAATCTCAGTGTACATAAGTGGTTTTGTATTTGGGCTATCACAATGCTCCTAAGAATGCACATGTTAGGGCGCCTGGGTGGCTCAGTGGGTTAAGCTGCTGCCTTCGGCTCAGGTCATGATCTCAGGGTCCTGGGATCGAGTCCCGCATCGGGCTCTCTGCTCAGCAGGGAGTCTGCTTCCCCCTCTCTCTCTGCCTGCCTCTCTGCCTACTTGTGATCTCTCTCTGTCAAATAAATAAATAAAATCTTAAAAAAAAAAGAAAGAATGCACATGTTACATGTACATGTATAATTTAGTATTTATCATTTCATGGAAGAGACTTCCCTCTGTCAGAGATAAAGTTCAGAGAAGAGGTCATGCAGAAGTGGTTTATACATTAATGATAGTCCTTTACCTTCTTCATTTAGTTTGTTCATAAAATTATTTAGGAAGGGTGGTGTAATGGACTCACTACTTAATTAATAGAACTATCTAAGTTATTCATGGTAGCTATGTCAGTCGGTCAAGGCAAGAAGAAATTACTCATCATTGAAAGGTAGTAAAAAGTTTTCAACTCTGGCATATGCGTTATTGAAGCCTATTAGAACTTGAAATTCAGGTTATTAGTATTAGTTTAATTCATTTGCTATACCTCTCTATTTAAATAAGCATAGACATAGGGCATACATTAAGTCTCTTGGTCAAATGGAAACCAGGAGCATAATTTGATCTATATATCACCCTTTTGAATTTGAAATTATAGCAATACAATGGAGCATAAAGAATAGAAACTTCTACTTTTTAAAATTATATAAACAGTGCAAATTGATAAGCCTAAAATTCATGATTTTATCAAGTTTCTCTTTTGAGAGCTTATGGCTGTGTCTTTCCCTTTTTTGGGTTGTTGTTAATTTGGATAAATGCAATATGCAAATAGCTTCAGTGTTACAGATAAAGATTATGGGCATGGAAAATAATAATGGGGAAAATAAAATCAACCTGAATTTTACTAAAACTTTATTGAAGAGTTTCAAAAAGATACCCTAGTATTCTCCAAACTCCATTAAGACAATGGAAGAGGACTCTGTGTGTATGTGCGTCTGTGTGTGTGATCTTGATATGCTCACAGTTGGTTGAAGATTGATTGGCAGTAACAGCTGCCACTAGTGTCAACAATCAAGTACAATGAAGTGTAGCAACCCCCCAACTGTTTTCCATTCAAATGAGTTATGAGTTCTCACCGTTCAGAATCACTCTCATTTAAAAAAAAAAATCATAAGTCGAGTTGTGAGAATTGGGGAATATCCACCTGGCAGGGAAATTTTCATGCTTAGAAAAAAAGTAGAAAAAAAAGATTACATTAGATCAATCAAAGTCACTAGAAAATGTTAAAGTGGGAAAAAAATCAGAGCAACAAGAAATAACAAAAAAGAAGTCCAGGGGAACCCATTAATGAGCATGAGTGTCAGTTTTTCTTGGTTCAAGGACTCTGCCACAATGGATTAGAACATGGAACACCATATCAGAAATGCGCAGAGGCAACTGCAGAGCAACAGGGGCCCTCTAGGCCCCCAACATCAAAGCCTAGTTGGAGAAAAAAATGCTTAGTTCCTTGTAGCTTAATCCAACATTACACACTTCTTTCAAACATCAAAAATGCTCCTCAGCCTTTGGATTGCTGGGCGTTCTTACTACTAATCCAGCCTTAATTATAAAAATGTTATACTCCCTCAGTTTCCTGTCCCCTGTACCACCAAATGCCTGTTTGGAAGGAGAGACATTGAGAGTAGGTGAAAAGAAATTAGGCAATACTATGTGGTAAAAGAGAATTGTTTCTTAATGGTCAAAGCTAGCTAGGATGTTCTAGGAGCATCTGCATGTAAAGATCCTTTTTACAGAAATATTAACTTGACTTCAAGTTATTCTTTTGCTCAGTAGGCAAACAAGATTTTTTCCCCCTTTCTTAACGCTCCCTAATATACTGAAAGTTATTCTTATTCTGAGATATCTCAAATAGTATTGGAGTCCCACAGATCACTCCAGGCTACTCATCTCAGAAGGTCAAGGCCACATATTTCTTTCAACCAGATTGTACCCACAAACATTGATTTGTGGTGTTTCTGTGCCCTCAGGTCTAAAAGCACATGCTGTTTATGCCCATGTACTTGAACTTGAATGATGCCAAGTCACAAAGTTACATAAATTACCTCAAAAGAAAAAAAAAACACAATAAATTATTCTAGGCAATTCCCATGAATATTCCTAAGTTTATGGCTTCCTACTCTTTTCCTATGATTAACATGATCTTCTTTCTCTTCCCAGAGCATCTCTCTAAATGCTTGCAGACAATTACCACAACTCTCTTCAACTGGGTCTTCTCGAGCCTGAACATGCCCATTGCTCACAGGTCTGTCTTATTTCCAAACCTTTTATCAGTTCACTTGCTTTCCTTTGAACTCACTCCAGTTTGTCTTTCTTTTCAAACATATGATATCCAAAACACAACACAATGCTCAAGTAGGCCTAGCTGGAGCAACTCAAAGCAGTAAATGTGGGCTCTTTCTTTTGGCATTCCGCTTAAAATCTCATTGCATTAAAGTCTTTGCCTTTATTGGTAATAGATTTTTTTTTAATCCTTCTAAGTTTATTGCCCACACTCAGTAACACCAGAGCCTTTGGCACTGTTAAAGTCCCTCTTATGTTAATGTGAACAGATTATTCCTTCATACCACTACTTTATAGATGATTTCAAGCAATTTTTCCAATGCAATAAAAGTCATTCTGTATTAATATTGCTCCTCAATGATATTTATAATCACTCTTACTTTCTTGTTGCTCATGAACATATTTAATATATTTTTTGGGGTTATCTTTTGGATTGTGTTTCCAAGTTATAGCACATCACTGAATTATACATTGGAGAAGACAGTGTATAATGATCATTTTCTTCCAACATAGAATTGGTCTATTAACAATTATTCTGCTGCCCAAACCAGGAACAATAGACTATCCATCTTTTAGTAGTTTCTTCTAATCCATATTTCTCTGGTTTCTCCATAAGAATGCCACCCCCTGCTTTTGAAAAGAGGACAGGTGTTAAGTGACAGCTGCGCTAGGTCTCCTTTGGCAGTCTCCCAGCAGTGAGGATCCTTCTCTGTCCCTCCTCCCCAGGCCCGATCCCCAATTTTCCTCACCTCCTTCACAGACCCCAGACATGTTACAGTTGGAATAGAAACGGATACAACCCAAATTGGGATATATAATGGTTAATTATCTATAAAGTCCTTTTATTTGTAAATTTACTAGAGACGGATGATGACTTTAGCATGTGCATTCTTCAAGGAAACTACGAAAAGAAATGGTTTAAGTAAACTACTAAGGGACTTTTGGGGGAAGGAGAAAATATATATGGTATAAGACATTCTCATAAATTATATCTGTGAGACATCTAAGAGACATTGATTCTTCACCAACACCTGAGAGTCCATTTAAACAGTGAGAAAATAAATCCATTTCTGAGCAGCAAAATGTGAATTTTTCCAGCAAGATTTCCTTTATAGGAAAAGATTGAGAACTTTATCAGTAATGTTCTGAGGTATAGTCCTGAGTGGTCAATTTTAAACACAAAAAATTACGTTGGAATCTTTTATTTTATCCAAAAAATTCATATAGATTTTGCATTTCATTCTATGGTATGCTTATTGTTGTCCTCAGAGAAAAGTTATACTTTGCATTCAATACCAGTTAAATTCTTACCCAGACTTTTAATTTTTTTTTTCTTTTGCCAAACATGTAAATCTAAGAAGATTTATCCTGTTATTGTAATATTTAATATATTTATTGTTTGTTTATTATCTGATTCTTGCCCCAACAGCTAAGTGCTGGGGGGTGGGGGCAGGGAAAATCCACAGGGCCCAGAGTAGTGCTTGGTACTTGCTTGGGTGCTAAACAAATACTTGTTGAAAGAGTGTTTAACCTCATGTGGATTTCTATGCCTCTTGTGTAGGAAAACCTATAAATTTTACCCTCCTTTGTGAGATGCAGGGATTTAGATCATCTTTGTGATCAAGATATAGCACTTAATATTGAAGTGACTGTATCATCTAACTAGTTTGGACAAATAAGCTAGATCATTTAACTTGATATACTTCCCACATAGCCCTAAACACATTGAACTTAATGTCTGTATGCTTTTTGGTTTTACTCATCAAACTGAGTGGGGAGGAAGAGAGAGAGTTACCTGAGGGCAGAAATAGTATATAATTTATCTTTCTATTCCCAGTTAATGAATAGATGAAGGATTAAATGAATACATTGATGGATGAATTCATGATTCTGTCTTAATAGGTAAGAGAAACTTATTTTTATGTGACTCATGATATGTGCTGGTATATGTTAAGGACCTCCATAAGCTGATGATTTTTCAACCTCGTTTCCTACTTTGTAACACAGAGTATTACACTGACAACAAAGTCAGTGCTCAGTATGCAGAGGAACCACAGTAAGTCCTAAGAACCATGCACATTGGAATGTGTGTGGCAGCTAGTAGTGTTTAGGGAAGGCTATTCATCATTTCCTTGCTTTATTCTAAATCTTTTTTTTTTTTAAGATTTTATTTATTTATTTATTTGAAGAGAGAGAGAGAGAGAGAGATAATCACAAGTAGGCAGGGAGGCAGTCAGAAAGAGAGGAGGAAGCAGGCTCCCCCTCAAGCAGAGAGCCCATTGTGGGTCTCGATCCCAGGACCCTGAGATTAGGACCTCAGCCGAAGGCAGAGGCTTAACCCACTGAGACACCCAGGCGCTCCCCCCAATTCTAAATCTTAAGTAGCATTCATTATTAACCTCCCTCCGCAAACACTCAGGTACATAGATCAAGCTCATATCTACTTTAGTTCCTCCTCTTGTAACCTCTGTGCCTTGTACAGGACTCTTCATCCATTTTCCCTCACATGCTTTCCAATTTTTACCTCTTTTCTTCCAAGATCTCCAGCCTTTTTTATCTTTCTCATTTAAGAAGAGCTATAGTTGACACCCCAAAATGAGTATATTTAGTAATATATTATTTTGCTTTGTTCACAAATTACTGCAAAAATTATTAGTCTTTTCTCTCTATCTTGTCACATTCCCTAGGATTGAGGTCATATAGAGAGAGAGACAGATATCAAGTACTCAAATATATTTTCAACAGACTTATAAATATCTATCTTTCATGGTTCCTAATTTTGTTTTTCCTCTTAAATTATCAGAGTTCAAAAGCTAATGAAAGCATGGTAAAAAGAAAATTTTTTTTAAAGTTGCTCCCATGAAAATTTATTTAAAATTCCTCTACTTTGCAAACAGCCATTTGGATGCTTGTTGGAATGAAAAGCCAACATGGTTTAGTTAAAGATTGAAATGTTCTCATATTTATTTGATCTGTGGGATCAATTTTGCAGTTCTGGATTACTTTAACCTTCATGGGAGTCATTTTGCAGGAAATTGCAAATTATTCTGCATCAACTTTCTTTGTCTCTTATTCAATGCTGCCCTAACTTAAAAGGCAGCAAGACTCCTTTCTTGTCCCGAGGGCTATTGTAAATTGATTTGGTAGTGAGCGAGTTAGGGGTAAAGGGGACTGCTTCTCACCATCCCGTTTAAATGCCTCTTCACTTTTTGAATACCTCATCAATTCTAATAAAAAATGCTTTGAATTAAAAAGAAATTGGTCTTATTTTATTTAAGAGTACATTTTCTTTATTTAGAGTGTATTTAGACACATTTAAGTTTTCAAACATGGTCTTTTTAATGTAGTCAGAATATCATCATTTATGTATTAGTTATATCACACTAATACTTTCCAGGAGTTACAGCAATATCCTCTTAATGTTTACTTAGTACTTGTTTCAAAAGAAGATTGAATTAATCTGGTAAAAAGAACCTCAAGTACCTGTGTTTCTTGTCTGTTATTACACTTGCAGCAGATTGCCAATGTCCTAGAAAGACAAAAAGTCCAAACTCCAAAGGGAAAATACAATATGCGATTTCCACAGTTTGGCTGGCAGCAATAGCTGAAGGGTATAGAAGCATGTGAAGATACGCTCCTACTTTTCCAAAGCTTTATTGGAGGTAGAGAAGAAACTGTCTAGACATGATATGGGATTAAGAACTAACAACAAAAAGTTAGTGGATTATAATAGCAGGAAAGAATAATCTTCTGAATACTTTGTTGGGCTTACTGTGTATGTCAAATGTCAGCTCTTTTTCTGCACACTTTCTAAAGACAATAGCTTGGTTGATAGTTTTGCCTGTGCATTTGCAAGGATGCTTTGTTGGAACCAGTCTGCCTTTGGCACATGGAAGCGGGACTGTAGTTGAAAAAGCAGAAAGGAAATGCCAGGGAAGTTTCTCCAAAACTATAATATCTGTTTACATTTTTGTGTGGGTAAGAGAAATGAAGCAACTTGTTGAGTTAAGAGACAAAGTACTGAAAACATAATGTCACAAGATGTTACTGTCACAAAAACTTTAAATGTATACTATTTTGTGGAACTTGACACAGTGCTCACTTGGAGATAACCCTTTGGGTTACTCATCCTATGCAGTCGGCTTGATTGAGGAGGTTTATGAAAAGATCGCTTGATCATGGGAAGAGAAAGAAAGGAGCTGAAGGATGAGTTTCCCAGGGTTTAACAAACCCTTTGGACAAATTGCCCCAGAACTGTATAGGTATAAGCCATTCCCCTGTATTCTCTTGCCACTTCACCATCCCCCACCCCACCTCCTTTTTTTCCTTTTCTTCATGCTCTCCTTTAGTCATTCTACAGTGTAGGCTCAGGGAAGACAGGGTATGGGTTTCCTTGGGAATCTTGGTGAGACAGTGAACAACGAGAGCACACTCTGCCTTAGGAGGTTTTGAATGTGTGATACCAGTACCCTGGTAGACTTCTCAAAAGTCTCTCACACATTTTTCAGCAAGTAATTGCACACAGGTGATAGCAATTTATCCACCAGGGGACTGTGCCCCAAAACTCTCATTCCTTATTTTCTGTCCTAGCCTGAAATGATGATAGTTTTTTAAGTGAATAAGTTTATTGCTATAGGTAGTCCTTAAATATTGCATGATCTTTTAAAATGCAGAGTAAAGGCAATATCGTGGGTAAACATTGTGGTAGTCCAATTGTCCTCTCTTTGCAAATTGTCTCCAAAAGTCAAGGAAATTTAGTGTGTGAGTGTACTTTGTTTGACCCGTGTTCCTCTCTGATTATGATCATTTTCCTTACCTATCTGCTTGTGGAATTTCACTGTTTAAAGCTTCTTCTTTTTTTTTTTTTTTCTGTCCAAATGATGTATGGGAAGGTTGTACTTTATTAAAAAGTTGCTGCTTATAAACATATTTTTTATATACATATATTTTTATCCCCAGGTCTGTGAGAAAAAAAAAAAAAAAAAAAAAAAAAAAAAAAAAAAAAAAAAAGTTGCTGCTTTTCACTGCAAAGCTATTTGCATTCCTAGGTAGTTGAAATGATTAGGATATCCTTATTTATTTATAGCTATATAGGTAATACCAGAATTAGAGGATATTGATTATAGTTTCTCTTTTTCATGCTTCATTTGGTCATAATTTCCTCTTTTCTCCTGGACATAAAATCATACTAGCTAATTTCTTTATCCCACTTGGGTATGCTTGAGCTTGATTACTTAAGTCAGTTGACATTATTCAAATATAAGATGAATGCAATTCTTTCCCTTCTAAGAAAATGGTTTTGAACTTTGTACCACTCCTTTAACTCATCTCCACATGATTATAGTCCCCATCAGGGTGGGAGAACAGAGCCAAGTCTAAAGAATAACAAATACTTTTTTTATTGTAAAGATTTTAAAATGTTGAAAATTATAGTTTTATGTGTTAGCTTTGCAGTTAGAACATCTTACTGACTTCATAAGTCATTTCATGTTTTTATAAAGACATAAAGAGACTGGAATAAAATATCCAATTAAAAGTACCTTAAATTCAGAAAAACACCTAGCCCACTTCCTGATTTAAATATGATTTGTTGGGGGCCACCAAAGACAGGGTGATGATATTATACATTAAATATGTGTTTAAGGCTGATAGTGCTCTCTTCAGTACTTAGGGTGGATTGGAAAGAAAGGGAAGAGTCATCAGGAAGTATAATCTGCTGCTTTTGAATAACTGGGGTGAACTAGTTATAGCAATGGGATTGGAAGTGAAGGAACTGATGAAAAATTTCTCATAACCCAAATAGATAGGGATTAGAAACTGAATTAGGAAGCAGAGGGAAAGAGTAATTGAAGAAGACCCAATGTTTAAAACCTGAACAGCTCTGGGCATTTCAATGACATTGATCTCTATGGAATGTAGAAGGGGAGGATAGGTTTTGAGAGGAAGATGCACTCTGTCTGAACATGATGGGTTTGAGGTGCATATAATATATGGTGGTCATAGCTGGACATTTAAAAGTGCAGGTCAAGAAAATGTATTAAAAAGCCAAATCATTCATATATATATATATATATGAAAGGTTTCATATTTATATATATATATATATGAAAGGTTTCATATTCATATATATATATGAAAGGTTAGATTCATAGAATTGGGTCATTTGGTAAAAGGAGAAAGAGGAAGATTTCAGGCAAGATCATATGAATGAAAGCATCTGACTCCTCTTGCCCCTCTACCACTTAATTCCAAACGAAATTAGAAATCAAGTAGACAAAGGTGTTTTGTTGGGAGGGGAGATTTAAATCAGCATGAAACTTAGAAACAGTGTTTCAAATGCCTCTTCCTCTGTCTTTGTCCTTGTTTGTTTATCTATCTAACATATCCCACTACCTGTCGTAATATGCATTTACATACATGTTCATTTGTTTATTATCTGACTCTTCTCCATTAGGATATATGAATCTCAGGTTCAAGATTCATCTACTCTGTCATTACTGTATCCTCAGCTCTGAAAAAAATTTTTTCTAGAATGAATGAAAGTTCTAGATGATAAAAACTCTGAGAAACTGCAGTTAGATGTAGGATAGGTACAGAGGTATTGAAACGGGCATTGAAAATCTCTGAAAATCCCCATTACTGTAGAAGAGCATTCCATGGGCATTCATGGAGGACATATGGACAAAGATCAATTTATCTTCTAACTTAAAGTGAGGAGGTCAGTTTGGAGAACAAGTAGAGTAAGAGACATGAAGTTGGCCCACTGCTGAAGTGTTTGCATGAACTGCAAACAGCTGAAAACTGATACAGTAGTGGGGTTTCCATCTGAACAAGAAGTCAGAGGAATAGAAAAAACAAAACAAAACACCTTTTTATGTGCCTCCCCTTGCAGAATGGATTGCTGCTCTTATCAGAAACTTGTTGTTCTTCCTCCCAAGGGGACAGCAAACTATCAGAAACTGAATCCCAGTGCTCCATCCTCCAGACGACCAAATTAAAACAAGCAGAAAATTTTCCCAATGACAGAGAAAAGATACTAGGCCTATCAAAAGATACAGGGCTTAGAAATGGTACCCCTAAGTACTTAAGGGGACATCCTGTTGATAAAACTGAATCTGGTATCTGATAAAATAATAAGATGTGATTTGTAAAGCTTATACATGGATAAAAGCACATATTTGTGGAATTAAAAACCATACTGCTGGTAGTAGTGAGGATACTGGAAACTTGAAAAAATAGAATTAACAAAATGGAAAGTGAACTAATAAATTATACAGAAAAAAATTTGATGAGTGAGCAAGAGAGAGAGAAAAAGAGATACAGAAAACACAATACATGTGTATAGGAAAACCAAAAAGAAAAATTTTAAAGAGTAAAAATTTTTAAAGAGTCAACAATTTTTAAAGAGTAAAAAAATACTTATAGTGACTATTCCAATAAAAAATTAAATAAAAGGAATAAGAAGGAAGTAGAGAAAAGCACTATTTAAATAAATAATAAGCTTTTCTAATTTGAAGTCAAGCCTCTCTGCAGATTCAATGTAGAAATGTCATTTTTCTTGTTAATGTACAAAGAACATAGAAATATTCCTGATACTGCAAACTGCTAATATGCCTTTGAGAAAATTACTCAAAGACAAACTGAGGTATACATTAAAATAAAGTCAAATATGGAGAATGGGTATTAAAAATCTCTATAAGCAGCAGTTAAGTCAGCAAAATACTGACTTGAGTTTCTAGAAAACTGTTAGTGAGACCATAAATATTTAAAAAAGCAGAAATATTTTTGGAAGAGAAATATATAAGGTCAGAGTTATAATTTAATTAGATAAGCAGGAGATAACTTCTACGTTATATGGATGATGTTAGGGAACATGTGAGAGGGAGATAGTGTGTAATGATAAGGTACGCTAAATTTTTAATCTCAAAGGTTTAATAGATGCATGTTCTTCTTAATATTTATTTTAAAGAAAAAAACAAATTTAAAGGAAACTATTAGTAGAAGAAAAATAAGCTTTTAATTTTTTTTTTTTTTTTTTTTTTTTTTTATTTTTTATAAACATATATTTTTTATATACATATATTTTTATCCCCAGGTCTGTGAATCACCAGGTTTACACACTTCACAGCACTCACCAAATCACATACCCTCCCCAATGTCCATAATCCCACCCCCTTCTCCCCAACCCCCTCCCCCCGGCAACCCTCAGTTTGTTTTGTGAGATTAAGAGTCACTTATGGTTTGTCTCCCTCCCAATCCCATCTTGTTTCATTTATTCTTCTACCCACTTAAGCCTCCATGTTGCATCACCACTTCCTCATATCAGGGAGATCATATGATAGTTGTCTTTCTCTGCTTGACTTATTTCGCTAAGCATGATACGCTCTAGTTCCATCCATGTTGTTGCAAATGGCAAGATTTCATTTCTTTTGATGGCTGCATAGTATTCCATTGTGTATATATACCACATCTTCTTGATCCATTCATCTGTTGATGGACATCTAGGTTCTTTCCATAGTTTGGCTATTGTGGACATTGCTGCTATAAACATTCGGGTGCATGTGTCCCTTTGGATCACTACATTTGTATCTTTAGGGTAAATACCCAATAGTGCAATTGCTGGGTCATAGGGCAGTTCTATTTTCAACATTTTGAGGAACCTCCATGCTGTTTTCCAGAGTGGCTGCACCAGCTTGCATTCCCACCAACAGTGTAGGAGGGTTCCCCTTTCTCCGCATCCTCGCCAGCATCTGTCATTTCCTGACTTGTTGATTTTAGCCATTCTGACTGGTGTGAGGTGATATCTCATTGTGGTTTTGATTTGTATTTCCCTGATGCCAAGTGATATGGAGCACTTTTTCATGTGTCTGTTGGCCATCTGGATGTCTTCTTTGCAGAAATGTCTGTTCATGTCTTCTGCCCATTTCTTGATTGGATTATTTGTTCTTTGGGTGTTGAGTTTGCTAAGTTCTTTATAGATTCTGGACACTAGTCCTTTATCTGATATGTCGTTTGCAAATATCTTCTCCCATTCTGTCAGTTGTCTTTTGATTTTGTTAACTGTTTCCTTTGCTGTGCAAAAGCTTTTGATCTTGATGAAATCCCAGTAGTTCATTTTTTCCCTTGCTTCCCTTGCCTTTTGCGTTGTTCCTAGGAAGATGTTGCTGCGGCAGAGGTCGAAGAGGTTGCTGCCCGTGTTCTCCTCAAGGATTTTGATGGATTCCTTTCGTACATTGAGGTCCTTCATCCATTTTGAGTCTATTTTTGTGTGTGGTGTAAGGAAATGGTCCAATTTCATTTTTCTGCATGTGGCTGTCCAATTTTCCCAGCACCATTTATTGAAAAGGCTGTCTTTTTTCCATTGGACATTCTTTCCTGCTTTGTCGAAGATTAGTTGACCATAGAGTTGAGGGTCTATTTCTGGGCTCTCTATTCTGTTCCATTGATCTATGTGTCTGTTTTTGTGCCAGTACCATGCTGTCTTGATGATGACAGCTTTGTAATAGAGCTTGAAGTCCGGAATTGTGATGCCACCAACGTTGGCTTTCTTTTTCAATATCCCTTTGGCTATTCGAGGTCTTTTCTGGTTCCATATAAATTTTAGAATTATTTGTTCCATTTCTTTGAAAAAGATGGATGGTACTTTGATAGGAATTGCATTAAATGTGTAGATTGCTTTAGGTAGCATAGACATTTTCACAATATTTATTCTTCCAATCCAGGAGCATGGAACATTTTTCCATTTCTTTGTGTCTTCCTCAATTTCTTTCATGAGTACTTTATAGTTTTCTGAGTATAGATTCTGTGTCTCTTTGGTTAGGTTTATTCCTAGGTATCTTATGGTTTTGGATGCAATTGTAAATGGGATTGACTCCTTAATATCTCTTTCTTCTGTCTTGCTGTTGGTGTAGAGAAATGCAACTGATTTCTGTGCATTGATTTTATATCCTGACACTTTACTGAATTCCTGTATAAGTTCTAGCAGTTTTGGAGTGGAGTCTTTTGGGTTTTCCACATATAGTATCATATCATCTGCGAAGAGTGATAATTTGACTTCTTCTTTGCCGATTTGGATGCCTTTAATTTCCTTTTGTTGTCTGATTGCTGAGGCTACGACCTCTAGTACGATGTTGAATAGCAGTGGTGATAATGGACATCCCTGCCGTGTTCCTGACCTTAGCGGAAAAGCTTTCAGTTTTTCTCCATTGAGAATGATATTTGCGGTGGGTTTTTCATAGATGGCTTTGATGATATTGAGGTATGTGCCCTCTATCCCTACACTTTGAAGAGTTTTGATCAGGAAGGGATGTTGTACTTTGTCAAATGCTTTTTCAGCATCTATTGAGAGTATCATATGGTTCTTGTTCTTACTTTTATTGATGTGTTGTATCACATTGACTGATTTGCGGATGTTGAACCAACCTTGCAGCCCTGGAATAAATCCCACTTGGTCGTGGTGAATAATCTTTTTAATGTACTGTTGAATCCGATTGGCTAGTATTTTGTTGAGTATTTTCGCATCTGTGTTCATCAAGGATATCGGTCTATAGCTCTCTTTTTTGGTGGGATCCTTGTCTGGTTTTGGGATCAAGGTGATGCTGGCCTCATAAAATGAGTTTGGAAGTTTTCCTTCCATTTCTATTTTTTGGAACAGTTTCAGGAGAATAGGAATTAGTTCTTCTTTAAATGTTTGGTAGAATTCCCCCGGGAAGCCGTCTGGCCCTGGGCTTTTGTTTGTTTGGAGATTTTTAATGACTGTTTCAATCTCCTTACTGGTTATGGGTCTGTTCAGGCTTTCTATTTCTTCATGGTTCAGTTGTGGTAGTTTATATGTTTCTAGGAATGCATCCATTTCTTCCAGATTGTCAAATTTATTGCCGTAGAGTTGCTCATAGTATGTTCTTATAATAGTTTGTATTTCCTTGGTGTTAGTTGTGATCTCTCCTCTTTCATTCATGATTTTATTTATTTGGGTCCTTTCTCTTTTCTTTTTGATAAGTCGGGCCAGGGGTTTATCAATTTTATTAATTCTTTCAAAGAACCAGCTCCTAGTTTCGTTGATTTGTTCTATTGTTTTTTTGGTTTCTATTTCATTGATTTCTGCTCTGATCTTTATGATTTCTCTTCTCCTGCTGGGCTTAGGGTTTCTTTCTTGTTCCTTCTCCAGCTCCTTTAGGTGTAGGGTTAGGTTGTGTACCTGAGACCTTTCTTGTTTCTTGAGAAAGGCTTGTACCGCTATATATTTTCCTCTCAGGACTGCCTTTGTTGTGTCCCACAGATTTTGAACCGTTGTATTTTCATTATCATTTGTTTCCATGATTTTTTTCAATTCTTCTTTAATTTCCCGGTTGACCCATTCATTCTTTAGAAGGATACTCTTTAGTCTCCATGTATTTGGGTTCTTTCCAAACTTCCTTTTGTGGTTGAGTTCTAGCTTTAGAGCATTGTGGTCTGAAAATATGCAGGGAATGATCCCAATCTTTTGATACCGGTTGAGTCCTGATTTAGGACCGAGGATGTGATCTATTCTGGAGAATGTACCATGTGCACTAGAGAAGAATGTGTATTCTGTTGCTTTGGGATGAAATATTCTGAATATATCTGTGATGTCCATCTGGTCCAGTGTGTCATTTAAGGCCTTTATTTCCTTGCTGATCTTTTGCTTGGATGACCTGTCCATTTCAGTGAGGGGAATATTAAAGTCCCCTACTATTATTGTATTGTTGTTTATGTGTTTCTTTGATTTTGTTATTAATTGGTTTATATAGTTGGCTGCTCCCACGTTGGGGGCATAGATATTTAAAATTGTTAAATCTTCTTGTTGGACAGACCCTTTGAGTATGATATAGTGTCCTTCCTCATCTCTTATTACAGTCTTTGGCTTAAAATCTAATTGATCTGATATAAGGATTGCCACTCCTGCTTTCTTCTGATGTCCATTAGCATGGTAAATTCTTTTCCACCCCCTCACTTTAAATCTGGAGGTGTCTTCGGGCTTAAAATGTGTTTCTTGGAGGCAACATATAGATGGGTTTTGTTTTTTTATCCATTCTGATACCCTGTGTCTTTTGACAGGGGCATTTAGCCCATTCACATTCAGGGTAACTATTGAGAGATATGAATTTAGTGCCATTGTATTGCCTGTAAGGTGACTGTTACTGTATATGGTCTCTGTTCCTTTCTGATCTACCACTTGTAGGCTCTCTCTTTGCTTAGAGGACCCCTTTCAATACTTCCTGTAGAGCTGGTTTGGTATTTGCAAATTCTTTCAGTTGTTGTTTGTCCTGGAAGCTTTTAATCTCTCCTTCTATTTTCAATGATAGCCTAGCTGGATATAGTATTCTTGGCTGCATGTTTTTCTCGTTTAGTGCTCTGAAAATATCATGCCAGCTCTTTCTGGCCTGCCAGGTCTCTGTGGATAAGTCAGCTGCCAATCTAATATTTTTACCATTGTATGTTACAGACTTCTTTTCCCGGGCTGCTTTCAGGATTTTCTCTTTGTCATTGAGACTTGTAAATTTTACTATTATGTGACGGGGTGTGGGCCTATTCTTATTTATTTTGAGGGGCATTCTCTGAACCTCCTGAATTTTGATGCTTGTTCCCTTTGCCATATTGGGGAAATTCTCCCCAATAATTCTCTCCAGTATACCTTCTGCTCCCCTCTCACTTTCTTCTTCTTCTGGAATCCCAATTATTCTAATGTTGTTTCGTCTTATGGTGTCACTTATTTCTCGAATTCTCCCCTCGTGGTCCAGTAGCTGTTTGTCCCTCTTTTGATCAGCTTCTTTATTCTCTGTCATTTGGTCTTCTATATCACTAATTCTTTCTTCTGCCTCATTTATCCTAGCAGTGAGAGCCTCCATTTTTGATTGCACCTCATTAATAGCTTTTTTGATTTCAACTTGGTTAGATTTTAGTTCTTTTATTTCTCCAGAAAGGGCTTTTATATCTCTCGAGAGGGTTTCTCTAATATCTTCCATGCCTTTTTCGAGCCCGGCTAGAACCTTGAGAATTGTCATTCTGAACTCTAGATCTGACATATTACCGATGTCTGTATTGATTAGGTCCCTAGCCTTCGGTACTGCCTCTTGTTCTTTTTTTTGTGGTGAATTTTTACGTCTTGTCATTTTGTCCAGATAAGAGTAAATGAAGGGGCAAGTAAAATACTAAAAGGGTGGCAACAACCCCAGGAAAATATGCTTTAGCCAAATTAGAAGAGATCCAAAATCGTGAGTGGGGAGAAAGGGGATAAAAAGAGGTTCAAAAAGGAAGAAAGAAAAAAGAAAAAAAAAAAAAAAAAAAAAAAAAAAGAAAAGAATTTTTTTTAAAAAAAGAAAACACCTAAGAAAAATGTAAAAAAAATATATATATATATTAGATAAACTAGTAAAAAATCGTTAAAAAAGAAAAAGGTAACAGTTAAAAAAAAAAAAAAATTTTACCCGAAGGCGAGAAAAAAAAAAAAAAATGAAAAAGAAAAAATTAAATTAACTGCAAGACTAAAGAAAATCACAGGAAAAAAGCCATGAGTTCCGTGCTTGGCTTTCTCCTCCTCTGGAATTCTGCTGCTCTCCTTGGTATTGAAACCGCACTCCTTGGTAGGTGAGCTTGGTCTCGGCTGGATTTCTTGTTGATCTTCTGGGGGAGGGGCCTGTTGTAGTGATTTTCAAGTGTCTTTGCCCCAGGCGGAATTACACCGCCCTTACCCGGGGCCGGGGTGAGTAATCCGCTCGGGTTTGCTTTCAGGAGCTTTTGTTCCCTGAGCGCTTTCCGTAGAGTTCCAGAGGACGGGAATACAAATGGCGGCCTCCTGGTCTCCGGCCCGGAGGAGCCGAGAGCCCAGGGCCCCACTCCTCAGTGCGCCCTCAGAGAACAGCGCCCAGTTACTCCCGTCTGCCTGACCTCCGGCCGCGCTCCGAGCTCACCGAGCCTGCGACCGGTTCAAGGTAACACGGAGCTGCGAGCTTACTGTCGGCTCTGTCTCTGTAGCCGGCTTTCCCGTTCCAATACCCGCAAGCTCTGCGACACTCAGACACCCCCGATCCTTCTGTGACCCTGCGGGACCTGAGGCCACGCTGACCCCGCGTGGGCTTCGCTCCGGTTTAGCCTCTGGAGCGATGTCCCTCCGCGGAACAGACTTTTAACAGTCCTGATTTTGTGCGCGGTTGCTCCGCCGCTTGCCGGGAGCCGGCCCCTCCCCCCGGGGTCTATCTTCCCGTCGCTTTGGATTCACTTCTCCGCCGGTCCTACCTTTCAGAAAGTGGTTGTTTTTCTGTTTCCAGAATTGCTGTTCTTCTTCTCTTCGATCTGCCGATGGATTTTCAGGTGTTTGCAATCTTTAGATAAGCTATCTAGCTGATCTCCGGCTAGCTGAAGCAGTCTCAGCTTGCTACTTCTCCGCCATCTTGACTCAGTCTCATAAGCTTTTAATTTTGAATTCATTAGTGCAAATGAAACATTATGTATCAGAAAAAGAAAGAAAGTTAAAAAAAAAAAAGAGAACTGTACCCCTGGGGATGAAAATATATTATATGTTTATAAAAAGATTAAAATAAATAAATAAAGAGAGAGAAAAATGAAGAGAAATAAAAACACAGACTGGCTAATTTATACTGTCTAGCATTTAAAACATATGGTGGCAATGGTGATCAGAAAGCCTGTGGAGGGGTTTTAGTCAACTATGAACTTAGGGAAAACCCTCTGTGAGTCAGAGCCCACTGAAGGGGACCCAGGACCCCTTGAAAAAGACTGCAATGCCACAGCTAGTGTAAATAGTAGTAATTTCCCTGACTGTTCACTGAAGGGATTTACCAAATTCATTGTCTTCCAGGGAAGTATATTCTTATGGAAAGGTCCTCAACAAATAGGATAAAAATTAAGAAAAAGGAAGGCATGGACAATGAGAAGTAGAGAAGTCATGCAGAAAGATAGCAAAAGAAAATCCAAGAGTGATCACTTTGTCAGAGGTCTAGAGATCAGAGTCTTGACCAAAGTGGAGGAATAAAGAATTCTGTAGGAAAATTCTCCAGGAACTAAATGAAAGAATTAGAGAATTTGTGGAAAAACATGGCCGAGAGGAGTCTGACAGTTCTGATAGGGTAACTCTCATTTTAATCCCGCAATATGAAAGATTCCTAAGCATAGAACAAAATCATAAAGCCATAAAAGAAAAGATCAAAACATTTGTTCCCATAAAAATAAATATTTGTGTACAGTGACAAACTTACCAAACAATTAAATGATAAACTTCTAAAACAATTTATCTTTGATTTTGTTTAAGGTTAGTAACCATAATATATAAAAGTGCTTCTGGAAAGCTAATATGAAAAATACAAAAAATTCAATTCAAAGTGAGCAGAGCAAAATAAGAAAATAAAAGAACCACAATGTTGAAATAAATATCTTTAATATATGTAGCTCCACTAGTAAATATAGGTATTAAAAAAAGCAGAAATTCTCTTTAAAAACAACAATAAGACTGAGAAAAAGTTAAGTGTTGACAGTATCTAGTCTTTGTAAATATATTAGAATTAGGGAACCCATCAATATTTAACATGCATTTATCCATTCAACAAGTCCATTTATAAAAATTTATTTAACAGATCTATTTGCACATGTATATAAAGATTTATGTAAAAAGAACTCTGAATCACTGATTTTAAAATACAAATCTAGAAGGAATGGATAAATAAATTCATTCTAATCATATACTGACATACTGTGCTTTGGTTAAAAACAACGACAGCAACAAAAACAAGTAGGCAAACAACAAAAGAGTAGATTCATATTTCTTGACTTGGAGAAATATCTGAAATGAATTGTTACAGGAAGAAAAACTGAGATGCATGACATTTAATTATAATAAAACTACTTAACTGTCACTCTTCTTTTTATTATAAATACACACATAAATATTTATACATGTTGACACATAAATGCATATAGAGCTACTTTTTGCATATATACATATACATTTATATACATACATATATTTATGTATGTGTATATTTGTATAAGTATGTAGATATATATATATGTATATGGGAATGTATATGAAAATTCATTATAATGTAAACATATGGAATCTGCAAGATTATGCACCACAATATTAACAGTAATTATCTCTTTGGAGGAGGGCAGATTAGTCGAAGTAGAAGGTGAATTTATTAATTTCCTCTCTAGCATTTCCTACTGTTTAAAATTTTTATTGTGATTTAGTAATTAGAGAAATAATTAAATATTATTTCATAAATTAGATGAACAAACCCCCCCCCAAACTTTGACAATATAAAAATTTGTTAAGGGACTTTAAAAATTCCCTCAAGAAATCCATGAGCCAAACCCATGCCTGAGTTTGAGCTGCAGGGATCAGGAATCGGTGGGGTCAGTGGTAGGGTGAGACTAGGCAATTGAGTAAAAATGTGTTTAACAACTTTGAACATAAGTAATTTTTTTAAACCCAAAGGATAGTGGTTTGTTTTATAGGCCAAAAGTTAATGGCTTATTTCATAGGTAAAATCTAAGTATGTTTGTATCACCAACAACCTTGAGCAAGTGGCCAAGTTGCATCAGCAGACAACTGAATTGTAAAGATATATTTGAAAATGGGCAGAAAGAGAGAGCAAGTAAAGAAGGATTGGTAAAAGCTAGATCAGATAAAATAGTAACTACTTGTGAAAGCAAATTTTAGGATTCATGTTTTGATTACTTCACTATATGTTTTTCAGATTTCAAGACATGTTAGGGTAGTAATAATTCATGTCTGGAAATACTCCAATAAAGAAAAGATGCTATAAAGAGACATTTAAATATGTTAGTGTTGCCATGTTTTACTAACAACTGGAAAAGATGGCATTATATATTTTTTAATAAAATTTGGAATAAAATCATGAACACATATAAAATTAAGACAAAGTGAAAGGTCATCACCCCATAAAGCACTGTTCTTGCATAGACTTTATATAACTCTTTTATAGTCATAGCATTTTTTGCATGTGTTTTGATAGTTTTTTAAAATGTATTTATACGTATTTTATATAACTGTCATAAATGTTTTCATAGATTCAATTTCATATTCTACATTTAATTGCTTTCCATATGATTACATAGTTATTCCTCATTCAGCAAATATGAGTCTGTCCTTCTATATGGTGGGTATATATTGAAAAACAAAATAGAATCTTTGAAGAACTCCCCGATTCACAAGGAAAATAGCTTAAGAGATCATTACAATTCAGAGTTCTAACTTGTTCAATGGATGAACACATGAAGGATACATGTAAGAAACACTTCCCCACTTTGGGTTTCAGGGTAGGGACCTCAAAAGAGGACATGATATTTAAATTGAGAAGAAAAGGTCAGGAGAGAGGCAGGTTAATGAAAGGTGAGGAGTGTTACAGGAAGTGCTACGTGCAAGGAGCCTAGGTCTACAGGGAAAAGAAGAGAATGAAGAGTGTTCAGTGAGCTGGGAGAAAGCCACATGATATTACTGCACTTAAGAAGATTATGTAGTCTTAAGTATCTGAAAGTATAATACATAACAACTATAGTAATTTTAAAAATTACAAATATATGGTAAAACATCTTGAAAACAAATAATGTGAAGGGATAAGAGGCATGAAATCCAGGTAAAAAAGTCCTTGAAAAAGGATAGTAGGGTAGCAGGAAGGGTAATGGGTGAAAGTTTGTGTGGGAACTACAGTGGAGAAAGGAGGAGAGAAAGGGATTCAGCAAAAAGGAATTTAGCAGAATGAAACCAAAGAAGTGGTGAATCCAGATATTGAGAGCTAGAAAGAGTCCGCTAAAATAGCCAAAGATCAGAAGTGAGGGAAAAGGCAGTGACAATCCATCCTTTCTATGGTTTCAAGAAGAATTTAGAGCCTGATACCACATCTTCACATTCCATTTCATTCTTATTCCCTAGCAATAAAGATTGGGTACTTTTTAGTCACATGACCCAGTTAAATACTCCTTCCTTTTCCAAACCTGCTCCAATATTCATTTCTACACTACCTTCTGACCAGTCCCTCATGACCTCTTCAGTGGGATGGTCTGTCCTCATCCATCAAAAGTGTCAGAACTCTCACTCTCTCCATAACCCTCTCTTCCTAGCCCATTTCCTGGACAATCTCACTTATAAATTAGATTAGTGCTAATGGCTTCCAAATACAGATCTTCGAACAAGACCTTCTTCCTAAATTTCAAAATCATTTTTTAAAATGAATTCAAGGTATTCAATTTACATTTTCCAACATGGATTTTTCCATCACAACCCTATTACAATGGAATTATTTACATCTCTGCTCAAATTTGCTCCTTCTTCTGTGTTCCTCATTTTAGAGTCTAAATCTGTAATCTATTAATTGAACCAGTTATCTCACCAAACCAGAAATGGAGAACCTTCCTTTACCCTTCCCTCTCTTGCAATACAGATTGCTCCTGCCTTCCATCCCTTTGTACATCCAATCAGCTTCCAAAACTTATCAGTAGAATTTCTTGAATATCTCTCAGATGTGTTGTCTTTCACCCACACTCCCTCACTTTCCACCTCCAACCACTTTGTTAGTTGCTACCTTAGTTCAGGTTCTCATTATTCCTGGTCTACTTTCCAAAACTGATGTCCTTTTACTCTTCCTTATAGCCTTTCCAGATTAACTTCCCATTCTGCATATTCAATGGCATTCAAGCCCAAAGGAAAAAAAAAAAATTCTCTAACTCTGCCTACACATTGTTTTGTTTCTTGTTTGGTTGCTTCTCTCTAGGAGTGATCTTCCTCCTTTTCTCTGATTCATTCTGTGTTTTTTACTTTCGTGAGCCCACAAGTTCTCAGTTTTGTATCCTTTTTTACAGGACCTCAGAATTAGCCCTTAGATAAGTACATGGTAATTCACAAAAGTCAGTGATTCTTTAAGCTATTTAAAATAGAGAAATTTCATTAAGTTTTCCTGCTGGGCCCAGCACTGAGCTGAGGCATTTGCATCGATTATCTCACTTAATACAATATGTATGTAAGGAAAACATTATTATTACCTTTATATGAAGATGAGGAAGCTAAGTTACAGAGGGTCAAGGTCAAATAAGCGGCTGAGCATCAGTTCCACCTGTACTGGGTTTAACAGCATAGTCACAACACAGATGGCCAGACATGTAGCTTTGATTTTACTTTTTTTAAGAATAAATTGAATCTGCTTCTGAATCCTCATTTCACTTGGCAGAGGGAAGAAACAAACCCATTAAACAAACAGACTAACAAATCCTCCAAAAAAAAAAAAAAAAAGGAGTCAAATATATCTTAATGCCTTTTGTTCCCACCATAAGCTTCAGAGATCTGAACATCCCTACCAGGATGTCCAAAGCCTCAATGATGACTTGGAGGACAGTCTATACACCAAGAACAGTATCTCAAGAGAAGAACAGAAGATGTGGAGAACAATATCACAGCCTAATATTGCATGCCTGAAGCAATCCTTGGCTCACCACTTGTTCATTTGCATCATGCCCTTTGTTGGTATAATCACAGCATGTCTTGAGGAAAGGAAGAAGCCAAACTACCTGGTATGGAGAAGGCTTTGGACAAATATAGTCGGGCTAATTTGGACAATGCCAGTGGAAATAAAACTATGAATAGTAAAGATGACCATGGTATTGTTCTTTGGATCTGATAAAGATGAGAAATGTGATGAAGGAAAGAGGCAGACAGAAGAATGTCTTATACAACACTGGTCAAAGAAGGCCAGGAAATCTGGATTTGTTGCTAAATGTTTTGGATCTGCACTCCTGGGATCCTCAGCATCCCTGGGGAGCTCAGCCTGGCATGCTCAGCTCGGTCTGGCTCTTTCAAACTAGTTCTGATAGGCTACAGTATCAGGAATCTTCCGAAAAAGGGTGGAGTTAAAGATGACTAAAGTTAAAGATGATATAGTCAGAGAAATATGCTGCAGTAGTAGGTAACGCCTTTTGAGGGTATGTGTTTGGTCACTGGACAAAGCTGCTTTCATCAGGATCAAAACCTATCCTGTATCTCTTCCGGTGGCAGGTCACAATTTCAGGTCTCATCCTACTCACTCAATCTCATGGTGGCTTTTACTGTTTCTGAAAATCTTAGTTACCTCTGCCAATCCCAGTATGACAGCAGGTAAGCCTGTCTGACCTCAGATTTCAACACTCTAGGGTTTATTTCCCTTGTCAAACTTCCTCCGCCATCCTCTAGGACTTTAATGGAGTAGGGATAGAGCCGAGGTTTTCTTAGAGACCTTCACCTATGTCCACCTCTCTTCATCTCTCTCTCTAATTCCAGCACTGATGGGGTGAAGTAGAGAGGCAGGGTAGGGATAGAAGTGGAGGGGAAGTAAGGGAAGAGAGAACACCTTGAGGTCTTGATCACCTCATTAAAGCAGCTGGGGAAATCTCTAGACTTTTCAGTCCCATAAGTAAATTAATTTCCTTCATTTTCTAGCTTCTTCGATAGTGGGTTTTCTCATGCTTTCAGCATGAAAAGTCCAAATCGAATCAAAGCAGTAACTCAAAATTTCAATGAAATGTACCATTCAGATCATTGGATGGTGAAAACAGAATATGGTGGTAAGTCATGAGTTTGTGGATTTATTAAGGTCTTAGTTCATAGCCACTGTGAATATCTACTGCATATGGTAGTTGACTCAAAGTCGTTTTTGTCATGTAGCATCTTTGTCATCTTTGTTTACACTTTCTCAGAGTTACAGATGATGGAGGATATCATGAGTGGTTTATGACTGAGGTTTAATACTTTATGGAGATACTGGTTTGGAATTTGAAATCTGAAAGCTGTCTTGACATTTTTCTGATGTCTTTATTGTCTTCTTGGTCAGTCTCAAATTGAATTCTACCTTCATTTCCTCCCTTCCTTTCTCTTTTTCCTCACCATTGGGAAAATAGGGCCAATAATTCAATAAAAGAAACACTTAACTAAAAAGAGACATTTCAAGTAAATGTCATCTTCTAATGGAGAATTATTGCTCTGTATATATTATCATAGCTACAGCTGAACCAGTTTGAGGATAAAATTATTTGACAGTTGTTTCTTCTACATATGTTGTTTCTCCAGAAGAAGAAAATACTAAGTCAGCTAGGCTCCTACCCTGTAATGAATTAAAAAATAAGGAGGAGGATAAGCAATACATTTAGAAAAAAAATATTGAGATAATATTCCTCCTGTCATTACTCAAATATTAGTCTGATAAGAAACCCACAAAGGATACTATTCGACTAAAATTATGAGAAATATAAAAAGAACTCCATCAAACATTTTAAATCACTTTTTTCCCTGATTAAATAGTAATAATCACTCCTTATAGTATATTTTGAAACTTTAGGAAGAACTACAATCAATGTATTAGCCTTGAAGTTGTCACTTGTTTAAATAAAAAGGATAAAGGTCAAATGACTAAATACCACTAGTTAGTAATTATACTCAATTTTGTACACAAAGATATTTCAGGACTCATAGATTTGTAGCTTCTTAGTGGCAAATATCCTCTGGCACATAGTTTTTTTCACATAAACTCAGAGTTCAATAGCTATGGGCTATAAATCTGTTGCAAATTGGCCTCGCACAGAGCCAGAGTTAGTACAGGATTGTTCCTTATTTTCCCCTCTGTTTCTAATGAGTAATCTGCTTTTTGAAGGTGGACAGAACAGGCCAATGTCTCAAAGGACACAGGGAGCTGACAAAGTTGGGTGCAGAGTAGAACCAAGTGGAGATTGCCAGGAAAAAGGGTCACTCACCATCCCACTGCTAATCTGAAATTCTGCGTGACACAAGAATGGATTTTCTGTTTCCTAGACTTCCGTACATGTGATTTCCATGTTTTATTGTTAACAGAATGTGCTCGGGCTGTAGCCTACTTGTGTTGGATCCTGATTTCTCTCATTCTGTGACCTGTGGGCAAGAAAATTATTTATTCTATCCTTTCCTCAGTTTCCCCAACTACAAAAGGAGAAAATGAGCAAAATTAATTCACAGGGTAATTTTGTATGCATTTGATGATAAAATACATGCCATATGTATAGCTCACCACATTGTACCATATATTGTGCATTGTATAACAAACAATTGCATATCACCAGATACTTACTGACCTCAGGACTCTGCACACAAACTCTATGTAACTTGGTGGTTTAAAACTGAGAGAACCCCAACAGATATACAAAATCATACCATAGAATGTGGAACAGATTTTTTCCTAATAACTTAAATATTTGTTAAGTAGGTATTTCCAGAATTTTTTCAGGGACTTTAAAGAGCCATAAACACTGAGTAAGCCCATCATTTATTTATCTGGATGCAGGAACATTTCCTTACCTTCCTTGAAGCTCTGATCTTCAGGGATAAGTAAAAATATTCCATTCTTTCTCCCTCTACTCTCAAAGCATACTGCCTGCACTGAAGGGAGCCTCATGTTATTTTGCATTTAACAAATGAAAAGGGGATTTTTCCAATTTTTTCTCTATTTCAGTGGACCATAATTTTTAGCTACACTCTGATGTATATATCATATCATCACATAAGACTCACATTCACTTCAAAGAGAACGACACACAATGGCACACAAAGTGGTAAGAAACATTTCCAGGACATAATGAAGTATTATCTGAAGCAGTGCTGAAGCAGATGTCTTGGGAGAGGAAACAGTAGCGGTGTACCAACTGTGTGAGCTGCCGCAGTCAGCCCCGGGTCACTCAGACTTAACGAGATCATGCTGACGGCCAACCAGAAAGGCAGAGCTGGGGGAAAAATGCATTGTAGTCACTGTTGTTAAATAAAGACCAGCTTATACTTGTGACTTATTGGAACAGAGGGCTGGTCATTCATAAATCTGCCAAGCTTCAGGGAGCTGGGAAGATTGGGGAATGACCAAGACCCATGTTGGCATGTAATGTAACCAGAAACCAGGAAGCAATGTAGGATCATGGAAGAGAGGTTGGGTCTACCACTCTGATTTTTGTGGGCATTTTACTCCAGTTCCTATTAGAGGCATACCATCCCTGACTATAGTTCATCTATAGCACAGCAAGGTTGGAGCCATGGACATGTGCTTGGATTGAGCATAGTGAAGAAAAGAGTTTTACCACTGAGGAGACTGCCTAAGTCTTCCTCATGGCCTCTTGGAAAACTCCAAGGCTCCATATTCTGGAAGTGGGATAAGGAGATGCAGTGTGGTCCTTAGACAGGCTTAGAATTGGACTGAGAGTCTAGTATCCCAAATCTCTTCTATGGAAATCTCTTTGCTTATAAGAATCCTCAGGGTTGCAGCACCTATGCTTGGCCTTCAGATGGGAAATGCAGAAGACTATCAGTTGAGCAGAGCACAAAGACAAGAGGTTCTGCAGGTAAAGAGCATGGGAGGGGTAAAAGGATCATTGCCCATTATTTTTTAAAATTTCCCGGACCTCTACTGTGACTGTGATACTTAACTTTTAGTAGAGTACAAAACAAGATGTAGTAGGAAAATACAACTTTGGGAGAAAGCAGATTTTACTGCCCACGACACAGTGTTCTTTGGAGTGGTTGACATAGAAGTTGCACCAGAGGATTTCCCACTGCCCAGTGCCTTTGCTGATGGGTTGTTAAGGGATCTGATTAATGGAGCAAATATGGTTTTGGCATAACAATCAAGATGGGCTCTTTAGACAAAGCAGGATTTGTCTACTTTACCCAATGCCCATTCAAGATGGACAAGTAGACATTTTAAAAATGGAAAACAGATGTTTCATACAAAGCTTTAAAAGTGTCACGTATAGATGAAGGACCCTGGTTACTCAGATGGATTAGATCCAAGAAGGGAATGTGGAAAAATCTGGCATTTCATCTAGCAGGCGTAGTGTGTTCTAAAATAATCATCGTTTACCTTTGAATAAAAGGAAGGTATTCAGAATTAGTAAATCTGGATAGAATGGGTTCCAAATGACTCAAGAGTCCTCACACTAATTTTTTCTAGCTTTACTGAGGTATAACTTACATATAGAATTGTGTATATTCCAGGTGTACAATGTGATGATATATGTATACATTGTGTAACAATTACCACGTGTTAACTAACACACCCATTACTGTCATCATACTATATTATTATTCTAAATAATTGGCTTACCAGATCGTTATCACCAAGCTCCGTTTAATAATGCAACAAATAAAACTTTGAATAAAATAATAACTATGCGTATATTGGTAATTGAGTATCATTTAAATTAAGTCCGTTGCACAACACTGCACAAACTATTGTGATGCATTTAGTAAACTTGCTTTCATTCTCTTAAAGCAAAACAAAGCAAAAGGAAAGAATCTAAAAAGACATGTGTATGTTTAAACATTTTAAGTAAATACATGTTTTTAACTCTCCAGTGGAATGGTGTCATGTTACAATTACCTGGGGGAAACTTTAAAAAGCACTTGTGTGAGCCTTCATCATTAGATACTATGATTTTGTTTGCCTGTGGTGGAGCTGGGACGCTGGAAATTTTTTAAAAGCTCCTCAGGTTATTTTACTGTGTAACCAAATTGGAAACTCCTGCCTCAAAGTAGCCAGGTATCTAAAATGTGTGGCTATGTTATAATTTTGGAACCCTCCCCTTGACAGAGATGCACTGGACATTGTGCTGAGGGCCGCCCCCTGTGTTTATTACTAGCAGCTAGCTAGTTATTATACTAGCCATCTCTGTTCCTGTGCTCAGTAGCAATTCCCCGCAGAGAGTAAGAACACTGACTCTAGGGTAGAAAGGCCTAGTTTGGAATCCTGGCTCTCCACCTACTACCTATGTGACCCTGGACAGGTTACTTGCATTCTCCATTCCCCAGTTCCCTGTGTGGTAATGGTGATCATAGTAGTACTTATCTTTTAGAGTTGTTGTAAAGATTAAATAAAAACTTACACATAATTAATACATATAAAGTCCTTCAAACAATTTTTAAAGATCTTTGTATTGAACCTGGCTCTGAATCTTACACTCTATCTCCCAGTCACGAAGGTCCCAATAGATATAAAGTAAAAACAAGCATTAAATTTTTCTTTTCCAACAACAGTACCCCCAGAATTTCACATCATTTCCCTGCTTGTTAACAAGAGTTTCTATCAAAAGAGATGAGGATGCTTTTTGAGTGGTCTCTAATTTTGTGTTTCCCAAGTTTGGACTGCGGAAATCACCTGAAATACTTCTCAGATACTGAGTTACCTGTGACCCATTACCAAATATTCTGGAGATGGTTCTTATGCATAGTCAAATCTGACAATAGCTCCATTGCACACTATTGAAATGGGTGTTTGTTGGAGAATTCTATCCTCTTTAACTTCCTGCTCTCGTGTGTCTTCAGGAAGAATTTTGAAAAAAAAAAAATCAATGTAAGATGTCTGTTACAGGATATGGTGTTGCTTTTGCCAATGTGCCTATGTAGGAACTGCATCAAGAGTGTAGATTTTGATTTAGTGGGACAAAGCAGTTTATCTCTAAAGGAGTACTTAGCACTTTATATAATTTTTGAGTTATAATTTATATAACTTTCTTCCTTGGTAATTATCTTCTCAAGGCATGGACATATCTCATCACTGTTGTGAACCCCACAAGTGTGGGTTGGAGTACCTTCTTCAAACTGTTTGAAGCTCCCCTTTGGTAGCTGGTATTGGCCAGTAGTTTGTCTGGGAAGGAGAAGAGATACTCCAAACCCAGGCTAAGACCCATTTCTTGGTGCTGTTCCTATTTCTTGTTCTCTCCTTGGGGCTGCTGTCCAACCACCAACACTCCCTTTTGTCCCACATCAGATGGCCAGAGGAGCTCCAAGACTCATGTGTGGAGTTGTCAGGGGCCCCACAGCTAAGCCCATTTCCAGGAGGGCAACCTGATGAGTGGATAGCTCCCATTAACTGGCATGGATTTTTTTTTTTTAATGGAATTACATAAGTATGGACTGCCAAAATGGTGCCAACATGCTGATTTTGGAAGACTCATTCATTTCCATACAGGAAAAAAATTTCATATGCACTAATTGGGGAATTGTGTGTGTGTATATATATACATATACACATATACATATATGTATGTGGGTGTATATCATATATATGTATATATATGTATGTGTGTGTATATATGTATTTGTGTGTGTGTGTGTGTGTATACTCTACCCATTATTCTATATCTTTATCCATAAATCATATTTCAAGTCACAGTAGATATTTTTCTAAATATATATTTAGAGCCCTTATATTTCTAAATATAAGGACTTCACAAAAATTATTTGCATACTCAAAGAAAGCTCTTGACTCTTTTACTCTCTTTTTATCACCAAACTTAAAACCATCAGAAATAATCATATCTTTTCTTCTGGCACACTCATTGCACAACTGCAGTTGTAGTTATTTTAAGACCTATACAAGACATTTAGCTGTATTCAGACAATTAATTACTAACGAGGAGTCAAAATTGAATAAACTAAGAATTGGTGCAATAAAAATTAGAAATAGGCTAAAATTTGCTGCTATAATTGCTCCACTGTCCTCTGTGAATTACAAAAGGAAACGTTGTTTCTCACCCGTGTAACAGGTTCATGTTGCATTGGTTATGGACTCTTCTACAGGTGACTTCATGGGGCTCAGGCTAGAAGAGCAGCAATATCAGAAGCATTGCTGGTTCCAAAAGCAGGGGCAAGAAACTCTGGAAGGGCACACACAAGCATTTAATAGCTTAGCCCAGAAAAAAAATACATATTAGTTCTGTCCATAACACATTGGTCAGAATCAGTCATGTGGGTCTCACTAATATCAGTAAGTCCAGGAGTTTCAGTCCAGTTGTTTTCCCAAATGGTAAAAAGTCAGAAATATTTAGGGAATAGCACTAATGACTACCACAGATGTATTCAAGGTAGTACACTTATTCAACATTTTGGAATTTCCTGGTGGAAATATCTATAATTGTTGCTTCTCTTACAAGGAGTATATTTTAAAAAATTGTAGTGAATGAGAAGAGACTTCTAAATAAGAGACTCCTTATATGATTAATATTAGAAAATGTAAAGCCAATTTCTATATTTATGATTTAAAAAGAATAAGTCTTTATATTTAATTTCATTTCCTTCAAAAGAAAGGGTCACAAAGTATGGAATTCATGCTAGAATCCAAAACCAAAAAGTCAAGCACAGAAAAACATAATATACCCAAATTAAGAGTGCTGTTTGTAGATCAGGAGTACATGAGTAGTTTTTCTTTTCTTTCTTTCTTTCTTTTTTTCTTTTTTTTTTTTTTTTTTTTGCTTTGTTTTGTTTTTTACTTTCTGTTTCAAATAACCCATGATTGAAAATATGAAAATTCATTGTTTTTATGATGGATAATTATGTAAAATAAACTAGGAGAGGGTAATGCCTTAGAGAAAACTAATGAATTTTTAGTATTAAATATAAAACCAGGTCATTAACTGGTAGATTAGTTAGCTGTAGAAAAATGCTTTCCTTCCCTAGAAGTTTAAAAGTAATATTTGCACTCATTAATTTGGAGGATAAAATCCAGTTGAGTGTTAGAGATGACAGGGAGAACTCCATGGCCCATCCCAGCCTTGGATTTGTACCAAAATCTTTTGCTTTCATTTTAGACAATTCTGTGGTAGTCATAGCTGTTTTTCAAACAGAGGATCTCTGGCTATATTTCAGCTTTTAGCGTTTTGTATTTATTTGGCTATCCTTTGATTATTTGATTTTGATGAGATTTGGAACGTTACTTAGGAGCATTATAATATATATTAGGTTTTTACTAAAGTTTGAAATAAAATAATAAATGATGAGAGGTTTTAAAAGGGCATAGTTTTCATAATTAAAAAAATATTCAGAGTGACAGATAACAGAGCAGGAGTAGTGGTTGCTTTAGAAGGAGTACAGGGAGGTATGGAGGAGTTACAAGTGGCATGGATTTAAACTTGGAGTTGGTGGATAAGTTCGTTCATTTCATTTTAGTGATAATTTCATCTATATGTTATAACTTACTGAATTATGCAATTTAAATACAGTGATTTTATCAAAATGAAGATGTTAAAAAATAAAATTCAGTGTTTTCTACGAATGGTGGTTAAGGAGCTTTATCTTACATTAAGCTACTAAGCTACAACTAGATCCCCTAACATTAAATATTTTTATCAAACCTAGAGGTTAGAATGTAAAATTTCAGATGATACTAAGCTAAATAGGACAAAAAGAATTGTGGTGCTGTCAATGTCTGTATGAAATGAGGATATGAAGTTAGCAACCTGGAAGTTAACCACAAACTAAGCTACTGTGCCTTTAAGTTATAAATATACTTGCAGCTTGGTCATAACTCGAGATAACTAGACAGAATACCAATCTGAAGTGGTTTTGTCGGTAACTGTTGGTTGTAAACTACCAGTGTGTCTTATGGATCGTACCTACCCATAAAGTTTTGTCATTAAGAGAGGTTGTTATGTGTCACGTAGAATTTGAACATGACTGAAGAACAACTTACATAAACCAACTTTGGCTTGGTGAGTCTGAGAACAGCATAATATGTGTGAATTTGCAGATAACACTCAATGAGTAATTACAGATTTAAAATTCCAAGATGAACATCAGCCTAAGAATGTTGGTATTTTTGCAATGGGACAAAAGTTGGTTATCACTGTAAAACTTGGAAATACTGTTCTTGCTATATAATATGATTTCTTTCTTTCTAATCTCAGTATGTTGAATTTGGGGGTTCTAGCTTTATTTTGAAATTCAGGCAAAAAACCAACATGATGCTGAGTCTCTCCTCATAAGTGAAACTATGTCTACATGTAGAAATGCAGAAGTGAGGTGAAAATATTCTTTTGATCCAACAGATCAGCTGTGGTACTTATGTTCTACAAAGACACAGACATTTGACTCGCTTTGATCTTCCCACCATTTACAAGGGCCACAGCTGATTGGATTAAGAGACATTTGCTTTCAGAGTTATCCTACTACTGAATATGTAGAAAAAATTCAAGTCTAATTTACAAAATATTTTTGAATTCAGTATTTCGTATACACAGTAAAGGATGATCCATCCAGTTTCAAAGGGCATTTGTCGACATTTTCATGTCAAACTGCTAATCATTCAAGTAATAACTGGAAACCAACTGGAAAACCTACACATATACAGAAGAAGGTCATATACGAAAGTGAATTTTGTATATTGGTCAAAATAGACAGTTCTCACTCAATACACTTCCTCCCTAGCTCTTGAAGTGTGACTCTGGTAGCATTACATTAAAAAATTTGGAGGCTAATTTCCTAGAAGTGGATGTTATTGTCAATTCACTCTTTTGCAACTGGCAGAGTAACTCTTCGGGGAAGTAACTGAACATGTATCTGGATTTTAAAGACCAGCAGGATTAGATTCAAAGACAATTTAACTAGGCCCAGGCCACAGCTAACTAATGAAGTTCATGAATAGTCATTAGAGTTCTTTGAAACTTCTGTGTCAAAATAGTTAAGTCAGCACAAAGGTACTCACCAGGTGTTTGAGTAACTAGCTAGGAAAGATGCAAGTGACATTGAAAAATGAGGAAGAGTAGGGCATCTCTAATAAATACTCAAATCAGGAGTCTGGAAAACTGGTTATATTCACAGAATAGTTAGAGTAATAATGCTTCCTATGGGCATTGTTTTTGTCCTAGAACAATTTGGGAAGTGGGGATAACAATAGATTTGCTAATAATCAAAAGCTCAGGTCTATAAAGCAAGCATTCAGTGTCAAGAAAAAATTTGGAATCTTTATAAGATTCCATGCTCTTATTGGACTTATAAGTGTAACCAAAACAGTAGCTTGTTGTTCACTCCCAAGTCTCTCTTGCAATTTGGTTTTATCATGTGACTAAGTTTTAGCTAATGCATAAAAGATGAACCTTGGCAAGCCTGGCATAAGAATCTGGTATAAGAAACTTTCATAGGTGAATCTCTAGCTCTTTTCTCTCTGGATGTTTGGAACAAAGGTTACTCTCAGCATAACCCTTGGGAGATGTATGTGAAATGAAGTGAAATGAAAGACAGGTGAATGTCTGAATTGGCTTCCACTACTTAAGAACATCCTTTTCGGACTTCATGTGAATGAGTAAGCCACTATGATTTGGGGGTTTATTTGTTTCAGCAGCTAGCATCACCATAAATAATAAAACTGACAAAGCTTTTATTATAACAACTTTATACCAAACATAGAAGCATATTGAGGAAAATACTTAGTTTACAGATGGGGATGTGAATAAGAGAGAAGTTGTTACTTTTCAAATGAAGCATATTAGATTACTATTACATCAGGAATTGGGGCCAGATCTCTTGACTCAACTGTCTGATACAAAAGAGGTTGACAGCAATTTCTCTGAACTATGAAATACTGTATTATTTAAGCAAATCTTTCTTATGACTCCAATCACAATTTATTGTATTACGGATATTTGGATACAGATTTTATATAATTTATCCTTCTAGATATTATATTCATGGAGAATGGGATTAGGGTCTATTGTATATCCAGGAATATCTTGTTCTATGCTTTGTTAAACACTTTAAATCTCAGTAATTGGGGCTCCTGGGTGGCTCAGTGGGTTAAGCCTCTGCCTTCGGCTCAGGTCATGATCTCAGGGTCCTGGAATAGAGCCCCACCTCAGGCTTTCTGCTCAACAGGGAGCCTGCTTCCCCTTCTCTCTCTCTGTCTGTCTCTCTGCCTCCTTGTGATCTCTGTCTGCCAAATAAATAAATAATTGTTTGTTAAATGAATGTTTGAGGTATCAACAAATATTTTATATTACATAGGTTAGAGACTATCTAGATATGCAGATAAATTAATTTATTCCCTATCTGTGGTTATTTTTATCTCAAACATTTTGTCAATATTCCTCATCTGAGAGTTAAAAAAAATGAGTTTTATGTGCATTAAGCGCAGATATTTTTTCTATAACTTAAGTGAAATTTGACATATTCTTATAAAAAATTATTGAGCTTTTAAGTTGTCACTTTTTTGAAAAAATATATATCAAGATTCCATTTGTTTATTTTTTGTGCTGTATACAAGTCACATGGACAACAGGAAAGGAATAAAAATCCTTTGTGTAAGCTGTGTTCATGCAAATGTAAATATATATGAGTAAGCAGCTATAAAAAGCCCTTCATTTAATTCTTTTTCTAATCGAAAAAATTTTAATTAACATATAATGTATTGTTTCAGGGGCACAGATCTGTGATTCATCAGTCTGACACAACACTCAATACTCACCACAGCACATACCTTCCCCAGTGTCCACCATGTAGCCACCCCATCCCCCTACCTGCCTCCTCTCCAACAACCTTCAGTTTGTTTCCTTAGATTAAGAAACTCTTATAGTTTGTCTCCTTCTCTGGTTTCATCTTGTTTCATTTCTTTCCTCTCTTCCCCTATGATCCTCTGCCTTGTTTCTTAAATTCTGGATATCAGTGAGATAATATGATATTTGTCTCTGATTGACTTATTTCACTTAGCATAATACCCTTTAGTTCCATCCATATCACTGCAAATGGCAAGATTTCATTTTTGATGGCTGCGTAATATTACTGTGTGTGTGTGTGTGTATCTTCACTTAATTTTTTTTTCTTTAAATTTTATTTATTTATTTTACACAGAGAGAGAGATCACAAGTAGGCAGAGAGGTAGGCAGAGAGAGAGGGGAAGCAGGCTCCCTGCCGAGCAGACAGCCCGATGTGGTGCTCCATCACAGGACCCTGAGATCATGACCTGAGCTGAAAGCAGAGGCTTAACCCACTGAGCTACCTAGGCGTCCTTCTTCATTTAATTCTAACAGTAATTTATTTCATCCTAAAGTGAGACTCATATTTTTATTTCTAGGCATTCATTTACGTATTTCTTTTCATCAGTGGTTCTGAAATTTTGTACTCTTTGATCTTAAAAGCTTCCTTTTTATTTACTTTGATAAAAAAAAAAAACACAATTGCCAAATGCACTGTTAAATCAAGGGCTGAGGATGTAGCCAAAATACAAATTAATTCTATTTGTTAAGGATTTTATTTTATAGGTATTAAAAATAATTAGAATGATCAAGATACTTAATATTTAGATGTTAGTACTAGTCAGTACAAGTTAGTACTAATGCTTTAAGTCACTTTCTTCAAGAACACATAATTTAGAAATCAATAAAGTTTAGAAATATTACCGTAATCTTAAAGACTATTTTTTTCCTCTCATGTGGTGTATATTTACTTTTTCCTCTGTATTATTAGACACATTATCATCACTATAACCATATTAAACATTGTGATGAGGATAACAAGCTCACATTTTGGTGTTGTTCCTTAAGAATACATAATCTTTCTGGAAAAATAAGGCAAATTCATACTGATGCTCTAACTTCAGTACAGGTGCTAAATGGAGTGTCAATTAGGTGGTGGATAGAACTGAAGCAAAGTCTTCAAGAATGGTCAAAATTCAGAAAGGCAGAGGTGAGGAGTAAGGGTCTTTAAAGCAAAGAAAACTCATTGAGAACTGTGTACAGGTAAAATAGAACTAAGGTATAGTTCTCAGCACATTAGAATCATCTAAGGAGCTTTAAAAAGTCTTGTGCCAAATGAAACAAGACGGAACCAGAGAAGGAGACAAACCATAAGAGACTCTTAATCTCAGGAAATAAACTGAGGGTTGCTGGACTGGAGGTGGGTGAGAGGGATGGGGTGGCTGGGTGATGGACATTGGGGAGGGTAGGTGTTATGGTGAGTGCTGTGAAATGTGTAAGACTGATGAATCACAGACCTGTACCCCTGAAACAAATAATACATTATATGCTATTGGAAAAAAAAAAAGACTATATATATATCTGCAAAAAAACAAAAACAAAAACAAAAAAACCAACCTTATCCCAGGGCACACTCTAGACCTATTAAGTGAGACACTTTGTGGATATTATTAGGAATGAGCAATTCTAAAGCTTCCCTTTCCATAGGGAAACTGAGGCTGAAAATTGCTGGAGGAAATCATGTTGTAGTGACAATCCCATCTGCTTGGCTAAAACTGTAGTAGAAGGGGACCAGTTGAGAGTAGTGTGAATGGAAATAAACAGGCTTATTATGAAATTTTATAAATCTTAGTTATTGGGAATTGAGGGAAACTAGAAAGAATAACATGTTACTTTCATCTTTTTTTCAACTTCTAATTCCCAGCAACTAGAACGGTGTGGCAATTAATTGTCAGAAGAGAGAGCTGGCCATAATGTGAAAGGGATAACTTCAGGTGTAACTGTACTAACTTCAAGCTAATACTGAAACAGCCAGGTGAATATAGCTATTGTATAGTTGTCAAAACATTTTTAGACGGTTTTCTCTTGCAAAATTTATTAATACAAATACTTGTGTTTCTGTTGCATATCAAAATTATTTACAACTTTCATACAGTTTTGTTTTTTTAATGGATTCTGGACTTAAAAACTATTTTAAGACCTAGGTATCACATCTGTGAGAAAATGTAACTAAATTTTTCCCACAAATACAAAATTCAAAGTAGGATATTACCATGTTCCATTTGCTCTGACCTAGACTTGGCTCAAATACCCCAAAGCTAAAAATTAACTGTAGCAAGGCAGTTACTGATGAAATTACTGAATACAGATTTGTAGAAAAGGAGTTGAAGTACTAAGAAAAGCAGGTAAATAGAAGCCCACATTGGAGACCCTCAGTTGGATACTAATTTGGATGTCAAAATCCTCCCCCATCAATACATGGAATAGTTTCTGTTCAGAGTTAAGCCACGAAACTATTCTAATATACTTCATAATAATAATAAAACATCTTAATTTATGAAAGTATTTGAATTCTAATCTTCCCTTAAGCAGTAAATACAAGCATTTTAAATTTAAAAATACAGCACACATTAAAAATTGAAATTTCTTTAGCTGATTCTCTTTCAGAACACCCTATATCCCTAACTTTGTATTAATTATCTTATAACATCATCTTCCTATTCATATGGCAGAGGTACAATTATTTAGAGGACTATTGATAAAACCAACTTGAACTCACATATATTTCTCAAATTTGGTATCTATCACTCTATTCTCAAACTAGTAAAAATATTATTACAGGAATGTTACTGTTCTAATTAGAAATTTTACTCCCTTTAAATTGAACTATGTTTTTGAAAGTGCACTTAGATTAATTATAAATGTATACTTCAAAGTCTAGGGCAACCACTGAAAGAAATAAGAAATATAATCAACAAGTTAAGGAAGGAAATAAAATGGAATAATATAAAATTCTTAGTTAAAACCACAAAAGGCAGAAAAAGAATAGAAGACAAAATAGGAATAAAGAGCAGGGCAACAAATAGAAAATAACATGTACATATTAATTTAATCATATGTATAATAGCCTTAAATACCAGTGGTCTAAAAACACCAATTAAAATACATGTATCATCAGAGTGGATCAAAATGTATACACAGCTATGTGTTTTCTACAAGAAACCCCCTTAAATATAAAGATACGTTTGGTTAGAAATAAAGAAGTGGAGAAAGATACACCATACTAATACTAATCAAAAGAAAGATGGAGTTATGTCAATCCTGGACAGAGAAGACTTCAAAGCAAAGAAAATTATCAAGGATAAAGAGGAGCAGTAAATAATAATAATGATCAATTCCTTAAGAAGATATGACAACCATTAATGTGTATGCTCCTAACAACAGATACCCAAATATATGCAGCAAAAATTGATAGTACTTCAAAGATAAATAGATGAATCCACCACTATAGTTGGAGACTTCAGTATCCCTCTATGAGAAATGGAGATATCCAGCAGGCAGAAACTCAGTTAGGACATAACTGAGCACACCACCATCATCGATCAACTGGATATTACTGGCAAAATATATGAAAGATTCTATAAATTAACAAGCAAAATATGTAAGTATTAAATACTAAAAATCTTCAAAAGTTAAAAAGTGAAAACTAAATGATTATTCTTTAATGTTTATTTTATTAAATATTTTATAAAATTAAAGCAATTTATAATGCTCACATTTGCTTTTAAAAAGCAAAACATTTAAAAACATAAACATCATTTTTTAGTTTTTAAATTAATTTTAATTTACATTTTAAATACAAATATATTAAGCTTTCATATGCATTAAATTTTATTACATGATATACATAAGTCCTTTGAATCATTAAAAAATAAGTAAAAATCTTAATTATAACAAAATAAAGATTGTGCTGAAATGAAGCAAAAATAAATATTAAATAAAATATAATAATTCATAAGCTGAATATGATTTTATTTTTATAATATATTGACATCATTTGTTCATCAACAGAAATCCCAAACATATGTAATAATAAAATAATTATCACTGATATATTTGTGACTTTCAATCATACCAAAAAACTATAGCTTTACACCTATTTTTCATTTTGTTTAAAAGTATATCTGTCAAAGGAGGAAGATACATCATAGGTTGTTAGCATGACTTATAACTTTTAAATGTGGAGACATAGAGGACATGGGCTCCATTCCTTTTATATTCCTTTTCTAAGCTCCTAGAACATTAGGGCAGGTTTGTAGTATCTGATTGATTTGCCAGACTAGGCAGGGGAACATCACAATGTTATCCCCTCATGGCACATGTAGGAAATGAGAATTATAAAGGAGGTTAAGTTAGGATATTTCTAAAAGGTTTATTGAAAAAAAGTTTTCTTTTTATTATATAATTTTAAGAGAAGTACAAAGTATTAACAGACATAACAAATATTGAGTTTGCACTCTACATTCAAGTAAAATATTTTCAAGTTTTAAAATGAGAAATAAGAATTCTCATCTACCTAATTGTTTTATATCGGGTTTTATGTTTGAGATGATTATTTATAATTTTGAATAGAGATGTTTTATGTGATCTCCAAATTCTTAATGGTAACTATAGAATATGTATTTTTCTCAATAAGAATAGAATAAAAAATTAAATAATCAAACATATTAAAATGTATAACAATTTATATCATATATAAGCAAACATTTTTATTTTATTCACACAGTTAAATTTTTTTATTTTTTCTAATTATTGAAGAATAACATGTATATTAATTGCATCAGTTTCAAGTATAACATTTTATGAATTTTGACAGTTGTACATACCAATGGACCTCCCCACGGTCAAGATATGGCATATTTCCATCATCTTCAAAGAGTCCTTGTGCCCCTTTTCAGTTCATCTTTTCCTTTGCTCCAGGCCAGAGGCAACTACTGATCTGCATTTTGTCACTACAGATTCATTTGCATTTTACATGAATGGAATCCTATTGAATGTATTATTTAGGTCTGGATCTTTCATTCAATATATTGTTTTGAAATTCATTCATGTTGTTGCATTTTTCAATAGTTTACTCCTTTTTATCACTGAGTAGTTTTTTATCATATTGTACTTTTTTTTTTTTTTTTTTTTAATTCCCCTGTCAGCACCATTTGGTTTGCCTCCACTTGGGGCTGTTCTGATTGAAGCTGTTATAAACATCTGTGTATAAGTTTTTTGTTTTGTTTTGTTTTTTTGAGGAACAGAGAAAGAGAGAGTGCAGACATGGGGGGGTGTGGGGGAGAGGTAGAAGGAGACAGAGAGGGAGAAAATCTTAACCAAGTTAAGAGCCCCATGTGAGCTTAATCTCACAATGCTGGTATCAATGACCTGAGCTGAAATCAAGGGTTGGATGCTTAACTGACTGAGAGACCCAGGTGTCTCTGTGTATAAGTCTTTGTGTGGATATATGTTTCCATTTCTCTCTAGTAGACAGAAACACTAGAAAATCTATCACTAACATAGAAAATCTGGCTATGTGTTTCTATTTTTCTTTAGTAGATAGAAACACTAGAAAATCTATCACTAACACTAGAAAGTCTGGCTATATGATAGGTGTAGATTTAACTTTTTAAAAAAGGAAGCTATTAAATAGTCTTCCATAGTGGCTGTACCATTTCACATTCCTGCTAGCATGAATAAGAGATCAAGCTGCTTCATATCCTTACCAGTTCTTGATATTATTGGTCTTTAAAAATTTTAGCCATTTTGATGACTGTGAAATAGTACCTCACTATGGTTTTAATTTGCATTTCTTAATGAATTATAATGTTAAATTCAATGTTAATTATATTCAAATATAATGTTCAATTATAATGTTAATGCTATAAATATATATATAATTTATAAATTTTAAAGTTAATGTTCAATTATAATGTTAAATCTTGAAATTTGAATTAATTTTGAATCTAGTCCACATACTCATGCCATATGATGAAATTCTAATTTGCAGAATGCCTGTGTCTTTTCAGAGAAGTGCTCTTGTTTGACAACCATAAAAATATTTGATAAATTTTGCATGGGGCTTCTTCTCATGATTCTCAGCCTCTCCATCACTCACCACTCCCCATTCCAACCAGCTGTTCTTTGGACTTCAGGCTGCTCCCATTAAAGGCCAGGAATACAAATTTCTCCAGCACCTCCACAGGCGCACATCTTACTCGGGTTGCTGAAAGTAGATGTCATCATAGAAGACCATGTTGGTGGGTTATGCTCTGTATGCTGCAATGGAGCAGCAAGTGAGAATGTGTTTCTCCATTCTGCCTTCTGGGGCAAGAGAGTGTTGCACTGTCAGACTCTGTTCTACTGAAGTTCTTGTCAAGGAGACCTAAATGATGGATCTTGTTACTGGGTGGAGACTGCTGCCCTATTCCATCTATTCTAGATACTGCCCCTCTGCAGCTTCTTGGCTCAACCTTTTACCTATCTGTGCAATATCAATGCACTTTGGCACTCCGGGTCAGATTTTAGACCAGATTCTTTCCACTTGAGGCTTATTACATAGATTTTTCAAAAATTTTCAAGAAGGAATTTTCTTACAGAAGAATCTGGCTGCTTGAGAAATTTTGAACCCAAAGAATATTTGGGGGAGCTTGTCAAAACACATTTTATATATGAAGCTTTCTTATAAGGACAGATGCAATAGTTCGGACACACTGTGAATAATGAACACACAAGAAAATTGCACATTTCAGTCTTTCAAAAATGTTTCCAGGATTTAGGAATGACAAGATTATAATGGTTGGTATGCAGAAAATGAGGCACCATAACTGATAGGATTTATAACATTCTGGGCTTACCTTTGTGATGTGTGATTGAAAAGTGGAAAAGCTCTCCTTTTGATTTTCTTTTCCATCTGTTTTTTTCATTTAACTATCCAAGAGCTATATCATTTATCCCTCAAAATGGCCTCCTTTTTATTTGACCAAGTTTTTTTTCCTTTTTTTCTGAAGACTGGAGCCCGTCTTATGCTCTGTAGGACTCTACTCTGTGTTGCAAATAGTCCATTATCTGATATTAGTAGAGTAAAAGCTTTCTACTTCTGATATCTATGAGCTAAGATGAGATAAAAATTCACTTAACACAAAGGTTTTAGCAATGATATGATGGCTAAAACTTCATGATTGGAGAACTAGAATTTGTATTTGTTCAGTTAAAAAATACATAATATAGAGAAGCCTGTATTTTACTCACAAAAATGGTTTCATTTACTGTACAAAATAAGTGAATCTGAGCGCATTAATCACAGCTACTTTGTAAAAAGCTAGACATATATTTTAAACAAATAAACAATAGATCCTCTGTTCCAAGAAACATTTCATCTAAGAAAAATTGGTTTTATAATTCAAACCAGAAATTTTCTCTAAATATTCAACATATATTGGCTCATTTTGTATGCCATTTTATCTGGGCAATTTCTGTTGACATTTTTCGTGTTCGTAACTTCATAGGCTGTGGTCATTTGTTACCCAGGCATCACCCATCTGCACATACATTTGTCATTCTTCTGCTGAATTTGGCTCTAGTTGGGCAACAGGAAGTTAGAGCTAGTGGAATAATGCTATTATATGAAGGATATCATTAGAGGACAATATTGTACTTCAAAGACTAAGCACATATGGTTTTGACTTTTATAAAGATGGCAGGTGGACATGAAGAAAAAGTTGATTTCAAATTTATTTCCATGATAGGAAGAACTTCTTAAAAGTCTGAGGAAGATTAATTTTCAATTTGGAATTCCTAATAACTGAAACATGATCAGGGTTTTACAACTTCCTGAGGTAAATTTTCTGGATGACCAAGCCATCTTCATGTAAACCAAAGGAACAAATTAATATAGGTATCGGAATGATAGACACTGACAGATGTTGACAAGAGAAGCCTTAGAAAGCCAACACATGTAAAATACAATCTATTTGAAAAGTTTTGAGAGGATTTATACTATTAGCAAATCAAAAAATAAACAATTAACTAAAATTTCCTTTAGTTTAAAAACTGGGATCCAAATAAAATCAAGCATGATTTCAAAAACCAGTTTTTATTTTAAAAGACTGATTTGTTAGGTATCTAATTTAATTGTGAATGCTGTTCAACATATGAGGGCTTTCTTGTGTCCTAGAATGCTAAGGCTTCTTTAATGATGTAACAGTTGGGTTTTTCTAAAATCAAGGTTTTTTTTCTTCTGTAGTTCTGATGCCTCCAATCAAAGAAGGGGTAAAGTTTGGTCAAACATAAATGAGAATTTAACTTAGCAATTGTCCTACAGACATTTTCACATGCAGTATTTGCATATTATTCAGCAATAATTACCATAACAAAGTATAAAAAAATCCCCTAAATATCCATTTGTAGGGGACAAATTAGATCAGCCATGCTACAAATGAACAGTATAATACTGTACTCCCACATAATAACACAGATCTATATAAAATGTTGTGGAAAAATCTCCATGATACAGTCATAGTATAAAAAAGAACAAAGATCAGAACGGTATGACGAGCTTACTAGCATTTATGTAAAAAAGATGTATAATATCCTCATCCTTTAGATATATAATTTTGGAAATAAAACCACTGATTCAAAATTTTAAAGTAAGGTAGTCTTCGCTATTAATATTCTACATACAAGGAGAAGAGAAAGACTAAACAGTCCCCAGGAGAACCTCTCAACTCCTTCAGCTCCTGAGTGCCTTAAAATTACAAACATCTTTGTACACCCTTGTGTGGAAGTAGTTTAATAACTTGAGTAAGCAATCAGGGGCATTTTTATGAGATTTTATTTATTTGGAGTAAGGGCCTTCCTTTCTGAGTCCTGCTTTCTCTTTTTCCTTTTTAGTGAACAGTTTGGGGGAGTTGGGGGGCTGTGGGGTAGCATTCCCATTTACACTGAGAAGTTTTGGATGGAGGTACACTAATGGAGCGGGCTTGTGGGCATTTTTGGAAGGAGAGTAGGAAGGACTGGGATTTTCATTATTTCCATCTTTGTGACAGACACAGTCATATGCTTCCTAGATATTTTGTAGTTCTTAGTTTGATTCTCTAGTGTAGCTGATTCTCTAGTATATGAGTTTAGGAAAATGTTTTAAAATTCTTTTTGGAATGTTGGATGAAGATTGACAATGAATGGCAGAGGATAATAGGCATCTGCTCTAAGTTAAGAGACAGGTCACTTTCTGCGGTGGGAAATGGAGAGGAAGTATCTTCTCAGTAGACAGTTTCAACATAGTAAGAGTTTAAGAAATAATATTAATTAGCTCCATTCTTGGGCCCTAGACTGAGAAACTCCTGGAAGCCACAGTCTTTTGGAGTGGCCTCAGCTGTTGTAGACCTTCTCTCTGAAAGCTGCAAAACAGATTCCAGGTTCTCACCCTGAATATCCCAAATTTCCCCATTACTCTGGTGGGGCAAGGGAAGAGTAGCCACAGTAAAACACACTCAGGGCTTCTCTATTACAAAGACCTTCAGTTCAGGGGAGAGGATGTCACCAGATGTCCATTCTGAGACCTTATTCTATCTGAGGAAAGGGAATTTCTTCCCATTCAGCTCCCTTCAGCTTTCCTGTTTCACCGAAGGGTGGTGTCAGAGGTAGAGTCAGAGGGAAAAGGACTTCAAGGAAACAGACTGGGGACACTGAAGCCAAAGGTGTTGGTGGTGCTCTGTGTAGGAGACTCAGAAACACTTAGGAAGGCTACAGCCTGGAGGCATGTGTTTATTAAAAGCTGAAAATTAGTTGGAAGATTAAGACTTCTCCCCATTCCCCAAGCCTACCACTATATCAATAAGACTGTAAATATAATAATAGTGATTATAGCTGAAAGACCTGCCAGATACAATCTCAGAGGCAAGCGCATAGGAAACTTGAAGTCAACAAGGGAGACAAAATAAGGACACACCAGGAATCTGAAGCATCTGATAGCTGTAGTGCAAACATAAAACTCTGCTCCTAACCCGATTACCATAGTCTCTCACTAAAGATTTATTTGCTTGTTTGGTTTTCAAAAACAAACATACAAACAAGCAAACAAAGCAGAAAACTAGAAGGTATGCCAAAAACATGAACAAAACAAAACAAAACACACTCTGAAGAGACAAACATCCGAACCAGACTTAGGAATGATACAGATATTAAAATTATGAGACAAGAATTTAAAATAACTGTAATTAACATATTAAGAATAGTAACTAAAATAGTAAACAACATGCAAGAATGCTTTTGATGGTCTCACCAGTAGACTGGACATAGCTGAGAATATAATTAGTGAGTTTAAATATGGGCCAATAGATACTACTCAAATTGAAATGCAAAGGGGAAAAAAACATAGAAGAGAACATTTAAAAACTCTGGGACAATTTCTAAAGATGTAAGTTATGAGCAATTTGAGTACCAGTAGAAGGGGAGCAGAATATTGAAGTAATAAAAAAAATAATGAAAAAGAAAATCCCACAAATTTATAATGCTACAAACAGTGAAATTATTTGTCAAAAGTGAAAGAGAAATACTCTTTCACATAAACAAAAATTGAGGAAATACATTTTCAGAAGTCTGGCCCTACCAGAAATGTTAAAATAATTTTTCAGGTAGAAGAAAAATGACACAGCAGGTATCTACACAAAGAAAGAAGATCATTAGAAAAAGAAATGATGAATTAAAATAAAATATTTTTATTATTATTAGTTGATCTAAAGTGTAACTATTTGTTTAAAGTTTAAAGTGGCAGTGTAATGGATGATTATAGCTTGTGGTTACCTGAAATGCACTGCAGCAATGTGGCAAGGTATGGGAGAGAGGAATTGGAAATACTTGGTTTTAAGGTACCTGCATTATATATGAAGTGTTATAGTGGTATTTGATGGTGGACTTAAGATTACTTTTCAAGATTTATTTATTTATATATATTTATTTATTCATTTATCTGAGAGAGAAATCATGAGCAGGGGTGAGAGTCAGAAGGAGAGGTAGATGTAGACTCTCACTGAATGGGGAGGCCAGGCAGGGCTCCATCCTAGGATCCTGAGATCATGACCTGAGCTGAAGGCAGATGCTTAGCTGACTAAGACACCTGGGCTTCCCTGGACTTAGATTATTTTAAGATTAATATAATAAACACTGTGGTTACCAGTTAAAAAAATTTTTAAAGAAGTATAAGTAATATGCTAAAAAAGGAAAAAAAGAATCAGATAAAATTTTCAATTAAAATCAGAGAAGGAAGAAAGAAAGGAAAAAAGAAACAAAGAACAACTATAATATATATAGTTGTTATATATTATATTGTTATTGTTATAATATATTATATTGTTATTATATATTATATATAATATAATATATAAAATAAAATATACTTATGAAGAATAGAGGGATTAATCCAGCTAAATCAACATTTACTTTAAACAGTAATAATCAAATATACCAAATAAATGACAAGGCTGTTACAGGGAATAATAAAAAATGACACAACTGTAGAGATCCAACTATAGAAATTCCTTATATTTAAAGAAAACTTTAAATATAAACACCCGAATTGGTTAAAAGTAAGGGATGGGGAAAAATACAACATGCTAATACCAAACTAAAGAAAAATGGAATAACTACATCAATTTCAGAAAAGCAGAGTTCAGAACAAGGAAGAATTTTAGTCATAAAGAGGGGCATTACATAGTGATTAAAGTATTATTTTGCAAGAAGATACAACATTCCTAAACTTCTATGACATAATAACAGAACCTATTATATGAGAGGAAAAACTGAAAAAAAAAATAGGCAAAGCCATCACAATAGTTGGAGACTTTAATAGCCCCTTTGCTATAATTGATACATCAAGCAGACAAAAATCAGTAAGAATATACATGATCTTAACAGCACTATCAGTCTACTTGAACTAATTGATAATAAAGAGTAATCTATCAAAGAATTGTAGAATATGCATTCTTCTTAAGCTCATATGGAATATCCTTAAAGGAAGACTGAATTCTGTACCATAAAACAATAACAAATTAAAATACACACACACACACACACACAGTATGTCTTCAGACCAATGGGAATAACTAGAAACAAAAAAATAGAAGATAATTAGAACATCACCAAATATTTGAAAATTAAACATAATACTAAATACTATATGGATCAAAGATATCAATTCTTCCCAATTAGAGCTATAGATTCAATACAATCCTAACCAAAATTTCAGCCAGCTATTTTATAGATATTGAGAAAGCAATTCTAGAATTTTTATGGAAAGACAAAGGACGTGAAATTTCCAACTAGAGTAAAACAAAGTTAGAATATTTATAGTATACAAATTGAAGAGTTACTGTAAAGTTAAAATACTCAAGACCAGTTGATAGTGGAGAAAAAAGAAGCACATAGGTAAATGGAACAAAATAATGATTTCAAGAATAGACAAAAATAGTCAACCGATTTTGACAAAGACATTTGAATGGAGAATGAATTGTCTTTCCAACAAATGGTGCTGGAGAAGATAGATGTCCATGTGCAAAAAAATGACCTAGACAAAGAACTTAACAACCCACACAAATATTAATTCAAAATAGAACGTAGAATGCTATGTAAAATGCAAAACTGTAAAACTCCTAGAAGATACAGGAAAAAATATACATGTTCTTCAGTCTGGTGAAGTTTTTAGATATAACACTAAAAATACAATCCATGAAAGAAAAAGAAAAAGAATTCGGACTATTCTAATTAAAAACTTTTTCTCTGCAAAAGATAATGTTAAGAGAATGAAATATAAGTTATGAATTTGAAGAAAATATTTGCAAATCACATATCAAATGAAGAATTTGTGTCCACAGTGTAAAAAGAACACTTCAAACATAACGAGAAAAAACACAACTCTGTTAAAAATGTGCAAAAGGAAAAAATATGCAAAAGATCTGGACACTTCACTAAAGAAGATGGCAAATAAGAATATGAGAGTATTCTCAATATCATTTGTCTACTGACAACTTGTCTAATGCAAATGATATTGAGAATATTAGATAGATGAAACAGTTTGATACCACTGCATTCCTATTAGAATGGTTAAAATGTTTTGTGATTTTTTAATCTTATTTTATTTAAATTAAATTAATTAAATTTAACTAATTAACATATTTTTAGTTTCAGATGTAGAGTTCAGTTTTTCTTCAATTGTGTTTAACACCCAGTGCTCATTACATCACTTGCGCACCTTAATGCACCTACTGCCCTGCCAGCAACCCTTAGTTTGTTTCTTATTGTTGAGTCTTTTGTGGTTTGTCTCCATCTCTGATTTTGTCTTATTTTATTTTTCCCTCCCTTCCCCTATCATCCTCCATTCTGCTTTTTAAATTCCACATATGAATGAAACCATATGATAATTATCTTTCTCTGATTGACTTTTTTTGCTTAGCATAATACCCTCCAGTTCCATCCATGTCATTGCAAACTGTGAAGATTTCACAATTTTTATGGCTGTGTAATATTCCATTGTGTAAATATACCAGCTCTTCTTTATCCATTCATCTGTTGATGGACTCCTGGGCTTTTTCCATAGTTTGACTATTGTGGACATTGCTGCTATAAACATTGGAGTGCAGGTGCCCCTTTGGATCCTTATATTTGTATCTTTAGGGTAAATACCCAGTAGTGCCATTGCTGGGTCATAGGTTAGCTCTATTTTCAACTTTTTGAGGAAACTCTGTATCATTTTCCAGAGTGGCTAAATGAGTTAATATTCCCAGAAACAATGTAAGAGGGTTCCTTTCACTGCGTCCTTGCCAGCATTTGCTTTTCCCTGACTTGTTGAGTTTAGTCATTCTGACTGGTGAGGTGGTATCACATTTTGGTTTTGATTTGTATTTCCCCTGGTGCTGAATGATGTTGAGCATTTTTTCATATGTCTCTTGGCCATTTGTATGTCTTCTTTGGAGAAATGTCTGTTTATGTCTTCTGCCTATTTCTTGACTGGGTTTTTTTTGGGGGGGGTGTTGAGTTTGATAAGTTCTTTATAGATATTGGATACTAGCCCTTTATCTGATAAGTCATTTGCAAATACCTTCTCCCATTCTGTTTGTTGTCTTTTGGTTTTGTTGGTGATTTCCTTTTCTGTGCTAAATATTTTGATCTCTGTGAAGTCCCAGTAGTTCATTTTTACTTTTGTTTCCCTTCCCTTTGAAGATGTGTCTAGCAAGAAGTTACTACAGACAAGGTCAAAGATGTTCCTTCCTGTGTTCCCTCTAGGACTTTGTTGAATTCCTGTCTCTCATTTAGGTCTTTCATCCATTTTGAGTCTATTCTTGTGTGTGGTATAAAAAAAAAGGGTCCAGTTTTATTCTTCTTTATGTGGATACCCAATATTCCCAACACCATTTGTTGAAGAGACTTTTTTCCATTGGACATTCTTTCCTGGTTTGTCATAGATTAGTTTGAAGGTCCATTTCCAGGTTCTCTATTTTGTTCCATTGATGTATGTGTCTATTTTTGTGCCAGTACCATACAGTATTGATGATGACAGCTTTGTAATAGAGCTTGAAGTCTGGCATTGTGATGCCGCCAGTTTTGGTTTTCCTTTTCAACATTCCTCTGGATATTCAGTGTCTTTTCTAGTTCCATACAAATTTTAGGCTTATTTATTGTGAAAAATATTGCTAGCTTTTTAAAAAAAAAGATTTTATTTATTTATTTGACAGAGATCACAAGTAGGCAGAGAGAGAGAGAGAGAGAGAGAAGGAAGCAGGCTTTCTGTTGAGCAGAGAGCCCGATGTGGGGCTTGATCCCAGGATCCTGGGATCATGACCCGAGCCAAAGGCAGAGGCTTTAACCCACTGAGCCACCCAGGCACCCCTTGATAGCATTTTGATAGTGAGTGTATTGAATATGTAGATTGCTGTGGATAGCATAGACATTTTCACAATATTTGTTCTTCCAATCCATGAGCATGGAACATTTTTTCCACTTCCTTGTGTCTTCCTAAATTTCCTTCATAAATGTTCTATAGATTTCCAAGTACAGATCCTTTACCTCTTTGTTTAATTTTATTCCTAGGAATCTTATGGTTTTTGATGCAATTGTAAATGGGATGGATTCCTTAATCTCTCTTTTTTCTGTCTCATTGTTAGCATATAATAACACAACTGATTTCTGTGCATTCATTTTATATCCTGCCACTTGGCTGAATTCCTTTATGAAATCTAGTAATTTTGGGGTGGAGTCTTTTGGGTTTTCCACACAGAGTATCCTGTCATCTGTGAAGACTGAGAGTTTGACTTCTTTTTTTGCCAATTCAGGTGCCTTTTATTTCTTTTTGTTTTCCAGTTAGTGAGGCTAGGACTTCTAGTAGTATGTTGAACAACTACTAGAGAATTGTTCAACATACTACTGGTGAGAGTGGACATTCCTGTCATGTTCCTGACCTTAGGATAAAAGTTCTCAGTTTTTCCCCACTGAGAATGATATTTGCTTGGGCTTTTTGTATATGGCTTTTATGATATTGAGGTATGTTCCTGTATCCCTACACTGTGGAGAATTTTAATCAAGAAAGGATGCTGTGTTTTGTCAAGTGCTTTTTATGTATCATAATATGATGAATATTATGGTAATAATAAAACTAATGATCCCCATTGCAGGGATCATATGTTTCTTGTCCTTTCTTTTATTAATGTGACATATCACATTGATTGATTTGTGGATGTTGAACCACTCTTGCAGCCCAGGAATAAATCCCATTTGGTGGTGGAGAATAATACTTTTAATGTACTGTTGCATCCTATTGGCTAGTATCTTGGTGAAAATTTTGGCATCCATGTTCATCAGGGATATTGATCTGTAATTCTTCTTTTTGGTGCAGTCTTTGGTTTTGAGATCAAGATAATTCTAGCCAATAAAATAAGGAAGTTTTCCTTCCATTTCTATTTTTTGAAACAGATTTGGAAGAATAGGTATTAATTCTTCTTAAAATGGTTGAAAGAGTGGTACCTAGGTGGCTGAGTCAGCTAAACAACTACCTTCAGTTCAGGCCATCAACCCAGGGTCCTGGGACCAAGCCCTACATTGGGCTCCCTGCTCTGTGGAGTTCCTGTTTCTTTCCCTCCCTCTGCCTACCACTCCTCCTGCTTGTACTCTCTCTTTCTCCCTCTCTCTCTCTGTGTCAAATAAATCTTAAAAACAAACAAACAAACAAATAAAAACAAACCTAAACCCTTCTCTTTGAAAAAATAATAAATAAATATTTGATAGAATTTCCTGGGAAGCCATCTAGCCCTGAACTCTTGCTTTTGGGTGATTTTTGATTACTGCTTCAATTTCGTTGCTGGTTATGGGACTGTTCAGATTTTCTATTTCTTCTTGTTTCAGTTTTGGTAGTTTATTTTTCTAGGAATGTATCCATGTCTTTCAGATCGCCTAATTTGTTGGCATATAGTTGTTCATAATATGTTCTTATAATTGTTTGTATTTCTTTGGTGTTGGTTATGATCTCTCCTCTTTCACTCAAATTTTACTTATTTGGGTCCTTTATCTTTTCTTTTTGATAAGTCTGGATAGGGGTTTATAGATCTTATTAATTCTTTCAAAGAACCAGCTCCTAGTTATGTTGATCTGTTCTACTATTCTTTTAGTTTCTATTTCATTGATTTCTGCTCTAATCTTTACCATTTCTCTTCTGCTGCATTTAGGCTTTATTTGCTGTTCCTTTTCCAACTCCTTTGGATGTAAAATTAACTTGTGTATTTGGGACTTTTCTTATTTCTTAAAAAATTCTGGTATTTATATTGATGTCCCTTTTAAGGCCACCTTTGCTTCATCCCAAAGATCCTGAACTGTTGTGTTTTCATTTTCATTTGTATCCATAAATTTTTCAAATTCTTATTTAATTTCCTGGTTGATCTATTCATTCTTTAGTAGGATGCTCCTTAACCTCCATTTTTGTGTTCTTCCTAAATTTTCTCCTGGAATTAAGTTCAAGTTTTAAAGCATTGCTGTCTGATAATATATGGGGAATGATCCCAATCTCTTGGTATCAGTTAATACCTGATTTGTAATCCAGTATGTGATCTATTCTGGAGAGTGTTCTGTGTACAGTCCCCAAAAAATGTGTATTCTGTTGCTTTAGGTTAAAATGCTCTGAATGTATCTGTGAAGTCCATCTGGTCCAGTGTGTCATTCAAAGCTCTTGTTTCCTTGCTGATCTTCTGCTTATATGATCTGTCCATTGCTCTGAATGGTGTGTTAAAGTCCCCTACTAATAACAGTTGCTGGTGAGGATATAGAACAATGGCAATTTTTATTCATTGCTAATAGGAATGCAAAATAGTGTGGCTACTTGGTAAGATATATTTGTGATTTCTTACAAAGCTAAAAATAATCTTACCATATGATCTAGAAATTTAGTTATTTACCCAATTGATCTGAAAATTTATGACCACACCAAATCTTCATGTTAATGTTTACAGCAGTTTTATTCATAATTGCCAAACACTGGAAGCAACCAAAATGTCTTTCAGTAAGAAAATGGATACCCAAATTGTAGTAGATTGATACAATAGAATACATTTAGTAATAAAAAGGAATGAAATACCAATCACACAAGCACATGAGTGATTCTTAAATACATATTGCTATATGAAATTGCATAGATGGAAGAAGCCAGCTACTTATTATATGATTCCATTAATATGATATTCTGGAAAATATGAAACTATAGAAATGGTGTCAGGTCAGTGATTGTGAGGGTTTGGGTTCTTGAATAGGTAAAGCAAAGGGGATTTTAAGGATGGTGAAATTTATTCTGTACAACATTGTAATGAATAAATGTTGCCATGAGTTTGTTAAAACTTATAGAAATCTACAGTACGGTGAACCCCAATGTATGCAAATTCAACAAGTGTATTTAGACAATCAGATACTAGGATTGAATGGAGACTGTGACAAAAGTATCTAACTATATGACCAGTGAATGAAATATCCTCACTGGAGATTGTAGGGAGAAAAATGTGCTGGCCTACGTAATTTTGAGAATGAGTGGAGACTAAGACTAAAGATGAAAGGAACTGTACATAAAAAATAAATAAATAAATAAATAAATAAATAAATAAATAAGACATTGAGTAAAAAACAAAGGAAATCTGAATAAAGTGTAAACTTTAGGGGTGCCTGGGTGATTCAGTCAGTTAAGAGTGAGTTAACTCTTGATTTTGGTTCAGTGTATGATCTCAGGGTCCTGGGATATAGGCCCTCTTCAGGCTTTAGACTCAGCAGGGAGTTGCTTGAAGATTTGCTCTCTCTCTCTTTCTCTCTCTTTCTCTGCCCCTCCCACTCCCTTTCTTCTTTCTAAAATAAATAAATATTAAAGAAAATAAATAAATCCTTAAAAATAAGTGTAAATTTTAGTTAACAATAATGTATTAAAATAGTTTACTAGTTGTGACAAATATATCATCCTAGTATAAGATGTCAACAATGGGGAAACTGGCTGTGGCATATATGGGAATTCTCTATAGTATCTTCATAGTGTTTCTGTAAATCTAAAACTATACTAGAGGAAGTAATTTATGTAAAAAAAGCTTTTGATGTAGACTTAAATAACTGTAAAGTTTATAATGCAATGAACAGAAATAAGGAACAAAGGGTGGTATGGAGGTCCGAAGAGAGAAGGATATCATGCATATTCGATATATTCATTTTCTCTCTAGTTTAAAATAAGATATATATATATATATATATATATATATTTTTTTTTTTTTTGAAAGAGAGAGAGTGAAAGAGTCAGGGGAGAGACAGAGGAAGAAAGAGAGAAAATCTCAAGCAGGCTTCACATTTAGGGGATACTCAAAGTTCGTGACCTAAGCTGAAATCAGCAGTCCAACACTTAACCAACTGATTCACCCAAACACCTCTCTTACTAGTCTTTAAAAAAAAAAAAAATGGTACATGTAGATAAGGCCCTGATTCTGAACCATGATTCACAATAATCTTAAAGAATGCTAAAAAAATCAGTAAATAGAAATGATATATAGGGACGCCTGGGTGGCTCAGTTGGTTAAGCAGCTGCCTTCGGCTCAGGTCATGATCCCAGGGTCCTGGGATTGAGTCCCACATCGGGCTCCTTGCTCAGCAGGGAGCCTGCTTCTCCCTCTGCCTCTGCCTGCCTCTCTGTCTGCCTGTGCTCGCTCACTCTCTCTCCCTCTGTCTCTGACAAATAAATAAAAATCTTTAAAAAAAAAAAAAGAAATGATATATAAAAATACTAATACATCACAATCACTTAGGCTTTAGTATAATGATATAAAGATGTTTTAACATTAGAAAATCAACTGATTTAATTCACTACCTTAATAGAATAAAGGAGAAAATTATACAATCACCTAAATAGATTGAAGAAAATAATTTGATAAAATTAAAACTTTTTAATAATAATAATATATAATATGATAACTTTTAACATACTAGAAACAGAGAACTGCTTTAAACTGATTATATAATATACGTATATATATAATATACGTATATATAATATATGTATAATAATATATATAATATATGTATATATAATATATGTATATATATATTCCAGGACCCCATATATACATATATTATATATACATATGTATATATATGTACATATATACGTATATATATATTCCAGGACCCCGTATATATACATATATTATATATACATATATTATATATACATATATTATATATACATATATTATATATATTATACGTATATACGTATATACAGATATACATATATACGTATATATATATATTCCAGGACCCCGGGATCTTGGCCTGAGTTGAAAGCAGTGTTTAACTGAACTGAGCCACTCAGGCACCCTTAATCTTATCTTTATGATTATATGTATATATGTATATATACATATATACATACTTACCAAATAGTTAATGGTGAATTATAGAAAGATTTCTATTCAAGATCAATTTGGATATTGTATTCAGTGAAATTCAGGTAAGATAAAGTAAGGAGAATGTATACAAAGAAGAAGAAATAGTTCAATATTGAAAATGTCTTTCTTTCCACAAAGCAGTAGCAATTGGGAAATGAAGTTAAAATAAAAGATATCCTCAACAATAGTATCAAGTGCCTCAAGTACTTAGAAATAAATCTTTAAAAAGTTGTATAAGACATATGAACAGATAGTTCTACTAACTATTTCTGAGAGAAATTAAAAGAAAACTTCATATATAGAGAAATACACATTTCTGATTTTGAAGAGTCAATATTGCACCATGTGAATTGTACCCTATTAGATCTATAGCTTTAGTGCAACCCCAGTTAAATATTTAACTGACATTTTACTGTAGAATTGACAAGATGATTCCAAAATATGTTTATCAAAGACACAAACAGCCAAGATAATCTTGATGAAAACCATAGTTGGAGAATTAACACTACAACATATTAAGATTTAATATAAAGGTACAATAATTAAGAAGTAAAATGCAAATATAACAGTGGAACTAAATAACATATCTATAAATAGACCTCACATATACACTAAAATTTCACCTGGATAATCATAAGCAAAAAAAAAAAAAAAATCTTGAATGCCTTTGTTTCATTATACATTATACAAGGAAATTAAATCCAGATGGATCACAGACATAAGGTACAAAGTAAAACAATAAAGTTTTAAGAAAGTAAACAAAAGAGTGTGTTTTCATGAAATTTAAGCACAGGTTTTCTAGGCAGGATACTAACACAAAATTAATCATAAGGATAAGATTAAGGGTGCCTGAGTGGCTCAGTTTAGTTAAATACTGCTTTCAACTCAGGTCATGATCCCGGGGTCCTGGAATCAAGTCCTTAATCAGATTCCCTGCTTTGCAGGGCATCTACTTCTCCCTATGCCCTCCCTCCACTCATTTTCTCTCTCTCTTCCCTCTCTCAAATAAATAAATAAAATCTTAAATTATAAATAAGTATTCAGTAAAATAGATAAGATCAATAGGCTGTACTATATTAAAATTAAAAGAATTTCAGTTTATTAAGTAGTACCAGTCAGTGAAAAGGTAAGCCCATGAGAAAAGATATTTATAGAATGTAGTCCAAGAAAAGAGCTCCTAAAGAAATCCTACAAATCAGGGTGAAAAAACCCAAACAAACCATAATGCCAAATAAACCATATAAACCAAATTAAACCATATAAACCATATAAACCATAAAAGAGAGAAGAAGGCATCATCAAAGTGAATATCCAGTAAGTAAAACCACTATGTGATACCACTACTTGTATGCAATACCACTACTTGTATGCACTCAAATTGCTAAAATGAAAACTATAGACAATACCAAATTTTGATGGGGATATGGAATAAAAGGAACACCTGTCTACTTCTAGAAGAGCATAAATTTTCTCAACTACCTTAGAAAACTGATACCATCTATAAAGTTGATCTCTGCATACCCTGTGATCCAGCAATTCCACTCACGTTGGCCAAGACACATACAAGAATGCATAGCACTGACCATTGAAAGGAAACTGCTTTCCTCCTATTAAATGTCTATGAGTAGAGTTGCACATTCATACATTAGAATATTATACCTAAATAAGAAGGAATCATACACTGCTACATGCAGTCACACAGATGAATCACACAAATATGATCTTGAATGAAAGAAGCAGACACAAAATAATACATATCATGTAATTCCATTTGTAAGAGTTCAAAAACATTTAAAAGTAACATACTGGTTGGATGTTGGATTTGCGGTTACATTTTAGGGAGTACTGGTTTGGAAGGGATGCAGGGAGACTTGTGATGTCACTTATATTCTACTTTTTCACCTCATCCTCTATTAATCTATTAATGAATGTCTTCTTGTGAATAATCATGAATGTGTACACTTAATATTTGCACACTTTTTTGTATGTAAGCTACATTTCAATAAAAGATTTAGCCAAAAAGAATCTGTACTCAGAAAACTATAAAGTACTCATGAAAGAAATTGAAGAATACACAAAGAAATGGAAAAATGTTCCATGCTCCTGGATTGGAAGAACAAATATTGTGAAAATGTCTATGCTACCTAAAGCAATCTACATGTTTAATGCAATCCCTATCAAAATACCATCATTTTTTTTCAAAGAAATGGAACAAATAGTCCTAAAATTTATATGGAACCAGAAAAGACCTCAAATAGCCAGAGGAATGTTGAAAAAGAAAGTCAAATTTGGTGGCATCACAATTCCAGATTTCAAGCTCTATTACAAAGCTGTCATCATCAAGACAGTATGGTACTGCCACAAAAACAGACACATAGATCATTGGAACAGAATAGAGATCCCAGAAATAGACTCTCAACTCTATGGTCAACTAATCTTCGACAAAGCAGGAAAGAATATCCAGTGGAGAAAAGACAGCCTCTTCAACAAATGGTGTTGGGAAAACTGGACAGCCACATGCACAAAAATGAAATTGGACCATTTCCTCACACCACATATGAAAATAGACTCAAAATGGATAAAGGACCTCAATGTGAGAAAGGAATCTATCAAAATCCTTGAGAAGAACATAGGCAGCAATCTCTTCGACCTCAGCCACAGCAACTTTCTCCTAGGAACATCACCAAAGGCAAGGGAAGCAAGAGCAAAAATGAACTATTGGGACTTCATCAAGATCAAAAGCTTTTGCACAGCAAAGGAAACAGTCAACAAAACCAAAATATAACCGAAAGAATGGGAGAAGATATTTGTAAACGACATATCGGATAAAGGTCTAGTATCCAAAATCTATAAAGAGGTTAGCAAACTCAACCCCCAAAGAGCAAATAATCCAATCAAGAAATGGGCAGATAACATGAACAGACATTTCTGCAAAGAAGACATCCAGATGGCCAAGAGACACATGAAAAAGTGCTTCACATCACTGGGCACCAGAGAAATACAAATCAAAACCAAAATGGGATACCACTTCACACCAGTCAGAATGGCTAAAATTAACAAGTCAGGAAATGACAGATGCTGACAAGGATTCAGAAAAAGGGGAACCCTCCTACACTGTTGGTGGGAATGCAAGCTAGTGCAACCACTCTAGAAAACAGTATGGAGGTTCCTCAAAAAGTTGAAAACAGAGCCACCCTACAACCCCGCATTCGCACTACTGGTATTTACCTTAAAGATACGAATGTAGCGATCTGAAGGGGTATGTGTACCTGAATGTTTATAGCAGCAATGTCCAAACTATGGAAAGAACCTAGATGCCCATCAACAGATGAATGGATAAAGAAGAGGTGGTATATATACACAATGGAATAGTATGCAGCCATCAAAAGAAATGAAATCTTGCATTTTGCAATAACATGGATGAAACTAGAGGGTATTATGCTAAGTGAAATAAGTCAGAGAAAGACAATTTTCATATGCTCTCCTTTATATGAAGAGTTTGAGAGGCAACATGGGAGGTTTGGAGGATAGGGAAGGAAAAAATGAAACAAGATGGGAGCGGGAGAGAGACAATCCATAAGAGACTCTTTATCTCACAAAACAAACTGAGGGTTGTAGGGGGTTACAGAGAGGATGGTTGGGTTATGAACACTGGGGAGGGTATGTGCTATGGTGAGTGCTGTGAAGTGTGTAAACCTGGCGATTCACAGACCTGTACCCCTGGGGCTAATAATACATTATATGGTAATAAAAAATAAATGAAAAAATTAGCCAATGTATTCAAAGGCATTAATTGAATATTAGGCAAGGTAGATGTTCTTTGCTAACATGTGGCTCCAATTTATTAAATGTATCCTTATTTACATGTTTGTAGGCTGTCCCCTGAACACATGCCTTGCAATTGCTGTTTTGGTTTCACCACCATTATTCATTTTGAATTTTTTAACCTTTACCAAGATATTTTTAGCTCTTTTTGACACTTGACTCAAATCTCCAAAATTAATTATTCTTATTTTAATTCTCAAGTCTATCACCATTATTAGGTCCTTATCTCTCCAAAACTAAACAGGATTTTCTGATCACCTTCTTTTCTGAATTATTCTAATTGGGCACAGGATACAGATTGATTTTTCTAAATTACTCTCCTAATGATGTGGGAAACAAAGGATGAAGGATATGTAGATAAATTTAAATGTCCATATAGCCTCCATCCATTGACAAATATTTGAGGCATGTAGAATATCAGGTTTCTCCAGGAAGCTCCTGTCTTAATATTAATGCCTTGGTAGAGGTAAAAACAACCTTGGTTTGAAAATAGCAAAACCTCTGGTATCTTCTGTCTTCTTTAGCATATGAAGATCCTTTTGAAACTTTCTTTATCTTTACTTCCCCCAACCCCAAAGTATATAATCAGTTGCCCCTCATAATACCTGGGCATCAGCAGGCAGCAGCAGCTCTTTCTGCCTATGGCTCCTGTTCCCATGCTTTAATAAAACCACCATTTTGCACTGGAGATGTCTCAAGAATTCTTTCTTGGCCATCAGCTCTGGACCCCACCAAACCTCACCTTTACATTCCAAAAACTACAACATTTGGCACCCAATTTGGGGCCTTCGAGTCTTCATCTGTACTCTGAGCTCTGGTGCAAACTTGGTAAATACTCCCTTTACTCATTCCAGGGGCTCTTCAAGGAGTCTTCCAATAAGACCAATATGGTCTTATTGGGACACTTTCAAGCCAGTTGCTCAGGCTGCAATTCTCTGCCCATGGCTACTCTATGACTAAAAGAAAGCCTGCCTTTTGACTGGAAACTGGTACCTGGCTGGATAAATAATAAGGCTCAGAAACTTGATGAAACTCTTTATTCCTGTCCTAATACAAAGTTGACCGTCCTTGGCATGGGACAGCCACCTAAGTCACCAGGATGGCTGCCAATCTTGAGATTCCTGTGTGAGGTTTCCTCCTGACTGATCTAATGTGATCCCTTCCACATCCCTGGTCTAGATGCTTCTGGCTGTGGGAACTCCATGGGGAACCAGATGAAACCAGTATCCAGTTGAATTAAAACCCAAGTGGGGACCATTTCCTAGGGAAGGTCATCTGTAAAGACTACACATGCTGAAACATCACTTACATCATGGTGGATTTCTATCTCTACTGTTTCTTGTCAATGTCCTCTACTAACTACTTAAGTTACAACATTGGGTACTTTCCTCTTGTCAAACTTCTCTAGTGTAGTTAAAAACAGTGGGTTTGATGTAGCTTTTGAGTCAAGCCAAGGTGTGTATGGCCTTCGTGGTGGGGCCTTGAGAGCAAGGCAAGCCAAACTCATTGTGGCCTTCTCAACAGGGCCTTCAGCAAGGCAGGCCAAGACACAGTGTGACCTTCATGGCATGGCCTTCCAGACAATCCAAGGCATATGTGGCCTTCATGGCAAGGCATACTTGGTCCAAATGATGGCATCCATCATAGTATAAAATGTGATGGGGAAGTGGGAGAGGGCAGGCCCCATTCCTACAGGGCCATTATGACAGGGACTGATCATAACAATTTCTTTCAAGGGACGTCTCACATCACTTTGACATCAGGAATCTCTAACATATCCTGAGAATGGGTCACTACCTGGGAGTCCAGGAGGATTTTCTTGATAATGGACCTTCTCTCTTCAGTCCCCAAGGACTCTCCCTTGGGATGCCTCCTTAACCCACTGGAAACAATTAGGATTGCAAAATTTAAGAAAGGTACTACATGACTTCAGTCAGATGTCTTCTGCAAGAAACAGCAAATAGATGGAGGTATCCTAAGTCCATCCGAGGCTTTCAGGACTCTAAATCAGGACCCACACCTAAGGTCCTCTTGCAGAGTTTGTTTTGGTTATAACCAGAACAGTGAACTCCCTCCTGTATTGGAATGTAATTATCTACATAAGTGTTCTCTGAATAAACCCAAGTTACTGGAGAAAACGGGATATTCCTAGCAAAGGGGACTCCGAGTCTCTCTCTCTCTTTCTCATTTGGTCCACCCATTAGACCCAGGTTACTCTAGTGGTACGTGAGGGCTTCTCCCTCATTCATTTCCTGGATTAATAGTTATAATTGGAACCAACTGTCCCTGGTTAGTATCCCTCAGGATGGGGACTTTAAGAAATATTCCCAAGCAGCTGCCAAAACTCCATTTGTTTGGGGGAAATTCTCAGTCTTCTCTGGCCTATCATGGACTGCCTATTCCTCCTTGTTGGCAGGAAAACATGGCATCTGCTCCTCTGTTGAAGCTGATGAGCTCTAGAACTGGGAACCCTTTCTCTGCCTTCTGGTAGCATTTCACCTCTTCTGCCTTCTTGTCCCCTTCCTCCTGTTTCTGCACCGCCTTGGATGCAGCCTGCTTAACTGGCTTTTGTACCATCCTCAGTGTCTCCAGTAACAGTGGCTCCTCCTCCTACCCTCACTACTAAGGAGTGAAGAAAACCCCACCCTGGACTTAACATCAGATTTCCCCACCAGTGTCCCAGGTAAAAATAACAATGGGGAACAAATTGACTTTTAAAAGTGGATCCATGTGAAACATACTTTGGTATTTAAACTAATTTAAGTTTGTTGGTTTAATTAATATCGACCTGTCTTTAGAGTTATCAGCATTATATATGAAACTTTTATTCTACCAAGATTTACTGAAGGTCAAATAAGTTTATATTATGTCTGTTGCAATTTGTTAGCAAAAAGATGACTTAAATGATGGTTAATTTTCCGTCTCAAAGTTTTCATGGATAATTGCTAAGATAACTTTCAAAGTCACTGGTAACCTGAAACTTGAAAGTTTTGCTTGGAAGATAAATGGGATTTAATTCTTTGGACATCTAGGTTCTTTCCAAATGGGCTAAAGTGCTAAAGCATTGATTAGTAGATGTAGATTTGTGCTTTTGACTTATTATTGCAAAGAAACTAAGAATATTTGAATCTTGGTATACCTGTTTTGTGCTTAATAGATTCATAAGTTTGCCATCTAAAGAATTCTGGTTTGATAGTTCACAATCAGTTACCACTTAGTTTTCAATGGAGACTAAGGTTTCTAAGAGTGCAAAATTTTGCTTAGTGTAATTAAGACTAATGCAAATGAGGGAAGAAACTCTGTAGGTAGAAAGGTAGGAAATATGGAAGAAAGATGAAAGGAATGGGAATGCATTTTTGTTCAAGGTAATAGGAAGTAATTTTGTCCTAAATGATATTGGTCATTTGGAAAGAAATGGCTTGGGACAAAAATCTGAATGCAAAGGAAACTTGTAGGTTTGTTGTAGGGAAACCTTTGGAAGCAATTTTAGTTGTGGTCAGGATGGGCTAAGATTGAAATGATTGGATTTTAAAAGTATCAGTCACAGGGTTGAAAGTCTGCTTTCTCTTGGTTAAAAAGACATTGTTTTCTTGAATTATTGGTCTGCTCTTGATAAAATGCAAACCAAGATTTTTTTCTCTTTTGCCTATCCAGAAAAAAAGAAATTTTTTTGTCTTTATCAAGTCTTTGATTACTTGGTTAAAATTTCTCAGTATTAAAGGAGCTAGGGGCACCTGGGTGGCTTAGAGGGTTAAGCCTCTACCTTCGGCTCAGGTCATGATCTCAGAGTCCTGGGATCAGCTGGATCAGGCTCTCTCTCTCTCTCAGTGGGGAGCCTGTTTCCACTCTCTCTCTGCCTGCCTCTCTGCCTACTTGTGATCTCTCTCTGTGCCAAATAAATAAATAAAATCTTAAAAAAAATAAAATAAAGGAGCTAAATTTTGCTAACAACTATATAACCCTACATATTTGCCTTTTGAATCTCTTGTCACCTTGATTAAATAAAAATAATTTTTGTAACGTACTTAAAAACGTTCTAAGGGGGGTGCCTGAGTGGCTCAGTGGGTTGGGCCTCTGCTTTCGGCTCGGGTCATGATCTCAGAGTCCTGGGATGGAGCCCCGCATCGGGCTCTCTGCTCCGTGGGGAGCCTGCTTCCCTCCCCCTGCCTGCCTCTCTGCCTACTTGTGATCTCTGTCTGTCAAATAAATAAATAAAAATTTTAAAAATCAAAACAACAACAAAAAAACGTTCTAAGGTTTTCACAAACTTCCCAAGATTTAAATTGTAAATAAAGTCTCTTTGATTCATTGGGCCTTTTTATTTGGTATGTTAAGCTACTCTGGAAGAACTGTTAAATAATAAGGCTAGGTTGTATTGTTTGGGTAAATGCTATAACAATTCTAGAATGATATGCAGTTCCTAAAACTTTAATATGTTCTGATATAAGACCATTACTTAAAATTCTGATTATTGAAGTGTTATGTGTCACAGAAATAACCAGGTTTCCTTGCAACTATGTTGTAACCTCTCAAAAGATCTTTAACTATGTCAATTTTTGAGTTTTTCATTTATAGTTATTGTTCTTTTTTTCTTGAAGAACAGGTTTCATCTTCAAGAGGATTCATTAACAGGACTTTTGGGACAAATACAGTTATTTAGTACCTTTAAGATCAAAACTGAAATTAGTAAGAATTTCCAGAACTAACTAACCTGAGGATAATTATAGTTTATGACTCTTGTTTGAAACATTTTTTTTTCTCTAATATTTGCTCTTCCTGACTAAGGAAATATTCTCTTAAGACATCAGTGATACACAGAAATAATAAAGTATTCCTCTATAAACAGATTAAAGCATTCAACTCTTCTATCTACTTGAACCCTCTGAAATTCAAAAGATCTCAGTAAGTATTCTTTCTTCCATGACAATTATAGTGTCATGACAAGTCACTTGTATAAGTTCAATTAGCATGTGTTTTCCTTGTAACAGGACACCATTGAAAACACTGGTTATTTTACCTAGACTTTGACTGGAATGTCTATTTGAGAGACTTGCATAGACTCATATATGACCATACAGCCTTAAGGAATGAAGGTTGACTTTATGAAACATGAAGACAATAAAGCCCCTTGGAAATGTTGACCTGGTACCTTGTTTAGAGTTCCCAGCAGCCTCACAAGGTGAGTAAAGAATATCACTTCCTGAGGTTGCAGGAACGTCAGGATACTTTGGGGATCTCAACAAGTGGGATCCATCCAAATCTATAGGTATTGCAAGCATGTCTGATGGTAAGCATGTCTGATGGTAAGCCCTTGGCTTGGCTTCTGGTTTGGAGAGGCTACTAAAAGTTCAACCTTATAAAATTTCCAGCAGAACAAATTCTAAAAGATCTATAATAAATCACTATTATTGCTGAGATTATGTAAATCGTAAGGCCAAGTTTTTTAAAATTGGACTTGCTTTATAAATGAGTTAGTCCTGATTTGGCTATCTCTGATTAAAAATGAGGGTTATTATAGAGAGAAAATGTTTCAATAACACATTTTTGTAGATATTAGATTCTAAGCACTGAGACTTAAGAAAACTGGATTGTTGGATTACTCTTCCTGGTATTACTCATTTTTTGAATGAGGATTGCCCAAAAACAATCAACTGTTATTGGTTATTATCCCTTTTGAGATACTATCTGGAAATTCTGTTCTTACTGGAGACCTACCAACTGATGGAGACTATAATGCTCTGTTAAATTATTCACTTGAGGCTGGTTAATTCATAAATCTTTAAAGGAATATGCAAACCACATCTTCCCTAAACCTAATCTGACAATCACTAACAATCCACCCCATAAAAACCCTGGGCATCGGGATTATTTAAAGGATTGGAAGTCTAATACAGCAGGGGAATTAACTCCAAAATGGAAGGGCCCCTACCAGGTCATAGTATGTACTCCCACAATAGTAAGTTTAGAGGGGCACTCTTCATTTGCTCATATATCTAGCATAAAACCTTTAATGCCCTCACAGGAAACCAGTGAGCAAACCAACATGCCTTCTTATTCCTGCAAACCAGTGGAAGACCTCAAATTTCTCTTCAAACAACAATAAAAGCTTGGAGAAAATTTTAGTTAACTACCAAAGGCCTTTTTATTCAGGCTTCTCTTTCTTATTATAATAACCGTTTCTTGTCTTTTTCTGGTGTCTCCCTGCCTGGTGCCAAGACTCTTCCACTGCCATAACTTCCAGTTGAGAGATGATCCGTTCTACTCAAGGAGGTTTGTATATGTTGTCTACCTTGGATTGGCTGCCTCTGCCTTTGGTAACTCTTATATATAAATTCTCCAAATAACCAATGTTGACTCATAGGTAAGGACATCTCTACATCTCTATTCAGCAGGAAGAAGTTATAAAAGGTGAGACTTCTACCCTCAGCAATCTGAAAGGTTTAAGGGTCAAAATAATTCAGGGAGGTATGATATGATAAACAAAGGCAAGAAGGAAATGTAGATAAAATTAAATGTCCATATAACCTGCATCCCATTGACAAATACTTGATGCAGGCAGAATATTGTGTTCCTCCAAGAATCTCCCAACTGTCTTAATGTTAATGCTTTGCTAGAGGGAAAAATAACCTTGTTTTCAAAATAGCAAGGCTTCTGGTATCCTGTGTCTTCTTCAGCACATGAAGATCCTTTTAAAAGTTCCCTTATCTTTACTTCCCCCACCCCCAAAGTATATAATTAGTTGCCCCTCACAATTCCTGGCAGCAGCAGGCAGCAACCATTCTTTCTGCCCATGGGTTCTGTCCCTGTGCTTTAATAAAACCACCATTTTGCACTGAAGACATCTCAAGAATTCTTTTTTGGCCATCTGGGACACCTGAGTGGCTCAGTTGGTTAAGCAACACCTCTTTAGTTCAAGTCATGATTCTGGAATCCTGGGATCAAGTCCTGCATCAGAATACCTGCCCAGTGGGGAGTCTGCTTCTCCCTCTGACTTCTCCCCTGTCATGCTCTCTCTCTCTTATTCTCTTTCTCTCTCTTGAATTAAAAAAAAAAAAAATCAACAAATAATAAATAAGATCTTAAAAAAAAAAAAAAAAAAAGAATTCTTTCTTGGCCATCAACTCTGGATTCCACCAAAACCTCACCTATATATTTCAAAAACTATATCACTAATTTCCTAACACTCTCTCCCAAATAAAAAACTGTATTTTTCAACTGCACTTTAAGTTTGAACTTTTTAGTCTTGCATTCAAGGATTTTTGTGATCCCACAGCATCCTATCTTTCCTGTTTTTAAGTGAACACACAGTGCAGGTAATCTAGATTACTATCCGTTTTCTAATAATAAATTGTGTCTTCTTTCTGTGGCATTGCAAATATCATCCTCCCTGCATGATATTCTGAACCACCAACTCCATTGGTAACTAAAGGTCACTCACATAAATATTTTGAGGACCTACAATGTTTGGACAAAACCAAAGGATGAAGAAAATTAAAAACCTCCCTTCAAAAAGTTATCATTTAAATGGGAAGCCCAGAGATAACTGGATTTGGAAAATCCTTAGTTTTTTTTTTTTTTTTTTTTTTAAGATTTTATTTATTTATTCGACAGAGAGAGAGATCACAAGTAGGCAGAGAGAGAGGAGGAGGAAGCAGGCTCCCTGCTGAGCAGAGAGCCCGATGTGGGACTCGATCCCAGGACCCTGAGATCATGACCTGAGCCGAAGGCAGCAGCTTAACCCACTGAGCCACCCAGGCGCCCCGAAAATCCTTAGTTTTTGAATCCTGCACAGGCAAGTTGTATTCTTCAGTGTCACTGGTTGTGGGCTTTTGCTGTGCACTCCTGTCTTATTGGCTCCTCTTCATAGATATCCTTTAACAAGGCCTAATATAATGTTATTTTAGTCACTTTGATCATTAGTAGTTTTTGAAAGGAGAAATATTACAAGTGTTTTATAATTTGTATGTTAATTGTTTTTTTTTTCAATCCAAGTAGAAGACAGCATCAGTTCAGAATTCTTATGTAGCATTTCTCCATCTAAATTATGGTTGAAAAATATATGTTTATTTATTTTTTCATTTTGGGGTGGTACAGTATATTTTATTGATTGTACAAGACAAGGTAGGTCTTGCCAATCTTCTTCTCTTCTTCAGAGGGCTTGAAATAGGAACTGTGTAGAGGCCAAGAGATTCTCAGTGTATTGGGGGATGAGCTGGGGCAGGGACTCCTCAGCAGCTAATGGCCTCTCTCTTCTTGCTCTCTCTGAATCTTATGGTTCAAGGGGCTCTTACTCCTTGGAGGCCATCTGGGCTATAATGTCCACCACTCAGTTGCTGTAGCCAAACTCATTGTCATGCTGGGCAATGAGCTTGACAAAGTAGTCATTGAGAGCAATGCAAACCCCAACATCAATTGTGGAAAAGTGGGTATTACTGTTAAAGTTGTAGATAACCCGATCCTCAGTATGGCCCAACATTCCCTGGAAGGAGCCTTTTGATGCCTACTTCACCACCTTCTTGATGTCATTGTATTTTACAGCTTTCTTCAGGTGAGTAAAGAACAGGCAGGGCTACGTCAGGAGAGATAGATCATGGGCCATGGGATCAAGCTCAGAAAACTAAAAAAATGTGGAAGATGACAGGAAACCAGAGATAAGGGAAAAGCCCGACCATCCCGTCCCAGATGTCAAAGGAGTGGGTTCTTGTTAAATAACTACTTGTGACCAAGAAAATAACTGGACCCTGAAAAGGAAGTAAGTTAAAGAAAGGTGTTATCACTAGTCCTTGCTATATGGTGATATCAATAGATATGTTAAAAGGATTTAAGTTCCCTGGTTATCTTTCTAGAAAAGACCATACCTGAAAGCCCTCAGTGGCAACGCTGTCAGGACCCCTCTCCTGAGAGCTTTTTCTGTATCCTCACTTAATAAACTTCACATTACTCACTCACCTTTGTGAGATTCATTCTTCAAATCTGTGAGATAAGAACCTCACTGTCCCACATCACACGTGGCAGATTAGAGCCACAACTGACACTTTGGGAGTGGGGACATGGAAGGCCATGCTATTGTTCCTTCCCATTCAGCTCAGAGATGACTTTGTCTGTAGCCTTGGCAGGGCCAGTAGAAGCAGGGATGGGCAGCCTTTGACCATCATACCACAGCTTCTCAGAGGGGCCATCCAGGATCTTCTGGTGCCAGTGATGGCATGGACTGTAATTCTGAGTCTCTCCAGGATGCCAAAGTTGTCATGGGTGACCTTGGCCAGAGGGGCCAAGCAGTTGGTGGTGCAAGGGACATTGCTGATAATCTTCAGGGAGTTGTCATACTTCTCGTGGTTTGTGCTCATCACAAACATGGGAGCATCAGCAGAAGAAACAGAGATGATGTCCCTCTTGGCCCCACCCTTCAATTGAGAGCCCTAGCCCTCTCTATGGTGGTAAAGACCTCAGTGGACTCCACAGCATATTCAGCACCAGCATCACCCCATTTGATGTTGACAGGATCTCACTCCTGGAAGATAAAGATGGGCTTTCCATTGATGACAAATTTCCTATTCTCAGCCTTGACTGTGTTGTTGAATTTGCCATAGGTGGAATCATACTAGAACAGGTAGACCGTGTAGCTGACATTAATAAAAGGGTCACTGATGGTGACAGTATCCATTTTGCCAGAGTTGAAAATAACCCTGGTGACCAGAAGAACAATACAGCCAAATATGTTTACTCTGACCTTCACGTCATGTCTTGGGATGCAGCTAGCATTGTATCAGAAGATACAGCTGTCTGTCAAATGGGAAGGAGCAGAGAGCCAATATATATTTTTTAAAATATATGGAAACCACTTGGGGCAAGGACCAGCAGTCAAATTAACATAGAAACTCAGTGTCTCCTGTGTTCCTGTTAGGCTTAGGAATGTTTATCTCATATGAGAATGTGTTTAGAATTAAGCATAATGAATGCATATTCTATATACAATGTCAGAATCCCTTAAAAATATCCTGGGGTTTGGGGCACCTGGGTGGCTCAGTGGATTAAGCCGCTGCCTTCGGCTCAGGTCATGATCTCAGGGTCCTGGGATCGAGTCCTGCATCAGGCTCTCTGCTCAGCAGGGAGCCTGCTTCCTCCTCTCTCTCTCTCTCTCTCTGCCTGCCTCTCTGCCTACTTGTGATCTCTCTGTCAAATAAATAAATAAAATCTTTAAAAAAATATATCCTGGGCTTTGACAATAATGCAATTTATTTTATGTAAGAACCATTTTTAGTGGAGACAGCCATTATACCTAATCTGAAAGAACAGTGCTGTAGTAGAAAATACAAGTGAATTTTTAAGTAAATGTGGAGATGAAAACAACTATGACTAGCAGAAACAGATCTGACTTCACAGAGAAGATGGCATTTGATCAAAAGTTAACAGAATTCAAGTGGGAAGAAGAGAAGTAACAATTATAAGGTGAGGGGACACCGTAAGAAGCAAAGATGTCTGAAAGTGATGAAGATAAGGAAGAGACAGGTAGATCTGCGAGTGTTGAGTCCAGCAGATGATTCAACACTGAGGGGAGGAGATTATGAGGATGAGTTCCCCCAAAATTTCTACAGTTAAGGGGTAAGCATAGAAGAGGAGGCAGGAAAGGGAACAGGTTATTTGGTATCACCTACATTGAAAGAAGAAAGCCTATGAGGAGGGGCTAATCAATAGAGTCAAGTGCTATAGAATGTAATAGCAGACTGAACAAAGAATTAGCAGTTTGATTTGGCAGTTAGTACTATTATGAGATGTTTGCTGGAATGTTAGTCTGGTGGGGGAATGGGCCAGAATGCAGTAGAATGGTGACCGAATAAGAGAATGCAAGGAAGTAAAAATCCAGTTCAAAAATTTTTGTCTCTTTCATAAACTGAGAGTGATTATTCTTCCTCATTGGACTTCCTTAATACTTAGTTTGTATCATTTATTGATACATTTAAAAAAGATTTTATTTACTTATTTAAGAGAGAGAGAGAGAGCACAAGCAGGGGGAGTGGCAAGCAGAAGGAGAAAGAAAAGCAGGCTCCCTTCTGAGCAAGGAGCCCCATGCAGTGTTCGATCCCAGGACCCTACATCATGACTTGCGCTGAAGGTAGATGCTTAACCAACTGAGCCACCCAGGTGCCCCCTACTGATAATTTTAATGACATCATATGACTTGTGGATATTTGTTTACACATTTTATCTCCCTACTGTAATTTGGTACCTATTTTTTTATACCTCATATCATAAAAAGAGTACCTACCTAATATACTCAATGTTTAACTTTTTAAAAATTTTTAAAAAGATTTTATTTATTTATTTGACAGAGAGAGAGATCACAAGTAGGCAGAGAGGCAGGCAGAGAAAAAGGGGGAAGCAGGCTCCCTGTTGAGCAGACACCCTGATGCGGGGCTCGATCCCAGGGCCCTGGGATCATGACCTGAGCTAAAGGCAGAGGCTTTAACCCACTGAGCCACCCAGGTGCCCCTCAATGTTTAACTTTTAAACAATGCATCATTAGATAAGAGTCCATCCATTTCATATTTAAGTAAGAAATTTATACTGACCTCTCTAATTTTCTCTTGCTATACTGAACTACAATGTTGACTGTCTATAGTCACACCTCAGATGTATTTACACTGTCCTATAGTTTATTAAATGTACAATATCATCATGTCAAAAAAACAATCTACATCCCTTAATTAAAATACTTTATTGATAAAAAGTGCTAACCATCACCTGAGCTTTCAGTGAATCCGAATCTTTTTTCTGGTGGAGGGTCTTGGCTAGATGTTGATGGCTGATGATTGAACAGGGTGGTGTTTGCTGAGGGCTAGGGCAGCTGTGGCAATTTCTTAAAATAATCTGACAATAAAGTTTGCCACATTGATGGACTCTTCCTTTCATGAGTGATTTCTCTGTAGCATGTGAAGGTATTTGATAGCATTTTACCCACAGCAGAACCTTTTTCATAATTGAAGTCAATCCTTTCAAACTTTGCCACTGCTTTATCAACTAAGTTTACATAATATTCTAAGTCCTTTGTTGTCATTTCAACAAATCTCATAGCATTTCCACCAGGGGTAGTTTCCATCTCAAGAAACCACTTTCTTTGTTCATCCATAAGAATCAACTCCTCATCCATTCAAGCTTGATCCTGAGACTGTCTCATTTCAGTCCCACCTTCAAGCTTCACATTTAGTTCTAGTTCTCTTACATTGCATGTGCAGTTACTTCATCCATTTCCTCCTCCTCTTAAACTCCTCACAGTCATCCATGAGAGTTGGAATCAACTTCTTCCAAACTCCTATTTCTGTTGATATTTTCATCTTTCCCCCTGAATCACAAATGTTCTTACTAGCATCTAGAATGGCAAATTCTTTCTAGAGAGTTTTCAATTTATTTGTCCAGATCCATCAGAGGATTCACTATTTATGGCAGCTATAGCCTTATGAAATGTATTTTTTAAATCATAAGACTCAAAAGTCTTGATCCGTGAGTTGCAGAATGGTTGTTGCATTAGCAGGCATGAAAACAACATTAACCTCATGGTCCATCTCCATCAGAGCTCTTGGTTGACCAGGATCATCATCAATGAGCATAACATTTTGAGAGGAACATTTCTTTCTGAGCAGTGGTTCTCAACAATGAGCTTAAAACATTCAGTAAACCATGTTGGTAAACAGATGTGCTGTCATACAGGCTTCATTTTCCCATTTATAGAGCGCCAGCATAATAGATTTAGCATAATTCCTAAGGATCTTGGGATTTTTGGAATGGAAAATCAGCAATGGCTTCAACTTAAAGTCACCTAGATGCATCAACTTCTAATGAAAGAATCAGCCTGTTCTCTGAAGTTTTGGAAGCCAGGAATTGATTTCTCCTCTCTAGCTATGGAAGTCTTAAATGGCATCTTTTTCCAAAAAGAGAGAAGGCTGTTTTATCTATATTGAAAATCTGTTGTTCAGTGTAACCAACTCCATTAATGATCTTAGCCAGATCCTCCAGATAACTTACTGCAGCTTCTACACCAGCATTTGCTGCTTCACCTTGCACTTGTATGTTATAGAAATGATTTCTTGTCTTCAAACTTATGAACCAACTTCTACTAGCTTCAAACCTTTCATCTGTAGTTTCCTCACCTCTCTCAGCCTTCATAGAATTGAAGAGAGCTGGGGCCTTGCTCCGGATTAGGCTTTGGCTTAAGAAAATATTGTAACTGGTATGATCTTCTCTCCAGACTACTGAAGCTTTGTCTACATCAATGATAAGGGTTTTTTTGCTTTCTTATCATGTGTATTTACTAGAGTAGTATCTTTAATTTCCTTCAAGAACGTTGCCTTTGCATTCACAGCTTGGCTAGTGATTTGCTGTGAAAGACCTAGCTTTCTGCCTAGCTCAGCTTTTGACATGCCTTCCTCATTGAACTTCATCATTTCTAGCTTTTGATTTGAGGTGAGAGATGTGTGACTTTTCCTTTCACTTGAACACTTAAAGTTACTAACTGACCTAACTTCAATATTACTGTGTCTCAGGGAATAGAGAGACCTGAGGAGTAGGAGAGAGACAGGGGGACAGCAGATTGGTGGAGCAGTCACAATACATGCCACATTTATCTATTAAGCTTGCCATCTTATATGGAGGTGGTTCCCTCAAACAATTATAATAGTAATATTAAAAATTACAGATCATAGATCACCATAAAAAATAGAGTAATAATGAAAAAGTTTGAAATATTGCTGGAATTATCAAAATACAACACCAAAACATGAAGTGAAAAATGTTGTCAGGAAAATGGTGCCAATAGATTTGCTTAACACAGGGTTACTTAAACCTTCAGTTTGTAAAGAAAAACGAAAACAAAAACAAAAACAAAACAGTATCTTCAAAGTACAATAAGATAAGAAATGCCTATATGTATCCATCATCCTTTTTAACGACTTCCATTTTTTTACTTTGAAGAGTCTTGAAGAAGTGTGTGAATATTACTGCCCCCTCTCCCCGATTCTGGTAGATCCTCAAGACATTGACTGTTCTACTCAGGTCAAGGCCCCCTTCCCAGCACCCTCAGCTTACCTCTCCAAAACCAATGATACCAACAAAACCAAACCAAGCTAAGCCAATCCAACCAAACCAAGTCGTATTATATGCAAATGAAATTGAACTAAACTCAAACATAACAAGTCTCAACATAACAAGTTCCTCTCCTTACATTGGTGAACTGTTTGTGGACATTATTCCTATTCCCCTATCTCTGGATGTATGAACTTTTGAATACCAATTTGAAAAGTTTCTTTGGGAATGGTTTTCTGTATTTTTGGAAACAGCCCTGGGTGTTTACCCAGAGCAACTCAAGGGAGGCTACTTAGAGTGGTTACCTAAAAAACTGGTGAATATATTAGTAGAGGTTTCTAGAGACTAACTGTAAACATCTATGTTAAACAGTCTTAGCAATTTAATGGTAGAGAAAATTCTGAAGGACCTTTTTTTTTCCCTAGCAAAACTTCTGAGACATTTTTAGAATACTAGACAAATACCCCAATCCCTTATGAGTTATTTTATTTTATTTTTTTAATTTTTAAAAATTTTTTAAAAAGTGAAAACAAAAAAGGTGGAATAGATGGATTAGGTAAAACTTGAAACTGAACATTTAGGGCATCTCAACTAGCACCAAATCAATTATATCACTTTTTTTTTATCCTTCACCTAAAAACCATCTGGGGTTGTCATGTAGACTCAGCCTCTCAGCACTGTCAAGAAGGAATTGTCCAGATTGTCAAGAACACATGCCTTATACCACTTATACAATACTTGTATAAAGAAGGCAACTTCTACAACAATGGGTAAAATTATATAGTGTTCAGGAAGTCCGTAAGTATGAACAGCTCTAGGATAATGTAAATGTTTATAAAGCACAGTCAGCAGTTAGAGATTTCACACCTTCTTCCACCAAACACCTAATTTATTTTTTTCTTAATTTTTTTTATATTACATTTTCAATGTCAGAACATTTTCAGGGAAAATAATATATATTTTGTTCTTTTTCAGATTTCAGTAATCTTACTTATGTTTCTAGTTGCTTCTCTTTCATCCATCACAGATCTTTAGAAATGCAAAAATCATTAGAGATCTTTTCTTTCTTTATTACATAAAGAAGATGGAGGGATATGAAGGATTCATGATGATTTCAGACTATAGAAATTATATTTAAATTATTAGTAATTAGAGTCTTATAGCTCAATTTAATTCATTATTTTGAGTGCCTCAGAGTTTCATTCATTTGATTAATCACTATACATGAGCTAACTAAGCATGAAGACTATCACTTCAGGCTTCATAAAATTTACCAGCTAATCTGACATGATAGATGATTGGGCCTCCATGCATTCTAATCTAAAGGAAAGTTCTGAAAAATGGAGAAAATTCTAGGGGAAAAATAGGACTTTAATTTCCAGGTTTTTTTTTCCCCTGTCTTATGTGATTTAAATATGGACTCAAATGCTTATACCCCTGGGGATAAAAATATATGTTTATAAAAAATAAAAAATTAAATAAAAAAAATGCTTGTACTCATTCATAAGGTCTGTAATCATCTAAAGACGTTCATAAATCTTTATGGTGTTAATTCTATGTCATCTTTTGTTCTCCAGCATATTGTACCTCTACCTAAATATTTTGCAAAATTCTCAGTCACTCTTGTCCACACTGCATTTCTGAGGCCTAATTATTTTCCTGACTCATTCTAGATTCTTTGCGGCAATGAGCAGAGGGATATCCTATGTGTTAGGGCAATGTCTTTAAACAATTAATTATAAAATAGCCTGTTTTTAAGATGCCCTGAGTTATGTGTTAAGACAATTTTATTTTGTTCTCATCTTAATACAATCTTACAAACCAAAATACTTCACTTGAGAGGAAGGCAATTGCAAAGGTGGATCTCTGACTTAGCTACTCATACATATGTGGTATTATTACTCGGGATTATATAGATGGTCATTTTAATGTGCACTTTCCAGTCATCAACACACTTTACAGAGGATAAGGCTTGGGAAGTTAGAGCAGATGATTTCCAAATGCCATTGCAGTTTTGCCACGTGATGACATATAATTGTCACTATGTAGGTAAGCACGTTTACAGACACACTGAACAGATAACTAAAGCCATCACAAGCACAAATCTGAGAAAGAACCACCAACAATTTTGAGTTCCTTCACATTTAGAATTAGATGAATTATTCACCTCTTTTTATATATTATTTTAAATGTTATTTATTCACTCACAGAAAATGCCATAAACATCTGGTCCATGTTTTCCTTTTCGGTGATTTCCTTCAGTAACTCTGGAGAAGAGTTGGTATGAAATTAGAGTCCTTTGTTCTGTGGAAAATCATGTACTCAATGATTATGATGCTCCAAACTTGGATCGACAAACATGTAATCGTGGACTTTGGAGAGATGCTGCTATAAAAGCCACCTCACTTCTTTTCTTCTTCTCATTGCAAAAGCTTGTTTGGAATTTGTTTGTTTGGAATGTCTTTTTGTTTTTCTTCAGTGTTCCATTAAAATAGTCAGCAACTTACTTTCTTTCTCTTTCTTTTTCTTTTTTCTGAAGCTGATTAATGTTGTGATCATTAAACCATTACAATGAAGGCAAGTATACTTAAAAATTTCTCCATTTAAAATGTTTGGTTATACATGAGTGGCAGAAGAGTATAAAACACATCTTAAAAAGCAAGAATAAAATATTCAGCAATATTAACTTTCATCTTAAACTAGTGATAAACGGAACACTTGGCACCCTTCAGAAGTCCTGCAGGCTTTTTTGACCACAAGCAGTTTGGGCTTCTCAGCCTGGCTATGAAACAGAGTCAGCCCGATGAAGATTGGAAAAAGAGCTTGAGGTCAGAGGTCGACACAGTGAGGGAGTTTGCTCTTTAAGAGGTTATCTGTGGATCTGCAAAGCCGAAGTATAATTGGGTTTTGTGATGTGATTTTAGTGTGTAATTGTATATGATCTTAGATAGTTTCAAAGACAAGCTTGGAAGATTTTTCTAGCCTGTTTCTGATAGCAATTTTAGGGATCGTGTGCAATCTTGGATGGACAATTCAGAATGATCAAAAATAGCCATCAGAAGTGATACAGCAAGTACATGATTCATTTTAATTATAATCAGGACATTGATCGTGATGTAACATTTTCTTTCTTTTTAGGACATTGGGTTGGCTATGAAAATGAAGATATTTAGTTTTTATGATGGATAGCAGCATAGCCAATTTTATATCATTATCATACTTCTCAGTGTTTCAGAGTTTGAACTTTACTGAGGATTACTGAATTATTACAAGGAAAGAAAAAAGTTAGAGTGCTGCACTTGAATATCTAGGATTTTTTTGCGACTAAAGTTGTCAAGTTTCTGATTCCTCAATATTCTAAACATGGGAAATAAACATTTCCTTATTGTTTTAGTTGTTTAGGGCTGCCTTGATTAAGCTGTCACTGCTGTCAGTTATGTTCTTATAAGCCTGGTTGGATCTATTTCATGTTAGGAAAAAGCTCAGATAAATCCGGGAAAGCTTAATGTTTATCCAATGTGAAAATAATTACTCAAAAGTGTTATTCTTAATCCAGATAATTAGAGTGAGGAAGGCAAGATCAGTGTCATTGTGAATTATGCCCCGGCAATTGACTCTTGGTCCTTGTAAGTTTCAGGTGAAGATGTGAATGGATAAAGGTTAGATTAAACATAATCCAAAGTAGCTGCAACCTTAATCTGTTATGATACAAGGATGATCACTTAAAAAGAGCTGGATTGTGGGATTGTTTCTGGTTGGATAAGATGCCGCTCGACTGGGACTAGTCTGAAAACATGCTTAGCACCATGTCACTGCAGCTGGGAGCACTTGTGCACGACTGCAGCCTGCCCCAACGGACAGGCGCTCCTGGGCTCAAACTGCACGTTGGCGAATCCTCCCTGCACAGTATCTGGGCTTCACATTAACATGCCTTCCAGTGATCAGCGTGGAACAAGTATTTCCTGTGACCTCTGTGGCATCTCTTCTTGGTTGTCATAAGCATGGACTGGAAAGCTCCTAAGACGTCGCTATAAAGTATGCAGTCTTTTACTACCTTCTACAATTAGAGGGCATATTTGTAATTGACCTTATTTTTGTCCTGTTTCAACTTAAAAAGTCTATTGGGAGTATGACTCTTTGAAGGTAATTCATAGTGTTTGTAGAACCAGTTATCTACGAAGTATTTTGAAAATAAAGTTAAGCCTTTCTAAATATTTCTAGGGAGTTAATATTTTTGTTTTTTTGTAAGTATTAGCAATGAGATCCAAAAGCCTTTCAAAGGCATGATGCAAAATTCAGCCATTTTTTAATTGAAAGGAAAAAAAGTATTTGGAGTTTCATCTGTTTTTCTCAATAAATCTCAGAAATTTAATATATTTAATTTATGAGTGGCTAAATTGGTTTGCTTTCATACAGAAAATGGAATAAAAAATATTATTATATGAAATCTTATTGCCTAAATTGAAATGCATTCTGTTTTATGACAAATGAATTTTAAATAGTGTTTGAACATTTAATGATTTATAATAGTTGTTTATTCCTCGCCCCAATGAAACTGTGTTGTGCCACATTTACTGTTGCGAAATAGTTAAGAAAATAACTAATGCAATGTAAAAGGTAATAATGTGAATTTTGGGGGTGCCTGGGTGGCTCAATCTGTTAAACATCTGCCTTTGGCTCAAGTCATAATCTCAGGGTCCTCATCTGGAGCCTCATATTGGGCTCCCTGCTCAGCAGAGAGTCTGCTTTTCCCTCTCTCTCCAGCCTTCCTCCCTGCTCCTGCTCGCTCTCTTTATGAAATAAATAAATAACATCTTAAAAAAAATAATGTGAATTTAAAAAATAATGTTTAGCTTGACCCAGAATAAAGTTCTAAATGATTAGTTTGAATATTTTAATAAAATATTAAGGTATTTTAATAAATATCACTCTGATCTATGAATATATTTTAACCTTCATTAAAATCCAAGTTTTCGGGACGCCTGGGTGGCTCAGTGGGTTAAAGCCTCTGCCTTTGGCTCAGGTCATGATCCCAGGGTCCTGGGATCGAGTCCCGCATCGGGCTCTCTGCTCAGCGGGGAGCCTGCTTCCTCCTCTCTCTGCCTGCCTCTCTGCCTACTTGTGATCTCTCTCTGTCAAATAAATAAATAAAACTCCTAAAAAAAAAAAGAAAAAAATCCAAGTTTTCTTCATTGGATACATGTTATCTTTTGATAAATATATAACATAATGTACTATGAATGTACCAGACATGTTTTCTAGGTATATTAATGACTTTCATATGTGTAAAATTTGCTTTTCAAGATTTTTTTCAAAGGCAATAAATATATATGTCGTGCATTTACCACCACATTAAAGCACTTGTTGCATATTTTTACAAATTATGTAATAGTTTTTGAAATTATTTCACAAAATATTAAATTTACGCAACTGATGTTTTACCAAGGGCCTCTTACGTGCCAAACACCGGTCATTATAGCACCGGACAAAAACCAAAGTCTCTGTTACAGACTTGTGAGCAAAGAAAGAAAGATGAAAAAGAAATACACAATATCAAAAAGAGCGGCAAATGCAACCAATCAAATGTACTTAGGGCAGAAACAGTCCTGACGCTTGTATTGGCATCATAGTCCATTTCCCTGTCCCTTGGGATGGGGTGAAAGAGTTTTCAGTCCATGGGAGTAAATTAAAATGAAATCTAGTGTTTTTTAATAATTCATTTAGCAATAGATTATTTGTTCTTGTGAAAGAGTTAAATCCTCCCTCACTTGTAGAAAGAGAGAAGATTGTCATTGAACCTCATAAGTACAGGCATTTAGATAAAACAACACCTAGGGTTGAACTTAAACACAGGAAATTTGGCTTTAGTAGAAGTCATGTAACCTAGCAGGACCTTACCCAAAGACAAAGGGAAGATACCACATGATCACCTCAACTGATTCAATATGTGAACAAATAAAAATTATTAATACATTAGAAATAGAGAGCAAATCAACAGAATGAATATAAAAATATCATCAATTGTATTTTGCCAATTCTAAAGTGCATCTTACAATTGTTTGTATCTCAGATATGATTAAGTAACTCATTTCACTTGAAGTTAATCTACTTTGCTCAGTCCTTTAAACTAAGAAACAAAGGATGAAAGTAGTCATTATTACTCTTAATCATTTAACTTCTGAAGTTTCTTGACAAGAAAATAACACAAGCACAGATATAAAACCTGTGACTATCAGGAAGAATAAAAATCCATCATTATTAACAGAGTGTATGTTTGTATTTCTAGAAAAATCCAAGAAGATCAGTTGATAAGCCATTAGAAGTAGTAAGGACATTCAGTAAGAGACTGGATATTAAATTTACACAACTGATGTTTTACCAAGGGCCTCTTACGTGCCAAACACTGGTTTTTCAGAGTATGGACTCTGAAAAACAATCTGAGGGTTTTGAAGGGGCGGGGGGTGGGAGGTTGGGGTACTAGGTGGCGGGTATTATAGAGGGCACGGATTGCATGGAGCACTGGGTGTGGTGCAAAAATAATGAATACTGTTATGCTGAAAATAAATAAAAAATAAATTAAAAACAAACAAACAAAAACAATGAATACTGTCACACTGAAAATAAAATAAATAAATAAATAAACAAAACAAAAAACAAACAAACAAACAAACAAAAAGATAGTTTTGGCCATAGTTTTAAACCTTATTTATGTTAAAACACCCAAAACATGCAAAAAATATGAAGAGATAGATCACAAAAACATAGCCAACACTAATTTATGAAAAAGAGAAAGCCCTCTCTCACTGATATTAAAATTAAAATAGCTACAAAGTACCACTTCTCTTCTGTGTTATTTATCTATTCCAGTGCAATAAATTACCCACAAATTTAGTGACTGGAAAAACAAACATTTATTTTATTTTTTAAGATTTTATTTATTTATTTGTCAGAGAAGAAGGCAGGTAGTGGGAGAAGCAGGCTCCCCACTGAGCAAGGATCCCCATGCAGGACTCTACCAGGACCTTGGGATCATGACCCCAGCCAAAGGCAGACGTTTAACTGACTGATCCATTCAGGCACCCCCAAAACATCTATTACTTTACGTTTTCTGTGGGTGAAGAATCCAGATGTAGCAGTTCCTCTAGCTCAGAATCTCTTACAAGGTTGCAATGGAGGTGTCGGTCAGAGGAACAGGAGTCATCTCATGATTCATTTAGGAGAATATCTGATCTTGATATCACTCACACCGCTGTTGGCAGACCTCTCATTCTCGCTGGCTATTGGCCAGAGATATTAGTTCCTTTGCCTTATACGTCTTTTCTTAGGACTACTCACAACTGGAAGCTTTTAGCAGAACAAGGAATCTGAGAGAAGGAGAGGAAGGGGGGTCAGAATGGGGAGGAGAAGGGAGTATGTGAGAGCCCAAAACAATGCTATCTTCCTTTTATAACCTAATTTGGAAGTGATATCCCATTGCTTCTTCAAGATTCTTTTGAATAGAACTAAATCAGGAATCCAGCCCAACTCAAGGGGAGAGAATCACACAAAGGTGTGAATACCCAAGGGCAGGGAACATTGAGGGCTACATTAGAGTCAGCATTCACACCTTCCATTAAACAGCAACAATGAAAAATACACACTTGAAAAAAAAATCAACTGGTAAAAATCTGGTGTTGAAAAGGGTGAGGAGAAATATAGTCTGGTAGGAATAATACATTGACAAACATTTGGGATGATTTTTATCTAAAAAGCAATAAAATGTTCATACTCTTGGACCTATAATAACATTTGTAGAAATTTATCATAAAGACAAAAGAACAGACACACACAAAGACTTGTATGAAGGAAGGTGTATCAGAACCTCATTTATCACAACAAAAAGTAGTAAGCTAACTTTTATAAATAAGAGAAAGATGAAATGATTTATAGTGAAATCTGGATGGTAGAATATTTTAGTCACTTGATTATGTTTCCAAAGTATATTTCATATTAGAAAAGCCTTAAAATGTTTTTAAACAAAAACTGCAAACTACTGTGTAGTATGATTTTGATGACTTTGAAATATTGATTTTAAATATATATATATGTACATGTATAGATACATATATATATATATATTTAGAGAGAGAGAGAGAAAGGGACAGAGAAAGAGATTCAGAAATATAAATAAAATTATTGCCATTATACATCTTTGGTAAGAAGATTAGAAGACTTAGGAGTGAAACTTATAAAGACAGTTTTGGTTTATAAAAATGTCTATGTGTACAAAAAGGAACTTTCCCAACATTTTCTTTTGCTCCTTACTTTTCTCCTGCCACTGCAAAGTAGAGGGTTATGATTTAATGTAAAGACATGATTAGCTGTGTTGGCAACAGTATGTCCAGTCACTTTAATTGGTGGTATGCCACATGATGGACAGAACCAAAACTATGGTGTACCACAGAACTGGGAGCAGTTTCCATACCTCAAGGCCCAGTATTAGTCTTGGCAAAAATACTATGTGATGATAACAAATGCTATACTTTAAAAGTAATTTCGTGTTGGCTTACATTTAGCATCATTGGATGCTTTTTAGCTAAAGTTACTGTTTTAGTTATGCCTCTAATATCGAATCTAGTATAAATCTGCTTTCAAAAAATTAAATCTCACCACCATCCGCAGTTAGTATTTTTCAAACCACCATAATGTGTTTGAAATTAGAGTAGGTAAGCACTGGAAACAAAGAGATCAATCAGGAGCATACTTATTTTTTACTTTCATGGTTTTAAATACCAACCTAGAGATTTCACCAAAATTGAATCCAGCCTATTACATCATCCTGTGGAAATAATTTCTTTAACATCAGCCTTTCCTGCTAGACTGTGAGAAACATGAGGGCAGGGATGTTATTTGTCGGACTCATCTATTCCAATATCTCCTATTGGAAGGCTGGAGCTTGGCAGGGACATAATATTCTTTATTAATTGATGAATGAATGAATGAATGAATGAATAATAAAGCTCTGGGTACATGAGTTTGTTTGTGGTAACATGTCCAGGACATTTTACCCTGTTTCTGTCGTCTCCACGACAGGAAATGTCAGAATCCATAATGATTGTCTTTGTTTCGATTAACATTCCTTTTCCCAAAGTCTCCATTTTTCTACCCCCTCGCCCCCCGATAAAACCATAAAAGGAAGATAATTATCTAAATAGCAAACTAAAAAACACAAATTAGCTGGCATATCTTCCTTTTTCAGTAATTCTGTTAAATGGGTTGGTTTTTTGGTCATTATGTTCCTATGTACAGCAATCTCCCATGGAGTTCAATTTGAATATGTGTGTGTATCTGTGTGCATTTGAGTGTGGTAAGCAAAATAGTGACTCCTAAGCATGTACATACCCTAATTCCTTGAACTTGTGAATAGGTTACCTCATATAGCAAAGAAGACTTGCAGACATGATAAAAGATACAGACTTTGAGATAGGAAAATGTTCCTGGATATCTCGTAGGCCAATCTGATCACACAAATCCTTTAAAAATGGAGAAGCTGTGGGTATAGAGAGGTGTGACAATGCAAGATAGGGCCAGGGAGATGTGTCCTTGCTGTCTTTGGAGATGAAAGAAAGAAGCTTTGAGCCAATGAATGCAGGAGGCCTCTGGAAATCAGAAAGAAAAACCAAGAAATCAGTTTTTCCCTAAAGCTTCTATAAAAATAAATAAATTAAATAAATAAAAAAGTAAATAAATAAATTCTGTAATTTGTTTTACAAAATATTTATTACAAAATAAAATTTTAGTAATTTGTTACAATAGACAACAAATGCGATGTTATTTTGGGTGAATTCATGTGAATCTATTTGCCTAGTTCTAAAACAGTTGCTTTAGTAAAGGTATTTACACAAATATTATATCTTTAGATCAGCTTATTCTTTGGCCAAGTAAATTTAAGTACATAAGGATTTTTCAAATTGCCCTTTTGGTTAAAAGAAAACACAATCAGGTGGGCCAGTTGGAATTTAGTAAGTAGTGCTCTTTCCTGCTACTTTTTGGGGGATTTTATGGGAATGATTATGTATAGTTAAATTAGGAGTGTGTGTGGCTGTGGACATGTTTTCCTTTCCTATAGAGATGGAGAATGGCAGAAGGGATGTGGGGGTTGGAAGGTGACTTGGTGATTGTGGTTAGGTTGGTGAAATATTTTGTGGGCTTGTTGATTTTATATATAACTCTTTCAGTCATAATCTCTTGGCAATGTGACAACAGTGCCCTTTATCTGGAGTTTTCCAATATTTGACTTGTTAATATTGACATGGGAATAAAGAGATGAAAATAAGAAATTCAGCTAAACAGATTATACAAGATCATGGTTAAAATTGAATTAGAGGTTAAACTTTAGTTACTTTCATTTTTAATTTCTATTATTTAACTAAAAGGTAAAAAAGTTAAATAGTAATTTTTAGTGCAATTTCTTTATTTTTATAAAGTATTTCTATTTAAGAAGTTTTATAAGATTTAGACTTTGATGCAATGCAAGTATCTTTATGTCTTCTTTCATTTGGCATGTATGCTAGCTTCCTGTTACTGTTACAATAAATTACCACAAACTCTGAGGCTTAATGCAACACAGATTTATTTTCTTACGGTTCTGGAGGTCAAAAGTCCAAATTGAGTCTTAGGTGCTAAAGTCAAGGTATTTGCAGGGCTGGAGGCTCTGGGTGAGGACCTGTTGCATTGCCTCTTCTGGCTTGTAGACGGGGCTCAAACTCCTTCTCAGGCACAGCAGGCACATCACTCCAATCTCTTGCTTGTCATCACACGTCCTCTAATTTGGACTCTTCCGGCATCCCCATTATAAGGACCTTTGTGATTACATCCGACCCGGCCAGATACTCAGCATAATCTACTCTGTCAAAATCTTTAACTTCATTATATCTACAAAGTCCCTTTTCTGCACTGTAAATTGATATTCAAAGGTTCCCGGGATTAGGATATGACGTGTGTGTGTGTGCCCGCGCACGTGTGTGTGGTGTAGGTGGATTGTTCAGTCTGCAACAATATAAACTACAAATCACAAATGCACTGATATCTCTCAATATTGTCCTTATCTTGGAAGACTGGATTCATCCCTTACAAAGGAGGTTCTTTGCAAAAGCCCCTGGTGGTCATTCCAACTAAGACACTATATGTTATCCATAGAATAATAGCACTGAAGAGTTGTCAGAGGCTGGGAAATTACGTAGTCCATAACTTTTTGAAACAATGAAGAAATAGAGTAAAGTTTGCATAGTATATATCTGGAATTAAAATTCAGTGTCTTTATATCTTCAGAAAGACCAAAAGCATAGTGTTAAATGAAGCAAGAGAATGTCTTGACTTATGGGATAGACAGTAAAAATCATCAATAATTTATGTAAATAATTTACTGTCATTCATTGATATATGTAATAGAGACCATTTTTAAAAATTCAAAATAGAAACTATGGTTCCAAAATATTAAGAAAAAGAGTTCTAAATAAAGCCTTTTATTTAACCTATACTTCTTTGAAATTTTTTCCCAAATAATTTTTAAGTTAAAACATTTAAAACTTGCTTCTGTATTGGTAAATCTAACTCAATTCAATTGACAGAACAATAAAAGAAAGTATTAGAAGTATTTAGGCATTATATAGGATTGTGACCTAAGTACCAATGGTATACTGAGTACCACTATGCAATGATGCACACAGATACATATAGACAGACATATATAGAAACACATATGGATATGTATAGATATATATTTGTAAATACATATATTTAACTTTATACTTCTATTTTGATTATCTTATAACTTCACATTTAGCTTTTGTGTTTAACTACTTAACATAATAACCATGTAATGCTTTGTTATTTCTTTGACGATAAGGTATTCTCACAGTGTTAAAAAAACTTACCAAGTCTACCATGTTATATGTTATTCAAATCATGGCCCTAGAAAATGTCTACTTATTAATACATCTGAAACTTATCTGCTCAGGAATAACAAATGATACTGCCATATTTTGTAATATTTCTAGACAGGACATAACATTTTCTTCCAACATATTTCTGGCACTAAAAACTACCATCAGCTTTTAAAATACGTAATTTCAGGAAACTTCCATTTGTTATCTATTGGAACCCACAGAATGAGTTCCAACAACTTAATAAACTTAATAGGATCTTTACTAATAATCAGATTTATAAAAAATGTATTTTCTAATATTCCCATATAGTTCTTTAAGAAGAAATTATGTTCTTTTAGTTGTAATCTTTTAAAAGATTTTAAAAGATTTTAAGATACATTATCTGATATTTGTTTCAGCTTACAAATGAAATGTTCTGATCTCACTAAACACCTACAATACTACAAGAGGTTACATATCCTATGTGAAAGAATACTGTAATGCAATTTCTCTTAATAGTATTTAGAAGAAAATTGCATACCTTAACTTTGCATTTTTGAAAGATTTGTTTTGTTTTATAATTCACGTGTTCTTTTAAAACAGATTATATTAAAAACTAATTTTCAAAAAAAAAAAAAGCCTGACCAAGATCTTTTAGTGTTCTACCCATTCCATTCATCCATTATATGTTGGGAAAACCATATTATTTATGTTTGTGTGTGCATGTTTGTGAGTGTATATGTGTATGGACACACAAATGTCTATGTATATCCACACACAGCCATTCAGTCCCATATCTGTGATGCTAAATTTCATGTGTCAACTTGCCTGAGACCTGGAATGCCCAGATTAAACTTGGTATCTTGGTGTATTTTTCAGGTTGTTTCTAGATGAGATTTGGATTTGAACTGGTAGTGAGAAAAGCAAATTTCTCTTCCTAATGCGGGTGAACATCATCTGATCCGTTGAGAGTCTGAATAGAATAAAAAGGCAGATAAAGGGGAGATTTGCTTTCTGTGCCTGACTGTTGAGTGGAGACATCAGTCTTTCCCTGACTTTTCAGGCTGAGACTCATACCATTGACCCTACTCTTCTCAGGACTACACCACCACCTTTCCTTCTTGTAGACAATACATCATGGGACTTCTCAGCCTCCATAATAACTCAATCATATGATTTGTAATAAATCTCTTTATATATAGAAATAAAAATATATATGTAGTCTGTTCCTCTGGAACAATCTTTATGGAATTAAAGAATTCTTTTATGAAATATGGTGAGATATAAATCATCTGAATCAGGATTTATGTTCTATGTAGATACCATCCTTTTTTTCCTGTGGAATATATAATTTTTCTTTTTGTTTTTTGATTGTTTGTTTGTTTTTTAATTGTTTTTATTAACATATAATGTATTATTTGCCCCAGGAGTACAGGTCTGTGAATCATCAGGCTTACACACCTATAGCACTCACCATAGCACATACCCTCCCCAGTGTCCATAACCCCACCACCTTCTTTCTATCCCCCCACCCCCCAGCAATCCTCAGTTTGTTTTGTGAGATTGAGAGTCTCTTATGGTTTGTCTCCCTCTCAATCCCATCTTGTTTCATTTTTTCCTTCCCTACCCGCCGCTACCCCCCACATTGCCTCTCAAATTCCTCATATCAAAGAGAACATATGATAATTGTCTTTCTCTGATTTACTTATTTCACTCAGCATAATACCCTCTAGTTCCATCCACGTCATTGCAAATGGCAAGATTTCATTTCTTTTGATGGCTGCATAGTATTCCGTTGTGTGTGTGTGTGTGTGTGTGTGTGTGTGTGTGTGTGTGTATCACATCATCTTTATCCATTCATTTGTTGATGGCCATCTAGGTTCTTTCCATAGTTTGGCTATTTTAGACATTGCTGCTATAAACATTTGGGTGCATGTGTCCTTTGGATAACTACATTTGTATCTTTAGGTTAAATACCCAGTAGTGCAATTGCTGGGTCATAGTGTAGCTCTATTTTCAACTTTTTTGAGGAACCTCCATGCTGTTTTCCAGAGTGGCTGCACCAGCTTGCATTTCCTCCAACAGTGTAGGAAGGTTCCCTTTTCTCCTCATCTTATTTTTTAGTGGGGTCTACTACCATATTTTTGACGATGCATTGCAGTATGAAGGAAAGAACAATATGTTAGTTATAAGACAGAGAAAAGGGAAAGTTTAGGTGAAAATAGCAAGTGGAGCAAGTAGAGAATACAAAGGAAAAGACTACCTTTCTGTACAATAGAGAGGGAGCAAAATGATGAATTTGGTCTGGTCCTAAACTGGCTTCAGGATTTGAAATTGTCTCACTAAGCACTTATGGCTATGACTTTACATCCTGTGAACTAGGTCACATGTACTGAGATTATTTCTTAAACGATCATGGAAGAAGGAAACTAATGGTTTGGTTGTTAATCATTAGTAAATTTCAATAGTCCCTGATATACATTGTTATCTAGTAATTGTATACTGGTTAGAAGTGCTTCGCCTTCCTACTCAGGAGCATTGAATTATTACAATAGTTGGGACTGCAAATAAGTATCCAATGTCTTTTAGTATTATCTTACAAAATGGAGTCAAAACTTCTTTTTGTCCTTGGGGTCTTACAAACATCTCTTCAAATATGGTTTCACTGGAGCTTTTTTCTTTTTTTGTTTCAAAGACTTTATTTTTATTTATTAGAGAGAGAGAACACAAGCCAGGGAGGCGGGGCAGAGAGAGAGGGAGACAGAGTCTCTGCTGAGCAGGGAATCTGACACAAGACAACCCCCTGCCCCCCAAGATCATGCCCTGAGTCAAAGTCAGAGGCTTAAATGTCTGAGCCATCCAGGTGCCTCTCTGGAGCTTTTTAAGTATATGTAAAATCTGTTTTAACTACCTATTTGGGAACTAACCTCTTAGACTCTTTTCTGGATTAACCAGGACTCTCCCTCCCTTTTATAAAGAACAATGGCTGTACCCCTATGGTGTGAACTATAAATCCCCAAATGTGCTTTTGTTCACCAAATATCTTTTTTTTAAAAGATTTTATTTATTTATATGACACAGAGAGAGAGGTCACAAGTAGGGAGAGAGGCAGACAGAGAGGAAGTAGGCTCCCTGCTGATCAGAGAGCCTGATGTGGGGCTCCATCCCAGGACCTTGCTGAAGACAGATGCTTAACCCACTGAGCCATCCAGGCACCCCTGTTCACCAAATAACTTTATATTGTTATTCCAATACCATTATTTAACTAAGCATGAAATAAACCAAGAAAATTCAAATAAATACATTTGCTTCTATAAGTTAAGTTGAATGTTACCTGATAAATAAGAATATTTGAACACGTGTTTATCTATGCTATTACCTACAATCCCATGACAAGAAAGGACTAAAAGTTACAAGCCCATAATGAAAAAGAGAACATGAAAGGAGACAATAAGAAATAAGAAATCACATAGATGGACATGTGGTGACTAGCTTACAAGGTCAAAGAAAGGTGAATTTCAAGCCATCATAAAAGGAAGCCAATAGGAAAGCAATTTGTAGCACAAAATTGTACAAAAGTTCAAAATTTTAGATACCAGAGGATTCTGGGAGCAAGGGTGAGGAGGTGGAGTTAAAAACTGAGGGACTGGTTGAACCTCTGTGCAAGGAAGTTTACAACTGTGGATCCTTATCTTCATCCATCGTACATCCTTCTTCCTGAGCAGAAGACTGGAGGTTTGCTATACAGAGATATCAAACCAGACCTGTTCTCACTCAGGAATGACAGACACTGCTGTGGGCCAGCTGAAGGGAGAATTTAAGTGTACTCACATGATGGTGATACCCCAGTCCCCTTCCCACTGCTGGGCTTACAGCATTTTTATACCCTTTAGAAAGGAGACTGAATGCATTTTCTATAGAAACTCGTGTGTGTGTGTGTGTGTGTGTGTGTGTGTGTGTACTTTATTCTTAACAAACTTAGGCAAAAATTAGTCACATATGAGATCTTTTGGATTAACTCTAATTTTCTACACCATTTTTTACAACTTTCTAACTCCCCCTTGGTCTTTCTGTTGCTGTTGTATTTTTCTGTAAGATTTCCTCAAATTTATTTATCTACCAGTAGTTCCTTTTACTTTTGAAATTCAAAAATTTGTATGGTACCCTGAAAGTTATTTTTTGTATTCTATTCAAGTTTTACAGATTTTATATCTTTTCATATCTCTCTGAATGTACAGATTACAAGGTAGTGTTGATTTTTATTTTTATATCAGTAAAATAAACAAACAAGAAACAGAAATAGTGTCCATGGAAACACACATAGCCACGTGCATACACACACATGGACCCCAAACAAGTCAGAAGTTGTGGATAGACAATATTAATATGAATCACATTTAAAAATTACTACAGAATTAGTACCTACTCAAAGGTGTTTGCGGGGGGGGGGGGGCGGGGGGTGGTGGTGGCTGGCGATTAAAAAGACCTAATTAGGGCTCCTGGGTGGCTCAGTGGGTTAAGCCGCTGCCTTCGGCTCAGGTCATGATCTCAGGGTCCTGGGATCGAGTCCCGCATCGGGCTCTCTGCTCAGCAGGGAGCCTGCTTCCTCCTCTCTCTCTCTGCCTGCCTCTCTGCCTACTTGTGATCCCTCTCTTTGTCAAATAAATAAGTAAAATCTTGAAAAAAAAAAAAAAAAAAAAAAAAGACCTAATTAGATTTTACATTTGGGTTGCTTTGTAAGTGCATTTAAGTTTTACGAAACTTCAAAGAATCAAAACTAGAAACTGAAATGTATGCACCATGGGTATGATCGATGTTGGAAAAAGTATATAAAACTCTAATCAAGGGACTTAAAAAATGAAGTACGGACTGAATATGTAACATAAAGCCTTATGTTAGAAGAACATGTTTAACATCTGTATATTTCTTCTTTATTTTGTGATTATTTTCTTCTGTTACAGCATTTTTGTGATTAATTGGCCAGCACCTGGCCTACAGGGAGCTGGATAAGAGGGTGTCTGCAGTAGTCATAAAGAGCCAGGAGGCTCTTTAGAGAGGAGCAAGATAACAGCCGTTCCCTTCTAAGTTTCGGAGGGCAATTTTCCCGTCTTCCACCCCACTTTTCACTGTAGATTAGAAAACCCCTACTTCCAACTGTAAGCCCCTTTGTATTTTAGTCTGGATAGGATAAAGCTGCTTTTCCTTCTCTTGGAGGAAGGGTCTTCCTTCGAACGAATCAGTCTGGCAAAGGCGTCTAGCAGTTTTCTAGCTCAGCGGCACTTGACGACCAGGATGCCGAATCCTTCCCGATGCCACTCCGTTCTATGTACAAAGGATGAGGACAGCTAAACACTCAGCCACTTTGTTCCCTACAGCAGCCATTCCCACTTCTTGACGGAGATTTCTTACAGGGCATATTTGTTTCCCTGTCTAAATCCTAAATTCTTTAAAAGCAAGTACCATATGTTATACCTTATTCCTTATTCCCTGCTCCTACACCCCCTCCCCCATTCCACCCTCGCTTCTTCCTCCCCCTCCCTGCCCTCCTCCTCCTCCCCCTGCCCCTCCTCCCCCTGTCCCTCCTCTCCCTCCTCCCCCTCCTGCTCTCCCTCCATCTCCCCCTTCTCTATCTTCTTCTTATCCTTCTCCTTCTTTGCTCTTTCTCTTTTTTACTTCTCTCTTTTGACAAAAGCAGTGCTACAAACTTACTAGCTCCTTAATACATTTGGGCAGAAGAAGAAGTTGCTAATAACTTTGCCTAGAAATCGGAAATAGGATTTTGTTCTTCCAATTACTTGGAACTCACTTTCTCTTTCTAAAATTTTGCTCTTGTTAGACTCGGTAAAATCTGTCCTCAAATTAAGGTTTTGGGTCATTCAGAGATATTTCAAGAACTGAAATATTTGAATAAAGAACAAAAAAGTAAAGCCCAGGACTGTTGCTCTTCATTGAGGTGCCGGGGATAATTGTTTTTTTCTTTTTCTTAAATTGTGGTGTCCTGCTCTTTATAGCCATCTATAGTGCATGGCTTTATCATAGAATGCTTCCAGTACTTCTCTCCTGCCCTGTTATGATGCTACTATAATTCATTTAACTTAAACATCTGCTGTACTCATCAAAGACATTGGTTTTGTTTTATGCAAATTGTTCTTTTAAATCAATTAGTATAAAAAAATTAAAGTGTTTCATTTTACCATCATTTATTCCTTCCCTAATGCTTATGATCTACCTTACTGTTTTTATACCTGAGGAACTTCTTTAACATTTCTTGCAGGGCTGATCTAATGGCAGTGAAATCCCTAAATTTTTGTCTTAGAAATTCTTTCTTTCTTTCTCACTTGTGAAGAGTAATTTCACTGGATACAGAATTATAGGTGGGTGGATTTTATCTTTCAATTTTTTAAACATTTTAATTCATTCTCCTCTTACTTGCATGGTTTCTTTTTTTAAATGTTTTAAATTTTAAATTTAATTTTAATTTAATTAAAATTTAAAATTAAATTTAAATTTTTAGCATATAATGTATTATTTGCTTCAGGGGTGCAGGTCTGTGAATCATCAGTCTTACACAATTCACAGCACACACCATAGCACATACCCTCCCCAATGTCCATTACCTGGCCACCCTAACCATCCCCACCGACCCCAGCAAACCTCAGTTTGTTACCTGAGATTAAGAGTCTCTTACAGTTTGTCTCCCTCTCTGGTCCCATCTGGTTTCCTTTATCCCTCCATTCCCTCCACGACCGCCTGCCCTGTGTCTCAAATTCCCCACATCAGTGAGATCCTATGATAATTGTCTTTCTTTGCTTGACTTAGCATAATACCCTCTAGTTCCATCCACATCGTTGCAAATGGCAAGATTTGGGGGGTTTTGAAGGCTGCATAATATTCTATTGTAGAAGTCCTTTGTGAACCCTATCTTTGTTCTTGCCTGTGTAGGGTAATTATTCCTTCCTCATAGCTTCTTTCAGAATGCACTTTTTGTCTTTAGTTTTCTGCACTTTCTTCTGACCTTTGATAGACTATGCCTCAGTGTAGATTTAAAAAAATTTTTTTGGTTTGGTTTTATTGGGCTTTCTAGGTCTATGATTTGGTGTCTACTATTCATTTTGGAAAAATTTTAGTAATTATTATTTAGTAATTATTATTTGAAATATTTTTTCTTCTCTAGTCTTTCTTTATTCTCGTTCTAATATTTTAATTACACATATGCTGTATCTTTGAAATTGTCCCAAATGGATGTTCTGTTCTGTTTTTTTCCCCAATTTTCTTTTTTCTTTTCTTCCTTCCTTCCTTCTTTCTTTCTTTCTTCTTTTTTTTTTCCATCCTCGTTTTCAGTTTGCGAAGTAACTATTGGCCTATCTTGAAGCTCACCTAAGTTTTGTCCAGTCTCCAGATAAATGCATCACAGACATTCTTCGTTTCTGTTTAGTGCTTTTGATTTCTATCATTTCCTTCGCATGCAGGTAAGACTAAGAGATGACGACAAACGATTCTGTGCCAACACACTGGACAACCTGGAAGAAATTAATACATTTCTAGAAATACAATCTTCCAAGACTGAATCAGGAAGAGATAGAAAGTCTGAAATTCATATGGCATACAATGTATTTTCAAGTGGACAACCCAGTGGCATTTAGAACATTTACAATGCTGTGCAACCACCAGCTCTCTTTAGTTTCAACTGTTCTCATCACCCAGAAAAACACCCCATATCAATTAAACAATCACTCCCTTCTCCCCCTTGCCCCATTACCCTGATAGTCACTAATCTGCTTTCCTTCTGTATGGATTTGCCTATTCTGGGTATATCAGATCAAAGGTACAATAGAATATATGACTTTTGTGCCTGGCTTCTTTCATTTACCATATTATTTTGGGTATTCATCCAAGTTGTCACATGTATCAGTTCTTCCTTTTTATGGCTGAATGATACTACATTTTACTTGTATATCACAATTTGTCTATCCATTCATCTGTTGATGGGTATTTGGGGATTTCCACTTTTTGGTTATTATACATACTGCTGCTATAAACACTCATGTAGAAGTTTCTGTGTGGATATGTGTTTTCATATCTTTTTTTCCCAGATTTTATTTATTTATTAGAGAGGGAAAGAGAGCACATGAGCAAGCACATGAGCGAGCATGAAGAGAGTCAGAGGGAGAAGCAGACACCCTGCGGAGCAGGAAGTCCAACACAGGGCTGCATCCCAGGACCCTGAGATCATGAAATGAGCCGAAGGCAGAGGCTCAAGTGACTGAGCCAACCAGGTGTCCTGTGTTTTCATTGCATGGTTTCTTTTTTATCTAGTAGTGAAAATTGCTAGGCCATATAATAATTCTATGCTTAACATTTGAAGGAACTGCTCAACTGTTTCTACAGTATCTATAACATTTTATATTCTTAACAGCAATGTGTGAAGGTTCCTATTCACATTCTTGCCAACATTTATTTTCCTTTTTTTGTTTGTTTGTCTTAGATTAAAGCCATCTTAATGGATATGAATCTCGTGTTTTTCATTACGTACCTCATGGTGGTTTTAATTTGCATTTCCTTAATGACCAATGATGTTGAGCATCACTTTATGTGTTTGTTGGCCATTTGTATATCTTCTTTGGAAAAATGTCTGTTTGAGTCCTTTGACAATTTTTAAGTTAGATTGTTGCTTTTTTGGTTGTTGAGTTTATATATTCTGGATATTGAGTTCCTAATAGACATATGATCTGAAAATTTTTTTTTCCCATTCTGTAGGCTATCTTTAGACATTGTTAATTAAATCCTTTGATGAACAAAGTTCTCAATTTTAAGGAAGTTCAGTTTATCTATTTTTTTTTTCTTTTATTGCTTGAGTTTTTGGTGTCAAATCCATGAAGCCATGCCAAATCCTGAGTCACAAAAGTTCTTTCTTATGGTTTCCATGTTTTCTACTTACATTACTCATCTGTCCTTGCATGTTGCCGAGTTTTAAAATCAGAGCCCTTAACATATTAGTTACAGTTATTTAAAATTCCCTGTCTGTTAAATCCATATTAATTTTATACCTAGGTCTGGCTCTGATGCTTGCTTGATCTCTTTTTTTAATTGCTTTTTGGCATGGTTTGTAGCTTTCAACTGAAAGCCAGATTTGTCTTATTGAGTAATAAGAACTAAGGTCATAAGACATTAGTGTGAGGATTTATGTTGACTTGACTAGGAGTTTGGCTGTGTTCAATGTTTGCTATGTTTAGTATTCATGTGCTAGAAGTTTCAAATCCCTCTAATGTCCTTGTTGTTGTCTCCCCTCTTGTCTTTGAGTTTCCCTGAGAACTCCTCCTTAGTCAGAGTCTGAGCCTTGCACCTTTTTCAGTTATAACTCACTGATGTTACACTGGATTCCTATTGGTGGGAGTAAAGTGTGGTGGAAGGGAAGCATTCTATAGTCTTATGATCTCATCTCAGTCTTTCAGTGAGCCTAAGTCTCTAAGTTATACTGTTCACAAGTATTTCTTTATTTCCCAATCTGCACCTCTAGGTGGGAGCTGGAGGAAGGGGAAATGTCCTTCCCCAGATGGGATGAGATTCTTGGAAAGTCTTTAACCCCAGAGAGTAGCCTTCTTTGATAGAGAACAGATGAATTGATATGATCCTGAGATTTTTTTCTTTACTTTGTGGATGTGATAGATTATATTAATTTTCCAATGTTGAACTAGCCTTGCATACTGGCATAAATGCGTTACTAGCATAGCAGAAAATTGATCAAAGCGTATAGTTCTTTGTATGCCCCATTAGAGTGGATTTGCTAATGTTTTGTTGAGGATTTTTGCATCCATGTTCAGGAGTTATATTGGTCTGTAGTTTTCTTTGTTTGTAATAGCTTTTTCCTGGGTTTCATATTTGGATAATACTTGCCTCATAGAATGATTTAAGAAACACCCCCTCTGCTTTTGTCATCTGAAAGAGATTGTAGAGAATTGGCTTAAATTTTTCCTTGAATGTTTAGTAGAATCCACCAGGGAACTCAGCTGGTCTTGTGCTTTCTGCTTTGAAATGGTCTTTAGTTGTTATTCGAGTATTTTCCTTCTCTCAGGTCATTTAGGCTCTGATAACACGCCAGCAGGTTAGTCTCTATTTATCTAGTTTTTGCCTAAAGGTTAAGAAGAGAGTGCTCTGGCATATTTCGAGATGGTTCTTTATCCCCTTCTCTTGCCAAAAGCACGAGGGGATTTTTCTCCTGTATTTACTCTGAGAACCTGATTGGACTACCCTAGGTAAATCGCGCAATATTGTGAAAGCCCCTCCAAAACTGGATGTCCCTCTACTTTTTAACTCTCATACTGGTTTATACTAAGCTTTCAACAATTTCTCAATTACAGTCAGGTTTTTCCTATCCTGGCACTGGTACCTATGCCTGTTTCCACTCGCCAATCTCTGCTTCAGTAAGCCAAGACCCCTTGTGTTCACTGATTGTTTCTCAATTTTGGGAGGCCACATATTTCTGTGCTCTTCCCTTTCTTACAGATCTAAGAAGATGTTGGTGTTTTTTAGTCTGTTTAATATTTTTGCTTGTTAGAATAAAGTGGCAACTTCAAGTTCCTTACATGTGGATCTGGAAAAACAAGACCCAGCTGCCCTTTTTTTTTTTTTTTTTTAATCTTCCTTTTTAATATAATAAAATGTCATACAAGTTATAACATTTGGGGATTGTAATGCATTTGATCTAATCAAGGTCACAGGTTGGACTTTTAGATATTTAGAGCAGAATTCTTGCAGCAACATAGTAACGCGAACTACAAGATAATACTTTAGACATTTTTTTAAACACTTTTATAAAAAAGATTTTATTTATTTATTTGTCAGAGAGAGAGAGAAAGCACAGGCAGACAGAGTGGCAGGCAGAGAAAGAGAGAGAAGCAGCCTCCCTGCTGAGCAAGGAGCCCCATGTGGGACTTGATCCCAGGACACTGGGATCATGACCTGAGCCGAAGGCAGCCACTTGACCAACTGAATCACCCAGGTGTCCCAATACGTTAGACATTTTGAGATAAAATAAGTCAATATAGCTAAATCATCACTTAAGAAAGAAAAAATAGGGCGCCTGGGTGGCTCAGTGGGTTAAGCCGCTGCCTTCGGCTCAGGTCATGATCTCAGGGTCCTGGGATAGAGTCCTGCATTGGGCTCTCTGCTCGGCAGGGAGCCTGCTTCCCTCTCTCTCTCTCTGCCTGCCTCTCCGTCTACTTGTGATTTCTCTCTGTCAAATAGATAAATAAAATCTTAAAAAATATATATATATAATTATCGACATATGGAAAATGGAAAGTTTGTCACCCATCCAACCATTCTAAAAAAATGTTTGAAGTATATTCTTCAATACACTTCAAAATATATTGGATATATATCCAATATACATATATTATATATATATATATATATATATATATATATATCCAACATACTTCAAAGTATAAAGGAAAAAGATTTCTAAAAGAAGTATTGAGATGCAAAAAGAAACAGCAAAGAAAGAAAGTAGTATACATTGGACAACTTTGAAAAACATGGACTGCATAACAAAATAATAATGAGTAATATGGAGGAGGATAATGGATGACTGCATTCAAATAATGTAAAATAATATGTAAGAATAAAGAGTGTAATTGGTTTTCTAATGTTTTAAGATCCTTATGTTAGAAATATGCATAATAAAAACTAAGGTAACCACTAGAGAACTAAAACAGTATATAATTTCTAAATGAACTTCAAATGGAATTTGAAAATTAATCCAAATGAATAAAAAAAGCAGGATATTTAGAAAGCACACACTAAAATAGTATAATTCCATAAATACAAATAGACTTAATTTAATTAATTGTCAGAGATTAAATTAAAAATCAAGTAGTAGGAGAATACTTATGAGACTATTTATATGAATGTCATAGATAGTTAAAGAAGGTACTGCTCCTTAGGGATTATATAGATCAAGTCAAAAAATAAAGACATTTCTGATAAATGTTTAGTTTAGGACAGTGATTATATTAGGGGTACACTCAATGGTTAATACATGGTAAACATTAGTCAAATCATCATGCTTTTTTCATAGACCTAATATTTGCTAACATTTTTGGTGAAAACCCAGATAGGATTTTAAACCCACTTTTGGCGAAAACCTAGATTGATTTTAATAAAGACATTACTGCACTCAGTGCATGTAGTCATTTTAAGTCTCAGAAAACCATCTATGCATTGTAGTATTTCCAATCATATGTGTTTTGGATTCTTGGCCACCTGCTACTTTGATGCTTGATGTAGTATCTTCAGATTATGGCACTGAAAGATGACAGGAGCCAAGAAACCAGTTTTTACAAACAGCATTTTAGAAATGGAACCACATCTTAGATCCTGAAAGCTGAGGAATGGCCTCAGCTGTGGGAAAACTGGAATGTAGAGAAACAGTTAAGCCAGTATCCGGTTACAGGAATTTTCTATCTTACTACTGCTCATTTTTAAAGAGTGGCCAGTTTAGGGTGTGTGAAGAGCAGAAAGAATTCCCTTATTCTCTCCACTTCCAATACTACAATCTGTACCATCTGTACTGAATGACTCTATTTACCCAATGGAGCAATAGAGTTTGTTAGATTAGCCTTTGTGAGATAAATGACTTGTTAGAATTCTCCAGTTTAACTAACATGAAATTCCCACTATCCTGCCAATTCTTTGACTTCGTTTGAGTGTTGACAGAGCGTTCACTACAATCACTATAGAGTGACACGTCACACCTAATCAATGGTTCTCTTCTTCTCTCAGTCTTTCTTTCTTCTGTAACATAGTCGTTCATTTTTGGTCATTGTTGAATAAATGCCTTTTCTCTTTAGTTTTCGCAGTTATATTAAAAAAGTGATGGAATTATTTACAGAAGACTTTTTCATTGTGATTTCAGCCATGACATTTACTTCATTACTCATGCTGCAGTGAGAAGGGGATATGATTGCAAATATTAAGAGAGTATTTGCTGCTGCAATATCATAATAAGACAAATTTTTAAAATTATGTTTTCCTATGAAAAATGAGTGTATGTGGCTTACAGTAAAATTAGAATATGTAGACTATAAAATGCAGACCTAACCTCACCATCCAAATAGAACCAATGTTAATTCCAATGATATTTCCTTCTGAAATTCTTTAATCTGCAAACATATCTAAAGACAAATAGATAAATGCCAAAAATAGACATATTTACAAATTTTATTTCTACCTATCTATGTATCTAATTCACACTTGTTTTGTAATTGTCATTTTTTTAAAAAATTATTTTTTTATTTGACAGAGAGAGAAAGCACAAGTAAGCAGAGCAGCGGGCCGGAGGGTGGGAGGGAGGGGAGCAGGGAGCCTGATCTGGGGCTTGATCCCGATTCTGAGATCATGACCTGAGCCCACTTTGGCAGACACTTAACCAACTGAGCCAACCAGGCACCCTATAATTGTTGTTTTCTACTGAATATTTTGGACTCTGATAAAATCTGTGGCTGATTTATTGCTTAAACAGTGTAAAGTGGTTCTGCTGTTGGGTTTAAAATATGTAGGCATAAGCTGCTTCGAGATTGCACATAGAGTAAAATTTAAATTTTTTATGTAATATTAAAAATAAAAAAAATTTACACCTATCTTTAATTTTACTTTCAGTCTTAGGAATTGGAATATAAAATTATAAGTCAATTCGGAATATTTACTAATTCTAAACTTTGAAGATAAACTTGCTTTTCTTTAAAGAATCTTGTTATAATAGCTTTGAAATTTTAAGTTATATATAAGTTGAAAGTAAGAAACTTATGTTTCAATTTTGGAATAAGATGCCTTTTTCTTAATACTCTGATCCATAGGTGAGTATCTCCTATTGTTGGTAGAAACATAGCTTGGTTTTGAGCTAGTCGTTATTTGTGATTTTTTTAGTGACGTCTTTATCTATCTCTGGTGTTTTTAGGAACATTTACAATATTTCAGAAAAAAAATTTTTTAATAGGCATATATACTCCATGTTAACATTTTTGACGTTTTTATTATTCAAGAAAGAATTGATGTAACTCTTTTACAACACGTAAAAGTTCACATATATATAATGATGCTATAATAATTTAATTTAGAAATACTGCACATTTTTCTGGGCTCTGACTCTTTAAAATTATGTGTAGAAAATAAGTGAAATGATACTTTGAACCTATTTCCCTGAATAGGTGCTTCTACAATGGATTGCCAAATTGAATCTAACCTCATTTTGAGAGTTATAGTTAATGCTAAAGTAAAAGCTTAGTGGGATTTGAAGAATTTTATGTTCAAGTTTCCAGCATTTCCTTTAACAAATAAGGATCTTGATAAATCAACCATGGAAAAAAGTAACCAAAGATGGACATAGAGTATGAATTCTTTTGGAGATGATTGAAAATAATTTTGATGTTTTCACCCTTAATTTCTTAAAAATTTTGGAGTAACAAAATTTTCTCTTTTTTAACTTTATAACTTTGAAGGTTATAATTCAAAAATATGCTATTTTCAAGTATATCAGGTAACATATTCTTTTTTTTTTTAAAGATTTTATTTATTTATTTGACAGAGCTAGATCACAAGTAGGCAGAGAGGCAGGCAGAGAGAGAGAGAGGGAAGCAGGCTCCCTGCTGAGCAGAGAGCCCAATGCGGGGCTTGATCTCAGGACCCTGAGATCATGACCTGAGATCATGACCTGAGCCGAAGGCAGCGGCTTAACCCACTGAGCCACCCAGGTGCCCCAGGTAACATATTCTGATATAGTATTTTCATGCATGTAAAGTTAGGTATTAAGAAATTGCAAGAAGAAGAAGAAGACAAAGTTTGAAGAAGACAAAGTTTAAAGATGTTATTCGAGCAAGACACTTAAAAATTTAGCTACTCCGGGAATGCCCGGGTGGCTCAGTTGGTTGGACGACTGCCTTCTGCTCAGGTAATGATCCTGGAGTCCTGGGATTGAGTCCGCTTCGGGCTCCCAGCTCCATGGGGAGTCTGCTTCTCTCTCTGACCTTCTCCTTGCTCATGCTCTCTCTCTCAAATAAATAAATAAAATCTTAAAAAAAAAAATTAGCTACTCGGGCTACTCAAATTCCTATCTTTGTCAAAAATCTTTCTTTAAATTTGGAAGGGAGAAAGTACATAAGAAATAAATACTTTTTGGTGAATCACACTCAGTAATAGAATTGTGAAACACAATAACATGATACTATACTAAATGAAAACCACTAACCTAAACATATTCGATAGAGTTTATATATTTAGAAGTACAGCAACTTAACCATTTGGGCCACTAAATGACCCTGATATGATTATATTTCAAATATTCATTATGCTATATGCCATTGGAAAGATGCTAATAAATTGAATAAAGTGCAGGGTTTTCTTGCCCATTTTCAGTAGTAACTTAAACTTTGCCTCGTGAGCCTGTCAGAGAATGCACAGGAAACATTTTCCACCATGAAGCAGTGTCGCTAAAAGAGTGACATCGTGCACAGAACTGGTATGAGGGTACCTGATACCAGGGATATTAGGGGAGGCAGCAAAGGGACGTGGTTGCTGTTCTTCATGCTGTACAGAACAGAAAGCTCCACTCTGGGTGAATGTCCCTTTATCTTGCCAGGTGAGCTACTCTCAAAGAGGGAAGGAAATTCTTCTAACAAGTTTTGTTCTTTCTGAAACCACAAATATAATTACTCTGATTATTCGCCTTCTATGTTCCTTTGATGAGACTGTCCTAGTGGAGAATAGATGTGATTTAGAAGCAAGCACTCTTGAATTCGAATCACTGTTCTGATTAATTAGTCTATGATCTTGGGCAAAAAACTTGCTTCATCTTCAGCTTTCTCAACAACAACAATTTCATGCCTTTCTGTTGCAAAGATTAAAGTAGAATTTTTGAAAATACAATGGATAACCTTAACAGATATCTACTCAATAGATAAGCTTCCATAGGTATTTTATATCAAGACGGTATTACTCACATTACTCCTGAGTTTCTACTCATGCAGCTGAGGCAAAGTAAGAATTACTTGTTCTCATGGTTTTTTGGATCAGATCAGACAAATGTTTTCGCCGAGTCTGGTAGGATTTTCCTTCAGTGATCTAGAATTCAGTGTCCTATCTATGTTAAACATTTCTAAATAGATTGCATTGTTCTGAAACCAGTGTCTTGCTGACTGGTAGAGTTAATGGGTTACTCATCAAGATTCTAAACAAAACAAGCCGAGACTTTTTATCAGCAAGCTATTCACTTAATGTAGGTTCCTATATAATATAGTTTTTATGCTTAAAGTATTTCTAGTAGAAATGTTTGCTTAATAGTCAAAATAAGTTTCCATGTTTATGCTGTTTTGAGTTACACAATTTGATTTGTAAGCTACTTATTTCTCATAATTACAGTACTGAATTATTATTATTATTATTATTATTTTAAGATTTTATTTATTTATTTGATAGACCGCGATCATAAGTAGGCAGAGAGGCAGGCAGAGAGAGAGGAAGGGAAACATGCTCTCCACTGAGCAGAGAGCCAGATGCTGGGCTCAATCCCAGGATCCTGAGATCACGACCAGAGCCGAAGGCAGAGGCTTTAACCCACTGAGCCACCCAGGTGCCCCTAGAGTACTGAATATTATTATCCCCATTTAATAAATAATACAACTAAGTCATAGGTTAATTAAAATGTTAGCACAAACTGTAATTGGTGGATTAGAATTCAAATGTAAACTTTTCTACTCCAAACTGTGCTTTTTCCATCATGCTTGACTTATTCATTATGTTGTCACTTCTTGAGTAATCAAACAACTGTTCATTGAGAACTGGCTATGTAATCAGTATTGTACCATGCTTGGAAACACAGAGGTGAACAAAACAGATCAATCCCCACAGTCACAGAACTTAAGAGCCTTGTAACTTTAGGTAATAGAGGTATATCAGCTGCCTGAGAGACAAAGATTCTTATACCAGGCCTCAAATCCTTAGCAATTCTTTAGGAAAAACAGAATTGCTAGAACCTCTAACTTTATATTTACAGTGATTTATGTTTAAGCATCCATATCTAATGCATTCTTGAGGCATGTTATGTTTTCCTTTCTAATGACATTGAGAAGGTCCACTTTCCCACTGTAATAGTTGTAGTATGATCCATATTTTCCACAAGAACTTCTGTAATAAGAGCTTTGAATCTTGTCTTTCTATCATGTCTATCTGCAGGCAATACATACTTTCCAACCATTTCTAAGGGTGTATGCTTTAGTCAAGAGCTGATGAATGTGATTTCACTTTTCACTGTGGTCATGCCCGATAGGTCCAAATGTCTTTACCGGTAACAACCTAGACACTCTGAACAAAATACAAAAAACAAATATATGACAAGGAGACATCAGAAAGTAAATAAAACCAGGCAGCTTCTGTAGCAGAGTTGAAGCTTGGTAGAACAATGCAATCTATTTAGAAATCTTAGTAGAAAGGATCAGTATGGGCTGAGTTTCCCATTTTTATGGTTTTTTTCCCTTGAGGATAGGCTAAGATTGGTAGCAGTTAGAGCAACTAACACTCCTAAAGAAATCTAACAGCTCTCGTGATGTAAAGAAGAAGAGGATAGTGTTTGGGGCAAAAAGAAGTCACTGTAAAATGAGAATGGAATGCCTCATGTTTCTGTGTATAAACTCTCCCTAAGCCTCTGGCTAATTCCAGAACTCGACCTGCACAAGCATAATCCAAGGAGCCCAACTAAGATTTGAACTGAAATGGGGCTGGAGCTGCTGCCCTGAGGTGGAGTTTGCATTTGGGGAATCCAACCAAATTAATTGCTTGATAAGACAAAAACATCAGTATTTTTTTGAGGACTATCATAAAATACGCAGATTCACAATATAACATTCACAATGTCTGAAAAACAACCCCAAATTACTCAATCTCTGGAGAAACAGAAAAATACCAATGTAACCCAGTAGCAAAACAAGTAAAACCTCAGCAATGACTGATGTTTAATAATAGAATCGAGGTAGGGAGCAGATGAGTGTTTCCCTTCATTCACCTTTGCTATATATTTATAAATTTTCAGATAAAAATATAGAAGAAACAAGTCAGTGATGATTAGACCTTTCATTCCTCCACCATTCTTTAATCTCCATTTCTTCACAATGAAAAGCTTCAATTTAAAAAGATTCTACTTTAAATCTCTTACTGGTGGTCACACTTTTTAATCTTAATGTTTCATATAGTGCTTAGCATATGGTAGGCATTCAGAAAATATATTACAGTTAAGAAAGAGTAATAAATTTAAGATCCTTTGTGTTTTCCTACAGAACACCAATTAGTTATTTTGGTTAGTATCTTGTGAGTAAATGTGATTCAGTGATTTTTTTTTTTTAACCTTCATGAGGATTTGCAAACATGACCAGTGGCATCAGCACCCCAATTTTGACCAGAACCTATTTGTAGATGACTCATTCCTCTCTGGATAAAACACCACCTCAATGGACTTTGCTTAGAAGCAAAGACCTAACTGACATACTCGAGTTCATTTTACTCTCTCTATATACCATTACACAAACTGAAAGGGTAAATGTGGTATACTTTTAATTGTGTGTCGTTGGATGCATATTTCCTTGTAAGCATAAGCTCTGTGATGGTTGATTTTTTTTTAATATTTTATTTATTTGACAGAGAGAAATCACAACTAGGCAGAGAGAGAGGAGGAAGCAGGCTCCCTGTGGAGCAGAGAGCCCGATGCGGGGCTCGATTCCAGGACCCTGGGATCATGACCTGAGCTGAAGGCAGAGGCCCTAACCCACTGAGCCACCCAGGCGCATCTGTGATGGTTGATTTTATGTAGCAATCTGACTGGGCAAAAGTGAATGCCCTGGTATTTACTCAACACTATTCCTGTGTGTGACTGTAAAGGTGTTTCTGGTTGAAAATAACATTTGAATTAGCAGATCCAGTAAGCTGGGTTGTCCTTCCCCCTGTGGGTGTGCCTCATGTAATCTGTTAAAGTCCTGAAAAGAACAAAAAGGATAAGTAAAAGAGAATTCACCTCCCAGGCCAATCTTTGAGCTAGGACTTAAGTCCTCTGTCTTCAAACTTGGTCTTGGGTTGGCTCTTCTGGTTCTCAAGCTTTTATACTTGGGCAGGAACTATACTATCATTACCTAATCTCTTTCTGTCCTCTCTCTCTCTCTCCCCCTCTTTCCTATTGGTTCTGTTTCTCTGGTGAATCCAGACCACTGCAGGTTTGATCTTGTGTCAAGAGAAATGTAACATGAATTAATACAGTTGATAAGGGGTCACTTCAGAAATTTGTTTTCCATAATATAATTAGTTTCATCTTACTGGAGATTTGAAAGTATTTATCTAAATATTACAAATGATTATTCTCTCATGCTTGTAAATCTAGTTTGTACATATGCCATCAAGATTGCATGGAGCCTAGTTTTCCAATTTCATCATAATTTTCTTTGCAAAGGAGACACGTGGTAAATAAATTTTTGGCAAACAACATGTTTGATGAGTCTGAAAGAGAGATGGCAATATTCCTTATGTTTATATCCTTGTGACAAAATAAGATAGAAAAATAAGATAAAATATTTTACCCAAGATAAAAACTATTGTCTCAACTTTTTAACTCTCATATTAATAATTTACTGTGACTTCTTAAAATTTATAATATGAATTTTCTAAAGTCATCTCGGCATTTTCAGGCTCCTTAATAGTCAACCTCAGAACAATTTACCCAGATAGTGATTAATTTCTTATTTGGTCAGCTATATATGCTCTCTTTCTCTTTGTACAGAAGTTTGTTTTTTTGTATGCAAAAGGGGAAAAAAAAGATAGCATTCAATAACAAAAGCATCTTACCATGTTTTCAAGAATCTTTACTAAAATACCACTTCTCTGATAAAAATTCAACTCACTCTTAAGATGAAAAAACAGAAAACATTTGAGGTTGCCCAGGAGCTACCATCTCTTCTTCTCTGTGAAGCAACAATGTGAAACATTTTGTATTTCAGTTTGTTAGAGAAGTGAAGATAATTCTAGAATGGAAGTAATACATTAAAAGTATATTTTCTTAGTATTCTTAAAACTTAGTGCTAGAAATCTTTGTATCTAAATTTTTTTTAAATGTATTTTTATATATTCTCAGGTACGTAAGAAAAAACCTGCACCTTTTCTCCAAAATAATAACAGTATTTATTAGGCACAGTACTTAGTTTTAAAAAAGACTTTCTTGTGTTATCTGAATTGATCCCCACACCAATTCAATTAGATAGATAACACAGATATAGTTATGAGCACTTTGATCCTCAGAGAAATGATAAATAATAATAAATGACTTTTATAAAGTTGAGTCTGGAATCAGAACATAAAAATGTTATTGTTCCAAAATTTGGTTTGTCCTTATCCAAAAACATTTTTGAAGAGGGGGGAAGAGCTTTTGGAAATTAGGGGAACACACACACACACACACACACACACACACACACAATGTATTTGCACACTGAGACTAACAATAAAAATTGAATCAATTTTGTAATATTCTTAATTAACTAATTAAATGACTAATACTCCCAATGATATTAGATAGGTGTGATTTTTGTCATCAAACCTTCAAAAGAGCAAATTCATTAGTAATTAAACCATGCCATGAAATTAATTTTTAAATACCCTATGCCCTTCCTAGAAAAGCTACCTCACCAATAGTAATTTTTGCTTTTGTAAGTTTTGAAATGGTATCAGTAGGGATTAAAATAAAATCCTTTTGTGTCTCATAAATGCACTTTTGCAATGGACAGTTTTCTTTATTGGTAATTAAATGAGCCACTAGAACACCATTTCCATCCAATAGGAGATTTGTTGTTATGTGTCCCAAATATTGTTTGGGTATAGTTTATGAATTAGTCTTTGCAGCCTCCATTTAGAGAACACGTTAGTCAATGATCTACCCAGAAAAGATGTCCTTAAATTTTACAGAATCATATTTAAGTTTCACTTTAATATTCATGTTATTCAGATCACTGATCTGAAGGACAAGATAGAATGTTATTTGAGAGTTTGTACCATAGTTCCATCAGAACTATAGCTGACATAGACCTTCGGGGAATCACTTAACCTCTCTGCCTTTATCTTTTTTGTAAAATGACAATAACTACCCCATTAGCTTATCATAAGGATTAAATTGTTCTCTTCTAAGGAAAACACTTAGACCAAAACCTGCTCACAGTCCATGCTAAGTAAGTATTACTGTATGTTGTTGTTGTTGATACATTCATAGCCTGGAATTTAGCTTCTGCCTCTTCTGCCTCTTCTGTTGACCCACTACCTGCAAAACAGCAACACCTTAGTTAACTTACAGAGTAGTAAAGGCCCATACAAATAAACTAAAACTTTCAGTAAATAATGCATGAACTTCTTTTTCTTCTCCATTGCAATTATAGTGGAATGTAGCCTTTTCTATAAAGACTTAAACACCTAAAAATAACTTAGGAGGTATCCAGCAAATTTTTCTAGGTTAACTTTTCCCCCCAACCCTTCATGTTTGTATAAAGTAATTTATTTATAAGTATTTTAAAAATATTTCAAATATTTATCCTAATTAACATATAAAATGAGAGATATAAGATAGAGAAATATTTCTGAAAAGCAGTGGAAAATAGGAAAGGGTTTGAATGGTCATTTTCAGAGAAGAATTGCTAAAACTATACATGCAAGTTTCTGTATCTCCTAAAGGACAGAATAAACCTAGCGGGAGGTTCAGTGTTGTTTTCTTAGATGATATCTGCAATTTCTATACAGAATGAAATGTAGAATACCAATGTTTTTGGAAATGAAAAACGTATTAGTTGAAAGACTAGATACTTATTTTTTTTAATTTTTTATTTAAATTTAATTAATTAATATATAATATATTATTAGTTTCGGAGGTAGAGGTCAGTGATTTATCAATCTTATATAATACCCATTGCTCTTTACATCACATGCCCTCCTTAATGTCCATTACCCAGTTGCCCAATCCCCCAAACCCCCTGCCCTCCAGCAACCCTGTTTGTTTCCTATGAGTCTCTTATGGTTTGTATCCTCTGAATTCATCCTGTTTTATTTTTTCCCTTTCTTCCCCTATGATTCTCTGTTATATTTCTTAAATTCCACATACAAATGAGATCATATAATAATTGTCTTTCTCTGATTGCCTTATTTCATTTAGCATAATACTCTGTAGTTCTATGCACAGTGTTGCAAATGGCAAGATTTCTTTTTTTTGGTGATGGCTGCATAATATTCCAATGTGTATATATATGACATCTTTTTTATCCATTCTTCTGTCAATGGACATCTGAGCTTTTTCCACAGTTTGGCTATTGTGAACATTGCTGCTATAAACACTGGACAGCAGAGGTCCCTTTGAATCACTATTTGTATCTTTGGGGTAAATACCCCATGCAATAGCTGGGTCATAGGGTAGCTATTTGAAAGTTTTTGAGGAACCTCCATGCTGTTTTCCAGAGTGGCTGCACCAGCTTGCATTCCCACCAACAGTATAAGAGGGTCCCCCTTCCTCCACATCCTCACCAACACCTGTCATTTCCTGACTTGTTGATTTTGGCCATTCTGACTGGTGTGAGGTGGTATCTCATCATTGTTTTTATTTGTATTTCCCTGATGCTGAATGATGTTGAGAATTTTTTCATGCATCTGTTGGCCATTTGTATGTCTTCTTTGGAGAAATGTCTTCACGTCTTCTTGACTTGACACTTTAATTCAACAAACTCTTTTAGTACCTTTCAGACAGTATTTGTTTTCCATAGTGTGGTTATAGCACCTGTGTTCACTGTGGTGTTGAATCCTGAGAAATATGAGGGCCAGCTTCCCTAAGCTATATTTTCTTTGCTCCTTGTTTTCCACATCACCCTAAGACTAAGTGTTATTTTACATACGGGTTAATCTAATTTACAGGATGACATAAGTTCTAGTCTAATTCAGGTAACTTTCTAGTTTCACTAAGCCTGTCATCATTTTCCAATCACAATTTTTTTATTGGTGAAACAGGGATAAATGACTCATCACTCTCAGGATTGTGGTACGAACGAAATTATGTGATATGTGTGAATGTACTTGGTAAGCGGTGCTGTTATTTCAACTGTCTTGACAACTATAGAATATAACCAAAACATACAGAATCACTAATTTGGATAAATTGGTATTTCTAAGCAATAAGGTAACATGGATTATTGAATAAATGATTTTAGATTCCTTAGCTAACTACATAGTTAGAAAACTAATGGTGCCTCATACCATATCCTAAAATAAATTGCAGGTAGATAAAGGACTAAAGTATAAAGGAATAAATAAGAGAACTAGAAGAAAAATCGAGATGACTTTTTTTAAATTAATTTATTTATTTTCAGAAAAACAGTATTAATTATTTTTTCACCACACCCAGTGCTCCATGCAATCCGTGCCCGCTATAATACCCACCACCTGGTACCCCAACCTCCCACCCCACCCCCCACTTCAAACCCCTCAGATTGTTTTTCAGATCAAGATGACTTTTATCTGATCATGGTGTTAGAAGGACTTTCTCAGCATAAATGTGAAAAAAGAAACCCCAATTCTTAAAATTAATGGTTTGAAACATGAAAATTAAAAACACCTTTCATGATAATGTGCCCAGTGGTCAAGGCCACTGACTTTGAGATAGCCACAACCAGATTTAAGAAACAGCTTCACCACTTATTAGCTATGACCTTGGGCAAGATATTTAACTTCTATAGGCCTCAATTTTCTGATCAGTAAAATAGTCACAATAGTAATAATATTAATAAGAACAACAACATTTACTTACACAGTAACTACCACATATAATGGTTTTTATAAGCAATAAATAAAATAATATCCATGAAGTACTTAGCCTAAGCAATGAAAGCAAAAAAGGGGAGATATTTAGAATATATATGGCAAATGAAGATTTAACATCATTAATTTAAAAAGATTTCTTATACATTTACGTGAAAAAGATGAATCAAGAAAAGACCACAAACATGTAATTCACACAATATACAATAGATAACAGTATCAGAGCTAGAGATGGATTTTACCTCTGATTGTTAGGAATAGGAGTGATTCTTTTTAGTCTGTTTATTTTTCATTTTCCAAATCATCCACAATTTTAAAAAGTACTTTTTTGTGTTTCAGGTAAAAAAAAAAAAAAAAAAAAAAAGAACTAGGAAGTTATTTTATTTATTTAATTTACAGAAAGATAAATGTCTCAAATGAGTATGTTGACAAGTTTTCCAGGGTCTACTCTTCCTTTACTATCTAAATTAAAAGGTTGATCCCCTGTCTCGCATGCCTTCAGGAAATCAAATACTTCACAGTATTTCTGAAGATTCCTAGAATGTTCGTTCCTACATGTCTTGGTTTTTGTTTATTGTCTTTCATCCTGAGACACTTTTCTGAAATATCTCTCTCCACCTTGTAAGTGCTTGTCCTTGTCCTGCTTCAATCAATCCTAGAGGACTAAGAGATACAGAGGGGAGAGGGGAAGAAGATTGAAATAACTAATTGCTGAGTCTTTGACGACGATATCAGCATTCTATTCTCATTAGCATACTAAAAACAGTCCCTCATATGAAGTACACATATATGTAATGATTGAAAAATGTCATTCTTAAATTCCATATTAAGGTGTTTGTCATCTATGCAGTTTACCTTTCTAAATCTGAGGTGGAGTTTAGGGACATACTTTAAAGGAAAACATGATGATATTAGTCTGCAGTTATCCAGACTACTATTTCAAATAGATTACTATCTCTTATTTGTCCGTGCTCTGCCTTTTCTTCTTCTTCTTCTTCTTCTGCTTTTTTTTTTTTTTTTTTTTATTGCTGTCATCCCATGACCTTTAGCTGGGAGACATATATAAAGATTGCATGCTAATGTTTCAACTGATCCCTTTCATTGTTGTTGGTAAGTTTTATACATACGGTTCTTATTGTCCTTGTAGAAGGGAGAGGTAAAATCAATTTCCTCTTCAACATATTGATAAACAACTCCAGATATAAGAGGTAGGGAGGAGAAACTAGATTTACCTCTGTGTGACCTACATAGGAATGCTGGAAAAAATTAATTCCAGAATATTATGTCAACATTCCTTGAAGTTGTGGATATGATTTACATAGTAGGTCTTCTCCATCCACCCAGCTACTTTCATCTTGATACTGTAAATTGCTTTCATTTTCCCCCTCCGATCTGTGTGCTTGAGGTATTGTTGTGATAAATTATGGAGGTACAGAACTGAAAATGGTGTGTAGATTGTCTAAGAAATTGAGTGCAGTCAGCCTTAAAAGTGGTGGATGATGTGCGAAAGCAGCTACCTCACCCTGGCCATGTCCCATATGTCGTCAATGAACAGCTGCTTTTAACTTTGCCTTTTGCCCAGAGCATGAGAGCTGCTGGATTTATTGAATTAATAACCACTCCATTATGTGTGTTTTGTTTTCCTGTGACCATGAAATCTGGCTATAATGTTAGGAAAGTGTAAGACAGGTCTCCTTAACAAACAAGGCGGTATCTTTTTTTTGGTCATTATTTAATACTTAATCTTTTCGGTAGAAAATAATAGGGAAATCCTTTCAAATCTGGAATAGAATGTTCCTAGCAATATTGAGTTAAAAAGGCATTTTATGGGTTACACAGATAGATAGAAACTGGCTTTCACTATGATTTGTAGTCTGGAGCATAGCTACTGACTGCAATATGTTTGTGATTGAGTAGGGTTTTTTTCTTTTTTTAACCTGTATTCTCTTTCTTTCTTTCTTTCTTTCTTTCTTTCTTTCTTTCTTTCAAGACAGAATATTACATATATACTTTTTTCCTAGATGAACATCTGAATAGTTTCTGCAGGAAATGAGGGCAAAATAGAACACTATCTTCCTTTTACAACCTAGGTCATTTCCTGAGGAGTTTTGAATTCAGCACGAAGGGCAGGATTTTAGCAGGGGAGGAATGCAGCACATGTGGAAAAGGTTGTCCTGGCGACCTTTGATTCTTTTGACCAAGAAGGTGCGAGATAAGTCTTCTATCAAGAAGTTTCAGTCCGGGCCATTTTGATTAATGGCATTTTTTTTTCTTTCCTCCTTTCTTCTTCTTTTTCTTTTTGCGTGTGTGGGTGTTTTTTTTTTTTAAGATCAGGCCAACCCACTATTGTTCATGTTCTCTCTCTTCCACCACAATTTTATAAAAAAATACAGAATGTAAATGGACATTCTTTTTATCAGCTGTGTTTCAGCTCCTGGTTACTTCCGTGTTCTCACTAGCAAGTGTCAGAAATAGTAGCCTTTTGAAGGCCTACAGAATAATAGCTTTGGAATTTTTTTTTTCTTAAAGGGAAAAGTAATAAAGGTAGTCAAGTTTATTGTGAAAGACAGCCTAAAAGATGACTTATTTGAAGCACTTCATTTGAATATGGGGAAACTGAGGCTCAGAAAAGAATTTTTAATTTGCTTAAAATTATATAAATGATTATAACACCTTTGCACTGATTCCCAATCAGTGTTTTATCTACTGCAAGACTAAGGAGAAGGGCCAGTGATCTTCTTAAGAAATTGAATCTTCTTTTTATTTGTTTATAATACAATTATCTCAAACTACTAAACAATAAAGTCAGATTTCTCTTATATACTCTTAAAATTATATATAAATATATATATATATATATATATTTTTTTTTTTAAAGCTGGGACACAAAACTCTGGTGTATTAAAGTGGTTATAGCAATGCTTTGCAAAAAACGATGACTCTGAAATGCCTTCTGAATCAGTGGAGTAAAGTTAAATTTTTGTTCACCATACTATATTTTACTCTATTATCTTTGTAACCTGGGTAATGTGAAATAATTTCCTATGCCTACTGTGAGCAGGCACTGTGCTGAGTGCTGCCAGCCTTCTGAACAACTCTCAGTAACAGGTACTACGGTATCCATTTTACAAACTAGAAAAATGAGAATTATATTTTAGCAATTCCAAGTCCTAAAAGTCAGTGATTGCCCTGGGATTCGTATTCTGTTCTATAGTGACTGAAGTTCAAGCTGTTTCCATTATATCGGCTTACCGCCTTTTATGTAAAACATGTATTAAATAAATTAGTACTCATATTCAGAATGAACAATAAAACAGTGAATCTGTTGCATTTGCCTTTAAAATATTATTCATAGAAAAACGAAATCTCCTTTTCTGGGACCCACCTTCCAACAAACACAAACTCATAGACATTCAGATACACAGAGTCACTCAGTCACTCAAGTTACTCTGTAAAATCAACTGCTAAGGGACTGAAAATTGTCTGTATTATTGGTTAAAATTCAGGAATGGGTAGTGCTTTTTCTTCATAATTTTATCGTAATTTCTGGGGCTACTTAAGCAGATGAAAATATTGCTGAAAGAGATTTTTAAATCTACTTATGTATATGATAAATTACAAAAAGTAGATTTCACTTCACCAGAATTCCTGGCTTCCAGAATCAAAATATTTATTGGTAATTACCCATACAAAATATGAGAAAACACAGATTTGGAAATTTGTTCTGTTAATATGAAGAATGGCATTTTGGATCATTGTTTTTAAGTTTAAAGATTTTTTTTTTTTAATTTATTTGACAGACAGAGATCACAAGTAGGCAGAGAGGCAGGCAGAGAGAGAGGAAGGGAAGCAGGCTCCCCACTTAGCAGAAAGCCCGTTGCAGGGCTCAATCCCAGGACCCTGGGATCATGACCTGAGCCGAAAGCAGAGGCTTTAACCTACTGAGCCACCCAGACACCCCATTGTTTCTAAGTTTAACATGAAAATGAAATAAACTATTTACAGTAGGAGGGAGGTTTATATGGGGGAGTCTAGAAGTTATTTGTAATAGGCTGATGGTGTGTTTGCCTATGGCAGTGTTAGTTAAACTTGTTCAGGAACTCACAGTTCTCTTCTCACTCTCAGTGGTCCTGGTCTGGCTGCTGTCTTGTGGTCACCTGGGAAGAAAGTCCCATGGCTTTGCACACTTGAGGAAAGGTGAACAGAATAAGTTATAAGATGTTGTCACATCTTTCCGAGGAAATGTTGAAAAGCACATTTTGTTTCCCACATATATTAATATTTGCAATTATTAATATAAAGTCCTTCATATAATAATCTCCTTATATTCCAAAGAACCCTGCTGTTCATTCAAATGACTTTACTCTTGTTTATAAGACGCCTGATGAAAACAGCAATAATGGGAACATTGCTATCAATGCAACTAAATGTGGTCTTGTTTTCAACTCTAATTCCAGAGAACAGAAAGGCTCTAACTCATTGGCCATGTATCAGAGGCTTAGTTTCTCCCCAAATTCTTACATAGCATAGGACAAATCCTTCTCCTGACCGTTTCCAGCAAAAACCAACACCTCCCCAAACAAAACTGCCTCTAAATCATTATTCACATTTTATAGCAAAAATATCTTGGACTGTGCTGTATTTTAAAAATGAAGTTGATTCATTTTAGAAAATATATATGTTTTTTTACCGTGTGGTTAAGAGGAAGCCTCAACTTTCTGATTCATCGTCATCTAAACTTCTCCCGATATAAATGAGAAATGCTGATCACAAATGACATTGTTGTTGGGGGTGACGCTACAGCTTCATGCCTATTTTGATATCCAACATCTAAGGACAGTTTCTGAGGATCCATTCCTTGTAGCTGCAACCCTGAGATTTTTTATTTATTTATTTATTTTTACTAAGACTGTGGTGGTGATTAGTAAGTAAATCTTGGATTGATATGATAACAAATTAAAAGAGACCAGCTCCCTGCTTCCTAGTACAGAGCCTAAACCCTGCTATTCCTGGGTACAGGAGGTTATGCGGTTGTTAGAATAGAGAGCAAAGATTAGTGTGCCAAAAGCTTACAGACCAGAGGATCCATCTATTAGAGAAATGCAAGAAAAAGTTTACTTTCTATGCAAACCCTTTGACCTTTGACCCTTGCTAAACTACACATAAAACAGCTACCTATCATACCTCTATCATTCCTTTTAATAAGCTTTAAGTATTTTATTTAATTAATTTTGTAAATGAATCAAATGTGCTCTCTTAGGCAAGGGGGCTCCTCTATAACTCTGGGATTTTATTTTGATTTATGTATAGCATCAAATTAAGCATGATCCTTGTTAAAGCCCTTGAACTGCTTTTGTAGATGTCCACAAAACCAGATGAAGACCTGCTTTACAAGGAACACAGTGATCAAAAGAGAAGGAAGTGTCCCTCCAAAAAAGCTCCATTCTAGAGAAGCAAATATTCAAATTTCCTCTGGTTAGCTTTTTAATTGTGCCCTAAATAAACAGGTCGCTGCTGTAGTGTAGACACAATTGAAAGGTTCTCAAGTCCTAAATCAACAGACTTTGCTGCAACATTCTGCAGTGGCTGAGTTTCCTGGGTGGTCTTTAAAAATTGCCCCAGGGGGTAGGCACTGTCCTAGTCTAATCCGGATGTTACAGAGGTATGTAAAATGGCATGTCTTACGAGTTTAGTTTATGTGTTGTCTAGTCCTTCCCGTGGACAGAGACATTCCTTTAAGCTTTTTTGGAACCTCTGTGGAATGAACAGGCTGGAAAAGCTTTCCTAACGTTGATTTTCTTAATAAAAGCTTTGAAATGAGATCAGGCATTTTCGTTGAAATATGAAAATACATACAAGACAACAGACAAACTTTTAGAATTAGAGTGCGGGTTTGAAATTTGGATGTTGAATCTGTGCCTGACTCTTAATCTACCATCAAGTTTTGTTTGCTTTTACATCCCACAATCATGGTTGTCAGTTTAAAATTAATTGCAATGTTTAATTTTTTTGTTTTGAAGTGAGGGAGACGATAACAGGGCATCTGGTGCACAACGTGATATCAACGATCACCACCTGCCATCAGTTCATCGATGTACTGGATATATAAAATAATGGGATTAATATTAATCTTTCCATGGAATTGGGAAGAAAGGCTGTGAGGAGATAACCTCTGAGACGGAGAGTGTTGGAGCCAAGGGAGAGCCCCTCCCAGCTGGATCCCCAATAAGGGAACTGACAGCACCCAGAAATACGTACACTGACGTGCCACTCCAGCATCTGTCTTTCTAACAGCCCCGAAGTAACCTGTTTTGGTGAGCCCAGTAAATCAAAGTGGCATCTCCCTTAAGAGGTAACTGGAAGGGAAGCTGTCCAAAGCATGCATTCCATTCCTTACTGGGCCACCTGGAATTTAAAGTGAAAATGCTGGCTTTTACTTCAAATGCATAAGGAGCCTACCTCCCCTGCGTGACCTTTTGCTCATTTTAGAGAATTAAATAGAGCTTACCAAAGGGTAACCTTCTCTCTTTTTCATGCACCTGCACACATCCCAAATCGAGACTGCCGAAACTAAATGATCCTTCAAAGCTTGGAAACAGTGATGACCTTTTGTGAGTAAGTCTTCCTGGAAAACATCTGGGAGGAAAGGTCTTGATAATATTAGAATCAATGTCAAAAGAGCTGATAATTTGAGAAAACATTTAAAAATTCAGAATTTATTTTCAAATGGAGTCTCAAACTCCTGAGAAAGGTAGAACTTGCTTGAAATTAAATGAAAAAGGAAATGTATTCTTGCCTTGAGCTCTATGGCTGGAGTGAAAAACCCATGTAAAGTAATTATGTGAGGGTTACAAAGATGAATATTTTAATAATTTCTTTCCAACCAGTTATTTTTGGTAAGAAATCCTGTCAAAGTGTGCCACTTCCAATTATTCAAATAAGAAAGTCAGCGTAAATGGTTTTAATCCTCTCTAGTCCAATGAATGTGGTGTGGATCCTGTGGATACAGACACTCAGTTATCTTCCTTGTTGACACGCGTAAGAAAATTCTGGCTGGCCACCCATGATTTATTCTTTATATCTGGAACTGCGCTGTAATCATTCACCTTTTTTCAAGTAGAGTTTGGCAACTTTATCTCCCTTGCAGTTTGCATTTTTTGAAAGTGAAAATATATTCTGCAGCTTTTGATGTGTTGATTGGTGGGAAGGTAGAGACCCCCGCTCTCAGTCTCCGGAGACATGGGCTCAGTGGCTAAATGAAGACCTCTAGTGCTTTCTTGTTAGCCAAGATAGATCTACATCCCGATGAACCACAACTAGTCAATAGCAGAGGCTCTCAGCACATGTTCTCAGAAGCCACAAATCAGTTTTCCCTGGGACTTCGTTATCGGCATATTGTGCCCTAGGCCGTGCCCTGCTGCTGCTTGCCCGACTGTAATTTTTCCCCCAGTGAAGTTTTTAAAGTCATAGGCTGAGACTGTAACCGTGCTCTCCTGGCAACAAGGCTGTCACAAGCCTGCCAGATATCAATTGCCCATCAAATAAATTGCTGCTTTAATGTACTCAGCCTCTCACTATTAAAAGGAGGTTCAATGCCAGCAGGATTTCCCACTGTTATGTTTTCTTCCTCCAGAATTTATTTCCAAATGTCTCCTTACCTAGGGCTAGCATTTATATGATACTGATGTATGTTCAGCGGTTGGCCCACTACGTTTTTAAGTCTCCATTATTTTTGCCTGAAGTACTGCAAATGCCCCCTGATTGGTTTCAACATAACCAGTGCCTTGCCTGCCTAATCCGCTCATTCCTTGCTTCCAGAGGCATCTTCCTTAAATCTAGTCACATTTCTCGTCTTTTGAGAATTTCCCATCGGCTCTCCACAATCTCTGGAAGATCCCCTTGTGTCAGAGCCTAAGAGACCCTATAAAAATAGCATGTTATTAGGCAGAATTGCTTTCTGGGGATACCAGACTGTCCCCTGAAAGTAGTCCAGCGCCCCTCCTTGGTAAAATTATAGTTTGAATTTAGGCCCCAAAGCTGTGTTTGAAATACCTGTGTTATTGGCTTATGGTACTGCTTTTAAAAGGATTAGTGGGTTATTTTTGTGAGGGGGAGCCCCATCTCTGGCCATCCCTGATGTGCTCTGGACAGATCAACTCCTAAACACAAATTGTCCCTCTCAGCGAATAAACCGCTCTCCCTCTGAGAGCCGGGCCTCCTCTTCTTGAAGATTTCCATTACACACAGTGCCCTGGAAGAAGAGACCGCTGTTTCTGCATATCCTGGTCTTGGCTGGGGTCAATTCTCATCCTCCTCTGCTCTGATGTTCTTGGGTTCTCCATTTCTCAGGGAAGCACCTTCCTCCTTCTCTGCCAATAGGAGCCATTATTCACCATCCTAAACTACAATGTAAGAGCAGGGCACTAAATTTTAGAGCACTATCGATGTGCGTGAGGACACCCTGGAAATAGCGAGCTATTCCTAGTTCCCCAAGTGCCCACCTCTTCAAGCTGGTGACTTTGCCTACTACACGCTGTGGTTGCCTTCGCCTGGATTCTTTTTCTTCATCCACCTGCTGAAATCTTACTCACCCCTGAAGTCTCAACTCAAAATCACCTTGTCTCTGACATTTACAAAGGCTAAAGGAAAATATATATATATATATATATATTTATATAATATATATATTATATATATAAAATCTATTTATAATTTATATATAAAATATATATATATGTTTTAAAATTTTATTTATTTATTTGACAGACAGAGATTACAAGTAGGCAGAGAGGCAGGCAGAGAAAGGGGGAAGCAGGCTCCCTGCCGAGCAGAGAGCCCGATGCGGGGCTTGATCCCAGGACCCTGGGATCATAACCTGGGCCAAAGGCAGAGGCTTTAACCCACTGAGCCACCCAGGCGCCCATATATATATGGGCGCCCATATATATAATGAGAGAGGCTTGGGAAAGAAAGCAGAAGAGTGGGAGAGATTGATCTGCTGGGGTAATTGATGGAGTCCAGTCCAGAAGGACATGATAAAGGTAAGATCAAAAGCGCAGAAGGAAAACATTGTGTGCCTGTTCGTACACATCCCCATGGGTTGTAACCATTTGTTTGCTCACAGCTCTCCTGCTCCAATGGGGTGGTGCCCTAAGCCACCATCTTCTCTTTTTCAGATCACTGTAATAACTCCCGAAGTGGCCTCCTTATTTGTACTCTGGTCCACTCTAGAGTAAGCTTGGCACAGCGGCCAATGAAAACTTATAATACAGTCAGATCAGGCTACACTGCTGAAAATCTCTCCAACCTATTCCATGTAGACGCCAGTGGGCCACAGGTCGCCACATGATGCACTGCTGTTCCTTTTCCTTTAACGAGCATATGGCCGCCTCATACTATGTTCGCATTACTTATTTTTGTAGTTTATTTGTGTGAGCTCCATAAAGAAAGTTTCTGTTTACTTTTCTGCTCTATCACCAATAACAGGGACACCTAGTAAATCTTCAGTAAGTATTGTATTGAATGAGTGAGCGGATTTTCCCATGGATAGCCATACATAAAAATAGGACATTTGGGTAGAAGTTAAAAAACTCATAGAATTGTGTCCTGCATGATTTTGGCAAAAATCTTGGCTACTCCTAACAAAAGTCCTTTTCAATACAATTGCTTGACTACTAGCTGAACCTAGTACATTTGAAGTGCTCCATAAGGACCCTACATCTTGTAAGAGAATAAGACATTGAGGTTCTTATCCTCACATATCTCTTTCTGAATATTCTTATACAACTTCACCAAAAAAAAGAAAAAAAATTATTCATGAGCAGAAAGTAAGCAAAGTTAATGAAGTTCGTAATTTATGTTTGGATAACTAAAATCAACGGAGACAACTTCATATCTCTTTGCATGTTTATGTTTCATTTGTTACTCTAGCTATAAACTTCCATTATAATTTTTATTCAGAAAGTGGTCTCCAGTTGGTATTCAAGTTGTTTTTTCTTTATAATCTATGTTTTACAGAAACATGTCATCCTAGCTGAAGGAATCATTTTTATTTTAAACTCCAGAAAAGTGTGTTTCTTAACTGAGTCCATAACCAGTATTAGATTTTTATCTTTCATGGCATGAATGTGCCAACAGAACATTTTCATGCCAAAAGACAGTTATACCTTCTGCGCCGTGAAGAGCAGAGTGGTGGCTGTTTGGGCTTTGAACAACATATCACTGAAGTCATGTCACACATTTCTCAATGCCATTACGCAAACAGAGGAAGAATGAAAGCCAGAGCCTGTAAAAGTAATTCTTGGATGGCTTTGAGAAGTGTATAAAATGTGCTCTATAATTTTCAGCCTCCTGCAGTGCAAGTGATTAGCTAAAGAAACACTTTGAACCTGTTAGTTGTACATCCTTTTAAACCATTTTAAATTATGGAAAAGATAGTCCTCAAGAAATTAATTAAAGTTTTGGACAATAATGCAATCAGGGATATCTGTGTTTGCAGTCTTTCCTCTCTGCTTGCATACATCTTTCTCTGTCAAGTACATCAAACAGCTAATTAGCCCCATTTTAAGAGCTTCACTGCTCACATCACTTAAAAGGATCTCCAGACCGCCTTCTTAGAGACTTTGCACTTTCTTTGCGTTGGTTTCCTGAATGCCTCTCAGACTTTGAAAGAATCTATTCTCTACATATCAGAGCAACTTTAAAAGTAGATGGGTTTTCTTTCCCGCAAATGAGTTTTGTTTCCTCACTCACAATCAGCATTTTATAAATAATCTCGTAAAGGTTGATAAACCTATTTCACCTGGTATTTGCTTATTTTAAATACCCTTGGGTTTGCTGAAAACATCTGAAAAACATTAGAATGACTGCTTTTTATTAAGACATGTGGTACCAGAAAAAAAAAAAAATTATGGGACTAAAGTGTTGCTTTCATTTAGCATAAAGCGTTACCATGACAAAAGTTCAGTGTTTCAAATACCCATTTTAGAAATAAGTACAGGTCACATGATCTACAGATATCACATGTTAGCACATGTTAAAAGTTATAACCATAACTAGAGACAGAATTTCTGACTCACAGCTTCCATTAATCTGGACTATCACATGTCATCTCAAGTTGACTATAAAAATAACTCAAGACGCCAGAGTGCTTCAATTAACAGCTGAAATATTGTGATATTTTAACACAGGTGATATAAAGACTCAGAGCCACAAATAGATACATGGCTGTGAGTTATAGCTATTTCCTTGCAGGTTTATTGTTCAGGGCAGATGCAGAGAATGCCTTCTGTCTGCAAAAGCCAATCAAGCAGGGCACAGTATGGATGGGTGAGGGGGTGGGTAGAAGTGGATTCCACTTACACAGTTTCTTGATCATTTAAATATATGTACGAATATGACCCGGGGCAGGAGAGGTGACAGGCAGTCCAAGAACACCCATGAGTATTTAAGATAGGGACTGTGCAGTATCTTGAGTAGAACAAGGTGTCCAGAGGAGCCAAATAGACATTTGTGAAATACGGACAGCAATAATGTTAGACTTCCACCATGACTTTGGGATGGTTGGAGCATGATTTTAAATGTAAATACATTAAGTCATCGAATCTTTGTAACAAACTTTTGAGGTTGGTTCTGTTCTTAAATATTATCACTGACTTACCAATGGAGTACCTGAGCTGTAGCATGTTTAAGTAACTTGCTCAAGGTCACACATCCACTAAATGGTGGGTTTTGGATTTGACTCCAGGCACATGGGCACCAGAGTGCTGGAAAGGCAGAAATGATGGAGAAAGGGTGGCAGAGATGGAAATGGGAGGTGAAGAAGGAAGGGAGAGAAGAAAAGAAGACCAAATCGAGGCTAGAAAAGAAGCTATTTGTTTAGTGACACCTAATATTACAACTTTAATGGGAGGTCAGAATGTTTAAGGAGTAAAGGAAGGAATGGTAGGAAAAAGATTTCCGTGAGGAGTGTGATATTTGACCTATGCTTTTGAAGTGAATCATACTGGATTTAGGACTTTTTTTGCCTTAAAATTTCATTAAAACTGAACCCCTAACTAGTATTAATGCCTACTAAAGTATATTTTCATACCAAGCAGACAATAATTTCAACAAAAATAAATATTACAGTTTCAAAGGAGAGGGAATGAAAGCCAGGTTGATACACAAACTATCCAAATGAAGTGAGGAAAAATAAAAACACATGAACACTTAAATTTTTGCTCATATTTTACTAGGAGCATGCTCATAAGTCCCTACATTTCAAAAGTATGCTATCAAGACTTTAAGGCTGGCCTCATGCAGTTTTATGCCTGAAAAGAACAATAAGGAAGAAGTCCTTTTCAATGCTTGCAATGACATGAAGCTGAAAATATTTGTGGGGTGGCAGCGGCTGAATCTCGGCCCATTTCTCATTGTGCTCTCTTTGGCAAGCACATTTGTGAGAAATGAGTCTCCTTTATCTGGCTTCAGTACCCTGAATTGGTGGTGTCCGGGCCTTAGATGGGCTGGGCAACCTGTAACCATGGAAACGATTTAGGAACAAAGCTGGCTAGAAGTTACATAAATCATCACCCAATATATACATCTCACTACAAAGCTGAGGAAGTTTGTCCCTTAGAGGCTAGGACTATTCATACCGTCAACCAACCAACACTTATCGAGTGCCAACCATGTGCCAGGCAGTGTTCTAGACATCGAATTGGGGTATTTGTTTAAGGTCACATAGCTAATGCATGCTGGGCAGGAAAAGCAAGATCTTTGGTCACTCCTTCTAGTGCACTGCTGAATCATTCAGTTACCAACTCTCGAGGTTGTTTTCTCAACTTAGTTTTGAAAAGGTGTTTGATTATCTGACTTGTCATAATTGTCCAATTTCTAGATGGTTGCTTCTTGCTATTTATTTTCCAGATAGAACCAGCCTAGATGTATTTTGTTATTAAAGAGCAGGTCACTGCTGGGAATTTGAATTTTGCCCTCCATGTCTTATCATCCTGTTTAGTACTAAATATAGCTTAAAATTCATATCGATACAACTCCTGGAGATGTAAGTCCTAATTGCAGCAACTAGAAACAGTCACTGGTAGTAGATGGTTTTTGCTACCTCTGTATGCATTTAATATTAGATGTTTAGTTTTTCAAAGAATTTCTGTATCTGAAAGAAGTTACCCAGGCATGATAGGATGTGATCTTTGTTACAACATTCTAATTATAAGATAACTCGATTCATAGCTTCCCCTACATTTGTTATACTTTTATATTTTACTGGTTATTGGAGGGATCAGTATGGAATCCAGGTATGTCTGACTTCAGTGCTTTCCTCCCCCACCTTGATTGCTGAAATATAATATTATTTTTTTGCATTATTATTGGGCCACGTACCTCTTTTCATTGTCTATTTCACCAGTAATAAAAGTTTCTATCCTGTTCACCCAGGTTAACCTATGTATATTTTAGAACCCAGAACTTTCATTTCTTCCTGCCCTGGGGCTGTATCTTCCATTACCAAGGCAAAACAACTGTTGCCAATGCATCTCAAGTATTGATAGCTTTTTAGATAGCTGTATTATTATATGGTTGGCTAATATTTGTTAGCTACTGGAGTAAATCAACTAAATATTTCATAATTGCTCTGAAACATATGCGACATGCATCAACATGTCTATATCTATCTACATTTTTGCACACCTTTTGGGTGTCCAATACCTTCTTGCTAATTTTAAGTGCATTGATCATATTGATGAGGATCTTTTTGAAACATATTTATGTATTTTACTGTTATTGTCTACTAGTAAAACTACTGAGTGGCACTCTCTCAGTAGCACACTGATACAAATCATATTTAATTTCTGGACTTAGAAACATCAACTCACTTGCTAGTAGGTTTTTAGTAGTTATTCAGCCCATTAGTTTTCCTCTGAGCCAGCCATATTTTTTCTTCCTTTACAAAGGAACTTTATAAAATTTGGGTACTAGTTGGCTCTAATGAGGGAAATTTAACAGGGCTCCATTTCACCTTGGAGAAGAAATAGCACAGCGTTGACCATACTGTGATCCATGCTGACCCTTTGGTTTAGTTACCTGGTTACTGACTGACTCCTGTGACCAAGCTCTCACCTTAAGTCTTCGTTTCACTTGGTTCCTATTTTGTTCTTCCATGTTTGAGTCTGTGACTTGAACCTGCTTTAACCGTGAACTTGGCTGATCATGCAGTACCTCTGGAATAGTCCCTTGTCCTTCAGGTCCTCTCTGAGTCTGTGATTATGTTCCCGAATTCCCAACCAAGAGGAGTGACCACATGTATTCCCATAGCTCTTGGATTTTAGCCACCTGCCTGTCTTCTTTGGTTTTACTAATGGGCCTTTCACAAAATATTGTCATTGTGGTTTTACTTAACTAGTTTTATAGGTATGATTTCAACTTCCAAAGATCAAGAGCAGTCTATGTACTATATTTTGAGTGTGATAATAGTAGTTGCTTAGGTAATGTGTATCGAATGAATCAAATAAAAAATAATTTATGCAAATTTTCTATTTTTAGAGTATCTGCTGCCTTGCTTGACCTCCATGCTAGTATACCAATTGTTACCACTCCCGGATCTCCCTGGTCATTGCCACATATCACCTACTGCCATTCTCAATTTCTGACTTTCAGTTCCTATAAGTTGCTGCCTTGTTCTCAAGCACATGAATCACAATAATGGGTGCACCTATTTTCTAGCCTTTTAGTTCCAGACTCTTCTGAGTAGACTCTACATTGCACTGCCTACCAAACTCAGAGTTCTTATCCTGGTATATTAATATTATTATTAGTTAACATGTTTGACTACTTGATCTGAATCAGGCACTATTCTATTTCCTTTTAAAGATTTTATTTACTTATTTTTTATTTATTTATTTATTTATTTTTGAGAGAGAGAGGGAGAGAAAGAGAGATAGAATGAGTGGGTAGGAGGGGCAGAGGGAGAAGCAGACTGCCCGCTGAGCAAGGAGCCCGATACGGACTCAATTCTGGAACCTTGGCATGATGACCTGAGCTGAAGGCAGATACTTAACCGACTGAGCCATCCAGGAGCCCTGAACCAGGCACAATTTTAAATGCCTGTGCTATCATTATAAAAACTGCTCATCTAGTTAAAAAAAAAAAATTAGGGTCATGTAAATTCTAATGAGCCTGATTAAGGTAATTTTCATGTAAATATCATTAGATCTGAACAATTATAAAGTCCCAATCACCAGACAATATATATAGTGGGAAATCCAAGAATTTTCATGCTTTTTATAGGCTTTGTTACAGCTATTAAGTTTCTGTTCTAAGATTCTGACCCAAGGATTTGCTCTAAATTGTGAGAAAGAAGATAAATGAATATATCAATCTGTTTGTGTTTTCATAGGCTTCTTTTGTCCCCCAAAACTCACTTACAAGCTTGTAAGCTTGTAAGCTTGTAAGTGAGTTTTCACATCATCTCTGCAGACAAGAGAAACTTACGAACATACCTAAAAATTATTCTGGAATTAATGACATTCATCATAATTGCGTCATGATTGCCTTTTGTGAATTTCTAACTGGATGTGGACATTCTTTATAATCAGGGTGTGTATGTAACGCTTTAACCTAAAACTTTAAAATACCAGGTACAAAAGTGCATACTCAATGAAGGACATTGAGAGAACACCATGATTACTGAGCTCAGTCTGTAGTATTTTCTTCTGCCAATAATGACAACCACACTGAAATGACATGAAATGAACAGGACAATAATTATTATTATCAAAATAAATCCTAAAAGTCCTGATTTTGTGCTATATATATTATATATATAATATATATATAGTCCTGATTTTGTGCTATATATATATATATTTTGTGCTATATTCCTTTTAGTTTTCAAGATGAAATACAGTAAAAAGAATGATTAAAAGACAGAGATTTTATAATTCCAAGGACAAATCATCATATACAGCAAATATTACAGCCGAGGGGATTGACATCATGGTAAGTTTGCCTCAAATCTATTATCTTTCAGTTAATGATACCTATCATCATGGAAATTTGAAACCCTAAAGTAACATATTAAGTTGTTCTTATTAAGCTGGTTTGTAACTGGAGTTCTTTATTCTAAATTTGGAATGAGAGATATCACTTTATTTCTAGCATTGATTAGACTCCCACAATAGGTGAAATATTCTAAAAGAAGCACATACCCAGAATAATAATAGTAATGTGATCAGATGTCAGATAGTCTTCCTTTGGTAATGCTAAATCCTTAAAGTAAAAATTTACGTAATCATTTCATTTCCAGTGTAGCTGAAACACATTTATATTCAAGTTATTATGACTCGTAGACTGCTCTGGAGATTTGTGTGAGGAAGGTCTTGGTGACAAGAATATGTAAAAAGACATTATCATCTGCCAGTCCAATTCATGCCACATCAGTACTGTGAAAGAATTTGCAACCTACAAGTGTAACTATTGAGTTTATTAGCCAGATGCTTAAAACAAATGTACCTCTAGTTGGATATCAATAATTACCATAGTTTGGAATATTTGATACTGATACTGATATTGAAATAAAAGATAAAGTCAGTTCTAATTGTATAATCATACATGATAGGCTGAGGTTTTCATTTCTGGATAAAACATATTTGATGAAAAATAATAAGCTGTTTTTGGTAGAATAGTTTGACTTTCACCTGAAAGTAGTAATTTTTCCTTAGTATTTCTTCCACTTTGAAGTATATTTTTTAAAATAGTATGTCCTAGTTATCTTTCTATTTTTTTTATAAAGATTTTATTTATTTATCTGACAGACAGAGATCACAAGTAGGCAGAGAGGCAGGCTGAGAGAGAGAGGAAAGCAAGGCTCCCTGCTGAGCAGAGAGCCCAATGCTGGGCTCGATCCCAGGACCCCAGGATCATGACCCGAGCTGAAGGCAGAGGCTTTACCCACTGAGCCACCCAGGTGCCCCCCTACTTATCTTTCTCTCTCAGTTTTTATAGAGTGGTTCCTTTATTCCCTTTTTTTAAAATAGGGACAACATTTTCCATTGTACAAACACACACTGATTTATTTAACCAGTTCGTATATTGATTGTACTTAAGGGGTTTCCAGTCATTAGTCACTAGAAGTAAGCTTTAATGAATAACTTAAACATATATTGTTTTCTCATTTGCAAGTGTATCTGTCCATACATTTAGATAAGTGAGATAGCTGAATCAAAGAGTAAATGCAGGGGAGGAGTCAAGACAGCAGAGAAGTAGCAGGCTGAGACTACAGCTAGCAGGAGATCAGCTAGATAGCTTATCTAAAGATTGCAAACACCTGAAAATCCATTGGCAGATCGAAGAGAAGAACAGCAACTCTAGAAACAGAAAAACAACCACTTTCTGAAAGGTAGGACTGGCGAAGAAGTGAATCCAAAGCGACGGGAAGATAAACCCCAGGGGGAGGGGCTGGCTCCCGGCAAGCGGCGGAGCAACGGAGCACAAAATCAGGACTTTTAAAAGTCTGTTCCGCCGAGGGACATCACTCCAGAGGCTACCCAGGGCGAAGCCCACGTGGGGTCAGCGTGGCCTCAGGTCCCGCAGGGTCACAGAAGGATCGGGGGTGTCTGAGTGTCCCAGAGCTTGTGGGTATTGGAACGGGAAAGCCGGCTACAGAGACAGAGCCGACAGTAAGCTCACAGCTTGGGGTTACCTTGAACCAGCCGCAGGCTCGGTGAGCTCAGAGTGCGGCCGGAGGTCAGGCAAACGGGAGTAACTGGGTGCTGTTCTCTGAGGGCGCACTGAGGAGTGGGGCCCTGGGCTCTCGGCTCCTCCAGGCCGGAGACCAGGAGGCCACCATTTGTATTCCCGTCCTCCGGAACTCTACAGAAGGCGCTCAGGGAACAAAAGCTCCTGAAAGCAAACCCGAGCGGATTACTCAGCCCAGCACCTGGTAAGAGCGGTGCAATTCCGCCTGGGGCAAAGACACTTGAGAATCACTACACCAGGCCCCTCCCCCAGAAGATCAACAAGAAATCCAGCCAAGACCAAGTTCACCTACTAAGGAGTGCGGTTTCAATACCAAGGAGAGCAACAGAATTCCAAAGGAGAAGAAAGCAAAGCACGTAACTCATGGCTTTCTCCCTGTGATTTTTTAGTCTTGCAGTTAATTTAATTGTTTTCTTTTTCATTTTTTTCTCTTCTTCTGCTAATTTTTTTTTAACTTTTACCCTTTTCTTTTTTAACGTTCTTTAACTAGTTTATCTAATATATATATGTTTTCTTTTTTATACTTTTCTTTATTCGTTTTCTTTTTTAATTATTTTTTTAATTCATTTTTTTTCCTTTCTTTCTTTTTGAACCTCTTTTTATCCCCTTTCTCCCCCCTCACGATTTGGGATCTCTTCTGATTTGGTTAAAGCATATTTTCCTGGGGTTATTGCCACCCTTTTAGTATTTTACTTGCTCCTCATATACTCTTATCTGGACAAAATGACAAGGTGGAAAAATTCACCACAAAAAAAGAACAAGAGGCAGTAGTGAAGGCTAGGGACCTAATCAATACAGACATTGGTAATATGTCAGATCTAGAGTTCAGAATGACAATTCTCAAGGTTCTAGCCAGGCTCAAAAAAGGCATGGAAGATATTAGTGAAACCCTCTCAGGAGATATAAAAGCCCTTTCTGGAGAAATAAAAGAACTAAAATCTAACCAAGTTGAAATAAAAAAAAAAAAAAACTATTAATGAGGTGCAATCAAAAAATGGAGGCTCTCGCTGCTAGGATAAATGAGGCAGAAGAAAGAATTAGCGATACAGAAGACCAAATGACAGAGAATAAAGAAGCTGAGCAAAAGAGGGACAAACAGCTACTGGAACACAAGGGGACAATTTGAGAGATAAGTGACACCATAAGATGAAACAACATTAGAATAATTGGGATTCCAGAAGAAGAAGAAAGAGAGAGGGGAGCAGAAGGTATACTGGAGAGAATTATTGGGGAGAATTTCCCCAATATGGCAAAGGGAACGAGCATCAAAATTCAAGAGATTCAGAAAATGCCCCCCAAAATCAATAAGAATAGTCCCCCACCCCATCACCTCATAGTAAAATTTAAAAGTCTTAGTGACAAAGAGAAAATCCTGAAAGCAGCCCAGGAAAAAAAGTCTGTAACATACAATGGTAAAAATATTAGATTGGAAGTTGACTTATCCACAGAGACCTGGCAGTCCAGAAAGAGCTGGCATGATATTTTCAGAGCACTAAACGAGAAAGACATGCAGCCAAGAATACTATATCCAGCTAGGCTATCATTGAAAATAGAAGGAGAGATTAAAAGCTTCCAGGACAAACAAAAACAGAAAGAATTTGCAAACACCAAACCAGCTCTACAGGAAATATTGAAAGGGGTCCTGTAAGCAAAGAGAGAACCTACAAGTGATAGATCAGTAAGGAACAGAGACCATATACAGTAACAGTCACCTTACAGGCAATACAATGGCACTAACTTTATATCTCTCAATAGTTATCCTGAATGTTAATGGCCTAATGCCCAATCAAAAGACACAGGGTATCAGAATGGATAAAAAACCAAAACCCATCTATATGTTGCCTCCAAGAAACTCATTTTAAGCCCGATGACACCTCCAGATTTAAAGTGAGAGGGTGGAAAAGAATTTACCATCCTAATGGACATCAGAAGAAAGCAGGAGTGGCAATCCTTATATCAGATCAATTAGATTTTAAGCCAAAGACTATAATAAGAGATGAGGAAGGACACTATATCATACTCAAAGTGTCTGTCCAACAAGAAGATCTAGCAATTTTAAATATCTATGCCCCCAACTTGGGAGCAGTGAACTATATAAACTTAATAACAAAATCAAAGAAACACATCAACAATAATACAGTAATAGTAGGGGACTTTAACACTCCCCTCACTGAAATGGACAGATCATCCAAGCAAAAGATCAGCAAGGAAATAAAGGCCTTAAACGACACACTGCACCAGATGGCCATCACAGATATAGTCAGAACATTTAATCCCAAAGCAACAGAATACACATTCTTCTCTAGTGCACATGGAACATTCTCCGGAATAGATCACATCCTCGTTCCTAAATCAGGACTCAACCGGTATCAAAAGATTGGGATCATTCCCTGCATATTTTCAGACCACAATGCTCTGAAGTTAGAACTCAATCACAAGAGGAAGTTTGGAAAGAACCCAAATACATGGAGACTAAACAGCATCCTTCTAAAGAATGAATTGGTCAACAGGGAAATTAAAGAAGAATTGAAAAAAATCATGGAAACAAATGATAATGAAATACACGGTTCAAAATCTGTGGGACACAACAAAGGCAGTCCGGAGAGGAAAATATATAGTGGTACAAGCCTTTCTCAAGAAACAAGAAAGGTCTCAGGTACACATCCTAACCCTACACCTAAAGGAGCTAGAGAAATACCAAGAAAGAAACCCTAAGCCCAGCACGAGAAGAGAAATCATAAAGATCAGAGCAGAAATCAATGAAATAGAAACCAAAAAAAACAATAGAACAAATCAACGAAACTAGGAGCTTGTTCTTTGAAAGAATTAATAAAATTGATAAACCCCTGGCCAGACTTAACAAAAAGAAAAGAGAAAGGACCCAAATAAATAAAATCATGAATGAAAGAGGAGAGATCACAAGTAACACCAAAGAAATACAAACTATTATAAGAACATACTATGAGCAACTCTACGCCAAAATTTGACAATCTGGAAGAAATGGATGCATTCCTAGAAACATATAAACTACCACAACTGTACCAGGAAGAAATAGAAAGCCTGAACAGACCCATAACCAGTAAGGAGATTGAAACAGTCATTAAAAATCTCCAAACAAACAAAAGCCCAGGGCCAGACGGCTTCCCAGGGGAATTCTACCAAACATTTAAAGAAGAACTAATTCCTATTCTCCTGAAACTGTTCCCAAAAATAGAAATGGAAGGAAAACTTCCAAACTCATTTTATGAGGCCAGCATCACCTTGATCCCAAAACCAGACAAGGATCCCATCAAAAAAGAGAGCTATAGACCAATATCCTTGATGAACACATATGCGAAAATTCTCACCAAAATACTAGCCACTAGGATTCAACAGTACATTAAAAGGATTATTCACCACGACCAAGTGGGATTTATTCCAGGGCTGCAAGGTTGGCTCAACATCCGCAAATCAGTCAATGTGATACAACACATCAATAAAAGAAAGAACAAGAACCATATGATACTCTCAATAGATGCTGAAAGCATTTGACAAAGTGCAGCATCCCTTCCTGATCAAAACTCTTCAAAGTGTAGGGATAGAGGGCACATACCTCAATATCATCAAAGCCATCTATGAAAAACCCACCGCAAATATCAGTCTCAATGGAGAAAAACTGTAAGCTTTTCTGCTAAGGTCAGGAACACGGCAGGGATGTCCACTATCACCACTGCTATTCAACATAGTACTAGAAGTCCTAGCCTCAGCAATAAGACAACAAAAGGAAATTAAAGGCATCCAAATCAGCAAAGAAGAAGTCAAATTATCACTCTTCGCAGATGATATGATACTATATGTGGAAAACCAAAAGACTCCACTCCAAAACTGCTAGAACTTGTACAGGAATTCAGTAAAGTGTCAGGATATAAAATCAATGCACAGAAATCAGTTGCATTTCTTTATGCCAACAACAAGACAGAAGAAAGAGAAATTAAGGAGTCAATCCCATTTACAATTGCACCCCAAACCATAAGATACCTAGGAATAAACCTAACCAAAGAGGCAAAGAATCTATACTCAGAAAACTATAAAGTACTCATGAAAGAAATTGAGGAAGACACAAAGAAATGGAAAAATGTTCCATGCTCCTGGATTGGAAGAGCAAATACTGTGAAAATGTCTATGCTACCTAAAGCAATCTGCACATTTAATGCAATTCCTATCAAAGTACCATCCATCTTTTTCAAAGAAATGGAACAAATAACCCTAAAATTTATATGGAACCAGAAAAGACCTCAAATAGCCAAAGGGATATTGAAAAGAAAGCCAAAGTTGCTGGCATCACAATTCCGGACATCAAGCTCTATTACAAAGCTGTCATCATCAAGACAGCATGGTACTGGCACAAAAACAGACACATAGATCAATGGAACAGAATAGAGAGCCCAGAAATAGACCCTCAACTCTATGGTCAACTAATCTTCGACAAAGCAGGAAAGAATGTCCAATGGAAAAAAGACAGCCTCCTCAATAAATGGTGTTGGGAAAATTGGACAGCCACATGCAGAAAAATGAAATTTCCTTACACCACACACAAAAATAGACTCAAAATGGATGAAGGAACTCAATGTGAGAAAGGAATCTATCAAAATCCTTGAGGAGAACACAGGCAGCAACCTCTTCAACCTCAGCCGCAGCAACATCTTCCTAGGAACATCGCCAAAGGCAAGGGAAGCAAGGGCAAAAATGATCTATTGGGATTTCATCAAGATCAAAAGTTTTTGCACAGCAAAGGAAACAGTTAACAAAATCAAAAGACAACTGACAGAATGGGAGAAGATATTTGCAAACGACATATCAGATAAAGGACTAGTGTCGAAAATCTATAAAGAACTTAGCAAACTCAACACCCAAAGAACAAATAATCCAATCAAGAAATGGGCAGAGGATATGAACAGACATTTCTGCAAAGAAGACATCCAGATGGCGAACAGACACATGAAAAAGTGCTCCATATCACTCGGCATCAGGGAAATACAAATCAAAACCACAATGAGATACCACCTCACAGCAGTCAGAATGGCTAAAATCAACAAGTCAGGAAATGACAGATGCTGGTGAGGATGCGGAGAAAGGGGAACCCTCCTACACTGCTGGTTGGAATGCAAGCTCGTACAACCACTCTGGAAAACAGCATGGAGGTTCCTCAAAATGTTGAAAATAGAACTGCTCAATGACCCAGCAATTGCACTACTGGGTATTTACCCTAAAGATAGAAACATAGTTATCCGAAGGGGCACATGCACCCGAATGTTTATAGCAGCAATGTCCACAAGAACCAGAATATGGAAAGAACCTAGATGTCCATCAACAGATGAATGGATCAAGAAGGTGTGGTATATATACACAATGGAATACTATGCAGCCATCAAAAGAAATGAAATCTTGCCATTTGCGGATGGAACTAGAGCGTATCATGCTTAGCGAAATAAGTCAAGCAGAGAAAGACAACTATCATATGATCTCCCTGATATGAGGAAGTGGTGATGCAACATGGGGGCTAAAGTGGGTAGGAGAAGAATCAAAGAAACAAGATGGGATTGGGAGGGAGACAAACCATAAGTGACTCTTAATCTCACAAAACAAACTGAGGGTTGCTGGGGGGAGGGGCGGTGGGAGAAGGGGGGTGGGGTTATGGACATTGGGGAGGGTATGTGCTTTGGTGAGTGCTGTGAAGTGTGTAAACCTGGCGATTCACAGACCTGTACCCCTGGGGATAAAAATATATGCTTATAAAAAATAAAAAATTAAAAAAAAAAAGAGTAAATGCAATTGCTAGTTTGGTGACTATTTTTCATTGACCTCCGTGGACTGGTTTTGTTCGTTTGTTTGTTCCCACTTCACATTCCTTCTAGAAACGTATAAACATGTATGAAAATCTTACCAAAAATTTAATAGTTTTAATCTGAATTTATGTTATTATTAATGAAGTTGAACTCCCTTTCATATGCTTCAGAGCATTTGTATTTCTTGGTTTCTTTTCTTTCTTCTTTTTTTTTTTTTTTTAAGGTTTTAAGCCAGGCTTAAATTTACAACACTGAGATCAAGAGTTAAATGCTACACTGACGAACCTAAAATCCCCTTTTATGTCTTGTCACACTTAATGTCACATTTTGAATTTAGCCTTTTGAAATTTTGAATTAGTGATTCTATGACTAATTCTCTAGCTTTCCACGTGGACATCTGCCTCTAAAAACCTGAACTTTATGTTGACTATTTTTATAGATTTTATTTATTTATTTGAGAGAGGGAGTGGATGCACCTACAAGTACAGGGAAGGAAAGGGACAAGTAGATTCCTCACTGAGCATGGAGCCCTGCATGGCACTCTGTCTCACCACCCTGAGATCATGACCTGAGCCAAAATCCTGTTGATTTTGACCCTTCTCCATGCTGACAATACACCTCACGGCCCTCATGTAAGGCTTTGCCTCACAATGTTCTCTCTGCACCATCAGTAGTCAATCTCATCTACTCTGCTCTTGTGGTGCTAAGGGCATAAGTGAGAGAATACAGACAAATTTCCAGGCAGGAGTGGTGGACTGGGTATAGTTCAGGAACATTTCTGACTTGATAAAAAAGATGATTCCTTCTTAAATCAGTAGACTAATATGAAGGTCACTTTAGGAGTCTCAAGATAAATTATTCATTGGAAAGTGATCTGTCTTAATAATAGGATCAGACACAAAAGCTAGAAAAGTTTCAGTCTCTTCATAAGAGTTTTGAGTCTTAGTTTTACTTAATTATAATGAAATCTTTGAAATGATGATGGTATTTGATTCCTACGCAGAGATTTTAGTAACCATATTAGTGTCTCATGGCAAATATCTAGGTTTGAATTTCAGCTTCACTCCTTCCTAGAAGTGATCTTGGGCATGTTAGTTAAATGATCTCAGCTTCAGTTTCTTCAGTAAGTAAAATATGGTTATTATTAATCACTTAAGATTATTGAATATTAGGTTAAATAGTGATTATAAATTGCTTAGGTTAGTACCTGCCATATCCTAAACAAATACTAAGTGAGAGATAATAATAAATAAATAAATAAATAAATAATAGATAATAAGTAAATAGTATTTATTATGAATAATATTAATTATATTAGCTTTACTGGTAAAGGCAATAAACAAAGTCAGTCACTTTGAACAAAATAAAAAATTTATAAAAAAAGTGAGATTCTGATGCTGCTTACATTTTTTTAAAAGATTTTTATTTATTTATTTGACAGACAGAGAACACAAGTAGGCAGAGAGAGGAAGAGGAGCAGGCTCCCTGCTGAGCAGAGAGCCAGATGTGGGGCTCGATCCCAGGACCCTGGGATCATGACCTGAGCGGAAGGCAGAGGCTCTAACCAACTGAGCCACCCAGACACCCCTGCTGCTTACATTTTTAACATTCAACTTTCAGGTTGTTAAATCGAAGTTAATAGTTAAATTAAGTTGTAGAATGACACTTACTCAAAATTACCATCCAATCATCTAACTTACTTTTACTACTTAAAGAATGGTGCTATATATTAAAGAATGTAATTGTTAATCTTGTAACCTGCTAATATATAGTAAAGGAATGTTATTTCCTTGAAAAAAAATATTTGTGTCATCACTTGATGACTTTTTAAGTTTCATTTATTTAAAAACTAGAAAAACAATTAATTTTTATCTTGATTCATTAAAAAATGCAGAAAGAAAATTTTCATGAAACAAAATGTTGCTTTTATATATGTATTTTACTCGGATCTATTATAGTCTCTTCCTTTTCAACACATTTTGTTTTATGCTTTTTAAAAAAGATTTTATTTATTTATTTGGGAGAGAGAGAGGTTGAGTGAGGGGAAGGGCAGAGGAAGAGGGAGAAGTAGGCTCCCTGGGAGCCTGATGTAGGGCTCTATCCCTCTGAGCCAAAGGCAGACCCTCAACCAACTGAGCTAATCAGGCAGCCTTATTTTGTGCTTTTCAAATGAAGGCCATGTCTATTAAATTGGTTTAATAAACTCCTAATGGTTTATGGTCTGCGGTTTGAAAAATACTGCCCTATAGTGCATCCTAAAGAGTGTTAATAGTTATAACAATTCTTTTGAAAAGTTCAAATCTAAATAAAATTTGAAAAGTTTGTGGCTTTAATCAAGTTAAACAGGTTTCTCTACTAAAACTTCTCAGGATTTAGTATTCTAGTTAAGAATTTCCAAGAAGATCGATGCAAAATATAGCATTTTCTAATTGTATATAAGACTGTGCAACACCTTTGGCTCTTCCTTCCTTTCTTCCTGCCTTCCTTTTTTCCTGTCTTCCTATTTTGTTTCTTCTTTCCTACCTTTTTTCCCAGGGAGCAGTTTGCAGGAAATGGACCACATGTGTTTCCACATCTCCCCACTTCCTCCCCGTGAAAAAAATCCCAGGGTATTCTTGGCTACAACATCTTACTCTTTGCATTTTTTATCTGCCCAAATCACACATTTCCATATATGAACTTTGAATTTGTCTGGAAGCAGAGAGTCAGCTCTTTCATTACTTTTTCTCATCCAGCCCATTCTCAGTTTCTATTCCCTAGGGTAGGACAGTCATAAATTTCACATTCTGCACAATTTCACATTATAAAGTCACATCTGCATCATAAATAAAGATTTACTGTTATAACCCTTAGTCTGTTTAGATGCCAGCTATATTTACTGAGTCCATTTGATAGTGTTCTACAGACCAGAAAACAGTTACACTGTTTTAAATCAATAACTAATTACTATTTAGCTGTACGAAAGCAGAAAATAAAGAAATAAAAGATCAGAACTAACATTTAGTGAGTACCGACTACATACTGAAGTTCTTTTTCTAACAAATGTTACATCAGTTAATTCTGCTACACTAAAAAACAAAACAAAACAAAAACCTACTGTAAAGCCTGGTGATTTAAAATAGCAGTGATTTATTACATCCACAGTTCTACAGGTTGGTTGGGCTTAGCTGGACAATTCTTCCGTCAGATTTGCCTGCAGTCGGTCATGTGAGGGCAGCCATTTGGCAGCTCGTCTGTGGGTGGAGCATCAAAAATGGCCTCGCAGCATATCTGAGGCATTGATGCTGCCTCTTATCTGGGTTCCTTTCTGATGTGATGTCATGATGGAAGACCCCTGAGGCCAAGGCTTGAGAATTCTCAATTCTGCCACATTTTGTTGTTCAGAGCAAGCCACAGTCCGGCTCAGATAGAAGGTTTCTACCTCCTGATAAGAGTAGGTGGGGTATATTGTGTCTGTGCTTTCCCATACACCACAGTGATTTAAGAAAATATTTTAAAAATGCTATGAGATGGCTAGAAAAATAAAGAACTATTTTAAAACAGAAACCTCAAAGGAAGTTGGAGTAAAAAGCATCTATTCCTGATGAAAAAGAAATGGTAGCTTATAAAATACATAATATGGAGTAAACAATTGACCATATTCTATGCAAGGCTTTACTCTTCAACTTTAAAAAAAAATTGTTTAGGGAGAACAAATGATTTGTTTCTTTTGTGGAATAAGTGCAATTCAGTAGAAAAAGCAGAAGCTGTAGGATTATAGAATCTGGGTTTGTATACTGCTCCTCCAATGACCAGTTATGTGGTCTAAGGGTAGCATAACGCATGCAAGTTTTCTTCAGAAAGGGATATGTAAAAATTAAATGAAATAGGGACACCTGGGTGGCTCAGTAGTTAAGCCTCTGCCTTCAGCTCAGGTCATGATCCCAGGGTTCTGGAATCCAGCCCCATATCAGGCTCCCTGCTCAGCAGGAAGCCTGCTTCTCCCTCTCCCACTCCCCCTGCTTGTGTTCCCTCTCTTGCTGTTTCTGTGTCAAATAAATAAATAAAAATCTTTTAAAAAATTAAATAAGATGGGCAGATCGAAGAGAAGAAGAACAGCAATTCTGGAAACAGAAAAACAACCACTTTCTGAAAGGTAGGACCGGCGGAGAAGTGAATCCAAAGCGACGGGAAGATAGACCCCGGGGGGAGGGGCCGGCTCCCGGCAAGCGGCGGAGCAACCGCGCACAAAATCAGGACTTTTAAAAGTCTGTTCCGCTGAGGGACATCGCTCCAGAGGCTAAACCGGGGCGAAGCCCACGCGGGGTCAGCGTGGCCTCAGGTCCCGCAGGGTCACAGAAGGATCGGGGGTGTCTGAGTGTCGCAGAGCTTGCGGGTATTGGAACGGGAAAGCCGGCTACAGAGACAGAGCCGACAGTAAGCTCGCAGCTCCGTGTTACCTTGAACCGGTCGCAGGCTCGGTGAGCTCCGAGCGCGGCCGGAGGTCAGGCAGACGGGAGTAACTGGGCGCGGTTCTCTGAGCGCCCACTGAGGAGTGCGGCCCTGGGCTCTCGGCTCCTCCGGGCCGGAGACCAGGAGGCCGCCATTTGTATTCCCGTCCTCCGGAACTCTACGGAAAGCGCTCAGGGAACAAAAGCTCCTGAAAGCAAACCCGAGCAGATTACTCACCCCGGCCCCGGGTAAGGGCGGTGTAATTCCGCCTGGGGCAAAGACACTTGAGAATCAATACAACAGGCCCCTCCCCCAGAAGATCAACAAGAAATCCAGCCGAGACCAAGTTCACCTACCAAGGAGTGCGGTTTCAATACCAAGGAGAGCAGCAGAATTCCAGAGGAGGAGAAAGCCAAGCACGGAACTCATGGCTTTTTTCCTGTGATTTTTTTTAGTCTTGCAGTTAATTTAATTTTCTCTTTTTCCTTTTTCATTTTTTTTTTTCCTCGCCTTCGGGTAAAATTTTTTTTTTTTTAACTGTTACCTTTTTCTTTTTTAACGATTTTTTACTAGTTTATCTAATATATATATTTTTTCTTTTTTACATTTTTCTTAGGTGTTTTCTTTTTTTAAAAATTCTTTTCTTTTCTTTTCTTTTTTTTTCTTTTCTTTTTGTTTTTTTTTCTTTCTTCCTTTTTGAACCTCTTTTTATCCCCTTTCTCCCCACTCACGATTTTGGATCTCTTCTAATTTGGTTAAAGCATATTTTCCTGGGGTTGTTGCCACCCTTTTAGTATTTTACTTGCCCCTTCATTTACTCTTATCTGGACAAAATGACAAGACATAAAAATTCAACACAAAAAAAAGAACAAGAGGCAGTACCGAAGGCTAGGGACCTAATCAATACAGACATCGGTAATATGTCAGATCTAGAGTTCAGAATGACAATTCTCAAGGTTCTAGCCGGGCTCGAAAAAGGCATGGAAGATATTAGAGAAACCCTCTCGAGAGATATAAAAGCCCTTTCTGGAGAAATAAAAGAACTAAAATCTAACCAAGGTGAAATCAAAAAAGCTATTAATGAGGTGCAATCAAAAATGGAGGCTCTAACTGCTAGGATAAATGAGGCAGAAGAAAGAATTAGTGATATAGAAGACCAAATGACAGAGAATAAAGAAGCTGAGCAAAAGAGGGACAAACAGCTACTGGACCACGAGGGGAGAATTCGAGAGATAAGTGACACCATAAGACGAAACAACATTAGAATAATTGGGATTCCAGAAAAAGAAGAAAGTGAGAGGGGAGCAGAAGGTATACTGGAGAGAATTATTGGGGAGAATTTCCCCAATATGGCAAAGGGAACGAGCATCAAAATTCAGGAGGTTCAGAGAACGCCCCTCAAAATCAATAAGAATAGGCCCACACCCCGTCACCTAATAGTAAAATTTACAAGTCTCAATGACAAAGAGAAAATCCTAAAAGCAGCCCGGGAAAAGAAGTCTGTAACATACAATGGTAAAAATATTAGATTGGCAGCTGACTTATCCACAGAGACCTGGCAGGCCAGAGAGAGCTGGCATGATATTTTCAGAGCACTAAACGAGAAAAACATGCAGCCAAGAATACTATATCCAGCTAGGCTATCATTGAAAATAGAAGGAGAGATTAAAAGCTTCCAGGACAAACAACAACTGAAAGAATTTGCAAATACCAAACCAGCTCTACAGGAAATATTGAAAGGGGTCCTCTAAGCAAAGAGAGAGCCTACAAGTGGTAGATCAGAAAGGAACAGAGACCATATACAGTAACAGTCACCTTACAGGCAATACAATGGCACTAAATTCATATCTCTCAATAGTTACCCTGAATGTTAATGGGCTAAATGCCCCTGTCAAAAGACACAGGGTATCAGAATGGATAAAAAAACAAAGCCCATCTATATGTTGCCTCCAAGAAACACATTTTAAGCTCGAAGACACCTCCAGATTTAAAGTGAGGGGGTGGAAAAGAATTTACCATGCTAATGGACATCAGAAGAAAGCAGGAGTGGCAATCCTTATATCAGATCAATTAGATTTTAAGCCAAAGACTATAATAAGAGATGAGGAAGGACACTATATCATACTCAAAGGGTCTGTCCAACAAGAAGATTTAACAATTTTAAATATCTATGCCCCCAATGTGGGAGCAGCCAAGTATATAAACCAATTAATAACAAAATCAAAGAAACACATCAACAATAATACAATAATAGTAGGGGACTTTAACACTCCCCTCACTGAAATGGACAGGTCATCCAAGCAAAAGATCAGCAAGGAAATAAAGGCCTTAAACGACACACTGGACCAGATGGACATCACAGATATATTCAGAACATTTCATCCCAAAGCAACAGAATACACATTCTTCTCTAGTGCACATGGAACATTCTCCAGAATAGATCACATCCTCGGTCCTAAATCAGGACTCAACCGGTATCAAAAGATTGGGATCATTCCCTGCATATTTTCAGACCACAATGCTCTAAAGCTAGAACTCAACCACAAAAGGAAGTTTGAAAAGAACCCAAATACATGGAGACTAAACAGCATCCTTCTAAAGAATGAATGGGTCAACCGGGAAATTAAAGAAGAATTGAAAAAAATCATGGAAACAAATGATAATGAAAATACAACGGTTCAAAATCTGTGGGACACAACAAAGGCAGTCCTGAGAGGAAAATATATAGCAGTACAAGCCTTTCTCAAGAAACAAGAAAGGTCTCAGGTACACAACCTAACCCTACACCTAAAGGAGCTGGAGAAAGAACAAGAAAGAAACCCTAAGCCCAGCAGGAGAAGAGAAATCATAAAGATCAGAGCAGAAATCAATGAAATAGAAACCAAAAAAACAATAGAACAAATCAACGAAACTAGGAGCTGGTTCTTTGAAAGAATTAATAAAATTGATAAACCCCTGGCCCGACTTATCAAAAAGAAAAGAGAAAGGACCCAAATAAATAAAATCATGAATGAAAGAGGAGAGATCACAACTAACACCAAAGAAATACAAACTATTATAAGAACATACTATGAGCAACTCTACGGCAATAAATTTGACAATCTGGAAGAAATGGATGCATTCCTAGAAACATATAAACTACCACAACTGAGCCAGGAAGAAATAGAAAGCCTGAACAGACCCATAACCAGTAAGGAGATTGAAACAGTCATTAAAAATCTCCAAACAAACAAAAGCCCAGGGCCAGACGGCTTCCCGGGGGAATTCTACCAAACATTTAAAGAAGAACTAATTCCTATTCTCCTGAAACTGTTCCAAAAAATAGAAATGGAAGGAAAACTTCCAAACTCATTTTATGAGGCCAGCATCACCTTGATCCCAAAACCAGACAAGGATCCCACCAAAAAAGAGAGCTATAGACCGATATCCTTGATGAACACAGATGCGAAAATACTCAACAAAATACTAGCCAATAGGATTCAACAGTACATTAAAAGGATTATTCACCACGACCAAGTGGGATTTATTCCAGGGCTGCAAGGTTGGTTCAACATCCGCAAATCAGTCAATGTGATACAACACATCAATAAAAGAAAGAACAAGAACCATATGATACTCTCAATAGATGCTGAAAAAGCATTTGACAAAGTACAACATCCCTTCCTGATCAAAACTCTTCAAAGTGTAGGGATAGAGGGCACATACCTCAATATCATCAAAGCCATCTATGAAAAACCCACCGCAAATATCATTCTCAATGGAGAAAAACTGAAAGCTTTTCCGCTAAGGTCAGGAACACGGCAGGGATGTCCATTATCACCACTGCTATTCAACATCGTACTAGAGGTCCTAGCCTCAGCAATCAGACAACAAAAGGAAATTAAAGGCATCCAAATCGGCAAAGAAGAAGTCAAATTATCACTCTTCGCAGATGATATGATACTATATGTGGAAAACCCAAAAGACTCCACTCCAAAACTGCTAGAACTTATACAGGAATTCAGTAAAGTGTCAGGATATAAAATCAATGCACAGAAATCAGTTGCATTTCTCTACACCAACAGCAAGACAGAAGAAAGAGATATTAAGGAGTCAATCCCATTTACAATTGCATCCAAAACCATAAGATACCTAGGAATAAACCTAACCAAAGAGACACAGAATCTATACTCAGAAAACTATAAAGTACTCATGAAAGAAATTGAGGAAGACACAAAGAAATGGAAAAATGTGCCATGCTCCTGGATTGGAAGAATAAATATTGTGAAAATGTCTATGCTACCTAAAGCAATCTACACATTTAATGCAATTCCTATCAAAGTACCATCCATCTTTTTCAAAGAAATGGAACAAATCATTCTAAAATTTATATGGAACCAGAAAAGACCTCGAATAGCCAAAGGGATATTGAAAAAGAAAGCCAACGTTGGTGGCATCACAATTCCGGACTTCAGGCTCTATTACAAAGCTGTCATCATCAAGACAGCATGGTACTGGCACAAAAACAGACACATAGATCAATGGAACAGAATAGAGAGCCCAGAAATAGACCCTCAAATCTATGGTCAACTAATCTTCGACAAAGCAGGAAAGAATGTCCAATGGAAAAAAGACAGCCTTTTCAATAAATGGTGCTGGGAAAATTGGACAGCCACATGCAGAAAAATGAAATTGGACCATTTCCTTACACCACACACAAAAATAGACTCAAAATGGATGAAGGATCTCAATGTACGAAAGGAATCCATCAAAATCCTTGAGGAGAACACGGGCAGCAACCTCTTCGACCTCTGCCGCAGCAACATCTTCCTAGGAACAACGCAAAAGGCAAGGGAAGCAAGGGAAAAAATGAACTACTGGGATTTCATCAAGATCAAAAGCTTTTGCACAGCAAAGGAAACAGTTAACAAAATCAAAAGACAACTGACAGAATGGGAGAAGATATTTGCAAACGACATATCAGATAAAGGACTAGTGTCCAGAATCTATAAAGAACTTAGCAAACTCAACACCCAAAGAACAAATAATCCAATCAAGAAATGGGCAGAGGACATGAACAGACATTTCTGCAAAGAAGACATCCAGATGGCGAACAGACACATGAAAAAGTGCTCCATATCACTCGGCATCAGGGAAATACAAATCAAAACCACAATGAGATATCACCTCACACCAGTCAGAATGGCTAAAATCAACAAGTCAGGAAATGACAGATGCTGGCGAGGATGCGGAGAAAGGGGAACCCTCCTACACTGTTGGTGGGAATGCAAGCTGGTGCAGCCACTCTGGAAAACAGCATGGAGGTTCCTCAAAATGTTGAAAATAGAACTGCCCTATGACCCAGCAATTGCACTATTGGGTATTTACCCTAAAGATACAAATGTAGTGATGCAAAGGAGCACATGCACCCGAATGTTTATAGCAGCAATGTCCACAATAGCCAAACTATGGAAAGAACCTAGATGTCCATCAACAGATGAATGGATCAAGAAGGTGTGGTATATATACACAATGGAATACTATGCAGCCATCAAAAGAAATGAAATCTTGCCATTTGCAACAACATGGATGGAACTAGAGCGTATCATGCTTAGCGAAATAAGTCAAGCAGAGAAAGACAACTATCATATGATCTCCCTGATATGAGGAAGTGGTGATGCAACATGGAGGCTTAAGTGGGTAGAAGAAGAATAAATGAAACAAGATGGGATTGGGAGGGAGACAAACCATAAGTGACTCTTAATCTCACAAAACAAACTGAGGGTTGCCGGGGGGAGGGGGTTTGGGAGAAGGGGGTGGGATTATGGACATTGGGGAGGGTATGTGATTTGGTGAGTGCTGTGAAGTGTGTAAACCTGGTGATTCACAGACCTGTACCCCTGGGGATAAAAATATATGTTTATAAAAAATAAAAAAATTATTAAAAAAAAAAAAACATATATATATTCTGAATAAGTTTAGTGCCCCATACTTACTTTCAGGAGCACCTATTCATTTTCTAGAGCAACCTCATGAGAATTCAGTGAGCAACTGGGACCAACTGGACCAACACAAATGTACATTCACATTCAAATAAAGGGCATATGTCATGGGAAAAAAAAAAAAAAGTACATGACATTGAAAATTGTGGGTGGAAACCAATGCATATTATAAGAATTCTTGGACTATTGACCTCTGAGGAATATTTTCAATTATTATTTAGGTTTTTATGACTACTTGTCAATGATTTTTCAGAAATAGTAGAGAATATTGTATGCCTTAAAAAATTAACCATTGTTGCTTTTATAGAAGAGTGGCAGTTTTCTTTATGAATAATTTTTTTCAAAATTTTTATAGTTTTTTTCTTTTTAAAAGCAGACATTAGAGATATTTGGAGAGATTCAGAGAAATATGAAAAGACCTATTCAGTTTTACCAAAAATCCCCTGTGATACTCTTATCCATTATATTTTCTAGCTCTATTATATAATTAAAATTGCTCTGTCTTGTGTGTGTGTGTGGCACATTTTGTATAGTGCCTAGTCTGGAGTAGGTTCTCAAAAGCATTGATTGCTTTATTAACTTATTAAGGCATGTAAAACTGTTAGTGAAGTACCTGAAACATGGTGTGTATTCATTTATTCATTATTACTGTGTGAGTATTGTTGTTTTTATTACTACTTTCAAAAGAAATTCTTCAGCTGGCCTTTAGTTATCATTTAGCTTATCTTTTTATAAAAGATTTGAGAAAAAAATAAAAATTAAAAATTAAAAAAAAAATTAAATAAAATAATTTTAGAATAACATCAGCATTCAATAAAATGCCCCTGTTTTTTGCTTTATCACTTTGAACTTTGTTAATATTTATATAAACAAAACTTCAGCTTCATATTGCCTTCTTCTTAACCTTTTCTACTGACTTAAAGTATAAGTAAAGAAGGATATAGGATACATCTTGTATTTTTTCCTTTGATTTAAAATGTTATGGTAGAGAAAACAGAAAGAGAAAAATATTTTTTAAATTTTTATTTCCAAAATGAGCAGAGAAGCACCATTTAAAAATCAAGAGCTCAAAAATCATTTTTAAGTGTATGAATATATGTGTTCAGAGATGGTGATTGTACTATTAAATTATAGATGTTTTTGATAGAGATATTAAGTTTTAAAAATCAAAGCATAATTTAGTATGACAGGTAACAATTAGCAAGTCAATACCTCTAGAGAAAGTCTAAGCCATATACCAAAGTTTGGAAACTTTGGTCATGTTACCACACCAACAGCACTCGAACTTAAAGTAGGGAACTTAAAGTTAATTTGATATTTTTTAACCAAAAAAACCAAAATGAAATATAAGACACCCAGCTGTGGTAAGGGAAGGAGAAGGGCTTCGGGTAGATGTCAAGCTGCCTCTAAGGTAGCTTGCCCAGACTGCCTTCCAAGGTGCGGATTCAGGATTTGTGTAAAGGGATCCTGTTAAGTATGATGGTCTTGTCTTCCTCAATGTTTCTATCTTCTTTTGTTTGTTTGTTTACATCCACCTTCTGCTGGACCTTTACTCTGTAGGAGAAAATGATTGTTTGTTATTGTAGAGGGGAAGGTTTATTCTACAAATGAAAATAAGACCATGGGTTTATGTTGGGGGATTCTAATAAATATTTCAGTCAATATCATCTTCCTGAATGATGTGAGAGAGGATCAGTGACCATGGGGAGGGCTCAGGGAGTGACTGGTCATCCTTGCAGGGTCCTGGTGGTTCTGTGACTGCCAGATGCTGGGCTTGAAACAGTGCCAGGCCACTAGGAGGCAGAGAGGGCATAACAATGAAAGACACTAGCCCAAAAGACTGTCAGAAGCTAGAGAAAGTTTCCGGAGACCACCAGGAAGTCTTATGGAGGCCAGGCCTAGAAGAAAAAACTGCTCTGGTCACCTTAAATTTGTGACTGCTCCTACTCCACGCACTCAAAATCAAGGCAGATGAGACAAGCCAGGGTTACACTTAAATTCCTTATGTCTCAGACCATCTCTTGTAAAATAATTGTAATTGTCTGAAACTCAGAGGAGTGCTAGCATATTAAACATTTACTAGGGGATTCAAAAGTAACCCTCATTCCAGGTAAGGCAATGAAGGTAATCTGAGTTTTAAAGACATGGCTAAGAGCTATAGGATCTGTCCTGTAGCTGCTTCCTGGCAATAGTCACAAACACAAAATGTTACAGCCTCGCCTTCAGTTTTTACTCTTGGCCATTATAGACCTATGGCTTGCCGTTACCTATGGTTATATTTAGATGCCCTTTTATTAATTTTTTTAAAAATTTTGCTTTTTTAGACCTCTTTTGGAAGATCTATCTATATACAGTGTGTCCAGTAATACTGAGTCCTACCTTCCATGATTCCATGCCATCGCATGATAAAACGCTCTATTTATATTAAAATGAAGATTTGTTCCTAGGGGAGACATAGAGCAGAATAGAGCAACAAACAGCTTTAAAGACTGAATATGTGAAGTGACAGTGATGGCACAATGGTAGCTTTTGGTACAGAGAGGAGAGGCCCAGAAGACGGCAGGAAGACACCGTGGGAGCCTCCTTAGCTTGACTTTGGCAGTTCTCTTTGCTTTAAGTACTTGGCAGTGTGGCAGCTCACTCAATGTTTTTTTTGTCTCACCCATCTTCACTTGGTATGTCGTTGTAATATGTTGTTGGCTGAAGGTCAGGGAATACATTTTTCCTTCTGTTAACCAAATGAAGTATTTTATCAGATGTCATGTGAGTAACTGAACTCATAGCAATATTGTGATTGCGATGATCTGTTTACTCCAGATAATGAGAGAATAAACCATGAAAATCACCTTAACTTAAGAAGAAATGACACCCAGACTAGGAAAGAAAGAAAAGAAGAAAAATATGAATTAAAGGACTAATGTTCTCTCCTGAAAGACCAGATTTTATGGTGATGGACTAGAAGTGACTAGAGGAAGTAATCAAAGGATTTCCTTGGAATTGTTGGGGCAATCGACCCTGTGTCTGCAGACAGAGCAGTCAATGAATGGTGTGAGGAGGACTTGAATTTTCTCTCTTGTTTTGTCATTCCTTGGGTACATACAATGTGGGTAAAAGTGATTTTACCTCCTTTGAATGCAAGTTTATTATCTGTTAAATTCCATATTCTATTAAGTGATCTCTAAGTTTCCTTTCAGAACTAAAACTTGTTATTCTTGATAGATTTCAAATTGAGCAAAAATTCAAAATATTATTTATCAGAGGAGCTCAAAGTTAATCATTGTCCAGGTGCTTTATTAAGATTACCTGGAAGTTATATAAGTTAAAACAAGTATCTAGGTTAGTATTTCATGACCTCTGTTGTCTATGTATTAAATAGACTTTCTGAGAATTTTAGAACAGGCTATCGGTTCTCCATCAGTTAATCTTTGAGTATAGAAAAACTGGTCTTTAATTCAGGTGTAGGTCCTTCCCTGGTCTCCCTTCCACCCTCACCTTTTTTTTTAAGATTTTATTTGTTCATTTGAGAGAGAGAGAGCACAAGCAGGGGGAAAGGTGGAGGGAAAAGTAGACTCCCTCCTGAGTTGGGATCCCGATGTGGGGCTCGATCCCAGGACCTGGAGATCATTAACTGATCCTAAGGCAGACACTTAACCATCTGAGGCACCCCTCCCACCCCCTGCCTTTTTGGTAAGAGATGGAAAATCCTCTCTATCAGATCAACTGTTGGTTAAAATGACTAGGTCCATAATTAACCATGAGTACAGATTATCTGAATTCTGAGTGGTTGCCAAAAAGTTAATTTCAAACTCACTCCTTCCCAGTATCTATCAAAAGATCTGCAGACAGAAACAATATATAGAAAAGATTGCTTAAAAGATGAAATCTGTCCATTATCCCAGACACTTTAAAAATCTACCCTTAGATTTGGTCAGATCACAGGATGGCTGCCTACCTGGAAGGTATTATATTGACCTTAAAGAATTGCCTTTGGTAAAAGGTTGTTTTAGAGTGATGCCAACAGCACTATGAAACTTGTCTTTGTGTCTACTCTAAAAGCACAGTTGAGGATGTAAGCCTGTATATTACATGCTACTGGTTTTATGAGGACCATGGGGAAAAATTTCTGTCGGGTATTAGTAACAGCAATAATTTTGCTTCTCCTAACAACTGTTCTGATTTTATCTTATATACCTTGTAAACTGTGTAACTGATCAGGATTCTATTTTCCCACTGACCGAGAGAGCTTAGAGCCAGATTTGCAGCCCACCAGTAGCAAGTATTTATGGTATGACTTTTTTTAAGGATCTCATTTCTGTCTCCATTTTATAAACTTACTGATTTTTTTTTCCATTTATGTGTTCTACTTTTAATTCAAGTTCTGTTTTATTTTTCCTTTTAATCTGAAAAAAGTATTTCTACAACTAGGTATATGTATATCTATCATCTATCTATCATCTTTGCTTATATATTGTTTTATTTTTCACTTTCTTCCTTATTTCAAGAAGGACTTAAAAGAGTTTAACAAAATATATGCAATCATATTTAAAAATATAAACAAGTAAATCAGAAAACAGGGTGAAAATTGTGGTGCACTTACTTGATGGCAAAGATTAGATCAGAATGAAACTTTAATTGGATTCTGTATAGATTCAGGGTAAATAAATCCCCCATGCAGGACTACCATCAATTACACATGGATGAACTCTTTGTCTACTTTCTCATTATATTCCTTTAGCCTTTATTGGCTACCATCAGAATAGGGAAGTCACCTTCTACTGTTTTCTTCTGATTTTACCAGTGTATCCATATCTTTACCCCCTTCATAAGCAATGTATGGTAATAGGAACCTTCCGTCCCTATTTTGAAACATTTCCAACTTTTTTAATAAGATGACCTTTATTAAGCATTTCTACCTCTAGAAATATTTATCCTCCTTTCAGACGGATTTCTTCTTCTTAAAGTGGAAGTAATAATATCAAAGTGATATTTTTGGAGGCCACATAGAATAGTGAGTTAGGAAAGGGTCTATCTCTATCACTTTCTTGCTATGTGGCTTTGGAAAATCACTTATCTTCTCCATGCCTACGCTCCTCATCTGCAAAATAAAGATATAGCTCCTGTTTATAAGTTTGATGTGGGGATTAAATAAGTTAATAGATACAGAGTACTTTGATATAATCATCATTAGTAACAGTTCCTACTAATCATCATTAGTAACAGTTAGGTACAACTTTGTAGATGGTTTATCAATCGATTTTGCAATAAAGCAACATTTATACGAAGGAATTCACTTTTGTAATTAATTCTATGGATGCCTGACATTACAAGAATAAAAGCATGGTCAGACGACATCATATATGAAAACTTCATTTATGAGTATGTTTATTCCATAATAATCCCTTTCCAGAAAATGGTAGGTTATAACAAATGAAAGAAAAAAATAAATAAATAAAAGGAGACACCTGTTTGATGCAGAAGGACTTGTGTTTGAATCTCAGTTTCACCATTTTCTATTCACATAATTAATCAATATTTAACATCTCAGTTTCCTTATATGTAAAATAAAGGTAGTGTCCACTTTTCATAGTATGGATGCGAAAGATATCTCAATTGTTTAAGACAGTCTCAAGATAGTGGGCCAAGAGAGAGAGAATGTACGGCTGCAAGTTTTCTTCAGGTCTAAGATCTGGGACCCCCCCAAACTGAGGGCAAGGAATAGTCCTTGAGAGGCTTTGTTTCTGTTTCTGGGAGTGGAACTTGGCTCAGTTCTCTGAGAGGTCTTACATTTTAGACAAGAAGCATATGTGTTAGCAGTTGAATGGTTCTCCGATGCCTCCTACTCATAGAAAGTTGAGGACCTAGAGGTTTCTTGTTATCTTTTCCTTTATCTTATTTAATCAAAACTCAATATATTTTTGGTATCATTTTATTAAAATGTTGTGGATTTTCTATAAATCTGATGGGATTCCACCAAAAGTTCTAAATGCCACATCCATACATCTTTTTGAGAGAGGCCTGACTCTACTTTGAGCTCTGTGTGAGGCTGCTCTGTGACAATGTTCTTAAGATTCTTATCACTGAGAAGGTCTACCAGGTAGCATTTGAGATTTTACAAAACTTATAAAAAGAGCAAACAGCCATCCCCTCATGGAGTCTGGAGTCTGGTTATAGGCCCCAAACCTATATGTGATCTTGTAAGTCTGTGTGTAGGCAATTACAAAAACTCTACCTGGCAGCCCATACACAATAAAGCCACTCCCCAAGACTTGACTCGAAGCTCAGCAAGCACACTGCAGTCTCTGAAGGGAGTTGCAGTCATGGCAGGATCCAGAACCCCTGTCTGCTCACACTCTTACACACATCTGCATCTCAGCCTAGCTGCCTCTGTTTGGAGGAGGCCTCTTTATCTGGGGCTTCAGCTCATTCCCTTTACAGGTATCTCTGCTGGGTCCTTTTTAGGGAGAGAGAAGTATCTTGAAAACAATTTTCTCCATTATAATTCAGTACTCAGTACTTTTCCACTTCCACCCCCAGTTTCATGAAAAGCAAGAAGCTTTACTCCGGGCTCCCTGGGCACCGAGATGATACCTTACACCTCTCTGATCCACCTGACCCTCATCCAGGACCACTCCATGGGAAAAATTGGGAATACTGGAAAACTGGAACTCTGAGCTTGCTGGCACTTTATTTATTTTAAGAGTTTTTAAAATGTATTTATTTACAGAGAGGGAGAACACACAAGTAGGCAGAGCAGCAGGCAGAAGGAGAAGCAGGTTCCCCACTGAGCCTGATGTGGGGCTCAATACCAGGACACTGAGGTCATGACCTGAGCTGAAGGCAGATGCTTAACCGACTGAGCTGCCCAGGTGCCCCATGGAATATTGAGGTTTCTGGTTCTTTATCCTGTTTATTTAGCTTCTTGTTTAGAGCCACGGTATGAATCATAGCATGATTTCATATAAATACAAATGCAAACACATACACACCCATGGTAAGTGATAGAAGTCTTGACTGTTCCTTTAGTTTTGGCTTGTTGTCTTAATTGATATTCTGACAGCTCAGCTCTCAACACACCCTTGATTTGATATTTGATCCTAAGCATTTTGGGGGGGGGGGAATTGAGCTTTTATTTTTATTTTTTTAAATTTTTATTTATTTTTTAAATTTCTTTTTAGCATTCCAGAACTTATTGTTTATGCACCACATCCAGTGCTCCATGCAATACGTGCCCTCCTTAATACCCACCACCAGGCTCACTCAACCTCCCACCCCCCACCCCTCCAAAACCATCAGTTTGTTTCTCAGAGTCCACAGTCTCTCATGGTTCATTTCCCCTTCTGATTTCCCCCAACTCACTTCTCTCCATCTCCCCATGTCCTCTTTGTTATTCCTTACGCTCCACAAATAAGCGAAACCATATGATAATTGACTCTCTCTGCTTGACTTATTTCACTCAGCATAATCTCTTCCAGTTCCGTCCATGTTGCTACAAAAGTTGGGTATTCGTCCTTTCTGATCGAGGCATAATACTCTATAGTGTATATGGACCACATCTTCCTTATCCATTCGTCCGTTGAAGGGCATCTTGGTTCTTTCCAGAGTTTGGTGACTGTGGCCATTGCTGATATGAACCTTTGGGTACAAATGGCCCTTCTTTTCACTACATCCAAGCATTTTTTTACTTTGAGAATTTTTACCAACTGAGGAGATGAGGTCTGGAGGACTTATTTTCAAGCTCCACAGGTCCCAGGCCCTTCTCTATCTTCCTTAAATTCCTTTTTTTTTTTTTTTTTTTTTTTTAATGAGAGAGAAAGAGAGAGGGAGAGGGCATGAAAGGGGGAAGGGCAGAGAGAGAAGCAGACACCCCTGCTGAGCATGCTGAACAGGGAGCCATATGCAGAGCTTGATCCTGAACTTCAGGATCATGACCTGAGCTGAAGGCAGTCACTCAGCCAACTGAGTCACCCAGGTGCCCTATTCCCTAAATTCTTTTTGCACACCAAATGATTTTTTCTTTAGCTCATCTCTCTTGTCCCACATCTTACCCTGTTCAGCTAAGAGAAGCCAATTGCCATTTTCAAGATTCCGTGTAAAAACGTCCTGGCTTGTGAAATGAAGAGTGAACCAATAACTTATTAGGTATGTTGCTTGTCTTCCAAACTACCACATGTGACAATTTTTCAGTTGTTCTGTCCTGTCTAACACAAGTCCCTCTTCCACCAGTCTCCAGTAGTCCCTCTTCCATGTTGCCCCCTCCACAGAATTTTTTTCTATCTTTCCAACTGCTACTGCTTCTCAGGAGCTAGAGCTACATATTTAAGAATCTATTAGGGGAACACCCCAACTTCTTTCTCTCTCTCTCTCTTTTCTTCTTTTTTTTTTTTTTGGTCTTTTTTAAAGTTTTTATTTGAATTCCCATTAGTTAGCGTATCATATACCCCCTTTCAACAAACATTTCTATATCAGTTAACAAACATTGCATAATAAATTATAACAAAATTTACTAACTTAAATAATAAAGACATATTTCTCATGAATCTGTGAGTTACTGGGTGGTTTCTCTGCTAGTTTCTCTCACAGGTACCCATGTGATTAAATGTAGTTGCAGGTTGCTTGTGCAGAAAGGTTCAAAACGGCTTCACTAATGTTTGACAGTTGGTTCTATCACACAAGATGCCTCCGTTCTTCTCGATATGGGTGTTCATCCTCTAGTGAGCTGGAATGACTTCCTTCCATAGCAATTTCAGGGCAATTTCCAAGAAAAAAGAAGGTAAATGTTTCAAGACCTCTTAAGGTTTAAGCTCTGGAACTCAGACAATGTTATGTCTGCTGCAGACTATGGAAAAGCAGTTGATAAGCCTAACCCAGATTCAAGCATCAGGGAAATGAACTCTGCCTCTTTTTGGGAGAAGCTACAAAGGATTTGTGGTCATATTTATTGTACCATAACAGTATCACTCACTGAAGTGAGAGGATTGTGTTCTGACCAGCGTGTGTCTTTAAAAACTTGCTTCCCCTCTGGAGACCACTATTCCACAAAACATTTCTGCAAGCTGTTTCTCTTGGCTCAGCTCTCAAAATCTTGCTGCTATGACTGTATGTCAAACCTCAGCATTCTTGTTTCCCTGGCGCTCCTTTTATGTTGCTCTTCTCAAGTAGTCTCTTCTTGTGATGGCTTGCCTACTCTGTTTCATTGAGTGTTATAGGCTAAACTGTGTCCTTCTAAAAAGATATATGGAAGTCCTAATAGTACCTCAGAATGTGACCTTGTTTGGAAAGAGGGTCTTTATAGAGGACATTAAGGTGAGCCTTAGTCTAAACATGGAGGTGGCCTTAAAAGGGGAAATTTGGATATAGACACACACAGAGGGAACACGATGTGAAAATAGACAGCAAAAGCACCACGTGAAGTCCCAGGATTGAAGTGAGGCACCTACAGGCTGTAGATGGCCAGAAAACCGCCAGTGTCTAGAAGGAGGCAAGGAAGAATGTCCGTACCAGTTTCAGAGGGGGCATGATCCTGCCAACACTTTGTTACTGGACTTCAAGCCTCCAGAACAGTAAGGCAGTACATTTTTGTTGTTTTAAGCCACCCAGTTGGTAGCATTTTGTTGGGGCAGCTCTTGCAAACTAACACAAACAATGTCTTCATGGAATTCTGAATCTTCAGCTGCCTGCACTGCTGTCCACATACCAGTTAGTTCCCATGTCAGGTTGGTTTCCTGAAAGGCCAATCCTAATATTCTATCTATATCTCTGGTTTGTCATGGTTGAGTAACTGCCTGGTGCTTCAAGACTAGGCCTGGTAACTCACATTTTATAGTATTTTTAGTTTGGACTGCCTACATCTCAGAAGAAGGCTAAGGTTTAATTGTAATAGTATACCTTTCGTATTATTAGAAATGGTAGTCATTTTCAGGTCATGAAGATAGATGTTAGGAAATATCTCTATTCTAATACACAATGATAAGAGCAATTCCACATAAAGATGTGATAGAGAATTTGTCTTAAAATGGGGGATTAAGAAATAGCACAGAGGATCATAGGGGAAGGGAGGGAGAACTGAGTGGAAAGTCATCAGAGAGGGAGAAAAACCATGAGAGGCTCTTAACGATAGGAAACAAACTGAGGGTTGCTGGAGGGGAGGTGGGTGGAAGAATGGGGTAATTGGTGATGGGTTTTAAGGAGGGCATGTGATGTGATGAACAGTGGGTATTATACACAATTGATAAATTACTGAATACTACACCTGAAACTAATAATATTCTATATGTTGGCTAATTGAATTTAAATTTTAAAAAAGCTATGTAACAAACCACCAAAATCTAGAGAAATCAGAAAACAAATTTGACTTGACTAGAAACTAATGTAAAAAAAGATAAAATAACAAGGAAAATCTCATTTGGTTTCCATAAGCTTTCCTTGTATATCACTTAATTTTTGATAGGCATTTCCCCCCCAATTCATGCTATCAGAGAAACAGCCTGTTGGCATCGATTCATAGAATATTCTGTGCCCCTACAAAAATTAGAATGAATAAACCAAGAGTATTCACCAAGGTGAGAGTACCCGGGTAAAATTAATCGCTTCCATCATAGTATAAATAGAAAAGGACTCCATATAAGCAGTGAGACTTCCGAATGAGAAAGAAGTCATTTTATTAGAGCTGAAAACATATGATGGAAGAGTTAGCATGGCTTATCCCGGCCTAGATTAAGCCCAAAGCAAACCTTCCAACTGTTGTTGAATTACAAGTTAAAAAATCTTCAGAAAGTTTTCTTTAAGTACATAGCTTACAAAATTTGAGTTTTTATGAAAAAGTTACAAGCTGAGAAACTATTCTCCTATAATCTTATGAAGCACAAAGATTAAATTTAACATTTAAAGAAACATGGTAACATTTTAATGGACACATGTTGAAAAGAGACTTGTTTTAGTTATCTGGCACTAATGCATATGTAGTTAATATATGTAAGTATTAATATTAGGGTATTATTTAGGTGTGTTCCTTCCAAAATGCTTTCAGAGTATTGTACTGAGTCTACAATTCTATTTGTATACGCATTTAGCAAATAAAGTAAGGGCATGTTATTTGTTTATTATTACATATATTCATATCTAGAAATCCACTTTAAGTCTTGCTTCTCAGGGAACTTTATTCCTGTTGCTTCACATTTGATATTAACAAAAAACACGATTTAGAAAATTTGCTTCTTTCAGATAAGTAACTGTCTTCTTCCTTTCTCATTTGCCGTCACCTACCTGTCACACACATCTTTTATCTTATTTTACATAGAAGTATAATCCACCATTACATTGCATGCTGGGTTTCCCAGAGCTTTGTCATCAGAGTATGACATTATTACCTCACACTTGATTAATTAGTTAAATTGCACATTTGGAGGATAATATAATAATATTAATAATAATATTTATTACGCTTGTTGTTATCTAAAGTGACTTCAAATAAGGACATGAGATTACTTGTCACTCTATGTTCATTGTCTTCCTTTCAAACTGCAATGCTTGAAATCACCATACTCAACCGAGCATCTTTCAATCGTCATATAGCCAAAAAATCACACAACTATTAGTTTAGGAAAAAAATCGCAATAACGAGTAATAGTCTGCCTGTGCCTTGTCCTAGAGTAACCCTATTCCCTGTAACTCAGGTCCCCCCAATGACCTTGAATTGGTAGAAAGAGAAGCAAGAGATGTCCTTTGGAACTGCCACCACTCCCCACCCCCACAAGGAGGATGGGAAGAGCTGAGCTGTTTTTCCAGTCTCTCCCTCCCTCTCACAGACATGGAGTAAAACCTCCTAGTGGCTCAGAACAAGTAGTCTTCATTACTTATGCTATATCTCTAGATCTGAAAATAATTTCCTACAACTTGCTTTTAGGAATTTTGAATGATATTGAACGTGTATTCCATAATTTAAATGTGATTGAAAAAAATAAAAGTGATTGAAATATTAGAAGGAGAGGTAGTGAGGAAGGGGGTAGGTAGGTAGCTGATGGAGAGGCAGACAGATCAGGAAGTATTTTAGTTGTAAAATAACAGGTAATAGAACATATAAAAGTAAGACTCGTCTTAGAAATTTAATAATGCAGATGTCATTATAACAAAAAGTGTTCAGGAAAAGCTTCCTGTTCCATCAGGTTTTACCCTCAGCCATTTTGCTTTTTTTTTTTTCCTTCCCCCTCCACAGAGAAATGAACAACATCCTCCTGATAGCCCTGGATCCTATGTGCATAAAACCCTGGATCCAAGAAACTGTCAATTGCTAGCTCCTTTCCCATTAATTCACTTGTGACCTCTGGGAACTCTCTTAACCTCATCTGTAAAATGGGGCTAATAACATTGACCTATTTTATTGGCTGCTGGGAGGTTTGGCAGTGAATGTTTGAAAAGCACTTTAAAAATACCAAAGAAAAATGAAAAAAAAATAGGAAAGGTCACTTAGGTGAAAGGAGAAATGCACACAGTATTTGAGGCACAGCAGGTTAAACAAATATGCAGCCGAGACCAGCCTCTGGAGTAAGGGGTGATTCCCCATGGTGGGCAATTCAGGCTCTTCCTCTACAGTGGCAACAGCTTGTTTATGAAGCATTAGGTAAGATGACACCATCAGGAAGAGAGTGTTTGAGTCTCAGGGAAGGTAATTTCATTAGTGATGGCTCCAAGCAAACAATTAGCACTGTAAACATTTTTGAAAATGTAAAAGAAAAGAAAACTAAAATGAAAAGGAAAACAAAAAAAGCTGAGACAGAGTTTTTCCACCTAAGTGCAAAAATACATAAGGGTTGAGAGCTGCCTGGAAGTCAGAATGTTGAAAATAAGTATGGGATCATCAAGAAGGAGAGAATGCAAGGAAAAATACACCTGGTACAGAGCCCTTCCTCAAGTAAGGGATGTCTAATTAAGGTAAATGTGTTTACCATACTTCCATAAGCATCTCCTTGTCAAAATAACTATAGTTTCGAACACCTGTTATTGGTCAGACATACACTAAATACTTCGATAATTTCAATTAACTCTCTCAGTAATCCTGGAGGGTTGGTGGTATTATCTCCAGTTCACAGGCAAGAGAGCTAAGGTTTAAATATCTTAACTTCCTCTGGTTCACAAGTCTAAGAAGAGACACAACAGGGATTTAGACCAGTCTATCTGATTCCAAGTACAACTTCTGCAATTATAAATATGGATGTATATCCCAACTGATCATCCAGAAACAAGACAGGCATTCGGACAGAATCAAGGGTCCAGGTCAACCTTAATTGTGTAGGACTAGGTATCTCATTAACACATTTATTGGACTTTTGCTTTTAACAGACAGTGTATGTATATCATCTGCCTATAAAGTTAGTTATCAACATGTGATATACATACACAAAAAGGCATAACTCATAAGTACCCAGCACCTTGAATTTTCACAAGCCAAATGCCCATGCAGCCAGCAGGCACATCAAGAAACAAAACATTACAAACGCCCAGAAACCTCCTTATCCCTCCCTTGTAGGCACTAGATCCCCCTAGGCAATCCCTATCACGCTTTCGAACACTATAGGTTAGTTTTGACTATTCTTGAATTTAATGTAGAGTCATAATGTATGTATTCTTTCATGTCAGATTTCTTAACCTCACTTTTCACAAGTTTCAATTTCTTGTGTGTAGTTGTTGTTACTCATTCTTCTTGCTTATAGTACCCCTTAATGTAACTATAGGACAGCATATTTATCCATTTTACCATTGGTGGACATTTGGGGAGTTTCTAGGTTAGTTCTATTAAGCTGAGTGTCACTATGAATACTTTGTATATTTTGGTAAACATATATATGCATTAAACATATATATTTCTAAAGCAGAATCTGTATAGCATAAGGTGAGCATATGTTTAAAACTAATTGTATAGTTTTACAATGTGTTTGTATCAATTTATACTCCCACTTGCAAAGCATGAGAGCTCAATTTCCTCCACATTCCACCGACATTTGGTATTTTCCTATTTTTTAATATTGGTTTTGATTGCACATTTTTATCATTATTATTCCCTGTATCTGGGAAAAAATATTTTTAAAAGATCTTTGTGGTAAAGATGACTTAATTATTATGCAGGAGAATCCCAACGTAACAAGAACTTTTGCCCATCATTTTAGTAAGTATGAACTCTCTATGACTAGTCACAGTGGGCTGAATAGTCCCCATTGGAATTGATGGAGAATTTTCTTTTCCGGATTTCCTTTTCTTAAAAAGAAAATAAATAATATGCACACCAATAATCTTTCTTTAAGAGCCTTTTCACCCCTGACCTGAGTCTTAATGAGTGTATAAACTATTTTTTCTTTTCTCGTAACACTGAAAGCAAGACACCACACAGAAGCCATCCTGTTTATGGCAGAAGAGAGAGGAAAATAGATAATCCATAGGGTGCCTCTGAAAGTAATACATTTCCTAATTGTCCGAAGTGTTTTTATTGTTTCTCAGTTCTGTGTCTCCATGTTGTTTGGTGTATCTGAGGAAGTAGTGTGAAAGGTGATCTCGTAATGGATTCCCGATGAAGTAAAAGTGGAGAATGTGTGCCATGTGGGTAGTCTCCGATCAAAGGATAAAAATGAGTGGGTCACAGAGAGGGGTGATGTGCAAGGAGGCTTGAACTGTGAGTCAGGAGACTTCAGCTTCATTTTTGGCTGTGCCGTGGCTTTATAACCTTACCTGGTACCTTTCCTTCTATGGATCAGACCTCTCTTGGCTGTAGTTATACAGTGTCTAAGGTATGTTTCTGAGGGTAAGGAAATGTTAATCCAGATTCTCATACTCCACCCCATGGTAGTGAATTAGATTTTCTGGGATGGGGCTCTACAGTTAGCTTTTTAAAAGAAGGACACCAATAATTCTGCCCATTGAAGTTTGAGAGTCACTTCTCTGTGATAGCTTCCTGAGCAGCACTTTCCAAATGTGCCTAAGCATAAAAAAGGCCAGTACTGTTCATTGGAGAAATAGATGCCCAAGCCTCTACTGTGACCCTAGACATTCTGATTAGTAGGTCTGGAATGAGTCCTGTATGTCTGAGCAAACTCCCTTAAGACAAATGACTAACTAGATCTGGGGGAATAGTCCTCTCTTTCTGTATGCTAGTAGTTTCTCAACTGCTTTCTCCAAAGTCTCTGGAGTTCTTTTTTTTTTTTTTTTTTTTTATAATTTTTTATTTTTTATAAACATATATTTTTTATATACATATATTTTTATCCCCAGGTCTGTGAATCACCAGGTTTACACACTTCACAGCACTCACCAAATCACATACCCTCCCCAATGTCCATAATCCCACCCCCTTCTCCCCAACCCCCTCCCCCCGGCAACCCTCAGTTTGTTTTGTGAGATTAAGAGTCACTTATGGTTTGTCTCCCTCCCAATCCCATCTTGAGTTCTTTTAAGAACCTCATGGCTAAGGGCCCCTGGGTGGCTCAGTTGGTTAAGCGTCTGCCTTTGGTTCAGGTCATGATCCCAGGGTCCTAAGATCAAGCCCCACATCAAGCTCCTTGCTCAGTGGGGAAACTGCTTCTTCCTCTCCCTCGGACCCCCTCTTGTGCTTGCTCTCTTTCAAATAAATAAGTAAAATCTTAAAAAAAAAAAAAAAAAAAGAAAGAAAGAAAATAACCTTATGGCTAGGAAAGGGTAGAATGTGTTAAAAGGGTAAGGGAAAATTTTCAGATGTTGGGCTAATGCTTAAGCCCTTTTAAATGTTTAAAGCCCTCTGATTTTATCCAGAGTTTATCCATTTCCATGTAATTTATATATTATATTGTATAATGTATTATATATATTAGGTATCTTCTCTAATTTTTATTTTAAAACAATGTTCTCTAGCTAAATTGTTTGAAAACTACTATTTAAAGATCTCTATTTTAAAAAATTAAAATTTGTATCAACTTTCTCTTGGCATATCTATCTACACAGAATATATATTTTTTTCATACACAGAATATATATATATGTATTCATACACAGAAAAGTACACATATCGTAAGTACACAAATCAGTGAACACATTCAGACCAAGAAACTGAACTTGACCAATGTCTCAAAAGCCCCAGTCATATCCTTCCTAGCCACTATCTTTACTTAAAAAAAGATCACTATCCTGATTTCAAATACCATACATCAGTTTTACTTGTTTTTGAGCTTGACATAACAGAATCATTCAGCATACACACACTTGTATCTGGCTTTTTTTGCTCAGTGCCACATTTGAAATTCATCTATATTATTCTATTATGTAAAGTACCTTCTCATCGCTTCATAATATTCCATTGTGTGTGACTATACCACAATTAATGTATCTATTTTATCAATGATAGTCATTTGGGTAATTTCTGGATTTTGGATAGTACAAACAGTGCTGCTGTAAACATTCTTCAACAGGCCTTGTTGTGAACCTATGTTTGCATTTCTTTTGGCATGTTCTTAGGAAGGGAATTACAGGGTCCTCAAGTATAGTGGATATGGTCAGTTCTATAGATGCTGCCGAATGGTTTCCCCTAGTGGGTATACCAGTTTTTATTTCTGCAGCGGTGTACAGAGTTACAGTTGCTCCAAACCCTTACAATCATTTCATAGTTTCTGTCTTCTAGCTTTTGTCAGTGGGTGGTAGGATGGAGGGTTGTACAGTTTTATCTCATTATTGTTTAACTTTATATACTTGTTAACTTTTTCTTACATTTACTGACCATTTGGACATTACTTTGATGATGTGCCTATTCAAATTTTTGGCCCATTTTATTTTTTTTTCAACTTACCTTATTATATATTATTTTATTGTGTTGTGTTATTCACCATACAGTACAATGTTGGCTTTTGGTGTATTTCTTCTCTAACAATATCCCTTATGTGGATTCAAGTTTCTGACCTATATTATTTCCCTTTTCTCTAAAGAACTTCTTCTAACATTTCTTACGAGGCATGTCTTCTGGTGACAAATTTCCTAAATTTCTGTTTGCTTGAGAAAGTCTTTATTTCTCTTCTACTTTTGAAAGATAATTTCACTGAATACATATTTTTTTTTTTAGTCAACATTTTAAATATTTTGTTCCATTTTCTTTGTGCTTGCATGGTTTCTAAAAAGATGTCCAATGTAATTCCTTTCCTTTTTCTCTCATGGGTAATATCCCCCTCACCCCTACCTGGTTTCTTCCAAGATTTTATCTTTGTATTTAATTTTTTGTAGTTTCAATGATTTACCTAGGCATAGATATTTTGATATTTATCCTGCTTGGTACTGTCTGTGATAACCAGATCTTTCATTAAGTTTGGAAAATTCTCAGTCAGTAATACTTCAAATATTGCTTCTTCTTTCTTCTTTTTCCCATGAGGTATGTGTTACATGTTACATCTTCATAAGTGTTTCACAGTATTCTTTTCCATATATATTTTTTCATTCTTTTTTCTCTTTGTTTTTTATTTTGGGAAGCTTCTACTGACACTTCTTCAAACTCACTGACTTTCCCTTTAGCTATGTCCAGTCCACTGATGGGTCCCATTAAAGGCACTTCATTTTTGAGTAGTGGTTTTGATATCTAACATTTTCTTCTGGAGCTTCCTTAGAGTTTCCATCTTCTGCTTACATTTCCCATCTGTTTTTGCTGTTTGCGTTTTCCATTAGGGCTCTTAGCATATCAAGTTTTTTTTACATTCCCAGTCTGATAGTCCCCAAATCTCTTCCAGCCTGAGTCTAGCTCTGATACTTGGTTTATTTCTTCAGACTATGACTTTGCCTTTTCACATGACTTTATTGAAAGTCAGACATGGTGTATCAGGAAAAAGGAACTGAAGAAAACAGATCTTCACTGTAAGGCTTATGGTTATACGGCTTTTGCAGTAGCCTGTGTTCACTGTCTGCCATCATTGTGCTGCCACAGGCTAAAATTTCCTCTAGTCTCCTGTTTTTGTTTCCCTTGTTGTTTTGGGGTTTCCCTAGATATTCCATGGAGACTGAGATTTGCAGTTCTTTTGGCTTTAATTTTTGCGGTTACACAGGAGCCCTATCAGTGTGGTGGTAAGGTATGGGACAGGGGCAGCATTCTCTACAGTACTGTAGTTGGGTCTCAGTCTTCTAGAGAGCCTCAGCTGAGTAGTTCTCTTCTTCCATATTAAAGGCTAAAGGTTGTTGGAGTTGAATATCTTCCTTTCCCAGGTCCCTTAGGTTTTGGTAAAACTTCAGTTGGTTAGGCTCTGGTAAAATGGTTTACCTTAAAGGCAGGCCTTGTTAAGAACAGAATGTTCTGGGCATATTTCAGAATGTGCACTTTTCCTCTTCTGCTGCCAAAAGCAGCAGGGGATTTTCCACCAATCATTAGGCTATAAGAATTTGTAATAAGATCCTCAAGTTGTAACTTTATAGTTTGATAAAACAAAAAAATTTTGCAAATATTTATTACATATTTTTAAAAATTAATTTTTGGTGATAATTCTCTTGACCCTTAGGGGGAGTCCATATTTTTAAAAAACCCATAACCTTTTTGAAAGACAGGAAGTCATAACTCACAAATTTATGCTTTGATGGGAGATACAAAGATGCTCTAAATAGCGTAAGCACTCTAGAGATCATTAAAATAGTGTTCATGATTCAGTTTTGGATAACAAAAGTTAATTTTAAATTGCCTTTCTTCCATTTAAAAAATAGAACTATTTCAAGGTGGTGGAGATAGATATGTTAGTTGGAGAAATTTTAAACATTATTCTTCCAGGCCTCTATCTGTAAAGATATAAAATAGAGAGAGATCAACTTTAATTAAGCTCTTGTCTATATAATTCCCTTACAGATAAAAAAAAAAAAATCACAGGAGTTTTTAGTTGTTGGTTGTTGAATACATTATGTAAAGTAGAGGCCTTTGCTTTTTTTAATTAGATTATTTTATGATGTTACACAATTTGGAATTAGTGAAGACCAAGAGTTATTTAAATTATAACTTAGGGAAATCAGCTCTCTGTGTAAGCATTAAAAAAAGGAACTAATAATAAGGTAGAAATCTGTTTAAAGATAAATGTTAAAGGAAACACATATGCTTTAAGGCAATACTGAATCCAATTATAATCTGATAGCTATTTCATGGGGAGAACAATGCATTAAAATATTTGGACCTCCAAACACATAATGTACAATACTACAGTAAAACTATTTTTGAGTAGCTAATAAAAATATGCAGCTATTTAAATAATAGGACTTCCAGGGTCCAGCTTTATGTGTTTAACATTTTTTTCCCCTTAGTATTGTCTTTTCAGTAGTTAGATTACTATTCCAAATAGGTCAATAATTTATTATTTTCCCAACAAAGAAAAGTAAGTCTCAGGTAGCTAAATGCCTATACTATTGCTTCTTATTAATATAACAAGATGATAAGAGCTAATTTTTTTTTCCAAATGATGCATCAATGAGGCATGTAATATGTGTTCAGCTCTTCAGAGAATAAAAAACTATAACCAAAAGATGGCAGATTAAAAGACCATGGCGGTGTCACGAGGGGTTGGTAGGTGGGAGGGATATATTGCTACCGAGGATCTCTACTCCAGCTTAATTCATTTTCACCGGGAATGGTGTCTGCAGCTGGAGAATAGTATCTGACCTCCAGAGATTGCAAGTCATACTTTCACAGTTGCCTACTTTGCATTTGTCACTGATGTCCCTTTTCTTACTACCAGGAATTAGATTTATAGAACTATGTGCCAAGGGAACTTCTTGCAAAGCACCATGGTTGAGAAGTTTTCCATATCGTGCTCTGGTAAACACATATTTTGCCTTTGCTTACCCTATCATGTTTAATAGGTATTGTGATGTCTCAGATTTTTCTCTCCTAATTTTGAAAAGTTAATTAAAAGAAGTGGGAGAATGGGATGGAGAGTTTCTAACAACAAGTCAAATTCATTTGAACAGTAAAAATAATTGCTGTGCGAAATTAAGGTGCAAGCACATGCCTGCTGTAATTGGTGCATACTTATTAGAGCTCTTCGTTTGCAACCTCTCTCAGTGTTGGGGCCCATGATAACGTGGATACTTAAGGGAAAAGTATGATTAGAGATGGTGTAGTTCATTCAGTAAACATTTCTTAGTGTTTGATGTGACTGAACTGAGCGTCACATATGATTTTACACTTTTATCCTTTCAGACAACTGACAGGTCTCTAATCTCCATCTTAGAACCTTCACTCAGCTTGAACTTTGGCTCATAAAGGTCATTTTTGAACCACTTGGGACAAAGAGCCGCATCCATGAAATCCCACTGAGTCGATAGATACGATAATAGCTTTAGGCACATTTTCTTAAGACCCAAGGGGAAAGACAATTTCAATAAATGTAAAACTATGCCATCTACAATCCACACAATTTCTTAGAAAAATCTCATAGGAATAAATCTTCTCTTTTCCTTCAGGCAAGAACCTCCTTAACAATAACAACGCAAGACGCTATTAAGGGCATAGGGTACTAACTGTGGCAAAAAAAGAAAAAAAAAATCATACACACAATCTATTAGACAGAGCGCCTCGAACACAAAAAGAACATCCATTCATCTAATATACCCCTTTGCCTCACAACTACTTGTGAAACATGTTCTGAATATTTAGACCTTAAATTGTTACAGAAACTATGAATTGTCTGAACCAATTTAATAATGTGAAAATGACTTAGATATATCATTCCGTTATGGAATGCTTTAAATGTAGTTCCTCTTTTATTTTCTTTTTACCTTTTAGTCTCCAGCTCATAAAAAAACGAAAAAAATCCTCGCAGGTTAGATATGTCAGGATAATTAACAGAAGGTTCCTTAGCAGCAGATGTCTGAGATAAGTAGTAAAGGGCATTCTCTTCCCTTGACATGCCATCAAAGGGAAAAGCAACGAATATTTAAATGAAAGAATTGAAAACTATGTGGATGCATGTTTTAATATCTGAATAATTAACAGATTTTTAAATCATGACTTAAGCTGTAAGAAATTAAGAGATCTCATGATCATGTTAATAGTAATTTTTCTTGCCTGCCACAAATTATAGCACTGTCTATGATTTTTTCCCCTTCCCTCGATATATTTCATGATGCAAAGGAATGCTTCTTGAAAGTAAAGTATCCCCTCCAGCGAAATATTTCACTCAATTTGCCTCAGAGAATTGCGCTGGCAGGGAAAAAAAAAAAAAAAAGATGCTTTGGAAAAACTTAAATTCAACAGCTTAAAAGTATTTTTTTTTTTTTTACTGATGTTTCAAGCAAGATTTTTCAATGAGTCAAATAACTGAATTCCAACATTCAAATTTTTATTTTAATATTATACTTAAACTTTATCTTAATATTCTATATTTTGTGCCTTTCTTCTTTTGCATTTATTTTAAATAGTAACGTGAGTGCAATCAACTGCAAATCCCATCCTCTGATATAATCTCCATGGAGATTATATTAGGAAGGGTTTTCTTGTTTACTTTTAAAAGGTCTCCTGAATATAGCTGGTGCCAACAGAGAAATTCTTCTAAAGGTAGTATAGGGATTTTAATCTGCCCCTTACTAGGAAGTGATGGAGGCTAATGCAAATAGCACTCATTTGATTCTGTAAAACTCATAATAAGAAATAATGAAGCATCTGGTCGACAGCAAAAGGTCAAGGAAGAAACATTTTGAAATGGAAAGTGTATCAGTCCCTCTGGCAAAGACTTAGAGGTTGGCAAAGACTGTTGTTGCTTCAGGAAGCTTTTGTCTCTCATATTGAGACTTAGAATATATATTCCTCCTTGTGCTTATTGTTGCATACAGAGCAGAATTAGTTCTTAGTATTGGTAACAGAGCATGAGCGTGGTCTACCTTTTTTCCCTCGATAGTTGAGGGCAGTGATTCTCAAACTTTGCTGCTGCTTAGAAGCACCAGGAGAGGTATGAAAACTTGCCATGCTAATGAAACCAGAGACCCTGGGCACCAATCATGGCTGTTTCTGCAGGTGCTGGCAACGTGCAGCCAAATTTGAGAACCAATGTTTCAGAGCTTTCCAAAGGCACAGGTAGATGCAAATGTGTGTGGCCCTGCAAAGGTAAGGACCCATATTCCATACTTGCTTTAAAAAGGGCCTACGGGAATGACGCAGAACTGGTAGAAAAGTCTTGAATAAAAGAATGGGGTGACAGGGAACTTATTCCTATAAACACTGGGTTTAGATATGCAAAAGTGTTTCTCATTCGGAGTATATGGCTTAATTTCTTAAGATGAGAATTTAGATATAAATGAGATTCCTGTAATTGAAGGTTCCTGAATATTCACTTTTTGGGAGATTATCTCCGTTTTGGCAAGTGAGAATGTTTCTGGATCCTGGAAAGAGCAAACTTAAATGACAGAGAATCAAATTTCTCAATGTGCTACCACTGACTTCAAAGTTGTAGCCTCAGGAAGAATGCCACCTGATAACTAACAAGAATATCATTGAGAAGTCTAGCATTTTAAAGCCAACCTGCCCACTTGTGGGTTCATATACATCAACTTGTTTTTTTCTTGTTTTTCTGGAAGTTTTCAACTGCTAGTACTTTGGTCATGCAAACACTCACACACTGATCGGACATGAGGTTCACATGAATGCCTCATGGGTTGATTTTTACACCTTGTCTTAAAATCTGAAGGAAACCAATTTTAGAGTTCATTAGCATATCTAATTTATACAAAAGAATGGTAGGATGATGGTTTTGAAAATAGTGGGTATGTTGCCTCTCATGGCTGATATTACAATACATTAAATCCAAAGTACTCACTTTACTGATTTTCTTAAAAAGCAGAAAATTTGTCATTAGCTTAGTCTGAACCTATATTCTGATGCTATTTTATATATTTGAAATAAATTAATGTTACGAGGGATTTTTTTCTCCTTAAAAATTATCTATCTTAAATCACTTTAGAATATTCTAAGGCAACTTCACAATGTTCTGAAGTTACACAGTGGTAATAATTACACTCTATAAGTATACCAAAAATCCTTGTGTTGTACACTAAAAACAAGTAAATTATCTGAAATGGAAGAAGATTTTGAAAATTAAGCATGAGTAGAAGCTGAAAAAAAGCATTTATTTATTCCAACTAAGTAGGAGATTGAAGATATTTATTTATTCATTCAGCCTTGATTATTGATTATTGAACTAGGCACTGTATTGGACTGTGGGATTATATACTGAGTCAAAATAGCTCTAATCCCTGCTCTCAGGTAGTGTACATTCTAGAGGGAGACAAGCACACACAAATGTTAAATTGTAACAAGGAATGTACTTTTAAAAATAGAGTATTATAATATATGGGGATTTAATATTTTCAGAGAAGCCAAGGAAGCTTTTTCTTAAGAAAGGGACACTTGATTTGACAAAAGAAGGTTAAATAGGACTTAGCTAGGTAAGAGAGGAGGAAATAGTGTATCCGTCTGAGAGAACAGTACTGATAAAAACACTTGACAGAACCAATCTTGGTGCATTTCACAATAATGAGCAAACGTCTAATATGACTGGGGCAAGAAGAAGGATGGTAATGGTTCAAGATAAGACTGGAGCAGGACAGCAATCCAGACCCCATTAGTCCTTGAGATCTTTCTCAGTTGTGCCTACCTATGAGCAGTGGGAAATTACAGGAGAATTTTAAGCAGGAATATGATATAAGTTGATTTGCTTCCAGAATAGATTGCTCTGGTTATTTTGTGGAGAATGGGTTGGTAGGACACCAAAACAGATGGAAATAGACAAATTAGTATAGGTAAACAAATTAGTAGGCTATAACAGACAAGGCAAGAGATGATGACAGCTTGGCCCAAGAAGGTGGTGGGGGAACCAAGGACATGGAAAGATTCAAGAAACATTTAGTAGGTAAAATCAACAGAGTGTATTATTAATGGATTGTTTAGGATGTTGAAGAAGAGGGAAATCTCAGAAATGAGTTCTAGTTTTTTTTTAGCTGGTGTAACTAGATGGATCATGAAGTCATTCATTGATTAGAGAAAGAAAGCAGTGAACGGGTCATGAATTTAGTCTTGGTTATGTTGAATTTGTGATGGTTTTGGGTTAGTTAAGGAATGTTAAGCAGTTTAAAAATCTTATGAGTCAGAAAAGATGCCTGGCTAGGAGTTTAACTTTTATGGATCATCTCTATTTAGTTGGATCAGACCATCTGGGGGAAAAGTGTATGTAAAATGATAGTTAGAGGCGGATTAGATTTAAGGCTCGAGGAATTTAACATGCAATAGACAAACAGAGGAGTTGAGTCCAGCAGGAAGAGCCAGATAGGTAAAAAACATGAATTAAATGGGCATCTGCTTTTCAAAAGCTCGTTAGACCGCTTTGCTTTTACAAGAGAATTACATTAGTTAGTACCTTTTCGGTAACTGAAAGAGATCCAAAGAGGATTTTTGCTTTTATGAAAAAAGTTGGAAAGCAAAAAGAGGATTGAGCATTTGTGTTGCAGCAAGACATTACAGAGGCAGCACACACCCCAAGCAGCAAGAGTGTCCCCACCAAACTCCTTCTCTGGGAGAATCAGAGAATCACTCAGAATCAAGCCACCACAGCTTTGAACTGTGTCTGTGAGTCTCTGTGCTTTATCTCAATTTATTGTAGGCCTTCATTAGCAAAATGTGTCCTCAGGTATTAAAAAAACCTGGGAGAGGTCATTGACTGTGTCTGGGAAAGCTAAAAAGTTTTTCCTATACCCAGAATTGTTGAATCACTGTATTGTACACCTGAAACTAATATAACACTGTATGTTAACTATATTGGAATTAAAATAAAAACTTAATTTAAAAAATTTCCGTATCAATTAATGGTAATTGCTTCTTTGCTTTACACCATTTCTGCTTACAAAAGATTTCAGGGGAATGCTCTGCTTTCAGAAAGCAGGGGAAATCTGGGTCTCAAAAGCCAAAGGGACAGCAGATTTTAAGGAAGACATGGTTGACCATGTGGAGTACTGCTGTTGGAGTCTGATAAAGACTGAAAAGAATATTCACGGCATTTTATGTCTTTTATAAAATAGGTTGGAAGCCAGAGTGAAGTAGTCTTACAATGGAAATGTAGATTAAAAACTAGAAATAGTGAGTAGAGCTAACTCTTTCTAGAAAGAGTGAAAGGGTTAAGATTATGAAAAAGAACATGGATGTGGACAAAAATAAAGAAAAGTAAAAACTTTTTTTTTTTTTTTTAATTTCTAAGAGCATTGATGTAAAAGTTCAGGTTCCACATGAGGGTTTCCTAGGAAATGTTTACAATCAGTGGGGAAGGAAAATGGAGTGAAGTTTTCAAAGGTACATAATACCACTGGGGACTGCTCACAATTATTAAGATTATTTGAGTTTCAAAAATAAACCTATCTTATATTTAGTGTGACCAAGTTTACTGGATAATGGATGATTAACACCTTTAAGCTGAATCCTTAAAAAGACAGGAGTCATTTTAATAGAAATATATTTAAAATGTATACTCCCCTGAATTGTTAACTGTAATGTACTGGTTGTAATTTTTGTTCTATTTCATGACTTGAAATTACTACCACCATTAATCATTCAATGTGTTTATAGATGAGTATTTTCCTTAGGGTTTATCATAATTTGTTGGCCTCTATATTATGTTTCTCCATTTACTTTTTAATTTTAGCTATGTAGATCTTCCTTTAAAGTTTGCCTTTCTCTCATTACTATAAAGAATCACTTTTCACTATAATAAGCAGGTGATTCTTTAAATTTTTTTTACTATTAGACATTACGGCTTTCTGTAGGTTAAAATGCTATGTAACATAGAGGTAAATAGGTCAGAGAGAGAGACCGAGTCTTTTGTTAATGAGTAATATTCACACATGTTGGTTCTTGAGATAAGTAGTTTTGCTTACTTTTTCTTTAGAGGCCTTATTGATTTCTGGTACTTTATGTGTTCTGCTTGAAAACCTGGGAGTGGGTTTTACTTTATTTGTGTTTTCGGTGATGATTACAGTACGTAACACATTAAAGGTATTACTTTTTTATTGTTATGTGTTATTGTTTTGGTTATTCATTATGTTCCTATATCTATGTAACTAAAGCACAAACCTTTTTTTCACTGTAAAATTGTGTCAATGCCATTTAAATCGATAACACGAGGAGATTTCTTGGATTATACATCAGGATCCACTGTTACTCAAGGTTCAGGAGAATGAGAGAATGGAAACTCAGGAAGGCAGGAAGTTTTGTCTTTGTAGGTTTTATTTATTGTTGTGTTGCTGCTGCTGCTGCTGCTGTTTCATGGTATATTTTTAACAATTGTCCTTTTCTTTCCTACAGAATTGATGAGGAATGGAATGAGTATTGGGGACGTGATCATGATACTCATTTATTTTCTTCTTATGGTTTTGTGAGGACTTTGTGAGGTAACAGTGCATATGGACTTTCTAGTGCTTAGTGAACACTGTACAAATTTTGAGTACCATTTCTATTATCACCATCAAATCTATACCTGTATCATTTCCTTAATGTATTTGATGAAAACAAATATTGTGGATGAAAAGAGCAAGTCTGGACCTGTTACATGGTTTCAACTTTGTTATTTTAATTTTATGTGTACCAAGGAGTTTAGTTAGGGAGGTTGAGGAAAAGGGAGTCTTCTTGAAGACCGTGGTATCACACACGAAGAGAATAAAGATAAAGCACAAATGATGGGTGTGTTAGTGTACAGGAAGGAGAGTTTTGGATTTATGGAACTCTTATTTTTCTAAACAGATGTCCTCATCATGGAAGTTATTGTAGTCTCCACTTAACCAGATGGGATACGAAACTCCCTGTTGTGTTCAGAACTGGCAGGGCTCATTAAGTTGGCTTTAAATTGGGTATTAAGGGAGGATCTTTTGCTTAGTCCAAATAATCTCAACATGCACAATGAAGAGAATAGGGAGTTCTACAAGCTAAGATGAAATATAAGATAAGTGATAAGTAATATTAACATACTGGACTTAATTGTCTATAAGTAACTACAAAGTAAATGGGAAATTAAAAAGATTAACTGGAAATGTTTCTAAATGATGGAGAATATGACCTGTTGAGCATAATAAAAATGGAAAGATAACATTTCCTTAACGGGCATACCAAAACTGGTAGGTGAAATATCCTCTATAAACAAAACTAAGAGGAAATCGAACTTGAGGAAGAAGCATTATATATGAGATTAAAAAAAAAAAAAAAACAAGTAGAAGAAAAGGGGAAAAGTGGCTTGTTATTTAATAATGGTAATATTGGGGAAAATCTTTTGATTTAAAGATACAACAGAAGAAAATAAAAGACTGTAGTAGGTATATACCAAAACATCGGAGGTGAAAATTTCAGTTCATTAGTCCTTTAAACTTCTAGAGCAGGGACTTTTTTGGACTCTTCAAAATAAAAAAAAAATTATATATTCAGATAAAAATTAATAATACTTATGTACATTCATGTAATATTCAACAAATATATGAGTTGATAAGCATAAATCAATGAAATGGAGGTAGTATTGGTAATAATAAAAATTATTTTATGATTTCAAAGTAGTAAAGAAACTATAAAGGTACTGAACTTATTGTACTAAATAAGAATTATTTTCCTTTACTGGAATTATTTTGCTAAACAAGTTTTACAGGGGTATAGGCAGACAGTTAATAAGTTTAATGAAAAAATGGGCGATTGGATATTACCTACATGATATCTGATTTAAAGGAATAAACTAAATTGATTAGCCAAGCTTTAACCTTTACAGACTGAGAGGTAACAGACCCATTAATATTTATGATTTATACAGAATATCAAATATTAATAATAGCTACTTTAATATATTAGTTTTGAGCAGAGGTCTTAAATCTCTTTATTTACAGTTGTGTAACCTTGAACAGGTTATTAATTTCACTACTACCTCATTTTTTCTAATCTATACAATGAGAATATTGCTTGTCTGGATTTTTTTGGTAGATAAGATAATTTTTTAATAGACTTAACTTGGTGTTCAGATCATAATGGGAGCTAACTAAATGAAGTTTATTTAGCTAAAGCTAAAGCTAAAAAAATAAAGTTTAATTTTATAATTACAAAAATTAGTCAAGCCAAATTTTATTCTAGGAATATGAAATCAGAAAGAACAAAATAAAATAATAATTTACACCTTCACATACTATTAATCTTTGTCAATATATTAACTAATTAATAAAATAGTCTTTCGGAAAGCAGGGTATCACTTCAACCAAAGTAAAAGAGGGAAATGAAACTCAGTTAAATCACTTGCTCCAAATCACAGATAAATGAGAATTGTTCTGAAACAATGTGTAGAAATTTCCAAAGTATTAGCTTTGTTAATTTATATGCCATTTGTGGATCTTGAGAAGTATATCTTTAAAAAAATATATCGAATAGTGGAATACAAAGGAGTTATACACTTAAGGAAGTGGGAAATATATTTTTACCCCTAAGATACAAATGCAGTGATCTGAAGGGACACCTGCACCCTCACATTTATACCAACAATTTTCACAATAGCCAAACTGTGGAAAGAACCCAGGTGTCCATTTACAGATGAACAGATAAAGAAGATGTGGTGAGTGTGTGTGTGTGTGTGTGTGTGTGTGTGTGTGTGTAATGGACTATTATACAACCATCAAAAATGAAATCTTGCCATTTACAGTGACATGGATGGAACTAACGTATTATGCTAAGTGAAATAAGTCAATCAGAGAAAGACAATTATCATATGATCTCACTGATTTTCAGAATTTAAGAAACAAGGCAGAGCATCATAGGGGAAGAACGGAAAAAAATAAAACAAAATGAAACCAGAGAAGGAGATAAACCATAGGAGACTCTTAGTCTTGGGAAACAAACTGAGGGTTGCTGGAGGGGGTGGGGTGGGGTGGGGTGGCTGGGTAATGGACATTGGGGAGGGTATGTGTTATGGCGAGCACTGGGTGTTGTATAATACTAATGAACCACATATCTGTACCCCAGAAACAAATAATACATTATATGTTAGCTAAAATATAATTATAAGAAGGAAATATATTTTAGATGTTGAAAAAATATTTCTTAAACACATAACTTTGAAATGAAGGATTTTAATTTATTTTAACTTTAAGACAAGGGTATTTATTTGTCATGGTTATGTTTATAATAGTTATAATTGTTATGCATATGCATAGCATCTTCTTACTTTAATTGTGGGAGAAGGATGCCCTAGGAATACAAGCAAGAGATTCGGTTCACAGCAAAAGTAAAAAGATCATAGCTTCTGGATTTGATAAAAGATAAGCCCCAACAATTTATTATTTCTAACTCTTTTCTATATTCATGCTGTAATTTACTTAGTGCTAATTAATAACCAGGTACCTTGCTAGCTTTTGAATTCATAATAAAGATCCCAACCAGATCAAGTCTTTCAGTTTATAGATTTCCCGCTCTTCAGGACTATTCTAAAATTACTCTCCCAAGCATGCCTTTTCACAATTTCTTCCTCCTTTCCTTCCTATGAATCTAACTATTCCCTACTCATGTCTCCCCTATAGACACAAATAGAAGTTTCTTTGTAAAATTCTGGCCATGTAATAGTCCAATTTTATCATTTCTTCAAATGCTGCTAAATCATTTTAACTCCTTAGCCTGATGTACAATTTTTTAAATTTTTATTTTATTTATTTTATTTTTTTTTAATTTTTTTTAAAGATTTTATTTATTTATTTGTCAGAGAGAGAGCGAGCGAGAGTGAGCACAGGCAGACAGAGTGGAAGGCAGAGTCAGAGGGAGAAGCAGGCTCCCTGCGGAGCAAGGAGCCCGATGTGGGACTCGATTCCAGGACGCTGGGATCATGACCTGAGCCGAAGGCAGCTGCTTAACCAACTGAGCCACCCAGGCGTCCCTACAATTTTTTTTAAATATAAGCTTGTCCATTTCCTCTCTAAACTAATATTCTTCTCTTCCTTACATGCTTTCTGTGTTCTCACTACACTGAGATTTCACAACTCTGTTGACATGTGGTGTGAATGACCCATACCTTTAAGCTTTTACCCATGTTTCCTCTATCTGGATAGCTTCTCCTCTTCTTTTAAAAATGACATTCCCATTCTCAAGATTAAATCTTTAACTCTTCACAGTATGACAAGTATTTTCCTACTGTCCATGACACATTTCTAAAATATCTATAAAACATCAAATTTGCAGAATAGGCTTCAATTTGAGATTAAAGGTCAGCTTCTATCAGTCCTAATAATTCCCAAACTTACCTAATTTACATTTTACATTTACATTTTAATTTTTATGAAAATTAGCAGCTTATCGCTAATGCTTTCCTGCCACTTTCATTTTTTTCCTTCTTAAACATTTTTTTCTTTTTTAAACATTTTTGTAAGGCTGTAAATGTAGTTTATGATAAATGAGGCAAGTAATTAATCAAACTGCTGAGCAGAAAAAAATGATGACACTATACAAATGGGATGGTTGATTGGCCTGCTATGCCACTGATAGTCTTGGCATCAGTGGTTCATTTGGGGTGGTCAGAGTAAAATAAGCAGAGTCAAATTATTGCAAAAATGAATGAAAATTGAGGATAGTCTTCATTGCTAAAATTAGCTTTCAAATATATCCTGTAATAATTCTGCTAAGGACTTTGTACTGTCTACAGAGTCCATCCAGCAGTCCTATGAGGAAGTAGTCAGTCAATATCTACTTTACAGGGGCGCCTGGGTGGCTCAGTGGGTTAAAGCCTCTGCCTTCGGCTCAGGTCATGATCCCAGGGTCCTGGGATTGAGCCCCCCATCGGGCTCTCTGCTCGGCAGGGAGCCTGCTTCCACCTCTCTCTCTCTCTCTCTGCTTGCCTCTCTGCCTACTTGTGATCTCTGCCTGTCAAATAAATAAATAAATAAATCTTTAAAAAAAAATAAAAAGATCTACTTTACAGAAGAGTAAGCTGGTAGTGCCCTCAGTCACGCAGCTATTTCGTGGCACAGCTAAACTGCAAGTCCTGATCTTTTCTGTTCCAAGGCCATTTATAATTATGCCCTTCCTGAGTGGTGTTCCTTACTCCCTCTTCTGTGCCTGGTGTGCCCATTATCTTCATTACCATATTGTTTTTCTTTTCTTTTCTTTCTTTTTTCTTTTCTTTTTTTATTTTTTTCCTATTCTTTTCCTTTCTTTTCGTTTCTATTTTCTCTCTCTTTCTCTCTCTCTCTCTCTTTCTGCATTCAAATCTTGTTCATAACAAGGCAGGATCTGGGGTTGGTTTTTGTAGCTCCAGCTAGCCCTGCGGCTTCTGGTGCCCCTGAACTTCCAGTCTTCGGATGGCACCCAGGGTTTGATGTAGCTGCGTGGGCTTCCTGGGACCTTGCTGAAATGCTTGTGTATCTGTCCGCCCTTGCGTGAACAAGAGAGCAAGATAGTGCCACAGCTGGGGGAGTACAGGGTCAACTAGTCAAAAGGAAGGATCTCGCCTCCAGCTTGGAGGATACAGCCCCAGGCCCGGCTGCTCATGTGCAGGATGTACGTACACCTTCAATTTTGGCACCTCAGGGATATGCACATCGTTGATTATACTTCCTACAACCACAGCTGTTTTGTTTTCCTGGCCAGGCATCTTCATCTTCCAGAACATCCGGGAGAGGGAGAGAGGTGGCAGGTTGGTGCGACTCAGGAGCAATGTCTTCAATACAACTTAATTAAAGGGAGAGTTGGTTCATCTGGCCAGAAACCTCTAAGCACAGCTTGATCAACAGTTTCAGGTAGATGTCATGGCTCTTAGGCTCCTTGTGCTGAACCTCTTGGTCCTTGTTGTGGTGGATGTGGACTCCCATGATGGTGCTGCCTGATCAGTCAGGTCTGGAAAGAGAATCCTTAGTCTTTCATTCTTGGTGGTCACAAGACACATTAAACTGTAGACCTCTTCCAGAGTAGTCCTGAATCTAAAGATATGATAACCCCAAACATTGTCAGCTCTATATGCCGAGAACTTCACAGCGATTGCTGAATAGATAATTGAGCAGGTGAATAAATTAAAGAAATAGAAATGTGTATGATAAGAATTATTGCATGTATAACCAACTTACAGGCATTGTCGGGAAAGCTCACTTGGAATACCTTTCTATTATCCCTCTGTAGGGAATATAAACTCGGTTCCTCAGTTTAAAGTGGAATTTAAATAAGGCAGCATATGTTTTCTTGTTCCATCAAAAGCAGTAACTTACAGAAATGAATGGGACAATGAGGGAATATGTTTAGATTGTCACACTAATGATGCCTCTTATATCAGTGTTTTCTCTCTTGCTGAAGGTACCAGAGAATATTTTGAAGAAAGCGAAGATTTAATCCTCTCAATTGTTGGTTTCAAAGGGCTTAAAATACCATTTCCATACTCCACTGCTAAACTACTTTGTACATCTCACTATTGAATTTTTAAGGCCCTGTTAGAACCTGTCTATTTAGCATCTGTATTCTCATCATGAAATATCTAATTCTGTGTATTTACCCCTCAGTATGTACTGTGCTTGTATTAGTACCACAATAAATCCTTTCAAGGCTAAAAGATATGCTTCTTTTACTGCCATTCAGGAATACATTACTCAATTAAGTTTTTTATCCTTTGTATACCCTCTATGAGTTTAAAACCATAAGTGAAATTTATAATTAAATGTGTGGAAGTATCTTTAATTTTAATCATTTTAATTATCTTTTTCTTATTCCCTCCTGCCTTTCTTCAATAGCAAAAGATTCATGCATTTTTCTAGACCAGTGGTTTTTAAAATATTAACTATGTTCATTTTCAGGCATGAAGATATCTATCCATACTATGATCTTTTCAGCTTTGCTCTATGGATCATCATAAGATCTGTGGTATGAAAAATACAAACTAAGGACATTTTTTTTTTTAGTTTTATTTTGTTTTTATAACAAAGTTTCAACCATGTATAGTACTTTTGATGTTTCTTATTGTAACGATTTTGTATGGTGATTTTTAGTACCTATATTTATTGGGATGTACACTTAATAATGTATGTAAATGTTGAACCACTATATTGTACACCTGAAACTAATGTAACATTGTATGCCAGCCTTACCTCAATAAAAATTTAAAAGGACTGTAGAAGACCCACAGGAAACCTTTCTTACTTGCCAACTGTTATTAATGTAGTAACTATTATCTCTCCTGGTCACATTGCTGCCATTAAATTGTGCTAGAAGAAGCAGGGCTTTTGATTCTCTTTCTTTCTTGTGTGAGTCAGTCATCTGAGTCTTCTAATCATTTCTGGAACCTTTGGTCAGTCACAATGCTAGGATTGCCATTATTATCAATTTTATTAGCATTCTGTTTAAGTTCCATCCAACGCTAGATACAATTCTATCTATCCCCTTCAAAGAGTAGATAGTTTTACATAGTGCTCTTGTCACAGGTAAAAACACACAAATCAAAAGAATAAAAAGGAAGTCCAGAAAAAGATGTAAAAATACATAAAATTTTTGAAGGTAATGAAGACAGCATTTCAAAGTATTGAAAAAAAGATTTATTAACCATTCAGTAAGTGATACTGAAACAACAAGCTAACTATTACTTAAAAATAAAGTTATAACCATAATTCAAATAAAATACCAAAGGTAATGTTAACTGGATTAAGATTTAAATGTATAGAATAAAACCATAAAATCCAAGAAGAAAATATACTTTCTCTATTACATTGGAGGAAGGATCTCTATGTATGACATTAGCCAAAAGGAAAAACATTAATAAATTTGCTTAAATAAAATTTATCTGTTAATTTTAGAGACACAGAAATACCATGAACTATGAATTAATCACATAAAAAATCAAAAGGGGTCAATATTCTTAGTTCTTAGAGTGCTTTTATAAAATTAATGAATATCTTAGAAAAATAAGCAAAAAAGTCCCAAAGAGGAATATTGTAAAAAAAAAAAAAGCAGAAAATTTAAGAAGTTAAACTATATTAGTATTCAAAGAAATGCAAATAGAAGTATCACCAAGACATCATTTTTATGTATTAAATTAGGAATAGGATATTCATAAGAAAAAACCCTTAATCTCCAATTAAATTTTTGTATGTGTTAGGTAGAGATAAAGGTTTTCTTTTTTTCTTATGAATATCCTTTGCTTCAGTGAGACTTATTGAAAAAAAATCCTTTCTCTTTGAATGGTGTTGATGCCTTTGCCATAAATCAAGTGAATACATACATGCTAATCTACAGTTTGTTTCTTTTGTTCTGTTATTTTGGTATGCTTTATATCTTTATGTCAATATCATAATCTCATAGTTACTAAGGGTCTGTCGTAAGTATTGAAATTTTGTACTTTGTTTTAAAGATTGTCTTGTCTATTCTAAATCCTTAGTACTTCGAAATAGATTTTAAAACCAACTTACCTATTTTAACAAAAATTCCTGTTGTGATTTTGATTTTGATTATTGACCTAAATCAATAAATCTAACTCAATTATGGAAAATCAGTACACTAAATATATTGGATCTTCTAATCTATTAAAATATTCTAATCCTCCATATATTTAAATCATCTCTAATTTCACCGATTTTTTTTCTTTTTTTTAGCTTTTAGTGTGAAAGCTTCTATGATCTTCTTTAGAGTTATTTCTAGTTATTTGATATTTTTTCAACTTTGGAATTAGTATTGTTTTTTAGATTTTAATTTCAATTTCTCTATTTTGTTTACAGAAATTTTATTGATTTTTTTTCTATATTGATCTGATAACTAGAGCTCTTGCTAAGAGCCATATATTTATTACTTTAATATGTTTATAAATTTTTCAAATATTCTTGCTATATAAATATATCATTCTCATTGAAATTAATAACTTCTACCATCTAATGATACCACTTTAAAAAAATGAATAGTCATGCCACAAACTGGAAAGGGATACATAATATATATAGAGAAAGAGAGAGTCAGATATTACATATATGACAAAAGCTTTGTATTTACATTGTATAAATAACTTTTACAAGTCAATAAGAAAAGATAATTTAAAGTGGGCAAAGATTGATTAAGAAATTTATAAAAGGATTACAAAATGGCTAAAAAAACATGTTTTTAAAGTGTTTAATACCATTACTCATCAGAGAAATGTAGATTAAAACCCATCAATACAGCTAAGTTAAAAAGACTGATGATATCAATTGTCCATGAAGATGTGGAACAGCTAAAATTCTTGGATCTTGCTGAAGAGAGTACAAATTGTTTTCTTGGTGGGGGGCGCCCAAACCTTATTCACTTTTTTGTTTGTTTATTTTTATTAACATCTCATGTATTATTTGTTTCAGGGGTACAGGTCAGTCTTACACAATTCACAGCATTTGCCATAGCACATATGCTCCCCAGGTTCTGTTGTTTTATGCAGTTTAGAAAACTTTTACTATCTACCAAAGCCAAATTTAGGCCTACCCTCATGAAAAAGCAATTCCACTCATAGATGAATTTTTTAAAGAATGAGGGCATAGGTCGACCAAATGAGATATACATGACTGCTGACAACAGTCTTATCCATAATATACCAAACTGGGAACAATCTGAATGTCCAAACCTATGCAAAAATATGAATGCCTTGGGGCGCCTGAGTGGCTCAGTGGGTTAAGCCTCTGCCTTCAGCTCAGGTCGTGATCTCAGAGTCCAGAATTGAGCATTGCATCAGGCTCTCTGCTCAGCAGGAGCCTGTTTTCCCCTCTCCATGACTCTCTGCCTACTTGTGATCTCTCTCTCTCTCTGCGCCAAATAAATAAATAAAGTCTTAAAAAAAATATGAGATATGTTTATAGAGTGGAATAAAATATTATAATAAAAAAGGAGAAACTGATGCTACAGAGAAGGATGAATCCCAAAAACACATGTTGAGCAAAACATGGCATACACACGCACACATAAATATTGTGTGATTCCATTTATTTTACATTCAAGAGGATGCAAACAAAACAAAATGACTTTTATAGTTTTAGAAGTCAAAACGGAATTTGCCTCTGACTTGGGAAGGTATTGACTGCAAAGAGGTAAGAAGAATCCTGGTGTGTTGGAGGTTTTCTATGTATTAATTGGGGTCCTGGTTATACAGATGTTTGCATAAAATCCACAAAGCTGCACAGCTAAGATCTTGCAATTTACATTGTATAAATTACACCTCAATTTAGGAAATTGACAATATGGAAATGGGAATCTTATATGATGCTGTTAGAAATGGAATAGTTGTAATCTCTCTGAGAGCAATTTTGAAGATGATACAAAGCTTTATTTTTTTCATACCTTACTCTCTGACCCAAGAAGTCTTGCTTCTACTAACTGCTTCAAAGGAAAGAATCTGACAAATGGCGAAAGTGCATGTATAAGGTGGCTCAAAGTCCCTAAACTGTAACTTCCCTGCAAATTTAACAAAAGGGGCTCATCTTCCCACCTATAAAGGGCCACATACAGCATTTTCTATGATAGTGATGAAAGCAAGAAAACCATAAGTATCTAAGGCTTGTGGACTGGACTGAATAATTAATGTTCTAACCACAAAATGGACTACCAGGCAGGCATTTAAGATTACCATAGAGATAAAATTTTAAAAAACTAATATTTTTTGAAGAGCTTTCTAAGTGTCATGCAATTATACTATGTTTTCAATATGGATTATTGCAATTGCTGGGTGGGGATGGTTAAAATCTTTTTTTTTTTTTTTTAACAGATGCAAAAATAGAGGCTTAGTAACTTGCTTGGCAATACTCAGTGAGTGTCAGTTAACATTTGAACCTAGATTTGTCTGAATTCAGAGGTGAAGGTTTGACTTGGTTTGATACAGTTTGGGCATGGCATGATGCTCACAGTCTATTGTTAAATGAAGAAGTGAGTAGCCAAACTGCATGAATCATAGCATGATTTCATATAAATACAAATGCAAACACATACACACCCACGTGTTTGTCAAATTAAACCCTGTGATAAAGCCCCTGTGATTGGCAGTTGAGCACCAGATCTTTTGCTCTCCTGTTCAGATATATAGCTGTGCAGGTTCACCCTAGTCTTTTTGTTAATCTCACAAGAAAAATCTATCCATATTTTATATATTGCTAATTTTACACCACATTTATATGACAAAGTTTTACTGTGTATATATCACATACAGATAAATCTATTTGGTAAAGCAGATGCCAAGCTGCTGACTCTGCTTCTTTTTTGGTGTTGAGATTATGGACGATTTCAAAGTGTATATATGTTTTGTTGATCTGAATTTTCTATCTTGTCTAAACTGGATGTACAAAATTGATGCAGTTAGCAACAGCAGTGACAAAAAGCCTCACAGGAGAGGTGATTATTGTGTTTTAATAAAAGAGTAGCCTGTTTTTCAGCTGATGCCCTAACCTCACCTAACTGAATGACGTCTGGCTTTACACTTAACAATAAACACTAAAGTTTATGGGGTGTGTAATTTGTGCCAAGTGCCTAATAAATGTCTCTTATGAATGTATTAGCCCAGTTAATCTGCACGACATCCACATGAAGTAAGTTCTATTATTATCCCTAGTTTGTGTATGAGAAAACTGGAGCACAGAAAGGTTAAATAAATTGCCCCAAACTACACAGTATGATTCCAGCTCAAACTGTCTAACTCCAGGGACTCTCCCTAAACTACGTGCCTTGCCGACTTAACACAAGCGGCTCATCTCCTCAACTATAAAAATGCAGGCCCATCTATACATTTTATTACACTCTGATCTTTAATGCAAGGTTTGCCAAAAGTTGATGTTTTGTATAATCAGTCAATCAATGCTTTCATTCAGGGCCTACTATGTGCCAAACACAGTAGTATCTTTTATTTCCTTTGTTTTTCTCAATTCCAATTCATAAACCATTTACACTGAATGGTACATTTGCCTTGGACCCAAGATTGAGGGCCTATTAATCTGTTCATATGCAGGGCTTGAACCCAAAGCATCTTGATCATTTAACAAATTCTAACTTGAAAAGAGGGGATGGCAGTTAATTTTGAGCCTCTGTTACCACATATTCTAATTTTTAAGTCAGTGCTTTATTATAATTTTCTTTAGTTACTAGCTTGTTTCAGAATAGGAGTCAAGCATAAAATCACACAAAGCTTTTGTTTTGCAAAGCTCTTTCACAAATCACCCTGGTTTCATGCCCTAATTAATCAGTGTTCATGGGGGAATGAGAGGTTATTTGCTTTTCAGCTTCTGCAGATATACTAATAGCATAGCAGGAGAATTCTGAAATAACATGGGTAATTTTTCATATTTGAAGCAGTTTCCCATGGATTCTTATATAATTATCTAGAAAATGCAAACCATTGTTTCTACTGGAGTTTTATCTCATGCTGACAGGAACTCCCAAGACCAGAAACATCTACCCATTACTAGGTCTTTTGAGCATACTGTGATTCCAATATGTTAAATTGAACATATCATTATATTTAGAAATCCCTACCATAGTCTCTGACCCTTATAGCCACAGAAGAGTATAAGCATTTGTTTTTCTCAATTCAATCATTTTTCAAAACATGTAAAAAAGCATTTCTCACTGACTGAAATAAAAATAGTGTACGTTTTTCCAGTTTAGCAGAAGAGGTTAACAAGATACTTGGATCCAATAAGGTTTAGCTAATGACTGCGTCTAAAGAGAAATATTACGTGATTTCTTCTTATGTTATCATTAGCCCCGTAAAATTGGCTTATAGAGCAGAATCTCCAATCAAAATTTTACAATGTCACTCCCAGTGCATTGCACACTGGGGCTTTATGCTTAAAGGATATTTTCACACTTTCATTCATTATCCAAAACTTGAAGAAGGAGGAGGAGGAGTGTTTGTAGGCTGTGGGGATCGTGACCGTATTAGGATTGAGGCTGTTTTCTCTACTAGAAAGCAATTTGGGTTGCAACAAGTTCCTTGGGTCAAGCAGCTGCTATGGATGCGAAATGGCTTTAGAACAGAAAATCAAGTCCAAACATGATAAAGTAAATATGATCCATAGATTTTCATATCTTAGGATTCTGGCTTTTGCTTCTGGTTTTTGAGAACAATTCTGGTCATAAATGTAAAATTATTTCCATAATTACAGATCAAACCAGTTACTACCTTGTCAGGCTAAAGGTCATGTCTAGCATAAGCAAGTAGCTTGGATGCCGCTCTGCTGTTAATACCTGTTCACTCCAGGGCTGCCGCCCTATTCCCAGGGCTGATTGCCCTCTGTCCTGTGGCTTCAAGTAATGTAAATTGTATCTTGTCCCTGGGTAATCGAGATCAGTGTTGTCTTGTCTGTCCACTCCCTGCCGATGCCCTCTCTGTGCTGCGATAATGGTTTTGGTAGGCAATCAAGGAGGATGCCTTCTTGACTCATCTCTCATAATAGATTGTCCTCCTCAGGCAAAATTGAATAACCCCCGACATGGCCTGGAGGCAAGCAATGAGAATTCAATAAGTCTGCAGGGTCAATGTCCTGTCATTTTTGGCAAGCAAGTAATTATTCTGCACTAACATTCGGTAATAGGAGGAGGAAAGTGCCGTGGACACCTTCATCCCGATGCCCAGAAAAGTCACCTTAACAGGATTTTTCCTCTAATCAGCAATAATTCCTTCTCCTCTTCTGATGTGATTTGGTCCACTTTTTCATGTGAGTTGCATGTGCGGATTTTCTAGACTTTCTTTCTTTCTTTTTTTCTTCAAACCTGCAGTGTCTGTGGGAAAGTTTAACAACTTCACTGCCTGTTGTTTAATATTTTCCACTTTTATGGGTTGCAGTTGTTCTGTCTATTTGCTTTTACTGATTTGTGAAAGATTTATTATAAACCAAATACAGCTGTTCATCTCTTTCATAAAGTCAAACTATTTTGGCAAACCTGTTTTCCACTATGAAAATACATAGAAAATCATTTCCCTTACCATCTTTCCTACCCTAAGCATTCAGTTATGCTTAGTAGCTCAGGGTAGGTGCCAAAGCGGTTGTGGACTCACTTAAGGGAAAAAGAATGCATCTGCTTCAAAAATAAACAGGCAGCAGAGAAGAAATGACTTTTTTTTTTTTCCTTGGGCCTTCTGGTGGGATTCAATGTTATTGTGTACAGATCCCAAGAGGAAAGAATTTTAATATCCCCCAAAAAGGGCATCTGTAAATTCAAGCCACTTGAGTGTTCTGCCTTTGCATTTACATTTTATGAATCGTACACATTTTATTTAACTATGTAACCTTTACCGAAAACTAATATTATGATTAACCTTTTAATATTCTTAAGATATTACTGCCAGGTACCATCACTCCATTGCCCACATATACACATAGAGAAATATTCTTATGTATATATTTAAAGAGAACACATTCACTTCAATTAATCAGCTCCCACTGTGCAGATTTAGATCCCTGACTTATGACATTCATTCAAGGAAATGATGAATTACCAGTTTTAAAGAAGACAAATTTTAGCACCGTTTTAGCTACTTCTATTGCCACTTTCTTTTTAAAAGCTATCTTTTTAAATGGGAAAAAAAAACAAACAATTAGAAAGCAAAAGTGATTTCTCAACCCAATCTAGGTTGCTTTTCTCTCCATCTCTCTCTGAGCAGAAACTATTGCTTTATTCATTGAAAGGGACCTTTATCTTCTCTCTCCTGAGATCAGTCCACAGCCAGTAATGAAGAGGCTCGTACAAGAGCCGAATAAGCACTTTCCATGACTGATTGACGATTGATTATTGCCAGGATGTTTCCCCACGGTCACTCATCACGATGCTTTTTTGACAACCAAGCTCTATTCTCGACATGAAAAAGGTGTTTTGATCTGCGTCAATTTGGCTTGTTAACTGTGACAAAACTCAAACTGATACTGATCATGTTCAGTTGTCGATGTTGATTTGGATCCTGGATGGAGAAAAGGTTCTTAATAGTCTGTACTCTATTCTTTACTTAGAATGTTATAATACCGGGATTTTAATGACTACTCCTCTTGAAATGCTTTTTATTATCCTTGTGTGTTTAGCATTTTGTTCACTGTAATAAGCCTTTGACACAATTTTATCTTGTCATTGTTCCTTTCAGTGTATTTTTAATTCTGCTTCTGGATTTCTGGCCATCTTTTCTATAACCATAATCAATCTTTTCACCATTAACATTGGAAAATAGGGATACTTTTCATGCACCCTACTGAAAAATCAGATTTGTTTGGAATTATTATTTTGCACTGAGCAAGAGTATGTATATTACAGAAGTGATCCATAGGAAGGAGACTAAATTGTAGAGAGGATATCAAGGAGAAGAATAGGGCAATCCCTGTTTTCTTCCCTCTCCTCACCCCCGGAAGTACTTGGGTTGAAAGAATGAAATAGATTCTTGGCAATTAATTACTTTTGAGAAATTTTAAAACCAAGATTTCTTTTAAACTAACATATTATAAACAATAGTCAAACTACTATGACATAATATTTGCCATTAGGAAGCTCTAAATGACCTGTATTTTAATATATTTAACTTTGTTGTTTTTGTTTTGTTTTGTACTGAGAAGTTACAGCTAAGACTTCATAAAAATTTTATTTTCAAATCAAATTCTGTTTCAAACTGAAAATTGAAGTAATAACCCTTCTTCTTCTATCTCCTTCTTCCCTTTCCTCCTAGAGTTTTTAAAACCTGTATTTACCCACACATCAAAGAGAAAGGATAAAAATTTCAGTGAGCACTTTTATCGTGTTTCTTGATGCAGTTCTTGAAAATGGCCATGAGATTTTAGTGGCTCTTATTAAAGTCAGAATTAAATTTTAGTGACTTTTACTAAAGTCAGTGAGAACTATGGCATATTGCTGTGGGGCATGCATCACTAATTTTCCTGACCCTTCTGTATAACTGTTACATTTAATTTCTTAACTCAAATGATTAAGCATTGTGTTGCATTTGTTAAACTTTATTTAATATATTTTGCTTTAGTTTGTCAAACTGGGGCTACCGCATGAATTGTTATTTAATCCAAAAAAATCCAATTGCTATTTTAATCTAAATGATTATTCTTTCTGATGTCTTGACTGCTTTATCCTTGAGTTTATGGGGTGTTAAAATTTGTAAATTAAAACTAGTATCTAAATATCTCTCTACCATTCAAGAAAAAAAAAAAAACAAACCTGGATGAAAGTAGATTTTTCTCTAGTGTCTGAGAAGTTGCCTAATTAAGAAGTCTCCTCACTCTTACCTTTTTACAAGTGCTGTGCTCTGGGTCAGTAAAACCTGTGAGCTGAATGTTGTTCTGATCTCATCACTGGGGTGAGTATCAGGAAGTGACTACATACTACTATTTCCAGGTTTTGAGATGATTTGTCCCTCTCATAAGTTTCTGCCTGACTTGTCTTTTCTTGGTATGCTTCTCCCGGTGCCTACGGTGAAGTGGGATGTGTGTCCCACGCTGGCAGGGATCTTGGCTGCCTGCTGGCGAAGGAGGCTGCCAGCCAGGCTCCAGCCCCACCACCCATCTTTGTCTCCAATGTCTCTGTGAACTGCAAGGAAAAAGAAAAAGCCAGGAAGACTTGATATGGAGAAAGAGGAGACAGAGGATATGGAAGTGTAAGAAAATAACTCATACTTTCGGTTTCCTCAGTCTGCTTTGTTCTTCCTCAAAAATACTTTTCAATAAGCATGCCAACTAGACAGTGAGGTACATTGTGGTCATGCCAGGATGTTTCTGAGTCTTTCCTTCTCTTGAACGTCTACCTGTTTGTTTTGGGGTTTTTTTGTTTGATTGTTTTTTTACATCAGTTCATCTCAATCTTCAAGCTTATTTTATAGAAAGGCTCAAAAAAGTATGGCAGAGCTGTTCACGAGAAACAACACTACAGAGGCAAGGAAGGTCCAGAAATCTCAAAGGCCCATTAGGACACTCTGGCAGAGATGCTACCCTTGATCTTAGCCAAAAGGCTGAGAAGTGATGGATGCCGTCACTATACAGTGGAAAAATGAAAGAAAGATTGGAACTCTGAATTGGAACCAGATGATCCCTTGGGATCAAATCCTGCTCTGTCACTTATTTTCTGTGTTTTCATATAACATTCCTGTGTCTCAATGTACTCATCAGTAAAATGGGGCTATATAGATGTCTCCATAAGATGGGGATATGTCACCTTGTAAAACTGTTGTATTAACTAAGTTAAAATAATTGACACCTTTAGAATGGTGTCAGCTGCCTAAATTATAATGTCTTACATATATTGTTACTTATGTAGAAGTAGACATCTTACAAAGTGCTTTCTCAAATATTGTCATTTTAATCTTACAAGTCAATAATCCTATTTAAGATGAAGGAACTATGAAAGTAAGTGATGACCAAAGGCACACTATGAACAAATCCTGAAAGACTTGATCCAGGTCTTTTTTTTGTTTTGTTTTGATTGTTTGTTTGTTTGTTTGTTTTCCCTCTTGAACAATCTTTGTCTGTCTTTGAAGACTGATTATCATTTGTCATGATGGCATGAAATGTGAAAGAAACGAAAAACTATATTTAGAGTGGAGGATACTAAAGAAGGAGAAAGAATGTATAAATGTAACACACAGTAGGTGTTGATAAAAGAAAATTGTGAGCTCTACAGTTTCAGAATATACTCATTTATTCTTTCATTCTTCAAGGAAACACTTATTAAACACTCATTATTGTTAGGCATTATAGGTACAACAGATAATATACTGTAAATTGAATTCAAGGATTTCAGTGCAGGAGAGATACCAGTAAAATAATTATTGCAGCATAACATAGTAGAAGTATACATGAACATTATAAAAGCACAAAGTAGGAGCACTTGACTCAGACTGGAGGATGTGAAAGAATCTGGGAAAATCATCTAGAGGATTTGGAGCAAAGGAACTAATAATCTAATGTATAGTTTTAAAAGATGGTTACGATTTTGTATTAAAACTGTGTCACAGTGAGCAAGACTGGAAGCAGAGAGAACAAGTTGGAAGCTATTGTAATAGTTCAGATAAGATATGAAATGATGGCTGGTAGAAAATGGAATTTTATTTCCCAAGATGTGGAAGCTTGACTTTGTTTATACCTGGGAGAGATGATCTAATAGAGAAAGAAGGATTGGTTTAAAATGCAACTGAGAGAAAGAGATGAAGGAAAGATCAATAATAAGGGAGCAAGAATCTTCTCAAGTGTACAAATTACAAATTTAGTCATGGAAACAAGTTCTCTGAAAAGAGAGGGAAGGAAAAGGTGAATGAAACCACTGAGAAAACAGAAAAAAATATGATCTCATCAAACCTATGTTTTGCTAACTCATAAAACCTAAACATGGAGGTCAAGTCTTGAACTCATGACGGCCAATCACGATATTGCATTTGCAAACATTAAGGTTCATACATGAGAAAACAGCTCTTTTGTAATGTTTGGATAGTGGTACCAGGCAACTTTGGCAAACAGTGCCTCACAGCAGCCAAAACCACTGGGATGACTAACACTGACATGGAGTGGCCTAAAATGGAAATGTCATAGAGCAAAGGCTGCCAGATACTCAAAAGGACAAAAACAAACAAACAGAAACAGCATTTGAAGTCTGATAAAGTATAGTGATACCCATTACATGTGTGTATAATATATGTGAAAGACATACAAGCAACTAGCCAAAATATGGCTCTAACTGGGGAGACGGCCAGAAAATATATGAGTTTACTATGGCTACTCTATCATTAAGGCAGTGTACGTGGGAGAAAGAAATAATTGTATGATAATAAAAATTTTTGATTGGTTGAGATGTTTCTCTTATTTTCAAGGAAAAAAAATTAAGTGTTTTTGCTCCAAGTTTTATTCATTTATTCATTTTTATGCTCACCCTGACTTAAAATCTAGATTTTTATTGGTCTGGTTTTTATTAATGCCCTATCTATCTATCTATCTATCCATCTATCATCTCTTTCCTTGAGAAAAAAAAAATCTATATGTTCTGAGGAATATAAAATTGGAGAATATTTTATTTAGCAAAAAAAAAAAGTCAGAACTTTAGGAGCAACAAAATAAGTCATTTATGGGCATAATTTGAGAGAGTTTTGAGTAGAATTACCAGCACTGAGAGATGAAAATTTGATTGCTTATAGATTATCAATGTATGACTGACCGGAATTCTTCACCACAAAATTCACTCAGGGATTTTCCCCTGTTTTCTTCTCACTAAGCTTTGGAAGCTAGTCTTATCACTGCTTCATTTTTTGACCAACAGGCATTGATTGACTTTTGTTAATGTTGCTTTGAATATAAAGCACTTAGCATTCTTCGTTTGGTTCTCAGGGTCAGCTTTATATAGAAGGTAGTGGGATCAGGCCCTCTCTAGATATCTTCATCCTTTCTCTGTGGAGTAAACCTTGCTTGCTGGATGGTGTAAGAGTTAAGAGCCAGAAAGAGCCAGAGACTAAGCTAGGCTATATTTTCTATCACATCATTTCTGGTTCTCTGTGCAATATTAGAGTTTTTTATACTCTATAAAGGGACATGTACGACTAATGTTTTGAATGCCGAGAAGAGTATAAGGTGGCCATATCATTTTCTTGCTTGTTTGGTATAAGTTTCAATAACAGATTCCTGGGTAGATAACTAACAGAAAGGACATTTTCCTATTTCCTGCTAAAAAAGGACAGTCTAACTCTGTATATCTAACTTTAATTTCTGTGAAGAAGAAGTACAGTTTACTATGGGAAGATAGAATCAATATTGTTGAAAAAATATACATTTATTTTTGCATATCTGGCAAAGGTAATAAGTGTACATATGGCTAATTAAGATTCTTCATTCCATGGTAGAATGAATACCTCTGAACATATTAGATTAAAACAACAGAAACAAAGTTATTTTAAAAATAACATCTTTCTTTATGTAGACAACATATTGTTATAGTTCAAGCAATGTGCCAGATCTACAGTGCCTCTCCTTTAAGACTTCTCATTTATATTTTCAACAAAGAAAGGTAGGAAGCTGACTTCTTCAAATGAACTGTGTAAGAAAGGGAGGAAGAAAGAATTGTAGAGGCAACAATACATTCCAGTGTCTAGAGCTGTATTCCCCCTTGTACATACATTGTAATTATATACTGACCTTTGAGATCAGTGGCTGGTTACTTATGGGATAATATGATTAAAGTATACGTAACAAGTATGTTGAATTATTTTCAGTGCAATTCTACTGGAGGAGATCTGTGTAATTGTTAATTCCATTTCATTCTAGAGGCATCTGAGATAACATCCCTTGGGTCCAAGCTTATAAACTAGAGTAAGGCTCTATCCACACAGAGGCCACTTTGAATTTTGTTGGTTTTACTTTCCCAATGACTGGTTTGCATGAAGAAAGAAACTTGTGGCTAGTTAGAAAATGCAAAGGAAACGCATGCACATTACAAGGGATAATTTGTGGCTTACACATAATTCTTTTTTTTTTTTTTTTTTTTAAAGATTTTATTTATTTATTTGACAGACAGAGATCACAAGTAGGCAGAGAAGCAGGCAGAGAGAGATGAGGAAGCAGGCTACCCGCCGAGCAGAGAGCCCGATGCGGGGCTCGATCCCATGACCCTGGGATCATGACCTGAGCCGAAGGCAGAGGCTTTAACCCACTGAGCCACCCAGGCGCCCCGGCTTACACATAATTCTTAAATAAAATGTTATTTATTCTCATGTTTGCCTCCCCAAAACACAAATATTAGAGCACATGAATCACTTTTTATTTAGTATGACTTACCTTGCTATTTGTATTTTGAAAGTTGATGGGGACCACTCTAAATGCCTTGAAAGTATTTCTAGAAGGCCAAAATTCTGTGGCTGATGATCCTTTGAAAGAGCATAGACCTTCATCTGATGATAGAGATAGAGAACACTGACTTGAAGGGGGAACTGTTGATGATGATAGCTTGAATTTCAGGGGCATACCTCAGAAGGGATTGGAAGACTGCTGGGGTCCAGAAAAAAATATTTGCCTCAGAGGTGGTGGTATAAAGGCAAGAAAAATAATGCTGAAGATATGGACAACAGGGATCGAAGCAGTAGCTGCCCTGTTGTCAGGCGTTGGTACCATGACAAGGAGAGATAACAAGCAGAAGAGCTGCTTATGGTATTACACAAAGCCCAATGATTCACCCCAGCTAAGTTATATTCTTATTTCCCAATGATATAAGAATGTGTAAACTTTGAGACAATAAGATGAAGTTGACTTTTATATACCTGAAGCATACTATTAATAATGACATGATGATGAGTATATTTACTATTGATGACTTAGGTTTCATCCATCACTCAGTTATTTTCACAGATTGCCAATATGAGTTGAAAATACAATGCATTTTCATTTTCCTCCATGTCTAGCACTGACTTAAAATTGCTGTCAAGTAGCTATAAAATTTTTTGTCTTTAGCTTTCTCCAATAATTTGATCACCATGATGTTCTGGAAGCCTGTTCCCCTTGTTTTCAGTTCTTTCTTCTGAAATTGTTTGGGCAAGTGTCAGTGATCTACTAAAAAGCCTCCTCGGTAAAGAAACTGGCCTTTTCCAAAGTTTCAGACATTTTCTTAAATAAAGGAACCATAGAGCTCTAAGGGGATAGTCTGATGCTCTTAGATCAAACAACATAAAGAATTTGCTTTTACACTCATTTTCAAATACGTTAGGAGCAATGTAGGATGTTGTTTAAAGTGAGTACTCTGTTGGCTGACTGGTTTGGTTCCTGACTCTGACATATACAAGCTATGCAGTCTTTGCAATGGCTTTCCTTATCAAAGTTCAATTTCCTCATCTGTAACATGGTAATATTAGTGCCTACCCCAACAAGTTGAAGGATTCCATCAAATAATCAACAAAACACACTTTGGTTAACATCTAGCTGTTGTTGTCAAAGATCACATTTACTAAGTTCGAGGAAAGCAGACTTTTTGTTTGGTTCATTACTGGATCCTCAGCACCTAGAACAGTGATTGGTACACAGCAGGCAGCTGATATTCACTTGCCAAGTGAATAGATAAATTTGATAAGGCAATGAACTACATTTGCTGATTTTAGAGTATTGGAGCTGGATAAGACTGTCCATATTATTAGGCTCCAGTCTCTCACAGAGTTTAAGATTAATCCCTTGATCCCCACTGATGAGAAAGATTGTTAATGTGGGGCCAATTCAAGGAAATGACTCCGCCAAGAACTAGGAACAGGAATTTTTAGTGTGACGATAAGATGGGCAAAAGCTTTTCTTCCTGTGTTGAGTGTTCTTCTAGTATCATTTTATCTTCTAATTATCTTTTGAGAATTTATTTTTCTAAAGCATTTCTGGAAGCCTTCCTTAGTATTGTTTTTCTCTTTCTAAAATTATCTTCCATATAGCAAGGGCAAGAAAAGGGATCATGGATTTGCACTAAAGAGAGTATATAGGATCATCCCTCTTGTTCACTTCACGGTATCTGTTAGAATATGTATGCTACCCCCACCTCATTATGAAAGAACATTTGCTTCAAGAAATAAATGCAGGTTATTTAAGCTGTCAATGCAATAATAGACTTTGATAGGTAATGCAGCTTTTTCCGTGTACTGTAAGCTATCTTCACGCTGACTAACATTTATCTTACTGAGTCTCCCATATATAAACCAAGGAGCTAACACTATAGTGGAAACTTGAAGAAACCTGAAATCTCTGGCCTCGAGAAGCTTACAGTTTGTGGCAATTAGTCTTTAAGATCTGATGGGAAATTGAATTGCTTTACCTAGAAGCTTCCAAAGCTAAAGAAACCAACCACCTCAGATTTGTCCTTAACAGAATTCTCTGTTGTTGGTGACGTACATGATTGTCCTAAGGTTGGTTGATATATTTCAGAAGCTGAGAGGAATCCTTAAGGGTTCTTAACTGAAGGTGCATAATGGTCACAGCCCTTCAAATAAGCTGCTACAAAAGTTATGCTGTTTTTTGAATAAGTTGTTGTGCTCATAGAAACTATTACAGCTTTTTAATGTGAACTGATTATGTTGTTTGATGTTGTTTCTATCCTCTGTAATCATATTCAAACACAATATGCACCCAATAGTCATTCTTTTCTTCAACCAATACATAATTATTCAGTACCAACCTATTAGTTGCCAGGAACTATATCAAAGCAGGGTATATTGTCAAGAAAGATATCAAAGACTCTGCCCTCATGGAACTATAAGGCAGAAATAGTAGACATTAACTTAAAATTACATAATTAATATACTAAAATGCTGATAAGCACTGTTAAAGAGCTGTAGAATTCTATAAGATTAATTTGGTTAAATCATACTTTAAATTTTTTCTTGTAATCCACTTTGTGGATGTACACTTGAGTTATGATTAATATGAAAATAAAATAATTTTTACTCTGGCCAAGTAAAATAATTTTAATAGTCTGCTAAATACAGTGTCTTCCTTGCTTTTACTGCATACGATATTGCTAACATAATTGGCGAAGAATCTCAGCTGAGTGGATAGTGATCCCAAACTGCTAGTTGAGACAGACCTTTAAAAAATAAGGTTTGGGAGAAGAGCTAGTTGAGACAGACCTTTAAAAAATAAGGTTTGGGAGAAGAGCCCAGTGGATTTGGCTATGTAAACACATATAAGGGTTGAAAGAGCCACATCAAATAGACTCTGAGGCCTCCAAGCCGCTGAAGACTTCACCAAGTCAGTGGTGGGTCAAATGGAAGGATTTGCATTTACATTACTCCTGTGTTGGGTCTGATGTCACCTCTCGATCTGCAGTCCCTCTCTCTCTGTCTCTATCTCTGTCTCTCTCTGTCTTTCCTACTTCACTCCTTCCCTCTCTCCTGCTGCAATATTGTTTTTTAAAAAGGAAGGAAAAAAAAGTAGTCATTGACAGTTCTAAAAAACACACTTCTAATGGCTAACATAAAACACATGCTAACTTTTCATCTGAACTCTCAACTGTGGAAGTACTGTTACCCTGAAGGACAGGAGGGGCAGGGTCTTCTCCTCCTTGTCTTCAGGCCATGAATCGGGCCATGGCTCACAAATCACCATGGTTTAGGCCATGGCCTTCAGGCCATGGTTCACAAATCACCATCCCTGAGTCAGGGCCTGGCCAGACCCTGCAGATACTAGTGGGGAGAAACCAGATTCCATCTGACAGACTCAAAACAAGCAAACTCTCTTTTGTGCTTTTTTCTGAGTCAAGCTTCTTTTGGACAATGCACTTGGGACAGAAATGATAAGGAAATGATAGGTGGATACATACATGCATAGACAGATACACAGAGAGATAGGAAAGACTCAAAAGGGAAATCTTTCCTTCTCCCTTCTGTTAAAGGTATATAGATTATGCTGAGTCACCTCTTGGTCTGTGTCCTGACCTATGGCACAGCTATATTGCTGAAGGAGATAGAGGTTGAAAATTTGTAGTGAGAATTTTGACTGTCATTCATTCGCTCTTCCAAATAAAGAAGGTTAAATTTTAGAGTCAAGTGTGCATGCATTTAAACCTGTAAAAGTTTCACCTTTTTCTGGGTACCTGGGTTGGCTCAGTCCTTAAGTGTCTGCCTTCAGCTCAGGTCATGATCCCAGGGTCCTGGGATCAAGCCCTGCATCAGGTTCCTTGCTCAGTGGGGAGTCTGCTTCTCCCCCTCACCCTGCTTCTGTTCCCTTTCTCGCTGTGTCCTCTGTCAAAAAAAATAAAATAAAATCTTAAAAAAAGAAGTTTTACCTTTTTTCGTCTTTAAAATAATGATCATACTATTTGCTCTGATACTGACTCTTTGTTCTATGTATATATATATACACATATGTCTATATATGAATATGTATATATATATAAATAACTATGTGTATATATATAACTGCCTATATGTATAACTATATATATATTATATATATATAACTTCCTATATGTGTATATATATATACACACACACAACTATATGTATGTGTGTATATATATACATATATATATGTATATATATATAACTGCCATATGTTGAGCAAAATTCAAACTGATGGAAAGAAAGCAGTGAACAGACTAACTTCTGTTATTATTGGAACAAAAGAAATGTGTCCTTTTCTATAAAGGATTTGCAATAGATACTTTTCTTTACTCTCAGCTACAGTTTTATATCATGATAATAAAACTATATGTACAGTATATAACTGGGAACTTTTATCACTAGATAGCCCATAAATAATGATATTTTTAAGGAAACCTTTAAAATACTGATTTAAGGTTTTATTCTTTTTTTTTTTTTTAATAATTATTTTTTTTTTTTTTAAGATTTTATTTATTTATTTTGACAGAGAGAAATCACAAGTAGATGGAGAGGCAGGCAGAGAGAAAGAGAGGGAAGCAGGCTCTCCGCTGAGCAGAGAGCCCCATGCGGGACTCGATCCCAGGACTCTGAGATCATGACCTGAGCCGAAGGCAGCGGCTTAACCCACTGAGCCACCCAGGCGCCCCTAAGGTTTTATTCTTATCAGATGATACTCTATCTTTTAATTAAAAAGCTTTTATTCAATTGTCTATATCCTACTGTTGAAGTACTTTATTTTCAAGATTCATCTAAATGTTTAGCCTTTTCTCTTATTACTCCAGAATGTGAATCTTTGACCCTACCCCACTGTCCATTCTCAGTTCATTTCCAAACTGTGCATACATCCACACTGTTGCTTCAGTAAGAATATCTTTCTCATACTCAGTCTATTTGAACGCTACCCATGCATCAAGATCTTATGCAAGTCCTGCATCTGTCATGATATTTTCCCCAACTGGTCTAGTGTGTTTTGAATTTCTTTTTCTTTCATTGGTTATAGCTATAATTACCATATTTCCTGAACCATACCTATGTTATATATGGATCTGTTTTCAAATTATACACAGCTGTGAATTGTTATATATTTTCCCAGTGTGCTTCTTCTGTCTACTTGGTTAGATTGTATAAGTTCCAGATAGGCACTTAATACTAACTGGGTAGATGATTCAATCAAGCAATCAAACAAACTGCATTTTGACTATCCCCCTGTGCAAATGGTTTATATGTCATTAACTTATTTTGGCAATTAATGTGATGGAACAGCTATGGGTATGGGAAGGTAATTTCTGGCTCTCTTTAAATCCCAGCACAGGGGCACCTGGGTGGCTCATTTGTTAAGCATCCACCTTTAGCTCAGGGTCCTGGGATCAAACCCTATATTGGGCTCCCTGCTAAGCCAGAGGCTTGTTTCTCTCTCTCCCACTTCCCCTGCTTCTGTTCCCTCTCTCACTGTCTCTTTCTCAAATAAGTAAATAAAATTTTAAATATTTTTAATAAATACATAAATCACAGCACATACCAATGTATATATGACTTGATCCAGGAATTGGGTCTTATGGCGGTGGGTACTAGAAAAGCAACCATTTGGATGTATCAGGAAGAATAAAAAAAATGTTTCTGTAAGGATTTCTTCCATGTTCTCCTTTTGGTGAATCATGGAGAGATGAAAACTCATGGATACAGAAATAAATAAAACTACTAAACACAGTCCACAAATGGGATTTTGGCAACCATTCAGAATTACTGTTTTCTTAAGAACCAAAATCACGGGTGCCTGGGTGGCTCAGTGGGTTAAGCAGCTGCCTTTGGCTCAGGTCATGATCTCAAGGTCCTGGGATCGAGTCCCGCATCGGCTCTCTGCTCAGCAGGGAGCCTGCTTCGTCCTCTCTCTCTCTGCCTGCCTCTCTGCCTACTTGTGATCTCTCTCTGTCAAATAAATAAATAAAATCTTTAAAAAAAAAAAGAACCAAAATCACTTGTTATATCACATTCTAAAAAAATAAATGGCTTTTCATGAGTAATATAATTATTGAAAGCAATAGTATAAATAAAATCCTCCCAACCTATTTTTTTAAATTTATTTATTTGACAGAGATCACAAGTAGGCAGGGAGGCAGGCAGAGAGAGATGAGGAAGCAGGGCTCAATGAGATGCAGGGCTCAATCCCAGGACCCCAGAATCATGACCTGAGCCGAAGGCAGAGGCTTTAACCCACTGAGCCACCCAGGCACCCCCTCCCAACCTATTTTGATGAATAATAATAATAAAAGAGGAATGGCAATTACTAGGTGAAAGATGGATTAGCAAACTTTTTGTCTCCTTTCCTGCTATCTCTGTTCAGCTACCTCCTTATGTCTCTTCCGGATTTAGTACTAACCTATTTTCTGAATGAAATCAATGTAACTAGCAAAGTGTAAAACGTTGGGCCATTATTGTGATGATCTTTGTTCTGCCATTGCTGACATCCAAATTTACTGATATTGATATAATAAGCCATTTTGTGTTTTCATTTGTATAAACCAAATGTGTGGCTTAGCTTATTGATTTTGCAATCAAGATATAGTTTACTGAAGTGTTTATAAAGTGAACTTGTAAACACACATTCTTTACTCATTCATTAATCCAATAGGCATCCCTTATGTAGCCTGCCCTTTGCTAAGGTCTATAGACAATTTAATCTGGAGGGAGTGATACATGTGAACATGGCATAGAAGTGGAGATTGGCTATTGAGGCAATTTACTTGCAAAGTTAGAAGATTATGTGAAAGAAGAGAAAAAGGAAAATAAACTAAAAATATGGTGATTTTTTTTTAATAAGGAGGGAATAAACAGTGGAAATCTGCGATTAAAAAAGATACTGGAGAAAAAATATACAAATTTAAGGATTAAGAAGCAGATTTAAAAAAAAATCCTTCACATGATTTCACATACAATAGGTAATTTAATCCTCAAATAATTTTTTTTATAAATTAGTATTATCCTCATTTTACAAATTAGAGTATTCAGTTCCAGTTAAGGTTAAAGTAATTCCCCAAGTCATATGCTTAACCGTTCACTAGAAGCAGGGCTACATCTCGGTTTTGTCTGTCTGTTATTTATTCCAAGTCCTCAGGGATGATGCCAAGGGCACAGGTGAAGAGAGTAGTTTTAAGATTTATTTATTTACTTAAGAGTTTGTGAGAGAAGAGAGAGCCTGTGTGAGAGAGAGAGAGACAGAGCTCCTGAGTGGGAGGAGCAGGAGAATTTCCAGCCGATTCCCTGTTGAGCACCGAGCCCACCTCATGGCTTGATTCCATCGACCCTGAGATCATGACCAGAGCAGAAAGCAAGAGTTGGATGCTTATCCAACTGTGCCACCAGTCTCCTGAAGAATAGTTTTTAATAGGAAAAGCCATCTCTTTTTCTAAGGGAGGTTGGGAAGACATTTTCTGTGTGACAAAACCCAGGGAGTTAGGGATATGTAGGTACACGAGGGATATAGGAATGTTCTAGAGTATTATGGGGAGTATTATGTTTTCTTAGTAGAGAAAACCAAAGTTTAAGGATACTGAGTAATTATAATCACATCTCCTTCAGTCTTGTTGTCCTGGAAGATGCATTTCTATCTCTTACACAAGAATAGTTCCTCTAACCACTTAATGGAACTGTGACGGCTGGTCTTCTCTAAGATTTTTTTTTTTATTTATTCAATATTATTACTCCCCAGCTTTCCTTTGACCCTGGTCCTTTCCATCAGTATATAAACATGATGGCTCTTACCTCTTATATATTTTAAAAAAAAAATGCCTTTCCTCCATCTGTTGTTTCTATTTTAAGTTCTAAGTCTTTCTGTCTATTAATGGGTATCCAAAGAATGGTTAAGAATATCTGACTTATTAATTGTGGGATCTCAGGCACCTTACTTAATCTTTAAAGGCCTCAGTTTTATCACTTTAAAGTGAGGATAACAATACGTTTTTAATAGATTTTAATAATTAATGGCTTAGTTACAATGGAGCACTTGGCAGAGAGCCTGAAACATGGCAAGCACTCAAAAGACTAAATAATTATAATAATAATTACTATTACACTAATTCACAGATAAGCTTCTTGGATGTACAGTCAATACATGCCAATTCTTTATCTCCTAGTTACTTGGGGAACTCTAAACTTCTAAATTTCTTACAGAACTTTATTGTTTGATTAACAACTTTTTGAGTAATTCTAAATAATATAAAGATATATGAAATGATAGGAGGATGTGTGTTCTTTGGGGTAGATTACCATGTTTTTGCATTTATTTTGTTTACCTTTCCTTTTCCATTTACTGACACATTAATGTCATTTTCCTATAAGAGTATAGAACCTTATTTATATATTATAGCAACATCATAAATTGCTTGATCTATTGAAAACAATAAACTAAGCATGTTACAGAAGAAACTGGTGTCTTTCATTGGTATTATCTCCTTCAAGATGACAGGCGATCTCGGGAGGCCAGAGAATTCTTAGTTGTATGAGTTTGTGACTAATAGGTGGTTTGATGTGACAAGAGCTGGCTGTCTTGGGAAATTGAACTATCTTTATGCTCAATACCCTTTGTGTCTCATTCTTTGTAGGTTATTGTTGGAGGCCTGTGGGGACCTCTTTTACAGTTTGCATTCACGGACAATATGAGATCAGCAAGAACTCTGTAGTTTTACTGTCATTATTGATCTGCTGCCATTTCATTCAGTAGCTAATTTGCTTGTTAGCAGTTATTTTAAAAGCTATTTCTATTTTTTTAGCCTGATCTATGTTATGTGCCAAATTCTATTTTTGTTGTTATTGTTGTTGAATTAAAGAAAATAGTATAACTTAACACCAAAAGACTGTACCTTATGCTAAATATTTCTGATTTGTGGTTTGTGGATAATTATTTCAGAATCAGAAGTCTATTATGGTGGATTTGATATCTTGGATAAGCAACACCTAAATTCAAAGAAAATAAAGCGGAACAGTATATTCATAAGAAAATATTATTTGTAAAACATCCTTTAGCCTATAAAATTTATATAGGAATAGTTAAAAGGGTGATGTATTAGGAATTCATGAACACTGCTCCTAAAGTTGGGATTTATTTGAAGTCGAATACTCAATAAACGTGTGGGTTGATTGATTCTCCGTTCTGAAGGTGACCATAATACACCCTTCTTTTTCATACCAATTGTTGAAGGGGCGGGGGGAGCTTCTTTCTGATTCTCTGGAAAAGATCTGATTCCACTTTCTGAAGCTAATTTCTGACACGTATTTATCTGAAATGACTTCCTCATAAGCTGAGTGTGCCTACGTGTGTGTCCCCCCACCAACACAACACCTCTATAGGGAGAATCCATAGCTCTGGGAAAAAATAGAACACAAAAAGAAAACAACAACAGCAACAAAAGAAACAAGCCAGCAGCCTAGCACAATATGGTATTCTCCCCAACATAAATATACCAAACTATTAAAATGTATTTGGGATTGCTTTGTGTACATGATATATAGGTATATATGCGCATACATATATGTACATGTATGCATTCATGTTGTTGCCAAAAATGAAACTGAAACGCCAGCTAGGAAGCACGGGAGCTGATGTTTATGCTGCCCTCTGCTGGTGGGGCAGGGATAGGAAGGTTATCTCGTTTAGAAATATAAAGGCTTAGATTTTTATTCCTAGGCAATGAAAGGAGCGGTGCCTGTAGAGTCCTCACAGCAGTACAGAATGTAACTGAAACCCTTGCGTTCATCAGGTAGTTACAAAGATACGTAAAGGGCAGGATAGTGAAAAAAACAAAAAACAAACAACAAACAACTGACCACCATGGAGTAAATTATAACAGATTTACAGTGGCAAGAAAGATTTCTGGAGTGAGACGTCACCATGTGCATACTCACATATTCAAAACTAAGAAATGAATAGCAACAGTAACAACAAAAATCGTCTTCAGATAGAGACTCCTAGCAGAAGCTAAGGTAATACTGTTATGGAGATGATTTGCACAGTTTAGGATATAAAGGATTATCTGAAGAAAATGGAGACACTATGACAACAAAATTTAGATGGAGAGGAGAAAGAAATAGAGCTTCTAGAAATAAATAAGTTACTCCATGAAATAGAGATACCACTGAGAGTGTTATAAAAGAGATCAGTATCATTTGGAGAAGGAATGATGAACAGTAAAAGAAAAGAGATGATACTTGAAAAATTTCCCAAATTTATGACACATCAGATTCATCAGAATCATCAGATTTAAGGAAGATAGTGAGACTATAATTGCATAAATATAAATAAGTTCACATCTAGATATATCATACATAAATAGTAATGAAGAGTAGAGGAAAGAGAGACAACCTACAAAGGAGATGGTGCGTAAAACACACTTGTGAATAAAGATATTAGGGATTAATATAAATAGATATTGATTATCTAAGAAGTGAGGTTAATGATATAAAATATTAATAAAATATTATAAATAATTAATATGTGAAATGGGTAAGACATTGGAGATATAGCACGTTGAAATCCTTGTTAATCCAAGATTTATAGCACTGATCAAAGTTAGGCTTTGCTAAGCCAAGCATTCATATTAAAAGTATAGGGGAAATATCTAAAAAAAAAAAAAGTAAATAAAAGAGTATCAGGATAATTGATTAATTGTATGGAAGATAAGCATGACCTAAAAAAGATTTGTGAATGAAAATCCCTATTAGGTAGAAAGCCTACAGTCATATGGTGGGATTTATTCCAAATTTATCAGTAATCATAATAGTGAAAAGAATAAATATCTTAAAAGTGATTCTCATATGGGAGGACAAGAGTTACATGCAGTCATATGATACAAAGTGCTGATGATAAGGGAAAGGAAAAATATAGCAGGCAACTATTAACCAACAAAAAATCTAACACAGTGAGATCACCATCATTCTACTGTGAGGAATTTTTTATGAGCAACAAAACCTCTAAAGTTCTTAGAAATAAATCTTACATACATATGTACATACATACATACATATACATATATGTGTGTGTTTGTAAGATATTTACTTGGAAAATTATGAAGCTTTGTCTTCTTATTCCATAAACAAAACTCAACTTTCAACTCCAAGGAAATTAGAGATTTAAATATAAAAAGCAAAATTTGGAAACCATTAGCAAAAGCTATAGACAATGTCTTTATCAATTTATTATAAAACTACAGCAATTAAGATAATATGATATTGGCATAGATATAGACAAAAAACTTAATGGAACAGAGCCTTGTGTATATGTCAACATGATGTGGTAGAAGGAACATTGAAAATAAGTGGAGAATGGACTGAAAAAGTTATCCATTAATTATTTAGTCACATGGTAAAAGATAAAATTAGATACCTACGTCATGTCATTCAAAACATTAATTTCAGATGCATAAAATACCTAAAGCAAAAGCAAAATTAAGAAGTATTTAGAAGAACCAAACATAATAAAGACATCAGAGTAGGAAAGAACTTCTTTCAAAAAGACACAAATGTGCAAATTATGAAAGATAAGATTAATGTAATTTGCCACCTTAGGAGCCCAGGTGTCCATTGACAGATGAATGGAGACAGAGTGGCGCCATATACATACAATGGAATATTTCTCAGTCATCAGAAAGAATGAAATCTTACCATTCTCAATGATGTGGATGGAATCAGAGGGCATTATGCTAAGAGAAATAATTCAGAGAGAGACAAATACCATATGATCTCATTCATAGGTGGAATTTGAGAAACAAAACAGATGAATATAGGGGAAGGGAAGGAAAAATGAGAAGAAACTAGAGAGGGAGGCAAACCCCGAGAGATGCTGAACTACAGAAAGCAAACTGAGGGGTGCTGGAAGGGATAGAGGTGGGGAATGGGGTAACTGAGTGATGGGCTTTAAGGAGGGCATTTGACATAATCAGCACTAGGTTTACTTTATTTTATGCAACTGATACTACATTCTACTCTGAAACTAATAATACAGTCCATGTTAATTAAATTGAATTCAAATAAAGAATTTTTTAAAAGACACAAAGTAAAGAGAAGATTAAGGTAATTTGCCACCTTAAAAGTAAAACCTTTCATAAAAGAACAGGTGACACAAAATGAAAAATCTGTAGATTGGAAAGCGATATTTGCACCTATAAAAATTATAAAGAATTTGCATTCCGAATAGTCACAGCATTTCTACAAATTATTAAGGAATAGTGGAACAACTCATAGAAAATATGAAGATAGGAAGAGGAAGCTCAGGCGGGAGGAATCAAGCGGACAACAGGATAAAAAAAAAAAATTTCAACCTTAATTGTAACCAAATCAACTGATAATGAAAACAATAACAAAGTTTCATACTTCTCAGATCAGAAAAAACAAGTCTGTTAATGCTTAAGTGTTGCTAAGGTGAGGAAATGAGGACTCAGAACTTAAGTTATTGCATTGACTTTAGAGAGCAATTAAGAAATATATTTATAGTCAAGAAAACTATGTATGAGTGTATGTGTGCATGTAGCAAAGAGTCTTTTCAGATACACATTTTGTGATATGTTAAATAATGTATACAAACTTAACCACATGCTCAGTAAAGAGCCTTAACTGATCATTTTAAAAGGTGGCATGTTCCTCTTAAATAAATGTTTCAGATAAATAACCACAATTGCTGGAAAGAAACACTTGCATAATGGGGTTCTCATTTTAGAACAGAGTCTGTCTGTTAAAACTACATTAAATCAGCCCTAATTACAGAGCTTAGTAACTTTCTGTGACTGTAAGAATTGTTTCAAACATTTCTCTTAAGAAATCTTTTTTCCCCACTCCCTCCGGGCTTTCAAATATGTCCAGCTCACTGTTTAGAAGAATAAAAAGGAAAAAAATTTCACTTTTATCTGTTAATACTTGAAACCATTTCTTTCATTTATTTCTCTTTCAGACTAGGAGGATCTATTTAAAAAAACAACTAGGAAGGGGTGCTGGGCTGACCTCAGTCAGTAGAGCATGAGATTCTTGATCTAAGGGTCATGAGTTCAAACCCCATATCAGGCATGATGCCTACAAAAAATAAAAATCAACAAACCATTAGGGGTTTAGTAAAACATAAGATAAATTGAGCAAACAATGTAAAAAATGCTAAGTTATATTAAATATTTAGAGTCCACATTAATTTTTAAATTTCCCTAGGTAGAGCTTTAAATACCTCAATATGTTGATGGTGGGTCCATTTCTGGATCAGGTTAAAAGATCAGAGACCTTCTTGGAAATTGTGTTTGAGAGTTTCAGGGTTCAGATACTCTGCAGCATTTAAACTAGGTTACTCATATTCCTGGAGGTTCAGAAAGGCCGATAGGTCCTAAAAGGGCACAGGTAGTATTGAGGGAGTCAACTTTTAAAAAGCTTCCCCTTCCATATTCTTTATTTATTTATTTTTTTAATTATGCTGTTGCAGAACAAGCCTGAAATTGAAGCCTCGTAAAGGTTCTCCTTTCTTAGGTTTTCTTTAGTTACTCCTTTCACACTCTGCAAAGAAAGACATACCTCCCATCTACCCTGACTCATAAGATGATACATTGCTAAGATATGTAGAAGAAACCAATCAGTATTTAGGTACCTGGCAGAGTCTTCTTTATTCAAGTCATGATTAAAACACAGTAAAACCTAAATTGTCTTTCTGTATTGTATGCACATGTCTGTTAAGGCTAAGCTGTGGCTTTAGAAACGGTGTCTGGGTTCACCTTAGGAAACGAGGAACTAGATATTTTGTGCAGATATTTTGTAGAGTAGAAATGGTCTCACCCCTTCCATCCCTCAATGTGGTAAAAGAATGCAGTTTTTCTGAGAGAATATGCTGAGGGCAAAAGAGAGAACTTCAGTAAAAAACACTACCTGTCATATCTGTCAACCTCTATCTATCTGTTTATAGCTGTCTACCTATCCTCTATCTGCCTACCTATCCTCTCTTCCTCTCTCTATCTTTTATTTATCAACATATCATCATCTATCTAATTTCAGTTTTATAGTTGCAAGCACTGAGAAATCTAGTGCCATAAATAAATAAATAGAGTAATTGAAATTAAAAGGGACTTTAATAAAATGTTGAATAGTTGTGATGTTAGCTTGCATCTTTGTCTTATTTCAATCCCAGGGGAAATTTTAATATTTTACCAAATTGATAAAGAATGAAAAAGAAAAGAGCCAAGGTTAAGAATAGTAAAGACACAGTTTCTACAAAATAATATATTTTAAAAAGCTTTATACGTATATTTGATAATTTAAATAAAATGGCCAAATTCTTCAAAAAACCCAAATTACTGAATAACTTCAGAAAATCAGGAAATATAAATATTTATGACTCTACTAGTTAAAGTAATTAAAAGACTTCTATTCCTAGTTTAGTAAAAAAAATTCAAATCATGAATTAATGCTGAAATTTATTAAGGCTTTCTTCTGCTTTTTCAGATCATATAATTATATTCATTTTCTATTCCTCTTAAGGTGGTTGTCAGAACTGAGATGAGTCTGACATTTTCCCCTACTTGCAAGCTAACAAGTTTGGCTACTATGACTTTATGGGTGTTGGTAGAAAACAGGTTTGTATGTGTGTATATATAAATGTATATGTATTTCTCTCCCTCTGTCGGTCTCTATAGATAGATAGATTAGATATAGATAGATAGATATCTTCAGTTAAATTTTTTTCAAAGATTTTATTTATTTATCAGAGAGAGAGCACAAGCAGGGGGAACAGCAGGGGGAGGAAAAAGGAGACTCCCTGCTGAGCAAGGAGCCAGATCCCAGGACTCTGGGATCATGATCTGAGCTGAAAGTAGATGCTTAACTGACTGAGCCACCCAGGTGTCCCTCTTTAGTTTAATTTTTAACACAAAGTAAAAGTCTAAAATTTAATACTATTGCTACTTTCTTCCTGAAAACTATAAGAATGTCAGGATGCTTAAATTCTAATTATCTACTGTGTTTTATGCTACTGTTGACCAGTACTTAACTTTCATCTAGTTTTTAGGCTACCCAAATTTAGAATTTTTGTTATATATTTATGTTCTAATTAACTCTTTGGTTACTAATTTCACTTTTTGCCTTGTTTCTTGCATTATAGTTCTCAATTTGGATCCAATCATGCCTTCCAAAAGTATTTCTTTTTGTTACAGGCAACTCAATTTTCGGGTCACCTGGGTGGCTCAGTGGGTTAAAGCCTCTGCCTTCAGCTCAGGTCATGGTCTCAGGGTCCTGGGATGGAGCCCGCATAGGGCTCTCTGCTCAGTGGAGAGCCTGCTTCCCCCTCTCTCTGCCTGCTTATTTGTGATCTCTCTCTCTCTGTCAAATAAATAAATAAAATCTTTTTTTTTTAAATATAACTTAATTTTCTTTCGCAGACATTGTCTTTATTTCTCTCTTTTTCAAAAGTGATGATTTCACTAGGTATACAAAAATCTAATTTGACAAATATTTTCCCTCGGCATTTTGAAGGTAGGAATGTTCTTCCAGGCTCATCATAGTTTTTTGTATTCTCTTCACCAGCTTGTAAGATCTCCTCCTTGCAGAGGCATGGAGGGATGCTCTGCCATTTTACTCTAATGTGCCATGTATTAAAATCTACCTTTTTTGGCATGAACCTTCATCTGAATACTGATCAACTCACCTATTACAACTTTCAATCTTTTCTTTCTCACATTTCCTGTTTTTCTTTCTGGTATTCCTATTAGACAGATTTTGCACTTAACATTCTTTCTTTTTAGCATTCGATTACTCCTTAAAATTTTCCAACTAGTCATCTCTTTGTGCTATACTCTGGGTATGTTCTTCAGACCTATCTTCTCTTTTACCAATCATAACTTCAGCTATGTTGAATATGTGACTTAACCAAGGCATTAGCTGTTAATTTTAAAAATAAACTCAGTTTGATTTTTGAAACTTTATTGATTTCTTTTCCAATTTGACTGTGCTTCTCAAAAACTATGCCATATAATTTTGATCATTTTACTATTTATATTTTCTTTTTTTTAAAGATTTTTTAAATTTAAATTCACTAAGCCAACATATAGTACATCTTTAGTTTCAGTTGTAGAGATAATTTTTTTAAAGGTTTTATTTATTTGTTTGTTTGTTTATTTTGTCAGAGAGAGAGCACAAGCATGGGAACGGCCGTCAGAGGAGGAAGCAGGCTCCCTGCACAGCAAGCAACCCAATGAGGAACTCGATCCCAGGACACTGGGATCATGACCTGAGCTGAAGGCAGATGCTTAACCAACTGAACCACCCAAGTGTCCCTCAGATGTAGAGAACATTTTAAATACACTTATTGTAAAGCATATATTAAATTATTATATAATCAGAATTTCTTGGTCTTCTAAACACCAACTTGTGTTTTTTTAGCCCTTCTTCAAACTAGAAGCAAAAGAGAAAAACTTGCTTTATAGACCAAAAAATAATAAGTTTTTATTTACTTAATAGAAGACTTAGTCCTAATTAATCTATACTTTTGTTGTGAGATAACAGTGTAAATTTTTAAGTATTTTATCTGTATAGTAATTCCTCATTATTGCATATTTAAATTACAAAGTCACATGCAGATTGCCTTTTCAATCCTATTATTCTCAGCTTCAGGAAGGGCTTTTGAATGTAAATTCATTTTCAATACCTTGATGGAAATAGAGAGAGAAAGAGAGAGATAAACATTATTGAATTGATTTTTTTGCATGTAACAATGTATTTTGCGGAGCTATTCCTACCTGTATTTGAACTTTATTCCATACCTTAAAACTACTTACTGCATATGCCTTTATCTATTTGACTGTGCAATTAGTATGTATTTAGTTGTTCTTTATTCACAGTATACATGATTCAGTACAAAATTTGCTCATATAAATGATTTGTACCTAATTCTTTTGTGTGTTCACATACGAGTGCTTCTATTAGGCACATTTCTGAAAGAGAAATTACTGAGCTTAAGGTTATGTATATTTTATATATGATAATATGAAATTGTTCCAAATTTTGAAAAGGGACTCTGCAGACCGCCTTGAAAGATTAGAGCTAATACGACAATTGAAAACAGAAAGCTGCCTCGGTGACCCAGGGCTCCTGCTCTTAGACACAGCATGCTTGATCCTGTTCTTATGCAGACACTAGTGGGAGCTTTGCCTGTGTACAAAGCAAAGGAGCATATTTTCAAATTATCGTGAAGAGTTTGGGTGTTGTAGGACAAGATAAAGTGGTATCAAGTTGTTTATTGCAGAATGTCCTCTCCAGGATTTTAGCCAAAGTCTTGGCACTTCAGGTAACTTCTTGAGCTTGCCAGGAGAGGAGGAATTCACCCAGCTGGGTGCTGATTTTTATGGTTGCTCCTGACAGCTGAAAATCATGCTTTGTTTTAGAACTTCCCTATGAAATAGCACATTCTCAACTTTTTGTTTTTTTCCTCTCCCCTTTCAGGATTGAACAGTTAGATATCTTTTAAATACATTTCTTCTTTTATAAAATACATCTTTGTTTACATAGCATTATGATATTCTTGTTAAAAATGCATACATTTTAGGGGTGCCTGGCTGACTCAGTTGGTTAAGCACCTGCCTTTGCCTCAGGACCCTGGGATCAAGCCCCACATTGGGAATCCTTGCTCAGCGGGGAGCCTGCTTCTCTCTCTGCCTATAGCGCCTCCTGCTTGTGTGCTCTCTCTCTCTTTCTCTTTCTCTCTCTGACAAGTAAATAAAATCTTTTAAAAAATGCATACATTTTAATTTTTAACTCTAACTTTTGCTTTCATATCACTTAATTCTTCTTTTCTTTTTTTTTCTTTTCTTCTTAAATGCCCATCGAATGGATCAAGGTCATCTTCAGTCAATGATAGAGAGAAGGGCAGAGTAGAATTTTTAATCTGCTATTTGGTGACTTACAGATGCAGTTACATGGAGCTGACATTTTCTCTCTCAAGTCTTAGAAAAGTCTGATTAAACTAAGTGAGTGGTGGAGATACCTTTTTCTTCAGAGCAACTCAGAAAAGCAACAGTTAAATATGATGGTGCTCTTAATGTCAAACTTACTGAAGGTATTTGTTGCCTCCCACATTATCTATCAGGGAAAAGGTTAGCAGTGTCCATGAGAGACAAATAGGAATAGACTCACTGGATGAGGGATGCTATTATACCCATATTAACAGATATCCTTGGGAAGATGACAATTGGGACACGTATAACATTCCACATTGAACCATGCAAGACAAGATGCTTGCTGTCAGAGGGAAAACATTTATTTTATCTGACTTCTCTATTATAAAATTTTCAACATTCCCATGCTTACTTCTAAGAATGGATTTTGGCATTTATTCATTAAATAAGTTAAAAAATAATTTAGCTTTCAGAGTTGACAGTTTTGTATCTCTTTGAATAATAGAAGACATATTGGGATGATTCAGAATAAGGATTAGCAAACACTTGATTCTAACTTTTGATATATTTATTGTACCATTGATTGAGTTACCAAAAACACTCATTTTTAAGCTCAGCATTGGGCTAGACACTTACAGTTTTAATTTGTATTTCTCTAATGACTAATGATATTGACCATCTTGTAGTCAATCTATCATGTAATTACTTGTGATTTATACCGTATCTTTGGTGATGATTCTGTTCAAAACTTTTGCTACTTTTTTTTACTGGGTTTTTGTTTTCCTAGTATTGACTTTTGAGAATCTTTATATCCTGGAGACAAGCCTTTATTAGAGTTTGTAAATATTTTCTCCTGGTCTGTAGCTTGTCTTTTCGTTTGTTTTATGTTATCTTTCAAAAAGTGGACATTCTTCATTTTGAAGCCAAATTTGTCACTTTGTTCTTTTATGGACCATGTTCTTAGTGTGGTATTTAAGCTTAAATTTTGCATTTAGATCTATGATACATTTTGATATAATAAATACAAAGTTCTTGACAGTTTCCTAAGTTGCTATCATTTCCTATGATTTTATTTTTTATGTGTAAATACAGTTGTCCATCTGGCATCATTGTCTTTTTGCCTGAATGACTCCTTTAATTTTGTAAAGCATTATTTCTGCCGGTGATAAATACACCATCATTTGTATGTTTGAATAAATCTTTATTTTGTTTTTTTAAAAAATTATTTTCACTGTGTAAAAAAATATAGGTTGATAATTTTATTATTTTCTTTCATTAAAAATATTGCTCCGTGACTTTTATTTATTTTTTAAAAATATGGAACACTTCATGAATTTGTGTGTCACTCTCTCGCAGGGGACATTTTAATCTTCTCTGTATTGCTCCAATTTTAGTATATGTGCTGCTGACGTGAGTGCACTCCATGGCTTTTAGTGTGCACTGTTACTAAGGAGAAATGCGCAGTCATCCTTATCTTTGTTCCCCTGTACATACCACATCTTGTTTCTTTGGTTGTACAGGAGGTTTTACCTTGTTTTATGTTTTTGCATATACTTAAATAAAATAATGTAACACAGAGTTATTTTTGTTCTTTCAAAAAGGTCTTTGTGTTGTCCAAGGCGGGACACACTTGGAAAATTTATATGTATAAATATTTTCCTCATGGAATGGGAATCAGGTCAAATTCATAGACTGCTACTTCGTCCATTTTATTTTATTTTATTTTAAAGATTTTGCTTATTTATTTGATAGAGAGAGAAATAGCAAGAGAGCACAAGCGGGGAGGAACAAAAGAAGCAGGGAGCCCCATGTGGGGCTTGGTCCCAGGACCCTGAGATCATGACCTAAGCTAAAGGCAGCAACTTAACTGACTGAGCCACACAGGTGTCTTGGTCCATTGCATTTTAAAAGGGCATACAAATAAACTAGTGTTCATAAATTCAGTGAGGTGGAAAAAATGCATAATATGTAAATCACTTTAAAATTTTTTTTTAAATTTTAAAAATTAAATGTTTTTCTTTGATTAGGAATCATATTTGCTGGCTTTTTACACTTCCTTAAAAAATAATAGAATGAACTTTGTTACCAAAGTGTCTCTAGGTGAAAGAAATGGTGATTAACTATCGATGGATTTCTGCTTTGAGTGGAACAGTAAAAAGAATATGAACAAATTTCCCCTTGTCGACTCCCCAAGTTGTGCTCAAAGAAATCCAGCGGAATGCAGACAATCCCTCTTCCTGCTTCGTTAACAGGTCAAGCCTCAAAATTTATCAGTGAGTAGAAGAATCCCACCTTAAGGTAGATCTAACAATTAGGACTAGATCCATCTGCATGTCATAGGGACAATGGCTTAAACAAGATCAAAATCTATTTCTCTCTCACATAAAATTACAGACTTAACAGTATAAAGGTGTTGAGACTCTGTTCCACCACGTTTTTTAAAAACCCAGAATCATTCGAATTCATTGTTCTATTATAGTAGAATATGATTGTTGTCATCCTGGTCCAAGACAATGGCTAGAGTTTTAGCCATCCTTATCAGGAAGCCATGTGTAGAAGGTGATGAAAAAAAAGAGTAAAGGACATACACTTAATGACATATGAAAAGGGATTTCAGAAGCTGACACCAATACTTAACTACTATTTCACTGACCAAAATTCAACCACAAAGCTGCACTTAACTGGAAGGGAGATTGGAAATTGTAAACTTTCTATGGATAGTCATATATCCAACTATGACGAAAGAGATGAATGGGAACTAGAAAATCAATAGTCTCTGCTTCGATGAGTATTAGTAAGCATTGTTACATCATCCTCTCTAATATGAGATCCGCCTTAATTTTTCTCCACACTTACTTCCTCTGACATAATTCCTATATCACTGATAATTTGTTTCATTGTTGTTTTCATTGACCAGAATGTGCACGTTATGAGGGCAGGGATTTTTATTTGCCCTTCTGAAGCATATAAGAACAGAACCTGGCATGTGATTGATGTTTAATCAATATTTGAATTAAGAATAGAATAAAGTAAACATGGAGCCCTGTAACCAATCTCTGTCACTGTAATTTGAGTAAAAAACATTAATCTTCTCAGAAAAAGCAAACACCTTTAATTTCACCAGACATAAATAGATATGTAATAAAAGAGATCAATGCAGATAGGAAAAATTAAGGTCGATCTGAATGCAGTGGGAGTCAATATGGGTCTAGAAGGAATTTAAATTGTGAGGAAAAGAAAAGACCTTCCCGATAAATTAGTAGCAAGGAAAGCAGACAGAGGCTAGATTTCTTCTCCCCAAGCAGATGCTATCATAAGCAAAGTTGGTTAGATGGGTGTATGGTGGGACTCAGGAAGGAGAGGAACTTGAGTCAATATTACCTCATATTTGAAAGCTTTTCCCTTGGTAAAGCCCTTTAGTATTGTTTGATCATTTTATTTTCATAGTACATTGATTTAGAAGGTGTTGTTATAACCAATAAATAGAAGAAAATTAAATACCTAAATTTGATAAACTACTTATTTGTGGTCACATGGCTTATTCATGAACTACTTAATATTAATACATTGAGGTCCAGAAAAAACCCAAACACTCATCTGTTATATTTAACTTGTGCTCCTTTTTTCAGATACCAGTGCTAAGGTAAAAATCAAAATATATACAAAGAACCATAAGTTGAATTGGGATATATCAAAATCATTGAAAACTATTTATTTCATATCAAATTCTGTATCTAGACAGTGAGAGAAACATGGTTTATACCTAACATTGAGGTGTGTATAAGAACAAAAAAGATTCAACCTGAATTTTATGGCAAAGAAAATAAACCAATTACTTACATTTAACTTATGTACTTGAAGTTGCATATGCACATTATAATAACATTTGCCATTGTACACTTTATAAGGTTTCAAATGTCTTATAGAGAAAACTACATTAGGAGTGCCTGAGTAGCTCAGTGGATTAAAGCCTCTGCCTTTGGCTCAGGTCATGATCCCAGGGTCCTGGGATCGAGTCCAGGGATCGAGCCCCACATCCGGCTCTCTGCTTAGAGAAAGGGAGCCTGCCTCTCTGCCTACTTGTGATCTCTGTCTATCAAATAAACAAATAAAAATAACTTTAAAAGAAAAGAAAAGAAAAAAAAACTATAAATAAAGATAATGTTTGCTCTTCATCTGTCCTTAATTTTTACTTTTCCTTTGGGATAGTGTTTCTGCTAACTTTTTTCCTTTTACTGAATGGCCAGTAAAGGGAAAGGGAAAAAAACAAAAACAAAAACAAAGACAAAAAACTAAGGCTCTTAGTCATTAAATATCAAGAAATCAATATGAAGATTTCTTTGGGCAGATTAATGTGAAATAAATTAAAACTAAAGCCTTTATGTTGTGAATGTGTACCTGTACATATTCTGCACTTCAGAGTAGACATAATTCAAATATGAATAGCACTTCTTGTTATTTATATTTGAGTCATTGATTGAAGTGGTGAATAATATTAAAATCAGCAGCAAAACTTAGCTGAACAAATGTTTCACATATTTAGTAAAAGATATATTATTAATCTCATCACACAGGTGCTATCACTGTTACAACTAACCCTGAAGATGTAAAATGAGCTGTAAAATAGATTTGATTTTAGAATATTACAAGTTCTGTCATTATGGCTAAGATTAACTATATAACCTGATAAAGGTCTATTGCTTTTAGTGATACAGCAATGTTGCAGACAGGAAACTGCTTGGTAATTATAGCTGACTTACTAGAAATAAAAGGGCAGAAAAAGGACACCTTTGAGTAATTATCAGTAATAGAAAGACAAGTGATCTGAGCAAGGTAATAGAGAAAAACGGTTTCATAGTGATAGATGACAGAAAGGGTTAAGTCCTAAGTAAGTTAGAGGCTTTAATGGTGGAATAGTTATAATTTATTTTGTTCCAATTGAGTGTTCATCTAGAGCCTTATCTGAGCTGAAGGATTTTTCTCTGATGCTCTCTACAGATAAAATATTCTGCCTTGATGATGGAATGTGTGAAGTTGAAGTTTGCATTGCATTGTATTTCTTTGAGATTTAGGTCTTCCTTGTTGGTTTTTATTTCATTTACTGAAGGGTGAATGTATTATATTCAGCTCTGACAGTAATCAAACCTTTATTTCTTTTCTGGTAGTATTTTCCTCTGTTCAAGCTCTGTTTATAATATTTAAGTGTTAGATGACGCATTAACCCCTCTAGACTATTGTATACCATATAAAGCATCATAGGTTGACTTTATTAAATTGCACTTTCAGAACTGAGCCGGGAATACCATCTCTACTCTTGGGCTTTAGCGTGCTTCTTAGATTCTCTATCTATAAAATAATGTCATTAAGTGCACTGGTTTTACTTGGCAAAACTTCAGGTGTAGCATAATTTATTTGGTCCTTTTGACATGGACAATCTGAGAAATGAATTTTTTTAGATTTTACTTAAATTTAAGTCAGTTAACATATAACATATTATTAGTTTCAGGGTTAGAATTTAGTGATTCATCTCTTGCATATAATGGCCAGTTCTTATTACATCAAGTGCCCTCCATAATACCCATCATCCAATTACCCATCCCCCCACCCACCTCCCTTCCATCAATCTTATTTGTTCCCTACAGTTCAGAGTATCTTATGGTTTGCCTCCCTTTCTGTTTTTATCTTATTTTATTTTTCCTTCCCTTACCCTATGTTTATCTGTTTTGTTTCTTAAATGCCACATTCATATCTGTTACTGAAATCCTATCTCAGTAACAGCATGTGGAATGCAACTATTTAGAAAAGATAACAGGGGAGCACTCAAGATATGTAAATTTGTCTAAAATTAAAAATATAAATCACACACTTTATTTTTATAGAACTATAAACCACAATATAAATCACAAACAAAAAACAGGAAAATAAATCTATATTCTCAATAGATATAGAAAAGGCATAAATTCAACACTTCTTTTTATGACAAAAACTCTCTATAATCTAAGAATAGAAGAGATTTTTTAAATTAATAAAAGATGTTAACAAAATGTCATCATACTTGAAAGTGAATGATAGTATTCACTTAATGATGAAATATTGAATATTTTCCCTTTGAGTTAGAGATACACATAAGAATATCCCCTAATACCATTTTATTCAATGCTGTACTAGACATCCTAGCTAGTTCCACAAGACACATAAAAGATAGAGATGTAGTGAAAAGAAGGGCTGTATGTACCCCAAAGTTCATAGCAACAATGGCCACAATTGCCAAACTGTGGAAGAAGCCAAGATGCCCTTCAATGGATGAATGGATGAAGATATAATCCATATATACAATGGAATATTATGCAGCCATCAGAAAGGATGAATACCCAACTTTGGTATCAACATGGACAAGACTAGAGGAAATTATGCTAAGTGAAATAAGTCAAGCAGAGAAAGTAAATTATCAAATGGTTTCACTTACTTGTGGAACATAAGGAATAACATGGAGGACATTAGGAGAAGCAAAGGAAAAGTGAACTTGGGTAAATTGGAGGAGGAGATGAAGCATGAGAGACTGTAGACTCTGAGAAACAAACAGGGTTTTGGAGGGGAGGAGCATAGGGAGATGGGTGAACCTGGTGATGGGTATTAAGGAGGGTACAGATTGCATGGAGCACTGGGTGTGGTGCATAAACAATGAATCTTGGAACACTGAAAAAATAAAATAAAATTTAAAAAAAGAAATAAAATTCTCAGAAGACTGAATATTTAAAACAAAGGAAATTTATTATTATTATCATTATTATTATTATTTTATGGCTTGATTATATAGGTAAGCAATTTTAAAATAATTTGGTAGTAATCCATTAGATTTAAAAAGTGATTTAAGCAAGCTCACTGTGAATAAAGTCAATTTAAAATATCAGTAGTATTTCCATATAATGGATAAAATAATTGAAGAATAAATTGTAAAACTATCCCAATAGCATAAATTATTATAGATTGCTGGTGATTATTTAAATAGTGCTATTTCAGAACACCAGTAGTATCTAAGAAAGTTCAATATAATCTTGCTTCATGACCCAGTAATTCCACACCCACATAAAAGCCCAAAGAAATTAGTGCATATATCTACCCAAATAAGAACATTATGTTCATATCCGCTTTATTCATATAGCTCAAAAATGGAAATGGTCCTGAAGTTCATCAACTATAGAATAATCATTGGAATACTATACAGGAAATTGCTAAGACACAAAATTACTGCCACATTCAGCAACATAGATTAATCTTAGAGATATAAAGATGATCAAAATAAGTCAGGCACAACAGTGTACATACCCTTTTATTTAATTCATTGACATTTAGGAACAAGCAAAACTAATCTATGGTGAACACAAATAGATTCTTAGATTTATTATAAGATTATCTCTGGGTATATAGATCTGGAGAAGACACAAGGGAGACTACTCTGTGTTAGAACTGTTTCATATCTTGGTATGGAAGCTTGTTGTAGAGTAATTGTAAAACTTCATTTACTTATGCACATTTCTAATTTATACAAATTTTTTAAAGATTTTATTTATTTATTTACCAGAGAAAGAGATCACAAGTAGGCAGAGAGGCAGGCAGAGAGAGGAGGAAGCAGGCTTCCCGCTGAGCAGAAAGCCTGATGCGGGGCTCGATCCCAGGATCCTGGGATCATGAACTGAGCCAAAGGCAGAGGCTTTAACCCACTGAACCACACAGGTGCCCCTCTAATTTATACAGTTTGCTATATCTTTGGAATCCTGAAATAAATCCCTTTTTAAAAGTGTCCCAAAATAAATATAACAACAATACACATGTATGTGCTGAATAACACACCAAGATCAACATAAATTATATCTGCACAATTTTTTAGAAATAGCACAAGTTGGTAGAAACTGACCTTTTTTTTAAAAGATTTTATTTGTTGATTTGACAGACAGAGATCACAAGTAGGCAGAGAGGCAGGCAGAGAGAGAGGAAGGGAAGCAGGCTCCCTGCTGAGCAAAGAGCCTGATGTGGGGCTCGATAAATAAAATTTATTTTATTAATAAAAATAACAGCCTCACAAAATTTAGATCATAAAGTCTTATGAAATATAACTATATTCTCCTTCTTTCATATATTATGAGTAATCTTCTATTTCAATAAATGTTCAGAGAACATTTTTAGTGAAAAAAATTACATTTAGCGGACCATTAATAATTCACTTAATCATTTTATTAAATGATTTTTATTTATTTTATTAATTTATTATTTTATTAATTTGTATATTACTTTAGGAAAAGTCTTTATAAATGCAAGAATGGGAATAAAGGAATCAAGGAAAATATGTCATATATCCATTCTTCTCATAATTGGTTCTAAGATTTAATATAATCCCAACCAGAATCCCCGTAGGACAATGGGTAAATAAAATTTATAGGCTCATGCAAAAAAGGAAAAAAAAAATAGAAAATATTGAAGAATGAAAGAATGGAAGAAGATTTGCCCTATTGTGTCAAGAATTACTGAAAAGATGTGTTTTTGACTGAAAGAAGAAATGCTTAAGTTCTATATACAGATGAATAGCTAGAAAGACATTTCTGTCAAAAAAATAAAACAAAACTTTTAGCAAACTTGTAAGTTTAAGTAGGTGAAATATTTACAGAGTAAGAACACATCAATGTGTGGATGTAAGCATAGATGCATAGATAAAAATATTTACACAAAGACCTCTAACAAGCACATGAACAACAACAAAAAAGAACTGTTGAAAAATGACAGGCTATGAAAAGTCACTCATACAAGAACAGATCAAGATGGTTATTAAAGACATTAAAAACTCAACAAGGAACAAATTCAAATGGCCAGAAACGTTTGGAAAACACACAAAATTTCTGGAAATGAGGGAAAGATAATTACTTATTTTTTTAAAGACTTATTTATTTATTTTAGAGAGAGAGAAAGTAAGAGAGAGCAATAAGGAGGTGCAGAGGGAGAGGGAGAAAGAATCTCAACAGACTCTACTCCAAGCTTGGAGCCTGACCAGGGCCTGGATCTCACAACCGTGAGATCCGGGCCCTGAGATCATGACCCTAAGATCATGACCTGAGCTGAAACCGTGAGTCAGTCACTTAACTAACAATGCCACCAAGACACCCCAATGAGGGAAAGATAATTTTTTTAAAAAATCTTTATTTTTTTAAGACTTTATTTATTTATTTGACAAAGAGAGAGATATCACAAGCAGGCAGAGAGGCAGGCAGAGAGAGAGGGGGAAGCAGGCTCCCTGCTGAGCAGAGAGCCTGATGAGGGGCTCCATCTCAGGACCCCGAGATCATGACCTGAGCCGAAGGCAGAGGCTTAACCCACTGAGTCACCCAGGCACCCCAAATTTTAAATACGTTTAAATTTTTTAAAGTGCTCCAAGCCCTTGGTGAATTCTTCACTTTTTTGCTGTAAATGGAGACTTTCCTTCTTGTCTATAAGCAGTGGAGAATAACACTTCCCAGCAGATACCAAGGCAAATATCCTTTAAAATTTCTAAAGAAAATATACTTGAAATGTGTTTCAATGTGATTTTATGGAGTCAATGAACTTAACTTTCTTGGTGTCTCTTGTCTGATTATCTACCTAAAATCTATCTATCGGTAATCTATTATCTATTATCTATCTATCATCTATCTTTCTACCTGCAAAAGATGAAACAAGCATAAGAACTCAGAGATTATCTTCACTTTGTTTATTAGGCCACATATATGACATCATCAGCTTCTCCTCATCCTGTGTTCTAATAAAGTGAAGATAATCTCTAAGTTCTCATCTTTATTTCATTTTTTGCTGCTCATACAACTTTCAGCAAAGCCTCCACTTTAGCAGAGTAAAGACTTGAAGAAACTGGGATATCTTGGCTTAAGAGAGCAGGGTAGGGGTGGGGAGTGGAGAACTGGGGAGAATTCACACCAATGTTTATTAATAGTTTCCTTTGAGTGGTGACATCACAAATGACTTTAACTTCATCTTTATTGGGCAAGGTTCATTCATCAAAGCCCTTATCACACAGCAATAATTGGAAATATTTTCAATAATAATACCAGCAACAAGAAAGCCATGTCCTAAAGACCTAAGCATTTTGGAAATGGGGAATCAATTAAAATAAAAAAAATAGATGGCACTAACTGTCCTAGCTGTTAATATGGAAAAAGCAGTCTGGTAAACAGGCCTAACTCTACTATTTCCTTCTTCTCTTTCATCACTGAGACATGCTGACAAGAGAAATCACATTGTCCACTTAAGTAATTTTTGCTTACATACATTTTTTCCATGGTGCTCTGTGTAGAACACCGTGGTTTAGCAGGATACAACTTGAATCCTAATAAAGCATGGGAGATCCCAAAAGAAAATGATTCTTGGAGTTATTTAATTCCTGACGTAGTTATTGGTTTAATCATAAACTCCTCTTTGTTTTCAATAGAGAAGTGATGTTAATGATTTAAATGTGTGTTTGGTTATGTCCATGGTTCAGAACCTGTCATGTTGCTAACAATGCAACTTCAGACATGAGTTCTGAGTGTCACTTTTGAGTTGGCGTTCCAGAGATCATTTTCATTTTTGTTAACATGGCCGACTTTGCAATGAGTATGCATGAGATTTTTTATTATGGTACTCTTTTGTTCACAGTTTTGTATCACTTTAATGTCTTTGTCTTAGTACTGTATGAGGAGCCTCACTGTAGAGATGAATGAAAACTCTGAGGCCCACGGCTTTGGTAGTAATTAAATGGCAGCACATTTCAAAGCTATGGATATTTAATGTCACCAAAGTATTGGTTTCACATTTGGTTCAATACTGTGTGTGGGAATTAAATGCAGAACAGTGTGTGTGTTATCACTGCTTAATCATGTAAATGGTATTCACATGTTAGGCCTCTGTTCTTAATTGAATTTTTGCTTCTTTATTTAGAAACAAAGATTTCTTGATAAGGTTAAATTGGTTTTAAGCAGAAGCATATTCTTAAGAAATTAATTTTCATATTTTCTCACTGGTACTCAGTTGTAAGTGAATGTCACAGCGTGTGTGATGACAATACTGTACATTTTATCTTTATTCTAGAGGTACAGCTCTGTGATGAGCAATGCTCAAGCTGGAAAAATATCTATGGCAACAATGTGCTTTCATTTTGATTTTTTTATCATAAAGTAGAATTTATTTTTTTATATGTCCAAAAGTGGACATTTAAAAAATAAATAAATAAATAAATAAGTTTAAAAAAAAAAGGTTAAAAAAATTCCTTAGGCATTAACTTCACGTTAATCTAAGTTACAGAAGACATTTAGAGGACTAAATCTTTTAGGCAATAGATTTAGTTCATTTCCCTCTAAGAGAAATTTATTCTAACTTGCTGAAATTCTGTTGCAGAACTTACCTAAGGCAAGTGGTGAAAAACTTTGTTCTTGAAATTCCTGGTTTTGCTTCTTAATCAATCACATCAGTGAATTGTGAAGACTTCCTCAACTGGACTTCTGAAACTTTTTTAGGATATATGTAATTTTTTTTTTAGGACATATGTCATTTTTAAGAAGGAGTTAGTCCATTGCTAAATTATTATTATTATTATTTAAATTTAATTAGCCAACAGATAGTACATCATTAGTTTTTTGTTGTAGCTAGCCCATTGCTAAACTAAACATGGTTGTTTACATATTAATAATGTATATAAAATAGTTGTTTTGAATTCCAGTTGAGTTTATTTGTAACAAAAAATAAAACTTTTAAAACATTGACATAATTTTACTTCCAAATTAAGGCATTCTTTTTATTATGATTATTATTGTTCATTTATTTATCATAGCAGTAAACTCTTGCTGATAACAAAGTATTCACTTAAACATAGGAAAGTTGCAATTAAATTTAGGACGTTGTTTGTCACTCTTTCATCTCATTGAGTGAGTAAACAGAATGAATTTATCATCCACCAAATCCAATTTGCATTGTAATAATATAGTCATTATCCTACACCAAGAGATGCCAGAGAAAAGTATTGAGAATGACTGGCTGAATATTTTACAGGAGTCCGGGATTTTAAGGATTTCTGAATTCAAATCCCAAGTCTTAGAACTGATCATATAGTTATTAGCTACACATTACTTATTCTCTGCAAAAGTGAAAGCTGAAAAATACTAAGTATAGAATTAAATGGATGGTATCAAACCCATTTTGAGATAAATCTACTTGATAGGTGTCTGAGAAACTATAACCCATTTAGTACTCACTTTTAAAAATATATTCATTTGAATGAAAACATGTATCATCCAAGATTTCTGATCCAGAAGCCATTCTCATCCACTGCATCTTTGACCTGTATTAATTTCTTGCTTATAGATCTGCTTTCTCTGCTGGACTGAGAACTTTTTGTAAGCGGTGACTTTCTCAAACATTTTTGAACCATAAGCCTTATTTTATAGTACTTCATAATAATAAGTGCTCAATAACCACTCCTTGGCTCGTATACAAAATGGCTTGACCATTCTTCAATGACTTTAAACCCCGAGGCACAGGAATTTTAAAGTCCCTTTACAGCTTCAGGACCTTTCCAAGAAACAACCACAGGAGCAATAACAACCAAACCAAACCAAATGAAACCAGACCATCTGTATTCTATTACCCTTTATTCTCAGAAAAGTGGCTTGCTGCCTCATATGTCCATAATAAAAGGGGGGGGGGAGTCTTGGCTGATTCTTTAGAGAATTATGAAGTTCTACTTTTAGGTAACCTGAAGGAGATGTTGGTAGAAAGATTAGGGGGGTGTGTGTGTGTTTTAAGCCCATTAAATTTAAAGGAGTTTGGAGATATTTAGGAGGAGGCATCAAGTTCAACAAGTCTAGTACCCAGGAGAGAGGACTGGGATGGGCATTTAGATCTGGTTATTCTGTGAGCTTTAAACACACTTTATTCATACTTTAAAATGTGTTTTAGGAGATGGATCTTGCTTAGAATATGCAATTACTGTAACTATTTATATGGTTCACTCCAGGATAGAAATATTGATAAGATAGCTATTTCCTCAGAGATGAACATGTTATTTAAGGAATACATATTACCTAAATCTAATCATCTGAGCTAGTCATTTCTCATGAATTCCTATTACTTATCATTCCAAATATAATAAATTTTTCTTAGATGAAACCTCCTGCAAAGTTTAAGTCTCCAAAAGTATAAGTGCATAATTCTTCACCAAAGAAAGAAAATATTATTGAACCAAATCCACATGTCCTTTAGTTTTGAGATACAGAAGTTATTGTTCATGTGCAGAATAGAAAACAAAGTAAGAAAAGCACCTCTTGAAAAGCCCAGCAGAATCCCTGCCTATGGGTGAAAAATGCAGATCTTTACCACACCTCGGTGCTCCTATTACTTGAATTTAAAAGCCTGCCACCCGCTAGTTCCTCTTTTTCTATTAAGTTTTTAATTCTAATTCCAGTATAGTTAACGTGCAATTTTGTATCAGTACAAGGTGTACAATATAGTGATTCAACAGTTCTACACATCACTGAGCTTTCATCAATAACAATAACATGGTGAGTGTGCTCAGTTCTACACATCACTGAGCTTTCACCATGGTGAGTGTGCTCAGAAGCCCCATTCCCTATTTCACCTACCACCAACCCACCTCTCCTCTGGTAACCATCAGTTTTTCTCTATAGTTACGAGTCTGTTTCTTGGTTTCTCTCTCTCTCTCTTGCTCACCTCTCTCTATTTTTCCTTTGCTCATTCGTTTTGTTTCTTAAATTCAGCATGAGTGAAATCATGAGATTTCTCATTCTCTGATCGGCTTATCTCACGTAGCATTACTCTCTAGCTTCATCCATGTAGTTGTAAGTGGCAAGATTTCATTCTTTTTATGGCTGAATAATATTCCATTGTATGTAAATACCACATCTTCTTTATACATTCACGTATTGATGGACACTTGGGCTGCTTCCATAATTTGGCTATTGTACATACTGCTATAAACACAGCAGTGCATGCATAGGAGTATATTGTATTTTGGGCATAAATACTTAAAAGTGCAAATACCCTGGATCATAGTTCCATTTTTAATGTTTTGAGAAATCTCCATAATATTTTCCAGAGTGGCTGCACCACTTTGCATTCCCACCAATAGTATACGAGGGTTCCTTTTTCTCCACATCCTCATCAACACTTCTTGTTTCTTGGGGTTCTGATTTTAACCATTCTGGCAGGTGTGAGTTGATATCTTAGCATAGTTTTGATTTATATTTCCTTGATTATGAGTGATGTCAATCATTTTTTTCATGTGTCTGTTGGCTATCTGGATATCTTCCTTGGAGAAATCCTCATGTCTGTTCATGTCTTCTGCCCATTTTTAATTGGATTATTTGTTTTTGGGTATTGAGTTTTATAAATACTTTATATATTTTTTATATTAACCATTTATCATATATGTCATTTGTAAATATATTTTCTCTTTCACTATGTTGTTTTTTCATTTTATTGGTGGTTTCCTTCGCTGTTACACATTCCTCTTAGGTCCTAGATTTATCATTTTGGGCACCTCCACATCCAAACATGTGAGAGTGTGGTCAAAATGCTAAGACCTCCACTTCTGATAGTATGGTAGAGTTATTACTTTAAAATGTATTGATGCACTAGAGCAGATGTGCATTTACATACACAATGTATGCTTACTCAGAAAATTGTTTCACACAACAAGAAGACAGGTTAGTAGTTCAATAGTTCAGGAAAAGAGGAACTATCAGATCCTTTGTATACATTTCAAGGGTTTAAAGTGTAAAAAGTCACCTGACTCGAAGAATTTTTCTGTGGAGGAAATGATGAGTTTTAAAATTGGAAAAACCATTAACTTTGCTATAAAGATTAGGTCAAAGGAAATGGAGTTATAAGAGTTTCCTCTGAAATATGTAATGATTCACTTATTAAGTTATTAACAATGCTGTTAAACATGAGTTAACAGTATAACCTGGCTTGTCACTTAATAGTTACAAATAATTTTAATGATCAATTGATTGATTGATTGATGATTCCTTCATTCTAGGAACCAGCTGAGACACTGAACTTGTCATACATAAACCCGGCATGAGAACATGTTGATCTATCTCTTTAAGATATTAGACTATTTTTATTTTAAGGGATAATAATACCTTGCAGGTTTATTATGATAATTAAATAAGAGAATAAGTGTAAAATACCTAGCATAGAGTCTGGAATATAATCTGCTAAAATTGGGTAGTTCTTATGCACTGATGATAAAGACAAGGGTCACATTCAGTAACAAATTCCTGTATCCTGCTCTCATAAAAATCAGTGTTTTGCTTAGTGCTTACACATATATATAACCATTAAGATAATCCTTGCACAAACTAAAGAAAGTCAGTATCTCATTTGAATGCAGTTCTATAATTATGCAGTTGTATTCAATGTGTCAAGAACTTTTACAAGAAACTACGATGCTGGAAAGGATTTTATAATCCTTGGGTTAGAAATTAATGATTAATAAGATCAATGTGAACATTTTATCGTAGGGGAAATTTCTTACTTTAGTCTACTATAAAGGGAAGAAAAAACAAATAAAACTTTAGGTACGCGGATTCATATGACATTTACAGAAGAAAGGGGGACAGGCCCTGACCACAAAGCCAGAAATAGACAGTATGTTAGGTCTGCTGGAACTGAACAAATATTCCTTTTCCATTGCTCTCCAAACAAGGAAAAGGCTCCTGCCCAGAAACTAGCACTCTATTACTGACCAGGTGGGCCTTGTCCTTATAAACAAAACTTACTATACAATCTTGCCGTCAGTGAGAGTTTATATCTAAATAGATCACTGGCCTGCTGAGGAGACCAAACAGCATACAAAACACCATTGAGATGAAAGAATTTCAAAATGTTCATATCACAAAGAATGCTAAACTTTCCAAATGACTCCATTTATTTATTGATGTCAAAGGATAGGATGGCTATTTTAGAATCAGGGACTTACTTCAATCTTTACCCAAAGCCATCTCTGTTCTTTGGGAGTAGACAGAGACCCTGTCATCTGGAATCTCAGATTTATACCAGGAAAATGATGGAGAACTAGGCAGAAAACTGAAAGAGAATTCTGACTTTTTTTACTCACAAACAAAAAACATGAATACCAGGGAGGGCATCCCACAGTTAATTACGGGAAGATCCAAGTCTAATTCTCCAATATATGAATTCTATATATATGAACAACAAGAATGTCCCCAAAATATTTTCAGTACTATATATGAGTATGACTACATTTGAGTCAAAAGTACTCTTGGGTCCTTGCTGGCTCTGTCTTAGGTTTAAAAGATGTCAATAATATTTTTTTTAAAGTTAAGTTAAAAATAAAAACAAATCTCCGGGAAATTAAAGAATGAGTTCTTGAGTGGCAATTTTCTTCCGGTATCCACAGGATTTGTTAATGTTCACAGACAGGCAAATAATTCCACCACAGAGTGGAGATTCCTGAGCTCATTCTTACATGCTGGTAATCTGGAACTCTCTTTTCCCTCAATAGATTTGGGGAAATGCACATATTGTGCCATTACAATTATCACTGTTTTGTAATTTACAAATATGTAGCATATGCTAATTATGACCATGGACCCTATTCCTCATTTGTTGAAGAAAATAAAGAATATTATTGAATTGTTATAATACACAGGTAAAAAACTCAAATTCTGACAGACATTCCATCCCCTTTCTTCTGCTGTTTTAATGGCAAACCAAGACTTTATGCAAGTAATTATTAGAAGTGATTCACCCATTTCCTTAGGGACCCATTTCTCTAGAGCTACCAGCTTCTGTCAAATAATGAGCATAATAATTTCATACCCTTTATTGTTTCATTTATTATGAGCATGTATCTGAAGAGAAGAGAGAGCTGTTAAAATGTTGATAAAAGCTGATAAAGTGTTGTGTTATTTTAAGTTTCCTCATAAATGCTATTGTTAACCATTTAGCAGCAATTTCGTAATGATGTATCTTCATGCATCCACAGTGACTGAATTTGTTTATTGGGTTGATAAATATAGCCTTCTAAAGATGTTTACTTTTATTTTTGGTGTCTACATGTTTTAATTTTTATATATGAGTCTAGTGTGGATGAACAAATAATATGTTTTTCTAAGTATGTAAAGGAATTTATGCCAATGCTAGCAGTGATCTCTGCATTTAACAGTGATATGGGTTTAACAGTGATATGGGCTTAACAGTGAGGGGTATGTATGGAAAAATTGTGACCAGATTTTTGTCACCCTAAAATACGACAAGGAGCATATACCTATTCTAGCACCCATATTTTAATGGTTTTGGATTTTTGAAATCTGTTACATTTGCCATATGTGAAAATCAGGTTAGCTTTAATCATAGATATGTGTGTGCAGAAGATATGGGGGAGAGATGGTTAGAAAAATAATAAAATCAGATTATCAATGGATTTTACATATTCCTCCCCAAAAAGAGAAAGGTAAGGCAATTTGTGACTTTAAATTGTATCTGGGCAATAACCCAAGTGTCCATCAACAGATGAATATATATATGTTTACATAAACATATGTATACATATATATAAACATATATACAGATATATATAAACATATATATGTGTTTATATAAAGAACATGTATGTGTCCATATATATACATATATATGTGTATATATATCAGTGTGTGTGTATATTATTCAGCCATGAGAAAAAAGGAAATTATACATTTGCAACATGGATGTACCTTGAGAGCATGATATTAAGTGAAGTAAATTAAAAATAAATAAATAATTTGTACTACTTATATGTGGAATCTAAAAAAGCAGAACTCACAGAAACAGAGATTGGAATGGTAGTGACCAATGGCTAGGAGGTAGGAAAATGGGGATGTTGGTCAAAGAGTATAAACTTTGAGTTTCTTCATACTATAGTGATATGCTTGGCCTGTGCTCTGGTTGGTCTATTTGTTAAATATTTATAGAAGCATGCCTGACTATAGAGATCTTTTCCATGTGTGCTTTGGTTAAATCACATTTATTTCTGTATCATTATATTTGAATCTTGTGTAAACTTATTAATTATTATGTACACTTATTAAACAATATGAGTATCATTGGCTAAGTATAACACAATTATTGCTGAGCCAAATACCTCTTAATCATCCAACTTATGATTATTATTGCAAATATCTAAGTGATAAATTTTCTATCTTTTTTGAGTGCTTTGGTGTGTTATTTTAAGCACTTTATATATATTATTTTACTTTCATGCAACCCTATGAAAAAGGTGTGATTTTTATTCTCATTTCACATATAAGAATAAAAGAGACACAAAGATGTGAGGCACACAACTATAATTAGTCAGAGAGCCAGAATTTGAACCCAGGTACTTTTATTCTTATTCTAATACTATAAAATCATTGTGTAAAATTATCCCTCATTTGACCATAATTGTATTTTATGATTTTATAGCTAGAATTTATCAAATCAGACTAATTACCTTGGGAATAGTTCTTCATTTCTTCCTCACTAAAATCATCAAAAAGAATGAATGATTGGTACTGCTTCTCCCACCCTCATTTATGCAGGACCTGTACATTATTTCCACTTCCATGTTTCCAGATGAAATTATTTGGGCAAATAGAGTAATGTGTCCCTGTGTAGGCCTACTTGAATTGATCTCAAACCTTAATATAAAAATGTGGCTATAGAAAAGAGTTAAGATTTAACATGCTATCTCTCAAGTAGTCAAGAACAGAACTCAGGTAGACAAGTTCATGGCTTTTTCAAGAGTATAAAATACCTTACTTTATATATGATCATACATTCAGTAGGGACTTAGCAAACTGAATGAATGTGGCCCACCAAATGTTTCAAATAACTCACTAATCCTATATTTGTAAACATCATCTTCTCTCCTACAACTTCTTTCTTCAGTATTCGTTGACTATAAGAATGACATTATGACGAAAACATAGTGTCATTCTTGACATCCTTATCCTTTGCTACATACCACAGAAAATTAAGAATAAATTATTGGCCCTGGGATCATTCAAACAGAAGGCTCATACTTGGGCAGCCTGTTTGAATTGCTGTAAAGAAAAAATATTTATTATACATGGAGATCTTCTTGGGTTCTACCCAACAAGAAGAAAGTGATTATGATTACCCATGACGATATGTCAAATAGAGAATGAAATGTTTTTTTTTTTTTTTTAAGATTTTATTTGTTTATTTGACAGAGAGAGATCACAAGTAGGCAGAGAGGCAGGCAGAGAGAGAGGAGGAAGCAGGCTCCCTGCTGAGCAGAGAGCCTGATGCAGGACTAGATCCCAGGACCCTGAGATCATGACCTGAGCCGAAGGCAGCGGCTTAACCCACTGAGCCACCCAGGCGCCCCTGAAATGTTTTAATTCATAAAATAGTTGGTTACTTGCCTCAAAGATTTCTATAGTTATACATCACTATTTTTGCATGTATATGTAGGTGCTTATGTATGCAAATACCTCCCTAATCAAAATTGGAAAAAAATGGCTGCAATCATTTAAAAGTTACTGGAGAATAAATGTTACTGGAGAAAAGTTACTGGAGGGAATAATGGAATTACAATCAACATATGTGATCTAAATGTGCAGGTATCTTTTATGAGAGGAATCTTGCAAAATCCAAACACATTACAATGGCACAATATTTAGTCCTATAAAATTTCTTCACATAATTTTTTTATATAAAATTTTAAAATTCTCAGTGATTTTAGTATACATTTTTTTAAATTTTCTGATGCTGTTAGTCAGCCTTAGAAGAAAAATATATTACAATAATTCCATTTGTTCACAAACTATTAGAAACATTTGAGTTTAATTGAGGTTATTTGTAACAAAAGTTAATAATGCCAGTGTTTATAAAAAGAAACAAATAAACAAAGCATAAAGAGAAGTTTTAAATAAATGCTTAAAAGTATCTGAATACATTGTTTCATGGCTTTGATCTAGAAATTGTCTAATATTTTATTTAAGTATTTTTTAATTTTATTAACATCTAATGTATTTTTTGTTTTGGGGGTAACAGGTATATGAATATACATAATTCACAGCACTCACCATAGCACATACCCTTCCCATTATCCATAACCCAGCCACCCAATCTCTCCCGCAACCACCCCCAACAACTGTCAGTTTGTTTCCTGAGATTAGGAGTCTCTTACAGTTTGTCTCCCTCTCTGGTCACATCTTGTCTCATTTTTTCACTCCCTTCCCCCCACAACCTCCTACCCTGCCTCTCAAATTCCTTGTATCAGAGAGATCATCTGATAATTGTCTTTCTCTGATTGACTTATTTCACTTAGCATAATAGCCTCTAGTTCCAGCCACATCATTGCAAATGGCAAGATTTCATTTTTAATGGCTGCAAAGTATTCCATTGTAAGATATGCAACATCTTCTTTAGCCATTCATCTATTGATGGACATGTAGGTTCTTTCCACAGTTTGGCTTTTGTGGACATTGCTGCTATAAACATTCGGGGGCACATGCCCCTTCAGATCACTACATCTGTATCTTTAGAGTAAATACAGAGTAAATATGCAGTAGTGCGATTCCTGGGTTGTACAGCAGCTCTATTTTCAACTTTTTGAGGAACCTCCATGCTGTTTTCCAGAGTGGCTGCACCACCTTGCATTTCCACCAACAGTGTAGGAGGGTCCCCTTTCTGCAACCTTGCCAATATCTGTTGTTCTTTTTTTCTATATATTTTCTGTAGCTTCCTTTTTCTCCTTTTTTCTCTCCTATACTATGCTCTACCCCCACCCCTCCTTTTTTTTTCTTCTTTCCTTTTCTTTTTTCCAGAAAATTGGTGCTAGAATGATTATGATACAGGAAATCTCCTGGGCCTATCACCTTTAACATGCAAAGGGACAAAAGAGAAAAGGAAAAATTTTAATTTCAAACAACCATGCATACTGAACACATTTTTGGTATGAAATCTCAGGCTGGGAAAACAGAAATCTTTGTTATACAACATACGATGAGTTTATTATACTATTTCTGATGTGCCTAAATCCATCAGGATGACAATGATATACCCCCAGTTTTAAAGTGTGCAGGAAAAAGCTATATCACTAGGAGTGCTGATTTGTTATGCTTTGGCAAGTGAAGATCTTCACTGTCCCTTATCATACCTCATCTTGGCCAGTTCCATAATTTGGAGACTTTCATTTGCTACACTCCATATTAAGCAGGACCCTTTGGATGAAAGAGACAACTCTAACTTAGAGATATAATTTATTGGCAGGATATTATGTAGTCTCATATAATTGCTGATGATACAAGGGTGTAGCTGAGAGATTTAGAGGACATTGGGACCTCTCTCTTTTTTTTATTCCTTCTTTTCTTCTGGATTATCTATTTTTTTTTCATACCGTAGACTAGATTCCTCCAAAGAGGATAGACCAATGCCGTCAACAATATGGACATATTTTGGGGTTGTCTACTTGAGAGGGCCTGAATACTGCTTTGGATAGTTCCAGTTCAAACATTCTATTTTCTATTATATTTTTTATTTCTATTTTCTATCTTGATTCAGGTGACCATCACATGGCCAATCACTTGTAGTACACAGAAAAGAATCTCATAATTCCCTCTCTATGCCTCAGGGCCATTGCAGAGAAAGAGAAATTGCTGGGAGCAGGTACTACTCTATTGAGACTCTACTGTGTTCCTTGCCCTTGGTTTCTTAATTATGATTCCATTCTTAGTTAACTGGGCTGTTTATTTAACAACTTTTTCAAGATGATCATATGTTAGTGTATTTTGTAAATTTTTGAACATTTTCAAATGTACTCTGCACAAAAAGTTTTGCTTGCTACTCTGAAAGTTCTAGCAAGTTTATACTATAGGAATTTGTGCATATTTTCACACAAGATTTAACTGAGTTTTTTCTTCAATCCCACCTTTTCTTGCAGAAATTGTGGTTTCCTACATGGTAATGGTATATTTTCCACTTTTTAGAGCCAATATAAGAATTTTCTTTGAAAATAATTTTTTTCCTTTTTTTTTTTTTTTTTTAAACATGAGAGAGCATGTATGCAGTCCCTTGCTACCACAAATTATGCAATTGGGTTTCCCACATTTGGGGAAATTGAAGGGGTCAGCATACCCACAGTGCAATTGACAACCAAATCTTATATTTCTGAGTCCATTCAGTAGAAATTACATATCGATGGGGTGATAAATACAAGTATGGGTGTCTGGCTGGCTCAGATGGTTAAACATCTGCCTTTGGCTCATGATCCTGGGGTCCTGGGATCAAGCTCTGCTTTGGGCTTCCTGCTCAGGGAGCCTGCTTCTTCCTTTCCTCCCTGCTCCTGAGCTCTCTCTCACTATCTCTGTCTCTCTTTCTCTTTCAAATAAATAAATAAAATCTTTATAAGGATATATACATATGTGTGTGTGTGTGTGTGTGTGTGTGCGTGTGTGTGTGTTTAAATCATCCTCTACTTTGTTACAAATAGAATGCGGTAATGGGATTCCAGTATTTTTGCCTAAGTTTTTTATTGAATTTTTTTTTACTCATTTACATTTATACTAAAATGCTTATCTTTGGTCTTACTAATATCATTTTGATATATAATTTCTGACTTTTGTTTCCCCCCTCTATTTCCTCTTTATCTTCAACATTTTAATACTTAAATTCTGAGTACTTGAATTCTCTTTATACTATTGAATTTGATTCTGTTTCACACAGTTATCTGGGAGCTATTCATTCTTTTTTCTCTGGTGTATATTTTTTAAGTTAAAAATATGTGTGCATGTGCATATATGTGTTATTCAAGTAATGACTAACAACAACCAAAAAAAAACCAGAACCTAGCATAATCAGGAGCTATAAGTCACTTTCAGTCACAGTTACCAGTCAAAGTTCTTTGCGTAAAACTACTAGAAGCATAATCCAAACAAGCCTGACTAGAATAGCCAAAGCAATCTTGAAAAAGAAAAACAAAGCAGGAGACATCACAATTCCAGATTCCAAGCTATCCTATAAAGCTGTAGTCATCAAGACAGTATGGTATGGGCACAAAAACGAGCACATAGATCAATGGAACAGAATAGAAAGGCCAGACATAGACTTACAACTACATGGTCAACTAATTTTTGTCAAAGCAGTAAAGACTATCCAGTGGAAAAAAGTCTCTTCAACAAATGGTGTTGGAAAAACTGGACAGCAACATGCAGAGGAATAAAACTGGACCACTTTCTTATATCATACACACAAATAAATTCAAAATGGATGAAAGGCCTAAATTGGGACAGGAATCCATCAGAATCCTAAAGGAGAACACAGACAGCAACCTCTTTGACCTTGGCCACAGGAACATCTTGCTACAGGAACCTCTTGCTGGACACGTCTCTGGAGGCAAGGGAAACAAAAGCAAAAATGAACTATTGTGACTTCATCAAAATAAAAATCTTATGCACAGCACAGAAAACAATCAACAAATCTAAAATACAACCCCCAGAATGGGAAAATATATTTGCCAATGGCATACCTGATAAAGGGTTATTTTTCAAAATCTATAAAGAACTTACCAAACTCCACACCCAAAAAAACCAAATAATCCAATTAAGAAATGAGCAGAAGCTATAAATAGATAAATTTCCAAAGAAGACATAGAGATGTCTAACAGACAAGGGAAAAGATGCTCAGCATCACTCAGCATCAGAGAAATCCAAATCAAAACCATGATGAGATGCCACCTCACTCCTGTCAGAATGGCTAAAATTAACAACACAGGAACAACAGATGTTGGCAAGGATGTGAAGAAAAGGGAACCCTCTTACACTGTTAGTGGGAATGTAAATGTATACAACCAATCTGGAAAAAGGTATGGAGCTTCCTGAAAAAATAAGAAATAGAACTACCCTATAACCTAGCATTGCACTAGGTATTTACCAAAGGATACAAAAATACTGATTCAAAATGTCACATGCACCCTGATGTTTATAGCAACACTATCAATAATAACCAAACCAATTATGGAAGCAGCCCAAGTGTCCATCAACTGATGAGTGGATAAAGAAGAGGTGGTGTGTATGTATGTATATATATATATATAATCACCTCTTCTTTTAATATTCCATTATATATATATTTTTAATATATTTTATATATATTATATATATTTATATAAATATATTTTAATATATTTTAATATTCAAAGACAAGTACCATATAATTTCACTCATATGTGGAATTTAAGAAACAAAAGAGATGAATGTAGAGAAATGGAAAAAAAGGAAGAGAAGGAAGCATACCATAAGACTCTTAAATATAGAGAACAAACTGAGGGTTGTTGGAGGGAGGTGGGTGGGGGATGGGCTAAATGGGTGATAGGCATTAAGGAGGGAACTTGTGTTGAGCACTGGGTGTTTTAAGTAAGTGACAAATCACTAAATTCTACTTCTGAAATCAATATTACACTATATGTTAACTAGAATTAAAGTAAAAATTTGGGGAAAAGAAAGAAAACAAACCTGGCCAAGAAAAACAAAACCCAAAACCACCATCACCACCAACAGCAACACCAAAACCCCTTAATTTCTTCACATTACTAAACTTTGTGAAAGATTGCAAAAAAGTAGGTTAAAATAATTGTAACCAGGGACCAAACATTGTGAGAATCCTTTTTTTGTTTGTTTGTTTGTTTCTTCTCCATTTAAAACCCTGGCTTATTTTGTTCGTGCTAGCTATTCTTGTATGTTTGCAATTGAGATTTTTTAGTAGCTGTGATTCTAATCCTTATGGTGTCCTGCCTATTAAAAAAGAATCTTATCCATCAGATTTAGAAAAAATATATATTAAGGAATTATTTTGTTTGGCCCAGACTAGGTCATGCACCATCCTAGTGACTTAAGTTTTCTAAAATTGCAAGGCTACACCATAAATCACAGAAGAAAATTTACACAAAACAAGAGGAGGATTACTCCATATAGAAAGATGATAAATGCCCACCAGCTTTCCCACAATTACATAGCTGATAGCCATAGAATATGATTTGGACATGGTAATTATGACTATAAATTCTATAATCTTTCAAAAACCAATTGGCCACCCTCAAAATTCTGAACTTTTCATATGCATTTTGCTGCATGAATAACTTATATGCTCATTTTCCACTACATCTAGATCTTAAACTGCTTGAGGGCCAGATATATGCTTAATTTTTCTTAAAACTCTCCTAGCATATTAGAAAATAATTTGTGCTGAGAGTCAGAGCACATATTTGGAATTGGCTTGTAGTCCAATTGAAAAATATTTCTTCAGTGTATCTAGCAATTTTCCTATTTGTCATATGCAAATGCAAAAATCTTAAGTACAGTAAGAGTAAAAATAACAGAATAGAAAGAAAGATAAAATACAAGACTGGGCAAATGGTTCTAAGAAGCAGTAATTTGAGCCACTGATATTCATCACTGTATAAAAAGTGTGGAGAACTTTGGGGGCTCCTGGGTGGCTCAGTGGGTTAAAGCCTCTGCCTTCAGTGTGAGTCATGATCTCAGGTTCGGAGATCGAGCTCCACATCAGGCTCTCTGCTTGGTGGGGAGCCTGCTTCCCCCTCTCTCTCAGCCTCTCTGCCTACTAGTGATCTCTGTCTGTCAAATAAATAAATAAATAAAATTTTTAAAAAATAGCATGGAGAGCTCTGGGAAGTAATTGAGCTGAGAGTGCTGGTTATTAATAAGTGCATCTATAAAAATTAGGGTAAGAAAACCATCATGACAGTTATATTGTACTTTTTCACAGCAATGACTTAGCTTTCTAGTCATTACTATAGGTTTTAATTTGTAAGTTTATTTTAGAATCAGGTGTACAATTAGTGTAAATGATTCTTTTAACTAAGTGGTTTTGTGTGCTGGCCAAATTATTGCAAGTCTCAATTCTATTGTTGTTTTTGTTTGTTTGTTTTTAATCTATAGACTCTGGATTTACCCTGAATAATTATTTGGGCACAAAATACATATAGAAGAAAAATTTGCCAATTTTTAAAAATATTTTCTTGAAATCTCTAAGATGCCTATTCAATTATCTATTTTTTAAAAACAATTTAACTTACCTTTGATGATACGCTTTAACACAGAGTAGGACAAATTCATTTTTTTCTTATTAATGCAGACTCAAATTACATTTATGAAATCTTAGAAATAAAAGACACTGCAAGAACCATACCATAAAGTGGGGGAAATTTTCCTATTCAAATATTTTGGTATGGAATGATTGTACCAAAGAAATATCTGTTTCAGTTCCCAAACATAGACATAAATCCCACCAAATAATTTTTCTAGGCATATCCTCTCAGTTTGCATCAGTCTCCAAAGCAATGACATCAATTATTTGTGACTGCTTTTATTTCGGATGTAGCCACACCTCCATATAGGATTGACCGGATTGGTGATTGTTGTTAAACACTTTTTGAAGACATAATGACATTGCCTGTGAAGATTTACTTTGGGCAAGGCTTTGAACTCAGCACCAGTACTGGAAGCTTTTCATAGTATACACGAGGGGGAGATTTCTTGTTATGCCAACTGCAATCTTTACCACAGCTGTGACACAAAATCTGGAAGTTTGTGTTGGAAAGGCAGCAATAGCCACAGATGTTGGGAAATGATACCAAGCATTTTTCAGTCACCTTATGGAGATGACAACACACACACACACACACACACACACACACACACACATACACACACACATTCAAATTGGCTTACAAAAGAGTCCAAGTTTCTTCAAATGATCCTTGTCCCATGGGGGTTGGTTACTTAAGAATTAGAAGAATCTTTATCATTACTGGACTCCTTCCTGTCTTTGCAAGGACTGATAATTTGGAAAATCCAAATTGCTTGCTTTGTATCTTCCAAGTCTACAGCTGAGGTTGGGCAGGCTTTCAAGATGAGCTACTTGAACAAATAGAACTGCAGGCACAGATCCAACATTTCCCAGGGTGCACTGCAGTCTATTTAACAGACCCAGCTCCTTAGCATACAGAGAATGGCAGGGCATCTTATTTACCTTCACTTCGGATTGTGTGTTTAATGCACCCAGAATAGACAAAAGACAATATGACTGCTAGGATCTGATTCACATTAATTTGTAGCAGATGGGAGAACCCGTGTTTTTCCAAGATGTTTGTGGTAAAGCAACCCTTACTGCAGAAGAAAAAAGAAATATGGCATTCAGCTGTTTGCTATATTGGATGTTTATATTAATATATTTTAGAAGCAATTATTTTATTAAGTGATTTTAATATAGTGGGTGTATGGGATTAGCATGGTGTTATGTTAGGCTGGCCTAAATTAAAACTGTACAAAACTAGCAAAAATGTGATGTAATTGGCAAAATGTCTTTTCTCCCCTTTGAATGAGGTTTTGAAACCTACCACATTTTCAGAGAATTTGTATTGACTCCAAATGGCCTCGGAAATATACATTTTAGAAATGTTCATGTTGAAATGTTAGTGCTTATGAAACTGGAGCATCTTCCTCAAGGGCCCCTCTGATGTTTTTCTATTTTTTTTAACTCAGCTTTCTGTCATGTTATTTGCTTGGCTCAAGAATTTGTGGGACATCTGGTTGGTATTGCCCTAATTACACATAAACTGTAGATGTATGAGTTAGTAGCATTTTCTACTAAACCTGACTACATAGGCATAACATTAAGTCAGCATGCAAAAAAATATCCTAATTCTCCACTGTATTCACCAAACACATATGAAGCTTTTAGTGGAAAATATGTTATACCCATTAAGCATTTTTTAGCAACACTGACACTGAATTTATTTAGCTAGCCCTACAATGTAAAGAGGGAATTTTAATATAAATTAGTTATTTCTAAGAGTCATCTCTTAGGTATTTGTTCATAAGCATTCATATCATGACCATGTTATTAAAGCTTCCTTACCTGATAATTTTCACTCCATTTTTTGAGTAAGGCTAAAAGAGATTTGCATATTCTTTATATTAGACCAAAAGGCATTATTCAAACATTGTATAAATTTCAAAGTGGCCCATTTGTTTTCAGAATTCACAGATTCTCCTTAATTAAAAAATAAACAACAAAACTTCATTTGTGTAAAGTGTAATTTAGTCCCTTTTAAAATAAAAAGGCTTTTATACATATTATCTAACAAATTATTTCTTAGAAAATTGGGCACTTTCCTCATGAATGAATTAATACCAATTTACAAGTAATACTAAGTTTGCAAAAACCTAGAGGAATCATGAGTAATTTATACCTCTAACAACTCATTTATCCTCAGAAAACCTTGATGCTTTTGAATATTCTGTCTTCCATTCCTTCATAAACATACACAGGTACAACTCAACATAGATTCAGTGTTCAATGACTTGATATTCCTGAAAGGTGCTGGTTCCCCTCATTTTCTTGAACTTTAAATGGTGGGGTGTTCCAGAACTTAGTCTCTTGACCACCTCTCTATGTATCCACTCCCTTTGGAATCTTATAAATTCTTTTTAAACCATATGACCCTGTTAATTAATCTCTTATTCTTGAAACATGTTGTCCAGGTTTCAGCAACATCTACTCACTTGATAGGATCCTCTCTTATTTCTATTTGCCCCTTCTCAGTTTACTTTCCAGATTTCTCTTCTTTGACTCTTCCATAAGGAATTGTCCTCAATCTCTTGCCATTTTTGTCCTTTTCTTAGAAATCTTCTCCATTATTAAGGCTTCGGTTCCCCTCTGTATACTGAAGATTCTCAATTCCATTACCGGTAGGTCATTATCTTTAGCCTACACAATTGAAACGGTTATCTGATTGATCCAAATTCACTTTTGTTCTGATGTAAGCAAGTCAGCTCCTATGATAAAAGTTATTTTTCAAAAATAAATTCTGAGCATGTTAGCTCATGCTTCAAATCCTTAAATGGGTTCTCATTGATCTTAGATAAAAATCTAAATTCCCTAACTAGCCCCTGGGAACTTCATTATCTTAATCCCCTAATTCAATCCCTCCTGAAACATATAATATGTTGATTTCTTTCAGTTTGTTGAATAGTGAATACACTTTATGGCCTCTGGACATTTGTATATACTGTACCTTTTTTATGGCAACACATAATTTCTCCTCTTCTCTTGGGTAAGTACAGAACATTTCTTAGATTTCACTTAAATGTCAATTTAAGAGCAAGATTTCCCTGACCCAGCCCTTTACCTAGACCATATCACATTTTATATTTATTATTTAAGTGTCTACATTTCCTCCCTCAATAGTCCTTGAAATTGAGAATTATATTATCAGAACCTACCATGACTTTATCATACAATACATATTCAATTAATATTTCCCAGGAAACAAAGGCAAAAGAAATTGCCTCTATACACTAGGAATTCAGCTTGGTGGGAGAGCAAGATAAGAAAGCAAAAAGAGTATAGAGAAGGAATAAAATTCTTGAGAACAAGACCAGAAAGCTTGTTTCAAGTCTCAGTAGAGAACTAGATTTTGACATAGGATTCTATCTCAGGGCCGTATGGTCTCAATGAAGTATGTGGTAAGTGAGAGGAATACAAGAGATTTAAATAAATTGGGAAAGAAGAAAAAAATATAATTAATAATTATCACCATAATGAAAAAAGGCTTTTCTAGAGAAATATAACTGGACTTGTGGATTTCTGGGCTATGCTGAGGGCCCATCTGAGCCTACTGATCATAAATCAAAACCTTTAGACTTGAGTGTGTGATTTTTCTCCAGTCATAATCAGCTGTTTGGGTGTAGGTGATGAAAATGTGGGTAACTGAATTAGTACAGAATGAATTTTGAAAATACAGTGCAATAAATCCTTTGCCTAGAGGCAAAAGAAGGCCAAACAATTCAGATCATCAGGATCAAAGATTTCCAAATCTCCTTTGGGGTATTTCTTAGTAAAGAAGGGTTCGAAGAAAAAGTAAAGTGGGACATTTCAGGCAAAGGAATACACATATGCCCACATCCAGCCATGTGAAAGAGCATGGCATGTTCAAGGATCTGTAAGGAAGAAAATTATGATGCCTAGAACACAGAGCATAAAATGGTGGAAAGATTAGAATGCAGTGGTCAGATCCTAAAAGACCTTTAAGAATGTGTTGAGGAGATTGGATTTATCCTGAAGATACAAGGTGCTATTAAAGGATTTTAAATAGAAGAATGACAGAAATCCTCTGGCAGTGTGTGTAAAATGAATTTAAACGTAGGAGGCAGTAAAATTGTGCAATTGAAATTATGCAATTAGGAGAAAATGAGGGAGGGACTACATAAGGTGGTGATAACTAGATGATGAAGAAGAAGATGATGGTATTGATGAATGATAATGAAAATCAATCAGGCTATTCTATAAGATTTTCAGAGACATTAAATAATTTTATACAACCTGTAAGTCTTTAGTGGTAAATGTAAAACTAACACTAGACCTTGTTCCAAAACCAGTTCTCTTCATACTATTAATGGGAAGCTTCCCAAAGTTGGAGAGTATAACTTGTTCATCCCTTTTTTGGTCAATTTTTATTAATGGATTTTATTTTTTATAGCAGTTTTAGGTTCTTGGCAAAATTGAGCAAAAAGTACAAAGATTTCCTGTATACTCCCTACTCCTACTCATGCATAGCCTTGTTCATTATCAATATCCCTCACCAGAGTGGTACATTTGTTTGGTGAAGCTACAGTGATACATCATTATCACCCAAAGTCCTTAGATTACCTTAGTGTACATTCCTATGGGTTTGGGCAAATGTATCCACCATTTTATACTTGTTATGCTATACTCTGTATCCTTATTATACAGAGTAATTTCACCACTTTAAAAATCCTGGGTTCAATCAATTCATCCCTCCCTCCAACCTTCCAACTCCTAGGAACCACTGACATCTTTCCTCTTTCCATAGATTTGTCTTTTCTAGAATGTCATATTGTTGGAATCATAGTATTTAGTGTGTTCCTACTGGTTTCTTTCACTTAGAAATGTGCATTTCAGGTTTCTCCATGTCTTTTCATTGCTTGATAGCTCATTTCCTTTTAGTGCTGAATAGTATTCCATGGTCTAGCTGTATCAGATTATTTATCCATTCATCTGCTGAAGAACGTCTTGGTTGCTTTCAAATTTTGGTAATTCTGAATAAAGCTGCTGTTTACACCTGCATACAGGTTTTTATGTAATCATGAATGAGAGCTCCTTTTGTTCCACATCTTCACCAGCATTTAGTGTTGTCAGTATTTTGGATTTTGGTTGTTCTACCGGAAATGCAGTGGTGGTGTGTTGGTTTAATTTGCATTTCCCTAATTACATAAGGTGTAGAGTGTCTTTTCATGTGACTATTGACTATCTTTATATCTTTTTCCATGTGTTGCATATTTAGGGTCTCTGGTCCATTTTTAATTTTTTTTCCTTATTGTTGAATTTTAAGACTACTTTGTTTATTCTGGATAATGATCTTTTATCAGATGTCTCTTTTGCAAATATGTCCTTCCAGACTAAGGCTTGTCTTCTCATTCTGTTGAAATTGTCTTTGCAACCTTGTTCATCTTTTATCCTCAGTGTCTAGCTCAGGTATCAGTTATATGGAAGGAACTGAATGCTAAGCAGTTGAATTATCCCCTGTTGTTCTGAAAAGAATTCATAGAAATGGTTCATGTATCTTTTAGCAACTATTCTTTTACTAAAGAAATAAAGACAAAATCAGAAATTTGGGTTCTTCACATAGAAATAATGGAAAAGAATTTCAGGACTATTTTATTTGACTTAAAAATAACCAAAGTGGTTATAATTTTATTTTATTTGACTTAAAAATAACCCAAAGTGGGGTGCTTGCATGGTTCTATCAGTTAAGTGTCAGACTCTTGGTTTAAGGTCACGCCTCGATCTCAGGGTTGTGAGATCAACCCCCACACCGGGCTCTGGACTCAACAGATAATCTGTTTGAAGGTTCTCTCCCTCTACCCCTCCCTCCAACTCGTGCATGTGTGCTCGCTCTCTCTTTCTGAAATAAATTAATAAATCTTTAAAATAATATCCCGTCTACTTCATTATTCCATCATATTTTGTCTACTTTTCCTTTTAAAACCATCTTATCACCCACCCTTCCCAAACTAAATCATTTTGAACAAAACAGCTGTTTGTTGCTGTTCTAATATGAAAATTTCTTAGCAATATTCATCATCAGTCTGAAAACAGAGTACTCTTAGTAGTAGAGCCTGTAATCTCTTGTACCTTAGGTGATAAGAAATATAACACACAGTACACGTGTTATGCTGTGTGAGATAGCAAGCAGAATAGGGCTATTTATTGTAAAGTGCCCACACTTTCAATTTGTAACCTAGTTAAAATCCAAAAGTTTAGATATGTGAGAATATTAGTTGTTCTATCCCAGTTTTCTTAGCACTTAAAAGTATTCAAAAATAAAATGTAATAAAATTGAGAATAAAGATAGGAAAGCATCTGAATGGCTGTGCCTTTACAGATGTTACAACTGACTTTCAAGGGACTTAATGTCTATATACCTTGAGACACAAGACCACTTGAACAGGCATCATATACATCACAGAAGCTATGGTTTTAAAGCCCACCACCCAGTGGTGCTATGATTGAAAGGTTTGTGTCCTCTCCCAAAATTTATAAGTTAAAATTCTAATTCCAAAAGTGATACTATTAGTAGGAGTGGTCTTTGGGAGTGATTAGGCCACAGGGATGGTGCCTTCATGAATGTGATTGTGTTCTTATAAAGAGTTTCCACAGAGACCCCTTGCTCTTTCTATCATGGGAAGATACAAAAAAGTCTGCCACCTAGAAGAGTGCCTTCAGCCAACCATGTTGGCACCTAGCTCTTGGACTTCTAGCCTCGAGATCAATGAGAAACAAATTTGTTGTTTATAAGCTACTCAGTCTGTGGTATTTTGTTATAGCAGCCTGAACCAAAAAAGACAAATGGGTATTGTTACATATTCTAATAATTTCACTTTTTGGTCAGAATTTAAACTGCTATTTTACTCTCTCGTGTTTTTGTTGAGAAAAACCATTGGTAGGCTAAGTGAATTCCCAAATTTAAGTAGGTAGGCCTATAACATGTAATACATGGTGACAATGTTAATAATGGCTGTTATTAACAGTGCTTAATATGTGCTAAGCACCGATTTATCGAACTTTTTAAAAAAGACTTACTTATTTATTTATTTATTATTTATTTTAGAGAGAAAGAGTGTGGGGGGGGGTTGGGGGGTCGGGGGGAGAGAGAGAGAGAGAATCTCAGGCAGACTCCCCGCTAAGCCCAGAGCCCAGCTTGTGACCCTGAGATCATGGCCTAAACCAAAATCCAGAGCCAGATGTTTAAGTGACTGAGCCACTGAGAAGTACCTGATTTATCCTACTTTAAATAAATTAACTCATTTAATCTTTGAAGTCTGTAAAACAAGTAATATCTATTTTATTTATCAAGGGCAAGCAAGGCTGGACATTAATTAAGTTGATTAGTTAAAACCGAAGTTCTTAAAAACTTTGCTCTACTTCCTGTGGTGTAAAACTTGGATTCTTTACCATCAGTGGCCTATTAGATAAGGTTAGGTGTCATTACAATACATCTGCTAAGTTGTTTTACCATCCTGCATTGCAACTTAGACAAGTATGTAAGTATCAGGAGAGTGTACTTCTTAAAAGCATTCAGCTATTTATTCATTCATTCAAAGAATATATATTGAATACTTATTTTCCAGGTATTATTCTATTCTAAGTGCTGGGCAGAACATATAAAATGTGTGTATCTCCACTGAATGAACTAAGAACAATTTTCTAGCAAAAGTATGATTATTATCCTTGTGGAATATAAAATTAAAAAAACTACATGTGAACAGAGGGAAAACTTTAATTAAGAATGTTTAGATGTTCTGCAATTTTCCTGTTAGCATTTGCCACTCATTCATTTATTTATATTTAACTGCTATTTCCACTAACAATCAAACACTAATATATGCACAAAAAATAACTGAGAAATTTTAATACCTTTTCATCCTAGTTGAAGTAAGATTTCTATTATTCAATTTGCATTCAATTCAAGGACTATCAGTGTTCTCTTACAGCATAATTTCATAATTACTAACTTAGTAGCATTCTAGTCTAAAAGAGGAATTTGTATTTATACTTTGGATATATTTAAAGATTTTTGATAATAAAAGAAAGAAGTTTATAACTACCATATTAAGAATCTTTGCTATGGGGTGCCTGGGTGGCTCAGTCAGTTGAGCATCTGATTCTTGATTCTTACTCAGGTTATGATCTTGGGGCTGCAAGATCAAACCCCACATCAGACTCTGCTCTTTCAGAGTCTGCTTGAGATTCTCTCTCTTCCTCTCCCTCTGCCCCTTCTCCACTCATGCACTCTCTCTCTAATTAAATAAATAAATACAATCTTAAAAAAAAGAAGATTCTTTGCTGTGTAGCAAACATTCTAATTTGCATTTTAAATGATTGTATCCTTTATTAGCCATAAAAAGTATGAAATAAATATTAATTTGCCCTCTAAATGCTGAAAATTTCCACCCCCATATTTTAGCTTTATTTTAGATGAGAAAACATAAACTAAAGAGGCTCAGAATTTGCTTAAGATCGCACATAATCTTGAGCAATAAGTAACAAAGTCAGGATTTGAGTACAAGCATTTTTGCTTCCAATTCTAAATACCTCCAATAACATGAAATGATTTTCCTCTATGATCTGTTATTCAGGCAAAGAAAGTATATAAAACATGCTTTATATAATATCTTTCTGAACATATAATTTGGGAAATCAGTTCTATTCAAGTTGACTAATTGCCATCATTTGACCAGAGGAAGAAAACAAATGCTACATATGGAGGTTTATGAAGAGGAATATAAAAGAAGTAATTTGATATCTGTCCATTCAAATATCTCACTTTTTGGCACCTGGGTGGCTCAGATGGTTAACCGTCTGCCTTCGGCTCAGGTCATGATCCCACGGTCCTGAGACTGAGTCCTGCATCAGAGTCCCTGCTCACTGGGGAGCCTGCTTCTCCCTCTGCCTCTCTCCCTTTGTCGTGAATAAATATATAAAATCTTTTAAAAAAACAAATACCTCACTTTTGAGCAACAAAACATGTCATAAATAATATTTTAAATGTCACACATTTTATTATTTTGTGCACAGTATTTACATGGAAAACAAGATTCTTAGGGATACATAAAGTTAAACAAACAATATTGGTGAAAGAAGGGGGAGAATTACCATGACAAGACCACTAATAAACCTGTGAAGCATTCTATGAGACCAGACATTTTTTTCATCTTTCTGAAATATTATCTATAATGTATATGTGCAAGTCTTCAGATTGCTAATATCACTCTACCTTTGCATTCTATTTAAGAAACATGAGACTGAAATGGAATTCTGTAGGAGATTAATAGAAAAAAAAGATAATGAAAATGTGACTTCCATACAAAAGTCATCTGATCTGGAAAGAAACAGAGATTGGCTTTGTAGAGTGGCAGAATTGTACTTTTGAAAGATATTTTTTCAACTTAAAAGTAATTATATATGAAAGAGGTAAGGAAGTATTTTTATGAAAAGAATGCATAATATATAAGTCATTTTGAATGAGATTTTTCTTATAGAACAATCCACAACATAGCTAAGAGGAATATAAAAGGACAATAATATTTATTAATCTGAATATAAAGAAAACTTTAGTTATAAATAAAATTGAAGTAAATCTTTAATATGGAATTAAGTCATCAATAGCAGTACACCCTGACAGGTTTTAGACCACATAAATTAAACAGTACAATATAGAGTTTATAAATTTAAACAAGCCAAACTGAGGAAAGCAAGACCAAAGCTGTCATAACAGGAAATGTAATCAATTAAATGACTCATTAGAAAATAAAAATAGCATTGAAAAATTAGACATTCACTAAGTGTTCCTAGGTTCTCAAAAACATAAAAAATTATACTGACTTCTATGGTATTTATAAAGTCAAAATATTTTTCAAACTCTCACCTATATTAGTTATATTTTGAAAAACAAGAAGTACACAAAAGGAGAACCCAAATATCTACCTTATTTTCCATTACTCTGAAACTACAAAGGCAAATCAGTTCACTCATACAGCCAACTACACAAGTACCTAAATAATTTATGATTGTGGAAATACCTGCATAATTTTAAATGTGCAGCACCCAATTTCCTGCTCTCAAAAATAATTTTTCAAATGTTAAAACTTTTTAAAATTGTCTTATTCAGATATTTCTTCTGTTTTACAGAGAAGACTCATGAAAAAAAATCTCAGATTTCAAAGTAAATTCTTATTAGTGCTATTTGTGGTTTCCAAAATACTTTTATTGGTTTTGAAGTAGAAAGAATAAATGTATTTCTACACCAAGATATATCTCTAAATTGTTCTAGGTATATATATTTTAGGTCAGCTTAATGTCTGGACAAAACATGGAATTTTAATCTTCATTAATTTACACATAATTATACATAAACTATAAAATTTTATTCTTTTCCCACTGACAAATCAGTTACAATCGTGAAGTAGCCAAATAACCAGTAAGAAAATCTCTGACCCAATATATATTCCTTAACGATACTATGATCCTTTAAAACAATCCCTTCCATTAATATCCATATCCATCCATAATAAAAAGACAAATTATAGAATTTACAGCTATGAGTAAACTGAAAGCCAGTTTACCCACTATTACATATCTAGATTTAATATAGTCTTAGTAAATCATTTCTAAACACTATAACATCATTAGCTAGCTATCCTTACCATTTTAAATACCATAAAATGTGAACATTGCTTAAATAGAGATGATAGAAAACTGCCTGACTGTTCAACTACATGGACTTCTAAAAATTAATGTCACTCAGTGTGTTTTAGCCAAATACTAATTCTATAAAACATTAAAAGTATTTAAATAAAACAAAGGTTCTTTGACAAAATAAGTTCGGGAAAAAAACTATGTTAATCAAACTAAAAATTTCTTCATGCAAATCTACATGAATGAGTTAGTTTGTACTTTGTAAATCCTTAATAAAGGGATATACTATGCTGTTTTTCCAAATGTGTTTAACCACAGAATATAGCCAGAACACCTTATGGGCTAATGGTTTTGCAGAATATATTTTGAGAAAATTGAATTTAGTTTTAATAAACTATAGTACATAAAAACAGTAAAAAACCATTAGTTATTACAAGTGACACAAGTTATATAAAAGAAAACTTTATGAGTTAAGCAGATTAAAATATAAAATAATATTTATTATTTATATTTACCATATAAATAATATATATTATTTATATACATATATATAAATATATATACTTATAATATATATAAATATATATATTATTTATATACATATATATAATATGTATTACATACATACATATACATCTGATTGTTATGAAGGTCAATTTAGACTTCATAAAATTGCACTAATTCACTTTAAAAAAATTACAACCATGCCCTGCAGTCTACATTTAAAGAAAATTTACATTGCATACCCTGATCTTAAAAACCTTCATAAAGTTTGTACTAGATTAAATGTTCAAACAGTAAGCAAAGGATACATGGAAATCTACATTCTCTCCATAAAATTGCTCCTTGGACTATGACTTCTCCAGTTAAATTTTCACTTATTTGCCACAGTATATTAGGGATCATCTTTTTCTTTATCCATTTTGCCTTTGAAAGAAATTCCCGAAAACAAATTCTCTCCAGTTTTTGGAATGATACTGTCTTAAATTATTGGGGAAAGATTTTAATACTGCATGTTTATCATGTTACATTTTATTTGCTCCTGCAAAAAAATTAAATCCAGAAATAATTTGAAATCGCATATCAGAAGGAAGCTATTAACTAAGTTTGATTTCTAAGTTGAGAAAGCATCCTAAAATCATGTAAGACAGAGGTCTTATCATTGAATGTGAGCACTACGCATGCCAAATTTAACTTTCTCTTCTCACTTCTGTTAAAAGTAAGTGTGAAAAGACCTCTCAGTTTGCTGGAAAAATTCCATTACACCAACTTTTCTGGTGTGATTTTTCATAGCATCCTTTTTCACTCTCATAAGAGTCTCAGCTTGATTGATAAATTATATGGTCATCTGAGTTCAGTAGCAAGAGCCACTTTTTTTTTTTTTTTTTTTTTTTTTTAAGATTTATTTATTTATTTGATAGACAGAAATCACAAGGAGGCAGAGAGGCAGGCAGAGAGAGGAGGAAGCAGGCTCCCTGCCGAGCAGAGAGCCCGATGCGGGACTCGATCCCAGGACCCTGGGATCACGACCTGAGCCGAAGGCAGAGGCTTTAACCCACTGAGCCACCCAGGCGTCCCCGCAAGAGCCACTCTTATCATCATTTTCCCTCCTCATGTGCAGGAAAGGTTCATAGGCTTTATAATCTGATCAAACAGGCTTTGGAACCGTGTTTCAGAATTTATTATTATTTTTATGTAAATTACTCTCCAATTTATGGATTTAATAGTTCCATCAGGTAACTTGATCCTAAAATTACAGAAGCAGAAACTATTTAAAAATTCCAGGTTATGACTACTCTCTCTCTCTCTCTCTCTATATATATATATGAAGAGAAAGAGAGAGAAAAATTTCTTCCTCCACTAACCTTTTGCTTTTCCCTTTGAAGTATTACTCCACTTACTGTGTTTTTTGCTTGCTTTTTTTCTTTGCTTATTTTGATTCATTTTATATTGCCTCAGGCACAGTTAACATAATGACTTTAGTGCTTTTAAGATTTGGAAATTTTAAAGAGTGACTTTGAGGTTATTTCTGCTTTCTACTCTGCCATTTCCCCTTGAGGGAATAAATCCCAAATGGACAATAAAGTTAAATGAGGTCAGAAAAGGGGAGGATAAGGAGAACATATTGAATGAAAACAAATAATTAAAATTATTTTTCTATCCATGTTTTTACTAAATATTTTTCACCAGGCATAACAAATGAGTAAGAATGGACACTAAAAACAAGAAAGCACAAAACAAATTTTTTTAAAGAAAAAAATTCTAGTCAAAAAAATACCTTAAAAATAGTTTGTTGATAATTATAAAAGGCATTGTTATTATACCTTGTCATTAAATGTAGTTATAATAAATATTGACAATCACAATGAAAATATAACTTTTGTCTTCATGATTGTTCAGTTAAGATCTTCTGACTACAAGAAACAAAGAATCTTTGCAAAGCTTTATATAAAAAAATAGTTTTACTATTAATTCACTCCCCAAATTTAGAAAAATCAATTCCCACCCCCAATCCCCCATACTCTGTGGTAAATATTTCATCTTTTGATTAACAAGGACAATCATGTAGCTGTCTAGCTCTTCTTTTTTGGATCTCTTAATAGAATTAATTTTAATTCATCATGCTTTGGTAGATTGAGGACTATTAATAATAGTCCTCAATCTACCAAAGCATGATGAATTAAAATAAGAGATAGGCCTATAAAATCTTACATTACTTCTATAAAGTACATTTACTTTATAGAAGTGGTTTTCAACTTAAAAATTCTACTTTTTTTTGAAACATCTAGTTTACTCAGTGATTTATTTATGGTTTCAACACTAAGAAAGTACTCTATAAATCAATTGTCCTATTTTAATCCTATTAACATTGACTTTTGTAACTGATTATTTTTGTAACTGATTTTTTTTTTTCATTTTATTCTATAGGATGCTCACAAGCAGATATACAAAAATTAATAAGTGTGTTTTCTGTAAGAGGAGAAATCAAGACGGCAAAGAAGTAGCAGGCTGAGATGACATCAGGTATCAGGAGATCAGCTAGATAGCTTATCAAACTATCCCAAACACCTACGAATCCAACAGGAGATCGAAGACAAGAGAAGCAATTCTAGAAACAGAAAATCAATCACTTTCTGAAAGGTAGGACCGGTGGAGAAGTGAATCCAAAGCAATGGGAAGATAGACTGCTGGGGGAGGGGCCAGCTCCTGGAAAGTGGCTGAGCAACAGAGCACAAAATCAGGACTTTTAAAAGTCTGCTCCACTGAGGGACATTGCTCCAGAGGCTAAACCAGGGTGAAGCCCATGCGGGGACACATGGTCTCAGGTCCCGTGGGGTCACAGAAGAATCAGGGGTATCTGAGTGTCACAGAGCTTCCAGCTATTAGAGCAGGGAAGCCAGCTATGGAGACAGAGCTGAGGAGTGAGCTCTCAACTCGGAGTTACCGTGAATCATAATCCATGACAGAGACCACTGCTCTGTGATTGGGGTCCCCACAAGATCTGGGGAGACCCCTCTGGAAGAGCTCAGGGATCTGTGGGGTTCAGAGACTCCAGGCAGAGCTGTGTGCCAGAGACAGAGATGCTTGGTCACAGGCTGGGTGGGCTCAGAGCGCAGACGAGGGTTAGGGAGACGGGAATAATTGAGTGCTTTTCTTTTGAGGGTGCACTGAGGAGTGGGACCATGAGCTCTCAGCTCTTCTGGGACAGAGATTGGGAGGCCATCATTTTCATTCCCGTCCTCCAGAACTCTACAGAAAGCGTTCAGGGAACAAAAGCTCCTGAAAGTGAATCTGAGTGGTTTACTTAGGCTGGCCCCTGGTAAGGGCAGTGCAATTCTACCTTGGGCAAAGAAACTTGAGAATCATACAACAGGCCCCGCTCCCAGAAGATCAACAAGAAATCCAGCTAAGACCAAGTTCACTTACCAAGGAGAACAGTGGAATTCCAGAGGAGGAGAAAGCAAAGCATGGAATTCATGGCTTTCTCCCCATGATTCTTTAGTCTTGCAAAGTTAATTAATTTTTTTAATCTTATTTTATTCTTCTGCTAATTTTTTTAACTTTCACCCTTTCCCCTTTTAACGTTTTTTAACTAATTTATCTTAACAATACCTTTCATTAAAAAAAAATAATCTTCTTTGAACCTTCATTATTATAGTCATATTTTATCCTTCATTGTATCTAACTTTATTTTTTGTATACACATAGAGTTTTTTCTTCTAAAAAATTTGGGGTACAACTTCTTCTAATAGATCAAAATACACCCTAAATCTAGGATTGTTCCTAGAACAATCTGGGCTTCTTCTAGTCTCCAACCTGAGCAAATTCTCTTCACTGTCTATTTCTGTATTCTCCCAACCAACTTATCTCATCAATTCTTTTTTCAGAAATTAAAAAAAAAAAATTCATCTTTATAGTCATAATCCATCCTTATGTTGTTATCCTTATATATGTTTTTCATTCTTTAAAATTTTGGAAGGTAGTTTCTTCTAAGAGACCAAAATACACCACAAATCAAGTGGGTGACCCTGTTCTAGTCACCAGTCTAATATATATATATATTTTTCTTTTTTATATTTTTCCTTTATTTGTTTTCTTTTCTTAATTTTTTTATGAACTTCCTTTTACCCCCTTTCTCCCCCCCCTCACGATTTGGGGTCTCTATTGATTTGGCTAAAGCACATTTTTCTGGGGTCATTGCCACCCTTTAGTATTTTATTTGCTCCTTCATATATTCTTATCTGGACAAAATGACAAGGTGGACAAACTCACCACAAAAAAAAGAACAAAGAAGCAGTACCAAAGGCTAGGGACCTAATCAACATAGACATTGGTAATATGTCAGATCTAGAGTTCAGAATGACAATTCTCAAGGTTCTAGCTGGGCTTGAAAAAGGCATGGAAGATATTAGAGAAACCCTGTCTGGATTAATAAAAGCCATTTATGGAGAAATAAAAGAACTAAAATCTAGCCAAGTTGAAATCAAAAAAGCTATTAATGATGTACAATAAAAAATGGAGACTGTTACTGCTAGGATAAATGAAGCAGAAGAAAGAATTAGTGATATAGAAGACCAAATACCAGAGAATAAAGAACATGATCAAAAGAGAGACAAATAACTACTGGACCACAAGGGGAAAATTCAAGAGAAAAGTGCTACATAAGATGAAACAACATTAGAATAATTGGGATTCCAAAAGAAGTAGAAAGAGAGAGGAGAGCAGAAGGTATATTGGAGGGAATTATTGTAGAGAATTTCCCTAATATGGCAAAGGGAACAAGCATCAAAATCCAGGAAGTACAGAGAACCCCCCTCAAAATCAAGAATAGGTCCACACCCTGTCTTCTAATAGTAAAATTTACAAGTCTTAGTGACAAAGAGAAAATCCTGAAAGCATCCCAGGACAAGAAGTCTAACATACAATGGTAAAAATCTTAGATTGGCAGCAGACTTATCCAGAGAGACCTGGCAGGCCAGAAAGAACAGGCATGATATATTCAGAGCACTGAATAAGAAAAATATGCAGCCAAGAATATTATATCCAGCTAGGCTATCATTGAAAATAGAAGGAGAGATAAAAAGCATCCAGGGCAAACAAAAACTGAAAGAATTTGCAAACACCAAACCAGCTCTACAGGAAATATTGAAAGGGGTCCTCTAAGCAAAGAGAGACCCTAAAAGTAGTAGATCATAAAATAACAGAGACAATATACAGTAACAGTCACCTTACAGGCAATACAATAGCACTAAATTCATATCTCTCAATAGTTACCCTGAATGTAAATGGGCTAAATGCCCCAATCAAAAGACACAGGGTATCAGAATGTATTAAAAAAAAATCAATATGCTGCCTACAAGAAACTCATTTTAGACAGAAGATACCTCCAGATTTAAAGTGAGGGGGTGGAAAACAATTTACCATGCTAATGGACACCAGAAGAAAGCTGGAGTGGCAATCCGTATATCAGATCAGTTGGATTTTAAGCCAAAGACTATAATCAGAGATGAATAAGGACACATATCATACTCAAAGGGTCTGTTCAACAAGAAGATCTAACAATTTTTAATATCTATGCCCCTAACATGGGAGCAGTCAAATATATAAACCAATTAATAACAATATCAAAGAAACACATCAACAATAATACAATAATAGTAGGGGACTTTAACACTCCCCTCACTGAAATGGACAGATCATCCAAGCAAAAGATTAACAAGGAAATAAAGGATTAAATGGCACATTGGACCAGATGGACATCACAGACATATTCAGAACATTCTATCCCAAGCAACAGAATACACATTCTTCTTTAGTGCATATGGAACATTCTTCAGAATAGATCACATCCTGGGTCATAAATAAGGTCTCAACTGGTATAAAAAGATTGGGATCATTCCCTGCATATTTTTAGACCACAATGCTCTGAAGCTAGAACTCAGTCACAAGAGGAACTTTGGAAAGAACCCAAATACATGGAAACTAAACAGCATCCTTCTAAAGAATGAATGGGTCAACCAAGAAATTAAAGAAGAATTTCAAAATTCATGGAAACCAATGATAATGAAAACACAATAGTTCAGAATCTGTGGGACACAGCAAAGGCAGTCCTGAGAGGAAAATATATAGTGGTACAAGCCTTTCTCAAGAAACAAGAAAGGTCTCAAATATACAACCTAAACTTACAACTAAAGGAACTGGAGAAAGAACAACAAAGAAAGCCTAAACCCATCAGGAGAAGAGAAATCATAAAGATCAGAAAAGAAATCAATGAAATAGAAACTAAAAAAAACAATAGAACAAATCAATGAAACTAGGAGATGGTTCGTTGAAAGAATTAATAAGATTGATAAACTCCTGGCCAGACTTATAAAAAAGAAAAGAGAAAGGACCCAAATAAATAAAATCATGAATGAAAGAGGAGAGACCACGACTAACACCAAAGCAATACAAACAATAAGAACATACTATGAGCAACATGATGCCAACAAATTTGACAATCTGGAAGAAATGGATGCACTCCTACAGACATATGAACTACCACAAGTGAACCAGGAAGAAATATGTAACCCATACCAGTAGGGAGATTGAAACAGTCATCCAAAATCTCCAAACAAACAAAAGCCCAGGGCCAGATGGCTTCCTGGGGGAATTCTACCAAACATTTAAAGAAGAATTTATTCCTATTCTCCTGAAAGTGTTCCCAAAAATAGAAATGGAAGGAAAACTTCCAAAATCATTTTATGAAGCCAGAATCACCTTGATCCCAAAACAAGATAATGATCCCATCAAAAAGAGAATTATAAATACAGATGTGAAAATTCTCACCAAAATACTAGCCAATAGGATCCAACAGTACATTAAAAGGATTATTCACCACGACCAAGTGGAATTTATTCCAGGGCTGCAAGGTTGGTTCAACATCTGCAAATCAATCAATGTGATACAATACATTAATAAACGAAAGAACAAACACCATATGATACTCTCAATAGATGCTGAAAAAGCATTTGACAAAATACAGCATCCCTTCCTGATCAAAACTCTTCAAAGTGTAGGGATAGAGGGCACATACCTCAATATCATCAAAGCCATCTATGAAAAACCCACCGCAAATATCAGTCTCCATGGAGAAAAACTGAAAGCTTTTCTGCTAAGGTCAGGAACATGGCAGGGATGTCCATTGTCACCACTACTATTCAACATAGTACTAAAAGTCCTAGACTCAGCAATCAGACAACAAAAAGAAATTAAATGCATCCAAATCAGCAAAGAAGAAGTCAAACTATCACTCTTTGCAGATGATATGATACTATATGTGAAAAACCCAAAAGACTTCACTCCAAATATGCTAGCACTTGTACAGGAATTCAGTAAAGTGTCAGGATATAAAATCAATGCACAGAAATCAGTTGCATTTCTTTATACCAACAACAAAACAGAATAAAGAGAAATTAAGGAGTCAATCCCATTTACAATTGCACCCAAAACCAAAAGATACCTAGGAATAAACCTAACCAAAGAGGCAAAAACTCTATACTCAGAAAACTATGAAGTACTCATGAAAGAAACTGAGGAAGACACAAAGAAACAGAAAAATGTTCCATGCTCCTGGATTAGAAGAATAAATATTGTGAAAATGTCTATGCTACCTAAAGCAATCTACACATTTAATGCAATCCCTATCAAAATCCCATCCATTTTTTTCAAAGAAATGAAACGAATAATCCTAAAATTTATATGGAACCAGAAAAGACCTCAAATAGCCAAAGGAATATTGAAAAAGAAAGCCAAAGTTGGTGGCATCACAATTTCAGACTTCAAGCTCTATTACAAAGCTGTCGTCATCAACACAATATGGTACTGGCACAAAAACAGGCACATAGATCATTGGAACAGAATAGAGAGCCCAGAAATAGACCCTCAACTCTATGATCAACTAATCTTCGACAAAGCAGGAAAGAATATCCAATGGAAAAAAGACAGCCTCTTCCACAAATGGTGTTGGGAAAATTGGACAGCCACATGCACAAAAATTGGACCATTTTCTTACACCACACATGAAAAAAGGCTCAAAATGGATGAGGGACCTCAATGTGAGAAAGGAATCCATCAAAATCCTTGAGGAGAACTCAGGCAGCAATCTCTTCGACCTCAGCCACAGCTACTTCTTCCTAGGAACATTGCCAAAGGCAAGGGAAGCAAAAGCAAAAATGAACTATTGGGACTTCATCAAGATCAAAAGCTTTTGCACAGCAAAGGAAATAGTTAACAAAGCCAAAATACAACCGAAAGAATGGGAGAAGATATTTGAAAATGACATATCAGATAAAGGGCTAGTATCCAAAATCTATAAAGAACTTAGCAAACTCAACCCCCAAAGAACAAATAATCCAATCAAGAAATGGGCAGAGGACATTAACATACAGACATTTCTTCAAAGAAGACATCCAATGGCCAACAGACACATGAAAAAGTGCTCCATATCACTCGGCATCAGGGAAATACAAATCAAAACCATGATGAGATACCACCTCAAACCAGTCAGAATGTCTAAAATTAACAAGTCAGAAAATGACAGATGCTGATGAGCATGTGGAGAAAGGGAAACCCTCCTACACTGTTGGTGAAAATGCAAGCTGGTGCAACCACTCTGGAAAACAGCATGGAAATAGAGCTACTCTATGACCCAGCAATTGCACTACTGGGTATTTAGCCTAAAAACACAAATGTAGTGATCCAAAGGGGCATGTGCACCCAAATGTTTATAGGAGCAATATCCACAATAGCCAAACTATGGAAAGAACCTAGATGTCCATCAACAGATGAATGGATAAAGAAGAAGTGGTATATATATACAATGGAATACTATGCAGCCATCAAAAGAGATGAAATCTTGCCATTTGCGATGACGTGGATGGAACTAGAGTGTATTATGCTTAGTGAAATAAGTCAATCAGAGAAAGACAACTATCATATGATCTCCCTGATATGCGGAAGTAGAGACGCAATGTGGGGAGTTTTTGGGGTATGAAAAGAATAAATGAAACAAGATGGGATCAGGACCATAAGAGACTCTTAATGTTACAAAACAATCTGAGGGTGTCCAGAGAGAGGGGGTAGGGAGAGGGTGGTTGGGTTATGTACACTGGGGAAAGTATGTGCTATGGGAGTGCTGTGAAATGTGTAAACCTGGCGATTCACGGACCTGTAACCCTGGAGCTAATAATACATTATATGTCTATAACAATTTTTTAAATTATTAAAAAAAGAATTTAAAATACTAAAGAAAGTTATTTAAGCAAAATAAAAATTATATAAGATGGGAAAAAAGTATGTTTTCTGTAATTACTATGTCCTGTATGTCACTTGTTTTTTTACTTTTATTTTTTTCTTCTTCCTAGTATCTTTGTTTTATTTAATGTTGTTATTTTATACATTATTCCATAAAATGCCACAAATTCTGTTTAGAATAAAGTAGGCTATAAATAACACAATACTTTATACTTTAAAATATATATATTTTGGGGTGCTTGAGTAACTCAGTCAGTTAAACATCTGACTCTTGATTTCAGCTCAGGTTGTGTTCTCAGGATTCTGAGATTGAGCTCTGCTCAGGCTCTGTGCTAGGTGTAGAGCCTGCTTAAGATTCTTTTTCCCTCCCCCTCTTCCTCGGCCATATATTCACATATATATACACGTGTGTGTGTGTGTGTGTGTGTGTGTGTGTGTGTGTTTAAAATATAGAAAATGTTTCTTATTAATTTTCTTCTAAATAGGAGTGAAATTTTATATGATAAAATTATGTATTTCAGAAAAATAAAAAACAACAGAGTATGTTGATTGTGATATTTGCTCAAATTTCATATCAATTTATCTCATATTTATTTTATCAAACTCTTAGCCATTATTTATATTAGATATATTTTTTGCATTTTATACTGTATAACATATAGTATATTATTTATATTATAGTCATAACATATATTACATACAATTAACCTTTAAGATATCTGGGTTTATAATAAGGGAATAATATTGTAGTTTTATATAGTCAATTTAGTCTCTGCCTTAATTATGTATCTTCAGTAGAAAACATTTATAGCAAAAAGGATGGTTTTAATCTTTCTGCTGATAGTGTAAAATAGCACTCCAAACTGAAACATATCCAACAGCTGTCTTATTCCAGGAAAGCCCAAGCATTATAACCTCTGCTAACTGTAGGGGGACAAGGAAGAAAAATATATGTAAGAGTGAGCATATATATTTCCTGTCAACATATTTTTTGCTTCTGGGGTTTTATTTTTATTTATTTTTAATTTTTTTTAAAGATTTAATTTATTTATTTGACAGAGAGCTAGAGAGCACAAATACGCAGAGCCATAGGCAGAGGGAGAGGGAGAAGCAGTCTCTCCGCTGAGCAGGTAGCCTGACATGGGTCTTGATCCCAGGACTTGGGGATCATGACCTGAGCCAAAGGCAACCACTTAACCAACTGAGCCACCCAGGCACCTGTGCCTCTAGATTTTTAAAGTGAAGTCACCACTGCTATTTCCAACACAAGAATAACAACTAAGAACATGACTTATATTGGGCTCATTTTGATAATCCTGGCTTCTGCTCTATAATTTAAAATGTTTTCTTTGCTACCCCTTTATCTCAGATGGGGTCTTGATGGAAGACTCTCCAGAGAGAACAAGAATATAATAAACATAAAATTGAGCTCAATAATTCTACAAGAGAGCAACTCATGATAAGCATGATGGCAAGTTCCCACACTATTAAATTTGATGCATGGTTTATGTGCATAAATGAGCAAGGAAATAATCCTTGGATACCCTTGATCTTTTATAAAAGTTAATAAAATTTGTTTGGATCACTATTTAGTGGAACAAAAACAACAAAAAGCAAATTGTAATTGTTATATTTGTCACACTCTGATGTAGAGCAGCTTAGAAATCTGCCTTAGAAAGTAATAACTTGAAAGACAAGTTTTATTTGAAGATGATTTCTCAAAAATGTTTTGTGTTGTAGAAATATTTGAAAATTGAGACTTCAAAATGTACAGCAAGAGACTATATGAATGTGGTAATAGCCACAAAAAGATTATTGACAATCACCTCTTTAGCCCAATACTTCCTACTGAATTATGATCACTGTCAATGATATCATCCTAAAAAGTAATCACGGCATGATAGTATATGCACAGATACACATTTAAAGCTCTATCAGTAACCTATATTAATTACCTCCTGGCACTTCTAAATGTTCAAAAGCAGCCCAATGAGGATTATGTTATCATCCCCATTTTACATTTAAAGAAAACTGACTTCAGTCAGGGTGAGTGGCTTCAAATCCCAAATCTGAAAAATAGCAATAAAGTTGCTCAAAAAACTCATGGAAGACATGGAGAAAATCCAGAAAATACTGTATGCAAATAAATAAATAAAAATAAAACAAAAGATGCAAAAAGAAAAAAATTTTTTTTCATGGAAAGGAGATTAAAAAAAAAAACCAAAGAGAAGACAAAATAATTCTGGACTTCTAAGTGCAAAACATTGAAACTGGATCACTTTCTTATACCTATAAAAAAATAAACTCAAAATGAATTAAAGACCTAAATGTGAGACCTGATATCATAAAACTTCTAGAAGAGACCATAGGCAGTAATTTCTTTAACATCAGACAAGAGAAAAAAAAGCAAAAGAACCAAAGCAAAAACAAGCTACTGAGACTGCAACAAAATAAAAACCTTCTGCAGAGCAAAAGAAATCACTAACAAAACAAAAAGTCATACTTCTGAATGGGAGAAGATACTTGCATATGGTATATCCAATAAAGGGTTAATATCCAAAATATATAAAGAACTTACACAACACCAAAAAAAAAAAAAAAAAAACCACCAAAAAATCCAATTTCAGAATTTGCAAAGGACCTGAATAGATATTTTTCAGAGAAGTCATACAAATGGCCAACGGACACAAGAAAAGATGCTCAACATCACTAATCATCAAGAAAATGGAAGTTAAAGCCACAAGGAGATATGTTACATCTGCCAGAATGGCTAGAATCAAACATGCAAGGAAGGAGAGTATTGAGAAGAATATGGAGAAAAAGGAACTTTTATACATTATTAGTATAAATGTAAAATTGGTATGGCCACTGCAGAAAACAGTTTGGAAGTTACTCAAAAAATTAAAAATAGAATTATCATATGATTTAGTAATTCCACTACTGCATATTTATTCAAAGAAAACTATGTTTTTTGCAGGATTGTTAACAATAGCCAAGATAAGGAAGTTGCTCAAGCACCCAACAATAGAAGAATGGATAAGGAATATATGCTGTGTGTGTGTGTGTGTCTATAAAACTCAACCAGAAAAAATGACATCTTGCCATTTGCAACAACATGGATGGACCTAGAAGATATGCTAAATAAAATAAGTCAGATTGAGATAGATAAATACCATATGATCTTCATGCATATGTGGTATCCAAAAAACAAAAGAAAAAAGTGAATAAACAAACAAGTAGTGAATCAGACTCATAAATACAAAGAACAAAGGTGAGGGGATGTGCTGATGGAAAAAATTGTTGAAAGGGTGTGGGAGATATGGGCTTCAATTTGGAATGAGTAAATCACAAGAATAAAAGGTACAGCACAGGGAATATAGTCAATGGTATTGTAATAGTGTTGCATGATGAGAGATGGTAGCTACATTTTGGAGAGCATAGCATAATGTACAGTGTTGTTGAATAACTGTGTTGTACATCTGAAACTAATGTAACAATGTGTGTCAACAACACTCAAAACATTCTTGAGGTGAAATGTACAATAGTGGACATAAATTAACAAAAAGAATTCAAAGATATATTTGAACAAGCAAAAGAATTGGTAACTTGAAAATAGGAAAACTGAAATTACTGAGTCTGAGGAAGAGAAAGAGGAAGTGTGAAGAAAAGTGAACAGAGCCTAAGTGATTTGTTGGACCCTATTTAACAAGCCATCATATACATTATGGGAGTCTCAGAAGAGTGAAAAAATAGCAGAGTGTATTTGAAAAAATAATAGCTGATCATTTCCCAAATGTAGTCTAAGACATAAATATAAATATCTAAGAAGCTTAACAAATCCTATGTGGGATGAATTCAGAGACCCACAGTGAGAAACATTATAGCCAAGTTGTTGAGAGACAAAAACAAGGAGAAAACTTTGAAAGCAGCAAGAGAGAAGCAATTTGTCATGTGATTCTTAATAAGATTCTCAGCAGATTTCTCATCAGAAACTTTGGAGGCCAGAAGGTAGTGGGGTTGATATATTTAAAGTACTAAAGGAAAAGAAAGAAAAAAAAAAGAAAAACAAAACAAAACAAAAAACAAACAACTCTGTCAATTAAGAATCCTATTTGGGGAAAATTGTCCTTCAGAAGTGAGGAAGAAATTATGTGATTCCAGATAAACTGCAGAGTGTGTTTATTATTATTAGACCTCCTTCAAGAAAAGCTAACTGTAAAACTACAGGTTACTATAAAAAGACACTGGACAGTAACTCAAAGCTTTAAGAAGAAATTAAAAAAAAAAACAGTAAAGTAAATATATGGGAAGTTATAAAATTAATTATAACTTTAATTTGTAATTCCACATTTTTTTCTACATAATTCTGTGTATTACTTTAGTTAATTGATGAATTCAAGAATGTTATAACTTTAGGATGTAAGAAAGAAAATAGTTATAGAATATATACAAAAGTAAATGAAAGGGAAATTTTAAAATTACACTACAAAAAATTAACAGAGGCACTAAAAGAAAACTACAGGTTAATATCCCTGATTAATACTGATGCAAAAATTCTCAACAAAGTACTAGCAACCCAAATTCAGCAGCATATTAAAAGCACCATGAGCAAGTGGGATTTATTCCTCTAATGCAAGGGTGGTTCAACATACAAAAAGTGATCGATGTAATACATCACATTAGAAGAATGGAAAAAAAAATAATTTCAGTCAATGAAGGTTTTTGGCAAAACTAAACACCATTTTATGATAGAAATACTCAACAAACCAGGAGAAGGAGACTATCTCAACATACAAAAACCTATATATGAAAAACCCATAACAAATATCATAGTCAATGGTGAAAACTTAAAAGCATTTCCTGCAAGAACAGGAACAAGGTGAGGAGGTTCACTTTCAGCATTTCCACTCAACATAGAATTAGAATTGCGACCAAGGACTTAGGAAAGAAAAAAATAAAAAGCATCCGAATTGGAAATGAAGAAGTAAAATGATCAATTCCTAGATATTATGAACTTAAATGTAGAAGACCCTAAATATTTCACATAAAATTGTTAGAACTAATAAGAAATTTCAGCAAATTAGCTGGATACAAAGTCAACACACAAAAATCAATTACATTTCTAAAAACAATGTACAATCCCAAAGAGAAATTAAAAGAACAATTTCATGTTCAATAACATCAAAAAATATTTAGGAATTAACCAAAAAGGTGAAAGGCTAGTGAAATAAAAACGATAAAACATTGCTAAAAGAAGTGTAAAAACCCACAAATGAATGGAAAGACACCCCATGTTCTTAAATTGGAAGACTTAGTATTGTATGTCAGTAATACCCAAAGTGATCCACAGATTTGATACAATTCTGATCAAAATCCCAGTGATATTCTTGGTGGCAAATCCATTCTAAAAGTGATATGGAGGGGAATCTGGGTGACTCAGTGGGTTAAAGCCTCTGCCTTCGGCTCAGGTCATGATCTCAGGGTTCTGGGATCAAGCCCCGCATCGGCTCTCTGCTCAGCAGGGAGCCTGCTTCCTCCTCTCTCTCTGCCTGCCTCTCTACCTACTTGTGATCTCTGTCAAATAAATAAATAAAATATTTTTTTAAAAAGTGATATGGAATCTCAAGGGACCCCAAATAGTCAAAACAATTTTAAAAAGGAAAATAAAGCTAGAGGAATCAGACTCCTCATTGCAAAACTTACTAAATAGCTACAGTAATCAAAATAGTATGTGCTGGTATAAAATATGAAATGTAGATCAATGGAATAGAGAGCCCAGAAATAAACCTCACAAATATGGTCAAATGATTTTGAATAAGGAGCCAAGATAAGGCAAGAACATTTTTTTTTTTTTTATTAAGAACTGGGAAAATTGGATACCTATTGTGAAAGAATGAAGTTGGACCTTACTTAACATGATATACAAAAATTAACTCAAAAGAGATCAAAGACCTAACTGTAAGATCTAAATGTGTAAAAGTCTTAGAAGAAAATTTAGGTCAAAACTTCATGGCATTGGATTTGGTGAATATTTTTTGCATATGGCACCAAGGATACAGGCAACAAAAGAAAAATAGGCAAACTTGACTTCCTGAAAATTTAAAAAAAAAAAAAAAAAAAAAAAAAAAAAAGGTACTTTCAGGGCACTGGGATGGCTCAGTCTGTTAAGCATCCGACTCTTGATTTTGGCTCAGGTGGTGATCTCAGGGTCATGAGATTGAGTCCCATGTCCAGAACTACCCTCAGCTGGGAGTCTGCTTGAGATTCTATCCCTCTTCATTTGCCTCTCCCTCCTGTTCATGAACTTGCATTCTCTCTCTCTCCCTCCCAAATAAATAAGTAAATCTTTTTAAAAGAAAGAATACTATCAGCAGAGTAAAAAGGCAGTCTATGGAAGCCAGCAATATTTGCAAGTCATGTATCTGATAAGGTATTAATATCCCAAACATACAGAGGACTAATAAAACTCCACAATAAAAACCAAACAACTTGATTTAAAAATAGGCAAAGGGCTTATACAGACATTACTCCAAAGAAGATAATGGCCAATAACTACATAAAAATATGATCAATATCACTAATCATTAGAAAAATGCAAATTAGGGGGACCTGGGCTGCTCAGTCATTAAGCATCTGCCTTTGGCTCAGGTCATGATCCCAGGGTCCTAGGATCGATCCCAGGGTCCTAAGATCAGAGCAGAAAGCCTATTTCTCCCTCTCCCATTCCCCCTGCTTGTGCTCCCTCCCTCACTGTGTCTCTCTTTGTCAAATAAATAAATTAAATCTTAAAAAAAAAAGAAAAATGCAAATCAAAACTACAACGAGATGTCCTCTCATACTAGGGATACCTAATATCCAATTAGGATAACTACTGTCAGAGAACAAAATAAAGTAAAACCAACTGAACAAACAAAACCCAGCAAGTAATAAGTGTTGCTGAGAACATGGAAAAATTAGAATGTTTTGTGCACTGTTTATGGGAATGTATAGTGGTACAGATTTTATGGAGAATGGTTTAGTGGTTCCAGAAAAATTTAAAATAAAAACGCCCCATAATTCAGCAATTCATTTCTGGGAATATAGTAAAAAAAATGAAAGTGGAAACTCAAAGAAGTATTTGTATACCCATGTACATAGCAGCATTACTAACAATAGCAAAAAGCTTAGTCACCCAATGCCATTGGTAAAAGAATGGATGAGAAAAATGTGTGTATATATGCATATAATAGAATATTATTCAGCCTTAAAAGAGGGGGGGAAATTTTGACCCATGTTAAGACATGGATAAATTTTGAGGACATTATACTAAATGAAATGAGTCCATCACAAAATATCTAAAAAAAATACTGTATGATTCCACTTACATGAAGGACTTAGACTAGTCCAAATGATAGAGACAGAAAGTAGAGTGGTGGTTGCCAGAGGCTGGGAGTAGACAGAATATGGGAGTAGACAGTTCATGTTTAATAGTTATTTTGCAAATGAAGAGTCTTCTGGTAATGGATGATGGTGATGGCTGTACAACATGAATGTACTTAATACCACTGAACTGTACACATAAAAACTTCTGAAATGATAAATTTGATGTGCATTTCATGGCAATAAAATACACATTGAAAAAAAAATAGTAAAGACATACTGGAACCTAAGTTTCTGACTCCTAGCAGATAGTTTTTCCTCCACCTATGCAACTCTATAGTTATGCCCAATGTTGTAGATTTCAACTTCTTTTTCTAGCACATTCTTCCTGTCACTCTTATAAGCATGTTTACATCTCTCTCCTTCTCCAAAAGAAAGTCACAATAACCCTTTCTGAGCCCCAGTACACCATTCCTCCCTAGTTTCCCTTTCTGATTTCTAGAATACTAGTAGCTCAAGCATCACCTCATGATTGCCCACATTACTCTCTGTGTTAGTCTATGACCAGGTTCACACCTTTCCTGTAGTTCTTTTTATGTTGCTAAAATGGCTTGTTTTCATAGCTGGTTCTGATGTAATGTGAACAATTACAGGGCAATTGCTTCATGACATAACTCTCTGTGTCTCCAGTACATGGTCTGGTCCCCAAATCAGTACCTTAAAAAAAATGAATAAAATACATATGAATACAAATCTTATTTACATACAAAAAAGTCTTATTTATGCACAAAAAATGTGATAATTTGGATTTAATAATTTAGAATTTCTGTTCATCCATTGCAAGGATTCAGTAAAAACTATTTGCATTCTCTGGGGGACTTTAGCTGTGGAGGGAAGCTTCCCTTTTGCTTTTGACCTCCTTTTCCATCTAGAATGTTTCTCTTCTCCAAATATTCATAGTACTCGAAAGAGTACCTGAATTAATATGTAAAGGTTCTATGGCAAAAGAGTATTCAGCATACTCCAGATGGATTGCGGTTTTCTCTTTTGAGTTGATATGTAGGCAACTCCCATAAGTTTGAGGAGAAATTATACATCAAAAGCTGCATCTCTAGGTTCTAATTTCTCTCTACCCCAAGCATTTTTAATAGGGGCAATATCATTCTTAAGGTTATGAAAAAAATTTTTGAGAGACAAAATATCTTTCAAACACAAACAAATATGGTATATTTATGTTATTAAAATGTCATGCAGAGGTATATTTGGAAAAATATCTTAAAAGGCTCTTTAAGAGGTAATAGCAAAAACAAGTTTGAGAAATGCTGTTTTACTTTAAATGTCTGGTGACATCTCTTTCTTCTATCCATGTGCAGATTTATCACCATCATCCAAAAAGACTATTTGTAATATAAGTAAGAAAATTAGAAAATCATCAGATACAAACTGTATAATTGAGGTGGCTCATAGGTATGATCACTGACAGTTGCACCCAGAAATTTAAAGTGTGAAATAACTCCCTTTCTTACAATTTGTCTGTTTCAAAGGAAACATTTAAAAATACATTTAAACAATAAAAAAGCTGCTGTCTTATGTTGCAGTCATATGCATCCATCTCCTTCACATTAGACTTGGGTCTTCCAATGACAGTCATCTTTATACCTTTGGAAAAATAGCTTTTTTTTTCCCCTGTTGAACTTCAAGGTGCAAGTTCCTTGGCATCCAGCCAACGTTTCTAGTGTCTTGGGCCACATCACACAATTGTCTGGCCAACATTCCCCTGACCGGGAGATTTCTAAAAGCTGTTTGTGATTATCTCACATTCAGAGATAAGGAAAAGATAGCAAGTGTCTGTTTTATATGAACCCAAACTACTTCACTTAAAAAAAAAAAAAAAAAAAAAAGCAGAAGTTTAACATGTTGCATTAATCAGCAAGATGTTTTAATTTTTGCTATTACTAAACTTTGCCTCCTTAGGCAAGATAAAACAGTGGAGTCAATCACAGTAAGATCCCTACTTCTAAATCATGTGTCTGATGTGTAAATAAGTCACCAGCATGAAGTTTCTGTATCTGAGATACAACCCCGGGGGGGAGAACTTTTGAGGACCAAGTCCTGCCTCTAAAACACTAGAGCAAAGAGCAAAGAGCGTAGGAAGGGCACCATAAGGGAACAACAAATTCTTTCTCAGTCAGAACCTGTTTAAAGGTTGGATTCTTTTCATGTTCTCCTGGCAAGAACCTTGGCAAAGCAGTAAAGCCATTGGCTAATCAGGATCATGTGACTTTGCATTTCCTGTCTCCACTGTGCTGCACCTAAAGGGATATACCTGGACTATGATTATATTCTGCCTTAGCAAAAGAGATAGGGGATTGAGCTGAATGGACCTCTGCCCACTATTCCTTTTTGTCACTGATTCTGATAAATTTATTACCTTTTCTTTATTGCCATTCTGGATTGAAAGGCATGAACAATCTTTTTCATTTTTTTTTAATGTGGATCATATAGAAATGTTCTTAATTCTTCTGGATTAAGCTGAGTCTACCTACACAATTCTCTTTTTCTCCTCCCCTAAGCGGGGAGTCTGAGATTATAGAAAGTTAGGGCTAACAGTGAATACAAGATCATCTAGATTCCCTAGAACAAGGACTTTTCTTCTAATCCAAACTCTTCATTTTACACATAAGATCAGAAAAATTCTACAGTTAGTTCCTGAGAGGTCTTAAATCAATAACTAAGTCTACCGATTCAGCACTTTTTCCACCATGAATATTCTATTAACTCTCCTCCATCCCCACTCTAATTCTCCATACCCATTTCTTCCTTAACGTTGCTCCCATTTGGCTGTTTCTCCATTTTGTATATCAACAGCCTATCTCTCAAAAAGCACCATAACACTGTTTAATTATCCATCAAGCATCTCTGCCCCATCACTAAACTGAAGCTCTCTCCATCTTTCCCTTTTTCTGTATATGACTCCCTTACATCACCACGCTCTCACACTTCCAAATTGTTCCTACAAAAATATTAATAACATATTAACTGCAAATTCTGTGTTTCCTGAGTAGTCATTTTCTCCACTGAACTTTGATTTGGATTTCCATCTCTCTTAGATAACTGTTACCTGAGGGTCCTACAAGCACTCACATTCCACTGTCTAAAAATGAACTCATTATCTTGCTATGCACTCCCGCCACATTCCTTCTTCTCTAGGGTTCTTCATATTTTGTAAGACAATGACATTTGCCAAGTCACTTAGACAAGAAACCGAACAGATATCTTTGATTTTTATGTCTTCTTTTTCTTATATATACTATGTACAAATGGTCAGCAAGCCCTAGAAACTACTGCTTCAATGTCTCTCAAATGTGTCCCCTCCGTTCTAGTTTCATTGCCCTTGACCAAGTTTAGGCCCTCATTGCCTTTTGTCTGGACCATGGCGATGGATCCCAAAGTGCCCTGTCTACCTTTTCTAAACCATATTCCCCAATGCTGTCAGAATTCTCTTCCTAAATCATAGATTTAATTATATGAGTCTTGGATACTTAAAAATTCCCTACATATGCTAAGTCTTCATTTTACACCTTTAAAGAAGGTTTAAGTTACCTCACTGAAACAGGTAAAAAATGAAACATTAAAAAGTAAAGAATTTGAAGGGGAAGAAAAGTAAGATGAAGACAGAAGTGAAGATCAATCCCTTGAACTTTGTGTTTCTTACTGACAGATAAAAATTTGGCTCTAAGTTTTAGAACAGGGAGCTAAGAGGGAAATATGACTTTCAATAACTGTTTTGCATAAGTTTGCTTCTTCTGGTTGACTGTAAGTTTCTTGTGGGAAGTTACATGTGCTTTTGTTTGTTTAACTTTTGTATTCACCAGAATTTAGGTAGCACTTCGTCTTCATGGCCAGAAACACTACCTCTCATTGAAATACATAATTCTGCCTCTTCAATATCTTGAAATACATACCATTTTTTCTTGCTGGTGTTTGCATAAATAATATAAATTAGTAAGTGCTAAATATGATATGTAAAAAATATGAAAATTCTATGTCCTTCATATGCCACCTACTTCTAAACAGTCACACGCACATGCCCATAGTTCAAAACATTGATAAGAAATCATTTTTTACCTTAACTTTCCTCACCCTGCTTTATACATTAAGTATCCTTTCCATAAATGATTTTACCAGGTAACACAGTCTTTCTGTGTTAGAAAGAGCTACATGATTTATTGAGAAACATAGTCAAGATTTCTACTCAGGTAAATACACTGCAGACATGACATAACTGTATAAGCTTTCCACAGAACCAATGTACATATTCCTCTAAGTCTTACTGTGCAATCAGCATATATGATGGGAAGGATGCATCTGATATTCATTTGAAAAATAAAGAGAAGTTAGTATGAGAGATTATAATTTGTCTTCTTAAAATTTATAATCTTTTTGAAATGATTCAGTTTCCTACAGTTGTGGGGCAATGTGACATAATTCTTGCTCCTTTGAATAAAGGAGCTATAGGCATTTCTGCTACTTTCTTCAATCTGTATAGTTATTTGTGTTCGTTGTGAAAGTTGATGTCTATAGCTAGGCAAATGGCATTTCATGTGCTTTTGTTGATGGATCTGGAAAGGGAAGAAACAAACTTTTTCAGGCTGAAGAATTGATTGTAGCCATATGATCTTTTCAACATTAGTGTGATTACCAGAGGAGGAAGCATCATTGGTTTTATAAAGAAGATATTCCATTGAAAACATGAGCTTGGGTATCCACTGTGTGTAGCATCAGGTACTAATCACAGACACATACTTCACAGGTCCTGGTGTTTGTGTTTGAAAGCCCTGCTGCCACAGCATCGTACAATCACCACCTCGACATATTGTTGACAAGAACTGCCAAGCACCTCGACTTCATTTCTCACACAAGAAAGCAACAGAGGGTTAGAAATGATCTCCAACATGACACCGCTTATACGTTTTTCAGCTGGAGCACAGATACTCTTCCATTTGTACCCTCTTAGCTAACTTACAGAGTTTTTTTCAACATTCCTCTAGTTCTAGGAAATGCAAATAAAATAAGAAATGTGTGGCTGTGACACCATTTTAAACACATGTCATCCATTCCATTCCGAAACACGCTTTTGTTAGAGTTTGGGTATCTCTTTCTTTCTCTTTTAATACTTTAGTACATAAAATATGAGAGGATTTGCACAAACAAAACAAAATATCCCTCCATGTATTTTTCAGGTAGGTTTGATTTTGATTGTGGAGGCGGGAAGGAGCTTTGCTAAATATGTAATATGTTATTTACTTACAAATCTTTAACTCAGAATGATTTCCCATTAGTGTTGGGCTTATTTAGTTTACCCTGATCCTAAAGGGGAAGGGAGTCTTCTTCAGTCTCAAATCTTCCTTTTTGTCTCCCAACTCCCAGATTATTCTGCTGTCTAGTAGAATTGTTCTTCCCTGTGTAGTAAGTAGCCTGTGCACACACAGTCTTGGAAGTGGAATAGCAAAGTATCTTCATGGGCATGGAGACTCTAGGGCTAAGTAACTCAGAGTTTTTATCCCTAATACCTAGGGCACTATAAGATAGGCCATTCTATGTCATTCATTCCCAAGTATTAGCTGTTGATTTCATTTGTTGAATAACTTAACATTTGAAATAACCCATAATAAAATATTCCAATACAAATAACTTTTGTAGTGTTCTTAAAACGACTTTGTTGCTTTCGTCTTTTAAATGAGACATAACATAGAGCACAGCCTTCTAGCCACAACTGCTTTCTGAAATCAAGTAATAGGATACCATTATTAACTATTTCAGATTAGACAGATGCATTAAATAATTACTCAAATTCAAAAATTCAGTGCTAATGCGTAGAAAGAAACATGCAAGCACCAGAGCCCCAGGTATGATCCATGACCTGGGGTCTGGATTAAAAAGATTCAGCCCAGAGTGTTCTGTTTTCCATATTTCTTAAAAGTAAAAGGGAGAAGGAATAAGAGTAGCCAAGTGAATGGATTTAAATAACAATGATTTCTGAAATGATCAGCTAACAGTCTCATAAGAACCTAAGCAGAGTTTAACAAAACAGTGCTTTATAACAAGACTGAAAAACACAACTGACATCATTCTATTTTGTGTTTTTTTCATTTGTAGGAATGAGTGGGTTTTAAAAAATGAATTTAGGCAGCTAATTCCAATAATCATGTATTTGAAACCATGCTTGCCACATAAAGCCTTTTCCCCCTTTCTCTTCCCTTCTGTTCAAGGCTGATCACAGACCATGTTCCATGTAGAAAAGGTTTTTCCAAATCAAAGGTTTGTATTTCCACGTGATACAAAATGTATACTTGGTGGTGTTTTTTTTGTTTTTGTTTTTGTTTTTTGATGACTAGCGTTCCATATTATAGTTTCTTCCTGATATAGCCCCTTATTCTTAGCTTATTTTAGATTATAAAAATATTCTTCAGGGGCATCTGGGTGGCTCAGTTTGTTAAGTGTCTGCCTTCAGCTCAGGTCATGATCTCCGGGGTCCTGGGAGCAAGCCCCCCTTCAGGCTCCCTACTCAATGCGGAGTCTGTTTCTCCCTTACCCTCTCCCCCTGCTTGTGCTCTCTCTCTCTCTCAAATAAATAAATAAACTCTAAAAAAATTCTTCAAAAATTGATAAGTTCTGAATATACATTAGAGTCTTAGAATATTACTTCAATTTCCATCCTGTGTTGGTTATACAAATGTACGGATGAGCTGGTCTTGAAGCCACCCACATCCTGGTACATACTAAACACAAATCAAGACCCCATTATGAAACAGGAATCAAATCCACATCCTCTGTTCCACACATTGAAATTCTTGCCTTTTTTAGCTAGTATATATGTCAACTCTTTCTTTTTTTTCTTTTTGTGAACTTGCAGCCTCAGATGTTAGTTAAGTTTAAGTATTCTTCAAAAGCATTTATTTGAAAAACATGTGAATGGAAAATGAACATGCTAAACTAATTAGGATATGCAAATGTGGTTCAGTGGAACTGATTTTTAAATGAATCATACTCATTTGAATACACAAATAAAAGAAAATTTGTTTCAGTAACAATCTGGAAGTTAGTTCATGTGGAACAAATAAGGGCTTAAATTATAAGGATTAACTTTTCAGAATCTACTTTGCAGTTCACCTTTTTAATAGAAGGAAATGTAGACTTGAGCCAAAGGTCCCTGTTGGCATTCGGGGAGGTTTGGTGAGCCAGAGAATACTTACCAAGTTCTTGTTCTCATTTAAAGTGAATGAAGAGACGGGGGAAAGGGAGTGCTGGTGATTTATTTATGTCTTTCAAGGCAATTTAAGGGCAAGCAGGTGAAAATCTAAGAAAATTTTCTTGTAAAAAAATTTAAATCATGGAATGGAAAATATTTGACATGTTCTAGTGCTCTGTTCTTGCTGCAGAAAGAACCACAAATGATATTAAAAGAGAGAAATAACATTAGAAGAAAGGAGGGAATGATATTAAAACAGATAAAAAGAAATCAAGGCAAAATAATGTATGAAAGAAATGGATTTTGAGGGTACTTAGACTAGGAAAATATCCCCAAAGTACTAATGTTATATTCAATATTTTGGATTCACTTTACATAGACAGAAAGGATTGGAATTTATTTATTTATTAAATCAAAGAATAAACCATAATGACTAAAAATGTTATTCCAGCTCAACTTACTACTTAATCAATATATGTGCCTTTTTTTGTAGGGGTATTCTAGTTTTATGTGTGGCCACTTATAAACCTGTTTAATTAAAAACACTGCATTATTCCAATGACATAATTCAATACTTTATATTAGATCACCTACCATTACAATCTTTAGTAAAGTTTCATTTGTTCCTCAAACTACAAACATTTGTTCAGCTCCAACTATATGCCACTCACTCTCAAGGTGCCTTGGGGAATACAAAAGTGACTATGACATGGGCATGACCTACACTTAACAGGCAGTCTTGTAGAAGAGATCGTGTATAAAATACTCATTGTCCAAGAAAGACATGTCCAACTAAAATGCTCTAGGTGTCTATCTACTAAGTTGATTTGCTTGAGGATTTAGTTTTTACCTGGAGGGGGAGTGAGAACAAATATTGGTATCCGAATGTTTGGGGGACCAAGGAAAATAAAGCAATGGAAAGCAATGGAAAATAGCTTACACATTGATTACCTGTTGATACCAGTGGCTGATTCTGAGTCCCCGTGGAGATGAAGAATACAGGTAGGAGCTGAAGGAAATATTTTTTAGAGAGACTTAGAAAGTTTGGAACACAGTAATATTGTTTTGGAGCATCAACATAAAAATGTGATGCAAAGTTGGGGAAAGTCAATCTCTTGTGCTAATTTCCCTTTACCTTGGAATACTACATGATTTTGTCCATTCAGTGGCCTCATAGGGATAGGCTGCATATAATGGGAAAATCCAACACATGGATTTTTCTGAGATTATTTTCAACAGATCATTAACAAGCCAATGTGGCACATCTGCTGTAAAAACTTGGTGGCAAATAGCTTAAAGTTCTAAGTTTGTTACAGAGCAAATGGATGCCCTGCCATGACCTCTCAGAGATAACCAGGACTTTGTGGGATGGGAGTGACTTGGAGGCCTGAAGTCACACAGTGGGGACTTCCAAGTCAATGAAATCTAGGTATGCGAGTTGAAGTGAACATCATATTTACAGTTATTTAACTTCATCATAAACTATAATGTGATAAGTGTGTATTAGTGACATAAACTGTGAGCTGTCTGATCTCAACCACCTAGTGTTTCTAGAATGTTCACTTACTTGCAATTGGGTAACTTTCAGTACAAAACCTCTGATAAGCTACGTAGCTCTAACCTTAGTGCGTAAGAGAAAAATTAATTATAAAATCACATTCTCTGAGTGACATTTATGTTTAGTGAATTTTGATAGGGGAGAAGGTAATATACCAGTATGGCACAAGTGCAAATAATGAAAAGACACAGTTACATTCAGGTAATAGCCAATAGCCTCATTCGCTGGACTTCAGAATGTAGATCACCATAAAAATAAGTTAGTAAGGAAAAAGTAGGCTAAAATCAGATCATATGGTTGGTTGACTACCATCCCAAGTACTTCAGGTAGTAGGTAGTAGGGTATTTCAAAGGCCTTTGACTTGGCAAATGAGAAAAAATATGTATGTTAGGGAGAACATCCTATTCTTAATGGAAGATTGAAGTTTTCGGAAGACAGATTTGAGGCTAGAAACAAAATGAAGACTCTATTGCAGTAATCCAGATATTGGAAATGTAGGAAATGACCAAATTATAGAAATGGAATCCACAATACTTGAGTAAGTGTGGGAGATGGAGGAAGGATAGTAGATGAGGATGACTACTAAGTCACCTGGGAGGCTGGAAACCAGTCTTATAAATGTGTAAGTTTGGTTGGTGTGGAGATAAGTAGGTAGTATTTTGGGGGAAACCTACCCAGAACACCATCTTAATCTTGTGATGATGGAGAGCTCATTTAGCTCTGATGAATAAGGCTAGTATGAGAATTGCCAAATCTTTGAATCTGTGTAGACCACTTAATATGAGTATTCTCAAATTTTCTGATGGAGGTAGACACACACAAAAAACAAGTCCAGCTAAAGTTGCTACGTGTTACCAGATTAGATTAGGTTTAAAACCTTATGTGAGAAATTGGTATAGGAAATGTGTGAACCAATGGGGTTCTCTAAGTTTGTCTACACAGGCAAAATTGTCTACATTATTATGCTCTTATTTGGAGTCAGATTTAAATTTTTAAGGTGGGAACTTGTCCTGAGTGAATATTATCCCCAGGCTTGTCTCATCATTTCCACCACACATAGTTTCAAAAAGAGAATTAGAATAGAAAATGAACAACAAAACCAAAAAGCCAACCAAAAAAAGTGAATTAAAAAAGTCAATAAAAACACATCAATAAATGGCTGCAAGAGCTTTTTAACATCATTTTTTCTTATCAGAACCAAGTTCTAATACCAACACTGTGGCTTAATAGTTGTTTGATTTCATCCTTCTTCAGATAAATATTCCTTCTCTTTATGTAGCATGAGAAGTTTCCCTTTAAGAACCAAGGGGCCTTGATGGAGTTGGAAGTCTTGGATCTGAGCTAAAACTATAACATGCTGCCCTAGCCTCAGATACCTGTAAAGGAGAAAGAACATCCTATAGTCTTTAGAAAGTTTTAGATTTCAAGTGTCTAAGTTCAAGGTGCTGAACCCAAAGGGAAGTGGTTCTCAAAAGAGGACACAAGTTGGAGAGGTGTAACCAAGTCAGAAGTGCATCAAAGAAAAGAAGGTGAGCGCCAGGCAATGACTGTAAGTGTAGATTCAGTATTTGGAGCTCATTTTTATTGACATCCAGATCAACGACCTTGGAGTTATAGATGAGCTTAAATACAGAAAATTAAGACAAAAACTTAGAAAATAGAGATGTCATTGATCTCAAGGTAGAGTTTTGAGAGATCTCTCTACATGTGATGTCTTTCCATGATATTCGTAGAGAAATTATAACATGAAAATAGGAATATGCATAATAAATAAAATTTAAAACTTGAGTTGTAAATTTAAGAATTATTCACTTATAGGACAATAGAAGACACGGGAATGAATGAAGTTTATTGCAAAGAGAAAAAACTATATGATATTTTATTTCTTCCTAATAGGATATGGATTTTATATTATATTTTAATCATTTCTTTGAGTATGTCTTAAAAATATCCCTAATACTTGGTTTAAGGATTAGCATAGAGATAGAGCCTTTTGCCCAATGGGAATTCTATGGTGATGAATATATAATCCTAACCATAAAATCAAACATGCTTAAATAATAGAAAGAGGGAAAGGATGCATGCCAAATCTTCAATGTTACCTACAAATTTTGGTCCTAAGTGGGTATTTAGAGCTTCTTTTAATATATCAATGTGCATTCTATGATCAGAAAAAAAACAAAAAACAAAAAACAACAACAACAAAAAAACAGCACTCAACTTCTACTGCGTTCCAGACCAAGAGATGAACTCAAGATGTATCCCCGTGTGGTAAACTCAAGGGATTTTCAGAGCACCATAAAAGCTTTTTATTGTACACTCCAATGCTGTCATCCACAGTTAGCTAACAAATATGATAGGTTTTTAATATAATCCACCCCGTTCTTGCCAGTGCTCCTTGTATGTTACGTCATGGTTCTGTGGGCCAAGAATTTGTTTTCCCCAGATGGCCTTCATGAAGCTGCTGACAGCCCTTCTGACTGAGAAACTGTAGAACAGCAATCTTCCAACTCATTTAGTAGTCCTGACAAAGAGAGAGCTGTTGATATCCTGATGCAAAAGCACTCTATCAGGCATTACATAGTGTCTGTGTTCTCAGCATGTTTGGGGCGTGATAAGTCATAGCACATGCTTTCTGACATCTTTCTGCATTTCACTGCCGTGTAGAGTTTCCTGCAGTTGAAATTAGGGTGACAGAATGTAAAAAGCCAAGTGTGACATCATCAGCAACTGGTAGCAGTCACTGTATCATAAATAATACATTGCAGACGTGTAAAAAAATTAAGTTGTGAAAAGTTCACGACAAATCCTTTGAAGAAAATTTGAAATCAACAGTTTTGCTAATTTCCACCCACTACTTTATCCAAGTAATGACAACATACAGAGATATCTGTAATGTTTTATATTGATAAGCCAAAGATCTGCTCAGCAAAAGAGCTGGAGATTTTTTTAGCAAATTAAAAAAAGGTTTTGTGTGTGTGTGTGTTTAAAAGATTGCTTTTCTCTTTAAAGGGAGATCACGTATCAGTAACTATAAGTCTCACAAAGCAATGGGTGGCTCTGTGCAGGAGGTGGCTCTACTTTGGACGGAATGTCTCCTGATTATGATTACGCCTTGGTATTAATAAGGATGGCAGCTGCAGCAATCTGTTCAATTTTATGCAAATTAGCCCTGGCCCTCTGGCTTCTGGCTAGTGGCCAAGACAGCCTTTGGCTGGGCAAAGTTTGGATGTATGCTTTATTCTACTGCTGCAAAAGTTTATTTAATTATCTTTATTTATTTAAAGCAGGACATACAAAGCATTTCTGCATCTTGGTCAACTTTGTGATGGCTGAATTGTATGGGATTTCCCACCCACTCACAAACTAATTTAAATCATTGACTATGTATACCATTGACTATGCCTCTGAAAAAAAAAGAAAGGTTGACTTTTCTCACTGCTTTCTCTGGTCATAAAGGGTTCAAAGTGGTTTCTCCTCACTGCACCCTTGAAGGCCTTTGAAATCAAATAGTGCGGGTATCTTTTAAATGATACTATAAATTTTCACTAGCTGGAACTTAATGGGGGAAACAGTCTGAATTAGAGACCTTGATTTCTATAAAATTTTTCAAGAAATGGGAAGTTTTAGAAGAAATGAGTGAAGGTGGTCAAAGGTACACATTTTCAGTTATAAAGTAAGTCCTGGGGATCTCATGTACAGAATGGATACCTCAAGTAATCATACTATAAAGTTGCTAAGAGAGTAGACCTTAAAAATTCTCATCACAAGAAAAAAATTATGTAACTATGTATGGTGATGGATGTTAACTAGACTTCTCTTGATCATTTCACAATGTATACAAATAATGAATCATTATGCTATGTACCTGAAACTAATATAGTGTTAAATATCAGTTATATCTCAATAAAATTTTTTTAAAGATTTTATTTATTTATTTGACAGAAAGAGAGATAGCGAGAGAGGGAACACAAGCAGGGGGAGTGGGAGAGGGAGAAGCAGTGTTCCTGCTGAGCAGGGAGCCCAATGCGGGGCTCAATCCCAGGACACTGGGATCATGACCCAATCCAAAGGCAGCTGCTTAACCACTGAGCCATCCAGGCACCTTCCAATAAAAATATTTGAAAAGAAATACATAGCTATTATTTCTAAGTATATATACTTAATAGTCCAAAATGATTCAGTATATTAAGGTCAAATATATGTTCTTTTCTGCCTGTTTTCATGCGTCCATATAATGTGATTGTACTAATCATCTAAATTTTATATTCCTTCTGTATAAAATGTTAAAAATAACTTACTACCACCCTGGTGAATTAATTATTCCCTTTACAGACTTGCTTACCATCTGGCATAACAAACTGATTACTTACTGGGGAGTATATAGGAGAACGTGAGACTGGCTCTTGTCTTGCTCCTCAAACATCAGAATTAACGAGGTTATAGCAAAATTGGAAATGTAGTTACTGGCCACCTACAATTCGTTAACTTCATATGCAGTGAAGTAATATAAAACATGGCTCCACACGTATTTCTGAACTTGTGTTTCAGTGGGAGAGGGAGAAGAGAGGTTTTACCATAATTATATTTGCGATCCTTCTTGGTTTTCATATATTCAGTTGTCATAAATACTATTAATTAAATATTTCATAGGGCACTTGGGTTACGGGAATCTTATATCTTGTTTTATCAGCGAAGTCATCTGCAATCGTATTAAAAGCCACACGAAATGTAGGGACAGCACCCACCATTTTCAGCTACTTGTACTAAGATTTCTGCTTTAGATTGTCCCTTCTTCCTGTTAATCTAGGCTCTTATGGGCCTTCTTTTATTTTAAGCACAGATTCAGCTGACAGCCAGCACTTGTTCTGGTTTTGAATCAAACGCTGGCAGTGATCCCAGAATAGGAACCAGTTGTTTCTTTTACACACTCTCTTATTGTCCCCCACCATCGCGATTGCTTTCAAAGCAATGTGCCATAACCAAACTTACACTTGTTTTAATGAGAAATAAAGTGCATGGATCAAAGCAATGCCTCCCATGAAGCCACTGACTACCTCTGGGGTGAATTAGACCTCTGATATGCAATGCAGTAAAAGAAAAGAAAAAAAAAAGTGTACCAAGACATCTCCCCTTTTGGACTGAAACAGAGAAAATTTGTCTTTATAAACAAGTTTTCCCTGAATTACCCATTCCCACTCCCCTTACTTTAGCTATTAGAAGCCTAGCCTAAGGCTTGTCTTAATTTTTCTCACTGAAACTGAAAGCAACTCTTCCACTTTCGCCTTTAAACATCTTACTACTCTCACTTTTCTGATAACAACCAACTCTTTACTTTGAATTTCCCCTCCTCTTTATTGCTAATGTGTATTTTTAACACAACATTATTTCTATTACAGCAAAGGGCCGGATAAACTATGTTTATTCTGGACCCTATTCAATGGAGCTGCTTTCTACAGTTTTCACTTAAGTTCTTCCTGGGCAAGGATTCAGAGGACAATGTTATAGAGGGACCAGTGAACATCTGAATTTATACCACAGGGCTAAGATAGTAATCATTATTGTAAGTATGAATAGTTTTAAGCATCTAATCCTCTTACATTGTGAAATATCATCACCAATTTAGCTTTTGAAAAATGCTGATTTTAGGGTGCCTGGGTGGCTCAGTGGGTTAAGCCTCTGCCTTCCGCTCAGGTCATGATCTCAGGGTCCTGGGATCGAGTCCCGCATCGGGCTCTCTGCTCAGCAGGGAGCCTGCTTCCTCCTCTCTCTCTCTGCCTGCCTCTCTGCCTACTTGTGATCTCTCTGTGTCAAATAAATAAATAAAATCTTTAAAAAAAGAAAAGAAAAATGCTGATTTTAGAATGTTTTTATTATAAAACAAAATGGAAATAATATAAATATGTAATAAAAGAGGGTAGGTTAAATAAGTTATGGCACATTTAATATATGACCATATAGACATAAAATAAAAACATTGAAAGACTGGTATTTTATACGTTAAAAATAGTAGGTTATGCTAGTTTCTATTTTACACACACAATTAAGAGACACACACATATATAACACGGTTGCCTATTTAAACTCTGCTCCCTGGATGAAAAGTAAGTATAACTTCTTTATATTCTATTATTGATCTGATTCCTCACTCTTTCCCATGCTGCTGGGCTGGAAGGGATAGATAATAGATTGGGATAAATTAACTGGCAAGTAATAGGTTTTTCCAATGGAATAGTCTGTTCAAAAGATCCAGTATCTTTGGGGGAAATGCATAGTTTCCCTATATGCCTTCCCATGCCTGTGTCTACTGATTCTCTCTAGATGAATCTGAGTATGTGGGAGATTTATAGGACTTTCTGACTGTTGGGCAGAAAGACCTCCTTTCCCCACAATGGCCTTCCATCTGCACTAGATTCTGCAGCTCACTTCTCCTCACCCTTGTTCTTGTATTCATTATGGACAGACTAGTCCCATCTACTCTTCCAGGGCTTCATACCAGTACCGACCATTTATGTTCATGGCCTTGGCTCCTCACATCTAGTTTCAAAGTCCCTGATCACCACGGCCCATTTGTCCATACACTTTGTTTCTGCTGCCCCCTCCCAGCCAACCTTACAATTATGTGTTCCTTCAGGGATGCTCAATGGGATTTCTAGACCTTCAACTGCATCCCCCTTCCAAAGGCCACAGGGAGACAAAAGGCCTATGTCGGGCTCACATCCACTGTCAGTGTCATGTTACTGGTCACCTATCTTGTTTGTTGTGGTTCCAAACTGGAGTCAGACTTTTTCTAGCAGCTTCCATTTTTCTAGGGAAGTGGACATTAGCTCAAATGGTCTCAAGATTATCCCATACCTATTTCGATGGTTCAATGATATCCATCTTTAAGGTTAGGCCAAAGTGGAATAGAAATAAAATGCTAGCACCTGACTAAAAATTCTTGCCTCTTTATTTCTTCTTTCTGTGTTACTTTAGGCCAGAAAACCTGGGCTTTACAGTTACCTGTCCTCTCTAGAAGGGGTATTCCCTCTTCCTTGGTGGCATTAAGCTCAGTTTTCTCATAATGGCGGAAAGACCATATTCCCTATACAGATAAGTGTTGCTCTTCTTATCAATGTAGCAAGACAACTAGGAACTAGGGATTCCTAAAAACAAAAATATATTGCTTACATAAAAAATTCATTTGCCCTTTTGTATACAGGCATATTTATAGGCATTTACATACATATGCATGCATGTGCATATATAAGAACTTACATAGATATGTACATACATATATAACATGTTGATATATTATGAGGTATATAATATAAATATTTATATTTTTATATTTATATAAAAATATAAATATTTTGCAACATACATACAAAAATGTTATCATTATTCAATCTGAGTGATTATTATAAGTGATTTTGATTTTCTCCCTCCTGCTTTTTTATGTACTCTAAATTTCCTTAAGTTAGTACATATTATTGTGTAATAGAAATAATTTATCAAACAAGAAAATGCATATTTGCAAAAACATCATTACATCAGTCTAAGAATTTGATCTAATTTTAGTAGTATTTTCCATAATACTTGAAATTGTTCTAGTAAAAACATCAACTGAAGAATTACTTTAAAAGTCTAATGTAAAAGGGAGCCTGGCTGGCTCAGTCAGTTGAGCACAAGACCCTTGGCTCAGGTCATGGTCTCCAGGTCTTGACATTGAGCTCCACTATGGGCTCTGCACTTGGGATTCTCACTCTTCCTCCCTATCTACCCCACAGCCACTCCCTCTTGCACTCAGTCTCTCTGTCTAAAAATAAATAAATGTCTTATTTGTAAGTTACCAAGGGCTTAAATATTTAAGCAATTCCTCAGAACTTACAGTAGCCCCCTCTTTTACGCAGTGTAGCTTTCATGGCTCCATGGTTTCACTTACCCAAGATCAACCGCAGTGGGGAAGTGATGACCCTCCTTCTGACATATCATCAAAATGCTAGTAGTAGCCTAACACCATGTCACAATGCCTACATCATACACCCCACTTCATCTCATCAGGTGGGCATTTTATCATTTCACATTATCAAAGGAAGAATATGTGCAGTACAATAAGATATTTTGAGAAAGACAACAATCATATAACTTTTATTTCAGTATATTGTTGTAAGTGTTCTATTTTATTATTAATTATCACTGTTACTCTTACTAATTTATAAATTAAAATTTATCACAGTTGTGTAAGTTTGCATAGGCAAAACATAGTGTGTGTAGGGTTCGGTACTATCTGTGGCTTCAGGCATCTACTGGGTGTCTTGTAATGTATCCCCAAGGAGAATGGGGGACTACTGTATATGCTGAGATGATTATCATATTTCACATTTTGCATTTTACATTTAGCAGAGGAAGCCCTTGTTCTCCATTTAAAAACTGAAATTCTGAGATAGTTACTTATAGATGATTCGATGAGGTCCCTCTCTTGATCTTTCTGGCAGTGGTTATGGACAGGGATTATTAGAATCACATGGGCATGGCCTTAACGGGCAATTGTCAAGAATATTAAGTGTTGTCTACGGAAGCTACCAACAGCTGATCTGCTGGTACACATCCTGGATGTGTTCTGCTTCTCCATTCTGAAAATCACAATATATCTTGTCATCTTCCTTCCCTAGATGGGCATGTGCATGCACGCGCATGTGCACACACACACACACACACACACACACACACACCCCAAGTTAGAGCAAGACCTCTAAGCACTCCAGTTTTGAAACCAAATAGCTCCAGTGTAAAGATTTTCTTTCCCATTCATTTCTTTCAGATTGATAGCCTACTTCTGCAAATGAGTTTGCAGACCACCAAAACAAAACTTATGCTATGTATAAACTGTACATAAAACTATTTTTTTCAAGATCTCTCAAAATTTGAAACTATGCAAGTCTAATATGCATATCAAAACAAGCTTGGCTTATCATATTTAATAATTCCTTATTTTTAATAGTACTGAAGTTAATTCTAAACTAACTTAAGTGCTTAGTCTCATGAAAGGTCTCTGAAGTCAGGCTTAAAGTTCTGTTTATGAATGAATGTTAAATAACAGTTTTGAGCTCTGTTGAAAATGAAGAATATTTTTATACTCTGATCTCAGTAAACATTACCAATTTAGGATGCTCTGCCCTACAGACATCAAGGAGAATATTACACTATTCCCTTTTTTTTTATTAAAAATTTTGGTTTTGAAAACACATTACTTTCAGCAATTATTTGAAAATTTACAGAGTATTTACAGATCCAATGGAGAACCACCTCTGTGAGATAGTATGGGGGGGGGTAAAAATTAATGTCATTTGTGGAAAGACAAAGCTTGATCTTGAAAAGTTGTATCTTCTACTTTAGTGTACATAAAGGATTATCTGGAACTTTATGTGTGGTGTTAAGTAGAGGGATATTCATCTGAATCTAGTACTCACACTATTATTTGGACAAGATTTTTTGCTTCTCAGTATGCAATCTCGAAAATAAGTCTATTATTCCTGGGTGGTCACTGTGAAGATAGCTTCAAGCATACAGAATATAAAAAGCATGCATGAAATATGCCAGTATATTAAATTAACATCTTGCAAAAGCCCCTCTCTAAAATCCAGATGCTTATATTGCTTTTGACAGACTGTAGGCGGTAACGTTTTAACTTTAAAGAAGGGGCTTTCTGTTTCTGTTTTCAAGTTAAAAATAATGAAAGGAAAACACACTGAAATTCCCACATTATTAAATAAAACATTTAAGTGGCCAAGGGCCAATCATTGTCACGCCACGAACAAATGCCTTACGGTAATATGTTCCATAACTGTTTGTTAAAAACTACCAATTTTAACACATTTGCACATGATTAGACACCATAAAAAGTTGCTTATTGAAGCCAGTGTCATAACACTGTTACTCATGCCCAAGGGAAGGGAAGCTTCAATGCAAACCTGAACAAGAAAGGTGGTGTGAAATAAGTTCCACGTTGTGAAAACAGATCCTAAGTAGATTTGCCAAATAGCGGACTCCACTCAGTGGTCAGAAGTTCATAACATCAGCATCACAAGACTGTGCAGGGCTAAGAAAATGTTAACTGAAGAGTTTCCTAAACAATTAAAGTATGCAGAGATGGATGATTAAAATTAAATTTTGAAAAAATCTATTTGACCCGAGAAATCTCTTTATGCAGAAAATAAATGCTTTATGTGAAGAGAGAATCTGGGTCGGCTTAGTTTAAGTGCTTCCAAAAATAAAATTAAAAAATATTTAAAAAGCAAAGGAAATTTTCTATAATAGCTTACCATTAGTACATGAAGGGACAAAACAGGAAGAATTTTTCAAGTTTTAATACAATGAGAAATTATCACTTCATAAAAACCATGACAAAAATGGAAAAGTGAAAAACTTATCTAACCATTGTCAGTGTTTCTTGGCTCTCAAACTGCATAACTATAATCTCTGTCTTCATCATCACATGGTGTTGTCCTGTGTGCCTTTGTTTCTGCATGGCTGTCTACTATTGGGACACCAGTCACAGTGGCATAGGGTTTATCCTCCACTATGACATCATCTTAATTAATTACATCTGCAACATTCCTACTTCCAAATAAGGTCCAATTCCAAGGTACCTGGGCTTAGGACTTAAACTTACCTTTTCTAAGAAGACACAATTCAACCCATAACAGTATTTGTGGAGTCAAACATTTACAACAAGTAATGATAAATAAATACTAAACTGACAGAGTGATTGGATAATTCAGAATGCATTCAATCAATAATTCAGAACTTGTATTAATTCATATAGTGTTAACAGTGTAAAGATATTGAACACACATTTTCAAAATTACATTTCCAATTAAGGAAAATGAAAGTCAGACTTGGATGGCAGATCTTTAAAAAGCTTTATTATTTAATTTAGAGTCCTGAGAAGAATTTCTTTCTTTTCTTTTTTTTTTTAATATTTTATTTATTTATCTGACAGAGAGACATTTAGAGGGGGAACACAATGCAGGGGAAGTAGGAGAGGGAGAAGCAAGCTTCCCACTGAGGAGGGAGCCTAATGTGGGGCTCAATCCCAAGATCCTGGGATCATGACCTGAGCTGAAGGCAGACACTTAACAACTGAGCCACCGAGGTGTCCCAGTGAGAAGAATTTCTAAGTGTAATTAATCTCTTGAATTTCTCTACCAGGCAATTTCCAGATACTTAAAGCAATAGATTTCTAAAAGATGGTGTCTCACAAAATTGTACCCATAGAGGTTGTATATTTAAAAATAGTGTTAGGGACGCCTGGGTGGCTCAGTTGGTTGGACGACTGCCTTCGGCTCAGGTCATGATCCCGAAGTCCTAGGATCGAGTCCCACATCGGGCTCCCAGCTCCATGCGGAGTCTGCTTCTACCTCTGACCTTCTCCTTGCTCATGCTCTCTCTCACTGTCTCTCTTTCAAATAAATAAATAAAATCTTTAAAAAAAAATAACGTTAAACTTAAATATAGTCCCCTTCTGTCACTGAGTAAGTAAATTAAAAAACTACTATCTTAGTTTTCTCTATTTATAAAATAAACTCTAAACTGACTTCATTTAGTTAGGGTAAGTCTGAAGTATGATAATCTATACAAAAATACCATATGTAGTAAGACTGAATTTCATAAATTATTAGTAGTATAATTCAGTTCATTTGTCATAATAGCCCCAAGATATGTCCTATTAGGCATGCAAAAAGGAAGATCCAAAGGACTGCATTATGGTATTCCCAGGTCCCACTTGATGGTGTTCTCACTCCTCTTGAATACTGTTTCAGTGGTTTCAGCTTTTGGAATCCCATTTGAAAAGAGTGAAGATCTGGTGTATGTTTGTGTGCGTGTGTGTGTGTGTGTGTGTGTGTGTACACACACACACATATATGTAGAATATGGAATACTACTCAGCCATCAAAAGGAATGAAATCTTATTTTCAATGATGAGAGTAGAGCTAGAATGTATTATACAAAGTGAAATAAGCCAGTCAAAGAAAGACAAATTTGTCCTCACACATATGTGGAATTTAAGAAAGAAAAAAAAATGAACATATGGGAAGAGAGAAAGAGAAAAAAGGAGAGAAGGAAACAAACCATAAGAGACTCTTAACAATAGGGAACAAACTGAAGATTGTTGGAGGGAGGTGGGTGGGGGATAGGCTGGTTGTGTGATGGGTATTAAGGAGGGCATTTGTGATGAGCCCTGAATCACTGAATTTCAACTCTCACTTTCTTTTTCAGGTAAAAATACCATAAATTTAAAAGTTGACCTTTCAGAAAAAGAAAAAAAAGAAAAAGATTAGGAGTTATTGTAAAGCACATTAGATCAGAAAACCCCTATTGGGTGTTAGAGTTAACTTCTTATTTATAATCTTCTGCTGGATGTCTGCTGCTCCCTGGGCTCTACTGGGTCACCACTCTCCCTGAGCCCCCTCTGAGCACCCAGCATGCAGGTGCCAACAGACTGCTGTGCGATGCTTCCTAAATCCTGCGCTCTGGGTCCCATAATTGGGGCAGAGAGAGGGCTGGGAGGGGGCAGGGATGGAGCATGACCCTATCAGGGGTTGAAGCTGTCCTCCATGCCCCTCTGCTCTCCCACAGTGCTCACACACCTACCCCAGCTCCCCAGGGCACCTTCCCAGTTTCCAGTAGAAGCTCTCAGACCTTTACCGTAAAGCAGGAATCACAGAGGTGTGCGTGAAGGTCCAGTAGCCCCTCGAACTCACAGGACCCTCACTACCCTGCTGGAGAGGGAGGGCTTTGAGGCATTTTAAACTCTTCTCTTTCTGCTTGCTAGGCACTTGGGAAAGTAGGAGCAAAGTTGAGTCTACAAAGAGGTGAAGTAGGATTCTGAGGCCAGTACTATTTTATTTTGAATTTAATATACATACTTTTAAATCAGGTATGATTTAATCCCAACAAAATATACAATTGTTAAGTATTTACTTTTTGAAGTTTTTATAAATGTGTACATTCATAAACTCTCTATCCCTATTGAGATAGAGAAAAATTTTTATCACTCCAGTTAGTACCATACCCTCCAGTGTTTTCTAGCTAATTCTCACACACTGTAATTAGAGATCACTCCTCTGATCTCTATCATGATAGCTTAGTTCTACCTTTTCTAGAACTTTATATAATGGAACTATATAGCACATGATCTTTGTGTCTGGCTTTTTTTGCTTAATATGTGAGATTCTTGCTACGCTTTTGCATTTATCAATAGTCTGTTCCTCTTTATTGCTGAGTATATTGTATCATATGGATATAACATAATTGGTTAGTCCATTTCCTTATTTATAGGCATTTGTGTTGTTTCCAGCTTTTGGAATTGATAAACAACACTGTTGCAAACATTCATGCAGAAGTTTTTTTTATATATCATAGTTTTTATTCCTTTTGAGTTGCCATATAATAGTAAGATAATCATTGGGCGTGCGGTCAGTTTTGTAACGAACTGCCATATCTTTTGCCAAAGTAGTTGTAACATTTTACATTTCCTTCACAAAATTTTAGTATTCCAGTTTCTCCCACATCTCGATAAATATCTGATGTTGTCAATCTTTTTCTTATAGTTATTCTCTTTGTGGTTTTAATTTGCATTTTCTTGATGGACACTGATGGGGAGGATCATTTCATGTGAAATTTATTGGCCATTTCTAAACCTCTTAGTAAAAGAATCTTTAATGTCTTTTACTGATATTAAGTAAAATATTTTACTTAAGTAAAAAAAAGATTTTTGTAAAAATTTTTAATTTTTTTAATTTTTAAAAAATTTTTAAAATTTTTTAAAAATGTAAATCTTACTTAAGTAAAAAAAAATTACTTAAGTAAAATTTTTACTTAATATCAGTAAAAGACATTACTGTCTTGGATTGGATTTTTAATGCAATTGGATTGGATTTTTAAACTTTATTGATTTTCCGGGATTTTTAAATTTTAAAAATTTAAAATTGAAAATCCAATTTCAAATTAGCTTTTTAAACTTTATTGAACTGTAAGAGTTCAAATTCTGGATAGAAGTCTTCTGTTAAATACTAGTATTCACACTATTTTCTTCAAACCTTTGGCTTACCATTTCATTTCTTTAGTTGAGTTTTTTAAAAAGCATGGATTTCAATTTTCAATAACTTTCCATTTTTCCTTAATTTAATGATTAATGTTTCTTTGTATTAAGAAAATCGGCTATCCCAAGTTTCTTCCCTGTTTTTTTTTTTTTTTCTATAAGATTTAATTGTTTGGCTTTCATGTTGAGGTCTGCGAACTCTCTCAAAGTTTTTTAGTGAGGTATAAGGAAATAATTGTGGTTCCTTTCTTTCCATAGGAATATTCAGTGGTTTTAACACAATTTGTTGAAAAGAATATCTTTTCGCAATTGGATTATTTTGGGTGAAATTCAATTGATCATATGTATGTGGATCTATGTCTGGACTCTTTATTATGTTCCACTGACTTGTTTGTCTCTTTAGGCCAATACCACACACTCTGGTTTACTGTGGCCTTAAAGTCTTCTAAAGAGCATAATTCTTCCAATTTTGTTCTTTTTCAAAATTACTTGAAATATTTATGTTCTTTTGCATTTCTGTGTAAATCTTAGAATTGGGTTGTCATTTTTTTTCCAGGAAGAACAAAGCTGCTAATATTTTAATGGAAATGGTGTTAAATTTATAGATAATTTTGGACAAGATTAACATTTTAGCAATAATGAGTATTACAACTAATTAGCATGTTATATTCTTGTATTTGTTTATTTATTTATTTTGACATTTATTTATTTATTTATTAAGATTTTTTATTTTTTATGAACATATATTTTTATCCCCAGGGGTACAGGTCTGTGAATCACCAGGTTTACACACTTCACAGCACTCACCAAAGCACATACCCTCCCCAATGTCCATAATCCCACCCCCTTCTCCCAAACCCCCTCCCCCCAGCAACCCTCAGTTTGTTTTGTGAGATTAAGAGTCACTTATGGTTTGTCTCCCTCCCAATCCCATCTTGTTTCATTTATTCTTCTCGTACCCACTTAAGCCCCCATGTTGCATCACCACTTCCTCATATCAGGGAGATCATATGATAGTTGTCTTTTGCTGCTTGACTTATTTCGCTAAGCATGATACGCTCTAGTTCCATCCATGTTGTCGCAAATGGCAAATTTCATTTCTTTTGATGGCTGCATAGTATTCCATTGTGTATATATACCACATCTTCTTAATCCATTCATCTGTTGATGGACATCTAGGTTCTTTCCATAATTTGGCTATTGTGGACATTGCTGCTATAAACATTCGGGTGCACGTGCCCCTTTGGATCACTACGTTATTATCTTTAGGGTAAATACCCAATAGTGCAATTGCTGGGTCATAGGGCAGTTCTATTTTCAACATTTTGAGGAAACTCCATGCTGTTTTCCAGAGTGGCTGCACCAGCTTGCATTCCCACCAACAGTGTAGGAGGGTTCCCCTTTCTCCGCATCCTCGCCAGCATCTGTCATTTCCTGACTTGTTTATTTTAGCCATTCTGACTGCTGTGAGGTGGTATCTCATTGTGGTTTTGATTTGTATTTCCCTGATGCCGAGTGATATGGAGCACTTTTTCATGTGTCTGTTCACCATCTGGATGTCTTCTTTGCAGAAATGTCTGTTCATGTCCTCTGCCTATTTCTTGATTGGATTATTTGTTCTTTGGGTGTTGAGTTTGCTAAGTTCTTTATAGATTCTGGACACTAGTCCTTTATCTGATATGTCGTTTGCAAATATCTTCTCCCATTCTGTCAGTTGCCTTTTGATTTTGTTAACTGTTTCCTTTGCCGTGCAAAAGCTTTTGATCTTGATGAAATCCCAATAGTTCATTTTTGCCCTTGCTTCCCTTGCCTTTGGCTTTGTTCCTAGGAAGATGTTGCTGCAGCTGAGGTCGAAGAGGTTGCTGCCTGTGTTCTCCTCAAGGATTTTGATGGATTCCTTTCGCACATTGAGGTCCTTCATCCATTTTGAGTCTATTTTTGTGTGTGGTGTAAGGAAATGGTCCAATTTCATTTTTCTGCATGTGGCTGTCCAATTTTGCAAGCACCATTTATTGAAGAGGCTGTCTTTTTTCCATTGGACATTCTTTCCTGCTTTGTCGAAGATTAGTTGACCATACAGTTGAGGGTTTATTTCTGGGCTCACTATTCTGTTCCATTGATTTATGTGTCTGTTTTTGTGCCAGTACCATGCTGTCTTGATGATGACAGCTTTGTAATAGAGCCTGAAGTCCGGAATTGTGATGCCACCAACGTTGGCTTTCTTTTTCAATATCCCTTTGGCTATTCGAGGTCTTTTCTGGTTCCATATAAATTTTAGAATGATTTGTTCCATTTCTTTGAAAAAGATGGATGGTACTTTGATAGGAATTGCATTAAATGTGTAGATTGCTTTAGGTAGCATAGACATTTTCACAATATTTATTCTTCCAATCCAGGAGCATGGAACATTTTTCCATTTCTTTGTGTCTTCCTCAATTACTTTCATGAGTACTTTATAGTTTTCTGAGTATAGATTCTGTGCCTCTTTGGTTAGGTTTATTCCTAGGTATCTTATGGTTTGGGGTGCAATTGTAAATGGGATTGACTCCTTAATATCTCTTTCTTCTGTCTTGCTGTTGGTGTAGAGAAATGCAACTGATTTCTGTGCATTGATTTTATATCCTGACACTTTACTGAATTCCTGTATAAGTTCTAGCAGTTTTGGAGTGGAGTCTTTTGGGTTTTCCACATATAGGATCATATCATCTGCAAAGAGTGATAATTTGACTTCTTCTTTGCCGATTTGGATGCCTTTAATTTCCTTTTGTTGTCTGATTGCTGAGGCTAGGACCTCTAGTACTATGTTGAATAGCAGTGGTGATAATGGATATCCCTGCCGTGTTCCTGACCTTAGCAGAAAAGCTTTCAGTTTTTCTCCATTGAGACTGATATTTGCGGTGGGTTTTTCATAGATGGCTTTGATGATATTGAGGTATGTGCCCTCTATCCCTACACTTTGAAGAGTTTTGATCAGGAAGGGATGCTGTACTTTGTCAAATGCTTTTTCAGCATCTATTGAGAGTATCATATGGTTCTTGTTCTTTCTTTTATTGATGTGTTGCATCACATTGGCTGATTTGCGGATGTTGAACCAACCTTGCAGCCTGGAATAAATCCCACTTGGTCGTGGTGAATAATCCTTTTAATGTACTGTTGAATCCTATTGGCTAGTATTTTGTTGAGTATTTTCGCATCTGTGTTCATCAAGGATATTGGTCTATAGCTCTCTTTTTTGGTGGGATCCTTGTCTGGTTTTGGGATCAAGGTGATGCTGGCCTCATAAAATGAGTTTGGAAGTTTTCCTTCCATTTCTATTTTTTGGAACAGTTTCAGGAGAATAGGAATTATTTCTTCTTTAAATGTTTGGTAGAATTCCCCCGGGAAGCCGTCTGGCCCTGGGCTTTTGTTTGTTTGGAGATTTTTAATGACTGTTTCAATCTCCTTACTGGTGATGGGTCTGTTCAGGCTTTCTACTTCTTCCTGGTTCAGTTGTGGCAGTTTATATGTTTCTAGGAATGCATCCATTTCTTCCAGATTCTCTAATTTGTTGGTGTAGAGTTGCTCATAGTATGTTCTTATAATAGTTTGTTTTCTTTGGTGTTAGTTGTGATCTCTCCTCTTTCATTCATGATTTTATTTATTTGGGTCCTTTCTCTTTTCTTTTTGATAAGTCTGGCCAGGGGTTTATCAATTTTATTAATTCTTTCAAAGAACTAGCTCCTAGTTTCGTTGATTTGCTCTATTGTCTTTTTGGTTTCTATTTCATTGATTTCTGCTTTGATCTTTATGATTTCTCTTCTCCTGCTGGTCTTGAGAAAGGCTTGTACCGCTATATATTTTCCTATCAGGACTGCCTTTGTTGTGTCCCACAGATTTTGAACCATTGTATTTTCATTGTCATTTGTTTCCATGATTTTATTCAATTCTTCTTTAATTTCCCGGTTGACCCATTCATTCTTTAGAAGGATGCTGTGTAGTCTCCATGTATTTGGGTTCTTTTCAAACTTCCTTTTGTGGTTGAGTTCTAGCTTTAGAGCATTGTGGTCTGAAAATATGTAGGGAATGGCCCCAATCTTTTGATACCGGTTGAGTCCTGATTTAGGACCGAGGATGTGATCTATTCTGGAGAATGTTCCATGTGCACTAGAGAAGAATGTGTATTCTGTTGCTTTGGGATAAAATGTTCTGACTATATCTGTGATGTCCATCTGGTCCAGTGTGTCGTTTAAGGCCTTTATTTCCTTGCTGATCTTTTGCTTGGAATATCTGTCCATTTCAGTGAGGGGAGTTTTAAAGTCCCCTACTATTATTGTATTATTGTTGATGTGTTTCTTTGATTTTGTTATTAATTGGTTTATATAGTTGGCTGCTCCCACGTTGGGGGCATAGATATTTAAAATTGTTAGATCTTCTTGTTGGACAGACCTTTTGAGTATGATATAGTGTCCTTCCTCATCTCTTATTATAGTCTTTGGCTTAAAATCTAATTGATCTGATATAAGGATTGCCACTCCTGTTTTCTTCTGATGTCCATTAGCATGGTAAATTCTTTTCCACCCCCTCACTTTAAATCTGGAGGTGTCTTCGGGCTTAAAATGAGTTTCTTGGAGGCAAAATATAGATGGGTTTTGTTTTTTTATCCATTCTGATACCCTGTGTCTTTTGACAGGGGCATTTAGCCCATTAACATTCAGGGTAACTATTGAGAGATATGAATTTAGTGCCATTGTATTGCCTGTAAGGTGACTGTTACTGTATATTCTCTCTGTTCCTTTCTGATCTACTACTTTTAGGCTCTCTCCTTGCTTAGAGGACCCCTTTTAATATTTCCTGTAGAGCTGGTTTGGTGTTTGCAAGTTCTTTCAGTTTTTGTTTGTCCTGGAAGCTTTTAATCTCTCCTTCTATTTTCAATGATAGCCTAGCTGGATGTAGTATTCTTGGCTGCATGTTTTTCTCGTTTAGTGCTCTGAAAATATCATGCCAGCTCTTTCTGGCCTGCCAGGTCTCTGTGGATAAGTCAGCTGCCAATCTAATATTTTTACCATTGTATGTTACAGACTTCTTTTCCCGGGCTGCTTTCAGGATTTTCTCTTTGTCACTTAGACTTGTCAATTTTACTAGTAGGTGACGGGGTGTGGGCCTCTTCTATTCATTTTGAGGGGCATTCTCTGAACCTCCTGAATTTTGATGCTCGTTCCCTTTGCCATATTGGGGAAATTCTCCCCAATAATTCTCTCCAGTATACCTTCTACTCCCCTCTCTCTTTCTTCTTCTTCTGGAATCCCAATTATTCTAATGTTGTTTCATCTTATGGTGTCACTTATCTCTCGAATTCTCCCCTCGTGGTCCGGTAGCTGTTTGTCCCTCTTTTGCTCAGCTTCTTTATTCTCTGTCATTTGGTCTTCTATATCACTAATTCTTTCTTCTGCCTCATTTATCCTAGCAGTGAGAGCCTCTATTTTTGATTGCACCTCATTAATAGCTTTTTTTATTTCAACTTGGTTAGATTTTAGTTCTTTTATTTCTCCAGAAAGGGCTTTTATATCTCCTGAGAGGGTTTCTCTAATATCTTCCATGCCTTTTTCAAGCCCAGCTAGAACCTTGAGAATTGTCATTCTGAACTCTAGATCTGACATATTACCAATGTCTGTATTGATTAGGTCCCTAGCCTTCGGTATTGCCTCTTGTTCTTTTTTTTGCGTTGAATTTTTCCGTCTTGTCATTTTGTCCAGATAAGAGTATATGAAGGAGCAAGTAAAATACTAAAAGGGTGGCAACAACCCCAGGAAAATATGCTTTAACCAAATTAGAAGAGATCCCAAATCGTGAGGGGGGAGAAAGGGGATAAAAAGAGGTTCAAAAAGGAAGAAAGAAAAAAAAAAGAAAAAAGAAAAAAATTAAAAAAAAGAAAACAAATAAGAAAGATATAAAAAATATATAAAAAAAGAAAAAATATATATATTGGATAAACTAGTTAAAAAACATGAAGAAAGAAAAAGGTAAAAGTTAAAAAAAAATTTACCAGAAGGCGAGAAAAAAAACAAAAAATGAAAAAGAAAAAAATTAAATTAACTGCAAGGCTAAAAAAAATCACAGGGAAAAAGCCATGAGTTCTGTGCTTTGCTTTCTCCTCCTCTGGAATTCTGCTGCTCTCCTTGGTATTGAAACTGCACTCCTTGGTATGTGAACTTGGTCTAGGCTGGATTTCTTGTTGATCTTCTGGGGGAGGGGCCTGGTGTAGTGATTCTCAAGTGTCTTTGCCCCAGGCGGAATTGTACCCCCCTTACTAGGGGCCGGGGTGAGTAGTCCGCTAGGGTTTGCTTTCAGGAGCTTTTGTTCCCTGAGCACTTTCCGTCGAGTTCTGGAGGGCGGGAACACAAATGGCGGCCTCCTGGTCTCCGGCCCGGAGGAGCCGAGAGCCCAGGGCCCCACTCCTCAGTGCGCCCTCAGAGAACAGCGCCCAGTTACTCCCGTCTGCCTGACCTCCGGCCGCGCTCCGAGCTCACCGAGCCTGCGACCGATTCAAGGTCACCCCAAGCTGCGAGCTTACTGTCGGCTCTGTCTCTGCAGCCGGCTTTCCCGTTCCAATACGCGTAAGCTCTGCGACACTCAGACACCCCGATCCTTCTGTGACCCTGCGGGACCTGAGGCCACGCTGATCCCGCGTGGGCTTCGCCCCGGGTAGCCTCTGGAGCGATGTCCCTCAGCGGAACAGACTTTTAAATGTCCTGATTTTGTGCTTCGTTGCTCCGCCGCTTGCTGGGAACCGGCCCCTCCCCCTGGGGTCTATCTTCCCGTAGCTTTGGATTCACTTCTCCGCTGGTCCTACCTTTCAGAAAGTGGTTGTTTTTCTGTTTCCAAAATTGCTGTTCTTCTCTTCGATCTGCCAATGGATTTTCAGGTGTTTGCAATCTTTAGATAAGCTATCTAGCTGATCTCCGGCTAGCTGAAGTAGTCTTAGCCTGCTACTTATCCACCATCTTGAATCCTCTCTTGTATTTATTTTTACATTTTTACTTTCTCTCTAGGATTTTGTGGTTTCAGTGCAGAGGTCTTACATAGTTGTCTTTGTTATATTCCTAAATATTTTATATTTTTAATTTTGATGCTGGTATACATGTTTTTAAATTCCATTCTCTGTTTGTTGCTAGTATATAGAAATATTTCTACATTATAATTGCTAGTATTTGAAATTGACATATATTTTGGATGTGTTTGCTATAAACCTATTAAATTATCATCACTCTAGTAGGTTTCCTAGGTACCTGAGTGTTTTCTATATAATCAATCATGCTGTGTTAAAATAAAAACAGGGTTTCTTCTTCCTTTTTTAATTTTTCTAACTTTTTACTCATATACAGCACTGGTTAGTATCTCCAATATAATGTTGAATAAAAGTGGTAAGAGTAGATATCCTTTCTTTCCTTGTGGTCAATATTTTATCATCAAGTATAACATTACTGTAGGGTTTTTGTAGGTGATCTTTTTTACATTCAAAAAGTTCCTTTCTATATCTATTCTCATTGGGTTTTTTTAATATAGATGGACATTTAACTTTTTTCCAGATACTTTTTCTGCATCCATTGAAATTATTCCATGATTTTTCTCCTTTATTCTACTAATGTTGTTGCCTACACTGGTTAATATTTGAGTGTTGAATATTTAATTTCTGGAATAAGTCTAATTTGACCATGTTGTATTCTCCTTTCTATATATTCTTTAAATGATTTGTTAATATTTTTTTTTAGTATTTTTGTAGTATCTATAATATTTATTTATAGTAGTATATATTTATATATAGTAGTATCTGTAGTATTTATTTAGTGTCTTTGTAGATGAGTGCTACTGTTCTTTGTAAGGTCTTGGTACAATTTTTATGAATGAATTAGGGATTGTTCCCTCCAATATATTCTGAAAGTTTGGAAATACTGGTATTATTTCTTGCTTAAGTGTTCAATGTAATTTGCTAACAGAGTCAATCCAGGAATGGAGCTTTCTTAGTGGGAATACTAATTTTGTAAGGCTGCTGAAACAAAGTACTGCAACCCAAGAGGCTTCAAGGAATAGAAAGGTATTGGCAGAGCTGCTCCCTCTACAACCTCTTAGGAGGTGATCCTTCCTTGTCTCTTTCAATTTCTTGTAGCCCCAGACATTCCTTGAATTATGGCAACATAACTCCAGTCTCCACCTCTATCTTCCCATGGGGAGCTTCCTGTGTGTCTTTGTCTTTGTGTCCAAATACTTTTATTCAATTCTATCTGCTTATTTTTTGTCTGTTGTTCTGATAATCACTGAGAGAAATGAAATCTCTATTTTTGTGGATTTCTTTGTTTTCCTTAGTTTTTTTTTTATTTTTTTATTTTTATTTATTTATTTTTTGGTTTACTTATTTAAGCAATCTCCACATCCTATATGGGGCTCAAACTCACAACCCCTGAGCCAGCTAGGTATCCTATGTTGTATCCTATGTTTTCTTTAGTTCTTAACTTTTGTTTTCTGTAGGCTTTTTGTTGTTGTTGTTGTTTTCATTTTTTGTTTGTCGTTTTTTTATGAGAAAGCAGACAGAGAGGGGCAAAGGGAGATGGAGAAAAAGAATCTTAAGCAGGCTGTGTTCCCAGTGTGGAACCCAGTGCAGGGCTGGAGTTCACAAACCTGAGATCATGACCTGACCTGAAACCAAGAGTCAGAAGCTTAACCAACTGAATCACCCAACACCCCTGTTTTATGTATTTTGGTTTTGTTTTTGTTTTTCATTTAAATTTTACTTCATTAACATAGAGTACAATATTGGTTTCTGGAGCAGAATTCAGTGATTCATCACTTATATACAACACCCAGTGCTCATCACAGCAAGTGCTCTCCTTAATACCCTTCACCCATCCAACCCATCCCCCATCCACTTCTCTGTATCAATCCTGAGTTTTTTTCTATCATTGAGTCTCTTATGGTTTGCTTCCCTCTCTCCTTTCTTTCTTTCCACTCTTCCCATGCGTTCATCTATTTTCTTTCTTAAATTTCAACTAAGAGTGAGATTATATGGTATCTCTTTCTTTGACTTATTTCAACCACCGTAATACATTCTAATTCCACCCTCACCATTGCAAATGGCAAGATGCATTACACACACACACACACATACACACACACACCACCTCTTCTTTATCCATTCATCAGTCAGTGGACATCATTTGGGTTCTCTCCAAAGTTTGGCTGTTATTAGTAATGCTGTTATAAACATCAGGATGTATGTGCCCTTTCAAATCTATATTGTTGTATCCCAGAGGAAATGCCTAGTACAATTGCTGGATGGTAGGATAGTTCTATTTTTAATTTTTTGAGAAATTTCCATACTGTTCTCTAGTGACTGCACCAATTTGCATTCCCACCAATAATGCAAGAGAGTTCTCTTTTCTTCACATCCTCACCAACACCTGCTATTTATGTGCTGTTAATTTCAGCCATTCTGACAGGTATAAGGTGGTATCTCATCATGGTTTTGATTTGTACTTCTCTGATTATCAGTGATGTTGAGCATCTTTTCATGTGTCAGTTGGCCATCTGGATGTCTTCCTTGAAAAAATGTCGATTCATGTCTTCTGCCCATTTCTAAACTGGGTTATGTGGTTTTTGTGTGTTGAGTTTGTAAGTGCTTCATAGATTTTGGATATTAGCCCTTTATCAGATGTATCACTGGCAAATATCTTCTCCCATTGCAAAGGCTGCCTTTCATTTTGGTTGATTGCTTCCTGTACTGTTCAGAGGCTTTTTATCTTCATGAAGTCCTAATAGTTCATTTTTGCTTTTGTTTCCCTTACCTCAGGCAGTGTGTCTAGCAAGAATTTGTTGTGGCCAAGGTCAAAAAGGTTGAGGCTTGTGTTCTTCTCTATGATTTTGATGGATTCTTATATCACACGTAGGTCTTTCATCAATTTTTTATTTATTTTTGTGTATGGTGTACTGATCTATGTTCCAGTAACATGCTGTCTTGATGACTACAGCTTGGTAAAATAGTTCGAAATCTGGACTTGTGATGCCTCCAGTTTTTTTTTTTTTTTTTTTTTGGAGTTATTTTGGTTGTTCAGGGTCTTTTGTGGTTCCATATAAATGGAAACCACAAAGGATTGTTTGTTCAAGCTCTGTAAAATGGCTGGTAGAATTTTGACAGGGATTATTGTTTCATGTACTTTGAAGCATTGTGATTAGATATATGAACATTCAGGAGTCTTAGTAAAAAACTGATTATTTAATCATTATAAAATGATCTTTTCTGGTTATATGTCTTTTTAAAGACTACTTTGATATAAATATAGGCAATTCATCTTTCGTGAGTATATTTTTTTCATGGCATATCTTTTGCATCATCTTAATTTATTCATTGGTGTCCTTAAATTTAGTATCTCTCTTATAATCTGTATTTGTATTTGCCTCCTATTTGCCCATTCCAGTCTTATTTTCTTTCTTTTTTTTTCTTGTTTTGCTCTTCTTTCCTATGTTCTTTTGGATGCATCAAGTATTTTTTTTTATTATTCCACTTAAATTTCTCTATTACCTTTATAACTATAACTCTGTATTATTTTTAGTGATTTTTTCCTGAAAATTGCACTCTGAATCTTAACCTATCACATTATTGTAATATAAGAATATTATAACACCAACTGTTTGATGTAAGAAATTTATAGCAATGCTATATTTCTCTTTCACAGCCTTTCATTATTTATGCTGTTGCTGCAATTTATTTTGTTTCTCTACATGTTGTATACTCCATATGCTTTGTTGTACATTTGCTTTATATAGGCAGTTGAGTTTTCAAAAGAAAATTAGGAAAGGAAAATTTTATTATTATTTAGTGATCTTTCTTTTTTGTAAATTAAATTTTCCATCTGGTGTCATTTTCTTCCATCTGAAAGACATCCTTGGTATTTTTTTTATAACATGCATATGTTGCTGACAATTTCCCTCAGCTTTCATTAATCTGAAATTATGTTTTATTTCACATTAATTTTTTGAAGACAATTTTTTTCATGGTAAGTAATCCTATGCTGATAGGTTCTATTTTTTCTGTATTTTAAATATGTCATTCTATTTTCTTATGCCTGCATTATTTCTGATGAGAAGCTACACTAATTCTATTCTTGGTTTCCCTGGATTTAATTTGTCCCTTTCTTCTGGATGCTCTTACAATTTATTTCTTCATTTTTGTTTTAAGCGATTTGACTATAGTCTATGGAGCTTGGTTTTTTGTTTTTGTTTGTTTGTTTGTTTGTTTTAATTTGTCTTCCTATGAATTATCCAGCTCCTTGGTTCTTTGGAATGGTGTATTTATCAAATGTGAAACATTTTGACCAATATTTATTAAAATATATTTCCTGCATCATTCTCTTCCCACTTTCTGGGACACTAACCATACAAATGCATAATTATACAATTATAAAAGTATATAATATTACCTCACATAGAATTTATTAAGACTTGGTTATAATAATTTTTATCTTTCTGTGCTTTAATTTGTGTAATTTTTAAAATCTTTTTCAGGTTTATTGATTCTTCTATTCTCTCCAATCTACTGTCAATCTCACACAATAGCATTTTTTTCATATATTATATTTTTCAGTTTAGTAATTTCTATTTGGATCTTGTTTATTTTTTCCAAGTATACCCTGACAATTCTCATCTTTTTCTCTATTTTACCACTTTGCTCTATGTTTTATAAAATATTTATCAAAAATATTTAAAAATGTATATTTGTGAATTCCAACATACAGGATGTTTATAAATCTGTTTCTAGTAACTGATTTTTTTTTCTTGACTATGGTTCACAAATTTCCATTTCATTGCATATCTAAAAGTTTTTTAATAATGTACAGGACCTTGTGGGTGATACCTTGTAGAGATTCTTGATTATGTTCTTGTTCTCTGAAGAATTTTGTTCTAAAAGGCATTAAGTTACTGGCACATAGCCTTGAACTTGTAGATACTTGGTTTTAAGCTTTATTAAATTGGGTCCTTGGCTTTGATCATAGTCCAGGAGAAAATCATCTACTCCTGGGATGTAGTTTTTACTTCTAGAATGTGGCCCTTCCAAGTTTTCAGCAAAAATCACAGTGTGCTTACCAAGTTTCTCTAATTTGGCAGGATTCAGACTTCAAATTCTGTCTCCTTTACAGCAGGCAGTTGCTAAAAAATCTGGTCAGTTCCTCCAGACTTCTCAGATTATTTCCCAGGCATGCATAACTTTGGGGCAAATCACAGATTCAGGGGACTTATACACACATTTTGAGCCTCTCTCCTCTGTCACTCCCTCATCTCTAGAATTTCCTCTCATAATTTTTAACTGCTCTTGCAGTTGTGAATAAAATGTGAATGATGAATAAAACTGTGCTTTTCTGTTTAAGTTCTAGGTGCTTCATCTATGTGTGCTATGAAGTGCTCTCACAGGAAAAGCCATGAACATTTTACGTCTCATCCATTATGGGTTTCTTCTTTTAAAAGTTACACAGAACACAGTTTCTGCCAGACTTTGATACCTTCAAAGAGGTGTCTTTATATTTTGGCCAGAGTTTATAATTACTATTTGTGGGAAGATTAGTCCAATTAAAGGATTTTTTCATTACTAGAAACAACCTCTGGACCAGTGATCTAGTAACTTGCTCCTCTGAATCATATTCAAAGAGGATATGTCACTTTTGGTAAGATGGTGTCCTACTATATCCGTTTATATTTGTGTATCTTTAATCCATTTTGCATGTTGAGTTTCTCTTAATATTTTACTTGAAGAATATTACACCATTTGGAAGTCATTATTTTTAGTCCTAGGATCGGTTTCCAGTTTGGGAAACAAAATTATTCTTCAAAATATGATTTTTCTGATTGAGTATATTTACAAAGATCATACTATGACAGAACCTGTGGGAATGTTGCTCTACTCTGGGTTAGTCAAAAATGTTGCTGATCCACGGTTGGTTCTAAATGCTTGAGCCTTATTAGAACATCTTGGAGTTATCAAGGCCGATTCCAATGATGCATGGATCTCTGTACCTCAGACTGTGGAAGGACTCCAGCCTTCCACAAAATTTTTATTTTCTGGAACAATGCTGTTTGTACTCTGTCTTAATAATAATATCCAAAGTTTTCCTCTGATTTAAGAATTCAGAACTAGGGGAACCTGGGTGGTACACTTGGTTAAGCATCTGACTCTTGGTTTAAGCTCACACTTGGTTAAGCATCTGACTCTTGGTTTAAGCTCAAGCCCCGATCTCAGTGTTGTGAGATCAAGCCCTGTGTCTGGCTCTGTGGTCATCATGGAGTAAGCTTAGGACTCTCTCTCTCCCTCTCTCTCTCTGCTCCTCCCCGCACTTTCTCTAAAATAAACAAATAAATCAAATAAATAAATAAAAATTTAAAAATCAGAACTAGCTTTTTTTAACCATAATGAAATGCTTATCTGATCATAAGAAAATTGATATCAAACTAGAGTTTCTTGTCACAAGTTTTCTTACAGAGATTTGAGAAATAATACATAAAATGTAGAATGTAAAAGAGTTAATTGATATGCATAGTTTATCATGACCACAACTCAATTTTACTTGCAGACATACAGAAAGAAATGACTGAGGACCCCTTCATTTCCTACTACTCCTAAAATAACTTTGGCTTTGGTCAGAAAAAATATATAGAGAGAATGCAATGAACATATTTGGTTATTCATTTAGAAACATGACCATGAGCTGCATTGCATAACTTGTTTATATGTGCACAAGTACATGATATTTTGTAAAATCATCTCATACCATCAGCAAAAGTCAGTGCCATGAAATAACATCCTATAATTGAGGGGGAGACTGAAGCAAGAAGAAAACCCTCATGTAGAGACACACTTGCCTACTTATGATCTCTTTACTATCATATTGACCAGTTTGCTATTAATTTTACATGCATTTTCTAATATTATAATGAACTTGTTAGAGTTACTCAACAACAAATATTGAGGCAATAAATTCACAAGCCTATAAAAAAAAATAAAAGAAACAATCCTGATCTTGTGGAGTAGATAGCATCTTAACGAGATGTACTATAATGGAAGCTGATGAATGCTATAACCAATTAAGCATCATGTTATGGAAACATTAAGTCTGCACGGGTAATGTACATCTGTATGTACTTTATAATATTTTTGTTATGTGGTATATTAAACACAAAAAATTGTAGAGAACTACATATTTCCAACACACTTTACCTGTGGTTTAGCTACTAGAAATTTCTAACATTTTGAGTTAAAAATTTTAACACGTAAAATATTAAAATAAACTTGAATTCCCTTTTGTACTCCCTCTCCCTCCCTTCCCTGAATATAGTTAGTATAGGAAAGTTGTCATCATCTTTTTTCCCATGTTTTTGAAACTTTGACTACACATGTTTATATCTGGGAACAACACGTACCATTGCCCGGCATTTCAAAAAACTTCCACAAGTTATTCTATCACTCAACATTATCCTCGGGAAGTTAATCTATTTGATATACAGAGTTTAATTCATTCATTTTCATTGCTGAAAAGCATTTAGTTGTGTGAGTATGCCACCATTTGCCATCAATTTTGCAGTTGCTTTCTGTTTTATGCTATTAGAAACTAGGCCATTGTCATTATTCTCATATGTTTCGTTGTCTTCAGTTCTAAGAGAAAAACTATCTCTAGAGTATTTATGTAAGTGTGGACTTGCTGTGTTTTAAGTGATGCAAATTCCCAACTTTATCAGATACTGGAAAACAAGTCTCAAATTTATTGTAACAACTTTCACTCCCACTGAGTGAATATGAAACAGTGTTTTCTTCTACATTGTAACAGTATTTGGTATTGTTAGACTTTTAAATCTACTGGGTATCACACTGCTTAACCTGAGTTTCCTATTTATTAATGATATCTGTTGATCATTAATCACTTAGGATTCTTCTATTGTAAATGGTTAGTTTATGTTTGCCCATTTTTATTTTTTATTTTTTTATAAATTAATTTATTTTCAGAAAAACAGTATTCATTATTTTTTTCACCACACCCAGTGCTCCATGCAATCTGTGTCCTCCATAATGCCCACTTTTAAATAAATTATGTGGGCGTTTCTTTTTGATTTATATGATTAAGTGTTTTTGTTTTTTATTTTAATTTCTCTTAAGCCTCTCTCAATATCAGGAGTTAACAATTGACAGCACATGTGGAGAAAATTGTGCTCAAAACAATTTTCTGTGAAACATGAGTAGGTTGTCAAAATCCCACCTATACTTCACCAACTTAAGGTGAAATTGCAGACATATACACACATGCATGTGTATACCTTACTTCATATCTTAGAATGTAGTCATCATTGCCAAAATATGAAATTAGTTCATTTATACAAGCTGTAATACACAACAGATCTAGAGAGGAAACAAATACATCTGGGTTTTCCATGTGAAAGAAACAGACTAATCTTGGACAATACCAGAGAAACAAGACTTTCGGTGATGGTTCTCTAGCCTAAGGGTATACAAACCCAGACAGGAATTTGAAATAATCACTTTTGTCTTTGTGGTACATCCATCTATTCCTCTGTTCCTCTGCAGTTTGAAGTCTTCTGACATTTCATCTTTCTCCTGTTCATCGGCTCAGCTCTCTTAGTGTCCCATGCCATCCAGAGAAAAACGATGTGATTCACACTAATGTGAGAATTGCTGATTATATTCTAAAATTGCTGATATTTTATAAAGGACACAAATAACTGGCAAAATTTAAAAGAAAGACAGGATATGTATTAAATGAGATTAGTGCTAGGAATTAAGCTAGTTTCATGTGTTTTAATTTTCAATGCCCAGAGTGCTTATGAAAGAGAAACAAATATACATACCCTTTCCATAATGTAGAAGCAAATTCAGGATATACACAGTAGGAAGTTGGCAGTGGAAATCTGTCTTCTACCCATCAATTACATTACTAGGATGGACTAGGCAAAATACCTCTCTTACCTTGTGCATGCTGGTGTCGTAACAGAGGAACCTGACCTAGTGTAGGGGCTTAGAAAAGCCTTACACTGAGTCCAGATACAAAAGATGAGTAGAGATTAATAGATGGGGGAGTTTAGAGAGATAGGAAGAAGATCTTTCCAAGGGTGGAAATAACATGTGTAAAAGCCCTGAACCCAAGGAATTTGGTATGTTCGAGAAGCTGACTGAAGACCCATGTGCTACAACCACCAAGAACAGAAATAGATTTGGTGAAAATTGCCCTTGGAAGAATAGACAGGGGGCAAGTCACCCAGGGCCCTGCAGGCTATATTAAGAATCTTGACCTTTACACGGCAGGGATGTCCATTATCACCACTGCTATTCAACATCGTACTAGAGGTCCTAGCCTCAGCAATCAGACAACAAAAGGAAATTAAAGGCATCCAAATTGGCAAAGAAGAAGTCAAATTATCACTCTTCGCAGATGATATGATACTATATGTGGAAAACCCAAAAGACTCCACTCCAAAACTGCTAGAACTTATACAGGAATTCAGTAAAGTGTCAGGATATAAAATCAATGCACAGAAATCAGTTGCATTTCTCTACACCAACAGCAAGACAGAAGAAAGAGATATTAAGGAGTCAGTCCCATTTACAATTGCATCCAAAACCATAAGATACCTAGGAATAAACCTAACCAAAGAGACGCAGAATCTATACTCAGAAAACTATAAAGTACTCATGAAAGTAATTGAGGAAGACACAAAGAAATGGAAAAATGTTCCATGCTCCTGGATTGGAAGAATAAATATTGTGAAAATGTCTATGCTACCTAAAGCAATCTACACATTTAATGCAATTCCTATCAAAGTACCATCCATCTTTTTCAAAGAAATGGAACAAATAATGCTAAAATTTATATGGAACCAGAAAAGACCTCGAATAGCCAAAGGGATATTGAAAAAGAAAGCCAACGTTGGTGGCATCAGAATTCCGGACTTCAGGCTCTATTACAAAGCTGTCATCATCAAGACAGCATGGTACTGGCACAAAAACAGACACATAGATCAATGGAACAGAATAGAGAGCCCAGAAATAGACCCTCAACTCTATGGTCAACTAATCTTCGACAAAGCAGGAAAGAATGTCCAATGGAAAAAAGACAGCCTCTTCAATAAATGGTGCTGGGAAAATTGGACAGCCACATGCAGAAAAATGAAATTGGACCATTTCCTTACACCACACACAAAAATAGACTCAAAATGGATGAAGGACCTCAATGTACGAAAGGAATCCATCAAAATCCTTGAGGAGAACACGGGCAGCAACCTCTTCGACCTCTGCCGCAGCAACATCTTCCTAGGAACAACGCAAAAGGCAAGGGAAGCAAGGGAAAAAATGAACTATTGGGATTTCATCAAGATCAAAAGCTTTTGCACAGCAAAGGAAACAGTTAACAAAATCAAAAGGCAACTGACAGAATGGGAGAAGATATTTGCAAATGACATATCAGATAAAGGACTAGTGTCCAGAATCTATAAAGAACTTAGCAAACTCAACACCCAAAGAACAAATAATCCAATCAAGAAATGGGCAGAGGACATGAACAGACATTTCTGCAAAGAAGACATCCAGATGGCAAACAGACACATGAAAAAGTGCTCCATATCACTCAGCATCAGGGAAATACAAATCAAAACCACAATGCGATATCACCTCACACCAGTCAGAATGGCTAAAATCAACAAGTCAGGAAATGACAGATGCTGGCGAGGATGCGGAGAAAGGGGAACCCTCCTACACTGTTGGTGGGAATGCAAGCTGGTGCAGCCACTCTGGAAAACAGCATGGAGGTTCCTCAAAATGTTGAAAATAGAACTGCCCTATGACCCAGCAATTGCACTATTGGGTATTTACCCTAAAGATACAAATGTAGTGATCCAAAGGGGCACATGCACCCGAATGTTTATAGCAGCAATATCCACAATAGCCAAACTATGGAAAGAACCTAGATGTCCATCAACAGATGAATGGATCAAGAAGATGTGGTATATATACACAATGGAATACTATGCAGCCATCAAAAGAAATGAAATCTTGCCATTTGCAACAACATGGATGGAACTAGAGCGTATCATGCTTAGCGAAATAAGTCAAGCAGAGAAAGACAACTATCATATGATCTCCCTGATATGAGGAAGTGGTGATACAACATGGAGGCTAAAGTGGGTAGAAGAAGAATAAATGAAACAAGATGGGATTGGGAGGGAGACAAACCATAAGTGACTCTTAATCTCACAAAACAAACTGAGGGTTGCCGGGGGGAGGGGGTTTGAGAGAAGGGGGTGGGATTATGGACATTGGGGAGGGTATGTGATTTGGTGAGTGCTGTGAAGTGTGTAAACCTGGTGATTCACAGACCTGTACCCCTGGGGATAAAAACATATGTTTATAAAAAATAAAAAATTAAAGTCTAAAAAAAAAAAAAAAAGAATCTTGACCTTTATCATAAGATCAAAAGGAATCCATTTAAAGGCTTTAATGATGAAAGTAACATAAAGTTATACTTTCAAAAGGTCACTTCAGCCATATGGTACAGAATAATTTTAAGGGATTTGGAGGAACGAGGATTGTTACAGGATTGGAATGAACCAAGATGAACCAGGACTGATAGTATCAAGGTGGGAAGAGCAGGAATAGAGAGAAGTTCCCACATTCAAGAGATTTTCCAAGGATGAAATCAACAGCATTTGATGATAAACATGCACAGAAAGTTAAAAAAAAAAAAAAGAAAGAAAGAAAAAAAAAAGAAGCTGTCAAAAAATAGACTTCATAGTTACAGTTTATGAAACTAAATTGATGGAGGTGCTATTAACTGTGGGAGAAATACCAGAAAATGACGAGGTTTCAAGGTGATACCTGCAAATCCTATGAACATGTTGAATTTGACTTTACTTGGAAAAAATGAACTAGAAAATATATTGTTCTGGAGTTCAAAAGAGAGCTATTTAAATATTCTAAATGTCTTGTACTGTGTTTTCCTTCTTTATTCATGAAAATTTTATTTATTCATTTATTTAAGTGAAGGCTTAAATAAAAATATCTATGGGATATGCCTATTAAGTAATTCATGCTAAAATTTGTTCTAATTAAACTTGGAAAAGTATAAAGTTTGAATAATACAGAATTTTAAAATGCAATACTTGCCTGCATTAAAAAAAAAAAAAAATCCTGATGAGTAGATATGGTCTGACTCCAAAGTGACTCTTCTAGCTAGTACCAGTCTGAACCAGCTGTCAAGTCAGAAACAAATGCAACCTGTTGTCATTATGTTATATGTTTCAACCTAGAAATAATTTAAGAAGAGTAAATTTGCTGCCAGCCCACACTTGATGCATTCCTAATGTGTAGCAAAACTATGCATCTTCAGCCCTAGTAAGATTCATATTTAGCACACTCTCAAAGAAGTTTTCAAATGTAGACAAGTATAAAAAATGAGCATGAGGAGAAAAATCAGAAAGTTTATGAGAAGTGATCATTATGAGAGCTATTCAGTTTATTCTTTTAATAATATCTAAGAGGCTAAATGCACTCTGTAACTGGAATACTCAAACTCTATGTCTGAGCCAAGGGCCTCAAGATGGATACAAATTTTTTTTTAAGATAAATTTTTTTTAATTTTTTATTTTCAGCATAACAGTATTCATTATTTTTTCACCACACCCAGTGCTCCATGCAATCCATGCCCTCTATAATACCCACCACCTGGTACCCCGACCTCCCACCCCTCTGCCCCTTCAAAACCCTCAGATTGTTTTTCAGAGTCCATAGTCTCTCATGCTTCCCCTCCCCTTCCAATTTCCCCCAACTCCCTTCTCCTCTCTAACTCCCCATGTCCTCCATGCTATTTGTTATACTCCACAAATAAGTGAAACCATATGATAATTGACTCTTTCTGCTTGACTTATTTCATTCAGCATAATCTCTTCCAGTCCTGTCCATGTTGCTACAAAAGTTGGGTATTCATCCTTTCTGATGGAGGCATAATACTCCATAGTGTATGGACCACATCTTCCTTATCCATTCGTCCATTGAAGGGCATCTTGGTTCTTTCCACAGTTTGGCGACCGTGGCCATTGCTGCTATAAACACTGGGGTACAGATGGACCTTCTTTTCACGATATCTGTATCTTTGGGGTAAATACCCAGGAGTGCAATGGCAGGGTCATAGGGAATTTTTAATTTATTGAGGAAGACGGATACGAATTTTGATAATCTGATTTAGGGAAATTAATCTACATCAATGAACAACAATAATAAAAGAACATTGTTGCTACATTCTTGCACATATATACCTAGTATACATGTACATATACACATATATCTACAGGTACACACACACACATGCATATATATAGGGATATATCTACAAGAATGCTTATAACAACATTGTAAGGACAAGAATGTGCCGGCAACATAAATTGTCACCAGTAAGAGAATGGTTGCATGAATTATGATAATGCCAGGCATGTCTGTGTGTATTTACTTGGAGACATAAAATAATGTAAATTAACTGAAAAGGTAGTTGGTTTATATAATACAGACTCATTTTGGTAAATAAACAATATATGTATACATTCATAAATGTTTACTATAAATATAAATGTGTACAAGGAAAACTATTTTACTAAATGAGGTGGGCCCAGTAAGATTCAAGCATGGAAAAAAAAAAGTGTAGTCTTTCTCAACACTCCCTGTTAAACTCTCTGTTGACATTTTATTTCCCAGAACTCTGTGGAATTTCAAGCAAAATTCATAGTTCTTACAATCCCTCTAATATAATTTTTAGAAGTCCTCCAACAATGGAATATTCCAACAGTCAAAAACAAAACCAATGGAAAAGCAATAGAAATGGCAAGGTTTTGGGGGAAGAGTCAAGTTGGCAGAGAAGAAGCAGGCTGAGACCCCATCAGGTAGCAGGAGATCAGCTAGATAACTTATAAAACTTATAACTTATAACTTATAAAACCATTCCAAACACTTACAAATCCAACAGGATATTTAATAGAGGAAGAGCAGCAATTCTAGAAACAGAAAATTGACCACTTTCTAAAGGACTGGCGGAGAAGTGAATCCAAAGCAACCGGAAGATAGACCGCAGCAGGAGGGGCCAGCTCCCAGCAAGCAGCAGAGCAATGGAGCACAAAATCAGGACTTTTAAAAGTCTGCTCCACTGAGGGACATTGCTCCAGAGGCTAAACCAGGGTGAAGCCCAGGCGGGGACAGCATGGCCTCAGGTCCCACAGGGTCACAGAAGGATTGGAAGTGTCTAAGTGTTGCAGAGCTGGCAGGTATTAGAGCAGGGAAGCCAGCTACAGAGACGGAGCCGAAGAGTGAGCTCTCAACTTGGAGTTACCTTGAATCATAATCCATGGCACAGGCCACTGCTCTGTGAGTGGGGTCCCCACAAGATCCGGGGAGAGCCCCCTGGAACTGCTCAGGGATCTGCGGGGTTTGGAGACTCTAGACTGAGCTGTGTGCCGGAGACAGAGATGCTTGGTCACAGGCTGGGTGAGCTCAGAGCACGGTCCGGAGCCAGGGAGACAGGAGTGATTGAGCACTTTTCTCTGACAGCGCACTGAAGAGTGGGGCCCTGAGCTCTCAGCTCCTCCAGGCTGGAGATTGGGAGGCCACCATTTTCATTACTGTTCTCCGGAACTCTACAGAAAGCGTTCAGGGAACAAAAGCTCCAAAAGCAAACCCGAGTGGATTACTAAGCCTGGACCCTGGTAAGGGCAGTGCAATTCTACCTTGGACAAAGACACTTGAGAATCATACAACAGGCCCCTCTCCCAGAAGATCAACAAGAAATCCAACCAAGACCAAGTTCACTTACCAAGGAGAACAGCGGAATTCCAGAGGAGAAAGCAAAGCATGGAATTCATGGCTTTCTCCCCATGATTCTTTAGTCTTGCAAAGTTAATTAATTTTTTTAATCTTATTTTTTTCTTCTGCTATTTTTTTAACTTTTACCCTTTCCTCTTTTAATGTTTTTAACTAGTTTATCTTAACAATACCTTTCATTAAAAAAATAATAATAATCTTCTTTGAACCTTCATTATTATAGTCATGTTTTATCTTTCATTGTATCTAACTATATTTTTTGTATACACATAGGGTTTTTTCCTCTAAAAAATTTGGAGTACAACTTCTTCTAATAGATCAAAATACACCTTAAATCTATCACTGGGCTTGTTCTAGTTTCCAGCCTGCGCAATTCTCTTCACTGACTTTTTCTTTATTCTCCCAACCAATTTATCTTATAAATTCCTTTTATAGAAATTAATTTTTTTTCATTTTTATACTCATATTCCATCCCTTCATTGTTGTTATCCTTATATATGTTTTTCATTCTTTAAAATTTTAGGAGGTAGTTTCTTTTAAGAAATCAAAATACTCCCAAAATTAAGTGGGTGACCGTGTTCTAGTCACCAGTCTACTATATATATATATTTTTTTCTTTTTTGTATTTTTTCTTTATTTGTTTTCTTTTTTTTTTCTTAACTTCTTTTTACCCCTGTCTCCCCACCATGATTTGGGGTCTCTTCTGATTTGGTTAAAGCACATTTTCCTGGGGTCTTTGCCACCCATTTACTATTATATTTGCTCCTTCATATATTCTTATCTGGACAAAATGACAAAGCAGAAAAACTCACCACAAAAAATGAAGAGGCAGTACTGCAGGCGAAGGACCAAATCAATATGGACATTGGTAATATGTCAGATCCAGAGTTCAGAATGATGATTCTCAAGTTTCTAGCCAGGCTCGAGAAAGGCATGGAAGATATTAGAGAAACCCTGACTGGAGAAATAAAAGCCATTTCTGGAGAAATAAAAGAACTAAACTCTTAGAAATAAAAGAACTAAACTCTAAGCAAGTTGAAATCAAAAAGCTATTAATGAGGGGCAATAAAAAATGGAGGCTGTCACTGCTAGGATAAATGAGGCAGAAGAAAGAATTAGTGATATAAAAGACCAAATACCAGAGAATAAAGAACGTGAGCAAAAGAGAGACAAACAACTACTGGACCACAAGGAGAAAATTCGAGAGATAAGTGACACCATAAGATGAAACAACATTAGAATAATTGGGATTCCAGACAAAGAAGAAAGAGAGAGGTGAGCTGAAGGTATATTGGAGAGGATTATTGGAGAGAATTTCCCTAATATGGCAAAGGGAACAAGCATCAAAATCCAGAGAGTACAGAGAAACCCCCTCAAAATCAAGAATAGGTCCACATCCTGTCTTCTAATAGTAAAATTCACAAGTCTTAGCGACAAAGAGAAAATCCTCAAAGCATCCTAGGACAAAAGTCTGTAACATACAATGGTAAAAGTCTTAGATTGGCAGCAGACTTATCTAGAGAGACCTGGCAGGCCAGAAAGAACTGGCATGATATATTCAGAACACTAAATGAGAAAAATATGCAGCCAAGAATACTATATATAGCTAGGCTATTATTGAAAATAGAAGGAGGGGCACCTGGGTGGCTCAGTCAGTTAAAGTGTCTGCCTTCAGCTCAGGTCATGATCCCAGAGTCCTGGGATGGAGCCCTGCATTGGACTCTCTGCTCAGCAGTGAGCCTGCTTCCTCCTCCTCCTCTCCCTGCCTGTTTCTCTGCCTACTTGTGATCTCTGTCTCTCAAGTAAATAAATAAAATCTTAAAGAAAAAAAAAAAGAAAATAGAAGGAGAGATAAAAAGCTTCCAGGGCAAACAAAAACTAAAGAATTAGTGAACACCAAACCAGTTCTGCAGGAGATATTGAAACCAAAGAGAAACCTGAGAGATATCTAAGCAAAGAGAGACTCTAAAAGTAATGGATCAGAAAGAAACAGAGAAAATATAGAGTAACAGTCACTTTACAGGCAATACAATGGCACTAAATTCATATCTCTCAATAGTTACGCTGAATGTTAATGGGCTAAATGTCCCAATCAAAAGACACAGGGTATCAGAATGGATAAGAAAACAAAACCCATAAATATGCTGCCTACAAGAAACTCATTTTAGACCTGAAGACACCTCCAGATTTAAAGTGAGGGGGTGGAAAACAATTTACCATGCTAATGGACATCAGAAGAAAGCTGGGGTGGCAATCTGTATATCAGATAAATTAGATTTTAAAACAAAGACTATAATTAGAGATGAGGAAGGACACTATATCATACTCAAAGGGTCTGTCCAACAAGATCTAATAATTTTAAATATCTATGCCCCTAACATGGGAGCAGCTAACTATATAAACCAATTAATAACAAAATGAAAGAAACACATTGACAATAATACAATAATAGTAGAGGACTTTAACACTCCCCTCACATTGAAATGGACAGATCATCCAAGCAAAAGATTAACAAGGAAATAAAGGCCTTAAATGACACACTGGACCAGATGGACATCACAGATATATTCAGAACATTCCATCCCAAAGCAACAGAATACACATTCTTCTCTAGTACACATAGAACATTCTCCAGAATAGTTCACATCTGGAGCCATAAATCAGGTCTCAACCAGTATCAAAAGACTGGGATCATTCATATTTTCAACCACAATATTCTGAAGCTAGAACTCAGTCACAAGAGGAACTTTGGAAAGAACCCAAATACATGGAAACTAAACAGCATCCTTCTAAAGAATGAATAGGCTAACCAGGAAATTAAAGAAGAATTGAAAAAATTCATGGAAACAAATGATAATGAAAACACAATGGCTCAAAATCTGTGGGACACAACAAAGGCAGTCCTGAGAGGAAAATATATAGCAATACAAGCATTTCTCAATAAACAAGAAAGTTCTCAAATACACAACCTAACTCTACACCTAAAGGAGCTGGAGGAAGAACAACAAAGAAAGCCTAAACCCAGCAGGAGAAGAGAATCATAAAGATCAGAGCAGAAATGAATGAAATAGAAACAAACAAACAAACAAAAAATAGACCAAATCAATGAAACTAGGAGCTGGTTCTTTGAAAGAATTAATAAGATTGATAAACCCCTGGCCAGACTTATCAAAAAGAAAAGAGAAAGGACCCAAATAAATAAAATCATGCATGAAAGAGGAGAGATCACAACCAACAACAAAGAAATACAAACAATTATAAGATCATACTATGAGCAACCCTATGCCAACAAATTTGACAATCTAGAAGAAATGGATGCATTCCCATAGACATATAAACTACCACAACTGGACCAGGAAGAAGTAGAAAACCTGAATATACCCATAACCAGTAAGGAGATTGAAACAGTCATCCAAAATCTCCAAACAAACAAAAGGCCAGGGCCAGATGGCTTCCCAGGGGAATTCTACCAAACATTTAAAGAAGAATTAATTCCTATTCTCCTGAGAGTGTTCCAAATAATAGAAATATAAGGGAAACTTTCAAAATCATTTTATGAAGCTAGCATCACCTTGATCCCAAAACAAGATAAGGATCATATCAAAAAAGAGAATTATGAACACAGATGTGAAAATTCTCACCAAAATACTAGCCAATAGGATCCAATAGTACAGTAGAAGGATTATTCACCACGACAAAGTGGAATTTATTCCAGGGCTGCAAGTTTGGTTCAACATCCGCAAGTCAATCAATGTGATACAATATATTAATAAAAGAAAGAACAAGAACCATATGATACTCTCAATAGATGCTGAAAAAGCATTTGACAAAGTACAGCATCCCTTCCTGATCAAAACTCTTCAAAGTGTAGGGATAGAAGGCACATACTTCAATATTATCAAAGCCATCTATGAAAAACCCACTGAAAATATCATTCTCAATGGAGAAAAACTGAAAGCTTTTCCGCTAAGGTCAGGAACATGGCAGGGATGTCCATTATCACCACTGCTATTCAACATCGTACTAGAAGTCCTAGCCTCAGCAATCAGACAACAAAAAGAAATTCAAGGCATCCAAATCGGCAAAGAAGGCAAACTATCACTCTTTGCAGGTGATGTACTATATGTGGAAAACCCAAAAGACCCCACTCCAAAACTGCTAGCCCTTGTACAGGAATTCAGTAAAGTGTCAGGATATAAAATCAATGCACAGAAATCTGTTGCATTTCTTTATGCCAACAACAAAACAGAATAAAGAGAAATTAAGGAGTCAATCCCATTTACAATTGCACCCAAAACCAAAAGATACCTAGGAATAAACCTAACCAAAGAGGCACAGAATCTATACTCAGAAAACTATGAAGTACTCATGAAAGAAATTGAGGAAGACATAAAGAAACAGAAAAATGTTCCATGCTCCTGGATTGGAATAACAAATATTGTGAAAATGTCTATACTACCTAAAGCAATCTACACATTTAATGCAATCCCTATCAAAATCCCATCCATTTTTTTCAAAGAAATTGAATAAATAATCCTAAAACTTATATGGAACCAGAAAAGACCTCAAATAGCCAAAGGAATATTGAAAAGAAAGCCAAAGTTGGTGGCATCACAATTCCGGACTTCAAGCTCTATTACAAAGCTGTCATCATCAAGACAGCATGGTACTGGCACAAAAACAGACACATAGATCAATGGAACAGAATAGAGAGCCCAGAAATAGACCCTCGACTCTATGGTCAACTAATTTTCAACAAAGCAGGAAAGAATATCCAATGGAAAAAAGACAGCCTCTTCAACAGATGGTGTTGGGAACATTGGACAGCCACATGCAGAAAAATTGGACCATTTCCTTACACCACACACAAAAATAGACTCAAAATGGATGAAGGACCTCAATGTGAGAAAAGAATCCATCAAAATCCTTGAGGAGAACACAGGCACCAACCTCTTCGGCCTCAGCCACAGCTACTTCTTCCTAGGAACATCGCCAAAGTCAAGGGAAGCAAGGGCAAAAATGAACTATTGGGACTTCATCAAGATCAAAAGCTTTTGCACAGCAAAGGAAACAGTTTACAAAGCCAAAAGACAACCGAGAGAATGGGAGAAGATAGTTGCAAATGACATATCAGATAAAGGGCTAGTATCCAAAATCTATAAAGAGCTTAGCAAACTCAACCCCCAAAGAACAAATAATCCAATCAAGAAATGGGCAGAGGACATGAACAGACATTTCCTCAAAGAAGACATCCAGATGGCCAACAGACACATGAAAAAATGCTCCACATTACTGGGCATCAGAGAAATACAAATCAAAACCACCATGGGATACCACCTCACACCAGTCAGAATGGTTAAAATTAATAAGTCAGGAAATGACAGATGCTGGCGAGGATGCGGAGAAAGAGGAAACCTTCTACACTGTTGATGGGAATGCAAGCTGGTGAAACCACTGTGGAAAACAGTATAGAAGTTCCTCAAAAAGTTGAAAATAGAGCTACACTATGACCCAGCGATTGCACTACTGATTATTTACCCTGAAGACACAAATGTAGTGATTCAAAGGGGCAAGTGCACCTGAATGTTTATAGCAGCAATGTCCACAATAGCCAAACTATGGAAAGAACCTAGATGTCCATTAACAGATGAATGTATATAGAAGATATATATATATATATATATATATATATATATATATATATATATATATGTACATTGGAATACTATGCAGCCATCAAAAGAAATGAAATCTTGCCATTTGCAATGACGTGGATGGAACTAGAGGGTATTATGCTTAGCGAAATAAGTCAATTGGAGTAAGACAACTATCTTATGATCTCTCTGATATGAGGAAGTGGAGATGCAATGTGGGGGGTTTGGGGAGTAGGAAAAGAATAAATGAAACAAGATGGGATTGGGAGGGAGACAAACCATAAGAGACTCTTAATCTCACAAAAAAAAACTGAGGTTTGCTGGGTGGAGAGGGGTCTGGAGAGGGTGGTGTGGTTATGGGCATTGGGGAGGGTATGCTATGGTGAGTGCTGTGAAGTGTGTAAACCTGGCAATTCACACGCCTATAACCCTGGAGCTAACAATACATTATATGTTTATAAAAAAAATTTTAAAAATAAAAAAAAAAGAAGTGACAAAGTTCTTTCTAAACATATGCTCTACAAAAGAATGTATCAAAATAGTCAATAAATATATCTAGCAATATTGAACATATCTGTACCCCATGACCTAGTTTTCTTAGATATATAACCATCAAAAATGTGTACATATGTTCACCTAAGGACATACACTCCAATGATCATAGCAGCACTTTATGCTGTACTCAAAAACTAGAAACTAGCCAAATATCCACCAACAGTATTTTTTGTAAGTTAACTGGAACATAGTTTATGAACAGACAACTTTTTTGGATACGCCAGAGAGACTTTTTCAAATGAAGACTATGTTTATCTCCTCTATCCCTGTGACATCTTGTCATACTGTTATTACCTCTAGTATCCCCATTGTCCCTCCAGCCAGACAGATATCTACACAAACTTTAAAAATAACTAAAATGTTATGTAACCCACTAAATATTTCCTAATGCAGCAAAAATCTTCTCATTACCTGAATTCCTGTTATGTTTTATTGGGTCCACTCTTTTAGAAGCTGGGATTTAAAAGGGCTAAAAAAATAGCACTCTTTTTCCCCTGTTCTCTGAGTTATAAATCAGCCCAAGGATAAAATGATAGCATATTCATTAGTGATAACAACTAGAATGGAAGTTGAGCCCTTAGCAACAGTGGACTTCCTAATACTGAAGCCCAGAATTATATTGATTTACCAACTCAGTTACAGAAAGTATTGAACAAAAGCAGGTCTCTAAAGAAGACTTGCCCTTTTGGAAGCAGGTCTTGGAAACAACTGACTTCTAAGGAAAGAGAGAGAGAAAGACTGAGATATTCACGTCCAATTTATTTCCCAAACTCACAAACCTAGTAACTCATTCTTTCACCTAGGGAGGAATAAAAAGGAAAGAATAATTAGCAGTGTTGAGGGAAAATCCTAGCTCACAAAAATCAGAATCGTGGGGAATAAACATTTCCCTAACAGCAGTTTGTCATATTTTAGGTGAAGAATTATCAGTAATCTGTTTGTGTTAACTCTGGATCTTTGGATTATAAACTGTGTGGAATAAGGCATGAGTTTACTCAAGTTTTTTTTGTTTTGTTTTTGTTTTTGATTTTTTACTCTCCATACCATAGTAGGGCTTTGCTGTTAATAGGCAATAAATACTATATTTCATTTACATATAATTGTGTTTGTGATCTCCACTGAGCATATGGGAATGACAATTTTAGAAACAATCAAAAATTTAAAGAGATTATTTTTATTTTATTAAAGATTTATTTATTTATTTTGGGAGGAGGGAGGAACAGAGAGAGAGGGAGAGAGAATTTTAAGCAAAATCCACTGAGCTCAGAGACTGCCAATGGGCTCAATCCCACAACTCTGAGATGACAACCTGAGCTAAAACCGAGAGTCAGAAGTTTAATCAACAATGTCACCTCGGTGCCCCCAAATTTAAAGAAATTATTAATAAAAAATTTGGAGCTGGTCACAAAGATTGATACACTAAAAATGTTTACCAAAAGATCACTAAATTTAAAAAAGAAATTTGGAGCAACCATAAATGACACAGCTACCTCATCTAACAATTTGTTTTTAATTATGAAAATATCAAATACTTGAAAAAATTAAGAAAGTAGAATTCTCTACAATGGATTATTATTAACAAAAGAGATTCTGTTCAAAATAGATTTCTTCTGGAACTTGCCTACATATTTGGCAAAAAATGAATCGTTGTTGTCATAGTCTGCCTTTAAAATATGTTTTCTAATTTTGCCAAAATAAAGGAGTTTTATGTTATTGAAATTTGTTTATGTTTTAATTATGTTTTTTAATTTTGCACCAATAGTTTAAAAATAATTATAATAGCTACCCAAGGGGTTGCACCATAAGTAACTAAAACACTCTCCAATTGCTGAACATTAAATTATATTCAAGTCTTCTTATTTTAAGAGATACTTTAATAACAACATCTTTTAATTTTGGAGAATTTTATCCTAAATATAATTTTTCATTAGTGGATTTGGTCAGTCAAAAAGAGTAAAAAAGCATTCCTTTCTCTTGTTTGAGCCATTGATAAATGCAATCTCTGATGAAGTAGTCAAACAAATAACCTAGCAGGAACAATGTTCTACTATCAACCAACCCACCAGGATTGTGAGTTAAGAGCGCTTAGACTTTCTTTATTCTGGTTTGGAATGTCTGGCATTTAAGAACAGAGAGAATTGTCCTCACAAATACTAATACTTTGTCACAAATACTGTCTCACTTCAGTAATTAGTTTATCTAGTCCACTGTATTAATCAATAGTCAACCGTAAAAAAAGAAAAAAATTTAAAAACCAACTCTACAACCAATTCAATATTAAATCTTCCCCTTCCCCAGCTTGAGGCCTGCTCCAAACTTGAAATCTGAAGTAGAGCAGGGTGGTGTTTGCAATTTCTTCTCAGTCTTCTGCTTTTTTTTTTTTTTTTTTTTTTTTGCCCCTTGCCAATCCCTCCAGGTACCAGTTGTTTCTGACCCCTTCAAGGTCAGAATTTGGAGAGGAAGTTTGCTAGGTAGAGACGTGAGCTCTTGATTGATGAAGTACTATTTTGATAAGCTTTGTTCTCTAGAGACCTAGCCAATATTTACATGACTCACCTCCTTGAAGTGTAAATTTCTGGGCTCTTGGTAGGACCTATCATGGGATACTTCTCTCATGCAGATCTCTTGACTCTGGAAAATGCTTTTGTATTCCTAATGGTCACTTGTGACTCCTCCCTTAGATCTTAGTAAACGGATTTTTACATTGATCTTCCTGCTTCTGAGATTCTAGTGTCCTTTAAGAGTCCACATCAATTCCAAGGAAAAGGCTCACAGAGTTTTTCCCCTGACAAAGTCTTGGAGAATAAGACAATCCTAACATAGCCGTCTTTTTTTTTTTTCCCAAAAAGATGGATACTTATTTATTGCAGCATTTTTTTTCTTTTTTTATTTATTTATTATTTATTTTCAGCATAACAGTATTCATTATTTTTTCACCACACCCAGTGCTCCATGCAATCCATGCCCTCTATAACACCCACCACCTAGTACCCCAACCTCCCACCCCCCCCCCACCACTTCAAACCCCTCAGATTGTTTTTCAGAGTCCATAGTCTCTCATGGTTCTTCTCCCCTTCCAATTTCCCCCAACTCCCTTCTCCTCTCTAACTCCCCATGTCCTCCATGCTATTTGTTATGCTCCACAAATAAGTGAAACCATATGATAACTGACTCTCTCTGCTTGACTTATTTCACTCAGCATAATCTCTTCCAGTCCCGTCCATGTTGCTACAAAAGTTGGGTATTCATCCATTCTGATGGAGGCATAATACTCCATAGTATATATGGACCACATCTTCCTTATCCATTCATCCATTGAAGGGCATCTTGGTTCTTTCCACAGTTTGGCGACCGTGGCCATTGCTGCTATAAACATTGGGGTACAGATGGCCCTTCTTTTCACGACTTCTGTATCTTTGGGGTAAATACCCAGGAGTGCAATTGCAGGGTCATAGGGAAGCTCTATTTTTAATTTCTTGAGGAATCTCCATACTGTTCTCCAAAGAGGCTGCACCAACTTGCATTCCCACCAACAGAGTAAGAGGGTTCCCCTTTCTCCATATCCCCTCCAACACATGTTGTTTCCTTCTTTATCCTGTATACACTGCTTCCCTTAACTTTCTCTGGACTGAATATGGCCCCAGGCCCCTGGACTTTCCAGTAGCAGAGAACAAATTTCAAGCTCTTTAAGACTTCCCAAGGAAGATCTTATTGTTAGGCTTGAGGGGTTTCAGAAAGGATCCCCCACCTCCTGCCCAGTTCTAAAACATTTATGTTAAAAGTTCCATGCTAGAAATCTGTCTCATTTTGACATCTGATCTTTTATTGGAACCTCAGTCCAAACTGAAGGAGGAATAGTTCTGTCTTATGCTATATTCTCTGTTACAATTTTCAAATTTATGAGGATTTTGGTGACAGTGTGTATTTCATTGGCCATTACATACAATCACAGACATGCATGCAGTAACGTCCATGTGCCAAGAACTACATATGGGAGGTAACAAGGATACCAACATGATTAATAGTGGATCCCTATCTCATTGTTAGTTTCATGATTAAGGCAAAACAAATATCAAAATAGTAATCTAGCTCTGAAATAAATGTTCCAGCAACATTTAGCACTAGCATTTTAAAATTTTAACATATTTAGTAACTTCTATCTGGAAAATATAGCAAAGATTCATCAGCATAATTCTGTTCTTTTTCTGCTTCATTGGGTACCTCCTTCCATGTCCTGATACTCATTTTCTAGGGTTAATGACCAAAGAAAATAAGTTACCTTTATAAACCCTCTATCTAGGAAACTCTCTTTTTACTTTCTATGAACTTTGACTCAGCATTATTTCAAATACATGGAAAAGTGGTTGGCATTTTTAAAAATGTTTCAGAGGTTTCAAATGACCCAGGTTATACTAAGAGATCTTATCAGAGGCCCCAAAGGATTTTCTGGAACATAGAACAAGATGCTTCCAGAAGACAGTAGAGTCATATTAAAAAAGCAGGGATCTTTGGGTTACACTAAAACTGACTAATTCTTTTAATTTTGTGACTTTGGCTCATTTACTAAACTTCCTGAATTACAGTTTCCTCATCCTTAAAAAGATGATGTTGCAGCCTACTTCAGAAACTTGTTTAATGGATGCAGGGATAACATATACATGATGCTTGGCCTCAAATAATACTTATCCACTTATCTGATAGTGTTCCTATGTTAAAATGTTCTTTTTTAGGGCCATCTGTACCCCAATGTTCATAGCATCAATAGCCACATTCACCAAACTGTGGAAAGAACCAAGATGCCCTTCAGCAGATGAATGGATAAAGAAGATATGGTACATATATACAATGGAGTATTATGCCTCCATTAGAAAGGATGAATACCCTTTTGCATCAACATGGATGGGACTGGAGGAGACTATGCTGAGTGAAATAAGTCAAGCAGAGAGAGTCAATTATCATATGGTTTCACTTATTTGTGGAGCGTAAGGAATAACACAAAGGACACTGGGAGATGGAGAGAAGTGAATTGGAAGAAATCAGAGGGGGAGATAAACCATGAGAGACTGTGGACTCTGAGAGACAAACTGAGGGTTTTGGAGGGGAGGGGGGTAGGAGTTGGGTGAGCCTGGCGCTGGGTATTAAGGAGGGCGCAGATTGCATGGAGCACTGGGTGTGATGCATAAACAATGAATTCTGGAACACTGAAAAGAAATTTTTAAAAAATGTTCCTTTCTAAATAAAGTTTGTTTCTAGTTGAAAAACAATTTGAGTCTTAAAAATTACTTTGGTGTTGTGATTATATTTTAAAATACTAAGTAAATTAGTTAATGGATTCCTATATGTTTCATAAGCACTGGAATATAGAGGTCTGGTACTCCTGGGCAGGAAGCAGATGGCAAAAGGGAGCAGTTCTTCTGCACTTTAATGAATTTACTGTAATTAATAAGCACATCACTTGGGGTTGTCATTTTATCAGGACCTGCACTACATTAGAAGAAATAAATGTAAAACTTAGACTAGAAAAATACTTAATTCATTCTCAAAGGATTAAGAAAAGCACACCTCATTTTTTTTTTTTCTTTTTGACAAGTTGATGGTGGGCAGTGGGGAAGGGAGGTGGAAAATGGCCCTACTTAAGAAAAGTAAGCAAAGTATTGGCAGGCAGTGACTTTAAATTGCACATTAAACTAATCCAGGGCTATGCCTTAATAAAGGCTAGGGCTGGGAATTCTTATGGATTTTTTAGCTCATTGCCGGGACAACATCGAAAGGCAATAAATGTTCTATTACTTACACAAGCTGCTAGTTTTCAGAAAATTAGTCACCAGTGACCTTTTACCCTTTGTCTTGCTCCCCTTCTCAGTAACTGTACCTGATCTGAATCAAATGCAGACCAATCCACAGAGAAGTTTCTTTTATAACCTGCTGTGAGTCTAAATAATTGGGTATTGCTATAAGCAATGACATTGATCTATTAAGAAAAAATATCATTCTATGCATTTTTCTTGAAACAAAACCTACATTCCCAAATTATTGTTTTAAGTGAAATAAATTAATTCATATTTCAAACTAGTAAACCTCAGTCCAAACAAGTTGAGCATGAAAATGATGTTCAGCCAGAAGTTCTTGATTTTTATGCACTTAGCCAAAAATATAAGGCTTTTTCATTTTTTTATTAGCATGTGCCTAGCAGGACTATGGGTATGTGAGCAATGGGGTGGAGGAGGGGTCCATGAGGAGCAGGACACTGAGGTCTAGGGTTGATAATGGAGGGGGACAGAGAAGGAGAGAAGTTATGTGATTTGGGGGCACCAGTCCTTATATTGAATTATATTGATTAGTTTTCCAGTTAGCAGGGAGACCTCCTTCTGACCCTATTTTCAGGGTCACTAGATCATAATGCAATCTCACGAGGAATCTAGTATCCCTCCCCATATTGCTTTCTGAGGAAAGTATGGACCTGAAAATCGCCCTTTTAAAGCTTTCTCTTTTTTCCTCCTTTTGCTGGACTCTACCTAATAAATGCATATATAAATTGCATATACTGTGTAATAACACATGGTGCAATGGACACAAGATAAGATGTAAAAATGGTTCCAACCCTTTGCAAAAAAAGCTGTTTTAGAAATTGAATTTTGTGAAACAGCATTTCATCTGAATCAGGAAAATAAAATGATAATATCTGAAAAACAGGTGGGTCTTCTGTAAGATCTGGACCCCTTATCAGAGAAACCTTAAATTTGTGTTAAAGTATGGTTGAAGCAAACACAAAATATTAAAGTCATATAGAAGATATTTTTATTTATTCGTGTACATTTACCAAAGTGTGAACAATTAAACCAAACATAAGTGACTAAATGGTATAGACCAAATAATTTTATGTTTCTGTGAATATTTATGAACCAAAAAAGTGCCTGAAGTTTCTTCAAGATGATGGCATCATTTCAAGACTTTCTAAGTCTTATAACATTTTACTGATTTGAAACAGCCTGGCAAGTCTGTAGTTTAACAAACCACTTACTATAGTTTACAAGAAACTAACAAAGAGATGTTTTGACATCATGTGGACAAAATAAATTCATATTTTTCACATTTTAAATAATTGTACTGACATTGGACTATCATACTAACAATCAGTAGTATGATGTCATTTGACAAGCAATTTTAATTATTAAGTAGGGCCTATTAATGCTTTAGAATCTGTTTCCTTATTTGATATTCCTCTATGTCTTCACATCTTATTTGACCAAAGGAAACTGTATGTCTTTGAGCACTGACTTGTCCATGATGCAGTAACCCAAACTTCTGACTCTGTGCAGAATTAGTTGGTCACTGAATCATACTTCCCCCCCCAAATTTTCTATGTATACACTCAATATTTTTTGCGGGCCTGTAACTATCAACAGCAACAAGGCTGGTTCCCTGGTTGGGGCTTCATATTTGCTCTGCTGAGGAGGACATGCTGGAGAAATAATGACATCAAAGTCACAGCCAGTGGGCTACTCTCACCTGCTTACCTAGGGAAACTAGACCCATCAGCATATTTGATGGGGAAGAACGTGTTGATGGAAATATGTGGGCACTTTGAGTATTAAAGTGTCTGGGCAGTGACAGGAAAGAAATTTTAGAAAATAATAACTCATTCTCTCTCTTCCATGTTATTTCTGGCAGGTTGAGACCATGGAAACAAACATTTGCACTGGAAATAAGTATGCTCTGGGATATTTTTTAAGGATGGGCATAATTGGTTGAATCTTATTCGTTGGTGAGAATTATTTAAAAATTCTGTGTTTTGGGAGTTTTAGCAATATTACGATTATCTTCTCCAGCAACATTTCCTCCCACATAATTTATTAATATTCATACATTATAGGCTGACCCAAATTCATAAAAACAAGTTTGCTCCATGGCATCTTCAAGGTGATATGATCTGTCAAGTCTGGTGAGTCAACCGAAGGTTTTGATTTATGGAGTGATGTTAATAGACCAGGATTTCACCAGAGGAAGAGAAAATTATACTATAATTTATTATATTATTATACTATAATAACACCTGGCCTGCCAGCACACCACATCTGATATGAATTGTGCCAATCCTAACATTTTCTAAATTTTCTTCAAAATCTTTTAGTTAATTAAGACAGAAAAATACTCAATGTGTAAATATCCATGAGACATAAATATTTCTTGAACTTCGCATTTCCTTCCCAGTGAATTACTACCTTGGGGCTTTCTTCTGGGACATACACACATTTACCTCTTCCCGCAATACCTAACATTCACCAGGCCTTGCTCCCTCCAGGATGATTGGACACCCCACTGGGGGACCCATGCCCACCTAGATCACAGCACTTTACATTCAGTGAATGAATTGGCTTTTTACTTGAGTGTTTCTTTGGCATGACTCTAAGCTCATTGAAAGCATGAAATGAGCTTTGTATGCAGAGTAACTAATTTATTGCCTGCCATGTATTGTGCACAAATGAATGGGTGAGTTCTTTTAAATTGACAATTTATTTTGTGTAAATATTTTTTTCATACTAGACTATTCATGTATTATTTATTCTGTAAGAACTGATTAACAATCTGTTATGTGTAAAGCCTGGCAGATTGCGTGTGGTCCTTGACATACTCCAACTATAAATTTAAACCTATCTCTATCCCTGATTTTTAAATGGTATAAAAGAGTATTTATTTCCCTGAACTTTGTATATTTTAACTTTCCCAGGATGCTGTATAACAAATCCTTTAAAAATAATCTCTTCATTTGTTTGCAATATTTCTGCCTTTGTGAGAGAAAAGAACCGGTAAAAGATATTCTGATGAAAAATTAGAACACAGAGAAAACGGAAAACACATTTTAGTTCTAGTTTTCTTATTGATTTGTTGTGGGACCTTCAACAAATCACTTCACATAACCATATCACTACGTCCCGATTTTCAAAGTAAGTCTGTTTTAGTTTCTACTGCTTACCTAGTATAAAACTCAAACTCCCTTGAAATAGTAACAGAAAGGGTATAGAGAATAACAGAAATTTTCTCTGAACTCATTAGAGAAATTGGCTGTATAAATCTAGGTGGTATTATAATTACACGGGACACAAAGTGGCATAGTGTTTAAGGAAGCCTCCTCAGACAGACAGATAAGAACTTAAGATTCTTTTCACCACAGGTGAGCTAGAGACTTGAGGCCATGTACTTGACTTTTCTATACCTTAATTTCCTCATACTTAAATTACTAAATATTAAAAAATACTTTCTACCTTTACACATTATTTCAAGTTCTAAATAAATAATTTTATACAAAAGTTGCATAAATGTATATTAAATGATGCACAAAACAGACTCATAGTTGCCTCGTGTTGAAGTATTAACCCATCTTAGTGTGTAGCATTTGGATTCACAGAATCATGTGGCAGTTTATAAAATATTCTTTTTAGGAAAAATTAATTGAAGGAATGGATTCCCTCATCAGAATATTATCACACCATTGCTGTTTTTCCTAAGAAAACAGTATCATTCTTTTGCTTAGATTCCCTTTAGTACTATGAAAATTTTCACACTTCATTCCCACAGCAACTTACATTGTTGCAATAAGGTATATGCTCTCCAAAATACACTTGGCACATAAGCACTATCTAAATTACAAATTCATACTGAGATGCAGAAGCTTTAAATAAAACTAGTGAATTAAATTTTATATGTATCATCAATGTAGGTGAAAATAGCCAGGTGTTGTGGAGTCTTACATAGAAAACTAAAAGTAGAAGATATAAAGTAGTTCAGAGTTGACATTTTTGAAAGGATAATGGAAGTAATTTATCCTAAGATCATTCCTTTATCATATTAGACATATTTATGAGTCTCATTTTACAGATAGCATTAGTCTTTGTTCATTTCTTTTTGAATTTTTTACATAAGTAGAACTTGCATGATAGGTAAATTTAAGAATTCAGATTAACATGAGGGAGAAAGATACTTGCTATAATATAGTAGTCTTTAAAGTTGAGTCTGTTTTTGTCATGTGTATATATACATTTGTGGAATAAGATATGTTTATTAATGCAAAGCAACCGACTTGCTTAAGAAAATAACTGTATGGATATATATTAAATGGCTAAAACAAAAAAGAATAACGATAACTGCTTGTTGGGGCACCTGAGTGGCTCAGTCAGTTAAGCATCTGCCTTCAGCTCAGGTCATGATCTCAGGTCCTTTTAGACAGTGTGAAAAGCGCTGCTCTAAATTATTCTCTTAAATGGTCCTATTAGACACATAGAACAGATGCTACTATCTTCACTCACATTTAGAAAATACCTATCTTAGGGAGATTATGTAACATTATTAAGGTCACAGAGCAAGTACATGTTGAAATCAAACTCCAAGTTTATTCCACTTTATTCCACTATGCTTTCCCCCTTATATCACACATTCTTAGAAAAAGTGGTACCTCATGCTAAAAATCTATTCTCCTAGGTAGACTCATCTTGCTTAATTATTAGCAGTTTGAGGAGAAACATCAAGAAGCTAGAAGATAACATCATCTTTCATCTATCATCTATCTATCTATCTACCATCTTTCTATTTCTCTATCTATCTATCTATCTATCTATCATCATCATCTACCTGGAGACAGACTTCAATGTCAAAGGAATATTTAAAAATTATCTCAGTATAAGAGAGAAGGAAGCAAAATTCAAAATCAAAATACTTCTTGGACATATAAGAAAGAAGAAGAGGTGAAATATATATGTATATATATGTGAAATATATATATATTTCAACAGAAATATATCAATTTCTGAAATATATATATATATATATATATATATATAAATCTATATATATCCTATTGAATTGCTATAAATTTTTCTAAGCATTTAATCCATATATACATGTGTATATATATATATATATATATAAATGTATATATAAGTGAAATATATAATAACATTATAGTAAAAAAGTCTAATGCTTGCAAAGGATTTAGAACTTTAACCAGTTACTTCCTTGAAGTTATCTGTCTTCTAGAAAACCCAATATTTGCAGTTGTCATTCTAAAGTTACTTTGGATTTAATTCTCAATAATTTTGGGAGAAGTCTGCATGATATTTGTTATAGACAGTAGTGGTGTTTGATTAGGCCAGTGATAAGCCCTATATTTGCAAACTTGTAAAATAAGTTTAAATTTAGTTTCATTTCCCCACATGTCAAATTTCCTGGCTGGAGGAAGACTTTGGACCAACCAAGCACTGCTCTGAGACTAAATGAAGTACTACAATTACCTAGTGGCAGCTACTTTGAATTTCTGACATGCGGTCCCTAGAATTTTAAATGATTTGCTAGCTGCTATCTTGCTCATTACCCTAATTTTCATGACATTAGAGTACAACATATACCAATTCCAACAGCCATTATAATTTTTCGCTTGATGTCATTTGAAAACATACCAGTTTTACCTAATGAAATGACCAATTTAAAACCTTCATTTACTATGCAAAGAAGTTATTAATGCAGAGTATGAAGTTTATTATCATTTTAAGTAAATGTGCTTGCTTTTTAAGAAAAAAGAGTTATTCATTGAAACAACCAAATATTAACTATTAGGTATGAAATTATTATTTTGCCTACAGGTTCTTAAAACTCAGAAAATTCAAATAATTATCTTTCTTTCATTTGTGGGGTATTTATGACTTAAAGACAGTACTTAAGGATTGTGTTAATGCTGCTTTCATCCCAGCGACCTTAGCCTTCTAATAAATTCTGTCTTGACTTTAGTTTTCATGTCAGGAAACATTTTCCAAATGTCATGAAGCATTATCCAAAGGAAGTTCAGAACCGTAGTGTTCATGCTTTATCATCATCATTCTGGCTGAAACAAAAGCCCTTCTCAGTGATAGTATCCATCTGAGAAATTGTATAAAAGCATTTTTAGTACACCAGGGGTCTCTCTTGGAGTCATCTGCTTTTTTGGACTGAAGTTGTTTCCCAGTTTTTATTAAAATTATTATGAAAGAACAGCCAAAAATATAAAAATGTCTGAGTGAATCTTATTTAGTGTCATCAAAGAAAAATTATCTGCCCCAGAGCAATACAGTGAAATTTACCAGCCAAACTGAATATCTGGAAGTAAGCATAGACGTTAGAATTTGCTAAGGACTCCGGAAGTACATTACTTCCAATATATTTAAAAAGCAGCGAGGAAGGAAAAATAAATGGAGGAATGTCTATTTAAATACAGAAGGAAAAAGACACTGTTAAAACAAAACAAAACAAAACAAAAAACACCGTGGTAAAAGCATAGCAATGAAGACAAAAAGTGAAATAAATTATCTAAGGCTAAAGTAATTGGAACAGAAATCAAAGTGTGTAATTATAAAGCTGTTGCTTCATGTACATCAAAATTTAGGTATGTTTCAAGACATTGAATGAGTACATATATAGGAAAAATCATCTATTATACAATTTCTATAATTTGGCGGGGTATATTCTTATAAACATTAATCCTATAGATTCTTACAACTTAATCATTGACAAAGTGGACGGATCTACATTGTTCAAGAGTTCAATAAGCATGAATTTAGTGTCTGCCAAAAAAATACTCAATAATGTTTTTGACGTTATTTTTAAATAATTTGAGATCATTAGATCCATTGAACATTAAAACTCAAAAATAAGATGATTTAAATTATTGAAGATTAAAACTCAAAATGAGATTAATTAAAATAATCCGATCATACACAGTTTAATAAATGTTTTCAAGGAAATCAAACCATATGATTAATCAGAGAATGCACAACTTAGAAAGAAATAACTTTGTTTGACAATGGCTAAAAACCAAAAACAATTATATTCAAGATATTTAAACTAAATTTATAGAGGAAATATTTTTTACAATGTGTGAATGCCATGAGTAATACCCAGCATAATACAATGATTTCTTAAAGGGGGCCTCTTAAAGATAACTCTTTATATTATGATGCATTAACAAATGAGCATTTCCTTTTATGCTCTTTACTATTCCTGCTGTAGCTTAATCTTGAACAAAATTCAGATATTGGAAACTGTTCTTGCCCATGGGGTTGTAAGCTAAGTAAAATAGAGGGTAAGAAATTTATCCCTTGAGTCCTCTAGATTAGAAGTGCAAATTTGATTAGCAAAACATATACCTGACAATAAGTATGTTAGGTTACTCTGAGTCAAACTAAATATTATCCTCAGGGGCTGGCTGAGAGTTGGGCACTGGTTGAAGCTCAAAGAATATAAATTATAAAGGGAAAGACTAGAATCAGACATATATCTTTAAACGTATATTATTATGTTAACTAGTTGAAGATTTCTAAAATTTCTAAGATTTCTAAGCAGTCTCACAGCAGCTGTTCTCAGGGCAATAAGACTCTGAGTGTTGCCAGAAAGTTTTTCAAAATACTATCTTTGTCAATAAATGCCAAGACTTGGGAATAAAAGAAAAATAAATAAGATTTGAAAGTCCTCAAAAAAATTTTTTTAAGATGCAACAGACTAGTAAAAAATGCTATTATGTAATTCAATAATTTTTTACCTCTTATGCATATAAAACACTTCTAGAAATTATTGTACTTCCCCAAATACACAACTCGAGATTTTCAGTGAATAGCAAAACCAAGAAGTATTTTCTAGGTTTTAGCTTAAAGGTGCAAAGCATTTAGCAAATTAAGCCAGTCTTTAGAACAACATAAATTCTATCTCAGATTTTCATGAAAGGGTAATGCAAAATAAGTCTTTTCTTTACCACATCCAATACCTTAATTGGTCACTTGTCTTTCATCAGTACTAAACTTTTAGTGTTTCATTTTTGCCAATTATCAAGATAATTGGGCAGCTTTAAAACATAAAGTGACAGGCTGGGATTATTTAAACTATTTTAAAAATGCATTCAAAATGAACATCTATGATGATTAATCTCTTTTGTGCTAACATTCTAAATCCATAGGGCAGTGTCTCCTTAAGAAACTCACCTAAAATGCTTTGAAAATCAATGAAAAGGCCAACTGCCAAAATCAGCTTTCTCCTAATGAGAAAATTATTTGAAGACCACAAGTTTCATCTTTAGAATTTGTGCAAAGGTGCAGATGAAAACATATGTAAAGCCATCCATACTGAAGTATTTTACAGTAAATAGGTAATGTTTCATTTCTAAACAAGTGTTTTAGAAAAAGAGACAAATGTTCTTACATTTCATGTTGGGTGTGTTCTTACATATCATATTAGGTATGTTTTTCTTCCTCGAATAGAGAAAAATCTTATTCAAAAGAAATCACAAAATGAAGGGGAATTAAAACAGATGTCAAAATTGATGTTGATCTGTGAATAAATTTGCAATTAAGTATATGTGGATTGTCTCACACATAAAGTAAACCGAGACCTCTAGGAGAAGTACAGAAGGGCATGGAAGGCATCTAAATAAGGGCAAGTAAGTGACTACTTGTCACTGCCCCTGAGCCGAAAAAATGCATTAGGGGTTCAGACCCATCCTGCTAAGTGGCGTAGAAGGAAATATATGTTGAGCTATATGGAATTGTACCCTCTTTCAAAAATATTCTGTATGCATTGTAGTGTAAATCTTAGTGAGGGTTACTAATCTCAGTGACCACTAGTTACTTGGATTCTTTACCATAAGAGATATAGGAATTATCCCTAAGGACTATGAAGTCACAGAAAAAAAATGTGAAAAAGTTGAGAGTAATGAATGTTCTACATTAGTTTCCTAATGAAGATGTTATAACTTTGTGAAAACAACCAGGGCTAAGTGATGTAAATGACCAATTACTTAATAGTGTAAAGTACTGATTTGTTATTTAGGTCTGCTTCACAATACCAGCATGACTATCTTTTGATTAGAAGTGGAGAGCATCTCAGAATTATTATGATAATGTGGACCTGCTGTGGGGCTTATCCATTTATTGCCTCTCAGCCCAAATTTGCTGCTTTTGACTAAATTGTGAGAAGTACTGAAAGTACATTTTCTTTGCCATCTGACGGTGAAGATCTGTCAATACAGGACACTGGAGAGTCATTGCAGGAGATGAAGTTTTGTTCGGGTTGTTCTCTCTGCAGGTTCCTACAGCATGCTTTGTTTTTCCAGTCTTAGTCTCCTGCAGCATTCCAGGCTTCTCAATGTCTGGTTTCTGCTGTGCATGCTAACCACCAGCACCCAGAAGCTAGTAGTGACCCCTGGAATGGCCCCTGGGGAACATCTGAGGTACCATGTCCCCCTGGAGAAGGATTAAGGTTATTTCTGTCTACTATCAAAATAATAAATCCTCTCAGATCAGTATTTGTCTCCAGTGGTATTGTGTGATTGTGTGGTTGTGTGTAGGTAACCACACAATACCAGGTAACCCTGGCATTTCAGGTAACCCTGAAATAAATAAATAAACAAATATATATATATATATATATATATATATATATATCATATTATATATATATATCAAATATATATATATCATATATATATCACAAATATATATATCATATTATATATATATATATATATATATATATATATATATATATATATCTCACAACTTCTTTATCCATTCATCTATTGATGGACATCTATGTTCTTTCCATAGTTTGGCCATTGTGGACATTGCTGCTATAAACGTTTGGGTGCATGGGTACATGTGCCCCTTCAGAACACTACATTTGCATCTTTAGATTAGATGACAAATAGTGCGATTGTTGGGTCATAGTTAGATCCTGAATTTTAATCAAAGTAAAACCTGAGTATTAATTCTAGATCTTAAAGTTCTTGTTCAATATAGTCCAGTTTATTGCTCTCATGTACTTTGAGTCTCTATTGAAAGTTTTCCTGCTTTTATCTATTTTTCTATTTTTCCTCATTTCATCTACCTTGGATATCTAGGTCATGTGAACCAACTTCTAGTATTCATTTGCTCTATTGATCATATTGTTTTTCCTCTTTGTCTTCTTATTTTTGATCATTTAGACATTTTAGATAAAACAAAAAACCTAGGCTTCAAATGATGTTATTTTTCATCCAAAATACATGTGGAGGTTTTTTTTTTTTTTTCCAGTCAGAGAAGGGGAAGATTCAATCACCATAACATACTCAGAGGTGAAACTCAGAGGTGAAAGTGAGTTGTGACTAGGTTTAGTTTCAGTAGGATTCAGTTTACTTCTGGTTATCCCCTATTCATCAGCAACATGTGGTTTTGATTGAGGGCCTGGCATTGGTCTGTATTCTTAGTCCTGAAAGACTCAAGAGAATTCTTTTTACATAGAATTTTACTTTATCCCAGCGCTTCCACAGCCAATGGCTGTCTTCAAAAAAAGAAAATTTTAATAAATTATCTGTTTTACTATTTGAGGTAGTGGGACCACTAACATTTCTGCAGTATTCTCAGAAGTGGAGCTTTCGCCTGTTCAGTTTTCAGAAACTATAGGTAACTTAGCCCCATCCCAATCTGTTCAATCAGAACCTCTGGGGTAAGGGTTCAAGTTTTAGTATTTGTCAAAACTCTATAGGTTTTTCTAGTACACACTGAAAAATAAAAATTTATGTTTTAGGAAATAGATCCTATGACTTAAATTATCTTTGCCTCAATTAAATTAAGACTCCTTAGAATACAATAATGTCAGTTTCTTGCTAAAATGAACTTTAAAATTAAACTTTGACTTCTACATACCTAAAAAAGATTATTGCCAAAATTTTATGTAAATTTGCTAGTGGGTAGAAAAAGGTCAAACCAACATCAACCCTATGTTTAACAGGTTTACTAGATAGATTAAGAAAACTTATCAGGTGCCTGGGTGGCTCAGTTGGTTGAGTGACTGCCTTTGGCTCAGGTCATGATCCCAGTGTCCTGAGATCGAGTCCCACATCAGGCTCCCAGCTCCATGGGGAGTCTGCTTCTTCCTCTGACCTCCCCTCTCATGCTCTCTCACTCTGTCTCTCTCTCTCAAATAAATAAATAAAATCTTAAAAAAAAAAGAAAACTTATCAAAAAATGAATCATAATTTCAAGGAAGTTTTTGATAGAGTCCCATGTCATGGAAAAGATGTATGAAGACCCTTTCCTTGAAGAGTATAGTACATAATTATGATTGATAACACTGCTGAGTGTGTTGGCTCCCTGGTATAAGAAGTGTTGTGTCAATGCAGAAGGGTATTTCCATTGTGTGATCCTGTTTCAGTTTTCACTTTTATCAGATATAAATAAAGGCAAGAAAAACATTTTGGTCATTTTCATAGGCTTGTCAAAGTCAGTAGATATTTTCATATATTGTTGGATAATAAAATGAGGATCTATTAAAAATGTGATATTGTAGAATTATTATCAGGAAAACAAAACAACAACAAAAAAAAAAACAGTATGAAGAAATTTAACCGTATAGGATCTTCTTTTCTTAACTTCAAAGTATCTTAATAGAATATAAGAAAAGTGGCTTTGATGTTTATGTGAGATGATGTGGAGATAATAATGACACCAAGTTTAGGATGACTAGAGAATATGAAGAAGATACACACACACACACACACACACACACACACACACAAATGGAGACAATTACAAAGCAAAATGATAGAAATGGAATATCCAGGACAGAGTTTAGTAATATTAGTCTCCTGGAACTCTGCTCTGATCAAATCGTATTAGAAATATTTTTGTTTAGTTTGGGCATCATATTGTACAAATCCTTTCCCTTTTAATAAGCATTTATGTCTTTTTCCAAGTTCTTATTTAAATTCCAGTTAGTTAACATACAGTGTAACATCAGCTTCAGGTGTAGAACTTAGTGACTCATCACTTATATACAATACCTGGTGCACATCACAAGTGTCCTCCTTAATCCCCATTACCTATTTAACATAAGGTATGAGAACCCTATTGCATTTAGTAGTCTGTTCTCCCACCCTACACTATATAATAGAAAAATGCACATTGAAAGGTTGTTTTTTGATAAAAACACTCATTATACATGGAGTATCTTTCATTCTCAATTCTGCTGTATTACAGCTTCTAAACTATCACTGTGTTTTTAGTTAAGACAATAGAAGTCTCCAAAATATTTTTTAGTATACAGTTAATAAAGTTCTCCTTGCCGGAAACAATGCCCCAAACTTGGAACCTTTGAATTTATTAATCATTTGATATAAGTCTAAGAAAAATCTAAAATTTCCAAAAGCTCTAAGTTCTACTAAGTCTTCTAGAACATTCTATTTTCACTTCAAGAGGAAAATTAATAGCCAGAAAATGCCATCACCAACCATGTGAAAAGAGAAAAACAGGCGAACATGTACTTGTTTTTGAAAGAGTGAAGAAAGGTTATGTATGTATGTATGTATGTATGTATTTTTGAGTATAATTTCTATATAATATTTTATTAATTTTAGACATACAACATAGTGATCCAACTATATGTTATGCTCACTGCAAGTGTAGCTACCATCTGTCACCATTAATGCTATTATATCATTGACTATATTCCCTATTGGGTACCTTTATTTCCCATGACTTACTCATTCCATAACTGAAAGCCTTTATCTCCCAGTCCTCTTCACCCATTTTGCTCCTCCTCGACCCCCTCCCTCTGGCAGCCATCAGTTGGTTGAACTGGTACTCATTTAGAAAACCACCATTGGAGTATGATCTCCTCGTGTATATACAGTTAAAACCAAGTTCCTCCAAAAAAAAAAAAAAAGTTTTTACAATACTTTTGAAAAGCTATTTGTATTCCCATTGTATTTCCATTGCAAATTCCACCATTCAGGTAAACCTAGCTTACATGAATGCATGTTTCTTCACCCTGACAAGAATAGATGCTTATAAGATAACCAGATATAGAATATAGAATAACCTATTGTTATCTGTGTCTATAAATGGCTCTCAGAAAGACAATGGTCTATCATGATTAGAAACATTAATACATTTCCAGATGCTTTTTTAAACTTTCCTTTCAGCCCAGAGTTGGAGTGCTGATCATGATATACGGGGTTATGGAAATGAACAAATATATCCTGAGTACTAAGAATTGTGCTTGGTACCATATATACATTATTTCCAATAAAGCTAACTCAACACAAAAAATAGGCATCACTGTACCATTTTTATAGATGGATAAACTAAGACAGAAAGAGTTCAAGTGACTGAACCAAAATCTAGACATTGATCTGTTTTGACCCCAAAGTGTGCCAATTCCACACCATTATCTCACGTTTTTGACTTCTTTGATTCATGATTATGATTGAAAAGACCTTTGAAAGGTTATGGCATATGTCTTGGTATCCGAGTAAAGATTTTTGCTGAACTCGTCATTATTTAGTGGCTGAGACACAGCAAATAGAATAGATGTCATCAGGCATAGTGTATATGACATAAGTACAGTTTTTCCCAACAGTGGTATCGCAATCACTGACTGGCCTTCCTCTGAAGCAGGAACATATTGCAATATGCATATTGGGTCTTTTGTGGGGGTTTTAGGTTTTTTTGTTTGTTTGTTTCTCTTTGTTTTGTTTTGTAAACCTCTGGCAAGAAAAGCTAGCTATACTTTCTCCATCTGATAGCATAATCTGCTATCAGATTATGCTTTTTTTTTTTTTTTTTTTAATGGAGCAGATCTGGGTATTTTGCTTCTTCTTATGGGTTATATCCCCAAATAGTCGTTCTTTCCCCAATTCTCCTAATAGTGATTTCCAAGGACATAAAAAAATTAATATTTAAGACTCTCATTTACTCCACATTGCCCTTGGCATAGAAGGCAATAGGGGGAATACATAAAAAAGCACCTAAGTGCATGTTCAAGTTGGAAACACTTAATCCAGACCCATTAAGAAAAATTGAAGTGATTTAATGGAGCACAGATCAACACCTAAAGAACACACAACCTGAGTGAAAGATTGAGGATTATATCATAAAAAATGGAAGAGGTAAACTAACAGTTTTCAGAAAAGAATCCTAGGGCAAACTTAAGAAGTGATCAAAGGGAGGCACTGTTAATGGCTTTAAAGCTTTGGGTAAATTAATGAGAATGACCTAGGTTAGCCCATAAATTAGCTAAGTCAACTATCAATGTTATTTATGGGAGCAACATATTGTCAGAAAAGAAAATTTAGGTATTGATGTATAGGCTCATTTCTGTGTATTCAGAATGGATTTGAGTTTTAAATATCTTCCTGGTATATTTCACATTTATAAACTATTATGCATTTTGTAATCATCCATTCTCTCTGAAAGTTTTTATTTTTAGCACAATATTCTATTTCAGGCATCCCCCTATATAATGCACATTTGTTTTTCTTTTAAGCTGTATACACATTATAGCATGATCTAGATAGATGAATTATAGTACATGTTTCCAAAATGTTATTAGTACTCTTTCTAATTAATTTATGGATATCTATCTTTTAAGATAATTCCAAACTAGTTCCAATCCATTATAGAGGAAAACATAACAAAAAAAATCTAAATAAATATATAAATAAAAATAAATTTTGTATTTTTTCACTTTAGAGTGATATTTTAGACATCATTTATTATATAGTCTTCTCTAATATCAGTGGTCATTTGTGATTACAAGTTAAATTTTGGATAATTTGAGTAAACTAAGCAGTAGTATCTCTTCTCTATAGTTCCAAGTACTCTTTACTCCAGAAATTCAAAACATCAGTAAGGGCAATAAATTTGCTCAAATAATGTAAACTAATATTCCCAAAGGAAGAATTAACTTAGGAAATATATTCTGAACCCACTGATTTTAGTAAGGCATCAAAATAAAATGTGCTGCTTCTGTTGATCTGTTTGTATTGTGAAAATTCACTTAACTTTTTATAATTTGTTCCCATTCAGATTTATGGAAACACATTTTTTTGTTTAGGTTGATACAATTAATAAACAATAGCTTAATGATACTTCCTTATATTTGAAACACCAAATTCTTTAAATTTTTAATACTTACTGATCCTTTATACAGTAGTTAATTGATTTATTTAAAAAGAAAACTTTGAAAACTAGGTATAGAAACAGACATATTGTGAAAACACTTTGTATTATCAACCTTATAAAGATAATAATTGTTCATGTACTGTTTTATTATAATTAGGCTAATCAAATTAATTCAAGTTGATCATGGAAGTCCATGAAGTTTTTAAATGGGGTAATATTTAAATTTCTGATTAAACTTGTAAAAAAATAGGCTGCCATAGAATACTGTAAGACTCAGGCATATAGAAATTTAATTGATAGTTGGCAGCATTGGGACGCCTGGGTGGCTCAGTTGGTTAAGCAGCTGCCTTCAGCTCAGGTCATGATCCCAGCGTCCTGGGATCGAGTCCCACATCGGGCTCCTTGCTCAGCAGGGAGCCTGCTTCTCCCTCTGCTTCTGCTGCCACTCTGTCTGCCTATGCTCGGTCTCTCCCCCCCACTCTGATAAATAAATAAAATCTTTTAAAAAAAAAGAAAGAAAGTTGGCAGCATTATAACCTATGCTTTTCCAATTAGGACACAAGTATTATCAGATTGAGCACTAACATGAAATTAAGTCTGGAGAATCTTGATGAAAATATTCAGTGCAAGTAAATATTAGGTGAGCTAAAAAATAGCTTAATTTTTTCATCTACAAATAATCTAAAACAGTACTTCTTTGGTTGTACATTATACAACAGAAGGTCATCCAAAGCAAAAGAAATGAGAAGATAATGGAATAAAGGAACACGAATCCTTTCAAAAATACTCTGATGTAAAGCATCTATGTATGAAACTAACCTTTGAGTATCAATCATCTTCAGTGTGTGGCTTCAGATTTCAGATTCCATTAATTTGAATAAGCATCAGTCGGCTGAGCAGAGAAAGCATTTACAATGGAGGAAGGTGCTTTTTCAAAATCAGGATATAAACCCTCTTTTGACAATCTGAAGTGTAATTTTCTCAGAGATAATCCATTTCAAACCAACAGTGACTACTCATTTTAATCAGTTGAGGCAGTTTTGTAAATTAAATTCCTGCTTCTAAAGTCAAAATTCCAGAAAGAGAATGCTTTCATTTTGTTAATTGCTAACTGAGTTTTCAAGATAGGGCAAAATAAAGGAAGGGGTTCCTAATCAGCAGGCAGTTCTTAAATGGAATACACCTGTGTCTGTTGAGTGGTCTCCTAATAGGGCTAGAACGTTGGCATGTTGAATGTACATGTTTGGGATTGTCTTTCAAATAAACCATACTGGTAGATTCACTTCAAATTAAAGCCAATCCCTGGCACCCCCCAAACTGCTGATGGTTATCAGTCATGTGCCTTCATGGTTCTGACTTGAATTGGACATATATGAAATTATTTGAATTAAAAATATGATCTAATACTCTAATACACGATCTGATGCTATGAAGTACAGCACGCTAATCCCTTTTGTGATATTCACTCCCTTAGTGGCCTGAGGCAAAAATCTTTGTCTAGGTTTCAAAGACATACGAAAGGGCGTGTAGATGTACAAATCACAGGCCCCCTTACAAGCCCCTCTATCTCAATCAAAGGAAAAGACTTGCTTGAGATTCCTTTCACGTTTGAAAGAAAACTTAGAACTGGTTTCTCTATGCAAGTAAAATTCTTGAAGGTTTCTTCCTACCTGAGAGTCTTGTGATTCTTAGAAGTGCCTTCAGGCGGTTCAAGGAAGGATTTTCAAGGAGAGACTGACCCCTGGAGGCAGAAGGAGCTCCCTTTTGGCCAGATCTTGCTTTTGTAAATCTCAGAAATATTAAGCAAAGGACTGACAAGAAGCATCCATGGCAAATTCCAATAAGTATCTCGTCTGCCTCTCCAATTTCTCTCACCACACACTCACCCACTGATTTGTAGAAGAGCTAATAGAATCACAAATAGTGGAATATGAAGATTATTTTTTTTTAAACATGTACCACTGGAACATAAACTCCATGAGGGTAGAGCCTTGCTTGATTTATATTTATATAATCATCTCTTAACAAATGCTTGATACATACTTAATAATACATACTTAACTAAATAAAAGTTTGTAGAAAGATTAAATGAACAAATTAGTAAATCTAGTATAATTCCTTTATTTTACAAAGATTAAATTACACAAGTTTCTATACTCAGCAGAAGATGTGAATGCTGGTTGAATATCCATCAGAAACAGTGTAGGAAGATAAAAGAGCTTAACCATTCAGTCTAAGATGAGAGTCAGAAGGAGACCTGTGGAACAGTCACTAGAGTTTTTTTATGCCAGCCCTGAACAGTGACCCCTACGTGTCAATCTTTGGAATGACTTCAGTAGTTTGTTTCAGAAAGAATCCATAAACTTCACTGGTTTCCTAGGAACAAATAAATCAAAAGGGTACAGGGAGAGCTACTCGGTCTGTATGACTCAAGTTTTTGACCAAAATACAAAGTCATAATGAGAAAACTTCAGTTTCTCCAAGATTCTTCCTCCTTCCTACAAGATGATTCAAATTAATCTAATTTAAGATATTGAGCACTGCTAACTAACATTAGTACTGATGAGAGGATGTGGAAACATTTGATCAGTTACTTAAATCTTTTTTTTCAGTTGCTTAAATGAATCATGTAAGAGAGACTTTGGTTGGAGGAAGAGCATAAACCTATTGTAGTTTGATGATTAAACATTTATCCAAGCACTAGCAAAGCAAAGGCAGGAATTTTTTACATAATCATTCAACATATATTTCCAAAAGAATGTAGAATTAGAAAAATCCGATACCGGTAAATTACTTACCTACTTTCTATTTTAATACCATTTTTAATTATACTGTGGTCAGGGATCTACATTTTCCTCTGCTGCTTATAGTGTCTTGTGATCTTTTGGCTATTGAGTGCCCAAATGTGTAGTACTTAGTCTAAGAACAACAACAACAACAATAACAATAAAAGAAAAACAAAAGGAACTGATGCAATTAGAAGTTAGTCTTCATAAACTCCATTATTTTATTAGGGTCAATTATGCTTTCTTTTCATTTAAATTGTGCCCCTGGGAGCTGCCTTTAAATTGAGAAGAACACAGCTGTAAATGTAAGCTAACATTCTCCTCTTTCTCGCCCACAAATATGCATATCTTTTTATGTACTTCAAATTCTTGCTTCAAACTCTTAAATTCTCAAATTTCCTTGGTTACTCTGTCACACAATCTAGAATTGGTCTACATAGGCAGTCACATTTATTTTTTCTTAATTTTTATTTTTTTTTATAAACATCTAATATATTTTTATCCCCAGGGGTACAGGTCTGTGAATTATGTTCTTAGACTAAGTACTACACATTTGTGCACTCACCATAGCACATACCCTCCCCAATGTCCATAACCCCACCCCCTTCTCCCAACCCTTCCTCCCCCCAGCAACCCTCAGTTTGTTTTGTGAGATTAAGAGTCACTTATGGTTTGTCTCCCTCCCAGTCCCATCTTGTTTCATTTATTCTTCTGCTACCCCCTTAACCCCCCATGTTGCATCACCACTTCCTCATATCAGGGAGATGGCAGTCACATTTATTTATTCTCTATTTTGAAGAACAGCTTATTTTCTGATTATAGAAGTAATTTTGGGCTCTCTGTATAAAAAACAAAGTTTAAAGAAGAAAACAATTTATAAGTCCACTATCAAAGATAACTACTAGTGATATTTTATTTCTTCCTGAGTTTAACGGTAGAGCCTATACTGTATATTTATTTTCACACCTTGATTTTCTCACGTAATGTAGAATTCTGATTAACATTCGGTTTGAATGTTTTCTTGCTGTGTTTGTTTTTGACTTGTTTTGTTTTTCAAACTTTCTAAATCTTAAAAAAAATCTTTTAGTAATTCTACTAGTGATAATTTAACTTTAAAAATATTTAAAACACACATTCATCTATTTACCAAAATCAAGAATGCATTTTATTATGTGAGAAAATACTAGTCTATTGTTAACCCTCCTCCTTTTGTCACCATCTCTCCTGGCTTTCCATGTTTGGTTACTCTGAAGGGGATTAGGAACAAGATTATCATTATTAACATATTATAACTCAAACTTTCTGCCTTTTGATTAATAATTCCCCATGCCCCACAACCCCCCCCCCCCCAGTCTCTGGCAACCACCATTCTACCCTTTGATTTTATCAATTTGTTGTTGCTGATTATCCCCCCAAGTGTAAGTGAGATAAAATACAGCAGAAATTAGTTTCTACTTATGTCTCTTTGTCTTTACCCCTCAGGAGAACATATACCCCACTAAGATTGGTCTCAGACTTAACCAGTAGAAAACTTGGTTTATATATGACATAGAGATGTCATCTTCCCCTTCTCATACTTGTCAAACTTCTGATTCTCCTTCTTCCTCTATGATCCATTTTTCAGTAGCTCAGTATTAAACAAACAAAAAACAGTTTTAGAAAAATCTGATCAAGGATTGAAACTTGAAAAAACAGAAATCTGAGGTGGCTGGGGAGGGGGGCTCAGTAAGTTAAGGGACTACCTTTGGCTCAGATCATGATGTCAGGGTCCTAGGATCAAGCCCCACATCAGTCTCCCAGCTCAGGGGGAGTCTGTTTCTCCATCTTCCTCTGCCTCTCTCCCCAGCATGTGCTCATGCTCTCTTTCTCTCTTTCTCTCTCAAATAAATAAATAAAATGTTTTAAAAAGCAGAAATCTTATGATTTAGTGCTTCTAATAATACTTTTATATTGTTATTAAATTTTTAGTTTCCATGTGTTTCTACTTAATTTCAGTAAACTCTTATTTTAATCATTAAGGTTTTTTTCTCAGTTTTTTTAATTTGTATTTCTTAAGTTTTTTAATCTCTGCCAACTTTGTCTTTAGTTTAGTTTTTTTTTTTCCATTTCAAAGAACCATAGGTTCTTGTTTTATATTGAGGATGACAAATTATTTTATAAAATATTCCTACAATCCCTATGTCATTTTATTTTGTGAGCTCTATTCCTCTTCTGAGTCTTATAATTGGTCATGTCTTAGTCTAATAAGTGTTTACTTTTTTCTTTTTAACGTGTATCCCATGTAATTTCTTTTTTCTTATTCTAAAACCAGGAAAACTCTCATTAAAGAAATGAACCCAATCCTCAAAAATTGCCAAATCCAGTGTGTAAACCTGGCGATTCACAGACCTGTACCCCTGGGGCTAATAATAGATTATATGTTAATAAAAATTTTTTTAAAAAACTGCCAAATCCAAATACACATAAGTTAGTCAAGCAATAAGTGTGTGTAGAGTATGCATCCATTCCCTATATACATTTAACTTTTTTAGATCTAAAGCTGGAGTTAAGTGGGAAGACACAACTCCTCTCCCAAACCTTGCCTTGGTGGACATGTATCCTATGAGATTATGATGTCATGAGGTGAGATATTCTCCAACCCTACTTCTTAGGACAAGGTTCTTCCTAGGTTAACAACAAACCCCCAGGAGTCCATCTCACTTTGTCTTTGGAACATTTATTCATAGAGCATTCACAAGAAGACGTGGGGCTGAGGAATAAGCAAGAGAAGAACAGAAGCATCATGCCATAGAAGATATTGCTGGAGTTCTTAAGTTAATTCAGAAATTGTTTTTGGGGGGACTAGGGATGAATAGTGGGAAATAAATATTTCCACTAACTTTCAGGAAAGGAGGCTTGTTATGATCTTACAGTGCGTCATGTTTGGTGTATTCCAATCCAATTCCATTAGCCTTGCTGCTAATGGAAATTCTTCCCTAATTCTGGCACTAGACTAACATTTCAGTGCTAATTTTTAGTATCATTTTGAGTTCATTCATTTTGGTGCTTCTTAAACATTATACGGGGGATAGAAATGGTTATATAAGGGGTACTGGCCATCCCTAACTAGAATCTACCTTAAAATTAGTTTTTGTTAGATATATCTTCAATCAAATGGATGAATCTTTTTAATCTTCTGAATTGTAGCAATAGAAACAATCTCAGTTCAATTTAATTTATTCCTATTTATGTGGTAATTACTATATTTCTATTACCAGAGATAGAATCCCAAACTGGCATAAGTGAAAAGGGAAATATATTCCTCATATAACAGAAAGGTTAGTAAATAGAATTGTTTTCATGCTTGGATAGTTCACGAGTTCAAACAATATGTTCATTTTTTTAGGGTTTTCAACTTTCCAACCTTTCAGATCTACTTTTAAAAAAATTGATTCATTTTCAAGCAAAATTGCTTATGAGTGGTATTCTTGTTCTCTAAACTTAAGTTCTTTTAATACATCCACATTTTACTTTTTATATTATTGGCCACTTTTTGCCATGTGTCCATCTGTGAAGCAATCCCTTGGGTCAAGATGATATGGAAATTCGAATGGCCAAGTCTGAGTCAATCAGGCATCTGAGCAGGAGACCAAGTATTGAGCCAGGCCCACCCAAAACACAGGGAGTTTGGGGCATGCAGATAATTTTGGAAAGGAAAATAGAAATAGGATTTCTCAGACAACAGAATTTTCCAAATGTTTGTGGGCTTTTCTTCTATTTGTATTAGTCTAATCCCATAAACTAGTAACTAGGGACAGATCTTACAGTATCATAATCCTTGAATGTAAATCCCATAAGCATCCATGTCAAAACATCTAAGGCCTGAATACTTTACCCTGGACAGGAGTAATGTACACCATAGCATGGGATGTCGTGGTACGAGTTGCCCCTTTATACCAGGCTGTATTTCAAATTTATAACTCTTCTTTTTTAAGATTTTATTTACTCATTTGATAGGCAGAGATCACAAGTAGGCAGAGAGGCAGGCAGAGAGAGAGGGGGAAGCAGGCTCCCTGCTGGGCAGAGAGCCGGATGCGGGCTCAAGGGCTCGATCCCAGGACCCTGGGATCATGACCCGAGCCAAAGGCAGAGGCTTAACCCACTGAGCCACCCAGGCGCCCCTCAAATTTATAACTTTTTACAATGGTTGTGATTGTTTCCTTTGATTGGAAGGGGAAGTAAATAGGGAAAATTTGGGATGCTTTCTCCAGGTCCCCGTATAACCCCACACTTGCACTCCAATCTTTCTGTATTTGTTGAAACTAACATCAGCGTTGGACATATACTTCAATTTTTTTTCAATTATCTAAAGATTAATATCATTAGACTCTAAGCCACATAGATGTGCTTGTTCACGGATAGAAGGGGTCACTGAAATTTCTTTACCAGGTCCCTAGACTCTAACCGTGGTTGTCTTATTATGGGTGTTCTAAGATAAAGAGATTACCATTTCACAGATGTTTTGGTATCACATAACCAGAACAGTAGCCTTCTCAACCTAGAAAAGAGGGCTCCTCACTGCCCTCACATGTTAACTTAGTCTCTTTCATACTACATACCTTATGGTTTTATTATCCCATGAACTGACAGTAAGGAAGAATTGGCCCCCCCTAAAAAAACAAACAAACAAACAAGAACAAACAAAACAAAAGAAAACACCTTGAAATACTGTTACTTGCAAAGGATGACTATGCTCTGAACAGACAAAAATGATAAATTGGATTCCTAGGTGTTTCAAGAGTAGGCTTAGCAGAGAAAGCAGAGCCAAGATTTCCAGGAAAAGAAATCGTTGCCTATGCTATATCTACTAAGACATCTTTGTATCACTTCTGTGGACTGAGAATCGAAACTGATTACAAAGTCCAAGAAACAAAATGCAAAAGCTGGGTGCTTGAGTAGCTCAGTCAGTAAAGTGTCTATTGTGGGCTTAAGTCATTATCTCAGGGTCCTGGGGTTGAGCTTAATGCCAGTCTTCTTGCTTAGTGGAGAGTCTGCTTCTCTCTTTCCCTCTGACCTTCTTCCCCTGCTCATGTTCTCACATGCTTTCTCTCTCTCAAATGAATAAATAATTTTTTTAAATGCAAAAGCCAACGCAGAAAGTAGAGGAAACACATTATCCCAGACACTTAAAATGGCACACACCAAGTTTGGATATGTACATGCGAATGAGTATGACTTGAGAGCACAGGCATATTCAGAAAAAAAAAAAGAATATGTAAGTTTGGTTAAAACATGCAATATTGAGACATAGAAGAATTAGAAATGCAGCTGGGAAAGTAGGTAGTCATCATCCTGTGAAGGACTTTTGACTCTTGGGTGAGAATTTTTCCTAATTTGGTGAAAAACAGAAAATCATTGAAAGCCTGTGAATAGAGGGCTTAATACGGAACTGCATTTAGAAAGATGATTCTAGCAATGGCATGTGACATAGACTGAAGCTGGAGGAAATGGAGGGTAAAAAGACTCATAAACACACAATTACAGTAGTTGAGGCGATAAATAATGGGAAACATATTTATAGTGATGAAATAAAGAAGGGAAAATGCAGAATAGATTCGAATCCCTAGGGTTAGCAAACTTTGCCTGTTGTCTAGCTTTAGCCACCTGCGTTCCTCCCTCCTTCCCACCTGCCCTCCCCTCCTCTCCTCCTCCTTCCCTCCCTCCTTTGCTTGCTTCCTTCCTTCATTCCATCTCCCTTTCTCTGAAACTGATTAAAATTTTCACTTTAATCAAAGCAAAAGAGATTAGTGGAATTTGTTCAAACAGCCTACTGTTTTCTGAAACTATGTGCCCAACAAGTTTTCCCAATTCTCAGAAACATTATTAAAGAATTCTCTAGGACCACGCTGACTATTCAGTATTGAGCAGGTATTTCTTTTTGCTTTGTCCTAAGAAAAAGATGAATCTTATATATGAGATCGACCTTCAACATGTTAGAACTTGAAAATGCTCTACGTACCTGAATGGCTTTTGTTCTACAATAACGCTCTAGGTCACTAGACAAAGTATGTCAAATTTATGTCCACTGTCAAATACATATTCTTTAGGTTTACCTTTGTTTTGAACAATAATCATTTTATAAGTTCCAGGAACTGTGCTTAATACTTTATTTTAACAATTCATTATATAGAATTTAAAATATATACAGTGGTGGACACAACAACAAAAAGGAGCCCCGATATACCCATCACCTGGCTTTAACAATATCGTAGCAAATATATCCTTCTTTTTAAAGAAGAGTTAAATTCCTCCTCTTTATACATTCCCAATTTTTTTTTGTTTTTTCCTTAGAGAAGAAAAATAAAAATATATATAACTTTCAACTCTAAATTATATTTGAAAATTTCCTGAAAGAAGATACATTGAGATCGTGTTTATCTTATTTATCAGTGAAAACAAACTATTAATTTATTTTAAATATTTATATATGTTTTATAGTTTAACTCATATAAAAGCAGACTGGAATTTTTCCTTCAATTATTCACCTGCTGTGATCCAAACTATTACAGTCCTTGGGTAAATCAGGCAATTTTGTCTTTTTAGAGGGTGGATAATTGTGTCATGAGCAAATTATTTGGACAAATGCCAAATGGCATTATCCAGTAAATTATAATCAATAGGTGCTTATTTAATAAATTATTTGTCCAGAGAGTAGAGCCCCATGTGAACCAATAGTCAAGGATTCCGTGTGACCTCCCTTTATGCCGTGACTTGCTTTGTGAATTGGAAAAATCAGTTAACCTCTCAGTGCTTCAGTTCACTCGTCTATGAACTGAGAAGAGTAACATTTGCCACCTAACTCACCAGTATTTTGTGAAGGTTAATGAGCTTCAGAGTTTATAAAGTGCCTTTTCTTGTTGGCTTGAAAGAGTCTCGAAGAGTACTAAATATTACTGCTATTCTTTTCTTGCAAATCCAGTACATTATCCTGTGAATTACCCATAATATTACAAAATATGTGATAAAATACTTCTAGCAGCATTATCCCACATCTATCATAAGAGGTAAGAATAGTTTCAACATTACCACTCTTGAGCCAGATTCCGATAACTCATGTTATTAGGGTCTGAAACATTTGTGGCCCAATAACACATGCTTGTTAGAAAGAGGTTTTCTAACTTCACCTGAAAATATTTTAGTTCTAATCAATTTTGTCAAAGCCCTATCATATCTTGACATAATTTTATGAGTTGAATATTGAAAAAAGTTTATCCAGTGAACAAATTACACCTATTCTTCATTGTCACACTGAATGAATAATATTAAGGTAATGAATGAAATCCATTAAAATAAGATTATTTGTTATAAATAGAAAAACCTCTACTGTCACTCTGCATTTTCTGAAACAGTTTTGCCAGAGCTCTGCTTGAGATAAAGAAGAATAGCACAAATTTGCAGGATCTGGGGCTTCAGATGTGATGCAACAAATCATGTTTCATGGATTTTAATTAATTTTGTACTACTTTATGTATTTTATAATATGAATGAGAAAAAAATCACAAAATTTCCATGCTGTCAAAGGACTTTAACTTGGAATTTTAGAAAGATGACAATGCATATGTTATTTAATGAATATTTCTTAAATTATAGGTCATCATTTGACTTTAAATGTTATCTCCTATTGCACTTTATATTGGGACAATCTATATATGTAAAAAAAAAAAACCTCATACATTTCTCTTACTTTATTTCAGAGGCATAATAAAGGAAAAACTAAGAGGAAAAATACAAAATACAGTCATTTTGTTATTTCTAATTCTCTTTCAATAGGAGAAAGAAACTATATAAAATGCCTAGAGGAATTCTTCAATTTCACCTGTATTTCCCCCTGAAATGGAAATCAGAGAAATTTTCTATTATATTTTCAGTACTAAGTAAATAAAAGTATAAATCAACATCATTTGAAAGTTTAGAGGAAAAAAAATCCAAAATAATGTTAGAATTTTGGGGGCATCACTCATCCAAAGATGGTTTCTGGTGGGGAATTCATTTCTTTGGCTTGGCAAAATGATGTGATATATGAAGATAAAACTGAGAAAGTATAAATATTATCAATATATTAACATGTTATTCTTTCTTCTTTCCCAGAAATACAAACCATTTTCCCAGGAGGCAGCCAGACTGCATCCCCAAGTCTGCATGGACACATACAGAAGACACGTAACCAGAACAGCCAAATACATTTTCCTGATCCCACAGGAAAAGATGTGAGGAGTTGATCTCCTAAAGCATGTTCAGGTATTATAACTGTTGTGACTAGATAGCCCAACAGCCAGATTGTTTACAAAGGCATCCTCAATTTAGAACAGTTCTTTTTGAAAATGCAGAATTTATGTTTAACCTTCTTTCTCCCCATGGGAAAATGTAATGCGATGGTTCCCACACGTCACTTTTCAGACCAAGGCTGGTTTTGAACAAGTCTTCACAGTGCAGAACAAAATGAGAAAAGTAAGACAAGATTCTTATGTATGTGAAATAAAGTTGTCAACAATACTGTATTGTAAACATAAAACTTTCAGTCTAAGAATCTATTCTTCTTAATTTTTTGTGATAAAGTGATTCTTTCATAAAATAATGGTAAAGTGGGATAGATTTCTTTTAAAAAATAATGTCCTCGGTGCCTGTGTGGCTCAGTTGGTTAAACGACTGCCTTCAGCTCAGGTCATGATCCTGGAGTCCTGGAACTGAGTCCCGCATCGGGCTCCCTGCTCGGCAGGGAGTCTACTTCCCCTGCTGATCTCTCTCCTCTCATGCTCTCTCTTTCTCATTATCTCTCTCTCACATAAATAAATAAAATCTTTTTTAAAAAGTCCTTATTTGGTTAAAAAAAAAAGTTAGAAAAACTATTTTGTTGCTGGCCTTTCCTTAGTCTTACTTTTTAGAAAAAGACTGATGTCTGAAATCCAAGTTTTAAGACTTTGGTTTTAGATGCCATTACAATTCTTTCAGACAACCAAAGAAAGCGAGATTCATAGAATCATTATATGTATAACTTAAAACCTTATCATTATCTAGAATACATTAATATGAAAAACAACAAATGGGGTAAACATCTGTAATATTCCTAAAATTTTTTAAATGAGCAAATTTGGCAGGTGATATGTAAACTCGGTCCCTCCTCTTTTTTTAATAAGTTATAATTCTTTTTAATCACATGTAACCTGTGATTAATATGACAAAATTTCTTTAAATATATATAAGACAAAAAAGATTATTTGGGGGAAAATATGAGTGCTATATTGTAAGTTGATCAGAAATTGCTGCCAAGAAGTCAGTCCAGCCCATATAATGCATCAGTGTCCTCCAATTACTGTCACTGGGGAGCCCAAGTCACCTTCGAGCAGCTGACTAGAGTATTTGCCAAACATCTAGATGCTCTTTTCAGAATGAAACATTTCAGAATGACACTTACCAATTTTTTATAACAACTCTGTTTTTGGTAAAGGAAGAGAAGTTTCTGCGGTTTATAGGAAGATTTGGGGTATTTTCTAAAAGCTTAAAAAATAACTGGGAGAATTTGAGCAACTTCCTAATTTTGTTGTCCATCCTCATTGCAAGGTTGTTATTGCTATTGTCTTTTCTCAGATTTCTTTTAGTAAGTTCCCATGCATTATATGTAACTTCTTGTAGAATTATGGCTATTTTTGTATGAAAAACAACCCATTGCAAGTCATCACAACTTTCTGGATAATTACTATTGACCGACATCTGCCCAGAGGAGCTGCTAATGTCCACTAAGCAGACACAGCAGAGTCCTTGCTGATCTCTGAATGACAGACAGTTTAATGAGGCCACATGTTTTGAAATTTGTATTAAGTTTATGGGTTTTTTTTCTCCCTGAATATGCAAAACTTGGTTACACTGTGAAATCTTTGCTGGAACTAACTTTATCTGCACATTTTTGGTCTCCACAGACCAAAACTGTTAGTGCTGGAAAATTCCTGGACAGTGTTTTTAGAGGTACATGGCTATAACAGAGAAGCATTTCCTTCTTTTTACTGCTTGACTTAAAAAAAATAAACTCATTTTAGTTTTATAAAATGCAGGCAAGAATTCAATTCAATTATTTTTACTTTAAACGATTTAATCTTTTGCCTTTTCATAACCTTTTAGTATTATCTTTTAATAAAGAGAATAGGTTACATAATGGTAGTTTTGGCATTGCAAAGAGGTTTTGAAAATATCATTTTCAACCCAATATATATTGCACGCTAAGTACATGGACAGGAAGTTTGGTTTGGAGAATAATTATATTAGGCTACCAATCAGAGGGCTGAATGTGCTGGTCTTCATTCTTTTGCTGACTTCATTGTTTTTCCAAGTTTATTGTGCTACCCATGGTTTCTCACCTATGAAAAGAGGCTACTTAGAAATAAAACAGTGAGAGAGAGGGAGAAATAGAGACATTTTAGAATTTTATTTACATAACAGTAGACTTCACATTTTCCTTAGAATTTAATGATCTATAAATTCATTGGGAGGTCTGATCTCAAAATAATAATCAAATATGAGAGAAATAATTATATTAAATAAATCTATGCTTATGTAATATTTCTGTGATAAGATTGAAAAAATAACCTATGAGAAGATATCTCTTTCATCTCGAGTGTTCACTGTATATTTTTCTTTTTTGTCAGTTTAATTTTAACTTGCATATTTACTGTTAGAGGAAAAATATTTTTTTGGTGTGAAATAAATCAGTTCCATCAAGGCATTGATATTAGATACTTAGTCAAATGGTCTCATTTTCAGAAGCACATTTAGCTATCTTGTCTTCTAAAGGAATCCTGACTCAGATGAATCTGTTTCTTTTTTCTTAAGATTTTTATTTATTTATTTGACAGAGAGAGAGAGATCGCAAGTAGGCAGAGAGGCAGGCAGAGAGAGGGGGGGGAAACAGGCTCCCTGCTGAGCAGAGAGCCCGATGCAGGGCTCGATCCCAGAACTCTGGGATCATGACCTGAGCTGAAGGAAGAGGCTTAACCCATGGAGCCACCCAGGCACCCCAACTCTGTGTCCTTAAAGAAGGGACTAAGGGGGCCAAATTTACCTCATTCAGCCTATTTGACTCATTTAACTTTGCCACTGTATTTTGATGGAGATCTTTTTCTAGTTTGACTTTACTGATAAGATACGTAAAGAAAGAAATATCCTGAAAAGACAGCAAAGAAATATATTTCCAATGTTAATTCTCAAGGAAGAAACTCTCTTCCTCAAAAAACACTAATATGGTATTGCCCAAGGATATGTAAAATTCCATTCAGCACAAGACCTAGAATGTTCTGGAAGTTTCAGGAGTTATACTTTGTATGTCAGACTCTCAAGAACAGCTAGAACACACCCTCACCCCAGAAACAAATTTAAGAAAAGAGACAACTTATAGGAGATTTGAAGGTCCTTAGAAGGACCTTTTGAGGATTTCATCCTTTGTCTTCTTATTGTATATCAAAGGCTACAAAGTTGAAGTTTGATGATATGTATTGGTCTGTGATTACTAGGAATATAACTTTGCTAGGGCTGTCATAACAAAATACCACAAACTAGGCAGCTTAAACAACAGAAATACACTCTCTCGAAATTCTGGGGGTAGAAGTCTGAGATCAAGGTGTTGTTCCTTCTGAGGGTTGTTCCAGGCCTCTGGTCTAGCTTCAGGTGGTTTGCTGGCAATTTCTGGCATTCTTTGGGTTGTAAAGGCATCACCCTGATCTCTGTTTTTATGCTTATGTGGTATTCTTGTGTGCACACCTGTGTCTAAATTTCCCCTTTTTATAGGGATACAGTCATATTGGATTTAGACCCCACTCTATGACTCATTTTTAACTTGATCATCTGCAAAAACTCTATTTCTAAATAAGGTGATAGTCACCAGAACTGGGGATTATGACTTAAACATCCTTTGAGGGGCACACAATTCAGCTGGTAGCACCATGTCTATCTGATTTGATATTTATATTCAATACTATTAAACTCTAAGAAGATGGCACAGACTAAAACTATTGGGATTTTCTATAAGAATTACATATATGAAAAAGAACAGAACAAATAAAGGAAGGCTAGGGAAAGCATCAAAATAAAATCAATTTACATGATTTTAAGTATTTGAATATTCACCTTCTTTTAGATTAAAGAGCTTCAGAATATATTTCTACATATATGTTGTATTCCTTCTCACCTAATGACCTATGTAATAATACAAAGCTAAATTTTGGCAAAATATTGATGTTTTCTCAATCTGATCTAATTAATAATCAAAATAGCCTATGCAATGGGTGTTTGTTTCTCTATTAATCTTATGTATACATTCACAATGAAAAATGGAGAGTAGAGAAAAACCTCATTGTAAATAACACATTAGATATTTAGTTCGTAGATAAACAGACCATGCCTGTACTGAATCCACTGGTTTTCTTTCCAATCACTCTGCCATATTAACCGATTTCTCCACTATTGATTGAATCAGCTGTGCAGACAATCCGATTTTGTTGTTAAGACAGCTAAAACAGCAGATTGACTCTTTTTGATCTGTTTCATATAAACACAATTATTGTCAAAGTGTTCTCAAATCCTCCATCTGACTGCAGAACAGATGGAATTTTTTTTTCTTCAAATTTTACTAACAGTAAAAAATAAAGTGAGCTCTAGAATTGATTTGCCTAATAATAATAAAGTTTTGGCTGGACGATTTTAGGAATTATACCTAAGGGCCATAAAAAGCTCAAGATAGTCTAACTCAACTGATCTAGGATTAATGAAATAATGCTTGGGAGAGAGGTGTTTGGTTTTTTGTTTGTTTGTTTTTTAAGCAGCAGCAGCATTGGCTTTGGTATAGAGCAATATTAGGGAAATATAAATCTCCGACATTCCAATGAGCCATGTGTTGCTTCCCATTTTTAGTCTACCAAAGTGGTGAGCAGAGTGTTCTTGTTGTACTGTGTTTACATTTATTCGGTTAAAGTATGTCTCTGAGTGAAGACCAATGATAGTACTGGGTACTTAGCACCTTTCCTTGCTCTCCAAGTGCCCTGCAAATATCATCTCATTACTCTTCAAAACTATCCAGGCAAGAAATCATACATCTCGTCTCAAAACAATTCTTGAAAACAAGAATTTATATCCTCCAATAAGAGTGTACACTATATATGTGCTTAAAATTGTCCCTCCAGTTTTTATCTTGGAAATGTAGTAAATGAGTAGGCAATTAAAACAAACAAACAAACAAACAAACAAAAACCCAAACATCTTAACAAGACATAAAGCAACAGAATGTCAAGAAGGTATTTGCGGACTACTCTCCCAAGTTTGTTTTAGAAATTAACATTAAACCCTCAAATAACAATAGCTTGGTGTGATTTTCTGTGAAGCAAACGTAAAGCTTTAAGTGTTTAACCATGTTAAGGACTCCTTTTCTATTTACATAATGATATATTGTGTTTATCTTTTTAACACTGTAAAGATATTAGTAGCCATCCATAAATAGAGCTCAGATAAAAGGATACTTCATTTCAGAATCACTAATCTATGTTAATACCATTTTGGTCAAGGTGCTATAACAGCTGTTAGGATTTCAACCCCAATAGGTCAGAGAAAGAAGATGGGAAAATCCTTAATAAAATGTTGTTAGAAGCTACAGGTGGGAAATAAAGAAGCTCTTGTGACCTATAATCTTATTCCCTCATAAAGTCACCAAAAGAGCACAGCAGCTTCTGCAGTTGAAATTAGACAACACACTAGTGGCTTTTCAATCTCAACTTTTACAGTTCGATGTTATCATTTTCAGTGAAGAACAAATGAAGGATACAGCAGCTCTGCCCAAGATGTTCTCTCTGGGTTTAATCAGCCCACTCAACCACATGAGTAACTCTGCCTTAACAGTATTTTATTCCCATTTATAAACAACATAGGTGTTCTGCTGGTTTGTTCATAAACAAACATTAGATTCTCAGCATGCTTTATTTGAGTTTTATCACTTTTATGCCAAACGTATCTGAAGAGAATTATTTTCTTTTAAACATTTAATACTAAGTCAGATCAATTTTAAAATGGGAGCTGTCATAAGATAATAAAATCTACCCTAGGCATCAGACTAGGTAGAGTGCCGAGTTCTTCCAATATACAGTCCTACCATTTTGGCACTCTGTAGAAGACAAAAACAAAAACAAGAAAATACGTAGCAAAAGGCTATAGGCAAGCGTGTGACCAAATGAGCATAGCACGGTAATTGTGCATTTTCAATAGGGTGCCTCCTGCTGAAAGGGTAGCAGGCTTTGACTTGACCCTGTCATTACCTCCACTGGCAGTGGTGGAAAGTTCCTACATTTCTCTCATGTAACTGGACCTTACAGGATAACTGGCTTGCTACTTCATTTTGCTTAGAAGAATACGTGATTTGAATTTTCTTTGGTCCCAAGGAGAAAAAGAACACTTCCTGAAAAATCCCCATTGACAAATTTTTCTACCTTTTAAAAAACTAATGTTTGAGGTTTCCTCTTTGATTTAAGGAGAATATTTAGCAAAGTAATATTTAGTAATATTTAGCAAAGTAATATTTAGTAAAGTAATAGGGCTGAAAAGAAAAAAAAAATCCTGTGGGAATATCTAAGAAAGGGTAGATAGTAATTTTCTATGTTTCCTTTTTCTACCCATTTATAAAAACCATCTCTCTAGTTATTACATCACATCAAAGTTGATTTTTTTTGAATGTTTGATTAGTACTAAAATGACTTTTTAAAAAATAAGTTCTAACTATCAACTCTCAAATTGTGGTCCTGAAAAAGATAAAATAAGTTACTTGTGTTTTGGATAATACAGCTTTTTTTATACGGCTTTACTATTTTTACCTAAAAGTTCATCACGCAGTGGAGAGAGGGGAATTTAATATTTTATTTGAAGAAGACAAAATTTTACAGATTTAATTGGCTACCAATAATTTGCATAATGTTAAGGTTTGGATTCAACATAAGCTTGAGATTTGTCATATGCAATTTCCATTTACTTACCATGTATAGGACAACTTGTTTAAGACTAGTTGACTCTGTGAGCAGTTTACTTGACAAACTATGTCAAATATTTGCTTTCTGAAATCCTGAGAATTGGTTGAGTATAATTGTGCTTCATGTTGGCCAAAAATAAATAAATACGGGTTTAAGGAAGTCCTATCATTAATTTGTCAGAAAAGCAAGTTGTCATTTCTGAAAATTTAATGTCATTGAAGCTCCATTTCCAATAGCAAAGGAGCACTATTGCTAATAGACTTCAGAGTGTGAAATAAATAAATCTTTGGAATCCTGTTGCATCTCTTGGGGTGTGACATTTGACAGTCTTTTATAGCACAGAGCGAAACAAGTTTGTGAGCTGGAATTCAATTGTGGCGTATTGATTCCTTGCATCAGTCATTATTCCCTGCTGATTGACAGCTGAAAATTGGTTACGTTAAGTATTTCATATGTTATATTGGCTGACATTTGCTTGCCTGCTCCTGTGTCAATATTGTTGTAAAGATCTCCAGCTTTATGAGATAGCAATAGACACTGACTGTGGCTTTTGTGTGATGTTCCAGTGTTTTTCCTGACATAATTTAAGACATATTAAAAACCAGCAGCATCTTCCCTCTTGAGAAGCTTAATGCCAATATTATTGTCTTCCAGGGGAAGATCATGTATGCTCATAATCGGGTGCTAATTTCCACCCGTACGCTCATGTTTAGGCATTAGGCACTATAACTGTAAAATTGAGCCTTCTTGATTGATTCATGTCAAGCCTCATCTCGGCTCCTGCAGGGGAAGTCATCCGGCTGACCCTTTTTACACTAAAAGAAGAGATTTGTGTTCCTTTCTTTCACCTGGAACCATCAAATTGACTGAATAATCTGTAATACATTAGTGCTGACATTTGTTAGGGAAGAATTAAACAAGACACAGTAATCATCCCCTAGAATAAAAATTGTGTTTGATTTCCAGCAGAGTTCTATTAAAGCGATGACAGACTCAGTCTCTTCCAAGGTGGAAAATCGTGAATATTCTCTGCATTAATGAATCAAGTTAACACATTAATAGCTTCTAGGAACCTGGTTCTCCAATATGAGTGTTAAAGGATAGGAAGGCCCTAGTGTATGGTCAATACATCTTTGTAATCAAGGTGAGCCCTTAGTGGAAATACAATTTTCAAAGATTCTTATTGTCTTTTTTTTTTTTTAAGATTTTATTTATTTATTTGACAGAGAGAAATCACAAGTAGTCGGAGAGGCAGGCAGAGAGAGAGAGAGGGAAGCAGGCTCCCCGCTGAGCAGAGAGCCCAATGCGGGACTCGATCCCAGGACCCCGAGATCATGACCTGAGCCGAAGGCAGCAGCTTAACCCACTGAGCCACCCAGGCACCCCTCTTATTGTCTTTTTTGCCTTTGCTAGTCTAAAATGTAAAAATTGTATTGTTCTCTGAGATATATAAAATTAATCCAAAGGTGACCTATTATCTCCTCTTCAACTCACTTGAGAAATACTACAAAAATATTGAGTGAGGTAAGTACCCAAGTACTAAACTTGATTCCTGGTGTTCATTATATTGTTTCAGTTTACAATGTCTTTGAATTTAGATCAAGGAATGTCCTCGCATCTCCCTCTTCCTGTTGTAACCGTGTAAAAATCATTGTCCCTGAGTTTCATTTGAAGATGTTCCTGAACAACTGTATTTCATATTCACTGGTCTTGATTCACAGCACCTGTCCGTCAACCACGACTGTCAGCATGAAGCAGAATCATATTACACTCCTTAGAGCTCACATATGTGTGCTCTGGAAAAACCAGTGTTTTATAGCTAACTTGTGTAGGACTCATTTTCAAGACAATTTGTTCATAAGTGATTATGTGAGTGTGTTTTCCATTATGAGTTCACACTTCTCAGAAGTACCACTTAAAAACAGACCTTTTCCACTTTTGACTATATTTGTTGAAGCAGTTGTCAAGTTTGTTAATTGGGGTCATTTCAAAGTGCTAATGTGACTGTACTCTAGATACTCCATGCCATGTGGAACAACTTTGGGGAGAGAGCAGAGCAGCTTTTGCAAGAAAATAATACAGAGAAGACAGAATTTTCCTCTTCCTTCTATAATTGTAAAGGACTACAGAAACTTGTTAAAGTTAAATAGACAATCCATGAACTAGTAGAAATCTGTTGGTTTCACTTCATTTAATGTGGGAGATTTAGAAGTTTGTTATCCTGCAGATAGCATATATCTGTCCAAGAACTTCCATGAACAAACAAAATGTGTAGCTTATGTCAACATCTTGTTAGGCAATAAATCTAACATGAAGACATGATGCTTATTCTCATGGAGTCCATGGTTTTCTGGGAGAGAGAGATAAAATGACATACTTACGGGGGGAGGAGTCAAGATGGCGGAGAAGTAGCAAGCTGAGACTGCTTCAGCTAGCCGGAGATCAGCTAGATAGCTTATCTAAAGATTGCAAACACCTGAAAATCCATCGGCAGATCGAAGAGAAGAAGAACAGCAATTCTGGAAACAGAAAAACAACCACTTTCTGAAAGGTAGGACCGGCGGAGAAGTGAATCCAAAGCGACGGGAAGATAGACCCCGGGGGGAGGGGCCGGCTCCCGGCAAGCGGCGGAGCAACCGCGCACAAAATCAGGACTTTTAAAAGTCTGTTCCGCTGAGGGACATCGCTCCAGAGGCTAAACCGGGGCGAAGCCCACGCGGGGTCAGCGTGGCCTCAGGTCCCGCAGGGTCACAGAAGGATCGGGGGTGTCTGAGTGTCGCAGAGCTTGCGGGTATTGGAACGGGAAAGCCGGCTACAGAGACAGAGCTGACAGTAAGCTCGCAGCTCCGTGTTACCTTGAACCGGTCGCAGGCTCGGTGAGCTCGGAGCGCGGCCGGAGGTCAGGCAGACGGGAGTAACTGGGCGCGGTTCTCTGAGGGCGCACTGAGGAGTGGGGCCCTGGGCTCTCGGCTCCTGCGGGCCGGAGACCAGGAGGCCGCCATTTGTATTCCCGTCCTCTGGAACTCTACGGAAAGCGCTCAGGGAACAAAAGCTCCTGAAAGCAAACCCGAGCGGATTACTCACCCCGGCCCCGGGTAAGGGCGGTGTAATTCCGCCTGGGGCAAAGACACTTGAGAATCACTACAACAGGCCCCTCCCCCCAGAAGATCAACAAGAAATCCAGGCGAGACCAAGTTCACCTACCAAGGAGTGCGGTTTCAATACCAAGGAGAGCAGCAGAATTCCAGAGGAGGAGAAAGCCAAGCACGGAACTCATGGCTTTTTTCCTGTGATTTTTTTTTAGTCTTGCAGTTAATTTAATTTTTTCTTTTTCATTTTTTTTTTTTTTTCTCGCCTTCGGGTAAAATTTTTTTTTTTAACTGTTACCTTTTTCTTTTTTAACGACTTTTTACTAGTTTATCTAATATATATATATATTTTTTTACATTTTTCTTAGGTGTTTTCTTTTTTTAAAAATTCTTTTCTTTTCTTTTCTTTTTTTTTTTCTTTTTCTTTTCTTTTTGTTTTTTTTTTTCTTTCTTCCTTTTTGAACCTCTTTTTATCCCCTTTCTCCCCACTCACGATTTTGGATCTCTTCTAATTTGGTTAAAGCATATTTTCCTGGGGTTGTTGCCACCCTTTTAGTATTTTACTTGCCCCTTCATTTACTCTTATCTGGACAAAATGACAAGACGTAAAAATTCAACACAAAAAAAAGAACAAGAGGCAGTACCGAAGGCTAGGGACCTAATCAATACAGACATCGGTAATATGTCAGATCTAGAGTTCAGAATGACAATTCTCAAGGTTCTAGCCGGGCTCGAAAAAGGCATGGAAGATATTAGAGAAACCCTCTCGAGAGATATAAAAGCCCTTTCTGGAGAAATAAAAGAACTAAAATCTAACCAAGGTGAAATCAAAAAAGCTATTAATGAGGTGCAATCAAAAATGGAGGCTCTAACTGCTAGGATAAATGAGGCAGAAGAAAGAATTAGTGATATAGAAGACCAAATGACAGAGAATAAAGAAGCTGAGCAAAAGAGGGACAAACAGCTACTGGACCACGAGGGGAGAATTCGAGAGATAAGTGACACCATAAGACGAAACAACATTAGAATAATTGGGATTCCAGAAGAAGAAGAAAGTGAGAGGGGAGCAGAAGGTATACTGGAGAGAATTATTGGGGAGAATTTCCCCAATATGGCAAAGGGAACGAGCATCAAAATTCAGGAGGTTCAGAGAACGCCCCTCAAAATCAATAAGAATAGGCCCACACCCCGTCACCTAATAGTAAAATTTACAAGTCTCAATGACAAAGAGAAAATCCTGAAAGCAGCCCGGGAAAAGAAGTCTGTAACATACAATGGTAAAAATATTAGATTGGCAGCTGACTTATCCACAGAGACCTGGCAGGCCAGAAAGAGCTGGCATGATATTTTCAGAGCACTAAACGAGAAAAACATGCAGCCAAGAATACTATATCCAGCTAGGCTATCATTGAAAATAGAAGGAGAGATTAAAAGCTTCCAGGACAAACAACAACTGAAAGAATTTGCAAATACCAAACCAGCTCTACAGGAAATATTGAAAGGGATCCTCTAAGCAAAGAGAGAGCCTACAAGTGGTAGATCAGAAAGGAACAGAGACCATATACAGTAACAGTCACCTTACAGGCAATACAATGGCACTAAATTCATATCTCTCAATACTTACCCTGAATGTGAATGGGCTAAATGCCCCTGTCAAAAGACACAGGGTATCAGAATGGATAAAAAAACAAAACCCATCTATATGTTGCCTCCAAGAAACACATTTTAAGCCCGAAGACACCTCCAGATTTAAAGTGAGGGGGTGGAAAAGAATTTACCATGCTAATGGACATCAGAAGAAAGCAGGAGTGGCAATCCTTATATCAGATCAATTAGATTTTAAGCCAAAGACTATAATAAGAGATGAGGAAGGACACTATATCATACTCAAAGGGTCTGTCCAACAAGAAGATTTAACAATTTTAAATATCTATGCCCCCAATGTGGGAGCAGCCAACTATATAAACCAATTAATAACAAAATCAAAGAAACACATCAACAATAATACAATAATAGTAGGGGACTTTAACACTCCCCTGACTGAAATGGACAGGTCATCCAAGCAAAAGATCAGCAAGGAAATAAAGGCCTTAAACGACACACTGGACCAGATGGACATCACAGATATATTCAGAACATTTCATCCCAAAGCAACAGAATACACATTCTTCTCTAGTGCACATGGAACATTCTCCAGAATAGATCACATCCTCGGTCCTAAATCAGGACTCAACCGGTATCAAAAGATTGGGATCATTCCCTGCATATTTTCAGACCACAATGCTCTAAAGCTAGAACTCAACCACAAAAGGAAGTTTGGAAAGAACCCAAATACATGGAGACTAAACAGTATCCTTCTAAAGAATGAATGGGTCAACCGGGAAATTAAAGAAGAATTGAAAAAAAATCATGGAAACAAATGATAATGAAAATACAACGGTTCAAAATCTGTGGGACACAACAAAGGCAGTCCTGAGAGGAAAATATATAGCGGTACAAGCCTTTCTCAAGAAACAAGAAAGGTCTCAGGTACACAACCTAACCCTACACCTAAAGGAGCTGGAGAAAGAACAAGAAAGAAACCCTAAGCCCAGCAGGAGAAGAGAAATCATAAAGATCAGAGCAGAAATCAATGAAATAGAAACCAAAAAAACAATAGAACAAATCAACGAAACTAGGAGCTGGTTCTTTGAAAGAATTAATAAAATTGATAAACCCCTGGCCCGACTTATCAAAAAGAAAAGAGAAAGGACCCAAATAAATAAAATCATGAATGAAAGAGGAGAGATCACAACTAACACCAAAGAAATACAAACTATTATAAGAACATACTATGAGCAACTCTACGGCAATAAATTTGACAATCTGGAAGAAATGGATGCATTCCTAGAAACATATAAACTACCACAACTGAACCAGGAAGAAATAGAAAGCCTGAACAGACCCATAACCAGTAAGGAGATTGAAACAGTCATTAAAAATCTCCAAACAAACAAAAGCCCAGGGCCAGACGGCTTCCCAGGGGAATTCTACCAAACATTTAAAGAAGAACTAATTCCTATTCTCCTGAAACTGTTCCAAAAAATAGAAATGGAAGGAAAACTTCCAAACTCATTTTATGAAGCCAGCATCACCTTGATCCCAAAACCAGACAAGGATCCCACCAAAAAAGAGAGCTATAGACCGATATCCTTGATGAACACAGATGCGAAAATACTCAACAAAATACTAGCCAATAGGATTCAACAGTACATTAAAAAGATTATTCACCACGACCAAGTGGGATTTATTCCAGGGCTGCAAGGTTGGTTCAACATCCGCAAATCAGTCAATGTGATACAACACATCAATAAGAGAAAGAACAAGAACCATATGATACTCTCAATAGATGCTGAAAAAGCATTTGACAAAGTACAACATCCCTTCCTGATCAAAACTCTTCAAAGTGTAGGGATAGAGGGCACATACCTCAATATCATCAAAGCCATCTATGAAAAACCCACCGCAAATATCATTCTCAATGGAGAAAAACTGAAAGCTTTTCCTCTAAGGTCAGGAACACGGCAGGGATGTCCATTATCACCACTGCTATTCAACATCGTACTAGAGGTCCTAGCCTCAGCAATCAGACAACAAAAGGAAATTAAAGGCATCCAAATCGGCAAAGAAGAAGTCAAATTATCACTCTTCGCAGATGATATGATACTATATGTGGAAAACCCAAAAGACTCCACTCCAAAACTGCTAGAACTTATACAGGAATTCAGTAAAGTGTCAGGATATAAAATCAATGCACAGAAATCAGTTGCATTTCTCTACACCAACAGCAAGACAGAAGAAAGAGATATTAAGGAGTCAATCCCATTTACAATTGCATCCAAAACCATAAGATACCTAGGAATAAACCTAACCAAAGAGACACAGAATCTATACTCAGAAAACTATAAAGTACTCATGAAAGAAATTGAGGAAGACACAAAGAAATGGAAAAATGTTTCATGCTCCTGGATTGGAAAAATAAATATTGTGAAAATGTCTATGCTACCTAAAGCAATCTACACATTTAATGCAATTCCTATCAAAGTACCATCCATCTTTTTCAAAGAAATGGAACAAATAATTCTAAAATTTATATGGAACCAGAAAAGACCTCGAATAGCCAAAGGGATATTGAAAAAGAAAGCCAACGTTGGTGGCATCACAATTCCGGACTTCAAGCTCTATTACAAAGCTGTCATCATCAAGACAGCATGGTACTGGCACAAAAACAGACACATAGATCAATGGAACAGAATAGAGAGCCCAGAAACAGACCCTCAAATCTATGGTCAACTAATCTTCGACAAAGCAGGAAAGAATGTCCAATGGAAAAAAGACAGCCTTTTCAATAAATGGTGCTGGGAAAATTGGACAGCCACATGCAGAAAAATGAAATTGGACCATTTCCTTACACCACACACAAAAATAGACTCAAAATGGATGAAGGACCTCAATGTACGAAAGGAATCCATCAAAATCCTTGAGGAGAACACGGGCAGCAACCTCTTCGACCTCTGCCGCAGCAACATCTTCCTAGGAACAACGCAAAAGGCAAGGGAAGCAAGGGAAAAAATGAACTACTGGGATTTCATCAAGATCAAAAGCTTTTGCACAGCAAAGGAAACAGTTAACAAAATCAAAAGACAACTGACAGAATGGGAGAAGATATTTGCAAACGACATATCAGATAAAGGACTAGTGTCCAGAATCTATAAAGAACTTAGCAAACTCAACACCCAAAGAACAAATAATCCAATCAAGAAATGGGCAGAGGACATGAACAGACATTTCTGCAAAGAAGACATCCAGATGGCGAACAGACACATGAAAAAGTGCTCCATATCACTCGGCATCAGGGAAATACAAATCAAAACCACAATGAGATATCACCTCACACCAGTCAGAATGGCTAAAATCAACAAGTCAGGAAATGACAGATGCTGGCGAGGATGCGGAGAAAGGGGAACCCTCCTACACTGTTGGTGGGAATGCAAGCTGGTGCAGCCACTCTGGAAAACAGCATGGAGGTTCCTCAAAATGTTGAAAATAGAACTGCCCTATGACCCAGCAATTGCACTATTGGGTATTTACCCTAAAGATACAAATGTAGTGATCCAAAGGGGCACATGCACTCGAATGTTTATAGCAGCAATGTCCACAATAGCCAAACTATGGAAAGAACCTAGATGTCCATCAACAGATGAATGGATCAAGAAGATGTGGTATATATACACAATGGAATACTATGCAGCCATCAAAAGAAATGAAATCTTGCCATTTGCAACAACATGGATGGAACTAGAGCGTATCATGCTTAGCGAAATAAGTCAAGCAGAGAAAGACAACTATCATATGATCTCCCTGATATGAGGAAGTGGTGATGCAACATGGAGGCTTAAGTGGGTAGAAGAAGAATAAATGAAACAGGATGGGATTGGGAGGGAGACAAACCATAAGTGACTTTTAATCTCACAAAACAAACTGAGGGTTGCCGAGGGGAGGGGGTTTGGGAGAAGGGGTTGGGATTATGGACATTGGGGAGGGCATGTGATTTGGTGAGTGCTGTGAAGTGTGTAAACCTGGTGATTCACAGACCTGTACCCCTGGGGATAAAAATATATGTTTATAAAAAATAAAAAAATTATTAAAAAAAAAAATGACATACTTACAAACAAACAAACAAAAACAAAAAACCTGGTTTAAGTGCTAAAAGAAAAAATCTGTACAAAATGTTCTTTTACTACATTGTTGATGACCTAACTAGTTTGTGTCCCAAATAATTTCATAAATAAAAACACATACATTCATATTTTGGTATCATTTTTTGCACCTTACAGGGGAAAACTATAATGTGAGAGTGCTATATACTTTATGGAATCAGGATCAGAATCTCACTTTTGACAGTTTATCTAGTGTCCATGAACATTTTTGTTGACAAAAGCACTTTCTCTGAATGGAGAACATCCCTGCCCCTGCATTTTAAGTCTCCGTAAAGGCAATTTTGAGGGAAATATGGGAAGCTCTTCAGGCGCCAGTTATCCCCTTACCTTGCAAAGCATAATGAGGAGCTTCAAAGACAGTACATATTTTCACTGAAACTACAAATTAGATTAAGGTTAAGATAATCTATTCTATGCTCAGAAACTGTAGAACAACACCAAAAAACACTAAACCTGGGACAAGAAGCCAGATCCTGCTGGCCAAAATTCCTGACCTGGAAAAGAATTTTGGACTACTTAATTTCTGATATTATTCTTAAACCCAAATCCAAGGATAATTTCATAAATTATGTTTTAAAAAGATAAAAATAAATCTAAATGGAAAAGAAAGGTATAAATGTAGTTAAAACCACTTAGCAATAAGGAAATTTGTGATTTATTAATACATGAATAAATTGAAAATAGGTAACTATAATTTGTCAAACACTGTCAAAAGTCAGAAACATGAAAGTAAATAAGACCAAGTCTCTATCTTGTGTGTTTGTGTGGGCAACAGGAGGAGAGCAGGAAAGGAAACCAAGTCACACAGCTCAATCAATCCTATTTTTAAAAGCCTGTATAGGGATGCCTGGGTGGCTCAGTCAGTTAAGCATCTGCCTTCAGATCAAGTCATGATCTCAGGGTCTTGAGATCAAGCCCCACATGGGCCTCCTTGCTCAGTGAGGAGTTTGCTTCTCCCTCTTCTTCTGCCTTCGCCCTGCTCATTCTCTCTCTTTATCTTTAATAAATAAAATCTTTTTATAAAATGAAAAGCATGTGTAAATTGTTATGGCAGCTCAGCAGAAGTAGTAATTAATCACATGGGGAAGAGGAAAGGTGAGAGCCAAGTGAAATTTAGTTGAGTAGACATTCAAGAATATGTGGGACTCCCAAGGTGGCCAAAGTGGAAATGAAAAGATACTCTAAGAAGATAGAGATAGTTGTAATTGGTCAATATCATTTGCCGAGAACATAGTATCTCTCAATAGTTTAAACAAAAAAGAAGTTAATATAGGGAATTATTTAACTTTTAAATCTGTAGGAGGACAGAAGAAAAGTCTGAATTGAGCTTTCAGCAATGACTTCCAGTGTCATACCAGAGCCAGACCACAAAGGAACTGTTCTTTTTTCCCTACAATCAGGAACTCCTTGGCCAAGAATGAATTGTCACTGTCCCTATTAAGGAAGTAATGCATAAACCACAAGACCAGGAAACCACTGTTGGCATGGAAACTCCAAAAGGGCAGAAATTGTGGTGCGTTTCATCTACTGTTAACACCCTACGGACCTGGAAGGGTCTCTGACATGTGATAGGTGCCCAATGAATATGTTAGATGAATTAAGTGAACTGTTATCTCTACTAGTTTCATAACTATGCCATGCCTAGTATGTCTCCAACCAATGGATTCTCTGAAGCCTGCCTCTCAGTAACCAACACGTTGAAGAGATCCTCCTAGATCATCACTAAAATTGAGAAGAGAAAGAAAATGCTTTCCCAATATTCCTTGTTAGCTAAGACAATTGGTATTTCAGAAGCATGACCTCTGACTTACTTTGGCTTTCAATCTCAAGTTACTGCATTGGATTGGCAGGACTTAGTTGCATCTAGGATCTACTACAAAAGGAGCCTGAAGGCTTTTAGCTTTTTCTCCTCTTCAGCATACAACATGACAAGATAGGTAAATAGTCCATCCCTTCGGTTCCTAACATCCACGCTTCTTATATTACATTAAATTAATAACTAAGAGAATAACAGCATTCTCCCATTCATCATACACCTAAAATGAATAGAAATGAAAATGTTCCACCCCCATTAGAAAGTTGAAGAGAGACATTCTCTAGAAGGAGAAGTGACTTTGAAACCAAAAAGCAAAGCAAACCACTCCATGCTGTTTACAGTTTTATTTAGGGGCACTTACTGACAGGTGGAGGAGGATCTGGCAGACACATGTTCCCAGTGCTACACAGCTACTCTCCACAGCCACTCTTTGCCCAATCTGTACCTTAACCGACAGCTTTTATAGAGTGAGGGTCTTTGTGGTAACGTAGTTATCTAAAGTCGCATCATCAGTTACCTAAACTGGAGCCTTCTGTGTAGCAGTCATCTCTACTAGTTACCTAAAGAGGAGCTTTGTGTGAGGCATTTGAAGGAAGATTGAAGCAAACCTTCCTGCTTTGGGAAGACATTAACATCCTTGGGGCCTGAAACACATATCCCTGAGGGAAGCCATTGCACAGGCATGACCAAAATGGACAGTCAAAGATGGAGTCAGTGTTTTCAGCACTTCTACAACCCCTCTAAAACGGTGGATACCATTTTTCTATTACTGATTATTCTCTCTGATAGATTCCTTTTTTTTTCTTCTAATTAAATTGAATTCTGTCATATTATCTTGTAATCCATGTACTAAAGAAAAAACTCAAATGACCACCATCATTCACTATAGAAGAAAGGATGGGAAAAAAGTAGAAGAATAAGAGGGGTTCAAAAATTCAGTCATGTAAAATGTGTGGTCAGGTGAAATTAATGAATGACTGGAGTGAGCCTATACTGCCATGGATGACTGTTCTCCCTTAACGATCAGTAGAGAGAATGTGTGTCTTGTCCGTACTGTGATTTTGACAACTTTAGCAGTGATTCCAGTCATCCTGATAGAGGAAAACAGGGCCAGGGAGCACAAAGGATAGAGGGCCTCACCCTGCAGCCCAAGCTTCTGAAGATGGCATGGCTGGCTACATCTTTGCTAGGGCCTCATCTTTCTACTCCTTGGCTCTCACCTGCCACACACACAGAAGAAAAGAACTATATTTGCACTCCATTTGAAAACATGGGCTGGGTGGAAGATGAAGGGCAACAGGCAATCTCATTACATCTGAAGTCCTCTTACTGTGGGAACATTTTTCGTGTGTGCTTTTCTTATTCTGTATAAATGTGGTCACCATGAAGAGTAACGAGAGTCTTCATTTCTGTAAACCACAGTGAATTCAGAGCTGGAACACGGTAACTTTCTTCCTCTAGTAGTCAGTGTATGCTTCCTTTGCTCTCAGCCATAACGCCCAGATGATCACCATTGTTTTACAAGAAAGAGCAACACAAACTTTAAGTTTGGAAGAATCCATCTCCATGGGTGGAGATGAACTATTCCGTGGGCATGTTTGTTTGTTTGTTTGTTTTTTAAGATTTTATTTATTTGACAGAGAGATATCACAAGTAGGTGGAGGGGCAGACAGAGAGAGAGAGATGAGGAAGCAGGCTCCCTGCCAAGCAGAGAGCCCGATGTGGAGCTCAATCCCAGGACCCTGGGATCATGACCCAAGCTGAAGGCAGAGGCTTTAACCCACTGAGCCACCCAGGTGCCCCTCCATGGGTATGTTAATACAAGCTGGTATCCTGGAGGATATCTGGAAGGCAGATACTCTCTTCCCTACCTGTTATATGTAGTGATAATATGATTAAGAAAGTCCTCAGACTCTTCTTGTTACTAGTCTTCCACCTGACCACCTGTTCAAAATATTAACTCCTTTCTCTGACCATGTCTCCTTTTAGAAAACTGCTGATAAATATTCTGTTGCTGGAAAGATTTACCTATAAGGGCCATATCTGAATACAACTATAATTCGCTGGAATCATCCACCTCTTAACTGGGGAAGCATATAATTCACATTGATCTGTAAACTAGGGGGCTGAGTTTATGGGAGTCCTCTCTGAGGCCATTGGTAAAAGTGGAGGGAAAGACAGCAAGTCAGCAAAAATAGGTACAGTGTGAGTAGAAGACACATTTTCAAGCAATTCATTTGTGATTTTAGAAAGTGCTCAAAGGTTGATCTCATTTAAACAATGTCAACCTGCTGCTTACTTCCAACTCCATGGCTTTCTGATAAGAATTCCTGGTGAGGGGCGCCTGGGTGGCTCAGTTGGTTAAAGCCTCTGCCTTCGGCTCAGGTCATGATCCCAGAGTCAAGCCCAGGGCTTGATCTCTGCTCAGCAGGGAGCCTGCTTCCCCCTCTCTCTGCCTGCCTCTCTGGCTACTTGTGATCTCTCTCTCTCTCTGTGAAATAAATAAACACTAAAAACACAAAACAAAACAAAACCAAAAAAACACCTTGTGAATGATAGGCAGACAGGACACATGATATCACTTGGTGTCTCCCAACCAGGTGTTCAATACCTCCCAGTAAAATGCCAACAGAATAATTATTATTACAGAAAGCTTTAACTCCAAACTCTAAGAGGCCTGGACTGTGATTTTGCTATTTGGCATTGCCACAGTCTTCATATATTTTTCTAATCTTCAAGCACCATTATATCAAGTGAGAAAGGTGCTTCCACTATAGCCCGGACAAGCTGAAGAGGTTTCTCTTTCTCTGGGGCCCACAAAAGTTGGCAGCTTTATGAGAAGGTCAGTAAATGGGTTATAAGAACACAAGTACGGTTTAAATTGCCTCTAAATTTAAAGAAGCCCAACAAGCATTATGCCTTGTTTCTTAATGTTAGTTGATGTAAAGTCTTGCAAGTGTTCTTTAATGTTTGAGGAGACTTACATGCTGTACTCTGCTGGACCTCCATAAGCTTTGCTGAATTTTTATGGCATGCTGTTCTCACCCTCTTGCACGCATGTGTCTTTCCTACACATTGACCATAATTCTCTCCTGCCCACATAGAGCTCAACAAAGTGGGCCAGCATGATACCCTATGTGATGGTGAGATGACCAGGGTCCCTGCAGAATAAATTATGACAAAGAACGAGAAATACTATGGTCACTGAGAGAGGAAAACAAACTGCTTCTGGAATTCTCTGTCTCTTTGGATAGAGAAACTGCGATTTGCCAGCTGAATTGTTCCTTGCCTGGTGGTAGAAATTAGGTTGATGTTCTTCAGTAAGGAGACAACTTCTGGAGCAGCTATTGACATTGGACTTAACAAATAACTAAACTTGTAATAACCCACCAGTTAACAGAGGGAATAAAATTATCTAATGACCTAATAGAATAGGTAGGTCTGGGTAAGAGCTAAAGAAATGGCAATACCCAGGAGTAGGAGGGGAACTTTGAAAGCGGGCCATCTGCTTCTGCCCCAAGCTTGCTATGTTCTATCACAAATACAGTCCCATCTAAGTTGGAAACTGAAACTGAAGGTCTGGAAAGAGATTTCAGAAAAACTGGCATTTGTTATTATGTGAGGTATTTATAAGGCATTCAAACAAATCATGGCCAGCCTCGTAGTATGGGTTGGTGTGTAAGATACTTAGGGTCATTTGAATCCTTATAATGTCCCTCTTCTAATTTGGGGATCATGTTCTTTCCCAATAAGTTCTCTAAAATTTGTAAGGAATCTTGGACAACTTCAGAACATAACCTATATTATAATTCAGCAATTCAGAGTCAGACTGGACAATATATTTAAACAATTTCAACCAGAGATGGTAAGTGATGATTCTTTAAGAAGTTCCATAGGGAGTGCCTGGATGGCTGGTTTGGTTAAGCATCTGACTTTGGCTCAGATCATGATCCCAGGATCCTGCAATGGATTCCCACATAGGGCTCCCTGCTCAGCGAGGAGCCTGCTTCTCCCTCTCCTTCTCCCTTTGCCCTTCCCCCTGCTCCAGTTCTCTCAAATAAATAAATAAAATCTTTAAAAAAAAACTTTAAAAAAGATAAGGATATCCATGGATGATCACGGATGATCTCAGTCTCAGATACCATGTCAGTCTGAGAACTTATAAGCCTGAATTTTAACTTCTTCTTTAAACCCACCAGAATGTTTAGAATCAGCTACCCTAAACTAGTCTTTTCATTTCTCATTTTTTCCATAATGGTCCAATGAAGCAGCTCTGTGGTGTACCAATGTCTTACATTCTTTGGACGTGTTTTCCAGTCTGTCTTAGAGGATAATTTTAAAGATTTATATTTATTTGAGAGAAGGGAGGGACAGACAGAGAGGGAAAGAGGGAGAGAATCTTAAGAAGACCCCCCAACATCTGGCATGCACTGAGCACAAAGCCCGATGAGGGGTTAAATCTCATGACCCCGAGATCATGACCAGAGTCAAAATCAGGAGTTGGATGCTTGAGCCACCCAGGTGCCCCATCTCAGAGATAATTTTAAAAATTGCTTTATCTCTGTATGACATGGACAGCTAGCCTCTTGTCTTTTAATTAATGAAATTCAAGCCCAACCAGACATTGTTTTCAGTGTTTTATTTTAGAATCTTTTCTTTTATTGAAAATATGTCTATTTTTAGGAAAAAATAATATTAAATAACTTTGGACATTTATTTTTTCGTTGTTTATTATTCTATTTTAGTTGATGACATATTGTTTGCCAAAGAGAGTTTATATTTGTAATCTTGAAGTATGATCAATTAATTTACACTCTGTAGTGGGGGCCTTATAAAGAGAAGATTTCCTCAATGACCAGTGAGATGGGAGTGGAATGGAAAGAGTAACATAGTTGGTTAAGTGATAAATTACATTTTTAAGGTCTTACCTTCATAGATGCCCTCTCATTCTACTTTTGTAGAGATTATACTCTTGAAAGTCATTTGAGAGCCCATTTCGTCTAACCCTTTAGTTTACAGCAAAAGTGAGGCTCTACCCCATCCCAATTAAACACTTCATTACATACTGTCTTATTCTCTAATTGCCTCTTGCACTATTACGTTTCTAGCAAGACTGTAAGCTCTTTGATAGCTGAGATAATTATCTTCTGTGTTTTTTTTATCTCCCTCACAGCTCTTAATACTTGTTGATTAAATGATTGATTTAATCAAGGATACTTTCTTTTTTATCCCTTATGCTTCTAAGATCACTGGTCGGGTCACAGATTGAAGCACTCATGGTAGAAGATATTGTTAGTATATAAAGAATTCTAGGTCTTTTGGATATAGTGTACTTGGTTAATAAGGTAGCTAAATAAAGTCAAATGACTTCAATAAGTAATAGAATAAAAATCAAGAGGGATTACAAAAGGAATTTGTAAATTCGAACAGGCATTAGTTTTCCAAGACAGTGATCATGATACAGATGGACTTCTGTTCACTACAAAACTGTTAGAAAGTTATAAAATCCACTTACTATTTAAATAGACAATGTATGTGTCTATGCATGTGTGGATACAGAAACATATATAAGGAGTCTTTCTGGCGAGTATTGCACCTAGGAAATCAATAGCTTAAGATTGGTCTGGGTATACACACACGCCTTAGGTATTTGACAGAAAGTTCATAGAAGTATAAAATGATAATCTTTTCAAACCTGCAAGAATCTGCATTTTACAAATGAAAACACTCAGGCGTAGGTATATCCAGATACTCTGATGCTTTATCCAAGTGCACACATTTATTAAATAAATTTAGAATAAGCCTAAGTTAGTCACTTTAATGCTTCTCCTATTCACTTTGAAGGCCGTGTAGCTGTCTCGTATTTGAAGGAGATGTTTTTAATAAACTCTAAACAAAATTGAAAATAGTCACCCTCTATTATATTATTGTTAATTACATAAATGTTAATTTCATTTGTCACTTAATGAATTGCTTAAAGACAGAGATTCTGCCTTATTCTTTTTAACTTTTATTGTGATGGTTATAAAGAACTATACATAGTAATTGGTCATTAAAGGTTTTCTAAAGAAGAAAATATTGGACGTGTCTTTGTTGGCAGAATTATATCCACCTCATTACAAACTTGGGTTATATACCTACTGTAGTACTTAGTCAAGGCTCTAAGTAAATAGGACAGTTTTACACATGTATTCTTTTCTCAGGGTAAAAGAGAAGGCAGCAACAGCACATGATTTCTTAGATAATTTATTTTACAAGACTTTATTCTAATCTTTTTCACAAGAACTCTTCTAAATTCTAAGACAAATAAAATTATAGCTAATTACATGCTTACTGCTGTTCGTTATATTTGTATATTGCTTTTGGGTCAAAAAGAAATGCAGAAGAATTATATGTCTATGTGTTGGGAATAAGCTTTTAGAACAATGGGATCTTTTTTATAAGCAATATATATTGTTTTTAAATACTTTTTTTTTGAAAACCAGCACATAATTTTAACGTTTATTGTATTATGTGTGGATTATGGGAAGACGGTGGAGGTGGTGGCAGCATAGTTTTTGGATCTTCCGGACTCTCTTGTAAAAACAAATATTAACTAGAGAGAAAAGCCAATAATACTTGGACAATGTTTACAGAAAACTAAGTGATGATGTCTATCCCTCAAAAGACAAAATAGAAGCGAGAAGGAGAGAACCATTGATAGCTCCAAGGTCTGTTTGTTAGCAGTCTCTGTGAAGGGGAAAGCAGAGGGAAGCCAGAGGGTGTCTGGGAGACCTGGAACAAGAGGACTCCCAAATAGCCAACAATTGACAAGTAGAAGTAAATTGGAAGGGGAGGTGAATCATGAGAGACTATGGACTCTGAAAAAAATCTGAGGGGTTTGAAGTGGCGGGGGGGTGGGAGGTTGGGGTACCAGGTGATGGGTATTATTGAGGGCACGGATTGCATGGAGCACTGGGTGGGGTGAAAAAATAATAAATACCGTTATGCTGAAAATAAATAAATTTAATTTAAAAAAAAGTAAATGGAAAGCATGGTGGACCAATTAAAGTGAAACTGTGTAGGTTTTGCCTATTCTAATCCAAGTAATGGCAGTGGGTCTGTCTGAAGGAACTGTAGCAGTTTGCCCTATGAACTTTTTACCCAAATGACCAGTGCTCCCTTGGAAGGGAAGATGGTGGCATTTAAGAGAAAGTGCTGAGGGTAGAACCAAAATTGAGAAAAAAGGAAGCAAAGACAAAGGAAAGAGAAGATAAGAAAGAAAGTAGGGTAGGGGCTCCTCCTGGGTGGTTCAGTCAGTTATGCGTCTGTCTGCCTTTAGCTCAGGTCTTCATCCCAGAGTCCTGGGATCGAGCCCCACATCGGGCTCCCTGCTTAGCAGGGAGTTTCCTTCTCTCTTTCTCTCTGCCTGCTGACCCCCCTGCTTGTGTGTTCACTCTCTCTCTAATATAAATAAGTGAAATATTTAAGAAAAAATACCTTAAAAGAAGTCAGGTACAGGAAAAGATCTAGCACATCTCAAAAAATAAACTGCCAAATACTTAAATACTGCCTGAGAACATTAGAACAGGGAGCTCTGTAGAGTTAGAAAAGCCTTGTGAGCTTATCAGGAAAACTAAATCAATGTGAAAAGGAAAGACAGGAGAGTATTGAGGTCATACAAAGACATTATTTTTTAAAAAATGAAAATAAAGAACAGATTTAATATTCCAACAGTCGATGAAAGTGAACCAGAGAGGGGCACGTGGGTGGCTCAGTGAGTTAAGCCTCTTCGGCTCAGGTCATGATCTCAGAGTCCTGAGATCGAGTCCCGCATCGGGCTCTCTGCTCAGCAGGGAGCCTGCTTCCCTCCTCTCTCTCTGCCTGTCTTTCTGCCTACTTGTGATCTCTGTCAAATAAATAAATAAAATTTAAAAAAAAAAAGAAAGAAAAAGAAAAGGAACCAGAGAGATTTAATTTTTAAGAAGGTCAGAATTCCATTGTATTATTTCTTTTTTTTTAAGATTTTATTTATTTATTTGACAGAGAGAGAGAGATCACAAGTAGGCAGAGAGGCAGGCAGGAAGGAGAGGCGGAAGCAGGTTGCCTGTTGAGCAGAGAGCCCGATGCAAGCCTCTATCCCAGGACCCTGAGATCATGACCTGAGCCAAAGGCAGAGGCTTTAACCCACTGAGCCACCCAGGCATCCTCCATTGTGCTATTTCAAAAGAAAGTGAAAGACATTGTTTTGGCTGTCTGTTGCTGGGTAACAAATTATCCCAAAACACAGTGGCTTGAAACAGTCATTTTACTTGGCCCATAATTTCACAGGCCAGAAATTTGACAAAAGCTTGTCAGGACAGTTTTTCATCTTGGTCATGTGGCATCAGCCAAGGCAATGGGGTTGGAGGGTGCAGTTTCAAAGGAGCTTCTTCATGCATAGCACATCCAGAACCTTGGCGTTCTTTGGTGATCTTTGCTAAAGGCATCTCTCCCCACAGGTCCTGTCTATATGGCCTGGACTTTTCACAGCATGATGGACTCAGGGTAATTCAATTTTTTACTTGGTGGTTTGGGTTCAAAGAGGACAAGAGAGAAGCTCCAGTCTTCATAAAGACTGCCCCAATCTGGCATGGTGTCACTATAAACATACTCTAATGATCAAAGTTGTCACAGACCAGCCCAGAGTAAAGGGAAAGAAAAATAGACCCTATCATCACTGCAAGCATCAATGGGAAAGCATCAAAAAACCTTGTAGCCATATGTAATGCATCCTAAACATTAAGAATATAATAAAAGAAATGAAAATACAGCATAAAGTGTCATTAGAAAAACTCAGGAATGAGAAGAAAAATTCAAATACAGTTAGAAGTAAATGAGAAAAAATCCTTTAAGAAATGAAAAATGAACAAGAAAAAAACACAGAAACATATAAACAAAATAAGTAAAACTTTAAGAGAAGTATACAGTGAAAAAATAGACATTTAATTTAAAAAAAGAACAAAGTGATTAAAAGGATTTGAGAGACAAGAACAATACACTAAAGACAGGCAAAGAAAATCCAACATAAAAATCACTGGAATCCTTGCAAAACAACCAGAAAAGCAAGAAAACAGAAAATACAATAAAAAGTATAACTCAAGAAAAATGATATAGGTACAGAATGGTCAAAAAGTCATATTCTAGGCAACTTCTTGGACATTAAAGATAAGGGAAGAATTACTAGGTATGAGGACAAAAAGAACATGTGGTTAAAAAAGAGAAAATTAAAATATTATCAGACTTTTTTCTAATAAAGATTATTTTCTTAGAGCATTTTTAGGTTCACAACAATATTGAGAGAAAGGTACAGAGATTTGCCATATACCTCCTTCCCCCCACGCATGCACAGCCTCCCACACCATCAACACCCCTGCCAAAGTGATACATTTAATACAATTGATGAATGAACCTACATTAAAACATCATATTGTCAGTGGATTGAAGTTGCAGAAAGACCAGCTATGTGATCTTTGGCAAACTGGCCTCCAAAGCCCTCAAGGCCTTTGTTTTCACAGAGGTAGAAATGCTAGTTGTCCATATAGATCTCAGTGTGTGTGAATAGCACAGTGGAAAAGTGTGTAGGCTACACTTAGACTATTTGAATTTCTCTGACTCTATGATTCTAAGTATTTTCTACCAATTAAACCAGTATGTTATCTTGTGAGGTGGTAAGTTTCCTGTTAACTAGAAATATTAACCCAGAAATCGTTATAGGGAACTTATATTTGGATGTTCAGAAAAAATTGCCTCTGAGATATTCTTCAGGTCTACACTATGACTCCGAGTAAGGTTTCTGCCTCTAGGAAATGCTGAGGAGCGTGTGAAGATGCTCACGGATCGGGGTTACACTGACACTACACGAGCTGAGCGTGCTCGGAGCCACAGGAAGAGAGCGAACGCGTGCCTGAGTTTCCATCGTGCTAACACCAGGTGTCTAGTTTGTGTGAGAGAATAAAAAGCCATTAGTGCTCTTCTTACCAAGCTATTTGAGAGAAATTAGTGGTGGCAGTTGGAAGAAGAGAAGGTGCCAATCATTGTCTTTTGTTTTGGTTTGGTTTTGGACCTATGTGTTTGCAGACCTGAGGAGTCACTGAGTAGCTTCCAGTCTGGGTAATGTGTTTTCAGACCATTTCTGCATGTGCTGAAGAACTGTAAAGAACAGCCTAAGGTAACCCACTATGTTACTGAAGAGAAAGGCAGTTTAGTGTAAAAGGACATCTGTTTATAGCAACAATGTCCACAATGGTCAAAATAGGGAAAGCGCCCAGATGTCCATCAACAGATGAATAGATAAAGAAGATGTGAGATACATATCACATCGCATATGTGTGTGTGTCTGTGCATGTGTGTAATGGAATCTTAGCCACCAAAAAAGGACGAAATCTTGCCATTTGCAATGACATAGATGGAACTAGAGGGTATTATGCTAAGCAAAATATGTCAGTCAGAGAAAACCAAATGCCGTATGATTTCACTCATATATGGAATTTAGGAAATGAAACAGATGAGCATAGGGTAAGGGAAGGAAAAGTAGAACAGCATAAAAACAGAAAGGGATGCATACTATAAGAGATTCATAACTCTAGGAAACGAAACTGAGGGCTGCTGGAGGGGAGGTGGGGGAGATAGGGTAACTGGGTGATGGGCATTAAGGAGGCCATGTGATGTAATGAGCACTGGGTTACTATATGCAAATGATGAATCACGTAATTCTACTTCTAAAACTAATGATACACTATATGTTAACTAAATTGAATTTTAAAATAAAATAAAATAAAAAAAGGTTAGTTTCCTTATTCTTGATCTCTGTCCCGTCTCCCTGACTAGGTGCCGAGTACTAAAGAGATTCTAGCCTAGAATGCTACTGAAGCCATAAGTTTTAAAGAATTTGAAAGCCTGGATAGCAAGTAAGAAAGCTACCCACTAACCAGGTACACCTACACTGAACTGCAGTGTAAGAAAAATAAATCCCTATTGTGTTATGTCCCTGAAATCTTTTTTTTAAGATTTTATTTATTTATTTGACAGAGAGAGAGACATCGAGAGAGGGAACGCAAGCTGAGGGAGTGCGAGAGGGAGAAGCAGGCTTCCCACTGAGCAGGGAGCCCGACCCAGGGCTCAATCCTAGGATGCTGGGATCATGACCTGAGTGGAAGGCAGACCCCATCCAGGTGTGCCTGCCCCTGAAATTTTTAACTTCATTTGTTATAGCAGCTGAAAGTACTCTCTTGCTAATAACCATCAAAGATAGTAAGTGTTTGATACATTATAACATTTATTTTAACCAACATGTCTGATAGAATGGAAAATATTAGGTTTTTAGTAAGTAATAAACTTTGTTCTTTTAGGACATGTCAGTGAAAGGATGATATAGAGAAATAATGAGTTGTGACTTATGATCTACATTTTGTTCTAATATCAAAGTTAATATTAAAATGTATTTCTTTTTACTATTTATATTTTAACTTTGTTGAGAAAACTAACAATAAATGAGTTTGTATCTCTACTTTCTGTTTAGCGTCTTCCAGATCTACTTTCCAAAGTCAAGACATAGTAACTTTTCAAATGATCATATTTCCCTTCTTTATTTCATATAACTTTAATTCAGGGTTTCATACCTTATAAAATATATATGTAGGGCAAAGGGGTGTTTTTATTTAGGCAGCATCTAATTTTTCTTTATGTTTAAAATCATTAAAATAATGCTTAAATATATTTATAAACCACACTTGGATGAGGGAGCACCCTTTGTAAACTGAGTGGCATAAATTTAAAGCACATGAAAAAAAAAAAACTACATACATATAAAACTTCAGTTTTTTAAACTTATTTGAGAGAGAGAGAGAGAGAAAGCACTTGCGGGGGGAGGGGCGGAGGGAGAGAGGGAAAGAATCCCTAAGCAGACTCCCCGTTGAGCACAGAGTCCATTGTGGGGCTCAATTCCTATTCTGAGATCATGACCTGAGCCAAAATCAAGAATTGGGCACCCAGTCTATGGAGCCATCTAAGCACCCCCAAAACTAAGTGTTCTAGAAAGCAACATGGGCAGAAAATACAAATGTATTCAGAGGTCCTAGAAGGGTATGAAAAAGAGAATCACAGCACAGTCTAGAATATGCATCATACTGAAACTTTGAGCTAGGCAACAGGCCAAATCTTGTGCCCCCAAAATATATTTTTCAGAGACATGTTCTTCATCAGAAAACCGGTACATTCAGCATAGATGTTACCACATATGTCAATCCTATTTTTTTAAACTAGTTATTCAGAGTAATGCTGAGGCTGTTTCATCTTAATTAAGCAAAGTAAGATGATGCCTTAGAATATAAGATTTTAATGTATTAAAATATTAGCAAATTCAGTTAATCTCATAATATTTATTACTTTTATTTAACAAATTAAAAATCAGTTAAAGAAGTCATGAACAAGGGAATATACACTGAACTCCTAATTGTTTAAACATGTCTCTTTAAATACTGAATTATATGACTCAAATCTAAAGCACTTAATTGCCATGGAATGACTAACATATGATATATTTCTATACATTTTCACATCTGATTAAGGGTCATATAAGATACATTAACATGTTAGGCATAAAATTGCAGTATGATTGGTTTATTTTTATGTCTGTCTTCCCTTTTTTGGATTTTAAAATCTGTTTCTGTGAAATTTGCAGATAAGAAATCGAGCAACAACTCGATCTTTTGGAGGATCAGCTGGCTTCCCTTTTGTTAGTCATGATGTGTAGACTAAGAATGAATTATCAACCTGATTCTGGTAACTAAGAAAACATACTGTAAAGATAGTAACACTGCTTGAAAATACATTGTAAAATGAATGCTTCGAATCCATTTTAAAAATTAATAATAGAATCTGAAAGTAATGATGTACTAGATGTTGACTAGTTGAATTTAAATTAAAAAAGAAAAATAATAATAGTAGTAGTACCTCTGTTAGTCCTCTTTTACCAGTCACTTAATTTTTCACTTACTGTTGTACTTGTCACCACGTATTACACAACGCAGCCAACTTTTAAAATTAGCATTTTTTATGTGTTTGTTGATGACCATCCACCTTTAATTACCATGCATCAATTCCCTAACTCCAAATTGCAACTTACCTCTTCACGGAAAACCCATATTTGACAAAATACTTTCCCTTTCTACCTTACACAAAAACTTTTCCTAGGAATTTTAAATAAAAATAAACATGCCCTCTTGCATAAACGTACACATATCCTGGAGACAATTCGTTATCTTATTAAAGAAGAGCAGAAACTATGCTTTTTATGCCCTTCAGTTCAAAACTCTTTTGCTATAAGATCTGGCTTTTTAAATAATTCATTTTAGCCAAGCAACTTAAAACTCTCCTTCTGATGTGTTGGTACTATTTGAATAATGACATAATTGCATACTATTTATATGCTATGTGATTCATAAGTATAGAATTTCTGAGAATTTATATTGATCAGAGAGGATCAAGAAATGGAGGAGATTCAGGTCTGACCCTTTCAGATTTAAATTTTTACCAAGTTAACCTGTGTAGTAAGTCAAATCTAAAAGAGAAAGGTCTCATATTATTAGAGTGGAAGAAAGGCTCTTACATGTAATGAGTGTACATTTGTTGAGTGACTAAATCTATCAGTTAGAAAGCTTAACTGTTCAGGAAGTGACCCAGTAAGCAGCACCCCCAGAAAAATGAAAAAGAATGATGATAAAATAGGCAAAATGGACTTTTCTAGGTAACGCATATTAATCTTTCTTGAAATCTTAACACATCAATGACAGATGCATTTATTCCTTAATTTCTCTTTTGTTTTTGTGGTTAGACATAGAGGGCTTGGAATCATTCGTATATTTTCAACGAACGAAATCTACAGTGTGCTATTTTCTTCATCAGCTTGCAAAACAAAGCATGTTATTTGGCATTTCGTTCTTACTCCTGAGAAAAGCCCAGAAAATTGACACAACCGCAGGGTGCTGATCACACTTTGTTCTTATAAGAAGAGAAATATGCTATTTGTTTTTACGTTTTCTCAGTTGTCTTGGGAGCAAAAGTGCCTCCAGCTACATGTGGGCTTAGTCTCCGACGTCCATCTTATGGGTGTCACCTGCTAAGGTGAGGAGTCTGGAATAGCCCAGACACATTATGTATGGGTGGCCTTTTGTTTACGGCAGACAAAGCCAAAATCCTCTGGATTACTTGAAGATATCGTATAACACACAAGATGGAGTTACTATTATTCTCCTCTAAGACATATAGTGTTTCCCCTGGGCAGAGAAAAGAACGCACAGCCAATCATATGAAGACAGAACCCATTAAAGATTTATGCAAGCCTGAATTACTTGGCTTTAAACTATTTTCTTCTCCCCCACTCTTTTTCCTTCTTTTCCTCTTTAATAAGAGGGACATTTCTTCCTGAACAGCAAAGCTGATGTAGATAGTATCACTGGTAATCCTTGGCTTAAGCACAGAGCTTCTAAATGGCTTGAATTAGGCTGGAAGATGGGGCTGTTTGATTTCCCTTCCTTTTTGTTTCTGTTTTCAAGGCTCTGTCACCAAATGTCCCACTAAACTAGCATTTATGTGGGCTTGGGGCCTCTGTGTGTAAGTTTCCTTTTAAGCATAGTCAATGAAACAGCTTTGAAGCTGTTGAACTGTGTAAATGTTATATTAACATTTTCTCTCGCAATTATAGACATTTACATGGTCTTGTTGAAATAGCGCTTTCAGAGGGAGGAAAAAAATACCAGAAGTGAAGGTACACAATGAAATGAAAAAGCAGCAGTGTGCTCTATTTATTTAGTTTCTGAAATAAATCATTTCGACTTTTAATTTACACTTCTCTAAGATGGTGGTTAAGAATAGACAAACAAAGGATACTGTGAGAAATAATTTCATTTTGTTCCTTTGTTACATTAGATCATTTAATTTCCACTTGGTTTGCATATGGAGATTTGGCCAATGCACCCTGTTCTTTAAATTTGCTAACTAATAACAAGGACTCAGGAAGCTCATTCTAAAGACCTAAGACTCATGGGTGATGATTCAAAAATTATGAGACTACAAGTAGTTGTCCAGTTATAAGAAGAAAGGCAAATAGAGTAAATTAGACATTAATCCGAAGCATTCCCAACTATCCATGTCCCTATTTAACAGAAACCATAATGTGCTTTCAAATTGAAAAGATTTGAATCATTCCAATAACTACCACATCTGTGATCTTTTCACTGCACGCAGTCTTTGATGAACAGGTTAGAAAAGGGAAGATACAATCACTTAGACAGTAAGGAAATATTTTAACAGTCTAATTGGGTCCCTTTGTGCATACAGAGCAGTCATTTATGGATGCACATTATCAGTAAAATTCAAAGTAAAACTATCTTCTTTCACATTGATACTACCAAATTTATTTTCTGTGATCAGTAAATGTAATCTTAACATTATACCAAAGAATTCTTTACTATTGATAGTCTTGTGTTCAACGGTAGACTCCTTTCACTGTGTTCAAGTACGTGCGTATATACATATGTACAAGTACACATATACTTGTCTTTGCGCCAAATCGAAGCAAAGAGCATGTCGGTGATGGAGCCGTTGCTCAGCAACTGAGCTCTCCCCTGGTCTGACCGTTGCTTTCTCTCCAGCAGGGCAGATATGCAAGACGGACAGATGCACTGATCCTTAACATAGTATCAGATTGTGTTACATGTATTTCAGAAGCTGATAGCCATAATCTTATAGCAGTCTCTCTCTACACATCATTGAACTTCCAGGGGCAAACTTTAAAAAGGGTTTTATATAGTTTAGTTATCTAATTTATTTTCAGTTTTTTAAAATGATGTTCTAGAAAATCTAAATTTCTTGTCTTTAAGTGATCTCTAAATACCAATAAGATTATGTTAAAATCCACAAAAGTATGTTTTTCACATTGGCCTTCTGAGAAGCCATGTGCTGGTTTTGGCCATGGTAACATGCCTCTTCTGTAATAAGAAACAATCTTAATTAGAATAAAAATTCAGCATTCAGAGATTACATGAAATAAAATTGAATCACAATTTTAGGGCAAAGATATTTTTGAAATCTAATTAATCCATTCATTATCAGATAAGGAAACTGAGGGAGAGTAAGTGAATGCTTGCAAAAAGAAGAATCAAACTAGAAATAAGTGTGTTAAAGATATGGAACCTATGAAATATGCTTTCTGATGTGCATCTTAAGATGAAATTTTAGGCTGAGCACATTTTTTATTTAAACTTATTTTATGAAAGGGTAACATAAATTCCATTAATTGATTAATTATAATGTCTTATGTCAATTTATATTTTTAAAATGAAGAATTGAGTAATTAAGCTTATTTTAATCTGATTAACTTAATACAGTTATGATTTTCTCAAAATCTCTCTCTAACTGACAGCTTCCCAGGAAAAATATTGCTTTGTACAGCAAATTAATCTGGAGGCATATTAGATCCTTTCTCCCTTCCTTTCTTTCCTTTCTTCTTTCTTACTTTTCTTTTCTTTCTTTCTTTCTCTCTTCTCCTTTTTTTAAATAAAAAAAAAATCAGGAGACAATAGCAGGCTCAAACTGTCTTTATTTATTTGCAAATTTCAGAGTTTCAGATTACTTTTCTTTAAAGATAATGAGCCATTTAATATAAATGTAAATATCTTTCAAACACCTAAAATCACCCAAAAAAAGCAAACTCAAGAAACTATAGAAAAAGTTGACAGTTATAAGACACGCTTAGGATATGAAATGGTGTTTTAATAAATTAAAAAAGATGAGAATCATGATGATATGTTTTTCAACTTGATGAACAATGAATAATTTGAGAGAAGACCAAAATTTAAGGATCGGTTTCATTTGATCAATACAACTAATTTCAGCAGGATTCACCTACTGGTGAGAACACCAATCAGCTGAATATATACAAACAGAAAGCAAAAACTTTTGCTTTGGGTTCTCTAAGAACCTAAAAGATATTCACAGATCCATCTATACATAAAACCCTTTTTATACATCCAAGAGTTTCCCTTCAGAGTTCATCAATTCATGTTTTATATTCAATCCTAATAAGCTTGGTGATATATGAGTTGCAAGAAATCAAAAAGATAAAGAAGTTGCTGTGTATTACTATCCACACTAAATGTCAATTAGCTCGATACCAGAAGACAAAAAAAAAATTAAAGTAACAGAATAATTGATTAATTAATTAATTAAAGTCAGTATACAAATTGATTAAACCAGATGGATAACTATAGAGATAGTGAAGACTACTTGGATTCTGGATATTTAGAAGATTGAGCCCCTGGGATTTCTTGAAAAATTGGATCTGTGGTGTGAGGGGAAAAAAAGAATCAAGAATGACTTCCCCAATTCTTTTGTCCTGACCCTGGAAGGATCGAGTTAGAGTCAACTAATGTTGGTTAGGAAAAATTATATGAGGTTACCAAGGAGACATTTTGATAGAAGAGATAGAGAGGGTCAAATTACAGAAGTCGTATATTATAGAATATTAATTTGTTCCCATAATCATGACTTTGTCTGAATCATCAAGAAAATATGAAATAATATTTCTTATATGTGGTTTTTCATTACATATGCACTTACATGAATTTAACTAGTTTTGGGAGAAAGAAAAAGATGTATAGAAAAAGGAAAACATTAAATAATGTAAGCTATACTGCCTGACATTGAGCCTATATCCAAGAACAAAGATTGGGCAAAACAGGTCCATTTGCTATTCCCTCAGTTCTATCTTCCCCATGTCTCTTGCAGTATGAGCTTGTCATGATATGCTTTTGAGGTATTTTTGTTTTTGTTTTTGTTTCTGTTTTCTTTATAACATGAACCTTAAATATAAGCCAAGCACCTAAAACCCACTTTGAATTGACTGACATTGTGAAGAGATAATAAATTACTCCCCAGTAGGAATATTTGGCCATGTATACTGTACTTTAATTTAATGGGCTTTCAAAAATAATCTTGGTCATATTAATTGGTCATATTTGGTCATGTTAATTTTTGCCTTGTAAAAATTTATCTTAAAAACAGGTCCAGGGGTGCCTGGGTGGCTCAGTGGGTTAAAGCCTCTGCCTTTGGCTCAGGTCATGATCCCCGGGTCCTGGAATCGAGCTCCGCATCAGGCTCTCTGCTCAGCAGGGATCCTGCTTCCCTTCCTCTCTCTGCCTGCCTCTCTGCCTACCTGTGATCTCTGTCTGTCAAATAAATAAATAAAATCTTAAAAAAAAAAAAACAGGTCCAGTATAAAATAAGACTATGTGGTACACATTTATAAGATCAAGGTTACAGTTTTCAACATCTTGATGCCATAATGAAAAAAGACTCAGCTATGCTGAATTTTGCTTAGACTTCTAATTTTATTTTATTTTTTCAGAATTTAAATGAGTCAATTCCTGAATTTCAAATTATTGAGTTTTATCTACATGTTTATCATGTAGGTAAAAATGTACATAGAATTTCAAATTACTGAGTTTTACCTAAAAATGTATTAGTTTTGTAATCTTTAGAATATGAGTCATAAGCAGGTAGAAAGATTCTATCAGAATTCCATTTTCCTTTATTAAATATTTATTCAGTATTGTGGTTTCTTTTTCCTAAAGTTTTATTTTCTAATTTTTCTTGTGGCTTCAAATTTGTAGAAATGTTTTCTGCCATTTCTCTCTCTTAATCTATTGACATTTTAAAAAAAATTAATTCCAGCAGAATTAACATACAGTGTTATATTCATTTCAAGTGTACCATATAGTGACTCAACAATTCTATACATTACTCAGTGCTGATCATGATAAGTGCACTCCTTAATCCCTGCCACCTATTTTATTCATCCCCCACCCACCTTCCCACTGGTAACCATGTCTGTTCTCTATAGTTGAGTCTATTTTTTTGGTTTCTCTCTTTTTTCCCTTTGCTCATTTTGTTTCTTAAACTCCTCATATGAGTGAAATATGGTACTTGTCTTTCTCTGACTAGCCTATTTTGCTTAGCATTATGCTCTTTAGATCCACTCATATTGTTGAAAATAGCAAGATTTCATTCTTTTTCATGGTTGAATAGTATTTCATATAATATTCTATATGTATGATATTATATGTATGTATAATATATATACATACATATATACATACACACATATATTTATATTTCACATCTTCTTTATTCATTCATCTATCAATGGACACTTAAGCTGCTACCACAGGTTGGCTATTGCAAATAATACTGTAATAAACATAGAGGTGCAATATCACTTTGAACTAGTGTTTTTATTTTCTTTTGAATAAATACCCAGTAGTGCAATTACTGGATCATAGAGTAGTTGTATTTTTAACTTTTTGAGGAACCTCCATACTGTTTTCCAGAGTGGCTGCACCAGTTTGCATTCTCACTAACAGTGGGTGAGTGATCATATTTCTCCATATCCTTGCCAATACTATTGTTTCTTTTCTTTTTTTTTTTTTTTTTTTAGCCATTCTGACAAGATGAAGTAATATCTCATTGTAGTTTTTAATTTGATTTTCCATGATGATGAGTGATGTTGATCATCCCTTCGTGTTTCTATTGATTATCTGAATGTCTTGTTTGGAGAAATGACCGTTCATGTCTTCTGTCCATTTTTTAATTGGATTATTTATTTTTTGGTGTTGACTTATATAAGTTCTTTATATTTACTAACCCCTTACCAGATATGTCATATGTAAATATCTCTCCTATTCTATAAGTTGTCTTGTAGTTTTGTTTGTTGTTTCCTTTGCTGTGCAGAAGCTTTTTATTCTCATATAATCCCAACAGTTTTGGGGGGTTTTGTTTGTTTGTTTGCTTGTTTGCTGGTCTTTGTTTCCCTTGCTTCAAGAGACATATCCAGAAAGACTTTGCTATGGCTGATGTCAGAGAGATTACTGCCTGTGTTCTTTTCTAGGATTTTGATGTCATCAGGTCTCACATTTAAGTCCTTAATCCATCTTGAGTTTATTTTTGTGTATGGTGTTAGAAAGTGGTTCAGTTTGCCAACACCATTTTTTGAACAATCTTTTCCCCATTTTATATTCTTGCCTCCTTTGCCAAAAGTTAATTGACCATATGACTGTGGGTTTTTTTCTGGACTTTCTACTCTGTTCCATTGATCTATGTGCCTACATTTGTGCAAATACCATACTGTTTTGATTACTACAGCTTTGTAATATAACCTAAAATCTGGAATTGTGATGCCTCCAGCTTTTTTTTTTTTTTTTTTCTTTTTCATGATTGCTTTGGCTATCCAGGGTCTTTTGTGATTCCATACAAATTTTAGGACTGGTTGTTTTAGTTCTGTGAAAAATGCTCTTGGTATTTTGATCAAGATTGCTTTAAATCTGTAGATTGCTTTGAGTAGTATGGACGTTTTAACAATAGTTGTTCTTCCAATACATGAGCATAGAATGTCTTTCTATTTCTTTGCATCTTCTAATCTTTGGTTGTTTCTGTCAGTCATTTTTCTCTTCAGTCCAATATTTTGTAATCTCAAGTTTTCTTGCAATATTTTAAAAATGAGTAGACAATTACATATAGATTAGAAAAAGGAAGAAAGACAGAGATACAATCATTACTATCATGTGGGAGTTTGAATAATGTTACATCAGACTTGATAATGATGATTTATTTTCTAAAATTTTTAAGGATATAATTCCATTTAAACCAATTCAAACAAAATTTATTGAGAACAGATTATGACCAAGGAAATTACTAGCTTCTGCAAAAAGATACACAAAAACATTTTGAAAAAGTCATTTTTCTTGTCCTCTAAAGATTCACTATCCAAGACAGAAATGTACAGACATGAGTGAATTACAAGGCAAACAAAAACCAAACCAGAAAAATACTAAGAAAGGAACTAAAGATAATGAAGGCATTAGTCTGTAAATAGGTATGTGGTATTCTATGTTTACAAATAACAGATGCAGGCAGTAACATATAATGTCTTTCTAAAAACCAAACAGAAGAAAAAAATGTGAAGATTATTTTTCTACAATAAAAATACTTTTATTTATGACTTTTACTATATTGAAATCCATAGTGGGGAGGGTAAATCTACTGTCACAATTTACATATGAGAAAAAGTAGTACTGATCCAGACATTTCTGTAGAGTACCAAAATTAAATCAGCTTTTAAATTATTTCCTTGAACTAGAAATTAGGTTGCACACCATGTTACAAGGGTAGAGAGTTCTCAATCAGTACTCTAGTCTAGGTACTGAGAAAGGAGTAAATGCTCACCATTAGCAAATTTTTCAGTTGCTTCTACCAAACAGTCCACCTACCCTCTGCCACCAATTCATAATCTTGGCTGCAAACATTTCCACTGTTGTTTCCCCCAAATTATGCAAGTTCATATTTCCATGATTTGCATACACTGATTTCTTTGTCTAGAATCTTCTTCCTATCTTCCTCCACAGTAATCTCTTTTATTTTTTTCCCTATCATCCCTTCCTCTCTAAAAATAATAATAATAATAATAATAATAATAATAATAATTTTATTTGGGAATTAATGCCTTCTCTTCATCCGCATGGCTCAGATGTGGCTAATCTAGTCCTCCACATAGGTCCCACTCAAATGCTAAATGAGAACATGTGCTTCAAACTTTATACTCCTTTCCCCTGGTGAGTGGATGAGAAATGGGTATTCATTGAATTCATACCAACAAGCATCAAGCCAGAGATTTCACTCTAGGGATTGGAAGAAAACAGTGTTGTCTCTGAGGTTGGTAATCAACTAGAATGGAAGGCTGGGCTGATGGCATCTATCTTATTCCACAGGAAAGAACTTGCCTAAAAAGCCAGTGAAAAAGGAAGGAAGGAAGAAGGGAAGGAAGGGAGGGAAAAAGGGAAGAAGAAAGAAAGGGAGGAAGAGAGGGAAGAGGAGAGGAAGAGAGGAGAAAACTTTGGAAAAGAAGACAAACGTATGGGAAAGGACAGATTCTTGATATATTATTTAATTGATAGTGAGTTTTACCCTTGGATTTGTCATTCAGGCAAATGGTCCACTTCTTACTTACCCAGATTTGTTTTGAGTTTCTGCCACTTTTAACCAATTCAAACTTTAAATCTCATCATGAGCACAAGTTCTACAAAGCTCACTTTTCCTTAATGCCTCAGTTCAATTTAGGAGGCTGCATCCATACAGAACCCTCAAGTAGCTTTATTCCTCCTCTCATCACAAGACTCTACCATCATCACTGATGTAATTCTTTATCTTCCCAGCTATGTTATAAGCACCATGAGGGTGAAGGAAGTAGTCTTTTTTTTACTATGTTTCCCTTATCCTAGAATGCATATTAAGGTATCAATAAATATTGGATGAGTGAGAGACTAAAGCAGGTCAGCTAAAAGAAGTCAAGATTTTGAATACAAAGAAATCGTGTAATTTCAAAAATACTGCAATTACAATGAAAAAAAGCCATAGATATAACAATTTTGTAACTCCCCAACTTATAAAATCTAACTTTTACTTGTAATCAGTGTGTAACTGGTATTCAAATGGGGGGTTGGGTGGCCATATGAATTCTTCTTTCCCCTTTCTGCTACTTCAATTACTTAGGGTTGCTTTCCTTCATTCTCCCTTAATTTCCCATTTCTCCTGAAAGACTCAAGGACCTTCAGTCTCAAATTCATATGCAACTGAGTTGATTTCTTCTGTGGCAGAATTTGTGATAAACAAACAAAGATCAGCTCCCAGGGAACTCCTCTCTCTTCTTCATCTTCATGGTGTCCTCACACCAAGTGAAGTTGAGCATGTGCTCAACTGTTCATGAGCTGCTTGTATTTTCCTTCCATCAAACCCTCAATCATTTATTTTGCCTGTTTTTCTAGTTGTTTCTGTTTGCTGTTCTAATTGATTTACACCATTCTTTAAGTTTCCAACATACTAAACTTCACTGAATATGAGTTTTGAAAATATATTCTCTCAATTTGTAATTTGTATGTTAGCCCTCTACACTGACCACCATCAGCATTCTCCTTATGTATCTTTTACTAAAGATAATTTCTTAAATTTCATAAAGTTGGATTTATCAATCTTTTATGGTTTATTACTTTTTTCTGTCTTGTTTAAAAAGTCCTTTTCTATGTTCCACAAGTAAGTGAAACCATATGATAATTGACTTTCTCTGCTTGACCTATTTCACTCAGCATAATTCCCTCCAGTCCCAACCATGTTGATATAAAAATTGGGTATTCATCTTTTCTGATGACTGTGTAATATTCCATTGTATATATGGACCACATCTTCTTTATCCATTTGTCTGTTGAAGGGCATCCCAGCTCTTTCCACAGTTTGGCAATTGTGGACATTGCTGCCATGATCATTAAGAGAAGGAAAGGAAAAGTGAATTGGGGGAAATCGGAGGGGGAGACAAATCATGAGAGACTATGGACTCTGAAAAATAAACTGAGTGTTTTGGAAGGGAGAGAGGTTGGGGAATGAGCCTGGTGGTGGGTATTAAGGAGGGCATGTATTGCATGGAGCACTGGATGTGGTGCATAAACAATGAAGCTTGGAACACTGAAAAAAATAAAATTAAATTAAGATGTTGGGAAAAACAAGTCCTTCTCTAGTCTCAAGCTCACAGAAATGTTTTCCTATGTTATTTTCTAAGTTTTATAGCTTAGTCTTTCATCTGTCATTGATCTATGCATGAGTTGAGTCCTATCTTTTTCCATAAAAATAAAGGATAAATATGGCTAATCAATTGTTCCAGAACCATTTATTGAAATGTCTCCCTTTCTACAATATTTTATAATGCCAAATCTAATATTTATTATGTCATAAGTTTTCATATGGTAAGCTTTATATTTAGTTCTCTTTATATACTTGTCTTTCTAGGAACCAGTATCATACTTCTTAATTACTGGAGCTTTATGATAATTTTTGATATTTAACAAGACAGTCCCTATCCCACCAAACCGTGTTCTCCAGCAGCATCTTATCTATTCATGTTCCTTTATTTTTTCATATAAATTAAGGACTCAGCTTGCCAAATTCTATAAACATGTATACAAATAACTAAACAAACCTTCTGAGGTTGTTATGCTTCTTAAATTGATGCTATAACTTCAAAAAGATGTGATAACTACAATATTGAGACTTACAGTTTAAGAACATGAAATCTCTTCTCACTTAGAAATCATAACTTTCTTTTTTTTTTTTAAAGATTTTAGGGGCACCTGGGTGGCTCAGTGGGTTAAGCCTCTGCCTTCAGCCCAAGTCATGATCCCAAGGTCCTGGGATGGAGCCCCACATCAGGCTCTCTGCTCATCAGAGAGCCTGCTTCCCCCTCTCTCTCTGCCTGCCTCCCTGCCTACTTGTGATCTCTCTCTCTCTCTCAAATAAATAAATAAAATTTTTTTAAAAAGATTTTATTTATTTGAGATAGAAAGAACATGAGCCAGTGTAGGGGGAGGGAGAGAAGGAGAAGCAGAGTCCCCATTGAGCAAAGAGCCCTAGGACATGGGGCTGGATCCCAGGACCCTGAAATCAGGACTGAGCCGAAGGCAAACAGTTAATCAATTAAGCCACCCAGGCACCCCTAAATATCAACTTTCAATAAGCCACTATGACTTTCTTCAAAAGGTTTCCATATATTTTTTAAAGATTTTATTTATTTATATGACAAAGAGAAAGCAAGAGAACACAAGCAGGGGGACTGTCAGAGGAAGAGGGAGAAGGGAAACTCCCCACTGAGCAGCAGAGACTCCCCATGCAGGATTTCATCCCGGAACCCTGGGATCATGACCTGACCCAAAGGCAGATGCTTAAACAACTGAGCCACCCAGATGCCCAGGCTTCCATATTTTTATTAGATTTTTTTCTTAAGCTTTTTTTTTTAAATTTTTTGTGTTGCTATTATCAACAGTATTTTAATATTTTATAACCCTTTGTGGTTTATGCATTCAAATAACTTTCTGTTTATTGGTTTGTATATACCTTTTTAATTGATATCTTTGAGTTTTTAATACAAAGTTTTATTTTTCCCTATACAATTTTTTTAAAGATTTTATTTATTTACTTGACAGAGAGAGAGAGAGCAATCACAAGTAAGCAAAGAGGCAGGCAGAGAGAGAGTGGGATGCAAGCTCCCTGCTGAGCAGAGAACCTAATGTAGGTCTTGATCCAGAACTCTGAGATCATGACCTGAGCTGAAGGCAGAAGCTTAATCCACTGCACCACCCAGGTGTCCTTACCTATACAATTTTTAAACCTTTAATTTTTTCACACTTTCCTAAACTTAGACTTTTGTTAAAATGATGAGTCAAAGGGCCAATAGCTGTTTTTCTTGTCTTGCTGCCATTCCAACTCATCTTTCTGCATGTTACAGATTTTCTTTTGCAACATCTTATCGATGATGATAAGGACATTTCCTTGTGTTGCTTGTTTGCTAAGTTTCTGTTTTTAATCACAGATGTTCAATTTTATCAAACAACTGATCTTCATTGAAAGTGAGATCTCTGCCATTTTAACTGTTGTTATGGAGTATTATGTTTGGAAATTTTTCTATTATTAAACCACACTTGTATCCCTGGAGTAATTCAACATTGGTCATAAAATATTATGGTTCTTATACAATGCTTGACTCTGAATTTTTATTTGGGATTTTTCACCTGTTTCCAAGTGACTCTAGTCTCTAATTTTCCTTATTTGTGTTATGTATATCAGTTTTCAGTACCAAGGTTATACTAAGTTCACTAAAAGATTAAGGGGTATTTCCATGATCTCTGATTTCTGGAATATTTCATGTGAGAACAGATTTACTTGATTATTAATTGTACATAGATTTTTTTGGTGAAACATCGGAATGTGTGTTCTTTATGGAACAGTTTTTACTATTGATTTTCTTTAATGGTTATTGGATTATGCAGGTTTTCTATTTCTTCCTAAGTGAGTTTTGATAAAATGTATTTTTTCTAGGAGTTTAATGATTTTGTTTGAAATTTTATTTGCACAACTCTACTTAATCATCATCATCTCAGATTATATATAATAAAACTATAAAATGCTTACACAGTATTTATTATATGCTGTGTTGTTCTGCATATCATATAGTTCATATTTAATCTAGGTGCCATTCACTGAGATAGATTCTATTATTTTCCCCCTTTTTTATTGATGGTGAAATTGAAATAAAGACAATTTATTAACTTGACTGTGATCATACATGAGTAATTTGTGGAGTTGGAATATAAAAATACCCAATCCAGTGGCACCTGAGTGGCTCAGTCAGTTAAGCATATGCCTTCAGCTCAGGCCCTGATCTCAGGGTCCTGGGATCAAGCCACATGTCAGGCTTCCTGCTCTGTAGGGAGTCTGCTTCTCTCTCCCACTCTGCTTGTCCCCCACAACTCCAGGCTTGTGCTCTCTCTTTCTCTAAAATAAATAAATAAAATATTTAAAAAAAAAAAATTTAAACATAGCCAATCTGGCTGTGAAATTTGGATTTGTGAGTGTATAAACTATGTTGGCTTTTACTCTCTACATCCACAGATGTGGTCATGTCCTTTTTTCCTTTCCTAGAACCATTAATTTATACATGTATCCTTTATGTCTTGATCACTCTTGCCAGAGGCTTGTCAATATTATCAGATTTTGGAGGGGCATCTATATTTGCTTTTTTGCATTGTACATTAGCTTTATTGTACATTAGCTTTAATTAATTTGTTTTACTTACTTGTGTTATCTTTATAATTTCTTTCCTCCTCTTCTGGTTGATAAAGATTTTATATTCCTGATTCAAGAGTTCAACAGTGGAGGGGGACGAAGAGTCTTTCTAATTTCAGAAATAAAAGTATGGTATGGATAATCCAGTCGTTTCTGCTCTACTTCAACGTTTCTCAGTCCTGGCACTACTGACATCTATCACCAGATAACTGTTGAAGAATTTTCATGCATTGCAGGATGTTTAGCAGCATCTGTAGTCTCTGCTCAGAAGATGCCACTCCCCACCTTTCATAATCAACATATCCAGACATTGCCAAAAGTGAAGGTGGAGAGGGGCAGCAAAATTTCCCTTAGTTGAGAACTGCTGCACAGAAAAAATGAAAAAATTCCAAATTTTGTAAATTAAAGTGGAAAATCAACTTAATGTGAACATGTGGAATCATCTGTAAATATAAAGTCTTTTGGATTAGAGCAGTAATTCTTAATTGGGTAGTTTAGGAAAAAATAAGGAATGGTTGTATCAAATAAATTGTGAGTGCCCATTTTAAATAAAAAATACCAAAAATATTTTATATGCTATTTAAATATAAAAAGTTAATGATGTTGTTTATATCCATCAATGGAAATGTTTTAAAGCTGATCTAGAAAACAGAAAATAAGATACTGCAAGGTAGATTTATACCTTATATTTTTTTTCCTTGTATACTTCAGTCTCTAAAAACCATAGTAGTTCATAGATTTTTTGCATAGTTAAATATTCTTCTTTCCATTTTCAATTACTCTAATATTGGCACAAAAAGGTATTTTTAAGAATGTGCATCATGCATTTATCAACGCAGTAGAAACATCAAGTGGAGGAGATATTCTGCAACCCAGTTCTGAAAGATATTTCACTAATTTTACAAGTTGGGCAGGAAAGAAACTAGTGCATTCTGGCAATGGGAGCTGCTAAAGAAAATATATTTTACCAGATTGTATTCTCCTATCTGAATCACAGTTAAACAAATAAGTTCCCACAGAGAATGCTAGGACATATGTCGTGGTGTTTCATGACCAATTCTTTATTCTAGTAAATCCAAAACTGAAGTCCTGCCTCCCTAAAAATCACTGGGTGATTTTATGACATTTTCTTAACTCTTTGAGTATTTTATACATTGTAAAAGTTACCTTCACTTGAAGAGAAATCCATGTAATGGCACCAGACATACTAGTGAGGAGCATTTCAGTATGAATAATGGCATTGTGTATTACAAAGAATTCTTCATACCAATGCAGCGATTTACTCTGAAAAACTGTTAACTGCACGGGAACTAATAAAGTACTACCTAGCTGATGCCCATAAACTTTGACAGATGAAGGGACCAAATTGGTTTCCAAATGACAGATTCTGAATATATGAATAATTGGTATTTCTGAAATCCTTAAAACGCTTAAAGATGGGGCGCCTGGGTGGTGCAGTGGGTTAAGCCGCTGCCTTTGGCTCAGGTCATGATCTCGGGGTCCTGAGATCCAGCCCCGCATCGGGGTCTCTGCTCAGTGGGGAGCCTGATTCCCTCTCTCTCTCTCTCTGCCTGCCTCTCTGCCTACTTGTGATTTCTACCTGTCAAATAAATAAATAAATAAAATCTTTAAAAAAATGCTTAAAGATAATATCTTCTCCTAGAAAGCTTAATTAAACATTTCCCTAACACCTTAGATGCAAAAAAATTTGGAAGGATTTCTGTGTGCAAGCACACACTCAAGACATCATCTTACAAACAAACGAACTGCTGTCCCTTATTGAACATCAGAAATTCTATTAGAAGATATGTTTTTGTTTCCTCATGAGTTGTCTGCCTCATCAAATCTTCTTTGTAGTACATATCTGCCTAGCAAAAGTTTTGTATAAATACATAAAAAGTATAAATTTCATTATTATTTCTCTCCATGTTAAGTTCCTTTTTAGTAGTGACTGAAACTAAAATACAGTTTTATTACATCATACGCTGGGATTTGTAAAGACAAACAAAAAATATATTCAGCATAAACAGCATGTTTACTAAGATTAATAAACAATGAATAGTCCACAGTTTTCTTTTTTTAATTTTATTTAATTATTTTTATTTTATTTTATTATTATTTTTTAAATTTCTTTTCAGCATAACAGTATTCATTGTTTTTGCACCACACCCAGTGCTCCATACAATCTGTGCCCTCTCCAATACCCACCACCTGGCTCCCCCAACCTCCCACCCCCACCCCTTCAAAACCCTCAGATTGTTTTTCAGAGTCCATAGTCTCTCATGGTTCACCTCCCCTTCCAATTTCCCTCAACTCCCTTCTCCTCTCCATCTCCCCTTGTCCTCCATGCTATTTGTTATGCTCCACAAATAAGTGGAGTCCACAGTTTTCTAAAAGATTGAGCTACCTGCCTGGGTGGCTCAGTGGGTTAAACCCTCTGCCTTCAGCTCAGGTCATGATTTCAGGCTCCTGGGATCCAGCAGCATAGGGCTCTCTGCTCAGCAGGGAGCCTGTTTCTCCCCCAACCCCCACCACCCTGCCTGCCTCTCTGCCTACTTGTGATCTCTGTCTGTCAAATAAATAAATAAAATCTTTAAAAAAATTTTTTTGACAACTTCTCACACATACATTGTTTTTTTTTTTTTTTCAACTAACTTTTAAGGCCCACCAATATATTTCTGCAATCTACCTTCTCAGTCTTATCTTTCAATACTCACTTTAGGCATTCTAGCAAAAGCAAAGATCTATGTCTTCTGGTATAGTCCCCTTTGCTTGGCCATTTCCCCCAGTTGAGACGTATCTTCCTTGTGTCTAACTTCTAACTTCTACTCATCGTTCAAAGCTAAACTCAGATACTAGTTCAGTCTTAAAGCTTTTCCCAATCCTTCTAGATAGAAAAAATGCATTTGCTCATCTCAAGTTCTGTAATGTTTTATATGCCATCTCATTTTGCATAGCTATTTACAGATGTTTTTCCTCACTTGCAAGATTATAAAGTGTTGAAGGATAGGAGCTGTGTTTAATTAAATTTTCTATCATCTGAAAGGCAAACAATAAGTCTATAACAAATACCCATTATTAATAGAAGAAGAACAGAGAAATAGATAGCTAAGCAGTTTACCTTAATGATAACATGACACAAAACAAAAATCCAGGAGAGATGCTGAGGAGCTACTAATACTATGGTTTACAGCAACAGGAATCTTTTAGATCCTTAGCAACAATAATTCCAAATTCAGTAATTTGCAAGACATATGACTTTGAAATCAGAGCTGTTGACTGAAGGCTCACAAACACAATTATGAGTTTTGCGGTTAGGAGATACTCTTTTTTTTTTCCCCTCCCACAGTAAGTGTACCCTTACCAGCTGTTCTGCCTGATCCTGCCACCATTTCTGCCAAAAACAACATCTTCCAACAGTCCCCTGCTTCTCAGCTGTGCCACTCCAAAACAATGTTTGCTCCTCATTAAAAATCTGCAAAACCAACTGAGAGTCAACTCACCACACAGTCAACCCAAACCAAACTGGGGAAGAGAGACACGAAATCTGATCTTGGTTACCCACACCCCTGAGAGGGTGTGCTACTGCATTCCACACAAGCTGCAAGCAATGGAGAAGCCCTGCTGGGCATCCTGTTGGGAGGCCCCGATGGCAATCAGACCATGTGGTCATGAGGGCACGTGCTGCTGTTACAAGGTCGCTGCAAAGCAAATAAACCACAAAATTAATCAGTTGCAGTTTGTGGAGACCATGCTACTGAAGAGGCACTTGTGGGCACCTCACCCATGTAAATTGGACCATGGTTCTGGTCTATCTCCAAAGAATAAGAAAGGTTTTATAAACAGATGGAGCTCTAAACAAAGCAACTGGCCATGGATGCTGGGTTACTGGCCTTCACAGTGATCTGCGGTAACATGGAAAGACCCAGGACGTGAAGTTAAAGCACTCCAGAATGTTTGAGAAGTGAAGATGTTTGGATATTATTAGAGCCTCCAGCAAATTCACTGGATTTTGTGATTATGTACCTCTTCTACCAATACCCTAGAGATCTGGTTATTACTGAGGTCCTTTCATGCTCTGACCTAGCTGTTACTCAAAAAGAGAAGTATAAGCACTTTCAAAGTGCACTGTGATTCTAAGACATCTCTGCCTAAATGCTACACTCTCCTAACAATATCTATTTCTTTAACCATATAAATCACCTTGTGATTTTGTCTCAGAAATTACCAGTCCCTTCAAGGTTCAAACACTATATGTGTTTAAAACTACTTACTGTAATTACTTCTTTGGTTAAACATGACAGATCTAACATTCTTCATTAAAAATACCAGAGAGTAAATCAGAGATTTTCTTTTCTACAAAATACTTTGACTGTGGGAAATTCGCACACATTGGCAAAAACCTTCCATGTGGTTAAACAACAAAGACATGAAATTCAATTACAGACATTAATTTTATGAGATTAGAGGTTATACTGAAGAGAAAAAAAAAACTGGATAAGGTCAAGGAAACAATGAAATCTTTTGTTATAACAGCCATCTAAAATTTGTTATTATATGTCAGATTGGAAATATATCTTGAGATCATACACCTGAGTCTGGTTCATGCACAGTGTTCTCGGAGACAATTCAGAGCCATCTAAAGGATGTGCAGACTGTCAAGTGTCAAGATCATTTCATCTTGCTGATCATCAGGCTCTAAATGTGCCAGATTAACCAGGAGTGTGAGAATATAAATGGAGAATAAGGAGACACTCCACCTGTCAGGTCACTCTGGACCCTTAGCTCCCCAGGATATTCTCAGGAATGCTCAACTGTCATTTTAAGACAACAACTTCCCATCTGTAATATGAAGAGTCTGAAAAGAGCACAACTTACTCACCAGGGTAAAAAGTAAGAAAATAAAGGTTGTAGATATTAAATGAATATATATCCAAAAATAAAGAAGAGCACACCGGAGAAGTATAAGTGGAACAAAATAGAACTCATATTTGACATATTCTACCAGGAATCAGAAGTAATGTTATCTGATGGTAACTTTACAACATACACAAAAATAATTCAAAACCAGCAGGTATCTAACAGTCCATTTAAAATATTGAAAATGGAGAATTAAGGCAGCTGAAAGGATCTTAGTCATTTGTATACCTAGCCTATTTATAATTTAAGAAGCATATCTGCAAATGGTAATTTCTGAGATGAGTAGCATAGCAAATGCTATGAACTTATTTCTATGGTTGCATGTCTATATTATTATTAAATAATATTTAATATATAAGTAACACTTTAAAACTGTAAGTAAAGTGTATATATCCTTTATACTATAGCTACACTTGTAGAAAATTATGATTTATCTCCATGAGACTTTTCTCTTACCTTTGAATACTACACATACATAAACACACACATATTTATAAAATATGTATGAAGAGAATTATTTTAATTACTTGTATAAGATGAATTGTCATATTAGAGAAAATAATTTGAATTACTTATACTTGTATTGATGTATGAATTTTGTATACAGCATAAATTAAAATTTTTAAATAAAATATTAATGTCTCATAAGTTATATAATAACTTATATAACCAATCATAACCATCAATCTACTTATGCTATCCTGACAAAATACAACCATGCAAATATTTCTCAGTAATCATGCCAACTTAGTTATAAACAACCTCTCCCAAATTTTGTTTTTAGAGAAATCATAAGGTTTTTCTACAAATAACCAAATGTTTTAACAAGATTTGGAAACACTTCCACAAAGACTCTTCACTCCAGAAGATAAACCAAATAATAACATATTTATTAATGTAAAGAACTGACATTCTCATTCATTATTTTATAACAAAGCAAAATGATACATTATTTTGCAATGACAATCTATATTTTAAGCATTATTATAGTCATCTCACTCTTAAACATAATAATACAATTTTAAATTCAACTGAACTAAATTTTCCTGTGAATTAAGAAGACCTTAAGAATTTTTTAAACCAATGAGAAAAAAAGGGAGTCACTGCCTCTCTCAAGTGAAAATGAATTATGTAAACATAGATTACATAGTGTGGAGGAAATATAGGAAGGCTATCTCTGCCTTTTCTCAGTTGCCAGGTCTGCATCTTCTCTATCATCAGCTGTTTGCACAAAGCACCTTACAAATCATAAGAAGATAACAGACAAAATGTCATTTATAATTCATAATTATGTGTTTTCCTTTTTATCTGATATCATCCTTTCTCAGTCATATGTGTATATGTGTGTATATATTATATGCATATATACAGGCATATACACTGCAAATATATATTATGTGTATATAGAATATGTGACAGAAAGCTAGTTGTACTGGTTACCAAGATTTTATTAATGTCCATGGGTGGGTGTGTGCATGTGCACACACGCATGTGTATGTATGAGTGCCGTTTGGGGAAGTATTAAGCAAGAACATAGCTTTTGATTTAATCTGCATGGTGAAAGGCTTTTGTAGGAAAATTTTTCATGTAAAATCACATCTAGCAACTTAGTCTGGTGCTAGGTATCATGATTAACAAAAATAAGATTTGGGGCTAGCTATTTAAATCCTGTATTCATATACCCATACATACACACATACATACATAATACACATGTTTACTAATTTAAGGAAGAAAGAAGTAAAATGAGTCTGAACTAGTTTCACCATCTGCAAGTCACTAGTGAGGAACAGAATGTTTTCATCAGTCATTATGGGTCAGATCTCAATGATTAAAAACCCCAGAGTTTCTCAAGGGTATAATTTCCTGGTTCTCCACCTGCACACTTCCCAGTAGACCTCATCACCCTTGACTCTAACCAAATTCTGGAAAAGCAAGTTAATTCTAATTGAGAGGTAGAGTTAAGCAATACTTGCAAAAGGAAATTAGTTATGTTGATAACCAGATAATTTAGCACAAGATTTTGACAAAAATATCAGCAGAGAAGGTTTTTTTTATTTTGTCTTATATCGTCTATTATTAACTGACTGAAAAAAAAAGTTACAGTAAAAAAATAGAAATATTTTCTTGGGGTTTTACATCAAACATCATCAATAGACCAATAGCCACATTTCAGTGGCCTGACAAGCTCAATCTGACTTTTGAATACTTTGGAGTCAATAAACCCCCAAATGATTTGGACCAATCACACATCCCTAGTTATTTAAACCCTTGAGCATTTCAAAGGAAATTTAATCTATATGGTCTGATTCATTTACACTTTACTTATCAAAATGTTATTTGCAAGAGTTATCTGATGTTACAAAAGACTCCTTAAAAAATGCTTGAATCTGTACTTTTCAGGAGGAATGCCATTTCAAGATTAAGCTACTCCCCTACACCTCTAAATGTTTACAATTAGTTCAAAACTCAGGATATTTCTAGTTTCTGAGGGTACTGAATTTTCATCAAAGCATTCTATCTTTCTCAATCACGGCCAGATCACAGAGCTTTCTTTCTCGGTGCTTGTAATTCCAAGATGCCTCCATAATTACAAACAGCGCACTGTAGTTGTTCTGAGACAAAACAGCCCTCTCTGATTAAGGAACTTCTCAAACAATGGGTTGAAATAGTCTTCTTAGACTATTTCCTCTTCAATAAATAGTGCTAACATCAGAAATAAGTGGAATAAAATGTGGTCATGCTGGAAATTTTCAAAACAAATATGGAAAAAGAACTAAAACTTTTACTGGAAACCAATCTGGAAATAAACACCAGCAATTGATTCTATTCAAGATCTACTGTAGGGCTTTATTTTGTTTCTATTGTTTAATTAGAATTTAGTATTATTGTCTACTTTATCACATTTATAACATGAGGTGATAAATATAAATCTGCCATTTCCATGAAAAACCTAATTTACAACAGGATCTGATTACAAAATAAGATTTTATTTTATGATCATTTGGGAGGGACAATTTTTACATGGTTTGAGGTTATATAGCATTGTGGAATAAATGAATCATTGGAGGAACCATACATGACATGAAAAGAATGGAACTCAGAAGAGAAATATTTTGGAGTTTTTGTTGTAATTCAAATTTTACCTAATTGAGATTCAGGATTAGTCTATGTCCTGATACACCTAAGTAATATTAATGTGTGAGAACTTACATAAAATTTCACAGTTAACAATCTTCGTGCCAGAAAAAGAACAGTGGAGACAGTAAGACAACAAAATCGTACCACACTACTTGGGTTTGAATCTTAGTTTTGCAGCAGAACTGGTGGATGACTTTGCATAAGCCATTTAAACTTTCCATGCATCTGGTTCCATATCTGTGGAAAAATAAAGATAATAATATTTATGTCTCAGGATTGTTGTGAGGACTACTTGAGTCCTTGAAGAACTAGAACTTCAGCAACATAAATGCTAGCTCTTCTGATATTTTTCAAAAAAATCAAAATCAAAAAAATCAGTTTGACATTTGAGAATTGTTATTTTCCCTCATGCCTTCTTTCCTGTCCGCCACAGCACCACCACCACACGCCACACTGTGTGCATATCCCAAAATAATATAGTAATATGGAATGGCTTTTTTAATTTTAAAAAAATGTACTATTTGCTTATGTCATTAATAGGGTCTTATCATCTAAACTGAATATAAAATATAACAAAGCCAGTTTCATGGCATCATCTCTCTAAGTCTTGTTAAGTTGACTGTGGAATGTCGAATTCTATCACTGGCCACAGATCTTCATTTTAAGCCAATTTTTTCCCCATTGAGGTGTTCAGCAGTTACTTCTAGGATTGTGTAATCAAATCGCATCTTCATCTTTTTTTCAGCTGCAACCCTACCATACAGTCATCTGAGTTCTCTTCATGTTGATGTGACTTTTTGTCTTTTGGCTTTACTAATTTCTTCCCTTTGTTTCCTCAAAAATATCTTTGTATTTCTCTTCCGCCTCTGTGCTCTAGGCCTTCTCTTTACCTGAATTAAATAAGTATCCTCTTCATCTCTCCCTGCCATCTAATTCTCTTTTAAATCAGTCTGCCCACCACAAGGAGACTCAACTCCTTCTAACACTGTCTTCCTTATGCTACCACAATTCTTTCTTGTCTCCAACATTAGGCCCAAAGTCTTTTGACTGATTTTCACTCAGCATTTCCTGACTCAAGTGGACTCAGTCTGTTTCTGCCTTTTGCACTGAGGCAGGTTTCTTCTGACAGTGGAATTCATCCTGACCATTCCTATCATGATTTCTGTTTGTTCGAACTTCTCCTATCCTGAACCCTTCTCCTTTTCTTATACACATTTGTATCTTATACATCTGGTTAAGGTCATTATATCAAGTTTTACTCTTTCCAGAGCCTGTTGGTGTCTATTCTGACAGCACCAATCACTCCCTTATAGGAGATACTGTGGCACGTAGCATCAGTAGCTAAGAATTTAACATTTCACTTTGTGTTATTACTTCACCCACAAATCCCAAACTGATTACATACTTCCAGATGTCTGACACAATCCATGCATTGTCCATCAAAGTTCTGGCAGGTAATAGACAAGCAAAAAACATTTATTATAGAATGAATTCATTAGTAATTAAAATGGTACAGAAATTTAGAAATAACTTTATAAATACTAGCTCTTAAATTTCACCTCTGTGAACTTAAAATCAGTAAACTACCCTCCATACGTCTTTCACTCAGTCTTACTGAGTCCCTCTTATCTACCCAAAACTATCTTTCTTTGTTCCAGTTTAATTTCTCTACCACCAACTCAAGCTTTCAGAATCAGTGGTTCTGTGTTTGTTCTCCTACGTGAGCTCCATGGATTCCTCCCCTTTCTTCTATTTGATTATCATAGTAGAGATTTATAAAAATAATACAAGTTACAGTTGTGAGAATTAAACACCAAATTTGTCTAAGTGGTTATTCTGACATCAAGAAGAGTCAAAAGGTCATCAAAAGGAAAAATCAATTAGAATGGCTGATTTCAAGGAAAAAACTAATGTTTTGTTGTCCCACTATTCAAAATTCTCTATAGTTTTATAGCTTTATATGAGTGTGAGAAAATTATCGCATCATTACTTTAGTTGTTATACATATATTTGATTTAGAGATATAAAAAAGAATAATCAAAATACTTTTTTACAACTCATCTACTCTTTCAGCCTGAACAAAAGTCTTTTATGCAGTCTGGTCTCCCCACTGCCCTTGAGCTTAAGCCTACTATTCCCCCACCTGGAACTGCCTTTTCACTAAGGAATATTTATCCCAGTTTAGATTTACATTTCTATTCTATCTTCCTCTGCCTCTTCTTAACTATTGATCTTCTCTCTTTAATTTCTAGAAACTTATTATATTAAATGAATGTTTCAAACATATGCCTATTTTATCTGTACCTAGAATATAAGCATGTAGTATTTAGGGACCGTATATTAACTCTTTTTTAAAATTATCATTATTATCAATTCACTCCCTGGTATGGGCACAATATGTACTGATGCTGAAAAACTCCTTTTGAATAATAAACCAATGAATAATTTTGCCTGTTTTTAATAACCACCATAAAGGCAGTTTAATATTATATGAGATTTATTAAAGACTTATACTCCAAAAGTTGATCGTTAGTCCTAGTATATGACAGCATTCTATGACAGTCGTATAGGAGGATGACAACATAGTTAATAATAATAATGCTCATAAACAAGAAGAAGAAGAGGAACTAACAGTTAATAAAAGCTTAGTGGGTTCCCGGCACTCTTCTTTAACCCTTTTATGAATTAAGTTATAAAAATCCTCATAAGATAGGCATGGCTATGGTCTCAGTTTTACAGATAAGAAAACTAAAGCTAAGAGAATTTAAATAATTTGCTACAGATCCTACAAAATTAGAGACCAACAGCAGAGTCACAATAAACACTAAACATCTCCTATGGACCAGGAATTCTGTTAAGTGACTTGCTTTATTTTTCTATGTCACACTCACTAGAGAGTACTATCAGTTTTCTTTATAGGAGAATTGATAGTTTCTATGATTTGCAAATACTCTTCTGATTAGTATACTTTCAATACAATATCCAATATTCTTTATCTGTTTTGTTTGGGACTCAAGTCATATTTATGTTTATTCATATATTTAGCTATATAAAAGCAGTTGAAATTAAAACCTTCTAATGGTGGCAGGGCAGGATAAGCCAATAGGCAAATTAAGCCCATGCTCAGGCCCACCAGAAAAACAAGGGTTTCTGAGAACATTTTTAAGTTTATTACTTCAGAAGAGCTATGGAGTGGGTATAATGGAAAATTTATACAGAACATTCTTATAATTAGTCTATGTTTTAATTTCAGCTGCCTCCATTTTATATCCTAAGCTATATCCATACTTTCTGCTTTGTGACTTTTCAGATTCTCTTACTGAAGGGGCAGGATATATTCTCCTACTTCTTAGCTTCAGGTTGGGCTTCAAGATTTGCTTTGAGCAATCTAGTAAGACAGAGTTGAAGGTATGCCAGCTCTGCGACTAGACCATAAGAGTTTTTGCGTGCTTCATCTCTCTTTCTGAGACCCCGGCCATCTTAAAAGAATATGCCTGGGCTAACTTGACGGCTCCTGAAGTAGCATGAGACACAGACAGAGTCTAGTCAAACAGTTCATAGCAAGACCAGCCTAGATCATCTGAGCTCCAGCTGACCCACAGAGCAAGGCCAGCTGAGATTAGCAGAACCACCCCGCTGTTCCAGGCTTAGATCAGCTGACTGCCAACTGTCTGGATAAACACCTCAATAAATGTTGAATACTGTAGAGAGCTGAGATTTTGTGATATTTGCTGCACAGCATGATTATGGTCAATAATATTGTTTTGTTGGAAATTACAAATGGGGTATGGATGTAACACCATACCTTTTCATTGGTTAGAGCTACGTGAAATTGCAATCTGATGTTTTAGGATGGTAAATCAGATTGGTCTCCAATGTAAAATTGGAAGGTTTTTAAAAATCTGTTTGCTTGTGCGTATGTTTTATTTTGTTTATGTTTGTTTTATTTGAGGAGGAAAAGATAAACATTATTTCTGATACTTCACCAACAAAATTAGACAAGAGTGCATTGAGATAAGGATGAGCATATGTGAGAGGCATGCTTTTGAGTCATCTGTTTTTCTATATAGCCTTTAGCTTGGATATGTTCCTGCAAAGGCCTCCTGTCTTCTCAAATCTAAGTTACTTGTCCTCTTATCTCTTTTTTTAAGGTTTACTTATTTATTTGTGAGACAGAAAGGGAGGTAATGGGTTAGGGGCACAGGGAGAAGGAGAAAGAGAATCTCAAGCAGATTCCCTGCTGAAATAGAGCCCACAGCGGAGGGGGACTCATATCATGACCCTGAGATCATGACCTGAGCCAAAATCAAGAGTCAGTTGCTGAACCAACTGAGCCACCCATGTGCCCTTAAGTTAATTGTCCTCTTAAGTATTTTCAGAGTATTCTTTTTTCCCCAATGTAGGCTTAGATTTTCATTTGCCTTTTCTGGTCTAAACTACTGTGTCCATGAGGAAAAGGAACACATTTTCATTGTTTACTGTTGCATCTCCAACACTACGTATAGTTCTGGTCACATAGAAAGCTATCAATAAACACTTTTTAATATGAAGTAACATTGATCTTTATTTTAAAAATACCTACTCTCCTTCATTTGGCTTTTGCTAATAAATACTAATTTTAGATATTTTAATTTCAGGTCAATAGAAAAATTGCTTCTTTTCTTCTATAGTGGTCATCTTATTATTATAAGAGTAAATAGACTGAAGACAACAAAGTTCCAGAATCTAGACATTTAGACAATGTCTAAATCTATACTTTCAGATTCTTCCCCAGACAAAACCATGTTTAATCATTTCTATTGTTTTCTTCTTTGCTGGTTATTTAATTCAATATGTTTGCATATACTTTAATTTCCAAAAATATCAATTTAAATATCAATAGTTTCACCTTCATAGAAAAATGAATTTTAATTACTTTAACCACTACATCCCTTCTCCTAAGAAATGTATAAAGATAATTTTTTTTATTTTTAAAATTTTTAAATAGTATAGTCAAACCTCTATTTCTTGATTTATCACTTCAGATAATATTTATTGACTCTCTAGTGTGTAAGATGTAAATGTTAGGTTGCAGCAGGTCTAGAAAGTAAAAGTGTCATTGTTATTAAAGCAGAAAATGAGACTCTGAGATAAAGGTCCTCAGAAGAAAGCGGATTTCAAAAGCAAATAGTATAATTAAGGAGCTCTGTGTCCACACTGATAAGGTACACCTAAATGCTGCTTATTATAAACAGGATAAGAGAAAAAACAATTACAAATACCTGGGGTGGCAGGGGGAGTACTCATAATAACATCACGGGCCAAATGTAAACTGAACTAAGATCTCAAATGACTTAGCAATCAATTAATTACATTTCCTATTCAATGGGCCTAAGCAAACTGAGTTCTGACATAAATTACATTTTATACTATTATATTTTGAACTCTATTTTTTAATTATTAGAACCACAGATTTTTTTAAGTTTTTATTTAAATTCCAGTTAGTTAACACAGTGTGGTTTTAGTTTCAGGTGTACAATGTAATGATTCAATGCTTCCCCACATCACAAGTGTACTCTTTAACCTCCATTGCCAATCTCACCCATCCCCCTACCTATATCCCTTCTGATAACCATCAATTTGTTCTCTATAGTTAAGAGTCTGTTTCTTGCAGAACCAAAGATTTTTGAGATAAGAAAAGTGATTCTAGTTACAATAAGAGATATAATTACAATAAAAGATAATGCTATGACAGTAAGAGAAGGAGACAACAAGGAATACGGAAAGGTAGAAGAGGGTCAATGATAAAAATATTTATTTTTAGAAAAAAGAAGTTCTAGAAGAGTCATTAAGTTAAAATAAAATTAATACAATAACTATGTTTAATACTTCTGAGTTAACAAAGTTTCCTCAAAAATTATTTAATTATTAACAGATCTACCTTCCATAGTTCTAAATTACTTCCATTTGTGAAAATTAGTGATTTTTGCCTAACCAGAAGAACTTTCATAGTTTTATGCCGTGTCAAGCAAGTGAATTTTCTTCAGAGAAATTGGATTCCTTTTGTTCCATTAGGAATTCCAAATTAGAGAAACCTTACATGTCCTTTCACAATACCAATACTACTAGTATTATTCATATATATGTATGCATAAATATATGTACAATATTACTATGTAGCCTCAAGTCAATGAAATAGAGCACAGAACAAATAACTACAATTTGAAACAAACTAAGGTATTATTTCCGCTCAGCCATTATTTTAAAAATAAATTAGGAAAGATCTTATCTCCTACTTTATAAAATATTTAAAATATGCAATGACTGATATTTGGTAACTCATACTACAAGTGAAATGGATGTAAATAATCAAGGATTTCATAAAACCATCACTGTACACTGATGTTCACATTTGACCTGAGTATCATGAGACTGGCTGGCTGGGACCACCCAACTACATATTTTGCACATATGATTTGTAAGACAGGGACAGGTGCTTGTGGACCTGATACAGTTTCAGTGTATTCAAAACTTTGTAAAACCTTTTTTATAAAAACTTACATTTTCTTAATGACACTATTTTCAAGAGCATAAATTCCTTTATGAGGATTAATGTTTGGAAATTAATACACATCATGAGTCATTCCGTAAAAACTAGTTCTAAATTTGGATTTTTAACAGTATGGTATACTGTAAAATCTAATAGCTGATGTGAGAGGTTTCTGTACTTTATAATTTCTAGACTTCAGTAATCTCATCTCCAAAACAAACCATTGATTAGATAGTCTCTAAGATCTTTTGAAAAACTCAAACACCACATTGCTTTTAAAGAATGGGAAGGCAGATCGAGGGTGTCATCTGGTCTTATTTCTCTTTGAAAGTCCAAGAAAGATAATTCCTTCTTTAATATTTTATTTATTCTCTCTATCCTTAAAGGAATTAAAAAGTAACCTTTGTCTCAAAAAAGTCTAAACATCTTAATATTAAGTGAATTTCAAACATTGTTTCAAATGATAAATTATATGATTTGGACCAATAGCAGTTAAAAACTATAACTCAAGGAAATTATACCATAAGATACATATTTTATATATTCTACTTTGCTTTATAGCAGTCATTCATAAATACATGGTTTCTCTTTGGTTTTTTGGCACTGTTGTCTTTAATATTGGCTTGATCATATTTATGAGTATTTATCATCATTCCTTAGGCAAGTACCTTACAAGTAATGCAAATTCAAATAGAGAATTGATAAAAATTAGATAACCTTTTATAAAAAACATCCCTTGTTGTAGTTTGAAGGACTTAACCTCAAAAGATTAAATGATTTTTACTCACACAGCATGTAACTAGAATTATTTTCTTCTGATTCCAACTTTTGCACATGTAATATTAGAAGCCACACTGAATTTCCATGATCCCAAAAAAAACTGTTTTCAGGAATTCTTCGATGATCTTTTCCTTTTTATGCTGGAAAACAAGAGACATATGTCTGGGGGAAAAAAAAAAAAAAGCCCAAATAAAAGAACCCCAATGCAAGTGAAATTTTTGTAGATTTTTTTTTCATTCATGAATATTTTATTTTATAGAAATCGGTTGCTACAACAAGGATAGATTTGAAACAAGAAGAAAGTCTGTTGGATAGTTTTATAATAGTTTTGTTGGGAGATGTAGCTTATACAGCATAAAATTCACTTTTTAAAAATATACAATGCAGTGGTTTGATAGGATTTTAACAGTTCATTGTAAACTGCAATATTGCACCCAGATTTTAAAATGCTGCAAATACAAACAAAAACAAAAAGGAAACTAGAACTCTGGATGATGAATATGGGCAGTAGGGAGATTCTTAGCCATTGATAAAAGTTGTAGAGGAAATGGGCTGTTTGAGATAAAGGGGTTAAATATCTCAAAGCCACAAAGAAAATAAAAAGATGCTCATGACATAATAGCAGAGACAAATAACTCTACATTTTAAAAAGTCCCAGTTTTGCAAATTTATTTTTAAAAACCTGAAGTGTATGTTTTTATTAATGAGATCTATCTCTAAGCTCTAAAAATATAAATGGTTTTAGATTTTTCTTTCTTCTTTTCTATAATTTCTATTATAGTGTTTTTGATAGTGTTTTTCTATTACCTAGTGTTTTTTAGTAATGAGGGGAAAACACTTAAAATGTGCACAGATATTATCACTCTTTCATAAAAACAAAACAAAACAAAGCAAAAAATAGTTGCTTGGGTTTTTTTCCCCCTCTACTTCTCAGGGCTGCATTTTACAAAAAATTAGTTAGGTGGTACATGAAAATTTTGTTTTGCTCAGAAAGGTAACACGGCTACTGTTGCCTTTAGAAAGAAATTCAAAAGACACACCCTTCACAATCTAACGCCATTTTGTTTGCAAATTTATCTCCCAACTGTTCTTGCAGTGATTCTGCTCTAGGTTCTAATAAATTTCGTGATCATCCTCTGAACAAACCAAATACATTCTTTAATGTAAATTCTTTTTTTCAGAAGCCTTCCCAACTACTGTCTCCAAACCATTTATTCAGGTTCTAGCCTCACTTTTGTCTCAAGATCAAATTTCATCTCTTGCCTCCCTCTCTGAGTACCTCCATTTAACAGTCTGTCTTTTCTGAAACTCTGTAGGACCTGTTTCTGTAACTCTTATTTTGGCACTCAACTGTGTATAACTCTCCCCTGTTGCAGTTCCATGTTTAGTGTGTATTTTATTTCTTCACTAGACTATAAGCAATTACAAGGTTTGAATTCATTACTAAAAGGTGTGTGTTAATTGTAGAAATGCCTAATAAGGATTTGTTGATTTTGCTAATGAACACATAAAAGAAAGAATGAGTTAATAACTTTTAGAAGTATCATAACTGATACTTGGGGAGAAAAGAAACAGTCATATTAAGAAAGGAAAGAACCACGTGGCCAGAAGACTTGCTTCAGGAGATGAGTAGAGCGTTGGACAATCACATGTTTCCAGCTAACTAACAAACAAAACAAACCAACAAAGCACATATTTGACAGTAAGAACTACATGTAAAACAAACAAACAAACAAAAAAAAAAACACATCCGCCAGCGAGAGTCTAAGGACTGAATACCAAATTATGTTTTCCCCCCCTTGTAATAGGGAGGAGTTGGGAGAAGCCCAAGAAGGGGACAGGGACAGCAAGTAGTATTAACCAGAATTGAAGCAGAGCTTAGCTCCAGGCTGTCCTTCAAGCAAAAGCAGATAATCAACTAGTAAAGATCAACTGAACCATGGATAAAGGTGCCACAAGAAGGCTGTGACAGTGAAGGAGGCTGGATAACTATGGTCAGATTCCTATCACTGGCGGATGTGGGGCCAGAGCCCAAGACTCTACTATGGAGAACTTGTGTATGATACAGAAATCCAGTTATGGGGACCATGGCAGCAAATTCAAATGCCTGAGGAAGAAATCCAATATTCTCCCAAACCAGAGACTAAGTTTATTTGAAAGGTTAGGTTGAAGATCAGCCTGTAGTTGGGGAACAAGCAGAGCTGGTTGGCATGACAGGAGTAGGCAAATATGAAACCTATCAGAGGAAGTTTCCATCTGCCAAATTTTAAATGCACAAATTCATCTTGTTTCTCTATTCTGTGGTGAATGTTTTTGGTTTTTTTTCTTCTCTTTCTCTTTTGCCTCACCCCTGATATCTGTATCTTGAGTAGAATGATGCCAGTGACAGAAACAATAGGAATGGATTCATTCTGAGAGAGGTATAATGAAAGATTTTTCTGTAGTCTTTCCTAGGTCCTGGGACTTTTCCAGGTACCTGTTCTTCCTAAGGTAGACTATTTGTTCTTACTGATTCTGTAAGCTATTCATATTCATTTTGTGTGTGTGAGCTGAGAGTATCTAACTTTATTTTATTATTATTTTCTTAATTTTATTGTTTTTATTAGACCATGATTGACACACAATGTTATACTAGTGTCGGGTATACTGGATAGTGGCTCTATATGTTATGCTATGATCACAAGTGTAGCTACCATTGCCACATGATGCTATTATAATATCATTGACTCTGTCTCTATGCTTTACCTTTTATGCTCATGACTTATTTATTCCATAATGGGGAGCCTGTGTCTCCCTCTGCCTGTGACCCATTTTCCCCATCCATCCCCCTCACCTCCCTCCAGCAAACATCAGTTCGTTCTCTGTATTAAGAAGTCTGTTTCAGCTTTTTGTTTGTTCAGTTGTTATCTTTTGTTTTGGTTTAGATTCTACCTATGAGTGAAATTATACGGTATTTGTCTTTCTCAGTCTGACTTATTTCACTTAGCATAATAGTCTCTAGGTCCATCCATGTTGTCGCAAGTGATAAAATTTCACCCTTTTTATGGCTACATAATATTCTTGTGTGTGTGTATGTTTGTGTGTGTGTGTGTGTGTAATATATTATTTACCCATTTATCTATTCATATCCTTAAAGCTTTTCTTTTTGTGAAGGTAACTAGAATTGGAAGGTTTGAGCCAGTATCATAACTCTTGTGTAGTTTTAACACACAATGTCAAATAGTGCCCATTATTTGAGCATTAGTATTAGTGGTTAGAGTTGTGTGCACCAAAGCATGTATGACTATAAAATTCCACTAATTTTGCCAAATACAATGTGTAATATTGTATATAAGAAAATCAGCACCATGAGAGATTATGGAATTTGAAAAACAATCTGAGGGATTTGAAGTGGCGGGGGTTGGGAGGTCAGGGTACCAGGTGGTGGGTATTGGAGGGGGCACGGATTGCATGGAGCACTGGGTGTGGTACAAAAATAATGAATACTGTTATGCTGAAGATAAATAAAAAAATAAATTAAAAAAAAAAGAAAATCAGCAAGCATCAACTTTATATACCAGTTATTCTTAAACAGTGCTAAATTTCTTTCATCATCTAAGCTTTTTTTATATCTGAAAAAAAAGTGCTTGCCACATAGTGAGACTTTGATAAATGTTTATTGAATGGGTGTGTTTCTTCCAGGAATACTTCACTTTTCCATTGAATCCAACCACGACTTATATTTCTGAGAATGTGAATCACACAGGTGGCTTTTACTTCAAAAGGCACTACCCACCCACTGAGAAGAGGATATTATAATCAAATAAAAATGTTAACCATTTTTAAAAAATTATTTTTAACAATATATATTCTGAAATGGAGACAGAGCCTGCCAGTTATAGAAAGAACTGGTCATGGAAATAAAATGTGCGGCATAGGGAATATAGTGAAGGTTAACCCTTTTTTCAAAAGGAAATTTATAAGTGCTGAAAATATTTTAAAAGCTGATCTTAAAAAGATTGGACTGCCAATTTGAAATTTCGAACCCAATGTGTGTGTGTGTGTGTGTGTGTGTGTGTACACACTTATACAGAAGTGGTATATATATGCAAGAAGTGTATACCCCAGTGTGGAAGTGTACATCACGGGTGTATATTATATGTGTGCTCACCTGGAAAATGCTAGAAAGTGTCAGTGATAGGGGTCTTACACATTGGGGTGCACACCTCCTGCCTACACACTCACTCTCCTGGCTTCCGTTCCTCCGTTTAAGAACAGGGAACTGTTAGTGGCAGCACTCTGGATGATATTAATTGCCATGCCCAGGGAAAAAGGCAATTTATCAGATAACTGGGTCCCAAGCCATACAGGGCCTTAGAGATTAAAATGATCACCTTGAATTGCACTCAGAAGCTAAAAGGCAATCAGCACAGATGGCAGAGCCCAGGTGTAACATGCTTCGTGTAGCCAATCTAGTTAAGCAAGCAGACCACAGCATTTTCAGGGTCTGAAGCTTCCGAGTGGTCTCTTAAGTGGTGTTCCACACAAAGCTTGGAGCTTGAATTGAATACAAATTTTTCACGTGTTTGAGGATTTCTCCTGGAAGAAATGATTTTTAAAGAGAAAACAAATGAAAAACCCTATGAAATAGGCTCCAGAGAATGTGCTAAAATCAAAGGGTACCGGTAAAATAAAACATGCTATTAAAATGGTGAGGAAGAGAGAGTTTTCAAAGGCTATGTCCGACACATCCGTAAGTTCTTTTCACATTCACACTCCCTTCCCAAACTGGAAAACCACTGGAGACATTAAGCGTGCTGGCTATGTCCACCCGGAGTTCATCCGCACTTTTTAATGTAGGAAATACTATTTACTATCACAATTGAAGTCAGAGCTAAACAAACTCATTTAATAATGGAAGAATGTGGAAAGGCTTCCACAGGGCACAGGGTCCTTCTAATATCCAGGGGTCAGTGTGAGAAGCACATTGGATAAACACAAGAGAATGGCTCGTGGTTTAAGTATCAGGTTCGACATTTTGAGACTCCTTTGGACATTTGGTTTGTATCCCCTCGTGGTTAGTGCAGTCTTTCAGTAGTAGATAAACTCAATTTGTGCAATGAACTGTGCTTTTCTTTTTATGATCTGCTGTTATCTGCCTCTCTGTTTTACTTTGGTGGTACAAGAAAGTCCCCTGTGTCTCTGTATCTATAAGGTGAGTAATAGTGGTGGGAGGAGATGCCAGGGTCCTTAACAATCTACCTTTCATTTGAAACTCATAAAAAAGAGAAAGTGTGCCAAAGGGTAGTTTTCTATTTCTAGAAAATAGAAGTAAGAACTTTTATTTCAAATATTCAAAACCATCACACACAAATGATCTTACTGAAATATGACACATTTCACAAGTACTGCTTAACTTGAAAGGCATGTAGATGTTAAGGAGAAACTCCTGATCATTTCTAGAAAATTCAAACTGCAATTTAATATATAATTAACAAAGGCAAAGGCAAGCAAGAGCAAAGTATCTACTATTAAAAGGAACTTCATATAGTCCTTAACTGATGAAAAGGGTCACCAAAAGTTGTGAAATGCAGAAGAGAGACAAAACAAACAGGCTAACACGGTAAATGCTAGAAGCTTGAGCATGTAGATCTTTGCCACGATAAGTGCTTAAAGTAGTTATTAACACTCCTGAAAGAAACTTAATGAAACATTAGGTATAGATTCACAAATGGGAGCCAAATTATCATCACACGTGATAATTTCCAATTTAGTTAGAAATGAGTCATTTTTTTGTTTTGTTTTTTTATTGTGTTATGTTAGTCACCATAAAATACTGAGTCATTTTTTGAATCACCTTTCTTAGTTAACACATTTACATCAATCTTCATTGTATTCAAATTTTACAAGTTGACTAATTGTTCTTAATAATTAAAATCTCAAAGTACAGTTTAAATCAAAATAGTCTCCTAATGCTTGTTCACTTTATATCATTGCACTATTAAATCGGTCTTTGATTTCTTACCGGCTTTAGAGCCAAGTGTACTCTTTCCTTAACTTATATTTATCTAGAAGATTTATGTATTTGTCCAGAAGACTTGAACCATTTTATGATGCTTTCTCAACAAATGCTTGAAGCTAAAAAGAAAAAAAAATTCACGTAGGCTTTGTCTCATTGACTAATAAAATCCAGCAGAAAAAAATGAAAATATTTTAGACTCTGACTTCTTCATTGATCTTTAGTAAGGAAAAAACTATGTACACTGCAAAACTACATTTGTAGTGGGATACATAGTTTTATAGTGTTTGTAGCTACTTAGTCATTTGATGAACTTCTTAAAACTTCCTGGTCATATTTTTGCCCTATTTCTTTCAAGAGTTGCAAGACGATCAAGTCCTTTCACCTCTTCCTTATCTTCCTGTATCTGAGATAACCAGGTTCTACAAAGAAAATCTAGAGTAGTGCTGTCCAATAGTACTTGCTGCAATGCCAAAAATGTTCTATAATTTCTGCCATTCAGAGTGGCATTCATAAGTCACATGTGACTATTGAGCACTTGAAATATGGTTAGTAGGACTGAGCATCTGAACTTTTATATTATCTAATTTCAATCCATTTAAATTTTTAAAAGTCTCATTAGATTCACAGCTTGCTTATGTAAATAACTTTTTATTAAAGCACACTTATTTCCATTTAATTACATACTATCCGTAGCTGCATTTTTACTGTGCATTTAGCTATGATAAACAGCAGAGTTAAATAATTTCCACAGAAATTGTATGACCCACAAAATAATAAATATTTATTACCTAATCCTTTACAGAAAAAGTTTTCAGATGTTGCTCTAGATAATTCCTTTCGGTTTTGGACTAAACAGAGAATTCTTAATACCTGATGGAGTTTTATGAGCTTTACAAAACAGCGGAGAACCTCTAGCACAATTTTAACTGACTTCAGAGTTTAATTACCCTTGCTGAGATTTCTTGATGTCTCGTAGATTCTACAGAAATATGTTCCAGGCCTATTTTGTCTCTCATAACCTGTAATGCACAACAACCTTGAGGTTTTCCATGGGGAAAGGGAAAGGCTTGGGAAATTAGAGAGCACTGACCTACTGAGAAAATAAAAGACATCTTTTATCCATCTGTGCCTCTCTACTGAGCGCTTCGGAGGCACTCCATAACTTATGGCTGAATGAATAAATAAATGAATGAATGAGTGAATAAATGATGTGCATGGATGAGTCAAAGAAGTGAATTTCACTACACTCCAAAATATTACTAGGTGTTGGGGCACCTGGATGGCTTCATAGGTTGAGCATCAACCTCTTGGTTTTGGCTCAGGTCATGATCTCACGGGTCCTGAGATGGAGCCCAGGGTTGGGCTCTGCACTCACAGGAGAGTCTGCTTGAAGTTTCTCTCCTTCTGCCCCTTCTCCACCTCCTCCCTCCTGTGTGGCGTCTCTAACACAAACAAATAAATCTTTAAAAACTATACTGATCAGTCTACACTTGCACTTTATTCCACTATTAAAATATTTCTAGTAGTCCTATTAACTACTTAGAGGAAAGAAATCATGAGAAGGCTTATGCGTAAACACTGCGTTGTCAAAACTAGATTTAAATTATTTTCGTCTTTAAAATAGTTTATAATCTGAAAATGTGAAACTCTCTTAAAAAAAAGCTTATATTGCTAACATTTATAATCAAATGTTCTACATGAAGATATTACTTTCCTGGTTAAACAAATTTGGGCAATAGGTGCCATAATGATGTCTTTAAAAAAAACCTTGTTCTTTGGTGAATATTGATTGATTTATCCTTCCCTGATTCACACACAACCATTTCATACAGTTTATTATCTTTCTTTCTTCCAGAAGTTAGTAAACATGATACCTGAAATATGGTTCTAAATCATACAGGATTTTTTTTTTAAAGTGATACCTACTTGAGGGAAAAAAAAAAAAGCGGCCTTGGCAGCTTTGGTAATAATCAGTTTGCCTCTTAAATACACAGAATCCAATCCCAACAATGGGATTCATTGGTAAAAAGTGCAAACCAAATGTTCTACTATCAGAATTTCTGGGTCAGTTAAGCTTTTAGTCATCATAATCTGATTACAAGAAAATATATTTCAGGTGGACTTTAATTCTTGCTTCCCTCCACAATATAACCACTTTGTGCTTTTGAGACCTGACTTACTCCCTCCAACATATTGGGAAAACTCCCCCTTTCTTCACTTGGTCTGGTTTTCTTTAAATAGTCTGAGACTTGGCTGTACCTTTTAGCCCTCCCACAATTTCGAGCAACACCTCTGTCAGGCACAAAGCTCTTTCACGACCCTGAAGTCATGTCTTCATGGGTCTTCCTTTCCAACTAGGTTCTAAGCTCCTAGTAAGCTCCTTGAAGGTAAAGATTTCATTCTAATGGGTACTTATCAAATATTAAATAGAATCTGTTCAACATATAGACAAAATTTTGTTAAAAACTACTGATGATGCAGATCAGTTTTGAGTAGGCAGGTCTCTAAATTTGTCTCCATGATAACTGGGATTCACATGAATGGTAATAGAGAGGTAGGCATTATATATTTCTGAAATTGAAATTCTTAATGAATTTTTCAAAAGAGGCCCTAAATCATGATCTAATGTTTTGAAGCACGCGTTTCCTGCCTCGCTGTACTTCTTGAAATCTATTAACTTAGAAAACATTGGATACTGAGTTTGTTAACTTAGTTTGTTAACTTGATAAGTTAGACTGTAAACTTACTTGATAATGTATTTTGAGTATATTTCAGTTTTACTCCCCATTTATGAATTCACACAAGATTTAAGTCTAATGCCTATTGCCTCTTCTAAAATTTCCTTTCTCTTTAATTTTGCCACTATTTTTTTATATTTATCTTCTTTAAAAGTTTCTTCCTTTTCAATTAACTCTGCCCTTAGACATGTTTTCTGATCAGTCTATCAATTTCCTTAAAAAGGCACACTCTATGTACAGTTTCTCAAATTCTGTCCCAATCACATTTCCAATCATTTGCAAGGCATCTCCACAAGGCTGTCCTGCCAATATCGAAATGCAACAAGACCTAAATCACACTTTTCATCTGCATATCCACTTCCCTCCCCAGACAGTTCCTCTGTTCCTAAATTCTATTTTCTGATTAATCATACAACTTAAGTTTGAGCTTTGAAATATTTATTGGCACTCTTTCCCTCTCTCATAATACCACACACATGACTAAACTTAGTGAGCATTTAATATGCATGAAGCAATGTGTTAATAGCTTTACATAATGGTTCTAAGTATCATTCACAACCCCATATAATAAGTATTCATACTGTAGTCATCTTACACATAAAATAACTGAGGCAGAGATAATATCCAGTATTTTGTACTTTCAACATTTACAGGTCATATCACTGACTATTCAGAAGTGGTGAAAGGGGACCCCACTTTTCTTATACTCACAAACTCCAGCTGGGCTGATAAGGGGGTGAATGGTAACATGGGAAGGAGTGACGCGATGATAAGCTACGGGGTGTTAACTTTTAATGGGAGAGAAGGTAGGAGCCTGGACAAGACTAAGTGTTCAGGGTGCTGACTGACTACTTTTCCCCTGTGCTTGCCTTGGTAAGAAGCTGAGAAAGCCAGGATGCTAGTCAGCTGTGGCTTAACTGCTTCCTTTAAGTGCTGAGGCCTTCCTGGCTCATCCTCAGGTAGAAAACACCAGAGACCTCTCTCAGGTCTCTCAGGCCGCCAGAGTTCCTCATCAGCACCAGAGGTGTGCTCTGGTGGCTTTTCCTTTATGTCAGTGGAGACAGGATGAGGGCTGCTCCCAGTTGCCCCAAGTTCTTCACTGCACGGGAACCACAGAATGTTCCCCGTTCCAATCACCCCCTCAATTCACTGCTCTTCATTCAGCTGACCAGAGTTCCACGCTTTTAGGTGGAAGGGCGACGCTTGATTTCACTTTCTTTCCCCTTGTCTATACATACACACATTGTGAGGGGAAAGGGACACAAGTGGCATGTCCAGCTGACAACATTTTCTTGAGATACAAGCAAAAGAAGAAAAACTATGACAGGGGCTCTTCCCAGAAAGCTCTGCAAAGCACACACATCACACTGATTTAACATCATCTTTCCAGTTGCGAATCATCAAACATGCCCAAGTGTGAATCTCTCTTAGGACATCATCTCATTACTTCCCATGTGTAAAACTCCTTTCCTTCCACATATACTGAGATAAATTCTATGTATTATTTGAAAATAATCTCAAAAATCACTTCTTGTGAATCTTACTCTACTTTTCATTAACAGCATTTGTGTAACTGTTGCATTACTCAATCTTTTCTGCCTTTATTTATGGTTTTTTGCATCCATGTCTAATCTCCCTAATAAATCACATGTGCCCTGAGGAAATGTCGTATAGTGCAAGGGTTCTAAGGAAAAACCACCAGTTAAATTCCATGAAATCACAGCTCTGAAGCAATGTACAACTATTACCTTTCTGAAAGAGAACAGTACAGTGCTATAGTTTGTGTTTGATTAAAATAGCACTTTGGATGTTCTTTGGAAGGATTTTTCCCATTCCAGAAAAACTGAGGCAATATTTTTTGCTGTGTCAGCCCTACTCTCTTTCCCATACACTATTCCTGACTCTGTTTCCCATTGCTTAACCCCCTTCCTCTCAAACCCGGGATTCACAGTGTACAATTTAAAGCTTATTTTTTAAAAAGTTATTTATTTATTTATTTATTTATCTGAAAGAGAGAGTCCAATAGAGAGAGCACGATCAGGGTGGTGGGGTAAAGGGAAAGGGAGAAACAGACTCCCCACTAGGCAGGGAGACTGATGCAGAGCTCTAACTGATCCCAGGACCCTGGGATCACAACCTGAGCCAAAAGCAGACACTTAACCCACTGAGCCACCCAGATGCCCTTACAATTTCAAGCTTAAAGATAAACTGCAATATAGTTTAGAGACACACTCTACAGAACCAGAAAGTGAAACTTATTAATCATTCCATCACCCAACCATGAAAATGAACCCTTTTACTTCAACCTGATCATTCAACCATCATGAATATAAAGTGTTACCTTATAAAAATAGTGAAGGACAAAACTCATCCCATACTTTCAGAGGTCTTATAGATTCCCCTTGGAAATATGTATTCAGTGTTTCAAATGTATCTTAGAGGAATTTAGAACTAGACCAGCCTTGCACAGTTTGGATAGGAAGAATATCAACTTCTATTGAATGTGCTATCAGGCAGCTATTCTATATAATATAGGAGGAGGTATCACAATCATCAAGTAACTTTGAAATTTGCCTCTTATTCAGTGTCATCTATAAGGAATAGCCAGTCTTGAGGATTAATTTTGAAAAATAATTCTATGAAAAAGTCATTGAAATTTTCTAACAGAAAAATTCTAGGCTGGTCAGAAAGTCTGGGCACATTGGCAGAATAAATAAACCATGGTCGTAACAGAAGAAAAATGGAAATTCATATTCAACTACCATTTAGATATTTGGAATTTGAGTTTAAAATTTATATTTTCATTATGCAGATTATATACAAGAATCAGAGTCAGACAAGCATGGTTTCAAACTCTGACTCATCCAATTCTATACCAGATAATATTAATTTGCTTAAATTCCCATGCTTTAAGTTCCTTCTATGTAAAATAAAGATAATGGGGGCACCTGGGTGGCTCAGTGGGTTAAAGCCTCTGCCCTCGGCTCAGGTCATGATCCCAGGGTCCTGGGATTGAGCCCCACATTGGGCTCTCTGCTCAGCAGGGAGCCTGCTTCCTCCTCTTTCTCTGCCTGCCTCTCTGCCTACTTTGATCTCTGTCTGTGAAACAAATAAATAAAATCTTTTAAAATTTTAAAAAAATAAAGATAATAGCCAATATTGGGATGGAATACAATGATACATGTAAAATGCTTAGTGCAATATTTAGAGCTAACCATTCTGTCATGATGGAGATAATAATCACCTTTTCCTTCTTTTCTAATTTGTTTAATATTGCAAATCATTATTTATAAATTCTCTTAGAATATTTGTAGTATACATTACATTTGAGGAGTAACTTGTAATCCTTTAAAATAAAATTTACCATACAATTTCAAAGGGTTTTTATTCTACTGCTTAGCAATATATTAAAGCCAGTTCAGATATATGGTCAGCTCTGTGATTGCTTAGTTAATACAGGTATTGTTATGATAGTATGATAATGTAATTTTATTGAAAGCTAAATAAAATAATATTAGCTTAAATAAGGTATCTTGTTAGAAAAGACAAGAGCCTGTATCTCTATGTATGGCACATTATAACACTGGCCTGTGTTCTCAAGAAGCAGCTTCTCTGAAGAGAATTATTTCAATAGAAAACATCTTGTGATCTGAATCCATTTAAAGTCTGGTTAGAAAGTTGAAACATAGAATAAACACACACAAAAAATTCAAAATTCAAGCTGGTTCACGGAATATATGGACAGGTAAACAAAGGAAAAATTTAGCTTTCTGTTAGGGATTAATTTTGTGTGAAATTTTGATAATTAATTGGAATGGGAGGATGGAGGAGAGAATTGAAATGAGTGAAAAGACCAAGTGGGAGATCTCATCAGGATTTATCCTAGAGAAGAAGGTCAACATTTTTGGATTATGGAGATTCTGTAGCCTGAGCTAAGAGCAAACATGTCCCTCCTTGTATATACTTTTCTTTTAGGAATTTGTGTTAAACAATGTTGATCAAATCAGAATTTAAGAATTTCAAAGAGAAAATGTTTCTGATACATCTTTTCCAGCTTTTTATGGTTGTATGCTTCTATTTCTACAAAGAAGTGATGACAACAGACCAAAAAGGTAAATGCATTAATTAGATATTCATAAATTTGGAGAAGTAGCCTAGTATGGCAAAAATACCATAAAGGACTTAAGTCTTTATGCAGAAATTTGTAAGTGAATTCAAGAGAGAGGGGGAGGGAAAGAAAGGAAAGAGAGGAGGAAGAGAAGAGAGAGAATAGCTGATAAATGACTAGGTGGGGAGTGTTTGCTATCATTCATAAATTAAATACCTAAATTTTATACAAGCATTTTAGTTGTAATCCTGAAAGAAATAAGTTTACATAAGACTGACTTAAAATCCAAAATCTATAAAGAACTTATCAAACTCCATACCCAAAGAACAAATAATCCAGTCAAGAAATGGGCAGAGGACATGAACAGACATTTCTGCAAAGAAGACATCCAGATGGCCAACAGACACATGAAAAAGTGCTCTACATCACCCAGCATCAGGGAAATACAAATCAAAACCACAATGAGATACCACCTCACACCAGTCAGATTGGCTAAAATTAACAAGTCAGGAAATGACAGATGTTGGTGAGGATCCAGAGAAAGAGGAACCCTCCTACATTGTTGGTGGGAATGCAAGCTGATACAGCCACTCTGAAAACAGTATGGAGGTTCCTCAAAAAGTTTAAAATAGAGAACCCAGCAATGGCACTACTGGGTATCTACCCTAACAATAAAAATGTAGTGATCTGACGGGGCACATGCACCCGAATGTTTACAGCAACAATGTCCACAATAGCCAAACTATGGAAAGAAACTAGATGTCCATCAACAGATGAATGGCTAAAGAAGATGTGGTATATATATACAATAAAATACTATGCAGCCCACAAAAGAAATGAAATCTTGCCATTTGCAACAATATGGATGGAAGTAGAGGGTATTATGCTGAGCAAAATAAGTCAATCAGAGAAAGACAATTATCATATGATCTCTCTGATATGAGGAATTTGAGAGGCGGGGTGGGGAGTTGTGGGGAGTAGGGAAGGAAAAACTGAAACAAGATGGGATCAGGAGGAAGACAAACCACAAGAGACTTTTAATCTCATGAAACAAACTGAGGTTTGCTGGGGGGGCGGGTGGCAGGGAAGGGATAGGATGGTTGGGTTATGGACATTAGTGAGGGTATGTGCTATGGTGAGTGCTGTGAAATGTGCAAGCCTGATGATTCACAGAACTGTACCCCTGGGGCAAATAATACATTATATGTTAATTTAAAAAAGAAGAAATTGTATTTCAAAAATAGGGCCTCGGGGTTCCCCAATAATTTATGTTTTGTATTATTTTATGGTAAATAAGTTTTGATTATTGTAAATAGTTTTATACTTTTATAACTTTAGAAAGGAAAAAATATTTTGGTTTAATTAAGTCTATTGATTTAAATCAGTGGAAAATGAATCTCTGAAAGCTTACTATCTGAAATCCTAAACTTTTAATCAATAAATTAGATACATTGCATATTTCAAATGTAAAAAAAAAGACTGATTTGAAAAACTGTTTGTTGCTTTGCAAATAGAGTAAATTATTTACATTAAAAATATATTGCTGTTGAATAAGAAATATCAGAGATTTCCATATAAAATGTTAAGAAAGGGACTATGTATTTGTTCGTTACATTCTAAGTATTGTTTCAAGAAATAAACAAACAAAAGTTCTTGGGACTAAGAATATTAAAAGGAAACATTTCCTTTTCCCTTTTCATTATGAGAAAAAAAAGGCTAAAATCATTTGTGTGAAAGTGGACAGATAATTCATCCAGTGAAAATCTGGGAATAAAGGCAACATGTATGTAAACTAACCAGATGTTTATGATTAGTTCCTAGTTAACATCACCCAGCTGGCTGAGGATGATTTTCAAGGAGGAGGAACATTGTAGAATGCCACATGTTTACATAAATCATGAGTACAGCAGTCATGATCCTGGGGCAAAAGAGCTACACATCCCATTTTGGGTAACCTCTTCAAATCACACCATATAACATAAGAACAGCCATTACTCCCCGACACAGTATCTGTTTCCAGTTTCCTCCAACATTTTGATGGGTGTCATTATGTGTCAGCCTGCATTCTGTTTTCTTACGTTTTAACATATCCTATGGATTTTGTACCAGGTGAAGTCCATTACAATCTTTTGCATTCATATCACTGGGCTGGGAAAACACATAACCTTTTTTTTTACATTAAATATTATCTTTGGAAATAAGTTGTTGACTTATTGATTAGATATATGTATCAATGTCTACATTTCGATTTCAATTGAAAAGCCAATCATAACTAAATGTGATTCAATTAGAGCTTTATTTTTATCCCATGCAAAAGATGAATATGTACATTTGTACACCAAATATATAAATATAAGAATATATACAAGAAAGAAAGAGATAAAGAAAGGAGAAAGAAAGAAGAAAAGGAAGAAGGGAGGGATAAAGGGATGAAAGGAGGGGAAGAAGGAGGGAGGAGGAAGAGAGGAGGAAAAAAGAAAATAAAGGATAAAATGTCCATTTTTTATGGAAAAATAATAAGCTCCATTCAAATTACGGTTTCACTAATGGTAATCATGGTAAGTTTTCTCTCCAATATTTTATCACAAGCATTTTACTATGTTGTTCAAAACTTAATGGCTATAAAACATTTCATTTCATGAACTAGATAAAAACTAAAAAGATCTGAATGATGTATGCACTTTAGTTATTGTTCATTAGTTGTGACAAATGTACCACACTAATGTAAAATATTATCACAAAGGAAAGCAGTGCAGGTTATACCAGAACTCTGTCTCCCTTTGTAGATTTTCAAAGACAAATTTCCAACAAAAACAGTTCTAAAATAAAAAAGTTTATAAAAAACTTACTAAGCAATACTTCAAAATCAATAGATGATAGATAAAAAAATAATAAATAACAATTTCTAAACAGTTCTTTTTTAAAAAATTTAATTCCAGTGTAGTTAACATACAGTATTATATTAGTTTCAGGAGTACAAAACAGTGATTCAACAATTCTATGTATTACTCGGTAATAATACATATTTCTCTCAACATTTATCTCAAGATAAGTATACTTCTCGGGCGCCTGGGTGGCTCAGTGGGTTAAGCCACTGCCTTCGGCTCAGGTCATGATCTCAGGGTCCTGGGATCAAGTCCCGCATCGGGCTCTCTGCTCAGCAGGGAGCCTGCTTCCTCCTCTCTCTCTCTGCCTGCCTCTCTGCCTACTTGTGATCTCTCTCTGTCAAATAAATAATAAATAAAATCTTTAAAAAAGAAAAAGATAAGTATACTTCACAATTCTTAAAATTAGACATTTAATATTTTTTTCTAAAGCATCATTATGAACATGAAATTTTTTATTATTTTTAATATTTTCCTATTTTTTGATGTTTAGTTATATGAAGGTATGAATATTAGGAATATATGCACAGACTTTTACAGGAAAGTTGTATTCATTTACATTCTAACTAACAGCATATAAAAATTTCCTTCATACTGAATTTTTTCACAGCCATTTATTGTGAAAATTTTCAAACATACAACAAAGTTAAAAGAATTTTCCACTGAACACCATATATCCACCACTTAGATTCTCCCATTTAATGTATGTATTATGGCCATTCCTATACCAATCTATCCATTTTATTTGAATGCATTTCAAATAAATTCAGATCACTGTTCATGTGCCAAAAAATACTTCAGAATACATATGCTTATTCAGAGTTTAATGTTGTTTAAAATATTTTCATATGAAATTTACAATGAAATGCACAAATCTTAATTATATGCACTTGACAAATGTATATACTTGGGCCACTAAATCTCCTCTCAAGATACAGATTTGTCATCAGTCTCAAAATTTTCCTTGTGCTTCTTGCCAGCCAATCCCCACTTTCATTTCAACCTCCACCCTGAGACAAATACTGTTATAATTTTTCCACCACAGATTTGTTTTGCTTGTTCTAGATATTAATATAAATAAATTCATACAATATGTATTCTTTTGTGTAAAACTTCTTTCACTCTGCATAATAATATTTTGGAGTTTGATCTATTCTGAGTTTGTTCCTTTTTATTGATGAATACTATTCTACTACAAGAATATACCACAGTGTGTTTATCTATTTTCCCACTGATGAACAAAGTAGGCTATTTCCAGTTTGGAAATAAATAAAACCACTATTTAGAACATTTATAAATAAAACCACTATTTATAACTATTTTGTGATAATAGATTTATAATTATTTTGTGAATATAGGGCTTAGTTCTCTGGGGGTAAAATTTATGGGTCATAAGATACATGTAAATTTAGCTTTATAACTGAGAGTCAGAGCTTTGTCCAATATGGTTGTATCATTTTACATTCACACCAACAGTGCGTATGACTTTTAGTTGTTCTGCATCCTCACAAATATTTCATACTATCAGATTTTGAAACATAGCCATTCTGGGTAGGCATGCAATGATACCTCGTCGTGGTACTAATTTGCATTTTCCTGATGCCTAACAATGTTGAACACATTTTCATGTCCTTTGTGACCATTGACATATCTATTTTGTAAACATCTATTCAGCTATTTTACCTTTGTTTAATTGGGTTATTTGGCATTTTTATTTTTTAATATTGAGAACTTGTTATGTCTTGGATACTGGTCTTTGGTCATATATATATATTTTTTTCTCTCCATCTAAATCTAGTCTATTCATTTTCTTAACAGTGACTTTTGATGAGCAAAAATTCTTAATTTTAGTGAAGTCCAAATTATCGACTTTTCTTTTATGTCTATTGCTTTCTGTGACCTAAGAAAACGTTGCCAATCAACAGGAGCAACAATATTCTCCTATATTTTCCTCCAAAAGTTTCACATTCTGAGTTTTACATTTAGATCTATAATCATTCATGAATTTATTTTTGTATATGTTACAAAGGAAATATGAAGGAGATTCTTTGTTTTCTATATAGTTATTCTTCTCCTTTTTTAATTTAATTTTGCTATTCTTTTTATATCCACTTAAGGTGAAACCATGGGCCATTTAGACATTCTTATTTACTAATAAACAAATGTGAGCTTTATGTTTTCCTTTTAGTACTATTTTTATTATTACTCATTTTATAATATCTTTTAAATTTTCCTTGTGATTTCTTTTTGGTCCTTGGATGATTTGGAAGTTTGTTGTTTAATTTTTAAATATTTAGTGTTTCTTGAAGAGTTTATTGATTTGTAATTTTATTCCATTTTGGTTAGGTACTATATGCTCTATGATTTTATTGTAAAAACTTAATGGAGATTTGTTTTATGGCCTAATGTATGCTCTGTCTTTTTTTTTTTTTTAATAAGGATTTTATTTATTTATTTGGCAGACAGAGATCACAAGTAGGCAGAGAGAGAGGAAGAAGCAGGGTCCCAGTTTAGCAGTAAGCCTGATGCCAGGCTCATTCCCAGGACCCTGAGATCATGACCTGAACCAAACACATGCTTAAACCACTGAGCCACCCAGGCACCCCAGGCCCTGTCTTGCTAAATATTTCATCACAATTGAAAAGAATATGTGTTCTAAGTATCGTGTTCTATAAATACAAATAGATCTAGGTGATTGAAAGTATTTTTCTGATCTTCCAGGTCTTTGTTGCATTAATTTCTAGTGTTCTCAATTTCTGAGAGAAAAGTGTCATAAAAATCTTCAACTTTGATTGTAGAATTTTCTATTTCTCCTATTATTTCTGTTGAATTTTGATTCACATATTTTAAGACTCTACTATTAGGTACATATATATTTGTAATTGTTGTATCTCCCTAATGAACTAACAGAATTACTATTATTATGAAATATCCTTACTTATCTCTGGCAATACTTTTATTTTGAAGTCTATTTTATCTTGTATTAATAAAGCCTCTCCAACCTTTGTTTTTTAAGATAGATTTATTTATTTATTTGTTTGTTTGTTTGTTTGTTTATTTATTTTATAGCAAGAACATGTGAGCAGGCAGAGAGGCAGAGAGAGAGAGGGAGAGAATCTCAAGCAGATTCCCTATTGTGAAGCCTGCCAAGAGGCTGAATCTCACTCACCATCTTGAGACTTGAGACTATGACCTAAGCTGAAATCAAGAGTTGGTCACTTAACTGACTGAGCTACCCAGGCATCACTCCAGCCTTCTTGTGTTACTATGTCTTTTTCTATTAAATTTATTTAGATATGTATTTGTGTTTTTGTATTTGAAGTTCATCTTTACAGACAGACAAGAGTTAGGGCTTAGTTTTTAATCCACATTAACAATCTTTGTATTTTTACTGGTTTATTTATTCCACTGACATTTAGAATAATTATTGATTGATAACTAAACTTAGGGTTACCATTGTTTGGGGTTCTCCTTTTTTTTTTTCTGTTTATTACCTCTGTTTTTTTGTTTCTTTGTTTCTCCTTTCAGGCTTTTTTTTTTTTTTTTTTTGAGTACTTCAATATAGTTTAGATTTTTATTCTGATTTATCTTTAGGCTTTTTAGCTACCTGTCTGCATTACTCTTGCTGTAGTCTTGTTATTATTGACCTGGAGATTTTAATATGCATTCTTAACTTTTCATGGTCTATTTAAAGTTGTACTTAACTGTTTATATAAAATGTAGAAAACTTATAATCATGTAAACCCACTTACCTCTCATTATTATTGTTATGTTTCTCATATATGTACATATACAGAGACTATAAATCCCATAAATCACTGTATTTATATATTTTTTCAAACATTCCCTTTGATTTAATAAAATTAAGAGGAAAAAATAGTATTTTATATGTACCTAGCTATTTACCATATCTGATACTCTTTTTGTTGTTGTTAACATATAATGTATTATTTATTTCAGGGGTATAGGTCTGTGATTCATCAGTCTCACAAAACTCACAGCATTCACCATTGTACATACCCAGCCCAATGCCACCATGCAACCTATCATTCCTACCACCACCCCTCTAGCAACCCTCAGTTTGTTCACTGAGATTGAGTCTTAAGGTTTGTCTCCCTCTCTGGTTTCATCTTGTTTCATTTTTCCCTACTTTTCCCTATGATCCTCTGTCTTGTTTCTCAAATTCTTCATATCAATGAGATCATATGATAATTGTCTTTCTCTGATTGACTGATTTCACTTAGCATAATACCTTCTAGTTCCATCCACACCACTACAAATGGCAAGAGTTAAGGTTTTTGATGGGTGCATAGTATTCCATTGTATGTATATGCCACATCTTCTTTAACCATTCATCTGTTGATGGATATCTAGGCTCTTTCCATAGTTTGGCTATTATGGACATAGCTGCTATAAACATTTGGGTGCATGTGCTCCTTCGGATCACTACCTTTGTATCTTTAGGGTAAATACTCAGTAGCGTAATTGCTGGGTCATAGGGTAGCTCTATTTTCAACTTTTTGAGGAACCATCATACCGTTTTCCAGAGAGGCTGCATCAGCTTGCATTCCCACCAACAGTATAGGAAGGTTCCCCTTTCTCCACATCCTCGCCATCATCTGTCCTTTCCTGACTGGTTAATTTTAGCCATTCTGACTGGTGTGAGGTGGTATCCCATTGTGGTTTTGATTTGTATTTCCCTGATGCCATCTGATACTTTTTATTTCCTCTTGAAGATCCATAATTTTATAGGAATTTCAAGGTTTTAGATTTTATTGTATTTATCTTCACATGCAAATTTTTTAAAAATCTCTAAATACTGATAATTTTGTTTTTTCTTTTCCAATATTTTTATTTCTAATATCTGTGTTATTGTTATTGAGATGAGTAGAATTTCAAGTAAAAATAGTATTTTCAGGCATATTTATTTAGTTTTTTTTTCTTGTTTCAGTTACCTATATGGTTACCTATATTACCTATATACCTATGGCTGTATAACAATCTACTCTAAGATGTATTAGCTTGAAATAACAAAATATAAATGTTCACAAATCGTGAATTCGACTGCGCAATTCTGCTTCATATGTAGTCTGCCTGGAATCTGGAGAGACACAATCTCAAAAGTTCCCTCATTCACATGGCTGACAGTTGCTTAAGAGATTAGCTATAACTATTGTCTGATGGTCTTAGTTCTTGATTTTTATCTCCTTCACATGACTTCTTGGTCTTTCTCATAACAAGATAGCTTGATACCAAGCAGCAACATTTCAAGAGGCAAAAAGAGAAAGCTGACATCCTCTTAAGTTCTGGATTCAGCAGTCCCATATCATCACTGGCTGTATGCAAAGGCAGTCACAAAAATAACTGACTTAATGTGAAGACTAACTTGTATGTCAGGAATTGGGAAGGTATTATTGAAAGCCATGATTAGAGACTAACACACCTTCTTAATCTTGTGCCACTAATCATGATGTTGATATAGAGTAACCTTTTATTCCCATTACTTTAAAGAAGTACTATATGAATTTTTTAGTGTGTTGTTAAAAGATCAATTTTGAGATCATACATGTTGGTAGATTTCATAGTATTAAAACAGCTTTGGATTGCTTAAGGGTGAGTTTTAACAAATGTTCAAGGGGCCATTAATTACCATTTTATGTAAGTTGTTACAACAAAATATAAACAGAAGAAATGTTACATAATATTTATAAAACCATAATGTTAATTTAGGATATCTTGTTTTATATGGTTGAAATGGCTTATTATTTAAAAAAAATATGAAAACCAAACACACAAAAAACAAGACAAAAGATTTGATGAATTTGATTAAAACCAATTAGGATTTCTGCTCCAGAAAGAAATGACAGTTTCAGAGGGGAGGGTGTGGGGAGTTGGGTAAGCCTTGTGGTGGGTATTATGGAGGGCATACATTGCATGGAGCACTGGGTGTGGCGCAAAAAAAAAATGAATTTTGGAACACTGAAAAAGAAAAGAAAAGAAAAGAAGAGAAATGACAAATAAAATTAATATACAAATAGCAAATCGAGGAAGAAAAGATTAGCAATATTTAAAACTAACAAGGATGTTACCTAGGATTCACAAACTAACAGGAATAATATAATGTCTCTATGGTAAAATGAAAAGGGAAGAAATAGTTAATTTCCAGAAAAAAATGAAAAGCCCAACAGCCCTGAAGGAAATGCAAGAGGAAATGTAGGTTGGTGCAATCACTGTAAAGTGCAATTTAGATACTAGAACTTCATCAAGTTAAGAATTCAAAAATACATAATCCAAATCCTGCTCCTGAGATAATATCTTAAAGAAATGTTCACAGAGGTTGGTAATGAAGTCATTTATAAAGGTGTTTCTCATAGCAAGATTGCTGTAGCAGGGAGATCTGTGCAAATTAGATCCCCATGAGTGGAGGCATGGATAAAATTTGGTGAATCACTGTGTTTGGCAGCAATTCGATGCAATGGATGAATTATATATTAAGCAATATCACAAGATCTATCATGCATATCATTTATGTCCTTTCAGGTATGTGAAACAAAATAATAGCATATTTATAAAAAATACTCTCCAAAAAAAAACCTCTCCATATGTAATAGAATGTTGCTGACAGAGCGTAAAGAATAAGGATAAAAGGGAATAAAAAACTAGGTAAAAGGAGAAAGAAAATTCACAAAAATGAAACACATACAATAGAGTGTAACTTCTTCCTTACTTTCCTTTTTTCATTCTATGGATTAAAAAAAAAGATTAAGATATGGCTAGAAATTTATATGCATTAATTTCCAAAAAAAGAAGAAAAAAGTAAAATTTAGGACATATGTTTGACACATTAATATCTGCTTATTGTATAAATAGTATCAATTATTTAAGTCTTGCTCTTTTGTAATGATTTTATTTCAATTAGATGATATAACTGATGGCCACTTAAGAAAAAGTAGCCACAAAGAACACACTTGATAGAGATACTAAAATATTTTATTTTACCAGGACCAAAATGTGGAGTTGTGTTATTATATTGTTTATTTCATAAGGCAAAATGCAGATAGCTAGCAAACTAAAGTGAATTCAGCTGTAGTTAGATTTAATCATTATCCCATTATCCTCTTTATTGCAAAGTACATTGGGGAAAGATTTAGAGATGTTATTTTCCAAATATGCTCTTCTTTTTCTAATCAAGGATGTTAAATCTCTAAAAGAAAAGATTATATAAAATGTTCTTAAATTAATTGGAAAGAATATTGTATGAAAGAGCAAAAGAGACTAAGTGCTAGTATATTATTTCTTATCTATCTGAATCTTAATCATTTTGAATTTTTCTTGCTTTAACATAATTTACTGGAAGTTTACACTTAAAACATTGTTGAGTAGAGCATCTCCAATGAAAATATGCAAATTTCAGAGATATTTGCATAGCTTAGCATTTCTTGTCTTTCAGTAGTATAAGAATACAGGTTATGAAATTAGTAGTCTGTTGTAATTGTGATTCTGAAATACATAGTCTAATTGAATCATTAACAATGTATGTTTCCTTTATGTAAGAATACTCATTTCCCAAAACTTACAACAAAAGAGGAATTACCAAGCATATTCATATTCTGAGAATAAACTTCCTTGTATTTCTCAGGTCTTAAAGAGAGGACAAATTACCACAAAATTTAATCTTAAGGAAAAATATTTTGGGGGTACCTGAGTGGCTCAGTTGGTTAAACATCTGCCTTTGGCTCAGGTCCTGATCCCCTGATCTAGCCCCTCGTTGGACTCCGAGCTCAGTGGGGAGTCTAGTTCTCCCTCTCCCACTGCACTTCCCCCTGCTCATGCTCTTTCTCATGCTCTCTCTCTCAAATAAATAAATAAAATCTTTTTTAAAAAGAAGAAAAAAGAAAAAATATTTTAAGTCACAAAATATTCAATTTTATCCTTTCCAAAGTATCATTATCTATCGTTAGATTTCTAATCTTTCATAGTTGCTGTAGGATCTCCATGGTGCATGTTAGGTATTCGTCTTGGCTATTGACAAATAGAGTATATTTATAAAATTATGTCAGTAAATACTTCCTTCTCATTTTTCAACTTGAAATATACAAGCCTTTTCCCAGAATATAAGCAACATGTATTTGGGGGGTGGGTGACGGTGGGCGGGGGATGATCTTCTGGAGGGAATTTTAAAATATGTATTCTTTTTTTCAGTGTTAGGGGTAGATATCTGTTCTGGGAGAGTATAACTTAAAGGTTTTGAAAGTAAGTGGTAAAATGTCATTGCATTATCTGCCTCATATAAGGAAAGGATTTGGTAATGGTGACAGCAGTAGATAGAAAAAACAAGTAGAATAACTGGTTTGGATTTTCTTTTTTTTTTTTGAGAAATAACCCTAAACGTCTGATGCAAATAAAGTGTCTGAATTCTCAGTGATGGCCTAAGAAAAATGATTCATTGATATATGGAGCTTCCCAAAAAGCAGGTCTTAAGCATAATCTCATGAATATACCAATATATATTTAATGGTTAAAAATACTCCCTTTGGAGAGATGTGTTGAGGGGAAGGGGCCCAAAACTTTTAAATATATGTGGTAATTTGGGGACCGTTGAGACAAAGAAAGGACAAAATGGCTTCTCAAGAATCATTGTAATGTGAATAATGTAACAAGGGTATGCAAAAAAGTATAATGTAAGAATAACATGAAAAAGAAAATGAGAGAGAACACCTAGTCACTGGCACAGAGAAGGGTCGTTAAATGCAAAGGAAGCCTAATTCTTAATTGGAGTCTTTCCACATATTTTCCCATGAAGGCTTGAAACCTAACATCCCTATATGGGACAACTAAGATCTGTAATGTCTCATTATGTTTCTTTTTAGCAGTTTCTAGCATTTGAGAGAAAGGAACTTGCAAAATCAGAGATGTGGTTCTCCCACTAAAAATAAGCTCTTGGAAAGTATCAGTAACCCATGAAACTAGTGCCAGTGCATTACTTTAGATTAATTTCTGCCAAGGCTCTCTGCCACTGCTCTTGGCTCACTTCCTTTCCTACTGCATCAGCCCCATTCTCATTCCACTGCATAACCTCAGATTCATCCTTCAAACCTAATTATATAGCATAATCCAAACCAGACCCCATGAATCAATAAAGGCCACTTGTCACTTTTTCTAAAGAAAGAACTGAAGGGCTAATTTTACATTAAGTAACTGGGTTTTTTTTTTTTCCCCTTTGAATTTCAGAAGGGAGAATTCTCTGCTGTGGAAGAGTAGTAAAATTAGAGACATGGCACGGACTCAAAATTGAAACTTTTTTTTTTAAAGATTTTATTTATTTATTTGACAGACAGAGATCACAAGTAGGCAGAGAGGCAGGCAGAGAGAGAGGAGGAAGTAGACTCCCTGCTGAGCAGAGAGCCTGATGTGGGGCTCTGGGATCGTGACCTGAGCCGAAGGCAGAGGCTTTAACCCACTGAGCCACCCAGCCGCCCCAAAATTGAAACTTTTTCTATCAAACTCTAATTTTCAAAATGCAGGTATATTTTCTACATTATGATAAATTAAAAAGGTATTGATCTAGTAAAAAAATTATGCTTTGACACTTTCAGAATTAGAATATAAATGGCCAAAACCGATTTAGCTTGCAAACAGTTTATTATATAATACAAAATATTAATCTCTTGAGTTATAAACTTATTCCTGATAATCATCCAAATAGCAAATAGATGAAAGATTTACTGGAAAAAGCCCTATCCTTCTATCAAAAAGTGGCAAGGTTGCTAGGTAGCAATTATAAGTACAATAAAAATACAGCCCTCACTTTGTATAGTTCCAACACACTTGGATTTCAGTTACCACAGTTTGGTTAAATAACACCAGTTCCTGTACAACAAAGTTCATATTTCAGTCACCGCAGTGTATTAACTGTGAGTAACTAAAATGTACTAACTTCACTGTTAGCTCTTCTGTTCACAAATCATTATGGAGTAAAGATACCCATTATGAGCATGTCACTTCTTTTGCTGTCTGCCACTGTGTATCTGTGAATCAGTTCATACTCAGACAGCAAAGAACAGGGCTATGTTGCCTCCTTGTCTCCTACTGACAAGCCTATGTGCCATTTTACTTAAAAAAAAAAAAAGTATAATTAAAAAAAAGAATGGTTAGTAAAGATGGAAACGCAATGGAAACACAACAAAGAAACAGAAAGATGAGAATCCTGGTGGTGAAACTTGAATTAAACACAAATGGAGTTACAGAAGAAATAACTGGCCATGTTGTTAGCAGTACTGCCATTGAGAAGACTTGGGATATGCAGCCAGAGGAACTTAGTGAGGGTAGATTTATTAACACAAAAGCAGTTGTGGGAATGTAAACTGGTGCAGCCATTGTAAGAAACAATATGGAATTTCCTTAAAAAATTAAACAGTATGGAATTTTGTTAAAAAATTAAAAATGGAATTACCATAAGATCCAGTAATTCCACCACTAGGTATTCACTCAAAGAATGTAACACCACTAATTTGAAAAGATAGATGCAGCCCTATGTTGATAGCAGCATTATTTATAATAGCCAGGATATGGAAGAAACCCAAGTGTCCATCGATACATGAATAAAGATGTGAGATACATACATATATCTGTGTGTGTATATGATGGAATATGACTCAGCCACCGAAAGGGAAATCTTGTCATTTGTAATAACATGGATGGGTCTAAAGGGTATAATGCTAAGTGAAATAAGTCACTCAGAGAAAGACAAATACCATTTAATCTCACTAATACTGTGTAATTTAAGAAACAAAACAAACAAATAGAGACAAATGAAAAAACAGACTCTTAACTCTGGAGAACAAACTGGTGGTTACCAGAGGGGAGGTGAGTGGAGGGACTAGTGTGCAATGTACAGAGTTGTCAAATCGCCAAATTTTATGTCTGAAACTAATAAAACACTGTATGTTAATTATACTGGAATCAAAAAAAGAAAAAAAGAGGGGGGAAGGGAAGGGAACGGAAGGGAACGGAAGGAGTTGTGATGAAAAGCATGACAACTGCTCAGAGGAAGTGCTGCTGGCAAAAAGTCTTCACATTAACAGAGCTCTCAGAGACATTCCATGACATTCAAAATATGAATGATAAAATTTTGGAAGCCGATCCAAACTTAGAAAGAAATATGACATTGTTCCTAGGAAGATGTTGCTGCGGCAGAGGTCGAAGAGGTTGCTGCCTGTGTTCTCCTCAAGGATTTTGATGGATTCCTTTCGCACATTGAGGTCCTTCATCCATTTTGAGTCTATTTTTGTGTGTGGTGTAAGGAAATGGTCCAATTTCATTTTTCTGCATGTGGCTGTCCAATTTTCCCAGCACCATTTATTGAAGAGTCTGTCTTTTTTCCATTGGACATTCTTTTCTGCTTTGTCGAAGATTAGTTGACCATAGAGTTGAGGGTCTATTTCTGGGCTCTCTATTCTGTTCCATTGATCTATGTGTCTGTTTTTGTGCCAGTACCATGCTGTCTTGATGATGACAGCTTTATAATAGAGCTTGAAGTCCGGAATTGTGATGCCACCAACGTTGGCTTTCTTTTTCAATATCCCTTTGGCTATTCGAGGTCTTTTCTGGTTCCATATAAATTTTAGCATTATTTGTTCCATTTCTTTGAAAAAGATGGATGGTACTTTGATAGGAATTGCATTAAATGTGTAGCTTGCTTTAGGTAGCATAGACATTTTCACAATAATTATTCTTCCAATCCAGGAGCATGGAACATTTTTCCATTTCTTTGTGTCTTCCTCAATTACTTTCATGAGTACTTTATAGTTTTCTGAGTATAGATTCTGTGTCTCTTTGGTTAAGTTTATTCCTAGGTATCTTATGGTTTTGGGTGCAATTGTAAATGGGATTGACTCCTTAATTTCTCTTTCTTCTGTCTTGCTGTTGGTGTAGAGAAATGCAACTGATTTCTGTGAATTGATTTTATATCCTGACACTTTACTGAATTCCTGTATAAGTTGTAGCACTTTTGGAGTGGAGTCTTTTGGGTTTTCCACATATAGTATCATATCATCTGCGAAGAGTGATAATTTGACTTCTTCTTTGCCGATTTGGATGCCTTTAATTTCCTTTTGTTGTCTGATTGCTGAGGCTAGGACCTCTAGTACTATGTTGAATAGCAGTGGTGATAATGGACATCCCTGCCGTGTTCCTGACCTTAGCAGAAAAGCTTTCAGTTTTTCTCCATTGAGAATGATATTTGCGGTGGGTTTTTCATAGATGGCTTTGATGATATTGAGGTATGTGCCCTCTATCCCTACACTTTGAAGAGTTTTGATCAGGAAGGGATGCTGTACTTTGTCAAATGCTTTTTCAGCATCTATTGAGACTATCATATGATCTCCCTGATATGAGGAAGTGGTGATGCAACATGGGGGCTTAAGTGGGTACGAGAAGAATCAATGAAACAAGATGGGATTGGGAGGGAGACAAACCATAAGTGACTCTTGATCTCACAAAACAAACTGAGGGTTGCTGGGGGGAGGGGGTTTGGGAGAAGGGGGTGGGATTATGGACATTGGGGAGGGTATGTGCTTTGGTGAGTGCTGTGAAGTGTGTAAACCTGGCGATTCACAGACCTGTACCCCTGGGGCTAAAAATATATGTTTATAAAAAATAAAAAATTAATTAAAAAAAAGAAAGAAAGAAATATGACAGTACACCAAGGTGTAGAGAAAATATTCGCTCCATATCTTAAGCTATAAAATTAGAAGGGGAGGTGATCCATGAGAGACTAAGGACTCTGAAAAACAATCTGAAGGTTTTGAAGGGGTGGGGGGTGGGAGGTCGGCGTACCAGGTGGTGGGTATTATAGAGGGCACGGATTGCATGGAGCACTGGACGTGGTGCAAAAATAATGAATACTGTTATGCTGAAAATAAATAAAAAATAAATTTTAAAAAAGTCAAGCAGTATTCAGTGTATTCTTGACAAATTTTTTTTACAAAGACATAAAGCATTTTAAATCTCATAAATTCTAATGTTTTGAATTTGTACTAAATTAACGGTAGTTTTACTTTTTTATTTCCCTATTTTTTTAAATGGCAGTAAGAGAGCTTTAATGTTTTCACACAAAAATGTTTAAATATGGGGCAATTTTAATTTTTTCTCACTGATTATTAAAAATCAAGGTTTTAGCATGCACAGACACTTTCACAGTCTTAACTACCATATCAAGTGAGGGCTGCTCGTATTTTATATATGACATTTTTATAGTTTTAAAACAAGTTTAATGATATTTAATTTATGCTCTTCAGCTATGATTATCTCTATGTCACAGTTAATGCACTAGGACCTTTGAACTATAGTTATATACCCAATATTAACACACTGGTAAGAACAGAAACAGACCCCATTTCAAGCCTGTAAAACCATAAATTTTTTTATTTGTATAATTACTCTCATTTCTTTGAATACAGACTATGTACTAGGAGAAGTGCTAGCTTAGGACAATGTTGACTAGGGACAAATCAAGGTTTCTTTTCTTCACATATCTTATTTTCATCTGTACGTTACTGTTCCTTACTTTCCTATAGAAAACAAATTCTGTAGGAGGGAAAAATTACAGCAAGAAAACAGCACATTATATTGTCATTTTGTTAAACACATTCTACATACATTTTCTCAATGTAAGCTTTGGGACAGGTTTCTTTCAGTTCAAAAGCTAGTAACTCATTTGAAAATGATATATACGTGACTAGAAGTATTTAACATTTCTTTAAGATTTCATTTATTTATTTATTTGCTTATTTATTTATTTATTTGAGAGAACAAGAGCACAAGTGGAAGGGAGGAGCAGAGGGAGAGGGACAAGCAGACTCCAAGCTGAGCATGAGCCCAGTGCAGGGCTCAAGCTCACCACCCCAAGATGGTGACCCAAGCAGAAATCGAGTTGGATGCTTAACTAGCTGAGCCACCAGGTGCCCCAGAAGTACAAAACTTTTAATATCTTGCTGTTTGGGTGTTTTTAAAGTGTAATGTGCCATACATTTTCATTCATATTAGAGATTGTATTATGTATCTGATCTCTAAATATGAAGATCAAGTCTGTTCCAAAATGAATGATAACTCTTTGGAAACCTAAAATATCTGGTGCTATATATCATATTTCAGTTCAAGAATTTTTTTTTTTTAAGATTTATTTACTTATTTGAGTGGGGGAGGGGCAGAAGGAGTGAGAGTCCCAAGCAGACCCAGTGCTAAGTGTGGAGGATCTGGGGCTGGATCTCACTTCCCTGAGATCACGACCTGAGCCAAAACCAAGTCCAACAACACTTCACTGACTATACTAACCAGGTGCCTCTCAGTTCAAGTTTTCGATATTGCTAGTTAAATGATGTATAATTACTGATTCTTTTATGTAAGAAATAAGCTATTTAAACTAAATTTCAACAGTGATGATTAAGCATATTTTAACAGATTATAAAATGTTAAATTATCATTGGGCTCTATAATAATGATGAATAACTTAGAACAACAATATATAAAGTGAGTAATTTCCTGGTGTCTATTTTCTACTCAGGGGCACTATTAAAAGCTGACATCACTCAATGGGCTCAAAGTCATCACATATATAGTACACGTATGCTCAAATATATATATACTATATATAATTATTTGTATATATATATTAGATACGTATACATTTATATGTAAAAAGAGATCATACACATGTTGAAAAAATCAGAATATAAGATTTAAATACACATGAATATGTATATCTGGGATAGCTAAGCCCAAAATATTGTTACAATAAGAAGTTATTTAATTTATGATCATTTTAAAATTGCCCTATAATGAATTTTTTTGCCCTTTACCTAAGCAAGTAATTATTTTACTCATATTTTCTATCCAATAATTATAATTGTGAACTATTTTATATTCCCTACTTCATAATATTTGACAAAGTAGTACTAAGGTTTACATTTTTTTTTATGGATTTTGTGTTTATTCTTGTACTCAGTAACTGATCTCCTATATCTCCATTAGTTAACCAGATAATAGTAACAGGAGAGTCAAATCTTGTTTTTTTATATTATATTTCAGTTTTAGAGAGTACCAGTGTACTTTGATCCTCAGTATCAGGAGCATTATGTAGGATAAACATTATACCTAGCTAAGAAAATGAGTTTTAAGAGAATAAAATATTTTAACTGATTATGCAATAAAAGACATTATCAAGTTAGAATATTTTATTCTTTATATGTGATCCTGTAATTTTTATTTCATTATGTAAATCGAATTTATAATTATCTTATACTTTTGATATAAAAGAAACATTTAACACCAAACATTTATCTAAAAGTAGTTCATTTTTGTCATATCTTTATTTAAAAATTCCTATCATGCTTCAATTGCTCTAACAGCTTCTGAAAATACAAAAGTGAATAAAGTTCCTGCCATGTGAATATAATCTATAAGATAAATATCATAGTAGAAATTTGTACAAATCCTCATGAAAGTAGACATGAGGAAAGTTCTCACTGAGTTGAGAAGAGTTCTGAAAGTTCCTTTTGCAATTTTGTAAGTTTGTTTAGCTTAGATAAACAAAGCAAACCCACCTATGTATTGGGGATTATTCTTTAAAAACATTGTTGTGATTTTTCTTCTTAAAAAGTAGAAATGGGGCACCTCCATGGTTGTCAGTTAAGCTACGGACTCGATTCCAGCTCAAGTCATGATCTCAGGGTCCTGAGATGGAGCCCCAGGTTGAACCTTACGTCAGGCTCTATGCTCAGTGGGGTATCTGTTCAAGTTTCTCTCTTTCCCCTCTCCCTCAACTCCTCTCCCCCACCCCACCATATCTCTCTCATCTCTCTCGCTCTCTTTCTCTCTCAAATAAACAAAGAAATCTTTTTTTTTTTTTTTTAAGTAGAAGCATGGAAAATTTAGTAGTGAGAAAGTTTTGACAGAAAATGAATAGGGAGGGGCACCTGGGTGGCCTAGTGGGTTAAGCCTCTACTTTTGGCTCAGGTCATGATCTCAGGGTCCTGGGATCAAGACTCACATCAGGCTCTCTGCTCAGCTGGGAGCCTGCTTCCCCCTCTCTCTGTCTGCCTCTCTGCCTACTTGTGATCTCTCTCTCTCTCTCTGTCAAATAAATACATTAAAAAGAAAAGAAAATGAGTAGGGAAGGAACATAACTGCAGATCACATCTTGCTTTGAGAACAAATTCCTCCTAAGAATAAACTCCAAAAACAAAAACAGGGAATCAGACTTCTCATAGTTGCCAGTCTGTACATTATAGAATTTCCTTTGTTCCAGAATACTGTGCCGGGGCCACTGGAGGATGGCTATTGGGTTTGGCATTTATACTTGCCACTCTTGTAGCAGTGGACACATGCACACCCATACGCACACGTGTGTGTGTGTGTGTGTGTGTGTGTGTGTACGTCTAATTTTAGATAGGACTTATTGACTTCTTATAATGCTTGTTAAGCTTTAAAAAGTTTTACTCCATCATCACCTCTTCTTTTACTTTTTTTCCTTTATTTTGCCAATATCTTTATTTCATAATTTTGGTTTAGATTTTGTAATATTACTACTGTCGACTTCTAAGCCAAGTTACATGCCATGAATTACATTTTCTTTCTCTCACAGTTATTTTTGTTTATTTTTTTCCTTCATTTACTTGGTTTTCTGGTATAGATACTCACTTTTCCCATATATGTCAATAATTCATCAGATTCTTTGCAATAACTTCTTCATACTCAGTTGTATCAGACAACGCACCAATTTACGTGTGTTTCTAACCTAGAGATTCCCCACCCCAACCTCTATTCCTGTTCCAATCTAGATGGTTTTCTCCCCAGGTTCACTGCTCTGTGGCTTCTGAAAATGATCCTTCAACAATTCTGATTTCAGGATTTTTTTTTAATGTCTTTTCTCTTCTCTCTGTTCATCCTCTCTGGAGGTCCTATTGGTCAGATGAGGGGCCATAAACATTAATCTTTGGAATTTTCTTTTTCTTTTCTTTTTTTTTTTTAGGTTGTATTTATTTGAGAGAGAGAGCGTGATTGGGGGGGGGGGGTAGAGGAAGAGGGAGAAGCAGGCTCCCTGCTAAACTCAGAGCTTGGTGTAGGGCATAATCCGGCCATTCCAAGATCACGACCTGAGCCCAAGGCAGATGCTTAACCAATTGAGCTACCCAAATCCCCCTGATATTTGGAATTTTCTTGAACAGCTTTTTCCCTAATTCTTATCTCTGTGTCATTTTGTTCTACTTTCTGGGAAATTTCCTCTACCTAATCTTCTGGACATTATATTTATTTCTTCTTAATTTCAATTCTCACATTTTTAATTTCTAAGATTTCATTTTTGGAGGGAAATGGGTTTGTTCTTATAGCTTTCTGGGTTTTTGTTTTGTTTATGACTATTAGCACAACTTCCTTTCTTATCTGGTTGATTATTTTAACAGTTTAATTTCTTTTATATTATCCTTGATCTAATATCTCTGCTTAATATCTCTCTCTTTCTCTCTCTCTCTTCTGTTTGTTTTGATTTCTTTGTTTTGGAGATTTTCCTTAAGTATCTCAAGATGTTGTCTTCTGTTTATAATTGAGTGAAGACTACTGAACTTCTCTGTAGGGGAACTAGAGGAGTTGTTGGTCCATGCCCTTTTCTGTATGATGTTAGTTGTTAAACTGGAATTCACCTGATGCGTCTGGGGCACCTCATTGCTTGAGAGGATATTCTAGTTTCCTTCCTCACAAAATATGTGCTTGAATGCTGTCCTGGGAACAAGGTAGGGAGAGAGCAGAATGGAGATTTGGATCAGTCAGCAGTCAGGTTTTCATCTAATCCCCTGGTGTCAACTCTGTGCCTCCCCCTTGCTTTCAGCTATACCTGTGTCCCCAGTTTTCAGAGAATGAATGTCTGGTTTGTGTGTGTGTGTGCCTAAATAGGTCGATATAGGTTGGTAGCAGTTTGCCTGAGCAGGGTGGAGACAGGGAACTGAAAGCCAGTTGTGTTGTCTACGGACCTGAACCTGATTGCCAATTGCAATAACAGCCATCAGGTTTCTGCAAACACTTAGATTGGAACAGCTTTTGTAGTAGTGAGTCGATTGCAACTCTTCAAATCATCTTTGCATGTTCCTAAAATTTCTTCACATTTATGCTATATTCTATTCTGTTGTTCTCAATGGCTAATACATTTTTTTCCTAATTTGCTGAAGTTTGATGGTGTTTTAGAAAGGAGAGAAGATGAATACATATATTTAATCCACTTTGAATATGGAGAAATGCCCTTCTATATATATATATATATATATATATATATATATATATATATATTTGCTTTATATAAATATCTTTATTTTGTTTTTGGATGTATATAGCAGTATACATTTGAGTAAGAAGGTTGTTCAAGCCGAATAGGGAAAAGGTTATAAAACATACATTAAAAATATTCATATCAAAAGCAAGAGGGTCCTTACATCCTTTTTTAAAGAACAAGCACATTCATACAAATGGAAGGGCTGTGACAAAGAATTTCAAAGTTCAAGAGCCTGTCACAGCAATGAGGTATAAATAACAGGCAAGAGGAGCCTTGCAAGCTTCTCTCTTCTCCATTGCTCACTGAAGTCTCATTCGTTTTTCAGGAGGTCCTTTGGTGCTCACTATCTGTTGGACGTTCTTTGTGGCCTCCTTCTCTTCAGATTTTACAGTTTCTGGTACAGGTTCTGCCTCTTTCTTTGTCTGATCCACTGGGACAGGCTTTTCTCCAGACTTTTGCTGCACAAATTTGGGTGGAAATTTCTGTCGTAGGTCTAGGAGTAAAGCATCCACATGAAGGGGACAAATCAAGAAGACACATCCCAACACAGTAAAAATCTCTCTATCCTTAGGCTTGAGAGGATTTGAGAAAATTAGGTCTAAGAGTTACCATTGGGTACATTACATTACAAATCAGTCAACCCCCAAATCTAGGGCTCTTTCTTTACTCCCGACTTACTTCCCAATATTTCTCTAGTAGTTTTGACAATGGACTGAATTGGCTTCACATTAAACTCAGGAAAAGTGGGGATGTCTTGAGCAGTATCTGATATACAAGAAGAATGACAAAATGATGCTTTATTTTACTAATTATGGGCAAATTACAGTATGTTTATTTAAATATGCAGTATTTTTAATGTTTTTATTTTCTCAAACTATAGGAAATATCAGTATTTTATGTATATGCACATAAGAAATACTTTTATTAATATAATGTTATATTTATATACAGATAGTTGTTTTCAAAATTATAATTGAAATATTTTACTATCCAGATTTTAGAATGCAGATGAATCTTTGTAAGTTTCAAGAGCTAATAAATCTTAACTTTTAGAATTAATAAAAGTCAGTTTTCTTTTTTTTTAACTTTATTTATTTATTTGACACAGAGAGAGAAAGAGATCATAAGGAGGCAGAGAGGCAGGCAGAGAGCGAGGAGGAAATGGGCTCCCTGCTGAACAGAAAGCCTAAAGCAGGGCTTGATCCCACAACCCTGAGATCATGACCTGAGCAGAAGGCAGAGGCTTAACCCACTGAGCTACCCAGGCGCCCCAAAAGTCAATTTTCTTTTTTTTTTTTTTAAGATTTTTATTTATTTATTTGACAGACAGAGATCACAAGGCAGAGAGGCAGTCAGAGAGAGAGAGAGGAGAAAGCAGGCTCCCCCCTTGAGCAGAAAGCCCAATGCAGGGCTTGATCCCAGGACCCTGAGATCATGACCTGAGCCGAAGGCAGAGGCTTTAACCCACAGAACACCCAGGCACCCCCAAAAGTCAATTTCCATATGCTTGATGCTTCTGAATGAAATAAGCAATTTGCCAGAGGTATCAAATAATAAATCTGAATATATTGGTCAGATTCATTAGGAATTCATAGAGTGTGGATCTGTTGGAGACCTAAGGAGGCCATTTGGCATACAGAGCAGATTTCTTTTTATTGAAGTAAAATAGTGTTCTATGCCCATTTTACAGCTAAGGTAACTGGTACTCATGATATTGTTTCTGCCATTACCAATGCAAGCACCTGTCTTTTGCTTCTCTAAACCAGTGCTCTTAAGTTTCCAAGGGAAACTCTATTATGATCCAACTAGAGGAAGTACTCCCAACTAAAATGAGTATAAGTTAGGCAAGGTTGTTAGAGTCCCTTAGATCCATAGAGTCTGGACCACTGATTGCTCAGTGACTGAGTCAGCTTTGAACATTCCCCGCCCTGGTTAAAATTTCCAGTTAATTACTCCTTCCATAAATCTCAGCACACCACCTCCCAAGAGCCCAGCCAGAGAAAGAATGGTCTTCCCTTTCCTTTCCAACGTGTAACTCATATAGCCGTAGTCAGTGTGTGATATTTCAATTGCTAGTTTTCAAAGATGTGGGCAAATATCAACTGGTCTGGAATTGAGATACCACAATCACTTCATCTTTGATTTAAAGCACACTTTAACCTCCAGTGCCTCAAGGCAAAAGGTTAATGCATCGACCTGCTGCTGCGGGTTACCCCCTTGCCATAACGGTCTTGTTTTCTGCCCCAGCTTGGTACCTATTTCAATATACTTTACAGCTAGTAGGTAAATATGACATTCAGATTTTATTCCCAAGAGCACTGAAAGCTACTGAGATAGTACTATCTCAAATAATAGATGTTAGGGATATTTTCCTGTTTGAGGCTTATCTTTTAATAATTCTTATTTTTTTTCCTTCTGTAACAAAATCAGAGTATGTTGCTTTTGGTATATGTAGGTAGGTAGAAACAAATTATGTACCAATTATGTTTAAACTTTCCTTTTATGAAGTCACTTAAATATTTACGTCTCCTGGAAAACAATATTTTGCTATAATAATAAGTAGTTGTGTGCTTGGGGATAGTGGGGAAGTAACAGAAATAGAACAACCTCAGGAATGGAAATTATACACTTAGCCTTTATGTAATTTTAGTGTATGATTATGTAATATGCTCTCACATGTCCATTTAACATAATTACATATTGTTCATCTTAATTGTCTTGTGCTTTTGTTCTCATACATTCTATTTATTGTATTTTTCCTATTCATATGTCTATCCTTAATACATTTTCTCAGAAACATAAGTGTTATAACCAGGAATATTCCCATACTTGGAGAACCAAAATAGCAAGAAAATATTAATTAGCATAAGATCAGTGGAATTTCTGGTGAAAGGACATGAAACTAAAGCAAATAATGTGACTTCATTTGCTAATTGACTACTTAAATCCACACTCATGGGAGGGGTTTACCAAAATGTGTATTTAAACTGGCAGGTGATTCTACCACAATAATACCATCATCATCATTCTTTCAGGTTGATGGGAAAACTAGGGGCTACTTTTCCTTCCCAGGGTGTGGCAAACTGTGAAGCTTTAAGCTGATTAAAAAAACAAAGGCATCTCTTTTAAATCTGGAGATCTTGTCTTCATCAAGTATGAAGCTAATGCTTCTCCACAGCAGAAAAACTTGGAAGTGAGAAAACAGCAACTTTTAACACGGCTACTGCCTTTCATTGTCTGTTATTAATTGTTGCTCTTTATTGTTAAGCTTTAGAAATTTAATTTCTTCTTAGTTTTCCTTTTTTATTCTTTTTTAAATCAGTGCACATAGGTAGTGAACAATCCAAATCTTGAATCTGTTCACTCATTTTTTTTTTTCCTTTTAGTTTCAATATTGTGAGGAAATTGAGAGCCCAGAACATCTTAAGACTGCATCCATTCCTTGAGCAGGATCCAGAATCATCCATCATACAGAAGGAATGAGGCTAGCGACCCGGGAAAACATTCACTGTGGTTTAAGTTATGAATTGCCCTCATCAGGTTTTGTAAACATTTAAAAATATCGAAAGATCATCATGCTATGTGTCAAAAACAAAGGAAAAATAAAAGAGAACAATTCAGGAGGAAAAAGAAAATTACTTTCATCGGTATGAATTTTGAGGACACAAATAGACAAAAGTAAGGGGTACAAAAAACTTAAAGATAAACGTTTTCTGCAGTTGAGAGGAGGCAACTACAATTATGCAAGATGAAAATATTTACTCCTTTAACCATTTATGTATCGCCCACCTTGTTACACATATCATTACAGATAGACATATTCAAATCCGGATGTGAAAAATTTTATCCCAAAACTTAGGTTTTTGTTTTATTTTTCCTTATCACTGCATGGGATCCACTATGAATCACCAGCCAATATGTTCAATAATATCTATGGCAGGATATGTTTCACAAATGTCCTAAATCTCGCACCAAGCACCATTACTGAACAGGAAATGAGTGCTTTGGTTGAGCGGGTCCAGAGGAAAATAGTATAAATTATACACTTGCATATCAATTAAGAGCAGTTAGAGGTTATTTGTGTAAATGACTTCCATACCCCTCAGTTCTGAATGATGGGGGTTGTTTGGATTTATCAATGATTCTCAATCACCTGCCCCTTAATTACAGACTGCTCTCCAGACCTATAGTTAGGAGTATTAAAGTGAGTGTTCCTGTCATTTGAATCATGGTGCGGAGTTATCTGGGTCACCACGTTAAAAGAGAATTCATTATGTTGGTTTCAGGGACTAATATAGGTGATCACTTTCTCTACGTACTACTGCTGTATTGAGTAAATCACGATATACCTGCTTGGCACTTCACTGAATGGCTGAAGTTAATTTAAAATAAGTATTCCTATATAATGGTAAAAAGTGAAACTGACCTGATTACTCTTGACATTTCCTGAATCATTTTACTGGGTAACGTTGTTGTAGTATATAATCACTTGGGCATCACATTTGGAATAAAACTATTCTATTATGATAACTTTTGAAAGATTTTATTAATCCAAGGACATAACAAGTAAAACAGTTCTTACTTTTTCAAGAGTTAGAAACATGAAATGCACCACACTGTCGAGAAAAATTTTGCCCAGGATTTCCAGGACTTATCATCAGAGCTATAACAAGAGAAAATATGTGATAGTGAGTTGATACAGGAATGTGAAATGATTTGAAAAACTTGTCTCAATTTGTAGGAAAATCCTGCTATTGTATAGAATGCAAACCAAAACATCCCCACCTTCTTCTCCATCCTTTGCCTAACCACCCAAGAGATACTGAACACCGTGATTCTCACTTCCGAAAATAACTGAAAATTAGCCATATTGTCGCTGTGTGTGTGTGTGTGTGTGTGTGTGTGTGTCCGTGTGCATGTGCGCATGTATTTAAATACTTGCAACTTGGTTATGTTGCCTCTTTAACTTAATATTTCTTTTAATTTCTGTAATTCTGTTTTTTATGCTAATGAAATCAGTGTGTGCTGTAAATCACTCATCAACAAAATTTTAAAAACAGAGTGAGTACATTTATCCAGGCTCATGTCTTTCTCTGTCTTGCCACTACCACAAAAGCTTTAGATTTCTATTCGAAAACACAAGAAGATTAAAATCACACTGTGTCATACATATATTTAATAAAAATACCAAATTTGATTTTATTCAATAGTTATATAATTCTATGGATATGTTGTGTGATAATCATTGTTTTAAAATCTGTTTCAAATTATCAATAAGTTCTGTTGGAACTTGTGCTCCAGAGGACACACCAGGAAAATTGTCTCGGGACAATATTGAGATAGAATTCATGATGAGAACTAAATAAAACTGTATGCAGAACAGCAGACTTTTTTCAGGATAGGAGGAGAAAAGCAAGAGGTCATTGCAATTGCATTCAGTAGTAAGCTCATCTCAAGGAAATCTTTTAGGGGATTATTATACCTTAATTTCAAATTCTAATTCTGAAAATTTAGAACCACTAACTGCAAAGGGTTGGCTAATTGACCCCTACAGTTTTGCCTACTTCCTCTTTTTTCATAATTTATTTGGGGGAAAAAAAGCACAGATAAGATCTAAGGTTTCTGAAAAAAATGCAGAGCAAACCAACTATTCAAGTAAAATATACCATTAGGAAAACAAAGCAGAAAAATGGAAGTTCCTGGATATGTTGTAAAGTTTTTTCCTCACACTTAACAGCACACCAGATAAAAAAGAATCTGTGCATAAAATAAGAGTAAGAGAAAATATATCATGAAACCTTAATAAATGTTGTACTTAATATGTATTTTTTTCTTTTCAAGATGAAAATCTGCTGGATTTCCTCCCATAAATATTTTCACCTACCTGACGTATTTACATGTTAATTACATCCAACTCAACAGTATATTTTTGAACATCAGGAAAATTTTTTATTGAACACTTCGGTGATACAAAAGTGAACTGTTTTCAAAAAGATTATTTCTTCGATGTCCCAATTCTTAGTGAACTAACTTCTTGAATTTGTTTTAGAGTCACGTGGTTTTTAAGCAATAAAATCTTATTTCCAAATATATAACAACTTTAGTATCAGAATGGAATAATACACACTTGCACAATTTATTTACTTTTTTAAGAGATGTATCTATGTTAAGTACAGTTAGTGTTTATTAATATCCATTTACAGATTCTATAGGTCCAGCTACAATTTTTTTAAATTTTTCTTCAGATATAAAATACCTTTACATATGGCTCAAGCTTTATGCCCAAATTGGCTTACCATATTGTAATTAAATACTGGTTTAAATACTCAGTCATGCATATTTTATGAACAGAAAGACATAAATATTTTTACAAATACTGAATATGGTCACAATGTAGAATTACAAATTTAGTACTCAGAAAATAGTTATATAAAATTTTTTAATTTTAATTTGGATCTGTAATCAAAGGTAATCAAACTTTAAATTTTCAATTCTATATTATAAATGTTTCCATTTTAAATTACAAATGCTTTTATTCTTAAGCAAGCTCTTATAGAATATATTCAATATTGCTAGATTTCAAATGAAAATATAAACTTTTCTTAGTAAGTAAGTATCCATTTTCAAAGTAGCTACTGAACTATAAGGTTATATCAGGGAAAATATGAGCAAGAATATTTCTACCCCTTTTGGTTACAGCGAAATGTTTTCAAAATGCCTCTGTCTTGAGTTAAAACATTTAGGCCAAGTGAGAGCATAATTTCTATTTAATTTAAATTTAATTCTTAAAATTAAATAAACGGACTCTTTGGGAAGAGATATTTAATATTTCACAAGCACATTTTTAAAAATAAAATAGAATAAAAGGTATATCCTCTAAAAGTCTGTTCCTACTGTAATAATTCTATTCAATTGGCTGTTGGATTTCTACTCTGACTCTACATTGACTCCACCCATCTATAAAATGTTGGATTCAATTTCCAAACCATAACTCTAACCTGTATTCTCTTTTATTGTTGATCTTGGCATCCCAGCAACTCCACCACGCCGCTCTTAACATTCATCCCTTCTTCTACCATCATAAATACTCACAGCTGTTTTTTCCCTATGGTGGAGATCAAAATAATAGGATTTAATTTAATGTCCTATGGCATTAAGATATTTTCAATATTTATCCTGGAAAGTAGCACTGTATATCCCTCTTGAATTAGAAAAATTGGATCCTGCATAGAGTGGGGTATTAAGAGAGAGAGACAGAGAGAGAGGGACTGAGACATATTGATATGATAATAAGTATTAACTATAGTCTGTGGCATCCTGATTTATCCAGAGTCTTGCAAGTATGTCTCTGTGGTTGCCAAGGAGAATTCAGGTAAAAACAAAGACAGCTTGAGCCCACAATCCGTTTTAAGGATTATAGGACTTATTAGTACATTTAATAATAGAGAGAAGTATTAGGCATGTGTGAACACATAAAAATTGATTAAAGTATCGCCAATCACTGGTTTTAACAACAACACAAAAAAGTAGAAGAAAATGAAGAACTTCACAAAGGTTATGCTAAGAAGTTCTGTTTTCAAATGTTCAACTATAAATATTTTCTTTCTGTCTCTGTTTTAAGTGAATAGAACTAAACCAAACAACAAAAGACCACATTTTAAATATCCATTTTATAATCATGTATGCAAAACCTGCCAGAAGAGAAATAGGTTTTACAAAGCCTTAAGATTCAAGAAAAATTATCTCGAAGATTTTAATGCCAGAATTTCAAAATTTCTCCAAATGATCAACATAAAAATTGGGAAAAATTAAGAAAGCCAATTTCTTTACAGTATAGTTCATTATGTTATTAGTTAATATCTCTTCTATCTCCATTAATAATGTACTTTGTTGGGAAAAAAAAAAGAGGAAAAACACACTTCTTATTCTTAGGAATTTAATATATATTTGGGTGAGTAACTCATGTCTATGAAGAAACCTAAGATTCAATTAAAAGAAATATAAATATGTAGAAATTAGTTTCTTCCTATCCAGTGAAGAATAAATATGTAAATGTTCTAAGATTTATATGCTACTTATGAGCATCCCTTTTCATAGTAGGTATGTTTTTAAAATACCTGTATAAATTTAATTTATCTAAACTGAATAACATTTTAAAGCAGAAGATGAGAGTACCATTTAAAAATACTCAAATCATTTTTCCTAAAATGTGGATATTCCTTTACAAAGGAATTAATTATCCTGAATTATATGATTTTTAAATTTGGATCTTTAATCAGTGTATTACTATACATTTAATTAAAAGTAAAGATCTTATATGTTGAATCTATACATGTGTGAAAAATAAAACAATTTTATCACTATAACTTTGAAGTAAGATTATATTTTTTCATTTGATCTATCAAAAATATGTAATGATGAAGTGTATAAACCTGGCGATTCACAGATCTGTACCCCTGGGGGTAATAATATATTATATGTTAATAAAAAGTGAAAAATAAATTTAAAAATATGTAATGAATTGTTGAAAAAGAGATTGTCAATTCAATAACATGATTTTGACTTTCAATACTTCAAACGCCTTATAATGATTTCTTTAATATCTATCTTTAGTTTTATCATCACAAAACACAGGCCAACCAGTTTTCATTTGCAAATATAATTGCCACCACTGCATTCTCATAAATAACAATAAATAATACTTATAATATTTATTATGATATCAAATTATTATGGATTATGGATTAGTACTTAAATAATATAGTACTTACCAATTGCTCTAATGCCTACTCTGGGTTATTGTCTACAAAATTTATTAGACTTCAGATTTGCCAAGGATTCAAACTTTTCGCCCCAAAGAGTATACTTGGAAGCATGAGACCTAATTAAGGCCCAATAGATTGACTCTAGAATATGTTTTTACTGTTCGTGAGTTTTAACCAAATGAGAGGGAACGTACACTACTTCTTTTTCCTACCTAGATAATGTCAGCTCTGCCACATACATTACAACTTGTTTCCAGAATTAATTTAATTATACCAATAGTTCTCCACCACTGACATGTGTTGGGACAGTAGGGTCAAAACACAAACCTAGGCTTCCCCTGGGGAAGGATGTAACTCAGCTCTGTAAGTGCAAAGTTTGGGAGGTGAAAGATTATCTAAAACACCAATTCTCAAATGTTAATATGCATACTATTTACCTGGAGAACTTGCAGAAATGTGAAGTCTGATTTTAGTTGCTTTAACGTGGGACTTGAGATTTTGCACTCTTAAGCTCACGGGTAACACAGATGTTAAGTAGTCCACTGATGGTACTTTGCTTATAATCATTTTAATTTATAAATGAGAAAAACTGAGCAATCTAAGTCCTGGACAGGCTATTTTAGGGACCAGCTTGGTACTCAGCTGAGTATAAGTCCAACAGAACCAAGAACTTATCTGTAGTTAATCTTACTGGAAGATCTTGAAGAACAGTAATCATGTGTTAAACATAATTTCATCAGCCATAGCACCTACCCCAGGGTTTGATCTGTACTGAAGTTTATCGAACAAATATTCCCTGAAGGAATTAAACATCAGAAACTTTGCCTTTGTTTTCATCTCACTAAATCGCTACGATCCAGCTTTAATCCTTGCCCAAGCAGCTTCTCTTCCAGTGTTCTCCGTATCAGTAACAACACCTTATCCGCACAGCTGCACATGACAGAAACTTGGAAGACATCCACAACAGGGCCCTGTCCCAGACATCTAATATGTGGAAAATACTTATTGATTCCAGAAGAAAGAGATATCTTAAGTTTGTTCACATCTGTCCATTGTCACTGTCACCTTCCCCTTCTGAGACTTTACCATCTCTCTACTAAACAATCAAAGCCTTCATTGCTCCTCAGAATACCAGTTTCTTTCATTTTTCCTCCAAACTGAAAACCACCCAAATGTTCGCTCAATTTTGCTTTTGACACCCCCATCAATTCTCCTCATAGCATCTAAATAGATATTCTTAAGTTATTAATTAGATCTTATCACAACCTTGCTTTAAACTTTTCAAAACTGCTCCACTGAACCTAACCTAAGTCCAAAATGCGGATATGGCTCAGAATCATGTTGATTATCTAGCACCTGCACACCTCTTAAGTCTCGTGCTGAGCTACTCTCTCTTAGCTCAATACTGACTCAGGCCTTTCTTGGTATCTCAGTCTTACATATCCTTCAAGAAACTCTGTCTGGAAAACTCTCGCCTATTTTTTTACAACGCAACTTGTATGAGCTGTTGCAGGAGAAGGTGTCCCACACTCTAATCTTTTAGTGATCAGGTGAATGGCCAATTAGAAGATGACGAATATCAAAGGTAAAGAAGAAGAGGGAGGAAAGAAGTTTCTTTATTACCTCAGTCTACACAGTTAGGCACATATAGATTCACACACCATCACCACAACTAACAGCAAAAACAACCTTAACTGTAGCCAAACTCTGGGCGCTCTATCTAAAGAAAATCATCTAACTCTCTGGGATTCATTTTCCCCACCCACCAAATAAGAATTATATCAAATTATACTCAAACATTTAAAAATTTCTGAGTCTATAGGCTAATGAAGCACATGGCTCTTTTCTATTCAATATTGATTTTACTTCTATAACAACTTTTTGTCTTAAATCTTAAAATATTTCCACTCTTCAGAACCACACTTTCAAGTGGAAATAACTATGAAGTATCATAGCCATCATTAGCAAACATTTCATAAATTTATTAAGTGACATCAGAGATAAGAAAGTATTATACACAAGCATAGACCTGGGGAGAAATGATGCATGTCCTTCTCTAACTTGTCTGCTACTTGGCGGTTTGAAGCCAAGCCTTCCTTCTTGAAACTCTCTCCTCCCTTGGCCACCAGTCTCCACTGGTTCTTCTACTTATGCAACCACTACTTCTTACAGTTACTTTATGCCAATTGATTAAAGGTACAATATTGTTTTTAGAAATCATGAGTAGTAAGTCATAAATAAGTATTATATTTATAAATAAGTATTAAGAAATTAGCTTATTAACAATTTAGTTAAGTTCTGCTTAGCAGGAAAAGAATTTGGTGCATTCTTAAAAGGTGGAAAGTCATCTGAATTTTTTGGGTGAATGCTGTATCACCTAAGTTGAGTCCTTAGATGACATATTATCCTTGGGATACATGTGAATAGTGAATAGTCACATATACTTTGTCCATGCTTAGAGATTTGGAATCTATACACACCTGAGTATGCCATCACTAGGCCTGTGAGTCCATTTTAGAGAGGGGGAAAAATCACTTAATTCAAACCTGAGAGAGATAAGGTATGGAGTTTTGCATAGAATTAAAAGTGGTCTGGTGGGACACCTGGGTGGCTCAGTTGGTTAAGTATCTGACTCTTGGTTTCTGCTGGAGTAGTGATCTCGGGATTGTGAGAGGGAATTTTTCACTTGCCTTGTCCTTCTTAAACCCAAACAAAACGAATGGCATTAATCCTTACTTTAATGCCAAAATTAGGGAGGTTGGGGAAATGTGACAAGTCTGCATTTTGTCTAGATACTGAGCTAACGTGACAAGAGGGATCTTGTGACTGACAGGTGATCTAGTAAATTTCACCTGGAAACTGCACAGAAGTTGGTACCAAAGCCCAGTCAAAAGTTAAGAAATCTTTGTCTGACTTGCTGAGCACACACATCCCTTGAAGATCATCTTGAAAGCGGCTGCACAGGGCAGGATGTAGGGCAAGAACTCATGGGCAGGCTTGGGCTATTCACTATCTGTCTCTCCTTTTCATCATGTAGTCACCACAAATGGCCATCATGACTATATAAAATATTTCTTGGAATATCTTAATGTATGGTCCCATTTTGATATTTTCTGACCTTTTATAAATGAAGTAGCACAATTTGTTTTACTGCTTAGTAGTTTTAAGACTCAAATATCCTTAATTGCTCTATGTCCCTGTATGCCATAGTTATTTTCAGGCTTGTCTGTTTATGTTTCTTGCAAGGTCTACAAAGACAAATTTTATGCTCAACCCCACTCTGATAAGGAGCTATTGGTTGTTTGAAAATGTATATTTTTTCATTAAGTTTATAATCTAAGTAAAGAAAAAATAAACACATTATTTAAAATGTTAAATAGCACAACTATTAACTATCAATACAAAAATGTTTATATTAGTACAAAATGAGCAATCACATGCACGCTGAGGACTTTGGAGTCTGCCATAGAAGACACTGCCATGAAGGCTTATAGATGAGACGTGACTTGGTCCTGGCTTGGGATGAACAGGAAGATTTAATAACAGTCAGTGAGAAATAAAAGTATGTTAATTAGGAACATACAGATAATCATCCCTTGTTAATACTAGAATAATTAAAGTCAATTATTCATAATTTGCTTTACTTTATAAACATTCACGTTCTAACATGCCTCAGGACCTTTGCAATTATTCTTGCTGACAACAGTTCTCTTACTTCAGATTTTCCCAGGTTGGTTCCTTCTCAGTGTTTATGTCTCAGCTTATCATTTTATTCCTGTCAGCTGCCACTTTCTATCACATGAATGCATTTTTTCATGGCATTCATGAATATCTAAAATGCACATTTGTTTTCTTCTTGCCTTTCCCTCCTACAGGGAGCTTTTATTTCCTGCTGCATCCCCAGTGATTTGACCGAGTAGTAAATACAGATGATCTCTGACTTACAATTGTTTAACTTTTGATTTTTGGACTTCACAATGATGTAAAGGCAATATGTATTCAGTAGAAATCATACTTCAAATTTTGAAATTTGATCTTTTCCCAGCCTAGTGATACATGTTTTAATACTCTCTTGTGATGCTGGGCAGTGGCAGCCAGCCCCAGCTTCTGGGCAGCCACACAATCATGAGAGTAAACAACCCATACACTTACAGCCATTCTGTGCCCATATAACCATTCAATTTTTCATTTTCAGTAGAATTTACATTCAGTAGAATGTAATTGATAAATTACATGAGACAGTCAACATTTTATTATGAAACAGGCTTTATATTAGATGATTTTGCCCAACAGTGGGCTTATGTAAGTGTTCTGGTCACATTTAATGTAGGCAAGTCTAAGATATGATGTTCTGCAGCTTAGGCATATTAAATGATTTTCAACTTATGATGGGCTTATCAAACCTCAATCCCATAGTAAATTGAGAAAAATATGTAGTCAGTAATTGTGAGGTGAATGAAAGAGTCACAATGACTGTTACATTATATCCCATGTTAGGAAGGAAGAATCTTTCAAAGGAGAGGGCAGGTAGGAAGGGAGGAACTCTTGCAGAACTAGCACACTATGTGACTCACACAAGATATTCACAGACTGTCGGTCCAACTGATAATCAGTAAAGGTTTATTGAACCCAGCTGCATTAAAGAAGTTTCAGACGATCGTGGACAGAACAGAGAGCTCTAGTAGAGGAATAATACAGAAAAACAGAAGTTGAGATCAAATTCAAAAAGATCTTAAATGTTAAGCAGAAAGTTTGTGATAAACTAATGTAGTGGGGAATAATGGAAGGTTTTTGATCAGTAGGAAGTTAAGGTAAAAATAATTTTAGGAATAAAAAATGTTGGAAATTTGAGTCATGTGGTATGGTCCACCTTAGACTAAGAAAAGAGGAGAAGGAAAAAACAAAGTCAAGAAGGAACCTATTGCAAGAAACCAAACATATCATGATAGATTCCTGCTCTATCATGAATAGCATGGAGGAATCAGTACCTATAGAAGAACTGGCAGGACTTTTTACATATTTCTCTATTAGAAACAGAGACTAAGAAATTATGGGGTTTGAACTTGAATGATAGGGAAACTCAAGTTGTAGATATACAGAATATAAAATAAACCAGGTTTTGAGAGAAAATTATGATATGAAGGTAGAAATAACTATTCAGCAAGTAGAAATATATAACTGGATATATGAGTCTGAGTTTAGAGTGGGACACGTAGACTAGTGTTTTCCAACGTAAGTTCCATGGGATGTTATAAGGTATTGAATAAGACATACAAAGAAAAGAAAAGTAGACATGCCCAAATAAGTAAAAATCTGAGAAGCATTGAGTCAAAACATTTTCTTACTGCAGAATGCTTGAGTCTTTAATATCCCATGTGCCTTACAAATCTCAATATAGTGGTTTTATATCTGCAAAATTTTCAAAATTTGTTCAAACACCATTTATTTATTATGAAATATCTATGAGGACTCCTAATCCACAGAAAAATAAAAATGGGGAAGATATAATCATGTTTAATTTGCTAAGCTACCATAACAAAATATCACAGACTGAGGGACTTAGAAATTTATATTCTCACAGTTCTTAAAACTGGAAGTTGAAGAACAATGTGTCAACATGTTTGGTGTCTTCTGAAGCCTTTCTTTGGCTTGTTAATGAAGCTTGCAGATGGGTCTTGCAGATAGCTACCTTCTCTGTGTGTCCTCATATGGTCTTTCCTCTGTACATGTACATTCTGTCGGTCCAAATTTCCTCTTTTTTTATGGACACCAGTCAGATTGGACTCGGGCTATCCTAAATAGACCTCATGCTAACTTCATCACCTCTTCAAAGCCGCTATCTCCAAGTCTAGTCACATTCTGAGGTACTAGTGTTTAAGGCTTTAACATGTGAATTTGGAGAACCACAAAGTAGCCCATAATCATCATCAATACAATGAGCATGGGTAGAAATCTTCATAAAAGGAAGATTAAAGCCATAAGAAACTGGGTTCACAGACTGACTCACAGTAAAAATAAAGGAAAAAAAAAAAAGCCATGGAAGAGCTAAAAAACGAACACAAAGGTAGTACTGCCAGGATATTAAGCATCAGAGTGATGAAGTTTCCCTAGAAATGCCAATATGTCCAAAAGTTATAGAGAGCAAAGAGAAAGAGAATTTAAAAGAGATAATGCAAGAGTGTTGGTGATCTTTGGGACCCCAGTAAGTAGCTTGAGATACAAGAGATTAAGAACTGATAATATATTTAAGTGTGAGAAACTAAATGCCATATTTGAGAAATCTGGCTTTAAAAGAAAGGAAATAGCCTGGAGGATGGAGTTACCATTTTATTTTATTTTTTAAAAAGATTTTATTTATTTATTTGACAGAGAGAGATCACAAGTAGGTAGAGAGGCAGGCAGAGAGAGGGGGAAGCAGGCTCCCTGCTGAGCAGAAAGCCTGATGTGGGGCTCAATCCCAGGACCCTGGGATCATAACCTGAGACGAAGGCAGAGGCTTTAAGCCACTGAGCCACCCAGGTGCCCCTAGAGTTACCATTTTAGATTGACTCCTACAAAACTGTCATTTTGGTAGGTCAAAAGAAAGCCAATTAGCAATTTCACATGATCCAAATTAAGAAATAATCTGTTTATTTATAAAGAAGATTTAATGTAGATAAGACAAGAGTAAGAAATACTGGTAAAAGTAATACTGAAGAAGCTAGGAGTAAATAATTCAAAAGTTTGAAGAAAAACTGGGAAAACATTGGCAAAAAAATACTGAAGAAGGATCTTATTGAAAGAAAATCATCTTTAAATAAGAAGAAAGTTTGAGGGATGCATAGATGGCTCAGTTGGTTAACCACCTGTTTTCAGCTCAGGTCATGATCCTGGTCATGATCACGGCCCCACGTGGTATTCTAGAGGCAGTCCCTGTGTTCGGCTTCCTACTCAACGGGAAGTCTGTTTCTCCCTTTCCTTGTGGCCCTCCCCCTGCTCATGCTTTCGGCAACCCCCCCTCACTCTTAAACAAATAAGTAAAATCTAAAGAAGAAGAGGAGGAAGAGGAGAAGGAGAAGAGGGAGAAGAAGAAAGTTTGAAAATGTAATGGGGAAAGTATGAGTAGATGGGCTCAATTTCTGAAATGCCAATAGAAAATTTAAAATGGAAGTCTCAAAGTCTACACATTTCATAATGTGTAGTTATTAGTTAGTAGTAGTTATTAGTAGCTATTAGTTAGTAGTAGTTATTAGACTCTAATTATTATTTACTACTTTATTATTTTGAAGGGTGGTATTTTATGGCATATTCTAGTAGACTATTACCTATAGCTTAAGAAAATTAAAAGGTATAAGATTTCAAGTCTATCATTTTTCTCATAAAGACAGTGATTGTATAATAGAAATATAAGGCATTGTTCAACATTTCACATAATGCAGAGCCTATGCAATTAGCCAATGACCTTACTCTTATCTGCTTGCACATCTCAGCAGGATTCCACAAGTTCTTACAGTAACTGTAAACTCAAGTATAGAGGAAAAGTTCTGAAAAAATTCTGCTCCAGTTGATATAATAGGGAGATAAGACAAATAATTGGGTTGCTATCTATATTCTCTGCTTTCAGTCACTGAATATGTATGAAATTCTACTGGCACAGCAAATAAATAGTAGTTGCACAAAATATGAAGTGAAAAGTCATACATTTTTACAATCTTATCCCCAAGACAGGGAGGGAACACTGATATTTGTAATGCATTTTCAGTACCTTTTTTTCCCTAACCAGGCTGAGAAATATAAAGCATAATCACAGGAATAAAAATACTATGTTCTTAAGCATAAATTTAATTGGACAGTTTCAGAAGGAGAATAATATTTTAAGTTAAAATAAAATATATGATTGGTTATAATACAAAATGTATATAAACTTTAATGATAAAAACTTTAAAATATTTATATGCAGCCAACCACATCCGGCTCCACCTCAAGAACGCACTTCTATAGAGAGTAGGACAGATTATTTACATATTTGTTCTCCTCTGTCACTGGGCTTGCTTTCTTGGAACAATTCGAGAACTGACAAGTGAAAAAAAACTAAAGGGTTATTGCCTATCTAAATATTCAATGCACTGTCAAGGAGTGATATTGGCACTAAATGAAACACTGTTCTTCATGTACCAGAAAAGTATGTCATTTAAAAAGTTGTTCATACAAACAGATTATTAACTTTGGTTTACCTCATACAAAACTTCTATAGTCAGACATGCATGGACATGGGTTTTATAGAATGAGCATTTAGTGTTTGCAGAATGAACTTAACAAGGAACACACTTAATCAAATCCAATTATCCAGAAAAAGAATTTTAAATTATAGTACTTGAGGGGTGCCTGCTGGATCAGTGGGTTAAGCAGCTGCCCTCAGCTCAGGTCATGATTGTCAGGTCCTAGGATTGAGCCCCATCCACCTCCGGCTCCCTACTTGATGGGGCGTCATCTTCTCCCTCTCTCTCTGCCCCTCCCCCACTCATGTTCATGCTCTCTCACTCTCTCATTCTCTCTCAAATTAATACTTAATATATTTTTTAAAAATTGTAGTACTTGACATTACAATTTGTAATCAGTTAAAACTAGAGAACCACCTATAGGTAAAATGGCAGGCAGGCAAACTAATCATCTGGATAACTCTGTCCTAAGTTTATATAGTAGAACCAATACTTTGAACTTGTCAGTGAAAAAATAACAAAGTTTGTTTTTTTACTCTCCCCCCTTTACAAATGTTTTGTTCTTTTACTCTTATATAGTGATTTTCCTCCAAGATATTAAGAGAATACCTTAAATGGAAAATTCTTTTAACATTTTTCAAAAAAGTCCTGCAAGCAGAAGGGCACCAAGAACCACCTCTATTTTATAGATGGGGAAATTATATTCATGTGGTTAAAAATTAAAATTTTAAGGGTCCTTGAGTGGCTCAGTCAGTTAAGCATCTGCATTCAGCTCAGGTCATGATTGCCAGATCTTGGGATGGAGCCCCACAGCAGGCTTTCTGCTCAGCAGGGAAACTGCTTCTCCCTCTCCCTTCAGCCTGTGCTCTCTCTCACTTTCTCCCTATTTCAAATAAATAAATAAAATCTTTTTGGGGGGTGAGGTGAGCCTTCTGGTGGGTATTACAGAGGGCATGTATTGCATGGAGCACTAGGTATGGTGCATAAACAATGAATTTTGGAACACTGCAAAATTAAAATTTAAAAACTTCAAAAATTTTTTTTTAAGATTTTATTTATTTGACAGACAAGGATCACAAGTAGGCAGAGAGGCAGCAGAGAGATAGTGCGGGAAGCAGGCACCTGGCTGAGCAGAAAGCCTAATGCAGGGATTGATCCCAGGACCCTGAGATCATGGCCCGAGCTAAAGGCAGAGGCTTAGCCCACTGAACCACCCCAGCACCTCTTTTTTAAAATTTTTTTAAAAAATTTAAAAAAAGGGGGAGGGAGTCAAGATGGTGGAGAAGTAGCAGGCTGAGAATACTTCAGCTAGCAGGAGATCAGCTAGATCACTTATCTAAAGATTGCAAACACCTACAAATCCAATGGCATATCAAAGAGAAGAACAGCAATTCTAGAAACAGAAAATCAGCCACTTTCTGAAAGAACTCTATGGAAAGCGCTCAGGGAACAAAAGCTCCTGAAAGCAAACCCGAGCGGATTACTCAACTGGGGCCCTGGTAAGGGCAGTGCAATTCCGCCTGGGGCAAAGACACTTGAGAATCACTACAAAAGGCACCTCCCCCAGAAGATCAACAAGAAATCCAGCCAAGACCAAGTTCACCTACCAAAGAGTGCAGTTTCAATAACAAGGAGAGCAGCAGAATTCCAGAGGAGGAGAAAACAAAGCACAGAACTCATGGCTTTCTCCCCATGATTCTTTAGTCTTGCAGTTAATTTAATTTTTTTTCTTTTTCAATTTTTTTCTCTTCTTCTGCTAATTTTTTTTAACTTTTACCCTTTTCTTTTTGAACGTTTTTTAACTAGTTTATCCAATATATATTTTTTCTTTTTTATACTTTTTCTTTATTCATTTTCGTTTTTTAATTGTTTCTTTTCTTTTCTTTTTTTTTTTTTCTTTCTGAACATCTTTTTATCCCCTTTCTCCCACCTCACGATTTGGGATCTCTTCTGAATTGGTTAAAGCATATTTTCCTGGGGTTGTTGCCACCCTTTTAGTATTTTACTTGCTCCTTCATATACTCTTATCTGGACAAAATGTCAAGGCAGAAAAACTCACCACAAAGAAAAAAGAACAAGAGGCAGTACTAAAGGCTAGGGACCTAATCAATACAGACATTGGTAATATGTCAGAGCTAGAGTTCATAATGACAATTCTTAATGCTCGAAAAAGGCATGGAAGATATTAGAGAAACCCTTTCAGGAGATATAAAAGCCCTTTCTGGAGAAATGAAAGAACTAAAATCTCACCAAGTAGAAATCAAAAAAGCTTTTAATGAGGTGCAATAAAAAATGGAGGCTCTCACTGCTAGGATAAATGAGGAAGAAGAAAGAATTAGCAATATAGAAGAACAAATGACAGAGAATAAAGAAACTGAGGGACAAATAGCTACTGGACCACGAGGGGAGAATTCAAGAGATAAGTGACATCATAAGATGAAACAACATTAGAATAATTGGGATTCCAGAAGAAGAAGAAAGAGAGAGGGGAGCAGAATTATTGGAGAGAGTTATTGGAGAGAATTATTGGAGAGAATTTCCCCAATATGGCAAAGGGAATAAGCATCAAAATCTAGGAGGTGCATATAATGCCCTCAAAATCAATAAGAATAAGTCCACACCCAGTCACCTAATAGTAAAATTTACAAGTCTTAATGACAAAGAGAATATCCTGAAAGCAGCCCGGGAAAAGAAGTATCTAACATACAATGGTAAAAATATTAGATTGGCAGCAGACTTATCCACAGAGACCTGGCAGGCCAGAAAGAACAGGCATGATATATCCAGAGCACTAAACGAGAAAAACATGCAACCAAGAATACTATATCCAGCTAGGCTATCATTGAAAACAGAAGGAGAGATTAAAAGCTTCCAGGAAAAACAAAAACTGAAAGAATTTGCAAACACCAAACCAGCTCTACAGGAAATATTGAAAGGGGTCCTCTAAGCAAAGAGAGAGCCTACAAGTGGTAGATCAGAAAGGAACAGAGACAATATGCAGTAACAGTTACATTACAGGCAATACAATGGCACTAAATTCATATCTCCCAATAGTTACCCTGAATGCTAATGGGCTAAATGCCCCAATCAAAGACATAGGGTATCAGAATGCATAAAAAAACAAAACCCATCTATATGTTGCCTACAAGAAACACATTTTAAACTGGAAGACACCTCCAGATTTAAAGTGAGGAGGTGGAAAAGAATTTGCCATGCTAATGGACATCAGAAGAAAGCAGGAGTGGCAATCCTTATATCAGATCAATTAGATTTTAAGCCAAAGACTATAATAAGAGATGAGGAAGGACACTATATTTTACTCAAAGGATCTGTCCAACAAGAAGATCTAACAATTTTAAATATCTATGCCCCCAATGTGGGAGCAGCCAACTATATAAACCAATTAATAACAAAATCAAAGAAACACATCAACAATAATACAATAATAGTAGGGGACTTTAACACTCCCCTCACTGAACTGGACAGATCATCCAAGCAAAAGATCAACAAGGAAATAAAGGCCTTAAACGACACACTGGACCTGATGGACATCACAGATATATTCAGAATATTTCATCCCAAAGCAACAGAATACACATTCTTCTCCAGTGCACATGGAACATTCTCCAGAATAGATCACATCCTCGGTCCTAAATCAGGTCTCAACTGGTATCAAATGATTGGGATCATTCCCTGAATATTTTCTGACCACAATGCTCTGAAGCTAGAACTCAACCACAAGAGGAAATTTGGAAAGAACCCAAATACATGGAGACTAAACAGCATCCTTCTAAAGAATGAATGGGTCAACAAGGAAATTAAAGAAGAATTGAAAAAATTCATGGAAACAAATGATAATGAAAACACAATGGTTCAAAATCTGTGGGACACAATAAAGGCAGTCCTGAGAGGAAAATATATAGCAGTACAAGCCTCTCTCAAGAAACAAGAAAGGTCTCAAATACACAACCTAACCCTACACCTAAAGGAGCTGGAGAAAGAACAAGAAAGAAACCCTAAACCCAGCAGGAGAAGAGAAATCATAAAGATAAGAGCAGAAATCAATGAAATAGAAACCAAAAAAAGAATAGAACAAATCAAGGAAACTAGGAGCTGATTCTTAGAAAGAATTAATAAGATTGACAAACCCCTGGCCCGACTTATCAAAAAGAAAAGAGAAAGGACCCAAATAAATAAAATCATGAATGAAAGAAGAGAGATCACAACCAACACCAAAAAAATACAAACAATTATAAGAACATACTATGAGCATCTCTACGCCAACAAATTTGACAATCTGGAAGAAATGGATGCATTCCTAGAAACATATAAACTACCACAACTGAACCAGGAAGAAATAGAAAGCCTGAACAGACCCATAACCAGTAAGGAGATTGAAACAGTCATCAAAAATCTCCAAACAAACAAAAGCCCAGGGCCAGATGGCTTCCCAGGGGAATTCTATCAAACATTTAAAGAAGAACTAATTCCTATTTTCCTAAAACTGTTCCAAAAAATAGAAATGGAAGGAAAACTTCCAAACTCATTTTATGAGGCCAGCATCACCTTGATCCCCAAACAAGACAAGGATCCCATCAAAAAAGAGAGCTATAGACCAATATCCTTGATGAACAGAGATGCGAAAATTCTCACCAAAATACTAGCCAATAGGATCCAACAGTACATTAAAAGGATTATTCACCACGACCAAGTGGGATTTATTCTAGGGCTTCAGGGTTGGTTCAACATCCCCAAATCAATCAATGTGATACAACACACCAGTAAAAGAAAGAACAAGAACCATATAATACTCTCAATAGATGGTGAAAAAGCATTTGACAAAGCACAGCATCCCTTCCTGATCAAAACTCCTAAAAGTGTAGGGATAGAGGGCACATACCTCAATATCATCAAAGCCATCTATGAAAAACCCATCGCAAATATCATTCTCAATGGAGAAAAACTGAAAGATTTTCCGCTAAGGACAGGAACATGGCAGGGATGTCCATTATCACCACTGCTCTTCAACATACTACTAGAAGGCCTAGCCTCAGCACTCAGACAACAAAAGGAAATTAAAGGCATCCAAATCAGCAAAGAAGGAGTCAAACTATCATCCTTTGCAGATGATATGATACTATATGTGGAAAACCCAAAAGACTCCACTCCAAAACTGCTAGAACTTGTACAGGAATTCAGTAAAGTGTCAGAATATAAAATCAATGCAAAGAAATCAGTTGCATTTCTCTACACCAACAACAAGACAGAAGAAAGAGAAATTGAGGAATAATCTCATTTACAATTGCACCCAAAACCAAAAGATACCTAGGAATAAACCTAACCAAAGAGGCAAAGAATCTATACTCAGAAAACTATAAAGTACTCATGAAAGAAATTGAGGAAGACACAAAGAAATGGAAAAATGTTCCATGCTCCTGGATTGGAAGAATAAATATTGTGTAAATGTCTATGCTATGTAAAGCAATCTACACATTTAATGCAATTCCTATCAAAGTACCATCCATCTTTTTCAAAGAAATGGAACAAATAACCCTAAAATTTATATGGAACCAGAAAAGACCTCGAGTAGTTAAAGGAATATTGAAAAAGAAAGCCAAAGTTGGTGGCATCACAATTCCGGACTTCAAGCTCTATTACAAAGCTGTCATCATCAAGACAGCATGGTAATGGCACAAAAACAGACACATAGATCAATGGAACAGAATAGATAGCCCAGAAATAGACCCTCAACTCTATGATCAACTAATCTTCGACAAAGCAGGAAAGAATGTCCAATGGAAAAAAGACAGCCTCTTCAATAAATGGTGCTGGGAAAATTGGACAGCCACATGCAGAAAAATGAAGTTGGACCATTTCCTTATACCACACATGAAAATAGACTCAAAATGGATGAACGACCTCAATGTGAGAAAGGAATCCATCAAAATCCTTGAGGAAAACACAGGAAGCAACCTCTTTGACCTCAGCCACAGCAACATCTTCCTAGGAACATCGCCAAAGGCAAGGGAAGCAAGGGCAAAAATGAACTATTGGGATTTAATCAAGATCAAAAGCTTTTACACAGCAAAGGAAACAGTTAACAAAATCAAAAGACAACTGACAGAATGGGAGAAGATATTTGCAAATGACATATCAGATAAAGGACTAGTGTCCAAAATCTATAAAGAACTTAGCAAACTCAACACCCAAAGAACAAATAATCCAATCAAGAAATGGGCAGAGGACATGAACAGACATTTCTGCAAAGGAGACATTCAGATGGCCAATAGACACATGAAAAAGTGCTCCATATCACTCGTCATCAGGGAAATACAAATTAAAACCACAATAAGATATCACCTCACACCAGTGAGAATGGCTAAAATTAACAAGTCAGGAAATGACAGAGGCTGGTGAGGATGCAGAGAACGGGGAACCCTCCTACACTGTTGGTGGGAATGCAAGCTGGTGCAAACACTCTGGAAAACAGCATGGAGTTTCCTCAAAATTTTGAAAATAGAACTACCCTATGACCCAGAAATTGCACTACTGGGTATTTACCCTAAAGATACAAACGTAGTGATCTGAAGGGGCACGTGTACCTGAATGTTTATAGCAGCAATGTCCACAATAGCCAAACTATGGAAAGAACCTAGATGTCTATCAATAGATGAATGGGTAAAGAAGATGTGGTATACAATGGAATACTATGCAGCCATCAAAAGAAATGAAATCTTGCCATTTGCGATGACATGGATGGAACTAGATGGTATCATGCTTAGCAAAGTAAGTCAAGTGGAGAAAGACAACTATCATATGATCTCCCTGATATGAGGAAGTGGTGATGCAACATGGGGGCTTAAATGGGTAGGAGAAGAATAAATGAAACAAGATGGGATTGGGAGGGAGACAAACCATAAGTGACTCTTAATCTCACAAAACAAAACTGAGGGTTGCTGGGGAGAGGGGGGTTGGGAGAAGGGGGGTGAGGTTATGATCATTGGGGAGGGTATGTGCTATGGTGAGTGCTGTGAAGTGTGTAAACCTGGAAATTCATAGACATGTACCCCTGGGGATAAAAATATATTATATGTTTATAAAAAATAAAAAATTAAATTAAAAAAATTAAAATTAGATTCCTCTTTCCCAGTGAAATTAAGGAAATATTTATTAGGCTTTATACCAATTTTTACCAGCATGTTTGTTAACATAGAGTTTGCATGTATATCCTAAATGATAAATTACATGCAGAAATCAGAAATTGAACTATGTTCTCCTATGTATTTTCATGATAAGTACATTTTGGAAAGAACAGATATTAGAGACTTCTGATTAAATAGGAGATAGAATATACGTGTCCAGCAGTGATAAATTAGATGCTCAACAAACTTAATTTCCTTTCTTCATAGGGACACCACCAGACTATATTTCTGAAACTTTTTTAAATTTAGTCATAACCGTGTGTTCAAATGTGACATGTAACTCAGTCTGCCGTTACCGCCACCCATAAGAAAGAATATGGGCTCTTTCCCCTACTATGCGGAGGATCCAGTGGGCTGCCAAAGCCCTGTTGGATGGTGAAGTATCAAACTGAAAGGGGGCTGGATTCCCAAATGACCACATAGTGAAAAGTACCCCAGCGCACTCAACCACCACCTCCATTAGACTGTGATGAATTTACCTGTGTGAGAAAGGCAGGAATGAATTGTGTTTTAAGCCTGTGAGAATTGCAGTTTATTATTATATTCAAATCACTCCACAGAACAAAATGTATTTATCTGCCACTGCCTCCATCACCTATATTGAAAATGAAAAAGAAAAGACACAAACTAAAAGGACAAAGAAAACAAGACAGGCAAAAAATGCTCAGCTCTTATTTTGAAGCTGGAAAGTAGAGCAAGAAGAGGTAACTTACATGACAGAAGAGACAGAATTGAAACTGAAATGGATGGGAATAATGAAGGGAAGTTGAGCCAATCCACCCTGAACTCATAAAATGCTTAGGTCTTGCCAGAACTAAACAACATAAAAGGACAGGGTTAGGTTGGGGTTCAAAAGATGGGGTTGGTTGAAAGTTTTAATTAGCAGGGGTTAGATCACAGATCTCTGTCTCCCACCATTATTAATTCTTCCAAATCTTGTGAAATACCATAATTCTGCTTGTTAAAAAAAATTGAACTACAGACATATCAGGGGCAGTGGAAGAGGGAAGTCAGATGTCAGAATAAAAACAATAAGGTTAAATAAAATCTGCACATAATTAATGAGGCCTCCCAGATAGCTTATTCCATGCTGCTTCCAGAACACTGGTATTTAGGTATATATTTCTAATACAAAAGAACAGTAGATTCTTCACTAGAGAAACTAAATGATAAAAGACCTACATAAATATTAATATGTGTCATATTTTGGGGAAAATGATAGAAATTTCCTCTAGAAAGTCTCTAGAATTAACTATCACACTACTACTTCCACCACCACACACACGCACAATTATTTTCAAGATCTTTTTAGGTCACCTTCTTGAAGGTAAAAGATTACTAAGGTTCTAAGGAAATTCTTCAAACAGAGAGACTAAAACAAATGAATAAGACAATAATTTAGATGAAGCAAAAATAATTCAAGTAGCATTAAAAAAAACATCATTATAAATACCATCAGATAAAAAAGAAGATACCAAATCTATGATCCAGAAATACCATGCTATGAATAAAATAAATCAGAGAACAAAAATGAGATCCTATATATTAAACATAGAATTTTTTAAATTATAAGATAAAGCTGAGAAGATATAGGAAGTTAAACAAAATAATAAAAAGATGTATAACTAAAGGGGAAACATAGAAGAATTAGATCAAGTTAAAAAAGCATTATACAACTAATATAAATTTCAGAAATTAAACAAAGTCAAAATGCAAAAATTACAAAAGAAAATTTAAAAAAAAGAATAAGAAAGATAAAACTGAAATCATTGGTTTCCAGATTAGATATTCCCATTGAGTGGCTTCAAATTCCAGAGGGGGAAAAATGATTTTTAAAACTAGAATTCTATAATGATTATGTTGGTTAGGCCCAGCAGTCAATAATCTCAGCTTAACCAAATCTAGTGTCAGCTCTGTGAATAAGGAAACTGCAAATGATTCCAGCTCAGCCATTTGACTCTTTCCCAGCCCTTTAAACCTTCCCAGCTCAAGTTCTAGACACTGTGGAGCAAAGATAGGCCATCCTCATGTGCCCACTAAATTACTGACCCACACAATTTGTGAACATAATAGAATAGTTGTTACATTATGCCACTAGAGCTCAGGGTGATATGTTATAGAGCAATACATAACTAGAATATCAGCTAGACCAGCTGCTGAATGCTGAGATTTTCAGACATGCAAAGATTCAGCATATCTACATCCCCAAAATCATTTTTTCAAGAAACTACTGTAGGGTGTACCTTAGCAACATGATGGGTCAACCAAAAAAGGAAAGCAACGTCAGATCCAGAAAACAGGGAACCAGCACTGGAAAGAGGGAAGGTAGGCCTGGGAATTATAAACTCTGCAGTAGTACTTCAGAAAAAATTATCAAGCTTTAGCAAGAGTATGGAAGACCTTGGAAGGAAAATCCCTTTGGGAGGGCAGTGGAATACTGAATTTATGGAAAATTTGAGCACTTTGTTTAAAGATTTTATTTATCTATTTGAGAGAGAGAGATGGGGTGAGAGAGAGCACAAACCAGCGAGGGGGGTAGGTAGAGGCCCATGAGGAGAGAGAAGCAGACTCCCCACTGAGCAGGAAACCTGAGAGGGGGCTGGATCCCAGGATCCTGGGATCATGAACTAAGACAAAGGCAGACACTTAACTGACTGAGCCACCAAGGTGCCATAAATTTGAGTACTCTGACTAATTATTACTAGGCAGATATCTGACAGAACTGTTGGAACCTTTGGAAAAAATTGATGGTAAGCATATATGAAACTAAATAAATTAAATAAACAAGATTATGTTTAGCCTCAAGAGTAATAAAAATGTTAAAGAGGGAAAATATAAAAAGGGCTAAGTCTTTTACTATTAAAATGTAAAATAAATAGTTGATATCTAAAACTGATTTAATAATGGATAATAACATTATAAAGCAACTGGATATAAGAGCAAGAAATAGAAGATTTGAGAATTAAGAATATTTGGATATGGGAGAAGAAGAGTATAGAAGGTATAGAGCAAGAGATTGCTCTATTTGCAATAAAATCTTCTAGTACTCTTTTTAGTTCTCCTTGGATAAGGATAACAATCACATTCCAAAGTACAAAATATGCATATAAATACTCATCAAGCCAAATGAGTAAATAAATTTAGTATAGAGTTTGTTACATGATTTGCATTCAGTTTCATCCACTTACTGCCTTAGGTATATTACTTACCTAGCCTTCCTTAGCCTCAGTTTCCTTGTGGGAAAAATGACTGTGATATGTTCCTTATAGTGTTGTCAGAAATGTAAAAACAAAACAAAACAAAAACAAAAACAAAAAACACAAAATTCCGCTGAGTTAAGATTTAAAGATCTTATCGGCTTTACTCAATGATTCATGAATGAGGCAGCATTTCATCTAGTAGATAGAAAGAAGCTCCAAAGAGTTAAATAAAATGAAAGACTTTTATAGGTAGAAAGGAACAGAAACAAGGAAGTTATTCTAGGCAAACAATAGGCTGTTTGCAGCAAGGTCACTTCCCTGTGGTGAATGACAGGAGTCTGTCAGTCAGATTTCATCACTAGTACTGACCAGGAGATTCCTGATTGACTGGTTTAAGATTCCATTTCTGGGAGAGGCCAAAGCCGTATTTAAGTTCATTCAGTCTGTTTAGTGACATGGAGCTTAGGATAAGTGACTCCATTTTGAGCCTGTCACCTTGTTTTTAATGAACATAAAAGATACAACAACTGTAAAGTGACTAAAATGTAGCAGAATTTTGGGGTGCCTGAGTGACTCAGTTGGTTAAGGGTCTGCCTTTGGCTCAGGTCATGATTGCAAGGTCCTGGGATCAAGTCCCACAATGATCCCCATATTGGGCTCCCTGATCAGCAGGGAGTCTGCTTCTCCCTCTCCTTCTATGATTCTCCCTACTTGTGCTCTCTCTCTCTCTCTGTGTCAAATAAATAAATAAAATATTTTTAAAAATACTGCAGAATTTTTATATGTGTGAACTTACTTTCTTCCTTTTTGTTTGCATTTATCTAAATAAATACATAAATATCTTGTACTCTTTAAGAATGTTCATCAAAATTAACTTAAATGTACAATATAAGTACCTGAGATCCACAGGCAAAAACTAAAATGTATGCAATTCAATAATCTGTTATTACATTCATCCATTGTAGGTGAAAGTCTAATACATTAGAATAGATATTCACTTTATATTCACTAAATATAATGCATTGTATGGTATGGTGAGAAATAAATGATTATCTTTTTTGGTCTCAAAATTTCCACTGCACAAGTAGTCCAAATCACCTTTCTCAGGATTCAGATATTCTCTCCATATAGAATAAAAGAGGAAAAATGGCTCTGGTTACCTAACTGGTAAGAATGAATTATTACCTCTGTAAAGTGCATTGGCTTTTTGGAAGAGATTGTTACAACACGAAAATACATATATTTTTATTTAATGGGAGACTTTGTGTCGTAAGGCCAACCCAGCACTTCCTTCCTAGAGGAGCCTGTCACCCCTCCTTTTGCAAGCATTAATGCTGTCTTGGATTAAAGAAGCATTAGAGAAATGACTTTTTCTTCTCCATCGAATACCCTAGTTTTATTGTAGACTTGAGGGCAAATTACTATAGTCCGTCCCTCTCTAAGAAACTGTACCTGGATAGCTAATGTGTGACAGCACAATAGACACAAAGTTCTCCTCAATTTTTTAAACTTCAAAGTGCACAGGAATAACCTGGGGATCTTGTTGCCAGCAGATTTGGGTTATGCAGGCCTGGGATGTGGCCCAAGAGTCTGCATATCTAACCAGCTTCCAGGAGATGTCCATTTGGTTGGTCCTTAAACCACATTTTGAGTAGCAAGGATTAAAGAGAGTGCCACTGTGCAAATGTGTTTTGGGCCATGTAAATAAATATTACTCATTGTGCTAAACATTAACCACTTTTCCATGTCCATGCTAAGAATTATAACCACAGCCCACTGATTTGAAGAAACTAGTGACTTCTGGACCGAAAGAAGTGGAGAGTGAATTGAAATTGAAAATGCATCATCTGCTGAGGTTATTCAATGCCTTGCTGAGCTCATTCAGGATTTTTTCATCCTTCATTACTCTCATTAGGCCTGTTGGGTTAGTGCTCAGTGTTGATCTGTATCTTAGTCAAGACAATTGCTGCTGATTAACTATAATTACTGTAATGGGGCCAGCTTTCTTTCAGAGACTAATGCCCTCAGCTCATCCCTGCATTGTTCTGTCATAAAAGGTCCCAATCTGCTAGTCACTTACTTACTTATTCTTTAAACCAACAACAAGTTGCTTCATGTGTGGGCTTTTAAATACTGTCCACTAGGTCTAAATACCTTGAGTATACCTTTTACTTTACCTTTTCTTTTCCTCCCTTCCCTTTCTCTCTCTGGTTTTTTTTTTTTTTTAAATTTTAGAATAAAAGAATGATGAGTCATAAAAAAATGTAGGTAGTGTTTACATACAATTCTAGAAGCTTCAAAAACAAAAATTTAAAGATACATTAAAATATCACTATTTGGAAAGATGGCAAATTTTTTGCACATTAAAGATAGTAAACATAAGTGAATTAAAACAATTCACTAATTTTACTAACTTGATGACCTATAGATATGATTTTTTACTTTTTAATTTTTTTTTAAATTTGCTTATGTAATCAATTTAATGCATAAACTCCTACATGTACAATGTATTTTGCTATTTTTGTTAGAAAGTTTAAATAATAAGCAAACAATATTATATCTAAAATGCTCTAGTTTTAATAATTTTCTAACTTTACCTTCTATTGAAACACTGAGCCTGGATATTTATCATTTACAATAGAAATCTAGTGAATGCTTATTTTTTTGATAGCGATATAATTTGGGAAAAAGCATGGCAACTTTTTTCATGAAAATATCATGTCCCTAGCAATTGTAGTGGAGTCCAATATAAAACAGGCTAATTTTGGAAGAACTCCAAGAAGATCTATTTATAATATAATACAAAGTCCTTAACGTAAGGTATATTCATAATTCCTAAGACAGCAAAATACAGACATCATTATACAGTACTAGCAAAAGAACCAGAGACTAGTACTTGAGATGACTACATCACTAAACAAGATTCATGTATCAATATTTTCACTTACAAATTATTTAATTAATAAAAGCCCTATCTACCTCAGATAGTTGTGAGGATTAAATAAAAATATATGTAATAATACTTGGGAAAGTTTGATGGTATATTGTATGGGTTGGGAAATTAAAGTTAATTCAAATTAAATGACCTGAAAAATTCTGGTTTGGTTAAAACTAGAATAAAATGCTTTGGGTTTCACAGGCTCTCAAAACTTTTCGTTACTTCCAGGTTGAGAATAAGACAATTTTTTTAGCATAACATTTAATAACTGACACTAGCTAATCAGTCTAATCTCATTCTCAATACATATGGCAATCATCCAGTTCCATACAAATGGTTCATAAACAAATTGGTTGAAAATCAATTGTCTGAAGTGACAAACTAAGTGAAATGAAATGAAATTTACAATCAAATATTCAAACTTACATTTATTTGTTATTTATTTGCAATATTTTATCCTATGCTGTAGCCTAACAATATTGGGTGTTTTGTTTTGTGGGTTTTTTGTTTTTTAGGTTTTTTTGTTTTTTATTTTATTTTGTTTGTTTTGTTTTGTTTTGGTCTCAGGCTTTAATAGTTTTGATTCACAGGTTTTATTATACATGTTTTAACCCATCATTTAAAAATCTTCCTCTTCTACTACTCCAGGTTTTAGAAACTGAATTTTTAGCATTTGGTTTTATTTTTTCTGAGATTGATTCTAATTTTGCTCCTGAGTTTTTTGTGCATTTGTATCAATTTTTAATATTATCTCCAATTCTGACTGTCGAAGTTATGTGATTTTTTTTAAAGTCCTTAGCATAAGACAGTTTTACATACAAATGGATTCTCAAAACAAGCAAAAAGAGACATAACTATACATAGTAAAAGAAAAATACTAGTAAGATAGACTCTTTTTTAAAAAAAACATTATTTTGTGTGTATAAGCACATTGACAAAAAAAATCTAAAAACTATACATGACACTTGAAAGGATATAAAAAATTTCAAAACTACATTGTTGTTCCCAGAAATGCAAAAACAAAAAAAGAAAAACCCCACAAAATTGCTGGAACATATTCATTATATGGTAAAGTATCACATGACAATGATGATGATAATAGTAACAATGGTGAAGATCATGTCAGAAGCTAATTCTTATAAATTAAACTGATAACCTTTACTATTTAAATTTTTTTTTTTTTTTTTTTTACTAATTTACTGATGTACCTTTTTTGGTGATCGAAAACCTACTCATCCTTTACTAAAGGTCAGATGATACCTCCTCTGAGAATATATCCTCCTTACTCCCACAGCACCATGTTAATTAGTCTATTCAACATCTAACACATTCCACTGTGGTTCTATGGTTATTAATCTACTTATTTAAGACAGAAACATGTCTTATTAAAAGCTTGTAGAAGAGTATGTGCCATACAGCAAGTACTCAATAAATGTCTGATGAACTAACTAATTCATATAAGCATACATTATTTTTTTTAAATTAGCAGGGATTATTATGCATAAAGAACTAAACTCTCACCATTTCCTTCCTAAATTACTAATGACATATTTATTACATTCCTAAACTACCAATAAATCACCTTGTCTTACTGGCATGCCTTTCTTTTCCACCAGCCATGTAACATAACATGTGAGTAAATACTAATAGTATATGTGTATATATTATGAGTAACTAATATGTTTGTACAAAGTGTTTACTAATATAAGATACTAGGGACCAGTCAAAATACATAATTTTTTTTATTGTATTTTGTATGCTCTGAAGTCTCCTTGGTAAAATAGAAATAATTCTGGCTTAGGAATTAGATGACCTGATTTATAGTCTGATCTCTACAGCTCAGTAACTGTAAGACCTTGTGGGGGCCTTATCCTCTCTGTGCATCAGTTTACTGATCTATTAAAATGCCCTTCTTAACTACCAAGAATTTACATGGGCCAGTGACATGTCTTTTTAATCTCTTTACATCATGCGAAGAATATAGCAGAACCCTAAGGAACATTTCTCAAAGGATAAACAAAAAATTCTTGAGAATTAGTGAAGTATGTATATTTGTAGTAGTGTTGGAGAGAGATGGCAAGAGGTTGAGTTGATAGAGAAAACAGATATTTACACCAGTAACAATAATAGCAGATAATTCAAATAATAGAAATATATACAAAGCCATATGAAATTTGGCATGGCACACCTTAAGGATTAAAGATACACATGGTTAGTTGATATGTCTGATGTGAAAGAAGTAGCCTCGCTTCAGATTTTTAAAGACCTTGAATAATACTCTCCAGTGCTTGAGATTCATCTTGTAGGTTTGTGGAAAGTCAGTATTAGAATTCAGGCAGGAAAACATGAACAAAAATATGAGTTTAAGGTGATTTCTGCATTGGGGACAATATATGAGAAAAGAGAAACTAGAAAAAAGAAGGAAAGAAAGAAAATTTCTTAGGGGTAATTACCAAATTACATTTAATATATTATAATTATATATATTTTTTAATTCGAAAAAGCATCATAGCCATTGAAAGGCAAAAGGGGACATTGAACAGAGTCAGCTTACTTCAGGGTCAGCATTCTCCCAGAGTTTATCACCCCCCTCAAGCCAGGGAGACCATCTAGGAGGTACTGCATTAATCTCAAGATCAAATAAAAATAAAGTAGTTGAACTGAGGTGGTAGCCATGGAAATAAACTGGGAAAAGAGATTCAGGAAGCATGTAGGAAATAAGCTGCCTGGATTTGGTGATTAGTTAGATATGGGGGTTAGAGAAAGAAGAAATTGAGGGTGCTTTTTTCTCAAATTTAGGGTTACTTGAAAATGCCCCCAAAAAGGATACAGTTGAAATTCTGATAATACTAATTCTAATAATACTAATTAGAGAAAGAAAAAAACTTTTTTCTCTATACATGCATATATAGTAGTTTTTGTTTTCTAAATTGCTATTAACTCAATAAAGAAATAATATTGGTATTTCCACAATTGATTTGAGGTATAAATTAGAACAAGTTCAAAAATGCACTGTATGTTTCAAATGATTACATTAATAATTACTATGAACTGAATGTTTGTGTCTCCCCCAAATTTGTCTTAAATCCACAATGTGACTGTATTTGGAGATGTGGCTTGGGAAAGTGATTAAGGTTAAATGAGATCATGGGCTGGAGCTTTGGTCCAATAGAGCTAGTGCCCTTATAAAAAGAGGAAGGAATTGGGGTGCCTGGGTGGCTCAGTGGGTTAAGCCTCTGCCTTCAGCTCAGGTCATGATCTCAGGGTCCTGGGATAGAGTCCTGCATTGGGCTCTCTGCTCGGCAGGGAGCCTGCTTCCCTCTCTCTCTCTCTCTGCCTGCCTCTCCGTCTACTTGTGATTTCTCTCTGTCAAATAGATAAATAAAATCTTAAAAAAAAAAAAAAAAAAAAAAAAAAAAAAAAAAAAAAAAAGAAGAGGAAGGGATACCAGAGCCCTTTCTCTTTCTCTCAGTGAGATGGCAGCAGTTTGCAAGCTAGGAAGAGAGCCCTCACTAGAGACCAACCACACTGGCACCTTGATTTCAGACTTTCAGGCTCCAGAACTGTGAGAAAGTAAATCTCAGTTGTTTAAGCCACCCAGTCCATGGCATTTTGTTATGGCAGCTTCAGCTGACTAATACAATGATGTTCTGTTAATTAACTTGACATATTTATTAAGTACCTTCTATGTGGAGAGGCACTGTGATAGATGTTATTGAAATTGAATGGGACATTGTCTCTGCCTTCAAGAAATTTACGAAGCAGCAGAGGAAATTAGAAACACAGGAAAAACCCACAGCCCCCAAATCTATAAAATAGACCTCATAAACAAATGTCAGTGATATCATTAACTGGTCAAATGATCTGGGAGCAATTCCGGACCTTGTGCAAATTTTTCATCATCAAGCAATTACTATATTGCAATCCTACATTTCAGCACTTGATCCAAGTTTAAGGAATTTCAAAAGCTAGACAAAAAAAATCAGTTTTTGCCTTTGAAGGTCAAAAGAAACAGTTATGACAAATGTATACATAAGTCACAATATATCAATAGATTATACAAATGACAGTTACACAAAGGTGAACTTGTAGAATCAAGAAGTTACTTTTGATAACAAAGAGGGAATTCTAAAAGAGACATCTTTTGTGTTGAGTCTTGAATGAGTAATTTAGCAGTAAGTTACCCAGTATGGTAACCTCATGTGAAAGGTTATTTAAAAATATATATGTATATAGCAAGCCACTAAATATAAAATAAAAGATGATCCTGAATCATTTTCACCATTAGTGGAAATGGATATGATTCAGAAAAGAAAAGGATTTAGGAGGTCACATTTCTGAGATTATCTAAAGTTATGTATTGGTTAACAACTAAGTTAAAACTCGAAATATTTTTCCATTGGAATTTGTTCAACTGACAATTCAGAAAAGCCAACAATTTGTTTTACTATTGGTTTCAAACTACAGGAAAATATTACTAATAATTATATCATCCCATCAAAAATGTAGCAAATTTCATTCCAGTTGCTTACTTAATTGTCTATGAGCTTTTTAGAACTCACTGGTAAGCTCCAGGCACAAGGGCTCTGTTTCCTTTGTTTACCAATGTATAGTATACAAGTAGGAATGAATATATATCTATATATATTTTAAAGAATTTACTTATTTATTTGGCAGAGGGAGAGAGCACACAGGTAGGGGGAGCAGCAGAGGGAGAGAGAGAATCTCCCTGTTGAGCAGGGAGCCTGATATGGGGCTCAATCTCAAGACCCTGGGATCATGAACTGAGCCAAAGGCAGACAACTAACGGACTCAGCCAACCAGAGACCCCAGGATGAATATATTTTAGTTGAACAAATAAATAAATAAATCTACAATCATTTAACTCTTAAATGCAAAGCCAGAATTTAATAATATAAACTAATTGGCTTTGCCACTTTGCCTAAGGTTATAATTATATTTTAATATGAAGCATTTAATATTTAAGCATTTTAACATAAATTAATATAAAATTATGTAATATTATTATTAATTAAAGAGTATTCACATGTACTTAACATTATTTAATATATTGTAAGTGTACCTGCAGTTACTTAAATTCTTTTTGTAAAGTTGCAAATGATGCAGAGAACCATTGAGGACCAGAAACCACATTTCATGATATAGTAATGAAGGACCAGTCAAATGTTGCAGTGATGGGAAGGGCATTTAGCAGTAGTTCAAAAGTAACTATATAATGTAGAAACAGATAGACAGTGAAAATAGTTTTATTCAATAAATTCTACAGGCATACTTAGAATAGTGTAATGTACTGGTATTGCAGCAATGATCGTTTGCTCTCTTCTCAAGGATGTACAAATTATTAAAGTAATATTTAAATATTATTGACATTTGATTAAGGAGATGTAAGTCACTCTATTAAGCACAAAGCATTTTTATATCATTTTTAATTTTTTAATGGGCAGGACAACAAATGATGTTATGTCAATCAATTTCATTTTGAGATCTGGAAAGACAGTGGAATAACCTAAGCAAATTAGAAGCTATGCATAAAAGATGATAGATGTATATGATAAAGCAGAGAACAAGTTATGTAAGCTCAACTTATGTCTATGTAGGAGTACTGACTATAAAAATATAGAAAAACAATATTTGTAATACCATTCAGCTCAGCATTAGAAATATTTCTGACTTTGTCTCTTATTTACTTTATTTTTTTCTCTTTTTTTATTTACTTTATTTACTAACTTACTTATTTTACTTAAATTTACTTAAATTTTAAATTTACTTATTTACTTATTTCTCTTATTTACTTTTTTTAAATTTCTTTTCAGTGTAACAGAATTCATTGTTTATGCACCACACCCAATGCTCCATGCAATCCATGCCCTCCATATAATACCCACCACCTGGCTCCCCTAACCTCCCACCCCCCACCCCTTCAAAACCTTCAGATTGTTTTTCATAGTCCATAGTCTTTCATGGTTCATCTCTTATTTACTTTAAAACAAGCACTAAATTTGCTGTAATATCATTTTCAGACAATGGCTATCATTGGTTAGTTGCTAATGTAAGAGAACACAAAGGGGGGTGCCTGGGTGGCTCAGTCGGTTAAATACCTACCTTCTGCTCAGGTCATGATCCTATGATCTTGGGATCTAGCCCCAAGTTGGGCTCACTGCTCAGCAAGGAGTCTCCTTCTCCCTCTCCTTCATCCCCTCCCCCCATCACTTGTGTGTTCTCTCTCTCTCTTTCAAATAAATAAATAAAATCTTTAAAAAAGAGAGAGAGAGAGAGAAAGACCACAAAAGACCACATAAGAAAATTACATTGAGCTTAGACTATGTCCAGGAGTAGTCTCTTGATATTTTAGTAAGATGACTGGGAAATGGAGTATAAATATGAATGTATTTGCTCATGGCACAATAGTGAAGTGTGACTAGCTTTATAGAACATAAGAAATTTAAGTAATTCTTATCTGTCTTTTACATAGTCAGAGGGGGAGGAAAATATTCTAGTTACCAGAAATACATACAAAGAAAGCTGCTCACAATGGCCATGGTTGCCAAAGCGTGGAAAGAACCAAAATGCCCTTCAACGGACGAAAGGATAAGGAAAATGTGGTCCATATCACTACGGAGTATTATGCTTCCATCAGAAAGCATGAACACCCCACTTTTGTAGCAAAATGGATGGGACTGGAAGAGATTATGCTGAGTGAAATAAGTCAAACAGAGAAAGTCAATTACCATATGGTTTCACTTATTTGTGGAGCATAAGAAATAACACAGAGGACATGGGGAGATGGAGAGGAGAAGGGAGTTGAGGGAAATTTGAGGGGGAGATGAACAATGAGAGACTATGGACTCTGAAAAACAATCTGAGGGTTTTGAAGGGGTGGGGGCTGGGAAGTTGGGCCAGCCTGGCGGTGGGTATTGTGGAGGGCAGGTATTGCATGGAGCACTGGGTGTGGTGCATAAACAATGAATTCTAATACACTGAAAAGTAATTAAGAAAATTAAAAAATTAAAAAAAAAAAAAAGGAAGCTGCTCAGCAAATTATCTGCACGTATATTTATGATAGTAAAGTGAAGATATAAAGGTACCTGAGATATACTGAAACACTGGCAGAGGAGGGAGGACTCTTCATACTTGTTAAATTTCCTAAAGGAAAAAAAAAAAAAAAATGCATGGTCTGTTAGAGAATTGGAATCTCTAAGTATGTGGCCCAGACAACTGAAAATGGTTCTGTTATTCACCCAGGGGATGCAGGCAGGACTGATTCAAAGGGAAAGTAATAAGTTTTAAATATGTCAATTATGTAAGTAGCCTGCTGGTAAATACACCCAGACAGCACTTGGGAATATGATTCTAGCTTTCGGGGGTGAAGCCAGAATTAGACATATGCATTTGGGAGTCATACAAGTATAAAAGCTTGGAAGTTGAAACCACAGTCAGGAATAAGAATATCTCAGTAGAACGGGAGGATGAAAAATGAAACAGTGGAGCAAACCCTAGATAATTTTAACACTTACTGGGCACTCAGAAGAGGGTAATAGGACCCTCTACAAATATCTCAGTCCTATACTTCCCACTTCTTCCATTTTAGTCATCGATATGTCATCTCTGCTCTTTACTCTTCCTTCTATATAACCCCCTGGTCAAATCCCATCAGTTCCTCTTTAGGAATATTTAGGCTCAATCTTTCTCTTATATTCCCACACAATACCCAAATCCAAGGTCTTCATTATTGCATGAAACTCCTACATAATAATCCTGATAAAGATCCAGCAGTGTTGTCCAGATCAGCTTGGACACCAGTCATACCATTTCAAATCCCTCTCTACCAGACTTCAGTGTAGAGCAATGAAAGTTCCCTTTAACATTGATTTCTAATATTCACATCATCAGGCAGGGGGATCTGAAAGCTGAAGATGAACTCAAATATTTCAAAGATAGGGAACTGGGTCTTCCATCATCATTTTCCTTGTTGCTATTTCCTACCATCAGAATGAGGACCAAAATATGCTTCACCTCCACCAGGCTAGTTTCCTTGGTAGCTTCATCTCCATAAAATATAATCTAACTAATTTTTGAAGGCCTGCTTTTTCAAAGACACTCAAATCTAAATCATCCTTACTTGTTGCAATTCCTCTAATCTTCCGAATTTAGAAATCTCCCTAATTTAGATGGCATTCTCTCCAATACCTGAACACCTGCAAAAATTATTACTATAATTGTTATTTGATTTTTTTCTGATTTATAGGTCTCAAATCTCCATAACTCTCATACATAAGTACTATGCTTTCTTCCACTAAATTTCTCAAGGTTATTGACTATGACTAATACTCTGTTGCTTTCAACAGTGCAAAGTACAGCTAGATAAAACCCTCCTAAATAAATATGTACTTCTTTAAGTTGCAAAAGCAAATAGGAACCTACTCTTTATTGTCTACTTCTTTGCATTCTATAGAATGACACCAAAATAATTGGTGTGTGTGTGTGTGTGTGTGTGTGTGTGTGTGTGTGTGAAGAATTTGAAGACTGTAAAAGAGAGCCTATAGTAAGCACAAAAGAAAAATGAGCACCTGATCAGTCTGCCCCAATTGATGACCTAAGAGAAGATGACATATTAAATGAATGAGGATAGGAAATTAGGGCTAGAGGCATGATCAAGAATGAATATTTAGAATCTAAGAAATCTTGGGGCACCTGGCTAGCTCAGTCAGTGGAGTGGAGTATGTGACTCTTGATCTCAGGGTTGTGGTTTCAAGCCACATATTTGGTGTAGAGATTACTTAAAAATAAAAAATAAATAAATAAAATTTTAAAAAAGAACCTAAGAAATCTCGTCATCACAAACACAATGTACATATGCTGCACCTGTCCTTATTCAATACACTTCTTTAATCTTATATAAAATAAGATACCAAACATAGACACTATTTCTGTTGAATGTTTCTATTGAAACATTTCAACCAGAGCGGTCAAATGTTTCATAGAAATAAAAGAGGTAGTTTAACAAGCAAAACAAAAACATTAATTTTGTACACAAAATAAATGTATTAAATTTATATCAGTGAGATGAATCATAAAAGTGGTTTCTATAGGTTTGTACCAGGCAGCATTCTCTATTTCTCCTCTATCTGGTATTGGAGGTTTCATTATCAGAATGGGATTTTAAGAATACTTGCCCTACATATTCTGTGTTCTCTCTCATTTTCTCTGTTGCTTCAGTTTCATCCTTAATCTTGGCTTATGCCTTGTTGCTCTCCTGTCCATCATTCATCATGATCTTCCCACATTTAGAATTGAATTAAAGGTAATACAGAGCCGAAATGCCTCTAGTTCCTTCTCCTTTTACCTCCACCATTATCCCTTTATCCAATGTATATCAGCCAAGTTGGCCTCCTTGCTATTGCGCAGTCAAGAGTGCTACTGCTTAGATAACTTTATCTTTATTTTACCTCTGCATTAAATGTTCTTCATGGCTTTTATACATCTCCATTTAATACTATAACTCAACATTGTGTACTAGCAGCCGTACCTTCTCCTAAAGATCAAGTTCAATTACTGTGCCAGAATAGTCACTTCTTTCCTTGTCAGCCCATTTCTTGGTACAAGGTACATAAAGTTACTGATGATAGCTATATACTATAGCCTAAGTAAAATGAGACTCTCATACCCCTGGATGGAAAACCCCCCTCTCTGAGAATCAGGATCTCTGGGCCTGCAAAATCTAAACTTTCAGAACAGGGACTATAAATTCATCAAGTGTGTTATAGCAAGTGGTGATCAAAGACAACTCCTATTTCTACATGCCTATTTTCTTAGTCCCTGAACTCATGCATTTATCTGCTAAGGACACAGTACCATACAAATGCTATGGATCTAGAGTAGACCATACCCTAGAGGATGGTGCCCCAATCTGGTACCTCAGGGGTGCTTTTCACCTCTCTATAACATCAACAGCATTTGAATAAGACTGGTATATCCCAAACTCACATTCCCATTGTCTTTATTGAAAGTTGTTTCTTATGGTCTAAGGTGATCATATATTAAGTCTCAAATAGGTAGGTCAAACACTATATAAATCTCCCACTAATGTTGCTGGCCAACACTTAATGGTCATGAAAAACAATCACATAAACAAAACTGTGTCAGTTTCAGTCAAGATGAGTTATCACCCCTTCCAAAGCCAGAGGGATGCAATGTCCACTTGCCACAAGTGGCTGCATTGTTTTTTTTTTTTTTTTTTCTGGAGGGGGGGTAAAACTATATCAGGGCCACAGTATTAATCTCTGTTGTTGACAGGTTAGACATCTGACAGTGGAAGTAGCTGAATCAGTCTTATTGGAAACCCATAATGTAGACTGTGTATATAGTCTCCCTCCTTGTCTACATTAATATCTCATGCACATACCCATATTTCAACACTTGGGAGTAATTTACTGAATTACTTGCTGAATCACTCTTTCTACTTGGTTGTTCTAAACTTTCAGAACAGGGACTATAAATTCATCAAGTGTGTTATAGCAAGTGGTGATCAAAGACAACTCCTATTTCTACATGCCTATTTTCTTAGTCCCTGAACTAAGAAAATGTCTATGGTGGATAATGTCTGGTGAGTAATATAAAAACCTTCACATATATCATCTATTCCCACCGATGATTTTCATATACTGTTGAACACAATATTTTAATCTTTTCCCTTCCAGACTTACTAGTCAGCTAGATTATTCACTCTGCCCTATATTCCATGTATATTTTTGTCAAGGATAATTTCTCTACCAAACAGATGACCAGATGCACTACCTAAAGTTCTGACCCCTGGAAAAACTTCCTCTCACTGCACTTTGTTTGGGAAGTGCCCCTGAGTATGCTCTTATTGTACCATGGACCACTAACCATGGACATAGCAAGCTGAGCCAATTGTGAAGCATGTGCAGCCACTTTCCACTGCCATTCATGATGATCCCAGTTGATAAACTGGAACCAGATTGACAAATTAGGGATATAACAGAAATCACCATCCTCTTTAAATTTGAGATTCTTTAATTAAGATAACATTAATCTTTCCTCCCCACAGAATGTAGCATTGTTTTTGATTTATGATCTCGGATGAGTAGTTTTGCTTTCCACTTGGCTTTCACCTCTACAATACCTCTTGCTGGACCCTTCTTTATAGAAAACCTGGCTTCAATCAGTGAATTTTTGGTCTGAGAACTGGGTCAAGTAGATAAATTTACCAAGGCACTTTTTTGTTGAAGTGACTGCCTTCAGCTTTTTGATCAACCTCCATTCTTGATTTCTTTTAAGTAAACAAGTTAATCCAATCCATATTTTGGATTCCCATGTATTTTGCCTCTAGGAACACTGTGTTCTAGTAACCATTTCTAGATTTCTCTGGCTACCAAACATATCTTCCTACTCATTAAGACAATAGAACTTATCCTTTTTTCCTGATGGTTAAGTATCACAACTTCATCCTCTGTTATGGATTCCAAGATTTCAGGATATCATTATCCCCATTGCTATTAAGAAACTAATTCCATAACAACATCTCTTACCATTGTCCCTGGCTGCAGAGTACAGAAATTATTGAGTTTATCAATGCTTTGGTAATGCTCGCATCAGCATATTCTTTACCACTTACAGGGGAAAATGTTTTCCAGGCTCTTCTGTGCAATGTATCCACCTAGTTAATGGGGAGTTCCAGCCTTACATGGTAGACCCATGCTGAATCACTCTTTCTACTTGGTTGTTCACTCTATGAGCCTATCAAACCTCTCTTTCATCACCTGCTATAGTTGTACCAACATTTCTACTTCAATTTGTTTGTCTCCCCACTCCCAAGCCTCCAGGAGCCACTTAGATACTTGTCAACACGGTACTCAAAGGTTCATGCCTAGGTGTTAAATTCTGTTCCATAGGAATGTATATGAATATTGATAAGCTTTCCTGTATTCAATTTTATATCTCTGCCCCCTTGATCCAGCACCCCCAGGATCAAGTCTCATGCATATCCCCTAGATTTCCACTGATACATGTTAGCCACACATTGCAGCTCCTTTGGCAATTGTCCCACTCCTCCCTTGCTAGATTTAGCATAGTCCCAGCTGAGCTATGCTAGGATTGGATTCTTTTTTTTTTTTTTTTAAGATTTTATTTATTTGACAGACAGAGCCCACAAGTAGGCAGAGAGACAAGCAGAGAGAGGAGGAAGCAGGCTCCCTGCTGAGTAGAGATCCTGGTGCGGGGCTCGATCCCAGGACCCTGGGTTCATGACCTGAACCAAAAGCAGAGGCTTTAACCCACTGAGCCACCCAGGTGCCCCTAGGACTGGATCCTTATTGGTTCCCAGGAAGGGAGGCAACCAACCTTGGTTGCCAGGAAAGGAGGACTAAGTGTTGTCTTATAAGGACCTGCCTCATTTGAGTCTTCTTTACTGGTTTTCAAATAAGGATTTCTTACTTCTTTGCAGAAGTAAAGAAGTACTTCTTACTTACTTTGCAGAAGGTCCACTTCTGGAAAGCCCAGCAGATTTAGGGGAATTGGGAGTTCGATGATCTCCTGTGCATCTTCCCAGAATATCCTTTTCAGTCTCAGAATCCCATAGTAGACATGTTGTAGTAGTAGACTACTACTTAGTAGACTAAGCATTCGACATTTTCAGAAGATCCATTACCCTTAGAAACTAAATCTGAGACTGGTCCTTCATTCTTTCTGCTCTTAGCTACAAAAGATGAAAATTTCCTTCTGTGTTGCCAAGGATGTCCTCCGGCTTTCACAAATTGGTGATTAATAAGCCAATTATCCCCCTTGGTGCTCTTCACCAACTTTGCAGTTCCATATTCTTAATAGTTATTACTATTTGTCTCATACCCTACTAGCTAGTGCAATATCCTCCTCAGAATTTCATCTTGGATCACCACCAATGGTGAAGTACAAAATACTTTAAAAAATGTAAATTCCAACCAATCCTGCAATTCCTAGAACTGGGATGAACCTTCAGAGTTGTCCCAACTTGAAACAAGTGGTCCAGACTCTTTTAACCTCATATCAGGCCGTGCGTGAGGGCACAGGCTGAGCCCTGCGAGGGATATAACCTTGGAAGAGGTGTTACCCTGGGATCTTTAGCAATCCCCAGCAAGGGATATACTCAGCAGCAGATATTCCCACTATCAAGAGGGGATTTGGGCAGAGCACTGATATAGTCTTCACTATAGCTGAAAATAAATTTATTAAATTGAAGAAAACAAAAAATGACCATATTTTGCAAGAGTTAGAGATGAAAAAGTGAGTAAAAATGGTGATTATTCAATTCCTTGTTTATTGCAACGTAGAAGTAAAATATCATTCACATCCAACAGTGTATGTACAGTGTTATTGAGAATCATGCAAAAACATATCCATTAACTTAAATGTTTATTAAGTGTTAAATAATTTAGATAATTGGTCTATTAAGTATTTTATATTATGCAGATGACTGTGAGAGATTGTTATACAAGGAATTGAGTGTTTTAGGCTTTTAGTGCATTGGTACTCCCTATTTGAAACATGGCATATACGTTCCTACTCTCTGAACACATTTTCAGGAATGGATTTGGTTTGGATATCTGTTTTCTCCAAGATGAGAAATTCTATTCGTTATTAATATGTAGTGACAGTTCATAAAATTAGAACTCATTAACAACAAATGAGAGTTCTGATTGTGGAAAAAAGTAAAATAAGAATCGGTCACTTATAAAGCATGGAACAGAGAGAAATTTCAACTTTTAGTTAATTTTGAAGCATCAGTGAAAGCCTATTGTGTAATAAATTTAATGCTACATTCTAAGTATGCAAGAATAAATTAAAAGCTTTCCATCAAATGTGTGTGTGGGAACATATGTTAAACAAATAGTTGCAATGTAATTTGTGAGATAGAATAATAGCAGAACTATTACTAACTGTGGTGCAAATATGAAAATAAACAACTGTGGTTGATCAGAGAGAAGGAAATCCCTATTTGGGGACTTGAGGTTTGAGATGAGTTTGCAATGTATGTGGTTGGGGAGTTAGAGAACTTGAGGAATATGAAAAGAGAATTCCAATAAAAATGAAACCCATTTAAAGGTACCAGATGAGAGCAGCGCCCAGGTGGCTCAGTTGTTAAGCATCTAGCATCTACCTTCAGCTCAGGTCATGATCCCAGGCTCCTGGGATTGAGCCCAGAGTCAGGCTCTCTGTGTAGCAGGAAGCCTGCTTCTCCCTCTGCCTGCCTCTCTGCCTACTTGTGATCTCTCTGTCAAATAAATAAATAAAATCTTAAAAAAAAAAAAAAAAAGGATACCAGACAAGAAATAAGAAAAGAGGAATATCTTGGAAATTAGGGCAAGAAAAGATTGAACAGGTGAATAATGGGGCATGAAGTGAATTAGGCTTAATTAAGAGTTCTTACTCCATATTCTCAAGTATCCTGTTACTACATCTATTAAGGCAATTACTGTATTTTACTGTAACTTCCCTGCATTACTGTAAGATATTTTTGAGGCTAGAGATTATGTCTTGGTCCCCTCTGTATCCTCTAACACTGTGACTGATACATAGTTGAGGGGGGTTTTGAATTTCACATAGACAAAATGCAACGTGAATGAATAATGGTAATTGTAATAATAACAGCAGTTGAGAGTTTATGAAGCATTTAGTACAATGCAAGGGTAAATTTTATCTCATTTTCATAACAATCCTATAAGTTAGATACTGTTATTACAGTTCATCTACAGATGAGGAAATAGAGACCCAGAGATCCAGAGAATAATATATCCAACATCACAGAGCTAGTTAACAGTGGTCGCATCACTCAAAACAGAAAGCATGTGGGGCACGGGGAAGGTTAGGAAAGAGGGCATGGGGTCTAGAAGAAGGATTCAGAGAAGAATGTATTTGAGGCTGAGGAGGAACTTTGGTTAGCAGTGCTCCTAGGTGGCTAGAACTGCTGCTGGGTGGCTAGCCTGCTGTCTGTCCTTAGGTTTCTGTAGCTCCTTGGGCTTCTGGCCAGAATGCAGACTTGTTAGAAGTCTGCCAATGTCACCCCACTTTGATCTCCCCAATCTCTTCCCTTTTACCCACACGAATCAGTTGATATTGTTCCCACTTCTCCTTACTCTCGCCTGCTAGTAAAACACAAAGAAAGGGAGCAAAGGGTAAAAAATAATAGAAAGAGTAGAAGATAGAAACGTTTGACCTCAGAACTACTGCTGTTGCAGGCAACTGCTGTGTGTGGGGCAGGGCGAAGGGGGTGCTTAAAGAACCTCCTTCCACCACCCAGACCTTTCACAGGTGCTCACCCACCTCTCTTGCCATCTCCACTTTAGTGACCCTACCCATGAGAGCTCCTATATTAGATGCCTGTAAAATTCCACGTGTTTGTTGGACTTTTTTACTTCACTTCTTTGGCATGGTTTCCTCACTTACTTAGTTCAGAACACTGCCTCTATTTCTGTTGACATGTTGCCCCATTTCAGAAGATTTTATTTATATATAGAACCCATACCCTGTGAATCCATCACTCCCATCCTTAGTCCTACCCATATCTACAAGGAAATGAACGTGTACTGTTTCATAGTCTAGAATATTGTTTCGATTTCTGCTCTTTAAAGGATCTTCCCCTAAGGAGGGAGGTTTGAGGGTGAGAATGGGTTACAGCAAAGTTGGAGTTGGAGTGATGCTCTGCTTGATCATTACTCTCTACCAGATAAAAGCCAGAATTTGAGGGAAAAGAATGATTCATGTTAATGATGATTCATTTAGTTCATCAGCTTCCTTCCTTCTTGACCTTCCCTCAGGAACCTATGTACTGCCTACAAATCCCCCCCTTGATGGCAGCTCAATGAGAACAGGGATAAAACAGCCTTTATCTGGTAAGCAGAAAACTTCTCCCACATTTTCCTGGCAATAATCCAACACAAATCCAAGCCTCAAAGTTGTCCAGTCCATACTAAGTGGTCTTTGGAGAATAACATCGGAAGGCTTGGGATTTCGTTCCATTTTTTCTTTTGCATTGCAGAACTAAAGCTATAAGGCTGGCTTCTGCAAAGTGGCAAACAGTCAGGTGATACTTTTGGTAACCATTACTTAATGCCCCAGAATATACCAGGATAGGAGGAGAAGACCAGAGTGCTTAACAATAAACCTTAACGTCACCACAGGTCTCATCCTTCAAGTCTCAGCTTAAATGTGAAATATTTAAGGAAATATCCCCTGACTTACCAGTCCGTGAATACTCTCACAGTATCCTGTGCTTTGCCTCATAGTAGTTACCATAATTGTAATTATTATTCTATGATTATGTTAATGCTTTCCCCACTAATTCCTGAACTAATAAAGCTGACCTGACATCTTATTTAATACTGCAGACTGCACTCTTATGCCCAATGCCCCTTACCATGTCTATTTTCTTCTTTTTTCTCTTAGCTCTTATCACCTAATATCATTCTATATAATTTACTAATTGATCATGTTTATTACTTATTGTTTGTCTTCCACAATTAGAACAGATACTCTACAAAGTCAGTCACCTTTAGTATATTTTGTTCATTTCTACATGCTAAGTTCCTAAAAGACTGTATATATAGAATGTGCTTGATAAATATTTATTGAGTGGATAAATGGGGAAGGGGAAAGATTTCTCTAACAGACTTCACATCCTTAACACCCGGTTGATTGTCTACCCAGGATTTCACACTCAATGCCTACTAATTTGAACATTGATGAAGATGGGAGATGAACGTAAATGAATAAATAAAAGATGCAAATAACTTGAAAATGTTATTTTATCTAGCTATAACTAAATCCTTCAAACCAGTATCTTACCATAAAAGTCAGTTTTACTGAGTTTATTCTATAAACTGAAAACAGCCCCCCCACACACAAGTTATCAAAATTGTGCAGGCCTTGTGTAATCCATGTGATTCTCTTCTGGTTTGTGTGAATATGCACATGTGTACATCAGGAGATGATACTTTTCTTGTGCCACAGACAAACTTGAAAACTAGGGAAAACAAAAACACAGGTGAGTTATTGTACGAGAATAATTTTCCTTGCCCTATTTCCATCCTTATTTTTATTTCATCCCTTTATTTAGATGAAAATTTCTGAAAATACATATCATGTAAAAAATTAAAACATAAAGTTGATTCCAATATCATAGGTGTATGAGTATGTTTGGGAGTCAGCATATATTTATTTAGACATGTTATTCCACATAAAAAAGTTAAATAATTTCAATACTAAAATATCTAATAATTTGAGTTTTTCTCAGTTTGGAAATAACAATTACCCATGAAAAAACTCCCAAAATATATGCTTTCTTTAACAATATATTTTTGGAAGATATTATCCAATATATACTAATAAGTCACTTTAGTTGAACCCTTCTATTTCTTTTGCTTTTATTTAATTTCATAGCCAAAAAGTATAACTTAACTTAAAACTTAAACTTAAAAAGCTTTATTGAGAAATAATTGGCAAATATATGTATTTGAAGTGCACAACATGATAAATATATGTAAATATATATGTGTGTGTATTTAGTAGAATGATTACCAAATTAAAATAATTAACACATCCATCACCTTACATATGTAACATAATTAACTCTTTTATGTGTGTGTGTGGTAACAATGATTAAGATATATTCTCAGTACCTTTCAAACAATATTATTAACCACAATTATGCTGTATATCAGATCCTCAGAATTTATTCTTCTAATAAATGAAAATTTGTACCCTTTGACCTACATCATCCCATTCTCCATCCCTCCAGTCCCTGACAACCACCATTTTATTCTGCTTTTTATGGAATTGGTTTTTTTTTTTTTTTTTTAGATTTCACATTCAAGTTATACCATACAGCATTTGTCCTTCACTTTCTGATCTATTTCACTTAGCACAATGCCCAGAAAATGACAAGGTTTCCTTCAATTTTATAGCTGAGTAATATTTCCTGTGTGTGTGTGTGTGTGTGTGTGTGTGTGTGTTTGGCAGAAATGTAAAATGGTATAGCCATTATGGAAAACAGGATGACTTTTCCTCAAAAAAATTAAAAATTGAACTACCATATGATCAGTAATCCTATGCATGTGTATATATCTGAAGGGATTCAAATTAGTGGATTTCAATGGATACTTTTTTAAAGAAATAAGAATCATTTATTAAAATTAATATCTTGGGAGATAGTTTTAGAATAAAGCTGTAGTCCTAGATAATATATGGACCTCTAATATCCTCTGAGGCCACCAGGACACTGCCCATTGCGTATTACCAAGTGGCTATGAATCCAATAGGCTTTTGAGACATGACTAAGATCAACAATGAACTGCAATCATAAAACCTCCTAAGATTACATACTACTAATAAAGAGAATTCAGAATGTACATTGTGTCTTCATCAGTCATGTGCATTTCCATAACAAGTCTTTGTGTTTGTGTTTCTAGGTTACAACTGAGCCAGGATCCATGAGCCATACAAAAATCAAATGGGTAGCTGACCAGGATCCTTGTTAAGTGACTATGTAACTAGCACTTACGAGTGAGTGAAGCAGCAATACAATCAGGCTGATATTTTTAATGAATATAATACTGTAACTCAAACATTCAGAGAGTAGTAAGTTAATAGTTTAAAGCAAGATTATTAGGATTGTTATATCCATTTTTTAAAGAAAAATTTTATTTATTCTGAGAGAGAGAGAGAAACCGAGAGAGTTGGGGGGGGAGGGCAAAGGAAGAGGGAGAGAGAATCTTGAGCAGATTCCATGCTGAGCACGGAGCCCAGTGTGGGGTTCAATCTCACAACCCTGGAATCATGACCTGAGCCAAAATCAAGAGTTGGATGTTTAACCACTGAGAAACCCAGCCACCCTACTTACATCCCTTTTTAATCAGGTCTTTCCACTTTAAAAATTTTTTTTATTTGGTGTATAAAATTTTTTACTTTGTTATTTCACTTAGCATAATATTCTTTAGGTCAACCCATGTTGTCACAGATGTCAGCATTTTCTTCTTCCCCATGGTTGAATAATATTCCATTGTATGTATACCATATCTTCTTTATCCATTCATTTAGAAGTGGATTATATTGACTACTATGAATAAGGTTGTGGTGAACAGGGAGTACATATATCTTCTTGAAATAATGGCTTCATTTCCTTTGTACATATACCGAGAAGTGAGATTCCTTGATAATATGATAGGTCTATTTTTAATTTTTTGATGGTCTTCCATTCTGTTCTCTGTAGTGGCTGTACCCATTTGTAATAACACCTAGACTGTACAAGACTTGCATTTTCTTCACATCCTTCACATCCAGTTGAGAGTTTATGAAGCATTTAGTACAATGCAAGGGTAAATTTTATCTCATTTTCATAACAATCCTATAAGTTAGATACTGTTATTACTGTTATTTGATTTTTTTTTTCTTTTATGAATATAGTGTAGGTTTTTACCTGTGGTTAAGTAAAACATAGATATAGCAGTCTACTTTATGTTGATAAAAAATTTAACTTCAACTGCACACAAAACCTCACTTTTTTATTCTCCCTTTTTCATGCTTTTGATATGGAAATATACTTCTTTTTATATTCTGCACTTACCTACAAACTATTGTAGCTATGGCTATTTTAATTATTCTTCTCCTTTAACCTTCTTTCTAGAGTTATGTGGTTGATATACCACCATATTATAGTATTAGAGTATTCTGAATTTGACTATACTTGCTTTTACCAGGGTGTTGTATGTTTTCATAATTATAGTTTAAAATCTTTCATTTCAGCTTGAAGAACTGTTAGTGTTTCTTATAAGGCAGAAGTTTTGTTCTCTGGGAGTCTTTATTCCTCCATTTTGAAGGATAACTTTGCTGAATAGAGGATTTTTGGTTGGCAATTTTTATCTTTCAGCACTTTAAACATATCATCTCACTTTCTCCTGGCCTGTGAAGTTTCTGCTGACAAATCTGCTGATAATCTCATGGGGGTTCTCTTGTAAATTACAAGCTTTTTTTTTTTCTCTCCTGTTTTACAGATTCTCTCTTTGTCTTTAATTTTTGACAGTTTTATTATAATGTGTTTTGGAGAGGATCTCTTTGAGTTTGTTTAGTGATCTATGAACTTCAAGAACTTGTGTACACAAATCCCTCTCCAGATTTAGGAATTTCTCAGCCATTTTTTTTTTAAATAATTTTTTTCTGCCTTTGCCTCCCTCTTTTCTCTTTATGGAACTCCCAAAATTTGCAAATGGTTTCTTCTTTTATTGTCGTTATCACATAGATCACATAAGCTTTCCTCATTCTTTTTTTTACTCTTTTTCTTTGTTTTTCTCTGACTATATAATTTCAAAATTTCAGTCCTCTAAGAATTTTTTTTCTGTTTGACCCATTCTACTGTTGATGCTCTCTATTGCATTGTATTCTTTATATTCAGAATTTCTACTTGATTAATTTTTAAATTTTGATTTTTTTAAGATTTTATTTATTTATTTGACAGAGAGGGAGAGATCACAAGTAGGCAGAGAGGCAGGCAGAGAGAGAGAGGGGGAAGCAGGCTCCCCACTGAGCAGAGAGCCTGATGTAGGACTCGATCCCAGGACCCTGATATCATGACCTGAGCCGAAGGCAGAGGCTTAACCTACTGAGCCACACAGGTGCTCCTAAATTTCTATTTCTTTGTTAAACTTCTCACTCTGCCTATTTTTTTCCTGATTTTTGTTGATTTTTTTGTATTTTCTGTTTTTAATCTTTTTTTATTATTTTAGCTTTACTGAGGTATACTTGACATATAAAATTGCAAGATATTTAAATTGTAGTTGTGGTGATTTTATATACATTGTGAAAGGATACTCCCCATCTAGTTAATTACCACATCCATCACCTCACACATTTATCTATTTTTTTAATAATATTTCTGTCTTTTCTTGTAGCTCACTGAGTTTCTAAATAATGCTATTTTGAGTTCTGTAACAGGCAAATCACAGATCTCTGGGTCTTTGGGACTGGTTACTGAAAAGTTATTGTGATTCTTTGGTGGTGGTATGTTTCCTTGATTTTTCATGTTTTTTGAATTTTTGTGTTGCTGTCTTTGTATTTGAAGTAGCAGTCACCTTCAGCAGTCTTCACTAACTGTTCTCTCTAAGGCATCTAAACTTGTACTTTTTTTTTGCTTCAACAGTGTGCTTGAACTTCTCTGGTAGAAACCTGCATTTCCACAAAGGCTCTGTCATCCATGAGTAATTACCTAAGATAGTCTTTTCCAGTGGCTTCTGTACCATAGCACAGAGGAGCTGAATTCAGTTCAGGGGCTACAACAGAGCCCACAGCTGAGACCAAGGTCTGTATGCTTGAATACAATATTCCACCAGGTCCCTTGTTGCTGGATCCTACAGCTCCCAAAAGGCACTTTTACCAATGGATGGATCCCAAATTGTTATTGCTGAGAGAGGGGACACAAAGAAGGGACATCTTATTCAGTCATGATCCTATTTTATTTTAATAATGGTTACTTAACAATATTGCATTTTGTTTCTAATAATCAAATGCAAATTGGCTATGAAGAACCGTATGTTATGTAGTTTCTTTATGCCATGTCTAGTAATAATTTTGAATATTTCACATGATTGTCTAGTTGATTAGGAAATATCTATAGTCTTCCATGTTAAAATGTAACTGTACTTTTAAAGGATTTGATGATTATAACTTAAAAGGAGTTTTGAGGGAAAAAAAAAAACTAGATTATGAGTCTTCATTCTCTCCTGTTTGAAAGTTTCATGTCTTCTGAAGGATCTTCTCAGGAGAAATTTATTTTTCCAGTACAGAATTTTCAAAGTTATGTTCTACAATATTGTTATATCATAAATAAATCAGAACTTATGGGCAGATAAAAGAAACATAGGTTCTCTGAACCACTTTCTTCCTCTCTCTAAAATGGTCTTTCTCTTTCCAATCAAGGTTTATCCACATGAAGAAAATATGACCAAAATCCCCAGTCATCCTGCTATGATAACTATATACCTGCTTTAACCCCAGCTTAAATGAAGCAAATATTCTAATGACTTTAATATGCTTGGCAACAGTGGTAAGAATGTATTAAATATCATATATTTACAGGAACTATATTTAGCCTCTGCTATATATTTTTAAAAAATAAATTCAACTAAATTTCCTAAACTGTCTTACAAATGGCCATTTTAGATAAATCAGAATAGGAAAGAATAGAAATAAATATTTTTCTCAGTCACTGGATCTATGCTAGTAGAAAATATAATGCAAACAAATTGAGATAAAACAGTAAACATTATATTTTAAAATATCCTTCCATTCTATTATTTAGATATTTCTAGTAATTACACATTAAGTTTGAAGTATTCCTATATGTCCCTTGACTCTTCCTTTATAGACACAAAGAAAATCTATCAAAATCCTGAAATACTACAATCAAAATTATAATACTGAGCAGGAAATTAGATATTATTTATTCAAAATAGAGTTGAAATAAGCTTTGCAATTATCAACAAAAATCAATACAATTCCTTTCCATTTAATGCGTAAAACTTAATCAAATTCATCTGATACTAAATGTGTTAATTTCACATGGTATTTTTTTAGAACTTAGCCAGTTATAGTTAGCCTTTCAGAGCTCTGTGACAACTTTCTGAGCCATTGTGTCCTCTAGCTTTATGCTAAATATTATGCCATTATGTATGATTACCTATTTTTTTAAATATTTTATTGGCAGTATTTATTTCTAAATCTCTAGTTCATAGATATCTTATCCATGTTGGCTAACATTTACAAAGTAGACCTTACTTTCTTTATCAGTTGGAGTCATTTGTAAAGAATAAACCACAAAAAAAAAAAAGTACAATTTTCAGATTTGCTTTGTTATCTACACTCTTGTTTATACCACCAATACCTGGAAATATGGGCCATTCTGCATGCTTAAAGTACAGAATGCTCTGGGGCAAACATACTATTTGGACACTTCATTTTGTATTTTTACCCTCAGTTATTTTATTTTGAATTAATGTTTTATTTCAGGGACATATAAACGTTTTTACAGTGAAACATCTCTATCTAACCATCACCTACAATCACTGAGCATTAATGCAGCACTGTCATATGAGAGCCAATAAGTAAATCTGCCAAAACAAACCTAAGTCTTTATAGTCACAGGGAAATTAATTACTACATAAAGAAATAAAACTAGTCACATTCTAGATTATTCCAAAGTGGTCCTTTAATAATACTGCTTTCTAGGGGATCATTCTGATTGAGGACACCATTTCACCTGACATTTCTGCCTCCTGAAAACCAAAAGACATCAGGGCAAAACTAATTTCATTCTATTTTAGACCACTCCTATTATCTCTACACCTTGTACCATTTTATTTTCAGCCTAAATCCTAGGAAGTCCTTTTCTTAATTTTCCCACCTTTCCCTAACCAGGAATCAGGCACTATGCTGTTAGCCCCAGCGAAGACGATTGATAAGGAATTACTGCCATCTTGTGGCTACTACTATTGAAGGCGAATAATCCTAATGCACTAGGCAAAGAAAAAAAAATTTAAGACTCTGTTGTTATATGCTGTCTTTTATCCATTTACCTCCCATATACATCACTAAAGAGGCACTCTAATGCACATTTTTATTAAAATATGTACACCAGTACTGTAACATTCAAATATGTTATTTCTTTTCCACACTTGGTCAAAATGTAAATGTAAAGTGATCTAAAATAAAAACTGGAGTCTGCACAGGGTAGAAAATTACATAGGCAACTAAAAAGAGGTATTAATAATTTCCATTACCGACTGCCTACTTCAGTAATTTATCTTCATTTATTTTAATGTTAAGAATTTGTAAAAGGTCATAATTCAGGAGGTTCAAATATTTCCAGTTCTGAGGTGACATGTTTGCCACACATCTCAATAGCCCATGTCAGCACCGGAAATTGGGCAAAACCTACTAATAACCAGAAACAGATTTGAAACGAATGCTTCTCTCAGATCTGTATGGCACATGTTGTTTTCAATATTCTGTCTCTTGACATGTGACAAATTTGTAAACTCTGTGTTTTTAAAATTCACATGATACAGTCAGTAAAACACTGGCAGTGAGGTAGAATGAGCACATCTAAGAACACTCTGTTCTGAAAGTATAAAGCAAAAACTCTACCCCGACTCTCTATCGAGATATGTGAAATGCCATATAAAGTTTGATTTTCGAGCAGAAATTTCAAGGTGTGTGTATCTGCATGTACCTGATGGAGGGAAACATGATACGGAAACTTGTTTTTCAAATAACTAGAGGTTCAAAAGGAACATTTTCTCCCCATAAGATCTGTATTGATTCTGAAGCGTGAAGCCTTAACTACTTGGTAGAAAACACTCCACCTGGTGGTAGAAGAAAACGGGGAGCCACTTTCCGCAAAAGACCCTCAGAAAAAAAGATGGAATCAATCAACAGAATACACGTCCAGTGAGAAACTGAGTAAGATACTCCACTGCAGTTGGTGAGCATCTTAAAAGCAAAATCCAGACAGAATCTGTCTCTCTATAAATCTTTCCACCCCTTTCCATTACTAGTTAGGTATTGTTGGCTCTAAGCCATCTGATTTTACTATGATTTATTAACTGCTATGCATTATATATGAGACTCAGGTTTGCTGAAGAGTTACCCTTATGGTCATTGTTGCATACAAATCAGCTACTGTTAGAGAGGTTTATTGCATCATTTTATGCTGCTAGCACTTTTGTTAGGCAGTAGTATAATATTTAACTGGAAAAGAAAACCCTTCCTGCTATATTTTTCCAAATATGTTAGGAGCACATGCAGTGCATGTTAAGAACAATAGGCCTTTGTTCCAGTCTGTTTATAAACAGAAGAAAAAGCATCCAGAACAATGGATGCGGAGAAATAAAAACCTGTTGTCTAAATCAGAGGGATTGGTATTCTCCAAATCGTTGCTACGGCATTGAGTCATTTTCCCTGGTAAGACCAACTGAAACGTGAGAAAGAGCAATAATGTGAGCAAAACCAATTTACTCTCGGTAGGAAATTGGAAAAACGGTAGCAGAGATCTAAGCAGATCTGTCTCTGAAATAAGCCCCCACAAAACAGTGCTTCCACAGTCTTTTTACATCGAGACATTTGATTAGCTAAGTAATTCAACTCAAGTTTCCAGCCCAGCCCTCAGCACAATGACTCGAAAGCTTGCCTTTAGCACCTTTCTCACGTGTTTCCTCCCAGCTGCCATAAAAAATCCAGACGAAAGCAGCACATTATCTAAATGGCCTTGGTTTACCCACAATAATAACGAAAGAAATGAAAATGGCTATTGTCTTACATATCCAACAGGAAGGGAAAAGGTGTGCCTGATCATATATTTTCAAAGTGGGAAGGAGAGAGGGATGCTTTCCCTGCCCTCTACAATCTCACCATGTTCCTTTAGCCGCCAGCATTGCGGTCCACTTCAGTGTGGCATATGTTACGAAGTGTTTCTGAAGGAAGGTGTCGTTGCTCAGGAACAGCATTATGTCCAAGAAGAATAAGGCAGATATCCTGCAGTCTTAGCTTTCGGTATGACTGCTCGAGGTCACTAGAGTCATATCTACTGAGACATATGCAAAAGGGTTTTAGAATCTCCTGTATGCAGATTATTAAGGGTGTATATGACTTTTAATTTTTGTCAAGGCCATCTGTGAATGCACTTCCTAGTTTCTTTAATAGCTTGATTTCCTCACAATTAATTGAGTAACAGTAACCATGAGACAGGTTCAACTGGAGTCCTGCTTAAGAAAATCTGGATGACAAAGTTTAGTTCAATAAAAAAGCTTCATTTTCTTGCATGCCCACTCTGTGTCTACGGAGAACTTTGAAGCATAACAGAGATAAGTGGATAGTTCGTTGACATTCGAAATTCTTAGTCTCTTCAAATCTTTGATTTTTACAGACATTTTTTTTTTAATTTTTTATTTTTTATAAACATATATTTTTATCCTCAGGGGTACAGGTCTGTGAATCACCAGGTTTACACACTTCACAGCACTCAGATATTTTTAATGTATATCGAGTATTATCCCACAAAAAACTGCCCAGGAGATGTCTAAAAGGAAGATGAGGCATTGAGGAGGACAGGGAGAACGACCCAAGAGAACCAGCTGTTCTCAGGTATGGGGAACTTCGCCAGGTATCTATAGGTGACACGAACCATACAGCCAATGAATCGAAACTCTCAAGGCTATTCCATTTTCTAGAATCAATGGTTTGAGAAAATCCCCTAAATACAGGGTCACAATATTGTGTCATAATCCCACTCCCAATCTTCTTTTAATTTTCCTCCTCAAAAGGTATGATGATTCATAAGTGAGGAAATTCAACTCCTGAAAAGAAAGTATTAACTGGTATATTATATAGTTATTAAATGCTTTGTTTTCCTTCAGGGAAGGAAAAATACTAAAAGCACAAATTTTTCTGTTTTTAAAAGATCTTCAAAGTACATAATTAATCAAGCTCAAAATCTAGCCCCAAACCTTTCTCCCATGCACTTGGCATTTATTTTTTATTCTTTTTTAAGATCAGTGTACATGCTACCTATTTTCTGGGTGACTAACATGAATTATAATGAACTACAAAACCAGAGTGTGCAGATAATGGGTATGCAATGTTTATTCCTGTTTCTCTTGCTTCCAATGACACTGTTTAAACTGATAAACATCATTTGGCCTTGGCAATCTAGACCCTCAGGTCTGCAGACAAACCCTAATTAAGCTAAGTGGTACCTTTTCCAAGGACATCTGCTACCAAAAGTTTCAAATATCCATAACAAAGTGTGATTTTTCAGCCTCCAGAAACATTATGATTAATATAGAAGGATTTTTTGTTTTGTTTTGTTTTTTCCAAAAGGGTAGAGTTACATGTTGGGATGCTGCTTCCATTTCCTTAGCACTGCAAAACCTTCACATATTCCACTTATTTCTTCTCTTTTTGTTTCTTCAGGTATTGAGACTTTCTCTCCAGTTTGACAAGTTTAATAATTAAGACAATGTAAACAATCAAACTGCAAAGCATTACAATACAGCAGAGGGCGGGAGAAAATCTAAGATGGTGTTTTGTTGTTGTACCTCTCAGTCTTCACAGATTTACGAAAACAGTTTCTTCCAGATGGTGCCTCTACAAGGCAAAGGAAAATAAGCACTTTTCCAGTTAATGTGTTCTATCTAATACGAGTGAAGTGGCATAAAAGGACCCACAAATAAAGAAATGACGCTCAAGTGACTGTTTTTACTACATCACTCTAAATTATAAATTGCTTTTGTCTGTATAGCACCAAGCTTACTGAATTTGTGGGACGGGTTGGACCAAGATAATTCATTAACATGAGCCTTTCTTATGTCTCTAGACATACAAAAATTTGGTTTTGGTTTATTTTATTTTTTAATATTTTTGGCAATGAGAAAAAATGTAAACAAGTGGTTGTTCAGCCTGATTCTATTAAATATACCAAAATGAAAAGTGCCACACTTTCTGGTAAACAAAGATTTGGGGGAACAAACTGTTTTTTAAATACCCTTAGAGGTAGAAGTCCATTTTTGGTGATGTTAACGTTAAAGGGCACCTCTCTCAGCAACCCTGAACTCCAGCAAAAGTTGAATTTCTATTTGGTTCAACCAAGGTTCGGGCGTGAGTTTGAGTGATAATAGTTCTTGAATGTGACACAGGAGAACAGGTATTCCATGCTGGAGAGATGGGAGAGGACTCCACAAGTCTTCGAAGATTTAGGACGGAATTTGATCTTTGTTTTCTAAAACTGATTGGATTGAGGTTACACAGATCTGCACTCTCATCCCTTGAGCTCCCAGTAAGAACATGGAGCTGCATCTCACCCGCTATATAGCATAATTCGATTTAATGCATTTCATATATGTCACGCTGCATTATAACGCAGCTTACACATATTCAAAACAATTGCTCTGCATACTCTTGAAGCTACAGCTTTTGTCACATTGTGCATTATTTACAATCACTTGCAAATCCAGCAAAATACACAGGCAGAAAAATCGGAGCAGGAGGTAGAGCTCGTTTTAATGTGATTATATTGGCATCTGATATGATGGTGCTTTGGACCATATTGACATGAGTGAGGATTCTATGTAGCAACTGTTCAATACCATCCGTTGGACTTCTCTGATAGACCACTTAACTATCTCAGCTTTTCCAGTGATCATCTCATTTATCTAGGATTATTGCACTGAATTTACTGTTTGGTTTTCTTCCAGAACTGAAATGTCAAGTCCAGTGTCATGTATGCAGTAGCTTTGTGCTGTGAGAGCTTCACAGATCCCCCAAAAGCTGCTAGCAGTTGATCTTTGGATAGAGCTAGAAATAAATAAATCCTCTTTAGCAGATCAATATTCATCCCATTTAATGCTTGATGTGAAACTTGTGGATTTGTGGTGGTAATGCTGATGTACAGCTAATCGTTGAAAATGGGCATCAGGGCTTTTATAGCATGGCAACATATTGTCAGGCAGGAAGGGAAAGAAGTGGTGAGCCCAGCCTGGAAAAAACATGGTACATGTCTATAAATTTGCTACACATTTGGAATTCACTTGCAGTTCTTTACTAGGTAATACTAGAAATGAAAAATATGGACAACAAATGGATCTGCTATGTAAAAAAATAAAAATAAAAATAAAAATAGTTCTATGACCTTCCCTTGGTTTGTCACTCTTTATGGTACCATCTATACACATGAAGTACCCAAACTTGTTCTGGGTTCCTGGTGCTAAAGAATTGATACTGAAATATTTTCCCAATGATGATTGATGGAACTGCCATTGATGATAGCATGGAAATGGGTTTAGCATAAAAGTCGGACCCTTTTGGGAGCAGTGGGGTTTTTGTACCAGACATTCATACTGGAAATGGAGACACTCAAAGAAAGGAGTATAGCATCCCGAACAATTAAATCCAACTGAGAAAGAAGACATCCTTCTAGTGAGCAAGACCTGAAACATGGTTCAAGTTAATAGTTAAGGTATTTTTTTCTAGTCAATGGTGTGAAAGTCCCCTATCAGACCTTTTTCGACTGCAAGGGTTAAACTGATTCCTTTTGATTTAACAGCTTTCTTTTTTGCTGTAAATATATAATAATGCGTACTGTCATGCTGTTCGGAAAAGCAAGTCGGTGCCGGGCATTCTTTGCAAGAAATAGCTTTCAGCCTGACCACATAATCTGTAATATAGACATTTGTGGTTGCCAATTGTATATATATTTTCAACCATATTTCTCCATTATTAATTTAATATAATGTAAGCAAAATGTGCACATGATCTCTGTGTGAAAACCTCGACTTGTCAATGTTCTTACAGACTCGGGCTGCCCCCGTTGAATTTTAGCAAGCATCTAAACTTATTTGTACAAAGGGATGCCTTTGTGAATAAAGCATGAGAAATATGCACTTACTGTGAGTATTGAAACTAGAGAACTGGTATTGATTTGTTTTCCCAGGAGAAATGATATTCGTTCTCAAATAGTAGGTTTTCATTTAGGTTTACTGAGAAATGAAACATTATAATCTTTACATGGTGGGAGAGGGCAGTAAGTTTAAAACATGCAGAGTAACATCTGCTGGCTTCAGATATCCAATGCACTATTCAGAAGTGTCAGTTTCCCTGTGCACGTCCCAAACTTTACGAAAATGATAGTCCCCCCCCCCCCCACCCCACCCTCTCATAAGGATCTCCGGCGCTCACGGTTCCTTTGGCTGGCAAAGGAAAACAGGTCGAGGGCAGGTCATGGTCACAGGATCGTGTTTATCTGGTGAAAAGTAAATCAGTAAACAGGAGAGGAAAGGTATGTTTATGCTTGAGGCCATGCAGGTTGGGAAATAGTAATGTGCAAGGCCAAAGATGACAAGATGATAATTGGGAAAGTGTGTGGGTGTGTCTTTGATAGTATATGCTTGTGAATTCATGCACATACATGCAGAAATATGTTCAGTGAACCTGGATATGCAAAGAGGCATACTAATATATGAATATATCAATACCCAGAGACATGATCTACCTATATACTGTGTTATAGTATATAACTTATATAGCATATATAGAGATACAGATGTATGTATATATATATAGTATGTAACCATAATACTTGTGTGTATGCAAGTATTGTGTATGTGTGTAAAGCACATATGTATGCCTTGGAATATCTTACTCCTACCCTAGAGTTTGAAAGGGCTAATGTCTTTGAAAATAACTCTCCTGAAAATGAAAATTTTAGAACTTAGATGAACTCATGGATAATAAAGTAATGAAAGGTTAATCATAGAAACTAGGGTGTCCTCTCTCTCTCTCTCTCTCTCTCTCTCTCTCTTAATTTTGAGGTTGTTATCAGGGAAGATAAATAGGCCTTTGCTCTGCATGGCAAACGTTTCACTGGAAGCATGTTGGACTAGTAGATTACTTCTATGACAATTCTTTCCTTGATTTAAAGTGACACGTAAGTCAGGGATTTTCTGCTTCATTTTTCTATCCAGAAAACAAATCTTTTTCCAGGTTCTGAATGCTTGATTTTAAGGTTATGGTTAAGAACCTTACAGCCGGCACATCACTTGACAAATGAGGCCACTAGAAAGCTAATAAGAATTTTTTTTTTTTTCCATTTCCCATAAGGGCTATATTCTCTTGTTTGAATTCAGGAGAGTATTACCTATGCGGCTTCTTAAGAATAAAGAGAAAATGCACCCCCATGTACAAAGTGGAACAACTCACTTCATGCTCCCTCACTCAGCTACCATCCTTCCTATTGGGAGAGAAAAAGACTTTGAAAAATAAAAGTCTGATTTTATGAGATTTACCATTTTGTGTGTTTGTGTGTTGCGACTAAGAAACCAAAAGACAGACTGTGCATTTTCGCCTCTTAAACTTGCCCTTACATTTATCATCCCTATTCCTTCATTTCCTCAACAAAGAATGATTGAGCACCTTTTGTGTATTAAGCCAACATGTAGCCCTTCATCTCTGGGATGTTACACTCTTATTTTCTTTTTTTTTCCTCAGTCCCTGAAACATTGATGTATACTCATATATATTTTCTAGATGTCCATACTTGTCATCAACTATACCAAGTTATTTTATAGAGCAAGGTCAAATATAAATAATATAAAGATGATTTGGTTGGTGTCTGTGTGGACCACAACTGATAGGTATTCTCAAACCGTGTTTATAGATATATAGCTAGGGAGTCGATAGTATGCAGGATCCTATGTGCATATGTGCTCCTGGTTATACTCATAAAGTACAGAGCTATTCTATTCTCACAGAACAGTCTATAAGCTGAGCAACAGATTACATTTTTCTTCGGGAAACAAAACCACCCAGGCCAAACTCTTCAGCGAAAGTGTTCCTGCACAACAGGCTCAGCTTCCTAAGACAGGAAAAATACAACTTAAATTTCTGCTAGAAATTAGCTGATTTGGGCACCACCTAAATTTAGCTAGAGTGGAAAATTGAAGGAAAAACTCATTAACTCAATGACTCAGAAACTTTCATCAGAGAGGGGTCATCTTAGAGTGAGAAATAGGTATGTAAAATGAATTTCTTTGATGCAAAATACTTGTGTTTAATACAAAACATTGTGTTAAAGTAAGGAGGTAAGTTTTATAGTCTGTCTCTTGAAGGTAGCATATGGCGCTAACGAATGCATTGGCTGAAGATTATCTTCCAGAGGGTTTTTAAATTATAAAATGGTGGAGTTACATAATCCTTGAATATTTTTAGCCCAACTTTCTAGAAACTCTCACTATACAGTAGTGAAATTACGGTGGTCTGTGTGAGAATTACTTAGTATTAACTGTCAGACAAGGTGGGCCCGTTGTCAAGAAGGTTTTACTATTGTGACGTGGACTCACACTCAACAAGAGAAACCTGGACTTGTGAGTCACTGCCAGACTGACGCTCTATCAGTGCATTCCATCTGTGCAAATATAGTCTGTGATATTTTAACTAAAATTTGCCAGAAAAACTACTTAAATGTGGAAGCTTATCACTTTACCTCCCTTCCTCTAATCCCTGTTAAAATATTATAAATAACACAGAGCTTAGAGTTGCAAAACAGAGACCCAACAAGACTTAATCCAAAAATCTTTTTCTAAAAGATTCAAATGAAACCTTACAAGAGATAAACCACTTTGATCCATATGAATTATCTATAGTCCTAATTCCTCTTATCTTAAAAAAAAGACAGAGGGGGAAAAAAAAAAACCTTCATATTTGAAGCAGATTATTTTATAGACTTTCCACATTTACATTTTTTTGTAAAAAAAAATCCATAAGATTTAATAATTTTGTTTTTTAGATAACTCTTCTTCCAAGAAGACAGTGTTTAATTCCATGTTAGTCCCTTCTTGCAGTCCCTTTTGATTGCTGGAATATGCAGGGGTTACTTGAAATGCTCCCTGAAAAGACCTGGGCCCTCCTTTTTTTTCCAAGACAATGAATGAATAGGATTTTACACACAGACAATGATAGAGAGACAGCAAGACACTTTGAAGTTAACTAATTTGACAAGAAGTTTTGGGATTCTTAAAAAATAATGCAAAGGATCTTTGCTGAATTTTTATTTTGTTTGTGTTCTGCCTTGAGTTCACATAGGCGGGTTCAGGCAGGAAGCACAGCCTGAACAACTCAGCCAGATCTGGAGGGATTAGTCACAGCAAAGAAGGCTGTTGTGTGAATCTGAGTCATTTTTTTTTTTTTAATGGTAGCAATTCTAAAGAAAAAATTCATGCACATGTAAGCATGCCAAATCCTACCTTTATAATAAGTGTATCTGGTCAAACATTTTAATATAAAATCACCTAAAAATCCTTTGCACCAAATTAGAATGATCTTTCTATAGTAATGCTTTACTGGACTCTACATAAAGACATCAGTTGTCTTGTTTCTAAATATAATGTGATTTTAATCATAATTTTAAATATGTCATTTGGCATGGGCTTTGTACTCCCTCAATGAGGCATCGTCAGTTGCTTTTAGAGACAAGTAATTGGTAAAGTCAGAAGATAGGAATTAAACAAGCAAAGTGAGAAAGACTTCTGGTCAATTTTAACAACAATGAGGGCACCTGGGAGGCTCTGTTCGTTAAGCACTAGACTTTGGCTCAGGTCATGATCTCAGGGTCCTGGGATTGAGCCGCATATTGGGCAGGCTCCTGGCTCAGGGGCCAGTCCGCTTGCCCCTCTCCCTCTGCCCCTTCCCTGCTCATGCTCCCTCTCTCTCAAAAAATAGAATCTTTAAAAATACATATCATTAAGGATTTGTTTCTGCTACACCTAAAATGGCAATCTTCAACCTTGTTAAAGGTCAGATTTTACCTTCTGCCCTTCAACCAGTCCCCAAACCTGGAACGATCATGTGACTCCCCTAACTGTAAGCTTCATCTCCTGTTACATTATGTTCTCATATGGTTTGTTTGGAAATTTTCTCTATGGGGCAATAGATTTGTGAGCTTATAAAAATGAAATAAAAATATTTTAATGATAATGGTTTTGCAATTTTCCCCAAATTCTGGTTCCAGAGCCACCACACAAATATAGTAGCGTCAGTGGTGCAAGGAACGCCTATGCTCAAGATGACAACTTTATGTAGCGGGACAACATTACACATGTTATTCCAAATCCCACAAGAGAACTTTTGCAAAAAATCCGTTGGCTTTCTCCCACAAGATCCCCACTGTTGGTAGTGTTTGGAGTAGCCCAACTGACCTGACAGATCTGTTTCCTATTAAAGTGTTTAAGAGAACTTCTTTTTTCTGCCTCATCATTTACCCATTTAAGTAATATACCATAGATAGTGATTATTTATTATTAACAATTGGAAAATGCACTTGGCCAATTGGTAGAAAGAGGTCCATTATTATCGTGCTATAAAATCATGAACATTCCACTTATTGGGATTCAGTACTAAAAAGGCGCTAAATAGATGCTGACCTTCCAAAAGTTTCCATGGTTTTGTTTGAAACTGTGGCTTGTGTTTAGCTTGAGGTATAAAAGGACAACACAATTTCATTTGTCAGTACATAAAACTAAGGCAAATCCAGGTAGGAAAGAAAAGAGTTAGAAGGTTTATGGAGAATTAAAATCTGTGTTATTTCACTAATTTGTTCATTGCTTTACTACAAAAATTAAATATTCAGCATATAGCAAGATACATAGCAAGCTAAGAAAGACTTCTTGGGCAATTACCTCACTATTTATTTTTAAAGTTATTTTAGAAATAAACAATTATCAACACAATTACCCCAATATGTATTCTTTCTACATGTGCAAAAACATATAACCTCATTTATTTTTATCGTATTAGGTAAGTGGACAAACTAAAAGCTTGCCAAAACGTATTCTCTGGCGTTATATAAAATGAAAACTACAAATCAAAAAACTCTAATGAAAACGAACTTGGATCAAAAGTAGCTGCAGGGTCGATTTGGTAGTGTCTCTCTCCTCTCTACCTCTTTGTCCATCCGGCGTGTGGACGCATGCGCAAACACACACACACACATATATTTGTTCACTCACAGAGACATTTGCTCAGATATTTTGATGATTTCATTCATCACAATTATAGATCAATATCTATGTGCCATTCTCCCCTATTAGTGTATAATATACAAGTACCTTTGTATTTTTTATTTGCCTACCAAGTCATCTTAGAAAAAAGATAACATTTTCAGCATTTATGTACAGACGTATTTAACTAAGCCTTACTCAGCTTGTTTGCTATCTTTTCCTGTAATCCCACGGATAGTGAAGTTGAATAGATCTGCTATTACAACATCATACAATAATATTTGTAATATAATTGCACAGAATTTGTGAGGTTTTGGGTCAGTGAATTGACATCTTTCTGGTCTCTGGTCTAAAAGGACAGCAGAGGGAGCCCCTGCATGATTTAAGGAAACCAAAGGCAGGCAGGAGAAGACAGACTTCTCAGGTTTGAAAGCTACCTATGGTGCCCTCTGCTGGAATGACTGGTAGAGTTCGGGATTTCAAAAAATTTGCAGGTGCTGAATTCCAAACTTGATCTTAGCATGCATTACCATCATCATTTGGGACGCAGCAGAACTTTCAAAATAAAACCAACATTACTTCATTTCAATTAAAAAAGTAAATACATGTTTTACATTTTTAGTATGAATTTTGATGTTGATAAATCAAATTTTGGTGGACAATCTTACCACTCTAACATGTCTATTATACCTGAGGTGTCCAATAGTTTAACCATAACAGTACAATTCTTACATATTCCAGAATCTTAATATGAAATGTAGAGCTATGACATTCATGTGGCCATAACACAGGTATATCATTTTAATGTAAGTTACTTTTATACTGAGTGGAAGAATCCATTTGGGATTTGGATCAGAATTTGTACCAACTTTGCATGATGTGGTTAAGTTTTCCTTGGCATAGTTTATCAATAATTCCAATTACTGAAAACTATTTGAATGCCTGCTTGCTTTTCAATTCCTTTGAAGAACCCTTTAAATAAAGATATCTTCTAATTCAGATTAATTGGTAATAAAATTATTTTCAATTTTATGGCAAATATGTAAGTTTTAATTATAAATTAAAAAATTATTCAATATAATTTCTACTGAGAAACAATAAACTATAAGGTAATCGCTTACAAATAAGATGCCTATGAAGGTCACTTTGCAAACCATTTGTCATTTAACTCTTCCCATTTTTTTAAATACTTTATAGAAAAACACTACTGCATTTTTATTTAAAAGCAAAGTAAAGTTGGAAAATATTTCCTTCATTAATATTTTGTCATGATCCCATGACTGTTAAAAGGCTCTATCTTTGGAAAATAAACCAAATATTTGACAGCAAAGAGTTTGATGTTTGGCTCCTAATATAGACTGAATGGACTAGTCATTTTGATATTATATATTTTTAGTCCATATGACATTTCTTTCAAATTACACTTAAAAGATACTAAGAATAATGAACTGTAATGATGAAATATAAATGTTGTATGAGTACACACAGTATTAACTTGCAAAAATTATATTTTTATTCAAAAAAAGGAGGATGTTAATGTTTTCCACAGCAAAAAAGAAAAATTTATTATTTGACATAACTGAAAATAAGCAACTTTTCCTTCCTGTCTGCTCTGTAACATGAACTTTAACTTGACTGAGCCCAGCAGAAATGATACAACATGAAAGGAATGTTTCTTGAGCTTTTTCCTTATATTTGTGTTTCTTGAGCTTTTTCCTTATATTTGTGTTTACCTAGTCTATTAAAAATATTGAGCATTAAAAATGAACTATTGAGGGGCACCCGGGTGGTTCAGTGGGTTAAAGTCTCTGCCTTCGGCTCAGGTCATGATCCCGGGGTCCAGAGCCCCATATCAGGCTCTGTGCTTTGCAGGGAGCCTGCTTCCCTTCCCCTGTCTCTACCTGCCTCTCTGCCTACTTGTGATCTCTGTATGTCAAATAAATAAATAAAATCTTTATTTTAAAAAATGAACTACTGGGACTTCATCAAGATCAAAACCTTTTGCACAGCAAAGGAGACAGTCAACAAAACCAAAAGACAACTGACAGAATGGGAGAAGATATTTGCAAATGACATACCAGATAAAGGGTTAGTATGCAAAATCTATAAAGAACTTAACAAACTCAATACCCAAAGAACAAAGAATCCAATCCAAGAAATGGACAGAAGACATGAACAGACATTTCTGCAAAGAAGACATCCAAGTGGCCAACAGATATATGAAAAAGTGTTCACCCTTATGTTTATTCATTTTGAAGTCAGTAAAATTTTAAAGAATAAAGGCAACTAAAGTATGAAAGCCAGGAATCCCCCAATTTTACATTGGAATCTATATCTACATTAAAAAATTTTCAATAATTTAAGAAGAGTAATACTGAAACTACGTGTTCAGAAAGTTTAATTTTATGAATATTTATACACACTTCTAGAAGGCAGAATAAGAATTAAACCATATGGACTTTTGATTCAGACTAAACATTCATCTGTTCATCAGACAAGTAAATATTCAACAGCTCTTAAGAATTACACCCAGTCCTAGAGCCTGGTGAGGAAGCAGTGAACTGCCCTCATCAAACTTATACTTCCATTTCCAGTAGATAACACTGTTCTGCCATTTATCACATTCTTTTGTAAAATGCTAATGGAACACACAAATATTCATAAAGTTCAAACACAGTTAATCTATCCAAGGAAGAACAAGTTTTTATGGAAAGTGTAGAAATTGTTTATTATGAATAATTCAGTCTCAAAGGTCTATGGATTTTTAATCTCACTTAATTTTTTTTCTTACTATCAAAGATTTCTGAAGCTTTCCCTTATTTTCCTTTCTAGCTTCTTAGATCAACATGATGTATTGATCATGTTTTCTAACAAATAACATCCTTGCCCATTTTTAGAGTAGATGTTACAAGGTAGGGCTTACCAACTTCAAATCCTAAAGGGACCAAGACTGTAGCAAATACTGGATAACATAGGTGAACCCTAGAAAGTTCAAACTCAATCTAAAAGAGCTCAATATTGTTTTAATTTCCATCTCTATCTCAATATCTCCTTCTTTAAATGGTGTATGGAAAAAAATATGACTTTTTCAACTGAACTAAGCCTATGGTGATTTTGCTGATGATTTCAGGCTCTCACCAAAAACAACAATGACAACAACACACCAAAACACAAACAAACAAACAAAACACAACTTTCTGACTGAGAACATGCATGTTGGGCTGTTGTAGGAGAGAAAAAATACGCTCCACTATGTGAAGCCACCAAAATTTTGGAATTACTTGTTATAACAATTGGCCAACGCTAATACAGACACCTCACCAAGTCAAAGTCCACATAGAAGTGTACATGAAAGGATTACATTTCAAAATCGGGATTAGGGTACTCCAAAAGCAGCAAACCTTAGAGCATGACAAGTTCTTTTGCGAGAGATCCAGTTCAATAAGAACAAAAATGTTCGTAAGCTGGATTTTTCTCACAAAAACATTATATTTTCTGAATTATGTGGGGGGAAATTCTTATCTTTAAAAGCTAATGTTACGTTTATTAGAAAAGTATCACTGAGAAAACAGGAATTTAACACTAAAATCTTATTGCCTAGAGTTACTTGAGTAGCAACAGCGTGGAAATAGCTCTTATCTTTCCTTCTAATATCTAGTAGCAACTTAGAGTTTGCAAAGAGAATTCCCGTATATTGTCTCATTTGTCATCAAAGAAAAATTTCAAGGTGGAAACTATTGTTAGCTCCATTGTGCCATAAGGAAACTGAGGGTTAAAATGATACCTCTAGGGACGCCTGGGTGGCTCAGTTGGTTGGACAACTGCCTTCGGCTCAGGTCATGATCCTGGAGTCCCGGGATCGAGTCCCGCATCGGGCTCCCAGCTCCATGGGGAGTCTGCTTCTCTCTCTGACCTTCTCCTCATTCATGCTCTCTCTCACTGTCTCTCTCTCAAGTAAATAAATAAAATCTTTAAAAAAAAATAAAATAAAATGATACCTCTAGATTGAGATAACCAGTAGCAAGAGAGTCAGGTAAGAATTAATCCATTCCAAACAATGCTACAATTACTATTTTGTGTCAAAAATACACAAAGAGCAAAAACCAATCAAACAACAACAACAACAACAAAAAACAAAAAACCTCTCCTAGGGCCAGGCATTATTGTGAAGATAGAAAGATGAATAAGAGGTGGTCCCATGTGAACCACCCTGTCCTAGGACTATGCCATCTCTTCTTTATTTGAGCTAGGCAAGGTAAAGCACATTGCATATCTGAGTAGAATCTGACCTATTATTTTCCAGGAAGGCCCCTTTGGCTTTTGAGAAACTTTGGGAAAGTCCTAGCAACCAGAGGCTCTAGCTCATGGCAATTCTCAATACCCTTTTCCTCACCTGCCAGTCTCCCCCTGGAGTAAGTTCTAGCCCATCCATCTCCTGATGGCCAGCTTTCTAACAGAAGCCCCTGCTCTAGCTTACTGCCTTGGAGAACATTACATCCGAAAAGCTCTACTGCTGTGCCTGAAGTGATGACCTGAAAGTCTGCTCCACTTGTTCTTTCTATTATGTTAGAGCTGGAAAAGAACTTGGGGAAATCAGGCACTACGCTGGCTGTTGAGGGCCTTACTGCTCACAGCTGCTTTCAATGCCTTCAAAAGCATGTCTCAGACCAGTCTGATCTGTCTGCATGAACCACACATTACACAGAATATCCTGCTTGTGTTTTATACACAAAGGGTAGTTAGTAGGCAAAGATTCAAATCACTATAATATCGAAGAACCTTGTAGGCTTAATAAATAGCAGGTTAGTCATGTGTTACGTGCTTTTAAATGTTTTATCTCATGTAGTCCTCACGATAAGCCAATGAGATCGATATTATGAGTAATCCTGAAAATTTAGATTTAGAGAAGTAGGACGACTGACCAACGTCACCCAGCTGGTCAGTGGAAAGACAGAGGACAAAGTCCTTGCTTTTAACAGGTATTGGCTTTGTTATATATCTCTTCTTTGAAACAAGGGCACTCCATCAAAAGAAATCTTAAGGTTTGAATTTAGGAAAAAATGAGCAGAAGGATGTAAAAGAGTTCCTTACATTTAACATAATCCTTGCATTATGCATAGCCATCTGTCTGCATGTCTTCCTGAGAGCAAATGGTATGAGCCGGCATTTGCTGCCCACCGTAATTTTATACTGTTTGATACAAACTACTTATTTTTTTATTTGGGAAGGTAAGAATACAGAGAGACACATCTGTGCCTATCTGGGCATTTATGACTGTGCTTTTTGAAATTTATATGAAAAATCCAGTATGTTTCATAATACTTTTCAAACTTCATGGTTCTTACTCTATTGTAAATTGTAGGACAAGAGTTTAGTCTTACAGGTATATTCTCTTTCTAATAGTTAAGATACCAACTGATTAAGGATTAATGCAAAAACCCATGAAATTATATAATAAGTATCACAATCAACTTTAATTAAAGACATATTTGATGTGCCTATAAAGTAGGTGCAGGTTATACAGAAAGGGAACTCAGATTTGGTAACCATGGTTAAATAATTTTCCCAAAGGACAAATTAACTGTGAGTAAGCAGAGATAAAACTCAATCATTCTGACACTAGACTTTGTCTTATAAGCCTCCCACATCTACACATTACTATGGAAAGGAATGGAGAGAGAATTTGTTTTATAGAAATGCCCATTAAAGCTAACCATGTTAGAAAACACTCAATTTGCTGTCTTGAATATATTAATGGTGAAAAAGTTCTGTCCCTTGAAACGAGACTTGCTTTGTGCAACAAAAAGAACCATCTTATGAACAAATCTGATATTAAACATAGAGAAGTGGCACAGAGGTCACACATGTATAACAAAATATAACAGGTATTAGACAAGTTAATGGGAAAAACTTAAACATAGTCACCATAAATTAACCAAAAGAAAGGGAGGGGGTTGTGGAGTTGAAGTATTTATCTTCATCCAATCTAACATCATCCAAAGGAAATTGAAATGGACTTCTAAGAGGTAACTTGATTGAATTACTTCCTTTGTGCTGAGCACTGTTTTAAATACTTTACCTGTATTAATTCATAACTCCAAACCATCCCCAAGGTTATCATCCCCCTTTTTCAAATAAGACAACTGAGATACAAAACAGTACTTTTTAAAAAAATGTCCAAGTTCCAAAGTCTAAACCAGGATTAAAGCCCAGGTTTAACTCTAAAGTCCTCATTCCTATCATTATGATTTTGTTGTCATAATTACTACTCAGAAGTGTTTATTATTGAAGTTTTCTGTCTTAAAAGTTCTGCTAAATTTTAAAACACAGTAATATATTTTAAAAGCTAAATTAGGATGTAACATTCCAATATATCATGTCTCAGAAAAACATCTATACTGACTCTACTGAGGCTGTAAGTCAAATGACTTTCTATCTGCCAACATCATAAACTCCATCTGGAATCTGAAAAGAAAGCTGCTCTTAGCCTCTTGCATTGTCATTAGTCATGTAGATTTTTTGGTTGGAACTTGGAAGTAGGACAAGGTGGGAAACACCACGGTCTACTTGGGAAAGATATTCCTTTAGGGGAAAAACCTGGATGACTGCATTCATATTAACTCTTCCCAAAGCTATTTTTGATTCTGGGTTCGTATTTCTTCTTTGAGATCTTGCCCCGAGTCTAGCACCAAGTGGAAGAACCACTAACATCATATGCAAATAGACTTCTCCTATACCACGTGTATTCCACTTCCTGCTCACTTCTTCAGTTTCATTCTGACTGCTCAGATTTGAATCCTGACTCTCCCCCTTATTGGCTCTGTGAAGCAAAGTAGTTAATTTTTCTCAATAACAAACTCCTCATCCATAAGATAAAGATTACGATCATACATACCTGAAAGAGTTATTATCACAGGCGAGTGAGGTAAAGCATGTAAGATGCTTAGAACAGTTTCCAGAATTCAGCAAGTACTCACTCAATAAATATTCAGGGCATGCTTTAAAATTTTAAAAGCCCAGATTTGAAGTCTGATAACAAACGCCTGTAGATTAGACCTCAATTTTCAAAACACTTTTTCAAATATGTGGAATATGTTCTTGTTCTGTTATGCTAATGAAGAAACTAAGATCCAAAGCAATAAATTATCAGGACATAGTCCTTTAGGCACTATGAAAGCCCATAAACTACTAAGAACCATCACAGACCAACTGTGGGTTACTTCCAAAGTATGATTTTTCTTTCTTCTTTCAGTGAAAGATAAATGCTGTATCATAAGTTGTCCATGCTTTGAAGAAAATCTGGTATTTCTCCTTACTGAGGTAATACCATTTTCTGTAGAGAGGGTTCTCCCTCTTTAGCAGAAAAGAGGAAAAATGAGTTTGGATTGACAAAATAAGTCCTAAAATCATGAGTGTCATCCATCTGTAGGGGAAAAAAAAAATGATGGAGGCTTGGGCTTTGCTCTTAAGGTACTAAGAGAGGAACGGCTCCTAGCTACAGTCAGGGAACAGATGAAAGCGGTGTCTGAATCTGGCTGACCAAAAAGCAAAATCTTCTCAGATTCTTCAATGTAAATTGTGTTATAGACTCAAATAATCTGGTTGCAGTATAAAGAACATTGCTTATGGAGACGTACAGATAGAAGTTCACACATCTTGAATCCACCACTTACTAGGTAGCTATGCATTTTGAGGATGATTATTTAACTTCCTTGAACTGTAAGTTCTTTTTCAACAACCCATACCTGATAGGAAGATTAAACATGACCATGTTCTAAAGCACTTATTTCACAGCTCAGCAGATGGTAGCTATTGGAATTTGAGTTGATTTAAGCATTAAATAGCAGGTTGAAGCAGGGGCCTTGAAACATCCCAAATATGAGATTCTTTAGGTCTATGAATCTTCAAATCCTGACATACAGCTTTTTCCTCTAAACACAAAATGTACGCCTACCTTGTGTAATTCAAAATCCCTCCCCTACACATGATAAATAGAATCGTCCAGCTGTTGTCAGTAAATTATGAAAAATCACTTAGTATTTTCTGCTAAAAGAGGTAAAGAGGTTATCCCAGACTCTATATTTGCCAAATATTATGCTCATCACCTTATTACATCTATTCCTTCTAATGCTTTCATGCAAGTGAAACAACGAAGTCTATTTCATCACTGAAGTGAAAATCAGCAGTAGAGCAACAAAACATTCTTTATGGAAATATGTTTTCTAATATAATGAAATTAATCCAAAGACTTTGGGATATCATGGAAAATATACACACGTGGGTTAATACAGCCTCCCTGATTAATAAATTTAATGAACCAGAATAGGGAGGAGGGAAAGAGGGAGGGAGAGATGGTATGTCCGGGTGAAGAGAAAATTTTCTGTGATTCTTCTTGTAATTTTTAAATGACCAAAAATCCAATGATGTTATATCTTTTATTCAAAACACTTTATAAAGTACAATCAGACATAGAGGGCCATCAAGCATTCTATAGTCTATGAAAATGAATTGTAGGCGTTTTCTCCTTACCTTGTTTGCTCTGGAGCTTGAAAAATCATTTTCACTCAAAGAACAAAACAAAAAGATAGGCTTTGCTATCCAGGAAAACCATTCACTTCTTATCAATTTCGTCCTGAATTATTTTCTGATGATAGCTAATGCGTAATGGCCTTACTGCTGACATTGTGGAACATTATATATAAAAGGGAAAAAATCGTTTTCCTGATGTCTTTCTTGACAAGAGTAGCATTAAGTTATTAACAGTCTGATGTTCCTCATTGTGCTTAAAAATCCTGTTAGTTCTCAATAGAAATAAAAGTTTTAAACTTTCTGTTGTCATCAGCTTCACATTTTAAGCATTACGAAAAAGTAAGGAGGAAAGAATGGAAGAAGTGAGATGGGGTGTGAAATGAAGGGAAAGGAAAGAGAGAGAAAGAAAACATCCATATAGATCTGAAGAAGTTTGTTTAAAAAAGGAGCACTGAACAATATTTTGTTATGAACTTCCTTATATAATTTCTCTTATCTTGGAATATTTATTTTGACTTATTATCAAGATGATTTCACATCCATTTTCAAAAACCATTTTATTCATCCTAAGGCTAAGATAGAAAGGTGCTTTGCCCTCTACTTTCATTCCTTACTTTTTTATTAATCCTTCCTTTTTTTCTTTCACACTGTTGTCCCTTAAACTAGTCCTAAGAGTAACTATGTATCTACGAACAAAAACTAGTATTCAAGACATGGATTCCGGTTGTGACTCTCTCATGACCCTTTGTGTGAATGGAGGTAGCCCTCATAAACACAACATTTTCCTTCTCTGTAAATAATGGCTGCCAGAAATGATTATGTCTTGGCCACAAGGAAAGATTCTCAAAGATGATTGATCTAAAATTCCTTTTAGGAATATAAAGGACTTTATAAATTCAAGAAGTACATTTAAAATATATATATCCCAGCAAGAAACAATTCACTAATGACATAAGCAAAGATCTTGACTTCCCTGATTTTCATTTAGATTCCTAACATTTGAGTCCATTGAGGCCATATTCAAAGCCTACTCTTCTGGAAGATATCATAGGATTTTTAAAATATGACTACAAAGAGCAGAAGAAGATTTGAGTCTCTCGAGAAAAGATCTCCAGATTGAATGCTGCATAGAAAAAAATTTATTCACCTTATGAACATGAAAGGATGAAAAGACTGAAGGGTAATAAAGCTTATCCATTTTCGGTGCCCTCAAGAGGCTGTTTTATTGGACTTCGTAGTTGGAAAGGTGTCTATAACCACAAAGAAAATCCTAAGTAGTGTCCAAGGAAAATGTTTAAATAGACTTTAAAAGCTCCACTGTTTTCTGTTACCTCTCTACTCCTTTACTCTAGAAAAAGCCATTCAAAATTACAATGTCATTATTTTTATAGATTTATTCTTCATTAAAATAACTCCAAATTCCTAATAATTGATTATAATTACAAGGTGTTAAAATCCCTACACCATCTCTAAAAACAAGAAGGCTTTTATATTTGGAATGTTTGAGCTTAATTAACTTTATTTTGTTAAAGATTTTTTGTTTATTTATTTGAGAGAGAGTGAGTGAGACAAAGAGAAAACACAAGAGAGGGGAGGAGCAGAGGGAGAGGGAGAAGCAGACTCTTTGCTGAGCAGGAAGCCTGAGGCGGGGTCTGATCCCCAGGACTCTGGGATTATGACCTGAGCCAAAGACAGCTGCTTAACCAACTGAGCCACCCAGGTGCCCCAAGCTTAATTAATTTTAAACCCCCACAGTTCCATTTCAGAAATGAGTAGAGAGTTGATAAATTAATAGATAAGATATTTAGATTAATAGATAAAGATATATTAAGATAATTGGATTAATAGATAAAAGATTAATAGATGAATTAATAGTAGAGGCTGATAAATTAAAAGGGAACTATTTGGCTACTAGGTGTATATAACTTGTTAGATAGTGAGATGGAACTAAATCATAAAGATTTAAATGTATGAGAGAATGACAGGCAACCTTAAAGGAAAAAACAAACCCAAGAAGAATAAAGGAAAGTGATCAAAGAAGAGAAATGGGGAAATAGTTGTTAAAGACCTGAGGAAAGAAAGACACTGACCAAGAAATAGCCCAAGTTGGTGATCATTTCTGCCCACAGGTATTTGTCATCATAGAACTGAGGTTCTACTGCAATGAGCAATTTTGACCTCCCTGAACATAACTGAGCACTCTCCTTAAGGAAATTTATTTCACCCGAGAAAAGAGTGAGTGGGACACAGTCTGACATCCCATGTATACTTCTGTTCATTCCCAGGTCACAAGGGTGACAACCATAAAATAGATGCAAAGCATTATGGACTTTCCCAAGAGAAACCATATCATAGCAGTATACTGATGGGAAATTTTTGACACCCCAAAAAACTTTATTGTAAATGAGAATATTGACTCCCACTAAAGAACTAGCCGTGGTCAAATTTTGTGACTTTGGGGGGACTTAATACTAAGGAAAACAAACAAACAATAAGGTGTATACTCTATGGCTTTGGAGGGCTCTCCATGACCAGGCCCATTTAGCTGCTGTGAAAGATATATATTTACATAAAGCTGTATATGGCAATGTTTTATTGGTATTCAGAATTATAATTAGAACCAGCTAAACTCTAGATAGTCAATGTCAGGGAGGATCTTAGGGAGGTGGGGTGATTGACACTAAACACATATACTCCAAAGTATATTTTGCGGAATACAAAACTAGGTAGACCCTCTCTCTCCTTGCAAATGTTTTTTAAATCAAATAAATTTAGGGAATGTTGTGTGGGTGTGTGTGTGTATGTGTGTGTATGTATATACACATATATATAAAACCTCCTTGGATGATAAAAATTTACATTAGCATATAGTAAGTACATATATACCAATACACATAGTAAAGTCTCTGAAAACTCCCCCAAGGCAAAGCATTTCCCAAGCATTTCTGTCCACTGAGTTCATTGGCATATTTGGAAACACTGCCGTTGAAGAATGTAGTTTGATGTGTGGGAGCCATGTAAGACTTGATGTAAACAAAATGCAGGAAAGGGTACAAACTTTCAGCTCCAAGATGAATAAAGTCTGAGATTTAATGGAAAACATATTGACTGTAGTTGATAAGACTGTAATGTATAGTTGAAATTTTCTAAGGAAGGAGAACTGATACGTTCTCACACACGAAAGATAAATGAGTGAGGCAATGGATGTTTAACTAGATGGAGGCCCTTCATCAGTGTATGCGTATGACAAATCACCACCATGTATACTTCAAATGTCTCATAATTTTATTGTCCACTTCTACCTCAATAGAGCAAGGGGAAAATTGCGGGACAAATGGAGTATATAGGTAAGAAATCACCTTAATAGGGGAGAGCTCTTCATACATCTCAGCCCTAATTAAGGCAGTCGTAATGCCTGAAAAGTTGTATGCACTGAGAATTTTTGCCTTGCCTTCTGTGTCTCCTCACAGAGTGGTCCTCAATCTTGGCTGCACATTAGAATTGTCCAAGGATCTTTTGATACACAAAGTGTGACTTAATTGATTTGTGCTGAAACCTGAGCATCACCATTTATAGAAATATTGCATGTGACTCCAGGGCTGTTACATTGAGAGTTACAAATGTAAAAAAAAAAAAAAAAAAAAAAAAGTGTGTGGAATCCATTTTGAGACTAATGATAATGTTGAGTTTATAACAAGAGGCTTTGATCAGCCCAGTAGGCTGTGGCATGGTCTTGCATAAGAGATATTGGTAATTGATGCTGGCTTGGAAATCCTCTCACTCAATGCTAGCTCACCATCAGCCTTTCTCTCTTCCCTCCTATTCTGTTTTGTTTTGCCTTAATAAGTTAGCCCTCTTGTTAGGCTCTTTCCTTCAGTTTCCTCCCCGACCGCCCTCTTCTGCCTTATAAAAGGGAGTTTTAGTGCTGCCTTCCTCTCCTGGCTGTGAGAAATAATTCACAGATGAAAACAGCTTTGGTGGTCATGCAGCTGACAATAATTGGATTTGGTATCACTAACCATCTCAATGCATACAGGCCAATACAAGCCACACTTCCTTCTTCACTACAGTAGACCAAGAATAGGAGCAATTACCATGTGGAAAATCTCATACTATTGCTCGAGGAGCAAGTAGCCCCCTCCCTCTCTCACAGCATACACTACCTTTTATGGGTAATTTGCTTTCCTCCTCATTGAACATTCAGGTGGCACACAATAGTCTTCTGTCTTTATGTACACAGGTTATTTGTTTTAAATACATATGAAGTTTGCACTAGCATCCACCTTTTTTATTATTATTGTTGTCAAAGAGTAGCTTACAGTTTTCTCCATGCAACAATTCTGTTTAATGAAATTGTGGATCCTAGGGTCAACTCCCAACAATAGGAAATGTGGGACACTGGTGTTTATCTCTTTTTTTCTTGGAGGACAGGGGCAGAGTCGGGCTACATGCTAGGCAGGGAGTGTGCACGAATGGAATAGGAAGGAATCCTTAAAAGATAGGTGTTTTTTGCTTCGCCCCAAAAGTTCTATAAACATGAAACCCCAAAAATGGAAAAAAAAATCTAGTATCTTTTAAATACATATGTGAGAAGGAGGAACCCGAAGGGAAGTGAGGAAGGGGAGAGAGAAGGAGGGTGTGGCCTGAAAAAGGAAAAGAGAGAACAAGAGAAGGACACTACTTAGGATAAATGCTGAAAGCCCAGTGTCTTTACCCAAAATTCTGTTAGTAAATAACCTTGTAAGGGCTCCTTTTTTATTCTTTAAGCCTAGACACAGTTTTGCTCAAATCCCCACGAGGTGATTTATTTAAAAGTGCTTCTTCCCAGAAAATCCACAAAATGGAGTCAAATGGTCTCATCCCGACTCCCACCATCAATTTTTGTTATCAGTACCAGGAAGGGAGTGATGTTTATGCTTTTCCCTTTTTTTTTTTTTTTCTGTCTCAACTATGGAAAGAAGAAATCTGTTTTTTGTCAAACACTCATTGACTTTTTTGAAAATATCATAGTATAAAACATCAAAATATATAAACTGAGATAACTTCTTTAAATGAGAAAATCATTTTTACATAGGAAAATTAATCATCTCTCCAGACTGAACTGAACCCTTAAATCTAAGAGGTTGAATGTTGGCAGGATATACCTTGAAGATATTGTGAGTTCAGTTCTAAACTGCTGCAATAAAGTGAATATCTCAATGAAGATTTTTGGTTTACCAATGTGTTCGTATGAAAACTATGTTTACATTATACCATAGTCTATTAAGGGTGCAATAACATTATGTCTAAAAAAATGTATGCACTTTCATTAAAAAATACTTATTGCTAAAATATGCCGACCATTACTAAGCTTTCAGTGAATTTTAATCACTCATTATAGATCAGCAGAACAAATAAAATAATAATGAAAATTTTAAAGTATTGTAAGAATTACCAAAATGTGATACCAAGACACAAAGTGAGTAAATGCTATTATAAAAATGGTGCCAATAGACTCACCCAACACAGGGTTGCTACAAACCTTCAGTTTGTAAGACAAAACAAAACACAATATCTGCAAGGTACAACAAAGCAAAGCACAATGACATGAGGTATGCCCATAATTTGTTCTTACATCTCAGAAGAACTAACAAAACTAATATATTTCAGAAAAGGATCTCAGAGAGTGTTAAATTTTTGAGCCAATGAAAAGGGTTCATGATATTGCCTCCACCTCTTTCACATACTAAAAGGACATTTTCCCTTCCCATAAATTCACATCATGTTGCTGCACACCACGTATTTGATCATTCTTCCATCATTTGGTACTTTGTTCAATTAGCATTCAAAACCACTTTATACATCGAAGGAAATTTTACAGAACATCCTATCATGACAAATCAAATAAGAAGGGGTTCTGAAACCAAGGCTCCATGGACTTGGAGAAGAATGCAGTCCCTCATAAGAGACATCCTGGGAAAAGCTGTGAAAGGTAACAGCCTCCTCAGCCAGCACTACCCACCTCAGCAAAGTACACAAATCAGATGTTTTGCTCCTTCAAACACCTGGGAAATTTAAGCACCTGTTTTGCTGAACTGAGGAGAGGTGGTGAGCTAATGCAAGGTAATGACTTTAATGCCATTTGCAGCAGAAGTGGTTTCTGAAAGAACATCACAGGAGACCACATCCAAATGGAGACTCCACCACGATTTTCATTCTCACAATATTCTGACCTAGAACCCCTTTGTGTGTTAAATAGACTCTATCTTCTTATGCTTTCTCAAATAATAATAATAATAATAATAATAATAAACATGATATATAGTCCCTTTGCTTTCTCCCCTTCCTTCAAACTAGCCTTCACCAGGCTGTAAGAAATTCCGTAACTCAGTAGTTTCTCATTCATCACTTTTGCTGCATGTGAAAAGCATGGTTATGAGGGAAAGGGAATAAACCACATTCCATTTCCCCATTTTTCATTGCTCAGAAACTATGCTGACAGCATATCAGATGGAACTCCTATGACACAATCTCCTACTTGAATCGAGTCCAGGTGTCCAGGTATCACCACATCAGCCCCTCACCAGCCTTGTTCCTGTTGATAGTTCATGCTCCATCACCAGGGAGAGCAATGGACCTGCTGACAACATAGCATCCCCAAAAATATAGAGGCTGAAGTCATGCCTACTGGCCAGACTGCATGAGACTAGGTGATGGAGGCTCCAAATAGAGACATCAGGAAATATTAACCCATTAAAGACTTTTGAGCAAGGGAACAAGAACTTCCTTTTGAGTGAATAACCTGGGGGTCATATGTAAATTAGGCCAAAATACGGATTGTTGTAAGAGACAAGATCTGTGGAATTTATAGTATTGCTGGTATAAATGAAAATCTACAATGGAGAAAGAAGAGAGTGAATTAGGATGACCTTTAAGAGAAAAGTATTTTGAGAATTTAGGATCTGATTGGATCTAAATTAAAAAAACACATAAATACTTCTAAATTGAGTGCAAAAACAAAGACCTTCAATACTGGGAGAAATTGTTGCTGAACAGAGAGAAGATTAACAGGGCAGTCAGATTGCTAGGAAGATGAATTTGGTTTTAAACATGCTGTTAAAATTAACTGGGTGTTATATAAGACTGAAGAATCACTGACCTGTACCTCTGAAACCAATAATACATTATGTGTTAATTAATTGAATTTTAAAATTTTTTTTAAAGATTTTATTTATTTATTTGATAGAGAGACACAGTGAGAGAGGGAATACAAGCAGGAGGAGTGGGAGAGGGAGCAGCAAGCTTCCCACCCAGCAGGGAGCCCCATGCAGGGCTCCATCCCAGAATCCTGGGATCATGACCTGAGCCGAAGGCAGACACTTAATGACTGAGCCACCCAGGCACCCCTTGAATTAAAATTTTTAAAAATGTTTAAAAAAAAAAAAAGTAAAGGCAAGATATACAAGGAAAAAATCCAACAGGTGATTCTAAAGTGATAATTTGGTGGGAAGGCAGAACTAGAGCTGCCATGGAGGAGACAACATGTAGAGGTGATACATGAAGCCATGAGGGGGTGAGATGTCCCATAAGCAAATGTGGAGGAAACTTCAAAGGGTAGAGATGCCAGAGGAAGAGGAAGGAAGGAATCTGGATGCAAGGGAAGATGTGAGCACAGGATTCAGCAGATCAGAAGATAGATCGGCAGGGAAAATAGCATGGTGTGTGGCAAGAGCACCAGCCCAGTAGTTACAGACTCTAGATCTGGGTTTGGGGTCTTTATTAATAACTTTTACAAACCTTTGTTGAGTAGAATTCCTCGTATGTAAAATAATGGATTAAGGTAAGATCAGTATTTCTTACAAGTTGCTCCACATAAGATTTTAAGTCCTAAACAAAGCAAACAAAGTGTCCAGTGTTCAAATACACTTGGAAAATGTTTGTTTAAAACACTGTTCAATAGATTTTATTTATTGCAGGATTAATCATAATTTTTATAATACTGACATACATCAAGAATCTCCAAGAGAGGAGATTCAGTTCACAATGTTTCTTACGTTATTCAACAAAAGAACTTTGCGGGGGGCATGGTGGGGGAGGTATTGTGTGGCATTTCAAAAGACAGCATCCCACAGAACTGTGGGAAAGAACTCTCTGGAAGTTTCCTAACTTCCAACTCCAGAATTCTGTGAATCTTCCAGACGTATAATCGTACTCTTAAAAATTGTACCTATTTTAATAACACAGAAATGCCAATGTCATCATTGAATCTTATCTTTAAGTTCAGATATGTATATTTATTATTTCAAACTCTGTTTCTGATCCATATTTATCATTGGTATTCTGCACTGTCATAAAGGACACATTAATACAGTTCTCCGAGCAAATTATGTTCTTATAAATGTATGGTTTATTTCTGTCAAATACAAGATTTTTACCATGTGAAGTAAAAGATGTGTTATTGAGGTTTCCCCTCAAAACTGAAGGATCCTAGGAACAGTAAGTTATATTTTAAAAGTAAGGGGGGAAAGGATTTATACAAAATTCATGATATATGTATCTCTGGCTCTAATACTGAAGAAAACAAACCCACTCTCCAGTCCTGCATGACTACCACACATAATTTTTGCACCCGGCCTGCTCCTGTTCTTACTGATTCCTGATTGATGTTCAGTGATGCTGTTGCTCGTGGATGGAGCTGAAGGGCTTCTTGATACCATCCTGTCCTCTCCGTGGACCACCCCAACACCCTGTCAACTTGGCCCATGTGACAGTCTCACTGAACTCTTCTCTTCCAACCCTCATGCAGAGATATATTCACTTGGTGATTTCTTAAAACAAATTTTGTGTGCATTGCAAAATGATAAAAAAAATTAAATCAAATGTTAACCATAAAACTATTGATATTTCCTATTTATACCACTATTATTATTTCTATTTTTTAAAAAAATTTTATTTATTAATTTGACAGAGAGCGAGAGTGAGAGAGCACAAGCAGGGGGATCAGCAGGCAGAGGGAGAAGCAGGCTCCCTGCTAAGCAATGAGCCTGATGTGGGTCTCAATCTCAAGACCCTGGGATCATGACCTGAGCCAACAGCAGCCGCTTAACCAACTGAGCCACCCAGGAGTCCCCTTATTTCCACTTTAAAGTTGCATTTATTTTATAATAAGAAAACTTTTAATGCTGTGTTACATGGCTTTCTAGCGCTTAAGATTATAACGAACAGATGAAGGTTTGATGGTGGGAATAGAAATTTGGAGGCAGTTACTGGGACAGCAATGAAGCGACAGTCGACAGACTGACATCAAGAAAGGTGACAAGAAGAGGCACACACTGGGATCTGTTACTACCTGGGGATAGATATTCCCTTAAAATGATAAAGATGGGTGATCAAAAAAAGGTTAAATATAGTGCTACAGCCTGGGGGTTAGTCAACATGGAAATGCACAATATATTTTATAAAAATTTAATCCAGAATGATAGAAATGGTACGGTACACAAAAGGGTAAGTCTGAGTGACTAGGACAATGTCAGTGCATGAAACAACTCTTCCTTTGCTGCCAATCCATCCCTGGGTAAAGGGATGTCAATATGGTTCCACATAAATATGTACTAAGCCACATTATATATGTTCAGATATTTTCTACTGTTTAGTTTTCACCAAGATATTATTGCTAAATTTGTTGACTTTTATTTGCTTAAGTGAAAATCAGCAGACACTTGCTTAATTATTTGACTGCACTAATTCCTAACAGTGAAAATGGTGCCCTTGGCCATCATGGTACAGAGGTTATGACAGTGAAGTAGGCTATCTGGATAAGAGGCCTCACCATCCAAGGCATCCCCTTAATGCAAGATTTCCCAAACTTTTCCAACAAAGATGTAGAAAATAGAAGATGCATTTGTAGACAATGTGGGAAAATCTTATTTTTCTAAATTCTAACCTTAAAATGTTTTAATCACTTTGAACTTCAAACAAAACCCTGACTTTTCAAAAGATTATAATAATTTGCAGCTTTCCTCATCTGGACTAGAAAACATGAACCCCTTTACAATTGAAAATCAGTTCTATAAATTTTATTTCAGTGAATAACCCATATCCTAGTTTTTCCTGATTAGTACAACATAAATTTTTCCTCCCACAAGAAGCACTTGACAGAAAACATTGTCAATTTCTGAGTTGGCCTTTTAAAAGATAGCTTATTTAAAGGCAGTGTATTTTTGAAATTAGATAGAACAATGTCATCATATTAAAGTGGTTATATACTCAATTACTCCATCTTTGGAGTAAACCCCACTCACACTTTCATTCCACTGTGGTCAAATCATTGGTGGTTATCTTTAGATCTCAATATCATGACTGCACCATCCAAACAGTGGTGTGGATGTCCTCTCATTTCAACCCTTCATAAACTAAAGAAAAATTGGAGGCAAATTTTTAAACAAAACTCAAACTATACTTCTCTCCAGTTTAATTGATCCTGAGAAAATAAAGAGCTCCTACCAGCTTTCCTCCAAGTAGGAAAAAGTTAATGATAGAGGAGTGATAAATTATAATCGGCCCTTATAGATCTCTTGGTAGGTGGTCTCTCCCTACTTTCTCTAATATAAAATGATTGCCATCCTAAATCTGTTTTCTTTTCTTTTTTTTTTTTCTTCTAAATCTGTTTTCTTATGGAAAAATGCCAATTAAGGCCACGTTTGTCTTTTTTGGGTAAGAAATATATGCCAGACAATGGGAAGTTTCACATATAAACTGTTTACCTTGGGAATAAGCCAAGCAAACATGCCTTACAACAAGAGCACATTATCATTAGCAGTGTTTTTGTTAGAAGAGAGAAAAATAAAAATAAAAACCTTGAAAACGAGTAAAAAGGATTTACAATTTGAAGTTACACCTGGCATCCTTAGCATTACAAAGGAGAAGTAGCAAAACATTTAAGTACACTAAAATATCCTAAGGCTCATGTAATGCTTAAAATCCAAAAGTAATTACCTCATATCTAACACAATAAACAAAAACAATGTATGTAGAGAAGCCTTAAGTGTAGCAGCATCTTCCTGGTTTTCTGAAATTTTGAGTTGAGCTTTGTCCTCTATTTTCTCCCTACAAACATTTTAAAGCCACCATAATCTTTCTTTTGCCCTAGCATCCTCCACGAGCCGTGCTTTTAGGGCTTAAATAAGTATTCAACTTTGCTATCTAGAGATGGGCTTTTGAGCATGAATGACCCACTGTATTGGTAGATTAAGTTCAACATCTCATTTAGAGGAAAATCACACAGCAATCAAGAATTTAACTCAATGGAAATAGTTTTTAATGCACACCCTATTTTTCAAAATGGCACATATAATCCTCATTATAAATAGATGGCATAAAAAGAGAAATATTTTTTCTGAAATCTTTCTCTTTGACCAGCAAGGAAATGTTTGTGCATTCCCTTATTATGCTCAACTTTATTCTAACTTCTGATATTCTTAAATTTAATTTTTGTTATAACAAGGAGAAAACTCTATCACTAAAATCAAAAGTCATGTTAGATTTATTTAACTGTACTTTACTTAAATAAATAAAGGAACCAAACATCTGTCTTCCCAAAGCAAAGCAGACAGAGCACACTTTTCCTATAAATTAAAGTCATTAGGTCTGGTTGTCTTCCCAATGGACCAGAATCAAGTCATACAGCTAAATGATGGTAAATGACTCCACTGATTCATATCATCTTCACAAGCCACATAAGGAAACTTCCCTTTGAAGTGGTTGAGTAGTGCTTAGATAGGTCATTGGAATAGTTTTTCTTGCTTTTTGACCTACCATTCTACTGGCCCAAGTCTTTCTTGATTATTATACCCTCATTCCATTAACCTTTCAAATCCCACCACCAGGCACATATTCCAATATTCAGATTTCACCTTCTCGATCTGTATGTTCAGTCCTGCAAAAATATGCTATCTCAGTTTTCTAATATTTTCCTGTATAATATACTCAAGTCATACATGGAAAGTGGAAGAACTAGGCCAGAAACAGAAACAATGCAGAGGTGATAGAGTGGTCAAGAGTTTTAATTCAAGTCAGAATACCTAGTTTTGCATTCCAGTTCCGTTACTTGCTATCTCTGGGAACCTGGATGTGATAATAGTACCTACTTCATGAGATTACTGTGTGAACAAAATGAATGATCTATAAAAAATGATTGACACTGTGCCTGACAGAATCCAACAGTGCTGTAATTAAAATTAAAAGGCAAAGTTGGGGGCACCTGGGTGGCTCAGTGGGTTAAAGCCTCTGCCTTCAGCTCAGGTCATGGTCCCAGGGTCCTGGGACGGAGCCCCGCATCGGGCTCTCTGCTCAGCAGGGAGCCTGCTTCCCCCTCTCTCTCTGCCTGCATCTCTGCCTGCTTGTGATCTCTCTCTCTCTTTGTCAAATAAATAAATAAAAATCTAAAAAAAAAATAATGGCAAAGTTGTCGTGTGATAGTAAGGATGAAGCTAATAATAATTCCAAAATTCTTCTAGGTAGATATTTTAATTTCTTAAATCCTGAAGTTTTGCTAAAAAAAGATATATGATTTGGTTCTCTTATAAGTTTCCTTTGATTCAGTTTAACAATAATAAAACAACCGAGCATTTACTATTTGCACTATAGAGACAGATAGAGAACAAAAAGTGAGGGTGAAAGTGAAAAAAAGACAAGAACTAACATATATTAAACACTAAATAGGTGTCAGGTCTTATACTCGGTATTTTCTTTTTTCTTTTTTTTTTTTTCAAGTTTTAATTTAAATCTTAGTTAACATATAGCATAATATTGATTTCAGGAGTAGAATTTAGTGATTCATCACAAGTGGCCTCCTTAATACCCATCACCCATTCCATCTCCTGTCCACCTCCCCTCCAGGAACATTCAGTACTTTATTTTTATTATTTTAAAAAAAAATTTAAAGACTTTATTTATTTGAGACAGAGAAAGAGCACACACAAGTGGGGGCAGGAGCAAAGGGACAGAGGGAGAGTGAAAAAGAGTCCTTGCTGAGCAAGGAGCCTGATTGGGGGGCTCAATCTAAGGACCCCAGAGTCATGACCTGGGCTGAAGACAGACACTTAAAAGGGTTGAGCCATCCAGGCACCCCAACACTCAGTATTTTAAACATTATGTCTTAACCAAGTAGATTGAGAAGTCACCAGACTCTGAAGTGGTAACGCTAATATTTGAACTCAAGTTCTTTGGACGTCAGCCTGTGTTCTTTGATGAAAAAGGCAAACAAATAAGCAACTATCCACAAGGTAATATAGGGTGCATTAATTAGTGTGGAAGATGAAGGAGAGAGTAATGACTTTCAACTTGGCAGAATCCAATCAGGCAAAATAGAAGAGGCAGTATTGAATTTATTAAAATATAAGTAAAAATAGCAATAATTAATAATAAAATATTCAGCATTCTTAAATCATTACTCTGTGCACTATTCTAATATTTTATCTATGCAACTGATTGATAAAAGTGAGAGAACATATTCTGGCAGAAAGATCAAACTCTACCCAGAGTTGACACAAGAATAGAAGGAGATTCAGAGTCCCGAATATCCAGTGTTTTTGTACACAGGGAAATGATGGTGATAAAATTAGAAATGCAGGTCAAGTACAGGTTTTGGATAACTCTTAGTATGAGATGTCATACTTAGATGTCATACTATGAATTTTAGACTGTATCCTAAGAGAAGAAAAGAGAGGGTAGAGTCTTAACCAAGTCATATAATCATATAATCATATAATCATATCTGGATTATTAGAAAAATAACTGTTAAAAAGGTAAAAATGGTTTGGAATTGGTGGCTTTTGAATAAACAGAAATAAAAATAAATTAAAACCAAAAATTCAGTGATATTCCTCAAATAGTCAAAATACGAAGTGGAAGAAGTTTGAACTGCCAGACTGAGGAGTATGAATGGATCTAGGAGTGGTAGGTATAAGAGGCCCTCTAGAAATAGAATTGACCAGATTTGGTGGATAAATGGATATCAGTAGTAATGACAAAAAAGAGGGGTCTTTAAAATACTCAGGTCATACAGCCAAGAAGTATTTAGAAATCTATCTGAAGTTCCGAGAGAAAACAGAGCCAGAAACAATGATAGGTGATAAAGAGATGATAGATCATTGATAGACAGATGGCTAGAGTTCATAATATGTCCATAGTTAGTGATGTATGTTGTAAGAAGAAAGTACTATGCCCTGCTTCTATACAAAAATAAGGGAAAGGTCAAGTCAGGAGAATAAACGAAGGAAACAACATCCCTCCTGGGGATAGAATATGAAGTAACGAGAGGAAGTTAAAGATGAATCTTTGGGAGGTTGGCTCCACATAGGGGAAAAACAAAAGAAGAGGAAATCCTAACAGAGATAAGGATTTTCAAACAGAGAAGTCAAGCAGGGAGAGGAGACACAGCAAGAAACTCACAGGATTCCCTGAGGAGAGTGACTTCAAGAAAGCAGAAACACTCATCAGTGCCAAACACTGCAGAGATTAAACAGGAAAATGACCCAGAAGAACCCCTGTATCAGGCAATTAGAAAATCTCTGCATTATTAGTCTTTTGGAGACAATGGGGTGAGGATCAATGGTAGGTTAAGTTGTACAGGCAAAAATTTCAAGCTTTTTTGAAAAAGTTGGCAGTGAAAAAGAATATTGGATTTGCTTGAGCAGAAGAGGATTTTTTAGTTTTTGAAGAAGAGGATAGGTTTTTTTTTTTTTTTTTTTTTTTTTTTTTTTTTTTTTTTTTTTTTAATTTCTACAAGGAAAGAAGCAAAAGGGAAAGAAATATATTTTAAAATATCCTAGATAGGGAATGACAGACAAAGATTGGGAGAAAAACAAGAAGGGCCTTGATCAAGAGCACAGAAGAGAGAGCCCAGGAAAAAACATGAAGCCTCCTTTAGTTGAGGCAGAAAAGAAGGGACAAGCACAGTGGGGGTTTTTGAGCAATAGAAGAGAGAAGCTGAGGAATTTTAACAAGATGTGTGTGTGTGAGTGTGTGTGTGTGTGTGTGTGTGTGTGTGTGTAGTATAAGTTTAATCATTTTGCTTTGATAGCAAGACTGAGATGAGGTAATTTGTTTAAAGAGAGAGGGAAAATCAAGTTGGGGGAGAGGTTTAAAGGAGGGAATAAAGTTTGAAATTTCTCCTTTGAGAGACAGAGAAATGAGTAAACTAGAGATAACTAAGAGGACAGCTGAACCATGCTAAGGCTCAGTTTGAAACTCTGGCATTCCAGCCAGCAGAGGTGAATACTTTTCTCCATCATCATGGTCTAATACTGGAGGAAGAGGATTCAATGGTCTTAGAGGTGGGAGTTGTTTCATGCCTGGGGTGGAAGAACAAAGGGACAAAAGAACTAAGAATGGCTTTTAAGACAATTCTTAAAATAGTTGAGCCAGGAACCAGAGTATAAAGATAAAGAAACCAGAAAGAGGGAAGGTGGATAACAGCAGCGATGACGGTATGGTGTGATGGCGCACACTAGGCAGCTCTGCGCGCTCGGTGGGTAACAGCGGCGATGACGGTATGGTGTGATGGCGCACACTAGGCAGCTCTGCGCGCTCGGCACTAGTCTCCGTACTTTACATACATTAACCTTTTTAATCTATGCAAGGTCATGTCATGCATGCAAAAAACAGGTCTATTTCCTAACCAGCTATACACCCCACACCACACTCCCACTTTCAATGTGTTTTATTTGTTAATGCATTTGGATATAACACATTATTTCCAGGACACATGGGCAATTTGTTTCCACTTTTCTAATTCACATTCTAGATGGCTTTGGTTCAGCACTGGAATATTTAGCTCATTTTCCAAGCATCACATTAATGCATGATTTAGGAAGTAAACAAGAGTTGAAAATAAAATCCTCTTGGATATTCTGTTGTTTTAAAATCTGAAGGGTTCAGTAATCCTTTAAATCTGTAATCACTAAAAAGACAGCCATTGTCACTAAATCACATCTAGCGCTACAGAAACCACATAATGCAAAGTTCTCCAAAGAATAATTATCGTTAAATGTGACTATGAAACAATAATAGTATGTTACAAGGCCACTTACACACGCATGGTATTTTATTTGACATTATTGAAGTCTTTATTCTCTTGCTTAGAGTTGAGGTTATAGCAAATCCAATCATGGTAATAAAATTACCAGAGGTGAAAAAGCACTTCTCTACCATTTGAAAAAAATGCAAATATTCAGCAAGATGCATAAACAAGGAGACATATTTGAATTAAAGTTGGCCTACTAGGCCACATCTATCATGAAAAATTTTAAACACCGAAATATCTATAACATATAGATATTTTAATGTATGATTTTTTACAACCACAAAACTACATATATAATCTCTGTATGTTTGGTTATAGCCTTAACATTAGTAAACATTGTACATTTCTTTTAAAACTTTTATATCTCATTGTAATCATCACAAAGAAAATTTACTTAGAACAGTATATTGAAAATTTATACTATTCTGAATTCTTTCATAGTGATCTTTTCTTCTTTCCCTATGCATATTTTTTTAATTTAAATTCTAGGAAATGAGCCTTCTTTTAGGCCCAATAGGTATCACCCCTATTAGAAGACTTTCCTATTCCATCTCTACTTTTTGAGATATTTTTAACCTTAATGCTATCTACAGCATCTTTAGTTTCTCTATTTTTATATATGACGGTATTTAGAAGATACTTAGAAATCTTTCGATTTTCAATAACTAAGTTTTTTGGATAAGGTTAGCAGACTTCTCTTTGTGATGACATCTAATCTTTAAGGAATAATGTTATAGAAAGTTGCCAATGTGTTATGCTAATAACTATTATAATAGTGCTTTAATTTTTGCAGAATTGCTCTCTCCTCCTTAAAAACTGAGAAACTAGAATGATAGCAGGAGACTAAATGACATTCAGAGTCACAAAGTAGAAGATTGTGTACTGGGACCAACATCTCCCAACATCAGAATCTTACCCCATCAATCTAACACAGAGAGGTGGCTGTACCCCAAAACTCCCATCTTCATTCTCCAAAACTTCAGTCTCCCAAAGGTTATTTGTTAAATATATCTAGGAAGACATTTATAAATTGTCAGGACCTTGACTAGCCAACCACTATACAAAAAAAAAGAAAAAAAAAGAAAAAAAATCTGTGTGCAAACATCTCTGAAACAGGCAAATGATAAAAAACACAATGGCCATTTCTTTTATCTTCCCAGCTTCAGCTTTTTGCTAGCTTATAAATTTCTTGATGAGAGCTATAATGCTATTGAATTGATGACAGCAACAGACAAGAACTTAGAGACAGTAAGATTCCTTCAGACAAACATTCCCCAGACAAACTGATAGCACTTAAGAGTTTAAGTGACACTTCTTTTCTAAAATCCCTAGAACAAAAACCAAAAAGAGTCATCAGTTCTCATGCCATCAGATGTGAACTGAAACACAATTCATCCCTTGGTTTATATCACATCACCCTGGAAGCCTCTACGTTAACAAATCATATAGAATATGGTTCCACTTCTTTTCCTCTGAAAAGTAATTAGACAAAATCTTTTCTTTTCATTTATTTTTGGTTGAAAAACAGATGGCTGCCAGGAGGAATTTCCCACTGCACGTTCAACCTTAGAGTACTTTTATGTCAATTAAAATATTTTTTTCTTTTGAAAATAACTGGGACAGATATATACATATTTAATTAAAATATTAATAAATCATGTATCATTAGAGGAAAAGTCATAAATAATTACTGGTGTCTTTGTATGTTCTTAATAACAAAAAAGTAGTTTTCTACTTTATACTGTATTGACTTTTCAGGACTGGAGATGAGACTGTGCGCTATACCAAAAAGTATCCATGACCAGCAACCATATGGCCTGAGTTTGAATTCCAGATCTGTCATATGCCATTTTTAAATACTTGCTCGAGTTGTTTTTCCTCTTAGAGCCATGGTTTCCTTGTTTTTAATCTTGACAGAAAAGAGGCAGGTGTTTTTTTAGGCTCTTTTGAGTCTTATATTATATGTAGATAGATAACCTACTTCTAAATAAAGATATATTTGTGTATTAGGTATGGAAGGGGGAATTGTCTCAGCCCTCAACTGGCCTGGGAGGTGGCTGGACTTACTACTAAGGCACCCCTGGCCAGATGGGAGTTTTATGTAAAACTGATGAAGTCTTCTTCCTCATTCAAAAGACTCATGGGATTTCTGGAACCTCTTCAAACCAAGTCTAACCAAACCCATTTTAATGAGTTATGTCTATATCGATCAGAAATATATGTATTAATTCTTCCTAAGGTTTAAAAATTGAATGAAAAGAACACAACAAAATAAATTTTGAATTTTGCCAAAGCTAAAAATTTAAATTCTATATGACACTGTGGACAAGAAGCCACTGAGCTCTTCCCACTCTTCTGCTGAGTTCTTATTAGTTCAAATGGCTCCTTGGAGTATGATTAGGAGATCGAACATTCATCAGTTCGGGTCTTGTCTTGTCTTTTTTCTTTACCTTTTCTTTCTTTCTTTCTTTCTTTCTTTCTTTCTTTCTTTCTTTCTTTCCTTCCTTCCTTCCTTCCTTCCTTCCTTCCTTCCTTCCTTTTTTCTTTCCTATCTTTCTTTCTCTCTCTAAATTTTGGCTAGTGTTCAAGGAAAATCAGACTCAAACCCCTGAGATCCACCTGCCTAGAGATGTCCTTTAGGTCAGATGGCCTCCCTAGAACTTGTCAGTAGGCTTATAAATATGTACCCTTAACTAAATAAGGACAAGGCCAAAGGGTATGGCTGAATGAGATCTATCACTATCAAATAGGAATGACTCCAGGTATCCCTTCCCAAAAGAGAATGAGGATATGAAGGATGGTGGGATACAGTGATGCTATGTTCAGATACTGAATCCTTCAATATGGTAGCTGCCAGCCACATACAGTTAATTACATTTTAATTTAAATTAAATTTAATTTAAAAAATCAGTCCACTAGTTGCAAGAGCCACATCTTAAGTGCTCAATAGCCACATGTGTCAGATGACTGCTGTACTGAACAGTGTAGACATGGAACATTTCCATCATCACAGAAAGCTCCACTGACCAGTACTAGCCCCAGTATAACACCTAGCATATATTAGGCACCAAATGAAGTTAAAGAAAAACATGATAAATAAACTAATAAAGACATTTTGTGTAGCTAAGATTAATTCAGTAAAGTCTGCTTTCAAAGGACATACATTTCCTTTTTCAGCTTTTAACATGTTCAAGGCTCATCCTCTGTCATTCTTCAACTTTTTGAGATATTTTAATATATAAACTATGCCAGAAAGATCATTACACTGACCAGTTAATATAATTGAGGTGGTTTCTGACATTAATGATAAAACACCAATTCAGCTATAGTTTTTCTCAATTATCATCAATACTGCTTTCTATTTGCATAAACTTAATTACATGTAACAGTTGAGCACACAAAATTTGCATCTTTATATCTGATTCACAGAATTCTGAGAACTGAAGATTACCATCTCTATTTTATAGACAGGGAAACATGCCAATAGTATCAAGTGACTTTTTAAGGTTATACAGCTATATTCAAATTTAGGGGAAGTACATGAGTGTTTACAGTAACACAACAAATAACAGGATGTATCCAGAGCTAAAGCCTCATTCTTTTTTTTTTTAAAAGATTTTATTTACTTATTTGACAGACAGAGATCATAAGTAGTCAGAGCAGCAGGCAGAGAAAGAGGGGGAAGCAGGCTCCCTGCTGAGCAGAGAGCCCGACGTGGGGCTCAATCCCAGGACCCTGGGATCATGACCTGAGCGAAGGCAAAGACTTAACCCACTGAGCCACCCAGGCGCCCCAAAGTCTCATTCTTCTGGTTTAACAAGTTCAGAGCTCTTGACACTTAACTATGTAACTTCTTAGCGATCAATCAAAACACAATGTATATACTTAAATGAAGAAATATCTTTATAGCTTCTATATCATATATCTGTATAAACAAAGACAACGACATGAATAATAAAATCACTAAAAAAAAAAATATAGATGCCTACATGCTGAATTTGTTGTTTAGTCTAAAATTCAGGTCTGAATAAGAGACTCTCACTGTCACAAAACAAACTGAGGGTGGCGGGGGGAAGGGGATAGGGAGAGGGTGGTGGGTTTATCGACATCAGGGAGGGTACGTGATATGGTGAGTGCTGTGAAGTGTGTAAACCTGGCGATTCACAGACTTGTATCCTTGAGACTAATAATACATTATATGTTTATTTTTAAAAAAAATTTAAAAATTTAAAAAAATAAAATGCGGGCACCTGAGTGGCTCAGTGGATTAAGCTTCTGCCTTCAGTTCAGGTCATGATCCCAGCGTCCTGGGATCGAGCCCCGAGTCGGGCTCTCTGCTCATTGGGGAGCCTGCTTCCCTCTCTCTCTGCCTTCCTCTCTGCCTACTTGTGATCTCTCTCTGTCAAACAAATAAATAAAATCTTTAAAAATAAATAAATTAAAATAAAATAAAATAAAATATTTTTTGGTCCGAGGTAATGGTCTATAATTTTGACACTACTCCTTGGTCACACTGCACAATGCTGGGGAGCATTCAGATTGTGGTCCATTTGGACAGCTGCACACTTTCCATCTCCAGTGGATTTCACTCCCATCAGCTACAATGTGCATTGATTTCTGAAGTAGGGCAATATCATAGACCTTCAACTTGAGCAAGCTCAACCTTAACATTTGGCATCACCTCCTTTGCATATCAAATGGAACTAAATCTATTTAGTTATCTTGAAGCATTTTGGGAATAGTGGTATAAAAATACTCAGGGATATCACATCATTTTAAATGTTTTCTGACACTTTGTTATTTAGCAGACACTTTGGGGTGTTACATAGATAAAGAGAGAGATTTGGAATTTTACACTTCTATTTGAGAACAGTATTGTATTCACTAGCACAAGCTCTGAAGTAAGACTGCTTGGATTTGAATTATAAGCGATGTGATTTTGAAGCCGTTACTTAGCTTCTCTGGGCCTCAGTTTTCTCATCTGTAAAATTGGGATAATATTGTTTTCTTCTAAATTTAAACAAATTAACACAAATTAAATATTAAGAAGAGTGCCTAACACCTAGAAGGTCCTAATAAATGTGTTTTGTTGTTGCTCTTGCAGTGGTGATGTTGATGAAAATAATAATGATTTGAAATCACCTACTGTTACAGTTTCCAAAGGCAGCCCCCAACAAGCAATAAGCTTCCCAGTATTTATGTCTTTGTGTAATCTGCTTCCATGTTGGCTACTGGGCTGACCTTGTGACTGGCTTCAACCAACAGAATGTGGACGCTATTCTAATGTTGGACCTAGGCCTTAAAAATACCTTATAGCTTCTTCTAACACACTTTTGGGATCCCTGGAACCACCATGTAAGAAGTCCAGTTAACCTGACAGAGAGATACCATGTAGGAAACCATGAGGAGAGGCTACAAGGAGAGAGTAAGGCCTTGGAGACTACACGAGGAAATAAAGAAGTCTAGTCATCTACCATCCCAGGTGAACTCAACTTCCCAGCCATGCCTCCCAAAGCACTAGTCCCAGCTGCCATTTGACCACAGTCACGGGAGCTACCTCAAGGGAGACCATCAGAAGATTCACGCAGCTGAGCCTTAGTCAATCAACAGAAACATAAGAAAGAATTAAATGTTGTCATTTTAAGCTATGTGGAGAACATGGTGAGGTAGTTTGTCATGGATCAACCAATAACCCAATACCCATTATTAGTTAGAAAGCTACATATTAATTTTCAAGAGTATTATAATCATGGATATTATTTAAGGCTCTCTGCCTTACACAAAGACATAAATGCCTTCTACTTGTGAGAGTTTTTGTTTATTGTATCTATCACGTTTACCTCACACCTCATTCTTCCTAACACAGCCTCTTTACTATGCCTTAGCCAATCTACTTGGCCTGTCCTTCATATAAACTTCTTCCATTTTTACATCTTATATCTATAGTATTCTCACTACCTGTAATATGCCCCTCTTTCTTCGAAGCCAATCTGTTCTCATTTTCTTCTTCCAGGGATCCTCCCTTAACTCTACATCTATTCTTCATTGGCTTACAAATACACAGTTCATACCATATAAACTCACTGATAAACATTTATAGTATATGGTTTATTAGGATCAAGTCTCACATGTGCCTCAATCTGATTTCCTCTTCGAAGAATAGCAGTCTAAACCCTGCTTAGGGTTTAGTTTACTGCACTGCTCCACATATAGATGGTCTCCCCAAGACAGACCAGCATTACCAAGCCCTAGTAATAGCTCACTCTGATCCCAGGTTAGTTCATTAATTCATAATAAGAATAGTGATTTCCAAAGTAACCGCACACTAGACAATGGTTTCCACTGCTTATGGTATTTTTAACCTGTAGGCAATCAACATGAGAATCAACAGTTTGCTTGAAGAGGATGGAATGTCACTTCTATGATTTGAACATGTAATGGCATCTATCTAAGAAAGTCTCATACATCCATATGCACAATAAGGTTATACCTATTGCCTGGGCTGAGCAAGTGCTCAGACCAGGAATACTGTCTTCTGGACTGTGCTGAATAAACACTCTTCAACTGAATTTTTATTCATTCAAAAGTATTTAGTAAACATTGACTATATGTCAGGCCAAATTAAGGATAAAGCAATGACCTAAAGAGATAAAAACACTCATCCTACTGGAAGTGACATTCTGGTTTACTGCTAACCTGCCTACATTAAATTCTTAAAATATAAACATATATTCATATATATATATATATATATATATATATATGTGTGTGTGTGTGTGTGTGTGTGTGTGTATACACACATATATATACCTATTGTTTTCTATTAGAAAATACACATTTTATCCAGAATCTTGAACCTGTAATACCATCAAAATAAGCAAATAACCTGCTGAGGTTGAGACCAAGAACTGCGTTTTGTCAGATGTATAAACAGTTACACCATACCTCCTGGTGCCTGAGTTGTAGAGCATTGAACCTTTGTACTAATATAAAAATCATTACAGTCCTTTAAAAAATTCAGAATCTTTAAACAAATCCAAAGCAAGCACCTGGGCTATGTTCTCTGATACACGTTTTAAACTAATGATTGTTTCTTAAAAATTTGCCAAAATATCTAGAAAGTGAAAGGAGAATTTTATTTGGTATGATCTAATGTCATCCCACTTCTTATCGGTATGAGCTTCATCCTCACTGAACAGGAAACAAACGTGCTTTGCATTTTACTAACCCAAGAAAGTACCCAAGGAGTCATTTATATATGAGGATTTAAAAAATATATATTTAACTGGGTTTGATGGAACTCCTTCCCTCTTCACTTCCTACTCTTTAAAAGTAGAAGTAATTTAGCCTTCAGTAATACAGCTTGAATGACCTAAAAATGTCTATAAACACATTTTCTTTGCTTATCTAGAGTTCCCCTCTGTTCATTGGGATCAATGTTTAGATTATTTCCAGAGAGGGGACAGCACCTTGTCAATGCCTGTAAAATGTCAAGGGGTCATCTGAGCTCCAATTCACCATTGGAGCCTGGAAGGAATGCATTTAGTTTTAACAGGCTGCAGTTTTAGTCTGTGAAAAATTAGTATGTCAAGGGATAGCCATTTAAGGAAAGGTAGTGTAAAGCTACTCCGCCATTAGGTCTATTGGCATGAAACTATCAGCCCTTTAAGGAAACTCCAGAGCATTAATGGAAAAAAAAAGAAATGATGACAATAGGGCAAATAGTAAAAACACAACCTGTGGTAATAATTATGCTAATAATAAAACCAAAGGTTTATAATGTTGAATTACTAGATGTGATTCCTAAAAATATTCCTTGTTGTAACTTTATACTGCTTTCCCCTAATAAGTACCTCTGTAATAGATCTACTTTAATCAGCATGTTTTTAGTAACAGCTCACATTTTCTATTTTGTAAAAGTTGGAGACACATTGCAGCTGTTTTTATTTTTGCCTCATTTAGACTCTTTCTACTTATCAGTGCAAACATGGGACGAATTTCTTGCATGAAAGTTTTCTCTGAGAGTCTTAACTTGTGAAAAAATCAGAGCATTCATGACCAAATTCACCGACCTTGTCGAAGAGAAGGTTGTGTGTGGCTCAGTCATACAGGAGAAAGAGCGAAAATCAGACGGTTATTAGACGTTCTTCATTGGATATAGACTTAACTTCTCTTTCCTCATTTACTAAAACAAGTATAATAATACCAGTTCAAAAGGTTGTTATCAGATGGTATGAGGGTAAAGTGCCGCTAATGTTGCCAAATCCATAAAGATTGGTTACATATTCATTATAGAACTAAGTGAAAGAACCAGTCACGGTACAAAGAGTCGAACTGAAGGAATTCCTAAGCACCCAAAATACTATTAATCATTACCATCACGCAACCCAACCAAGCTTCCTCAGAGAGCTAAAAGGGTCATCATTCTACACTAAATCTTTTTCATTAAGTGCATGAGCTTCAGGGGGCTAAAAGTAGTGTAATTTAGCAACCCAAAAGCAAAGGAACTGAATTTCCAAAGGTGATACGGAACTATGGACTTAAGCAGGAGCTCCCTGGGCCCTCAGGGCTGGCTCCTGCTCTCCCGAGCGACCCACCCTTTGGAGAGACAGCACTTGCCAAATATGACAGTATAGTTTGAGATGGAGCCTTCCTGACCATCGGGTTTGTACAGCCAAAGCAGTGTTGACAGAGGAGTTTGTGAACTGTAAAGAAACTGGAAGACAAGGGCTTGGTTTGAGAGCTGTTCTTTGCAAAATCAAGGCTGTGGGTTAAATGGTTTTCAAAGGGCAGAAAGCTGGATGAATTTTATGTTCCTTTCTTTTCTATTATCTTTCTAATCCATCATCTAAATCCCTACTGCTACAGTCCCTTCCTCATCACTTCCTCGGAAAGAGAACAATTCAGAATTGGGTGAATTATTCCTAAGAAAGCCGGACCTATGCAAAATCTAGTAAGAGGATTAGTGCCGATGTCTTTTGCCCACTATGCTTTTATTTATGCACGGTTCATAAAGGCACACTCATAAAGGCACACTGCTGATTCGCATTTAGCTTGTTATCCACTCTAATCCCATTATTTTTCTGCTACTGTTGCTTCACTCTGAAAGGTTCAGTCTGTGTCCTTAGGATAGTTTCCCCTTCCCAGGTGAACTGTTCTTTCTAGTCTTTATCATGCATCATTCAACTTGTCAAAGGCATTTTGAAATTCACTGCTCTTTTCCAGGGTCTCACTCGCTAGGTGCAATCAAAAGCCTGCGATGATCTGTATACCTGAAAACCAAAATTATTATCAATGCATACTGAAAAAATATTATAAGATGCCTATAATATTGTACGGGTCACAGCGGATAATACAAAAAAGCATAACGCGTTGTCCCTGTCCAAAGAGATCTGAACTGCCTGGGGAGGCCTGACATCCAGAAATGCAAAGGGGTACATGGAGTTCAGGAGGTGAGACAGTGAAAAGGAGAGGCTTGGTGGTTAACAGACAGCCTTGAAGAAAGGTTAGGATGTTGCTGAATATAAAAGGGGATTCCAATGACCAGGGCAAGGGGGGACATGATTTCAGCAAAGGCACGGAGGATTTCTGGAGCCTGCCTGGGTCATGAAAACACCAGCATGCCTGAAGTCAAGCCTTCACCCAGAAGCTTAGAGAGAGAACACCTAGAGAGAGCATTCCACACCAGGTCAGGCTGTCAAAAATTTTCAACAGGATGGTGGTTAAAATAACAATCTGAAAAGCTAAGTCCAAATATGGGCTTTGCTGCTTACTACCTGGTTGTGAGTCCTCGGGGAGTTATTTCTATTTATTTTTCTAGGTGTAGAGTGAGGATCCGAGTAGTTCCTATTCGCAGAGTATGTGTGGGTACATATGATGATACATGTAAGGGTAATTGCTAGTACAGATGTTGTCCAGGCACGGTGGTGGCACCAAGGACATGGGTGAGCAAAACATATTTGATCCTCCTCATCAGGAGCTGATGGTAAGGAGACTAGATTTATTGGATTGGGTGAAAGACGATAATTTTTTGTTGTTGTTCATTTTAAACAGAGACCTGTCATGATGAAAACTAACTTAGAGGTAAAGTCTAGTAAATTTGCAGTAGAAGATTTACACAGGGTAACAACAGCTAAAGATAGATACCAGACAGGATTTTTATAACAAAAACATTACAGTAACTTTCTAGCTAAAAGTTATGAAAGATCAAAACTATGGATTAAGGGGCGCCTGGGTGGCTCAGTGTGTTAAGCGTCTGCCTCTTGATTTCCATTCAGGTCATGATTTCAGGGTCACACAATTGAGCCCCACTTCCAACTCTGCACTGAGCGTGGAACCTACTTAAGACTCTCTGCCTCGCTTCCTCTGCCTCTCCCGTGCCTTCCTCTCTCTCCCCTTCGGCCTCTCTAAAAAACAAAACTAAACTAAAACACAAACAAAATACACTGTGGATTAAAAGATATGAGGAATTTGAGAAACAAGACAGACAGAGGATCATAGGGGAAGGGAGGGAAAAGTGAAACAAGTTGAAACCAGGGAGGGAGACAAACCATAGGAGACTCTTAATCTCAGGAAACAAACTGAGGGCTGCTGGAGGCCGGGGTGAGAGGGATGGGGTGCCTGGTTGACGGACATTGGGGAGGGTATGTGCTAAGGCGAGTGCTGTGACTTGTATAAGACTGATGAGTCACAGATTTGTACCCCTGAAACAAAGAATACATTACATGTTAATAATAATAATAATAATAATAATAGTAAAAAGGTATACCATTCATTTGTGTGTTTGGCTGAGCTCTGAATGGTAAAATAGAAACATCATAGTTATAAGGGCAGATGTTCTTTCCGCAGAATTGCACAATCATTTATATTCACTAAAGAAATGAGAAATCAGTTACTAACCCATGCCTTAGTCCTAAGATTGACCAGTTGATTATAAGAACCAAGCAGCAAACTAGCTCTGTTAAGTAAGACCAAGGAAAACTCAGGTAACTCAGGACCATCTCTATGATGGGCTATTAATTAAGAAACAAGAATAAATTAATGGAAAGGACACTGAGCTAGGCCCAGTAGATGGAGTTTGAGGCGTACTGCTGTCATTGTAACCTTGCAAACAGTAATTCTTTTTTCTGGGTCTCAGTCTCTTCAACACAAGGACATGAAACCAGGATCCTCCTAGCTCCCAGAAGCCAGGACTTTATGACATAGTTCAGAGTTGGTCCTCCCAAACACTATATTCTTGTAGAGAACATTATTATGTAATTAGCACAATTTTTAATTAGAGAAGGATTGCCTTTAATAACATAGAAGATATATATGTAACACAGTATTTTTTCTAGTGGAGTGTGGACGCCAGCCATTGCTAAAGCCAACTGTGAATTTTTTAGGAATATTAAAAGCCAGTTGACAGAAGGCTCTTAGTTTGGGGTTAATCATGGTGGGGGTATTTATACCCTGGAAGCTTGCAAATAATGCAAAGTATGTTTTTGGTGCCCCCCCCCAGCCAGTTATTTAACATTTATCAGCACGTTAAGTGAGATAAGTAAGTCAATATTGTTAAAACAACAAACGTCTTCTCTTTTTGCAGTTTTTGAATTAGAATTGGCTTTATGCAAAAAATGGTAGGAATTGTTTCAAAAAGTAATTGAAAACAAATTAAGGACATTAAAAACAAAGTGCAGCGAGATGTCATAAAAACAAGAGAACACTAGTCTCTCGTTTCATCTTTTTCCTATTATCTCAGGATAAAATTGATTTGTATAAATGAATGCTACAGAGAAGTCGCGGACTCTAATTCCATCTACCACTTGGAGAGCAGAATCAAGACTGCTAACTATTAATAGAATAACTTGTCCCCAGCAGGACGTCCCGGGAAGCGGATTAGTTTTGCATTAAACATCATCGGGGATAAACAAGAAAATCTCACCCTCGAAGCACTACCCATGGCTTCACATCAACCCACAGAAAGAGCTCAAGGCAAGCATTACTCCTAATAAATACCCTGATATTGAATCTAAGGGACTCTAAATTTGGTTTGCAAGATTGCCAACACATGTTACAATGCTTCCTGGGGCCCAGCACCACCACAGAATCACTCTAAAGAGAGCCAACAGTAGTGGGTGAGAGAAATGCTTTAAATCTGGATTTAATTTCTCAGAAATGAAACAAATGTGTCTTTTTAAGTCTTTCCGCGTGCCTATTGACAAAAAAAGAAACATCGCAGATTTACAGGACAAGAAGACTAAAGTTCCAGGAGTCTTTGTTTGAGAAGAGTGAAATGTTCGAAGTCAATTCATCACAAAACCCCGTCAGAACACTCCAGATGTGAATTAGACTTTGCATTAAAAAGAGCAACCCAGTGTAATCGTCTCAGGAAGATTTTGCCTCTGGATTCTTTATTTTTCTTAGCACTTTTTTATCAAAACGTGTTGTGTATAACGGTAAGAATACCAACAGAAATAATTTGCCGCCAGGATTACCATTCGGCATCTCTCTGATGCTGGGCAGTGCAAGCGATCTCAGATTGGAAGTGTACACCTAGATGTGAGTGCAAGTTCTAGAGAAAATTTTAAAGAAAAATCGCTTACAGACCTAGAAGAGAAATCAAGGCATATATCCTAGAACTTCACTTCTACTAGGAACGCGAACTTTACATTCTCCAGTTGTGTTCAACACAGGCCTCGGCTTTAATTTGCATTTGTAGGGGGAAGACCCATAAAATGAGCTGATGATTCCTTTATGGACCTATCAAACCAACAACTGTTAAAACTATTAACAATAGCAAAACTTTTCGAAGTGTTTGGTTTGGAAATCACTAGCATTTACTAACTAGTCCTGTAAGCACCCTTAGGAAATAAAAGGATAAAAAAAAATATTTCCTCAATGGACAAGAAAAAAGAAAAAGAATTAGTGAAATCTTTAGCTTGGAAATTAATGTCCATGTCATATGCCTTAGCCTTAAATCTGCATTCTTCTTCTAATACCTTTGTCTATTGAACCCATAAGTAAACATTCCCTGAGGTAAGTTGAAGGACAGAAAACAGTCTTAAAAGCAAGGAAGGTACCCTATTAAGTTTTCCAAGTATAACCTTATCCACTTGTCGGTGTTGAATTTATTATTATTAATATTGTTAAAACAATGCAGTGATGGACTCTTAACAGAAAAATAAGCAAAGCTTTTTTAGGCTGATGTAAAACTTTCATAGAACATGAAATCCCTCTAACTCTCATGAAAGAGAATCACTGGTTGTGTGTAGGGATTTTCATTTGTGTTGGAGTAGTCGTATCTGTCAGTTTGGACCACCCCTCCCCCCAAAATAGAACCATATTGTAAAGTAAAAATGTTCACTTTGAAATTTCCATGCAAATACAGCAATGACCAAAAAAAAAAAAAAAAAAAAAAAAAAAAAAAAACCTGTAAACAATTTATGTCTAATGTAGAGGGTTCCTGCTGTGCTACAAAACAAAAAGTAACCACACCAAATACATTATAGACATCACACTAACCAAGCCTGACAGTGCTAGGATCAGGAATCAGACATAATCTTATTATTTGGCTGTAGTTTGGACAGCTTCTAGGCACGACTTTAAAAACAGAATTCAAAAGATTACTTTCTAAAATGTCATTTTCCCATTCAAGCTTCTGTTTCCAATTTGTATTCTCTCTCGCACTCCATTCCTCTCTCGTTTCCCTTCTTCCCTCAGCCTCTTCTTCCTCCCTTGGTCACCTCCTTGCCTTCCCTCCGGGCTTCTTGGCCGCCTATTGGTGACAGGGCAACACGCTTCTACGGAATTTCCTGTATGCAGATGATGAACTGAATGCAAACTGTCTCCACATTAGGCTGACTGTGAAAGGCTAGGTTAGCAAATGATTCTCACGTGTGAAGTCATTGTGTAGAGAAATGCTTCTGGGAGGCCAGATTGTTCTTAAATGAACTTACCAAAGGCCATTATCAAGAAACTAGATCTTTGGAAACATTTATACAAAACATGGTGATAGTAGGAACCAGATGCTTTAGTTTCTATTACAACACTTTTGAGAAGTAGGTCTTATTTCTTTTTTTCTCCTGTTATAAAGAGCAAGTTTCCACACTTTATCCTAGATATGTTGCAGTAAACTCTATCAAAGTTTGCTTCCCACTAATCTGGGGTTGTTATTAATATCAATGAGAAGAGCTATAAATTCCACCCTGACACGGTTTCAGTGGTGTGAGCCCCAGATCTTTTCTAATCCCAAGATTAGATACTCAAGTGCTGCTTCAATTGCACAATATTATCACATCCTATCACTTGGCCCCATTTCAAACTGGAGCATTTATTGACAATACTTTCCAAGCTGTTGCTAAGTTGTAAGCACTCCACCTTATCTGTTGCTCCTTTTACAGCCTTAACAAGCAAGACTCTCTCAGAGGAAGTGTCCTGCTAATATTATCACCAGATACAACCTGCTTGTTTTCACTCCCTTTAATACAAAATGTCCTCGATAATCTTAAACACGTATTTACCTCTGTTACTTTTTAGAGTGGAAGAATCAGTCTCTTTTTGGGGTGGGGTGGGAGTTGGGGGAACCTAAGCTAATGTCACATTCCTGTCTCTATCCTTGGATTTCTTACTGACCTGAAAATCATGTGAGGATATGAGGGAATACTTGCTATTATTTGGAGAGGAGGGAGCTGTAAAAGATGACTTATGTGCATCTCTTCCGTACGAATGGGGAATTAAACACGTTATGTAATCAAGTAGAAGCCAGCATCCTTACTATAGTAGACAATGAAGGCAGCAGAAATGCGTGGCCATAGCTGATGGGAAAACACATCTTGTCAGCTGAAAACGGGACCTTCTAAACTTTCTGGATCATCGGAGTTTTATAAATATGCAATTACATCCACACACAATGCTGGTTAATATTTAATCTACTTGGCCTCTCTCCTTGGAGGTCTAAGTGGAGAGAAAGCATGAAGAATCTCAAACTCAAAAGGAGCAAAAGTAAACTGCAGATCAGTCCCAGCAAATCCACCCTTGTGGCAATATTGCCCAACCTGGTTTCTAGCAACTCCATCCTTCTGGTTGTTCAGGGCACCATCCCAGCATCTTCACTGACTTTTTTTTTTTTTTTTTTTTTTTTAACTCTGCATCCAGTCTTGAACAGACCTGTGGACCTAACCTTCAAACCCAACCTCTCCTCACTTCTATGTCTGTGATCTAAGCCTCTATAGTCTTACTAGGTATGTTCTCACATGAATTTTTGCCGATAGCATCTTAATGATTCTTTAGCCTTCGGTTCTCTACCCAATGCTTTTAAATCTTTTCTTGCCAGAGCAGGCAGAGTGATTCTTTTTAAAGCACTTCATGTTACAGCAATCCTACATCCAAAATTTTCCAATCGTGTTTCTTCCCAGCAAAGAAAAAAATAGAAAATGAAATCCTTTACAATCATCAACAAGGCCCTGCAAACGTTGACCATCTTCTCCTACTACTCTCCATATTTCCCACTTCACTCCAGAAACAGATCACTTTGCTATTTCTCCAACACAGTGGCCAAGCTCCCCCGCAGGTCATGTGCCTTCAATGTCTGCTGTTATCTGAATGTCTGCAAGGGCCACCCCCTTGCCTCTTGTAGGTCTCTGTGCAAATGTCACCTTCTCTCTCTGTGATGGCTTCTCCGTCTGCTTACTTCATTCTTTAAGCCCCATATCCTTCCATAACCCCTATCTCCACTTTCATTTTTTTTTCTTAAAACATTTCACAATTAATTATGCATTTTATTATTTACTGTTGCCCATCTCCCCTCACGAGCATAGAAGTTCCATGAGTGTAGGTCTTTTTTATTTGCTGCTATTTTATTTGCTGCTTTACTCTTAGTGCTGGAAAATGTCTGGGAACATAGAGGCATCCAATACATATCTGTGGAATATTTACGTGTCTCTGAATGTATCACATGACATTGAGAGGGTTATCTGTGTGGTTTGTTGGCATGATAAATTTTTTAGGGGGGAGAGGCTGGTTAGAATTATTAGTATTAGAATGAAACTTGAAAAAAAGTAAAATCTGATTTCGTTCATTTATTTAATCTATTAAAATTAGACCATCTCTTAATTTTATTAGAGAAAAACAACAAAGTATATACATTTTTATAAACATACTATGAATTTCCTTAGTAACTATTATGTAAAATAATACATAAGTCACATATTTCCAGATATTAAGATTTCTTTGTATGTTTCATATATTTAAGGAAAAGTTGTAAAATCTGAGGAAGACAAAACTTTAAAAATTTGCAACTCAGCCTACATAATAAATTAATTGGAAAAAATAATATAATGAGCTAAAAATTAACTCCCAATCAATTTATCTTTATAAACAGCAAGAGATGTTACTACTCTAGTCGTCATTAATAAAAATAGCATTTAGTTTCTACATTGCCCAGAAAGGATTTTATGTAACTTGAAAATACTAAAACCTATTTATATTTATATTATATTTACACTTATATTTAAGTGCTATAGTACAAATAAAAGTAGTGAGAAAATGTGAGCAAAGAAATGTGGAGAAGATAACTAAGATTTTTTAAAAAGTAACTAAGACAAAGCCAGGAATAAGAATAGTACATACAAAAAAAAAAAAGTAAGATATACGGGCACACCTTACTTTATTAAGATTCCATCACCTTATGATACTCCACAGAATTGCATTTTTTACAAAGTGAAAATTTGTGGCAGCCCTTTGTTGAGCAAGTATAGATGCACAATTTCTCCAACAGCATTTGCTCACTTTGTGTCTCTGTGTCACATTTTGGTAATTCTTGCAATATTTTAAACTTGTTCATTATTATTATATTTGTTCTGGCGATCTTAAAACTCACTGAAAGCTCAGGTGATGGTCAACATTTTTTAGCAATAAAATATTTATAATTAAAGTATGTACACTGTATTTTAGACATGATGCTATTGCACATTTAAAAAACAATGGTACAGTGTAAACCTCATTTCTATATGTGTTAAAAAATAATTCGTTTGACTTATTTTATTGCAATATTCGCTTAATTGCAGTGGTCTGGATCTAAACCTGTAATATCTCCAAGTTATGCCTGTAAAATTTCTACTGGGGAATAACCAACAAATATGGCTTTAGCTTTGTCGATAGCAACTTCAAAGTGGGATCTTAATCAATTCCATGATTCTGTTTCCATAATCTTAAAAAATGAGATGTTTCTATCAAAAGTATAGAGACTTGAAAAAATAAGACACTGTGTCATAAGGCAAACAAAGTTCTCAAAAACATCCTTAGAACAAGAAAAATAATGGCTGTAAAATAGTAAGCCAAATGCATAAAAGATAAGGGCATTATAATGAAACTAAATTTTGCCACCTAACTAGCATATGGAGTGCCAAGGAATGTTCAACATTAATTGACTACAGTTCTCAAAAGACAAAGGAGTTCTTGGATCTCCTTTAGTTTGATAGTTAGTATAATCACTATGTGGTTTTCTATGGTCAAGTCAATGCAGTATCAATTTATTCTAAAACAGAATGTATTAAAACTACATTCTTCAATTAATTACATAATTTGGGACCTGAATTATCTGATATTTTAAGAATATAACCTTATACCAACTAAATATAAACTGAAAAAAAAGTCATCATAATGCAAATGAAAAACTGATTCTACCATGATAAAATACAGTATGGCAATGAAAGGCATTACTTTTACTTGGTTTGTATTTTAATCCAGATACGTATGTTTAGATTGCTTCCTGAAGCTGTATGAAGACATTTGCTCTAGCTCTTACGAGAGACAGAATGAAAGAGGAGTAATGAAGAGAAGTGTGCCGTGTCTAAGAGCTCTGAATAAGATTAATTTAATGATTCAAATGTAAATAAATCTGAAACATATGTACTTATTTCCCCCCTTAAAATGCCTATTTCTGAAACAAAACAATGAGCTTCACAACTTCTAGTTTATGATGTACTGTCCCCTCTCAATTTTAACCAAGTCTAAATTATAATTTCATTAAAGCCATGTTAGTCTAATATTATGTTTCTCCATCAGCTACATAGAATTTAAAACTTTAGAATGGACTAATATGAAAATAGGATCGAGGGTCAGAAGCTTAGTTTAACAATACTGCCTATAACTTTATGTTGGTTTTTTGGTCTCACACAATGCAAATATGAAACAGGTAACTGAGAAAGAATATATAAATTATTCTAAAGTTAAATTGTCATGTCTTTACTGCACTTTCTCCCAAGACTTTTATAATAATAGCAACATGGGGGAAAAAAAAGGAAAAACCAACACTGTCATTCAGTCTGTTGTCACGGTTGTTTACTACTGATAATACTGGTTTAACTCCTTGTCTCTTTTTCCCAATGTCATATGGGTTTTAAATATTTTGAATATGAACCCTAAATCAAATTTATGGTCAGCAGATATGAGTTAAGATATTAACACATGTCCATGAAATGAAAAGTATTTGAAATTGTATTGAAGGACAAAACAGACCAGAGGAAACTTTAACCCACATCCCTTGAACGAGGGGCTTGCTGTGTAAGTCTAAGCTATTCTTTTCAAGGAGAATCTTGGAAAGGTTCAGAACTACATACTGGCAATAAAACAAGGAAACAGAAAAAAAATGAAAGAAAAACAGGTGTGTGGATTAGGGTAGACCACGGGGCTTAAATGAAGGTTCATTTATGGAATGGTTTTATCAGTTGATATTTTTGTACCCACTCCTGTCCTGCAATTTTTATGGATAGACAAAAACTAGAGGTCTCCTCAGTTCAAAACTGAACCATCTGCCGAAAGAAATAAAATGTTGATGCCTCAGGAAAACCTGGATAATTCTGCTTTTTTATAGAATCCTCAGTCAACTATTCTGCTCTCCCATCTCAGACTGCAAAATGAAGATTGTCAGCGAGCCAATTCCACCAATGTACCCAGAATCTCCAGTCAAGCCTCTCATTTTTGAGACAGTCCACCAAGAACATACTCACCTGGACAAAAGAGAGAAAACACACAATCTGTCTGAAATAATTACCTCTTCTTTCATTTTCAAACACGAGTGGGCAGCCAATAACTTCAAGACGTATGGGCAAAATCTATTTGAAAATTCGTAGTTGATAGGAATGGTTAGAGATTCCTGCCCTGAGCTAATCCATTGAGCTCCTTTCCTGGGTATGGGGCCAAGGTCTGTCTATAGTAATTTTAAGACTGAGAGTTGCAAAATCCATAGCTTCTGTACCCATGTTCTTTTCTTACATGAAGAAAACAAATCTATAATAAGAACGAAGAATTTGGATACCCAAAGAAAAGAAGAAAGAGCTACAATTTCCCAATTGATGTACAAACATCCAAATTACACTGTTCTAGTTATTTCTGAAACTCAAATACTCCGTGTTTAGCCAGAAGCTTAGCCAATGTAATTCTACTATATTCCTTTTCATCTTAAAGTTAGTTCGAAGTGATTCCTAACAAATATGTCATCTTTATATATTATGAAAGAAGACATTATTTATTTTTGTAATAATGTATCAAAATTAATTCTTCTGAACATCAGGCATAAACATTAGATCTGATCAGTCATAAGATCAAACCGAATTTATTTCCTTAACTTATATTTTCCCCTTCAAGCTGTTAAGATGCTATAAATATATCTCAATAACACTGGTGATTTCAAAGGTTTCTTTGGAACTGAGCTTTTAGATTATCTTTTCAACATTTTAGAGAGAGCATTACAGTGTTTCCAAAGATTCATGTCATTGAAGGTTCTTAATTTCATATCATTTCAATTTCCATTTTTATAAATCAATTAATTAGTCAAAATGTGAAATCTTCTTGGGAACACTGAATATGGATGAGAAAATGAAGATCAAAGGAGCATATTTAGCCTCAGTCATTCAACATCTTAATCTCTAAACTAAGTGCCAAAACCACAAGGATGTTTTGACCATTATGTTATACATTATTGTTGTCCTTAGTCATAACATAATTATTTATTTTGAATCCATATTGGACCTTTATTTAAATATAATTATAAAGTAACAAAGAGTTTATATTTGTTTAAATTAGATAAATTATGTGGTGGCAACAATCCCAAATGAACTAAGACATTTATGTCATAAAATACACAGTAAAAACACGACTTAAATAAGATATCAGAGTTGAGATCTTAATATCCAGGTAGGCTAAAAATGAGTATTTAATATTGACAAAAGGAACAGAGGACAAAACAACTTTACTACAGAATTAATAGTAAATTAGAAGCAGAATGACCAAAATATGTGTGATTCAAAAGTTAATTGGCATGAATTAAAGGGTTTAGATAATCAATATAAATGCAGGATGTGTAAGATCTTAAAGAAAGTTAATAGAAAATAATATACACAAAATATAGAGAAAGATGAACAAGATGAAGTAGAAAACCCAACAAGATGATATGTTTGATATTACATACATGAATATTAGATATATTCATAATATCAATATATGATATTACATACATGAATCTGTACTACAGAAGAGAAAAAAATGAATCTGCAGTTGAAGAGGACAGAGGAAAAAAAAATGAGACAGAATGTCTGGGTCTGGTGTAGCCATAGAACTTCAAGGATTAAGAAAGAGTGATTCAAGCTTCTAGACAGAGAAAGCAAGTCACCTGTATGGATAGAAAAATCAAGCCAGCCTTGGACTTCACCATAGAAATATGCAGTACCAGAAAACAGTTACACAATGTGAACAAATGTGATGCAAAAGTATACTGCCCAGGTAAGAAGTTACTCAAGTAAAAGGTAACAAATATTTTTAAATGTTAAAAATTCAGAAAGTATAACAGCCACAGTGCATTATGATTTAAAAAAAGAAAAAAAAACTTTAAATGGCAAAACCCAGTCATTTCAGAGATGAAGATTAAAAGAGATCATCCCTGAATTTATCACTGAATTTAAATTTAGAATTTCAAAACAATGTTGAATTTTAATTCCAGATCTTTTAACTGTTTTTGCCTCTCCTTAGCTTTTTTTATTGTTCCATTGCGGCACTTAAAATCGCCATCTATATCTACCTGTTTTCTGGTACTGAATTTTAATATTGAAAAATCAGATTAAAGGGCCACATGAGGGACACCTGGGTGGCTCAATCAGTTAAACTGCTTTTGGCTGGGGTCATGATCCTGGGATAGAGTCTTGTACTGGGCTCCTTGCTTGGCGGGGAGCCTGCTTCTCCCTCTGCCTGCTGCTCCCCCTGCTTGTGCTCTCTCTTTCTCTCTCTGACAAATAAATATTTTTTTTAAAGGCCTTCATAATTTTCTTTTAGAAGTTATACTTATTCTTTCCCTCTTTGGATGCTGTGAGCCCTTAGGTATTCTAGGTGAATTGCCTTTTCTATTTGCCTTTTCTATTCATTTCTACAGTTAAAATGGCTGTACAGTGTGCTTAGACCCAGAGTCAGCCTGAGCCACCCTTCCTTTTTCTATGGCTCTCATAATCAGGTGGAAGGGATCTAGAAGTTTCTGTATGCTCCTTTCTGCAGGACCACCCAGTCAACCTTCTCTAAGAGCTGTCTATACAGGGAAGCTAAGAATAAGCTGTTAGAGTACTTTGTGAGCCAGCAAGCCCACTTCTAATGGAACATTTTGCTGTCTCTGCTCCTGCCAGCAGTTGGACCCCTTGCACGCCTTCAGTACTATGCTAAAACACCAAGAAAGAACCTTTTTTCTCCATGAACTTGCATTAGTGCTCTCCTGGTTCCTGGGTAGGAAAAAATCTCAGTCACTATTTCTTGTTCTGTTTTTAACGGTAGTGAGTCCAAGTAGTAGAGGAAGAATCCTTCCCCTGACAATTCATACATCTCATGCACCATGCTCTGTCCCAAAGCATCAGAATTCTGGTCTCCTCTCAAGACGTTCTGCCACCTCAAGTCACTAACATTTGGTACAACTTAGAGGGAAGCAGAGCCCTGTACATATTCTCATTTCAGAATCTGGGAAATGAGAGTATGTACAGGGCTCTGCTTCCATCTAATAATAAACATTTTGCTCTCTTCTCAAGCCCTAGCCCACCTTCTGGCCCACTCAGGAGAGGCGGTGACTTTAGTGATGGGGGAAAAAAATCATAGATATGAATTCAGCCTGAGTGGCAGTTGAAAGTACTAATATTCAGAGTGCATATCTCTGGCTGTGTAGACGGCCTCTGCTACCTCATCTGCCTCCAGACCCACCACCATCTTTGCACGGAGGCCACACTTTCCACAGACTACTCCTAGCCAATGACTAAGGATTATGGGGAAACTACAGCAGGCTTTTTTCTATGAAATCCAGTAATCTTGAGCCTGGTCAGTTTGGGACCCTTCCTCCCCAATCATTCTCCCTTTCTTCTCTCCAATCACAGGTATCTGTCAAATAAATGAATAAAATCTTTAAAAAATAATAATAATATCCCTTGAAAGTCTCAGGAGTTTGCAAGAACTATTACCTCATTTAGAAAAGGCATACCATATAAGCAGAACTTGCGATTGCCCCTCAATAAATGTTTTCCTACCTACTCAGTTCCTTGTCCTTAATGTATGTTTCTTCCCTTTACATATTTTACATACATTCTTCTTGTATCTCAGAGAGCAAATAAAAATGTGATATTAGAAGAGCAAAACCATACGAACTACTTGCAGAGTTAGAGACACATAATACTAAAGACAAGAGGAAGTTAATTCACAAAAATGCCTTCTCATTTCAATTAGTACTTTCTACTGTGAACAGTGCTGTAAGCAATAAAGGAAAAAAGAATGTGTGGCTGAATCTGCTTCGGCAAAATCTTTGATGATAACTAAACATCAATCCAGCATGACTAAGCAGACTGACAGTCTTGAGTTTGTAAATAGAAGATAAAACTTAAAAATATGTCTCTTGGTTGGAATCTAATTCAGGAGGAATCAATGCAGCATGAAGACTTAAAAGATAAGACGCAAAAACAATCTCTTTTTCTTGCAGAAGATGAATTCAGCAATTTTAGGAATGCGCTAGACTTAAAAAGTGTTAAAGTGATGAAGTTGCCTAAGTTGAGGCTTGGTAAGCCAACTATGCTATAGGAGTTTGGCTTCTCCTGATGAAGGAAAATTATTTACATGTAATATGATTATACACATATGTACATTTTATAATATCCATGCATATATGAACACTGAAATGAGAACAGTGTTTGTTTCAAATTAAGATGCCAGTATTTGCTGCATATATCACATAAAAAATACTTAGAGTAATATATTCTATCCTAAATATCTACATCTATATATTCTATCCTGATGTTTATATATGTGTCAGTGTACCTAAGTGTATGTGTACTTACATATGTATATATCCACACAAATACACAAATATACATATATATGCACACACACAGTGAGAAATGTATTTACCATAACCCTTTATGTAACTCAAGTACTTCTGTATATGACAACTCCTGGTGACACCCACATTTTGTCCCCAGTTAGCATCTTCAGAATGAATGTCATTTGGATGTTCTTCCTTAACTCTTTTTCCTATGCTGAAATGGTTTATCATATTATTATGAATTTGATTTTAAACCTTCATCATAGCCATCTAATCCATCTCTCTGGGAAAAAAAAAATCTTTCACAAAGATTACTAACCCATTAATTTTAAGAATGTATTTTAAGAATATTCACACAGCAATGACTGAATCGGAAAATAAAAAGTGGCTCACACAGATAAGAAGCCTATTAAGCTATCTTTTTTGAATTACCTTGTATCTCAAACCCTTTTGGTTTTATATGGGCGTCAGACTAGCCTTTGTGGGGTGTGATTTCATTTATAGTCGTATCACAGAATAAGATTACTTTCGTTGACTGTGAGATTAGAGCCTTCCCTATAAATGTGTATTTTATAGCTACTGTTAGGTGTAAGCAATCATAGCTTAAAACTGGAAGCAAACACACAGAAATCATCCAGTTGATTCAGGCGAGAGGCTCTTAGGTAAGTCACTCTTCATTTGCCCAAGTCAAGATAAGCAGTGCTAACATTCTCATTATTCATCAATAAAACAAGAAGGATGAAAAGAATGGGAGAGCACTAAATGTGATAAATGCCAAATAAAATGTTTGGAAAAAGTGAATGTAGAAGTCAGGTGGAGATTAAAATACAACATATCTTTGGGTCACTCAGTTAAAAGGGTGAGTACATTCATCAGAGAAATTGTATAGCATTTGGCAAACATGTTTATTATAGACCTAAGGGAATCTTGACACAGGTAATATAAACACCCAGTTCTTATCATATATCATCACTAAGTATTATAAACTATCCCCAAATAAAAAGTATGGGTTTTTATTTTCAGCATAAAAAAATGTATGAAATTTGGGGTCATGGTACCAGCCTGATGTGGAGAATTTTTAAGCTAGTGGTACTCCTGTCAAGCACAACTTACTATAAATATTGAGATGAAAAGTTAAGTCAAGAAAATATATATTTTATTTATATGTTTCTCTACCTAAGGACAAAAAATACAACTGGTATCTCTAATAAACAACTGACCAGGACATTCTACCAAAAACATAACATTAGTTCTTTTGGAAAATAGCTAACAAAATATATTGCATTGTTTTAGATTTAAGGAAAATATGAATATAGTGGGGACATGTATGGATGTGCAACATGTGACACATTTAACATAGTGGATACTAATATAAAAATATGATGGCTTCGCTACTACAGACCCGTCAACAAAGATCTGTACTGTAGACAGACCATCCACCATGCTTGCTTGCACACTGCAAAATAACCCAACCTCAGAAGAACTGAGAAGATAGAAGAAAAAAACAGCCAAAGGGTTCCTTCTTTAATAAGGCAAGAAGAAAAAAGTTACTAAAACTTTAAGTGAGTTAAAGTAGCACAGCATGGCTAGTAACTATCAGAAAGTATTGTGGGTGTCATGTAGACCATGATAAAATGAAACAGAAGGAATAAGACCCATAAAGCATGGCCACCCAGTGAAGAATTACAAATGAAATCTGGATTTAAAAATAATCTCTGTCATAAGTGTGATTTTATGTTGTTATCCAACAACGTGGAATCAAGCATTTCAACATTAGATCTAAAAATCTGCATCTTTAAAATGGTAGCACTGCATAAAAGCAGGTTTGCTGCAAAGCAGTTGAAACTTCAGCATCCCTCACATTGATAAGACCCTTCCAGGATCCCAAAGGTTAGTGATATTCTAAAGTTAAATATTTTAGCCAAATTTCGTTAAGAAATCTGTCTCCTACTCCAACTTTCTTTCCATTTCCATCCTTCATTCTGGGTGACCATAGAGTTGCCAAGGACATTTATGAGACCCAGCTAAGGGGAAATTATCTGGAAAAACATTTAATTTAGATTTGCTGGATTTACAGTGATTTCTGTGTATAACTAAGTGATTGCTAGCCAAAAATGCCTCCCACAAGTCTTCCTACCAACATATGACAGAGCCAGAGGGGTACTATGATGTGAGCATGTCTTTGAAGGCCTAGCTGGAAATCGGTGTGCAGCAGAGAAAGAGAGAGGGAGCGAGGCAGGGAGGCAGGGAGGCAGGGAGGGAAGAAGGGAAGGAAAGAGAAGAAGGAAGAGAGGAAAGGAGAGAGAAGAAAGAGAGGGAGAGGGAAAGAAAGAAATGGAGCCAGAAACTAATCTTTGAATAGTTTTCCAATCACCAAACATGTAAAGTTATAAGGGAAAAATTTGTTTCTCATCAATGCTATGTAAGTTTTTCCTTATCAGGAAAGAAGTACACTGAATAATGCTGTGTATAAACCATAAATGCATCAAGTATTTTATTTATTTATGGGAAGTACATTAGAATTTCATCAGAATTCTGTTTGCAGAACACAACCCAAACAGCATTGCTTCAAATAATATGTTTGTGAGTAAAATTACTCACTTTCTGCATGCCAACATATTGGGTCATGTCTAAGTTTATCTGACTTATCATGGCCTAATGAACTCTGAAGTTTCTAGATGAAAAGACACAAAAAATTTCTACATATGTAACAAGGCAATGTGAAGAAACAATTGTTCAGTGACAGAATTCCTCACATATTCATTAATAAAGCAACACATGTAGTATCACAGTGTTTGGTTATATTATATATGTAGCTTGAGACTCCTGACTTTGACACAACTGAAGGGTAATATCTTAAATTTATTAATGAAAACTATGAAAATTCTGATTAAAATTAGTAGAATATCTTCAACATATTTTAATTTTTGTCTTTAGGTCATTTGTTATGAAATTCTCACCTTCTATCTATTTTCTAAGATGTGGAAGACCCAATACCTCCACTACTATGTGACAATTCAGTTTTATATTCATACCTGTTGTCACATAATCTGTCAGTTGTTTTATATCCTCATAAATATGCATATTCATTTTCCAGCTGGACTATAAACTTATTTCAGATAAAGAGCATATGAGACAATATTAGCTTCAACTACAATTAACACTACATTCTGAATTCACGATGGCCACCACAAGAAGTTTGTTCCCCACATACATGAATTCTGGGGATAAAGGCACTGATGTAATGACACTACCCCATGAAGCTCTCAGGGACCCAGCTTCTAAAGCTGCTATCTCACTCAGTTCCAAGGGATACTATTCATAGGAACCACGATGTGAATTGCAGCCCTCCGGGTTTCTCCAGGCACTGCTCTAACACTCCTAAGGGTAGCCTCATGCTTAGGCTCCAAGATGGCCTATAGCCACGCTGTAGGGCAGCAAAATGAGAGACGAGACAAAGACAAAGACTATGTTCCTATCTCCAAAAGATATCCTAGCATCCACCATAGAACATGTTAGAACATATGACTTCCACATGCTCATACTCATCTGGAAAGGGAGCTGGGAACTGCACCTTGTGTTCTGGAAAAGCCCTGTGTCACTATAGGGAGAAAGAAATGGGAGCAAATGAGGAAATAAAAATAAAGTGAAGTTGCCATTGTGGGGAAGAAAACAAAGGGAAAGATATTCTAAGACTGGGAAAGTTTTGTCCTATTTGGCTTAGATTACACATCAATATAAAGGCTTACTAGAAAATAAACTCTTATGTGAGATATGCAAGTACATAGTAAATAGAAAATATGTATATTTGCATCTCTTCATAAGGAAAAACAAAACTATTTAAAGGCATTCCTCATTTTTTGTAAGGCAACAAAGTAGAAGATGATGATTTTGAGGAAAAATGTACATTATTTTTAAAGTTTCCACTATGTCAGTAATATCCCATTGTGGCCTAAGAACTCAATACATGCCAAGTACTATTTGTAAATCAAAGGCTTCTGAATATGTCATGATTAAAAATGTGTATTTCTACATTATGTAAACTGTGCAAATTTCTCTTGGAAGGTGCTGGTGGGAAGGAGAAGAGACAGCAAAGAGAGAAAGGATGAAACTATGAATAGTTTTCATTGAAAGAGATGATTTGAAAAAGTGCTGGAGTATCTCAGACTTTATATCTCCTGGCCAGTGTGCCAAAAAAAAAAAAAAAACAAAACCTCTGTCCAACTTCTTCACTAGGGCCGGCATAAACATTAACTTACTGAAATCACATATCCAACAGGACTTAAGCAAGGTGTGTCCAGAGATGTTTTGAAGTTAACCTTGAACCAACGTACAAAATGGTCTATCCAAGTTTAAATACATCAGGGGAATGAGGCGAGGGGAGGGATATGAATAAAATTTCCTTTGACATGAAGGAATAAAGCATTCTAGCCTTTCTATTCTGATGCTCTCTTCAAATCTCTAAAAAGGAGCCTGACTAAAATTAGAGTTGGAAAGGAATTTCAGTGACCCTTTACCAGCAAGTGGCCCAACATGCACCTGTGAGACACCTTTCCTAGGGCTGCAGACAAAAGGAGGGACATGTTCATTGCAGCTTAGAACAGACGGAGCTAGTACAAGCAAAGAGTAATTTCTTATACAAGCTCAATGAATCTAAACCTGTCTGATGTTTTCCAAGGGTAATTTGGAATATATTCAGATAGTTCCAAACCACAGTATTTGGGCTTTAGCATGATCTTGTCTGGTAATGATTTGAATTTGATAACAAGCCAGAGTTCCAATTTTTTATCCTCTCTTCCCCCAAATTGATGTAGCGAGCTATGAATTTATCATGCACCAAAATCATTTTTATATTGGTGTCCGACCATTCTACAGATAGATCATATTTTCAATAAAAAGAAAAACTAATTTCATGTTCATATTTTCCATTTGTAGAACCCATAACAAATATTTAACTTTCTGATGGTTAACTTTCTACAAGCTTGTTTCAGTTAGTAGAAAGAAATGTGACTCTATCTGTGGCTCACAAAAGCCCCATGCGTGGCACAACACAATTTTGAGAAGATACAGATGGAAAGAGTTTATTCTCAGTGTGAAAAGCTATAATTTATTCTTTGGTAAATAAATAAATTAAAGACGATTCACATTTGGATTTGACCAGAAACAAATGTGAAGGGCCTTCTCTAGTTTACAATGGTAGCTTTAGCATCCTTTTATGAAAACCAACTTTAGCCAGCCATAGGCATTCGTATTTGGTGAATAATAAACAGTGGAGGGGCCTGATCCCTCCTATTAGCCATTGGGAATCTGCGACAATCGAGGAAATGTACCAAGAGCCACAGTTAACACCACATTCACATTGACAGAAATAAAGAATGACAGTCTTTTTACTCTGAATGTCATCATAGTATGTGAAAAAGGGAAGAAAGGATTGGTGAATACAAGTCTTTCCAACGTTATTATCAACAATTCCATTTCTCCAATCCTTTGGCCAAATTTTCATATAATGTGGCTTCAAATCTCCCCCAACATCCCGGTCCTTTCTGAATAAATGGCCATCTATGTTTCCCTTAAAATATAATGTCTAATGCCCCAAACTGAGCATTATGAGTTGAGCATAACCTAATCATCGCAGAATAGTTGATCTACTACCAGTCTTTATGGAGATTTTACTCTTTTATCAAAGCAGATGCTTAACTATTTGTAAAACGTTGATAATAGTAATAACAAGTACAATAGCAACAATGATAATAATCAGAAAAGAAAAACACACAATCAACACAAACTCGCCACACGGCGAGCTCCACTTGAGACAGTAAAGATGCCTGATTCCTCTACTTCCCCAGCACCCTCATTCTGCCTGGCAGATGGTCAGTGCTCAATAAGCATTGCTCATTGGATCCTACTGAAGGATAAAGGATTTAGATCAAATTCATTATCAGAATTATCCAGATAAAATCGTTAGAAAATCAGAATTAGCAGTGATCTGTGGAGAAACAGGCTTTCCAAGACAGTGGCAAGCTGAAGGCTAAGAAACGATTCAAAACACCTGTGCACAGAGTCTTAGGTCTTCCCAAGGGGCCACATGGCCTTGCTAACACTGAGCCAGGGGCGAGATCCAGGAGAACCCAATGTTTGTAAACCTTCCCTGAAATAGACACACCCGGTTTGTCAGTGTAAGGTGCACCAAATGGTGAGTATAAAGAGATGAGAACAGAGCGCCTCAGATCTAGCATTTATAAGTCTCTGTCTTTGCTCTTTGCTCAAGGAAAGCTCAGGTCAGATTGATCCCATGAATTCCTGCTCTGTGCAAACTTATTATGTTCAATAAGAAATTACGTCTTGTACTCATCACAGGGTTTGTGAGCCAGAATTGCCTCCTACACAGACACCCTCAGAGTAGAGGGTTAGAATGCTCAGAGTCTGAAACCAGACTCTGAGTTTCATCCCAGCACCACTATGTACTAGCTGTGTCACCCTGGGCACATTACTTAACTTCTCTGGGCCAGAAATTACGTCTTTATCTAATTTAATCAAAATCTTTGTTGACCCTTATGCCCTGCCTGCTGTGTATGTGTGTGTGTGTGTACACGTGTGTGTCAGTTGTCTCTTCCTACACACCTGATGCTCACCAGAATTCATGCGGCTATAGATTTAAAAACAGGGTCACTAGGGTGGCTTATCAGTTAAGGGTCTGCCTTTGGCTCAGGTCACGATCACAGGGTCCTGGGATTGAGTGCTACATCAGGCTTCTTGCTTAGTAGGGAGCCTGCTTCTCCCTCTGACTGCCTTTCCCCCTGCTTGTGCTCTCTCTGACAAATAAATAAAATCTTTGAAAAATGTAAAAATAATTTTTTTTAAAAAGACAAGAAATAAAAGTGCTGCACCTGGGTGCCTCAGTCAGTTAAGCATCTGCCTTTGGCTTAGGTCATGATCCCAGGGTCCTGGGATCAAGATCCACATTAGGATCCCTGCTCAGCAGGGAGTCTGGGAGTCTGCTTCTCCCTCTACCCTTCCCACCTGCTCATGATCTCTCCCTCTCTCTCTTGGATAAATAAATAAATAAATAAACCTTTAACATAAATAAATAAAGGACATATACTTAGTGACATTAAACCATTAAAAAAATTTAAAAACCAATTATATCAATAAGTATCAATATCTTCTGCAAATAGAGGAGTCAGATAAAATTAGAAACAAAAGTTATAATATTTTACCTTAAAAAATTAAATGAGATATAGATAGAAAAAATGTTTAGATGTAAATAACTATGAATAAAATGTGTTCATCTGAAACCAGAATAAGGAAATCAGGACTTAAAATTGTGCTAACAAATTACCATAAAACACAAAAAGGTCTTTTGGAATTTATAGGAACAAAATTCTAACGATCATCCATGTACATGATAGATAGATAGAGGCACATATGCATTCCAAACTACATAAAGTTAAGTACACAGGGTTTCAGGAACACATGTACAAGTAGAGATGGGTTTTCATGAGTAAGTAAGGATGAGAGCTAACACTACATATCTTGTACAAGAAGTCAGAACTTTGAAACCAAAGTATACCTAAAAATACAAAAAACAAAAGGAGCTGTCTCATCTAAGAAAAGAGAATTAGAGTTAGTGAACTCAAAAATACAAATCTGCACATTGGCCTGGAAATGTAACACAGGTGTAGACCACATATTCTGGGCCATGAGTTAAAAAAGAATATCCAGGGACCCCTGGGTGGCTCAGTTGGTTAAGCAGCTGCCTTCGGCTCAGGTCATGATCCCAGCGTCCTGGGATCGAGTCCCACATCGGGCTCCTTGCTCCGCAGGGAGCCTGCTTCTCCCTCTGACTCTGCCTTCCACTCTGTCTGCCTGTGTGCTCTCTCTCCCTCTCTCTCTTACAAATAAATAAATAAAATCTTTTAAAAAAAAAATCCTTCAATTTAAAAAAGAATATCCACCCTTTCCAAAGATTGTAGAACTCAGATTCATACTTATTTATAATGTACAGAATGTGTCAAGAAGCAAACAATAGAACTGGGTCAAAAAACAATTAATCCTGTAGAGATAGGACAGAGATAATCCTGGGAGCAGATTGCTGCTTCCACAACCTAAGTCATGCACAAGATTCTCATAGGTTAACAATTTTCAGTAAAGTATGCACAATTTTATTTTTCAAGTTTGTTCTAAATAGTATTTTATTTTTTAATTTTTATTTTTAATTTTAATTCCGGTAGAGTTAACATAAAATACACATTTAAAATTTTTAAATAATAAGGGAAAACATAATATGAGCAAGTCGATAGATTCAAAAACAAGAAATCCCATACTCAATATAGTAGGGCAATCTGAAAATGACTTTAAAATTAGTATTATTAAAATATTTATGTGAATAAACAAAGTAATAAAATCAGTAGGAGGATCGAGATGTTCAGTAATTTTAGACATCGTTCAGTTAAATGTATAAGTAGATACAGAATATATAAATAGGCTGTTTCAGTTTCAAAATCATAAATGGAATAGAGGAGACCAGTTTACAAAAAGAAAGAAAGGTAAAAACAAGAAAACAGCAACAATCAATAAAAATCCAGGAAAAACATAGTCCAAGATGACAGAATTATACTCAACCACATTAGCAATTATAGTCAGTGAAAATAAATTAAACTTAACTTATTGACATAGAGATTCTGAGATTGGATTACCTCACTGTATTTACCAAAAATAAATTTAAAACACAATAAACAGACATGTTAAGATAAAATCATGGTGGGGGGAGAACGAGTAAATTTTTAACAAAATAATGCTTTGATAAGGATATTAATAAAAGACATTGGGGAGAAAATATGACACTATTCATTAATAAAAGAGAAAATGGTCTAAGTAAGTTATAACAGCCATCAGTGTAAATGTATCTAAAAATATAGCCTCAACCTCCTTAAGGCAAAAATAAGACAAAAAAAATTAAGACAAAACAACAAGGACTGTAAGAGATTTCCAAGTACTTCTCTCTGAAGTTGATAGACCAAACACAGAGAATATTAGTAAGGATGTAGATGTAAACAATACAATCAACAATCTTGATCTAAGAATACACATTCTTTTAAGCATATATTGTTATTTCAGAAATGGATCATGTAGCATCCAAAAAACAAGCCTCAATTAATTCTAAATATCAATACTAAAATTCTATTGACTAACATAGGCTCTTGCAGATTGTCTATGAGAAGCTGTTGGGGGTTTTTAGCTCAGGAGTGATATGTTCCTTCCAAAGTTTTAAAGATCCCTGTGGCTGCTGTATTGAGAAAAATTGTAGGATTGAGGAAGGTTTAAGACAAAAGCAAAGAAACCAGATTTCTTGATGAATGGAAGATTAAAGAAACCAAAAACAAAACTGGTGTAACAAAACAGTGCAAAATCATGGATGAAATATTTACCTCATATTTATTCAATATTTTATTTATATCACATAGAAATACGAGGTCAGTGTGGAAGAATACAATAGTCCAGCTATAGAGTTAATGTCTGACTCAGAAGGCAATATATACAGGGTTTCTGAAGTTTTTTTTTTGTTTGTTTGTTTGAAGAAAAACACACTTAAGAGAGTTGGAATAAAGCCAAGAAACCATACCATTTTGGCAGTCTTGATGGATCGAACTGCCTGATAGTGTCTCTCACCATTTTTGAAATTGATTACTATATGATATTGGGCTCCTTGGGGTCTTGGATATCACAATGGCTTCAAAAGAAAAAAAAATGACTCATTGTTTACTTACCAACTTGAGTTAATTTATCAAAAAGAAGATCACTTAACAAGGTAATTTATCATCTTTTACCACATATAATACTCATATTTCAAGTTCACCAAAGAAAACACTAAAATCTACCATCTCCTAGATAAAAGAAAAATAAAGAAAGTGACCAAAGGAAAGGCAGTAAGAGGAAAAATACCCTTTGTTTAACTACTGGGCTTTGTATGAAACACTGGAACAAAATTTTCTTGTTTGTCTGCCTAAAGGGCCTGTACCTATTTTACATTTTTCTAATTTTTAAACCTCTCATCCTACTTTTTTTTTTTTTGGTAAAACGCTGAGTGTTGACCAAGTTCTTAAATTGAATCACTTATATTTAATTTACAGCACATTTTTAAAATTATAAAGCAGTGAAAACCATTTCTTTTTTAAGATTTTATTTATTTATTTGAGAAAGAATGAGAGACAAAGAGAGAGAGACAGAGTGCCCTCGAGAATGAGTCAGGGGCAGAAGCACACAGGGAGAGGGAAAGGGAGCAGAGGGAAAAGGAGAATCAGACTCCCCACGGATCAGGGAATCCAAAGCAGGGCTCCTTCCCCGGACCCTGAGATCATGACCTGAACAGAAGGCAGACACTTGACTGACTGAGCCCCCGAGGTGCCCCAAGACTATTTCTTAATCACCTTTTTTTTGCTTCTTCTTTGTCCCCCATTAGGGCATATACACACACATTCACACACTACATTTGTTTTTTTAATTCTCTGATTTAAAAATACTTTTTTCCCCACTCCCTATATAAAATTTCCCTGTTATTCAGTAAAGCTTTTATCCTTACTCTTAATATTTCACAATTTCCTTATGGAGCCCTTAAGAAAGAAAACATAGCTTCTTCCACTGTGTAGTCATTTAATATACTTTGGGATTATGTTGGTCTTTTCCTCAACTGTCCTATGTCATAGGATCATGAAGGGAAAACACTACCATCAAACTAATAATTGTATATGCTTTTTAAACTATCTTATATTAGCAACTGGAGAATACACCATAGGAAAAAGTGTGGCCAGGACACTGTTGAATAACATGACTATAAAAAAGAAAAGGATTAAGATTTAAGCTGATAGATACACAGAGCAAAAGAAATGTTCAAATGTTGTTTGGATTGTTCATTTCAACAAAGTCTGTCATGCTCAATAAATTCCAAATGATAGTATGGGAACATGTAAAATTGAAATTAGACTGTAGGTGAAATCTGAGGAGATACAGAAAATCAGAACATGCTATCCCAGCTATGCCTTAGGCTAGCATTTTCACTATCAGTCATTTAAACTTCTTCTCAAGTTATCTACTGTTAAATTGTTCTTTCTCAAAAATTACTAACCTATCCAATAAACTTAATCAATTATTTTAAATCAATATGTTTAGAACTTGAGTATTTATGAAAAGCATTCTGTTCATGGAAAAAAGACATCTATAGTTTCAAAACACATTAAATAATAATACGAGTCATTTTCGGTTGAATTTCACATGGAGAATAGCCTTTTAAAAAGGAGTCATGAACGGATGTGGGTTTTTTTTGTTACAATTCATCACTCATTTATAGGTTGATATACCATGAGGAATATCCAAATTATATTTAAATAAATGTATTTATATTCGTACATTCAACAATCATTTATTGAGGTTTTACCAAGTACTAAGGATTGTGTAACAATAGGAAGATAAATAAATTGCCATCGCTTCCCTCAAAAACTGTACAACAGATAGGCAAGCTGTATATTCAGATAAATCTTGTTATAGGAAAGCTGTTAAATTTGCCATAGGGGGATTGGCACTGTGTTATTTTTCATATATTTCATTTCTTCATTCGGTCCTTCAAGAAGTAATAAAGGAATTCTTCCCCAGTACCTGACACTCTTCTGGGGATGGTGGATACAGAGAACAAGTCCAACAATAAGAAAATTAATAGCCTCATCCAATTATCTCAACTATGTGCAATCAACAATTTAAAAGGGGGTTCTAGGAAGAGACAGGACGAGCAGGTAGTTTGCTGTCCTATGATGGAGATCTATGGAATTGTTGAGGCTCCATCACCTGCTTTGAGAAGAAAAATTGTTTTGGTTTACATTTCATAGGGACGAGCCATTCAAAGCCTTATCCCCTCCGTGAAATCGTATCTGTTGCATTGTTATCATACGGACTCTAAAGCTTCTCTTACCATACATCATGCAATTATTTTACACCAAGGAATATAGATATAGCTATATATATAATCCTTTCTAGTTTCATCTTTTTCTGATCCCTCATAAAATACTGCTGTGTAAATGTGTCCAAATACCAAGATTCCACATCTTCTGACATTATGGAAAAAGTCCATTTTTCTCTGACCTGAGCATGCGCATGTGCTGTTTCACATTTAATTCATTTAAAACAAATAACCTTTAAAAAATGGAGTACTGTTTAGCTGGAATATTCCCAGGTAGATGGTTAAACACTAGTCTCTTTGGCAGTAGTTCTGTCCTGAGGCAGACATACCCATAAGGTTCTCACAGAGGCTCTTGCCTCCCAGGACTCATGAAAAGGCAAAAAAAATAATGGCTATGATTTCTGTACAAATAACTCACATAAAGGAAATGCCAGGGCAGCTTTTATTATTAGAATAATTCCACATTCTAGGAAAGTTGCATTTACCACAGTTTTAACTCTCTCAGTGCAGTAGATGCCCTGTTACTCCAGTTCCAGATACAACCCCTTTTATCTTTATGGCATTTCAGGCTTCACCCAATTATTCATCCCCACTGGTTAATGAAGTAAATAGAATGGTAATTATTATCCCTATTTTCTCCAGAAGAGTAAACCGAAACTTAAGCAGAATAAAACAAATAATTGCAGATGAGTAGCTCTAGTTTTTTTTTTTTATTTAATTCTTAGTCCAGTGTTCCTCCCTCAATATCATAAAGCCTTCATAATGATAAACTTGAAATATTGGAAGAATAATTCCTTGCACCTGAATGCAAACTGTAGATGTGCATTAAAATTGGGCAATTTTTCCATATAGAGGAAAATGGTAAAATGTATATCCAGATGTTTTTGAACTGTGATGTTAGTGCTAAATTTCTCTAAATCATACTCTTAAGCACTCCGTGTTTATTATTCTTGTAAAAGGAAAACAGGGTAACATTCAAAACCATTTTCTTCAGTGATGAAATTTTACAAACCACATTATTTTCTAAATTTTACAATATTGGCTAATAGTCAAATTAAAACCCTTTTTTATACCACATAGCATTTGTATTGTTTTTACATTATATCTTATTTGATCTGTATAACAACTTCAGGAATTTGAAAATATCATCCCTGTCTTACAGGTGAACAACTGGGCATAGAAAGATGCAGTGAAGAGCTGCTAGACCAGCATTATTTTCACTATACTTTGCACAGGATGAGATTTTCTGGTACTGTTGAGACCAGGACCTCATCGAACTACTGTAGACAATTCGATCTACTTTGAAAAAAGCAAGGTCAAAAAGTAGCTATTGGTCAAAGTGAAGTAACACCAAGAAATTGTGAGTAAAAGAAACTTCTCTGATTTTTGAAACTCTTGATTGGGTTATGTTCTCATATCAAATGCTTCAATAATGTCTAATATACATTTCTGTCACTAAGTCACTGGCCTTGAGGAAGACGCTACTTTCTATTCGCGTGTGTATTTCTAGGACCAGCTAAAAGTCTGGCAATTATAGGCGCTCAGTGAATTCTTGGTAGATGAATAATAAAACTAACTAGATAATGTTTTTATTTTTAAAACTTTTAAATAATGAAAAATTTTCAGTTAGAGAATAATGAAATTATTATATTTCATTATTTCATTTCATTATATTATAAATGAAATTATAATTATTTCATTATTATAAATAATGAAAAATTTATTAAATAAATAAAACTTGTCAATTATTAATCAACCTCGCAAAAATAATCAGGAGACCTAATTTACCTGCCTAAGGTACACATACTGTATTTTACCCATCCTTAACCTTCATGTTTTCAAAATAAACCAAATAAAGAGGATTTTTACAGTGTTTGCAATGATTTTTAAATATGCTTTTTATTATAAGTCATCAAAATACCCTGAAATTCCTACACTGCACTGAGACCATACTGATTCCTTAGAGAGAAGAAAGTGGGATTTCTGTGATTGCATAGGAGACAAGTAAATGAAAAATGAATGATTTTTCAGTTGGAGTTGTAGAAGAAAGAGTCGTACAAACTGTCAGACCCCCCTTTCAAACACCATTAAGATGGCCAGTGAGAAGACGTAGACCTATTCATTTTTCCTCTAAGAATAGCTTCATAGGATGAATGTGAAAGGAAAGAAATTCGATACACAACTGATTCTATTTGGCTTTCAATTAAGACACACTGTGTGTTAAAAGTCACTTTTAAAGCTTGCAGGACAAATGAAGCTGTGCTTTGCCTCCCAGAGCTCTCTTCCTAATTTATCCTTGACAGCGGAGCTAGTGTAAGAACAATGTGACAGTGACAATTACCAATGACTGAACTAGGTTTCGAGCAACTGCTGAAAGTCTAGGGTAAGTTTCTCTCCAAATGACAATCATGTTAAAATATCTGCCCCAACTTTCCCAATCTCCTGCACAAACTCCTTCCATTACTGAGAGAACACCTGTACGGCTCTTCGAAGGACCTAGGAAGAAATGCTCATCAGCTCGTGGGTGAGCTAGCCAAGCAGGGAGTGCTAGAAGCACACCACAGAACTCCGCGTTCATCCATCATCATATCTGAGTGGGACTGACAAGCCCAGCACCATCCGACTTGGCAGCTGCGAGGTTTATGGGATCCGTATGGTGGGGAGTGCAATCTTTCTGGAGAATACACATGTGATTTTGCTAAAAAACAGGATAATGGGGGCGCCTGGGTGGCTCAGTGGGTTAAAGCTTCTGCCTTTAGCTCAGGTCATGATCTCAGGGTCCTGGGATCGATCCCCGCTCTCTGCTCAGCAGGAATCCTGCCCCCCCCCCCGCCTGCCTCTCTGCCTACTTGTGATATCTGTCTGTCAAATAAATAAATAAAATCTTTAAAAAAAAAAAAAAAAACAGGATAATGTAAGTCACAGAAGCCCCTTCATTGGTTTTCTAAAGAATAGAAAGGCTTAAAGAAAGGATATAAGGAATAATGATGCTACCATTGACCTGTAGTTGTTGAATGTTTTATGTACTGTTTCTAATGATAATTGAATGTGAAACCTATTTTTATAGAAATTTTAATTTTAAATAAAATTTTAATAGAAAAATAACTTTCAAGTTCAAAGTTGAAAGAAAAAGATGTAAATCTCTGTGAGAGGTATTAGTTTCACCCATAATTAGGTAAAGAAAGAGGGCAGATCAGAGCAGATATTTTAAGTGATTTAACACACCCAAACAAGTAATAATCTAAGTTACCTAATTCTGGAACCATTTCCTACAGTATATAGAGAGTACTAATCAAGGAGATTATGAACATGATTTAGGGGAAAAAAAGTTTTCAAAGTTAAGATGACAATCCTAATTATGTCAGTTATCTTGAGGTGATGATGTAAAATTTATAGGTGAGTTTGTAGGACACAATGTATGTCATAAGTGAGATTTTTTAGCTACCTACTGCGATTTATATCATGTTAAGAGCCTAACATTTCAGTGAAACCATGGCCAAAAACAGAGATAATAGGAAATACCTAGGCATTCATACAGAGCCAATAATCAACTAATATAACCAATAGAGAATCACCGAGCCATCCATCGCTGCATTTGACTAACCTAACCGCCTGCTTCTCCCTTCAAGTACTAATCTACTTGAGAACCACCCTTTCCCTCAGATGCTGGAAAGCTAGTTAATGTATAGCTGTAATTTAGCATTTCCACATGTTCCCAAGGTCTCGTGTTTCCTCTTTTGAACAGAAACATAGATAGACTGGCAGACTGGCAGTCACACCCTTTCCACAGTTTTGGAAAGAAATTTAGAACAGTGGTCACCAAATGAAACTCAGTTACTGTTTTCTTCAGTGTCTAGTGAAATGAGAGAAAAAGAAAAAGAAAAGAAAAGGCAACATAGTGAATTTTAAATAAAATAAAAAGTACTCTTTTTTTGGTAATTTGTGCTTTTTCATTGTTAAAATGCCCTTTAAATAAACAAAATGTGTTACAAAGGGTGATAGCTGCTTAATTTTTTTCTTTTTCTTGATAGAATAAAAATGTCAAAACTATGTTTCCTGATCCCACAGCTTTACCTTATTCTTACTGATCTCTACAAGCCAAAAACATTCAAACAACTGGTTCAGACTTTCACATGGACATCAATGTGTTACTCATTTAAAAAATAGTTAATTATTATTATTATTCTAGTCAACATAACTTTTTCCTGTCCATAACCTATATATTCTTCTAATAATGTAAAGGCTCTATACTGCTTTTGTGAGATGGTTTCTGACTGTGTACAGTGTGTGTTTTTGCTCTAATTGCCTTTTCCCATCTATGGTCCTCTCTTGCATCTGACTTCTCCAAGAATCTGCCATGTTTTCATAAATGATTATTACACAACTCTTCAAACTTCTGAATCTGGGCTTTTCTTGTTTGGAACAGCCAGATGTACTGGGGCGCCTGGGTGGCTCAGTTGGTTAAGCGTCAAACTCTTAATTTTTGGCTCAGGTCATAGTCTCGGAGTTCTGGGATCAAGGCTGGGCTTCACTCTCAGGAGGAAGTTTGCTTGTGTCCCTCTCTCTGCCCCTCCCCTTGCTCGTGCTCTCTCTTGCTTAAATAAATAAATAAATCTTAAAAAGAATAGAACAGCTAAATGTACTGGTGACAAAAGAAGGTAACACATATTTTCAATCAATGCACTCTAAGCAAAGTTCTGGATTACTTACTAATAATTTAGACCTGGGGTTTGAGTTTGAACTAACACAACAAACTGCAAGCTGCAGAAGTGAAAGTGAGTTACCACCTCCACAAACCAGGGCCTTAAAGGGACTTGAGACCACCATTCATAGTAAGAAATTCATTTCACGTGGGGACCCAGAGACCACGTTAACAGAGACATAACCAAACATACACAGTTGAAGCTAAAGTCTCACGTGACAATATTTATCCTTATTTAGAACAATGCATGTTTTTTTATTCTATCATTTTTTAAAAACTGATCACATTGCCATATTGATTCCGTGACCTACTAATGTGTCATGACTCACAGTTTGAAAATTGTTGCCATAAAGCAATGTCATAAGGTTGCTATTAAATTCCACAGCAGTATAAAGTTGAAAACAATTAATTTCCCTTAAATAGTATAAAATTAGCAACATACTTAGCAAATAATTTTCAGGTGTGTGGTCTTCGAATGCCTAGAGGAAAGAAACATATTTTTACCTCATCGGTCTCAGTGCCTCATTTTCATCCGCTCTAATTGGCTCAACACTCCTTGATTTTTCTCCAGATAAATTTCTTCCAAACTGGTAGAAGAAGGAGAGGAAAGATAAATAAAAGTGTTTTCTTTTTAAAGTAAACTTTGAGGATCCTACTTTAAGCATTGATGATGATTCAAATATTGGCTTAAGATTCTGGATTATATGTATAAACTTCTGAACACATGTTCTTGAAAAAAATCACTAAAAAATGAAAGTTACCTTAGGTTGCTTATTTAAAGTTTGTATAATAAATTCTCTGCAATGTTTTCTGATTTCTTTTCAAATAAATAAGTGGTAAGTAAAGTTTTAAGTTGGCATTTAGACACAGATGTGTGCATGTGCTTGTATACGAGGAGCCCCATACCCTTACTCAGGCAAGGAGACCAGGCTTTAGAATCTACAGATGAATAGTACTTCAAGTCCTCCCTCCAACTTCTTTACCATGGTGTCATTTTTAGATTTTCTTCTAAAAGTTCCTCCATGGGGCACCTGGGTGGCTCAGTGGTTAAGCGGCTGCCTTCGGCCCAGGTCATGATCTCAGGGTCCTGGGACAGAGCCCCTCATCGGGCTCTCTGCTCAGCAGGGAGCCTGCTTCCTCCTCTCTCTCTGCCTGCCTCTCTGCCTGCTTGTGATCTCTCTCTGTCAAATAAATAAATAAAATCTTTTAACTCAACACCCAAAGAACAAATAATCCAATCAAGAAATGGGCAGAGGACATAAACAGACATTTCTGCAAAGAAGACATCCAGATGGCCAACAGACACATGAAAAAGTGCTCCATATCACTCGGCATCAGGGAAATACAAATCAAAACCACAATGAGATATCACCTCACACCAGTCAGAATGGCTAAAATCAACAAGTCAGGAAATAACAGATGCTGGCGAGGATGCGGAGAAAGGGGAACCCTCCTACACTGTTGGTGGGAATGCAAGCTGGTGCAGCCACTCTGGAAAACAGCATGGAGGTTCCTCAAAATGTTGAAAATAGAACTGCCCTATGACCCAGCAATTGCACTATTGGGTATTTACCCTAAAGATACAAACGTAGTGATCCAAAGGGGCACGTGCACCCGAATGTTTATAGCGGCAATGTCCACAATAGCCAAACTATGGAAAGAACCTAGATGTCCATCAACAGATGAATGGATCAAGAAGATGTGGTATATATACACAATGGAATACTATGCAGCCATCAAAAGAAATGAAATCTTGCAATTTGCGACAACACGGATGGAACTAGAGCGTATCATGCTTAGCGAAATAAGTCTAGCAGAGAAAGACAACTATCATGTGATCTCCCTGATATGAGGAAGTGGTGATGCAACATGGGGGCTCAAGTGGGTAGGAGAAGAATAAATGAAACAAGATGGGATTGGGAGGGAGACAAACCATAAGTGACTCTTAATCTCACAAAACAAACTGAGGGTTGCTGGGGGGAGGGGGTTTGGGAGAAGGGGGTGGGATTATGGACATTGGGGAGGGTATGTGCTTGGGTGAGTGCTGTGAAGTGTGTAAACCTGGTGATTCACAGACCTGTACCCCTGGGGATAAAAATATATGTTTATAAAAAATAAAAAATTAATAAAAAAAATCTTTTAAATAAATAAATAAAAGTTCCTCCACTACAATATGGAATAATAACCACACCTGCCTCACAAGCTATTGTCAGGAACAAATTAAATTATGTAAGAAAAAAAATCAAAGTGCTATTAAATTGTTCATTTTACAATAAATTTCAGGGAGTGAAATAAACTAAAGTAGTGTCATTGACTATTTGGTTTGATTTCCATGCATGATTCTAATCTTGTAACTTACTTAAGGCATGTAAGTAGAGAAAAAGAGTCCCTTTAAGACAAGAAAATTATAGAGAAAATGTAATAATATATTTGAGTTTAGAAGAATATCAACTTTTGTGCTTACTGCCTAAAATCTTTAGATATTTGAAAATACTTGACCATCAAGTGATTGCTACTGAAAGAAGCACCTATATTCTGAAAAACGTGGTATTAGCTTCTCTTGAAAAAAGAGACAAACCAAAAATAGACTCTTTTTTTTTTTTTTTGACAGAGAGAGAGAGAGAGTGAGAGATAGAGGTCACACGTAGTCAGAGAGAGAAAGGGGGAAGCAGGCTTCCTGCTGAGCAGAGAGCCTGATGTGGGGCTTGATCCCAGGACCCTGAGATTCTGACCTGAGCCAAATGCAGAGGCCTTAACCCACTCAGCCACCCAGGTGCCCCCCAAAAATAGACTCTTGACTACAGAGAGCAAACTGATGGGTTACCAGAGGGGAGGTGGGTAGTGGGACAGGTGAAATAGTTGAAGGGGATTAAGTGTCATGAAGAGCACTGAGTAACATAAGTAATACATAGAGTTGTTGAATCATCATATCGTATACCTGAAAAGTATAGAATTGTTGAGTCATTACATTGCACACCTGAAACTAATCTAACACTGTATGTTAACTATACTGGAATTAAAATTTTATTTTTTAAAATTAGCTTCTCTGGGTTCCTTTAAATTAGTAGCCATATAGAAGATCCAATCTGTGGACTATGTTCTGTTGGCTCTACCAGATATCAGCAAGTTATGGTTCACAGGTCAAATCCAACACATGCCTCTTCATTTATGGCTTTAGAGTTACATCTCTAAATGACTGGGGAGAAGGAGCAGTTAAAAGAAGAAAAACATTTTGTGACAATGAAAATTAAGTGAAATTCAAATTTCAGTTCCGATATAAAGTTTAATTTGAACACAGTGTAGGTCATTCATTAATGTATTGTCTATGGCTAATTTGATGCTACAACAGCAAAATTTAATGCTTGCAATAGAGACCATATGGCCTGCAAAGCTTCAAATAAATATTTATTATTTGGTTCTTTACAGTTTGCCAATCTGGACTACACAGTGAAAGAAATTCACTAATTCTATAATTAATCCAATAAAGTTATTTTAAAATATAGCAAATATCATTCTTAACCATAATAAGTATTTTATATTTTATACAAGAGTATGTATCTTTCAACATGAATTACATAATCTGTTTCTGAACAGTAACATGGTGTTTTGCTTCAAAACCTAGTAAATAATATCCATATAGTTTTAATTAACCCAATAGTTTATAGCACACACCCAGGCAATGAGATTAAATTGTATTACTAAAATGAAATAGATGCCAGTTTATGATAAAACCCCAAACACTGTGTTCCAGAGGTCTTACACCTATCATCAAAAATGAAAATTCAGCATTTCCTCAAACCAAACTGATTAATAGCATTTAATTAATTTCTGGATCTATAAAAACTACCAATTCTGGGGCACGTGAGTGGCTCAGTCGGTTAAGTTTCTCTGCTCAGGCCATTATCCTGAGGTCCTGGGATCAAGCCCCACATCCAGCTCTCTGCTCAGCAGGGAGCTTGCTTCTCCCTCTCCCTCTGTATTGTCATGGTCTCTCTCTTGCTTTCTCTCTCTCTCTCTCAAATAAATAAAATCTTAAAAAAAAATAAATAAACCCTACCTACTTCAACATAAGGTAAGCACAAGCATTTGAAAGGGTGAAAGGATTCTATTTATACATTCAATAGTAGCAGTTAAATAGAAATGAACACATAGTGACTTCTTATTTATTATTTGCTGATAAGTACCTAAGCAAAACAGTTAGAACACCAGTCAGACCAAGGAATTCTAATGGGCCTATGAGTCAAAAAAAAATGTCAAATCACAGAAACATCCAGAATTTGCTTCTTCTAAATCTCAACACTTTCTAATTTTTATCAAAGAATGAATCATCACTAGATCTTGATTTAATTTTCAAAACTGACAAGAAGAAATTGTAAGGTAAAAGTTATTACATAAATTAAAACATGCAATATTTGATCTTCATAGTATAGATCAGTATTTTCTAGAATAGAGGGTAATCCACACCTCTCCCACCCCCACACTACAACACATTGGAATGTGAAAAGAAAATATTATAAAAGTCCTTTTTTTTTTTTTTACTTTTGGCTAACTTTTTATGGTATACATTAATACAATATCACTTGTGTGTAGTTTATAAATAAATACTTATACCTGTAATGACAGTATATCATGAGGATGTTTTATTTACAGGTACACATAACTAAAATTACCTGAAAATTATTGAACTAAATTACTCTGTCAATATCGCTGATGAACATAGATGCAAAATCTTCAACAAAATATTAGCAAATAAAATTCAGTGATCCATTTAAAAAAAATCACACATGATCAAGTGGGATTTACTGCAGGGATGCAAGCCCAATTCAACATCTGCAAATCAGTCAGTATGATAGGCCACACTAAAAAAGTGGAGGCTAAAAATCATTTGATTATTTTAATAGATGCTTTAAAAAGCATTTGACAAATTCAACATTCATTTATGATAAATAAAAAAAAAACTCCCCACAAAGTAGGTAGGGAGGGAATGTACCTCAACACAAAAGAGGCCATATATGAAAAGCCCACAGTTAATATCATACTCAATGATGAAAAATTGAAAGCTTTTCTTCTAAGATCAGGAACAAGACAAGGATGCTCACTCTCACCACTTTTGTTCAACATAATGGAAAGTTGCAGGATACAAAATCAATACACAAAAATCAGCTGTATTTCTACACACTAATAACAAACTATCAGAGAAATTTAGAAAAAAATCCCATTTAAAGTTGCATCAGAAAGAATAAAACACCTAAGAATGAATTTAACCAAGGAGGTAAAAGACCTGTATCCTAAAAACTATAAGAGATTAAGGGGAAAAAAATGAGTGGAATAGGATGGAAAACCCAGAAATAAACCCATGGATATTTACAGTCAAATATTTTACAACAAAGGAGTCAAGAATATAAAATAGGGAAAGGACAGTCTCTTCAATAAATAAATGGTAATGGGAAAACTGGACAACCATATGCAAAAGAATGAAACTGGGCCACTATGTGACAGTATTCACAAAAATTAATGGATTAAAGAGTGGATAAAAGACTTGAACACAAAATCTGAAACCATACAATTCCTAAAAGAAAACATTGATGGTAAGCAACTTGACATAGCTCTTGGTGATGATTTTTTTTAATCTGACCCCAAAAGTAAAGGCTGCTAAAGCACAAATAAACAAGAGGGACTACATCAAACTAAAAAGCTGCACAACAAAGAAAGCCATTAATTTAAAAAAAAAAAAAAAAGCCCACTTTTCACATGAAAAGATGTTCAACATCTTTAATCATCAGGAAAATGCAAATCAAAGCCATAACGAGATATCTCCTCACACCTGTTAGAATGGCTATTATCAAAAAGACAAGAAATAACAAGTGTTAGCAAGGATATAAAGAGAAGGGAACATTGTGCCAGGCTGATGGGGAGGTAAATTGGTGCAGCCACTAAAGATACACCTCAAAAAAATTCAGAGTAGAACTTACCACAGGACTCAGCAATTTATTGATATTTATCAGAAGGAAATGGGAACACTAACTCAAAAAGATGTATGTAACCTCGTGTATATAGCAGCACTATTTACAATAGCCAAAATATGGAAACAACCTAAATGCCTATCAAGGAATGGATAAAGAAATTGTAGTACACATACGCACACACACAGGAATATTATTCAGCAATAAAAAAGCATGAAGTCTTACCATTTACAACAGCAAGAATGCACCCGGACAACATTACACTAAGTGACGTAAGTCAGACAGAGAAAGACAAATACTGTATGATCTCCCTGGTATGCAGAATCTGAGGCAGAGAAAAAAAACAATATCACAGATACAGAGAAGAGATCAGTGTTTGCCATAGGTGAGGCTTGATGGTGAGAGAAATGGGGGAAGGAGGTCAAAAGGTAAAAAAATAAAATAAAAATTAATAATAAAAATAAATTATTCTGGCTTGACACTGAAGTATAATTATAATAATTTAAAGAGTGTGATAACAACCTATGCTAAAATATCTTGCAGGAAATGTTTGGTTTCTCCAACATTCAACTGGCGTCTCTGAAATGTGTTGCCCACAATAAAGAAGATGGGGTCCTTAAGAAATAGCTGATTCCAGTCTCAGAGTAGGAAGCACACGGAGTGAACTTTGTCAACAAGCAAGAAAGAAGGCTGTCGGAACTCAACTGAGGTTATGTCCAAAAAGATTCAGATGGAAAAGAGGCTTCCAGTGACCAAAATTGGGAAAATCTGAGCATCCATTAAGATATTAAGTGCAACAGATTGCCTGTTTAAATTCACACGCATTGGTCACTGTTTGAGGATGCTAGGGAACTAACTCATTTTGAAAACTGCTAAATTAACAAGAATGAATTATTTATCCTATCCTTCACTTAAGAAAATAATCAAGACAGAGGCAGAGAAAATAAAAGATGGGTGACATTGTGCACTTGAAGTAAAAAACCAGTATTTTCTCCTAACCAATGATGTAACTTCTAATCTTGTTCTCAGTATAAAAATACTCAACTGAAAGAAATATAGCATTATTTTTTCCAAGGAGTTGAGATTTTGATGTCCTGACTGGCTGATTTTTGCAAAGATGAATGATTCTGCTACCTACTTTAAAACCTTTTGGAATCCATATTTCAATCCTTTATAGATGGTTAAAGTAAAGAAGTTTTAATAAAATTGTTGTTCTTTTCAATGGTTAATCCTTAAGACCTGAAAAATCCTTCTGAGCTGATAATGTTTCTTCCTTTTTTTTTTTTTTTTTTTTTTCCCTGCCAGTAGAAATGAAGCCAAATAAAATACCCTATTCCGCAGTTCCCTTCAAGGATATAAATGAGGCTGAGAGTGTCCCCGCTTCGCCTTCTAAGCTGCCTAAAATCCCTATAGTCATTTGCTTATCTCAGAGGGACTGGACAGCTCCTTTAAATTGTATTTTATATGGTATGCCCCATATTTTAAGAACCCTATGGGCAACAGTAAAATGTCTCATTCTTTAAAGTGGTACATTGAAGATGCTTGCTCATTTCCACTTTTGTGAGCTTTCCACACACTCAACGTGTGAGTATTTCTCCCGCTGCTGTTTGTTTGCCTTTTGAGGTGAGGACAAGATGTTTTAGCCACAGTACAACACAATCAGGGAAATGAGCTATAAAAGATAGCATTGTACTAATTTTTTTTTAAATCACTCTTTCTCTTTTTCCATGCTTATCACTATATACCACTGAAGAGAAAAATAATCTCAATTTCATATTTTCACATTTCAAGTCTTCTATTTAGCAGTTACAAATGACTTAAAATCTCTGACGCTCAATTTTCTTATCTGCTCACAGGAAATCATCATCACCTTTACCAAACTACAAAATTGAAAATGGGAACATAAATATAAATTTGCTTGTGCAATAAATATGTAGTATAAACTGTCAACAGAATCATCATAAAAGCTCATTCAAAGAATAAAAAAGTACTGGCTTTTATATGTCCCACAATATATATATATGGAATATACCGAAACACCTTACACAGACTACCACATTTGATTGTCACCAGAACAATGAGGAATGTGTTGGTATCCTCAGCTTACTGATCAGGAAACTGAGGCAGAGAAGCTAACTTGAAAGACATATATGGAATAAGTAGCTCAGGGTTAAATGTGAATCTTGATCTATCTCACTACACAATCGAACTCTTAACTCATATTTATTCCACATTGCCACACAACCAGAGGGGGGATAATGACAGACAGAGAAAGAGAGAGAGAGACAGAGCAAAAAATAAAAAATATCAAATGACAACATTTTTAAAAATTGTAAGCAACAGGTATGCTGAGACAAATGGTACAGCAGTATTTGAAGAAATATATAAATCAGGCTGCTTTTATAAAGAATCGCTTAATTTTGCTAGGCAAATACTTTTAGTATAAATGTAATAAATTGAACTATATCTATTATATGTGATTCCTTAATAATACCTTTTACTCGATTAAAGTAAAGATACTATTTTCTTGCCTGCTCTGCAGGGATTATTTCAAGTGCCTTAAAATCCCCATATCCCTGAAAGCCTTTTTGATAGAGACACACTTAATCCTCTTACAGTCAACCTCACCTGAATTTAGAAAAAACGATTTTTAGAGTTTCTCCAAAAATACCATAGGAAGCTTATAATCCCCCATCATCATCATCAAAGTGCAGACCTGTTGGCTGCACGTGCATACAATTGAAGGGACGGGCTTTGCCCTTCAAGCTCGCTGCTTCCCCTTCGGCTTTGATCTTCCACTGCTCTTTCTCCTGTTTTTATCTGGACCCTGCCCCCAACAACAATCCTTGAATTATTTGCGAAGCTCATTTCGTATTTGGACTTTCAGCTCAACTCTTCCATTTCTGCTCCTTGCAAAACAGAAATTTTGAACAAGACAGAGTTACCTAAATATCACTTCACTGTGAAACACATGCTCCATTTCAAGTACACTCGGACAAAGCCGAGAACTGAGACATCATTCTGTGAGTTAATAATCCTAAAGTTTGTTTGACATACCGGAAACATAAGTTAATGTTTCTTGGGTTAGTTCCTCTCCTTCTCTAGGACATCAGAGCACTGCCCTCAAAGAGGGAAGAAGAGGAAAATGTTGCGTTCTTTGGAGTGGTAGTTTGATGCCTGCGACATGCACTTAAGTCCTCTATCCAAATCCCCCAACAGGCCAGTTTGTGCTCAGTGTCGTTAAGAAACTCTCCTAGCCTCCATTTCTCTGGCATGATAGGCTTGTCCCCAGGTGGCTGTTGGGGAGCATTCACCTGAAACTGATGGAGCCCATAGTGTAAATGGATTCACTTCATCTGAGGATTAGTAAAAACAAGTCAATTTTTCCAGATCCCACTGAAATTCCATCTATGAAGCCTTCTTTAATCACTAAAATCCACAGCAGTACAAGGGAACTTATTGTCTGTATAATTCATAAAGAACCCAGAAATGGTTTTAGAATTGGTATTTAACACTTTCTTCGTTATGGAGCAGTTTCCTCTTGTTAGCATTTAGTAAAGAACTGAAGAAAGCAAAATACTTTAATATCTACTAATGGTATCACAAGTCAATAAAAATTAATGTCTATTAAAACATGCTGGGTCACGTTTTAATAGACAAGATAGTCTACCTTAAAAATGCGGAAAAGAAAGAGATGCATTTTAGAAGGATTTCCATTGAAATAAGGCATTTTAAAATTAGAGCCCTTAGCGAATTATAGGTAACTGACACTCTCGGATGATGACAGAGATGATACAGCAAATAATAATAAGTGGGAACATATGTAGGTATCTCCTCCTTGCAAGACACTGGGCTATGTGCTTTACACTCAGCTCTTCCCAAAACACAACAATGAATACACTAGTGTAATTTACATATTATGGACGAGAAAAGTGAAGCCCTGGTAATTTCTAAAAATTGCAAGTAAATTGTGGAGTCAGAATTTGGAACCCCAGTAGTCAGATGACAGAACATATGATCTTGAATTTCTAAAATTAGTTAACTTTGGCTTCATAGCAATTATATTATGTATTCACTTTGCTCAGACAATAGAGCTACAGAATTTCATAAGAAATTATGCAATCTTGGATGCCTGGGTGGCTCAGTCTGTTAAGCATCTGCCTTTGGCTCAGGTCATGATCCCAGGGTCCTGGAATCGAGTCCCTGCATCAGGCTCCTTGCTCAGCGGGGGAGCTTGTTTCTCTCTCTGCCTGCAGTCCCCCACTCCCCCTGCTTATACTCTCATGCTCTCTTGCTCTGACAAATAAATAAGTAAAATCTTTTAAGATAGAAAGAGAGAAAGAAAATAAAGGAAAGGAAAGAAAAGAAAGAGATGGGGAAGGGAGGGAGGAAGGAAGGAAGGAAGAGATGCAATCTCTCCTACGGACAGATTAGTGTATTCCAAAGTAACCCAACATTTAAAACATTGTAAAGTCATGTATAAACATGAAGGTAAAATGTGTATTTGAGGGTTTCAAATTAGTAGTAACCATGTTATTTTCCTGAAGAAATGTAATAATAGACATGTAAATAAATAGTTCCTAGTGAATTATATTATTACAATTCAAAAATAATAAATGCATTAATGAAAGTTAAGAAAACAAGTCTGAAGTTATAAAAAGTGTGTATGATATTGTTTTATATATCCAACTATATATTATATATATAATACATATAACCAGAATATTCACACATGTCTATATGCACACACACATATAAATGCATAGAAAAACTGCAAGAATATACATCAGAGTGGTAATATAACCAGATGGTAGATTTATAAAGAATTTTTCTTTTCTTCTAAGGACTTCTCCATAAGTTCTATGCAGTTTAAAATAAACATACTTTACTTTTGTCATCCAAAAAATGTTATTTTAAAGTATGTTCTTTTAAAAATGTAAACTGATGCTTTAGAAAATGGTTTATTAAAAGCAAGGAGGTTTATAGGGGAATAAAAAGAAAGAAAACAATTGATCACATTCTCTGCGACACATAAATCCCAAGAACTGAAGGGGTGAATGGAAGGTGCAGTTACGGGAACCTGAAGAGCAAAGTTCTGGCAAAGTCCCCCTAGAAAAGGCAAGCAGTCAGCCCACAGTGACCACGTGGGGAGTAAGTGAAAAGAATAAATAACCTTACTCACTGTCCTCTTGCTATCTCATCTCTTGCTATGACTTCCTTGGTCTAATCCAACCATAAGTCAAAGGCAAGGGAACCCATGAATGCAGTCCATTCCAGGCCAACCAAGTAGATAGAGAGCAGGGTGAAGGGCCAAAGTGTACCTGAGAAGTCAGCAAAAGAAAGGTAGCCAGCAGAAGCATCATCTATGCATGTCTTCTCTTTTTCTAGAGCCTCCTTCTTAGAGTTGAAAATAAGGTAGTTACATCTGTACCATTCTAGAATATCCTCCTTCATATTAAAGGCATTAAAACATGCATAATAAAAAGCTTTTGCCTTAGGAAACAATTTTATCTTTGCTTCTTGTATCCATTATTATTCATACTTTTATTGAGTAATTTCTGTCTGTCAGATATGGTGCTGGGCATCAGAGATGACAAGTAGGTAAAACATGGTCTTTGGAGAAAATGGCTGAATAGTAGCATTACTGTGGTGACCTGTTAAGTGAGTTCGGTAGTGTTGGAGGCCCATTGTCTTAGCAGTGCATTCCTGAAAAATACTTTTCTACTTATCTATGTTAGTTTTGAATCTTGTAAACAATGACACAATGCTTAAATAGTGGCATTTGGGTAAACAGCTCTATATACTTTTTCTATCTAGCCGTATTATGAAAACTTGGTGCTCAGGATTCTGACCCCAGCCTGTGTGGTATTCTCAGGGCTTTCACTCCTTTTTTTTTTTTTTTTTTTTTTTTATCAAGATGATTTGCAGCAGGGTTTCACTGTCCTTCCCTTCAGTTTGTGTTTCTAGAGCTCCCGATGGGGTTTCCTGATCTTTGTAAATGCTTTGATTGAATACAACGTAGGGAATGTAGAATGGTTATATAATAGGACTTTGGTTCTTTTGTAATAAAGAATGATTAATCTTGGGGTTTGAGCTCCTGAGATCTACTGAGATCTTTGCTTTTCTGGACCAGAAATAAATGTACAAAGGTACAAAAGAATGGGTTTAATGAAGTGCAGTAAACAAATCCTCACCCACCTGCCTCAGGGGAGAAGGAATACAGAGAGACTGAGTCTGTCTAGGTTGTCTGAGTTCATCTTAGGCATTATTATTATTTTTTTTTAGATTTTTATTTATTTATTTGACAGAGAGATCACAAGTAGACAGAGAGGCAAGCAGAGAAAGAGGAGGGAAGCAGGCTCCCCACTGAGCAGAGAGCCTGATGGGGGACTCGATCCCAGGACCCTGAGATCATGATCTGAGCCAAAGGCAGGGGCTTAACCCACTGAGCCACCCAGGCGCCCCCATCTTAGGCATTATTAAGGATTTTTTTTTAAAGAATCTCCTATTCATGGGGTCAATGATATTTTACAATTCAGCAGTGCCCCCCATATGTGTAATAAAGCTAAATCAACCCAAGGTCAGAGAGTTGCTGGGTAAAATGCCCGGGTGAGGCATTCAGAAGTAATATGGAAGGAGTTTTTCTCTTGAACAAAAGTAAAATGGAAAGAGCACTTATCTTGAATCAGACAAATCTGTGTTCTAATCCAAGCTCTTCTACTTCTTCTTGGGGCAAATCCACTAACCTCATTCCGCTTCAGATCCCTTCTTTGTAAAGAAGAGATTGGTTCTAATGAGACTTAAGTAAAATTATGTTTGTAAAGAATGCATTATGTGCTTTACACAGGCAGCTTCTCTATATTGTTATGATTGTTGCTATTCCTTGGTACCCTGATATCCCCAAACCAGGCAAAGACCCCATCAAAAAGGAGAATTTCAGACCAATATCCCTGATGAATATGGATGTCAAGATTCTCAACAAGATCTAAGCTAATAGGATCCAACAGTACATTAAAAAGATTATCCATCATGACCAGGTGGGATTTACCCCTGGGATGCAAGTGTGGTTCAACATTTACAAATCAATCAATGTGATAGAACAAATCAATAACAGAAAAGAGAAGAACGACATGGATCCTCTCAATTGATGCAGAAAAAGCATTTGACAAGATACAGCATCCGTTCTTGATTAAAATGTTTCAAAATATAGGGATCAAGAGAACATTCCTCAACTTCATAAAAATCTATCTATGAAAAACCCACAGCGATTATCATCCTCAATAGGGAAAAGCTGACAGCTTTCCCTTTGAGATCAGGAACACGACAAGGATGTCCACTATCACCACTGTTGTTCAACCCAGTACTAGAAGTCCTTGCAACAACAATCAGACAACAAAAAGAAATAGAAGGTATTCATATTGGCAAAGAAGAAGAGAAACTCTTCACAGATGACATGATACTATATATGGAAAACCCAAAATACTCCACCTCCCTACTACTAGAATTCATACAGCAATTCAGTAATGTAATAGATACAAAATCAATATATGGAAATCAGTTGTTTTCTTATACACTAACAATGAAAATATGGAAAGGGAAATTAGAGAATTGATTCCATTTACTTTAGCACCAAGAACCATAAGATGCTTGGGAATAAACCTAACCAAAGAGATAAAGGATCTGTACTCAAGAAACTACAGAATACTCATGAAAGAAACTGAAGAAGACACAAAAAGATAGAAAAGCATTCCATGCTCATGGATTGAAAGAATAAACATTGTTAAAATGTCTATACTGCCTAGAGCAATCTATACTTTCAGTGCCATCCCATTCAAAATTCCACCAGCATTTTTCAAAGAGCTGAAACAAACAATCCTAAAATTTGTATGGAACAGAAGAGACCCCGAATTGCTAAGGGAATGTTGAAAAAGAAAAACAAAACCGGGGGCATCACGTTGCCTGATTTCAAGCTTTACTACAAAGCTGTGATCACCAAGACAGTATGGTATTGACACAAAAACAGACACATAGACCAGTGGAACAGAGTAGAGAGCCCAGATATGGACCCTCAACTCTATGGTCAACTAATCTTCGACAACACTGGTGCCCTAAAGGAAAAAAGAGGCTACAATCACCACAAAGGCATCTACAGTAAGATAAATGCAACACAGCCTAGTGTGCTGAGAGGGAGAGAAGCAAATAGTACATGTAATTTTTGTATAATTCATAAGAAGCCAGGTTGTGATTTATTTTCATTCCTCTTGGATATAAAATGTAAACGCTTATTAGAATAGAGCCTGAGGAATAATAAATGACCAGTGGCCTACTGAGTTCTTAGGGGTAGCCTACAATCTCATTTAGAAACTTCTCATTTACAGATGGCAACTGTAAGGCCAAAGAGAACACACCCACAGCATTCCCGCCCTACGCCATCCTACAAACATATATGATTGTACACTCACCTCACATGGGGCCAGAGTGCTCCCTCTGGAGTAGGCTCCAGACCTTTCAGAGTTTTTATTCTTAGTTGGTAGAAAACATTTTGGTGGGCACCACTAATATATTTGTTTATTTTTAAAGTATACTCACTGAAAATGGACCCTTCATTTATTGCTGGTGGGAATGCAAAATGGTTTTGTCACTATGGAAAACAATTTGGCCTTTTCCCCAAAGTTCAACAGAGAGTTACCATGTGACCCCACAGTTCTACTCCTAGGTATATGCCCCAAAGAATTAAAAACAGAACAGTGTTATTCATGAGAGCCAAATGGTGGAAACAGCCCAAATATTCATCATGGATTAAAGGATAAACAAATTATAATAATACATGCAATGATATAGTATTCAGCTATAAAAAAGAATGGGGTACTGACAGATACTACAAACTTCTAAAACACTGTATGAAATAAAGGAACCAGACACAAAAGTTCATATACTATATGATTTCATTTACATGTAATATCCAGAATAAATAAATTTGTAGAGACAGAATGCAGACTGGTGATTGCCAAGGGCCAAGGGAAGGAAGGAATGATGAGAAACTATTTAATGGCTCAGGAAGTTTTACTTTGCAGTGACAGAAATGCTTTAGACTAGATAGAGGTGGTGTTTGCGCAGCACTAAAAATGTATTTAATGCCACTGTATTGTTCACTTTAAAATTGTTAACTTTATGCTATGTGAATGTAACTCAATAAATTATTAAAAATTTTGAGTGTACTCATTTAAATTAAACAAATACAATGTGCATGTTTAAACATAAACAAAACAGAAATTAAAATAATAATGAGTTATAACTGAAATAAACAGTATTTTATGTGTTTATCAACATTATTAAAGGTTCTTGCTTTCACTGAAATCTTGATTAGTGATAATACCTTTAGGTAGAAATATATCATTAAATTTTCTTTCTAATTAAGTTAAACAGATATTTGATTTTAATGGCAGTCATAACGAAAAGAGATACTTCACAAAGGTAAGTATCTACATGGAAGGGCATGCACCAAAGTATATTGTCTGCATTTATCAAACCATGAAGCTATTTCTACAGTCCCTTAATATATATAATCTCTAGTACAAAATATATAATATTACCTACCATAGAATACATAGTATCTATTATTAACATGTCATTAGATCATATACGACATTGTTCTATAACATAGATGATATTATATATAATTATGTATCAGTTGAAGTAGAATATAAATTTTGCCAGGAAATTTGTGTCGCTCCAAAATCAAGCATTATTCTTATAAACTACATGAAAAAATGTTGCTTTTTAAATATTTTTTAGCACATCATTCGAAACCTATTGAAACTCTTCATCTGGAAGATTTTAAAGAAGTTTGAAATTTCGACTTCCAAACTTAAAAAATTAAAAAGTGTGTAATTCTGATGGTTTTTATAGGTGATAGATTTTGGCAATAAATTTTTTTATTTGACAATAAAATTACTCAATGATTAAAATTTTTCAAATTCAAATTTTCAAAATGCTTTCTCCAAAATCACAAGTTTACTTTAAACAAACTTAATCTCTTAAGCACTGCTTAAGGCATTCACTTCACCTGGTATATTATTTTGATAATACCTGTTAACATAACATGGTTTCCTCATCCTTTTGGTATCACAAAAAAAAGGTCAGGAAAACTGGAACGCCTTTACTTCAGTTTTGAAAAAGAATGTGTATAACTCATCTTTGACAACTCATGAGGTAAGTGATGAATTTCTGGGAGGTAAAAAGATTTTCATGGTCATTTCACACGTTTCTCATGATACTGAAATTTAAAAGTCTTGCTTTTATCATAACAAAATCAATGGCACCTTTTAACACTACAGCACCTCACAATAAAACAAAAGTGAACAAACACATGAGCAGGCTCCTGTCCAAACACCTACCCTTCCTTAACATTTCAAGACGCACAGCTGAAGATGAGACACAGGGGGAGCAGAAGTGTCAGGAGACGTGCTAAATATTATCAATTTTCATTCTTTTTCCAGTTAGATGAAAATCAACATAAGTGGGATTTATAATCTTACCCTCTCCTACCCCAGTGGATCATGGTTCACACTCGCTGAGGATGCACACCCACTTCAGAGACCACTGTTCCACTGAACTAGTCGGGTGAGTGGGAACATATGCATTTATCTACCACATGGTTGTAAGAGCAAATTGGCTCAACCAACCAAATGATTTTTATATAAATAATTATATTCTAAATAAAATGTATGCCCTAGAACTACTGTCCAGAAGGTAAAAATATTGACAAAAATCTTGCTTCGCTTACATTGTTTTGGAAATAGTTTTTATGTTAAACAACTTTTCTTTCCTTTGTAATAGAAGTGCTTCCTATTCTAAAGAGTACAGTGATGACAGGTATTGTGAAATAAGGTTTTTGTTGTAGGCAAATACCTTGCAAAACCAAATAATAAAAGGCAAAGCCATCCAGTTTTCCAAGCATCTTACAGAACACTTTTTTTTCTAAAAATGCATTGTTGTAATCTGATCTTTTGTGATTTCTGAAATTGTATTCAAATATATTTTAAGATGTTAATAATGAAACAAAGTTCATGTGCAGTTACAGATACTGTGTTCTAGGCAAATACCTTGCAAAACCAAATAATAAAAGGCAAAGCCATCCAGTTTTCCAAGCATCTTACAGAACACTTTTTTTTTCTAAAAATGCATTGTTGTAATCTGATCTTTTGTGATTTCTGAAATTGTATTCAAATATATTTTAAGATGTCAATAATGAAACAAAGTTCATGTGCAGTTACAGATACTGTGTTCTATTAAAAAAACTAACTTATTTCCAAAAACTCATCCTGAAATAGTCTTTATCCTGCACTGGCTCATGTGTGTGCAAGTTGTCCACCAGTCATCTAAGAGATCTGGGGAGGGACAACCAGTGAGGAGAGAACCCAGACCTTTGTAAGACGTCATGTCACCAAGAATGCCATAAATCATGCCAGTTAGATGCCCAACATCTGGTCAACAACTTATCACGAGGCACTAGCCCTTCATAAGTCTATTCTTTTTTCCTTTAGTTAACTTATATATTTTGTTACACAGAACAAGGAGGTCAGAAATTGTGTGTTCCATTCCTCAAATAAATACTAACTTCTAAAATATTCCTGCCATAAAAATTTTTCAAATATTCTATCCTTCCATCCAATTGACTCTATGCCTACCCTCAAATTGAATCCCATCTTATCTTTAAAATCTGGTCTTTCTCCCTTGTTCTTTATTACCTGTGATATCTCCATTAGATAAAAGAAGTATTTCACCATCTATGCCCATACATGAAGATATATTCATATTCTAGAGATTTCATTGATTCTGGTTAGTAATGTCTTCCAGAAGGAAATAAAAAATCAGTCTCTTCAAATTGACAATGGTCATAGAAAACCTTTTTCACCAGAGGTATGAGGTTAGTCCTAAGTAGATACAAACATTAACTGAATTATTTCTTTTACTAATAATTATGTCTCTGCTTACTTTTTCCCCAAGTTTCTCCCTGATGACTCTACCTATTAATCTCACTCCTTCCTGCTGTCACTTAAAGTGCCTTCTCTAGTTAGTAACATTTTAGTCCTTCACCTAAGAACTAATGGAGTAGTAAATTTATAAATATCTCCTCTTCAAGAAAATGAATGGTTTTAATGCACTGTAGCTCAGTTGATCTAGACACAACCATATCTGACAGTGTTAGTGACATAATAACTGTGAAATCACACAATCCCATGCCCCAAAGGCAAATGGCTCTTTGTGTCCTCTGATCCTGATGGTTTCTTAGTCACATATCTTATCATGGAATGTGTGAAGACATAGAAGCAAAAAATAGCATGATCACGTGTAAGCTTAGAATTTCAAGATTCCTCCTCACCACCTCCATATATTTGAAAAAGTCATTCTTCATTTCACTTATCTCTACTTTAGTATTCTCCATAGCACTTATCACCACCTGGCATGATTGTTTTTTATTATTTATATTCATTAATATTTATTTATTCATATAAACTTCAAGAGGGTGGAGACAATTGTTTGTTATTCTGCCTCCAATACCTAAAATAGTTCCTGGCATATAGATGATACTCAATTAATAATCATTGCATGAATTTATTAACAGTTTAATACTGGAAATTAAATTATTTTTCTTCCCTCTATTTAGTACGGTCTAGAGAAGATTTTGATATTAATGAGTTTTTTCTTCTTCTAGCAGTATTTCTTTTTCCAATTAAATAACCTCCTTTTCATTTTTTATTGAAAGTCAACTCACACAAAAGATTTGATGAAGTGCTACATTTGTACTTCTTTCACATAAGTTGGTTCTATATTGTTTTTAACCGTCATATAATTTTGAACGCTTTTAAAGAGAGGAGACTAAAATTCAAACCACCTCATGTTTCCTCCTTACAGTTTCATACATACGGCACTTATCAATAACACCTTTACAGAGACATATAAAGTACTGCACTTCAGTGTCCAGCCAAATCTCATAAAAATGATCTTCAGTGTCATTCCATCTTTTAGATTTCTAGAGATTTGACTTGATAGAGATAAGTGCTAGGAAATTTTATTTTTATTCTAGATCTATCAATTGTCAATATCTCTAATGCTTATTTCTGATGCAAAAATAAACAAAGATTTCATTTTTCTAATATGCTTTATCTTTTTCAGATGGTTTGTATAAGTCACAAACCTGGTACTTGAAGATTCTTACAATACAGAGATTCATGGACCCTGACTTTTCTAAACGATCACTTCTCCCTAAACTTGAATTGAGTTGAGAATAAACTGGTAAGCATTTTGGGTTTTGAAATTATATTATCAAATTTTGAATCCTGATTTCTCTTTTTAAATATGTATTTATTATGATATATAATTATTATAATAATTTTGATACAATTTCTTTTCCTAAAAGTTCCTATCTAATAGACAAATGGACATCACAACTAGTATAAAAATTTTAAGTAATATTATGACTAATACTAATAATGATGGTATAGTTATAGGTAGAGCTGACAGGATAGAAAATATTTTTATATTTAAGAAACAAATATTTTCCTAATTGGAATTACAAAGTTGACCCATAAGCATGATATATTTATGATTGCTTGAAAATGTCAACCTCTGCCTGTCACCTGGAAGTCTTCTGCTAATAGCAGAACAACTGGTAAATCCCTGCCTTTTCTTACTTTGCTTTTATTTGGTGAAAATTTCATTTTTGAAAGCTAAGGAGGTAAGAGTGAAGAAATGGTATATTGAACTTAATTTACTAAATCCTACCACCATGGGTGATATTTACACTATTTCCTAAGAGGCACCAACCATTCAGGTCCTAGTGGCTCTCCATGCCCCTGCAGTTACTCTGTTAGCTGGATTGTAGGTACCCTGGATCTGAAGAGAGGTTTGAGCATCCAGTGAACTGGAGGGACACTTGGGTGTCTTAGGTGTTACAGTACCATAACAACATTACCCATTATGTTATATATCTGCTGCATATCTGCTTTGTTGATAATTCTCTCCCCCTTTTCCCTTGAAGATCTTCAATTTGTCCCCTACTGTACAACCCATGAATATATCTTTGTCTCTGAACCTCATTGTTACCTAATCTAAACCACAAGTGTCACCATTTTTATCCTCTCAAAAAGCATTCCAACTTTTCCCCAGGCTCTAGAGGCCCTATTTTTCTAATCTATTTTGGCTTTTGCTGGCTGATTAAACTTTTGATTGACCTCTCCAGGTCAAAATCTTCAATGTTTCTCCATTAGCAACACAAAAACCCAAAAATTCATAGTCTGAACACTAGGACATAACTTTCATCCTATTCTAAAATATCATTGTGTATCTGTTTCCTTCTTTCAAGTCACTCTACAATCCAGCCAAATGACAACTTGTTTTTCTCTAAATAGAGGACACATTTCCATGCTCCCATTATTTTCTTTTGTTGCAACTTTGAACTGGAATGCAATTTCCTTCTTTGTGCAACCTCTTCAAAGCTCACCTCACACAGATCTTCGTTATAGTCTTCAATGATCTCTATGCTCATTACGAGTTTTATAATGCTTTACATATGCTGTTGATGAAAGTAATCATTATGTTGTACAGTTTACCTGATTTATTTTTGCATACATCTAATCTTCCTTTGCAGACTGTAAGGTTTTTTGTTTTTGTTTTTGTTCGAGTATGACACATAGGTGATTTCTTTTTTGTATCCTCTTAGCTTTTAGCACATACCATACCCACTCAGCACCCAAAAGATATTTGGTGTTTGAAGAAATAATTATAATAAAGAACTAGAGAACAAAGTGGAACTGGCAAGAACGTTTGCAAGGAGGGATTCTCATACCAGAACTCAACTAACTAAAAAAAATAATAAATACTAGCTATAGTAAATAATGTGCCCTGATCTCTAACATGACATATCCTTATATTAGCTGAAAGGTAGATAAAACTAGAAATCCCAAAACAGCAAATAATCAAGGGGGATGGACGTCCATAAAAATTATATATGGTATAAAAGCAAACTTTAACAGTATCAGAGACAACTAAAGAAACTAACCTACATTCACAGGCATTATTGTGAACAGAAGTTGGAAGGGGATTGCCCTGACTGGAGACTCTTGAATATCAAAGAACAGAACAGCAAGAACACAAACAGAACTGAGTTTTCTCAAAAATATCAAGGACAACAAAATAACTGTGGAACTGGGGAGTAGGGAGTTCTATGTTTGTTTGTTGTTAGGTTGTTTTCATTTGGTTTGGTTAACGGATCAATTATAATTCACTGTATTTTAATAAAGGAAAGAAAAAATAAATAGGGAGAAAGGTAGGCCTACTGCATAGGGAAGGTAGTGAGACAGATAAATAGATCAAGTTGCCAAGAAACATACAAAAACGCCTAGATAAAACAGAATAAGAATGGGTGAAGATATCTGCAAATGTCTTACCACGTGATGGACTAGTATCCAAAACCTGTAAAGAACTTATCAAACTCAACAGCCAAAGAATAGATAATCCAATCAAGAAATGGGCAGAAGTCATGAACAGACATTTCTCCAAAGAAGATATACAAATGGCCAACAGACACATGAAAAAAATGTTCCACATGACTCAGCATCAGGGAAATACAAATCAAAACCACAGTGAGAGACCACCTCACCAATGGCTGAAATTAACACATCAGGAAACAATAGATGTTGGTGAGGATGCAAAGAGAGGGGAATCCTCTTACGCTGTAAGGTGGGAATGCAAGCTGATGCAGCCATTCCGGAAAACACTATGAAGGTTCCTCAAAAAGGTGAAAATAGAGCCACCCTATGGCCCAGCAATTGCACTACTGGGTATTTACCCTAAAGATACAAATGTAGTGATTCAAAGGGGCACGTGTACCCGAATGTTTATAGCAGCCATGTCCACAATAGCCAAACTATGGAAAGAGCCCAGATGTTCATCGACAAATGAATGGCTAAAGAAGATGTGGTATAAATATGCAATGGAATACTACTCAAACATCAAAAAATGAAATCTTGTCATTTACAATGACATAGCTAGAAGTAGAGGTTATTATACTAAGCAAAAGGAGCCAATCAGAGAAAGACAATTATCATATAATCTCACTCATACGTGGAATTTGAAAAATAAAACAAAGGATCATAGGGGAAGAGAGGAAAAAGTAAAACAAGGTGGAATCAGAGAGGGAGACAAATCTTAAGTGACTCTTAATCAAAGCAAATAAGTTAAGGGTTGCTGGGGTGTGCAGGGTTGGGGTAACTGGGTGATGGATATTAAGTAAGGCACATGATGTAATGAGCACTGGATTTTATAAGATTGATGAGTCACTGAACTCTACCTCTGAAACTAATAATGTATTATGTGCTAATTAATTAAATTTAAATTAAAAAAAAATAAAAACAAATTTTAAAAAAGATCAAAATAGAATAAAATTCCAATTAAATCATGAAGAAAACATCAGATAAACCCACACTGAAAGGCATTCCACAAGCTATCTGACCAGTACTCCTCAGGTAGGTCAAGATTCATGAAAAATAAGGAAATAATGAGAAACTGTCTCAGACCAGAGGAAAGTAAGGAGACATAATGACTAAATCCAGTGTGGTGTCCTGGATTGGATCCTGGAACAGAAAGAGGAAATAGAAAGCTAGTGAAATTCAAATAAAGTGGTCTAGTGTCTGTCGGTTCTCCATGAAACTTCTATGCCCTGCTGGCTATGTGGGAATTTTCCTACTATTCCTGAGCCAGGGGAAATTATGAAGCAAGCTAAGACATGCGGCTTCCTCCATGCTGTGATTAGGTGAAAGAGAATAAACACAGAAACACAACTACGTCCTTTTGGATTTTTCTTGTTAACTATCTCTCTTGGCTGCTATCTTTCAAGTGAATTTAATGTCCCTGGAAATGGGAGTGATCACACCTTCAGGGCTTCATGGGTACCTCTGTTTTCTAGGTCTAAATTCCTTCTGCTTTTAACATTATGAGTTTCCATCCCCACATTCAAATACTAATGACATTATAATTTTTACATATCTGACCATTTATTCGCTTATTTAACAAGTTTTTATTGTTTACTATGTGCCAATGCATCAGCACTTTCCTAAGAGCTAAAGATTCAAAAGACCAAGAACGTTTCCTTACACTCATACAGTTTATATGTGGTGTTTATTGAATGCTTGCTTTGCCAAAGGGTATATATATACATATATACATATACATATGTGTATAAAGTGTGTACGTGTATATACATATATGTATATATGTATTTGTATATATGTATATACATATGTATAGAGTGTATATATACATATACACAAATGTATATGTATATATATACTTTATACTTAACTAGATTATGTAGCTGTATAATTAACGCTAAAGACTATTAATTTACTTATTGATATGAAGTTGGAGGGAAGATTTTACATAAGATCCCAATGGGTAAACATTTGGACCAATACTAGTGAGATTAATTTTAAAGTCCTAGAGATGGATTTTTTTTAAAGATTAACAACTCAAATGAAGGGCTATTTAAACAGCAGCAGATCTTAATATATGTTTAAAAAAAAACCTTGAGGTTTCTTTCACAATTCTCTACTTGTTTATATATGTGTTAACTAAGAAATGACTACCTAAAAAGGTAACGTACAATTTCAGATTTTACTGCAAGAGTAAACTACATTATTCTGTATATACTACTACATATTGACTCTGAATGCTGTATTTTATATTAAAATAATGATGCATGTTCTTAGAGAAATAATTTGTCCAAAGACCATTTCATCTGAAGAAAGGTTGAAGAAAATAGGAATTTTCCACAAGTAGAAAACACGCTTTAGAGAAATCGTGATAGGTTTTTTGTTTTGTTTTGTTTTGTTTTTTATTTTTTAAGATTTTATTTATTTGACAGAGATCACAAGTAGGCAGAGAGGCAGGCAGAAAGAGAGGGGAAGGGAAGCAGGCTCCCCACTGAGCAGAGAGCCCAATGCGGGGCTCGATCCCAGGACCCTAAGATCATGACATGAGCCAAAGGAGGAGGCTTTAACCCACTGAGCCACCCAGGCGCCCCACATGATAGGTTTTAAAGAATTGCCTTGTCAAAGAAGAACTCTACTTTTTTTGGACAGTGCCAAGACACCAAACTGGAACAACCCACAGATGTCAATCAATAGTAGTTAGAACTAGATAAGAATAAAGCTATTTAGAAAATCAAAGAGCTTGGGGCACCTGGGTGGCTCAGTGGGTTAAAGCTTCTGCCTTCGGCTCAGGTCATGATCGCAGGGTCCTGGGATCGAGCCCCACGTGGTGCTCTCTGCTCAGCAGGGAGCCTGCTTCCCTTCCTCTCTTCCTACTTGTGATCTCTCTCTCTCTCTCTCTCTGTCAAATAAATAAATAAAATCTTTAAAAAAAAAAAAAAGAAAATCAAAGAGCTTCCTCAAGTGATAATCACACTGTCATGATGAAAATGTCAGGGATGGAATAGGACTGTAGTAGGTTAGATCATAAGACCTTTATAGTTTCTCCCAACTTCAGAATTCTACAGTTCTGAGAAGATAGAGATGTCATATTTATGATATAAATAAAAACAGATGAGTTTGCCTTCTGTGGTTGCTAATGTGCTATGAGTTTTCATCTCTTGCTGCTTCTCATATTTGCCCCAAATCAGCTCGCAAATATCGATTTGATTAGACTACCTCATTTGTTACCCTTGGCAATAATCCAACTATACTCTTTTCCCACACCAACAGCAGATGACATCCAGCTATATTTAAGACAACAAATGTTATTAAATCTTGGTTTGTTTCAGTGATTTTTGGAACCCGGTCTACCTTCTTTAAGTTTTGATGTGGGAATTTGACAGTAATGATTTGTAAATCTTCCAAAGAAAGGTGAAAATCAGAGAAGCAAGAATTCCTCAGTCCTGATGTTTCACAGATTAGTGGCCTGCCATTAAGAAAGTGTGGGGCATTGGGTGAGTGAGCTGGAGTCATAAACATTATCAGGTAAAAGTGAGGTTTTCCGGGGCTGCAGAAAGAAATGAGCTTGTTACTCCTTCTGGTATTAATCATAATAAGTGTTTTATCTAAGCCTGTCATGTTTAGTTTCTCCATGCAATTTACCTCTCAGGCACGCTGTTCACTGTATCAGTTGCTCTTATCTTTTAACTTATAGTCCTCAAGTACCTAAATGTATTTCCCAGAAAGTTCCCACAGTTAACATGACAAAAGTCAACAGAGTGCTATTTTAGGACAATGCTGCTCTTGCATTATAAAAGACAGTTGCTTATACCTGCTACTCCTATCATCTGTTGAAAACTCTAACAGGCAGCACTGATTCTTTGCCTAATTGCAATTTTACTGTGGGATTTGCAAGAGTTTAAACAGGGGTCCCAAGTGCTTTAAGATTTTTATTTTATTTTTTTTTAATTTTGCCAAAGAAATAAAATAGAGATGTGCTTATCCAAGATCATCCTCATTTTGTCTGAACCAACCCTTGTTAGCTGATACACTAAGTCCACAAGCTGCTTTCCAGGATCACATTCGAGAAGCTCACCTTCTGAGGATCAGAGAACACGGCTAGGAGCAATCCAACCAACCAGACAATCAGACAACAAAAAATTCAAACCAACAATAATGCAAATACAGACTTTTGGCTAAAGATGTCAGAGGAAAAACCCGGTAGAACTTATAAAACCAGTCCGCAGTTTGCACTAAAGAAAGATGTCAACCTCAGAGAAAGATATGACTTGAAGATTAGACAGCTAATAATATTCCACTCTGTGCGACCCTATTTCATTGTAGTCCTCTTATGATCTGCTAATAATCCTTTATAATTAAGCTTCCAGCATAATATTAAAATGTAATCCACACGAACACCAATTGCAGTATATTTCCAAGGCTGAAGTGGTTACGGCTTCCAGCCATGCATGACAATTACTGTGCAGCTTTAATTTCATAATTTTTAAATGGTTTGCCCCAAGATTTAAAGAAAAAAAATATGATTCATTTCTATCCATAAGTGCAGGGAAATAGCTCTCATTTAAACTCAGACTGTTAAAAAGGTATCCAAAGTATAGGCCTTATGAATTTGCCTTCTTCCCTTTAGAATCGAAACCACTGTTCCAACCCCACAGAAGCAAGGTCATCTTTTGATGTATGTAATGTATGTATGAAATGTTTACAGTCAATGAAGCTGGTAGTATCAGAAACTGCAAACACTTGTCACGGGGCAACACGTACACTCCATAATACATGTCATAGTATTTGATTAAACACTACTGCCCATATTCAACTGTAGTGCCCATAATACTTTCTATTTCTTCTAATTCGATGCATTGTCTTCATCATATCTTGAAAAAAATCAGCTTTTGTCCGATGACTACACCATAATTTGAACGAAATAATAATCATTGGAAGAAACACATCCAAAACATATTTCATTTACCTGAGGTGGTTTTATATTCCATTACAGCTGAGTTATAAACATAATGTGCTTAGTAGATCTACTTCAGAACACAATTATTTTTAGGATGTTGTAGGGTTAGTATGTTTTCTTCCAAAGAATGACTAGAAAATTCTTTTGAATCTAGGAGATTCAAAAAAATCTCTTCTGATTCCGACTCTCATTGAAACATAAGGGGGTTGGAATGATGTTAAGGACTTTCACATTTAAAATGTTGGTTTTGACCGGAACAAAGGAAAAAAAGGTGAAAATTATTGAGTAATCTTTTAAAAGATCTGAATGGATTTGTAATTTACAGTTAACAAAATGGTATTAGTGTAGGTTTGTTCTGAGTCTTACTGCAGATAAGGAAAATAACATGCCGTCAGATAGGAAATAATGACTTGCAATCATTATGAGTCTATCTAGAATCATAAAGCAATGTGAAAAAAAATACTGTTTCTCAAATAGCTATTTGGTGAGATTACTATTAGACGTTTGACTAAATTTATTTTTTACTCATTTTTTTGCATTTTGATTCATTGATGTAATATTCTATCATAAACTTTATCCATAATATTCACAATGATGATTTTAGTAACTCATTAAAAATTCCATCAGTTTCAAAATGATTATCTGAGCCCCTACCCACATTTCAAAAAATTCAGTGAAATAGCAATGCAAATATATCAGTTCTGAAAAGTGTAAGACATGGAACTGGAACCCCATAGTACTAATACAGGACAACCCAAAGAGAAAGTACTTGTGCTTCCGGCCTCCTCAGGTGTGGGTGAAGTGATAATGGTATACAAAGAGACATTTGACTGAATTTAAACATCTCTCCTGAGGGGAAATGTTTTCCTTAATTTGCATATGTGTTGTTAAACAAAAGCAAGTTCCAAGGGGATTATTTACAAGTGTTGTTCAGGCCATTTTAAAATTCTTTCTGTCAAGGTTACTGATAATAATGTCCTTCCAAAAATTTCTTGGAAACATTTCTTTAGAGTGCTCCTATTTTCATAGAAGTTTTACATAATACTAAGCATTGAGAAAAATAGACCAAGAGATTGTAAAGACATCTTGTATTTAACGCTAGCTCTATGGCAGATGCTGTGGCATATGGTGATGGAAGTAAAAAGATGAAGAAGACATAGGGTTTGACTTCAGAAAGCTTTCAATCTAGTAGTGAGGTTTGGGGAGGGAGGTCAGAGGAGGAATAGAAGAAACACCAGGAAGAAATGAACTAAAATACACGAGCCAGAGAATTCAGTGACAAGAGCCTTAGAGAGGAAAGGCAGGAAATACAAAATTCAAAAGCTAGTTCATTACAAGACAGGAGGCAGTGGTAAGAACTCTAAATAACCAGAGGCACACAAAGCAAGTTACTCTAAAACATTGTGTCAGTAAATCAAAATAGTCTATCAGCTGAATTCCATCTGCAATTTACAACCCTTGTTTTAAAACTGTAATACAGACCAAACTGTGACACGTTGTAGTAAACATACAAGTAAAATTTATGGAGAGCTTTGGGCAGTTGGAGGGCTAAATCGGTTAAGCTTCTGCCTTCAGCTCAGGTCATGATGCCAGTGTCCTGGTTTGAGTCCCACATCAGGCTCCCTGCTCAGCAGGGAGTCTGCTTCTGCCTCTCCCTCTCCCTCTGCCCCTCATTTGTGCTCGCTCTCTCTGTCTGTCTCTCACTTGCTCTCAAATTTAAAAAAAAAAAAAATTCTTTAAAAAAAAAATTAACGAGAGCCTAAACATTACAGTGAGTAAATTCAGGTAAGGGATTGGAAAAGTCTTCAGAAAGAAGATAAGATTTAACCAAATCCTGACAAATAAGGAAAATTGTGGATACAGTATGATGCAGTTGCTCAGGGCCTGGGATTTGCAGTTACACTGCCTGGGTTCAAATGCTTGCTCTGTCACTCGCCAGTCCTGTGATCCTGGCAAGTTACTGAACCACTGTAAGCCTCATGTTCCTCATATATAACTTGGGTACCAATCTCGGTGGATTGTTTCAAAGATTAAATAAGACACATAGAAGTTCTTGGTTTAGCTATTACATTTACACACACAGCTAAACATATTAGCCATTTTCATTAATCATTTCTAGAGTTTAGCAATCTTCCTGGGAAAATTGATCCCAGATTTCACCATTTATCACCATTTTGTTGTGGTGCAGCTGTCACAAGCAAGCTGAGTTATTAGAACTGGAGCCAAAATAATAAAAAAAAAAAAAAAAAAAAGGCAAAGGAGATGACATGGAGCACTGTAATCAACAAAATAGTAATTACCAAGAAGTGTTACACCATATTTTATTACTCTTGTATGAGACGCCTAGGGAACAGACTTAGTATAAGTCATGCCATTTTTATAAACAGTGGGCATTTCATAACACAGTCATGTTACTATACCCGTGTTATTGCAACCTTAACAGAAAATCTGCAAACTACTCCAGACATAACAATTTCAGGAAATGCACCCCTACCCTAAATGTCTGCTTAATTCAACATTTTTGCTTCTGTACTGCGCTTGGCAATTTCAGAAACTGGCAATAGGATGTGGTTTATGCCTTTATACGTCTACCCCTGAACTCATTTGGGGCTGTGAGATTTTGGAGTGCATGAGCCCCCTCGCAGCCGCCGGCTTTTTAATAAAGACTCCTCAATGTGACCTACTGAATGCGGTGCCCATCTGTATAACTCGCTGCTCTAGATATAACATGAGAATGGCTCACTATTTTAGAAACTGCAAGCTGAGGCAAGACAACCTTATCTTGTTCAACACTGGAATCATTAGTGAAAATGCACTCAATCAGAAATAAATGGTGCTGACTGCAACAAAACAATTATGCCAAGCGCTTGCTCATTTCCTGTCATTTGGCTTTCATGTTGATTTAACTGTTGTGAGTATATTCCACCTTTCAAACTCAGAACAAGGGGTCACAAAGACATTTTCAATGAAAGATCATTTCAAGCTTTTCCTCTCTGGGGATTTTCTATTGAAAGGGCAAAAGACTGGATAAGCAAATGGAAAATCATTAAAAGCAAAAATTAAGCACGTTTCTCTCCATGTTTATTTCACACCTAATTTCCCACAACACCCTCCAAAAGGTTTCCTACACTCTTCAGTGCACATTGATGAGCCTGATTCTAAAGGTCTTTCTTTTTTTTTTTTTTTTTTAAGATTTTTTTGTATTTATTTGAGAGAAAGCACGTAAGCAGCGGGGAGGGGCAGAGGGAGAAGCAGACTCCCCATTGAGCAAGGAGCTCGTTGCTGGGCTCAATGCCCAGTTTGATCCCAGGACCCTGAGATTATGACCTAGCCTAAGGCAGACATCTAACTGACTGAGCCACCCAGGCGCTTCTCTCAAGACCTTTCTTTTTTTTTTTTTTTTTTTTGACTCTAGGCCTTTCTTAATCTGACCTCTCAGGGATTCCCAAGAGCAGGCTTTGCTCTCAGCAGGCCAATAGGATTTGCTCTGCCTTACAAATGTCTTCAGTAGCTCCAGGCCACTCACAGTCACCCCCCAGCCCCCAGCCACTTACTCTATTCTAAACAAATCCTCTCTTTCTCTTAAGCACTAATTCTGGTCCTTATGTGATTTCAACTGCTACAGGCCAAAATGAGGGAGCAGGTAGTTTACTTTCTTTAAAAAAAAAAAAAAAAAACCTTCAAAATGGACTCTCCTTCTGTCAAATTCCCGTTTAATTATAGCCTATTTCTTTATAGCCTGTTTGTTTAAATCAGTCTCATTGACATGAGATCTATGAGAACTACAGTTACTTCTAAAATCTGCCAGTCCTATGCTTAGCCTTTCTCCCCAAAATAAAAATTTCATAGCTATTACATTGCATTTATTTCTAGGTGTTTCTTTATTTTTAAACTATTTGATTTGGCATGACTTTTTATGGACGATGTCTAATGTTAGGATTTAGATTTTCTTTTCTTTTCCCACTAAACAGCCAGTTAACACCATTTACCAAATAAGCCTTCCCTTCACAATTCTGCTCTACTGTGTTCTTGAACCCAAGCGACTTATTTGAAGGGACCCTCTTGCATTGATCAGCCTATTCTCGAAGCCACCTCTGAAATGTTTAAATCATTCATCTGCATTTCGTTTAGCAATGCAATTTTTATGAACATACATTCATATGACTATTATTCTAGGTAAGTTTAAAACTATTTTGTTTCATAAAACAAACTATAGGTTTTCATAAGAATCACTTTAATATACCTATTAATTGGGCCAGGAACATATTACTACTATATTTGATATGTCTCATAACATTTAGAAACATGCTAATCTTCTCATTTATATACATTCAGCATTATTTTCTAAACTCTCCTATATCGTCTTTTAAAGGTCTGAACAAGCTGAATTGCTCCCCGCTCTCTGAACAAACCTGGTACATGTCAACTTTTCCAGATCTTCCCACTTTCATCTTCACGCTACAAATATCCTCAATATATCTCTTATGACTGCAACTCCCTTTCCAAAGAAACCCATCTCACATGACTGGTCTCCATGGATCTTCTAATTACACAATGAGAAATAATCTTTTGATTTTCTAGATTACTTTGTGGGGAGGTAATTTCGTGGATAAGTTTTGTCACATCAAAAATTTTGATCTGTTGTTACTCAAATGTCTGCTTTCCCCTTTTTTCTTTGGTTTCCAATATATATCTATGTAACCCTTTCTGTTGTCACTTGGCTCCAGCTTGTGTGCAAGTCTCTAGGCTTTTCAGCACTTCCCAAAAAGTCCATTTGACAAAGTCACTGATAAGAAGCAAAGTTTTTTTTTTTTTTTTTTTTTTTTTTACAGAAAATTTTACAACTTAGAGGACAAGTGTTTTACATTATATATCCTCAACAAACTATATAAAAATTGTTTAAAATCCCTATGACTATATTCCGTCTTCCCCAAATCCCCGTCTCCACTGGTCAGCCCCTGGCATTCTTATCTTCTCACACCCAGCCAGCCGAAATGGTCACTGCCGTGGCCAAATGTCCTACGAGGCAGAGGGCTTTCTCTTCTTTGTAAGGTCTGGGCCCCAGGTGATAATAGGACTTCAGAGTCTTAGCCTCTGTCCAGATGTAAACTCATCAAACTATCATCAAAAACATCATTGGGAGGAAGGGGTGGTGGGAGTCTCTTCATAAAATGAAGTTCTATACCAGCTGCTAGGAAAATAGAAACTTCTCCATATCTGTATTTACTTAATTATGACCACATGTAGTCTCTCTATTATAGACAAATTCTGTAAGGGCAAAATCACTGTCATATTAACCTTTAAATACCCCACCACACTAGGTGTGTGACCCACAATACCTCGTGTCTTGTAGATGAATGTTTATAGATGAACAAATAACTTATTCGATGAACTCTATTCATTAAAATGAGGAGACTAATTTTCACTACTACATAAACCTTGTTTCCCACTTTCTTCCCTAGGTTTACAATACTTCTATTCTCTTAGCAGCGAGTTATTTTTTTTTTTTTAAAAAGGAACAAATCCACCTCTAGTTTCAAGTTGCTCCTTTCATTTCTATGTTTTATTTTTGTTTCTCATTTACTCCAAACCAAGCTCTCTCAAATTCCCAGAGTATCAAAAAAAGACAAAGAGAAAAAATAAAATTGGTAGTACCACCTAAATCTCATGCAATAGGATATTGAATAAGATTTTTTGTTTGTCCTAGAATGTGCAGATGGGACAAAAAGATGAAAATAAAATTAATTAAGCACCCTGTTTTAAAGAGAAGAAAGGCCTGGAAGTTCAAACAAAAGTTGTCAAAAGTGCAACCAGAGGCACCTGGGTGGCTCAGTTGCTTAAGCCCCTGACTCTTGATTTTGGCTTAGGTCATGATCTCAAGGTTGTGAGATGGAGTCTCTGTGCTGGACGTGGAGCCTGCTTGAGATTCTCTCTCTACCTCTCCCTCTGCCCTACCCCTTCTAAAAATAATGTGAAACCAGTTTCTTTAATTACAAGATATAGTTTTTAAAATCCAAATTTAAATTTAATTTTACTGGTGCACCTGGATGGCTCAGTCATAAAGTGTCTGTCTTCGGCTCAGGTCATGATCCCAGGGTCCTAGGATCGAGCCCCACATTGGGCTCCCTGTTCCACAGGAAGCCTGCTTCTCCCTCTCCCACTCCCCCTGCTTGTGTTCCCTCTCTCACTGTGTCTCTCTGTCAAATAAATAAAATCTCTTTAAAAAAATAAATAAATTTAATTTTATCTTAACATGAAGCAAACTTACTATTCTGAGATAAGGTAAGAAAATTATTATATATAATGAAAAATGTCATAAATAATTATTGTAGTAAGTTTTCTTTTTTCTTTTTTTTTAAGATTTATTTATTTTAGAGAGAGAGAGAAAGAGCACACATAAATAGAGGAGGGGGCAGAGGGGGAGAGAGAGAGAGAGAATCTCCAGCAGACTCCCCACTGAGAGCAAGGCCCAATACAGGGCTTGATATCACAACCCAGAGATCAGGACCTGAGCCAAAATCAAGGGTTGGATGCTCAACTGACAGAGCGACCCAGGTGCCTCTATTATTACTTTTTTAAAATGGAACAAAAGGAATACATAAATAATATATAAGGGCAGAGAAAATTAAGATACATTATAAGGTTATACTATAACTGTGTATCCTATAGAATCTAAAATTAACTTCTTTTCAATTATTCATTGGATATTTTCAAAATATTATAGTACACACACATATATATACATATATATATACACACATAAATATATTTATACTAAGCCATAAGAAAATCTCAATAAATCCCCAACTTCAGAAATTGTGTAAGCCCTATCCAAATCTGTATCTGAGAATACAACAAAAAAGGAAAATTAATAACAAATTGTAACCCTCTTAGAATTTTAAAAAACTTATCTAAATTATTAGTCAGTTAAATAATAATTTTTAAAAGCCATAGTAAACACTCAGGAAATGATCAAATTGAGACCACTACATTTCAACCCTTGCATAACATAACCAGAGCTTAGTGAAGAGAAATGTATATCCTTAAGGGTAATCATTATGAAATAAAAATAAATGAAGCAAGCACTTAACTTAAACATTATAATTATCTTCAGATCCAGGGTACCTACAATCCAGCTAACAGAGTAACTGCAGGGGCATGGAGAGCCACTAGGACCTGAATGGTTGGTGCCTCTTAGGAAATAGTGTAAATATCACCCATGGTGGTAGGATTTAGTAAATTAAGTTCAATATACCATTTCTTCACTCTTACCTCCTTAGCTTTCAAAAATGAAATTTTCACCAAATAAAAGCAAAGTAAGAAAAGGCAGGGATTTACCAGTTGTTCTGCTATTAGTTAAAGTCTCTGCCTTTGGTTCAGGTCATGATCTCAGGGTCCTGGAATCAAGCCCGGCATCCAGCTATCTGCTCAGCAGGGAGCCTGCTTCCCTTCCTCTCTCTGCCTACCTCTCTGCCTACTTGTGATCTCTGTCTGTCAAATAAATAAATAAAATCTTTTTAAAAAATTACAATTATTATATAAGCATTAACAATATCAATAGAAACTTCTGTTTTTTGTTTTACTTTGTTTTGTTTTTTAGGGGAGGAGAGACAAAGGGCATGGGAGAGAGAGAATCTTGCATGGGGCTCAATCTCACAATCCCGAGATGATGACCCAAGCTGAAATCAAGAGTTGGACAAAGAAGTTTCTGTTCTAAGCAACCACCCTTCTACTACAGTCTATTAAATGCTTCAGTTTAACTCTGACTTTCTGAGGTAGATACTGTTGTTTGAGTTTTACAAGTGGGAAACTGAGGCTCAGAGAGTTTAAGTAAGTTGTGTAAAATCACACAGTTAACAAGTGCCAAATTCAGATTCACAGTAGAATGTGTGAGATCCTAATCTAGAGGAATTAAATATTGAAAATATCAAATTAGTGAATTTTAAATCAAAATGATATTAGCAATAGGCTAATTAAGACATGTATCAAAAATAAAAGAGATAGACTTCTGATAAATAAAATAATGAAAAAGACTATATGAAAAGAACCAGAATGAGAAAGATGCATAACAACAAAAAATGAGATTCAAAAGATTTTTAAGCAATATTCTGTATATTCCAGTACTAATAAAAGCAAAACTTCATATAACTTTAAAGTATACGTACACTTTAAAAGTACATTCATAAAATAAGAACCTGAAGAAAGAAATAAAATGGAGGAAATTGAAAGTACATCAGAGATTATGTTCTCAGTTTCAGACCAAAATAATTTACTGATGAGTTACTTTGATGATAATGCCAAGGTTATATAATACTATCTAACACAGGAAAAAAAAAGTTTCAAATGTATTTTTTGATGTAACTCTAATCTTCACACCAAAACCGGACCAAGGGAGCTATCTATAAACCACTAAAACTCTGATTTACTTAGATATATACAGAAATACCAAGCAAATGAAAGAGTAATCCTAGATAAATGGCAGGAGAGAGGGAAAGTAAAAAGAATTTTTGAAGATATAGCAAACAATATGAGTAACAGAATAATTTAAGGAAGAATATTATGTCTGTCTAAGAAAGTTATTTTAAGATAAAATCAGTACAATCTATCCTAAATAAAAGTTTAAGTATAAACTTTCAATAATTAATAGCAACTTCAAAATATATAATGCAAATATTGCAAGTCTTTGGAAGTTTTTAGACACATAATTGTATTGAAAGAATTTAATTTACTACTCAATCTCTGTCAGATTAAGTAAATTAAAAGGGAATAAAATATAAAATATCTGAACAATGTAAGATTAATATATTGGATTCAATCTACAACAGAGAACATATTTTGTTTTCTAAGTATTCATGAAATGTTTATTTAAAAACGGTTCTATATTAGGTCACAAATAAAACTGCAATAGAATCCACAAAAGCAAAATTTTGAGAGGCCATAGTCTCTGATCATAATCCCATAAAACTAGGAATCAAAATATGTAAAATTGAAATGTAAAAAGAAGAAATAAACTCAACTATATAGTTAAACTATAGTTTAGTTTCTATCTAAATATATCATATATTTATTTTATATCTAAGTGAAGTGGAAAATATTTACTATATAAAAAGTTCTCACAGATAAATAAGAAAAATTCACAACCAGTGGAAAACTAAGCAGCAGTAAATAGAGGAGTCAAAAAAGAAAGGAAATGGACAATGAATCTGAAAAGTTGTCCACTCCGTTAGTCAAACAAGTGCTAATTAAAATAATAAAATATCTTTTTTTATCTTTTGGATTAAAAACCAATTAAAAAATGAAAGTAATTAGCATAATGGAATATAGATGCTAATAATCATATGCAGAAGATGTTCAAGCATAAATCAATACATTCTTTTAAAAGGTCATATGTGCAATATATATTGAAGTTTTAAAAATAGATATAATCTAATCTATTCACTTCACCCCTCAGAATTTATCCTAAGGAAATAATAAGTCTGAAACAATGCAAATATATTAAACATCTGAATGATCATAATAGTGAAAACTTGAAAAAAAATCTCATCTTTCAAAAGGGAGATAGCTAAATATTTATTGGAACATTCTACAAAAGAATACCTTTTAGGTAATAAAAGTAATAATGTTGGGATAAATTCTGAAAGTGTGTTACTTACATAAGTACTGTATGATCTCATTTTAAAAAATCAAATTGTGGGGTGCCTGGGTTGCTCAGTCAGTTAAGACTCTGACTTCAGTTCAGGTCATGATCCCAGAGTCCTGGGATCCAGCACCACCTGAGGCTCCCGGCCCAACAGGGAGTCTGACCTTCCCTCTCCCTCTGCCCCTTCCCTTCCCTTGTGTGCTCTCTCTCAAATAAATAAATTTTTTAAAAATAATAAAAATAGAAGTCAAGCTGAATATGTATCAGACTTCTGGGGGCTGGGGAAGAATGTAGAAATCTGTTCTTCAAAGGCTCCCATTAGTTTCATTGGCTCTATTTAATTTAGATCTTTCTCTCTTCTGTTTTTAATTTGAGTATTTTTGTATTTTTGAATATAAACTTAGAATTCATTCTGTAAAAGGACTTATGTGTGGTCACTGAATGATGTGTGCTCCAAGCATTAGACAAATTTTTGTTCTGAAAGCCCCAAACCACAAAAACATTAAATTTTTGAGATATTTCACGCCAAATTAAAATGAGCCACATGTTATTCACACCATTCTAGGGTCATCTTATTATCCCTTGGCCGAAAAAGGACTCAAAATTCTGGCCGAGAATGGCCACCTCATACTAGTTTTTGCAAAAGAGTATCATTCCTCTTTTCTGAAAAAAAGTCACTGACTTAAAAAGGCAAAGTTCAAATTCTATTTTCATCCATAGATTTGAACACTCTTTTTTCTTCAGGTAAATTATACTATCTCATTTACTTTCTGGGCTGTGACCATTTCAGATTTTACCAGACAGCAAGACTGAGTTAAAGACTTGTTTAAGTGTGATCAGTCTTCCTGTTTTACTTCCATTTAGACCCAGATTTCAAAGGTCAATGAATTAGGCCAGTATTGTTTAGTTTACAGACCAACTACAAACATACCATAGTGTGCTGAAGCTGATAAGAAACATGATCAATAACCAGATAGTGTCTTACAACTGGTACTTTAGAAAGGAAAGATGATCAAAAACGACATAACATTTTTAGCATCTGTTTACAACATATTGATCAATTATATGATAGTCAATGTATTCTAAACTGCATAACTGCTCAAGATGAAGTTGCCTTATATAAACCAGATAGAAACCCATGAAGCTGCTGTATTTCTCAGTGTGCGTATTGATTTTTTGTAGTTCTATTTAATATATATACTATATATAGTATATAATAATTTATATATAACTATATAGATATATAAGCATAAAGATATTTGTACATATACACTATATATACACACACGCTATATCTTTCTCGATATATATAGATTTGTATCTATATATAGATATATATATATTTATGTATATCTTTAATGATGCATCCTGGCACTTTTCTTACTATTCTGAACATCGTGTGTTCTTCACTGAGTAAATAAGTCAAATACAAACAAAAAGTAGGTCAACTTAAGCCCTGAAAAATCTCAGGTCAAAGTGGTATATGAGGGTTTTTAAATCAATTTACTCAGTATCCCAAAGGATCAGAGCTATTTTCTAAAGCTCTAAAGCTCTGGAAAAAATTCTGGTATAGAGATTCTAAATATTCCATCTAATATGAACCTTAAACTCAACATTTTCATTAACAGAATACCAACCTATGATTCCTGACTAAATAATTCTTACACTGGAAGTTTAAACAAGATTTGAGTCCATTTGTCCTCAGGAATAACAGCTAAACTGCACCAAGCTCATTTTCTACACCAGGCTCCTCCTTAGGCACTATATATATTTTATTTCAAACAATCTGAGCAGAAACATTACGGAACAGGTACTCTCCATTTATAGGAGAGAATCAAGCATAGAGAATAAATACCTTCCTGCTTACCCAGCTAGTGGGTGGTGGAGCTGACTCTCAGTGCAATAATTAAGTTGTCTTTTAAATACATTTGTCATAGTGATCAATATAATCTTATGGAAGACTGAAGATTTTTACTCCAGTGACCAATTTTTTTTTTTCAATTTTATCTATTCTAACTTTACTTCCAAATCTCAGTGGAGTAACTGCCTACTTTCAGAAACACGCTTTATCTTATAGGATGTGTTTAACAATTAATGCCTGTTCTCACCTTAACTACGAAAGTCAGCTGCTTTGTGATAAATTACTCTCTGACACCCTAGTAAACTTTACCACCAGTAAAACAAATAGGAATTTGAAGGTGTAGAAGAAAAGTAAGAATATGTGCCATGGAAAAAGAGAGGTGAAAAGGATGCTAACAAAAGCAAACCAAAGAAGTTTCAAAAAAAAAATTAAAATTCCATTTTCAAATAAATACAAGGATTTATTACCTGTTGAACAGAAAAAAAAACCAAAAGGTTTGTTTTTAAAAATGAGTGCATATTCAAAAAATAAAATGTTTGTTTTCTTTTCTACTGCACAGTTTTAACTTATAGTTGTTTATACAAAAATATATCCATCATCACAAGGATTAAATAGGAATAAAAATTTTAATTTCAGAACGGGTTAGGTCAGAAATCAACAAGGGAGTGGTCTGTGTTTGTGTGATTAGATGCATACAAGTGCACTGGATTCATTGAGCTATATCTGGGTGTTTGTTTTGCATAATGAACCTTCCTCATCTGTCATCTTCTGCTCTGTGGGAGGGAATAAGTGGGAAGGGGGTCAAGCCTTGTCCTTCTTGCTCTTAAAGAAAAGCCTGCAATTAAATGAAGGAAGACTAAAGATTCTCTTTAGAATCACAGTGATTCCCACCTCTTTGTGGTAGAGCTCTGTTTCTCTCCCCAGGAACTGGTCTATGCTTTCCTCCTCCCTGTTAACTGGGATATCTTACCTTCCTAACACTGAAAGAGCTGAGTGACGTTCTATTACATTTCTCAGAAGGCTAAACTTAGTGAAACTTAAGTGTGCCTTGGAATGCCATGTTCATGGAAGTTTGGTTTTGGTTTTGGGGTTTGGGGTTTTTTTGTTTTGTTTTGTTTTGTTTTTGTTTTTTTGTTGTTGTTGGTTTTTTGTTTTTTGGGTTTTTTTTGGGTTGGGTTTTTTTGGGAGTTTTTTTTTTTTTGGTTTGGATTGGTATGGTTTTTTCTGCTGTGGATTGTTGTTGACACTGCAGGAGCAGATAGACTGATGTGCCTTGAATTCAAACAAGGAGAAGGTGATGTGTTGTTCTTTTTGAATAAAGAGTGAGTATTTTTAAAAGGCTTTTTACTTCAATATGCTCCATTTTTATTCTTGATCAATTCTGTGTGACTCATTTAAATGCCATGCAACATTAATTTATATTTACTCATTTGAAAACTTTGTCTGGTTATTTGCTCATATTGGAATCATTTGAGACCGATCTGTAAACAATATTCAAATTCAATGTCATGCAATAAGAATTAACGTGTGTGCATATACATGTATTGGGGGAGTCAGGGGATAAAGAGAAAGTAAATTATGGCAAGCATTTCGGAAATTAGCAAAGTGTGAGTCTTTATAGATTACTGAATTAGGTGGGTTGGGTTTTTTTTTCCCCCTTTTCTTTCTTACTCCTCTATCAGTTTTGATCTTATCCCGACAATTAGGAAGTATTTATAAGCAATGATGCGGTCTAGGGAAGTGATGTATATATTTTCACAGACTATTCTGGAAGATTAAGACCTTTCAATGTATCTGATACATCTGCTTCTCCAGGGCCCACATTTTGGAGGAACCGCCATGCGATTTTACGTAGGGATGTTCATAGCCTGAGTTCTTAAAGCTGCGTATGAAACAGATTTTAAAGGATCGAGGACTGATTAAAACAGTTAGCCTGTTCGCATCCTCCTATTTACTGTGGATTACAGGAAGGGAAGTTGGGGTTAAATCAGCAGGTCTTCCTGCTTCCCCAGAGGTTAACCTGGCAGCCGGTTTGGCACCCACAGGAGGGCTGACAGGTAGCAGGATTTGTCTAAGCAGGCTGCCTGAGAGCCAACAAGGAAAACTGAATGCTCTGGATTAGTTCTGGATTATGTTGTCAGAGTGAAGGCTGATGGACAAACTGCAGAGGAATAAAATGCAATCTGTTTGGGGAAAGAGGCAGCGTGCATAGCTTTCATTTTTCAAGAAATGACAAGAAAAATCATTAATAATTTGTAAATCCATGTCCATTAACTTTTCTCTTTGTTATCCCAAGACAGCCTTTTTAACATGAGTTTGCCACTGTCCTATATCTCTTCTGTCTAGTGACAGATGGCAAGACAGATATGAAATTGGATTCATAAAATAATACCCCACCTCCAAGAAAGACAGAGCCTTCATTCTCCTCACACTGCTTTGTCTCCTCCCTATAGCCTTCCCCCTACCTGGCCCCCGGGATGAAAGGAAACTGACATTGATAGCCAAATGACATGGGTTTGCTTTCTTCCCTCGGGAATAAGTTTTTAAGACAATGGTATCACTTAATGAAATTTAAAGCCAAAAGGAAGTAAATAATCATGATTATATTAATACATTTATTAAGATGATAAATGTAGAATAGGATTTTCTTTTTCACAAAAGGACTTGAACATCAGTTCCAGAACCATCTGAGGGAGTTAATAGATGTAAATACTTACATAAATCTAATACAAACAAATTTAGGTCCCAATAAAAGGGGTTTACGTTTTTCTAATCTAGGAGTTACCAAAATGCTTAGGGAATACTTGGTGAAATACAATTTTCACTTGCGAACAAATCTAACATTCTAAAGTAACTTAGGTTTTGGTTCTTTTCTTATGAGTTTCCTTATCTACTTCCACATTCCTTACAGTGAAAATTACCTTATTAGAAAAAAAAACCTCTCTGCTTAGACTCCATTGAAACTAAGAAATATTTGTAACTGTTTTCAAAATATCAAAGATTAGGAAGTTCAGGTATTTGGGCTTATAGGTGAATTATCATAATGAGTTCATTATTAGAGAAATAAGAGTTTTGTGGTCTACAAGAGCTACCAGTCCTAGACCTAACGGTAAGACGGCAGGACTCTCACTGACCCTCTCCTCTATGATTTCAAGAACAAATCCTCTCTTTCCCTTAGTAAAAGAGCTTGTTTATTTCTCTACAGGAAACAGTATAAATGAAATTTCAGTTCCTCAGGATAAACTCAGGCTGTGTACTTTTGCATATATTATTACAAAAAGAAAGAATCCACAGTCCCAAATTAACATTGTGAGCTTGAGGAGAATTCTGTCGAGTTTCCATTGCTCTGACATCTCACTGTATCTGGCCAATAATAGGTAGTCAAAATATATATATATATATATATATATATATTTTTTTTAAATTCTTTACTTAAATTCAATTTAGTTAACATATATTGTATTATTACTTACTAGGGTAGAATTTAGTGATTCATCAGTTGCGTATAACACCCAGTGCTCATTATGTCAAGTGCCCTCTTTAATGCCCGTCACCCAGTTACCCCTTCCCCCCACCTACCTCCCCTCCAGTAACCCTCAAACCTCTCAGCAACCTCTAGTTTGTTTCCTAGAGTTCAGTGTCTCTTATTGTTTACCCCCTGTTTTCATCTTATTTTTCCTTCCCTTCCCCTAGGTTCATATGTTGTTTCTTAAATTCCAGGTCGTCAATAAGTATTTGAAGACTAATCAATAGAAATATACTTAATGCAAAAATTTATTGAATTCACTTTGATTTAGAAAAAGAGAAAAGTACCTGCTAGAAATTTTATTTTGTATAATATTGCTCTAGTCGATGTTAGTGCATGAAGCATAAAAGAATAATAATGACTAGAAAACATAGACTCAAACTGGCTATTTCACATTATAACAACTGAAAAAAACCTCTTGGTTGGCCTGAAATTATATGATATTTTTAGAATTAGAATCAATTAATTCAGTCCTTATGTATAAACACACTTTCAAGCTTGTGTTTCTTATCAGTTCAACCATCGACCATCATTATGCAATGTATTATTCAAAAAAAAATCCCTAATAAAGTTATTCTCACTTTTAAAAGTGAACATCAAACTACTTGCACATGGAAATATACAGCCTCTTATTACTAACCAATAACTGTCAAAAACAATTTTTATTTCTTGATTTTTAATAAAAAATTATCTTTATTCAGTGTTCTGTAGTAATACAGACAGCTGCATAAATAAATAATTAGGATTTTGTTTTGCTCCATAACTGTCCTCAAGCTAAGTTTGGTTTTACTGTAAAGTAGTGCTTCCTGATTATTTTCATGTTGTAGCATACAAAGGAAATGGTCATATTTCCTTGGGCACTGGTTTAACAGAGAAAGCTGCCTTTGGCTGCAAGTCTATCCTGCTTCCAGACATCAATCTTTCTTCACACCTTTAAGATGGGGCAAGAGGCCTCTGTGCCACAGCACCCGGCTAGAAAGCTCCACAGTGCTAGATTTTTTTCTAAATCCCAAGACAAGCATGTCATGAATTTAGTTGTGAAAGTAGAGAGATTTTGGCTTCTCCTGTTTCCGAAGAAATATAAACAATAAACAATAAGAGAAGCTAAAATATATTTCTTCATTTTAAATAGCAAAATAATAAGAAAAATAAATCCATGAATAATATAACTGCTTGGAAAACATTTTGAAATATAAAAGAAGCTGATGAAAAACATCATCCTCAAAGGATGTTTATAGAATAAGAGAACTTTATTTAACTGCCATTCATATTATGTACATAGACCAGTCAGTGTAAAAACAAACAAATGGGCTATGATTTGGAGTTATATAAAAACTCCAAATATTTACAATTTTAAATCTGTTAAAAGATTGGCAGGGGAAGGAAAAATTGTACAGGTATTATGTGGGTGGTAATTATTAAGTCATTCCTGTGAAACCACCTACAGCATAGAATGTGGCCCAGCTCTCTAAGCTTTCCTATCATGTTAAAGTGGAGGAAACCACCAAATATTTCAGGCCAATGAATAGTTGTCTTATCCGTGACTATGATACCTTATATGATACAGGCTTGGATGAATTATAAGCATTCAATGAAAAAGATGAAGGGGTGGGAAGCAGAACCGAAACCCTACACATTTAGAGAGTCTCTGAACTCCCCAAGCCAGATCACTGTCTCCTAATGGAGTAAAGATACTACATTACTTCATTACTCTTCTTTATAAAAAAGGCAGTCACTTCCCTATAAACCTATAGAATCCATGTTATGGTATTTTTCTTAGACTGGGTAAATTTATACTTTTTGTTGTGGATGACCTTACTTTTTTATATCTTTGCAAACCTTGTTGTTTTGTATCCTTGCAAACCTAAATAAGAATATCTAATGGAGGCAATACTTAAGTTGTTGTGAATTTTCTAGCATAAAATAAATTTTCACTAAAAGTTAAAATAATTTAATAATTTTGTAATATATGTCTTTTTTTTTCTTTTTTTTTATAATTTTTTTATTTTTTATAAACATATATTTTTATCCCCAGGGGTACAGGTCTGTGAATCACCAGGTTTACACACTTCACAGCACTCACCAAAGCACATACCCTCCCCAATGTCCATAATCCCACCCCCTTCTCCCAACCCCCCTCCCCCCAGCAACCCTCAGTTTTGTGAGATTAAGAGTCACTTATGGTTTGTCTCCCTCCCAATCCCATCTTGTTTCATTGATTCTTCTCCTACCCACTTAAGACCCCTTGTTGCATCACCACTTCCTCATATCAGGGAGATCATATGATAGTTGTCTTTCTCTGCTAGACTTATTTCGCTAAGCATGATACGCTCTAGTTCCATCCATGTTGTCGCAAATGGCAAGATTTCATTTCTTTTGATGGCTGCATAGTATTCCATTGTGTATATATACCACATCTTCTTGATCCATTCATCTGTTGATGGACATCTAGGTTCTTTCCATAGTTTGGCTATTGTGGACATTGCTGCTATAAACATTCGGGTGCACGTGCCCCTTTGGATCACTACGCTTGTATCTTTAGGGTAAATACCCAATAGTGCAATTGCTGGGTCATATTTTCAACATTTTGAGGAACCTCCATGCTGTTTTCCAGAGTGGCTGCACCAGCTTGCAATTGCTGGGTCATATTTTCAACATTTTGAGGAACTTCCATGCTGTTTTCCAGAGTGGCTGCACCAGTTGGCATTCCCACCAACAGTGTAGAAGGGTTCCCCTTTCTCCGCATCCTCGCCAGCATCTGTTATTTCCTGACTTGTTGATTTTAGCCATTCTGACTGGTGTGAGGTGATATCTCATTGTGGTTTTGATTTGTATTTCCCTGATGCTGAGTGATATGGAGCAATTTTTCATGTGTCTGTTGGCCATCTGGATGTCTTCTTTGCAGAAATGTCTGTTCATGTCCTCTGCCCATTTCTTGATTGGATTATTTGTTCTTTGGGTGTTGAGTTTGCTAAGTTCTCTATAGATTCTGGACACTAGTCCTTTATCTGATATGTCATTTGCAAATATCTTCTCCCATTCTGTCAGTTGTCTTTTGATTTTGTTAACTGTTTCCTTTGCTGTGCAAAAGCTTTTGATCTTGATGAAATCCCAATAGTTCATGTTTTCCCTTGCTTCCCTTGCCTTTTGTGTTGTTCCCAGGAAGATGTTGCTGCGGCTGAGGTCGAAGAGGTTGCTGCCTGTGTTCTCCTCAAGGATTTTGATGGATTCCTTTCGCACATTGAGGTCGTTCATCCATTTTGAGTCTATTTTCGAGTGTGGTATAAGGAAATGGTCCCACTTCATTTTTCTGCATGTGGCTGTCCAATTTTCCCAGCACCATTTATTGAAGAGGCTGTCTTTTTTCCATTGGACATTCTTTCCTGCTTTGTCGAAGATTAGTTGAGCATAGAGTTGAGGGTCTATTTCTGGGCTCTCTATTCTATTCCATTGATCTATGTGTCGTTTTTGTGCCAGTACCATGCTGTCTTGATGATGACAGCTTTGTAATAGAGCTTGAAGTCCGGAATTGTGATGCCAGGAATTCAGTAAAGTGTCAGGATATAAAATCAATGCACAGAAATCAGTTGCATTTCTCTACACCAACAGCAAGACAGAAGAAAGAGAAATTAAGGAGTCAATCCCATTTACAATTGCACCCAAAACCATAAGATACCTAGGAATAAACCTAACCAAAGAGGCACAGTATCTATACTCAGAAAACTATAAAGTACTCATAAAAGAAATTGAGGAAGACACAAAGAAATGGAAAAATGTTCCATGCTCCTGGATTGGAAGAATAAATATTGTGAAAATGTCTATGCTACCTAAAGCAATATATGTCTTTTTATGTCCAGTGTCCACCCCAGTAATATAACTATAAATACAATCATGAGTAATATTAATTATACATATATTAATATTACAGTGTCTGCCCCAGTAATATAACTATGAGTAATGTAACTATGAACAACAATTATTGTTTTTAGAACATTTAAATATATAGATGTTACCTTAATATAAAAATAAATGTTTCAATATGTGGTTAAAAATAAAATCCCATTTCAGAGAACTGAAAAATTAAAGCAGAAGGGAAAAACTAGTCCTTTATAAAGTTTAGATGAGAAAAGGAGAAGAAAAAAGGAATAATAACTGTAGGGTTCAGGATTAAAAATACTTTATTAGAATGGGAAAGATTTGATCATTCCTACAGACTCATATGGAAGATCCTTTTAGAGAGGGTGAGTTTGAAGCTGCGGTTAGACCCTCAAAAAATGGAGTAAATTCCAGCAAAATTGGGATAGAATGAAATCAAAGGATAGGATGGATAGATGTATCCTTTGAGTTTAGGAAAAATGGTCTAGATATAAAGAGCTTATAGGTAGAAGGACAAGTTGCAATGAGAGTTTGCAAAACAGTTGTGAAAAGCACAATTTTCTCAGTAAATCAAGAGGTCATTCGCTGACAGGAGGAAAACGCTAAACGTGTCACATGAGAAAAGTGGCCAATGTTCAAGTGATCAAACTGGACAAATTGGGAGGGGGCATGTTATAATGATTGGTCAAATTGGGGCCAGTAGTTTTGTAATGGTTGATGTTCAAGTTTATGAGATTATTCTTCAGTAGGTTCAGCTGCCTGGACACGGAAGCAGAGAAAGTAGATTGTGATGACAATCCAGGATTAAGAGTTTGTAATTAGAAGATCAGTTTAAGAATGTTGATGTGAGAGTCGGCTGGGAAGCCAGTCAGAGACCAGACTGGAGGAAGGAAAGGGAGAAGAGGAGGGACCTAGGCATATACTGAAGACAGATGGATCAAGAAAATGGGCACCATTAGTGCAAATAGTGGGAATGTCTTTGCTCAGCTACATCTCCTTCTCCCAAATCCCCTGCTTGTGTTCCCTCTCTCGCTGTCTCTTTCTCTGTCAAATAAATAAATAAAATCTTTTAAAAAAGAAAAAAAAATGTAGATAGCATATAAGGTGGCCCATGGGATCCCAAAGGTAAGGAAGGCTAAGGACAAAATACTGGGGAAGCATTGAAGGACTAGGAAAGCATGCTTTTGTTCTATTGCTGGGTATTAGAGGAAAAAAAATTTAACTTTCAAAACAGTTAAAAAATGAAATCTGATAAATGTATCCAGAAATACCTTCCAAAATGCAATACAGATCCTAAAACAATTAGATAGAAGAATCTGAGTGACCTCAAGATTAGTTTCTGTCCAATTCTATAAAGAAAACTATTTAGTCCCTACATAAACTTTTAAGGGAATATGACTGCATGAAAAAGTGGCCATCAAGATATCTTTTTGTAAAAAAAAAAAAAAAAAAAAAAAAGATATCTTTTTGTAAAACGGCTTATTCTCTGAACACAAGTATTTTCAGAGCTTCCATGGAAACTTCCTCCAAAATATAAAACATAAAATGTCAAGATCCAACATCTAAATCCACCCTCCCACCCACCTTTGAAAAGGCCTCATGATTCTATCAAGGCAGAATAAGATGCTCTGAAAAACTCCAGAAAGCAGGGGCACCAGAGGTATGTGTCACTGGAGGTGACAGCTCTGTTCATTAACAACACTAAATGAGCCCGATCTACAGACTTTGCATAAGACACTTCTTTTAGCTTCTCAAATTCTGTAGGCTGACACACTCAAAAGTATTACTTTGTATAATTATAACAATTCCAGAGGAGGAAAAATCTGATTAAGATATCTTAACAATAATAACACAACCATGAAATTCTGACCACCTCTAACATGCAAAGTGAAACCTTCAAATCATGCATTCAGTTCAATTTGAGAAATATTTACTGAGAAAACACTCTGCTATAGACACTGAAAAAAATGTTGGGAGGTATACAAAGTTTAAAAAAAAGGAATATATATTCTAACTACAATAAACTCAGGCGCTAATGGACAACAAAAGGCAATAGCAATAAATGTCTCAGGGAATCTCCTTAGAAAAACATGCATAGACACCATGAGGAAATATTATTTTCCCTCTTGTCAATATTGCTGAGAGAGACTTGGCAGGGCAACACAGAAACAGGTGTATGAAGTTGAATTAATGCAGTGTTCACAAACGAACTGATATGTGAATTTTACCATCCTTGCAAAGGCCCATCATCAAAAGTCATGTTTCCAAAGACCCAAGGAAAGAACTGTGTGCACGTGTGTGGCAGAGAGAGAGAGAGAGAGAGAGAGAGAGACCCCTTTGAAATGCAGTCCTCGTTGAACTTCAGGATGAGCACCATCAGCATGGGAAACTATTACAGTAATATGTGGAATGGAGACAAGCTGAACAGTCATGATTTTTTCCCATCTCTCTCTGTCTATCACCAACCCATCTTAACAACTCAAGTATGCATACACACACACACGCACTCCATCACTCCATCACCTTATCCTGCTTTATCTATCTTCGTAGCACTTACTAGTACCTAAAATTATCCTTTGGGTTAGAGATTTTATCTGTCTCATTTCCTGTTGGACTCTCAGAACCTAAAACAGACGTGGCACATTGAATTGAGAGGTTGAATGAATGAAAACACCTAGGCCATTTCTCCACAGACACACAAAGACCTCGAACTTCAATTACTGCTTTGCCACCTTTGATTTTTTGTTGTTCGAAACTTTGTTTTCCTTTTGTTCCTACTTCTTCCTGCAAGTAGGTTTTAGAACTTACATTTCTAAAAGATAGAACAGAAAGAAAGAATTGAGAAATCATAATTCAAACCCGGAGATGTAACTTGACAGTCTATGCAGACACATGACAAATAGCTATTTGTGTGGTTTTTATTTATTTTTAATTTTATTTCACTTGCATTATAGTTTTATTAATTGCTTTTATTATAATTTTATTATACTTAAAAAAATATTTTTCTAGAGCAAATATATACATAACACTAAATTTGGCATTTTACCCATTTGTAATTATACAATTCAGTAGGACTGAGTCCGAAATTCACACTGTGCCACCATCGCCATTATCCACTTCCAGAATTTACCTCATCCCCAATTAAAACTCTGCACCCATTAAATAATATTTTCCCATCACCCCCTTATCCTAGACCTAAGTAACCACTCTTTCTGTCTCTATAAATTTGACTGCTCTAGAAATTTCATATAAATGGAATCGTACAATATTTGTCCTTTGTGTCTGGTTTATTTCATTTAGCATAATGTTTTCAAGGTTCGTTCACGTTGTAGCGTGTATCAGAGTTTCATTTCTTTTTAAGGCTGAATAATATTCCATTGTTTATATGTGCAAAATTCTGTCCATGTGCTGGTGGGCACTTGGCTTGATTCCAGCCTTTGGAATCAGCGTTATGAGCATTGCTATAAAGGTATCTGCTTGAGTTCTTGCTTTCATTTCTTGTGGGTATACACATAGAAGTGAACTAAGATTGTATACCTATAAATGGTCTTGTTTTTTATTCAAATGAACTGGTGAAAAACTGAAAGTGTTTGAGCAGAAAGAAATAATCTGGCTTTGTGTTTTACCATTATTATCCTCACTACAGTTTGCAGACTTTAGGGAATTTATAAATCAAGTGGAAAATGGTTAAATAATGGTGAAATAACTTAGAAGTGTATAAAGAATCATATCCTCGGGGCGCCTGGGTGGCTCAGTGGGTTGGGGCCTCTGCTTTCGGCTCAGGTCATGATCCCAGGGTCCTGGGATCGGGCCCCGCGTCGGGCTCTCTGCTCAGCAGGGAGCCTGCTTCCTCCTCTCTCTTAATGCCTCTCTGCCTACTTGTAATCTCTGTCTGTCAAATAAATAAATAAAATCTTTAAAAAAAAAAAAAAAAAAAAGAATCATATCCTCTAGTGGGACATCATAATGCAGCAGGGGAGTCTGTAAATGCAGAAATAATGCAGAGAATGATGAGATATTTGCAGATGATGGCAAATTGATAAGAACACCCTAGTACACACTTTGAAGGCCCTGGAAATGTGGTAATGGGCAGGTGTTTGAACTGTACTTTAACTCAGAGGGAGGAAAAAAATAAAAAAACAGTGTAACTTACAAGTTCTGCTAAAAAGATCTAAGACCTGACCTACCAGTCAGTGTAAGCCATTCAGAGCTGGCATAAAAATGTCATTACTTTTTTTTGTTTGTTTGTTTATTTGACAGATTTTATTTGTTTATTTGACAGAGAGAGACAGAGAGGTCACAAGTAGGCAGAGAGGCAGGCAGAGAGAGAGAGAGAGGGAGAAGCAGGCTCCCCGCCAAGGAGAGAGCCCGATGTGGGGCTCGATCCCAGGACCCTAGGATCATGACCTGGGCCGAAGGCAGAGGCTTAACCCACTGAGCCACCCAGGCGCCCCAAAAATGTCATTACTTTTGATGTTAAAAGTAATTACTATTATTTGAAAAGAATTCAAATTAGAGGTTAAATTCAATTAGCGATTACAAAAAGGCCCACATAATCCCACTCCTCAGAAATAACCAAGGTAAATTATGATCCTATTGGCCTAAAATAGATAGCCAAAGTCAAGAGAATAAATGAGCTCACCACAAAAGAGACGAAAATAAATCTAAAACAGAATAGGTAGGGAATTAATAATAATATTTTTTTAAAAAAGAGGATCCAGAAAAGGAAAGGAAGTAGAAAGAATCTGAGAATCTGAGAATATGAGAAGAACTGGGATAATGACATGACCAGGAAACTGAAGAGAAAGAATTTGAGAAGGAGAAGCAAGTCTAGAATCTCAAATCCACAAGCAAGTCAAGGAGATGTGGACAGAAAATTTCAATCTGCTTTAGCCCAGTTCTTTGTCTTTATGGTATGTAAGCAGTACAAATATCATGGAACACTTATCCAATAATTTCTGCTCAACTGAATAATATTGAAAATATATAGAAACGAGTTCTGTCAGAAAAACAGACATTTTCTGTTCTTTTCATTGGCACACACTAATTTCATGCATTGTACAAAAGTAGAACTTTTTGCACAAGTACAAATTACAACTTCGTGTTTGTCTACTCTTTTTTTCACTGTATGCACTGATCATTTTGTGGAAACAATTCATCACAACTGACAGAAAGATTATAATCTCTTTTACCCTTTAGTTATTTTGTTTTTTTCTTTTGACTTGCTGAGAAGCAAGAATAGCTAAGTCTTTTAATCTATGAAAACATCTTAAGTATAAGCTTCCATATATGCCACATTCAATGGGTTGAACTCTGACAAAATAGCAATGTCTTCTGTTATTTTTTCCTTTCATTTTGAGTTTCTATATATGAAATACAATGAGGACTGGTTCAACGTGCTACATACTTGCAGAGATAAAATGGCAGAGACTCCAAAAAGATTGTGAGTCACTCATGAATAAAAACACTACTGAACTAGGGAAGGAAATGAGTAATGATGCAGAAAGAATAGCGGGTAAGATGCTGTTGAAAGAGTCATCTCTTCGGCCCTCCATTCACAGTGACTCAGAACCCCTGGTAATAAATATTTTTTGAAGTATCTTTAGGTACATTTAGACACATATATTGAACCAATATAAGCCATTAAATATTTACTAATTCAGATAAACTTAATTGATGATAGGAATTTTCCACTTTTAGGAAAAAGCAGTAACAAATGAGTAGAAGTTGGCTTACTTTATTGTTTCTCATATCCCAAAGTAACATACTGCTTTCCATAGAAACCTCATCAAATGTGGTAGTATATTTATTTCTTCTTAAAATGTACTTCTAGGGAATACTGACAATGGATTTCTTAGCTTGGTCATTACATGAGTTGGGTTTCTCCTCTGGAAGTCACTTCTATGTATGGAGAAGCCACAGGGTGTTATAGAACTTGGCAAAAATAATACTGTATGTATGTTTCATATAAAGATTTTTGATTGCTGAAATCCAGAAGGAAGCTCTAATGGTAGGAAGATTAGGGACTGGTTCACATTTTATCTCATAAAGCCTAGACTTAAAAACTTCAAAGTCCCTTGTGAACATCATTACTAGAATGCCTCCACATGAGGTTGGCCTAATCTGAGATGGTCTTCTTTCACATAATCACATATGTGGCGCTTTTACCAACTTCTAAGTGAAAAGAATGGGTCTTTCTGATCCGTATTCCATCCAAATATTTGGTGTGCTTAGACAGATAGGAAAATCAGGATCTAGATAGTTAGAAACTCTATTAAGGGAAAATATGATCCAGCCAAGAATGTAGGGCTTATTAGCCAGTTTTTATTTTATTCTACTTGATAATTAGAGGTTATACCAATGTTGCTTTTCTTTTTCTCACAATTGTTTTTCTTTAAAAAATCATTTTTAATCATCTACATATTTCATCTGTTACACAGCTTCATTCCTTACCTCCAAAGATAACTGAAGCTTCATTCCTTACTGCCAAGGATAACTGAGCATTAACTACAGATTGAAATTTTATGTATCATACACAGCAAGCCCAGTGAGAAAAAGGAGTCAGGCACCATTATCTCTAGCCACACTAAGCTGTCAATAAGAATTCCTTATTAATTATCAGAAAACTGTAACCAAAATCACAAAAAAAGAGAATTAAAGAACAGGGAAATTTTTTCTACCTTCAAGTCTTTACATTTAAAATCAAAATGTCTGACACTTGTAAGCAATTATACAATGTTTATAAATGGCATTTTTTGTGCTTAAAATTAAAAATGTTTTAAAGAATTCCAGACGTGTTTTACTAGTAAATTAAAACATTCATTTGACAAGCAGAAGCTGGACACTACTAGAATGTCTCGTAAATATGATTTCCCTTTGCACAGTCCTGAATCAGGGAAATAGCTCAGCTGGCTGAGAAAACAGCATCATGAGGCCTTTTGTGCGCCAGCCATTGTAGGTCATCTAAACACTGCTCAAGTAGCAGCTCAGAAATGCCCCAGTTGAAGAGGCCTTGGGAGGTTAATTCTGTCATTACTGCGTTGACATGAGGCATGTTAGAGCCTTCAGTGCAAAATGTTACTCATAATCTTTTAATCCCAAATTAGGTCAATATTTTATCAAGCTAATCTAGCATGAAGATTAATTGCATTAGTTACACACACATATACGCATGCAGGTTATTTGTTTTAGAGATACTTTTAATCAAAAAGCAAACCTTTAGTTACAATAGGTGATTTTTTAAAAATCATCCATTCTCCAACGGTATTTATCTTTATAAAAGAGACATTCATTCCTTTAATTGATCTTTAGTCAAGACTGATGTAAGAGAAAAGATAATGGTCTTATAATTACTAAAACAATGACCACTTAGAAAAGCTGTTTATGAAGAAATAATGAGTTCTGATTGAAATGTTTTTAATAAAGTATCTCATTATTAGCCTCTTATTTCAATTTAATTCTAGTTGTTTTCTTAAAATGTATGATTAGTCCTGCACGCAAAGTCAATAAATTTGTGTGTTTGCATCTTTGTATCTTTAAGCATGTTAAAAAATAGTGTAACAAAGGATATTAAATAGAGTGGTTTTCTAAAAAATTATTATCATACATTTTTAATTATGAAAACTGGGATCAAATGTATCTTTTTTTCTGTTTTTTTCTTTTAATCTAAGAAGTAAGCATAGGGGCTACATAGGAAGGTAGAAACATATTGATTTAAGCGGCATAAATCTGCTAACAGAAGTCAGTAGGGTAGACAAATGCCTCTCTCCCTGAATTTCTTAGATAAGACCTATCTCGTAGTTTAAAATTCCCAGGCATCATTCGGGGTAGTATTACAGGTCCCCTGCATGGCAGAAGAAGAGTTCATGCCCTGTTTCATCAAATAGCCAATGACATTATCCAGGGGTCATGCTAATTATAGAAATTTTACAGCCAATGTTTGAGAATATTAGATCTCAAAAAGTTTAGCTCTAGTCTTCTAATATTGGTTTTCTGGCATTCTTTGTTAGGAAAGCATGATTGGTAAAAGGACCCAGAAACATTTTCAAATGACTAGACTTTTGAACTAATTAATATCAAATTAATTAATTAATTAATATCAAATCTTTCATGTGAAGAATAAGTCAACAATAGGTCAGACACATTCTAAGAAGAGACTGATTGAACTTGAAGTAAAATTCACAATCTTAAATGTCAACCCTACAGTTATGAAGTTTAGACAAGGTATGTTGAAGAAACATGCCAAATAACTCTTTTTTTTCCACTTACTACAATATAATATTCTTCTCATAATAAATATTAAGAAAAATTGACATTCAACTTTTTCAAAATCAGCCAACTGTGTGATAAAACAAAAATGAATACTTTCAGGGAAGAAGACTATATAAAAATCCCAAATGAAACCATTAATAAAAAATTAAGGTCCAAGATTCAATCTTTGTTTTTTTGTTTAAAGAAAAACTAAGCCTCTTCTTCTTTCCCTCCAATTTCACTCATCAGAAGCACCCAATATTAAAAATTTAGTGCACAGCCTTCTCAATTCTTTTTATATTAACTTAAAAATAATTCATAAGTATATACACACACATTTATAGTCTTTTAATTTAAAAAATGTACAAATGTAGGGGTTCCTGTGTGGCTCATTCAGCTAAGCATCGCCTTTGGCTCAGGTCATGATCTCAAGGTCTTGGGATGGAGCCTTGAGTCAGGATCCCTGCTCAGCGGGGAGTCTGCTTCTCCCTCTCCCAATGCCCCTCCCCCCAATTTGTGCTCACTCGCTCTCTTTCTCTCCAAAATGAACAAATAAAACCCTTAAAAATGTACAAATGTAAACACAGACAGCCATTTAAAAAATATATAAATATACAAATTGTTTTTATCACAATATTCTATATTTTTAAAATTAATTAACTTTTTATGCACTACTATCTTCATCAAGACATATAGACCTAACACATTTTGAACAACCAAATTAGAAACTGCCCAGCCCTGAGAAAATGCTACCTAATCTCTATTAAATTAACCACTATTTCCTACCAAGAATTTATATTATATGTACTGTCACAGGTCAGGTTTGTGTGATACTTAACAAAAAGTGTAAGATAGAATTTCTAGTAATATAATATATAAGAGGGGAAAAAAACAAAACAGAAACATCATCATCAACAGTGCAGTCTGGTAGTTAGAACACAGACTCAGGAGTTGGGCAGATCTTGTTAGGAACTAGGACTCCACCATCTACCGACAGGGTAACCTCTGGAAAAATTCTTATCTGTAAAGCAGGAATAAAAATAGGGCTCGTTGAACGAATAAAAAAAATAAGGAGAAGAAAACAATGTAGCACTTAATACTTGGTAAGTGTTTGATAAATTTTGGCTAATATTATGGTTACCATTACTTAGATGGTCCACAAGAAAGAGAAAGGTTGAGAGTTCCAGAGGTGTGAACTGCAATGTATAAGCTGAGAACACCGGGGTAAGTTTCACATAAATGAGGAACTAGGTCAATCCAACTGGGCACATGTGAGTAATAGTTCAGAGGATTAACATCATATTGCCCACAAGTTTTGCAATCACTGTAAGGAGACAGGGCTGAGAAGTGCAGGTCACTCAGGAGAGGAAGGGCTACAGGGGATGGAGGCAGAAACATATGGGTTAAGTTTTCTATGGACTCATCCATAAGACTAGCAGCTATGTGGGATTTTAGAGTTGGGGGGAACTTTATGACTCCACTAGTTTTATTTTGCCTAGAAGGAAGTGGGGATCAGGAGGCATCCAGCCAGCAGTGGTCAAGTCAGGACCAGAGAGCAGGCCTCCTGTCTCCCAGCTTATCTCTCTCTGCTCCGTTCTGCCTGCCATATCAAGAAACTAATGTGATGACAGCAATGTTTTAGGAAGATTGATTCAGCAGTTGAGTGTAGGCTGAATTAGAGGAGGAAAGCCTGGGGAGAGGGGGTGAGGAAAAAGGCTGTAGTGGTAAACCAATCAGGAGGTGATCAGGCCTCAGTGAGGGACATGGGAATAAGATGGAAAAGGAAAGAACAAACAAAATGATACCAAAATCATGAGATGGAAAAGTTGGCCACTCTTCAGTACGGTTCAACCTTCTGTAACTAAACATCACCACCTATAACTTCTTGTCTTAACACAAAGGAATCAGGAAGTTAAGCAAAGCTTTCTAGGACACTGCTGCTTTTCTATATGTATCCACACCCCCAGAACTCTTCACCACCCCTCACACCACATATGTAGACTGGTTCATCCCCACTCCATCCAACATCTCCATCCCCACCTAGAGTCTATATCAATGTGACACTGAAAAGTATGTGATAATTAGAATACTTTCATTTCTACAGAATTTTATTTCAATTTCTCCCCTTTTGAACATGCATGTCAGTTACATGTTGCATTCATAACTAGGAAGATGTCCTAAAGCAAATTATTATTTTTTCCCCACAGAAAGAGAAGTGAAATTTTAATAGCTGACTCAAAAATCACGAAATGAGGTTGCAAAACACAACTCTTGACACCAGATTAATAAATGTATTAAAAGGAATTTACAGGAAGTTGACATGGTTCATAATCAAGGCAGTTTAAGAATTAAGGTTTATGGTAGGCAAAATATTAAGAAAAACCCTCCCTCAAGATCCTGCTCTCCCTGGTATACAGAAACCTTCTCTCAATTACTGAAACATTAATCTAGGCACTACTGTCAGGAGATTTGCAGATGTAATTAAGGTCCCACATCAACTGATCTTAAGACAAGGCAATTATGTGGGTGGGCCTATCCTAATCACATGAACCTTTTAAAAGCAGGTTTTCTCCCCCTGGTTGCAAAAGAGGGTATGGGAGATTCACAACACAAGAAAGATCCAATGTGCTACTGCCGTCTGGAAGATGAAGAGAGCATCTGGTGGAAAATGAGGGCAACCTCTTGGAGCTGAAAGGGGGCCTCAGTTGACAGACAAGGAAATGGGGACCTCGGTCCTACAAATGTGAGAAACTGAATTCTTCCAGCAGCCCGTGAGCTTGAAAGATGACTCTGAGGCCCAGATGAGAACCACAGCCCCAGTCAACATTTGGTTTTGGTCTGGTGAGACCCTGAGCAAAGAATCCAACCACCCTACACCCAGATGTCCAACCTACATAACTGAGCTAATACTGTTATATTATATATATATATTATATATATGTGTATGGCTTTAAGTTTCCTAAATTATTAATAATGTATTACACAGCAGTAGAATTCTAGTACAGGTTCTAATCATTTACTTTTAAGCTTTTCCAGCACATTCAATAGGTAACCCAGGCCCAAGAACACCTACCTATTCCCTATTTGGAACAACATATAATTTAAAAAACTATACCTGATAAATTAATTTCATTCAGAAGTATACAGCACGATTCTTAGTGTTTTTGTAGAACTGAATTCATCAAGAGACTAGGGAAAATTGATGGATTCAAATTTTTGAATCTCAATGATAAATGAAGCAAAGGCCTTTGTTGAAGAGAATCTATTGTTAAAGAGAATATTAGAGACAGAAGGCAGAAAAATAAAGTGAAGAATATACTGAAATAAATTTGTAGTTCTTATGTATGAGGAATATCACCTGTTCAGGAATATACATATATAGGTACATAAAGATATGTACCTCAATTATTTGGCCAACTTGAGCTTAAAGAGGCCTCTCCCCCACTAAATATGGCTACTCTGATGTTGAGAGGCTACTTACTCTACCTGACATCTGGAGAGACTTGCTACTTTGTTTGAAAACTGCATTTGCGTTCACATGCCACCAATGATTTTGCTGCTAAAATAAGCCCTGCTAAAATAAGAAACACCAAGCAACTGATGATCAGTAGTGCTCAGGTAGCAAAATACTCGCCAGTGATATTGCTGAGGGGGACAAAATCTTGTGGTGAGCTACCACAAAATATTCATTTGTATATTAGCATAAGAAAAAGGGTCCTTTATAAAGATAAGCTAGCTCAAATTAAAGATATATTCTAGGAAGCCATCATGGGAGAACTGAACAACATGCCCATTAAATTTGAGATAAAAAGAACATGTTTTCCCCATCTCCAAAGTCACTTGATGAAATCATTAGTTTAAAACAAAAATTATAACCTTGACTTTCTCTCTTAAGAGACTTCAATGACCATTTTTATTGTTCATCAACTAACATTAAAACTGCAACATTTTAATTTGATCATACTATACATTAGTTCTCACATGTAGTTCTCACATGTAGTTATTATAAAAGTAAAATTGTTTCACCTGTATTGACCCCCCCCAAAATTTAGTGAGATTCTGAGTCCTTTTTTTGGAAATGGAAAAATAGTTTTCCATTTGCTTTCCACAATTATTGTTAGTAAAATTCTATGCCAAGAACATAAACTATCACCATGTATCAGTTCTATGAAGGACCAGATATGGAAAGAAATGTACCATAATTTAGTTTTCTCAACTTAATAAGGGCATGATATGTTGAATTAAAATAGCATTGGCTTTTTTATAAATTTTATAAAACTTTAGAAACTGTGTATATATTTACAAATACCTGAATTTTGTTATTTTTGTTTTGTTTTGTTTAATTAAGATGAACTCATGATTTGTTTTCGATATCTACCACACTTGGCTGTTGCCCAAAATATCTTGGAGACTAAAGCTTGGGTTATTCTCATGACTCATATAGTCTGTAGAAATCTGACATACTTTTTGGTGATCCTCTTAGAAAAATAAAATATTATAATAAAAGAGCATTCTTACTACAACTTTTGGCTAATCACAGCAAAAAATATGTTGCTTAAATTTATTTGGGAATGAAAATTTGGAGTTTATTGTGACCTAAAATAATTTTTGTTTTGTTTTATCCCTTTCCCTTCTTTTTTTTTCCATCCACTTTGGCTTCTTTTCAATAAAACTGAAATAATTTTTAAAATGTTTCAACACTGTGTTCAATAAACAAAGACAAGAATAGATAGAATTATGACAGAACTAATGGTAGCACACCAATAACGATTTTAATGCATCAAACTTCTGAAGCATTATTGTCCACGTCGATTGTTTACTTGGCTCTGGGTTTCTGGAATAACACATCTTGTCTGAGACGTGTACAGAATCACTATTCTAAGCAGTGCACATATCAAACAAGTAAATTATTCCACTACAAAGCCACACTCTACCTGTTAATTTTAATTTCCCCACTTCCCCTTAGTTTTCTGAAGTGCTTAATTTTTTTAGCCAGTAAATAAGGTTTCTTGCAAGTGTTTATGAGCATTAAATTACAAAGTAATCAGCGAGGAGGGGCCAGAGCCCCTGGCATCCATAATCTGATTTAACTGTATAGTGTTGAGCTTAGTCTAATCAGTGTGTAAACACCCAAGTGAGGGACTCAAGGCCATAATCTTATTCCTTTTTTATTTGTACCATGGTATATTTATGTATTTAGTAAAAAATCAATTTTGACTGAATTCACAATTCTGATGCATTTTTCCTCTAACATCCTATTTTGGAACATTTCAGGACTACAGAAAAGTTGCAAAAGTAGTAAATAAGCATACCAACACATTTACCTGGATTTATCAGTTATGAACATTTTGTGACATTTGCATGCTCTCTTCCATTGTACACACATTTGTATATGTATACCCACATTCATATCGATTACATCCATATTTATAATTATATTTATATATATAAACACACACAGACTCTTTGCAACTATACATGAGAGTTTATATATGTATGTATAATATATACACACATATACACATGCATATATGCATATACTTATGTGTGTATATACACACACATTCATACATATACATATGCATGTATATATATAAATATGTTTGTGTGTGTGTATGTATATATATATATATATATTTGTGTGTGTGTGTGTGTGTGTGTGTGTGTATAGATGAATCATTTCAGAGTAAATTAGATATACATCCATAATCTTATTCCGAAGGCTAGGCCCCATCAAGTGGCATGACTAAAATAACATTTTTTACTACTGCGTTAATACTTAAATACATTGTCTTTCTCATGAGAATTTAACAAAGTTAATTCTATATATTTATAAAAGAAAGGAAATTTTAGGTTATCTTTTCCCCAATTACCACCAAGTTAAATTACTTTTTATTATTTCACTTAAACTAATGTCAGTAATTGGCCTGCTGGCTGCCACTGTAGTTTCCCTCCACCCACACCCCCAACTCAAGTCTATTTTCTACTCAGCAGCCAAGGATCCTATAAAACTGGACTCAGATCATGCTATGATCTCCTCAGAGCCCTCTGATTTTCCACCTTACTCAGAGTTAAGCCTGATCTCAAACAGCCTACAGGAACCTGCCCTGACTCTGGATGCCCCTTTAATCTCACCTTCTGATGTTCCTCAAAGACCAGGAAAAACCAGCCTCAGGGTCTCGGCTCCTGCTATTGTCTCCACCTGGAACATTCTTTCCTCAACATCCTCAAGGCTTGTTACTTTTTAGGTGACGACTTAAATATTGCTTTCTTATGGGGTCCCATCCTAGCCGACCTTTTTAGAACTGTAAAACAAAAACAAAAACACATAATCTATATGCAAGTGCTCCCTATCCCATTCCATGCTTAAGTTTTATAAGTACTTACTGACATCTAAAATACTTTTTCTGTTATTTATTTAGCCACATGTAAGCTTCAAAAGGACAGGGATGCTTGGTGTATTTTTGTTGCTATTACCATAATGGTGTGTGGCACAAGGAGGCACCCATATCTCCCCAGACTTTCATTGTTGTTGTTAATTAATGATACAAATACATATGGAGCAAACAATAAAATAATGTAATTTTAAAAATATTTTTTAAGATTTTAATTAATTATTTGACAGAGAGAGACACAGCAAGAGAAGGAACACAAGCAGGGGAGTGAGAGAGGGTGAGCTTGGACCCTGATGCGGGACTCGATCCCAGGACCCTGGGATCATGACCTGAGCAAAGGCAAACACTTAACAACTGAGCCACCCAGGAGTCCCTAAAATAATGTAATTTAATAGCTTTTTGTTTATATGACTTAGTTTCTTTAAGGTCACTATTAACAATATTAATATGTCAATTTTACAAGCATGTTGTGCATTTCAATACCTTCCACATATGTTAGCTTATTGACAGTATTAGTTATCTATTGCTACATAACAAATTACCTCAAAACATGGTAGCTAAAAACAAGAAATGTTAATCATCTCAGTCTCTGTAGTGAGGAAGGTGGGTGCAGGTAACTAGCGTTCTGGTTCCGTATCTCTCCTGAGGTCCGTCGCAGTCAAGCAAGTTATCAGCTGGGGCTCCAGTGACATCAGGCTTGTCAAGGGTGGGCATCTACTCTCAGGTTCATTCATGTTGTTGCTCACCCCAGGGGCCACTCCGTAAGCTGCCTGAGTGTGTCCTCATGACGTGGTAGCTAGTACCCTGAGAAAGACAGCTAGAAAGGGCTTCTGAGACAAAAGCTGCCTAGTCTCAGAAGTAATATCTCAGTCCAGCCCACTTCCAAGGAGAGGGGATTACAGGGTGTAAACACCAAAGACTGGGATCACCAGGGCCATCCTGGAGGCTGCCTGAATTTTTGACCATTGTCTAGATGTAGAAGTTGAAATCTAGAGATGGCAACTTTTCCCAATGTATACAAAGTAAGGTAGAGTCATTCTATTCTCTGCTCAATGTCCCTTGAGGATCACTGGTAAATTTAAACATAATAATCATTTTCAAAAAGTCAAGAGATACATTTTTGCCTTGCTATGTGCCAACAACTTACATTGTTTTGCATATGTCATCACATCCATTCTATAAGACAACCCTATAAGATAGGTATGCTTATTACACACACTTTACAGATGAGATAAATGAGGAATAGAGAATTGAAATAATTTTCTCAGGGTATACAGCTAAAAAATGTCAAGGTTGGCATTCTGACAGCATTCTGGATTGAAAGGATAGCTTCATAACCACTACTCTATATCTCAGGCCTCTTAGAAACTTAAAAACTAAAGCATTTGACTGTCCTCAATTCATCAAAACTCATTTTGTAACTCTTGTCTTTTTGAACATAAAGCGAGAAAAGTGTAGTGTCATTTTAAAATTTGTCTGGTGAGGAAACTTTCACACAACTGGCAAAAATACCTCAGGTTTAATACCTATCCATTTTGTGTTCTGACATGCTGTACAAAGACAATCAGACAAGCACATGTCCGTGGTTAGATCTGGTCCAGATAAAGGGTCTCGTGGCTATCTAGAACAATCACCTGATGTTCTCAGGTGAATATTGCTCCCCTCTTTCAAAGGTATAAGAAAACCACACACAGAGAATGCTGTGCAGTGCATGGGAAATACTTTTTTCTTTCCAGGTTATAAAAGTTCCTCTTCCAAACAGCAGTAAGTCACTTCAGAGAATGCATTTTCTAAAAGATGATTGCCCTTCTTGAGTAGTGACACACTTAAGGCAGGCATGCAGTAATCCTCAGAAATGTACCGCCTGGAGTGTCTTATTGCTTAATTAGAGCTGGCGTTGGGCCATTTCTTCTTAGTCTTGAACCAGTGCAAGAGCACTGGAAGGAGGCACGGGTATTAGAAGTGCTATTTCAGGGGGATATAAAGTAATGGCACCATGCCAGTCTGCAAAAACAAAGCCAAACACTCCTGCTACCATGGTAAAATGTCAAAATGCCTGGTTTTATTATAGTCAGAGATTAAATCCTTCATTGTGACCATGGTCAGGGCTTAAATATGATCTCTGTTGTCCTGAAAGATTTTACAATCCTTATTTACAATAAACATACCACAATAAACATAGCTTCCCCCAAAAGAATCACTGAACAGAGCGAAGAAGCCATCATTATAATTAGGTAAATACGTTCTCTTACCTCCTTGAATAGCCAATAATCTTTTTTGTGGTTTTTTTGTTTGTTTGTTTGTTTGGTTGTTTGGTTGGTTGGTTGTTTTGCTGGCACTACATTTTATCAAATAATAAATGGTTAGTCCATACCAACTGAATGATAGAATTCTGTGGCTTTAGCTGATGCCCCCATCAGCTTCCCCACATTCTCAAAAGACTTCTGAAGAAGTTTTACAAGCATCAGCATTACTTGACAATGACAGCAAATTTTACTTTTTTATAATCTCGGAATTAATAACTTCCTATTGGGTATCAAGATAGTTTAGCTAGGGGCCACAGCACCTTAATAACTAGTTCTTTGCTTTTTCTTCAATAACTGGTTCCTGCTTTGTCTTCTCTATCTCTTACAGAAGTGAAACTTCCTCCTGATTATTTCAGCCCATCCAGAACTGAATTTCTTGCCCCCGATTCTGTCTTTTCATGAACTGGTCCTAAACAACTACTATTTAACCTCATTGATTCTGAGTAACTGTCTACTGAGAACCCCAATCATTACTTATTTTGAGCTTTCTTGAATAGACATCAAGACCTCAGACCAAATTTGATTCTTTTGCTAATGGTGCCTGTCTCTCACCTCTTCCCGTCTCTATAATCATCTTTCATTTTTAGATAACTAGTTACAGATTCTTAGACCAACAGTGGCAAGCCTGAAAATAATTGCCTTTTTTTTTTTTTTTCCCAGTCCAGGATTCAGATCCCTGCAGTTTCACCAGATGTATTTGCATTCTTAACCCTGGCCTTCTCTTGGCTGGTCCTTGCTATCACCATCCAAGGCAAAGTCACGACAAATAGATAGGCAACAACAATAAGATATTTTCATAGTCTGAAGAGATGATGGTTTCAGGTAGAAAGTAAAGTGGGGGGTGTTAGTTCAAAAATACTGAGTAAAAATCTACTATAAAAGCACAAGTAAGAGAAGACCTCAACTAAAAACTGTGTTTTATGGACTTCTGGGAAGTTAGGTTAAACAAAACCTCAGTGGCCATCCTTTAAAAAAAAGAACAAGAAGTTAATCAAATCTTAGATTGCCAGAAGGCAAAGCAGCTGGGGCTTCAAACCTATGTTAACTTTTTACTTTTTAAAATGGTATAATAAATTGCTTTACTTAAAGATCTCAAACTGAAGTATGTGAGGAAAACTACAGGCAGATCCTAGAACACTGATGAAGGACAAGGCAAGCTCCTTAATTTAAACTTTTCTTCACCAAAGGATTTCAAGTTCTCCACTGACAGAATAGTCTGTAAGAACAAATCTTTGCTTTTATGATGAAATTCAATGGAAAAATGTATACAGCTATTCTTTATGAATAATCTTTCATGAACACTGGACACCTGTATTCTTCTTTCAAGGTCAGAGCTCCGTCTAAACCAATGACTTAATGAATCGCCACTGTGTTCTCATGGATAATAACCAGCTTTCCCTACTAGTAGCAATGTACCTAGAGGCCAAAAATCTGAAAGAAATTATTACTGGATGTCAAGAACAGATATATAATTTGTGGGGTCCAGGGAGAAATGAAAATCTTAGGTACCCACTCCAAAAACCATTGAGAATCATTAAGAATTGCAAGACAACAACAGCAAGGCATAAATCAGATGGAAGATCCCACTCAGTGTGAAGTCCTATGGAATTGTGTAAGTGCCATGCCCATGGAGCTGGCCTTACTGAAAGTCTAAAACACAGTATGTGAAAAACACTGAAATATATATGCTCTACACTATTGTTACATAGGTAGTTTTTCATGTATCCAGGTAGCCTATGAATTCAGTCCTTCCCAGTCAATTCAGCACAACAAACAATGTCTTCACTTCCACTACACTGATCAAAAAAACCAATATCATTTCTTACAAAAGGAAAATTCATCCTCAGATGATGCACTCGTGCCCCATGGCAAGGCTGGTCAATGTTCTCAAACTAAAATAGAAAAATTTGAATATAATTATGCAAGTGTTTTAATCTGTATGAAATGTAGGAAGAGTTCTTAGTTTGCAAAACCTTTTTCAAAAGGAAGACATGGTAAGGAAAGAAAAAAAGGATATGTGTATGGGAGGCATCCACTTAAGTATTACAGAAGAAATCTGACAGAGATTTGGCATCCAGCTTCCAATCGAATCTTCCAGGGCATCATGTTTTAGAATTTAACTTGAAGGTTAGCATTCAGTGTTCACAATGCTGATATTCAGAAACACTACAAACCTCCAGAGCCATTTCTGTTTTTCTTTAAACAGTGTATAGTTCTCCACCATGCTGATCTGGGAAAACAATTGACATCGGTCTTGACAGTGTTAAAGTGGCAGGTTACAGAAAGTCTCCTGGTGGAGGAAGTAAAGAGCAGATGATGCCATAGGCTGAGTTACCTCATTACTAATATATGCCCAACAAGGACTGGAGTTAGATTTATGTGCTGAGAAATCAAGTAATCACTGATGTTCCAGGCAAGCGTCTCCAAAGCTTGGATTTTACTGGATCATATCAAATGAGGGAGAAGAAACAGATGTATCTTCCCAACTGGGGAAAAAAAAAAAGAGAAGACACGGTTATAGTCAGAAAGAAACTATGCGTGATGCATATGTGCCTGATTACACGACGATGTCTTTCCTTTTTATATATATCTAGAATATGCAATTCATTTCAATGTTTATGTATTTCTTGATAATCTATCAGCTTGGGAAAAATGACTGTTCCTATAAATGTCATCATGGAATAGAATTATAACTTGTTTGTTTAGATAACTTTTGTTTATCTCTTTGAGTTATTCCGATAATGACAGAGATTCATACCACTCTCTTACCTCTATCCAAACATGTAGTCAGAAAAGACTCTTAGGAAAGTATCTTTTTCTTGCTTAATTAGCACAAAATTCTATTTTCTCCTTTTGGCATCTTTTTTTAGAATCTCCTAATTTTGTGGTCACTTCATATTTTGAGAGTATTTAAAAGCCTTGAAACAACAACAAAAAAGCCTTAGGACATAGTATTTTGTCAATGTTTAAGGCATGTATATGTATCATGGTAGAAGCACTATGATTTCTCCTTATTTTTAGGTATAAGTTCAGGGTTTATCACTGACTTGCCCGAATGAAAAACTTCACCTTTAAAAACAGAGCCAAAGACACTCATTATGAAATGGGAATATTGTACCCTAGTTCCTGTCACAGAGGCTGTGGCTGTCTTTAGGTTTCAGACCAGAGAAGTACTACATGAATGTTCGTTCCCCCTCTCAGCAACCTTTGCATAACATTTTTCTCTATATTCATTTTTAACCACATAGTGTACAGGTTTGGGGGAAACTGTATGCAGATCTAAGAATTCAGAGTAAAATTTTAAGATCCCTTTTTATAATCCTATAAACCTGATCTGCTCTTACTCCTACTAATCCCATCATCTAAGTATACAGAGAAAATGTCCCCCTTCCTTTTCTTCTAATTATCACAAAGTTCTTGCGCATACAGGCACCTCTAAAGCTCACAAGCTTTCTAGGATCATTCTGGCTTATGCCTTGGTATCTAGGAACTTATCAATGAGATAAACAGGAGACTGGACATTATTTGCACTCTTCCTTAATTTATAGGGGTTATTGGGTTGCTTACATGCTCTTTACTTATTCAGCATCCAAAAAGTCAACCACTTTTAAATGGCATATTTCAGTATGTGCCAGTGAAGTAAGTTAAAGTCACACAGCCATAAATTTAACTTGGCAACTCCAACAGTGGTCCCTTCTACCTTAAATTTCTTAAACAATTTAAAAACAACTATTTTGTTCAGGCAGTAATATCTCAGTGCATATGCTGTGTTATAATACTACTTGAGATGAAAATGAATATGGATTTTTTTTTCTAGAGTAGCCATAAATTAATGAGTCTTTTTTTCCTTAAGTCTCAATGTCCTGATTTGTTACACTCGCTTAAAAAAATGATTGCCTCTTGCCTTTGTTTTGGGAATAACACCATATTCTTACTGCATTTCTCCAGCCATATTAACAGTTTGTAAGATACTTAATCCAAAAGAACAAAAATGAAGTACATCTAATTCTTTCTGTCTTCCTTCTTTTGTATGTGCTACTGGATTTCTGGATTCCAATTGGAACCACTGAAACAAATGTGTTGAAATATATTCAGTTTTGTAAAAGGAAAAAAAAAAAGGAACACTCTTTCCAATCATCTTTATTACGCCTTTATTGACATCAATTTAGAAAATCTTGGCATTTGCCAGATTGGGACTTGAAACATTCAAGAAACTTAAGTGAGTGCTTTCTAATTATATCTAGAGGTCTCAGTTATCATATAACATTTTGTATACTTCATACTTGATGATGTAATAGGAATTAGCATTAACACTCACTAGTTAGGTTTTGTCAGTCTGAGATAGTTACCGTTAGTAAAAATACAGCAGAAATGGCTAAAGTAAAAAGAATCTTTAGATAGTTACAGTAGAGCATGAAAGGGCTCAGGTTCAGAGCCTTTCTAAGTAGCGAACCATACACAGCTGCACAAATCTGATGCCCATGGAGGCTACCACGAATGGTGGCATAGTTCAGCTACTTTTAAATCCTGTGGGTTATCATCACATTTCCTATCAATAATCTTCATGGAAGATGGGCAAATCTCAAAAAATTTGAAGATTTTATTTCTATGTCCACATATCAAGTGGACAGTATCCCAGGTGAATATACTACAAAGGGAGGAAAGTAAAGCCTTCAGATTTAACATTTACTCATCTCTTTAGGAATGCTTCCCCCTAAATTTGCATGATTCGGAATTTTTGCTGAGAAGACACAAATAAGATTTGCAAAATAATAACCTCAGCTTTCACTAATAAGCCAAGCAGTCATGCATTTAGTCACCTAGTCTGGGAGCCATCGTTTTTATTCCCCAGGTGTCACGCCTTCATAAAAAAGATGGTCCAAAAAAGAAAGGGAAGATAGTCTGTAAGGCAAATGCTGCCATCTAGAGAGAGAGAGAAAAGAACATACTGACTGATAATTTTCCAAATATAATTCAAGCAAAATCGAAAAGCTTCAGTTAAAGAATGTGGACATTTTCCAAGAAAAGTTCATCCCTTAGAAGAAATCAGCATTTCATAAAAAGGAGCCATTGAGAATCCATTTAACTTGAGATGAAAAGTTCTTCTGCTAATAATTTCGTATAACAGAATCTATCAAGAGTTGTTTTTGGTTTTAATTTTAAGCAACAACCTTTAAAGATGATTTTTCCTAAGGCTCTTTAAAATAACTGCGTGAGAGCTAATTATTTAGAGCTAATTGTTGCTTAGAGCTAATTGTCTACAAAGTAAAGGAGTATAGAGTTTTGGTTCAAATTTATCTTGTTTAAACACATGACAAAAATCCCGGGAAGGTTTAATTGTTAGTATTCTGGTCAGTTTACCTTGTTTTCATGATGCATACAAAGACACTGTTTACTCTGAGTGACTTTAAAGAAACACAAATTGTAAAAGAAACAGATAAACACAGAAGAATAGCTTAAAAATACCTGAAAAACCAAGGGAAAGGCAGAGATTGTCTCTACGAATCACAGATACCAACATTAAACAATTCACCTTCTAAGAATGAATAGTGCATACTGAGATGGTAATCCTCAAATTCATTCACTTAGACGCACCCCAAAACACTTCTAGTAACTCTTATTTGAGTATACATTATCCAGATTATAAGAAAACAATCAAATTCTCATTTAAGAAATATTTTAAATGAGGTTGAAACTTAAGCGGTATGAACTGAAGTGGGTTCTCCAGTTCTCTTTTCAACTGCTCAGTATTTGGTTCTGTGAGAAGTTTTAAAATTTAACATTGTATTGTAAATTTCAAACTTTTCTGTGCCATAGCTTTACCTAATATATATTTTGATAAGTTATTTATCAAATGATATCTATGATACTTGTAGATATATAAGTATATTAAGTACTTCTATATAGAAATATAAGTTATACGTAATGTATGTATATATAAGTATATGGTACATATACTAGATACATTTAAAATTATAAAAATGAACAAACTGAGATCTGATATTTAAACTTGTTTACATGAAGGGTACATGCTTCTGATTATCAAATAATGAGAATAGTTATAATTAATTGAGCGGTGTTATAAGCATTCATTCATTCAGCAAATACACATTCAGTACCTATGATACCCCAGGCACTGTTGTAAGTGGAGAGATACTACAGAGAACAAATATATGTGCACAGTTCCATGAAAGCCTCATAATATTCTACAAGCAGTAACTGTTTGCTATTTCCCAGAATCTTACCCAAGGTCTTATTGCTTACAAGTGAAGGAGTGGATCTGAATTCAATTCCTGCTCACTTATGCATCATATTTTTTTATGACACATTGTGCTGCCTCCCATACTGCTGTCCCTTTCTGTACTGATGGGAATTTTAAGAAGAAAAGTTTTGATTTCCAATTATTTAAGGAGCTGTTACAAGTGAGTATCAATGTGGCTTTTGCAAGGTTTATCATAATTTGGTCAAAACACTTAAATCCTTCACAAGCAATATCTCTAGTCATTAGGGAAATGCAAATTAGAACCAGGATGGGAAATTACTTCAGACTCCCTAGGATGGTAGGTATAAAACAAAACAAAATAAAACAAAAACAGGGAACAGTGGCAAAACAGGAACCCTTTAGCATCGCTGGTAGGAATGTGAAATGGTTCAGCTTCTGTGGAAAACACTTTTGGTGATTTCTCAAAAAGTTATATATAGAAATATTATATGACCCAGCAGTTCAACTCCTAGGTGTACATCCAAAAGAAATGTAAGCCGGGACTCAGGTAGGGACTTTTACCCCAACGTTCATAGCTGCATCATTCACAGTAGCCAAAAGTGGAAATAACCCAAGTATCACCAAAAGATGAATAGATAAAGAAAATGTGGTATATACATCCAACAGAATATTACTCACCCTTAAAAAGCAACGAAATCTTAAAAAATGCTACAATATGGATGAACCTAGGGTTCATCTTTATGTTGAGTGAAATAAGCCAGGCACAGAAGGAAAAACACTGTATGATTCCACTTATACAATATACCTAAAATAGGCAAATTCATAGAGACAACAAATAGAATAGAGGTTACTGGGATCTAAGGAAAGGGAAGAGTTGGAGAAGTTTATTGTTTATACAGTTTCTGTTTGGGTTGATGAAAAAGTTCTGGAAGTAGTGGTGTTGATTATACGATGTAAAAGCACTTAATGCCATGTATGTGTACACTTCAACATAGCTAGAAATGAAAAATTTTATTTTATGTTTATCACAATTACAAAAAAAGAAATCCTTCACAAGGAGTTATGGAGGTCTAGGCATCCCCAAAACAATGGGGACCAGAAAGGGCAGGCAAATGATGAAAAAAGGAAGACAGAAATACAGCACAGTGTCTCTTTTCACAGTATTTTTAAATAAAGAAGCAAATAAATGTTTTCTTATTTCAAAATTTAAATAAGATATCCCCCTAAATACATAGTTTAAAACAAACTTCTTAACCTTGCTATAATTTATCTTCCATAGATGTTGGAAAAAGTATCTCCACATTTGGCAGCAAAAGACAACATCAAACAGAATGCATTTGGTGTGTTGGTTTATATTAGGTATTATTCTGAGTTATTTATTTGAAGAATGCAGCAATAGTTAACTTTCTAAAAAGATCACCATGTGGGAAATAGGGTTTCACTCCAAAGGAAGTATTCCAGACCTTTTTTTTTTTTTTTAATCTTCTTTGTTTTCTCACTCTCACATTGAGATACAGATTCTCTCTCACTCGTGTGTGTTCTTATGTACATATTCTAGAAATGATAGAACAAACTAATAAGAATTTTTGTATTCTCAATCTCACCTGAGGGATTTAACACTGAGATCCATGTGTACCAAGCAATTTCTTACAAAAATAATTTTATATCAGAGGAAGTTTAATAATTTGAGGTGAAATGTGTTGGTATCCCCTATAAAAATAATTATGAACAGGCAAAATATTATGAAGTATCCATGTCTGACACTCCAAAAATTGTATATCCAAATGATGCTCAATAAAAAACTATTCAATCACCATCTTTGTATCTGGCACTTAAATGGCCAATATACATGCCTACTGTTAACATCTACCTTGTTTTATATGAACCTAAGGAAAACCAACATTAACTACATGTTAATATCCTTCTATACAATTCACCATGAAGCTTAAATTTTCTTTTTTAGGTTGTTTTTTTTTTTTTTCTAACTCTTTCTACACATATTAATGTAGGCCCAGACTCTGAAAGCCTAAAATAAATTATGCCAAACTGACAAAAACTTAAATTTCAGCTTAACTGGGAAGGATCTCAATTGTTAAACATTTTTAAAGTTCACCAGGATCAATATCACGCGTTATTACTTTTAATCTAAGTCTAAAGGGCTAAAGAAAATTATGGAAGCAGATAAGAGTTTTAGAACCTACATATAAATATGAAGCATCTGCTACTTACTGGAACATCTGTCTTTTTTTATTTTTTTAAAGATTTTATTTATTTATTTGTCACCGAGAGAGAGAGAGAGAGAGAGCACCAGCAGGCAGAGTGGCAGGCAGAGGCAGAGAAGCAGGCTCCCCGCCAAGCAAGGAGCCCGACATGGAACTCAATCCCAGCACCCTGGGATCATGACCCGAGCTGAAGGCAGCGGCTTAACCGACTGAGCCACCCAGACATCCCTGGAGCATCTGTCTTAATCCTTACTTTATGCCCTGAAGGCCTCTAATGCAGAGGGATTCAATGATTAAAAATAGATGTACTACTTCTCCCTTAAAGTAGCTTTCCTGGATTCAAATCCTGACTCTGCTATTAATTAATCTACTAATTGGTCAAGCTACTTTCTTTTTCTTGCCTCAATTTCCTCATCTATAAAATGGGAATAATAATATGTTGACTTCATAATATTACTGTGAAAAGTCAAGAAGGACTTAAAACAGCATTTGGCACAGAATGAGCAGTTACTATATATTACATATTACTATTAATCCTCTGTTTAAAATGAAGGCGATCAAGGCTAAAAACCTGGTACTCTCCTCACAAAAATTATAGTAGGACAGGAGGTGAGATCCTAATTCCCTAGTAAACTGTGATATTTTGGAGGAAAAAAAGGAAATCATCTAGAGAACATTTCATCATGAGATGGTTATGATTATTAAAATTACATCAATGGCATTTAGGCAAGAAACTCAAATATTACGATTCTCATTGCTTCTACTTACCATTATATCAACAAAATTTCGTCAAGGAAAAACATTAATAAAATTTCAGAGTTAAGCATCCTTCTTCGTACAGACAGACAAAACACACAAGAAGATTTTTTGGCAATTGTTCATATTTTATAACATTTTTTCTTTTGCCAACTTTCTTTACAATAACTTAGGGGATTTAACCAAAAGCCCATTTTGAATGGTAAATAACAATCAACAGATGAAGTTCTAATTTGGTTTGTAAAATATTTGTTGGTAAGCATTAGATAAAATCTCAATAACAGTCTCCTCAGTTATAAGACATTCAGGGTTTGATGTTAGTAAAGATCTAATGTCCTTCCATGTATTTTATGAAGTTTAGCATAAATCAAAAAATTTGAAACCTTCAGTAGTTATTCTATCTAGAAAAAATGTGTTTCACTTAAATTTTACTGATTAAAATGAGAATTGCTGGAAAAATTTTAAGGTGAATAAATCAAGTCAAGAAGGACCTACTACCATAAACAGGGTGGCCAGTCTTTTCCAAAACAGAGGAAAGATATCCTTGCTCAGGACAACCTCATGACGTTATTTTCTTATGTGATTGACTAATGTCTTGTTTTGCTTGTTTTTTTGCTATGTGAGTTCAGTGTTTGTTTTCTATCTGTCATGATTTTGCCCTCCTCCCAAATGATAAACTCTGCATTCTACAAATAGTATCAGCTACAAAAAATTAACCAAGCTAACTTTTATTAGCTTGTTTTCTTCAACTACAAACATGAGATGAGATGCACCCCTGACCCCCATGACCATCAAGTCAGGTGATTTGGCTAGAGAAACCGGCATCTATGGAAAGATACGTTGTCAAAGCATTGTTTAAAAACTAAGTGAGGAAATGTCTCTCACCTACTACGACAGAAGAATCAGTTGTTCTGTTGTTTAACATCTAGGCTAATATTCAGTAATTGATTTTCTTAAAGCTTTGATAAGGTGAATTTTCCATATATCTGACATTTAAAAGTATTTTATAAGCTTTAATAAGGTCTTCTTTTCTACCCACCCCCCCAAAGCTCCTTCTAAAGAAAAAATAATGAACTTTTCTGTGTTCAAGTTAAAAAAAAATTGACATCTGGATTGGGGAGGCCTAAGAGGAGGGAAGGAAGAAAGCAGATACAATATCCCAACTCCTGAAACATCTAAACTGAGATACAAAGTAGCACCAGGAAATCAGTACCAGGTTTTGATAAAAAATGCTAATATAATGAAGCAAATGCTGAGCCAGATGTTACATATGAATGAGGCTCTTCTCTTTTCTTAAAGATTTTATTTATTTATTTGAGAGACAGAGATCACATGTAGGCAGAGAGAGAGGAGGAAGCAGGCTCCCCAAGAAGTGGAGAGCCCGATACGGGGCTCGGTCCCAGGACTCCGGGATCACGACCTGAGCTGAAGACAGAGGCTTTAACCCACTGAGCCACCCAGCCGCCCCCGAATGAGGCTCTTCTAAGAAGCACTGGGCACATTTATAATATCCATGGGGCTCAATCAGAAAGTTACCCTTCCTAAAGTTCCAGACTGAAACTCATAGTAACTGACTTATTCTCAGGCTTTGGCTTGAGAAAATTTTAGATTTGAAAAAACTACCATATTACTGTTTTGTATCTGTCACAAGTGATGAAATTTCTTCTAACAAATGCTTTCCCCTTGGAAAGCCAAGTTTGTCATTTTCCTATTGTTACCTTTTGCTCATGTACAAAAACTCTTGTTATTTTAAAGCCCACAATAAGACTTTATTTTGAAATGCTTTTGATTCAAAAACTTAGTTATAACAGTTGGAAATGTGGATAACATTAGCATTGATCTGTCCAGACATGCAGACAAAGATTAAATCAATTCTGGGATACAGTCATTCAGACTCAAGGAAAATGTCAAAATCCACCTTACATACCTATTAATCAACTTACTTTCTATAGCCAAAACCAGCTCCTGAGAATATCTGACAAAAGTACCATAACTTTGGAGGAGAGAAGCTGACCAGTCTTATGGGAACCCCATTGTTGGAACTGAACGTGATAATGTTGAGTAAAATGCTTCACAGAACGTTTGCCAGTCTAACTAGAAAGTAACAAAGCAATTTCAACAACATTGTTAAATCATTAGCAAATTCCTTTAGTGAACTTTGTGACATGAACTATAAGAGCAGCCTCTTAAGAATTCCCTGGCATGCAAAGCACATGTATCCTTGTATGCCTTCAACCAAGCTTATTAAGATCTACAATCATATGTTTTCAAATATACCATATAAACCCCTAGAGGGCCAAGGCCAAGGCCAGATGTGGTATTTTATCTATATTCTATCCTTGTCTGCCTCTTTGCTAACATTTCACTGAATACAGTACACAGTTTGGCACTCAGTGTCAAGTAATTGTTGACTAACAGAGCACACATATCCCTCTACACATCCTATACAGTACCACAAAATGCAGACATTTCAAATATTAAAAATGTAGATCAACTTTCTATAAAAGAGAACAAGGCAGGAGAAAGTAAAACAAAATTTACCTCCATTCACTAAATTTTGCTGATACTGAATGTGCAAAATCAACTATTTCAAGAAGAACCTACATAGAACACAAACTTTTCTAACCATGGAAATGAAAGAAACTTTCAGTTCATGGCAGGGACAAAGGATGGATGACCAAAGACAGTTCATCTCCCTTTTATCACCACTTCATCAAACACAACACTTAAAATTACTTAGGAAAGCATTGTGGTAATACGTTGCTATAAAATGTTGCCAGTTAGAAAACACATTTTATCATCTGACAGGCCTTTATTGCCCCAGCCTTCCTTCATCATTAAAAAATACTTCTCTAGTTTGATGCATTTTTCCAGAGAGCAATGACTAGGTTAGATCAGCAACTGACTTGATCCACTGACACACAGACTGACTGATGGAAACTTCTAACAGCCTTAAGACTTTAAGCCTTGGTACAAGGGTTTACATCAGACCCTTCACAGAAGAGGAAAGCCATTTAATCCTAGAAACTTGCTAAACTTCCTACAAGACAAACCAGAGATTTTTGTGTATTCCATTAATTCCAAAAAAAAAACAGCAAAATAATACTCTTATATATCTGTGTGTTCATATTTCTTCTTTTCCTGTGTATTTGTGCATTAGAAAAGACAAGTGCTTAAGACTGAGCTTTGGGTGGCAACCCCAATTTCACTCTGTACCATGCGTCATGCTTCCTATTAAATGCTACTGCTTGCTTGGGTCCCCAAAAATAATTGCTACCACTTCATTCTGAAATGACATGCAGGTTTTTAAAAAAAAAAAAAAATGAAGAAAAGAGAGAGAGGGAGAGAATGCCAAAGAAACACTGTGCTTATCCTCCTAAAAGCAAATTCAAAGGTTTCATAATTTAAATGGAAAATGACTCGAGGGTACATTCACCCACGTGCTTTTTATTAAATTATTGAAAGCTTTTTTATTTCTCTGCATTTTTAAATTCTCAACTCTAATGTATATTTTCTATGTATTTGTACTGAATGAGAAAAAACTCCCAAAAGATTGCATACCAAGGAGCAGAGCCTCCTGTTCCCTGAAATTGATGTATGTTTGTGAGGAAATCCAGCATGCGATTTTCAAAACCTGCAGGTTCATTGTAAGTTAAACCATGTGGCCTCCACTCAAATCATTCCTTCCTTTCAAAATCACTCATAAGAATTCCCAATTGCCCTCTTCCCTTGAATCTTTCTGCACTAATCTACTCCCCCACCAAGACCCTCATCGCCCTCCCCCCAGCTCTATGCCAGTGGAGCCACTGGGGGTGGTGGTCCACTAGCCATCTGAGTGACCCCTTCATCACTGAAAAACCATTGCAATGCCCTCTCGAACACTGAGTTGTATGTGTGTTTTATTCTCTTATTTCAGATAGGAAGTTTTTAAATAAAAAAGGAAACTTTCTTCAATAAGACACACAAAGAATATTTTCAGCATGCATCAGAATGATCTGGAGGGTTTGATAAAAATACAGTTTCCTGGCTTCCTTCTAGAAATTTTGAATCAGTACACTGATGGGTATGTAGAAATTTGTATTTTAAATTTTAGAACTTCAGGGCACTGATAATATGTTTATTTCTTTACAAAAGCCAGAAAAATACATTTGAAAGAACATGATTCTTCTCATAACAAAACGGTACATATTTTGAGAGTGTGTATTGTTGAAAAGATAAATTAGAAGCAAGAATATTCAGCCCCAAGAAGTTAAGATCTTAAGCACTATACTATGTGCCATCAGTAAATCAAAAAAGGGGGGTAAGGAAATTTAGTAAAAAAGGCAGCTTTTGTTTCATCACCAGTTTTTTAGATTTTACCACAGCAACCTGGGTAAAGCCCAAGAGTCCTACATCATCACTGAAGATGACCTCTGGCCTTAATTCTCAGAGAGTAGAATTAAAATATGATTTAGGTAAAGAATTTGCTGTATATTTTAAAATCTTTTGTTGGATCATTTTCATTTAGCCTAGGTCTCATTCACCCAAGATTTGCATGGAATCCTGCTGGAGGGCGTCCTCAGAGTTGTTTCCTGACCATCTAAAAGTTGATTTAGGATTAGCCCATTTAAGCAGGTGAGCTGGGGAGTTTCACCTTGATTAGGAAGCTGCGGCCCTGCCCGGAAGTGGGGACTGTGCACTGCCAGGCCAGAAGGGCTTTATCAATCCGGAGGGGAGCGTGTTAGGGAACGATGAGCTCACACTCAGCGATGGGATTAATTTTGGCTCAAACAACAACCTGCCAGGGCCTGCTGCCCCGCCCGTCCTGGAAGCCAAAAAGCCTGGACTCTAGAAGTGTAAACAGCAGTGACTCTTTTGTGTGTTAATTAGCACTTTCTAGGGGAGCTTGCTTTTGGGCTGTAAGACCTTCACTCCAGAATAATGGTGAAGAGGTGCACTCATTCAGAAGAGTCCGAGCAGAAATAGGATGACTTCTAATCTGCAAAACCTGCCAGGATGTGTTATTTCTTAAATGCCAGAATCATTTGATTTGTTCATCCAGAGACTGCCCTGTTTTCCTTAGTAGAAAGAGAGAAGGAACACTTATGGTACATTTCTTAATAGTTTTATAGGGAGTGTTATTTCTTTTAGCCAAAGACAGTGTTTTCCATCTGCCATCCCTTCAGTGATTTAAACTGTCCCTGTGTCTCATGACCACATCCAAAGAGTCTTTCCATGTCCTTGGAATTCTTGACAGCATTAAGGGAGTGGTTCAAAGAAATGTGTTTACTCGGGAAACTGGAGAATGAGGGATTTCCCTTCAAGGGCACTGAGATGTGGTTTTTGAAAGGATATGCTGTGCCCTCTGAGAAATTAATCACGTTCACTTATATTTCTGTAGATTATACAAAACTCAGGAAAAAAAAAAAAAAGAGGTATACATGACAGAGCACGGACAGGGGCACTTGGGTGGCTCAGGTGGTTGAGCATCTGCCTTCGGCTCAGGGTCCTGGGATTGAGCCCCACATCAGGCTCCCTGTTCAGTGGGGAACCTGCTTCTCCCTCTCCCTCTGCCCCTCCCCCGTTTATATGTGCACACGTGTGCTCATGCTCTAAAATCGGGAGGGAGGGAGGGAGGAAAGGGAAGGGAGAGGAAAGGAAGGTAGGAGAACGGACAAATTCAAGGGGCAGAGAAGGCAAAGACTGAAAAGGTGTAATGAGCACAGCAGATGACTGTTGGCTAATGTGATAAGGCTCTAGAGTCTAGATTCTTTTTACTCCACAGTGTGGTACAGGGGTCAGCATCATCAACATCACTTGTGAGCTTGTGAGGTAGTATCTTAGGCCGTTCCTGAGACCTATTTCATCAGACTCTATTTTAACGCGATCTCCAAGAGGTTCGTGTGCACGTTAAGGTTTGAGGTGTACTGTTCAAGAAAACTACAAGAGCACATGACAGGTAGAGCTCCTGAGCCTTGAGCTTCAGAAGACATTCTAGATTTTATTTGTAGATGAAAGAACGTAAAAGAAGTTTGAGCAGGGGAGTTACTTTAGGAAGAGTAACATACTATTGTGTATGAGAATTTGGAAATAGACACAGACATATCTATCTATAGCTTTTATCTGTATTTGCAGAGATATAGGATATATAACACAGAGACAATTAGAATCCTAATGAACAGTTCACTTGACAGCTATATAGGATAAACGATTTAAGAAATATTTAAATGGAGCACCTGGGAGGCTCTTGGGATTGAGTTCCATGTGGGCCCCCTGCTCAGTAGGGAGTCTGCTTCTCCCACTGCCCCTGCCCCTCCCTGCTCATACTCGCTCTCTCTCTCTCTCACACACACACACACACACACCACACATGCACATGCATATGCACTCTCTTTCTCAAGTAAATAAAATCTTTTTTAAAAATAGAAATATTTAAATATATTATACTTTAACCTATATTTACTTTTATACTAATTCCTATCAAAATTCTTTGCTCATAGTTTGCAGGAAGCTAAATGGTCAGAAGTGTCATTCCCAGGTAACATTTTATCAAACAGCTATTCAACAGAGTCTAATTCCACAGATGATAAGTTCACAAAACACATGTCAACTCATCACCACCTTTGCAAAGGAACTAACACAAAACTGTGATAGTACCACGAAAAGTAAGAGGGGAAGTAGGAAGATGGAAGGGTTGGAGAGAAATTATGTGTGAGAGAGGCAGAGAAGACCAAGAAACATACAGGTGTATCCTGCTATCCAAATCCAAGAACTTGATGAATTTTGTTAGCAGGGAATGTGTGTATTGTCAGAGAACATTAAGTTAGAGAGACCAGTAAAGGTGATATAACCAGGGCCATTTCCTTAGAAGTTCATTGACAGAGAATTGATAGACCATCAAGAAAAGATATACCCCAGTCATCCTTCCATTAATGAATCATAAAGACTTCCTGTTAGAGCAGTGAGCATAGTCCATGACTCAAGAGAATGAAGTTGTGAGCTTTTTATTCATAGTTTCTTTTCTTCTGTGCCTTTAATGCTTTTCCTATAAGTAAGTCCTCTCTTATTTAGAGGTAAGCATAGCAGAACATTCTGCAATTATGGATAGAGCTGGTATAGAAAACCATCTCTGAAGGACTGCTATCTAGGGTAATTATACCTTACTCAGACATCGAGTGGAACAGTCTTTGTTCCTCAACTGATATGCCGCACTAATTCCTGCAACCTGACTTACTTCATGCAAGGCCGGTACTGGCTAGAGACAATGACAGCAGCTAATCTAATGTGAAACAAATATCCAGTTAACAACTGTCTCCCTACATCTGCTTTCACAATTCCATCCATTTCTCTTTAACAGTCCATACTGTAGAGGTTCCTGAAGACCCATTTCTTTGGAGCTAGTATACACAAGAAGCAGTTTAGGAGGCCACTTGAGCTGTGTTGTTTGGGCAAGTTACTTAATGCCTCTTTGGGCCCCAGGTCCTTCATGTATAATATGGGGAAAATATCAATTTCTACTTCATAGTGTTGTTTTGAGGATAAAATGATAATGTATAAGTGTGGGGGGGTATACAACACTTAGCACATGCTAAGTGTCATGTAAATAGTTACTATTCCCAAATATTACTGACATGATCTATCGTTGAGTTTATTGCTTACCCCAGTAAAGGAAAAGAAAACCCTGGCAGAAACTTTGACAGTGTCGTGAAGCCGGAAGGAGGCACGGTCAACATTTGTTGGGAATTGGAAGCTGGTTTATGGTTGATCTTTAAGTTAAAGAGCTTGCTTACAGTTAAGTAAAGGTTAGGATACAATTGCCTGTCCCTAACTATGTTCTGATGCTTTCCATTGATGATTTGGTGGGTCTTTAGGGAAGTTCCTATAATGAACAGTAAAGCCATCTGTGGGGGTGAGAGTCTCATTGAAATAGTGGCCAAACTAATATAGTAAATTGGTCAGCTTTTGCGGCTGTTACAGTTTTGGGGTTCTTTTCTTGTAGTAAGGGGAGGGAAGGCTGAGGGCCGTAACAGGGGTGGTAAGTAGTTTCACTCAGTATAGAGGATAGACAGTTCATGTGGAGATTCTTATTATTTCTTCTTCTTAGTTCTGTTATTGTTATGTTTCTCAGAAGAGGTGTAAATTAGCTAACTGCCATATTAACTAGAGTAGTTAAGATAATCTATTTTTCCCATAATCACCCAGGAACCCTCAGGACTCTGAGAAAGTCAGATCTGAGTAAAGCAAAAATGTAGAGGACTGTAAGGGGTGTTGGGAAGGAGTGGAGTAAACAGAATGATCTGTGAGATTGTATCAGAAACACATTGCCGGTAGCACTTCTTTTTTTTCTGGTATCAGTCTGCTCCCTTCCAACATTAAATCACTTGCATTGGGTTTGATTCTTAGAGGGCAACAAGAATCAACCACTGTATTGGTTTTCCATTGTTCTTCTCTTTGATGACATTAAGGTATCTGAACAATTCTTTGAAGAAGGCATTGCACACAATATTATTAGAAATAAGAATGCTATTTGTAGATGGATGCGTGTACATATATTCAAGGGAGCCAGTGTGACTATGAGTAAATGGCAAGGGCTTTGAACTGGGTGGGTGTGCCTTCGAATCCTGTTTCTGCCACTTACTAGGTGTGTGGCCTTGGACATGTTATTTAACGTCACTTCACTTATCAAACTTCACTTTTCTTATTTATAAAGTAAGACCACAATATCTACTTGCAGGAAATGCTATAAAGAAATAATTACTAGCACATAATTCTCAATAAACTGTAGTTACATTAGAATGTGCTGGTAGGCTTTGTATTTTATAGGTTATATATAGACTCTGGATATAGGAATAGATCACTATATAGTAATGAATTATATACTATATAAGTACAAATTAGTAGATGAAATATATTTTATCTGCTTTTTCTAGATAAAACTAAAATCTTATTAATTACAGATGCACTCAAAATCACAGAATTTAATTTTAATTGCCAATCATAACTAAAGTATAGTACCTAAAATTTTACCTACCTAACAAGTAATCTTATTCTTATTTATACTCAAGGCACTCAATTTTTATGTCACTTATTATCATTAATTTCCACTGACAGAAATATTTGCTTTTGAGCTTTTTCCCATTTTTTTATAACACTATAAAATCTAAACTATCAAAAAAAAACCTGGAGTTATCCCAAAACCTGCTTTTTTTTTTTTTAATCACTATTGAAACTACATTTTTAAAAAGAAAACTTATATGGATTTATAATCTACTTATTATAGCAAACAAATATCAAATCCACATGTTTGATGAAAAGAATCAATTGACAAAACAGGCTTCAAAGGATCTAATAATAAAAAAATTAAAAGGCAAATTGTAATTCTTCCCCAAAGAGGTTTATAATAAAAAGAGATGAAAGTGGCATCGTAATGAATGACTTTTTTTTAACATGCATAATGCATTTCATTTTAATACTATCTTGACACTGAATAGCAATCGTGTCTTTTCTCTTCCTCTTCCTTTTCACGGTGCCAAAAGAGCCCATACATCCAGGTAGCCTTCAGATATAGTGTCAGAGAGCCCCCATTTCTATCACTCCCTGATGATGAATGAGGTTCTTCTTCTAAACAAATAAGCACTCCAGAGGGTTACCCTTGACAGGGTTGTTAATCCAGAGGCTTCCCTTATCACCGCAGAACTCAAGGGCTGAAGGTTTACAGGATCCCTGCACGGCCTGGCTCTTGGGCAGTTGTCCGGAAGCTACATGGCACATGGCCACCCTTTTCAAAGAATAGCCAGGCTCTGCCCTTCTCTTCAGTATTCTATTTCCAGATCCCGTCCTCAGCTAACTTGGGCTGTTTCCTCTTAGCAAACTGAAATTATTTCTATCATACATGCAGCAATTGGCTAATAGGTTACATTAACGTAGCTTTCATTTTCTTTCCAGAAAAGCAACTTGCCAGCATAAAATTCTCCTGCACGCAAAGCATATTAAAGACAGGGAAGTTAACGACTGGTCCTGGTCTACAAAAGCAGATGTAGAACCACCACCTTGGATTCCAGGATATGAAACACAGAGACAATCTTCATCTCTTATCAGTGATGTATAAATTTCTTCCCAAAACTTGCTGGCCCTTGACTTTGCTTCCATTGACATCTAGACTAGAGGTCAGCATTTCTTTTTACACTCCAGAAGTTATTAGGACTCAACTTCACTTTATATTCCTGCTAAGAATTGATGAGTTGGCTTTAACTCAATGAGGTTCAACGAATCTCTTAGGAGCATCTCTAAAAATGTGTGTTGAGATGATGATTAGGCAGTCAGGAAAAGGACTTCTCTAGATAATATACACCCCAGATATTTTTAAAAGTATCAACATATATACTTTTTTTTTTTTCAGTGCAAGTGAACAGTTAAAATCGGTTTTGCCTCTGTAAATGATTAGCCGGCACTTTAGACCTCCTTCTAACCTCCTCTGTTCTTCCGATCCCACAATGTAGCACCGCAGGAGATATGTAGAAATAAAGAATGCATATTTTTTATCCCAGTCACAAGCCTTCTGTCTTAAAAGGTTTAGGAAAGGCATGTGACATGGCCTGTTTGAAAAGCAGAGCATAATGTGTTTTCAGTTTATAAATTATAAAATATTCAAAAGCACAGACTAACACCAAGGAATTGGTTACTGCTCCGTATCTGGAACTGTTTTTTTTTTTTCTTTCTTTCTCTTATCTCCTTGCTTTTTCTTTTTTTTTCCTCCATTAAGGACAAAAGGCAAATAAAATGCAAATGAAACGCCTTAGGCCTGAGAAGATAAGAAGGAAAACATCTGTGCCTAAAAGAGAAAGAATGAGGGGGTCTCTTTGAATGCTTATCAAACAAATTATTTAATCATGGGATTTTTTTTTTGATTGACCAGTTCCTACGATGGTATTTTCTAATTTGCGTGTTGCTTGAATATTAAATTTTACAACCCTATAGTTAAGCAAAACGGAGATACTATTTTGTATTTCGTTTTCAGCGTTTTCCTGCACAAAAAGCCTAAAAACTAGAGTTTATAAATACCGCAGAAAGTTTGCTATTTTATAACAACCCCGAATTGCTGCCCACCAGATGCCACACAAAATGAGGACTCTCAACATCCTATTAGATTACATCATTGCATTTGTTAAGAAGGAAGAGTTGGAATATGCTCTATCCCAGTGTCAAACTGAGCTTTCTAAATACTGGGAATCTGTATGAGTAGCCATGTAAGCCTTAAATTGGGATCTGTAGGCCTTTCTGAAGATTCAATCTAAATGAAAGATTAAGTGGGCTGCATTAAAATGGTTCAAGAAGATCCCACACGAGGAGAACCCAGTGTTTTCACAGTTCATACAAATCTTCACACATGCATATCAGACCTAACTGAAAAGGCAAAACTCTGAAGGAAGGATCAATTCCTGTGTAATGTTCCCAGGTAGGGTTTTTACATTCACATAAAACCCACTCATTCAAATTCCACGGCTCGCTTTTAAAATTCTCTGTATTTATCATGAACTACTAAAAGGGAAAAAGTTATTTAGAGTCTCAACATACCTGAACCTTCGTAAAATACTGCAAACAAAGTTACATGTAAGCCCCAACCTCTCCCAGCTCCTACCCCCTAGATACTTTATTTTGTGACTATGTCATACATTTCTTAGGCCATATTCAATCTTCGTGGCAAGAAAAAATGTTTCCCTTAAGTTATAAGACTATAGAGAATTACATAGTTGTGATAGTTCCATTTACCAAAAAATCTGTTAAATATCTTTTTGACCTAACTTGAGACTCAATTCAAAACACCACCATGATTTATCTATCATTGTAGTACTTTATATATTTCATAGAAATTCCATCGAATAGATGAAAATATATTGTTCCTAATGTCAAGTATATAGAAACTATATTATAATACAGCAAGTATTATAGGAGAAAGTACTTAATTTCTAGGAACACTTTAATCAAGTATTAAGACGGACGGTATTGTTGAAAGATACATGTAAGTGTAACAAAACTAAATATACAATGGCAGATTCTTAACAGAGATTAGATAAATGAGAAATAATTCAAAACAAAAGTTAAAAAATGAATTAGAGGATTTATTTGTCTAGTTTCAAATGCCGTGACTTCAAAAGATTCTGAAAAGGAGTTGAATATTGGTTCAAAAAAACAAAGTAAAAGGAGAAAAAATTTATTTGCAGAAATAGATGATTTTTTAAATTGAAGTAGGGAAGATGAAAAGTAGGTGAATGAATCTTTTCTAAGTAATGGCAAAAATTTTGCCAAAACAAACACAAGTCGCCTTAGAGCTATAATTTAGAGCCTTGGAGTTTTGTAATGGAAATAAAAGGATATTTTATAAGAAGCTTATCTTTGTTCTTTCTAGATAGAGTGTTATCTTTCTGGAGTCTTAGCTCGATTTTGTTGGATAAATTAAATCTTATGAGAAAATCTTGTTTCTTAGAAGACTTGCTATTCTATCTGAAGTGAGTTTATAGCCCCTTATCTTAGAATAAATATGTGATTGGATAGTTGTATTGCAATCAATGACATTTTCCAGAGACATTAACTAGAGTTGCATTTGAGATGTTTGGATAGAGGAGAATCTTTCAGGCCTTTCATAGGATGTATTCATCTCCAATAATCAGGCAGATGTACCTCTCAATTGCTCTTTATTTTTACATATCTATTGACTGGGACCTTCTGCTGAGGAACAAACACAACAGCATCCATGAGAGAGCTATCAAGTGTGATGTAACCTCGGGGAGAGAGATGTGTCCTTGTTTTCCTCCCTCTGTTATCTCACTAGACAAATCTCTCCAGCCTTTAATTGCACCCTTGACTGTGCAATAATTAACAGTTTGGGTTGGGAGAAGGGAAGAGTCTTTTTAAAAAACTATGCAATAGACTAGCCGTTTTTACCATATACCTCAATTTAGCATGGGATTGATTTGTAAAATAGAAATTGCTTGGCAACTGTCATTTCATGTTCTGTTTGGACACTACCGGAAAGCATTTAGATTGATTGAGTGTTCTTTAAGATGAATGTATAAAGTTGATTTAACTGATATCAGAGTTTCTCTTCCCATTTATCGTCACATACAACCTGTGTAGCACATTGCGTGTTATCTTCTTTTTGAAAAAGATCAACAGAAGGGAAAGAGAGTCTCTCTCTATAGTTCCTCTGAAAATAAACATTAACTCCTCCATCCAAGACAGGAGGAGGAGGCAAGGCTCCCAGCCTCCCTGTGCAGTCTGTAATGTACGTGAGGTAGATGAGGGCCGCTCCCCAGAAGTTCCTGTTAGAGAATCCCCTTTAATAATGAAGTCAAACCCCAGGTGAGATCATTCACTGGGTTTTCCTCAGTTACATCACATCTCATCTTACCGCAGGACTAGTCAAGTAAATGAATTGAACAAAAAAGTTCTCCAGAATGGAGATGAGAAACTGACTTTATACTCTAGCAACAGGACTCACTGTTCAAACAGCCTTACATACTCACAAAACAGAAACTGGCTTGATATTACAAAATATTTTAGCAAGAGTAAGTAAAAACTAATACTAATCTCAACGAACAATTTTTAATGGTGAGATGATAATGGTTTAGGATCTTTATTTCAAATGAAGACTTTAAACAGCGGAGACATTTCTGTAAGGAGATGTTATGAAGTTATTTATGTCCCTTTCTATGTATGAAAACTTTAGGCCTGATCCAGTTTGTTTTTATATTGTGAAATAAAATTGTGGGTTTTTTTTAAAAATAACATGTAGTTTTTTGTTTGTTTGTTTGTTTGTTTTTCCTTCACCTTTTTTTTAATTAATTTTTTATTTTTTTATAAACATATATTTTTGTCCCCAGGGGTACAGGTCTGTGAATCACCAGGTTTACACACTTCACAGCACTCACCAAAGCACATACCCTCCCCAATGTCCATAATCCCACCCCCTTCTCCCAAACCCCCTCCCCCCAGCAACCCTCAGTTTGTTTTGTGAGATTAAGAGTCACTTATGGTTTGTCTCCCTCCCAATTCCATCTTGAATAACATGTAGTTTTAATCACTAAACATTCCTAGCTAACGGGACACCTGGGTGGCTCAGTCGGTTAAATGTCTGCCTTAGGCTCAGGTACTGATCCCAGGATCCTGGGTTCTAGATCAGACTCCTTGCTCAGCACGGAGCCTGCTTCTCCCTCTGTCTGTTGTTCTCCTGCTTGTGCTCTGTCTCTCTCTCTGACAAATAATTAAATAAAATCTTTTTAAAAATTCCTTGATATGTATGTGTAAATGTGAAGTGTGTGGGAGAGTTCAAGTTTAGAGACTGTAACAGAGTTTCTACTCGAGAACACAATCTAAGAATTAATTTTTTAAAAATTCTATCATAAACATGAGGTGCAGTGTGAAAATCTTCCAGATACGACAGCTTTTCGTCAGTTGTAACCTTGCTTAAATAAGCCCCCAAGCCTAGAGGAAGTAAAGGTAGGTCAGATGTTAGGCAGAAAATAGACTAAGAGGTCTCTCCTCGCTGATGACCGTTTAAACCACCCTGGTTTTGAGGATGGTGTGAACCTATGGTTTCAGAATTGAAAAGTAAAATGTCATGTACTCAAACATAAGAAAACTGGTAAGAAAACTTACTAGGCAGACTCAGGAATGACTATATCACTTGTGGGACCCAGTGCAAAATGAGCATGTGGGAAAACAGCAGAGCGTTGAATGAGAGGCAAGTCTTGTGTGGCTCCACAGATCACACCACGGGTCCATGAAGCCAGCCCTGGTTACAAGGACTGCAACTTGTAAGGAAAGAATAGCTTCATTGGCTTTGAGTAACTTCTCCATGCTTCATATTATGCTCCATCAACTAGTCTCAAAGCACAAATCTACACGTGCATTGATTGGATATGCATTCAAAGACCTTTTACCTGGCCTCTGTTTGTGTGGCTTCATATCTTTATGACATTGAATGAACAGCTTGGCGCCACGTTGCTGTTATCCATTAACCATTCCTGTTTTCCTAATCATCTTTGACTCCATCTTTCTCTGTCCTATCTGTTATTGTCTTCGGAAAAGAGATGTGAGGTTTCCTTAGCCTGTTCTGGTTTACATGACATGATTTGTGTATCTGCCTACAAGAGTTTCTCAAATGAACCCTGTGCATTATCTTCTTCCCCCAGCCCCTCCTCCTCTGAAGAAAGAAGAAAAAGGTCGTACATCTGTAAAATGACAGCATTTTTGAAAAATGAGAGTTTGGCCCACATGGCTCTCATCAGACACAGACTCATCTGCTGTGCCACAGACACTGCTCATTTCCTTCAGAATCAGACTACAGTTAAAAACAGGAAACACCTAATAAATTGCCGGGTCTATCAAATTAGCAAAGCATAAAGAAACCTTCTAGGTAATCAATGAGTATTGCTTGCTTAGAGAAATCAAAGTGTCAAACATAAGGAACCTAGACTTATGACTGTATTTTCGTCTATAAAACTACTTTAAGATGTCAACCTTAATTTAAATTTAGAAATAAAGAAACCTACTCAGAGAAAATGTGAAAAAATTAGACTTGCTATCTAATTTTTGGTCACAGATGGACTTGAAGTATTTCAAAAGCAAAAACTTTTATCATGTATTTATTGTGCTAGGATTTTTAGGCACACACATTTTATTTAAAAAAAAAAACAGAATAAATTAAATATACAACAATCATACAAATGCAGAATTCTCAAGGTGATCTCCCTTTGTGTGAAATTAATCCCATTTTTTAATGGGATTTATTGGGGATAATGGGATTTAATGGGAAAATATTAGTATCACAAAAAGAGTATCATAGCAATATCTAATTGCTAAAAGCTGTTGTTTTCGTATATTTTTGCCTAGAAGTGAAATCAGTAATAAGCATGAGACAAGAGTATACTTTCTTGAGTTATATTTTGGATTATAAAAAAACAAGAAAACTTAAATTTGGAAAAGAAGATACACTATGTAATTGCAACCCTTCTTAACCCTGCTCCTAAAAAACCCTTTCTTTTTGAGAAAACAGAGGGTAAAAGCCTGAAAAAAGCTTTGCCCTCATTTTCTTCAAAGCCTTTTAAAGTCTAATCTCTCTAATGTTTATGTGCTCTGGGTTTCATTTCAATCCTTAAAACAAGTTTCTAGGAAAATGTCAAGGAAATAAAAACTTTTCAAAATTGTTAAGAAGACTATCCCTTACGTTCCTAAGTTTGAATATACTCATCAGGAGAACAACTTTTATTTCCAGAAAGAATTTAACTGCTCTGTCCTCAGAAGCCACACAAATGTTTTTACCACCACTCAGACATTTTACTATTCAAATCAAGAGTCTGTGTCACTGAGAGCATTATTTGTCCTGTGTATGAGTGACCCCTTCAGGTGCTGTATTGAAAAGACTGTTCTATTTAAACAGTGGAAGAGGGTCCCCCAAACATAACTCATGCATGCTAAGAATTTTTAACAGAGCAATTTATTCAAAAGTTCCCTGAGAATCATGACCATAATTTTAAACAAAGTAAGAAAGAAAAAATGTTTCTTTTGACAATGCATTTTAGGCAGTATTCACACATATCAACCAAGAAACAGATTTTGAATACCGAATACAAGAAACTATGCTAGAAATAGCCATACTAGTCAGAATACTATATATGTCAAATAATCCATGCTCTGATGGATTTACAAGACATCTTATTTATAAAATATAATTTATAAAATACCAGATTTTATTAAATCATGTATTTGGATCTTTTCCAAAAACATATGGTGGCAACAACAATAAGAGATATAATAACACATAATTCCTGCCCTTTAAAAGTTTGAAATTCAATTGCAAACTGCATGGAAAAAATAATAATAATTAAGCTAGAATTGTCCAAGAAGACATAATAATGTCATTGTCCTCATTGTCTCAGATAAAATGTCTGAAGCTACCTGAGCAGTAGGCTGCCATGAAAAAGCAGGTATTCAGAACTGCAATGATTCTGAGTCTGTGAAAAGGGAAATGACTTTGGAGTTGGATCCAAGCAAAAGTACCAACACTAAACCGAGTGCCCAAGGATGGCGGGATTCATGACCCCGGAGTTCTGCCAAAATTGACCATACACAAGGTACATTTTAGAAGGTAGGGTCATAATGACATGAATCTGGAAAGTGATAATCCCTGTCTGTAGGCAAATAGTATCTTGATGTGAGATAGAATTAGAAGACAGAATGAGACAATGCCTCCGCCAGCATGACTGGGTGTTAAATATAGAATTCGAGTTCTCAGAAATAAAGGATTAGCAAGGGTCAGGTCCAAATCAGCCTGATATTCAGAGCCAGATGTCATTTTGGGTTGTATTTGGATTATAAACTAGTAATCATGGGATCCACATTTGGATAATAAAAATACAAGAAAACTTAAATTTGGGGGGAAAAAAGATACACTATGCAATTGCAATTGATATTCTTCTTATCAATTTTGAAGAGTTTTTATTTTCTTGACATTTTCCTAGAAACTTATTTTAAGGATGGGAATGAAACCCAGAAGTTAAGATAAAGGAAAGCTAGTGCAATCAGTGTTCATCTACTGAACGTCAGATTCAAAGTTGAGAGCGACAGAGCTATTCCCTTCCTCATGACAAGACTTACGGATCCTTAACAAGTAGTCAAAATTGACTTTCATTGCCTCAGCAACTATGCCGAATATTGGACAAACTTAACAAGCAGGAACAGACCCAATAGAAAATATTTGATGAGAACCATTGAGCAAGAGTTAGATTTTGAAAAAGAAGCAGAGGAATGTGGAGTTTGCAGGGGAGGAGTGATATGTACTAATGTAATTAGGAAATGAAACCTGTTTATTGGGCATTCTGCCAGACATTAATATTAATAATCCATACTTTTATAAATGAATGGTATAATAATTTTACCATATAAAATGACATGGAGACAATAAAGATCTTCAAAGACTACCTGAATCGTTTTTAAATATTTTTAAAAATTGAAATTTCATGTTAAAAATATAATTTTTATGTTAAACAGAGGTAGATTACTTAAGCCACTTAAATAGATCACAAGTCTATGCTATTCAATTCAGTGAATGGCTTTGTGTGCGTGACTTTATTCTGTTAACAATTTTAACAATTACTTTGCTGAACATATAGAGGTATCCTCATAAAAAATTTTGAAGCTAAGCAGATTACGTTGTATGCCTGACGTGTATTACACAAATGACAATAACAAGATTAAAAATTATCTTGATAAGTATAAAAATGAGCCCAACCACAAATACAAAATTGGACAATGCTAGATATAATGTACTCCCTTGATGTTAAAAAATAATTCAATATTTTTAGATGAAAAGCTCAAAACTGTATAGATTAATTCTGTTTATTTTTATACTTAATACAATTTAAATAAAAATATAGTTTATGGCAAAGGTGATGGAATATGACAGAGATACAGAATTTCTGAATGAATAAATACGTAATTGACATTTTTAGAACAGAATGAAACTGAAAAATTTGTTCTCTCAGCTAGAGAAGTAGACTATAAAGACACAGTAAACAAGCTGATACAATTGAGTTGGTGCATATACTCTTATTTTGGAATAGATTCTTAAAGTTTAGTCAAATCTATTTTTTGACTCTGCTCAAAATATCTAAATCTTTTTTTTTTTTTTTGAGCAGGCCTTATCAATGAATTATTATTTGCAATCAAATATTCCCAATAATAGGATAATGTATTAGCTAAATTAGTGAAGTTCTATAAAAAATCAACTGGATACTGACCTTTTTGAGTCAGTTCTGCTGCCACAAACTAATTCTCTATGAGCCTTAAGAAAACATTTAAGGCAATTTTCACAACTGAAACAATTTACTTTGTAAGCTCACATCCCCCTTCTCCCTTTTTTTTTTTTCCTCCATGACTTCTTCAAGAAAAAATAAAAATCATTTTCAGTAAAACCCTGACCTAGGACATGCTGAGTGCCTCCCACCTCTGCCATGAACTCCAGGATACAGAAAACAAGCTGTGGTTCAAAGAAGCTCATTATTTCTAGGGTGAAATAGAATGTGTCCCACAGACAGCATGTGTCTTCAGAGCTAACTTTCCCATGGTTCAGCCTCTGCCTTGACCTGGCAGATAACAGCATAGAGAGAGCGTTAAAGACAGAACTCTGAACATTTACAAGAGAAACAACTCCATGGACCATATTCAAACCTTATGTAAGAAAACAAACTTACCAAGGCAGTCAGTAAAGAAACCACACCACCATTCCATCTGACCAAGTATTCCACCCATTTTTAGTGAGGAAGGACCATCTTACCACTGTGTGTGTGTGGGGGGTGTATTTTTGAACTTATAAGCATAATAAATTGTTACTTATCAGCTTATATTTCTCACTCCATTATACATGTTCAGTTATTCTAATTACTTTTATGAGCAATAATAAATTCCCAAGAGAAAATAACTATTTCTAATAAATATGTTGAATGAGGGTAGACGTTACATGAAGCAAATCAAGACTATTTTTTTTCTTTAAAAACTGCAGAAAAAGCAAATATCACCCTTTGTAGGATGTCTCTTAAGAAAAATGATTTCTATCAGCATATGTCATGCATTGCATAAAAATGCTCTAAAAATGCATTATCTAATCCTGTCATAGATTCTACGTACCCTGAATTAGCTTTTAAATTGGTACACAGCGGGTGCCGGGGTGGCTGAGTCCATTCAGCATCTGACTCTTGATTTCATCTCCAGTTGTGGTCTCTGGGTTGTGGGATCAGGCCCAGTGCTCAGTGTGGGATCTGCTTGTTCCTCTCCCTCTGCTCCTCCCCCTGCTTGCTCACTCACTCCCTCTCTCAAATAATAAATGAATAAATAAGTAAATAAATAGAAATATACTGGTACACAGTGTTTATCGGGCCAATGTGATAACATCAACACCTATTAAGGTACTGAGTTTAAAGTAACCGGCTTCTTTATGGACATGAATGCGGGCATATGTGCATACACACACACATACGCAGATATGTAGAAGTAACAGGTAAAAATGGAAAAACTATGTTAATAATTTAGTGCCACCCATTACCATTTTGGACAAAGAAAGCCAACACATATCATGCTGAGTAAAAACATCCCATTTTTCATTGTAAGTCTAGAGAAGTGTCAATTTGAAGTCATAAATTATTTGACTTATAACACATCCCAATGAAATATAGATTTACTTCTCTGGGTACACATAGCAGCAATTCTAAAGTGCGTTCTTTTGGGATTATTAGGAGTCTAACTTTAATGCACCAGGGATTATGACTTGCTGTGACATATGGATAGCTTCCCTCACATGGAAATATCCTAAGTTCTTGAAAGCAGGACTCTTCAGTAGGAAGAAAACTAGCCTGCATTATTAACCATTAAACATCAAGTCTCCGCAGGCACCGCTCAAGGGGTTCACCCCACATTTACAGTCAATCCTCACAACGATACTATACAACTGAGGAAAAAATAAAGTAACTTGCCTAATTACACAGACAGCATTTAGAAAAGCTGGAATTGAATCTCAGGAACATCTGGCCTCAAAGCTTAAGTTCATTAACATTTTCATGATGTGGGCTCATGAAAATACCAACTACCTAACCCACAGAATTTTGTAAATTCTTATTTTTTAAATAAACCATGTATCTTAAACAATGGATAAATTTAAATTTAGTTCTTGTCTCAAATCAGTTGGTCCTACAATATTTTTTAACTATATTTTATTACTCAATGTGGAAAGGAGATTGTCACTGAGTTGATAATTCCCCTAAACAAAGCATCTTTATTGTCTAAAATCATTTGTGGGGAAAGGGGGGGTAAAAATAACTACATTTGTACACATATATCTAAACCTGTAGCCATAGCTATATCTATCTATAAAGATAGAGATGAAAATATTTGTAAATGTTTTTCTCTGCTACAAATAAAACAAGAAGTGGGTAAGATATACTTGGGAGCTATTAAAAAGAAAATTCCAAGCCCACACACCAAATGTAGCAGAGAGAAATGTGAAACTACACACTCTAATCTGAACTCTCATCCCACTGGAATGCACGGGATTTTTCCCTTTATTATTGGGAGGATTCCCTTCCTCCCTACAAGCATCACAATGTTCCAGAGGTCCCATGCCATGTCAGTACATCAGGAAGGCTCCTTTGCTTTTTTCTCTGAACGAGTCGGTACAGAGATGTCCTTTGTCCAAGCTTAGATGGGGCCATGGTAACCTGCTGCTCTTGCATCATATGTAACGCAAGAGAGCCTTGGAGGAGGCTGGAAACCAGAGGCCAGGGACTCATCTCTAAGACCCATTTTGTCAGCACTGCCCTTAGAGGTCTTTCCACCTCGCAGTTGTGGGTTCCTGCCTCCCAGTCCAGGCCCACCCCAGCCTCAAAGAATGTTCTCCTTCTCATCTCTCCCTCTTCAAAGAGCTCAAGCTTCTAGAAAACAAAATCCAAAAACACAGGTTGTTTGTGAACAACTTCCACTTTTGCCCTCTAAACAAACTTTCCAAGGGCACCAGAGTATGGCTACAGGTTTGGACCCAGGGAATAACAATAGAGAAAAAATAAATTGGTTAGTATCTTCATAACTTGTCTTGTACACCAATAATATGCAAAGGTTAAAAAAAAAAAAAACAGTATTTTTGCCTCTTCTCTTTCTACCATCCCCTATTTCTCATTTACACTTGCTTTATATATTACTCTTTCTCTTTTTCCATTTCTCTCATGCTTTCATCTCTCTCCTTTCTTTCCAGGACCCATACTCAACGGAAACAGTGATGCTCAGGTAGCTCAGTTGGTTAAGCGTCTGCCAGGGTCCTGGGATCGAGTCCCACACAGGGCTCTTTGCTCAGCAGGGAGCCTGCTTCTCCCTCTGCCTATTGCTCTCTCCCCCTCCCCCAACAGATAAACAAATAAAATCTTTAAAAAATAAAATAAAGCACCCCCATGTGGAATATGACACTAGCTTAGATTAAACCGGTAGGAGAATTTTTAAAAACATTTACCAATAACTAATTCTAAGCCTCAAGTTTTAGAGTCTGTGTGTGTCTGTATAATAATTTTTATTTTTTATTCTCAGCAGTTTGGCAGTAGAGATCTTGATGGTCTTGAGGACATTCTGGTCAAAGCGCCCCCACACCTAAGGGGTGTTTATAATTTAGATGATAAAATACCAGTTCCCTGTCTTTTTCAAACTTACTTCAAACATAGGCACTTTACCTTTTTCAAGTTTCCAAGCCCCTTAACTGTTTAACTCATTGAAGTTTTAAAATGTTACAAAGCGAAGTTGCATTTAACAGATGTTCATTTCAAGGAGCTTCGGAAGATTATAAATTATTGTAAATTAATTGCTCATTTTGGAGTTTGACAAAGCAGCTCTCAGGGCCTCTCCTGATCTGTGCCTCAGGAAGGGAAGAGGGAAAAAAGCAATAGGTTGGGATCCCAGGAAAAAGAGTGTCTCCTGTGCTTTAGTAAGTGGCTCTGTCACATAAAACTTATGTTGGCTGTTAAGTGGCCAAGCCAGCTGCAGCCCATGTGCCACAAATGCTCAAATGCTCTGGCCTCTTATTTCTCCTGTTTAGTTATTGTGTCTATAAATTCAATGGGCCACCTGTGCAATGTGCTCATCCAGAAGAGCCCCAGAGGAAGCATTAATGTATCAAGGCTCATAAAGCACAAATCCTTAAATGTAAAAACCGACACTTTCATCCTCTCTAGGCTACAACTATATAGATTTCTTTTTAATGAAAAAGAAAAAAAAAGGCTTCTGTTTCTGCTTACAGTTAAATGCCTATGAATGGAATTTTATAATGAATGATTATAAATATTTTTAAGATTGCTACTATTCTACAGCTCCCTGATTTGATTCACCTTTGAAACTGTATGTCGGACCATGGTTAGAACACCCATCACGCTCAGTAACTCACCGTTTAATCTAATCAGGAAAAGAATCCACGCCAAATGTCTAACAAGCGTCCACTCACAGGACCAAATCAAAACAAAACAGAAACTTTAATAGTACCTGAACACGTCTTTGTCCTTTTAATTCTCTTCTATTTTTCCTGAAAATCTAGAAAATCTAATTTGCCTTTTCACTCTGACGGTGCTCGCCAAACGCTTTAATGTACTTAGCAAAGTTTTGAACATATCCCTCTTAGTGCTTCCCCTGGAGGGCTGTGATTATTTATTCACTCATCTCCCCCTCCATACTGAAAACTTATTTTTTTTCTTTTAAAGATTTTATTTATTTGACAAATACAGATCACAAGTAGGGAGGGAGGCAGGCAGAGAGAGAGAGGGAAGCAGGCTCCCTGCTGAGCAGAGAGCCCGATGCGGGGCTCGATCCCAGGACCCTAGGACCATGACCTGAGCCAAAGGCAGAGGCTTTAACCCCCTGAGCCACCCAGGTGCCCCCCACCTTTTTTTTTTTTTAAGATTTTATTTATATACTGAAAACTTCTAACAGCAGTTTTTCCCAGTGGTTGGAGAGGAGGCATGTGGATCATTCAGACTCTTTGTATATACACATTCACCTTCTCAGCACTTTCTACTCCATCCTGAAGACTTAACAAAACACAGGAGGGGAGGGAGTAGAGAATAGAAAAGAGAGGTCATGTGTATTTTGACAAAGTTGCCCACTCTAGGGAGGAGATATATTGCATTTATATTTGTGTGCATCTCAGTACCTGGCACGTCACAGGAGATTAATAGATTCTGAATGAATAAGTGAGTGAAACAAAGTAAAGCAAAAAACTTCGTTTGAATAATTCAGTACTAAGAATTTTGAGTCAGATCATTCACCAAGCCCATTTTGAAAAAAAATGATTTTGATTATTATTTATATCTGAGTATTATCTTCTAATTAACATTTGTACAGTGATAGGGAGAGGACACAGGGAAGTGATGGTGTTTAGGGGAAGAAGAGAGTCAGTATCGATTCATGAGAGTAAAGCTAGTGTAATGCCTAAAAGACAAACAGAATCTCTACGGTTTAGCGACTGAGTTAGGCCTCAGGTTCCTGCATTAGAACCGGAACATTCACCTTTGAATATGTGCTTTTTGAAAAGCTGAACCAAATCTGCCACAAGCTTCCATTATTTCCCTCCCAAGAAAACATTACTGTTTAAGAGGAGGCAATAAAACCTATTTTGTGACACCTCTCGAGTGATCAGGACCAACACCTTTCCCTATCAGGGAGTGAGAAAAAGAGACAGATCAGATCTTTAGTCACCCAAGTTAGCTCAGCTTCAGAATCGGTAGGAAAAAACTAATCTTACCCAAAAAGAGGTCCTGACTTGACCCATGTCTGGTAGATGGTCTTTAGAAAAGTGTCTTTTTTAAACTAGGGGCTTTGGGAAACACAAGACTCTCAAACAATGTGACTTATGATGGGAGTTTGGGGCCATGTACATCCATTCTGCCTCAGTTGGAGCTGGAGACTAAAGACATCAGCTCTGCCTCCAGAGGGGCTGGAGATTAAAGATCAAACACTCGGGCAATCAACTCTACGATGGAACTTTAGGTAAATTTCCCTGGTTGTCAGTACTCCGCGTGTATTGTCACACATCATCACCAGAAAAGTAACACTGTCCATGACTCTATGAGAAAAAGACACTGGAAGCTCCTTAGTAGAACTTTTGCATTCTGCTCCATGAACCTCTTCCATTGGCTGATTTTTTAAACATCTTGATTCTGGGGCAACTGGGTGGCTCAGTTGGTTAAGCGACTACATTCAGCTCAGGTCATGATCTTGGGGTCTTGGGATCGAGTACCGCATCAGGGTCCCTGCTCAGTGGGGAGACTGCTTTCCCTCTTCCACTCTCCCTGCTAGTTCTCTCTCTCTCTTTGTGTCAAGTAAATAAATAAAATCTTAAAAAAACAAACAAACAAAAAACCTTTTCCTTTCCCTATAATAAATGGCAACTCTGGGTATAACAGGTTTCAGTGAATGTAAGGAATCCTTCTAGGGAACTAGCAAAACTTAGGGTGGTCTCTGGAACCTCCAAATTCTGCAGTTGGTGTCGAAAGTGTGTGGTCTTGTGAACTGTTCTCTAACTTTGTACAGAGCTCTCTGATTTGTTGTTATTGTTGTTTGAGAGTCACATACTCTCAGGCCACTGCAACATAGAAATTAAGTGAGCAACAGAATTGTCTGAAGTTAGAGGGGTCCCGTGTATCCAATGCTGGGCTATAAAGGCTGCATGGTTCTCCAGAAATCCTGACTCACAGTCAGCAGTGTCTCCAGCGGTGAAGCAAACCATTGCTTTACAACTTTAGAAAAACCATCTCTCTAAACTGTTTTTAATTTATTTGAAAGCTTACACAGTAATTTTCTAATTTCCTGCTGAAGGGTAGATGCACTACTTTGTTTTTTAATTCTTTCCTGATTCACTGTAGGGAATCATAGCAGGGCATTACTTTAATATTTAAATAAATAATAACAGTTTTGACTATCATAATCATAACCAAAATACATGCATACACAAATAGTATTTACTCTGCGGAGGGAATATTCTGAGTGCTTTAAATAAAGTAATTCTCAATCATCAACTCCTATTATGATTGATGTTTAGCCGCTGATTAGCTTTTTACATTAAAAAGAAAAATAAAGTCATCCAATCAACTAAATAGTCAAAAATCAACTAAACTTAGCTGACTGGTGTAACTAATTCAGTGGCATCTGAAAAAGCCACTTTGTTTCAGTTAGGTTATCCTTTTAGCCCATTTTAGCTCAGAGCTACATCTAGGATTTTTGGTGCTGGTGTTCTACAAAGAGCGTCACGGGATCTGTTGTTTTCCCAGAAATACTATTGCTTCTCCTTGTTACAAACAAGGACTTAGAGGAATTCCAAAAGGGACTGGGAGAGCTGGGACATTGGGAAGTGGAAGTGGCAATAATCTTTAAAATGCTGTTGAGAGTTGTTGAGTAGAGCAGGAAAACGATGTTCAGAGATGGCAATTTTTCCTTATCTTGTCTTATCTATAAGTTTCTGACCAATTTTAACCCTTATGAGATCAGGTTTTCAGAAGTATTTCATGTATGTGCCTCAAATTTTTTTTTCTATCTCTGTAATTGTGTGAAGTGCTGTCATAATTTTTTTTTCTGGAACATGTATTCTTTTATTTATCTATTGTTATATTTAAAAACACCTCAAATACGCATTCTTTCATGAATCTGCAGTAGCCTAAGGGCCCAGTAAGGACAGCTCATCTTTAATTCACTTAGCATCAAATGGAGTGACTTGAAGGCTGGGGAGCAGAAAACACGGAAAGACTCATTCGCGCGTCTAGTTGTTGATGTTGGCTGTTGGCTGGGAGTTCAGACGGAGCTATAACCTGAACACCTAGATGTGGCTTTTCTGTTGTGGATCCTGGGCTTCCTCCTACCATGGTGTTTAGCTTCCAACAGCGAAAGACCCAAAGGAGAGAGAGCCAGGGGTAGGCTCTACCGGTCTTACAACTGCAGAAGTCACGCATTCGGAAGTCTATCACTCAGCTGTGTTTTGTTCATGGCTTTTGTTTCTTTGTTTTTTCACAAAAGCTCACCTAATTTCAAAACAAGGGGAAATAGACCTTACTTCTTGATGAGGGTTGACAAAGTTCTGGAAGACCTCATGGGACCATCAATAATGCTTGTGCCATTTTTGGACAACATCATCTACCACAGCAGCTCCCTATGAGAAAGGAAAACTAATGACCCGTGTTCATTGTTTCATAAGGAAATGAAAGAAACACACGCACTGTAGTTTCATTCTATTTCATTAGTAATATGGCATGCAACCTCATTAAGAACTTCAGCTGACAGCTTTTATGTTCTTTGTGCTATGTGTCATGCTTTTCTCTGTTCTCTTATAGGTCCGTTAGTAAGCAATTGATTGGGGTAATTCTCAAGGCCTGAATAAGAATAAAACTCTTGTATGTGTTTCAGTCTTGAAAGAGGCCAGTAAACAAGGAATGGCTCTTTCCTCTTCTAGCTCATGCTAACCTTTGTGAAGTAACATTTCATGGAATAATTACTTATACTTAAATGCCTTAGGGAAAAAATAAGATATTCCATATGATATTTTGCTAAAAATGGTTCTTTTTTTGGCTTATAGAAAGAAGTCTTTTAGAAGTAATCAAAAGAGATTTCTGATAGACACTAAACATCAGACTAAATGGATTACTGGCAATATTTAATTTGTCAGTTCCAATATTGCTAACCCATTTTTCTTAGCTGGGTGAGCCAGGAGTGGTGGCCTCCAAAACCACAGCTTGCTTAAACAGCAACTTAATTCAACTGATAATACATATTCTTTTCCCTGAAGATAATTTTTAAAAATTGTTTTAATAGCTGACTCTGGCTTCAGATCAAGTACTCACTGCTGTCAATAAAATGTAAGATTATCTCAAATGGTTTTTCTAGCTGTTCTCCATAAGCCAGGCTTTCTGGACTTTTACGATTTTTTTTTTTTTTTAACTCAGTAATTGGAGATTACTCCAAACTCCACGGTACCCTACACCAATATGGAGTGGGGCTTGGAGTCCTGAACACCAGTAAATCTCTATGGTCCAACAGTGATATTTCTTCCTCTTTGCCAGTTATGTGAGAAACACAAACCAGAATCAAAAATACTAAAGATGAGGGGTACCTGGGTTGCTCAGTGGGTTAAAGCCTCTGCCTTTGGCTTGGGTCATGATCCCAGGGTCCTGGGATCGGGCCCCACATCGAGCTCTCTGCTCTGCAGTGAGCTTGCTTTCTCCTCTCTCTCTCTCTTTGCCTGCTTCTCTGCCTACTTGTGATCTCTGTCTGCTAAATAAATAAATAAGATCTTTTAAAAAAAAATACTAAAGATGAAACAAATCTTAGAGTTTCAAACTTTTTTATAATTGGCCGTATAATTCAGGATCCTAAATGGGATATGGAAGGAAAGTAGGAACATAGAAGGAAGAAAGAGATAGAAGGAAACATTAAGAAAGAAAGAAATTTTGTGTGATTTACTCCATTGCTACATTTTGTAAGTGTAAAGTTACATTAGAATCAATGTACTCTGAGTGAATGATCATAATTTTCAAAGTATAATGATTTTTAATTTTAGCAAAGTTATCTATAAAATAGCCACTCTACTTCAAGGAAAAAAATGGAACAAGGTACTACAGTTCTTTAAACTGAGATTATTTTATAATTTTTTGAAAAAGTAAAATATTATCATAGATATAAAGAAATCCCTTACGGGACGACTGGGTGGCTCAGTTGGTTGGACGACTGCCTTTGGCTCAGGTCATGATCCCGGAGTCCCGGGATCGAGTCCCACATCAGGCTCCCAGCTCCATGGGGAGTCTGCTTCACTCTCTGACCTTCTCCTTGCTCATGCTCTCTCTTACTGTCTCTCTCTCAAATAAATAAATAAAATCTTTAAAAAAAAAAAAAAAAAGAAATCCCTTATATGTTTACCAATAAAATATCCCCATCAGTTAGAGCCCAGAAGCATATTATTATGTCCTTTACAGTGGGCTAAGTATAGAGGAAAGTGAATGGGATTTCAAGAGGGCCCAAGTTGCCACAGTTTTGAAAATTCATGTCACTCCCCTAAATTCTAGAGTTACAAGATTTTTTTTTTTTCCTTTAGTTCCATTGTTCTTGGTCACACTGCTTGGAAGACTGAAGAGATAGACCAGACGAAGAGTGGTGGGCAGCAAAGCAAAGTTTACTGAAAGTACAAAGTTCTGGAAGAGGGAGGGGACCTGAGAAGATTGCCTCTGGGGTTTCTAAGTCTAGGGGGTTTTATGGGTTTGTTGGCTGGACTCTTTTAATCTGATTAACCCTCCCGTCACCTGTCACCCAATCAGGTTTTTGTCATTTACCTATCACATGTGAAAGGGTGGAGGGCTCCTTCCAAGGCACTGTAAATTCCTTTTAAGGGTGGTTTCCTCTTAGGATTGGGGGCAGGGCGGAGGTGTGGGTAGCCCTTGCCCTGCCTGCCTTTCTTCCAACTATCTTTCATTACTACTATTTTCACCTATCAAGACATGATAAAAATTAAATCACATTTTTATTTTATGAATTAAACAAAAATACGTAGATGCAATTTATATAAAAATTTTAAAGTGCTATATAAACTATATCATAATCACTATTTTTTATCATTTTTGAATACCACACTGCAAAAAATAAGCAAGTAGGAAATTGTTCTTTTTTTCCAGATTTCTTCTTCTTTTTTTTTTTTTGAAATTAGATTTGAAGTTACAAAAATTGGGAGATTGGAGAAAACTACCTGTTAAAATGTTAACCAAAACCCAGTTTTGAAGTATTTTTATAACTAATTTTTAAAATTTAGTATAATTAGTCCTCTGCTTCATTCCAAAACAACATCTTTCAGAAACTCAGGTACTTCACATTTCAATATTTACAATATGGAGGCAAAATAGTAAGGGAATTGTCAGTATAATGTAGGCTTGGGGTTTTTTTTGTTTTGTTTTGTTTTGTTTTGTTTTAAGATTTTATTTATTTATTTGAGAAAGAGAGAGAAGGAGCAGGGGGGAAGGTCCAAGGAAGAGAGAGAGAAGCAGATTCCCCGCTGAGCAGGGAGCCTCGGCTCAATCCCAGGACCCCTGGATCATGACCTGATCTGAAGGCAGATGCTTAACTGACATTATACATACGCCACCCAGGCGCCTATGTATAATGTAGGTTCTTCTGAAGCACCTTTATACTAATTGATGTTTTACAAAGAGAGGAACTTGATAATCGTCTTTTGGTTTTGTGTTAAGGTTTTCTTTCCTTTAAAAAAAAAAAAAAAAAAGCAAACAGAAAGAAAAGGTTGGAGAAACTTAGCAATAAATAGAATTCCTCAGGATTGTTTTCGAAGTGGCATCAGTACAGAAACTAAAGCATGATCAGTTTTTCCAAATAAACGTTGTAGATCATAAATTAAGTCACTTAATTTAACAATTTCTGCACCATGCCTTATTGCCCAGTGTGGGTTCATACTTTCAGCAGGGAGCCATAAATGCCCCTTACAACGTATCATCACTGCAATGAGAAAATCGTGAACGTGGCAATAAATCACAGGACCCTTGTGGTAGGCATCTATCTCAGCAGAGAACAAGCATGCCCTGTTCGGAATCTCCAGATCCATGACGTGATTCTCTGGATTTGACAGGAATTACAGCTATGCTAAGATTCACATTTCCTGCCTACCCGCTGAAGGGAAGTAAAATAATCTTGCCCCTTTAAGCCAGTTACTCCCAGAGCCTCAACCGCACTCACCAGCATGAAGTTGTTTGGCAAGAGCCTGAGTCTGTGCCCCAAACTCCCAGTCACCACAGTTTGAGTCTCTTTGACAATTACGCGTGGCAAGCAGGGGATGGAAAGAATGATCAGATTTGGAGCAAAAGGAGTACGATTCAAGTCCAAATTCTGTCACTTAGATTTGAGTGAGCTCGAGCACGTCCATCAACTTCCCTAAACTCTTGAAAACAAACTCACTGCCCTACCACCTAATCCCAAAGTGAGAGCACTGTGGAGCCTCCAAGTCCTTTTCCGCCAAGGTCTAGGATGCTTCGCGCAGCTGAAAGGCTTGTTAACACACAGATGGCTGCGCCCCACCCCGAGAGCCCCGAAATCAGTAGGTCATGGGCGAGGCTTGGCAACATGCATTTTGATAAGTTCCCAGGTGATGCTCCTGCTCCTGGACCAGATGCCACCCTTGGAGCACAACTGCCCTAAAATACTATACAAATATAAGTGAGTAACATTAGTATCGTAGTAAGCGCCAATGTAGCTCTTCAACAGTCTGCAGCCGAAACAAGTTTTCTGAAACAAAATACAGCCTGTTGCATTAGGCTACAGCAAGGCTGAACGCAGCAGGCCACCGCAGTAAGCAGAAACTTCTCAGATCACTGCAAGGATTACCACACAAGCCATGTACGTGTTGTGGTGAGATTTTTTCCAACCAGACACTGCTGTGCTCAACCATCTGAGAGAGGAGAGGGCCTCCAACACCCAGTTCTTTTTCAAGCCTCAAAAGGCTGCCTTTCTAGTAGAGATCAGTTCCTCTGTTTGGAATTTTGACTTTCTTCTCGTTTTCGCTTTTTATTTCCTCCTCATCAACTGATTTCTTCAGTCAAGTTTTGACCAACAGCAACCTGGACTAGGTATTTAATAGAAATATTTGGTAAACAGTCATATACTTTACACAAAACAAATGAAAGCCCATCAAGCCACGGCAGTGAGGACAAATGGTGACCCCATTCCTTCTCATCTAGTTTACTGCTAGTACATATAAAAATACAAAAATTATAGTCTTGAGACTGCTCTCTGGACAAAATTCAAAATTTAATTTAAAACTTTCAAGGACTCTGTGGAAACGTATTGCTCTGTGAATCTAACTTCCTTTAAAGAAAGCCAGAAAATATGGTGTTTTAAGAAAAAGAATTATTAGTTGTAGAATTTACACACATACTGTGTTCCAAGGTAATGTTGGAGTTACCACTTTCTTCAAGTGTCCCTCAAAATAACACGTTATTTTTCTAACTGGACCCTGGACAAAAAAATTCTGTGAAAGTGATCTACTTGCGACTGTGTCTCATGTCTTTTTAAAATACCTCAGGCTCAAGTCTGTATCAAAAAGAATTGCTTTACTCTGCTCATTTTTACCCCAAATTATTACCCTGCAACAGGAAAATTGCAAGGCATTTTATTAACAGAACAAAATTACTCTTTTCCTCCATTAAGACTCAGTACTGTATCAGTATATTTTTATGGCAGATGTATTTGTAAAAACCAAGCAGTTAGAAACTTGCCCTAGTCCAGAACTTGGTATCAGATCCTGAGTCAGCTTTCTTACTAATTTCTGGCTTACTAGAAAAATGCAACAGGAGGGGCACCTGGGTGGCTCGGTGGGTTAAAGCCTCTGCCTTCGGCTCAGGTCATGATCCAGGGTCCTGGGATCAAGCCCCACATAAGGCTCTCTGCTCAGCGGGGAGTCTGCTTCCTCCTCTCTCTCTGCCTGCCTCTCTGCCTACTTGTGATCTCTGTCTGTCAAATAAATAAATAAAATCTTAAAAAAAAAAAAAAAGAAAAATGCAACAGGAGATTTGTGCATAGTAAAGTATAAATCAGATAATATTGAGAACTAAAGAGCATTCTTTCTGACATCACCAGCTAACATGATGAAAAATTAAAGTGATACTGTATCTTTGCGCTGACAATGTAGATGCATATAAGCTTGCTGAAATAAATGTATTTTAAATTAGAGGCTAAATTCATTAAGGACTTTTCCAATAAACTCTTTAATAGCTCTCTTGAAAGCTTTCTAACAAACAGACTTGGAGAAGAGACCTCATTTACCTTTGTTTGATAACTTACTGCAAAATTAATATTGACTATGGGCATAATTAAGGACAATAAATGGACTTGAGAACCAGTCCTTCCATGGGAAAGGGGACGGAGGCACTATGAATAACTGAATTACAGAATTAAATTCTCAATTCCAAAATCCCCACAATATTCCCTTCTATACAATATGGCTACAATTTGTGTTATATGTAGTATTAATAAGTCAAGACTTTACATTGCTAGCTGCTATTATACTGAATTCCAGGCCTGAACACACACCCATGCTTATTGCTAAAACGCAGAAATGATGTACAGTTCCAGCAAAAAGTACATGTTGTGGTTCCAACTGTATGCATTCTGGACATTCCACTCAACTTATCCTGTACTGAGGTAAAATAAGCAACTTGTCACTCTGATGAAGTCTCAAATAAACTATTTGATAATTAAAAATGACCAAATGTGATGTGATAAGAAAAATACATCTTAGGAAATATGTAACAAGCTTGTTCAGGACAAAGGGATCAAAGCAGCTGAAATAGACATAGTACCATAAAAAAAAGAGACATCTACGCCCTCAAGGTCCATGGCCTTTCTCCATCCCGTTTTCTCAGGTTCTTAAAGAAACATGCTTAAAAATGCTTAATGCTTTTTTTTTCCCCCTTAGGAACAGGCAGCCTGTTAAGGAGCGAGTTTATCCTAATCAGATCACCTACACACTCTTATTCTGCCCCAAATTTTGAGTTGTATTTGTATGGAGGAGAGGGGTGGCCCTCATACAGTGATGCCATGTGTTTAGCTTCCATAAACAACAAAATTAAGATGGTCCCAGCCTTCTTTTCATATTAAAGTATATAAATGGCTTTAGTCCTATTCCTCCTTAATGAATAGTGAAGTCATTCTACATGATCTTGTTTGCATTTTTTCTTTTTATTCTTTTTTCAAAATATGGGAGCAACATGTGTCCCTAAAGAATAAACATTCCAAAGATTACTAAGCTAAAATCAGTGGGATGCAAAACATTTGGCACATTATTATATATCAGTCTTGCAAATTCTCAAGCTCTTAGACAGTTAATTTTGAATTTATCTTCATTTAAGTTTTCAACTAGCCCATTGCACTGAAAGTTATTTTACTATGAACAAAAGCCCAAAACAAAACAAAACACACCATCATATACGTATACTATATTTAAAAAATATATAATTACATGAAATTATCCATAGTATATAAGTCAATCCATACACACATATACGCATATTTAGTTTTCCAATACTCACTATAGAGTATATAGATACTATGTAAGTATCTATATATTATATAAGATTCTATGTAGGTATACACACACACACACACTATATAAGATTCTGTTCACACTCATTTGTTTTATTAATTTAATTAATAATCATTGAGGATCTGTTAAGTTCATGTGGCCTGGATACTGGATAAAGATAAATTATACATGTTCAAGATAAATTAGATATGTTACCTGACTGCAAACCTCACACACTGGGGCGCCTGGGGGGCTCAGTCTGTTAAGTGTCTGCCTTCGGCTGAAGTCATGATCCCAGGGTCCTGAGATCCAGCCCTGCACAGGGCTCCCTGCTCAGCAGGAAGCCTACTTCTCCCTCTCACACTCCCCCTGCTTGTATTCCCTCTCTCGCTGTCTCTCTCTCTGCCAAATAAATAAATAAAATCTTTAAAAAAAAAAAAAAAACACTGTATTAAGAGAGATAGATTTGGAAAAAAATAGAAAATAAACTTCATTCATTAACAGATAATTACAATGTAGCATGAAAAGTGCCATATTTGTGGGTTTGGATTTTTTTTTCATTGTACTACAGACACTAAGCAAGAGGTAGCTCAATTGAGTTTCCCTAAAAGTTCTTGATCTAGGTCTTTATCCTCTGCATCTAAGAGTTTCCTCATAACTCATTAACTTGTAATACCATTCCCGTCTACCACCACAAACCACACGCTCCACGTGTTAAGTATAAAAGTTAATTAAAGCTTAACTCAGCTGCTCTGCAAACTCCCATTGCTAGCAGCAGTTTGTTATTATTATCAAATGATTTAAAAACTACCCCATTCCACAAACATATCCACCCATAGCAAGCAAAATCAGCTTGGCTGCTTCTCCAGGCACATCAAAGCAATCGTCAGCATTTTAAGTGCGCCACTGAGTGTGATGGCTTTAGGAGCCCAGGACTCAAAAGAACAAGAGCAGTGACACAAATGCCTGAGAAGTTTCCTTCTAAACACAGATTCAATATGCACTCACCCAACACCTATGGGACGGGCTTCAGGCTGGAGACTAAGGATTCAGAAAGAAATGAGACCTGGTGACTGCCGGACGGGATCAAGTAATCTAACAATTGATAATTTAAATAAAGAAACTGGGATTAAGACATCTTGCATTGGTAACAGAATCGTTACCAGCAAATTTGACCGCACAGTATATTTCTGTAAAAATGTGCTCCCTTAGTAGCTACCAATTTAAAGTACTGAAGGTATTTTTAGCTTCCAAAACTTAACTATCAATTAAATTACCAAATTACCAATTTTAAATATCGAAGATTTGCTTCAATAGTGAATCAGGGGGTGAAGAGGCTCCCTAATAAATTGGGTCAAATTTTTCTTTTTTTAGTAAAGTGAGTAGTGTATAGAGCATCTCAGAATGTTAACACGTACTGGGGTGCCCCGGTGGTTCAGTCGGTTAAGTGTGGGACTCTTGATTTTGGCTCAGGTCATGATCTCCGGGTTGTGAGACTGAACCCCAAGTCCAGTTCCGTTCTGAGTGTGGAGCTTACTTAAGCTTCTCTCTCTCTCCCTCCCACCTCCCCCTGCTCACTCACACTCAATCTCTCTCTTTTTCTCTCCAAAAATAAAAAATAAAAAAGAAGAATATTAACACATACTGAAGGAGTGCTTTCCAACACTGGGCAGAGTTCTCTTTGCACTGGCACGTTAGCTCCAATGGTGGTCTATCTACACTTACACACAACCTCTGATCATAAGATATTTTGAATCTGCAACTCCACTTACTGAAATAATTCCTCTTCTGTCTGAACTAGATGCATTTACCATTTATAATACATTTAGGTAGTGTTATTGCACTTCAGCAGTAGGTCTCTAGCAATTATCCAGTATAGGTTTTAGACTGATGTTTAATTCTTATGAACTGAGTAAATTCGAAATTCTGCATAGTTTGTTACTTACAGAAAGGAGACATCCATGCCCTAACTGCCATTAATTTACATCAAGGGCCTTTTATTTAACACGGGGGTGATTAATTTAATTTTTTGGCATTTCTAACTTCTTCCCATGCTGCAGAACTCATCTAAGGCAAGTTCTAAAGCCCCTTGCTTGTCTTTTGTTTTGGTCATTTGGAAATGTCTCCTAGGCAAGCAATGTGGAGAGTTCTTTGCTGCTGTAAGGGATAAAAGAAAAATAACTTTTTTTTTCTTTTTCCACCACAAATCCTGACTGTAAACACAGGCCTGCCCCTCCATGACCCTGGATGCTGCCAGTTACACACGTGCACGGAGCATGGGAATCCTCTTCTCTGCAGCCCTCACCTGCCACTCCCATCACGCTGCCGCCGCAGCTCCGAGCAGGCAGTAAATCTGTCAGTGGGGCCTAGCACCAAATGGCACTGGGTTCCTATCTAGCCTTTTAAGACAAGTCTCCGAACACTTTCTTCCCTTCCGATTGACATAAATGCTTCATTCGGAAAAAGACGGATCCCCAAATCTTTACTCAAGTTGCTTTTGCTCCTAAAAAATTTTATCAATACGAACTGATAAGGACAAATTTCAAAGAATCATCTAAACATATCCATACTTGAAAAATCAAGGACACTCATTTTGTTTTGATTTGCTCGTAAATACTGCCTAGTGCCTGAAGAGCTGAAGATAAACTGAGGGGTACACTGAGAGTGGATCACTCGGCTGTCAGGTCTGACGACTGTACTTGGGAAGCTCCATCAACTACTTCAAGCGAAAGGCCCGTGTTTATCCACCTTTCACTTGGAACACCACACTTTCAGCTTCTCTTTCTCCCATTAGTTTCAGGTCAGTGATGTATTGAAATAGAAAGAGGGTCACAAAGTAATCTGAGAAGGGGAAAAAAAAAAAACAAGACTCTGCATTCTAAATATTACAGCCATTTGGAAAGGATGACTAGCACAGAAATCCTCAAGCCTCACAACGAACTATATAGCTATTTTCCCCAAAATTAACTAATTTCTGGTATTTTAGATATACATTTTGTATATAAAGTAAGTTTAATGGTTTGTTTTCTCCATATATATGTTATGTATTCACACATATATATACATATATATATATATACACACACACACATACATACACACTCACGTATATATTAAAAATGACTCCAACACTATATGAGACAAACAAAAGTTTGGAGTTACATCTGAGTTCAAGTTCTATTTTGGCTTTAGGATTATGAGGATTAAAGGAGAAGTATATATAACTGTCTTGAATATGACATGTGATAAAAAACATATATTAGTCCTTACTTCTTCATTAGCCATAAAATATTAGGGCTAAAAAATACTTAAATTATGTTTACATGATCCATGTAAACTTGTTTTTAAATCCCCTAATAACTGTGACTTGATTTTTATTATTTTAGTACTATTCCTTTTGATTTTTCTTCCCCTGTAAATGGACTGACATCATTATATTTATGAAAGTACAGTCTTTTCAACAAATGGTTTTGGGAAAATAGGATAACCGCAAAAGAAATGAAGTTTGACCTTTCCCTTATACCATATACAAAAATAAACTCTAAATGGATCAAAGATCTAAATGTAAAACCTAACGCATAAAACCCTTAGAACAAAACAGTGGGAAAACTTCATGACATTGGAGCTGGAAAATATTTCTTGGATATGATACCAAAGCACAGGCAACAACAACAAAAACAGAAACAATAAATAAACTGGATTTTACCAAAATTAAAAACTATCTGCATTAAAGGACATTTTCAACAGAGCAAAAAGGCAACACATTATATGGAAGAACATATTTGCAAAACAAAGGGTTAATACCAGAATTTATAGTTAACTCCTACAACTCAACAACCAAAACCAAACAATTCAAACAAAAAACAAGCAAGTCGAACAAACATTTCTCCAAAAAAGATATACAAATGATCAATAGGCACATGAAAAGATGTTCAACAACACTACACATTGAGGAAACACAAATCAAAACCAAAATGATACCATTTTCTAATTAGGATGGCTATTATTAAAAACACAAACAAACAAGCAAGCAAGCAAACAAACAAACAAAAACAGGAGCTGGCAAGAAAGTGGAGAAATGTGCACTGCTGGTGGGAATGTAAAATGGTGCAGCTGCTATGGAAAACAGTATGGTGGTTCCTCAAAGAATTAAAAATAGAATAACCACATGATCTAGCAATTCTACTTCTGGGCATATACCCAAAAGAACTGAAAGCAGCTATTTGATATGTCTCCCAAAGCATGGGAAACAAACGCAAAAATAAATTATTGGGACTTCATCAAAATAAAAAGCTTCTGCACAGCAAAGGAAACAATCAACAAAACTAAAAGGCAACCTATGGAATGGGAGAAGATATTTGCCAATGACTTATCTGGTAAAGGGTTAGTATCTGAAAGCTATAAAGAACTTATACACCCCATACCCAAAAACCAAATAATCCAATTAAAAAAATGGGCAGAAGCCATGAAGATACATTTCTCCAAAGAAGACGTACAGATGGCCAACAGACACATTTAAAGATGTTTATCATCAGGGTGCCTGGGGGGTTCAGTCAGTTGAGCATCCACCTCTTGATTTCAGCTGAGGTCACAATCTCAGGGTCGTGGGATCAAACCTTGAATCAGACTCTGTGCTTATCACTCTCCCTCTGTTCTCTGCCCCCTCCCAAACAAATAAATATATAAAATATTTCAAAATTTAAAAAGGTGTTTGTCATCACTTACCATCAGGGAAATGCAAATCAAAACTACAATGAGTTATCATCTCACAGCTGTCAGAATGGCCAAAATCAACAACAAAAGAAACAACAGGTGTTGGTGAGGATGTGGAAAAAAAAGAGCACTCGTGCACTCTTGGTGGGAATGCAAACTGGTACAACTACTATGAGAAACAGTATGAAGTTTCCTCAAAAGTTAAAAATAGTACTGTAGCATCCAGGAATTGCACTATTGGGAATTTACTCAAAGACAAAAATACACGAATTCAAAGGGATACGTGCACCCTTTTATTTATAACTGCATTACGTACAATACCCAAGATATGGAAGCAGCCCAAGTATCTATCAACTGATGAATGGATAATGATGTGGTATATATACAATGGAATATTATTCAACCATAAAAAAGAACAAAATCTTCCCATTTGCAACAACATGGATAGAGCTACAGAATATAATGTTAAGTGAAATAAGTCAGAAAAAGACATATAATTTCACTCATCTGTGGAATTTAAGAAATCAAACAAGCAAAGGGAAAAGAGAGAGACAAATCAAGAAACAGACTCTTAATTATAGAGAACAAATTGATGGTTACTAGAGGGAAGGGGGATGGAAGAATGAGTGAATTAAGTGATGGAGATTAAGGAATGTACTTGTCTTGATGAGCACAGGGTGATGAATGGAAGTGTCGAATCACTATATTATACACCTGAAACTAATATAAGACTGTATGGTAGCTAAGTGGAATTAAATTTTAAAAAAGAAAGAAAGAAAGGAGCTACTTGAGCAGGTATTTGTAAAACCCATATTCATAACAGCATTATTTACAATAGACAAAAGATGGAAGCAACCCAAGTACCAACTGATGGGTGAATGGAGAAACAAAATGTGGTGTATGCATACAATAGAATATTATGCAAATATAAAAAGAAGGGAATCTGACACATGCTAAAAAATGGATAGACCTTGAAGATAATACTTTAAGCCAGTCACAAAAGGACACATACTCTATGATTCCACATAGTTGGTAGAGCAGTCAAAATTTATAGCGACAGAAATTGGAATAGTGGTTGCCAGGGGTTGGGAGAAGAGAAGTTGGTAAGGAGTTTCATTTTGGGAAGGTGAAAAAAGTTCTGGAGATGGATGGAGGAAATGTTTGCACAACAGTATGTATGTACTTAATGCCACTGAAAAGTACACTGAAAAATGGTTAAGGTAGTAATTTTTATGTTGGTATATTTTACCACAATAAACAAAATCAATTACAAAGATCCAGCTGATTCTGACCAGATTCTACCCAGAGGATAGTTTTAATCAACATTCCAGAGCTTGATAAGAAAATCCATTCACACCTGGTCACCTGGTCCTCATACACTAACAAATTTCCCATTGAGTGTTACTAATAGCAAATTAAAATATAAAAACAGCATTTGTTCACTTGAAATGCCATAGGGAGCCTATTTTAATGCAGCAATTAAGAGTCAGAAAGAACTAATTCAAATTCCAACTCTACTTGTTAGCTATGGAAAACTATGCAAGTACTTAATCCCTTAGTTTCTTCCATCTATAAAACTTTTTCCTTTTAAGACCACTATAAAATCTGCTATAAGATAAAAATAAATAAATAAATATAATTTTAAAAAGAAAGATTGCTACAAGGTAATATAAATATATACATATATGTATATGTGTACATACACATATATTTATGTATCTATGTATATATTAAAATTAACATAATTGAATGTTGCATGCTAAATATATAGCAACTTACATTATCATTATACCCAAACCACCTTCTCAAATATTCAGTATAAATATATCCACACATTATTTTAGCTGAAAACAGTTATCACCCAAATGCTAGGATGTCTGCAATGTTACCTAACTATTAAGAGCAGTTCTCTCATTCAAGTATTCAGAGACAGACGGGCAGGTAGAAAGCCAAGTAACTAGTTCCAATTCAGATCTGTCAACATTTCAGTAGAGGAAGTTTCTTGCCTGCATTTCTAGACCTAAGACATTTATTTGTACCATAAAGGTTTATTTTTTCATTTCACATTTTATTATTTTGTCTTAGAAAAGAAATTCATGCTAATGGTCTATAATGAAACAAGCTAAAATAAAAATAAATAAACAAGCTAAAATAAAAGTTAATGATTTCCCTCCCTCTTTTTCCACTCCCTGCATTGGGTAATCAATGTTAGCATTTTTCTCCTTGACCATACAAATATATTCAAGCAGACGCGTACATAGACTTCTAAAGATTATGTATTTTTGTAAAAATGGAATTTTACCTAATACATTGCATTACTCATTTAACATAAACATTTCTCCAGTTCATAAATTTGAACCTAACTTACTTTAAATTATAGAATTATGTTCTCTAGTATGATATACCACAACTGATTCAGCTTGGACATTCATAGGTCTGTTTGTTTGTTTTGCTTGTAAATGTGTTTGTAAACCATTACAAAAGAAATTCTGTGATAAATAACTCTATATAAATATCTTTCCATAATAATGCTTTTATTTCTTATTATAAGCAAGATTTTCAAAGAGCCAATGAATGTATTTATTTTTAATTTTGGAACTATTTACTATACATTGACCTTTATTCTATTTCCCTGATTTAGTTGTCTTTTTCTAGGGTGGTAACATATTGTTTCGATATTGGGTTGTGGTAGAGATGATAATTGCTCATCAGTATCTGTTTTCCTCATCTTCCTGGGTACACCACTAAACCATATTTCTCATTCCTCCTGCATTTAGGTGAGCCCATGAGATTAGTGACTACTCACCAAGGAAGTTTAGGAAAAGTGAGACTTCTCCATCTTTATACTAATCTCTGGAAGAATGAAGACTTTCAGAAGGAAGGAAAAGCCACAAGACAGAAGGAATTCAGGTCTGCTGGTCTATAATATTTTGCTTCTCAGCACCAAATCTCCCTCTCTTTGCCCTGCTTTGTTACATTTAAGTCAGATCCTATAAACAAACATGTCTCCTGTGCCAGGGGGCACAAGGCTCACCTTGTCAGCAGAAGGTGTTCGAGGGACCCATTAAGGGGAATGGGTCCTGATTCTGGGGTTGTTTTTCCTATTGATTCTTGCAGCACATGGTGACAAAGAGTGTGCCCTACCTCTAGTGGCGCTCACCCACCCGGCAAGCTTCCCTGGGACTCAAGCAGGAAGCTTCCTACTAAGTCTCACCAGCACAGCAGGAGGTTCTGTACTTGCCAACCCCAGCCTGTGCACTCAGCAAACCTGCCCACCTTTCAACTGGCCACAGCCACAACCTCTCCCAAGAGCTCGGTCTCCCAGCATCTGGGGGCTGAAAGGGAGATTCCTCCAAGTCTATTCCTTCCTGAGTACCCTGCCCCTGCCCTAGAGGTAAAAACTACTTCCCATATCTGCCAATCCTCTATTCCTATAATTTAGTAGTTAATCCCTCTAGTTCACAAATCTCCAATTTACAATTTTCCTGTTCAAATTACTGATACAGTTTCTATCTCCTGACAGATACAGCATAGCCCTGACTGGCTGTTGGGGAAAAGCCTCCCACCTCACAATACCGATTACAAGAATAGAAAATAATTGTGTTTGGCCACTAAAATTTGAGGGTTGCTGGTTATAGCAATTAGACTACCCTGAACAAGCAACTGAATTACAGGATTACTGGAGTAGTTAATATCCAGTAAATCAGTACTCTAGGCCCTTTTCCAAAATGGCATAGCTATTCTCAGACAATAATACTTTGATATGAAATTTGGCTTTGTTTATCTCATTCTAGGAAGTGAAAATTTCACTCCACTTTAATTCCAACTGAAATAATATTTTTATGAAATTTTATGTTTTCATAGTATTAACTCTTTCCCCTGGGAAACATAATATGACTCTGTAGTTGTTTAGACTTTATATAAAGTTCTCCACTAATGTAATTTTTTTCCATATAGGAATACCTTGCTTATTAAATTTCTTTTATTGTTACTTCAAATAAGGTATCTTTCTGTTTCAATTTTTAAATTGTTCTTTCAAATGTGAAGCAATTTTTTTTTAAGATTTTATTTATTCATTTGTCAGAGAGGAGGGGGAGGGACAGAGAGTGAGCATAAGCAGGGGAAGCAGCAGGCAGAGGGAGAAGCAGGATTCCCGTCAAGCAAGGTACCTGATACGGGCGGGACTTGATCCCAGGACTCTGGGATCATGACCCTAGACAAAGGCAGATGCCTAACCGACTGAGCTACCCAGGCATCCCTAATTCAAAGCATTTCTATAGATTTTTGTATATTGATTTTTTTAATCTAGCAAAATTATAATCTATAAATTCCATCTGTAATTACAAGGAACTAATTTGCCTTTGGACTATTAAAATTATGCTTCTTTGAATATTCTTGCACAACTTTTTAGGTTCGTATATACATGCAACTTAACTGAACACATATCTAAGGAGTGGAACAGAGATCTACTGAGCCAGGATCTTGGTGCAGTTTCACGAATTAGACTTTGGTATACTTTGAAAAAGTTAAATTTTTTTTTTTTTTTACATTTACAAGTATATAGCCCAGATAAATATAACTGATCTAGTAAAATCATATGTTTATGGAAGCAAGTGATACGATTGTTGCTGAACAGTTCCAATATTAAAACAGAAATGTCACTAGACTTGAAAATGCAATTAACCAGTTATCACCGCTTGATAAGTCCAAATTACAGAAAGCCCTGATAGGCTATGATATTTGCATTAGAAAATGGATAATGGACACTGAACAGCAGAGGGACCTGGTCTAAATAATATTTTAGGGAGACAGACACTCTGGCAGAATGGATGGCATAGAATGAAATGTGAATTTAAGGTAATGAGCTACTTACAAGCAGCTTGGAAGTGATCTCTTTATGGAGATTTCAGAAAATGGGAGACACAAGGAAAGCTTCAGACATTTGTACCAAAATAGATCCAGAAACTTGTCCTTTTTGTAGTAATTTTATCATATTTAAATGCAACAAGAATGTTAACATTGAACTCTTCACAGGTTAAATTTATCTCACAACTTCGAGCCCAAATAAGTTTGGTTCCTACTCTGTATGAATATCTAAAAACAAATTGATTGAGTTACAAAAGAAGAAAAGAATGTTACACAATGATGACAATTAACAGAAGGCTCAAAAGAAAAGAAAGTTTATCCTTCAAAAGCACGGCAGACATGCACAGATTGTTGTAATGATTTTAGTCATGCTAATAAATTCACCGGGTTTCTATTTTATGAAGGAGTTTCTCAAATTACTCAAAATCTTGCTTTGGATATTTTTGCTTTTAGAAACATAGGAGGTACAAGTGGAGGATAATTAATACCTTCCTGCAGAGACAAAAACAGAGTCCTCAAGAGAATCAAATGAAAAGCAGAAACAGGGGGCAATCAGTGCCATGTGCCCTGGAAAATCTTCCGGTTGGTGTGATGCCAGTTCACCCATGACTTATACCCACACCCTCTAAAAACAGAAACCTAAAAAAAAAAAATCATTTTTTGTCACAGCCAGGAAAAGGAAGTTTTGAAAACTACTGTCATCAGAGAAGGTAGTATCCCATCAGCACAATTTCTTCTCCTGTTTTTGTCATTTTCCACATCACGCAGAGACATCATGCAGAGATGCACATTTACAAGCGTCTGTGTGTGGTATTATAGGTAGGGTTTGTGTTTCTATGTGTCGTTCTTCACCAACACCCAGATAGCCTTAGGGACCCCTGAAACTGTACCAGAATTTCAAGGTGTCAAGTTAGTGCCCCAAAAGGGTTATCTCACAGTTAAGTTTTTGGACATGTTAAATTCAGGGTCCAGAGGCCCCACTTAGAGCTATGTCATTCCTGTCAGGTAGATGAAGAGACAAACATATAACAAGCCAGGAGACTCCTTGGAGTTCTTTCTGTCAAAAATCACTCAGACATGATGTTTATTTGTAGTAGCATTTTTGCCTGAACTAAGGGAAGATGGATGAACCAAAACCTAGTTGGACTTGTCATTAATGGCCCAAATCAATCATTACCAAATGCCGCTGCATTACCTCAAAAAGAGGACTAAAACCAAAAGTATTATGAAAAAATGAGAGATGACAACTTTACTTTGCCAATGCTTCTATTGAGGATAATTTGTTAATGCATTCTATTAGTGATAGGCAGATTACCGATTTATTTCTATTAGTGTAGCAACACTGAATCAATTAACTTTATGGGACAATTAGAGAAATTTAACTCTATAAAAAGGTATTATACAAACAAATGTATTGCTTCATGTGATAATGCAAGAGATCAACAAACAGGAAGTGTGCACCAAATTTTCCATAACACTACTTTCAAAGCAGAGGAATAATACCTTTGTGAACTGTATTTAACACACAGATATCAATTATCCCATGAATTTAAGGTGAAGTCTGGTTATAACTTGTTCTTCAAGACACTACATTTACATTTACTACTTCAAGCCTCAACTCAGAATTGCCCTTCTTTTATACTAGGAAATAAACAAAAGAAGCTTCATGAATGTAGAATTAGTATCAACGCTGCATTACTTGGTTTCCTAGACTTCGGGGCCCAGTGTTAATTGGCATTAGCAAAGACCACAGCCTAAGCAGTGGCTAAAAGGAGGTTGTGTGCACACTCCCCTCTCGTGCTAATAAAAGAACTATTCACGATTATACTGAACGCATCTAAAGAATATAGGCCAAAGAGAGGGATGGATTATTTACTTTTGGGAAAACTCCAACATTCAAAGTATAAACATAACCCTCTCCCCTAGAATATGCCTACTTTCAACAATGCAGGTAAGCAAACAGGGCCTAATTGTTTTTCTACACTTTTGACTCCAATATGTTACAACCCAAATTATTGAAATAACTTGCAAATAAGATGGTAATATGTCTATCTCTATCAGCCACTCGGTGAGGGTCACCGTGGTCTACCTGATGCAGAAGATGAAACTGTAGCTTAATGACGCCTACGACTTGGTCAAGAGGAAGAAGTCCAACACCTCCCCCAACTTCAGCTTCATGGGGCAGCTGCAGGATTTTGAGCAGACGCTGGGGCTGAGCAGCCCATGCGACCACCATACCCTTAGCAAGCAGCTCTACTTCTCCAAGTCCACCAACCACAACCTGTTCCCACCCAACACCCTTGAGTCCACGTGAGGCTGGGGAACAGGTGGTGGGGGCCGGACCCTCCAGAACCCACCCCCTATCCCGCAGCCCCTTGGGCCAGGTGGGCGGCCCACTCCTGCTACGTCCAGCCGGAACCCAGGCAGCCTCGGACATGGCCAGTGCACAGAGGCCCCAGGAGGGCAGGCGGCAGAGCTCCCCTCACTGCCTTGGGGCAAGCGGACCCCAAAGCGAGGCCTCTCTCCACAAGGCTTTCTGGAGAGGCCCTGAGCTCTGGGACACATGGCCTCGGGAGGCCAGCGAGGCCTCATCCTTGTCCCAGGACACTCCATCAGCAGATGGGCCAGCCAGTTGGGCTGTTTTTTTAAAGAGCCCTCCATGGACCTGAGTTAAGAGATTGAGAAATGTCTCGATGTATAAAAACAACAAAAGAAAACAGAAGAAAATAAGAAACATGAATTGAAACAGGCCAGCTTTGTACTGATCCTAGTTAAGCATGTCAAACAGGCTATCAGTGAGGGGTTTCTGAGCATTGTAAAGGAGGTGGTCACAAGAAGCCAAGTGAATTCAATAAAAGGAATTCATGGTGTCCTCCCATTTCTTTTGCTTTCAGCGTTACAAAAGCAGTTTCTTTTCTTTGGGAAAAACATCCCCATAAAAATCAAATGCTAATGCTAATTAAGTAAATAAAACTAAAGGTGATGGTTCTTTGACAGTAAATAGAAGTTTGAAATTAATAAAAGATAAATTTGATGATAGTGTAGATACAGGACATAAACAAGCTCACCATGTGGTCTAGGCAAAAAAAAAAAAAAAAAAACTTGCTTAGAGATAGTATTTGTTACAGTAATATCTGTAAATTGGATTTTTACAAATCTCAAAACATAGCATTATCTAGAACATTAATTATAAATTTGATTTTTCATAGAATCAAAATGATTAGATCTGAAGTTTTTCTGAATTGGTTTTATTATACAACCATTAATCTTCAAATTTAAAAAATGTTCCATCTTTATTTGCAGATAAGGCAAATGAGACCAATGCATTTTAAATGGAAATTAATAAATAAAAGGTGGAATTTAAAGTCCAGATCTCATACAGATCTATGTACCACAATATTAAATACCTATACATTAGGCTTTATTTCTATTTCCATTATGCTTTTTCATGCACCAACTTCAACTCTTTATCTGTCTGCCCCTTACACAAAGCTCCCTATGAAGGCTACAAAGGGAAAAATTAAAGTATAAATTGCAAATTTAAAATTTTAGGCAAAGATTGCAAATAATAATGATTGGAGTGGGAAAAAGAAAAGAAAAGTACTAGTATTTTTATATCAATTGCAGAGCCAAAGCTTTAAAATCTTTAAAAATCTCTAGAAATTTTTGTGCAGTGAATATCTGATTTTATGTAAATTTCTGAAATGAATAAATAATATATATATAATATGCTCTTATCTCTATTAGTCTTCTTTATTCACTTACTCTGATGTTTCTTCTCAGCATTTGTGATTTTCTAAAATTATACTATTTGTACATTTATTTATTTATTATCTGTCTTCCCATTTGAATACAATTTTACCTGTTTTTTTTCACATCTATTTAGTATCTGAAACATAGTAAGATCTCAGTATTTCCTAAAAGAATCAATTAATTTCAAATATCAACAAATACATATATCAAAACATGCACATATAACATGTGATACATATATTTGTTAGGTAAACTGTATTAATTTAACATAAGTGCATATTTGCTAAAATCCTAACTGAATATCTTTTTAGTATTTCTATTTTCTCTAAGAAGAATGAGCAAGTCAACCTTCTCTGATTTACAAGCTCTCTCTGTTTTCTAGAACACCAACAGAGAACTTTAAATCTCAAGGTGATAAAATGATGATCTAGGTAATGTCTGAATATATCAAATTTATCATGATAATCCTAGAAAAAGCATGCATATTGTTAATAAGTAAACTTGGAAGCAAGTACTTATTTAAATGTGCATCCCGATCATCTTACTGAGGTCCATACGTTAAATTTTAGGACAGTGAGGCTAATTTAGAAATAACAGAAACCCTAGCCTTCTAACATGACTAAACCTATAAAATAAAGTATGATGTGGTGAGAAAATGGAGGCAAATGTAGAGGTCTGATGGAAAGAAACAAATGAAAGTACAAAGATTTAATTTCAGTTCAATAGATTATTGATACAAAAATAAAAGAAAACATCAGAAACTTTTTCAGATGCTTCCACAGAAGCAAAATGCTCACCCTAGTGTTTGTCTTGTCACTATATATATCATTATCATTTCCAATTGGGTCCACATCAAACATCAAGCCAAACTCATTTTCTGAAAACTAGTTCCAGATTATGGCAGATGTTTGGGGTAGCATATTTTAAAAATAAACTACAAAATACAATAGTAGCCATCTGTTTCAGAATTTTCTGTTTATTGTTTTCTATGGAGTAATGGGCAAAAATAGAAACAAATAAAAGAAAACAGCTGTCACGGAAAACATTGAAAGGCCAAAAAACTGTGCTCTTAAACTAGTATTGAAATTAACAGATTGGTTAACTTAAATAACCAGATTTGTTTTTAAAAAATGGTTTTGAATTTTTTTATTAGATTGTCCAGTTACATTGGTATCACTTTGTTTTAAGCCATTAATAGCTACAGAACATTATAAAATCTTAACATTTATATAAACTGAATATGGCTTCCCACTGACATATATAAAATGTACTGACATATATAATAAAGATTTTATTTAAACTTCCATTTAAGATGGCAGTGGGTTGGCAGCTCCATGAATTGGCCTCTCACAACTTTACATCTGAAATGTGTTCATACTGACAGAAATGATACTGCTGGAATTTTGAAGTAATTTCTACAAACAATAAGATTGATCTGACTGGATGCAGAAAAAAAAAATATTTTTCTATACAAGAGAACACAGGAAGAAAATATTTTTCTCTTCCACCATATTTCTATGGATTTAGAACTCAACAGCATGTATCTTTGTTTCCAGACCATTCCTACTTCCACTCCTGTCATATAAACCTGCTCTTTAAGATCCATGCAATTTTATTATACTCTCCATTCCATTCTTCTTACCGTCATCAAATGAAACGAAGGTCTTTGTCTTCTGGCCCAGTTTTCCTTCCGTGTTAAATCCTCTCATCTCCCTGAAAAACTTTGCTGTTTTAACTCACTCAGCCCTTAAGTTTCCTGGCCTACTGGCCTACCGGTTCCATGTAACCTTCTCTTCCATTTTCAACTCGGATACCCACAACCAGATTGGTAGCCAGTCCTTGCCACAATCCACAATTGTTTCATCTTCAAAAATATTTAATCAAGTAACCTGCTTTCTCCCCACAACTGCTTCTCCTTCCACCTCTCTTAATTCAACCTCTTCCCTCAAACAGTGCTTTGACTTTGTTACACTACCAACCCATATCTACCACAGCTCTTCCAATGCATAAGTAATCTCCTTTCTTCACGTTCCGATCATCCAGGTATAGCACTCCTTGCAAATTCCAATCATCATGAACACCTGTCTCCAAAACCTAAGATCTAGATCCCCAAAATAAAACCAATTAACACTCCTAACAAAAAGCTTTGCTGGAAAGAGAAGAAAAAATGAAAGGCAAAGCTTACCCCTACTCAGCTCTATATTCTGCCCCTTCTTGTTGAGCATCTTCACACTCCATCCTCACACATGTTTTTTGTTTGTTGTTTTTCTCTGATTCCTGCTGATAAATATGATCCATAGCTTGTAGTACATGTCTCCTGAAGAGGTAGTAGTTCCCTAGAAAGACCATGCTGAGGGCTGGCTCTACTGGCTTAAAGGGAAAAAGAAAAATAGTGTTAAGTAGTGAAAGATCCAGAGGAGAATAAACGTGGATTTTTTGTTTTTGTTTTTGTTTTTTCCAAGAAATCTATATCAGATAAGATCTTTACCTCCATGCAATGGGACATTGCTGTCCTCTAGCAAGAGGGAGATGAGCTAGACTCCCTCCTGGGGGATTCATGGAAATCTGTGGGTTCGTGGTTCTCAAGAGCATCTTTCTTGAGTTCCACTTAATTTCAGTTCAATAGATTCCATGTCTTTGTCTTTAAGGAGACATAGACATAGGATACTAGCTAAGCCTATGAATTCAATCTCTTATAAATCTGCCACTCTCATAATCAAAGTTCAGACCTAATTTTCAGTTCAGGTGGCTCTCTTTAAATGCTACTCTGTAAACTTTTTGGTCTTCATAATATACCTTGGTAGCTGACTGTTCTGAGCCTGTCATTCTTGTGCTGTGAAACTTTTGTATCAGTTAACAAATGAAAATCATCTCCACTATTGTTATAAGAAACACTGCCCCCTCCCATATATTTTAAGTGCTAAAGCTATCACATAAGCCAGTGCCTCCCCTTTCTTCTGTATTCCGTCCTTGTTCCCTAATTGCTAAATGTTAAAATTCAGTCACATAGTAAGGTGTCCAAAGTGAATATATCAATATATTTTACATATAAAAAAATAACCAATCAGAAGATCTAATGGGAAAAATATTGCATTTACAATGCAGTATAATACCAATATTATAATACTAATAAAAAAATTTTAATGCTTAGTAAATAATTTACCATTAAGTTCAACTACATGAAACATAAAGCCCAAATAAACAGTAGCTTAGATACAAAAGTGGTTATCTCTCACAAGATCTAATGAAAAGTAGAAGCATCAGCCTACCACCCTCATCTAGGCCCTATCCCCACCACACCCCACCTCATACCAACCACCTATATAAAGAGTTGACTGGAGGGAGAGAAGGGAAGGTTGTTGAAGTCAGTGGGCTTATAGTATGTGGAGTAGTCATTGGAAAATGTAGTGCCCCAGCCCTCAAGCCAAGACGGCAGGAGGGGATTCTCTCAGAGATTGTTGAATAGAATTTTTTTAGTTCCTTCAAAAAGAGAAAAGTGGCCTTGCACTGGGGGAATGGCTCTCTGCTAAGACTTGATGACTTGTCCCTATGAATTAAAGAGAGATGATGACAGTAAAGCAGCCACAACAGCATTCGCTGTTCTAAGTGTGTATAGATTTCTTATAGGTCCAGGGGACATCAGAAGAGGAACTGATCATGAGATCTTTCTGAGAATACCTCATCAAAGAAGGCAACACTCCAGACTAAGGGACTCCAGAAAGGGGAAGCTATGGTATATACCAGTGTGGATGGGAACTGAGCAGGAGAAATTAGAAGTGTTTGTGCCAGAGAGGATGCCCCATGCCAGAGAAAGGAGCCACAGGAAGACCTCACAGGATGGTGTGAAGAACTAGCACATGCCCCTCCATGGGAGATGAATTCTTTCAATGCCTTTCACAGAGAAAGGCCACCATCAGCAGCCTGTCAGGGTTAACCAAGGGAGCAGCAAAAACCAGCACAAACCAACAAAGAAAGAGGACAACATGCCCAGTTAAAACATTAAATTTTCAGTCTATTTTCCTCTTGTCTAGAGGGAAGGGGGTGCAAGAACTGCCCACGCTAATCTCCCACTTAAAGACCCTTGAATCATGATTTTAAGAAGTTCCCATTTTCCCAAATGGGAAAGTAAAACTTTAGATGAAAAATGGTTATTTTAAACTTGATTTGATTGAGTTTTTAAATCTGAGAGTGTCCAAAGGTTATGGAATCTGTCTACAAAACTTTTAAAGAATGAAGTCAAGGATTTGATAAATGTTGAAAAAACACTGACTGGAGAAAAATAAGAACTTCATTTTAACTCCATCCAGTCAAGATCCAGCTTTTAATAAGCAGTGCTTATTTGAACTTATACAAAACAAAAACAAACTAAAATGTTCTTCCTGGGGCTCCTGGGTGGCTCAGTGGGTTAAAGCCTCTGCCTTCAGCTCAGATCATGATCTCAGGGTCCTGGGATGGAGCCCCGCATCTGGCTCTCTGCTCAGCAGGGAGCCTGCTTCCTCCTCTCTCTCTGCCTACCGTGATCTCTGTCTGTCAAATAAATAAATAAAATCTTTAAAAATAAAATAAAATAAAATAAAAGGTTCTTCCTTTATTTCCTTTTTTCTCTCCACCCAAAAATCCCCTTCAGTGTTCGCTCACTGAGACAGACTCCCTGTTGGTATATTCCAGTTTACGCTACCCTTTTGGAAGCTGGCAGTGATCTCTTCGAATGAAAGGCATTGAAAAGAGTTGATTTCTCATGGAGTTCCCTCCTATGTGAGTTCTCCACGCTAACCTGTGGCTGTTCTCTGGCATAGATCAAGCCAGCACTTCTTGGTTCTTTCCCTGGCTTGTCTTTATGTTATGGTAAGTGATTTGCTGTCCAAGGTTATCTCATCTGGCAACAAAGGAATTTTTTTCCCTTTAGATAGCAGTCTATGTATTTGTAAAGTATTATTTAAACCTAAATACATATTGGCAAAAACTTCTCATCATTTTACTTCTCAATAAAGATAAGCTGTCTAATTTCTCTCTCTACTCCCCTAAGTGCCAATCCCAAGCCTCACAACCATTTATTTGCACAGTACTTTAGCTTCCAAAAGTCCAAAGATTAGATCATATGCTCTGATAAGCAAATGAACTAATGGTTTGAGTTAAACATAGAAGAATTAATAGAAGCCTTAAAAGTTCAGTCTTTCCTTTCTCCTCCCATTATAGTCTCTTCCCATAAAATATATACATCATTCATACCTCCTCTCAGAAAGTAAAGGCTGTTACAATTGTTTTGTTTTTAAATATTTTATTTCTTTATTTGACAGAGAGAGAGAGAGAGGGAACACAAGCAAGGGGAGTAGGAAAGGGAGAAGCAGTCTTCCCACTGAACAGGGAGCCTAACACAGGGCTGGATCCCAGGACCCTGGGATCATGACCTGAGCTGAAGACAGATGCTTAACAGCTGAGCCACCCAGGTGCCCCACAATTGTTTTGTTTTAAATAAAATTCTCCTTCCCAATAATTAGTCAGACTGGATTATGCAAATTAGAGACAAGAAGCCAAAGTAACTCTATAAACATTCCTGAGGCTGAGGAATTATATCAGTACTATATATATATATATATAATATATATTAAATATATCATATAATATACAAATATTTATATAAATTCACATATATAAATATAATATTAAATATATAATATAATATATTTATATATATTTTAATATTTGACTTTCTGTCTCTAGGCTAGGTATGTGCTCTCCCTGCCAACCTCATTGGTACCACTTTGTCTTTATGTTATGGTAAGTGATTTGCTGTCCAAGGTTATGGACAGCAATGAACTACATTTGGCTGTTCAGCACATTCATATCACTTAACTGATTTCTAAAGATGTTTGAATGTACCTGAAACAAATGTTGAATATATGAATGCATATATGTATATTTCTCATTAACAGTGAATATGCCTTCTTTTCAAGCATCCATAAAACATTTGCAAATATTGTTTCAAGAACAGGCAAACAAATCAACAGAGTATTAGAGACTACCTTAAAAACAAATAAAATAAAAAAGATCATAATAGATGGAAAAGAAGCATTGGAAACTAATATGTATGAATTACCCAAAGGTTTTGGGGAAGTTATACTTTTGAGGAACACATTAAGTTGGATCACAGTCTTAAACTTTCATCCATTAAAATAAATTTTATTTAAAAATAAAAGCAGAAAACAGATGGGAATAATGACTAACTGCTCTCAGAACAGATAAACACTTTCTAAATTTAGAAACAAACAGATCATTAGGATATATGTTGGAAGAGCAAAACCTCCTAAGATTGTAAGACAATCCAAACTGAGAAAACTGTTTATATCAACAATGACACATTTAGTAATACTTACTATATTAAAATAACAATAATAATATTAATAATATATTAAAAACTCACTCAGACTCATAAAAAGGACACCAAAACTTTTATTAAAAATGGACAAATAATATGAAAATAAAAATTACAGAAGCTGGCATATAAATGACTAATAAAATATGAAATAAACATTCAAGCTCTTAAGAGAAATATCAGTTAAAATACAAAGAACCAGAAGGTAATTCAACAACATGAACAAAGATTAGTAAGTGTATTGCTGTTTTTTCCTAAAGGAAAAAGTCACAGATGAGAATAAAGATTTATACTGAAGGAAGTTCATGACAGGTTATCCATAAAAGCAAACATTGGAAACAACCCTATTTCCAATAATAGAAAAATAATTAAATAATTTTAATAATATTAAATAATATGGTCAAATGTCTTAAAGATAATATTAGATACAACAGTACATATGCCAACTTAAAAAAATTCCAGGGGCGCCTGGGTGGCTCAGTGGGTTAAAGCCTCTGCCTTCAGATCAGGTCATGATCCCAGGGTCCTGGGATCCAGCACTACATCAGGCTTTCTGTTCAGCAGGGAGCCTGCTTCCTCCTCTCTCTCTGCTTGACTCTCTGCCTACTTGTGATCTCTGTCAAATAAATAAATGAAATCTTAAAAAAAAAAAAAATTCCAAATCTTAGAAAACACAAAGGAAACAAAATGTTCATATTTAGATAATATAAAGTTTTATTTTCTTTAAAAAGTATTCACTATTTCCTGTATTTGGCAATATGTACATACTGTAAACATTTTATAAAGTATTGCTTAAGCAGTGAGTACGTTTTTTCAATAGTTGGGAAATCTCTAATGATAATACAGCTTTATATCACAGTGGGTTTGGTACTGCTGTCACACTACAGAATTCAAATCCAAAGCATCTGTTATAAATCCAAGAGTGAGAGACAGATAGAGGGACAAGGAATTTTCTCACCCTAAGAAAGTATCCGATATAATGAAGAAACAGAAAAGAAGAAAGTCAACTAGTACTAGAACATGGTATGCTAACTGCTGTACCTGAGGCCTTCACAGCTGCCTGTCCAAGGTCAGTTGAAAAATAGTGAGTTCAGCCTAGAGGACAGTTTTGGAAAAACCTTCACAAAGAAGGTGACCTTTGATCTAAATCGTTCTTCTTCCTCACTCTTTTCTTCTTACAGTATATTAAAGATCAAAGAGACACAGTAAAGATAGCCTTCAAATTTGCCAACAAGGTCACATTATGAGGAGTTCTTAAAATCAGCTGGAATAAAGGGGATTTATTTTGACTATCTTAAACCTGAAAATCTAAGACCTCTTCCTAGAAGAGGAAAATATCCTCTTGATGGAAACAGAAATTGGAGATATTGAAGACTTTGCTGTATCTCGAATGTAGGCCTGGGATCCTGGGAGCAGGGTGTGGCAAAGAGAGATATTCCTCTTCAAGAAAGGACAGGCTGCTCAGCGGAAAGCTATGAAGTATATGACTGACAGCCTCCAGCCATTAATGATATATATCATTAACTATATCAGGGTCTATCTCAGCCTTATAGCTGAAGTCATTCTTATCTGAGGACAGGGAAAGACACTATAGCCAATGACTGAACAACAAAGTGATATAGGAAGCTGGCTATTTTCATCCCAATGTGGGACCCTCTACGGGGCAATTGTTGCTCCAGACTTCTCTTGAGCTTCATCGGGTCAGCATCGCAGTCTGACAGCTCCTTTCTGCCTCCTTCCTCCTTTCCTTCCCCTTTTGCACTTTCTACTGAGTCTCCATATCTTCTTCCCAGAGAATCCAACGGTCACAAGGAAGGTGAGTCAAAAAGGCCCAGGGAAGTGTGAGTAAAGAAGAGAAAAGGAACAGGACCAGAAGGAAAAAGAAATTCAGCCTCTATGAGACCAACTGGGCCAAGAGCAATGTAATTATCTTTCCGGTAATGTCCTCTAGGCTGTTGCAGTTATTTAAAAGTATAGAAGGAGCACCATGAGAAGAAAACATGTACACCAATGAAGAGGAATTAGAACATTGGGAACTGTTGCCAGCTGGTTGGCTTAGATGAATAAAAAAGAAAAAAAAATGTACATTGAGACATGGCAAGAATTAAAACTGGAAAGTTGGGAGCTAGACCATGGAGAATGCTGCACTTTATATCAAATAAATTAACATCTTTCCTCTCAACTTTCTTAAATATGTCCTTTTAGGGCTTCCATTATTTTTGTAGTCCTAAGAGAAGACAATAGAATTATAACATGAACCCAAAGTGAAATTTATTGATATTATCATGGGTTGAAAATAAAATCAAATATCAGAGCGGCACCTGGGCGGCTCAGTCAGTTAAGTGTCTGACTCTTGATTTCATCTCAGGTAATGATCTCAGAGTAGTGGGATCGAGCCCCGTGTTGGGGGTCTGTGCTCAGCCGGGAGTCTGCTGGAGATTCTCTCTTCCTCTGTTACTCCTCCGCCCCCTCTCGCACATGCTCTCTCTCTCCCCTCTCTCAAATTAAAACAAACAAACAAACAAAAACAAGGATGCCTGGGTGGCTCAGTCAGTTGAGCATCTGCTTTGGGCTCAAATAATGATCCCAGGGTCCTGGGATCAACCTCTGCATCAGGCTTCCTGACCAGAGTCTGCTTCTCCCTCTCCCCAACCTGTGCTCTCTCACATGTGTTCTCTCTTTCTCTCTCTCTCAAATAAACAAAATCTTTTTAAAGAAATAAAATATCAGAGAATTATGAACCTTGCCAAGACTTCTAAATTTCTACTTACCCTTAAGTCTGTCATAATATTTCATAGGCACATAATTAGACTATTAACTCCAGTGGTCACAAAAAAAGGTGGCTATTTGAGCACATTCAAGATCTTGCTAAGATATGTACTGAAAGCTTTTTTTGTCACCAGTGTGACTTTCAGATAACAGTTTCTCTGTGATGTGGTCTTTTCCAGACCAAAGTTTCCAAATATCTTTACAAAATTGTATGTAACCACCTTTTCAGAGGGCTCTTCTATTCTGTGACATAGTTTGCCTTTCAGACATGTCACAATCACTTAATCATGACTCACAACTACTTTGTGAGCTAAATCAAATTGATTGTGGTTTACAGGGCCTAAAACCTAGACTAGTTCTTCATGGCTTTTACTTCACTGTTATCTATCACACAATGACAAAATAGTAAGTACATAAACTTATTCTGCTTCAAGTGTTACAAAGAACAGAAGAGCTAAAATAGTCCACAAGGTATTCTCCTAAGTAGGTATTTTCCAGTGGCCCTCATTGGTTGACATTGCTCAATAAAACATTCCTAATGCAAATGTCTGTGTCCATGGTAATGACTCAAATGGGCTTAAGCTGAGAATCACTTGAAAGCAGAGATTTTGTCTTACCTTTTTCTCTGTATCTATAGTGCCTAGGGTGACCAGTGGATAGCAATTTTGGACTTTTAGTTTCGAAAATCAGAAATAACTTCTCTGAAACTAGAACAACATGCATTGTTCCAATGACCATGCTCATGGAAAAAGGAACTAGAAAGGAAAAAAAAAAAAAATAGAAATGGAACTGAAAAAGAAAAAAAAATCCAGCAGGAGTTTCATAAATTATCATTTTTAATGAAGTTCATTATGATTAAATGGCCCCAAAGAATCCATGCTCAGTGGTTTTCTCTCATCCAGTCCTACATGTTTAGGGTCTGCAAAGCCTGATAGGCCATTGGCCCAGCATGAACTTCATAAAGTATAGATAGCTATCATTTGTAAATACACTGCACTTCCCTAGAATTAATTTTCTCTGATACTAATGAAAGTTTTCCAGTTGCATATGTTTATTGACAAATAGGTTTAAAATGTTAGCCTTGATTTATTTTCTACTAGTCATTTTGTAGCAAGTTTTCTGCCTCTATCAGGATTATCATCAGTTCGATCAATATAAATGACATAATAAATAAAAGAAAAACAATATTGATAAGCTTAAACAAAACTACCAAACACACTAAAAGATAAAAATGTAAATGTCAGGCACCTGAGTGGCTCAGTTGGTTAAGTGACTGCCTTCAGCTCAGGTCCTGATCCTGGAGTCCCAGGATGGAGTCCCACATCAGGCTCCCTGCTCTGCAGGGAGTCTGCTTCTCCTGCTGACCTCTCTCCTCTCATGCTCTCTCTCTCTCATTCTCTCTCTCTCTCTCTCTCTCTCTCTCAAATAAATAAATAAAATCTTTTGTAAATAAAATAAAATAAATAATTCTTTAAAAAAATGTAAATGTCACTTGAGTTGCCCTCTTTTCCAGTTTTTCCACCCACTTTTCTCCTTTCTCCAAGGATTTCTCTGAATTATACTGAACAGATCATTGCACTAATGCCCTAACTCTTGCTCCCTGGGAGCACAAGCACGAATTACAGTTGTACAGATTTCTTAAAGGTTTTATCTGAGAGCTTAGCTAGAGATGCAAAATTTGAAATAACAATAATATTTTTAGAAAGATAAATATAGAACTTAATCACCTTAGTAACTGTTCAATATTTATTTTCATACTCTTTAATTAACCACATGACAGTTGACTATAAATATACATGCTACTATTGACCAAAATCAGAATAAAAATCTAAAGACAGTCTCCACAGATTGTAAGGGTTTGACATAATTTTCTGACTTTGGGATAGTAGGAAATCTATATGCATACTGTAGAAATCATACTTCAAATACTGAATTTTGATCTTTTCCCAAGCTCATGACATGCAATATGATACTTTCAAGTGATGCTAAGCAGAAACAGCAAACCAGAGCTCCCAATCAGCCACACGATCATGAGGGTGAATAACTGATATACTTAAAATCGTTCTGCACCCATACAACATTCTGCTTCTCATTTTTAGCATAATAGCCAATAAATTACATGAGATATTCAATATTTTATTATAAAATAGGTTTGTGTTAGATGATTTTGTCCAACTGTAAGCAAATGTAAGTATTCTGAGCATGTTTAATATAGTCTAGCCTCAGTTGTAATGTTTAGTAGATTAAATGTATTAAATGCATTTTCAGTCATGGTATTTTCAACTTCAATGGATTTATCAGGGCACAATCCCATTGTATGACACAATCTCATTGTATGTCAGAAATCCAGGTTAAAGGTATATATAGTTATATTTGAAGCAGGGAGGCTAAAAAGCAAAATTTATTTGAGAAGTCCTCTTGTTAAATTCATCAAAGTTTAATGAAAATTGTGAAATTAACCAGTTTTGCCTCTGACATTTTTCCCAATTCAAGAAAGAATCATCTCCCTTTGATCTATCCTTTGCTTCCTTTAAACAAATTATTGTTTGATTACTACTAAAATAATATATGTCAATATTTAACATGACAAAGTGCTCTGTATCTCTATACTATCACTTATTTATATTAACTATATTGATGCATTTATGTGATTCCCCTACCCAGAACATAATTTCTTACCAGAAATAGAAACTTTGAGACTCTGGTGCCTTAAAGAGTGAACATATTAGAGACACAACATGCTTTCTATTAAATAATAATTAATCAAACAAAAACACAAGTTCACCACAAGTTATTTACTTATATTTTTGGTATTCCTTCCCAATTTTTAAGTTCTTTCTGGATCATTTTTCTAAGTTGAAAGATAACTCCAAAAATTTTTTGATAAGAAAACTAAACATTCAGAAATCCCTCAAGAATCAAACAAATAAGCCTCAGCTGGTAGAAATTAAGACACAATCAAAGGAAGATATTCCAGAAAGCCAGAGAACTTACTGTCATTGCTAAAATTGTGACACTCTCTACTCCACTTCCTTGTAATGTTAACTCTCTTCTGTTAAGAAAGTGAGATCTTTACTATAAAAAGAAAGAGATAAATATGTAATTAAAGAAGGCAAAAAAGAGCCATGCATATTAAATAAGAATTGGTAATATTAGTATGAGCTCAATATTTTTTTATAGTGTTTTCTAACTCTATTCACTGGATGGCTGTAGAAACAATGACATCTCTATAACAATGAGCACATTTTATGACCAGATTTTGTATTCTAAACATCATTCTCCACTGAAAGAAAATAGAGAAATTTGGAGAAATGCTTATTGCAGTAATTGGTTTGGGAAAAATACAAAGTTAATCTAAGAAATCATGTTGCACTAAAAAGAAATGAAAACACTCAGAGACTAGTGAGTTGTATTAGTTATCCATTGCTATAAAATAAATTACTCCCAAACTTAGGGCCTAAAAAGAATAAATATCTATTATCTCACAGTTCTGTGATTCTAAAATATGAGGGTAGCTTAGTTGGGTCTTCTGGCTTAAGGTCTCTCAAAACACTGCAATGAATTTGTCAGCCAGGCTGCAGTCCTCCTAGGCTCATGTGAGAGAAGATACACTTTTAAACTCAGTCATGTGGCTGGTGACAATTGACAATATATATTTTCTCATTGCCTATTGCTTAAGTCTCTGGGGATGCCATACACAGAGGTCACAGAGAGATAATACTAGGTTATACAATACGGTTTATAGAGTGAGAGTTTTAAAACAAAAACATTAGCAGAGTGCATGCAGTCTCCATGACTTTTATAATCTCACAATTTAGTTTGGGCATAGATAAATTTTAAGTTCCTGGCCAATGTGAGTTGAGAGAGTCCCCTCTCTACTGATGAAAGTCTACACATTAATTTTTTTAAAGGTTTATTTATTTATTTGACATAAAGAGAGAGAAAGAGACAGCAATAGAGGGAACACAAGCAGGGGGAGTCGGAGAGGGAGAAGCACGCTTCCTGCTGAGCAGCGAGCCTAACGCGGGGCTGGATCCCAGGACTCTGGGATCATGACCAGAGCCAAAGGCAGACACTTGACAACTGAGCCACCCTGGCTCCCCTCTACCCGTTTATAATAGGTTGGGCAGAAATGATCTATACAACTAGGCAACACTGGAAGCTCCCAGGTTAAGGAAATAGGCTCATTAGAACTATGAAGCCTCCAGAGTCCAGTGTCTGGTCTCAGCATCATCTTTCATGGAATTAACTCAAACTTAGACTTGCTGAGTTTTCTGCTAGGCTAATGAAAAGAAACTCCAAGAGCACTGAAGGAATCTCATTGGGAGAAAATTGGAAATTTTTTAAAAAATATCTGATATAAAATAAAATTTTTGAATTACTATAAAATTTCTTGTGTAATAACAGTTTTGTAGTTATGTATGAGAAAGTTCTTTATTTTTAGAAAATGCATGCTGAGGTATCCAGAGGTAAAATGTCATGACATCTGCAATTAATTTTCAACAATAGGTGTGTGGAGAGAGAGACAGAAAAATAAAATGGACAAAATGTTAGCAATTGAAGAATCCAGGTGAAGGGTGTATGAGTGTTCACTGTGCCAGTGTTTATACTGCTCTGAAGTCTTGAAATTTTTAAGATTAAATTATTCAAGTTTGTACCTAGAATACTGAAATGAGAACATGGCAAATAATATGTCCATGAGAAAATTTTATCTAGGTCATTTTGAATCTCTTCTTGTTATTTCTAATTTAAAATTTATTTGTTATATATAGTTTATATACTGGCTTATTTGAATGCTAAATTTTGACATTAATGCAGCAACATTTGAAACAAAATCCACTGTCATTTAAAAATATTTCTCTTAAGGCGTCTGGGTGGCTCACTGGGTTAAAACCTCTGCCTTCAGCTCAGGTCATGATCCCAGGGTCCTGGGATGGAGCCTCCACATCGGGCTCTCTGCTCCGCAGGGAGCCTGCTTCCTCCTCTCTCTCTTCCTGCCTCTCTGCCTACTTGTGATTTCTGTCTGTCAACAAATAAAATCTTTTAAAAAAATTTTCTCTTAATGATGATAATGTTTATTCCTCTAATAAAGTATCCCTTTCCTTCTACTCATTGCTAAGACATCACTTGTTAAACTAAGGCTTTTTGTTGAATAGCACAAGATACTGGATAAAGAAACAAATTAAGGGAATGAAAGAATAATCTTTCAGTTGCTGTTATTCTGTGACTCTATAAATATTTCTTCAGTACCTGTGATTAAAGCGGATGTTATTGTCCTATCTAACTTCACTACAATGACGTTCCTCTTCTTATTATCCAATAAACACCTGCTTCAATTAAGTATTTGAGTTACTTAAGATATAGATATCACATTTCCCCCTTCATTTTTTTTCTGATACTCATATGTCATTTTCATCTACCTTTAAATGAAAAGATAGTACCCAAAACAGAAACTGGAAGAAGAGGCTCTTTAGAATCAAATCTAGCTATACATTTGAAGCTTGGTAAGGTAGTATTAATTAGATACTAGAGTAAGACACCTACATTTATTTCTTTACTGTGAGAATTTTAATTATTCTAAAAGTTGATTTCTAGGAAAAGAGAACAAGTTAAACTGTTAATCATTACAAACTTCAGAGAATAGCAATGCAAATTTCTCTACATAAATTGACACAAGCATAAAACGTGGATTTGTTTTAGACTATTCTGACATACCCCTCTAAACTTAAGAAAGCATAAATTATGTTAATTAACATATATAATAGTTTAAATGGTACAAAAATAAAAAGAAAAAAATTAGAATGACATCATCAAGATGGTGACATAGGTCATTACTGATCTGACTCCCCTTACACAAATAATTACAATCTGTTGAAGAGAAAGACACTGAGAATATCCTAGAACATGGGGGGTGAGTCTGAAGAACCACCCCTGTACCACAGAGACCAAGACAGATGCATTAGAAGGGTAAGAGAACCAGCTACATGTTGACCACATTACCCCGTCCTCCAGGACAGCACAGCACCATGCTATGAGGTCTCCTCTGACCCTTCAATTCCTCAAGTAGGAAGAGAACCCAGGCAGAACACCCAGCATTGTGGCCACTTTATGGGAGTCCCTACTCTGATATTATACCATGGAGATTGTGGGAGAATCTATAGGAGCCAACCACTGAGAATCTGACTCTGATAGAGAAGGGGGGAGGGGCTTGTAACAACCAGCAGTGGATCTTGGCAGACCAAGTTCATAACTGCAGTGCCCACATAGTAATCCCAATCAGCAGCTGCTCATCTGCAAGATCAAGTTGGAGTCATTCTGACCAGGAAAGTCATTAGGATACAGATCTGCCCAAACAGATACTCAAGTGGGTTTTGCCAGCTCTAGCATCCAGTTTGTCTGCAGCCAGGCAAGGTGCTGAGTCACAGCCTCACATGCTGTGGAGAGTTTGTGACAGGCTAGTGACATCTCCTGGAAGCTATATAGTCCAGTGATGCTCAAGCTGAGAGGCAGGTGAGCAGAGCTGATTATCCTCAAAACAAAACCAGTACTGGGCAGGGAAGCATCCCATACTATGCACAGGCAGAGGAATTAATTCATAGACAAGGGTGAGGGTGGCTCCTGGCTCCTCCCAACTGAAAGCTTGTTTGGGAAATTGACAATAGCCTGAAGAGGGCCTCTAGCTCCTACACAGAAAAGGGAGTCAAGATGTTGTCCCACCCCCTGTGGAGGGTGTCTTCCAGCATCATCTAACTGGAAGAGCAAGTGAAAATGCCTGAAAGCTATGCAGCTTAGCAGTACTCAAGCAAAAGGGATAGACAGAGCTAATAGCTTGCGGAGTAAAGCCAGTGGCCTTGTTCAGAGGGAACTTGGGGTGTGGATTGGCTTTAGTTAAGACAACAAACAAAGAGCTTTACCAATTTTAGAAATGCTGCTTCTGCTGCACCCAGGAAGGGAATCTAATCTGTAGCCCCACTCATTGCTGAGTACAACCTTCAGCCTGTCCCACCAGGAAACCTAACCAGAGCACATGGGAAGCTGTGTAGCCAATTCAACAGCCCTAGGCACAGTGGCACTTGAACAGAAAACATAGCCCATGGTTTCTCCAGTCTACAGAGTAAAACTGTGGCCTCACATGGCCAGAGAATTCAAGGCATACTCACACCTTATTTGGGCCCTCAGTGAACTGTACAGGCCCTGGGCCCTGTGCTACTGCTCTTTCAGAGCAGGGAGGATAATTCATACTCCCATCTATTACTGAATATGGTACCCAGTCTCAACCATCTAGTAAGCCTGACCAAAGAATTCAGACAACCACAGAGCTTATTGTATAGCCTCTCTTGGTAGGAAACAAAGCCAGCAATTCCATCTACAGTCAGTGACATACATTCTATCCTTGCCCTCAGAGCTTCAACAGTTGCCTCACCCAAAAATGGACCATAATAGGAGGCCCTACTTGCCCAAAGACATTACCAGCAGAAACACTCAAAAGCCCAAATTAAGCAAACTGATGAAGAGCTCTCTCTGCCAAAACAACCTATAAAGTCCAGGAAAAAAACCCATAACTCAAATGTGCAGATAACAATATAAGGAATCCAGGAAAATTAGGTAAACATGAAACCACCAAAGGAAACTAACCATGTTCCAATAACTAACCCTAAAGAAATGGACATCTAATAAACTGTCAGAAAATTCAGAATAACCCTCTTAAGGAAGTATATTAAGAAAACACAGATGACTGAATAAAATTTCTTTTTAAAAAATGCATTAAAAAATGAAAAACTGACAAGACAATAGCAACTACCCCCCAAAAAAGAAAAACCTGTAAATCTTAGAGTTGAAAAATGCAAATACTGAACAGAAGAATTCAATAGTTTCAAAAGCAGGACAGACCATGCAGAACAAATTGGTGACCTGAAGAATAGAATACTAGAAATTACATAGTCAGAGGAGCAAAAAGAAAAAAAAAAAAAAAAGACTGAAAACATATGAAGAATGCCTATGGGAATTATAAGACACAATGAAAAGTAAAATATGTGTATTATGGAAATTTGAGAGAAAAAAAAATGGGAAAGGGACAGAAAGTGTATTTAGAACAATAATGGTGAAAACTTCCCAAACCTGAAGAAAGATGGAGCATCTAGATCCAGAAAGCCCAAATGATCCTAAATAACTTGAACCCAAATAGGGCTACACTAAGACACATTATAATTAAATTGCCAAAAGTCAAAGACAAAAAATTTTAAGAGCAATAAGATAAAAGAGAGAAGTTACACACAAGGGACTCCCCTTAAGATTACAGGTGGATTTCTCAACAGAAACTTTGCAGGACAGAAAAGAAGAGAATGACATATTCAAACTATTGAAAGAAAATAGCGGTCAGCCAGAAATTTTATACCTTCCAAAGCAGTTCTTCAGAAACAAAGGAGGGAAAATAAGGCTTTCTCAGACAAACAAAAGCTGAGAAAGTTCATTACCAGTAGATCGGCCTTACAAAAATGTTAAAGGGAGTTCTTTAAGTTGAAGTAAAATAATGCTAATTAGCATCATCAAAACAGGGATGCCTGGGTGGTTCAGTCAGTTAAATACCCAACTATTGATTTTGACTCAGGTGATGATTCTAGGGTCCTAGGATTGAGTCCCTCATCCGGATCCTTGCTCAGCAGGGAGCCTGCTTCCCCTTCTGCCTGCTGTTCCTCCTGCTTGTGCTTTCTCTTTCCTCTCTCTGACAAATAAATAAATAAAATCTTTTTTAAAATGTAAATTTTAAAATATGTAAAAATTTTTAAATTTTTAAAAATTAAAAAAAATTGAAACAACAATAACCTAAAATGTGAGAGGGAGAAGTAAAAGTGTAAAGTATGATAATTCTATGGAAGTTAGGCTGTTATCATTTTCAAATAATCTTACAAATGTTTAAAGTGGGGTTTTTTTACTTTTTTTCAGTTTAAAGATCACAGTTTATCTTTCTATAATTAGATCAAGAGAAAAAATGAAGACTCCACTGGTAGCAGGAAGAAGCAAGAGTCTTCTAGGGTCTGGCATTTGATAAGATAGATATTCACTTACTGTGCATTTCCATTGTTTTTCCATTGCAGAACATATAGTAGAGACTTGGGAATGTACATGCCTGAAGCCAGGTTACTCTTATGTTCCAGAACTATATTGCTTACAGGACTGTTGTTGCCACAGTATTTGGCTGTGACCAAGACCAATGGGTGCCAGTCTGTTCCCTCAGTCTTCATCACAAAGAGGACACTGCCATGTGCTCTCAGCCAGAGTTTCTTGTCCAAGGTTCCTGGTTTGGTTGACAATACTCTGCTCAATACAATCTTTATCATCACAGCTTGAGATATGATGGCTGATTTTAGCCCAAGGAACCTGACGGTGAATGTTAAAGGGATAAGTAGCAGATTTGTGACATCAAGATGATTCTTTCTGTACTTGATCAGATGATAAGGAAACCTGCAGACCTTGATCCAGTGGTTTTTATTATAGGGGCATTGTAATAGCCTCTAGAGTCCAGGGAATTGATGTGAGTTTCTTCTATGTTGAAAATGAAGGAGCTGAATACAAGTGCTCAGTGGAGACATGTTCTCCCCACAGTCATCTCTCTACATCTGTACCCCAGCAATATTCACATCTGGCCTAAGACATTTTACATAAGCCTCACAATAACCACAAGAAAAATATTAACAATAATTACTCAAAAGACCATTATAAAGAAGTGAAAGCACACAGATATCAAAGGATATTAAAACACATTTTAAAAAGACAGCAGTATAAGAAGCAAGGAACAACGGATCTACAAAACAAGCAGAAAACAATGAAAATAAGGGCAATAGTAAATCTTACTACCAATAATTACCTTAAATGTAAACAGATCAAATTATCAATTTGAAAGATAGAGAATGGCTGAAGGAATAAAAAAAGCAAGATCTAACAATATTCTTCCTATAAGAGGCTCACTTTAGCATTAAAGACACATAGACTGAAAGTGAAGGAATAGAAAAAGACATTTCAAGCAAATGGTAACCATCAAAAGGCAAGAGTAACTGTACGTATATCAGACAAAACAGACTTTAAACTAAAAATGGTATAATCAGGAAAAGAAGGTGATTATATATACTGATAAATGGATCAACACATCCAGAGGATATAAAATTTACAAATATTTATGTATCCAATAGCAGAGCACCTAAATATACAAAGCAAAAACTAAAGAGCCAAAGGAGAGATAAACTATGATATAATAATAGTTGGAGATTTTAATACCCCACTCTCAACAATTATCAAGAAATAATCAACAAGCAAACAACAAATTTGTATAATACCTTAGACCAAATGAACCAGCAGACACATATAGAACATGTTATCCAACAACAGCAGAATACACATTTTTTTCAAGCATATATGAATCATTATCTAGGATAGACCATATGTTAGACCACAAAACAAATCTTAGAAAACTGAAGATGAGGAAAACTGGAAAATTTACAAACTCAGGAGAATTAAACAATATTCTCTTGTACAACCAATGGATCAAAGAAGAAATGAAAAAGTTTCTTGAAACAAACAAATATGGAAACACAACTTGCCAGAATTTATGGGATGTAGTAAAAGCAGTTCTAAGGAGGAGGTTTATAATAATAAGCTTCTACACTAAGAAGAAAGAAATATCCCAAATAAACAACCCAATGATACCTTAAGAAACAGGGAAAGAACAAAGTGAACCCAAATTTAACAGAAGAAAGGAAATAATAAATATTAGAAAAGAAATTAAATAGAGAACAGAAAAACAATAGAAAAGACTGACCAAATAGTTTATTCTCTGAGAAGATAAAATTGACAAATCCTTAGCTAGACTAACCAAGCAAAACAAAACAAAGCAAAACAAAAACAAAGGACCAAAATAAACAAAATTATTAATAAAAAAAAGAGACATTCAACTGATACCACGGAGATTCAAATGCTCAGAATATGCCGACAATCTGGATGGCCTAGAAAAATGGAAAAATTCTTAGAAATATATTTCTTGGGGTGCTTGGGTGGCTTAATGACTATTAAGCATCTGCCTTCAGCTCAGGTCATGATCCCAGGGTTCTGGGATGGAGCCTCGTATCAGGTTCCTTGCTCAGCAGGGAGCCTGTTTCTCCCTCTCCAGTTACCTTGTGTTTGTGTTCCCTCTCTTGCTCTCTCTATCATTAATAAATAAAATCTTAAAAAAAAAAAAAAGAAATATACTACTTACCATGACTAAACAGGAAGAAATAGAAAATTTGAATATACTAATTACTAGTAAGGAGGTTGAATCAATAATCAAAAATCTCCCAATTAAGAAAAACCAGGACCAAATTGCTTCCCTGGTGAATTTTACCACTTAAAGAATAATAAATATCAATCTTTCTCAAACGCCTCCAAAAAATAAAAAAGAAAGCACACTTCCAAACTCATTTTACGAGAACAGCATTGTTCTGACACCAAAACCAGAAGAGGACACTGCAAGAGAAAAAAAAAAGTAACACCCACAACAAAAAAACATATCTGCAGACCAGTCATTATTCCTGATGAATAAAGGAAAAAAAATTCTTAATGAAATATGAGCAAATCAAATTCAGCAGGAAATTAAAAGGATCATTTACCATGACGAAGTAGGATTTATCCCTGTGACGCAAAGATGGCTCAACATAAGCAAACACATCAATGTGACATTAATAGAATGAAAGAAAATAATCATGTGATTATCTCAATGAAATTCAACATTGATTCATGATAAAAAAAAAAAAACTCCTAAAAAATTAGGCCTTGAAGGAATATATCTCAATATAATAAAGGCCATAAATGACAAGCTGACAGTGAGCATCATATTCAATAATGAAAGAATGAAAATTTTTCTTTTATGGTAAGGGACAAGACAAGGGTCCCCACACCTACCAATCCTGTTCAACATAGCATTGGAAGTCCTAACTATAGCATTCAGACAAGTAAAAGAAATAAAATGTGTCAGAATTATAAAGGAAAAAGTTAAAATTGCCTAATTTGAAGATGACATGATTTTATATATAGAAAATCCCAAAGTCTCAACTCAAAAACTTAAAGATCTAATCAATGAATTCAGTAAATTTGCAAGATACAAAATTGACATACAAAAATCACTGGTATTTCTATACACTAACACCAAAATTTCTGAAAAATGAAATGAAGAAACCAATCCCATTTACAACAGCATCAAAAAGGATAAAACACTTAGGAATGAATTTAAGTAAGGAGGGAAAAGATCTCTAAGCTGAAAACTATAAGACACTAATGTAACAAACTGAAGAAGATGTAAATAAATGAAAAGGTGTCCCATGTTCATGAATCGAAAGAATTAATGTTGTTAAAATATGAATACTTCCAAAAACCATCTGTAGATTTAATGCAATCTCTATCAAGAATCCAATGGTATTTAATTGGATAATCACATATAAAAGAATGAAGCTAGACCCATATATTATACCACTCACAAAAAATAACTTGAAATGGATAAAAGACTTAAATATAAGACCTGAAACCAGTAAACACCTAGAAGAAACTCTGAGAAGAAAACAGGAACAAAGCTCTCTGGCATGGGTCTTGGTAATAATTTTTTTGTATAAAATAACAAAAGCACAAGCAATAAAAATAAAAAATAAGCAAATGGTACTGCATCAAACTAAAAAGCTTCCACACAGCAAAAGATACTATCAATAAAGTGAAAAAACAATCTACAAAATAGGAAATATTATATGCAAACCCTGTATCTGGTAAGGGTTAATATCCAAAAAATACAAAGAACTCATAACAACTCAATACCAAAACAAAACAGAACAAAAGAATAAAGACAATTCAAAATACAGGAAAAGGACTCAAACATTTCTCCAAATAAAATACACATAAGGCCAACAGTTATGAAAAGATGCTCAACCTCACTAGTAATTAGAGAAATACAAATTAAAACCACAATGACTATTAGAATGGTCATCATCAAAAAGACAAAAGATAACAATGCTGGTGTGTATGTGGAGAAAAAGGAATCCTCCTGCACTGCTGATGGAATTGTAAATTGGTACAGCCACTATGGAATACAGGATGGAGGATACTCAAAAAGATTAAAAATTAGAACTGCCATATAATCCAGCAATCTCATTTTGGGATTATATCTAAAGGTATGAAAAACACTGACTTGAAAAGGTATCTGTGCCGCATGTTCATAGAGCATTATTTATAATAGCCAGAACATGGAAACAACCAACCAAAGTGTTTATCAATCAATAGATTAAAAAGTTATGGTATATATATTCAATGGGATATTATTCAGCCATAAGAGATAAGGAAATCCTACCATTTGTAACAAAAATGAATGGACCTTGAAGGTATTACAGTAAGTGTAATAAGTTAGAGAACAACAAATAACTAACTGGATGATCTCACTTCTATGTGGAATCTAAAAAAAAAAAAAAACAAAAGACAGGAAAAAAAAACCCTAATTCATAGAAAAAGAGACCAGATTTGTGGTTACCAAAGAGAGTAGAGGGAGGGAGAATCAGGGGAAAATGATCAAAAGGTACAAGCCTTCAGTTGCAAGATAATATACAACATATAATATACAACATAATGACTATAGGTAATACCACGGTATAATATACACAAAAGTTGTTAACAGAGTAAATCAACGGAAGGAGATGAATTATCTCTAAGAATTATCATAAGGAGAATTTTTTCATTTCTTCTTTCTTTTCTTTATATTGTATCTATACAAGAAAATGGATATAAGCTGAAGCTATTGTGATAGTCATTCCACAATATATGCAAATCAATAATGATGTTGTATACATTAAACTTCTATGGTGATGTATGTCAATTATTTCTTAAGAATACTGGGGCAAAAGGGAAAATTTTTTCTTAAGAGAATAGATGTTGGTATCACAGAGAACTGTTTTGACTATGTCTTTGATATTAACCATTTAAAGTTGTATATATTATTTAACATCTGCACTTGAGTTTCCTAACCTGTAAAATATATAGCATTTTTATTGTGTTACTGGGAATAGTAAATGAATAAATATATATAAAATGTTTGATATAGTGCAAACCTTCAACAAATGCTCATTTTCTACAAAACAACTTCCTCAAAATAATCTGCCAATACTGTATCTTTCTTTACAAAACAGTATCTTAATAATGGTGGTGAAAATTAATTTTCCAATCACATCTATAACTAAATTTTCTTCCAAAATAGTCTGGCCACAAACATGGATATGACTCTTCTTTTGAATCATGAAAAAACAAAGGTTTATTTGAGATGATCTTTTAGGTCACAAAATTATAATACTGTTTAATTTTAAATTTTTTTTGCTATAGAAGAGTCTGTCTTTTCAAATATAATGAACATTAATATATAGGTCACATAAATCTGGCATAGTGTTAATCTGTTTAAAATTTTAGGATTTTTTGTTACTATTCTTCAAAGAGATAGCTGATTATACTGAAGTTAAATGGAAACCAAATAAAGATTATGAAACTCAGTGAAATTCATGGTGAGAAAATGAAGAGACTACTGACACAGTCTAATCAAATGAGGGGTCCTCCTCACAGATAAGCAAAGCTAAGGGGTATCAGAGGCACTGGTCACTGTGTCTGCAACACATTAATTGAGGTTTGAAGTCACTGGGTCTATAGCCTTCTTAAATCCTACATCCAAGGTTTCTCAATATACATTTGACCCTCTTCCTCCAAAAAAGATTTAAAATAAATCCCAGGGGTGCCTGGGTGGTTCAGTGGATTAAGCCTCTGCCTTCAGCTCAGGTCATGATCTCAGGGTCCTGGGATCGAGCCCCACATCGGGCTCTCTGCTCAGCAGGGAGCCTGCTTCCTCCTCTCTCTCTCTGCCTGCCTCTCTGCCTATTTGTGATCTCTGTCAAATAAATAAATAAAATCTTCAAAAAAATAAATAAAATAAAATAAATAATAAAGAAAAAATAAATAAATCCCAGTTCCTGAGATGATATGCCATTCTTTATTTAATTTCATTACTGTTTCTCAGTTTGTGTGTGTGGGTGGGGGTGGTGGTTGTTGTTTTGTATGCCTGTGTTCCAACAGTACACAAAAGAGTCACTGATATAAACTGATAGAGGTAGTAGCCTTGATATCTCTGCTACTTATATTTCTGCTTCCCGCATTATAGAGACTCTCTCAACATTATGATTTAAGATTATTTTTAGATATTGTTAAAAAATAGGTTCATTTAGAGACACTTGAGAGATGCAAAACAAGAAGAATGAAATAAAAAAATACACCCTTCAATGCTGTTTGTCCTATCTTTCTAGACAATTTGGGATCTGTTATAACTCATCAGAGCCTTATAACCTAAACAAGACAAACATATTTGGAGTTTTGACCACCTCATAGCTACCAACCTGGGAAGTGCATGGAAAAAGAAGCTAGGAAAGCAGTGCTTTGCAAGTATGCATTTTTCCTTTAAGATACAGTCCCTTTTTCATTAGTTTCCACATCCCCTAGAGAAAAAAAAAAACAAAACAAAACGGGAGAAAGTCTAATACAATATTTGATTCAAATTTAAACCCATAAATCTGTCAGTTTGAATTGCTGCTTTTTTTCCAAAGGCATTTAAAACAATTTACTTTTCATATTGGCCGCAACGGACTATGATCTCAGCTTCCTTGAAAAGGGACTCTGTTAAGTCTGAGAGAATGTGGGTATGTGGCTCCCCCCAGCGGCCACTGGGAATGTCAGCACAGTTCGGAGAAGGGGAGAAAGTGATGCTTTGAATATCCCCTGCCAAGGCCCACTGTCCAATCTTCTTCACCACCTCCTAACAGCTGGTATGTATGTAAAGATGACATGAAAAACAGGTCGAGGTCAAATCCAGGAGGAGTTCCCTTGTGTAGAAAATCAAGTTAAAGTAACGAAAGTACCAAGATAAAATTTCCAAGAACTTCTGAATCTTCAGTAACACGGCTAAACTTGAGGGAGAAGAGATGGCCAAGGAAGAGAAAGGAGCAAGACTTTATCCCACACAGCATTTCTCTTAATAGTTTAATAGTTTCAGATTTGGAAAAGAGTAGAAGGAAAAAACCATAACATCAGGGGACAAGCTAATACCAGAATATTCAGAAGCTGCCATGCAATTTGGAGTGAAAACTGACACGATAAAAAACTTGAATGTACTGAATATATTCCAGCTGAGAGCCCACAATAACAGCAACTCCCAGGGGTTCCAGGCAGACACTCAGAGATTCACTGCATCAGAATCATCACAATTTCTCTGCCTCAGCCCAGGTTTCAACCATATCCCACATACAACATTGCCTTGACTCTCTTGAGGGTTCGACCTTCACAGCAGCCTCTAAATTGAAAGCACAGCTTCTGAGAAGGGAAAATGCTTTGGAATAAATATGGGCAGATATATCTGCCTTTCAAATTTTTAAGCCTCCATATTCGGCAGCGCCAGTGAACCCACAGGCACTGCGCACAGACAATTCACAACCATGGGGACTGCTCAGATAAGAACCAGGAGGGAGGCTAGGCTAACCCCTCCTACCAACAAGTCTAAGAGCTTGTTCCACCTCTTAAATGTGTTTCCTTCGCAAATTCATGCAAAAGAACTCCTCCTTGGCTTTGTCCCTTTTCTGGTCTGTTTTCTTCTATTTTTTACCTCTACCTGGCCTCTGGTCCCGAACAGTCACCTCTACCAGGTCACTTTCCTCTACCTCCAAACACTGTTCTTTTCTTTTCTGGGTTCAGAGCATGACTTCTCCATTTCCCTTAATCTTCTTCTAATGAACTTTCCTCAGCCTCCTGTTATTACTAACATGTGAAGCAATCTGTTAAGGGATAAATTACTGAAGAGGTTCTGCTACAAAGCATTACAGAGTCATAGAGCTTAGAGCCCCAAAGGGTCTCAAAATATAATGTGGCAGAGCTTTCAGCTTACAGGCTGTTAAGGTACCTCTTCAAATTTTTCAGATGCTGAAATTGAGGCTTAAAACAAGTAAGTGTCTTGCCCACTGATAATTACCTGGAATTTGCAGCTTCGTAAGACATAATATTTCCCATTATAAATACCACCTCTTACACATAACAACATGGAAAAAGTTTTGAGAAAAGGGTTAGGTTTTTTGTACTCATTGAGCGTTGTCACTTAAATAAGAAGCCACCTGACAACACTTACGCTTGAATCCCAGTATTAGAAACAATCTACTTTTTAATTATAACTATTTTGTCTTTTACATTCTTCCTTCTTCTTCTTCACTTCAATATGAATAATTAGCCCTTTTTTAGGTAAATGTCTCTTCTTTGGCTATTGTGTATGAACACAAATATGTTCTCATTTTAAGGTGTATTTTTTCACCTGCCAGCTGTCATTAAAAATTACATCTGCAAATAGCAAGCCTACCTCATGGTTTTTTATGTTCTGTTTTGCCCATGAAGGTTAATTGCAGTTCTGTTCCCATAGCTTCCTCACTGCAGTGGAGTTAACCATGGGTTTGCTGTGCTGGGAAAGGTTTATCAAAGGTCTGGAATGCAAAACAAGGGCAACAATAAATACCAATTAGACCCAAGCCCTCTGCTCCCACTGCCTGCACAGGCTGAAGAAGCAGACCCAGTTTGACTTCAGTGAGACGAGAGTCTCCTACAGCCACTGAAGAGGCTGGAGACCTGTTTCCAAGACAACGTTTAGATCACAGGTTTTCCTGCCTGATTAATATGATAACATGGACGGGCAAGGGAGCAGCATCTCGGGCCCTCTACCTTCTCAAAACGTCTTTTCTTGAGGCCTTGCAATTGTATCCGGCCTTAATTAACCAATTAGGAATATAAGCAATATGGAGTTTACTTTGTCACGGGCTAACAATACGAGAAACTGAAATTGGGACTTGGTTGAAGGACAAAGAACACCTAAAGCAAAATAAAAACATATACTTTCCAATTTGGACAGACTTTTGCATTTCTCACCTGTCTTATATATTTCCCTTTCTTAAATTATTTGCTTTTGAAAATGGAATAAAAAATATAGGTAGAGTTATCTAAGAGCATATATATGTAGTGATGTATAAACTATTCTTTCACATCAGGAAGATGGGATTCCCTTTAAAACACTCAGTTATTTAAATTAAACAGAAAATTGCTAGTGATTTAACCAAATCATTGAAATAGTGACACAAATACTAGCTACAGTGACCTCTAGTGTTCTAATGGCTAAAGAATTAACAATTGTAAAAGCTGCCTGCCCCATTCATTGCGATTAACAAATATAAAATCAAATTATAATTTCTGAAAATGAAAGAGCTCTAACCAGTAAGTCTTACTTTCTGGTTACCATCTCCATGAAAAGAATATAACAATAAAATTTGGGGTTCCTGGGTGGTTCGGTCGGTTATGCATCTGTCTGCCTTCTGCTCAGGTCATGATCCTAGGACCCTGGGATTAAGCCCCATATGCAGCTCCCTGCTCAGCAAGGAGTCTGCCTCTCCCTCTCCCACCTCCTGCTCATGCTCTCTCATTTTCTCTCTCAAGTAAATAAATCTTTTTAAAAAAGAATAGAACAATAAAATTAAATAATTTTAATTATTAACATTTCACCATCCTAATGTTGTCTTTAAGTTTCCAAACATTGCTTATAAGAATACATATCAATATACTTAACATCATATATTTTGTCCCATTTAGAGTGGTTATCAATTTTTTGTGATTTTAGAAAATATTTTGTTTCTTGACTCCCAATGTGGAAATCAGAAGTTATAAACAGAAACATCAAAGAATTTCTCACTGGAAAAGGGTTAAGCACTGACACTATCCTGAGTGCTTTCAGTGACACATGAGTTTAGCTTCGTCTTCCAAAACACAGGTCCTATTAGCCAACAAATGAGATCACTAAAAATAAAAATTTAAGTAGCTATGTAATAGCATCTAGGGAAAAATAACCTAAAATACAGAATTCTTGAAATTCTGCTGTTCAGATTCTAGTGCCCTGCAAGAGTGACAAATCTATCGATCTACTTCCGTTTGCCCTAAGATTAACCTGGTATGCGAAACAGAAATTGTATGACTAGGAGATATACTATTATGTCAGTTCTGATAACCTGGTAAGAATCCTGCAATTATGATTTTTCAGGAAAAAAAAAATTCTATCCACTCAGGTCCTACAAATTGATGAACGAAGATTCAAAATAAGAAAATAAGTGATTTACATTTCTCTTCTAAAGAATCCTATCCTCCACAAAGAAATAGTGACTGAAAACAAACATTTCTATAATGTCTTCATTTGTGTCTTTCATTTGATCTGTGGCAGGATGCTCTCTCATCTCATCTGTCCCATAAAGCAGGAGGCATAGTGATCTCGGAATAAGATGCTTAAGTGATAGGGATGTATAGGCTAAGTACTTGGAAAGTATGGAAGGGCCATACCTCATCCTTTGAAGAGGACACTAAAATCATTACCTCATATTTCATGAAACATTGCATTTTTCATCCTTTCAATCCTTTCACGCTTTCATTTATGCTACTGTTGTGAATGGAGACATACAGATGAGAGAAATGAAAAATTAGGAGTAATTAACCTTGAACTAGGACTGTTTTTTTATACACAGTACTTGCAACTATGTTTTTCACTTAGCTGTTAAGTCACTGAACGAAGTTCGATTTTTATTACTTAGGTATATTGGGATTTTAAAAAAGAGAGGGAAGAAATATGTATGTGGATAGATGGGGGAGCTTTTAAAAGGCACATAAATTGAAGATGAGTTCAGCACTCATTGAGACACTAAATCACAAGAAAAATTAAAGTCAAAAGTTGAAGAAAAATGAGTTTTCCTCGTTAAAGTTGATGAGAAAAGATCAGAATAATTCAAGAACTAAGCAAAAAAGCTATACTGGGGACAGTATAGTTACCAGTGATTCCCCCAAAAGCTAAACACCTATATAGCCCAGAAAAGAAGATCACAGAACTTATGATGATATCAGAAACTCCAGAAACTGGAAAAAAGACATTTCCTATACCTTTAGCAACTCTAGTGTAAGTTAAGATCATTCAAAATATTGTGATATTGGGGTCTCTGGGAATTGTTTGTTTGTATATTACCTGTTAACTTGATGCTTGTTATATTAAACTTCTTTTAAAGATTTATTTATTTATTTTAAAGAGGAAAAAGCACATGTGTGGAGAGGGGGAGGCAGAGAAAGAAAGACAAAGAATTCTCAAGCAGACTCCCCACTAAACACAGAGCCAATATGCAGGTCAATGCAAGGCTCCATCCCAGGACACTGAGATCATGACCTAGCTGAAATCAAGAGCTGGACACTTAAATCAACTGAGCCACCCAGGCGCCCCTATATTAAACCTCTTTTAAAATAAACTTGTAACAAGAATTCAAAAAATAGAAAGGTTAAAAAAAGTCTGGCCACTTATACTTCAAGACAAAATTGTGCCAAGAAGATGGCATCTCTTAACTATGAGACCTTCAAGTCTTCATGGGTCAGGTAAAAAAGTAAAGAGTTTATGCAATTCCCCCCCCCCATTTTTTTCCAAAAGATGAAAAATCCTTAAGTTGTTTTAAGTCAATTTTTAAATTAATTCTATAACCTTGAGATTCCATTTATTGTATAGTCATTTTAGTTAATATCACAAAATATATCTTGAAAATAACAAAACATTGATGAAGGAAATTAAATACACAAATGAAACACATCCTTTATTCATGACTGGGAAGACAATATTGTCAAAGTGTCCATACTACTGAAAGCAATCTATAGATTCAATGCAGTCCCTATCAAAATTCCAGTAGCATTTTTTTACAGAAATAGAAATTCTCTTTTTAAATTCCACAATTTTATGGACATTGGGGAGGGTATGTGCTATGGTGAGTGCTGTGAAGTGTGTAAACCTGGCAATTCACATACCTGTACCCCTGGGGCCAATAATACACTATATGTTACTAAAAAATAAAAAATAAATTTTTTTTAAAAACATGATGAGGCAAACACATTTCCTATTGTTTTCCCCTCCTTTTAATAAAACTCACTTTCTTGGAAAAAAAATTCCACAATTTATATGGAACCACAGAAGACAACAAATAGCTAAATCTATCCTGAGCAAGAACAAAGCTTGAGGCATCACACTTTCTGATTTCAAAATATGTTATACAGCTACAGTAATCAAAACAGTGTAGTACTGACAAAAAGACAGAACAATGGACAGAGAGCCCAGAAATAAAATCATGCATATACCATTGACTGAACTTGGATAAGAATACCAAGAACCAGCAAGGCGGACAGAACAGTCTTTTGAACAAATGGTGTTGGGAAACTGGATATCCATATGCAAAAGAATGAAATTGGACCCTTAACTAATACCAAATACCCACACACATTTACAAAACTCAAAATGGATTAAATACTTCAATATAAGACTTGAACACTTCAATATAAGACTAGCAGAAAACATAAAAGAAAAGCTTCATGACATTGGTCTTAGCAATGATTTCATGGACACAACACCAAAAATGCAAAAACATATGATCCCATAATTCCAGTTCTGGGTACTTACCCAAACAAATTAAAATCAGGATGTCAAAGAGATACTAACATTCCCGTGTTCATTATAGCACTATTCACAATCGCCAAGATGTGGAAACAACCTAAATGTCCATCAGAAAATAAATGGATAAAGAAAATGTAGTACCTACATACACTAGACTGCTATTACATCTTTTAAAAATGGGAAATTCTGTAATATGCAACAATTTGGATGAAACTCAAAGACATTGTGCTAGTAAAAAAAGCTAATAAAACAGCTACCGAAAGACAAATACTGCATGATTCCACTTACGTAATGTATTTACAATAGTCAAATTCATTGAATCAAAGAGTGGAATGGTGGTTGCCAGGGCTAATGAAGCAAAAAATGGAGAGTTACTAATCAACAGGCATATAATTTCAGTTAAGCAAGCTAAATACAGATCTGTTACACAACATTGTACTAGTAGTTAACAATAATGTATTTCACACTTAAAGATTTGTTAAGAGGTAAAACTCATAATTAATTAAGTTTTCACCATAATAAAATAATTTTTTAAAAAATCATTCTTGAAAACATTAGAGAATATAAAGGATATGCTAAATCCCTATCTATAAAAATATTAGTCAAATTATAATCATAAAAACACTTAAAATATTTTGCATTACCACTATTCTTGTAATCTGATGTGAATGATATCACTGAAGAATGTAAATGATTTGTTCAAGTTGTTTCATCTGTCATTTTTCTATTTACATGGAGAATTGAAGAATGCACTAGTTATTGTATGGACATATAATATCAGGCCTTCTGTGCTCCATTTATATCCTATGTCTAAACAAATTCTTCTCAAAATATCTATTCCTCCTGAAATATATTGTCTTTTAAATGAGGCTAATAATACCCACTTCGCTGGGATTTTTTTTTTTTTTTTTTTTTTTTGCGCTGGGATATTTTTATCATTAAACATGACAGCAGTCACACAGTGCTTGAATAATTCCTAACACAAAATAGGCATATAAACACTGATATTGATTCCACTTTTCAAAAACAACATACTTTGACTACAATACTGCCTAGTTTATGGTCCAGATGACATTTTTTGTAAACTTCACCAGATTCCTACAACTTCTTAATTAAGGTTTTACTTTGGGGTGTTTCCCTTTTATCCCTGAGTTTTATTTAATTTTTAATCAACTTTATTGAGGTATGATTTATATAAAATAAAAGGTTTCCATTTTAAGTATACATTTTGATGCATTTTGGCAAACATGCACAGCCATGTAGCCACCACCACAGTCAAGATATGAACATTAACTAGGAATGGAATTGTGGATCCCACAGTTACTATATATTTAACTTTACATGAGATTGTCAAATTGATTTCCAAGTGATTATTATCATGTTATTCACCAGCACTGTATGAGAGTTCTGTGTGCTTTCCATCTTTGCTAACACTTTGTACTGTTGGTCTTTTTATTTAGACATTCTAATAGATGTAGAGTGTTATCTCTTTGTGGTTTTATTTTTTTTTAAAGATTTTATTTATTTATTTGACAGAGAGAGATCACAAGTAGATGGAGAGGCAGGCAGAGTGGGGGGTGGGGGGCGGGAAGCAGGCTTTCCGCTGAGCAGAGAGCCCGATGCGGGACTCGATCCCAGGACCCTGAGATCATGACCTGAGCCGAAGGCAGCGGCTTAACCCACTGAGCCACCCAGGCGCCCCTGTGGTTTTATTTTTGTATTTTCCTGTTGATTATTCATGTTGAGCATCTTTTCATGTGTTCATTGGTCATTCATGTATCTTCTCCTTTTTTGAAGTGTCTGTTAAACTCTTTTTCCAGCCTTTTAAAGGGGGTGCCTGGGTGGCTCAGTGGGTTAAGCCTCTGCCTTCAGATAAGGTAAAGATCTCAGGGTCGATTGCAGGGTCCTGGGATCGAGCCCCGCATCTGGCTCTCTGCTCAGTGGGAAGCCTGCTTCCCCCCTCTCTGTCTGCCTCTCTGCCTACCTGTGATTTCTCTCTCTGTCAAACAAATTAATAAATAAAATCTTTAAAAAAAAAAACTGTTAACGTTTTAAAATGAACGTTTTAAAATGATTCCTTCTTAATACCTAGGACAAGACTGATGAAAGCATCTTCCTTTATGGTGGTTCCGGTGTAAAAAGCTCCTGAGTCAAATTTAAGATTAAATATCTGAGGGGACGGATGGAACAGTGCAGTAAAGAGCAAGAGCACAAAGAAAATATTGAGAGTTGAATGCAAAGAAAAGCTTTAGGCAGCAAACACAACCTAGTTGGTGGTCAGGAGCATCAGGAAGGAATTAGACTTTAAAAATTGGCTAAGAAGAAATTTCAGAACAAAGGCTGAACTGTGAGTGTAAGGTAAAGTTCTTCTATGAGATACTGAGGGTTTTTGAGAAATCAAAGAAACTTTAAAAAGTCAAAGAAGATGGGACAGATATGAAATTATCACCTTCATAACCTTCCATTTTGTTGTTGTTTTAGGTTTGGTACTTTTAATATGCCAAGTTGACACTGACTCTCTGTTCTGAGAAATCAGCCTCTAGTTAACAGAGCAGGAGATGGAGATCAGGAGATAGGACATTTTCTCTGTGATATGTTTGTAATTAACGGCTGCAATCTTGCCAAAATGCTTCATCTTTTTACATCTCAATTTTCCCCAGCAATTATATAGAAAGACTTTGAATTAGAGAAGGCATATCCTTAATCTTTTATACAAGCAAAAGCAAACAAGCAACAAAACAATCTGTGTTGATACCAATGAGCCCCAGAAATCTTCACAGAAACTTCCATGAATGCTAAAGATTATTCATAGTTGTGTTAGATATGGGACCTCACCACAGAAACTGTGAGAAACATTTTCTTTATAAAAATTTAATAATATGTGTGAAGTGAAAGATGCAACCTTTAAGAATCTCATCCAAACATGCCTGCCTTTGGCACTGCCACATCAGGAAAACAGAGGTGTGATCACAATGCACTAGCTTCCTGATTCCTTTTTTTTTTTTCCTACTACATCTTTGGATGTAGTATTCCTATGAGCCTTCCTTAGTTAAAAAAAAATTTTTTTTTTTACAATGACTTAGGGAATGTGGAGGAGATATCCTTACAGCCTATTTGCACATGTCTCTCAGCTGCCTTGAAGAAATACATCAACATTCACCTCTGAAGAAATGGTTTTCATAGGGTCTCTTTTTCAGCAAGTGCATGTGAATGCTCACTCTGGATCCTGCAGCAGCGAGCAAGGCTTGTCTTGGTTTCATATCACATCATTTTCCTTTTAGAGCAAACATGCTAGTACCATTGGCTGGCAGAAGAGAAAGCAAGAGCTCTACAACTTATTTCTCTTGATATTTTCACTTATATTGTGTCTGCAGTGAATTTTTATACCATAGATATTTATTTCCAGATTAGGGAGAAAGGAAAGACCTAAATTACTATCATTTCTCTATGAAGTAGACAACAAAAATATGTATCTTAAAACTTAAAGTTAAAAAATCATTTGCTTGTTCAATAAAAAAATAAACGGAACTGAAATAAAATAAAAATAAAAAATAAATTGAAATGTAATGATAACATTAAAAAGGCAATTTAGAAATGAGAAAACCCAAAAAGTTAACAAGGAAATGAAGAGAGGCTCAATGTCATTATTAATCAGAGATATACCAATTAAAACCACAGCAAAATTTCAGTCTACACCCTAAAAACTAGCAAAAATTATAAAGCAATAGAAAGCCACACGTTGATGAGAATGTGATGATATCTGAAGAGTGGACACTGTTCATAGAAGCTGTCGGGCACCCCGAAGAACAGTGCGCTGGCAGTATTTGGTGGAATTAAGGATTTACCAGCGTATGAAGCCCACTGAAATTTCAGAAGCTCTATAAATGGAAAAATATGACAATGTTCACTAGAGTGTTGCTGGTGGTGATAAGAGAAGTGAAGGCTGCCGGCATATCCTTCCTTGGGTAAGTGTTGGATAGATACAGTATGGTGGACATTATAGAGTATTAGGCAATAGTTAAAAGGAACACAGCAGATAGAGCCTTGGTAGGGGTGGCAGGACAGGACCAGGTGGGGCAGGGAATGTGCAAAGAAAAATGATAGCAATAGCACAATACCATGCGTGTGAATTCTTTAAGAAAAAAAATGTACACCTTGGGGTGCCTGGGTGGCCCTGTCAGTTACGTGTCTGCTTTCAGCTCAGGTCATGATCTCAGTGTCCTGGGATGGAGCCTCATGTCTGGCTCCCTGCTCAGTGGAGAGTTGGCTTCTCCCTCTCCCTTTCCCTCTGCCTCTCTCCTCTGTTCATGTTCTCTCTCTCTCTCTGATAAATAAAAACTTGTTTAAAAAAAGATGTAAATGTTAACAATATACATTTAAAGGAATCCATATGTTCAAAAGGATAGATGCTAAATATACGAAAATGATTGCTCAAAAGAAACAGGTATGTAAATGGGAAATGAAAATATAAACCAATCAACAAAGAGAGAGAGAGAGAGGATTTATTTATTGAACGCTGGTAGATAATTTAAGACTAAATATATATTTATATATATATATATATAAAATCAAAAAAGACAGAGACAAAGTGTCCTTATTAGGAAAGTACCAAAATAATTAACGACTGCTTCATTTTGGTCTCTGTACTCTTTTCTGTGAAAGTAATAGTCTTCTAGAACACAGATAAAGTAGAAATACCTTTTATAGGGATAGAAACAAGCTTGCTCTGATGTATGAAAACAGAGAATGGAAGAGTTTGGAACATACTACTCCTAGGATTCTTCTTGCTATACTTGTGATGACCAACAGACAGGAAGAAAAGCCATGGTGATAGCTGAATTAAGCTACTTTTAAACTAGACCCCATATGTGACAAGCTTAACAAGGAGTACGGCTAGCCTAGAGCATGTAGTACATATAATTATGTTAGTCCTCACAAAGGATAGCACCCCCAATATCTTAACAACATGCCAATTCTCTGGATCTATCGTTAGAAATATATTTTGAAAACTAAGAAGACTTACTCTTACCTGTTTCTTTTAAAAAGTAGAAAACAGATCTCTGGAAATCTTCAAGAAAAATAATATTAATTAAACTTAACCTTAGAGAGTATATAGATGACTTTGGGTTTGGGGAAGAAATGGAAATGTTTCAAAATTTCTGTCCTCTATAAAGAATAACCTATCCTTTTATTTAAGAACAGCCTGATGAATTTCAGTTGTCTAACAAAGACAGAAAGTTTGAAAGCAGCATGCCATCTCCTACATTTTAAGGGGTGTTAACAGCTGCTGTGACGGAAATTGGGATTTCATGATTAAATAGTTTGATAAACTGTGGGTTAAACAAAGTTTCATGTTTCATAAACCCAGGACTTGGTGAAGCCTATACTATTCCAGATGTATAGGGCCCGGCATTTCCTAATCTCGTCAAACTGTAGGCACTGCTCATTATCGAGAACTATGGGAGATTAGTGTTCTTTGATACATACTTCAAGAAATGTTACCCTAGATCAGGTGTGATCATATCCAATTGATCAGTAAAATCACCTAGAGTAGATAGATAAATAGATAGACGGACAGACAGACAGATACACAGACATTGAAATAGGCTGCAGGTACCATTCATACTGACAGACTCAGAATTTCTGATGGAAATGAGGAGAGTGGCATAGGGATCCCAGAAATTTGTGTTTTTAATAAATTCCAGTTAATTTTGTTAATTAACTTAAGTACCATGCACAGTAAAGACTCAGGTACACAGGGTATTCCAAAAGTCTTTGTGAAGTTTTAAGCTTTAATAAGCTCAGAAGTATAACAATACACATACAAAAAAAAAAAAACTGTTCAAAATGTTATTTAAATTCGTTACATGTTGTTATGTTCTTATTAAGATTTAACATAACCACTGTCTTGTACTTTACATTGTTGTAGCCAATTTTCAAACTTTGTAAACACAGACACACACATTACACGGACTCTATTTGTAATCCTAGCCTTAATATCATTCAAAGAGTGAGGTGTTAAAACATGTCCAACAGTTTTGATGTGATCTCACTAGAGTCTAAGGGAGAAATATCAGGTTACTGGACAAGGAAAAAGACTTTCTCTACCAGAATATATGGCATGAGAAAAGTTAAAATTAAAAATCTACTTTTTATTATTATTTACGTGATCTTTTACTTAAACAATCTTTTATTGTATCTGAATATAGTAATATTAGATGTTAACGATGAATATTGTGAGGAATAAAAGTGCCCAAGTTGCTTTCTAAATTATCAAAGTAAATTTACATTGATGTAATTGTGATGCATGTTATGCTTTTAAGAAAAGTGGTGATCTGTGAACTAATTGATTATAATTTCTATGTTAACAAGATATTCAATTAACAAAAATATCTAATCCCCATTCATTGTAGGTAAGTGGGAAATTACAATTTTAATTTAAATAAACTTCCAGGAAGAAATATGTATGAAGAGTTATTTAAGCTCTTTAAACATGATAATAAAAAAATTTTAAATAATTAAACTTTCAAATTATGCTTCTTAGAAGTTTATAGCATTTATATTTCTCATGTTATAAAATTGCATTTTAATTTTTAATTTTAATTTTAACTTTGGAACTCTGTATGAATCATATATATAACTCATGTAAATGGCAGTGTGGGTACACAGTTTAAAGCCATTTACTATTCATTCATTCAGTGAGATATCGTTATTCAAACAAATGTTTATTGAGTGCCAACTCTATAGCTGGTACTGTTTAAAACAGTTTATTAACTAAAGAAACAGATAAAGTCTATGTCCTTATGCTGTTTATATTCAACTTTAGGGGAGCCACATGATAAACAGATAAATACTTGAAACATCCCATATGCTAGATACTGATGAGTAAAATGGAGAACATTAAAGCAGGGAAGGGGAATAGAAAATTTCAGAGGGAGGAGCAGGGAAAATTTCCTGTCCTATATAAGGTAGTTAAGGAACACTTTCTTGTTAAGTAACATTGGAACAGAGGCATGAGGGAAGATATGAAGAACATTACATTATTAGCAAGAAAGGACAGTTCAAAACAGAGGTAACAGTAAGCAATGGTCCATAGGGATTGTGCTTGGCAGAAGGAAGGAACTCCAAGGAGCCAACATTGCTAGAACAGTAAGGGATGGAGAGAAGTGCTGGAAACCCACAGGAGGGTTATGAGTAGTGGCATAACCTGATTTATAGTTTAAAAGGAGAGGCTATTGCAGTAATCTCAGTACAAAATGGCAGGCACATGGACCAGTATGGTAATGATGGCAGTGGTCAGAAGTAATGGAACAAGATATATACTAGACTGGATTTAGGCTATGAAAGAAAAACAAAACAAAACAAAAACAAAGCAAAACAAGACAAAAACTAGAAGATGATTTGAGGCTTAAGTAATTGAAAAAACAGATTTGTCATTAATAGAATTAGATGTAGGGAAGTGGAGGTGAGAAATCAGGAGTTCAGTTTAAATTTGAAATACTTAAGAAACTTTGACATTGATTTGTAGTGTATGGTACTGAATATCAAGTTTCCAGTTTAGAGTAAAGGGCATTGATAAAGATTAAGGTTGGGCATTGCCAGCAAAATTAGAATTGTAATGGATTACCTTGGGAGTTACTATATATAAAAAAGGGAAGGCCATCAGAGGCACCCCAATGTTAGAGTCTGGGGAAAGAGTTTCACCTCTTTGTGAAACCCTGCAAGATGTTTGGAATGTTTCTGGTGGCCAGTGTGACAGATGAGAACGAAGAGGTGGAGACACTCATACACTCCATGTATATAGATTTCTTAATGTCTTCCTCTAATACGTGACTGGGATACCAATATTAATTATAAAATAATAATGTGATTCAAATTCTTCCAAAATTTAAAGGAATATATAAAAATACAATTACATCATCCTCTCTATTTGATGGACAAGGAAGTAACTGAAAAATAGAGAAGTTAACATGAATGACTTTTTAAAAAATCCAGATTAGTTCATGAACTCAATTTTGGTTTCTATCAGCTTTATCTCCTATACCTTCTATGTCTGAAGAACAGTAGTATATGATGTTCATCATGAGTATTCTGTGGTACTCAAGAGAACTCAGAGGTGCCATAAATTATCAAAGCAAATTTACATTCACTATAATTCCAACATGCATTATACTTTTATGAAAAGTAACAATTCATGAACGCTATAATTGTAACTTTCACATTAATAAGATAGTCACTTAACAAAAATGCCCATTCTTCGATTATTATAGGTAAGTCATAAATTAATATTCTCAGTTAAATAAACTTAGACAATAATACATGTAGAAAGGTAGTTGAGTAAAACTGTTCAGTAACAAAAATTGTAAAGACGATTTTTTAAAAAGACCTCACTACATCTTTACAACACACATGCATGATTGCCTTCTTGTGTTATCATTGACAGATAATGAATGGAATGTATCAGAGATACTTAGAGATTAAAACATATTTTAATCCAGAGTATATGGATTAAGTATCTACCTGTAAGGAGGGACTTGAAAAGCATCAAAATCTGTATCAGATGTAAGTATAGTAGAAAGAGGAGGAATTTAGAAAGACCTGCATTTGATGGAGACTTATAAGCTGTGCTTCCATAAACAGGTGGGTTTACCTATCAGAGGCCTTACCTGTAAAAGGAAGGTCAGCCTCTCTGTCTGAGCTGTTGTAGAATTATAGGAGACCCTTCATTCATTTATTTATTAACAAATATGCCTAAGTACTCTTAGACCCTGGTGGTAATAAGAGGATGAGATAGTCATGTGAGAGAGTGATTTTCTGTGTGTGTGGAGATATGGTTAACTAGACAATGAAGCCCAAGATATTTGAGCTGAAATAGTAGTTGGCACATATTATGTAATCAAAGCATTTGTATTTCATCTTCACAAATACCCCAATTTTGTCGCCAAATATTTTTCACAAATAGCTAGACAAGGTGACTTAAAAAAAATCTCATTCCATTTTGGCATGAAGATCTGGTTTCAGAAAAGCCTCATTAAAATTCAGATGAGAAAATACTGTGAAGGGACAAGTGAAGGGAGGAACCAACAATTTCAAAAAGCACTATTACATTTTTTTTAAATTCAAACATAGAAATTTAATTTTTAAAAAATCAAGGCAATTTGCATAGGTGTATACATGAATATGAACTAAATATAAATATATAATAAAGTAAAATTGGATAAAGTGGGTATAATGTTGATGCAACAGGCTTACCCTAATGTTCTCACAGAGAAAACCTGAAAGGTGATGGGAAAGGCCCTCATTTTTATTTTTTTAGTATGTTATGTTAGTCACCATGCAGTACATCATTAGTTTTTGATGTAGTGTTCCATGATTCATTGTTTGCGTATAACACTCAGTGCTCCATGCAATCCATGCCCTCCTTAATACCCATCACTAGGCTAACCCATCCCCCCACCCCTACCCCTCTAAAACCCTCAGTTTGTTTCTCGAAGTCCATAGTCTCTCAAAGTTTGTCTCCCCCTCCAATTTCTCCCCTTCATTGTTCCCTTCCTTCTCCCAATATCTTTCATGTTATTCCTTATGTTCCACAAATAAGTGAAACCATATGATAATTGACTTTCTCAGTTTGACTTATTTCACTCAGCATAATGTCCTCCAGTCCCATCCATGTTGATGCAAAAGTTCGGTGTTCATCCTTTCTGATTGCTGAGTAATATCTCATTGTACATATGGACCACATCTTCTTTTTTTTCTTTTTTTTTTAAAGATTTTATTTATTTATTTGACAGAGAGAGATCACAAGTAGGCAGAGAGGCAGGCAGAGAGAGAGAGGAGGAAGCAGGCTCCCTGCTGAGCAGAGCCCGATGCGGGACTCGATCCCAGCACCCCGAGATCATGACCTGAGCTGAAGGCAGCGGCCTAACCCACTGAGCCACCCAGGCGCCCCTGGACCACATTTTCTTTATCCATCTGTCTGTTGAAGGGTTTCTCTGCTCTTTCCACAGTTTGGCTGTTGTGGACACTGCTTCTATGAACATTGGGGTGCATATGGCCCTTCTTTTCACTACATCAAGAATTTCTCAAACTCAACACCCAAAAAAAAAGTAAGTCAAAAAATGGGCAGAAGACGTGAACAGATACTTCTCAAAAAAAGATATATGAATGGCTAACAGACACATGAGAAGAAAGTCATCATCACTAGCCATCAGGGAAATTCAAATCCAGGCACTATGACTTTTAATACTCAAAACAATTTACTGAGGTTGATACTGTTAAAATCCCCATTGTAGAATTGAGCAAGATGTAGTCCAAAGAAGTTAAATGAATTATCTAAAGTCACATAGCTAAAATGTAATGAAGGTCAAGTTTGAACATGGATCTAATTCCAAAGTCTTTTCTTTGCCAACAGTATCACCAGACACGGAGTTACTGCGCACAAATGGTTCTTAAAATTAGGGCCCCTTAACAATATGAGATTCTCCCAATGCCCTCGGAAGGGTACTTAACAATATGGGTAAAGAATGTGTTCCATACAAAAAATTTAAGATTGGTCACTGCACAAGAAAATTTCACACATCTGAAAACTTACTGCTTACTCATGAAAGAAATTTGATAGATTTCTCAAATGTAACAAGAATCTTGAACATTTACATAAGATTACCAATAAGAAGATGTGAAGTAGAAACTTTTCTAAACAGTCAGTAATAAAAGATTTGATCCATTATGCCAAAATAAAAGGAAAAATTACCTTTCCTTTTTCTCTATAGAAATTGATACTACAGTATTGCTATAGCATATGAAGAAGCAATCAAAATATACGCTGCTGAATGTGGAGGGAAAAGAAATTCTCGTGTGACAATCAATTAAAATAATTGTTATTTTTCTAGCTTTTGTAGTGTTTGCCATATTTGTCGCCTTTTGAAATCTTAAAATTTGTTAGACTTTTGCTCATTTTAAATAAACGTTTCCCTTTGTATATAATTTGTATTATATTTGCAAAAGAAGTCCCCCTACGTTGTATAAACTTCCAGCCCTACAAAACCTGGATTTACCACATCCACAGTTTCCTGACAGAGAATAGGTCCACAGTGAAACAGCCAGGGGAATGGCCAGGTATGTGGGAGATCACAAGCCTGAGAGGAGCTAGGAAATAAACAATTTCTGTAAGCCAGAGAAGAGTAGGAAGAAAAAAAAAAAAAAAAAAAAAGCCACTTTGGGAGGAAACACCTACCAGGAGAAAATGGCTCAGTAACCAAATGCAAAAAAAAAAAAAAAAAAAAAAACTATACTGCACAATCTTTTTCTATGGTACAGTGTCTATTCCATGGTCTTCACTGTTTTGGCCATGTTCCAGAAACCTTACGTACCTCACGTTTAGCTAGGAAAATACTCCATTTGTATCCTTTTCAGGAAACTTGTTTAGACTCGCTTTAATATTTAATTTGGGGCTGATCACAGAGAATCTACGAAAATGGAAGAATCTTAGGAATGCTAGAGACCTGGCTTCATTTGACAAAGAAGAAACCTGACTTTCTCAACACCACAAAGTTCATTGGAAATGAAGTTTCAATCAATCAATCATTAAATATAACTGAATATCTATTCTGTCTTTGATAGAATGAACCAGTCTCATATGCTTAACATTTATGGTTAAAATATAGCATTTAGGGCCCCTAATAATCACAAACATGAGATATATATTTGTATTTCATATTGTATATATAGGATGTATAGCATATAGCCAGTTATTTCAGAGAAATGAAATAAAAATGCCATAAAGTCCTAAGTAAGAAAATTGTATTAAATATCAATATAAGAATATTTTATCATGCTTGAGAGAATGCCAGGATGTTGATGTACTCAGTAATTGTTAACATTAATATTAACAGCAAAAGTGAAAAATATTTTTATTACTGCCTATAAAAAAGCACAAAATTAAAAAAGGGTAGAGTTGAACAATCTATTACTTATTCATATTTTCTAGTTTTATTATTTAAAATCTTATACTTCTTTTTAAAGTCAAATTATTTTTAAGTAAATGTTAACTAGATTCTATATATCTGATTCCTCAGAAATATGAGATAAATAAAATATGGATCTTGGCAGTGAGGAAGTCAAAGGCAACAAGATTACTCTGTAAATTGCCTCTGTCCTTAGAACAACCCAAATTAGTTTTGTCTTTAGCTGGACTCCTGAGAGCAATGTTCCATCAAGTTAATCCCTCAAAAACCAAACTTCAAAACTCTAAAGAGATTTGTTCTTTCCTAATCTAAATTAAAACACTGAATGGGACAGATTAAAACACAAAGAGGTCACGGAAATTTCAAAATTATTCCATTCCCCACCACCTTCTCAACCCTACCCCCATCCCACTCCACTCCCCAAAAAATCTTAAAAATGAGTCCAGAGGACATTAGCCTTCTAGTAATATCACAGCTGTCTAAAAGCTGAGCGGGGGGGACTCAGAGCAGGATTATGGTTTCTTCCCTTTCTGTTGTTGCTGTGTTTCAGGCTGTTCATTTGGGGGTTTTTGAAAACTGACGAAAGAATGGGCAGCTGGATGGACAGACAGACAATTGCTTGAAGCCAGATTATTAGTAGCTTAAGTAGTAATCTTTTAAGTGTATTGCCAAACATACCGCAAAGAGGTCTGAACTAGCTCTTGACTGAAAAAAGCTGAGAAGATGTGGTAACGGCACACCTCAAACTGTTTTTCTGATTGCCTGAGACTTTAAAATGTTACTTTCATCTAGCTAAAAGGTGCATAAAGTATAGTAAGTTTTGAAGCTCTCCTTTATTGAATGTGTCCCCATTGTTTTGTTCAACTGTCACTTGAATTACTTGAATTTTTTTGTCATAATGAAAAAATATTACCGCAACAATTCAAGTTGTGTCAACATAAAATATAGAATAATCCACTGGAATTATAATAAAAAACTATTTCAGCTCTATTTTTCCTTGCTTTGCAAGCCATATGATGAACAAACTTGTAACTGTGTAAACTACTCCAATTAGGCATAATAACTTATGCCATTAAGATTTCAGGGCAAGAAACCTTCAACAAAATAAGTTTCAGTTCAAAACTAATAAAAATTTCCATTAGTAGAGCAAAACAAAAACCTTTGCCAAAATCTCATTCAGGACATAGACATGACCATTATTTGTATTGGTATAAAAATAGAAACAGCAACTGAAAATAGATGTTTAGATGTTTGAAAGCATAAAAAATGCTCATGTATATTTCTTCTGACAGATAGGCAAAATACATGAAATTATTTACATAACATACTCTCTTTATTCCTTCCATTGCATTTTTTTTTTTCTGCATTTAGGGGGCTAAGTGAGGAGAACATTGCAAAAATGAAACTTGAAAGTACTTAATTAATATATATTTATTATAAAGAATTCAAACACAAATGCATGCATTGAAAAATAATGGCCCCACTCTACCTCCTATCCTATTCCCCAAATGTTGACATACGTGCTTTTTATTTTTTGTGCTTATACAATATATATACAATTAGATAATGCATATGTAATTATGTAATTAAACACATATATATCCTTTCAAGTATTTTTAAACTAACTCAAGAAATTATAAGAAAGCCACAACACCAGAGAGACTAAATATTTTTTGGTTTAAAATAAAACCATTTTGGGGTTGCCTGGGTAGCTCGGTGGGTTAAAGCCTCTGTCCTCGGCTCAGATCATGATCTCAGGATCTAGGGATCGAGCCCTGCATCTGGCTCTCTGCTCAACAGGGAACCTGCTTCCCCCTCTCTCTGCCTGCCTCTCTGCCTACTTGTGATCTCTGTCTGTCAAATAAAAAAATAAAATCTTTAAAAAAATAAAAATTAAAAATAAAATAATAAAACTATTTTTGTTAGCTCCAATGCAATCTATAAAACTGAATACAAGTGTATAATTCTATATTCGTCTAGATAATTTTTGTGGAAATGAGATTAGAATACCTTGCCCAGTAAAAGCAATCATAGTAAAAACCATGGAAACCACTAAATCAGAAAATATTAAAAGAAGAGAATCAAGGAAGATAAAGTATCTAAGTATCCCTATCCATTAAAAACTCAAATAAACTAATATTGTAAATTTTCAGAAACAATGCCAGAAATGCCCCTATTTGCAGTGTGTCACATAAGCACATTATCAATTCTGGAATATATTTTCCTGATTTCTTTCTTTTATTTCTTGTTTTAAAAATGTCTCTCCTTTAAGATCTTAGAACACTCTAATGTGAAACAAGTTCCTCAAATATTGATGCTTTGTGAACAACAGTGTTTTGTCTAATGTTACAAGTCCTCAACTATTTGCGGTTTTGTCTCTATTTATACCCCAATCCCAAGTGTGACACAAATTAACAATTGTCCTATTATTTGTTATGTATCATCGATGAGGCAACTGCAGTAGCTGGGTTTCCCAGTGTCTTTGAGTGATTTGGATTGGATTTATACTGTATCGGTCGTTAAATGCTAATTGTTGGAACTCGTCATCATTGTGTGGTTGTGTGTGGTTGTATGATTCACTGAGATCCTAAATGCCTTACAGCCAGTAGTGTGCTGGTAAATGGTTAACAACCAGCTTCCTGGGATGGGTAGAAACCCAGCCCTGATCTGTAGTATTTGCCAGTTTCCATGGAGTAAATACTCCTACCACGGCCGATTTCCAGATAACTGAAGAAGTCCCTCACTTCAGAGTCAGGAAGACCTACACAAAACCAGCTCCTGGGATCCTCCTCCAATACGCCACACAACTTCATAGCAACCTTGAAAGTATAACTTTGAAATTCAGTGACATCCCAACTTTTCATTCCAAATGACCATGCTCACGAAGGAAAGTTCAAGGCACCCCAGTCATCACTCTTCCTCTCCTTTTTCCCATCACATCTATTCCTCCTCTGAAATATGGAGTCTAATTCTCCGCTAAGATTTTGGTATTAAAGCTCCTCTCTTGAAGCCGTGAGAGTGAAGACTCAAATCTTCCCTCTCCACTTTGCACATGTTAACAATGCCACCGTCTGAAAAAACAAAATAAAAAGGAAAGAAAAAGACAACTTCCTTGGTTATCCTCAAGGATAAGAGGAGAAGTAACCGCTTCTATTTCCTAGCACCCTAAATGAAGGTGAATAACTGTAACTCTTCCCTAAGTTACATTTTAACATGCAAGGTTGTGCTGATTTCAGAGCCTCCTATGAAAGCTCTTTCACACCTCCCTATGTCTAGGGTCACCACGAATGGTTCCATAGGGGAAGTGCATATCCCAGTGCCTGGCCCAGGGAGGAGATGGACATGCTTTTGCTGAATAAGTAAATGAATATTTATCTCCTCTCTCAATTTTGTGATACCTTTTTTTGGACAGTGCCCTGGAAGAAAAGTGCCATAATATAGCTGCATCTTCATAATGTATCCTCAGTTATTCTACATATACGTCCTACAAAGGCTACTGATGGAAAGGGATACTACAGAAGCATTTCTGAATTTGGCAGTGGAAGAATTAAGTCGCTAAATTGCAGCTACGGAAAAATGCCATATTCTTAACATTGTCCAAAATCAAAGTCATTGCCATCTCATTGTCACAATTGCTCCAAACTTCCTGGCCCAGATTTACTGAGGATAACCTGCCTATATTACAGGAGGCCAGGTGAGCATCTGAAAAATGGTAATAAATGAAAGCACCTGGCTCAGAATCGCACCCTACAAATACTTTTTCTTATAATAACTTTCTACCTTCTCAATACTTCCCTTTCCTTTTTTCTCTTCACTGACACTATAATCACATGTTACCACTGAAATAATCTCTATCAGGAACCTTGCTTCAAGTGGGAAGACAGGCAATAAACAGCTTCATATTTTCATGTGTTTTGATAAATACAGTTCTGCTCTTCCTTGAGCTGATGTGGACGATAAGGATATTTTTGAGGAGGGGGATATTTCATAATTCCGTTTGCTTTATTAACAGTGCACAAAAACGGGGCGCCTTGTGGCTCAGTGAGTTAAGCTTCTACCTTCAACTCAGATCACGATCCTCAGAGCCTAGGATCTATCAAGTCCCACATCAGGCTCCCTGCTCAGTGGGGAGCCTGCCTCTTCCCCTACTTAAGCTCTCTCTCTCTCTCTCTCAAGTAAAATCTTTTTAAAAATGCACAAAAGGATTCCAAATGTATTCTTTCATTATAATTATTTCCTACCACTTTCTTTGGAAATATCATGATTTCACCTAAAAATTAATGGTGTCTGATTAGCTAATCTGACCTTTAGCTCAAAAATTAATATGGCAAATACATGCTAAAGAAATTTTTTTCTGAATTGATGAATAAAGAATGAATGAATGGATATTGTAAGATCAAATCATTATTCTGGAATCTAAATGCATTTTGAAGCCCAATCTATTTTGAAAACTGTTCTCTCAGAACACATCTCACTGCCATCTTGGAAATTGACCATATTTTTTATTTTAAAGATTTCATTTTATTTTTTTATTTATGAGAGAGGGAGAGAGAGAAAGAGAGTGGGGCAGGAAAAGAAGGAGAAAGACAAGCAGACTCTGTGCTCACCTGGGAGCCTGACATGGGTCTCAATCTCACCACCCTGAGATCATGACCTGCATAGAAACCAAGAGTCGGATGTTTAATCAACTGAGCCACCCAGGTGCCCTGGATATCGACTACCTGTGATATAATTTCATTCAACTCTGCATATTACTAAGGACCAAAAAATATAATGCCGTTTATCAACTGCCAGACCAAATCTTCATGAACTCTGTGGTTATAGCTGTTTTATAGTAGAATCAAATTCTGTTACCCTGATGAGCTTTCCCAAGTAAATTTTCAAAGCTGTGGTTAAATCTGGTTTTATCACTGTGCCTTATTTTAACTCAGTAACTTCCTTCAGAATTAAAAGTTTCAAACATATTAGAGAAGGCAGCAGCTCCTCTGTTGCTCCTACTATTATTAAGTTTGCCAAAACCCCAAATAGCCTGTAGAGGTCCTTCCAAACCTACAACTGCAAGCAAAAACATGACATCTTTATTAAGAAGCAAAGGGATCCATAACAATTTACCAGGATAGAGAAAATTACAGCCTTCCCAGATAATGGCTGTATTTCAAAAATCTTTCTTTCTATTGGTTCCAGGAATTAGTTTCTCAATTTAAAAAAGACAAACGCAGCTAAAGTCAATCTAGTTTCCAAATGTTTGGTCATAGATGAATCTATGGTAGTACGTTCAAGATTCCTTCCCTCCCTCCTCTCTTCACTAGATACTTACTGACCAGCTGTCATATCCAGCAATTAAAAAAATCAATATCTAGGACAGATAAAATTCTATTTATTAATTTGAAATAACATTTTGTTGTGTTCAAAAATAATACTAACCACAAAAACCTATATTCTTCAGTAGCAAACACTTACTCAGTGTCCACTATTGAGCCTCTTGGTTTTTGTCTTCGATGTTACATGACTTTGATTGTGCTGGTGCACACAGAAAACTGGTTTGCCTGCCATCCAACCTGCGTGCAAAATCCTCAGTGGAGCAATAGTGGAGTTTAAGTCACTTTGCTCAACTAGTGTCGGCTATTCCTGATGACAATAGTGCCAGCAGGGTGGGGCAAGATTACAGTCAGATTAATAAGAAGTTTAATCCTCTACTTCCCCCATATTAATATAATGCAACAGTTTCTCTTTCCACAGTGTACAATTAATAATCGTTTCTCATTCAAGCAGCTGAGACACAACACTACCATTAGGCAGTGTTTCTGCAACAGCTGAGTCATCCCTTTCAGTTTGGTGTCAATTAGGCTAATTAGTGGTTAGCAGCTCAGACTGCCCTTCAATCATTTGGAAATAGCTCTATACACAAGTGTCAGGCACTGGCTGTCAGATTTTCTCACATAGTGATGATATATGTTCTTGGCTGCTCAGACAGAAGCTACAGGCTAAAAAGACAGAATTCCATTGGCCACAATGCTTGTCTGTCCACTGTCACAAAACAGAGCTTTTGTTGGCTACCCACCAGCCCTGTGGTTTCTTGTCAGCCACAGCAGTGCGGGCACAATTTATTGGCTGATGATACAAACTGATTCCTGGTATCTTTTCATCTCACCAGCTAGGTGGTCGGGGTGTGCTTCCCCCGGAGGGCATATGTACCTGTGAAAACACTCTTTCTTTTGGCTCTGGTTCTCAACCCTGGCAAAGGGGATTAGAAACCTGGCTTTTAATTGTGCTTGCCTTTTTCTTTTGCGAGTGGCAATCATTCTGTAGCACCTTTTGTGATATGAAAATGAACACCGGATTAAAGCATATTTTTGATTCCTCACCAACCATTCTAGTCAGTCAGGCACCTCACTTAAGCCTGTGGGTGTGCTTACAGGGTAGCTCAGTTCTGGCAGCAGGCAAGCCTGGTTTCTACTCCTCAAGAAGACACTGCGAACACTTTTACAGAGATAATTCAAAGAATTATTTAGTATTGTTTATTTAGTTATCAAAGAAAATCTTGGAAGTTTTGACAGATCGATTTCCCTATTGAGATTTTAATAGCCATAATACATCCTCAAAGAGCCCACATAAATTGTACAGAAACATAAATGAGGTTGTTCTACAAATGGAATCTTTGTTTGGAAAGATCTTTTCAAAATTAAGGTGGTGTTATGACTTTTAAAACATGTGATGTATACTGATATATCTTTTAGTATACCTCACATGAAAAATTAAGTATCCACATTGATGTCCTATCCTACTAGTTTAGATGTTTAACAAAAGTTACCTTATTCTATTAAATTAGTTATGCTATCCATCTTTTGATTCTAAGAAACTGAATTCTAATAATATTATATATGTATATACTTTTGAATATGGTAATTCAAAGATTTCCAAGAGTCAATATAAAATTAGAGACTATGTCAGCTAAATATTTATAATGACATAACAAAATAAGTAATGAAACTTATGCCAGATTTTATGTAAAAAATCTTCTAGATACATCACTGGCATGACAAGTGTATGGATGGTTTAAACTTCTCTGTGATGCAAGTTAAGTATGATCTATACTTTCACTTTATAAATGATATATTTTTATTCTATACATGCTTAGAGCCTACATAATATGTAAAACATGTTTTTATATCATATACTGCCCAGTTATATATGAAGTTTTTAAATATACATTTAAATTCACACGACAGGCACAGATTTAAAAAAAAAAAAAGAATTTAAAACACTCAGATATTTTAAAATGTAGCATCAATTATAGCCAGAGGGAAATGAAACGATCCATCTGGCTAAACATTGACTCAGCAAATTAAATAATACAATAATTTGAATCATGATACAATTTTGAAATATTTTTTAAAAATGTATTTGGGGCAATTTTCATTTTTAAATTAATTATCTGAAGACAAAAATATTGCATATTTTTATATTATCATTATAAATACTTTAAAATATTCAAATATTAGTGGTCTGTAAGGTGAACTCATATAAAATAGGTATAGGCAGAATAGGTTTAGAATTGAACAGGTAGTGGCAGATGGAAATATCTTTGTATATAGAGCAAATTATGGATCAGAAACTTAAAAGTTTTCTTTTCATTTGCCTACTTATTGACTAATGCTAAGACTCAATTTTAGATATTTTTCCCCCTTAAATATAAAATGAGCTTTGGTGAAATTTTTCTGAAGCAGTAAAAATTATATAAAAATCATAGAGCCTGCAGTATCTGGAACAAATTTTTAAAATACATCATATATAGAAAGCAAATTTACTTCTAAAACATGGACATTAATGAGAAAAACTAATTTCTACTATTCTGCTTTGTAACAAATTATAAAGCTCCAACATTTTCTCTTTCACAGTGTTTCAGTAACAGGCAATGAATGCTCCCAAACTGAAAATTTCACCAACAAAAACAATCCAAATATAGTATAATATTGAAAAACATAGTCTCTTTGATACTTGAAAGATAATCTTTTCCACATTAAGTCTTTTAATTACTTGTTAAGAAAATAATTTTTATACCAACAATATCGCAATGTACCATGATAAACATCACTGTGAAAAATGACAGTCTAAAATGCTTATTATCAAAATAGTTTTCTAAATATAAATCAACGAGAGCAAACAATGAAATAACATCAAAATCTGAGAGAAGAGAAAGAATAAAATAGAAAAGTTACAATTTACAAATAAGACCAGGAATTTCAGTCACAGAAAGAGCAATACATAAGCAAATATATATATATATAATAAAGAATAGGAATTTTTGTGGATTAAAAACAAAATCAACCTAGTTCTTTTTTTCAACCATCCATCTATTTCTTCTGTATGAAAGGATGTAATCTGCACTGTCCAATATGGTAGCCTCTGGCCACAGTGGCTACTGAGCATTTCAAAATGTAACCCAAAATGAGATGTGCCTTAAGTGCAAAATACAGACTGGATTTCAGAGACATTTTATATTGATTACATGTTGAAATGATAATATGTTAGATATATTGTGTTAAATAGTATATAAGTGGGGGCACCTGGGTGGTTCAGTCAGTTAAGTGTCTGAGTCTTGATTTTGGCTGGGTCATGATCTCAGTGTTGTAAGATTGAGCCCCATGTCAGGCTCCACTCTGGGCATGGAGCCTGCTCAAAATTCTCTTTCACGTTCTCTCTTTGCTCCTCCCCCGCACTCTCTACGCACACCACACACACACACACACACACATATATAATTTATATCACCTTTTTTTACCTTTTTAAAATATAGCCACCAGAAAATGCAAAATTATATTTCTTGTATATTTCTAATGAGCAGCACTTGTACAGACTAAATATACATGGCACTAAGTAATCAGTGACTTCGATCAAAATTCTGATATGATTTCTTTTTTTTCTGAAGTGCCTAAGAGATACACTAAGCAAACTAGTTTGTCTATTTTGACCAACATGACCAAAATTAGCAAAAAGATAAAGAAACATGAAGTAAGCCTGAATGCAGGGGAAAAAAATAAAGCTTGAAAATTTTGTAAAATTAGATATGATGCGGGTGTCTGGGTGGCTCAGTGGGTTAAAGCCTCTGCCTTCGGCTCAGGTCATGGTCCTAGGGTCCTGGGATTGAGCCCCGCATCACATCAGGCTCTCCACTCAGCAGGGAGCCTGCTTCCTCCTTTCTCTCTGCCTGCCTCTCTGCCTATTTGTGATCTTTGTCGATCAAATAAATAAATAAAATCTAAAACAAAAATAGATATGATGCTAAGTGAAATAAGTCAGTCAAAGAGAGGCAAATACCACATTTCACTCCTATTATCCTATTTTCTACTGATCAAATCATTCAAATCAGGTCAATCTGATTCTTCCAACTAGGGAATACCTCTCATTCCTGTAACCCTCTCATATATATTGGTCATGTATTATTCCAGGCACTTGCTAGAATATGAAATTCAAAAGCAAAAGAGTGGTAATGTACACTAGGCTTCTCCATAGAAAATATCTCCACAAAACCTAGAATTTTAAATACATATTAATTATTTTATTTTATTTTTTTTATTTATCAGAGATCGAGAGGGGGAGAGAGCGAGCACAGGCAGACAGAATGGCAGGCAGAGGCAGAGGGAGAAGCAGGCTCCCCACTGAGCAAGGAGCCCGATGTGGGACTCGATCCCAGGACGCTGGGATCATGACCTGAGCCGAAGGCAGCTGCTTAACCAACTGAGCCACCCAGGCGTCCCCATATTAATTATTTTAAAATGTAATCTATGCTTTCCATCAACAGTCAGTAGAATAGTTGTTTTATTGACAAGTATTTGAGAATAATTGCATCAATATAGATATTCGAAAGCTGAGGATTTTAATCAATCAAGCAGCTGTCTTGTTGTATAATCATAGTCAACAGAGTGGCCATATCCAATGGATAGACTGAAACTGATTTTGATATTAAATAACAAGGGAAAAGAAATGCAACTAGAACTGAAAAATCTCACAGGTACATCAGAAATGAAACAAAGTTATACTGCCTTTACTAGACTTCCATTTTACAGCTTGCCTCCTTCTCTCACACTCTGTTTCCAGTAGATTTGTCACTTAAAGTTCTGTTCACATGGAATTTGATGAAATCCCCAGCAGACCACAAGATTGGTAAACCTGTTCTAACTGCTCTTACAATATCATGGAACAGAGCTTGAATTACCAATCCACCAGAGAATGCTAATGCAATTATGAGTGTTTACTTACACCATGTGTTTCTCACTGAGCCTCCCCCGCTGTGTCAGGATAAACCAAAGGGAGCTAATGTTTTATAGATGGTAAGACTCTGTTTGTTTTCAGTAGGGCTAAGTCTCCCAAAGCACTCAGACACACTAATTAAAGTAAACTGCAGAGGCCCATAATAAAATATATGTGTTTGGAGACTGTGAGATGAACCCTACTGGCTTATTAAAAGTCAAAAGAAAAATATACATTATTTATGACTTCAAAGGGACACATTGTGAGCTCCAGTTTATTTAAAGGATTAACAAAGCAGTGGTTATTGGTGACCATCTGAACGGTTCTTCTTTCACAGTTCATTAGTTCTGTCATATATGTGAGAAGTCATCATTTGGGTTCAAATCAAATATTATTAATCAAATAAATTACAGAGGGTACACCAACATTATTAAATGGAATCTTTGTGAAAATAGCTGCTAATAAATCTGGTACTTACTTTTCAACAGTTGCCTAGTTGCAACAATGTGATTTAGGTTTTCAAAATGTGTTATAAGTATTAAATAATCTAATCTTCATAAATTTGGCCATCCCAGAAGTAGGAAGATGGGGAATGAACTTTCTAACTCTATTTTTTGTAATGCTAAATTTAAAAGCTTCTCTAAGCCTTCACAATTCTGGAGCAATGATGCTTCTATGCTTTTTTTTTCCCCCCCTTAAAAAGATGCTCTATAGATCTATCTTATATCATTTCAGAAACTATCACATGATGATTCTGTAAACAAAATTAAACAAAAAGACTATCATTAAAAGGACCTACATCTTCTTTAAAATTCATGCTCTTTTGAGCAGTGGCAAGCAAGCGATGTGGGTGTGACTCGACCCTGTATGTGTAAACTCTTACAGACGCCTTTAGTTTTATCTCTTTGGCCAAAACTACGCTCTGCTCTTTGGCCCATCCATCTTAACTCTCTCTGCTCTGCTCTTTGGCCCATCCATCTTAACTCTCTCTGCTTCACCGAATCAAGGTGTGCTTATTTCAGGATTGGGTTAAAAGTATTTACAAATACGTTTGTAAAGGTCCTCCATTGTCAAATTAAATTCTAGTTGAAAAGCTATAGAATAGCTACATTTCTGTAGCACTTACCATGAGTAGTTTTGTTATTGCCGCCATTTGATATTAAATAAGAACATTGAGATTTAAAAAGACATGGGGTTTTGTCATCACACTACTAGTAAGCAGTAAAGCCTTGATTTTTTAAAATATTTTATTTATTTATTTGAGGGATAGAGAGTGTAAGTGAGAGAAAGAGCAGGGGAAGGGATGAGGGAGAGGGCGGAAACACAGCCCCGCTGAGCAGGGAGCCCGACGTGGGGTTTGTTTCAGAGACTCTCCCATGAACTGAAGGCAGCAGACACAACCAAATGAGACACCCAGGTGCCCCAGTAAAGCCTTGATTTTTTAAAATTTTTTTTAATTTTTTTTTTTTTTTTACCATATAATGTATTATTAGCCCCAGGCATACAGGCCTGTGAATCGCCAGGTTTACACACTTCACAGCACTCACCATACCCTCCCCAATGTCCATAACCCAACCAACGTCTCCCTACCCCATTCCCCCCAGCAACACTCCATTTGTTTTGTGAGATTAAGAGTCTCTTATGGTTTGTCTCCCTCCCAATCCAATCTTATTTCATTTTTTTCCTCTCCTACCCCCTAAGCCCCCCATGTTGCCTCTCAAATTCTTCATATCAGGGAGATCATATGATAATTGTCTTTTTCTGAGTGACTTATTTTGCTCAGCATAATACCCTCTAGTTCCATCCATGTCATTACAAAAGTCAAGACTTCATTTCTTTTGATGGCTGCATAGTATTCCATTGCATATATATACCACCTCTTCTTTATCCATTCATCTGTTGATGGACATCTAGGTTCTTTCTATAGTTTGGCTATTGTGGACATTGCTACAATAAACATCCAGACACACGTGTCCCTTCAGATCACTACATATGTACCTTTAGGGTAAATATCCAGTAGTGCAATTGCTGGGTCATAGGGTAGCTCTATTTTCAACTTTTTGAGGAACCTCCATGCTGTTTTCCACAGTGGTTGCACCAGCTTGCATTCCCACCAACAGTTCCCCTTTCTCCACATCCTCACTAGCATCTGTCATTTCCTGACTTGTTTATTTTAGCCATTCTGATGGGTATAAGGTGGTATCTCATTGTGGTTTTGATTTGTATTTCCCTGATGTCACGTGATGTGGAGCACTTTTTCATGTGTCTGTTGGCCATCTGAATGTCTTCTTTACAGAAATGTCTGTTCATGTCCTCTGCCCATTTCTTGACTGGATTATTTGTTCTTTGGGTGTTGAGTTTGATTTCTTTATAGATTTTGGATACTAGCCCTTTATCTGATATGTCATTTGCAAATATCTCCTCCCATTCTGTCAGTTGTCTTTTGGTTTTGTTGACTGTTTCCTTTGCTATGCAAAAGTAAAGCCTTGATTTTGATAGCACAGACCTATTTGAATCTAGAGTTGAAAACTTAACCAATCTGATAAATTTCCTCTCTAGTAATAGGAAACCAGTCATTAGTCTAAAGGTGAGATTTCTAGGCTTGTGATTGGTGCGATCAATGAATGATTATACTCAAAAATATTAAGTTGAAAATATTCATAGTAGCTCAAAGTATTTGCTTAAAGTACCTCTATTCCCTCTAATAACAATAGCAACAAAAATAATAATAATAAATTATCTTAGAAACCAGAGACCAGACACAATGGAATGAATCTCTGGTCATAGCATTCCTTAGAATTTTCAATATTTTCACATTGTGTAGCCCTTAATTCTATCTTCTTAAGAACATTGTTGTTGGAATTTATATGAACTTATATCCATTAAATATCCATGTTCAGATCCAAAATTTTGCTATTAGGATTTGTTTCTGCTCTCACCAAAACTACAGCTTTCAGATGGCATAAATTTTGCCTGATTCATGCTTAAAGCCCACTACACTATGAGATTCTGGTGTATATTCAACAAATGTTTATTAAATTAACTCATACTATTTTGTAGTATGCATAACTAGTTTCACAGTATATATATATATATATATATATATATATACACACACACACACATACATATTAATTATTTTAATATATTTTATATAGTATTAATAAATATATTTTAGCAAAATGATGACCTCTTTATGAAATGAAGATGGACATCTTACTCAAAAATATATAATGATGTTGTTGCAAATGGCAAGATTTCATTTCTTTTGATGGCTGCATAGTATTCCATTGTGTATATATACCACATCTTCTTGATCCATTCATCTGTTGATGGACATCTAGGTTCTTTCCATAGTTTGGCTATTGTGGACATTGCTGCTATAAACATTCGGGTGCATGTGTCCCTTTGGATCACTACATTTGTATCTTTAGGGTAAATACCCAATAGTGCAATTGCTGGGTCATAGGGCAGTTCTATTTTCAACATTTTGAGGAACCTCCATGCTGTTTTCCAGAGTGGCTGCACCAGCTTGCATTCCCACCAACAGTGTAGGAGGGTTCCCCTTTCTCCGCATCCTCGCCAGCATCTGTCATTTCCTGACTTGTTGATTTTAGCCATTCTGACTGGTGTGAGGTGATATCTCATTGTGGTTTTGATTTGTATTTCCCTGATGCCGAGTGATATGGAGCACTTTTTCATGTGTCTGTTGGCCATCTGGATGTCTTCTTTGCAGAAATGTCTGTTCATGTCTTCTGCCCATTTCTTGATTGGATTATTTGTTCTTTGGGTGTTGAGTTTGCTAAGTTCTTTATAGATTCTGGACACTAGTCCTTTATCTGATATGTCGTTTGCAAATATCTTCTCCCATTCTGTCAGTTGTCTTTTGATTTTGTTAACTGTTTCCTTTGCTGTGCAAAAGCTTTTGATCTTGATGAAATCCCAGTAGTTCATTTTTTCCCTTGCTTCCCTTGCCTTTTGCGTTGTTCCTAGGAAGATGTTGCTGCGGCAGAGGTCGAAGAGGTTGCTGCCCGTGTTCTCCTCAAGGATTTTGATGGATTCCTTTCGTACATTGAGGTCCTTCATCCATTTTGAGTCTATTTTTGTGTGTGGTGTAAGGAAATGGTCCAATTTCATTTTTCTGCATGTGGCTGTCCAATTTTCCCAGCACCATTTATTGAAAAGGCTGTCTTTTTTCCATTGGACATTCTTTCCTGCTTTGTCGAAGATTAGTTGACCATAGAGTTGAGGGTCTATTTCTGGGCTCTCTATTCTGTTCCATTGATCTATGTGTCTGTTTTTGTGCCAGTACCATGCTGTCTTGATGATGACAGCTTTGTAATAGAGCTTGAAGTCCGGAATTGTGATGCCACCAACTTTGGCTTTCTTTTTCAATATCCCTTTGGCTATTCGAGGTCTTTTCTGGTTCCATATAAATTTTAGAATTATTTGTTCCATTTCTTTGAAAAAGATGGATGGTACTTTGATAGGAATTGCATTAAATGTGTAGATTGCTTTAGGTAGCATAGACATTTTCACAATATTTATTCTTCCAATCCAGGAGCATGGAACATTTTTCCATTTCTTTGTGTCTTCCTCAATTTCTTTCATGAGTACTTTATAGTTTTCTGAGTATAGATTCTGTGTCTCTTTGGTTAGGTTTATTCCTAGGTATCTTATGGTTTTGGATGGAACTAGAGCGTATCATGCTTAGCGAAATAAGTCAAGCAGAGAAAGACAACTATCATATGATCTCCCTGATATGAGGAAGTGGTGATGCAACATGGAGGCTTAAATGGGTAGAAGAATAAATGAAACAAGATGGGATTGGGAGGGAGACAAACCATAAGTGACTCTTAATCTCACAAAACAAACTGAGGGTTGCCGGGGGGAGGGGGTTGGGGAGAAGGGGGTGGGATTATGGACATTGGGGAGGGTATGTGATTTGGTGAGTGCTGTGAAGTGTGTAAACCTGGTGATTCACAGACCTGGGGATAAAAATATATGTTTATAAAAAATATATGTTTATAAAAAATAAAAAATTAAAAAAAAAAAGAATGCAACATACATATTTAAAAAATATATATATATATAATGATGTAAAAATATAACAAAAAATAAATAACAATAAAAATAATTACTTTAAGATTGAAACTCTTCAAACAAAGGATGGCAAAAATAAATCTCTTAGACTTCAAACTAAATGCATGGTTTTTATTAATACACTTAATTCAATATAACTTCTTTTTAACTTTGAACACATTGGAGTAGAGGAAAATATCCAATTATTCTCTGGTCTAGGGCAATCTCAGAGACCATTTTTAATTTATAACCCCAAATCTGAAAGTTCAAGCATTTCTTTAATTCTATAAATATTTATTCAGGGGCACCTGGGTGGCTCAGTGGGTTAAAGCCTCTGCCTTCAGCTCAGGTCATGATCCCAGGGTCCTGGGATCGAGCCCCACATCGGGCTCTCTGCTCAGCAGGGAGCCTGCTTCCTCCTTTCTCTCTGCCTGCTTCTCTGCCTACTTGTGATCTCTGTCTGTCAAATAAATAAATAAAATTTTTGAAAAATATATTTATTCAGAAATGAATTTATATTGTCAGAGAATTATAAAAACTACTGCTTTTTCAAGTTTACAATTTAGTATAGGAGCTGAGATTCAAACAGTGAAAAGGTAAATGAAAGTGAAGTAATAAGACTTTTTCTTTCATACAACTTACTTCAATTTATATAATTATGATTAATATCTGTCTTGCCCATGAGACGGTAATGTCCATTAGGGCAGTGATCATATCCACTTTCCTCTTATATTATCCCCAGTACTAATGACAGTGACAGAACACATGTGCATTTTTAAAAATGTACTAAATGTTTATTATTGAGTTGTAAATATATTAAGCCTTACAGGATAATGGAGAGGAAAAGATTGCTTCCAGTTGGTGTAATTATAGAAGACTGTCTAAAGGAAATAGCTCTCCAGTTCCCTAGAAAATAAGTCACAATTTTAGGAGGTGGAGTTAAAAATGTGTGCTTGAGTGCTGGGGAGAAGAGGATAGGGTTGGAGAAGAAAGGATAGCATAAGTAAAGATGTGGAGGATAAAATACAACATATTCAGTTATAGCAAACTGGCTGAAATGTGAGGTTTAGAAGAAGAATTTTGAAGAGAATACGGAAAAAGGAAGCTAGCATCAGAAGAAAATTCAGAAAGCCTTGAAATTCAGACTGACTTTAGAGAATTTGTGAACAGGGAATGAAGTAGTATTTTATAAACCTAAATCCAGCAATGGACTATAGAAGAGCTATTGCATTAAAGTCGTGGTAGCAAGGAAGCCAGTTAAAAGACAAATGCAAAAGTCTGAGTAAGATGTAAACAACACTATGAAAATATATCTCCTCATCAATTTCTGCAAGATGTTTCTTTTAAAACAGCAAATTGTTTGATTTGGAGTCTTAAGTGATTTTACAGATCATATCGTCCAAAGCCTATATTTTATAATTTGGGAAACTGAAAGTTTCCCAACTGAAAGTCCAAAGAGACTCAATGACCTGCCCCAAATTGCAATGCCAAGGGTGGATATGGATCTCCTCACTTCCAGTCCGATTGTTCTTTCCATTATAAATGTGTATCTCCCTCAAGGTGACTCTTTAAATTAAAAGGAATTAACAAAGCAACAAATGCAGAATTAGGACCTTTATTGCTATTTCACTAACTGAATAGTAACCTTATTTAATAGATCTTCCTTGCCACACAGACATCCTACTGAAGCATTGTAATAAATGTAATAAAAGGGGAGATTAGGGCAAACATCAGTGGGAAGACATTAATTAGAGGAGGACCTCACCAATTCTCAGTTGACTAATCTTCAAACCCTGTAATTCTCATAAGAAAACTGGCAATCTTTCTTTACTTCTTATCAAAGAGAGATTCCAGCCAAAGAGAGTGGCAGGCTCAAGTAATCAGAATCTCATTAATTTTATTAAATATACTATAAAGTCCCATAATAAATAATTAAGCCCTATTAAACAGATATTTGATAGTACATTTTATCCTTTCTTATTTGTAGATGTAAATAAAATGACAGTGCTTACAATGAAAATCATAAGACATAATTGTTGTTATTGATGATAATAATACCTTATGTTTGTTTTAGAGATTTTAAAGCTTTTCAAGCATGACTATTGCATCATAATTGGCATACAAAGCATTTATGTCCTAATCTATATAAATAAAGTTTTCATCTGCTAGCTATTACAACAGCACTTGAAAATGGTTAGACAGATTTTTCACCAAATTTGGCATGCACATTTGCGATGACCTGACTTAGGAAAATAATAATTGTTTAATATGTCCAATGGGGAGGGCCCTGGCAGGGTGCTCTCAAAGGGAGAAGTCATCATTATCCAGAAACTGACAACAGAATCTGAAGCTACACAAGGCAATGTCAACTGTGTTGCATAAATATAGTTTCTTACTAGAAAACTAGCTAAGGCATTTTTTTCTCTACTATTAAAAATGTTAAAGACTTATGAAATTATTTTTTCTTCTCCCTATATCACCCAGTTGTGCTCATGTGGATAAATGTTTCTCACCACTAGTAAAATTTATAGTACTGTAATTTTCTTTGTTTTGACTATTTCTAAGTTATAAGTGCAACACAGAATTCATCATTTTCAGTTGAATCACAATACTTTGCATACATACAGCCATTAAATCATTGACATGGTAGGCAGAATAGCCCCCCAAAGATGTCCATGTCCTAATTCCTGAAACCTATGAATATGCTAACTTCCATGGCAAAGAGAAATTTTGCAAATGTAACTAAAATTATGGACTTAAAGTAGATAACCATGGATTTTCCAAATGGACCCAATCTAATCACGTGAGCTGTTATAAGCAGATAACTTTTTCTGACTGTGTTAAGGAAATGCTACAGAGGAAATCAGAGAGATTTGAGAGAAAAATTCAGATGGCTTTGAAACATAATAGGGAATCAGTTCCCCACTGTTAAATGGGGCTTCATGGAAGACATAAGAGAGAATGCAGGCAGTCCCTTAGAGCAAAGACTGGCCCCAGCAGACAGCTAACAAAGGAAATGGAGACCTCAGTCCTACAATCACAAGGAACAAAATTCAGCCAATAGCCTGAAAGAGCTTGGAGGTAGATCCTTCCCCAGAGCCTCTGGTAAGGTATAAAGCCTAGTTAAAACCTTGATTTCGCCCTCCTGAGACCCTACCAAAGAATCCAATCAAGTCTTTGAGGACTTCTGACTTGCATAAATTGAGAAATAATACATGTGTTGTTTAAAGCTGTTAAGTATGTGGTGATTTGTTATAGCATCAATGAAAAACATATGCCTATGTTCTCTGGTTGATTTAATTAATTAAGAACATGCCATATGTAAAGTACTATTAGACTAAATGCTTCCTTATCTTGCATGACATATAATCCGGTTAAAAGGTAAGATACATAGATCAAAAGATGATTAGTAAGTTAAACCAGTAGTAAATGACATTATAAAAAATAAATGCATACAGGCATTAAAAAAAAAAAAGAAACAATGCCTATCTAGGTTATTTAATGAAGGCTTGAAAGGTAGATTTCTCTACATAAGGGACTGTTTCCCAAATTATTGCATAGATCAGGGTCACTTGGAAACTGCTGGAAATCTTATTAAATAGATCTCACTCAGAAATTCTCACTCTCAGAATTTCTGGTTTAAAGTCAACTAATCCCAGGGATGGGATTTGAGAAATTACATGTTAAATGCAAGTTTCCAGATAATGCTGGTGCAGCTGATGTAAGAATCAAAAATTGAGAACCACTATATAGAAGAAAAGGAAAATGATTTAAATAAATATTTAAGGATTAAAAGTTCAAGAATTGTTTAGCAATCATAAGTAATCTAATATGAAAATAGTGCTTTGGGAAGATTAATGAGGCCATAAACATTAAGAAATATTTGGAATCAGGGGATCTAAATCAGAAAAATTTTTAAAAATTAAGAAAGCCATTGCAGTAATCTGAGCATGAGAAGCCTAAGCCAACGAAGAAAAAACAGAAATAGAAAAGGGGAAAAAAAATGCTTGAGGATTAGCAAAAGCCTATGAGATAAGCAATTAATAGTTAACAATAAACAGATTAACCTTGCATGTTATACTAAAAGTAATTGGGGTGCCTGGGGGGCTCAGTGGGTTAAGTCTCTGCCTGCAGCTCAGGTCAGGATTTCAGGATCCTGGGATCCAGCCCTGTATCCCGCATCAGGCTCTCTGCTCGGCAGGGAGCCTGCTTTCCCCTCTTTCTCTGCTTGCCTCTCTGCCTACTTGTGATCTCTCTCTGTCAAATAAATAAATAAAATCTTAAAAAAAATTTTTTTTAAATAAAGGTAATTGACTCATCAAGCTTCGAAATGTTTATTTTTTTCTGTCAACTTTGTGTTTTTAAAGGAATTTATCTATTTCAACCAATCATCAATATTATTTTCTTAAAGATTTTATTTATTTATTTGACAGAGAGAGAGATCACAAGTAGGCAGAGAGTCAGGCAGAGAGAGAGGGGGAAGCAGGCTCTCTGCTCAGCAGGATGCTGAGGCAGATGCGGGGCTTAATCCCAGGACCCTGAGACCATGACCTGAGCAGAAGGCAGTGGCTTAATCCACTGAGCCACCCAGGCGCCCCCATCAATATTATTAATGTAAAAGTGTTCATAATGTTTATTATCTTTTTAATGTCTGCAATAATATTGCCTTTTTTATTACTGAAATTGATAATTGTATTCTCTTGTTTTCTTCAGTCTTAAACGGAGCTTTTCAATTACATTCATCTTTTCAAAAAAAACAAATTTGACTGTTGATTTTCTTTAAGTTTACTTTCTCTTTTACTTGTTTTGGTTCTCATCTTTATTGCTTCATCTTATATTTCTGTTCAATTGGATCTGCTGTACTTTTTTCTAATTTATTGAAATGGAAGCATTAGAACATTGATTTTCAGCTTTTTCTCTTTTTTATCATACGCATTTAATGCTATAAATTTCCATTTAAGCTCTGTTTTAGCTGCATTCCATAAATTTGGATATGCTAAATTTTCATCACTTCATTCAGAACAATTTTAAAAGCCTACCATGATTTCTTCCTTTATCTACAGACCTTTATAAGTATTTTAATTTAAAAACAATTGTGGTTTTTTTATCTTTGTAGTATTGATTTCATTAACTTTAGAGAAACATACTCTGAATTATTTCAATCCTTTGAAATTTATTGAGACTTTGTATGGCCCAAATTATACTAAATTTGATAAATATTTCACAAGCACTTAAAAAGAATGTGACTTCTCTCATTGTTGGGTACAGTGTTCTATACATGTTAATTAGGTCAAATTTGTTGATTATACTATTTTTATCTTCTATTATATATCTAGTATATCTATTATATATTATATATAGGTATTATATATATATAATATCTATTGTATATATATTATATCTACTATATTTATATCCCACTAAGATTTCATCTTCTTTTACCCTAAGCTATATGGTTATATCCATTTAAGTTGCCTACTCTGATTATGGATTTGTGTATTATTCTTTCAGTTAATTTATGCTTTATATTTTCTAATGTCATAAAATTATGTTATATATATGGTAATTTTCAGCAATAGCCAATGGTGGAAGATCTGATGGTGGTCTGAACTTATTAGGCAGGAGGAACTAACAATGAAACAAAGATGATTGTTAATCAAGTATCTTCATCCTGGATACTGGAGGAACACTGGTTTACTTCATGCTACTGCTGGTTACTACCAGCCTGTTGTACCTGAGGATGCTACAAGACATACAGCATCCTCAGAACCTGACAATATCTTGCATATAATAGGTATATGAATGTTTTGGGAAAGATATCCATGTAGAGAGAAAAAGCATTAGACTGGTAATGGGAAGATAAAAATTCTATCCCCAGTTCAGTAAATAAATCTTTAGGACCCTGGCCAAGAAGTGACATAACTTCTATTAAGTCTCCATTTTCAATAATATCTACTGTGAGTACTTGGGTTGTAAGAAAGGTCAAATGAAAATGAGCATGACAAAGCACTCTCTTTGTATACTATAGAATGCTTTACAGATATAAAGTGTTGCTAATATTATTAATGCTGATAGGGATCAAACCTCCACATTTTATGTTGTGTAATTTGTAATTTAAAAAGTCAAAAAGTTAATTAAAAGTGCAGGTGAATTCAAAGGTTAAAGCCTTTGAATTATGATTTTTAAGAACCCTTAAGGTATAAATGAATAAGATTTATTTGGTTATATGATCCTTTATGGAATTTACTATGAACTTACCAACTCTCCCTATGAACTTAACAATTATAATTATATTATAATTATAATCATAATACATCTTAAAAATAAAATCTGAAAATACTGTATCACCTTGGCCTTACTAATAGTCTAGCTAAAATTTTAGCAACTATACCTATGGCTAAACTGCATTTTTCAGCTACTATCTGAAGCAGATTAGGACTAAGAGCCTTAATGAAATAAACTATGAGCTGATTTTTTAAATGTATTAATTAGAAAACCAGATTAAGGAGAATATAATCAACATAAGTACAGATGTGTTTATTTGCTGATCATTTCTCAATGTTACCAAATAGTAAACAACTAAACTGTATGGATATATAATTTTCATCCATCACATTGATACAAATTAAATTTAGTGTTAGTAAAAGTATGGGGAAATAAATATTCTCATATACTTTAATGTGATGGGGTAAAATAGTAAAGAATTTTGGGATTTGATTTGCCAGTATCCATCAAAATTTAAAATGCAAATATACTTTAATCCAGTAATTCCTTCGAGGTATATACTCTAGAGCTATATTTACACATGTCCAAAAAAGGCTCTCATAATAATATTGCTTTTATTAATTACGTTTGTGAAAATGTGAAAACACTCTAAGCATCCACCAAGAAGGGAATGGTTTAAATAAATGCTGGTACTCATTTGGTATATACTTATCGGTTAAAAAGAACATGATAAGAGATTTCCTTGTCAATATCTAAAAGACATACAGCCAAATGAAAATTCAAGCTACAAATATTGTTTAGAAAATGATCCTCATAGGGGCACCTGGGTGGCTCAGTTGTTAAGCATCGGCCTTCAGCTCAGGTCATGATCCAAGGGTCCTGGGATCAAGCCCCACATCTGGCTCCCTGCTCCGTGGGAAAGCTGCTTCTCCCTCTCCTACTCCCCATGCTTCCCTCTCTCGGTGTCTCTCTGTGCAATAAATTCATGAAAATACCAATAAACAAATAAAAAATAAAAGAATATGATCCTCACAGACGTTAAGAAGAAAAGAGATAAATCCACATAACTATCTGCAAAAATGGATTTCATAAACATTTATGTATATATTATATATATTTGTTATACACAATTATTAAAAATTATCTCTTATGACTCTGAGGGGCAAATAAGGAAGGCTCACCTTTTATTGTGTCAATGTCTTTTTTGTTAAATTTGTATAATGAAACTATATTCATACATTGCTCATGTGAGACATACACAACTCTGACAAAGTAATCCTCAGATCCATTCAACCTATTCCCATCTAGGCAGTGCCCCCTGAAGGCCTGCGAACATGACTTTCCAATGTGGCAGTATGACCTGTCAGGACTCTGCCCATGCAAACGCATCAACAAATCCCGAGATATCAACAAATTTCAGCCATCTGAAATCCTGTCCATAGCCTCTGAGACTGCCCTGCCACCCACAACCTGCACAAATTGTTATGAAGATAATATCTGCCTTCCAAGATAATTGTTAGGGTCCTGCATAGTTCTGGGCTCCTATTTACAGCATAATAAATAATAGTTAATATTAGTTATCTTTATTTCTCTCATACGACAATTTCTTCCCTTGTTCAAGAACCCTGTGATCTGTCATTCCAAACTTCTTAAGCATTTCATACCTACTTCATGCCTCCTCTTTAGGAACTCTGCTGACCCCAACTTTTATCAATGGGAAATAATGACAGATACTTTCTACAGGGACCTCATTACTCAGTCATAACCGCTCAACTTCTGTAGCAGCAGTATCATTATATACAGTGTGTTCCAGAATCTAAAATATCGAAAAATATTTCCTTATAATCAAAATAAAATACTGGATCATGAGCATGTCTTGTTTTGATCCTGAGTACCAGGAGAGAGACATGCAGAAGAGTGAGCAGAAAGTTAAACAAAATCTTTCTTACAAGCATAAAAGAAGAAATGATGATAGTAGGATAAAGAGTGAATAAGTATTAAGAGCTACTAAGATGAATAAAGCTTTCACTCTGGATCACTTCATATGAAGGCATATAAAATTCTTTTTGAAAGCCTATTGACCTAAAACCACATTATATGTATGAATACCTCAGTCCACCACTTTTGGTGACATACAGAAACACATTTGAATTTGATTCTATAAAGCATGTAATTTAAACATTGGCGCAATGCTCTGAGTGGGTCCATAAAATCCATGCTGCAAGATCTAATACATAAGTAAAATCATGTCACAATGGAATTTAATAAATCAGGTAATTTTACCTCAAACCATGCTATGCTTACTATAATATTAAAGTGCTACTATCCAGGGGCACCTGGGTGGCTCAGTCATTAAGTGCGTGCCTTTGGTTCAGGTCATTATCCCAGGGTCCTGGGATCAGCCCCACATACGGCTCCCTGCTCTGCAGGAAGCCTGCTTCTCCCTCTTCCTCTTCCCCTGCTTGTGTTCGCTCTCTCTATTTGTCTCTCTCTGTCAAATAAATAAATAAAATCTTTAAAAAAAAATAGTAACAGTAAAGTCCTACTATCCAGTGAAGTATTGTTTCTCACGGCTTTTTGTTATTTTAATTGTAAATAAATTCAAGAGCACAACCGCATATAAATCAGTACCTTTTAATGCTTTATTTAAAAATCCATGCTTAAAGTAGAGACTTTCTTACTGACACTGTAAAAAAAAAAAAAAAGTTATAACTACGTAAGTGAACACATATTTAACAAGAGAGGCATGGTTCATAAATACTTTAAAGCCAAACATGAATTCTTTGGGCTATGTGTAGGGGTTCCCAGTCAAAACAGATGCCATCCTTCATAATGCCTGCTCTCTATGCTAGTATTCTTTATAATGTTATTATAAGAGCTCTTATTAGTCAAAGATATTTTCATCTAGAGTTGTCTTCTAAAAAACATATCTTATACAATAAATTAAATGTAAAGCTCTTTAAACTGTTTTGGGTTTTATTCATCTTAAATAAATTTTGCATAAAAATCTAAATCAGAAGTATTTTACCCAGGTAAAGACATAGAAATAAAATGGTCTTTCTCTCATTTTATGCCTTCATATTTCCCCATACCCCTCCTAGGTATAATAACCTATTTCTGAGGTAATACGTATAATTCTGTGACAAATCCACTTCAGCCTTGGTAATGCCCTTCGTTTTGACTTCAAAACATTCACTGGCTCTCATGGATTTGTACTATTTAACACCCAGATAAAGGTAAGCTGCCTTTTTTAATAATGATGGATTACATTTTCTCGTTACATGCTCTTATTCAATTGGATTTTTTCAATTTAAGCACATCTATTCTAGGAGAAAAATGTAATGTCAGTCTGAGAATAATTGTAGTTATTAGAAAAGTAAACATGATGAAATACAAAGTAACATAAACTGAAATTATCTGATTAAATTGCTATGAAAAAGTAGTATTTCAATGGGAAAATGAAGTATTTATGTGCTCTACCTATTACCTCTCTTTTTTTTGTTGTTTTAGAACAACTGTTATAACTTATACCTTCTCATAATCAAATATATATGGAGGATGTGGGCATATTTTTAAATAGAAGTGGAAGTTTGGGGCATATTGCAATTAGAGGTACTATGGCATTATGTTTATTTCCTGATCTGACAGTCCCTAGGCTAACAATCATCTTACTTCTTTTATAGATGTTCTTCTGAATACCAATTCCAGATTAAGCCTGAAGGTTTTCATTTGTACTAGTCCTTATATTCAGATAATATAGCTAAATCCATTAAATTATTTTAATAGTATATTGTAAACTACATTGTATATTACATGATTGCTCATGTAAACATAAATAAAAACTACTTTATTGAGACCTTTGAGTTTGAAACCATTAAAAATATGTTCCCATATCACTAATCAATGAATATTTTAAGTTGCTTACTTAAAATAATTTATTTTCTTAAAACTGGAATAAATTTGTGTCAACACCAATAGTAAAATTATCTCTGTCTTCAGCATCTATATGTTATACATAATACTAATCATTTCACCTAAGTTTTATATAAACCTCTCAAGTGTTCTGCAGGATAGGTATGCTGACCTCTTTGCCAAGGGAAGACTGAGGAAACTATAAGACTCTCAGATGTGAAGTATCTAACCTCAAACTGCTCAATCAGCTAGACGTTTAAGTAGTATTTGAGCCATGGCCAACCCAATTCTAAAGCACATGATCAGTCTAGTACACCACTTAGCTTCTCACATTCCTGGTATCCAATTCTGAGACATAAACCTTAGCATTATACCTGCTCACCACATAGCACAGTGTCTGACATCTAGTGGATGCTTAGTAAATGTTCAGTGAATGAATGAATGGATGAATACATAAAATATTAGGCTTGGTAGAGTATAAAATACGATTCATGAGTTTGAAATGTACCAATTTATCAGAGTTTCTTAAAGCCAACATGCAAAATTGTGACAGTATATATCATTGGTATAAATTTCATTAAAATCCCATTTACAGCAGCATCTTTCTATTGAAAGAACTGACACATTACCCACGCTTTAAAGTACCAGAATACATGGTCTTTCATATTTATTATAATCTGAGAAATTGGGAATATCAATGTCTTCCACTGTTTTCACCCAAGTTCAAATTTAATTATGGCTTATTAATGGAACATTCTCTTTTCTGCTCTATCAGAATTAAAACAATGCATTTTATCTCCATTCTTTTTTTCAGAAATAACAATGTATAAATCTGATATTTGGGCTTTAAATTGTGTTTTTATGGACAAAACTCTAAAGAGCAGACTGCAATATTTCTTATTTCCTGTTTGGGGGCAGGTCCTACAGCAATGAACCTGAAAGTCCAGCAGGATGCAAGAGTAAGAGCTTAGAAGAGACAAACTAAGATAGAAAAAGGAGAGAGAGAGAGAGGAGAAGGTCAGGGATAGGGATGAGGAGGATGAGAGAGAGAGAGAGAGAGAGAGGCCTGTATTTGTCTTACTGCCTTATGACAGATACAGAATGACATAATCCTGTTTTCGTAGAACTCTTTTGTTAAAATAATAAGAATCTTGTGTTCGTCTTCTTTAAAACATTCCATAACTGTACACGAAAAGAAAGATATGGAGACCCTCCTGTTTCATTTCCTGTCTTCATAGAATGTTGTGTTACTAAAATATTTTTATTAGAGCAGAACCTGAAGCAATATAAAATGTTTGCTTGAGGATTTATTTTAGTCCCTTTAAGCTGAACTTCTGTAATGAAATCTATTTACAGACATTCCACAGTGCCCTTTGGTTACTAGCTTATGCAAATGAAGTGTGACCCTGGGAATAAACCTCTTGCCCCCACATCATCCTCCTTGGCTTCAAAGGTCTCTAGGCAATCACTTTTTTTAAGTGAAGAGATTTTTAAACTGAATTGAAATAGAAAGAGAGGGAACATAACTTGATGTCCAATACTTATACAACCCACCAACCATTTACTATCCACTATTTTCACATAAATATTTAGACACTAATTTATAAGTCCATCTGGGATAAATGTATTAGTGTGTAATGATTTTTTTCAGCCTCTTTTTTTTTACTTTGAATCCTAGAAACTAGAGACCAATATCAATCAATAGTCATTTAGTCTAACTTCATTCCTTACTTGTTACTTAAACTAAGGGTCACTAGATTGGGGCAGAATTGGTTTAATGATAATAAAATCATTTCTGCTGATTATATTTCACTGAAAATACATTTCTGCTGAGAATCAGAATAACCAAAGTAATCAGAAAGAGTTATACAATACTATGAGGACAATAACTGCATGTATGTTTGATATGTTACTTGCATATATTAGTATTAAGATTAGACTATATTTCATTAGAAGCAATTAAGAAGGAAAATAATAGGTCTAATTTTTAGAGAAGGGTAATGAAACTAGATAATTGATTGTATCTTCAGATGTATTAATGGGAGGATCTGTCCAAATTTTCTGAATGGCAATCATCATAAAAAACTCTAATTTTAGGGAGTTCCTTCCTACTGGACAACATTATGGGGGGAAAAAGTAATTTTAATATGAGATAAATTGTTTAAAATCATGATGTCCAGTGGGTTCAAATCAGCTCTTTGAAGGCTCCAGGGATCTCAAGGTCAAGGTGTCACCTTAGGATATTGCCAAAATTTTAAAATAAGTCAAGAAGACTTGTATTTGTAGGCCAAAGGTCTTCTCTGCAACAATTCAAGAGATGGCAAACCACAGATGGACTAACTATATAACCTGGCCGAATTGCATGGCAAAGACATTGGAAATGCCCTATAAATGAATGAATGAATGAATAAATAAATAAATAAATAAATGGACTTTAATTGTATGATATAATTATACAATTATATAATTATATAATATAATATAAATAATATATATAGACTTTAATTCACTATTTAATTCTGCCAAATCTTTATCATTTTTAATGAAATATAGAGGTTTATTAAATTAAATGTTACCATTTAAACTGTTTTTCATATTCTGCCTTTTGTAAAAAATCATCAAATTTATGTCATGGGATATCATTTTAAGTCTTTCTATGTTGAATATTTATTTTTGCATAGGTGACTACTGAGGTCTTGCAATGTATGTGTAAAAACTCTTACTCTCAAAAGCGTAGGATGTCAATACCACAGCCATCTGCCTGGAAAGAACCTGAATGGGATCGAGAATGGGACTAATGGTCCTGAATGCCTTGCCAGAAACAAATGACCGAAAGGCAGAGGGCTAATATATGACATTCCCAAAACAGATGCCAGAAGCGGAGGCTAAAATCAGGAGGTCACAGTGAGTAATGAGTCAAAATAAGTTTGTTGCCCTTGTAAACACTATTGATGTTGAAGAAGAAACATACATGAAGACCAGAGAGAGAGAGAATGGTGTAAGAGAACTAAGAATCAATAATTTAAAAGAAAACATAGTTGGGATGCCTGGGTGTCTCAGTCGGTTAAGCAGCTGCCTTTGGCTCAAGTCATGATTCCAGGATCCTGGGATCGAGTCCCACATAGGGCTCCTTGCTCAGCAGGGGCCTGCTTCTCTCTCTCCCTCTGCCTGCCACTCTGCCTGCTTGTGCTCTCTCTCTCTGTCAAATAAATAAAGAAAATCTTAAAGAAAAAAAAAAAAGAAAGATTTAAAAGAAAACATAGCATAGCAAACCAGAATCATAACTAAAATGAACTAACAAATTGCAATGCTAGAGAAACTAAAAGCCCAATAGAAAAAACAAAACAAACAAACCAGGAGCCCCAACCTGTAAAAAGGAGAAAACCAGTGGAAACATGCAATAATTAAAGAAAACACTTCTTTAAAAAAATTTAAAAATATATAATTCCAACTTAATATGCATACAGACCCAATTCCTTTTAGAAACATATCCCCAAACATACTTAACCTTTTAAATTTCAAGGACTGAGATAGATTTGAGAATAATTTCAATTGTGACCGTTGGTTTTCAGACTAAAAAGTAGGTGGGAGGATGATCAAAGATTAAGAGCTACTCATACAGGAGTATAAAGTAAAGAACTTCCAGCAAAGAAAGTAAAGAACAGAATAAGAAATGGCAATATCCTTTGGAAAGATGATAGAAAGTCCAAGTTCCATAAAATAGTCATGGTGTCTAACTTTTTAAGGTCCTGGACATCACCACAGAAAACACATCTTGTTTCTCACGTAGTTTCAGAAGTGTCTACTCTGAACCAGACTAAGAAATCAAGTAGCAATACAGGATCCCCAGCAGCAAAGCCTTGGAATGTGTCAGGCTTTACCAACTGTATAAACTAGTCATCACCATATTATTCACCAGAAAATAACCTGGGCTAGTTTTCCCTAGTGGGTTAAAAAATCTTAAAGAACAAAGTCAGAGGAAACAGTAAAAATTCACAGAAATGTGTCATCAATGCAGATGGCTGAAATATAATGGCAGTAAACCTAGGAGGGTATTTTAAAAAAGGGTTTACCTCTTTTGATCAAACTATGTATAGAGAGGCCAGTATGCCTGGGCATTTCAGCCCAATTCCTTTAGCAAGCCAAGGGTATTCTGATAATTTTGGTCAAGAGGCATCACTTAAAGACCACAAGAAACCTAATGTTTTCTCCCTACAAATACATAGATCCAAAATATGGCTGCTCTCTGCATAGCTGAATCCCGGCCAGCTTTGGTATAATACAGGATGTAAATATAATATAATGAGGCACCTGAGGTCCAAGGAGATTGATACAAAAAATAGCTTGTGTTTTTTACTACATTAGTGAAATATTCCTCATTCTTTTATAAGTAGAGCTACTACTAAGGAGATGGTACATCTTTTTTTTAATTTAATTTTTTTCAGTGTTCCAAAATTCATTGTTTATGTACCACACCCAGTGCTCCGTGTAATACATGACCACCACCAGGTAGATCATTTTTATAAGATGTCCAGGCCCATGGTGGCTCTACCAAGGTCTGGTAAGAGTAAAAAGCAAAGAGTCCCTAAGTGAAGGGGAAGACTAGGTGTTAGCTCAAGTTTAAACAAAAACTAAAGTCATTCCTGAGGGTGATATGTAGGACACTATATGTGATTGACATAGGAAGACTTTTCAGACTCAGTTCTCCTGGCCCAGTGGTTTTACTATAGTGACAGTAACTATATATCTATATCTATAGATATAGATATATAACTATCTATACATATATATCTGAGTTCAGATATATATGTATCTATATATATAGTGACAGTAACTATATATCTATATCTATAGATATATATAGATATATATCTGAACTCATCACTGAGGAGTAGACAGGCATCCAGCAGAAAGTATAAAGCCTGACATGGCAACTACTTGGCCAAGGGAATCAAAGACATTAGTGAACTGAAAGAACTTTTATGTTCCTTCTAAGCCTAGTACTGGAAGTAAAACAAACCCCCCCCCGCCCCCCGCCCTTAGCCTTATTGATTCTCAGGGCTTCATGGGCACTTAAGAAGAAGGTGTATTTAAAGGGCAGATAAGTACTTGATTGATTAAAATACAGCTTGGGTTTGTGGAACAGGACATACTACTTAAAAAAGACTATCAGTCCCAGGCACCTGGATGACTCAGTCAGTTAAGGGTCTGACTTTTGATTTTGGCCCAGATCATGATTTCAGGGTTATAAGACCGAGCTGGGCATTGGGCTCCACACTGGGCACTGGAGCTGCTTAACACTCTCTCTCTCTCCCTGCATCTGTCTCTCCTCCCACCATTCTCTCTCTCTTCCTCTCAAAAAAAAAAAAAAAAAAGAAAAACTTTCAGTCTCTCTTCTAGTCTTTTATCATATTCATCAGAAAGTTGCACACTCATTCTCATATCTTTCTGTTTCCATGGTTGTGTTCTATTGTATTATGTGAGGTATCTTGACTTAATTGTACTCATTTTTTATCATTTCCACACATAATCAAATATCCACTTTCTAATAAGAAACTACTGGTACAAACTTTCATTAACAGTCATCTTACCTGTTAATTATACTATCTAATATCAATTGATTATTTTCATTTGGTTACATTTAATTCTAGTTTCCAACTAAAAACATCTTTCAAAATCTTGTTTCACCTTCCCACAAAATTAGATTACTTTTAGTTTATCTTGAAACCAATTGCATTTTCAGAGGATATTAAAACACAACAGAAATAATATTATGTTATCTCCTTTTTTGGAACAAACTTGTCTTAAAAATTAACTTTAGAAGACATATTTATTTTTTATGTTAAGACACTGAGTTGTACTTTGATGTCATTAAAAAAAAGAATTTTATTTACATCTATTGTCATTTCATTATTAAAATTTTCATCTGTTTTAGCCAGCTTAAGCTAAGGCATGCTACAGTAACAAATGATCTCAAGTCATAAGAATTAAACAATAAAAGTTTATTTCTTGCTCATATTTATGCCTATCCCAGATGAGCTGCATCTCTGCTCAATGTCCTCTTCATTTTGGATGCAAGCCAGAAAAAGCAGCCTTTTGTGGAACATACAGGTCTTGTGGCAGGGGGAAAAGTAAGATGAAAATGAAGCAATGGCTTTTAAAACTTCAGCATGAAGTGGCATATATTATTTGTACCCTTACTTATCTCACTGTAACTTATTTTTTTGCTGAAATAAATAATTTGGTTAAGCCTGACATAGTCAATGCCCCTGGTAGAAACAGGCCAACTAATAAACTGTCCAGTACAGAAAAGTACCAAATATTTTGACAATCATATAATCTACCACAAATTTCTTCTTTGTCTACTACTCAGTAATTGGTAATTAAATAGAAGCAAAATAGAAGAAAAATATTTGAATTTGGTAGATTCCATAAAAAATTGTAAAGATTAAAAATCTATATAAAGATTATTTTCAATTCTAAGTGTCTTTAATTTTACAGTAACACATGACATCTGTTTTTACATTAATAATTTGAAGCTATGCCTATTAAATGCATTCAGTCCTTTAGAAAAAATATCATCTACATTATGGTTATTATTCACATGGTCACTAACACATTTAATACAATTCTTTCTAATTTTAGTGTATGTGCTGCCAAAGCGAGCACAATATAATTCTTTCTAAAAGAAAATCGTGGGGTGCCTGGGTGGCTCAGTGGGTTAAGCCGCTGCCTTTAGCTCGGGTCATGATCTCAGGGTCCTGGGATCGAGTTCTGCATCGGGCTCTCTCTCACCAGGGAACCTGCTTCCCTCTCTCTGCCTGCCTTTCTGTCTACTTATGATCTCTATCAAATAAATAAATAAAATCTTTAAAAATAAAATAAATAAATAAATAAATGAAACTCGTGGTTTAGTAAATAATTTTTATCTTTGAAAAATAAGAATAATATGATCTGTACTAGTCTTGATCTTTTAGATTTTACTATTTTTACTGTTTTTATCTTTATTTTACCTACTCATTTCACTTTAATTGTTACATTAAAATGTATAATAAGCATGGAGTTTCTATATGGAGGGGGGGAAGAAAGAAAGAAATTATTTATTTAATAACTCATATCCAAGAAAGACTATTTAAAATATTCCTATAGATCCTGGAGAAAGAAACTCCAAGACTTTATTTAACATAGCACAGTGTCTCTCTATAACATGATTAGAAAATCACCATATTATACCCCATCCACCAAAAAGATAATTTTTCAAAGACTATGGCTCATCTATAATAAAAATTTATCATGCCTATACAGGTCTAAATATCAATTGTTCTAAAAATAATTATGTACATGTTTATTAGATATTACAACTAAGTATTACATATATTAGATTTATGCCAAACACATACCATTATATGCAATTCTTTAACATAAAGTAATCTGAGTAAGGAAAATAGGATTATAGAAAAGGAAGCCAATCACAATTTAAGAAATATATTTTAAAGCAGGTCTCCTCAGTAATAAAATAAACAACAGTAACTATATTACATACAAAAAGTTGTAATATTTTAAGTATATTTTATTTGTCTTTTCAGTTCTTTGTTAATGGTACCAGTCATCCTCAAAGCAATTATTTTTCATTAGTATGTATGTTGATAAATATATACATGCAGCATCCATTCTTGATAAAAAGCCTTAGCAAAGTAGGGGCAGAGGGAACACACCTCAACATCATAACGGCCATATACAAAGGACCCACGGCTAAGATCATCCTCAATGGGGAAAAACTGAGAAAACTTTTCCTTTATGGTCAGGAACAAGACAGGAATGGCCAATGTCATCATTGTTCTTTAACATAGTACTGAAAGTGCTAGCCTCAGCCATCAGACAACAAAAAGAAATAAAAGGCATCCAAATAAGCAAAGAAGAAGTGAAACTTTCACTCTTTGCAGATGACATGATACTCTATGTAGAAATCCTATAAGACTCCATCAAAAAATGACTAGAAATGATACTTGAATTCATCAAAGTTGCAGGATATAAATTCAATGTACAGAAATCTGTTGTCTTTCTATACACTAATACTGAAGTAGCAGAAAGAGAAATCAAGAATCCAATTCCATTTACAACTGCACCAGACACCATAACATATCTAGGAATAAACCTAATCAAAGAGGTAAAAGATTTGTACTCTGAAAAGTACAGAATACTTATGAAAGAAATTGAAGATGACACAAAGAAATGGAAAAAACATTCCATGTTCCTCGTTTAGAAGAACAATATTGTTAAAATATCTATATTACCCTAAGGAATCTACATATTTAGCAATCCCTATCAAAATACCACCAGCATTTTTCACAGAGCTAGAACAAACAATCCTCAAATTCATATGGAACAACTAAAGACCCAGAATAGCCAAAGCAATATTGAAAAAGAAAACCAAAGTTGAGGGCTTCACAATTTTGGAGTTCAAGTTATATTACAAACCTGTAGTCATCAAGACAGTATGGTACTAGCACAAAGGTAAACACATAGATCAATGGAACAGAACAGAAAACCCAGAAACGGACCCACAACTATATGGTCAACTAATCCTTGAAAAGCAGGAAAGAATATCCAGTGAAAAAATGAGTCTGTTCAATAAATGGTACTGGGAAAACTGGGCAGCAACATGCATTAGAATGAAATTGAACCACTTTCTTATACCATATGCAAAAATAAATTCAAAATGAATGAAAGATCTAAATGCGAGACAGGAAATCATCAAAATCCTATAAGAGAACCACCTCTTTGACCTTAGCCATAGGTCATTTATTTATTTAGCCATAGCAATTTCTTACTAGATGTATCTCTAGAAGCAAGGGAAACAGAAGCAAAAATGAACTGTTTGGAGCTCATCAAGATAAAAAGCTTCTGCACAGCAAGGTAAAGAATCAGCAAAACTAAAAGCCAGCCTATGGGTAGGAGAAGATATTGGCAAATGACATATCAAATAAAGGGTTAGTATCCAAAATCTATAAAGAACTTATTAAACTCAATACCCAAAGAATGAATAACCCAATTAAGAAATGGGCAGAAGACAGGAATAAACATTTTTCCAAAGAAAATATCCAGATGACCAACAGATACATGAAAAGATGTTCAACATCACTCACTATCAGGGAAATAAAAACCAAAACCATGATGAGATATCATCTCACACTTATCAGAATGGCTAAAATTCACAACACAGGAAATAACTGATGTTGGCAAGGATGTGGAGAAAGGGGAACTTCTTACACTGTTGGTGAGAATGCAAACTGGTGCATCCACTCTGGAAAACAGTACAAAGGTTCCTCAAAAAGTTAAAAATAGAACTGAGTCCCAGCAATTGCACTACTAGTATACAAAACATACAGAGTATACAAAAATACTGATTTAAAGGGATGCATGTACCCCAAAGTTTAGCAGCATTATCAACAATAGCTAAATTGCCCATTGACTAATGAACACCTCTCTCTCTCTCTCTCTCTCTCTCTCTCTCTCTCTATATATATATATATATATATATATATCACTCCTCTCTCTCACAGAGAGAGATATATAGATAGATATCTATAGATATAGATCTATATCTCTAGAGATATCTGTATCTAGATCTATCTATATCTCTAGAGATATAGAGCTATATCTCTAGATATATATATTGGGATCTCTGGCGTTTGGATCTGTGCTCGGCAGGGAGCCTGCTTCCCTTCCTCTTTCTCTGCCTGCCTCTCCACCTACTTCTTTCTGTCAAATAAATATTTTTTTAAAAAATTTTTTTTAATTTTAAAAAATGTGAGTTACATAGATCTCTTTTGTCTTTGGGCATGACCAAAAAGAATTTTTTGTTTGTTTGTTTTAGATTTTATTTATTTATTTGACAGAGAGAGAGAGAGATCACAAGTAGGCAGAGAGGCAGGCGGCAGGGGGTGGGGAGTGTCGGGGGAAGCAGGCTCCCTGCTGAGCAGAGAGCCCAATGCAGGGCTCCATCCCAGGACCCTGAGATCATGACCTGAGCCGAAGGCAGAGGCTTTAACCCACTGAGCTACCCAGGCGCCCCCAGAAAGAAATCTTTTAATTTTGATACAGGAGCAACAAGTAAGAATAAAACAATTCCTACGTCCTTCTCAATGAACAGACAAATCAACCAACCAAACAGGTGAAGAATTATGTTTGACCTAATAGTGTGTATTCCATGACCTCAACATCATTATTACCCAACAATTATTGAACATTACTGTGTGCTTAGTGCTGATGATACAATGACAAGCAGAAAAGTTCACGGGAAACTTCCCAAAGGAGTTTAAATTTCAAAGAATGAATTTTAAAGAATGGATGTGATTTTGCCAGATGCATAATGGAGACTAACAAGAACAGAGAAAGATGGTAAGGTATTCCAGGTAGAAGGAATATCATAGACAAAAGCACAGAGGCACAAAACTACATAGTAAATTATTGAAACTCTGATTAGTATCTTATTGATAGATACATATTGGAGGGAACAAGCTGTAGATGAGATCATCAAAGGGCATGGGCAGGAACCACTTCATGGAGGGCTTCATGTGCCTTGCTAAGGTTTTTAGATTATCCTGTGGTCAATGGATTATGAGTGAAGGGACTAAATGAAAAAAGCCACATAATACATACACATTTTGGAAAAAGAATTCCAGCCAGTATATGAAGGATGCATTGGAAACAATCAGTGTGGAGGAAAAATATCAAGAGATATTTTTAAAATCCAGGGGAGAGAGATTTTTTAAAAAGGTCCCAACAAGGGCAAAAGTGGTGAGTGTAGAGAGGCTAAAACAATGCATTAAGGTAGAACTATTGGGGCTCAGGTATTTATTAGATTTGGGTTTTGATGGAAAAGTCCAGCCTGATTAGGAGAGACACAAACCTAGGAGGATGGGGGAAGACAATGAATCCAGTTTGGAATTTGTTATTCATGAAGGACCTATTATACATCCAAACATCTACTGGAAAGAAGCTGGCATTTTTCAGTATCTAAAATATCTCTGTTTAAAAGTTTCTTTTCCCAGGGCACCTGGATGGCTCGGCTGGTTAAGTGTCTGATTCAGGTCATGATCTCATGGGTTGTAAGATCTGGCCTCACACCAAGCTCCCCACTCAGTAGGAGCCAGCTTGAAGATTCTCTCCGTCTGTCCTTCCCCTGACCCCAGTGCCCTCTGTCTCTTTCTCAAATAAATAAATCTTTTTTAAAAAATAAAATAAAAAAAATTTTTCCCCTAGCAGATACTTTGAAAGGAAATAAATGTCTTACAAGATAAAATACTTTCTTATAAATGTCACCTTAAAGCTGTTTGAATGCCTATGTACAGAACTTGTTTGCGCCTTCAGGAAAATTGCACAAATCTCTAATTCCTTGAACTAGGTAGGGTTCACATGCCAGGTTATAACTATTCTTTTAAGTGACAAATAATTGTACTTTCTCCTTGATTTGGCATCTGATTCCTTCTTTCTACTGACAGCATGTGTCAACTTTATACTTTTGCTTCCCACCAAGATCAGACTTGCCCATGACCTGTAAAGTAACCTGAACTGTTTTGTATTTTTAAAGACTAGTAGAGAAGACAGCAATGATTTGGGTGTCCTCAAGATTTTACCCAGTGGTCTGACATCATCATAGATATTCTCTGGACCTATTTCAACATCTGACCAATTCTTCTTCCCATTAAGTCATGCTAAAACAAAATACATTATAAACATTATCTCAATAATTACTATCTTCAGCAACCTAAAATTAAGCATATTATCACAATACTGTGGTACAATGAGAAAGAAATTATCTCCTTTAACAAAGTTGAGGAGATACTGGCAATAGAGAAGTAAAAGAAATTTTAGAAAATATTTTTTGCAATTGCAGGAAAAAGGTGTATCATGCCTCAAGAAACAACAAAGCCCTCCTTTATTCCTTTCCTTTAAAAAAAAAAAAGCAGGAAAACTATGCATAGTTCTAAATACTATGTATTTATATTTTAATTTCTGCATAGTTAACAGTGCATTCATTCTTAAACACACACAATTGTCACTACTAAAAATACAGTATCTCCCTAGAAAGTGATTTTTAACAATGAATAGCTTGTTATAACTAGCTAATGTTGCTTTGTAAACCCAAAACCTTTTAGTAAGTTTACATAAAAACACTGATAAGGTCTTCAAAACATCTGTGATTAAGATCCCACAATGCAGTAAGAGAACTGTCTACAGTAGGGGAATTGTCGACAGTAGCTTCTCTATGCCTGCCAAAGTCTATGACTCTGTTTTAAGATTATGAAAGGAGATTCGTTTTGTTTTCATGAACTTAAAGATGACTTAACCAAATCCCCTAACAGTAGTTAATGGTTCTTAATTATATGATAGGATGAAAAAGAAGAAAGCCTTATTCATTGAAAGGCAGTATTATTACTAAAATTGTCTAATTTTATACAACAGTAAAATTAAAAGATGACACAGCAATGATAGAAAAATACACCATGAAGTGGTTAAACAGGGTCCAAGTTTTCACTTCCTATGCCAAGTTTTTCTTCAAATAAATGAGTCCCTGTTGTATACAATTTAGGGAAATACGAAATTAACTTTTGGGAGCAGATTCCATGGCTAAAGAATTTCATCCAAACTCAATTCTTAATTTATTTATAAAGAAGTATATTTTTGCATCATTTCTTGAATTTGCTAGCACTTTCATGATTAAAATTTTGGCTTCAAAGTTGAATGGCAGTATAGTATATTTTGAGTAATCCTCATTGTTATACCTCTATATCCAATAATAGTTTCAATAAAAATAAAAAACAATCCTTGGCTTTCAAGGATTGTATACGGCTTAGAACATGAACATGATAAGCATACCTAAGATTGCCTACACCATTTCCTTTGAAGTATCTGGTATATTCCTCTATTTCTTTATAAAGACACTGGCTATTCAATAGTTTCCAGTCCTCATCTGTTCAATGACCTAACATAATAATAACTACTATTTATTGGATGTCAAGTATGTGTTCCTCAAAGTTTCTTCATTTGATGTTCCAGAAACCCTTTGAGATTGGTTTTTTACACTCCATACTAACGGTGTAGAATTTGAAGCTCATAGAAGTTGAACTACATCCTCAAAACACATAGTCTAATAACAGAAACAGGATTCAAATGCAATTCTAGGTGACTCTAAATCTTGGGCACTTCTTCCAACCAGTGCTTCTTGACATATATCCTACTGCCATTTAACTGTTCCACCTTAAGCTAGAGTGATCATATATCCATCCTGTGTAATTTCTATATGGCTTAAATATTAATGGTAGTTATATGACTTAAATATTATATTCATTTACAAAAGTGTCCCAGTTGGACCACAGTTTATAAGGTCACCCCACTTTAAGTCAATATACATCTAGAACTAAATACATACCTTTCTGATAATCTCCCAAAATGTGCTCTTATTGTGATATCCCTATCATAGATGGCACCATAAAGTCCACTCACCTGCAAAAGCCAGAACACAGAAATAATTCTTAACACCTTCTTTCCTCCTTTTCTCATATCCAATATGTCCACATGTCTTTTCCTATCTTCTACTTACTATCTTTCAAACCTAGGTTTTCTCCAGCTAACTTCCAGTATCTTAGTTATGACCCTCATAATGTCTTTCCTGGACTATTTTAAAAGTTCTCAACTGATACTCATACTTACAGTGTAACTTATCTCTAACCCAGTCATTATATCACAATTAGTATGAGTTTTCAAGAAGACACATCTTATATGGTCATCCCAATTTAAAAATCCTATGCAGTTCCTTATGAAGGAGCAGGAGGCTGATGAGGACAAAGCAAAAGCTGGCGCCTTGCACCCCCCCCTTCACCTGCTCCCCTCCATATGTGTAGCATTCCTCAGGCACCCCTGACTGCCATAAAATGATAAATAGTTAACTTGCAGATAGCACAGTCCTGCAAGGTAGGAGTCTCCCTTGGTTTGCAAATGTCCTTGAGATTTACAACAAAGAAGTTACCTTATCATTAGCCCCAGTGTCACACTCCCCTCCATGAAAAACCGAAGGAAGCGGAGGTAGAAGGAAAAGTAAATAAAGTTAAATTTCTTCTAAACCTAAATCTCATTAACAAGGATGCTTGATAGCAGGAATGTAACATTCCACCAGGAGACTCCAATTGTCTTTACTTGATAGTAACCAGGCCTTCAATATCCTGATAGTGCTTTTTTCGCATGTGGGCTAACCTGCCAGTTCTGCTTCTGTAAGATTGCTTTGTCTGCTTTCGCACGCGGGTCCCCTGACCCAATCCACTGACGCCAAGTATGCCTGTTCAAACTATCAATCAATCAGCTCAGCCCCACCCGAAACTTGTTTATATCTGTCTATAAAAATCCTGCACCGACCCAGCTCCCGACCTCTCGGCATTATCGGCAACGAGCTATTGGCAACGAGCGGCACAGAAGTCCAGGTTCGAACCTGCAATAAACGACCCTTGCTGATTGGCTTTGACTCACGTCTCTGGTGGTCTTTTAAGGTAATACTCTATTGGCATTGGTAATACATTGGTAATACTCTATTGGCATTTCACCTTAGAGCCTTCAGGGTAAATTCTAAAGCCTTCTCAGGACTCTTAAGCCCCTTTATTAATTATCCCTTGCTTACCCACCCATTCTAATCTCTCACTACTCTTCTCATCACAGATTACATCCAGCCCCACTGAATGTTCTGTAGTTACCAAACTATGCTGGCTTGTCTTTTGTCTTTACGCTTTAGCACAGACTACTTCCCTACTTCTTCCTCTCTCCCTACCTCTACTAATTGTCACATCCTCAGGATACAGTTCTAACATCCCCTCCTCTGATTATTCCTTGAATAAACTCTTCCTTGGCACAACACTAGACCCAAAACACTCAAGAGATATATTTTTATTATCAAGTGGAACTTTGAGATCTGTCCAGTTGAACTTTGAGATCCCTCCAGTTCTGCCCATTTCTCATCCCCAAAGTGTCATCTCCATGGGTAAGAGATAATGGAGTAACTATCTGCCTCTTCTCTTTTACAATGTTGCCACATCCTTTCTCCATTGTCTCCAATGTCTCCCCAATTGAAATTAAACTCTTAAAAAAAACCTCTTTGATTATTTCTCAACTCCTACTCAGTTTCGGTTAGATGGTTTTCCTTATAGCTCCATAATATCCAATGCATAATGACATGATACATGTTCTGGTTATTTGTCTGCCTCATTATATAGGCTTTAGGCTCTTTGAGGTAGAGCGTTCATCTTTTTTTTTTTTTTTAATTTATTTACTTGACAGACAGAGATAGGCAAGTAGGCAGAGAGGCAGGTAGAGAGGCAGGCAGAGAGGCAGGTAGAGATGGGAGGGTGCTGGCTCCCTGTGGGGTGAAGAGCCCAACATGGGGCTTGATCCCAGAACCCTGGGATCACGACCTGAGCCAAAGGCAGAGGCTTAACCCACTGAGCCACCCAGGTGCCCCGAGCATTCATCTTTTAATTCCAATATTTGTGACTGGATCTGGCACATAATATGTATACAGTAGATTTTTATTGTTTATAATAGAATATTTATTTATTGAGTAGGATTAAATGAAAGATTATGATGACAGTGCTGAAGAAAGGCAATATATAAGGTCTAATGTACCTATGATTTTTATAAACACAATGAAAAATTTCTGAGAACTAAAGGTATCCCATATAATGAAATTATAGGTTTCCTTTCTTCTTAAAGCCATGATATGTAGCCTTGATTAAAAACAATATCTACTCAAGGGGCAACTGGATGGCTCAGATAGTTAAGTGTATGACTTCAGCTCAGGTCATGATCTCAGCATCCTGGGATTGAGCCTGGCATCAAGCTCCCTACCCAGTGGGGATTCTGCTTGTCCCTCATCCACCACTTCTGCTCCCAACTTGTGCTCTCACTGTTTCTCACATAAATAAAATTTTTAAAATAATTAAAAAATAAAACTTAAAAAAATAATACCTATTCAAATGATAGTGACACAGAATTTCAGAACATGAAGAAAACATAGAATCTAGTCTAGTGATTTTTAATCCACCATTTAGCATTATATCAAAGCTGTATTCAGATCCCCTTTACCTAAACAATTTACCCTACAGCTATTGCCTGAGAGTTGAAGGGAAGGTAATTGCCAGAATATGAAGGGTCTTGGTCTACTTCTATGCTCCTTTAAGTGGGTCTCTGGAGGTTCTAATGCTCCAAATAGCACAGCTGTACAAACTCTAACCTAGTTCCAAATATTATTTGACGAAAAGGATGCTGAAACCTTGAGAAGGCTGTGATATTCCCAAGAGGATCAAGTGATGTAAGGCTGGTCATGAGTTTCTGGCTCCTAGGCCTCCACTCTAAACCTGGTTTCACACTGCTTCTAACAGAAAAACAACTTAGCCCTGGGAGCACCAGAAAAATACTCCTATTGTCTAGGCAAAACAGCAGTACTAGAAAATGCGGACATTAAAGAAGTGTTAGAGTGAATTTGTCTTACAAAGCATATTGCCTGCAATGCTATTTTACCAGACACTGTAAACTGCAGGCTGCCAGGTACATTAACTGTTTCCTTCTGTCAAGTGCTTAGCATAATTTCTTATGGGCTTATTTCCCATAAGAGTCAATAAATTGTAATAATATTCATTTGATAGGATCCCATAAAGGTATGCTCTCTCTAAATCAATGGTATTTTAGAGAAAAAAATATAGTATGAGGCAACAACGGGAGGTATCTCTATTAATTGTATTGGCTCTTGTTATGGGTTTAATTGTGTGCCGCCAAAAGTCATATGTTGAAGTTCTAACTCCTCATACCTCAGAATAAGGCCTTTTTGGAAATAGAGTCATTGCAGATGTCATTAGTTAAGATGAGGTCATACTGGAATAGAGTGAAACTAAACCAATATGACTGGTGTCTTTATAAAAAGGGGAAATTTGGAGATACACACAGGAAGAATGTTATGAAAAAACTGGAGTTATGTTTCCACAAACCAAGAAACTGACAGAGCCTAGAAAAATTTCCGGAAACGATTCTTCCCTAGTGTGTTCAAAGAGAGCATAGTTCTGCTGACATTTCGATCTCAGAACTTGCTTTCAGAGCTAAAGCAATAAATTTCTGTTATTTAAGCCACTCTATTTTTGGTACTTTGTTGTAGCGGTTCTTACAAACTAATATAATTCTACATCTTTAATTGCTCTCAAGGGGAATTTTTCTCAATCATGTAGTTACTAAGTCACATGCCAAAAACTAGATCTCTTTATTTAATTTTCCAGTTGTTAATAACTTGATCCAGAAAAAAATAAGTAAAATAGAATTACAATTAGATAATGTCTATATACAGAGGATGAACTGAATATAAAATACAGAATCATAAAAACATAGCTCAGTGTGCTACAAAAATCAACCACATCTAGAGCATGGTCATACAGCTCTATTATGATTAAGCTTCACATAACTAGACACAAAACTTTATGGCCTTCACATAGTTTTTCACCTCATTTTATCATGATCTAATTGCCAAATTTAAAAAATTGATTTCCCTATAGACTATAATATTCAAACAAGTATAAAAATGTTTCAACATAAGATTTTCTTTATCTCTACTCTCTACCTTATACTATCTTCTGGTCTCTCTTCTTATTTATGATTTTATATAGGAAAATTGACCCCCACAATAACACTTGCAGAAACTATGTTAAATATTTTTAAAGGCTTGTTTCAAGTCAAGCAGTGTTCTCAAAGGTAAACATTTTGTCTATTCCCACAAATTTAGCTGTCTGTTAATAGACTACTGTCAAAGCATATGTTAAAACATAATCAAACTCACATTTTATGATTTAACATGTCATAAAAACATACAATTAGATTTTATTAATGTGAAATTAGTTCTCTGAAAACTATCAAATATATCCTTACCAGTGATTTCTACCTTCTTTCAAAATTAATAAACACTACTTACTTCATAAACTTCATATATACTCTAGAGAAGATATTTATATTTTAATCAGACAATGAAATTAACTCCTTTATAAACAGAAATGATATTTGAGTATTTTTCCTCCTTATACAAATATATGAACAGGAAAGAGGACAATTACTCTTCCAAATATCATCTGGAAGTTGGTTCTTTGTATTTTTTCAAGAGACATATCTGTTCTCTTTGCAATTTTTAGTTCTGCCCTATGTTATAAATATGTCAGTGTCACCGTCTTCACACCAAGAGAAGATGGTCAGCCCTGTGGTCCAGGTAATGACCTTTCCAACTCTTCAAGAATTAGTTGATCATTGCTTTCCTACAGGCCCCCACCTCAACAGCACAGGGATTTGGAACCTCCCAGTTATTATACAATCAGCTCACACAGGAAAATGGATGAGTTTAGGCAAATCATTTGATTTAGTTCACTTCAGCATACATGTTTATTGAGAGCCTACTATGTGTCATCATTGTGTTAGGCATGGGAGTAACAGATATAGAAGAAAACTCTTAAGGAACTTATAGTCTAGAGACAGAAAAACAGATATTGACATAAGGTGGTAAGAAAAGAAATAGCCATCCGCCTAAGGTTCTATGAAAGCTAGAGATGGGTGTTGTGAAACCACTTGGCCTGAGATTTGTTCACAGATTTCCTGGAAAAGATCAACGTGTGCTAACTTTGGAAAAGATGGATAAGAGTCCAGCCAATAGGGAACTTGGGAAGGTTCTCCCAGGCAATGGAGCAAGATGAAGTACAACACAGAAGTGTGGATTAGGATATTATTAGGGTATTTTTAAGAGAGGGGGTATAGCTCAGTGGTAGAGCATTTGACCGCAGAATATTATTAGGATAAATACCTATGGAAGGGAACAGGAAGAAGCAGGATTAGGCAGTGGGGGAAACTGAACTGAGATATAGGATGTTCAAGCCTCTACCAGCACTATGCCTCTACCAGCACTCTGGAGCCAGACTTTATATCCTTGCCTCCCTCTGTCAGGGTCCTGATACAGCATGCCAGAAGGGTGTGACTTTGGGTGAGGCAACACTGTGAAGCTGAAGAAGTCAGAATAAAAGACTGAGCTTGAGGTAACTGGGCAACAGATCCTTCCTAGATAGGATCTGGGCAGACCATGTCCCCCATTTGCCACAAATGTAAATCTAGTGGATGTCCAGTATTATTAGAGAGTAAATTTTCATGTGGACAGTAGGAGGAAAAGAATCTGAAAAAGTTGATTTTTGAAAACATGTTCTCTCGATGATGTGCTACTCACTGGAGAAAGCTGATTGTGCACCTTTTTCCAACTTTGCATTCAGTGACATCATTTTGTTATCTTGAAATCATCCTTGGCAAATGTATTTGTACCACAGAAATCATCAAAAGTTACAAATCAGTGCTACATTTTTCTGAGAACCTGTTTACTGTTACTATTTTCCTTCCTATGTCCATAAACACAGATTTAAATCATAATGAATAAAAGTCATGGGTAAGACAGCATTCTACAACATGCTCAAAATAGGAGAGGACATAGGCCCGTAAGTCCCATCTTTTTATACTGACAGAAGTAAACACTCTTCCCTTTCCCTTTTCTTCTCCTGCCACTAACCTCATTTCTGCCTTGGTAAATTACAATAGTCTCATGGGATAATTCATTCATTACAAGTATTTTATTTTCATATGTATTCAAGAATATGTACTGAAGGCTTACTATGTGTCAAAAACTAAGTGTGAGTATTTGATGGTGAGCAAACAATAGACCTATTCCTATTCTTAGAGCTTATCGTCGAGATACAAATATTAGTTTAAAAACACCATAAGGGGCACCTGGGTGGCTCAGTGGGTTAAAGCCTCTGCCTTTGGCTCAGATCATGATCCCAGGGTCCTGGAATCGAGCCCCGAATCGGGCTCTCTGCTCAGCGGGGAGCCTGCTTCCTCCTCTACTCTGCCTGCTTCTCTGCCTAGTTGTGATCTCTGTCTGTCAAATAAATAAATAAAATCTTTTAAAAATAATAATAAAATACAAAATAAAAACATCATAAAATAAATGAATAATCACAAATGGTGACATTTTATGAAGAATGGAAAATAAAAGATATTTAAATAATCTCTTTGATGTGTTAACCTTCTATATCATTTAAATAGTATAAAATAAAACATCAGTGTCATTATACACTAAGAATTAAAGTAATGATAGTTTCATCGAAAGCCAATTATAAATTTTTTAAGAAATTTTATGTTATTTATTATTATGAAAAACCCACTAAATAGTGATTTTTTTTCCTAAAAATGTCCATATATTGGCAATCACAGTGTCTCTGTTTTTTTATTTGTTATATCATTACATTCATATGCTGTACCATTGCAAAGACAAAAACACAGAAATTTGAATAGTATTGAAAATTGGAATTTTTTTCCTCAGGCCACTGCTACTGAGGAAATGTAAATGTAAAGACTATCTTATGTAAGAAGCATAAAATTATATTAAAATAAACTCTCAGCTATAGCATTCAGTTTTTCTAAATAACTGTGTTGTTGAATGCTAGTAAAATTCTCTGGTTAGAATAAAAGTTTTGGTAAAGAAAATTCAGCGTTTCACCCTCAAATTTGTATTCCTGGACTGATTACTTGGAAAAAAAAATCTGATTTCTATTTGCTAGCATTATTTTAGGGGAAAAATCATATTTTGTTCTCAGAAAAGGCTGAGACTTGTGCCTGATCTATATCTAACAATACATGAAAGAGAAATTTAACATCTGTTCATGATATCACATTTCCTATACGTATTCCTTTCCATAATATGCATTCAGTTAAAAGCACATATCAAAATCCTGTTTCAGAGGATTTGAAAGTAACACTTTCTATTTGGGACACTTCAATTATGTGCTTGTGAATTTTGATCAGATAAAATTATTAATCCATGACAATCTGCCTCTACTTCCTATGGTCAAGATTTAGATTGAACAAGATTTTGTCATTTTTAATATCTATTATCTTCACCCCAAAGTCATTACAAAATACATCTCTAGAATGAGATAAAAATTTATAAGTGTTACCACTGTGGATTGCACCAAAGAGTTAAAGCACCCCAACACATTATACATATATTCATACATAGGGCCAAAGGGATACCATTCTCATTTTTCATCATCAAGGCATTTATAAGACTCCTATCTTCTTTTGCTTTTGTGACCTCTAGTCAGAAAGGCCAAAGTAAATAAAGGTCAAGATAGATGTCAAATCAAGCAATTACTAAAGAGGGAACTTGGCTGTGACCCTCAGATTAGAAATGGTGACCTGTCACAGCAACAGGGGAAAACCTTCCTGCAACTCCTTCTCCTGTTTTATGAAATACAATCTAGATTTGCAGCCTAGACTGAAAAAAAAAAAATTGATATCCTTCATTTGCGTTTTAATCTTTTCCACCTTCATATTGAGGTTGTCCTCCCATTTTCTCCTTGGTTATATGCTCTGAATTGTAGACATGTGAGAGGAAAAATTAGTAGGAACCTGGAGTGAGGAGGTACGGCATACCCATCATAAAAAATGAGAATGAACCAACACAACACAGAAATGATGTCATATCACTTTTATTCATTTAACTTTACTTAAAACTGCATAAAATTTAGACAGTTTGTGTAATAGCAGGGATGTCAATCAACAATGCTGGTACTTTCTCTGCAATGGGCCACTTGTAGAAATGAATTTTTGAAATATTTTATGTGATGTAACTAAAATTTGAAAATTCATTTATATACCTGAACCTTGATTTATCTAATCTCTAGAATCTCACTCTCCTCTCTACACCCAAGGAGCTTCCATTCTTCACTCCAGAGGCTATGTTGAAAAATAATGGCTTTCCCGTGTTAACACTACAACCCACATTTACTCCTGAATTCCTCCATTCCTTAAACTTTCCATCCTTAAAAAGATCTATAATAGTCTTTTTGTTGTCAAAAGAGAAAAAGAAAAGATTTACCACCTATGAATTTTGAGTTGAGACAGAAAAAAAAAAGAAGGGAACTAGAAGTTATGGAAATAGTTCTGATAATGTAATCTTACTGAGGATTTTTGCTTTTCCTTTTCTTGCTTGGCTTGTCACAGCTCACAAGGGAATATTATCATTTTTTTTTAAATCTCAGCCACGTTTCCGAGTAAATTATTATATTAGTTGACTTGATGGATTTTGGCTGTCAAATCAAACTATTTCCAGTAAAATTCATTAAGTCAAAGAACCTCATTTGAAAATCTAACTTTGAAATAAGCTGACAGAAATAATATGAGAACTGAAGACTAATTTGAAAACAGACAAACCAGAAAAATGTCATAGTCATCATCCTCTTAATAGAAAACAAGCCTGGAGTTCCACTAAGGAAGTATTGCCCAGGAGAGGAAAAAAAGAAAAACTTTTAAAAATCAAAGTCTTACTTTTCAAAGTCCCTTACATTAGCAAACTTTAAATGCTGGCCCTATAGGAAGAATATAAGTATGTCACTTTAAGGTAATTTTCATTTCAAATTCCCCTCAAATCTAAATCTTCATTGAAAAAAAGAAGAAAGGGAAAGAAAGGAAGGAAGGAAGAAAGAAAGATTAATTTTAAAGATTTTCTTAGCTGCATACTTCAGAAAAACAAAACAAAAAGAATGTTTCCATACAAAGATGACAGCCAGAAGGCTTTAACTCCTATGTAAATGATACCTTTTAAGTTTAATTATTTTCTGAACTTATGCTATTTTGCTTCTTTGTTCAAGGATTCTAATCAGAGATCCTAGTGGAAGTTTGGCATATTAGTATTGTTATTGCAACTGGTTCTTCTAAATGACCAAAGAAGCTAATTAGCATATGTGTTTTGCATGGTCAGTTTGGAAAGCTTTATAGCCTCAAAGTGTTCCTTCATAGATTATATTAATTTTGCAATATTATTTAGTCAAAAACATCAACACATGGTTGAGGTTTGGGTGTTGGGGAAAGTACCAGTAGGAAAAGGAAGGAACTCGTAGAAATTCCAAACTGTCTCTTTGAAAAAATTCATCTTCACCTCTACTGCATGTATTTTTATTTACAAAATTCCAAGAGGGGTGCCTGGGTGGATCAGTAGGTTAAGTGTCCAACTCTTGATCTCAGGGTTGTGAAACTGAGGCCCACATCAGTCCATGCTGGTTGTGGAACCTGCTTAAGAGTTTCTCTCTCCCTCTCTCTCTGCCTCTCCCCCACCAAAAAAATTTCCAGAGCTGAAACTAAACCAAATCAAACCAAAACAAAACAAAACAAAACAAAACAAAACAAAAACACCTCAGTTAATACCTCGTTGAATTGTACATCTTATTTCTTCATTGTGCTTGCAGTTAACAAAACTGTGAATGAATAAGACTGAAGAAGCAACCTGAGATGGCTTGAGGTGTTTTCTGTTTTCCCAAAGGTGTGGCCAGATTGAAAAAAAGGTAGTGGGGGGGCAGTTGTGTACTGAAAAATAATTGTCTAGGAGTGAGAACCTGGCATTTAAATAGGAGTGGATTCCCTCTAAATTTTACCCCAGTGCTCCAAGATATGAATCACAGAAAATGGGCAACTCCCTGTGGCTAACATTCCTTCTACCCACCTTCAATAATGCCAGTTCGCCTGTGGGGGAGGGGAACCAACATGGAGGTAATCTTTCATACTGGACTATTATAGTAATATCTTTTCCCTTTGGACAGAGGTCTGTGTATTTCAGGCAAACTAAAAATAAAACTAAACAATTTAAGAATAGGGAAAAGTTAGACTTCAAAGTTAGAAAAATTAAACTTTACTAAATAGTGTTTATTTTTAATGTCTTCTTTATTCTTTGGGAAACTTTAAAATGGGTCAAGAAGGTATAATCTTCTCTAGAATTATCACTAAGAACTGAGAATGCCAAAAGTTTGTTAAAATGTTTGTTTTCAACACTATCCTTTATAGAATTGCAGTTCTCAAGGCACTAGACCAAAAATAATAATAATAATAATAATAATGATTATAAAATAAATATAGAAGATTGAATTTTTTCATAGTGAGTTATTTTAGTATTGTCTTAAAGAAATATATTTGTTAAATAGCACCTACAGTAAGTATAATTTTATATAATTATTTTCTGTAAATCCTATAGAAATCAATGCCTAACCTTTACCAAAATATCCTAACAATCATATACACAATAGACTATTATACAATTGTAAGAAAGAAGAAAATCTTGCCTCTTACAACATGGATGGACCTTTAGGGCATTATCCTAACTGAAATAAACTAGAAAAAAAAATACTGCATGGTATCACTTATATGTGAAATCTTAAAAAAAAAAAAGTCAAATTCATAGAAATAGAGAGTAGAAAAATGATTGTCAGGGGCTGGGAGGTGGAAGAAATAGGGACAGGGTGGTAAAAGGTAGAAATTTCCAGCAATAAGATAAATAAGGTTTGAAGATCTAATGTATAACATGGTGACTAGAGTTGATACTATATTGTATAATTGAAACTTGCTGAGAGAGTAGATTTAAATATTCTTACACACGCACAAAAAGATAGATACCTGAAGTGAATATATGCGTGAGTTAACTAGATGGTGGAGATACTTTCACAATGCATCCATGTATCAAATCATCACAATGTACATTTTAAATATCTTACAATTTTGTCAATCATACCTCAATAAAGCTCAAAAAAATCTTATCAACCAACCAATCAATAATAGTAAAAACGTGTACATGTAATAATCCAGGAAAATTTCTGAGTAAATGAATTTGGTCCTCTAGCAACCTTATAAAGTGGAAAAGAATTAGTAATTCTCTTATTTTTAAGATGAGGAAACAGAGTCAGAATTATTAGGTCTATGGTCTCAAGCTAATTATTGGAAGAATAGGTTAGATTCTAGGCCTCTCGGATCCCCATATACTAGTTCACATTCACTCTCCCTGTATGTAATTTAGCCTCCAAATTTTTATGTAATCTAACTGTTCTTTAGAAATTCAAAAAAAGTGTAAGTAAGTGGGTTAAGGCTTCCTAGGGATGAAGGCCTTGAGCAAAACTTTAAAAGTGAACCAGTAAGGATAGGTGGAGGGAAAGAAAAAAATAAATGTATGCCAGAGGGTAGAACACAATAGACAAGAGAAATATAGTAACAACACTTATTTTTTTTTTAATTTTTTATTTTTTATAAACATATATTTTTATCCCCAGGGGTACAGGTCTGTGAATCACCAGGTTTACACACTTCACAGCACTCACCAAATCACATACCCTCCCCAATGTCCATAATCCCTCCCCCTTCTCCCAAACCCCCTCCCCCCGGCAACCCTCAGTTTGTTTTGTGAGATTAAGAGTCACTTATGGTTTGTCTCCCTCCCAATCCCATCTTGTTTCATTTATTCTTCTTCTACCCACTTAAGCCTCCATGTTGCATCACCACTTCCTCATATCAGGGAGATCATATGATAGTTGTCTTTCTCTGCTTGACTTATTTCGCTAAGCATGATACGCTCTAGTTCCATCCATGTTGTTGCAAATGGCAAGATTTCATTTCTTTTGATGGCTGCATAGTATTCCATTGTGTATATATACCACATCTTCTTGATCCATTCATCTGTTGATGGACATCTAGGTTCTTTCCATAGTTTGGCTATTGTGGACATTGCTGCTATAAACATTCGGGTGCATGTGTCCCTTTGGATCACTACATTTGTATCTTTAGGGTAAATACCCAATAGTGCAATTGCTGGGTCATAGGGCAGCTCTGGAAAACAGCATGGAGGTTCCTCAAAATGTTGAAAATAGAACTGCCCTATAGTAACAACACTTATTAAGCACATATTATGGGATACTGTCCTGAGAACTTAACCTATATTATCTCATTTACTCTTCAAGACACATGATGAATTAAGTACTTCCTGTAAGGAAACAGGCTTACAAAACTAAGGAACTCACCTGGGTCACAGAGATAGGAAAGGACAGAAGCAGGAACTTGATTCCAGCCCTGATCTTTTTGACTCCCAAGGTCATGCTTTTAAACTTTATTCTCTACCACCACTGGAACAAAGCATGAGAAAGAAGAGTGTGAGTGACAATAGCTTGACTACCAAAGAGTCATGTTGAGAATGGAAGAAAATAAACTTGAAGAAACATCAGGATGGAGTTATAGATTTCCTGAAAAATCAAGAAAGAGTAGATTTGATGTTACAAGCAATGGTACTTCTTTACAGATTTTTGAATAGGAAGAAAAATAATAAAGGTAAGTATTCAAGGAACGTTTGTCCTATGGCAGGAAGACTGAAGGAGTAAAAAGTGAAGGTAAGGGGCCAGTTAGAAAATTAATCGAATGGCTCAAGTATGAAATGACGAAGGTCTAATCCAGAGTGGTCAGCATAATTTTGAATCAGAAGAAAAGGATATAGATAACGATTAGAAGGAAGAATTCATGTAATTTCATGACTAATTAGATGCAAGGACTGAAGCAGAGAAATGATGAGTCAAAGATGACTGGATAGTTTCAAGCCTAGGGGACTGAGGAGATGGCGCCACATGAATAAAACTGAGGGAGGAAACTGTGGTGGGAGAAATGAGTTTGTGTTTAGGCATGTCGGATCTTAATGACTGATGAGTAGGGACTTGGACATGAGGACTCGTTTTCAGATGTTTGTTGAAAGGTGATTAGAAGCAAGGGCACAGCATAGTAATGAAAGTTGTGGATTCTGAATTGCTACTGAAAAACATGGAAAGAGAGATGGTAGAGCTAAGGATTTAAGTGAAGGAATTTCCATAATAAGGATTATTATTCCTAAGAAGAATGAGGAGACATTCAAGCAATAAGGAAGACCAATCAGTTTGTTCCTTGTAAGGAGTTTGCAATTTACCTGGCGAGGTATCATTAGCATGCATAAAGCAACGTCAGTGGAATTACTTATCTCAACTGGAATATAAGCTCCATGAGGGCAAGAACTAGTACCTAAAACAAGACGAGGCATATTTTAAGAATTCTCTAATATTTGCTGAATTGAATAAATCATTGTACCCCATATCTCAGCAACTATCACAATGCCTGGCAAATAGCTGGTGCTCAATAAAAGTTGTTGAACTGAATTGAATTAATTCTATCTTTACTCCAAAGAGATCTCATCTTAATTATAAGGTTACAAACAAGTTCATTAAGACTTCAAAGAAAAGGGGGACACCTAGGTGGCTCAGTCAGTTAAGTAGCCCACTCTCAATTTTGGCTCAGGTCATGATCTCAGAGTTGTGAAATTGAGCCCCACGTGGGGCTTCAAGCTCAAATGGGAGTCTACTTGAGATTCTCTTTCCTCCCTCTCTCTTCCCCTCTATTCCTTCTCCCCAAATAAGCAAATAAAATATGAAAGAGGAATTCAAAGAAAAGATATATTATTGAAGCAAAAACATAGAATAGCATTGAAAATCTAAATAAACAGGAAAAAAGGGACAGGAAAAGTAATAATCAGTAAGGCATAGAGACAAATACATTTGAGATATCTCTACATCAGTTAAAAATTTTGAGATGAATGAAGTATAAACTAAAATTCAAGAGAAATATCACCATTTAGGTTGTGGTGCTAGCAACCAAGAAGTATGCCACACATCTTTGCAGCTGACAATAGGCAATAAGACAGAAATGAATTAAAGACCATGCCAGGTCTGTGACGTGAGTATAACAATGATGACAATGGGGAGGCTCAAATGGAGAGGAAGATGAATTTTTTAATTCCAAAATAGTTAACATACAGTGTTACATTAGTTTCAGGTATACTTTATAGTGATTCAACAATTCCATACATCACCTAATGGTCATCATGATGAGTATACCCCTTAATCCCCATCACCTATTTCACTCATCCCCTCACCTACCTCCCCTCTAGTAACTACCAGTTTGTTCTCTACAGTTAAAAGTCTGTTCCTTGGTTTGTCTCTTTCTCTCTCTTTCTTCCCTTACTCATTTATTTTCTTAAATTCCACATATGAGTGAAAGCATATGGTATTTCTCTTTGACATATTTTGCTTAGCATTATGCTCTCTAGCTCCATCCCTGCCATTGCAAATGGCAAGATTTCATTCTTTTTTACAACTGAATAATATTTCATTATATATATTCCACATAATGAAGATATGTTTGATTTAAAACATAATGCCCAAAAATTTCCATTAGAGATCATTCAAATGAAATTCTCTCACACCAGTTCAAGTGAAAATGGCATTCATTAAAAATAAAATACAAAATTTTGTAGACATCAGAGAAATGAAAAAATATACAGCTTGGTCACATAAAAGCATGCCACCTGGAAAATCAGAAATAAAGGTGATAGTCCTTTTCTCAATCATTACATTGCAAGGCCTCTCATGATTCTGTGTCTCTGGTCCATTTTCTAGCTAGCTCTGTTTTTATAAGGCATTTCTCTCCCTCCAAAACCTTTAGCTTGGACTTCACTTTGGCTTCCCATGATACAAACTCCACATGAACATCCATGTTTTGTGCTTCGTTTTGAAAACAACGTAAAAACTCTCTCACATGGCTTCACAAGAAAGTCCTATCACTGCTCTTTTTTTATATAAATTATGAAGTCAATAACAAATTGTGTAAGCAAATTTATGTTTACTACCAGTTCACGTATACATACTGATTAATTCTCCTTTCAATTTTATGCTCATTCATTTATTGCCTTAAAAGCCTACTTTCCATATTCCATATTATCTAATATCAAAATCATGTATATGTATGTATATACATACATACATACATGTGTATGTGTGTATATACATGTATATGTATACATACATGTATATGTGTGTGTGTGTATGTATATATATATATATATATATATATATATATATATCCCCCAGGTAAGACCTACTTTGCTGCTTTATATAGTATTCCACAAATATAAAAACTTTCAACACTTCAACACTTAGTTTGGTTCATTGGTTCATTTATTCTCTTATTTACCTCTTGAAAATTTCTGAATAGCCCATTTTTTTTAAGATTTTATTTTTTTATTTGACAGAGAGAGAGAGATCACAAGTAGGCAGAGTAGCAGGCAGAGAGAGAGGGGGAAGCAGGCTCCCCGCTGAGCAGAGAGCCCGATGCAGGGCTCGATCCCAGGACCCTGAGATCATGACCTGAGTCAAAAGCAGAGGCTTAACCCACTGAGCCACCCAGGTGCCCCCTGATAGCCCAATTTTTAAGGTGTTAAAATTTTTCTGAAGATAATTGGTTTTATTTGGTTTAAGTTAATCTTTTATTTTATTTGGTTTAAGTTAATCTTTCAAAGTATAGACAATTCTGCTTATTGATTCTTTACTAATTGCAACAGTAAGGAACACAGCTATGCATTCCTATTTTTATATAGATAAGTGTGCAAATATGGACCATGATATAAGATTTTTTATGGGGCGCCTGGGTGGCTCAGTGGGTTAAAGCCTCTGCCTTCGGCTCAGGTCGTGATCCCAGGGTTCTGGAATCGAGCCCCGCATCGGGCTCTCTGCTCAGCAGGGAGCCTGCTTCCCCCCTCTCTTTCTTCCTGCGATTCTGCCTACTTGTGATCTCTGTCAAATAAATAAATAAAATCTTTAAAAAAAAAGATTTTTTATATAAGATAGTCATCAAGTTGAAAGCAGAGATTAGCTCTCCACTTCCCACTAATATTCAGATATTACTGGCAATTTTAATTGTAGCTACTCAATGAAAAAAATCTAATTGTATTATGCGAAATTATTTGAATTACAAAGCATTCTGTGAACTAACTCCGTAAGGCAAGTGTGTAGTAGTTTGATAGACTCATTCCATTTTAAGTAAACATTTGACGAAGTTATAAGATTTATATTACCATCTATTATATGTCTTCAATTCCATAAATGTAGCCATGAAAAATCTTGTTAAATCCTTTGCTGTAGTTGTAGTACCTAAAAAAGTCTTATAGTAACTCTGACCTTCTCTTTTCTTACCTACCTATTCATTGGAGACAGTAAATCACAGCATGTTTCTGTATATTAAATTAAACAATATTAAAGTGTTTGGTACACAACAGATTTTCAGGAACATTTGCCTTTATTATTATAACTAAGAAAATAAAGTATTTCAGGGGAAGAAGAAAAGCAGTATGATAACACCACTTTTAAATCCAGGCATTGAAATCACATTTATTCTTGGGCTGTCTTCTTCCTTCCTTACCACTATCTAGTAGCCCAGGTAAATCCATTGGATTCCTGTCTTCTTAATTATGTGTTCGACTCTGCAGATACCAAACCTGGAATTTCAGCATTATGCACAAGAGCCATACTTATGACCTTAATTAATTTAAACTCAGAGAGTGCAACTTCTGAATGAATTAACTGAGCCAAAATATTAACTCTTAGAGGGTGATTACTTGCTTTTGACCTGGGACTGCTAGGAAGATTTGGTCCTATTCCAAGACTAGTCCCCAGATTGTCTCCCCACTTATATGAAGTAATAAATACTCTTTTTTCTTTCCAGTCCCCTTCTCCCTCCACTCTGATTTTATTTCCTGGTAAAATGATGGATGAATCCGACCTCTCTCATCTTGCAAGCTATCTACTCCCTCCTCCTTCCATACCATTGCAACAAACAACCCTCGAGCATTTATTATGCAACTTGGTCATCTGATTCTATATTTCAGTAAATTAAAAACCTCACTTTGAAGGATCCTTCTCTTGAAATTCCTTCCCCTGGATCTTTCAACTGACATGTCCTACGGTTCAAGCCATGACCTGGATGGTATCCAGAATAGTGAGGCTGACCACTATAACTCTGGTATTTATGGTCAGGCAAGTGAAAATAATATAGACCAGGATAAACTTAAAAATCCAAAAACAAGCAAAACTATCTGTAAGCGCAATGCAAATGTTCTTAATAATAAAGTTCAGACAAATTGAAAATGAAAACAATTTTTATCCCTTGTAATTTAACACTCGTTCTAGGCTTCAACTGAACATGTTTTCTTATTTTATAGCTTGGTAGAACTTTGAAGAAATAAAGGGAAATGTTAAAAACAATGTCCCCATAACAGCTAATTATCCTCAATGGTTTTTTCATAGGACAGAGTATTAGCCTAATTAACCCATCTTTCATGAACATGTTGGAGAAATGGGGCCTGTCCAACCACTCCTGCATATGTTCAGTTGCCTGAACATGCTTGCTTTTGTGGTTGAAACTAAAATTCTTCCTCCCACACAATGTATAGGAAAATATTTTCATGTCCTTGAAAAGGTTAAGAATCTTCAAAGTTCCATATTTATTTGATACATGGTTTTCTTTTTGTAAGACTTATATTTACTTATTTAATAGATTTATTTTCTATCCTAGCAGAATCAGAAGTTTATATTTATGTAATCAGTTTCTCTTAGGTTTGCAGAGTATCTGTTACATGTCATTCAAAGCTACTCATTCACTCAAGTTCTTTGGTTTTTGCCTAAATTCTGTAAATATTTTATGAAAACAAACACAATAAGCTAAACAAAATCTGTATTATATTTTGTGATTGTAGACTCGGGGTATAACATATACTTTGAGAAACAGTTCAATTTAGTGACAGTATAAGTTTATGTTTCATGCTACACATAGAGAAAAAGGCAACATTTTAACATTTCTTTATTTTAATCCTCAATATAAAAAAGATTTGAGTAGATTCACAAATATTGAGCAATGTAATGGCATAATAATACACACACACGCTATATTATATAACAGAGAGTGTTAGAATTCCACATGCATTATCTTGTTTATTTCTCAAAACAACCTAACAAAGTCAATGTATTGTTACAATCTTCATTTGTTATAGATGAGAAACTGAGACTAAGAGAGGATAATGAATTTGCCCTAAGCTCCTGAATTTGCCCAAAGCTCCAAAATTAGGAGCAGTGGGGATTGGGACTTGAACCCAGCTGATCTGACTCTAGATCCATGTTCTTTCCAGTAAGGATAGAGAAAGAAAAGGAAGCCAGAGTTAAAGTTAGCCCAAAAACGTGCATTGAAAATTTTGTTCAATACAAAATGTGAACCATAAGTTTGGCTCTGATTTTCTGGGCACGAAAAAAGGAAAGAACACAAGACAAAACAAAATCCACACTGCCCATATAAATAAAAAGGCACACCAACAACTCAAAAAAATGGCTTTTCCTCTGGTGGACACTATGAAAAAGAACAAAGAGTAGTCTAAAAAACAAAACAAACAAATGAACAACATGGTCTCTTCTCATATTTCCCTTAACGGAAAACCTGGGAAATAACACAGAACATCACTCAAAAAAAAAGTACATTCTTATTGCTCCAAAGCAATATTATCCATATATGTATGCCCAAGGGTGTGAATTGGTTCCAGAATAAAATAAAAAATATCTCAAGGAATGCAAAGACTACATCTTCTGTGGGCAATATTCCCATATATAACAATGTAATATTTCAGAAATAATTAAACATTTAATGAAAGTCGGGAAACAGATATTAATATTATATTCACTGGTAAGGAGCTGAGATGTATCTGTTTTATCTAGCTGATTTAGAAAGTATGTTATTTAATTCTTCAGTAAGGTAGAAGATAGAAAGAACACAAATCACAACCTAAGCTTCAGTCTCCTCAGCCATAAAATAGGGATAATAGTACTCCCACATCTTGTTGCTTTGAAGATCAAATAAAATAACACATAAAAAGTTCTTAGTGCTTGCTCGTACTATACACTGATTAAAAAGTTGATGGCTAATATTTTTAAAATATTGATAATCCATATTTAGAAGCTCTAAGCTCTTCAAAGCTTGTGAATCAAAGCACAGTGAATCAAAAAGAATATTTTTGCTTAAGAAATTAAAAGTGGAGTATTCATATTATCCTAGGAATCAACTAGTAGTAGAATCAGCTATGACTGAAAAACTACAGGTTGAATTTGTGATCTTTGCCACTTTTTCAAAATGTTAAACATTAGGCTAAGTTTTTGTGGAAAAAAATATGTTTTACTTTAGTTGTGTAGACAAAATTAAGCCCTTGGATCTTTCAATAAAGTGAGGATATATTTCTGTCCAAATGATGAATTTCTACCTCATTTCATTGAGAATGAAAGGGGGGTGCTGAAATAATTAACAGGCATTAACCAATCTACAATAGGTATAAACCAGGATATTCCAGGGCATCTAGGATGTAGGGTCACCCTATTTAGTCTTCCTTCTCTATTTCCATAATACAGAGAAGAATTAATGTGTCAATGTAAACACATTTAATAGATCAAACTTGTTCCATTTCTTCTTGTTTTGTTTTGTTTTGTTTTAGAAAGACATGCTAATACAGGGGGTAAAAAAAGGTTTCCAGATTCTTTAAGTCAAAGTATTTTCCTTCCACAAAGGATTTTTTGCTTGTCTTGACATCCCTCTAGTTTATTCTTCTAGGGTCTTCAAATGCTCATTATCACCTAAAAGTGAAAGAAAGAAAGAAGAAAGAAGAAAGAAAGAAAGAAAGAAAGAAAGAAAGAAAGAAAGAAAGAAAGAAAGAAAATCAATTTCAGATTAGTGATTTTCTTTAAAAAATCATTATAAAATGAAAATAAATGAAGGTTTAGAGAAGAGGACAGTGGAGAAACTAAAAGAAATATATGAAACGACTGGGCATACTCAAATGTTTCTATGCATAGTATGAAAATGTAATTCATGGTTAAATAGTTAAAATAATATCTTGTTCAGATTATCAATAATAAAAAATAATGGAACAAATAAACAGTGTTCCAACTGAATGAAATTTTACTCTGTGACAATATAAATTAATTGATAAGGGGTTTCTGGAAGAAATTGATATTTGTTTTTTTGGTGGTTTTTTTTTTTTAGATTTTATTGATTTGACAGAGAGAAAAAGTATATGCAGGGGGGAACAGTAGGCAGAGGAAGAAGCAGACTCCCTGTTGAGCAGGAAGCCTAGACACAGGGCTCAATCCCAGGACCATGGGATCAGGGCCTGAGCCCAAGGCAGATGCTTAACCAACTGTGCCACCCAGACCCTCCAGAAATTGATATTTCAGGGGCGTCTGGATGGCTCAGTCATTAAGTGTCTCTCTTCAGTTCAGGTCATGATCCCAGGCTCCTGGGATCTACCCCACATCTGGCTCCCTGCTTGGCAGGAAGCCTGTCTCTCCCTCTCCCACTTCCCCTGCTTATGTTCCCTTTCTTGTTGTGTCTCTGTCAAATAAATAAATAAAATCTTTTAAAAAAGAAAAAGAAAGAAATTGGTATTTCAAGGAGAAAAAAAATGTAGCAAGAAAAAAGTTGACATGGAATTATTCTTGTAAACCATGGATGCCTCTCCCCACTTTATTTCCAATCTTTGAACCAAGTAGCATAACTCCATGCTCATTACTTGTAGCGTTGTTGTTCTCTGAGAATCTAAGTTCTGTGAGAGAAAGAACTGTTTCTATACCATTGTGTTTCTTCAGAGCATTATGCAGAACCTGCCATTTAATAGGTCTTCAATAAACATTTATTGATTAATGAATTGTTTCACACTTCAGTATTTAAAGTCCATGATTATAACAACCAATTAAAAAAACATCATAGTAACCTGAATTAAGAGTAGGTTTACTATGATCCAGAAGTGTGAGTTAGTTTCAAAACCTAATGCAATCTTTGCTTATGTTGGTACAGATAAAGTACAGATCAAGGACTAGTAATCCTGCTTTATTCTGTACTCAACAGATCATAAATCCTAAGAAAATTTGACAAAATGGACTCAATTAGAAGGGGGAAAGAGGGTACTGAAGTCTATAAATGAATCATTCATACATCACTAAAAGAATTACAGAAAGACAAGTTGGGACACAATCACCCTTTTTAAATTTTTTAACCACCCTTTAAATTTGGATTCCTACTCTATGGAAGAGGATTTTTCAAGGCAAATTATAACTCTATAGTAGAATAATTGTTTTAATAATTAGAGATGAGAAAGAGTAGAATGGGTTATCTTCTTTTGAGGTGCTATGTTCTTTATGTTGATAAAGAGTTCTTCTAGAAAGATAGACTTAAGTCCATATTACTTCCAAATTGCTATTATATGTAAAATACAAAATAGCTAAACTCCAGTGGTTTGTATAGACGGCTTTATACATGTAGCTTTTAACACATATAAAATATTTTCATATATAGTAAAATGTTTTCCATTATTCCCATTTTAATTTCAGAGATATATACCAACCAAAACAAAGATAAAAGAATTCTTAATGCTTTTCACATGTATTTAGTTGTTAACATCTGTAAGATAGTGAGTAAATAATTGGTATAGTATAAAGTCACTCTTTCTGAAGTACTTCTGAGTTTATTTCTATTTCAATGGAACAATTAAGAATTTGTGATAAGCATACAAAAAGATGCTCAACATCTTATGCCATCAGGTAAATGCAAATTAAAACAATGAGATATCACTATACACCTATTAGAATAGTTAAGATCCAGAACACTGACAACACCAAATGTGGGCAAGAATGTGGAACAACAGGAACTCTTATTCATTGTTAGTGGCAATACAAAATGGTATGGCCATTTTGGGAGGTCATTTGGCAGTTTCTTACAAAACTAAACATGATCTTATCATGCAATCCATTAATCCTATTCCTTGGTATTTACCAAAAGGAGCTGAAAACTTGTGTCCACACAAAAACCTGCACATGGGTGTTTATAACAACTTTATTCATAATTTCCAAAACTTGGAAGCAAACAAAACAACTTTCAGTAGGTGAATGAATAAACAAATCCTGGTACATCGAGACAATGGAATGTTACTTAGCACTAAAAAGAAATTAGCTATCAACCCATGAAAAGACACAGAGGAAACTTAAATGAATATTACTAAGTGAAAGAAGTCTATCTGAAGGCTATATATTATATGATTCCAACTATATGACATTCTGAAAAGGGAGAACTATATTTACAGAAAAAAAAAAAATCAAGGGTTGCCAGGGGCTAGCGGGGAGAGAGGGAGGAATAGGTGGAGCACAGAGGATTTTTAGGGTTGAAAACACTCTGTATCATACTATAATGGTGGATACATGCCATTATACACTTGTCCAAAACCATAGAATGCAAACACCAAGAGTAAACCCTAGTGTAAAGTATGGCCTTTGGGTGATAAAGATTTATCAATGTAGGTTTATCAGTTGTAACAAATGAACCATTCTGGTAAGAGATTTTAATGATGGAGAAGGCTATGCAAATGTGGGAACAGAGGTATATGAGAAATCACTATACCTTCCTCTCAATTTTGTTGTGAACTTAAAACTGCTCTTAAAAAAGTGTTAAAACTAACAGGGATTTGTGTTGCTTTACCATTATGTCATATTTAGTAGAACTGCCTACTTAAAAGAGCAGAACAAAGACCAGTTAGCAGCAAAATTCTGTACTTAAAAAAAAACAAAAAAAAAAAGAGTTTTGTAGAAACGTTTTGAAGAAGTGCTATAACCCAGCAGTTCTGAACTCTAGTTATGCACTAGAGCATGTACTACAGATCCAGGTCAACAAGCCTAAGACAGTGGAGATTAGAACATCTTTTAAAGAATTTGCCAGTCCTGAAAGTGGAACTGATAAACTATAAATAAATGTTTATTCATATATTTATAAATATATATAAACTATACATATTTATATATTTATATCTATAAACTATAAATATTTATTCATAATAAGAAAGTAACTTAATTGCACACTGCCTTCTCCCATCCTCCATCCATTCAAGAAACCAAGTTGTCCTTGGATCATCCGTTTTCTCTTTCATCCTGCTTCCTTTATTTTACTTTTTTTTTCTACTCTTCCTTTCTACCTTTCCAAGATCACACACACACACACACACACACACACTATGCTCATCATTTAATTTCCCTTCACTACTGGCAACTCATGTATATGTTATATGTGTGTGTATATATATGATCTCATATAAGGCATATTTCCTGCTCATCAACATCCAAATTATAAAAAATAATTATTGAGGACAGCCATACATTGACAAATTAATAATTCAAGAAGTTACCTTTAAAAATTAAACACAACTTTTATTTAATCAGACTCTGAGTAGACTACAAGGAAATATGAAGAAGGAAGAAAATATGCATTTAAGTTGTCAATAGCTAAATTACCAATAAAAAGTATATATGTATATATTTTAATATGTACATATATATTTTAATATATAAATATACATGCATATATATATACCCTTTAAAGTGTGGATATTTATGTATATTGTATATATATGCACCTATATCCTTTAAAAGTATAGATATTTTAAACTTCACTTCTCTTTTCTTATTCTTGTTCATTTATCCTAGGAAAAGCAATTTTCCATTTTAGTTTAGATTTTCTCTGATTTGTAAGTTGTGGGGACTCTAATTCCTGTTGAAAAGCGTTGGTGAACTAATGGAAAACTGCCAAAAGGAAAAGCATTTTTAGTAGGGAATTTAGATTTTTTTTAAATACTCTTCGTATCTGAAGTGCCCAAAATTGCCTCAAGTTGCCATCAACATCACCACATTCCTTTTACCAAGCTGCCTCTCTTCACACCCCGACATTCAAAATAAAGAACCCAAAGAGTTGTATGATTTCACTGTTTTTCTGTTTTAATTAGTTGTGCTGTTTTTCCTCGGCTGACCACAATCCACTGTGAGTTAACACTGACTTAGATTATTTTAAAAACCCAGCCCTGTTTCCCTGTAAAAATGTGTATAACCCATTTTAGTAACAAGAGTGTTCACTTAAATTCTAATTATAGCCACTGTTCTCTGCAAACCCTTTTTCTGTGTTAACAATACCTAAGTCAGTCTTTTTCAGTTTGTGTCTTTGTGGTTCATGCTTCTCTAATGATGCTTTCCCCTATGTTACACTAAACATTATCAATATAAAATAAATTTTGTTTTTAACATTTTTTAAAAGAAAATATAGTGTTCAAAGACGTCATAGCTTTCTGGGTGTGTGTATGTATATATTATGTTACTTGTGTTCTATATTATATATTTATATATTATATTGCATTATGTTATACACTATATATAATTTCATTCAAAAAATTTCAATTAAGTATTATTCTACTCAGTCTAATTTTTCAGCACTGGAAATACCCAGAGAGACTCTTAATCTGCTGGGTTATTGAGAGATCTCTGAATAGTTCTTATTCATCAGTCTCAAATAGGATAATTGACCGCAGAACTCAAGACAAAAAGGTTTGAAAGAGGATGTGGCAAGGTGGTAAAGGAAGTAATTTAAGATGTTCATGGGGCTCTTGAATAGCAGATATTTGAGAGGAGGAGGGAAAACACCTTTGTAAGTTCCTGGGATAATCTCTTAAACATGCAAATAAGTGACTAAGAGAAAAATCAATGTAGCAATGGATAGGGCATTTTTTCCGTGGCATTTGGGATCATGTTAAAGCTGGTGAGAATTAAACCAAAATCTCAAGGGTCTCATCTACAAAGGTAGGAGTAAACGAAGAAGAAACCAAATGACTGAGAAGACTACTGAGCTAGGATTTTAATCACTGGTACCATGTAAGATTTTCTTTTGCTCTATTATGCCATAAGGGGATTAAATGATTTCTCTGTCTTCTGAGTTTCATGGGCTCCAAGTGGATTTTAATGGATTTCAGATTATTTCACTACAGTGCCGAGAAAACAATCCACATTACTTAAAGCATAAAACCAAATGGACAGTTTTACAGTATATTTCCATTCATTCATAGAGTACTATGACAATGCCACTCATTGTATCCCTCCAAATCTTATCTAGAAATAATTATTCATGACAATATTATGTTGACAAAATAATACAAGCTATTTGCCTTTTAAAATATGTATGATTTTTAAAATCATATTCTAAAAGGAATAACAAAGAAATGTAAAAATATATCACCATGAAAGAAAATAACTATTCATTTTAAGTGGCTGAAGGGAAATTATAGATAAAAGATTTTCAAACTGATATTATTGCTAGTTTCACAGGAAAAAAGATTCAAGTTTCTAAATTCACATACATAAATGGGCATGTATAGAAATGGTAGTTGCAAGAATAATTTCCTCATTAGTGGGTTTGTTGCTTTGAGGGAGACCATGTGTATACAGCCAGATTCTATAAAATCTTGTGTATTCATTAATAATTATCACATGCCCAACGATCTATTCACCAGGTTAATCTTTGTGGTAATATATGACATACTCTTGCTCTTCATCTGTTAGGGAGAAAGGGAAGAGAGCAATGACTAGGTGATGACAATATAGTGGTATGAGTGTAATGGAAAAGTTAAGTACAGGGTACTGTGGGAGCAATTGAGGAGTGCCTCGTCAAAAATAGTTACGGATGGGGAGATACTGGAAGTTCAGCAAGGTTTTCTAGAAGTGTTCCTGCTAGAAGAAGGAGAGCGATTACTTGCAGAGGTCCACATTTCCCGCCCATCAACATCCAAATTAAAGCAAATGTACTCAATCTGGATTTAAAATGTTAATGCCAGGTTAACAGCATATGTGAAAGTACTAGTATAACCAAAGTCATCAAGAGCTTGGTACATCTTCATTTTTCTCAAGAAAAGGTGGTAAGCTGATCTTCCCTAAAGATCCAATTCAATACAAAGCAAACTATTAAACTGGTGAATTTCAATATAATAAAAGACCAATAATTATTATAGTATTTTAAATGGCTATTCAAAACTCAGTATCAAGCTATAAAAATTCCATATTTAAAGAGACTTATTGAATAACTGTAACCATTTGTTTTTTGTTTATTTAAAAAAAGAAAAAACAATTTTATTACTACAATTCATGGGTATGTTTAACATTTTTTCACTCAACTGTAATCAGACATACATCGTTCTTTCTTTTTTTTAAGCCATCCCAATATTCTGACCAAACCTCATCCCTAACATATGTATACATATTTGTGTGTAGTTCAAAACATACAAACAAATATAGCAAAGTAATGGTTATTAACTACACCAAAATAAGCCACCTGAAATTTGCATACATTTTAGTTTTTGCTTTGGACAGTAAAGCTTTAGGATTTCAGTTTACAATTAAATGGAGTTAAGATGATATTTCCAGTGTATATGCAGTGTTTTTTATAACTTAATTTTTTTAAAAAAATGAGCAAGCAGCTTGCTTATAACAAGAAACGTTGACAAGATTAATTCTTACCACAGCATCTCTGAAGCTTGATTAAACATCATAATTAAACTATCACATAACAATGAATTAAAGAGTAGATATGACAGAATATGTTTTATTCACGTTGGGGACTATCTCACCTGTGGTTTAGAATGAATTTAAGCTTGGTGACCTAAAATTTTAGAGTTAAAAATATAACCAGACATGATTATGACTGTGTTATCTCAGGCAACTGTTCAGTGGGCAGCTTAACTAAACACAAGGAAATAGAGAAAATATTGAAATTTATTTCTCATAAAGAGTTCACACTGAACCCTAGATAAGCAAGGTTTTTAAAAGTTAACATGCCCCTATCCATCTTAAAATATTACATAAATACGAAGCTCCATTCCTAAAGCAATCCTAGGGTTATAAAGCATACATGTATAAATGTGAAAAACGAGGAACTATAAAACATCAAAAAGATTTAGCAACTGTATACTAAGAGTGACAGTAAATTCCTTTCAATAAATACATGACGGGAGAGGTTAAAAGAGGGGATATAGACACTCATTCATTTTAAGAATAAAATTACATAACAGATTGCTACAGAAAATATTTCCTTTGGATCACAAAACAGCTCTAAAGCATTGCTAATATACATCTGAAAGATATGGGTTTGTTTTTTTTTTCTGCATGTGGTATCTTATATCTGAAAGGAAAATAAATAGGAAAGATAAATATGATAGCCATGGAAAAAGAGGTGTCAAGCACAATTAATGGAGGATGTCCACCATGAACATCATATAATGAACTATGATCACTATGACCAAAAATGAGGCCATGGAAAAGTCAGAGGATAACAACATAAGGACAACTGCTAAGGGTTTTTTTAAGATATAAATTAAGCTACCATCTGCAGAAATATGACTTCAAAAACGTAACTTTTGTAAAATTTTTCCTTACTTCTTGGGCATTTTAAAAACATAGTATCTAAGCTTATATTTCAAACAGATTATAAAACAAAGTCTAAGGAGAAAAGGTAAGTTTAAAAGGCTGTAAACAAGAATATCCAGATGCTGGCCGCATACTCTGCATAAAAACTTTGCAAAGAGCTCCATCTACAGACCATTCATAATAAGCCATGCTCAGTTATAAAGGTGTCTATTCCACTTTTCCTAAACAGTTCCTCATGATTTGTTCTGTTCTAGCACAGAAAATGTTACATTGAATAAACACATTGAATAAGACACAAAATTTCACAATTTTATCTCTCACACTATAATATTTCTTCACAGCTGAGGGTATTACTCAAATATGTCTACACATTGAGGACCCACCAGTGGGAGACCATTAGCTCCAGTTATTCCCTGAGGTTAATTCTAAAGGTGGGCTAAAAGAGAAAAGATTCTTTACATTTTTTTCATTTTAAAAGCAACTTTATATTTTTCATTTTCCAATTTCTCGTATTCCTTAATAGAGTTTAATTTTTAAAATACATTTACAATCTTGCAACTGAAGCAAATCAGGGATGACTTAAGCCAGATACCCCTTTTTTCTCCTGGCAAAAATTACTTCTTACCCAACTACTACTAAAGTCAGAGATAGTGATAATACAAAAGAACCTGGAAGGAATTATGTGGAGCAAACAAATCCAATATATCTCTAAATCCTTACTGTTTAATCTCTAAAGCCCATGTAAGTCATTTGACATCTTATCTCAAGAAATAAGACATATCCCCAGATAGACCTGATTTCAAATCTCACATGTCTGAAAACTACTATATTTACTCATAAGCCAGCAACACCTAGAATCAGGATGTAAGGGAAAAGAAGAGAAACCTCCAAAACACTACTCTTCATACCAAAGAGGGCAACATAGAGTGATTTAGACAACCAATACTAAATATTTACATACTTTAGTATACAAGTTCACCACTGGCCACAAATTTTGACCACTAAAGTCTCAAATGAAGTTTTATGAACACACTGTAATGCCTTCCATGAGGATATTTCCATATAAAGATTACATAAGTAAAACAAGATGATTTGATTCTTTGATTTCATACCTGGCCTGAAATCGTAAATATCTTACTCATATACATAGACAATTATGGAATTGCTGTACAGTAAGTGTACAAATCTCTTTAAAAAAAGTAAAGACAAAGCTATTCCAGACCTCTGCTCTTTAGAACAAATCTGACACAAGGTTAAAACAAATTATAGACTCTCATATTTGAAAAGATTACTGAAGGTAATTAAATCCAACCACACCCCTAATGGAAGAGCCACCCCTTGTCAAGCAGTTATCCAGGCTATGCTCAAACCCCTCACTACATCTCAAGTTGTCATTTTTTTTCTTTGAGCAGATCTGACTGATATAGGGAAATTCATCCTTCCATTACTGTGTCAGCTGGTAGCTCTGCGCTCATTTTTAGGTCTATGCAGAACAAATTCAACTCTTTTCCAGGAAAGAGCCCTGAGATAGTTTAAGAGCATTCCAACCATTCCCCTGAGGCTTTCCCTTTCCTCATAAGTGGTCACAGTTCTGTTCACTCTTCCTACATGGAATGGTTTTAAGTCTCTTGTCTTCCTGGCCTTTTCTCTAGAAGAGGTATAATTTGATATACTCTTGAAAGTATGGGGATGCCTGGCAGGCTCAGTCGGTTAAGCCTCTGCCTTCAGCTCAGGTCATGATCCCTGGGTCCTGGGCCTGGAGTCCAGCATCAGGCTCTCTGCTCAGCAGGGAGACTGCTTCTGTTCTGCCTGACGCTCTCCCCAGCTGTTCCCCCTCTCTCTGATGAACAAATAAATAAAAACTTTAAAAAAAAAAAAAAGGCAAAGTAAAAGAAATTATGATAACCTGAGTACAATCCTCAAGAAGGGTCCTTTACACAGTTGGGTGAAGTCATCTAACACCTTGTGCATAGTAGGGGAATATATTTTTATTAATATAAGTTAGTTCAATTAAAGTCATTTTAACCAGAGTTGGGGAAACTGAAAAGGGTAAGAACCAAAAACGTATTGCTTGCTAACAAGGTGCCTGTTTTCTATTCTTTCTTTTTTCCATCACTGCTGTTCCCATAAAGAAAACCGCAATCATAAATAGACTCCCCAGAAAACTGAGTGTTTTGAGATATAAATATGTTACTCAGAAAGACAAATATATATATATATTCTCTATGAGAAGCTTTTATAGGATTTTATGTAATTTATAGAGAAATATAATAAAACTCTCATTTCTTTTGTACAAAAAGAGTTAATCCTTGCTAAAGATTTGCATGTAAAATTCCTGAAATGAAAGAAGTTGTCCTAATCTATCACCATATCAAGACTATAAAACTAAGCTGGAAGAAATAACAGGATACCTCAGCTTTATTATTAAAAAAGAATAATACAACCAAACTAGTTGTTTTTTTTTCATTCCTCATTAATAACATAAATTCAATCCAAGTATAGTCTTATATTCAACTTACAAAGTCAATAAAATCTTGCATACAAATATATATGCATAAACATAGATATGGATTATATAGATATGGATGGAGATATATACATTAGAATATATACATATATTAATGTATATACAAATATATAAAATACTTCTTTGTAATATTTTAGAAATAGGTTGTAATGCAAGCAAGCAAAACTCAAAATGTGGAAGTGAAAAATATGGCCCACTTGTACCTTTACCTTTCCTTTTATACTTTATGTTCTAGAACCCCTTTTATACTTTATATTCTAGAAACCCCAAAGTATTTTTCTTTACTGCACTTAGATGAGCTTTGCTACCATCAAAACCAATCTCTAGATCTATATTCACATCTACATCTATATATCTGTATAGTCTCTTCAAGATGTAGTAGGTGATAATTCAGTGTCTTCTGACACTAATGTCATTTATGAAGCTAGAATTACGTGGGCCCTTAGTCAAAAAGCAGAAAGAACCCCATTACCTTCTGTTATTTGTGAAAATAAATAGATTTCTGGGCATCCCCCTCCAGTAACACAGGGACTATATGGAGCGTACTTCATACTCATGAAAAAGAAGAAAGTTAGGGAGAGAAGCGAGTACCCTAACAGCACGCCATCTGCTGGGGCAGAGCTTCCTGAATAACCAGTTCTGCAGCATGAATGAGGGCTGTGCTGCTAATGATCCTGTAAAACAGAATAAAATATCATCTTTTATGCAGTCTAACAATGCTGTGTAAACATATTTTTTTTGAAATGAGTAGAACCAAGTTGTTAGGATTTCTGCATTGGTCATCAGAAGTATCTCCATCAACAATGAGAATTCTTTCCCAATTTATGGGAACTGCTTGAGCCAAAGCTGTAAGTCAATGACCTATTTGATCATATTCAATACTATAGACATTTTAATAAGCTTAGAATAAGACAATAAAAAGAGAGAAAATGAGGCTTAATGGAAATGATGATACATTTTGTAATTTTAGTTATCTAAAAAAATCTTTTCTCGGTGAAGACTTAGGGTCAAATATATGTCATTAAATTTAATTTAATCACTCCATTTTTAGCTGGGAGAGGAAAATAATTTCTCATAAATTTATGATGAAACAATAAATGATTTTTATATACCACATAGGCTAATAATGTAATCGATAATATTTTCAACTGCTCAGTTAGGCACTAATATTTAACTGAGAATCTCTATAGTTAACCAGAGTAAAATAACTGAATTTACTCCACACATATCATAGATATTTCTTCATTCCTATTGAGAAAAATCAAATTTCTGGTAAGCAAAATCTAAAGAAGCAGGAAAAGAAAAACATAAAATAAACCAGAAAAACACCAGTGTTTTTGTCTACAAAAATATAACTACATGGGCATGGCTGCATAGATTTTTATAGACAAAAAAGAGAAATATCAATTTTAAAGCAATTCTAAATAAGTTGATAAAAACATTAAAAGTTGATTACACTGTCACTTACAAACAACATGTTTGTTAGAATTATTGGTTAGCTAAGAAAATATTAAGAGAAAACAATACTATTATTGGATATCAATATCATCATAATAAAAACTATTACCTTTTTGAGTCCTATGTTCTCAGCATTATACTAGGTGCTTTACAAACATTAGATAAGTTTATCACCACAACAAATGTTATGTGCATTTTCTCACATGCATTTTTCAGATGATAAAGCTGTAGCAAAGATTCCACATTCTCTGCCCAAGGCCAGTCTGTCTAACCCCAAACTGATGATGTACAATCTTTCCTCCCTGCCTTTAACATGCCACATTTAAAAAGCCACACTCTGTGTCTTAACAATAATATTGACACATGTTTCCAAAAAATTTTATTTTCATTTTTACAATTCTATATCCTTGTACTCATAATACACCTTTTAAACAGAAATACAGCATATTTTTATAGAATAATATTTTATTGATTTAACATTAATAATAGAATTTCATACATACAAAATTTAATCATTTATAGTTTTATTATATTTTAATGTTATATTGGATCTTTCTATTCAGAATCAAATCAGAGTATTAAATTGCATAGTAGAAGAAAAATATTGAGGACATTAAATTGGTTGTGAAGTATTGACCGAAAGATGAAATAAAAGTTTGATTTTCTAAGTTTAAAAAAGAATGTTAAAACAATTTCTAAGAAGTAAAAATACCTTGACTTGTCATTAATTATTGAACATAATACTTATAAATATTTAGGAAAAAATTGTAATGGAAGATAAGGAAGAATTCCCATAAATCAATACTTTAATTTTCTTAGTTTTCTAAGTAAAGTAACGTAAGTACATGAATGCAAGTGGTTTAAAATGAAATAAATTCATTAATAAATTAATCTAGAGCACTGCATTATTATTCTCTATGTCGAATGAAACAGTAGCTTTGAGAGCAGAGATGAATTTGTATTTACTTTTTCATAATTATTAAAAAACATGCAGTTTTAATTTTAAAGATTAAACTAACTTTACTACTAAAAGTTAAGTTTTCATTCTCCCATATAAAATGATACTTGCTGTGAAATTAAAAGTTTCTCACTGCAGGTGCACCCAACAAGGTTTTATTTTTCTTAGTCTGAAATGTCTCCCACTAAAGCCTGTTAGTCTAAAATATCCCTCACCAGGAAGGAATGGTTGACCCATTTGCAGTTGCCACTAGGTGGAAGTCAAGACATTCCCTCAGTGCAAACCCTGTTAATACAGAAGCTGGTCTTGCCAGCACTTCACCCAGAGCCATAGTGTGGAAAAGAAGGCCCATGCCCGCCTCATGGCCATGTGTAGGCCCCATGCCCTCGCGGATGCCCACACAGACGCTGACAGCTGTGTGCAGCCTTAACTGCCACCTCTCAGAATTTTGAATGTCAGCCAGGAATGTAAAAGAAAAGAGAGAACATCTTATAACCACAGCCAAGCTTGTGATGGCCTGATCACTCCAAAGCCTCTAAATCATTCTGAAGACTATCCACATAATCATTGCTGCAGATAAATTTTCTTTTTTTAATCTTTTCCGCCAATGTATTCAAACAGCTCAACAGCTCTTGCTGTCACTCCTCATTCTAATCAGGCTTCCTCATACTTCAGACATCAGAGGTTTGTTCAAGAGCATATGAATTTGTATTTCCACCCAAAGTTAAGACACAATGTCCAGGAGCTAGGCACTGTGGAGGGCCACGTACTGCATCTATCTGAGAAAAGCCAATCGCTGTGAATTTCTGTGCGGAACACAGACTTAAGATAGCATATTCAGGTGTTATCATGAAAGGGGGCAAGCTTGGGAGATTCACCATCAGAATTCTGACCATGAGAGTCAAGGTAGGGTCTGGTGTGCCCAATCCAGAAGGATAGCTCAAGGCACAATAGGTCAAAGTATCTTTTAATTCTGGCTTCATGAAGAAACTGAAGAGAATTATTGAATTATCTCTAAACTTACAGTATTGAATAAAGTATATTTATAGTTGACCTAATTATAATTTGGGGAGTCCAAACTTACACTTGGATTTTTGACTGTGCAATGAGGGGTGTGGTTGGTCGGAGACCCCAATCTCCCTGTTGCTCAAAGGTCCATGGTATACACTGAAACTACAACTCATTTGCAGTAAGTCTCCAATATAAATTTCCAAATATCTCCTCTCTAAGAATTGATGATAATTCTTAGCAAAGTGACAAAACATATAGTCTCTGTTCTGGTGCACATCAGTCTCCCTTCTCTCTTTGCATTGCCCATTTCTTTGACCTCTTCTATGTACTTTAGTCCTTTTCATGTCATATGAAAGAACCAAAGAAAGTGGTTGTTGACAAAGATAAACTCAAAATGGATAAAAGTCCTCAGCGTGAGAACAGAATCCTAGAGGAGAATATAGGCAGTAATCTCTTCGATATCAGCCACAGCAACTTCTTTCAAGATATGTCTCCAAAGGCAAAGGAAACAAAAGCAAAAATGAACTTTTGGGACTTCATCAAAATCAAAAGCTTCTGCACAGCAAAGGAAACAGTCAACAAAACAAAGAGGCAACCCACAAAATGGGAAAAGATATTTGCAAATGATGGTAAAGACAAAAGGTTGATATCCAGGATCTATAAAGAACTCCTGAAACTCAACACACACAAAACAGACAATCATATCAAAAAAATGGGCATAAGATATGAACAGACACTTCTCCAATGAAGACATACAAATGGTTATCAGACACATGAAAAAATGTTCATCATCACTAGCCATCAGGGAGATTCAAATTAAAACCACATTGAGATACCACCTTACACCACTTAGAATGGCCAAAATTAGCAAGACAGGAAACAACATGTGTTGGAGGGGATGTGGAGAAAGGGAAACCCCCTTACACTGTTGGTGGGAATGCAAGTTGGTGCAGCCACCTTGGAGAACAGTGTGGAGATTCCTCAAGAAATTAAAAATAGAGCTTCCCTATGACCCTGCCATTGCACTGCTGGGTTTTTACCCCAAAGATATAGATTTAGTGAAAAGAAGGGCCATCTGTACCCCAATGTTTATAGCAGCAATGGCCACGGTCACCAAACTGTGGAAAGAACCAAGATGCCCTTCAACAGACAAATGGATAAGGAAGATGTACATATACACTATGGAGTATTATGCCTCCATCAGAAAGGATGAATACCCAACTTTTGTAGCAACATGGATGGGACTGGAAGAGATTATGCTGAGTGAAAAAAGCCAAGCAGAGAGAGTCAATTATCATATGGTTTCACTTATTTGTGGAGCATAACAAATAGCATGGAGGACATGGGGAGTTAGAGCGGAGAAGGGAGCTGGGGTAAATTGGAAGGGGAGGTGAACCATGAGAGACTATGGACTCTGAAAAACAATCTGAGGGTTTTTGAAGGGGTGGGGGGTGGGGGGTTGGGGGATCCAGGTGGTGGGTATTGAAGAGGGCACAGATTGCATGGAGCACTGGATGTGGTGCAAAAACAATGAATACTGTTACGCTGAAAATAAATTTTTTTTAAAAAGTGGCGGTTGTTGTTGTTTTAATATTAGAGCCATCACCTAAAACTCTGCTAATGAAGTTAGTCGTTGTGAATTTCTAGTACAATCACTCTCAGTAGATCCCTATTTAGGCTTGCTCCCTCCATTCGGCTCTTGGCGGGGGGGTGGGGGGACCACCAGTGTTTTTTCTCTATTAACATGGCTCCAAGACCTGGCACCAGCCCATCTGAGGGCTTTGCTGGGTACTCTGTAACTTACTTCCTTGATTCAGTAACCAGGATGATTACAATTAGGAACAGACGCTAAAGCCAGGCACTCTTGATCTGAGTCCTGGCTCTGTCGCTAACTACCTATGAGGCTTTAGGAGATCTAGTGAGCCTTTTTCTGCTTCAGACTCCCCATTGGTACAACAGGGATAATAGGACTCACCCCAACAGTTCTGTGGGGATTAAATTACTTCACTGATGCAAGGTATTCGAAACTGGTCTTAGCATGTGGTATTTTATATTACCTACTTTTATTCTGCCCAGCTGACATCTGCTGCCCAAATGATTTAAGAGCCAATGTCTGAATGCAGTACCCAAGTGGTGACCCCGATTCTTGTAATTGGAAAAGGGGATGTGTCTCACTTAGTTAGAAGTGTTTTGATCATTAAGAAGGCATAACCAAATTCCAAATTTGGTTAGGGGAGAGATGAGAGAAAAGTAAAATTGTCTTTTTTCTTCTGGGAACTATGAGATCTAGGTGCTCATATTTAGGAGAAAGCTGTTGAACTTTGGATTAAACCTGAGCTTTCTCTGTGTCCCTAAAACTCAACCTGGCCTAGTGTAATGGTTAATTTTATGTGACAACCTAACTAGGCCATGGTACCAAGTTATTTGGTCCAATGTCTCTGTATGATGCCATGAAAGTATTTCTTAGATGAGATTAACATTTCAATCAGTAGACATTTAGTAAAGCAGAATATCCTCCATAATGTAGATAGGCCTTATCCAAACAGTGGAAGGCCTTGAAAAAATGACCAATCTTCCTCTCAGGAAGACAGAATTCTACCAGCTGGCGGTAGTCAGGTTCGAACTGCAACATCAGCAATTCCATGGGCATCCAGCCTCCTGGCCTACTCTGCCCATTTTGGACCTGTAAGCCATTATAATCACATCAGTCAATTTCTTAAAATAAATCTCTTGTCCGATGATATAGAGATAGAGAGCAACAGAGACAGAGATGAGATGGAGATAGAGATAGAGATAGAGAGAGACAAGTACATCCTATTGATTCTGCTTCTTTAGAGAAGCCTAATACACTGAGCTTCCAAAAGTAGATTCTTGAATGCTAACAACCTATACTAGGTCCAGAGGGAAGAGTCACTCACGTCTTCTTCAATTTCTCCTGAGTGGATACAGAGACACACATTTTGTAATTGCTTTTGTGAAAGGTCAGGGACTGCCCAGCTGGTGGGCCTCCAACTAGTGAGAACTTACCCAGCCCTGAGAGTCGTTTGGTGAATTTACAACAGCATTGGATTCACAAAAAACAATGCAAAGATATACTTTCATTTTGCCTCTTTTCAAAAAGCATGAGCTGCAATCTATGAAATTTTGAAAGAACTGTCTGTACCCTAATTTTTATTTTGTAAAAATACAAATTTTCATTCACTTACAAAATGCCAAAAAGGTAGTTTCTTAAATTTCAACTGCATAGCACAACACTTTTTCTTTAGATCATCTCCTGTATCCATGAACAAGACATTTGGTGGAAAGTACCCACCTAAAGTGCTACAAATGAATTATAGGTGTGTTGTGACTATTGCTCCCATCAGCTCTTAGATAAGCTGGGAAGAGTCTGGGTGGTCAGAGTTCCTGAGCCAACCACCTCTAGCCAGGAGTGTCTTTTTCTAGAGCTCCTCAAAGTACCGCTCCAGTAGAATGAAAATTGATTGTGTGCCTCCTGGTCACCATGGACAGCAAAAACCATAAGTTACATACAGCTTTATTCATTGTTCTACCATGACATGCTAAATATAAGCCACATTTGCTGTATTACCTGAATATCCACTTCAATAGCTAGCCCATGACTGCCCACTATGGATACAGGGCCCAAGGAGCGACTGAAGGAGTTCATGATCCAAGCACCATGAAGCATAGCATACAGTCTAAGGTTATAGCTAGCTATAAAGGGCTGGCTGATTAGCTGAAAGGGACGCTGGCACACACACCTCTAGGCAGTGGCTCCAATCTTCACTTCTGTTGGATACTTCTCTTTGATGTTTCTTATGTGCTGCCATAGCAGTGTACAGGTAAGTTGCAGGCTGACTGTTCTACCCACCTATGCCTTTCTACAGATTCTAGCTTTCTTATTTTAAATATACATGATATAAAAAATGATTACATTCTATATCTCTTTACATTATAAGATTTTTTTCATTTATTTATTTTCAGCATAACAGTATCATTATTTTTTCACCACACTCAGTGTTCCATGCAATCCGTGCCCTCTATAATACCCACCAACTGGTACCCCGACCTCCCACCCCCCACCCCTTCAAAAACCCTCAGATTGTTTTTCAGAGTCCATAGTCTCTCATGGTTCACCTCCCCTTCCAATTTACCCCAGCTCCCTTCTCCGCTCTAACTCCCCATGTCCTCCATGCTATTTGTTATGCTCCACAAATAAGTGAAACCATATGATAATTGACTCTCTCTGCTTGGCTTTTTTCACTCAGCATAATCTCTTCCAGTCCCATCCATGTTGCTACAAAAGTTGGGTATTCATCCTTTCTGATGGAGGCATAATACTCCATAGTGTATATGTACATCTTCCTTATCCATTTGTCTGTTGAAGGGCATCTTGGTTCTTTCCACAGTTTGGTGACCGTGGCCATTGCTGCTATAAACATTGGGGTACAGATGGCCCTTCTTTTCACTACATCTGTATCTTTGGGGTAAATACCCAGGAGTGCAATGGCAGGGTCTTAGGGAAGTTCTATTTTTAATTTCTTGAGAAATCTCCACACTGTTCTCCAAAGTGGCTGCACCAACTTGCATTCCCACCAACAGTGTAAGAGGGTTCCCCTTTCTCCACATCCCCTCCAACACATGTTGTTTCCTGTCTTGCTCATTTTGGCCATTCTAACTGGTGTAAGGTAATATCTCAATGTAGTTTTAAAATGTACTCTTTTTTTAAGATTTTATTTATTTATTTGACAGAGAGAGATCACAAGTAGGCAGAGAGGCAGGCAGAGAGAGAGAGAGGAGGAAGCAGGTTCCCTGATGAGCAGAGAGCCAGATGCGGGACTCGATCCCAGGAACCTGAGATCATGACCTGAGCCGAAGGCAGCGGCTTAACCCACTGAGCCACCCAGGAGCCCCAATGTAGTTTTAATTTGAATCTCCCTGATGGCTAGTGATGATAAACGGCAGAGGGTTGCAGACTGGATAAAACGACAGGACCCATCCATATGTTGTCTACAAGAGACCCATTTTGAACCTAAAGATACACCCAGACTGAAAGTGAAGGGATGGAGAAGCATCTTTCATGCCAATGGGCCTCAAAAAAAGTCTGGGGTAGCGATTCTCATATCAGACAAATTAGATTTTAAACTAAAGACTGTAGTCAGAGATCCAGAAGGACACTACATCATTCTTAAAGGGACTATCCACCAAGATGATCTAACAATTGTAAATATCTATGCCCCCAATATGGGAGCAGCCAATTACATAAGAAAACTGTTAATCAAGATAAAGAGTCATATTGATATGAATACACTAATCGTTGGAGATCTTAACACGCCTCTCTCAGAAATAGACAGATCATCAAAGCAGAAAATCAATAAAGAAACAAGAGCACTGAATGACACCAGATGGACCTCATAGATATATACAGAACATTCCACCCTAAAACAACAGAATACTCATTCTTCTCAAGTGCACATGGAACTTTCTCCAGAATAGACCACATACTGGGTAACAAACAAGGACTCAACCGATACCAAAAGACTGAGATTATTCCCTGCACATTCTCAGATCACAATGCTTTGAAACTGGAGCTCAATCACAAGGAAAAGTTCCGAAGGAACTCAAACACCTGGAAGCTAAAGACCACCTTGCTTAAGAATGCTTGGATCAACCAGGAGATCAAGGAAGAACTGAAACATTTTATGGAAACCAATGACAATGAAGACACTTCGATCCAAAACCTATGGGATACAGTAAAGGCGGTCCTAAGGGGGAAATACATAGCCATCCAAGCCTCCCTCAAAAAAATTGAAAAATCCAGAACACAGCAGCTGTCTCTACACTTTAAAGAACTGGAGAATCAACAACAAATCAAACCAACTCCACACATAAGAAGGGAAATAATCAAGATTAGAGCTGAGATCGATGAGGTAGAAACCAGAGATACAGTAGAACGTATCAATGAAACTAGAAGCTGGTTTTTTAAAGAATCAATAAGATCGATAAACCATTGGTGACACTAATCCAAAAGAAAAGAGAGAAAGCTCAAATACATAAAATTATGAATAAAAAGGGAGAGATCACAACGAACACCAGGGAAGTAGAAACTATCATCAGAAGTTATTATCAACAGTTATATGCCAATAAGCTAGGCAACCTAGATGAAATGGATGCATTCCTGGAAAACTATAAACTCCCAAAATTGAATCAAGAAGAAATTGACAACCTGAATAGACCAATATCTAGTAACGAGATTGAAGCGGTGATCAAAAACCTCCCAAAAAACAAGAGCCCAGGACCTGATGGGTTCCCCGGAGAATTCTACCAAACTTTCAAAGAAGAAATAACACCTATTCTCCTGAAGTGTTTCAAAAAATTGAAGCAGAAGGAAAACTTCCTAACTCTTTCTATGAAGCCAGCATTACCCTGATCCTAAACCAGGCAAAGACCCTACCAAAAAGGAGAATTTCAGACCAATATCACTGATGAATATGGATGCTAAGATTCTCAACAAGATCCTAGCAAACAGGATCCAAAAGCACATTAAAAAGATTATCCACCATGACCAAGTGGGATTCATCCCTGGGCTACAAGGATGGTTCAACATTCGCAAATCAATCAATGTGATACAACAAATTAATAAGAGAAGAGAGAAGAACCACATGGTCCTCTCAATTGATGCAGAAAAAGCATTTGACAAAATCCAGCATCCGTTCCTGATTAAAACGCTTCAAAGTATAGGGATAGAGGGAATATACCTGAACTTCATCAAATCTATCTATGAAAGACCCACAGCAAGTATCATCCTCAATGGGAAAAAGCTTGCGTCCTTCCCATTGAGATCAGGAACACGACAAGGATGCCCACTCTCACCACTCTTGTTCAACATAGTATTAGAAGTCCTAGCAACAGCAATCAGACAACAAAGTGAAATAAAAGGTATCCAAATTGGTAATGAAGAAGTCAAACTCTCTCTCTTCGCAGATGACATGATTCTTTATATGGAAAACCTAAAAGACTCCACCCCCAAACTACTAGAACTCATACAGCAATTCAGCAACGTGGCAGGATACAAAGTCAATGTACAGAAATCAGTGGCTTTCTTATACACTAACAATGAAACTACAGAAAGGGAAATTAGAGAATAGATTCCATTTACTATAGCACCAAGAACCATAAGATACCTGGGAATAAACCTAACCAAAGAGGTAAAGGATCTGTACTTGAGGAACTACAGAACACTCATGAAAGAAATTGAAGAAGACACAAAAAGATGGAAGACCATTCCATGCTCTTGGATCGGAAGAATAAACATTGTTAAAATGTCTATACTGCCTAGAGCAATCTATACTTTTAATGCTATTCCGATCAAAATTCCCCAGTATTCTTCAAAGAGCTGGAGCAAATAATCCTAAAATTTGTATGGAATCAGAAGAGACCCCGAATTGCTAAGAAATGTTGAAAAACAAAAATAAAACTGGGGGCATCACGTTACCTGATTTCAAGCTTTACTACAAAGCTGTGATCACCAAGACTGTATGGTATGGACACAAAAACAGACACATAGACCAGTGGAACAGAGGAGAGAGCCCAGATATGGGCCCTCAACTCTATGGTCAAATAATCTTCGACAAAACAGGAAAAAATATACAGTGGAAAAAAGACAGTCTCTTCAATAAATGGTGCTGAGAAAACTGGGCAGCTATATGTAGAAGAATGAAACTCGACCATTCTCTTACCCCGTACACAAAGATAAACTCAAATGGATAAAAGACCTCAATGTGAGACAGGAATCCATCAGAATCCTAGAGGAGAACATAGGCAGTAATCTCTTCGATATCAGCCACAGATATCCAAGATATGTCTCCAAAGGCAAAGGAAACAAAAGCGAAGATAAACTTTTGGGACTTCATCAAGATCAAAAGTTTCTGCACAGCAAAGGAAACAGTCAAGAAAACAAAGAGGCAACCCACGGAATGGGAGAAGATATTTGCAAATGACAGTACAGAGAAAAGGTTGATATCCAGGATCTATAATGAACTCCTGAAACTCAACACACACAAAACAGACAATCATATCAAAAAATGGGCAGAAGATATGGACAGACACTTCTCCAATAAAGACATACAAATGGCTATCAGACACATTATAAGATATTTTAACATTACATCTGTCACTCAAAAACAATTAGGTTCTTAGATAATAATTTCAACTGGTATTAAATTTTTAAATGGTAAAAGTATGTTTTAGAAGTATTCTTTGCTGTTGGGACATGTAGCTGACTTATTTAAATGTCTGACCCTTGATTTTGGCTCAGGTCATGATCTCAGGGTCATTAGATCAAGCCCTCCATCAGGCTCTGCACTAGACATGGAACCCAAAGACTCTCTCTCCTTCTGCCCCTCCTCACTCATGCACACTCTCTCTCTCTCAAAAGAAAAAAATGGTCTCTGCTGTTTAAGCAAGTAACTTCTCATCAGTGATTATTACCAAGAATTTGAAGAGATCATAATTTTAAAATCTTATAAATTTTTTTTCATATTATTTATCTAGATGTTTGTCAATTAGATACTGAATTTTTAGTAAATTAAATATTGATTTTCTCTCATGGTACCATGTATTTTATTATTATCATCATAAATTCCCTGACGATTATCCCAGTGTACATTGCAAACTTTATCATTGTTTATGTGTACTGTGATTAGATACAAGATAAGAAACACTGGCTTAAATAGACTATTTTGCAGCATATCCCAAAAAATACCCAGATCTTTGCAGCACTATCTACTCTTTGAAATCTCCTAAAGATAAGCTTATGCCTACTTTATTATTATATCTTCAGTTTCTTGTCTGGTGACTAGCTCAACAGATGCATGGTAAAGGAAAAAATAACTGGTAAGTAAAAGTCACTTCTTTCAAAATAACATTTCATAACTTCAGCTATTTAGTTATGGATAGGAGACACTTCCAGAATTCCTTAGGGGAAGTTCTTTTTTTCTTCAAAGAAACACTTTAAACTTTGAATAAGGATCCACACTACTTAGCAAGGAAGAAAGAATTCTAAGTCAGCATTTTAAAAACCAGTCGTGATGAGCAATATCCACTCTCACCCTGCAGTTTCCCTCTGATCTCCTTCCACTGTAAATCTGCCCTGCTCCCGCATTCTCCCTCTTTTCTAGTTTGACTCCTGAAAGTGACTATGTCAAACATCTTGAGTTTTTCCTCTTTAAAATAAAAAATAAAAGTAATTAAAAAGTGAGAGGGTCTTCTGGTCTTGCTTCTTTGTGGTTGTTGTTTTTTTAAGATTTTATTTATTTATTTGACACAGAGAGAGAGATTACAAGCAGGCAGAGAGGCAGGCAAAGAGAGAGAGAGGAAGCAGGCTCCCTGCTGAGCAGAGAGCCTGATGTGGGCCAGATCCCAGGATCCTGAGATCATGACCTGAGTCAAAGGCAGAGGCTTAACCCACTGAGCCACCCAGGTGGCCCTCTTTGTTTGTCTTTAACATGTGAGTCCTTACAATAGTTTTTCTGTAAGTCAGTGACCAGCTACAAAGGAAGATTTTCCTACTGTTGTTACGTTTTTCACAAAGGTTTCCACCCTTCAATGACTTTGCCACTCTGTCAACTTTGCTAAAGTTTCACTTTAAGTCAAAATACATTCATGTATTTATAAATTACCAGTAGGTGAAATAAAAGGAAACAGATAAGCAGAAAATATGCACAAAGCTCTTATTGCAAGAGTAATAGAAAAACATCAGTTAATAAAGTAACACTAGATCAATTTACCAAGCTTCCTGGTATGTCTACCACCTTCACCACAATCAGAATCAAATGGAAACAATTTTCCTTTCTAAGAGTAGCATCTACTCTTAGATGCTTAAAAGCTACAGTTGAAGAAAATTTGATTTTGACCTCAGGTAAAAATTCCAGCAGGAATATAGGAAAAACTACAGGCAAACACACAAAGGAATAGAAGATATTTTGGCTGTGAGGCCAAAGCAATTTACCATTTTACCCACACACATGTACCAAATTTGAACTGGAATATGGTTCATTTATTATGGGACTAACTATAACTTTTCCTAAAATCTATGGCCCACTCTATCTCCCAGCAGTAGAAGCCAAAATGGTATGCCACCTGAGGGAAAATGTAGATGGGTTTAGCAAAGCTGGATTTACCAAAGCCATCAATTACCTACTTCTTTGGACCTGTGCGGTTAATCTGTTTTTAATTGAGCTTCACTGTTGTCATATATTTAGTAAACAAATGGGCATAAGTGCAAACATCATGATTGTTTTTATAGCACAAATATGCAGCTTGCAGTTTTGGAAGACCCTTGGCAAATCTTAAAACTAAAAGTGTTTAATGTTCAGACGTATTCTTTTCTTTACACTTCTGCTCATGATATTCTTGTTTTCTGAACCTCACAAACCCAGCTGTTAGCTCAAGTGACATGGCAGCTGAATGGACATACCAAAAAGCTCTTATTAAACGGAGATTCTTTCTGGTTCCAATTTATTTCTCCACTAAACAAAAGGTAATTTCACACTTGCCTGGAAAAAAAAATTTTTTTTGATTACTTTGTGATGAGAAATTCTCGGGTATTTGATCAACAAACAGTAGATTACAATTCTCTCTCTTGCACACGTCTATTCTCCCATATAAAAGGTATATCACAAGAAAAATGAAAATTTCCCTAACTTGCTTTTGAGGCATTACTAGTGCTGAAATTCTTTTTAAATAATAATTCTAAATAGCTGGATGCCAATTGCTCCCCCTAATTTATATCTGAGTTTGATGTCCTTAAGGAAAAAAAAACTCTGATTATGTCTAACATTTTCCCCAAAACCTTAGATCCCCTAAAAAAAAAAAAAAAAAATTATAGTACATACAAAGATATCTTTTTGTCTGTTGTTCTCAAGCAACTTGGAAATATGACCCAAGTCAAGAAAGGTCAGTACTATATGCATTACAAGCCTAATAAATTAAATACTGAAGATAAAGAATGCCTAAGACTTAAAAGTGTAGACAAACATACTACTCACTTGAATTTCTCATTACAGAATAACACGCAATTACCTGATGACCCCAGCCCAGTAAAGAGTTTGTTAGTTTTCAAAATTCCCCAAGCTCCTCTTCCTTTTGCTAAATTTCACTGACTATATATTTGTGTGACATATAACATGATACAACAGAACTAGAGGCTTTTAGAGCCAGTAGCCTTTTAGACTGACTGTTGAACGTATGTCACCGGCAAAGCAATGTCTCCAATACTTAATATGCTAGCAGTCTTAAGGGACTTGCTCAAGGTCACACAGCTGTTTAGTAAATAAAGCAAGACTAGACCCAGCCTCTGGAGTCCTGGTTCAATGGCAAGTGTTTCTCATTTGCTGCTGCTTGTTTAGCAAGGAAGACTGGGAGAAAAGAGGTGTCGATCGTCAGTGCTCTACTATTTAGGACAAATGTAGCACCACTTAATCAGAATTCAGTCCTTCATTGAGCAAAATCTCAAAGTGACATCTTCTGGAATACCCACTCTCTATGGAGAAATTTAATTAAACTTCAGTCCCTTTATTCCAGCACAAATATTGTGAGGGAAAACAACTCAACTTCTCTGACATTTTTGCAAATAGGTTTAGTAGAATCCATTCTGTTTACTTTTACTGACATTTGTTTTTCACTCAGTTATCCCACATGGTTATTTTTTTCTTTTCATAATTTATTTCTAGCAACTTAGACATAAGAATTAATACATGTAATTCCTTTCTTTGGTACAAGCACCAGAGCTTAGATTCATAATAACTGAAGAAAATAAACACTCATTTTCTCATTTTACCCCTCCCCTTTCCTCTTCCTAATAGTTCTGGTTTACTTATTAATCGGACTGGTGACAGTACCAGAATCCAACCAGGAAGAATTTAACCTCAAACACATCAGGGTTTTCTCCTCACATAGCCCTAAAACTTTGGAAAATAATAAACTTTACTGGATTAGTCATCTTCCAGATGACTAAATATGACAAACATTTTTTTTATCTTGTATCCATTTCCAGTCTTTGCACGAAATTTTCTGTGCAGTCTTGCAAATTTCAGAAAGCCTTCAATGCAAAAATTCCTCTTCCTTTTTTTAATCCATGGAGTGTCATTGAGTAGACATGAAACAACTAATTTTTAAGAGGATGAAAAATATGTAGTATAGAGCAGTACTGCTCAAACTCTACCATGAACATGAATCCAACTGGAGAACATCATAAAATGTAGGTCCAAATTCAGTAGATGTTGAGTGAGGCCTGAGAGTCCACATTCCTAACAAGTTTTCAGGCTAGACATTAGTCTGTGCTTTAGGTCGAGTGTAGAAGAAAGGATATTTATCTTGGGGAGATCTGGATTGAAATCCAACATCATTGGTTCCTGACCATGAGAAACTGAGAAAGCTCACCCCACCCCAGAGTACTCCTTTCTCCCCCTACAACACTTACAGCCTCACCACTATCACCACCCTTGATCCACTAGGACTGATCTCATCATACCCTTTATCCTACTTCATGTCAGGCCACCCTTAGAGTCCCAGGCTGTCTCTCAACTCCTGCAATTAAATCCCTGTTAGCCTCTGTGAACCTATCTGGCCCCTTTTCCCATCTCTCCCCAAGTTCTGAAATCCTTCCACTCTATCCTCCAAAACTATGGGTGCCATCAACTAAATCCCCTATGTTAATTCTCCAGCTACTGTCTGAAGGCTTTTCTCCCCTTCATGCTTCAAGAGAAACCCAGCTCTGCATTGAGGAAAGTGCCACTGCTGCAGTTCCCTTAGTGGTGTTTATTTTGTCTCTGGTTCTTACAGTACTAGACTGAGAAGTAGAGAACATGTCCTTGGTGCTCCTGATTGCTGCTTTCAGACAATTTTCCAATCCTCCCTCATTCCTAAAAACTGCCCATTCAGGATCTCTGTCATCAGTTTTTATCACCCGTGAGTCCTCATTGTTGTTGTCACAACAACCTAGCCATCTCATGGTCATTACCCTAGATTTCATTTCTATCAATAACTGTATCTTCTTTTTAGTGCCATTTGCATACATCCTACTTTTTGACATCACCTCCTATCTTTTCATCTCTTCTGGCTGTGTTCTGTACCTCAATTCTTCCCTACCATTGGTGCTGTGAAGTCATTCATCCTACCATCTTTTCAGTGTTTCTCATCTCTTGAACATCTTATTTCCATCCTTTTCCAACTTAAATTTCATTGTCAATGGTTATCGACTCCCTCTTCTCTCTATAGTTTTGTTGCTCTTGTTTTCTAGAACTATAATCTTATTTAATTCAAATTTGTGCCTACTCTAAACCTTCTTTTGTGCTAAACATCGTGGAGTAAAATACAAACCACAGTAACAGGTCTTACTTTAAATACTTGACTCAAGTGCTCTACCATTCATACCAAATATCTCTAGTCTATACACTCTTTTATTTATTTTTCCAAAGATTTCATTTATTTATCTGACAGAGAGAGATAGCGAGAAAGAGAAAGCACAGCAGGAGGAGCAGCAAGCAGAGGGAGAGGGAGAAGTAGGCTCCCCAATGAGCAAGGAGCCCAGTGCAAGGCTTGATCCCATGACCCTGGGATCATGATATGGGCTGAAGGCATGCCCTTAACTGACTCAGCCAACAAGGTGCCCCTCTATACATTCTTTTAATTATGGAGGCTGACATTTTATACTCTCTCAAGATCTCAATACCTCTCCTCCCACTGTTATTCTCAGCTAATAAACTTACTTTGTATTTTAATGAATTTTAAAAAATGGAACCAATAAAAAAAATAATGCCCACATTCTTCCAACAACACATCTACTACATGCCTACATCAGCAGACATCTTTGCCTTCCCATCTGTCACCATTGTTGACTTGTCCAGTGATCCTATCAAAAAATGAATCTTTATACTTATGCACTAGACATTTCCTCTCACTAATCCAACCCAGCCAAGCCTGCAGACAACTGAAACCCTGGCCAACACCTGAATGCAGACTCCTGAGAGACCCTGATCCAGATTCGAAATTTCTGACCCATAGAAAGTATGAATTTAAAAATGTTTATTGTTGGGCGCCTAGGTGGCTCAGTGGGTTAAGCCGCTGCCTTCAGCTCAGGTCATGATCTCAGGGTCCTGGGATCAAGTCCCGCATCAGGCTCTCTGCTCAGCAGGGAGCCTGCTTTCTCTCTCTCTCTCTCTCTGCCTGCCTCTCTGTCTACTTGTGATCTCGCTCTGTCAAATAAATAAATAAAATCTTTAAGGAAAAAAAAATTTAAAAAAATGTTTATTGTTGTAAACCACTAAATTGTGAGGTGATTTGTTATAGAGCAATAAACAAATAAATGAATGAAATGAGCAATCACAAGATCAACATCATATCCATCAGCTAATTAGGAAGGATTTAAAAACGAGTTAACTGAGGAGCTAATTTTCACATGCCAGGAGGGGACGTACAGCATGTAGTTACTCTAGCTAATAGGGGCTTATAAGGGAAGTTGATAAGGAGTGAAGCCTTTATACAGAACTATAGAGTATGAGCAATACATATTCCATTCTTCTGAATCTCAGTGGGAAAGAAAAAGAAGGCTCTCTAGCCAAAAGAAGAATATCTCGTTATTATGGATGCCCACTCTCCAGGCAGAGGTAAAATCTATTTTCAATTCAGTAGGGTGGAAAGTGAGGTCCTAACATCCATGTGGTCTCAAGAAAGCTGAGTCATTTCTTGCCTCTCCTGAGGATGAATGGCATTTACATCAACTAGTCCTAAAGGGTACAGTGGCAGCAATATGTGTCACTGCTGTCCCTTTCTTATGCAGCCAGTCAACTTTTACAAATTCTTATTAGAGTGGCCATCCAAACCAGAAGCAGACAGCATCACATTGACAGCAACCAAGTGTTTAGGGGTCAGGCTGCTTACTCATCATTGATAGCCAAATGTTCAGGACTGGGAGCTCCCAGGTTAAAAATAACCCAGCAAGCCGCTAAAATCACAATTAAAATATCAATGACACTTTCACATTTGTAGATAATATGGGAATCTAAATTCAAACTCCTATTTGATGAAGAATTCCTCAGCTAGTTTTATATCTAAACCCATAAGTTTTAACCTGAGAAAAAAGTTTAATGACCAGAGGGCAAATAAGTATCATTACAAAGTAGTTTTTTGCTTGCAGGGCATTAGACCCCCAGAAATTCCTATCAAAACACCTGAGACTATCTATTGATAAGTTGATTAATAGATACGTAGACAGACACACACACACACGCACATTTCATTAAATTCATATAAGTACAATTTTTAAACTTAGCAATAAAAGGTATTTTTCAAAACATAAGTAGAAAAGTATCAAATACTTAGAAAATGTTTCCATTTATTTTAAATTTTTTCCTCTATCAGCAACTTCAAACCAAAAGACACAATACTCTCAGGCTTTACAAAGCATCCAACAATGAGGGTGGTCAAATGTTTCACCTATAGTTTAGATGTTCCAATAGGGAAGTATTAAATTTTTTAAGCACTTCAATTTGTTTTCAGAAAAAATGAGTTTGAATATCTAGTATTCTAAGTGAAAGATCTTTACTATCATAAAGCAGTTGATGTTTTCATATAATTTGAATATACTCAATATTAATTATATCTGTGGCCATGATAAAAACAGAAGCTATCAAGTCATTTGTACTAACTCACATAAAACATGCTCTTTGAACTTCATCTTCCCTCTGGCTCCACTCACTCCCATGATGATCTCATCCAGTTACTTGGCTTTAAACATCATCTATACACTGATGATTCCCAAATTTATATCTAGAACCAGACAGCGCCTCTGAACTCCAGACTCATCTATCCAGCTGCCTATTTGACATCTCCATTTAGAGGTCTTACGTGCATTTTACACTTATCTTGTCCTAAACCAAACTTCTGATCTTTTCTCCTCAACCTTCCCCTCCCACGGTCTTCTCCATCTCAGTAAATAGGAACCCTATCCTCCCAGTTACTCAGGTCAAAAATTTGGGAGTTATCTTTGACTCTTCTCTTTCTTTCATGCCTGACCTTGAATCCGTCAGCAAATCCTGTCAGTTCCACCTTCCATATCACTCAGAATATGACCCCACTATCTCCACTGCCGCTGTGTTGATCCAAGGCACCACCAGCTCTCACCTGGATTACTCAGTAGCCTCTTTACTGGCCTCCTACCTTTGCCCTTCTCCCTATACTGTTAGATACACAGTGTTCCAAGTGATTAACGCACAAGTGATTAAGAAAAGCAGATCATTACTTTGTTAAAACCCTAAAATTGCATCTCATTTCAGCAAATTAAAAGGCAGTTCTATGGGGTCCTACATAATCTTCATATCACACCCTCCACCTCTACCCTGTTACCTCTCTAACTCATATCCTATTAGTATCCCCACTGCTCACTCTACTGAAGTTGTTCAGGCCTCTTTATTGTTCCCTAAACTCTCAGGGCCTTGGCAGTAGCTCATCTATTATCTGGGATGCTTTAGACCCAGTCAGTCACATGGCTTATTCCCTTACTTGCTTCAAGACCTTGCTGCACTGTAACCTCCTCAGGGACTCCCCTATTGAAAATAGACTCTCTACCCTATTCAGCAATACTAATTTCCTTTGCTTTATTTTTCTCTATAGCCCTTTTCATCTAACAGTGTAAATATTCATTTGTTTTCTGATTATTTCCCTCCACAAGAATGTAAATTCCCAAGGGCAAAAGCTTCTGTCCATTTTCTTTACTACTATACAGCCCGTTCTTAGAATTTGCTTAGCAAATAGTAGACACTGAATAAGTACTCCCTGAGGCACCTGGGTGGTTCAGTCCACTAAGCATCTTCCTTGGCTCTGGTCATGAGATCCAGGTTCTGGGATTGAGCCCCATATAGGGCTGCCTGCTTAGCGGGGAGTCTGCTTCTCCCTGTTCTACTGCCCCTCCCCCCACTCATGCTCCCACATATACATACACATCCCCCCCCAAAATTAATTTTAAAAAATTAAATAAATAAATAAATATTGATTATATTAATATTAAAGAATTGGAAAATTACTAGCACAAATATTTTATTATCAATATTTCAATAATTTGTCACTATCCTAGCTGGTACAATGAAAGCTCAATACAGTAGTGTTCATTCCTCCTGGCAACAAACAGTCTTTATCAGAGAGTTAAATGCCTAAGGTCTTTTTCACCTTGGCCTTATGAATTTTTGCAGCAAACCTAAGCTCTGATGTTATGACTCTTTTTCTGAAAACACTGGTTTCTGACTATATCAATATCTTCTCACAACTGAAAACCCATTAGAACTGATGATTATATCACTCTTGAAAGTTAGATGGACAAAGTATGTGAGGGTTTAAACCCCCTCACCCTTACCAAAGGCAACCAGAGAAATATTTTGCAAGAACTGAATGGTTATAGAGTAGGGGTCTACAGACTATGGCCTGGAGACCAAAGCCAGCCAGGACTGCCAGATAAAATACAGAATACTTAATAAAATTTGAATTTCTGATAAGCAACAATTTTTTTTTGTTGTTTTAGTATAAATGTATCCTAAATACACACTAAACGCTAAATCTGGAAAACTTAAATCTGGATCACCACCTGTTTTTGTACAGCCCACAAGTGAAGAATGGTTTTTCCATCTTTAAATTCGGGAAAAAATTAAAAGAAGAATATTTCTTCTTTTAATAGTTTAATAAGAATATGACATTTGATAAGAATATGGCAACTGAAAATTATATGAAATTCAAATTTCATTGTCTATAAATAGTGCTATTGGAACATAGCCAGTTGTTTTCTTGCTGTCTATAGCCACTTTCACATTACAGCTGCACAGGTAAATTGTTGCAACAGAGAACATAGAGCTGCAAAGCCTAAATATCTACCATCTGGCCCTTTACATAAATTTTACCAACCCGTTTTAGAACGTTTACTCTTATTCTTCTCCTTACCAAAGACAAAGCAAAGTAACCTCTTTCCCTTTAGAATTCTCTTCCCACAGGAACACTTCTGGTGCTTTATCATTATACTGGGAAGAGAGTAGGAAGCAAGCTGAGAAGAGGACATGTGATGAAAGGTGTGGGCTGTGGATCCCCATAGAGCTGAATGTGAATCCTTTCTGCACCCATCACAGCCTGAGTGAGTTACTTACATGGGGGCCACAGGAATGCCACCACAAAGGGTAGCTACTGAGTTAAGAGATAAAGATTAAAAGCTTGATTTTAAAGAACAAGAAAAAGGTCAAGTTTCTATATTGCAACAGAGGGTATGATTGTCGGAAGGACAAAAAACAGGGAGAGAAGAACAGTAAAAAGATAAAAATTGGGACTAGGAGGGCGGACTTCTTAAACACTCACCAAGAGGAGAGCTTAAGTGAAAAATACAGATTTTACATGGATTCAAGCAAAAATATCATGACCAAAATTAGGGAAGTGTGGATAGATTTATTTGGACTAGGTACGGCAGTAGTAAAACCCTTTTCAAGGTCAATAAATTTTAGATTGCTTCTACTCCGTACACACAGATGATATAAACCCCAGTTCCAGAGTAGTAGTATATTTGCAAGGGAAGCTCTATTACTATGAGGGGAAAGGAGAAAAGACAGAGCCACATTTACGTGGCTGTGGACTCCCTCAGGTTCTTAAAGGGGCCAATAAAGTAGCATCCACAATCTCTTCAGCCATTCTTTCCAGGAAATATTTTCTACTCTGGCCCTTGGGTTAAAGTTATCAGGTCTCTGTTTTTAAAGTCTAGAAAAATAGAAGTGTACAAAATAAAGGGGCAATATATAAAAGTCATCAAATGACTGTATCTGTGACCCATGACCCTAGGCAGTGCTTCTCAACACGTGAGCCTCACATGTAAGACATATTCCCAAACACAACTTCTGACACTAGATACAGTGCACTTCACTCCGTCTAAAAGGCATATCAGCATGGAAGAGAGTGACAGTGATGTTATCACAGAGATAACCTTGAGGCTGTTCTAAATATATTTTCAAATGTAAATTATTTGCAAGCTTCAACTGTATTTGGTAACAAAAACAGCCTCATTTCTGACCTGTGTCACAACACTGTGATTTATACTGTTTCATGTCACTCCCCAAGAACAAAATCTTCCTAAAATATAAAAGTCATTACTAATATTGATCACAGCAACAATACTATCAACAATGCTTCTAATCAAGCCCCAAGGTTACTTCCAGAACTGCGTTTTTGAATTTGACTTTTGTTCACAACCTATGTTGATGTTCTTTATAACCTTATACTCAGAGCTGGCCAAGATATTCATTAGTTCATTCACTAAGTTCACTTATTCTTAACATATGAGACTCACATGATGAGAACCACTGACCAAGTGTGATAGACTATAAATACAGACATCTGATATATTTCAATCAACCAATATGGAATGAGATCCTACTCTGCCTGATACGGTTCTGGGAGTAAAGATGAATAGTGAGAGCCCCAGCCCTCTGGGACCTCAAAGTCTACTGGAGGTGACAAAACAATTTCAATGAAGTATGATTAAATAAAATGGTAAACATGAACATAATACATGATGAGTTCAAGGAAAATGAACTGAATCCACAAGGGAAGGATTAGGGAAAGCTTTGTTAAAGAGATAGTACATTGAGCAGCTGCCCACTGTCAGTAATTATACTGGGTGCTGCAAACCATAGATAGCTAATGTCAGCATGGTGTCTAACATCAGTGAGCTCACAGTCTAATATGAAAGGCAAATCCATTAGTTAATCTCAAAAGCAAATGCAAAGTCAACGAACTATGTTGGTGCCTTTGACCCTTCTTCCTTTTAACCAGACCTCTTACCTTCACCAACCTGTTCTCTCTTACTCCTCTGTGGCAGATACTTCAAGAAATAATTTCTTATCCCAAAATTCTCCCTGCTTTGGAAATGGCCACAAACATAGATATAGGATAGGAGGCCACATCTTTTCATGACATGGATCCCCCAGAAATAGCTGATGGTTTCAGAAGTAGACATCTGACCCAAACTGGACCATTCCGTGATCTCTCATTAGAATTTGAAATTCTAACCTAAGATGCACAGGGACCGATGAATCACATTAATGGCAACACTCTATAAAGTGTGATGACAAATTCCTGACACACAGGAGACACATCCTGCTTCTACTCTCTCCACATGTTCCTTGTTGGACTCCTTTCAATTCTATAAGAATTCTCCTAATTTCCTTCCAACTGCTTAGGCTGACCAGAGTTGATTCTTGTGCTTATAGACCAAGAAACCTTCATACATGTCCCTTGCCCACAGTCTCCCAACTCTTGTACCCAGCCTAATGGTATTTCCCTGTGATCAAACAATTAGCTGTGAGATTATAAAGCTTACTATGTTATCTACCCAGAGAGGTAATTGCTTGGGGGTTCTTGTGGAGATACAATGCTGGAATCCAGAAAATTTACAGCAGGGGCATTTCAGGATTTACTGAACCATGATAATCCTATAAAGGAGATATATTGGCATACAGAGAATTATCATTAATGTCCCTCAAATTCCACCAAATATGGTTCCAAATCTCAGCTCTGTAATTCACATAACCAAGTTTACACAGCTCGTAAATTGCAAAGCCAAAATTTGAAATCAAATCTGGCTATTTTCAAACTCCTATATTTTTGATACCATGATGTATCTGTCAATCCCTATTTTCATTCTTCCTTTAAATCAGTGGTTCTCAACTTGGGGGAAATTTTATACACACATACCCAGAAGACTTTGAGCAATATCTGAAGACATTTTTGGCTGTTAAAACTATGAGGTGTAACTGGTGTGCAGTGGGTAGAAGCCAGGGATGCTGCTAAATATTCTATAATGCATGGAACACATCCACAACATTAACTATTTGGCCCAAAATGCCAAGAAAGCTGAGGTTGAGAAAGTCTCCTTTAAATCAAACAAATAAACAAGTTTCTGAAAAATATACAATTCAAATGTACAAAAACAAAGAATTAAGCAAAAATTCCATTTTATGCAATATATTATACTAGTATACATTCATTAACTATAGATTTATTGATACAAAAAAATTTGTATTTTTAAATAGGAAAGGCATGCTTCATAGCAGTTATGTAGAGTATGATATCATTTTGTAAAAGACATATATATATATATATATATATATATATATATATATATGAACATTTGTTCATTTACATGAGGGAAGAAAACTGAAAACTGTAATACCACTAAGTTAATACTGTCTAGCCCTAAGGGAAAGAGAGATTAAATGACTTTTGCTTTTCTCTTCTTTTTTCCTTGAGATGCATTTCTGCATTAAGAGATACCAGTTTTCATTTTAAGATATAACTCTTCTTGTCAGCCTCATGCCTGACCTCAGTTGGTTCAGACTGGTTCACACTACCCCATATTTTGCTTCTCCCACCTACATACTCAAGAAAAGAGGCACTGTTTGTTTAAAAGAGGATCAGAAATGGCATCTTTGTTTATGAGGTTCTGGTGCATGTGTGAAAACATTCATTGTATTCACTCAAGGTCTCATATTTTCTCAAACCTCCTTACTTTGTACTTAGGTGACTTAATCCTAATCCATGCTGGTGACATCCCCACACCACTGTTCTTTCTGCTACTGAGTCAGGTTTTGTCAAGACCACCTTACGTCTCAGTAAACCTTAGATAAATGAAACATCTTTCAGCTCCAACTCTCTCAACTCTAGCGTTTAAAACTGAGGGAATGGAATATGAATTTTAGAATTTAAGTTTTTATCTAAAACTCAAAACAGAATCACTAAGTGACACACATTTTTCCCAAATAGTTCTAAGTACTCTTAAAATTGACCCTCATAGCCCTTCTAGATTCACTTCTTTCATGACGTACAGTAGCTGTAGCCCTAACTACAGTCGTAGTATGTGTCTTCTTTCTATTCCTATCAAAGTCATAAGAAAGACAGACTTGATCTCCATTTGAGGTGTTAACTGAATAGGGTGGATCAGTCCAGAACTACCCTCTTTCAGGTGCTAGAAGATGAAGTCCTTTGCTATATCTACATACAGTTGTTACAAATATGGACAACTGATTAGGGGAAACCCTCTTCTGGGGACAAAGGAGCAACTTTTCAGTAACTGAACATTAGCTCTACCAGATTATCAGAAAAGCATTTTCTATAATTTTCCTTCTTTGTTCTCAGTGCTTCTTACTACTGCAAAGACATTTTTATAAAACTCAGACTAAAATAGAATGACACATCACATTAAATTATATTCCAGTTACTTCTTTTTTCCACAGACAGAGCATTCAAACCCACCGTACACTCTCAAGACCTTGCCTCTAAACAGGTTCTCTTCTTTCCTCCAGTAACTGCACACCGCAGTAGGGCATGTGTGTTTGTGTGGGTAAAAATGTATGTATGAATGTGTGTCTGTGTGTGGGTAGGGGTTTGCATGTATGTGTTTGTTTTATTCCATATGAATGGAGTAAGACATTTACTGAACCCCTCAAAAATGAGGCTGGAAAATAATAGCAGATACTCCAGAAACATGTGTTAAATGAATGACCAATGAATAAATAAGGTCTGTAACATTTTAAATAAAACTTAAAGTGATATATTGTCCTTTTTCCTGAGAAGTTCATAGCTTTTTAAGAGAGGAACTTGCATTACCAGCAACTATTCCTGAAAATTCATAGCATCTTTGTCATTTCAATAAATACATTAATTGCTTTAATTGGTATCATGCTTTTCCATGAAGGTATCAACATATTTGATGTGTTTTAGCTCCTGGAAGAATGAGTTAAGTTTTTTAAAAAATCTGTCTCATTGAGAAATCTGTCTGCTAAAACTTCATTTAGATTATAAGTAATTGAGGATTTTATATAATCATGGGAAGATGTTACTTTTAGCTGAAGTAAAAATAGAATTATAATGAAACAGATGATATATTTCATTTTTAAATGATGAGAATGACTGATCATTAGATTAAACCTAAGTTAATTTCACATGTAATAAAATGCAAGCTGTTTTAGTTCCCATATATGGCAATTTCTATGATTAAGGCTAATTTCTCTGGCAATTGTAATTAATAACCTCTGTCCTATTGTTTCAGGAAATTTAATCCACAAAAGGAAAGGACCAACTGTTCATCGCAAACAATAAAAGCTCTTTTTCATGGAAAGATATTTTAAAACAATAAGCAATTAAAGAAAAATATGCAAGTACCCAGAAATTGCAAATGCTCAATTTCAAATGACATATCCTTTAGCTATCCAACCAGCAAGAGAAGTCATTTAAAAGCTAAAAACTGTTGGCAGGAAAATTACAAGAAAGAAATTAATTACTCATGAATAAAATTCAATATAAATGTTAGAAATGTAAGTTAAAATAATAATATAATCACAGAACAAGTAGAGAAAGAATAAGAGAATGTAATGGAGACTATAAACAATTTTGTCTCTAAACTCAAAGCAAGTAATTTATATATCTCATACTTTATATAATCTCATACTCTATATCAATCTTATATTTTATATTTATCAGAAAAAGCTGATATGTAGAAAAACTGACTTATATTTCAATTGTCTCCTACACTAAAATCAGATTTTTAATTTTGTGAAATCCTAATATCTCAAGTACTGGAAATATTTCCTATTATGAAAACTAATTTTCACCTCTGTTAAAGGACTTTCTTAGATTTGGATTACAAACTTATGTTTGTATTATACCAGAAACTTTAACTGAATAATTTTTTAAAACAGTCACTATCTGAGAAGACAATGATAGCATTGTAATAGATCTAAATAGAAAACAATTTCTACTGTTCTCTCTGACTCTTTCTGTAGTATCCCTGCAGACCTCCTGTTGATCAATTCTCTCACCGGCTCTACTAGTCAGTTCTAAAGGGTTCCCTTCCAGTTCAAACCCATTAGCAATCGTAAATTTCAACAAAAATCAAAATTAGGTGGTGTTACATCCCAGAAAATTACTCAACACATCAGACTTTTGTGAATTACTTTCTATGACAGGCAACAGTTTATCTAATATGCTACTTATCAAAAATATACCTTGTATCTCTAAATATTTTTATATCTCTGAATTGTATCTTATTCAGCTTATTTGATTCATTCATTTTCACAGGCCTCAGTTTAAAGCTTTTTCCCCCCACATGGACAACCATATCATCTGAAATGAAAACTCTGCAGGGTGTTGTAACAGACATTTTTGTCTGCCACATACCTCATCTTAGATGTCTATTCTGTAATAGGTCTTTCTGACATTCTTCTGTTGACAGAACATCAACTTACTGATGAAACTTAGGTTATCACCCCATGGACAAGCATCACTAACTGAAACTCTAGAAACCAAACCATGGAATACTAAGAATAAAAACAGTAAGAATAGTTTCACATGCTGTATATGACATGCAAAATACAGCATTTGTTCTCACTCTTATTAAAACGGAATATTTTCCTTCACCTGGTCAATGCCAATTAGTTACAGTTAAGCCACAATCTTTTGTGAGATACGACATGTCTGTCAATAAAAGGAAAAGTATATCATAAGCCTACTTCTTAGCTGTGACATGCTGTCTAGGCTTTGGCATGCCTCAAGTTGGAAAATATGCCTTTCCCTTCACAAAGAGAAATACCACATGCCACAAAGACTGTGAACCCTGTAGGGTTAATTACTCATGGTTTTCTGAAACTAAAAACTACCTGTTTTTAAGTCATATGTTGGTAATATATTTTTATTTAATTGTGTATTTAATTTTTTAAAAAGACATTCTTCTAATAGCAACTTATTTAGTGTTAGGACAATCCCAAGCAACTGTTATTACTTCGACTACTCTATGATACTTTATTTTTAAATCTCAGGTAATATGTCCTTAAGGTGAATTGCTACAGCTATCTAGTCATCTTCAGACTCTGGACTGACTATCTAAAGCAGTGATTCTCAAACTTGTCTTCACATTGAAATCATCTAGGAGATTCAAAAACATACCAATGCCTATCTTCTACCCCAGAGATTGCAAATGAACTGGTCCTAGTGTGACCTAAGCTTGGAAATTTTTAGTATATCCTGAGATGTTTCTAATGTGCAACCAAATTTCGAAACCACTGGTATATAGGAATATTGATTAACATACCACCTGTGGATATTAGACAATATTTACTATCATCATTATCTGACAAAGTCAAAGAATGATATTCAGAGTAATTAACCTTACTAGTAATTGTTATCACATATTAAGATGCCAAGTATTTTACCAACATTTTATCTAATCCTCACAATATTCCTGCAAGATAGGTATTATTATTCTTACTTTGTACATGGAGAAATAAAGGTCAGAGAGTTTAGGTTGTTTCCCCAATCTCACCAGCTAAGAAATGGCAAGGGTGCTATTTGAATCCATGTCTATTTGACACTAAAAGACCAATTCTGGGACGCCTGGGTGGCTCAGTCAGTTAAGCGGCTGCCTTCAGCTCAAGTCATGATCTCAGGCTCCTGGGATCAAGCCCAATGTCAGACTCCGTGCTCAGCAGGGAGTCTGCTTCTCCTTCTCCTTCTATGCTCTCTCTCTCTCTCTCTCTCAAATAAATAAATAAATAATCTTTAAAAATGAAAAAATAAAAGACCTATTCTTTCCACTATGCCATACATTTTCAGTGGGGGTAATATCAGCTAAAGAAGTAAAAATTAAAGGAAGTGAAGATCAAAAGATTCTTAGATATTGCAATGGGCTTTGGCCTTCCAAAGTTCGACTCTGCTGAGGAAATCTTATTCTTTAATATCTAATTTCTCTTATTGAAAAAAATTAAATTTAACTTTATTTCTCTACCTAGGAGGCTAATAATGAAAAAAAAAGTTCAAGAGACACTCTACCATATTATGCCTCCAACCATTTTGATTAATAATTAGTTAACATGTATACTACTCACATACCAAATACATATTATCTACTTCTCTACATTATATAGAATGCCTGTAAAGAAAGTGTCTCTCCCCTCAATTTTATAATTCCCAAGTTGTATTTATAATTGAAAGAACCACAGTATAAATAAAACTACATATGTTATAAGTCCCCAAGATGCTAATGATAGGAGAGGAAATAGTAACTCCAAAGAGCATTATCAAAGACATTTGTCCGTTATATTGTTACTCCAGCATTATAGCAGTATGTTGTTGGTTCAAAACCAAAACTAAAACCAAATTTCTGCATTAAATCTGAAACTGGCCCAGTACATGGAGGGCAAGGAGAGACCAAAGAAGAAAGGTAGAACACTCCAGATTCTTAGGTGATAGGTTTAGCAAAGCAACTTACTTATAAGATTTGTCTTGGGGTAGCCACTAGATGAGTTTATATCTACACCCACCCACCAGAATCTTTAACGGGGTTTTTTTTCCCTTTTTTCCTTTTTTTTTTTTTTAAAGATTTCATCCATTTTTCTTACAGAAAGAGCACAAGCAGGTAGAGCTGCAGGCAGAGGGAGAGGGAGAAGCAGATGCCCCACTAAGCAAAGAGCCCCATACGGGCTTGATCCCAGGACCCTGGGACCATGACCTGAGCCAAATGAAGATGCCCAACAGTCACCAAAGTGCCTGAGAATCTTTAAGATTTATACAGAGGCCTTAACTGGATTCAGTTACATATTCTGTGCTGATGATCTCAACGACACATTACTTTCTCAAGCTTGTATCCTTGAGGCAGCCTTTAATGCTGGGAAAGCAGGCAGAACACCCATTTCAAGTATACGGGGGAGAGTAAGGAGTCTCCAAGTGCCAAGTCTCCAAGGGTCCAACTTGAGGGTCAACTGGTATATGCCAGGGTAAGCTTTCTCTGATATGATATGAATATATGTCAAATTATTCAAAGTTTAAACATCTGGAGGCAAGAATCAAATCATTCAGCGTTGTATCTCCTATAGCACTGGGTGTCACATAAACTAGTCAACCAACAAATATGCATGGAATTAAAAAAAAATAGAATTTCCATTACCATACCATCACATAATCCAATGCACACAATAATAAAACAATGTTAAGCAAATTTTAATTAGCCTTTATGGTTTCAAATGTTTTTCTACTTTCTTTAGAATCATTAATTTTAAAACATTTTTAATTCTTTAAGAGGGGATAGTGTAACAGAATAAGTATCAAACTTAAATTAAATATCTTCTTTTAAAAACTACTAATTTGATGTACAAAGTTGTCACCATTGCCCTATGAATAACACATAAAAAGACATTTCAGGATACTGGCAAGTGCTCAAATACTGAACTCAGACTTTGGCTAAAGTCAATGATAAAGGCTACCCTACAGCAACCTATAGATGTCCTCTTGGGAAGATCTATCCTAATTTAAGCCAATGAGTCAGCATGTATATGCTCATATTAAGGAAATATAGAAAAAAATTGAAGTGACAATCAGAAATACAGTGCCATTATGCTTATTTGCCCAAGGCAAAAAGTGCTTTTAACAATCTCCTGAAAGGAGTTACTGCTTTGAAAACTAACAATCCAATAATCAAGGAGGACTCCTTTGTGAGCATTCTAGAAAAACACCCTGAGGTTTCCAGCTAGTGAAACAAAAGATACTTGTGTATGTTCCTGGCAGACAAGGACACCAAAAGAGGAGTCCTGGAAGCTGTTTGCTGGGAGTTGCTATCCACACCCATGGCCACTGGACCGTACAGAACAGAGTTGAGGTAGAAGAGAAAATCCAAAAGCTTTCTGTAACCCTTCATGCACCTAGAGCTCCTCCCTAGACTGAGCATCTTTTGTTATTCATCTCACTGAAGGGGGGGAAAGAAATTAATTTAAAAAAATTTAAAAAACAGCTAACTAAATTTGCATTGCAGAACTCAAGCCAGTTACTTAGACTCAGAAGGGTAAATTAGAATTCAGATTCCTGCCTAAAGGAAATCTGCCTTATCAAAGGAGCCATAATAATAATAACAACAACAACAATAATAATAATGATAGTATATAACATTTATTGAACATTTGCTATATGTAAGTAACCATGTTTGATATTTATATTCATTTTTTTTTCATTTAAAACTTTCAAAAATCTCATGAGAATTTTTTCTTCTTATATACAAAGAAAGAAGGCTAAAGAATTTAGGTGTATAAAATGCCAGACAACAGAATTTGCTCTGAGTTTTCCTGTGTTATAAGCTATGTTATAAGCTATGAACTTGCAACTTAATCCTCTCACAAAAATCCTCCTTTTCTTACAGTGATGGGTGTTACAGAGAACCTATGCTTCCTTTGTGAGGGACAGAAACCTAACTTAAACTAGGCAAAGCATAGATCCTGTTAAAATACAGATTCTGATTCAGAAGGCCTAAGGCAAGGCCTGAGGCCCTACATATCTAGCAAATTCCTAGGTGATGTCATAGACCACACTTTAACTAGGAAAGCACTAACCTTCTTTCTATGCATTACCCACATATGTTTAATGTAGTAGATGCTCTAAAGCTTAGAACTCACCAACAGGATGAATGCAATCTCACATGCTTGTCTGAGTATGATGCCTTCTTAGGACCAGCTGTGTCCCCGTCACAACACTGAAATAGCAGAGGTGTTGCATGTCAAGATCGAGACATATTGGCAGAACTCTGTGATAAAAACACTTTACTATTTCATAGCACCTTTCATTCCAAAGTGTTTCAGAAGCTATATACATTCAGCACCACAGAAAGATGATAGAGGCAGCAGACTCCATGGGGTGAAGGAGGTGTCGAGGGATGGAGTGGGGGTGGAGGAATAAGTAAGCCAAGGACAGTGGGACATTTCTCTATTAAAGGCAACACAACACCAAAAAATTATTAATGGAAAAAAAAAAATCTTTAAGGTTCATGTTCAAAGAATGATAATGCATAAGTTAATGTTCAGAATCACTTTCATAGGATCATTTTCTCTCAATAAATTGCTTATTTATATGCGTGTTCTGTGAGAAAATCAGAAATGAGCTAAACACACTAGATTATTAAAAATATCAGGAAATCTATAAGGTCTGAATCCAATAACTACAGCTTGAATAGACTTTCTCAGTTCTTGATTTAACAATCAAGTCCTAAAATCTTAGAAGACAGCTTTCCATAACATATTCTCTGGCATGGGAAATAGCTTTTTATTTGCATAGCACTTAGTACAAGAAATGACTTTTCTAAGTACTACAAAATGCAAACATCTAACTTAACCCTAATATACCTGATGACAATGTGGGTAGTTTGTATTTGTTCTGGAGGGGAGAAAAAAAAAGCCATTATATGACAGAACTTGAAAATGGAAACTTTTTAATGACTCCTAGAGTGTTTGCTTTTAAAAGAAATCCATTTTCTAGCTGCTGTTTCCCATTTGTTACCACGGACTCTTGGGGGGCTTCCAGTGACTTGGAAAGAGTTCTATTTTCACTTCTGCTGGCTTCTGTGACTACATCCAGATGATAAATGAGGACCCACAAACTCCCACAAGACAGTTTTAAAGAGTCTGTTCTCCAGGCAGTATGTGGCTATCTGCCAGGAAAGCACATACCAAATTAAAAGGGCGAGGAGAGAAATCCTTTGCTATTTCATATTTCCTGGGGTTTCCAATGAACTCATTGCATTAGTCTTCTTTATGGAATATTTTAGAAAATGCACTTATTTATGAACATTCACAAAAACTTCAAGATAACACAGAAAAAGAGAACAGGGATTCTTAGACCAAGAAATCCATCTTTCTAGTCTTTTTTATTCACTATCCTCCTGTCTGTTCTCCTCCTACTTTCACTTGAGACAAGGTGGTAAAACCTTCCCCCAGCAGCAGATTACAGTGGTCACTCCATCATCAAGCAGTATGTAATCTTGAATCACAGAGTTATTGTTTTGTCAGAGAAAAAATAATGCTGCTCTTATCCCACAAAGGTATTTTCCTTTAGGAAAAATCATTGAAAATGACCCACTACTCTTGTGTCCTCACACTATAATTCTGGGCCACAGGCAAAGTTCTGTCCAAACTCCTATTATTATAAATGATGAAAAGTAACTGATCCATCTGGTTATCTCTCAGAATTTTGTCAGTTTCACAACTAGAAATGGCGCTGCCAAGCTCACTCCAAAGGAAGCTGGTGGTGAAGTGTAGGCTTCAGATAAGGATTTACACTGAGAGTCCAGCTCCAGAAACTGCACAAAAGATTCCATGGATATGAGACAGGCAAAGAGAAAGGAGCAGTCATAAAATTAGTTATTGCAATCTTGCAGATAAATGAATATGTTCCATTTTGGCTTTCTGTACATTTGACGATAGTACAGAAACAAAACTGAATATACACCTTGTGAATTATAATAATCTAACTTGCCAGCTTGGAATAACAGTCTAAAAAGAAAGGAAAGTTACCAATTAGATGGCATATTTTAAGCAATGAAGTCTTCAGAATTATATCCTTATTTGACTCATCATTTGACTTACTGCTAGTCCATTTGTTTCTCAAAGATTTAAGTTGCCTCAACATTTAATTAATATCAACTACATAAATATCAGTTGAGGGCTTACTCCACGTAGGCACAGTTTTAGGAATTGGGGACTTTTAGTAACCAAGACAAGTATGATTTTGCCTCTCTCAAAGTTTACTGTCTTTAACATTTCAGTCTGATTGAGCATGAAGAATGTAATTGTCCTAGTATGAACTACTGAAACAAAAATAGTAATACTGAGACCTATATGATCCTTACATTACCCACTACTTTTTAAACACATACTTTTTAAGGGAAGTCTTTATCTTTAACACAAAATTTACCATACGATCTGTATAATCTATAAAACCTAACAAGTTCTCTTCTGCTGTCTGAGTCCATACTCATTAAAGATACTTTAACATGGATAATAAAACATTTTCAGATGAATAGTGTAACTGAATTTAACTCCAAAAATACCTACTGACGGTCTCTGAAGTATAAAGCATATTGTATGCCCCTCCCCCCACCAAAAAGCAGAAAATCACTTAAGACATAATGCCCACTCTTGGTTGTTTTGGTGGCATTCAGGAAATATTTACATGAAGAAAAGGAATAGAAAGTCGAATGAGATGGATGCTATAACATAGGTTTAAACTTATGCTCTAGGTGTATGTGGTATCAAAAGGTTAACTTTAGTTAAGACACTGGGAGAAGACCTCTACAGAAGCTGTAATTGCAAGAATGCCATGAAGAATGAGTTAATCTCATCAAGCAGAGAGGGTGAGGGCAGAAGGGTACAGCTGTGAAGAATTGGCAACACAATATGGTGGTCAGAATTCTGGTACTCTTTCTTACTAGTTGTATGATTTGGTCTAGTTTCTCATTTGTAAAGAGGGACAGTGTAAGAGTACATCATAAGGGGGCAACTGGGTGGCTCAGCTGGTTAACTGTCTGCCTTTGTCTCAGGTCATGATTCCAAGGTCCTGGGATCAAGCCCCACATTGGGCTCCTTGCTCGGTGGAAAGCCTGCTTCTCCCTCTCCTTATGCCTGCTGCTCACCTACTTGTGCTCTCTATTTCTCTGTCAAATAAATAAAAAGCCTTTAAAAAAGAAAAAAGAGAGAGTACATCGTAAGTATGTTATAAATATTAAATACAATGATTCATGTAAAGTACTTTACACAGTGCCTGTTACATAATGCTCAATAAATATTAGTTTCTATTATTATTATAGAGTGAAAGTAAAGGAAGAGGAGCAGGGAAGTATAGATTATTCTTTTTTTTTTTTAATATTTTATTTATTTATTTGACAGAGAGACAGAAAGCAAGAGAGAGAATACAAGCAGGGGGAGTGGGAGAGAGAGAAGCAGGCCTCCTGCTGAGAAGGGAGGCTGACTCAGGGCTCCATTCCAGGACCCTGGCATCATGACCCAAACTGAAAGCAGATACCCAACCGACTAAGCCAGCCAGTCACCCAGTATAGATTATTCTTAATGAATAGCTGAAAAGGCACATGTAGGGCCTATTGAAAAAGAGATCTTGAGGGGTGCCTGGGTGGCTCAGTGGGTTAAAGCCTCTGCCTTTGGCTCAGGTCATAATCTCAGGGTCCTGGGATCTCTGCTTGGCAGGGAGCCTGCTTCCCTCTCTCTCTCTGCCTGCCTCTCTGCCTACTTGTGATCTCTCTCTCTCTCTGTCAAATAAATAAAATCTTAAAAAAAAAAAAGAAAGAAAACAAAGGAAAAAGGGATCTTGAGAGATAGATTATTGAAGGCCTTAAAATACAAGAAAAGTAACATGGCCTTTATTATATAAGTAATAAAAAACCACCCAAGGGGTTGGCATAAGGGAGTAAGTGACATAACCAAACCATAATTAAATTGTGTTTCACTCTTACCAATTTTAAGATGTTTCCAAAGCCTTTTTAAGATGAATAGTTGTACAATGATCAGGATTTTGAGTAGTGATAATAGTAACTACTGTTAATCAAGCACTTAATAAACACAAGCATTGTGCTCAGTACTCTGCATACTTTTTTATTTAATCTTTCCCCCAAAAATCAATAAATCATGTATAATCAGATAAATATAACAGAAAACTAAAGCTAAAAGAGGTTTAAAAAAAAAACCCAAGGTCACACAGCTTAAAGAAAAGTGAATATTATGAAAAAATAAGTCTTTTAACTAACTTAATAGCATGGTTCTGGTTTGTTCTATCTTAATATATATCACACTCCATTGTATCTGACTGCTTAATTGTCTGCTACCCCCATTAGAGTGAAAGTTCCTTGAACTGGGGACCATACATCAGTCACTGTTGTGATCTAGGCAATTAACACTCATGTCATGAATAAACAAATGAATGGATAAATGTAATTTTATGACAGAATTTTCCTTAAATGGCATATTTATAAGCTTCATCTTATTTATTGCAAGCCTGCTAGAGCTGTTTCTAGAATATATGTAGAGTTTATATTTTATTTTTTAAACTTTATAACAACAGTTTCAGGAATTTTTATGGTCTGATTAACATATTAGAGTCTTTAAAATCTAAACAAAACAAGACTTTCAGAGTATTTGATTAATGTACCTTGTATTTGTGCCATCAACAAATCCATGTTTTTTTGTTAAATAATTTACATTATTCTAGACAAGGAAAGCTTCAAATTTCTATTCTTTGAATAAACTTTTCAATGAAAAGGAAAAAATTGTTTCTTAAAACTAGACTACATTTAGAGTCCTCTAGAGTCAATTTAAGCCATATTCATGCCAGTCAAAAAAGAAAAAGTACAAAACAAATATAGAAACATCAAACACAATTAATAACTGTAAAAGTGGGCAATCAGTGAGGTTAAAAAGAATACAAACACTTTAAATCATTTAAACACTTTAGATCATGACTTTTCTCTGGATGACTGATGTTGATTCTCTGACTCCAAACTAACACGACATAAACAGAAATAATATTGTCATTTGCTCAATACATTAAAACTGATATTATCTGTCAAACATTACTACAGATAATCTTAAATGGCTTGCAATTTTAAAGAGGAAAGCCCATAAGACAACTTGATTTTTCCAGAAGATTTACAACCTAAATAGTTTTTTCTCTTTGGTTCAGCATACAAAATATGAGACTTATAATGATTAATAAAGGTTAAATAATAGCTAGAAAAATCAAGTCCTAGGACTTTTAAATTACCAGAAATAATCCAGACAGAAAATAAGCATGTAAATGTATCTGGATTGGGTGATTATCAAAAATTTTAATTTTCATATTAGGATTTCTTTATCTTCCATGTTTCCTACAGCGGTAATAAAGAGTCTGATTCCATTTATGATGTTTGACTATAAACAGCTTTTAAGGCCCATCACCATGCTTGCTCTTCTGCCTCTCAGATGGGCAAGCTGATAAGAAACCCCAGATGCTACCTTCTTTGGTGCAAATGGAAAGCTCAAACCATATAATCTCTTGGCCATGCACAGGAACCCACACCCTTGACCTATTCCCTACTATAGTAAAAAGCTAAGCCAGTCTTCTTTCCATATTCTTTCAAACTATCTCTGGACTTGCTTGGGAGCCAACCTTGCACTTCACAGAATGCTGCTCTGTAAGTAATAAACCTTTTCATACCGACTTGGTGCATGTGGTATCTCATCAGTCTCAACATCAGAATCAAACTCTGGATGAGAATTCATTCACTACAGAGTGGGTGACAATTGTCAACATATATTATTTTCATAATTTAAAAAGCACATAAAAATGAACAAAGTTTAGGGGTGCCTGGCTGGCTGAGTTGGAAGAGCATGTGACTCTTGATCTTGGGGTTCTGAATCAAGAAGCTCCATGTGGGGTATAGAGAGTACTTAAATAAATAAAACTTTAAAAAAATGAACAAGATTTAAGGATGTTGAAGCTTATCAGCCATGTCTCTCATACATACATACATCCATGTACACACACACACACACACACACAGGGCAAAATATATGTCACTTTTCAATGCATATTTCCCAGATATTTTGCAAAAATAATTTTACATCAGATCATGGAAGAAATTATACTACTGCTTTCAAATAACCTATGGAAATATTATACAGTATGAATAACTGACAAAATGCACACTGAGGAAATTTTGATCACAATATATTGTGAAAAATAAAAGTACTAAAAGTAAACATTTTAGTACTAAAACATTTTAGTACTAAAAACATTTTAGTACTAAAAGTACTAAAAGTAAACATTTATCAAGTGCTATTGTGAACTAGGCTCAGTGATAAAAGCTTTATATGCATTTTCTCCTCTAGCCTTCACAACACTTTTCAGCAGATATTTCAGGATCCCATTTTGCAGATGGGGAAACTAAAGCCCAGGGAGATTAAGTAACTTGCTTAAGATCACAAAACTGAGTGGGAGAGGTGAGATTTGAAAAACCAGAAAATATGTTTCCACAGTTATGTACCATAAAATATCTCCTAAACCATTTTCTCTCTAAAATTAAATATAACTGATTATTAAGGGATGATTCAAGATGAGGGTGTTAGGAAGACCCTGAACTCAACTCCTCCCACAGACACACCAAATCTACAGTTACATACAGAATGAATTCCCTTTGAAAAAGATCTGAAAACTATCTGAACTCCATCTTCAAAACAAACAGTAAAATCAAGATGGTTAGGAGAGACAGAAATACAGCCTTGCCAAAAACCTTAGACCCAGCACAGCATCCCTCATTCAAGAGGGATCTCACAAACTGGAGCTTTTCCTCTGAGGAGTAAGTTGTTTGTGCCCCACAGGCACTCCAATCCTGGACCTACAATGGAGAAATGAGTCCCCAGAACATCTGGCTTTGAAAATCAATGGGACCCACATCCAGGATACCTAAAGGACAGTAGGGAACTGAGAAACTTCTCATAAAAGGCTGGCATACAGACTGACTCACCCTAGGGACCAGTGCAAAGTGAGCAGTTTGAAAAGCACCTAGACTATATGTGAAGATGATTCCTTTGGTAACCTTATAATATCTGCCAGAGGGGCAGAGGCCTGTTTGGACACTCTCCAGAGCTGGACATGGCAGGCACCATTTTTTTGCCCTCCCTCTACAATGATAATTTTTTTTTTAAAGATTTTATTTATTTATTTGACAAGAGAGAGATCACAAGTAGGCAGAGAGAGAGAGAGGAGGAAGCAGGCTCCTGCTGAGCAGAGAGCCCGATGCAGGACTCGATCCCAGGACCCTGAGATCATGACCTGAGCCAAAGGCAGCGGCTTAACCCACTGAGCCACCCAGGCGCCCTACAATGATAATTTTGATGGATGGATAATTTTGATGGATAAATTTGATGTTCTTTAACAAAGAACCTTTGTTCTTCTACTGCCTCACTAAAGAAAATAGGTGCATCCTAGCCCTACATTTTCTTAACTCCCTGTGAAAGCAGGCAGGCAGGGCCCCACACTGCACTCTCCAGCTGCCTTGCTAAAGCCGGAAAACGTATGCAATGCACAGTAAGAGCTACCCCTTGATCACCTGGCTCTGCTAGCCAGGGAGAATCTTCCATTCCTGGGTCCCACCAGACTATAACAATCAGAAAGACCACTTTAAGCAGACTGTCACCACAGAGCACCACACAGACAATAGACTGAAATGCATCCCCAGACTTTTTGTGAAAAATACATATTTACTTGTCCTGGAGCTTCAGCCTGAGGGGCAGACTTCAGGTTTGCCACATATCTATAGGTTACAAAAGTGCTCTACAGAATGTAGGTGGAGGGACACCATCTTTGTGCTTTCCCTAGGCCTCATTACAACTCGTTGGTGTCTCTCAGAAAGGAGTTTATATGCTTGTCTGAAGCTTCAATTTTTGCAACTCTTGCACAGGAGACATCTTTAATTGTGATGGCAAAGAACTCTATATATTTGTATACTTTAAAATCTCCTACATGAAGGTCTGGTTTCCAATTGGCCTGAAACTAGGTGCTGATTGAGAGTCCTCTCTTTGGAACACTGGATGATCTTGGCACACCCTCAACACCTGGGAACTATTAAGAATAAATCAAGCTGCTCTGGCAATTACAAGGATTTGAAAAACAACCAAGAACTTGGGCCAGTTTGAAAGATAAGTTCCATCTCCTACACAAGCCCATTTCTTAAAAACTGGAAGAGATAGCTGTTTCCTAGTACATAGAAACAGAGATTCAAGCAAAATTAGGAAACAGAGGAATACATTCTAAACAAAGCAACAAGATAAAACTATAGAGAAAAGCCTTAATGAAACAGAGATAAATAATTTATTTGAAAAAGAATTCAAAGTAATGGTCATAAAGATATTTGTGGAACTTCAGAGAAAATGGATAAACACAATGAGAACTTCAGCAAAGGGACAGAAAAATACAAGATAATACCAAATAGAAGTCACAGAGCTCACTGAACTGAAAAATATACTACAGGAGTTCAGCATCAGACTAGATGAAGTAGAAGAAAGGATCAGTGATCCACAATACAGGACAGTGGAACTCAAACAAACAGAACAACATAAAAAAGTTTTAAAAGTGAAAATACTTTAAGTGACCTATGGAACAATTTCAAAGAAAATAACATATGCATTAGAGAGGTCCCAGAAGGAGAAGTGAGAGAGAAAACAGCAGAAACCTTATTTGAAGAAATAATGGCTAAAAACACCCCTAACTTGTGAAAGGGAAAAGAAATCCAGAGAATTCCAAATAAAATGAACCCTAAAAGAGCTATACCAAGACACATTATAATTAAAATGTCAAAAGCTGAAGATAAAGATAAAACCACAACCCAACAAAAGAAAAGCAATTTGTTACATACAAAGTAACCTCCACAAAACTGAGCAGAATTTTCAACAGAAACTTTTCAGGCCAGAAAGGAATGAAATTATATATTCAAAGGGCTGAAAGGAAAATCTTCCAACCAAGGTTATTCAGAATTGAAAGAGATAGGGTTTCCCAAAGAAGCAAAAGATAAAGGAGTTCATCACCACTAATCCAGCCTTTAAAAAATGTTAAAGGGACATCTTAAGCTAAAAAGAAAGAACATTAATTAATAGCAAGAAAATATATGAAAGTATAAATCTCACTGGGAAAAGTAAATATATATTAAAGGTAGTGACTTGGGGTGCCTAGGTGGCTCAGTGGGTTAAGCTGCTTCCTTCAGCTCAGGTCATTTCTCAGGGTCCTGAGATCGAGCGCTGCATCAGGCTCTTTGCTCAGCAGGGAGCCTGCTTCTCTCTCTCTCTCTTCCTGCCTCTCTGCCTACTTGTGATCTTTCTCTGTCAAATAAATAAATAATTTATAAAGTCTCTACCTTTAAAGGTAGTGACTTAATCACTTATGAAGCTAGCATAAATGTTAAAAAACAAAAGTAGTAAAAATAACTATAATTACTATAATCAGTTAAGGAATACACAAAATTTTGTAATGTAAAATGTGACATCAAAACATAAAAAATGGGAGAGGAGAGTAGAAGAGTATAGTTTTAAAATGTATTCAAACTTAAGTTTCTAGTGACAAAATAAACTAGTTAGTCTTTTATATGTAAGTTCATTATAAGCACAAAGCAACAACTTATAGGAGATTAAAGAGAAAGAAGAAGAAGGAGGAGGAGGAGGAGAAGAAGAAGAAGAAAGAAAAAAGAAAAAGAAAGGGAAGGAGAAGGAGAAGAAGAAGGAAGAGGAGGAGGAGGAAGAAATTTAAGCATAACACCAAAGAAAGTCATCAAACCATAAGAGAAAAGAGCAAAATAAAAATAAAGGAGCAGAGAGAAATTACAAAATGGTGGGTACCTGGGTGGCTCAGTTGGTTAAGCAACTGCCTTCAGCTCAGGTCATGATCCCAGAGTCCTGGGATGGAGTCCCACGTCGGGCTCCCAGCTCCATGGGGAGTCTGCTTCTCCCTCTGACCTTCTCCCCTTTCATGCTCTCTTTCACTGTCTCTCTCTCAAATAAATAAATAAAAATTTTTTAAAAAGGCAATAAGTACATACCTATCAATAATTATTTTAAATGTAAATGGACTGAATTCTCCAATCAAAAGTCAAAGACTAGCTGAATGGATAAAAAGCAAGCAAACAACAACAACAACAAAAGCCAAGACCATTTATATGTTACCTACAAGAGACCCATTTCCAATGCAAGGATGTAGGCAAACTGAAAGCACAGGGATGGAAAAAGAAGTTTCACACAAATAGAAATCAAAACAGAACTGGAGTAGCTATACTTATATCAAATAAAATTACTCTTTAAAACAAAGAATGTAATAATAGATAAAGGAGAGCATTACATAATGATACACAGTCAATCCCACAAAAAAATAAACATTTGCAAATATTTATGCATCCAAATAGGAGCACCTAATATATAAAGTAAATATTAACAGATCTAAAGGAAGAAATTGACAGCAATAAAATAATAGCAGAGGACATTAATATCCCACTTACACCAATGGATAGATTATCCATACAGAAAATCAATAAGGAAACATCAGCCTTAAACAACACATTAAGCCAGAGGGACTTAAGAAGTATACAGAGAATATTCCTTCCAAAAGCAGCAGAAGACACATTCTTCAAGGGTACATGGAGGAATCTCCAGGATACATCATATGTTAGGCTACAAAACAAGCCTCAATAAATTTAAGAAATTTGGAATCATATCAAGTGTCCTCTCTGACCACAATGGTATAAAACTAGAAATCAATTACAAGAAGAATACTGAGAAAATGACAAATATGTGAAGATTAAAAAACATGCCACTGAACAACCAATGGATCAATGAAAAAATCAAAGGAGAAATCAAAAATTACCTTGAGACAAATAAAAATGGAAATACAACTTACTAAAATATATGGGATGCAGTTATAGTAGTTTTAAAAGAGAAGTTCAGGGGCGCCTGGGTGGCTCAGTGGGTTAAAGCCTCTGCCTTCGGCTCGGGTCATGATCCCAGCATCCTGGGATCGAGCCCCACATCGGGTTCTCTGCTCAGCAGGGAGCCTGCTTCCTCCTCTCTCTCTGCCTGCCTCTCTGCTTACTTGTGGTCTCTGTCTGTCAAATAAATAAATAAAATCTTTAAAAAAATAAATAAATAAAAATTAAAAAATAAAAGAGAAGTTCATAATGATACAGGCCCACCTCAAGCAACAAGAAAAATTTCAAGTAAATGATTTCACTTCACACATAAAGAACTAGAAAAAGAAAAAAAAAAATGAAGCCCAAAATTAGTAGAAAAGTTCAGAGCAAAAATATATAAAACAGAGACTAAAAAGACGATAGAAAGGACCAATGAAGTGAAAATCTGGTTCTTCGAAAAATTTTAAAAACTGACAAACACTATTAGCTAGATTCATCAAGAAAAAATAAGAGAGCATTCAAATAAATAAAATAGAAATGAAAAAAGTTACAACTGATAGCACAAAAAACAAAGTACTGTAAGAGACCACTATGAACAATTATAAACCAACAAATTGGATAACCTAGAAGAAATATATAAATTCCTAGAAACACCCATCTTCCAAGACTTAATCATGAATAAATAGAAAATCTGAATAGAACATTTACTACTAAGAAGATTAAATCAGTAACCAAAAACCTCCCAATAAATAAAAGTCCAAGACAGATGGCTTCACTGACTAATTCTATCAAATACTTAAATGTTTAATATCTATTAATTAATGTTTTTAATTAATAATGTTTTAAATCAATATATTAATTACTTATAATTAATATATTAATAAATAAATTATTAAATGTTTAATATCTATTAATTAATGTAATTAATAGATATTAAATGTTTAATATTTATTAATTCTCAAACTCTTTCAGCAAATTGAAGAGGAGAGTATTTTTCCTAATTCACTTTATGAAGCCAGCATTACCCTGATATCAAAATCAGTCAAGGACACCCCAAAAAAGAAAATTATAGACCAACATCTTTGATAAGCACAAATGAAAAAATCCCCCAAAAATATTAGCAAACTGAATTCAACAATACAGTAAAAGGATCATTTAGTATGATCAAGCGCAGGGATTATTATTCCAGGGGTGCAAGAATGGTTCTACATCCACAAATCATATATCAGTGTGATACACCACATTAACAAAATTAAAAAGAAAAATCATATGACCATCTCAATAGATACAGGAAAAGTTTTGACAAAATTCAACATCCATTTATATAAAATCTCTGAACAAAATTGGTGTAGATGGAATATAACTCAACAGAATAAAGGCCATATACAACAAACCCACAGTTAATGTCATAGTCAGTGGTGTGAAGCTGAATTTCTTCTAAGATCAGGAACAAGACAAGGATGCTCAATCTTGACACTTCAATTTAACATGGTATTGGGAGTCTTAGCCAGAGCTATTAGACAAGAAAAATAAATAAAAGGCAACCAAACTGGGAAGAAAGTAGTAAAATTGTCACTATTTTTGTGGACAACATGATTTTATATACAGAAAACCATAAGAGACTCTTAACTGTAAGGAACAAACTGAGTGTTGTTGGAAGGGAGGTGGGTTGGGGTGATAGGGTAATCGAGTGATGGACATTAAGGAGGACATTTGATGTAATGAGCACTAGGTGTTACATCAACTGAAGAATCACTAAATTCTACCCCCTGAAACTAATAATACCCTATATGTTAACTAACTTGAATTTAAATAAACTCTTAAAAAAAAAAAAAAGAAAAGAAAAGGAAACCCTAAAGACTCTACCAAAAAAACCTGTTTAAAGAAATGAATTCAGTTAAGTTACAGGGTATAAAATTGACATGCAAAAATATGTTGCATTTCTATACACTAAGAATAAACTATCAGAAAAAGAAATTAAGAACACAAACTCATTCAAAATTGCAACAAAAACAATAAAATACCTAGGAATAAATTTAACCAAAAAGATGAAAGTTCTGTCCACCAAATATTATAAGACACTGATGAAAGATTAAATTAATTAAAGATTAAACAAAATTAAGTAGAAAGATAGTCTGTGCTCACAAATTGGAAGAGTTACTACTGTCAAAATGCCCACATTACTCAGAGAATTCTACAGATTTGATGCAATCCCTACCAAAATTCCAATGGCATTTTTCACAGAACTAAAATAAATAGTTCTAAAATTTGTGTGGAACTTCTAAAGACCCCACATAGCCAAATCAATCTTGAGAAAGAACAATACAGGAAGTATCATTCTCCCTGATTTCAAACTATACTAGAAAGCTAAAGTATTTAAAACATGCTGTTGGCATAAAAGCAGACACATAAATCATTAGGACAGAATAGCAAAACCAGAAATATGTAGTCAATTAATCCAAGACAAACGGGAAAATATTTACAGTGAAAAAAGGACAGTCTCTTTAATAAATGGTGTTTGAAAAACTGGACATCCATGTGCAAAAGAATGAAACTAAACAACTATATTACACCATACACAAAAATTAACTCAAAATGCATTAAAGACTTGACCATAAGACCTGAACAATAAAGCTCCTAGAAGAAAACATAGTTGATAATCTTGACATTGGTCTTGGTGATGTTTTCTGGAATTTAACTCTAAGAGCAAAGGTAACAAAAGCCAAAATAAAGAAGTGGGACTACATCATATTAAAAGCCTCTGCACAGCAAAGAAAACCATCAGTAAAATGAAAAGGCAACCTATTAAATGAGAGAAGATATTTGCAAATCATATATCTATTAAGATTAATATCCAAAATATATCAGGAACTCCTATAACTGAATAGCAAAAAGGTAAGAACAATATGATTTTTTTAATGGGCAGAGGGTAGTACTCATTTTTTTTAAATGGTCAGAGCAGATTGAATAGACATTTTTCTAAAGAAGACATACAGATGGCAAACAGGCACATGAAAAGATATTCAGCCACACTAATCATCTGGAAATGGCAAATCAAAACCACATTGAGATATTACTTCAGACCTATTGGGATGGCTATCATTAAAAAGACAATAGATAACAAATGCTGGTGAGGATGTTAAAACGGATACATCATGCGCTGTTGGTGGGAATGTAAATTGGTTCAGCCATTGTGGAAGACAATACATAGGTTTCTCAAAAAAATTAAAAATAGAATTACCATATGATCTAGCAATTCTACTTCTGGGCATTTATTTGGAGAAAATGAAAACATACATTTAAAAAGATATATGCATCCCTATGTTCAGTGCAGTATTCTACACAAGAGTCAAGATATGGAAACAACCTAAATGGCCATCAATGGATGAATGGATAAAGAAGATGTAATACACACATAAACAAAGGAATACAATTCAACCATAAAAGACAATGAAATCTTACCATTTGCAACATGGATGGACCTAGAGGATATTATGCTAAGTGAAATAAGTCAGACAATAAAAGGCAAATACTCCATGATATCACTTATATGTGAAATCTAAAAAAAAAAAAAAAAAAAAAAAAAGGCAAACTTATGGATATGGACAATAGAGTGGTGGTTACCAGAGGGTAGGAAGAGTTGGTAAAATGCATGAAGGGAGTGGAGAGGTATAAACTTCCAGTTGTTGAGATGAATAGGTTATGGGATATGGTGTGCAATAGGGTTACTAGAGTCAATGGTATTGTGGTGCATATTTGAAAGTTGCTGGGAGAGTGGATCTTAAAAGCTGTCTTTATGGTGTGTACCTGACTGGTTCAGTCAGTGGAACATGTGACTTTCGATCTCGGGGTTTTAAGTTTGAGCCCCACATTGGGTGTAGAGATTACTTAAAAGCAAAATCTTAAAAAAAAAAAAAAATTAAAAAACTAACTAAACAATGGGATGCCTGGATGGCTTAGTCAGTCAAGCATCTGCCTTCAGCTCAGGCCATGATCCCAGAGTTCTGGGATCAAGTCTGGAATCGGGCTCCTTACTCAGCAGGGAGGCTACCACTCCCACTGTTTGTGCTCTATCTCTCTCTCTCTTTCTCTCTCTCTGACAAATAAATAAAAATAAAATCTTAAAAAAAACTGAACAAAATAAAATAGATTTTTTAAGTTCTCATCATAAAAAAATTATAACTTTTTATGGTAACAAATGACTAGACTTAACATGGTGATCATTTTGCAGCGTATACAAGTGTTAAATCATTACATTGTCCCACTGTAACATAAGGAATATCAGTTATACCTCAATAGAAGATTTAATAGAAGATTTAATAACTCCATTTTTATCATAATTACATTTTATACATGATTTATCTATTCCCTTTAGGTGAACATTTAAGTTTTCAGCATTTTTCCAGTGACTAAGCCCTAAACTAAACACAAGCTCCAGAATGACAGTTATCTTAGGTTAAATTTCTAGGGCATCCATTCACACTTTTCCTTTTCCTAATAATGGCCCAATTTTCCTTCCTGCATTCATCTCTTCCCCCACACTACCCAAATGCATAAAGGGTAATTACCACATGGTGAGCTCTAGGAGTAAACCTGATTGGTTTAAGCCACCTCTGCCAACATGAAATCAGAGAGGGAAACAAACGATAAGAGACTCTTAATCATAGGAAACAAACTGAGGGTTGGTGGAGGGGAGAGGAGTGGAAGTAGGGGGAATGGGGAAACTGGATGATGGACCTTAAGAAGAGAATGTGACATAATGATCACTGAGTATATTATATAAGACTGATGAATCACTGAACTCTACCTCTGAAATTAATAATATATTATATGTTAATTAATTGCATTTAAATTAAAGCTTAGGGTAACATACATATATATGTACTTACGTATGTACATACATCACCTCTGCCACGATGACTGGGTCAGGAATACCGACATAAACCAATTAGCATAGGTCACTGACCTAGCCACAAGAATTAGTTCAGGAATGGACATGTTATCTAATTTAGATCAATAAAATTCAAAGAAAGATTTATACAGAACTCCTGGGAAATAAGTTCTCTCATGCTTAATAAAACAAGCTAAAACAAGCAAACCAAAAAAAAAAAAAAAAAAAAAAACAGAAAACAAGGTCTTACTTCCTCCAAAAGTGATGAAACAAAATTATAAAGCTTAAAATAACTGCACTCATTTTACCTCCATGAAGGAAGCCAGCCTGAAGATGAAACCAATACACAGAGGGTACAGCTGAGCAAACTGGAGAAACCGCCAGAACTAATGGTTTAAACTAGCCTGAAGCTCACCTCCTCTGAATTTTTGATCGTGGGAGCTAATGATATTTATGTTTGTTTAAGCTAGTTTAATTTCGTTTTCTGCTACTTGCAGTCTTAACTCACATATGTAAAATCAGACTCCCTCTAGTGATTTTACACTACTCTATCCTTTCAACAAACATCTGTACAAAACACCCTCCTGGTACCAGTATAAGATTCTTTATTCATGTGAAATGGGACGTTAATAACTTTTCTCTAAGACTTGAGGTTGTAGGTCTGTATTTTTTATTTCCAGAAACGTTAACTCCTTTACTTCACTATTTCTCATCAAAGCTACTCCCAGGTTTTTTACAGTTTGTTCCTGGGTACTACATCATAACAGAGATCAGTAGAAGGAAGTTCAAAAGAACCTCAAGATTGTTTTCAGTGTTTTATTCCTTACACTCCCTGAGTAATCCTTCACATAGGACCCTGATGCAATGACTGAGGGTCACGTGGAAAGTTACTGAAGAATGAAATAACATTGATCAAACTGAGCATTCATGGCAGTGAAATCTCACACGTTGAAAAGCAGGGACTGTAGTGGTACCTGAGTGGCTCAGTCTGTTAAGCTCCCAACTCTTGACTTTGGCTCAGGTGATGATCTTGGGGTCATGAGATCAAGCCCCAAGTCAGGCTCGCACTGGGTTTGGGGCCTGCTTAAGGTTTTCTCTCCCCCTTTCTCTCTGCTCCTCCCCTACCCTCCCCCTCTCCCTCTCTCATTCTTTCTCTCTCCCTAGAAAAAGAAAGAAAAGAAAAGAAAAGGAAAAGAAGGAAGGAAGGAAGGAAGGAAGGAAGGAAGGAAGGAAAGTTAGATGTATGGAACAATTGGTCAATGCTTGAGGTCTAGGTACTTCAAGAAATACTACATAGTTGTGCAGTTTGTTTTTGTTTTTGTTTTTGTTTTTTAAATAATGATTGTAGAAACTATGGTAAAACATGAAGGGAAAACTTATTTATAACACTAAGTAGAGAAAGAAGATACAAAATTGTACACACAATATGTATTGTTATGTAAGAGTCACAAACCAAAACGACAAAATGAAACATAATTTTTTAAAACTCCGAAGCACATTAAAAGCAAACAAAGCAAACACCAAAAATATGCTAACAGTGGTTACCCTGGGGACTAGACTTTTTTCCTGTTTTTTCCTTTCTCACTTTTTAATGATCATAGGTGACTCAATGAAGGAAATCTTTAATGTTTTAACATAGAAATGCTAGCATCATTTTCGCTAACCACTTTTTTAACTTGCAGACTTGTTTGAGATGTACAAAGATAAAAAAAGTTGAGGAGGGAACATTTAGCATTGCAGAGCTTGAGGGTCTGAATGTCCACTTTCCCAAAGAAGTTTTCTGGGCCAAAGGAGATGTACAGTATCCAAAATAAGACCTCATCCTCCATAAAATTTAAATACTGTTCCTCAGGTGCTAAGAAACAAAAGACCACCAGTCAGGTCTTCTGAGTCTCTTGGCAATCTCTCAGCCTCCTCTAAAGAGTAGTATCATGCAAGAAATAACATAGCTGATGAAGGAACAAAAAAGAAAGGACAGAGTTGTGAATCAGCCCAACTTAATCAGACTATGCAAAGGGAAGAAGGAAGAAGCAAGGAATTAGATAACACCAAGCTATAAATCTGTATATATCATTATTTTCCCAAAGTGAAGCACAAAGTACAAAGGGGAAACAAAGAGGAGACAGAGGAAAATGAAGTGGAAGGAGATGGAACTGGGAAGACAGATGCCAGGGATAGGCATATAAAAGAACAAACAATAAACCAGAATTATGGAGAGAGATAAAGGAGTTAATAGAAAGGACAGAAAGAAAGTGAACAGGCAACCAGAAGACAAAGGATAGTCCCAGTGGTGTCAGAACTGATGATGGAAACCTTAGGGAGACCCTGGGAAAGGAAGGTGGAGGTGAATGACAAATGTGCAGCATCAAAATAAATCATCTTTTCTAGATCTTCTGCGGGAACAAAATTTCCAGAGATTTAGATTTGGTAAACAGATGAACCTGGATCACAGTGAGGAACGTACAGGGGACTTGAGATGTCAAACACACAGAAGTTAAAGTTTGCCTGTACTGTTCAAAATAACACCATGCATGGCCTTTTAGCATCAGGACCATTTCAAATAACTGCAGTTCAGAGAGACTTCCCTAAATACCTGAGACAATATGTTAGTTTTTCTTTAGTTTTTCTACACCAAAAACTAATGATGTACTGTATGGTGACTAATATAAAATAATAAAAATAAATAAATAAACCAACTAAAAAAAGAAATCAACTATTTATTTATTATAACATGAGAAAATTGTCTGATTGAAAGAAGACACATTTGAAAATAATCTCTATTTTCTGATTTTTTTTTAAGATTTTATTTATTTATTTGACAGACAGAGATCACAAGTAGGCAGAGAGGCAGGCAGAGAGAGAGAGAGAGAGAGGGAAGCAGGCTTCCTGCGGAGCAGGGACCCCGATGCGGGGCTCGATCCCAGGACCCTGAGATCATGACCCGAGCTGAAGGCAGGAGCCCAAACCACTGAGCCACCCAGGCGCCCCTATTTTCTGATTTTTAAAATTAAAATTCTTAAGGCACAGATTGTTAACTGGGAGTGAATTTTGTAGCCTGAAGTTGCTTTATTTATTAACCCAGAAAGACAAACACAGAGAATAAGAGAATGGGCTCAGAGTGAAAGAGGCCTGCCTGGGTCCAGGCTCCACAGTTTATCGGCATGTTAGGACTCTTTCCTAAGTTCTCTGACCAAGAATCTCCCCATCTATGAGAGGACAATCTCAGTAACTGTCTCATATGGCTATTGTGAGGATTCAACGAAATAATACATACGAAGTACTTAGCATAGTACGTGGCACATAGTACTTAGTAAATGCTGTCACTAGTTTTAAAAGTCACCATACTGATTGTCAATGTCTTTGCTAATGTTATGGCCAATACTGTTTCAGTGTGAGTGGGAATTTTATTAAGACAGGAAACATCATTTCTTACTTACTTTGTTGTGCACTGTATCTCAAATCCACTGAGGTCCCTATACATGTGATTTCCTGTGCCTGGATCCCAGACCCTGCCTAATTCCCACTCATCCCCCACTCTTAGCTAAAACTTGGCCTCCTTCTAGATTTCAGCCTTCTCTCACTCTGAAGGATGGGGTTGGCACCTAACAACCTACTCTTCCCCTGTGCTATTGTGATCCCATTACAATGTAATGCCATGTCTATTTTATTGATCTGTATTCCCCCTTATATCACATACACACACACACTTACAATTTTAAGCTTCATGAAAACATAAATCTCTTCTTGACTTTAATTTCTAACCCCATCTTGTACTCAAAATGTGCCTAAGTTTCTAATAAATGTTCTTTTAAATAAATAAAGGACACTTAGCAAATGGATGTTAAGAAGTTTTACAAGCCTTATGTGCCAGGCTGAATCATAAAATATCTATTAATCAGAAGCACTTTGTAATTTCTAAACTATAAAGTTCAATGACTACTTGAGAAGAGTATCCTAAATAATTTGACAGTAAATAAATAAAGTACCTTGACATATTTATATAGATCTTTGAAGTAGTAAGCTGAAGAAAGCAATTTAAATAATATGCCTTCAAGCAATTTTTACAAAATTTAGTCCTTTCCTGAGCCCAGCTATTTTAGTAGCTCTGAATATAAATTACTTTTTTTGGGAGAGTGATGGAAAATAGCAATCAGAACTGAATGAAAAACTCATCTAATAAACTTCTATACCTGCTATGTGTTAGGCACATAAGCAGATCAAAGAAAGATGAAACACATCCCTTCTTCTCAATAAGTTAACAGTTTAAGTGACATAAATAATAGAGAAATTTTTCCATCTATTGACCTCTCTCCACCAAATTCCTCAATTAATGACATTTATTTATAGTTTATATACATGTACTTAGCTTTGAATGCAAGAAAGGTCATTATTAGACACAAATATGTACATTTATTTCCTTTGCAACTGATATGTACCTGATGTACTTGAGATAAGTTAAGCATGCCAGTTTATATCACAACTTTATGATTAATTTAGTCTTTTGAAAATAAACCAATTTTCTCCAAGAGCACATGCTCATACATCCATCAAATAGACAAGATGATTTGTATATAGCCTCTAAAATTTTACCCTGCAGCAGCTAATTATTTTTCCTTTTGGCAAAAGCTTCTGAACACCTGTTGAAGTCATTATTGTTCAGTCCTTTGGGGGCAATAGGAGAGCTCACCTCCCTCACACACTGCATATTTCTCAAGATTCACCAGGAACCTCATTGACTTGCTGCTGCACAACCTGAGCCATTTAACAGGTGGCTGGTCCTGCTTCTACTCTCCACCTTCCCCAAAAATGATATACTAGATTTCTTTCTTTTTTTATTTTTCATTTCTTTTATTTTCCCTAATGCAAATATGCAAAGTAGTAGGGACAGTCTCAGGAGCAGACAGAATTTAACCCAGAAGATTAACTTTATGAACCTACATGGAACTAGAGCTTTGCTTGTGAAATAGGAGATGAATGGGTCTTTTCCTTTCCTCAAAGCTGAGAAAAATGGGTGAGAACTATAAAGATATCAGTCCTTCCAAAATATGATAGGTCAAAAAAAAAAAAATCATCTCAACAAAATGATGGATACTAAATGGGTTACTGAACACTGTGACCATTTCTTTTAGAAAATTAAGAAACTCTCTTTTTTTAAGATTTTATTTATTTATTTGACAGACAGAGATCACAAGTAGGCAGAGAGGCAGGCAGATAGAGAGGAGGAAGCAGACTCCCTGCTGAGGAGAGAGCCCAGTGCGGGGCTCACTTCCAGGACCCTGAGACCATGACCTGAGCTGAAGGCAGAGGTTTTAACCCACTGAGCCACCCAGGAGCCCCAAGAAACTCTTAATTTATAATTATACATTCTTCCTTTCCCTCATCAAGGCAATGCTTGGAGCAGCACTTGGGCTATATGTGTTTATAAGGAAAGTTTTTGTTTTAATGTGCCAAGGGACTAGAATGTAGTGGTTCCCAGCATCTGGCTATTGTGTATTACCATCCTTCCTTCCTGCAATGCAGTTCATTCTCAATTGGTGACAAAGTCTTATTTCAAATTCTGAGACTATGATTCAATATTCCATTGTCCTAAAAACTATTGTGTCCATCAAGATCATGGTAGGAAACAGATTCATTCAAACCATTTACATGAAGGGACTCCAATGAAGCAAGAATTTACATAAGTTTTAGGCAGGGTTAAGGTAATAAGGAAGAATGGTGAGGCGCCTACAGACTTCAGCAGTGGGAAGCCATTACTACCAGTAGTGCTGAAGGAAGAAAGGGAGGAAACAGTGTTCCAGGAGGCCAGGAAGTCCTGATACTAAGGAGAAAGGACCACGTGGTAGGAGCTATAGCTACAGGAGACATTACAGAAGATAGAGGAAGTATATATTCTGACCCGTTTCTCTTATTCTCTCATTGATTTCCTATTGACCAAATCCAACTGGATCTTGGAAATCAGCTACAAGAGAATCTAGGTCTAGAGAATAGCCTCCTAAAAATGTAGCACAAGGTAAAGGGCAACAAATAGACCTGGAATGAAACAAATATAAAGAAAAAAGGTATAGGCATATCCAAATAGAACTTGTTACCAAGTTATTAAACTGGTGCCACAGTATTTATCCCAAGTGGTCTAAATAAGAGAACCATTGAGAGTAGTCCAGATAAAGACTTTGCAATGCATTTGTATGAAAAACAAAAAATTAAGGGTCCCCAAGAGAACTTCTTAAAAAAGAATAAAAAGATTCTCTCCAGAAGGGCAAACTGCCTAGCAGTAACCTTGCTGAGGTATAGAAGCTCATATGTCAACCCTCTACTACTACTGGTACAGAGCAAGAGAAGGTTCTTAGCTTTTGTCCTTGGGAGTTTGGGGGGCATAGATCCTGATATCTGACTGCATTTGGAGAAATGAGGACAGGCTGCCGGCTAGAGAACATTCATGACAACTGGGTGAAGAGAGAGTACATTGGTGGGATCATCCTAAGTTTCCACAGACTAGGCTGACACTCAGGAATAGGTAGGCATAAAACAGGTAGGAAAACATTGCCCAAGATGGCTATTTTTCAGGGCCATGAATACCATCAGCTAGAGGCTCTGTAGGTAGATCACAGGATGGGGGCTGGGGAGGTTAGAGAGACAAGCACAGAAGAGGGTGTGATGTAGTGTCAAGTTCTTTGCAGAGAGAACTACAAAACACCCAAAAAAGGTGGCCCATAAGGTACTCTCTCTTTCTTCCCCAACCTTGAAGGAATTTGAAGGAGAGAGAGAAGAGGAAGAAGCAAAAAGAAAAAAAAAAAAAAACTGGAACAACAGCTTACCAGATGCCCCTTGTCTGTTACTGGCCACTGAGTCACTCAGCAGGGAAAAGAGAGAAGCTTTGTTTTAGATGAGGGATTGAGAAAGATTTTTCCTTTGGATTGTAGTGGGCCATTTAGTACCTAAAAATAAGACTGGGTGAGACCAAACACCTGAAACTGACTAGGCAGAAGACTAGGCATAACATCAGAAAGATGAAGAAATTGGAGGAACCAGTTCCCTCTAAAGTATAAATGAAGATTGGGGCTGAAAACAGACAGTTGTATTTAAGTCTCTAAAGCATCCTGACCCCCAGATTCCCTTCATACTTCCTATCCCAGTCATGTGACTATTCCTCCCCAATCCCAGCTGAAGACTAAAGTAATAGTGCTTCCTGAAACCAATGAACCAGAAAGGTGTTTAAGTTCACATGGCCAAAAGTGAGAGCAAGGCGTCAGAATGAAAAGAGGGAGTTATGATAGTTGACCTACCTGACACTGGAAAATCCTAGCCCTTTTGCCCACCTGGGACATAACTTACACACCTCCCAGCAGGAGCCTAAGATTCTTACAAAGGACACTTAACAATCTAAAAGAGAAGACTTTGGTGTTAGCAAATTGAATAGCAGTTGTAAAGGGAGGAAGGAAGGCCCAGTTACCCCTGAACATCTTTTTATTGTTGAGCCGTTTACCATGCACATGTGTTACTTATTAAAATAATAAATACACAAACATTTTAAACAAAAACATTTAAATATATGAAAATTTAAACTGACAAATGCCTCAAAGAAACATAAAAAGATAGTTTGTAAAACAGAAAAGAGATGCTACAACTAAAGAAAGTTTCTAAGATGAAAAAGAAAAAACTAGAGATGAAAACATGACAATATGATCACAAAAATAAAATATGATAGGATAAAAGTTTACATAGAGATAAGGCAATTTACATAAAAATGCTTGGGAATCAAAGTATCACCTTTTCAGCAGCAAAATTGGGCAATGGAAAAATGCCCTCACAGTTCTGAGGGAAAAGGTTTTCCTACCAAGAATTCATAACTTAGTCAAATTAATAATCACTTTAGGGAGTAAAATTAAAATATGCAAATTTAATTCTTATCATCTTTCTACAAGAAACTATCAAAGGACATGATGCAACAAAATGAGAGTAAAAAATCAAAATATGAGACTGAGAAAACAGAAGACCCAACACAGAAGAAAGAATGAAGGCCTGTCTAGGGTTCTAACAAAGGAAAATTTGAGCCTCAAAAGCAAATATTCAAAAGTGAAAAGGGGGACAGAAAGTTTCATAAAGGATGTATGCAAAAAGAAAGAACAGAAAGACAGACAGGGAGGAAGGAAGGAAAGAAGAAAGGAAAGGAAAGAAGAGGGGGCAAAGTATAGAAGAAGAATATATTTGACTAAGTTGAAAGGATATTCATAATTCTCAGAAAGTTGGAGAACAGATAAGCTTCATTTTCAGTCTCAAAAAATCATTTTTAAAAAGGCAATTTATTAACTCCAAGAAATAGTGTAATTAGAGTAAGCAAATGGCTCAGCTGTGAGAACTATTTACTTGGTAACACTGAATATTGTTAACAAAATAGTGTTGGGTATACTATACTGGGGTACATGGGTGAAAGCAGGTGGGGGATTGTGGGTGGCTAGAAAGAAGAGTATGTTACAGGTTAAAAGAATTAAGTCCTCATCTTTCACAATAGTTAATCTAAAACTGGCAAATCAAGGTATAGAAGAGTAAGGATGTTGTTTTATATATTTATATACAAATACATATGTTTAAGATTTGAAGCAATGCAATATATAATACAATAACATATATACATAAACTTTAAATATATATATATATATACACACACAAATGCCACATATACATTACTTTGACAGAGATTGAAATCTATGTTAAAAATAAATAATCAGCAATAAAGTACATGGTTACACTTTATAAGAGTAAAGAAACCAGTTGAACAATGCAGAATAATTAGGACTCCACAAATGGGCCTAATAGGAGATCATTTAACCCACAGTGAAGAAAAGGAAAGCCCTAAAGTTCACCACCTACAAATCATGTAAAGCAAAAAACAAGTAACAGCAATAAGATAGTTTCCATCTCTGGCTGGATTGCCTTAATTGTGTCTCAAATTGGATATATTCTGGAATACTTAATTTTAACATAAAAAATGACAGACTTTGGCCCTTCCTTATGCATGGAAAGGGTTAGACAGTATTGACTTAACACTTGTATAGACAATTAAATACAAAAATCAATGACGTCTCCACAACTCTTTTGCAAAATATAACTTGATGGTAAAGGATTTTTAAGGTGCACCCAAAGGTGGAAGCAAAAGGGAAGGGCCAATGTCAAGGTAGTCAGAGGCAGAGAAGCAGCTAATCACAACTTATAAGGGTGAAAAAAAGTCACACTTTCCAATGTCTAGTTGGAGGGGCTAGAAAAATACCATAAAGACTCCCATTCTTTTGCTACTTATCAGAAATGCCCTAACTCCACATACATAGGGTCAATTACTTTGTGAAAAAGGAGCCAAGAATATACAATAGGAAAAAAAAAAAAAAGAGTCTCATTAATAAATGGTGTTGGAAAAACCAGGCAGTCACATGTAAAAGAATTAAACTAGACCACTCTGTTTTCCACCATACAAAAAAATTAATTCAAAATGGATTAAAGACTTGAATGTAAGACCTGAAATCATAAAAAAACTGTACAAGAAAACATAAATGGTAAGCTCCTTGACATCACTCTTGGCTATATATATATATTTAGATTTGACACCAAAAACAAAGGTAACAAAGGTAACAAAAGCAAAAATAAACAAGTAGGACTATATCAAACTAAAAATCTTCTGCACAGCAAAGGAAACAACAAAACAAATGGCTACATACCAAATGGGAGAAAATACTTGCAAATTATGTATCTAAATAGCAAAAAAAAAAAAAAAAAAAAAAAATCAATTAAAAAATAGATACAGGATCCAAAGAAAACATACACAGGGCCAACAGAAATATGAAAAGGTGCTCAGCATCACTAATAAGTGAATGCACTAATAAGTGAATTCACTAATAAATGAATCAGTGATCAGCATCACTGATAAGTGAAACGCAAATCAAAACTATAGTAAGCTGTCACCTTACACCTATTAGAAAAGCTAGTATCAGAAAGATAAGAAATAACAAGTGTTGGTGAGGCTGTGGAGAAAAGGGCATTCTCACATATTGTTGGTGGGAATGTAAATTGGTGCAACTACTATGAAAAACAATATGGTGATTCCTCAAAAAATTAAAAATAGAACTACCATATGATCTGGCACTTCCACTCAAGGGCATTTATCAGAAGAGAACAAAAATACTCTCTCAAAAAGATATATACACCCCCATGTTCATTGCAGTACTATTTACAATAGCCAATATATGGAAGCAAATTAAGTGTCCATTGATGGATGCATGGATAAAGAAAATACGGGATATATAAATATAATGGAATGTTATTCAACCATAAAAAAGAGTGAAATCTTACCACTTGCAACAACATGGACATTATGTGAAGTGAAATAAGTGGAACGGAGAAAAACAAATACTGTATGATCTCACTTACATGTGGAATCTAAATCAAAAACAAAAACTGAGCTAGTAGATACAGAGAACAGATTGGCAATTGCTAGAAGTGGGGATGGGGAATAGGTGAAATGAGTGAAGAAGCTCAAAAGATACAAACTTCCAGTTATAAAATAAAGAAGTCATGAGGATGTAATATACAACATGGTGACAATAATTAATAACACTGTGCTGTATATTAAAAAGCTACTGACAGTAAATCTTAAAAAGTTCTTATCACAAGAAAAAAATTGTTTTTTTTTATGGTGACAGAGGAGAGATTATAGTTCCTTGCTCCAGAGCCCGAAAGGTAAGCCAAATAGTGCAGTTGTCAATGGCAAACTCAGCAAGCTCACAAGTAAACTTCAATGAGGATGGTGTATCATAAGGAATGTTCATATCCTGTAGATAAACTAGGAAAGAACCCATTCATCCTCTGAATTAAACAAATGTTTATATTCTAGCAGTAAAATGTGTCATCAGTGAAAAATGTTTACATGCAGATATTTTTACCAAAAGAGAATGTACATTAGTCCCAAGCATAGTGCATGTGGTATGTACAAGTGCTGCAGGGAAAACTAGAACACCTGCATGAACATTTGATTACTTAACCAGGCCTTTTGTCTAGTCTGTCAAATCCCTCTGTTAGAAATCTCTCTTTCGACACAATAACAAGAGAACCAGTTTTTCAAATGAATGTTCTTTTACTCCAAAGAGCAAGCCAGGACTCATACTGTCTGTGTGTGTCACCATCCCCTTTCAGGAGACAGTTGGTAATTACTGCAAGGCTTCACTCTGCAGAGGGTTTGCCCCTGCAACTCTCACTGATTTGTTTAACTAGCAGTGAAATGTGATTTACATGCCTTTCTCCCAAGGTGGTCTTCTCTAAAAACCACAGCAAAATGATCATCTGCAAGCTGAGCTCATGGTAAATAAAACCAAGGCTCTTCTTTTTCTAAAGTGGAAGGTCTAATCCTGTAGTCTTGATTGCTTTCCTAATTACAGACTCCAACCATTGCCACGGTACCCAGTGGTGGCAAGAACTCTGTAACTGGTTATATATCCCATCCTCATCATGAATCTTCTCATTAAGTGCAATATAGAACAAACTTAAACCCACAGATTTCAGGTACTGAAAACTTCACTTAAGTGAGGGTTTCATTTCCCTTTTCATTCATTCTTCTTTCTCCCGATCATAACTTTATCTTTCTCACTGTTGTGTCACTAGGAAAATTTGCTTTTTATTTCCAAAAAAAAAAAAAAAAAAAACTTGTCCAAAAGACTATTATCATCTTCTGTGAATAAACTGCTGAGGAATAACAAAGCAACTCAGATCCTGAAATCAAAAGGGACTTTGCTTCCTCAGCTCATTGCTCAAATACAGAATGAAAGGAGACAAGGAAGGTATGTATCACAAATAGATTCCCCCCTCCACCCAGTTTGGCTGGATAGTGGACAGATACAAGTCTACCAAGAATGAAAAAGTTTTATAATAAAATGAGAGATCCAGGCAACTCTTTTCAGGAGAATAATTCCCAGAAAAACCTAAGTACCTCCCAGAAGACCTCATATGAAGGAAACACCGGCCTCCATCTGCCCACACTCTTTTACCTAACCATATAAAAAACTCATATTCCCCTGAAGATATGCCTTTGTCCTGGGCACTACTCCAACCCAAATCTGGAAGGAGATACAGCAAAAAAAAATTTAACTGAAACTTAGATATAGAATTTAGTACTTTGCAGTCCAGTACTACCACTTCATATGTCTAAAGTGCTTTGCAAGTATTGTATATTGTATATTTTTTTATTAAACTCCTTTTCAGAAAACAAGAAAGAAAATTGAGTAAAAGACCCAAGTCTAAACTCAGCCCACAAAGCAGTAATAAATTGAGGGAGGAGTCCAGAAGCCCTTACTTTGAACTGAGCCTCTGATGTCTTTAAGATGCTGCCCCTCATCTCAGTTCTGAACCACCCCAAACTTAAGAGACAAGGTAATATAGCTATTTCTGAAGAGGATTAAAAAGGTGACAAGAAAAATCTCATCAGTGAAGAGGTCATTCTGAGGCCACTATCTACCACCCAACCTTGGAGATTAAGGAAGCAGGGAAGGAGAAACCACATCAGCTCTCCCACACCCAGGGGAAGGTCTATTGCTTCACTGAATAGCAATATTATGATGCTAACTCAGCTGGTCCAGACAAAAAAGTATGTAAGGCTAAGTAGTGAGGTTTAATTTCTGTAATTACTAACTCAGGCAAGAAATTATCTACCTCCCCAATTTTTTTCCACAAAAAGTGAGTGTGAATAAGGTAAACAGAGTCACATCTTCAGTTTCATTCTCCCCAACGAACTCCACAGTTAGTTTTATACACTTCAGGTGTTTTCTGACCATTAAAAATAGGTTAACAAGGGCAGTTTCTGTTTTCAAGGTAGAAAAATTATAAAATTGCTATCATTAATAATTAAGGTATTTCTCTCTTCATTCCAGCAAGCTTCTTCTGACCCTCCTCCCCAGCAAAGTGTACTGAACCGGCCAGATTCTGATGTCCTAATGAAGCCTACACAGAACCAGGAGCTCACTAGCGCCCACTTTCAGAGAATGTATTCACTTATCCCACATCTTTACCTTAGAGGCAGTAATTCCTTTTCTAGCCAATTTTCTAGAGAAAACCTTTCTTTTTGACCGCCAATAATTGGTTAACCTGCCCAGTATCAATGAAGACCAAATTTCATCTGATGGGATATATTGGAAAGATCAGGCCTATTGGACTAGTTTATGTTCGAGGTCTTTATTATCCAAATCATGGCCCACTTTCACACATAAATATATACAGCTTAAACAAGAGACTATAAAAGAGTATATGATTTAACCTCACTATATCTAGAGATTCTAAAATATTTATATTTTACCACTTAATATTCTTCTTCTTTTTTTTTTAACCACTTCATATTCTTAAACACTTTATATTTCTGGGCATCACATGCATTCTTTTGAGCTGAGCTACCCCTAATATGATTTCTAGTTTACAGATAAGGAAACTGAGGCACTAAAACAGATGTTAGATCTATCATTGTTCTTCACAGTTAGGAGGCTACTGTTGACAGTATTAAGAGAGACAATAGAGCAAGTCAAATACTGAGCTGGATTAAACCTTCAAGGTTTCCTAGGTTTATGCTTGATCAAGGAACCACCTTGTCATTCCCACATAATCATGGAGGTCGGTAAGCATTTTATAATGTCACCAACTTTAAAGGAGTGCTATCTTTTGACCCTTTATCTTGGTCCTTCCTAGTTCAGATCAGCTGTCTGCCATAGTTCCATGTTTTGAGTATACTCAAGAGCAAGATTGTAAAGAACACAAAAATAAATCAGTCCATAAAGATTATCAGCCTAAATGCCATTAGGAGACAAAAGAAGCTGCCACAAGGAACAAGGGAAATTAACATTCTTTCCTACCACCTGGCAAGAACTGAGATCAAACTGAACCTGTTGGCAAGCTCTGTTAAAAGTTTGTCTAAAATATTCTGGAGCTAGTAGCACTGAGGTTTTCGAGGACCTTTTTATTATTTCTCATTCCCCACCCACCCACCCAACTAATACCATGTTTTGTGAGATTCTCCTTATCAAAGGGCCTTAATTCTTTCTGAAAATGAATACAAAATGAATTAATGGTTGGATGAATGATAGAATATATGCAGGCTTTATAATTAGAACTTTGGCACTGAATACCACATTTTACCTGATATTAGGTGACAGTGAGCAATTTGCTGAGCTTCTCTGAGCCACCTAACTTCCCTGAACCCAAATATTCACATCTGTTGGGAAAAAAAATGGATAATAATACTTTCTCTTATGATTGAAAGAGAACATATATAAATCGCTTGGGACATAGGAAACATTCAGTAATTGGCTTGGCACATAGGATACATTCAGTAATTGGCAGCTATTATTCTTAAGCCTGAATTACCAGTAAAACCATTCTATATCAATGTAGCTGAGAGAGAGCTACAATTAAAATACCACCTCTCTCTCAATTAAAGAGAGAGAGGTGGTATTTGAGTTAGATTGTCTACCTTTATCATATGCAAATAAAGCATTCTATATAAGTGTTTGGGAAATAGATTGCAGGTATCCACTTAAGATTTTCAAGATTCAATAGACATGAAGGGACTACAATAGATCAAATACAATGTTAACATTCCTTATCTCTGTGCAAAAAAAAAAAAAAAAAAACCACACACCTGTCATCAATGCCTTTGAAAAAAAAGAAGTTCAAAATTCCTTAATGTAATTCTCTGAGCCTATTAAATGATTTAATGTAACACTCGATCTTAAATTCTAGTTACTGTAAAGTTTTTTTTAAGAAATTAAAAATTCCTCTATCAGAATGTGAGCTCCTAGACTCAGTTCGTTGAAGTCGCGTGATGTTAAACATGCCATTTAAAACCTTTTAGCTATGATTTTTCACATGCCCAATGAAAGGACTGAAGCAAGTTTCTATTTGAAACTTCATGCATTTTGTGCATTAAAAATGGGCAGTGGTATATGCTATGATGAGTGCTGTGAAATGTGTAAGCCTGATGATTCACAGACCTGTACCCCTGTAGCAAATACTACATTATATGTTAATTTTTAAAAAAATTTTTAAATGGGCAGTGGTGGGTGATAAATACTATTGTGGGAGAGGGAAGCAGACAAAAACTAGTAAGTTATTGTCCTGCAAAATTGGAATATGTTATCAAGGTCATGCATTCAAGTTCTAAAATTTTATGGTTCTCAGAAGACAAGAATAATATCATACATATCTTTTTAGCTCTTCCCTACCCCAACTCAATATAATACTTTTCCTATAGTAAATATTTAATAATATTTGTCAATAAGGAAACAAATGAACACATAAACTTTGTTTTACATCTAAAACACCATAGCCTAATACCCAAAGAATTATCTAGGATTGTGCTCTTCTTATATACTTTGATTCCAATGCATGAATACACAACAACGATGATTTGTCTCTGGAAATATCTCAAGGGTAATCTCATAAGAATGGAGGACTACGGAAAATAGCGGCGATGGTGATTGATCAAAAAAATGGAAGAAATGCTAAAATTTTCTAAAAAGGGAAGCAAATAACATTTTCTGAGTTTCTATTTCAAATGAAAAGGCAGTGGAACAATCAGCAAAATGCCAAGAAAATTAATTCAATATGCATGGAAGATAGAACACCAAACAACCAGCTTCAAAAATTTATAGAGCCATGTGGTAGGGACTTAATAGTAAAAGACCAAGGACTTCTGTTTTAGTTTTACACTTACTTCAGGAAAAGCCACAAACTTTGCAAACCATGTGATAGATACTTTCTGCTGGATATTTTTAATTTGATCAAATTGTTCTCAACAGTTCCTTTTACCACATCATGCATTATGCACATTAAAGATTAGCAGTGTGTAGGGAAAACTATTCAAGTGGGAAAGGGAAACAAAAAGTTACATATTATTTTCCTTTAAAACTTAAATAAGCTATCCAGATCATGCTAAACTGTATGATTTAACCTGCAAAAGAAAAGAAATGAAGTTAGGAAAAATCACATTAGATTCTGTGTTGCAAGTGTTAGTTTAATTACCTTTTGAATAATTCAATAGATTATCACACCTACAGTGAATTTTATCTTTTAAATTATGCTAAATCGGTAGTCAAATTTTACTAAGAATTAAGGTGGTGCTTTATTGAAGTCTTCACTTGAGTAAGCTGCATTTCACTGTGTGATGGAAAGAGACTTATTAACATGTTTATACTTGTAGGCTTTGTCATCTTTCTCACCTCCTGACTCAACACCTCTAACAAAGCACTGGCTTGGTCATTCAACTTCATCTTCTTTCCTACCCTCAACTTGCCAGTCTAATGCCCCTGTTCATATTTTACTGAAGATTTTCAGGGATACTCTCAGAGTAACCTGACTATCTCCTGGGCACCTTTAGTTATAGGTCCTGAGTAATAACTGATTTCTCGCTAGTTGACCCTAGGTTGATAGAGATCAGTGAGTCACATAATAATCAGACCAGCTGCTTGCAGTACTGAATACATCTATTAACTTATCTAATATTCTCTTTTGGATAGGCCAGCATGTGTTTTTAAGCGGTCTATCCAAGTTTTGACACTGATTCTAAAATATTCCTTGCTAAAATAGCCAGGATATCAAGGCATGTTAGAATTCCAAACCCAAAAGAGGTTATTAAATTTGACCAGTAAATAATAATAATATAAGAAAAAATTAATACTACCATTAAGAAAAGTTTCAGTGGTGGGATATTAGGAATCAAAGTTGAAATATAAATAAGAGAGCAGAGTGAAAAACTAGACAATGTGGGTATATTATTCAAACAAATTTGTGGAAAGACATGGGATAAAAGTTTCTAGATGATAAAATTAAAGTGTGACCTTAGACCAGCAAATTATGGCCCACTGCCTGCTTTTGTAAATAAAGTTGTATTAAAATATTTCCACATCAATTCATGTGCGTATTATCTATGGCTGTTTTTGTCCTCTAAGCATAAATTGAGTACTTACGATAGAAATCACATGGCATACAAAGCCTAAAATATTTATTACGTGGCCCTTCATTAAAAAAAAGTTCAACAAACTCTATTTTAAGCTTTAACAATCTAATGACTATGTTGTGAGCCAAAAGACTCTGATTCAGTTCATACAGTACATTCACATTTAAAATTATTTTACACTTCAGACTATTTGAATGATCTTAATTTCACAATTTGGTTGAAGTGATAAATTTAGATAAATATTTTCTAGATTACTTATATCATTTTTCATATGTAAAGCTACTTAAAGTATATCCTTGTCTACTCTTGTAAATTATTGAAAAACAATATTTCTTTGCACATCTGAATTGTAACATTTTTCAAATAAAAATGGAGCACTGTAAAAGAATTTGAGAAGGATGAAGAAAAAGAAGAGGACTTTAGTGATATTTTAAATAAGGGAAACATTCTGAAGGAAACTAGGGAATGAGTAGGTATTGTCAAAGATGTTTATAATAAAAAATTTCTAGTAACCCCATGTTCGTTGCAACATCATAATAGCCAACATATAGAAACAACCTAAGTGTCCATCAATGGATGAATAAGTAAAGAAATCGTGGTGTATATATATATGCAATGGAATATTATTGAGCCGTAAAGAATGAAATCTTGCCATTTGTGAAAATATGCATGGAACTTGAGAGCATCATACTAAGTAAAATAAGTCAGGCAGAGAAAGACAAGTACTGTATGATCTTATATGTGGAATTTAAAAAAAAAAAGGGGGGTCACAGAATAAACTGGTGGTTGCAAAATGCAGAAATTAGGGTGGTGGGAGAAATGGAGCTACTGCTTTCATTTTTGTTTTTTAGTTTCAATAAATTAAATTTTAAAATGTTTAAAAATCTGGTAACCATCTAATTATCAGCTAATTATGACAACTACTATACTTGCTTTTGTTTATTAAGTGGTGCAACTGGGCCTTGCCAGGCCCAGATCCTGTGGTCTTCATTGAATTCAGGAAACCTATTTTCATCTCCAGCCTAGACAGAACTACTACAACTACTGTAGTACTTCAGGAGGCTAGTATAACCGTTAACAAAGCATTTCTCAATTTGGGGTGCAAAAGAGTAAACTCCAAACCTTCTTGAATCCCAGGACTGAAGTAGATGAGCAACCCAATAACATCTATAAAATTAGGGAGAAAAAAAAAATCTCTAAATCTGACAGACACTTGACCTATATGACCACACTGGAAAATCTTGGCTCTCCACACTATTATCAGCTCTAATTCAGTTTCCAAACCCACAGGCTCTTGAATGAAAGAGATATGTATGACAGGTAGAAGGAAGGGGGGTGGAGGGGAAGCATCAGCCGTTGGGACAATAAATCTCCCCTTCTCCTAAAGGGAACTGGAGCCACTTACACATTCCCAGGATTTTTTTTGTAGCTTATTGATAAAACAGAACATATTTCAAAACTTGGTTTCAGCCTCTACTGTGAGGAAATATTTTCGCAAAGTATGGGATGCTCTAGCATATGGTGCGCATCCTGAACCAGTACCGAATATACAATACTACTTTTCACATAGAAATAATACATGGGTCCAGGGACCAAAAGATAAAAAGAAATGGCAGCCTTCACTCTAAATCCCAATGAGTCATTATCAAACTTTTTGCCTCTGGGTACTAGAGGTCCCTGAGACATGTTCAGCCTGTGCACAAGGTCAACGTATTTTCACAATTATGCTATTATTTTACTTTTTCACTGTGTTAATATTTACACTGATGGTAGATAAACCAGAGCCATAGCACCAAACTGTACTAGTAGTCATTGTTTTTTTCACGTCCTTGCATATGTATTCCACATATACTATATTTTACCTCCATTTACATATATATTCCACATCTTCCATCTTCTTTATCCTCCACCTATAGATGGATACTGAGGTTACTTCCATATCTTGGCTGCAGTGTAAATAATTGTAATAATTGTAAATAATGTTGCAATGAACATAGGAATGGATATATCTCTTCAAATTGGTATTTTGGTTTTTTTTTTTTTTTTCCCAAATACCCAGAATGGAATTACTGCATCATATAGTATTTCTATTTTTAATTTTTGAGGAACCTGTTCCTCATACTTCCTCCAGTTTCATACTATTTTCCATAATGGCTGCACCCCTTTACATTTCCATCCAACAGTATACAAGAGTTCCCTTTTCTCCACATCCTCGCCAAGACTATTTTTTGTCTTTTTGATAATAACCAATCTGATAGGTGTGAGATGCATCTCATTGTGGTTTTAATTTGCATTTCACTGATGATTAGTGACGTTGAGCAACTTTTCACGTGCTTGTTGGCCGTATTTATATCTTCTCTGGAAAATGTCTCTTCAAGTCCTCTGCCCGTTTTTTAATTGGATTTTTTATATTAAGTTGTAGAAGTTCTTTATATATTTTGAATATTAATTCCTTATTGGATGCATAATTTGCAAATATCTTCTCCCATTCAGTAGGTTCCTTTTTGTTTTGTTTATGGCAGACCAATGGATTTTAAAGTAAGAGTATTAAAAGTTTACCATTACAGTATCAGATTCTATATTGCAAGTAACCTACAAAAAGAAATACAACTTTCCAAGTTTTAGTGGGTATTAAAAAGGATATTCACAATTATATAAAAAGACTATTGAAATACTCTCTTTTTTCCAACTACATATCTGTGTGAGGCTAGGATTTTTGCTATACTTCAACTAAAACAATGCTTGCAATATTAAATATAGAAATCCATCTGTCTTCCATTAAGCCAGACATTAAAGAGACTTGCAAAAATGTAAAACAATGCCATTTTTCTCCTCTTAGTTATTTTTCATTAAAAATATGTTCTAAGGAATCTCCACAGTTTCCCTAAGTGGCTGCACCAACTTGCATTCCCACCAACAGTATAAGAGGGTTCCCCTTTCTCCACATCCTCTCCAATATTGTTGTTCACGGTCTTGTTAATTTTGACCATTCTAACTGGTGTAAGGTGGTATCTCAATGTGGTTTTGATTTGAATCTCCCTGATGGCTAATGATGATGAACATTTTTTCATGTGTCTGCTAGCCATTTGTATGTCTTCTTTGGAGAAATTAAAAATAGAGCTACCCCATGACTCTGCAATTGCACTACTGGGTATTTACCCCAAAGATACAGATATAATGAACTGGGTATTTACCCTAAAGATACAAATGTAGTGATCCAAAGGGGCACATGCACCCAAATGTTTATAGCAGCAATGTCCACAACAGCCAAACTATGGAAAGAACCTAGATGTTCATCAACAGATGAATGGATAAAGAAGAGGTGGTATATATATACAATGGAATACTAGTCAGCCATCAAAAGAAATGAAATCTTGCCATTTGCAGTGATGTGGATGGAACTAGAGGGTATTGTGCTTAGTGAGATAAGTCAGTCAGAGAAAGACAACTATCATATAATCTCCCTCATGTGAGGAAGTGGAGATGCAATGTGGGGGTTTGTGGGGGTAGAAAAAGAATAAAAGAAACAAGATGGGATCAGGAGGGAGACAAACCATAAGAGACCCTTGCTGTCAAAAAACAAACTGGAGGGGCTCTTCATCGGCTACTGCAGAGGATTCAGAGCCAAGTCTGAGGAGGAGGCTCCCGTTCCCTGTGTGCCATCCGCCACCTTACTGGACTCGGGCGAGGGAGCGAGAGTGTCGCCACTGTAGCCTCTAGAGAAGATAAGGGCATCGTCGCCTCTGCCGTCGTCTTCGCCTGCAGTGGCTAGCCAAATCATAAGCTCTGGGGAGGAGTCAAGATGGCGGAGAAGTAGCAGGCTGAGACTACTTCAGCTAGCAGGAGATCAGCTAGATAGCTTATCTAAAGATTGCAAACACCTACAAATCCATCGGCAGATCGAAGAGAAGAAGAATAGCAATTCTAGAAACAGAAAAACAACCACTTTCTGAAAGAGAAAGTGAATTCAAAGTGATGGGAAGATAGACCCCAGGGGGAGGGGTCAGCTCCCAGCAAGCAGTGGAGCAACGGAGCACAAAATCAGGATTTTTAAAAGTCTGTTCCACTGAGGGACATCACTTCAGAGGCTAAACTCCGGTGAAACACATGCGGGGTCAGCGTGGCCTCAGGTCCCGCAGGGTCACAGAAGGATCGGGGGTATCTGAGTGAGGCTGAGCTTATAGGTATTAGAACGGGGAAGCCAGCTACAGAGACAGAGACGACCCTGAGCTCACAGCTTGGGGTTACCTTGAACCGGTAGCAGGCTCGGTGAGCTCGGAGCGCAGCCGGAGGTCAGGCAGACGGGAGTTACTGGGCACTGTTCTCTGAGGGCACACTGAGGAGTGGGGCCCAGGCTCGTGGCTCCTCGGGGCCGGAGACCAGGAGGCCACCATTTGTATTCCCGTCCTCCAGAACTCTACGGAAAGCGCTCAGGGAACAAAAGCTCCTGAAAGCAAACCTGAGCGGATTACTCAGCCCGGCCCCTGGTAAGGGTGCTGCAAATCCACCTGGGGCAAAGACACTTGAGAATCACTACAACAGGCCCCTCCCCCAGAAGATCAACAAGAAATCCAGCCAAGATCAAGTTCACCTACCAATGAGTGCAGTTTCAATACCAAGGAGAGCAGCAGAATTCCAGAGGAGGAGAAAGCAAAGGACGGAATTCATGGCTTTCTCCCTATGATTCTTTAGTCTTGCAGTTAATTTAATTTTTTTTTCTTTTTCATTTTTTTTCTCTTCTGCTAAAAATTTTTTTAACCTTTACCCTTTTCTTTTTTAACGTTTTTTAACTAGTTTATCTAATATATATATTTTTTCTTTTTTATACTTTTCTTTATTCGTTTTCTTTTTTTAATTCTTTTCTTTCTTTCTTTCTGAACCTCTTTTTATCCCCTTTCTCCCCCCTCACCATTTGGGATCTCTTCTGATTTGGTTAAAGCATATTTTCCGGGGGTTGTTGCCACCCTTTTAGTATTTTACTTGCTCCTTCATATACTCTTATCTGGACAAAATGATAAGGCAGGAAAATTCACCACAAAATAAAGAATAAGAGGCAGTACCGAAGGCTAGGGACCTAATCAATACAGACATTGGTAATATGTCAGATCTAGAGTTCAGAATGACAATTCTCAATGTTCTAGCTGGGCTCGAAAAAGGCATGGAAGATATTAGAGAAACCCTCTCGAGAGATATAAAAGCACTTTCTGGAATAATAAAGGAACTAAAATCTAACCAAGTTGAAATCATAAAAGCTATTAATGAGGTGCAATCAAAAATGGAGGCTCTCACTACTAGGATAAATGAGGCAGAAGAAAGAATTAGCGAGGGGCACCTGGGTGGCTCAATGGTTTAAAGCCTCTGCCTTTGGCTCGGGTCATGATCTCAGGGTCCTGGGATCGAGCCCCGCATCGGGCTCTCTGCTCAGTGGGGAGCCTGCTTCCTTCTCTTTCTCTGCCTGCCTCTCTGCCTGCTTGTGATCTCTCTCTGTCAAATAAATAAATAAAATTAAAAAAAAAAAAGAATTAGGGATATAGAAGACCAAATGACAGAGAATAAAGAAGCTGAGCAAAAGAGGGACAAACAGCTACTGGACCACGAAGGGAGAATTCGAGAGATAAGTGACACCATAAGACGAAACAACATTAGAATAATTGGAATTCCAGAAGAATAAGAAAGAGAGAGGGGAGCAGAAGGTATATTGGAGAGAATTATTGGGGAGAATTTCCCCAATATGGCAAAGGGAACGAGCATCAAAATTCAGGAGGTTCAGAGAACGCCCCTCAAAATCAATAAGAATAGGCCCACACCCCGTCACCTAATAGTAAAATTTACAAGTCTCAGTGACAAAGAGAAAATCCTGAAAGCAGCCCGGGAAAAGAAGTCTGTAACATACAATGGTAAAAATATTAGATTGGCAGCTGACTTATCCACAGAGACCTGGCAGGCCAGAAAGAGCTGGCATGATATTTTCAGAGCACTAAACGAGAAAAACATGCAGCCAAGAATACTATATCCAGCTAGGCTATCATTGAAAATAGAAGGAGAGATTAAAAGCTTCCAGGACAAACACAAACTGAAAGAATTTGCAAACACCAAACCGGCTCTACAGGAAATATTGAAAGGGGTCCTCTAAGCAAAGAGAGAGCCTACAAGTGGTAGATCAGAAAGGAACAGAGACAATATACAGTAACAGTCACCTTACAGGCAATACAATGGCACTAAATTCATATCTCTCAATAGTTACGCTGAATGTTAATGGGCTAAATGCCCCAATCAAAAGACACAGGGTATCAGAATGGATAAAAAAACAAAACCCATCTATATGTTACCTACAAGAAACTCATTTTAAGCCTGAAGACACCTCCAGATTTAAAGTGAGGGGGTGGAAAAGAATTTACCATGCTAATGGACATCAGAAGAAAGCAGGAGTGGCAATCCTTATATCAGATCAATTAGGTGTTAAGCCAAAGACTATAATAAGAGATTAGGAAGGACACTATATCATACTCAAAGAGTCTTTCCAACAAGAAGATCTAATAATTTTAAATATCTATGCCCCTAACATGGGCACAGCCAACTATATAAACCAATTAATATCAAAATCAAAGAAACACATCAACAATAATACAATAATAAGGGACTTTAACACTCCCCTCACTGAAATGGACAGATCATCCAAGCAAAAGGTCAACAAGGAAATAAAGGCCTTAAATGACTAACTGGACCAGATGGACATCACAGATATATTCAGAACATTTCATCCCAAAGCAACAGAATACACATTCTTCTCTAGTGCACATGGAACATTCTCCAGAATAGATCACATCCTTGGTCCTAAATCAGGACTCAACTGGTATTAAAAGATTGGGATCATACCCTGCATATTTTCAGACCACAATACTCTGAAGCTAGAACTCAACCACAAGAGGAAGTTTGGAAAGAACCCTAATACATTGAGAGTAAACAGTATCCTTCTAAAGAATGAATGGGTGAACCAGGAAATTAAAGAAGAATTGAAAAAATCATGGAAACAAATGATAATGAAAACACAACAGTTCAAAATCTGTGGGACACAACAAAGGCAGTCCTGAGACGAAAATATATAGTGGTACAAGCCTTTCTCAAGAAACAAGAAAGGTCTCAGGTACACAACCTAACCCTACACCTAAAGGAGCTGAAGAAAGAACAAGAAAGAAACCCTAAGCCCAGCAGGAGAAGAGAAATCATAAAGATCAGAGCAGAAATCAATGAAATAGAAACCAAAAAAACAATAGAACAAATCAACGAAACTAGGAGCTGGTTCTTTGAAAGAATTAATAAAATTGATAAACCCTTGGCCAGACTTATCAAAAAGAAAAGAGAAAGGACCCAAATAAATAAAATCATGAATGAAAGAGGAGAGATCACAACTAACACCAAAGAAATACAAACTATTATAAAAACATACTATGAGCAACTCTACGCCAACAAATTTGAAAATCTGGAAGAAATGGATGCATTCCTAGAAACATATAAACTACCACAACTGAACCAGGAAGAAATAGAAAGCCTGAACAGACCCATAACCAGTAAGGAGATTGAAACAGTCATTAAAAATCTCCAAACAAACAAACAAACATTTAAAGAACTAATTCCTATTTTCCTGAAACTGTTCCAAAAAATATAAATGGAAGGAAAACTTCCAAACTCATTTTATGAGGCCAGCATCACCTTGATCCCAAAACCAGACAAGGATCCCATCAAAAAAGAGAGCTATAGACCAATATCCTTAATGAACACAGATGCGAAAATTCTCACCAAAATACTAGCCAATAGGATTCAACAGTACATTAAAAGGATTATTCACCATGACCAAGTGGGATTTATTCCGGGGCTGCAAGGTTGGTTCAACATCCGCAAATCAATCAATGTGATACAACACATCAATAAAAGAAAGAACAAGAACCCTATGATACTCTCAATAGATGCTGAAAAAGCATTTGACAAAGTACAGCATCTCTTCCTGATCAAAACTCTTCAAAGTATAGAGATAGAGGGCACATACCTCAATATTATCAAAGCCATTTATGAAAAACCCACCGCAAATATCATTCTCAATGGAGAAAAACCGAAAGCTTTTCTGCTAAGGTCAGGAACACAGCAGGGATGCCATTATCACCACTGCTATTCAACATAGTGCTAGAAGTCCTAGCCTCAGCAATCAGACAACAAAAGAAAATTAAAGGCATCCAAATCAGCAAAGAAGAAGTCAAACTATCACTCTTCGCAGATGATATACTATATGTCGAAAACCCAAAAGACCCCACTCCAAAACTGCTACAACTTGTACAGGAATTCAGTAAAGTGTCAGGATATAAAATCAATGCACAGAAATCAGTTGCATTTCTCTACACCAACAACAAGACAGAAGAAATAGAAATTAAGGAGTCCATCCCATTTACAATTGCACCCCAAACCATAAGATACCTAGGAATAAACCTAACCAAAGAGGCACAGAATCTATACTCAGAAAACTATAAAGTACTCATGAAAGAAATTGAGAAAGACACAAAGAAATGGAAAAATGTTCCATGCTCCTGGATTGGAAGAATAAATATTGTGAAAATGTCTATGCTACCTAAAGCAATCTACACATTTAATACAATTCCTATCAAAGTACCATCCATCTTTTTCAAAGAAATGGAACAAATAATTCTAAAATTTATATGGAACCAGAAAAGACCTCAAATAGCCAAAGGGATATTGAAAAAGAAAGCCAAAGTTGGTGGCATCACAATTCCGGACTTCAAGCTCTATTACAAAGCTGTCATCATCAAGACAGCATGGTACTGGCACAAAAACAGACACATAGATCAATGGAACAGAATAGAGAGCCCAGAAATAGACCCTCAACTCTATGGTCAACTAATCTTTGACAAAGCAGGAAAGAATATACAATGGAAAAAGGACAGCCTCTTCAATAAATGGTGCTGGGAAAATTGGACAGCCACATGTAGAAAAATGAAAGTGGACCATTTCCTTACACCACACACAAAAATAGACTCAAAATGGATGAAGGACCTCAATGTGCGAAAGGAATCCATCAAAACCCTTGAGGAGAAAACAGGCAGCAACCTCTTCGACCTCAGCCGCAGCAACATCTTCCTAGGAACATCGTCAAAGGCAAGGGAAGCAAGGGCAAAAATGAACTATTGGGATTTCATCAAGATCAAAAACTTTTGCACAACAAAGGAAACAGTTAACAAAACCAAAAGACAACTGACAGACTGGGAGAAGATATTTGCAAACGACATATCAGATAAAGGACTAGTGTCCAAAATCTATAAAGAACTTAGCAAACTCAACACCCAATTAACAAATAATCCAATCAAGAAATGGGCAGAGGATATGAACAGACATTTCTGCAAAGAAGACATCCAGATGGCCAACAGACACATGAAAAAGTGCTCCATATCACTCGGCATCAGGGAAATACAAATCAAAACCACAATGAGATACCACCTTATACCCATCAGAATGGCTAAAATAAACAAGTCAGGAAATGGCAGATGCTAGTGAGGATGTGGAGAAAGGGGAACTGTTGGTGGGAATGCAAGCTGGTGCAACCACTGTGGAAAACTTTCAACTTTTTCCTCAAAAAGTTGAAAATAGAGCTACCCTATGACCCAGCAATTGCACTACTGGATATTTACCCTAAAGGTACATATGTAGTGATCTGAAGGAACATGTGTGTCTGGATGTTTATTGTAGCAATGTCCACAATAGCCAAACTATGGAAAGAACCTAGATGTCCACCCACAGATGAATGGATAAAGAAGAAGTGGTATATATACACAATGGAATACTATGCAGCCATCAAAATAAATGAAATCTTGCCATTTGCAACAACGTGGATGGAACTAGAGGGTATCATGCTTAGCAAAATAAGCCAAGCAGAGAAGACAACTATCATATGATCCCCCTGATATGAGGAAGTGGTGATGCAACATGGGGGCTTACAGGGGTAGGAGAAGATAAATGAAACAAGATGGGATTGGGAGGGAGACAAACCATAAGTGACTCTTAATCTCACAAAACAAACTGAGTGTTGCTGGGGGGGAGGGAGTTTGGGAGAAGGGGAGTGGGGTTATGGACATTGGGGAGGGTATGTGCTTTGGTGAGTGCTGTGAAGTGTGTAAACCTGGCGATTCACAGACCTGTACCCCTGGGGCTAATGATACATTATATGTTTATTTAAAAAATTTAAAAATTTTTTAAAAAAAAGATAGAGATATAGTGAAAAGAAGGGCCATCTGTACCCCAATGTTCATAGCAGCAAGGGCCATAGTCGCCAAACTGTGGAAAGCGCCAAGATGCCCTTCAATAGATAAAGAAGATATGGTCTATATATACAATGGAATATTATGCCTCCATCAGAAAGGATAAATATCCAACTTTTGCAACAACATGGATGAGACAAGAGGAGATTATGCTGAGTGAAATAAGTCAAGCAGAGAGAGTCAATTATCATATGGTTTCACTTACCTGTGGAGCATAAGGAATAACACAGAGGACATTGGGAGAAGGAGAAGAGAAATGAGCTGGGGGAAATCAGAAGGGGAGACAAACCATGAGAGACTGTGGACTCTGAGAAACAAACTGAGGGTTTTGGAAGTTAGGAGGGTGGGGGTTGGGTGAGCCTGGTGGTGGGTATTATGGAGGGCACGTATTGCATGGAGCACTGGGTGTGATGCATAAACAATGTATCTTGGAACACTGAAAAAAAATTAAATTCAAAGAAAAATGTCTATATGTTAGCATGTAATGAGCTTATTATTATTTTTATAGAAGTGATAAGTATGTCAAAATTATTTTCAATTTAATTTCTAATACCGTAAATGTCAGCTTTTATAACCCATATAAACAATGCTCTTTGGGAACTTAAAACTTTAAAAGTATAAAGGGGTCCTGAGACCTAAAGTTTGAGAACTGCTATCTTAGAAACACTTCTCTTGGTTTTTTAAGCCATAATTAAATGCTGTCTGATAATTTCTATCAGTTCCTAGTTGACAAGAATAAAGATATTTAAGATAGCTATAAATTCATATAGGAATTGAGTCACAACTTCAAGAAGTTTGCAATCTCATATTTTATCAAAAAAATTTTTTTAAGATTTTATTAATTTATTTGACAGAGATCACTAGTTTGCAGAGAGGCAGGCAGAGAGAGAGGGGGAAGCAGGCTCCCCGCAGAGCAGAAAGCCCGATGTGGGGCTCAATCCCAGGACTCGAGGATCATGACCCGAACTGAAGGCAGAGGCTTTAACCCACTGAGCCACCCAGGCGCCCCCCCAAAAAAAATTTTATAGTTACTGCTTTATCAAAGCTAATATTTCTGTAGGAAAAAATTAAGAGGTATTTTTAGTAAGTTCTTTGGGATTTATTTCCTTGAAAGCCATCTCCTTCTTATGTACAAGCATATTATGCTAAATATGTCCTCTCTTTATTTAGACCTCAGAAGTATGAGAAGACCTCAGAAGCACGTTATCAGGGCCCACTTAATCTTCACTTAACTGAACACATTTGGCTGCCTTAATCTCTCCTCACAAATCAAGTCTTCAGTTCTCTTTATCACTATTATTTCTCATTTCTGGATCTCCTCTAGTGTTTTGTTTCTTTTCTTTTTTTGTTTTTATTTTAATTCCAGTTGGTTAAAATTCAGTGTCATATTAGTTTCAGGTGTACAATATAGTGATTCAACAATTCCATACATCACCTAATGCTCATCACAACAAGTAACTCCTAATCCCCAACCCCTGTTTCACCCATGTGCCTGCCCACCTCCCCTCGGGTAACCATCAGTTTGTTTTCTATAGTTAAGAGTCTGTTTCTTTTCTAAGAGTTCACAAAACAGTAAATTCCATTCCAGGTATGATCTATAGAAGTGATCTATTTCCTGTTCTCCTGATACAAAGCCCAAAATAGTTCTGGATTCTCAGTCATCACCACCAGACCTTATCTAATTTTTTTTGTTACTTTGCAATTTCTATAGTATTCACTTGCTTCCAGATTGTTCTTTCTTACTGACTTCCTAAATTGCATATTACTTTTCCACATTTCAAGCAAGGTACCTGTACAGACACCCTCAGTACTATAAAACTAGAGTAGGCCATGAAGAAAAGAAAGTATAGTAAGAACAAGAATAACACTCAACTGCAATAATTGTATATGTATGTTTGCACACATGTTTAATAGTTGTGAAAGATAATTATTTTAGTTTTATGAATGTAGCCATCAAGAAATATATATAATTTGATTCAAATGTTTGATCTTCCTTATCTTCAGGGTATTTCAGTCTTTCCAGCATTTCATTATTTTCCTTTTTTATTTATTGCCAGTTTGTTGGTGGTTTTTTTTTCCCCCCTTAGGAAAGAGAGGGATAGGCATATTTTAGAAATTATTCTTTTAGAAGAAGAAGTCACATATTTCTTGTGGATTTTTTCTTCCACATACTAGGATTCAGAATGCCTCTGTATATTTAATACTTTTCCATCTATCAGTCAGTGAGGTTTTAAAATTCTCAGCCTCATCAGGAAAATACAAATCAAAACCACAATGAAATATCACCTCACACAGTCAGAATGGCTAAAATTAACAAGTCAGGAAACAACAAATGCTGGTGAGGATATGGGGACAAGGTAACCCTCTTACACTGTTGGTGAGAATGCAAATGGATACAGCCACTCTAGAAAACAGTATGGAGGTTCCTCAAGAAGTTAAAAATAGAGCTATCCTATGACCCAGAAATTGCACTACTGGGTTTTTACCCTAAAATACAAATATAGTGATCCAAGGGGGCACCTGCCCCCAGTGTTTACAGCAGCAATGTCCACAATAGTCAAACTATGGAAAGAACCCAGACGTCCAACCAGCCATCAAAAAGAATGACATCTTCCCATTTACAATAACATGGATGGAACTGGAGGGTATTACGCTAAGTGAAATACATTAATCAGAGAAAGACAATTATCATATGATCTCACTCATATGTGGAATTTAAGAAACAAAACAGAGGATCATAAGGGAAGGGAAGGAAAAATAAAATAAGATGAAATCAGAGAGGGAGACAAACCATAAGAGACTCTTAACTATAGGAAACAAACTGAAAGTTGCTGGAGGGGAGATGGGGGGGGAATGGGGTAACTGGGAAATGGGCATTAAGGGGGGCACATGATGTAATGAGCACTGGGTGTTATATGCAATGGATGAATAACTGAACTCTACATCTGAAACTAATGATATACTACATGTTATCTAATTGAATTTATATAAAATAAGTTGAAAATAAATACATAAAATCCTCAGCCTCTTTGGAGAAGCACTATTAAGGTGAAATAAGCCAAGAGTCACCCAAATTCAAAAATAACTGCATAATTAATTGGAAAAATGTATAGGCATTTTCTGATGACACCCTAGAAGAAAATAATACAGGAGAAAATTAAATGCAAGTATAATCAATATTCCTTTGATTATTTCTAAAATGTATTTTATAAAATGCTTATTTGAGAAATAGAATTAGAAAGGAAAGATTACACTGGAGCATTGTATTAGATGTTGATATTCTCAATCAAGAGAAATTACTCCAACTGTAACTCACATCGACTCTGTTTTCCAACATCAGTTGAAAGCACTGAACTCTCATTATGATCTGCCCACTATTCCAAGTTCCATGAAAAATAGTTTTCAAGAAGCTGATATTTACATATTTACTTTGCAAAGTTAATGTTAGAAGTTAAGTTAGTTAGAAGTTAGTTAGAAGCTAAGAAAAATAAGAAATTATAATTCTATGTATTCTAAATTCCTTGGGAAAAAAGGATAATTAAGATTGAAAAGATTCTGATTTAAAATATGCATAATTCATATTAAAAAATTCCCATAAAATACGTTTTTATTACTAAGGGACTACCTTTTAAAAGTTGTAAAAATCTATTCCCTTTAAAAAGAAAAAAAGAAAAGAAGAATTAATTGATATTATTTAGTGAAAATTACTGATTCTGCAATTTCTGTATTTTGAGAAAAAATCAATCTTTCTAACCTTGGTTTTTGAGAGTATCACATATGGAAAAAAAATCTCAAACATAATTCGGTTCCCTTTAACTTTCAAAATAACAATACATCCTATAAAGCTTTACAGATATTGCTTAGTCAAGCAAAGCAAAGAGTTTATTGAGCACTGTAAAAATTCCGTTTAGAAAATTTATATAACAAAATAGTTTCTTCCTACTCAAAAGTTGGTGCTATAATGTCAAGCTTCTAATGACCTTTTTCAGCATAATGACCAAGTACCATCTTTTATTATCTTTATAAAATATCTCCATGCAACTCTCCCCCGTAAGTATTTTTTAATGTAGTTAATCCCTAAATTTTTCTTTAACAAATCTTTTTGTCTGGATCTGAGACTTAGTCTTATTGTTAATACCCTACAATTCAAGATATATTTACTGAGATTCTCAAATATGCAAAGCTTTAGGTTAAGCACTATTAAATCCCTGAATCCTATTGCAAAATCTTGTTTTTGCCTACATCAATGAATCCATTTACAGAGTAAATAACTAAAACAACCTTTTAACTGGTCCTTATGCTTTCAAATTATTCCTCTCTAACTCCACCTGAAAGCTGGAGCCAGATGAGTTATAGAATAGAAATTTAATAGCTTTATTGGGGAAAAAAAGCACTAAGCTTCACTTTTCTAAAGAAAGTTCACATATTATTTTTTTAGTTATGGAGCCCTTTGTTTAAAGAAAATATTTGAAAAAGCCCAATACACAAAACAGATGAAGGCAAAGTTATTTGGGTTAAGGAAGAGAAGGGAGAGCAAAAGATTCATGGTTTCCAAGAATAATGTTTCGTCTTCTTGCCTTGCATTGAAGGTGTTCCACTAAATAACCTCTGTACTCTTTAGCCACTATCTCCCTCACACCGTCTCCATTCCTGAAACTTCTGGATCATCCAAACATAATCATTTTCCCTCAAATAAATTCTAAACAATGCTACCTCTGTCACCTTTGTTTATGCTATTTACCTTACCTGAAATAACTTTCCTCCCACTGGCGAACATTTCCGTAATTTCTAACCATCGTTTGAGGCCTGGTAAAATTCTGCCTGCTTCCACGCCTGCCCTAATGCCACAAGAAATAGTGAAAATTCTCTCCTATGCTTATCACATGGACTGCCATTCAACCTTATGAGGCAATTACATTAAGGAAACTTTTGTATAGTTTATAAAAATTTAATAGTTTAAAAAAACATATATAGTTTTATATAGTTTCCTAAGTTTTCCACATTGATTTATAAATATCCTCCTGGTTAAATCACTTCTAGGCAAATATTATAAAAGAATCTGTTTCTTAGATCACATGGTTAATGTCAGCTTTCAGTTTTCAGTTTCCTGCAGGTTGTTGGACCAAGAACACCTATTTCCTGCTGGCTTTAAGCCAACGGCCACCCTGGTTTCCTGCCATATGACCTTCTTACATAGACAGCTAACAACACGGCAGCTTGCTTCATCAAAGCCAACAAAGGAGAGAGTGTCTCCTTGCCAGACAGACATTATAATCTTATGCCACATAATCGCACACACAAAAATCATGTACATACTATCACTTTTGCCATAGTCTACATATCTAGAAACAAGTCACTGGTCCTACCAAACACTCAAGGGGAAAGGATTATACAAAGGCATGACTACCAGGGAACAGGGGTCATGGGAGCCATAAGTCTCTCTCCCAATCTGCTAAAATTACTGTATCAGTGAAAGGATGCTTAGATTATATGAAGTCAAGAAGACTTTCAAGTTGGTTCCAGACATTTGAAAAATCTGCACACACATTAGTAAAAAGTGCACACATATTGTAATATAGTTAAACAGCTTTATCAGTAAGTAGTGTTAGGACAAGAAAGGAAATTCTTTTAGCACATATATCAAATATATGGCCAAAATTAGGCAGACTAATCTGACTTTGCTTTCCAGGAGACTGGAAATGGAAAATTCCATGAATTCTACTTACCAACACCACTGGGTTTGGAAAAGACTAATTGATTTAGGGCAAACTGTAGCATATAACTTCAGTGCCTCACAGAGACATAACTGCAGATATCCTCTTCCAAAAAAAATTGTCCAAAGCAGAGGACCATGATTCTCCATAACTGCAGAAAACAGGGTTCAGTGAAAGTCTGGGTCAAAGTCAAAGGCTAAGACATCTGATGAGAGAAGATCTGAGGGAAATTCAGAGGAAAAAACAAAGTGGAGAAACTGTCCCTAATATGTCATCAAGTCAAACTCCACACATAATTCTAAATTCTCAATCAGGAAATCTGTCAAGTAAATTAAGCAGGAAGACAAAGAGATTGTTTTGGCTAAAATATTATCCAAAAGTGGAACTAGGTATATACCTAGTGGAACTAGGTATCAAGTTCCAATATTTGTTTCCTTTGGTATATCTCAAGCTTGTGCATCAGAGTCATCTATCATTCATCCTTAGAAAGACATACACTAAATATATATCCCAATGGGGCAACTGAACCTAGTCAACTTTTCTTTAACTTCCTTGATAAGAGAAGAGATTTGGAAATTTTCACACTAGAACACTTTGGAAAGACTACATTAATATGAGGAAAACAAATTTAGGCCATTTTCTAGAATTAAAACTATGCAAAGATTATATTGAGAAGACTCATAGAAATTGATCTGTGGGGACGCCTTGGTGGTTCAGTCAGTTAAGCGTCTGTCTTTGGCTTGGGTCATGCTCCCAGGGTCCTGGGATGGAGTCCTGATTCACGCTCCTTGCTCTGTGGGGAGACTGCTTCTCCCTCTGCCTGCAACTCCCTCTGCTTGTGCTCACTTTCTCTCAAATAAATTAAATTAAATTAAATTAAACTTTAAAAAAAGAAGAAGAAACTGATCTGTGGTTGCTTTTTTTTTTTTTTTAACAGATGTATTTCAAGTGCCTAGAGCAAAATTTGGAATATTCAACAAATACTAGTTTAGTGAATGAACAAAAAATTAGAAATAGGAGTAATTTCAAAGTTCATGTAATTTAGTTCATGTTTCACTCAGTTTAATGTTCCTGCAATTTTCTAATGTGTAGAGCACTTTAGAATTGACAAGGTTTATTATTATATAGCTATATTTTATTGCATTCTTGACAAAATACGCTATGATCCATATTAGTACCTTTAATTCAACAGAAGGAAAAACAGATTCCAAAAAAGCGAAGTGATGTGGCCAAGATAACACAGACAGAAGTGGAGTCACCAACTATTTTGTTCCATTAATCGCAATTTCATGTACATGGCATCACTTTGGGTACCCATATGATAAAAACCACCTATAATGTCTCAGGCCAGGCTGAACCTTTTTCTCTTGGATTATAAAATCATCCCTTTACAGGTGAGGGCAAGGCGAGCCAAGCAAACTTGAGCTATACTAAGGCCACCAATTTTCTGGAAAGGTTGTCAGCACCCAGGCTGCTCTGTGCCAAGCCCCTCTGCCTTGGGAAGAAAGCCTGCCCTCTGTTCTAAAGATTCTGACAAAGACCTCGCTATGGTAGTGCACATTACCCCAGCACCTCATCAGCACACTGTCAACCTAAAAAAGAAAGACTGGACTTCTGGGTGGCTCAGTTGATTAAGTGCCTGCCTTCAGCTCAGGTCAGGATCCCAGGGACAGAGTCCTGCATCAGGCTCCCTCCCCCATGGGGAGTTAGCTTCTCCTTCATGATATCTCCCCCTCTCTCTCACTCTCTTGCTCAGATAAATAAATAAAATCGTACAAAAAATTAAAAATAAATAAAAATGAAAAATTATAGTTTGTCAAGACCTTAAATCTAAGGTAAGAATGAAGAGAAGAAAGACATAAAATATTTTCACAATCACTGCAATCCAGTACACAATGAATATTATGTTAATTAGTTAAATAATTATCAACTTTGTCAAATATGGGTTTTTTGAAAGCTGCTTTTACAACACTATTCTTCTTTCATCCCTAGAAATCCAGATGGGGTTCTTGGGAATAGAGATCAAAACCAAAACAACAACAACAATAACAAAAACCCCTGTGTTTTAATTGTGACTACAACATGAAACTAAAAAGAACTAAAGTTCATTCACATATAATCCAGATGCCAGCTCTTCCACGAGTCTTCTAACATATTAGGTCAACCAGCCCTTTGTCTGAATCTTTTTTATATTTATAGTGGAACATCCAGAGTTCAGCCCTCTGTTTCTTCAGAAATTCAGGCCAAGGGGCTAGATCAGGTAGATTCTAAACAACCTCTGGCTCCCACTTACTGCTCTGTCATAATTCCCTAACTTTAAGGCATGTTGTAACTTTTCCCTATTCTGCTGCTCTTTTGAGACTACACCACTACCAATCGTAGGATGCCAAGTCAAAGTTTTACTAAAGCTTTAAGGCAAAAGAACACTATATAGGAACTTCAAAACTTAAACTTAACATGGATGAGTCTCTAAATATTATTTGTGGGGTTCTTTTTGAGCTTTATTTAAAAATGTTACCATTTAGTATAAAATCTTTTAAGACTTGCTTTTCATCATGCTTCTAAAATTTATCCATATAGTTGCTGCTTCAACAGTAATGATAATGTTCTCATTCTTAGGCTGGGTGGTGAGTTCACAAGTGTTTGTTTAATGATTATGTTCAAAAATTAAATATAATTATAGATTATTTCACATGTATCAAATATTACAGCTTAAAAACATTTTAACTAAATATTAGCCGCCTTAGTTCTTTAAATTCCAATAACTATTAACACTTCCAGGAACTTCTCCATTGTCCATCCAACTTCTTCATCTGTTCTGTGGGGCTCATTAGAAGACCGGGTTACTTGGCTCCAATCTCCCTTCCGTCCTCTTCTCAATTGCTTTCCTCTAATTGCAACTCGTAATCTTTGGATTCCTGTTACTAATTCTTCTAAATGCATTATTCAATATTAACTTGTAATAAACAACTCCAAATCCCAATACTATAGTGGTTTAATTCAAAACTTTTGTTCATATAAAATACAGAGCTGAAGTTCCTGGCCAGGAGATCTCCTGGGCAGCTCTTCCAAATAGTCAGGTTTCAGGTTTCAGGCTCTTTCCATTGTGTGTTCTACCATATCAAAATCTTTCCCTTCCTGCTGTGTTGATGGTCCGGGGGGGGGGGGGGGGGGGGCGGGGAACAGGGGGGAAGAGCAAAAAAGATTGCATGGCAATTTTTTATGGTCAGGCTTGGAACTGGCATGCATCACTTCCACTCACTGTCTATTCAAAGAGTTCAGTGACACAATTCACCCAGACTCCAAGGACAGCTGGGAAATACATGTCTTTCTGTGTGTCCAGGAGAAAAATTAAACAGTTTAGTAATATCATTGTAAAGTCTCTGGTCTTTTGCTTCTCCACCCTGTTCCAACTACTGTGGGAGACTGGGAAGCAGAAGGTAGGAAGTTTAGACAGATAGATGATAGATAGATAATTTCATATACAAGTAGAATATTGGGTTATTTTCTATACAAAACAGAACTCTTCATATGAGTGAATCTGCTATGACCATATTACAGGGATAAGGGGCATTCTGAGATAATAACAAAAGTTTTCTTTAGCAACACTTATTTTGGCACTGACATTTTTTTCATAGGAAAAGAGATCAGAATGAAGAAGTGAACTGAGGTTCTGAACCCATTTATTTTTTCAATTTGTTTCAGATCCAGTTTCCTTGAGAACCTAGAGAGAACTCTAAGAGTGAAAAAGGTATCTTGAATTAAAAAGTTTGGTTTTGCATATAAAGAATCACAGCCTAGAGGACCAATATGGAGTTTGTGCCATAGCCTTAGAATATGGGAAATTTAATCATGAAGAAAGAGAAGTTACATCAACTCAGAAAGGGGGTTATGTCACCCAGTGGATAGGAAAGGAAGAAACGAAGGTGACTTACTAGAGTCTAAATGTTGGTAGCTACTTGAGAAAAGATCTATACTCCACCTCCTTTGGTAAACAACAGTTGGGAAGAATGATAGAAGTGAAGGAGGCATCTCTGGATATACTGACAGAAATCTGAGATAAGAGTGAAGAGATCCCAAGATGGGACTGGGAGGGAGATAAACCATAAGTGACTCTTAATCTCACAAAACAAACTGAGGGTTGCTGGGGGGAGGGGGGTTGGGAGAAGGGGGTTGGGGTTATGGACATTGGGGAGGGTATGTGCTTTGGTGAGTGCTGTGAAGTGTGTAAACTGGGCGATTCACAGACCTGTATCCCTGGAGATAAAAATATATGTTTTTAAAAAATTTAAAAAAAAAAAAGAGAGAGAAGAGATCCCAGAACAGAAGGATCATCGCCCGGCTATCAAGAATACAATCCAGGAGCTGGTAAAGATGTCCCCCATCCAAAGTGACACTTGAAGTAGTGGTGGCCGAAGTGAGTGCCTGGATGGATAGGCTTGCGAGCATCCCCCTAAGATTTTAAGCATTCTAGAAAGGTATGGATGCAGCAGCCAAGAGTTCCCTAGCAACCTTAGCAGAGTTCAGACAAGACTGAGAGTGAAAAGACCAAAAAAGTCCTTGCAGTGGGAATAAGAACTGGAAGCCATGATGAGGTGTGTATTTAGTATTCAGGACAGAGGCCAACATCCAAGACCAGTAGAAATGAGTGACACCCCTACGGAAGCCAAAATATAGAATTTAACTATGTGTTAAATATTCTTTAACAGGGGCATAAACACTAAAGAAGTTTATCTTGATCACACCAGGGTCTCACTGTAAGCAGTTCAGATTAGATATGGTAGCTCCATAGTATCAGGGACACAGGTCTCTTCTGCCTTGTTGCTCCACCAACCTGAAGTGTTGTCCATATCTGCATAGCCAAAAGTGACACACCATACCCAGATTCCAGTAGGTGAGGAAGATAAAAGGGGTAAGGAAAGAGTCTTTAAAGAGCTCATCGCAGAGCACCTGGGTGTCTCAGTTGTTAAGCGTCTGCCTTCAGCTGAGGTCACGATCCCAGCGTCCTGGGATCGAGGCTGCATGGGGAAATCCCTGCTCAGCAGGAAGCCTGCTTCTCCCTCTCCCACTCCCTGTTTGTATTCCCTCTCTCACTGTCTCTCTCTCTCTCTGCCAAATAAATAAATAAAAATATTTTTTAAAATAAAATAAAATATAAAGAGCACATCTCAGAAGTTACCGATGTCATTTTATGCACAAAGCATTGGCAAAGAGTTCAGTCACATGACCACACATACTGAAAGAAAGTCTGGGAAATGTTCTCATGGGCAGCCACATACCTAATTAAGTCCTTGTACTACATGTGGACAGACCAGACATCAGGAGACAACTGTAGCATTTACTTTAGTCTGCCTCTCTGACTTCTCAAATATACCTGATATGTGATCCAACAAGGGAAAGACACTAACTTCTCAGATAAAAGAGAGAAAATACAGAGGGAGGGAACAGCATGCTTAACAAAGTGGGAGGTCTTCAGAAAAGAACTGATGCTTGAACCTAGTTCAGGTAATTAGAAGGTAAGTAGAAATTCACTAAGAAGACTAAGCAGAGTAAAGGCATTTAGAGTGAACATATGCAACATCACAGAAGTATGAACTTTGCAGTTACATTTAGAGAATTGCAAATAATTATATGAGGTTAAAGCATAAGGAGGAATCAATGAAGGTAAGAATGGTTAGATATAAAGAAATCAGATAATAAACAGTCTCCTATCGCCAAGAAGGATTTTGGCCATTGTTCTGCAGGTAAAAAGGAAATGCTGATGAATTTTAAGTAAAGAAATGACAAATCATATTTGTATATTTAAAAGACTGTTCTTGAGACAATGCAGAGAATAAATGAGCTTGAAGAATGGGAATAAGATTTAGGAGACAGCTACAATTGTACAAAAATAAGATTACGAGGGTGTAATTTATGGCAGTACCCATAGAAATAAGAGTTTAAGTGATGGATTCTGTACAACTTGGCAATTAACTGGGAGTAGAAATGAAGAGGCAAGAAGATTATTGGATGCCTGGGTGGGTGCAGCTCAAGATAGAGAATTCAAAATGAGATTGTGATATATCGAGTTTGAAGTTACTATAGATGTTAAGAAGCATCTAAGTTAAAGTGATAGATATTCATTTTAAAAAAAATAAGGATCTGGAGCTCAAAGAGGAGGTCTGAACTGAAAATGTATATTTGGGAGTCATCAGCATGATACGGTAGTTGAAACATTTGCTATCAATCAATGAAAATATCAATCAGGTATCTTCTCTTCTCTTGAGAAGAGAAGATATCTGAGAGCGGAAGGTTGCTTAGTATGCAGTGTGCCAAGTAGTATTAGAGACACTAAATCATTTCTGGAAGTCAGATTTCAAGGTTCTGGTCCACATAGGTAGTTGTTGTATTCAAACATATCAAAAGTCAGCATAATTGGTAACTGACAGTGAATCAGTAAGAAAAAGATTCTGTTGGGTTGGTGTTATGTTAGAGGAGAAAGAGTTTTAAAATAATTGTTAAAATAAAGTGTGAATTAGAAGATCTGGATGCAAATCCCAGGTTTCTTACTGGCAAAGTGACCATGGGCACAGAGAAAACAGACCTCCATAGAGAGGGATATGCAGAAAGAAACAATGACAGGAAATTGAATGAAAACACTGTACTGTCAACATTTTCTCAGTCACTGGCTTTCTTCAGGATTCTTTCATTCTTACCTTGAGTTCCATGAAACACCATAGTAATTTCTAATAGATTTCCATCTTCCTTTCAGTTCAGAGTAAAATGATTTGTTCCTTGCAACAATAAGAACCTAATACACATATGGAATATCCTTTTGGAGGGAGAAATTTTATTTCCTCCTACATGGATATGTGGTTTGTCTTAGTCCAAGGCTGCCCTTTTGGATTCAAAGCAGGGGAAAAGGAAATGTGAAGAAGAAAGGGGATAGGAAAAACTACCCCAAACTGTAGCGGAGATGTTTAATTATCACCCCATGTGCATTACTTCCCTCAATAAGAAACACAGGTTTTTTTTATTATGTTCTGTTAGTCGCCATACAGTACATGATTAGTTTTTGATGTTGTGTTCCAAGATTCCTTGTTTACATGGGTATTAAGGAAGGTACATATTTCATGGAGCACTGGGTGTTATACGTGAACAAAGAAACACACATTTTAATTGGTAATTACTTGAAAGCACTTTTGCAGTCTCCCTTGTAGCTAGGCATGTCACGTGACAAAAAGTTCTGGATGTGAGATACAAGTGGAAGATGGTGTGGAACTTCCTAGAAGACTGCAAAAAGAAGATTAACTCACTTAGAAAATACTCTCTTGTCCTTTCTCCCTTCCTCCTTCCTGCATTCTGGGCAGTGGTCATGAGGGCAGGAGTTCCAACAGCCATCATGGACCAAGAGGTAACTTTGAGAACAAAAACCATCCACTGGACAGTGGAATAGGATGGCAGAAAGAGCCCTGGTCTCTAAAGACCATAGAACCACCATAAAAGCCCTCCACTCTTTTCTCTGTTTTATTTTTATATGGAGAGCAAATAAATCTCTATCCTACTTAAGAAATTTGGCGTTTGCTGTTATGTGCGGTTAGATCTAATTGTAGCAGATACTTTATAAAATCAATATCCCTTTGTATAATTTATGCAACTCTAATTCCTAATATTTCTACTGCATTTGTCACAGTAAGTATTTTCTTAAACTTAAACATTATTTAAGAACTCTTCCTCCTTACATTTCTTTGTAGGAAAAAATGAAGTGATGAAGTGGTGGGGGGAAATCAGCCAGGAAATTAAGAATCCTATATTTAGATACTAGTTATATTAATTTATTAAGAAATAAAACTTTAGGCACTTTTTAAAAAACCTTTAAGACGAGGGATTTGAACTATAAGATCTCTAAGATCCTTTGCAACTGCAAAAACTTCTCTTATCCTGTATGTTTTTCTTTCATCACAAGGTTATTGAAAAGATCAAATGTATAATCGTTTAGCAAATATAAAGCACTCTCCCAGCCACTATGCAAATATTAATTTAATCAACATAACAAACTTATTAGGTAGGTGCTAACCATTTTACAGATAAGGAAATGGAGGTATAGAGAGGTTAAATAATTTGCCCAAAGTCACACAACTTGTATTTGTCAGAAACTGAATTCAAACCCAGAAAGTCTAAGGAGGTCTGTGATCTGAACCCTACCCCACCCTACTTCAAATAAACAGAGCAGTAAATAAATTCTCCTGAACCAAGAGACCATAGCTACTGAAGTGCCAACTACTCAAAAATCTAACAGGACCTGTCCATTTGATTTATAAAATGTTTCCTTCTTTTTTTTTTTTTTAAGATTTTATTTATTTACTTAAGCCAGAGTGAGAGTGAAAGAGAGAGAGAGCACAGAGGGAGAGGGAGAAGCCGACTCCCCGCTGAGTAGAGAGTCTGAAGCTGGGCTGGATCCTCCGAACTCTGATCCCCAGGACACTGGGATCCCAACATGAGCTGAAGGCAGCCGCTTAACCGAATAAGCCACTCAGGAGCCCTTATAAAATGTTTCTAAACGTGATTTTTTCCACCCTCTATGCTCATTATTGGTAGGAAGCTCCTAGTGCCGACAGTGACTTTAGAAGGGTGTCTGCGGCATGCTCTGAACTAGAGCGTACTGGTTCCCTGTGAAGCAATTTTCCTGAAGAAATTTTCTCAGAATAGCCTGGGGCGGGAGTGTGCTCATTCTTTCTCCTACATCAAATTTTTATTGTAAATAACTAGATTAGTGAATAAATAAACCATTGCCAACCATTGTTTCAAGCTGGGGCGCACCATTGATCTTGCCACCGCCACGCAGCAGATGGGCTGCGCTCTGGCATGCCTGAGGCTGAGGTTCTTCAACTATCCGAGGCTCCTGCCACTATTCCTCCTCACTTCCTTGGCACGTGAATATTGGGTTTCACATAGAAATGCAAAAAATGCCTTTAAGCTCATTTCTACTTGAAATACAATATATTTGCCAGATAAGCAGGACCTTCATATTATTCATAAATCAATTATGTTTATCCTTAGCCAAGAAAGTACTAAAATCTTCTTTCCTCATTTTGAAATTCAATCTGATATTCACAGTAATTATGCTGCCTTTCATATGAATCATTGTCTCATACTGTAATCGTTAGTACTATGGCTGATTCATTTTCTGCCTTATAGTATTTGAAATGATCGTTTCACTTGTGGTAGGATTTGGGGAGTTATTGAAGTAAATCCTTTTATTCACTAGACTTTCCTTTTTTTTTTTTTTTTTAATCTCATCTTCAGTCCCTTTGTTCAGATTTTACACCAAAGTTTGCTGAAAGCTGTAGCAAGTAGAAGAACAAACCATTAAATCCTACTGAAGCCAGCAAAGCCATACAAATGGATAGTGAAGCCTCTCTCCCCACACTTTTTCTTGATCTTGCTCTTCCTACCAGAATCACACCACACCAGTCCTCTTGTTTTCCCCTTTCATCCCTCTGAAATACTGCCCTGTTAATATTATGTGCTGAAACTCTTTCAGAATATTGAAGTCTTTATTTCTGATCATTATCCAAATAAGCACAAATAAATGTGTTATTTTCCAGGTATCATATACATCAGCCTTTGGAAGAGCCCCATTTCAAGACAGATTTCTTTTGCCCTGACACCCACAATAGCACATTATTCCATGCATATTAAAAAGGTGTCATGGGATCATCGCTGGTTCAGATCCTCTGGAATGTAAGGCTTGGTTTGGGGATTATGCCCTGCTGCCCTTTCCGCATTAAACGCTCCAATGTCAGGATGAGTGGAAACAGGTGGAACCAGCACAAAGAAGAGCATCTAACTCAGACTGCCAGGCCCCAGGTGGAATGTAAGGAGATGGAAAAGCAAGAACCTTTGTCATCGCTATGAGAAAACATCATTTAAAAAGGGGGGCGGGGAGACTTGTGGCTGCAAATATTAGTAAGGTCACTCCAAGGAGAAACTCCTTTCCATGGCCACAGTCATGGCAGATTCTATTTCACATCCATGAGAGCTTTACTTTAGGAGGAGTTGTTTATATTATACTCCATTTAAGGGCTATCCCTTGCCTAGAAAACTGACTGAAGCTTATCCTCTCTTTGCATTTGAAGTACCGGGCTTTTCATTTTAAAATATTAGGTATGAAATTCCATCTTCATAATGAGAGGAGCCATTTATTGAATGTTTACAATGTGTAGGACACTGCTAAAAACTTTATAATCACAATCCCATGTGAAACTTAAAACAACCTTTTTTTTTAAGATTTTATTTATTTATTTGACAGCGATCACAAGTAGGCAGAGAGGCAGGCAGAGAGAGAGAGGAGGAAGCAGGCTCCCCGCTGAGCAGAGAGCCCGACACAGGACTCCATCCCAGGACCTTGAGATCAGGACCTGAGCCGAAGGCAGCGGCTCAACCCACTGAGCCACCCAGGCGCCCTTAAAACAACCTTTTGAGGCAACAATTATCAACCCTCCTTCTGTAGATGAGGAGATAAAACATCACACTAATATTAAAGGGAAGATCCATTTCAAAACCAGACTTTGGGGACTCCAAAACCCGTGTTTTGAACTAGCATCTCTTGCTGTATTTGCCTTTGCAATCATACATGTACTGCCCAAGAGCTATGCCCGGTTTTACCCCATGTCATAGCCAGCATGTCTTGCTGTAAACAACTGGTTTTTAGAAACTTCCTTTTGCTTTCCTTTTTCAGTGCTCGCAGTGCTGTTTTGTTTCTCTTTTAATGGAGTTAGAGTAAGTACAGAATAATGACAACTATCTAAAAGCAGAATTTCTTTTAAATGATTGAATTTCAATCATTTTCCTTATCAACATGCACATTAAAAGATCTAAAACTGGCTGGATTTTTATATTGGCTGAATATGATCCTGCATTTTGTAAAATGTCTGGTTTTATAAGATAAAGAATGACAACAGAGCAACAGATTCGCTGCCCTTAAGATGGATAAATCAGTTGTCAACCCCTCCCCCACCCTGGGCTTCTTATATGGAGCTGCCATGACATCTAGTGGCCAAAGATTAGGGGAGCTATTCTTAACCCATAAAACATGTAGTTCTAATTTAGAAACACATTTACAGTATTACATACCTGGTAAAATTTTAAATTAATACAATGCTTTATAATTTTCAATTCACTGTTATATTGATTACTGGTTTGTGGACTTGAATGCAATGTCTTTCCTATATTTAAATTTTTAAAATATTTATAATAATTATTATACTAAAGCCATGGTTTATTCTGAGTACAGGAATGAATCCTAGGATTTGATTCTTTGTGTTTTTACTTCCACAAGAGCAATAACTCTTGAGATTAAATAGCAATGATTAAATCAAGCTTAAATTTTAAATGAGAGTCTAACTAAACAAGTAATGCATTTGTATTGTCTCAAATAAATTAAATGATTAGCATACCAGTCAATTTTCTACGTCTTTTGCTCAGTTCATTGAAGGGTGATTTTTGTCTAATTAAAATATATTTAATGCCACTATAGGAAGAATAGAAGTCCAGATACTGTTTTTAAAAGAAAACAACTAAAAATGAATAGCCTGTGGTTATTTTCTGCAGATTTTTACATTTCAAAGTCATATTCACTAGTAATTAAGTTTGCTGCAGTTTCAGCTAAACTAAAATAATTCATGGAAACCACCATAATGCAAATGATTAGAAGTAATTTTTTTTAATATTCTTTCTAATGTAATTTCTCCTCCTAAGAAATGCCAAAAGCAGAGTCTGAGAGAAATCTGATGCATGAGTGGTTTATTAGAGATTACAGTCCCAGGAGCAGAAGTGAGGAACAAAAAAGGCAAGAATGGACAAAAGTGCATAGAAATTAGGGATAGTCAATACAGAGTTGCAACAAGGGTTCAGACACTACTGGGTATAAGCAGGTGCTAGATCTCTGGAACCTTCTGAAAAGACTTATGGAATGTACTGTACCTCCAAAGCATCTGCTGGAAGAATGAAAGAGTGAAGCATTTTTCTGTCAATATACATCCCACATCGGTCAAGATTTACCCTATAAGTCACAAACTTCCACACTTCCAGGTTGCTCATGTGTGTTCAAGCACCCCAGGATGTAAGCATCAGAGAAGGTACATGTGGGTTGAGGCAAGGTACTACTGGTTACAAATATACAAAGCACGGCAAAGTCTGCAACCATGACTGGAATGAAAGATGAGGCTACATAGACCTAGAGTGGCACACAAGGGATGTCCAATGCATTTATATACAATATCTCTGTTATGTTCATAATAAGTAGGTCATTCAGATTCATTGATATGGATACTTTTATAATTTATGGACATTATTAAATATGTTGATTAATTGATGTAATCATCACTCTTGCCAAGGCACAGCAGGAGTCAAATTACAAAGAGATCTTGAATTAACATTCATCTTCATTGGCAATTATTTTCAGTGTTAGTCAAAATAATGTTTATAGTAGGAATTGTTTTGTGAAAATATTTTAATCTTATAAAAAATATACATTTAAAATCAATTTTCTCAATGTGAAGTCCTGATATGGTGGGAATAACTGACTCGGGGGGGAAAAAATTCTGTTAAGCCTTCATAGAAGTCCCAAGAGCAGAAGTTTTCCAGAAAGAAGAGAAACATAAAATGAGAGTGAGAACAGAAGAAAATTAAAGTTCTCCTTCAAATAATGAAAAAGATCTCCCAAAAGTAAATTTAGATTTTGCTTGACAAAGGAAGATTGGTATTTTGTGTGTCCTTCTAGTGCTCAAACCGATTACTTTATCATCCTGAAAAATTTAAGCTATGGTTGCATACTTTTCTTCATTACTGCTATCAAATTCCATTCAAGCTAAGTCAGAGACTTAAATGTAAAAATTAATAAAACCACTAAATTCCTTGAAGACAACATAGGTGATTTTTTTTTAATAATCTTGAGGATGAGGAAGGCTTTTTCAGCCAGAAATCTTAAAAGATGAGTAAATTTTCTTGCCAAACAAAAAAAAACCAAAATATTTGTAGCAGATATGACAGACAAATAGTTAATATCTGCAATATTAAAAAAAAAAAAAAGCTCTATCGGGCACCTGGGTGGCTAGTGGGTTAAGCCTCTGCCTTCAGCTCAGTTCATGATCTCAGGGTCCTAGGATCCACTCCCGCATCTGGCTTTCTGCTCAGCAGGGAGCCTACTTCTTTCTCTCTCTCTCTCTCTGCCTGCCTCTCTGCCTTCTTGTAATCTCTCTGTCAAATAAATAAATAAAATCTTTTTAAAAATAAAATTAAATCAAAAAATAAATAAATAAAGCTCTATCAAATCAAGAAACAAAAGATGAACATCATAACAGAGTATACCAAGTAACTTGAATATAAATTAAAGAATGGAAAAGTATAATATCAGGTAACATGAAAATATACCAATAACTAACATTTATTGAGAGTAAGTTTACGAAGAAATGTTGTAAGAACTTTTGGTCTATTAATTCATTTAATCCTTAAAACATCCTACAAGGTTAGTAGTATTATTACCACCATTTTTCAGATGAGTCACCCAAGACATTGAAAGATTAAATAACTGGCACAGGTCAAAAAGCGGGTAAGCTATGAAGCTAGGATTTGAACTCTCATAGTCAGACTCCAGAAGCTGGAATCCTAACCAACTGTACACCTTCATTATTAGTACAAAATGTAAAAGTAAACAATGATTTACTACTTTCCACCTAGTCTGCTGAAAATGATCTTAAAGATTTTCAGCCCTCTGGACATTCATAAATTGGTGATAGGAGTGTTAATAGATACCTTTCTGGAACACACTCTAACTCTATACATTGATGTTAAATGTTCTGTGTCCCTGACACCCTTCCTCTAATAGTATATCCCAAGAAATAAGGAATCAAACAGATGTATAAACAAAAATGTTCTTCAAGGCATTACTAATAAAAAGAGGAAGAAGGAAATGGAAATAACCACAATGTTCAGTGGAACAGTAGTTAAATAAATTAAAGGATAGCCATATAATCAACAAATATACGGCCTTAAAAGGGTGATCTATTCACTGACATGGAGAGTTCTGAAGAACACTGAGTACAAATTCTAATAACAAAGCAGGATATAGAAAATGCTTTTCAATATTTTGCTGTCACATATCATGAGAGATTTTACACAATCCACAATTAAAAGTGGCTCACTGAGTCAACAATTCTCAATTGGTTAGATAAAAGGAGCATAGTCCCCAATTATGAACCACTGATGTATAGTGTGAGCATATAGATAAAGATACACATATATTTATTTATACATACAATTATATCACTTTTGTGCCTGTTTGCCCAAAAAAACTGAGTGAGTTGTTTGAATTTTCTATGTAATTGAATATTCTCTAACAAATTAGAAAAGAAAGTCATTTTTCACCTGGAAAAATAATTAATGGTTTTGATATGTTATTGTTAAGCTGAGGAAGACAAACAAGCTTTGTTTCCCCACAGGGCATCTAAGTTTATAGACAACTTATGACCAGATTTCTCTTCTTTCATCTACTGGGTTACTTGTTAGCCTTCAAATAAAGGCCAATACATATAAAATGAAGGCTTCCTTTATGAATGACACCGTAAATATTAAGGTTGACTACTGAAAACACAGAAGGAAGGAATGTTGAACTGCTTTGTGACTTTCAAAGAGCCAACTTCCTCCTCCCACAAGAGGTAACTCCTTACATTCCTTAAGGCTTTAGCAGATCCTTGCTCCCTGGAGGAAAAGCAAAGTGCACCAAACTTCAGGAACTGATGCCTCCCTTACACATTAAGAAGTCAATAACTCACTTCCACCAGGATTAGATCATTGATTCCAATGTGATCTTCACAGAAGTGTTTAATGCCAACTCCCTCCCTGCTAAACTTCTTAGTATAATATGTTCTTAGGACTTATCCTCCCAAGAGAACAGCAGAGTAGATTCAAGTTAAGAAAGCTAAATGAACACATCTTGGTCAGTAGCTCAGCTACATGGCTTCTGAAAAAGAAAAAAGTCTACATTGCAAACTGGGAAATCCTGTACCTTGAATCATCCCCCCCCCCCCATTTCTAATGAACCTAACAGAACCTGTAAAGCTCCTGATGTAGGATTAGGAATCAGAAATCATGTGTCATATAAAAACAGAGCTATAAAAACAGAGCTACACAAAAACATACTACAATAAACCCAATGAAAATCCAGAGCAGAATCTCAAAAATCAACATTTTTTTTCTGTGAAAATATGCATTAAATACACATATACATACACAGAAAGAGATGGGAATGGGGGAGAGACAGAGAGAAATTAAATTGGCAAGGGGTGCTTGAGTGGCTCAGTTGATTAAGCACAGAAAATGGCAAATAAATGTGGAAGTAAAAAATCCTAAAATTAAGAACAATTTCCTTTTCTGGGAGCCATATATAATTCAACAGGGTTTAGTAAGTCATTTACTAATGACCCTCATTTAGACAAAAATTCAATGGCAATACAATAACTATTTACTAAACATAATTTTATTCTACACATTTAAAAAAAAAATGACTTAGTCTTTAAGCCAAATGATCTAGAAAAAGATGTGTGAGAGCACCTGGCTGGCTCAGTCAGTGGAGGGTGCAACTCTTGGTCTTGGGGCTATGGGTTTGCCCCCTACATTGGGTATAGAGATTACTTTTAAAAAATTAAATCTTAAAGAAAGAAAGAAAGAAAGAAAGAAAGAAAGAAAGAAAGAAAGAAAGAAAGAAAGAAATAGACATGTGGCTGAAGAGATCTAATTCTAAATCCAAGTATCCAAGTCAGAATTTAGGTTGTGATCTCATGATGTGAATCTATTCTGGGTAATACATATTATTAATAGCAATTTGAGAGGTGAAGACCAAGACTAATAAATATTAACAGACTTGCTTAAAGTCAAACAGTAAGTGAATGGAAGGACTGGAACTAGTCCCTACATCTTAACTTTGAAGTTTGATTTTCTTTTAGCTGCATCATGATTCCTCCAAGACACTACAAAGAGAAGTTTATCATTCAGGTGGCTGAGAAAGAGTCATTTATTTAATTTTAAAATATATAAGATCACAACATATAATTTCTTCAAGAAAAAAAAATAGTATTAGTACATTGAGTATATTATTCATTACAGAGAAAGATGTTGCCTTTGAGTTTTACTACTAATGTAGTAAAAATAAAACAAAACAAACCCACCACTATGGGTTTATTCATCTACATAAATCCTGAGGATAGTAGAGAAGCTACTCTGCTGAAGCCTCACATTGGGGCATTAGTTGACAGTAAGGAGGGACATGGGACCATCACTTTTCCCCAGGCAACAGGTTCCAACTTAACTATAAAATAGAATCTATGAGTCCAATACAAGATTTCTAACAAGTCTGAATCTTGAGGGAGAGATGTGAGTGGGAATGCCTATTAAAATCATTGGAACCATGTTGGGAAAGAAGCCTATTTAGCAAACACAGAAATTATGATGGTTGGAACAGGAATGAGGACTCCTCTGGTTTACAGGAGAGATATCACTGCTCTATCCCCAGGCTTCAAGGCTATATGAAGGTCCTATAAATGGGAGACCTGGCAGGACATCAGAACTAAAGCCAGTGCAAAAAGATTGGCTCAGGAAGCTGCAGAGGAGAATTACAACAGCTCCTGAGGAGAGTTTGTGAGCCACCCCAAGATCTGCTTAGGAAAGAGAAAGACTTGAACAAATAGAGATTCTAATAATTAAGCTGCTGGTACTCAGAGCCAAAGGTTAGAGTGAAGCTTATGCTGATGAAATAACTAGGTCTATAATTACAGTATGTCAGGTCTCTAATTCACATGGTCTATGAACCAAGTTTCTTCCACCTTGCTACCCCACGATGCCCTATAGCATTTTCCCCTTTTGCCTGGGAATGAAGCTGGGCTGCAGACACATCTGTCTTTCAGCTCACTAGAATTGCTCTAAGACCCAAGCTCAGAAGTGTCACACCTAACCTCTCAAAGACATAAGAATTTAAACACATGGACACTTCTAGCTCTGAGGAAAAAAAAAAAAAGATACAGTATTTAATTTAGCTAGTGTTGTGTAGTCCTTAGTTTACCTTAGCTATAATTCCATTATTAAAGAAAGAAAGAACAAATTTTGGTGGATAATCAACAGTTTCTATAAACTAGTAGTCTTTTATTTTCAGTTTTGCATCTTTTTTCACATGCCCATTATTGCAGCCAACACCCGCCCCCCCCCCACCGAAAGCTAGAAGTCTGGAGAAGAGTACACTTAATGTATGTACATGATTCCTACAATCTTTATGTATGTGGTATACAATCCACAGTGCAAGTTCAGTTTTTCCTCAATAAATTGCTTTGTTGTATCCATGAAATTCTAAGTTAGAAGAAACCCATAGTATATTCCTTGGATGAGATATGTGAACCAACACCCAGGACATCAAGAAGTACCCCTTACATAAGAGAATCTAAAGTTGCATATAAAATATACTGCTACAGTACATCTCTATAAGTGTATCGTCTTTAGTCATTAACTTTTACACATCAATGAAAATTTGCAGGGAATACTTATTAAAAGAACAGATTACACTGATAACTGAACACTAAAAAAGAAGATCCAACACAAACCATCCCCAATTACACAGAATACCTGGCTGAAAAAGTTTCAGTTCTATTTAGCATATAGCTGCTTTACTAAGTTCGACCATTGGAGTGTTGATTTTTATTAAATTCCCTCAAATAAATTATGCACACAGACTGTCCTAGAGACAAAACAAAGTATGTCTGTTGCCCTTTTAAACAGCATCCTTTCAGGGTACTGTGTTAAAGACCAACAAATTATAATTTTAATACTTAAAAGTTTCAAAATGTGGCTGAGTCTATAAAAATTCATATTGGCTTGGCCATTTCATTTTATTTTATTTTTTTTTTTTTTTTTTTTACATGCACAGATTTTTATTAAAAAAGTCATTCTCATTGGTTTACATATATGTATATTATACCACTGGCAGATTTACATTATTAAATAACATTCTTTATTGCTTTGTTTTTAGTAGAAAAATCACTTTTTTTTTTTTTTTAATTTTTTTTTTTTTTATTTTTTATAAACATATATTTTTTATATACATATATTTTTATCCCCAGGTCTGTGAATCACCAGGTTTACACACTTCACAGCACTCACCAAATCACATACCCTCCCCAATGTCCATAATCCCACCCCCTTCTCCCCAACCCCCTCCCCCCGGCAACCCTCAGTTTGTTTTGTGAGATTAAGAGTCACTTATGGTTTGTCTCCCTCCCAATCCCATCTTGTTTCATTTATTCTTCTACCCACTTAAGCCTCCATGTTGCATCACCACTTCCTCATATCAGGGAGATCATATGATAGTTGTCTTTCTCTGCTTGACTTATTTCGCTAAGCATGATACGCTCTAGTTCCATCCATGTTGTTGCAAATGGCAAGATTTCATTTCTTTTGATGGCTGCATAGTATTCCATTGTGTATATATACCACATCTTCTTGATCCATTCATCTGTTGATGGACATCTAGGTTCTTTCCATAGTTTGGCTATTGTGGACATTGCTGCTATAAACATTCGGGTGCATGTGTCCCTTTGGATCACTACATTTGTATCTTTAGGGTAAATACCCAATAGTGCAATTGCTGGGTCATAGGGCAGTTCTATTTTCAACATTTTGAGGAACCTCCATGCTGTTTTCCAGAGTGGCTGCACCAGCTTGCATTCCCACCAACAGTGTAGGAGGGTTCCCCTTTCTCCGCATCCTCGCCAGCATCTGTCATTTCCTGACTTGTTGATTTTAGCCATTCTGACTGGTGTGAGGTGATATCTCATTGTGGTTTTGATTTGTATTTCCCTGATGCCAAGTGATATGGAGCACTTTTTCATGTGTCTGTTGGCCATCTGGATGTCTTCTTTGCAGAAATGTCTGTTCATGTCTTCTGCCCATTTCTTGATTGGATTATTTGTTCTTTGGGTGTTGAGTTTGCTAAGTTCTTTATAGATTCTGGACACTAGTCCTTTATCTGATATGTCGTTTGCAAATATCTTCTCCCATTCTGTCAGTTGTCTTTTGATTTTGTTAACTGTTTCCTTTGCTGTGCAAAAGCTTTTGATCTTGATGAAATCCCAGTAGTTCATTTTTTCCCTTGCTTCCCTTGCCTTTTGCGTTGTTCCTAGGAAGATGTTGCTGCGGCAGAGGTCGAAGAGGTTGCTGCCCGTGTTCTCCTCAAGGATTTTGATGGATTCCTTTCGTACATTGAGGTCCTTCATCCATTTTGAGTCTATTTTTGTGTGTGGTGTAAGGAAATGGTCCAATTTCATTTTTCTGCATGTGGCTGTCCAATTTTCCCAGCACCATTTATTGAAAAGGCTGTCTTTTTTCCATTGGACATTCTTTCCTGCTTTGTCGAAGATTAGTTGACCATAGAGTTGAGGGTCTATTTCTGGGCTCTCTATTCTGTTCCATTGATCTATGTGTCTGTTTTTGTGCCAGTACCATGCTGTCTTGATGATGACAGCTTTGTAATAGAGCTTGAAGTCCGGAATTGTGATGCCACCAACGTTGGCTTTCTTTTTCAATATCCCTTTGGCTATTCGAGGTCTTTTCTGGTTCCATATAAATTTTAGAATTATTTGTTCCATTTCTTTGAAAAAGATGGATGGTACTTTGATAGGAATTGCATTAAATGTGTAGATTGCTTTAGGTAGCATAGACATTTTCACAATATTTATTCTTCCAATCCAGGAGCATGGAACATTTTTCCATTTCTTTGTGTCTTCCTCAATTTCTTTCATGAGTACTTTATAGTTTTCTGAGTATAGATTCTGTGTCTCTTTGGTTAGGTTTATTCCTAGGTATCTTATGGTTTTGGATGCAATTGTAAATGGGATTGACTCCTTAATATCTCTTTCTTCTGTCTTGCTGTTGGTGTAGAGAAATGCAACTGATTTCTGTGCATTGATTTTATATCCTGACACTTTACTGAATTCCTGTATAAGTTCTAGCAGTTTTGGAGTGGAGTCTTTTGGGTTTTCCACATATAGTATCATATCATCTGCGAAGAGTGATAATTTGACTTCTTCTTTGCCGATTTGGATGCCTTTAATTTCCTTTTGTTGTCTGATTGCTGAGGCTAGGACCTCTAGTACGATGTTGAATAGCAGTGGTGATAATGGACATCCCTGCCGTGTTCCTGACCTTAGCGGAAAAGCTTTCAGTTTTTCTCCATTGAGAATGATATTTGCGGTGGGTTTTTCATAGATGGCTTTGATGATATTGAGGTATGTGCCCTCTATCCCTACACTTTGAAGAGTTTTGATCAGGAAGGGATGTTGTACTTTGTCAAATGCTTTTTCAGCATCTATTGAGAGTATCATATGGTTCTTGTTCTTACTTTTATTGATGTGTTGTATCACATTGACTGATTTGCGGATGTTGAACCAACCTTGCAGCCCTGGAATAAATCCCACTTGGTCGTGGTGAATAATCTTTTTAATGTACTGTTGAATCCGATTGGCTAGTATTTTGTTGAGTATTTTCGCATCTGTGTTCATCAAGGATATCGGTCTATAGCTCTCTTTTTTGGTGGGATCCTTGTCTGGTTTTGGGATCAAGGTGATGCTGGCCTCATAAAATGAGTTTGGAAGTTTTCCTTCCATTTCTATTTTTTGGAACAGTTTCAGGAGAATAGGAATTAGTTCTTCTTTAAATGTTTGGTAGAATTCCCCCGGGAAGCCGTCTGGCCCTGGGCTTTTGTTTGTTTGGAGATTTTTAATGACTGTTTCAATCTCCTTACTGGTTATGGGTCTGTTCAGGCTTTCTATTTCTTCATGGTTCAGTTGTGGTAGTTTATATGTTTCTAGGAATGCATCCATTTCTTCCAGATTGTCAAATTTATTGCCGTAGAGTTGCTCATAGTATGTTCTTATAATAGTTTGTATTTCCTTGGTGTTAGTTGTGATCTCTCCTCTTTCATTCATGATTTTATTTATTTGGGTCCTTTCTCTTTTCTTTTTGATAAGTCGGGCCAGGGGTTTATCAATTTTATTAATTCTTTCAAAGAACCAGCTCCTAGTTTCGTTGATTTGTTCTATTGTTTTTTTGGTTTCTATTTCATTGATTTCTGCTCTGATCTTTATGATTTCTCTTCTCCTGCTGGGCTTAGGGTTTCTTTCTTGTTCCTTCTCCAGCTCCTTTAGGTGTAGGGTTAGGTTGTGTACCTGAGACCTTTCTTGTTTCTTGAGAAAGGCTTGTACCGCTATATATTTTCCTCTCAGGACTGCCTTTGTTGTGTCCCACAGATTTTGAACCGTTGTATTTTCATTATCATTTGTTTCCATGATTTTTTTCAATTCTTCTTTAATTTCCCGGTTGACCCATTCATTCTTTAGAAGGATACTCTTTAGTCTCCATGTATTTGGGTTCTTTCCAAACTTCCTTTTGTGGTTGAGTTCTAGCTTTAGAGCATTGTGGTCTGAAAATATGCAGGGAATGATCCCAATCTTTTGATACCGGTTGAGTCCTGATTTAGGACCGAGGATGTGATCTATTCTGGAGAATGTACCATGTGCACTAGAGAAGAATGTGTATTCTGTTGCTTTGGGATGAAATATTCTGAATATATCTGTGATGTCCATCTGGTCCAGTGTGTCATTTAAGGCCTTTATTTCCTTGCTGATCTTTTGCTTGGATGACCTGTCCATTTCAGTGAGGGGAATATTAAAGTCCCCTACTATTATTGTATTGTTGTTTATGTGTTTCTTTGATTTTGTTATTAATTGGTTTATATAGTTGGCTGCTCCCACGTTGGGGGCATAGATATTTAAAATTGTTAAATCTTCTTGTTGGACAGACCCTTTGAGTATGATATAGTGTCCTTCCTCATCTCTTATTACAGTCTTTGGCTTAAAATCTAATTGATCTGATATAAGGATTGCCACTCCTGCTTTCTTCTGATGTCCATTAGCATGGTAAATTCTTTTCCACCCCCTCACTTTAAATCTGGAGGTGTCTTCGGGCTTAAAATGTGTTTCTTGGAGGCAACATATAGATGGGTTTTGTTTTTTTATCCATTCTGATACCCTGTGTCTTTTGACAGGGGCATTTAGCCCATTCACATTCAGGGTAACTATTGAGAGATATGAATTTAGTGCCATTGTATTGCCTGTAAGGTGACTGTTACTGTATATGGTCTCTGTTCCTTTCTGATCTACCACTTGTAGGCTCTCTCTTTGCTTAGAGGACCCCTTTCAATACTTCCTGTAGAGCTGGTTTGGTATTTGCAAATTCTTTCAGTTGTTGTTTGTCCTGGAAGCTTTTAATCTCTCCTTCTATTTTCAATGATAGCCTAGCTGGATATAGTATTCTTGGCTGCATGTTTTTCTCGTTTAGTGCTCTGAAAATATCATGCCAGCTCTTTCTGGCCTGCCAGGTCTCTGTGGATAAGTCAGCTGCCAATCTAATATTTTTACCATTGTATGTTACAGACTTCTTTTCCCGGGCTGCTTTCAGGATTTTCTCTTTGTCATTGAGACTTGTAAATTTTACTATTATGTGACGGGGTGTGGGCCTATTCTTATTTATTTTGAGGGGCATTCTCTGAACCTCCTGAATTTTGATGCTTGTTCCCTTTGCCATATTGGGGAAATTCTCCCCAATAATTCTCTCCAGTATACCTTCTGCTCCCCTCTCACTTTCTTCTTCTTCTGGAATCCCAATTATTCTAATGTTGTTTCGTCTTATGGTGTCACTTATTTCTCGAATTCTCCCCTCGTGGTCCAGTAGCTGTTTGTCCCTCTTTTGATCAGCTTCTTTATTCTCTGTCATTTGGTCTTCTATATCACTAATTCTTTCTTCTGCCTCATTTATCCTAGCAGTGAGAGCCTCCATTTTTGATTGCACCTCATTAATAGCTTTTTTGATTTCAACTTGGTTAGATTTTAGTTCTTTTATTTCTCCAGAAAGGGCTTTTATATCTCTCGAGAGGGTTTCTCTAATATCTTCCATGCCTTTTTCGAGCCCGGCTAGAACCTTGAGAATTGTCATTCTGAACTCTAGATCTGACATATTACCGATGTCTGTATTGATTAGGTCCCTAGCCTTCGGTACTGCCTCTTGTTCTTTTTTTTGTGGTGAATTTTTACGTCTTGTCATTTTGTCCAGATAAGAGTAAATGAAGGGGCAAGTAAAATACTAAAAGGGTGGCAACAACCCCAGGAAAATATGCTTTAGCCAAATTAGAAGAGATCCAAAATCGTGAGTGGGGAGAAAGGGGATAAAAAGAGGTTCAAAAAGGAAGAAAGAAAAAAGAAAAAAAAAAAAAAAAGAAAAGAATTTTTTTTAAAAAAAGAAAACACCTAAGAAAAATGTAAAAAAATATATATATATATTAGATAAACTAGTAAAAAATCGTTAAAAAAGAAAAAGGTAACAGTTAAAAAAAAAAAAAAATTTTACCCGAAGGCGAGAAAAAAAAAAAAAAAATGAAAAAGAAAAAATTAAATTAACTGCAAGACTAAAGAAAATCACAGGAAAAAAGCCATGAGTTCCGTGCTTGGCTTTCTCCTCCTCTGGAATTCTGCTGCTCTCCTTGGTATTGAAACCGCACTCCTTGGTATGTGAGCTTGGTCTCGGCTGGATTTCTTGTTGATCTTCTGGGGGAGGGGCCTGTTGTAGTGATTTTCAAGTGTCTTTGCCCCAGGCGGAATTACACCGCCCTTACCCGGGGCCGGGGTGAGTAATCCGCTCGGGTTTGCTTTCAGGAGCTTTTGTTCCCTGAGCGCTTTCCGTAGAGTTCCAGAGGACGGGAATACAAATGGCGGCCTCCTGGTCTCCGGCCCGGAGGAGCCGAGAGCCCAGGGCCCCACTCCTCAGTGCGCCCTCAGAGAACAGCGCCCAGTTACTCCCGTCTGCCTGACCTCCGGCCGCGCTCCGAGCTCACCGAGCCTGCGACCGGTTCAAGGTAACACGGAGCTGCGAGCTTACTGTCGGCTCTGTCTCTGTAGCCGGCTTTCCCGTTCCAATACCCGCAAGCTCTGCGACACTCAAACACCCCCGATCCTTCTGTGACCCTGCGGGACCTGAGGCCACGCTGACCCCGCGTGGGCTTCGCTCCGGTTTAGCCTCTGGAGCGATGTCCCTCCGCGGAACAGACTTTTAAAAGTCCTGATTTTGTGCGCGGTTGCTCCGCCGCTTGCCGGGAGCCGGCCCCTCCCCCCGGGGTCTATCTTCCCGTCGCTTTGGATTCACTTCTCCGCCGGTCCTACCTTTCAGAAAGTGGTTGTTTTTCTGTTTCCAGAATTGCTGTTCTTCTTCTCTTCGATCTGCCGATGGATTTTCAGGTGTTTGCAATCTTTAGATAAGCTATCTAGCTGATCTCCGGCTAGCTGAAGCAGTCTCAGCTTGCTACTTCTCCGCCATCTTGACTCCTCCCCCCGGCCATTTCATTTTAAATGACTTGACATAACTTTCTTAAAACAGCATTAATTAAATTTAGTGAAATAATTTTAAATTGTTAAAAAGTGCTTCCTTTTCCAACAAGTTAATTTGGCGTCACAGAGCTGTAATTTTTAAATTGCCTCCAACATTTCACAGTCGACTGTATAGTCCTATTGTGTTCTAAATTACAATTTAATGAAATGATCCTAATGAATGTGATTAAATAATAATTTTGAGATTGTATTAGGAACAAAAGAGGTTTGAACAAACGGGGATTCTAATAAATAAGCTGTACATCCTCACTGCCAAAGAAGGGTTAAAGTGAAGATTTCCTAGTCTACGTTTTCTCAAGAAAAGCAAAACTATGATAGTACAAGAAAGTTCATTTTAGGGCGCCTGGGTGGCACAGTGGGTTAAAGCCTCTGCCTTCGGCTCAGGTCAAGATATCAGAGTCCTGGGATTGAGCCCCACATAGGGCTTTCTGCTCCGCAGGGAGTCTGCTTCCTCCTGTCTCTCTGCCTGCCTCTCTGCCTGCCTCTCTGCCTACGTGTGATCTCTGTCTGTCAAATAAATAAATAAAATCTTTTAAAAAATAAATAAATAAATGTTCATTTCAACCCATGAGCAAAATATAAAGTATATAAAATGAAAGACTATACTTAGAAGAGAAATCAGGGATGCCTGGGTGGCTCAGTTGGTTAAGCAGCTGCCTTCGGCTCAGGTCATGATCCCAGCGTCCTGGGATCGAGTCCCACATCGGGCTCCTTGCCCTGCGGGGAGCCTGCTTCTCCCTCTGACTCTGCCTTCCACTCTGTCTGCCTGTGCTCGCTCTCGCTCGCTCTCTCTCTGACAAATAAATAAATAAATAAATAATCTTAAAAAAAAAAAAAAAGAAGAGAAATCAATGAAGTATCTGAATTTAATACTGAAAATCTGTTTCAAATAGCATTGAATATAAGGCTTAAAAAATTAGTTCTTGAGAGTTTTGTATTTCTGAAAGGTGTTTCAACACACACACACACAAATGTACCAGTTTGGTGAATTTCAAGTACTTCTATTTTTGCACAGAAAAAGAATTAGGTCAACAACAAAGCAGCCTCAAAACACACTGTGCCAGCAACTCCTTGATCTTAAATTTAAAGAGAGAAGAAACAGACTGGAGGACAGTTGTTAAGGAATTCTGGGAGACAGAAGTTAATAGGTGTAATAAATGACCCAGGGCACCAGGAGGAACACATTATATAAATAAACTTAAGAAGAAGATATACAAAAACCTGGACCCAAACAAACGCGAACCTGTAAGATATAAATGCAAACTCAGGAAGGCACAGCCCATTAAAAGCTGTTTGACTAGCCGCTCTATTCTTTTGTCAGTTACAGGAGAATCCTCTTAAGTTGTCACTTTTACAAATGTAAGCAAAATAATTTTATAAAAAAATGTTTTGTCTTATTAAACACTGTCCCCAGTACATAATCCATATTTCCCTCTTAGCTTGAAGGAAAAGTGAATGAATATTGGAGCAGAAGGTTTACATTAAAGTTTTTATTTAAATCGTCATTACCATGGGGTCTTAAATCATCTAATGATTCGTTTGCTTTGCAAACCTAAAACAGAACTTTTTAAGATAAACTTTAAGTTGCTGCAAATCATAAAATTATTTCCATATAAAGTCTGTTTATTAAATGTGTTAAGCTGTTATATGGTCCCTTTAAATTTATGGAAAGCCAAAGAATTGCCTGGCTGGAATACCTGCAAAAACAATATACATCATTTTAAAAAAAGAGAGAGAGAGAGAGAAAGAAAAAGAAAAACACTTTAGAACTTTAAAAATAGAGAATACACACGGAATATCTCAAATATCCAAGGCTGGGAATTGAATTACTATCTAACATGAGCCAAGATGATCTCATTTTTATGTGGAGCCATCCTTAAGGCAAAGATTACAGCTCTGAACTTTATCTATTAGACTTTCATTATTTTGGCTAATTCTAAGAGGAGGCATTTCAGACTTCTTCATCTTCTGATTACAAGGAATTTAATGACTTATTGGGGTTCAACAGCACATAGCCCTTTCCCCATTTCTGGATGCAAACAAATTTCTGAAAAAGATAATTTTACAAATTACCATAGCTCCCAGCAAAAGATGATAAGGTTAATGTTTTAGCCTCTCTGGGATGTACCTGTTTCTTGAAGAGATTTTAGCCATAGACACAATCATAGCCCTCCTGCAAGGGAACTATCTATGGCCCGTTTAGCTTTTAACACCTTGTAACTGGCATGTTAAGCCATTACAAAAATTATTAGTGACAAATGCCCTGTTTCTGTCAAACAACAAAAATTCCCTGAGGTCAAGTTGCACTATTGCATCAATAACCAGGCATTATTTTTTTTTTCCAGGGCAACCTCATGAATTAACAACAGCAGAAGCTCTGCAGAGTGTCAGAACTCCAAAGGGACTATATGGCAGATTCTAGAAAGGCTCTTTTCTGAGTGAGTAGCTATAGCTTCTATTTACTCTCTGCTTATCATACAGAAAAACAAGACAGAGAGACAGAGAGGCAGAGAGAGACATTTCCATGACCTCATTAGTCATGTCAGAGTTAGCAGTTATAAGAATATCACTTCAGAATATTTTACATCAAGTCTTTGGTCTGTAAAGACTTGATGTAAAAGTGGTCATTAGACATTGATCTTCTTTCCATATTTTCACAACCACAGTTCAAAATGAAATCATTCCTAACCTCCTGCTACTCACTAAGCCAAATACCCTTGAACACACACAACACAGAAAGCAAGTAGTGTAGTCATCTAGAATGTTTTCTTATAGATTTGCCACTTTCATTTATTAATTTAATTACAACAAAGAATATCTTTTCTGATTAAAATTAAGCACTTACAAGTCTATAAATGATCCTTATCTCTTTGGATACAAAAGTACCAAGCCCATGATATATCTAAAATAGATTCCATTTGTGTCACACAAGTTTCATAGGAGATAAAGACAACACTACACATGACTGTCTTGATGCAGTGACAGGTTTCTTCATTGTCAATGAGAAGTAAAGGAAAAAATATGTGTAACAGGCTTCCATCTGGATATTACAGAACCTTAGGTCCAAGTATTACTCTGAACAAAACTCATCTTGTAAGTGGTTAGGTTTTTCTCATTGCGGTCATTTTTTGACAGGTGTGGCATGATACTGCCATATATAACTATATATAACCATATATAACTATATAAATGTAAGTAAAATATATATTTAAATAAAGTAATGCAAGAATAATGAGGAGCTATATAGTTGGTAATTCACAAACACAAATCCATTTGATATGTATGTGTCCTCCTCATCAAGATCTTAAAAGCAGAATAAAATATAATTTAAAGTTTAATTAATATCTAGGATACACTTTGACTTGCTATCTCACTTAATCCTCAGAAATAATCATATGATATAGATATCATTTTTTTAATCCCCATTTCCCAGTATGTTGACTGAAACTTAAATGTTGAATAAGTTTCCCAAAGTTAGAAAGCTAGTAATTGATGGAATCCGATTCTGAACCCAGGTTTGGGGATGTCAAATCCAATTTTTTTCTTCTACACCATGTTGCGTCCTTACACAAACTCAATATTATTTTCAGATAAAGAACAATATTGAGAAAGCTCAGCATATGACTCAACAGATGACTCTAGGGTACCTATTTGCATTTCTAACTTAGGACATTCATTGAGAGATAAAGAAGCAGCCAGGAGAGCAGCAATAAATCCCTAAGTGCCATTCAACAGAAAACACCCCAAAGCCATTCATCTTAACCGTGTCAAAGGTGTACTGACTTTTGGGTTAGTTTCCCTTTCTGGATTTCATTAAAAGATGGTGCATGTATAAATCAAAAAAAAAAAAAAAAAAAGAAAGAAAGAAAGAAAGAAAGGAAAACTGGATGGGTAAAGGAGACCAATAATTATTTCACAAATGCAATATTCTTTATTAAACAAATTATGTCTGACACATTTTATGTAATTTATATAAATTAAATTTTATTTTTATTTTTGGAGGAATACTCAAAGGAATACTTTGATGCAATTTTTTAGCAAATATTCATCTTGAACATACATATCTGTAGGCAATATAGCGCAATGCCTAAGAGCAGGGACTTCAGAGTCAGACTTCTAGAATTTAATTCTGATTCCTCCACTTAGCCATGTTGTCTACAGCAAGTTACTTAACTTCTCTGTAACTCGATTTCCTCATTTGTAAAATAAAAGGCTGATCAAAGCAGTATTCACCTCCAGGGTTATTGGGAGAGTTAAAATGAATAGGTATATACATATAAAAGTATCTAAAACAGCAAATACTGGCACATATTAAGTACTAAACAAGTTAAGTGAAGTATCATTTATATTGCCTAAAACAATGTACACTTTTGTTAAAAATTGCTGCTTATTAGGATCTGAATAAACACTGTATAAACATGTAAACATAATGCAGAGTTACCAAAACCAAATTAATATATTATTGACTACTATACTGCATAGTCTTTGGTTATTAGCTAAATCTCCATAACAAAAGACATAGATCAGTTTCCAGACACGTGGAAATAAATATTGAGGAAAGCATAAGTAAGCCTATGAAGTGAAATAAAGAGATAGATGGATAGATAAATAGATAAATACTATATGCTTACAGAGATAGAGATAGAGATATATACACATTAGGTACATACACACAAAAAAAATTATGGCAACGATTTGAAACACACTGGATCACTTAAGTGAAATGGTAGTTTGCCTACCGGAGTGTACCAAGAAGATCTTGAGATCTTAAAAATTGTTCCCACCCAGATGCCAAGAAGTCCAATGCTCCAATATTGAAAGATTCATCTTATTGAATAAACTTCCAGCAATTTTTTAAAAATAAAATTCCTTCTAAGAGTAGTTCATTACACATAAACTAATTCACGTAAGGTATTAGTGACTGATCAGATTCTTTTTTTTCTTGGAAAATGGAGGCGCACAGGGCAGAAGAGTTCATTCTTGTTTAATACTTGTGCTTGAGAGAGGAAAAAGAAAGGGCAGACACTGAAAGGAATAAATTAGTAGGGGATCCACTAAAAGAGTGTAGAACCAGTCCTAGCTCTATTTCTTCAATTCTTATCTTCTAAACCAGGCTTGGCAAACATCTTCTGTAAAGGGTCAGAGAGTGAATATTTTATTCTTTTTTTAAGATTTTTTATTTATTTATTGACAGAGAGAGAGAAAGAGATCACAAGCAGGCAGAGAAGCAGGCAGAGAGAGATGGAGAAGCAGGCTCCCTGCTGAGCAGAGAGCCCGATGCAGGACTCTATCCCAGGACCCTGAGATCATGACCTGAGCCAAAGGCAGAGACTTAACCCACTGAGCCACCCAGGCGCCCTGAGAGTAAATATTTAAAACTCCACAGGCTATTCAGTCTCTGTCATAACTACTCACCTCCGCCACAGCAGCACAAAAGCAGCCCAAGATAATACTAAACAAGTGGGTGTGTTTGGTTTCAATAAACCTTTACTACAAATACAGGTTGAGGGCCAAATCTGGCCTACAAGATATAATCTGCTGACCTCTAATCTAAACTAGTAACTACTTGAGATTTTTCTGATCCAACCCCCTACTATATTGCCCCATTTAAAATTAAGTTAGTGAGAAAACTCTGAAAAAAGTATTTCTGTAAAATGTGTGTGTGTATATATATATATACACACTATAAAATAGTATATATATACTATTTTATATACTGTATACTATATATATATGTAACATGTATAAATCTTTAATCCTTTAATCCAAGTAAAATGCAGGGTAAATCCAAAGCCCTTTTACACATATCTGTATTTCAACTCTATAACAGAGAGAATGCATAAACCTCAGGTAGTCTCAAACTGATATTCTGGAATTCATGAAGGTTGTTCTGACTTGATGTTTTTGTTCTCTGGACCCGCCACACAAAGATTTCTCCATTTTAACAAATAAGGAAACAAATTTTGCTAAGGAACCCAAAATCAAGCTGGCAAATGGCAAAGTCTGGATTGAAAGATAGATTGGTCTAACTCCAAAATCCATGCTAAAAAAACAACTTTGACTTATCCCACCAATGGAACAGTTATCTTCACTAGAGCCCATAAGATAAAAATGATAGCACAAGTACCCAGCCAGAGTAAAGCAGGATTATTGCAAAAGGTTTTTCACTCTGAAGTGTTTTGATAAATGCACCTATTACTGTTGGGCGTTTTAAGAAAATGTAAAATATATACACTCAGCCTACATTTTTGTTACTCTAAATATTTTGAACAATTCTTTGTATTTTGGGAGAACCCAAACATAAGTGAGTGAGATATGTTAATACTTCATTTAAAGCTATATATTTAAAAAGACATATCCTAGAAGGGGGAGAAAAAAAAAATCATTTTTCTTTTTTTTTTTTTTTTTTGCTTCTTTTTAAGTAATCTCCACACCTAATGTGGGACTTGAACTCAAAAGCTGAGCTCAAGAGCTGCATGCTTTCCCAACTGAGCCAGCCAGGTGCCCCCTGGCAAAAAAACATCTATTTAAATTTTGCTAAACACCAGGGGAAAACAGAACTGGTAAATCCAATTCAATTATTGGTCTCTTACTCAAGTAACAGTAAATATGTATACAAATTAAATGCTCGGGGATATTTCATAATGTAAATTTTAAAGGAATAATCAGGAGAGGTAGATGGGGCTTCAAATTACAGAACTCCTTCTCACAAAATAGCCATTTGTAATAATTCACACAGTGAAACATGTGACATCTCAGTGTACATTTTATTTATAAGGGATTAGTTGGTTATATCCTGAGAATAAATACAATGCACTTCGGATTTTCAGTAGGCTCCTGAGATTATATTATGACATTGATTTCTGTATCTGTCATTAAACTGTAACCTTAAAATATATTGCTGACCCAGTATAGACTATCTCAGATCTTTGAGTAGGGCTACTATAGCACTTAAATTACAAAAGAATCATGACAAAAATATTGCCAATTTATTATTACTGAAACTCTAAAAAACAATCCCAATTTAGTATCATTTTCCCTCTGACATTCAGAGAGTTTCTAATGACCAAATTAAATACATTCTATATAAGACTTTTTAAAACACAGTTGTAGCAACCCAGGAATGACAAAGTAGGTAATTTAGACAAGCACTTGCTAGAAAACCTGAACAAAATATTTTTTAAAAATACTCTCCAAGGTAGGCACCTGGGTGGCTCAGTGGGTTAAAACCTCTACTTTCGGCTCAGGTCATGATCCCAAGGTCCTGGGATCAAGGCCCGCACAGGGCTCTCTGCTCAGTGGGGAGCCTGCTTCCCCCTCTCTCTCTGCCTGCCTCTCTGCCTACTTGTGATCTCTGTCTGTCAAATAAATAAATAAAATCTTTAAAAAAAAAAAAAAAATACTCTCCAAGGCATCAGAAGACCAAAAGATAGTGAAGAATCACCAGGCCAGGATCTGGGGAGGATTGGAGACCAAGGAGGTGAGCTTGGTATTTGAAACTATTTATTTTCTTATTTGGTATTTGAAACTATTTATTTCCCTTCAAATTCAGAAGGGGCAATTCAGTAACTAAGAAGCTGAACAGTACTTCCAACAGTTTTGCAGAGCTAGAAGGAAAGGGCTTTCTTTGGGTTAATGCTTGCATAGGATATGTGGATTTAAGCTCAAATAGATGAGTATTTACATTAAATGAAAAATAAATTTGGGCTCCTTGGTGGCTCAGTTAAGCATCTGCCTTCAGCTCAGTTCATGATCCCAGGGTCATGAAATTGAGCCCTAAATTGGGCTCCCTGCTTCGCCCTCCTGCCTGCCCCTCCCCCTGCTTGTGCGCATTCTCTCTCTCCCAAATAAATAAATAAAATCTTAAAAAATAAAGGAAGGAAGAAAGGGAGAGAGGAGGGAGAGAGAAAGGAAGAAAGGGAACTCAATTCCAATTAAGAGAAAAATTTTGTCAGGTTGAATTTTTAATTATGTGCTACAATAGACACACCTAAAGCTAGAAGATACAGAAAGTTAAGAGTAAAAGAATTATGTGCATGCAACTCTAACCAAAAAACACAGAGTAACTGTGTTAATACAAAATACCATAGATTTGAAGATAAAAAGTATTACTAAAGATAAAGTAGCACACTTTACAATAATGAATAATGAAACCTATGTCTAAATGAGTTTCCCCTGGTGTTTTCCAAAATTTAAATATGCTAGAAAAATAAAATAATTTGAAATTTGTATACATATTACAGCACAGCTTCATGCTATATAAAATCAAAATTGACAGTACTACAAGGAGAACTAGACAAATGTGCAGCCACAAATAAAGATTCTAAAATATCTCTTAGTAAATACTAGAATAAACAGACAAAATATCATTAAGAACTTAGAAAAACTGAACAATGTAGTTTATAAGTTTGATCTCATTAACAGATACAGAACACTGAAATCAGTAAGTGCAAAGTAGGCATCCTTTCTAAGCACATATAATTCATTCATAAAAACTGACCTTCTTCTGAGCCATAAAGCAAATTTCAATAAATTTTAACAGGCTGAAATGTACAGTGTGGTTTCTGACTAATTAAGGTAAAATACATTTTAAACATTTTTAGAAAACCTCCCTATGTGAAACATTAATCAGTACACCCTAAAAGTGTTTAAAGATTCACTGCAACCCTGATAAAAATCTTAACAGGCCTTTGCTTTATTTGGTTTTATTCGGTTTTGTAGCATTTGACAAGCTGATTCTAAAGGTTTATAAAAGTAATGAAGGCAAAAATTATCCTAATATCAAGATTTGTGTAGAACTACACTAATTCAAACAAAGTTGTAGTGACACAAGGATAAATATATTTTTTTAAGATTATTTATTTATTTATTTGACAGACAGAGATCACAAGTAGGCAGAGAGGCAGGCAGAGAGAGAGGGGGAAGCAGGCTCCCCACTGAGCAGAGAGCCTGATGCTGGGGCTCAATACCAGGACCCTGAGATCATGACCTGAGCCAAAGGCAGAGGCTTTAACCACTGAGCCACCCAGACGCTCCTACACAAGGATAAATAAAAAGACCCATGGACCAGAACAGAGCCAAGAAACACCCACTCATTTATGTACAGTTAATTTATAACAAAGATGGCACTCCAAAGCAGCAAGGAAAGGATGATATTTTCAACAGCTTGTGCTGAGACAATTGGATGCTCACATGGAGAAAAAAATAAAAATTGACCTTGACCTCAAACTATATACAAAAATACAAGGAGCAAATTTTACTAACTTCTGGAAGATAATATTAAAGACTATATTTATGATCTTGGATAGAGAAATACTTCTGTGATCGAATAGAAAAATCAATAAATTAGACTATATTAAATCTAGCCCCATCATAAAAAATTATGAAAGAAAGGATTCATAAATTGGACTGCATTAAAAGTTCAAAACTTCTATTTTTCAAGACACCATGAAGAGAGTGAAAAAGCAAGGCACAAACTTCGGAAGATAGCTACAATACTTATAACCAGCTACAGATGCAGATCCACCACAAATCAATGAAAAAAAGTCAACAAAATAGTCATGGGCAGGAGGCTTAAACAACTTCTTCACAGAAGAGGATATCTAAATACCCCATAAATATGAAAGGTGTTCATAAGTAAGAAGAGGAATGGAAATTATAGCCATGGTGAGATACCACATGACCCCACCAGAATGAAAACGTCCCATAATACCTGTATTTGAAAGTATGTGGAACGGTGGGAATTCTAACACTGATGGCAGGATTAATATTAGTAAAAATAACATAGAAGACATTTTAAAACTATCTTTTAAATCTAAAGATGTATAGATCCTGGGACCCACAATTTCCACTCCTAGATATACAGCCAACAATAATATATGTATATGTGCTTCAGGAGATATGTTCAAGAATGTTTGTGGCAATACTGCTCAAATCAAAAACCTGGAAGCAGCACAAATGCCAAATAATGGGAAATGACAAATTATAGTATACCATGCAATGGAATTCTATGCAGCAATGAAAATAAACTAACTACATTCGGACAATAACATGAGTGATTCTTACAAACAAATCTATCGAGATGAAATCAGAAGCAAAGAAATTTATGTCAACTTAATTTACATAAAGTTTTTCAAAGAGACAAAACTAAATTATGAGGATTATCAAAAGGCAGTTGAGTTCATCTATAAGGAAAAGCAAATGATTATAATATTAGTCAGGGTATTAATTTTAGGAGGAATAGAGGGAGCATGGATTGAGAGGGGAGGGGTTGTAGCAGGTGGTGTCTTTGGAATTGACAACATAATATTTATTGACCTCAATAGGTTACATGGGTGTTCATTTTGCAATAAATCACTAAGCTCTATTTTTATCTTGTGCACTATTCTGTATGTGTGTTACATTTCACAATTTAAAAGTATTTTTTGAAAATTACCTCCTGCATTAGGACTAAAATTAAAATTCAAAGTATTATTTTGATACTGCTATGATGTGCTTGAAAGTGAGTAAAAAATAATGGACATTGCAGAGAATATTCACCAACAATTAAGCCAAGTAAATAATAATGACAATAACAATAAAATATTAATAATGGCTAAGACACATAGCACTTACTCCGTGTTAGGCACTAAAATCCTAAGCATTTCATGTATATGAAGTAATTCAATCTTACAAGTCCTGTAAGACATACAAAACAGAAATACCTGAATGTATACCCTCTCTTCGAATCTGAATCATAAGGATATTATTTGTGAAGAAATACATGACACACGAACAACAGCTCAGGATAAAATAGCTACCATTCCTTGCAGGGATGAATCCTTCTGACTTTCAGAAGGTCACAATAAACAAAAACACTTGTCAAGGAGTTGATGCCTATAAATCAAGAAGAGATTAAATATTTTAAAGGGATCAGATCCATCCATCAGCTAAGGGTGGAGCCAGCTGGGAAGCATTGTAAATAAATGAGTGAATTAAGTGAAATATTTTTAATCTAGATTATCGAATTAATCCACCCATTTTTGAATATCTCTGGCATTAGATTCTACCTCAATATTTGCATATAGCATGTACCTCTTTTTTATTTTTAAGACCCCAATATAATGTTGAAATAACGTTTTCTTAAATCAACTAACATCCCAAATGAAATTAAACTGAGTTTGTAGGATCATAATAAGAAGTAGTCATCACTGCTTCACAGCTGAAATTATGTGTTCCACTAAGAAATGCACCAGTAAATATGTAAATGCCGTAGAGCCTCTGAGTTGCTAGGAAGAGACTTTGATCCATTTTAAATTCTGAGATTGAAATCTCACTTAGAATTGTGTTTTGGTTTGTGACAACTTAAATATCCAGTCTACTATTTGGTAAAATCAGCTTCCTTAAACACAGAAGGGCATGATCGACTCACTCAGAATTGGTTGATTATTTCACTTTTCAATTCTATATGTGTGTTTGGTATAAATACACTGCCTGTTTGAACTCCTTGGCTCTCTCAATATATTAAAAAAAAAAAAAAACTACAGATATAGAAAACTGTTCCTCCTCTAACTCTGATCAAAAAATGATCAGTGGGGGCCTTCCGCATAGTAACATCACTTGAAAATGCATGATAATAGATACTATCAACATATAAAAATGTTGCTCTGCTAACTGCGACTAGAAGTTCACTAGACAACAGCTCTATTGTATCTGGATTTATTGAAAAGTTGAAAGTAATATTACGCTATGGTGTTGAAAACACACACAAGATAAAATTATTTTACCAATATCTGTTTTCTGAGTGAATTAAGTTATTGTCCTCACAAAGAGAAATATAGCCATTTCACAATAGAAATATTACAATGATATAGTAAAAAAATTAATTCTAGTAAGTTATTAAATTTTAATTCTTTCTCTCTTTTTTTAATCGTATCTCTTTCACAATCAGGATGCTATATAGTATGATCCAAATTTTTAATTTGTTAACAGACTTAATTTAAATAGGAAAGTTTAGGATACAATCCTGTGTGCATTCATCAATTCAGCTCTGAGTTTTCTTTTGTAAACCCTACTATATGTTTTCAATTAAACTATTATATTGAGATAATTCTATATCATATGAAGTTGTAAGAAATAATAGAAAGATCTCATATACTGCTCACTGCCTGTGTCCCAGTGGAAACTTCTTGCAAAACTAAGTACAATATCACAACCAGGAGAGTGACATTAATACAGTCAATATACAGGCCATTTCTATTACAAGAAAGATTTCTTATGTTGCTTTTTATAACCACACCCACTTTTCTGTTTTTCTCTCATGCTAAATCCCTGACAACTACTAATCTGTTTATTTCTATAATTTTGTCATTTCAATAATGCATATAAATGGAGTCATCCTGTATGTAACTTTTTGGCACTGGCTTCTTTTACTCAGAATAATTCTCTAAAGACTCAGCTAGCTATTGCATGTAGTTTGTTCTTTTTATTGTTAAGTAATAACCCACAGTCTGGCTATACCACAGTATATTTAACCATTCACCTGTTGAAGGACATCTGGGTTTTTGCTAGTTTTGGGCTATGACACATAAAGTTGCTATAAAGATTCATGTGCAAGTTCTTGTGTAAACATAAGTTTTTATTTCTCTAGGATAAATGCCCAGTTACATAATTGCTAAGTCATATTATAGTGGGATACTTAGTTTTTTTGGAAACGGGCAAACTCTTTTACAAAATGACTGTACCATTTTATATTCCCACCTGCCATGTGTGAGTAATCCAGTTCCTGCACATCTTGATCAGAATTTGGTGAACCCCATTATATTTTTTAATGTCAGCATGTTGCCAGGACAAAAATATTCACAAAATCCATCTATGTAAGTAATTCCATTTCATTATAAAATGATTTGTTCAAATATAAAGAAATAAAAAATTGCAAGTTACAAAAAATTAAGAATGAAACCAATAAATTAGGTGACAACTACATGTCCAGTATTACTTCACATGGTTCTTTAATATAATTTTTATGAACCAATGATTTATCCCCTGTAAAAAATCATTCGGACTTCGCCATCTTCACCAACCGCATTTTAAGTTCACAGTTTTTTATATATACACAAAATTCATATACATATATATCTATATCTATATCTGCATGCCAAAATGCAGTCAAAAGAAATCAACCTATCAGTCTGAATAGATGGCTAAAGACAGAATATTATCATATGCATTCACTTTATTTTCTTTTCCTTTTTTTTTTTGAGGGGATATTTATTTTCCCTTCAGATTATTCATCTCAGCCAATTGTTACCTTTCAAATACAATTGTCCACAGAAGTGTTGCTAATCATTTGAAAAGATGCAGGGAAAAAAAAAAAAGTTATTCAATCCACCTACACTGAACTCACTACCTTAAGAAATCCATGGGATTATACACCTATTCAGTTATTGAGGGAGTTAAACCCAGGCTTAGATATAATAAAAGCTTGCTAAATTATCTTTTGTCCTTTTACTGGAATACACAGTCTCACATGCAAAACAGAGAAGCAGGAAGCAATCATAGGAAGAGGAAAGATAGCAGTACAAACTGAGAATAACCAGAACTTGTTCTCTTGTGTTTTGAGTTAGCCTCTGCTTTCCATACCTTGAGAAGCATCAAATTAAAAGAATGTGACTGGAGTGACTGGAGACCACAAAAAAAAAAAAAAAAAAAAAGTAACCAAATAGATTTACAGGCATGCTCATAAGTCCATGTAGTTACACAGCTCCAGGCAGAAGGTTTATGTCCATTTAAGAGCGGAAAATTTTCAAGTTCCTCCAGAAGCACCATCTGTTTCTACTGGCTGGTCTTGGTTTGGATTATTTATTACAATAATCTCAGATTTATCAGGTTAACCTTTGGATTGCCTCCTAAAAATAACTACGGAATATTTAGAATTTTTGAGTAATACAGTAGACAACAAGAATAAAATATAACATTTTATTGAAAGAACTTTAAGGTCTTTATCATAACAAAAAAGACAGAAAAATCTGTATCATTTATCACATTTAATAGGTTTGACCCATACAAATAGATAATTGGTCCACAAGATGGCGCTAGGTAATTAAAATTTTTACAAGATTATTGGTGCAATTTCAAATAACTGGAAAAAAAAAAAAAGAAAAAGAAGAAGAAAATTTCCCACCATGGTTATTACAAGATATCTGCCTTATCAGTCTGTTAATGAGAAATAGAAAAAAAACAGAGTTCCCAAAAGCAAAGCCAGGACTTTAAAAGCTGACAAACAACTTTCTATGAATCTTTATGATCTGGTAAGTCTCAGTATCTTAAGAAAAATATAAGTGACTTCTTACAAGCAAAGTTAAAGATAAACTGCATGCTATGAAGGGATTAAATATAGAAACGTTGAGGGGAAGACCATTTCCAAAAAAGCAGCAAAGCTTTCTCTAACCCAGTTATTTAAAAAAATAAAAATAAAAATAAAAAAATAAAAAAACCACACCTATATAACTCTCCATGAGAGTTATTTTTTTAAAAATGGAGGGAGAAAATTTAATTTTCACATATCTGCAGTTAAAATAGACACATTCAGTACAACTGAGTTAAAACCTAATTACCATACCAAATTGATTAGTCAATTCCTATCTTTTTAGACCAAAGTCACAAAGCTCTGTGCCTGCAGGCATTAATACCACCAGTCTATTTCAACTGCATTTTCTCAAGCCCCAGTACAGGACAGCTTCCACCTGGCTGACGGCATTAGAGATCAGTGGAGGTACAGGACTGCAGTTTCTTCTAAATGAAGATATCAACCTTTCTTTTTCTATTTCTTCTGGTTTTGTTGAGGCTGCATTTTTTTTCTGTTTAAGCCTTTCCAGGACTCATACCTAATCCTTTTTTCACTATTTGGGACCAGCAGGAACTGAGAAGCAATTATTTCTCATTTTTCTTTGTTTGAAAGTGTCACTTTAGTGAATATTAGCCATTTATAATAGTATGGATAAATTTTTAAGTTCATTAGCACAAAGTTACACATGAAAAAAATAAAGTCCTAACAGTTTTTGAAAGCATAAAAAAGCAACCTAGAAGAGAATTTCAAGTCCTATAAGATCGATTTCTCCCTAATGGAAAACATTTCAGAGTATGAGTCCAGTGTAACTTAGCTAGCAGTTTTAAATCTTTAAATCTTAATCCTTTGAATCTTTATGGAGGAGCATCCTTAAATGGAAAGCATTCCATAACTAACTCCTAAATGGCCTCTTTCAGATTAAAGTTTAGAATCAATTATGCACTTCCATATAGTAATTATATATTACCGACCAAAATTTTCAAAATTTATCTCTTAATTACCAAATTAATAGTCAGTGGAAGGAAAAACATAACTCTCTCTGGGTTTGTATTCAGTTTGATGGTTGTTCAATAATATTTATAGCCAACTGGAAGAGGAAATAATTGCATGGTAACCTCTCCATCTTTATTTCTTTGCCCAGTAAACACTGTTGAAGATTAAGATTTAAAGATTTTAAAACCCCTAGCTTTTTTCTTCAAAATTACACACACGCAAACAAAAAGAGAACAGCGAGTGTTAACCTAACACTGGCTCTAAATTATAGGTGCTCAGAAAAGTGAGAATCTGTTTAAGTAGCAGCAGTTAGAAGAAAGATTAAAAGAGAGGCTATTTAGTTTCTATCCTTCCTACCCCACTGAAGCTATACTTTTCAGGGTCCACAGTTTTCTGGAGGGACAGCCTGCTTTACCTTTCCTTGCATTATTCTTTCTCCATCTCTCTCACCACACCCAGCCAACCGCCAAACCCTGGAGACAACTCCCCAGTGTCTCCAACATCCGTCCATCCCTTCTTTCAGTCAGAGTTTCCTCCTCAAAATTACCTGCACATACCTAGAGGATTAACAGAAGAGAGTTGAAGGAAGGAACTACTTATAGAGCCCTAAGGGATGGTGAAGACTTAGAATAGTTGGAAGCCAGTATCACCTCAAGACCTGAAGGAACAAGAGGAGTTTTGCTACCAAACTTCTGTGTGCTTCTGAGAGAGGGGCCACCTGACAAGAAACGTGGTTGCAAAGGGAAGGAAGGCAGCAGTTGCCAACACCATAGCCCAGAGGTACAGATGTGCACTAAGGATATGCAGTAAAGAGGAAGTATTCAGGCTTTTTTCTCCTTTCACCTTTCAGTCTCCTGCTCTTATCTCCAGCTGGCCACACTCTCTTGGAAGCCAGAGGCACAGAAGCCAAAATGATACAGTCCACAGGACTCCAAAGGGCAGAGAATAGATTTCCAGGGGTAGAGAAATAATAGCACGCTATACTCAGAAAGCTCAAAGCCCCAGAATGCCTCAGCTAGATTACTGCAATTACCTGACTGTCCTCTACAGTCAACCCTCCAGCCCATCGATTGTTTTTTTAGCTGAAGTCACACTTCAGAAAGGCGTTCTTTGACTGCCTCCCAACCTCTCTCTGTCTCTACCTTTTCCATTGTTTTCTTAGTTCTTCTCTCTAAAATTATTATATTTACTTTTTATGTTTATCTGCTTATCATCAGTTTCCTCCAAATGGAATTAATCTCCCTAAGAGCATTGGCCTAGCCCCTCAGAGTGAGCTATCCATTATTAATGAATGAATAAATGCACATGAATGATCACTGTATGCCGAAAAAAAGTGGCAGATATAAAAATGAATCAGCCGTAGAAACTGAACCCAAAGATGTAGAAACTAATTCACCATTCTAGTGCCCAGCATCCAAACCTTCTTCATCTTTGGGGGGAGTTCCCAAGATATGTATTATTGGCAGGATGCAGAGTCCTCACCTTTTATTACAAGAGCAGAAGGGGAGAAATTACCTGTTTCTCTGCCCAATGGCAGCAGACATGTGGGCACATAACTTATGCCCAGCCAATCAAATGCTTCCACTTTGAACCCTGGAGGAGTGAGAACAGAAATGTATTTCAATCACATAACTTCTCTCAAGGATCCATCAGTGATGACTATTAAGGCATTTTCTGTTAAGCACAAATTTCTTGGAGTGATAATCCGATTTTCCAGATCCTTCTTGTCTATCATCAGGCTTATTAAGTAAGAGCTAAAATTAGAGTTCTATCCAGGAACCAAAAAAAAAAAAAAAAAAAAAAAAATGTGTTCTATCCATATCTCCCTGTCCTTCTGACATAAGTTACCTGTGACATCCAATGCGTGAATCAGTCAAAAAAGAATTAGTGAGTTCAGCACATATATCTTTCTTTTAATCTAAAATCCAGATAACTGATATTATAATCACAAGATATATCTTTAAAATTTTATAAACATGCAAAAAAAAATTTTTTTTAACATCCTCTTCAAATGAGAAGAGCATTGTGAAGGTGTCACGGCAATAAACAATAAACATCTTTTCAATTAGCAATAATCGCGCCTCGGATAAACCTCATTGGCTACGATACTGCCACTGCGCAAAGCTGACAATAAACATCTTTTAACATTAAGAAGCCATATTTTTTTCTATCTCCTATAAATTCCACAAATGACTAAATAAATCAACAACAGCTAAGCAGTATACTTCTCTAACCTGTTTCAGGACATTGATTTTGGTATTTTATAGAAGTCTTTAAGTCATGAAGAGATAAGCAGGATATATAAATGTTCAAGTGTTTTGATTTAACTGTTTTATTGAAAATTCACCACTAACTCATTAAAGGAGAAGGCTGAAAGCCTAAAAGCAGTATTTTAAAAGGGTCTTTAGAGACCAATCATTTCTAATCTAAAACCACAGAATTTCCAGTTCAGTTCAATCAGGTGAATATAAAAATATCCCTTACTATTGGCTGGTCAACCCTTAACTCTATATTTTATCTGAGACACCATTCTTACAATTTTTTAAAAAGATTTTATTTATTTATAAGAGAGAGAGCACACACAAGCATCAGGAGTAGCAGGCAGAGGGAGGAGCAGGTTCTCTGCTGAGGAAGGAGCCCAATGTGGGGCTCCATCCCAGGACTCTGGGATCATGACCTGAGCCAAAGCAGACACTTAACCAACTGAGCCATCCAGGTGTCCCCCATTCTTAAAATTATAGCACAACAAAGCTACAGAAAAAAAGAATTCAGGAGGGGAAGGGTTAATTTAAGTTATAGGTTAATATAGGGCCATATTTCATATTAATAATGATATAAATAGAGTACTATTGTAACCCACCATTTATAGATCCTGTTAGTCTTATATTAGCCTTTGATTAAGAGTCTGATTCTAAGTCCAACATTAGTAACGAATGAATTATTAATGAATTAACACTTAAGGTGATTTTGGGGATAATATTTTTCATGAAAAATTTCTTCCATTGGTAGAGAGTGATTACAGAGTACTAGAAGTTAGATAAATAGATTATGGATAGAGATAGATGATGATGATAGATAGATATTCAGATAAATTGAAAGCTTTATGATATGGTACTGAAAATAACACTAATTTTCCTGGACATAATTTCCAGTATGATGAAAGTTGAAAAATACTTCAATATACAATTTCTGCTATTTATCTCAAGGCAACAGGAAACCACTGAATGGTCTCCAGTATAAAGACAGTTTAAGTCATGCCATTACTTATTAAGTTGTATAAAGCACAGGTCAGCAGCATATAATACACCTGCAAAAGTAATTACTGGTCTTGGTTTGCAACACTTCAGGGTTTCTCTACTTATCTTGAAGAGTGTCATAAAATTATCCAAACAAAATTATCATCTTTGATTTTTTTAAATAAGCCTTAAGACTTTGCAAAAGAACTCAGGGAATATAACAAAGTAAATAATGAGATATTGCCACTCAAAATTGCAGGAAATCAACAATCTTTGCCTATAATAACTAAAGAGATTGATGGCTAAAGTCAAGGAAATTACTCCAAAAATTCTATGGAGAGATTACTTGTCTGGTGCTATAGCTCCATCCAGTGGCAGTTAATGCTAACCTGGGCCATGAGGATTACAGCCAAATACTAGAGCGAGAGAAGAAAGATATTCTCGGTGGAAATGAGTGTTCTGCAAATCATCAGGTCCCAATCACACTAGGACAGCCTTGTACCAACATGAATTATTTCACAGTATTCAGAGTCTCAAAGCCTCAAGAACACCTAAAATGAGGAAATTAAATCATTCAAGACATCACAGTTATGTCTACAATGTGTAAAGAATCCAGTGGAAAGTGAAAAATTAGGTTAACTGTCCAAATATTTGACTGCATAAGAACCCTGAGGCTGACTTCTCCACTCTATTCCTGAGTAACATATGTATTTCTGAGATTAGAATCTAACTAAGCATTTTTTCCTTCACTGTTTTCTCTGATTTCCACGACATTTCTTGTGAAATGTTTTGCTATTTGGTATGTAACTTCAATGTAAAAAAATTTATCTGCCAGGTCACAGCTGTATCCCAGCCTCAAAACAGTGCCTGTCTCTCATTATATTTTGAATACATATTTATTGAATTAATGAAGAAATGTGATCCTTCTAAAGATACTTTAGAGATGTGGTCATTTACTTTTTATGTTCATAAAAACCTTTGAGAGTCTGATAAAAGCAATAAACTCTCCCTCCCAAAATATGCATATATAATTGTGCATACAGTTTCAAGGGTTTCTTGGACGCTGTCACTCATGTTTATGGGCCAAAGGTTAAGAAGCTCTGCTCTAAAAAGAACTTTAAGATCAACTTCATAATTGGGAAATTGAGATGATCTATTGAATGCATTATTTTTGCCTGCATTGCTTCAATGATTAATTGTCTCAGATCCTGGTCTGAGAAGAGCTGGACTTGCTGGACTTGCTGGTGATGAAATTAAAATTAATGGGGAAATTGGGGTGCCTGTGTAGCATAGTAGTTAAGCGACCGGCTCTTGGTTTCAACTCAGATCGTGATCTGAGAGATTCACCAGATCCAAGGACCCTCAGAGTTGTGAGATGGAGCCCAGAGTCTGGTTCTGTATAGAGCACAGAAAATGCTAAAGTTTCTCTCTCCCTCTACCTCCACCTCTCTCTCGCTCACTGAAACGAATACATAAATCTTTAAAAATATTAATGGAGAAAAACTGGTTCTATTTGAAAGTCATACTGAACACCAAAAAAATGGAACAGAGAAAAAAAGATTAATCTGATAGATTTCTAGAACATTCATTCTATGTTTGCCCCCCCCCCCCCACTGAAACACACACACACACACACACACATTCTTCACTGGGATGTGTCCAAAATGATCTGAATAATCTACAGCCTGAGAAGAATGAGATTCACCAGATCCAAGGACCCTAAAGAATGCACTCCTGGGATTTTACCCCCATCTTGGCGAAGTGTCAAGTCCGTGCCCAGACACTTCCCCACAAGGCAATAATTCTGTTGCTCAAAATGCCTTGAAACCAAGAGAGTACCAGGCTCTGGGCCCTGAAATCTTTCCTGCACCAGTAGTTGTACAACCTCCCTTTCCGGTGCCCTAGGTTCTGCAACATTTTCACACCTGTACTTTTGTTGTAGAATATAAGAATCTTCCAATTATTCTCTCACAGAGTGTTTCTGTGAGCAGAGCTGGTACTGGTTCTCAACCTTAGGGGTTGCTTAGGTGAAATTTAAAACTGGCCCCCATATACAGAAGGCAGGGAGAGATTAAAGAAAGAGGCGGGGCACTCCAGTTTGGTGGATGGCAAGTTGCAGCAAGGGAACAGCCCTCTGCACCAGTGTGCCAGAATCTTAAAAGCTTATATTATTAGAAGGCTTAACAGGGTTCAGGCAAAAATATAGTCCAGATGGTTTAACAATACATTACTCTCTCAAGGATGCATCCTTTGAGCTAGTATGGGAATCGTAGATAGAACATACATTCCAAGGACAAGGGAGGGAGTAAGATGCCTCTGATTGCCTGGGTCCTGCTTGTGGGTCAGCTGGTAGTCACAGCCTCTTGATGACTTCCTCCAAACCTAGCCGAGCTCATGACAGCACCTACTTTAATTCATTTGAAACATTTATTGATACCTCCTATGTCCCAGACTCTACTAACCACAGTGGAAATGGGGTGGGGGGGAAGCCCAGCAATTGCTGAGAGAATAAAAAACATACACTTATATAAAAATTTGTTCATAGTGTTATTGTTCATAACAGCCAAAAAGTGGAAAGAACCCAAATGACCATCATCTGATGAATGGCCAAACAAAATGGGTTGAATTGCTAAACTACTTCATGCGATAAAATACTTATTCAGCCATAAAAAGGAATGTGTTGACATAAGCTACACAACATAGATGAATCTTAAAAACATTATGCTAGGTGAAAGAAGCCAAACATAGAAGACCAAATGTTGTTTGATAACATTTGTATGAAATGTACAGAATAGGAAAATCCATAGGGACAGATAATAGATTAGCAGTTTCCAGAAAAGGTTAAAAAGAAGGAATTGGAACTAACGGCTACTAAATACCGGATTTAGGGGAGGGGGATAGAGAAGTTCCAGAAATAGATCATGTTGATGGTTGCAAAGCATAGTAAATACACTAAAGACAACCAAAGTGTATGCTTTAAAGTGGTGAACTCTATGCTGTATGAAATAAATCTCAATTTTTTAAACGTTATTTTAAAAAGTCAAGCAGTCACTAAGCAACTCTGGTGAGGATAGTAATTGAAAAGAGGCACACAGGGGGTTTGAGGGATCTGGCTGTGTTTCCTTTCTTGATTTGGGTGGTGGTCATCATGTTTGCTTTAAGATAGTTTATTAAGCCATGCATTTGTTTTATGTATAATTCTGAATGTATGCCATAATTCACAATAGAATTTTTTAAGAGAAAGTAGGAGACATTAAATAATATCTCTGTGGTATTATTTCCAAAAAGAAATTAAAGTAACAAAATTAACATAGAATTTTATTTCTTTGGAAGTTATATAAAGGAATATATATTTAAAACTGAATTTTTATACATACTATATGTATCAGTATCATTATATATTCATATACTTCAAATAGGTCTCTTAGTAGATGTGCATTGTTGAGGAACCTCCTTTCTGGCCTCAATGCTGACCACCTTGTGCCCTTTGATCACTGAGGCTTCGCTCCCAACATGCTTCCAGTTCTTTGTATTCAACCATCAGCAGACCGTTCCCCTGTCAGAAGTATTTTCCACCCTGTCCCTTTCTATCCCCTATTCTTTCTTGCATGCCTCTTACCCTTCCCTTATAGCTTCACATTATTGTCTCACAGCACTCTATGCTTCTCCTTCATAGCACTTAGCAAAATTGAAGTTGACTATCTGTGCAAGTGTTTATCTAATACTTCTTGCATCTACTAAACTGTAAGCACCATGAAAACAACAAGCATTAATGTCTGATTTGCTACTGTATCCCAGCATCTAGCCTGGTACATGGTACATAATAAATGAAGGAAGGAATGAGTGGAGTTTTATGTATTTATTCCCTTAAGTTAAAACTTAAGAAATTTTATGTAGATGCCAAATAAGACAGCTGACATACATAGTTAGCCCAGGACAGTGTCAGACTCCATAAATATTTATTGCTTAATAAATATTGAACAATATTATTATGAGTCAATAGTTGGCCATACGGTCGTGAAACATTTACTGTAAGTTGAAACTATTCTTAATCTCTCCTGAAATACTGAATTTCCATAAATAAGAAGAAAATTTAAAAGTAAGTTCTCTGTTTTAATATCTGTGCCATTTAATAAAAATTCTATAGCAATGAAACCATTATGGCCCATATCACTGGCTTGGAATTTTATATTTGGTCACATCTTGTATTTTCCACTGAATAGCTTTCCCACCACCTGCCTTCATTAATTGAAGGCCAATTAACTCTCTCTTGAGAGCTACCTTTCCCACTTTGCCAGAGGCTTACTCATTCTAAATGCCCGCAGAAAACAAGCTTCCTTAACCCAACACACCTGTTGTTTCTGTCACTGCCACAAGATGTCACTGTTGAAAACCAGGTCTTCCCAATCTGAGGGATATATGTCTTCTCTAACCTGTCACAAAACCCTTACAATCCTAGTCCCTGAATAAATCCACACTTGAATATAAATTCACAGCTCTTTAATATCCTATTCAGGTGCTCGATTTTTCCCCCCAAGTTATGACAGTGAAGCCAGAGTGGCTGAGTCTAAGGGATTTACAGTCTCAACTACATACAATGTCACAACTAGCCAGCTTGTGACCGGCAAATCAGGTGCCTCCAGTTAAAATACGTCTCCTGGATACGTTTTGTTAATCCACATTCTTTGAAAAATCACAGAAGGTTTTTCACACAAATGAGCAGGATGTGGGGGGCCTGGGTGGTTCAGTCGGTTAGGCCTCTACCTTCAGCTCAGGTCATGTTCCTGGGGTCCTGGAATCGAGCTCCACATCGGGCTCCCAGCTCAGCAGGAAGCCTGCTTCTCCCTCTCCCTCCGTCCTCCCCCTGCTTGTGCTCCCTCTCTCTCTCTCTCTCTCAAATAAATAAATATTTTTTTTTAAAATAAGAAGGAAGAAAGAAAGAAAGAAAGAAAGAAAGAAAGAAAGAAAGAAAGAAAGAAAGAAAGAAAGAAAAAAGAGAGAGCAGGATTTCCAGTGTCTCTTTAATAATATTGCAATATTGAGCTCTTACCTGACACAGGGGCAACTTTCTAGAGATGAGTTGCAGGTACCGCTTTCCAACTCCTCCATGCCAGATTACACAAGGCACACACTTCACTTCACTACAGTCTTATCCACTCCAAATTCATTCTTTGATACTGGCTGTTACCTGCCACTGAATTTATGATGCCTGTTTTAGGCCCTGGTGTTTATCCAAGATGGATAGTATTATCAATGTCAGTCAGTGCCACATTTTCCCATCAGAGAAGTCTCCAAGGCTCTTCCTCCCACAAGACTCATTGACTCCCCCACTCAAACATCCAGCAGCAAACTGAAGACAAGGCCAGCTAAATAATTTGCTAAAGCTCAGTGCAGAAGGAAAATGCGGGACCTCTTGTTCAAAAGGCAGGGGGGAAAAATGACAATAAAAATACTACACTATAAAACATTTTCTTTTGTTCTACTGTCCTTCTCTCACAGTGCCATGGTGGCTTTTATGTGCTATTTACTGGCATGTTCCCTCAGACATGGGAATACTTACAGTACAAGTGCAGACCCTCATTGGTATCCAAGGATCCCACCTGTGATTCTCTGCATATGGCCCACCAACAACAGGATTCCTCTCCCTGTAGCTGCCAGGTGCCTGCCACAGCCTTGGGCATGGAAGACATCTCCCCTTCTCGTGGCCCTGCTGTCCCAGTCCGTGGTGGATAGGCAACCATCAGGGACCTATAACATCCATGCCATAATGCATTTGGTACTTGGATGAACTGGGCAAAAGACTCTCCCCCAGCAGTTCACCCACCAAATATACCATGGAGTTGCCAGCCCAGGGAAAGGAGGTCTACCACTTTGTCCTTCTTCCAGATGGTATGAGGCATAAGCTGACCATGAAGTTCCCATGTTTGCTCAAATGCCACTACTGAGGCCAAAAAGGGACAATAGAATGCTACCTACAGCATCCCCCCAACCTCCTCTTCGCCAAGCCAAGCTGGTTGCCACCTTGCAGAGGGCTACAGCTGTCAGGAAATGCAGACAGGGGCAGAAGGCTGAGCGTGGCCAGGGTGTCAAGGACTGGGGAGCCCATAGCTATGAACCCAAGCTGGAGAAGGGATAGAAGGGACCAGGAGTAAGCTGGGACTCCAGTTCCCCAACACATACGCCTTTGTGCCATCATACTCATGTACAAAATACAAATTCTAAGAGAAAATTATTAAGAATTTCATAATAGCTACAGAGCATCAGGCCCCAAATGTGGGGCACTTCTGAGCAGGAGATGTATGATTGCACTGTTCCCACACCGGTGACGCCAGCTCTCTGCCAGCAGACCATGGAATTTGAAGAGAAGTATCTTTGTCAAGCCACAAAAAGTTTGTTACACTTTCCCTCTAGGGCCATGGGAGCCTACTCTTTATGTATCATAAACTAGTAGTGTACAGAGGTACTCATGTCTCTAGGAAAATCTGTTTCAAGGAAGGTGATTTCCTCTATCCACCTAGCCATAGAGGTAGCTGCCAGCTTTTTACCAAAAACAGAATAATAATAATAAAAGCAACAACAACAATAAGTTCTATATCACCAAGCACTGTAGTTAGGAAAAGCATATGCTCTAAGAAATTGAAACTTTTTGAGGAAAGCAATTAAATCATTAGTAGGCTAAAATAGCAACAATAATGCTAAACACATAGACAACGGCCACTTCAATGGTATCTCAATAAAAGCAAGGATTTCACAAGCACATTTGTATTCATTCGGATGTGATTACTGCTCTTCACTTTTAACTGAATTTGGTAGAAAAGAGAATATAAATGCATATTTTTTTCAAGTGTGAGAAGAGAAAATGGTCCTCCACATTCCATCTCCCTGCCCCCCAGAGGGTGCCTTAAGTCCTTGGAATTTTCTACATGATAACAATGATAAAGTTGTCTCAGTATTCATAACAAACCCTTTCCAACCACACCTGAGTACATGTTAATGAAGTGACCTTTGGAAAGGGCCTAAGGCTGGGGGCTGACCGTGGAGAGAACCAACCATGTGATTAGAGCTTGAAACTTTCAGTTCTATCCCCAGATCTCTGGGAAGGGAAGGAAAGCTGGAGATTGAGTTAAATACCAATGGCCAATGATTTAGTCAATTGTGCCTATGTAATGAAGCCTCCATAAAAACCCAGAAGGACAAGGTTCAAAGCACTTCCAGGTTAAAGAAACGGACTTTCCACATGCCACCTTGCTAGGTCCCAAACTCCATGAAAACAGAAGTTCCTTTGTTTAGAACCTCACCCTATTTATCTCTTTACCTGGCTATTAATTCATGTCCTTTGCCACCCTATGTAATAAACTAGTAATCTAGCAAGTAAACTGGTTTCCTGAGTTCTGTGAGTCACTCTAGCAAGTTAATCAAACCCCAGGAGAAGGTAATGGGAATCCCTGATTTATAGGGTAACAATCTGGGCTTGTAATTGGCATCTGAGGTAGAGGACAGTCTTGTGGAATTGAGCCACTAATCTGTGGGATCTGATCAAATCTCTGGACAGACGGTGTCAGAACTGAGTTCTGTTGGACATCCAGCTGCTTGGTGGTGTAGGAAATCCCACACCCAGCCAACCATCCCACACTGTAATTGGTGACCAGAATCATGATATAGTATGTTTTATTATAAGTTATCAAGTCATATTGGTCAAAGTTTTCTGATGATCATCAAAAAACAAATATTAATTGGGTTATGGACATTGGGGAGGGTATGTGCTATGGTGAGTGTTGGGACAGACATGTACCCATGGGGCAAATAATACATTATATGTTAATAAAAATAATTAATTAAAAAATCTTAAAATAAACAACCTATAGCTTAATGAAGAGGCTCAGCTTTACTTCTTAATTAAACAAGGGCTGGTAAGGAGCAGAGAGAATTCTTTTTCTTTCTTCGTCTCACCTCTTTTCTCTTTCCATCTATACACATTACATTTCAAATATCTCTGAACTTCACCACATTTTCTCTTTTCTCCACAACATTATTTTAGTATGTTTAATAGGAAGCGTATCTGACTATGATCTTGATTCATATGATTTGAATTTAATGCTCTATTTATTTTGTAATGTCAAAATTGAGGTTACTATGGTTTCTATGGTATTTTCTATGGTATTCTGATACTTATGTATCAGGCTATAGCATGTGTTGGTCACTGGCTCAGGTTGTAGCAATAAGGATACTAGAGAAACAAAAAAGTATATTAATTTTATAAGAAATAAATAATTGTGAAAACATTCAATTTTATTTCATGGTCTGTTTATTATTTTAAAATTCCCTTCCATAATGTCAATGGCTTTAATTTTAATATCTGAATGTTTACAATACACAAATGGTTTTGTGACTATTCCAATAATAAGAAAACTAACCTTAAATGAACATAAAAGGGAAAATTTTGCTGTCTACTACTTTGGAGGATTATCTTATCAATATGCTTAATCTAATTAGTATATGATTAGGTGACTCTCTGCCACTGTTTCTTTGCTATTTTTTGGGGGAAAATTCCTTTCAAATCCTAGCTTCAAAGAGCTTTGATAGGTCTTCAGGGCTTCAGTATACTTTAGTATACTTTAGTAATTCTGACCTCCTCGATTCCAGAGGCTTCCACACACTTGAACAAACCTCTTCCATGGCCCCACATTGAAATTTGTCTTCAACCAATGCTAATGCTTAACTCCAAAATACCTCTGACTACAGGTTTCTATCATACCAGCTCTCTCATTGCTCCCCCACTTTTAGTCTTAGACTACGTGCCCTTGACTTGTCCATTGACCCTGCTGGCCTCATATCCTTCCCTATCTAAATTGAACCCTGTGGTTTATCTCTTGATGACCATTTCTCTCCACCTAGTTTAACTCCCTAGATTTTGTGTCTAATTTCATAAGAACTTCAACACAATTTATAAATTTTTTACTAGTCCTTTGTTTTCTCCTTCATGTATATACTTAACATTCACCTGTGCTCCTACTCTCACCCTAACCTCCTCATTTTCCACAGATGGTCTTGCCTTATATGCCACTGCATAAGTTAAGTCTGAATCATCTTCCTCCTTTGCTTCATGCTCAGAGAAAGGGCATGGTTAATTCTCTACCCTAATCATCACCTCCTGCCTCCCCAAATTTCCACTTCCTTGTAGACCTTGCTCCAACTATTTCTATGTATCTCTCCTGAATGTTCATCCTTTCTCTCTACTAGGTCTTTTTTTTTTTTTTTTTTTCAGATTATAGTATGCCCAACTTTCAGCCATTTTCTTAAACAATTCAACAAAAAACGTCTTCTCCTGATCCCATAGTCATGACACTTTTTCCTACCTAATGCATCTTACTTATCTTCACCTCATTAAATCCAAATTACAGTGCATGTATAAATTTCTTAAGAGAAATCATTCTTGCTGCCCAAGACTGATCATTTCCTTTGTCAAACACTTTCAATAAACTGTGTTCCCTTCACACAATTCATAATTATATATAATTTAGCATGATTCATTTATAAATTTTCCTCCTTACCACTCTCAAAACTTTGGGAGAACAGGCATGTGTCTGTTTTTTTGTTTGTCTTTTTCTACATAAGAATTTATTATTTTTACATTATAATATTTTTGTTTCCAGTAAAAATTTATTTTTTTGTTTTTCTTTTTTTATATATTAGTCACTATACAGTACATCATCAGTTTTTGATGTAGTATTCCATCATTCATAATTTTGATAAACATTGTCCCTCCAATATATTACACAGAACCTAGAATGTATTTGGCGTTCAATAAATGTTTATAAAGGAATGGATAAGTTCATTGACTATTTCTCATACATCCCTCTTTTAAAAGCATATCATAGCTCCTTAATCCAGAAAAACTAATATGAGTCTTTCAGTTAAAACAAAACACCTAGTTTTTTCTTCATATTGGCAATGCTAAAAAAGACAGAGCATATGTAGAGAAAAAAAAAGTCATTGGCTTGGGAAATGGTAAGCCAATTCTCTGCCATTGTGGGAAATGAAGTTTTTGAAGTTTCTTTCTTCCTCAGAACCATTTCATTTTCATATTATTGCCCACTAAAGTCATTAATTGACTATTTCTAAAGGAAAACTTTGAAAATTTTTGGTTTGGGCGCCTGGGTGGCTCAGTCGTTAAGTGTTTGCCTTCAGCTCAGGTCATGATCCCTGAAGATCCAGGTCCAGGGATCAAGTCCCAAACTGGGCTTCCTGCTCAGCAGGAAGCCTGTTTCTCCCTCTCCCACTCCCACTGCTTATATTCCCTCTCTCACTGTGTCTCTCTCTATCAAATAAATAAAATAAAATCTTAAAATTTGTTTTTTGTTTTATATATCTACAAATATTTTGAAATCTCTCCCATTTATTAAATGCCTATGTGACAAATGTTAATTTGGCCTACTGATTTGTTTCAAGGCAATATACTGTGTAATAGATCATACATCCACAGTGATCTTCATTCCTGAATATGACTACTTCAATATGCCAGAGAAAAAGTTTTCTTTGACAGAAGGAAGATTAGCCAGCCCAACTTCAATTTCACATTAAAGTTAGGACTTTGATACCATTTAAGTCCCCTAATGAAAAGGTGAAGAATGTGGTATAAAAATATGATAATATATTGTCTATTTTTAGTGAGAAATTTTAATAATCTATCAATAATTAATTTTTCATTGATTTTACATGTGCTTTTTTTCTAGAAGATATGATTTTGGTTCTTTCCCATAGAGGTTTAAATTTTGTCTTTTTCAATACTCTTCTATTCCTATAATGCAATGACCATCAAAGTATCTGCCTTGGATTTGTCTAAAATAAAGGATGAAAAAATAATCTTTAAAAATGTTGTATTATGAATTTACCAAAATAAAACTGCTATCAGAGAAAATGTATTCCTCGTCCTCTCTTTATTATTTATTTATTTTCTTACATGAATACAAAGTAGTAGGCTTAGTTGGTCCTCCAAGAGTTCTACCATAGAATAAATTTAAGTTAAATTCCTGAGATAAGTTTTAGCTGGTATTTCTAGTTCTACAGACATGATCACGTAGACAGATGTCTAAACTAATAATAATATAAACCCTAAGGAAAACATTTAGCTAAACATATGTAGCTGGCCTATAGATAAAGAGTTCAATTATGTGTTACTATATTAAAAGTAATGCTACTAAGCAAAATAGAGTCCTCTTTTTAAGTCCTCATAGGTTAAGTCCTCATTGTGTTAAATTCTTGTTAAGTTTTGTGTCCAAAGGACTGATATTTACTAAGGTTTCCTGATGATATTTAGCAACAATGCTAACTGTAAGAAAGAGACATACCTCAGCAAAATATTTGGCTTATAAACATTTAGGGAATTAAAGAGTTTGTAAGTGGTTATTAACACAAAGAGATGCATAGCCAAGGAAAGGAAAATGAAGTAGGAACTATTAATGTTTCTCATAGTTAGCACATAAGCCCAAAATGTGGATTTAAATTATGGTGTATGCATGGATGTGTCTTTAAAGACACATTGTGGTGAAGCCAACATCAAAATAAGCTCAGAGCACTGGAGCACACCCCTTCTAGTGATAGCTATAGACCATTAACTTACTAACAAAGGTACCACCTCAACTTGCCTTGAAACTCCTAGCTTATGTCAAACAAGAGTCTTCTTTGAAGAGTGAAACCAGACAGTATATGTTGATGTGCAAAACTAATACTGTATGGTGATTCCTCAAAAATAAGTTAAACATAAAATTACCATATAGTTCAGGAATTCCAATTCTAAAATTGGGTATATAGAAAATAATTGAAAACAAAAACTCAAAGATATTTACACACCAATGTACAACATTACTCAAATGACATTATTCACAATAGCTGAAAGATAGAAAGACCCAAATACCCATCAACAAATGCATAGATTTTAAAAAAGGGACACATTCATTCAATGGAATATCATTCCCCCTTAAAAAGGAATGAAATTATGAGACATGCTACAAACATGGATGAAATTTAAAGAAGTGGTAAGTGAAATAAGTTGGTTGCAAAGGGACAAAGATAAATGATTCCATTTATATGAGGTATCTAGAGTAGGCAGATTCACAGAAACAGGGAATAGAATAACAGATGCTAGGGAAGGGGAGAGGAGAAGGAGCTGTTGTTTAATGGATACAAAGTTTCAATTTGGAAGATAAGAAAGTTCTGGGGATGGATGATGGTGATGGTTGCACAACAATATGAGTGTACTTAATGTCACTGAATAGTACACTGAAAAATGATTAAATGGTAAATTGTATGTTGTATATATTTTGCCATTTTTTAAATCTCATAAAATAGATGTTAGGCATATACCACTTAGAAAATTCAGATAAGCAAAAAGTTCTTATAATTTTACCAATTTCATATAAGTACTGTTAACATTATGGGGGGGGACCCTAATATTAACGATTATGCTGAATGTGACATGACTATTCACACCCCTTAAGGAAAAAGTAGAACAGTTTAAGCAAAACCAAGTTGAAATGGATCTTAAAATGCATCTTTTACATATGAAAAACAGAAACAGAATCCCAGAACATCTAAAGAGCTTCTTCCAACTTCATAGAATTCAAAATACAACTTGACTCTTAGCTAATATTCATTAACAAAAAAATATCTGTTGCATGAATATTTTATCCTACCTGCAAAAAAGGTAATTGAAGAGTACCTGGGTAGTTCAGTGGGTTAAGCATCAGACTCTTGACTTCCGCTCAGGTCATGATCTCAGGGTCAAGAGATCAAGCCCCATACAGACTCTACACTCAGCACGGAGTCCACTTGAGATTCTCTTCCTCTGCCCCTCCCACACTTGCATGTGCCCAAGCTCTCTCACTCTCTAAAATAAATCAACATATCTTTAAAAAAAAGTTGAGTCTTAAACAAACTAAATCTATCCACATCCATGGTAATCAATGTGTTTCAAAATTAGAATCTTGCTGAATAGATACAGACAACACAAGGCTTTAGCACTTTAATAATTAGCAGACAGAAAGGTTGTTGAGAGGATAAGTAGAACGACATCAAAGCTTTAGTAGGTATATGAGTACCAGAGACGATGTACATTTGAGTCCAACATGATTATTACTGCTTTGTGTTTTCATCTCTTTTTTCCCTATACATATTGATTACTCATTATCAGATGGTTTCTCAAAAGCTTCAAAGTTAATCTTTGGTGTTGAAAGGGAAATTGATTGACACACTAAACATGAGCCATGGCCCTGACTCAATACCTCATGTGGACTCACTGGAACAAGAGGAAAAATCTACCTGATCTAGGACATAGCCCTGGAAATTCAACATGGCTTGAATTTTAAATAAATATAAATACACACTCTATGAATGCACCAAAGTTGAGATTTATTAAGAGTATGTTTTTAGGGTGCCTGAATCACTCAGCTGAGTGACCTGGGATAAAGTCCGGCATCTGGCTCCCTGCTCAGTGGGGAGCCTTCTTCTCCCTGTCCCTCTGCTCCTCCCCCTGCTTGTTCTCTCTCTCTCTCTATCTCTCTGTCAAATAAATAAATAAAATCTTTAAAAAAAAAAAAAAAAGAGTATTGTTTTTATTACCCACATGGTCAAAAAAAGAGTGTAGGTTTTTTAAGTAAACACACCGCATTACTTACCTCACAAACTCACCCAACCTGTTTTTTGTTGTGTGGATAATCCCATTCACATTTCTCTCTCTCTTTTTTTAAGATTTTATTTATTTATCGGGGTGGGGGGCGGTGAGGCGAGGCAGAGGGAGAAGCAAACTCCCCACTGAGCAGGGAGTCCAATTCAGGGCTCGATCCCAGGACCCTGAGATCATGACCTGAGCTGAAGGCAGACGCTTAACCAACTAAGCCACCCAGATGCCCCTTTTTATATTTCATATCCCAGAGAAAGACTAAGTAATTTGTTACTTAAAAAAAACCCACCCCTCTCGAAAACAAACAAAATATCATGGTGACATTTCTTGGTAAGGCCCCAACATTCTTAAGGTATAAGAGAATACAATAGTAACTTATCCAGAAAGGGAATGTGCACTCTCTCAGTGATCCTTGACCTCATTTGTGACTGTTTCCTCCTTCCCTGAATGCTTATCATCCCCATGACCCCAAAGGAAAAATGATTCATCCCCTCAAAGATGAACTTTTCAGGGTATTTATTATTTGAGATTTGGCTGGCTCACACATACAATGGAATGTTTTGTTTTTCTTCCTTTGATTTGTTTTATTCAGAGGTTCCTGATCATAATCTTTTTCACCTCCCATGACTCACATGCTTTTCCTTAGGAAGAAATGCTCTTCCTCAAACACCATTTCCTTGATGAGCACCCATGTGTCCTTCAAGTCCAAGTTAATAAGAAACCTCCTCTGAGAAGTTTTCAGGGTCATTGGATTTCCTTTTTAACATTTTACTTATTCATTTGAAAGAGACAGAGAAAGCGCAGGCATTAGGAGGAGCAGAGGGAGAGAGAGAAGCAGATCCCTCACTGAGCTGGGACCCCGACATGGGGCTGAATCCCAGGACCTGGAGATCATGACCTGAGCCAAAGGCAGACGCTTAATCATCTGAGCCACCCAGGTGCCTCTTTCACCGGATTGGTCACACGTATCAATGTGTCTTGACACAGGCATCTATTGTTCACTTACTCCACTGTACTGCAATATTTTCACATTCAGAGGAGAGAAATATGTGCTCTTCTACTTACTACACCACCACTCTTCTTTCAGGGAGAAAATTTTTTTCACCTCTGTGTTAACTGCACGTAAAACAGTGAGTGTCATGTACTAACAGTTCCCCAGTTAGTTTTTCTTCAATGTTGATTATTTAATTCCAAACTCTAAAATGTAATCTATTACCTTACTAGAGGAGCTGAGACTCAGACTTAGGTCTGTGTCTAAAGCCTAAGATAATTCCCCTTCAATATGCTGTTTATCTGTTCAATAAACCTCATTTTTTTTTCAGCTTCTTGACCCTACAGCTAGACTTCATTTCCCAACAATACGTAAGTAGAAGTGAAATATGACACTTTAGGGCCTGGTCCCTAAAAATTTTCTACCACTTACTTCTCCTCTCTTCTGGCTAGATTCCGTACAGGAATCCAAGACCCTAGAAAATGGCAGAGCCACGAGATAGGTTCCTAAGTCACCACATGGAGGAGACCAGATATACCCAAGTAGAACCACTGTGAGAGCAAGACATGCTTTTATATATCTTTAAGCTCTTATTTGAAGCTTTTGTTCATCAACTTGCCCACTCGATGCACTTCCAGAATTGTAATTTTCATACTTTTGTTCCTGAATTTTTAAAAGAGATACACACACACACACACACACACTATGGAAATTTAGAGACAGAAAAGGAATAAAGAAGAGAAATAATCCTCACCATTCAAAGATAAACCCTATTTTATTTTTGTTTACATCTTCAGTTTTTTTTCTTTGGGGTCCAGGGGGATGACAGGTGTGGATATAGTAAAGAGACCAGAGATCTTATTTGAAAGATGGAAGTAGAGGTTTTCTTAGAGAAGAGAACTATTTTTGCTCCTTAATGGATTATTTCACTGTGAAGTGATGACCCCCCAGTTTATAGTACGGAAAGCAGAAAAATGAAAAATTTTATTCCTTTGCATAATAAGTAAAAGAATTCTGAGATTCCCTGGGCAATGTAGCAGCTTAAGAGAGGAGTGAAGGATCCAGGAGCAAGAGAGAATAAAAGGAGGCTGATGAGAAAGGGAAAGTTTCCGTCTGGATAGGATAACACCAGGACCTGGAACAGCAATACCCCTGAGAAGTTCCCAGCATTGGGAATTCCCGAGACACACTGAAGAACAAGAATGTCTACTATTCACGCTTACATTGTTGCCCCGTTGTGTCTTTGCTAGCCTAGGCTGCAAACCCCTTTCTACCCCAGAATATAACCCCGTTAGACCCCTGGAAGTTTAAAAAAGTCTCACCTACATGAATGCATATTTGAGTTGTATTTTAAGAAAATTAATGGAAATGGCAAGATGTAAGATGAAATAGAAATTACAGTCTCTGAGGAAGCAGGACATCAGAGGAACATAAGGTTCTTCCCTCCTACATAACATGTCATATACATTTGCTCAATCTTTCATGTCCCTAAAAATATGCTTTCTAATGGCTGAATGCCATTCCAGTGTATGACCACACCATTTTCTTAACTTTGCCCCATTTGGTGTGCTTAGATTGTTTCCAGTTCCCCACTATTACACATAGTTCTTCAGTAAATATCCTCTTACATAAAATTTGGGTTCCAATCCATTATTTCCTGACTTAGTCAAGGCCGCTTTTGTTGTAATGAACAAAAATCCACTCAAATCTGCTTAGGTTCATTTGTAATGAATAAAAATCCACTCAAATCTGTTAAGAAGTGCAATTTAACATAAGGATCCAGGATTACTGCACAAAACCATAACCTCGTGTAATCAGCCTGAGAAACAGGGGAGCTGTAAAATCACCAGCAACTGCATCTCAGTGCTTCTTCCCAAGGACACCCATTGTCACATATCTCTATCTCTATATGCACATATGAGAGAATTTACTATTAATATTAATATTACATAAACTACAAAAGATATACAGCAGGTTCTACTCCATTCCTTCTAAGAAATTGCTAGATGTCCTATAGCTAATGACCAGGCTACTTTCCTTACAAGTCCTATGTCCTATACTTTTTGGATCTCTTTTTCTCACATATATTCTTATTCCATGTGTTTACAATGGGAAACTAACTTTGGGACCACCTTCAGTCCTACTCATTCAAAGTTTATAAATTACAAAAATGGCTACTTAATACATGCATGCACTCTATCTTTCTCACTTGAGTGCTCTATCCTTCGAGAATGCTTACTACATTCTGTCTGCAAAAGGAAGCTTCTTCAGTATAAGGGGTGGAGAAGGGACAGGGATCTGTATCTTTTCTATAATCCTTCACCTTTCCTACCCTTGTAGCCATACTGGGATCTTGAACCGAGCAAGCATTTGACTTCATCCTTTTTCACTACTTTGGTTTTTCTATTCTTTTTGTGGTCCATGAAGGTGTCTGTCTTGTTTTTGAGTTAGTCGTGTTCTTTCAGATATCTCCTTTAAAAATTATCTATCATTGATCTTTGATGCAGAGAAGATGTATCATAGCCTGGAAGTCCCCCCACTTAACGCTTCTCTTCCTTGTACCTATTGACTTTCTCTCCACCTATAACATTCTAACATGGGGGTCTTCCCCCCGGGTCTAGAGAAGGAGGACATGGGCTGGGAAGTACCACAAACTATGTATCTACACATCCTTAGAATAAGTTCATAGAAGTGGAATTTCTGTCTCAAAGATATGATAGTTACACATTTTGATATATATCGCAAAATTGTCGTCCAGAATACTTAAATCAAGTTATGCTTCTACTAGCAGTATGAGAGAGTAGCCAACACTATGTATTCTCAGGAGCTATGATTTAAATTGGCATTTATTCAGCATTACATCTGGCGAGATGTAAGTCCTGCATTACCTTCCCCATTCGTCATCATAGTCATACTTCAGGGAAAACAATGTTGAGATAATAGCATGGCACCTCCTGGATGCCAATCAGAGTTCTCTTCCCATCAGTGTACATCTTTGGACTACCTTCACATTCTTGCATGAATGCAACTGAGCATATGAGATGTGTAATATTGTGATTTATGATAAATATGTATTTGATCTTCATCCCTGTTTCTGGCACAAAGTTCCTTTTAAGACCTTTGAAATTTCCTGAATGATAAGAGCTACACAGGTGTTGATATTCATAACAAACCCCTTTTAACCACACCTGAGTTTATATTAAGTCACCTGAGGTGACTTTTAGAAGGCACATCAGGATGAGGGCTGGTTGCCAGGGGAACCAACCATGTGATTAGAGGGTTGGAACTTTTAGTCATACCTCCAGATCTATGGAGACAGGGGAGAAGAGCTGGGAAGTTGAATCACTTGCCAATGGTTGTTGATTTACTCAGTCATGACTGTGCAATAAAACCTCCATAAAAACCCAAAAGAACAGGGTTCAGAGAACTTCTGAATTAGTGAACAGGTGGGGCTTCTGAAAGAGTTGCACACCCAGAGAGCATGGAATCTCCATACCCCTTTTCATTTTTTTTTTTTAAAGATTTTATTTATTCATTGGAAAGACAGATCACAAGTAGGCAGGGAGGCAGGCAGAGAGAGAGGGGGAAGCAGGCTCCTCGCTGAGCAGAGAGCCCAATGCGGGGCTCAATCCCAGGACTCTGAGATCATGACCCGAGCCGAAGGCAGCGGCTTAACCCACTGAGCCACACAGGCGCCCCTCCATACCCCTTTTCAGATACCTTGCCCCATGCATCTCTTCTACCCAGCTGTTCCTGAGTCATATCGTGTTATAACAAACTGGTTGTAGCAAGTTAAATGCTTCTTTTATTTCTTTAGCCTCTCTATCAAGTTAATTGAACCCAAGGAAAGTATCATGGGAACCTCTGATCTACAGCTTGTCAGTCAGAAGCATAGGTGACAACCTGGAATTGCGACTGGCATCTGAAGGGTCAGAGAAGAGGGAGTCTTGTAGGACTGAGCTCTTAACCTGTGGTGTCTGATACTATCTCCAGGCAAATAGTATCAGAATCGAGTTAATTGCTTGGTAGTGTTGGAAAAAATATATACTGTATAGGATGTCTAGTTAGTATTACATAGAATCTATGGACAAAGCATTAGTATTTTAGTACAAATTTTACCAGGATATCTGATGTTAAATCCAAGTCACTTAACTTCCTAAAAGCATATAAGCATGTGCTTATTTTTATTATTTATTATTTATTACATATTTCATAAGTATTTATAATAAATAACATTATTTATTATTATTTATTACTTCTAGAATAAGCACTAGGGGTTAAAAGAAATTTTATTAGAAAAAAATAAATGTTATTAGAATATACAATGTCATAGAATTATCATAGAATACACAATGAATGAATACATAGAATGTCATAGAATATACAATGGCCCCACTGAAATTGATGGCAACGACGTCCTCATCAGATAAGAAAGCCTCACAGAAGCTTGGTTTCCAATTACATAACCTACCCAAGCTTCACAAAGCACATAAATGGTGCATATATGAATGGTTCTACTCAAATATAGATAAGTACCTGTTTGAAGGCGATGATGACTTCTGTGTCTGTCAGGAGGAGTACTTTCCTAATTTAACAACATGAAAGTTAACAAGAATAGAAAAATCAGGCGAGTTATGGGAAAACCAAAGAGATGTTCTTGTGCATTTTTTGAGGAAGAGAGAGCAGCATTAAACAGAAATGGCAGAAAATAAGACTCTCACAACAAACAAAAGTGCAGATGTTTCCCAGTTGGAAGATCTCCCAGATGAAATTCCTTTGCCCCTGATTATTGGAACCAAAGTTACAGCTTGATTATGTGGTGTTCATGATGGTCTCTTCACTGGACAAATAGTTGCTGTGGATACTTCTAATGCCACGTATAGAGTAACTTTTGATAGGGCAGGGCTTGGCACCCATACCATCCCTGACTATGAAGTTCTTAGTAATGAGCCTCATGAGACAATGCAAGTTGCTGCCTTTGGACAAAAACAGGGGCCTTCCTGATTCTTTATGACTCCACCACGGTTACATTATACTCCTCCTCTCCAGTCACCAATTATGGATGATGATCCTGTACTAGCAGTCACCTTGGAGAAGTAAGATTTCTGCCTCCAACACTGAAATGTTAGTTGGTTTTCCAGCACAACTCCTTATCCAAGTGACCAAGTTGTCAAAAATTCTCATGATTAAAAAGGAACATATCAAAAAATTAAGAGCAATGAACACAGAAGCAGAAAAATTGAAATCCTATCCCATGCCCACCAGCACTGAATTTCAGCAGAGATATGCAACCATCCTTCTGGAGCTTGAGCAACTCAACAAGGACCTCAACAACGTTTTGCATGAAGTGCAGCAATACTTCTCACACCAGGGTGGGCAGGCTGTGGACCAGCCCAGAGATAGGAGATGATGGTGTGAGGAGGAAGCCCAGGAGCTTGACTGGCAGCCAGCGCCTCCACTGGATGGCCCCGTGTTGAGAATGAAAATCTGACAGACTTAATCCGCAGCTCACTCCTGTTTTATTACAAATTAAGTGTCTGGCAGAACAAGGAGAGCTGAATTCCTTTGAGTTCAAATCACTTACAGATTCATTAAATGATATCAAGAATACAATAGATGCTTCTAATATCAGTTGCTTTCAGAATAATGTAGAAATCCATGTTTCACACATTCAGAACGGCCTGAACCAGATGGGAAGCCTGCAGGCCTTCACCACTAAGGACACCAACAGAGTCTGAGAAACAGTCTTCCTGTTGCAGCCGCACAGGACACTAGTGTTCCTTCACCTCAGTTTCCATCACCAAATGACCCACGTGCTGGAAAACAAGGGAACTGTGCATCTCCAGCAAAGACACCGGAACATACTGTCATGCTCCTTGAACCGCCACTGCTGACCGGCAATCTGTTTATTTTTCTTCCTGTGATTCAGCTTCAGTAGTATCACTTATGTTACATGATTATTGGCAAGTATTTTTCACCCAATACTGTCTAAAGGTAAGATGCTTTCACGGAAGAGTGTGCAGACCCTTTATCAACGTGCACAGACAGCTGTTTCTTTGGCCAGTGCCCTCAGACAAATACCTACTGTGGGGAGCTGTGGTCTGAGGGCTACAGTGCCAGCGGATTAGCTGCCCCGGTCGCCCCGGCTCTGGAAGAGAGCACCCTCCAGAGGCAGGAAGTTACTTGTGGAGGAAGCAACAGAACAGCCATGGGAGATACATCCTAGACAAGTATGTGGGGTGGATACCTGAAGAGTGATGTGGCTCTAGAAATCATTTTAATAATCATAAATATTTTAATTTCTCAAAATTTATAAAAGAAACTTTTTTGTTTGTTTATTTGGCTGTTGAAAGAAAAGGAAGAAACAGGAGAAAAATATATTACTTGCAAGATGCTACGTTTCAGCAAGTGGATTTAGTCTGGCTTTTCCCATCAATTCAGGGCAAAAAGTGCTATTGTTATGAGACTCACTTAAAAAGACTGATAACACACTGTTTTCATATTTTTTTATTTGCACAACTTTTCAAAGAGCTGACGGGGAAAAAAAGAATATACAATGTCAAATTCAGGTGAAATGTCTTTCTTTTTTTTTAATTTTTTAATTTTTTTATAAACATACAATATATTATTAGCCCCAGGGTACAGGTATGTGAATCACCAGGTTTACACACTTCACAGCACTCACCATAGCACATACCCTCTCCAATGTCCATAACCCCATTACCTTCTCCCTACACCCCTCCCTCCAGCCCCCCTCTGTTTTGTTACATTAAGAGTCTCTTATGGTTTGTTACCTCCCAATCCCATCTTGTTTCATTTATTCTTTTCCTACCCCCTCAAACCCTCTCCATTGCATCTCCACTTCCTCATATCAGGGAGATCATATGATAGTTGTCTTACTCCGACTGACTTATTTCACTAAGCATAATACCCTCTAGTTCCATCCACGTTGCCGCAAATGGCAAGATTTCATTTCTTATGATGGCTGCATAGTATTCCATTGTATATATAGATATACAGATATATAGAGATATATCTATATATACCACATCTTCTTTATCCATTCATCTGTTGATGGACATCTAGGTTCTTTCCAGAGTTTGGCTATTGCGGACATTGCTGCTGTAAACATTTGGGTGCACGTGCCCCTTCGGATCACTACGTTTGTATCTTTAGGGTAAATACCCAGCAGTACAATTGCTGGGTCTTAAGGTAGCTCTATTTTCAACTTTTTGAAGAACCTCCATGCTGTTTTCCAGAGTGGTGCACCAGCTTGCATTCCCACCAACAGTATAGGAGGGTTCCCCTTTCTCCGCATCCTCACCAGCATCTGTCATTTCCTGACTTGTTAATTTTAGTCATTCTGACTGGTGTGAGGTGGTATTTCTTTGTGGGTTTGATTTGTATTTCCCTGATGCCGAGTGATACGGAGCACTTTTTCATGTATCTTTTGGCCATCTGTATGCCTTCTTTGCAGAAATGTCTGTTCATGTCCTCTGTCCAGTGAAATGTCTTTCTAAAAGCAATGTTTACAACCATCCAAAACAATTATGCAAGGGTTTGAAAAAGATTGTGTTCAGAATATAAGAGACTTAGTAGGGTCCTTCTGTCATTCCCCTAACCTGGCCAGACCACCTCCTGGATGCACATGGCCAAAAACTCACACACTTGAGTGAGGAAGTTTGAGCTGGGAAGCAATGTTCACTGAGAATACCCAGCCTAACATCTCCCGATTTGTTTTCTGTTTTGGGTGGGGTTTTTCAGAGAATGTGTTCTTTTCATTTTTCTCAATACATTATAATTTTATAAGAACTAGGATCAAAGGACTCATCTCAACCTATGCCCCATGGAACCATTATAGTACTTGTACATACATTATGTCACTGAATACTCATAACATTTGAGTAGATATTATTATTATTCTGCTCATTTCACAAATGAGTAAACTAAACTTATGAAAGTAACCAACAAATTGTTGTTTCTGCCCTCAGGCTCAATTTCTCCCTGCTAGTGATGTTTAGCCTAGACTTTGTTTTGTAGCAAGTTTTTCTTGTTAATCCATGGAATGAAGGTAGTATGGACTCCACATTACTTTGGGGGGTGTCTGAGTGCCACAACATGGGTCATTCTGCTATCTTCTGGTCACAGAGAATGCTTCAGGGATAGAAAGGAATAACTTCTTCCTCACTCTTGATCTTTCCCTTATGTTTTGAGGACATTCAAATATTGTAACCAGTCCTCGTTTTCCCCTTCCCTCACTCCACCTAAGTAGAGATGCAGAGATTTATCGGATTGTTACAGTTGAGAAAAGAACACAGCGCATGCTCACCTCAACAACTTCAGGGATTTTCTGAAGAGACAGTTCTATGAGAACATAGAATCTGCTTTGCTCCCACAGGGACAGGTTGAGTGAGCTCTTACAGTGGAAAAAAACAGCTGCTGGAAAGGTCTGGGCCACTCTACAATTGTCATGACCTGATAGTTAATCTGCAACACCTTCAAGTTCAGTTATCAAACCCATTTTACCATCGTACTAGAATAATCCTCTAAATTATCTTTCCCCACTAATAGGGATAATGTTTTATTTCTCTGCCTTATTAGGCCAAAGAGGTACATGGCCCAATAAGAGCTAATCCCCAAGCTAGGAGCAGGGTAATAGGGAAGAGGGAAACAACACTGCTCTTTCCCTCTGGACTTGAACGGGGGAGGATATGAGCCTGTAAGTCTGTAAGAGGAAGGCAGCCCAAATCAAGAATAAAAGCCAGGTTCTGCTAACATCAGGTGAGTTCCTAAAATCGGTTACTCCTGAAGATCACTCTACAATTTAGACTTCTAGATTAATAATCCAACATATTTCCTTTATTACTTACACTAAGATGAGTTGGATTTTCAATCACCTCCAACAGAAAGAGTCCATACACAGGAGTTAGCAAAGGAATATTAAGTAATAAAACACAAGATAATTGATTGGGGAGTTTGGAGATGGAGGTTCAGGCTGGAATGAACTTCCTAGAGAAGATCTTAGTTTGGATCAGTTAAAAACACAATCAATGAATGATCACTATTACATGCTAAACACAATGATGAATAACACAAATTCTCTACCCTCAAGTTATTAACTCTAATTGACTGGAGGAAGGTGAACACTAAAAGGCTCTCTCCATATGAAGTGGCAGTTTTAACAGCAGAGCCATTCTCACAGTGAGCTAGGAGGGTCCAGGAGAGAGCCTCCATCCATGGGGACTGGCATGGAGATTGTCAGAAGCCAACACCTGAACTGCTCCCTGAAAGGAACAGGACTAGGAGTTGGCTGTGAGAAGATGGCAGCATAGGGCTTTCCAGACAAAAGGAAATGAAGTTGCTTAAGCAGAGAAGTATAAAGCAATATGATGTTAGGGGTAAGGAGAGTGGTACTGACTTAGGCTTGCTGGACCCTAAAGGATGAGGAGGAAGATGGAAATGTGTCATATATCTGGAGCATAAAATGCACATAGAGGAAGAGTTGAATCCATGTCAAAAAAATAGGTTGTCAGCAGACTTCAGAGGACCCAAAATGCCATGAGGGACAATGAAACTTAGCCCTTACAATAAGCAATGAGATGAAACTGAAGCACAGCTTTTAACAGGGAATTACATGATAAAAGCCATGTTTTAAAAAAATAATGGCAACAGACTACAACACAGATTGGGTACCAAAATACTAGTTAGGAGACTATTATATTGGTCAAACTGAGAGGAAGTAAGGACCTGAACTATATAAAACTAAAGAGGAAATTGATGAAAGAAGTAAAGCTAACTACCAGTATCTGCTCTAATCCTATAGTAGTAGGCTTAAAAGTAGGTATCATGAAGAAGTTTTTCATCTCCACTTGTATAATGGTTATATGTGAATATGTTTTTCACCATGTAGTTTGCAAGTTCTCAAACACAGGGTCTATGGCTGGTCTTTGTGATTCTCTTGGCACATAGTAGGTATTTAAAAAATAGTATAGGCTTTAATTGAATTGTCAAATCCAGTTTTGCTGGTTTTATTATTTTTTATCTTCTTCAAATATTTGACAAGGTTTATTTGACAAGGTTTTATTGTTTGCATGGTTATAAAAGTAAATGGGAAAATGAGTTCAGTAGGGCACTGGTCTAGGAGAGAGAATATACAATGATCCCAGTATTGTTTACAAAATTCCCATAAGGAGATATTTAATCCTATTTCTCTACTAAAGTTCACCAAGATAAAAAATGAGAATGTTCTTTTACAACATACATGGAAACTTCACATTAAAAAGACTGATGGGGGATAAGAGGCAGTCCTTGTTGTCAAAAAAAGCACAAGGGAAAATGAAGACAGTAATAACTATTACATAGATCATTTTCTCTCTTTTTAAAGACTTGATTTATTTATTTGTCAGACAGAGATCACAAGTAGGCAGAGAGGCAGGCAGATAGAGAGGAAGAAGCAGACTCCCTGCTGAGCAGAGAGCCCAATGCAGGGCTCGATCCCAGGACCCCAGGATCATGACCCAGGCCGAAGGCAGAGGCTTCAACCCACTGAGCCACCCAGGCGCCCCCATAGATCATTTTCTTAAATTTAAGATTCCGACACCATAAACCCAGAGAGATTTAAGGTTTTTGGAAGAGACCTAGCGTTTAATAAATAAATAAGTTGCCTTTCTCAAGGTTATTTTCTTTTACCTAGCTTTTTTTTTTTTCTAATTGAGAAACCTGATTAAAAGAAGATCAATTTTTTAAAAAGTAAGCTTTGGGGGCACCTGGGCGGCTCAGTTAGTTAAGGGCCTGACTCTTGATTTCAACTCAGGTCATGATCTCAGAGTATTGGGATCAAGTCCTGTGTCAGGCTCCACACTCAACATGGAATCTGCGTAAGCATTCTCTCACTCCCTCTGCCCCTCCCCCTCTTTCTCTCTCAAATAAATAAATAAATCTTTTTTTAAATGATAAAAGAAAGCTCTGGTACCACTACCATTAACTACACCACCAATAACTGAAGCCAGCCCCTTGATCTTGCTAAAGCTATGAGTGCTCTCACCTTCTGGCAAATATCTTGTGGATTAACGCTGTTCATGAAGAAATTGCCATTTTAGATAATGGCTGGAATTTCTGCAACTGATAAAGCAATGGTTCTCATTTTTAAAGGACAGAAGAGACTTATCTACAGTATTTGTTTTACTGGCTTCAGACTGTACCCCCAGAGATTAGGATTCAACAGATTTGGTGTGGGAATCTTTCAGTGATCACATACCCTTGATAACTCTGAGGTAAGAGCTCCATGGACCATGTTTTGAAAATCTTTCTTATGTCATGAATATCTAGATTAGGGTATGAATCTATTTACTTACTATCTACATAATAAAATATAGTGGCACAGATAAAATTTTGCTCAATGAAAAGGGAAGGCAGGAAGTGGGTAAGAGAAATACTCTCCGAAAGTAGATGATATTTGATTAGAGATTTAAAAGATGAGGAGAAATTTTACTGGAAAGGGACAAGAAGAGAAACACAAAGATGAAGAAGGAAAATATATGCAGAAAAATGGCAGGTAGATATGGCAAAATATAAAACTATAGATGAGCTTAGGCTTCTGTATACAGAGCCTGGTGTCCTCAGAGGAGAAGTGTACCCCACAGGTTTGTGGTTCCCAAACACAACAGCTGCACCTGGAATCTCCTAATGTTTTTATAAAAATGTAGATTCCCAGGGCCTCCAGCAGACCCACTGGATCAAAACCCTTGAGGAGAGATCTGGATATGTGGACTTACAAGAAAGGCCCCCAGGCACTCTGATCAGCAGACAGTATGGGAACTACTGGTAAACCAAAGGCTTGTCCAAACTGAGACTCTAGGTCCTTAAGAGAATATAGCATTTGAGAACTGATATCAGGAAACATCCAGCCAGCAAAGCAAAATATAGTCAAGAAGAAGTTCCAAAGCCAAAAATAAGGCAGTCAAAAAATTTCCATAGAGTAAAGGCTATATTATAAAGAGGAGAGTTAGATAAATGAGTTGGACTAAAAAAAAAAAAAAGCAGAAGATGTGGACACAGAAGGCAGTTTCTAGAATAAAGACAATGTGAGACAGATAAGTGTCCTATAAGAGAGGAAGTAGAGGTGAACTTCCTGAACTGTACAAGGTACTGTCCGCAGAGATGGTTTAACAGCATCCTTAGCTGATGATGAAAAAATATATGGTTCATATCAGAAGTTAAAAAGACAAATCTAAGAAAAAAAAAATCTGGATCGCAGTTTGTGGAGATTTTGATTCAATAGGAACCTGACTTTTAATCAACAGAATAGAGAGAGACACTGAATCCTCAAAAGAAAAAAGGTAGCGTGCTCTCGCTGATAGTTTTATAAATTACATAGGCTTAAGATTCAACTCAGTTTCCCTTCAATTATCTAGAACTGTTCTTAAAACTACCAGTAGATGGTGCCAGAATTTTGGCAAAGAATAACGGTAACAACAATGACTGTAAATTCAATACCTTGTTTTAAAAAAGAAAAAGTTATGTTAAAGAAAGACTAAAACCAAATAAGGAAAAACCAGATCGATATCCGAAGACTTCTTTCTTGTCCAAGACTTATATTACTCCGATTTTTACACTACTCTAGTTTTAACTTATGACCAAAAAATTGCATAAACTAGCAGAACTGAAACAGAAAATGAAAGCCACAAACATAAAAACTCTGAAGAATGTTGAAAGTAGTTGTCACTTAAGAAATGAGTATTTGCAAAGGAATAAATGTCACTTAAGAAATATGTATTTGCAGAGGAATAAATGAAACAAGATGGGATCGGGAGGGAGACAAACCAAAACAGACTCTTAATTTCACAAAACAAACCAAGGGCTGGGGGCAGTAGGTAGTGGGAGGGTGGTTGGGTTATGGACATTGGGGAAGGTATGTGCTATGGTGGGTGCTGTGCAGTGTAAACCTGGTGATTCACACACCTGTACCCCTGCACATTATATGTTAATAAAAAAAAATTTTTTTAACGTGTATTTGCTATAAAGCAGCTAGCTACTTTCAGTGTGTGTTATCATTTGTGGGCTTTAGGCACTTTTACTTTTATGGGCCCCTTCCTCCATTATATTTATATTATTTGTAAAATAAAGACAAATATGTTCCAAACTGGATTAATAATTTTTTTCAAGTAGGCTCCACACCCAACGTGGGGCTTGAACTCATGACCCTGCGATCAAAAGTAGCATGCTCCACCAACTGAGCCAGTCAGGCACCCCCGAACTGGATTAATTATTAAGTATTATTATTATACTCACATTTTCCTCCAAATTTAAAACAAAATACTTTTGTAGGCCACTAAAAGTGTCAGATGTCCTATACACTGTGTCTGTTATGCCTAATGGATAAGTCCACCCTGCCTACTTTAATTTATCCTAAGAAACGAAACTTGGAGAGTAAAACCAGGGGGAGAGAACAAAGGTGAGAAAACAAAGTAGCCCACACTGACCACTGCAAACATAAAATTCCTTTAAAGCTTTATGAGTTATCTTAAAATTACATTCAAGTATTTCAAGAAATGTTTTAAATTACTTTCCATCAGGGAAAAATAAGAAAAACAAAATTTCTTAGCTGATTCATTAGTTGAGCATAAGTTTCAATTGCAATGAATCTAAAACTCTCAAGAATTCATTGCTGAGGGAAGCACGGCTCAGTGTGCACACAAGGCATGGGTCATGTGCAGTTGCAACAGGAAGTAGAACCAATTTATGAGAAAATATTATTTTGAGAGATCTAGGTTTCTCTTTTGTAAAGGGGCGAAGGATGGAAAAGCAGAAGAGAGGTACTGTTCTTTTTCTCAGGATCTAATTCTGAAAAAGGAAGTTTATGACTATAATATTTAAGAGTCTACAGTTTTCAGTAAGGTTCTACCTTGCACAATAATAGCAACTTTAAACATAATTCAAAATCTTAAGAGTCAGAGACCTGGAAAGAAGAGCCTAGTAACTGGATTCCTGGGGAAGCAAGGAGAGCCATTCTAAGACATTCTGAGAAACAACACAGCACGGTGAAGCAGTATGGGGTATCCAGGAGCAGGGATCACAGTCAGGAGTATAGAGCCACTCTCCTACTGGACTGGCGCCTTTGACCACCATCCTTGCTGTGGAATTTCCTTTAACTGAGGCAATCTCTCACAATTTTTTGTTAGACTTCAAGTACAATTTGGTGGAGACTATTTTCATTTTCAACTTGTCCTTCATATTTTACCTGTTAAAATAACTCATCAAAAACTTTCTGTATGGGCAAACAAAAAAATTCTTCATTCAAATTGGAATGGCATGATTTGCTTTTTTTTAACTCTAATTTTCTTTTAATGTTCACACTTCATAGAGATTATGGGGGGGGAAAGTATTCATCTATATAACTAATTCTCTCCATAACCTTTTTCAAGAAGTTAGACCTATCCAAAGAAGAAAAAATCTTAGAAGTGGAAATAGTGGATTTCTGGATTTCCTGCTTTAAAAATAACAAGCTAATATCAAGTTGGAATTTATTCAAATTCCAAAACAAATAATTATTTATACTTAACTTAAAAACCTTTGGCACAGAAGTACCTGTATAGGGGAGGACTTCCCAGAACCTGCTATATAAATGATTCAAAAAAAAAGCAACTTGAAGGAGTATAGCCTTTTATTGAGGAGTGATTCTCAGGGGATTTTAGTCTTGCACAAGGTCCCAAAGAAACGGTGGTGAAAGTAACCCATAGTATCCCCTTATTTTTCTGAGAGATTGTTACCCGCTCTCCCTGCCATATTACCCCGTGAGAGGTAGAAAAGGAAGGACTATTGTCTGTCCACCAGAGCCTGCTCTTTGAGGGGCCAGGGGAACAACACCACAAAATCAATTTAGAGGCAGCCCTCCAGTTCCAACCCCCAAGTCTGATCATGAGATCTGGGGAAACTGGGTGGGTGTAGGATTCCTAGCGAGTACCGACACAGGGAGAAGAAACAATACGGATTGTTCATGCATCTCCAAACAACCCTGACCTATGGCACCTCCACTCTCACTTCTGTCAATCTAATGCATGTCACACAGCATTTGGCACTTCTCTTCCATTCTGTCCATTAAGCTTGCACTACAGCCATCGTGGAGAGCAAATTCCCTCACCACCAACCATTAAGAGTAGCAAAATACAGTTTACAATCAAATTGCCTGGCTTCAGACCTGGTCTCTGCTGCTTATTAGTTATTTGTTACCCATCAAATGGAGATGATGATGATAATACATCAGAAATATCTAATAAGGATTCAGTGAGATCATTCATATAAAGCTCTTAGCTCATAGCACCTAGCACAGAATAAGTTCAAAGTTATTTGTTATTCCAGGAAATAACACTTCAAGATATGTTTGTTAAGGATTGCTGAGGTCCCGTGTATCACATAGAAAGAGTTGGGGCAGAAAAGCATCCCCTAGTGCCTCAGCCAAAAACAACTTGGGAGTTACACATTTGTTTTTGAATCACAGAGGTTCAACAGCAGTGAACAAGAAATAAAGGTCAGCAGCCATTTCCTCTGGAATCTGGCTAGCAATTGGTCATCTAGGAATTGGCTCAACTTGTGGGCAGAAATAAATCAATCTTCCACCACCTTATACCAGTTAGAATGGCCAAAATTAACAATACAGTAGACAACAAGTGTTGGAGAGGATGTGGAAAAAGGGGAACCCTCTTACACTGTTGGTGGGAATGCAAGTTGGTATAGCCACTTTGGAAAACAGTGTAGACGTTCCTTAAGAAATTAAAAATAGAGATACCCTATGACCCTGCAATTGCACTACTGGGTATTTACCCCAAAGATACAGATATAGTGAAATGAAGGGCCATCTGTACCCCAATGTTCATAGCAACAAGGGCCACAGTCGCCAAACTGTGGAAAGAGCCAAGATGCCCTTCAACAGATAAAGAAGATATATATGGTCCATATATACAATGGAATATTATGCCTCCATCAGAAAGGATGAAAACCCAACTTTTGTAACAACATGGGCAGGACTAGAGGAGATTATGCTGAGTGAAATAAGTCAAGCAGAGAGAGTCAATTATTATATGGTTTCACTTACTTGTGGAGCATAAGGAATAACTCGGAGGACATTGGGAGAAGAGAAGGGAGTTGGGGGAAATCGGAGGGGGAGACAAGCCATGAGAGACTGTGGACTCTGAGAAACAAACTGAGGTTTTGGGAGGGGAGATGGTTGGGGGGCTGGGTGAGCCTGGTGGTGGGCATTATGGAGGGCACGTATTGCATGGAGCACTGGGTGTGATGCATAAACAATGAATCTTGGGACACTGAAAATAAAATAAAATAAAATTATAAAAAAAATAAAGTAAAATAAAAAAGAAGAAATCAATCAATCTTCCTCCCTGCAACCCTATATAAATATGTAGGGTTATTCTAACTCTCTTCTTTACCTAATCCCCACTTCCCAAAAATGTATAAAATAACTGCCTTCTGTAAGCCCTGTGGCACTTTTGAGGTACGATCTTAAATAACAAGGACACATATTATTCTGTTGATGGTGAATATTTTTTCCATGATAGAATTTAACAATAATGGTGGAGACATGCTCTGTACTGAAATAATAAGTAACCCCTTAATGTCAAAATTTGGCCTTTATTTCCTTTCACAGACCACTTCTTATTTCACAGTGAATTACTATACTATTATTTATAAAGCACACTTAGTCAATACTTGATTCAAATCATTGTGAAGAATAGAGTTATCTCCCATAATTTTAGTTCTACAGGTTTTCCACCATAAACAATTTGTTTCAAGCAAAATAGAAAAATCCCTATCTGCACAATATCATTCCTCTTTCTTAAAAAGAATAAGTCATTTCATACACATTCTTCAAGGTCTCTCAGAGATGAAGAATCAAATAGCATAAGAAATGAAGTCTGTTCCACAATTTGTATCCAGCTCATATTCACTGGGACTAGTTGGAGAATTTTTAAAAATGCTTTGCCTCAAGCCTGTGCTTCTATCCTTTAATTTGTGCTACATACTACCTAAATTGAAGTTGCCTGGATATCTGTTTTCTAAATTATTCATTCTCTCGCTCACTATTAGTAGTCTAGTCACAGAAGTACTATGAAAGTTTTAGCATAATCAAGCAAACACCTTGATCTCTTCATTGATTCAAAAACATACCAGTTGAAGACCCTCTACCTCAGGCATTGTGCTTATATAGTGACAAATAAAAGTTACTACATCACCCTCATAAGACTTACCAGTAAGTGGAAGAATCAGATATGAGACAAATAAACAAACAAGCAAACAAACAAAACAAAACAAAAAAAATATATATATATGTGTGTGTGTGTGTGTGTGTGTGTGTATAATTGCAAATTGTAATGAGAAAAAAAAGAAGAAGAAGAAAGAAAAAAAGGAAAGCATATGTCATTGCATATGTCATTTCAACAAGGAGACACCCAACTGATGCCAAGGGATCAGAAAAGACCTCTCTAAAACAGAATATGTAATTTCAGACCTGTGGTATTCCACAGGGGATTAGCTAGGTGACGATTTGGGGGCGGAGGGTTGTGTGTGACTGTTCTAAGCAGAGCACATGCAAAGTCCCTAGGACAACGAAGAACTTGCCACATGAAAAAACTGGGAAAGTCGAAAATGGTTGAACTTAGTGAACAATGGGGAGAATCCTATCATAAGGACTTAACCTCATATAATTTCTTTGAATTCAATTTTTTTAATCCAGAAAGTCAATTCAAAAAAAATACTGCCATAAAATTTACAGTGTGAATTTAAATTTAAGTTTCCATTAAAATTATGTAAATAAGCCTGTGTTCCAACCTGTCATATTCCACAATCTCCCGTAAACCCTCCCTCTGCTACATGATGCCGACGTCCTTTAAATTATTTATCAAATGGTCTAAAATTAGTGCAGTACAAACATGAAATTCCAGTCACATTCAGTTTTAATGTCTAACCTAGCCTAATCCAAATTTTAAGACTTCAATTTCAATCCAGTTCGGTATTGTTTTCTTTCCCTCCTGGCACCTGCCATATTTGGCCTCAACAATTTGGGAAAGAGAGGGCAATTTCCGCTCATCCACTTCTCCTGTCCCATGCCTGGCTTCCTTTTTACTCTAATGCATTGGTGAGAAAGAAGTAGGGACTTAGAAGTTGCAAGGACTAGATCCTAAAGAATCCTCTATGTCAAACTAAAGAACCTGGACTTTTTCTTTTAAATGAGGTATAGAAAATATTAAAAGGGAATTATGCAATTAGGATTTCATTTTAGAATCGTCCATTCGCCACAATGTAAGGGGTAGGTTTGAGGAGACAAGGCAAGGATTTGGATTACAAAGAGAACTCCGGGCTCTTGAAATCTCACTGACTGTTCCCTTCACAAGTTTCTTCACACAACTTCACACAACTTCTCTCAAAATGCCACGCAACCTTTGTTGGCTTTGAAATACCCCTAAAAATTCTTCCTCTGGACTTGGGCAAGCCTGACCAATCATTTTTAAGATTTATTAAACACCAGTATGGGAGAAGTGGCATTTTTCCTTGATCCAACTTGGCTGTAAGATAGCCAGATATTACAGTGGGGCTCTTTTGTCTTAAAGTTTCATCAATGGTCCCAAAGTCTAAGAATAATGTCTAAATTGAGGTGCTAGACAACTAAAGCAATACATCCTAAAGACTATAAAACTGATTCTGCCAACATTGTTCAATCTTCCACTAACATTTCAGTAAATGTTGAAACTAAAGAAGCCTACAGAGAGAATGCCTTTGGAAAGAGTTCTGGGTGCTATTGTTGTACTGACTATTGTCGTGTAACAAATTACTTCCAAATTAGTAGTTTAAGATAAGTATTTTATTATGCTCACTATATTGATTAAATGTGGGTCACATGCCCACCCAGAGTTTTGAGAAGGAGTTATAGGTCCTATATATCTATCGACAGGAGAATTTCTGATCACTAAAAACAAAACAAAACACGTTATCTATTTTAAGGAAATTTACATTATAGGACATATTGTAAAAGACTGCCTGGGAGAAAAACAAGCTTCTTGTCTGGCTTTTGGTAAGAAATAGAAATCGGACTGCATGCAGAAAAGAGAACTTCATGTAGGGCTTATTCTGGCTTATTAGCGCCATTTCATCTACTGATCATGTATGTCTCTCACAACAGAGAATAGGTTATGCTTTTTAAATTAATCCTATATTGCTTAAAATTCCATGGGCTTCCAGGAATTACCCAAAAAAAAAAAAAAATCCAATATGTTTTTAACAGAAAAGCATAAAATAAAGAGGAGCAAGTATAACCCAGCTTTTCATTCTTCTGGGGTGTGTGTGTGTGTGTGTGTGTGACTTTTCCTATTGATCATATTACCTAGTTTATTTATTTCATACAAAGTCCTAACCCCAAGCAGGCCATGGGTTTTAGCTTATCTCAATATGGTCACCAGATAACTTTTTTTTTCTTTTTTATTTTTTTTAATTAATATATAATGTATTATTTAGCTTTTGCTTTCTATTTAATTTCTGCTTTCTGTTGATTCCATATCTCTTGTTTTGTATCTGCTTCAAAAGATATTATAAATTGTGTAGTCATTTTATCAAACAAATTAGACTCTGTAGTGTGTGAATTCTTTTCTATTCTTTTCTTTCAAATGCTTGGTAAGTCTAACAGGTTTTTGATTCCTTCAATCAGTGAGGGGAAATGACCTACATGAAACTACATGGCTTCCAAGGCTAGGTCACAAGAGGTGTTACAGCTCCCACTTTGCTAAGATACTACCTTTCAGACAACTAACTGCCACACAGAGAGGATTGCTCTGGTGTCACTGTACTTTCAGGAAGCCCAGGCAATAAGGAGAGGCCTCATGTAAGTGTTCCAGTTGATAGCCCTGTTGATGCCACAACTGACAAAGACCGACAACCACCAGACAAATGAGAAATGACATCTCCAAATGATTCCAGCCCTGAGTCACTCCTAGCCATTACATCTTCCCAACTGAGGCCCTAGACCATGAGCAGAAACAAGCTATTTGAATTATGCCTTGTTCAAATTCCTGATCCACAGCATTGGTGAGCATAATAAAATGTTTATCTTAATATTCGGTACAACAACAGATTTTAAGCAAAATATTGGATGATCTGGCTAATATCTAGAATACCAACTTCACCGGTCTCTTTAGCCTATCAGCCCAATTTTCACTTATACATCTGTTACATGTTGAGTTGTGTCCCCCAAAATTTCATATGAAGTCCTAGCTCCAGTACCTCAGAATAGTACCTCATTTTCTTATTTGGAGATTAAGTTTCTACAGAGGTAATCAAGTTAAAATAAAGTTATTAGAATAGGTCCTAATCCAATATGACTGGTATACTTATAAAAGGGGAGCAATTTGGAGACAAGCATGCATATAAGGAGAAAGACATGTGATCATAAAGATGGCCATCTATCAGCCAAGCAGGGAATCCTCAAACGGACCCTTCCCTCACAGCCCTCAGAAGGAACAACTCTGTCAATGCCTTGATTCCTGATTTCTAGCTTTCAGAACAGTAAAACAATATATTTCTGTTGTGTAAGCCACACAGTTTGTGGTGCTTTGTTATGGATCCCTAGAAAACAAAACAGCATCCAAACTAGAATCAGTAATTGGAGAATTCTCTCAGTCCAGGAGAGATGCAAGACTGCATAGAGTCCCGTAATCTATTGTTGGCACTATTCTGATATAGGAGTATCATCTACAGCATTCCCACCATATGATCTGCTGGCTGATGTATTTTGTCATTTGTGACATCAACAGGGGTATCACTTAGAACACTTTCACAAGGCCTCACCTTATTGCCTGGGCTTCCTCAAAGTATGACGACCTCAGGACAATCTTCTTTGTAAGGGTAAGGATATTACTGTGCCCCCAAAGCAGTCATTCCCTCCTTAACCAACTCTATAAATAATTTATTTGGTAAGCCAAAATCATCTTGGGATCAAGCAGGTTGAATTTAATCCACCTTATAGTCTTTATGGACTTGTCTTTTACATATTCTCAGACGGCTCCCTATTTCACCTGAGTATGTGCTTCAACAAAAAACACATCCCCAGTCTCTTACAGACATTCCTTAGGTGATATTATCCCATGTCCCTTCACCACCACAATTATTCTCCTCCGGATTTAAGCCCATTTATGCCAAAATAAGAAAGCATTTTTTTAAATAAAAGCCATCTGGTAATATCACAGACTACCTTAAATGGCAGTGAGTTTACTATCACCAACAGAAGAGCTTTAAAGATTCACTCAGAATTATTATAGAGAGACAACTAAATCAGAGAAGATATTAGATTGGCTATCTTCAAGGATATTTTTCGATTTTAGGTTTTTATAATGTATTAAACACGTAAGATTCTGTTACATTCCCTCAGAAACCATAAAATAACAACAACAACAAAAAAAAGATGAATTCTTTTCTAATCTTGAAATGAGAATGGAGTTTATAAGCATGGCCCCAAATACCAAAGCCATAAAAGAAAACTGATAAGTTTAACTTCATAAAATTCTAAAACCCTGAATAGCAGTAAATAAAACAAAACCAATGGCAACAGAAATGATTTCTTACAAAATTTACAAAAGTGAATAAAAATTACAAACGTGAAAAATGCTTAATTTCATTCATAATTTTAAAAATAGAAATGAGGGGCACCTGGGTGGTTTAGTTGGCTGAGCACCCAACTCGTGATTTTGGCTCGGGTCATGGCTTCAGGGTCCTGGGATCAAGCCCCCCACCTCAGGCTCTGTGCTTGAAGATTCTCTCTCCTCCTTCCACCCCTCCCCACCCGCCCGACTGCACACATCCGTACCTTCTCTCTCTCTTTAAAACAAATAACTCTTTTTTAAGTGGAAATGAAAGTAAAGAAATTGTGCACTCTGCTTATCAGATTAGCATTCTTTTTTTATTTATTTTTTTTTTAATTTATTTATTCTAGAGAGGGAGAGCAAGTATCGATGGGAGGTGCAGAGGGAGAAGAGAGAATCTCAGGCAGACTCCATGCAGAGCAGAGCCCAGCATGGGACTTGATCTCAAGACCCAGAGATCACAACCTAAGCTGAAAACAAGAGTGCAATGCTCAACCAACTGCGTCACCCAGATGCCCTAGCATTCCTTTTTAAAATAAAACCCAGCATTGTCATGAATTGAGGGAAAAAGAGCTTCCAGATAAGATCCCAGTCCTGCCAACACCTTGTAAGATTCTAAGCAGAGGACCCAGTAGAGCCACACTGGACCCAGACTTCTGACTCACAGAGCTGAATATTTAAAAATGGGTCTTGTTGGGGCACCTGGGTGGCTCAGTGGGTTAAATCCTCTGCCTTAGGCTCAGGTCATGATCCCAGGGTCCTGGGATCGAGCCCTGCTTCGGGCTCTCTGCTCGGCAGGGAGCCTGATTTCTTCCTCTCTCTGCCTGCCTCTCTGTCTACTTGTGATCTCTGTCTGTCAAATAAATAAATTTTTAAAATCTTTTTAAAAAATGGGTCTTGTTTTAAGCCACTAAATTCATGATGACTTTCAATGGCAGCAGTAGAAAATTAATACACCCACCAAGTATCAAAATTAGATCCATAAATAGACCTAAACATATTGCAAAAGTTACCCTGAAGGGCTGAAGTCTGTCCTTTTAAATAAGTTGTGCAGAGTCCATTTGATTTCTCTCCTTTAAAAAAGGGTGTTGAGACTACTATTTCACACCATATACCAAATGAATCCCAGACGGATTGCAGATTGAAAGTGAGGAGGGTGAGGGTAAGTTTTTAGAAAAAACATGGAAGAATACCTTTGTAAACATTTTTCTCCAGCTTTACCGAGGTATGAGTGGCAAAACTTGCATATGTTTAGGTTGCACAATGTGGTTTTTTTTAAAGTTGTACACTGTGATGATATAATATCCATGTATATTGTGAACTAACATAATCAAGATAATTAACACATCCATCACCTCACATAGTTACCATTTGCACGGGTATATGGTGAGAGTAAGATCTACTCTCAGCAAAATTCAAGTATACAATATTAATTTATAATCAATTATTAATTAATTAATGTTAATGGTTAATTAATTATTGATTAATTAATATAAGTATTAATAAACATAATCAAGGGGCGCCTGGGTTGCTCAGTGGGTTAAGCCTCTACCTTTGGCTCAGGTCATGATCTCAGGGTCCTGGGATGGAGCCCCACAACGGGGGGTCTCCGCTCAGCAGGGAGCCTCCCCCTTCTCTCTGCCTGCCTCTCTGTCTACTTTTGATTTCTCTCTGTCAAATAAATGAATAAAATCTTAAAAAAAAAAGTCAAAACACTGTACAACTGATCCCCAGAACCTACTCATCTTATAACTGAAAATTTGACCAAGATCTCCCCATTTCCCCAACCCTCCAGCTTCTGGCAAGCACCATTCTATGAATTCAACTTTTTAAGATTCTGTATATAAGTGTAATCATACAGTATTTGTCTTTCTTTGTTGACTTATTTCACTCAGCACAATGTCCTCTAGACTCATCCATGTTGTTGCAAATTGTAGGATTTCCTTCCTTTATGGCTGAATAATATTCTATTGTGTGTGTATATATATATACACACACACACACACACATACATACATACACATATATGAATTACATATTCTTTATCCATTCATTTGTAGATGGGCACTTTTGTTTCTAGATCTTTACCATTACGAATAATGTTGCAGTGAGCATGGGAGTGCAGATATCTCTTCAAGATACTTATTTTGATTCCTTCAGGTATATACCCAAAAGTCGTATATGAATCATATATTTTTAATTTTTTAAGAACCTCCATACCATTTTCCATAATGACTATGCCAATTTATATCCCCACGAACAGTGTACTAGGGTTCCCTTCTCTCCACATCCTTGCTAACACTTATCTCCTATCTTCTTCTTAATAAACATCCTAAAAGTTTGAGGTCATAGCTCATTATGGTTTTGACTTTCATTTCCTTGATGATTACTAATATTGAACTCTTTTCATGTACCTGCTGACCATTCATATGTCTTCCTTGGAAAAATGTCTATTTAGTTCTTTGCCCATTTTTTAATCAGGTTATTTGGGGTTTTGATCTTTGTAGTCTTGAGGTAGCAAAAGATTCCTAAAACAAGTTTCAAAATGTACAAATTATAAAGGAAATTTTTGAAAAAATGGGACTATCATAAAACGAATAACTTTTCTCCACCAAGAGATATTAGTAAAAAAAAGAAAAAGACAATCCATGGAGTGGGAAAAGATATTAATAATGCAGATATCTGACAAAGGACTCGTATCTGAAATATATTTTTTAAAAACTTCTGTAAATCAATAAGAAAAAGATCAGACAATCCAATGGAAAAAATAAAAGACCCAAGGAAACATTTTATAAAAGAGAATATCAAAATGGTCAAATTTATCAAAGTGTGCTATGCTTCATTAGTTGTCTGGGAAGTGCAAATAAAACCACAATGATGCTACTACACACCCACTAGAATGGCTAAAATGACAGCAGAGATGTGGATCAGCTGGAACTTTTATATACTGCTGGTGAGAGAATAAATTAGTATAACTTAGACACCATTTAGCAATATTTACTAAAACTGAACATAGGCTTAGTCTGTGACCCAGCAGTTAGACTCCTAGGTATAAACCTGATAGAAGTATAAACATATGTTTACCAAAACACAGGCACTAGAATGTTCACAGCAGCATAACTGGCAATAAAGCCAATTTCTAAAACCTGGAAATTACATTTGCTAGTTTCCAGCTACTGTTTCTCAGCTCCAAAAACCACCATTTCTGTACCCTGTACTCTGTACTCTGTACCCTGCTTTGTAATGATGAAATTAGAATTCTGCAAACCACACTTCTACTTTGTCAGATAAATCTATTTTTAAGTTCTGCCAATAGAGGTGCTGAAGAGGCGCTAGAGGGCTGGAAGAGGGAGAAGGGAATGGATTTGCTTCCTGTTTCCGACAGCATCATCCCAATAATGATCCTTCATTCTGAAATTAACAATTTTTGCAGTTTTCAGTTTTTCCACTCTCCTAGAACTCCATCTCCATCTCCCCATCCCCCTCAGAGATATCAGCACCATCTAGGCTTCTTAAGGGACCTCCTCCTCCAAGGTCCTGCTGCACAGCAACTATTGACCAGCAATCCCTCTTCAGATGTCTTTTTTTTTTTTTTTTTTTTTTAGTTTTAATTTAAATTTCAGTTAGTTAACATACAGTGTAACTTCAGTTTCAGGTGTACAATATAGTGATTCAACACTTTCATACAACATCCTGTGGTCAACAAGCACTCTCCTTAATCGCCATCACCTATTTAACCCATTTTCTCATCCCCTCCCCTCTACTCACCATCGCATTTTTCTTTATAGTTACCTCTTTGGATGTCTTGATGCCAGCTCTGCAGAACAACTCCTTCATAGTTCTAACTTCCAATAATCTTAACCTTTCCCCTTTGTCTAAGAGCCTTACAGGTGCTTCCTTCAGTTATTACCTTTACTTTGCCTTAATGTTTGCTCCCTTTGACTTTTCAGTCCTCCAATACCTACTAACTCTTTTTCTTTTCCAAAGATTTTATTTATTTATTTGACAGAGAGAGAGAGATCACAAGCAGGCAGAGAAGCAGGCAGGGAGAGAGGGGAAACAGGCTCTCCACTGAGCAGAGAGCCATAAGTGGGGCTCAATCCCAGAACCCTAAGATCATGACCTGAGCCGAAGGCAGAGGCTCACCCACCGAGCCACCCAGGCGCCCCTAACTAATTCTTCATATTAATTATCTCTTTTGAAACAACTGATATGTTGATAGTCCATCAACAGTGGAGTAGATAAAGTATAATATATTCTCAAAATGGAATTCTACACAAAAGTGAGAATGAATGGCATACCTAATGATGCAGATGAATATCATTAACAAAGATAAGTAAAAGAAGCCAAACACAAAAACTGTGTACAATGATTCTATTAATATAAAATCTAAAAACAATGTATAGTGTCTAGAAGTCAGGATAGTAGTTGCCTTTGGGAAGATGGTAAGGGTGTTGGTTGATGGCTTTATTTTTTTTTTTAATTTTTATTTCTTTAAAGATTTTATTTATTATTTGGTAGAGGAAAAGGGAGAGCACAAGCAAGGGGAGCAGCAGAGGAAGAGGGAGAAGCAGGCCCGACAGAGGACTCCATCCCAGGATCCTGGGATCATGACCTGAGCCAAAGGCAGACGCTTAACAGACTAAGCCACCCAGGTAACCCTCATTGGTGGCTTTAGAGCAGGAAAAGGCATCTACAGTGCCAGTAATGTTCTGTGTCTTGATCTGGGCTTCATGACACAGCACTGTTCAGTTTGTGAGAATTCACTCAGTTTTATGATTTTAATATGATCACTTTTCTGTATGCTTATCATACATCCATAAAATATTTAAATAATGTAGCTATCAGTTGTAAATTGATGTTTGCATTCTAGTTGGGATATTGTCAGTAACTTTAGGTTATAAAAATTTCTTTATACATTCAAAAAGGTGGTAGAATTTAGTAATTTATATTTTTAAAATTAAAATGGTTTAAAATATTATAAAAAATAGGCACAGTACTTTTTCTTAAGTCTTTTTGCATAATGCTGCACATTTGTTTTTTGTAGTCTTGTCTCATTTCTTTTAGAAACTTGTAGAGTACCTTCAGAGTACTCGAGCTCATTTTATCGCCAGAGTTTTATAAAAACATGAGTAAACCAGAGATGACTTATGAAATGAATCCCACATATCTTCTTGAAAAGCTGCCAACACTTTGGATCTTGGTTTCTATCTTCCCTTTCAGTATATATGCCCTAAGATCTACTAAAATCTGTAACTGCTTTTTATCTGCTTTAGTTATAGCTATTTTTATTCCTTTCCCACATTCCACCTGCTTGATTGTACTTATTACATCTTCTGTCTCTGTCACTCAATTTATGACATTGGGCCGGACTGTTTGTTCTCTGCAGTGATGCCTTCTGTATACCGTGATCTAATTGTAGGCCAACTTTCCCATAGCATTCCCTGAATGATCATCCATTCAACATCTCCTCCATCTACATTCCCAAGTCCTGACTCTGCCTGATCTCCCAGGACCTGTCCTCACATAAGAAATAACCAAAAATAACCTATAAAATGAGAGCCCAGGTAAAGACACAGAATATTACTCGTATGCCTCATGGGGTAGTTCACTCAAAGTCTAGAAGAGAATCTGTTAAAATCATTTATTTATTCTATACATATTTATAGTACAACCATAATGCCAGTCCTACCTCCAGATGCTGGTGCTACCCTGGAAATCCATAAAACCAAATTTTTAGTCCTGGCTCTGCCATGTTCTAGCTATTTGATCTTAACTGGATTATATAATATTTCTAAGCATCAATTCTTTGTATGTAAATAGTATTAAAACATTCTAATGTTTCATAGTTATCTAAGGATAAGCCTTACTGGGAAAATAGGAGTTAAAAGGGGAAAGACATAGATGTCCAGTAAAGCATAATTAATTGTGCATGTTTCTACTCTTTTTAATAAATCCCATAAAAAATGAGTAAAAAGAGAAGAATTAAAAGGAGATATAAGAAAGGAAATTATGGTGAGTGCTGTGAAGTGTGTAAACCTGGTGATTCACAGACCTGTACCCCTGGGGATAAAAATATATGTTTATAAAAAATTTAAAATTTAAAATTTAAAAAAAAGAAAGGAAATTAAAGGAGTATAAGAAAAACAAAAACAAATGAAAACTACTTCAACAAATTTACTGGAAAAGAGGGGAGATAACTAATTTAGCAATGTAAGCTGTAACCTGTCTGCAAAGAGGTATGCCAGTAAACTAGCCCATTGTTCTCTAAAGGCTCAGGGCTAGGATATTTGAGTTCCCATGGAAAACTGGGGAAGGGGAAGGGTAGCTCAAGCTAAAGTCAGGGCCTAGTCAAAGTCTGCATGTTTGTGTATGAAGCAGTTAGAATTCTAGGTCCTCATTCCACCTCACTCATAAAGGACTAGAAACTGACTCGTGAAATCAAAAAGAACCATATGGAGAATTGAATTCACTTAAAAGGATTGAGTGAAAATCTGAATACTGAAAGCTGAGACTGTCAGCCACTTTTTTGTAGCGTACTTTCAGAACAGTAGCCACACATACACACCAATTCCCTCACATTTGCCCCCACTTCCCAATTCATGCATTTCAATATATTCAAAATGTTGCTAACAGGCATATGACAGAGTTGTAATACTTGAAAAAATTAACAAAAGGATCTTAGCAAACTTAGTAGATGAAAAGATGAATTATTAACTGCAGGAAAATTATTACATGAGAAAGAGGTGTGGTGTAGTATGTAAGATGGCTTAATAGTGCATAACATTTGCACAGTCATAATAATGTTAACACTGAGTATTGATTTAGCTCAAAATTATCATGTAGCTACCTTGGGGGTGAGGGAAGGAGAGTGGTTGGTTGGACACGGGAGTGTGCTGGGTATGATTGGTCTTCAGTATACATATTCACCCTTTCAACATACCTTCTTAACCACAGAGGCTGGGAGGCTAAAAATGACCATATTTTCCAAATGGCCTTGAAGCTACAGTTCTAGATAAAATTTAAGTTATAAGATGCACTTGCTTGAGATTTGGAAGGCCACAGTGTGGCAAAGGCCATTTCCTTGTGGCTGAGACTACTGGTAAACAAGGCTGAACACATTAGAGTGCTTGCAGGAGACAGACTTCTATTTAGGACTTTAGGGGTGTGCCATGCACTCTACCTGGTATGCCATTAAATCCAATAGTCCTGTGGACTATTGTGCCTTCTACTTAATTGTTGCCTGCCCCACCCCATCCCCAACAATTTAGTAATCACCTAGTTCCCTGATCTGAATGCCTAGAACAGCTGCAGTTTCCAGAACTGAACACTGGTACTGGGAGAAAACTAAACCCTAAATGACAAATGGAGAAAGAGCAGTATGAGCACATTATTTAGAAATCTAGAATTTCTTGCCAGGGAAATCAGCTAACAGCGTGGAGCTGAGTAGCCTTGGAGATACAGAGAAGTGAATATAATTTTTAAATTGTACTGCAGGTATCCTAAAAAAATAAGGCCTCATACATCTAATATTATTGTTGTAAAATTAAATATTACTGTAGGGCAGATTTAAACATATACATATGTCAATTCTCTTCTGTAAAAGTTTTTCCTACATTGGGTTTATAGTATTCATACAGTCAAGGGAAGAAATATATTCAAGTATTTCACAGTACCTCTCACCATACATCCCTCCATTGACCTCTGAAAACAGAAGAATCCCTACGTGTTAATACATAGTGGTTTTTTTTTTTTTTTAAAGATTTTATTTATTTATTTGTCAGAGAGAGAGAGAGAGGGAGAGAGGGCATAGGCAGACAGAATGGCATACAGAGGCAGAGGGAGAAGCAGGCCCCCTGCTGAGCAAGGAGCCCGATGTGGGACTCGATCCCAGGACGCTGGGATCATGACCCGGGCCGAAGGCAGCCGCTTAACCAACTGAGCCACCCAGGCGTCCCCACATACAGTGTTTTGATGCATTCTTTTTAACCCATATACAAGGAGTCTTATACTTCGCCTCCCCCAGATCTCTAAGAACTTTCAGGAAGCTTATGTTTCTATGGTCATTTTTGATTCTGTTTCTAACTGAATGACCATTTTGCGTTTGCTAATTCTTGCAGCCTGGATGAGTTCACATAAGGAACTTAGCTCCGTTCCTTACTTTTCTTTATCCCATCCATCCCTTCAACCACACACACACACACACACACACACACACACACACAACCACTCATTCACATACTTTCACACATGCTTATGAGAGGAGCTGACTGTCAAAAAATTGGGGGAAAATAGAGGAATTTTACTTTGGAGAAATACAAGCATCTAAAAAAATAAAGTTTTACATTCTTGTTCCTAAAAGCCCTGTGATCTTTTCTACACTTGCCTCCTGCCATGATGTTCGGTTCAGACTTCTAGGTTTTCTCTCCCAGGCCCCATCCCTCAGAGGAATTTAAAAGGCATATTTTCTTATAGGGAAAAATTTAAGTCGTGCCAACTTTCTCCTTCAAAATCATCTCAGGGCTTCCCATTATACAGTGTAGGAGTCAGCAGAAACTTTAAAATTACAGCCATCATCAGACACATTCAGAAGAGAGTCAAAACTTTCCCTAGGGTAGATTTCTAGAAAGGGAGGTTTTAATTCACATTGCATAAAGAAAGACTTTCTGATTATCAGAAAAATAAAATAATGAAAGGAATGCCAAAAGGATATGATAATGTGTCATACTTGAAAATATTATGAAAAGATACATAGTAATCTCTCCTGAATGGTTTATAGAAGGTTTTGATTATCTTTATTTCACTGTGTGATAAATCTTTATTCCCTGCCTCCCTTAGGAGTACACAAAATAAGATTAGGTAAAGAAATCCAAAGTTATCCTTGAAAATAAATTCCTCAGTGTGTGTGTTATGTGTTTTTATTTAGCCATGTCTTTATATCATTAAAATTTCTGCTGCTTTGGAAAACATGTCACTGGCAATATCTCTCAATCTTTTCTGTGATATTTTGATCCATATAAGGAGACATTGGATTATAGTGTCATTCAAAAACATTTTCATTCAGCAAACTAGTTTCTAAAACTGCAGAGTGGTGAGTTTCTTGTTATTTAATGTTTGTGGACCCACTTTCCTCATTAAGGATTAAAGCCAGCAGATGAAAGAAGCCGAAAACTGAAAATTTAAATACCCTGAAAATATATTTATTACCTCCACTTATTAGTAAGAAGTATATACATGAATTTGTAATTTTTTGGGCTTTTTAAAAATCAATTTGATTAAGTTATAATTTACACGTCACAGAATTAGTGTTATAAGTATACAATTATTTTTAACAAATTTATAGAGCTGTGCAACAACTCCCACAATCCAATTTTTAAACATTTCCATCACCCCAAAAAGTTTCCTGATACCTATTTTCAGTCATTCCTATCCCTACTTGCAGTCCCACGCAACTGATTTATTTTTTGTCTCTAGAGATTTATCTTTTCTTAACATTTCTTATAAATGAAATGATACGATATGTAGTCTTCTGCTTTTGGCTTCTTTCATTTAACATAACATTTTAAGGTTTATCCATATCATAGTAGGTATCAAGAGCTATTCCTTTTATTGTTAAATAATATCCCACTGTAGATGGAGATACCATATTTTCTTTAACCATTCAGGAGTTCATGGACTTCTGGGTTGTTTTCACTTTTTTGGTTATTATAAATAATGCTGCTGTAAACATTCCTGTGCAAATTTTTGTATGGATATAACTTTCCAATTTTCTAATTGCTGGGTCATATGACAATTCTATGTTTATCTTTTTTATTATTTCCAAAGCAGCTGTACCATTTTTGTATTCACACCAGCAATGCACAGGAGTTCCAATTTCTATAAAGCCTGACAAAACTTGACATTGTTAGTCTTTTTTTATTATAGTTATTTTAGTGGTTATGTAATAGTATCTCATTGTGGTTTTATGCTGCACTTTCCTAATGATGAGCATCTCTTCATGAGCTTATTAGCCATTTCTATATCTTCTTTGTGGCATGTTTATTCACATCTTTTGCCCATTTTTAATTGAGTAGTTTGTCTTACAATTAGTGGGTGTTAAGTATTCTTTATACAGTCTGGATGCAAATACTTTACCAGATATATTATTTGCAAATACGTTCTTCCACTCTGTGACTTGTCTTTTAATTTTCTTAAGACTTTCAGGTTTTAAAATACGAAAAAAACAATGTAATTAAATTCAATATTATGTAAGAAAGATACTTAATCTCCTAATAATTTTATTTTTTTAAATCCTCAAACACAAACATTAGAGCTTCTGGGTAATAATGCAGAATGAATTTCACTGGAATTAAAGTCTACCTCCTAAAGGATAAACTATAATATAAGAAATACCTTTTATAATAATACATTTTAAAACTAGTAGTTTACAGCTAACCAGCCTGCAGGGGGTGGGGGTGGTTGGGTATATGTGTGGAGATCCTGATTTGTAAGCATTTCCAATTTCCATGGGGTAAATACTTTTCCCTGGACTATTTCAAGGTACTAATGATTTAACAGCCAGCTTACAAAATACCTGAATATTTAGCTATTGTCTCCAGAGATGCAGAAGAAGCTAGGTCTAGCACACTACTGAAAATTTATGATTGAACTTGTAGTTTAAGTGTTGAAGAGAAACTCCTTTTTAAAAAAAGGGGAAAAGCAACTGCTTTGGAGGAATTTGCAGATTATGAAGAATTCATTGATACTTCACTCAAGAAAAACAGGAAGATGAGTTTTTAAGAATCCAAGTCTACAGATTATAAAATTTATAAGTCAATTCTACAAAGGATGAAAATGAAAACAGATGTATTCTCTGGAGCAGAAAATGGAGAATATTCTGTAATAAAGGAATCGCTATTAAGCAGGCAAACCAATTGGAGTGAACTATGAGAGCTGCATGGAACTCATTCCCTGTGGTTTGAGTGGTGCTGACCCTTCCTGTCTTGCAACAGCTGCAAACACACAACCCTGGCCATCGGAGTACTTCACCTGCTTATCCTTTATGACTGGTTCAGTTTAAGCTGATGAACCAAATCCAGAGTTCTCCCTTGAACTTTTGCTGGAAGAAGCAAGAAAGAGGTCTACTCTTTTTGCTGCAGTCACAGGGCATTGAGAAGCCTGGAGTTGTAGTTTTCTCAAATGGTGGACCACTCTTCTCCCACTATGTAATCATGGGATTTGGGAGGGTTTAAAAAACATCAACTGTCTGTCCCATCTCACTACAGAGCGAAGCATTCTCCTGGCTACAGAACTGGTCTAGAAGTAATCCATTTAAAGCCAAGTTCAGGACTTTTCGATCAGAGATAGGGAAGTTAAATGCTCTCCTTCCCAGCAAGTGACCTAGTGGCCTCTAGCAATCTAAGAAAAGTCAGCCCGAGGATAAACCTAACACAAGAAGATGGCAAAGCCTAAAAATTCTCAGAGAAAGATCCAAAGTCCTAATGAAGCTATTCTTGAAGAGGGTGTCTGAACAATTAAGTCTTTATTTAAAGAATAAATAATATATATATTTTAAAAAATGAACAAAAGATAAAAAATATATGAAAGAATGTTGTCTGTTAGCAACATTTTGAATATATTTAAATGCATGAATTTTTTTTTTAGAGTCGGTTTAAAATCAATGTTATTTTACTTACAACAAAGTTTCCTATCTGGTTCAACATTTTCTGCCCTGAGTTTTGTTTTATTTTTTTCTTTTACTACCATTGCTCATGATACCACTGCTAATACCTTTGTGGAATTTTGTCCTCCCCAGCTTCAACCATTTTTTTTTAAATTTTATTTATTTATTTATTTTTAAAGATTTTATTTATTTATTTGACAGACAGAGATTACAAGTAGGCAGAGAGGCAGTCAGAGAGAGGAGGAAGCAGGCTCCCTGACAAGCAGAGAGCCCGATGCGGGGCTCGATCCCAGGATCCTGGGATCAGCCGAAGGCAGAGGCTTTAACCCACTGAGCCACCCAGGCGCCCCCCCAGCTTCAAACTTTGACTCCTCTTTTGCTCTTTAAAGGTACACACATGGGGCGCCTGGGTGGCCCCCCAGCTTCAAACTTTGACTCCTCTTCTGCTCTTTAAAGGTACACACATGGGGCGCCTGGGTGGCTCAGTGGGTTAAAGCCTCTGCCTTCGGCTCAGGTCATGATCCCAGGATCCTGGGATCGAGCCCCACATCAGACTCTCTGCTCAGCGGGGAGCTTGCTTCCCTCCTTACCTCTCTGCCTGCCTCTCTGCCTGCCTCTATGCCTACTTGTGATCTCTGTCTGTCAAATAAACAAATAAAAAGCTTAAAATAAATAAATAAATAAATAAAGGTACACACATATCCACGGAAACAGGCATGGAAAGACATAACCAGCACAGCACACTGCTATTGATCCGGGATCATTTTTCCTCTGGCACCAGCCACCTCTTTTCACGCAGGCTTATGTGACCCAGTTTTGGACGATATGCTCACTCTGACCTTGCACACCATCAGAACAGGGCATCTGCTAATTACCCACTGGCTCCCTGCAGAGAACTGTGGTCCCTCAGGTAAGGAACACCCTGCCTTGGAGCCAAGCCCAGGCTCATGAGACGAGAGCCCACAGGACACCCGTATCAAGAGAGGGAATCACACATCCATGTCAGCACATTCTATCACCTCCCTTTCTGCCTTTGCAACAACTCTATTTCAATTCTTTTCAATAGCTCTACCTTCCATGCCTACTTAGCATTTCCCAGGTTCCAGTGCCACATAGTAATCCCAATTTTTATAGTCAAATAAAACTAAATCCACAGAAATCGAGTGATCGGAGTCCTTAATGACAAAAACAGGCTTGGAATTCAGCTTTCTAAAGACTTCCGAGGGAAATGTTTTATTTACTTCTACAGCAGGTGGAAAACTCTATGGAGCACTTTATATTTGGTCCTGGGGGTGAAATTTTAACCAGAATATTGATATTTTAAGTCATTCTAAGAAGGAAGGATCCAAAAGCCATTTTCATGTGAAGAAATTAAAGGAACCAAGAATGTGTCTCTTGGGAAGAAAATTCACAGGAGGGAGCAGACAGCTGTTTCAAATATCTAAACATCTGGGCTGTGTAAAGAAAACCAGATTTGTTTCATGCTTCTTATGAGGAAGAATAGGAACAATGAACAAAAGATACAATTAAGTCAATCTGGGTGAAATATGTAATAAGAGAAATTTCTAATAATTAGAATTGTTCCCAAATGTTACCTGGTAAGGTGGTGAGCTCCTATCAGCAAAAGATTTCAAACAGAAGTTAGATGCCAAGAAGTTGGGGGTATAGGAGTCATACACTCTTGATTTGATCACACGGCTATTAAGAGTCCAGATCCTTTTTAAATTCTAGAATGCGTCTCAAGTGAAATGCAATCACTAAACTTCAGCTGATGCTCCTCAAATTTCAGCGTGCATAGCAATCACCTGGAGAGCTGGTTAAATCACATACCCAGGGCCTCACCCCCAGAGATTAAGATTCAGTCAGTCTGGGGCAGGGAGCAAGGAATTTGCTTTTCTAATAAACTCCCAAACGATGCCAACACTGCTGTCCAGGGACCTTGCTTTGAATAGCCCTACAAATCACAATTATTTATTATTTATTAGGTATAATTATGATTTGTAGGGCTATTCAAAGCACGGTCCCTGGATCAGCAGTGTTAGCATCATTTGGAAGTTTATTAGATATTGTGAAAAGATGAAAGAAAATGAAGAGGTTTTGGCAAGCAAAAAGGGAAATAAAAAGTAATGCATAGTTGGCATTCATATAGGAAATAAAACATTGTAATGACGACTTCAAAGGAAAGAATCCTTCCAAAACATAGGCCACGTCTACCCGGCAGTATAAAAACATTTGGAGAGGAAATTAATTGGTACATATGGTTGTGGGTGTTCATTTCTAACCATACTAAACATTCCATCAAAGCTTTTCTTTTACTTGTTTAGTTAAGTAATTCCAATGAGATGACGCCATATAAGAACTTCCTATTTGGAGTCAGATAGCTACTCAGACACAGGGATCTCTTCTGCTTATCTCTAACACCCTCTTTAGAAACTCCACCTGGACCAGTAATAAAATTGAGGGTGAGCTTGTCAGGAGTAAGGGAGAACTGTTTGGGACAAACAGTATAATTGAATTTGTAAATGTCTTTACCTTTGAAATGGAAATCTGAGGCAATCATTTTAAAAATGTAAGCTCTTCAATGGCAAAAGGAAATCCTTATCCATCCTTCAAAGTTCAACTCAAATTGCATTCCCTCATAAGTTCTTTACAGATCCTATCAACAGGCTGTGAGCTCCAAATCCTCATCTCGTGCTCAGATCTCTTAAAACACTATTTCTATATTCCGAGTTGTAAATGTTTTTTGTTGCATTAATGTAGGCCCAATAACACAGGGGGCTAAACAGAGAATGTGTAATATAAATAATTGAATTCTGATACTTGAGTATATAGGAATAAGTATAAGGAAACTATGTGGTAGCTTAGGGCTGAGGGAGAGTAGCCAACGAAGAACAAAGCTTAAAAGGATTCTCCTCCCCATGACTAGGGTTCTGACCTCATTAGAGAAGATATGGTTTAGCCCACTGGGTAAAAAAAAGAGTTTACTGGTTTGCTCTAGCAGGAGCTAATTGGGGTCATGGAAAGCAGGAGGCATTCCTCCAGAGTATGGGGTGATGATAGCTGATCAGCAGCCAGAGGTGTGGGTATATACAAGGAATGGGGGCCCTGGGAGCAGGCAGTCCACATGGGCTGGAAGAGAGAGTGATGGCTCCCAGAGGGAAAATCCTCCAGACTCCTGGCAATCCACACGCAGGCCTGCACAGGGAATTGGAGCATTGAGGTGGACAGGAAGACTTCAGGACACCAGTCTCTACGTCAAGGACAGGGCTGCTATGGGAATCTTAATGCCAGGCTAGGCTGACTGCAAGATCGCCTACTGATCACACATTCCAGGGATGTTGCTAAAGCAGAGCTCCACCAGATGACCTCACACACTCCACCAGCTGGAAAACAGCAGGAGACACCCTTCGAGCAGCCTCTATTGAGAAAGCTTGGCATTATGTTTACTATGAAAAGGAGTACTTAAAAGAATTATGTCCATTTCAAAAAGCATATACTAAAGAACAAATTTGGAGCTAAGAGGCAATAAATTGGTAATTGACTCATTTGTATCATTCCTAGATTTTTGGTTTTAAGATTAAGAGCTGTGTTTCATTTTAGTAGTCTCTGTGGTGCCTACTTTTTATTATAAACTATGCCTTAGCAAATATTAAGAATTTCCAGGGCACCTGGGTGGCTCAGTGGATTAAGCCTCTGCCTTTGGCTCAAGTTGTGATCTCAGGGTCCTGGAATCAAGGCCCACGTTGGGCTGTCTGCTCAGCGGGGAGCCTGCTTCCCCCTCTCTCTCTGCTTGTCTCTCTGCCTACTTGTGATCTCTTTCTCTCTCTCTGTCAAATAAATAAATAAAATCTAAAAAAAAAAAAAAAAAGTATTTCCAGCTGGTTTGGTTTTTTTGATTGTTTGTTTGTTTGTTTGTTTTTTGCAGAAGTTAACGAGGTGGCCCTAAAATTCGTATGGAAATGTGAGGGACCCAGAATAGCCAAAACACCCTTGGAGAAGAAAAAAAAAGTTGAAGGATTCTTATCTCCTGATTTCACATCTTATCACAAAGCTACAGTAACTAAGACAATGTGGAGTTAGCACAAAATAGAATTATAGACCAATGAAAATGAATTGAGACCCCAGATATACACCATGAAATTTGTGATCAATTGATTTTTTTTTTTTTAAGATTTTATTTATTTATTTGACAGACAGAGATCACAAGTAGGCAGAGAGGCAGGTAGAAAGAGAGAGAGGAGGAAGCAGGCTATCCGCGGAGCGGACAGCCCGATGCGGGGCTCGATCCCAGGACCCTGGGATCATGACCTGAGCTGAAGGCAGAGGCTTTAACCCACTGAGCCACCCAGGCGCCCCTGATCAATTGATTTTTGACATAGGCACCAAAACCCTCCAAAATGGGGAAAGGATATCTTTTCAATACATGCTACTGCAACAACTAAATATCCACATGCAAAAGAATGAGTTTGGGCCTCTATCTCACATCATATACAAAAAAATTCACCTTAAATTGGTCATAGATCTAAATGTTTGAACCAAAATTATGAAACTTTTAGAAGAAAAGATAAGAGTAAATCTTCATGACTTTGGGTTAAGGAATGGTTTCTTAGCTATAACAACAAAAGCACAAATGACAAAATAAAAAATAAATAGGATTTCATCAAAACTCAAAACCTATGTGTTTCAAGGACATCATCAAGAAAGTAAAAGACAGCTTACCAAATGAGTAAAAGTACTTGTAAATCATATATCTGATAAGGGACTTGTATCCAGGATATATGAAGAACTTTTATAAATCAATAACATAAAACAAATAATCTAATATTAAAACTAGGCATGGACTTGTATAAACATTTCTCCAAAGAAGATACACAAATGGCCCGTAGACATGAAAGGAGGCTCAATATCATGTCATTAGGGAACTGCTCATCAAAACCATTTACTACCTCATACGTACTAGGACGCCAATAACCAAAAAGACACTGATAAGTATTGGGGAATATGTGGAAAAATTGGAGCTCTCATGTATTGGTGGAGCCATAAAATGGTACACTCACTTTGAAAAATAGTCTCATAGTTTCTCAAATGTTAAACATAGAGTTACCATACCACCATGAATTCCATTCCTAAGCATGTACCAAAAAAATGAAAATCTACACCCATACAAAAACTTATACATGAATGTTTATGGCAGCATATTTACAATAACCAAAAAGTAAAACAACTCAAGTGTCCATTACCTGATGAATGACAACAAAATATGCTCTATCCATGTATGGAACACTTATGCTATAATTAAAAGGAATGAAGAATTGATACATGGTAAACATGGGTGAGCCTTATATACATTATTCTAAGTGAAAGAAGTCACACACAAAAGGCTACATATGATTCTATTTATATAAATGTTCAGAATAAGAAATGCATAGAAAAAGAGAGTTGATTAGTCATTGTCAGGGCTGGAGGGGAAAGGTGAATGGGGTATGATAATGGATATGATGGGGAGAGATAAAAATGTTCTAGAATTAGGTAGTAGTGATAATATTCATAACATAGGGCACATACAAAAAAACCACTGGATCACACACTTCAGAGTGAACTTTGATATGTGAATTATATCTCAATAAAGCTGTTATTTATTTTGAGAGCTAAGATTTCAATACTTACTTCCATTTTCTTCTTTCCTTTCCAAGTACAGTTATAGCCAAAGAACCTGTAATGAAAACCTAAAATTTCTCTTTCTTTTCTTGCAACAATGAGGATATATAGAAAATTAGAACGTAACAATCAGTCACTTCAAGTTTCAGACACTCTTACTAAGATACCTAATTACAGTTATTGGTTGTCATGAATTTTGAAAACTCATAAAAACCACTGAGACAGTGGAGAGACTATGGGGTTAAATAACAGATGGAAGAAGAATTGAGCAAGCCACACAGTCTCTCTCGGGGTTTCCAATTGCTCATTTGTGAGATATGGAAATTGGGAGAGATGACTTCCAGCATCCACACGTCTCCCTAGAAAATTAACTTCAGAATCAAATTTCCATAGACCTTTAATGTTTATGAATTAAATAAATAGTAATAAGGATTATTTTCTAACCAAAAAAACCTTAAATATAGGTAGAATTATACATTATGCTTTTCTTTTCCCCAATGAAGCCTGTGTGCATGTGTGTTATATTATAATATTTGAATTATTATGTATTCCTTGGAGGAATCTATATCCACTTGACAACTTGGGCCTTCTAATTTCTATATATACTTATGCATACTTTGATTACATAGATTTCATTTTTCTCTGTATAAAGTTAAAATACAGTCAGCTAAAAAAAGCATGAGCTATTTCCGCCAGCCCTCTCCTGGGACTTTGTTCCCAAGTTAGGCAGTTATTTAAAACTGAGCAATTGTACTGTCTTTTTTTCTAATGGTTATCATTTCAAAAACTCAGGGCACTTAAAAAAAAAAAAAGAAAACAAAAAATAAAGCAAACTTCCTTCAACTGGTCAGTGTACTCCCTTGAAACACAGCAGATACTCTCCTATCTATCTATATTTGGATTTAAGTATATACTTAGACTCTTTATCCTAGGGAGCTGAGTGCTTTGCACTCTAAAACACATGCTCCTCTATTAGTCATATTAGAAACCATTTTTCCTCCCCTTGTCAAAAAAAGTATAAAGGCTAAGAAAAAAATAATTGGATCAAGCGCAGAAAGGGAGTATAACCAGAAAGAGAAAACCATGGCAAATCATGTTTCTTGAGTCCTTATGTCCATCTGCTTTCCACAAAAGATCACTGCCTATTCATTGATCACTGCATCAAAATTAACCCTGCCTTTCCTTTACATACCCATGGTGTGTTACTTGAGACTCATTTCACTGCTTATTTTATACTGCTATGTATTATATTACTTAAATATAATATTTAAGTCTGTCTCCCCCATCAAAATTGTATTTCCTTGAGTAATGTGTCAGAATACCACTAAGTCACATCAAACATAGAAAACCTACTCATTTCCCAATTTAAATCTCTCCCAAATTTCCCTAAAATGGGGAAGACTATCTACTCTATATTTATTTTCCTTGAATAGCTCCTTGTACAATGATTTCATGAAGGGGGTTCTCAACACAGGTGGTTGAATAAAATTCACGTGTGAGATGATCAGTTAAACCAAATAAAATGGCCATTTCCTTCGCTCAAAATTTAGTAAGAATTCTTTATCCTGGCCCCAATGCATTTCAGAAACCCACTGTTCAGTGTTAGATTTTCTTTTCCTGTCAGTGGGCTCTCTTATCAGGTGCTTCATATTCAAGTGATTTGGTCAACATTTCATGTGGGTCAATTTAATAATTTTCACCAAAGAGTTTTAAATTTATAGAAGTATATTCAAGCACTGTTTGAAATTTCTCCCTATCTCTTACAGATTTGATATTTAAAAAGTATAACAGGGCAGGGTGCACAGGTGGCACTCAACATAGAGTCCTCTTGGAATTTGCTCTCCTCTGTCGTGCATTCTGCTCATTCTCTCTGTCAAATAAATAAACAAATCTTTAAAAAAAAAAAAAAAAAGCGGGGCGGGGGGTAACAGGGCAACAGGGCCAGCTACTTGTGAATGGAATAAAGGTAGAGGAGTGGTTCTTAGTCAATGGTTCTTACCTTTGAAAATACAGACATGCTTCCCAGAAAAATACAGCCCCCCCCACACACGTACACACACACACACACACACACACACACACACCATTTTGCTTACAGTTTCAGCAGGTTAATAGATCTTTCCCTCCCCACAAAGCCATCAGTTAATAACTCCTCTTCTAGAGAACTGCACTCAGAAGATTAAGAAAGTGTTGGGTAATTGTTCAGTAATTCCAGTCATTTCCTAATTTTAGAACCAGAGAAAAAAAGTAATCTGTTTTGGGATCTACCCAGTCCACAAATTACCAGATGGTTGCTACTCTTTGCCTGTATAAATACAATTAAAGTGGAAGATCATGTAATGTATTGTCTAAAATGAGACACTTTTGAGGGTGAAAGGAGCATTAATAATTACACTAATACAGCAGAAACATGATCTATTAAAAATATCATTAAATATTAAATACATCAGACTTCTATTGTCCAAGTGGCCATCTCATTTTTTCCATTTTCCACAAAGAACTAATGTCCACCACCATAAAAAAAAGACCAAATTATGGATTTTTTTTCCTTTTACATTTCAACTAGAATAAGTTAAATCTATAGGATTCAGTCTCCCCACCAGTAAATCCATAGGTGAAATAGATGCTTTCTTAAGGTTCTTAACCAATTAAAAGTCACTAATAGCTTATAATCTACCAAAATCTAATTTTGAAGAAAAAATTAACATGTATTACGATCGATAAACATATAACTAACATGTATATTTACTACTATATGTCAAGCATTACACTAAGCACATCATGTATTTTTCTCATGAAATTATCACAAAGAGGCACATATTTTAGTCCCACTCTGCAGACAAGAAAACAGAACTTAGACACTTGAGGTTACACTGCTAATGAACAACAGAATAAAGGTAAAAACCCAGTCTGACTGCACAGCCTGGGCTCTTCATTGCTAAATTAGGCTAATGAATTTACCAAGTAATGTCCTTGCTTTGAACTTAGTCATTCTACTGGTAGCCATGACATTAAAAAAATAATAATAATAATGTTTCCAAGGTATCTTAAAAGATACCTCTTTCACAATCACTTAATTGCTTATTAAGACAGTAAATCATAAAAGCCACTGTCTTGGTTTAGAGGCAGAGAATATAGTATATTCAATTACTATTTGTACATTTTAAAAATATCAAGTCTGTTGAGACCAACTATCTAAAGTATAATTCATAATGGACTGCATTCTTTAATATGAAATAGCTGAAATTGTGAGGGATATGGCTCCATCTCAAAGGATTTTTAAAATGCCAACCTAGGGGCACCTGGGTGGCTCAGTGGGTTAAGCCTCTGCCTTCAGGCCAGGTTATGATCTCAGGGTTCTGGGATTGAGCCCCGGGCTCTCTGCTCATCAGGATGCCTGCTTCCCCCTCTCTCTCTGCCTGCCTCTCTGCCTACTTGCGATCTCTGTCAAATAAATAAATAAATAAATCTTTAAAAAAAAAAAAAACTAAAATAAAATAAATAAATAAAATGCCAACCTAGAAATTACATTCTATATTTTTATATGGGGTACTTAAAACTAAGTCCTATCGAATTTTTTTTAAATCTTAAAATATCATTTAAATGTGAAATTGTCAATTGCTTTCAGTACTAAGAAGCTACATTAGCACAACATATGGTTTAATGCCATTTTAAAGACCCCATCTTATATTACCTAAATACTACCTTAAAGAAAGTCATAGACCTTGGTGGATTTTTAAACTTAACAATAGATTTTTTATTTTATTTTATTTTTTAAAAAGATTTTATTTCTTTATTTGACAGAGACAGAGAGATCACAAGAAGGCAGAGAGGCAGTCAGAGAGAGAGGGGGAAGCAGGCTCTCCGCTGAGCAGAGGGCCTGATGTGGGGTTCCATCCCAGGACCCTGAGATCATGACCTGAGTCGAAGGCAGAGGCTTTAACCCACTGAGCCACCCAGGTACCCCAACAATAGGTTTTTTAAACCATGTTTAAACTATGTCTTAGCATGAAACTTAATATTGTAAGTTAACACCCAAGATTGTAATGCAGATTTTCCTGGAGATATAGGAAAACAACAAGCAAAATTTGGTAAAAGACATTTCATTAAATAATGAAAATGAATCACTTCACCAACACTTAAATAAAATTGCTGAGGACTATGCCATTTTATATGCTCAGGACTACACAATAACTATACAGTTAACAAACATAAACCACCATAGGGTATCTGCCTATAACTGCCCTCCTGTCCTTACATGAACCAGTCAATTTAGGTCTGGGACAAGGCAGAACAAAGATTTTTTTTCAGAATAGAAATCTTTGAAGACCTTAGGGATGTCCCACTGCCTCATTCTGACATCTTCTGAGCTCTAAAACATTTATACTTAGTTGTATAAATGCTTTGTATTCCCTATGAGACTGTAAGCACTCAACAACATGTAAGATCTCTTAAGTAAATGTGTAATGCTAGCAAAATAACAAAAATAACAATAGAATCAGAAGATGCAGTTATTAAATTAGTCTATATTCTTAGTGATCTTTTAAGAAATATCTTAGAAAAGACTTAAGTCTTTTGTGCCTTTAATTTAGTACATAACTTAAGGTCATGTAAATCTTAATACTAACATAAATTATAACCAATTTATTTTCCTCCTACAATTATGCAGACAGTAGTATAAACTTCCCCCAGAAGGTCACTGGGTGTATAACAAATTACATAATTAAAGCTAAAAATAGTAAACATTTATGCAAAATGTATCTAATGGAAATCCAAAACTGGAGATAAACTGACTCGTAAATTGTATAAAAAAATAGGTCCAAATTCAAAGTCATCTTTAAACACAGGCCAGAATTCCTACTAAATCAAAGGCAAAACTTGAAGGTTGTTATAGCACTACTACCCAGAAACTAAAAACCAGCTGGGTTCAGGAAAAATAGAGGTTTCTTCAAAACCACCCACACAGTGGCTGTCTTCCTCCTCCCAGGTCTGCCCATGGAGACCAGCTTCCTGCTCAAGCACGAAGAGCACACAGTGCACATGGAAAGCTTGTGGAGTCAGCCAAACTCCCACCCACCTCAGTTCCTATCCTCAGCAGCTTCCTGACAACCCACAGAAACCAATCAGTTCAATGTGATGGCAAGATGAAAGCCAGGACCCACGTCTCTGGTAAATGAAAATCTTGAGGTACATTGCAGAGACGCAACCAATCCCCAGAGCAGATAAATGAAACATCAAGAGTTTTAAAAAGCAAAAGTTGAAAAGGTGCATTTTATTAGAAAAGGAGATTTGAGCCATGAAGAAATGGAGTTTTCCTTATTATAAATGGAGGAAGGAGCAAAAGATATCAAAGTACAGTTGATCTTTGAACAACATGGGTTTAACTGCACAGGCCCACTTATACACAGATTTTTTATGGCGAAGTACGATAAATGTCTTTTCTCTTATAATTTTCTTAACATTTTTTCTCTAGGTTAGTTTATTGTAAGAACACAGATATAATACATATAACATACAATATATGTGTTAATTGACTATATTATCAGTAAGGCCTCCAGTCAACAGTAAGCAATTAGTAGTTAGGTTCTGGGGAAGTTAAAAATTATATGGAGATTTTTGACTCCACAAGCGGTTGGTACCCATAATCCCTGCATTGTCCAAGGGTCAACTATAGTCACACAAAGAAAACTAACATGAGAAATGCAACCCCTTTAAAGGCATTAGGACAGTAAGAAAATAAATTGAGTGATGTGAACAAAAATTAAAACCTCATCTCTCCAGAATCATTAATGAATGAATTAAGGTATGCAGAGTTTTCAAAGAAGTATATCCTTTATACACATTTAAAACAAATTTAACCATCTAGGGGTGCCTGGGTGGCTCAGTCAGTTGAGTGAGTTGACTCTTGATTTCAGCTCAGGTCATGATCTCGGGGTCATGAGACCGAGCCCTGTATTGGGGCCCAGTGTGAAGCCTGCTTAAGATTCTCTCTCCCTATTCCCCTGCACATACCCAGCCATCTCCCACCACATAAGTACACTCACTATCTCTTAAAAAAAAAAAATTAACCATCTTGAATGCAAATATTTCTAAAATTTATTGCACATTACCTTGACTTCTTAAGTGGGCTTATTCTTTAAGGTTATGATAAGAAACATTTGTGCAAAACACAGATTGTGCAACTCCAATCTGAGATCAGGTGGTAGATTGACTCATAAGAATCATTTAGGTCATCTTATGAAAATATAGAAAGAAGATGGGGTGTCTGGGTGGCTCAGTGGGTTAAAGCCTCTGCCTTCTGCTCAGATCATGATCCCAGGTTCCTGGGATCGAGCCCTGCATCAGGCGTGGGCCCCACATTGGGCTCTCTCTCTGCCTGCCTCTCTGCTATTTGTGATCTCTCTCTGTCAAATAAGTGAATAAAATCTGTAAAATATATATATATATAGAGAGAGAAGATTCTGATTTTCTAGGACAGGATTAAAGCCCGGAAATATGTGCCTTTTAAAAACTTTCTCAGGTGATTCTAATTCATAGCCAGTTTCATGAACAGAGTATAAAAGGAAGAACACTTACCTATTAGTATTCAGGTAGCTTTATTCTAATAGTTGTTCATGTACTCAGTGCACACTGACTGGGCATCTAATATGTCCTAATATTGAGCACCTGAAGTGGACTTTGGTATATAAAGATGAATAAAACATGATCTGTCAAAGAGTTCATATTCAAGTAGGAGAGCCAAATACATAATTATGGTACCATGGGTCAATCCAATAACAGGATGCCATGAAAATCAATCACTGGATAGTGAAAGACCTTTTAGCTTAGCCAGGGCTTCCTGGAGGAGATGGCATCTGAGACGAATCCTAAAGGTTGAGATATTAGCCAAGTGAATTTGGAGTGAGAATGAGAAGAGAGAAGGGGGCAATGTACCAAGTCAGCCTCTAATTACACATATAGTATCAGGAATTGATGGTAGAAAGAAGGGAAGGAGTGGGTAAGAGTTCAGTGTTCATCTTGCAAACAGTGGAAAGCTGTTGCACCATAAAGTCAAGAGTGTCACCATCACACTTGTATTTCTATCAGATGTCTCTGGCTAGATACGTGGTATATAAATTTAAGAAGGATAAGAAATGGAAGGACAAAGAGGATTTAGGTAATTGGTGGAAGAATTCCAGGCATAAGATATAGAAGGTCTGATATAAGACAGTGAAAACTAACACGGAAAAAAGAATACAAGTTTGAGGAAAATACAGACAAGAAGACAAGGTGATTGATTTGATGATGATGGCAGGTGGGGAGGTTGGAAAAGGACTGGAAAAGAGAAAAACGAAGTTCAAAATAACTCCACACACCAGTAAGACTATAAGGCAAGGAACTAATCTTTTCTAAATATCATTAATTAAATGTAGAGCCTAGGGGTACGGGTGGCTCAGCTGATTAGGCAGCTGGCTCTTGGTTTAAGCTCAGGTCATGATCTCAGGGTACTGGGATCAAGCTCCACGTTGGGCTCCCCTCTGAGCTGGGAGGCTACTTGAGACTCTATCTTCTTCTCCTCTTGCCCCTCCCCCTGCTTCTTCTCGCTCCCTCTCAAATAAATAAATAATTCTTTAAAAAATACAAAATAAAAATATGGAGTCTAGATTACCTCTAAGAGAACTTCTATCCCGAAAGTCTATGAATCATTATAATACAGATTATTGTATTATTCAGTGATGTCCTCAAAACCTCTTAATGTTGACCTTACACTAAGTGACTCCTGGACTTTTTTTAAGATTTTTTTTTTTTAATTTGTCAGAAAGTGGGAAAGGGAGAGAGCACAATGGAGAGGGAGCAGCAGGCAGCGGGACAAGCAGGCTCACGGCCCAACAAGAGACCCAGTGCTAGACTCAATCCCAAGACACTGGGATTATGACCTGAGCCAAAGGCAGACACTTAACCAACTGAGCCACCTCGGTGTCCCACTCCTGGACATTTAAGTTCAAATGCCTGTTTTCTTCTAGAATAATGTTAAGTTCTCTCTAGGTGTTAGTTTATCAGCTGTAATAGTAGCTTCTGACAACATGCCTGCCTACAACAGTTCTTCCTTCCTCTCAGTTTTCTATTTCATGTGTATACTATAAGTATGGAAGTTAGGTAACTAATCTCCCTCTCTTCTAAATTACATAGCACTTCATTTGTAACACCCTATGACATTTCTTCATTCTATACTGCTCTGTATAGAATAAGGCCTTGTAAAGGTTTAAGCAACTGAGAATAAAAAAGGACTCAAAATTCTTTGTGCCCTTTTTCCATAAGTGACTCCTTGCACAATCACACTGCAAACAAAACTTAAATAATATAGTATTTTTGCATCAAGGTTGTAAAAATAGTGAATAGATTATGAATAAACAGACTGAAGACCCAAGCAGAATTTTTTTTTCCTGAGTAGAGGTACTATAATGTTCAAAAGATTTAACAGTTTTTCAGAAGGCCTTTTGCTCAGTTCCTTATTCCTGTATTCTAGATAGATAACATTATTAAGAGTCAGATACAGGGCACCTCCATGGCTCAGTCACTAAGCGGCTGCCTTTGGCATAGGTCATGATCCCAGGGTCCTGGGATCAAGCCCCACATCATGCTCCTTGCTTGATGGAAGCCTGCTTTTCCCTTTCCCACTCCCCTTGCTTGTGTTCCCTCTCTGCGGTGTCTCTCTCTGTCAAATAAATAAAATCTTTTAAAAAAAAATTTTAAAAAAAGAGTCAGAGATACCAAACAGCAAAACATCATTAGCACAGGAAAAACTGAAGAAACTCAAGTACAATTTAAGAAAAGCAACTATCAAATAAATAGAGGAAGCCCCTGATTTTATATACAATGAATTGCTATAAATTTACATGAGCATTAAATGTGCTCATTTTAGTTATGAAAATCCATTAGGTACAAACATTTCATTGGTGCAATTTGAAAATACAGGTCTAGCAATTTGTATGAACTTTTTACTCTTAACTTCCCTGATAATTGAACCTCACAGATAAACTGAACAAAATAAAATTAAATCATGTATTGCTAATGCCAAAACTGTGCCCCTAGGGATAAGCCTGATGATTTTGACCTTTGCTCAACTGCACTTAACTTTATGAGACCTATACATACCCTTATATACGTCTCAACAGGACTTTTATTTATTTATGTATTTGTTTTTTGTTATTATGTACTTATTTATTATGTATTATTTTATATGTTATTATATATTTATTTTATTTATTTATGTAGCACACTGTCACTTTTATTTATAAAAATGTTATGTCAAAATTCAATTGAATAGTTAATTGTCATGTGTTCCAAAAAGCACCGCAATGGGGCCATACTAATCTATTGGCCCTCTTCCTCTAATGGCTTAAAAGAATCATTCTCCAGCTGCTGAACACAACAATACACATTATATTTATAAGTGTCAATTAATGATGTGGAAAGTGCAAGCTGGAAAAAGTCTCAGAAATTGTGAGTTAGGGACTGCCCGTAATTTGAATATTTAAGAAGGTAAAGAATCACAGAATTTTAGTTTTCTAGTTTTTAAATAGATACCATGTCTAATCTGCTGCAGAAGCAGAAAGGAGCTAGTTAGTATCCACAGAAAGCCTAAAATTTGCTTGTCTAAAGTCCCCCAAGTCTACTCCCAACTTATATTCTGTCCTACATAAACTCTAAAAAAGAATTTAGCTAGCAGGGGCTTCTGCTTCTTCTCTATAATGATTAAAGTTTGGCAAACATCTTTTTTGGTCTTACCTTACTTGATACAAGATGGGAATTTTCCACAGATATTTTTAATTGGAAACAAAGCAGAACAAGAGGCCTTAAAATGAGCATAGATATGGGATGAGTTTTACAGAGTAAGCCTTTTATCCCAAACCTAATAAAAACTTAGATATGGCTGAATCAGCTCAAACATTGATTATGTACCTACTACATACCCGGCACTTGGTAAAACACAAAGATTAACAGTGGATCTTCCCTCTAGAAAAAGAGAGAGAGAAATACATAAACAAAAAGAATTACTATAATGTGACAAATGCTAGAATAGCCATAATCACATATTATTGGTTTACTAACAGGCTTGATGGAATATTTCTTTTAAATCTATTGATTTTTACTCTCCCCTCAGTCTTAATAGTATTTTTTTTTTAGGATTTTATTTATTTGACACAGAGAGAGATCACAAACAGGCAGAGAGACAGGAAGCGGGGTGGTGGAGTTGAGCAGAGAGCCCGACATGGGGTTCAATCCCAGAACCCTGAGACCACGACCCGAGCCAAAGGCAGAGGCTTAACGCTCTGAGTCACCCAGGTGCCCCCTTAATAGTATTTATTTGCCTGTTGTCAAGGTCATGCCCTATTGATGAAACTTGCTTTCTTTGTCTTTCATACCTAGATCAAAGATGATAAAGACAGGGCACTTGCACCATCGCTCATATTTCCCTTACCATGGTAGTCATTCTTTGCCAAAAAGTTCTCAAAAGCCATCTTACACAGTATACCAGGCAGTCATTAAGATTAACTGGTACATGAGATGAAACCCATCTTCTTCCTTCAATCTGGATTTACTTCCACTAGCACCATATTTGCAGATGCTGTTTGAAACTCTCAGCATGGGGTTGCTTGCCCAGCCAAAAACACATACACTTTAATTTCTGTTAAAGTTTTTTGTATTCCCTTTTGGGAATATACTAATTTATTTCATATGTGAGGAAACTCAAGGTCCAAGCTCATCTATAGAGAAAAAAAAACTATATGTTTCCCATAGGCAATGAAAAATCACACTACCTCATTATTAGTTCTACTCACATTACATTAATACTAATTAGTATGTTTTGATTATGAACTTGAGTGCCAATAATACCTGTATATTGCAAATACAAAAACTGAGAATTAGAGAGAGCCAGGATTAGAATTCAGGCAAAGTCAAAACTCTTGAATTATTAACTTGTACCTTCTACCACCTCCACTCATTCTCTTCTCTGGATCCTTCTAAATGTTCCCAGACAAGGGTCGCACTCCTCTGAAAAGTCCTTATTTAGTTTTATTTTTTTAGAGCTTTTATTTATTTGAGAGAGAGAGAATGTGTGAAGGAAAGAGCAGGAGCAGTGGGGGGAATGTCAGAGGGAGAAAGAGATTCCCCACTGAGCAGGGAGCCTTGATGCAGGACTTGATCCTGGCACCCCAAGATCACCAGGATCATGACCTGAGCTGAAGGCTGAAGGCAGTCACTTAACCAACGGCCATCCAGATGCCCCATCCTTAGTTTTTTAAAAAGTCCTTAGTTTTCTTTATACACTATTTTAAATATATACTGAGAGTATAAACATATACATTTTAAACATATAAACATATCCTGGAAAACACACAGGAAAGCAAATGTTATGACAAAACATTAACATCTCGTCAATCATGGAGAAAGCTCTCTTGGTATTCATTATACTATTCCTGCAACTTTTCTGAAGGTTTGAAATCTTTCAAAATAACAAGTTGGAGACAAAAGGGTTAGAGACCTAATATTTGCTGAGTAAAGGGTCTTAAAATTATAGATGCCTTAGAATATTAATAGGACAATTTATATGCTCATAAAAGCATTTTTAAAAATTTGAGGAGGGTACAGAAAATAACCTTAGGCAATTTGAGTGATAAAGGAATATGCAGCATAAGAAAATTGTTTCTATCCTTTTGCTTTTGAGAATTAATCTCCTAATAAGAACAGCCTGACTGACTGGAATAAATGCAAAAGATAGCAGCCAGGACACACAGGCTAGATCTGGAGGCAAAGTCATATGGTAATCATAGAATTTTAAAACAGAGGTTTTTAAAATTGTCTACTTCAACCTGCTCATTTAACTGATGATGGAATTCAATACCAGGCTTTAAATGAACTCTCCAAATTTCCGCAGTCTAATAGTTGCAAACTACTCCTTTCTTCTGTTTCTCATTTAGAGCCTGTGTCATTCTAATTCCTTTATTAAGTGATGAAGCCATCCCAAGATGGCCTATGAGAAAAGGGGTGGGGGAACAGTGAATATTATAGTGATAGATTCATTGGCCAACATGACTGAAAAAGGCATATAGGGGTCACTTAACTTTTAGAGGAACTGGCTAAAAATGTTCATCTCTCAGTCATGTATTCCACTAGGTCAGCTTCATTATTAGGCTATAAGGTGGGTCTCCTATATTTCCAGGTTCATATCATCACACACCAATCCTGTAGATCAGATTTTGCTTTTCTTATAATATAAGTCCCAGAACTAAATTTTATTGACCCTGATCAGCCTGACTTGGTCATGTTGTGTCCATCCTTTAACTAATCTCTGTGGCCATGGGAGGAAAACAAGGTCAAATGCATTTGATTTACTTAGTAATGGTCATATTTCCCAGTCCTGGACTTCGGAAAAGTCATATTCACTGAAATCACAGACTAAGAGTGGGAGAGAGTTGGATCAATTAAAAAAAAAAAAAAAAAAGCTGGGATACTGTTAACACAAGAAGTAGGTACAGATAACAAATGGCAAAATCCAAAAATTCTACAACATCTATCCATAAGCAAAAGTTGAAAAAATAAAGGTTAAGAGAAGATAAAAATTGCCTTTTATAAAACGCCCAAAAAACTATCTTAAGGGGAAAAGAAAGACCAATCTGTTTTCTTATACTTCAGGAAAGAATAAAGACCAATAGGCAAAGGAGAAAAGGCTACAGATTCAATTCAGTAGATGTGAAGAACTTTCTAACAATTAAAGATATCCAGTAACTGAACAGGTGGCACAATGAAGTAATGAGTTTCCCATAGTTGGAAGCCTTCAAGCAGAAGGAGGGTGACCATCTGTCATGAATGTTATAGAAGGGATCTTTATATCGGGTGGGAGGTTGCTCTAAACTGACTGTTAGATTCCTTCCAACTCTAAGATTCTAAATTATTGAGAACAGCATGAATAAAAGATCCAAACCCATTCAAGAACTAAATTATTCAACAAAAGGTGATAGAACTTTCAGCTATGGAGTTGAATCTGCCAGACTTTGGGTGTCAGCTATCCCATTTTATAAGGAAAACAGATACAAATCTTTACAAATGTTTATTTTTAAGTTACAACAGTAAAGTTAATTTTATAAGGGAGCATACGGCCCTTCCCCCCTAATTTAAAAATGTTCTTTTTGAGATTTGATCAATGTTTACATAATTTCACTTCTATCAGACTTATTCCCTAATGGAACAAAGCTAACTTTTGTATTACTCTTTTAATCTTCCCAGCTCCTAGGATATAGGATAGCTGGGTGGCACTGCTACCACCCACCTGCACTTTTTCATTCAGCATTATAGTAAATATATTTACTACATTAAGACAAAAATCTCCATTGTTAACATTTTAACATTCAGTTGTATTGGTGTATCAGATTTACTCAGTCATTTCCCTGTTGGCATTCAGGCTTCCTTGAAGTCTTCACTGTAGTTCTACCATAAACATCTTTATACAAACAGGCTTTTCCCCTTTTGAGTTATTTCCTACATCTGGGGTTACTGGGTCAAAGGGTATGGATATTTTTATGGTTCTGAATATGTACTACCAAAAGAATGTTAGCCCTACTGGCAATAACTGAGTTTAACATTTCCTTAAGGCATTGTCCATACTAAATCCAATACAACATTTTAAAAATTGGTAACATATATTAAGTGGCACTTTATAATTACTTTTTTTCCCCTAGTGAATTGGAATAGCAACCTCAACATTTTTTTTTTTAAGCCAAACGCAACTCCTAATTTGCATTCCGACTGTAGGGAAAGAACTCAGCACATATATAAAGTCACATCAAAGAAGAGAATAAACAGTGTTAAAGTAACCAAATTAGGCCTTAGTTGGAGTCCACTCATGTTAAGCCCCATGTTAGCAAACCAAAACTTAATTTTCTCTGTTAGGCTCTCCCAGGAAATGAAGGCCTAGCTCAACCAGTCAGCACTTGCCTACACAAGACAAGTTACCTAACCCAGCTCCAAACTTCCCTTTGCTCCAGTCAGCAAATGCCCAGTATAACTTCCCTGCTCCTCCTCACTTTGGTCTATAAAACCCTCTTGAACTGAACAATTCTTTGGAGCTCCTTTCTGTCTGCTATACTGGATATTGCTCAATCCATAAATTACTGAATAAGCCAATATGATCCTTAAAATTGCCTCAGCTGAATTTTGTTCTTTAGCAACAGCAAGTCTAAACATTAATTCCAAGAAGGGCAAATGTCTGCTCCTCTGAATCAGAGTGGTCTCTCTGGGAAGGCTAGAGAACATTGAGCAAGCACTGGTTCAACATCTCTCTGATATAGCTTCCTAAAACTAAAGGAAGGCTAAAGAAAGTGCATGGTCTCCAATAAGTTACTTTTCCTTTAAATTCATATATATAAATCTAGAAACCATACCTTTTCCTGAGATTTTTGGTTCATATTCCAAACATCTCAAAAATAATTCCTCATACTGAAGGATCTACTAAACAGAAAAGAAGCAGATAAAAAATCATATATGAAGCAAAAATTAAAACACAGGAAACATAATAAATTAACATCATAGTAATATGAAAAAAAATCAAATTGAAAATGAAGTTTCCACAAATAACTGCACTTGTTATTTCTAAGATTATTGTACTAAATGAGGAGAGATTGCTCTGATTTGTTCATTTTCTTCTGGAAAAATGTCTAAGTAAGAGTGGAAGAACATTACAAATAAGTTATTAAAGGTGTGAAAGTGAGAGATTAAAAGTTCTTATTCCCAAAGCAACTGCACAAGACACATTAGCACTACATAGGCCACTTTAGACAGGCATCTGTTTCTTGCCACTTACTAATTCCTGTGAAAACTCAAGGTAAATATACTAATAAAATCACAACTAAACTACACACAATTTGAGACTAACATGTCATAGTTGCCTAGGTAATAGCAAATATATTTGCCACAGATAACTGCAATAATAGCTTTTTACGTATAATATCCATATTGTACAGTCCAGTGAAAACAGCCTTCCCATCCCATAAGATGTGGTTGAAAGTGTGCTGTCTGGGATGTAACCTGAATAATGTTTTTTGTTTTTGTTTTTGTTTGTTTGTTTTTTTTCCCACAAAATGCTACTATTAGAATTTTTTTTTAAAGAAGTGATTTCCTAAGTTTCCAGGAAAGACCAAAGTCTTTATGAACAAAAGAATCACCGTTCAAAGAGAAAATTCATTCACTAAATGAAAGGTAGACAACACTAAGACAAAAGAAGTTGTGACAGCAGTCCTAGACAAGGATCAGAAGATTTTGACCACTCTTTTGTGGAAGTTCTTGGATTTTGCCAGATAAACAGACCAGAATTTGAAAGAGAATAAAATGGAAATTAAGAGTAGGGACCTAGACCTGGGCCTAATGCCTAGTGGTGTTCAATAAATACATGTTAAATGACTGAATACAATTCTTGAAGAAAAAGCCTATATCTCTGAAAGTCCAGAGAGTATATTCTAGAACCAAAGGACTTCTGTAAGACTTGACCCCCAAGATGAACAAAACTAAGCTCTATATTACTCTTTTTACCTGCCCTACTATATCTATTCTATGCCTTCTGAATCCTCATATATAAAAGGAATTTCTGTTCACTCTGTAACCTGACTGAAGAGTACATAGCTGCTTGACTTATCAAGTTGTCAGACACAGGCCAAAAGAGGGGGAACTTTAAAATGTGTATTAAGCTCCACAGAGTTGGCAGTAAAAGGCTGATGCTCTCTGTGCCACTATATATAATCGTAAAGCTTTTTGTAAAAAATTTATAGGCCATTATTTATAAGAAATACTACTGAGAGCCAAAGCAAAATTTCAAGAATGAAAATGTTGTCATTAAAGCAAAGCAAAGAGGCCCATTGGGTACTATTTTTGGCTTCCCATGGAGACATTTGTTTCTCATTATATATATAATATTAAATACTTTCCTCTGGGTCTTAAAAGGTTTTTAAGAAAGGAAATAAACCAGATTAATTTTCTTTCTAATTTGTGATATCCAAAGGCATATTTTCTAGTTTCTATAGTCCTGATTACCAAAAACAGGAAACATATCTTAAAATAAGTCTTTAAATGATGTCTGGGTGGCTTAATTACGCCTCTGCCTTTGGCTCAGATCATGATCCCAGGGCCCAGAGCAGGGAGCCTGCTTCTCCCTGTCCCTCTGCCTGCCACTCCTCCTGCTTGAGTGCTCTCTTTCTTTGTCAATTAAAAAAATAAAAATCTCTTTAAAAAATAAATAAATAGGGCGCCTGGGTGGCTCAGAGGGTTAAGCCTCTGCCTTCGGCTCAGGTCATGATCTCAGGGTCCTGGGATCGAGTCCCGCATCGGGCTCTCTGCTCAGCGGGGAGACTGCTTCTTCCTCTCTCTCTCTCTCTCTGCCTGCCTCTCTGCCTACTTGTGATCTCTGTCTGTCAAATAAATAAATAAAAATCTTTAAAAAAAAAAAATAAATAAATAGAATAATTCTCTAAGTTTCTATTTTAATTCCCTCCCCGGGCCTGAAGACAATTTAATAGGAGATTCCAAATACCTCATTCTTCTCCATACATAGGCACATTAATTTTCCTTTGACAAATAGCTTGATATTTTATCTATACAATAGTCTATAATTTTCTCAAAAAACAGGTAAAAGATATACAAAGTTGTTTTTGGTTTTTGGTTTTTTTTTTTTTAAATACCCTCCAACTTCCCTTCAACAAAATGGGTAGGGTGGTTTAATATGTGTTTTCTAACACCATCAAGCAGTTAACTCAGTTCTGACACTATCTACCTAGAGTTAAGATCACAGATCTCACACCTTAAGAACTCACTACCACAGACTAATCTCCTTTTGATGCCAACTGCAGGTCCAGCTTGTTACCTGTGCTTCTGACCAACTGGCTCTAAATTGGAGGTTTCCATGACCCCATCCTGGGTTCAGTGAACTTGCTGGAACAGCTCACAGAAACTTTTACTAGTTTCTATATTATAAAGGATAATATAAAGGACACAGATGAACAGCCAGATGTAGAGGTACATAGGACAAGATGTGTTGGAAGGGGCACTGAATTTCGATGTTCTGTGCGAACCACTCGGCTTACATGTTCATGAGTTCACTAACCCAGAAGTTCTAGGAACCTCTGTCCTTTTGAGCTTCCAGTGGAGCTTCATTACATAGACATGATTGATTAAATCATTGACCATCCTTGATTGATTCAACTTCCAAAACCTCTCTACCCTCCCAGAGTTCAGGGGGTGGGACTAAAAATTCTAACCCATTAGTCACCAGGATTATTCTCCCAGCAGTTAGCCCCCATCCTTAGTTAACTAGAGGCTTTCCAAAAATTCCCTCATTAGCATAAGAAAAGACGTTTATCATTCTCCTCCAGTAGGAAATTCCAAGTTTTAGGAGCTCTGTTCCAACAGGATGAAGACCAAATATATGGTTGACCCTTGAACAACACAGTTCACTAATGCTTGGATTTTTCATAGAACTATTAAGTATTTTCTCTTTCCTGTGACTTCTTTTTTAGTAGCATATTCTTTTCTCTAGTGTAGTTTATTGTAAGAATACAGTCTATGATACCTATAACACAAAAAATATATTAATCAACTATATATATGTATTGGTAAGACTTCTTTCCAGTCAACACTAAGCTAACAGTAATTCTTTGAAGACTCCAAAGTTATACATGGGGTTTTGATTGTGCAGGTCAGTGTCCCTAACCCCTACAACCTTCAAGGGTCAACTGTATATTTCTTATAAATCACAATATCACAGGTAGTAAGGAAAAGACTAACGAATTAGTTGTATCCCCCTTACCATCCACTGAGAGAGAAAGACATATCCCTGCCCATTTACAGAAATATACACAAAGGCAGATACACTACCAAATATTCCCAAGCCCCAACAACCAACACACATGGAAGAAACAATTAACAAAGACACAGACCTTCAGAGAGATACTAGACAGAAGACAAAAGGAACAAAAGAGAAAAATGTGTTATTACTTGCAAAGGATGGACGGCTACTCAGGACAGGCATCCAGCAGCACACCCAGGCCCAGCCCCTGCTCCAGGGAAGAACAGAGGTACCCTGCAGGGGTGTAACTGTGTATTACACACAACCCCAACACACATGCTCCCCTCCCTCCCTCACAAACACACTTTCTTACATACACACCTTATTTCTCGCACACACTGCTTTTCTAACACTTTTACGCACACACTCTCACACATAACAATCTCAAAATCTCTCAGTCTGTTATGTACCTAGTAATTCTCACACACTCCAGCAGTCTCACACACACACATACACTATCTCGTACACAGACTCCTTTCTTCACACACAATCTCTCACACACACGTACATACAGTCTCTTCATGTACATTCTCACAGTCTCACAAACACGCGCGAGCACATGAAGTCGTTCTCAGTTCTCTCACACACGCCCCCGTTGGCTCCGCCCCCGCCGTGGCCCCTCCCCCCGGGTGTGCTCCGCCCCGGGGGCCGGGGCGGGGCGAGCCAGTGAGGAGAGGCCGGGCAGGGCTGGTACTTCTGGCACCCTGGCCAGCGGGGCGCGCTCCGGAGGCTCCAGTCTGTGGCAGCGCGGCGGATCTCCGGCCGGCCCTCGGGTGGCGACCGCTGCCTCGCGTTTCACGCTCGGCCTCCTCCGGCGGCCGTCCCGGCGGCGGGAGTTGGCGACGGGATGTGTTCGGCCGGGGAACTGCTTGGTGGCGGCGGAGGTGGCGGCGGCGGCGGCAGCAGCGGTGGGGAGCGCGACGAGGACGGAGACGCGCTGGCGGAGCGGCTGGTGGCGGGGACAGAGCCGGAGCCCGGAGCGAGCCCGCGCCGACGCGGGCAGCGTCCGCTGGAGGAGCGCGAGCAGGTGAGCGGGGAGGGGAGGGGCGGCGCGGCCCGGCCGGTTTCCCGAGCCCCACCCGGCGGCGTAGGGAAGTAGGCGAGCGGGCTGCGCCTGTGCTCTGCTCGGCGTGGGGCGCTGGTCGCTGCGGCTTTCGGGGAAGCTGCCCCGAGGAGCGGTTAGACGGCGCGCTGTGGGCCGGGCTGCAGGGCCATGCGTGCGCGGTGGCGAGTGCCCTGGGATCGCGTGTCTAGCGGGGTCAGCACAGCCCTTCTCCGGCTGTGGGGCAGAAGAGGCTCAGGCCAGCACCCGGTGCTCCGTGGAAGTACCTCCATAACGGTCACTGGTCTAAAAGCCTTACATGTAAACATTTTTTTTTTTTTTCCCCAACTTCAAGTCGATACCCCTGTGCTGTGTTTTAGGGGATAGTTGCTCCCTTCCTGCCCTCCATCTTGGCATTTCTGAACACACACCTAGCGCTTCTGAAAAGGTGTGGGTGTATTTCTCTAGATATGCAATCAATGTCTGAAGGCATGTGTAGGAGCGAGTATTACAATAGATATCCTGACAGGGACTCTCCACGAGTAGGTTCGTCACATGAACACAAAAGAAATCTAAACTTCATTTTAAAAGTGAAAAGGCAGGAAAATTGCTTTCTGTTAGTACCAAACGGAAAGAAGTATTAGTAAGGGAAAGGAGAAGTTGGGTAATTTTTGAAACCCTCTGAATTTGTTCTCAGTACATGAAGTATCATAATAAGCATTACAACATATCAGTTGTCTTCAAGAGTAGGCAAGAAATTTAATAAAAGAAACTGAGTTATATGTAGGATGGATCTTCACCAGCAAAAACAGTAATTAGACTCTCGAAAATACCTGAGATCAGCCATTCTTCAGAATCACATTAAAGAGCAGGAATTCAAATGATCTGCCTTTGCTAAAGCCTGCAGTGTTGAGACAAGAAATTGATACCTGTCTCCTTTAATTACTCTCCATCTGTCCTTTTTGTAACATCTCACAGACTCCAATATCATCACTAAATGTATTGATAGGTAAAGTATAACTTCTAGGATTTCAATATTTCATTCAGAAAACAGAAATACCATTGCATGGGACACACAAAATATGCCTTAGCATTAGTCTCGCTCACCGTGCACAAGTGTAATTTTTCATCCTTATGACAATATAAGAAATGGCATGGTGACTGAAGCAAATAATTGGTTGCCAGGAGATCTTCCTGATTCCCTTCCTAATGCTACCCTGCTCCCCAACTACACCAACTATACCATGACTCAGTAGTAGCTAAAGGGCTTAGTTTCCTCTTGCTTTAGTTCAACTGGAAAAGTGAAGAAAACAGCAACAGGAACTCCCTGTGTGGTGGTGGTGGTGAGGGGAATACATTTGAACTTAGGTTCTCAAAGTAAATTTTCAAATGTTGTAAGGGAGCATGTAAAATATTATTTCATGTACACTTCTGTGGATTTTACATCATCAATATCTCTGGTTTTACCAAAATTGTTTATGGTACAAAGAAAAAGGATGACACATAAAAATGAAATATATATACTAGAAAACATACATCCCAGCACTTTGCATACCTATTTCTATCATTCCCTGTCATGGAAATTTTTTTTCCTGTACTCCTTTAAAATGTTTGAAATTTTTTTTAATATATATATGTTTTAAGATTTTATTTACACATTTCACAGAGAGAGAGGGAGCACAAGGAGAGGGAGTGGGGAGAGGGAAAAGCCAGCTTCCCGCTGAACAAGGAGCCTGATGAGGAGCTTGATCCCAGGACGCTGGGACCACGGCCCAAGCCGAAGGCAGACAACTGAGCCTAACAACTGAGCCACCCAGGTGCCCCAGAAAATGTTATTTTTTATTAATGATGTATTTTTTGTACTGTAAGCCCACATACACAATAATTGTGAATTATACCTGAGATATGCATTTACCACAAATGAGCACCAAAGAAGAACTTAGCAAGAAACCAAAAATGAGTGCTTGCTTCCACAGCGCATATACTAAAATTGGAAAGAAACCAAAAATGAACAAAAAATTGGGGCAATGCAACCCTTTGTATAAGAAACAAGCTTTTGTGATAAATCATTCATTGATAATATTATCACTAAGGCTTGTTTTCTTTTTTTCTCAAGTCCTACATATGAAACTTAAAATTTTTAGGCACTCCCTTGCAATGATGTTAACTGTAGATATAAAAATGTTTGAGGAAGAAGTAAATGAATTCAGTGACTATAAAATATATCCTGAGGAGTTGTTTGATTTAGTTTTTCCTTAGGGGATGGTATGTGTTTGTTTGTTATTTTAAGAGCACACAGACTCCAAATTACAAGAGAATATTTTTGAAAACATGTTTTGCAGACTGGTTTTTAGAATTTAAAGTGACTTTTTCCACAGAAACAATGATAGACACAGAAACAAAATCAACACTAATTAGCTGGAAATGAGGCAGAGTCCCTCTTCCTGATGTCCTTTCTGCTTAGCACACTCACTTGGTGTTCCACAGTCTTAGCCTCATGGTTGTTGAAAGAGAACTGGCAGCATCCGTGGGGGCAGCAGCAAGAGATAGCACAGACTCTCCTTTTTTTCTGGATCAAGGCTATGGTGGTGCTCTCGAATGTAGTAGCTCCAGAAGACACCGGACTTTTGCTCCTGCAGCTTTCAGTGATTTTTTTCAGCACCTAATTTTTTGTGTTAAATACCTTTCTATTTCTATTTCCTTCACTGAGTTTTGCCCTTACCTGATAACTTGATGAAGCAGGTTTCTTCCATTAGCTATTCCCTAGGCTAAGGGTCCCTCCACATGCATCCTTTCCTTCACTGATTTTCTTTCCATTATTGTCTGAAAGTTCTCATGCCCTTCCTTCAGCCAGGAAGTCTCTTGTATCAGCTTTGGCTGTACAAAACCTACCTTTATCTTATTGGTACGATACCAGCTCAGAATATATCTATAGCTTGGTATTTATTTCATGTAATACTGAAATAGTAAAATAGGTATTTTCTTAATAACTAAGATTGTAAGCATTGCTTTTTTTTCTTACTATTTGTTCTTAAATGCCACTCCATCTGAGAGAAAATGAAGGTTCCTTTGTCTCTCCTGGTAGGATGATGGACAAAGGAAGCCTAGTTAAATTCAAGTATCCTTGAAGACCTGAAAGGAAGACTTGAAAGAATAGAACAGGTCCTTTAGATGAAGGAACTGTGTCAAGTTTGAAGTAGGCATCAGACATCTCAGAGAGATAACCAAGGGAAAGAGACAAAATGCTCAAAGGATTGAAGGGAGACGGTATAACTATCCAGGGGTGTGTGGATTCATTGTATGTATGAGAGGTGATTCAATGATATTCATAACTATGACCATCAGGTGGCTTTATATAAGAGAGTCTCTGATCTACTGCATAAGTAAAGAACTAAACATCTCTAGTCCTTTTATTATATGCCTACAATGTGAATAGCATCTGCTTAGATGTGGCAGTTCACAACTTAAGTAACCTAAGATGGCCCTTCGTACCTCCCAGAGCACAGAGATCCTATTATACTCAGACTGACTTTAGAATCATTATCTTTAGCTCTAAGGTCATTATGGTTATTGAAGTAATATACTTTGGAAACTGTAGGAATAAAGAAAACTCTAGGGAAGAAAATGAAAGCATTTGAAATCCCACTCCAAGTAACATTTTGTTTAAAAATACCAAACATTTAAGAAAATATATCTCATACAATGGTATTTCTACATTAATCTCTCTCTCACATATTACTATACTTGTATTTACACACACATATATTTTAATATGTTTTAATGTAATACTGAATTTGCTTTCTTGTTTTAGCTACTTAGCATGTTGTTTCATTTTCCTGTGTTATGAAAAATTATTTGTAAAAATTATTTTAAGGCTGCCTAATAGTCCATTTTCCTACAACTGTACATTAAGGTACACACTTTCTTTTTAAATAATGCTATAAGGAAAATCTTTCCTTGTAAATCCTCACAGTTCTACCTTGCATTAGATTCCTAGAAACAAAAGAACTAGGTCAATGTGTCAAACTCGTTGAAGCATCTTGGAACATTCTAAAGGATTGCTTTCAAGAAAGATCACACCAATGTACACTCCCAGCATTGGAGTGTAAGAGTGCTGATTGGAAACCATCCATGCCTCTAATGAATGGTATAATTTATAGATTAATCTTTGCCAATTTAGTGGGTCAAAATTATTTTATGTTATAAGATATTGCTGGAGAGGTTTACTAAATCTTTCATATATTTATTGAGCATTTGCATTTCTTTTTAATCATGTTCTTTGAACTTTTTTGACACTAAAATGTTAATCTTTTACTTCACATTGATTATAAATATTTTCTCTGCTTGCTATTGACTTTATAATTTTGTTAATGATATTTTCTATTTAAAAATGCTTTACGGAGAAAGACAACTATCATATGATCTCCCTGATATGAGGAAGTGGTGATGCAACATGGGGGCTTAAGTGGGTAGGAGAAGAATAAATGAAACAAGATGGGATTGGGAGGGAGACAAACCATAAGTGACTCTTAATCTCACAAAACAAACTGAGGGTTGCTGGGGGGAGGGGGGTTGAGAGAAGGGGGGTGGGGTTATGGACATTGGGGAGGGTATGTGCCTTGGTGAGTGCTGTGAAGTGTGTAAACCTGGTGATTCATAGACCTGTACCCCTGGGGATAAAAATATATGTTTATAAAAAATAAAAATTTTTTTAAAAAAAAGGAAAAAGAAAAAAATAAAAATAAAAATGCTTTAAATTTTTATTTGCTAAAGGAATTTATTTTAGTAGTTTCATTCGCACATACCACACATATACATATGCATAACGTATATACATATCTATATCTGTTCAGAGCATTCTTTCTAACCCTACAATCAGTTAAATATCCAGTATTTTCTTGTGTATGTGTGTGTATTTATGGTTTTATTATTATTTTTTAAATTCTGTATGTTTTGTCTCTTTAGAATATCTTTATGTATTGGGTGGAGTTATGGAGCGAATCTGTTTTTTTCTCTGCCAATGATTGGATAATCCACTTTCTCGCTTGCTTATACAATCCTTCATAATAGTTATAAATAGTAAAATCTATATTAAGCTTTTACATTTTTGTTGGTATTGTGAACGGGATTTTTTTCCTCACAAATCATCCTTTTGCTGCTGGTTTCTAGCTACTGGCTTTTATATATTTAGTTTTTAACTAGTTACCTTTCTGAATTCTTTTATTAATTCTAATGCTAATAAATAACAGTATCTCTTAGACTTGATTCCTTTGCATCTTCTAGATATATAATCATCCAATCTATAGATTGATTTTGCTTCCTTTCAAATGCTAATGCTTCATTTCTACTTCTTACCTTTGTGATACCTAGAACTTTCAGATCAATACTCATTCATAGATAGGTAGATGAATAAATGAAGAAAGCTTTATAAAACCCATTGCCTGGGGCGCTTGAGTGGTTCACTCTGTAGAGCTTCTGACTCTTGGTTTCAGCTCAGGTCTTGATCTCAGGGTCCTGGGATCCAGTCACCATTTGGCTTCGTACTCAACGGGGAGTCAGCTGGAGAAATTCTTTCTGTCTCCCTCTCCCTCGTCTCCTCCTCCTCATGCATATGTGTGCACTCCTCCTCTAAAATAAATAAATTAATTAAAAATAAATAAAATAAAAGCACTTGCCAGAGTATATGTTCCACAGGAATATCTGTTTAAAAAAAAAAAAAAAACTGCAGCAGAAGGAAGGCTTAAGCTTCCTCTTTGATCTATTAAAAATATGATTAACAGTATAAATTCTAGATCCAGAATACCTGGGTTTGAGTCCTAACTCTGTGACTTACTAACTATAACTTTGGGCAAGTTAATTAACCTCTCCAGACATCAGTTTCTTCACCTATATAAAGGGAATAATAATTTTATCAACCTTATAGGATTGTTGGGAGGATTCCATGAGTTAATGTGTATAGAGTGCTTATAGCAATCCGCAGCACATAATAATTATATAAATGTTAGCTTTGGGGCCTAATTTTTAAACAGATTCCACACTGAAAAGAAATCTAAGAAATACAGTTTTCAAGTTTCCTAGCCTCTGCATTTAGAAAGTCACCATAGGAAGAAGGTGCTCCTGTGTTTTAGGGTGCATATGAATCATCTCTTATTAGGTGCAGATTGTGATTTCCTTAGTCCAGGGTGAGGCCCAAGATTTTGCATCTCTAATAAGCACCCAAATGATGCTTGTTGGGTCCCCCAATAATGGGTCTATGGTCAAAGGAACGAGACTGATACAAAGTGAAGGTCAAGCAAAGCTTTATTTCGTGCCAAGCATCGAGAATCAAACCAACCCTCAAACTGACCCATCGGGGTCGTACCTTACAGAGAGGGCGATGACCCCTCCCTGCCTCACAGACTAACTTTTACAGAGCAAAGGCCATGTGGTTGGGCCTGGCCACACGCAGGTGGCGAATGACATTGTAACACACAGAGAAAGCTTTACAGTCACGCTAGGTCACATATGGGTGGCCAGTTGAATTACAATTCACCCTATAGTAGCTATTTGAACTAGCCTATCACCTTGGTCAGAATTTGTGCCCAAAAGCCGGGGCCAACACTCCTTGGTAGCTAGGGAGACAGTATGCCCGCTTTACTGATTGGATGTCTCCACCTGACCCGACTCATCCCTGCATTCAGTCTGTTATCTTCACCTGACCTGACCCACTCTTGTATTTGGGCTTTGTTCCTGGGACTGGTTTTCCAGACTTGCTTTTAAGTAAGTTCCCCTGGCGGGGAAGGGTCAGTTTAAGTCTTACTGCATAAGCAACAAAATGGCTGTTCAACTGAGGTGGGGCCGCTCCGGCTAAATAGGCCCTTACAGTGCTGATGCTATGTCCATGTACCGCATTTTGAGTGGAAGGGGGTAGAGAGGATAAGCAAGTCGGTCCATAATATTCACCATACTTGCCCTTCAACATAGTAAATACAGGTAAGGAAGTCATTTAACTCTTCCCTAGAAAGATATATTGAACTCTTGGTGAGGTACAAGAAACCAACAGTAATTCCTCAAACCAGTGATTTGTTCTAGGTCTTACAACTAACTAGTCATGGAAAAGACCAGACCCCAGGTCTCCAAATTCTAAAGCCACTGTTTTTTCATATATGCAAAGAGGCCTCCCACATAATGGTAGAAGCCCCAAGGTCTGGATAGAAGAAACTGGATGATGTTTTCCCCAGATTTCCAGGGCCATGAGTCAGGAATTGTCATTAAAAAAAAAAAAAAAAAAAAAGCCAAGGGCATAATTGTGCCTCTTATTAAACTACAAGTTCTTTTTTTTTTTTTCCATTTATTTATTTTCAGCATAACAGTATCATTATTTTTTCACCACACCCAGTGCTCCATGCAATTCGTGCCCTCCATAATACCCACCACCTGTACCCCGACCCCCCCCCCGCCACTTCAAACCCCTCAGATTGTTTTTCAGAGTCCATAGTCTCTCATGATTCACCTCCCCTTCCAATTTACCCCATCTCCCTTCTCCTCTCTAACTCCCCATGTCCTCCATGCTTTTTGTTATGCTCCACAAACCATATGATAATTGACTCTCTCTGCTTGACTTATTTCAAAAATACAAGTTCTGATTCAGTAGATCAGGTGTTTCATTCCTCTCAAGCCCTCAGATGATGCTGACGCCACTGGTGAAAGGACTGCACTTTGAGTAGCAAGATCTGCTCTCTTTCATACTTTTTTTTTACTCTCATACTTTTAAAAGCAGTGTTCAATAACTGTAACAAGTGTTATGAGCTTGGTGAGTTCACCCCTAAACCTCATCTTGTTCCCCAGGGCATTGTCCAGTCTTTAAAGTAACATTCTCTATTTTGTTTTCTCTCTGACATCCTTTTTCCACCCCGCTTTCGTACTACCTACCTCCTTCCTCACTCTTCCTATTGAGGGTCTCATTCTCCCACTGTCTTTTATTCTTCCCTGACCTTTCAGCTACTTTCTCTTTTTCTCTCTACTAACTCCTCTCCTCTGTAGAAGCTAAGCCTTATGGAACGATGAAAAGGGTTTTGGAGTATGACAATTCTAAGTTTGAATTCTGGCTTTACTTTTTTACTAATCACTTAATCCCTCAGATACTCAATTTCCTCATTGTAACTGGTATTTTGCTACCCACTTCTTAAAGTTCTTATGAGGCTTTGGTGACATTATGTATACAGAATACCTAGCATATAATTGACCTTCAATGAATATTAGCTCCTTATTTTATCCTCACCTTTACTCTCATTTTTCCTTCTGGTTCCCTTCTTTTTTTTCTCTCTCAACTAACCACATCATAAAACTGTATTTTTAGTATATGCAATACTTAAGTTTATAGAATAAATATTACTTATTGTATTGAATAAAGTATTAAGATTTACTAATCTAAAAATTAACTATTTAATATTTCTCTAAAAAAAGTTAACTCACCAACCTAAAATATGTTGCATTTTGTGGAGATCTTCAGTAGATTTTTTTTTCAATTGTGCATCACTTAACCTTCCTAGGAAAAAGAATATCCACCTTATCTTTTTCTCAGTTTCCTATTCAACAGAAGAAGTCAAGGAAGTTTAAAGGGAAAAAAGAAAAGCACCATGACCTTAGCTTGTCCTGAGAGGCCTAAGTAAAAACTCTTTATCTTTATACCCACCTTCTTTAAGCCTTAGGACACTGTCTTCATTTTCTGCCTTCTTCTCTGGAGTTGCAATCTTATCTTGCTGTAGCAGATTCAAAAACATTAGGAGTCCTTACTAGTCATCTTTTGGTTCATTAAGTGTGTTGGATGTTTGTGTGAGGAGTGTGTGTGTGTATGTTTGTGTATATTTAAGGGAAAATATTAAGACAAGCAAAAGAGTAGTTTCATTTCAGCAGAGAAACTGAATTTCTAGTTAACGTGATGCAAAAGATATTTTCTGTTTTCTGATCTATTTTTCCCCCATATACAGTGTTGTTGGTTTTTTTTTTTTTCCATTTAACCTCATTGGCTGCTACACCTTTTCTTGGCAAAGGAAGAGGAAATGATTGCCTTTATTTGTTGTTACTGTTTTCTTACAGCATCAACTATAGCTTATTGGTGTTCTGATCAAAGAAAAAGCAAAATGCTAATATTTTGAACTTTATGGAAAATATAGGATAAAATTATTATTAATACTTAATATCTACTGTTATGAAATATACTGTTATGAAAATTAAATTTCTATTTATGGTTTTTACTATACTATACTCTCTTTGATATCGTATTATTGAACATCTCTGAAAGTTTTTAATTCTCTTTTTCAATTAATCTGAAAAAAATGATTTTTTTTAAATCTTCCTGATCAAAATCTTACTTGAACATATGTAGACCATCTACAGAGTAAGGGAACATACATTTGATTTCCCAAAACTGGCAAATTCCATCAATCTAATTGAATTCAGAATACCTTATTTATGGTGCTCAGAAGTCTTCTAGTGACATATAACAGAAGCTACTGTTACTTCCCTAAGCTGAGAGTTAAAATTGAATGTCAGGGCACCTGGGTTGCTCAGTTGGTTAAGCATCCGACTCTTGGTTTTAGCTCAGGGCATGATCTCATGGGTTGTGGCGTCAAGTCCTTCATCAGGCTCGGTGCTTAGCAGGGAGTCTGCTTTGGGATTCTCTCCCTCTGCCCCTCCTTACAGCTCATGTGTGTACACGCACACACACACTCTCTCTCTCTTTCTCTTAAATAAATAAATGAATCTTTAAAAAGGGGGGAGGAATCAATTTTAAGGAAACATGTTTGATTTTGACTACTTTCAATAGACAATCTATTTCATCTTATAGTAACATCTAGACAAGCTATTCCATTTTGTAGTAACATCCAGTGCACATATAAGATATTCATGTCTTTAAAAATATGTAGATTTTAGGAAAAGGACAAATTGTGGAAATTTTTAACCTATAGCTTGAATTAATCATATTCTTCATTTCATGTCTAACACTATCTCTCATTAGTTCATGCATAGCCCTTTTTTTCTTATTTAATTATTTTTTCATTAAATAGCAATTCTCTTCCTCTACAATAGGCAACTTTTTTAAAAGTGATCTTTACCCTCAAGGAAGGGTTTTAATTCATAATCCTGAGATCAAGAGTCGCATGCTGTACTGACTGATCAGCCAGGTACCCCACAGGCAACTTTCTAAATATGTTTAATAACTTTGGCTGAAATTGGGTGTTACCTTTTTAAATACTTGATGATTTCAATAGGGTATGTTTGCAAATGTGATATAACACATTGGATCCTAACTCTTAACTACAGAGAACAAACTGATGGTTACCAGAGGGAATGTGGGGGTAGAATAGGTAGAATAGGTAGGTGATGGGAATTAAAGAGTACACTTTTCATGATGACGGGTGAATAACGTATAGAAATGTTAAATCAGTGGGGCACCTGGGTGGCTCAGTGGGTTAAAGCTTTTGCTTTCAGGTCAGGTCATGATCTCAGGGTCCTGGGATCCAGCCCCGCACCGGCTCTCTACTCAGCAGGGAGCCTGCTTCCCTTCCTCTCCCTCTGCTTGCCTCTCTGCCTACTTGTGATCTCTGTCTTTCAAATAAATAAATAAAATCCTTAAAAAAAATAGAAATGTTAAATCACTGTATTGTACACCTGAAACTAATATAACACTGTGTGTTAACTACACTGGACTTAAAGTTTTAAAACTTAATAAAATATTGGATCCTATTGGTTAAAATGGAAATGCATACAAATTTTAGTATTTTTCAGTTTAACAGACCAATTCAATTACTAACTCATGGTACACCTGAAACTAATGTGTGTGTCAACTATACTTGAATAATATTTTTTAAAAACAACTTACAGTACTATATATTAGAAAGGGCTACTTGAACTGTATTTAAATTTACCTTAATAAACCAAACCAATTTAAAATAAAACAAACAAAAAGAGAGCTAGCTGATATTCTCATTGATTTTCTCCTCTAAAAGTTTTTTCTCCTTTACTGGATCTATGAAATTTCAGGAGATAAGTGGAAATAAATAATAAATGCTATAATATTGCATTTAGTTAGAAATGGCATACTAAGAGCACCTGGGTGGCTCTTAATTTCTGCTCTTGATTTCAGCTAAGGTCATAATCTCAGGGTCATGAGATTGAGCCCCACATTGGGCTCTGCATTCAGTGGAGAGTCTGGCTCTCTCCCTCTCCCTCTGCCACTCCTCCACCTGTAAAATAAATAAATAAATCTTTTTAAAAAAATTGAATAAATGGCAAACAAGTATAAATCTAATAATAAACATGCTATAAGTTATAATATATGATACTGCAGTTAGGTAAAGCTTTATATGGTTGGTAAATTTTTATGTTTAACATATTATTATGTACATTTTGTAAGAAATGAAAATTGTGATTATATTTAATATCTAAGGAGCAGGAAAAGTGTACAAACTCACTAGAAATAAAAGAAATGCAAATTAAAACTATTAGGAATTATTTTTCACCCATCCAGTTGTTAAAGATTAAAAAGATAAGTGGTATGTGTTTAAATAAATTATATGACATAAGAATACACTACAGTTAAAAATATAAACTGGTTCAGTGTTTCAGAAATCTGGTATCAAACCTCGTGAGTATATACTATTATTGCCCCTACTTTAAAGATGTAAAAAAAATGTAGCACAGGGAGCTTAAGTAATTTATTAAAAGGGTCACAGCTAGTAAGTTGTGGAGTTGAGATTCAAACCCATGCTTAAAGCCAGAGTTTTTAACCACCAAGCTAGTGTTATTGGTGTTTAATTATGAATTAAACTAAATTGGCCATGAAGCCAATTTAGTGGATTGTGAACAGGATAGGATAGATAAAATTTTTAGAATCTATCACACATGGTATGAGTGTCATTTTTTAGATCTTTAGTTTATATGTACCAGTTCAAAATATAAAACATATTTTTAATGTAGATCATAGTCAAGATCCCAAGTCAAGATCAAGATCATAGCTAGCTCCTTTCTGTCTCAAGGTTTTTGCCTGGACTCTTTTCCCCAGCCCTTCCCTTAACAGAGCTTATATCATCAACCTAGCTGTTACTTCTCAGATCCCAGCTCTGCTTACCACATGGAATCTCCAACCCACCCAACTTCTTCTGTTCCTCTATTATGTTATATTTTCTTCATAGCTTTTCTCACTATTTGAAATTATCTTAATAATTTTTTTGTTAAAATATTTATTCTCTGCCTCTCTCCACTCCCCCTTTGCACGCTTAGAAGAACATGAGAGCAGAGATCACAGTCTGTGGCAAATGCTTCAATTATTTTAGCATCTCTGGGGTGTAGCATAGAGTCCATAAAACCTTCTATCCAAAGCAACACTGCTGGTAAAAACTCAATTGATGATTTGGCTGAAGTAATGTGACTTCCTAAGGGCAATTATGACAAAAATTAGTTTCAAAAGAGAGAGGACTTTGGGGCGCCAGAGTGCCTCAGTCATTAGGCGGCTGCCTTTGGCTCAGGTCATGATCCCAGGGTCCTAGGATAAAGGCCCACATCGGCTCCCTACTCAATGGGAAACCTGCTTCTCCCTCTCTCACTCTCCTTGCTTGTGTTCCCTCTCTCTGTGTCTATCTTTGTCAAATAAATAAATAAAATCTTCACCAAAACAAAAGAGAGAGAGAGAGAGAGAGAGGACTTTGTATATAACAGGAACATTCTCTGTTGTCAAAATCAACAGAAAAGAAACCAGTAGTGTTAGTTGTGCATTGAGCTAAGGATCCAGGTAAGATACTTGTAAGAATTTAGGCAAGGATTATCTTCCCTGATATGCTGTATTTTAAAACCACCCATTTCTGAGAAGGTGAAAGGCTAATGAGCATAGGATCTTGAAATACTAACTGATATTAACTTACATAATTGGTCTAAATTTGCAGATTTATTTTTAATTTTTCTTGAGCTCAACATAGGAAAGATAGTAGATAAAACCCAGAACTAACATAAATTAAAATTCAGATCAGTCATTTTAATAATAGCACTGTTAAAGGATAATTTTCAAGAAGAGGTAAAAGTATAGTGCTCATTAAATATAAAATGATCACACATTAAGGATTTTACTTAACTCATCATTAATGAGGGAACCAAGCAAATGTTACAGCTGATTTACAGGTGAAATAAAAAAATCAAATGTGCATATGGGGAAAAGACTTGTTGAAATAAACTTACAAGTGGATTCAAAACTGGCTTTTTCCCATAGGCAGGAGAGGGAAGACAATTGAACTCCACTGAAACAGAATTTATTTGTGTGTCTATAGATAAGAATTATTTTTCAGTGCTACTGGTTATCTAATTATAGATGTAAAATACCTCAAAAGCTATGAGGGCTAAACAATATTCTAAACAATGCAGAATTTCCACATTTTTTTTTACTTATTCTTAATTTCCTTATAGTAATAAAGAAACAAAGTAATTTCTAAAATTTGCTACATGGTTAGATTAATTGTTGGATAGTGAGGGTACTTGATCCCTCCTCTTTGAATGCCGGGTGCTGCTAGAAAATATTAATTCTGTTCTCATCTTTTCCCATGACAATATTTTATACACACACACACACACACACACACACACACATACACACACACTTTCAATGTGCATATGAAAATACATGACTGGGTTGCCTGGGTAGCTCAGTGGGTTAAGGCCTCTGCCTTTGGCTCAGGTCATGATCTCAGGGTCCTGGGATCGAGGCCCGCATCTGGCTCTCTGCTCAGCGGGGAGCCTGCTTACTTCCTCTCTCTCTGCCTGCCTCTGCCTACTTGTGAACACTGTCAAATGAATAAATAAAATCTTAAAAAAAAAAGAAAATACATGACTTATATATATGTGAAAAGCAAGGATTGATTTATATTTGAAGTTCTTTCTGTTGAGTTATATAGCTAGACTTCACTTGATACTAAGATAACTACTGAAAATTTTTGATGAGAACAACATTGCTGGTTTCATATCTATGATGAGTTTTTATTCAGCAAATAAATTCCAGCTACTTGTTCATATCCTAGCATGTGTTGAATGGTTATTGTTTTCAAAGACAATTCAACTCAAGAGTTTCACAGCATAGAAGTACATTAGTTTGCATTTTTAAATTTAAAGAAGGGTAAGAACAGAGTGATTTCTTACAGAGAGTTAACCATTTAGTATGACCATCCATGGTATCAATAAAATTATCCAGTATAAAACACTGGAGAATAAATATATGAAGACAAAATTAAATACCAATATGTATGCATAGTCTATTTAACAGTTATATAATTAAAGGGATATAATGATTCTGCTATTCTGGATAATAATATTCTCCCTTTGGAGTTTAAATGATTAGCTATTTGGAAATCTGTCTTTGGACACTTTATACTTAACTACTGTTTTAAGACTTCAGTTGCTTTAACAGCCTGACCGTGTACTGAAGATGTTTTCTTTATCCATTTGTTTAATATTAAACATCAATTGTTTTAACAACTGATTATAGTTATTGTATTATTGACAGTTTTCGGTATTATTTGTCTATTCGTTATTTTTCTATTTAGCATATACTTTCTCAATAGCTTTTTATTCATTCATTCACTCAAAAACTTTATTGAACTCCTATTTTCCAGGCACTATTCTATGTATCTTTGTATCTAGGATGCAAAGAAACAAGCCCAAATTGTTTTCCTCATTAAACTTGCATTGTAGTAGGGGGAGAGACAATGAATAAATTAACAATTAACTGGGTTATAAGTGCTAGGGGTGGGGGGGGATAAAAGGAGGGGAGTTGGTTGCTGTTTTAAATGAGGTGATCATGGAAGGCCTCACTAAGGTGACATTTGAGCAGAGGACTAAAGGAAGTGAGAATTACTTGGCTGTGCCCCTTCTTTTGCTTTGAGTTCCTAGGAGGGTAGAACCAAATTTGAGGTTTGGTTTTAGTAATTGTGGTAACTTATCTTTCCCCAATCTAAATTCTCAATTCTTTCCCACCCATCCCACCTTCCAGTTCTCTGTTTTGTTTTGTTTTTTCACTTGTTCCTACTGTAAGTAAATTCAAACTCTTTGTGGAAGAAGAGAGGGAAAAGTAAATTAATTATGGACTTACAAATTTCATTTCTTATAAAATACATTTCTTAAGGAGTAGCATATAATCATACCTTATAATGAATTTGTTTAATTTTTTTTTTTTATGTCTGGTTCAGATCTTTTGCATAAAGGTTTGCATCACAGTTTATTAGAAAGCACTCAGATTTATATTCAGAAGTCTACCATTCAATCCTGGATAGTTGTCTGATTCTGGGGAAGTCACTTGACCTCTAAAGTTTAACAACACACTTAATGATGTTTTTGTAGGACCAAAGGCTTGGAATGTGTGTGTTTAGTAAGTTTATTGAACAAATGGCTAATAAGCAAATAAAAATGGGAGATGATTACATTTAAAAATTGGGGAAAAATAAAATTAAAACTACAGGGATTTTTTTTTTCCTGAAAAGATTTAAAATGTTTTGCTAATTGTTTTCTCTTGGCCAGGGTGTAATTAAAGTGAGAGTCTTTAGCATATAAGCCAGGTAAGCACGAATAAAATCATTAGAGAGCATGAAATCTTCAACAGGAAAGGCTATAGAGTAAGAAGAGAAGATGGCCTACAGATAAGTTCCGGAGGAGTTCTAACCTAAACTCAGAGGGAAATGAGCCAATAAAAGTAAACAAGAAAGGACAAAGGAGGTAAAGACATCTACAATGACTAACAGGCTTCTTGATTACACCTCTGGGTTGTGCCATTCTCTGAGGTAGGAGACCCTGGAGGAAGACCAATTTTAGGACAGACGATTATGAATTTGGTACAGAGCATATTGAGTTTGAGGTTCCTGTAAGAAATCCCCATGGAAATGTTGAAATTGGAGTTGAGCATGCAAGTCTAGAAATCTGAAGAGTTGCCTGAGCTGAGAAGTAATGCTCAGAAAAATAAAAAACAACTATGAACATTTTATAAAAGTGCAGATCATTTTAATTAGTAAGAGAGAGTACAGCAGCGTTTTAATATGGTGATTTGAGTAAATATCCTTCCTTGTATATTAAACAGCTTAATGAGACAGAACATGGATAATTTCTTTTGTGTACCCCATAGCACTTGCTCATAGTAGGCATTCGATTATTATTTACTGAATTTAACCAAATTGACTAAAGCAGTTATTTTGCAAGGCTAGGCTGTTCTGTAAGTCAAGGATTGTGAATTATGGGAGTTGGAGTTAAGTAATCAGAGGTTAGTGATACTCAGAGAGGACATGACACACACCAAGAACTGGAGTGTGGTTTCCTGAAAGTAAGCAGCTGTTGGTCTGGCAAATCAGTCAGGTCTGTGCAGATTTGCCACAAGTAGGGCACAACACATCTTGCATAAAATGCAGGTGCAAAACATGCTGAGAGGAGAGGAACATAACTTTTTAGAGTAAACACAGACTTTGTTACAGTGGGCATCAAACTTGTAGTCATTTTCACTATGTCACCATTTACATAACATTAAAACAACTATTATACTTCATTGTAAGATAAGGTGGCTTTATGTACATATACTGTTACTGAAGTATTTTTTCCAGAAGAAATGTAATAAGCCCACATACTTTTCCTTATTTATAAAGCCAGATTCCTACAGATTCTTTAGTGCCATAAATAATAAAAAGCAAACTTTTCCCCCACTTCATCTGAATGGTTGATTAATAATTTAGTAGGCATTTCATTTCAAAAGAATTGCACCATGATGGTTAATTCAGAACTGCAAAGAAAAGTATCACCCAAGTCACTGGGTTTGACAAAAAGTGCACTATATAAAACAAGGAGCTAGTATTGTACAAAACACAATAAACAACTCCCAAGCATTGTTATATGTGGCATTTTCATAGCTTTTTGAAAAATTGTCATATTCATAAGTACTGTTAACTTTGCTATGAGACAAAATCTCATTATAGACCTCAGAAAGTAATGATAGTTAACTTTAAAAGCAACTTAATTCCAACAGGGATGGTTCATATATTTGCATAGTTCTGTTAGACATAACAGTCATGTTTACCTCTAAATCTTCAAATATAATATGGAGAAGATACAGCATAAACAAGTAGAATTTTCAGATTTTCATAAAGCTGTACTTTTATGGCCTAAGTACAAACTTAAAACTCCTGTCCTAAACTCTGATTTTTTTCCCTAATGTTTGAAGTTATTTAAATTCTAGTTAGTTAACATATAGTGTAAAATTAGTTTCAGGAATAATATTAGTGATTCATCACTTACATGTAACACCTAGTGCTCGTCACAAGTGCCTTCCATTACTGATTTCTACTCAGGTCATGATCTCAGGGTTGTGGGATTGCCCCGCATGAGGCTCTGTGCTCAGGGCTGAGTTGGCTGGAGATTCTCTCTCCCTCTGCCCCTCCCCTACCATGTGCACATGCTCTCTCTCTCTCTCTCTCAAATATTTTTTTAAAAAATCTTTTATGGTTTGCCTCCTTCTCTCCTTTTTTTTTTTTCTTTTCCGGTGTTCATCTGTTTTCTTCCTTAAATTCCACATATGAGTGAAATCATTTGGAATTTATCCTGCCTTGACTGACTTATTTTGTTTAGCATAATACCCTCTAGCTCCATCCACATTGTAGCAAATAGCAAGATCTCATTCTTTCCAAATCTAATTTAAAAGAGGTATTCACAAAGTCAGAAATGTTGATGGTTCTCTCAACAGAATCAAACAACTAGAACAGTGACCTTCAGTAATAGACCTGGTACTTTTAAGAATCCATTTTTATCTAGTTGGTTTTTAGATACTGACCAGCGCCCTAATTTTGTAATATCTTTGCCTTTCTTGGTTTTGTTTTTAAAGTGTGGCTTGCCTAATACATAAGTGGTACAATTCCAATCAGGATCTCTATTTTTTTCTTTTGTTTTAGGAGTAAAAATAAGTGTTACAGTATAAAAATTCATTTCTGTACTTAGATGAATGAAAGCATTTGCAATTATGACTATAGGTCAACCTTAAAAAGAAAAGCAATACCTCTAAGGAAGGAGAAGATAGAAGAATGGGAAAGATTTGGATCAATAAATATGAAAAATTGGATTAATAGTTAGCAAGGAATAACTGAAAGGACTTGAGAGTATGGAAGAGTACTAGGACACTGAACAAACATGGTTTTATAACAAGGCATCTGAGCACAATTTTTACCTTAGACTTATCAGCCTAGAAAAAGGAGCTGGGAAATTGGAGTCTACTGAAAGTCAGGGAGTGGGAGAGAACATAGGACTATGAATTCATAGTTAAAATAGTAGGCAGAGGGTTCTAAACTGCAAGGAGAAAGTAAAAGCCAAAAGGGCTAAATCTGAAACTAACCCAGTTTTTCTGGTTTGAGAGGGCGCTTTTTTTTTTTTAACAATTTCTAATTACTACTTTTTTAATATTTGTTTTCATGTATTTGTTTATCACCATATGATACTATCTCTTGTTGGTGTTTTGGGAATGGGAGACTCCTGTCCTTTTGAAAGAAAGTAACAAGATCTTTAAAGAAAAAAAAAAAAGTCTTTCATTTGAAAGGCTGAGTGGGATAGTGGAGTGGATTGAGTGAAAGAGAATTCCAGTGTTTGGAAGTGAGGGAAGACTTTTCAGTCTAAAATGCCTGTGAAACTGACTCCCAACTTATTTCTATCATTGTTCTTCCTTCATTTTTGTATCCCCATAATTATATTCATTCAAAGTTATGTTATTTTTAAAGGCAGAGTTCCTATGATAATTGGATCCCATTCTACTATGTTAGTACTATTGTTCATACTACTAAGGCAAGACAGTTTCAGGGGGAAATAAAAGGTGGTTATTTTCTGTCCAAATAAGATACATTTTTCTTTTTTAACTGAATATAGCTAGAAAAATGAAACCCAAAAAATCGGCCTCTGAAGTATTCTATATGCTTAGTCTTTATGCCAATTGATGTTGCTTTTCTTTTTGGGGGGGAGGCAGTGGTGTTATTAAGAATTAGAGATTGGTTTGGCGTTTACTTTTAACAAAGACAAATTTTAAATCCTGGCTAAATAGTATCACATTCAAGACCACAGATTATACTGTAGAGTGAACCAAAGATAAACGCCACAAAACCATTTATAAATAATTTAACATTTTTGCTAAATATAAATGAATCCAGACAAGTGTAACTGTTTGAACTGCTGTTAAAAAAACTGATATAAACAAATAGAATGTGAATAATTACCAGATTTTTTTTAATTTATAAGAAAGCAGATAGTGTAGGGCTTTAGAACATGGTGTTTAGAGCAGAATGCCTGAATATATGTCTTCACTCCATCAGTTATTAGGTGACCTTGACAAAATTACACAATCTCTCTTCCTCGGTTTCCATTAGGTTTTTTTTGTTTGTTTGTTTGTTTTAAGATTTTATTTATTTATTTATTTGACAGAGAGATTTATCACAAGTAGGCAGAGAGGCAGGCAGAGAGAAAGGGGGAAGCAGTCTTCCTGCTGAGCAGAGAGTTCTATGCGGGCCTCGATCCCAGGACCCTGAGATCATGACCTGAGCTGAAGGCAGAGGGTTAACCCACTGAGGCATCCATGCGCCCTCCGTTAGGTTCTGAAGATCAAAGTACTTAAAACACTGCCCAGCATATAATCAGTAAATATTAAGTTTTTTAAATTAATAAATATGTTACAAAATTCATTAAAAACTTCACTTAAACATTATTTAGTTGTTTATAAGGCTTATATACTTCTACATAGGGCATCTCTACATAGGACCATCCTTTAAAAATGAAGAAGAATTAAAAGCAAAAATGAGTCTTTGCAGGTGATTAAATGCTAAAGTGAAGATATTTTTGATAACTACAGAATCAGTTTATAGTACATCAGCTATAACAACTGTTCTGTTATATAACAAGACAAAAGCAGTTAAACACACCATATCATTTTTTTAAAACATCATTTAACTAAATATTTGAAAGCATTATATTAGTGAGTGTTTTTGGCAATGGTAGTGTTTTGGCCAACTCTCCTGATTTAACTTTTTGACCAAACTGACCTTTTTTGAACTAAAGGCCAAGCATTTTACAATGCTTAAACACATATTTAGCCTTAAAATATACTTATTTTTACATAAATAAGTATGTCTTAGTTTCTTAAAGTTAAGAATGTAGTCTTATTAATCTAAAATATTATAGGCACCAGAAAAATGTTTGTTTTTTGTTTTTTGGATTTTTTTTAAAGAATTATTTCTTTATTTGAGAGAGAGAGCAAATGCATGCAAGTGGAGGGAAAGGAGAGAGGGAGAGGGAGAGAATATCAAGCAGACTCCTTGCTGAGGGCAGAAACTGATTCAGGACTCAATCCCTAAGATCATGACCTGAGCCAAAACCAAGAGTCAGATGCTCAACCAACTGAGCCACCCAGATGTCCCCAGAAAATGTTTGTTGAATTGAATTGGTTATACAAATAAAAGTGTTTTTACAGCAAAATGATTATAAATGTTATATTGGATATGCATAACTTAAGGTAGTTTTATTCTTATATGTACTGGGGATATTTTCTTCTTTGCTCATTATTTTTCTTTCTGGACTGCCAGGAATTTAATGTGAAGAGTAGGAAGAAGGCAGTGATTTTAATGCTCAGAGCATTTTTTGTTTCCTTAGGGAGAGAGGCGGTGGGAGAGGCAGAAGGAAAGAGAGTATCTTAAGCAGTTTCCATGCTTAGCAGGGAACCTGATGTGGGGACATGGGCCTAATCTTAAAACCTTGAGATCATGACCTTAGCCAAAGTCAAGAGTCAGACATTTAACTTGACTGAGCCACCCAAGCACCCCAATGCTCAGAGAATTCTTGATTTACTCCTGTCATTTCTGCATCTTTTAAAAATTTCTCTGGGTGTTATAAATACTAATAAAAAAAGCATTATAGGGGCACGTGGCTGGCTCAGTTGGTTAAACCTCTGCCTTCAGCTCAGGTCATGATCTCAGGGTCCTGGGATCAAGCCCCGCATCAGGCTCTCTGCTCAGCGGGGAGCCTGCTTCCCCGTCTCTCTCTGCCTACTCATGATCTCTGTCAAATACATAAATAAAATCTTTGAAGAAAAAAAAAGTATTTTAATTATGCTAAAATTGTTTTTAAAAACAGATTTGGGTGTGAAATTTAATGTATTGATAGAAACTAAGGAAAAAACAGGATTATTCTGAGCTTTTAATTTCTGGTTAATTTACCTTAGGCTTACTTTAGAAAATGAACTAAATCAGCTAAAGTATTCGCTAGACTCTGCCAAGCAAAGAAGGAAAATTGCTTCTTTAATGTTGGTTGTGAGAGGAACTGAGAAAGGAAGAAAAGAAACCCATTGATTTTTATTTGTTTAAACTTTAAATATAAGTAAATAAGTGTTAGTAGAAGAACCATTTGATTATATGGATCCTCAGAAGTTGAGCTTTTATACTCAGAATTTGACCATTACAGGACATATGAAAAATAATAAACACTCTTCAAAGGCTTAAGATCCCAGGACTGAATCAAAAAAAAAAAAAAAAACTGACCGTCAGGTCATGATCTCAGGATTATTAAATAAAGCCCTATGTCAGGCTTTACACTGGGCATGGAGACTGCTAGTTCTCTCTCTCTCCCCTACCTCCCCTTCACCTCCTCCACCCTGCTGTCTCGCTCTCTCTTTATAAAAACAAACAAACAAAAAAAAACCAGCCATCCACCATCCAGTATTATCCAATTCACTCTTACAGGAACTGTACCTCAATTCATCAGTTCAACATCCAAAACAATTAACGTCCAGAAACAACCAAGGTAGTATTTCCAGAACAATGAAGTAAGGAACTCAGTGGGCTTCCCCCCCAGCAAAATAACAATTTAACTGGTGAAAATTATTTAAAAACAACAATTATTCAGTCTTTGGGAATTATTCTAAGGGCATACAGAAAATCAAGAAACATTCTTTTCTTTAAGATTTTATTTATTTATTTGACAGAGAGAGAGAGAGAAATCACAAGTAGACAGTGGTAGGCAGAGGGAGAGGGAGAAGCAGGCTCTCTGCTGTGCAGGAAGCCCAATGCAGGGCTCAATCCCAGCACTCTGGGATCATGGCCTAAGTTGAAGGCTGCTGCTCAACCGACTGAACCACCCAGGCTCCACAAGAAACATTCCTTAAAGAAAATCTACTATATGTCAGAACAGTGAGTTTTTATGGCATTTGCACAACCCATTACTTCTTTCTAGAAGCCATCTAGAGCTGCAGGTTCACCATAGAGGAGTGGACACTTAGTGTTTCTCATCCTCCTGCACCCCAAATCAACTCTATGTTACAGAAATTCTATTCCACGTAGGCATAATTGAGAGGACAAACTCTCTCTTCAGCCAGCCCCTACTCTCAGCAGAGCAAGCTGAGAACACTGTGGCCCAATTACCCGGCCCTAACTCGCCAGAAGGTATAGGTTCCATGTGAAGAGAGGCAAACCAAGATCAGAGCTGCTCCCCCGCTTTCAGTGTATACTTGTAGACACTGTCATTGGAATAAAAGGGTCTCTGTCCCCAACTTCCAGTGCATTGGTGCAGATGTTCCACCCAGGGGTAAAGGCAGCTTATATGGGTAAAGATCTCTACAAATCTGACTGAGAGGACTGACTTTATTTGTAAGGAGAGTAGAATTCCATGCCTAGGAGTGTACAAAACAAAACAAAATGGCTCTTGATGAAGAGCCATTAAGAGGAGACTGGTAACTCCAAAATGCATCAAACCAACAGAGCAGCCAAAAGTTTTAAAGGACCAGGGAAAAAGTTAGCCAAGAATAGCCCTCCTGGCATCATAATCAACTATGATGATCAGGAAGGTAATATGCATGTGCAAGGCTACACCCACTCAGGAGCAATCAGAGCAGGATGTGGGGCAGACTTGAAAGCATTCCCCAAGCTGCACACAGACCCATCAACACAGGGCAGAAGCCTCACAGGAACAAGGGGCTTCAACACAACCTGTGATCAAACACTTAGGGAGCTATGTATAGTAAGTTACTATGACCCACGGGTAACTCCCACAAATAATATGATCACTCCTGGCAGTCTGAAAAACCGTGCACATGTCCAAGGCTGTGCCCTCTCAGGAACAGTCAGAGTGGGAACCTCCAAGCTGCTAGTCCCTGCTGAATGTGGGATAAACAAGTAAAATCCCAAACTAGGAAAGCAGTGTCTAACCTACAGATACAGCCAATAATGGAGAGCAAAATTGACTGACTGGCAAAGGAGGCTTAAGCACAATCTTTAACCAATGGCTTGTGCTAACTGAGAAGCAACACCTAAATAATGAGCCTAAAAGATCAAAATAGTGGCAGAATATATGAATAGAAACATCAGAGGCTGCATGCTACAGGGCAAAAGACTTTGCAGAATTGGTTCAAGCAAGTCACTAAGCAAATAAACAATCAAGGAAACAGCAACCACCTCCAGGATAGGGGTAGGGGATCAGTATCTAGCATTGCTAAAATATATTATCTACAATGCCCAATTATCAACACAGAATTATGAGATGTGGAAAGAAATAGGAAAGTATGACCCCGGAACAGGGGGTGAAAATGCCTTTGATGGGTCCCAGATGATGTACTTCATGGACAAAGGCTTTAAAGCACTAATATAAATACATTCAAAGAACTAAAGGAAACCAAGTTTAAAGAATGAAAGAAAGTATAATGATGGAGTCTCATCAAATAATCAATGTTAAGAGAACTTTTTTAATTCAATGGAAATTGTGGAGTTGAAAACTATAATAAACCAAGTAAAAAATATTTGAGCTAACAAAAGAGAAAAATTAGTAAATTTGGGGTGCCTGTGTGGCTCAGTTGGTTAAGCCTCTGCGTTTAGCTCAGGTCATGATCTCAGGGTCCTGAGATCAAGCCCTACATCAGGCTCTCTGCTCAGTGGGTAGCCTGCTTCCTCCTCTCTCTGTGCCTGCTGCTCTGCCTGCTTGTGCGCTGTCTCTCTGTGTCAAATAAATAAATAAATAATAAAATCTTTTTTAAAAAAAATCAGTAAACTTAAAGATAGATTAATAGAGATTATACAATCCAAAGAACAGAGGAAAAAATGGGAAAAAATGAGTAAAACTTCAGAGAATTGTGGGACATGATTAAGCACACCAATGTACAAATAATGGGAATAACAATGAGAGGAAAGAGAAACAGTATTCTAAGATCTAATGGCTGAATTTTTTTTTTTTTTAGTATTTAAATTTTTTTATTTTTTATAAACATATAATATATTTTTATCCCCAGGGGTACAGGTCTGTGAATCTAATGGCTGAATTTTTTTTCCAATTTAATGAAAGCATTAAGTCACACATCTAAGAAATTCAGTGAAGTCCAAATAGATTAAACAAAAAGCAGTCCACTACCAGACACATCATAGTCAAACTTTTGAAAGGCAGGGAAGAAGAAAATCTTGAAAGAAGTACAGGGAAAACAACTTATCACATACAAGAGAACCCCAGTAGGATTAATAGTTGACTTCTCATCAGAAATATTGGGGAGCAGAGGCAATAGGGCAACACATTCAAAGTAAAAACCTATCAATGAACAATCTACAAGCCAGGGTTCTATAGAAATTAAAGATGGATTTCATTTCTGATAATCTGTTCATTGAATGAAGGCTAGTTTTGAGGAAGGAAATAATGGTTTTGGCCTTGGATGTGTTGAATATTGAAGTATATTCAAGATATGCAAGTGTAAATGTCAAGAAAGTGGTTGAATGTGTGGGTCTAATGTGCAAAAGAGAGGTCTGAGCTGGACATAATATTCAAATAATTGATTCATTGGTAGTAAATATACCTAATTTTTAAGGGGAAAAAATGTGGAGTGAAAGATGAGGGCTGAGGACCAGAGGTTGAGGGCCAGTATTGAATGGCAGTTGAGGATGTTAAACCCACAAAGGAGACTGAGAAGGCATAACCAGATGGGTTAAAGTAGAACCAGGAGAAAGAGATATAATAAAATGTGAAAGAAGATAAAAAAATGGTCCTCATGAATGTACTTAGGAGTAGAGTAAATGAGAACTAAAAAAATGTCTATTTAATTTATTGATATAACAGTGTACTGGCAACCTTTTCAAGAGCTTTTTGGTGGTGTGATGGGGACAGAGCCAGACTGGAACAGGATGAGATATGATTGGATGGAGTAATTCTGCATGGATCTCTTGCACTAAGAGCTTTTGTTCAAGACTGTTTTTTCAGGGGTATTTGTTGTTAAGTGAACAGACTTGGTAGATAGAGACACTGTCTCCTGGAACAGAGAGAAAATTTATTTGTTGTCCAGTATAATAAAGATAATGTCTCCCTTTGGGACAAAGGTCAGGAAGGTTTGCATGTAGCCCATATTAAAAGATTAGAGTTCTCGAAGTTCAGAGTTCCTCAGCTGTGATATAAATCCATTGCCTGCAGCATCTACCTGTGCCACTCTGTGTCATCTGGTGGGACTTCGGTGAAAAGGAGAACCAACGTCAACATGAAACTCGTGCTGCTTCACGTGGCCCAAGTAATAGTCTTTTGCCTCTAACCCAAAAATTTTATGTCTTCTGCCAGCATCCATGAAACTGTGATAGGCTAATTTGTTCACTTGCAGGTAGGATAAAATGTCAATCTCTTACAATTCTTGGTAACCATGAAATTTAAAAAAAAAAAAAAATGGAAACAAACCAAGCGAAATGTTTCAAACAGTTAGGCTATGAAAGAGAAGAAAAGGCAAGCAGTACTAATAGAGGATGTGGTAAGGAGGGAGCCTGTATTTAAGAGTAAAGATGTAAGCATGTAGAAATACTGACGAGGGGCCAGTTGAGAGGGAGAGATTCAATACACATGAGACAGAAGATAATGGAAGAGGGATAATCTAAGGTAGGAAAAGATCCTACATACAAGTAAGAGGAATTGGGACAAAGAAGGGGAACACGTCCTCATTTCTTTATGTGTAACAAAAAAGAAGGTAGGGAAGAGGAATATAAAATGAAGTCGTTACTTTTAGTATCACAAAGTTAAGGACGCTCTTTTCTGACTTCGCTCAGGTAATTTGCTGGAGGATGAGGGATAGAGAAAGAGAGAAGCAGAGGTTTGAGAGAAGAGATTTGAAATAGACTGAAGAGAGCAGGAAAAAATTAGCTGAGCAGAGAAATGAAGGAGGAATGCAGAATATTTGAAGATCTGGTGGGGGTTAATGGTCAAAAACACCCAATGTTATGACTGTCTTGAGTACCACTCAGGTGTGGGCAGAAAAAATAGTTAAGTTCCTCTAAAATTAAGGTTTTGCCCAAGAAGACAATGGAGTTTAAAACTTTATTGAAATTCTGGGCCATAGAACTCAAGCAGAACAAGGATAGAGAAGAAAGGAATGGACTGAGCTAGTGGATTGAGAGAAGTTAGAGATCAGTCGACTACAAGCCCAATGAGGATGAAAAACAGTCAGTGGGAATAGTTGAATAGACAAGATAAAAGGAGAAATGGTCACAGTGACAAGATTTAGGAGTTCATTCATTCATTAGTTCTATCATTCATTCAATAAAAAACTCAATTCACAGACTAATATGTTCTATTTAAAGACTCTTTCCCGCATCGGGCTCTCTGCTCAGCAGGGAGCCTGCTTCCTTCTCTCTCTGCCTGCCTCTCTGTCTACTTGTGCTCTCTCTCTGTCAAATAAATAAATAAAATCTTTAAAAAAAAAAAAAAAAAAGACTCTTTTCCTCTTGCTTGGTATGCATCTTGAGATGTATAGTTGAGATGTATAAATTTACCTACCCAGTTATGATTTCCTTGCATTTGCTTTATTGTGGCTGGCTCTCCTTAATAGCTAGGGAAGGACAACCGAAAGTAGCAAGGAGAAATCAGCATTTTAGTTTTTATCCTATATTTTCTTTTTTTGTCTGAATATGTACAATAATAATTTATCTACATGTTCTTACATAGTTTTTTAAAGCAACTTTTAGGAAGTTATATCTAAAAATGTCCACTTGGATTATTATTATTGGAAATGCCATCAATTGCTGTTTTTAATATTATGAATACATTTGTCATATTAGTTATTGCTAGTAACAATAAATCCCAATTAATAAGGAAGTAGTTGAGCACTATAGTGAAAAACACAGGATTTGGAATTAACAATACTTACTGTAAAAAAGGGAGATTAAGTGTCATTAAAGAATGTAAAGTACGTAACTCAGTCTCCAGTATATAGTACATATTCGGTTAATAACAGCTATTCTTTTTATAATCGTCGTCATCGTCATCATCTATAGTCAGAACTCTTGGCTCCAAGTGACAAAAATTCAACTCCCCCTAGATTTCGCAAAATAGGAATTTATTGGATCATGTAATTATAAAGCCCAGAGTTTGATGCACTAGCTGGTTTTAGGTATTGAAACTATATCAGCTATATCATTTCTTGGCTTTACTTTATATTGGCTTCATTTAGATCAGTCTTTCCCCTCATGGTAATAAGATGACCTGCATCTTACCAGCTAACCAATAGCAGTGAAAGAAGAATGTCTCTTTTTTAATAATTGTAGCAAAAGTCTTAGGTAGAGGTGTTTCGTTGGCCTATCTTGGGTTACATGCCCATTCCTTAACTAATCATATGTCCAAGGAAATGGAATGTTCTGATTGGTTAGGCTTCAAACTGGGGGATGGGAACATCCTCAACCAAAACATGGGGAGTAAGAGTGGAGTGGATGGTTTCTCCAAAGTTAAATCAAGGTGCATGCTTCTAGCAGAAAAAGGTGGGATAAATATCAGATAGACGAAAACAGCAGATTTCCTATACTGCACATGTAATGCTGTGCAGTAACACAAATGTAGTACCACAAACAGGAAAAGAGTTGAAAGCACATTTTAAATTCTCACCCACTCAGCAAAAGCCTGTTTATAGAATGTAGCCTACACCCTTCATAAAATCAATAAACAGAACCCTTGCCATACTAATGTGCACAGATTGTGCCATAGGTCCATACCTAATTCCACAGAAAACACAATAATTAACGCAATATCCAGTATATAGCCACAATAATTAATGGGGGTTATCCTTACCTGTTCCATAGAAAACATCCCACCTCAACTTCTGTATAATTAAATTTTCATAACACTTAAAGAAAAATACAACTGAATTTGATTATTATGAGAAAGATGATCCCTAAGGTATTAATTATCTCAAGCAACATGGCACGATAGAAAGAGAAGTAAAAATCACAAGATATAAATCTACCAAAAATATAGTAATAGTAATAGTTACCATATATTGAACGATTAGTATATGTATTCTAAAAGCTTTTTATCCATGTCTTCATTTTAGTATCACAACTCTATGAGTTAGGTATTATTATGTTCCTTTAACAAATGGGGAAATGGAGGGTCAGTAGTTAAGTAATTTGCCTTGTAGGCGTGCAGAGCAACATTTGAATCTGTCCTAATTGCTTCTAAAACCTGTGCTGTCATTAATAGGCTGAGTTTCTTAAAATAGGAGATTTTGTTTTAATTATCTTTAAGGATACTTCACTCTTAAAAAAAAATCCTACGATTATGTAACGGTTCACCTTCAGTTTCTCATCACTAATTTTGTTTATTTTTAAAGAAGATTTTGAATCAATCTAACACCTCTTTGTTTTTATGTATGTCTTTAATCATGGATGAAAAGATAATAATATCACTATCTTGGTAAGAACACTTCAGCTCGCATGTCATACCATTATTGTATGATCATGAAGGAAACTGTGCGTTTGACAAATGTTCTTTCACCAGGACCTCAAATACAGAGAATAAAATTTGGCAAATACACAAAGTGATTAATGTTAGAACAGAGCAAAAAGCACCATCTGAATTTATGCACTGCTGTGCCATTTTGTGTATGAAATGTTTTGTATGGCTGGTTTTTTGGTTTTTGTTGTTGTTGCCTTACTGCAATTCTGCCAAGTATATCTCTGCATTTTTGTTTGTAATCTTTTTTTCCATACTTGAATCTGAATTCTAGTCAATACTGAAAGGGCTATGAAAAATCCACTAAACTGTTGCAAATAGCTTTGCTTTGTCTACATTTTTATATAAGATAAGAATAAAAATTTGAGTAATTTTTGGCTTGATAAACTTACTTTCGATATGCTGTAAACTGTGAGAAAAATGTAAAACAAAAAAAAAGATGCTGATGTTCTTTTCGCTTTGTTAAATGTATTCATTCTGTGACAAATGGAAATGTGTTTATATAGCTTTTCTTTTTGCAGAGTTCAAATACGTAAAATTTACTCTGAAAACTAAACAGCATTAGACAGAGGCTAATAATGTAATAATAACTGGAGGGAGTATAGTATAGAGATTAAAGGAGTTGTCTTTGGAGTAAGAGCTCCTCCATTTACTAAGAATAAGTCAATGGCCAGACATTTAATACCTGTGAAATTTAGTTTCCTTATCTGCAAATGAGGGAAAATAATAATTTCTCCACAGCTGTGGAAAGAGAAAACAAGATAAAGCGTGTAAAGCTGATGCCTGGCACATAGTAGGCACTCAGTGTTAGCTTTTCTACTATATCATCAATAATACCACCACTTATTTATATTACTCTGAAAATTACAAACATGTGAGGGAGCCAAGGACTCATGAACTTCTCTGTTTATATTACTCTCCACTGTTCAAATACAATGGTTTAAAAATTGAGCTGAGCATATAAATCTTTTTTAATTTGTTTTGTTTAGAGAGAGAGCATGTGGGTGAATGGTGGGGGAAGGGGCAAAAGGAAAGGAAGAGATAATCCAAGGAGGCTCCATGCCCAGCATGGATGTGGGGGGCAGGTTTGATCTCACAACCCTGAGATCTTGACCTGAGCCAAAACCAAGAGTCAGACTCTTAATAAACTGAGCCACCCAGGTGCCCCCAAGCATGTAAATTTTAGCTAGCATCTACCATAACTTATAATCTAATAGAATTTATTTATAAATATTTGAACAAATTCACATCTGTACTCATAGAGGAATAAAATATTTGATGTTATATGTAACTTTTGTTTATTTTTTGTGGGTTTTTTGTTTTGTTTCATTGCCTAACATGTTGTTATTGTAAAGTACTATTGTTCATTCAACAAATACTTATTATGAGCCTACAATAGGCCAGGCACAGTGCAATATACTAAGTACTAATGTTGAAATTTATCAGAAATATTTCTTGCCCTTAATGGCTTACCCTTCCTATCAAAGCTAGCAACAGGAAATAGATATATAAAGAAATAATTTTTATAATAAAATATTGCAGTAAGCAGAATAATGCCTCCCCAGAGATTTCCATATTTTAATCCTTAGAATTTGTGAATGTGATACCTTACATGGCAAAAGAGGTTTTGCAGATGGGATTAAATTTAAGGACTTTGAGATGGGGGATTATCTTGGATTATCCCATTAGGCTAGACCTAATGATGTGGGTCCTTAACAGCAGAGAACCTTTGCCTGCTGTAGTCAGAGAGAAAAGTTAACTACAGAACAATGGTCAGAAGAGCTGCAACATTGCTGGCTTTGAAGACGGAGGAAGGGGGCCAGGAGCCAAGGAATATAGACAGCCAGTAGGGACTAGTAAAGGTAGGCAGATTCTCTGCAATCCTGCTGACATGACTTCTAACCTACAGAACAATAAGGTGATAACTCTTGTTGTTTTCAGCCACTTCATTTATAGTAATTTCTTACAGCAGGAATAGAAAACTGATAAAAATACAATAAATTGTCTTTACTTAAAGGATTATATGTGGAGAAATAGAAGAAGATAAGGATCACTTTCCAAAGTTGTGTCAGAAGGGTTAGGAAGACTTTCCCAAGAAGACCCACAAAAGTCATTGTTCCAAAGTGGATCACATGCACTTTCCAAAGTCAACTTCTGGTAAAGAGAAGTTTATTACTCTTAAGACTTGTCCTCTCTGGACCTGTAGGTAGGGCCTGCCTCACCTGAGGAATGTGGTCTGGAATATGTTCTAAGAAGAAAGAGGGAGTGGATGCTTAATAATTTTCCAAACAGAAATATTTGCTTTAGAAAAAAAAATCATCTTTTGTTTGGCAAGAAGTGAGCAATGGAAAATCTATCAAGCTATTGCTCCAGTGCTTGCCAGACACATGATAAGTCTTCTCCATTTATTCAACAAATATTTATTGAGCTCCTTCTATGTGCTGCTATTCCCAACACAGCTCCTGCTATACACTGATACTAGAGGATAAATGGTCAGCAAAAATAGATATTGTCCCATATCCTCATGTACAGTGATAGAAACATTCACCAAATAATCACACATACATCTACACTGATTGAGAGTACACGGAAGGAGCGTTATAAGGTGCTATGAGATTGAGTCGAGGCTTAGGCCGAGGCTAAATGAGGAGCGGGCATTAACTGAGCAAGGGAGGGAGGAGAGCGTGATAGGCAGAGAAAATAGCAGGTATAAATCTGTGGCAGGCAAAAGCATGGTCTATACAAGAAGTTAAAGCCCTGTGTGGCTGAAACAGGAAAAGACAAAGGGAAGCTGATGACAGGATGAGGCCAGAGACCCAGAGAGAAACCAGACTAAGCAGGGCCTCATAGATCACATTAAAAATGTGGGCTAGGGCGCCTGGGTGGCTCAGTGGGTTAAGCCGCTGCCTTCAGCTCAGGTCATGATCTCAGCGTCCTGGGATCGAGTCCCGTGTCGGGCTCTCTGCTCAGCAGGGAGCCTGCTTGCCTCTCTCTCTCTCTCTCTCTGCCTGCCTCTCTGTCTCCTTGTAATCTCTCTCTGTCAAATAAATAAAATAAAATCTAAAAAAAAAAAAAAAAAAAAAATGTGGGCTAAAAGCAGGGGAGAGTGATTGGATCTGCATTTAAAGGGATCACTTTGGCTGCAGTGTGGTAAATAGCTTATAGGGGAGCCAAGGAATATATGCAAGAGCAGCTAGGAAACTACTGGAATAGTCAAGACAAGAGATGTTCATCGATTATTTTGAGATTACAACAGCAGATGGAACAGCAATATACACAATAAGGAAATATCTAGAAGGTAAAATAAAGAGGATATGTTGATGAGCTAGATATAAAGGGGAGGGAAGTAGGAGGAGTCAAGAAGGCCCTTGGATCTGGCATATGGATGGAGGTGTCCTTCATGCGGCCAGAGAGCACTGAAGGAGCACTACTTCCTCACACACCATCCAGGCTTTTTAAATTCTATTGTAAATAAGAATTTATAAAAAGAATTGAATGAACTCTTGATATCAGTATGACACAGACCAGAAAAAGCAAGATTCTGTTAATTGCGATAGTTTTGTAGCATTACATGTATTTCATTTTATCTACCCTATCTACTACTCAAATCATAATACATTTAATACAGTTTTCCTAATTTCAATATGTTGTATTGCAGTAATTCTATTTATCTATCCTAGCCTAGCAACTTTGTAAACTCAAATTTGCATTAAATGCACTAATCGATGGAAAGAAGGGAGCGATCAAACTAATCAATTATAACCATGTGGGCCTTTATCTCAACTACTGTACCTAGCTCCCACCAGACCTCAAGAACCAATTGTTAAATTTTCAGGAAACTTGCAAGCTAGGTGTAAGTAGCTTGAAATTGACCACAGCGGGAGGACCAGCTACAGAAACTGGAAAAAGCTAAGGAACTGGCAAACAATTCCAGTCAGAGATCCACCCAACTCCCACACCAGACAAAGGCTACTGCTAAACATTTAGCAGTGCACCAATGTTTGTACCTTTTAGGATAATGTATTTGTGGTGGATATTCTGGGTATAGAAAATACTGGAATGAAATTAACTATAATCTCACTGATTTAAAAATGCTGCCTATTTGCTTTTCCATGTTCTTAAATATCTTTCCTTTAGGATTGTTTGAAACCTATCTAATTCTTTGATGGATATTTTGGATGTTTCCACAGGACTTCATTTGTGAAATACACCACTTTTAAGCATTCTTCTAATGATTTTTACTTTTTCCTCTCCTTTAGATTGTCCAGATTAAGAAGTGCTGCTGTAAAGTGGCAAACTTTTGGTAATTGTTGAATCTGATTATAGGTGTACAGGGGACCACTGTACTATTTTTCTCTAATTTTGTGTTTGCTTGAAATTTTTCTTCTTTTTTTTTTCAAAGATTTTTATTTATTTATTTGACAGACAGATCACAAGTAGGCAGAGAGGCAGGCAGAGAGAGAGAAAGAAGCAGGCTCCCCACTGAGCAGAGAGCCCAATGCGGGGCTCCATCCCAGGACCCTGGGGTCATGATCTGAGCGGAAGGCAGAGGCTTTAACCCACTGAGCCACCCACGTGCCCTGCTTGAAATTTTTCATATTAAAAAACAAAACAGGCTGTAACACCCACATCTTGCCAAGACCGGTCCTTACTGGGTCTTCTACTTACAGTCTCAATCCCAGCAGGTATTCTCAGGATTTGAGATGATGTGATCCATTGCGACCTGCTCGCTTAGCCTCTAGGAGTTAGCTAATTCCTTGTTTTGATTCTTTTGATTTCCTTGCAACACCGACTTCTTCCCTGAAAAACCCACAAGCAGTCTGTAGAAAAATTTAAAGCGAATCTTCAGAAGGAACCATATCAGATTAGGGTACTTTCTTTGTACTACAACCACAAACATGTTGAAAAAAAAAAGTTTAAAAATCTTCGGTAACAACAGAAAACCCCAAAAGTACAATGAGTACATAGATTAAAAGAAACTGGAAAAAGTAAAAAAGAAAACAAAAAACTTTAATAAAAAGTAGGAAAAGGAGGCTAGAAATGATTATCAACAATATAAGACACTGGTGGAATAGAGAGAAGTGAGGCGCCAGAAGAATTACAAACTAAATCAAGTAGTCTTCAAGTTCTGTCCTAAAGAGAAGAAGGGCTTGATCTCAGGCAAGAACAAGATTTTTTTTTCTTTTATAATGTAGAATATCATCATGGAACACATAAAAGTATGAGAAGCTGAGAAACATAAAATTCACCCAATCACAGCACATCAGTGAGAAATAAACTAGTTTAGAAATGAAACACGAGGCATCTGGGTGGCTCAGTGTGTTGAGCCTCTGCCTTCGGCTCAGGTCATGATCTCAGGGTCCTGGTATATGGGGCTCTCTGCTCAGCAGGGAGACTGTTTCCCCCATCACCCACCCCCCCCCGCCTCTCTGCCTGCTTGTGATTCTCTCTCTTTCTCTCTGTCAAATAAATAAATAATATCTTAAAAAAAAAAAAAAGAAAGAAATGAAACACAAAAATTAAGGAAAGGTTAACAAGTAAAGTATAATTCAAGAGAAAATTATCATTATCAAAAGGAATCGTGTAAATCCATTTTGTAGATTAGAAAACTGAAGCCCGTGAAAGTGATTTGGTCAAGGTCACTCAGTTTAAGTGTTGGAGCCTGGATTTCAAATCCCTCTACAGCATTTTGTTTTTCCCACTCTTTTTTTGATAGAAATGCAAGTCTAAAACTAATTTTACAATTATATGTAAATATAATTCTGGCTTAAAAATAATAATTCAAAAATACTTTTGGCTTAAACTTAAAATATAGACTTAACAATAATGCCCCAGTAAGTTTAATTTTTCTTCTACTTCATCAGTGATATTCTGTGTTCTATATAAACTGCTGTTATATAGGGAAAGATCACCTTAAAGTCCTAAAGAACATCATTTTATCTGCTATTGTAAATAAAAATTAGATTTCACTCTCTCTTCCCTTAAATATATGCTTTAAATTGTGTATATATAGAGAGAGATGAGATAATAAGGCATTTTTAAAATAAAAATATTTTTACTTATATATAGATGGCCGAAATGATCAAGCTTTGGTTTCTACTAAAGGAATCTAAGGTTTGATTCATGTATTTGAAGAGTGCCTCAAAACTTGCTCAAATTCACTGGCTCTTTTTCACAGGTGACTTTTGTTTTCTAAGTTTACTTTCCTCTGGTTAGACAGCACACTTAATCTTATCTAATACTTACTTTTTATTATGTCAAGCCCTTTACCTTAAGATTTTTTTGTTCTATGAATAATTCTCCATCTTGTACCTACAATGAGCTAGTAGGTATTCAGTATATAATTACTGATTTGAATCATGACTCCTAAATGGAATTAGGTTTAATAAATTATGATCAGATAACTATGTCACCTATGTGACATAGTTTTTCTTTTGTGACTATATTAGGGTCTAGTGAGGATAAATTATATCAATGATTTCAACAAATATGATTTAATTTAAAGAATTATTAATTAGGCATTGAAGAGTGGAAAAGGCAGAAAGAGAACACTAAGGAAGTGATTTCTCAAACAATGATCACCAGGCAGGCATCATAAGCTTCAACTGGAAACTTGTTAGAAATGCAAATTCTGACTCCAAGTCCTAGCCCCAGTTTATGAATTAGAAACCTTGGTGATAGGCCCAACAGTCTGTGCTGTAACAAACCCTCCAGGGAATTACAGAGTATGCTAAAATTTAAAACTCATGTAGGTAACAATACCTGGAAGCAGCCCCTACTCCTAGGCCTGGCCTGGGGCAGCCAAGAAAAGGGGTAGACTTACTAAAACTGAGAAGATTGGGGAAAGACCCTGTGGAGCTGAAACTCAGACTTTCAAGAACCCATCATTGCTCTCCCAGTACTGATGTCTCTTCACTCAGAGGGGGGATCCCATAGAACTAAGAACAAGATAGCTGAGGAATAGGCACCCACAGGTTGGATCTGGTCTCAAGAAGGCACATTGAGATTGGTTCTGCAAGTGTTGGGAAATCCCCAAGTTGAAACCAGTGCCTGCTACTAGAAGAAATTACTACTATCAGATTGAAGAAGTGTTGCTATAGTAAAACTCGACAGCACCAACAAACCCTTCAGAAGCAAATGAGAGCAAATTGCTTTCCTTCTCCAGCTGTGCAATGTTTCATTAGTCCCTATATTGGCAGAGACTAACAAGCCAAAAATGTTTCTAGAATTCCAAGGATTGATTTAAAGCTGAGAGACAGTAGTAGCTCAATAACTGGCATAAAGGCCTTACTTGTAATAAGACTGGGAGGTAATAGAAATAATGAACTTTTTTTGGAAATATTTTTTGGTATGTATACTGGGTACACATGGACATTTTCTTAGGAGCTGACTTCCAGGTGGACTTTTGGACTTACTGTACAAAATTATTCCTATTTGAAAACTATTTATCTCTTCTGATGAGATTAATAAGACACACTTAGGACATTTCTGGAATCTGGACAAGAAACTATGTAAGGGCCTACACTGAGATCTCCTTAGCCAGGGCTAAAACTGAAAGATCACAGCAGTGATGGCTGAGAAATGCTCAATAGTAGCAACAAGACTTGACAAGTCAGCTCAGGCTAGGTTCATTGAAGTCTCAGTGTCAAGGGAATGGACTAAAAAGCTTACTTTCACAAGACAGAGCAATCTGGGTCCCTGCCTCAAAACAGGAGGTTGATAGAAAAGTTTTTTGAAATCATGGTAAAGGGGAAGAATAATACAAACATGACTCCTCATTTTAAGCAGCTGTTTTTTATAATCCCAGGAAACTAGGAAATGAATGGAAATGAATCAGCTCCTTCCGTAATCTTATAAATCAATATTGAGGGTCCATTGTTGGTTCTACAGAAATCAATAAATCGGGGCTTTCCAAATTTTTGAAAGGTGGGCACAGATATAGTCATCCTATATGTTAATTGAAAGGAACAATCCCAAATATTTACTGAATGATTATCAGAATTACACCCAGTATTTTGGGAGAACGGTGAGCTATTCATTTTTCTTACGGACCTTCATCTATTTCTCATTTTATGTTTATGTTTTATTTTCTGGTTTTTTGTTTTTCTTTTTGTTTTCAAGGATATTGAAGAATCACAAAATCATACTGGCGAACCTGTTGGAGATGACTACAAAAAGATGGGAACACTTTTTGGTGAATTGAACAAAAGCCTCATCGAGATGGGCTTCACAAGGATGTATTTTGGAGAACGAATTGTGGAACCAGTAATAGTCATGTTCTTTTGGATAATGCTGTGGTTCCTTGGCTTACAAGCCCTTGGACTAGTTGCTGTTGTTTGCCTTGTCATTATTTATGTGCAACAGTAAAATATGGCCAAATAAGCTGTTGTTTCATATTTGGTAGCCGTATATGTATTGGTGAAGTTACATATTTCACTACATGAAAGCTGAAAAGTTTGCCTTGTTTCAAATTATGTGCTGTTTTGTAATTAAATTTATAAGTGGACGTTGTTTAAAACTAAACTCAACTCTTGATTATCACGGGGTTGAATATACATTTGGTAGCTTATTCAAAAGTCTTGTTTTATTACTGTGATCTGTGCCCACTTTTAAAGACCCCATCTTATTCCCACTGTCCTCAATCTTAACACACCAAAAAGTGAGCAGGGAAAATAACAGGATATGGAATTCAAACCGGGCAATATAGATCTTATAAAGAATTCCAATAAAACATTTTAGAAGAAAAATGATGGAGCAAGGAGCTAAAACAAAGTTTTAATGGGAGAATTGTCCCCACCCATACCCACCAAATAACCCCTTACTATTTGGGAAATAATTTGGATATCTATGTTCCTGCTCAGCCCAAACCAATATAAACGTAATTACTATACACTACCTTAATATTGTGATGAAAATCAGTTAAAGATAGCACATTTTCTAAAGATTGAAAAGGATATATTTATTATGACTGATGAAAGTTAAATGTAACTTTTTTATCGTGTAACATTTGGGTCTGGAATCACTTCAGTATATCATTTGAAATTTTAGACAATTTTGGTGCTAATTACCTTTTGTGAATTTTTTAAGACTCTTAAACCATGTCTATTGCTGGCTGCACCCCATGGTAATGTTATGTTTTCTTGTATCTAACAAGTTGTGTATTTTTTTTCTAGAGAGACATTTTCCATGTATTTTTTTCCAGAAATTTACATTTTATAGTTCTTTTATAACAATTATTCTAAGATTTAAAAAAATCTATTTCCTATCTTGGCATGGAAGTCTCCCCCCCAAAATTGATTTGTATTATGGCTAAAATATTTTACTATGTCTTTAAGGAAAAAAAAAATCAGCTTGGTCTCTTTGATAAAACCAAATGCTTAAATTTGAAATTTAACAGCCAATTTTAATAATATTCCTCTAAGGCTAAAGCCACATCAATAACTGGCTGGTCATGTTATTAATGTGTTTTAATTCAGCACTTTGGGGTTTTATATTTGAACAAACATTTCTTTAAATACACTTTAAAAACAGAAAATGGCTTAGTGATATTTTGGATTTTGTTAAAGAACCTAAAATTTGTACACTTGCATCTCAAAGACCCTCTATATAGACAAAGGAGGGGCACTAAAGATAATTATCTAGAAATTCAAGTTAAATAAGAGGGAAATGAGACAATGGGGGTATTTTTATCTTTAGCAGGGCAGTAACTAAAGTATATGAAGTGTTTAATATTCTGCTTTGTAAAGTTTTTACCCAATCCTATTTTAAAAAATTATTCTATAATTTATCAATGTCTTCCATGCTGAAGCAGAATACTGATGAAAAGTGTTCAACTTTGTTTTCGAAAATCAGATAATCCTGAACAAAAATACCAATCAGAGGGCACTAAAAAGTACTGTGGATTTATATAAATACAGACCTTTTAAAGTTTGATAAAGAAAAGACTTTGTATTATATCATTGTGGGTTTGAAATATTTTTGTAGAAACCTTTATGAATTTGGCATAAGGGCAAGTTATTTGAAAATGTGTCTTCATTTGTGCACAGCAGAATTGTGAGGTTTTTAATAGAAGTCATGAGATTTTTGTATGTCTGCATTAAATATTTAAAAAGGCATTCTTTTCTAATGCTACCAAGAAATTTAATTTTCCTTTGGAATATAAAAAAGATACAGTATGCACAATAATAGCTCTAATTCCACCAGTGCTAATATTGAAAAAAAATTGTAAAGTAAGTTTGAATAGTAATTATTTAAAATATACGTCAATACTATGTATCTGCACACTGCTGTTAGCAGGACATATATTAAATCACATAAAGAGATATTTTGCTGCTATTCTTACTGAATTTTTTATTGGTTAGAGCAACATACCATCAAATTGTTTGCTTTGATAGGGAAAAAACAATCTTTGCTTCTTTGATGGAAATAATATATTTTCTTTTGTGAAATATATTAGACTTTTGTGAAATATATTATATTAGAAATATAAATATATTAGAAATATATAATATATTAGACAAGTAGATTATACTTGTACCCTGAAATGAAAAGAAACTGGTCATTTCTTTTGTTCACAGTGTAAGGAATTAAATGGAAAATGGCTCTCAATCATTTCAATCTCAGATACAAGCCAATTTTAGACACCGTTAGTGATTATGGATAAAGACATGGAGGTTACAATACTAAGGTTATTAGATATAATACATCATTTATACCACAGCTCTCAATTCAAATGGGAAAGGTTAAAATATACAAATAAAATGGCCAGAGATGAATAAGTCAATGTTCCTTAAAGTGGAAACTCAGTGTCTTGTAGAATTCAGTCCTCTCATATCTTAAGCTGTGATATGCAAGGTATTTTCCTGTTCCGGGCCACCAGTCACATCATACTTGGTCCAGTATTGTGCCAGGGCCAGCTTGAACTGATCTGCAAAAACCAATTGTATACCTTTTTCCCTCCAGCCCACCTTCAGTGGCATCACTTGGTAGCCTGAAATTGTCTATGAGGGGAGTATTCAGACTATCAACATTGGCAAACACAACAAATCAGGGTTCTGTTCGCCTGGCAAGCCAGTTGTTAAAACAGTAGCAGCATGCCACCTATTAGCCACCCTACAGGTCACAGCCGCATCTCGACTTCTGTAGATCGAAAAGGAAGCATATTGAAGCAAATTCCCATCAACCCACCCAAAACTGTATCTTTTCCATGTGGGAATAATGAATTATGGTTGTCCTCTGACCAACACATCCCTACGTAATCTCATGTTTTGATCAGACAAAATCTCCCTGGGCTGTCACTGAGCTGCATATCCATTGATCCAGATGATCAGGAAATAAACAGTTACAGAACTGATGGAAGGTAAATTCCAGCCTAAGTAAAGACTTGTTGTAAAGTAAGAAGGCTCAGATGGTCAAAGCTAGATATTGAGCAATTGAGGGCTGTTTGTATGGTTTGTAGATTATACTTAACCGTTATTTTACAGATGTTTACTGACTTCAGGTTATTTTAAATGTTTTTCTTGTCAATATATGGCTTCAACAGGTCAAAAAAGAGAAAAAAAATAAGACTTTCATACCTGTTAATGCTTCTAGTAATAGACTTGACCAAGGATGATGTCAAAAGAACACAACCTACTCTCTTCCTACCCTACACATTGCCTCAGACAATGTGTCCACTCCATGTTTCAGTTACCATTTCATACTAACAACTCTGCAGTCCATATCTCCAGTTCGGAGCACTGTACAGAATATAAAATCCATACATTCAGTTGCTTGCCCAACATAAGTACTTGCTTATGCCTTAGTACCTCAGGTTCGGTATATCCAAATCAAAAGGAACTCAGCATCCTTCTCACAAACCGTTTTTTTTTTTTTTTTCTCTTCCTATGTTTCCATCTCAGCAAAAGACAGTTGTCTCCCACACTGCCCACTTATAACCAATCACCGTGCCCTATTTTGCTTCCTAAAAAATCTTTAATCTTTATACTTCTCTTGATTCCCAGGATCACTAACTTAGTTCATACCCTATCATCTCCCTAGACAGCTATCACAGAATCCTACTTGGTCTCCCCTGCCTTCATTCTTCCCTCTACAATCAGAGTAATCTTCCTAAATCATAACTCTGATCTCCTGCGCCTAAATCTTTTCAGTGGCTTCCTGTTGCCATTTTGAAAAAGTGCTTGCTCCTTACTATGTTTTACAAGGCCCCTCAAGAGCTGGTTCTTATGTACTTAATCTCTCTGCACTATGCCTGTCCCTTTCAACACTCAGCTTTACCAAATTTGTTTTTTCAGTTCCTTGTGAGAGACATGCCAACTCACTTCCAGAACTCTGCACATGCTTTAGCTTCTCTCTTTAGGCCCTCCCCACCAAACTGACCAACCCATCCGCAGCTTTAAGACCTTTAGACATAAGGTCCCCCAGGAAAATTTCTCTGTTAAGTCCACTTCTGCTATTTCGTGTGCTTTCAGAGAACCCTGCACTTACCCTATCAGTACTTGTCGTGCTATATTGTAATAGCTTATTTGTCAGTGCCTTCCTTTCCTTAAAAAAGATGTATTCATTATTTGAGAGAGCATGCATATGCACATGCAGCCACTCAAGTGGGGAGGGGCAAAGGGAGAGGGAAAGAAAGAACCCCAAGCATCCTCCATGCTGAGCACAAGCCAGAGGCAGGGCTGGATCTTTCCAACCCAAGATCACGATGTTAGCGGAAACCAAGGGTCTACAACCCAACCTACCAAAGCCATGCAGGCAGCCCTCACACCTTCTTCCTTTACACAATAAATTTCGCAGGCAGAGAGCATGTCTATCTGGTTCACAAATTGCATTGTCTAACACAGTGGCTGGCACATAATAAATGCTCAAAATATTTGGCAAATTTATAAATCAACTTCATTTACTCATGTATTCCCTATAATGCATTAACAAAGATTAAGCACTGGTTGTATTTAGAGTTCTTTCACTCCAAAAGTATGCTTATAATGCATAAAGAAAGTGAATTAATGTATATGTTATATTTATAAAGTTTATTCACTTTTGATGGAAGAATATTGCTACTATTTGCATATGCAGGATTACTATCTTACACTTGCATATTTTTAGGAGATTGTATGTATTTTCAGTGTTGTACTTGATGAAATCACTGTTTCTCCAAAAAGAATATTTTAGAATACATGTGGTCATTGATGCTATCTAAATTTCATATTTTTCCAGTATTTTTCAATAGACTTTTATCTACTAAATTTTGATTAAAAAAAAAAAAACTCAGAAGTTGCGATCAGGAATAATTCTCAAGTATCTAAGCTTGGGTATTTCAGGCTACAGAATAAATCCACTACTACAATGTTCGAGTCACCCGGATCGTATATGTTAAATAACATGTATATAAAGTACTTTGTTATTTTTTCCAATAAATAATACTCTTTCACAACCCTGCATCTTTAGTTTCTCTTCTGACTCTCTATATCATGTGCCATATATCACTTAATTGCTGCCACACCAAGTTTAGAAATTGCCAAAGCAACAACATACCTGAAAGTGAACCATCCCTAATGCTGCAGCAGAAAGCTAAGGCCTGATGTGTATATGGCTTCCCAGGCGATAGAGTAGTAGGAAAACCTAACTCAAAATCAGCCTCTGCATCCAAACTGTTTTTCTCCTTTGTTGTCTTGACTATTGTGTAAGTTAGAATTATTGAATGAGCTCTGCAAGGACCTGCTAAGATCCAGAACTTAATCATACACATGCTTATTAAATTTGAGTTATCTTTTCAGCAGTTAACATTTTATCATTTAGCCTTCCAACAACTTAATTAGTTGGAAATTTCTTTGATAACTTTCCAGTCCACCACAGAACACAATGAATTTTATCATAAAGCCCTGCCTCTTTTTAATTGGTTTACTCCTTTATTATAAGAAGCTAGTTGATGGTATATTTTTTAATGTGAGTTTTTTTAACAGAAGAATGAAAATTCTGTATACAATATCCTTATTTATACCATAGCTGTTTTAAGACAAAATCTTAAGAGTTATTCATTGAGGGGAAGGGATGGGATATGTAAAAAATCCTATCAATATTTGAGTATATATGCCAGTTACTGAATGCCCTTCTCTGATCTGCTAAAATTGCTTCTGTTGTATAGTTTCTTGGTTTTATATATGTAATATCAAAAATATTTATGATTCCATTATTTGGTGTATTTTCAGCTTTAATAGGCAACATACAAATAAAGCCCAAGAAGAAACAATTCCAAAAGGAAAACACACTGCTTATTGTTGGTTTGGAAGGATTAGCTTAAATAAATTGGCCTTGCACAAAACTATAAGGATGGTTTTTCATATAAGGTGAAGCATTTGTTTAAAATTAGATCCGTGGCTTTCAAAGATTTTTAGTTTGGTTTGCCCTAAGTGAAATCTTACATGAATAGCCAATATTTTTCAGCAATAAAAGCAGAGCTGCTATAATTGATTTTGTTGTAGGTCCAGTTCCCTGGGAAACAGAAGAAATTAGCATGCAGGAAGTTTATTAGGGAGTGCTCTGGGATCAGCAATTGTGAAGGAAGTAAAAAAAACAGGATTAGACCAAAGAAGGCATGCAATACAATCACAGCAAGGCCTCAGCGACTCTATGGGGTGCCCTCAAACAGAGACAGCCCTTAAGCATTGACCTGTGTTGGGACAGGGGAGCTCTTCAGCCAAAAGCAATTCCCAGAGAGAGCTGACAGCTGGGGCTTGTCATCTGGCAGCACTCCCAGCAGTTAACAGAGTAAATCCTTTGGCTCTGAGGAGAGGAGCTGAGCCGCCCAACACAGCATCCACTATGGACTCTTGTTCTCACCTTGCCCTCCATGATACCTGAGTCACTTCCAAAAACTCCCACTCTTTAGAATACAATATGAGGATGACTAATTTAAATCATAAACTCATTGGTTTGGTCAAGATGGATTTTTTAAAAAGTAGTGGTTGAGCCTTTAGTCTTCTATATTGCCTGCTGCTACTGTGAGATTCAAGTCTTCGGCTTTGATAACATTTTAGTTGACTAAACATTATACCCAGGATTCAGCAAAGGCTTGAAGCTACTAGGAACAGGTGAAAAAAAATGATTGACAGAAAAGCCCATTACTTAAAACTAGGAGTAGGAAATCCATGAGATTTTTGTATATGTAACTTGCTTAGATCAACTATAAGCTAATAAATCCCTGAGATAGGGTCTTGCAAGACATCAGGACAAACCATCATTAGGGTGTGTCTTAGGGTGTGTCTTAGAGCCTGACATACCTAAGTCTGCCTTGTGCTTTCTGGCCTCTTTCCCAAGTTCCAAAGCAGTTTTACGTCTCAAATTTTTAGAGCATGTTTAAAATAAAATTTTCAAAAGTAGAGCAGAACTCACTTGTAAAGAAACTGTGTCTTCCCCAACCCCAACACACAATCGCGACTGATTTATGACTTGGAGATTTGGTCCTAATCATGACTTTCCTATTTAGTTTTAGCACAAAAGTTTTCAGCAACTGGAATTGGTAATTGATAGGCACTTGAAAAGAGCTTTCTCCAGTCTTGGTCCAGAATATTTTGGGGGCCCCTAAGTATTAATTTTAGCTGCTATTTTTATCCCTGGAATCTTAGGAGGTGGCAAGATCAAGCAAGACAGTGGCTATAAGCCAAGTACATATTAAAACTGTAGCAGTGGTTAGGCATATTCCACCCCCCCTTAGTTATATGAAAACATTAGAACAATAGGCAAATCAGCTTTCAGATTAAAAGATCTCTTTATAAGACCTGAATTTAAGACTTGGTTCTGCTATTGACTAAGTGTACAGTTTGTATAAGTCTTACCCACATCTCTTTAAACTCCAAGATCCTCATCTCTAAAATGGGGGAACTGTTATGATTAGTTAAATTATTGCCTATCTTTTTTGTGCCTTACACATAGCAAGCTTTCAGTAAATACTGGTCCTTATTATTAAATATATATAACCACATATAAGAGGGGACATTTTTCACTATCCATGGAAAGCTTGTACATTGAAAGCCATAAAAGGCCGGATCATTTTTATTGTTGGCAAAAGACTGATAAATACAAGCAAATTCTATGCTGTGATCCCAGTTCCTCATGACTGAAATCTTTTTGATTTCTCTTATTATTGTCAAGTATTAGTGCTTCCTGAATCAAAATGATCATAAAAAGAAGGAATGAAGAACCTAAAGAGTTGATAAACAGAAATGAAATAAATATGCTCTATGCAACCACACCTTCTTTAATGAAATACTGTGTTTTCTTTAAACATCTACGTACTACAATGCCATGCACTTTCCGTTGCTCCTTTGCCTTAATAAACCTAGGTGCACAATTACACTCACCAATGCATGGGGAATTCTGCTATGCATGTGAACAATTCACGAAATGAAATCAATTCCAAAAATACTTTTCTGTTTTAGTCCAATTGCATTAGGCCAAGAATATTAAGCTATGTTTATAGAATCACAAATATTATCTTGCTTTGATTTCAAAGGTAAATTTGAGACTAATTTGTTGGTCTGTTACATTATGGTATTTATCAATACACACTAGAAATGTTTACCAAGATAAATATAATTATATATTAATACTCTAACAAAAAAATCCTGTACCTACTAATACACATGGATACATTCTGTGTACAGCTAGATAGAATGAGCTAGAAATACTATTAACATGTAATGCTTACAAGAATATTAATATGTTCATAGTCTTATCTTTTTAGTCTGTGAAAACATGCTAAAAGCATAGTATGATCTTAAGTAATCTTTGTTTTAACAAGTCTTCATTGACATTGTTCTATCTTCCATTCCTCTTATTTCCTTTTCTTTCAAACAATCCTCCCTACTTGAAAAGTGGAAGTTTCTCAAATCAGATGTTTACAGACATGAATGTTTTATAATAAGCTATGGCATATCTTTAGTGCCATCTCTGAATGCATTTCAAAACTGGTTCTTCCACATTTTCCTTACCTGTCAACTTATGCTTTCAGATATTTTAATAAGATGCTCAGAGAGAGCTGATGCTGGCCAAGTACAGTTCTCCCCAGGCATTTCTCCCTTTTTCAAGTTGTAAGAAACATATCTTGAGAGCTCCTTGCCCGTCTACCCTATCATCGCAATCGCCTCCTGCTGTAATGGAAATATACTGTGCTTTTCCTTCCCTCCCCCTATCACTGACACCCAAGTTTGATGGCATGGGCTTCTTTCCCACTAAGTTGGCTTGCAAAGGCCCTAGACTAACAAAGAATACATTATTTTTGCAATGCAAAAAGATTCAGACACAAAAAGACCTCAGCTTTCATACTTGTTTTAAATTACAGGCACCTTACTGATACCATTTACTAGTGCTAGGTGCTCCTGCTTCATCTCTGCCAAGTCAAGTAAGACAAACTACCTCGACCGGGTGAGTCACTTCTCTTCATCAGTGACTGTCAGAAATGTTCATACCCGGAGAAACAATAATGTTAATGCCTCAAAATATATCCATATTTGATATTTCATATCTCCACTGGCATCTAGTCAAAGAGCAAAACTGTTGCACCCTTTGCCTGCCTCTTGTATTTCCCCTAACGTCTACTGCACTTCCAGTCTGATGCCGTGCTTTCTTCCCAGCAGAAGCGTGCTTTTTCAATGCAATCTGATCTTCAGAGGAGGCCCAGAGAATGGACAATGATTTTTTGAGTAGATTTGGCACATACGACCAGAGCAGGACTGAAATAAAACTTGCTGTGAGACACCATCTGTTGCCAACTTTTCCCCTTAAATACAGAACAAGGGACATCAGTATGAACTCATATTCAGTTTAATATAGATACAGATAAAAGATATGGAAATAAGTACAGGTTATATATATATATATATATATATATATATATATATATATATATGTCATTTTTACTGAAGGAGTTCATGACATGCCATCCCAAAATATGCCACTTTGGTACATTGATTATTTTGAACTGAAGGCACTTGAAAAATAGCAAATGCAGGAAAAGGCTTTTTCTGAGCTCTCCTTATGGGCCTAAAGAAAGATGTTCCAAAAGGAGCTCATTGTCATAACCTCCCTGCGAGTTTCACCAACCAGGGAATATTAATTCTTATCACAAGAGAGGAGACTGGAAGTCGACACCACACCCAAATTCTGTCATAAAACACCATACCTCCCTCCTATCTATTCTTCAAAGAGTCCATTCATCTCCCCTAAAGATCATATATTGCCTCCTAAATCCTCCATTCCCACTCCCTTCCTCTCTCAAAATAATATAAAAGTTCTCAAATCTCACTGATTTGGGGGGCGAGGGGTATTCACTTTTTTTTCCTGTGATACTTCTGTGCACCTAATAACAAATTTATATACCTTTTCTCTTCTTGATCTGCCTACTGTCAGTTTATTTCATAGACCCAGCCAAACAAACCTAGAAGGGTAGATAGTCTTTTCCCTACAATATACAATCTTATATATCCAAGTTGAGATCACTTAGAAATAACACACCCTGGTAGTAACCAGCACACCAGCACCCAGACTTTTGTGTCTAATACTATTGTCCAATAAAAGGAATCTAAGGTTCCTGGAAAAATGGCCAATTCTAGGGCTGGACAGGAAATATACAAGATGAGCTTGGGATATCTTGTAGTGCCAGAAAGTGCCAGAAAGAAGGTGCACACGCGCACGCGCACACACACACACACACACACACACACACACTGTAAGAGCCTATTAAAAGGGTTCCCAATAACAAAAGCTGGAACAATTTGAGCAAGAACATACATAAAGTAGTATTGGATTATAACCCAAAATATAAAATACATATCCATGAGTTCATCCTCATATAAATAAATGATGACATCAATAAATTAATGGGAAAAAATAGACAAATCTCCTGTCAAAGAAAAATTCCAAATAATTTATGAGGATAATACCCCTTCAAGAAAGTGGAGCATAACTCCCTTAAACGTGAGCTTTCACTTTCTAAAGAGTACAGTATGGGAGGGAGTAGAGGGAGTAACTTTATATCGAAGAAGCCTGACGAACACTACCTCAAACAGGTCATCAAGCTTAATGCCATCAGTGATAAGTCATGTTGACAGCATATGCCCTTGATAGGATATGATGAGAATGTCACTTTACATCTGTGGTCTTCCACTCAAGAAACTCTAGAGTTGAGCTGCTTATGAGAAAAACATCTGATGAGCCCAAACTGAAGATCATCCTACAAAATATCTGACTAGTACTCCTCAAAACCCAAACTGAAGATCATCCTACAAAATATCTGACTAGTACTCCTCAAAACTGTCAAGGTTATCAAAAACAAGGAAAGTCTGAAACACTGTCCCAGACAAGTGGAGACTAAGGACACATGATGATTAAATGTAATGTGGTATCCTGGAATGGATTCTGGAACGGAAAAAAGACATTAGGGGAAACTAAGGAATTTTGAATAAAATATGGATTTAATTAATAATAGTGTATCAATATTGGTTCAATAGTTGTGCGAAATGTAATATACTATAAGTATAAATATTAATGTAAGATGTTAACAATAGGAGAAACAGGATGCTGGATATACAATGTCCATACGTATAATCTTTGTAACTTTTCAATAAATCTAAAACTATTCTAAAATTAAAAGTTTAGGGGTATCTGGGTGGCTCAGTCCATTAAGCATCTGACTTCGGCTCAGGTCATGATTGCAGGGTCCTGGAATGGAGCCCCACATCAGGCTCCCTGCTCAGCAGGGAGTCTGCCTCTCCTTCTCCCTCTGCCCCTCTGTGCTTTCTCTTTCTCTCAAATAAAGTCTTTAACAACAGATAATAATAAAATTAAAAGTTTATTTTTTAAAAAAGTAATTTAACAAATTTCAACTGAACTCTTAGTCATGTCAGTAACTACATATTATCCCCTTTACAATGAACATAATTTGTGTTATCAGACAACATGTGTTTCTAATGACTTCTGCTTTTTCACTCTCCTTTTTATAGATTATTTTACAGCAGCAATATAAAATTCACTTAACTCACTCTCCTTTGTAAAATCACTGATCTATAATTTTCCATGTGAGCATATGATCAATGTTTAATAATTTTCCCGCAGAGGTGGAGAGAGAAATAATAGGAATCTACTTGTTGTAATACAAAAGCAATTAGCTCGCTCCCAATAGAGTCTTTGGGTTTGACATATACTCCCAGACTTCTATAGGTTCCTACTAGATATGGGTGTGTCTCCAGAACACCCCAGAAGTGGGGAGGCCGGAACAGTGACAGTTAGCTTAGGGGACCTGAAGAGCCTCACCACTGTTGAGTTATTCTCTGCTCAGGATGATACTATACAGGAACACCATCCCCTTCCTCCCCGATGCTCTAAGAACAGTCTCAGTCTCAAAGACAGTCTACTCACTAGAGTTTGGAAGCCCCAAAATATTTTAAAGAGTCTTTTAGGTCAGTTTCCCAGGGTTGGTATCAATGTAAAATACATCTGTAGCCTTGGAGGACCCCAAAGACGAAGCATGTAGGGAGAGGTCCTATGAGCCTGGTAACCCCATTTGCACTCCTGCCTAGCCATAGGGCATCCTCAATATATCTGAATCTCACTGAGAGGGCCTCCCAGGAGGAAATAGCCGGTACTGTTTACTCTCTGAAGTGTAAGATTTTACCAGATTTGATAACTGCTGCTGACAGCAACATCTGTTTTCTTCTTATTATGAGACCTCTGGCTTAGGAGAATTTGAAAACATTTCTGCCTAACTATCTCCAGTATACTCTTGACCATATTTTGAAGGTCAGCTACTCCAACTATCCAATGTGATTATGAAGACTATCTGTACATTGAACAGGTGACATGACAGAGAAAAACAATTGCACTTTCTATGTATTCTTAACTCCTGCCCTCTAGGAATCAGACCTTGTCTTGTCTTTCTTATTTGTAAATGTCAATTTGATCTACCTCTCAAAGAGGAAAACATTATCAGATAAGGTTTAAAAAACATCTTGAGTTGGGTTAAATATTAAATTTAAATTAACTTGGTTAAACTTATATATCAAATTTTTATATATTTATTATGAATGCTTATTATAGTTATTTTTTTAATAAACATTTTCCAGGAGTATAGTAAGGAGCTAATAGTAGTGATTTCTGAGTGGTAGTTGTGTTTTTATTTAATATTTTTTGTTTAATTTATATTCTACACAATATATACACTAATAATAAAAGGCTATTGTTTTTCATATATGCTAATTTGTGCATTCAGTGCATTAAACTTCTCTACTTTCTGCCTGTTCTCTGCCTAGCAGAAAAGTGGTTTTTAAAAGGATAATCTATTTAATAAAAAAGTTACAAAAATATACACTAAGAATATTAATATACTGAGTTCCTATTAATAAATAAAATGCTTCTCAAAATTTTCCATGAAGTGTTGGCCTCCAAGTTGGAAATTTCCAAACTATTTTCACTTGCTACTATAAAAATTGCATGAGTGGTCAGGCCTAAACACAGATGGGAACACTTGGTGATGCCTGGATGACAAAAAAGATAATAAGGGCCAGATGCTGAGCTTTTTTCTTTACACTGAACCTGGTCTATGGGGGCCCAACGTGCCCCAAAGGTGATGGCATAATTGGTTGCTGAGAAAATGAAATTAATGTCATGGAAAGGTCAGTTGTTAACACTGAAAACCATTTGAACTGAGAACTGGTTACTGCCAGTTACTTTGAACCTACTTTCTACAGTTATTTCTTCAACTGTTTGCATGCCTAGAATTAAATTCTAGAACCCTGAACACGTGTTTCATAAAGTTCCCTACTTCTGTTGCTCAATCACTCCTTCCATAACAGAATGCCAGGAAGGAAAGGAGTAATTCCAAACCGAGGCCGAAAGATGTTCCTTTTGAAGCCCCCATGGGTTGTCTGCTGGAGAAGTCTGTTTTTACCCTCAAGTCAACAATAATGCTTATTTTAATATAACTGATCAAATAAACAGCAGGCCTGAAATTCTTATTTCTTAAATCTTATTTATTTCTTCTATGATACCCAAAGTATCTTGTAAACCTGCTTTCCCATAATCTGGAGAGCCTGGGAATTAGGCATAGACCTGAAACCAAATAATCTGATCCTGCTCACAAGTGATTTGCTGATCTATGGACAATTGTCCATCCGCCAAGCCCTACCACTGCTTTTGTCTGTCCCTTCATATAAAAGTATAATTTAAACACTGCAAACATAAAAATCAAATCTAAATAGAGATTTTTAAAAGATTTTATTACTTCTTTCAACGTTTTCTCAAAACAATGGTCAAAGTGAAAATTTCTTACCTGTATGTTATAGAGACATTTGCATAGAGAAGAGAACTCTTTGGAATCAGTTTGTAACTTTAGTGGGCATTTGCTTCCATACTGAGATTTTTGTTTTATTTTGTTTTGCTTTTTTTGCGAAGGTTTTGGAGGTGTGCTTTTTCTTTTGAATCACTTGATCCACAAACACTTACTAAACACCTACAGTCTGCAAAGCAATATAGACATTGAATGTTATAAGAAATTCAAATTATAAACCCTAGTACTTATTATTACAGTTTATAAACGAACTGAAGATATCAGAAATAACTCTAAAAGCTTTAATAGCAACAGCAAGAGATAGAAATAGATTATAAATCCAATTCTGTGGTTGAATATGATGAAGTTAGAATACTATTGTATGGGAAATTGACATCAACAAAATGGTGGCAGAGGAATTTCTAGTGCTTTTACAGAGCATACTGTAGAAGTAAACTTTCTTAGGAATATCGTTTATAAAAATTCAATGCTTACAGTGAATTTGGAACGTACACAAAGTGATAATCCTGCAAAATAATAGGCAAAGAGTAGTATCTATAGAAGTGGAACAAGCAAAGAGCAAAAGGAAAGCATATTGGACTGGAAAAGAAACCACTGTCTTAAACCATCCATGATTTATAACTTTCACCAATACCTTAAAGAGGGGCAATTTAAAACACTTATGTGTGTATGTATTATGTATTTGTATGTAATATCTCTAGATGATTTTACCAGACATTGATAATAGAGGTTGCTTCTGGGTAGAAAAACTGGAACACAGGGAAGAAAGAGATTGAATATTTCACTGTGTGCCCTATTGATCTTTTTATTTTGTTCTATGTGTATGCACTAAGTAGTTTAAGAAAAAAAGCAAACAATTTTTAATTGCATGCATATAATATCTAAGAGGATTCTTACCAGTATGCTAATACTGGTTGCTTTTCTTTTCTCTTTTGTATTTTATAGTCTTCAAATTTTCAAATACATAATAAATGTGTACACATTCAAATACACAATAAATGGGGCGCCTGGGTGGCTCAGTGGGTTAAGCCACTGCCTTCGGCTCAGGTCATGATCTCAGGGTCCTGGGATCGAGTCCCGCATCGGGCTTTCTGCTCAGCAGGGAGCCTGCTTCCCTCTCTCTCTCTCTGCCTGCCTCTCCGTCTACTTGTGATTTCTCTCTGTCAAATAAATAAATAAAATCTTTAAAAAAAAAAACACACAATAAATGTGTATTTAATTTATAATCACAAAATACATATTTTTAAATTTTTCTAAAAACATGGGAAAATAGTGAATCAAAATAAATAAAATTAATAATGTCAATATTCCCACTGTAGAGCATTACTAGTTCTTGGATATAATTTCACTTAACAATATAGAAAACTAAATATAGTTCTCATTAAACAGTACTCATTTTTAACTAACCTCTTTTGTTTTCTTCATTAATTCTACATCTTAAGGACCTTATCAGGTATTCTTATAGATTCTTGAATTAAGTGGTCCCTGCCCCTGGATATTTAGGTGTCTGGGAAGTACAAAATTGGATAAGGAGCAGTCCAAACATGCTTGAACATGGCTAATTTCTATGTATTACCTACTCAAGACTGGTCCTAGAGAAGCAGATGCAGCTAACAAAGGGTAATTTGTAAGTGAAGCTTTCATATATAAAATGTCTTTAAAACTTTTGATATTTATAGCAAATAAATATGATACTTAAAAGCAGGTTATGATATTTGAGATATATTTCATATATATGGAGAGAGAAAAAGAGGAGGAAAGATTCTTCTAGAAAAGAGACTGAAGAAAAGAGACTGGAAGAATAAAAAGTTAACATTGATATGAAAAAAAAAAAAAAAAAAAAAAAAAAAAAAAACTTTTATACCTATACCTATTAATGTCTGGATTAATGGGCGACATGAGAAAGTTTTAAATTTTTTCATTATGACATTTCTCCAAAGAAAATATACAAATGGACAGAAATAGGTTCTGAAATGATACTCAACATCATTAGTTATTAGGAAATGAAAATAAAAATGAAGACCCTACTTCATCCACAAGGATGATGATAATCAGTAACAGATAATAACACATGTTGGCAAGGATGTAGAGAAATTGAAACCCTCATACATTGTTGATGGAAATGTAAAATCGTGCAGCTGCTTTGGAAAACAGTTTAGAAGTTCCTCAAAAAGATAAATTTAGAATTTCCATATGACCCAGTAGTTCTACTTCTACATATAAACACCAGAGAAATGAAAACACATTTCCACACACACACAAAAAATTGCACATGTTCACAGCAGTATTACTATAAACAAAAAGTGGAAACACCCCAATGTCCATCGGCTGGTAAATGACTAAACGAAATGTATATCCATACAATAGAATATCATTTACCATGATAAGGAATGAAGTAGTAATCAATGCTACAATATCCATGAACCTTGAAAATATTATGCTTAAGTGAAAGAAGTCAAACACAGAAGACCACATATGACTGCATAACATTTATATGACATGTCCAGTGGTAGAAAGTGGATTAGTGTTTGCCAGGAGCTGGGAAGAGAAGAGAATTGGGAGTGACCACTGATGGATACAGAGTTTCTTTTAGAGGTGATGAAAATGTTCTGGAATTAGAACAATCCAGTGGTGATGGTGCTAAAAACTACTGAACTGTATATTTTCATGGAATGAGTTTTATGATATGTGAATTATAACTCAATGATTTTTTAAGATTTCATTATGAGCTGCATGCCCAAAATCAGGGTATCAACCTGAGTATCAACCTAAGTTTTTTTTTTTTTTCCAATTCTTTTTTTTAAATTATTTTATTTATTTTTTTAATTTTTTATTTTTTCAGCATAGCAGTATTCATTATTTTTGCACCACCCCCAGTGCTCCATGCAATCCGTGCCCCCTCCAATACCCACCACCTGGATCCCCCAACCTCCCACCCCCCGCCCCTTCAAAACCCTCAGATTGTTTTTCAGAGTCCATAGTCTGCCATGGTTCACCTCCCCTTCCAATTTCCCTCAACTCCCTTCTCCTCTCCATCTCCCCTTGTCCTCCATGCTATTTGTTATGCTCCACAAATAAGTGAAACCATATGATAACTGACTTTCTCTGCTTGACTTATTTCACTCAGCATAATCTCTTCCAGTCCTGTCCATGTTGCTACAAAAGTTGGGTATTCATCCTTTCTGATGGAGGCATAATACTCCATAGAGTAAATGGACCACATCTTCCTTATCCATTCATCCGTTGAAGGGCATCTTGGTTCTTTCCACAGTTTGGCGACCGTGGCCATTGCTGCTATAAACATTGGAGTACAGATGGCCCTTCTTTTCATTACATCTGTATTTTTGGGGTAAATACCCAGTAGTGCAATGGCAGGGTCATAGGGAAGCTCTATTTTTAATTTCTTGAGGAATCTCCACACTGTTTTCCAAAGTGGCTGCACCAACTTGCATTCCCACCAACAGTGTAAGAGGGTTCCCCTTTCTCCACATCTTCTCCAACACATGTTGTTTCCTGTCTTGCTAATTTTGGCCATTCTAACTGGTGTAAGGTGGTATCTTAATGTGGTTTTAATTTGAATCTCCCTGATGGCTAGTGATGGTGAACATTTTTTCATATGTCTGATAGCCATTTGTATGTCTTCATTGGAGAATTGTCTGTTCATATCTTCTGCCCATTTTTTGACATGATTATCTGTTTTGTGTGTGTTGAGTTTCAGGAGTTCTTTATAGATCCTGGATATCAACCTTTTGTCTGTACTATCATTTGCAAGTATCTTCTACCATTCCGTGGGTTGCCTCTTTGTTTTTTTTGACTGTTTCCTTTGCTGTGCAGAAGATTTTGATCTTGATGAAGTTCCAAAAGTTCATCTTCGCTCTTGTTTCCTTTGCCTTTGGAGACATATTTTGAAAGAAGTTGCTGTGGCTGATATCGAAGAGGTTTCTGCCTATGTTCTCCTCTAGGATTCTGATGGATTCCTGTCTCATGTTGAGATCTTTTATCCATTTTGAGTTTATCTTTGTGTACGGTGTAAGAGAATGGTCGAGTTTCATTCTTCTGCATATAGCTGTCCAGTTTTCCCAGCATCATTTATTGAAGAGACTGTCTTTTTTCCACTGTATATTTTTTCCTGTTTTGTCGAAGATTAATTGACCATAGAGTTGAGGGTCCATATCTGGGCTCTCTACTCTGTTCCACTGGTCTATGTGTCTGTTTTTATGCCAGTACCATGCTGTCTTGGTGATCACGGCTTTGCAGTAAAGCTTGAAATCAGGTAACGTGATGCCCCTAGTTTTATTTTTGTTTTTCAACATTTCCTTAGCGATTCGGGGTCTCTTCTGACTCCATACAAATTTTAGGATTATTTGCTCCAACTCTTTGAAAAATACCAGTAGAATTTTGATAGGAATGGCAGTAAAAGTATAGATTGCTCTAGGCAGTATAGACATTTTAACAATTCAGCCTAAGTTTATTGACCCAATGGCATGAGCAGAATGAGATTGATTCTTTGGGAGACCATAATGATATTATTACTTATTAACTAATATGTTGAATCTATTTCAATACAGGCCATATTTAAAATCTCCTCAAAGATAAACTAATTGTTAAAGTTTACCTTGGAACTTATTGGTAAAAGAAAAGAAATATAACACACAAATAAAAGAAAATTTGCTGTTTTCCCACAAAATTTCACTATAAAAGCATAGTGATTAGTTTTATCACCAAGCTTGAACTACCAAATATCAAATTGTACTTATTATAGCAAGTGTTTGACAGCATATATAAATATGACCAAAGTCTGATTTCTAATATTCATCAATATATTTCTTCTATACTATATACAAAGATAATGCAATCTGTGTTTTCATTAAAATGAACTAAACATTATTATGACTGATTTTAAAATTAGAATCCTTTTCTAATATTGAGAGTATACTGTATTTATTTAACCTCTATGTATTTCGACTATTTCAATGAAAACATCTAAATTCTCTCGGTTGGTTATTTGTTAATGTAACATTGTAAGAGGACACAAACACAACTGAATAACTTTGCCCTCTTCCTCCCCTATACACATAGAGTACTCAAGTTTTACTTAAAAGTGTTAAAATGCTAATTAAAACATTTTTATTTAACATTTCATTAGAAAATTTTTAATGAGCCAATAAGTAGGACTTTATTTTATAATGCTGAATTAGTTATTTATTTCTGCACAACAGATTACCCCAAATCATAGTGACTTAAAACAAAAGCAGTTATTATCTCCCAGTTTTTGTGGGTTTGGAATTTCATAGCAGCTCAGCTGGTGCCTTAGGTTCAGAAGGTCCCATGAAATTATTGGAGATGCATTTATCCGAAGGCTTAACTGAGACTAGAAGATCTACTTCTACAATAGCTTACCTACATGGCTACTGGCAGGAGGCCTCAATTCCTCACTGCACATACATAGAGCTGTCTAATGTATCTTCAAAACCTTTCAACTGGCTTCTCCCAGGGTTAGTGACCCAAAAGAGAGGGCAAGGAAGAAGCCATGATGCTTTTTATGATCTAGTCCTGAAAAATCACATATCCTCATTTCTACCATGTTCTATTAACAAATAAAGTGAGTCCAATCCATACCCAGAGAGAAGAATTAGGCTCCACCTTTAGAAGACATAAATGGCAAAGAATTTGTGGACATAATTTTAAATCTCCACAAGCCCTTTAAAATAAATTGATTAGCATCAGTATAATTAATGAATTGAAAATAAACCTTGTATATGTATTAGTTTGGCTCCAAACTTCACTTGACTAATTTTGAAAATTCCACAATAGGACTCTAATTCTTTTGTTTGAAAAAATTTTCATCTATTTCATTATCACTATTTTCTGAAAGAGAAAGTCAAGGAATAACAATAAAAGCAATGTGACAGAGATGAATTCTCCTCAAACATTCCTGGGCTTCTGCAAATTTCACAGCCTTCCCTACAGTTTGATTAGGGCCATATAATGGGTTCTGAACAATAAAATGTAAGTGGAAGTGATGAATGTCACATTCATGCTGAGACAGATAAGGCTGAGTTGCCTTTTTATAGCCCTCTTATTCTGTCCATTGGCAACCATGAATAGCACACGCTCCAGTTGGTGGATCTATAAGAAGGATAATGTCCCAATTGCTATTGGACTGTGTTGTAAGTAAAAAGTAATCATTTATTGTGTTAAGCCACTAAAATGTGAGGATTTTTGTATCCAGCATAGCAGAGCCTAAAGTGACTAATTCATACTGCTAACACTTCAGTTAAATATTTAAAAGTACAATTCTCTTATGTCCTAAACAAATGCGTTTGTCTTCACTGAACATTAAGATGATCCCTTTCAGGAATAAATAAAAGCAACTGATACCAGAATATTTAAATCTGGTCAATGGGGCCTCATCTTGAATCCCCGTCAACTATAATCTAATTGTAGACATAAAGAAAAACAGCCTCAACAACAAAGAAACTTTGAGGAATGCATTTGAGGATGGAAATTCAATCTCAGCAAAACAGAGATTAAGAGAAATGATGAAAGCTTATGCTTTTATGTTGAATTCACTCAAATACTTCTTAAAGCTGAATCTGAAACTTAAAAAATTATTCATGGACAAGCGAAGGAAAAAAAGACAAGTTAAATAAGCATATTTCTAATCTTTGGAGACTAAAATCTAAGAAAAATTATTGTTTCACATGTCACAAAACCTAGAGCTATTTACATACTAAATAATCTAAAATTAAATTCTTAAATCCAATCACTATTGTTTAGAAATCCAATAAAAACTGTCTTTTGCTATAAGCATTGGGGTACATATCCCTTCTCTTCACTACATCTGTATCCTTGGGGTAAATACTCAGTAGTGCAATCGCAGGTTCATTGGGTAGCTCTATTTTTAATTTCTTAAGGAATCTCCACACTGTTTTCCTATGTTCATAGCAGCAATGGTCACAATTGCCAAACTATGCCAAGATTGCCAAGATGCCCTTCAACAGATGAATGGATAAAGAAGATATGACTCGTATATACAATGGAGCATTATGCCTCCATCAGAAAGGATGAATACCCAACTTTTGTATCAACCTGGACAGAACTGGAGGAGATTATGCTGAGTGAAATAAGTCAAGCAGAGAAAGTTAATTATCATATGGCTTCACTTACTTGTAGAACATACAGAATAACATGGAGGACATTAGGAGAAGGAAAGGAAAAGTGAATTGGGGGAAATCAGAGGGGGAGACAACCAAGAGAGACTGTGGACTCTGAGAAACAAACTGAGGGTTTTGGAGGGGCGGGGAGTGGGAGGTTGTGAGAGCCTGGTGGTGGGTATTAAGGAGGGCAGGTATTGCATGGAGCACTGGGTGTGGTGCATAAACAATGAATCTTGGAACACTGAAAAAAAATAATAAAATAAAATAAATAAAATAAAATAAAAAACTGTCTTTTGGTCTACCAGAAAATAGATTAAGGGAGGTGAAGAACATGATGATGTTCAAAAGAACAAGTGAGAATTGGGAATTAAGAAAACTAGCAACAAAAAAAAAAAAGCAGGAAAAACCATTTAATCAGTAGAAGAAAGAGGGAGCCAGATTATGTTAAATTAAGAAAAACAAGTACTGATAATTAATTCAATTTCATTTAAAAGAAAAAAGGACAGTGATTTGTTATTTTATTTTTTGTCTGCAGGTGGCAGCTCCTGCTAAATATATAACAGAAGTGTTTCTGAATAATTTCTACACCATCATCAGGTCAGGCTCTCACTTTAAAAAGAGATGGGGATTGGGGGGAGCCAAAATTGTATTTCAGTTACTACTCATATAATACCAAAGAACCAATTTTTCAAAATAGCTTTAATTCTCAAAAAATACAAAACAAATACTTTTCTGGGGTATATTAGAAACAAAATAACAAATAGATGTACATTTCTTCCAACGTATCAATTCCCAATTATTTCTTAAGCCTCTTGGGTTTGTGTCTTGTGTTGCTGTTTTTGTAAATTTTGAATTATTAGAACTCATTGGTGTATTCTAGCTCAGATCGTGAAATGTCAGGACTGGGTAGATGGGACAAGCACTATACATTATACTCACTATACTCACTACATTTAAAAAATGATAAATATACACAAAGACCACTGTTTATTTTTTCAAGGGGACATATATTTCTAAGTAAGTATCAGGAGAGTGTATTGGAAGAGGATGTATTGCATGCACTAATTCTAGTGTCTATAGAGGAAAGGGAATGGGATTGGGGACAGAAAATGAAAGGAAAAAGGAGCTTGTGGGTGGCTCAGTCGGTTAAGCATCTGCCTTCTGCTCAGGTCATGATCTTGGGGTCCTGGGATCCAGCCCTGCATTGGTCTTCCTGCTCAGCATGGACTCTGCTTCTCTCTCCTTTTTCCCCTCCCCTTCCCAACTCCTGCTGTCCCTCTCTCTCCCTCAAATAAATAAAATCTTTAGGGAAAAAAAAAGAAAGGAAAGTGAAAGGAAAAAAATTAAGTACATTTAAATTTACCCCAAGTAGTTCATGGTTTTGTTGCTTTGGTAAATAGCATGTTGTTTATTTCATTTTTCCAATCACTTGTTTTTAGTATATATAGAAATAAGTTTCATTTTTATATGTTGGTCTTATATCCTGAAATTTTGCTAAATTCACTTAGTGACATTACTATGTTTTTCACAAATTCATTGGGATTTCTTCTATTGGGATTTTCTTCTATTTCATATATGTAGATGATTGTGTCATTTATGAATAAAAACAAAGAATGCCTATTTGCCAATCTGCATTACTATTATTTCTTTTTCTTGCCTTATTTCACGGTCCACAACTTCCAGGTTAATAGAAATAGTTAAGAACTGATATCCTTACCTGGTTCTTGATCTTAGCAAGAAAATATTTACACTTTCATCCTTAAATACAATAATAGTTGTAGGTATTTAATAGACTCCATTTATCAGAATGAGAAAGTTCCCTTGTATTCTTAGTTTGCTGAAAATTTTTATCATGAAAGGATATTTAATGTCAAATAATTTTTTCTGCATCTAGTGAGATCATATGTATTTTTTTCTTTTTAGCCTATTGATATGTGGAATTACACTGAGTAATTATTGAACCGGAACCAAGCTTACATTCCCAGGATAATCCAATTAGGTTTTAATGTATTATCCTTGTTTATATTACTAAATTTGATTAGCTAATATTTTTCTGAAGATATTTACATCTATGTTTATAAAAGTGTGTATAACATTGGTATATTTCTTCTTGAAATGTTTGATTGAATTCACTAATGAAGCCATCTAAGCTTGGAATTTTCCTTGTGGGAAGGAGATTTTTAACCACTAATTCAATTTCTTTAATAGATACAGGACTACTCGATCTACTGCTTCTTTTCTTTCTATCATTATTTCTTTTTTTATTATTATTAACATATAATATATTATTTGTTTCAGGGGTAGAGGTCTGTGATCTGTCTCATCTTGAGTGAACTTTGGTATTTTGCATAAAATTTCTTTGAAATTGTCAAATTTACTGGTATACAGTTGTTCATACATTAGCTTATTTTCCTTTTAATGTTTGTGAGATCTGTAGTGATACAATTTATTTCACTTTGAATATTTGTAATTTGTCTTCTTTATTTTTTTATTAGTCCAACTAGTAGGTTAACAATTTTGTTCATCTTTTCAAGGAAACATCTTTTCCTTTATTGATTTTCTTTATATGTCTTTCCTTCCTATCTCACAAATTTCTGTTCTTACCATTATTACCTTCTTTCTGCTGACTTTGTTCTTCTTTTCTAGTTTCTTAATGTAAAAATTTAGGTCATTATTCTTTCCTTTTTGATACAGATATTTAATATTACACATTTCTCTCAACTGCTTCAGATGTCCCACAAGTTTTGATATGTTGTGCTTTCACCTTTATTCAACTCAAATATTCTCTAATTTTCTTTAAATGGGTTCTGAGGAACCCATTTAGAATTGTGTTCTTTCATTTCCCAATATTGCAGGATCTTTCTAGATACCTTTCTGCTACTGATTTCTAGTTTACTTCTTTTGTAGTTGAGCAATATATTTTTATGACTACAATCGTTTTAAATTTGTAGAGATTTCTATATATAGTCTACCTTGGTGAATATTCTATCTGTACTTAAAAAAACACATTTTGCTGTTACTGAATAGAATACTCTATAAATATCAGTTAGATCTAGTTGATTGCTTTCTAGATCCTTAACTGATTTTTGGCCTGCTTTTTCTATCAGTTACTGAGATGGGAATATTGAAATTCTAATTATATTTGTGGATTTGTCTGTTTTCAGTTCTATCAGTTTCTGTTTCAGTCTTTTAAAATTATGTTATTAGGTGTGTAGATATTTAGGATTGTTATATTTTTTGATACACTGATCTCTTTATCATTATGTAATATTTCTCTTTATCTCAGGTAAAATATCTTGCTCTGAAGTCTACTTTCTCTGATATGAATATAGCCACTCAAACTTACTTTTAAATAGCTAATGCAAGGTTTATTTTTTGCAAACTTTTTTTTCTTTTAGCTGGTCTATGTTTTCAAATTTAAATTACACTAATTTTAGGCAAAATGTAGTTGGGTCTTGTTTTTATATTCAGTCTAACAAAGTCTGCCATCTACCTGGGATGGTTGAAGCATTTTTATTTGATATAACTATTTTTATAATTAAATTTAAATCCACCATCTTGCTATTTGTTTCCTTTTTCCCCAGCACTAGACTGTCATTGCTTATTACTTGATGGGCAATTCACAGTAGGATAGAGAGGGTTCTTATTTCTCCTATCCATCCTCAGCCTTAGGCAGACCATGAGTTCCCAGGACCCTGGATATGGGCTTTTTTAGTATTTCTGCCTCTACCCCCTCCCAGGAATCAAACCTTTGGAAGTCAGGCTGGAGAGAGATTTCTGTCACTCCTCCAGACCCCCTTTCCTATTTACCCAATGCAAGGTTCATGGTAGTGGCAGAAGGGTTTCCTATTCTAATTTCTGTGGCAAATGGCTTTTGCTTCTACCCTTGCCCACAGCAGAACTGTATCTTTACCTAGATCCAACAGCCCCCACACCACAACCCCACCCTGACACACACACACACACACACACTGAGGCAATAGATCTTGGACTGGATCTTAGAAACATAATGGTTTCCTGGCCCTCCCCCAGAGGTTTACAGCTTTTGTTTTGCATATGAGAAAAGCCGAGAAAGTGGACAGATTTTCATATCTGTGTGGCACCAAGGGGTATGCTGTCAGATCTCTCTACTCGCACCCAATCTTTCTTGTAAAGACCAGGTAGAGACAATGGAAAAGCACTGACAAATGAATGAGGACTCTAGAACTTCCCAGAATTTTAACATGTCATAAAATTGCTTCACCTTTGGCAGAACACAAAAGGAAGAGGTTGCTGCTATAAAAGAAAAAGGAAACAGTTAACATACAGTGTTATATTAGTGTCAGGTGTACAATATAGTAATTTAACAGCTCCATACAACATCCTTGCTCATCCCCAGTACATCCCTTAATCCTCATCACGTACTTAACCCATCCACCCACCCACCTCCCCTTTGGTAATCATCAGATTGATCTCTATAATTAAAGACTCTTTCTTGCTTTCTCTCTATTTTTTCCCCTTGCTTGTTTGTTTTCTTCCCTAAATTCCACATAGGAATGAAATCATACAGTATTTGTCTTTCTCTGACTGACTGACTTACTTCACTTAGCATTATACTCTTTTGCTCCATCCAAACCATTGCAAATGGCAAGATTTCATTCTTTTATGGTTAAATATTCCATTGTGTATAAATACTGCATCTTCTCTACCCATTAATCTACCAATGGACACTTGGGCTCTCTCCATATCTTAGCTATTATAAATAATGTCTCTGTAAACATAGGGGGGGCATGAATCCCTTTGAATTAGTGTTCTTATATTTTGGGCGTAAATATCCAGTAGTGCAATTCCTGGATGGTAAGGTAGTTCAACTTTTAACTTTTTGAGAAACATCCATACTGTTTTCCACAGTGGTTGCACCAATTTGTATTCCACCAAAAATGCATGAGTGCTCCTATTTCTCCACATTCATGCCAACACATACTGTCTCTTGTGTTATTGATTTTAGCTGTTCTGACAGGTGTAAGGTGATTTCTGACTGTTGTTTTGATTTGCATTTCCCTGATGATGAGTGATGATGACATCTTTTCACGTGTCTGTTCACCATCTGGATGTCCTCTTTGGAGAAATGTCTGTTCATGTATTCTGCTCATTTCTGATTGGATTATTTGCTTTTGGCTGTTGAGTTTTAGAAGTTCTTTATATCTATGGATACTAGCCTTCATTGAATATGTCATTTGCAAATATCTTCTCCCACTCTGTCAGTTGCCTTTTAGTTCTGTTGATTGTCTCCTTTCCTGTGCATAAGCTATTTATTTTGATGCAGTACCAGTGTTTTATTTTTGTTTTTGTTTCCCTTGCCTCAGGACACATATCTAGAAAGAAGTTGCTATGGCTGATGTCAGAGAAATGTCTGTTTCTGATGTTTCAGATATGTCTGAACACAGAGAAATGTGTTCTTTTCAGGATTTTTATGGTTTCAGGTCTCACATTTAGGTTTTCTATCCATTTGGAATTTATTTTTCTGTATGATGTAAGAAAGTGGTCCAGTTTCTTCTTTCATATATAGCTGTCCAGTTTTCCCAACACCATTTGTTGATGAGACTGTCTTTTTCCCATTGGATATTCTTTCCTGCTTTGTTGAAGGTTAATTGACCATATAGTTGTGGGTTTATTTCTAGATTTTCTATTCTATTTCATTGATCTGTGTGTCTATCTTTGTGCCAGTACCATACTGTTTTGATCATTACAGCTTTGTAATGTAACATGAGGTCTGGAATTGTGATGCCTCCAGCTTTGCTTTTTTTTTTCAAGGTTGCTTTGGCTATTTGGGGTCTTTTGTGGTTCCATATTAATTTTAGGATTATTTGTTCCAGTTCTGACAAAAATGCTGTTGGTATTTTGATAGCAATTGCATTAAATGTGTAGATTGCTTTGGGTAGTATAGACATCTTAACAATACTTGTTCTTCCAACCCATGAGCATAGACTGTCTTTCAACTGCTTTGGGTCTCCTGAATTTCTTAAATCAATGTTACAGATTTTAGAATACAGGTCTTTCACCTCTTTGGTTAGGTTTATTAATAGGTATCTTATTTTTGGTGCAACTGTACATGGGATTATTTTAATTTATCTTTCTGCTGCTTCATTATTAGGATATAGAAATCCAACAGATTTCTGTACATTCATTTTTGTATTCTAATACTTTTCTGATCTTATATCCGAATTCTTTCTTGAATTTGTTTTGAATACTAAGCCTTTGCTCAGTTCTAACAGTTTTTTGGTAGAGTCTATATATAGTATCATGCCTTCTGCAAATAATGAAAGTTTTACTTCCTCTTTAATGATTTGGAGTCACTTTATTTCTTTTTGTTGTCTGATTTCTGTGGCTATGACTTCCAGTACTATGTTGAATAAAAGTGGTGAGAGTGGACATCCTTACCTTGTTCCTGCCCTTAGAGGAAAAGCTTTCAGTTTTTCCCCATTAAAGATGATGTTAGCTATGGCTAATTTTCACAGATAGCCTTTATTATGTTGAGGTATGTTCCCTCTAATCCTATTTTGTTAAAAGTTTTATAATGAATGAATGTTGTACTTTGTCAAATGCTTTTTCTGAATCTATTGAAGTGATCATATAGTTTTTAGACTTTCTCTTCTTGATGTGTTGTATCACATTGGTTATTTGCAAATGTCGAACCACCTTGCAGCCTCAGAATAAATCCCACTTGACTGTGGTGTATGATTCTTTTTTAAATGTATTGTTGAATTTGATTTGCTAGTATTTCACTGAGAATTTTTGTAGCAATGTTTATCAGGGAAATTTGCCTGTAATTCTTTTTTAGTGGTGTCATTATCTGGTTTGGGTATCAGGGTAATGCTGATCTCATAGAATGAATTTGGACATCTTCCTTCTTTTCCTGTTTTTCCTTTTTTTAATAGTTCGAGAAAGCTAAGTATTAACTCTTTAAATGTTTGGTAGAATTCACCTGTGAAGCTGTCTAGTCCTGAACTTTTGTTCTTTGGCACTTTTTGGATTATTGATCCAACTTCTTTGCTAATGATTGGTCTGTTCAAATTTTCTATTTCCTCCTGTAACAGTTTTGGTAGTTTTTATGTTTCTGAGGATTTATCCATTTCTTCTAGGTTGTCCAATTTGTTGGCTTATAGTTTTTCATAATACTCTCTTATAAATGTGTGTTTGTGGTGTTGGTTGTTATTTCTCCTTTCTTATTTGTAATTTCTTTTATTTGAGTCCTTCTCTTTTTTTCCTTGTTAAGTCTGGCTAGGGGTTTATCAATTTTATTGTTTTTTCTTTTTCCCAAAGAAACAGATTCTGGTTTCATTGATCCGTTCTATTATATATATATTTTTTCTATTATTTATATATATACAAAAATCAATGATATATATATATATATCACTTATTTCTGCTCTAATCGTCATTATTTCCTTCCTTGTGCTGGTTTCAGGTTTTGTTGGTTCTTTTTCTAGCTCCTTTGAGTATAAGTTTAGGTTGTATGAGATTTTTCTTACTTCTTGAGGTAGGCCTGTATTGCTGTAAACTTCCCTCTTAGAACCACTTTTGCTGCATCCACAGGTTTTGGACCACATTGTTTTCATTTTCATTTGTTTCCATGTACTTTTTAATTTCTTCTTTGGTTTCCTGGTTGATCCATTCATTATTTAATAGCATGTTATTTAACCTTCATGTATTTGTAATCTTTCCAGATTGTTTCTTGTGATTGATTTCTAGTTTCATAGCATTGTGGTCAGGAAATTGTTTTGTGGGTAATATGTGATCTACTCTGGAGAATGTTCTGTGTGCACTTGAAGAGAATGTGTATTCTGCTATTTTAGGATGGTCTGTTCTGAGTATATCTGTTAAATTCATCTATTTCAGTATGTCATTCAAAGCCACTGTTTCCTTATTCATGTTCTCTTTAGATGACTTGTCCATTGATGCAAGTGAGGTGTTAAAGTCCCCTACTATTGTTATATTATTATAATTGATTAGTCCTTTCATGTTTGTTATTAACTGTTTTATGTATTTGAGTATTCCTACTTAAGGTGCATAAATATTTACAATAGTTATATCTTTTTGTTGGATTGTCACTTTATTATTATATAGTGCCCTTCTTTGCCTCTTGTTATAGTCTTTGTTTTAAAGTCCATTTGCCCAAAATAAGTATTGCTACGCTGGCTTTTTTAAAAATCTATTTGCATGATAGATGTTTCTCCATCCTCTATCAATCTGCAGGTGTCTTTAGGTCTAAAATAGATCTCTTGTAGGCAGCATATAGATGGGTCTTGGTTTTTTTAATCCATTCTGTCACCCTATGTCTTTTGATTGGAGTATCTAGTCCATTTATATTCAAATAAATTATTGATAGATATGTATTTGTTGCCATTTTATTTGTTCTGCAATTGTTTCTGAAGATTTTCTCTGATCGTTTATCTTTCTCTCTTTCATGTCTTGTTGATTTTCTTTAGTGATATATTCAGATTTTCTTTCTCTTTATTCTTTGTATATTGAAATTGGTTTGTGATATATGCTTACCATTACATTTGTATATAACCACTCCATGACCTCTGCATTTAACAATCTTCTTATTTGTTGATGTTGTCAACTTCAGTTAGTGTAGAGAAGTTAATTTTCTTGACAAGTGAACTGTGAATGTTTTATTTATTTATTTTTTCCTCGCTTGCTTGTTTGCTTGATTTCTTTTTACCAATTACTGCAAATACTTGTATAGAGTTCAATCTTGGAAGGAAGGACCTCAATTATGAAGAAACTTTATGAAATATTCCAGTCCTTAATAATAGGATTCTCCTATTTTTTAAACCTCTCTTGATGGCTTATTTTTCTCTGCCTAATTCTAATCTTCCTCAACCAACCAATCATTCTTAGTAGGGTTAACTGTGTGTAAGGTATGTGCCAGACACCACAGTAGAAACTTTTATGTATATTATCTTCTCAGCATACAGCCTCTCTTTCCATTTCTTATTGCCTTCATCTTCTACTCTGTCCTGATTCTCAGTTCTAGTATCTCCAGGCCTGATCTTTGTTCACAGGTTGAGCAGCACATTTCCAACAGATTTCTGAGGGGGTTTTTTTCCATGTTGTCCTCACTTGCCCCTCAAACTTGACATGTCTGACATAAGAAGCATACTTTTATACTTTTTTACATACATTTATGTCATTCCAGCTGCCATTTTATATCACATAAGAAAATATGTGCTAAACAATTACCACAGAAAATATTATAGCTTATTTCAAGTCACTCTAAATATTGAAATAATTCTATATACCTCAAACCCCATAAAATTGTATTTTTAATGATTTGATATTTCTTACCTATTTTATTGATCATGCTGAAAGGAAAATAAAAGGCAGCTGAAAAATCATCACAAAATATCTTAAGTACCCTCTTTAATTTGAGGTTGTGAAAATATAATTCCCAAAAGGATGAATTTCACAAAATTTGGAAAAAGAGATTAATAAAAATCATTCTCTGAGTTAACTTTTACAATGTTCCCTGAAATTCCATCAGAAAGACTATAATTCTTCCTTAATTTCAGAAAGAGAATAAATATCAAAAATCTTTGGGTATTTTTTTATTGTTGTCTACAATGGTATAATGCTAAGAAGCTGAAGTGTAAAGATCATTATAGGGTCTAAAATAAGAGAGTCAGGGGCGCTTGGGTGGCTCAGTGGGTTAAAGCCTCTGCCTTCGGCTCAGGCCATGATCCCAGGGTCCTGGGATGGAGCCCCACATGGGACTCTCTGCTCAACAGGGAGCCTGCTTCCCCTTCTCTCTCTGCCTGCCTCTCTGCCTACTTGTGATCTCTGTCTGTCAAATAAATAAATAAAACCTTTTAAAATAAATAAATAAATAAATAAATAAATAAAAATAATAAAATAAAATAAGAGAGTCAAAGAACATTGATTTCTCCGTATTTATCCACTTTATCCACAATAGAAGGTATCCTGATTGATCTGGAGAGCATCTGGGTCAGTCTTACTATGTCTTTACAGTAAGAAGCTATTGTAGTTCAATAACTACTTTCCATAGGCTCACTAGCCGCCTTTGCTTTTTAGTGTACCAAGTAATTTTTCCTACTGGGAAGAAATACACTCAAAAACCACTCCCAGATAACTAAAAAATTGAATTCTTATGTCTTGAAGTTAAGACCTGGGCCTTCAACCAGAGGTGACTGACCTATTTATGACATAGCCCCTTCCTGTGGCTAAACAAGCAGAATCTAGTTTCTAATTTCCCCCACCACATCCTACAGTCAGTTTCATTTGTATAAAATTTTGTTTGGTATGACCTAACAAAGTTTTTATAATTGGCCTAGAATTTTGTTCTTCATTCAAATAGTAAATCTGTTTGCTTTTGCCTGAAATACTTGAATCAATTTTTATAAAGTTTGTTTTAAGAAAAATTATCAAAGTCTTCTCTAAATACTTAAAAAATTGTAAAAGCAGGGAAAATTCTGTAATTTTGTTATCTTAACACAACTATTTTCATTTTTTGGTTTTTTGTTCTGGTCAGATTGCTTTATAGAAGAGTGATAACAACTGACAACTCAGCAATATAGGTATACAATGGCAAGTTTTTGTCTGTTTTGTTTTGTTTTTTGTTTTTGTAAGGGGCCAGACAGTAAATATTTTAGGCTTTACAGCCCATATAGTCTCTGACGCAACAAGTGAACTCTGCTTTTGTGCACAAAAGCAACCAGTATGGTTTTGCTCAAAAAACAAAAATTTGAATTTCATGCATCACAAAATATTATTCCCCTTTTAGTTTTTGTTCAGCACTTGGAAAGGTAAAATGAAGTCTTGGTGTGTTGGCCACATAAAAGTAGGCAGCAAGTTGGATACCCATGGATCACAGTTGACCCACCCTGTTTAAGACTTTATCTCTAGTTTTGACCTATATCCTGAGCTCCGCAGTCTTCTTTTCAGCTTTTTCCTGTCCATCTTTATTTACTTGAGAGAGAGCATGAATGAGGAGAAGGTCAGAGAGAGAAGCAGACTCCCCATGGAGCTGGGAGTTCCTGTCCATCTTGATATGAACATCCCCAGGGCACCTCAAACCAAAATCATTCAATACCTAACTCAGAACATATGCCTCATTCAAACTACCTGCTTCCCTGAAATCTCCCACTTCTTTCTGTTCTTGGAATACCATATCTTAGTCATCTAGAACTGAAATTTAAAAATCACCCTTGTCAAGTCCTGTCCTATCTCAAATATGTCTTCAATTTGCAATTCCCAAACCCAGCATCTCAGTTCATCTCTTCATTACTTAGCCTGCATTTTGGCTATGGCACTATAACTGGTTTCCATGTACACCAATGTTTCCTATACTCCGATGTGCCTAATATATTGCTGTCAGACTAAGCTTCCTAAAATGCCTCTAATTATGTCACTACACAACAATATTTTAAAACCTTGTACAACTTTATTGCTTGCCAAATTATATGCAAACTCTTCAACAAGCATTTAAAGCCATCCAAAACATTATCCCAAATATATTTCTAAATTTGCCCCATCCTAAATCTTCGTTCATTCATTCAACAAATATGAATGAGCATCTACAAGATACCAAGGCAGTGTGCTGGATACACAATGGGATAAAATGATGAACATAAATCAACCGCATGACCCCTGCCTTCATGGAGGTTACAGTCTCTCTATGGAAAAAGACATTAGACAAATAATCACATAAAAGCTACAAGGATAAAGCTGGCATGCAAGAAGAACATGAAAAAAATATTTTTAAAATATTGAAATAAAGGAACTTTGAACTTAGGATTTTACATGAAACTAAACTAGGTATGTGGCTGAAATATACATTCAGGCAGATAAGGTATCAGAACACATCACATAAAGACCCATTGTGGAAACATATATTGGTTTTAAGGTTACTTAAAACTTTGATATGGCCTGATTGTGGTGGTACTTTGTATCTGTGTACCTATATCAAAGATATATAGAATCATATAATTTAAATATGTGCACGTTCTTCTACATTAATTATACATCAATAAAACTGGAAAATATTCAATAACAAAATTTTAAAGAATGAGTATATAAACTTTAAAGTAAAAGAATAAAAGATGGGGCACCTGGGTAGTTCACTCAGTAAACCATCTGCCTTTAGCAGATGAAACAATACATGAAAAGATCCTGCGGATGCGGTGAGTATGAGGGACCTAGAGGAGGCCAATATGGTTAGGGCTGAGAGGGGAGAGAAACATAAAGATACCTCTGGAGAGGATATAGGGACCCATCACACAGAACCTTCTGAACCAGATTGCAGAATTTATTTGTAGGGTGATGGAATGCCATTTAAGTATTTTAAATAGGGGGTAATAGAAACTTTGAATATGTTGAAGAAATTTTGAAATATTATTCTGGGTTTAATATGGAAAAGAGATTGGATAGAGCGCTAGGGTTATGTGAATAACTGCAGATGGACACACAAGATACGTTCATAATTGAACTAAAGAGGTGGCTAGGAAGATGAGGGACATGGACGCACTCAAGAAATATTCAAGAGAGGGGCACCTGGGTGGCTCAGTGGTTTAAAGCCTCTGCCTTGGGCTCAGGTCATGATCTCAGGGTCCTGGAATCGAGTCCCGCATCGGGCTCTCTGCTCAGCAGGGAGCCTGCTTCCCCCTCTCTCTCTGTCTGCCTCTCTGCCTATTTGTGATCTCTGTCTGTCAAATAAATAATAAAATCTTAAAAAAAAAAAAAAGGAAGAAAGAAAGAAATATTCGAGAGAGAAGATCAACAGGATTGGGTGAAGTAATTGAATATGGGACCGACATGGGGATGAAGGAGACGGGAGGATTTATGAATGGCTCCCTAAGTGCCTGTGCACTAAATTGATGGTGGAGCCATTAATTGAGCAAGGGGTCACTGGAAGAGTCACAGGCAAGGTGTGTATGTATCAGCATAAGCAAATGAAACCAATTTTAGCTATGTGTATTAGTTTGGCTTTCCCTGAAAGCAGGACTTGAGATAAGGACTTGGGTACTATTTATTTGGGAATTGATTTGGGTATCATTTATCTGTGAGTTAATACCAGAAAGCAGGATTGATGGAGGGGAAAAAGTGTGATAGAAAAAATGAAAAGCCAATTTAAAGGCATGTTATCAGGTCTTTACCATGGGACAATGCTCACCACCAAGACATCCTAAGAAGTATAGAGAACACTTCCCCACATTAGCTGCCTGAAGGTTAAAAAGAAGCATTTATCCATCTGCTATTTCCCTCAGTGGCTGAGGGTTACCCCCAGGAGCAATAATGGTGCACTTCTGAGCTGTGCTATATGAGAGTAAATGGACTCCAGCAGCATCAGAGAAAGCCCTGGGGCAGAAGTTGTAAGACAATTGTCTCCCACTTGAGGGATGCTGTCAGAGTGAGGAGAGTATGACCTTGCATAGAACACATGACCCTGGGGGTGCCTGGGTGGCTCAGTGGTTTAAAGCCTCTGCCTTCAGCTCAGGTCGTGATCCCAGGGTCCTGGGATCGAACCCCACATCGGGCTCTCTGCTCGGGGGTGGGGAGGACCTGCTTCCCCCACACTTCTCTCTGCCTACTTGTGCCGTCTGTCAAAGAAATAAATAAAATCTTAAAAAAAAAAAAAAAAAAAGAACACATGACCTTGTTCATGTCAGCTGCAGCTGAAATCAGAAATGGATCAAGGAGATGTAATACAGGGCAGCAGGGAAACATCTATATTAGCTTAAGAAAAACAACCAAAGTAAAAGCAAAAGGATTTTACAGAAGGGATGTAAGGTTTTAAGACCAGACTTGGAAAACTGACATAAATCAAGGTCATTCCAGAAGGATAAAAAGCAAGATGCAGAGGCGCCTGGGTGGCTATGTGGGTTAAGGGTCTGCCTTTGGCTCAAGTCATGATCTCAGGGTCCTGGAACTGAGCCCCACATCAGGCTCCCTGCTGGGTGGGGAGTCGGCTTCTCCCTCTGCCCTTCCCCCTGTTCATGTAATCTTTCTCTCTCAAATAAATAAATTCTTGGGGGAAAATAAAAGAAGAAGAAGAAGAAAGAAAAAAGAAAAGAAAAGCAAGAAGCACTACAACTATCTCTTAGTACAAAAAGTCTGACAAGTGAGCTACTGCCACCACAGGACACCACTGCTGCCACTATACTGCAAATGACTTCTCACCCTCTCTTTATCTTTGCCTTTAAATCTTATTCCAGATGTAAAGCACTGGCAGGAATGCCCTGATGGTGAAGTCTAGGTCATACGTCCATGTTTTGATTAGAAGAGGACATAAAGAAGGAGAATCTGGCCTCGATGGCTTCTAAGCTTACAAATAGTGAGGAAAAAAACCCAAACCTTGCCCTCCCTAAGAAAAGATGCTCACGGGGGGAAGAGCATGTGTTCAGTTATGAATATGCTGAGACTGAAACTTCCAAAGTAAGAGATCAAGTCGGCAGCTGCAGTTCAGGTCTGGAGAGTATAATCTCCTCAGTAGTCTCCTCCTGCTCAGGGACAACTGGTTCACCCATCACCTAGATAGTGCCTCTTACATAGCTGACAGTCATTAAATATTTGTTGAAAGAAACCAATAACCCTACCATATTACATTCTGTTCTCTGAGCTTCCTTCTATTTTATATGATATTCCTTCAACCTGGAATGGCCTTCCTTCACTCTTTCTGCCCAGTTAGAATATTAAATTCTATCCAACCTATATTGAGGAATGCAGTCTTCTTATCCCAAAGCTACCTCTTCATGAAAGTTTAGTGATTCCCCACACAGGTTGTGATTGTCTCTACTTTGAAACTCCCTTGTAGGTAATTTATAGATAAGGTACTTATCACATTCTTTTTTTCCATTTTATCCATTATTCTTGAACAAATGCCATTATGTCTTTAAATATACCTTCTTGTTTTATTTTGAACTACTTATGAATATGAAAAAAAACCTGATGAGAACTTGTAGCTGGAAATAAAATCTACTCAGGATATGAATATATATATTTACCATTGAAACCTTGCATAAAAAAGGTAGTTTGGGGTGCCTGGGTGGCTCAGTGGGTTAAAGCCTCTGCCTTCAGCTCAGTCATGATCCCAGGGTCCTGGGCTCGAGCCCCACATCAGGCTCTCTGCTCAGCAGGGAGCCTGCTTTCACCCCTCCTCTCTGCCTACCTCTCTGCCTACTTGTGATCTCTGTCTGCCAAGTAAATAAATAAAATCTTTAAAAAAAAAAAGGTGGTTCATCATGAGATATCAAAAATTTTAAAAACTGCTGTGTGTAAGTTATCACAAGCACCTTCAGGCAAATAATACAATGATGTTGTAAAATTTTATTTGAAGCAACTGTATTATCATTGATAAGAAAGTTAGCAACTAGAGCACGTAGGTGAATCCATACTACAATAACATCAAAGTCTATTATATTGAAGTTCTGATAAAAGTCAGTTTGTATAATAAATAAGGCAAAGGAATGAAGAAAGTAAGACAAATTAGAAATAGAATGTTTTACTGCTTAACTCAGAATTTTTTTTCTAAATTCCATTACAATTAGAAACAGATCGATATTGACAGGGGATGGATCTCTCTGAAGCTTTCAGGGCATAAGACTCCAAAAACAGTAGGTGATAGGGAAGCCTGGAGAAGGCTTCTAGAGTGTCCTGCTCACCCTAATTGGAATTTTAAAGATAATTTATCCATGTGGAAAAGCAGAGAGCTTTTTCCCACAGAGAAAGTGCTATAAAAACATAGATATACAGTCCCTAGTGAATAAATTTTCAGTGTGAGCCAACTGAAATTTTATTATGTACTTGGTCTAAATCTTTTCCATAAGAACACATCCCCAGTCCTAGAATGGAAGTCAACAGGAAAATAAATTCCTACAAACATATAATTTGGAAGAGATATTAAAAATTATCTAGCCATGTTCTTTTTTATAAATGAGGAAACCTAATACAAGTAGTGAAGTTAATAAATTCACTCAATAAACAATAAAATAACTTGAAAAATACCTACCAGAACATAGTACACAATCTCTCAATAGGTGGTATTTGTTAGTATTATGAATAATATTGCTATTTTTGATAAATACTATTATATTAATAATATTAATAATTCAATATATCTTTATTCAGTGAGTTCTATGTGCCAGATGTTTGTCTCAGCTTGGGATATAAAAATGACTAAACACAACCCTTGTTTTGAGCTTGAGATGTTCACATCTTACCAGATGATTAAATAGAATAAGTAAAAGGATAAATTGCAACATGGGGAATAATTGCAACATAGTAAGTATTGCAGATATTAATAAAGTTTTGTGGGAATCCAGACCTTGTTATTCACAGCCTCTCTGCTCCTTTCAGTCAATCATTTTGTCTGTTCCTATGGCCCAACACACACATGCACTCACACACACTCAGGCATGCAGGATCAGAGTCAGACTAAAAAAAGAAACACCTATATTCCAAATAAGAGAAGTACTGAACTGAAAGTGAAATAAATCTTGTCACAGGTATTTTTCACAGCATGGATACTGTGAAAGTCAGTATTTGAAGCTTAAAAGTTCTGTGGTTCAAAATTCAACGAAATGTTGTGTACCTCATAGATTTTTCCATTTACCTTAAGAACTTTCTAGCTCAAAGAAATGTAACCCTTGTAATAAGCTATGAATCTAAATTCTATTTGCAGCTCTATCATTAATTGTGAGAATCCATCCTTATAAAGATTATTTTTATTTAGATTAAAATCTCAGCATCTTCACATTAAGCAAAGTGTTAAATACATTAAACCCAGAAAAGTTCCTGATACATGTGGTGGAGGACTTTTGTTTTTCTACTCAGCATCCTTTCTTTGGAGGACCCTCACCCATTCCATATTAATATTTTCAGTTCATGTGAAGGAGGTGGGATTGACTTGACTTAAGCAAAACCAAACAAAATATCTTTGAATCATCAGAGATTCCATATGTGGTCATTGGAAGAAGTGGGATGTTTATTTTTCTGGAAAAATAATTTGTAGAAGCTAATAATAGTAGCATCTCTCCATTGTAATATTCTCTTTCTGAGAAGGAGGTCAGGCAGGGATCAGCAATCTGAGCAACAGACAGATACAGAGCCCTAAAGCATTTCAACCCTTGTCTTAAAGCTCTAGCTCCTCCTACAGATGTGAGAGAAATTTCCACAGATGTGACCCAAACCAATACATTTTCTGCTTAAGTTTGTATAAGCTGAGTTTCTGTTGTTTGCAACTAAAAGGTCCTGACCCCTACATGCAAGAAGTATATAACATTTATTGTTGTTATTAATTAACAATTATTCAACACCTGCAGAACATTGTACAAAGTATTGTATAATATAAAACACATGCTTAGCACCACAATTCCTAACATCTAGGAACTTACCATTTAAGTTCCTAAGTTAAGTTCCTAAAATCTATGTATTTAAGTTAGATGATGACAATCAGAAAGATATTATTCATTTGCCAGGAAAGAAACCAAGGTCAATAGAAAGGGAAAGATGGTGATACTACAATGATCTCCCTAAAGTGCTTTTCCTCAGACCTTTCCCTTGTTGGGAAGACAATCCTTAGAAATTTTGCTGATTAAATCACGTGTGAAAAGGTAGATTAATGTCCAACAGGAGGATAGTTAAATTACCATATGCTCATAAAACTAGAATATTAACAACAGTAAAAAAAAATGAACCATAGCTTCACACATTCATATTGCTGAATCTCAAAAACACAAACACAATGTTGAGTGATAGAGCAATTTCACAAACCCTTAACAATATACCATTAGAAAACATATTAATATCGAATATGTTATATATTAACATTTATAATAATAAATACTTGTTAAGGATATCATATGTTAACATGTAAATATTGATGGCTTATAATATATATATATGGTAAAACTACGATGAAAAGTGAGGAAATGATAAAACTAATATTCAGAATAGTTGTTACCTTTGGTAGAAAGGGAGAGGAATGTGACTAGAGAAAGGCATACAGGTGTTCTCAGAGGCATGGTTTATGTTCCATTGCTTAACTTAGGGTTCTGATACGTGGGCACATTAGTTCTCATTGTCACTATAACAGATTACCATAAATTTAGCAGTTAATACAACACAAATTTACTACCTTACGGATTTCAAGCTCAGAAATCTGAAATGGGTCTTATGGGGCAAAAATCAAAACGAAGGGAAAACTAAGATCTGCCTAGGATCTAGGGGAGAGTTTTTTGTCTTTTCCATCATCCAGAGTCTGTTGCATTGTTTGATTTCTGCCACATTGTTGCAATCCCTGCTTTTATCATCAGATCTCCTCTGATTCAGACCTTCCCTTATGATTACATTAGGCTCACATATCATCCAGGACAATAGCCCCATTTCAAAATCTTCAAGTGAATCATAGCTGCAAAGTCTCTTCTGCCTTGTAAGGTAAGATATTCACATGTTCCAGGGATTAGGACGTGGACATGTTGGCAGTTGCATTATTCTTTCCAACATATTGGCTGTTTGTTTTATTCTGTATGTTTCATTCATATGTTATACACACATATACATATATTTTAGGAGATCCTGTGATGTGCCACCCAAATTTGTTCACACATAGGGCATTCCAGGAAAATTGGGCAACTCACAGTTTTCAGTTGAGTTCTCTCCAAGAATTGCCCTTAACCAAAGAGAGTCACCTCACCCAAGGCCTTGCCTTTTCCCCAGAATAAGCCTGCATCCCATGACTGGTAGATATAGGAGTACAAGGCATGGTCTTCAGAGCTACTTAAGTCTCCCCTTTCTTCAGCCTTCTTTTTTTGCGGGGGAGGGAAGTTTGAAGATTTTTTTAATGATTTTTTTATTAATGATTTATTTTATTAATGATTTAGTTTCATTGACGTACAGCATTACATTAGATTTAGGTATACAACACAGTGATTCAACATTTAAACATTATGCTATGTTCACCACAAAAGAAGCTACCATATGTCACCATACAATGTTAGTATAATATCATTGACTTATCCTATACCTTTTATTCCTTTGATTTATTCATTCCATAACTAGAAACCTGTATTCTCCCACTCCCCTTCACCCATTTTGTCCATCTCCCAACCTCCCTCTCCATTGCCAACCATTAATTTGTTCTCTATGTTTATAGGTATGATTCTGCTTTTTCTTTGTTTATTTTTTTTTAGATTCCACATGTAAGTGAAATCACATAGTATTTGTCTCTCAGTATAACTTACTTCACTTAGCATAATACCCTCTAGTTCCATCCACACTGACACAAATGGCCTGATCTCATACTGTTTTAAGGTTGCTTAATATTCCATTGATATACACATATAAACATTTTATATCTTCTTTATCCATTCAAAGCTGTGGTAATCAAAACAGTATAGTACTGGCACAAAGATAGACACATTGATCAATATAACAGAATAGAAGACCCATAAATAAACCCAAAATTCTACTATCAATCTATGACAAAGGAAGCAAGAATATACAAGGGGGAAAAGACAGTGTCTTCAACTAATGGTGTTGGGAAAACTGGACAGCTACACACAAAAAACTGGACCACTTTCTCACATTAAAAACAAAAATAAACTCAAAATGGATTAAAGACCTAAATGTAAGACCTGAAACCATAAAAATCCTAGAAAAGAACACAGGCAGCTATTTCTCTGACATCAGCCATAGCACATTTTTCTAGATATGTCTCCTAAGACAAGGGAAACAAAGGCAAATATAAACTATTGGAACTATATTAGAGTGCCTTCAGCTCAGGCTATGATCTCAGGGTCCTGGGACCAAGCCCCACATCAAGCTCTCTGCTCAGCAGGGAGCCTGCTTCCCTCTCTCTCTCTCTCTGCCTGCCTCTCTGCCTACTTGTGATCTCTCTCCACATATCAAATAAATAAATAAAATATTTTAAAAAATTATTTTAAAAACTATTGGGACTATATCAAACTAAAAAGCTTTTATACAGTGGAGGCAACCATCAATCTGAAAAGGGCAATCTACTGAATAGGAGAAGATATTTGCAAATGATCTATCTCATAAGGGGTTAATATCCAAAATATGTAAAGAACTTGTTCAATTCAACCTATACACAAAAAGAAACAACATAAAAATGCTCAGAGTGGGGTGCCTGGGTGGCTCAGTGGGTTAAAGCCTCTGCCTTCAGCTCAGGTCATGATCCCAGGGTCCTGGCATCCAGCCCCACATCGGGCTCTCTGCTCAGCAGGGAGCCTGCTTCCCTTCCTCTCTCTCTCTCTCTGTCTGCCTCTCTGCCCACTTGCGATCTCTGTCTGTCAAATAAATAAATAAAAATCTTTAAAAGAAAATGCTCAGAGGATCTGAACAGATGTTTTTCCAAAGAAGAAATCCAAATGGCCAACAAACACATGAAAGATATTCAACATCACTCACCATCGGAAAAAAGCAAATTAAAATCACAGTGAGATATCACCTTACACCTGTCAGAATGGCTAAAATCAAGAAGACAAGAAATAACAAGTGTTGGCGAGAATGTGGAGAAAAGGTAACTTTTGTGCACTATTGGTAGGAATGTAAATTGCTGCAACCACTGGAAAAAAGAATTGAGCTTCCTCAAAAAATTAAAAATAAAAATACCAGATGCTCCAACAATCCCATCACTGGGTATTTACCCAAAGAAAATGAAAACACTAATTTGAAAAGATATATGCACCTCCATGTATATTACACCATTATTTACAATAGCCAAGATCCAGAAGCAACCTAAGAGACCCTCCCCCCAAGACACTCTTCACTCCCCTTAGAGGTGTTGACCCCAAGAGCATGTCCCAGTAAAGTCCCTGAACATAAGTCTCCTTATCAGGGTGTATTTCTTGATCTAAGATAATATTAAATTATAAAGATAAAATATTTCATAATCATTTTAAAAATTGTTAAAGACTACTTGGCATACTTAGTAGAGAATAAATAAATTCAGAAACAAAAACAAGATGAACTGGAATAAAAAGAAACTAGATGCACAAAGTCCAATTTAAAATACTGTAGAAAAAATAAATAAAAATAAAATACTGTAGATATTGGGGTACCTGGGTGGCTCAGTCAGTTTAAGCAGCCGACTGTTGATTTTGGCTCAGGTCATGATCTCAGAATTGTGAGATCAAGCCCTACATTAGTCTGTCTGCTCTGCAGGAGTCTGCTTGAGGTTCTCTCTCTTCCTTTCCCTCTGCCCCTCCCCACACACATTTTTGCTCAAATCAATCAATCAATCAATCAATCAATAAAATACCATAGATATCCAGGAGTATTAAATGCTTGGATTGAGAAATTAACAGTGGACTTGGAAAGAATTAGATCAATCCAACATTTTAAAATAGTTTTCAATAGACTTAGCAACTGAATTATTTAGGGAAGTTGGGGTTAACATTCTTAATTTGGACTTCTGAATTTAGTTCTAACTCTACTTCCTCACTTCTCTGGGTTGTGGTTTTCTTGCTATGAAATGAGGGGATTGGCTGCTAATTTTTAGTATACATAGTTCAAGAAATCTTTTTTTTAATTTAAATTCAATTAACTAACATATATTAATTAATTTCAGAGGTAGAGGTCAGTAATTCATCAATCTTATATAATACCCCGAGCTCCGTTACATCACATGCCTTCCTTAATGTTCACACCCAGATATCCCATCTCCCCACCTCCCCAACCTCCAACAACCCTCAGTATGTTTTCTGTGATTAAGAGCCTCTATGGTTTGTCTCCATCTCTGATTTTATCTTATTTTATTTTTCCTCTCTTCACCTATGACCCTCTGTTTTGTTTCCTAAATTCCACATATGCGTGAGATCATATGATAATGGTCTTTCTCTAATTTACTTATTTCGCTTAGCATAATATTCCCTAGTTTCATCCACATGGTTGCAAATGGCAAGATTTCATTTTTTTGATGGCTGAGTAGTATTCCGTTATATATATACACCACATCTTTACCCATTCATCTATCAATGGACATCAGCTCTTTCCATAGTTTAGCTATTGTGGATATTGCTGCTATAAACACTGGAGTGCAGATGCCCCTTCGGATCACTACATTTGTATCTTTGGGGTAAATCTCTAGTAGTGTCATTGCTGGGTCATAGGGTAGCTCTATTTTTAATCTCCTGAGGAACCTCCATACTGTTTTCTAGAGTGGTTGCACCAGCTTTCATTCCCACCAACAGTGTCGGAGGGTTCCCCTTTTCCTGCATCCTCTCCAACATCTGCCATTTCCTGACTTGTTAATTTTAGCCATTCTGACTGGTGTGAGGTGGTATCTCATTGTAGTTTTGATTTGTATTTCCCTGATGAGTTCTGGAAGTCTTTTAATCTAGTCACAAGAAATAAAATTTATACAATTGGACACAATTGTACAACAATTTGTATAAAAAATAGAATTTTACAATTTATACAAATTAGAAGCCTGCAAAAAGAGAGCAGAAGTAAACCAAACAATGTGACTTTGAAATAAATACTGTATCTTTTGGTCTGACAGCTATATACTAAATGGTTCTCAAGATCTGAAAGAAAAAGCATGGAAAAAGCATGGAGGGAAAAAAAAAAACCTTCCATAGAGAGTCAATGATAGTTTAAAATCTGCATTTGAAAATATTTTCCTCTACTGATAAAAATCTGAACAAGTTCTGACTGTCATATTTTATACTGTGTAAATTTCAGATATAACATAAAGATTAACTCAACATAAACATAAACTCAATTTATCCCCTATTATGTCTTTTAGAACACTAATATTGTTTTACAGATCCATGAATGAATGTATGTATTGTTTTAGAACAGTAAGTTTCCTGGCTAGTATGTCATTACAGGTAGTAAGTTAAATATTTTGTATTGTACATAGCTACTACCCACAACAGTGAGAATTCATTTGGCTGAGGACAATACATTATTTGAACTGGCAAACATGGGCTCATGTTCCCTGTAATTGCCGAAGCACTGATTTGGAGCCAGTCCTAGAAGCATAGATCTAACCATCATGAGCTCACAGATTGGAAAGAAGTCCACTGTGGAGTAAATGATTGTTCATTAGCAAGTAGGCCATGTGACAAACACTGGATGTGTATCTAGAAATCTTGCCCTGCCCTAAAGCCACATCACAATTTTAGAATTTACTAAGTACTCCAAACTCAAAATAACAAATCCGAAGCCTAAGAACCAGCTGAAAGTCAAACAAACCTCCTAAGATCATGAAAAGTATTATTTCAGACTTGTTCCTTAGTTTCCTACGTCCAATCTGTTGTTAGTCACCTAGAACTCTACATAAAGAAAAATGATTTTAGAATTCTAATTAATGAAGTTCCAATAGTTTACTTTTACACTTATTTCCCTTGCCTTGGGAGATATACCTAGTAAGAAGTTGCTACAGCCAATGTCAAAGAGGTCACTATCTGTTTCCTCCTCCAAGATTTTGATGATTTCCTGTCTCACATGTAAGTCCTCCATCCATTTTGAATTTATTTCTCTGTATGGTATAAAGTATCTTGGGCTTTGTAAGCCGTATGGTCTTTGTAGCACCTAGTCTACTGGTGAGGTAGCAATGTAGACATAGACGACGCATAACACATGAGAATGACCCTGTTTGTTCCAATAAAATTTTATTTATAAAAAGAGGCAGTTACAGGGGGTATTTGCAAGCCCTGCTGTTGAACAGTGGTTCTCTTCCTTGGCAACATATTAGTGTTACTGGGGAGCTTTTTAAAAAATACTCAAGTTGAGTACTGAGACTAGACTCAGTACTAGACTAGACTCAAATCTCAGAAGGTGCACCCTGGCACTGATGGCTCCCTCTCCTTTTATCAAGAAATTCCAAGATGCTCTTAAAAATATTTTATGATTGAAATTATCTAAATTAATATAGAAATCAATATATGGATTCACAAATTAAAAATGTACTTCACTTCTTCCCCAAATGAACTATATTGTAAAACTGCTTATTAGTAATATAAGTTGTAATGTGCATCATTCAATAAATCATTCTAGTAATTTCCAAACCATTTACTGAATTTTATAAGTTGCTATTGCAATCTTTTAATTTACATATGTGTCCCTACTTAAATGACACTTGTCTCTTCATTATAACTTGATATAGGAAACTACATCAAACTGTTATAATAAATTCCCCATAAAATTGAAAAAGACTTATAATCTCAATGCCGGAGAGGTCTTTTAATAATTTTAATTGTTAAAATACTGGCCTCCAGGGACAGTTGGGTGGTTCAGTAGGTTAAGCCTCTGCCTTCAGCTCAGGTCATGATCTCAGGGTCCTGGAATCAAGCCTCAAATCAGACTCTCTGCTCAGCAGGAAACCTGCTTCCCCCTCTCTCTCTGCCTTCTGCTCTGCCTAATTGTGATCTCTCTCTCTCTCTCTCTGTCAAATAAATAAATAAAATCTCAAAAAAAAAATACTGGCCTCCATCAGATTTTTTCCGAAGTCTTATATTCCTAAGATCTTTTCATAGTTCCCATTTCTATTATCTCTTACTGAAATATCATACTTAATTAGATTGGACCTAATCCTACAACCCAGAAAAATAGCATAACATTGCAATGATTGCAACTGGCTCTGTGTCTAGACTTTCAAATCCCAACTCTTCAACCCAAGTTTTTATTATCTTAGTATTGCCATTTGTAAAATGGTAATAAAAGTGGTAATTCTATTATCCAAATGCACTAATATATATTTACAGTGATGCCTGGCACAGAGCAAGCAGTACATAATTTAGTTCTGATTTTTATTATAAAGACAAATGTGATCTCTCTGATATGAGGAATTTGAGAGGCAGGGCGGGGGTTTGTGAGGGGAAGCGAGGGAAAAATGAAACAAGATGGGACTGGGGAGGGAGACAAACCATAAGAGACTCTTAATCTCAGGAAACAAACTGAGGGTTGCTGGGGGGTGAGGGTGGAGGGATAGAGTGGCTTGGGTTATGAACATTGGGGAAGGTATGTGCTATGGTGAGTGCTGTGAATTGTATAAGACTGATGATTCACAGACCTGTACCCCCGAAGCAAATAATACGTTATATGTTAATAAAAATAGTAATAATAAAAAAATAAGCAAAAATTTAAAATACATTAAAAAAAAAAAAAAGACAAATGTGTGCCTGTGAGGGAGGGTATAAAACAGGCTTTAGCAAATAAAACTGAACATCAGTATGGTAATAAAAAGGGCATCCTCTAGCTCCAAACCACCCATATGGGTCTGCCCATCCTCCACGGCCTCATGTCTGTCACAGAATGTCTCCTGTGCTGGAAGAACTTGTAGCACCTGCCAGGGGCAAAGGTGGCCTTTGTTACTGGCTGTTAACTGATTTCTCTGTTTCTTCATGGCTTCTCGGAGTCAAAGTCCTATGGAGATCACAATTCCTTTAAATGGCCATTCAAAGGTGAATCCAAAGGAGTACCAGCCTGCAGTAGGTGGCCACAGCATTGGGGACAGAGCCAGAATGGTGCTGAACATTTGCCCCTCAGGGTATGAGTGCTGCTACAATGGAATAGAGGCCCACTTTAGCTGGAGAACATTGCATAAAGAGAGCTAGCACATGGCCACCACAGCAACCTGGCTTGCAGGCCTACACACACTTTCAGTGACCCACAAGGACTACCCACCACCACCCCCCGTGCCAAGTGATAGGCCTGGCGAGGAATAGGCCAGTTCTTCAGGGGTTCTCCAAACATGCAATGGTAGTACATAGGATGTAGAATTTGGCAGAGGCAGGGTCCTACCAATCAGGATAGACACAAGTTACAGGTCTGGAACAAGGTGCCGGAAGCCTCTTTACATGCTAGTCATTAACCTAATGGCTGGATTTTAGAGAGAGGAGAGGAAGTTCTTAAGGGATACCTAAAGCCCTCAGGGCAATAGCCATTTATCAACCATTATGAAAACATTCCAGTATCTTAACATTAAATGCCATAGTTGTATTGCTTTCTGGATAGTAGAGAAGACATTTACTTTGCTCTCACTGCTGAACAATATTTTAGTTGGTTTTTGGTTTATTTCCTCTCAGCACTTCGAATGCATTTTTCCATGATCTTCTGGTTTTTATTAATGGTGTTGAGTAGTCTGCTTAGAGTCATGGTTCCCATTAAATATAAAATGTTTTTTGCTGGGTTCTTTTGAAGATCTTTATGACTTGGATAGATGATTTTTAGTTTTGATACGATGTGTCCATATATGAATTTTTTAAAAATTTCCTGAGGAATTGCCTTTTATAGATCTGAAAATTCATATCAACTGTTGATATTACTTTAGATATTATTTCCTTGAGTATTTCCAAACACTATTCTTTCTTGCGTCTCCTTCTAGAACTCCTATCATACTTGCTCATTCCATATCCCAGTCTACTAACTTCTCTTTCATAGTTTCATATTTATGTACTAAATCTTGGGCAACTTCCTCAGAATTTTTTAGTAGTTCACAAGTTTTTTTTTTCTTAAAAATATTTATTTGTATCAAAGTAATACATAAGTTTGGATTATTATGCCTTCTTAATGAACTCATCTTCTCATCATAATGAAACATCCCTCTGAAGAGGCTCAGAAAGTCCTCCCAATATATGTCATTTGGGCATGGGGATTATTTTAAACTAAAGGCAATCAGTGCCCAGTGGCCTCAAGAAAAGCTCTTTACCTCCCTCTTACCTGTATAAAAGAAAGACAAATTTCCCTCCAGATTTCAGTGTCTCCCACAAACCCACACTGCTGTCTAAAGCTTAGTTGGTTTTTCCTGATCTCCATCTTTGGTGGGCCAATTCTTCAATAGCCCATATTTTGATTAGCTGCCGACTCCCAAGTATGAATTTGTTCATTAATGAATATCTCATTTCTTCCTGAGTATTAATTCATTTAGGCATTCTTCTGTTTATTGTACTTTGCTGATCTCATAAAAAAATGATTTTAATTTTGTTAATGTTTTTGTTACCATGTGCCTTTCACGTCCTATATTTTAACTGGAAGCAGAAATCATTAATGTTTAATTTCAGTGTCTTTTTTTTTTCCTATTTCTATTAGTTGCTTTATTTTAATTAACTTTTCTTTCATATTTCCTTGTTTTCCTTTTTATGACATTAACTATTTTAAACATGCTTATTTTATAGTGTCTGACTGCTTGTTTATATTTGGTCTATAAAACCCATATTGTTTTTTCTTTTTCTCTGCTATTCCATGTGTCTGCTTTGTACCATGGTAGTTTGTTTGTAATATGTGATTGCAGGCTCATTTTCAGTGCTGTTTTTTATCTATGGAAATCCTGTGCAAGCTAGATGGAAAGTATGTGTGCCCCCTCCTCTCCTCCAGTGAATGTTTTTGCTTTACAACAAATCTCAAGTATCAATACCTAAAAACCACTTCTTATGTTAATTTCTTACCCTGGGGTTCTAAGACTAAGGTTATTGTAAATCCCAATTCCTTAACAGAAAAAGAGTATTTTTTTTTCTAACCCAGATCACAACAATAATAACAAATTTGCTTCCTGTCTCCTACCCTTCTTAGCCCTACTTTACAACGCTAGAACACTTTCTCCTTTGTTAGCAGGTGCTATGTTGCGATCTTCCAGTGGGGGTACTGAAGGGACAGACAAGATTTGAAAAAGCAACTTAATTCTTTTTTTGCTACTTTGTTCTCCATATGATGGCAAATGGATCAGCAGCAAGGAATCCTGTCAGTATTTACCACAGTGGCCCCAGCCCTCCTGCTCCAGTGGTAAGTGCCCCCAGGTTTACAGAGGTGGGCTCACAGGCAGATAACTTCCATCCAGCTTTTCCGTGCCCATAATGGCAGAGCATATTTATATGGCATCCACAGTCTTTTCAGAGGTCTGAATATGTAGCTTGTAGGGCTGTCCTCTAAATGTCTAAAATCCTCTTTTGTTTACTTTTACTCAGTCCCAGGGTGATGGTGTAGCTACTTCTGTAGAAGTAGCTACACCTGTTTCCTTCTAGCACTAACCACCATTTATCTATTTAATAACTTCCAATGTTCCTTGTTCAAATTACTAGCTCAGTTTCTGACCAGGCAAAAGAGATCTGGAACAAATTCTGCTCAGTGGAAGAACTCCGTATGAATTATATAACTATTATTAATTCTTCTGTTTGTGAAATGTAAATGTAGGGTAAGCAAAAAGGGAAGCAAATCATTTAATGTGCATTGTACTCAGAGACACGACCAGCTAAGGAAGCTCATCACATACCCAAAAGTCAGAAGAAATGGGGCACTGGTGATTCAGCCAAGAAATTAAGTAATTTCCTCTTGACTTTCCCTTTTCTCTTTAAGCACATCTTTGCATGTCTTTGTTCTTGGAAAAATCACTTAAATGTTTTATTGAACTATTTAGTTATTCAAATGTAAAGTAAAAGACCATTGCAGAAATAAAGGCATTTGAGAGCAGCAATTTTTAAAAAGAGCTAAACCACTCTGCATAACAACACAAAGGTTTGCATTATAGGCAGAGTTAGTTCACTTGGGACTTTTTTTGGAGAAATATTTGGTTTTTACATATGAAATTTGGCTATGATGTGCTTGCAAAGTGTTATTCTTATGGAATTATGTTCGTCATTGAGCCATAGTTTACCACTTAGTTACTGCAGCCAGCCAGCCTTAGTGCACCTAAATTTCACTTTATAATATACATAAATATGTACAAAAGAACTAGGCAATTCTGGATCAACTCAAACCTGGACTGGACTATAGTACTTTCACATATTACTTAAGACTTAATATATAAGACTTTAGGAACCATAATGATACTGGATTATTATATTATGAAGAGAATGTTCTATTTGTGTTTCCAAGGCCAATACTTCTAGTTGGCAGGGGTGAGGTCTCCCCATAAATCAGTGAATAATCTTATATTCAATCATCCTGAAAAGAGGCAGATCATGGGACAGACAATGCCTGAGAGATGGAGAATTCTTTGCTCCCTGTAGGCCACACTTTCTTAGAGCCTGACTTCATAAAGTGGTGTAAAGTATGCCTGAGTGCATGTGGAAGAGGTAGAATTTTTAAAAACGTACTGTTTTTCATAGGAAGCTAGAGATACAGCTATAAAAAATAAAATAACTTATTAAGATGACATCTCCTTCAATCTGAGGACAATAAAAAAACAGCTAATATTTATATTATACTTAGGGTATTATAGGTAATTCTAATATGGTATATACAGTTCATTATGGAAATTATAGTATAATCATATTATACTAAGCAATGGTTTTTAATATTATGCTAAGCTCTTGATTAAATAATCATTTATCCTGACAACAAACTCAACAGGTAAATTTTATTATCTTATTATCTATATATGATATAGCCATTGCATCTAGTATCCTGCTCCACGAATTAAAAGAATGAATTTAGGGGCCCCTGGGTGGCTCATTGGGTTAAAGCCTCTGCCTCGGCTCAGTCATGATCTCAGGGTCCTGGGATTGAGCCCCGCATCAGGCTCCCTGCTTAGTGGGGAGCCTGTTCCCCCCCCCCCCACCTTCTGCCTGCCTCTCTGCCTACTTGTGATCTCTGTCAAATATATAAATAAAATATTTTTAAAAAATCAAAACATTAAAAAAAAAGAATGAATTTATGTCCATTCTTGGACCAAAGTGGTAAGAGAGAGCACAGAATTCTTCCCTTTGAAGAACCTGCTAATCCTGAGAAAAAACATGACTGTAGCAAAACGGATCTCAAGACAACAAAAAGTGATTAGTAGCCAACAGAAGAATTCTGAGCAAAAAGAGATTCATATTTGGAACCACATAATCCAGAAGACAAGTAGAGGTACAGATTGCATGCTGACTGACTTCAGAGTATTCATGAGAAAAACTCTTCATTTGACTTCAGAATAAATCCCTAAAGGGAAAGGAATTTTGCAAGGCACGGGGAAGGAAAAGGTCCTGCTACCTGGAAGGTGGGTAGGTGGGGTCTCTAGCAAGCTGGTATTAAGTGGCCATCACTGTAGATAAGCTCTGTGTCTCCTACTGGCAAATTGAATAGTCTACCTGGCAAACTGATGAGGGAGCAGGAGGCTGGCTGAGGACAAAGCAAAAGCTGGCGCCTTGCACCCCCTCTTCACCCGCTCCCCTCCATATGTGTAGCATTCCTCAGGCACCCTTGACTGCCATAAAACGATAAATAGTTAACTTGCAGGGATTGCAATCCTGCAGAACAGGAATCTCCCTTGCTCTTCAAGATGTCCTAGAGACCTAAACAGGGAGGTTACCTTATCAATAGCACAAATTTCCAGAGGCAAATAACTCTTGGTTCCTGAAGCCCTAATGTCCCCCTCCCACCATAAACTGGAGGAGACTGGAGTAGAAAGGAATGTAAATGATAGCCGGATCATAATGCCCCACCAAGAATCCCCCATTATCTTGATGTTAGTGCCTGACCTAAAGACGACATTGATCAAGCCATAAGGGCAAAGACTCCCCCCACCCCCGCACCTTGTAGGCCCTCCCTAGCATGTGAGAACTCTGTCAAAATCTCCCATTCCTTCACCACCTCCCCCCAACCGTGGGGTATATAACATGCCCACCTTCACAACCTGGGGCAGCAGCTCTTCCTGCCCACGGGTCCTGTCCCCGTGCTTTAATAAACCACCATTTTGCACCAACGACATCTTAAGAATTCTTTCTTTAGTCGTCGGCTCCGAACCTCCTCACCCCACCAAACCTGACTTAGGTTCTGGGACTTCATCAAACTGCCATAGATATGAATGTGCTAGCCATGAATATATTTTTCCGGAATATACTTGACTATTGTCTTTAATGATTTCATAACCATGTCCAAATGTGGAATTGGTGACACAATACTGTGCCATGGCAGAAGCACAACAAGACTTGTTGTCCAGAGACCTGTGTTTTCTTCATCTTATACCTTTGATTCAGTGTGTGACTCTGGGAAAATCACGTAATTCCTCTAGAGGTCCTCTATCTCATCTGCTTTACAAACATCCCTTCCACTTATAGGGTTTCTCCCTGCTAATTCTGCTTAACTAATAGCAGATCATTCAACTGAATGTTTACAAACTTTTTTTGTTGTTGTTGTTTATCGTGCTGTATGACCTTTAATTAGGTATAAAGACTTCCAATCACGTCACCTAGGGACCATCTACCCGCTGCTCTGTTTGGCCGCCAGTCTCTTGTCTCTCTCTTCAGCAATGGTGAGGCGGATACCCTTTCCACGGGGAAGAGAAATCCATGGTTTGTTGCCTTTGCCAATAACAAAAATGTTGGAGAGTCGGGTGGCAAAACTGTTGCCATTGGCGTCTTTCACGTGAACCACATCAAACGAACCAGGGTGTCTTTCTCTGTTGGTGATCACACCAATTCTTCCCAGGTTAGCACCCCCAGTCACCATACACAGATTACCAGTGTCAAACTTGATGAAATCAGTAATCTTTCCAGTTTCCAAATCAATCTGAATGGTGTCATTGACCTTGATGAGGGGATCAGGATAGCGGATGGTGCGAGCATCGTGAGTCACCAGATGGGGGATGCCTTTTGTCCCCACAAAGATCTTTCTCACTTTGCACAACTTGTACTTGGCCTCCTCGAGTGTAATCCGATGAACATCAAAGCGACCCTTGGTATCATAGATCAGACGGAAATTCTCTCCGGTCTTGTCAATGCTGATGACATCCATAAAACCAGCAGGGTATGTTATATCAGTTCGGACCTTGCCATCAATCTTAATAAAACGCTGCATACAGATCTTCTTTACTTCATCTCCTGTTAGGGCATACTTAAGTCTGTTCCTTAAGAAAATGATGAGAGGGAGACACTCTCTCAGCTTATGGGGACCAGTAGATGGGCGAGGAGCGAACACACCAGTCAGTTTATCCAGCATCCAATGCTTTGGAGCTGCTACACGCTTCAGATGTTTCTTGGGACCACGAGCCATGGCTGCGCTAGGAACGAAAAAGACTGTTTACAAACTTTTTAAGCTACATTGCAGTGAAGATAAGATTCTTGATGTCAAATTTGGTAAAAAAAAAAAAAAAAAAAAAAAGCATAATAAATTTCAGAAACAGCCTATATTAGCTTCATAATTTATTTCCAGAAAAATATTGAGTAGCTCCACTCAATTTATTAGAATCTACCCACACTTATATCGTAATCACTTTCTAAATGTCTACACTTGTTATAAAACTTAATTAAGCTGGTTATCAATTAATCTTTCCTGCTGATAGGCCAGATTAAAAAAATTTTTTTTTCTGATCATTTTTAAAAAAAATTGAGACAATACAAAAAAAAAAAGAATCTCCCCAAATCTACATTGCTTTTTTTTTTTTTTTTAAAAGATTTTATTTATTTGACAGACAGATCACAAGTAGGCAGAGAGGCAGGCAGAGAGGTAGGGAAGCAGGGTCCCTGAGCAGGGAGCCCAATGTGGGGCTCGATCCCAGGACCCTGAGATCATGACCTGAGCCGAAGGCAGAGGCTTAACCCCCTGAGCCACCCAGGCGCCCCGCAAATCCACATTCTTGATACAATATTATTAGTATTGTTATTTACCAACTAACTTTTATTTTCCCCTAGGAATATATTTAAGAAAGAAAGTATATGTGTATTTAAGAATGTATATGATTTGTTTTAAACATGATTTGGAATACACAATATATAACTTTCTATCCTGATTTTTGACATTATTCAGCAGCATTTTGCCAGGCTATTACAGTTTTTTCAAAATATATTTCAGATGGTTATGTAATATTATAAGACCATACCAGCAAATTTAACCATCTTTCAATTATTGAGTAGTAAGTTTGTTTCTGGCTCTTGACAAGTTATTTCCAAATGATTTTTCAGAATGAGTTTCACTAGCCCCAGTTCAGGAGAATACTATTTCATTGTCCCCTTGCAAAAACTAAACATTTTATTTGTAAATTTTTGTTGACCTGACAAGTGAACAATGACTTCTTTCTGTGTTTTAATTTGCATCGTTTTGATTAGTTAAGTCAATTTTTTAATTAATTAAGTCAATTTTAAATGTTTTAATCATTTGTACTGATTCTGAGGATCATTCACATAGATCTACTTTTAACAGGGGTTTATAAGAACGCCTATAGCAAAAAGTATCCATCAAGTGTCCATAATTGTGGTGTCCCATGCAATTGTGAAAAATAATAGAGAAATCACCACATATACCCTTTACCCAGTTTTCCCCAATGGTAACATCTTGCAAAACTGTAATGTAATATCACAAAGAAGAAACTGACTTTGACACAACCCAGATACATGTTTTCCATCACAAGATTCCACTCCTTACTCTCCGACCCCTGGCAATCATGTAATCTACTCACTGTTCCTATAATTTTGTCATTTCTGGAACGTTATATAAATGGAATTATACAATATGAAAGCTTTTCAGACTGGCTTTTCAATTCTATATAACTTCCTGCAGATTTATTTAATATGTGTGTTATACCAATAGTATGTCCCTTTTGTTGTTGAATAGTATTCCATAGCTTTCTTTATAACTTTATAGTTGAATTTTAAAGATTACTTCAGAATATATTTGCTTGACTTTAGGGGCTGAAGAAGGGATAGAAAATATAGCTGCTATTTAGGTAGTTATTCAGTCGTTTCACTAACATCCACTGATTGCAGACTACTGGGCTAAACATTCTTATGCACTTGGTTCCAAAAACGACTAAGACCCAAATACGGTCAAAATTATTTTTGAAGCAGTGCTAAGACTGAAACCCAGTTGGGCCTAGATTTCAGGAAACAAGAAAATGACTAGCTCAAGAACATTCCTTCATTAATAACAATTTTCTAAAATGTAACAACTGTCCTAGGTTAAATTACAACTGGTTATAAAAAGACACAGTTTTGTTTTTTTTTTTTAAAAGGCATTTTATCCAAAGGACTAGGCGCTTATTAAGCCACCCCTTATATCCGATTTTTCCCCCTTATACTCGATTTTAAAGCCAACTACAAAAATCGAGTTTTACAGGAGCACTTGAGGATGTAAACCAAGCCGCGTCTGAGTAGCCATCTCTTCCCATCTACTACAGCACGCTTGGATCGGAAAGGCTGGTGTCCCTGAAAAAACTCTAGCCTTTTACTTCCTCTGGATGACAACCACCTATCCGAAATTATTCGAAGGTTTGATTTTAAACAAAACAAAACAAAAAAGATGCCAGTAGGTCGCCATTAAAAAGTTTCTTTACAATACTGACAATACAGAGATAGAAACGCAAAGTAGAGACCGGAAGAGAAAAATGTGGGGGTGCGTTCAAAACTTCAACCAGTGCCTTGACACCTACGGTGCGGTATTAGCAAAACCTAAGCACACATTACACAAAGAAGTGCCCCTTCTCATACGCGATGACTCTCGGCCTTGGGCTTTAAGTAAGCCGCTCACAAGGCTTTGGTACAAAGTTCGAAGCCTGAGCCTTGACCGTTGCGACACACGGAAATAGTCGGCAGCCAGAGGCGGGAAATGCTAGGAGAAAAGGAGGTTGCTAGTCCGGTCAAGGTCCAACGAAACAAATGCAACCAGGAGTCAGACTAACCGCAAAGTAGAAGCTGCGGGCAGACGAGCTTGTGGAAGTGACGTAAGAACCAGTGGCCGGAGGAGGCGGGGCCGCAAAGGGAGCGCGCCCTATTGGGGCCCGGGAGAGGCCGGGGGTGTGGCAGCGCCGGCCGCGAGGCGTCGGCCCGGGCGCACGGGAGGGCGGGGTCTGGGCGCGCGACGCGCGCGGACTGGCTTCTCTCAGGGACTGGAGGCGGTCACTTTAGCTAGATTGGGGTCCCGAGGCGAGCAAGGGGCCATGAGGACGGCGAGGGAGTCCAAATCCCGCAGCCTCACACTCCTCCCTCAAGCGGCAGCGACTCGGTGGCCCGTGGAGTAACCGCTGCCTTTGTTCCGAGCGCCGGTCCCTCCTGTCACCTCAGCCCCTCACGCCGTCGCGCTCCAGCTGGCCCGCCCTTGGTCCCCGAAGCCTCATTCGGCTCGTGCCGCGCGGATGCGGCTGCCGGGCCTGAGTGTGGGCTTTGAGAGGGAGGAGGAGGAGAAGCGGCGCCTGGGCGGCATGCGATGGGGAACTGCTGCTGGACGCAGTGCTTCGGGCTCCTGCGCAAGGAAGCGGGGCGGCTGCAACGTGTAGGAGGCGGTGGAGGGTAAGCCCGCTGGGGGAAGGGCCGGGCTCCTTCTGGCTCCTCCCTTTCGGCCCTTGCGGGGAACCCTCTTCACTGTCTGAACTGCGACGGCTGAGAGTAGGCCGGGAGCCCCTCTGCCCTCACCACCTAACGGGCGTCGAGCTGGTGGTCATAGTGGAGGCCCTGGTCGAGTGGGGGCCCTCCCAGGGAAAGCTAGAGAAGGGGGCGGGCGTCGCTCTTGCCGCCTCCTGCAAGGCTCCCTCCGATCGCGCTGTCACGCGGGGTAAGAGCCATGGAGGGCATCCCCTCTGGGAAGCATGAGGCACGCTCCCACGAAAGGGCAGTGGAACGGGCTCCACAACAACCCGGACACACCCTACCTTGAGTTTGGGCTTGATGCCAAAGGTTGTAGCTCTGTATTTTGACCCTCCCTTTGCGCTGATGGAGCCGCTGAGAATCTGGCTCCAAAAAGTTGATGCCTCAGAGGGAATTTTAGTAAAAGGCATTGGGATGCTGTAGTCAAATAAGTAAGGTTCCAGACACTGAATAGCTCTTTGACAGTGTGCGAAGACTTGCCGAATTGCTGGGATTCCGGTGGGCTTTCGGATTCTTAGTGTTGATAATAAGAGAAGCAGTGTGTAGCTTTTCCGTATTAATATTTTGTTTATTTCCAGAGGAATGCAGTACTCTTGAGTGCTACCCATAATCTCTGTAATCCTAGAGAAGTAACAGTCCTTCTGAACCTTACTTCTCTTTATTAAAACTGGTATATGTAAAACTGACACGGGTAGGTTTTTCAACCCACACCATCCATAAGAAAATAGAATTTCATAATCCATTTTTTGTGGTGTTTTTTTTTTTTAAATTTCTTAGGGTATTGAAAAAAAATTGAACAAATTCTTTTGAAGTTGGCTTTGTTGTAAAATACGTCCCAGGAATTCAAACTTAGAATCAAAAATCTGAACGAAGCCACTTTTTGTACAGAATAAGACTGCACTTTATAGAACAGATTGCTAAGTTTTCAGATCTCCCTCATTTAACCAACATTAGCAGGTCAGAATGTGTTCAGAATACATAAACTGGAGCCACATGATTTATAATCTGGATCTTTTGGTGATAGAGATCTTATATATGATTCAGTCATTGGTTCATCAGGCACAGATTCCTGGTGTTCATTGAATCACCTCTCTCATACAAAGTAGCCAAAATTATATATTAAGTATCCCTGAATGGAGAAGTAAGGAATTAAAGATTTTGTGCCTAGTTTAGTATTTTGATTTCCCTGACTTAAGGGCTGTTACTGTCAAAGGGGAACGTGACAGCTGTTTTTATCATATCAGAGGGAATCATCTAATTTACTTCTAATTTTTGTGTGCAGGTGCACCTGTGTAGTCAAGTATGCTTAAATAGGTTTGCCTAAGGAAGAGATGCCACAAAGTCTCTGGCTTTGTTAATATTTTATTTGTAGTTGTGTTGTAGCATATTCAATTCTAATTGTGGAAATCGGGTCCTATACTCTAATTGGGTAGACAAAAATCACTTGTTTTTCATTTGTGAGTACAATGGGGTATCTGGGATTTTTGTTTTGTTCTTTCTTTGTGATTTGACTAATTAAGTTTTCCTTAGAGGGTAGCATTAAAATTGTAGATTTTATTCCCTGAGCAGGTGAGGTTGGTAGCATAGGGAAGGGGTTTGGAGAGATCAGTGAATTATATTTATATGCCATAAAAACATAATAGTTGGATCTATATTCTTCTGTTATGGGCAAAACTTGATAAAACCTTGTTGAAGCAGTGAATATCTGTGGGTGTGGACACTGTCATATAAAACCTTATAATGATGATATTGGTACTGTTGATTTCAGTCCATAGACATAGGTATAGACAGTTTCCTTACTTGAATATTCTGAATAACTTATTGCTTTACATTACTTTTCACATTGTTTTAGGAGCTTCCAGTAAGCATGCAGAGACAGGTGGATATAGTTCATTGTTATTTACAGAATAAAGTTAAACTTCACCTCATTTTAGTTGCTTTTCTTTTTCTTTTTTAATCACCTGGGAATTCTGATTTTCTTTTAACTGTATGTCTAGAGAGTTAACTAATAGTTTATCTAAGGGCAAAATATTGAGGGGTGATCACAAAGACTTGATCTGATTTATATTTATCACTATAGTGGCCGCAGGTAGAATAATCCTGGGCTTTCTTAGACTGTTTTAAGCCAGACATCACAAGGGTGCTTTATGATATAGGGCCTTAGCCTGACAGATTTCTCAAAGGCATCTCAAAAGTCAGATCACTCAGTTTTCACTATCCAGTTTCAAAATCAGAATTACTAATGTTTTAGTTTATAAAATATTAGAGAATTCTAGATTTTATATTCTAGAATATCTGTCAATAGTCAAAATATTAATATCAGTATTGAGATATGTCAGAAACCTTTCTACTAATAAAATTATCTGGGGATTAAAGCAGAGGGAGTTAAATATCTTTAAGCAACCTATCTAAAATACCTAAGAAATATCTAGAATAGGTATTTCTCTCCCTTAAGATTTCTTCTTCCTCTGCTAAGGAGTCATCCTTTTCTACTACAGGGAGTTTTGTTTACCAACATGGTCTAGAGGGCTCCACCTACTGGTTGGTTCTTGGGCAGTACTAGAAATCTTGTATAGATAATTTTGGTGTTTTTTTTTTCCCTCAAACTGAAGACCCATTTATGTTTTGTTGTATTTTCTCATTTTTATCTTGCCATATAATCCCACACAGTGATTCCAGTTAAAATGTACTATAGTTTTATAAAAATGTATGATCATGTTTTGTATCCTTGATATTAACATTTGTTGGCTTTTTGGCTCCAGTAGCAAAGTTGCCTTCAGGCGGTAGTTTACGGTGATTTGCTATTTTCTTTCCTGGGAAGAAATATTTTAGTAATAGCTGCCAACATTCAATTACTTCCAATATGTGCTGGCTCTGTTATAAGTACTTTACATTATCTCATTTATTCCTCACCACAATCCTGTGAGGAAGATAAGTACTATTACATAGATCATAGATTAAAAACTGAAAAGTTTACCTTGCTCAAGACAGCTGAACTGGGATAGATTCCAGGTCACTCTGAATTCAGAGCCTTTACCCTTAACTTCTAATGGCTCGTGGCTTTTTATTTTGTAGGTAATGCGTGCGTACTTCTGAAAAATTTGACTTTATTCTGTGTGATAAAACTGTTCTTTTCTTGAAACTATGCACTTGACCTTGGCAACATTACTTTTATTATTTTCCTGTTTATCTCCTGACTAGTTCTTACTCTATCTGCCTATTAAATACAACATTTTTCTGTCTTGTCTTCGCTTTATTTAGTTCTCTTCACACGTATACACAAGCCTGAAGAAATTTTATCCATTCCTATGATTTCAACTACTGTGACTTCCAAATCTCATTTCTTCTAAACAAACCTCTTGAGGCGCCTGGGTGGCTCAGATGATAAACGTCTGCCTTTGGCTCAGGTCATGATCCCAGGGTCCTGGGGGATTGAGCCCTGCATTGGACTCCTTGCACTGGGCAAGCCTGCTTCTCCCTCTCCCTCTGCTTGCTGCTCCCCCCAGTGTGCTCTCTCTCTCCATCAAATAAATAAATAAAATCTTTAATAAATAAACAGACCTCCTTTCAAAGGTTCAGCACTATATTTTCAGTTGCCAACTGAATACACTGGATACACTTGGATATACGAAGGCTCCTCAAATCAACCTATCTAAAATACCTAAGAAATATCTAGAATAGGTATTTCTCTCCCTCAAGATTTCTTCTTCCTCTGCTTCATGTATTCTCTCATTCCCTTACCAGCTACATTCATAGTTTTCCAAGCTACTAACTCAACTTCATAGTCCTGTACCCCTCTCTTATCTGCTAAGTTAGTCTCTCCTTAATACATACTGAACCCATTTCCTTTGTTGGTATTTGTGCCTTAAACCTTGTCTTTCAAATCACCAGGTTTCTCCTTCTTAACTGTTCTCCGCTCTTGTATCTCTCATACTTCAGTCCCATCTTCCCTTTCTGTCACTGGAGTTAGGCTTTCTAAAACCCATATTGGATCATACCATGCCCTTGCTTAAGCCACTTTGTCTGTGTCCCATTTCTTGCAGGTAACTTGCTCAGTCTTTTTTCCCTTCTGTGACAAATGATAAGTATTCAGGTACTTATACCATTCATGGCATTCAGATGTGCAACATAACATCCATTTGTATGCTCGGGATTTTATGCAGCTTCTGTGTTTGAGGGTGAAGAGTGTAATCTCACTCTTTGTTCTCTTGTTCAGAAAATCATTTTAGAGGGGCGCCTGGGTGGCTCAGTGGTTAAGCCGCTGCCTTCGGCTCAGGTCATGATCTCAGGGTCCTGGGATCGAGCCCCGCATCAGACTCTCTGCTCAGTAGGGAGCCTGCTTCCTCCTCCTCTCTCTCTGCGTGCCTCTCTACCTGCTTGTGATCTCTCTCTGTCAAATAAATAAATAAAATCTTTAAAAAAAAAAAAAGAGAAGTCGTTTTCAATTAAAAAAAAAAAAGAAAATCATTTTAGAATACAAATCAGTGAGAAAAACATTGAAAAGAAAACAATGAATCTGTTCCAATTTCAAAAAACTTAACTCATTCATAAACCTTAATATCTTAACTTTTTTGATAAATGATATCTTCATAGAGAGTATCAAAAATAAACGCCAGACAAAAATAAACTGACAAGGGCATCTGACTCTTAATTTCGGCTCAGGTCATGATCTCAGGGTTGTGGAATTGAGCCCCATCAGATTCTTTAGCTCCCTCTCAATCTGTCCCCCCACCCTCCACATGCATGGTCTCTCCAAACAAACAAACAAACAAACAAACTCCTGACAAGATAACCATATCCATTTTACCATTTACTAATTGCGTTTTCTAATTATATTTGTCTTAGAGTATACAATTTAAAATTGTAGATTTTTCTTCCTGCTCACATGAACTTGGCAGCATAGGCAGGGAAGATCAGTGAAAGTATTCTCTGCCATTCTTTCACTTGCCATATCCCCAATATGCTATATACTAGATGGGCTATACGCATTCCTGTTTTCCTAAAATACAATGTTCTCTCATCCTTGCCTTTGTGATATTTCTTCATTTCCTATTCTTCATGAGCTTTAACTTATCCATTGCTTTTTCTATGAAACCCACTCTAGCCCCCTAAGACAATATTGTCTCCCTGAGGAAATAATATTTTCTATAGACTTAAATCTGTTTTATAACAGATTGGCAAGCTTTTTCTGTAATGAGACAGATAATATATATTTTAGGCTTTGCAGGCCGTAAGGTTGCAGCTTTGTTGCAATTGCTGTACTTTGCTGTATTAGTGCAAAAACACAGGCAATATATAAACAAATGCATGTGACTGTTAAAATAAAACTTTGCCTTTCAGAAACAGGCATTGGGCCAGATTTGGACCATGGACCACAGTTCACTGACTTTTAGTATCTTCCTTGATAGAGGGTTAAGAGCTCCTCAAGGTCAGGGACTATGCTTTATCTTTATTGCCTCTACTCTCAGTGTCTCATGTTTGTTGAATGAATAGCCAGAGAGTATTATTTTTTAACTTGGAAGATTTAGAAAACAGAGTTTTCTCTTATGCTTCTTTTTCTTTTAGATGTTTGTCTAACTTTGGCAAAAATGTCACTCATTCACAGAGTTAAACATAAAACCTACCAGTTTAATGTTGATTTACTTTAAAAAATCATAGAGTACCAGTGAGCATTTAATATTTTATCATAATATATGTTGCTAAAATGGTAATCAGTAGTGTCATTATTGAAAGATTCAGTTTACTTTTCTACATCTTTGTCAGCTTTGAAAAATATTCAAGTTTAAGATGTTTCTTTTGAAATTTCAGAAATTAGGAAGGAAAACTGTAATAGATTTAAATGGATATGAATTTTCTGAGTATTCTGTATTTTACCTTAAAGACTTCCCAGAGCTGTGTTCTGAACCTTACTCTATTCTTCCTTAATATATTTTTTTCTTCTTTAACGTACTTTTCCTGGGCAATGGCATGAAAACACATGTCTTTACCTATTATGTGCATACTAATGAGCCTGGTCATGTCAGTGTTAGCTCTGAAATATCATATTGCCCACTCAGTATTTCCATTTGGGTATCAAACATAACTTCAAAATCAGTTTACAAAGCCATCCTCATCTTTCTTTCCTTCTCATAGGCCTTTCCTCATTTTTTTTTCTTTTGTAAAGCACCCACCATTTCTGCTACTTTGTGCCCTACCTTGTGAGTGGTAAACAATGTATAGCCACCTAAACCAGGAACCTGAGAATCATGTTAAACTCCTCCCTTTCAGTCACCCTCCAAATCCAGGCTGTTAAGGTTCTGAATGGCCTCTACATCTTTCCAACTTCTACATCTTCCCTGCCTTCATACAGATCCTTTCATCTTCTATATATTTGTAGCTCTTCCCTCTTGCTGATACCTTTTTGAGCTGATGTCTTTCTAATCTGAAAACCAAAAAGAAACACTAAACCTTACTTTCCCTTTAACAAACTAAAGAATTGTCTTGGTATCTCCATTTGCTCACTTCTTACTCAGTCTTTTTTTTTTTTTTTAAACACATTCTTCTCTTGTTTCTTTTTTTTTTTTTTTTAATGTTTTATTTATTTGATAGAGGTCACAAGTAGGCAGAGAGGCAGGTAGAGAGAGAGAGGAAGGGAAGCAGGCTCCCTGCTGAGCAGAGAGCCTGATGCAGGCCTCGACCAGGACCCTAAGATCATGACCTGAGCTGAAGGCAGAAGCTTCAGTCCACTGAGCCACCCAGGCGCCCCTCTTACTCAGTCTTCAAGGCAAGCTAATGCTCATTATCCCTGCTGCTGCAGGCGTTGTTGCCCACTACCAGCATAACATCAAAACAGCCATCATAATCCAGTGGATATTAGTAATCCTTATTGTACATGATTTTTTAGCTGCATTTATTGCTGTTGGCTCTCCCTTCACTCCTGTAATTTCATACTTACCATATTTTCTATCTGCCTCCCTGGGTAGTGGATTTAAGTTGATCTGTCTTCCCTATCTTCTGTGAATGTTCATTTTCATCACTTCAGTCATTGAATGTTAGAGTCATTCAAAACTGAATTAGACTCTTCTTGTACTATACTTTCCTTAAAGCATAGCATGCATGTTGTCACTAATCTAGGAGCATCTTTTAACTCTGTTCCCACATTTCTTAGTCCATCCCCAAAACCAGATTTTTTTTTGTACCTCCTAGTTTTTCAGCCTACCCATTTCTCTCACCCCTGCCACATTAGTCCAAGCTAATGCTATTTTACCTCTGTTAAAATAGCACTCTTCCTCATTCATCATTTTCTGACACTGCTTTAGTCCGTCATAGCACTTTCCACTCCATGACTTTGTAAACTGTTGTCTGTTCCCCTTTAATATGGTATAAATTTCATGAAGTCAAAAACTTTTGTTTATTCCTATGAATTCCAGTATAGCAATAGTGCTTGCCATTATTAGGCACTAAATAAATATTTGTTGACTGAGTGAGTAGACTACTCACATGTACCCACATCTATTCTTGACCTATTTTAATTGGTCTTGTATTTTGGAGTCAAAGTAATCTCATGCAAATCCATAATACAAACACAACTTAAAATTCTTCAGTGGCTTATTGTACTTTTAGAATAAACACTGAAATCTTTAACTAGGTTTCAAGGCTTTGTATTATCTATTCCTTGCCTTCCTTTTGGGGAAGGGGTGGCCCTCATCTGTGTCACATTCTTCCTTGAATCCATTTCTTCTCTTTTTACTTATGTAACTTCTCTCATCTTTAGATGCCAGCTCAAGGATTATTTCTCACAGAAGTCTTCCCAAACCACCTCCTACTCTCAGGGGATAAGTCCTCATACCATTATGGAATCATCTTCCTTTTCTTTTGAGCACTTCTTCAGGTTTTTTATGATACCTAAAATAGTGTGATTAATTAATATCTGTTTTCTGCTTTCAGTGTAAGGGAAGCAGTCCATGCTTGTTTTTGCTGACCATTGAACACTCAGCTCCAAGTTATATGCCTAATATGTAGTATTTAGGCAATAAATACTTGTTCACAGAATTAATGAGTGTGTTTCTTAAATGTATCTTGCTCTTCTCATTCCCCCTTGCTTTTGGTACCTACTACTCCCTGAAACATTTTTTCCTCACTACTTGGGGCCTGGCTAATTCCTCCTCCATCTGATTTTTGATGCCCCTCATTTGAACATATGCCACTCAGAGTGTGCTGAGTTGTTAATGTAGTTTTTAATTTACCTGTGTATCTACCCCCATTAGATCCTAAGCCTCTTGGATACATGGGTCAGCTTTTATTCACTTCTGTATTTTAGCTACAAAGCTATATATGTCTGTCATTCAGGAATCCAGGGAACTTCACTTAGAATTAGAAAGTTCAATATCATAGATACATAAGTAGCAACAGTTTCTGAAAGAAGAAGGTGGTCAGCAATTTCAGATGCTGCACACAGATTACAGAGGATGGATGAGAAAGAACCAAAAGATTTCTAAGGCCTCTTCTGGTTACTAGTTTCTTCTAATTCAGGCCCCTTTAAATAGCAGTGACCTTTATACCATGCATCTTTTTGGACACAGTGCTATAAACCTAGAAATCAACCACAAGAAAAAGTCTGGAAAGACCATAAATACGTGAAGATTAAATAGCATGCTACTAAACAGTGGATGAGCGAAGCAAGAAATCAAAGAAGAAATTTTAAAAATTACATGGAAACAAATGAAAATGAAAACATGACGGTCCAAAACCTCTGAGATGCAGCAAAAGCTGTTCTAAGAGGGAAGTTTATAGTAATATAGGCCTACCTCAAGAAGCAAGAAAAATCTCAAATAAGCAACCTAACCTTGCACCTAAAGGAGCTAGAAAAAGAACAAACAAAACCCCAAACCAACACAAAGGATTAATAAAAATCTGTAGAAATAAATGATGTAGAAACTTAACAACAATAACAAAAGAACAGATCACTGAAACCAAGAGATGGTTCTTTGAAAAAAATCAAAAAAATTGATAGGCCTTTAGCTAGACTTATCAAGAAAAAGGACTCAAACAAAATCACAAATGAGAGAGGAGAATTAACAGAAATACAAACAATTATAAGAGAATATTATGAAAAATTATATGCCAACAAATTGGGGCGTGAAGCCAGAAGAGATGGATAAATTTCTACCCAAAGCCAGAAGAGATGGATAAATTTCTGGAAATGTCTAATTTACGAAAGCTGAAGCAGGAAGAAATTGTGAATTTGAACAGACCAATTACCAGGGAAAAAAATTAATCAGTAATAAAATAAAACTCCTAAAAAACAAAAGTCCAGGGACCAGACAGCTTCACAGGGCAATTCTACCAAACATTAAAAAAAGAGTTAAGTGATAAGTTCCATGGCATTCAGATGTGCAACATAACATCCATTTATATACTCGGGATTTTATGCAGCTTCTGTGTTTGGGGGTGAAGAGTGTAATCTCACTCTTTGTTCTCTTGTTCAGAAAATCATTTTAGAATACAAATCAGTGAGAATAGCATTGGAAAAACAATGAATCTATTCTAATTTCAAAAAACTTAACTCATTCATAAACCTTAATATCTTAACTTTTTTGATAAATGATACCTTCATGGAGAGTATCAGAGATAAACTCCTGACAAAAATAAACTCCTGACAAGGGCATGTGACTCTTAATTTCGGCTCAGGTCATGATCTCAGGGTTGTGGGATTGAGCCCCATCAGATTCTTTATCTCCCTCTCAATCTGTCCCCCAACCCTCCACATGCATGGTCTCTCCAAACAAACAAACAAACTCCCGACAAGATAACCATATCCATTTTACCATTTACTAATTGTGTTTTCTAATTATATTTGTCTTAGAGTATATAATTTAAAATTGTAGATTTTACTTCCTGCTCACATGAACTTGGCAGCATAGGCAGGGAAGATCAGTGAAAGTATTCTCTGCCATTCTTTCACTTGCCATATCCCCAATATGCTATATACCACATAAATTGCTTCTCAAATTAGCCCAAAAAAAAAGAGAAAGGAAGAAAAACTTACAGATTCATTCTATGAGGCCAGCATTAACAGGATAGCAAAACCAGACAAAGGTGCCACCAAAAAAGAGAACTATACACTAGTATCTCTGATTAACATAGATGCAAAAGCCCTCAACAAAATACTAGCAAACTGAATTCAACAATACATTAAAAAAATCATTCACCACAATCATGAGATTTATTCCTGGGTTGCAAGGGTGGTTCAATATTCAGAAATCAATTGTCACGATGTATCACATCAAGGGGAGAAAGGATAAAAACCATGTGGTCGTTTCATAGATGCAGAAAAGGCATTTCACAAAGTACAACATCCATTCATGATAAAAACCCTTAATAAAGTAGAATGAGAGGGAACATACCTCATATATGTTATGTATGTTAATATTATATGTTATATATATTAATAAAGGCCATATATGAAAAACCCCAACAAATAACATACTCATTGGAGAAAACAGAGCTTTTCCCCTATGGTCAGGAACAAGACAATACCACATAGTACTGGAAGTCATAGCCACAGAAATCAGACAATAAAAAGTATTAAAAAGACTAAATTGGTAAGGAAGAAGTAAAACTTGCACTATTTGTAGATGACATGATACTATATAAAGAAAATCTTAAAGACTTCACCAAAAAGCTAGAACAGATAAATGAATTCAGTAAAGTCTTGGGATACAAAATCAATGTACAGAAATCTGGTGCATTTCTGTATACTAATAATGAAGCAGCAAAAAGATAAATTAAGAAAAACATTTACAATTGCACCAAAAATAATAAAGTATGAAAGACCTATACTCTAAAAACTATAAAGCACTGGTGAAAGAAATTCAAGAAGAAGATGAATGGATAAAGAAGATGTGGTTTATATACACAATGGAATACTATGCAGCCATCAAAAGAAACGAAATCTTGCCATTTGTGACAACGTGGATGGAACTAGAGGGTATCATGCTTAGCGAAATAAGTCAGAGAAAGACAACTATCATATGATCTCCCTGATATGAGAAGTGGAGATGCAACATGGGGGGTTAAGGGGGTAGGAGAAGAATAAATGAAACAAGATGGGATCGGGATGGAGACAAACCATAAGTGACTCTTAATCTCACAAAACAAACTGAGGGTTGCTGGGGGGAAGGGGGGTTGAAAAGGAAGGTGGGGTTATGGACATTGGGGAGGGTATGTGCTATGGTGAGTGCTGTGAAGTGTGTAAACCTGACGATTCACACACCTGTACCCCTGGAGATAAAATATATGTTTATGAAAAATAAATAATTTTAAAAATTTAAAAAAAAAGAACCAAAGAAATGGAAAGATATTCTATGCTCATGGATTAGAAGAACAAATATCGTTAAAATGCTTTACTACCCAAAGCAATTTACACATTTAATGCCATCACTATTAAAAGACCAACAGCATTTTTCACAGAACTAGAACGAATAATCCTAAACTTTGTATGGAACCATAAAAAGCCCTGAATAGCCAACGCAACCTTGAAAAGCAAAGCTGGGGGCATCACAATTCCAGACCTCACGTTAAATTACAAAGTTGTAATCATGGGGACAGTATGGTACTGGCACAAAACAGACATATAGATCCGTGGAACAGAATAGAGGCCCCAGAAATGGACCTTCAGCTCTATGGTCAACTAATCATTGACAAAACAGGAAAGAATATCCAATGGGAAAAGGACAGTCTCTTCAACAAATGATGCTGGGAAAATTGGACATCCACATATAGAAGAAAGAAAGCAAAAATAAACTGAGACTGCAAAACTACAATGAGAGATCACCTCACACCATTAGAATGGCTAAAATCAACAACACAAGAAGCAACAGTTTGGTGAGGATGTGGAGAACAAGGAACCCTCATGCAGTGTTGGTGGGAATGCAAACTGGTGCAGCCACCAAGAAAAACAATGTGGAAGTTTCTTAAAAAGGTAAAAATAGAACTACCCTACAATCCAGCGCTACTAGGTAACTACTCAAAAAAATATAAAAACACTAATTCAAAGAGATATATGCGCCCCTATGTTTATAGCAACATTATTTACTATAGCAAAGTCGTGGAAACAGTGCAAGTGTCCATCTATAGATGAATGGATAAAGAAGATGTGGTGTATATATTCAGCCATATAAAAGAATGTAATTTTTCTATTTGCAACAATATGTGTGGGATTATAGAGTATAATGGTAATTGAAATAAGGCAGTCCGAGAAAGGCAGATGCCGTAAGATTTCACTCATGTGGAATATAAAAAACAAGCAAAGGGGGAAAAAAGACAAAGCAAGAAACAGACTCTTTTAACTATAGAGAACAAACATGGTTACCAGAGGGGAGGTGTGGGGGTATGGGTGACCTAGGTGGTGGGGATTCCTAAGGGCACTTATCCTAATGGGCACTGGGCGATGTATGGAATTGTTTAATAACTATATTGTATACCTGAAATTAAAATAACACTAGGTTAACTATTGCCATTAAAAATTTAAAAAAAAAAAAAAAAGGCAGTGACCTTTTTAACCCATGTTTTCTGTCTTAAACATGTGTAACAGAAAGAGTTGTCATCTTTCCTTTCCAAGGCATAAAATAAATTTTCTGAACATCCATTCTTCCTAAATTTGCCCTCATTAATGAGGGACTTAATAAACAGTAAATATTATTACTTTATTTTAAAATCAGTTAAGCATCTGTCTGTGGCTTAGGTCATGATTCCAAGGTCCTGAGATTGAGTCCTGCATTAGGTTCTCTGCTCAACAAGGAGCCTGCTTCTCTCTGTCTGCTTCTCCCCCTGCTTGTACACGCTCTCTCTGTCAAATAAAATCTTTAAATTAAAAAAAAATCACCTATGTTGACACTATCCCCACCTGGAAAATCTATTGATGGATCATCCCTTGAGATTTGAATTCTTAAACCTTCATTGAAGCATTTGATAATAATTGAAAAATGATGTGTCTATCATCTTTATTGTAATAGTCTGAGAGACAACTGATTTGTAACCTTTCCAATCTTCTGTTCAGAAGAAAAAGTCTTGGGAAGCTTTTAATTTTTAATCTACTTTGAAACAATTTACCATGGTTCTTCATTATTTATTTATAATGTTAAACAGAAGATGTAAGGAAAGACTTTGCTATTTTATTCTAACATATAGAAGTGTATGAAAAAAAGGAACAATGCCAATGTAGGATTTGTGAAAAATTTTCAGTTATCTTTTAGTTAAGTCACTTTGGTGTAAAAGAGTATCTGCTGTGCAAAATAACATGTAGTAGCATAAAAAACTGCACTTTTGGTCTACTCTTTATGAGACTGATTTATTAATAAAAGATTGTGTTGATATCTGCTTTTGATAACATTGATAAAGATCTATACAAGAATCTTCATTTGTGTAATACATTTACTTTTAAACTCTCCCAAATTCTTTTAAAAGATTTATTTATTAGAGAAAGAGAGCGAGCCCTCAGTGGGGAGGGGAGAGGGAGATGGACAGAGAAGCTCAAACAGACTCCCTGCTGAGTGTGGGGCTATCGCAGACCTTGATCCCATAGCTCTGAAGATCATGACCTGAGTTGAAATCAAGAATCCAAAGTTTAAGCAACTGAGCCACCCAGGTGTCCCACTTGTCTGTTTTTTATGTGCCACCATCATTCAGAGTATGTTAGCTTATCTTTTCTCCCTCTTTAATATCCTTTACATGTTTGAGTCCACTTTCACTTTTTTGGCAGTAGTAGAATAAATATACAGAAACTTTGTTTAGAGACATAAGGGATATAAGTATTATGTACAAATGAATGTCCATAGATGACTTTGGGGAGTTCTAGACGGTTATGGGAGAAGAAAAATAACCTACTATTTTCTTTAAGTCATTGTTTTTGGAGCCACTTTTTTTCAGCAGCTCAGTTTTCACCATAATTATACAGCTGAAGATATATGATCTTAAATAGAACAGTGGATTGTTGCCCACATTATTTCAAACTTCCCCTTTACCTTCAAGGCTTATGGCTGAATTCATAAAAATTAAATGCACACATGTTGTGACTTTAATCATTTTCTTTACAGTTAAGCTTTACTTTTTGTGATACTGTGTATTCCTAGCGGACTCTTCTAGCTTCTCATATCACTTAGTTCTTTATTTTCACCCCTGGCATTTAAGTCTCATACCTTGGATTTGCCATATTTTTTTTCTTTCCTCTCACACATTCTTGACTCCTGCTTTCATACTATGTCCCTATTAAGATTCTGATCTCCTCTCCATCATACCATTTTTCCAATCCATTCCCCATCCAGATGATTTTCATGTTCTAAATGTTTTTTAATCTATCAATTTCTCTCACTGACTCCACTATAGTACCTAGACTCAAATTTAATTGCAAACTTTATTCATGTATTCCCTTATTCTTTAAGCATTTATCTCTACTCATTTCTCTAGGAGTCACATGGTTCCTGACACTTGGAGGAGCAGCTTCTTATGTGGACCTAAGTTTACTCCCAGCTTGAAGGGAAAAGTGGTGTTTTTATTCCCCTGTAGTCATTCTGAATATAGTAAACATTGATGGATTAGTTCTTTGACTGAGGGTATTGATTTTACCTGGAGTATTTATTCAGAATTTCCACTTTCAGACATGCAGTTCTGGTTCATTCATTCATTTATGCTCCTGTGTAGTATGTCATTGTATAAATAGGCTATCATTAATTTATCCATTCTCTTGTTGATGAGCATGTAGATTATCTTGAGGTTTTTTTGCTATTACTACTTCAGTTAACATTCTTATAAATGACTCTTTGTATGTGTGTATGAGAGATTCTTTAGGTACCTATACCCAGGAATGGAATAGCTTTGTCATAGCTGACATATATCTTCAAACTTAATGGAAAATATCAAACTTTTCAAAGTAATTTTACCAGCTTATACTTTTACCAACAGTGGTTTACATTGTTCTACTTCCTAACACCTGGTGTTGTCAGATATTTTTCCTTATCTGTTAATGTGAATGCTGTCTAATATTTACACTAAAATTTTATTGTATTCCTATATTCTAGCAACAAATAATACATATTTTAAAAATTATTTTCCATGTTAGCAGTGAAAAATAAACTAGGAATAAGTCAGTAGTAGATGTGTGAAATCAAAATAGCATTTAAAAACAAAAAACAGATGGAGGATAGTGACATGTTTATGGATAGAAAGATGAGAATTGAGTGCAATTCCAGCAGTTGCACTGAACTTAACAAACTGATTCCAACAAATTTTATGAAAGAACAAAGAAACCAAAAATAGCCTGCAAGTTTTGAGGAAGGCAACTTGCCTTATCAGTTATGTCCTAATAACCAAAACCCTGTTGAATGGTCCAAGGCTAGATAAATAGATGAGTAGAACAGAATATAATACCTAGGCTCTGGAAATCAACCTGATGGGGAGCTCAGAAATCTTCATTTTTTAAGAAGGTGACTGTTACATGCCAAAGTATAAGAATGGCAGATTATTGAAACAAGATGGCATTGGGAGGGAGGCAAACCATAAGTGACTCTTAATCTCACAAAACAAACTGAGGGTTGCTGCGGGGAGGGGGTTTGGGAGAAGGGGGTGGGATTATGGACATTGGCGAGGGTATGTGCTTTGGTGAGTGCTGTGAAGTGTGTAAACCTGGTGATTCACAGACCTGTACCCCTGGGGATAAAAATATATGTTTATAAAAAATAAAAAATTAAAAAAAAAAGAATGGCAGATTATTAAAACAGTTGTTAGAACTAAATTATGTATTATTGGAGGTATTTTTGTGTATTGTGTCTATTTCAGGGACTCACTTTTTTTCCTTTTCTTATTTCAGCTCTCAGAGGTGTACTTCAGTTTCCTGTCAGTAATAATAACTTAATAATTGATTTTTTCCCAAGGTAGGAATGGATGCCATTCCTAGATTTACTGTTGCCATTTTCTCATGTTGTTTTCTCTGATACTTCCAACATTCATTCCTCCAAAAATCTCTGGTCTGTATAAGCTTGGGAGTTCTCTCTTGGAGTTTTGTTATTATAAATGAATCAAATTAAGATTCTTTGAGATTCAATAGCTTTAGTCAAGGGTTACAAATATGAAAGCAGATAATATGGTTTTTAGCTGCCTATTTTTATTTTTAAGCAGTTATATTTGCATAATGAAAAATCTTAAATTGTTTTCTACTGATTTACTTCAAATTTTTTAGTGACATTAGGGAACTTTGTACAACATGACCCATTTATATGCTAACAATAGGTCTACAAAAGTAGGATGGCTATTCTTTATTTTTAGATTCTTAAGAAGTTAATGAAAGTATTAGACCTGATTTTCTTATAATTTTAAGTGTCAGCAGGTTTATTTACTCCTAATATTTAGTGAAGAACTTTTTATGAATAATAGAACAAATGCTTTATGAATGCTAAAAGCATATATTGTAAGCAGTGTTATGTATAAAATCAGCATACGTTTAGATTCTCAGCTGCACACAGTATTGGAACATGCACATCAGTGTTTTCAACTGAAGAATATGATCAGTTGAACTTGGAGGAGGAATTGAGGAAGATCTAAAAGATGTTTGTGTTTGCTCATGGATATATGTTGAAAAGAGCTTAGTTATTGGAGTTAGATCATTTTATTTTTGATTTTGTTTTGGTTTGGTTTGGTTTTTTTTGTTTGGTACTAAGTCTTCAAAAATCCAGTATCTATTTGAAATATTCAGGCTGAATTCTTTTTTTTCTTTTAATTTATTTATTTTTTCAGCATAAGAGTATTCATTGTTTTTTGTACCACACCCAGTGCTCCATGCAATCCGTGCCCTCTCTAATACCCACCACCTGGTTCCCCCAACCTCCCACTCCCCGCCCCTTCAAAACCCTCAGATTGTTTTTCAGAGTCCATAGTCTCTCATGATTCACCTCCCCTTCCAATTTCCCTCAACTCCCTTCTTCTCTCCATCTCCCCTTGTCCTCCATGCTATTTGTTATGCTCCACAAATAAGTCAGACTGAATTCTTAATTCAGACTAGCCACATTTTAACTGCTCAATAGCCACACCTGGCTAATGGCTATCATATTGAACAGTTCAGATCCATAAGATGATAATATCTCGTAGAATTATTGTGGAGAGGAAATGTATATAAAAATACATATAAAAACTAAGTTCATTTAAAAAAAAAAACCCTAAGTCCATAATACATTATAATAGCCTGTTGTAGGTACTGAATAAATGTAAATTGCTGTTTGATCTCCATTACAGTAATAGCTTGTTATACTTTGGTTTTTGTAACATTATGTGTACCAGGAAGCTTCAAGTCAATAAAGCATTTTTTTTCAAATTGAAGAAAGCAAAGTGCTATTTCTCTAAACCAAGTAACAGTAATCAAGAATCAGGCCTTTAGAATAGACATTGCTACTTTTTTTTTTTTAAGATTTTATTTTTATTTATTTGAGAGAGAGAGAGTACAAGTAGGCAGAGCAGCAGGCAGGGGGAGAGGCAGAAGCAGGCTCTCTGCTGAGCAGGGAGCCCGATGTGGTACTCGATACCAGGACACTGGGATCATGACCTGAGGCAGCCACTTAACTGACGGAGCCACCCAGATTACTACTTTTAATCATTTTGTTTATCTTCTAATATTTAACTTTGATCAAATGTTGTTATAAATGTAGTTTAATTAGTTGATATCGAATCTGGTTTTAAACTGATCCAGTTTCTTTTTTCTCTCATTTTCCTCTGTTCTTTTTTAATGGTGCCATTTATATACAACTAAAACTTCATTTTTGAGGAAAATATTATCAACTAGGACCTATGTACTATAATGAAATATTACTGCACAGGACTTGGAAGGCCTGGATAAAACAAGTCCTGTGATTTTTTTCCTATGGCTAGCTTTGTTGTTTCATTAACACACAGCAATTTTGTTTGAACAATCACCTTGGTGATTTCTCCTTGTCCCAGGCTCTTGCCCTCAGCTTTATTGGATCAAACAGAGAAAACCAGAAGGCATATTTGGTAATTAAAAGTATGAGATATAACTGTCCAGGAACTGCATAGTACTTTTATCTTCAGATAAAGACATTCTTTCACTGTGAGTAAAGAATAATGGGGTGGAAGCTCTTAGTGAGTACAGATTTCGAAAAAGTTAGGCAGTTCAAATAACCTGTTATCCGGGAGCACAACCTACCACTGGAGCCAGACCTATCAGTTCCTTGGACCAGGGACTCCTCTACATTCAGGCTTTGGATTAACTCTGCTAACATTTGTTTCTGTTTCCTGTACTTCCATTTCCTCTACTTTAACATATGCTTCTTTTAGATGTTAACTACTTCTGTTTAAGTCTCAAAACCCAAAGGCTATTCTGTTTCTTTAAGGTAATTTAGTTTGTCAAGATAGCAGGTGCATTAATGGTATATTGCTTTTATAGTTTTAACTCTTGTTTTTTGGTATTTCACTTTTGGGGAAATAACTCATTCTTCCTCTCTTTCCCAGGAATAAGCTATATGTCTGTATCTCCATATAGACATTGGAAGTAAAATTCTTAAAAATAATAGCCATGTGTATGCATTAGTAATAACATGAAGCAGATGTATGGGAGAGGAAAAATTGCTGGCATTGCATCTTTGTTTATAGGAAACCTTCCTTGAGATAGGAAAACAAAACAAAGATGAATTTCCTGATGTTTATCTTAATGTGCTAGGCTTGGAATTTGAATAGCGAACTCTCATCTAGAGTTCTAGAGAACTCTAACTATGTGTGGATGTCAAGCTTAAGGCATCTAAAAACACCAGGCCTCTCCTTTCCTAGCTTTTTTCATCTCAGTAAATGGCATCTTCTCATTCTTCTGGTTGTTCGGGACAAAAACTTAGGAGATTCTTCCTTTTTACATACATTCCTACAACTAATTCATTAGCAAATTCTGTCAGTCTTTTCTTCAGAACTGCTTCTTAGGACTTCAACTTGATGATCCATCCAAGCTACCATCATTTCTCTGTTGTGCTATTACAAAAGATTCCTAATTGTCCTCTTAAAACTTATATCAGATCATCTGTTTAGGATCTTCCAGTGAAATGCTTATACAGCTAATAAATTCTTAAAGAATGGTAGGTTTAAAGTTATGATTTTGTACCTTCTTATGAAATAATGGAGCTAAGCAGTGATTAGTAGTGGATGCTGAAACCATTTGGTAAAATGTTGATGGGAAGCTTTATAATAGATGAATTAGGCTGACGATACCTGAACCTATGAATCATTCTTGGAGTCAGTAAAAGTAAGGCAGACAAAATAAAATCCCTCATAATTTGGTTCAGTAGCAGGTACCGCATAGGAAGGGTTCTTGTCCTAAAAAACTGCCCTCAATTTAAATCAAATTGTCGGTACATAGGAAATACAGAGAATAGAGGAGGCAAACAACACCAAGAGGAAAAAAGTCAGCCAAACCTAAGAAGTAAGGAATTCTACAGGACAAATGACACAATTTCTCCAAGAAATTGGGGCATGAAGAAAGGTTATGGCACAGTAAGGAGGGCTGTTACAGACTTCAAAAGAGACTTAGACGGGGCCTAACAAGCAAATGCAGTAGGTAGACCTTGTTGGAAATCTGATTTGACCAAATCATTTATAAAAAGATAGGGAGGTTGAAATATAGACTGGCTATTAGGGGATGTTAAGATTCGATTTTTAATTTTGTTAGGTGGTAATATGGTTAGGTTGACAAAAATGTTCTTAACAAATAGAGGTAGTAACTGAGGTAAGGGTAAGATAACATACATGTCTGGGATTTGCTTTAAGATACTCTACCAAAACAAAAGAAGGGAGTTGTAGTAATAGTAGAAAAATGGTAATTTTTTAAGTAGGGTGATGGGTACGAGGAGGTTTATGATGCTTTCCTCTCTACTTTATTGTATATTTCAAAATTTTCATAATAAAAGCTAAAAAAAAAAAAAAAAAAAAAAAGGTGAATGCCAAAGACCAAAATATCTTTTGTGAATTCTCACCTACTGAGAAGAAACTCCAAAACCCTCTCCATGGCCAAGAAAGGACCAAAGACCCTGGCTGTTTCCCAGGCCCTATCTCTTTCTCCTCTATTCCAGCCATTCAGGGCCCCTGCTCATTTAGAGTATGCCAAGCACAATTTTGCCTCCGAGCTTTTGTTTGTCTTTCTTCTGCTCAGAATTCTTTTCCTCCATTTATCTAGCTGGCTGGCTTTGTCATAGCCTTAGGAGTCTTTGTTCCAGTTTTTCTTTAACAGAAAGACTTGCCCTGACCACCCTATGTAAAATAACCTCCCTCTCCTGGTTGCTGTCTTTGCGTACTCTGAGGTATTTATTTTTTCATAGCATTTCTCACCACCTGATCATTTATGTACTTACAGTTATTCATTCCCAAGAACGTTAGCTGCAAGGCGGCAGGTTCTTTGCCTGTTTTATTGACAGTCATATTGCCAGCACTTTAGAGCTGTGCCAGGCACTTAGTTAGGTATTCAATAAATATTTATGAAATAAAAATGTAAACGCTTGAGGCCACATTTAATAAACAAGTACTCCCTACACCCCCCCACCCCCGTTGTTCTACTTACCTTTCACTTGTATTCTCATCTATACCCAGAAGTAGAGGAGGATTGCCAGGAGTCTCGCTCCTTACTTTAGAATAAAACTGTGAGGTAGAAAATACAAAATATCAGGGCAGTTTATTACAGGAAACACTGAGATAGTTATATTCCAAATGTATTAGGATTTTAAGGATCCAATAATATGAAAAGATTTTAGTTTTAATTTCTTTCATTACTGCTTAAGTAATGGAGAGCTCTGTGAAATCTAAAATGCTGCTTTCAAACAGCTGGCTTTCCAATTACTTTTAAAATGTGTATCACAATATTTCTCGACTTCCTTTCAGATAAATCCCAGGATAAAGCCAAATTGAGTATTTACTTTAATCTATTAATATAATCTTGGCATTTATGATACTAGTAGCCAATATATGCCCTTTGTGAATAATAAGGTCACAATCTAATCTATCTAAAAAAGGAAAGCTTAAATTTTTTTTCACATATTTTGCTTTTCTGTTTATCTTCCATTTTCATTGTTTTGGTTTTAGTAGGTTTTTTCCTACTAATTTGCTCTTTTGCCATTCTATTATATAGACTCATGTTTATTTATTAGTCGGGACTTTGGCTGTGAGATGGAAATCTAGATCAAACAATCTTGGGCAAAAGGTAGAATTTCTTTTAAGAATACTAGGTTTCTTATCTACTGCCCGATCATGGGAAGATTGGGGATGTAACTGATTATTAGGGATGACTTCAGCAATGTCAGAACATTCATTTGATTGATTTCAGTCCTCTCTTTGCAGATTTTCAGAAGCTTAACTCCTAGCACCACCCTAGAGCTCTGAGGAAAATACTGTCTGTCTGTTCAGTTTCTGTATAACCCTGAATCAATCAAATGAGGTCTGGGGGTTGGCTATGGTCTCGATTGGCCAGATAATCAGAAAGTCAGTCATGCAAGAGCATGATCATCCTCACTATAGTTAGATGTTAATAAAGGGACAGAAAAGTGAGACATTTACCACAGCCAACACCTTGGAATTCTAAGTTTAGTCATGTATCTGTGTATAATTGGAATAGAACATAGTGCTCTGCCATCTAATATAGTGTAGTGCAGTAGTTACTTCCTTTGGTTTGGACAATGTACCACTCAGCTTTAGGTTTTGCTTCAGCAGTAAAGTCACACTGATGGTTTATACTGAGATACTTAGTATTACTGAATTTTATTTCATTATCCAGCTATATCACTCAGTAAATCTGGAGGGAAAAATTGACTAATCAGAGACAACTTCTTCATTCAGGAAAGAGTGTAGTGGTTATAGGAGAGAGCATACTGTATTTTAAGCATGAATCCAAATGCTAGAACACAGTGCTATTCAAAAGCTCAACTCATTTCTGTTTTTGTCTCAGAAATAGGGAAAATAGAATAATGGGACAACTAGATGCTTAGAGAATTAAGGGTATTTTTTTAATACTAGATATGTTCTATAAATTATTAAATCTGGGAAATGACATTGCCGAATCCTCTTGTTTTTATTAATGATCTCTTAATGGGCAATAAAACTGTTTTGCATTTGTTAGCAAATAAAGATTGTACTAAAAATGGGGCCTGTGATTTCATTGTTCTTTCTGTTCTTTATAATAATAAAAATTTAATCATGATAATATAACATTCTCTTTCAGTAAACCTATATGCCCCTCCATACAAACATATACACATAAAACTCACAAAGCATTCTGAACTGTCCTAATCCAGGATTCTTCTGATCTCTTAAGGGGGTACTTCCTGTCCAAGGATCCTGACACATCAGGAACCCTCATATGTGACTTTTGATCTCTGTCGGAGCATGGAAGTCCTTCCATTAATTTAAGCAGTATAACAGGAATCACATTTTAAGTTAAAGTCTTATAGTCTCCTGGCACTTCTAGTACAAAAGAAATTTGGGTGCTTCTGCCCTACAACCAACTTTCATACTATAATAGAGGATATATAGTTAATAGAGTGCATACATATCTTTGGAGCAGCTATAACAAAGGTTCTCATTTGATTACATGTAAATTTCACTAATAGGCATGGAAGAGAATGATTAAAATTTGTATGGACATGGAAAGAATAGAAAGCACCTAGCTTTATATAAACATGGGATCCCAGCATCTGGAGATAACCATTCTTAGCATATTGGCATATATATTTTCAGATTTTTATTGTTTTGCAAATGTTTAAGAAAATTGGAAACATACTCTTATGCATTATTTAACACATTGGTATTTTAACATGATGCTTTCCTTGATGCAGTAAAAATAATGAGATACATTTTAAAACTTAATTATATTCTGTTCTGTGTAGTAAATACAACAAATTTATTATTATAGGTTTAGTAAATATTAGGATTAGTGGGAAAATATTGGTTGAATACTTATAAACTCATAACTTAGTTTGAAACTCTCAAAAATGTTTTTATGGAAATGTTTTTATGCTACTGTATTGGCTCAGTTTTGGGATTAATTATAGTTTTGTAAAGTTTTTCTGTTTTTCTTCCCAGATCCAAGTATTTTAGAACATGCTCAAGAGGTGAGCACTTAACTATAGAGGTGAGTAGCGTCATGAATCTGATTGGATAAAAATACCTTCAGGAGGACAGGAGGGACATTTTTCTTTTCATTAAATTTAGTATGGACTTTATATATTTCAGTATTATTGATGCTAGCGAAGAGGGAAGGAATTGGGGTGATGAAAGGAGGGGTGAATAGAGAAAAGTTTGTGGATTAAGGGTTTGTTCTTCCAATAGAATTGCTGTTTCTACTTGAGAAGTGGTGTTTTTTTTTTTCTTTTTCACTCTACACAATTCAGAGAGGGGGTACTCTTCTTGCAGTTATAATGACTCAATAGGCAGTGATTCTAGAGATAGACAGTTGGCCTGCCCAGGAGAGAGGTGTAGCAGGATCAAAGCAGAAAGCTAATTTTAAGCAACTTTACGATTTGAGTCACTGAGTTGCTTATTCTGTGTATATAAAATATGATAATAGAATCTAGTCAGCTCCTGCTGTGTATTACCTACTTCACCATATAGGTTATAAATGTCATCAACATAATTCTTGATACAGTTGCATTGAACAGGTGGCAGTCATCCCATTTTAGGGATGAGAATCAGAGGCTTAGTTAGACAGGTGATGAAGAAGTTAGGCTTTGTTACACAGCCCCTTACGTGGCAGAACCTAATTCTAGTCCCAATCTGCCTGGCTTCAAAGGTTGAACACTGTACTTTACTGCCTTCTATATTAAATAAAGAAGCATATAAATCAGAAATTAGATTTTTTTTTAATCTCAAATAAAAAAAGCTCAAGATGATTTGAAAAATTTTTGCCATCTCTTTAAATTCTTGTCTTTCTAAACCTTTTGAATTCATTGTTTTCTTGATCTTTAAGTAATAAAGCAATGTTAACAATAAAGCTTTTTTCTTTCAGTGGTTATTTAGCAAATTATTTATACTTAAAATGTACATATATTTGTAACATAATTTAGTAGTAATGACTTTCATCCAATCATTTGACATACTCCTGTTTATCACATCATCATCTAATTGTTTACATTCTTTTATGCAGAAAGACACTGTATTTGGGAGTAGTGACGACGATCTGGTAGATATTCAGTAAATAGTTAAATGAATGCGTAGATGAATAAATATAAACATTATAAGATAAATTCTTATTTGGGTATCTTTGAAGTCCCTGTTTCTTGAGTAAATTCTCCTTACGACATTTCATTTGTTCGGAGCTCAAATGGAAACTGGTAGTGTGGGTTTAAAAAACCCATATGAAATAATTCAGGTGAAAGGGTGAAAGTTTTAGTTTGTAAATTTTAAAAAGTTTCTGATTGATGAAGAAAATTGCTGTAATTCTCCTTTTTTTCCACATAAAATCATAAATAATAGTATATGCTTACTGGATTATTGGATATATCAAATGAACTCATGTATAAAGGGGCACATGACTCAAATATCCTAAAAATAGAAAGGTGAAAAAAAGTGACAGTTTTTTCTGAGATATGTACCTTATACAAATATTCCTTCTAACACTTACTTTCTTATTCTTTCAGTTTGAGAATCTAGTAGAAAGTGATGAAGTAAGTATTTCCACAATAGTACAAAACCCATATTTGTTCTCATGAGTCATCTCATTAATTCTAGCAATTATTTTTGAAATGTTTATTTTACTCTCTATATTTTAGAATTTTTATCTTTTGGTTTTTATTTTGTCTTTTTAGTCCTTTACTATGTCCTTTTACTAATTTATATTAGTATATAATTCATAATTTTCTTAATATAATGTATATAATGCTATATATATGATATGTATATAGTTTTATTTATTAGTTTCATGTATTCTATATATGTAATGTATGTATGTAGACATACTTAAAATATGATTTTAATATTTTATATAGAAAATATATATTATATAAATATATAAAATATATTTTAAAGCATGCTGTAGAACTCCAGCAACTTTAAAAAGAGCTATTTCTAACCTCTTGACATTAGGTAAGTAAAATTCCTCAGCAATCCAGGGTAGATACATTCTTTAACCATAGTTTTCATAGATTTCTCAGGGCGGAATTTATACATGTCCATTCTACAATCACTTTCTGACCTTAGTCATTATATTTTTTAAGTTATTCTTTTTGTTGGTTCTTTTTGTTGATGTTATTTCATCTCATCTAAACTGAAATATAAGATGCATTTCAAGTACAGATATATGAAAATAGGGAGAAAGTATGGTTTAGAATTATGAAATGTAGTGTGTATTTCTGATGCCCTGGTTGTAGTTAGAAGAGTTTTAGTCTATGAGCTAAGTTTCAACTTAACTAAACTAATTGTATGAATTTGTACAAGTTACTTAGTCCCCATTGGGCCTGTTCTATACAACTCCAAAATGAGTTCTACTGGAAGAACACTGCAAGCTCTGACTTTTTATCACTTTTATTTCCTAATGAAAGAGGAAAACGTATCAAGCAAATTTAAATTATTCTTTAGCCCAGCGTTTCCCACAGTGTGTATGGAAGAATACTTGTCTCAGAATGTAAATTAGCACATTAAAGCTTCTAAGAACTATTAAAGAAACTGTTAAGAAAATTATTTAAACCTATTTAACTTAGCATTTCCCAAATTAATTTGGGTGTAAATCCTTTTTAAAAACAATAGTACATGTTTATTATCATCTGGTAGAACACACTGGAAAACTTGACCTTTTGTTTCCCAGTAAAATTTCTGCCAAATATTTTAATGTTTCCTAGAACCTAGTTTTTTTCCCATTTCAAGGGTTACTTTAATTCCATGTATTTTTTAGAACTAGTATAAGCAAACACTTAATATAGTATTTTTAAAGTTTCTAAACTTCAGAAGTGCTAAATGTAAGAGCTCCTTCAGTCTTTATTACGGTTCATCCCAGCATCACACTGCTTTTTAAAAGAATATGGTTCCATGGGGCAACTGGGGGGCTCAGTGGGTTAAAGTCTCTGCCTTTGGCTCAGGTCATGATCCCAGGGTCCTGGCTCTCTGCTCAATGGGGAGCCTGTTTTCTCCTCTCTGCCTGCCTCTCTGCCTACTTGTGGTCTGTGTCTATCAAATAAATAAAACCTTTAACAAAAAACAAACAAACAAACAAAAGATTATGGTTCCATGTATTTTCCTAAGGTGTTTTTTGTTTGCTTTCATTTTTACTAACCAGTCTTTTCCTCTTTTGTGTCATATTTTGAGTTTGCTTTACTTGAACATCGTCTTGTTTTATAGTGCTATTCCTTACCATTTGGAGTTTTATTCCTGCTGTTACTTGGCCATATATTTTAACTATCACATATAAATAGCTTAAGGGTGTAAGAAAGATACATAAATCCGAATCAGTCTTGGAAGTAGTTACGGTTTACTTTGGAGGAAAAAAAAAGACTATAGGTAATTTCATAACCATGTAAAAAAAAATTTTGATTCCCATTATTTATGGTAGTTATGTCCTATAAAGTTGCCATAAGTGCTGAATTAGTGAATACCAACTGCAACATTACTCTCAGGGGGAATAGAGAGATTCCTATAAGCTTTTAGTCATATTTTCATAAACCAATCAGTAAATAACCTTGTTTCATGTGTCTGTTTGACAACTTATTTTAATATATATTATTGATTCATTAACTTTGAACTCAAGGCCAGCAGCACTATAAGTCATACCTGAAGTCTGTCTAACACACTCATTTTCTCCCTAAGGCTTGCTTCAGCCTCCTTGGGACAAGGAACATTAGACAGCACTTCCAACACCACACAGGGGGTTCATTTTAAATAGTGGAATCACCAACAAAGAAGCACAAACATACAAAAAATATGGTCCTCAATAGTCTGTAAAGAGGACAGTATGAGAACTGAAACGAGAAGGCAGAGCATCACCATGTTCTACCTCCACTGGGAATATGCATTTGTTGATTACAAAAGCATGGGGATTATTAATTTTGATGTTACATAGGTGAATTTGCAAATATGGAATTTATAAATAATGAGGGTAACTGTAAGTGATAAAGTCATAGAAGATATCTTGTCTAATACTATCCTGACCCCGGAAGTTCATTTGGTATAGAATATATATTAGTTAGAAAAAATTAAGAGGGGTGCTTCAATGACTCAGTTAAGTGGCTGCCTTCAGCTCGGGTCAGGATCCCAGGGTTCTGGAATCGAGCCCTGTATCAGGCTCCCTCCTCAGTGGAGAGCCTGCTTCTCCCTCTGCCTGCTGCTCTGCCTACTTGTGCACTCGCTCCTCTTTCTCTTTGTCTTACTCTCTCTCTCTCTCTCTCTCTGTCAAATAAATAAATAAGTAAATACATAAATCTTTTTTAAAAAAACAGCAATTAATTATTGGACATTTCTTAATTTTTTTTTCTTTAAAGATTTTATTTATTTATTTGACAGAGAGAGAGAGAGAGATCACAAGTAGGCAGGGAGGCAGGTAGAGAGACAGGAGGAAGCAGGCTCCCTGCTGAGTAGAAAGCCCAATGTGGGGCTCGATCCTAGGACCCTGAGATCATGACCTGAGCCGAAGGCAGAAGCTCTAACCCATTGAGCCACCCAGGCGCCCCCCAATTAATTGTTATATAATTTAGCTAGATATTAAATTTTGCTCTTAAGAAATAGTAAAATATTAAAGCTTTTAAAGATAGTTTTAATAATAGAATTTATTTACTGTAATAAAAATAAATAGGAAATATTTTGATTAAGTAAAAATTTTGTTGACTTACCTTATGTAACATTCAGCAAGTGAAATTTCTTTGTTTAATTTTTGCACAGGGGGAAAGCCCAGGAAGCAGTCATAGGTAAGGCTTTTTATTTTTTAAACAATGTCTGTGTGAACCATGAGAAGAAGCTAAGAATCGAGGCTCTGTCATTTGCTCACTTTGAGGCATTGAATAGTTTACAATTCAGGACTTTAGTTTTCTCCTTCTATAAGTTTGAGGCAAATAATATCTCAAAGTATTATTTTGAACATTAAGGAATTTAATGTATATAAGTACCTAGTGCTTTCCTATTGAACCTAAGTCATGTATTTTTTAGTTTAAAAAAAAAAGCTTAATATCAATAAATACATTTCCTTGAATTTTTAAAATATTAACCCCCTTTTCCTTCCTCATGACATTCTAAAACTTGTTTTACTAATAGGTTAACTAGAACCTTGATATTCTAATTTATTTAAGCAACCTTTTTAGACTCTTTTGAAATTATATGAGCTACTTGAAAAAGAGCCATCTGTCTTTAACTGGAGAGTTCTTCATATCAAGAGAATATTTTCATACAGTTTCATATTTTGAATGCATATTCTTTACCTTTTTTAGTTTAGCATACATTTATTAGGCAATTATGTGGCACTGCGCTAGGCACTGGAATTAAAAAGCCAAACATGCTTCTCTACATTAGAAGAAAGAATATCCTGGTCTGGGAGGTAGTTCGTGTAAATGACTAATTTCAACATAAGATGGAAAAAGAGATTAAATAGCAGTTATAAAATATGCAAGGAAAACCTAAAGGAGAGAACATTTGCCCAAAATGTGTGAGAAGAGGTGTGTCCAGGTAGACTTTTTTTTTTTTTTTAAGATTTTTTTTTATTTATCAGAGAGAGAGAGGGAGAGAGAGTAAGCACAGGAAGACAGAATGGCAGGCAGAGGCAGAGGGAGAAGCAGGCTCCCTGCTGAGCAAGGAGCCCGATGTGGGACTTGATCCCAGGATGCTGGGATCATGACCTGAGCCAAAGGCAGCTGCTTAACCAACTGAGCCACCCAGGCGTCCCCCAGGTAGACTTTTTTAAGGAGATGACACTTAGGTTGATCCTGGAATGTTAGCTCATGAGAACTAACTAGTGGAGGAGAGCATTTCAGATAGAACAAATTGCAACAACAAAGTGGGTTGAATGAAAAGAGGCACAAGAGAACTTTGTGGAGGGATGGATATGTTTGTATCTTGCTTTGTGTGGCAGTTACACAAGTGTATGCAATTGTCAAAACTTAATGAACTGAATGCTTAAAGTTTTATTTGTTATACCTAAAAAAAAAAAAAAACCATAGGCAGAAAGGGCTAGAGGAACAGAAGTAGGGGACATTAGCTTATACTGGTGGTTAAAACCATAATTATCAAGTTAACCTACCTGAGATTGAGAACAGGAGGAAGTGAGGTGCCTGGAGCATGGAGGGAGGGTAGCAGTCTGAGGATTGAATAAGCAAATACTATAAGAGGATTCTGAAGACAACCAAGACTAAGTAAGCAAAAAGAAGTACGAGAGTATAGGAAACCCAGGGAAGTCCTAGAGATGACTGGCCAACAGAAGGAATGGAGAGAATGGCCATCACTGTTGCATCAAACTGAAGTAAGAAGATGAGGACTTAAAGGTGTCTACTGGAGGGTGCCTGGGTGGCTCAGTGGATTAGGCCTCTGCTTTTGCCTTAGGTCGTGACCTCAGGGTCCTGGGATCAAGCCCCATATCAGGCTCTCTGCTAGTAGGGAGCCTGCTTCCCTCTCTCTCTCTCTCTGCCTATCTCTTTGCCTGCTTCTGATCTCTGTCAAATAAATAAATAAATAAATAATCTTTAAAAAAAAAAAAGTGTCTACTGTATTTGGCAACATAGAAGCCACCTTTGCTAGAGTTACTGGGGAGGAAAGCAAAGCTAGACTGCCATGAAGTAATGAGAGAATGGGAGGTAAGGACAGAGAAGGTAAGATAAGCATAGTAGTTAAGAGCAAGGAGCTAGACTACTTGGTTTCAGATCCGAGGTTTGTCACATATTATGTGACTTACTTGGACATAATCTTTCTTCATCTCATTTCCCTCATGTGTATTATCTCTATATCTACCTGATAATGTTGGTGTGAGGATTAAAATTAGTTAATATGTGTAAAGTGCATAGGAGAGAACTTGACACAGTAAATGCTAGATGCGCTAGCAGTATACATTCAGTTTCATGAGTTTTAGCAGAAATGGAAAGGAGAGAGGGTGTAGCTAAAGATAAATACAGTCAAATGAAGGTTTTCCTCTCTTTTCTTTTTTTCTTTCTTCCCACTTCCCTTCAAAAGGAAGAGAGGTGAAGACAGAAAAAAAAAAAAAAGAGTAGGTTAAGATGAAAAAGAGGGGCTAATTGTTAGAGCAATGTCCCAGAGAATTCCGTGGAGTCAGAGAGGAAGGGTGGTATCAGTGGTGAATGAGTCAAAAGTATATGTGTAGCAGATGACCTTGAACAAGTTAAGCAATGCCACTTCTTCAGAGGATGGAGGGGGAAATGAAGATTGACTTTAGGTAAGAGGAGGAGGAGAAAGAAGTTGAAGGAGTTGCTGGTTGGTGCTCCCCATGTCTCAGAATGGGATGGAATTGACTTCTAAGAGAAAAGAGTTTGAATGAGGAACTTAGAGTACTTGAAGATTTTAAGTAGTTAGCTTAAGATGTGAGAAGGAGTTGACCATGTCTAAGAAAAGGGCTATTGCTAATTTAGATTTTCTCTAGCAGCTCTCAGGAGAAGGGGCTAATCATGGAATTGATCCAAGGTCAGAAAATAAGCTAGGTGAATGAGGTATCATGATAGGATTGCAAGAAGGTGAGTATGTTGGTAAGAAAGTACTTCAGATTTGCCATGTTGTCCACATTGGTTGTATGTGAAGCGTGGCAAGGTAATTAGGATAAGTAGACAGGGAGAAAAGGGAAGGATCTGGCCCTGGAGTAGCCAGAGCGACTGAGCAGGATAAACAGGAGGAGGGTTGTGTGTATGTGAGTTAAGAGTTCCAGAATGGTAAGAGGGCTATCAGAGCATAGTGTACTGAAGTTTATACTTTATGATGAACATTTTGGGATATGGTCAGATGGCCGAAGCAGAGCCAAAGTGATAAATGTAGTCTGCATTTCTTAAAAGTGGTTATAGTACTGAAAAATACTCTGATGATATATCATCATGTTCAATGTATATACCAAATTATAGCAAATGTTAAAATGTATACCTTTTTACTCTTAACCATTAAAGTTATAGCATCAAGTTGCTTTAATACTTTTTTGACAATACAATTTTAGTATTTTTCTGGTTGATCAGTGTTTTATTTGGACTTGTTCTCACCAAAAATGTTTTTTTTCTTTTCTGTCTTTTTTCTCCCTTATTTTTTTTCTGTAGGCCTCTTACTGAGGAAGAAATTGTCAACCTAAGAGAGAGGCATTATGATTCTATTGCTGAAAAACAGAAAGATCTTGATATGAAAATTCAAAAAGAGGTAAATAGTATTTTTATGTTGCTTAAGTATATGTTATCATAAGACCTCTCTATGTTATGGAGAAAGTTTTCATTAATTAATATGGTCCTTATGAACAGTCACTGGATCTATATTTAGATATTATACAGACAAAGATTATTTAAAATTTAAAAAAATTTTAGTATATTATAGTTTGTTTTATTTCAGTTTAATTTATCAGAAATCATATGCTGCCAAAAATGAAGATAATATGTTCTTTTAAAAACTAACTTCTTAATTCACAAATAGAGACTCTGATGAGATACATGTATTCTTATGTTTAAAAAGTCTGTTTAACAGTAAATATTTTTTAAGTCTTTTTGTTTGTCTTGACTTGTTTATTCTTAGTAAGGGAACCATAAACTATAATCATAAATATTATACTTACTTTAATGTGTTTATAGGAATGGTCTGTAATTATAGTTTTGCTATTCACTAAATGGAATTAGTCATATTCTATTATAGATTTAAGAATAATCTTTTAAGTATTAACTAGTGATTTCAGCAGCATTCATTTAAGCTATGCAATAGATGCTAATATTAGGCTAAAGAGAAAAATTGTTGAAATTTTTTTGATATGACATGCAATGGATTATCACTAAAGCAGTTAGTATGCTATTATGAATGGCAAGAACTTAAATTTGAAAGTAACTTTTGATTAACTGGATAGAAATAAAATTCAGAACACATGTACATCAATGAGACATGAACTTCGTGAAAGCTTACTTCACTTTGATAAATGGTGATATGATTGGCCTTAGTTTAAATACCTTAGACTTACGAAAGCCAAAACCATTAAACTAGTCAGGGTGATAGGCATTGGAACAATTGTTGAGAAGATCACTGCATATTCTAAAGGAAGACAGTTTTGTATTTCTGCAAATTATATGCTACTACTTCATAATTCAGCTTCTAAAGAGTTTGATAATATGTTTGATATCATTGGAATTATTTTATAAAAGGAGAAATTGAAATGAGAAATCACAAAAATTTTGATTCTATTATGCTTTGTAGAGATCATTTATTTTTTTTAATAATTTATTTTTAATTTTACAAACAAACATTTTTAGAGCAGTTAGACAGGTTCTGATTTTTGTTAATCCTTACTGTTTTGTTCATGTACAGTTAGCCTTACAAGAAGAGAAGTTAAGACTAGAAGAAGAAGCTTTATACGCTGCACAGCGTGAAGCAGCCAGGGCAGCAAAGCAGCGAAAGCTCTTGGAGGTGAGGGGAAAAGACCCCAACATATATTAGGGCTGCTTTTCTCCCGATTTTCTCTGACAAATCCTAGTTGAGATTCTTTCCCCATCCAAGAATCAAGGGCTTCTTGTTGAACAACGAATGTATTTATGTATATACTCTTAGGAATTTTAAAGACAAATTGGCTTGTATTTAAAAACTAGAAATAACATCAAAGAATGTGCTTGATACTGAATGTTGTTTCGCTTTAAATTAGCAGAAGCTAATTCTTGTTTATCCCAAAGATGAAATGTAGTTTTTCAAAATCCAGTATACTTTTGGAAAAATAAATATACTCTTAGGTGGAAACATTGTAAAACTACTCTTTAAACATAATTTCTGCAGCATTTTTTAGTTTATTTTTGTGAGTATTTTTTTAAACAATTCCTTGAACTACTGCAATTTCTTATACTTCTTTGAATCTGGTAAGCTGGGCAACTTGCCTCTTTTTCAAATATTGTATATTTCTTGTCTTTATTCTTGTGTCTTTGGGAGATTTGGCTTTGAGTCTTGAGAAATCTTTGGCATATTATCAGAGAAAGCAAAAGATTTATTATATCTCACCATGCTACATGCTAATATGGCATTACTATAATGCCAGACCATTATTAATAACAGGCACTTACGGTATTACTGTTTTAGTTAGTTTACATGTTTTACTTTGTTTAATACTCGCAACAATCCTAGCAGGTAACATTTTCAATCCTCATTTTATAGATGGGGAAGCCAAAGGACAGAGATGTTAAATAACTTGCTTAATAAAATCCTAGTTAATAAGTGGTAGAGCCAGCATTCAAGTACAACAGTGTTGAGCCAGTTATTCTACTTAGTATCTTCCTCCATATCTTGCTTATGTGAACTCTCTACTGTAACATTAACTGAAGTAGTACAAAGATCATGTCACATTATAATTATTGTAGCTTAGAGAAACTGAAAAATCGTGTCATACTGCTATGAGTTTATATGTCACCTGCGCCGTTTTTCTCCCTCTCATTCTCCCCCTGCTCCCCTGTCATTTTGATTAATCTGTTTCAGCAGACTAATTAGATTATATGGGAGAGTGGGGGGGGGGGTTAGTAAGTTCTAACTAGTGGGAAAGTTTAAAAATTAACTTCCTTCTACTAAGAAATAAAAATATTTTTCTGGTTATAATTTGTGTAACACTTTTTACTATAATAAATTCTCTACTGCTCACCTTTTAAAGACAAAAGCATTCCATATGTAGAATCTATTTGGGTCCTCTGAGTTTTTCCCAAATTCTCTGAGTTTTTTCTTCCCTGACTAAATACTGATGCAGGAACATATAGCACTCTGTGCAATATCCACTGGCACAGAAAAGATACACAGATATATGAAAGTTCATCTGATTTTCACAATAGCTCTGTGAGTTTGGGCAGTATTATAGCCATCTATAATTTACAGATGAAAAAAACAGAAAGTAAATTACGTGCCATGGGCACATAGCTAATAACTGTCAGAGCCTTAACTATCTGACAGGTCTTCTAAATCCTTTGTTTTTATTATTTCTGAGTCAGCTTAGCCAGTTCTTGTAGATCTTTAGTTCTTTTGCTACTTAATTTCAGCCAAAATAGAACTTCATCTACTGTTTTGTTTTTTTTCTTACCATTTGTTCTTCCGATTATTAGAAGTTCTTAGGGGTAAGAAGAATGTTCAGTACACCAATATATCTGTTTAAAAGTTAGTTTTTAATAACATTATGAATATTCTGACCCTTAACAATCATACACTGAAAGATCGGGAGAAATTGCAACCATAAATAAGAGGATATAGAAATGAACAGTGATACATTTAAGGAAAAAGACTTAAGTAGAATAACTTTTAAAGTTTTTTTTAGGAACTAGAAAAAATATCTTTTGGTGTTGCATGAATGATTTTTTAAAGTATAATTTTGCAACAGAGAGTGATTTTGTATTGCATTATGTTTCCAAAGCAAGAAAGGCAGAGAGTTGTGCAGCGATACCATCCTTCAAACAATGGAGAATATCAGAGGTAAATAGTGAAACATACTACTTCCCTTTGCGGTAGAAAATGTAATTTCCAAAAAGAGTACAGTTCAGCTCTGGGTGTTTGTATACATATTATGTTTGTGTGTTCCCTAAAAAACATAGACACTATCTTGTAAGAATACTGAGAACATTTGCTTTCTTTACATTGGAAAGTGATCATTATTTAATTGAATTGATTTCATTGCATTTTTAAGAGTGGTCGTATCTTCTATGTAGAAAATGATGCAGTAATACTCTGAATGCTTTTGGATAAATTGCTTATCTCTTGCCTTGCTTGTGTTTTCCTAAGCACATCTCTCTTACAGTAAAGTTTATATGTAATCGTTTTTTAGAAGACACATTCCAGAGTCATATTTTCCACTCATGATTCATTATTATAAATTATGAAGATGGGCTTATTACTAAACATTGACTTCAGTGTTAACCAAAATCTTATCATTTTCAATTTACTGCTAGCATTAAGAAAATCAAGACCCATTTTCATTAGGTTACTCTAATTGTATAGTAATTATAAATTTGTGTGGGATAGACCTTCAGACTAAAATGCCATAAATTAACTTAAGCATGCATTATGTTGCATCTATTACGAATATATTTCTTTTATTTTACTTACAGTTCAGGACCAGAAGATGACTTTGAATCTTGTTTGAGAAATATAAAGTCACAGTATGAAGTTTTTCGAAGTAGTAGTAAGTCTTTTAAAATATATGCATACTTTTTAACTTCATGCCACTATAAACAGATAATTGGAGATCTTGGCTCTGTTTTGATAGAACTTTCTGCCCTCTAAATTTGTATTTTCCGGATAGGTCAGTTAACTAGTCCTTAATTATACAATTTTATTATACAATTATACAATTTTCCTTTTTATTTTTTATTTTATTTATTTTTTTAAGTAGGCTCCACGCCCAGCATGGAGCACAACAGGGGGCCTAAATTTGTGACCCCAAGATCAAGACCTGAGCTGAGATCAAGAATTGGATGCTCAACCGACCAAGCCACCCAATCACCCCCTATCTTTCCTTTTTAAAAAGGAGTTGGAGCAAAGAAAAATCTCAGGCTATTACTATAGATCTTGATGGAGAGTCAAATACTCATTTTTCCATTTCTACTGTGGTACCCCCCAGAGGATTTATCTCTCTGCCTCCCAGAAAAAGGGAAGGTGGGGATAAGTAGTACAAAAGTGTACTTATTTTACTTACTACAAATTGAGTTGTAAGATCGAGTGTTTTTCTCTAAGTTTCAAAAGTCAGAACTACTGTACTTCCAGTAATGGAAGCATAGTAGTGTTTCATTTTGAAAACAGATTTCTTTCATTTTTATTTTTTCATTTATTTTTTGTTCCTCTTTGTAATTGACTGTTACCTAGAGTTCATTGTATTGGAAAAGTTTATAATTCATTTAAATTTGCATGTTTATCGTGCCTATGGCAAAAAAAAAAAAAAAAGAAAAAGAAAAAAAAGGGAAAAAAGTGCTATGTTGTTCCTAACAAAAACTTACCAGTGTGATGATTTTAATAATTGTTTCTTAAGATATTAAAAGGAATAATAATAATATATATTATTATATATTAATATATACTTGGTATATATTACATATTATAAATTATATCATTATAATAATATTATAGATAATATTACATAATAAATGATTGTGATAAAAGAGTACAAACGACCACATTTGTGGTATAGTATAATGACCACATTATATTTGGTGTATATCCTAGGACTCTCATCAGATGCCACAGTTCTGACACCAAATACAGAAAGCAGTTGTGATTTAATGACCAAAACTAAATCAAGTGGAAATGATGATAGCACATCCCTCGATCTAGAGTGGGAAGATGAAGAAGGTATTTTATATTCACAGTTTTACCTTAAATTTTAATCCATGTTAGCCTATAGAAGTCTACTTGGTATTTTACTTTATATTGAAGGGAGTGCAGGGCCTTAAAAATCGATATAAAAATTTCTTGATCTCTTACCTTATTAATGATTATCATTTTTTGATAAATAGTTTAGAAAATAGTGTAATGCTTAGTGTTTCTTGAGCTTTTAAAAATAATGTTAATTTTTCACTTTAATGTTTCTGTAATCCACCCATTTTAGATTACTCAGTAAGAAGAATTACTGCCCCCTTGTGGTCAACCTAAAGACAAAATTTTATCTTTTGGTTCATTATAAATTTGGCCATTTGTTAGGAGTTTTTTGTGTAGTACAATAGCTTTAACATGAACATAGGTTTTAATTTTAGCTGGTATGTTTTCCTAGCTGTAGTATTTTAGGTAGATTTCTTACTCTCTTTAAGCTGCAGTTTGTTTATCATAAAAAGGGAATAATAAGCTTACTTTAAAGGATGATTATTCACCATTGTATACCCAGGGTCTAAAAATGCCTGGCACATAATAAGCAGTTAGTAAATACTGGACAAATAAACATATGAATGTTGTGAGGATGAAATGAAACTTATATAAAACACCAGTACAGGTGTGACAGATAGCAAGGCCTCTAATGTGGATTTTTTTTTTAAGATTTTATTTATTTATTTGACACAGAGAGAGAGTGAGAGATCACAAGTAGGCAGAGACGCAGGCAGAGAGAGAGGGAGAAGCAGGCTCCCTGCTGAGCAGAGAGCCCGATTGGGGGCTTGATCCCAGGACCCTGAGATCATGACATGAGCCGAAGGCAGAGGCTTAACCCACTGAGCCACCTAGGCGCCCCTCAAATGTGGATTTTTTTTTTTAAGGCCATTTCACTGAATAAGGCTCAAATTTTCATTTTCACTTTAAGAACTATGTAATCCATGAAAATGAAGAACCAATTACAGAATGTAGGACTTTAAGAAGAATAGTAAGCATGAAATATTTCATAGAATTTTGGGATGGAATACCTTAGTCCTCTAATTGACCCATTTTTTTTTTTATCATAAAGAAACAGATACAGGAAGCTTGAATAACTTTACCAAAGATTGCATTAACTTAATTAAGTCTTCTTCTCAGCCAGTGTCACCACAATCCTGTACTTACGTTATTTCCTATCTGGATCCCAATCAGCAGACTTTAATAAAATATATTTTTATTGTAGTATCTTGTTCAGTTTGATCTAAAGCCTTTCAGATCTTTTAATTCCTGATTCTGTCATCCAGACTATCCGTATGCTAATTAAATTTGTAGATAACATGACTTTCAAGGTTATTATTAAAGTCATTAACACAGTTATTAAACTAGACTATGTAGAAGACAGAACCCACCAGAAACCTTCCCATAACATAAGGCCTCCATAGGACTGACTCTTTAAGTAAATTTACAAATCAAGTCTGATTATTAAACAAAAACTACATTATTAAACCGTAATATCTTTTAATATAGCCTTTAAAATGTTCACTGAGATTTCTAATAACTCCTTCCAAATAACAGGAATGAATCGCATGCTTCCTATGAGAGAACGTTCCAGAACAGAGGAAGACATTCTCCGAGCAGCACTTAAGTATAGCAGCAAGAAGACTGGAAGTAATCCTACATCAGCCTCTGAGGATTCCAATGGCCTGGAGTGGGAGAATGACTTTGTTAGTGCTGAAATGGATGATAATGGCAATTCCGAGTATTCTGGATTTGTAAATCCTGTATTAGAACTGTCTGATTCTGGTATAAAGCAGTCTGATGCAGATCAACAGAAACGATAGGGTAAAATTGTGTGACTCTGTTTATCAGTTGTGACCAAATGTTAAAAACCAACTAGAATGTATCAGTGGTTGTGCTGAGCCTTTTTGTAAGAGGGAGATAAGAAAACATGTTGTAAATGCTTATTACAAAGGAATAGGAATGATAGGCTATATCTGAGTTGCTTCAGAATTAAGTGCAATTTCATCATCTGCCTTCTGCTTTTCAAAAACAGTATGATGGTTCTGTCATGTTATCAGTTAAATTTATTTTAACTCTTCTTTATAGCATTCGTGTTTACTATTTGTAGATTTTCACTTTTTAAAATAGTTGTATTAGTTTTACTTTGAATGCTTTCTTAAGCCTATTTCAGTAGTTAACTATGAAAATATTAAGACACTTTGTGTTAATTCTCAGCAGATGTGAAGGGAGCATGAGGAGGGACTGCCAGAACAGATTTATAAGTGTTCCCTTTTCCATCATTATTTATTCCTGTGACTTATTTAAATTTTATTATCTAATAGTAAGCACAATTAAGTTGATGACCCTAAAGAAATGCTGAAACACCAGTTTTTTTCTACACTTAACTGCATTTCGTAGTATAATAATGTTGATTCAGCCTGAACAAAGGATATGAGATGTTCAAATAGGCTTTCAGAGTTCAGACACTTGAAGTTAGTATTCAAAAGTAATATTTAAGAAAATACATATATTTAGGTCTTCACTTCCTTTTACATGCTGCCACTATAAATAAATATTGACTTTAAGTTAATTGATATATTAAATTTCGAGGTGTCATTTTTTTTAATTCTATATTTCCAATGAATGGTCTTAGAAAGATTTTACACAGAACATATTCTCTGTGCATGATTTATAAGAAAGGAAAACCTAAAAAGGCAATACGGGTATTTCGAAATAAAATCCTTTCTGGAGTGAAAGGATTCATTGATTTTATTAAGCTTTCCTTTGCCTTGTAATACAAGGTACTTTAATGGGATGGAACTAAGCATATCAGTATAAATAACTGCATTTGTGATATACAGTGAACTCTTCTTTTCCCTAAAGCGTGTGTCTCACTTTGAAAGGCCAAGGCTATAAAGCACTCCCTAATTGCTTGTCTTAATTTTGCTGAGGATTGAATATGATTTTAGTAAGCAAACTCTTTTCTGATTTTTCCTTGGTGTTTTTGTTTTTCTTTTTTTCTTGCAGCGATGACAGTGCATGTTCTCAAAAATATAGGAAGGTCCAGATATAAATAATAACTTAAAGTTCTTGCTGTACTTAAAAAAAAAAAAATCATGTGGCCCTTTCAATATTTGAACTGCTAGGCAATGACATCTATAGTTTCATCTTCTTTTTATCTCATAGAAATAAATTTGATGCTTTAAATATGTATATATATTAGGTAATGCTATTATTTATGACTATCTTAACATAATTTAAGTTGTAGCTTTGTCACTGGAAATATTTTAAAGGTAATCTATATTCACATTGCCTGTGTTATGCTTTTTAAAGTTTGTATACATCAGATGTATATTTTTGGTTTGGCATAAGCTACTATTGTAATTTTTCTTGGCATTTTGTTCATAAAAAATTTTTTGAAGGAATGGTAACTTCTCAAGGATTGTGAATAAACACATTTTTACATTTAAAATTAATAAATTATTTGATCATTACTAGTTTTAGTCTAAAAACATAACCATAATTATGTCTCCTTGGGTATAATTACTTTATTAAATCTGCTGTGAAGACAAAAAGGAGTGAGTTAGGAAAGCAGGATTGAACTAAATTTGAAAATGTTTGTGTTTTAACTGCTTAGAAAACATTAATTTTCTTGTTTTATGTATTTACAAAAAAGACTGGAAATAATGTTTTTTTATTCAGCAGATATTTGAGAATCTATTGAGTCTGATAGCTTGTTGGGGACAGAGTAGTATAAAAAGACTTACAGTGCCCAAGCTCTTGCCTACATTCTGATGAGAGAGACAAGACAATAACAAGGAAACATGTAAATAAGAAAACAACAGATCACAGTTAGAAAATATATGAAATGATAGGATGCAGGATAGCTGGGGACCAAGTGACTGCTTTGGTAGTTCAAGAAAGTCTTCTCTGAGATGATATTTGAGCTGAGACCTAACTGTTGAGCAGGAACCAGCCAAGTAAAAAGCCTGTATATCAAAAGCATGGTTATAAAACTCCTGAGGTGTAGAACGTTTGGTATGTTCTGAGAATGAAAAGGTCACGGGGACTGAAGCATCATGAGGTAGAATAATATATGATATTGGAGGGGTATTTAAGAGCCAGATCATGTAAGGTGTTAGAGACTATGGTTAACAGTTAATTTTATTTGATGTATAAAGCCACTGACTTTCTGTAAGCCAGAGTGGACTATGATCCAATTTTTTAAATGATCCATTTTTTAAAAATTCCGCTAGCTGCTGTGTAGAGAATGGGTTATAAGAGGACAAGAGTGTATGTGTGATACTTGCCATGAGACATGATGTGACTTGGGTTGATAATTATGATAGGAATGCAGAGCTGATAAACTTCAGAGGTAGAGTTAACAAGATTTTCTGATGGGCTAGATGGGGGGGGGGGGGGCAAAAGTAGAGCTGGAATCCAAGAGAATCCAAGAGAACTGTAGGATAATGCATCTAGCATGGTGCTCTGGCTACCTTGCTCGCTGCACATCTGTATAGCAACACTCAACCACACTCCTACTGAAATCTTAACAAAGCCCTGTGGTCCTCCCCAGAACATGGCAAGATAGGCAGTCTTCCAGGAGATGGGACAAAGCCATTTATCATCTGCTCCCCTATCTTGCAGAAGGCTGCCATGAGGTAACTTCTCATCTCACTTCCTGGTTCTAGTGAAGCAGAGATTTCCACCTCACTCCCTTCACTACAGATATAGGCTAATAGGCTGGAGTTTAGAGTTGGCTCTTCAACAACAGAGCTGCTCCATTTAGGTGTCATTTGGCCTCCCTGGTCCAATGTCTAAGGGACCAGGGATGTGGAACACTGACTTCATGCTGATCTTGCTTTTGCGGGTATGTGGAAGTAATTAAGTCTATTTGAGCTTATTCTCTCCCAGCTGGTTAAATCTGGAAATATGACAGCCATCCTAGCAGCTACAACTACCCTTCACAATAACTCTGGTTTCCAACTTGACAATTGTAGTGGAAGGAACAGATTTAGGAAGGTGAAGGAAATTAAGAGTTCTGTTTTGGAAGTTAAATTTGAGGTGTTTATGAAGAATTTATATCAAGACATCAAGAAGGTGATGGGATGCATATGTCTGTAGTTCAGAGAACAGGTCGAGGTCCAAGTTTAGAAGTCATTAATAAGTAAATGGTATTTTAAGTCATTATACTAGGTAAGATCACCGTGGTGCAGCATATTGGCAGAGCAGCCCAACTAAGTGTTGATATTTAGAGGTCAGGGGTAGAGAAACTGGCAAAAGAAGCAGATTTAAGATGGACGCAGGAAACCAAAGAATGTGTATCACAGGAACTACCAGTGGCCATGTGCCACCATGTGGAGTGATGTATGGAGATTTGGAGCCAATATGCATTGAGGGGCAGAGCTAGAGCCATCTTAATCCCCAGTCACAGCCTCTGCCTGAGGCCTCTGGCACTCCTTCCTTAGAGTAAGCAGTCTAAGAACAGTTCTTTCCCTTCTCCAGAATGGGTTTCAAAGAACATGGTTACAGAATTAAACTTTGACTTTATTATATGCATGAATGTTGTTAAAATTTCAAATTCATGGAATTTAAAAATGAATGGGACCTAAAAGTCAATGTTTGGTAAGAAAACTGAAAAAGAATCCTAAACACAGCAATGGTTCATTAAAATGTCCAAAATACTGGTTTTAGATACTGAATATATATAAGGAAAATTCTATTTTGGGGAATAAACACTATTCTTCTACAGAAAGGAAATCATAGAAAAGGTATTATTGCTCAGATAGGGCTTCCTATACTAAAACCACAATGATGCACTGACAGTTCTCCAAAACACATTAGGCTAGTACTCTCGTACTGCAGGTACCAACAGGCTAAACCACCAGAAACAACACACCCACAGCCTTGACCTTGAAAAACGGCTACTTATGAAATAATCTGACCAAGCCAAGAGACTGTTCCTTACAAAACAAAACATAGGACTAAAAACAAGCATAAAAAGAAGATAATCTTACTGAGAACACTATCCCTTCATCAGCATGGATACTTCTTGTACATTAACCCTCACAGATGTACACTTAAATATGCTTAATAATTCTTAATAATACACAGTAATTCCAAAATACATCTAGGTATGTAACAAATGACTAAACTGATGACTAATACAATTTAAAGACTTCAAAATGATAATAAGAGATGCCAAATTTGACAACAGATGACTGTAATATACTAATAAACTGTGAAGTATCCATAAAATGTCTACAGATTTCTTCATCCTTCATGATTCTCCTCTCAGCCCTCCGTCTTCACAGTTCATTTTCATCCATTTCTGTAGGAGAAGTGTTTTGGGTGGAGCAGAATGAGTAACAACCATACTCAGGTATGGGCCTCTGGAGCGGCCAGTTGTTTTCTTGCAAGAGTGATCTTGGAGACAAAATAAATTGAGTCTCAAAAAACTCTAATGACTCTCCATCTTCCTTCTCGATCAGGAACTGATACTCACCAAATCTGACCATGCACTTGTAAGGCAGGTCTATTTTATTTAGATAGCACAGCTCCTTGTTGTCCACAAGCAGACTGGTCTTCTTACTCATGTTTTTAATTTCAAAAGAGAGAACTGAACTATCAAACTTCTTAAACAGCTGCAGAGAAAACTGAACTCGGGAAACCTGTTTGTCCTGAAAGGTATAATGACAGATGTTGGAATTTCGGCCAAATTTCACCACTTCGCTGGAAGGAAGTTTATCTCGGTTATAAAACCTTATTGATTGGAATACTCCACTTTGCTGCTGGCCAGGATGGTAAACAGTTATCTGGAGACAAGTCACTGTCTCTTCCGTATCAGCATCTTCGAAACTGGACATGATGCCTCTCGGGATATGACTTGCCTGCAAGAATCAAACCAGCATGTTAGTGCACTCCCATTTTTTAGGCACTGAAATCTTTAATTCTAATATTTTGATGAAAATCTGATAGGGATTTATTTAGACTTTGAGAAAATAATACATAGACTATGGTGAGTGCTGTGAAGTGTGTAAACCCGGCGATTCACAGATTTGTATCCCTGGGGCTAATAATACATTATATGCTTATAAAAAAATTAAAAAAATAAACTATGCTAAAAAGAAAAGATAATACATAGAATACTCAATTAATTAGCACATATGTGAAATTTTATACCAAGTCCCATGAGATCTGGTGTATTAGTTTTTTTTTTTTTTTTAAGATTTTATTTATTTATTTGAGAGAGAGAGAGAATGAGAGTGAGAGAGAGCATGAGAAGGCGAAGGGTCAGAGGGAGAAGCAGACTCCCTGGTGAGCAGGGATCCTGATGTGGGAATTGATCTCAGGGCTCCACGATCATGACCTGAGCCGAAGGCAGTCGCTTAACCAACTGAGCCACCTAGGTACCCCTATTACTTTTTCTATCTCTTTTTCACTTCTAGTTTGACAACAGACCATACACACAATCTAGACAATAACAAGAAACATTTGTTAATAATAAAGTTATTTGAGAGGGGCATAAAGAAACTTCGGTTCCATTCTCATTTAAATATAGTGACTTGGCCCATAGAAAATGTGACAGCTATATTTTAAAAATCAGGAATAAATAATCCCCTTGGTTTGAATGCCCTCAGAGGATATACACATAAAGAAAACCTACAGTTTATTAATTAAATTGGAATTAGATGTTATGAATTATAAAACCTGATTAAAGAAATTTAAAAATTATAAACAATTGCAATATTTGTTATTTACATACTTATATTTCTACTAGGTAAAGGGTTAAATATAATAAGTACTTAGCTAAGATAGGGAAGCAAGCTAAGTGTCCACTGATAGATGAACAGGTAAAAAAGATGCACACACACACTACTGGAATTATTTATTTTTATCAATTGTTCCCTAATGACTGAACAAACTGTCATTAGTCACATTCTAACTGCTATTAAGAGCTAAATCTCTCTAGAGCTCTTGGCCCTGTGGTGCCCCCCATCTACACTTGCCTACATGCACCTTTGATAATCAGTGGAATAAAGCAGTATAACAGGACCGGAGAATTAATTACCAAACTCTTGGAAAGATTATTCTGACACAGAACTGCCATTTTAAAACTAATTTATTTTAAAAGAATTAAATGCACACATTTTAAAAACTGATATGGTAAAGAAAAAAAAAAAGATTTTTAGAGTATCTTCCCTCCACCCTAATCCTCCTAGAGTCAACCACTGTAAAAGTTGCTCTTATCCTTACAGAAATTTTCTTTATACAATAAACATAACTATGTGTGTGCTCATACACACATACACACATAGTTCTATGTAGAACATAGAACTTACGTTCTACACATAGAGAAAATTTTTTCTGACACAAACAGGAACAAACTGTATTTAGTTCTAGACCTTGCATTCTTAAATTAATAATACAAATGGGTGACTTGTCTCCATATCCACACATATACATAGACCTTATATTTGAATTTCTACGGAGAATTCATTTAATCCAGCATGGTGATAAATTACATCAACAGAATGATGCTGACTGTTCCCTGCATTCCTTAAAAACTGTTCAGTTTTGGAAATCAATGATCTTAAATGAAGTTGACTTGTGGTTTTGTTTGCCATCTATATTAGATGTTGGTATCAGAATTATTATGCTGCTTAAAAAAATAAAACCAAAATGCTTTCCTTTTCTTTCTACACTTGCTGCTATTTATTTCTAAAATACAATCTTTCCTCCTGTTTTGCAGCTATGGCGCTATTTTTTTTCTATTATTAAATTCTTTATTTAAATTCAACTTAGTTAACATATACTGTATTATCAGTTTCAGGGAGAAAATTTAGTGATTCATCATTTGTATATAACACCCATTGCTCATTTACGTCAAGTGCCCTCCTTAATGCCTATTACCAATTATCTTCTCTCCACCCACCTCCCCTCCAGCAACCCTGGGATGGAGCCCCACATGGGGCTCTCTGCTCGGCAGGGAGCCTGCTTCCCCCCCCCCCCCCACTTTCTCTCTGCCTGCCTCTCTGCCTACTTGTGATCTCTGTCAAATAAATAAAATCTTTTTTGTTTTTAAAGAAATTTTTTTACTTGTTAACAAGAAAAGAACCTAAAAAGGAGGGGCAAGAATCTGTCAGTGATCTTGGCCTTGTCTAGGACACACCACCATCATTCTGGTTCGTTCTGGGACTTCGGACAATAACAGTTCCAAAGGGAGAACTGGATTAAAAACCATTGTGTAGGGCGCCTGGGTGGCTCAGTGGGTTAAGCCACTGCTTTCGGCTCAGGTCATGATCTCAGGGTCCTGGGATCGAGTCCCACATTGGGCTCTCTGCTCAGCAGGGGGCCTGCTTCCCTTCCTCTCTCTCTGCCTGCTTCTCTGCCTACTTGTGATCTCTGTCTGTCAAATAAATAAATAAAATCTTTAAAAAAAAAAAAAACCATTGTGTATTCTGGGTAATCCAAAAACAATGTATGACAAGTAAATTTAAAATTAAAGATATATTTCCAAATCCATAAGAAAGAAATTTTGGGGCGCCTGAGTGGCTCAGTGGGTTAAAGCCTCTGCCTTCGGGCAAAGAAATTTTGCTTTGCTCTATCATTTGTTGAAAATTGAATAAATTGGGAATTTGATTTTTAGCACTCACTCATATGTGGAATTTAAGAAACAAAACAAATGAACATAGGGGAAGGGAAGAAAACAATAAGACGAAATAGGGAGGTAAAGCATAAGAGACGCTGAACTCTGAGCAACTGAGGGTTGCTGGAGGACCCTGGGATCATGACCTGAGCTGAAGGCAGAGGCTTTAACCCATTGAGCCACTCAGGCACCCCCAAAATTTCTTTTTTATGGATTTGGAAATATATCTTTAATTTTAAATTTACTTGCCATACATTGTTTTTGGACATTATTACATCATATCATACTACCCAAGGAAACAGGATGTGCCCAGCTATCAGCAACAAAGTGAGAGGAACCCTCAAAATCATGGACCAAGGATAGTAAAAATTACTATGAAACCAATGCAGCAAGAATTAACACACAATGGGTAGAACTGTGATTTGAAGATGACTTTAATTTTGATAATAAAGTCTCATTATTCAAGAAGCTGACAGCATTAAAGAGAATAATTATAACAAATCCTCAGATGATACAATTAGTGGTTGGCAAGAAAAGAATTAGCTGTTAACAAGTAAAGAACCTAAAAAGGAGGGGCAAGAATCTGTCAGTGATCTTGGCCTTGTCTAGGACATACCACCATCATTCTGGTTCGTTCTGGGACTTCGGACAATAACAGTTCCAAAGGGAGAACTGGATTAAAAACCACTGTGTATTCTGGGTACAATCTTTTGGTAACACCCAAATTTTGTTTTGTGTTCTTCCTATAACGAATTAGCTTAGAATTCATGCTTTTGAGCAAATCTACCAAGAAACGTTTGCCCCATACAAGCTCTTACGCCTAGTTCTCAGTGTAGATATGTTATTCACTGCAAGGAGGGAAAATTGGCATTCTGGTTTATCAAATCAATGGCTACTAGTTTCTTGGTGTGAATCAATTCTTAGGGTTTGACAAATTTTGGGATCACAATGTGACTTTCCAAAAATACTGAGGTAGACATACTACTGTCAAATATTTGCTGCCCCTCCCTACCAGGCCTTGCCCCTTCAGAGATGATACTTCCCACTGCAGTGACAACCATATTAATGAAACATGAATGGAAGTGACATAGAAGCTTCTTTGCAAGCAGAAGCTTTAAAAGCCACTGTGTAGTTCCACCAATACTCTTGGCCTCTGCCACCTCAGCCGTCCCGCAGAGCAGCTCAGCTTCTATCCCAGAGGGGAGAAGGGCCAAAGACAGAGCCAAAAAGGATGTGTAATATGAGCACGAAATCAAATCTTTGTTTTAAAGTCATTTATTCCTGAGCCCTAATATTGCCTGGGCTGACATGCACCCACCTCTCCAGTGAAGGTACGAAATGACCCTAGACCCTGACAGTTAACAGGGTTAACTACTTACTGTATGCCCTCCACGTGCCAGGTACCATGCTAGCCATTTACACATATTGTCTCATCTTCAGAATAACTCTACCAATCACCCTTCACAGATGAGGGAGCTAAGTCTCAGAGGGTTTAGCTGAGTAGCCCAGGTCACAAAGCCAGTATCAAAGGCAGGATTCAAACAGAAAAGAAATACACCCTCACTGACCCACAACAAATAACTGCTCCCCGTTACCAGTTACTCCACAAATGATAGCAGTTAATCTGTAGAAAGGACGGCCATGGAAGTGTACTAAAACCAGCAAGACACCAACTTAGACTCTAGTGCTTGGGAGGGAAATGTGCTGTTACTGCTGCCTCATAGGAGAAAGAGGCTTTGAAGCAGGAGGTTACTGAGAGTACTAGTTATCACTAAGTCTGCTTGTATGGCTATTTGCAGGGACCCAGTACTCACTAGGAATTGTGGTGGGTTGTTTGTGGAGCTCCAAAGTTGAATAAATCATGGTCTCTCGGTTCAAGGAACTGAGTAAGTAATTTATTTGTTCATTTCTAGAGTGGCAAGTTCCCTCTACCAAGTGGCCTGTTTCTCTGCCATTTCTGAGTGGTCGGTAGAAAGACAGGAAAGACTGAAACTAACAAAAACCCTAAAGTAAACTAAAATAAATTGGTAGGGTTTTTTTTTCTTTGTTTGTTTTTTTAGATCTTATTTATTTATTTGGGAGAGAGAATGAGTGAGAGAGAGAGCATGAGCAGGTAGAGGGGCAGAAGGAGAAGCAGATGCCCCACTGAGCAGGGAGCCCAATGCACCAGGATCCTGGCTGGGATCATGACCTGAACCAAAGGCAGACGCTTAATTGACTGAGCAACACAGGTGCCATGGTAGATCTTTAAAAAAAAAAAAATTACTAATGTGCAAATGCTCAAAAGCAGCTTTTTGAAATGCCTGGCATAAGTTGTCAAAGATAGAAAAACAATGAGCTTATATAGTCATAAAAGTGGTTATCTCTGGAGGGAACCTGGGGTCAGAGGTGGAAAGGAGACTTTTCATTTTGCACATTCTATACCTTTGAAATTGTATACCATGTGTACTTAATGTCTAATCAAACATTTAACAAATACTTTCTTTACAAAATTACAAACCATCTGATTCTTATGGAATTAAATGGAAGTGGAGATCAGCTAAGTATTAAGGGGGCTAACTGTGATGATAACTGGTATTAAAAAATTATAAAACAGGGGGTGCCTGGCTGGCTCAGTGGGTTAAGCCACTGCCTTCAGCTCAGGTCATGATCTCATGGTCCTGGGATCAAGTTCCTCACTGGGCTCTCTGCTCAGCAGGGAGCCTGCTTCCCTCCCTCTCTCTCTCTCTCTCTCTTTGCCTGCCTCTCTACCAACTTATGATCTCTTTCTGTCAAATAAATAAATAAATCTTTTAAAAAAATTATTAAACATGGTTTGCCTGGTTGGCTCAGTCAGCAGAGCATGCAACTCCTGATCTCAGGGTCATGAGTTCTCACTCCACGATGGATACAGAGCTTAAAGAAAAAGTTCCAAAACACTGTGGTGATACACAGTAACATCTATATTCACAAATGAACCACAATAAATAGATAAATATATAGAAATGAAAATGAGCAAATGAGCCCTGCTATCAAGAACTTTATCACAGAAAGCATAATACATCAGGTGAGGGCCCTATTCTTGAGTGCCAGAAGAGTAAACCTCTCCTTTGCTGGACAGGAAGAAGTATACATACTTACCTGGGAGTCTCTGAGCTGTCAAGAGAAGGGTTAGACTCTGAGGTTGCCTTCTGACTCCTCTCAAAGGAAATAAAAATAGATACGTATAGAGGTGTTATGAGCAAAAATACAGTCTCTAGGGACCTGCTCACACTCCCACATCCCCACCCCCGCGCCTCTCTCTCTCTCTCTCTCTCTCTCTCTCACACACACACACACACACACACACACACACCAGCTATCCCTCCCAAAGTTGGGCAAAGCCAGTAAAGAGACATACTACTGACCTTGCAAAAAGGCTGTTTGGACCTCAACTGTCATGAACAAAAAGAAATTTCTGGTCAAAGGAGGTGCCAGGTGTCCAAGCAGTTTAACAGAAATTTGGTGCCCCTGGGTGGTCATGCATGCCAAGAGGATTCTCATGCTTTAAGTTTGTTTTATAAGGTGAGCTGTAGTGAAATAATGGAGTTTGTTCTGGGCCATAGAATACCTTAATAAGCAAGGTATCTAACAGTTTTATTTTCATCCCTCCTCAGCTCCCATCCTATGGATAATCTCAAGACAAAGTATGTCATCGGTCATTGCAAGTACCCTTTTTTAAAGGCTCTCTCCCTCACCAACACCAACATTGAGCTAACAAGAGGGAAGAGAAACCCGAAGCACAGCCAAAGGCAGGGTAATCCCCGCGACGAACCTCCCTCGCCGGTCCTCACCCCCAGTGTGTCTTCGAAGACATCTGTGAACTCTACTACCGTTCAGCAGAAGCAATTCTTCAAGAATAGGTTTCTCAAAAGAAGTGGTGAAAACCAAAAAAAGCAAGAGGAAAACCTTAAGAGAGCTCACTTTTGCTTCTGAGAAAGGGTCCTCCTTCTCCCACTCGACCTGATTAAACTGTTACCCTAATTAGGTCTGCAGAGTCCAGCTTCTCGGTGGCAGTGGACATCCGCTACGGCGTACAGCGTGGGTTCTGGCTTCCGGAGGCTTTGCGAAATTCCTCCTTTCAATCTGAAAGCTGGGGAAAGTCCCAGAAAACAGGAGATTACTGTATTTTCCTAATGAACCACTGAGGCAAGAAGGGCAGGTCCAGAAGAACCCTCGGCAGAGAACCGGAGTTCCAGGGAAGCCGAAGCCCCGCGGAAAAGTCCCGTGGGGGACGCCGAGGGGTCCACGCACAATTGCTATGTGAGCTCCGCTTGATAAATTGACTTCTTTGTTCTCTGATTAGGAAAACAAACAGAACTCTTGCAAAGCACATGGAAAATTGTAAAGAAAACGCATCCCATTTCTGGTATTTCCTTTCAGTACGCCCCCCCCCCGCATTTATAAATACTCCTAAATTTTATAAAGCTGGAGCCGTGCCGCATCGAATTGTTCGAGCGCGCCGTGCGCTGAGCCCGCAGGAGCAGTAGGTGTGACTTTCCACCGAGCCCCGCGAAAGACTCGGGGACAAAGCTTCCCTCTGCGGCGAGGAACAGACAAGACACCCTCCCCACTTCACCCCCAGCCCGCAGCCCGCCAAGTACCTTGGGGCCCGGGAGTCGGTGCACTAACTCTCCAGAGCGGCTTCGCTTTCGGGGTTCCGCGCGACACTAATGGAGGCCACCCCGCAGAGGCCGGAGTCGGGAGACGGTCCCCGCCCACCGCCCCGAGCCCTCAGCCACCCTAGAAAGCGCCAGCCGGCCGCGCCGCGGCTCCTGGGGGAGGGACAGAGCGGGAAGGAGCCGAGGGGGCGGGGCCGAGCCGGGAACCGAGGGGCGCAGACGCGCGCGAACCCGGCGAGCGGGCAGCTGCGGGCCACGGGTCGTCCCGCGCGCGCCACCCTCCTCCCGCTCCCGGCTGACTGCGCCTCCTAGCCGGCCCCGAAGCCTTCCTAAAGCCCGGACGCAAGCCCCGCGTCCGCACCCTCCCCACTCCGCCGGGTGCCTGCGGCTGCCGACGCCGGATCCACGCGAAGCCCAGACCCCCGACCACCTTGCTAGGCTTCCAGGCCAGGTCCAAGGCGCAGTAAACTGGTGGGGACCTCACCGCCCCAAACAAGAGGCCCCTCCCAAGAGGATGTGGCTAGTAAGCTAGATTTTTGAAAACGAAACAGAACCACTTAAAAGTTGAGGACCCCTCACCTCTCCCCGCCCTTCTGCCTCCCCCCTTCCAGTGGAGGCCTGGGACCGGCTAGGGGCAGGCGGGGAGTTGAACTTACTTCCTAAATTAGCCAGGTGCACGGCTTGTATTATCTCATTTAATCCTCACAGTAGGGAGGTTAGGTCCCCCTTACAGGTGACTGAACTGTGGACTTGAGAGTGGCTAAGTGTCCTGTTGAGCAAGAGCAGAGACGGGATTTGAACGTGCCCCAGAGCTCCAAATGAGCCCGTGGCTACCCGTGATGCGCTCACCTTGCCCCAGACCACTCCAGGGGCTTCCTCCCCCGCCCCAACCACCCGACGGTACCCTCACTCAACATCCAGGCTTTGGGGTTCCACAGGTACAGGCTGGTACAAGGTACATTGAGAAACACTTAACGTCCCAGGAGTCCTTTACAGCCTCCAGTGAAATAGGTAATAGTATATTTCCTGTCTCAGGGAGAAGGTTTGAAATGAACTAAAAGTGAAGAGAACCTCAGGACAGTACGTGTCAAGAGCAGGATAAGAGTGAAACTCAGTAAGGAGTAGAACACGGAGAAGGACGTGACTGACATGGAACGGGCCCACTTAACGTCAGAGCGTGGGACTCTACCCGCCAATCCTGGTAGGTGTCAGAAGGAAGCCGTTTATCTGTCTGGATTCTAGCCCTGCCTTGCAGAACAGTTGCTCTTTGCAGGTCAGTTTCCTCGACAATAAAATAGCATTAATACTGGCTGCTTCCCCATCTGATAAAGAGATTCTGTGGGGTTAAATTTTGACCTCTCAGTTAGATGTGATCAGGAACGGTAAGCCTGGGGAAGGTGGAGTATATAATTACATATGAGGCTGATTTCCTGTAAGGCTGCAATTTTGTTTGTTAATCATCAACATTTATTATCTCTTCTCTGGAGTGGGGATAGCCAGAGTATCTTCTGAAGAACATTAGAGCATGTAGAAGGTAAGATATGTAACTTGTCAATTCCGATAAACCTATACAATAAAATATTTTCAGAACTGGAGTTTCTGATCTCCAGCCTTTAAAATTAAGTAAAACTTGGAAATGCTTTAAAAGCTATAAAGGACTGGTGTAGTGGATGTTATTAATAATATTAATAAAGAAAATGAAATGAAACCATTGTCAAAATTTAAGATGCTGAATATCATTTCAGTTTTCTGTTCCCTTTAAGTAAGTATTCCTAGGCTACGGATTTAGGAAGAGATTAAAAGGAACCCTTCAGAGAAGTGAATACCCCAAAAGTCAGGCTAGGATTGTTTATCAAGGCAAAACAGAGGAAAACAGTAGGCAGGTATCTTGTTGATAGAAAAAAAGAAGTATTTACTATTTGAAATATCAGTGATGAATCATTTGGTGTAAAAATAACATAAAATGCCCACAATCTAGTATATTTTTCCATGGAAAGATATTTTTCCATGGAAAGATTCTCAAAAGTAGTTTTTGGATATTTTCAGTAGCCCGTAATTAAGCAGATATACCTGAAAGGCTATTGTATTTCACTTAAGACCAAAAACAGAGGAAGCTAATTTGTGATAATACAATCACACCTTATAGGAAAAAAAAAAAAAAAGAAAAGAAAGAAAAGTGTTGCTTGTTTGTGTTGCTTGCTAGTAATTGGATTATATGAAACCCACCTTCTGTTCAATGCACTCTATGCCCATTGGATACACATTCATCCAAGTCTCCACTGCTCAGCTCAGATGCTCAGATTTGGGATAACTCAGCTCCGGAGTGCCTCATTTCGTGGCTGATGTTTTCTACCAACTGGTGAAAATACTCAAAATTACTTGAAATTTCTCATTTAACTCTTTTTCCATTATTCTCTAAATGGGAGACAAGTGGAAGCCTGAAGTGTTGGGATTGGGACAAAGGAAAGCTAGTGTGGACTTCTCTTCCTCCTCCCTATTGCTGGAGTCACGTGACTACAATTAACCTGAACAGCTTAGATCTATGTGGAAAGATCTGCCAGATGCACTACGAAAGAAAAAAACCAAAGTGCTGAACAAAGATGCTGCCATTTGTAGAAAAAACAAAAAAAAACAAAACAAAAAAAACCTGTCTGTAAATGAATGAACTATCTGCAAAGAAATCCAAGGAACAGAATAATTAATCTGAGAAGAAGAATTTGGGGGAGAGAATGCAGAAGATCCATGTGGGGAGATATTTTTCATTAGGTACTTTTTCACGCTGTTCAGCATTTTTCTTATTTGCATGCATTGTGGTTACACACTAAAAAAAAAATCAGCTTTTAAAAGAAGAACCAAGTAAGAGGAATCTCCCAGGAGACAGGTTTCAATGCTCTAATGCCTCAGTATTTCTCATAAGATAGAAGACTACAATAGAATTCAGGTTCTCAAGAGAGTGGTCACATGGTGAGATGAAAATTAGAGCCTGTAAAGGCAGAGGACTGGAAGGTGAAGGAGGAGGAGTCAGCCTGTTTGGGGCCGTCTGTTCTGCTTCTTCCTGGAGGTAGTTGTGGGAAAGTTCTGTGGTAAGATAGCTCCCAACATACCCACCCACTGGGGTACATAATTTATATAACCTCCAGCCTTTGAGTGTGGACAGAACCTATGACTCTGGTGGGATATCACTCCTATGACTAGGTTTCAAATCATTTGTCTTTGTGATAATCCAAAGGGAAATTATCTAGTAAGGCTGGACCTAATCACATAAATCCTTAAAAGGGACTGAGCCCTCCAGGAAGGCAGAGACATATGCCGATGTTAGCCAGGAACTGCCTATGGAGACCACGTGGCAAGTAACTATTGGTGGTATCTAAGAGGTAGGAGTGGTCCATGGACAACAGCTAGCAAGAAAATGAGGACCTCAGTCCTACAACTAGAATTCTACCAACAATCGGAATGAGCCTAGAAGGAGACCCAAGCCTCAGATTAGGATTGCAGCATTCTCAACTATAATGTGCCCAGACTTCTGACTGCTGGGAACAGAAATAACAGATGGGTGCTGGGGTTTTTTGCTTGTTTTTCTATATCATAGAACCTTTATTATTTTTTCTTCTAAATTTTTAAATATTACATAACATCCAACTTTTAGTTATGATACCATTTACTGACATCTAAAATGTATCTTCATGGAGCCCCTGGGTGGCTCAGTTAATTGGACGCCCATTCTTGATTTTGGCTTAGGTCTTGGTCTCAGGGTAGTAAGATCGATCAGTGAATCAGTCTCCTTGGTGAGCAGGGAATCTCTTTATCCCTCTTCCTCCTACTGCTTATGTGCATGTGTATGTGAATGTCCTCTCTCTCTCTAAAAAAAAAAAAAAAAAAATCTTTTTAAAAAATAAATAAACATATCTTCATTTACAAATATTTTATGTTTTGTCTATGGAACAGATTATTTAATGGGTGCTGCTTTATGCTGCTAAATTTGTGGTAATTTTTTAATGTAACAATAGAATAGTCTACTAACAGAGTTTTTTTGTTAGAGGAGCTCAGTGGATTATGAGAACCCCCAGTAGATCCAGTCCTAATAACCCATAATGAGATCTAGAGGCTTTGTAAGAAAGGAAAAAAGGGTCAGTTTTTTTTTGGGGGGGGTGCATAATTTCTACCTATCACATGGCTTTTAAACCAAATAACTTAATCTTTCCCTTGTTGAATCTAAACTTTGTCATATAGTACTCCTCACTGGTATAATTTTTAGGAAAAAACTAAAACAAAACCCAAAAACTTCACCTCTCCTTTATTATACTTACATATTTACATTACATTTGTTAGTGTTTCTTATTAATTTTTAAAATGTGAAGAATCACTAGCACCTAGCAAATAACATTTTATACTACTGAGAGATCAGAAGCTATACATTAAATAATGTATAACACAATACTTTTATTTTCTCATTTTTTTTTAAGATTTTATTTATTTGACAGAGATCACAAGTAGACAGAGAGGCAGGCAGAGAAAGAGAGGGGGAAGCAGGCTCCCTTCTGAGCAGAGAAGCCGATGGGGGGCTTGATCCCAGGACCCTGGGATCATGATCTGAGCTGAAGGCAGAGGCTTAACCCTCTGAGCCACCCAGGAGCCCCTTATTTTCTCATTTAAAAAAGAAAACATAGCCTTAGAGAAATGCCATACCTGGAATAAGTTCTCCATCTGGCCTCCATCTCTAGTTTTCTGTTTATGTTTACCATAATTGTGCTGCCAACTAAGTGCATAATTGAGGGGGAAAAGTTCCAGAGTAATACTCTGGCCATTAACACCATAGAAATATCACTATTCCTTGCTGTTGGTGGCCCTCAAGTTTATTATATATTTAATTATAGGATATAATAAAAGGATAAAGTTAGTCTTCAGATCATCTTGCTCCAACCCAGAAGTAACTTCAGAAGTGTCACCCCTTCTGAACACGGGCTCCATGTGCACACTTCATGTAACCTAGGGTGGAAAGACTTATCTAATCCAAGATGGAAAGACTCTTTATACGCCTACTTAGTTATCTTCTTAGGATTTAAAAATATTCCACCTGCTTTCTGCCACCACTTTACTGAATTTGTACTTGTTAAAGCTATCTTTGACCTACTTGCCAAGCCAGTGGGCACTTCGTGTCCTCATCCTGTGTCACTTCCCGGCACCTTTTAGTACTGTTCACCACCCCCACTTTGAAATGGAGCCCTAACATGAGTTTGTTTGTTGATAATAGATCAAAAACAACGTCATGTTCATTGTTTCTTACTGACCTTCTTTTTCCTTGGCCCTCAGGCAACTGACTCCATCCTGACTTCATTCAAATAAGGAGTTTCCTTGCACTTTGTTTAAGAGGAAACTTCTCTGTAGTAATACAACTCCCAGAATACCTCTCACCAAAGCCATCCCTAAAGGGGTGTGTCTTATGGTGCAAAACTGCTGAAAGTCCCAGAGTTGAATTACACAGTCAGATTCTGGGACAGTGACAGACTGCTTTCTTTCAAATTCCTACTTCCTGAAACCGAGGCTGTTTATGAGAAACAGTGTATTTCAGGGAGATTACACTAAAATTAACCTTTTTCAGAGTCAGATTTGCTGGTCTTAAAAATGTTTATCCTCTTCTTCGAGACAAAGGTGAGTATCCGCCTTTAAATGACAAAACACAGTAGATATAGATACAAAAGATGGCATAATGCATAAGAAAGTATTTTTTCTGAACTGTGACCTTGTTCCTACTTCCTGATCTTGTCTATATTTAATGACTTTAAAGCTCTAAGAATACTTGCACTTCCAAAAAACGCCACAGAAAGGAGGTGAGGGTTGGGAAGGGGAAGGAGCAACAAACTTCGGTTACTGGGGAAAGAAAAAAGGAACCCGTTTTTTTAGAAGGTTTTTTGTTTTGTTTTGCTTTGTTTTTTATAGAAAGTTTTACTAACAAAGTCCCTATGTCAGGTAGCTTGCTATTGAACATCTGGCTTTGTCACTGAATTGAGGTGTTTGATTAAAGCATTAAAAGAGATGGGATTGGGACACCTGGGTGGCTCAGTCGGTTAAGCGGCTGCCTTTGGCTCAGGTCATGATCTCAGGGTCCTGGGGTCAAGCCTCACATTGGACTTCCCTGTTCAGCGGGCAGCCTGCTTCTGCCTCTGCCTGCCTCTCCCTCTGCTTGCTCTCGTCCTCTCTCTCTCTGTGGAATAAGTAAATAAAACCTTAAAAAAAGAGAGAGAGAGAGAGGTGGGATTACTTACATGAAAAATTAACCCCAGGACTTTTGCCTGGAGTACGTAGGTAATCAGAACAGAAACTATCACTTGTACGATGACCTCAGTGATTTTGCCAGGAAACAGATAAAAGTGAAGAATTACTCTTTTTGTTTGGGAAGAACCGACGGGAATTCTGGGTGTGGTAAAGCATTATATAGACAGAAAGCAGCTAGAAAAATTAAATTACTTCATGCTTTATGCAAAGGAGTCTTTTCATTAACAAACTTTATCATTTGGAATTAGGGCTCTAAGACTCATTTGGAAAGCCACAAATTATGAGCTTTAGAATAGTTTGGGACTTGCAGGTGGGCAGAAAGGAGGGGATTTATGTGGCAACATAATGGCACCACTGTAATATTTGCTTCTAGCTCCCTCTGCCTTTTCTTTTCTTTTTACTTAGTGCAGCGAGTGCTTTTATGAGAAGCAATCTCTGCTTTTGGCTGATACTTCATTGTTAAGAACCTTTTAAATTCCTTACAAATAATCACTGCTGCTGTTCAAGTCTACACAGGATACTGCAGCATAGTCTCCACGCTCCTTTGTTTCTCCTGTTTCCTCCTTTGCCTCAAATACATTTTTAGTATTGAACTATATAGAGCATTTGTAATTGTACTACGGGAGCTGTGCAGCCCTGTCACCAGGGGGTGTCAGCAGATTACATGTGTGGTGAGCACGATTTGGGGTCGGGCTAGGTGTAGGTTCACTTACCACCTGAGAGACACACCAGACCTAAACAAATGCCAAGTCAAGTCTTTATATCCAGTGACCAAAATCATTTACTTCTCTCTTTCCACTTCCCCCTTCCAAACTCCGTCAACTTGCAGCCTCCAGAGAAACAAAGCGCTTAAAAGTATTCTGGCAATAATTTTACTTTCCACTTCAAATATCTTTTGAATTGGAGTTCAAGGAATTCAAGTTCTTCCCTAACAAGACACCAGAATTTTATAGTACCCTTCACTGGCATGAGTAATGTTAGGGTAGCTGGTGATGGGGGCAGCAAAAAATGTACAAAGAGTAGAGCAACAGGCAGGAGACAGTTTATTCACTCTCCAAGGGAAGACAAGGGCCGGACGTCAAGAGAGATGTCAGCCTGAGTTTCTGTTAGATTGGGCTTTTTGAGGGATTTTAAAGAATGTGTGAGGGTTTCAGCTATGCCCATGTGGGCGGGGTGTGTGTGAAATGACTCTTGGCCAGGTAGAGCGGGAGGTGACAGGTATCTCCAGAAGTTCTCTCCAGGGCTTGTCCAGGATGTGCATTGTGGTCAGGCCAGAGAAGAGTATGTTTTGTAGTGGGGTCTGTTTTCTGAGAATAAAGGGTACCATGACATAGAAAAACAAAGAGTGAGGGCCAGGTAGAAACACCTATGAGTTTTGTCTGTAACATTGGCTGGGGAGGGGGATTTAAATAGATTCCTTTCCAGAAAGGAGCCAATAATTACTTTAAATATATATATATATATATATATATATATATATATATATATAATTTTTAGAGCCATATGTAAATCATGATGGATGTTATAAAATCTCACATGAAATAATACTGTATAATGAGCATACCTGACATATTAAGCTCTAACAATCTCCCCTTGAGTCCTATGGGATCTAAATTTGGGTTTAGAACCTGGAATTTTCTTTAAGAATAAGTGTATTCATTTGAAAATATTTTCTGAAACTCTGTGGTTCCTCCCATTCCAAAAGAATTTCACTGACCCCTTTCCCTGAACATAGTACACTGACTACTTTTACTGTCCCTTAATCTATTTCAGAAAATGATGGCTTTTTTAGCATAAAATGTTCATTGAAAATGCTTTCCTGAAATTTTAAGCACCTAAGTTTTGGAGAATTTTCATAGGAATGTGCATTCAAACTTTTGATGTAAATTCATGCCATATTTTTGTTATTGTATCTGTTGCCTCTCTATATAGAGGAGTCCGTTTCTTGTTATTGACAGTGGTATCAATTTTTGCAGGGTATTGTGGTTTCCTGTGTTTCTAGATTTCTGTGAGATAGACAAATTAAAAAGTAAGAATATTATCTGGTGCCACCATTGTATGTGTAAGGAACAGAAAGAGATGATCATAGCTTTAATATCAGTTATATATTAATACAGTTTTCTCAAAGTATGGTGTACAAACTACTGATTTCAGCTGGCACATATCCAAACTTCAAAAATTTGAGTTTTATCTTTGGTTTAATGTGAATTAAAACTATAATTAGCTCAGGACATCTAGGTGGCTCAGTCAGTTAAGCATCTGACTCTTGATTTCGGCTCAGGTCATGTTCTCAGGGTGGTGGGATGAATCCTGGAGTTAGGCTCTGTACTCGGGGCAGAGTCTGCTTGCCATTCGCTCTTTCTTCTGTCTCTGCCCCATCCCCCTGCTTGCATGTGCTCTCTCTAAATAAGTAAATAAAGACATAATTTTAGAGACCAAATAATTAGTTCATAAAATTTATGATTTAATGAATATTATTGCTCAGGAAGATGTTAAGTGAAAAGAAAGTGAGGTGTTTACTACTGATTTTAAGGAAATGAGGAATTACTCTCACAGGTAATATGCAGATATGGTAAAAATTATAAAGGTGGAATGTAAATGGCTAAAGTTTTGGAAATATTGAACGAATGTGTTTAATAAGTGGATATTTTCTGAATCACTGTAGAAACTTGAACCTCACTGATGCTTGATTACACAGCTCAATTAATAATAACAATCTGTTAAATTTCATAATTACAGATGTACAAAATAGTTGATAAAAAATGCTTTATCATTTTATCATATCTTCAGTCCTCATGAATTGCCATAAAATTGAAGGAATATAGAAGGTAACCAGTATTTTTTGAAACAAGAATCATAGAGAGGTTAGGGGATCTGGGTGGCTCAGTCATTTGGGCAACCAACTCTTGATTTCCACTCAGGTCTTGATCTCAGGGTCATGCGACAGGCCCATGCTGGGCTCTGCACTCAGCAGGGAGCCTGCTTAGGATTCTCTCCCTCTCCCGTTGCCCTTTCCCCCAGCTTTCTCTCTCTGTCTAAAATAAATAAATCTAAAAAAAAAAAAAAAAATTGGAGAGAGGGTGAATCAACCCCAAATAAGCACTAGAGTTCTATTCTGCCTGTTTTCCCTGATATCTTTGCAGGGCAGAGAGGGGTGGTGTGGGCTAAGGGGTGGGAGAGGAGGAGGGAACCATGAGCATCATCTAGGTCAAGGGTCATTAATGTATCATGAAGTATGCCAATGGTCTCTTTAAAAATGATCATATTAGTCATTGCTTTTAGGGAATCCATTCTAGGGAGGATATAATTCTTAATATGGAGAAAATTCACAAAGATGTTTATTATAAAGGTATTTATGGTAGCAACAAATTATAAGCGTTCTAACAAAAGGGAAAGGTCAAGCAAATTATAGTACAGTAGTCCCTCATTTAGCAATGGTTTTGCACTGTCTCGGTTTCCCACAGTCAACAACCACCAGAAGCAGATGGTCTTTTCTGACGCTTCATCACATGCCTGCATCATTCACCTGACTTCATCTCCTTACACAGGCATTTTATCAGCTCACACCACCACAAGAGAAGAACGGTGAGTACAGTATAGGCATATCTCTTTTTATTGTGATTGCTTTATTGCACTTTACGGACACTGAGCTTTTTATAAACAAAAGGTTTACGGCAACCTTGCATGGGGCAAGTCTGCCGGTGCTGTTTGTCCAAGAACATTTGCTCACTTCATGTCTCAATGTCACATTTTGGTAATTCTCGCAAATGCTTCCAACTTTGTTGTTATTGTTATGTGTGTGCTATGGTGATCTGTGATGAGTGATTACAACAACTTACAGAAGCTCAGATGATGATTAACATTTTCTAGCAATAAAGTATTTTTTCGGGCGCCTGGGTGGCTCAGTAGGTTAAGCCGCTGCCTTCGGCTCAGGTCATGATCTCGGGGTCCTGAGATCGAGTCCCGCATCGGGCTCTCTGCTCAGTGGGGAGCCTGCTTCCTCCTCTCTCTCTGCCTGCCTCTCTGTCTACTTGTGATTTCTCTCTGTCAAATAAATAAATAAAATCTTTATAAAAAAATAATAAAGTATTTTTTCATTAAGCTATGTACATTTTTTAGACATAATGCTATTCCACACTTAACAGACTAAAGCATAGTGTAAACGTAACTTTTATATGTACAGGGAAATAAAAAACATTTATTTGACTCACTTTATTGCAATATTCACTTTATGGTGGTAGTCTAGAACTGAACCCAAAATATCTTCAAAGTATGCCTGTACAGGAGTGCCCGGGTGGCTCAGTTGGTTAAACATGTGCCTTCGGCTCAGGTTGTGATCCCAGGGTCCTGGGATCGAGCCTTGCATTGAGCTCCCTGCTGGGCAGGGGGCCTGCTTCTCCTTCTTCTCTATACGTGTGTGTGCGTGTTTTCTCTCTCTCTCTCTCTCTCTCTTGCTATCTCTGTCTCTATCTCTGTCTCTCTCTCTCTCTCAAAAAAAAAAAAAAAAAGGTATGCCTGTATAATAAGGTATTTTGAGAGAGATACTACATTCACCTATGTTTTATTACAGTATGTTGTTATTAGTGTTTTATTATTATTGCTGTTAATCTCTTCCTGCGCCTAATTTATAAATACATACTTTATGTATGTATATATGGAAAAAAAATACAGTTTATATTGGGTTAAGTATGGCTTCAGACGTCCATGGTCTTGGAATGTATCCCCCTAGGATGGGGTGGGGAGGGCTATGGTATATCTGTAAAACAAGGTGAAGAATAGTACCAGCATAGAAAATACTGAGTGAAAAACAGATTCAGGATCAATTAACTATTATACTTACAACTACACAATTCATGTACAAAATATAGAAAGATATAAATTCACAAATATTCTAAAAGTTTGGTTGTTGTCTTACAGTGATAAAATAATTGTTCCTTTTCCTTTATCTATGTCTGCATATTTATTTTTCTATTGACTTTTCATATTACTGTATAAAATAGTAATATATAATATATATAACATAATATATATAACATATAATATATATATTATATAACATACTTGTATTACTTTTTGACATAACTAATAGAATGTGTTAAATAAAACTATGCTGCTGCCTAGTTAAAAACAACTGTGCAGTTTTTGAAAGATAAATCTTACCTTTCCTTTATTTGGCATACAAATAACTAGCTGTCTGAAAAAGAGAGGATTGAGTCTCAGTGCTAGAGAGAATGGGCATAGCAGAGTCAGAGAACATAGATGGACATACCTATTGAAACACTACTCTCAGTTGATTTTTCTTGCATTGATTGCTTCAGTCTCAACCATGGTTTTTACTGCAGTCAACTTATTCTTTTGAAGAAAGGAAAAAAGGAAGGAAAGAGACATGGAAAATTTATATGATATGCATGCTAATAATTTCCTAATTAGTTTCTCATTCCTTTGGATTCCCATAAGCTGGAGTTGTACATTTATGTCTATATGTGTTATACTTAACATTCACTGATGCCATATCTTTGCATAGACTCCTAGCACCCCTCAAAGTATACTGTGTCGTTGGCTTGCCCAGGAAACTTTGCTTAGAATCTTAACCCTAGCATATCTAGTTACTGTGATACATTCCCCATGAGTGCATTATAAGCACTAAAAAAATGAAAAAAATTTGACAAAATTCTTGTCTGTTCATAAGTGCTTTTCTTTTCTATAAAAAAGAAAACGCTTAGGTCCTCATCACATGTCTTTTTATTTGACCACTTTTTCAGAAGAATTTAATCTCTGATTATAGTTTGGATGCTGCAGCTCATCATTTTCCAAGATAACTGTATCCCTACCCGGAAATTTGCTTCCCTAAATCCTGCCCTGTGTTATTGTGAGGGATAATAAAATGTGAGTGAATAGCATCTCTTCCAAGATATTACTCAACCAGGTTTGATTCACTTCTCCAAAAGTTGTAGGTTCTTTAATAAGAAATATTTGAAACCTTTTGAGCCCAGATTCCCCCTGCCACCTCTCACCTCCCCTCTTCCCCAGTGGGCCAGAGAGGTGGGTGGAGGACACCAGGAACTAGGTGGAGCTTCTAAAGGCACAGCCTGCCAGGCAGCTAAGAAGCAGACAGAAACACCCCTCCCTACACGGTCAATTCCAGGCTGCAGGTTCCAGCCTCTCAATGTTGATGAGGTAAAGCACTTCATCTTTGTAGCTCTCCTTCAGGACTTTTTTTTTTTTTTTTAAGATTTTGTTTATTTATTGACAGAGAGAGACACAGGGAGAGAGGGAAAACACGCAGGGGGCGTGGGAGAGGGGGAAGGCAGGCTTCCTGCAGAGCAGGGAGCCCAACCTGGGGCTCGATCCCAGGACTCAGGGATCATGACCTGAGCCAAAGGCAGATGCTTAATGACTGAGCCACCCAGGCACCCCTCCTTCAGGACTTCTGGAAGCATATTCTTTTTTTTTTTTTAAGATTTTATTTATTTATTTGACAGACAGAGATCACAAGCAGGCAGAGAGGCAGGCAGAGAGAGGAGGAAGCAGGCTCCCCGATGAGCAGAGAGCCCGATGCGAGACTCGATCCCAGGACCCTGAGATCATGACCTGAGCCGAAGGCAGCGGCTTAACCCACTGAGCCACCCAGGTGCCCCTGGAAGCATATTCTTTAAGTATATATCCACTCAGTAAAATGACCTCTCATTACTTTACTCAAAGCCAAAGGTGATTTTTAGACTTCATCTTTCTCTGTCTTTGCAATTTTGACACTGTTGACTTGTGTGAATTTTCTTTTTTCGTTTCCATATCACCGTGCATTTCTGACTTCTTTCCTACTTCTCTGGCTGCACTTCCTTTTTATATGCTCTTTCTCTGCCCACGTCATATACTACATTGTGCTCTCTGCCTCCTCTCTCTCTTGCGTGTTCACATTGGATGAATGCCTGTTGCTACACTTGTACCAGTTTTCACTAAAGGTCCTGCGGTTCTTCTTCCAGAGTTCTGGACTCACATCCAGGTGTAAACGTCTATTAGTAAGTATCTGTACTCTTCATCCGACAGGCATCTCACATCAAACATTTTCAACACTGGATTTATTTACCACCTCCATGAATATTTTTTTATATTGATATCTGGCACTAAAAGCCATGTACTTGCTCAAGCTAAACACTTGGGGCTCTCCTAGACCCCTTATTTCTTAATCAACAATATCTAATCAACTTTGAAGTGACATTGATTCCATTTCTTAAATGTCTTTGGAAACTACCCGTATCTGCGTATTCCTGGTTTAGGCCCTCAAGATCACACAGTATATCCTGATCTCCTCAGCCTCTAGCCTTTGTCCTGTTGGACAGGATATTTCCAAGGGCCCAGAGCATTCTTCTACCCCAGAACTTTTTTGCAGTAACCATTTTGGAAAACTAAGTCTGTACTTTTTATCTCTGAATTCCCATTACCTAGCCCAATGCATGACACATTGTAGATACTCAATATGGATTTGCTATATAAGTAAAATTTCATGGGTTCCTACTTCTCTGCCCTATTTCTTTTGTTTAAATGAGACTTACCACAACTTGAAGCTCCTAGCTCACAAAGGACATAGTTTTTCTCCAGAATTAATTTTTTTTTAAAAATCCATCAACTCAGCACTTGAAGAATTACATCTGCTTTCCCACACACACATAATGATGTCTACTCAACTAGAGTCAGTAGAAGGTTGAGACATTTGACAAGTTGTGAACCCTGCCAAATGTGTCTTCTATTTTTTTTTTTTAATCTGATAATAGCTCTTCTGTGTGAGATGACATACTTGTCAGACAAGATTTTCCTCATCTGTGTCTATAGTAGCTATAGTGTGTCCGCCCTTCAAGGAGGTTCTGGCCTTACTCCAGTCTCTTCCATCCTGCTCTATCTGCATCATGCTTGTCCTAGACACAATATGAGGGACATTTTCCTTAGATAAGGTGTGATAAAGGTGAATACACCACTGACGAAGTTTGGTTACTGGGATTCATCATTTGTATTAGGTGGGATTAAAGAGGGAGGCAGAGAGGTGAGACTGTCTAGTTCTAAAGTAAGGCTGAAAGAAAAGCAGAAGATAACACATGCAAAAAGCATCCCTAAGTTAACCAGAAGACTTGAGTGGAAAGGAAGTGCCACTAATATATGTACAGTGTCACGATGTTTGGTTAAATCACTTCTGACTACACCTAGCTACCTCAATTGAGAGGCAAAAATCAGACTGCTCAGTAATTGTCAAAGAATACTTAGTTTAATTTTGAAAAATTACACTTTTAAATACTTTATTATAAATATGAAGATATATATAATAAAATATTTATATAAACATATAACTATGCAAAGAAATAATGATATCAAAATGTTTATAGTGCTTATGTCTTAGTGGTACTTTGGGTAATTCTTATTTTCCTTTTTACCACATTTTTTTTCTCCACATTTTAAAATAACATCATTTTGTGCTCATTATAATGAAATGTTTCAAAAAATCTAGATCTTCAGGGGCACCTGGGTGGCTCAGTGGGTTAGAGCCTCTGCCTTCAGCTCGGGTCATAATCCCAGGGTCCTGGGATAGAGCCCCACATTGGGCTCTCTGCTCGGCAGGGAGCCTGCTTCCCCCTCTCTCTCTGCCTGCTTCTCTGCCTGCTTGTGATCTCCATCTGTCAAATAAATAAATAAAAATCCTAAAAAAAAAAAAATTTGGATCTTTAAAAATACATCAGAGGTGGTGGCTTAGATGGTTAAAAATACATCAGAGATCATTATGGTACAATCTTCAAGATTTTCATGACTTAAATACTTCACGACGGAGTCTACTGGAAGACATCCAGTAGACTGGTAATACCTTTCACTTGCAAGCCAGAAGCTGCCATGTATGAAAAAGCAAGTTACAGTGAAAGAAAAGAAAAGCACTAATTATTATGCAACATAGATTACAGAAGTCTTAGAGTATCTCAAACACGGTCTTTCCCCAGATCACAGTTGTCAAGGAAAAACTTTTGACCGCAGCTGCACATATACAATGTGTGAAAGTCTGAGGGAACATGAAGGAATTAGGGAGTTCCCCCTGGCCAAGTTTTCTCCAAAAGATATATCCCTTCAGGGAGGGGGAAAAAAAAGAGTGTGGTGGGGGGGACAAACCATAAGAGACTCTTAATGGTAGAGAACAAACAGGATTGATGAAAGGCAGTGGGTCGGGGGGATGGACTAGAAGAGTGAAGGCACTTGTTTTAATGAACACTGCGTATTGTATGTAAGTGATGAATCACTGAATTCTATTCCTGAAACCAATATTGCACTGTATGTTAACTAACTAGAATTTAAATAAAAATTTGTAAGAAAAAAAATATATATATATATCCCTTCAGGTCACCCTATCTGCTCCCATTCAGCCTGTTCTGAATGCACAGCTCAACTAAGACCTGGCCTTTCATTTCACTTTCTCGGAAAGGTAGAGACCTTAGCTGAGACCCGTTTGGAGTTTAAAGTGGACATGTTGAGAATGTGACGCTTACTGGGTATCCAAGTGCAGATATCCAATAATCAGTTGGAAATATGCATCTGAAAATTTCAAGGGAGAAGTTTGGGACTCAGGAACATGAGTTTCCTCTATTCTCTTATCTAGATGTTTCAAGGAGCCGTCATGCAACAATGCCTATGACACAATGCAGGAAATAAAGAGTAGAGATTATCCCTTATTCTGTTCATTCTCTTCTTAGAATAAAGTCCTCTGTGTTCGATATTATTTTAAACTGGGAAGTTCTAAATTAGAAATGGATCAGAATCTATGAAAATCTATTTTGGGTGGTTTCATATGAAGCTTTTGAATTAATTCTTTTTCCTAATTATATACCTACACGTAGTCATTGTAGAAATTATGAAAAGAAGAGGAAAATAATTGAAAAGTATCACTGAGAGCCAAGACTCTTAATATTTTGGTGTAGTTTTTTTTCTGATTATGTTTCTGCCATTTTTAAAAATTATGGTGAGGTGCACATAAAGTTTGCCATCATAATCATTTTAAGTGTACCGTAGAGTGGTGCTAATTTACATTCACACTCTCGTGCCCCATCACTCCCATCTATCCACAGAATTCTTTTCATCTTGCAAAACTGAAACTCTGTACCATCAAACCATAGTTTCTCATTCCCTCCCTTCACTCTACCCTTGCAAACACCATTCTACGGTCTGTTACTATGAATTTGATGACTCAAGGTACCGTCATGTAAGTAGCGTCGTGCAATACTTGTCTTTTAGTAACTGGCTTATTTCACTTTGTATAATGTCCTCAAATAGCATGTGTCAAAATTTCCTTTTTAAGGCTGAAGAATATTCCATTTATATATATACCACATTTTGTTTATTCATCTGTTGATGGGGGCATAAGTTCTTCTACCTTTTGGTTACTATAAATAGTGCTGTTATGAACATGGGATTCAGATGTCCCTGAAAGTTCCTGCTTCGGGTTATTTTGAACATGTTCTCAGAAGTGGGATTCCTGGATCATATGATAATTCTATTTTTAATTTTTCTGAAAATACCATTTCTTCCATAGCAGTTGTACCATTTTCTGTTCCCACCAACAGTGTGCTAATTCCAATTTTCCATATCCTGGCCAATACTTATTTTCTTTCTTTCTTTCTTTCTTTCTTTCTTTCTTTCTTTCTTTCTTTCTTTCTTTCTTTCTGTCATGTAGCCATCCCTGTGGGTGTGAAGTGGTTTCTCATCATGATTTTTTATTTGCATTCCCTATTAGTGATAATGAGCATCTTTTCATGTGCCTATTGACCATTTGTATATCTTCTTTCAAGAAATGTCTATTCAAGCCCTTTGCTATTGATTAAATTAGGTTGTTTATATTTTTACTGTTGAGTGGTATGAATTCTTCATATATTCTGGATATTAACTCTTTATCAGGTATATGATTGGCAAATATTTTTCTATTCCATGGGTTTCCTTTTCACTCTGTTTAATATGACCTTTGATGCACAGAAGTTTTTAAAATTTTATGTAGTTCAATTTATTTGGGTTTTTTTGTTTGTTTCTTATCTGTGCTTTTGAGATTATACCAAGAAATCACTACAAAATTCAGTATCATAAAGATTTTCCTCTTTTTTCCCCTAAGGCTTTTATAGTTTTAGGCTCTATGTAATTGAGTTAGTTTTTTTCTTAAGATTTTTATTTATTTATTTGACAGAGATCACAAGCAGGCAGAGAAACAGGCAGAGAGAGAAGGAGGGGAAGCAGGCTCCCTGCTGAGCAGAGAGCCTGATGTGAGACTCTATCCCAGGACCCTGGGATCATGACCTGAGCCAAAGGCAGAGGCTTTAACCCACTGAGCCACACAGGTGCCCCGAGTTGGTTTTTTAAATGGTGTAAGGTAAGGGTCCAACTTTATTCTTTTGCACATGCATATCCAGTTTTTCCAATGCCATTTATTGAAAAGATTGTTCTTTCCCCCATTGAATGGTCTTGACATCCTTTTCAAATCATTTGACCATATAATGAAGGTTTATTTCTGGGCTATCTCTGCTATTTCATTGGTCTGGGTATCTGTCTTTATGCCAGTACCACACTGTTTTGATAAGTGTAGCTTTGTAGAAAGTTTTAGAATTAGGAAGTGAGACATCTCCAACATTGTTCTTCTTTTTCAACATTGTTTTGGCTATTTGGCTATTCAGCATTTTTTGAGATTTTATATGAATTTTAGGATGGATTTTTTTTCTATTTCTGGAAAAAACTTCATTGATCTTCATTGACTTTTTAAAAAACATAACAGCTATCACACTGTGTAGACAATGTTATATTCTGCTTTTCTTCCTTCACATTATATTTATGTTATTATTAACAATAAACATTACTTCTTAGGGCACCTAAATGGCTTAGTTAAGTGATCGACTCTTGATTCCAGATCAGGTCTCGATCTCAGGGCTGTGAGATCAAGGCTAGCATCTGGGCCTGCAAAGGGTGTGGCGTCTGCTTAAGATTCTCTTTCTCCTTCTCCCTCTGCCCCTCCCCCTTCTTGAAAAAAAATAAAAATAAAAATAACCATAACTTCTTTTAATTTAAATACTTTGTAAACATACTTTACAATGATTACATAAAGGAAAATGTACAAATGGAAGTATAACTGAAAGATTAGAAAAATTTATACCTCAAATTATGTGACTTGTATATGCATTAGATACTATAAACATAGAAGTGGGAAAAATTTGATTCAACATTGTAATTCTTATATTATTTTTGACCAACTACAATTCTGGGATTCATTTATTTACTTAGCAAACTTTACTGAGTCTTTATAGTTTTTCAAGCCCTGGAAACCTAGACATAAATTCGGTATGATCTTCACCCTCAGCGGAAGGGAACAAATACTAAAATTTTGTGAAAATCTAGTATGTGTCATGAGTTTTCACTTTCTGTTTTAGTGTTTGCTTTAATCTAATTGGGAAGTGGTGTTAATCCCATTTAGAGATGGGGAAAATAATGTTCATTTCAGCCGAAGCCACCCGTCGGAGGTGACACAGAGTAAGTGGCAGGGCTGGGACACAGCTCAGGGCTAACTGCTTCCAAAGCTCATGCCCTTTTCCCTCTCCCTAGTTGCCTTTTGGCACTTACGACCTTGAACAGGAGAAAATACATACAGCAAAATGTAACGTGAACAGAACGCCGTTATAGCTATTAGTTGTGCTGGAAGGGGGTAACAAGGGCTTTAGAGAAATAGCATTATAATTTAAGACTTCAGAACTGAGAGTTTCATGAGCTACGATGGGGAGAGCAGCATTCACTGATCCATCCATTCACAAACCTGCACTGAGCTGCTACTGTGTGCTAGTCCCACGGGTAGCTCCCGCTGTGCTCCAAAGACTTGAAAGAGAATGAGTGTGACACTGACCACCCTCAGAAGTCAGTCTCTTGGGAGACGAGTAGGTAACTGACAAATGACAGAGCCTTGTGAACAGTTCTGCTACAGAGTCAAATGCAGAGTGCTGGGGGCCACGCTTCCGGGGTACTCAGGCCAGAAGCTATGCTGTGTTGCAGCCGTGCTGGGCACGGCAGACTGGATGCTCCATGCCAAGTTCAGATGCTTGCACTTGATTTGATAGGCAACAGCAAGTCAGCAGACATTTTTAAGCGGGGGAGTGACAAGGTTAATTATGATTTTAAAAAGCTATCTGGCAGCATGTGAAGTACAGAGTGTAGAAACGTGGGAAGAGACAGGTGGCAGGACAACCCGTCTGGAGGCTAACGGTGCCAACTAGAGATGGAGAGGACCCCGTCCAGATAACAACAGAAGAGACTAGGAGAGTAGAGACCATATTTATAAGAAGAAGGCAGAATTCATGGACTGTAGGATGTATAGCGAGAATCAAGAGAACAGCATATACAAAAGCTTCAGTTCATATATATGTTCAGAACCACTGCATTGTTTACAAGTGAAGGACTCATTCAGCATTTTATAAATAAGTAATGAATTCTCTTTGTAAGAGATTGTACTGATAATTATCAGAACTCATTTTAAATATTAAGTCATTCTAAAACACTAATAGTTTAATATTTGTTTTTTTCTCCCAAGCAGTTTACACATAGCCTGCAACGCTGTTTACACTGTTAATTCTGTTAGCAAACTCTTCCTACATGGATAATATAACTGAAATTTTTATCGCTGTTATATTAAAACATAAATTTTGAGAAAATGGATTAGACAATCTTTTTCTATAATAAAATTCAAAAGATTAATGGACTTTTTTCTGAAATACGGTTCAGAAAAGGTCAGAAATGGTCAGGTAAGTAATGTGCAACACTATTTTAATGTTTCACAAAAGTTTTCCATTTTCTTGGTCATTACTGAGTCTTGTAATTTATTTGGTTCTTTTTCGTTTTGTAGAGACACATTTGTTTTCATTAATAAGCAAAGATATACATCCTGTTAAAAGTGGAATCTCTTGCGCTGTTATGTGTGACCAGAAGAGGGCGGCAGTGAGGCACTACAAAGAACGAACAGGCCCTTAAATTGCAGAGGTGTTATGCCCATCCTGTAAATGACCTAAACATCCGTTTGGGCTGACATCTTAATTAACTGATTCATTTTCTGAGCCAGAGACTATGACATAAATATTGTCACAGAATTTTCAGAACATCAGGGCGCCTGGGTGGCTCAGTGGGTTAAGCCGCTGCCTTCGGCTCAGGTCATGATCTCAGGGTCCTGGGATCGAGTCCCGCATCGGGCTCTCTGCTCAGCAGGGAGCCTGCTTCCTCCTCTCTCTGCCTGCCTCTCTGCTTACTTGTAATTTCTCTCTGTCAAATAAATAAATAAAATCTTTAAAAAAAAAAAAAAGAATTTTCAGAACATCAGATGATGTCCTTATAATGCAACAGAGTAATAGTTTTGTGGAAATTTCTGTTAAGATTGATGACAACGCTGAGACATATTCTGGAAATTTTACATCAGAAGGGAAAAGATTAGAGGATGGATTAAAAGTAAACATGTTATTTCTTGTTCAAGAGTATAGGCAGAGAATTTAATAATTTACAAAGACAATAAAAGGAATCTTATTGAACATTGCAGATACTCCTAAAATAAAAAAGAATATTTCCAATTTATCAAATATATGGTAAGCAAGGCATAGGATTAAGCAACTAAGAGATTCAGTAAATAGCTCCTCTTTTTTTTTTTTTTATAATTTTTTTATTTTTTATAAACATATATTTTTATCCCCAGGGGTACAGGTCTGTGAATCACCAGGTTTACACACTTCACAGCACTCACCAAATCACATGCCCTCCCCAATGTCCATAATCCCAACCCCTTCTCCCAAACCCCCTCCCCTCGGCAACCCTCAGTTTGTTTTGTGAGATTAAGAGTCACTTATGGTTTGTCTCCCTCCCAATCCCATCTTGTTTCATTTATTCTTCTTCTACCCACTTAAGCCTCCATGTTGCATCACCACTTCCTCATATCAGGGAGATCATATGATAGTTGTCTTTCTCTGCTTGACTTATTTCGCTAAGCATGATACGCTCTAGTTCCATCCATGTTGTTGCAAATGGCAAGATTTCATTTCTTTTGATGGCTGCATAGTATTCCATTGTGTATATATACCACATCTTCTTGATCCATTCATCTGTTGATGGACATCTAGGTTCTTTCCATAGTTTGGCTATTGTGGACATTGCTGCTATAAACATTCGGGTGCATGTGCTCCTTTGGATCACTACATTTGTATCTTTAGGGTAAATACCCAATAGTGCAATTGCTGGGTCATAGGGCAGTTCTATTTTCAACATTTTGAGGAACCTCCATGCTGTTTTCCAGAGTGGCTGCACCAGCTTGCATTCCCACCAACAGTGTAGGAGGGTTCCCCTTTCTCCGCATCCTCGCCAGCATCTGTCATTTCCTGACTTGTTGATTTTAGCCATTCTGACTGGTGTGAGGTGATATCTCATTGTGGTTTTGATTTGTATTTCCCTGATGCCGAGTGATATGGAGCACTTTTTCATGTGTCTGTTCGCCATCTGGATGTCTTCTTTGCAGAAATGTCTGTTCATGTCCTCTGCCCATTTCTTGATTGGATTATTTGTTCTTTGGGTGTTGAGTTTGCTAAGTTCTTTATAGATTCTGGACACTAGTCCTTTATCTGATATGTCGTTTGCAAATATCTTCTCCCATTCTGTCAGTTGTCTTTTGATTTTGTTAACTGTTTCCTTTGCTGTGCAAAAGCTTTTGATCTTGATGAAATCCCAGTAGTTCATTTTTTCCCTTGCTTCCCTTGCCTTTTGCGTTGTTCCTAGGAAGATGTTGCTGCGGCAGAGGTCGAAGAGGTTGCTGCCCGTGTTCTCCTCTAGGATTTTGATGGATTCCTTTCGTACATTGAGATCCTTCATCCATTTTGAGTCTATTTTTGTGTGTGGTGTAAGGAAATGGTCCAATTTCATTTTTCTGCATGTGGCTGTCCAATTTTCCCAGCACCATTTATTGAAAAGGCTGTCTTTTTTCCATTGGACATTCTTTCCTGCTTTGTCGAAGATTAGTTGACCATAGATTTGAGGGTCTATTTCTGGGCTCTCTATTCTGTTCCATTGATCTATGTGTCTGTATTTGTGCCAGTACCATGCTGTCTTGATGATGACAGCTTTGTAATAGAGCCTGAAGTCCGGAATTGTGATGCCACCAACGTTGGCTTTCTTTTTCAATATCCCTTTGGCTATTCGAGGTCTTTTCTGGTTCCATATAAATTTTAGCATTATTTGTTCCATTTCTTTGAAAAAGATGGATGGTACTTTGATAGGAATTGCATTAAATGTGTAGATTGCTTTAGGTAGCATAGACATTTTCACAATATTTATTCTTCCAATCCAGGAGCATGGCACATTTTTCCATTTCTTTGTGTCTTCCTCAATTTCTTTCATGAGTACTTTATAGTTTTCTGAGTATAGATTCTGTGTCTCTTTGGTTAGGTTTATTCCTAGGTATCTTATGGTTTTGGATGCAATTGTAAATGGGATTGACTCCTTAATATCTCTTTCTTCTGTCTTGCTGTTGGTGTAGAGAAATGCAACTGATTTCTGTGCATTGATTTTATATCCTGACACTTTACTGAATTCCTGTATAAGTTCTAGCAGTTTTGGAGTGGAGTCTTTTGGGTTTTCCACATATAGTATCATATCATCTGCGAAGAGTGATAATTTGACTTCTTCTTTGCCGATTTGGATGCCTTTAATTTCCTTTTGTTGTCTGATTGCTGAGGCTAGGACCTCTAGTACGATGTTGAATAGCAGTGGTGATAATGGACATCCCTGCCGTGTTCCTGACCTTAGCGGAAAAGCTTTCAGTTTTTCTCCATTGAGAATGATATTTGCGGTGGGTTTTTCATAGATGGCTTTGATGATATTGAGGTATGCGCCCTCTATCCCTACACTTTGAAGAGTTTTGATCAGGAAGGGATGTTGTACTTTGTCAAATGCTTTTTCAGCATCTATTGAGAGTATCATATGGTTCTTGTTCTTTCTTTTATTGATGTGTTGTATCACATTGACTGATTTGCGGATGTTGAACCAACCTTGCAGCCCTGGAATAAATCCCACTTGGTCGTGGTGAATAATCCTTTTAATGTACTGTTGAATCCTATTGGCTAGTATTTTGTTGAGTATTTTCGCATCTGTGTTCATCAAGGATATCGGTCTATAGCTCTCTTTTTTGGTGGGATCCTTGTCTGGTTTTGGGATCAAGGTGATGCTGGCCTCATAAAATGAGTTTGGAAGTTTTCCTTCCATTTCTATTTTTTGGAACAGTTTCAGGAGAATAGGAATTAGTTCTTCTTTAAATGTTTGGTAGAATTCCCCCGGGAAGCCGTCTGGCCCTGGGCTTTTGTTTGTTTGGAGATTTTTGATGACTGTTTCAATCTCCTTACTGGTTATGGGTCTGTTCAGGCTTTCTATTTCTTCCTGGCTCCGTTGTGGTAGTTTATATGTTTCTAGGAATGCATCCATTTCTTCCAGATTGTCAAATTTATTGCCGTAGAGTTGCTCATAGTATGTTCTTATAATAGTTTGTATTTCTTTGGTGTTAGTTGTGATCTCTCCTCTTTCATTCATGATTTTATTTATTTGGGTCCTTTCTCTTTTCTTTTTGATAAGTCGGGCCAGGGGTTTATCAATTTTATTAATTCTTTCAAAGAACCAGCTCCTAGTTTCGTTGATTTGTTCTATTGTTTTTTTGGTTTCTATTTCATTGATTTCTGCTCTGATCTTTATGATTTCTCTTCTCCTGCTGGGCTTAGGGTTTCTTTCTTGTTCTTTCTCCAGCTCCTTTAGGTGTAGGGTTAGGTTGTGTACCTGAGACCTTTCTTGTTTCTTGAGAAAGGCTTGTACTGCTATATATTTTCCTCTCAGGACTGCCTTTGTTGTGTCCCACAGATTTTGAACCGTTGTATTTTCATTATCATTTGTTTCCATGATTTTTTTCAATTCTTCTTTAATTTCCTGGTTGACCCATTCATTCTTTAGAAGGATACTGTTTAGTCTCCATGTATTTGGGTTCTTTCCAAACTTCCTTTTGTGGTTGAGTTCTAGCTTTAGAGCATTGTGGTCTGAAAATATGCAGGGAATGATCCCAATCTTTTGATACCGGTTGAGTCCTGATTTAGGACCGAGGATGTGATCTATTCTGGAGAATGTTCCATGTGCACTAGAGAAGAATGTGTATTCTGTTGCTTTGGGATGAAATGTTCTGAATATATCTGTGATGTCCATCTGGTCCAGTGTGTCGTTTAAGGCCTTTATTTCCTTGCTGATCTTTTGCTTGGATGACCTGTCCATTTCAGTGAGGGGAGTGTTAAAGTCCCCTACTATTATTGTATTATTGTTGATGTGTTTCTTTGATTTTGTTATTAATTGGTTTATATAGTTGGCTGCTCCCACATTGGGGGCATAGATATTTAAAATTGTTAAATCTTCTTGTTGGACAGACCCTTTGAGTATGATATAGTGTCCTTCCTCATCTCTTATTATAGTCTTTGGCTTAAAATCTAATTGATCTGATATAAGGATTGCCACTCCTGCTTTCTTCTGATGTCCATTAGCATGGTAAATTCTTTTCCACCCCCTCACTTTAAATCTGGAGGTGTCTTCGAGCTTAAAATGTGTTTCTTGGAGGCAACATATAGATGGGCTTTGTTTTTTTATCCATTCTGATACCCTGTGTCTTTTGACAGGGGCATTTAGCCCATTAACATTCAGGGTAACTATTGAGAGATATGAATTTAGTGCCATTGTATTGCCTGTAAGGTGACTGTTACTGTATATGGTCTCTGTTCCTTTCTGATCTACCACTTGTAGGCTCTCTCTTTGCTTAGAGGACCCCTTTCAATATTTCCTGTAGAGCTGGTTTGGTATTTGCAAATTCTTTCAGTTGTTGTTTGTCCTGGAAGCTTTTAATCTCTCCTTCTATTTTCAATGATAGCCTAGCTGGATATAGTATTCTTGGCTGCATGTTTTTCTCATTTAGTGCTCTGAAAATATCATGCCAGCTCTTTCTGGCCTGCCAGGTCTCTGTGGATAAGTCAGCTGCCAATCTAATATTTTTACCATTGTATGTTACAGACTTCTTTTCCCGGGCTGCTTTTAGGATTTTCTCTTTGTCATTGAGACTTGTAAATTTTACTATTAGGTGACGGGGTGTGGGCCTATTCTTATTGATTTTGAGGGGCGTTCTCTGAACCTCCTGAATTTTGATGCTCGTTCCCTTTGCCATATTGGGGAAATTCTCCCCAATAATTCTCTCCAGTATACCTTCTGCTCCCCTCTCACTTTCTTCTTCTTCTGGAATCCCAATTATTCTAATGTTGTTTCGTCTTATGGTGTCACTTATCTCTCGAATTCTCCCCTCGTGGTCCAGTAGCTGTTTGTTCCTCTTTTGCTCAGCTTCTTTATTCTCTGTCATTTGGTCTTCTATATCACTAATTCTTTCTTCTGCCTCATTTATCCTAGCAGTTAGAGCCTCCATTTTTGATTGCACCTCATTAATAGCTTTTTTGATTTCACCTTGGTTAGATTTTAGTTCTTTTATTTCTCCAGAAAGGGCTTTTATATCTCTCGAGAGGGTTTCTCTAATATCTTCCATGCCTTTTTCGAGCCCGGCTAGAACCTTGAGAATTGTCATTCTGAACTCTAGATCTGACATATTACCGATGTCTGTATTGATTAGGTCCCTAGCCTTCGGTACTGCCTCTTGTTCTTTTTTTTGTGTTGAATTTTTATGTCTTGTCATTTTGTCCAGATAAGAGTAAATGAAGGGGCAAGTAAAATACTAAAAGGGTGGCAACAACCCCAGGAAAATATGCTTTAACCAAATTAGAAGAGATCCAAAATCGTGAGTGGGGAGAAAGGGGATAAAAAGAGGTTCAAAAAGGAAGAAAGAAAAAAAAACAAAAAGAAAAGAAAAAAAAAAAGGAAAGAAAAGAAAAGAATTTTTAAAAAAAGAAAACACCTAAGAAAAATGTAAAAAAGAAAAAATATATATATTAGATAAACTAGTAAAAAATCGTTAAAAAAGAAAAAGGTAACAGTTAAAAAAAAAAAATTTTACCCGAAGGCGAGAAAAAAAAAAAAAATGAAAAAGAAAAAATCAAATTAACTGCAAGACTAAAAAAAATCCCAGGAAAAAAGCCATGAGTTCCGTGTTTGGCTTTCTCCTCCTCTGGAATTCTGCTGCTCTCCTTGGTATTGAAACCGCACTCCTTGGTAGGTGAACTTGGTCTCGGCTGGATTTCTTGTTGATCTTCTGGGGGAGGGGCCTGGTGTAGTGATTCTCAAGTGTCTTTGCCCCAGGCGGAATTACACCGCCCTTACCCGGGGCCGGGGTGAGTAATCCGCTCGGGTTTGCTTTCAGGAGCTTTTGTTCCCTGAGTGCTTTCCGTAGAGTTCCAGAGGACGGGAATACAAATGGCGGCCTCCTGGTCTCCGGCCCGGAGGAGCCGAGAGCCCAGGGCCCCACTCCTCAGTGCGCCCTCAGAGAACAGCGCCCAGTTACTCCCGTCTGCCTGACCTCCGGCCGCGCTCCGAGCTCACCGAGCCTGCGACCGGTTCAAGGTAACACCGAGCTGCGAGCTTACTGTTGGCTCTGTCTCTGTAGCTGGCTTTCCCGTTCCAATACCCGCAAGCTCTGCGACACTCAGACACCCCCGATCCTTCTGTGACCCTGCGGGACCTGAGGCCACGCTGACCCCGCGTGGGTTTCGCCCCGGTTTAGCCTCTGGAGCGATGTCCCTCAGCGGAACAGACTTTTAAAAGTCCTGATTTTGTGCACGGTTGCTCCGCTGCTTGCCGGGAGCCGGCCCCTCCCCCCGGGGTCTATCTTCCCGTCGCTTTGGATTCACTTCTCCGCCGGTCCTACCTTTCAGAAAGTGGTTGTTTTTCTGTTTCCAGAATTGCTGTTCTTCTTCTCTTCGATCTGCCGATGGATTTTCAGGTGTTTGCAATCTTTAGATAAGCTATCTAGCTGATCTCCGGCTAGCTGAAGCAGTCTCAGCTTGCTACTTCTCCGCCATCTTGACTCCTCCCTAAATAGCTCCTCTTATAATCAATTACTGAAAACAAATATATTTTGAGTACCTCATATGTGCCAGGAATTACTCCAGGCTATAGAAGGGAATAAAACACAATAGGCCCTGCCCTATTGCAGCATGTATTATAGTGGGGAAGAAAAACATTAAGCAAAACCACAATTAATTCCTAGTTTTACAACTGAGAAAAAAATGAAAACCAGTCTACCACAGGGTCCCAAGTAAACTAGTTTACTTTCATTCTCAAAATTGGAAATTAAATAAAATTTAAAATAGGACTTAAGAACAACTCACTTGAAGTTCTTAATACCAATTTTTATTATGTATTTCCCTTAACAATAAATAAAGGGGGTAAGGAGGAATTTACATATTGATAAAAATATCATTGCGTAAGAGTTTTTGGGTAGTTGATATACGGCAATAAAAAAACTGTCAATTAAGTGTCATAAAATGCTGTGAGCCTTCTGTGGTGGCCTGAATTTGATTAAACACCATGTCAATCATCAGGCTGGCTCCAGCTGCAACTGATAATCTGTCCTCACTTGATCCGCTCTAAATCCTAGGTCCCAAACCTGGAGAACATTTATTCAAATAGAATCCTCTTCCTCCTCTTTTTCATTTATCTTCATTGGCATCTCTGACATCCCAGATTTCCAGTTTTCCCAGGCTATGAGCCCACTTGCAGGCCTTCCAGCCTTTCTCTGAGCAGGGATCCATTGGCTCAAAAGGTTATCTATATTTTTAAACGCACTTTCGACTTTTTTAATGTTCCTTCCCTCCACTGTATACCCTTTCCAGATGTGGGTTGACTGAGACAGCCAGCCCCCTCAGCTGACTCTGACTGGATCCATTACTGATGAACCATGGCTGGGCCCTCACTGATTCTTTTATTCATCCTTAATTGATTGTCTTTCTAATTCTGTACAGTCCCTGTTTCAATCCAGGATTCCCCTTTTCAAGCTAAACTCCCTCCTCCCGCCCTACCTCACAGATCTCCATCTGTTTGACTTAGGATATTGGGTTATCTATGTTTAACTCTCAAATTTTCTTCTTCCCTTCTGCCTCACAGAGACAATGTTCTCCCTCTGACCTCTTAAACCAACCCTTTTCTAACTTGTCTTGTGATCTCCTAAGCCATCTCCTTCTGACCTCTTAAACCAACCCCTTTTTAACTTGTCTTGTGATTTTTCTCATTCATATTCCCTCTTTCATCTTTTTTTCTTTTCTTTCTCTCTCTGTTCCGCTTTCTTTCTTTCTTTCTTCCCTTTTCTCTCTCCTTTTTTTTTTTTTTTTTTTTTTTATTTTGCCTTCTGGCATCTTCTTGGCCTACACACATGTTCAAATCTAATGATTCTTATGAAATATTCATTTCTCCTGAGACCGTATTCCATCTTTCTCCTTCCCTTAACAGCAGTGCTTCTCAAAGTAGGAGCCTGTATTTATCCCTTTCACTTCCTTGTTTAACACTTGAGCATCCATTTCTCCTGGTCTTCCCTCTTCTGAAATGTGTATTTATGTGATCAATGAGAACTTTCCCATCACTTGATCTAGTCACCTCTTCTTAGTGGCTACTCTGGGTCTTCCTGTGGAACTTGTTGCCCATTGTCATGTCTCCACTGTTCTTTGTTCTCACATTTCTAGCTGTTTCTTTGGAGGCCATTATATCACTATCTGGCTCCCGGGTAGAGGCATTCTCTAAAAGGCCTCGTCTTCTTCAGATTCTACCTTTGCTTCTTTTAATCTAGTGTAATGACTTCTATAATTGCCAAACCCTTCCCTTGTGGATGCACCCCAAATTCCTCTTCAGTCCTAATCTTTCTCCTTAGTTTGACTCACATTTCCCACCTCTTACAGAGAGCTTCATTTCTCTACAGGATTCATGGCTACATCAAACAGACTGATCTGAACTCATCATCTCTCAGTAGTGTTCCATGCACCCTAGACTACCTATCAGCTGATTCTGATCATGATCTGTGAGGCCCTTCCTCTTGCTCTTTGCTCCCCACTCCGCCCCATCCATCTGAAATGCATCTCTTTGTACCACTCTCCTTTTCCCCAGACCCTGCCTCTCCCATTTTCTCCATTTGTTAGAGTCCTATCCATTCTTCAGTTTAGTTCCTATTTCGCCTTCTTAACAAACACTAGCTTAGGGGCGCCTGGGTGGTTCAGTGGGTTAAGTCTCTGCCTTCAGCTCAGGTCATGATCCCAGGGTCCTGGGATTGAGCCCCACATCGGGCTCTCTGCTCAGCAGGGAACCTGCTTCCCCCTCTCTCTCTGCCTCTCTGCCTACTTGTGATCTCTGTCTGTCAAATCAATAAATAAAATCTTTTAAAACAAACAAAACACTAGCTTAACTGACTCTCCCCGTCCCCATTTTTCATCCATTCTTTGCTTGGAAGTCAACTATACCTGATCCCCGTCACTCTTATATTTGAGATACACATTTGTGTTTGTCATCTCTATTAAGCCCTGAGGCCTGAAGCTGTTGAAACTGTGTCTTATTCATCTTTATATCCCCCTGTAGGACCTGACACATAGGAGAAGCCCTAGAAATTTCGGTTAATCTGCATTGTTGGAAGGAAAGTTTCACAAACCTTAATTTTTTCCAAGATTTTATTTATTTATTTGACAGAGATATAGAGAACACAAGTAGGCAGAACGACAGGCAGAGGGAGAGGGAGAACCAGGTCCTCCTCTGAGCAGGGCACTTGACATGAGGCTTGATCTCAGGACCCCAAGATCATGACCTGAGCTGAAGGCAGATGCTTAAGTGACTGAGCCACCCAGGTACCCCACAAACCTTAATTTTTTTTAAGAATTGTGAAGAACATGATATTTTTAATATGCAGGCTACACATTTGGGAGACTATAGGAAGTTTAAAAAAGGAAATTTACATCAAATATGGTTGACATTCTTGTCTCTGTCCTACTTCAGTTAAGGCAGATTTTTAGAGCATTACATAAAATTTCACTTTGTAAGGGAGTTTTTTTTAGGAGTGAAGAAATTCCTGGAAATTAAGATTAAGTTTCAAGCTCTGGGATTTTATTTAACTGTCTTTGAAGTTAATAAATTGACCTGCCACTGTTTCATGGATACTGACAAAAGACATGAGACTCTTGGGTCAAAGACAGAGGATGTTATTATTCCAGAGCACAGCAAGAAGCATGAGCATCACATAGACATCAGTTTCTCATGTCCTCCAAGTCTCCAAGGAGTGACACTGAGCAGTCCAGGTGAATGTGGGTAGGTTTGTGTAGCAGCCAATGAACATGGATCTTGAGGAAGCTACTGCTTTTATAACAAACCTGTTTTTGTTCCAGAGGAAGACATTATCTCATCCCTCAAGGTTGCTACAAATACAAACCCTGATTAATTGCCCACGAGAGGAGGAATTTGGTGGGTATTCTTGACACACTCAGCAAGAACTTGTAGTGATGCCCACAGACCATGGTGGAATGCCTCTCCCAAAGGCATTCTGTGAGAATAAGACTTTTGGTTATCTTAGTGCATCAGAGGGACTTAACAAATATTTGTTGAATCAAGTTAATTAATTAGTAAGAAGAAGTGAAACCACTGAGGAATTTAAAAAGTCAGAAAGAGTGAATCCCTAAGGGAACAGTTCTAGATTTCAGATCTGATTAGGAGGAAAAGTCAGAAAGAGGAATGAGAACTAAGACCACATGACTTTATAACAAAAAAATTTCTAAAAACTTTACATCATGGGAAGTGGGAAGGACTCCTGAACAAAGCAATCAGATTAAGTCCCAACAGCCTAAGACAATGCCTGTAGCTTGCTATTAGTATTACGGTAACTACAGTCCTTTGTATCTGCAGTGTCTTGCCACACACTAAACTTCATTAAAAGTTTAGATACTATGCTCATTTAGGAAATGCTAGCACACATTTCTTAAAATGGTGAATTGAACTACAAATCAACGTAGATTACGCTAATGAATTTGATCAGAATTAAATACTTACTTCGAAAGTTGCAGAGAAACAAATGAAATATCTTAAAATCCCATGATTCTTTTTTTAATTGAAGAATAATTAACATACAGCATTCTATTAGTTTCAGGTGTACAAGGTATTGATTCAACAATTCTACATATTCCTTAGTGCTTGTCATAGTATGTGTAGCTACCATCTGTCACCATACCGAGTGATTACAATATTATTGACTGGATTCCCTATACTGTACTTTTCATCTCTATGACTCATTTATTTTATAGTTGGAAGTTTATCTATTAATTCCCTTTATCTATTTTGCCCTTCCCCCCACCCACCCACTTGCCCTCTGGCAACCACCACTTTTTCCTCTGTATTTAAGAGTTTGATTTTATTTGTTTTTTCATTTGTTTTTTTTTTTTTTTTTCTGGATTGCACATATAAGTGAAATCATTGGGCATTTGTCTTTTTCTATCTGACTTCTTCACTTAGCATAATACCTACCCGGTCCATCTTTTGTTGCAAATGGCAAGATCTCATTCTTTTTTATGGCTGAGTAATATTCTGTTACATATACCACAACTTCTTTATCCATTCATCTATCAGTGGACACTTGGGTTGCTTCCATATCTTGGCTATTGTAAATACCACTGCCAGTAGACATAGGAGTACATATATCTTTATGCATTAGTGTTTTCATTTTCTTTGGGTAAATGCCCAGTAGTGAATTATTAGATCATATGGTATTTCAGGGTTTTTTTTAAGATTTTGTTTATTTGACAGAGAAAATCGTAAGCAGGCAGAGAGAGTGGGGGAAGCAGGCTCCCAGCCGAGCAGAGAGCCTGATGTGGGGCTTGATCCCAGGACCCTGAGACCATGACCTGAGCCGAAGGCAGAGGCTTAACCCACTGAGCCACCCAGGTGCCCCTCAATTTTTAATTTTTAAAAAACCGCCATATGTTTTCCACAGTAGTAGCACCGATTTATATTCCCACCGAAAAAGCATCCCTTTTCTCCACATCTTCATCAATACTTGTTATTTCTTGTCTTTTTGATCCTAGCCATTCTGACTGGTATGAGGTGGTATCTCATTGTGGTTTGATTTGCATTTTCCTGATGATTAATGATGCTGAGCATCTTTTCGTGTGTCTTGGCCATCTGGATGTCTTCTTTGGAAAAATGTCTATTTAGGATCTCTTCCCATTTTTTAACTGAATTGTTTGTGTTTTTTTGGTATTGAGTTGTATAAGTTCTTTATATATTTTGGATATTTACCCCTTATTAGATATATCATTTGCAAATATCTTCTCCCATTCACTAGGTTGCGTTGTACTAAAAGTTTGTCTTTGATCTAAGGATGCTGAGATCTAGTTAGTTTCTGTTGAGGATTTCAATCAGGAGGTCATGTAAAGCCATGGTAAGTGGATCAAATAAGGATGATCTATAGAGAAGAATAGAACAGACCTTGTATGTTCTGTTTGCTTCTATACTCTTACAACCTGGTGTGGTACCTGATACATAGTAGGCTCCCAATAAGTCTTGCTGGAATGAATAAAACAGACTCTGGAGGAGAGATAGAGAGAGAGAGAGAGGGAGATTACTTTTGCTCCCAACAGTTTTCCATACCTGACTATAATCCCTCAAGAGGACTGTCTGCATTTCCTGTCCTTATGTCCACGAGAGATCCCTGTGTCTATCCAATAAATTCCCCTTTCTGCTAAAGTTAGTTTGGGCATGTTATATTCCTTGCAGCTAAATTAAACCTAAGAATCTCTGAATATAAGATTCCCAATCATTAGACTTTAAAGTCTTTTCATCCCCAGGGAGCTGTGGTTCGCCCATGCACATCAGAAATCTTGATGACTTGTCCAGAAATCACTAAATTCCAGAAGTAATCGTGCCTCTGCTTTGCTTAAGTGTACCTCACATTTTGGGGACAAAGAAAAGAATAGAAACTCAAATTCACCTGAAAATAAAGGATTACCTCCAAAAATAGAGCTTGACAATCTTTCTTAAAAAGGCAACTTCTCAGGGCACCTGGCTGGGTCATTCAGAGAGGCCTGTGTCTCCTAATCTTGGGATCATGGGTTTGAGTCCCATGTTGGCTATAGAGGTTACTAAAAAAGATTTTTTTAAAACTTAAAAAAAAAAAAAAAGTAACCTCTGAAGAAAAACTCCAGAAACTTCAACTTGAAGACCCTTTTGTAAAAAGAGCCAGGCCTTAAGCATTATTGATTGAATGTGACTTTATTTAAGGTCCACAGGGAAGATTAGGCATGACCTGGAGACACCTGCCAACCTAAGTTCTGGGAGAAGAAGTAGCAGGTCACAGCTTCACCTCAACTTCTGGAATTCTGTTGGAGTAAACTTGGTGATGCAGGAGACTTCTTTACAGTTTCTGGTTGTACTCTCAATTATTGTGTAGCACGTGGAGAAGAAAAGTTATTCTTTCCCACTCAGTGAAGTAGCAGGGAGAAAATGCCTATTTGGGAGGGCACATATAAACCTCTAAAATGGGAGGGAGGTAGTTGAAAAAAGCCACAGGCAATCATTCTCAGTTTGAAAAATAGAAAAATGAAATACCTGGAGGCAGGGGCACCTGGGTGGCTCAGTTGTTTAAGCATCTGCTTTTGGCTCAGATCATGATTCCGGTGTCCTGGGATGGAGGCCAGCATCTGGCTCCTTGCTCAGTGGGGAGTCTGCGCCTCCCTCTCCCTCCGCCCTTCCTCCTGCTGGTGTGTGCTCTCTCTCTCTCTCTCTCTGTCAGATAAATAAATGAAATCTTTTAAAAAAATACTTGGAGGTAGTTTGGTGGGTTTGCCAAGAACATTGGAAGTGAGACAGATCTCCAGAAACATTTATCCAACTTACTAGCTTAGCTTTATGCCCTGGGTTAAGCTGTCCAAATGCTTATAACTTCAGATTTCCCATGTACAAGATGAGAATAGTAATTCATATATTTGCTATAAATATTAAGTTAGATAATGCCTGTAAGTTTCTTGGCCAATGGTACCAAGCTAAGTGCTCAGTACACGGTAGGGATGATTAGGATTGTTATTGCTTAGTAATTCAAGCATTAGTGAAGAGTGTGTTGCTTTTTTGTTGAACAAAAGGGAGATTAATATTTTTTTTTAAAGATTTTATTTATTTGACAGAGAGAGAGAGAAATCACAAGTAGGCAGAGAGGCAGGTAGAGAGAGGGGAGAAAGCAGGTTCCCCGCGGAGCAGAGAGCCCGACGTGGGGCTCGATCCCAGGACCCTGGGATCATGACCTGAGCTGAAGGCAGAGGCTTTAACCCACTGAGCCACCCAGGTGCCCCGAGATTAATATTTTTGAAGCTGAAGAAACACGGCACTAAAACATATGATTAATAGCTCTTCGCTATTGCTTTTATAAATCTCTACATGATAGAGAAATGGAAAAGAGACAGGTAAACATCTTAACAAGATGGTAGGTGTACAGTAAACAACCCTTGATTGTGGTATCAATCAACAGTTAGAAGTATAAACTTCCTTAAAAAAAAAGGAAGAGGGAGGAGAAGAAGAAAGTCCCTAAATAGGAGGCACGTGTGAATTCTCACATGCAATCTTCTGACCTTAAAAGCAGTTGCGAACTTTATGACCTGTAGATGGCGAACTTGGATAGGGTGAATACTAAAGAATGACTACCTAGAGAAGAAAGCTATGGTTCTTGTTTTGTTAAAGGAAGGCCTAAGTAAAATTGATATATTAATAAAGGCTGCACACTACACCAAGCCAAGAGAATTCTTTGCTGACACATTCTGTTCCTTCTTCTAAATGGACTGTCCATCTACTTGTCCAAGTGAGTCTATCGTCAGTCATATGTGCTGTTGAGGGACAAGACTGTTAGTGTCTGAAATAAATGTTTTGGTTCAGCATTCACGCTGGCTACTAGTCACTGATACAAGAGAACAGAGTATCATGTAGGGGACATAAATAGATTTCTTAAAGTCTCTTGAGGAATACAGAAATGTTACCCTCTCAGAATATCCATATGTAACATTTTAATTATCTGAACCCATTGTACAGGTCCAAAGTATCCACATCGTTTGATCTATATGAATAATTATATCCTCCCTTGCTTCTTTATTGCCACTCTTGAGCATTTGTTCTGTACACATCCCAAGGCAATCCTTTAGGGACCAATTACCATCCTTTATTGACATCATCTCACTGGCTGATGGAGATTTCTATGGAGTACCACACTGGGCATTCAGGAGTCCTAAGGGAGCTTTGTAGTACTTTACATATCTATGTGCCCTGCTTGAGAAACATATTTTCTTACTTAAAATTCTACCCTGGGTACTAGTTTTATCATATTTACTAGTTTTACCAGATCACAACTACATATAATATGTGAATTTGTGGGAAAATTCATGTGACTTTCCAAAACTGTGGTTACTCATGCAGTGGCTTGAGATGTGTTGTTGGTTCTTTCAGTTGTGTAAAAGCCTAGTAACTCACCCAACATGATAGATTGATGACCTTTTGCTGCCTTATAAAAGGGTCACTGTCCCCAAAGTGCCTCTCAGCTTGTGGGTCAGGTGAAGGGACATCTTTAGACTTCTATGGTGCCTCTGTCCTGTCATTTATCATAAGGTTGAAATTATTGCCCACACATTGGCCTCCCCACAATTGTGTACTTCTGAACTTCAGAAACTATACCATATTCATCTGTTTCTTATTAAGCAGACTGTGTCAGGCACATAGTAGGTACTTAGGAAAATGTTGAATGGATTAAAGAATAAGTATATGGCTTTGGAAGAACAAGAGAAGGCAGGATAGAAAAAAGATCAATTTAGGGGGAAAAAAAGAGGAAAATAAGCCAACCATCCATGAGGAATTGTACCTATGATCGACAAATATTATTCCAAAAGTACAGAAAAAAAGAGAGAACAGCAGTAGATTGTATCCAGCCCAATACATTTATTTTTACTAACCAAACTCTCAAGAGGTTGATTTATAAACTAACGTGCTATTTTACCATCTCTGGAGAGAACCCATCCCTTCAGAGATTACGGTGTTTGTGTCGAGCTTACATAATCACTTACCCAATCCCATCTACTTCACATCTGCATTCATTTCAAAATGAAGAACGTTCTTAACTTTTAGGATGGGACCGTTCTGGTTTTCCAGTAGCTTCTAAAAGCTTCTAAAAAGATGCAGGTGCTCTAAGATATGGTAGAAAGAGAAGTTATCAGGAAGTTTAGAAATTGTAAGATCTTGGGGCGCCTGGGTGGCTCCGTGGGTTAAAGCCTCTGCCTTCGGCTCAGGTTATGGTCCCAGGGTCCTGGGATCGAGCCCCGCATCAGGCTCTCTGCTCAGCAGGGAGCCTGCTTCCTCCTTTCTCTCTGCCTGCCTCTCTGCCTCCTTGTGATCTCTGTCTAATAAATAAATAAATAAAATTTAAAAAAAATTGTAAGATCTTATCTAAGAGTAGATTTGGATTTAAAGGTCCACTGGTGAAAGCCATCTCCTGGAAGTGGGAGCAAAGAACAAACAGAAACAGGTTCTGAAAGACAGTGGAAATAAGAGGAGCCACACATTATCCCAAAATGTTACCATGGAGTTTACCATGGGGCATCTCACAGGAAATAATAGGGATGGTGGAGGACATGAGGACCATACATGGTGATGGAGAGTGTAGGACAGTCATGCCTGCACATGGTGAGCACTCAGTAAATGCTGACTGAATGAGTGGGCCATTGTGGGCCTAAACTGCTGCTCTGGGAAGTCTCAAATTGCTTTGTGAATGGCAGGGTTTGTTTATTTATTTACTTATGTATTTACTTAGGTATATCTAAAAAGGAATTGAAGTGATGTGCACTATTCAAATGTGCATAAACCAGAGTAGAAAAAGTTAAAGCAGAAACCATTTATTTTTTTTTTAAAGATTTTATTTATTTATTTGACAGACAGAGATCACAAGTAGGCAGAGAGAGAGAGGAGGAAGCAGGCTTCCTGCGGAGTAGAGAGCCCGATGCGGGGCTCGATCCCAGGACCCTGAGATCATGACTCGAGCCAAAGGCAGCAGCCCAAACCACTGAGCCACCCAGGCGCCCCAAGCAGAAAGCATTTAAAAGGAAGGGTTCAAAGCAATGTGCTGAAAACCTGATGCTAGAGAATCATGACAATGGAGCTAATTGGAAGCTCTGAGCTTCCTGGCAACTAGTTCAAGAAAGAAACATGCTGGATTATACAGTCTCATCAGCCAGTAAAGGGAAGTTTGTAAAATTATCTGGGAATGGAGACTTATTCTTGGAGCTTAATTCTACAAAGAGTTTATTGCATGGACGCTTAAATGAGGAAAGAAGACATTTAATAATGTTTTGCAAAAGCTACGTACATGTAATTCATAGACAAAGCTCTAAAGGTAACCACCAACAATATACCAACTAACATAGTAGATGACAAGGAGAGGGGGAGAAGGGGTTAATGTATGCACATATACACTACCACTCAAGCAAGAAAATATGAATATTGACTACAGTCCCCATGTTTGCAACTAATTGTGAGGCACTATCTATAACTTCCTTAATGCCTATGCTCCGTAAGGAGGAGGAGGGTAGTATAGAAGGTTCTTCTTCTACTTCTCTGCACTTTCTGGACCTGTGTAATCTGCGCTTGGTTGAAACAACACCATATATTGGTTATTGATTTAAAGCATATACCATTTTCTCTAGACCAGTACCCCCACCTCATAGGATGTCCTCCAGCTGGCTTTGTAACTGAGTCTTCAATAGACTATTGCTTTGCTCTAAAAGCCCAGCTGCTCCTGGGTTATGGTAAGACCAGTGAATCCTGTGGGAAATGGCCTATACCATCCTGACCACAAGCCATGTTACATGGATTACCGTTGATGAATTAAGCCTTTAGTGAGTCCACAGAAGGCATTGCTAATAGAAGCATCGCAGGAAAGTCAAATCTATATCCAGAACAAATGACCATTCTAGTGAGAAAAATTGCTACCAAGTCCACAGTGAAAGGGGTTCAGTATAATCAGTAACTAGGTGGCTGACCATGCCACCCGCATCACACACATTTGGAACTGTATGCAGGGCTCAGCATAGGTCTCTGCTCCTGGTAATGTAAGCATTCAATGGTGGTGGTGGCCAGGTCTGCCTTATGAGGGGAAGTTCATGAGACTGAACCCACGAATAACTTCCCTCTCTGTCACCAAGACCACTCTGTTCCCGAACCCAGTGAGTAATACTTGTCAGGCTGGGGAAAGAGGACAGCTGACATTTGCAGTCCTGGTCTTCTTGCCCATCTGATTCTGGGAAGACTTCTCTGTCCACTGGTGAGCTTTCACATAAGGCACAAGCATTCTCACACCATCAACCTATTTTGAGAGGTCCATGAGCATACCTCTACCCTAGACCTTCTTGTAGTCCAATTATTGTTCCTTTCAACTTCCCCTTTCAAACCAAACCTTTGGGTTCTATGTACAAATCTTCACTCTGATAATCTTCCCTTCTAGGTAAAGTATGCTGTTTGATCTGCTTCTCAAAGTTCTGCTTATTATAAACATTTATCTTCTACTTGTCCTTTGTGACCAACAGTGTGAAGAGCTCTAATGCTATTATCAATTTATTTATGGCTGATGCCAGTGTATTATATGCATAATCATTACTAGCTCAATCTTGAATCTTTTTTTCCCTGCCTATAGGGAAATCCCTTAAGGCTAAGTTAATAGGTATAGGGAGAGATGGCATTATAGGAAGATGAGGTGCCATGAGAGTTGGAGTCATTTGCTCGTGAAACTTTCTTGTGCTTTTAGAACTTTCTTGAGTCTGCTCTTGTATATACCACTTCAAGTTGAGGATGGAGAGCTGCTCCTCACATCCAATTTTGAGAACAGGTCAATCAAATAGCATCTAATTTGGAAGACAGCTCATATCTCAAAACCAGCTCATTTCCCATGGCCAGATATTCAGTCTTCACCAGAATCCAACAACGAAGATCAGGAGATGTTTCCCAAGGAAAATAGTTACTTGTCAGAGAAGCATGACTTTGCTCTCAATTATGTGGCAGTGTTATGATTTTCTTACTGGGGAATTTCATAGGCTCAATGATCTGTTATAGATATTTTGTACACAGTAGATTTTCTGAGTCACAAGATCTAAGTAGTTAGAGTGGCTTATTCTTTAAACTGAACTGCTGAAGAATATTCTTTTGCTCTTGGCCTTCCTTACATATAGAGCCTTATGGTTTATTTAATAAATGGGAAGGAACAACACCAGTGTAATATTATTTTGCCTCTATAATGCTAAAAGTCCACCAAATGTGTGTGCCTTTTTCTTCATGGAACTGGGTACAAGATGCAGCAAATTATCTTTCACTTTGGAAGGGATACCTCTAAATATTCCAGATCTCCAGACTCCCCAAAACATCAATGAATTGGTAGATCTCTGAACTTCCATGGAATTTATCTCTTATTCTCAGTCAGATACGTGTCTTACCAAGGCATCTTACGTATTTGTTACTTTCTGACCAAAATGTGATAACAAATCCCACCTAGTACAACTAGCACAGTGAACCCAGAATCTCTGGTAAAGGTACCCATGTAATAATTTTGATCCAAACGAGCTATGTTGCTTTTTTCCTTCTTAGTCTAGTATTTTGGAATTCATTTTCACACATATTCTCCTGTCTTCTGCTATGTAAATTAGAAGTCATAAAGTCTTTTGATATATATGCTGTCTCCTCTAGGCATAACCTGGTCAGACTCTCCTAATACTTAGCTGCCTCAGCCCCATAGTTCCAAGAAGTAAGACAATGAAGCTCCTTGATTCTTTTTTTTTTTTTTTCGTTTTCCTTTTATTTGTTTTATATTTCCTTCCTTTCGTCCTTCCTTCCTTCCTTTTTTTGAGTAAACAGCATATATTGTCTTTATTTTTTATTTTTTAACTTGATATACAGTAAAGTTGATCTTTTATTTAGCCTTTATTTTGTAATTTTAATGTATCTATAGATCTGTGTAATAACTAACATCACAATTAGGATATGGAACACATTTTCCTCTAAGTACTGCTTTAGCTGCTTATCACAGTCCCAAAGGAGAACAGTGTTCCCAGTCCAAACTGCCAACAGTTGAAGCTTTGTGAAGACCATTGTTAAAATTGGCTAGTATTAAAACAGTGATTCAGATAGCATAAGCCTTGAGGATATTGTGTTTCAGAAAGTGATCAGCTTGGTTCTGGATATATAGGAATTTTAGTATATTAACAGGGGCTATATATGTCAGAGTGGAAAGTCAGGATAAATTTGAATATTTCTTATTATTTTAAACCAAGTAACTCAGAGGCTTTCCTAAGTTTAACCGAACTCCTGTGCTATAGGCTCCCTTTGGATCTGATTACTCCGCTATAAGTTGGATAAGAAAAAAATCTTGGGATAGATAATTTGTTTTCTAAATCTTTATTTCTTGCATATAATTCCTGCTAGAACCAGGAAGGCATACTGGATAATGAAGATCTTTGCATTTGCTTTTGCCAATCTTGTCACATTCCAGAGAGAGGCAGGGGAGTCATCATAGTAGTTATAGTAAGAATCAGGAGAAAACAACCATTTGCTTTAGGGGGGGTGTTGTTGTCATCTTAATCACTGAGATGTAGTTTTGTCTGAAAGGAAAAAATAATCCAGATGCTTAAGTTTCTTTTCATTCTTCCAAAGATGGGTGTTACTACTTTTAAGGTATATGGGATGGTTGGGGAGTACTGGCCTCCTGGAATCTTGGATGGCTTTAGCTGGAGTGGAAGCTGGTGCCTTCTTGGCCAGAAAGGAGTGAACTCATTGGGGTTCTATCTGAGGCAGGACAGAAGGTAATATCAGTATGAGGGTGAGTCTCAGAATCTCAGCTTTGGGAGAGCTGCGTAGTGAATGTAATATATTAAAGCCACATATTCAAGAGGCAAAAATATAGTTTCTTATAATTTTCAATGACTTAATATAATCTCAATATTAACATGCCATTTCATCTGGATAAGGGAAAGCTTGACCTAATTAAATCTAAGCAGATTCTAGAAACAGGTTTTCCTCCAACAATTCCAGTTTTTTTGTTTTTTTTTTTTTTGGACTTCTGAGGGTGATAGATACAAGGTTTTCACAGACAGTCAGTCAAACATCTTTGATGAGCTCTTGGGATCTTTAGTCAACCTGAATAGGTGGAGAAAGTGTTTACTGTTTATAGTCCTTTGCCATGAACTTTTCATGTGGCTTTGCATTTTGGAAAAATAAAAACAATCAAACAATAAATCCAGGCCCTTAACTTGAGCCTATCTCTGAAAACTATTAAGGCTTCTTTTGTTTACTGCTGTATCCTTAGTACCTAGAATTGTGCCTGGCACATAGTAGATGCTCAGTAAATATTTGTTGACTAAATGGAAGTAAGTAAATAGATAAATGAATCAAAACTCTAGGCCTTGAGGGTGCCTGGGTGGCTCAGTCAGTTAAGCTTTGGACTCTTAGTTTCTGTGCAGGTCTCATGGGTCCTTAGATTGAGCCCCTGTGTGAGGCTGGGCACTCAGAGGGGAGTCTGCTTGATGATTCTCTCCCTCTGCCCCTCCCCCCCACTTGGACACACACATGTTCTTGTATATACTCTCTCTGTCAAATAAATTAATGTTAAAAAAAAAAAAAAAGTCTACGTTTTCATTTGTTTCATTTAGGCCTAGTTTCCCCAGCAGAAAAGTAATCGAATGAACAACCATATACTACAGAGAAGAAAAAGAATTACCCTGGATAATGGAAAGAAGATTCACTCATAGAGTGGGTAAAATGAGATTCAGGTAAACATCTTTCAGTTTTGAATCAGAGACAGGCAGACAGAAACTATATTTGTAAGTAGAAATTCTAAGGTTAAAAAAAAAAAAAAAAAGCTTTAACTGCAAGCAAGTTATCAAGTTATTTAATTATCTCCTTGAATGAGTATCCTTTGCCTTTTGTGTAAATAGGGATGATCAAAAATAAATGAATGAAATTTAGCTTAATTTGTAACATCTTTACTTAGATATAATTTATATGCCATAAAATAACTTATTTTAAGTGTACAATTAAAGTTTTTAAAAATAAATTTACCAAGCTGTGCAAATATCAGAATCCAGTTATAGAATATCTTAATCACCCAAATATGATTACTTATGCTCATTTACACTTTATATTTACACTTACATTCCCAAGCCTCATTCCCACTCTATTAAATCTACTTTCTACCTCTCTTGATTTGCCTTTTCTTAAAATTTCTAATAAATGAAATAATAAAATACTTGGTCTTTTGGGTCTGGCTTCTTTCACTAAGCATGTTTTTGAAGTTCATCCATGTGGTAGCAAGTTCTTTTTTATTGCCAAATGTTTCATTTCGTGGATATTACATTGTGTCTATCCATTCATCAGCTGATGGATATTGGGTTGTTTCTACTTTGGGGCCATTATAAATAGTGCTGCTATGAACATGTGTGGGCAAGTCTTTAGGTGACATATGTTTTGATTTCTTTTGGGTCAATACTTAGGAGTGGAATTACAGGGTTTCATGGTAAATTTATGTATAACTTTTTAAGAAACTGTCAAACTATTTTTCCAAAGTGGCTATACGTTTTGTATGTCCACTAACACAGTATGTGGGCTCCTGTTTCTCTACATCCTTGCCAACTGCTGTTATTTTCTGCCTTTTTGACAATAGCGAATATAATCTCATGAAGAAAAAGCAGCTATCTGTGTTTCTTTATGCCAGCTTTATTGCTAGTGATATAATGACAGCTAATATATGATTGGGAACATTTAAAAAATATTCAGAATGGAAGTCGTAAAACTTGAAAAGAAGCAAAAACTCTCTGCCATCCTGTTAATTTTCTTAAAGCTCTATTTTTTTCCAGTCCCCCTTATATTAGGAACTCTTCATGACCCCTCTTGGTAGTCTGCTGGGGTTGTCTCATACTGGGATTTATGAGAACCAGTTATTAAATTTTCAGGAATTTTGTGGGCCATTTATTAAACACAACCACCAAAATTAAATATTTAAACCTAAAATTACTAAGTTATTTAAATACAAAGACAAAACTTATTTCTTAATTATTTTACAGTATTTTACTATTATCTATGTTTTGAAATTTCCTATGTCTATTGCATTTGCATGGTGGACACACTACATAGTGGTGTGCTACTGAACATGTATCTCTTCCTAAAGCTATTTCTGGTGATCCTACACTGATAGCTTAAAATAGTTTATGGTAGGAATATTTACACCACAGAAATTGGCAAATGCTACAAACCATGGCTTCCCCCCACCCCCAGAGAAGTGGTTGTTAAGTATTTACTGGGTCTAAATTTATCTTGTCAGTATTTTTTATTAAGTTTATTAAGGCTGTAGATGGTTTTGGAGAGAATCACATCATTAAAATATTAAGGCAACTATTTGGTTGTTAGTTCTTCTATTCACCTCAGTAAAATTTTCTTTCCACTTATAGCTTGAATCCCCTTCTTAGTAATATTATTACTTGACAATTTGTATTTTGGAGATAGAGGTAGGCAACAACTATGTCTACCATAGTTATATATTTTTTCATTATCTTGGTCAGGCACTAATTATAGTATTATCTCAACCCTATACAATGAACTGGGAATGTCTTTCATATTTTTCTATCCTCTGTAATAATATAAGTTCCTAGAAATTACATATTTCTAAAAGATTTGGTCAGAATTGACTATGACATCTGAGCCTGTCAGCTTTCTTAGAAATATTAGGTAAGTTTTTTTACTCAGTCTTAATTAAATCTTAGAGTTTTCTTCAATTTTAAAAGTATATCAAAATTATCCTAGAAAATATACACTGTAAACAAATGTTCACTTTTTTTTTTACAAGGATTTATACATTATAGTCTCTCTCTGTCTTTTTAAAGATTTTATTTGTAAGTAATCTCTACACCCAACATGGGGCTTGAACTCACAACCTCGAGGTCAAGAGCTGCACACTCCACTGACTGAGCCAACCAGGCACCCAGTGATAGTTTCTTATGCTTCTCAAATATTAATCATGGTGGTGTTTATACCACTTTTCCCATTCTGAAATTATTATCTCTTCTTTTTTCCCATTAGATTTTTGTGAAAATCAATTAATTGGCTTTTTCAAATAGCTCCCATTTCGATTTATGTGCTATTTCATAAATCCTTATTTTAAAAATGTTTACGTTTATTCATTCCTCCTACTCCCCTGAGACTTAGTTTGTTACTCCCTTTCCACTTGCTTAGTATGAAAGCACAGTTTGTACTTCTTCGTTTTTATTATAAAAAGTTATCAAGCTATGCATTTTTTTCTGGGCATAGTTTTGTTTGCATCCTTTAAGTTTGGAAATATATTTGAAAAAGACAGTAAGATGAGTTGCAAGTGCTATTGGAAAATCCAAGCAGATCAATTATAAAATCTAATTTTTTGTTAGTAATTTAGAACTTTTATGCATTATGGCCAAATAATTTTTCCTATTGGGTGTTTGTGAAGTTTATTAATTTTTATAAGTGCTCAATAGTTACACACATTTAAGTATATATTTTGGATAAGAACATAAGGGTTTGCATCTTAAATACTTTTGATTAATAAACTATTTTATGCCTTTTTTATGCTTACGTATAATTATACTTAGGGTTTTTTTTTGGAAGACACTTTTTGAACAAAATATAATAAGCAACTTTAAATACACCTCTATCTTTACTTATTTTCTACCTTGTTTAAATTAGAAGTATGAGAAGAAAGTGATAAAAAACAATCAGGAGAAGATGTGAGACAATAAGAATCACACAAAAGAGAAGCTTTAATAACTTTTAAAGTGGCACAGACATAGAAGGGGCACACTACCTAGGAAGAGTGTTCACTAATATCTAGATGATTGACATAAAATCCTTCAGAGTACAATTTACCTTGGAAATGACTAAGATAGAAAAATAAGCAGAGACTTATACTAATTATAAATAAAACTTCAGTCAGAATTTGGTTGGTGCCAGGATTAAAGGGCAAACAACATGTAGCTAAGTTTCTTTCTACTGTCTGTAAGTGCCCAAGGGGCTCACAGCAAGAGAAATAATTGTTCACCTGTCTCATAGTTTAGTCACCTCAGAGAAGCTGGAGAGTAATTCCTGCCACATTGTAAGTGTGTGACACATCAGGCCTCCTTAATTCCAGACCGAGTTCTTTCCATTTGCCATAAAGCCTTTCTAGCATATGCTCATGAAGAAAATGGCCGAATTGAATAAGGAATCCTATTGTGAAATATATTTTAACTTGTATACATGTTCAAAATTATTTGAAATTACCTATTATGAAACCCATAGTTGTGCCTAGAACTATGAAACTAAGGGTAAATAATGTAGACCAAATAATGAAGGGCCTGGGTTAGATGATTCATACAAGATGATCTAAGTGAAGGACACCCGTGGAACTGTTTACAAAATTTGACTCTGAGTTTCCTGGAAGTAAAGGTGAAAAGGGACTATGTGATGAGGTTTCGATCCTCATAATCCAATACAAAGAAATGTATCCATTTAATATGAAAATCTGAATATCTCCTGTTTTAATCATAGGAGAATTTATTATGTGGGACTTTAAACAAAAATAACACTAACCAGTATAATGAACATCCTCAATAGCAATTTTTATGAGATAATTATTTTCAAAATTATAATTTATAAACCAATTATATTTTTTACAAATTAATTATCATAAAATAAGGAAAACAGATAAAATCCATTTGGTTTATAGCATAGCACTTTCCTTTTTAAAAAAGAAAATTCATGCATTAGTAAAGGAATACCAGCAGTAGACTAATGGAATTCATTTGTTTTCCATTGCTTTAGATAAAAAATTACATACATTTTCTGCAATGTTGTACAATTTTTACTGCTTGTTATATTTCACTGAAATTGGATACTGGATTATCTATCTGCTGTTTAGTTGGGTATCATCAGCCGAATCATCTTCATCTGTAGAAGTGACCTACAAATTATTGCACCTAAATGTGATCCTGTAACATCTAAATGTGATTCTATAAAAATAAGGTAAAGGAAAAAAGACCTCTGCCATCACTGAGTCTCTTTCCCCTGATTACCCAGGATCAGATTCCCTAGACAGAAAATGTGGTTAGCATTTGATCCTAATCAAAGGACCCCAAATACTTAGGTACAGTTCATTTTAATCTTAGTTGAAAAGATTGTGGACAGACACTTAGGAGAAAGTGAAATCAGCATAATATCTCCTCTTCAAGTGCAGTCCAGCTTTCAGAGTGGTAACATGGATTTCAGCCCTCCTCATAATTGTCCTTGATGAAAACAGAAGGATTTCACAGCACAGAAAGCAGTGGTTTATGAGGCTGGGTACAAGATAGACGTACAAGAGAACTCTGTTCATCGTCTTCAAAGTGAGGCAGCGATGGCACTGCTGCTGCTGTGGCCACATGTAATATAGCCTGTAGCTCTTTAAAGAGGATTAGCTTTAGCGGCTGGGAGCATTCAATGCTGGGTTTCATGTAGAGTAGAATATGCTAATGAAATGTAAATGTCCAAGGCAAACATTGCGTAATATGGAAAACCCTCAAAACTGAGCTTTGTCTCTTGCACAGTGGGAAAACAAACTTTATCATCAGAAGTAGAAAAGGAACGACCTTCCACTTGTCTGCCTTATGTATCTGCTTCGATAAAGAGTGAATTAAAATATATACATATATTTAATTTAATTTAATTTTAATATCAGTGGAAAAAACAAAATTCAGTCATTCAAAAATATCTTGATAGATCTATGCTCAGAGATGGGTGTGAAATAATTCATATTTGTAGAAAGGGATATATACATAATATGGGTTTTTTAAACACTATTTTTAAAATACTAGTGTAGGTTTACAACGGACTTGACAGAGCAAGTTCCCCTCACCCATTTCACTTTAAAATTTTTTTCTGCATAGTGTCCTGCTGCTCACTGTTGAAATATACTGTGTCTTTATCATAATTTTCCATCCGTTGTTTTTACTGCCTTATAGGAAGCCAGTATGAGGCTTGATCAGTCTCTTAAAGCTGCACACACATTCAATTAATATTAAAATTATTCTCACATGTTTAGAATTTCAGAACATATCTGACATTGGGAAGGTGAATTCATGAAGGTGTGTGATTTGCATGTAACTGTGTGACACAACTTGGAATCCATACACATGGTTACCAGAGATTGAAAGGCCACTAAAGAATTTCATTTCAACGGCTGGGAAATAAAGATCCCAGGAAACACAAGGAACCGGGTGCCTATGTGCTCTTTCCTTAGTTACGAGCATTTCACTACACTCACTATAGCTTAGGTTCTCTTGGTTTTTGTTGGGTCAGTGGTGTGTATGTGTGTGTGTGCACATGTGCGTGTGTGCATGTGTTTTATACCTCAGTTTTGAAGGGTTTGTCTCTGTAGACACTGAGGAGGAACGGTAATACATATTCATGAAAGAGTGCTCTTTCCAGGCGCTGCTACCACTGACAAAGCCTTAGCTGTTTCACACAGCAAGCTGACTGGGATTGTGTGTGGGGACTACATGGCCAGATTAGTGCAAACAGCAAGCCCACTCCTCTGCTTGTTAGGCCTTGCCGTCCTGACAATTTCCCCAATTGTCGCTTGTGACAAGGCTATCATTAGGTGATGGCTTCTTTTGGCCATTTTCAGATAAAGATAATTTCCTTAACTTCCATTTTATTTGACAACAAGCAGTTTGGGAGAGAAAGGAAGTGCTTCAGTAGTTTATGGATTAGGGTTTTGTCACTTCAAAGGCATCTTTGATCTAAAAATATGTGCTGTACCAAATTCATTATGTCTTTCCTTAAAGAGCCTTTAAATTTATTGATCTTCTCCTCAATTATTCTCCTTTTACGTCCAGTCATGATGTGTGAGATGGCAGTGTTGGGAAAAGCCTAAGGAGGAGTGTGGGGAAAATGCAGCCAACTGGTCACTTCTAAGGCCATTGCAAGAACGAAACAACAGGTGCTTTTGTTTAGTGTCGATTCTCTTCTGAATCCCTGTGCGGACAAAGGCCCTTCTGCTGTTTCTCGCTCAATGCAAAGATATCAGCACCAACAGATAAGACAAAATTATATTTGGTGTTACAACCTAATGAAGATCAAAACTTCACAATTTTTATAAAAATTGTGTCTGCAGTTGTTTTCCGTCTCACCACTGACTACATGAGTTTCAAAAGCCCGTGTATGAGTAATAGAGACAGAGCAAGTGACTTCTTTATGGACCAATGCTTTGGCTTCCCCTACAAGCAATCTAACATTGTGCTGAGGCTCAGCTTGCTAAAATTCTTAAAACTGAATCGTTATTCATAGCAGGAAATAAGAGGATAAGAATCCGTATGTGAAAATTTACTTTAAAACCTAGCAAGAGGAGAATTTACAGCTTCCGTAGTAGCTTGTCTTGTTTAGAAAGTCTTCTTGCCCTTTTTGCCCTCTTTGTGTGGTGGTGGTTGTTCGAACAATTGCTGTGTGGAATTATTGTGTTTTAAACAACACCTCCGACAAAGAAGTAAATAGTTTACATCTGAACTATCACGGTTAACCATTGTCTTCTAACACTTCACATATAATAACTTGGATATAGGACAGAACAAGCTACTCACTTTCATTTCTGCAACTAGGAAAAGAGAGTTAAACAGCTTAATTTCTTTTTTCTTTTTTTGTCTAATGTAGTATTTTATTAGCCTTTTGGCCAACTGTTTTCTAATGTAGAGATATCCTGAAGCCTTTGATAATCAGGAAGTTCATTTGAGCAAAGCATGATTTTAAAACTTTACACATTCAAAGAAATAGGTAATTTGAAAGCATGACCTTAGGTTCCTAAAAGCAACAAAAGTTTGTTTCTTTTGAAAAGTCAGTCTTCTGAATTTCTAAAGACTAGTAGAACATAATGTCTTTCATTTTGAAACTAGTTTTAGAGGGTTGGGACTCTACCCTTAGGCCCATAATACTCCTCTCCATGAAGTCAGGATACAAATAGCCGGCAAAGCAATGTCAGAAGCGTTTTCCATGTGTTAGGTTATTTCATCCTTACTAAGAGGTAGATACTATTATTGACTCGATTTTCAGAAAGAAACTGAGGCTCAGAGAGGTTAAGTAACTGGCCCACTATCTCATATCCAGCAAGGGGTAGTAGACCTAGACTAGTGTATTTTGGATACAAAGCCTCTGTTCTTAATGCTAGGGCCTAGAAGACATGGATCTGGACTATCTGCTGCTCCCGAACAAGTAAATGTTCGTTCTGCTGTCCTTTCCATCCTTCAGCTCCCCGGTCCTCGTCCCCTGCCCCACACAACCCACGAAAATGGGAAGAGAAAGCAAGAGAGGAGAAGGCGAGGGGGTAGATCCAGGTTTCCTTCTGCCTGCGTGTCCAACACAGAGGGGCTGACGTGCCAAAATCTGATAAATTCAGACAGTGGGGTTCGTGGTTCCTTGGGCTGTCTTTTCAACGAACCCTCCACCACTTCATGACAGACCTCTGATGTCATTTCTCTTGGCTTCATTGTAACCAGGAAACCTTAGTTTGGACTTCCTTGTGGGATCAGGAAAGGCCACTTTGGAGGAGGAAAGGAGTACTTCTCGAGCAAGAATGTTTTAGAGAAAGATCTCTGTTTTGTCGTAGAGTTCACCGGCTTTGTGACACGTGAACGTACCACATAAACTGGCAGGCCGCAACACCAACAGTCTGCCTCAGAAGAGACCGGAGTAAATGCGCGCTCCAAAGAGATTGTCCTGAAATATGATACCAGCTGCAAGAGAGAGCCTTCTCCTCTGGTCAAATGAGAAAAATCACATTATCCTCACTGTGGTATACAAATAGCTTGTAAGCCACATTCTCCATTTGAATGATAACAATAAGTGCTAACCTCACTGCTGCGGGCCAGGGCCAGCCTGATCCCATCTCCAAACACAAACACTTCTGCCTTGGTCTTGGCTGGGGGCTGTGCAGCGGCCTCCCAACCCCCACCCCTTCTTCCCCCCCTGTTAATTGGCTGAGACCACCAGAATTTGGAGGACACAGATGTCACTGATAGTTTTCCTAGGGAGCACATTCATGCCCATCTGTTGCAGCCTAGAAGGCTGTTCATATATCCACAAGGCCTTCATTTAATTCTTGTCAGAAAGTAATGTAAATCCAGTTTACCTCAGAGGTCGCAGCCGAGATTTATGCCAATGAGCCCCCTGCAATTTACACACACTGTAGTTGTATAGCATGAAAAGAAAGCCTTTCATGTTGGTGCATATTAACAAGAAAGCCTGCCTTCCGAGAGGGGCTTTTTGATTGAGGTTTCTCCTGATTTTAATACAGCCGATGCCAGTTGGTATACCCAGCTTTAGAAAAAGAAAAAAAAAAAAATCTAAGCTTTAAACTAAAGTTTCTTCTTTTATAAGATGTAAAAGAGAGAGAAATCCTAGCAAGTGGCACTGCTATGTCTTTAATTATCTGTTATGAGACAAAACTCCCCTCCACTTGCTGAAGATGAAGTGTGACAGGAGAGCGTGTTCTGGCCGGGAGTCTGAGGAGAATTCAGTTGTAAGCAATTGTCTTTCCAACATGAAAATAGTAGGAGTGACCAATTGAATTTGTCCCTGACTTTTCAGTTGTCTCTTTGTAGTCTGCTCAGAGGAAATTTCGGATTTTGATTAACTTTTTTGGACCAGGCTGGATAGAAATTGATTCATCTGTACAGTGGTAGAATGATATGTATATACACATATATATTTACAGAATTATTTTATTGGGAATCTAAGAGTACTGAAAGGACTTCCATTTATCCTATCTTTCTGTACATTTTGAAATATTCAGAACTGTGTCAGTAAGCTGGCAGGCAAATGGTTTTAAAAACACCCATCCTGTCAAAATCTTCTGGAAAGTCTGAATATGCTTTTTATGTAGTATGTGACCTTGGGCAAGTTACTTAACCTCCATGACCTCAACTTTCTCAACCCTAAAGTGGGAATAATAAAGCCTACACTATAAGGTTTTGTGTCTGAAGTATCTCCCATAGTACCTAAAGTATAGAAATATTCAACCAATGATAATTTCCCTTTCCATCCTGCCTTTTGGCGGGGTCTGTGACAGCAAACTGTATATTAAAAGTATTAGTTAACTTAATTTTAAAACTCTAGGCATTCACATCATCAGATTACTTTTTCACATTAAAAAAAAAAATTGAAACAGAGATGAAGTTGGAGATTTTCTTTCTATGGTTCGGAATTTTTGTTTTAAGGTGTTTAACTTTTTAATTCTGTAGAAAGTAGAATAATAGAATAATAGAAGTGTGTTACATAGTTTTGTTAAAATCAGGCTTGGCTTCTCTACTCATTCAGGAGTAGCCTGTGATTTCCCAAGATGGTGTTAATAGGGGGCGTGCTTCTCTTGTTTTTGTAGACAATGCTCATTTACCCGTGCTCATGGCTTTGAAGTAGTGGGTATGATTATTTTTGCACACATTTAACTTTTTGTTTATATTTTACTTAAGATAATAGTAAATTGGGTTGTGATTTCTGAGCACATACTGCTAACTGGAAAGTGCAGCAGAGAAGCCTAGGTTATATGAGGAAAATATAGGCGGAACAGACAGATTAAAAATATGTGATAACTCATTAAGCAAATCCCTCCAATATACATAGTCATAGTCTGGACTTAATTACAGAATCAGATGAAGCAGTGGCTTCACTTTCCAGAAAAGTGAAGGGAGGCTAAAGCCCAGTTTTGTTGACTTTCTAAACCTGGGAGTAGGCAGATTTTAAAATAATTTCAGAACGGTCCTTTTCTGTTTCTCAGAGTTTATCAAGACCATTTCTTTTTTGCTTGGAGTCCTTGAAACAGAATCTTAATTTTTTTTACTATTAGAAATTTTAAACGTATCAAAGTAGGGGGGCAGTATAAGAAATCTGACATATTTTACTCAGCTTCAACATGTAACAGTCTGGAGCCAGTCTTGCCTAATTTATACCCTCACTTCCTCCCCACCTCCATGTCCCAAATTATTTTGAACCAAATCTCAGACTTCATGCAATTTCATCCGTAAATATTTAATATTTAATAATACTAAGATATGATATGAACTCCTTTTCTTTTCTCTTTTCCCTTTTTTAAAAACAAACTCCTTTTTAACATAACCACAGTACCATTATCTCACCTCAAAAATTAACACTAATGCCTTAATATCATTTATTGCAACTTAATGTAATCAGTGAGAAAATGGAGGGCCCTCCTTTTTTTAAGGGAATGGATTATTTGGCTTCAGTGTCACAAAATTGGCTATTTTGCTCCCATGATATAAGAATTTCATGAGTACTTTTTTGTAGCAACTTTTATTGCTGATTTATGTGGTCGATAGGTTTTGTGGTATATGGTAATACCTTCCTAGAATGAAAATCTGTTTTATTTGAAAATAAAAATTGCATCATTATTTTAGTCTTACCCCACCTTCATTGATTCATTTGGATAAGTGTTTTCCAAACTTATTAGCTTCAAATGAAATTATACATGGAAAGCCACTATATATAACGGATGGAAATGAAATTACTCTGGGGCCATGCTGCCAGCCACTCATTTGGCCCATTCTTTCCCCATGTGGGGTCTTGAAGGTTTTGGTAAGTGAAATGTCTTTTTATAAACCTATACCATTTTCCCGTTTTGGTTTTAGGGTAAGACAAATTGCTGTGTGAAACAATGTAAAGAATAAGAGAGGGTTGCCTACATAGTTGAAATTACCAAAAAATGACTATACAGTACTTAATTTTGAAGCTTACTACCACTAAAAAGAATGTTTCACTTAAAGTAATTAAAATGTTTATTGTAATGGGGAAAATCCACCGTGCTCATAAATAATGGCCCCACTTCTTAGTTGACTCTACTGGGGCCTCCTGGGAAGAGATGTATTTGCTCCCTGTCAGGATTAATCTATAAATGCAATCACCACTTAGACCTCATCAGTTCTTTCCTTCCCCTTCATTGGTCCCTCTGGAATTATACTGCAGCTTGAATAAGGTCAAAATTAGGATAGTTTCCCCCAGAAAAAAAAACACAACCATTATTATTTCAGTGCTTTAAAATTTGAGAATCAACCCAAGCGTTGTTTTTTAAAACAGCCTGGAATAAACATTTCTGTCATAGCATCCATATTCTACCAAAGTCATGCATCCTGTTTTTTAGTGTGGTTATTGGTTTCTTCTCCCAGAAAACCTAGGGACACAGAGTGGTCTCACATAAAACCACAGTGGATTGGATATTTAAAAGCTTGTGTCTAACACCTGCAGATAATCCCAGTGAGTTGCCATCTGAACTTGGACAAACGATTGAGCTTCTGACTGTTTCTTCAGAGGGGCCCATGTTACTAGCTGTCCTCCTCCTTGTGATCTTACAAAAGCAAGATGATTCTCCTTTTTCCTTTCGACAAGATTTGATATGAATGCCCTTGCTTCTGTAATAGTGGAAAGGATAGAATGGACTCTCCAACTGGTCTAAGTGTAAGTAAACTCATCCTCATTGGTTCGAATAATGCTTTGGAATTTTTTGTAAGCTGAATTATATTCTTATTTTCCTTCCCCAATAAGGCTGTCTTTGAGGGTTCTCTATTCTGTTTCTGGGCAACCTTCAGAAGTATCAAATGCAAGATATAATGGATACTCAGCATATGCTTAACTACCATGCAGAGTTTGCCAATGCAGTACATGTTATTTTATAAACCTGTAAGTTAGCTATGAAAACCAAACATTAAGGAAACAGTAGGAAACAGATGGTTAATTTTTCCTGGTAAAAGGCTGTGTAAAAACTAATGTGTTTCACTTGCTTACTTTGATTTACTTATTTTTAATGTTTTTCTATTAGTTCTACACTAGTAAATCTTCCTTCATTAGCTAAAAGCAACGAACACAATTAACACTAAGTCTCGGATCTCCACCCTCCTCATTAGAGAAAAGAGAAAATGTGAGCTCTTCTGTTGAGGAACTACCAAAGAAAGTGAGTGGAGTAGGCCAAAAGCAATGAAGTTGTCCCCCACATCAGGTGACTGATGCCCTGAGCACGTTTGCTCCGTGACGGAGCAGTATTTTCCCCAGGAACAGAGCTCTTCTAGAAAGTGGAGAATCCTGAAATTATAAAACTGTTTTCATTTTCCAAGTCAGCCTGAAGAAGGGAGGGCCTCAAAGCTGTCTGCAGGTTACAGAGAGCAGAAGTAGGTCTAGTTTTTTAATAGTCTTTCTGGCTCCTAAAATGACCCGTATTAATGAAGGACTTTGCCATTTGTATACAACGTAGGATGCACAGGAGCTGTGAAGAGGTAAGTAAACAAAAAATTAAACGTGCCACCCTTTCTTTATAGACACCTTTCTCCCCCGCTTAAGATCACACAGGAGTGGTAAAACCCTGCAGTCAACTACTACAGAGCCCCTTGCCCCTGGGCTGTGTTGGTTATCACTGTGTGGAAGTAGTTCGGGGTGTGGATGTCTGCCTCACTCAATGCGACTTTTGCCTCTGTGCCCTCAAAGCATGTGGATGTCCCAGAGTTTGTCCCTCAGCAGTCTCTTGCCACTCGAGAAAATGTAAGACGCGTTTGTTCCCAGGCCAGTAGGAGGCTCCCTGCCAAGACCCATCGGTGGCTGGTGACATGCACACGCTGTGCGAATCACACAGCCACATGGCGGACTTTGATTATGTCAGGCCCGGAGTGTGGGCTGCCAATCCCCAATCCAGAAGCCCACCCCCACCCCGGCGCCTTTGACATTTTAAGTAAAAAATAAATAAAGGGCTTTGTGTGTATCTCGGAGTGAAGAAGAAGATGTGGGGTTGCGGGTGTTTCTGTCTGATCTGTAATCCGACGGACGCTCTCTCCCTGAGCCACTTCAGGGCTCACTTGCCTGCCGCCTCAGACAGAGGAAAGAAAGGCTGAGGTCTGGAGGCAAACAGCTGATTAAACCGAGTTGGCTGGGTTTTAAGAGTTTTTTTTTTTTTTTTAAAGCAAATAAAACTCACATCTTTCTTCCTGAAAATGTCTAACTGGTCATAATATTTCAATTCTCTAACAGATTTTTATTCTTTAATTGAGGGTGGATCTGGCGAATTACTTAGGGAAGAATCCCATTATTGTAAGACTTGATACTGAGAAAAATATTAAGAATCTGAAAACGTTGCATAGCGAAGCAATTTTCTTTCTTAAAAACATAAATGCTAATTAAGTAAATAAGGAAATCGAATCCAAATAAGATAAAGAAAAATTAGGGGGCCCTTTAAGAAAACGAAGTTTTATTTCCTGAAAATGTTATTGATAATAATAACCGATAACTTCGGAGCACTTATTACATGCTAGGTGATTCTCCTTGTGTTTTACATATATATTATATGTACATGTTTGTATCATACAATGTTACAATATAATTCGATTCAATAAAACTCTGTGAGATTGGTCCTATTATTACCCTGTTTTGCAGATGAGGAAGCTGAAACCTTACTTATGTAAGGCTGCTCAGCTAACAAGCAGCATTACAGACATTTAAATCCAAGAACCCTAACCGCGCTTACCATGGCTCTCTACTTATGGCTCCGACAGTGAAAGTACACACCTTCATTTTGCTGTTCCTATGATTTCGCAGCCCCCTCATCCCTTTCGTCTTGAGACAGACTACTCCTTTGTGGGCTACCTCTAACTCAAAATCTGCATGGCTGTTTGCCAAATAGCTCTCCTGGCTGTGAGAATTATGAATACAGATTTGAAAATATTTTGTTGCGGAAGTAACCTTAGTCCTCACATTTGCTGGCTTCCATCAAGTATGTAACACTTCATAGTCCTAGCAGTTTTTGTACTTCATGCCATTTCCATATGCATACCACACCATCTCCTGCACTTTCCTCCTACTTCACCCCCGGAGACACCCAGCAGGTTTGCCCTTCTGACTGTGAAACGGGGCATTTCTGTTGCCTCGTCCACCATACCACACACTACATTAGCAATCGAGTCTACACCATTTCTTCTTCTTCTTCTTCTTTTTTTTTTAGATTTTTCTTTATTTATTCAACAGAGATCGCAAGTAGGCAGAGAGGCAGCCAGAGAGAGAGGGGGGAAGCAGGCTCCCCGCTGTGCAGAGAGCCCGATGCGGGGCTCAATCCCAGGACCCTATGACCATGACCTGAGCCAAAGGCAGAGGCTTAACCAACTGAGCCACCCAGTGCCCTTATTTCTTCTCTTCCAGTGAATTTTTCCTTGCTGTGTTTTTCTCTAGAACCCTGGTATCTATTTCATGAGAAGGTAGGTGTGTTTTGAGGACAAGTCAGAAACCCTGAATTCTTACCCTGATCTTTGCTTGGGACTTTGGGCACGTTACTCGACCTCCTCCTGCCTCAGATTCTTCACCTAGAGTTTGGGTGGATGATACCTGGCTCTGAGAGTCTACTTGCCAGGTTGAAGATCCTCCCAAGTTTGTAAAATAATTTTTTCCTACTCTATGATTGCCCGCCAGTGTTGTGGCAGCTCTGGGTTTGGGGACATACGGAGTCAGTCCAGGTGGCAGTTCTTCTCTCATTTGGGGTGCAAAAATACAAAGAAAACTCTTCCTGGAAGTCCCATTTGCAAGTGCCGAATCCTTGAATAGGACCAGATGGCAGGTTTGGCTCACCTTGACCTGAGATGTTGTTGCTCTTCCAGCCATGGGGGCCAGGCTCCTAATTCGTCAGATGTCACCACGGCTGATGGAGTGGGTAACTGTAGCTGGGGACTATGAGCAACAGGCCCCATGATGATGACCTTTTTTTCCCCTCCTCTTTCTTCCCGAGGCCAGCAGGTAACCCACTGGTGACCCGGAACACTCTGACTGCACTTTCCTGTGCAGTCAAGTTTGATAAACACCTTCAGCAGCTGGGAGCTGGAGGGGGTGGGGCACAAGGACGAGAGAGACAGAGACAACTTGGAGAGAAGGGACGGCGGAGGCCTCCAGTCTCGCATTCCAACAAGGTGTGGCCTTCAGGCTGGAAGTCTTGATATAAAGAGCCGTTGGAAAGAACTTCTCTGTCATGTATAGAATTCCCTCCCCTCCCCTTTCTTTTTTAAATCACAGCACACTCCTTCATTTTCTTTGTAAGTGAAAAGAAAAGGAGAATCAAATTTCTTAGCCATCTAGGGTTTGTTAAACTAATGTTTCCAACTGCCTGTCTCATCATTATTTCAATAGTTTCTGCTAACTCATGGATCCTTAATACGAGATGAGGATCGCCTCTTCAAAGTCTCTTGTCCTGTCCCTCTCCAACTAGGTTTCTTTTCCTTATCTCTCTCTCTAGCTGTTCCAAACCCTACCCCCTTGAGAAGTCCCAGGGCAAGTGCCCCTCCCTGCTCAGAAAGGCTCCTTTGCTGTCCTCAATGGAATCACTTGCTCCAACCCTGAAGGCAAAAACTGACATTTTTACCTGTGCAGTACTCCTAGACTTGAGTTTCTGTTTTCCTATTTTTAATTTTTTAAAAAAGATTTTATTTGTTTATTTGAGAGAGAGAGAGAGAGCTTGAAAGAAAGATCACAAACAGAAGGTAGGGGTAGAGGGAGAAGCAGACCCTGTGCTGAGCACAGAGCCCAATGTGGGACTCCATCCCAGGACCCTGGGATCATGACTTGAGCTGAAGGCAGACGCTTAACTAACTAAGCCACCCAGGTACCCTCCTCTTTTTAATTTTTTCATTAAATGTCAAATCAATATCAAAAAAATTTAAAATAGGTGTAATATAGCCAGAACATGATAGATGCTCACAGATGTAATCTAAGTCAAAAACATACCACTTTCTTTGAAGTCTCCTGTGTTCATACACTTCCCGCACATCTTCACTCTCTGCTCCATAAACCCACTGTTGTGAATTTTTAGCTTATCATTCCCTTTCTTTTCTTTGTAATTTTACCATATATATTTGTATCCTATAATATTATATTTTTTTAGCTATAAACGTTTTAAATGTCATGCATGTATTCTTCTGTGACTTGCTTTACTATATTTCCAAGTATCATTCGTATATTGCTACATGTAACTATAATTCATTCATTTATTTACTTATTCTATTCCAGTGCATAAATACACTTCAGTTTTTTAATCTGTTTTCCTGTGGAGAGACATATGGATTGTTTCCTTTTGTTTGTTTACTATTACAAACTGTGTCATTGTGAATGTGTCTGTATTTCCTAGACTCTGGTCCAAGATTTTCTCTAAACTAGAGTACATGCCAAAGAGTGAACACTGGTTCATAGTGTACCCACTGTGTGCATTTTTTATTTTACTGAATAATGCCAAACTGTAGTTTTCAACAGTGGTGAAGGGAAGTAACACTGTTCTTGATGACTGTGACCCAACTTAATATTTTTCCCAGTCAAGAAGTTGTGAATGTTTATGGTTTGAATTTGTATTTCCTGATTACTAATGAGGTTGGACACATTTCACATGTTCATTGGCCATCAGTGCTTTCTCTTGTGTGTAGTGTCTGTTTGCTCATTTTTTTTTTCTACTATGTGATTGGTCCTTTTTTTCATTGACTTATAGGAATTCTTTATATATTCAGAATAGAAATCCTCTGTCAGTTTATATACATTACAAAATACTTTCTCCCAGTTTATGACTTGTCTTTTCACTTTCTTTATGGTGTCATTTTACTAATTAGAAGTTTACCTCTCTAATTAAATATCAATCTTTTGTGGTTTGCTTTTTCTATAAGTAGTTTGATAAATTCTTCCCTTACCAAAGGATCAAAAGGATTCTCCCTTAGATATTCTCCTTTAGGAAATTCAAATCAAAACTACATTGAGATACCACCTTACACCAGATGGAATGGCCAAAAATCAATAGGACAGGAAACAACAAGTGTAGGAGAGGATGCAGAGAAAGGGGAACCCTCTTACACTATTGGTGGGAATGCAAGTTGGTGTAGCCACTTTGGAAAAAAGTGTGGAGATTCCTCAAAAAATTAAAAATAGAGCAACCCTATGACCTTGCAATTGCACTACTGGGTATTTACCCCAAAGATACAAATGTAATGAAAAGAAAGGCCATAAATACTCCAATGTTCATAGCAGCAATGGCCACAATTGCCAAGTTATGGAAAGAGCCACAATGACCTGCAACAGATGAATGGATAAAGAAGATGTAGTCCAATGAATGGACATTTCTGCAAAGAAGACATCCAGATGGCCAACAGACACATGAAAAAGTGCTCCACTTGGCATCACTTGGCATCAGGGAAATACAAATCAAAACCACAATGAGATACCACCTCACACCAGTCAGAATGGCTAAAATTAACAAATCAGGTAATGACAGATGCTGGCAAGGATGTGGAGAAAGGGGAACCCTCCTACACTGTTGTTGGGAATGAAAGCTGGTGCAGCCACTCTGGAAAACAGCATGGAGGGTCCTCAAAAAGTTGAAAATAGAGCTACCCTATGACCCAGCAATCACACTATTGGGTATTTACCCTAAAGATACTAATGTAGTGATCTGAAGGGACAAGTGCAGCCAAATGTTTATAGCAGCAATGTCCACAATAGCCAAACTATGGAAAGAATCTAGATGTCCATCAACGAGATGAATAGATAAAGAAGATGTGGTGCCTATATACAATGGAATACTATGCAGCCATCAAAAGAAATGAAATCTTGCCATTTGTGACGACATGGGTGGAACTAGAGGGTATTATGCTTAGCAAAATAAGTCCATCAGAGAAAGACAATTATCATATAATCTCCCTGATATAAGGAAGTTGAGAGGCAACATGGGGGGTTTGGAGAGTAGGAAAAGAATAAATGAAACAAGATGGAATTGGGCGGGAAACAAACCATAAGAGACTCTCAATCTCACAAAACAAACTGAGGGTTGCTGGGGGTAAGCGGGTAGGGAGAGGGTGGTTGAATTATGGACATTGGGGAAGGTATGTGCTATGGTGAGTGCTGTGAAGTGTGTAAACCTGGTGATTCACAGACCTGTACCCCTGGGGCTAATAATACATTATATGTTAATAATTTTTTTTTAAAAAGATTTAAAAAAATTTAAATTTTAAATTTTAAATTTAAAAATTTAGAATTATTAAATTACTTCATTTATATATACACATATATTATTTTTTATTATACCTTACATATTTTATGCCCTGGTAAGTGGTGTATTTTTATTAAATTGTGTTTTCTAGCCACTTGTTGCTGATTTAAAAGATATTTTGCATAAGATAGGATTTATTGGCTCATTGAATGGTAAAATATTTCTAAACGGTATGTTCCTGGTATTTTCCTTGTAAGAAGATTTTTCAACTAATAGTTACAATTCTTTAAGATTTTAGGACCATACACAGGCTCTCTGCTCGGCAGGGAGCCTGCTTCCTCCTCTCTCTCTCTCTGCCTGCCTCTCTGCCTACTTGTGATCTCTCTCTGTCAAATAATAAATAAAATCTTTAAAAAAATTTTTTTAGGACCATACAGGTTTTCCGTTTCTCCTTGGTTTCTTTTAAGTAACTTATACTTTTCTAGGAATTACCCATTTTATTATTTTCAAATTTATCAGTAAAAAAGTTTCCATATTCTCTTATTAACTTCTTAAAAATTTCCATAGCATCTGTCACACCCCCTTCTAAGATTTTTATTCCTACTTCTATTTGTTTGTTTTCCATCTCTTGATCAGTTTTGCTAGCAATTTATCAATTTCAGTGGTCCTTTGAAAGAACTTTATTTTGTTGAGCTTCCTATTGAATATGTTTTTTATTCCATTAATCTCTGTTCTTATTTTTATTTCCTTTCTTCTACTTTTTTCATATATTTTTTTCTTACTTTTGGTTATTCAAGCTTAACTCTTGAATTTTCCAGCATTCTTTATTTCTAACTATTTTGGCTATCAATTTTCATCTATGTTCCACTTTGACTGAATTCCACATTTTAACATGTAGTATTTATCATTGCATTGTTATATTCTCTAAATTTCATAATGATTCTTTCTTTGACTTGCAAGTTATTTAGAAGTATATTTCTTAATTTCCATCTATATGAACATGTTTTTTGTTATTGATTAACAACTTAATTGCCTTTTGAACATACAGTGTCATATGTATACTGTTAATCTTTTGATATTTGTTGAGATTTGTCTCATGGCTGTAGGCATTAAATTATTATAAATGTTCCAGGCATGCTTGAAAACAATGTATATTCTGCAATTTCATAAATATCTATTAGATCAAGTTTGTTAATTGTGTTGATCAAATCAATGATATCATTACCAATTTTTTTAGTCTGCTTAATTTATTAGTTTCTAAGAGGAGTGTATTAAATTTTCCCACTATGATTATGTATTTGCATATTTTCTCCATTGTTCTTTCACTTTTTTGTTTCATATATAGTAAAAGGTATGCTTCCAGATGCATACAAGTTTAGAATTGCTTGCTATACCTTCCTGGTGAACTGAACCATGTATCACTGTAAAGTGGCTTTCTTATCTTTATTAGTGCTTTTTTCCTTAAAGTCTGTTTTGTCTGATATCAATGTAACTATACTTTCTTTTAGTTAGTATTTTTCTAATATATCTTTTTTCTATCTTACTACTTTTAGCCTTTTTAAATTCTTATGTTTTAAGTAAATCCATGTAACTATTTTTTTTAATATTTTATTTATTTATTTGACAGAGATCACAAGTAGGCAGAGAGGCAGGCAGAGAGAGAGGAAGGGAAGCAGGCTCGCTGATGAGCAGAGAGCCCGATGTGGGACTCGATCCCAGGACCCTGAGATCATGACCTGAGCTGAAGGCAGAGGCTTTAACCCACTGAGCCACCCAGGCACCCCATGTAGCTATTTTTTTAATCAAGTCTATCTTTATGTTTTTACTGTAACATTTAATTCACTTATATTTGTTTGAAATACTAATATATTTTAATTTATTTCTACCATCATATTTTGTATTTTAAATTTATCCTGGGACACCTGGGTTGCTCAGTTTGTTAAGCATCTGACTCTTGGTTTCAGCTCAAGTCATATCTCTCAGTTGTGGAATGGAGCCCTGCTGCAGTGGGCTCTGCGCTCATCACGGAGTCTACTTTGTATTCCCTCTCTCTCCCTGCCCTTCTCCCAAATAAATAAATAAATAAAATCTTTTAAAAATTTTTATTTATTTATTTGAGAGAGATTGAGAACGTGTGAGCAGGGGAAGGAGGAGAGGAAGAGAGATAACAGACTCTGCACTGAGCATGGAGCCCACTGTGGGACCCCATCTCAAGCACATGACCTGTGCTAAAATCAAGAGTCAGACACTCAAACAACTGAGCTATCAAGGCACCCCTTTTGCCTTCTTTTGAATTATTTTGTTTCTTTTCATTTTTTGCCTTCTACCAGCTTGAAAGTTGTGTTTTATTTCAATTTTTTAAGGATTATCTTAGAAATTTTTATCATAAAGTTAATATCCCTGTTCCTTCTACCAATTCCAAGATCTTAAAACACTTTAACATAAATCACTGTCCTCCTGATATATATGCTCCTTATGTTTGTATGTGTATTTTTCTATTTTTTCATCTCATTGTTATTGTTGTAGCTTTATACAATCAGTATTTACATTTAGCCAACAATTCACCATTTTTGTTGCTTATTATTTTTACTTGAATCTCAGACCTTTCATCTGTGATCACTTTCCTTGTATCTAAAGCATATACTTCAGAGACTTGGTTAGTAAGAATCTGTTATGTTTATTTTAAAATATTTTTATTTTTCAGATTTTTCCCCCAGCATATTGAAGATATCTTCTCACTATCTTCTAGTTTCCATTGTTGCTTTTCAGTAGGTAGCTATAAATTCATTGTTGTTTCTTTGAAGGTATTCTGTCTTTTCTCTCTGGCTACTTTAAAGATCTTCTGTATGCCTTTGGTGTTCCCTAGTTTTGCTATGATATTACTATATATAGATTTTTATTTATTTATTTAGCCTGCCTGAAGATTATGGGTATTTTAATTACTTTCTTTCTCCTGTCCTTGGTCCTTATCTCTCCAAACATTTCTTTTGCTTCCTTCTCTTCTTCCCTTCTAGGATTCCAATGAGACATGTTCTAGAGCTTTCCTATCAATCCTTTGTTTCTTTTTTTTTTTTTAAGATTTTATTTATTTATATGACTGAGAGAGATATAGTGAAAGAAGGAACACAGGCAGGGGAGTGGGAGAGAGAGAAGCAGACTCCCCACTGAATAGGGAGCACAATCCAGGGCTCAATCCCAAGACCCCAGGACTGTGACCTGAGCTGAAGACAGACACTTAACAACTAAGCCACCCAGGTGCCCTAATTCTTTCCGCTTCTTAACCTCTCTTTTGTATTTTCCATTTTTCTGTCTTCTTTTGTTGTGTTTTAAAGATTTTATTTATTTGACAGAGAGATCACAAGTAGGCAGAGAGGCAGGCAGAGAGAGAGGAAGGGAAGCAGGCTCTCCGCTGAGCAGAGAGCCTGATGCGGGGCCCATCCCAGGACCCTGAGATGATGACCAGAGCCAAAGGCAGAGGCTCAACCCACTGAGCCACTCAGGCGCCCCCTTTTGTTGTATTTTAGATTAAATGTTCTGATTCATCAACCAGTTTAAAACTTTTATCTTCAACCAGAGCTGGTTATTTTTATCAAATCTTTCTAAGTCATGGAATTTTATATTTTTAATTATTATTTTTTCTTTTATAGAAATTCTATTTGATTCTTTTTCAATCTGCCTGTGCCTTTTTATAGTTTTTTTTTTAAAGAATTTTATTTATTTATTTGACAGAGATCACAAGAAGGCAGAGAGGCAGACAGGCGTGGGGGTGGAGAAGCAGGCTCCCTGCTCAGCAGACAGCTCGATGTGGGGCTCAATCCCAGGACCCTGGGATCATGACCTGAGCCAAAGGCAGAGGCTTTAACCCACTAAGCCACCCAGGCACCCCCTTTTTATAGTTTTTTGCTCTTAATTCATACACTCAACATACTCTTTCAGATCTTTAAACATGTATACTCATATTTCTTGGTATTTTATAGGTGGAAATCTTTGACGCTTAGTTTGAAGTCAGATTCCTTTAGAGAAGATTATGTTTCATTCCACTGATTGCCTGAGAAAACTACCAAACTACCAACCTAGGACCTTTTTTTTCCCCCATGAAATTCACATTTCATGGAAATGTGTACAAAGGTGTAAAATCACCTTTTATTTGCTGTAGCTATTTTAAATAGCAAACATGGTGTTAGAATATTATTTATCTCTGGAGATCTTGAAAAACGTCGTATAAAATCTAAAGAATGAATGAAAAACATGACTAGGTATTTGACATGTTTTCAATAAACACAGTTAATTTCAGAATTTGCATGAGGTCTGCATGAGGCCTAGGTAGGGATGTCATTATGTGGTAAGTTGGGATTTATAGGGTGTGTCCTCCTGAAAATTTAGGGTTATTTTTAAAAAATTTATTTTAAAGTAATTATCAGGTAGAAGTTCTGTGGATCTTGTGGCTTCAAATTCTCACAGGCAAAAAATTTCATTCTCTCCCAGAAAGCAGCAGGTTTTGCCACAGGCAGATTTCCTGGGAGGTGGCAGGAGAGGATGGGGATTTATCTTTAGCTCATCCTACACTGACAATTCAACCTTTTAGGACATCAGTTTTATGCAAGGGAACTGTTTCCTCTTACATGTCCCATCTTGGGTGGGCCTTGGGTTTTATTTCCCAACTTCCCACACTCTTAGATAGCGAAAACCAAAGTTTCGGCTTAGAGTGCTTATAATTTCTCTTGAGGCAAAGGCTAGTTTCTGTGTTGGTTAATTTTCTGGGTTCCAGCTTTTACTTGGTTTATGTTTTCTAAGTAGACCTTCCTTTCTTATCATTTTATTGACACATTTTAGAAGTGTTAAAGTGCTTCTCCAGCATTTTTGCCTGTCTTCAGTGAGAATGTTGGTGAGGGTGTATAGCCTTCCATACTGCTAGAAATAGAAGTCTATCTACTCTTTCAGGTTTTGATGACTTAGAAGTCGCCTTCTCTTCTCCCTTTTTATTCAGTTTGAAAATGCTAAAAACGGCCATTACCCAGACATATCTATCCAAGCTGCATGGTTGTCTTATACTCCAGTCAAACTTCTCTTTCTCCTTTTGTCTCCCCACTTGCACCAAACAGTACCAGAGGCACTATGGTCAAAGTTGGTGTGCAGGATAGCTCAGGGAATGGTGAAAGGGTGTAAAAAGCTGGATTGTCATTGCTAGTGGTGGACTGGGGAAACACATTCTTGTTCTATGCTGGAGAGCAGAAAACATTTTCTCATAGAAACAATACAATAGATGATTTAGAATGTAGATGAAAAGGTATATTTTGCATAATTATTCATGTACTTATGAATTAAATGAGCTCTGTGGCTTTGTTTATGAAACTAACCAATCATAAATTGAATTACAACAAAGATATTTTAAACTGAGCTTTTAGACTATAGTTGTGTTTAGTGTGCCTTGTGTAGTTCATTTTAAATGTATTTATGTCTTATAATTATATTATAGACTTCTTGGCAATATAGGCCATCTCTTCTATTTCTTTATGCTTCCCCACATCTTCTAGCTTAAGGACTATGACTGCTTGGCCAGTGGATTATTACAGAGGTGGCAGCCAGTAGACCACGGAATACATTTGGAATTCTTGTATTTTCCCTGATTTACCCCCATTACCTTAGTATTAATTGTCCGAGGAAAAAGACTCACAAATGCCAAAAGAAATCGGGCTTTGAATAGTCTGCTGATTTGCTGACTCTTAATGATGGCTATTTGTCAATTATAACTCAGCCACTCAGTTAAATTCTACATCACCAACAGAAATAAAGTACATGTGTATCAAAATCAAACATGGAATGTATGAGTACATGACAATTTGGCTATGTGTATGCATGTGTGCCTTAGATTCTAACTTTGTTCAGTATCTAGTGTTATTCTAGAGGCATCTGTATGTCCTATTGCTTTTTCTGGCCTCTCTCTATTTAATTTTTAGAAAAAAAATATATAGGGGGATGTCAAAATAGAAAAAATGATCAATATATTACAAAAAATAGAGGGAAACTAACATGATTCAATTTAGAAATATATACAGCTCACAGAATGCCACAGTTCAGGGAGCAAAAATTGAAATGTGTTGAAATTGAAAATGATTCTTTTATAAAGGAAGCTGACCAAAATTTCCAGCAGGACTATTGCCTGAAGGAAAATTTCCTAGGCTCCAGCCTCTGTTATGCTTAACAATGAACCATACAAGTCTGGACAGATGGTTGGATTCTAAAGTGTTTCTCATGTTACAATATTTTCATCCTATTGTCTCTCCTGAAGTCTGAAGGGAAAAGAGAAAATGCTATAACTTTCCAAAAAAAGTATAAAGAATATCCTCAGTACATTTTGGATAGTCACAAGTACTAAACATTAATTATCTCAAAAAAATATTTCCTTTTTTTTTAAAGAAATACTTTATTGGTTAAAATCGAATTACTTATTCTTGACAGTAGGACTTATCTTTCTTACTATCTTTATAGCTAGAAGTACAAAATCTAGGATGTATTTATGTCTTGTCCATTCAACCTTGAACCTTGGTGAAGTAGAAACTTGGGACTCGTTTTTAAGACCATTCGTATCCATCCAACAGCAATATTGCATTTACTCTCTAAACGGTCCTCAAATTTGTCCAGTTTTCCAAATCCCTCTGACTCTGGTCCAAATTGATGATATTTTTTTTTACCTAAATTGTTGGCAACAAATGTCTGACTGGTCTACCTGCAATCACCTTCTTCTCTCTGCCCCCAGTACACACTACAGTCAAAACAGAATGAACTTTTTCCAGATGCAAATCTGGAGTCATGTTTCTCCTGCTACCAGTAATTTCCTACGACTTTTAGGGTAAACACAAAATTCCTTACCGGTATACAGGGCCTTGAAAAGCCCTTGCTTAGCTCTCCAAACTCACCTCATACTAACTTTCTCTTTTAATCCCTGTTTCAACTAATGTAGCCTTCTCTCGTTTCCTCTATATTTCTTTCTACTTAAGTCCATTCCTCACCATTTTAACTTCATTAAGCCCTGTTCTTCTTACAGAGTTTAATTCCAACATCACATCCTCAGGGAATCCCCCATTCACCTGCTCTCGTTTTACCCAAATTATTAGGTCAGTCCTGTTGTTTGTCCTCACAGAACCACATAGCTTATCTCTCTTTCACAGCACTTAGACAAAAGGAAGAGATTTATGATCCTGGGCATTAGGCATCAGGGTTTCAAGTGAGGGAACAAAAGCAGAGTTATATTTATTTAGTAATCAACCTGTAAGATTCAAGCCAATGTTTCTAAGGCACAGAGAAAAGTATACATAAGTATACATAAAGTGTTCTCAAAGAGACAGGAATTATTTGGTAAATAAGTATCAGATAGTCTACAGCAACAGACAGGCTGCTAAGTGTGCAATAGAAGACCTGGAAAGATATTAGCAATTGTTCCCACTTGACCCCCATAAAATACAGTTACGAAAAATGAGTCTCAAAAGTGCGTCTCAGAGGTCTCTCAAATAGTTAATGACAGAGAATGAAGTTGAATTAGTCACAAATATCCATTGAACACTTACATGTGTAACAGTTTTCCTATATCCAAGTCTTATTTTCATTTCTCCATGCTATTTCTGTTTAAACATTTACAGAAACAGAAATTAAAATTTATTTCAATTTGTTAATATAACAAAAGATGACTTTCTACCTTAAGAGGATGATATGGCACCAATAAGATCTTACTATAAGCCTTTAGACAAAGGGGTGATATGCTATTAAAATGATAGTACAGTAGTTTTATTTCTTTGTGCATGAACTCTTCATATTTTCTTCTTATATCCCTCTTCCTACAGGAGGTCTAAAAATGATCCTAGCAAAGAGAACCCCCTTCTTGTTTTTATTTGAAGAAAAGTGAATGTGTCCTATTCACCCATAGCTAACTGCATTTCTCAGTCTTCATACTAACCTCCCATTCTAGCCATATATCCCTTTTTCAGGAATGCTGGGACTAGAATGGCCTTTGCTACACGGCCTCTTCCTCATGCTAGTCCACTAATTAGCTCTCTGACTAGCCCTTACTTCTTGATTCCTTTCGTAGAAAAGCAAGCTAATGGCCAGCTCTTACTACACAACATTGACTTAAAAACACTTGAGCTAAAAGAGACACTGAAAACCATTTAGTCCAGCAATACAAACCATGCAGGAATACTTTCTGAAACATATTAAACAGAAGAGCAACTTAATTTATAGTTATGCTTAAATGCTTCCAGTATCTAATTCCTCACAATCTCACCTGTGAATATTCTCAAGTAATAAGAATTTTGTATTCAAGTACTCTACTTGTGTTCTTTACCAACAACACAAAATTATTTTAATTAAACAAGCCTGTAACATCTGAAAACTTTGCTTTGGCAGTTTGTCTGTGTAAAGAATATGTGTGTATTTTAAAATCCAAAGCATATGAACTATACCAGTCAGGTTAGAATGAAAAATGAAATGTGTAGGTTATACAATTAGCTCATCTTTCATTCTGTATTCTTCTTGTGTCTTAGAATAGGAAAAAAATTTTTTTCTTGCTATTTAAATTCAAAACTAGCTTCTTAAAGTGAGGCCTTGTTAATCCCAAAGCCTATAATAATTCACTGCTTTAATGTTTTTGATGATTACTTCATTGCATGTATAAGCTAGGAGAAAAAGGGACTGGGGCCATCCATTTAACTGTTGCTTTCTCCCCTTTCAGTCTTTCTTGCTTTGGTAATAAAATTCTTTGTGCCTATGAGAGTGTCTAAACTAGACAGCAGCTCCGCAATCCATCCTGGCCAACTCAGAAAGAGTTCCTTTGTTTCATTTGTTCGTTGTAAACAAAACAAAAGGAAGTTTGTTTTGTTTCGATGTATATTCTTTAATAAAGGGAAGACAGACAAAAAGATTTGTTAATCTAGTAACTTTCCGGTTAATTTGTTAATCTAGTTACTAGTTAATCTAGTAACTTTGCCAGGCATTTTTGTACTGTTCGTCATTTATTTTGTTCTTGAAATTACCTTGACTGCCATAGATCATTACAGTATATTCAAATTTGCATATGAAAACTCTCAACTGTACATATGTTAAATAGCAATACCAGTAGATTCATCCATCCATATGATAAATTCACCCATATGATAGATCTAGGAAATTGGGTTTTCTGAGATATCATTTCTCTATCTTATTTGGCAAGGTGCCTGCTGTGAAGAGCTTTAAATTTGGCATCCGCCTTTGCCTATCTTGGTCCAAAGTATGCGATACTAAGTACCATGAAGAATACTTCACAGGGGAAATCAGCAGCGGGTTACGAGAGTGGTAAACTTCATATCACCATGTGCTTGAAACTGAATATTAGAACTGTCAGCCAGATGCTTCCTGTAGACTTCCAGAGAGACAGAAAGTGTGGTGCCACTGGGATCCAGAGGCACCGATGTGAAGTATGCGGAAGATACATAAATCATAGGGTGTATTCACTTCATTTGGCTTCGTGGGATTCCGCTGACATCACTGCGGGTAACCAAGGTCTCTACCAGGAGCCTCTCCCTTCTGCTCTCTGACGCCTTCGAGGTGCTGCCCATCCCGACCAGGCCCTGCAGTAATTTCACACACTCCCCTAATAAAGTCCTCAGGGGCTGTCATGTATTTTCATGTGTTTGCCCTATTATCCCTCCCTGCTTGAGCCTTACAGATAATTGATGATGCTTCAGTTAATCATCTTTTTCTCGCTTTTGTTCACCAGGTACCTCCGCCTTGAAGGGGCTCTTTTATTGAGAATCGATGTCTTCTTCTGGGTAATTGATCACCATAGACCCAGGGACACTTGACTCATCATTGAGGAAGAGTAATCGTCATGAATAATCAAAAAGCGGTAGCTACACTACTGCAAGAGTGCAAGCAAGTGCTGGACCAGCTCCTGTTGGAGGCGTCAGATGTGTCGGAGGAGGCCAAGAGCGAGGACCAGCAGTGCAGAGGTGAGGTCCTGACGGGAGGCACTGGGGGAAGGGAGAAGCCAGCAGGTCCGCTCTCAACTCCCCTGCCTGAACGACGTGTTTTCATCTCTACCCTATTTTTCTTCTCTTGGCAGATGACCACCGAGAGATGAGTGGATTTCTAGGGCATGAATGGGACATGGGCTGCAGGCGGACGGGCAGGGGAGGAAGCCCACTTTGTTGCAGTGAATTGCTGTCAGTTCTAATTTTAGGCTTCAGTAAACATGAGGCTACAAGAAAACAGTGTAGTTCAAGAAGAACAAAGGGTGCAAGTGGACCGGTGCACGTAAATTTCAATTATTAAAAAATTGAAGCAACTTCTGAATGGTGGCACATACTTTTTTTTCAAACGAGGCTTTTGTGCCTCATCAGTTTCCATAGGCTTCTGTGGTTTCCCTAAATATGTCATCTCATTGGTCCAATCTCTCTCTCTCTCTTTTTTTAATTATCGATACATTTCTCATGCTGCATTCGCATGCTGTTTGTAAAATAAATCCTCTCACACTGATAAATACTGATTGCATCACTATCAGAATTGAATTGGCCTTTTGCTCATTTCATAGTTTATGCCATTCACAGTTTTAGATAGGTCATTGTTTGGGAAGTTTCTATCACAAAATCTAGAAAGCTAAAGTATTTCTTACTTCTTCCATAGTCAGTTTTGGAGAGAGAAGCTTCTTTCCTTAGACTTCTTTTTAGCATTTGAATAAATGTTTCTCCATTTCTATAAGTGTGTCCCTTTTGTGTGCTTTTAATATTTTTCTTTGTATTTTTAGAGACTTGCTATTCCTTGCAGAAATAAGATGACCACATATAGTGCACACTCTCCATCTCTTTTGTTTTTGATGTTATGTAATGGGAAAATGTTCTGGAGAAGCCTTTTCCCCATATTCTTGTATATAGGCCCACACGTTTTTTACAGAGGCACTTTTAGGGACCTGTAGATGTCTTAAATTTTTATAATCTGTCTTTTGTGCTCCTTAGTTTATGTGATTTCCTTATTTACTAGCCGCATACACGCTGTGTGCTTTTGCTTGCTGGGTATAGGTGTCCATCAGCCTGAGCACACACTGGCAGGTGTTAGCCCCTTGTCAGGGAGCGGCGGGTACTCAGCGCCTCCAGAACGTGCTGCAGCTCTCCCCAGGGGCGGTGTGCTGTGTTCCGTCTACTGAGGTTTCTCCTCTGGTCCTTTCACTACATGGCATCCTTTGTCTACTCAGCCCCAATTCCGTTAAGCTTTGTGTTCTCCCTCATGAAAACTCAGAGTTCCCAGTTGGGTAGCATTTTCTTCTTTTTCTTTCCAAGTGGCACAGAATAGGAGAAATGATCAGTTTAGTTCCAGATAAGGCAAACGGAGCCACAAAAATCACCCGATTCGCACCGGCCCTTCAGGTAAGCTGCTTGGAGAAGGAAGCGATCAAGAGGCAGAAGAGGGTACTGCTCCATCAGGGGCCGGCTGCTGCGCTCGGCTGAATCTGATACGTCCATGGGGGAGGAGACCTATGCTGAGCCATTGACAATTTCAGCATTAATCCATCCCCACGGAGGCAAGCTGTGGGGTCCACCCCACGCGCCGTCAGTACAACTGAGTGTAGTCTGACACAGAGTCCTTCCCTTAGCAGGTGGTTTCTGAGTGACACTTGTGGGCAGGTTGTGCTATCCCCAAAGTCATTACATGCATGTACTCCAAGGGAAGGACATTAGTCCAGGGTCACCTATGGCAACAGAACTAGTCAGAGGACTTGAACATGATCATTGTGATTTTATTCTTTCTCTTCCTCCTCTCAGTCCTATCCTCTTCCCTCGGAAATTGTTCTTCTCAGGGGCACCTGGGTGGCAAGGTCATAAAGCATCTGCCTTCAGCTCAAATCACGATCCGAGGGTCCTGGGATCAAGTCCTGCATGGAGTTCTCTGCTCCCCGGAAGCCACTTCTCCCTCTCTATCATTCTCTCTCTCTGTGTCAAATAAATAAATCAAGTCTTAAAAAAAAAGGAAAAGAAAAAGAAAAAGAAATTGTCCTTGTCAGCATGGGAGACTACCCCAGCGACTTCCTCAGAAATAGAGAAGGAACTGAAATCTAAACACAGATATATTTTTAAAATGTACTTCAGAGGCATCACTGACTTTGGTGGCACATTAGACTGTCCATGCTCTGGCATGCTCCGCAGGGAGAGGCTGGTGAGGGAAAGGCAAAAAATGAGTTGTGTAGAACAGATTTTCTCTGTCATCATGAAAAAAATTGAAAATATTTAAACAATTCTGTGCTAATGTATGGTAAAAATCTTTGAATCCAGAAATCAGCTTCCTATTGTCATTTAACTACTCATTTGCCTCCTGAATTTGATATTCATGGACAGAATTTCCAAATGATCGATCAGTCAAATGGGACACTTCAGTGTGAGAAGGAACACTACAAATAAATACTCTAGGGCCACACAGGACTGTCTTAAGTGAACGGGACTTAGCAATCACCCTATTCCCAACTCTTTACAAATATCATTTAAGAAACTTTCTTTAGGTGCCCCTAGAGCCACCCCTGAGCTGGGTGGCTCAGTCGGTTAAGCGGCTGACTCTTGGTTTCAGTTCAGGTCGCAATCTTGCTATCATGGGATCAAGGCCTGCGTCGGCCTCTTGCTCAGTGTAGAGTCTGCATCAGATTCTCTCTCCCTCTCCTTCTGCCCCTTCTCACACTCTCTCTCTCAAATAAATACAATATTGAAAGAAGAAAGAAGGAAGGAAGGAAGGAAGTGGGGGAGAAGAAGAGAAGGTAGGGAAGAGAGGAAGGAATAAATAAATAAATAAATTAATTAATTAATTAATTAATTTTTCTCTACATGTATATTGGAACACTTTTTTTTTTTTAAAGATTTTATTTATTTATTTGACAGACAGAGATCACAAGCAGGCAGAGAGGCAGGTAGAGAGAGAAAGAGGAGGAAGCAGGCTCCCCGCTGAGCAGAGAGCCTGATGTGGGACTCGATCCCAGGACCCTGAGATCATGACCTGAGCCAAAGGCAGAGGCTTTAACCCACTGAGCCACCCAGGCGCCCCTATTGGAACACTTTTGGCCATCAGAGGGCTGGGCTTTCTAGCAGATTTTGACCACATGAATCCCTTATGCCATGGCTGTGCTTCCTTTGGAGGAATGCTACTGCACAACCGGTGCTCAGTAGTTCTGGGTTGCTGAATCAAAGAGCAGTGATTTCAGTGGGTTATTTGTAAATCATTCTCAGTAGTCTGCACGGATTACTCACTGGTGTGGCCCCTTTGATATCTCCTCAGTGCCAAGCAATGTTTCCCCATGAGCGGTCTTCCTTACATTTGTGCAGTTGGTGGCAAGGACACAGAAGGGCATTGTGGCCTAGGGCAGAGTTAGGTTTCCTTCCTCTTCCTTTTGTTTTTTATTCTCTCTGTCATATCTCTTTTGTCCTATGTAGCATGTCTCATGTAGACATAAGACCAATCCTTCTTTTAACCATCATGATGTGATTTCAGTGGTGGTAAGACAGGATGCCTATCTTCAGGAGCTCACAGTGCAGTGAGAGGGAAGTGTGATGACAGAGCAATGGGATGAATACTGAAAGGCCATGCATTTTGGGGCTTGGGAGCACTCTGGACGGACCTTTTAATTCCGCAGGGTGGTCACGGCAGGCTGATGAGAAGTGGTCATGTTTGCGCTGAAGCCAGTCAGCCTGAGCTTGATCATGAAAGGATTGGGGGAGGGAAATGCAAATGTGAGGACGAGATGTACAAAACCATTAAAGAATTATATTCAGGGCAATGGCCTGGTCTATTTTGTATTTTAGCAAAATGGGGATCAGCACCTTGGAAGTTGGAATGGATGGGGCAAGGTAGGAAACAGTGGTTCAGACAAGAGTTACTGATAATGGAAAGGAGGAATTTAGGATCTACAGAATTTGATAACTGGTGAGGTTGAGAGGGGAAGAAAAAGCAAAAAGTCTATCCTGATTTCTAGGTTTTATTCTTGGGTGACTCAGTGAATGGTGGTAGCAGTCATCAAAATAAAGAATAGAGAAACAGATTTAGAAAAGAGATGGTGAGTTCAGCTCTAGATACTTTTTTTAAAAAGGTTTTATTTATTCATTATTCATTTGAGAGAGAGAGAGCACAAGAAGAGGGGAGAGGCAGTGGGAGAGGGAGAAGCAGATACCCCACTGAGCAGAGAGGCCGATGCAGGGGCCAATCCCAGGACCTGGATGGAGATCATGACCTGAGCCGAAGGCAGATGCTTAACAATCTGAGCCACCCAGGCGCCCCCAGCTCTAGACACTTTTGAGTGTGAAATGTCTGTAAGATAAGCACCTCGAGCTTTCTAACTATCAGTCGTGTAATCAGGTCCATAATCCTGAACGCTGGGGCTTCACACATGCTTCAGCATCCAGAATTTTTCAAATGTTAGGAAGGTAGTATGGTGCAGGGACCATCTGTTACATTCACACTCCAGCAGAAGCAGGGGCAGCATCTAGAGTCAAACATTAAAATTTTTGCAGCACAACTTTTGGCTAATCTCACTAAATAAGATAAACAAGACCATAAAGAGCTCCCAGTCAGTTCAAGTCTGGTTAGGGTGCCAAACTTACAAAAAAACATTCCAGTTTCCAGAGTTTTGGGTTTTCTAAGTTTGGATAGGAGATCGCGGAGCTCCATAATGAGGTTTGGTGCCTAGGAAGATATGGCACGTGTCTACTCATGTGAAACAGGGCCATTTCACAATAAATTGGTACTACTTCAAATTTCATTTGGGTTTTTTGTACCAATCACCTCTATTCAACTGTATTCCGTAGTGAAAGTATGCAATGTCTTAGAGAAGTAAAAAGAGGTTGTACCAATTGACTCTCTGCCTTACCCAGCTGCCACAAGTCCCAGATGTCAGTCCCTCTCGGTCCCTTTCTCATTTTACAGGGAAAATAATATTTCCTTCATTCCTTTCTCTGGTTCTTCACGCAGAGATAGTCACTGAAGTGCTTTACTTCCTGCTAAAAACCTTTCTTAATGCCTGACTACCCCAATTTACCTGAAGGGCAAAGTAGACCAGGGCCACCCCTGACAGATAGCTTTGCGCTATTATTCTTTGAGTCAGAACCCCCAGCTTTCCACCAGCCAGCAAGAGGTAGGAAAAATGTTTCTTTGCCACTGAGGTGCTTCATCATAACACTGGTAACTCAACAGCCTTTTCTTTGACTGCAATTTCCTTACCTGAACTCTGACCTTTTCAGCTTCACTCCCCAGCGACTTGAGGACCCTGATCCAGGAGGCAAAGGAAATGAAGTGGCCCTTCGTGCCTGAAAAGTGGCAGTACAAACAAGCCGTGGGCCCAGAGGACAAAACAAACCTGCAGGATGTGATTGGCGCCGGGTTGCAGCAGTTACTGGTAGGGAGAGCCACACCACCTGTTCCTCTGACACCCCCAAGCCAGGTATTTAGCCTCTAAGTGGTCTAATAGATTAAATTTCTTTGAAGCATAAGACAGCCCCTACCCTTATGGTCGGCTCTGCCAGATTGACTGATGTGGGGGAAATAGCTTTTAGAAAGCACTGCCTGCCTATGAGACCTTCCGCTGGAAAGCCGAGTCAAGTAAAAGTGAAGAAGGGTGGTCAGGGGGTCCAGGGAGAAACCTGTCATCCTGAAATATTTATTATATCCTTGGTAGGCCAGGAGGAGCAGTTTGGGTTCTACCATGTCTCGTAACATTTTTATTTTGAAATGCTCCTTTTTTAAAGTGGAGTAGCATGGGGAAAAAATGAGTTCACCACTATTTTATCAATGTGACTTGCTCTCTGCCATGTCCCTCCCTGTCCCCCCAAACCCAGGATCCTTCTCACTTGCTTATCCCCTCACGATGCAGTCTGTTCAGGAGGCATCAAATCAAAGTCCTTGATTTGCTTATTCCTCAACTCACTTATTGGAAATTAGTCAAACTAGTATCTTTACCTCGGATGGAAGAAGACCTCACAAATAGCATGTGAACTCAGATTTGAGCTCAGCTTTCAGACTTAGGTTCTGGGGATGCTACAGGGAGTGTCATTGTTCTTTTGGGTAGCACTGACAAGGAAGAGAGTCTATCAGCTTATATGTTTTTTTTTTCTCATATAAAAATATTTATTTGTCTGGAGACCAGGCATTACAAACAATGATAATATCCTAAACTCTTTATTTCAGCAGTTTACATGAGAATGTGTTTTAGGGTCATCCCCAAAATAAGTATATAGATACTGTCTTCGCCGATCAAAACAGAAATCTGGGGAAGAGTCCCTGATCCACATACATATAATGGCATCTTTGGAGGCTTAATAAAATAACAAAACCCCCACTTTTCCCACACACCTGTCCTCCCAAAAATAAACAAACAGACTGGGATTAAGTAGACTGAGGACTGCAGGCCAAGAATCGGGAATACTTAGAAAGAATACAGGGATGAGTCAGGGATCTTACATGGGCAGTCTGGTACAGCTGGAAAAGTGGAATGGAGTAATAACTACGATTAGTGTAAAACTGTGGATTTTACAAACTGTTTGCACACGCACCAACAAATGCATGCGCACTTAATTCTCAGAATGGCCTTCCCGTGATTATTACCATGGTCATCCCCATTTTACAGAGAAGGAAATTAAGGGGCAGGGAGATGAATGTGCCCAGGGGAACCGACCAGTGGTGGTGGAGCTACTCCTTTCTCCACCTCAATGCCAGTTCTCCCTCAGGAAGCCCCAAGCGAAGAACTTGAAAGCACAGATAGATTTCCTGAAACTTGTTAACCATAAGGCGAGATGCAGGCTCTCCAGCAGAGCTTCCTGCAATGACGGAAATGTTCCATATCTCTGCTGACCGATACATAAGGCCTTGGCCACCTATGGCTTTCCAGTACTTGAGGTGTGGCAAGTATGATTGCAGAACTGAATCTTTTTCATATTATTTAATTTTTAAAAAAAAAAATCAATTTCTGTATAAATAGACCCATGTGGATAGGGCTACTATTTTATTGAACAGGGCAGTTCTTCAGCAGTGATGCTGAAAATGAGACCTCACAGCAGCAGCACTAGATTACCTGGAAATCTGTGGGATATTCAGATTCTTGGGCCCCACCCTAGTCTTACCAAGTCAAAAGCTCTGGGGCTGAGAGTCTAGCAATGAGCATTAGACAAGCCCTCTAGGTGATTCACGTGCGTGCTAGAGTGTGAGAACCAGTGTTCTAAAGGAAAGAATAGGATAAAGAGCAAAGGGGAAAGTCAGAGAGCCTGACCAGGGATGTGAAGGAAGAAGCGACATGGTAGGGGGTAAAGGGAACTCCAAAGTGAAGACTGCAGGAGACCTATGATAAAAGAAGTCTCCTGGGGCCCCTGGATGGCTCAGTGGGTTAAAGCCTCTGCCTTCAGCTCAGGTCATGATCCCAGGGTCCTGGGATGGAGCCCAGCATCGCATTGGGCTCTCTGCCCAGCGGGGAGCCTGCTTACCTTCCTCTCTCTCTCTACCTGCCTCTCTGCCTGCTTGTGATCTCTATCTGTCAAATAAATAAAATCCTTAAAAATAAAAAAATAAATAAAAGCAGTCTCCTTCCCATCAATTCCAGGAACTTGTTTGGACTGGGACCAATTCCTGAAAAGCCAGTAGTTGTTTACCTGCTTGGAAAGCCTTGTGTGATTGGGCAGCCAGTGGTATGGAACTTTCAAGTTTTCTAGGGAAGGTGAGAACAGGATAGCTTCACAGATGGTGGGACCCCTGCTTTGACGTTTGGGGCTAAGAAAGTCCCTCTGAATTTCAAACACAGGCTGAGAGGGAAACACAGCATATCACCATAACCAAAGTTTTACGCCTCTCAGTCCGTCCCACAGCCTCCAGATCCCCCTAAGCTGCATGCATAGCTGAAGTGACTTCACTGAAAAACTGAAGATGGTCTTTTGAAAATGTGGTCTTGCTGCATTTGAGGATGAATGTGAGTTGGGAGACAAACTACTCATAGTCGTTAGACTGTTTTAAGGGCCCATTTATTATTCCTTCTACTTTCCCTCTGTATACTGCATGGATGTCACAGTTGGGGGGAACAGAGACATCAGGAATTAAGATGTTTGTGTCCAGCTCCCAAGATCACGAGAGGCAGCTCCAAGAATGCATCCATTAGGCTTCTTTAGCCCCTGATGCATTTAACCTGGGAGCTTTTTGAACTCTGAGCATCATTTTCTTCAGCTTCCCCCATCAAACTATAAATTAAGTAACCACACCTCCCCAAGACTCTTAGGATGCTTTCCTATTGGATCAGACCCCAAGTGCACAATTACTAACCCACTCTGTTTTGTAAATACGGAGAACTATAGCACCCTGTGAACTCGTGCGACTTTTGATATCTTAGCTTGTCAAAAGCAACTTTTGATATCTTAGCTTGTCAAAATAATTCCATGATTTGTTGTTGTTGCATTACCCTTGGTTTCAATATTATACTCTACTGAAGCTGGATGGCCATGTTTTAATAATCAATTAATTATGAGCTTTTGTTCTTACATAAAAAAATTAGTCAAAGGCTACTGACCTTGTCTTTTCAGCCAAGTTAGTTCTTCTTACAATTTTTTCACAAATCTAAACTTGCCATGGTTTTCTTTGCCTTGAAATGAACCCTTCCCATAAAAAGTTTCCCCTCTATTTTTAAAATTTGCATTACACTTAGAGTGTAAACCTTGTTAGGTTTAATTTAATTAAACTTAATTCCACAAATAACAGATCAAAGTTAAGCATAGATTTCCGCTGAGTGCCTGGGTTGGTGAAATTAAGGGTCATTTATAACGTTCCTCTCTTGGGCTGAACTTAATCAAGAAAAGTTATATTTGTTTCATGCTTTGCTTTCTGGTCTCCTCAGCCTCCCCCATTTCCTCCCTCCCCGTGCACCCCCCTCCTCCTCCCCCACCCCCAATCTTTTCTCCTTTGGTGTGTGGCCACAGACAGAAATTTATGGCAGAGGCCAACCTCCTTTACACTCCACACAAAGCTCGCTGACTTGAGAGAGTTTGTTCACTCTCTCCCAGGAAAAACACCTGCAGTACGCTCCCCGAGAAACCTGGAGAGATGAGAGATTAATGTGGCTGTAATAGCTGGGCAGTGTTTTTGGTATTATGCCCTCTCCCCAGGTAGATGGGTCTTTTCCGAGATGATACCAATTATTTATTGCTGAAACATCTGTTGATAACTGCAGCTGCCCCATGAAACAAAGCATATCATGGGGTCACAGGCTACAGGGACCTACAATCCTACCTCATGCTAGTTTAAGACTATTCAGCAACACCCCCAAGTCCATGGGTTACCATCATCTTTAATGTCTCGTCGTGCCCTAGAAAATACTTTGTAAACACTGCACTGCCCTGCCCTACAGGCTTTGAAGTATTATTTCATCTTCATTGGTAATTTATATTCCAGTGCCATTGTGCTGTGGGAAAAAGAGGGGGAACCTTTTTTGTTTTCCATTTAATTGTATATCGCCTGACACTTTGACCCGTATTATTAGTATTAGTCAGAAAAAGGATTTTCTCCCTCTCTTATTTAAAAATAAAATTTCAAGGCAAAGTAAGCGCTCCTTCAGCTCTTTTCACTCAAAACAATGTTTACACTCTAAGACAGAAAGATGAAAAGCACAGGCGATTTTTTTCGAGTGTCGGAGAAGGGCATTTCAGTTTTTGAAAGAGAACAGTAAGGCCCTTATAAATATCATTCAACAAAACCTTTGATGGATTTTTTTCAAAAAGTATTGAAGGCATTTACCGTTCGCTTCTGTCTAGCTTGCTTTTAGGCAGGCACAGTAGAGTTCTGACTAGTAAATCTACCCTTGCTTCGGAGATGCCAGGGGATGAAGGCACCAGCCACAGCGGAGATGCCACGTTTTGTCATTTTTCCAGTAACTTTTACACTCCAAAAAAAGGATGATTTCGCATAATTAAAGAAAACATGAAAATAAGGCTTTTAAAAAGGAGATAAAGGGTGTGTTTGGATTTGCACATGTGTGACAGTGGAGAGCAGGCTGAGTTGCCAGACTAAGAGAAATTGTTGGATAGGCCCTGGTTTTGAGCCTTCCCGGCGGCAGTTTTGGGGGTCTTGATCTTGGTGAGGAGCTGTCCTGTCCCCAGTCTTGTTTCTGTGGAGGGAGGGAACCTAAATTTAGTGTGGTGCCTCTGCAAAGAGATGCGCGGTAATTTTTAGAGGTTGGCTAAAAGTCAAGTCCAAGGAGATAAAACAGTCTCAGAATGAGGATATTTATTCCGTTTTCTTCTCAACTGTATAACCATGAAAATGGGTAATCTGATAAGCTTTAATCCACAAGTATTTTTTGAAGTATCTGTGCTACCTTGCAGTAGTTTGAAGAGAGATCAAAAATAATAATAATAATAGTAATAGCAATAATAATAAATGATTAGTTGTTTTCTTATGCTATCGTGGGTGAAAAACCTTTGTGGTTGAATAAAGTTTGATATATTTAGCTTCCAGAATATTTTTCTAATATGTCTCTTCAGATAACCTTGGTGCCTTTAACTTGTTGATATTTTTATTTTTAAACTACTTAAGTACTAATGAACCCAAAATTAAAACATAAGTAAAGCACAAATAAATAGAAGAGTTGGTCATTACAATATTATGGGGAAATGTTTTAAAATGTTTAGTGTGATCAACCTAGGGGCAGAGGGACAAAAGAGTCTTTAGAAACAGATAAGTATAAATTTATTAGGAAATGAAAAGCCAAGTTGAAGAAAGATACATGGTATGAGGATTAGGTAAAGTGAGACGCTATCCTTAGGAGCAATAAAATTCCCCTCCTTAAAGCAGCTCTAGGGTAAGAGATTTTTTTGTGTTTTTTTGTTTGTTTGTTTGTTTGTTTTTAAAGATTTTATCTATTTATTTGACAGACAAGTAGGGGGAGAGGGAGTGGGAGTGGGAGAGGGAGAAGCAGGCTTCCTGCTGAGCAGGGAGCCTGATGCACGGCTGATCCCAGGACCCTGGAATCTTGACTTGAGCTGAAGGCAGATGCTCAACGACTGAGCCCCCCAGGCACCCTTAAAAAGGTTCTTAAAACTGGGTGCCTGGGTGGCTCAGTTGGTTAAAGGACTGCCTTTGGCTTGAGTCATGATCCCAGGGTCCTGGGATCAAACCCCGCTTTGGGCTCCCTGCTCAGTGAGGAGCCTGCTTCTCCCTCTCCCTCTCTTGCTCTGCCTGCTTGTGCTCCCTCATGCTCTCTCTGTCAAATAAATGAATAAAATATATTTTTTAAAAAGCTTCTTAAAAATAATTTAAAACACATTCATTTCAGGGGCCAGTTTTCATATTACAAATAGAAACTTCAAAAGCAGTAATAGGTGATTTGGGGATTATGATTCTTTCAGCAAGTGATTTTTTCCAAATGAAATTTTCATCTTTAACTATGTGCTTTGGGGTTTTGATAGCTGAGATCTTTTTCATCAGGGTGTATAAAGCAAAATGAATGCAAGCTACACATTCGTTCATTTATTCAGAAAAAATTTATTGAGTATTAACATGTACCAGACGTTTGATATGTATAGAACACAGAGAAATGCAAAAGAAATAAGAGACCTAGTTCATGTCCTGGAAAAACTACCCAAATGAAAAGATGGGGCAGCCAGCCCTTTGTCAAATGACCCACTTGTTGGAAAGGTTCTTCCCATTTATTGACCACCTAATGTGTGGCAGGTGCTCAATATGTATTCTTCTAATTCTCCTCTTTATTTTTTTAAAGATTTTATTTACTTATTTGAGAGAGCAAGCATAGTGGGTGGAGGGAGCAGAGGCAGAGGGAGAAGCACTCTTCCAGTTGAGCAGGGAGCTTGATGCTGGTCCTGATCCCAAGATCACGGGATCATGATCCTGGGATCATGACCTGAGCCAAAGCCAGATACTTAACCAATTGAGCCACCCAGGTGCCCTCATATTCTAATTCTTACAGACTTGGCCATATGACCTGTCTTAGCCAATGAAATGTGACCAGAAGTGACATATGCCAGTCCCAAGCAGAAACTTTATAAGCCCTGGTGTAGTTCAGCCATTGGAAGTTTTCCTTCACTTCACAAACAAGATAGTGGCTGTTCCCTCAGCCTGGATCCTGAAAAGGGCAAGATGCATGGAGCAGAGTCTCAGAGTTAGAGCCAAACTGCAGCCAATGCCAAATATGAATAACCCCAATCAAGACCTAGGAATCATTTTTAATTCTGTCTTCCCCTTCAACCCTCATATCTTCTTGATTATCAAGCCCACCATTTCCTCTTACATAGCTCTCAAATGTGTCTTCCTTTCTCCAACCCTACTGCAACGATAATGGTTCAGACCATAACATCTCCTTCCTAGATTATAGCCAACCCCTGTCCTCACCTATAGCCAACCCCTCTCCTTATTTATCCTCATAAATAAGGATAGTAAGGTTATGCTGCAGAAAAAAGAAGTGCCAAAATCTTAGAGATTTGAAGCAATAAACGTTTGTTTCTTCATCTTGCTGTACGTCCATCTGAGGGGAGGGGGTGGAAAAGAGAGCTATCTGCTTCATGTCACTCTCCCTCAGGGACCCAGCTTGATGGAATATCTACTATTTAGAATATTGCTGGTTGCCATGGCAGGAGGAAGGGGAAATGATGAATTGTACAGTACTTTTAAATACATGCATGCAGAAATGACCATAGGTCACTTTAAGGTGGTTTTGGTGGTGATCATAGGTCAAATTAAGCCATGTAGTCATACTTCACTTCAAGAAGGCAGGGAAGCACAATTCTACCATGAGCTCGGAGGGGGAGACACAGAGATAGATTGGCAGACAGTATCCATAATCCCCATGGCTCACCAGCTGTACTCCATACTGCAACCAAAACCGTCTTTCTAAAAGGGCGATCTGACACTTTTTCCTTGCTTAAGTCCCTGGGGGATATCTCAGTTAATGTAAACAAAAGATTTGTAAATGTACCTCTGATGAAAGCACCTACTAGTTATCCTGAACAACAGAATCTAAATAAATCAAAATAAATTTGAATGATCATGGTCATTAAAGGGGTGGGATAACTAGTGACTTTTGTTCTTTATATATATAAAGATATATATACATATATCTATGTGTATATATATATATATATGATTCTTCACAATCAACATCTCTTACCATTACAAAAAAGGAAGGGGAGAGAGAGAAGAGTATCCGTTGATCAGTTACCTTTAAATCTAGATGGGGTCAAATATTCAGAAAAACCTAAGTAGAGGTAGTAAGGCTACACTGCACCACCTCCTTCAGAGCAAGTGTAAATGCCACATTGCTTCTATCTTAACAATGAGCAAGCTAAAGCCATTATTTAAGTTACTCAGACAAGGCATCTTTCACTGATAAAGTAAGGACTATTCTTATTTCAGAATCTTCTCTGCCCACGTGATGGCCTGCTATTAGCTAAGTATCATTCTGCTCCTGCTTTGCTTCTGGAGATCGTTTTAAATGCACACACCTGTGGGCCAACACATATGGAATATGGTGTGTATAGATCTATATAATTGGTATTCACAGACACAAGTTATTTCTGTATCAAATGCTAGAACGTCAAAGCTGGAGGGAAATTTACAGGTCATCTATTTCAAGCCTATCCTTTGATAGATGGGGGACTGAAACCCAGAGAAAGAAGTGGCTCCTCACAGGGTACAGAACCAGTCTGTGGGAGCCACAGGACACAGAACCCAGGCATCCTGGTCCTGAGCCTGATGTGTCCTCCCTGTGTCTGCACAGCTCCATTCTTCACACGGACCTGTTGCAGGATTGAGCCAGACTTTCTCTGCTCCTTCCGATCCCTCCCGCTGCCCTATCACCTGCCTTGCATCCCCTCTGTTCACACAATTGGACTTTTGTACTCAGAGCAGAATCAATTAAGACAGAGATTTTATCATTTCCAATTGTCAACACTCAAAACTTTAGTTTCTTCTACAGAACATTATAGTCCTTCTTTTGAAAACCAGTCAGACACAATGTTCAGATTTATCAAAAATAAATTTCATTTAATGAATGAAAATTAGGCGCCCTTGGAAGATAAATATTAGCACCAAGGCCTATGAAGTTTAAGACTTTAAGATAGAGTATGATTAAAATCGCCAAGGATTTAAGCCCTGCTCTAAAACTGTGCCAAAAACTGCCTCTTTTAATACGGTACTTTCAAGTTTCAATGGAAGATAAATTAAAACGATGACTTGTTTTTAAAATTCTACCAACGAAACTCTGGTTGCCACAGAATCAGGCATGTGAGTTATCCCTTTGATGAGAGCTAACCCTGTGGCATGAGTTTCATGTCTCCCCATAATGAGACCCAGAGGCTGAGCCAAGTCTTGGAGGAGTAGACCTGACTAAGATGAGCAGGCAGAACAGCCCGGTTCAAAATGCAGGAAAAGGAAGAGGTAGCTGCGCTAGGCAGACGGAAGAAAGCAATGATTTTCGGAAAGGGATAAACCCTCGGGGTGTGTTTATTCAGTCCTGTCAACGAGGAAGAATAACATTACCTAAGTCGCGCATGTGAAATGAATAAGGAGCTTAAACAATAATATTATCTTGGAAAATACATCTTCATATATCTGACACTGTTTATATCCGTTTAAAGGCTATGTCTTTTTATGTCAACAAATACCAAATCGTGGCAATTTCATATGATTCCGTAGGATACGTTCTTCACAACATACACTCCTGATGAAAACCCTGGAAAGTAAATTGGACGATGCCCATTTTCCAGATGAAGTGATTGGCTCAGGGAGCTCAAAAGCCTCTCCGAGCCCACACTACAATGTGGCTAGGCTGAGACACAACCCAGACCTCCGCTTTGTGCCACCTCCCTCTGCCTGCCATCTTCCTGTCATCACGTGCAATCACCTGCTCAGCTTATTAAACCCACTTGCCTCAGTCTCAAGGGCAGACACTATAAAATGTTTAGGCTCAAGAAATTTCACAGGTATTTGGAATTAGCCCCTTCTATTTTAGGATATATTTGTATCCCACAAATGAGAGACTTGCATGATCCCACTGATGAATTTATTCTGAATCAGTTGCCTTTGATTTTTTTTATGCTTATCCCTTCAGTAAAAACTTTTTAGCATTTAATAAATTATATGCTTCTACTATGCCTTACTATGTTATATATATTTTAGAAATTTAAGAAGAACACTAAGATTAAGTGACTAATTTAGAATAATTTTCTTAAATTGCATTATTTGCATGAGAACCTTTTGGTTCTTGTTAAAATTATAATCAAGTATGTTTCATTCATTTTTCAGATCTTAGCACTGTGTCGTAAAGATATGGCTAGGACAGGTTTTTTCAACCCTTACTTTTAATGGCTGTCATAGTTGAAAAAAATTAGGCTTCCAAGATAGAAGATCCCAAATAAAAGAGGTCAGCTAATTCGTGACACTCATATCTCAATCCATCTACCAACCCTGAAGAATCATTTGTTGAAATTCAGCTATGAATTTCTACCTTCTCTAGTATCAATTGTGTCTTTTTGCAAGTTAATCAGAAGATATTCTTCTTTTAACAAAGGATGTAAAACTCTTCATGTGGAAAATTTTTAAACAGGTTAAAAGTTTCCCATTTGTGTGAGTTATCTCTATGTGATGTTTTATTTTTGGCATGAAGATCCCTGTGATGAAAACATTTCCAGTCCCCAATACCTGAAATTTTTTTTTCAAAATTCTGGTTGGATATCATACTATTGTCGACCACTCATCACAGGAAAGGCAGGAGATTTTGGAGAACTTGTCTGTTTATAAAAGAAAATGTCTAAACTCTTTAAACATGACAATTCTTTAAAGAACTTTGCCTTGAGATGTCCATGGTCTTTCTCCCTCTCATTACGGATTGTTCCAAAGTATCTGTGAGTTGTGACAGTACAGTCTGTCAATCTACTTAACCAGGTATACATAAACTGCAATAGGAGCCACTGAAGACTGAGTTCAGTGTTCTCACTGCTGGCCCCTCCAAGATGAGGGCTTCCTCAAGCACAATCCATGATGAGTGGCCATCTGACAGGCAAAGTAAGGAGCTGGTGTCCATCCATTTTTTAAAATGTCAGTAAGCTTAATTTCTTTCTTACCGGTAAATTTCAGTGGAATCTTTTTGCAATTTTCATTCTATTTTGAGATCTGAGAGACTGATTCCATAGATCTACCCCCAATCCACTCTAAAAATAATGAGACATTGTTTCTTAAGCAGCTGCTATTGAGCAGTTTACATATATTTTCTTCAATTTTCTCAGTAATCTATGTAGTATTATTATCCTTATTTACATATAAGAAAGTTGAAATTAAAAAGTTAAATGAATTACCCCAAGTCAGATAGTGCCTCGGTATACTAAAAGGCCTCCCTTTGCCTTTTCCGGCAGTATCTCCCTAAAGCAACTGAGGTGAGTAGTTCCCTCTTGAGAATAGCCTCAACAAGTTGGCTTCTTTCCTATATGTATGTGTAATCTGTCACATTTTGGAAGTATTACCAACTCGTTCTCAAACTTTTTATATTTATTCACCATTAGAGACTGGAAGCAAAATCTGTTTCTTTCATGGTTACTGAAAACTTATCATACTGGGCATGAATTAGTCCCACTGACACTGTATATGAAATTGAAATCTCTGGGCTTTCTGGAGTCATTGTCAGGTAGAACCCTAAAACGTCTTGCTTAGAGAAAGTCAATTATCATATGGTTTCACTTACTTGTGGAACATAAGGAATTGCATGGAGGACATTAGGAGAAGGAAGGGAAAAATGAAGGGAGGGAACCGGAGGGGGACACAAACCATGAGAGACTGTGGACTCTGAGAAACAAACTTGGGGTTTTAGAGGGGAGGAGGGCAGGGGATGGGTTGGCCCAGTGATGGGTATTAAGGAGGGCACGTATTGCATGGAGCACTGGGTGTTATACGTAAACAATGAATCATGGAACACTGCATCAAAAACTCATGAAGTACTGTATGGTGACTACCATAACATTTAAAAAAATCTTGCTTAGAGGTTAGACTCCTAATCTTCTCTCTCAGTAGCATTCTCATTTTATTACTTTGAGCACAAGAATGTGACAGCTTCCCTTCACTCTTTGTGGAAGACTAGATCTTTGCCTGATAAGCTTAAAATGTACATTACTGACACCTATTTATGACTTTAATGGTTTATGCCAGAGATTTCAAATGCTGCTTAATGAGCTGACTGAATCAAGATTATCTGGGATGTGTGTGTGAGAGTTGGGGGTGGGAGGAAAAGCCATTTCTTTAAAATATACCCAGAGATTCTGATTTTAGGTCTCTATTGAGACCCAAGAATCTATATTAACAAAACATCACTATTTACTAATGTACCACCTGGTTTAAGTCCTACTATTTTGTTCCCCTTCTTAAGCATCTTATTTGTTATTAATAACATTATTTGTAATTGAATTATATTTTAAATATATAATAGAAGTTCATTATTTAAGAATATTATAGTGAATCATGGAAACTACTTTGTGACATGAATAACCATTCCTTAAGTTGACATTTCCTAGTACAGTAATCTGAAGTTTTTTTTCTTAATGAGGTTTTATTAAAGCAAGGTTAACCCTTGCTGATTGAATATTTATTTCTGCAGCACTTATGCGAATGTAATTCTCTTGGACTGTAAGATTCTAAAGTGACAATTCAATACATTTGTTTCTCTAAGGTCGCAACAGACACAAGTCAACTTTCAATCCTTTCAGTGATAATTAATACTTTAAGAACTAGTAAAAAGCCCTAGGGACAATGAGGTTCAAACAGTTCTCTTTGTACTATATATGCCACTACTCTAGTATATGGTTTTGGTAACAATGACAATGACAATCTTGATAAAATTAAGACAGCATAGGTAGGGGCTAAGGAAGCTGAGTTGGTAGCTAGACTGCTTGGGTTTGAATCCAAGCCCCCTTATTAGTTTGTCATCATGGGCAACCTATGTAAACTGCAGCTATAGTGATAATAATAACAGTATCTACTTCATAGATTGGAGGATTAAGTAAGTGGATAATATGGAATGCCAAGGTAGTTAGGACGTGGGAGAAGAATGCATCTTCTTCATCAAATAACCCTTCTTCTAGGGACCAAGTTTTGGACTTGTGATCACTGTGTTGAGTCAGATTGTAATGCTAAACTTGTGGTCTAAATATTAAATTTTTGTTTTTAACTCTGACATTTATATGCTTCTAAAAGCCAACCAATCCATTTAGCTGGGAATTTGCATCTTCAGAATGTTTATGGATCAGATAACACCATATCTATTTTTCTTATTATTGTATATCCAATGACCATAAGATGCATCTAGGAGATGCTCAATAAATATTTTGTTGGGTGAATGAATGAATTCTCAGTAAATCATATGCCAGGAATCATTTGCTGCATTACAAAGCTTCATGTGCAAAGTTTTCCCCTATTAATGGTGTGTATTGTAATGATGAGTTCCCCCTCATTTTTGAGATTAAGCTCATGGGCCCCAAATCAGTTTTCTGTCCACAGCCAAGTGTTACATCAAATAATATAGACTCTTGATTTTGCTTTTCATTTTATATTTATTTCCAGTGAAAAGACCTCTAAGAAAATAATTTTGCTATGGTTTTATAGACATTTTCATAGTCAAAAAAGAAGGAATAAGGATTCCAATTTCTCAGGCTTCGCTAACATTTTTTTGTCACCACAAATAATCATGACATTAGCATCAATAATAAATATTGTAGACATTTGTATGTAGTTTTAAGGCACAGCCAACAGGATTTGCTGACACCTTGCTCTTTGACTTCCCAGACTCCAGAACTGGGAGAAATAAATGTCTATTGTTTATAACAGAGTTTATGCCACCCAGTGCATGGCATTTTACGTTATGGCAACATCCTGAACAGACAAAGGCAAAGCTGTGTGGATAAAGAAAAATTTCTTCAAAGATGGAAGATGCTAGTTTTATATATCGAGGAGAATGATGTAGTAGAGATGAGGAAATGAATGATGCAGAAAGAGAAATGGGGTGTTTACAGGGAGTGTCCTTAAGCAAAGAGGAAAGGATAGAACTGAGTGGGAGGTTGACCTTAAACCTGCTGGAGTATAGGTGGGAACATGGGCTTCACAGCAAGAGGGCTGGTAGATCTGGGTAAGAGGATGAGGAAGGTTGCTTCTCATTAACTGTTTGCTCAGTGAAATAAGAAGCCAGGCTATCCGGGAAAGTGTGGAAGCTTGAGAAGAGAACAGAAAGGGGGATGGTGTCCATGAGCATTCAGAATGGTCCAGCATTTGACCTACTCTCGTAAGCTGTCCCACAATACAGCCTCTAACAAAACTAGACTGCCCTGAACCCATGGCAACAGGATCATTTGCCTTTGTACCAAGAAGGTTGGGAAAGCACCAAAATCTGTGTGTGATGTGTGCCCAGGCCGACTTCGAGGAGTTTGTGTGGTGAGATAGAAAGTGCTTATGAGGGCACCTGGGTGGCTCGGTGGGTTAGGCCGCTGCCTTCGGCTCAGGTCATGATCTCAGGGTCCTGGGATCGAGTCCCGCATTGGGCTCTCTGCTCAGCAGGGAGCCTGCTTCCTCCTCTCTCTCTCTGCCTGCCCCTCCGTCTACTTGTGATTTCTCTCTGTCAAATAAATAAATAAATAAAATCTTTAAAAAAAAAAAAAGTGCTTATGAGGTTGTCTAAAACAAAGAAACACGTCAGCAGGGCCTACGGTGGTTCCATGTGTGCCAAGTGTGTTTGTGACAGGATCAAGTGCGCTTTCCTTACCAAGGAACAGAAAATCGCTGTGAAAGCCATGAAGGTACAAGCACAGAGTCAGAAAGCTAAAAAAAAAAAAAAAAAAAAAAAAAAAAAGCTTTTTTGAGGAATAAAAAATCAAAAGAAAAAAAGAAGAGAGCAGAAAGTGTGAGCGTAGCTGGACTGTTGGACTGTGCTGAAAGCCAACTTAAAGTTATGGCCATAAATTTAAAGTGTCGCGGTTTTGTGTTTTTCTCCAGCCACATTCAGTTGCTTGGGCCGAAGCTTGGGTTAGGCAGAGAAGGAGATATAATACGGGGATTGTCAATGACAATAAATAATATTCATCATCACCTTCTGTGTTCAGAACCATCTGAAAGATAGATACAGAAGAGCAATCTTCATGATTCTAAAACGGACAGGAGAATGTAGCCTTAGGTATTCAGACAGTGGGCGGATAAGTTCTCTCTCTCTCTCTTTCTCATGCACATGCACTCTTTCTCAAATAAATAAAATTTTTTAAAAAACAAAAAAAGAAAAGATGGGAGAGGAAGGTCTGAGGCAGGGATACCCCTTCCGTTAGATAGTTCATTCCCTCTTTAGTGGAAAGGAGGAAATGAGGGATGGGAAAGGCTAACAGGATAGCCCCGGGAGTTTGCAGCTACACCTGCACTTTGGAATCACCTGCGGATATTAAAAGAAACCGATGGCTGGGTACGCTTGCAGAGAGTCCAATTTAACTGGTCTGGGGTGCCATCTGGACATCTGAGCTTTTTAAAGTCCAACTGATTTTAATGTGAGGCCAACATTTTCCCTTAACAATAAATATGATTGGAATTTCCAAACAAACAAGACAGAAGCAGAAAGTGACAAAGGAGTCAAGAATGGTTTTTTAAAAGTCCCTATATTTCTGCACCATGGGAATTTAAAGAATCGAGCGAGAACGTGAAGAGACTGGTAGCATAGCAAAAAATAGTAGGGTCAATGGATTACGTGGTTGTCCCTATAAGGTGACAGAATTGTTGGAGTTGACCTCCTGAGAAAGGCAGCTAGAAGACAAGAGAAAGCTCAGAGAGTCAAGTGGTCAAGTTGAGATTCAGACTGTGTTGCTGCCAAAATGGCAAGTTCTAGGGTGTTTCTGACTATGGGAGTCATAGGGACTAAGGCTGGGTGTAGAACAAGATCCCTGAGGTACGGAGGCTGTGGCCAGAGAGACCGGGGTCCTGAAGAAATCATCGATGTAGACGTTGAAATGACCAAGGATGACTGGAGTCATGGTGGCCATAGCAACCTGAAAGAGCCTAAGGCATGCAGGTCCCTGGCTCCCAGGGACAATGAGATTCACAGGATCCTGGAGAGGTGGTTCTCTCTTTTGACACTGCTTTCTTTTTCTTTTAAAAGATAGCCAACTCCATCTATGGTAGATCTGAGAGAGAGAGAGAATGAAAAGCAGGTAGAGATGATTGAAACGTTATCTTTAGGTATATAAAGAAAAAGATACCCAACTATTTTCCAAAAGGGTTTGAATCTGCATGTTCCACTGGTAAAACAAAGAAGGGCTGACGAAATGTTAGCCGGCCTTCGGCATAAACCTGAGGAAAGTTCAAGTTTTGTTCTCTTCCTCCCTCTCCACATTTCAGTGGGTGGATGAATACAGAGCAGGGCATGCGTGGTCTTCCATTGACCTTGAGTAGTCCAGTTCCATGGCTTCTCCTCTTAACTCTGCTTTTATTGCTGATGTATAACTATGCAGGCATCACCACTTCTCGTCTGTTTATTCTGCTAATTCCTCACCTCAGGACATCACCCCCCACTCTCCCCTGCCTTCTTCCAACCTCCCAATTTGCTATGCAACAATAATTTCCCTTTACACTGTTCCTGCCAATTGCAATGCCAGATGGCTTCAGTTCTGAGTCCCCTCACCCAGCCCCCCTAGAGAACAGCTGCCATTGTCATTGCCGAGAACGCATCCGGCTTTGAACCCATAGCTGGGACCCAAACTTGATGCTCGGCATCGGGAGGGGCTAACACTAATGCAAGGAACCATGAAAACGGCACACACTTTTCCTTGCTGCTGTTCAGCGAAAGCCCTTAGCAAAGGCTCTTTAGCATTTTTTCAATCATCTGTGTATTGAAATCTCATTGTGGAGTTTAATTCCTTTACCACCTGACTCAGCTTTCTAGCCATGAAGTTCCCTTTGTGCCATAAACTCAATTAGAACCCTGTATTTCCATTCTGAAGCAGATGTGAGAAAACAACTGTGGGGTTGTTGCGCACGCGCGCGCAGGCCTGTCTCTAGAAATCCAGACACTCTCTCATCTACACCCATATATTGTATCACAACATGATCAGTCGACAAGAAAAACACAGTTTGGTGGCCATGTGGGCAATCTGACAGCCTTTACCGTCAGGCTGAGAGAAGACACAGGGATAGGATTCCTGCTCGGGTTTGGTTTGGTTTTGTTTTTTTCTGGAGTTATCCTGTGTTGATTCCAACACTAAAACTCTGTTGCTGCGAGATTGTCTAAAAAGATCATATTTTTGAGTCCTCTGTGATGGCAGGTCAGTCATAGGCCTACAAACCCAAACAAAAGACTCCTGAATCAAATTCCATGTAGACCAATATGCATTTCAAAGGCACTGCCCATGTAGGCCTTGGGTTAGGGTTTTTGTGTTGTTTTCTTTTTCTTTCTTTTTTGGGGGAGTGGGGGTTGGGGGAGGGACTCTCTTTCATGTTAATCTAATTGTGCATAACCCAGGCACATTTTACCACGTAGGGAAACTCTCTTTGAGTGTCCTTCCCTGCCACACACTCTGGCCTCCTTTCATTCCCTCCTTCTGAAGTCAGAGTGCTCCCCGGGTGTACATTTGGGGGAGATTCCCAGGATGGTGATGTATTCTGCGTTGCTGCGGAGGAATTTACTATCCCCTCACTTGGCAGCAAATGAAAGTGGGTATTAATTTCTCAGAGGGCTGGTAGGAACGCGAGAGAGGGGCCGCAGGAATGATACCCACCTCGATCTGTATGTAGAGCACAGCAGGCCGCTGTTTCAAAAGAGGGAGAGAGAAGACAATGGCAAGAAAGAAAAGATTCTCCTGAGTTGACTTCTCCGCATTTTGCATCGTTAGGTTTTGGAGAGAGATGCGAGGAGAGGTTCGGCACTGAGCGGAGTTAAATTATGCAGCTGTGGGGATGCCAGGTCCTCCAGAATAGGATGCTTCGTTTAGATTTTCCACAATGCTATTGAAGTGCTTATTTTCCTCCTGAAGAGACACAAACAGATGCAAACTTCTGTAAACACTTTAGAAATGAATTCAGCGAGTTTGGCCTCTCAGCAGTGCTCAATAGCTGACAGAAAAATGTCTAATTAGTGCAAGTGGAAATAATAGGGCCACTTGGATTCCTTCCATCCTCCTCCAAGTCTACTTTTCCAAGGAACTCAAAGGGCCTTTGTCTGGCAGGTCACCCTCTCTCAGGCTTTTGTGCTCCAATCTATTAAGAGTAGAAGGGGTAAAAATAGATTAGGCAATGTTCTCTGCTCAAATATATGGCGTGTTCATGCAGGATATAGAATAGGGTGTTTGCAGCATCAGTTTACAGGTGCTCGGGGAGGGATTCCTCCATTGGCGACAGCCAAAAGCAACTCGCACGTGCAGAGGACCCCCTTTCAGGAACCAGCTTTCCCTCACCAACTGCCATAAAGCCTGCTCATTTTCCTTCTTCTTTCTCAGTTTCTAGTAACATCGCTCCTCAGAGTTGGTGGAGAGAAGAAAGAGCGTAAAAGAAATTAGAGGCTGAGCCATTTTCTGAAATAAGCCTTATAGAGGTTATACACATGATCTATTATTTTCTTTCTACTCTATTGAAAAGTCCACTGACATTTATTTCCAGAGCCTGTCTTTTCTTGAGATTTTGTCGTGCAGGAGAGTAGGAATGTATGAACTGACTTCTTTTCCCTATTTCCTCCCACCGGGCTCCCTGTCATTTATTAAGCAACCCACCCTGCGCTGAGCACTCAACTCACATTTCCTCTAATCCAAAACAGCACTGCAAATAGACATTATCCACATTTCACAGATGAAACCATTGAGAGTCGGAGAGTTTAAGTAACTTGCCATGGCAAACGAATGGCAGCTAGGAAACAAACTCAGATATCTGTGTTTTCATTTCTGACACGATGTATTCTTTAGTCTCTACACGTTGGATTTGAATCATTTTTACATCTCCCTCCCATGTTTTTAATTCCACCTTTTACTCTATCTTCTGGAACTGATGAAATACAGTTATAATAACTCATTTTGAGGTCAGCTTCTGTTGATTTATTTTTCTCTGCAATATGGGCTTCTTTTCATGCCTGGTAATTTTTGACTGGATGCCAGACATTGTGAATTTCACCACATAGGATGGTGGGTACTCTGTGAGCCTATAAATAGCCTTGAGCTTTGTTTTGGGACTCAATCAAGTTAAGAAATTGTTTGATCTCTTTCAAGCTTGCTTCTAAACTTTTAGAGTGGCCCAAGAGCCACCTTCTTCTGATTTTGTCTCACCATTGAAGTGATGCCTTTTGGAATACTCTACCCCATGCCATGTGAACAACAAGATTTTCCTTTCTTGTTGGTGGAAATTCAAGTCCTACATGAAGCCTGGGGACTGTTTCCACTAATCCTTTCAGGTGGTTCTTTCTCCAGCTTTGGGTGGTGTCTTTCCATGCATGAGCTCTGCCGAAAATCCAAGAAACCCTCTTCAGATCTCTGGACTTCTTGCTTTGTGCAGCCCTCTCTGTGAACTCCGGCCCCCTTGGCCTACCCAGACACCTAGAACCTCAATCATCTCAAGTCAGGAAGACCACCTCATAGAAGTTTCCACTGAACTTGCAAAATGTCTTTGCAGCTCAGTGTGAAGAATGTTTGTGGGTATAATTTCCAGGTAATCACCAACTCATCATTTGCTCTCATGGTACCAACTTTTACTAGAGAATTTCAAAACACTGAAATTAAAGGCCATCTCCTATAAAGTTTTCTTTTTGTTCCTTTACTTTTAAATCCATAAGAAGAATGTTCTTTTCAATTTTTTTTGTCCCTTTCAGAATTTGCTCATCATAATAAAGGATATGGTTTCTTTAGAAACAGCTCGGATTCAGTGAGTGACAAGTTTAGCCCTTGCTCCAGAGACCCAGCTTTCTATGCCCAGATTAGTCACTGAGCAAAATCACCTTGATCAGACCATAGGGAGAAAGTGGAAGAAAATTGACCCTTAATACACTTGTGCCCCTCAAGTGTTGGCCAAGGATATGGAGAAGTTGGAACCCTGTTCACTGTTGGGATTGTAAAATTCCTTCTCTAAGGAAGACAGTCTGGAGCTTCCTCAAAAAAAAAAAAAATTGAAACTAGAATTACACTATGATCCGTATATTTCACTCCTGGATATATAGCCACAATAATTGGAAGCAAGATCTTGAAGAGATATTGTCATGTGCATGTCCTTAGCAGCACTATTCACAATAGCCAACAGGTTAGAGCAACCCAAATGTCCATCAACAGATGAATGGATAAACAAAGTTTGGCATATACATACAATGGAATAATTCAGCTTTAAAAAAGGAAGGAAATGTTGTCACATGCTACAGCCTGGATGAACCTTGAGGACACTATGCTAAATTATCACAAAAAGACACAGTCACAAAAAGACAAATACTATCTGATTCCACTTACTTGAACTACCTATAATAATCAAAGTCATAGAAATAAAAAGTAAAATGGTAATTGCCAGGGGCTGGGTTGTGGTGGGGCAAGGGAGTTGTCTGACCGGGAAAGACTTCCATATTCGCAAGAAGGAAAAGTTCTGAGATCTATTCCACAACAATATACTAAACACTACTGAACTGTACACTTGAAAATGGTGAGGATGGTAAATTTTATGTTATGCATTGTTTACCACAATAAGAAAATTTACTTTAAAAGATACAGAGTTGCGTTCCTGCCTGACCCTGACCCTTTGGGCTTTGTAAATTATTTTTTTTTTTTTAAGATTTTATTTACTTGACAGACAGAGATCACAAGTAGGCAGAGAGGCAGGCAGAGAGAGAGGAGGAAGCAGGCTCCCTGCTGAGCTGAGAGCCCCATGCGGGGGCTGGATCCCAGGACCCTGGGATCATGACCCTAACTGAAGGTAGAGGCTTAGCCCACTGCGCCACCCAGGCGCCCCTGTAAAAAATTTTTTTAAAGATTTTATTTACTTGACAGACAGAGATCACAAGTAGGCAGGGGGGGGGGAGCAGGCTCCCTGCTGAACAGAGAGCCCAGTGTGGGGGCTCGATCCCAGAATCCTGGGATCATGATCTGAGCTAAAGGCACAGGCTTTTACCCACTGAGCCAACCAGGCACCCCTTGGGCTTTGTAAATTTGGCAAGTCACTTAGCCTCTCAACTTCAGTCTCCTTACCTTACTTAGATGTTATAGTTACTATAAATTTTACTATAAATTTAATTACTATAAATTTAAATGTGATAATGTCTGTGAATGTTTTTCATGAACTAGATGGTGCTACAATAAGGAAACCATTTTTATCAGAGAGGTAAGGATCGAGAATCACCTCTGGAAAATAGCCTGTCACTAACTAAGCATTGCATCCCAAGTAGGTATATGGTTACCCAGAAACTGAAGTGGGGCACCTGTGAGAAGGGAGAGCAGAACTGACCATCACACAAAGAGCAACCTGAAAGAGAGGGAACTCACTGTGGTTTGCTGAGAACCCTGCAAGATACACGGTCACAACGAACAGGGTGACAGCAGTAGCATTGCTCTTTCCGAGCACAAGTTTTAGGAAGCCTAGTAGTGGAAGAGACTACAAGTTCTGCAGATAACAGCTGAGGTTGCAAACTGAAGTACTATGTCATGTGTATTTAGCATAGGAAGGACTCTTGACCAGAGACCAGCCTCAGTGAACAGAGCCAGACATACATAAAACCATAAATTTTCCTTTCCATTTGAATTTACAGTTTATGAATGTCAATTGACTGACTAGTTCTTATTTTAAAATTTGACAATTCTCAATAGAAGTTTTGAACACTTCAGTTTTAGTTTTTGTTGTTGTTGTTTTTTTTTTTTGATTGGAAGGAACAAAGGTTCACTCAAGCAAATTCTCAAAATAGGGTGTACATTATTATGAAAGCATAACAGAACAATCAAGGGGGCCTGGAACTCTAAGAATGGCACTCATGACAGGTGCATTTGGATTCAGAGCCATCATTCTTCCATCTTCAGTCTGCGGTTGCCCATAAGGGTGACTTAGCTACATTCTATTTTTTTGCTTCTCTCTACCCTACCATTCTTTCTATATTTTTTAGTTCAGATTTTAAAGTTCATTTTTTTCAAGCGAGGCCATAGAGTCATGAGACCGGGGATCTGAGTTTAGCTTTGAGCTGGTGGTGGGGTAGGGAAATGGAGTCAAGGTCAAGGTCAAGTAGCAAAATACATGCCAGTTTCAAAAGCAGTAACTGTGGGCAGCTCAGTTTTCCTTAGAAAGGATTATTACATTATTACATATTAGGCCATAATTAACTTTGGGATCTTAGAGAGGATCTAGGATTCTTTTCCTCCTGGATTCTGAGCAAATTGAGAAATATATCAAGAGTTAGCAGACAAGAGGTTAAACATTACCATTAATTCTGATAAAGGCAAAATTGAAAGATACAGCTTCATTATTAGACCACAGGAGGTCTGCTAGCTGAATCCCAGAATTATGTAGACACCTCCATTCAGTCACGGGGATTATAAGGGCAAGCAGAACCCCACATATAGTGTGGCTTTCTAGATAAGACTTTTGATACACAAAAGCAGAGTATCCTGTTTCCCTGAGACACCCCAACCCCAAAGAAAAAAAGAGAAGAGCTAAGCCAGACATGCCAGTTTCTTCTTCCCAAATTTACCAGACATATTAGTCATTCCACCTCCCCTGGGGCAGAGTGAGTAAAGAAGTAGAGACCAGGAGTGCTACAGTAAACCAGCTCCCTTCACAAGGAAGGAAACACCAAGAAGAGAGAAGAACTATCCCCACCCCCCACCCCCACCCCCGCCTTAATAATTGGCATCTCTATCACAATGAGAATAGTGATCAGTTTGAACAAAAGGATAAATACAAATGCAAATGATCACTTTCTAGACTTAATAAACACAGTGATCGCTTAAAAGTCTTAACGAGTTAAGAAAGCATCTCTGTGAAAATAGAGGGGTTATTGTGGTGGTTATTGGTAGGCATTGCCTGATGGATGGAAACCTATAAATATATGTTATGTTCTACCGACAGTGCTATAGACAGCACACAAGTATACCAAACCTCAAATTCTGCTATCAGCGCCATCGATAGAACTCTGGAATGGGCCAAATATAAAAGTTTAGGCCAGTTTTACTCAGAGATACACAAGTATCAAATTAAAACCGAAAAGAACAGTGCCAGGCAGATTTTGAAAAGCAGAGGTTGCTCTCTACCAATTTGAATACATTGTCTTTTAGTTTCAGTTCGATAAAGTAAATAATGCTCAGACCAGCAACTGTAACAAGACTGATTACGTATTTGGTATTTACTGGCATTACTGCAAGTATCAGATAATTGATATCCAATTCCTGTTTTCCTAAAATAAAGTCGGTACAACACGGGACTTCAACATGTGGGATTTGGACCTAGACTTCCTGTGTTCAAATCTCCCCTCTTAGTCACGGATCATGTAATGGTGGCCATGTTACTTAACCTCTATGAGTCTCAGGTTTCCCATCTGTAAAATGGGGGTATTAATAGAATCTGCCTCTTAGGATTGTTGTAAAGAGTGAGTGAATTAGTACATGTAATGCACTTAGCACCATGCCCCACATCTAGTTTTACTCAATAATTGTTAGTACTTAGGATTACGTAGTGAAGAAAGCAGTGCTCTATGTAGTAACATTGTGCTAGGAATATGAGCAGTGCTTTCTTGGGCTTCCCATGTGAACCAATATGCTCAGAAAGCACTACTTGGTTTACTTTAGCAAATGGAGCAAGTACTACTGAGTGAGAAGCTCATTTGTGCCATTGGCTCCATGACTTTGAACATCTTGAGTATAACACCTTGGAGATCAAAAGATGATGTTTTCCCATTCAAGTCTGCCTTGCTTATCTCTACTTCTCACTCTATGTTACAATTTCATCCCATGCCTGTTTTCTACTTTTTCTTGTTTTATTCATTCACTAAATACAAGATAAATTTAAAATATTTCCTAAAATTCTGTATTTCTTCTTAATTAAAATGTAGGCAGTAAGTGAAGCAGAGTGTTATGAACTGATGCATAACGTTCTTCTAGACGCTAAGATGACTGAAAGAAGCAACCAGCATGACAATAGGTCTAGTGTAATCTCATTTATGAGAGGGAAAAAGAGGGAAAGGGGGAGAGAGCAAGCCAAGACAGGGAACCAATTAATGTCTAAATAAACACAAGAGGGTAGAAGTTTCTAGAAGGATCGCCCTGAAATCATGATGAGGAAGAATGAGAATGAGATTGGGGAGGAGGAAAGAGTCAGGTAAAGAGGTAAAGAGTCAGGAGACTAAGGGGCACTTTTCATTTTTACCTTATGTTGTTTGAATTTTCTAATGACAGGAAATATGCATTTATCACTTGTAGAGTTTTAGAAATGTAGTGGGGAAAACGAAATGAAGGAAAGGTTGTATCTCACAATTGACTTGGGTTTTCCTTATTTATTTTTTTTTCCTTTCCGTTCAGCGGCCCAGTAAAGTAGGCTTCTTCCCCTAGGTCTAGGTTTTGTTGTTCTCGGTTTGACTGAAAGACAGAAAAGGGGAGGAAAGAAAAGGAAGGGAGGAAGCAAGCCAGCAAGCAAGCAAGGAGAAAGGAAAAGGAAAGAAACACAAAAACCTAGAAGACTAAGCTTGGTCCCCGGGCGGCCCTCTCGTGCGGGGCGCGGCCTCCGTGCGGTTCGTCACGTCCCGGGATGTCCCCGCAGGCGTCCCTGAAAGCCTCCATCCTGGCCCGCGACTGTGCCACCGCCGCTGCCATCGTGTTCTTAAGCGACCGCTTCCTGTACGGGCTCGACGTCTCGGGCGAACTCCTGCAGGTCGCCAAGGGGCTCCACAAGCTGCGGCCCGCCACGCCCATCGCCCCGCAGGTGGTCATCCGCCAGGCCCGACTCTCGGTCAACTCAGGTGGGCTCCCCTCCCGCGCCCCCACCCCCCGCCCCCAGCCCGGCGCCCCGGGGCCGGCCGGCCGGGGGCTCGCCTTCCCTCCGGGGCTCCCTGACTCCGGCGGGCACCGGGCGGGCGGGCTCTGCAAGCGGCGGGCTCTCCCCGCCCCCGGCCTCCGAGTGCCCTTCCACCCGCCTCCTGCCGGCACAAAGGGCCTGGCATAAAGGGTTTCAGAGCCAAAAGCGGTAGAGAAAATTGTGAAAGGGTGTGGAAAATACTAATTGGAGCTTTTGTCTTCTAACAAATCTGTCCTGCTGCTTTCAAACAGGGGTATCTGAATTGCTATACTTCTGACCAAGAGCCTTTAAAAAGCAGATTAAAATTCGACTATTTTCTCTTAGTTCTCCTGTCTCCAGCCACTTGACTATGCTGACAATAGAGCTGACAAACCCACCGAAGTAATCCGAGGGTTTTTTCCATCACTGGGGACACCGGTACAGTACCTGATTAGGCCCTAAAGTATCTTTTTTTTTTTTCCTTCTGTCACTTTGAATGAAATGAAAAATGAGGCTGACATTCTAACTTAGGAAGTACTGTAGAGGGGGGCTGGAGGGAGAAAGGGCCTGCTATGTATTACAGTGACGTTTACTTCTATAGAATTTTTGAATTATTTAAATTACTGATAACCGTGAGGTTGAGAAATGTGTAGCCTGCCGTCCTCATTTCTAAGAGTGAAAGAATACAGGACAAAAGTAGAAGGCAAATCTGCCCTTCCCAGAAACAGGACTGGCTCGTTTTTTAAAATCGATTTTATAAGTCTGGTCTTCAAGGGGTTAAAATATCTTTACTCCATTTCCTTTGAAAAGGAACTGTACTGACTATACTAAATGGGACAATTGTTGGATGCAGAGAGGGACAGAGATAAAAGGGCATGAGGGAAATGGGCTTGTGAAGGTTTACTTTTCAAAAGCCCAACTTCATTCACTTTCAAGTTCTTGCAGCTGTGCATAAATTGTGTCCGTGTTTATTACTTTTCTAGAGTAACCGCAGGGACAGAGTTGAACTTGGGAAAACTTTCTTCCTTCCGATATCCCTGATTTCGGACATTTTACAGTGTTCGGAGTTTATACTGTTTGGGGTAGGAGGGAAACCTGACAAGTCATCTTCTTTTGGATGGCATCAGATGGTCATGGTGTGTGTGCCGGGTGCTCTGGAGGGAGAACAGAATGGAGGCCAGGCGTGCGCAGGCAGAGTTCTAACATTGGCTCTCTTCAGTTAGAACTTGCAATAGAGTCGATGTGGCCTATTTTATGATATATGGATTTGCTATAGTGTGACATGGAAATTAAGGTCAAGCGGTAAGTGGGTGTTGATAGCTTTGCTTTTTTGCACAGCCAAACTGATCTTTTCACTTGTCGTGTTGTTTCTCTCATGCTTGTAAATGTGATAACAACTAAGCCTAGATATCCTCATGAGCCGTATGCTCCTCTGCTACTACGTAGCCTATGTCTAAGATAAAATCCGAAATCTTTGTCCCCAGCGGTTGGGTTGTCTTTTCCTCAAAGATACTACCAAAAGAGCCACAAGAAAATGAACACAGCCTCAGAGTTAAGTGATTTTTGTGAACTTCTCCCCCAAACAACTCTTTTATTTTTCTAATTTACTTTAGACAGAGAGAGTGCGCGCAATAGTGGCAGTTAAGGGGAGAGAAAAACTCAAGCAGACTCCACGCTGAGCTCAGAGCTTAATGCAGGGCTCGATCTCACAACGCTGAGATCATGACGTGAGCCAACATCAAATCAGATGCTCAACTGACTGTGCCACTCGCCCCCTCCCAAACAACTCTTAGGCTTCCCCATACAGTAAGAGAAAGACGAGGGCTGAGAGCAGCGGTGGTGTCCTGATAAAGAAAGTAATAGGAGAAGAGGTCTCCATTCTCAGCATTTGGGACTCTTGGGATAGAGAAATGAGAGGACGATATGGTATTATGAGAAATAAGGAAGAGGAATGAAGGTAATATGAGGGGATAGCACAGTCGCACTGTTATCCCTTTGACTCAGCCCTTCCTGGTATCTACCCCAAAACACACGCCTAAGTTCGGGGCATTCAGCATGGATTTCATACACAACAGAGGACATCCTGGGCCTGCCCAGCAAGGAGAACAATCCTTTTAAGCCATAATTAGAGATAAAGGTTCAAATTTTTAGTTCTTTCACATGGAGGATTAAGCAAGCATATAATCTCCTGTTACACAGATATTGTGAATTTTTTTTTAAGTGCTGGAAATGTAGAAAGTGTTCAAAGTTAAAACAGTCGTCCACTGCTCATGACTCTGGGCAGAAGCGTTTACACTTGGATATGGTCCAAAGGGAAGGGATTGTCATTTTAAACCCCATGTAGGGGCAAGAGACAGGTCCACGGGACTACATGAGGAGTGAAATATTTGCACAAAGTGGGAATTCTTAAATTCCAGCTATGAGAGGTGACTGACCAGCTCTACCAGCTTACGCAGAGAAGTGGCAAGGAAGCTTGCTCTCTATCCAAGCTCTGGGGTAGAGGCCCCCCAAAAATCTCCCCAAATAAACAAAAAACCCCACGACTATGTCAGATGTGTGTGAAGAGTCTGAATTTACTCTATCCACAAGGGCGGGAATCCCTCCAAATAATTAACAAAAAACTAGTTCAGCACTGACATTTTTGGGGCCCAGCAGAATATCAAGTATGGAACTATATTCCAGAGAAACATCCACACTCCAAGGGCATAGGAATCCCACAGGACAATAATCCTTGCTGAAGATGCCCTTGGTGAAACCGTATAAGCAACAAAAGGAAATGAAACATATGAGAGAAGAACAGTATGTACAACAAATAGGAAAAATGGCCCTCCAAAACAAAACATAAAAATAGAACAACCTGAAAGACTCATACAGCTTAAAAAACAGTATGTTTGAAGAATGGAATGTAACAGGAAAAGAAAATGAATTCACCCTTTGAAAAAGAACTAAAGAGACTTTTCAGAAATTTAAAGATACAGGCAACTCAGTCAGTGAAGTGGCTGACTCTTGGTTTCTGCTCAGGTCATGATCTCAGGGTCATGAGATTGAACCCCTTGTCGGGCTCCACGCTCAGTGGCGAGTCTGCTTGAGATTCATTCTCTCCCCCTGCCCCTCCCCTCAATCACATGTGCATATTCTCTAAAATAAATAAATAAATCTTTTTAAAAAAGAAATTTTAGAAAACAGCAATTGAAATTAAAAAGCAGTGTGGTTGTCAGAAAGTTTAGTAATTAATAGGGAATTGCTTAAAAGCAAGCACAGCGTCTCAGTTCCTCTTTTGTACCTGCAGGCCACAAGAATGTAACCACATGAGGAAGGCTAGAGAGAGCCAAACATCCAGCGGCTCTCCTAGTTGGTGGCTATGCTTCTCGAATTTCAAGTGCCAATACAGATAGCAGCTGCCAAACAAACTCCTTAAACTGAGTGAATCCAATAAAATAGGTCATTAGTAAAATGAAATAATAACAAAAATACATACAACTGTTAAGTCCAATGTATTTATTATTAGATTGAAGAGTCATAAAATTACTTGGGCAAAAGATATAAAAATTACTAAACGCCCACTCTCCATTTTTCACTTAATCTCATCTCAGACCAGTGATGAAAAGTCACAAATAGCTGACTCGGTCAGATGGCTCTTAATCTGGGGGGTGTGAGTTCAAGCCCCACATTGGGTATAGAGAGTATTTAAATAAATAAAACCTAAAAAAAAAAAAAAAAGTCTCGTTATAGCAGTACTTCCCAAACTTCATCAACCCTTGGAATATCTTGTTAAAAATGCACACCCAGTGCACCTGGGTGGCTCAGTAGTTGTACGTAGGACCTGAGCCGTCATGATCTCAGGGTGCCAGGATGGAATCCTACATCGGGCTTCACACTCCTCAGGGAGTCTGCTTGAGGATTCTCTCTCTCTCCCTCTGCCCTGCCCCCCCACCTCATGCACATGTGTACTCCCTCTCTCTCAGTCTCTCTAAAATAAATAAATCTCTTTTTAAAAATGTGCAGATCCTAATTCAGTAGGTATGTGGCAGAGCCTCAGATTCAACATTTCTAATCAGCTCCCAGACAACACTGATGCTGCTGTTTTCCAGACATTGCTTGACTAGCAAAGTACTCTCCAGGGCGGTCTGGGTAGCTCTGCCAGTTAAGCATCTAACTCTCGATTTCAGCTCAGGTCATGATTTCAGAGGTGTGGAATCGAGCCTCAAGCAGAGCCCCTCCACTCAGTGCAGAGTCTGCTTGTCCTTCTTCCTCTGCCCCTCCCCCTGCTCTTGCTCTTTCTCTCTCAAATGAATAAATAAATAAAATCTTGAAAGAAAGAAAGAGAGAAAGAGAGAAAAAAGGAAAGGAAAAGAAAGAGAAGAAAGAAAGAAAGAGAGAAAGAGAGAAAGAAAGAAAAAAGAGGAGGCATCTGGGTGGCTCAGTTGATTAAGTGTCTACTTTCAGCTTAATTCATGATTCTGGGGTCCTGGGATCAAGTCCCATGTAAGGCTCCCTGCTCAGCAGGGAGCCTGCTTCTCCCTCTCCGTCTGCCCCCCCCCACTTGTGCTCTCTCATGTGTGGGCTCACTCTCTCTCTCTCAAGTAAAGAAATAAAATCTTTAAAAATAAATAAATAATTTTTTAAAGGGGCGATTCAAAGATTCTAAATATGTGCCCACCTGTTACAGATGAGTGCTAACAGCCTTCCAATAAAGATAATTCTGGGCCAGTTTCTCAGGTATTCTAACCCCCTAACTGACCATCCTGAAATGCATTCCTGCAGCAGATCTAACAGAAGGAGAGAGAGTGATGGCATTGGAAATTATATTTAAGGAAAATACTGAGAATGAAGCATATAGAGATAGGTGGATGGAAATATGAAAGAGGAATCTTAAAACTTGGAGAATAGAATGAAAAAAACACATAAGTATAATAGGACTTCTGAGAGGACTGACTGAAATTGGAGAAAAACAGGTCTTTGCATTGAAGAGGTGAATCCAATCTTGAGCAAACTTTTTTTTTTTTTAAAAAGTCACCTAGACATGGTGTGGTGAAACTACAGAAAATCAAACAGTGAGAAAATCTTAAAGGAAACAGAGAGAAAAGACAGATTATGTAAATGGGAACTATATTTAGACTCACATAAAGCATTTTACCAGGAACAACAGAGTCCAGAAAGCAATGAAATCTACCAAAAAAAAAATTTTTTTTGAGAGGAAATAGCTTTCAACCTAGAATTTTATACTCAGCAAAGTTATCATTCAAAAGTAAGGATGGAATAGACATTTTCAGACAAAGACTAAAAGTATTTATTATTCTCAAGACATTTTTCTCCCAGTCTCTCTCTCTCTCTCTCTCTCTCTCACACACACACACACACATTAACGAATGTATTTTGTTAAAGAAAAAGTTGAATCAATAAGGCTGGAAGAGGAGATTCAAAAAGCAATGATAAATAAAGAATTTGTAAATGCAAATGCAAACTAATTAAGATAAAAATAAAAGGAAATTTTATAGTAGTATCACTTAAATAATTCATCAGATGCAAAAAATCTTATACTATTATCAAATTGACCAACATTGTATTAAGTTAATGATAATACAGTACAGGCAAGGAAGGCTTATTCCAGATGTATAAGAAAGGTTGATTATTTAAAAGTTGATTCATTCAAGGGTACTTGGCTAGCTCAGTTGGTAGAGCAAACAAGTGACTCTTGATCTCGCAGTCATGCATTCAAGCCCCTTTGTGGGTAGAGCTTACTAAATAACAATAACAATAACAACAACAATAATAATGTAATAACTGATTCATTCAGTTTACCTCTTGGACCGAATAAACAAGAAAACTATGTGTTCACTGAAATTGATGTAAAAAGTGTTTTACAAAATTTTCATCTTGTTCAGGTTGAAAATATAAACTAGAGTTGGAGATGTTCTTGGTCAGGTTCTACTCAGGAAACAGAAACAACACAGTAATTTGAACAAGGAGAGTTTAATATAAAGAGTAATTAGCTATGTCAGGGGATTGATGAGTGATTACTATTAAGTGGTAAAGAGAACTCTGAAGAATACAGGATAAGCAGTTATAAGGAGCAGCCGCTATCCCTTGTACTGAGAGAATAAGAAAAATTTCCGAACCCCACAGCCAGGCATACCGGGACTATGATCCAGATCTTGCTGGAGAAGGCACAGCCATGGCTCACAGGACGGCAGAGAAGTCAAGGAGGTTCCATGCCAGCAGAACTCCCCGGAAATCCACCTTCTTGTATTCTGGGGGAAGCCACCCACAGAGACGCACTCTGGAACTCACCGCACAGCTGCCTTTATGGAATGCCAGGAAGGAACATTCAGGGGGAGGTCCTTCCCTGGCCCCACTCCACTGCGAAGTCACCTGAGAGGATGCTGCAGGAAGCTGCTGGCCACTGGGCACTGTTGACCTCGCACACTGAGGAGCAAAGCACTGGGGAAGCCACCTGTGTTGGAGGACTCAGGCACAGGAGAAGCCAGGAACGCGGTGCGGGGCAGGCACTGGAGAAGTGACACACACTGCGGGAGCCCGGCAAGAACTGCACACTAAATCAGGAAGAGAAGCAGCTTCCCCTTGTGGTATCTCTCCACACCCTCTAATGAAAAAGCTGACAAAGGAGAACTATTTACAAGGTCCATTCCCATTATTGCAAAGCAGGCAATGAAGGGTGAATTTGGAGCTGAACGGCCATCAGCTGGTAGCTGCACAAGAGGAGACTTCTTAACCAAGTAAAAGGAAGCATTCAAAAACCTTGGCAAAACTACTGATGAAAAACTAGAAATGTTCCTTTTAAAAATCAAGTAAAGAAAAAAATATATCTTGTTATCACTTCTATTTGATACTGACCAAGAAGTCCTCCCGATGCAATGAAAAAAGAAAAAGAAATAAGAGCTACAAAGATTCGAAATGAGTAAACACAGTTAATTAGGATTTTTAGAAAGTACGATTGCCCACATAGAAAACTTCAAGAAATACACAGATGATTAGAATTAAGACATTCAGCAAGTTTGGTGATAATGGATCAATATATTTTTAAAAATATCCACCCTTAGCTATCAGCAAAACCTAATTAGAGGGGCACCTGGGTGACTTAGTTAGTAAAGCAACCGAGTCTTGATTTCCACTCAGGTTGTAATCTCAGGGTCCTGGAATCAAGCCCTAGGTGAGGGCTCCCCACTCAGTGGGGAGTCGGCTAAAGATTCTCACTCTTCTCAGCCTTCCCCTGCTCATGTGCACTCTCTCTCTCTCTTTCAAGTAAATAAATAAATCCTTTTTAAAAACCTAATTAGAAAATATAACTTTTAAGAAGAAAGATATCCGGATGCCTGGTGACTCAGTCATTAAGCGTCTGTCTTCAGCTCATGTCATGATCCCAGGGTCCTGGGATCCAGCCCTGCATCTGGCTCCCTGCTCGGCGGGAAGCCTGCTGCTCCCTCTCTCACTCCCCCTGCTTGCGTTCCCTCTCTAGCTGTGTCTCTCCCTGCCGAGTAAATTAAAAAGAAGGAGGAGGAGACGAAGAAATTTTTTTTTTGTACAATTCATTTACACAAGTATTTTATGTTATTGCTCCCTTTCTAAACACTTTGGTATGAACAAATTTTAATCAGACAAGAAGTCATGATTTCAGAATGTGCTTTTCTTTTCCTTTCCTTCCCTCATTCCTTTCCTTCTCTTTCTCTCCTTCATTCGTTCCTTCTTTTCTTTCTTTCGTTTCTTTCAAAGTCATCCACAAAAAGAAGACATAACATTTTACAAGGGTTTGCCTTTACTTCCCAAACCTTATTCTATATGAATGAGTGTATATGTGTACGAGTGTGTGTAAATCTAATTGCCATTTCAGATACTGTACAATTTCCCACCTTACCAGTTCCTGGAAACCTCATCCTTTCCGTTCACTTTAGTGTATGACGTAGTTATTGATTTTAAATTTTATTTTTATTTTAAAAAAATATTTATTTATTTATTCTAGAGAGAGAGCAGGGGAGGGGCAGAGGGAGAGGGAGAATCTACAGCAGACTCCCTGCTGAACAGGGAGACTAACGCTGGGCTCCATCTCACGACCCTGAGATCATGACCTGAGCCGAAATCAAGAGCCCATCACTTAACTAACAGCCATCCCGTCACTCCTGACTTAAAATGTTAAAATAGAATGTTTCCAAGACAGGTTATGTTCCCTGTTATAATGTGTTTATCTTAAAGCATAAACTACTAGTAGTATTGAAGGCATGTGTTCAGAACTAATTGTGTAGCATTTGGTTGCTTCTTTTTCAGGGAAACTTCTAAAAGCAGAGTATATCCTGAGCAGTCTAATAAGCAACAATGGAGCTACAGGTAAGGTGCTTTCCTACCTTACGACGACTGTCACCTGCAGTCCTGCCGGAGCTCTAGTTTAAAAGGAACTGAATGACCTCATAGTTACTGTACATTAGACATCTCCAGAACTACCTGGAAGTTGGGTAGCAAATCATTTAAACCTTCAGATATCTTGCATGAATTTCTGGGCATTAAATTCAACAAGTTTCCCACTAAGTTGAACAAAACTTCCAGTAGACTTTTAATCCCAGTGTGCCTGGATCCAAGGTTCCCACGCTTCTTGCATTTCCAGTGGGGAGACACTTTGGAATACAGATATGGGCCATACCCCCCTCATTTGTGGCCACCATCACTAACCTATGGTATGCATACTTCCCATCTTCCACACCACACACACACACACACATACCCCCCTCCCCCTCACACACACTGGGATTAAAAGCTGGGGAGAAAACAGAGAAGGTGATGTGACACAGAACCAAGGAGGGTGTAATAATGAATTCGACTCTATTTTTGGTGTTTGACCACTGACAGTTTTCAGGCCCCAGCCTACGCTCAACCCTGTTGTCCCACAACTGGGCAGGCTGGCATGTGGGGGTGTTGTTTTTTGGTTTGTTTTAAACCAACTCATCAGTAAACCAAGCATAGCTTGTGGGAGATTTTAACCCCAGCCCCCCACACCCTAATCACAATAAAAACCAAAGCCACTCACCTCTCTGTACCACGTCCAATGGACCAGCTTGGGTGCCTGCCTGCTCTCTTCAGAAAGACTCCTTATATGAATACAAAACCTTTTCATACCTCCTCGGAGTGCATGTGCAGCCATCAGTCTCGACCTCCAAACCAATTTTGAGTGGACTGGAAGGAGGAGCTGGCCTCCCCAGGAACCAGAGGGAAGCAGACCCCAGGCAGAGGTAACAGCAAGAGACAGCCCCCATGATACGGCACACAAACAAAGTCAGTGTGGCAGGACATAGTCAGTTGGGAGAGTTGGATACCAGACAGGAGTTCATTTCAGTGAAGCCTTATAGGTTACAACCAGGACCTGGGACCTTTCCCTAAATGCAGAGAAAAGATCATCTCTCGAATCTGGATCGCATGTGCTCATGACGGCTTCTGTGAAAATACTTTCATTTCACCAGGCTATTTCCTTGATCACTCAAAGCTAAAACTATCTATCTATCTATATCTATCTATCTATCTAAAATATAAATATATTTGTTTATTTAATAAGTTAAATACATATAATAAATAAATAAAAATAATAAATAAATATGTTTATTTATTTTTATTTTTTTCCTCTCTTTTGTCCTAGGTACCTGGCTGTACAGAAATGAAAGTGACAAGATCCTGGTGCAGTCAGTCTGCATACAGATCAGAGGGCAAATTCTGCAAAAGCTAGGTAGGGTCATCAAACATTCGAACCTCTCGGGTCTCATTTACAAAAAGGCTGCTGCGAGAGTTTACCGTGGAATTTTCTTCATGTATCTGGTTACCATTGCTAATCCCCACTTTGCTGAGTTTCCTTATTGAGAAGAAAATGACATTTAAGATCCCAGGAGTGTTATGAACATTAATAGAACAAAATATTTTCTGTTGAGTTTTGTTCAAGAAATACGTAGTTGTATAATGTGATGTGAGCCCTAGGGTTCTCCGTGTTATTTCTGGCCCCTGGTTTTCAGTTCTATGGGCCTCCATGTGCTAGAGTGACACCTTATTCTACACCATCCTGACACCTTACTCATTCATTCCTCCAAGGGCATTCCTGAGCTTGTCAAACAAAATTTATAGAATGCTAACTGTGCTTTAAAATGCATGGCCGCTCCCCTGCTGTTTAGAGCCCAGCAAGCCTGAGCACTCTGCCAATAGTCCAGGAGAGGGCTACTAGCACTGTCCCCACAGACAGAGGAACCTGACCATGGGGGATTGGGGATGTGGTCTCAAGGAGGGGTCTGAGGAGGGAGGGGCACAGGGCAGAAGCTCTGCTATGGGCTGGAGAGAGGAGGGAAGGAGATTTGCTAGGAGGGAGGAAGGAGCCCCTGGGAGCCCTGTGGGCTTCTTAGCCTATCCCAAAGCTCTTTCCTCACCTAAATGCAGAAGACTTTAAAAAAACATCAAAAAGGAAGAATAAGAAGGAGCTGCAGGTGCTCAAATAAATTTGCAAACTAAAGTGTTTGAAAAAAATAAATTTTTTGAAGATTTTATTTATTTGACAGAGATAGACACAGCAAGAGAGGCAACACAAGCAGGGGGAGTGGAGAGGGAGAAACAGGCTTCTTGCTGAGCAGGAAGCCCAATGCGGGGCTCAGTCCAGGACCCTGGGATCATGACCTGAGCTGAAAGCAGACAGTTAATGACTGAGCCACCCAGGCACTCCAAGTGTTTGAAAATTTTTAACATAGAATAGTAATTAGTTTTCTTATAAATAATGGAATTGATTTTATATACATAAAATCAACAGTAAAAATTATAGATATAATTTATAATTTTTACTGTTTCTCTGTGAAAGGGAAGAATTATCTGTATTAAACTAACTGGAAATATAGGTTGCAGTTTTTCCAACAGATAATCTGCTGATTGCTATCAATATAATTCAATCTCAAGTTTTCCTAACAGGAGCCAATGAGTCTTCTTTCTGTATTAATTTTCAAAGGTATTTTCTTTTTTTTATTATTAACATATGATGTATTATTTGTTTCAGGGGTACAGGTCTATGATTCATCAGTCTTACAGAATTCACAGCACTTATAGCACGTACCCTCCCCAGTGTCCATTCATCAAAGGTATTTTCTTTCATAATACACAGATACTGGCAGTTTGTCCCGTCTCCCCTCTTTTTCCAGGGATGTGGTATGAAGCAGCAGAGCTAATCTGGACCTCCATCATAGGATATTTGACACTTCCCCAGCCAGATAGAAAGGTGATGTATCTAGTGCTTATTTCTTTCTTTTCCTACATTTGTCTTTGGGTGACTATCTCCTTTATGGCACAATTCAGTGTATCATTTGTCAAGTTTATTGGTTCTGTTTTTATTGATTCTGCAAGGGAATAGGACCAGGGACATTTGGTTACCTTCCTCTTGTGTCTTGCCCTGCCCCCACTCACAGCTAGACTCCTGGCATGTATTTAGAGTTTCTGCATTCATTTCTTTCTATCTATCTATCTATTTATTTCTATGACCCATTCATCTCTTTATTTGAGCATGGACTTAGCCTTTCCCTGATTCCACAGCAAAGTTGGGGTGGCCACGTTGCTTATATGTAAAGTCATTTTCCTTGAGTCACTGGACAGGCTTCCATTCCATGCTCCATTTGTCCCTGGGGCATCTTTATCTAAGAATTCGAGAGGCAACACTGGCTTTCCTACTTGATGTTTTCCTTCTCTGTGCGTCTGTGGGAATGTTTTCCTTGTTAACTGGAGCAATGGGCCATCTCTTTTCCCTGAGCTGTAATCAGCAGTGCCGCTGCCTACAGTCCGTTTACGACACAGACAGAATGGGACACAAGGACTCTGGCTTGAGCCAATTCTTTAGGCCTAGCAGTCTGGAGAAGTTAGGGTTGAGAGTCCAGTAAAGCTCAACTAGGAAACAGTTGTGCTCACCTTAGGTCTATGTCTTCAGGATGTGATGATCTTTCGAGCCCTGTGGCGTCTGTTTAGAAGTATTTCCACTGTCGGAATAACAATCACAGTAAGAATAAGAAGAGCAGCCACAGTAGTTCATGTGGAGAACTGACTCTTGCCTTCAGGCCCTGAGAGGAGAGCCGAGATTGACCATAAATTCCTAATCTGTGTTTTGTTTGTTTGTTTCCTACAGGGTATTTCCACATCACTAGGTATACTGGCAGACATCTTTGTTTCCATGAGCAAAAACGATTATGAAAAGTTTAAAAACAATCCGCAGATTAACTTGGTAATTATCACATGTCACAACCGGGGTGCAGAGTGGCCTCCCCTAACAAAACTGCCAATATTTTTGGTGCTCGGTGGGTCAGTCTCGTTCTCACGCCAGGCATCAGGGAGCACAAGTGTCACCCCACTTCGAGTTAGGTGAACAGTCCTGGGGACAATTTCTATGGTGTCCTATTTGGCTAGATTATCTTAGCATCTAGCACAGTACTGGACATACAAGGTCACTAAAAAAAAATGACGAGTGAATGAATGAATATTAAATATCATCCGGGCGATAAATGCTTTGAATCCCACTGATCTTCCAAATCATCACAGAATTCCACTTCCACACTTGGGCCATCTCAGTGATCAGGTAAAACGGTAACAGTTTTATTAAAGATTTTATTTTGTTAAATAAAATAAAACCTGGGGCTTGAAATTAAAACCCTGAGATCAAGAGCTGCGTGTCCTACTGACTGAGCCAGCCAGGTGCCACTAAGGGGTAATCATTGCAAAACTCTTCTGAGCCTCTGTTCAAATCTGAGCCTCAGTCACTTTTCAAGGTTCTTATCCTTAATAGCAATGATTACTAATATTTATGTATTCCTTTACAACTCAATATGTAGGAGCTACATAAAACCCCATTAGATGGGAAGAGCAAAATGTATTATTCCCATTTTAGAGGGAAAAAAACTGAGGTCCAGAGAAACTAAATGAGCTCTATAGTTTGCACACCCAGTAATAAAGAATACTAGGAGAAGAACCAAGGTTTCTGGCCAGTCTAGAACATTAGCATAGACACTGAACTGCTCTCCTGCTCAGCACTGGTATTGAGAGTTTTAATAGTACATGAAGATTACTATTTTTATTAAATACTAAAGTGACAATAAATAGTAACTGTATTTAATAGTAATGTAACACACACAGCTTGCTGCTGGCGATCTGAGTCTTAGCAAAATGTTGCTTTTGCTGTCAGACCAACACACGAGAAAATGGTTATATCCCTTGTTCAGCAAAGTTATCTTTGATGATTGTTTAAAATTATAAACTATCAGGGTACCTGGCTGAGTATGTGACTCCTGATCTCAGAGTCTGAGTTCAAGGCCCACAGTGGGGATAGAGCTTACTTTAAAAAAAAAAAAAAAAAAAAAAAAAAAAAGATTATTAAATTTTTTAAAAATTGCAAATTTCCTCCCCACCCTGAACCTCCTTGTGACCCCTTCCGGCTTTATTTTTCTCTGGAACACTTATCACCATGTCAGCACTATGCATCTTACTTGTGTTGTGTATTGACTAATCCCCTCCCCTCAGTAGGAAGCGAGGTTATTACAGTCTCACTGTCTGCTATCTCCTTCATGCCTAGAACAGTATTTCTAGGAAAAATGAGGGAGTCTTAATTGCTGTGAAATCATACATTAAAAGGCTCTTTGCCAAGAACAGCGCGGAAATCATCAGCTAATCTGACTGCAAGATATGCAGCTTCTGAGAACAAAGACTTGCACCATCCTCCAGAGAAATTTGTGTCGGTTATTTTGTACAGGCAGGCATTGTGAATTTTGGCACACGTTAGGCCCTCTCTGGGGAGCCAAGGGTTTGTGACGGGATTGTGTGTGGGTGCTGGGGGAGAGGGCACTCAAACCCTCGGGTCTTTTGAGCCACTTCACTCTTTCTTGGCACTGTTCTGAAATAGTTGTAATGAGCGGCAGAGTGTCACTCAGAATCCTGAAACAAAAGCAAAAGAATTTCACAGGCTGCGTTTTGCTAATGGATAAATAATTGTCAATACAATGTTTCGTCTCCTATTTTCTCATAGGGTTTGCTGAAGGAGTTTGACCACCATTTGCTCTCAGCTGCAGAAGCCTGCAAACTGGCCACTGCCTTCAGTCCCTACACACCCCTCTTTGTGCTCTCAGCAGTGGTAAGCAGGCAGCCCTCACCCACCAACCTCTGCCCAGTGAGGGAAGTAACCAGCGAGAGGGAAAAGTCTAACCCAAAGTGGGCTTTGTGCACATCATTAGATAATTATGATCAGGCCTTGTGTATGGAAGGGTTTTATCAGTCAGAGTAGTAACATCCTGGTGAAGGTGGAATTAATTCAGCCTAAGGGTATGATGTTGTCTGCCTTAGACCAAGAGTTCCCAAGCACATCAGAATTGCCCAAGGAGGGATGCCTGGATGGCTCAGTGGGTTGAGCCTCTGCCTTCCGCTCAGGTCATGATCTCAGGGTCCTGGGATCGAGCCCCGAATCGGGCTCTCTGCTTGGAGAGAAACCTTCTTCTTCTCCCTCTTCTCCCTCTCTCTCTCTCTGTCTACTTGTGATCTCTGCCTGTCAAGTAAATAAATAAAATCCTTAAAAAAAAAAAAAAAAAAAAAAAGAATTGCCCAAGGAGTCTTTTCAAAATGCACATTCCTGATCCACCCGAGATCCACTAAACGCAAATCTCTGGGACGGGTATACCAGAAATCTTTCATTTTAAAACACTGCCCTTGTGCACAGAGGGCTTTGGAAGCTGCTACTGTATGGTTTTGACTACTATTAAATAAATGGTGCCTTTGTATATGGTAGCCTTATTTACACAGAGAAAATTACTATGTTCATGTGCCATGCATAGAGTCTCTTTGCTAAAACTAACAACAGAAGTAACAGCAACAACAACTTTATAATCTTTGATCAAAAATATCAGGCCTGAGTCTCCTGGCTGGTTCAGTCAGAATAGTGTGCAACTCCTGATAACTGGGTCATGAATTTGAACTCCACCTTGGGTATAGAGATTACTAAAATAAATAAATAAACTTGGGAAAAAAAAGAAGTATCAGGCCCACAGCAAGATGATAGCTCGAGCTAATTCTTACCCCCTGATGCCAACCAATCACATACAACCCAGACCCTTCTCCCAATTCACCAAAAATACTTTGGGTCCTTGACTCAAGACTTGATTGTGTATTTTCCTTAGAATATCTGCGGCGTGTGTTTATTTTCCTACAACACTTTGAATGACTGTCCTCCAGGAATGAAGTTTTTCCTGATTCAATTCCAGTTTCTAATTCAATGTCTGATTTTGTATTTGGTATTTTCCTCAGAACATCCGTGGCACATGTTTATTGTCCTATAGTAGTTCTGATGACTGTCCTCCAGAAATGAAAAATTCATATCTGTATGAAGCCAAAGAGGCCTTCGAAATTGGCCTCCTCACCAAGAGATATGATGAACCAGCCACTGGAAAACAAGAGCTTCATAGTCTTCTCAAAGCTGCTTTCGGCCTGACCACAGTGCATCAAAGACTCTACGGGGAGACCGAGATGGTCCATGTAGCCAGTCAGCTCTGTAATGAAGCTATGGGAAAACTGTACAGTTTCAGTACTTCCTCTGGAAGTCAGGAGAGAGAAGCTCTCTCTCAGCAGATCTTGTCTATTATCACCCAGGTGAAGGATCATTTACAAATTCAAGGCTTCTCAAATTTAGATGACAAGTCTTATGTTCCAGAGAGTTTCAAGCATGGGTTGGCTAAACCCATCTTGCATGGGCACGTGGATTTCCAAAAAATCCTTGGAGCCTATTCACAGCACCACACTTCAGTGTGTGAAGTATTTGAAAGCTCTTGTGGAAACAACAAAAATCAACAGAAAGATGCAAAAACCAGAGTCTGCATCACTACTCTAAAAACAGAGACGAAAAACGTAGATACTGTGAGTACTGCCGAAGACAAATCACATTTTCAAAAAGCCATGGTAATATCGTCCTCCCAAATGGCTAAGAATAGTCAGGAGACACTCAGGAGGATGAGAGGGAAAAACTGGACCCATTCTGATGCATTTCAAGTCTCCTTGGATCAAGATGTAGAGGCTGAGACTGAGTCACCAGACCACAACCACGGTGAAGGAGCTGTTTTGGACAAGTCTCTGAGTGACAGCCATTGCTCTAGTTGTTGGAGCAACTTATCAGGGGCTAGTTCTTCTACAAGCTGGGAGGAAGTGAATTATATAGATGATAGGCCAACCAGAAAAGAGCCTTGCAAAGAAGAACATCTTGTGGATACTCAGTGTTCCACTGCCCTGTCTGAAGAGCTAGAGATCAATGAGGAAAGCAGAGCTGTACATCCACTGTCCTCAGAACTTCATGGTCTCTCTCTCCAAGTATCCAAGGATGACAGTTCAGAGTCTTCTCAAAGTCAGCAACACAAACACATGCCCTTAACAACCTTCTGTCCTCATAACACAACAGGCATATTCTTGGCCTCTGGTGCAGGGCTGTTAGAAGGAGCTCCAGATGGTGTGCAGAAAGTCAGAAACATGGGATCCAGAAACACTTGTGCTCATTCCAGTCCCTCGGTTGGTTCTGCTTCTCTGTCCTCTTCTGATTCTGATCCACCCAAGAACATAGCCACATGCTCTTTGGTCCGAGAAGAAAGCTTTGAACTAAATGAGCTTCCAGAAATCAATTGCGATGATGAAGACAGGCATGGGGAAGAAATCAAAAGAGGCACAGGCCCTACATTCAAAGATAGTTCCTCCTGGATTGACCCAGAAGGAGAAACAGAGGAAAAAGAAGAGGATATGCCCTTACACTCTCACAAAGCCATGAAGGTGTCTCTGGGCAAAAGTTCTGTGACAGTATGTAGCACTTCCACTCTTCATTGGCCTGTGCAAAATCCTGACTCAGAAAAGAGCAGCAGCTCAGTCAAAGAGCAGAACATTGACCCTGATGCCTCCACAGTGGATGAGGAGGACCAGCTGCTGGACAACAAAGACGTTCACCACACCAGTGGGCGTGGCTCTTCTAGCCTATGTGCTCTGAGGCAGCCATATGATCATGGGGCTGAGACCACCGGTCCATCTGTAAATAGTAACATCGCCTTCCCTGATTTTAGCAAGGACTGCACTACCACAGAGGAAGGAAACAAACCAGGAAACACACTAAACTGCAGCCAGAGCTCCAGCTCATCCTCGCCATGGTGGTTGAAATCACCTGCTTTTTTCAGCGGTTCTTCTGAGAGGGAAACCTCATGGTCCTTTCTGAATTCCAGTGGAAGTTCTTTTGTTTCATTGCCAGGAATGATAAGGCAAGAGATCCTAGAGGCTCGAACCCTGCACCCTGATGACTTTGAAAAACTCTTGGCAGGGGTGAGGCATGAGTGGCTGCTACAGAGACTGGAGAATACAGGAGTTTTTAAGCCCAATCAACTCCACCAAGCACACAGTGAGTACAACCTTTTTGGTAGGTAGAACCTCAGGAAGCCTCTGTGTACGGTTGGGGTCCTCTGAAGAGCTTGATGTGTAGATCACTTAAAACTCATGAAAGACACAGACCCCCTCTTACACTTTGTGAATATACAGAAAAATATGTACTTTGGGGGTTTCCCTCACTCTTAGTGTGGTGGACGCTAATGGTCACAAAGACTAGAGGCTTATTCAGGCCACCTCATATGTTGGGGGCTTGCTGTGAAGACACACAAGGCAGTAAGGGAGACAAGAATCTTACAGGACCAAGGGACAGTTGGGGTTTAAAAAAGCTCAGCATCTTGTCTTTTCCATGGATTCTCATTACCAACCAGCTGATTTCTGTTTTTCCCCATTCAGATTCTAGGGGGCAGAGTTTGACCTAGTTAAACATCACTCGTGCAGGGCAGAGATTTTCACACCTGTCCGCAAGTTTTCTTTCAGCCAGTGGGTTGAGCAAGTGCCCTCTACTATTGCAATCAGCAATTCCTTCTTGCATATGGAACAGCCCAGTGTCACTTACCATAGCAGGGAGTCAATGTGTCTATTACAGATTAGAAGTGGTGGAGAGGAGGGGAAGGAGACAAAAGAAGGTTCCTCTCTGAGCCCTGAAGATCATATCGTAGCACCCTCTAAGATACTGAAGAATTATTTGAATGAGAGAAAAGAGACAAACTCTGGATTGCTAAGCACTGGATACTATAGTAATAGTTCTTCGGAAGCCTAGGTAGTTGGTTAGGTGTCTAACTCTTGATTTCAGCTCAGGGCGTGATCTCAGGGTCCTAGGTTCTAGGACCCTGTGGAGCACAGCGTCAGGGTCCATGCTCAGTGGGAAGTCTGCTGGAGGATTCTCTCTCTCCCTCTCCCTCTCCCCACTCACTCACTCTCTCTCTTTATCTCTCTCTCTCATATAATCAATCAATCAATCAATCAATAAAGTAGTAGTTTTCAATCTTGTCATCATATAAGAATCCCCAGGGGTGGGGGATCTTTTTAAAATTTCCAGTGCCTCACCCCAGAGTGTCCAATCTAATGAGTCTGCAGTTTGGATCCAGGCATCATTATTTTTAAGAACTCTTTAAAAAAAAAAAAAATTTTTTTTTTATTTGAAAGAGAAAATGAGAAAGAGCATGAGAAGAGGGAGGGTCGCAGGGAGCCTGCTGCGGGACTTGATTCCAGGATTCCAGGATTATGACCGGAGCCAAAGGCAGTCACTTAACCAAATGGGCCACCCAGGCGCCCTTAAGAGCTCTTCAGTAAGTTTTTATAAAGACAATGTCAGTCACTTCTGTTCAAAGTATTCCAGTGCTTTTCCTGCTGCCTTGAAGTCACACTAAGATACAGATCAGTTTTCACAAAAAGAAGTGAAACGCTACCCTAGTAGTGTCTCCCTATTCACTATTCCCTTTCTAGAGATTCTGTAGGTTCAGAATCTCGTTTCTTAGAGTTAGGCAACCCTTTATTGTTACGCCTATGTGCCAGTTTGTGGGTAAAAAGCCACATGTACGTGATCTCAGACCCAGTAGGGGAATATTATTATCCCCAATGTACAGATAAGAAAAACAGAGGAAGCACAAATCAAGTTATACATTCCTCCATCTTGGTTCCCCCAATTCACTGCCTTTCCTATGGATGTGTGCCAGCAGCTCGCCTTCTGGGGCAAGAAGCCCCAGCTTCTCTGACTGAGTTACCCAACCCTGTCCACTGTCTTCCCCAGCCTCCAGCCATCTCCCGCCCCAGTCCCAGACCCATGAGTTTATCTTACTCCAAGTATTTTTCTCTCCTGAGTCACCTGTACCTTCACCCATTATCACGACCTAGATGCAGGAGGTCCTTGTTCACATCATTTCAACTGGGATCCCAAAATGTTGCATTTCTTCTCAGAGTTCCTGTCTTTTCCCTCAAAGAAATGCTTTCTTACTTGCCCTGTTCTGCCTTTCCTTAAGGTGGAGACAGTTTTTTTGCTTTTCCTTCTTATCTTTTCCTTCTTCAATTGAATAGAATCGAATTGTACAGTAGCTATATTTTGTCAAGTAATTCCTGGACTTTCCCAGCTTAAACAGAACAAGTAAGAGAAAATTAAGGTGCACTTTAATAGATAACCATGGTTTCTGGAGTTGCCAGGAGTCTCTGAGGGGAAGTTACTTCGTTTATTTCTATCTATATGGTCTGGTACCAGTCGTAGGTCCCAGGTCCCCCAGATAATTAGAAGAAAATGCAAGCATATATCACTCTTCCAAGATGGCCTCTGGGGCTTTGCTGCTTAAAAAGACTTTCTTTCCCACTATTTTCAGACAAAAACTCTGGCCTTATCTTTTTTTTTTTTTTTTTTTTTTTAAAGATTTTATTTATTTATTTGACAGAGAGAGATCACAAGTAGGCAGAGAGGCAGGCAGAGAGAGAGGAGGAAGCAGGCTCCCTGCTGAGCAGAGAGCCCGATGCGGGACTCGATCCCAGGACCCTGAGATCATGACCTGAGCCGAAGGCAGCGGCTTAACCCACTGAGCCACCCAGGCGCCCTGGCCTTATCTTAATCCCTCACTATCCAAGCAAAAGATTTTGTGAATCTTCATTACATTTGCAAAGCTTTGGTTTATTGTACTTCACTAACTTTGCAGTAGTAGTCATAGAAGAGGCTGAAATTTGAGAAAATGTTTAAGGAAACTGAAGATTTCAGGCAATTTTGAGTCAACTTTATTCATAAATTGTAACAAACTTTGAAAATAACATCCATTTTTATCTTCTCTTTTTTTTTCAGATGCTCTTTTATTAAAATACTCTAAAAAATCAGAACTATGGACAGCCCAAGAAACTATTGTATATTTGGGAGACTACCTGAATGTGAAGAAGAAAGGCAGACAAAGAAATGCTTTTTGGGTTCATTATCTTCATCAGGAAGAAACTCTGGGGAGGTATTTCTTTAAAACATCTATACTTCTAATGTAAAAATGGGCTAATTATGACTTTCTGTTACTTAATCACTTACGAGATTTTGAAAGAGTCAGAAAAGTTGGCCACAATGTATATTTTCAGATCCCTACTCCTTTCTCCTCATTAACTGATAATAGTTACCACACACTGAACAACATGATGTCAGCCATTTTATATAGATGTACATGATGTCAAACCTCTCAGGGAGACATTGTTATCCCCACTGTACAGATAAGGAAAATGGAGTTTCTGACTGTATGGCAGGACAGAGAGCCTCAAACACTCCCACTAAAAATGCTGGCAAGAAGTCTAGTTCAACTCTGAAAACTACACTTACATGTAAATAAACGAGTCTTCAAAAAAGGTAGGAAACTCCTTTGTGGCTAGGGATGAAGCATTTTTGGAGGTATAAGTGCATATTGAGTCCTTAAGACACCTCCTGTAGACATTCTGAGTGGGGTAGGATGAGGTGGCAGCTAGTGACCAAAGTTACACGTGTAAGGGAGTGTTTAGGGATCATCCATATAAAACAGGGATGCAGGAATGGCTACATCTTTAAGGAGAAACTTATATTAAAAAAAAAAAAAAAAAAAAAAAAAAACAACCAGGGGCACCTGGGTGGCTCAGTGGTTTAAAACCTCTGCCTTTGGCTCAGGTCATGGTCCCAGGGTCCTGGGATTGAGCCCCAAATCGGGCTTTCTGCTCAGCAGGGAGCCTGCTTCCCCTCTCTCTCTGCTTGCCTCTCTGTGATCTTTGTCTGTCAAATAAATAAATAAAATCTTTTTAAAATTTTTTAAACATACATAAAATAAAAAACAAAACAAACAAACAAACAAAAAACCCCCCAGGCTCCTGGGTGGCTCAGCTTGTTAAGTGTCCAACTCTTGATTTCGGCTGAGGTCATGATTGATCTCAGGGTCGTGAGATAGAGCCCCATGTCTGTTTTCTTGTTCATCACGCAGTCTGCTGGAGATTTTCCCTCTCCATCTGCCCCTCCTCTGGCTCTCTCTCCCTCTCAAATAAATAAATAAATCTTCATTTTTTAAAAAATCCCAGTGAGGTAAACACCTGGAAAGTTTTTTGTTTGGCCTTAGTTCTGCATGACAACTTCAAGCAAAAACTCACCTGAGAAATAGTCACCACAAGTGGTCCCCATTAGGTTTGAGGCCTAATTTTACATCATCTGTGGATTTAAGAAGACCTATAAGCCAAGAGTTTTAAGGTGGACCCTGTTCTTTATCCAAATCCAAATAATGTGAGAAATAAATAGGAAGAGAAGAAATGAGAGAGAGTGAGAAATTGGGTGATTCTTAAACAATAGAAGTATATTTCTTGAAAGGTTGTTGATGATAATAATAATAATAGGAACAAGTACATCTACTTACCAAGTATATATGTGTCAAGCCTTATTTTAACTGATTTATATACTAATTTAATTGATCATCACAAAACACTATGAGACAAGATTTATTATCACCATTTTACAGATGAGGGAACTGAGGCATAAAGATGTTAAGAAACTTGCCCCACATCACACATCCAAGCAATGAACCCGTTTGTTATGGGTTGAATGAGTTTTTTAACAGCTCTGTACCTCCAACCTCAAATTCATATGTTGAAGTCATAGTACTTCAGACTGTGATCTTATTGAAAGAGAGTCATTGCAGATATAATTAGATAAGATGACGTCATTTTGGAATAGGGTGGGCCACTCATCCACTCTGACTGGTATTCTTATAAAAAGGAAATTTGGAGCTAGACCTGCACAAGGAGAATGCATGTCAGATTGTAGTTATGTTGCCACAGAGCAGAAACCACCAGAAGCCAGGAGGGAGGACTGGAGAACATCCTTCTCTAGTGGCTTCAGAGGGAACATGGCCCTGCCGACATCTTGTTCTTGGACTTCCAGGCTCCAGAACTGTGAGAGAATCCATTTCTGTTGTTTAAGTCACTCAATTTATGGCTCTTGGTTATAGTATCCCTAAGAAATTAATACAGCAGGATGTGTCATAGAGGATCTGAAATGGGAAATGAAAGAGAGAATAAGAAATGTGAAAGATGAAAAGAGTGGATCCAACAAATATCTGATCTGAAAAAGATAACAGAGCAAATAGAAAAGAATTACTATCTAAATAGATACTACCTGATAATTTCCCAGAATTGCCAAAACACATTAATCTTCAAATACAGGAGTCATAGTAAATCCTAAATAAGAAAAGGAGGGAAGAAACTAGGAAGGAAGGCAGACAGACAATCATAAATCTACTTCTAGCTACATAGCAGTGAAACTTTAGAACACCAAGGATAAAGAAATAATCTTAAAAGCTGTCAAAGAAAAAAGAGTTTACTGCTAACAAATCCTTACTGAAGAAAAATGATCCCAACAAAATGGCAAAAGATGCCAGAAAGAATGGACCTCTGTCCCCAGATTGATGGATCCTGTACTTAGGGCTGGAGGTCCTCTGATAGAATGTTTGGGAACGGTTCCAGTACCACGGTTTGCTCAAAGTTCTGAACGGATTCAAAGCTACTGCAAGTGGAGCGACCGGTCTGTCCATAGCAGAAACGCTGGATTACCCCTGTTACAGCAGCTGCTCCTCTGCTGGCTGCTTTCTGATGCCTTAAAGGTTCCTCCTCTGCAGCCTCCACTGTCTGGTTGTCTTTTTTTTTTTTTTTTTTTTAAGATTTTATTTATTTATTTTCGAGAGAGTGTGTGAGCAGGGAAAAGGGCAGAGGAAGAGGGAGAGAGAATATCTCGAGTTGATTCTGCATTGAGTGCAGAGCCCATCACCAGGCTTGATCTCAGGACCCTGAGATCATGACGTGAGCCAAAATTAAGAGTTGGACACTTAACCAACTGAGCAATCCAGGTGCCCCTCAGATTTCCCTTCTGAACCCCAGGGGTCTGAATGGCCAAAGCTTCAGCCAACTTGTATTTCATAATCCTATTGGACTCAGTAATTTTTCTTGTTGTTAACATATAATGTATATTTGTTTCAGTGGTACAGATCTGTGACTCATCAGTCTTACACAATTCACAGCACTCACCATAGCACATACCTTCCCCAGCGTCCATCACCCAGCCACCCCATCCCTCTCATGCCCCTCCCCTCCAGCAACCCTCAGTTTGTTTCCTAAGATTAAGAGTCTCTTATGGTTTGTCTCCCTTTCTGGTTTCATCTTGTTTCATTTTTCCCTCCCTTCCCCTATGATCCTCTGTCTTGTTTCTCAAATTCCTCATATCAGTGAGATCATATGATAATTGTCTCCCTCTGATTGACTTATTTCCCTTAGTGTAATACCCTCTAGTGCCATCCATGTCGTTACAAATGGTAAGATTTCTTTTTTTTTTTTTTGGTGGTGGACTCAGTAATTTCTGGAAGTATTTTCTCTAGTTGAGGTCTATAACTCTGACAATTCTCTTTGATTTTTGGAGGTCACTCTGGACACATGCAAATTCCTCATAAATTCACACTGACTTATAGCAAGTATAAACTCCAGTCAAGTGTGATAGTTACTGTTTTGCTCCTTTCAACACTTAATCATTTACTGCCCTCATATGTTGTCTCCAGCTATGCATAAGGCCTTGAAATATACAAATCCTTTGTCACACTTTCTTCAAAACGTTCAGGACTAGCACAGGACTACACACATAACAGGTGATGATGGAAACAAGTATTTGTACAGAGGAAGTAATCACAAAAGAAAGGGATAGAGGAAGACTTCAGATTGATTAACTGACCTGTTTAAGGCCATGGTGCAGGTAGTAAAAGATCTGATTGCAGAGCCTGCACTTCCCAGTGTCCATCCTGGCTCCCTAGACTCACCATGGGGGGATGGCCAACTGCTACAGTAACTGGACACTTGCTCTATAATCACCATCGTCCTGGGGCAGTGTATCAGAAAGTGTTCTTCAGGAAAACAAAACCAAGAATATATATATACACATATAGACAGAGAGTTATTGTCAGGATTTGGCTTGTGTATTGATAGAGGCCAGGAAACCTCAAGCTCTGCAGTTGGCCAGCTGGAGACCCAGGAGAGCTAATGGTGTAGTTCCAGGTCAAAGGCCAGCAGGCTCAAGACCAGGAAGAGCTGATGTTTCAGTTCAAGTCCAAAGGCAGGAAAAGACCAGTGTCCCAGCTCAAAGGCAGTGTGACAGGCGGAATTCTCTTCACTTAGGAGAAGGTCATTCTTTTCATTCTATTTTTTGTCCTTCAACTGATTAGATTAGGCCCATCCACATGAGGCAGAGCAATCTGCTTTACTTAGTCTGTTGATTTAAGTGTGAAATTTATCCCAAAACAACCTCACCAAAACAGCCAGAATTATGGTTGATCAAATATCAGGGCACCCTATGGCCAGGTCAAGATAACACATAACATTAGCCATCACCATCAGCCAACGTGAATTATGTTCTCATGTTCAGGAGGCTCTTACAGAATTATTAGAGTCATGAAATAAGAAAGGATAGTTAATATTGACTGTCCAAGGTAGAGAAAGAGTAATGTCTTTCAAGAATTTTTGCATCTCTCCTTTCGTCTCTGCTCTCTGCCTCTGTGATAAGATCACTTTTGCATTTCTTTTGTATGGTTTCTTCCTCTGGTCATAGATATGTTGGGAAAGAGTATAAGGAGCAGAAGGGGCTGTGGCACCACTTCACTGATGTGGAACGGCAAATGACCGCACAGCACTATGTGACAGAATTTAACAAGAGACTTCATGAACAAAAGATTCCAACACAGATATTCTATATCCCATCCACAATATTACTGGTAAGATTAAAGAGGGCAAGTGTTTCGTTCAACAGGTCTATACATACATATTTGGTAACGTCTAATAAACTCAGTTACCAGACTCCCTCAACTGCTTCATCTTCTTCATCTACTTAGGGAGATGTGTAAGAACTATGACCTTCTAGACCCTGAATACATAATTTGGATCTTCCAAGTCACCCTGTTAAGTCTGGTATCTGGTCCCACATGGTCAAGTGAGCTTTTTTAGTATCCCTTCTTTGTGTACTGGCTGTACTTTCAAAGAGAGAGGAAGGACCCTAAAGATGATATGGAGTACAGATTATCCCCTCAACAACCTGATGCATGAATTCACTGTTTTACATCTGTTAGTCCCCACCCCTGGCAGCCAAGGAATTACCAAGTCATAGTTTAAACACCTTTAGTAAGGAAAAATAATTATTCCCTTTTCACTTTCAAACAATTCTACTTGTTAGGAAGTTCTTAGATCTAACCCAAAGTTGTCTTTGTCTGATTTCTACCTATGAATTGCAACTCCACTTTCTGGGGTCATTGAGCCCAATCTGTTTTCACTAAGCTATCTCTTTAAATATAGAAAGACAACCATCCATCTCCACTGACTTTTCTCTTATTTGGGTTACCTTTCCAAATATGTTGGATCCTTGGCTCATTCATACCTAAAGAGGTTTTTTTGTTTTTTTTTTTTTACATTGGCCAAAGACATTTTTTGACCCACATTTTGTTACTACCAATTACAGCTACCATCCATTTTTCACTTTCTTTATGTCAAGCACTATGCCAGGCATTTAACACATCAACTCTAACCTTTGAAACAACTTGACAAAAGAGATTATACCCACAAATGTTTGAACTGCTATTCCAGCCCAACATTCCAGGCCATGATTTATCTCCATGACAAGCTAGTTCCCTACAGTAGGTCACTTCATGGCCTCATTTTTATGTGAGTATTTTAATAAAAGAATAAAAATTATTTTAGGTTCCATTATATGCCACATAAAATGTTAGGCACTTTACATGCATTTTTCTCATTTAATATTTTTTTAACAATGCTATAAAGGTGATTATTATTACAGTATCTGCTTTACCGATGAACAGACCAAAACCTCTGGAAATAACAGAGTTCCTAAGCGGCAAAGTCTAGGTTCAAAGTGAGGACTACCCAAGCCCAAAGCCTGTGGCCTTCCTAGTCATTATGGTCTCCCATTTCTACTTTTCAGATTTTGGAAGGCAAGACAATAAAGGGATGTATCAGTGTGGAACCTTACATACTGGGAGAATTTGTGAAGCTATCAAATAACACAAAAGTGGTTAAAACAGAATACAAAGCCACAGAATATGGATTGGCTTATGGCCATTTTTCCTATGAGTATTCTAATCATAAAGATGTTGTAGTCGATTTACAAGGTATGTGAAATTGGGATTTTTATATTTTTAGTGTTATTCATATGTAAACCTGAGGTCTTGTAACTAGCTCTTCCAGTCATTATTTAATTTAATAGACTGTTCAAGGCCTAAATAGACCGCTATTTATAATTCAATTAATTGATTTTACTGCATGTAGCAAATGATGTCTGGAAAAAACATCTAAAGCGTCTACAAGGGTCTAAAGTGTCACAAAATCCGTGAGATCTGGCTCACATTCTGCTGGGCTCAACTCTAGAGCAAACCCATTTTTTAAATTTCATTTAAGTATATTTGAATGATGTAGGTTTTTTAATATTGCATGCTTTAATATGTGGAAAGACTTTCCACTCGCTCTTTTCTTCAGGCCTTTACCTTTATTACAAGTGTGACATTAAGTTTCATATGGGGTCATTGTGAAATAGAAAGTTGTGCACTTGAATCTGACTTTAAAAAAAACTCTGCATTTATATTTTAATTTTATTTCAGTTCATCTAGTATTTTATTTGCCGGAATTATTAACCAATACTCTTCATTTAAATGATAAATGAGGTTTCTTATAACTGTTTGTAGTAATGAGTCTATGACCATTCTCTAAGATTTTCTCTATCCCCCTTCCATAGCATTTATCATCACTCTCTGTCATATTATGTATTTTACTTATTTATATTGCTTATTAATCTGTCCCACTTCGCCAGAATGTTAGCTCAATGAGTATAGTGATTTTTTACTTATTGCTTAATCCCCAGTACTCAAAACAGTGTCTTGTATAGTGTGTATGCTCAATAAATACTTGCTAAATGAACAGATGACTTAATGGGTTAAGCAATAAAGCAACTTATGAATCATGAAATGTTCCATAATTAAACTAAGTGCAATTTTTTGCTCTCTAATTCCTTGAAAATTGGTGGTCTAGGTATGTCATATTTGACAAATTTAATTGTCCAATGTTCAGTTTCCCTTCTTAAACCAGTAATTGGAATACACAATACCAAATCCCTTAACAGAAACTTATTAAACATAAACTTCAGTATAGCCAAGTTTTTAGAGTATCTCTCTAAATAAATACATTTTATTTTTCTGAAATACTTTACTGACCTTTATAAAGGATTTGATTCTCAGACATATGTATTTCTTTTTTAGGTTGGGTGACTGGTAATGGAAAAGGGCTCATCTATCTGACAGATCCCCAGATTCACTCTGTTGATCAGAACGATGTCACAACCAATTTTGGAAAGAAAGGAATTTTTTACTTTTTTAATCACCAGCATGTGAAATGTAATGAAATATGCCATCGTCTTTCTCTGACAAGACCTTCAGTTGAGAAACCAAATAATTCATAGACTCTCAGGCGGTGTGATGGGATAGGCTTAGTGCTGCTTACCTGTGTGGGGCCCCGTCCTCTTTCCAGGCACACACAGTATGGCACAGTCCATCCGCTTGGGCTGAGGCAGGACCATGGGATTAGTTCTAGACAATGATGTGAGACGAATTGTTGAATATCAGTTTCAGGCCCTTATTTAATTGCCAGTGCAAGTGGAGTTACTCTCCTTCCACCACAACCAGCAGAATATGTCAGGAGATAGCTCCTTATCAGCGTTAAGCCCTACAGTGGGGGCAACCTGAAAAAGTCCCCACCAGACCCATCATGGACACAAAACAGATGAGAAATAAACTTTTGTGGCTTGAGCCATTGAGATTTTGGAGTTTTCTGGTCAGTATCTATCAACGATGGTACTATGGGTGTTTTTCCTATCGATATACGAGTTTTCCATATATATTAAAGAGTTCAGGACAGGGCGCCTGGGTGGCTCACTGGGTTAAGCCTCTGCCTTCAGCTCAGGTCATGATCTCTGGGTCCTGGGATCGAGCCCCGCATCGGGCTCTCTGCTCGGCGGGGAGCCTGCTTCACCCTCTCTCTGCCTACTTGTTATCTCTCTCTGTCAAATAAATTAATAAAATTTTTTAAAAAGAACCCTTTAAAAACAAAAAAAAAGAGAGAGTTCAGGACATTGTGATATGAGTTCCTGTTGTTTTCTGTTTGTCTTCTGACATTTAACTTCGTATGAATTTCTTTTTCCTTGCAGAATTTACTTTATACAGTTGAATTCATTCATCTTTTATTTTATGCTTTCAAGGTTCTAGGTTCTATGTAGATCCTCCTCCCACGAATTTCTTTATTTTTAGAGTACGTTTCTAGTACGTTTACATTTACAAAAGGTCTGAGGGAAGAATGGTGCGTTGTAAGAGGTGACAGTCCACTCCTTGCGCCACACAGATCTGCTTCTTCACACGCGTGAGGGGAGCAGCTTTTCCGCAGTCTTGTTTAAAAGAAATTTAGAAAAAAGATACTGGTGAGGTATTCCCTTACCGAGGTTAGTCTTTAGGGACGTAGCTGATTTTCACTCTTTCCCTCCTCCACTATTCAGTCTAACTTTCCGTCATTCTGAGGTATTACTTCAGCAAGTCTTGGTGGCTGATCTGGTATGATTCAGACCTCCCCGTATGTGCGGTTTCTACATACTTGATAGAACTTTCCCAGTTCGGGTTACAGGGCAAGTCCGTCCACAGCTGCGGCTGTGGAGGTGAGAACCGTAGAGAGCTCCTGCTGTGGGGGTGCGGTTGACCCACACTCCAGCTCTGAGCCCTCCGGTTCACAGTGAAGTCATGTACCGCCCCCCACAGCCCCGCACGCTCTCAGCCAGTGACTCAGAAAGGCCAGGAAATCCAGGCTCCGAATACTTCAGACAGGTGGCTGTACACGACATCTTCCCAGTGGCCTGAGGAAAACCTTCTTAACACTCTGTTGCCGTTTGACTCTCTTCCTTCCCAGTCCTCCTTTGCCCTCTCCTTTCACTGGTACCGCACCTGCATATCCCTCTTCCCAGCCCTTGGCCTTTAGAGTTATTTCTCCCAACAAATATCTCATGTGTCTAATCCCTTTCAGGCATCTGCTTCCTGAACAACCCAAACCAACAAAAGTTTCTTAAAGAAATGGAAAAAACTTCATCCTGTTAACAAAGAGGAAAACTTGTATCATTCCCAAAGATGCAAAAAAAAGGGCATTTAATAAAATGAAAATCATTTCACGATAGAAAGCTCTCTGCAAACTAAGCGTAAAGGAAAGCTTTCTAAATCTGATAAAGGGATTTTTAAAACTTTAAAAAAAAAAAAAAAAAACCAAAACAGCAATATCATGGGACGCCTGAGTGGCTCAGTGGGTTAAGCCTCTGCCTTTGGCTTAAGTCATGATCTCAGGGTCCTGGGATAGAGCCCCACATTGGGCTCTCTGCTCGGCAGGGAGCCTGCCTCCCCCCCCCCCTGCCTGCCTCTCTGTCTACTTGTGATCTCTCTTTCCTTGTCAAATAAAAAAATAAAATCTTTTTTTTTTTTAAACAGCAATATTATAATTAACAGTGAGGCACTTAACTTTTTCCATTTGAGAAAAGGAACAAAACAAATTTGCTTACTATCCAAATCCTATGCATCCTTTGTGAAAAAAATTAAAAATAAATACATTGATGTCTGACCCTGGTTTCTGGCATAAGGCGTCTAAAAGCCTTCTAATAATTCCCAAAGTGATAAGAGCACTAGCTCCTAAATCCCTTGAAATCTTGAGTGATAAGAGTATCTTTTGTTTTAATGAGGCAAACTTGATGAGCTCCTAGATACCTTCTGGTCACCAGCAAGACCACGTCATGATCAGAAGCTTCGAACGTTCAGCCTCACCTCCCATCCTCCTAGAAAGGGAGAAGGCCTAGCAATTGAATTAATGATTAATCATGTCTACATAATGGAGCCCCTGTAAAAATCCCTGAATTACCAATTCTGAGAGCTGCCCGGGTGCTGAACGACATGGAGGTCCTGGGAGGGAGGTGCAGCCACAGAGGGCAGTAAGCTCTGTCAGTGTCGCTCCCCCATACGTGTCCTATGCATCTCTCCCAGCTGAGGTTCTTATATTTCTTTCATCGTATCCTCTTACAATAAACTAGTGAATAACTTAGTGTTTCCCTGACCCCTGCGAATCACTCTAGCATAGTATCAGACCCGAGGAGGAGGTCATTAGAACCTCAATGAGCAGCCATTCCATAAGAAGTACAGGAAACACCATAAGAAGTAAGACTGCAGGGGTGCCTGGGTGGCTCAGTGGGTTAAGCCGCTGCCTTTGGCTCAGGTCATGATCTCAGGGTCCTGGGATCGAGCCCCGCATCGGGCTCTCTGCTCAGCAGGGAGCCTGCTTCCCCCTCTTTCTCTGCCTGCCTCTCTGCCTACTTGTGATCTCTGTCTGTCAAATAAATAAATAAAAATTCTTAAAAAAAAAAAAAAAAAAAAAGAAGTAAGACTGCAATTACTGTCGGACGTGAGGGATTCTTGGGAGACTGAGCCCTTAGCCTGTGGGACCTGATGCTAATTCCAGGTAGGGTGTCCTAGACATGAACTGAATGATAGGACATCCAGCTGGTGTCAGAGAATTAGTGTGGGGAGAAAATCCACACCACTGGTTTCAGAAGTACTGTGAATGTGGTGCTAGTGTATGTGAGTAAAGGAGAAATACAAAGGAGTTTCCCCCTCTAAAACATTATAGAAGAATTCCAGCTAATGAACATAGAAGGAATGATGGAATTAGGAAATCACCAAACATCCCTTATTGAAATAATGGACCTGGGCAAAAATCATGGATAACTGTGAATACTATTAGGGGAATAGTTGATGAGGAGCTTTATAATGGAAGAGTCAGGCTGATGTTACTTTTACCTCAACCAATTGTATCACCAAAAGTGGGACAATGAATCAACGATAAAATAACACTTTGGACACAATTAGGGATTTTTAGTGTTTACTGAGTGTTAGATAAAATTAGTGAGGTGATATCTTAAAACAATACTAAAGACAAAAAAAAAAAAGTGAAGGTGGAAGTAAGAAAAACTTGGTTCTTTCTTGATAATGTTGAAGCAGGCCTAAGGATACATCGGGCTTCATTATACAAGTCTTTTTCCTTTTGTATATATTTTTAAGTGTCCACAATTTTTTTTTTTTAACTAGAAGGTCATAAAAAGAAGAACTACCACGGATTATCCAAAGAATGGGTGAATAGAGATGATAAAGACTATAATTTGTATCAACTAAGCTAATCAGAGAAGAATGTAAGAAGGAACGGTCAACAATGTAAAATCCCACAGAAAAATCAAGAAGAAATAGAATATGCCCTGGCTGAGGGCCTGAGGATAACGAGGAGAGATGGCTGACAGCAAAAACAAGTAATTGGTTGACAGAGTGGCCTTCTGGATATTGCAGAATAGAGATCAGCAAACTGTGGCCCCTGGGTCAGACCCTGCCACCAGCATTCCAAATTTAATTGGAACACGGCCACACTCACTCAGTTACATATTATCGGTGGCTGACCTTGTGTTACAATGGCAAAGATGAGCAGTTGTGTCAGAGTCTGTGTCCTACAAAGTCAAAGATATGCACTATCTGGGCCTTTATAGGAAATGTTTGTTAAGCCTGGTAGTAGAAGATAAAATCAGAAATAAAGGTCAGGATGTTGACTTAACAAAGAAATATGGGTGTCTCTACCAACACACAAAAAAAGGAGGAAACAACAATGGGTGAAGAAATTGGAAATCGGAGGTGATAAAGAAGGAAGTTGATGAAAAGCATAAAGGATGTCTTGGAGCTCCCTTTTCTTTGTGATGTCAACAGTCTAGGCTATCCATTGAATGAGATGAAGCTAGCAACATCAGGCTAGGAGAGGAGGGAAGGTTATGAAACAATGCATGTTCTATATCATAAAGAGGAGAAATATTTCAACTGAGGAGAATTCACAGAGAATTACATTTTAAAAATCTCTTTAAATTGTTATTTATTTATACCAACATTAATATACCCAACATCTGGCTTAAGAGAGTAAACGTAATACTAATGTTGAAGACTCCAATGGACCTTTCCCTAATCTTCACCTCCTCTTCTATGCGAGAGGCAATCACTACCCAGAAAGTGTTGGTTATCATTCCCTTTAATGTGGCTACACATTTATTTATTTATTTGTTATTCATTTATATTTTGTATAAAAGCAACAATAAATACCCAGTGCTAGGGTGTTTTAAAAAAAAATATTTTTAAGGTTTGTATAAATACAAAAAAGACCAGAAGCATTAAAAATGAGCCAGATTGGCTTTATAGAAAATGAAAGATATAGTCATTGATATTTAACATTTAATAGAAAGGTCAAACAGCAAACTAGGCATCACTCAAGAAAGAATTACTGAAATGCAAAGTAAATGTGAAGAGATCAGCCAAAATGCAGCAAAAGATAAAGGGATGGAAAATACAAAAGAAAGAATATGAGATTTGGGGGAAAGAAGGAGAGGTCCACCATCATGTGGTGGGGGTTCTAAAAGAGAAAAAGAGAATGAGATAGAATCCTCTTGGTTAAGTGAAGAAAATGAATCAAGAACATGATCAATTGTGTCAAATACTGCTTATAGATAAGAAGAGTACTGTGAATTAAACTATTTACTAGTAACCTCGGTGTGAGCACATATAGTTGAATATTGGGGGTGAAGGCCCAAATGGAAAGACACAATCGTTTTTTATTGCTGCATAACTAATTACCACAACTTAGCAGCTTAACACAACACACATTTATTATCTCACAGTTTTTGTTGGTCAGAAGTCTGGGCACAGCTTAGCTGGTCCTCTGTTCAATGTCTCCCAAGGCTGCGATCAAGGGGTTGGCCAGACTATAATCTTATCTGGAGGTTTGGCAGGGGAAGAGTGCACTTCCAAGTTTACCAACTTGTTTCAAAACTCATCTCCTTACAGTTGTAGGACTGACATTTCCACTTTTTTGCAAGCTGTTAGCTGGAGGCCCAGCTCAGCTCCTGGAGATCCTTGCGCCTTCCTGCCATGTGATCCCCTCACAGGCCATCTTATCAGCTGAACTCCTTCAAGACCAGCGGAAGGTCATCTCCCTTCTTCCCAGGAAGCAGAGTGAATTTTATGCAACATCACTTAATCAAGAGTCTGTTGGATAGAAGCAATTCACAAGTTCTACCCACCATCAGGGAGAAGGAACTACAGTGGTGTGGTTCATCGGGGGTTACTTTAGGGTGCATCTACACAAACAGAAGAGTTTAAGTGAGAAGAGAGGAAAAGAAATGGAGAAAGAACATATGGAATACTGTGCGAGGTATGCTTCAGTGGAGAACAAAGAAATGGGGTGGTGGGTAGTGGGGGAAGTGGAATTAAGAGAGATACAGGATATTTTTATAGAGATGGGAGAAGTCACAGAATACCAATGGGAGAGTTACAGAAGAAAACGAGGAAATGGGGTGCCTGGGTGGTTCAGTCGTTAAGCGTCTGCCTTCAGCTCAGGTCGTGATCCCAGGGTTCTGGGATTGAGCCCGTATTGGGCTCCTTGCTCAGCGGGAAGCCTGCTTCTCCCTCTAGCACTCCCCCTGCTTGTGTTCCCTCTCTCCTGTGTGTGTGTCTCTCCCTGTCAAATAAATAAATAAAATCTTTTTTTTAAATGGGGAAATGAGGGGTGCCTGGGTGGCTCAGTGGGTTAAAGCCTCTGCCTTTGGCTCGGGTCATGATCTCAGGGTCCTGGAATCGAACCCCGCATCGGACTCTAAGCTCAGCAGAGAGCCTGCTTCCTTCTCTCTCTCTGCCTGCCTCTCTGCCTACTTGTGTTCTCTGTCTGTCAAATAAATAAATAAAATCTTTAAAAAAAAAAAAAAAAAAAGCCTCTGCGTTTGGCTCAGGTCATGATCCCAGAGTCCTAGGGTCGAGCCCCACAACAGGCTCTCTGCTCAGCAGGGAGCCTGCTTCCTTCTCTCTCTCTGCCTGCCTCTCTGCCTACTGTGATCTCTGTCTGTCAAATAAATAAATAAAATCTTTAAAAAGAAAATTGAGAAAATGATGATACAGGGGAAAGAGAATGGAAAACTGTGTGTGCACTGCCCTTGAGAAGGCAAGAGGGAGTATAATCCAGCACACAAATGGAAGGGATGGTATTAGACCACAGCATGGATCATGTATCCATGGTAACAGATGAGAAGACAGACTACTAGAGTGCAATATTGAGGACGTGAATACATATAATAGGTAGTACTGTCTGGGTAGTCTATACTGCATCCTTCGGTCCAGCTCTCTTGAATACAGTTCCATCTCTGTCGCCATGACCAGAACCTTAATCAAGATCTGTGTGATCTCTGACTTCATTGTTGCCCTACATCCTCCTCGGAGACACTGGTGATCTCTCTTAAATACAAATCTTACCATATTATTAACTTGCTTTAATTCCCACCATAAAACACATATAAGGGGTAAAAGAATAGAGAAAGGTTGTGAACAGAGGATTCATAAAAAGGAAATACTATTTTCACTCATCAAATTGCGAGTATGTTAAGGGGTAATACTCAATTCTGGAAAGGTTGGAAGAAATTCTGTTATCACTAATGATAGGAATGTGCATTACAGTAGTCTTTATGGAAAGGGATTTAACATTATATGGTGTCCATTCTTGGACCCACTAATTCTTCTATGAATCTCTAATGAGGAAATAATCAGAAATGTGAACAAATACAAGTGTGCCCATCATAACTTTTACTCATGATAGTAAAAAAATGAAATAATTTAAAATTTCAAGAGTAGGGGAATAGTATTATATAATTCATCCACAAATGTTATTCATCCATTGAAATTGTATGTGTTCAAAAATAATTGCAGGGGAACCTGGGTGGCTCAGTGGGTTAAGCCTCTGCCTTCGGCTCAGGTCATGATCTCAGGGTCCTGGGATCAAGCCCCACCACGGGCTCTATGCTCAGCAGGGAGCCTGCTTCCCCCTCTCTCTCTGCCTGCTTCTCTGCCTACTTGTGATTCTCTGTCTGTCAAATAAATAAATAAAATCTTTTTTAAAAAAATAATAATTGCATATAAATTTTTAAGGATTTTATTTACTTATTTGACACACAGAGAAAGAGCACAAGCAGGGGCACGGCATACCAAGGGAGAGAAAGAGGCAGGCTTCGCACTGAGCAGGGAGCCCACGCAGGGCTCAATCCCAGGCTTCCAGGATCATGACTCGAGCCAAGGGCAGATGATCAACCAACTGAGCCACCTAAGCACCTACATATAAATTTTAAAATTTAAAAAAAAGCATTTATAGTATTGATCCCAATATCAGTACATATGTGTATGTAAGTAGAAAAGGTAATATATAATATATGGAAATGGCTATTGTATTTTTCCCTAGCTAGTGAATTTATGGTAGTGGACTTTACTTTTATTTTTTATTTTTTTATCTTTTTTCTTTGTCATCTATACTTTCCAAGTTTTTAGAATAAGCATGTACCACTTATATCAAAAGATGTATTTTAGGGCGCCTGGGTGGCTCAGTGGGTTAAGCCGCTGCCTTCGGCTCAGGTCATGATCTCAGGGTCCTGGGATCGAGTCCCGCATCGGTCTCTCTGCTCAGCGGGGAGCTTGCTTCCTCCTCTCTCTCTCTCTGCCTGCCTCTCTGCCTACTTGTGATCTCTCTCTGTCAAATAAATAAATAAAATCTTAAAAAAAAAAAAGATGTATTTTATGAAATTTAAATTTTAAATTTAAATTTTAAATTTTAATTTTTTTAATACAAAGTACATACTATCAGATGAGTATATAGGGCCCATCTTTCTCCTCAGACCATCATGCCTCTTAGTCTTGGAATGTACTCTCTAGACACACTGAACTGCTAATGGTTTCAGTTTGAGGTCAACCTGCTTCCTCCCACCCCACTACAGGCTATTTTTTCCCTTGATGACTGTTTTCGTGGTTTTTTTATGCCTACAGGATGGTTACCTGCTATGTCCTCTCATTCTTGAAGACTCACTCAACGAACACTTTCTAAAAAAATCCTCTCTTCCCATCCTCTTTTTCTCCACAACCTAAAGTATCCCTCTGTTGATGTCCCCCCAAAATTGTGCAACTCTCACTGCATGGTTATCGTGGAAGCTATTATACACTTATATCATATTATCTACACTACAGTTGGATTATAATTATCTATTATTTTATTTCTTATTTATTTTTATTTTTATTATTATATTATTTCTCGTTGCTGCTTGACAAATTAACCCAAAACTTGGAGGCTGTGAATAACAAAAGATTATTATACACAAAAGATTATAAAAGGCTATTAGCTTGAAGTTTCCACAGATCAGAAACTGGGGAGTGGCTTTGCCGGATAATGCGGACTCAGAGTCTTCTTAAGTCTCCATCACAATATCAGCCAGGGCTGCAGTCATCTGAAGGCTTGACTGGGACTGGTACTTCTGCCTCCAAGCTCTCTCCTGTGACTGTTAGCAGGAGGTGTCTTCCTTGCTGGCTGCTGGCCAGAGGCCTCAGCTCTTCTCTACGTGGGCCTGTCTGTAGCACAACATGGCAGGTGGCTTCAATCAGAGTGAAAAATCCAAGGGGGAGAGAGAGAGAGAGACAGAAGTCACCATGTCTTTTATAACGTAACCTCCGAAGTGACATACCATCACTTCTACATACTAGGGGTTACCCAGATCACTGTCTTACCATGTGGGAGGAGACCAAAAGGGCATGGATATCAGGGCTCACTAGAGGCTGGCTTGGAGGTCATTCTATTTCACCAGCCTAAACGGAGCCCTTTGTACCCCAGCACTTGCTTCCATTACTGTCTGCTTAACAGTTGGTGCTTAGTTCATTTTTGTTTAAATAATTGAATGAATAAGTAAATGCTAATTCTATGCATTTTAAATGCTCAGTAACTGCTTATTAGCTAACCATCTCTTGCTATGTAAGGCAAGAGGCTAATAAGGATTATGTCTTAATTACAGAAGAATGTCTGAGCTCTCCAGACTTTAGGAAGCCGTTCTATAACAAGGTAGGATATGGGAAGATAAGTGGGTGGACAGAGGGGTGGAAAGTTGGAGGGAAAGAAAGACAAATAGAATATACTCAGTTCAACTTCTAATTTATAAAGAAAATAATTTTGCTTCCTTATGTTTAAGCTTTTCTCGTTTCTTCCCCCACTCCTATTCTTTAATGCTTTTTTCTCACAGCAACATGGCCAACGTGGCCACTGGGATATTTTCAAGTAACTTCTAGAAAAACCTCATTATTGTGTTTCTAAATTGAATAAATAATTTTTATTTTAATCTTTCGCATGTGTCAAATGACAATGTATAAAAAGCTGAGTTTCAGGCGCTGGGTTCAACTTAAAGAGAGACTTAATTTTTCTCCCTTCAGACATCAGAATTAGCAGGCTTTTGTGACTGTCTTGTGGCACTGCTATTGTTTTGGAGATGATGTTTGTTCTGTGTAGTTTGGTTATACAGACGTCCTCTGGCCGAACTGTTCAGAAGAAACTAGGTGTAAAGTGTAAGAAGCAAGAGTGAGAGAGAAAAAAAATAAATCTCTTTATTATGGTGCATAAACCTTCAGTGTGAGGGGGCTTTGCAGCTGCGCAAGGAGAAAAATGCATTCAAAACGATAATGCCAGTGTGAATAATCCTTTCTTGAATGCTGCTTGCAGACTGCTCCAGCTTTGTCAGGTGAACTTGAACCGGGCCATCAGCTTTGCCCCCATTCCCATTGCACACTCTGTCTATCACCCCGGGGCATTCACCATCTTGACTGTTGTTTAAAGAGAACAAGCAATCCATCATTGAACCAGGGAGTCACTTTCTCATAGAAAAGTAAAATCAGCATGTGACACGACTCAGCCCTAGTGTTTTGCAGATTAAAATGATACATGGCGACTCACGTGTTACTAGGAAGATTAAGTCGGTTATCTTGTTCCGCTGCTCAGACAAAAGAATCCCCCTCAAGCAGTAAGTGGGAGCTTTACAGAAGCTGGAAAAGTTGGACCCCACTGTACGGTGGTAAAAGAGAACTGAACAAGAAGACAGAAAAAGAATGTTATTTACATCTCCACACCTTCCCCGCAGAAGATGGGACAAAAAAGAGTCCGTCCCGAAAGGGGGAGCTGTTAAATCTTTGCAGAAGACTTTACAGTTTGAGATGCCAATTTTATGACCAGAGACACACACACAATTTACTGTCTGACTGCCTCTTCAATTGATTTAAATATAGTGAAATAAATGAGCAGCCGCTGGCCTGGGGGCAGTTTGCTTCATAAGAGTAAGTTGCAAATCCTGCAGCTACAGTATCAAGCTATTAACACTGTTATTCCATTGTGTGATCTACACAGTAATAAAATTTTAAATGAATCTCCTTCAGAAATGAGTTCACAATGGACAGCTGTAATTTACCAAGCCCAGGCAAGTATTTATCATATCTCAGAAAATAGCATCTTTTTCAATAATTGAATCCATAACTGTGATATTTGTTTTTACAAAGTAATTTTCAAAAGGGGGCAGACAAAAATAAGTATCAAAGTGCTAATTTTAGATTAAATAAGTGCATTAATGAAAATGAATGTACGAAGACTCCATTCCTTCCTCAGGAAATATTTTTTAAAACTTAAAATAATTTTAAACTTTAATACATGTTTTGCCATTTAGAACTTAACACTGTAAATGACACAGGTTAAAGAGAAAGAATCCTGTGTTTCCTTTCAGGTTCTGGTGAATTTTAGGAAATGCCTTCTTAAAATACAGACCATTTTTCTAGTTGAAGGGATTCAGAATCAAAGAATGCCCTATTCTGTTATTTCTAACTAATTTTCAAACATCGCTCATCTATCACCAGCTGGATGTGTGTTCTGTAAGTGTTCTGTAAGAACAAACGAGAGTCCCGGATATGTGTACGTTTTCTCTGCCAAGGACAGAGACCAGATTTAACCTTCTTTTCCTACACAAATCACCAGAAAGGAGAAGGACTGTTTAAACACTTTTGTTAGACATTTGACATGGTCTTTTCCAAATAACAGAAGGACGCACAGCGACTGGCTTTGAGGGGCCGTATTCCCCATGTGCTTTCAATAGGGAACATTCTCTCTGGGCCGAGCACCTGGATCATGTGCAATGTTCCCTTGGGCGGGACAGCAGTCACGGAGCCACCTGCACTGGAGAGGGTGGTGGATGAGGGACAGGAGCTTCTGGCCAGCTGTAGCCTTCCCCAGCCTGCAGGGCATATTGGAGCACGAGCTGAGCCAGGTCAGGCTGGACCCGCACCCGGGCATCCATCTGAGTGGCTGTCCTCTTTGCCCCACCATAGACAACTTAGCAAGAGCCTTCAGTGGGTATAAATAAAGGGTAAAAGCAACAGAACTCAGGAGCCTTTGAAACATGCCTGTGCAAAGACTCGAAGGCATCAATTGTCCTGACAAAGCCAGTTTAAAATATCAGAGCCCTAGGACTTTCAGACAAGCACCAGACCACCTACTTCAAAATAGACCTAAGTCATCCCTCCCCCCATCTCCTCTTGCCCCTCCCTCCCAGCAGCACAGCCTCTGCACGGGGCTGAGCTGAGCAAGGACAGGCACTCAACAAAGATGCCTCCTAGGTATCTGGAGACAGTGTGATCTCAGAGAAAGGTGAACTAAACTTAACATCTCTAAAACCTTACATTGCCAAGTACTAGCTTTTTTTTTTTTTTTTTTTCCTTTTAAACACTCAACACTTGGTAACCAGAAAGGAGGGGAAAAATGCAATCAAAAAGAAGACTGTTGGGGCACCTGGGTAGCTCAGTCGTTAAGCATCTTCCTTCGGCTCAGGTCATGATATCAGGCATCGAAGCCCCACATGGGGCTCCCTGCTCACCAGGAAGCCTGCTTCTCCATCTCCCTCTCCCTCTCCCCTGATTTGTGGTCTCTCTCTGTCAAATATATAAATAAAATTGAAAAAAGAGGAAGAAGAAGAAGAAAAAGACTATTGCTTCAGATTCATCTTATAAAGGCCAATAACAAGTTTGTTGTTGTTGTTCAGTGGCTACATGGCAACTGATGACTCAGAGGTAGACAGCTCCCAGATGTCCTGAATGTCAGGAGAATGCCAGACTTTGTCATCAGTAACCTAAAACCAGGATGAATTAAGTGCTTGATCCCTTGGTCTATGTCAACTGTTTTCCTGCCTTGACTGTTTTTGAAAAGGTGCCCCAAATGCCATGCTCTGAACATTTACCGACCAGAGTATAACTCAAGTGTTTTTAAAAGATAAACTGAAAAAGACACTTGAGGAAAGTTAATGTTCTATAAATGTTGAAGTTCAAGTTATGAAGAAAATATCATTTTCAGGAAGCATTTTATAATTTGGCATAGCTGAGTTGTGCAAATGCTAGAGGAGAGAAGGGACCTTACTAAGAGGTTTGCATATTTATTATCTGTTTTCCATTGGAAGGATTAATGATCTATTCCACTCTTGCTGAAAACATCTTCCCTTCTGCCCTGGCAAAATAACCCTACAGTGATTTTTCTCTTTCAAACTCTTAACAAAATCATGTTTCTTATGGAAAGAGGTAAGCCTCGGAGAGGTACCTAAGTCTAAATTCAAACGTGTGATCTGTAGGGAAATACACTCACTTCTTTTTTTTTTTTTTCTTTTTGAGAAAACTGTTTAAAAATCCGGAGTGTGAATAGCTGCTTCTCAGTTGGAAAGGTCATTCTGAGTGCACTGTCCACAACATTAACTAGAAATGACCCTTGTCATCACTCTCAGCGTGTGGGACAGAAGAAACAAATGAAAAGACACACCCAAAAGATGGTTTCTAGAATAGGCCACTTGGATAATAGATGAGATGCTGTGCTCATGGGTCGCGTGGGCCTCCTGAGGCATTGTTCCCACTGAGCATTGTAGTGTGCTGGGTGGCTTCGAGAGGACAAGGCCACAGGGAACTGCAGACTCTCAACTGGACCGCCATCACAGAGTGATGGAAACGCTGTCTACTTTCAAATCTCCCAGCTGAGAGCACTCCTTTAGCAACACACTTCAAGTTTTGGTTTTGCATTTTCCTGACAATGTATTCCTCTCTATGCACATTTTTTTCAGACAATAATTCAAGAAAAATGTTTTCATCAAATGATGTCCCCACAGTTTTCTCCCCCTGCTAGGTAACTGTAGTCAGGAAAGACTTCACTGAGCAGGCTGTGCTTTGTCCTTGCCATGGGAAACAAAGAGTTAAGTGACAGAGCCAGCTGGTTGCTTGCCAGGGAGGTGAGAGAGGGAAGAGCAGCCTGCCTTCCCTTTTCTTCCCATGCCATCAAGCTTCATCTTCTACACTCCCATCCCCCTCTCCTGCCTCCTCCTGCCTGCCCCTTTCTACCTCCCTAAGACCAAAAACATACAAATTAAAAAGCAAGGACTTGTGACACTGAAGTTATTCATGAGGCTACCTACCGTCTGGTCTTTCCTCTTCTGGGCAATACTTAAACATCAACTCGTGGGGCACCTGGGTGGCTCAGTTGGTTAAGAAGCTGTCTTTGGCTCAGGTCATGATTCCAGGGTCCTTGAATCTAGCCCGGCTTTGGGTTCCCTGCTCAGTAGAGAATCTGCTTCTCTCTCTCCCTCTGCCTGCCGCTTTGCTTATTTCTCTCTCTCTCTCTCTCTCTCTGTCAAATAAATAAAATCTTAAAAAAAAAAAAAAATCAGCTTGTGCTCAGTCCTTCTGGTTCTACTTGCAGTCACTCTCATGAGGCCTCCTGGAAGAGCAGGGGGCAGGGAAATCACGGGAACATGCCCTAGCTCTGCTCTGCACCAGAGAGTGGCCTCAGAGTTCCTGTAGGTGAAATAGGTATAAAAAGACACAGTTAGGGATGCTGTCGGGAGGACTAGAGACCATGCTTGTGAAGGACTTAGCGCCGTGGCCAGCACATTTTGGTGTTCAGTAAAGGATAGAGCTTTAGCATCATTATATCCACGCTCTTTCCCCAGGGCTGTCTGGAAGAATCCCACTCTCACCAACTTTGGCAGCCAAGACCTCTTCCCTGTGTGTAACCCCAGATTCTCCCCCAGACTCGGGACCGGTCCTCGTCTTAGGGACAAGTCATTTCTGATCAGGTTGGGGAGTGGAAAATGCAAATAACAGCACCAATGACAACAGAATTTCAGTCTGTTCGTGTGTTTACTGATGTTCATTCATCATTACCACGTCATCTTGAAATATCATTGAAACCATATCAAGTTGCTGTTTTTGAAGTCAAAATCTCTGATATTGGCAAGTTCATATGATTTCAAATTAAATCATGCCCAAACAGGTTCCTCCTTTCTCCTCACACTCACACACACACTCATGCACACGCACACACACGCACACACACACCGAGAGGCTCCATTATACCATCACAAACCTTTGAGGTGGGACCTCTGTTGCACAGGAACTTCTCATTTACGAATCTGCCTCCCCTATCAGATTATGAGCATGTGAAAGCAGAAATGGAGCAGTCCTTTCAAGCGACTAGGCCTAGACCTGCACGTGGTTGTTAATCAGGCCTTGCTGAATGAAAGAAGTAAACCATTAAAAATCACAAGATTGGGGCGCCTGGGTGGCTCAGTGGGTTAAAGCCTCTGCCTTCAGCTCAGGTCATGATCCCAGGGTCCTGGGATCGAGCCCCACATTGGGCTCTCTGCTCAGCAGGGAGCCTGCTTCCTCCTCCTCTCTCTCTCTCTCTCTGCCTGCCTCTCTGCCTACTTGTGATTTCTGTCAAATAAATAAAATCTTAAAAAAAAAAAAATCACAAGATTAATGAAGAGTTTAGTTTTATGGGACGCCTGGGTGGCTCAGTTGGTTAAGTCACCGCCTTCAGCTCCTGTCGAGATCCCAGAGTCCCGGGATCGAGTCCCATATCCGGCTTCTCCTGCTTTGCCGGAAGCTTGCTTCTGCCTCTCCCCGTGCTTGCGCTCTCTCTCTCTCCTCCCGTCAGATGAATAAATAAAATCTTTAAAAAAAAAAAAAAAGAGTGTAGTTTTATGATTGGCCCGTTGTGGCATAACTCGTGGCGGAATACAGTATTTAACGTTGCACCATGCACATAGCACGTGTTCCATAAATGTTTGTGAACTGAATGAATGATGGCAGGTGAAAAATCTCTTAATTAGATCCAGAGAGTCCTCTTTATTTCTACAATCCAAATAAGAAAGGCGTTCTCAGACACTGAAAAAGCTCTGCCGACATCTTTGTCTTACAAAAGACTCATCTGAATGATAATGAGCGTGGAAAATGGATTAGCTCTTGGGTGGATGGGGTTTTTTTTTGTTTGTTTATTTGTTATTTGTTTTGGGGTTGGTTTTTTTTTTTTTTTTTTTTGTCTGCATGCAAAAGTAAAAATGTTTGAGTGCCCCATCATTTAAGGAGATTAGGTCCCCTCTTATTTTTCATGATTTTGATTTTAGTACTTATTTAATTAAGAAAATTAAACTATCTGTGGGTTGCATATTAAAATTGGCAAAAATTAATGGTTCCTTGTATTTATTAATGTTGATTTTTACTATTATTTTATGTATCTGCTAATTAGACAACTCTGGAGAATTGATTACCATCTGCTCTTGGACCTTAGTGATAAGGCATAATTATCATTACACGTACTCTACCACTGTGTAGCCAAAATGTGTTAGTAATCTAATTTTTTAAGATGATTAATTGGGGAACCTGACTGGCTCAGTCAGTAAAGCATGCAACTCTTGATCTCAGGGTCGTGAGCTAAAGCCCCACACTGGGAATAGGAGATTGCTTAAAAAAAAGATAATCAATAAACATTGCTAATTCACATTACATGTATTATATGATAGGCTTTAGATAAAGCGTGAATTATCTTAGAAATACAGAAGGTCTAATTTATTGGTCCTGGCTCAGAAACCATCTGTCTTTAAGTGCACTAAGAAGGGTATTTTTCAAGGTGCATGAATTAAAGAATTTACCTCCTTGTTTAGACAGAACAGATAAACATCATTAAGATTAAGGGCACATTATAAAACTGTAACAGACACTTAATCTTGCTGTATCAAAATGCTGCCACTGTTTCCTGGCTTTTTCCTGATTAACCTCAGGGTCAATCTTCATCACCCCCATGCAAGGGTTAAAAGAAGACTAATAGCATCAAACTCAAGATTTTAAGATCAGAAAAAGCACATGTGACGTCACTGCAGCTGTGTCTGGTGCAGAGTAAATACTCCATCGATGGTTGTTGTTGCTGTTGTTTTATTATCATTATTATCTACCACCATATTTTCATTTTCTAAACCAAAGCAGAGTCACAGTTACACACAAAAGCAAAGTTTTGCTTTCCTCTTGAGCAAAAGCTACTCCTACTTGAATGCTCGTTGCTCTAATCCTTGTTTACTGATAGAATCTGCTTTCTGTGTCGTTACCTCGCTAGTCATCCAAGTGGTGTTTCTGTATTTTCCATGCTTCAGTCTCTGCTGTAAGTCCCTTCAACATCATGAGTCTTACATCCTGATTAGGAAAACATGTGTTTCCAAAGGCCTCTTCTTCCAGTAACGTCACAAAATACTTTATGAACAGGGCTGAAGCACTTTGAAGCTTTGGGAGGGTTCTAGTCACCTGAAATCAACACATACTCATTTTTCTATTGCTGTGTAACAAATTACCACAAATGGAGCACCTTAAAACAACACAGTGTGCTATCTCACAGTTCTGTGGGTCAGAAATCCAGACTGGTGTCGCTAGGATCTCTGTTCAGGATCTCACAAGATTAAAATCAATGTGTCAGCTAGCTGTGTTCTCATCTGGAGCTTAAGTCCCTTTTCCACCCTCATTGTTACTGGCAGAATTCTGTTCCTTGCAGCTGTAAGAACTGCGGTCCCCATCTCCTTGCTGGCTTCTGGCTAGGGGATGCTCCCAGGTACTTGCAGCCACTCTCCAGTCCTTGCACAGAGCCCCCTCCACCAAAAACAGTGCACCGAAATCCTTCTCATGCTTCAAATCTCTCTGACTTCTCTTGCTACCAGCTATAGAAAAACTTTCTGCTTAAAATAGAGTCACTTGAGTGAGTCAAGCTCACCTTGATAATCTTCAGATCTTAAGATCAACTGCCTGGGGATTTTTTAATCTCTTTAGAGCATTACCTAGAAAAGTATTTTGACTAACCAAGATGTGGGAACCTTGGGAGGCCATCTCTAAAATCCTCCCTACCACACACACGATGTGCATTGGGTTCTCCTGATTTTGAGATGTGGAGTTTCATGCACGTTTAAAAGTTTTTAATTGCAAGGAACAGATACTCTTTACATGAGAGATAGTAAGAGAAGTAGTTGCATGTGAAAATCCAAGAGCTGGAGCAGGCAGCGGACCCACAGCAGGTGTTAGTAAATTTTTGCCCTGGTGATTTTCCCCTGATTGACTCCCTCTGTCTTTCAAGTTTATATTTCCAGAGTTTGCTTCTATTTAGAATGTAGAATACCAGAAGAGAGACATGGTGCCTTCCCACCTTAGCAGCCAAAAAAAGCTAGAAAATCTACAAACTGTTCTTGAGCTCATATGAGAGCTGAGGTTACAAGGCAATCAAATAAATTAAATCCCAAATAATTGCAAGCCCCTCCAAGGAGAGATAGGAAACACAAACTCTTTTACTTTTGGCAAAACATAAAAGAAAGAGATGACCATCATATAAGTTAGTAAGGAGAAATTAACTAAACATATACTGAAGTCTTAAAGAATAAGTATATCGGTTTGGAAAAGCTGGGAGTTGAAGACACAAGGGGGCATTGCCCTAATCCACAAGTTCTTTTCCACTGGGGTCTCATGAGAAAAACTAGGGACAGAGTAAACATGGAGGATGTGATCAGTGGTACAGGCATATAGGAAATTTGGGGCCATCACTGTGGCAAACGGATGACAAACCCACCCAACCAGCTGGGTCATTCTCTCATAAAAAGCAAAAAAGCCTGAGCCTACTGAAGGAAGGGGCAGACCTATTTTTTTCTAGGGGCTGAATAAAAGCAAAAGACTTATGCCCATAGGCAAAAATAAGAAAAGTCTTAGAGTCGGTATCCTGCTTTAGTATAAGAATAGGTGTACTATTTCTGGGAGTGGATAAGAAACTCTTTTCTATCCATGACCTACAAATCAGAATTCAGCAGGCAAATACTGATAAAACCCTGTCCCTGAGAATCAGGCACAGAGAGGCATATCCATGTTCAGATTTAAGTGTTATTCAAGCTTATATTACTTTTAAATGTTATTCAGCTTATATTACTCTTCTACAAATGATGTCAAGACTTCATTGAAATGATATGAAATTTTGAACAGCATAAAAAAACCCCACTGTTAACAGGTAAAACAGTCAACAGAACTAGTCATCAGACATGACTCAGATGGTGGAAGTATCAGTCAGAGATTTTTAAATCACTATGATTAATATTTAAAAGATTTAATAACAAAGTTGATAGCATGTATGAGAACAGAGAGAGAATCTCAGCAGAGACGTAAAAACTATTTTTTTTCAAGTCAATGGAAATTTTACATAAAGAAAAATAGAAACACATTATCAGGGTTGAAGAATTCCCTAGATGTGCTATCAGCAGACTGAGCACAACTAAAAAAGAGCCAGTAAATTTGAAGATAGATCAGTATATAATATATAAACTGAAATAAAAAGAGTTAAAAGAGTTAAAAAAAAAAATGAGTAAAGCTACCAAGAGCTGTGTAACAATATCAAAAACACTAACATACATGTAATTGGATTTCCAGAAAAAGAAGTCATTAGAGAATATGGCAGAAGAAATATTGAAGAGGTAATTTCTAAGAAATTTCCAAAATTAATAAAAAACAAAATTCTATAGGCCAAAAACCCAGAGAATTCCCCCAAAACATAAATACCAAAAGAAGCCACACTTACATACTATAGTCAAAGTGCTGAAACCAAAAAATGCAGAGAAAATCTTGAAAGCAGCCAGTAGTCTGAGTTATGAAGGGGGTATTACATTATAACATATAGAAGAACAGGGATAAGAAGTATAGAAGGTTTCTTGTCGTAAACTAGACAGATCAGAAGACAATGGAGGAACATATTTGAAGTACTGATGAAAATCTCTTTTAAAAATGAAGACAAGTGGTGCCTGGGTGGCTCAATGGGTTAAAGCCTCTGGCTTTCAGCTCAGGTCATGATCCCAGGGTCCTGGGATCCAGCCCCATGTCTGACTCCCTGCTCAACGGGGTGTCTGCTTCTTCCTCTCTCTCTCTCTCTGCTCCTCCTCCCTCTCATTCTCTCTTTCTCTCTCCCAAATAAATAAAATTCTTTAAAAATAGTTAAAGGTAAAAATGAAGACAGAGGTTTTCAAATAAACAAGAGCCGAAGGATTTCTTCACAAGCAAAACTGTGCTATAAGAAATGTTTGAAGAATTTCCTCAGGAATCTATAAAAACTAAAGAAGAGTGGCAGAAATATTTATAATCAATTAATTAAGGAGAAATAAATAAATATAAGTGTATATGTAAAGGATGATTTTCTTATTTTCAGTCACTTAAAAAGATAATTGTGTAGAGCAAAAATTATAGCAATGTATTATGATAACACAAAGGGTAGGTAATACTAGATATAACAAATATTGTAAGTTTCTTATACATAAAATGAAGTTATATTATTTGAAGATAGACAGTGATAAGCTCATGGCAGATATTGTAAGCTCTAGATTAAGCATTATGAAAAAGTCCAAATGAGAATATAGTTACTAATCAATAGCAAAGATAAAAAAGAATCATAAAAATAAATCAAAAACAAGACAGAAGTGTCTGTTCATTTCTGCCCATTTCTTGATTGGATTATTTGTTCTTTGGGTGTTGAGTTTGCTAAGTTCTTTATAAATTTCTGCAAAGAAGACATCCAGATGGCCAACAGACACATGAAAAAGTGCTCCACATCACTGGGAATCAGGGAAATACAAATCAAAACCACAATGAGATATCACCTCACACCAGTCAGAATGGCTAAAATTAACAAGTCAGGAAATGACAGATGCTGGCGAGGATGTGGAGAAAGGGGAACCCTTCTACACTGTTGGTGGGAATGCAAGCTGGTGCAACCACTCTAGAAAACAGCATGGAGGTTCCTCAAAATGTTGAAAATAGAACTACCCTATGACCCAGCAATTGCATTATTGGGTATTTACCCTAAAGATACAAACATAGTGATCTGAAGGGGCATGTGCACCCAAATGTTTATAGCAGCAATGTCTACAATAGCCAAACTATGGAAAGAACCTAGATGTCCATCAACAGATGAATGGATAAAGAAGATGTGGTATATATACACAATGGAATACTATGCAGCCAACAGAAGAAATGAAATCTTGCCATTTGCAACGACGTGGATGGAACTAGAGGGCATCATGCTTAGCGAAATAAGTCAATCAGAGAAAGACAACTATCATATGATCTCCCTGATATGAGGAAGTGGAGATGCAACATGGGGGCTTAAGTGGGTAGGAGAAGAATCAATGAAACAAGATGGGATTGGGAGGGAGACAAACCATAAGTGACTCTTAATCTCACAAGACAAACTGAGGGTTGCTGGGGGTAGGGGGGTTGGGAGAAAGGGGTGGGATTATGGACATTGGGGAGGGTATGTGCTATGGTGAGAGCTGTGAAGTGTGTAAACCTGGCGATTCACAGACCTGTACCCCTGGGGATAAAAATATATTATATGTTTATAAAAAATAAAAATTTTTTTTTAAAAAAGACAGAAAAAGAGGAAAAAGGAGAACAAGCAGAAAACAACTAGAAAGATGACAGATTTAAGCCAAACCATATCTTTAATAGTGAAAACATAGGGGTTGGGGGAATTCACCACCAAACATTAATCAAAAGAAAGCTGTAGTAGCTATATTAATATTAAACAAAGTAGGCTTAAGAAAAAAAGATTATTATTAGAGGTAATGAAGGATTTTGATTAGAATTAGTATTGAGTCTATAGACCAAATTGGGAATCTAAAATAGTGACTCTATTTTTTTTTAAGATTTATTTATTTATTTTAGGAAGAGAGAGCTGGGGAAGGGACAGAAGGAGACACACAGAGAGAGAGAGAGAGAGAGAGAGAATCTCTAGCAGACTCCCCACTGAGCACAGAGCCCGACATATGGGACTTGATCCCATGACGTAAAGATCATGGGATCATGACCTGAGCCAAAATCAAGTTGCTTAACTGACTGGTTTGATTGTTGGCATCTGGAAGCCCCACCACTCTTTCTTACCTTTCTGCCCCCCATCTGGTCAAGTGACCAGAAACCCCAGGTCCTTTCTCCTTTGACACCAGCAGGAAACTAAAAGTATGCAAATTCCAACTTACAGAAAAGGTTCTTAACCAGCCCCACCTTCTAAACACCATAAAAATCTAAGCCCATTCTTTCAAGCCATTTTAGACATATCTGGAAGCCTGTCTTGTTCTCCCCAGAAAGTTTTCTTACGTGAGTGGTACTCTCTTTACACTCTTTTGGTGCATTTGTGGCATCATTAGTCTTCACATCCAAATTTTGCGGCTGCAGGCTGATCACAATAGGGGAAAATTAACTACTATAAGAACATAGAATCTTCTGTTCCATGAATACCATACATTTCCCCATTTATTTAAGTCCTCTTTAATGTTCCCATAAATGTTTTCTAGTTTGCATCATGCACATCTTATCCATATTTTGCTATATTTATCTTTGAGTAGCTGACATTTTTTATGCTATTGCACAAAGTATTATTTACTTATTTCAAATTCCAAATGTTCTTTAATAGTTCATGGAAGCATAATTGAAGTGCCATCAGCAAGATGGCAAAGCAGATGTTCTCTGCCTTCAACCCTTCTACCTTCAACCCTTCAACCCTTCTACCTTCAACCACAGTGCACCGATTTTGACAGTCATCCACAGACAAAAGTCCATTCATAGGAGTTCAGGAGCCCAGGAGAGGAGTTGCACACCATTATAGCAGACGAGTCTGAGAATAGATGCATTGAAGAGGGTAGGAGAAACAGTACCACGTTGCTTCCATCACTCTCACCCCAGGTAGGATGGCTCAATGTCAGGAGACACCTCTGCAGGCATGGTTTCTCCCACAGGGAAAACTGAAAATATGTGACTGAGAGCCTGGCTTTCCTAGCTATGCAGTATGCTACCTAAGACACCCACTTCTTTCTCACTGCACCCAAATTACTGAGGCGATTTGCAAGCCTAAGGGATTGGAAGAACTTAAGAGTATAGCAGCCAGGGCTCTGAACTCATTAAAGAGATCCTACTAATGGCTTCATGGTTCTTCTGTCTACTAACCTATTCACAAACTCCATTAGGAATCCCACTCACCAAAAACTGTGGATGCCTCAAATATGGGGCCCCCAATTGCTCCCACATCCATTCCTAATGTTCCCCATGCATAACCCTACACTCCTCTCGCTCCTAACTCACAAGCATTTCAGAGCACTGCCCCAGGAGAAAACAGGAGACCCTCAGCACCTAGCCTGGTTTTGCAGGATTGAGAGAAGGTATACAATCCTAGTTATTTCCCCCAAGACAAGCAGAATGTGTGGAATGGGTACACCCACAGAGGATGTCTGAAACCACTTCAGAATCCTAGCTGGACTAACATGTGAAGGTATCTCTGTCCAAAAACCTGTCAGTGAAGTCTGAAGAGGTACTGGCTCCTTCAAAAGTGAAAAAAGCAATGTAAGGCTTCAAGGAACCTGAAAAATCAAGGAAATACAACACCAAAGGAACACAATCTTCTAGCAACTCACCTGAAAGAAATGGAGATCTATGAATTGCCTGACAAAGAATTCAAAATGATTGTTTTAGGAAGCTCAATGAATGTAACTCAATGGGTACAGAGATAATGCTGTGAACTCAGTAAAACAATGCATGAATAAAGGGAGAAGTTCAATGGAGATATAAGTTATCTAAAAGAGAAAGTAATAAAGGAATCTCATTTACTATAGCATCAAAAAATAAAATACTTAGGGGGGCGCCTGGGTGGCTCAGTGGGTTAGGCCGCTGCCTTCGGCTCGGGTCGTGATCTCAGGGTCCTGGGATCGAGTCCCGCATCGGGCTCTCTGCTCGGCAGGGAGCCTGCTTCCTTCTCTCTCTGCCTGCCTCTCAGTGTACTTGTGATTTCTCTCTGTCAAATAAATAAATAAAATCTTTAAAAAAAATAAATAAAATACTTAGGAATAAATCTAACTAAGGAGGTAAAAAAATTGTATTTTGAAAGTTGTAAGACACTGATGAAGAAATTGAAGGCTCAGATAAATGGGAAGATACCTTATGTTCTTTAGATTGGAAGAATTAGTATTGTTAAAATGTCCATACTATCAAAATTAATCTATAGATTCAACGCAATCTCTATGAAAATTCCAATGCCATTTTTCATAAACATAGAAAAAAAATTCCTAAATTTTTTCTGGAACCATAAAAGACCCCAAATACCCAAAGCAATCTTGAAAAGAAGAACACAGTTGGAGGCATCACATTTCCCGATTTCAAACTATATTACATAATCATAGTAATCAAGGGTATGGTACCATTTTATGATTTTATGTCAGTACCATATAAACAAACACATAGGCCATAGAACAGAATAGAGAGTGCAGAAATAAAACATAGTCAACTACTCTTTAACAGTGGTACCAAGCATACACATTGGAAGAAGGATAGTCTATTCAATAAATGGTTTTGGAAAAACTGGATATCCACCTTCAAAAGAATGAAACTGGACCCCTATCTTATTCCACTCCCCAAAATTAACTTGAAATAGATTTTAAAAGCCTTCAATGTAAGATTTGAAACTATAAAACTCCTAGAAAAAAAACTATGGTAAAAGTTCCTTGAAATTGGTCTTGGCAATGATATTTTTGGATAAGAAGCCCAAAGTACAGGCAACAAAAGCAAAAATAAGCAAGTGGGCTACATCATACTAAAACGGAAAGGGGGAAAAATAAACAAAATGAAAAGGTAACGGGGGCACCTGGGTGGCTCAGTCGTTAAGCATCTGCCTTAGGCTCAGATCATGATCCCAGGGTCCTGGGATCAAGCCCCACATTGGGCTCCCTGCTCATTAGGGAGCCTGCTTCTCCCTCTCCCTCTGCTGCTCTGCCTGCTTGTGCTCTCTTGCTTTCTCTGTCAAATAAATAAATTAAATATTTAAGAAAAAAAAAGAAAAGGTAACCTAGTGAATGGGAGAAAATATTTGCCAACCATATATCCAATAAATGGTTAATATCCAAAATATATAACGGACTCATACAACTCAATAACAAAAACAACAAACAAACAAAAAAGTAAAAAAAATAAATGCTTTTTTTTTTTAAAGATTTTATTTATTTATTTGACAGACAGATCACAAGTAGGCAGAGAGGAAAGCAGAGAGAAGGAGGAAGCAGGCTCCCTGCTGAGCAGAGAATCGAATTCAGGGCTCTATCCCAAGTCCCTGAGACATGACCTGAGCCGAAGGCAGAGGCCCAACCCACTGAGCCACCCAGGTGTCCCAATAAATGCTATTTTTAAATGAGCAGAAGAACTGACTAAACATTTCTCCAAAGAAGTTACACAAATGGCCAATGAGTATATGAAAAGATGCTCAATATTACTAATCATCAGAGAAATGCAAATCAAACCAAAATATCATTTCATACCACTTAGTATGGCTAGGGTCAAAAAGGCAAGAGATACCAAGTGTTGGTGGGGATGTGAAGAAAAGGAAACCCTTGTACACTGTTGGTAGAACTGTAAATTGGTGCAGCCATTACAGAGAAGTATGGAAGCTCCTAAAAAAAATTTAAAATGGAATTGCTATATGATCAAGCAACCCCCACATCCGGGTATATATCCAAAGGAATGAAACCAGTATCTGAAAAAGATATCTGCACTCCTTTCTCCATGCAGCATTATTCACAATAGTGAAGATATGGCAACAACCTAAATGTCCATCTACTGGTGAATGGATAAAGAAGATCTGAGACAGAAAATGCAATATTATTCAAGAAAGTTCTGCCATTTGGGACAACATAAATGAAACTGGAGGACATTACACTAACTAAAATAAACCAGACAAAGACAAATGTTGTACAGTGATCACTTACATGTGGAGTCTTTAAAAAAAGGTTAATTTCATAAAAACAGAGTGTAGAATGGTGGATGCCAGGAGCTTAAGGGTAGGAGAAGTGGAGAAATATTGACAAAAGTGTACAAGTTATAAGATGAGTAGGTTCTGAAGATATAATGTACAACATAGTGACTATAGTTAATAGTACAATATGTATATTTAAAATTTACTAAGAGTAATTCTTAAGTGTTCTCATCTCAAAAAGAGAAAAAGAAGGGTGACTGGCTTGCTCAGTCGGTGAACCATGAAACTCTTGATATCGGGGTGTGAGTTCAAGTCCCACATTGGGTGTAGAGATTACTAAAAGTATATATAGTAAAAATAAATTTAAAAAGATATATAACTGACTTCTGTAGAATGTTCTTATCTCCTCTGGTCATACTCAATTCTCTTGGTTCTAGTAGCTTTTTTGTAAATAGGCAATCTTGTCAACAGTGATTAGTAGTATTTTACTTCTTCCTTTCTAATCTTTATGCCTTGAATTTCTACTTTTAACCATTAGCACTGACTAGGAATACCAGTACAATATTGAATAAAAGTGGTGAGAGTAAGCATCCCTGCGTTGTTCCCAATCTTAAAAGGAAAACATATAGCCTTTTATCACTAACTATAATAATTGTAGGTTTTTTGTTGAGGTCCTTTATTGGGTTGCCAACATAATGTCTTTCTAGTCCTAGTTTTCTGGGAACATTTCTGATGAATTAATGTTGAATTTTGTCAATAGTTTTTTCTGCAATTATTAGTCATATGGATTTCCTTTTTAATTTCTTAATATGGTGAATTACATTTCTTTTTTTTTTTAAGATTTTATTTATTTATTTGACAGACAGAGATCACAAGTAGTCAGAGACGCAGGCAGAGAGAGAGGAGGAAGCAGGCTCCCTACTGAGCAGAGAGCCCGATGTGGGGCTCGATCCCAGGACCCTGAGATCACGACCCGAGCTGAAGGCAGAGGCTTAACCCACTGAGCCACCCAGGTGCCCCTGGTGAATTACATCTCTGAGGAATTAATGTTGAATTTTGTCAAAGGTTTTTTTCTGCAATTATTAATCATATGAATTTCCTTTTTTAGTTTCTTAATATGGTGAATTACATTGGTGAATACTCAAAAGTTGAGCCAATTTTTGCACCCTTGGGATAAACTTTACTTGATCCTGATGTATTTTTTATATATATTGTTAGATTCAACTTACTAAAATTTGAGACTTTTTTTTTAAAGATTTTTGTTTATTTATTTGACAGAGAGAGACACAGCGAGAGAGGGAACACAAGCAGGAGGAAGTGGGAGAGGGAGAAGTAGACTTCCTGCGGAGCAGGGAGCTAGATGCGGGGCTCAATCCCAGGACGCTGGGATCATGACCTGAGCAGCAGGCAGATGCTTAATGACTAAACCACCAAGGCGCCCCCTTAATTATTTATCTAATAAACAAAATAAGTTAATACTTAATAAACTAAGCTATAAAAACTAGCTATCTAATAAAATAAATTTTCTTTTATTATAATGTCTTTAGTTTTTTTTTTATCAGGGCAATCCCTGTCTCATAGAATGTGCTGAGAATTTTTCCAGTCTCTTATTTTCTGGATACATTTGTATCCAGAAGATACAAATGGACTGGACTTGGTGTTATTTCTTCCTTAAATGTTTGGAAGAACTCATGGGTAAAAACTAACTGCGTCTGGTATTTTCTTTTGTTTTGTTTTTGTTTGTTTGTTTTTGTGGGTAGTTTGTAAGATGTACATTCAATTTCTTTAACAGGTTAGAGACCTGACACTAAGAGGAAAGTCGCCATGTTCTGGTATGGTTCATCTGGTACAAGGTACCTCCGCCATCAGCCGCTAAGGAAATAGAGATTATGCCTTTCTGGCTTTGTTTTAAAGATTTAAACGAGTGTGAATTTAACTGTGTTTAATGGGAATTTAACTGAATTTCTGTTTAGATGATGAACAAGTTCTGGAAGTGGGTAGTGGGGATGGTTGCACCATATTGTTGGGGTATTTAATGCTGCTAGTTGTACTTGAAAGTGGTTAAAATGGTAGGTTTTAAGGCACCTGGGTGGCTCAGTTGGTTAAGCAACTGCCTTTGGCTCAGGTCATGATCCTGGAGTACCGGGATCAAGTCCCACATTGGACTTCCAACTCATGGGAAGTCTGCTTCTCCCTCTGACCTTCTCCCCTCTCATGCTCTCTCTCACTGTCTCTCTTGCAATTAAATAAATAAAAACTTTTTTAAAAATGGTAGATTTTATGTTATATTTTACCAAAATAAAAAAGTAATATGTGTTCAATGTTGAAAAATAGAAAATATCAAATAAACAAAAGTTATAAATTTTTAAATATTCATAATCCAAAGAGATTACTATTAATATTTAAAGTTTGAATGTCTTTGTCTATAAAACAAAAATATATAGTGCCTACATCAAAGGGTTATTGTGAGGTTTTTACACAATAATCCATGTAAAAAACTTAGCAACTGCCTTCACATGGGGTACATTCATGATGAAACGTAGCTTTTATTTTACCTATTATGTGATAATTTTACACACATTAATATAAACTGCTCCTTTAAATCTAATAATATATTGGGAGAATATGTCAACATGAATAAAAAGACACATGATGTCTTATTCCTGTGCACTCTTCCACTTTAAGAAAATTAATGCCCCCACGTAGTTTAGTTACAAGGCTCTTATTTACTACAGCAATATGTAAACTAAAGAAAAACTGGAAATAGTCTAAATATCCTGTGATTGGAAATATAGTTTACAGGTGTGGAACCAAGAGTTCAGAAAAGCTAAAGAACTTACTCAAAATTACACAGAGAGCTCGAACCCAAACCCAACCCTTTTATTACAAATGCTGTGCTTTTTCTTTCAATAGATTCCTTTTGATCATCAAACCATTAACCATTAGTATAGTATAGGCAAGAGGGTCTTTTGTTAGACCTTGAATATTTTGAGAGATAGAACTTTTTTCAGCTTGTAGGAATTCTCACTCTCACCTCTATCCATTGCCCCAGCAAAAGACCATTCTTCTGACACATGCTCCTGCTTTATTTTCAAATCATCAACTGATCAGGAACCGTAAGCACACCAGAAGTTTTGAATACGTGGTCACTTTTTCCTGGGAGATCTTTGGTCAAATTACCCTCCATAGGCCTAAAGTCCCTTAATACTCAAAGTATATTTAATGACTTTTCCTTCTTTGCATAAAAAAAATAAAATAACAGGGGCACCTGGGTGGCTCAGTCTATTTAAACAACCGACTCTTGACTTTGAGCTCAGGTCATGATCTCAGCGTGGTGAGATAGAGCTCTGCACGGGACTCCACACTCAGCTCTGCCTTCTTCCCACTCGTGTGCACGTCCTCCCTCTCTCTCAAAAAAATAAATCTTTAAAGAAATGAAATAGGGGTGCCTTGGTGGCTCAGTCAAAGCGTCCACCTTTGGCTCAGGTCTTGATCTTGAAGTCCTGGGATCAAGCCCGGCATCGGGCTCCCTGTTTATCAGAGAGTCTGTTTCTCCCTCAGCCCATCCTGCTGTTTTTGTTCTCTCCCTCTCTCTCTCTCAAATAAATAAATAAAATATTTTTTAAAAATGAAATAACACATTTTAAACTATTTTCTTTTCTTTTTTTTTTTTTTTTTTAGATTTTATTTATTTATTTGACAGAGATCACAAGTAGGCAGAGAGGCAGGCAGAGAGAGGGGGAAGCAGGCTCCCTGCTGAGCAGAGAGCCCGATACGGGGCTCGATCCCAAGACCCTGAGATCATGCCCTGAGCCGAAGGCAGAGGCTTTAACCCACTGAGTCACCCAGGCACCCTGTGAACTATTTTCACTTAAGTCACACCTTGATCACTGTGTATCTTTCTCAGAAAGAAAAAAAACTTTACAACACAACAACAAATAGAGGGATGTTTGTCAAGTTCCTTTGGGTAATTTTTCTCCAGAAGTTATACCAGTTTACTATTTAATGTTGCCACCAAAAAAGAACCAAGCGTCACCTTGACTCAAACAAGGAAATGAAGTGAGGATTAGATGTTTCCATTGTCAATCTTATTTGCCTGAGCAGAAGCATTAAGATGATTTTAAGGTGACTTTGAAGCAGATGCCAAGTTAAGGGCAAACCCAACTGGAGAGTCTAGATTTGCTTAGATAGATAAGAAAGAAAGAAATTTCCCAAGGAAGGAGCTGAAACTGATTGGATTAATCTACTGAGAGGCAGGAAATAAAAGGGCAGCAATTTACCCCATGACGGTCTCCAGATCCCTTGGTGTCCTGAAATTGCTACCCCTTTGTTTATTGTTAAAGCAAAGTAAAGCCTGGTTTAAAGAAAGGAGTCCTACCCCAAACTGGCGAGTGCCAAATATACACTCTGACAGAAATTTAGGTGGCTTGTCTTGACCATATTTCATGTGTTCATTGGTTATTTTTAATTACCGGGGTGATACAAACTTAGAAAATTTTATACCCTATTATATATAGTATGAAGGAAAAGGGCCTCCCTTACTCCACCAATCCAATCCCAATCCTCTATGGCTACCGTTATTATTTGGTGCATATTCCTTCATATGGTTTTCCATGTTTGTAAAAACAAGTGGGTATAGATGTTGATATTTTAATTTAGATTGGATGACTCCATGCCTGCATTGAGCAAGGCATTACAATCCACAGAGTTAATTCTGCAGCAGCTTGAGAAAGAACTCGGCCTTCTAGCCACTTGTTCTGCTGGACAGTTCCAGCACTGCCCCACCCCAACCCACCCCCACCTACTTGCCCTCTCCCGCTCAGCTGAGAAGGAAAGGCAAAGAATTACAGTTCTTACAGTTGCCCCTCAAGCACAGTTCCTGGAGTTCAGTGCCAAGGGTATGAAGAAGGGATGCTGACTCCACTGAAATCCAGGGCCTGGAGAAATGGCTGGCTAAAATGGCCTGAGGGGCAGATCCAAAGCACAGGCTGTGAATGTGTACCTGTGTGGCCAGCAGTTTTGGAAAGGGGCGTGATAGCTTGCAGTTGGTAAAGAAGGGGTATAGAATGTTATTAAAAACATTTTCTTGGGGGCACCTGAGTGGCTCAGTGGGTTAAAGCCTCTGCCTTTGGCTCAGGTCATGATCTCAGGGTCTTGGGATCGAGCCCCGCATCGGGCTCTCTGCTCAGCGTGGAGCCTGCTTCCTCCTCTCTCTCTGCCTGCCTCCCTGCCTACTTGTGATCTCTGTCTGTCAAATAAATAAATAAAATCTTTAAAAAAATCACTGTCCTTGTGCTCTTAAAAAAAAAAAACAAACAAAATACCATTTTCTTATTCTGGAAACACATTACTGTTGAAGGTAACTTGGAATTTTTTTTAAGTGTAGTTCTCCCTCATTGCTTTCTAGTCACCTACTCAACTTGTGTGCCTTCCCTTTGCTAAGGTGTATGTCATGTCCTTTTTGTGTATGCTTGATGTAGGGTCAGGGTGTTTGTGACCATAATAGGTAGATCCGCATAGAGGGTATATTATCGTGAGGGTATGGTTATCATCTGAAACGGTTCTTATCCTCTACTTCTGTGCTTTGGTCCCTTTTCCTGAAACAAACTTGTCTATATATGGAGCCAGTTGATTTCCAGTTCCCCTTGACATTCATGGGCAGTACATCATCTGGTCCTTTGTGACTTTTCAGATGTGTGGTTATAGTTCCAAGTAGTCTCCCTACCTCTGGAGACAGGTAGAAGATAGCAAGGCTGTGTTGACAGTGGGTCTGTTCTTCATCAGCTCGGTGACTTGTCCACACTCCAGACTCATAGCACTTAGGTTTCAAAAACGTCTTGAACCCTTGGACTCTTCCCAGATGATGGAACTGTAAAGGCTAAATCCTCAAATGCCAAGTGCCTGGTGTTTTCTAGTGGTCTCCCTTAACTGGGAAGCATAAGGAGATTTAGAAACTGTTCTGTTTTTCTGGATGGCCGGGGCTCCTGGGCTATATTCTTATGCCATTTGCCTAGCCCTGATGTACTCTTAGCTGGAAGGCTGTGGGACACATGTGAATAAAAAGAGTTCTCCATTAAAAAAAATAATAATAATAAAAGATTGGATGATTCCATACATAATATTTTATAACTTGACATTTTCATCTACTAAAATATTATGGATAATTTACCTCTTCCCAGTTTTGCTTAAGGCAGACTTTCCCAGGAATAATGTACATGGGAAGCATGACCATAGCTAATTCAAGCCTCTTACCAAAGAACCCTCACAAATTATATGCACGTAGCTTAACCAAGGCCATCTGGAAATAATCCTTCATATTTGTATTCATTGTCTTACTCCTCGGTTCCTGAATGCCCATCCCAGACTAGTGCCAAACTGGCTGCATCAGAGTCAGTTTAGTTTGGGGGTGGGGAACATCCGGGTGGCTCACTGTGTTGGGTGTCTGCCTTCCACTCGGGTCATGATCCCAGGGTCCTGGGGCTGAGCTCCACATCGGGGTCCCTGCTCAGCAAGGGTGACTGCTTCTCCCTCTCTCTCTGCCCTTGCTCACGCTCTCTCTTTCTCTCAAATAAATAAATAAATCTCTTTTTTTTAAAAAAATGAATATATTCTGACCCCCTAACTTGTACCACATCCATAATACTTCACAGTATTGTTGCAAGTATGCTTTTCTCAGCTCTGGAAGATCCTAGATACAGCTTGAAAAGAAGAATTATTTGGGGCACCTGGGTGGCTCAGTGGGTTAAGCCTCTGCCTTCGGCTCAGGTCATGATCTCAGGGTCTTGGGATCGAGCCCTGCATCAGGCTCTCTGCTCAGCAGGGAGCCTGCTTCCTCCTCTCTCTCTGCCTACTTGTGATCTCTCTCTCTGTCAAATAAATAAATAAAATCTTAAAAAAAAAAAAGAAAGAAAGAAAAGATGAACTACTGTATGAGGAAGAAAAATTTTTATTTAGGCAGATCCATTTATGACCACATCTGTGACAGAGGTTGGGGGAAAGGTTAACATTTGAGAAAAACTACTTTCTTCTTATCAAAGAAAAAGAAAGAGAGACACAGAGATGTATCTTCATTGAGTATGCATGTAAATAAGAGATTTAGAACTGCCTGTTCTTTGTCTATAAAAATTACTTGATCAGCATTAGCATGACAAATATTTATTGAGCTCCTACTATGTGGGAGGCAGCGTTACAGGTAATGGAGATAACACTGATCAAAGCGCATGCGCGCGCGCACACACACACACACACACACACACACTTGTCCTCCTGGAGCTTGTATTCTAATGAAGGAAGACAATGTAAGCAAAACACAAAATACATTACTTGTTGGTGATAAGTGTAAGAAAAGTCAGGATGGGTAAGTCGGTGCTAGGTGAACGCTAGCTCGCAGGAGGGAAGTAAAAATCCCAGCTGCCAGGCTTGAGGCTGGCTCCTTCAGGTTCCACTACCTCTCCTCTGAGGCCTGCCTTCTCTCCTCTTCAGCAAACCAGACCATCATGTTAATAAGAGTTGATTTGTAAATAGCGTCTCCCTCACCCCATCTCTACCCCCCTTTGGCCAGGCTCCTACTTTTCTGCTCAATGGCACAGATGCGGCTTTGAGCTGACTGGGACCAGGCAGCTATTAGCAGCAAATCCAGTGAGGGAAATTAATGAAGGGGACAACTAATAAAAGACAGCTCAGGACAGCCAGACTAACTTGCTCGGAGCAGTAATTAACTTTTTTTTTTTCCTTTTTCTCTCCCCCCTCCCTTTTTTTTCCTTAGCTCATGAAGGTAAATATGCCATCAGCCCTGGTCCAACTCTTCTTTATTAAAATGGCGAGAGCAGAGCTATTCATCGGGACCTGAGACTTAATCTGTTTTTGCCCCAAGAAGAACAATTTTAAATTACTTGTGGGATGTGTTTATAGATCCATGATGGCCAAATCAAGAGACGCCTTTAAAGATGAGAAATAAAGAAGGCAGATGAAGGAATATGAGTCTCTGAATAAAAGAAATAGTCATCCTCTGCCTGGAAGCAGCTTAAAAGACAGCAATCTTTTTGAAAGGTTTGCTTTTCTCCCCCACCTAAAATGACTGGCTTCTGTTCAGTTCAAGTGCTGAATGAAACACAAGATTGGATTCAAGGTGCGTGGCAAGTCTTATGCATCGATGTTAAATACTAGCCCAGCTTGAGGGACTTCTCAGTTGTCTTCCTCAAGCCTCTAGTTTCCATTTTCAAAGACACATTTATTAAAGGCATCTTAAAATTTGGTTCCCCCATCTATTTTTGGAAATCAATCTGGCTCTTTTTAAAGTAAATCTTTCTAAAAACATATCAAGATAAAACTGTTAGGGTGTGTCCAAAAGTGTTTCTAAAAGCAAATCTATTGTATCTTATAAGATCTTTGAAAATCGGAGCAAGAAGAGGCTTTGGACATACCCCGTCTTACCACAGGCAACTCAGGCTAAGGGACTTACTCATGGTCATGTAGTCACTCAGTAACAGAAAAGAACTCTCACCAGGAATACTGCCTCTTGACTCAATCCAGAGCTCTGGCTTCTCCAAAATGGAAAAGCCTCATCACATATACTCTGAGTTAATAAGTTAATTACAGTACTTCAGTTAAACATGTTTGTTTAACCATGTGTCCCCTTATAGGGTTGGGTACAATAGGATCAAAAGACGTTATCACAGTGAGTTTTATCCGTAGCGTCCCAGGAATCACTCTACTTTTCAAAGGAACCTCCAGAACTTATCAAACCACCCGAATCATATTCTGGATAGAATGAGACAAAAACATAATCACCTTCAGGGCTCTCTCAAGAATAGGTGGCTTCATTCAAGAGGGGCAGTTACCCCGTTAATGGGTACCCTCTTGCAAAATTGCCCTCAATCAGCCAACATTACACAAAGGAGAGTACAGCTCCATATCATTAATTATTTCCCACAACATAGCAGAAAAGGCAGATGTGGTAAATGATAGAACTTTATACAATGTTCACTTTTACATCAGGAACGTGGAAAAATAAAATTAAAGTTTATTAAAATGAGATAGAGAAAAGTGGGGTCGGGGACAACACATGCTTCAAAAATGAAAATAGCTTTTATTACATAGGTATGTCGAGTAGTCAGATTCATGGAAAGAGAAAGAATAAGTGGTTGTCAGCGTAAGGAAAATGGGAAGTTGTTGTTTATTGGCAACAGAGTTTCAGTTTTGCAAAATGAGAAGTTCTGGAGGGTACTTGCACAACCATGTGAATATACATGAAACTATTAGACTGTACACTTACAAAATGGTTAAGGTGATTTTAAAAACCACTTTTAGGCTGCAGAGTCCAAGGAATGAAAACTTTTCTGCATGACCCAAAATTAAAATTAAAATGGCTTTTATAAGAGAATCTTCAGGGTGCCTGGGTGGCTTAGCAGGTTAAGCGTCTGCTTTCAGCTCAAGTCCTAATCTCAGGGTCCTGGGCCTGATCAGGTCCTTGCTTGGTGAGGAGTCTGCTTCTCCCTCTCCCTCCGCAGCTCCCTCAATTGTGCTCTCTCTCTCTCTCTCAAATAAATAAATAAAATCTTTAAAATAGTGGTGCCTGTGTCACTCTGTTGTTAAGCAGGTGCCTTGGCTCATGTCATGATCCCAGGATCCTGGGATCAAGCCCCGCATCAGGCTCCCTGCTCAGCGGGAAGCCTGCTTCTCCCTCTCCCACTTCCCCCTGCTTGTGTTCCCTCTTTCACTATGTCTCTCCCTGTCAAATAAATAAATAAAATCCTTTTTTAAAAAAACCTTTAAAATAAGAAAAAAAAATCTTCAAATTTTTCAGAGATAAGCCACCAAATTTTAGTTAGCTAAAAGCATTTTTCTTGCTACAAATAAATTATACAGGTCTCAAATAAACATACACCCATTTTAATCAGAGTGGGCTGTTACAATACAATAATAACCACCAAGTCCTGGTGGCATTTATTTACTTATCTATCTATCTATTTATTTATTTTTAATGTATATTTATTTGAGAGAGAGAGAGAGCAGGTGTGCAGGGGGAGAGAGAAGCAGAGGGAGGGAGAGCTCCTGAAGCAGGCTCCCTGCCCAGCATGGAGACCGCGATGGGGCTCCATCAGAGCTCTGAGCTGAAGTCAAGAGTCAGATGCCAAACTGAGCCACCCAGAAGCCTCTCCTAGTGGCTTTTAACTCACAAGTTTTCCTCCCTCACTCAATACCCACTGTGACTTCAGGTGACTCTTGAGGACCACTGTTCTTTATATGGTCACTCAAAGCTGAACCAGCTTTAATATTTTGTCCTCACCATCTCAAAAGAAGAGGAAGATGGGGGGGGGGGAGTGGGATGTGAGGGTACAGCCAGCCGTAAAAGGCCTGAGCATGCCCAGTAGGGCTAGAGCATCAGTTAACAGTAGGGCTTGGACATCAGTTACTGGTGGAGAGTAGGCACATCCTCCACGATGTCTGGCAGCAGTGTTTTGTCAGATGGAAGGAAATGAAATAACAGGCTTTTAAATAAGAGTTGCAGAGTAGTGTGAAGATAGTACCACTGAAACTGTGTTTCCTGGAACAGGCAGGAATAGTGGCCAGTGTATGCCAGAGGCACTGTCAGGACAAAAATAATTCTCCTCAAACAATGATACAATGTTGAAGGGTGCAGCTGGGAATGTTACAGTTTCTGTGAGAAGCAGTGAGGATGCTCTGTGGAATAATCCTTAGCTGCCTTGTTTAATGTTGCTTTGAGACTCCTAATCCCTTCAAACATACTACCGAAATTTCTAAAATTAAAAAAAAAAAAAAAATCTAGGATGCCTGGGTGGCTCAGTCGGTTAAGCGGCTGCCTTCAGCTTGGGTTGTGATCCCAGTGTCCTGGGATCCAATCCCGCATCAGGATCCTTGCTAGGCAGGGAGCCTGCTTCTCCCTCTGCCTGTGCTCGCTCTCTCTCTCTCTCTCTCTCTGACAACTAAGTAAATAAAATCTAAAAAAAAAAAAAAAAGAAAGAAAGAAAAAATCTAAAATTCAAAACAGTATTGTGAATACCAAAAAGTTGAGAAGCCTAATATTTATGAACAATTTCCTTCTAGTCCCCTACAAGGGGTCTTATAATATCACTTAATTTGCAGGGGTAGAAAAAGGGAGCCCTTGAAGAAAATTGAATTCTGGTCTCTTTTAGGTAGAAAGATACAGAAGCAGCAATTACCTAGAGAGCTATACCCAGCAGGTTCCACCCTAGAGGTTTGCTCCAGCCTGTTTTGTAATGTCTTATCATCATTATCATCTTACACGTGTTACGGAAGACGTGAGTGTCCAAGACATTCAGAGCAATGTGAAGGTGTGGAGGGAACCACTGGCTAGGGCCTGCATCAGGTCAGTTTCATCTGCTATTGTTCAGAAGACTTTGACTTTGAAAAAGCTCTGGGAAGTCCAGAAATCTCTCCCCAGTATAGGAGAGCAGAATAGTCTACATTTCTAGAACAGTTTTACTCAAGTAGAACTGAATGAAGCCTTTTTAAAATTATTTGATCACACACACACACACACACAAAAAGCAAAAACAAAAACCACCTCATTTTTTACTGAACTCTTTCTGAACTTCCCAGACTGAAGACATTGTTGGATGGACTCTTCAGTTCCCCTGAAAAGGATAGGAATTTCTTTTGCAAATGCCAACAAGAGCTCAGTAAAGGCTTGCCTGTGCACATATCCACTGCATTGGACATGGTGACTCATTTTCTTCCAACTCAAGAGAAACACTAGGTTTGAACTCAGGGCATCAGGATGTTTTACTGCTCCACCAGCAAAATCATGTCTTCCTCCTTGTCTATTTCCAAGTTCCTGCCATGGCAGTTTGAGAGTTAAAGAAAATAAAATTCGTTTGATTTTTTTAAAATTTCTTTGATCATGTTCTAGGCACTGTGATATGAAAAGAAGAATGAATGCATTAATACCATACTTATCTAAAGTTATGGCTAGACTTTCCTCCACATAGTTCCAAAGGTATGTTCAAGGTTTTAGCAGCATTTGATTTCTTTTCTGAAATTATCTGGAAAGCAAGTCAAGAAAAAAATGAACCATATCCTCACACTCGATGAGTTTCCTTGTATTTGTTTGGATGTGGTGTTTCAGTAGATACAAAAGGTTGAAAAACACAAAATCAAATTCAAGTTATACCCAGAATCCCTCATTTTTAATTATTCAGTGCATACCAAGATTTATGTATTACAGAGAGAAAGCAACAGCAAGCCTGTGGGGTTACTCTTTTGTCACACTGGCACTAGTTGGGTTTCTTTCTGCTTTTCTTAGACCAAGGAGGCAATAAACCCCCTTGAGAGTCATAGAACTGCCCGCAGAGCCCTGACCATGCGGAGAAGCTTTTATGCCAAAATACAATGCACAAAGGGATCATAAACACGTTTGAAAAGGAAGATGACCTCTTTGTCACAAGGAATTAGGCTTTATTGCAAGCTGCTGCCATGGAAACCAGCCTGAGTCCTCTCTGCTTCTGTTGAAGGTTCCAGTTTCCATTTTACATGGACTCCAGCACTTTCACTTCATTGTTTCTAGATCAAATAAAATAGGTGAAAGTTTTGATTCTTTACTCCAGGGTTGAACATCTCCAGGTATGCCTCGAGGCACTGGAGTGAAGAGAAAGGAGAGAAGGTGATGATGGAATCATCAGAAAGAAAGGAGAGATGAAGAAAGATGTTGGTGACCCCGCCTGCTCTGTAATTCAACGTGATCAGAGAAGAAATACACTCGTTTCTGAATTTTTGAAACCCGGGTTACAGTCCAAACGGCCTCCCTCGGAGATGGGTCCTTGAAATAAATTTAACTTTTTGTATCTTGATTTCCTACATCCCTGGAATTCAATGTACACCTCTATCTACAGAGGGTACCATGGAACGTGAATCTAAAGCACTTTCCCCAAAGTCCAATCAAAGTTAAAAGTATGCTTCTTTGGGCAGGAACCTTACTTAGATCCTAAGTCCTTTTCCTTCTTAAGTAATACGATTTTTGTTTCGTGAGAATCTTGACATGAAATCCTAATGCTTACACAGTTACAGTCTTGAAAAGTAAAAGGGAAAAATAAGTAAAAAGAGAATTGATGATGAGCTAACCACCGATGAAGCTCTACGTCCAAAAGCTTGTAGAACACCTGAAAAATGGCGAGGAGTCAGCTCGGTGAGAGGCGGGGGCTAAAGAGGGAGAGGAAAGCTCTGCATATCCCACTTTCCCGCCTGCATTCCCCACCCCCACCCCTGCTAGATTCCAGCGCTCAGATCCCAGGAGGCTGAGCGTCTCTCCCGCAGGTGAGACCTACCCAGGCTGGAGCGCAGAGCTGGCGCCTGTCCGGGTGCTCAGGGAGCCCGAGCCTTTCACCGGGTGTTCCTAGTCAATAATCCAAGTTGACTTTCCCCTCTTTGCGCTTTGAGCTGCTGGAGAAGGCGGGTGAGAGCGAAGGCAGACAGGAGCACTCCCATCGCCCTCCCTCCTCCTCCAGCCCTGGCACCAAGGGGAGGGGTGGTGGGGGGAGTTGTAGTTTGTTGTAGTGCACACACCATCAGGACCCTTTCCCACTCCATCCTCCCAACTCACGCCACCTTGCAGGGAAATAATAGCTTCGGCCGCACCGGCTTTCCCGTTCTGCTTTCCGGATGACTGAATTTCTTTGCTCCTCTCTCCCATCGGGGACCATCTGAAACTGCCCCCAAGTTGCGTTCTCAGGAGACCCCCTCGGATTCGATTCGGGGACTAAAGAGCAAACTCACTTCAGCGTCCTCCGTAAGAGGAGCTCATCCAGGCTGGATAAACCAAACTGAGAAAAGAAAACCGTGGAAGTGGGGTGGGGGAGTGCAAGAGAACCCCTCCTGCAGTCCTCGCTCCTCCCTACCCGGGCGGACCTTGCGGGTGCCCACTGCGTGCCACGTGGGGGCGGCCCTAAGGAAGGTGCATCCCCCCAACACACACACCCAAAGGCTTTGAGGAAAAACTGCCGAGAACAATGAACCCTAAAGGACAGGGAGAAGTAGGGGGGGGTGAGAACCCTCGGTTTTCACTCCCCATTTTTTGACATTCCTTAGGTTTCATCATTAAAATGGATCCTTTAAAAAAAGAGCTTAACGCTGCGGTTCCGACAATTTGCCCCACACACTGTTAGCGAAGTGAAAGATCTGGATCGAGCTTTGTTGCTTCGCTACCAATAGTAGACTTGGGGAGACCAAGCCTCCGAATTCTGGCCACATCAAAGCAGTGATTATGCAAATACCCCCCTTTTTTAAGGAATAAAATGGAAGGGGAATTATTTATCACACAATGAACCCCCTGCCTGGGAGGGAAACAATAGATCAGACCAGATAGCCCTTCTAGCCCCAGGCTGGGGGAGCGGGAAGGGGGGGTGCCGGAGCCCTCACGTTTTATTGGTCTAACCTAATTTCACTAATTCTCTTTTCACACATTTCCTTTTGCAGATTCGGAGGCCAGGACTTTCACGCTCCCGGGAGCGCCCTGCATCGGTTCGATTCAAGGGCTGCCTGCTTTATTTAATTAATACATTCAAAGCTCGCCTGGGAGCCCTAGTGCCGAGGGGGTGCGAAGGGCGGGGGGAGGCCGAGCACGAGGAGGAGGCGCTTTTAACGGGTTCCAGGTGTCGGTGCCCAGAAGTCACAACCTGCCCAAGGCTGTGCAATGCAGGGGGTGCACCAGGCGAACTGCAAGCGGAGGGCGAGGCGGGTGGGGGGCTCACAGCTCCCAGCCTCTCCCGCAGGTCTGGCCTGCCGCAGCCAGGAGCCACTACCCCCTGGATCGGCTGGTGTGCGCAGCTACAGCGGGCCTCGGGCCCAGATGTCCTTCATGCGTAATCGGGCTAAACTCAGGGAAGGACCGACTGGACGCTCGCTTTCTGCGGGACAAGGCCGCCTGCTGCCCTCGCCTCAGCCCGGCCTGCAAGGCTCGGCCCGGGAGGGCGCCCACCCGACCCCTGCTCAGGTGCAGCGGGACTTCGGGCTCCTCAACCCTGCTCCCCACTACCGCCTCCGCTGAGCCTGGGCCAGGGTCCCGCGGTGGGCCCAGCAGTTAACAGACCGTCTCTCTGCTGCTTTTTTTCCTCCTTGTTGGCCCTCAGCTGGATTTATTTAAAATCTGGTGAAGGAAAAATTAGTCCGGTAACAAGGCCTGGGGCAGTTCAGAACAAATAAATCAACCAGTGCGGGAACCCTGACGGCGTCGAAGCGAAGTTTCCAAAGAGGACAGGACAGACCGTCGCACCTCTCAGCCCTTAGGTAAACACGCGCAGCGCACTCGCAGGCACTGGAAAGATCTAGCAACTCTGGCGGTGTGGGGCTGTCATTGGAAGAACGTCTCCTTGGCCTTGTTTGAAACGTTCGCCACCAGAGAGCAACCAGAGAGGGAATGGCTGCTCAGCCGCCCACCAGCCCGCTCGATGCAGACCGAGCTCCTCCTGTCTGTGGTCACAACGTGGACAGGAAATGGAAAAAATACAAGAGCGACTCTAATCCCCACTGCAGAAGCAGCGGCCTCAACCCTGTAATTCTCATTCTTACAGAGGAGGGGAAAGGACGGCTGGGCCTCCGCCCACGGGCTGTGGAAGCTGCTGCGCGACATCCAGCGCGAAATGAGGCAGAAAGATCATCCGTAACCGCGAAGAGAGATTGGGCGCCGTCGAAAATCATTGCACCGATTTAGTGTAAAATAAGGTCTGCTCGCAGGAGGAAGGGAGAGCCTGAGTATAGGTTACAAATGGTAGACGGAATTCCCCCCGTGTATGACATGCTGCGGATGTGTGTGGGGACCCACAAGCTCCTGCTAAACGTGTCTCGCGTCCTGTGTACGGGTGGCTGCTCGATTCAGCTAAATAGAGGGCTCAGTTGTTCGCTGTACTGCGCTTACTCAAAGCTGCGGTTACTGGACTGTCTCGCCATCCATGCCTCTCCAAATAAACAATTAGGGTCACCCGTTTACGGGATCACCCCATCAATTGAGGTTTTCCATAGTCTTGGGAGCCTAACTGCCCCCTGAGGGTTTGTCTCTACGGACCTGTATCATAACATGTTTCTTTGGCAAATTTCCAAAAGAAGCACCATATATCGTCATAAGCATCATCACTAGAACAATTATTTGGTATTAAAACTCATGTTTTAAAACTACCCTACTAAAATTGTCTTACTTCCTGGCTTAGCTTTTTAAATATTAGAAACAAATGTGAATATAAAAGATATAGCATTGCCTTCTCATATCACATCATGAAGTGAGGCTAGGAATAATAAGATCTTTAAATTAGAAGAGTTTTCCAACAAGTCTCTTTTATATCCAGCTATGAAATCAAGACAAAGCAAACCCTTGGTTTGGTTCTTCCTTTGATTAAAAAAAAAATGGTTATTCATATATTTAACACTTAAAATTTTGTACTTGGATAAAGAGGAGGAGTGGTTTCAGATAGTTATCTCAGGAGAAATTATCATTGCTTAATGCAGAGGAGTGGAAGATTTAGCCCAAACCAGAAGCAAATATGAAGTTCATGGCGGTGTGGGGAGGGGGGGGAGGCTGCAGGGAGGCATGAGCAACCAACATTTCTTTGCTAAGCTGATTTTTTTTTTTTTAAAGCTTGTGTCCTCCAGTGGACACCCTCCACCAAGGAAGGGGCTTAACCCTAGGATGTGATCAACCTTCACTTGGTCATCTTTGACCCACGGTGCTATTCATTTCTGCTTTTGAAAGTACAAGTTGTAGAGCTATGTGTTTGGGAGATTAGGAAACCATTTTTGCTTTCCCTCTGAAGAAGTTTTGACTATGTGATTATTTTAACAAAAATGGAAAGCTTAGCTATTTCCCACAGACATAATTTTATCCCAGTTCACTCTGAATACATTTTCTCCAGGAGTTTGCATTTAAAACCAACAAGTTTGTTAAAATGGCTAATACAAAATCAGCTTCCAATAATGAATGATAAATACATCATAGATGTTAGAGTTGGAAGGGACCTTGGAAATCACTGTCCAGTCCCTACAATTTACAGGTGATAATTGAAACTCAAAGTGTAAGAACACATTTCTACACATTCTAACAAGAAACTTCAGCTCCACTATTTTTTTTTTTTACATCAAAGTTTCTGAACTTTGGAACTTATCATGATTTAATTATATTCTAACTCTATCCCTCTTTTTTACTGATCTTGTTCACTCTTAAAAATCAAGTTTTGTTTGTATGTAGTTAACTCTGATGTCAGTATTAGTGTCTCAAATATGACTCAGCTTCTTGTGATCTCTTAGATTTTATATGTCAGTGAAATTCTACACACAAACACTGATGAAAAATACAACTACTCTATCTCAATCTGCTACAAGAATTTCAGAAAAGCACAACACATTCTTCTAAAAACCACAAAAGAAGGGAAAAGTTAGAATACAGCACACAAAAATTATGAAAATTATATATTTTATTTATAGTTTAATCACAAGAACAATTTTTGTTCAAGGTGTAAATACATACTAGAATAAACTCTGTAAAATATACAAAAAATACATACTTTTCCCATGAAATTTTTCTTTATAATAAATAGAAGGGAACACGTGTGTGGCTGATCCTGATAATGCTCCGTGTCTGCTCAGGTTTTCAGTCTGTTGATTTATTTTTAATCTCTTGAAAGAATGGGGGAGTTCCTTCTCCCCTAAAAGGTCGAGATAAATAATGCATGAAACAATCCTCCCTCCCGATTTTTCCCTCTTCCTCCACATTTTTCCTTTTGATAGAGAGTTCAGCCTAAATTTCCACGCTTGCATTCAATCATTACAAAGCCTACAAATTATACAATGACTTCTAACCTGGCCCTCTAACAAAACAACTTTTTCCCCCTTATAAATCATAAGAGACAGATGGCAAAATGGAGAAGAAAAAGGAAAGAGAAGAACGTGACAATAGGCATTGTGACGAATCTGGGAAACAGAACAAAGTGCACATCAGAGAGGGAAAGTTTGGTTTGACAGGTGAAATTCCCACAGCCCGCAGACAGCAATGGGAATAAAGCAGATGCCAGCCATTGCAAATCTGTGGATAATATTATTACCGGTAAAATCATTCAGATGCTAAGATACATTTGTTTCTACTCGACATTAACATCTCTATGTAGAAGCAAAGGTGAAGAGATCAGAGGAACCAGTTGCATTCCCCCTGGGAGATTCACACGAACCGCTCCGAGTCCCTCTGGTGTTAGAGAGGGGGAGGAGCGTCAGTCCACTCTGCAAACTCTTTAGACACGCCACCTTCGTCGCTTTCCAGCATCTTTCTAGCCGTAGAAACGCCCCCCCCCCATTCTACCATCCTCTTTGACAATGAGCTCCATCACACCGTCAATAAATTAGAGACCATCTGAAGGAAGGAAACCCTTAGCCAAGGAATGCAGCAAACAACCCAGGACTCAGAATGCCTACATCTGCCCCGTAAAGTGAGATGGTTTCCAGGGCATATAGAAGTAGGGACAGGAGAGGGGTGGGAGGAGGGCTTGGACAGGGACAAGAACGGGAACCTACTAGGGCCTGGCGCGGGTAGCAAGGAGGGTAGTTCTAGATACAGTCCCTGACTATGGGGAGGTGAGGTGCGTAGCGGTGCTTTTCGGGAGGTGGGGGCTGCCAATAGTCCATGTCAGAACCCGCCGGGCTGGCAGGAGATAAAGTGCAGCTGTAGGGGGAGGTGGAGTTGGAGGACGCCGAAGAGGACGGCGCTGGGCTGTTGGTGCAGCTCCAGGTGGAGGCAGGCGACGGGCTGTCTCCGCTGCTGCTCAGGGAGGCGCTAGCGCCTCCCGGGCTCAGCAACACAGTCTCGGAAAAGAGCGCCCCCGGCAGGCCTCCGCCGCCGCCCCCGCAGTGGTCGGCCAGGCGCAGGGTCTCGGTGAGCGCCCAGATGTAATTGTGGGCAAAGCGCAGGGTCTCGATCTTGGTGAGCTTGGCGTCCTCGGGAAACGTGGGGAGGACCTCGCGCAGCGCGTCCAGCGCGGCATTGAGGTTGTGCATGCGGTTGCGCTCACGGTTGTTGGCCTTCAGTCTACGGGTCTTCTTGATGCGCTGCACCGTCTCGGCCGTCTTGGCGCCGCGGGAAACGGTTCGCGCCCTGGAGGGGCGCCGCTTGCACTCATGAACCAGACCCAGCAGCCGCGCGGGCCGGCAGCCCTCGGCTCCGGCCGGAGAGCCGCCCAGCCCCCCGGACCCGACCTCGGCTCCGCGCGGCCGGCGCGCCCCGCCGGACGCGCCCAGCTCCTCCTCTTCCTCCTCGTCGGCGCTGGACGACAACGGGGTGAGGGCAGCAGAGGCAGGGGAGGCCGAGCCGAGCAGCACCAGCACGTCCTCTTCCTCCTTCAACTCCAAGGTCTCGGATTTGACAAACATCCTACCGAAGAGAGCGGGGAGGGAGAAAGAACCAAACGAGCTGTAAATACAGAGGCCGAGGCACGTTCTCTATGTCAGTGGGAAGTACTCCTGCGCGCACCCGCGAGGACTGGTTCGGAACCGCGCCAAGGAAGAACGTAGTTAGGGAGGAAACCCCGCCAGTACTCTCCAAACTCTTGAGAGCCCCTCGTTGTGATCCCGCCGCCAGCCAACCGGGCCCCCCCGCACTCGGCGGGCCGACCTCAGGGATGTGTAGAAGTCCGGAAAGGGACAGCGACCCCCGGGACATATTCTACGCGAGCAAAGGGCATTCGGACGTGGTGAAACCGGGTGCCGGAAACACCCGGGCAAGCTGGAAGCCACAGGGAGGATACTTACGTAGTTCGCTCCCTAAATGAGTCTCAGGGTCGCTAGTACTTTGGCGTGTGCTGAAGCGATTCTCCGCGCCGCCGGGAGCGCAGCGCTGCGTCCTCCTCCTCGCTTGAAAACCGCGGCTCCGGTGCGGCTCCGCGGGGGACCGGTCCGACGGACGAGTTTGCCAGGAGCCCCGGCGGCCGCGGCGATCCGCCTGGGTCTCGTGTGTTGTGGTGGTGGTGCGTGTCTGTCTGTCAGTCAGTCCTCGGCCGTGCGGCTCCTGGCACGCGACTCCCGGGCACTCCAGTTAAAGCGAAGCTGCTTGTGGTTCAGTGGCTGCGTGTCTGGCACACGACTCTCCTTAAAACCCCTTATATACCACCAAGAAAACAATCAGATCTGCCCCCAGGGCCCCCAGCCCCCCCCCAACCCCGGGCCGCCGCCTCCTCCTCCCCTTGTGGCGACCCCCCCGCCCCGTCTCCCCCGCTTTTCCCTCCCCCGGCTTATTCTTTTCATTGCATTATCATCATTCATTTCTTTCTCTTTCTTCACCCACTTCCCCCCCTCCCCGGCCCTGCCATCCATCCTCCTCCTCCCATCGCCCCCGCCTCTTTCCCCCCTTTATCTAATCAGCATAAAATGGTTCTAAAGCTCCTGTTGGAGCTCGAGGCTGCGGTCGGAGCGGCTGAAGCCGCGGTGGCGGCTTCAGCTCAAGCTGCGGCTGTTGTCGCCGCCGCTGCCCATTGTGATTGGTGGCTCGCGCTCGGCTGGAGCGTGCCGCTAATTTATTAATGAATGGAGGTCGCGAGGCGCAGCTGGCCAATCACTGCGCCCCGGACTCCGGGAGGCCTGCGAGCCACGCGCACCGGAGCCCGCTCCCTTTCAGCCGCTCATTAGGGGCCGGGGCGCCGGGGGCCGTTGGGGAGACCCAGGCTACCGCCCCCGCCCCCGTCCTTGCGACCGCACCCCCCACCCCCGACCCCCGCCCCGGCGCGCGCTCTCGCGCAGTACCCGGCGCTGCCCGGCCTTTCAGCTCCCGGACCTCGGGATCCGAGGAATTAGTTCATGGGGGTCAGAATGCCGGGGAAAGCAGCTACCTTCTGGTGCTGCCGGGTGCCTCTTGGCAAAGCCTCTTAGGAGCTGTATCAAATAGGAAATGGTTTTAAAAACGCAGTCATTTGGTTAAGGGGGGAATATGCAGTAGGGATGGCGAGTGGTGGGCACGTGGTGGGCACGTAGGTTCCAGAGAGACTAGAGTGCGAGGGTGAAGGAAGAGGACGGTGGCGGGTTCATCGAGGGCGTCTCGTAGAAGGAGAGAGATCGAGTGTGGGAGCGGTTGATGAGGACGTGAGAATAAAAGCGCTCACGTGTTAGAGCTGAAAGGACTCTCCTCATTTTACCTGTGACAAACTGGGTCTCCGGGAACTGACAGAGGTTTTGTTTGTTTTGTTTTGTTTTGGGGGGGGTTAACCCCTGTTTACCGCAGGGCCAGACAACCAGGTGACTCCCCGCGATGGTGGCAGCGAGCGGAGTGGGAGGAGCGGCCGACCTGCCGCTCCCGCGGGCGCCTGGGCCGGGCTGACATTTCCGTGACCTCTGCTCCGCGCTTGGGGGCGTTGTAGGGACAGGGGGCCAGTCCTTCCCATACTCCCGGCTTTTCAACGGGAAAATAGAACTGACGGTGACTGGGCTTCGGAAGAAACTTGTTCTACATTGCTTGTCAGCCCTCCCTCTCTCCTCCTCCCTGCGCTCACGCCCACCCTCCTGTCGACGCAGCGGACTTTTCTTAGAGACCGAGCAGAGTCCTCAGAAGTGTGTGCTGGGCCTGGCAGTAGACTATGCTTGAGTAGTGGCGATGGATCTGGACTCTGGTCGATGGGAGAGGACTCCATTAAGATCCCTTTTGCAAATTAAGTTTAAGCAAGGAGCATTTGGAATGTTGGGCGTTGAAAAGTGGCGAGACAAAAAGATAATTGTCTGCGGGTCTCTGTCTCATTCGGTCTGTAGGAATTGGAAACAAGTTTATTTGAGAAAAGGGCATGATGAAAATGGTTGTCCGTGTTTTGGCATGGTTTTAATTTGTTTGATATTTTCTGCAGGGGTAACCAGGATTGGAAAGCACAAAGTAAAGAAAATGAAAATTAGAATCCCACGAAAGAGACTTTTGCCCAGCTCAGCTCTACAAACTCCAGACTTCCTTCTGTCTCAAAATGATTTTAAAACTGCCACGATTTTCACTTTCCTCACTCATATTTGTGTTTTGCCTCTCCCTCCTTTTGAAAAACAAGTTCCCTAAATTTAAAAGCATTATTTCCTCCAGGTTACCTCCTCCATGTTTTCCGAGGAGCTTGATTTCATTTGTGAGAAGTGTAAAAAATTATCAAGAAGGGAGAGACACTTTCAGTCTCCAACATACAGTATTTGCCTCTCTGGCACTTCTTTGGGTCTCTGGTTCTAAATCATGACCCTGCAGAATCAGAACTTCATGAAAGAGTTGGATCAAGCAGAAGATGTGTTCGTAGTAAAAATTACCAGAAGTGCCTAACGTGGTTGCATTTACACCTTAGCATTATTTCCCAGGTGATGCTCGCTGATCCCAAACAAACATGTAGATACTCTTCACAGTCCCCCTAAAAGAAAGCCTTCCAGACTGCAGTGGATGCCAATGTAACAGAAAACAAAGAAAGGTTTATTTTAGTATCAGTAGAAAGGTACCTCCTTGGACAGTTGTTTTAATATTTTAGTTTGGCTAGAAGTGCTGGTTTGATCTGATGAAAAGATATTAGGGGGAAAAACAGAATCAGAAACCAGTTAAGAAGAGGCTTAAAGGAAAGACTGATCAGTCTTGTATAACTAAACAGACACGGAGATCAAGCTGGGTCTAGTGCTTAGTGTGAGTGAAACACAATGGATTTCTTTAGTTGATTGTTAACAGCATTTGGGTGTATGACCCCCCAGTTTTTATGTTCTCCCACGATTTTATGTTTTTATGATGCACCAAAAGGGTCCATGCTTTCTATTGTCAAAATCCAAACTTCCTATACTGTCTACGAGAAGTTAATGCATATTTAAGTGTGTCCTATGCAGATATTTAGAAAAATAAAATATTGTTAGGATAGATTTCACATTTATGATTACAGAAATTTCCTTTGAAAGGGAAAATTGTGCCAAGAAACTTAAGGTTGTACACATGTTCAAACACTGACATCAATCAACCTCTATCTAATCCATGTAAATATAAAGATATCATGGGCATTACAGAATTTTATCTTTGAAATAAGGACTTCTTTACTGTGCAAACTACAAGAGTTTCCAAAAAATTACCCTTTAGATCATCTTGGAATTCTAGGAATTTTGGTTGTATATTTGTATTATAGCTTTTGAGAGAAGCATTCAGTAATAGAACACTTCTGGAAAGATTTCTCACTATGAAGAATATTATTTTTAAAAAGAAAAGAAACAGCCCCAAGAACAGTCTAACAACGCTAGTGAAATTCAGAAGCCAGCCGTTCACACACAGTTGCAGAATTCTATTTGTTCAACATTTTGTTGGGTTTTGCTGAAAGAAAGAAATTTCGATTTGTACTCAGATTTGCGAGGACGTTACCAACGCGGAACATCCTTAGCTGGACTCTTCTAGCACTCTTTTAACTTAAATAAATTCAAGAGGCACTTGTGTGGTCTAAAAGATTGTCCAGATGAAACGAGGCTGAAATGTTATGCGAAGGGGGAGGGGAGAGCGTGAATAGCATCAGTGAGGTTGGTGACCGAGGGCCGCTCCTGTCCACTGCGTGAACTGTCCTGAAGGGTCAAACTGTTCATCTTCAGCCCTCTTTCAGTGTGCAATCCTACTTTAAGAGAACAAAAGCTCAAAGCAGGCAGTTATCAAGAAATGGGAGCACAATGATTTAAACTCATCCCTAAGCCTTCGAAAGAAAGGGGGTCGAATGCGTATAGCCAGAGAAAAGTGAAGTAAGGGGAGGGGTGAAAGGGTGGAGATCTTTAGAAAGTCTTTGTTGCTTCTAAGAAGCTTGAACTTTAAGGCGACCCAAAAGCCCTAAAGTTTAGGGTAGGTGTTGCTGTGGGGCCATAGGCTACATCCCATCCACACTTCGACCTCCCAAGTGGCCAAAGAGGACAATTGGTCTCCTCCCCAAACTCTTGCTGCGGCAGGTGAATGGGGGTGAGGGGGGTGGCGAGGCCGCGGCGGGGCGGGGGCGGGGGGGGGGCGCTGTTCCCAGAGAATGCAAGAGGGAAAGTTTGCCTGCGCAACGGGCCTGCCCCCAGTTCCCAGTAAATCACCCTGCTTGTAAGGAGAGGGTGCGTCTACTCTCTGCTTAAAGGACAGGATGACATGCCTGCCAAGAGGGTTTGTACCCTGAGTCCCGACCCTCCGAGTGAGCTCTCAGAAAGGCGGAAAGATGGCGAGTACAAGTTAGCCAATCCTGAACATCCTTAGTTTTTCCCTGGGGGGCTACCAACGCAGTTTCCGGAGCCGGGGGAGCCGGACTGGGAGAGATTAGCTTTCCCCGCCGAGGACTCCTTGCAATGCCAGAGTTCGTTATTTGTGCTGACAAGCGCTGGGAGCTAGGATGGGCTGGGATTTTTTTGGCGGTCCTCTTCCGGGGAGCCAAAGAAGCCCGCAGAAATAGCTGTGTAAACTCACGCCCCACCTTCATCGTGGACCCCTGCACGGAATTCTCGGTCTGCCCTGGTTTCCCCCGCGGATCGCGTCCGGGGAGGATTCCGCGTCAGCCTAGTCCGGGAGAGTTGCGAGCTTCACCGCGCCAGCCCTTCCCCCTTCCGTGCGCGCGTACCGCCGAGACATCCACGACACTGGATGCCAGGCGAGGAACACCGTGCCCCTGCCCCGGAGCCCCGCTGCCGAGATCCTTGCCCCAAGCCCGCACAAAGTGCTTTGGTGTCTCAAACCAAATATTCAGGAAACCGATCTTGACGCACAAGGCCGTCTTGGTGGTGACGAAATCTGCCCAGCAAGTGCAGTGAGGCTCCCCTTCTTCCGCCCCGGCCCTACCCTCTCTCTGCCGGCTCTGGAAAGGCAGCGCCCTGCAGGCTTCTCTTCATCCCTGATGCGACCCAAGTGCCCATCTTCTTTCCCAGAAGGAAAGAAATCACTGTTAGAAGATTTTGCCAATCCCCGCCAGCTTTCTGATTGTTTTCCTCAGGTAAGGGGAAAAGAACAGCCGGCGCGTGAATGGGGGCCTTGGGGGCCCACTAGTGAAAGAAGACTCCCCCACCCTAGCCCTCTGTGCCTGCAAAAAGGGACATTGGCTATCCAGGGGAAAGTGCAAGAAAGAGAGCACTAATCGCTGAACCAGGAGACAAACACGATTACCAGCTCCGAGCCTTGAGTCAGAAAGTCTCATAGACTTTAAGATGTTAATCCCCAGCATAATCCTTCCTTTGGCGTGTAGGAATAGTGCAGCCACAAGAGTTGTTTTGTTATTTATATTGGCGTTTAATAAAACTCAGCCAGTGGTGAATGGGCTGCCCACTCTCCAATGGTAATTAATTCCCTATTTCAGTGACCCAATTGTCCTGGGACAGAGCGTTGGGCCCGTCCCGGTGCCCCGGTCCCCCTTTGTGCGGATACACGGCCCTCGTGCTTCAACAGCTATGGAAACTCATTCTTTTGATGTCATTCAAGGAGTTTTCCTTGGGCATCTTCTAAACTTCAAGGACCCTTTTCTTTCTCCGTTTCATGAAAAGCAGTGCGAGCTTGACCACCTCTGTAGAATTTAATGATTTGGTGAAAGGGCCCTTTGGGGTTTGTATAAGGAGTTAGACTGAGAGAAAGGAAATTTGGCAGCCTGCTCCCCAGCACGGACAGTACCAAACCTGGAAAACACAAAACTTATTCAGAGCAATGGATAAAGATCTGAAAGCTGATTTTTCCCCCTCTCCTTTCCCCGCTAAAGAAAAAACAAAACCCCTCCAACACCGAATTCTCTTCTGGAAAGAAACGTATTCTTTATTGTGACTGATATAGATGAAAAGGGGGAGATTGCGGTAAATAGATTTGCATCTTTAGGAGTTTCTTTAATCGTATCTTTGGGGAATAGGGTATCAGCTTCCCACTTTAAGCCACTCATGCAATCATCCCTCCCTCCTACGTTCAAAATATACTTAACGAGCACCCAATGTGTGCCAAGCACTGTATCAACCTCTGGGAACAATGCGACGCCCAAGACGCGATTCCTACACCGTAAAGCTTGCATTCAAATTAGCAGGTAAAAAAGAAAAGAAAAAAAAAAAAAACTTAAGTCAGGAGACCTTGTGTTATGTAGACAGTAAGACAGGGTAATAGTGTCAGGAGAGAGCGAGGCTACGTTTTGTTTGTTTTGTAGAGACCCATGGTATATTTTAAGAACCCAGCACCTTCGGGGTCGAGCCTTGTAGCTGATGTTATTCATGCTTTCATTCCCCCAAATAGTTCTCGAGCGCCTACTGTGTGCCAGGCGCGGTGCGAGACGCGGGGTACGCCCGGCGAGCGAACCAGACAGCTGCGGCCGGCTCGGTGGTTGGTCACGTCAGTGTGATAATGCCACCGCTGACACCGCGCTGCGCCGAGCGGCGACGGCCGGGTCTCCAGGCCGGGAGGGGGCGGCCGCGGCGCGCCCGGGCAGCGCTCCCTGCACAAGTAGCTCTTCTATGTCTTTATACGCACTTCCAAAAAAACTTCGCAAGTCACAGAAACAATACAGAATTCAACTAAGAAAATACAGAGTGAACCATATGGCCTGGGTGGCTCGAGTCGGCTGCATTTTCCTCCAAACAAAGAAGGGATTGAGAGTTGAAGGAAAGGAGAAAAAAACCAACTTTCCGGCTGATGAAGCTGTTGTCTGGAGGCAATGATCCCAAATCTGAAGGCTTTATTCCGGCTCCGACGGAGACGTGATATGTCATATGATTAGCATCTTTCATATTTACAAGAGTGGTATGGGCTGCCAGTCTTGAGAGAAAGGCCGGAGAAAGAAGGGGGCATATGCTGAAATGGATTTTGCATTTGAAAGAGAGAAAGGAGATCGGATAAATACACTTAAACGAGGATTTCGTTTTACTCCTGTTGAGTTCTAATGGATTGTTGATTGAGATTTTAGGGGCCTGGAACCGAGGTGTCAGCAGTAATTTAAAGAAGGCATTCAGTCCCCCAGCGCCTTTTTTCTCCATTTCCCCCTCCCACCCCTCCCACCGTCTCTCATTTACGCCTCCAAGCAGTACCGGGACGGAGGAGGCTTTTAAAACAAAACACAAAACAAGATCTCATTCGAGGGTGATATCCGAGGGAACCCGAACGCCGATGGGTTTGAGGAAGGCGCCCCCTACCGCCGGCCGCGCCCCCGGGGGTCATGCTCCCATCCTGTCACACCTAGAGTTTGCAGGTCGCGAGGCTGGTCCCGGAGAGCTGGGTGCGCGACGGGGTCCTGGCGCCCCCTGGCGGGACCACGGGGGACTACGACGGGGCCCCTGGTCCGCCGGGGGCAAACACGACTTTGGGCTGGGTATCACTTCGTGGTTCACCCTCTAGATTCTTCTTCCATCTGGACTCGTGTTACAAACGCTTGGTACGGCTGCTTCGAACCATGAGACTCAAAATCGTCAGTGGTGTGGGCCTCGGAGTCGAAATAAACAAACAAGACACTCCCCCCACCCCCAGCAATTGATAGCAGCCAAGTTTGAGAATAAGGGGGCCTAGGCCCCAAGACTTTTGAGGATTTCTCTATTCAACAGCTAGAAGTGATGCCAAGATGCAATAGACTAAGGGAAAGGCTTGGGTTCCAGACTGTTAAAAGTACTTCATACGCACTTACCAGGCATATGCTGTGTCTGTATATTATGTAATGTGTGTAGATCAATGTTTCTCCTCACACACACAGAGCCACTTGCCAGATTCCTTCTCAGATTGCTTGTCATTCCCCTGGTGTGTTTTTCTCTTCCAAATTGATATTCCATACACATTTTACCCAGCTATCACGCATGAGGGGAGAAAGGGCTATGAGGTACATGGGGCCAATTGCCTTAAGCCTCATTCTCTGTATTCAGGTGCCCAAATTCCTATTTCTGCTCCCCATTTTTTTTTCTTTTCCACTATAATTTACTTGCCCTTAACTTTGTCAGGCAAATTGTGCATTTCCAAGTGTCAATGATAACTTAAGGACTTATACTTTTACACTTCACCTGTGAATCTTACAAGCTTGCCCATATTTACCAATAATAGAGTCTGATTAATAAGTTATATTATTGTTACAATAATGAAATGTCATGCAGAATTTGATTTATAATATTTTGGACAGATATTTAATCTTTAAAATCATGATGTAATGCTTAGTATTAACTCCAATTTGTAGACAACATGTATATCTGGATAATTGCAGGGAAATACAAACACATACATCCTGGAGGGAAAAATATTTATAGTGCAGTTTTTTTGCGCCATTGGGTAGTGTTTCCTTCTTTGTGTTTTCCAGGTAAATTTGGGGACGTTTATAATCAGAAATTATTATTTACAAACCACTGGCCTTCTGGAGACCTCCTTTGCCTTTTGTAGCTATACTGAATTTGAGATCAACACTTTCTCAGGAAATGAGTCATTGGAAGGCTTAAGGGAATGTTTTAGGGCTAATTGCATTGGTCATTGGGATAAATTGCTAGCTGCTCCCAAAGAATCACATAGTGTTTGATTTCTTCTCTGAATGAATATTCCTTTGGCCCCAGTATCATTAAATAGGCATCAACAGTGCTTACCTTCCCCCACAGCGATGCTTGGAAACAATTCTTTTGTTCAAAATAAGCTAATTAAGAAGTAATGTCTTATTAAAATAACAGCTTTTTCCTTCCCTCTTATTCCAATAGCTCAAAATGATTTTTCTTCTTCTCATAAAATAAAATGAAATCAAATAAGATATACAGACTTTTGGGGTATGTGGGTGGCTCATCAGTTAAGCCTCTGACTCTTTATTTCAGCTCAGGTCATGACGCAGGGTGTGGGATTAAGCCCCATGTTGGACTCCATGCTGGGTGTAGGCGTGCTTAAGATTCTCTCCCTCTCCCTCTGCCCTTCACTCCCCCTCTAAAAAAATAAAATTAAAATAATACATAAAACATATTAAATAAAATGCATACAGTCTAATAAGTCAGTAATACATTTCTTGGTTCTAAGCATTTGGCCAAGAAAGAATACCTAGTGATTTCAATCACAATTTGGTAATTGGAAATTTATGGAGAAAGAAATCTAACTAGAGAACACAGAGTAAATTTAATCATTGTAGAGAACCAAGTCAAAATTTAAGTTAACATAGCATTCACAGAGATGAGGGCTATTAGTCACTTTTCCTCCTCTTTCTTTTTGTCAGTCAGTATTGATTACATAGTACATAGTTTGTAGCTGTGCCAAGGCTGTGTCAGATCAATATCAGTGATCTTGGGGCGCCTGGGTGGCTCAGCGGGTTAAGCCGCTGCCTTCAGCTCAGGTCATGAACTCGAGTCCTTGGGTCGAGCCCCACATCCGGCTCTCTTCTCAGCAGGGAGCCTGCTTCCTCCTTTCTCTCTGCCTGCCTCTCTGCCTGCTTGTGGTCACTCTCAATAAATCTCTCTCAAATAAATAAATAAAATCTTTAAAAAAATATATCAGTGATCTTGACAAAATTATCTTCTAATGGAATTATTTCTTTTGCAGATTTTTCTCCATTTCATCTTACCCCATATTTTTACGTTGCAGTGAATAGCCAAAAAAAGAGACAGTGTTTTCTGGCTGATACTTGATGGAAACTGAGAAATTAGAAAATACTTCTTGTAGAGGGGTGGTAGACTTACAATGAGCTAGGCATTGTACCAGGTAACAACTTGAAATATATTATTTCATTTAGTCTCACACAAATCCCAAGGAGGACATTATTGTTGTGACCATTTTCACAAACAAGGAAATTATTACCCAAAGGCACATATTAATTAAAAGTCAGGATCCCAGGCACAGAGTAGATCTGTCACACTGTGTATTCACACTTGAGGACTCCAAACCTACACCCTTTCCTTGAGAAATGAACAAAAGAACTATTTGAAACAATAATGACCGAAATTTCCCCCCGAATTGATACCAGACACCAGCCACAGATCCAGAAACCTCAGAGAATACCAAGCAGGATAAATACTCCACCCTCCCCCCCAAAAACCACATAGGCCTATCATTTTCAAATTACAGAAAATTAAAGATTTTTTAAAATCCTAAAAGGAGGTGGGGTGGGGCACACCTTACCGGTAGAAGAACAAAGACAGGAATTACAGCTGACTTGTCAGAAACCATGTAAACAAGAAGAGGGTGGAGTGAAATATTTAAACTGTTGAGATAATTGGGGTGTCTGAGTAGCTCAGTCAGTTGAGCTCCCAACTCCTGATTTCTGCTCAGGTCGTGATCTCAGGGTTGTGAGACTGAGCCCAGCATCAAGCTCTATGCTGGGTGTGAAGCAGGCTTAAGATTCTCTCTTTCCCTCTGCCCCATCCTTCCCCTGCTCACTTGCTCTCTCTTTCTCTCTCTCTCTCAAAAGGAAAAAAAAAAAAAAGTGGACACACAAAAAAGCCCCACCTGCCTAAAATCCTGTTCCCTGAGAAGTTATCCTTTAAAAGTGAAGGCGAAAAAAAGACTTTCTCAGAAAAACAAAAATTGGAGGATTTTTTGCCATTAGGCCTGCCTGATCAGAAATGTTAAAAGAAATTCTTTAGAGAGAAGGAAAATAATACGGTTTAGAAACTCAGATCTACATAAAGTAGATAAGCATCAACTAAGGAATAAATGAAGGTAAAATGAAATCCTTTATTGTTCTTATTTTTAATTGAGCTAACAGATAACAATTTGTTCAAGCTAATAATAACAACAATGTATTCAGTTATGTATACTTATGTGTATATATATGCTTATGTCTGCTTATATATAAGTGAAATGAATAAAAGCAAAGATATGAGGCAGGGAGAAAAGAATTAGGATTATTTTATTATTATAAGGTACTTGTACTACCTTAGGGTTGGTATAGTGTTATTTGAAAATGGATTTGGATTGGTTGTAAATATCTATTGCAAACTCTAGGGCAATTACTAGAACAAGTAAAAAACAAAAAAACAAAAAATAACAACAAAAAGAATACCTGATATAATAAGGAGGAAAAAAATGGAGTCATATAAAAGGTTCAACTAAAACAAAAAACAGGTATAAAAAGACAAGAAGACAAAAATAGGAATAAAGATAAAGGGCAATGACAATAATATATATGTTAGATATTAATTCAACTATATCAACAATCACATTTTGAATGTCAGTGGTCTAACTAAATGCACTAATTAAAAAACAGGGTTTGTAAGAGTGGATCTAAAAACACAACACAACTGTATATTGTTTACTGGAAAACCACTCTGAATATAGATAAATATAGATTAAAAGTAAGTGAAAGGAGAAAAATGTACCATACTAATAGTAATCAAAAGAAAGTGGGAGCAGCTATATTAAGTTCAGACAAAACAGACTTAAAAGTAATGAAAGTTATCAGGGATAAAGGAGAGCATTATATAATGACAAAGGGGTCAGTTCTCCAAAAGACATAATGATCCTTAATGTGTATACACTAACAACAGAGCATCAACTTAAGGAAAGCAAAAACTGATAGAACTCTAAGGAGAAATAGATGAAACTACTATTATAATTAGAGACTTCAATACCCTCCTCCCTCAGGAATAGACAGATTCAGCAGGCAGAAAATCAGTAAGAACATAGTTGAATTCAACACCATCGATAAATTGGATATAATCAACAACTCTAGACTACTTTATTCAGCAATAGAATATACATTTGTCTCACATGAAAAGTTCATCAAGCTAGAGCAGATTCTGGACCATAAAACACCATAGCATAAAACATTTAGAAGTACAAAATCATACAATGTTTGTTCTTAGACCACAATGGCATTAAACCAGAAACGGAAAGATAAGAGAAGAATCCCAAAATATATGGAGAATAAACAACACTTTTTTTTTTTCAGATCTTATTTATTTGAGAGAGAGAGAGAGAGAAAGCATGCACATGTGTATACATGAGGGACACAGAGAGAGGGAGAGTGAGAATCTCAGGCAGACTGTGGCTGAGCATGAAGCCTGACTTGGGACTCAATCTCATGATCCTGAGATCATGACCCCAGCCACAATCAAGAGTTGGATGCTCAACCAACTAAGCCACCCAGGTACCCCTAAATATAGATAAATATAGATTAAAAGTAAACAACACACTTCTATATAACATATGGGTCAGAGAAGAAATCTCAAGAGAAATATTTTGAACTAAATGAAAATGAAAACATAACTTATTAAAATTCGTGGGATGCAGCAAAAACAGTGCTTTAAGGAAATTTATAGCACTGAATGCACATATTAGATAAGAAAGAGCTAAAATCAATAACTTAACTTTTCACCCTAGGAAACTAGAAAAAGAATTAAATCCAAAGCAAGCAGAAAAAATATGAGAAGAATTAGAACAGAAATCAATGAAATTCCAAAGAGAAAGTCAGTAGGGTAAATAAATTAAACCAAAAGATGACTCTTTGAAAAGATCAATAGAATGGATAAGCTTCTATGCAGACTAAGAAAAAAAGGGGGGGGGGGACACAAACTACTAATATCAGACATGAAAGCGAAAACATCACAGATCTCTTATAAATGGGCCAATTCCTTGAAAGATACAATCTGCCAGAACTCATAGAAGATGCTCCACACCATATGTCACCAGTGTAATGTGAATTAAAACAACAATGAGATATCACTACACATCTACAAAATGGCCCAAATCCAGAACACCGACACCACCAAATGCTGGTGAGAATATGGAGCAACAGGAACTCTCATTCATTGCTGATGGGAATGCAAACTAGTATAGCCACTTTGGAAGACAGTTTGGTAGTTTCTTATAAAACTAAATATGGGGGAGCCTGGGTGGCTCAGTTGGCTAAGCATCTGTCTTCCGCTCAGGTCATGATCTCAGAGTCCTGGGATTGAGCCCCACCTTAGGCTCCTTGCTCAGTGGGGAATCTGTATCTGCCTCTCTCTTTGCCCCTCCTGCTCCCCCTGCTTGTGCTTTCTCATGTTCTTGCTCTCAAATAAATAAAATCTTAACAACAACAACAACTAAATATGCTCTTACTATATGATCCAGCAATCACACTGCTGAGTATTTATCCAAAGGAGTTGAAAACATGTCCAAACAAAAAACTGAACACACTGTTTATAGCAGCTTTATTCATAATTTCCAAAACTTGGAAGTAACCAAGATGTCCTTCAGTAGGTAAATAGGTAAATGACTTGTGGTGCATCCAAACAATGGAATATTATTCGGTGCTAAAAAGAAATGAGCTATCAAGCCTGAAAAGACATGAAGGAATTTCAAATGCATATTATTAAGAGAAAGAAGCCAAAATGAAGAGTACATAATTATATAGCTCTAACCCTACACATTTTGAAAAAGGCAAAACTATAAAAAAGATCAAAGATCAGTGGTTGCTAGGGTTGGGGAGATGAATAAGCAGAGCACAGAGGATTTTTAGGGCAGTAAAAATATTCTGTATGATAATGAGTATATGTCATTATATTATTTGTCCAAACCCATAGAATTAGAAGTACAACACCAAGAATAAACCCTATTGTAAACTATAAATTTGGGTGATTATGACATGTCCATGTAGGTTCATCCTTGGTTTAAAAAAAAAAAAGGTACCATTCTGGCAAGTGATGTTGACAATGTGAGGAAAGTATCTGGGAAATATCTACACCTCCTTTTCAATTTTGTTGTAAACCTAACTGCTCTAAAAAAGTCATTTAAAACAACAGAAGAGGGGCACTCGACTGGCTCCATCAGAAAAGCATGTGGTTCTTGATCTTGGGGTCATAGGCTTCAGCCTAACTTGGGGATAGAGATAAATAAATGTATTTTTAAAAATTAAAAAAATAACTAAAACAACAAAAGATAAATTCTAAGGAATCTCCTTGAATGTGGGGCAGGGGGCAAAGTCAAAGATATAGACAACATTAAGGATAAAATACTTAGAGGATCAGTCCAAGAGTCCGTCATCTAACCAGCAAGTTTCAGAAAAAAAACAAAAAACAGAAAATACAGAAGGTGAAATTATCTCACATGTGAAGGACTGGTGAACAGGTTCAAAACAACAAATACTGTATGTTCATAGAATATCACTCAGAATTAAAAGGAATGCTGATATACATAATAACATGTATATACCTCAAAAACATGTTGAGTAAAAAGAGTTGAAAGAGTAGCTTCTGTATGAGTTGATTTCTATGAAGTTTTAAGCAGGCAAAACTAATCTATAGAGACAGAGTAGATCAGTGGTAATATGGGCGGGGACGGATTGACTTCATGGGATTGTTGTATGTTAGAGAAATCATTCTGGTGGAAGAATGACTGGAGACAATGAGTTGAAGAGCTGATTAGGGACATGAACTTCTGGGCACATGGGATCTGTGAGATCAGTTATCATAAATGTGTTCTGGCACCCAGCTGCACATTAGTGTAATTTTCTGTAGAGCACCCAGAAGCCCAGGTGTGAGATATGGAAAAGGATGTTTGGAGTAATCAATCCATGGTTAGAGTTTTATCAGGTAGAAAAAAAACTGCAGCAAAGAGTCAATGCACCAAGGCAGTTGAATGTAATTAAACACGATGTTGTCTGGGCAGACAGGAAAAGATCAAAAGAGACCAATAGATTGGCAGACCAGTAAGGAAATAGGAGGTGAGAAATCATGATGAAGCCAGGAAGTACATATTGGGGAAGTGAAGGAGAGGCTGTGGCCAGTTGGAGATTGGAGTCATTTAGGGTGATGATAAATTCTGAGCAATTATTAAAAGTATAGACAATATGGAATGAACTCTAAGGTAATATCATTCAGTGAAAAAGGCAAGGTACAAGAAAGTGTGTATAGTAGACTATTGTGTAAAAGGGTAACACCATTGGTATTTATTTACTTTTATGTTAATAAAATATTTCTGGAAAGAAATATAAGAACCTTATAATACTGAATGACTCTGTGGAAGGAAACTGGGTAGCTGGGGGATACAAGGAGGTGGCAAACTTTTCACTCTACTCCCTTTTGTTCCTCTTGAATATTGAGTCATGTGCATGTCATTACCTATTCAAAAATATATTTTAAAAGTAACAAAAGAAAGAAGGAAAACATAATGAATAAAAACAGAATACAAAGTGAAGTATGTATGCTTCAAGTATATAAATTAGGCACATATATATATATTATATATATATATATATATATATATATATAAACAAATATTAGATGGTAAGATAAATAGGCTCTGTTTGATTTGCTTAAAAACATAGAAGAAAACGTTTAAAAACAAGAAAGGAAAATACATCGCCTGGACATTCCAGATTTTCGATTACTCAATGGTTAAACACTGAGCACCTATTGTTCTGGTGCTGGTCCCTAATTAGAAACGCAAACTATGGTTCTGAAGAGCCACTGACACTACAGTTATGAATGTAGTTCCTTTGCAATATGTTCTTTACTCTGTCCTTACTCCCTTATATTCAGTCAGCTTGCTTAGGCAGTATGCTTGGCACATGAAAGCAAGTCTTTTACAATAATGTCTAGATTCAGCTGTTACCCTCAAATGCTGTTCATTACACTTTGCCTGATGCTCTGATTTTGTACTCATGCGATATTTCCATGGGGTCTGGAAGGACATCTCTATCCATTCAAAACACTGGTAGGGCCTGTGATACCTAAAAAGAGTCACAGACACTTGGAGATGTCTTCTGGTATACACATGTGTCCACACAAACACACCCATAACTCATCTATGATGAAAGATCTGGTATCTTTTCATGCTGCAGAATTTGTCAACCATGTGTCTTCCCTACTGGTTACCCCCTCCATGCACAACCAGCCCTCTTCTATTTCTCAGTGCCTTACCTGGTCTTCAAAGATCTGGCCTCTACCTCACACCCCAAAGCCTGATACTGACTCTAGGGATAAGGAACCTGAAAATGTAGTAAATCATGTATCTGAGCTCCCAACATCATTATGGCCATGATAGTTCTTGGTTTATTTAGAAGCATACCCTCCAAAAGAAGGGTCAAAAGCGGCTGATTTTCTTACCTCAAGAATTCTGTCAAATTTCTCTATCAGGGAGAATTTTAGCTTGTCCCACGTAGGAGCAGAGTGGTGTGTATAACTACTTCATCTCTACTCCATGCTTGGGCTGTCAAATGAAACAAGTTGCACATATGCGTTCCAGAATATTGAACCAGAATGCTCTCCATTGAATATAGGACCAGCCACAGATGCTCAGTGAGTACACTGACTTCAACTGGACCAAAAAATTCTTTCTATTCCCCAAAGCCACAAATCCATAATTCAGCCAATAAAATAAATGTACTCAAAATTTTTGTTTCAAAAGAGGTGACCTAAGACTCTCACTTAGAAAGTCTTTTCTTTACTGGCTCTTCAACCTGAAAGTTGACCACTTCCTGATTTTTCACACACACACACACACACACACACTCTCTCTCTCTCTCTCTCTCTCTCATTTACTCTAGTATCAGGACCAGATTTGCCTGTTTAGAAAGAAGAATATGAATAAAAGTCAATAATTAAGAGACTAACAGAAGAGTTAAAAGATATCAACCTAAATATTATTTCAGGATGAAAAGAACTCAGAGGCTTGCAGAGATATTTGGATTGTATATTTCCTTAACTTTATAATCAAATCATGCTAATATAAACCAAAGACACAACTTGAGCTAAACACACATTTCACTCATGGCTAATTACAAAGCAGGCATTTCAAATCAACATTGAGCTAATGTTTTTAGAATAATTATTTAGTTGTCAAGGTCCAATATCTGTCGAGTAAATCACCAGTTTCCATTTCATTCTTATTTAATATAAAAAAATCAAATTAGTATAAAGCTATTTCACAGCTGCCTTTAAATTAAACCACAGTCAAGAGCATGCAGCATTTGGGGTTTGCATTGGCATTGCCAAACCAAATATTCATTTTGTTCAAATATTAAAGAAGCTTAATAAAAGTTACATTTTACTATGAAGTTTTAAGCTGAACTTTAAAATCTCAGATTTTAACTTGTGCTTTTTCACAAGTGACTCAAATACTAAAATGTATATTTCTAAGGACAGGGGTCAGCAGCAGAGCAGAATATGAACTATTCTTTCTAAATCAACTTTTGAAAATAAGAATTTTTAGAATCACTAGCTCAGCTCTTAAATTTTTTTGATGATAATCACTTTCTTGCATTAAGTAGCAAACTGGATCCTCTAGTAGCAATGTAGACCTTCAGAGACCTTCAAAGAGAAATCAGCAATCTCATTTCTTCAGAGTTTGGATGAATGCTTAAAAGTGCAATTGCTGTCACAATCAATACCACATTTGGGACAAGACTGGGCGAGTTATAAAACATTTTATTTGTTCGCTGGCTCTTTTTCCTCCCAAACATAAAAGAATAGTTCATAGAAGTGGGTTGGTCATTTTTTATTGTAAAATAATTCAAGTAAGCAATTTTCTTCATCTTTAAAATGAGTATTTAGTGACTTGGGTCACTGACATATTTTTTGAGTTGGCAAAAACAAACACTTCATTGCTGTTAATTATAATCAAGCCTTTGCCATTTTTCCATAGAGAATAAATAAATGGTATTTTGTTAATGTCAAAATCATACGACAAGTGTGTTAACATCCTAACTATATGGGTAACATCCTAACATTATATACATGTTAGCAAAGATTGTGATCTCTGGGTAGTGGATCCCTAGGTGCTTTTAGTTTTCTATTGTATATTCTTTGTATTTTCCAAACTTTCTACAAAGAGAATGTATTCTTTTCATAATACAAAAATTCTTAGGGGTGACATCAACAAGTTGGTGATAGAGGTTGGTCCTGACTTTGCCCCCCCTCACAAAAAGAACAACTGTTCAAGAATAAGACACCACTAAGAGTCCTAGAACATAAAGGTAAGGCTGAAAGCATGCCTTGTACCACATGAAGAGGTCTTCCCTGGGCCTCTGAAGCTTCCAGGGAGGAAAAGAGACCCGTGGGACAACCCATCATCCCCAGTATTGTGGGTCATTTTAAGGGAGTCTCCGCTTTGATCTCACACCATGGGGATTGCAGGGGAATTTGCAGGGCCTAGCCACTGGGAATCTGACAAAGGGGAGAGGGGCTTACAACAACCAGCACAGGCAAACTGAGTCCATACCTACAGTGCCAAGTCGTCATCCCAACCAGGAGTTTTGCTCATTTGTAGAACCAAGATCAGACCACACTCTGACCAGGGAAATCTGCAGTTTACAGATTGCCTGATTTGGTTCCTCACACAAGTTCTCCTTCTCCTTCCCTTTCCCCTTCCCCTTCTCCTTCAAGATTTTATTTATTTATTTATTTGACAGAGAAAGAGACACAGCAAAAGAGGGAACACAAGCAGGGGGAGGAGTGAGAGAGGGAGAGGCAGGCTTCCCAAAGAGCAGAGAGCCCAACATGGGGCTCCATCCCAGGATCCTGGGATCAAGACCTGAGCTGAAGGCAGTTGCTTAACCAACTGAGCCACATCACATGAGTTGCCCCTCACATGAGTTCTGCCAGCCCTAAAGCTGGGCTTCCCCCCAAGCCCTGGCCAAGGAGCTGAATCACAGCCCACTGGTGGAATGTCTTCTGGCACCATCTTACCAGAAGCAGTGGCAACAACTCCTAGAATCTGTATGGTCCAACAGCCATAGAGCAAAGAAGTGGGCGGGCAGAGCTGACTGCTCCCAGAACAAAGCCAGTACTGGGAGTGAAGTGTCCTCACACTACACATAAGGAGAGGGATTAATTCATAGCCAATATTGAAGGTAACTCCTGGCACCTCTCAAAGAGAGAACCTGCTCAGGAAATTCAGAGTAACCTGAAGAAGCCCCTCCCTTTCCCACCCAGACAAAGGAGCTTCAAGAAAGCCTCATCCCTGTGAACTGTGTGTTTCGACCCCATCTCACTAGCAGGGTTGGTGACAACTCCTGGAAACTCCTGGTAACTGTGTGGCCCAGCAACACTCAAACCAAGAGGTATGTAGCAGAGCCAACAGTTTGACAAGCAAAGCCAGTGGCCTGTTCAGTCAGGGAACTTTGAATGTAGGTTGGCTTAAGATAACAAACAGCTTTAAAGCTGCTTCTCCCACAGCATGTGGGCATCTAATTCATAGCCACATCCATTGCTAAGTACAGCCTTCAGCCCATCTGACCAAAGAACCTAAAATATAGGAAACTATATAGTCCATTCAACAGCACTACTTACTCTAGAACTGGAACAGAAAGCACAGCCCAGGCTTCCCCCCATCTGCAGAGAAAAACCAGTGGCCTCACCTGACCAGGGAATTCAGTGTGCAGACTGGCCCGATTTGGGTCGCTAAACAATGAGCAGTAGAGGACCTGGATCCTGTCCTGTTGCCCTGCTAGAGCGAGGAAGCTAACTCACAGCGCTGTAACACTGAGTCTCAAACATGTAGTAAGCCTAACCTGAAAATCCAGGCAACTGCAGAGACCATCCTACAGTCTTACTTAGGTAGGGAGCCAAGCCAGCCATTTTATTCAATTGTTCTCAGCCAGTGGCACAAGCCCCACCAAATCCTCAGTGCTCAAACACTTACTTCACCCAAAAGTAGACAAGAGTATGCCCCACTTGCTCAAGGATAATATTAAGAAATCCAAACAGAGCTGACTGGTGAAGAATTATTTCTGCCAAAGCAGATCTGTAAAGACTAAAAGAGGAGCCTGATTACTAAATATACAGGTGCCAACATAAGGAATCAAGGATCATGAAAAAAAAATCTTGAAAAATCAGGTAAATATGACAGCACTAAAGAAAATTAATAAAGTTCCCCAAAAAAAGAAAATTAATAAAGTTCCAATAATTAACCCTAAAGAAATGGAAGTGTATAAATTGTCAAAGAATTCAAATAATCTTCTTAAGAAAGTTCAGTGAACTACAAGAAAACACAGACAACTAAACAGAATTAGGAAAACAATGCATTAAAAAAACAAGAGGTTTGACAAGGAAATAGCAATAACCATCCAATAAATAAAGACTACCTGTAATTTTTTAAACTTCTAAATGAGGATTGTTAAGTGAATTATGCACCATTATTACTATATTGTAGAATCTAACTATAACTATATATTCACCATTATTGGTGAGATTTATATTACCTGTTATTATGGTGTTAATTAGCATTCTTTTATTTTTGCTCAAAGAACTCCCTTTAGGATTTCTTGTAACAGGTCTGGTGCTAATAAAGCCTCTGAGCTTTTGTTTGTTCAGGAAACTATTCCTTCATTTCCTTTTTTTTTTTTTTTTAATGATTTATTTATCTATTTGAGAGAGAGAGCAGAGGAGCAGAAGGGGTAGAGAAAGAGGGAGAGAGAGAACCCAAAGCAGACTCCATGCTGAGCATGGAGCCCAATATGGGGCTCGATCCCATGACCCGAGATCATGACATGAACCAAGATCATGAGTTGGATGCTTAAGTGATTGAGCCTCCTAGGCATCCCTTTACCCTTTTGTTTCTGAAAGACTTTGTTGGGTATAAAATTCTTGATTGCCAGGTCTTTTCTTTACATATTTTGAACATGTCATCTCATTTTCTCATGGCCAGTAAAGTTCCTGTTCAGAAATTTGTCAAAAGTCTTATACCAGATGTTCCCTGGTATGTAACCTCTCTTTTCTCTTGCTGCATTTAAAATTGTCTTTGATGTTTGACAACTTAATTACAATGTGTCTCAGTGTAGCTCATTTGGGTTCAACCTATTTGGGATCCTTTGTGTCTCATGGATCTGAATGTCCATTTCTCTCCTCAGGGTCTCTGATTGCTTTAAATGTAGTTTCTGTCCTTTTCCCTTTCTCTTCTCCTTCTGGAATTCCCAAAATGCGAATATTTTTTCTTTTCATTGTGTCTCATAATTCCCATAGGCTTTCTTCACTCTTTTTCATTCTTTTTTAGTTTTTGCTCCTCTGAATGGATAATTTTCAATATGCCTTTCAGTGTCCTCTATGTCACGAATTCTTTCTTTGGCTTGGCTAAGTCTACTTTTGAAACTCTCTACTAAATTCTTCAGTTCTATTTTTTAACCCTAGACTTCTGCTTTGTTTTTGTTTCAGAGGGTGCCTATTTATTTGTTGAACTTCTTGTTTTATTCATGCATTGTTTTCCTAATTTAAATGCACACTAAATGGATCATTTACCATGATCAAGTGGGATTTATTCTTATAATGCAAAGAGGATTCAACATATACAAACCAATGTGATACACTACAATAATAGAATGAAAGAAAAGAATCATATGATAATCTCAATAAATGCAGAAAAAGCATATGGCAAAATTCAATATCCATTCACAATAAACTCTTAACAAATTAGGCATAGAGGAACATATTTCAACATAATAAAGGCTATATATGACAAGCCCACAGCTAATGTCATACTCTAAGATGAAAGTAGAAAACTTTTCCTCTAAGATCAGGAAAAAGACAAGGGTGTCTCCTATTATCACTCCTATTCAACATGGTACTGAAGTCCAGCGAGCAGAGTCAGGCAAGAAAAGATATTGGGAGTTGGAAAGAAAGAAGCAAATCTGTCTGTGTTGCATGTAACAACATGATATACATGAAATTGTATATTAATCATGTATATCATAAAATATACATGATATACAGAAATTCTAAAGACTCAAAAAAAAAACCCTTCAATCTAATCAATAAATTCAGTAAATCTGCAGAATACAAAATTAAGATACAAAAATCAGTAGTGTTTCTATACACTAATACTAAATTTCCTGGAAAAGGAAACAAAGAAATTTATTTCACTTATTATAGCATCAAAAACAATGAAATACTTAGGAACAAAATTAACTAAGGAGGTAAAAGATCTCTACTCTGAAAAGTACAAGACACTAATCAAAGAAATCAAAGAACAAATAAATGGAAAGGCGTTCATAGGTTGGAAAAATTAATACTGTCAAAATGTCAAAACTTACTTAAAGCCATCCATAGATCCAATGCAATCCCTATCAAGATTCCAATGGTATTTTTTTTAATCAAAGTAGAAAAAACACTCCTACAACTAATATGGAACTACAAAAGACCCCAAATAGCCAAAGAATTCCTGAGAAAGAACCAAGCAAGAGGCATGACACTTCCTAATTTCAAGCTATACTATAAAGTTGTAGTCATCAAAACAGTATGGTACTGGCATAAAAACAGACAATTAGACCAATGGAACAGAATCAAGAGCCCAGAAATAAACCCTAGCATATACAGAAAATAACTGACAAGGGAGCAAAGAATACCAATAAGGGAGAGACAATCTCTTCAATAAATGGTGCTGGAATAACTGGATGTTCACATATAAAAGAAGAAAACTGGAAACATATCTTACATGACTTAAAAAATTTAATTCAGAATGGATTCAGCCATAAAAAATGAGAAACCCTATCATTCATGACAACATGGATGGACCCTGAAGGCATAATGCTAAGTAAAATAAGTCAGAGAAAGACAAATACTTTATAAGCTCACTTAAATGTTGCACATTTTTTTAAAGTTTTTTTTTTTTTTTTTTAAATCTGAGAGACAGAGTGAGGGCTTGGGCAGGGGGAGGGCCAGAGGGAGAGGGAGAAGCAGACTCCCTGCTGAGCAGGGAGCCCCTCATAAGGCTTGATTCCAGGACCCTGGGATCATGACCTGAGCTGAAGGCAGATCCTTAACCAGCTGAGCCACCCAGGCACTCCTATTCATGGCATATTAAATATCAAAAAACCAATCTCCTAGAAAAAGAGATTGGACTTATGATTACTAGAAGTGGAGGGTAGAGGGAGGAGGAAGTGAAGGAAGGTGATTAAAAGGTACAGAGTTCCAGTGATATCTTAAATAAGTATAATGTACAACATGATGACTTTAGCTAACACTGCTATAAGATATATAGGAAAATTGCTAAGATAATAAATCTTAACAGTTCTCATCACAAGGAAAATGTTTTTCTTTTTTTCCTTTCTTTTTATTGTATCTATATGAGAACATGGACACTAATTGAACCTGTGGCAATTCATTTCACAATATATGTAAATCAAAGCAACAAGTTATGTCTTAAACTTACACAGTGATGTATGTCAATTATTTCTCAATAAAACTGGGCGGGGGGAGAGTAGTATAGATAAGTGCCCTTTAGGGCACCTGTGTGGCTCAGGCAGTTAAGCATCTGCCTTCAGCTCAAATCATGATTCAGGGGTCCTGGGATCAAGTCCTGCAGTTGGCTCCCTGCTCAGTGGGGAACCTGCTATTCCCTCTGCCACTTCCTTCTCTGGCTGATGAGCTCTCTCCCCCTTTCCTCTCTCTCTTTCTCTCATAAAAATAAAAAAAAAAACTTAAAAAAAAAAAGATAAGTGAACTGTAGAACTATAATTATTTTTAGAATGGAATATCAAAAGGAATGAGAATATTTAAAACTATCAATATTCAAACATGGGAAGGCATCTCATGAGAATATTTAATAAATCAGGTATAAAAGCATAATGTGATTCCATTTCTATAAAGTTGAAAAGTCTGCACATGATAACACACATTACAATTTTCTATGTTTTCATAAGTTCGGATATCCTGAGGATGACAGTGTAGTAGCAGTAAGGGTACTTGATGTTGATTATGTCTATGACCCAAATGCTGGTTACAAAGATGTATTCACTTTGTGAAAATTCAATTAACTGTATACTTGTAATTTATGCACTTTTCTATATATGTGTATTAAAAAAATACTTCAAATTTTTTAAAAATTAAAATCCATTATATAATCTATCCATTACAGTCTATATGCCAATAGCTACCATGTAAATAAATGCACAGGAAAGAGACTAGAAGGGCATGAGCCAAAAGTATTCTCTCTTTCATTTGTTCACTCATCCAACAGATACTTATTGAGTACCTGCTATACCAGGTACGGTGCTGGGTATTGGCCATGGCCTGGTACCGGGCACTGCTAACTTCAGGAGTGAATTTCTAGTGTTTGTCTTCTTCTTTTTGTACTTCTAAAAAGTTTTACTGTGAATATATATTTACTTACAAAATAACAGGGCATCATATATATTTATTTTTAAAAGATTCTGATAGAAGGACAAGAACCGCATGTTCCTCTCAATAGATACAGAAAAAGCATTTGACAAAGTACAGCAGCCTTTCTTGATTAAAACTCTTCACAGTGCAGGGATAGAGGGTACATACCTTAATATCGTAAAAGCCATCTATGAAAAACCCACAGCAATTATCATTCTCTATGGGGAAAAACTGAGAGGTTTTCCCCTAACATCAGGAACATGACAGGGATGTCACCACTGCTATTCAACATAGTACTGGAAGTCCTAGCAGCTTTAGCAATCAGACAACAAAAAGAAATAAAAGGCATCCAAATTAGCAAAAAAAGTCAAACTCTCACGCTTTGCAGATGATATGATATTCCATGTGAAAAACTCAAAAGCCCCTACCCCAAAACTGCTAGAACTCATACAGGAATTCAGTAAATGGCAGGATATAAAATCAATGCACAGAAATCATTGCATTTCTATACACCAACAAGACAGAAGAAAGAAATTAAGGAGTCAATCCCATTTACAATTGCACCAAAAATCATAAAATACCTAAAAATAAATCTAACCAAAGAGGTAAAGAATCTATACTCAGAAAACTATAGAGTACTCACGAAATAAACTGAGGAACACACAAAGAAATGGAAAAACATTCCATGCTCATGAATTGGAAGAACAAATAATGTGAAAATGTCTATGCAATCTAGAGCAATCTACACATCCAATGCAATTCCTATCAAAATATCATCAGCTTTTTTCCACAGAACTGGAACAAATAATCCTAAAATTTGTATGGAACCAGAAAAAGCCCTGAATAGCCAAAAGAATGTTCAAAAAGAAAACCAAAACTTGTGTCATCACAATTCTAGAGTTCAAGCTCCATTACAAAGCTTTAATCATCAAGACAGTATGATATGGCACAAAAACAGACACATAGATCAAAGGAACAGAATAGACAGCCCAGAAATAGACCCTCGCTCTATGGTCAATTAATCTTCAACAAAGCAGGAAAGAATATTCCATGGAAAAAAGACAGTCTCTTCAACAAATGGTATTGGGAAAATTGGACAGCCATATGCAGAAGAATGAAACTGGATCATTTTCTTATACCATACACGAAATATAGACTCAAAATGGATGAAAGACCTCAATGTGAGACAGGAATCCATCAAAATCCTAGAGGAGAACACAGGCAGCAGCTTTTGTACAGCAAAGGAAAGAGTCAACAAAACCAAAAGACAACCGACAGAATGAGAGAAGATATTTGCAAATATCATATTAGATAAAGGGCTAGTATCCAAAATCTATAAAGAACTTATCAAACTCAACACCCAAAGAACAAATAATCCAGTCAAGAAATGGGCAGAAAACATGAACAGACATTTCTCCAAAGAAGACATCCACATGGCTAACAGACACATGAAAAAGTGCTCAACATCACTAAGCATCAGAGAAATACAAACAAAACCACAGAGATACCACCTTATACCAGTCCAAGAATGGCTAAAATTAACAAGTCAGGAAACAACAGATGTTGGTGAGGTTGTGAAGAAAGAGGAACCCTCCTACACTCTTTGTGGGAATGCAAGCTGGTGCAGCCTCTCTGGAAAACAGAGGTTCCTTAAAAAGTTGAAAATATGACCCAGCAATTGCACTACTGGGTATTTATCCCAAAGATAGAAATGTAGTGACCAAAGGGGCACCTGTCTCCCAATGATTATAGCAGCAGTGTCTACAATAGCCAAACTATGGAAAGAACCCAGATGTCCATCAACAGATAAATGGATAAAGAAGATGTGGTATATATACACAATGGAATATTATGTAGCCATCAAAAAATTTTAAAAAAATCTTGGGATGCCTGGGTGCCTCAGATGGTTAGGTATCTGCCTTGGGCTCAGGTTATAATCCCAGGGTCCCAGGATCAAGTTCTTCATTGGGCTCAGAGAGTCTGCTTCTCCCTCTCCCTCTGCCTCTTACCCTGCTGTGCTCTCTCTCTCAAATGAATAAATAAAATCTTTAAAATAAAATAAAATAAAATCTTGCCATTTGCAATGATGTGGATGGAACTGGAGGGTATTATACTAAGCGAAATAAGTCAGTCAGAGAAAGACAATTATATGATCTCACTGACATGTAGAATTTAAGAAACAAGGCAAAGGATCATAGGGGAAGAGAGAAAAAAATGAAACAAGATGAAACCAGAGAAGGAGATAAAACATAAGAGACTCTTAATCATAGGAAACAAACAGGATTGCTGGAGGGGAATGGGTATTATATAAGACTGATGAATCACAGACCTGTACACCTGAAAAAAACAATACATTGTATATTTTTAAAAACAGTAAAAAAATTAAGAAAAATAAATTTAAAAAAATATTCTGGGGGTGCCTAGATGGCTCAGTGGGTTAAGCCTCTGCCTTCGGCCCAGGTCATGATCCCAGGGTCCTAGAATTGAGCCCCATGTCGGGCTCTTTGCTCAGCGGGGAGCCTGCTTCCCCCTTTCTGCCTGCTGCTCTGCCTACTTGTGATCTCTCTCCCTTTGTCAAATAAATAAATAAAATCTTAAAAAAAAAATTCTGATAGATCTATGGTTCAGAAAGGAGTGTTTTGATATAAGTGTGTAGCCATGTTCTAATAGATGAGTTTTTGAGATATTTATTTTTTTAATCGCTTCTCGGCCTTTTGGCTAATATCAGGTGTTGAGATATTTACTTATTTTTGAAGTAATACTGGTATTCCCCAGGAAGCCTTTTCTATGTCCTCTATAAAATCTATTCCTTTAGCAGACAGAAGCCATAATTTTAGAAAGAAATGTCTTTTTATTAGTAAGATTTTATATTACCTTCAACATCTGCCTATCTAAATATATGTATTTTTTTACATGTGGTTATTTAATGTTATTTAAATACTTTAAATAGTTTTTGATAACAAGGTTTTAGGATAATTAAAAAATATAAAAACTATATAGTGTAAAATGAATTTGGAATTCATATAAATACAAATTATCTATACCATGTCTTTTTATGAATGAGATTTATCTTTAGATTTATCTTTTTCATTCTTTTTCTTCTGTTTTTCTTCTGCTTGTTTTTCAAAATAATCTTTAAGAAGATGGTTCAGCTGTGATTCATACTGGCTTGCATGTTGTAATCCATCTTCCCTTCCTTAAAAAGATGATACAAAACATGAGACAACAGTATTTCATAGTGGTCCCCTATTCCTTTATTTATCTCCTACAGTGGCAAATCCAGAGCTTTCCTATCTGAACCACTCTAAGCGCTAACTCAAAAGTCAATTTCAATTCAAAATGCTTGAATTAAACATATTTTTATTTTACCTTCACAGTGTTGGATAACACGTCCCCAGAGTCGATTTTTCCGTAAACAGGCTAAATTTCCCACGATCAATAAATGCCTCCTTCCTCTGGTCAATGCAACATTCATTCTTTTTTCTGAATCAATAAATCCTACTTGTCTTGTCCTTACACAGGACAGAATAATGATCTCCTTTTCAGCTCCCTGAAAAGCATCTACTGTGGATACCTGCACAGCTTTAATATCAGGATGGTCAAAGTCCGTAGCACTGAGTAAATGACAAAGCTATGGAGGAAAGAAGAAAGAGATCATTCAGGGCAGGGACTATGAAGAACTTAAGACCTGAACCTATTGACAGCAGCCCTTTTTATTTAACTGGTAGTGGATAATTTTCATTTTCTTTTTTATGACTCACAAAGATTTAGTAGTTTCTAAAATGATACATAAATAACGAGAGGACAATATAAGTTAGGCAACAAAATCAAAAGTGTTGATTTATCTGTTGCTGGGGAATTCATCTGGATATGCTAATTCAGAGTTGATAAATAATGAAACAGATGAAAAATATTTTTTTAAAAAAGCAAAAACTAGTTAGAAGTAATTAGCTTATGCGTACATTAATATCTGGTATCTATCTTTGATTAATAAAATGAAATGATAATGAAAGAACATTTTGGAAAACAAAGATTGAATCCCATCTGTCCCAAAACACAAAGCATACACTGTATTTTCTTCCCTCTAATTTGTTTATTTGCATTTTTGCCCCAACAGCTGTAAACTGAATTTAATTAAGCCTTGTTAGATTTACATTTAATTATACAGAAAAAAAGCCAGACCAGATAAAAATCAGAATTTTTTAATATGTTAACTACAGTCCCAAAATTGTTTTTAACCAAAACAAACCACTACAAATGTAATATCAAATATTATAACATAAAATTATAATATTTAAGTATCATAATATGTAATACAAACCTTGTACATCTGGGATTTGTATAATGTTATCACCCCAATCATAGAGCCCACTATTCCACTTGCAATCAGTGATTGAATCAGTTTGAGTGTAAAAGCAGCTTCTGCCACATTATGAAAGCTGTTATCTCTTTCAATCTGGAATAAGAAACAGATCCTAAATTATATTTCCCAGAAAGCCTATGGAAAGACCAAGAAAACCATATAAACAACAACAATAAAATTAAAGCAGGAAACTAAACCATGTTGACTCTCATTAACATTAATGTCATTTACCTGTTCCAGTCCTTTAACGTTATAGAAACACAGGGTTGGGAGCCATTCCAATAAAGGGCTCCTCTCTGTTTCTGAAATGCCATTCATGAGGTTTCCTTCATAAAACAGATCATTAGAGATAGCACTGATCACAGGGTGACAACGGTATTGGGTTCTCAACAGAACTGGCTTATGCCCCTAAGAAATTTAAATGCAGAAAAATAGAAAATTGAAGCATTTTTTTTCCTTAAGGAAAAAAATAATATTTTAAAATTGAAAAGTATCACCATATTGTGCTCTTAGCAAGTGAATTACAACCATGATGAAACAGACTACAAATACAGTTTTCTTAATTACTAAAGATATTTTCACGGCAAACTATTATTATACCACAAAATTATAAAATATAAAACATGTCAAATCTTCAAATCATTACCTAATAGTATGGCACCTAACATTATGCTTTTATAATCTATGCAGAGTAGGGTGGACACTAAATTAAAAGAGAATCTTCAAAAAAAATTAGGAAGTGTTGTTGATAACTCATTTATGAATTTTCCTCCTTGGGTACAAGCCATCTTTCATTTTGAATCTTAAAATAAGTTTTCAATTTTGTTAATGTATCATAAAATACACATTTCATGTACTTTAGGGGTCTCTGGAGCATACTCTCTCTTTGCAAAATGTTCTGTAACACTGTTTGAACATTTTAAATAATACAAGGTAGTCCAGTAATAAAAACACATAGTAAAAGGTAGGATTAATGGTCACATACACAAGTTTTTTTTTTTTTTTTAAGATTTTATTTATTCATGAGAGACAGAGAGAGAGGGAGGCAGAGGCAGAGGGAGAAGCAGAGTTGGGAACCTGATGTGGGGCTTGATCTCAGGACCCTGGGATCATGACCTGAATGGAAGGCAAATCCTTAACTGACTGAGCCATACAGGCACCCAAGAAGGTATGTTTTATGGGAGAAAAATAGTAAGTAAAAATCCAATCCTCAGTACTATTTAGGGCCTAAATTTGTGGATGAGTCCGAATCAGTGGGCACGTGGGTGTAGCATGCTACTCTTAATCTTGGGGTTGTGATGTCAAGCCTGAGGGTGGTCATGAAGCCTACTTTAAAAAAAAAATGCTCAAAGGACCATGCTTTAGAACTAGAAACAATGTTAGAGAAATGACTAAATTATGGTATATCCACATTACCTATTTGGTGATTAAACATATTTATGACAACAGTGATGATTACAAAGCTAGTTAGAAACACAGGGAAATGATTTATTATAATGCAAAGTTTAAAAAAGTTAGGATAGAAACTATATAGTATGGTCTCAACTATGTTAGAAAATATTTTTTTCCAGCTTTATTGTGATATAATTGACATATAACATTGGGTACGTTGAAGGTGTACCAGGAGCTGACTTGATACACATATATTACAAACTGATTACCACCACAGTGTTAGCTAACAGCTCCATCACAGCACATAGATACCATTTCTTTTTTTATGGTGAGAATATTTAACATATATTCTCTTGGCAACTTTCAAGTATGTAATATAGTATTATTAACTATAATCAACATGCTGTTAATTAGATCCCTGGAACTTATTCATACCCTATAACTAGAAATTTGTACCCTTTGACCAACATGACCTGTTTCCTACCTCTCTACCTTCCAGTTCCTGGTAACCATCATTCTACTCTGTACAAGGTCAGCTTTTTTATTTTTATGTTTTTTAAAAGATTTTTATTTATTTATCTGACAGAGATCACAAGTAGGCAGAGAGGCAGGCAGAGAGAGAGGAGGAAGCAGGCTCTCCGCAGAGCAGAGAGCCAGATGTGGGACTCGATCCCAGGACCCTGGGATCATGACCTGAGCCAAAGGCAGAGGCTTTAACCCACTGAGCCACCCAGGTGCCCCAGCTTTTTTAGATTCTACAAATAAATGATATATATTACTGGTCTCTCTCAGATTTATTTCACTTACCATAATGTTCTCAAGGTACATCCATGTTGTTATAAATGGCAGGATTTCCTTTTTTATGGCTGCATGATATTCCAATGTGTGTTTGCACATATCAAATATATGTATTTTTAGAGTTTATATATATACATTTATCTGATATAAGCATATACCCCGAAGATAAAGGCTGGAAGGAACACTACTAAAATATTACAAAGGATTTTCTCTTGGGGGCAGTAAGGTTATTACCGTTTTGTTGTTGTTGTTGTTTTTAACCCTTTAGTTTTCTGTAGTTTCTATACTTTTTATCATGATTAGTAGATATTATTTTTATTTCTTTTAATTAATTCTGAGGTAGTTCAAATACACAGAAAAGCAAAGCAATATAATACTCATGTATGTACTACACAGATGTGACATTAGTATTTAGTCCTTGTTGCCTCAGATCTCTCTTTTGTTAAGACATAAAATGTGACATATATAGCTAAAGCTCCCACCTCATTTCCTCTACCAGCTTCTCCAGAAATAGCTTCAAACTAACATTATGTATACATTAATATGTGGTATCTATCTTTTTTCTGAATCAATATCTTATGGCATTCCCATGGAAGTTCTATATGTTTACTACATAGGCATATACCTATGATTAATACATATTATTTGTTATGCTTTTGAAATTCACATAAATTGTGTTCTACACTATGTAACACTTTGCACCTTGTTTCTCTCAATATCCACTACGTTTATGAGCACTATCTATATGGATCAAGTTAATTCACCTAAACTGTTTTATATATTCCATTTTGTAAATTCTATTCCATTTTATTCTGTAAATAAATCACTTTTAAGTCCTTTATTTACCCTTTTAAAATCCCCTCTAAAAATCTACTTCATATTTTAAAAGTCATCGACAACAAATAAGCGAAAGAGCAAAGAGCATAACAGCATGCATACTATGCTAGCATTTGTTAAAACAGAGGGAAAATACTTTATGTATTTGCTTATACTGACATAAATTATGACTAGAAGGGTACAAGCAAAGGTGACAGTTGCTTTGTGGGAGAGAAACTGAGTGGCTGGGGGACAGGAGTAGAAGTCTTCACTGTACTTTCTGGTTCCTCTTAAATTCAAATCCCAAATCATGTGATAATGTTACCTATTCAAAAATGGTTTAAGAATCTAAATAATTTTGGGGGGTGCCTGGGTGGCTCAGTGGGTTAAAGCCTTTGCCTTCAGCTCAGGTCATGATCCCAGGGTCCTGGGATTGAGCCCCGCATCAGGCTTTCTGCTCAGCAGGGAGCCTGCTTCCTCCTCTCTCTCTCTCTCTCTGCCCGCTTCTCAGCCTACTTGTGATCTCTGTCAAATAAATAAATAAAATCTTAAAAAAAAAAGAATCTAAATAATTTTTTAATTAAGATTATTAAGAAGCCACTGGAAAGGTCTGATTCAAAAGAATCTGGACACTGACATTATGGAAGCGGTAGAAAGTTATGCAATTCAATTCAGTTACAATTAAAAGCTCAAGACCAATGAAAGCTTGAGTATTCACAAATTAAGTACAACTCAACTCAAAACTTAAATCAACTTGAAACTCAGTGTATGGGGAAACTTCTGAAGAAAGTAGAATAAAACTGCCTTGCAGAATCCATTCTCTGATATATAAAGGGACAACAAAAACACTAAAATAACAAAATAACTAAAAACAACAGCAAAGAAAAAATACAGTAGCCAGGCAACAAACGTTTATAGCCATCCCAATGTCATAAACGTTAAAAGGTTCCTGTCACCAAGAAAGAAACAAAATTTCAGTGGAAGGGAGAAATGCAATACAGATCTTCCTTGACTTATGATGCAGTAACATCCTGATAAACCCATCATAAGTTGAAAATATCATAAGTCAAGATGCGTTTAATACATCTACCCTGTGGAACATCATAGCTTAGCCTAGCCTACCTTAAACATGCTTAGAATACTTACATTAGCATACAGTTGGGCTAAATCACCTATCACAAAGCCTGATTTATAAAGAAGTGTCGGATATTTCTTGTAATTTAATACTGTACTGAAAGTGAAAACAGAATGGTTGTATGGGTGCAGAATGGTTCTTACATGTATCAGTTGTTTATTTTTATGATCCTGATTGGGAGCTGAGGCCCAGCAACATGAGAAAGGATCTTGACACATATGCTAGCCTGGGTAAAGATCAAAATTCAAGATTCAAAGTATAGTCTCTACTAAATTTATCACTTTCACACCATCATAAAGTTGAAATTGGTAGGTCAAAACATTGTAAGTCAGGAACCATCTGTGTAGTGAGATTCCTAACTCCTCTAGAAGTTATAAAATAGAAATGGCTTCTAAGAATAATAATGAAACAGAGAAAGTGAAATGGGCAGTTTTTAGTGGAAGTGAAGGCTCTGAGGACTAAACATCAAACTGAGAGGACACGTGAAATCCAAGAATAGTCCTCCTCTGGGAAAGGACAATACCTCCAACCATGTGGAGCGAATACTGGGACAGGATATTTAACAAAACCTTAGAATTGAGAGAGCACATGTAAGCTAAAAAAGACATTACACATTCTTATTTATTTCTATTCCAGTCTCACTCCTACTCCACTTCCCTACCATCATATTTTCAGGATACTACAAAAGTAGAGAATACAAATCTGAGAGAGCTACTTAAAGATGAACATCAAGAAATCAAGTAGGAATGGCAACTATGCAAACATATGATGGCTTCTCCCCGAAAATTAACAAAATAAAGGAAGACAATGCAAACAATATGTATAGAGCCCAGCCTAGACAAAATACAACCAACAGAAGAAAATTTTCCTCAAGTATAAAAGCTTTAGAATATAATCAGAATATAATTGAGTGAAACAAAATCTCAAAGGTGAGATGATGAAAAGATAAGATTAAAAGGGAAATTTCAATCATAAAGAAAAAAACTAATTTCTAAATGGTAACATTAAAGAACGGGTTCCCTCTCTTGCTGGGTCTCTCTCTGTCAAATAAATAAATAAAATCTGAAGGAAAAAAAAAAGAAATTAAGGTAACATAAATGGAAGACAGATAAAGATACCCAATATCAGAATAACTGGGGAACCTCTGTTTTAGACTGAATGTGTTCCCCACCCCAATTCCTATGTTGCAGCGTTGAACCCCAAAGTTATGGAATTTGGAGGTGGCCTTTGGAAGGTAATTAGGTTTAGATGAGCATAAGAATGAGGTCCTCATGATAAGATTAGTCTCCTTATAAGAGGAAGAGGCCAGAGTTTTCTTTCTTTCCACCATGTGAGGATACAGCCAAGAACAGAGCTCTTATCAGGAACCAAATGAAGGTACCTTGACCTTGGCCTTCCCAAACTCCAGAATTGTGAGAAATAAATCTGTTGGTTAAGACCCAGTATATGGTATTTTGTTATAGCAGGCTGCACAGACAAGCTACTGACAGAGAATTCAACAGGTGGAACAAAAACCTTTCCTGAAACAAAGAACGAAAAGAATTTCCACTTTGAGATACCTTATATTACAGAGTGATTAGTTACAGAAAGCTCCACACTAAGATATACTGTAGTAAGTTTATCAACTTTAAGGTTATAAAAATAGTTCTTGCATCCAAGTAGAAAATATAAATCATTACAAGGGGAAAATAATCAGTTTGGCCCCAAAATTCACAGTAATAGCAACAATTCAATAAGCCAAGGTGCCATTTACATTTAAAGGAAATAGACATTTGAAACAAAAAGAACTCAGGAAAGTAGGCATCTATGAGCCATTATGGAAAAAAAAATGATGATGCAGTCCAAGGCACCCAGATGAATGAAAAGGTACTGAATTTTCCCCATTCAATGGGGAAAGGACTGTTTTTTCAACAAATGGTGCTGGGAAAACAGGATATCTGCAAGGAAAAGAAAAAGGCTGATCTGTACCTTATATACCATCTACAAAAATTAACTCAAAAGGGATCAAAGAATTACATGTAAGAGCCAAAACTGTAACATTCTTAGAAGAAAACACTGGGGGAAGTCAGTATGACACTGGACTGGGCAACAATTTCATGGCTATGACACCAAAATCATAAGTGACATAAGGAAAAAATAGACAAATTGGACTTCATCAAAATTACAAACTTTTGTGCATCTAAGGATACTGTCAAGGGGCACTTGGATGGCTCAGTTGGTTAAGCACCCACCTCTTGATTTTGGGTCAGGTTATGATCTCAGGGTCATGAGATTGCACCCCATGTCAAACTCCACAGTGGCCTGGAGCCTACTTAAGATTCTCTGTCCCTCTGCCTACCTCTCAACTGACTTGCTCATACAGGTTCTCTCTCTCCAAAAAAAAAAAATAATAATAAAAAATAAAAAATATTGTCAAGAAAACAAAGACTACCTAAGAATGGAAGAAAGCATTTGCAAATAAGGGTTTAATATCCAGAAAATATAAAGAACATACACAACTCAACATCAAAAAACCAAACATCCCAATTAAAAATTGGGCAAAATATTTCAATAAACATTTTTCCAAAGATAAGCACATGCAAAAATGCTTAATGTCCTTATTCATTAGGGAAACCACAATGAGAGAGCTTCTTCACATCTATTAGGAGAGCTATTATTTAAAAAGCCCCAAAAATATAAAACAAAAAAAAACAAATATTGGTGAAGATGTGGAGAAACTGGAACATTTGTTGAGAAATTCCTGTAGGGAATGTAAATGGTATAGCTGATATGGAAAACAGTCTGGCAGTTCCTCAAAAAGTTAAACACAAAATTATCGAGGATGTGGAGAATGGAGAAACTTCTTACACTGGGAATGCAAACCAATGCAGCCACCCTGAAAAACTGTATGGACATTCCTCAAAAAGTTAAAAATAGAACTACTATGTAATCCAGGGTATTTGCACTTCAATACAATACAAAATACAAATGTAATACAATAAAATACAAATACAAAATACAAATATAATACAAATAAAATACAAATGCAAAATATAAAAATATAAAAACACGAATTCAAAGGCATACATGCACCCTGATGTTTACAGCAGCATTATCTACAATAACCAAACTATGGAAATAGCACAAGTGTCGACTGACTGATGAATGGAAAAAGAAAATGTGATATAGATATATATAGATATATAGATACACACACACACACACACAATGGAATATTATTACTCAGTGACACACACACAAAAAAGAATGGAATCTTCCCATTTACAATGACAGGGATGGAGCTAGAGAGTATAATGCTAAGCAAAATAAGTCAGAGAAAGACAAATACCATTTGATTTCACTCATCTATGGAATTTAAGTAACAAAACAAGCAAAGGGGAAAGAAAGAGAGGCAAACCAAGAAATAGACTTAACTACAGAGAACAAACTGATGGCTATTAGAGGGGAGGTGGATAGTGGGATGTGTTAAATAGGTGGTGGGGAGTAAGGAGGGCACTTGTGAGAAGTACTTGGTGTTGTATGGAAGTGGGGAATTACTATACAGTACATGTGCATTTTAACTAACTGGATTTGAATATAAACTTAAAAATAAAAAAGAAAATGGATTTTAAAAAACCATAAAATTATTGTATGGCCCAGTAGTAACACTTCTGGGTACATAATCAAAAGAACTGAAAGCAAAGACTTGAATAGGTATTTATATACCAATGTTTATAACACCATTATTCACAGTAGCTGAAAGATAGAAACAACCCACATATCCATCCATAGATGAGTGAATAAATAAGATATGGTATTACACACAATGGAATGTTATTTGGCCTTTACAAAGAATGAAATTCTGACACATACCACTACATGGATGAACCTTGAAAGTATTATGCTAAGTACATAAGCCAAACACAAATGGATAAATATTGTATGATTCTACTTATATAAAACACCCAGAGTAGGCAAATTCATAGAGAAAGAAAGTAGAATAGAGGTTATCAGCTCAGGAAAGAAGCATATTAAATAATGGGTACAAAGTTTCTGTTGGGATAATGAAAAAGTTCTAGAAATGAGCAGGGCAATGGCTGCACTACGTTATGAATATACTTTTTAAAAATGTAATATAGTACGGACATATGCTACAGTGTGGATGAACCTCAACAACACTGCTAAGTGACAGAAGCCAGGCACAAAAGGTCACATATTGTATAAATTCCAAATTGTATGATACGAAAGTTGTAAGACTGTATGATATAAAATCCCCTGAAGAGATAAATCTATGTAGACTAAAAATGGACTGGTGGTTGCCAGGGCTGGAAGAAGGAGGAAATGGACAGTAACTGTTCAAGGAGTATGGGATTTTATCTTGGGGTGATAAAAATATGTTGAAACTAGAGAGAGGTCATTACACAATATTGTGAATGTACTAAATATCACTGACTCATTTAGTTTAAAATGGTTAATTTTATGTTATGTGAATGTTACCTCAATTTAAAAATATATTAATAATTAATTTTTAAAATTCTTCTAAATGTGAAGCAGCACTCTGCAACAGCTCTACAATAGGGGACAGGGACAATAGAGACATTATAGAGTTTTTTAAATTTTAGAGCAAGAACAATGCATTTACTACCCACTACTAAAGTACATGGGGAAAAGATTAATTTTATAAAAGGCCATTCAAATTACAGGGTTCTACTTATCTTTAAGAGGGGTACTTTCTAAACAATTACAGTTAAAATTATTTTAAGGCATGGGGGTAGTTCTAATATTTTCATTATCTATCAATCTACACAGTGTATAAATCAATAAATTATAATTTTGTATGAATTCAGCAGTAGTACCATTAAGCAAAGCCGATCAAAAAGAGTTTGTTCCAATCCTTTTTCATGAGCTGCATCAGAACCCTGAATAGTAGGAGGAAGCTGTTTGGGATCTCCAACAAGAATCAGCTTTTCACACTCAAACCTAAAAACAGAATTCCAAAAGTTAATCTAAGCAACAACAAAAAAGGATGCACTGATATCACTTATTGCACTATTTTTTTTTTTTTAAGATTAATTCATCTGAGGGAGAGAGAGAGAAAGGGCAGGGGTGGGGGAGCAGAGGCGGAGGAGGAGAGTGGGAGAAACTTAAGCAGACTCCTCACTGAGCCCAGAGCCCAGTGAGGCTCAATGGGGCTCCAACTCATGACCCTGAGATAATGACTTTAGGCCCAAACCAAGAGTCAGAGGCTTAACCAACTGTGCCGCCTACATGCCCCTTATTGCACAATTTCCTAACATTGTATTTCAAAGAACTGGAATATCACAAAGAGTTCTAAGAACTGGGGTACCTAGCTTGCTCAGTGAGTAGAATATGTGACTCTTGATCTCGGGGTTTTGAGTTCGAGCCCCATACTGGGTATAGAGATTACTCAAAAATAAAAAAATCTTAAAAAAAAAAAAAAGAAGTTCTGGTAACCAACAAGGCTTGATAATGCTAATAAATGTATTAAAAGGATTTGAAGTTACTGAGTTAAAAATCCTTTACAACTTTTTCCACATAAAACTCCCTTTATAAATGGGGCACCTGGGTGGCTCAATGGGTTTAAGCCTCTGCCTTCGGCTCAGGTCATGATCCCAGGGTTCTGGGATGGAGCCCCACATCGGGCTCTCTACTCAGCGGGAAGCCTGCTTCCTCCTCTCTCTCTCTCTGCCTGCCTCTGCCTACTTGTGACCTCTGTCTGACAAATAAATAAATAAATAAATCTTAAAAGAAAAAAAACTCGTTAAATGTCTGCCTGCCTCTGCTTGGAATTAGCATTTTGCAGAACACATTTTGAGAAACAATGACTTTTAAATTCTGTAAACTCAGAGGCTTTCTTAAAAGTCATTTGGCTTAAACTCTTGTTTTAGAGATGAAGTAAATTGGGCTCCTGGGGCTAAATGTCTTTCTAAATAGAGGTAGGATATCATGGGAAAATGTCTGGTTTTCATAGAAGAGTCTATATCCAAATCTCAGCTCTATTATATTCTATGGACATAAGTTATTCAACTTCTCCAAGCTTCAGTATTCTGACTGGTAACTGGATGTATTAATACCTTGCAAAACTGTTTTAAGGACTTAGTGAAGTATATAATGTGTTTAATGTACAGTAGGTGCTCCAAAGTATTACTCCTCTATCCTCCATGCAATGCCTTACTGTTCCTCCATTCCTCGCTCCTGAGTAGGGTGACCAACTCACCCTGGTTTGCCCAGGACTGTCCCAGTTTAAACTAAAATTCCTACAATTAAGGACCTCCAAGTCCCAGGGAAAACATACTAATTGGTACCCTGCTCCCTCATTAACCAGGGATAGAGCAAGGACTAGAACTCAGGTCTACTGGGTCCAAGTTTAGCACTTTCTCTATCACCTTTAGGATCCCTCAATTAGAAATGTTTTAAAAGCATAATGTTTCAATTAGCTGATACAGCTTAGAAGATGTCATAGTCTTCTAAATTTTAGTACACGAATTTTTAACTTATTTTTCTTTATATACTTTATATCCTTTCATAATATAATTTTCAGAACCTAAACACTGGAATTTTAACAAAGTAAGTTACTGAAGAACAATTCTTCAATAGCTTAGGTTCTCAAAGTAGGACTAAAATGGAACCTTTAATCTAGCTGGGAAATCTGTAAAGTCCTAGTAGAATCCTAGCACGAGAGCTATCAAGGCTTTGAAAATTATGTAATCTGGGGGTACCTGGGTAACTCAGTTGGAAAAGTGTCTCACTCTTGATTTCGGCTCAGGCCTCATCCTGGGGTCCTGAGATCAAGCCCTGTGTCAGGCTCTGTGCTTAATGGAGAATCTGCTCTCTTCCTCTCTTTCCCCTAGCCCCACTATGTTCTCTCTTTCTCTTTTTTTTAAGATTGATTTTATTTATTTGTTTGTTTGACAGAGAGAGACGCAATGAGAGCAGGAACACAAGCAGGGTGAGTGGGAGAGGGAGAAGCAGGCTTCCCACTGAGCAGGGAGTCCCATGCAGGGCTCCATCCCAGGACCTGAACCCAAGGCATATGCTTAACGACTGAGCCACCCAGGCACCCCACCCCTCAAATAAATAAATCTTCAAAAAAAAATTATGTGATCACCAGGGAGATACAAATCAAAACTATAATGAGATACCACCTCATACCTGTTAGAATGGTTAAAATCAACGTAAGAAACAGTGGGACTGGTGAGAATGTGGAGAAAGAAGAACCTTCTTGCACTGTGGGTGGGAATGCAAACTAGTACAGCCAATGGAAAACTGTGGAGGTTCCTCAAAAATTTAAAAGCAGAACTACCCTATGATCTAGCAATTGCACTACTGGGTATTTGCTCAAAGAATACAAAAACACTAATTCAAAGGGATAATACACCTTTATGTTTATAGCAGCATTATTTATAATAGCCAAGATATGGAAGCTGCCCAAATGTCCATCAACTGATGAATGGATAAATAAGTGGTATCTACATATACAATAAAATATCATTCAGCCATAAAAAAAAGAATGCAATCTTGCCATTTGCAACAATATAGATGGACTAGAGGGTACAATGCTAAGAAAAGTAAGTCAATCAGAGAAAGAGGAATACCATATGATTTCATTCATATGTGGAATTGAAGAAATAAAACAAACAAAGGGAAAAAATAAGAAAGAGACAAATCAAGAAACAGACTTTTCATTATAGAGCACAAACCAGTGGTTACCAGAGGGGAGGCCGGTTGCGGGTGGGCTGCGGGGAGAGGGCTAAACAGGTGATGGGGATTAAGGAGGCACTTGCGATGAGCACAGGGTGTTACATGGAAGTGCTGAATCACTATATTTTACACCTGAAACTAATATTACACTGTATGTTAACTAACTGGAGTTAAAGTTAAAACTTCAAAAAAAGAATTACATGATCCAAATGTCTCAACTGTGATCTAACAAAATCTTGACACATTAACCAAATCCCCCCAAATTATCTTCTGCATTCTTTTAAATGAGTTTAGTACCTAAATTACTAAGAATTTTCACACAAGTTTAGTAAGAGTTTGAAGTGAGAAATTATTTGAAATAATTGTGAAATCTGTGTTTTTCAGAAATGTTTAGGTTACCTTGCAATAGGAAGGAGAGAGGCCGGTTCAGTTATTTGACTACACTCATCCAGCACAACTACAGGAAATTTAAGATCATTCATGCATGGGAATGGGCAGGCTGCACAGGTAATTCCAACTACTCGTACCTTTATTACAACAAGAATATTATTAATTAACAACTTTTCGAGAAAATAAGATAATGAATTTACCAAAGAACTTGTAAAGTTAAAATCAGAAATGAGCTGTCCTAATTTAATTACTGGCAATCAAGAATCACAAGTCACTTTACCTCCACATTTTTATTATTTCCACATAGGAAATGGAAATCACAGAACAAAGGCTACTTAAGCCACAAGTCCCTTAACAAGAACAAATAAAAGGCACACTTTGATATTTACTAGGAAGGTATTATATTATCAAGGATTTTAAAAATATTAAGGATGACATACAAATGTCATCCTTCTAGATGAAGCTGGATAAACACATCATCCATTACTATTATCAACACAGGCCAAAGTTCTCCACAAAGAGCACTGAACACGCTAATGAACTGTACTTTGCTTTACCTTCAAGCATGTTAGGATTTTGACTTATTTTAGAAAGTAAAAATGTCTAACTATTTCTAAACAACAGTAAACTAAAGTGTACTTGTGGTCTATAAGCATATTTGAATCTTATAATTCTCAAATATTATAGCAGAATACCATTATTCTCAAGCAAAAAGCCTAAATATAAACAAAAGGAAAATCACTGAATTTTCTGATTAGATGTGGTCAATTGCCCCTGTAGTCTAATAGCTACATACACACACACACACACACACACACACTCTCACTCATACACACATACACACGTGCATATATAATTTTTTTCCCTCTTAACAATCTGGAGAATAACTCCATTTCCTTTTTTTTTTTTTTTTTAAGATTTTATTTATTTATTTGACAGGAAGAGAGATAGTGAGAGAGGGAACACAAGCAGGGGGAGTGGGAAAAGGGAGAAGCAGGCTTCCCACTGAGCAGGGAGCCGGACGACACAGGGATCGATCCCAGGATCCTGGGATCATGACCTGAGCGGAAGGCAGATACTTAAGGACTGAGCCACCCAGGCGCCTCTATAATTCCACTTCTTAGTAGCAAGGGCAGTCCACAAAAATGGACCATATTTTTTGTCAACAAACGTGACTGACAAAAATATGCTTTACAAATTAAATACTACCTCCATAGATCCCATAAAACAAGAAATATTATATACATTAATAATAACATTTATCATATATAATAGCCCTGGCAGTTATTTTCGTTTTGTTAAAAACAAGAACAAAATCATGAAGCCACATTTATGTTAGAAACTCCATATTTTTTAAATAGTCAGCTCTTTTAATATGATCCAGCAGAAGACACCACTGTAGCAGTATACACTGCTCATGTTATCACTTTCAAATATCATTCATTATTTAATTTCTGGAAACTATACCTGATAAAGACAACCTTAGACTAAGAACCTGAAAGTTGTGAACCAGGAAGCATTTTTTTTTAAAGAAATATCTAGTACAAAAACCTAAAGAACTAAGGTTTCTTTAAAATATTATATGATTTGTATCTTTAATTTGTTATATTGCTAAGATTCTAATCACAGAAGAAATCTTATTACTGATCTAGAAAATAGCAATTAAACTATGAAGCATTTTTAAAATTTAATTTTATTGTAAAGACACGTCACTTTAGAAATGTACTAGCTCTGAATGCCTAATTGGAGGTTGGAAATTTGCTAGACAAAATTTCTTTTTTTTTAAGATTTTATTTATTTATTTGACAGGCAGAAATCACAAGTAGGCACAAAGGTAGGCAGATGGGGGGGGAGCAGGCTCCCTGCTGAGCAGAGAGCCCGATGCGGGGCTCGATCCCAGGACCCGGGATTCCTGACCTGAACCAAAGGCAGAGGCTTTAACCCACTGAGCCACCCAGGTGCCCCAAGAGTTATGTATTTTAAAGAGAGAGTGCATACATGTCTGCATGCACATGCGTGTGAGGGGAGGGGCAGAGGGAGAGAGTCTTTAAGCAGACTCCCTGCAGAGTTTGGAGCTTGATACAGGGCTCGATCTCATGACCCATGAGATCATGACCTGAGCTGAAACCAAGAGTCAGATGTACAACTGACTGAGCCACCCAGGTGCCCCCGTGAAAACTCTTTTAAAGGAAACATTTTTTTTAAAAGTTTTGTCTAACAGGGACACCTGGGTGGCTCAGTGCATTAAAGCCTCTGCCTTTGGTTCAGGTCAGGAACCCCGGGTCCTGGGATCGAGCCCCGCATCAGGCTCTCTGCTGAGCGGGAAGCCTGCTTCTTCCTCTCTCTCTCTCTCTCTGCCTATTTGTGATCTGTCAAATAAATAAATAAAATCTTTAAAAAAAAAAGAAAAAAAGCCTCTGCCTTTGGCTCAGGTCATGATCTTAGGGTCCTGGGATCGAGCCCCGCCTCGGGCTCTCTACTCTCGGCCTCTCCCTCTCTGCCTGCCTCTCTGCCTACTTGTGAACTCTGTCTGTCAAATAAATAAATAAAATCTTTAAAAAAAAAAAAAAGTAAAATACATAAATCTTTCAAAATAAATAAATAAAAGAGTTTTCATTTGTAAACAGATAATACCAATGAGCAATATACTATGCTATCTGGGCTTTCACACAGAAAATTATCAAAGAAATCATTAACGATTATTCTTACATATCAATATTATGTTGGATAAGCAAGTAAAATGATAATTTACATAAATGACTAATTTGCATGGATTGAACCCAGTCAAAATAAGCCCTTCTGGATTTAGCTGGGGGAAAAGGAAGTAGTTAACTCTATAACTCAAAATAACAGAAAGCTAGTCTGAAGTCTTCTGAGGACTTCTATAACCAAAACTTGTAAATTGGTTATTATTTGCAATTTCTCCCTCCCTCCCTGTGAGAGTATTACATATCCATACCCTTTACCATGTGACTTTACAGAGAGATAGATAGGGGGAGTATATTTCCCTGTCCCACTAAATGTTAGACTTGGCCATATGACTTGTTGCAGCAAATGGAATATTAGCAGACATGACATGAACAAAAGTTTTAAATGTATTTGTGTGATCTAGGCTTCCTTCTTGAACTTCTGCCATCTGTCAGAAGAAGACCATCATACCATCGGCAGTTTTTCTCAGAATAAGAGATCTGAACCAAAGCCTCAAGCTGGGCCTTGCCAACTGACCTTTAGAGTCATAATTTTGTTATCTTAAAGTATTGAGATTTTGTTTGTTAAGCAGCATTACTACTGAAATAGCTACACAATATGGGGACCCAAGTATGCTGATTTTTCTGAATCTCTTGCATAAAGTAACCAATGTCTACATGGTCCAAGAAGTCCACAACCCTCTTTTCTTCCCTTTCTCTTTCTTTTCCTCATGCTCTCCTTTCACTGGAGGAGGCTACTGACTGACTTCTTTCTCTCAGCTACCAGCTGAATGAAGCTGCCCACATCAAAAGGTGATAAAGGGGTGTGGCTACTTGTTACAGCTTGAGATCCTGTGTGTCCAGTCTTGGCTTCTAAAACTTAGAAGAAAGTATATGAACCTCCTAGATTCTCAGATATAGACAAACCCTGAAAGGCTTGGCTTTCTAGGGAGGCATTAAAGACAAATTTTGCACAGGGTCAGACCTTCTTTTCCTTCCCCATTTCACCTAGAAAAAACCCAAATTTCGTTTAACTTGCCAGGAAATCTATTCCCATTTCTTCTCTTTCCTCTTTGAGCTTATAAAAAGATATACAAATACAGAAAAGGAGAAAGGATAACTCATTCATGGTTGGATCTGTTCACAAATTTGAAGAATGTTTTTCAATAAGATAAAACATGCACTGGATAGACATACACATACTTTTTATTTGACTCTAAGCTATCGCGGTTTTATTTAAATGAAATATTCTTCATTAACAGGAATAAAAGAATTCTGAGTAGTATATACAAATTAAGAAACAAACTTACCTGCTTCAGCAGGGTTTTATTGGTCCCCAGTTTATGCTGTTCAATACTTTTTCTGACATAGACCCTTTCCAGAGGAGTCAAGTCTTCTTTCATTAGTGCATGTAGTTCTTTCAGTTGTTCATTTTCACTTTCTGAGCCAGCATGCAAACTAAAAAAAGAATTACATAAAAGAATACCCCTCTCTTTTTTTTAAATTAACATATAATGTATTATTTGTTTCAGGGGTTAGGAATATCCCTCTTTATCCCATTTTCACAACATTAGAAAAAAGTAAAATAGAGATATTCTAAGTTAACAACAACAACAAAAAGATAAAGCTTTCTCCACTCTTTTTCAAAAACCAAACTTAAAATTATATAAAATTATTATACTTCTTTGAGCACTCTGACTTTTGAAAATCAGTGTTCTTACCTATAAGGTAAAACTGGCTTGGTAATCTTCCTGACACTCCCAACTCTGACAAACTTTTCAAAGCCAAGACTGAGAAGCCTTGAAAGAAAACAAGATCAAATAGATTCTATTTAGAAGAATTTATAAAGCAAAGTTTCACCTAATATTTTTGTTATTAAAATTATTTTTGTGTAACAGTATATTTTATAGTTATAGAATTCAACCTGATGTGCCTAAATGAGAAAATGCAATGTAGCTAAAAGCTTTTTAATATAATGCATTTTATAAAGAATTTTTAAATTATACTGAAGGTTCATTAAATGTTTCTAAAATACTGATGTTGGGGCGCCTGGGTGGCTCAGTGGGTTAAGCCTCTGCCTTTGGCTCAGGTCATGATCTCAGGGTCCTGGGATCGAGCCCCACATTGAGCTCCCTGTTCGGCGGGAAGCCTGCTTCCCTTCCTCTCTCTCTGTCTGCCTCTCTGCCTACTTGTGATCTCTGTCAAATAAGTAAATAAAATTAAAAAAAAAAAAAATACTGATGTTAGTATTTATCACAAATAAAACTGTCTCTGACATAATAATATGGAAAATAGCTACCATATACTTAGCATTTATTAGGAATGCGTGCCCTACTTTTACATACATTATCTCATTTAATACTCATTACAGCTCTGCATGATAGTACTCATTCTATAGATGAGGACTCCAAAAATGAGGTACTTTGCTGAGGCCAAGGAGCTAATAAGTAGAGTCAGCCATGATTCAGCCTAGGCAAGTCTGTCTACCTTCGAAAGCTATGATCATTCTTCTACATACATCATCCCCAATTAGGGCTTTGTGAAGAAGCCACTCTCACCTACCTTTCCGTCTCATTTATCTTAGAGCTCTGGCTCTAGGCTAGAAACAGAGTAGGGATCTCAATGAATATCCAGTTCTCTACAACATCTTCTGTCACCTCAAATGGGAATTTAAAGTGCTAGAAAGCTAAATAAACTATAGCTTTCCACACATAGTTTTCCTAAATAATTTGGAAGCAGTTTGTTTAATGTCAATACATGGATAAATTGCAACTTCTGCATATTTCATAGTCCTCATCTTGACAGTCAGTCTCAAAACACAGATTACATTTTTTCAATGCAATTTTATGTTAATTCTGTGATAACAAAGTATGCAGTATCCTCATCATACCACTAAAATAGGGTAAAAAGTATGTTTTTTGAGGGCACCTCGTTCACTCTGTCAGTTAAGCATCCTCTTGCTTTGGGCTCAGGTGATCTCAAGGTTATGAGATGAGCCTTACCTCGGACTCTGCACTTAGCTGAAATCTGTCTGTCCCTCTCTCTCTGCTCCTCCCCCTACCTCACACATTCTCTTTCTCTCTAAAATACATAAAATCTTTAAAAAAAAAAAAAAAAAGTACATTTTATTTCTTCTCAAGAAACTCTTTGTCCCATCCTGTCCATTACTATCAGAGTACATTGTCCAAATGTATTGCTAAATGTTATTTTAATGTGTGAGTCTAGCCTATATGCAGTTGAGGTGTATATCCTAATTATAGATCCATATTTCTCAGGTCCTTATCAGAGGCTTAAACATTGGAGAATTTCTCCTAAATGTTTTAGTATTCAGTACTTACCTTCCTTCTTCATTCTAACTTTATGATTTTTCTAACTTTTCTAACAGACTACAGTTAAATTTTCATCTCAAGCTGAGCAGTCTAAAGCCCCCAAGTAACTCCTCATTTTCTTGAATCAAGAAATGTATTCAGGGCGCCTGAGTGGCTCAGTTGGTTGAGCAACTGCCTTCGTCTCAGGTCATGATCCTGGAGTCCCAGGATCGAGTTCCACATCAGGCTCCCTGCTCGGCAGGGAGTCTGCTTCTTCTGCTGACCTCTCTACTCTCATGTTCTCTCTCTCTCAAATAAATAAATAAAATCTTAAAAAAAAAAAAAAAAAAAGAAAGAAAAGAAATGTATTCAGTCTCTGTTTCAGATTACTTAAAAGACTGTACACTGGCAGATCCTTTCTGAAGGACAATTTTGAAAAATAAATTAGGAAGCTTAGAAAATATTTACATCTTGTGGTGCCTGGCTGGCTCAGTCAGTAAGCAAGCAATTCTTGATCTCAGGGTTGTGAAATTAAAAAAAAGAAAAAAAAAATTAGGGGCACTTGGGTGACTCAGTTAAGTGCTGACTGTTGATTTCAGCTCAGGTTATGATATCAGGGTCATGGGATTGAGCCCCACATCAGGCTCCTCAATCCTTGCTCAGTGTGGAGCCTGCTTAAAATTCATTCTCTCCCTCTTTCTCTGCAGCTCCCTCACCCCCCTGTATGCAAAATGTGTGTGCTCTCTCTCACTCTCTCAAATAAATCAATAAATCTTAAAAAAATAAAGTTTACATCTTTTATTCTAGGCCTGAGACTTTTCTTTAAGGAAAGAATCAGAAATGAAGACAGATTAATATTTAAGGATCTTTACTGCGATATTATTTAAAATGGCAAAACTCTAAAAAAAAGTTTACCGATCAAAAATTGCTTGATTAGGAGTTCCTGGCTGGCTTAGTTGGAGAAATGTGGGACTCTTGATCTCGGGGTCCTGAGTTCAAGCCCCATGTTAGATGTAGAGATTACTTAAATAAAACTTTAAAAAATTGCTTAATTAAAGTGTAAGCATATTATTGCATTCATATGACAAAGTTGAGAAAAATTGTTTTTTCTAAAAAGATGCAATAACATAAATAATCTTTTTAAAAAGACTTTATTTATTCATTTTAGAGAGTGAGCAAGAGCGTGTGAGAGCAGAGGAGGGACAGAGGGAGAGGGAGAAAAAAATCTGAAGCAGACTCTGCACTGAGCACAAAGTCCCATGTGGGGTTGGATCCCACAACACTGAGCTGAAACCAAGGGACAGACATTTAACAAACTGGGCTACCCAGGCGCCCCAATACTTTATGTGAAAAAAACAGGACACAAAATACTACATTATGTTGGATGCTAAGTATGGAAAATAAATGAGTATTTGTGTATACCTTAAAAATCTGTAAAGAAATATATTATCTGTATAGTCTGCATATTTTCCACTTTAAGCATTCACTTATATAATTATAAAAGTTAATTTTTAAAAAGCCTACACATTTTAAAATGAGTTCTTTCTTCTAATCAAACTTTGTCATTTATGTCAAAATTATGTCAATATGTTATTGGGATATTGGTAAAATAAGTAATATTTTCTTTGCATTTAAAAAAAATTGTTTTAAGTATTATATTTATTTTAGAGAGAGAGAGAAAGTGAGAGAGAGGATGCGTGACTAGGGAGAGGGGCAGAAGGAGGGAGAAGAACAAGCAGATTCTACATTTAGGGCAGGGCCCAAGACAGGGCTTGATCTCATGACCCTGAGATCATGACCTGAGCCAAAATTAAGAATCAGATACTTAACTGCTTAATTGACTGAGCCACACAGTATTCCTGTCTTTGCATTTTCAATAAAATTTTACACAATGACAAAAATTTTATACCTGCAAGACAGATTATGATTGCCTTCCTTAGATCCCTATTACTAAAATAAAAAATTAATTTGACTAAACTGATGAGCTATTTCACAATTATAGGTTCATAAAGACAGGTATTTAAGGACGACCTCTAAGTTGGTTCAGCAATTTTAGCCCACTTCCAAGGTTCTTGAGTCAGGAACAAATGACTTTTATTCATGGCACTGGTAACAGCATAAGCAACCACAAATATGCACTGGTATCCCTTGGTCCCCAAGTCCAGTGGAAAGACACAGAAGGTCCAGATAGATTCTTGCACATGCATTGTGTTGAGCTGCAGAAAAGAAACACTGAACTCGGAGAGCCACTCTTCTTATAACAATCAGTAAGCAAATCTGCTCTTTGTCTTGGAGGGAGACACTACCTTGTCAATCAAGGCTGCTTGCTGCAAACATAACACTGAGAAATGTCTTGGGTAATCGTGGTCAGGGCTTTGCATCCTTAACATCCCAGGAGGAATGCTCAGGGTCCTAGGGCAGATTGCCTCCCTCAACAATATACCCTTTAGCCCTACATGACCAAGCTTAATTTTTAGTGAGTATCCTGTCCTTGTGCCAACATGGTCAGGTTTGGTATTTGATTTTATCATATTTATAACCTAGTAAGTTAGTTTATTACTCTTTCATTGATGCTCTCTCAGTCAGAGAGTAAGGCCTTGAATTTTTGACATGCCCAGCAAAAATATGCATGGACACTCAGGGCCCAAGATGGATTGTCTCTCTCAACAATAACCTAAAATATTAACTACTTAGGGCCTCCTGGTTGGCTCAGTCAGAGAAGCATGTGACTGGATCTTGGTGCCCTGAGTTCAAGCCCCACGCTAGAGGGAGAGTTACTTAAATAAATAAAACTTTTAAAAATTTAAAATAGAATAAAATAATAAAATATTAACTTTATTTTCTTAAAGATTTTATTTATTCATTTGACAGAGATCACAGGCAGGCAGAGAGAGAGAGAAGGAAGCAGGCTCCCCAGTGAGCAGAGAGCCCGATTCGGAGCTCAATCCCAGGACCCTGGGATCTCTGCTGAAGACAGAGGCCTTAACCCACTGAGCCACCCAGGCATCCCCAATTAGCTATTTAAATATACTAGTCATACGTACCCAAGAAGTACTCTGTCCACAGCTACATTAGTGGAAGAAGAAATGAGAAGTTTCCATGGTCTTGCATTTCCACCTGTAGGAACTTCACTCTTTTCAAACAGCTGTACAAGAAACAAAATCACCACTGCCAGCAAATAACTCTTTCCTGCTCCAAAAACACCTAATTATTTTGAAGGAAGGAGAAAAAAATAAAGGCAATACTATAAATAAATTTCTGAAAGCACAAGAAACATTTCATCCATCTGCCTTCCTCTCTCCTTTGTTTAAATTAATTTGTTCAAAAAACATTCATTGAGTTACCACTATGTGCTTAGCAGAGGGGATAAGTAGATAGATAACTAAAGACCTCCATATTTAATGAGACCCTAGACAAAGTAAAGGAACAATGATAAAGTAGGGTAAGTAAAAAAGAACATTTCTTCTTTTGCCATTTAAAAATTTATGGTATGTATAAAAGAACATTTCTTTCTGCTTTGGTGGAGATGGGAATATTTCCTAAAAATAAGAAGTACAGAACTAAGTCTTTCAGCATAAGATATCTAGACTGCTTAAAGAAAGGCCACTCTAGGCAAAAGCATGACAAAGTATGTAGATGCTACCTATTTCTATACAGGCTATTGCAAATAGGCAAGAGATGAGGCTGACAAGATAGGCAGGAGGATAAATCACAAGGGTTCTGCGTGGTATGGCTAAAAAGTTCATTTTGTCTAGTAGGCCAGGGACAGTCCCTGGAGGATTTCAAGCAACAGAACTGACTTGGGCAGATTGTATTTTGTAAAAACTACTTGAGTGAAAATAATTACAAAAGGTAAAACTAAAGGTAGATCAATTAGAAAACTATATGACAATAATTGCTACAATATTGTTACAATACTTTAATACATGCTAACTTCCCTGAATGCCTCCCTTTCCTGAGTGCCTAAGCCCTTTACTAATCAGTTAAGTCATTTAATCTTCCAATCTAAAGAGACAGATGCTATTATCAACTCCATGTTACAAGGCAGGAAATTAAAAAGATAAGTAACCTACCCAAGATCATACAGCTAATAAATAAAACAGCCAGGATATAAATCCAGATTCTAGTTCAAGAGCCCACTCTCTTACCAGTATATATGAAGGTATGATGAAGGCTGGGCTTAAGGGGATGCAAGTGATCTGGAGAGAAGAAAACTGGTATGAAAGAAAGGTAGACACTAGAAGGGAAACATCTCAGTAACTGATATGATGAGGGAAGATAAACAAAGAGTAGGAGGAGGATTAAGAGAGGCACTTCATCTAGGGAGAAAGAGTAATCAAGGATGACTCCCAGATATCTAGCTTGGTCAACAGGGCGGTGTGATGCAAATCCTCAAAGGAGCACAAAACTGCTCAGTGGAGGTCTGTGAGAGGAAATGAGCTAAAGGGGTGACAGAATCTGGATAGAATGATTAGTTCTAAGAGGGGGAAAGTAAAGCTCCCTTACTGGGACAGAACCAAACGAGGTTAAAAATAGATTCAAATTTAGGTAAACTGGAGAAGAAGAGCAGGATATTGACAGGAGTTTCTGTTATAAGCTCTGTTTCCTGTTTTAGAGGAAAGATCAGTTTCAGAAGAGAGTGGGAGCAAGGGCAAGGAGGATGCCCCTTATATTCTTCATATAAGAATGAAGGTTTGGGGGGCGCCTGGGTGGCTCAGTGGGTTAAAGCCTCTGCCTTCAGCTCAGGTCATGATCCCAGGGTCCTGGGATCAAGCCTCGTATCGGGCTCGCTGCTCAGTGGGGAGCCTGCTTCCCTCCTCTCTCTGCCTGTCTCTCTGCCTACTTGTGACCTCTGTAAAATAAATAAATAAAATCTTTAAAAAAATAATAAATAAATAAAATGTCAAATAAATAAATAAAATCTTTTTAAAAAAACGAATGAAGGTTTGGAATAGCTGCTGGGGTAGGATGAAAGAGTAAGCTGACTAGGAATTAAGAAAAGGCTTTGCTGCTCAGAGTTGAAGTTCACTCTGATAGTACAACACATGGATACCTAGATCACATCTGGATGCTATAAATAATGAATATATAATGCTACTCATTCATTAGATATGCTGCCTATTTTCCCTTTCAGGGTGGTCACTTCTACTCTCATCTAATAGTTTACTAAAGTAGGTTCAGATTCATAATAATCTATGTAGAGTTTTTCTGGAATCTTGTCTGACTAGGAAATTACAAACAGACTAAGTTACAAAAGCTTATATAACAGTATATTTACTAGACCTATTATCTTTCTTGCTTCTTACCATGTATAATCGTGATAGGGAGGGTATGGATTTGCAGTTCCTTCACTTCTTCAACATTTTCATGGGATGCCATCATTTGAGCTATCTGAATTAAAGCTGTAGCTTGATCCTTATTTAAATTGTGTGCCTGAATTAATTCACTAGCTAACCTCAATGTTGCTTCTAGGCTGAGAAGTTCAAATTTTGTGCTGACGTTTGAGAAGGCTGGTGGGATAAAATTTCTCTTATTGACTCTCTTGTTGCTAACTGTAGTTGATGAAGACCTAGTAAAAAGGCAGCAAAAAAGAGAAAAAGATTAAAAAGGAAATTAAGGGGTTTTTGAAATAAATAAACCTATTCATAGCTTAACCTTCACTGCATATGCATCACAAAGAACCTTTTCTTTTTTTTTTTTTTTTTTTTAATTTTTTATTTTTTTATAAACATATATTTTTATCCCCAGGGGTACAGGTCTGTGAATCACCAGGTTTACACACTTCACAGCACTCACCAAATCACATACCCTCCCCAATGTCCATAATCCCACCCCCTTCTCCCAAACCCCCTCCCCCCGGCAACCCTCAGTTTGTTTCGTGAGATTAAGAGTCACTTATGGTTTGTCTCCCTCCCAATCCCATCTTGTTTCATTTATTCTTCTTCTACCCACTTAAGCCTCCATGTTGTATCACCACTTCCTCATATCAGGGAGATCATATGATAGTTGTCTTTCTCTGCTTGACTTATTTCGCTAAGCATGATACGCTCTAGTTCCATCCATGTTGTTGCAAATGGCAAGATTTCATTTCTTTTGATGGCTGCATAGTATTCCATTGTGTATATATACCACATCTTCTTGATCCATTCATCTGTTGATGGACATCTAGGTTCTTTCCATAGTTTGGCTATTGTGGACATTGCTGCTATAAACATTCGGGTGCATGTGCCCCTTTGGATCACTACATTTGTATCTTTAGGGTAAATACCCAATAGTGCAATTGCTGGGTCATAGGGCAGTTCTATTTTCAACATTTTGAGGAACCTCCATGCTGTTTTCCAGAGTGGCTGCACCAGCTTGCATTCCCACCAACAGTGTAGGAGGGTTCCCCTTTCTCCGCATCCTCGCCAGCATCTGTCATTTCCTGATTTGTTGATTTTAGCCATTCTGACTGGTGTGAGGTGATATCTCATTGTGGTTTTGATTTGTATTTCCCTGATGCCGAGTGATATGGAGCACTTTTTCATGTGTCTGTTCGCCATCTGGATGTCTTCTTTGCAGAAATGTCTGTTCATGTCTTCTGCCCATTTCTTGATTGGATTATTTGTTCACAAAGAACCTTTTCTTAAAGGTACAAATGGATATATGTCCCAATCTGAAGCGGGGGGGGGGGGGGGACACTAACATTTGTTGATGACCAAATATGTGCAGGCACTATGCTAAGCATTTTACATATTATTGGACATAATCTTTTTTTTTTTTAAAGATTTATTTATTTATTTGACAGAGAGAGAGAGAGAGGAGGAAGCAGGCTCCCCACCGAGCAGAGAGCCCGATGCAGGACTCGATCCCAGGACTCCGAGATCATGACCTGAGCCGTAGGCAGCGGCTCAACCCACTGAGCGGCTCAACCCAGGCGCCCTATTGGACATAATCTTAAAAACAACATTAGGAAGTAACCACCCCAAATAGAGATAGAGAAATATTAATTTTTTTCCCCAAAACGCACACAGATAATAAGTGGTGTACTGATTTTAAACCCAATGTTCCACTATATAAGGCTGACTTAGATAATTAATATGGCATCTATTTTAGGTAATACTACAATAAATAAATCGGTTTTATTTCTATTTCTATAAAGAATGAATTCATTTCAAGGATTAAATAATGAAGATAGGATGCTTGGGTGGATCAGTCATTATGTGTCTGCCTGTGGCTCAGGTCATGATTCCGGTGTCCTGCGATTGAGCCCCACGTCGGGCTCCCTGCTAAGCAGAAAGCCAGCTTCACCCTCTCCTACTTCCCCTGCTTGTGTTCCCTTTCTCACTGTCTCTCTCTGTCAAATAAATAAACAAAAAATATTTAAAAAGGAAAAAAGTTAATAACATAATGGAACAGAAAGATTTTAATTATTTACCTAGAACTTCATTATGGTGAGAAAAAATGAAACACCACAAGAGAGATCATAAAATTCCAAATTAGAAACTAGACTTTATCTCCCATTTTAGTGAATTTAATAGACTATCACTTCCAATATCTTAAAAAGGGGGAATGGTTCTTGAAAAATTAGAAGTTATATGTTATGTCAAGAATAAAGTTAGGGGGCGCCTGGGTGGCTCAGTGGGTTAAGCCGCTGCCTTCGGCTCAGGTCATGATCTCAGGGTCCTGGGATCGAGTCCCGCATCGGGCTCTCTGCTCAGCAGGGAGCCTGCTTTCTCCTCTCTCTCTGCCTGCCTCTCTGCCTACTTGTGATCTCTCTCTGTCAAATAAATAAATAAAATCTTAAAAAAAAAAAAAAAAAGAATAAAGTTAGTATCGATATACATTACTGAATTCAAACTATAAAAGGATTCTTTCAGATATTTAATAATTTGTGGCATAAAAATACAAATGCATAAAAAAATCAACATTCAAAAGATCCTTAATATATTATTCCTTGACAAACAGAAAAAATTTTTATTAGTTTTTATTTTATCAGTTATTTTTAACTATTTACAAGCAGTAATCTCATGGTCTCTGAAAGATAATAAAAATAGTACTGGCAAAAATTTATGTACTGGACTTTGACTGCATTTTCATATTCACGTTTAGTCACACTTTGGAATACCAATGACCCAAAGGTAAAATAATGACTTACATTGTTAACAAATACTGTGTTAGAGGTAGAGTAGCTGGATTAAAGTTGTCCTGAATGTTTTTCAAAGTGGTCAGCTCTGTGCTAGCATTACAAACCAACAATGCATGGACCACCACTGTAGAAAGAATGCAGAAAATAAACATTTAATATTTTTAAAAATGGGTCATAAAAAAACTATCAAAACGTTCAGTTGGGTGGCTCAATTGGTTACGCATCTGACTCTTGATTTCAGCTCTGGTTGTGATCTCAACATTCTAGGCTCGATCCCTGTGTCAGGCTCTGTGCTGAGAGTGAAGCTTGCTTAGGATTCGCTCTCTCCCTCTTCCTCTGCCCTCCCCTCTCCCCAAATGTTCATTTAACTCAGAGCTCAGCTACTGAATTAATCACATGACATAAAATAAACTCTTAAGTAGGTCCTTTCATCCATTAAATTATAACACTGCTTATACATACATTTTATATGGGTATTCATAAATTGCGTAAGTTAAATCAAATTTAGCCTTCTATACATTAGCTAATGAGCAAGAACAACTGTTCTGAGTTAGTGCATGGTAACACTGCTCAACAGTTCCAACTAACTAGCATACCATCTTGTGCTGTATAGTAGGATTTGTGTAATTTCTGAACATTTTCTTTTATTTCTTCAACTATTTTATAGGAAAATACAGAAAGTCAGAAGGCTGATACGGGGGAACAACTGCAACAAATATGAAAATATGCATACAAAAGTGACAAATTAAGTAACAAATATTTACACAATTAGACTTTTACTGGACTCAAGCTAGTTGACTAGCTTTTTCAGTTCTTGAAAAAAATCAAAAGTTAAAAATGTATACAAAATATTTAAAATGGGGGGTGCCTGGGTGGCTCAATGGGTTAAGCCTCTGCCTTCAGCTCAGGTCATGGTCATGGTCTCAGGTCCTGGGATCAACCCCACATCAGGCTGTCTGCTCAGCAGGAAACCTGCTTCCCTTCCTCTCTCTCTCTCTGCCTACTTGTGTTCTCTGTCTGTCACATAAATAAAATCTTAAAAAAAAAAAATACTTGAAATAGGGACGGCTGGGTGGCTCAGTTGATTAAGCATCTGCCTTGAGCTCAGGTCATGATCCCAGGGTCCTGGGACTAAGTCCCATGTAGTCCCAAATTGGGCTCCTTGCTCAGCGGGGAACCTGCTTCTCCCTCTGCATGCCACTCCCACTGCTTGTGCTCTCTCATAAATAAATAAATCTCACAAATAAAATCTTTCCTAAAAAACTTTTTAAAAAATACTGGAAATGAATCATTAAATGTTGTGTCTCTAATTATAGACCAAATTGAACCATCAGGAATTATTCCAGAGATCAGGATATATCTGATCTCTGCAGAGAAATCTACAGATTCTTTGAACTGGACAGGGATTCAGCCCACTAAAACTTCCTTTATGAAAATAATAATAATAATAATGAGGCTAGTAGCCCACTATCTTATTAAAAATTTCTCAAAAATCATACCTTCCTGTTCCACTGCTAGGAAAATCCCTACAAAATCTAAAAGACCTCTCAATGTAAAAATAAATGATGTGTTTACTAAATGTACCCTATTAGAAAAATAAGCCAAAAGAATTAAAAAACCAAGAGAATCAGAACTTGATATGAGAAATTATTTGAGAAAATTCTTATTTTTTTTTAATGTTTATATTTTTAAAAATTAGTTATATAAAAATCAACTTAAGGGGAGCTTGGGTGGCACAGTCAGTTAAGTATCCAACTCTTGATTTTAGCTGAGGGTCTTGGTCTCCCGGTCATGAGATCAAGCTCTGCACTGGACTCCGTGCTCAGTGTGGAGTCTGCTTGAGATTCTCTCTCCCTTTTCCAATGCCCCCCACACCTCTCTCTCTCTCTCTCAAATAATAAATGGATTAATCTTAAAAAAATTTTTTTTTCAACAAAATACTTAAGTGAGGGTTCAAGATTTTATTATATTGTTAGCTCTGTGACACTTGAACTGCAAAAATATATATTCAACTTTCATACCTATTTTCAGGAACACACTGCATACAATAGTAGGAAATAGAAATGGATACTTTTTCCTTTTTTGGAGAGAGTGTGCATGAGCTGGGGAGAGGGCTGGGGGAGGAACAAAGGGAGAGGGAGAGAGAAAATCTTAAGCAGGCTCCAAGCCCAGTGCAGAACCCCACGCTGACAACTCTGAGAACATGGCCTGAGCTGAAATCAAAGGTCAGACACTTACCCAACTGAGCCACCAGGTGCCCCGAGGTGGCTGGCTTTTTGTTCGCCTTAATCAAATAATCCCACACAAAGTTAGCACCCTTGCTTACAATGTGTCTTATGTCTATCACTCTTCTTTTAATATAAATTAATATGGGCATGATAACACTTACCATTAGTGGGCCAGTTAGAAGGGAAATAACCTTTCAAAGGTAGAAGCTCCACTTCATTGATAGATGATGGCCCAAAGAAAGCACTACATGCAATAAAAGTATCCAATTCAAAGTCCAGGGTTTTTGATACCACCCAAAGATCATCTGTAAAGATAAACATTTTTTAAAGAACTCAGAACTACACTCAATTCAAAAGTACTTTGGATTTCTTACATGCTTGGTCATATTATTTCTCAAAAAACAAAACTGGCTATTATCTACCAGAGTCTACCCAAACTAAAACCTGAATAAGTGACATTTTATTTTCATGTTTTAATGCAATTACTTTTATGTTTTTTTAAGTTATTTTATGATTATATTAAAAAACAATGTAAATAAAGTAACAAAACATCTAACTCATCTTTCTTATTAAAACAACTTTATAGCTATATCAGACTTTCCCAAGAAAGAACATGAGTCTAAAAAGATGCTCTGCCATGTAATGGTTTTCATGCTCAAATAAAGTTGGCAATCTGTGAACAGAAGACAAGTTCTCTGGACAGCTTCTACTTAACAGATGCTCTAGATTAATTAATGTTCTTCTTTCTGTATAACACGCCATCTCCACAGCATATTGAGTACCCCTAGTAGGTTATTTCCCACGATACCTGTACATCATTTCTACCACCAGTTGAGCTGATACTTACAAAGAGTCAATTTTATTTTTTCTAAAATTTATTTATACCAGTTGGATTAGTTATAATATTATAACTTAATCAGGTATTATTTGAATCATTACGAATATGAAGAAAAATAATTGTTGCTTTAAGAAAATTAAATAATTCAGAAAGACTTAAGGATTTACTTTAAAAAGTCACAAAATACACAAGAAAAACTGCTCTTGACTCAAATATATTGAGACAAATGTAAAAGCTTAGAAAAGAAATTGAAAAAATTTGAATCACTCTCCACTTAGATTTCTTCACAAGTTCTTGCTTCATGTTTAAGAATTCTGAATGGGGGGCGCCTGGGTGGCTCAGTGGGTTAAGCCTCTGCCTTCAGCTCAGGTCATGATCCCGGGACCTGGGATCGAGCCCCGCATCGGGCTCTCTGCTCAGCAGGGAGCCTGCTTCCTCCTCTCTCTCTCTCTGCCTGCCTCTCTGACTACTTGTGATCTCTCTCTGTCAAATAAACAAATAAAATCTTTAAAAAAAAAAAAAAAAGAATTCTGAATGGTAATTCTTTATGGGTGGTGTATTTGTGGGTATGATTTATACAAGATAAAAAAAGATCACCAATCAAAACACCCAGTCTAAACAAAAGCCTTAATTCTTCATGAAAAGATCATTAAATAAAAATATATTCAAATATTTTAAGTTTCAATGTTTAATGTTCATGTGCATTATTTATTATAATCCCTAACTTAAACCAACTTTGAAAATTAACTGACAAGTCACAAGTCTCAACCGCATCAGAAAAGATGATTGATTGGACTACATTCCCATCTTGGAAAGTCCAATGCATATCAGCATATTTTAGGTTCTGAAAAATCTTAATTAAGGTTATTTGCTTAATGCAGCATTTTCCAAATTTATTTAGCCACAGAATCCATTTTCTTTACATTGACTTTTATCAATATCCCCACAGAACTATTGTTTTAGAAAATGTTTATGCTTTAGAAAAATATATAAATTAGATATATAATATGTAGTATTATATATCTAATTTTTAAAAAAATATTTGCCAGGCACCTGGGTGGCTCAGGCCGTTAAGCATCTGACTCTGGATTTCAGCTCAGGCCATGATCTCAGGGTAGTGAGATGGAGCCTCACCTGGGGCTCTTCACTGGGCCTGGAGCCTCCTTAAAATTCTAGCACTTCCTCTCCCTCTGCCCTTCCCTTGTTCTCTCTCTCTCAAAAAACAAAACAAAAAAATGGCCAACTGAGGTAACATAGAAATAATTTATTCCTTATTTGCTAATATTTATTTAATCCAACCATCACCAAAACTTAAAAAGATCTCCAATTCAAGATAGTTGACCAAAAAAAAAAAAAAAAAAAAATTGTTTGCCTTTCCTTTCTCTCCATATCCCACTGAAATGACAGGAAAAATTTGAAATACAAATCCAATACAATGTTAGAAAAGAGCCAGTGGGAATGGCATGTCTACTTCAGAGCCCTGAGATTCTTATAGAAGCCACAAAGAGAATGAGAAAGGATGATGATAAAAAATCTTACAAAGCCAGGAAACTCCTGATTCTTTATAGGTGACAGAAAGGAATTCTGGGATTGGGGAAAGAGGAAGAATTTTCCCAGCCGATTCTCAGGATAACCCCAACCTCACCACCAAGGGGACAAAGAGGAATTGTGAGTCTTGAAGGTCAGCTGGGACATTAATTAATGGATGATGGCATAATCCTGTCACTCTTAGAGCAGTTGACTCCAGCATTTGTTCTGAGGCTAATTTAGTCTTTGGCTAAAACAAGACTGCCAGCTGGGGGGAGGGAGGTTGGGAGAAGGGTGGTGGGGTTATGGACATTGGGGAGGGTATGTGCTATGGTGAGTGCTGTGAAGTATGTAAACCTAGTGAAACCTAGTGATTCACAGACCTGTACCCCTGGGGATAAAAATATATGTTTATAAAAAATAAAAATAAAAATAAAATTAAAAAAAAAAAAAAGCAAGACTGCCAGAAGGACTTTAAGATAGAGAAACAGGGCAGCATACCCACTAACTACTGCCACCAGGGATAGGTAAATAGACCAGAATCTATTGGCAGGTCATGTACCTAGGGGATTTTTTTTTTTTTTTTTTTTGAATAAAATAAAAATAAGCCAGGGGCACTTGGCTGGTTTGGTGAAGCATGTGACTCTTGATCTTAGGGTTGTATGTTTGAACCCCACATTGGGTGTTGAGAGGACTTAAAAAAATAAAATCTTAAAAACAACAATAACAAAAACCCCACACAGTAATACATATTATATTCTGGGTCAAAAGAAATTTTAAATATCAAATAGATGTTATTATCACCATTTTATTGATGAAGGAAGAATGAGGCCCGAAAAAGTTAAATATATTATCCACAGATATAAGGACAGTAAATGGCAGATCTGGGACTAAACCCAACTCCCTAACCTCATTGAAGCTGACCATACTGGGGTCAGCCTTCACCCATAGGCAATGCCAGAAAGAGCAGCTGATACACCAGGGGAAAATTAGTTTAAAGGCCAAAATAATGAGACATTTAAGGAGAACAAAGACTTCAAAAAAAAACATACTGGATTACAGAGACCTACAGAAAAGGAAATACCAGAACAGATGGACAAAGAATTTAAATTTATCCTGAAAAAAGATTTTTTTTTTATAAGAGATAAGAGATGATAGTAACAATGCAAACTATGACCAAGAAAATAATGAGAAAGAAACAAACAAAAATATTAGGCTGAAAAACATGGTAGTTAAAATAAAGTTATAACTGATGGGATAAATAGCAGAATAGATACTTTTGAGGAATAACAAAGCAATTTAGAAGACCATATTGAGTATATTTCCCAGAAAGAAGAAAGGACAAAAGCCCAAACAATATAAAATAAATGTTTAGAGAGTCAGAGATGCTAATATTGGAATAATAAAAGTTCTAGAAAAGAAATAAAAATAAAGTGATGATTATATGAAGAAATAATGGAAATCAATTTCCCAGAATTTAAAAAATAGAAAAGATAAAAGACTTTAGTATTTTTTTAAAGATTTTTATTTTTTCATTTGAAAGAGAGAGAGAGGGCAGAGAGAGAACAAGCAAGGGCAAGAGGGAGAAGCAGGTTCCCCACTGAGCAGGGAGCCCACATGGGGCTCTATCCCAGGACCCTAGGATCATGACCTGAGCTGAAAGCGGACACTTAACTGACTGAGCCACCCAGATGCCCTGACTTCAGTATTTAAAACAAACACACACACACACACACACACACACACCCTATGGAGAGATGACTGACATACAAAAATCTATACATATTTAATGCATATACTAGACGAGTTTAGAGACAGAATACTTTATATTTAAAAGGCCAACAGTGTGCCCAAGAGGAGAAAATGGAAAAATTCATATGTAGACACATTATAGCTGAATATAAGACTATAAAAGTCAGAGAGAAAATTAAAATTCTAAAGCTTCCAACCAAAAAGAGCAAACAACATATAAAGGAGTAAGAATCATAATGGCATCAGATTTTCAACAGCAAGAACATAACCAAGTATATTAATACTTGGTTAACATATAAAATTGCTGCTTCCATAGGTCTAAATATTAAATGAAAAGAACTTATAACCTAGAATTCTAAATGTAGCAAAACTATCATTCAAATATGAATGTGTAATAAAAATATTCTCAAGTGTTCAAGGCTTAGCAGGCTTACCATACAAAGACCTACATTCAAAACAGTTTTTGATGATATATATTAATAAGAGAAAAATCCAGAAAATGCTAAAAGGGAAACATGAAATAAATGTAATTAAATTACCTTGGACAAGTTTGTAGTCATTTTTTAAAAGGTAGTTATGTTCAAGGATGGGAAATAAATCCATATTAACCTAAAATTTATGGGTTTAAATTAGTGCTATTCAAAGTAGCCTATCTTAAATAGTTTTGTTATTGGTAAGCAACATGAAGTTTCTGCTAGAATGCAATCAACAAATCAACATTCCTTCATTCAGAAGGAATATATACTTATATAATGCCAAGAAGCTAGTATAATTTTTAAACAAAATTAAATAGATTTGGGGAGTCTTTAGTAAGGTTTTTTTAAAAAACTAAAATTTTTAAAAATGCTTTTTGGAAATGGTCCAATCTATTATATAATAATTCACAATACATGCTACTATTAAGCAGTATTTTATAAAACCTCTTTAATAGAAAGAATTTACAGAGCTGTTATGTAACGGAGATGCAAAGCTAGACATAGTCACCAACATGATCAATCAACTTACTTTTGCTATAAGTTGAAGAATTTTCCTTCCGACTCAGCTTAAGATAAAGTTTGCTCTTAGGTTCACTATAAAATTCAGGATTTACAGTAGTAAACTTCTTTAGTTTGCCATACTGTTTTCTTTGAAAATCAAATCCTTTTCTGAAAAATGAGTAAAAAGTAAAAGTGAATTTAAGTATTAAGGGACAAATTTTTTACTGAGATATAATTGTCATATAACATTATAGTCGTTTCAGGTATACAATAAAATGTTTCGATAAATGCATATATTGTGAAACGATCACCACAATAAGGCTAGTTAACATCCATCACCACACAGATTTACAAATTGTTCTTGTGATGAGCACTTTTTAAAAAAGATTTATTTATGTATTTGACAATGAAAAGGGGCAGAAGGAGAGGGACTCTCAAGCAGACTCCCCACTGAGCACAGAGCCAAATGTGGGGCTCGATCTCATAACCCTGAGATCAGGACCTGAGCCAAAATCAAGAGCTGGATGCTTAACTGATTGAGTCACCCAGGTGCCCAAGATGAGCACTTTTAAGGTCTACTCTTTCAGCAACTTTTAAATATGTGATACATATTTATGTATTATGTATGTAATATAGTTACCATACTGTACATTATAATCCCAGGACTTAGTTTACAAGTGGGAGTTTAAAGTTACAGATCTTTTTCTTTTCATCTTTAACTTTTTTTTTTAAGATTTTATTTATTTATTGGACAGAGAGAGAGAGGCAATAAGAGGGAATACAAGCTAGGGGGAGCAGGAGAGGGAAAAACAGGCTCCCCACTGAGCAGGGGCTTGATCCCAGGACCCTGGGATCATGACCTTAGCCGAAGTCAGATGCTTAACGACAGAGCCACCCAGGTGCCCCTTCTTTTCATCTTTAAAATACAACATTAAAAGGAAAGAACCAGGGTGAGTATATGTTTATATACTTTCATACATGTACACGAAATTAAAAAATATTGTGTCAAAGAAAGATAACAGCAACCATCATGGAATTATCAACAGTTTTAAAAGAGACTGAGATAGGAAAAGTATCCATGAAGTATATAAAAGATAGAGTACCTCAGTTTTGATAACTATAATATATTATCCCCTTTATTTCCATATTTTCTAAGTTATTGTGATGATTAAATGAAGTAACATATGCAAAGTACTTAGAAGAGGGCACAGCATGTATAACCCCCCCAGAGATGTTATTAAATTACCATGCAAATGTTCATTATAGCTACTTTTATAAGACATTTTTCCAAAATGTAGCATTCTATTATCCTACAAAACTACCTAGTTCAGCCTTGTGAATGACCACTATTATCCAGCTCTGATAAAAATTATTCTTGTGGTTTTTTTAAGCAGGGTTTCCCTTAGGATTGTGTCCGTATACAAAAATGCTTGGAAAAATAGCATGCCTGCCAGTCACCTTCATATTGCTGACACTGCTTGATGTTTAGAGGGGGCCAAAAATAGCTTTAGAAAATTATTCCCATTTTACAGTTAGAAAAACTGAGGTTTTAGATACTTTTAAATATTTTTCCTATCTCAATCTCTTTTAAAACTGATGACAATAAGGGCCCCTCAGTGGCTCAGTGGTTAAGCGTCCAACTCTTGATTTCAGCTCAGGTCCTGATCTCAGGGTTGTGGGAATAAGCCCCACATTGGACTCTGCGCTCAGCAGGGAGTCTGCTTGATATTCCCTCTCCCTCTCCCATACCCCCAACTTGCTGTCTGTCTCACTCTCTCTCTAAAATAAATAAATAAGTCTTTAAAAAACAACAACAACAACAAAAAAACTGATGACAATCATGTGAGGGTATTATCTTCTGATATAATTACAGGCATTATTTGGTACCAAGAAACGTACCTCACCAAAAGTTGGCATTCCTCAAAGAGAGGTATCTTTTGACTTCTTAAGTATAGGCCAATACTCTTTATATCACTTAAAACCACAGTAGGTAGAGAGTCTTCTTGTGTTAAATATCCTGGGGTCACTTCTTCAAGCCACTTGAAAAATTTACATTGTTCAGCTTTGGGTCCATCACAGGTATAAAAGAGACGGCCCTAAGAGGAAAAAGATATTATAATTTAGGAAAAAACATTTTATATTTTACTGTTTTTGTACTGTATTTGTCAAGACTTATATAAGACGTTTGGCATTAATTTACTTTAATAAATTATTATACAAGTTAATCTTCTTATTAATATCAATTTAAACAACACACTAAAATTTAAAACCACCTACTTTTCCATTTATTTTCTCCTCATCAAAAAATTACATTATTCTGAGAATATAAGCTTATTTGAAAAACAAAATTTATTGTTTTCCCAATTTAAAATGTTCACTATAGAAAACCAGAAAGAACTACAAGAAATATCTTGAGCATCTCTTTTTGGCCTTTTTTGTCACTCACATAAGTGTGTGCATATGCACACAAAAATATACACAGTATACTGTTTTTTAAAATAATAAAACTCAGATAATGATGGATAATGATGTATTTTCTACCCATAACTTAACCTTTATACACAACATACTGGACACATGACAACAACGTCATCAAATTATCTTAAAAAGAAAAAAAGACTTTTGATGGTTCTATAATATTTTATTCTGTAGTTATATTTATGAGTTCTTGCTTTTGACAACTGAATTTACATCTAAATATATATATGCAATACATAAACATTAGCTTGATTTCTCCGACTATAATACATTATCAGCAATGCAAATAAAATCACTATGCTTTTATATTCCTAAGGCCTTATCAGTTACTTGCACTGGGGATCCCATAATAAACTACTTAAACTTTCACTTCTTTCAGGCTCATCTCTGCATTCTCGAAGATCTCAGGTTGGGACATATTCCTTTCTCAGTGCTATAACTGTAATTTGGGCATATGCCTCCTACTGTATCAATTACACTATTATACAAAATTTCCTTTTATATTTCTTTCTCCATCCACCACTATGTAGTAAGTTCCTAAGCAATGTGAAGGATGATCTTAACTCACACTTTTACATCCTAGAACACAGATAATCTTTCAATAAAAATTTCCTGGGAATTTACTGTATGTTACCAACACCTCAAGTGGCTCCTAATCAAGACTTGCTCTTTAATCTTGTCATAAAGCAGTAAGTACCTAAACTTTTTACAAGTATTTAGTGGGGCAATAGGCAAGAAGAGGCAACAATACCTTATTTGGACCATCCTTTTTAACCATTACAAGTTTTGCAGGTTGATGATGATGGCAGAATGGCACATTACTTTCTACATTTTTCAGTTTCTCTCCCTTTAATGATGTGTAAAATGATATGTCAACTGTTGAAAGAGCTTTGTGTAACCTCTGTGCCAAGCCAAACAGCAATATATTTAGATGTTCTACCAAAAAAAAAAAAAAAGAAAGAAAAAAGTACAAATGAAAATAAAATATAAAATAATTGTTTGTATCATGTCCACTGTTAGCTAAATTCAAAAAAGCCTTTTAACAGAGTAATCTATAATCTAATGCTAATATCCATTTTTTCAAAGGTAAGTTTTGTCCTTGTACAACCAAAAGAACTATCGAAACTAATCATGCTGGGGTGTCTGGATGGCTCAGTCAGTTAAAGGTATGCCTTCGGCTCAGATCATCATCTGAGGACCCTGGGATAAAGCCCCACATCAGACTCCCTGCTCAGTGAGAAACCTGCTTCTCTTTTTCCCACTCCCCCTGCTTGTGCTTCCTCTCTCACTGTCAAATAAATAAACAAAATCTTAAAAATGAAAAAAAAAACTTATCATACATCATGTTTAAAATTTCTTAACAAAATCACTTGTAACACCTCTAGTTCAAAAAACATGAAAAATTATAACTTGAAAAAGATAATACCGTCATTTCCCTCTTAATGAAACTCAATTTGACCTTAAACTAGCATATAAGTTACTGTTGAAAACTGGAGGAAACATATGGAAAATAACAAATCTCAAGTAGAGAATTTAATATGGAAATTCACAGTATAAAATATTATGCTTTCTATAGCTATACTACTTTTATATTAAGCAGTGATCAATCATAATAAAATAGAAAAATAACAGTCATACCTATGAGACAAGATGTAAAAATCTGCTTATAATGAGCAGGAGACTGAAAAACAGCTGGTATTTGAATTTGCCTTTGGGGAAGATAAGCAGATTTTATTTTCTGTCCACTTGGGAAGCATAGCTCAGAGCCATTTATCTCCTGAAATTGAATAATTCAAGTTATTATAACAACTCCGGAAAAATAGTGTTTATTAATAAGAAAGTTATTTTCTGTAGAGATGTATAACAAACACATTTTTCTTTTAATTTTCAGAATTCTTGAAAATCATTTGTTAATTCTAAATGAGACAGGGAATATAGCAAGAATGGCTATGCATGGCAATTTTAATCATATAAATAAGAATAAATGTTTCTGTCCCTTAATAAGTTTTTAGTTTTTGCTAGGAAAAACTTTGCTAATAAGAACAACACTGTATGTTTCAATTTCCGGTTACAACTACAGTAATTGTGCAAAATCAATACATAATAAGATCTAACTTTACATTAACTATGGTCTGATTGGCAAAACTGAACTCATAGTGAAAAATCAGAACAATCACAGTAAGAACAGTAATCGAAGTGGAAATAGTTGAAGCTATAATTTATTAACTAGTTATTATGTGCCAGATACTGCACCAGACAGTTTCAAATATTTAAGTTCACTTAATGTTCACAACTACCAGGAAAGATTTTAAGTCAAAGAAGACATAATTATACCTAGAGTTCTGGAAAACTCAAAAAAGGAAAAAACAAAAAGCCATCAGCTCCAGGAGTAAAATCATTGCTCAATATGATTTTGGTAATTCTTTTGATAAAATTCAGACCACAGGGGCACCTGGGTGGCTCAGCGAGTTAAAGCCTCTGCCTTTGCCTCAGGTCATGATCCCAGGGTCCTGGGATTGAGCCCCTCATTGGGCTCTCTGCTCAGCAGGGAATCTGCTTCCCTCCTCTCTCTGCCTACTTGTGATCTCTGTCAAATAAATAATCTTTAAAAAAAATAAAATAAAATAAAATAAAATTCAGACAATAACTATTGGAAAAAATGCACCAAGATACATCGGTACACTTTCTCACCTGTAAATCTGTTACACTGTAGATGTAGCAGGCAGACTCTCCTAAAATGTTTTGAATATTTTCAATCTTGGAAGTCTGCTTTATATTCAAACAGAGTGCTTTCTTTCTAGAAACCAAATCTTGACTGCTAAAATCCTGCTGCTGCTGATGGAGCATGCTTTTTAACATTTGCAAATGCATAGAGTCTAAAGAGATTTCATTCACAGTATCATTCTGTCTTTCACCTGTGTCACTAAAACGCGTCCCAGGAATAATCTCAGGAGAGAAGCCATCTGTTACTTTCATATCGACTCCATTTGGAGTAGTCAAGTTGCACTGGGGTATGTTCTGATATTTCAGCCACTTGCTTTGAGTAGATATATTATTGAGAAGTAAAATGTCCCCTGGAGTCACTTCTCTAGATTCTTTAAAGAAGGAAGTTTCACTTTGGTCCTCAAGTGCAAAGCTAAAAGAACGAACTCCTGATTCTTCACACAAGTTGAATATGGGGGGGGGACCAGAAGATTCTTGCCTATCACAGTTGATCACATATGAACAAGAATCTAAATCAGGTGACCTTTCAGCAGGTGGCAAGGTAATAAGCGGAACTCGGGTTCTACTTACTAATGGAAGCTTTTGAAAGTTCTTATTCTCCAGAGAACTAGATTTTTTGATAACTGGAGGAAAAAAAAAAAAAAGTTGATTAAATAAAAAATGTATTACAGTCACCACCTAGGCCCTAAAATCCAGTAGCTATCTGTATAAAAAAGAAAAAGTACCAACTTGCCTTGAAAAAAAATCCTTAATTTTATTTCCACTTTCATAATATAAATATTTTAATGATTTTAGATTTCAAAGTTAAGAGACTCAAACTTTCTTAAGGTTGATGAACTTGCAATTCTTCTCTTTTTTCTTTTCCCCCTTAGCTAAGGCTTCCCTTCCACCACCAGTCACTAGATTATATTTACATAGCACTTAAGTTTTCAGAGTATTTTATAGCCAAGAAGGGATTTATTGTACTCATTTTATAGATGAGACTACCAAGACCTAGAGGTAACATGACTACTGATTGGCAGAGTCAGGACAAAAACCCAGAACTAATTGTTTGTTCTCAACTTTACATTCCTACTCCAGAAACTGAAGTTCATGGTTTATTTATCGGACCATACGACTATAGCCTCCTTTTTATTTACTACACTCATGAATTAATATGTTCACTTTCAGGGTTACAAAGATATTTAGCTTTATTCTGATCTGTTGGTATGTGATAAGAGTTCAACTCTGGTAAACTCATTTAATGGCAGATTTTGGCTGAATTTTGGAATTCCTTCGGTGAGCAGTGTTAGTAATAGACATACTCCTGAAAATGTAAAAAGCAATGATAAATATTTATAGAATAAATAAGTGAATGAATAATACTACATAGGAAATATATAAGCTTAAAGTTTTTATCTGACAATCCTATGGTTTCCTATTTTATGATAATGTGCGTTCCTGACAGACTTATTATTTATTGGAAATAAACTATAGTGATCACTTGGAAAGGTAGTACAGCAATAGGTGAGCCAATGATATTCTTCTATAATGTTAGATTATAATTCTAAGAAGCCAATCAGCAACATTGACAGAAAAGTTAAAACTTCATTAAAGAGTAAAAGATTGGCATAAAAATAGACATACAGATCAATGAAAGCCAAATAATAGTTTAGAAATAATTCCACGCTTACATGGTCAATTAATCTACAACAAAGGAGGCAAGAATATACAATGGGGAAAATCTCTTCAACAGCTGGTGCTGGGAAAACCAGACAGCTACATGTAAAAGAATAAAGCTGGATCACTTTCTTACACCATTAAAAAAAATTAACTCAAAATGGATTAAAAGACATATGTGTGAGACCTAAAATCGTAAAACTCCTAAAGAAGTCAACATAGGTAGTAATTTCTTTGACATTTGCCAAGAAATATGTTTCTACATATGTCTCTTCTGGTAAGAGAAACAAAAACAAAATTAAAAACTACTGGGACAACACTATAATAAAAAGCTTTTGGACAGCCGAGGAAATCATCAACAAAAGAAAAAGGCAATCTATAGAATGGAAGAAGATATTTGCAAATGCTATTATCAGACAAGGGGTAAATATCCAAAAGATATAAAGAACTTCTACAACACAACACCAAAAAACCACAAGTAACTCCATTAAAGTGGGCAAAGGATCTGAATATAATTTTTCTTTTTTTCTTTTAAATTTATTTATCTTAGAGAGAGAAAGAGAGTGTGCACGAGCATGTGTACAAGCACGAGCTGGGGAGGGGCGCAGTGGGAGAAGATAGAATCCTTAAGCAGACTCCCTGCTGAGCATGGAGCCTGATTCAGCTTGATATCAGGACCTTGAGATTATCACCTGAGGCAAAGTCAAGAGTCCACTGCTTTATTAACAGCCATCTAGACATCCCTGAATAGACATGTTTCCGAAGACATACTGATGACCAACAGACACATGAAAAAATGTTCAACATCACTCATCATCAGGGAAGTACAAATTAAAACCACAATGAGATATTACTTTACATCTGTCAGAATGGCCAAAATAAGAAAAGACAAGAAATAACAAGTGTTGGCAAAAATGTGGAGAAAAAGAACCCAATGCACTGTTGGTGAGAATGCAAGTTGGTGCAGCCACAATGGAAAACAGTATGGAGGTTCCTCAAAAAATTAAAAATAGAATTACCATGTAATACAGTAATTCCACTACTGGATATTTACCCAAAGAAAATGAAAACACTAATTTGAAAAGATATATACATCCCCATGTCTACTGCATTAATTTCAATAGCCAAGATATGGAAACAGCGTCCATCCACAGATGAACGGATAAAGAAGATGCGGTACACATACACACACACACAGAGACACAGAGGGGAGGTGGGTGGGGAAAGGAGTGAAATAGATAAAGGAGATTAAGAGCACACTTATCTCAATAGGCATTGAGAAATGTATAAAATTGTTGCATCATTGTATTCTACACCTGAAGCTAATTAAATACTACATGTTTATACTTGAATAAAAAAATCAAAAAATAAAAATTTTAAAAAATAAAGAAAGACCCATGGCTTAACTATGAAAATTATCTATTATTTCATTGTCACCTCACCTGTTTGGATACCCACTCCTCCCATACTGACTCTTCCTTACCTTGTTTTCTCTACTAACCATACCCACCTAAACCTTTTCCATCACAACTACTCATTCACATTACAAAGTTTTTTTTTTTTTGTATCATCCACTCATGACCAAAAAAATTACCTACAATTTCACCCCTTACCCAACACAGTTTTGGAATCAGGTGCAGATCCGCTGGTGAAATTATAAGAAAAGAGAGAGAAAAAGAAAAGTTAAGGGAAAGAATCTACTTATCACAAAGTAGGAATTTACTCATAGGTAGGAGTTTAAAAAATAGAGACTTGAAAATGCAACTGTGGAAGCAGCAGCTGAAGAGACCCCTAAGCAAATCAGAGGAAAGAAAGAGGTTAGAACAAAGTCAACCAATGGTGTAGATGAGACATTGACAATGAACTGTTCCCCTGGAAGGGGAATGGGCAATAGAGGGGCCTGGCTCTGGAGTTAGAGCTGTGAGAAGAACCGTAATGACAGAAGACAATTTCAGAGGTCCATAATGAGAAAATGACAGAAGAAAGAAGCTACCTGCAAGTTAGAAGGAAATACCGTATTTGGAAGTAAGAGCCATCTGGAATAGAAAAAGGGAAGGCTTGAGGGATACGACATAGAATCTGGTCCTAAGATACTTTTAGTTTAGTAACAATTGAACAAACAAAAAACTTCATTTTACACAGAGAGGGATTAGAGCACTTTGATAGTAACTAAGCTGAGGAAGTAAAGGTCACCAGGTAAAGTTCTTTCTTTCAGGGACTCCTCAGAGAATTCCAGCACAAAGTCTTCATTTCTTGAGTTCAAAGTAAAAGTAGAAACAGGGTTTAATGTAGAGATCTTTTGTTCTGGTGATATCGCCTATTCAGAAAGAAAAAACAAGACTACTGACCAAAATGTTATTATACTTTTTTCCCTATAGTTTGAATGAATTCTAGTAATCTACATTATAAAAATAATGCTGTCAAGCACATTATGTAGAGTTATAGCAGGACAAAGATTCTTCCCAAAGGGGCAGGATAGAATAAACTCATTAAAGTCAATAATAATCATAAAAAGTAAAATATAGAACATTAAGAACTATTGGATTTATGTTGTTCAGTCAGTGGGAGGCTCAGTCAGTTAAGTGTCTACCTTGGGCTCAGGTCACGATCCCACGGTCCTGGGATCAAGTCCCACATTAGGCTCCCCAGGTAGCCTGCTTCTCTCTTTGCCCCTCACCCTGTTTCTGCTCTCTCTCTCTCTCTCTCTCTCTCTCTCTGTGTGTCAAATAAATAAATAAAATCTTTTAAATAAATAAATAATAAAAACTATTGGATTTATTTGAAATGGGTCAGATTCTCATTTCCTCTCATTAAAACTCTAATGGTTCCCAAACTCTCTCAAAGTACAAGAAGGTTCTGAAAATGTCCTGTGCAGCACCCCTGTAAGATCAGCCCCTTACTTCCACTTTGATCTAACTTCCTACCACTCTCCCCTTCATTCATTCATTCATTCATTCATTCATTCATTCCAGGGCTATCTCCTTGTTATTCTATAAATTGGCCAGCATTCCCCTGCCTCAAAACCTCTACACTTGCTATTCCTTGTACCTGGAATGCTCCAGATATCTGCATGGCATGTGCATGCTCTCCCTTCTTATTTATTCTAACAAACTATACTGATGTTTTAACACTAAAATAATGTTGATTTTTGGTAAACTTTCTTGATCATGCTTTAAAAAATTCCTAAGATTTTTATCTTTTTAGTTTTTGCGGGATTCATTTCTTCTAAGATTACCAAGATTTGTTTATTTATTTGAGAGAGAGAGAGAGAGTGAGTATGCATGAGCAGGAAGAGAGGTGGTAGGAGAGGAGAGAGAATCTCTATAGCAGACTCCCTGCCAAGCCAAGTGTGGCATCTGACTCGGCCCAATCCCCGGACCCTGAGATCATGACCTGAGTCGAAATCAAGAGTCAGCCACTTCAGTGACTAAGTCACCCAGGCTTCCCAAGATTACCAAGGTTTTTTACTCTCAACCATTAAAATTCTCCTTACATTATACCTTATTTCCTTCCCATGAAGTCTTCTCTGCTGATTTAAAATTATAATCCAAATAATGATATGAACGTTCTGAATTTTTAGGAGAGAAATCTAAAATAACTGTGGAGAAGAAAAAAAAGCATGGATTTTTATGTAACAGTCTGTTCAATGTCAAATAAATTTTTAATGTTATATTTTACTTGGAATTTACTTACAGTCATTTTCAATTGAGTTCTTATTAGACTCAGCTCTCACTTGAAAATTATCTTCAATATGAAAGCCAATACCTCCTTTTGGAAAGTTTTCTTCATCTGGGAACTAGAAAACAGAGATCCATTCATCAGTTTATTTAGTAAAAAGATAAAGTGTGTGTGTGCATATCTCTATCTTTATCTACCTCCCTATATGTGCGCTCACACTCACACTCACACACACACATATAATTTGTGGTTATAATGTGAGACACAGAAGAACAGAAGCAGTACGTTATGAAATCAATTCAGGGAAAGCAGAATACATTATATATCATCAATGCTTACATTCACATTTCTTATATCTTAACATCACTGAGATAAAGGATGCACCCTAACAGTGATGACCTTGTTACATCCCTATAGCACTGGCAATAGTCATAACACTGCTGGCATTGCTATGCAAGTGAAACCATATGCAAGTTAGTCATACTGTTCATACAATAATCACTTAAGCATGAGTTTGCATTAACATTACTTGTTATGTAATTTTGCCATTTAAACATCTTCAAAAGGATAACATTATCATTTGCCACTGAACAAAAGAGTATTGCATTCAGAGAGGGCAAGGAGGCAAAGCGGTGTGATATATCATTAAAATATCTACACCCAAATAAATCCAAGACTTCTTACAACAAGCAAAACATCAAAAATCTAAGTGGAAGTGAAAAAGTTCTAGAGATCTGCTTCACGAAATTGTAAATACATTTCAGATTACTTAACTGTACACATAAAAATAGGTAAGATTATAAATTTTATGATTTTTCTAACCATAGTAAAAGTTTTTTTGTTTTTAAGTAGGCCCCACACCAAGCGCACAGCCCAACATGAAGCTCAAACTCACACCCCTGAGAGCAAGACCTGAGCTGAGATCAAGAGTCAGATGCTTAACCAACTGAGCCACCCAGGCACCCCACCACAATAAAAAAGTTTTTAATAAAAAAGTCAAAGTGATGAAGCACAGTATAATGTTAACTGCTCTTCTTTATTAGTAGTATATAATGCTGCTTTTATTTTTTCATTTTTTTAAAGATTTTTAATTTTTTTTAAGATTTTTAAGATTTTATTTATTGGGGTGCTTGGGTGGCTCAGTTGGTTAAGTGGCTGCCTTCAGCTCAGGTTATGATCCCACGGGCCTGGGATCAAGCCCCCCATCGGGTTCCCTGCCCCGCGGGGAGTCTGCTTCTCCCTCTCCCTCTGCCTGCCTCTCTGTCTACTTGTATTCTCTGTCAAATAAATAAGTAAAATCTTTTGTTTTTAAAATAATTTATTTATTTATTTATTTGACACAGAGAGAGTGAGAGAGCACAAGTAGGGGGAGCAGCAGAGGCAGAGGGAGAAGAAGGCTCCCCGCTGAGCAGGGAGACGGATGAGGGATTTGATCCCAGGATCCTGGGATTATGATCTGAGCTGAAGCCAGATGCTTGACTGACTGAGCCACCCTGGTACCCCATAATGATGCTTCTTTTAATCAGTGATAGTACCTGGGAATTTGATGAAATACAGAATATTTTTTGAGGTTTAGAGACTACTATGTGCAATCTGCCACACTTAGGTAGGCCTGGTCATTTTGCCTTAAAATATATCTTATAGGGGCACCTGGGTGGCTCAGTGGGTTAAGCCTCTGCCTTCAGCTCGGACATAGTCTCAGGGTCCTGGGATCGAGCCCCGCATTGGACTCTCTGCTTGATGGGTAGGTAGCCTGCTTCCCTGTCTCTCTCTGCCTGCCACTCTGCCTGCTGTGCTCTCTCTCTGTCAAATAAATAGATAAAATCTTTGGGAAAAAAAAAAATGTTAATCTCTTGACCAGACACTGTTTTGAATATATGCGTATCATTCTCTTATGAACTCTATTTGGTAGCAAGTGAGAGGTGAATAGTGTCATACTTTACAGAGTGGGGGTAAGGATAATTTTTATTTGTTCAAAGATTTAAATATTTCTTCATAAAATTTAGTATTGATATAAAGACAATGATTTGGCAAGGTGCAACTATAAAAAATATTTTTACCTGCAAGAAATCAATCTGCATACAAGCACTAGTCAATTTTGGTGTCAATAAACAAGTGTCTGTCCTGTAGTTTTCATACTCAATACTATCTGGAAACTGACCGCATTCTAGCTGTGAGCTGTGTCTTCTGACCATCAGAGCACTAGTAGCTGATCCTTTCACTTGGTGCCCTTGAAACTCAACAGGCTACAAATAAATTATTAAAAATGAGTATTGCAATAAGTACATATTGATATATAGTCACAATGTATATATATATACACAGGAAATAAATCACAATTTAGCTTTCTTATTAAATATTAATGTAAATAATTATTTGGTGAATAATACTGAAAACCAGAAAAACTCCTATTATCCTAACACATGCTAATTATAAAACACAATTTGGTTATTGATTTAATTGAATTCAAGTTCAACATTAATAAATATGAATTTTTTATAAGGAGCACAAAAGCTATAGTTATAATGGAGTAATTAAACCACAAAATACAGTTGGTCCTTTCTCTATGCGTGCCATGTACATTATACAACTTTCCATTATAGACTTACCACATTATACTATAATGAAGTTTCTTTTCATCTATATCCTAACTGTACTATAAACTTCTTGAGGGGAGAAACCTGTTGCTTTCATCAGGGTACCATGTGCATTTAACACCATGCTTGGCATATCGGAAGCCGTCAATAAACATGTAATAGGAAGTAAGTAAAGAAATACAGAAAGCATTTTCCTTTGTTCAGGCATTTTGTAAACTATCAGGCTTCCCAGAAGAGGGATGGTGGGCTCTCTGCCTCCCAGAAGATCTGATCCTATTGCTTTGAGAACAAAGTCCTAAGAATATGATGCCAATACAGGCGTGTACTTCAGAGAGGTATTGTCATGTACTCAGAGACCTGATGATCTGCTCTCAGTCTTCAAACAGCTTTCTCTACTGCCCCCTTGAGGGGTTCTAGGATTTTTATTCCTCACTGGGTGACAAATCTACCCAAAAAGTGGAAAATTAAGATTGCTTGGAGCACCTGGGTGGCTCAGTGGGTTGAGTCTCTGCCTTCAGCTTGGGTCATGATCCCAGGGTTCTGGGATCAAGCCCCACATCAGGCTCTCTAGTCCATGGGGAGCCTGCGTCTCCCTGTTTCTCTGCCTACTTGTGATCTCTCTGTCAAATAAATAAATAAAATCTTTAAGAAAAAATTAAGATTGCTAATAGAATTTATTTCTAACTGATAAATTAACAAAATTATGATAGTAAATAATCTGAATATTCACTTATTTAAAAATGAAGATTCTAAATCACACATTTGAAAGGAAAATCAAATCTAAATATCCTTTATAAAGAACTTTTGTTGAAAATATTCTAAATTTTAAAACATACACAGTTCAACTAAAAAAGTCTCACCTATTGAGACTCTGTATATTTCTAATTTGTTTGATGGAGAATACACATTCTCCACAAGTAACAGACACCTTATTCTCTATGCTTCTATGTAGATCTCCTTTAAAGGTCTGTTGGGTATTAGGAATAAAATTAGTATTTATAAAGTCCAAGTATTTATATGCTACTTTGTCTACAAATTTTTGATATGGAGTAGATGGCACTAGATAGAACTTGGGTTATATATACTTTTACAGAAGTAGGAGTGGTAAAGAAGCCTATATGTTGAAGGCTATAAAGATCTTCATTTTGTTCTCTGCAAAGCATTCATTATTTACAGCTTATTTATCTTCCAATTTCTAGGGTATGCATCATATATATGCATGACGCATTATTAGTTCACTAGTGAAGAGAAAAGGCTCAAGTAAAATAAGGGGTACCAGTCATTAGTTTTTCTTGTTCCTAAAATCAGGTTAATTCACTATGCTCATTAACTTTCTGCCTATGAAAACTCTGAGAGTGGTATAAAAACAGCAGGAAAAGGCAGTGGATTAGAAAATCAAAGTTATTCACAAATTTTACCTTAGGGTCACAGGTTTTTCTCTCTAATTGTTTAGGGATAACATTTAGAAAAGCAGTCTCTTCATCTCCCAAGGAAAAGATCTAGAATAAAATATCAGTAAGTGTGTTAGCTAGTAGAGTTTTATAGGCCACTCATGAGTTTTATTGGAAAATACTCCCAAAACTTAAAGCTTGCTATTTCAAAGTACGCTTGCCATTTCAATCTTACTTCTGTACATACAAACATATAACAAGCTACCTCTGGCAAGCAAGTTCTCCAGCAGGTAAGGTACATGCTAAGTAATTTTAAAACTCAGCAATAAAAAATTCTAATCCTAATTTTTTTTAAATTTATTTATTTTGAGGGGAGCCTGGGTGGCTCAGTCATTTAAGCGTCTATCTTCGGCTCAGGTCACAAGCCCCGTGTCCGGCTCTTTGCTCACTGGGGAGCCTGCTGCTCCCCCTGCTTGTGCGCTCTCTCTCCCTCTCTTTCTCTCTCCGTCAAATAAATAAAATCTTTCTAAATTTACTTATTTGGAGAGAGAGAGGGAACACACGTGCACACAAGAGGAAGGGGCAGAAGGAAAGAGAGAATCATTTTTAAGATTTTATTTATTTGAGAGAGAGAGAGAGAGAGAGAGTGCACTTGTGCATATAAGTGGTGGGAGGGGCAGAGAGAGAGGAACAGGCAGAACCCCACTGAACAGGAAGTGTGCCCTGGGACCTGAGATCGTGACCTGAGCTGAAGGCCGACACTTAACCAACTGAGCCACCCAGGTGCCTCAGGAGAGAGAAAATCTTGGGCGGAGTCCCCACCAAGCCTCGACCTCAGGGCTCAGTCTCATAGCCCTGAGATCAGGACCAGAGCTGAAATCAAGAGTCAGACATTTAACCAACTAAGCCACCCAAGCAATCCTAATTCTAAAACTATAGCTGATTTTTTTAAAGATTGTATTTTATTTATTTGACAGAGAACAGAGAGAGCACAAGCAGCCAGAGTGGCAGGCAGAGGGAGAGGGAAAAGAAGGATCCCTGCCAAGCAGGGAGCCCAATGTGGGGCTCGATCGCAGGACCCTGGGATCATGACCCTGGCTGAAGGCAGACACTTAACCAACTGAACCACCCAGGAGCCCATAGTTGAATATTTTAACACTAGAAAAAATTATTGCATACCTAATAATCACCCATCTAACCTAATACTTAATGTTAATACAGATTATTTAATTCAAAAATTAGTTTGAAACCAAAAGAGGAAAAATTGTAAAAAGCGTTATCAATTTAAAGAATGAATCAGGGGCACCTGGGTGGCTCAACTAGTTAAGCGTCTGCTTTCAGCTCAGGTCATGATCCCGGGGTCCTGGGATTGAGCCTCACGTCAGGCTCTCTAGTCAGCAGGGAGTCTACTTCTCCCTCTATCCCTCACCCCGCTCATGTTCTCTCTCTCTCTTTCTCAAATAAATAAATTAAATTAAAAAAAAAAAAAAGAAGAAGAATGAAATCTGAGCACCTGGCTGGCTCAGCCAGTAGAGCATGTGACTCTCTTTTTTTTTTTAGATTTATTTATTTTAGAGAGAGCTCAAAAGTGAGGGGAGGGGCAGGAGAAGGAGAGAGAGAATCCTTAAGCAGGCTCCCCATTGAGCATGGAGCCCGACACAGAGTTTAATCCGAGTACCCTGGGATCACAACCTAAACCAAAATCCAGAGTCTGCCATTTAACTGACTGGCACCCAGATGCCCCAGTAGAGCATGTGACTCTTAATCTCAGGGTTGTGAGTTCTAGCCCACTTTGGGCATGAAGCCTACATTAAAAATAAGATAAAAAGATAAACAATTTCCTAGCAACCATAAAAACACAAGATATAGACAAGAGCAACTAGTCATTTTTAGTTCATCAAGAACTATATAATCATAATTTCTACTATGAATGAGATTTTGAAAAGGAATTTAACAGAAATAATTTTTATGTTTAAAAAGTATAGAGAAAACAATTCCTCAATAGACAAGAGGTAGTGCATTTCTTCAAATAATAGTTACCTTCCATTAATAACAATATATTTAGCACATCTGTCAACCAAGTAGTTCTTGAAAACATTCAACTCATATTTTAGACTTAGAATTTTCAAATATAGTGAGTTTAAAAAACCAATTAGCATAGCACCCTCTCTTCTGTTGCTATTTTAGCTAATTATAGAAATTAAATTAGCAGAAATAAAATAGCAGTGCCATTAAGTATATCCTTAAAGAGTACCCTAACTTTAAATTTTGAAAGTTTTTCTTCTTCCTTTTTTTTTTTTTTTTTTTTAAGATTTTATTTATTTATTTGACAGAGAGAGAGATCACAAGTAGGCAGAGAGGCAGGCAAAGAGATGGGGGAAGCAGGCTTACTACTGAGCAGAGAGCCCGATGCGGGGCTTGATCCCTGGACCCTGGGATCATGACCTGAGCCAAAGGCAAAGGCTTAACCCACTGAGCCACTAAGACGCCTGCTGAAAGTTTTTCTATCACTAATGAACATGAAGAGGTTGCTTCAGAAAATTATAGTATGAAGGATATTACAAAAAGGCAAATATACTCCTATATTAATGCTAAAAAGATTGAAATAAAATTTTTTTACAAAATATTATAAGATCTTTTTCATTCCTATGAGATTACAACAGATTTTTTTAAATATATGATATTTATTTTAAATGGCAACTCATAGGGATGCTGGGGTGGCTCAGTTGGCTAAGTGTTTGCCTTCAGCTGAGGTCATGATCCCAGGGTCCTGGGATCAATCCCCAAGTCAGCCTCCCTGCTCAATGGGGAGTCTGCTTCTCCTGCTGCTCCCCCTGCTCATGCTCCCACTCTTTTCCTCTGTAATAAATAAATAACATCTTTAAAAAATAAAAATAAAAATAAATAGCAACTCATTGTGGAGAATGACAGTGTTATTTGCAGTTTATATTTTGTGATAACTGCCCTTGAAAAGGTTTAAACCCTATTTTTTCAAGTGAAGAAAAGAATTAAGAATGTGATCATTTCTAAGCTAAATATGTGGTTGTTCATTATTATTTTATACATTTGATTTTATTATATAAGGATAAAAAATGATTGAGCCACCCCTAAATGAATTTTATTTGTTTTGTTTTCTTTAAGGCAACAGTTACAGGTTTAATTATCAATTATAATTCTTGAATTAAGTAATGATTACAAGTTTACAAACTTATTTGTGGGGGTGCCTGGGTGGCTCAGTGGATTAAGCCTCTCCCTTCGGCTCAGGTCATGATCTCCAGGTCCTGGGACAGAGCCCCGCATCAGGCTACCTGCTCAGGAGCCTGCTTCCCCTCTCCCCGACACCGCCTGCCTCTCTGCCTACTTGTGATCTCTCTCTCTGTCAAATAAATAAATAAAATCTTAAAAGAAAAAAACTTATTTGTGATAACAGATTTGTTACTTAACCAAATCCTATTGACCACACCAGGATATTTGTACAAGACAGCAGGCTCATCTAAATAAGTTTACAAATGATATTGAAAACTGACAGGGGCGCCTGGGTGGCTCAGTGGGTTAAAGCCTCTGCCTTCGGCTCAGGTCAGGTCATGATCCCAAGGTCCTGGGATCAAGCCCCCCATCGGGCTCTCTGCTCAGCAGGGAGCCTGCTTCCCTCCTCTCTCTCTGCCTGCTTCTCTGCCTACTTGTGATCTCTGTCAATAAATAAAATCTTAAAAAAAAAACTGACAATATAAAATTATATGCCATATCTATAAATATAACTATAAATTCTGGCTACTTTATATTTTAAAAAAGATTAACTCACCTGCCAAGACTGAAGTGGTTCACTTGGTTCAACTTCATTTTCTTTTATGATCTTAGGAAAAGAATATAAACAGAATAACTAAAAGGTACAAGTAAGTTATAAAATAAAATATAAATTTCTATTAGACATAAAAAATAGAAGAAAAAAAAGAATAAAAATTTAAAAATAAAAATAAAAAAACAAAAGAACACTATCACTAATAATCAAAGGAACAAAAACTATATATTAATTAAATATTATTCTGACTTAGCAAGAATTGAAAATATCTTTTTTTTTTTAAAGTTTTATCAGGGCACCTGGGTGGCTCAAATGATGAAGCATCTGCCTTTGGCTGGGATCACGATCCCAGAGTCCTGGGATGGAGCCCGAAGTTGGGCTCCTGGCTCAGCAGGGAGTCTGCTTCTCCCATTCCCTCTGCCTCTGCTTCTCCCCCCGCTCATGCTCTCTCTCTCTCTCTCAAATGAATAAATAAAATCTTAAAAAAAGATTTACTTATTTATTAGAGAGGAAGAGAGAGTACGAGACTGAGGGGAAGGGAAGAGGAAAAGAGACAGAATCTCAAACAGCCCTCACACAGAGCAGAGCCCAATGCTGGACTTGACCCCACGATCCCAAGATCACAACCTAAGCCGAAATCAAGAGTTGGATGTCCAAGCAACCAAGCCACCTACATGTCTCAGCATTGAAAATATCTTAGTACTGGCGAATATGAAGTGAAATAAATATTCATACTATAAAAGAGGAAGATATTTAGATTTGACAATATAAATCAAGAAAATTGTTCTTAGGGGCACCTGGATGGCCCAGTGGGTTAAGCCTCTGCCTTCGGCTCAGGTCATGATCTCAGGGTCCTGGGATCGAGTCCCGCATCAGGCTCTCTGCTCAGCAGGGTGCCTTTTTCCCCATTCTCTCTGTGCCTGCCTCTCTGCCTACTTGTGATCTCTGTCTGTCAAATAAATAAATCTTAAAAGAAAAAAAAAATTGTTCTTAGCCTTTCAAGTTATCATCAATTCCACATGTGGGACTCAAATCTAAGGAAATAACTCAAAATGTAAACAACGATTTATGTGCAAAAACATTTGCTGAAGTTTTATTTATCCTAGCAAAATGCTAGAAATAATTTAAATCTTCAAAATAGGGCACTACTTATCCAAAGCACAGATTATCCATAGGATAGGATGGTAAGTAACCTCTAAAAGATATTAAACTGCTGATCTGTGATTAAGTGGCTAACGTGGTCTCTGTTCTGCAGGATGGCATTTGTTAAAGTTGTCAAGAATAAGTCTTACTTTAAGAGATACCAAGTGAAATTTCGAAGATGACGAGAGGATAAAACTGATTACTATGCTCAGAAACACTTGGTAATTCAGGATAAAAATAAACACAACACACCTCACTACAGGATGAAAATCTGTGTAACCAAAAAGGGATCTCATTTGTCAGATTACTCACACCCACATAGAAGGAGATATGATAGTTGTGCAGTGCAAGCTCATGAACTCCAGAGTATGGTGTGAAGGTTGGCCTGACAAATTATACCACAGCATATTATACCGGCCTGCTGTTGACCCACAGGCTTCTCAAGAGATTTGACGTGGCCAAGATCTCAGAAGCCAAAGTGGAGGTGACAAACACTGATGGTCAACCTGGTACTTTCACCTGCTATCTGAATGCAGAGTTTGCCAGAACTACTCCTGAAAATAAAGTTTTGGGGTTCTCGTGGGAGCTGTGAATGGAGGCTTGTCTATCTCTCACACTACCAAATGATTTCCTACTTATGATTGATTCAGAAAGCAAGGAATTCAATGCAGAAGTACATCAGAAGCTCATCATGGGTCAGAACATTGCAGATGATATGCATTACTAATAGAAGAAGATGAAGATGCTTACAATAAATAGCTCTCTCAATACAAAAACAAAAATGTAACTCCAGACATGATGGAGATACGGTTAAGAAAGCTCATGCTGCTATATGAGATAATCCAGTCCAGAAGAAGCCTAAGAAAGAAGTTAATTTAAAAAGATGAGGTGGAACCATCCCCAAATGTCCCTTGCCCAAGAAGAAAAACTAGGTAGCTCAGAGGAAGGCAAGCTTCCTTAGAGCTCAGGAGCAGCCTGCTAAGAGCTAATACACCAAATCATAATTTTCTGTGAAGATTTTTCAGATAAAGACAATAATAAGCTAACTCACCAAGCAGGTAAAAAATTAACTAAATAAATAAATAAATAGAAGATATATTTAAGAGGTATCTTAATAAGGTAAGAAACATAAATATTAAGGGGAAAAGACAGAAAACTCTTTACACACACAACAATCTAACCATATTTCTGAAAATGGGCCTAAAATGTTGTAAACATTAATAATAATTACCTATCAGTGATAGGGTGAGTTTTATTTTTCTTCATTTTTTCTGTATTTAAAAAAGGAGGAAAAAAAACAGTTGGAAAATACAGTAAGATACAAAATGGGGGCAAAGGAAACATTTCACTTTCTTTTGTTTCAAACACGTCTTTTAGAAAGAGCAGTGCCATATAATGAATATCCCTCCAAATACGTTAAACATCCCCAAGAAGAAACACTGATTTAGAGGATTTATTCTAGCATATCAATGTATTCTAATAAGTACCATAATTTTTATAGTATTACCATGGTTCCTAAACTGCTCAACAAGGTACTTTGGGGTACCACAGTGAAATCAACAGGGGCTGCACAAAATGTTTTAAATTTAAGGGACGGGGTGTCTGGATGGGTCAGTGGGTTGAGCATCCAACTCTTGATTTTGGCTCAGGTCATGATCTCAAGGTTGGGAGATTGAGCCCTTCAATGGGCTTTGCACTCAATAGAGTCTGCTTAAAAGATTCTCTCTCTCCCTCTCTTTACTCCTCTGTTCTTCCCCTGGGTTGTGTGCATTTTCTCTCTCTCTCTCTCTCTCTCCCTCCCTCTCTCTGTCTCTCAAATAAATAAATAAAATCTTTTAAAAATTATAAAAATTGGGGTGCCTGGTGGCTCAGGTGGTTACAGGTCTGCCTTCAGCTCAGGGCATGATCCCAGGGTCTTGCATCATGCCCTGCTTCAGGCTCCCTGCTTAGCACGGAGTATGCTTCTTCCTCATCCTCTGCCCCTCCACACCATTCATGCTTTCTCTAGCTCTCTCTAGCTCTGTCTCTCAAATAAAATCTTTAAAAAATTATAAAAATTTTAAAATTTAAATAAATTTAAAGGGAAATACAGTTATCACTTGGCATCTGTTGATCAGTGAATGAACTGTTAACTCAAGGTAGTTCAGTTCAACATCAGATCTTATGCCATCTCTTTCAATGGCATTTTATCTTTGTAAAATTGAGTTTTTAGAAACTGCTATGATGAAAATCAATTACCATGCAAAAATCAATGTGAACAAGAAAACTAATCTATTCTAAGGTTCTAATGTATGCCCAACAAGTGCAAACATTCCATTAGCAATTATGTATATTTAAAAGTAAAATGCTTACGTTGGGCTCTGTGCAGGGTGGAGCCCACTTAAAAAAAAAAAAGCGGAATGAGGGACTGCCCCTCGGTGGCTCAGTCAGTTAAGTACCAACACTTGATCTCAGCTCAGCTCTTGACCTCAGCTCAGGTCTTGACCTCAGGGTCATGACTCAAATCCCACACTGGGTTCTGAGCTGGGTGAAGAGCCTACTTAAAAAGTAAAATAAAATAAGATAAGATAAAAGGCTCACAGTGATCATATATATTCACAATATATACATATGTTAAATCATTATTTTGTACACCTTAAACCAATACATTATATGTCAACAATACCAATTAAACGGGAAAAAATAAAAATAAAAAGCTTACTAAATTAGTAGGACATAATACTTACTTACTAAATTGCTTAATACTACTCACTACTTAATAAATGGAACTGCTAGGCTCTTTTCCCCCCCAAGGATATAATGAAAATAATTACTGAGATACAAGTTGGGGGCGGGCATGAGATAAGATATCTTGGCACCCTATATATAACAGCAGTCTCATCATAAAGAACAGTACAGAACATTCTATATCACAATAGAAGAATATAGGGGAAAAAATGTACCTGTTGAGAATCCTGGTTCAGATGAGGCAACTTTGGTAAAGCTTGTAAAATTCCTGCAGTCAATGGTTTCCTAACTATAACACATAAAATAAAATTATTTTATTCATCTCATATATAGTGTTTTAAACTTTTTAAAAACTTATTTCTAGGGGAGCCTGGCTGGCTCAGTCAGCATGTGACTGATCTCAGGGTTGTAGGTTTGAACCCCACACTGGGTACAGAGGTTACTTAAAAATAATAAAATTAAAAAAAAAAAAAAAAAAAAAACAGTGGCTCAGTCATTGGGCATCTGCCTTCGGCTGAGGTCATGATCACAGCGTCCTGGGATCGAGCCCCACATCAGGCTCCCTGCTCGGCAGGAAGCCTGCTTTTCCTTTCCAAGTCCTCCTGCCTGTGTTCCCTCTTTCGCTGTGTCTCTGGCAAATAAATAAATAAAATCTTTTTTAAAAAACAACCCTTACTTATAAAACTGAATGAAAGCAGGAATATAACTTAAACTTGAAGATGAGGTATTCTTGATAATTGTTGAATCTGGTCTTTGGATATTTCAGGATTTAGTGACTATTCCCTCTGTATATCTATGTAGTATATGTGTAGTCAAACATTGTCAAGATAAAAATTCAAGAAAAAGGGCTGCCTCCGTGGCTCAGACAGTTAAGCATTCGCCTTTGACTCAGGTCATGACTGCAGGTCCTGGGGTTGAGCCCCACATCAGGCTCCCTGCTGAGCAGAGAGCCTGCTTCCCTGTCTCCCTCTGCCCCTCCCCCTGCTTGTGCTCTCTCTATGTCAAATAAACAAAATCTTTTTAAAAATCTTTAAAAAAAAAAAGTAAGAAATATGAAAATGTTGATTTTTTTTTAATTCAAAAAAGAAAATTTTTTGGCTACCTTTTAATAGTAGGAATGCTTCCTTTTTTCTTTATTCAAACTAATTGAAAAATACCAACTCAATAGCCAATAACCTGTACTAAAAAATGCTCAAAATAAAATATTAACTGTTAGAATAAAGCCAAGAACATTACACTGCTGCTATGTGCAAACACAGATGAGAAAAAAGCACTTAATGCTATTTCTGAGTCTATCTTAAATGCATTTGACTTTGGTTTGAGAAAAAAACCTTCAATTATCTTCTAAGTACATTGTGCCAGGCACTGGGGAAACAGTAGTTTCTTAAAAAAGGAAGGCCACAGAAGATTAAAAAAAAAAAAGATAAATTCAGATTATGATACAAAAGGGCTTCATAACAAAGGTTGATATGACAGAGAATAATGTTAGATAGGATGAATGGAAAGTTCTCTCACACGAAGTGACATCTAAATTGAGATCTGAATACACGAAAAAACTACCAGCTATGCCAGAGGTAAAGATGTTCAGACAAAAGTCCTAACACATATAAAAAGAGTCTCCTGCCAACAGGAGAGTTGGCAAGTCTGCAAAATAGAAAAGAGGAGAAAATGGCCAGGCCATACCACCTGAGTATCTGTTTAAAAATAGGATTTTTTTTCCTTAAAGAAAAAGGTAGATATTCAATCATTCCTAAAGTCACCAAGAAGACTATAATTTTAAAGTGATTATTAGAAAGAAAGATTGATTATAATTGTAAAAAAGATAATCAGAGGCACTTGGCTGGCTCAGTTTGGGGGAGCATGCACCTTTTTTTTTTTTTAAGATTTTATTTATTTATTTGACAGAGAGAAACACAGCGAGAGAGGGAACATGAGCAAGGGGATTGTGAGAGGGAGAAGCAGGTTTCCTGCTGAGCAGGGAGCCCAATGCGGGGCTGGATCCCAGGACCCTGGGACCAAGAGCTGAGCAGAAGGCAGATGCCCAAAGGCTGAGCCACCCAGTTGCCCTGAGCATACAACTCTTAATCTCAGGGTCATGAATTCAAGCTTCTTGTTGGGTGTAGATTATTTAAATTAAAAAAACTTTACTGTAAAAAAAATCATAGCTAAATCTAGTGTAAACATCATTTTTAGTTCATTGTCATTTCTGGTTTCATTATTCTCCTGTTAAAATTCAGAATTAAATGAAATTAAAGTAATTGGATTTTGGAACCTGATGCTATTTCTAAAACAGGCTTTAAAAAGGCATTTGTGGGGGGGGCTGAGTGGCACAGTGGGTTAAAGCCTCTGCCTTCGGCTCAGGTCATGATCCCAGTGTCCTGGAATCAAGTCCCACATTGGGCTCTCTGCTCAATAGGGAGCCTGCTTCCCTTCCTCTCTCTCTGCCTGCCTCTCTGCCTGCTTGTGATCTCTGTCTGTCAAATAAATAAATAAAATTTTTAAAAAATAATAAATAAATAAAAATAAAAAGGCATTTGGGGATGTCTGGGTGGCTCAGTCATTAAGCATCTGCCTTCAGCTCAGGTCAAGATCCCAGGGCCCTGGGACTGAGCCCCAAGCACATGGGGCTCCCTGCTCTGCGGGAAGCCTGCTTCTCCGGCTCCTACTCCCCCTGCTTGTATTCCTTCTCTCACTGTCTCTGTCAAATAAATAAATAAAATCCTAAAATAAATAAATAAATAAAAAGGCACTTGGTGAAAATAGATGTGTTTTCCTTTATTGCATTCACTCAAGAATAAAACTCTAAATGAACATTTCTTTTTTTTTTAATATTTTATTTATTATTTATTTGACAGAGATCACAAGCAGGCAGAGAGGCAGGCAAAGAGAGAGGAGGAAGCAGGCTCCCTGCTGAGCAGAGAGCCCGATGTGGGGCTCAATCCCAGGACACAGGGATCATGACCTGAGCTGAAGGCAGAGGCTTTAACCCACTGAGCCAACCAGGCACCCCCCTAAATGAACATTTCTAAGATATATTCAATCATCCCACAAAAACTTCAGGAAATCTACAGGAAAAAAATCTACAATCTACAGGAAAAAAATCGTAACACTTTCACATATCCTAAATTGATGGTAAAACTGATTCTTACACCATGAAGTCAATTGTTATATTCCAATAAATAGATTCAAGTTTCTCAGTGTCACAAGAAAACCAACTTACTCCTTTCTAGAGAAATCTATGATATCAGAAAACAAATAGTCAATCCTCATTACTCACAGGTCCTACCTACTTACTAAAATTTATTTGGAACCCCGAAATCTGTACCCTGTGTTTTGGGGGTTATTTTTTGACATCCAGAGCTACAAAAAATGAGTTTCCTGACATACATTCCCAGCTGAGGTAGAACAAGGTGATACTCTGCCTCCTTGAGCTCTCACACTATGAACAAATATCCTTTTTGTGGTCTATTTAGTACATTTTTTACACTTTGGGGCTTCTTCTAAGTGACTTTGCTATTTCAAATGTTCCCTAAGCATACTGTCTAATGTTCCTAAGTGCAAGAAGGCTGTGATGTCCTTTACGGAGAAAACGTGTGTTTAGGGAAGTTTTTTCCAGGAATCACTCATTGTGTAGTTCACCATGAGTTCAATGTTAACCGATCAACATTAATTAATGCCTTTAAATAGAAACATTCATAAAAACAAGATTTTGATCAATTGATAAAAATGCTCTGACCAGAGGTTTGATGGAAAATACCCCTAAAAACAATGACTCATTTTTCACTAATTCAGTGTTTCTGTTGATTCAATATTTTATTTATTTATTTGACAGAGAGATGGAGCACAAGCAGATGCAATAGCAGGCATAGGAGAAGAATCAGGCTCCCCACTGAGCAAGGAACCCAATGTGGGGCTTGATCCCAGAACCCTGGAATCATGACCTAAGCCAAAGGCAGTTGCCTAACCAGCTGAGCCACCCAAGTGCCCTGTGTTTGTGCTGATTCAATAGAACATAACTACTGCAAATAATGAGACTCAACCATAATCCTCTTTCCAACTTGATGAGAAAAAAGATTTCCTAAAACTAAATTCTGTAATTCCTATATATTCATAATAGGAATCTATATCCTTATATATTATATAATTTCGTCTGCCCCTACTTATTTTTCATGAAAATTTATTTCCTTTTTAATTTTTTGGAAAATAAACCATCAATTGCCATTAAACTTATCCTTCTCAGGAATCCCTTGAGATATTTAAATACGAATTCAATTTTTTAAAAAAAGAATTCAGTTTTAACTTTTGAGAATCTCCAAGTACACTGTTCACTCACATTTATATGTGTCTAATATTGATATTTACTAATATGTTCTATATTGGTTTTCTTTTTTTAAAAATGCTATTGGCAACATACTATAAGCAAAGTCAAAAGACCAGTGACATATAAAAGACAGTATCTGCAACACACATCACCAATAAAGGGTTAGTATCCCCAATATATTAAGAAAAAAAACTCTTAAAAACTCTTAAAAATCAATGAGCCATTAAACATCTGGACAAAAAGGTAAGACAGTTCATGAAAAAAGATGTACAAATGTTGCTTAAACATATGAAAAGATGTTAAATTTCACTTGTAGTAAGAGAAATACAAATTCAAAAACACTGAAATGCCATTTCTCATTTATCAGATTAGCAAAAATTCCAAAGCTTGGCAACACACTGGCAAGACTGTGGAGAAACAAGCACTCTCATACATTACTGGTGAGGATAAGACATGGAGAAAATTTTGAAGTATCTAATAAAGTCACACATTTACCCGGCAACCCTGCGGCTAGGAATTTGTCCTGAAGACACACCTCAAACAATATGCACACACACACACACGGAGAGCTAATTAATATCACATCATTTGTAATAGCAAAGTATTGGAGACAGGTTGCATAATGATGGCTCATACACACAGTGAAATATTACACAAAAAATGATATAAACAAAAAATGAGGATGTGTCTTATGAACTGATATGAAGCAAACTTCAGAATATATTAAGTGAAAAAATGCTAAAGAATATATAGAGTATACTATCTTTTGTTGAATAGGGAGGGAACAAGAATGTAAATACAGAGCACTTCTTTTTGCAAAAAGAAACACAGGTATGACATATTGGCTCTGTCTAGCAGGTAGGTAAGAACAGGATGAAAGGCACAAGGAAGGCGTCTGAGTTTATGTTTTTATACAGCTTTGTTTCCGAACTAGATTAATATTTTACATAATCAGAAATAAAAATAAATCAACAAAGATAGGCAAAAAAGTCCTCATACTGAATATAAACAGTGAATTTAACTATATTTACATCAAATTATAACATAACCACACTAAAGAGAATAACCCAAGTAACTTTTTAAAGATATTTATTTGAGAGAGAGAGAGAGAGTGCACCTGTGTATGTACACGAGCAGGGGAGGGACAGAGAAGGAACCTCAGACTCTCCACCGAGCACAGAACTGCATGTGAGGCTCAATTCCACCACCTCAGATCATGATCTGAGCCAAAACCAAGAGTTGGACGCTCAACCAACTGAGCCACCCAAATGTCCCACCCAAGTAACTTTTTAACTTAATACTCTATGTATTTTCAGTAAGATATATTGCAAAAACAAACCAAAAGAGGGGTGCCTGGGTACCTCAGTTAGGCATCTGCCTTCAGCTCAGGTCATGATCTTGGGATCCTGGGATGGGGCCCCACACTGGGCTTCATGCTCAGTTGGGAGTCTGCTTCTCACTCTCCCCTCCCCACCATTCAGGCTCTTTCTTACTCTCTCTTAAATAAAATCTTTAAAAAAAAAAAAAAAAAAGAAAAAAAGAAAAAGAATTTGTGAACTTTACACACTTGTAAAGGTTTTTTGTTAGTAGTAATACTAGTGTAAAAATTTGGAAGCCATTTGATGCGTATTATAGAATTGAGGAAGTAAACGTACTAATGGTGTTGGGAACCAGGGCCCCTTCTCATTGTGGTAGTAAAGAAATACAATTATGAAATTGAGGAAGACAGGAAGAACCCAGTGTTTAAGAACTGGAATTAGAGAGATCAATATGAACTAATGATTATTTTTTTAAAAGTATCTCCTAACACATGTTCAAAAATGTCTGATTGGGGGCACCTGGGTGGCTCAGTGGGTTAAACCCTCTGCCTTCGGCTCAGGTCATGATCCAGGGGCCTGGGATCGAGCCCCACATTGGGCTCTCTGCTCAGCAGGGAGCCTGCTTCCCCCCCTCCCTTCCTCCCCTCTGCCTCTCTGCCTACTTGTGATCTCTGTCAAATAAATAAATAAAATCTTTTTTTAAAAATGTATGATAGGAATGGATATTCACATACATACTTGCTTATGTGCCTGTATATGCTTATTTCCAGAAGGATACCCTGGAAGGAAACTAGCTAATTCTTAGGAGTGCACTGGGGGACTATACTAGAAAGGTGATTTACTTTTCACCATTTTATCCTCTATTAGAATTGATTTTACCAAGTACACATATTGCCTATTTAAATACTATCTAATTCTTGGGCACCTGGGTGGCTCAGTAAACAAAACATCTTTGGTTCAAGTCATGATCTCAGGGTCATGAGATCAAGCCCTGTGTCAGGCTCTGTGCTGGGCATGTAACCTGCTTAAGATTCTCTCTCTCCTTCTTCCTCTGCCCCTTCCCCTGCTCACACTCTTCCCCAGGCACACTCTTTTTCTCTTTAAAAAAAAAAATTTAAAAAAAATTTACTATGTAATTCTTTAATGTAGCCTCCAAAGCAAATACTTTCCAACCTCTGAGCTATTCAGAAAACAATCCAAAACGAACATGCCAATCTAACCTTCAGGATTGTTATCTGGTTCATCAGTCATCTGGCTCAGAGTTCCTTGTTGTTTAAAGGTAATACTTCTCTTTTTCAATATTTCCAAACCTTCTAAAGCCGTACTGTGTTCAGACAATGACTTTAAAATGGAAATGTTATTTACTAATCCAGAGAGTTCTGAAGGATTTCTAGGACTATTGCAATATTGTTTGCTTTCTCCATCAGTTTCTACTTCAACATGGTCATGGTCTAAACTTCTAATCCTTCGCAAATCTTCAGATTCAGGAATATATGCTTCCATATCTTTGGAAATAGGATGCTTTTTTCCCAGAGGGTAAAACAAAGAATTAGAAACTTGGGTACTTGATTTATCAAGAGCAACACATTCTTCAGAGTGATTATGATTAACATTTAATTCTTGGATACTTATGTCGTTGCTTGACGTTGACAGTAAAAGCCATTCATCATTTTTGTCTAAGTTACTTCCCATAATAACAGGCTCAGCCTGTTCTGAGAATGGGCTGTTTTTAGGAGTCTGATCAGTGGCTATGTTTAAACAAGGAATATGTAAATTTGAGCTTATATCTTTAGATTTATTCTGTAGTGAAGCATTATCATAGTTAATTCTGACTTTTTGAATAGATTTATTAGCATTTTCATTATTATCTAGAGATACATCATCAGTCCCCTCTAAAGATGAGTCAAAACTGCTTAATATATCACTACACTCTTCTATTTCTTTTCTAACGTTTCCAGTTTTCCAAGGTTCTCTGTCAACACCTACGCAAGCTTTATCACAAAACTCTGACAGCAGAGTCTCTTTAATAGGAAATGTCTCTGTATGTTTATCCCCAATAGATGTTAAAAGAGACAAATGTTCACTGCCAACTTTCTTACAGCTTGTATCTTCACATCTCTTCTGAACACTCGAACTGCTGTCATTAACCAAAGTTTCCTTTAGCCAACCCTCTGAATCCTGGGAAATTTTGTTGTCTTCCTGTGATTCCTCCTCAGTGTCGCTGGTTTCAAAATTGTTCAGATTAAAACTCACCTCCACAAGTGGCTGTGTTGCATTACTCATAGGTTCAGGAATACTGTTATGATTTCCATTATCAGTATTACTTTTAGAAAGCACATTGGTAAAGTCATCAGAGATCCTAGAATTGTTAGCTATAGAAGACTCAGTTTGCAGATGTCCAGATTCTGGCAGGAATGAGATTGGCCGTTCATACTTCTTTACCTCCTGAGCATTTTCTCTACCAAGAGTTGATCCTTTTAAACACATCTTGTCATTTTGACTAACAGGTATCTTATTATTCTTTTTAATGTCATATTCTGATAATAAGCCATCACACTCCACACTGCTACAAGTAACTGGTAAGCTGTTGCTTTTACAGAATGAAGGAATTTCCAATTTTACTTCCTGATCCAATGACTGATCACTATCATCTACTGGCTTGACTTCATTATACTTTTTACCTTTTTCAGCACATGTTTCAGAGACCTGTATCCTCTCTTGTACCAAAAGGTCTTTCAAATCTAAATTTGTATTGTCTCCCTGGACCTTTGGTTTCCTTTCTATATTATTTCCATCTTCAGTAGAAGAATGTACAGGTGAGCTCTGGGAGGATAAATACATGGCCCATCGACTTTTATTTCTCATGGTATTTTCTGATTGATGCTGGTGGTGTGAACTGTCTGTGCTTTTCGTCTGAGCACACTTTTCTTGTTCAACTATGCACTTTGGTTTAATAGGAATGTTTACACTTCCTTGTAGTTGTATCTGAGGGAGATGTTCTGTAGTCCCAGAATTTAGTTCCTCAAATGTACCAGTTGATTTGGACTTCAGAAGAGCTAATATCTGTGCTTTGCTTCTGATGTTTTGTGAAACTCCTAAACAGTGAGAGGTCAAACCATCTTTTTTTAAGATCTCATTGGTCAGTCCAGAATCTGAATGCTTATTTACAGAATAGACAGGAGAGCAAAAATAATTTTCTTCACATTTCATTTCTGGGTTATTCTTGAAGGATGGAGTAGAGACAACCGAAGAAAAATGTAAGCCATTTGTCTCTCTGTCTTTGTAAGTGACACTGTTCTCAGGGTCTCTTGGCATATTATTTATATCTTTCTTGCCAGCAGTAGAAAACAAAGGAGGTGCGCTATAGAAGGGAGAAAGAAAAATAGGGCCAGGTTTCTTAGCCTCAAGTGACTCTGTGGATTCACCATTTTCTGTAATAATCATTTTCTTTGGCACTTGACGTGGTCCTTGAAAACCCTAAAAATATTAAAACAATTATTAGCTGTTCCGTTATCTATAAAGAAACTTTGAAATGGACTGGCTTTTTTAAAAAAGGGAAAAAAAGAAGGGAAAGAAAAGAAAAAGAAATGTGTCTATTTTGCAAGGTAAAGTAATAAATATATAAAATTTGCAAGATTAAAATGTAAATACTCATTTGTATTAAGAGTTTTCTAATTAGGATTTACTTCCTCACTACCTAAACATTTATTATGAAATACCATTTTAATGATAGAGTACAATAGTTTCAAATTCACTACTTCTTGAAATAATATTAGAAATATATACTGATTTACTATTTTCAACAGAGAAACTTACAGTAAACTTTCTTTTTAGACCAGCAGGCTGACATCCAAGGGACCGGCCAGAGGATATTAATCTCCTTGGATTTAACTCTGATGCTTCCTTAATGACATCCTGTTTAACAGCTATGTTTCCAGCAACTTTAACCTCCTCAACTGTGATTAAGTATCGATCACTTTCTAGGTCATCTCCAGGCTTCACCTAAATTTTAAAAGAATAAATTTAAAATCACATACATCTAATTATTTGTTCATGTGTTCTAGTAAGTCATTAGCACTAGCAAGGCACAAAAGATAATAGTTATTAAACATATGAATCAATATTCAAATCTTCATTTATTATTATAGACTAGTTAACTATCAATAAGCATAAAAAAGGATAATAATATAGTAAAATTAGAGCTATCAGGTATCCTGGGTGGCTCAGTCGGTTGAGTGTCTGCCTTTGACTCAGGTCATGATCCCAGGCTCCTAGAATGGAGCCCAACATCAGGCTCCCTTGCTTAGTGAGGAGTCTGCACCTCCCTGTGCCTCTCCCCACTGCTCATGGTCTCTCTCTCTCCTGCTCACTCTTTCTCTCTCTCTCAAATAAATAAAATCTTTAAAAAAAAAATAAGATTATCAGCCTAGTTGGTAATACACGAAATCTGTGTATTATCACAGATAATATGCTTAGTCTTTCCTAATGAAATAATTTAAAATGAAATAATAACAACAGTAGTTAGACCCAATTAACCATCTACTAAGATAGTGCTTTTTATAGACTCTTTTGGTAAATACGGAAATACCACAACCACTATTAATTCCACAAAAAATTTTTTAAAAAATTTAACACCATGGCCAAAATCAACACAATAAGAATATACACTAACACTTTTAAATGACCATATTAAACTGAAGTTCACATAAATTATTTCTAATTTTTAGACCAACACAGTAAAGTCTATCCTATGGTCTATGTACTACAGTACAGAATTTAGACACAATAGAAGCTAGGTTAGCTAGGAAGCATCTAAAAGTGGGATATGAACCCAGAATGACCAAACTTTAATATCCTTATTCTTTACACTAAAATATGCCTTCAGTTCCTTTTCTTTCTCCAAAAGGAAAAACAGAATATTTGAGAAAATATTATATATAGGAATAATTTCTGAAAATATTACCCATTATAATTCTCAGCCTATTGAGACCATGTAATACAATTAGGTTACAGAGTCAGTTTCTGGGGTCCAGATCCCAGCCCTACCACTGCAATTCTATGAATATGGGCAAGTAACTGAATCTTTCAGTACTGTACTCCCAATCTAAAAAAAAATCACAAGAATTGTCTCAAGATTAAATGAAACAATATCTAAAAGTTTTTACCACAGAGGTGGCTAATAATAAATGTTAAAGTACTAGCTATAATTAATACCATTAATACCATGACTATACTCTTTAACAATATTCATAAAGGAAGTAAAGAGATTTTTTTAAGTTAAATACAGAGATTTAAGTAACTTAAAAATAAGATAGAAACATTAAAATACCTCAAGGCACTTAAGAAATATACTCTCCAAACATCCTCCTTTGTCATCATATAAAATTGCCTATATCAAAACAAAATAAATGTTAAAAAATATATAATTCTGCTTTTCTTAAACATCTTCAATAGCAAATCAAACACAGTTATATAAGTAAATCTTAAAATGAAAGAATTACCCTCTTTGTTTTGCATTAGAAAGTACATCTATTTCAAATATTTCCTAAGCAACTCTTCAGTCAGTGGAAGACAGCAAAGGTTATGCATCAGAATTTCATGAACTTAATCTCTACCAGAAGGTTCCTGGAATGGAACTTGGAAGAAAACAGAATTGGAATGCCTGAGAGGGCAAAACAGGAAGCAAGATGAGTAAATGGGGTGCCTGAATGGCTCAGTTGGTTAAGCATCTACCTTTGGCTCAGGTCATAATCCCACTACTGAGCAATAAAAGGAATAAAGTATTGAAGCATGCTTCAACACGAATGAACCTTGAAAACACGCTAAATGAAAGACCACATATTGTACAATTCCATTTATGTGAGAAGTCCAGAACAGGCAAATATACTGAGACAGTAAGTATACTAGTAGTTGCTTAGGATTGGGAGGTGGGTACCAAGGAGTAACCATAACCAGGTAAAGGATTTCTTTTGGGGGTTACAAATGTTCTAAAATTATGTTATAGTAATGATTCCAAAATTCTGTGAATATACAAAGAAACAATGAACTGAATACTTTAAAGGGGTGAACTGGAAACCATGTGAATTATATCTCAATATAGCTATTTAAAAGATCAGTGTTTACAAAGGCTCTATCTTTTCCCCTCTATTCTTTATATTCTATATTCTCCATTTTTGTCTTTTAAGTAGGCTTCACACTATGTGTGGAGCCCAAAGCAGAACTTAAACTCACAGACCTGAGAGTGAGAACTGAGTGAGGTAGGATCAAGAGTTGGATGCTTAATGGACTGAGCCACCCAGGCACCCCTCTATACTCCATTCTTGAGTGATATCATCGACACAAACCAGACCATATCATTCTTCTGCTCAAATCCTCCCAATGTCTCCACAGCTCCCAAAGAATAAGAACAAAAGCTCTTACAATGACCAAGAAGGCCTACATAATCCCCCTGATCTCCATTTTCATCCTTGCTCACTCTATTCCTTGCTGTCTGCCTAACCCACTAGACAAACATATTCATTTAGTTTACTGGTTTGTAACCTCCATGATATTTCTACGAAGTTGAAATATCGGGGTTCACATGTTGTTTCCTCTGTATCCCCTAGAATAGTGTGTAACCCCTAACAGGTTAAAGGATTCGTACATTTATTTCTGTACTCCAGAAGCTTCAAATATCATCTAAATGCCACATACTCCCAATCAGTATTAGCAGCCCAGAACCTTCCTGAGTTCCAGGTGTCTGAAGCCAATTACTTAGATGTTCCTATTACACTGTAAATTCATTAAGTTAAAAATAGAACTCAAAATCTTAATGTTGGGGTGCCTGGGTACCTCATTTGGCTAGGAATCCAACTCCTCATTTTGGCTCAGGTCATGATCTCAAGGTCGTGGGGTCATGTCCTGAGTTGGACTCTGCACTCAGGGAAAGGCCTGCCTCAGATTTTCCCTCTCCTGCACCTTGCCTCATTTGCACGAGTGCATGCATTCTCTATATATATACATGTATATATAATAAACAAATCTTTTAAAAAAAAATCTTAGAAGGATTTAATTGGGAGGTTTTGTTTGTTAGGGAAACTAAAATGCTAAAGAAAGAAACTTAGAGGCAGCTCTCTGGCTCAGTCAATACAACATGCAACTCTTGATCTTGGAGTTGTGAGTTCGAGTTCCAAGTTGGATGCAGAGATTATTTTAAAAGGAGGGGACAGGAGCATCTGAATGGCTCAGTTTTTAAACATCTGCTTTCGGCTCAGGTCATGATCCTAGGGTCCTGAGACTGAGCTCCCCATCAGGCTCCCTGCTTGGTGGGAAGCCTGCTTTTCCCTCTCCCACTCCCCCGCCTTGTGCTTCTTCTCTCGCTGTGTCTCTCTGTCAAATAAATAAAACCTTAAAAAATAAATAAATAAAAGGAGGGGTCAGGGTAGCACTGGCTGGTTTGGTAGGAGCATTTGACTCTTGATCTCAGGTTTGTCAGTTCAAGCCCCATATTGTGAATGAAGATTATTTAAAAATAAAATCTTTGAAAAAAAGTCAAATAAATTTATAAATTTAAAATATTTAAAATGTTATGTTTGTTGATATTTTGATTATTAAAAGTATCTAGCTTGGGGCAACCAGATGGCTCGGTCAGTTGAACACCTGACTTTGCTTTTGGCTCAGTTTGTGATCTCAGGGTCATGATATGGGGCCCTGCATCAAGCTCTGCACTGGGTGTGCAGCCTGCTTGGGATTCTCACTCCCTCTCCCTCTCCCTCTGATACACTCATGCTCACAACGCTCTCTCTCTTTCACTCTCTCAAAAAAATATATAAATAAAATAATAATAATAATAAATAATTTTTAAAAAGTATCTAGTGGGGCACCTGGGTGGTTCAGTTGGCTATGTGTCTGCCTTCAGCTCAGGTCCTGATCCCAGGGTCTTGGGATTGAGTGCCACATTGGGCTCCCTGCTGAGCTGGGAGCCCACTTCTCCCTCTCCCTCTACCCACCCCCAACTCATGCTCTCTCTCTTCCTCTGCAAGCTCACTCTCAAATAAATATTTTTTAAAAAGAGTATTAGCTTGTTCAACTTAAGTTGACTGAACACTAAGCCCACTGAAAATTAAACTGAAGTTAATCGGATTTGTAAACTGAACTTGAAGTCTTAAAGCAAAACTAGTTTTTCTTTTTCTGTTTTAATTGTTAATTCACAAATAAGTAGCCTTTCTACATTGAAAAGCTGCTCCTATTGATAACTTCACAGAGATAAATACATGGAGTAAGAACAGAATATGGAGTAAGTCCATCAGAGAAAGACAATTATCATATGATTTCACTCATGTGGAATTTAAGAAACAAAACACAGGATTACAGGGGAAGGGAGGCAAAAATAAAATAAGATGAAATCAGAGAGAGAGAGGCAAACTATAAGAGACTTTTTTTTTTTGAAGATTTTATTTATTTAGGGGCTTCTGGGTGGCTCAGTGGGTTAAGCCTCTGCCTTCAGCTCAGGTCATGATCTCAGGATCCTGGGATTCAGCTCAGCAAGGAGTGTGCTTCCCCCCGACCCCACCTGCCTCTCTGCCTACTTGTGATCTCTCTCTCTGTGTCAAATAAATAAATAAAATCTTAAAAAAAAAAGATTTTGTTTATTTATTTGACAGAGAGAATGAGAGCACAAGCAGGGGGAACAGCAGAGGGAGAGGGAGAAGCAGACTTTCTGCTGAGCTGACAGCCCGACATGGGGATTGATCCCAGGGTTCTGGGATCATGACCTGAGCTGAAGGCAGATGTTTAACCAACTAAGCCACCCAGGCACCCCAAAAGACTCCTGACTATAGGAAACAAAACTGAGGGCTGCTGGAGGGGAGGCAGGTGGGAGGATGGAGTAACTGGGTGATGGGCATTAAGGAGGGCACGTGATGTAATGAGCACTGGGTGTTATATGTAACTGACGAATCACTGAACTCTACCTCTGAAACTAATAATACACTATGTCAATTAATTGAATTTAAATAAAATTTAATTATTTAAAAATTTTTATTTACTTATTTGTCTGAGAGAGAGTGCAAGCATGAGCAGGGGTAAGGGCAGTGGCAAAAGAGGCAAAGGGAGAAGCAGGCTTCCTGATGAGCAAGAAGCCCAACACCAGGCTTGATCACAGGACACTGGGATCATGACCTAAGCCACCCAGGAATCCCTAAATAAAATAAAATAAAATAAAAATAAATAAATAAATAAACAAGAATATGGAGATCTGTATCTGCTGAGGAGTAGGGCTAATAAAGTTGTTCTTTCAATTCTGTAGTATTAAGAGAAACTATAATAGACTGGTTAGGATATGGGCTCTGGAGCCAAAAAGGCTAGGGTTAATTATGACTCCTCCACTCTCTAGCTGTGAGATCTATGGACAAACTACTTTATCTTTCTGTGTCTCAGTTTCAACCTCAGTAAAATATATACAAAAATAGTACTCTAAAAGTGGAGTTATGTAGACTAAGTTGACACATTTATAGCATATCTGGCAGATGACAATTTAAGCTTTTTTAAAAAATCGATCTGGGGGAGAGTGGCACTGGGGGCGTTGCTAAATAGATGAAAGGAGTCAAAAGATACAAAACTCTAGTTATAAAATAAACAATGTATAGCCTGATGACCATAATAATACTGTATTGCATATTTTTTTAAAGATTTTACTTATTTATTTGACAGAAAGACAGCATGCACCACTAGGGGGAGGAGCAGGCAGAGGAAGATGGAGAAGTGGGCTCCCTACTGAGCAGGGAGCGCAACGCAGGACTCAATCCCAGGACCCTGGGATCATGACCCAAGCCAAAGGGAGCTGTTCAACTGACTGAGCCATCCAGGCGCCCCACTGCATTGCATATTTAAAAGTTGCTAAGAGTACATCTTAAAAGTCCTTATTACAAAAAATAAAAGAAAAAAATATTGTTAACTATGTATGGTGACAGATGGTGACTACACCTACTGGGATCATTCTGCAATGTATACAAATATCAAGTCATTATGTTGTATACTTGAAACTAATATTATGTTAAATGTCAATTATACCTCAATAAAAATAATAAGTAAATGGAGCAGATTGCTCTCCCTAAGTGGGTGGGCCTTATCCAATCAGTCTAAGACTAAGTAAGAGAAAACTCCTGCCTGACTGTCCCTAAGCTGGGATATAAGTATTCTGCCTTTTGATTCAATCAGAAACACTGCCTCTTCCTGGGTCTCAAACCTCCCATCATTTATACTGAAACTACACAATTGGCTTTGTTGGGTCTCCATCTTACCAACCACAGATCTTGGCACTTGTTAGCCTCCACAATCACATAACCCAATTCCCTAGAATAAATTTCTTTTTTCCCTTTCTCGTCATGCACACACACACACACACACACACACACACAGATTTGGGGATCTGAGTGGCTCAATGAGTTAAGCATTTGTGTTTGGCTCAGATCATGATCCGAGGGTCCTGGGATAGACCAGGCTCCTGCTCAGTTGAGGGTCTGCTTCTCCCTCTCTGTCTACTCCCCAACCTCGTGCTGTTTCTCACTCTCTCTCAAAAAAATAAAAAATAAAAAATAAAAAATAAAATCTTTAAAAAGAAAAGATTAAAAAAGAAAGATTTACATTTCTTTACATATTTCTGTTTAAGTACATATATGGCTGAGTTCTAAAGAAAACTTCAAAGTTGGAGAAGAGAATGAGCCCACAAAAAATACTTAGATATCAGTAAGCAACCTCAGGAAAATGTGGTGTCACAGAAGTCAAACAAAGAATTATTATGACGAATAGAACAGCCAAGAGTGTTGCATAAGGTCATAAGAACTAGTAAGAGAAAATTACAATTCAGCAGATGGAGATACTTGGGATGAGAAAAAAGCACATAAAGAAGGATCACTATATCTAGTAAAGTGAAAGATCACCCAGGTAAATAATTCTCTCAAGACTGACAGGATCATATCATAACCAAAGTAAGATTCAAAGAAAATGTGAAAATAGAAGAACTCTACAAAATTTTTGGAAATTGGCAGCTTTCCTAAAACAGTGTGTCAAACTCTATATGTACCATCTCACTCTGAGCATTACAGTGTTTGAAATATATTTTAAAAGGTTTTTTGTACCATTAAACTCTTATTTTCTGCAAAGATAAAAATGTTTCAAAATACCTAAAAACTTTACAAAAAATCCATTTCAAATTTTAAAAATCAAAACAAAGTAAATACTATTTACTGAACTTTTACAAATTTTAATTTTAACAAATTAATCACCGTAATGTGGCAATTATTGGACAACTTCTGTTTTCATACCATATCAGCTTATGGACATAGCCAACATTTTACCATCTACAGAGTCTTCTTAATATTCAATCAAAAGGCAAGAATCTAGCTTTTGAGTCAACTGCTTTGTACTTACTTTGTTTCCTAAGTGAGTGATCTTCAGAATTCCATCTTGCCATACTTTTGACTTCTTCATCTTTTGATGAGTATACAGTACCTTATTTCCAAAAGGACAAAAGAAATGGTTTCTACTTACATGCATTTAATGTTGCATATTCTTATACCCTTCCTACATATAAAAAATATTTAGACATCCTTTATTGAAGTAAAAGATACCATAACGATAAAAACAAAACATTAAGGATCCTGCCCCAATCAGTTGGTAAAGCATGTGACTCTGATCTCAGGGTTTTGAGTTCAAGCTCCATACTGGGCATAGAGTTTATGGTTATTTAAAATTTTTTTTAAAAAAATCAATCTTAAAAAAACTAGGTAGTAAACGGCAAGGCAGGGTTGAAAGAAGTAAAATCTAAAGAGGAAACTGAAAAGTTAACTGAACAACAAAAATCATTTTGAGCTTTTCAGTTGTCAGTGGCAAGGAAAAAATTTGTTGGGTTACGCAGAAGTCATGATCTGTGCTCAAAATGTAGTCCAGAGATTTTTAGAGGTTCCCAAGACTTTTTCAAGGTTCTTGAAATCAAAACTGCTTCCGTGATGTTATTTGCCTTTTCACTCTTATTTCTTCAGACATGCATAGTGGTCTCCCAGGGTTATGTATGCATAATGTTGCGAAATTCATTTTCAGACTAAATGCAGAGGCAGATCTGAGAATCTAGCGGTCTATTAAATCAAATGCTAAGAGGACTTGCAAAAAAAATGTATAGCAATGCTACTCTTTTCAACGTGTTTTTTTCTGTTGTTTTGGAAAATATACCTATTTCCATTTTTAAAAAGTAATTTATATTAAATGTAATGGGGTTTTTTTTTAACGAATTAATAAATATTTTTAAAATGTCTGTTACAGGGGCGCCTGAGTGGCTCAGTGAGTTAAAGCCTCTACCTTCGGCTCAGGTCGTGATCCGAGGGTCCTATGATCGAGCCCCGCATTGGGCTCTTTGCTCACCAGGGAGCCTACTTCCTCTTCTCTCTCTCTGCCTGCCTGTCTGCCTACTTGTGATCTCTGTCTGTCAAATAAATAAATAAAATCTTTAAAAAATAATATAAAATAAAATGTCTGTTACAAGTTCTCATATGAAAGACAGCAATAGGTATAAGCCCCATAATCAGAAACTCTCTGGGCTCCTCCATAATTTTTTTTTTAAAGACTTTATTTATTTATTTGTTAGAGAGAGAGAGAGAGAGAGCGCGTGCGACCACAGGCAGAGTGCAAGGCAGAGGCAGAGGGAGAAGCAGGCTCCCTGCCGAGCAAGGAGCCCAATGTGGGACTCAATCCCAGGACACTGGGATCATGACCTGACCCGAAGGCAGCTGCCCAACCAACTGAGCCACCCAGGCATCCCCTCAATAATTTTTTTTTAAAGATTTTATTTATTTATTTGACAGAGATCACAAGTAGGCAGAGAAGCAGGGAGAGAGAGGAGGAAGCACTGAGCCACCCAGATGCCCCTCCTCAATAATTGTTAAGAGGTTTAATAGCATCCTAAGACCAAACAGTTTAAGAATCACTGATCTAGGGGCGTCTGGGTGGCTCAGTGGGTTAAGCCTCTGCCTTCGGCTCAGGTCATGACCCCAGGGTCCTGGGATGGAGCACCGCATCAGGCTCTCTGCTCAGCAGAGAGCCTGCTTCCCTTCCTCTCTCTCTGCCTGCCTCTCTGCCTACTTGTAATCTCTGTCTGTCAAATAAATAAATAAAATCTTTTTTAAAAATATTTAAAAATTAATAACATTTAAAAAAAAAGATTCACTGATCTAGGGGTGCCTGGGTGGCTTAGTGGGTTAAAGCCTCTGCCTTCGGCTCAGGTCATGATTCCATCGGGCTCTGCTTGGCAGGGAGCCTGCTTCCTCCTCTCTCTACCTGCCTTTCTGCCTACTTGTGGTCTCTGTCTGTCAAATAAATAAATAAAAATCTCTAAAAAAAAATAAAAAGGAATCACTGATATAGATAGAAGAGGCATGGCACTTCTTCAGAAGAAATTATTTCCTGATCACAACGAAGAGCTTACAAGAATTTTTATATAACTAACGTGAGTAGTAGGCAAGAGATAAAATTGCCAGAAAAATCGAGGGCTATATTTGAGAAATACATACTTATACCAAAAAAATTATTCACTGTTTTTCTGATATTCAAATTTACCTAAGTGTCCTGCTTTTAGGTTTGGGGGTTTTTGTTTTTTGTTAAATCTGTCAACCCCAGCAAGACATCTATGAAATGTGGAAGGAAGAAAGAAAAAAGGAAATAGTGGGGAGCCTGCCTGGGGGGCTCAGTCAGTGGAGTATGCAACTCTTAATCTCAGGGTTGTGAGTTCAAGCCACACTGGGTATAGAGATTACTTGAAAATAAAATCTTAAAAAATTTTTTAAATAGGGGACTTTAAAAAAAAAAGAAAAAAGGAAATAGTGAAAACTGTAAGACTCACAATAAATTCCTGGTTTTCCATTATTTCTTCTGAAATTATACACCAGTCAGGTCCAAAAAATAATGGTGCTTATTCAATTATTTATACAACCTAAAATGAAAATAGACAAAGAATATTCAACCCCGATGAAAAGAGTATCAAATCCAACTGTTTCCCACAAACTCTTGACACAGAAATCTAAGAGTTCTAAGACTATGTGATTACCAAATCATCTGATACCAATTACATAATAAAAGAGTGATCCCACCTAGTGGAAAAAGAATTTTCCAAGTAAAAAGACAGCCAAGTAAAAAGTATAAAATAATTAGTAGTATGCTAAGTTTTTTTCCAAGTGCCACAACATGGATCAGAAAATGATCCCTCTTCCCCCACATTTGAGTTTCTTATACAGAGCTTCAGCTTTCCATTTTCTGAATTGCTATGGTCACCACAAGATGGCCCCCTTGTGTTCTTAATGTTCCCTTTTATAGCTTAAAGTCAAGAAAATCAAAGTATCCAGGACCTAATACACAAATTTTATATCTTAAAGTCAAGAAATCACAGTATCCAGGACCTAATACACAAATTTCCTCTGTAAGGAATAATCTTTTCACTATCACTACAATAAGGACTGTATTTATCCTATGCTACTGGATAAAACTGTTACTGTGGGCAAATTTGGAAATCTAAAATTACTGATGGTGAATTGAAGAAGTAAATAGAGATGTCAAAGAAAAAATCTTTTTTTCTAAAGGAGTGGTTCCAAAGGTATGATCCCTGAACCAACAGCATCAGCATCACCTGGTAAGTAGTTAGAAATTCAAGTTCCTGGGTCTTATCCTTGAACTTTTAAATCAGAAGGTCTGAGGTTGGACCCAGTGCTTCGCTTTAACATGCCTGCAGGTGATAGGGATATATGCTCAAGTTTGAGAACAGAGGGCTAAAGACCTAGGATGATTAAATAAAACTATTATTTGCAATTCTGGATTCAATTCCCTCTTCATACATATAAGATAAACCACACACATATTATTTATAAATTACATGTATTTATTTAGTACTTGCTTTAGTATTTGCCAGACATTGTTGGGTTGAGGTATTAAAATGAACAAATACTATTTCTAACCAAGGAATTTCCAGGACAGCAGGTTGATAAAAAGTAATTACAATAAAACATGTCAGAAATAAGCACAGGAGGGGCACCCAACTGGGTCTACGGCATCAAATAAGGTTTCTGGAAGAACATAAATATTTAAGCTATAAGCTGAAATAACCATAACTGAAAGAAGATGCCAGGAATGTATTTCCAAACAAGAATTAATATATACAAGGGCCTGTAAAAGACAGAGCAAGGCATGACCAAGGAACTCAGTACAATTAAGGGGTCTATTTAAGACAGTGAACAGTGAGAGAGAAGACTGAAAAAAATGAGCAATAATCGGAGTCAGAGGAACTTCTATGCTATGCTGAGCTGTATAAACTTTATTCTATAAAAGTGCAAAGGGTACAGTTTTAAGAATAAGATTACATAATGACTTGTGTTTTACAAAGATTACACTGGTTGCTGAGATAGGAGAGATAAAGGATTAGGCAAATGAGAGATGAATACTTGACCCATAACATAGTTCACAGGACAGGACACAGGCCTACAGAGAGAGGCACTGCCTTCCAGAGATAAAACTCCCATATCCCTCTACTCAAGCCCAAAGGAATTGCTAAATGCCTAATGAATGCCAAGAAAATAACAGAGGTCCAGCAAAATACATCATTCGCTACTGCTTTTAGAGCAACTTGCTCCCAATACTGAATGTGTTGGACATTTTACATCTGTATGAGATTACAAGGTGTACAGTGCTTGGCATGTGGCAGTTATTGATATGAGATCTCTTTAATAAGAGTTATCACTTATTCAATGTAACTTTATGCTGGACACTTAACATGCTTTAAATGCTCACAATTTTATGGTATAGATACTATTTTTTACATTTATTTTACAAGAAAGGGAACTTAGGTACATAATAGTAAGTAATTTGCTCAAGAACACAAAATAAGTAAATGGCAGATTCAGAATTCAAACTAAGTAGCCTAGAGGCCCCTGGCTGGCTCAGTCGCCAGAGCATGCAACTCTTGATTTCCAGGCAATGAGTTCAAGCTCCATGGAGTTTTCTTTTTTAAAAAAAAAGAAGAAGATGAATGAGAAATTTTTAAAACTAAGGAGTCTAAATTCTGGTGCTCCAACTCACAAATATGACAGGACTATTTATTGAGTACCTAGCATGTCAGGCAAAAATAGGACTATATTATATACATATTTGTCAATCTCAGAATCCTGAAGAGTAAATATTATCACCACAAAATACAGATGAGCAATCCAGTGTTTACTAATTTAAGTTTACTTATAATCTATTTAGGAACTGCAAGATAAATTCCCCATTGTTTTCCTAAATTAGAGTTAATACTTCAGGACTTACAATTTAAAAGGGACTGTGAAGATCAATACCCTCGTAAGTGGTAAATTAGATTATAACAAAACAAAGACAAGCTTTTAAAAAAAGGCTAACTTCATTTTTAAATATTTAGAAGAGGCCTAATTCCTACATTCGAAGTAGAGTCAACAGCCTCCCCCTTTTTTTACATCAACTAGGAAATACGGCATTAGCTAACAAATGACATATTTAAGTGAAGTGCAAATATAAAAAAAATTTCTGAACGTCTTCATCTAGCCACATAAAGTGTTGCTGACCCACCTCCAACATGTGAAAGTTTAATGTACAAAGTTTTTAAGGCAGTATGGAGACCTCAGATGCTCTGGTAATTATATAACCACAAACACGCACACATATACCCCCCAACATATATATTCCCAAACGTCCTTACGTTGCTTTATACATTCATATATAAAATTCGGTGTTCTCAATAATATATGAGCCATTCCTCCTTTTAACTATGAGATGTTTTTGGTCTTTTTGTTTGGGAACAAGCAGGACCTTTAGAATCTCTAAACGGTTCATAGATTTAAAAGTTCCAGAGTCTCCAATCCAAGATCCTGTTAAGTAGCCATTCATCCAAAATAAGACAAGCCCACATTTCATTTGCCGAAATAATTACCATGATAATATGTAACCAAAAGGCACAGAGACTTAATCCTCTGTCAGTCCTAAATGCAAAAACCAAAACCCTCTCTGGTCTTTACACTTACGCTGGAACTGCAAAGCAGAGGCTGGGGAAAGCGGTAAAGACGAGGGCACAATTTAACAGAGATTCCAAGCAGGCTGTGACTGCCACTATCCAAACCTGGTTCCATATAGCACCAGCAACGGTCCGCTTCTGGCGGAATAGATTCTTTCAACCTTTTGCCCTAAATTGCGACACCGCCTCTCGCTCAAATCCCTTTCCCTAGCCACCCTCACCCGGGGGAAACAACTGACTTCACCTGTCCATAAAATCCACTTTCGAATTTCCCCGGCGAAAGTCCGTGACGTCATCAAGCGGGGACCACACCAGATCAGGACCCACCTCTCAGCCCGCCCACCAGAACCGGCGTTTTTAAACCGCCAATCAAAACTTTTCACTGTCTGCCAGCCTATTTGGTCAGCCGGGTAATCCGACGCACCGCCCTCTGCGCCAGCTCACGCCTGTGACGTAAACGACGGACGCACAGTCTCCGTGCTGGTCTTTTCCTAGGCGTGCCGGAGAACGGTGTCGCTCACCCTATGACGCGGAAATCAGGACTATAAGCATCTGGAGGCGACAAAGGTGAAGGACGGAATCACCGGCCCCGTATTTTGGGAATTGAACCGAGTAAGTTTCAGGTAGACCGTAGATAGTGTCCCAAGGGTTGACTGAGGTTTCAGTTCTTCTGAGTCCTTTCTAACCCAGTTCATTTTATCATCTTTCGTCCCTTTTACTTCGTCCCCTTCCACAAACCCATCAGTTTGCTTGGCCTAGTTCTCTCTGCGCACGCGCAGAAGTCCTTTGGCAGCCCTTGTAATTCCAGTTTTCAGAGGTTGGGGGCGCGTATTGTCCGGCGATGGGAGATTGGGGGCCCGCCCGGCTTTTGGCGGCCCCTTTGGGAAAGGATGGGTGCCCAGGTCGGCCGCAGGCCAGGGTGAAATTGCCTTCGTTGATCTGAGCCTTGGCGGCCAAAAGATAGCGAATGTGAGGACTTGTTCTACAGTTAGGCATTTTCTTTTTCAGGATTCTAGTTTTTGTCATCAGAGAATCCAAAATCCAGGTACGGAAGGGAGCTAACAAATTTTAAGTGTCAAGTGGAGTGTACTGAGCGCCCCAAAAAATGTGCCTGAGGGAAAATGGATAAGGAGACAAATTAGGGGAGACGTGGTGGAAAGCTCCATGTAAGATGCCACTTCACGTGGGCCTTGAAAATTGAATAGGGGTTTTTAAGGCAAGTAAGACAAGCCATTCAAAAAAGCAAAGGCATACAGGCAAGGGTGTTCTGGTACCGTTGGATGGTCAGCCATGACTAGAACAATGACTTAACGTTTTTGACACATCATTTCCTCTAAAAATGATGAAGGCTGTGGATGAGCTTCCCAGGAAGGTGCATACACATGTCAAGACATTATACATGTAATTTTGTTGGGAAATTGTGAAACACCTTGAAACGGCCAAAACACGAGATACTGGATATCTTGTCTAGCTCACTCTTTCAGCTTATCTCTTTCATTGTCTTTGAGTTACTTTACATTTGTGTAAGTTGTGGGAAATGATTATAATGGAAAGTAGTCTTGAAATTAATTAATTTTGCAGTTATTGCTCTAGCCAGTTTTGCACCTATTAACGAATTTCTTTCAGTGTTCTTGATAGTTTTTTAATGGAATATTTTTTAAATTATTAATTATTTATTTTAACTAGGTCTCACACCCATTTTGGGTCTTGAACTCACTGCCCTGGGACTGAGTCTCATGTTCTACTGACTGAGCAAGCTAAGTGCCCCCTCCCCAAACCAGTTTGCAACACTTAAACTAGTTCCATGATTAATTACTTAAATAAAATATCTGACATGTATTCATTTTAAATCAATTTATATTTAAATGCCTTTGTTTAAAATTTATCTTTTAACAGTTTCACAGAATTCACAGGAATGTTTGAAACTCACCCAAAATTCCATGGACTTTAGGTTGAGAATATCTGAGTCAGAACATAGAATGCATCATGACAGGCTGTAAAAGGTTCTACTAAAAGGTAGGCAAATATGAGGGAGTCAAACTTACCAGAGTTTATTTGCTTACCTGAGCTTGTTTTTAACTCAGCTAGTTTTGTCCAGTTCACTTAATCTTTTAAGTCTCTGTTAAAAAAAAAAAAAGTTAGAAGACACCACCTAATTGTAATTGTGAGGATTTAAAACAATATATGTAAAGTAACTAGTAACTGGCATTTTTACACAGTACTTTTATTATTTCTTTAAAGCCCCTGTTTAGGGGCGCCTGGGTGGCTCAGGTCCTAGGATAGGGCTGGCTTTGGTCTCTCTGCTCAGCGAGGAGCCCGGGAGCCTGCTTCTCCCCACCGCCTGCTGCTCTTCCTACTTGTGAGCTCTCTGTCAAATAAATAAATAAGATCTTTAGAAAATAAATAAGGCCCCTGTTTAAAAGCCAGTTAGATGTCCTTGATCTGTTTTTTAGACTTACATATTATGTTATAAATAGGCGCTGAGGAACTTTCAATCTTGAAAGTTTTAACATTAAAATCATAAAATTAGATCTGTGTTTTAGACAAGTTACATAGCTTATGAGAAGGATAAACGACCTCTAGAAATGTTTATAAACTATTCCCATATTACAGTGACAGTTGTGGAAAATACTGGAAGGAGATAAAAGCCATTCCAGAAGTTGAATTGGTAGGACTTAGTGACAGATTGATAAATGATAAAATGGTAATAATGTTACATTTTATCAAGTGTGTGAGAAAGTAGACTTAGAGAATCTTTACTAACAAAAGTTAACTTCCTGACTTCCCCACCCCCCACAGCCTTTGCATTGGAAAGTTAAATTGTGCCATATCTTGTTGCTTTGTGTTAATCAGTATCTTCCTCTTATATATGTATGGAGGTATATTTGATTATCTACAGAATATATTTCTTAAAATCACAAATTGCAAACATGTTAGGTACACGAGACAAGAGTTTTAGAACTTAATTTTCCAAGTCACAAAAATAATCCTTAGCTGAGGGTATGAAGGAAAGTCTCTGAGATGAGAATGATGAAAAAACTGATTTTCAGGAAAATTTTTACTTTCTGCACTTCTGCAGTTCCATCCTCTATTTCCTTAGATGGTGGTTCTAACAAGGAAAGGAATTGGAAAGCTGGTAGTCTGTCCTTTATGATTTGGAATTTTTGCAAAAGGAAAAGTTAGCACTGGATCTTGCTGTATTGATAATTTGTAGCTTCCATTTTATTTTATTTATAAACCTACGTCTTTCGAAAGAACTTGAAATGCTAGGGTGCCTAGGTGGCTCAGATGGTCAGCCTTCTGCTCAGGTCGTGAACCTCCATCTGGGAACAAACCCCAAGTGGAGCCAAGGGCTCAGCAGGGAATCTGCTTCTCTCTCTGCCCCTCCCCCCTACTTGTGCACTCTTTCTCTCTCCCAAATGAAGATATAAAATCTCAAAAAAAAAAAAACAAAAAAACTTGAAATGCATAACACTTTGCTGTATGAGATCCTTTTAAATACATTATTTAACAAATGTTTTGGTTGTGGATCAAGCTAAAGTACTTGCCTTCGTGGTTTTTGCATTCTAGTGTGTTAGACAGTAAAATTATAATTACAGGTAGGATACGAGGATACAAAGTGGTGACAGGAATGGGTAGAGTTAAGATTGTCAGGGAAGAAATGTTTTAGATTGAGTGAAAGAAAGGCCTCTTTGAGAAAATGACATTTATGGAGACCTGAATGAACAGAGAAGTAATCCCTACAGATGTAGCCGAGAGGGTAAAGAGAATGCGAGAATGAAGGCCTTGAAATGGGAATGGCCTTAGCATGTTTAAGGAATAGTATATCATAGTTAGAGTGAGCCTGTTGGGAAGAATTGTAAGGCCAGATGGAATAGTGCCGAATAGACCAGAGTAAGGACTTGGATTTTGAGTATGATAAGAAATCTTTGAAGGATTTTGTCCCAGGGATTGACATGCCCTGGTTTACATATTTAATGATTATTCTGACTACTTTCTGGAGGTTTGATGATAATGGAAGAAGAGTAGACACAAGTACAAGTTACACTGTTCTTGCAGTAGTTCAGGCAAGACACAATAATAGTGTGGACCAAGAGGTTGTAATAAAAGAAATAAAAAATATTCTTATTCAGAATAGATTTTATAAAGGTAGAGCTAACAAAAGTGCTCCTGGATTTGTTGTGGCGTATGAGGAAAAGGATTTCAGAATTTTGGACTCAGCAATATTGTGATTGGTGTGTTCTGAGATGGGACAACAAGGGAAAAATAGGTTTGTTAAATTTGAGAGTTCAATTTTGTCATTTTCTTATAAAAAAAATACTTAAGGTAAATAAGTGGAGATGTCAAATGGACAATTGAGTATTGGAATGGGGGGAGCTAATGGGAGAAGTCAGCACTGGGAAATACAGGTTCATGAAACATCAGCATGTAGCTGAGAAGCTTAAAGCCGGAGACTATCAGAAAAGATATTTGTGGAGTTAAGAAGGGAGCCCAGGACTGAATGCAATTGTGGGGAGCTTATAAGGGTAGAGCAAAGTAGAATGGTCCAGAAAAGGAAATTGAGAAGGAGGGGAACTCTCCTGGAAGCCAAATGAAAATGTCTTCACCGGAGAGAGTTTAACTGCAGTTGCTGCTGAGAGGTCCAGTAGTCAGTGGAGATCACTGTTTTTAGTTTCCCTAGAAATGTTAGAAAGGAAAGCCTGACAGGATGGGTTAAAGGGAGAATATGGGGTGAGGAATGTGGTTATTCAGCACTAAATGACACCTAATTGTTTTTTTGAGTGATAAGTTCAGACGAGTAGCTCCATTTTATATGCATCTCAATAAATGTGTCTTTACTTGCATATTTTCAAAATTGGCACTTAGTTAATCTACTGCAGCCTGTTTTAAAAGTGCCAAAATACTCTTTGGTTGGTTTTGGTGACACTGCATGTTTAGTTGAAGTTTTGAAGTAAAATGCCTTAATGGCTTTGTACTCTCTTAACTGGATGTCGCTTTGAAACATTTTCTATTTCTGTTAATCTCTGCAGGGTTGCTGCTGGAGTAACTGATTCTGACTGACAGGGTGAACAGATACAAATAGGCTTTGATATTATATGTATTGAGTGTTAAAGAAAGGTATAAGGCAGGAACCCCTGGGTGGTTCAGTGGGTCCAGGGACGGCCTTCTGCTCCGGTCATGATCCCAGAGTCCTGAAATCAAGTTCCCTATCAGGCTCCTTGCTCAGCTGAGAGGCTGCTTCTACTTCTGCCTGCCTATTCTCCCTGCTTTTGTGTGTGCACACTCTCTCTCCTTGATGAATATGACAAATAAAATGTTTAAAAAGAAAAAAAAAAAGGCAGAAGGAGGATACAAGGCAGAAGGGATAATAGGGATGGCATCTTCATGTCATCTGGAGTCCCAGACCCAGCACTTAACCAAACTCCGCAATTAATCTACATCTACTTTTCCCCCCTTACCTATCACAGCATGTGTGATAAGGGCCCAAGTATTTTAGGTCACCTAGATATGTAAAAGCCTTAGCCCCTGTTTCCCACCTATCTCCAGTGTCATTCTTGTTGCATAGGTCCAAGGCCTTCATACCACCTAAGAGTGGCTCCCACCGGGGTGCAACAAAAGAGTCGGAGAAAAACTCTCCCTGTACATCTTAACTCTCCTGTGTCCAAGAATACCATATCACGGGAGCCTGGGAAATATAGTATGGGAAAACCATGTTTAGGTGTTTTTCTCAGACAGGCTCGCACCATCCCACGCCCTATGTTAAGGCTTTGCTCATTTGCTTATTTTTGCTCTAGCAATGCAATGAAGATGACACAATTATTCAATAAATTTTTGAGCGACTATTCTGTGCCCTGGAATGGCAATGCATCATAAACAGAACAGAAGCCTGATTTCATGAATACTAAATTCTAGGAAGGAAAAAGAATAAAATTGTCTAATAATGTTAAAAGATAAGTGCAATGGGAAAAAAATAAGGCAAATTTGTCTGGAAATTTGCAGTTTCAAATATGACTATGGTAGGAGACTTCACTGAGGTGACACCTGAATAAGACGTCAGCCAGTGGGGGAGTTAAGCCATGTTATTTAGGCGTAAGTGAAAACAGCAAATCCAGAAGGCTCTCAGTTGAAGATTGGCAAGCCAAATTTTAGGAAAAGCCAAACACCATTATCGCTGGAGCTGAGGGAACAAAGAGGCATGCAAGGTTACTCAAGGAAGGAAAGGCTTGGGAATTGCTGTCCAGGAAATAAAACATTGGAAAGGGAAGGTCCCATGGAAAAGAAAAAGCCACTCCTGTAGCTTACCATTTGAATTCTGCTTCTAGTTAACAGAAATGAAGTTAAGGGCACCTGGCTGCCTCAGTAGAGCGTGGGACTTGTCTTGGGGTTGTTGTAAATGCAAGGCGCACTTTGAGTTTACTTATATAAAACCTTGGGGATTGTAGGTGGCTTTTAGGTCTTGATGCATCTGGCTTTTTGCTAAGTAGGGAGCAAGCTTCTCCCTCCGCCCCTCCCTCATGGGCTTAGGGACTGAGCCACCCAGGGGCCCCTGGATACTGTATTTAAAAATACGACACCGGGCGCCTGGGTGGCTCAGTGGATTAAGCCGCTGCCTTCGGCTCAGGTCATGATCTCAGGGTCCTGGGATCGAGTCCCGAGCCAGGCTCTCTGCTCAGCAGGGAGCCTGCTTCCTTCTCTTTCTCTGCCTGCCTCTCAGTGTACTAGTGATTTCTCTCTGTCAAATAAATAAAATCTTAAAAAAAATAATAATACGACACCTTTTTTGAGTTTGCAGAGATAAAGTGCATTGAAAAGTAAAGCTAGGATTTATGTAGGTTAAAAATTTTAAAAGTAAAAACAAAGGGCAATGAAAAGCAAATTTCAAAAATTTTAAAACCACTAGGCCAATGAAAAATTTTTTATTACCCCAGATTTTGTCCTCAGCCAGCCAACTTCGTTGAGCCCTCAGGCAATTTAAATATTGGCCTTTTTCTTTTCAATTAACAGGAATGGAAACTGAAAGTGGAAATCAAGAGAAATCAATGGAAGAAAGTACTGAAAAGAAAAAAGAAGTAGAAAAAAAGAAAAGGTCACGAGTTAAGCAAGTGCTTGCAGATATTGCTAAGCAAGTAGACTTCTGGTTTGGAGATGCAAATCTTCACAAGGATAGATTTCTTCGAGAGCAAATAGAGAAGTCCAGAGATGGTTGTAAGTTTACTTGCCTTCACTATATACAATGGAACCGGTTTTTATGTACTCTGATGATATGTGGTACGACCATACTATGTACTATTTAATTGACATAGTTCATATTTTGTACATTGTTTTACATTTCCACATGAAAAGAAGCTCAGTTAAATTTTTGTGACGGAGCTTTTGGCAAGCTCAGGTATACCACCTGACACTGCTAGGTAAAGTTTTGAGCCCAACACTGGGCTAAGAAGTTACTCGGTGTTTAATTCATCCCTAAGTTTAATTCATACAAGGCATTTTATGGAGAGCAATTCAAAAAAACTTATAATACAAATATATATAAATATAAATTTTTAATTATAAAGGCAGTTTTGACTACATAAATACATTTTACCCCCAGTTTAGTATTTATTTATACTTCACTTGTTAGATGTTGACATATCACTCCTCGTGTCTTTCAACAAAATGAAAAAATTGACCACAGATGGAAAGTTAATAGCCAGAGCACTAAAAAGTTCATCTGTTGTAGAGGTAAGAATTGTTCATCTATTGTAGAGGTAAGTTAAAAATTGTTAAACTTAATTTTACCAATAAATTAGTTTATTATTAACCTCATATACTCAATTTCAAAGCTGGACTTAGAAGGCACCAGAATAAGGAGAAAAAAGCCACTGGGTGAAAGACCAAAGGACGAGGATGAACGGACAGTGTATGTGGTAAGAAAAGCTCAAAGCTAGAGATCACAAATGACAAAAACATTTTTATATTAGGAGTGAAAAAATTTATTGACCTCGAGAACAGTATTTGTATGTAATATTGCTTCTAATTTACTACAGGAATTACTTCCCAAAAATGTTAATCACAGCTGGATTGAAAGAGTATTTGGGAAATGTGGCAATGTTGTTTATATAAGCATACCACATTATAAATCTACTGGAGATCCAAAGGGATTTGCCTTTGTGGAATTTGAAACAAAAGAACAAGCAGCAAAAGCTATTGAGGTAGGTCCAGAACCTAAAAAAGAAAGGCAAAAAAATTAGCAATTGTTTTAAATAGTAACAAAATTAAAAGGCTTTAATGTATGGATTTTTTCAGTTTCTTAACAACCCACCAGAAGAAGCACCAAGAAAACCGGGTATATTTCCTAAGACAGTAAAAAATAAGCCTATTCCTGGGCTTAGTGTATCAGGTAATTAAACTTAACATTAATATTTAGGTCAATGTAATGATATTATTAATTACTTAAGTAATGATAATATTATTACAGAAGAAAAGAAAAAGAAGAAGAAGAAGAAAGGCCGAATGAAGAAGGAAGACAATATGCAAACCAAAGAGTCAAATATGGACACCGCTAAGGAGAGTGACAGTAAAATGAAAAGATCTAGGACAACGTCTGAGGGATCAGAAGTAGAGACAACTGAACCTCAAAAGCCGCCCTCAAAAAAAAAGAAAAAACGGGAAAGACAGGAAGTTTCCGGCTTACCTGTAGTCAGAACAGGGAAGAGGAAGAGAAGTAACTCTGAAGCAGAATACCCAACTCCCAAACCAAAAGTAAAGAAAACAAATCAGAAAGACAACATTAAAAAAGATACAGAAACTTCCAAAGAGAACAAAGGTACCAGAAGCCATAAGGTGTAAATGACCAAAAGGAAAAGTTGTTTTCTTAAACTTACTTATGTCTATGTTTTTTTTATATTTTAAGACTTGGAAGTCTCTACTGAAGAGGAGAAGGATACCGGAGATGTGAAAGATGGATCCCTTTTAAAAGCAAAAAGGAAGCATAAGAAGAAACATAAAGAGAGGCACAAAATGGGAGAAGAGGTTATACCATTAAGAGTCCTTTCAAAGTAAGGAGATTACAGTTCTGTTGAAAATTGACGCTCTCCATCACCATTGCTAAAGTGCAATTCCAATTTGTATTTAACAGAGTTGCATATTAGCAACAGTCATGGCATGTAGCCAAGATCTGCAGATTATAATCAACGCAATTGAGGATTAAAAAGGAACCACCACACTAAAACATGGAAGCACTTATTTTTACCATGTCACAGCAAGTGCCTCCATGTTAAAGTAGAGGGCATTCCTTAACAGACTTAAGGGAGTTTAAATATACCAACAGATAGGCAAGTCCATGAAGTTTTCCCTAAATACAAAAAAATGCAAAAGTAAGACTTACCATCACTAAAACATGGAAGCACTTACTTTTTTAGTTTCAAAGCAAGTACATCCACGTTTAAGTGGTGGGGAGCCCGGTCTTGAAAAAAATGTGAATCCTGAACCTGTAAAGTAAGGTTTTAAAATGATGTCCGTTTGGAGACACCTCCACTGAAACATGGAAGCACTTACTTTTTGTTTTACACAGCAGGTACCCCCATGTTAAAGCAGAGGGGAATCCCCTTGGACTCTATAAATTAACCAGTTTGCCGTATTACATTCGGAGGCATAATTTGGGTTCACTTCTACTAAAACATGGAAGCACTTACTATTTTAAAAATAAAAGAAAGTATTTCCATGTTAAAGTTAAAGGGAGTCCAATTCAATGAAGGAATGAAAGCCAAGAGAAAAAAAAAATGTAAAGTACTATACCTTTGAGAGGAAAGTGTTTCCTAGTTTTCCAGGCTTGTACTCTGCCCGCAACTATCCTCTTGAAGGTTAAAAGGCAAGGACTTCAGGCACTTGTATTTATACTATTCTTAACTGCTGAATTCCTTTTGCCTTTTTATCTCGGAGAATCATTACAAGAGGTTTTTGTTATTCTAATGTATCAGCTCTCAGGGAATGTATGATCCTGGGTGGGTCTGGATACTTTTTTTTTTTTTTTTTTGAAGTATACAGATGTCAATAATAACTGCTAAGACCATTACCACCAGATATCCTCCTCTTTAAAAAAAAAAAAAAAATCCCCTATCTGCTTGTTTGATGGCATAGATTAGAGTAACAATGAGTGCTCCTGTGGAGCCTTGGAGAGGCATTGTGTTTCTATCTGGAGGAGCTCTAGCTGTTTGAAGAAACATCTACATGTTAAATGTATGTAAATAAATAAAATGCTTCCATGGGGTGTTTTTTTCTTCTTAGAAATTCCTTTTGGTTCAAGTAAATACTAAGGATTGTTATCTCTCAAATTGGAACCAGTTTAACAAGTAATCTTTAAATTATAATCAGCCATTATTCCCTCAGAGATGACAAATTGTTGCTGTTTAATTAATTCAAAGCTTTTATTTTCATAAATAAAAACATTTGAAGCATAGTCAAGAATTAAAATTGCCAAATTTAAAACATTTAATCTGAATGTTGGATCAGGGGAAACTCCCCTTTTCATATTTCCTGGATCACTTGGAACTCAAGAAGTAATTTGAATGTTATGTGTTTTAAAGAAGGAAAAGTTAGGAGTGGTTACAAGACACTGTGAATATATATTTAGATATTTTATTTGCTCATCTCTGTTCACTACTTCAAAAGTACATTCTTTTCATTACAGGAGCGAATGGATGGATTTGAAAAAAGAGTATTTAGCACTGCAAAAGGCCAGCATGGCTTCCTTAAAAAAAACAATATCCCAGATAAAGTTGGAGTCAAAAATGGAAACAAACGGAGTACCTACTACATCTGAGATAAAAAATGAAAAAAGTAAACAAGCACTATGATAGTTTTTGTAGCATTATATTGTATTTATATACTAACATACTAATTCTGATTTATTATAGGCTAAATCTTAATTTTTTAAAACTAAAAATGCAGTGGTAATTATTAGAACAATTACTGATTTGTCGTGTCCAAATGTGCTGTTTAAGCTTTTCATAAGAATATTTGAAGTGGTTGTTATAAAATCTGTTTTTTGGGGGCCCCTGGCTGGCCCACAAGATCATGCCACTCTTGATCTCAGGATCATGTGTTTGAGACCTACATTGGGTGTAGAGATGACTAAAAATCTTTCTTAATGATTTAAATTTGCATTCTTAATCAGATTTAGTAATGAGTAACTAGTTTATGAATTGGGCTAGTTTGTAACAGCAATAATTGTAATTTCTCATCTGCAATTTTATCCTAATATATTAAGATATCTTATACTTTGAATTCTTATAAGTTGAAAATACAAATTTTCACATTTTAATCATAATGTTTATAGATTATTTTATGTGTTCTCTTTTTATTTCTTTATTAAGTAAAGTACTTTATTCAGGTAAGGGAAAGGGGGCGGGATTTTTTGTTTGTTTAAGGTTTTACAAGTGTTCCTCTAAAAGCACTTTGCAATTAGAGTGATAAAAGTTTTGGTATTTTATTTCATGGTAGTCTGCAATAAGCAGTATGGCAATTACCCTAATTACTTTACAGTTAAATTTAAATTAAGTAAATTTAAATTATTTAAATCCGACTAAGAAATCATTGTTGTTTTCAAGTGGGCATACTAAGTATTAAATTAAGTGTAAGAGGCTTATTTCTGGTCTTTCCTTTTCAAATCAACAGCAAACAGTGAAGAGGGTTGTCCTCAGGAAAAGGTTAATGCAGCAGGACCACAGTTTGTGAGTGGTGTGATTGTGAAGATCATTAGCACTGAGCCTCTACCTGGCAGGAAACAAGTCAGGGTAATGCTTTTGTGTGTCAAGGGTAGTTGTTGTTCTTTCCTCTTTAAAATGTACCCCTGTGAAAATGTTTTGCATTATACAAAACAAAGCAAAGCAAAATAGAATATATTCCTATGTGGAATAATACTTGGAGGATTTGATTCCACAGTAACTCTTGTGTTTGACTTGAAGCAAAATCTGAAGTCTGAAATTGAAATTCTTCAGTGGATTAGATTTGCAATGAGTAAAGTTGAAACATCCTTCTATAGAACTGCACTTTGTGCTTATTTTTCTTGGTGCCCTTAATGGTTGATTATTGTATAGCTGAATGAGCAATCCTTACTGTAGACATTATAACTTTTAAGTTCTTAATATTCTTTTAAGAATAAAAATAGTAAGATGCTGTCATAATATTATTTCTTTAGGGGACATTGTTTGTTTTCAGAGAAAAGGGGTTTTAGAAAATACTTCCTGCCAAACCTTTTAAAGATTTGTTCAACATTACAGTTCATCTGAAATTATTTTAACTTTTAATCATCTGCTATTATTTGATTTTTGAAGCAAACTAGAGAGTTTGTAGTTTGTTTTCATTGGAGCTCTTAGCTTTCAGTAGGTTCTGAAAGATTTTGTGATCTAAAAAAAGTCAGAAATATTTTCATATAAAAGAGTTAAACATGCTTATTTTTAACTTAACATAAACTCTTTTTGTCTATTAGTCTTCTTGGAAATTGAAATTTTTTCCGGGGAGAAATGCAGAATTTTTCTGGAGAAAAGAACGTTTGTTAATTTTATTTTTTTTAATGTTATTACTACTTTCAGTCTGGGCTGTTTTAAAAATGTGAAACAGTTACAGGAGAGTTAAAATATATTGAAAAGCTACAAAAATTTTGCATATGTATGCAATGTTTTATGTAATTTACAAATTATTATATCTACTGCTCTGCAATCTTTTTTTACTTCTGTATTTTATTTTTGAATGAGCAATAATTGCGCCTTGGATAAACCTCATTGGCTATGATACTGGCACTGCGCAAAGCTTGTATTTTATTTTTGAAAGCCTTTCTGTACCAACACAATATTTTTTTCTTATTGACAAATTCTGTGTAAAATGTCCTTTTGCATAGCAGATATATTTGAAATTGTTACACTGACATGCATCATCATGTAGTATGTTTACATTTTACATAGACTCTTACTAGTCACAGTTTTTAACTTGCATAAATGAGGTTGCTCACTGTAATTATCTTGTAGAACACTCTTTATCTGGAATCCTGTTTCTATCCTGTAACATCCTTATCACTAACACATAAATTTAGTTTTTGTTTACAATATTGATGAGGTATTTGGCAAATCCCAAGTTGGTATTACCAACTTGAATTTCAGAGTATGGTAGTAATATAGAATTTCAGGTCAGAAGGCTTAAAAATTGAGGATGTAAATGATGCTGTGGCTAGTTAAGTTGCAAAAGATTTAAAAGTAAAATTAGGCAGTTTGCTATTTGGAATAATTGTCATAGACTTTATATTCATCAAAAACCTTTCTATTATCTAAATAGTAAGTATATCAAACATTCTTCATTTATTATCATCAAAATCATAAAAACAGGTTAGCAGTTGCTTTTATTTTCCTGGAACAAAAACTGAGTTACATGGTGGTTACTGCTGTCTGACTTGCCCTTGTGATTACCAGTCTAATTTGTCTTTTAAAGAAGGGTTTTTAGTCCAGAGATTAGCCAAAGTTATAATGTGTATATCATAAATACCTTTTGAATTATAGTAATCTATCTGATAAATCAGTTACAAAACTTATTATTACCATTTAACACATTCAGATTTCATCAACTTGATACCAGTTATTTGTCTTGTGTTCTGTTTAAATTGAGTACTAGAGTATATAGAGAAATGGGAAGAATTGGCAAGTATATTTCTCTCCGGTTATCTTATTTTTTCATTAAATTAGCAATCATTTATTATGTGCCTATTTTGATGGGCAGTATGCTAATAGGAGGGATGAGTTAAGACTTAGTTCCTGGCTTTGTAGGTTTTTACTGCTTATTCTTTATTATTAACTAACTTTTCTAATTTTATGATCAAATAATATTTTCACATATTACTCCAGTTTTTCTGTAATTCAGACTTTAAAAACCAATATATGAAAGTAATCTAAATTCCTTGTGGCTTGAAATTTGAGTCAATAGGAAAGGAATCCAGATGGGTAAAACACTTTTATTTAAGCTGAGAACCTCCAGTAATTTCGTTAGCTTTCTGAATGGAAGTTGATGAATGAAGACTTATGTAACATTCCTGCATAATTGCATTGTTTACACCTCAGAACATGCTGGGGAAAAAATGATTAGAAATGCAGGAATCTTGTTAATTTGCCCTCACAGCAGGCATTATAGATAGAACTATTCCTTGCTGCCTGACTACTAGTTCAGAGGAGACCTGTTTGGTATTTCATCAGAAAGTATGAACTTTTGAGCTATATTACCATAGATCTGCTCCGGAACCTAGGATTTTTGTGGGTTCCCAGGGAAGTTTTTTTTCGTGAATTCGAAAAAGTTGAATGTTTATTTCATACATTTTAGGTCATGAGTGATTTTGTACAGATGAGTGTAAACACCTTGTCCACCAATCCATTGTGGATTTTTTGGTTTTTGATTCTATTCATTATTGCAACTACACCAAGACTTGCAACCTTTTTTTTTGTTTGGGGATTGGCAGAAATTACTTGATACTCTGCTCTAGAAATATGTTGTCCTTATGAAGTGTTCCCATTCTAGTTAATATTTTAGGATTGTGGTTAATTAAAAGAAAGTTATGATTAGAGTTCCCACTTTTGTTCAGATCAGTTTTTAAGAGTATCCATGTGTTTTACGGTGCCTGGCTGGTTCATTCAGTGGAGTGTACGACTGTTGATCTTAGGAATTTGAGTCCAAGCCCCATATGAGGAGTAGAGATTCGTTAAAAATAAAAAATCATTAAAAGAAAATATTTGTATGTATTTTAGAAGAAATGTTTAATGTAGGATAGTTACTCATTTTAAATTGTATATGGCTGACTTATAAACTACATACATTCTGGCACAACCATGGGAATAATTTTAGGATTATTGTGAAACATTTTTATTATTTATTTAAAGTCTTTCTAAATTTTAATGCAGGATACATTGGCAGCAATCTCAGAAGTTGTTTATGTTGATTTGCTAGAAGGGGATACAGAGTGCCATGCTAGATTTAAAACTCCTGAGGATGCTCAAGCTGTAATAAACGCATATACAGAAATTAAAAAGAAACACTGCTGGAACCTCGAGATCCTTTCTGGTAAAAACTCATAGATTCTTCTTTTTAAGTAATTCTTATTGAAGGGTGATTGTATTCTATTTTCTTAGTTTCCTAGGAAAATTGGTTTAATTTTCATATTCTAATTTGCATAAAGTGGTATTAAATATAATCAGACAACTACAGTTTTTTTTACTGAAATGTGATTAATGACTTGAATATGTTTCTTCATATGTATAAGTGATAATTGTGTTTGTTTGTTTTTAAGGTGACCATGAGCAAAGGTATTGGCAGAAGATTTTGGTAGATAGGCAGGCAAAACTTAATCAGCCTCGTGAAAAGAAAAGAGGCACTGAGAAGGTAATTCATTTTTCGGTTTTTGTTGTCATTGTCATTTTTCGGTAACCTAACTTCAACATTCAGTTGAATGTTCTCTGAAAGTGTAGCCTTAAAATAACTTTGGTTTTGCTAGACACAATAATGATTTATATGATATTTACTGCATTTTAGATTGTGAGAGAATACTTGTTTTTCTGGACTTTGAAATACATAAATTAGAGTTATTTTACCCATAAGGGTACATAATTTAGATTCTTCTTGTTTTCCTTTCTTTATTCTAACAGTGGTTGCCATTTAAAGATTGTCTTAATGGTAAAACACGATGTATTTGAGAGTGTTTAGTTTTGGCGGGGGGGGTTATTAAAGATTTCATATATATATATTTGACAGACAGAGATCACAGGTAGTCAGAGAGAGGGAGGGGGGAAGCAGGCTCCCCTTTGAGCAGAGATCCTGATGTGGGGCTCCATACCAGGACCCGGATCATGACCTGAGCTGAAGGCAGAGGCTTTAACCCACTGAGCCGCACAGGAGGCCCAAGAGTGTAGTTTTTAAAGTTATGATCCTCCACAGATAATATTGGGAAACTTTATGCCTAAGGTTTGCTATAGCAATGATAAGCTTTATTCATTTTTCTCTAGAATACTCAAGAAGTGAAGCAAATTTAAATACATTAAATAATTTGAAGCAAAACTATCAGTAATTTTGCTTTAAATGACAGTTTTTTTCATACTACTGTTGCTTGTGAGCTGTAAGGTTTATTCTTTTAAAACAAATTATTAGCGAATGCCTGGGTGGCTCAGTCCGTGAAGGTGCTGCCTTCAGCTCAGGTCATGATCCCAGGGTCCTGGGATCATAAGGCTACAAGTCCTACATAAGGCTTCTCGCTCAGTGGGGAGCCTGCTTCTCTCTCTGCCTCTGCCTGCTTGTGAATGCGTGTGTGCACACACTCTCGCTCTCTCGCTCTTTCTCTGACAAATAAAGAAATAAAATATTTTTTAAAACAAATAAATAAAGAAATTATTATATGTGTAAAGATTAGTACATCTGTAAGTACTTAGGACAAATTAGGACACATAAAAACTAATAACTATTACCAAAATTTTAAAATGCCTATGATGAGATAAAAATATGAAAAGTTTCACATTCTTCTATGAATCATTAGCACTTACCATCATCCTTCCTGTATTTTAGGTTTGTTGATTTGGGATTCTAATTCTGTTTGTTTTAGTATATAAAAATCTAGTCCTTTTTCATCAGCGTTGCATTGCCTAGGATTCACTGGAATATAAGATTATTAGGGGGGAGGTTTCCTAATGGTCTTTGTTAATTCTGTTTGCATGAATACAGACTGAATTTACTGAGAGATGGGAAGGCCTTGTCTCTCTCACACCCCCCACACCCAGCCCCAGAGACTCTTTCAGGTCTATGAGGTGTTAATTTCAAAGCCTGCTTGAAATTATTTAAATGTTCAAATCATTGATCCAGAGCTCACAACTAAAATAAAATCACTTTGTTAAATAATAGTTATCCTTCTAATTGGTGTGAAGTTTCATTTAAGTTGTATATGTTTTTAAAAGTAGTAATTAGTCATTTGGTTTCCTTGAGAGATCTGACCTTCATAAACTTAATTCAAGGCAAGGAAATAAACACTGACTAGGGAGTTTTATAAATTGTGTTGGAACATAATGTGTAGCTCTGTTACTCATTTGGAAAGTTGTTTTCTGATCTCATTTATCTGTTGTACCACCAAGCTTTTTCTTAGCATGATTTGTTTCATAAATAGTACAGGATCCTAGTTGAAACTATGAAAGTAGCTAGTTGGCTTCTATCACAACTTGAAAATAAGGTACTACACAAAGTGTGTATTGTACAGGACTTTTCAGAGGAAGCAATTAGTATGTCAGTTGACTTTTTTGATAATTCATTTAATTAATATTTTTTGATTGCTCATTTTTTTTGCCCACTATTCTAGGAACTGGAGATAGAGCCAACAGTAGCAAAATGCCTGGTTTCATGAACTTTGCATATGACTAGTTTAGGTCAGATGATGACAGGTGCTGTGTAGAATAATCGAAGGGTATCATGAGATAGCTTTCCATCAGGTGAGGTTGTCTGGGAAGTTCTTGAAAGTGACATGAACACAAACCTTAGGAAAGTAGAACAAGCAAGCAGGAGACTTCAAAGGCATAGCTTTCCATGCACAGGCAGCAGAAACTGCAGAAGCCTTGAAGAGAAGGAAGAATACTGGGAGTAAACACCTTATTAAAGGAAGTTAAATATTTAGAAAAAAATTTAGCAGCCAACCAAAAGTATGACATTAGTACTTTTCTCATATGACAGCTTTACATTACTGTGCATACAGTAATGTTACATTACTTGGTCCAAAATAGAATTAAAGAACAGCAATGGTAATAAATTTTGCTTCTTAATTTTCAGCTTAGGATGCAGGGGAGACTGGGGACAGTTTCCTAAGCCCCAATCAGTTTATACAAAATTAAAAGACAAAAACAGGAGTAGGTGAAGGAAGAAGTTAGTTTTTACATATGGTATTTTTCATGTAAAAATCAAATGTGGGTTCTCACAAAAGATCACTAAGATGAAGGAAATATGTGCCAGATAGGATCTCACTCATTCTTGCTAAACCAAGCCTTTGTAGCCTTTCCTATCACTCTGAGCACATTAGTAAAATTAGATAACAGCTACCGGAGACAGAGTGAATCTTTTTCATTTGTCTTTATCTTGTAAAGCATATTTGAAATGTTTTTATCACCAAGCTCTTTTCTGTACAAATTATTGGTGGTTAGATATTCAGCAGGTAAAGACAGAATTCACTATATCTGTGAGCAGAGTTATAAATAACTTATATTTTGACTCACTTCTCAGATGAATAGGCTCTTAGTTTAATCAGCTAAAAAATTAAATAAATTAAAGTGACTCTCTGCCAGTGGCCGCAGTCACCAAACACTTGAATGAAACTCTAGTGAGTACTTAACTAGAATCTGTATTTTTTTTTTTAAGGTTGGAGAAATTGCTTAAAAGTAAAATCTTTTGTTGGGTGCCTCGGTGACTCAGTTGGTTAAGGGACTGCCTTTAGCTCAGGTCATGATCCTGGAGTCCCTGAGCAAGTCCCGCATGGGCTCCCTGCTCAGCAGGGAGTCTGCTTCTCCCTCTGAACCTCCCCTCTCTCATGCTCTCATGCGCATGTGTGCGTGCGCGCTCTCTCAAATAAATAAATAATAAAACATTCTTTAAAAATTTTAAAAATGAAAATAAAATATTAAAGTATTATGTAAGGGTATAATAATAAGTACTTTTTTAAAAATATTTTTATTTATTTGACAGAGTTCACAAGTAGGCAGAGAGGCAGGGCGGGTGGGGAGCAGGCTCCCTGCTGAGCAGGCAACCAGATGTGGAGCTCCATCCCAGGACCCTGGGATCATAACCTGAGCCAAAGGCAGAGGCTTTAACCCACAGAGCCAGCCAGCCAGGTGCCCCAAAGACTCTCTTTCTGACCAAACTTTAGACAGGCTTCTCTGAGCCTTCTTTTCCTCCAGGCCTAAAAGCTTAAAATTTGCCAGCATGGAGTGGCTGGGTTTTGGGGGGTTTTTTGTTTGTTTGTTTGTTTTGTTTTGTTTGGGGTTTTTTTGTTTGTTTGTTTTTAAGAATTTATTTATTTATTTGACAGAGATCATAAGTTGGCAGAGAGGCAGGCAGAGAGAGGAGGAAGCAGGCTTCATGCCGAGCAGAGAGCCTGATGGAGGGCTCAATCCCAGTACCCTGAGACCATAACCTGAGCCTAAGGCAGAGGCTTTAATTCTCAGTGATGTGGAAGGGAAGTGGGAATGTTTTAGTAATTCTAAGATTTAAAACCTATCATACTTAATAAACCACAATCCTAAACAGTTCTCTCTGTAATTGATTTGGGCTAAGCTTAATTTATCTCATTTGTCTACCTTTCTCTCTTTTAAAACAATTTTATTCAAACTGATAGTTGTGAAACTTTTTTTACTCATAATTATCTTTTTGTTTTGTGTATCCAATACCTTATAATTTCTAATTTCTTTCTCCACAGTTAATCACCAAAGCTGAAAAGATTAGACTTGTGAAGACTCAACAAGCAAGTAAACATATTAGGTTTTCTGAATATGACTGAGAAACAGTTTTGGATCACCTCTTGAAATTTCATTGGATACTTGAACTTTTCGTAGTAAATCCATTTTATTTTGGTAGTAATAAATAGTGTTTTTCTGAATCCTATGTTAATTAGAAGAAACACCTTTGTTCTTTAACTTACAAGACTTTTTCTTTGGACAAGTACATTGTATACCACAGTTTTTCATTAAACATTTTATTTGCTGAAATTATTTATACAAATCAACCTCAAAGTGATTCAGTAAATATGTTTTGAACATTAATATTAATTTTGTTTTTATATTACAAAAACAATAATATTTGCAAAAATATTACTACATAGTTTAGAAAAAAATATTTGACAGTGGATGCACTGTACTTCTTATTTTGTAATTTGCTTTTTCCTTTTCAAATATTTTTTCATGTTGATTTATACAGAAACTTATGTGTGATATTTCATTCTGTACTTTCCTTATCTGAGCTTCCACTGAATGGGCCATATCAACTGTTTCCAATTAAAATGTTAACCTTTAAAAGTATAGAGTTTGTTTCTCATAAATGAAGTTAAACATTTGATTTTCTCTAACCAAAATACCAGATACTGTGAACACGGCGAGGAAGAAATCTTCTAAGAATCAGCCTTAAGCGTAATGGAACTCTCTATCATTTTATTCAGAAAAATCTCAGACCTAGCATATTTAAGGCCTTCTTAGAACTGAACCTACAGGGTCTTTCATGACTGGCACCTTAATCCCTTATCAGAATATCAAAAACAGGGGCACCTGGGTGGCTCAGTGGGTTAAAGCCTCTGCCTTAGGCTCAGGTCATGGTCTCAGGGTGCTGGGATTGAGCCCTGCATGGGGCTCTCTGCTCAGCAGGGAGCCTGCTTCCTCCCTCTCTCTCTGCCTGCCTCTCTGCCTACTTGTGATCTATGTCTGTCAAATAAATAAATAAAATCTTAAAAAAAAAAATATCAAAAACATACTCTAGACAGTCAAGGTGTGTATTTCCTTGGACTATAAACCGTTTGTAGTTCCATCAGCTTTGTCCAGAAGTAGGCCTAATTTTGGTGCCCTTTCTATGCATTGTGGAAGACAAAAAGTCAGGAAACTATTTCTATGGGCCAAGGATTTGAGAAGATTGACTGCCTCAAAAGTAAGGGTGACAATAGCTTATTACAAGTAAAGATTCTAGCAAGTTGCCACTGACTCCTTTTTTTCTTCATGAAGGAAATCTAACGACACAGTCTAATGGAGGAAAAGAAAGATCTGTAAATAGTTGCTAAAGCTTACTATGAGGATTATGACCAAATATGCTTCAGATGTTTCAGAATAATCAGAAGTTAGATGTCTGTTTCAAGGATTAAGTTGAGATCAGTGAGGACTCTCTTTAGATGACTTTGGAAAGGTTGTCAAAATTTCAGAAATTTTCCCCATGGCAGTTTTTAAAACAATATAAGTGTGTCATTCAGCAACTATCTTTGGCCAGTTTTAGCACTTGGGAGATACTAGTGAAGCAAATCAGATAAATTTTCATGCATGGGCATTATAGTCGAACAGTAGATAGAGACAGTAACAAAAATAAGTAAAGTTACATACTTCGTTAGGTAAGTCCTTAGGACAAACAGAAAAGGTGAAGAAGGAGACACTCCATTTGTTTGTTTATTTTTGTTTATTCTTTAATTCATTTAATTAAAGGAATATTTATGTAGCCCCTACTACATATTAGACACTGACACTGTAGACTTTAGAGAGAAAACGAAAAGGTAGGGTACTCTGCCCTTGAGGAGTATACAGTTGGGGAAGACAGACAAGCCAAGGTAATTAGGATACAATGTAAATGATTTGACAAGGAGCCCCAGGTGACCTGGGATAGTTCTTGAAATGGAAGTCACAGTTTTGAATGACCTTCCAAGGTTTTTGTGAACCTTTGGTCTTTTGGGTAAGTTAATTTCCTTTTTATCTAACACATAGCACATATTAATTGCTTAATAGATACTTCTTAGTTGAGTTGAACTGAATGTATGTTTCAGGTGTTCCCCAAGGGCGGATGTTATGATTCCCTTGCATGAGGAATACTTTTCTTTCTATACTTGATGATTCTCCTATTCACATTTCATTTTTTAAGTGCCTGCTTAGGTCCCTGTCTTTGTGCATTTAACTTCTTTTGCTTTATTAACTGCAAAACTTAATTTTATTTAATCACCTTGCATTAAATCAGTACCGCTAGCTTGTTGGCCATTGTCTGTTGTTACTAGTTGTTGAAACTAAAGCATTTATCAAAGGTTGTAATACATAGCTAGTCTGAGATTTAAGCTCAGTTTCTCTTACTCTAAAGACCACACATTTAACTACTATACCTCCTCTCTTCCTGGCCCTCCTGCCTGCCTTCCTTTATTCCTTATTTTATTCATTCCAGCCAATGTTTTGTATCTTATGGTAGTGATAGACTGTAGTTTACATACCATGATTTCTGTGAACTTGTAGTTGTCTCCTCTTTTTTACTACTAAGAGCAATGCTGCAGTGAATATCATGTCCTCCTTTGTTAATGTGTGTGAGTGTATCTGTAGGATAGATTTCTGGAATAGGAATTGCTGGGGCAGGTATCTTTTTTACGGCACCTGGCTGGCTCAGTTCATAGAGCATATGACTCTTAATTTCATAGTCATGAGTTCAAGCCCCACATTGGGCATGGAGCCTACTTAAAATTAAAATTTAAAAAAAAAAAATAAAGTTACCTGATGTGGGACTTAATCCCAGGACTCTGGGATCATGACCTGAGCTTAAGGCAGACACTCAGCTGCCTGAGCCAGCCAGGTGCCCCTAGACTCATTAATACAGAATGTGGGATGCCAGGCTGATTCAATCAGTAGGGCATGCAGCTCGTGACTTCAGGGTCGGGAGCTGGAGTCCCATGTTGGGTGTAGAATTTACTTAAGAGAAGAATACAGGTTCTAATCTGTCCTTTTTTTTTTTTTTAAGTCTTTCTTTTTTGCTGTTCTGAGAGGTGAAAATGTATCTCATTGCTGCCTTCATATTCATTTCCCTGATCACTCTGAGACTGAATAATTTTCACATGCATGTTAAATATAAATATATATATTTTATTTATATATATATATATACATATATATATATATACACTTAGCAAATTGCTTCTCATAGATTTTATAGGATGGATAATTTTTTCTTAATAACTTACCGCCAAACTTTTTTTTTTTTTTAAAGATTTTATTTATTTGACAGAGATCACAAGTAGGCAGAGAGGCAGGTAGAGAGAGAGGGAAGCAGGCTCTCTGCTGAGCAGAGAGCCCTATACGGGACTTGATCCCAGGACCTTGAGATCATGACCTGAGCCGAAGGCAGTGGCTTAACCCACTGAGCCACCCAGGCACCCTCTCCCAAACTTTTTAAGTTAACATATCCTTGTGAATATTTTCTTCCATTCAAACACTTGCCTTTCAACTTGGTTTATAATACAGTTGTTATGTAAATATTTATATTTTTACAGAGCCATATCTTTTAATTTGCTTTTAATAGAAAATTATTTCCCAGTCTGGGGCCTATGAGTCCTGTCTTCATTTCTTATTCTCTGATGCCCAGAAGATTGACATATTAATAGGAATCAATCTTGAATTAACACAAGTGAGTTTGTTTGCAGCCAAATACAACCTGAATTAAAGTAATACCTTTCTTTAAAAAATAAATCACACATTTTATTTTTTAAATACCTTGGGAAGTTTAAAATATAACGAGCAATTAGGATAAAAAATAGGAAGGAGTTACACTAGGAAAGAGTCCACATTATCATTTTTACTTATTCCCCATGTATCTATTGACTTATTTAAAGATATCACAATCAAGCTTGTCATTCATACAGTCCGCACACCATGCATGACAAAACAAAAAGCTAACATTCATGTAGATTACCACAGTAGTCCAGGTCTGAGATCATTCAAACCTGGAGACGTGATTTGTATTTACAGACTAGGTTGTCATTGAAAGAAGTACTTCGAGGACAGGAATTAAAACAGGGATTTCTAAATGTTGTCTGTCACCCTGTGATTTTGCAACCATTATAGGAAAAACTTCTGTAACGATGCTTAAAGCTATACTCATAACTATATTCTAACTACTGAAAGGTTTTAGAATTGCTTTATCTTGCCTAACCAGGGCTTGGTCTTAAAAGTGTCTTGGGGACCTTGGTGGCTCAGTTGGTTGAGCATCTGGCTCTTGATTTCAGCTCAGGTCATGATCGGGGTCATGAGATCAAACCCTGTGTTGGGCTCCATACTCAGCAGACAGCCTGCTTGAGATTCTCTCTCCTCTCTCCCTCAGCCCCTGCCCCCCCCCCCATGTGTGCATGGATACACTGTCTCTAAAATAATTTTTTTTTTTTTCAGTTGTGTTTTGGGAGCTCCTAGCTGGCTTTGTCTGTAGAACATGTGACTCTTGATCTGGTGTCATGAGCTGAAGCCCCACATTGGGCGTAGAGTTTACTTTAAAAAAAAAAAAAAGTTCTCGGGGACACCTGGGTGGCTCAGTGGATTAAGCCGCTGCCTTCCGCTCAGGTCATGATCCCAGGGTCCTGGGATCCAGCGTCCGTCAGGCTCTTTGCTCAGCAGGGAGCCCGCCTCTCTCTCCACCTCCGCGTACCTCTCTGCCTCCTTGTGTGCTTTCGCCCTTTCTCTTTCCGACAAAAAAAATAAATAAAATCTTTAAAAAAAAAAAAAAGCTCTATATATAACATGGGGCTTGAACTCATGAGACTCAAGAGTCTCATGTGCTACCACTGAGCCAGCCAGATGCCCCAGGCATAGAGCTTACTGAAAAATAATGATAATGCTTTCATACTGAATAGCATGTTGAAATAATATTTTTTATTTATTGGGTTAAAATATAGTATTAAAATTAATTTCACTTGCGTTTTTTTATTTTACCTTTAATGTGGCTAATAGAAAAATTGAAATTACTTGTGTGGCTCACATAGTCAGTTGGATAGCACTGACTTAGAGGAACCACAGTGCAACCGAAATCAACAATGGTATTTACAGTAACAACTAACACTGACTCACTGTTACTGAAAGAATCAACTGAGAAAATATATATATATATATACATATATATACATATATGTATACATATATATACATATATGTATATATAAATATATGTATATATATATATATATTTTAGCACACAAGAGAGCACAAGCAGGGGAAGCAGCAGAGGGAGAGGGAGAAGTAGGCTCCACACTGAGCAGGGAGCCCAGTGCAGGGCTCAGATCCATCTTGGGACCTTGGGATCATGACCTGAGCCAAAGGCAGATGCTTAACTGACTGAGCCATCCAGGTCCCCCTCAACTGAGAATATCAAAACTTTTATTTTATTTTTTTTTAAGATTTTATTTATTTATTTGACAGAGAAAGAGCGAGAGAGGTACTAAAGGCCGGGGGTAGGGGTGTGGGGGCAGGCGGTGGGAGAGGGAGAAGCAGGCTTCCAAGGAGCAGGGAGCCCAATGCAGGGAGCCAAAGGCAGACTCTTAATGATTGAGCCAGCGAGGCACCCCATATCAAAACTTTTATAGCTTTACAAAAATACATAGCTGATACCAGGAAAGCAAAACCTGTTTTATTTCTTGAGTGCATTTTATAAGCTTTGTTATCTTTTGATTGGAATAGATCTAAATTTATATTTCCTTAAGTCTCTAGTGAGGTGACTCAATAAAAATTGTCAGGGGTTCCTGGGTACCTACTTCTCCCTCTCCTTATGCCCCTCATCCTTGCTTGTGTGCTCCGTCTTTCTCTCTCTCAAGTAAATAAATAAAATCTTTTAAATAAATAAATAATGTCAAGGGGTGGGGAGAGGGGCACTTGGGTGACTCAGTTAAGCAACTGACTCTTAAGTTTTTGTTTTGTTTTTTTAAAAGATTTTATTTATTTGAGAGAGAAGGAGCAAGAGAATATGAGAAGGGGGAGGGTCAGACAGAGAAGCAGACTCCCTGCTGAGCAGGGAGCCCAACTGGAGACTGGATCCAGGACTCCAGGATCATGACCTGAGCCAAAGGCAGTCGCCCAACCAACTGAGCCACACAGGCGCCCTGAGTCTTGATTTTGGCTCAGGTCTGGATCCCAGGGTCATGAAATCAAGCCCCGCGTTGGTGTCAAGAGTCTGCTCGAGTTTCCCTCGCCACTCCCACTTCTGCTCTGTCTCTATCTCTCTCAAATCTTTAAAAGAAAAATTGTCAGGGGCACCTCATAGAACATGTGACTCTAGATCTCAGGATTGTGAGTTTACGTCCCATTTAGGCATACAGCTTTAAAAATGTCAGGATTTAAGGGATTTTTCCCCCCTATTTTTGAAGAACTTTTCATGGAATTACTTACAAAATAACCATTCAGACACACACCTGCTTAATCCTCATTTCAAATTAAGTGATATATACAAAAATTGGATGGATATATTAAAATTGATATTCTATGGGTTAACTAGCAAATTCATTATATGGTTGATAAATTAGATTTTGCCAATGGATATGGTCAAATAATAATGTATAACCCAAAGTAATAATAATGAATATCTTACAGTACTTAAGTATACACAAAATCCATTATTTGTGTTACAGTATAATCCACAAACCAAGGTGTGCAAGAAATACAACTTTATTTTCTTTTTTTTTAATTTTAATTTTATTTAATTTTTATTTTTTTAAATATTTTATTTATTTATTTGACAGACAGAGATCACAAGTAGGCAGAGAGGCAGGCAGAGCTAGAGGAAGGAAAGCAGGCTCCCTGCTGAGCAGAGAGCCCGATGCAGGGCTCAATCCCAGGACCCTGGCACCATGACCTGAGCTGAAGGCAGAGGCTTTAACCCACTGAGCCACCCAGGCACCCCATACAACTTTATTTTCTTAAAATTCAGCTTAATCTCTATTTCAAGCCTCACATCCCACAAAATTCTTTTTTTTTTTTTAAGATTTTTATTTATTTATTTGACAGAGAGACACAATGAGAGAGGGAACACAAGCAGGGGGAGTATGAGAGGGAGAAACAGGCTTCCTGCTGAGCACAGAACCTGATGCTGGGCTTGATCCCAGAACCCCGGGATCACAACCCGGGCCTAAGGCAGCCGCTTAATGACTGAGCCACACAGGTGCCCCTACATCCCACAAGATTTTTAACCTCAGCCAATTTAGGGTTCTCTTTCTTTTTCTTAGAGTTGAATCAGCATTCTAGGTACTTATGCAATACCAGATGAGAGGGGGCACCCATTTGTCTCCAGTCATATTATCTGAGAAGGCCACTATCTGAGTTAGTTCCAAATCATTCATTTATAGGTATCCCTGGTCCTGCATACTTAGCTCATCAGTTCTCATGCTACTTCTCAGGCATGCATAGGACTCAAAACGACAGAGCTTTTGTGCTGTGCTATAACTTGCCCAGTTCGGGCCAGTTCAGTTCTTCACCTGTCCGGGTAAGGATAGGTCTGTATGGGATCCAGCAACATGTTTATGGAAGTACGCAAGACAGGAAAAAGTAACAGAGAAAAGAATGAGTATTCAAGACCAAGTGAGAAGTTGTATTATTTACTTTTTTTTCTTTTTAAGGAGACTCTATGCCCAATACGATACTTGAGCTCATGACCCCAAGATCAAGAGTTGCATGCTGTATCTACTAACTGAGCCAGTCAGGCGCCCTTGCCCCTTTTATTTACCATTCTTGGTTGTTGCAAGAAATAGAAACTAAATCCACTAGATTAAGCAAAGGAAAAAATTATTGTAAATATGTGAGGGACTTGTGAAATCTGAGGAAGTGTATGAATAATAAGCCTCATGAAGTCCAGGAGCCCAGGCAGCTATGGGTTTCTTGACAGGACTTTTTAGAGAGGCTACTTCAGTTTCCTGTTGATTCAGCAACTGTGTTCCTCAGGCTCATGGACTCTCAGTTTAAAATTCCCATTTTCCTGAGGAGACAGACTCTGATCACCAAGCTTAAATCAAGTGCATTCTTGCATCAACCAATTATACTTACACTAGGACTACAGGTTTGGGATTTATTTTTAAAAAGGGCAAATGTCGTTAGCGGACCTTTGTTACCATCTAACCTACTAATTCTTTTATATCAGTAGAGTTAAGAAGACAGCAAGTATAAAAATACTAAAGGAGGAACTTGCCTGGTGTGTTTGCGACACAGCAAAAAAATCTCAGCAGCTGAAGAAAATTGGTAAAAAGAAAATGGGAGAACATAAAGAATAGGATAGGTTGATAAGGATCCATCTGTAGAAATTTTTTGAGTGTCAGATTGCCATGTAGATTTTAAATAAGGGAAAGATAACAGAAAGTATCAATCTAAAAAACAAAACAAAACAAAAAAAATAATTTTTAAAAAAGCATCGGGGGTTGCCTGGGTGGCTCAGTGGGTTAAGCCTCTGCCTTCGGCTCAGGTCATGATCCCAGGATCCTGGGATTAAGCCCCACATCGGGCTCTCTCCTCAGCAGGGAGCCTGCTTCCTCCTCTCTCTCTGCCTGCCTCTCTGACTACTTGTGATCTCTGTCTGTCAAATAAATAAATAAAATCTTTGAAAAAAAATAATAAAAGCATCAATATGTCAGCTATTGGAAGGAAAAAAGAAGATACAGATATCAGTGAATCAAGGTTAAAAACGACTAGAATACTTCAGTCATGAAGAAACAGAGTTCAGTGAAAATAAAAAAGATGCCGTGAATGCAAGGCCAGGGTCAGAGGAAGAGCTGACAATCCCTGGTGACTGATCAGATACAAATGTTGGTGGAAATGGAAGAGCAAAAGCGATTTATGATATTTTAGGCTAGGTAACCAAACACAGCAGTTAATTTAAAAAAAAAAAAAAAAAAGGTTAGGATGAGAGTTGAATTTTCAGGAGGTGGGCTGCTGGGGTGAGGATGGTAATTGTAAACTTTTTAGTATGTATTTGGTGGTGGGGTTCTTCATGAATATGTCCAACAAATTTTTGGACAAACAGAAACTATAATCAGATACTAGGAAGAGGCCAAATACAAGGAAGGACTTGGGTTTCTCTCCGTAGCTGTGCTGCCGGAGAAATACTCTGGGAGTGTAAGGTTATATGTCTTAGTCATATATTTGCAACAGTTCTATATTTAGTCATTTAAATATGCAAAATCACAGCTAAAATTCAGTAGAAGTAACCTAATTAATCACTTTATGTTGCATAAAGCACCAGTGTTTATGTCCTATAAATAGCAATTGCACGAACAACTACCTTGTCAACTTCTTAAATAGTATAGCATGAATAGAAAACTGAACTTTGGGGGCGCCTAGGTGATTCAATTAAGGGACTGCCTTCAAGGAGAATGGAGTTGGGAGAAATTGGAAAGGGAGGTGAACCATGAGAGACTATGGACTCCGAAAAACAATCTGAGGGGTTTGAAGTGGCGGGGGGGGGGGGTAGAAGGTGGGGGTATCGGGTGATGGGTATTATGGAGGGCACGGATAGCATGGAGCACTGGGTGTGGTGAAAAAATAATGAATACTGTTTTTCTGAAAATAAATAAATAAATTTATTTAAAAAAAAAAGGGGGGACTGCCTTCAACTCTGGTCATGTTCTCAGGGTCCTGGAATTGAGCCCCATGTCAGGCTCCCCACTCAGCAAGGAGTCTGCTTATCCCTCTCCCTCTTTCCCTCCCTTTGCTCTCACTTTCATGCTCTGTCCCTCCGTCTGTCTCTCTCTAAAAAAAGCCAATAATCTTTAAAATAAAAAAAAATTTTAAATGGAGTGGTGAAAATTTCTTTAAAAAAACAAACTGTACTTTGAAGTTTAGTAAAGAGCAATGAAATTTTACAAAAGGAACTCATAGATAAACAGAAACATAAGCACCCTAGGGGCCCTCTTCTAGTCGCTCTTACTCCTTCTGGAAAGGGAGGAGGCCTAGATTAGTTTCACCTGATACTGTATTTTACATAAATAGAATCAAATGTTTAGATGTTCTTTTGTGTCATTGGTTTGCTCATTCCAGGAAAAATTCTAAATCATCAGAAAGAAACTAGTTCTTTAGGTTGGCATACATTTATGCAATTGAGTGCTCTGCGAAGGTTAAGATTGAAGTGGATGAAAGATGTTACAAGTCACTCATAAATTATGAGCCCATCTGAGTAAATACATTAATGTGTCCACATTACAGAAGCATGTATCATATGTGTGCTGTTACATATATTAAACACATTTTGTTTTTAAGGTTTTTATTTCTTTGACAGAGAGATAACACAAGTAGGCAGAGAGACAGGCAGAGAGAGAGGGAGAAGCCGGCTCTCTGCTGAGCATGGAGCCCAACACAGGCCTCAGTCCCAGGGCTCTGGGATCATGACCCAAGGCAAAGGTGGCTGCTTAACCGACTGAGCCACACAGGCGCCCCTAAACACAGTTTAAATAATACGCAGGAAATTGATAACTGATCCGTTTGGTGAAGAATTGAAGACAGACTTTTTAATTTTATGTCTTTGTGTCCTGTTTGCATTTTTTTTTTAAAGATTTTATTTATTTGAGAGACAGTGCCTGTGATCAGTGAGGGAAGAAAGGGGTTGGGCACAGCAGAGGGAGAGGGCCAACAGACTCTGTGCTGAGCATGAAGCCCTGACTCTGGGGGTCCCATTCTGGGACCCTGAGATCATGACCCCAGCGGAAACCAAGAGTTAGCCTTATTAACCAACTGAGCCACCCAGGCACCCTTGTTTGCATATTTTAATAAACATGAATTTTATTCAATTTTAAAAATATGAATAGAAGTTGAAGAATCCTTCAAATACAATCCTCACATTTATTTGAGAACCCTTGTTGACAACTGTGCAATAAGATATTGGCCCTTGAACTTAAGTTACAGTGTTGAAAATGGTCTGAAAATTTTAGGAGTAAGTGGTGACCCAATTAAAATTGTTGATTTAAACTATTAAAATTGTTGGTTTTAACTTTGAATCAGGCCATTTTCACAGTCATGATTTTCAAGCTCCCTAGAATAAAATCAGACTGTAATTAGTATGCATATCTATTACTCAGGAAATCCAAACAGTTTTAAAAGAAAGTAATGGAAAAAAGAAAAGAATGTTTGGGAGCTTTAGCAGCTATTACTAAGGAAACCAACTCTATTTGCCCTGTCACTAGATTTAAAAAGAAAAAAAAAAAAAGCCATAAAGGCAGCCAGAAACCCCAATAATTTCAAATTTTTATATTTTTAAAGCTAAAATTTATTTAAGTAATCTCTATACCCTACGTGGGGTTCAAACTCACAACCTTGAGATCAACAGTCAAATGCTCTACTAAAAGCCAGCCAGGCCTTACGTTGAAGTTGTGGGTTAAAGCCTCCCGGTTGAGTATGGAGCCTAATTAAAAATGGAGGGACATCTGAATGTCTCACTTGGGCATCTGACTTTTGGTCTTGGCTTGGGTCTTAATCTCAGGGTCATGGGTTTGAGCCCTGTGTTAGGCCTACTTAAAGAAATTTAAAGAAAAATTTTCTAAGAAAAAAAAAATTTTCCCTATTTTTTTTTAAAGAATTTATTTGTTTATTTAACAGACAGAGATCACAGGTAGACAGAGAGGCAGGCAGAGAGAGAGAGAGGGAAGCAGATTCCCTACTAAGCAGAGAACCCAATGCGGGACTCGATCCCAGGACCCTGAAATCATGACCTGAGCCGAAGGCAGCAGCTTAACCCACTGAGCCACCCAGGCACCCCTTCCCCTATTTTTGAGTTACACAAATAACACAAATTCACTAAGGAAAAAAAACAGAAATATATATGAGAACAAAAAGAAAAAAGAAGACATCAGGGTTTTTTTTAAGTTTTTATTTACTTATTTGAGAGAGATAGAGAGAGCACAAGTGGGGGACAGGGGAGAGGTGGTGGGGAAAAGGAGAAGCTGAGTGGGGAGCCCAATGTGGGGCTCCATAACAAGACCCTGAGACAATGACCTGAGCCAAAGGCAGACACATAACCGACTGAACCCAGTTGTGACCAAAATTTTATACATGTTATTACACTGTTTCATAACTTCAGATGTTTACTGAAGAATATACTGTAAAGATTTTTCTGTCAATAGATACTATCTTGACTGAATTTTTTTTAATATTTTTTGTTTTTTTTGTTTTATTTGACAGAGAAAGAGAGATCACAATTAGGCAGAGAGGCAGGCATAGAGAGAGGAGGAAGCAGGCTCCCTGCCGAACAGAGAGCCCGATGCGGGGCTCGATCCCAGGACCCTGAGATCATGACCTGAGCCGAAGGCAGAGGCTTAACCCACTGAGCCACGCAGGAGCCCCTTGCCTGATTTTTTTTTTAATTTTTATTTTTTTTTTCTAAGAGTTTTAATTTTAAGTAATGTCTATACCCAAAAAGAGGCTCAAACTTACAACCCCAAGATCAAGAGTTACATGTTCTTCCAACTAAGCCAGCCAGATGCCCATCCAAGGCAGGTTTTTAATCTGAATATATGGATAGTAGTAGTATGTACCATCTAGCACATTCTTGGTATATGGTAGTTGTTCAGTTGTGAATCTTTCAATAATAGCATCATTATTTTGAATAGCTACGCGGTACACCATTATGTTATCTACTATAGCTTAATATTTATTTTATTTTATTTTTAAATAATCTCTACACACAACATGGCACTCAAACTTACAGGCCTGAGATCAAGAGTCACCAAAAAAAAAAAAAAAAAAGTCACTATTCTACTGACATGAGCCAGCCAGGTTAGCCCCCTGCTATAACCTATTAGTCAACTCATTTTTGCTTGACATTTGGTTTTCTTTTTTTTTTTTTTTTTTAAAGATTTTATTTATTTATTTGACAGAGAGAAATCACAAGCAGGCAGAGAGGCAGGCAGAGAGAGAGGAGGAAGCAGGCTCCCTGCTGAGCAGAGAGCCCGATGCGGGCCTCGATCCCAGGACCCTGAGATCATGACCTGAGCCGAAGGCAGCGGCCTAACCCACTGAGCCACCCAAGCGCCCTTTTTTTTTTTTTTTTTTTTTAAAGATTGGTTTTCTGATTTATTATTATTTTATGTGTGTATTTAGGCTAAACTCCTAGAAGTGTTGAGGCACCAGGGTGGCACACTCGATTGAGCAATCAACTCTTGAATTCAGCTCAGGTCACCATCTCAGAGTCCTGGGCGAGGGCCTGCATCAGGATCCGTGCTCCCTCCTTCTCCCTCTGCCCCTCCCACTCATGCTCTCAATCTCTCTCTAAAATAAATAAATAAATCTTTTAAAAAATTCCTAGAAGTGTTCATGATAGATACGAGTTGGAATACAATGGAGGGTGTCCATGAATTCCTAAAAGCCTGCTAAATACTGTTCTTTTTTTTTTTTTTAAGATTTGTTTATTTATTTGAGAGAGAACAGGAATGGGGAGAGGGGCAGGGGTAGATGGAGAGAATCTCAAGCAGACTCCCTGCTGAGTGGACAGCCTGAGGTGGACTCCATCTCAGGACCCTAGATCATGACCTGACCTAAAGCCGGGGGTTGTAGGCTTAACCAGCTGCATCAGCTACATGTCCTGTGAGCCTGCTAAATCATTCTGAAAGCACTTTTTTTCCCCTCTCCTGTAAAGATATGGTTTTTGGCCTGCATGACAAGAAACTACCTTGCTACCACGACCATGACTGACTAGACCAGAGCCAAAGGCAAATGTGTGGGCAGGACCTCAGAGAGGTCAAAAGTCTCTAGGGAGGGGCGCCTGGGTGGCTGAGTGGGTTGAGCCGCTGCCTTCCGCTTAGGTCATGATCTCAGAGTCCTGGGATCCAGCCCCACATCCAGCTCTCTGCTCAGCAGGGAGCCTGCTTCCTCCTCTCTCTCTGCTTGCCTCTCTGCCTGCTTGAGATCTCTCTCTGTCAAATAGATAAATAAAATCTTAAAAAAAAAAGAAAAGAAAAGAAAACTAAAAACGTCTCTAGGGAGTCTCATAATCAAATCCCATCCAGTTGGTTTGCCACTGGACACCGGATCATCTTCTCTCTCAGGTGGTAGGTCTCTCAGGAGCAAGCCGAAGTTGTGTGGTGGTACTCCAAGAGGATTGCTTTCATCACAAGGTTGTCTGAAGAGCTGAGGGATTGACATATGTGTCTCACACTGAAGTAATCAGGGCATGTCCCTCGCCTTCCACTTTATAGAACCTTATCTGCCATCTTCAGAATGAAATAGGAGAATCTGGAAGGTAGGAAAACATTAAACATTTTTAAGGCAGTATACATTTTTCATGTTCTGAATACATCTGTCATGCTTCTGAGCACCACCTGAACTGTTGCTCTCTTTCCATGCCAGCATAATAAATACTTATATGTGTTGTTTCTTTCCAATTGTGGGTTTAGTGTTTTGGTGGGCTGATAAGAAACACTGCCTCCTGGGGCCCCTGGCTGGCTCAGTCAGTGGAGCATGTGCCTCTTGCTCTCAGGGTTCGGAGTTCAAGTTCCACATTGGGCATAGAGTTTACTTTTTGTTTTAAAGATTTTTATTTATTTATTTGACAGAGAGAGATCACAAGTAGGCAGAGAGGCAGGCAGAGAGAGAGGAGGAAGCAGGCTCCCTGCCATGCAGAGAGCCCGATGCGGGGCTTGATCCCAGGACCCTGGGATCACGACCCGAGCCGAAGGCAGAGGCTTTAACCCATTATATGATATAATATAACATATTTCAAATTCTCTTAGATTATTTTTAAAGGAGAAAAGCTGACCTCAGTGTCAATGAATAAATAGATTTTTCAGTTTAACATATTCTCTATTACATATTTATCCTCTCTAACCAAAAACTATCTACTTTGATTTTCCAGGTGGCCTGAATTTCATCTCCCTATCCATATTTGGTTTTGAGTGTGTGGGAGGATGGACCTAACCTCTAATGTATTTTATTTTATTCTTTAAAGATCTTGTTTATTTTATTTGAGAGAGAAAGAGAATGTGAGCAGGGGGTGGGGGTAGAGCAGATGGAGAGGGAGAAGTAGGTTTCCACTGAACAGGAATCCGGACACAGACCTCAAGCCCAAGACCCTAAGATCATGACCTGAGCTGAAGACAGACACTTAACCAACTGAGCCACCCAGGCGCCCCAAGTGTGTATTTTTAAAGATTTTACTTTTAAGCAATCTCTACAACCAATATGGGGTTTGAACTCACAACCCTGAGATCAAGAGCTGCATGTTCCATTGACTGAGCCAGCCAGGCACTCCCCATAGTGTATTTAATCCTATGTAATACATAGTGGGTACCATTTCTTTCTGACTGTAAAACAAATGTAGTTAGGTGAAAAAACAAGTTGAAGAGTAGAATGATTTGACTTCTATAAAACAAGTGTATACATACATACAGATATAAAATTTATATATGCATACAAAAAATAATGGACAAATATAAACCAAAATATTAACTAGATATATCTGCAGAATGGGCTGAGGTGTAGATTTTCACATTTAATTTGTACTTCTCTGTATTAATTAACACTAAAAAGTAATACAGGTGTTTACTGTGCCAGACACTATAGCAAGCACTATAAATTTCTCAAGTCATACTTTCTTTTTTTTTTAAGATTTTATTTATTTATTAGAGAGAGAGAATGAGAGAGAGCATGAGAGGGTGGAGAGTCAAAGGAAGAAGTAGACTCCCCACTGAGCAGGGAGCCCAAAGTGAGACTCAATCCCAGTACTCTAGGATCATGACCTGAGCCAAAAGCAGTCACTCAACTGACTGAGTCACTTAGGTGCCCCTAAGTCATACTTTCTTATAACAATCCTATGAGATAGATACATTTTATAGATGAAGAAACTGAGGATCAGAGAGATTAAGAAACTTGTCTAAGACCGCACAGCTAGTAAATGGCAAAACTGGAATTTCTTTTTTATTTTTTTTTAAGATCTTATTTATTTGAGAGAGCGAGAGTATATGAATGGGGGTGGGTGAGGGGCAGGAGGAGGAGATAAAGAGAGAGAAGCAGACTCTCCACTGAACAGGAAACCGGACTCAGGGATCCATCCCAGGACCCCAAGATCATGCCCTGAGCCAATAACCAACTGAGCCCTCCAGGTGCCACAGAACTGGGATTTCAAACCAGGTCTCACCAGTGCCTCGATAAGTGGTACATAGGAACCATCAAAAAAGAATATGTTTGGGGCGTTTCGGTGGCTCAGTGGGTTAAAGCCTCTGCCTTCTGCTCAGGTCATGATCTCAGGGTCCTGGAATCAAGCCCCAAATCAGGCTCTCTGCTCAGCAGGGAGCCTGCTTCCCCCTCCCCCTCTGCCTGCCTCTCTGCCTACTTGTGATCTCTCTCTCTCTCTCTCTGTGTCAAATAAATAAAATTAAAAATCTTAAAAAAAAATATGTTAGTCATCTCAAGAAATGCAGAAGTATTTGACAATTCAACATCTTTCATGATAACACTCTTAACAAATTAGGTACAGAAGGAATATATATCGACATAATAAACACTTTGTATGACAAGCCCATTGCTAACAATATACTCAGTGAAAAGCTAAAAGCTTTTCCTTTAAGATGAGGAACAAGAAAAAGGTATCCACCCTTACCACTTCTATATATACTGGGAGTCCTAGTGAAAGCAATCAGGCAACAAAAAGAACTAAAATGCATCCAAATAGAAAAGAAAGAAATAAAATTATCAGGGCACCTGGGTGGCTCAGTCAAGTATCTGTCTTCAGCTCATATTCAGGGTCCCAGGGTCCTAGGATCAAACCCCACATTTCCCACATCAGACTATCTGCTTAGTGGGGAGTCTGCTTCTCCCTCTCCCTCTTCCTGCTGCTCCCCCTGCTTGTCCTCCCTCTCTGTCGAATACATAAATAAATCTTAAAAATTATCTGTTTGAAGGTGCCATGCTCTTATGTATAAAAAGCACTCCACACTCCTCCAAAAACTGTTAAAACCCTTAAATGAATTCAGTAAAGTTGAAGGATAAAAAATCAACACACAAAAGTCAATTGCGTTTCTGCTCAGTAACAATAAACTATTCATACTTCCATGTACAGTAGCATCAAAAAGAATAAAACATGGGGTTCCTGGCTGGCTCAGTCAGTAGAGCATGCAAATCTTGATCTCAAGTTTGTGAGCTCAAGTCCCCCACTGGCAGTAGAATTTACTATAAAAAAAGTAAATTAAATATTTCAGAAGAAATTTAACTAAGGAGCTAAAAGACTTATATACTGAAAACTGTAACACATTGATGAAAGAAAACCAAGAAGACACAAATAAGTGGAAAGATGCCTTATGTTTATGAATTGGAAGAATTAAAATTGTTAAAATGTCCTTACTAGGGGCGCCTGGGTGGCTCAGTGGGTTAAAGCCCCTGCCTTCGGCTCAGGTCATGATCCCAGGGTCCTGGGATCGAGCCTTGCATCAGGCTCTCTGATTGGCAGGGAGCCTGCTTCCTCCTCTCTCTCTCTCTCTCTCTGCCTGCCTCTCTGCCTACTTGTAATCTCTGCCTGTCAAATAAATAAATAAAATCTTAAAAAAAAAAAAAAGTCCTTACTACAATCTATAAATTCATTGCAGTCCCTATCAAAATTCCAGTGGCATTTTTCACAGAAATTGAAAAAAAAAAAGTCTAAAATTTGTATGGGAACACAAAGCCAGAACAATCCTAAGAAAAAACATAGTTAGGAAAAAAAGAAAAAACAAAAAACAAAAAACAATGCTAGAGGCATTATACTCCCTGATTTTTCAAATTATATTACAAAGCTATAGTATTAAAAAAAAATAAAAAAAGCATGTTACTGGCATAATAACAAACACACAGACCAATGGAACAGAATGGACAGTCCAGAAATAAACCCATGCACATAGTCAACTAATTTTTTACAAGGGCACCAATAATACACAATAGGTAAAGTATAATCATTTCAACAAATGATGTTGGGAAAACTGGAAAGATACATACAAAAGAATGAAATCAGATCCTTACACTATATACTCAGTGCAGAGTCTGCTTGAGATTCCATCTTCCTCTGCCCCTCCCCCTTTATCCCACTCATGCATTTTCTTTCTCTCTAAAATAAATCTTAAAAAAAAAATACTATATTGTGTACTTGAAATGTGACATAAAAGTAAATCTTCAGTGTTCTCACCACAAAAAAGGGAAGAAAAATTAAAAATTGGTAACTGTTGTGAGGTGATGGATGTGTTAACTAACTTGAGTATGGTTGGGGTGCCTGGGTGGCTCAGTCAGAAGCATCTGCCTTCGGCTGGGTCATGATCTCTTGGCATCCTGGGATCCAATCCTGTATCAGGCTCCCTGCTCAGTGGGAGGTCTACTTCTCCCACTCTCTTTGCTCCCCTCCCTCTGCTTATGCTCTCTGCTCTTTCTCTCTCAAATAAATAAATAAAATCTTAAAAAAAAACCACAAAAGCTTGTTTGCGGCTTTCATTTCACAATGTATATATTAAATAAATCATTGTGTTATCCACCCTTAAAAAAGATAAAAGATTATAGATTAAGTTCATTTTAATTATAAAAGAATAAACTATTTTTTATTGCTGAAGAAATACTCATTTACATATAATATGAACTTCAAATTATTCCTATTAGTGACATTTTCTTGCACCCAGTCCATCTTGAAGTACTGCCAAGAAATATATGCCAAAATAGAGAATGTAATCTTTTTTTTCCTTTTAGATTATTTATTTATTTATTTGACAGACAAAGATCACAAGTAGCAGAGAAGCAGGCAGAGAGAGAGGAGGAAGCAGGCTCCCTGCTGAGCAGAAAGCCCAATGCAGGGCTCCATCCCAGGACCCTGGGAACATGACCTGAGCCAAAGGCAGAGGCCTTAACCTACTGAGCCACCCAGGCACCCCGAGAATGTAATTCTTTTCATTTATTCTTTAAATCAGATTTTAACTAATTTAGACATCTTTCTCCATTGGTTTAATTTGTGAGGCCAACATCTATGAAATCATATGGAAGCATATTAACTGTAGACCTGGGTTCTACTGAGTATTGCCCATCATAGACAGCAACCTTGGTAGGATATATAGGGAGTATTTTATAATTTTTATGACCCTGGAATCAAAACCTTATCCTACCACTTACTAGCTAATTAATTTTGTTAAGTTATTTTACCTTTTTGTGCCTTAGCATGGAGCACTCTGGCATCTAGCAAGGGCTTTACACTTGGTCATTACTATAAGAATCAAAATTGAATCCCTATTCTTTTCTTTTCAAGGACATTTTATCTATATTAAAGATATATACTTTATATTGCAATTACCAATAAGTTAATAGATATTAACTATTGTTTACATAAATGATAGAATAATCTTTTAAGAAGGACTATGACAAAAATAAGCTTTTTTTTTTTTTTAAGATTTTATTTATCTGAGAGAGAGCACAAGAGATTGAGAGGACAAGTGGGGGGAGGGGCAGAAGGAGAAACAGACCCCCCTGCAGGGTAGGGAGCCTGACTCTGGCCTCCATCCCTGGAGTCTGGGATCATGACCTGAGCTAAAGACGGATGCTTAACAAACCGAGCCACCTAGACACCCAAGAAAAGTGAGCTTTCTATGCCATGGTACTTGTGAAATTTACTTTTGAATTTTTTTTAGGTGGGGGAGGGGCGATGGGAGAGGGAGAGAGAGAGAATCTTTTTTTTTTTTAAAGGTTTTTATTTATGGGGCACCTGGGTGGCTCAGTCCTTGGGCGACTGCCTTTGGCTCGGTTCATGATCCCAGGATCCTGGGATCCAGCCCTACACTGGGCTCCCTGCTCAGCTTCTCCCTTACCTACTCTCCCTGCTTGTTTTTCCTCTCTTGCTGTTTCTCTCTCTGTCAACTGAATGGATAAAATCTTTAAAAAGAAAATTTATTTATTTGACAGAGAGAGATCACAAGGAGGCAGAGAGGCAGGGAGAGAGGGGTGGGGGGGAAGCAGGATCCCCACTGAGCAGAGAGCCCACAGCAGGCCTGATCCTAGGACCCTGAGATCATGACCTGAGCCAAAAACAGAGACTTAACCCACTGAGCCACCCGGGCACCCCGAGAGAGAATCTTAAGCAGGCTCCACACCCAGTACAGAAACTTGTGCAAGGCTCCTTCTCATGACCCTGAAATCATGACCTAAATTGAAATTAGGGGGTCAGACACAACTGCTTGAGTTACCCAGATGCCCCTATTTCTTAATTTTTAAAGAATTTTCAGGTCTCAATGTAATAAATATCATTTTGACGTGCACAGTGAAAGAACAACAAAAAAATGCTTATTGACTGACCTATAAGCAAACATAAATAATCTTCCCTTTTTTGGACAAATTTTGCACATTTCTTTGACCTAATTTTTTCTATTCATTCTTCTTTTCTCATTCTTATGTTTTCAGCCTTCAGTTTCTTTTCTAGTTTTTTGTATAAATTCCTCATTTTTGTTATTTTATTTTATTTTCCCTTATAAAACAGGTTCTTTTTTTTTTTTTTTTAATATGTTATTTGTTTATTTGAAGGAGGTAGGAAGTGGGAGCATAAGCAGGAGGAGAGGCAAAGGGGAAAGGGAAGCAGACTCCTCACTGAGCAGGGAGAGCCAGCTAGGCTTGATCTCAGGACCCTAGGATCATGCCTGGAGCAGAAGGCCGATGCTTAACCTACTGAGCCACCCAGGCACCCCAAAACACAGTTTCCATTAAGAATCAATAAAGGAGGGGTGCTCTCTCCCCACTAATTTTTCTCTCTGTCTCTCAAATAAATAAATATAATCTTAAAAAAAAAAGAAAAATTCACAGTCAAATCTATATAAGTAATTAATTTAGAAACTTCTTTAATTTCTGTAATATAAGAACTAAAAATCCTTTGAATGTAGAATAGTTTCAACAGGTTAAACGTTTATTAATGGTTCTAAAAGTTAGATTCTTTCTGAAGCAGGGATAGGTAGGTCTGAGAAAGGAGGGCTGCATTTGGAATAATCATTCCAAGCATCATCAGGTAAATATTCCTTGTTACAGATGAGAAGCAGAAGCCCTGAGTTATTGAATCACTTATTCAAAGTCACAGGACTAATGGAATTGTCCCAGATGCTGGAGTTAGGTGCTAAAGCCAACACTAGGAAAACACCGCTACTTGTCAAATTTATCCAGGGGAAAAAGAATCCCCGAGGAATATGCCTCATTAGAAAAATTAATTTTTTAAGTTCAACAGAGCCAACTTTCCCATTACTAGAAGCAGTCCTTATTCTTCCCGGTGGACAGTGTTGTATGAGAAGTTCGTGTCCTATGACAAGTGAATCTTTTTTTTAAAGTTATGTCTACACCCAGTTGTGGGGCTCGAACTCACAACCCTGAGTTCAAGAGTCACAACCCACTGAGCTGACAAGGTACCCCAAGTGAATCTTTATTTATTTATGTATTTTTAATTTATTTGAATTAATTTATTTTATATTTATTCAAATAATTTAATTTATTTGAATTTAATTTATTAGACAGAGATCACAAGCAGGCAGAGAGGCAGGCAGAGAGAGAGAGAGAGAGAGAGGAGGAAGCAGGTTCCCTGCTGAGCACAGAGCCCATTGCGGGGCTCCATCCCAGACCCTGGGACCATGACCTGAGCCAAAGGCAGAGGCTTTAACCCACTAAGCCACCCAGGTGCCCCCACAATTGAATCTTTAAATGCTGAATCACACACAAGTGTAGCTCAATGTTCACACTCTGAAAAGAATTTAGAAAATGAAGCCTGGGAAGAGTTTATTCCTATTTCCCAAGTAAGACTTCTTCATAGGGGCACCTGGGTGGCTCAGTGGATTAAGCCTCTGCCTTCGGCTCAGGTCATGATCCCAGGGTCCTGGGATCGAGCCCTGAGACGGGTTCTCTGCTCAGTGGGGAGCCCGCATCCCCCTCTCTCTGCCTGCCTCTCTGCCTACTTGTGATCTCTCTCTCTCTGTCAAATAAATAAATAAAATTTTTTTAAAAAGACTTCTTCATACAATTAAATTATTACACTGCCGTTCCTCTCTTCCTTTTCTTTGCTTCACTCCTTTCTCTCCCTCTCTCCTTCCTCAGTTTGGAAGGTTTGTTATTTAAGGCAAATGCATATATTTCTCGACCCCACCAAGGCTGATAGGCCCTTAGGAATACTAGGGGTACTGGAACAATGAGAACAGAGAAGGAAGTGTAAGAATGATAAGCATCTGCTATCAAAGAATCTGCCTGGTGATTTTCTTCGGTTTACATCAGGTAGGAAGTATTAACCTTTTTTTCTCACCATTCCAATAACTTGCTCTCCCAAACCCCAGACCTCATTTCTCAATACTTAATATAATTTTGGCCAAAAAGTTAGTGCTGCTATTTAAACATTTGGAACTGAATCTATGGGTTCCACTTTTCAGTACTTTGCTCTGCCTAGCTCCTTAATGGGTTTGAAAAAGTTTCACCTGGAAATCATCCCTCCTGAGGCTATCAAGCCTTGGCAAAATTCCCACACCGACTTCTTATCCATCCGCTCTGCATTTGATTGAAATTCACCAGAGTATTCTGGAGTTATGTGGACCCCCGAGTGAAAAATTACAGCTCAATTACAGATAGCTTCTTATATATGTAGAATATTAAAATAAAAAAAAAAGAAGTTCGTGCTGGAACCAGACAGTGTAACATCACATTTTCCCTTTTCTTGAATACACTTGGCATATCTAAAAGATTAAGATTTTTAAGAGCTATTTTCAGCCTTGTTTCTACTCCAGTTAAAGGCCGTGAAATGTTGAGTAGAGATGCAATTGCGTTCAATGAAGCCAACAGCGTACACAAAGGTTCTGGGGAGCAAAGGCTGCCCTGGCTTGGCTGAGGCTGACCATTGAAGGTTTTGCAACTCAGGGCAGGTGGAGCGGCTTCAGAAATGTATTTCAGAAATACAGTGTTGAGATTGGTTCGGGAAAACTTGAACTACTTTTGCATGATCGAGTTCAGGGTATCAGTCCAAGGCTATTCTTTCTGGCACACATTTACAATAGAACTATTTTACGCGGTGATGCTGGAGGAAATAGGACAGGGAGCTGTGAAAGCACATTAAGTATACAAACAACAGGAGAAAGGCTAACAGTGCAAATTATTATTATATTATCTTATGCACAGTAATTCTTGCTTTAAATGGCTTATATTGCCAACAGTATAACTCATGGATTTTACTTCTATATCGATGCTCATTTTAGATGTCAACTTTTTTCAAAATTGCTGTTATCACATCACTGCCTCATTTGTGAATCTATCAAGATTCCCTGTTTACTGGTTACCATATCTCTTAGCTTAGCATTCTGGGCTCACTGTCAACTCCCCAACCTCATCTTTTGTTATTCCCTAACATGACCTTCTTCTTGAGCCAAGTTAATTGGCAGATAGCACCCAGCACATGACTTGCTAGCTCCTCTCTGTGGGCCCCTGGAAAGGCCATTCTTTAAACCTGGAATAGCTTTCCCAGTCTCTGCCAATCTGTATCCATCACTTCCTCTCAGAGCCGATCCAAAACTTAAGTTTTCTCCAGGGAGCTTTCCCATTCTGATCACTTATTTACTGCATATTCCCAATCAGTTAAGCTCTGAGGTGCTTCTTACTGTGGTCCTTGTTAATTTCCTTAAATTACTTCATGTGATTGTTGTCTTCACAGAACTGGGGCTGATTCTTTGTTTCTTTGTTATTTGAACTGAATTTAACCCTCGGTACACTAACTGCTGTCTTCTATGGGAAGTTCAAATGCTATTGCCACTACTTGTCATACATGTCAGAGTTAATTGTTTAATATTTGTAAGCCACTGTAAAGGCTTTGTGCTCAAAGAAAGATTGCAAGGCATAAATATAGTAAGCATATGGGTTAAACTGATACATGGAATTGGGCACATAAACCAAGTGGGGGAAAAAAAAAAAGAAAGAAAACAACAGCCTCAAATAATTTGGGACACCTGGGTGGCTCAGTTGGTTAAGCATCTGCCTTCGGCTCCGGTTATGATCCCAGCGCCCTGGGATAAGACTTGCATCGGGGTGCTTGCTCGGCTAGGAGCCTGCTTCTCCCTCTGCCTGCTCTGACTCCCACTCCACCTGCTTGTGCTCTCTCTCTCTCTCCAACAAATAAATAAATAAAATCTTTTTCTTTTTTTAAAAAAAGCCTCGAACAATTTAATAAAGCTAAAGCATAAATATACAGAAAATAAAATAAAATTAAGATTACTTCGACTCAGTAAAATGTTATGTACATTTATTTCCTACAGTGTGAAGGGTGTTAGAGATTAGGTTTTTGTTTTTGTATTTTTTTAAGATTTTATTTTATTTATTTGACAGAGAGAGAGCACAAGCAGGGGGAGCGGCAGCAGAGGGAGAGAGAGAAGAGGTCTCCCAGCTGAGCAAGGAGCCCAACAGGGAACTTGATCCCAGGACCCTGGGATCATGACCTGAGCCAAAGGCAGCCACCTAACCAACTGAGCCACCCCGGCGTCCCTAGAGATTAGTTTTTGTTCTGTAAATTTGAGTATAATAAAACCATAAAAAAAGTAAGAGAGAGTGATGGAAGTTGAGTAGTTCTGCTTCTTCCATTTATGTGATGATGCTCCCCCTTCCCTCCCTTCCTGTCCTCCACGAGTCCACCATAATAGATGAAGAACCGGTTCTGTGCAGGACACTGGCAGTTATGACTGGCCAGCAGGTTCCTGACGCCCATTAAGTGTTGGAGAATGAGTGCACGAGGGCACGAGATTCCGTGGTGCTCAAACTTCAGGGTGCCATTGGCATCACCTGGAGGGCTTGTTAAACTCTCAACCAGCAGGGTGCCTGGGTGGCTCAATGGGTTAAGCCTCTGCCTTCAGCCCAGGTCATGATCCTAGGGTCCTGGGATCGAGACCCATATTGGGCTCTCTGCTCGGCGGGGAGCCTGTTTCCTCCTCTCTCTCTGCCTTCCTCTCTGCCTACTTGTGATGTCTTTCTGTCAAATAAATGAATAAAATCTTTAAAAAAACCAAAACTCTGTACCAGCCAAGTTTCTGATCCAGTAGGTCTGGGAAAGGTCTGAGAATTTGCATCTGAAACCAGTTCCCAGGTGACACTGATGCTGCTTGTCCAGGAACACTTTGAGGACCACTGTTTTCATGATTATCTGACGCTAACCACATGGAAGTGTATTATTACCTCATACACCAAATTTTCACATATCATTTGGCTTCTGCTTGCTTAAGCCCACATTGTATTCTCTTCTGAGTGAACCTAGTGTCTGCTTCTCCTTCATACCCCCTTTTTGTTTATATTTAATTTTCCTTCCCCAAAGCCTCTCTGAAATAAAGACCACCATCCTCTATAATAGAATTTCCCTCCATCACTGCTTCCTGTCCAACTCCCCCATGCCAAGAAAGAGAGAGCTATAATCAAAAGTTCCCAGAACACGTTTTTGATGACTGTGCTTTAGTTGGCATCCAAAGCTGATGTTTAATCCCACACTTGTGAGACTGCGTCCAGGCCTGAACAAGTGTTGGGTTTCACCACACCTCTGGCCCCAAACTGCCTATCACTGAAATGTCATCTCTTCTGATTATATACTTCTCTTTGGCATGGTGTGAAAAGGGAGGAGGGCACTCAAGACCTTCCTTATGTGGTTCTGCTCTGAAAAGGTTATTGAAAATTGATTTCTCGAAGACCCAGAAACTGTAGCAGAGGCCATGGTACTGGTTGGAGGCTGTTCGTGCTCTCAGAAGTGAGAATGCTGTCACTACATGATAAATGTTCTCGCGGCAGCTGGGAAGGCGTACAGAGCTTCCAGTGTGATACAATATATTTTTGCCTGGAGTCACGTAGTCCCTGCCTTTAAATATCCAGGTTACGCTTTGAAAGGATGAGCCAAATACCAGATCATTGAAAATCCCTGATTATTATATGTAAAATAGGCAATTGTTAACCTTCGTTTCTTAAACTTTCCTATCTCAAAGTTGAAACCAGGAACGTAATGTGTGCTTTCTTGACAGGCTTTTATTTTGGCAGACTTCTTCTGGCAGTCTTTATATTTTACAGTACAATGTGGCTATATTTAGTCAGTCATTCCCTTCTAGGCCCTTGAAGTACTCTTTTTTTTCTTTCCTTTGGTTTTAGTACCCTTAGAGGAAAAGGAGAGATCTATTAATATAATTGAGAAATGGCCACAAAAAAAGGTTTTCATATAGCAGTGGAATTTCTGAAATGAGGGTTGGGTTTTCCTCAGTTGCCTGGATTAATGCTGCCTTGTTTCTGGCCCACTAAAGAGGGTTAACCTTCTGCAAAATGATCACGTAGACAAGTTTATCTTCTGATTCCAAGACTGCCCATTCTCAGGACTTGTGGCAGGCTCAGTCAGTGGAGCAAGCAACTCTTGATCTCAGGGTTGTGGGTTTGAGCCCCACACTGAGTATAGAGATTACTTAAAAATAAAATCTTAAAAAATAAAAAAGAAGGGCTGTCCATTCCATGTCCTTCACCTCCTTGAGTACGGTCCATCTGATTCTCATGCTTCCGTTCATGACTGTACGTTTGTTAAAATATTTTCTTAGATCTTCCATGACATATATGATTCATTTATTCATTTAACAAATATTTATTGTACAGCTATTATGGGCTAAAGCATCAGCAATAAAATAACATATCTGCCCTTATTGAGCTTATATTCTAGTGGAGGGAAATAGCAAGAAATAGATCATAAATTGATTTACATATAAATGTACACACACACACACACACACGCGCGCGCGCGCTATGTTGGATTATGATACTCACTATGAAGAGTAAAGCCAGGAAAGGAGATAGGGAATTCAAGTGGCTGGTATATATGCAGACATTGCAATTTTATTTATTTATTTATTTTTAAAGAATTTATTTGACAGACAGAGATCACACGTAGACAGAGAGGCAGGCAGAGAGAGAGAGAGGGAAGCAGGCTCCCTGCTGAGCAGAGAGCCCGATGCGGGACTCGATCCCAGGACCCTGGGATCATGACCTGAGCTAAAGGTAGCGGCTTAACCCACTGAGCCACGCAGGCACCCCTAGACATTGCAATTTTAAATAGGGCACTCAAGATTGGTCTCACCGAAAAAATGACATCTGAGCAGAGACATAAAAAGTGTGAGATAGGGAGAAATCAGCTTTCAAGCTCAGGAAGAGCAAATGCAAAGGCCCTGAGGTGGGAGTGTACCTCTGATATTAAGGTCTGATGAGCAGGCCAGCCTGGCTAGTGTGGAATGAATAAGGGGGAGAGGAGCAGGAGATGAGACCCAGCATCGGGCTGCAGGTGTTATAGAACCTTGGCAATCACAGCAAAAAACATTTCTTTTTATTCTGAGGGAAATGAGAAGCCACTGGAGGGTTTTGAGAATAATAATGTCTAAAACATCTTAAAATATTATCCCTTTCAGGATTACAAAATTGTAGAGATAAAGTAATAATAATATGTAATATGTGTATTATAATGATATTAGAAATAGTCAACATATATTGAATAATTAACATGTACAGGCACTATGATAAGTATTTCTTTTTTTTTTTTAAGATTTTTATTTAATCATTTGACAAAGAGAGACACAGTGAGAGAGGGGGAGTGGAAGAGGGAGAAGCAGGCCTCCAGCTGAGCAGGGAGCCTGATGTGGGGCTCCAGGCCCCCGGGATCATGACCTGAGCCGAAGGCAGACACTCAGTGACTGAGCCACCCAGGTGCCCTGATTAGTATTTAATAAGGAGATTCTGAAAGAATTTCAGAAATAGATTTTTTTAGGCAGGGGGCTGTTCTTCTTTATAAAAACACTTCATTTTTTCTCTTTCCTATCTACAGAAAAGACGAGCCATCCAGTGCCCTGAATTTTGCTGGTGGTGTGAGAACGAAACTACTCTTTCAGTGAGAAGATGTAAAATAGGAAATAAAGAGAAAGCTTTCAGATTACCTTGTTTCAGAAATATTATTCTTACTGTAAACCCATCATTAACGAAAACCCATCTTTGCTAACTCATTATAAAAAGAAATGCTGAGCAACACTTAGGTCTTCATATTCATTCAATGCTATATGCGTGACTCTCCTTTTGAGTCCTAAATTCTTTCTAGGACCTGGCAGAGCAATTATTACTCTTCTCTTTTCTTTCTAAATTCTCTATTTAATTCAGATTCATATCAAGATTCTCTGAAGTTGATGGCTAATGAGATGTTCCATTAACTTTGCTGTCGATTCAGTAGGGCAGGCCCTATGGCAGCAGGTTGGAAAATTCCTGGTTGTCCTACTGGCCACTCTTTCAAATTCTTAATCCTTTTCTTTTCTTTGACATCCACCCAAGTAGACTCCTTAACGTGGGATAAGTAATTGGCAGTGTTGGACACCATTTTGCAGCATTAAAAGACCAAGGAGCTTTCTCTCTCCCTTGCGAAAATTCTCAGATACCTAAGGTGGCAAGGTTTCTTCAGTTACAGCAAACACATGAGACACCATTCTGGCTATGATAAGAAATACAGGTTTAAGAAACTATCTGTCTGGCCATATATTCCTCTTGTTGAATATATTTTTGCATTTAAGACATAACTTTTCTTTTTTTAAAGATTTTATTTATTTGACAGACAGAGATCACAAGTAGGCAGAGAGGCAGGCAGAGAGAGAGGGCAAAGCAGTCTCCCTGATGAGCAGAGAGTCTGATGCAGGGCTCTATCCCAGGACCCTGGGATCATGACCTAAGCTGAAGGCAGAGGCTTAACCTACTGAGCCACCCAGGCACCCCAAGACTTAACTTTTTAGTTAGATATTATCAGCTCATTTTGTCTAAGAAAATTGAAGCTTGGAGAATTAAAATCCTTGGTGAAGGTTGACTTAGTGGGTTAAAGCTTCTGCCTTCAGCTCAGGTCATGATCCCAGGGTCGTGGGATAGAGCCCTGCATCAGACTCTCTGCTCGTCAGGGAGACTGCTTCTTCCTCTCTCTCTGCCTGCTTCTCTGCCTGCTTGTGATCTCTGTCTGTCAAATAAATAAATAAAATCTTTAAAAAAAAAAAAAAAATCCTTGGTGAAGTTCTTACAACTAGTAAGTGGCAAAGTCAGGAAATTTCAAGTTTATCTGCCGTTAAAGTTCATGGGTGTTTTTGTTTTTGTTTTTAAATATTTTATTTATTTATTTGACAGACAGATATCATAAGTAGGCAGAGAGGCAGGCAGAGGCAGGGGTGGGGTGGGGGGGAAGAGAAGCAGGCTCCCTGCTTAGCAGAGAGCCAGACGAGGGCTCAGGGATCACGACCCAAGCCAAAGGCAGAGGCCTAACCCACTGAACTATCCAGGTGCCCCTGTTTTTGTTTTTTAAGATTTTATTTATTTATCTGACACACACACACACACACAGAGGTAGCTGGAGAGGGAACACAAGCAGGGTGGGTAGGAGAGGAAAAAGCAGGCTTCTTGCCGGGCGGGGGGCCATAGCAGAGCTTGATCCCAGGACTCAGGGCAGACACTTAACAACTGAGCCACCCAGGCGCCCTAAAGTTCATGTTTTATCAGCACAAGTGGGACTTGTGTTAAAAATAGGATATCTATTTTATAAAATAGAATAAATAAATATCAAGCATACAGGCCATATATATATATATTCATTATTCTGTGGAACATTAAACATCATTAAACTGTTTCAATTGCGTATCCCTATGACAAGGGATTTCTTCTATCTTTTACTGAGGCACCAATGTTACCAAACAAGGAAGTCTTGTAAGGCAGTGCCAAACCCTGGAACTCCTAAGAAATCACTTGGTACCAGCTGCTATGTCATGGTCATGTGCATCGTAGGGTTAGCACAGGAGAGCGGAAGTTTAAGCTTATACCTTAATGTGTGTCTCCTCAAGGGCAGGGTGGAGGAGGGAAGTCAAGGGCAAGCACTTGGGTTAGGCGTGAGGCCAGCTGCAAGATGAGAAGCAACAGCAGCTGAGGATCAGGGCCTCTCAACCTGTTCTTCTTCGACCTTGACTTACTTTTTCCATTTTCTTTTATATCCAGGATCAACCTTCCCTCACTTTGTGTTTTCTGTTCCCTGAACAGAATAGATAAGGCTGCTGAAATCCCTTTGAGAAAAACGCCATAAGGATATGAAACTTCAGTCCAAGGAAGCAACGTTTATTTTTTTCCCAAGATGAAAAATTGGTTTTTCCTCACTGCTAATGACAATACAGATAAGTGCAGATGGAATGCAAGGGGTGTTTACACTATACATATACATTAAAAAAAGATACAGAATGGTATATTCCAGGCGTTACCGTTGTTCCTTGGACTACAGTGTTTGTATCTCCTTTTCCTCATCTATTTTATAAAATTTTTTTAAAAGCAATTAGGTTTTGCCTTTTTAATAAAGGAGATGAAGATTACAGTTCATATTCATGTATGATGACTTACCAACATACTAAAAGTGAAAAACTAAGAAATTGGAAAGCCTCTATGGGAACAAATGCCGCACCAAGATAGAATTGAAGAAACTCAAAATAATGGGTGAATAGTTCAGGAAAATCTAGCATGGAGACTTCTGCAAACACACGTCCACTCTTTGGGAAAGTGTGCTCAGTGAATGTGGGTGCTAAGGGAGGACGAAAGCAATCACTTAACTTGCTAAATTAACCTAGTTATATCCTGATGGTTAACAATGGTCAAATATAAACAATATTGATACCCAAATAAGTTCCACAGAACATTATTTTCATTAAAAAAAGTATTTTGGGGGGGCCAAGGTGGCTCACTTGCTCAGTATATGTCTTCCGCTCAGGTCATGCTCCCGGGGTCCTGCTCAGCGGGAAGCCTGCTTCTCTGTTTCCCACTCCCCCTGCTTGTGTTCTCTCTCTTGCTGTGTCTACCTCTGTCAAATAAATTGAAATCTTTTTTTTTTTAAGTATTTTTGTGAAAACTGGTTGGAAAAAATGTCAAATGAACAAGACAGGATATAAAAATCTATTTATAGTAGTACAAAGAAGGGTTTTTTTTGTTTTTGTTTTTGTTTTTTTTTTAATTAAAGTAATCTAAGCATTAAAAAAGGAACTGGAGGAATGCCTGGGTGGCTCAGTGGGTTAAGCCTCTGCCTTAGGCTCAGGTTATGATCTCAGGGTCCTGGAATCAAGCCCCACATCAGGCTCTCTGCTCAGCAGGGAGCCCTGCTTCTCCTCTCTCTCTGCTACTCCCGCTGCTTGTGCTCTCTCTCTGCCAAAAAAAATAATCAATTTCCTTTTTTAAAAGAGATTTATTTATTTAATTATTTATTTATTTGACAGAGATCACAAGGAGGCAGAGAGGCACGTTGAGGGTGGGGGGAAGCAGGCTCCCCGCCAAGCAGAGAGCCTGACGTAGGGCTCGATTCCAGGACCCTGAGATCATGACCTGAGCTGAAGGCAAAGGGTTTAACCCACTGAGCCACCCAGGAGCCCCAGTAAATAAATTCTTAAAAAAAAAAAAAGTAAGTGGAAGGAAATCTACCGTCTATCCACAGCGATGATTGGGTAGTGGGACAATGAGTAAGCTGTTTTTCCTACTTCTTTCTCTCTGTATTTCTAAAATTTTTAAAATAACTGTACTACTTTTGATATGAAATAACAGTAAAGGGGTGCCTGGGTGGCTCAATAGTTAAGCGTATGCCTTCAGCTCAGGTCATGATCCCAGGACCCTGGGATCAAGCCCTACATCGAGCTGCCTGTTCAGGGGGAAGCCTGCTTCCTCCCTCTTCCACTCCCTGTGCTTACATTCCCTCTCTTGCCACCTCTCTCTGTGTCAAATAAATAAATAAAATCTTTTAAAAAATAAAATAAAATAATATGCTAGATGGAAACGTTTTCTTGCCTTGCCTTTCTAGCATCCAGCATATTTATTGTCATTCTGTCAGACATACTGGTGGCCTGCAGATATACTGGATAAATAAATCTATAAAAGAATTAACACATGAATAAATGCAATAAGACAAGGCCCTGTGTATTTAGGCCACTTTAACTGCTATCTTGTCTCCACATTTCACATGCAAATCATTCTCAGATTTTGGCAGCCTTACCTCTATAAACAACCCAAATCTGACCTTTTTTGTCACCTATGCTGATACCATTCGAGTCTAAACTACCATACTTGCATAGCTGGACAAGTACAACACCTCTGAGCTGGCCTGCCTAGCTCCATTCCTGTTGCCTACAGTCTATTCCTTATAGAGCAGTAAGATTATGGCTCAGAATGCATAACTCCTGGGCTCTAAACCTCCAGTGATAGTCAATGTCAATCAAAATAATCAAAAGGGGCCAATCCGGCCCTTTGCACCCGGCCCCTTGCACCCAGCCCCACCCCACTTCCCTCTGAACTCATCTTCTACCTCTTTTCACTCCATTCTCGCTACATTAGCTATTTTCCTCCTGCCCAAGGTCCTTTGCACCTGCTTTTCTCTCTCTCTGCCTGAAATGCTCTTTCCCAAAATAACTGCAAGTCTTGTTCCATCACTTCATTTAAGTCCTGTGCAAATGTCAGCATGTCAGAGGGGACTTCCCAGACTGTTGTATTAAAAATAGCACTATTCCCATCCATTAGTCTTCCGGCATTTTCTGTGACTTTGCCCTCCTTTTCTTCTTCACAGCCCCTTTAACCTGAAATAATTTCTATTTGCAACATCTTTCTCCCGTTCCATCTCCCTGGTAAGAATGTTAGCTCCATTAAAGCACGGGATTTTTTTGTTTTCTTCCCGGCTATACACAAAATTAATTTTTGTTTAAAGGTTATTTCTTTGAGAGAGAGAGTGAGAGAGAGCATAGGAGGGAGGGGCAGAGGGAGAAGTAGACTCCTCACTGAGCAGGAAGCCCAACCAGGGACTGGAGCCTAGGGCAGATGCCCAACCTACTGAGCTACCCAGTTTAATTAACTGGGTATTAACCAATTAATTAAATAATTAATTTTAAATATTTAATTAACCAATTAATTAAATAATTATTTTTTTGAAAATTAAAAAACAAGTACTAATCATCAAAAGATTAATGGTAAGTTTTTCCCTCTGCATTATCTCAAAGATTAGTAATAAGGGTACCTTAAGTTCATGTCTTCTTTAACTTCAGTTTTGAAAGCTAAAAAGTTCCAAAATGTCCCAGTGCTATAAGATATGCTAAGCAGAGCTGTACAATGGGAGCTGCTAGACATCTGGTATATAGGTACACTGATGTACCTTGTATACCAAATCAGGAATATAGTTTTTTTAGGATTTTATTTATTTATTTGTCAGAGAGAGAAAGATCACAAGAAGGCAGAAAGGCAGGCAGAGGGAGAGGAGGAAGCTAGGCTTCCCGCTGAGCAGGGAGCTCCATGCAGGGCTCGATCCCAGGACCCTGAGATCATGACCTGAGCTGAAGGCAGAGACTTAACCCACTGAGCCACCCAGGTGCTCCCCCAAATCAGGAATATTTGATTGATTGCATTTAAGAAATATTTTGAGGGGCGCCTAGGTGGCTCAGTGGGTTAAGCCACTGCCTTCATTACTTAGGTCATGATCCCAGAGTCCTGGGATCGAGTCCCACATCTGGTTTCCCTTGCTATGTGGGGAGCCTGCTTCTGTTTTCCTGCCTGCCACTCCCCCTGCTGTGCTCTCTCTGTCAAATAAATAAATAAAATCTTAAAAAAATATATTTTGAAGGGCACCTGGCTGGCTCATTCAGTGGAGCATGTGACTCTTGATTTTGGAGTCATGAAATAAAGCCCCATGTTGGGTCTAAAGCTTACTTAAAAAAATAAATAGATGATAGATACATAGATAGATAGATAGATAGATAGATAGATAGATAGATTAACATTACTCTAAACTGAAAATTAGATATAGCTTATGACAGAAGAAATATGGTAGTAGTCACTGCTTGATATTTTTCTGAGGTTGTGTCTTTATGAATATGATGGGGACCTGAAATTTGAATTCAAACACCTTGCTGCAGTCTTTTTTTTTTTTTTTTAAAGATTTTTATTTATTTATTTGACAGAGAAAGAGATAGAGAGAGAGAACACAAGCAGGGGAGTGGGAAAGGGAGAAGCAGGCTTCTCGTGGAGCAGGGAGCCCGATGTGGGTGGGGCTCGATCCCAGGATCCTGGGATCATGACCTGAGCTGAAGACAGACACCCAACAACTGAGTCTCCCAGGCGCCCCTCCTTGTCACAGTCTTAATAATTACCTAGAAACACTGGTTCCATAGTGCATGCTCCATATATTTGTTTCAGACAATTGAGGTGGATTGAATATTATGATCCTTATTAAGGTACGTGATCCACAATTATTCAGCACTTCAATGGCTTTGTGATATTGGCCAATGGACTTCACCTCTCCAAACTTCAGTATTCTAGTCTGTAAATGGGAATATTAACAGGGCACCTGGCTGGCTCATTCAGTGGAGCATGTGACTCTTGATTTTGGAGTCATGAAATAAAGCCCCATGTTGGGTCTAAAGCTTACTTAAAAAAATAAATAGGTAACTAGTAGGCTTGTTGTTAAAATTAAATAAGATAGTATCTATTAAAAATAGAGCTACCTTATAATCTAGCAATTGCATTACTAGGTATTTACATAAAGGATACAAAAATGAGCTTCAAAGGCTTCAAAGAGGTATATGACCCCAATGTTTATAGCATCATTATTAACAATAACCAAACTATGGAAAGAGACAGAGTGCCCATTGACTGATGAATTGATAAAGAAGATGTGGTGTAGATATACAATGGAATATTACTCGGCCATCAAAAAGTATGAAATCTTGCCATTTGCAACAACATGTATGCAACTAGAATGTATTTTGCGAAGTGAAATAAGTCAGTCAGAGAAAGACAAATACCATATGAGTTCATTTATAGGTGGAATTTAAGAAACAAAGCAGATGAATATATTGGAACAGGGAAAAAGAGAGAAAGAGAGAAACAAACCATAAGAGACTAAATCATAGAGAACAAACTAAGGGTTGATGGAGGTGGGTGAGGGAAGGGCTATATGGGCGATGGGTATTAAGGAGAGCACTTGTTAGGATAAGCCCTGGGTGTTATATATAAGTGATGAGTCACTCAATTCTCCTGAAACCAAAATTACACTATATGTTAACTAACTAGAACTTAAATAAAAATTTGAAAAGAAACAAAAAATCAGAAATGTCTATGAACTACTTAGCATAGTACCTAAAACACAGTATGTGCTCAGCAAAAACCAGCTATCGTTATTATCACCAAGATACATATATATGAGTGAGGAAATCTTTGCTGTACTCTCCCAAACAAAGGCACCCATGAATATATGGACAACCTCACTTGTTATTAAAAAAACAAAACAAACCAAAAAATGCCCCAAGGCACCTGGGTGGCTCAGTGGGTTAAGCCTCTGCCTTCAGCTCAGGTCATGATCTCAGGGTCCTGGGATGGAGCCCTACGTCAGGCTCTCTGCTCAGCGGGCAGCCTGCTTCCACTTCTCTCTGCCTGCCTCTCTGCCTTCTTGTGATCTCTGTCTGTCAAATAAATAAATAAAATCTTAAAAAAAAAATACAACAATATGTAGTATTTCACCTATCAAATTCAAAGGTATTTTAAAAATCAGTGAATGCTGCTTATAGATATATTTCAAACGGCCACTCATATACTCATCATTCATTTGAGTCCAATTTTGTAAAATCTTCCAAATTTGTATTATGTATTTTAAGCTTCAAAATGGGGACGCCTGGGTGGCTCAGTCCTTTAAGTGTCTGCCTTTGGCTCAGGTCATGATTTCCAGGTCCTGGGTTAGAGCCCCACATTGGGATGCCTGCTCAGCATGGAGTCTGTTTCTTCTTCTCCCTCTGTGCTTGTTCTCTCACTCTCTCAAATAAATAGGTAAATTTTTAAAAAGAAAAGCTTCAAAATATATATAAAAATATAATGTATTTTTAATAATGTATATTTTTACATATACATTTTGAAGTGCTGAAAATGCATTTGAAGACCATAATTAATGAGGAGTGAGAATATTCAACTATAAGAGTTTTCATAACAGCATAGCATATATGTGTTATAATGAAATAAATTAGAACCAATCTGAATAGTCAAAAATAAAAAGCTGAATAATAATTAACTAAAGTAATAGAATTCTTTTTTTATTTTTATTTATTTATTTTTTTTAAAGATTTTTTTTTTTTTTTTAATTTATCTGACAGAGATCACAAGTAGGCAGAGAGGCAAGCAGAGGGAGAGGAGGAAGCAGGCTCCCTGCAGAGCAGAGAGCCCGATGTGGGGCTCGATCCCAGGACCCCGGGATCATGACCTGAGCCGAAGGCAGAGGCTTAACCCACTGAGCCACCCAGGTGCCCCTAGAATTCTTTTTTTTAGAGCCTATTTATTTGAGAGAGAAAGATAGAGTGTGAGAAAGACACAGTGACCGAGAGAGAGAGAGAACGAGCTGGGGGGAGGCACAGAGGGAGAACCAGGCTCCCTGCTGAGCGTGGAGCCCTACATGAAACTCGATCTGGAGACCTAGAGATCATGACCTGAGCCAAAGACAGACATTCAACTGAATGAGCCACCCAGGTGCATGTAATTTATTAATGTAATAGATTTCTATGCAGTCATAAAGAAGCAGTGAAATCACATTTGGCATTAAACAGATATTTGTAATAGAGTACTAATTTGAACCAAATAAGTTAGATGTTGCATTTGTTTGTTTGTTTATTTAGTAATCTCTATCCTCTACTCCAACATGGGACTAGACCTCAGGACCCTGAGAGTCACGTGCTCTACAGACTGAGCCAAGCAGGTACCCCAGATGTTGCATTTTTGTAAATCAGTAGAAGTCAGTAGAAAAAGAAGGATTAACCAAGATGTTACTAGGTCAGAACCAATTGGATTATAAAGAGTTTTTTATTTTTTCACCTTGTTATCTGTATTTTTAACTTTTTTCCATGATAATCTTATATTATTTGCACAATTAAGAATGTACGCAGAAAGGCATTTGTTGAATGACGGCATAGCAGTTAAGCGCATTGGCTCTGAGTTAGATGGCCTGTGTTGTAGTCCAGTTGTTTCACCCACTGTATAAAGTTTGACAAATTATTTCACTTTCCTGAACCTCACTTCTCTCTTACAGGAGTCCTGAGGACTAAATAAGCCAGTGAGCCAAAGTTTAAAAATACTTTGTAATAATAATGGCTAACATTTATTGACCACTTACTATGTGCCAACACTGTTCTACTCTCTACACATATTAAATCTCTTAATCTCTAAAAAAATCTTCTAAGGTAGGTACCATTAATATCTCTATTTATAGATAAATAATAAGTTAATGAAGTAATAAATATAATAAGTATGATGATTATTATTTTAATTGTTCAGTTTAGGACTATGTATGTGTGTATTTATTTATTAAGTAGGTTCCACACCCAACATGGAGCTTCAACTCCCAGCTCTGAGGTAAGGGGTCAGTTCTTTACTGACTGAGTCAACCAGGCACCTTAGGACCACGGATGTTTATCAACTTGAAAACAAAACTGATTATAAAATAAAAATGTACACCAAACCATAATTTTAACATACAGAGGCAACTTGATATTTCTGGCTGGCCTGTTTACTAGGGAGCATCATGGAGGGAGTCATCCCAAAGCCATCCATCCCAGCTCTGAGTATGTGATGCCATGATTAAGATAATTGCTAGAAAATTCAGATATAACTTAGGGAAACCTGGGTGGCTCAGGGTCTGACTCTTGATTTCAGCTCAGGTCATAATCTCAGGGTTGTGGGATCAAGGTCTGCGTCAGCTTCTGTGCTTAGCACAGTGTCTGCTTGGCCCTCTCCACTGCTCCTCCCCACTCCCTCTTCCCCTATCTCTAAAATAAGTAAGATCTCTAAAAAAGAAAAAAAATACAGATGTAACTTAAACATAATAAATATTGAGCTAATGGCTCAAATCCATCTATTGTCCATGACTAAAGTAGTCCGTTGTATTCAGAAATATACCAAGTTATACTGTAGGCCAATTCTTGGACCCTAGGATTTTTACACATCGCGGGTTAAATAACTGTCAACTGAAAACTGTTAAAGTAAAAAAGGATCACTTCAGTACCACATGGGCTCTCTAATAGACTGCTATTTAATTTTTTGGACTTACTTTACTTAATATGTATTTTTTTTTTGAAGTTTTTATTTATTTGACACAGAGAGAGAGAGAGCATAAGCATGGGGTAGTGGGAAAGGGGGAGAGAGAAGCAGGCTCCCCACTGAGCAGGGACCCTGACAGGAGGCTGACACGAGGCTTGATCCCAAGACTCCTAATCACAACTGGAGCCTTAAAGCAGATGCTGAAGGAACTGAGCCACCTTAATAAGTACTTGAGAAGGAAGCAGAGGTGCAGAATGGGAGCATATTAGTAGTAAACATAGAAGAAAAAAGACCAAAGGATTCACCTTCCCTCAATTTGTAGTTCTGCTGTATTCAGAAATGTGTGCCTCAAGGCATTCCAGGCTTTATGCAGATTCAGAGCACAAGGGTAAAGATGGTGTGCTCGAGTCAGACCACCCAGTTCTAACTCTGCCCCTGATACTATCAGAAGTGATCTTGAGCAAATTGCTTAAACCAGTGCTGTCCCATAGAAGCTTATGAGACCTATATTCCTTATGAGACACATAAGTAATTAAAAATTTTTGTAACAGCCAAGTTACAGAAAATTAAAGAAACAAATGTAATTAATTTTGATAACATATTTTAGTTACACCAATATACACAAAATATTATTTCAACTTGTAACTAATGTAAACCTGTATTAATGATAGAGTTTACATTCTTTTAATTTGTACTAAGTCATCTATATTTCAGTTCAGATAAGCCACATTTTTCTTTCTTTCTTAAAAACAAAACAAAACAAAACAGGGGTGCCTGGGTGGCTCAGAGGGTTAAAGCCTCTGCCTTCAGCTCAGGTCATGATCCCAGAGGTCCTGCGATCGAGTCCCGCATCGGGCTCTCTGCTCAGCAGGAAGCCTGCCTCCTTCTCTCTCTCTGCCTGCTGCTCTGCCTACTTGTGATCTCTGACTGTCAAATAAATAAATAAAATCTTAAAAAAAAAAAAAAAAAAAAAGGCTCCACACCCAACTTAGGGCTTAAACTCACAACCCCAAGATCAAGAGCCACAGGCTTTACAGACCCTGCTGGCCAGGCGCCCCAGGTATGTCTCAAGTGCGCAATTGTCACACCTGCTATTGGCTTACTGTACTGAACACAGGCTTCAACTTGGTTGCCTCAGGTTTTTTCTCTGTAAAATGTGCATAAAATCAGTACCTGTCTTGAGGAGTGCGAGTGGGAGTTGTCAAAGTAGGTAGAGGATCAAAAGCTACACACTTCAGGAGTACCTGGCCGGCTCAGTTCGTGGAGCATGTGATCTGGGGGTTGTAAGTTCAAGCCCCACACTGGGTATAGAGGTTACTTAAAAATAAAGTCTTAAAAAAAAAAAAGCTACAAACTTCCAGTTAAAAAATAAGATATGGGGGGGCACCTGGGTGGCTCAGTGGGTTAAGGCCTCTGCTTTCGGCTTGGGTCGTGATCCCGCATCGGGCTCTCTGCCCAGCAGGGAGCCTGCCTCCCCCTCTCTCTCTGCCTGCCTCTCTGCCTACTTGTGATCTCTGTCTGTCAAATAAATAAATAAATAACCTTTAAAAAAATAATAAGCTATGGGGATGTAATGTACAGCAGGGCAAATATGGTTAATAATACTGTGTTAATATATTTGAAAATTGCTAAGAGAGTAAATTACAAAAAGTTTTCATCACGAGAAAAAATGTGTAGCTATGTGTGGTGACTAGACCTATTGTGGTGGTCATTTTGCAATATATATATAAGCATTGAATCATTATGTCGTACAACGGAAGCTAAGACAATATTATTTGTCAGTTATATCTCAATAAAAAATAAAGACAACATATAAGGAAAAAAAACCAAAACAATACCTGTCCCATGAGATTAAATGAATTAATGGATATAAAGTGCTTATCACAAACTCAGAATTAAAAACAAAACAAAGCCAGATATCTATCTCCTTCTCCAAAAGGGGCCTAGTAGACTGTTGGGAAGACCTGAAGCTCACTGCCAATCGAACAGAGTAAAGGCAGGGAGATCTCAGGACAGCAGGCTGAGCAAGGTTGGAATCAGCTAAGCAGAGGTTACAAGGTTGTTTGAAAGAGGCACTGATTGATAGCATACATTTAAAAGGGATTACAAGATTTGCCTGGTAAAACATTAATGATCTACCATTCTGTTGAGGCTTTAGCTTACTTTCCGTAATTCCTGATCTATATGCCTATCTTATTTTGGAGAAGTTTGTTTCTGCAAGAGAAAACGTCCAATAAGCCATTGCTCTTCAACTATTATCTTTTTCAGAATTTTTCATTTTGTTGTGGTAACTTCACTTCGCATGACAGCTACTCTCTTACAAATTTTTAAGTGTATAATGTATTATTGTTGACTATTTAAATTATTATCTTAATCTATTCACAACATAGAAAGCAGAGTATTTTTGTCTCCATTTTTCAGGTTCGGGATTATAGGTGAAATGAAGAGAGGATATCTGTTACCCAAAGGGTGAATAAAGATTTGGATCTGGGTTATCTTTTTCCAAAGCTCATGCTCTTTTCATTTTACCATATACTGAGGAGTATCATAGACTGTGCCAGATTTTTAAAAATCAAATTGCTTTTACAATTTGTCTTTTTACCATACCACATCTTTTATTTATTCTTTTTTTTTTTCTTTTTTAAGTAGACTCCATGCCCAATGCGGGGCTTAAACTCACAACCCAGAGATCAAGAGTCACATGTTCTTCCAACTGAGCCAGCCAGGTGCCCCTACAATACTTTATCTTACTACTATTTCTAAACAGGTATATGTTTAAACATCAATTTCTTTTTTTTTTTTTTAAGATTTTATTTATTTATTTGACAGAGAGAGATCACAAGTAGGTAGAGAGGCAGGCAGAGAGAGAGAGAGAGGAGGAAACAGGCTCCCTGCTGAACAGAGAGCCCTATGCGGGACTCGATCCCAGGACCCAGAGATCATGACCTGAGCCGAAGGCAGCGGCTTAACCCACTGAGCCACCCAGGCGCCCTAAACATCAATTTCTATTTTGCTGGATTTTAGTTTTTAAAATGGCACGATTCTAATACATTAATACCACTACTATCCAGAACCCAAAGAATCTAGAAGTAAGAAAGGTATTCTGAGTAGGTTAAAATAGTTGTCATGAAGTCCAATGCTTTAGCGCTTATGACTTCTTAAAAGAGAATCTTCAGGACCTCATTCTATATTTATTTGTATTTTGCATACAGTAACAGCAATTTTTATGATGTCTTTTTTTTTTAAGATTTTATTTATTTATTTGATAGAGAGAGATCTCAATTAGGCAGAGAGGCAGGCAGAGAGAGGAAGGAAGCAGGCTCCCTGCTAAGCAGAGAGCGCGATACAGGGCTCGATCCCAGGACCCTGCGATCATAACCTGAGCCAAAAGCAGAGGCTTTAACCCACTGAGCCACCCAGGCACCCCATATGATGTGTCCTCTAAACTTAAACAGGGGTACCGGGGTCAGTCAGTTGGTTAGGTGTCTGCCTTTGGCTCAGGTCATGATCCTGGGGTCCTGGGATGGAGCCCCACATCCTGCTCCCTGCTCAGTGAGGAACCTGCTTCTCCCTCTGCCTGCTGGTCTCCCTGTTTGTGCTCTCTCTTTCTGTCAAATGAAAAAATAAAATCGTTTAAAAAAATAAATAAATAAAAATAAACTTCAACACATCAGAATGGTGTTAGAAGAAAACATCTGTCTCAAGCGGCATATCAACAACAGGAACAAGCAAAAACTCATTTCATATCAGCAAGGAATGAAACCGAAAATAAAAAAAAAATTAAAAACTTCAAAGAATAGTAATAAGGAGTCACTTATTAAGATCAAGCCGTACTAGTATTTTTTCAGAAGGCAGGGAGGTTATAATACATCCTAAAAGATTTCTACATAAAATAATTGATACAAAAACATTTTTGGTCCTTATAAAGAGCACTGTAGCTAGCCTTTAAAATCTCCGTTCATCCATCCATCCAACCACGAGACACTATTCAAATTGAATCCACTATGTAGGGAATTTACATTCAAGCAGGAAGAGAGAAACATAAATCAACAAGGCTCAGTGACAGTAATAATTCCTGGCACATAGTAGGCTCTCAAATATTTGCTGAATGAATGAAAAAGTAACAGATAAAATGAGAGCATAAAACAGGAATTTAAATTCAATCAACGTGGGGTGGGGATAAGAGAATCCAGAAGAGGGATCCTGAGCTAGCGTTTTATAGAAGTGAGGAAAGAGCATCTGAGTCACAGGGAGCAGAGTGTTTGAAGGCAAGACGGAGAAATGTAGCGGGATATACGCAGGACACTGTGCACTATGTGCAACGTGATGGTACAAAAGCCACGGGCAGGGAGCAGACTACGAGGAGCTCTGCGCCTTAAACTGAAGGGTTTAGATTTTATCCTGAGTCCTATGCAGGGCCTTTGAAAGGCTGATGCGCCACCGGATTAGACTTTTGTTTCAGAAAGATCTCTGTAGGATAGATCACCGGATCTCACAGGACCAGAGTCGGAGTAGTCAAGAAGTCTTTGCAGTAAAATGGAAAAAAAGTATCAAGAGCCTGAAATTGTGGCCACCGTGAAGAAAGAGAAAGGGACTGTTATAAAAGAAGTTGGTATGAGAATTCAATAACTGATGTGGGGAAGATTGGTGGAAGAGAAGGAGATTCCGATAGTCCCAGAATTTCTGGTTTTCACTGAGAAAAGCAGCTAATGTTGGTTTTTGTCATGCTGTGTGGGGTGCTAGCTGGGTCTGAATAGTTGACCTATAAAGGATGTTTTATCTTCATCCTGGTCTTTCAGTATTATTTTTCTCCATATACCCTTTTGTACTTAAAAAAAAAAAAAAAAGATACATGGAAGTGAAGAAACTATTTCAAGGACATCAACTGAAACTGCTCATGTGTCAAACTGGAAAAAAAAAAAACAGAGGTAGAGGTAGTTATCTTAAAAGCTAAAGAATGTATAAAGCACTTTTAGTATTAAGAGGAAAATAATTGTTTAGTTTGGGAATCTAGACGTTATTTTGTCACTGAAGTAAATTAGTCTTCCTCTCCTGTTCTCTCTGATCTATTTTTACAAAGTTACATTTATGTGCAAACCAATGCAATTTGCTATTCAAATTTTCCTAGTTGCCTGTGAATATTCTGCTCCAATTTACAGGTTCTTAGATCACATTTTAATTGGTATAAAACATAAAGGGTCAAATGCACATTTGCTCGTCTATAAAATTACGTCCAACTTGATTTCCTCTGCTTTTATTCCCTTCATTACCTCACCAAGAACTAATATCTATTAGGAAAAGAAATTCTATCATAGGGCAGAATTCTTAAATATTTTATAAAGTCATTTTCTGTCCTACTTTCTTCTTTAAGAAAAGTGCTTTAAAAAAAAAAAAAGAGTGGGCCACCTGAATGGCTCAGTTGGTTAAGCCTCTGCCTTTGGCTCAGGTCATGATCCCAGGGTCCTGGGATCGAGCCCCACACCACATCAGGCTCCCTTTTAGCAGGGAGTGTGCTTGTCCCACTCCTTGTGCCTGCCGCTCTCCTTGCTTGTGCTCTCCCTCTCTCTCTCTCTGTCAAATAAGTAAATAAAATCTTAAAATAAATAAATAAATAAAAATTTGAGAAGAGAGGTTTATTTATTTTATAGAGAGCAAGAGGTAGGGGCAGGGAGAGAGAAACTCAAGCAGACTCCGTGCCCAGCATCGAGCCCCATGCAGGGCTGGATGCGGGCCTTGATCTCACGACCCTGAGATCAGGACCTGAGCCAAAACCAATGGTCACTATTATCTATTTGGGGAGTGGGGGTGAGGAATAATACTTCCTGTCTGTCAATAGGACGTTGTTTCAAGCGCTAGAGCAAGTCCATGAAAGAGTACTTCACCTGTTTGCTCTACTCAGCTGATTTTCACATTGGCTCTTTATGTACCAGGCATGCTGCCCTAGATGAACTGGAATATATCCCAGTGGAGAAGAAGGTCAGACGCTTTCTGGAGGTGTCTTTCAGGCTAAGATTACTGTTTTTGTCCCTTAAGGTCAAAGCAAATCACGCTGACCAAACAGGAAAGCATGCAATCACAACGGTATTTTCTAACTGCATATATTTTCTGTTGGAAAGGCTGTCCTGTATCTCATCCAGAACCTTACTCATAAACATACTATCACACTCCTGAAACCAAGACTGGGCATATATTAAATTCTTAACACAACCCTGGACTTTTAGAGTCACTTACATTTGATTTATTAAAATGTGTTGTTAAAGAGGGCGCTGTGGTGTCTGATAATACCACATTGTGTACGGTGTTAAGACTCATACTACACTGGGGCGCCTGGGTGGCTCAGTGGGTTAAGCCTGTCTTCAGCTAAGGTCATGATCCCAGAGTCCTGGGATGGAGCCCCACATCAGTCTCCCTGCTCCTCGGGAAGCCTGCTTCTCCTTCTCCCTCTGCTGTTCCTCACTGCTTGTGCTTTCTGTCTTTGTCAAATAAATAAATAAATAAATAAATTCTTTTCTTCTTTTTTTTTTTTTTTTTAAGATTTTTATTTATTTATTTGACAGACAAGAGGTCACAAGTAGGCAGAGAGGCAGGCAGAGAGAGAGGAGGAAGCAGGCTCCCTGCTGAGCAGAGAGCCCAATGCCAGGCTCCATCCCAGGACCCTAAGACTATGACCTGAGCTGAAAGCAGAGGCTTTAACCCACTGAAACACCCAGGCGCCCCAATAAATAAATTCTAAAAAAAAAAAAAAAAAAAAGACTCATACTACACTGCAATCAAAAGGAATGAAATTGCATGCAGCAATTTGCTGACTCTCCAGGGAATTTCTCTGAGCAGTAAATGTCAACCTCAACTCTTTGGTCTCGCCTGCAGAAATGAGATGACGAAGGGGATGTCATCATTGGGATAGCGTTGCTTGAAGACACACATGTTGTGCTGCTGCTGTGGTCTAACATCAGCCACCTTCAGAAGTCAATCTGGGGCCACCGTGGCTATCCTGCCAAGTGGAAGAGGAGTGTCACTGGAGTGCCAAGGCTAAAAGACGAAATACCACTGGGACAGGTTGAATGAAGCACCTAAAAATTGTATTTTGCAGGGGCGCCTGGGTGGCTCTGTCGTTGGGCATCTGCCTTCAGCTCAGGGCAGGACACCAGGGTCCAGGGATCAAGCCCTGCCTTGGGCTCCCTGCTCGGTGGGGAGCCTGCTTCTCCCTCCCCCTCTCCCCCTGCTTGTGTTCCCTCTCTCGCTCTTTCTCTCTGTCAAATAAATAAATAAAATCTTTTAAAAAAGAAACTGTATTCTGCGAATTCAGGCCTAGATATCATGAAGGAACAACACCTAAACCCCAGAGCCCAGTTCATCTTAAGTATTTCGACAAGGAAGATTCACACAATAAATGTTCTGTTTAAAAAAAAGAAAAAGAAATTCGGGGAACCTGGGTAGCTTAGTCAGGTAAGCATCTGCCCTGGGCTTGGGTGGTGTTCCTGGGGTTCTAGGATCAAGTTTCCCCCTTCAGGTTCCCTGCTCAGTGGGGAGCCTGCTTCTCCCTCTTCCTCTGCCCCTCCCCCCCTTGCTCATGCTCTCTCTCACTCTCTCTCAAATGAATAAATAAAAATCTTTAAAAAAAAGTCAGTCTCAAAAGGCAACATTCTGTATGATTCCACTTATATAACATTTTTCAAAAGATTTATTTATTGGGGCACCTGGGTGGTTCAGTTGGTTGAATGTCTGCCTTCAACTCAGGTCACGATCTCAGGGTCCTGGGACCACTCCCTGGGTAGGACTCCCTGCTTAACAGGGAGTCTGCTCCTCTCTCTCCCTCTGCTGCTCTCCCTGCTAGCACTCTCTTGCTCTGTCAAGTAAATAAAATCTAAATAAATAAAATCTTAAAAAAAAAAAGATGTATTTATATTTTTGAGGAGAGAGAGCACGAGGCCAGGAGGTGGGAGGAGGCACTGGGGAGGGAGATGCAGGCTCCCTGCTGAGCAGGTGAGCAGGGAGCCTGTCATGGGGTTCTATCTCAGGCCCCCCAGAATCATGACAGGAACTAAAGGCTGATGCTTAACCTACTGAGCCACACAGATGCCCCTATAAACATTTTTTAAATGACAACATTGTAGAAATAGAAGATGGATTAGTGGTTACAAGGGTTAAGGAGGGCCTGTTTATAAAAGGATAGCATGAAGAAGGATCCTTGTGTGTCAGAACTGTTCAATATCTTGCCTGTGGAGGTAGATATCTGAGATAATGGGTTAGAAAGTTGTATAGAACTAAATACAAACATATGCATGCCCACAGGCAGGTATACACAAATGGGTACAAATAACACTGAGGAAATCCGAATGAGATTGGCTGATTGCATCAATGCACCTTAGTGGCTGTGATATGCTATCCGTAGCTTTGTGGAATGTTACCACGGAGGTAACTGGGGCAAAGTGCGCAAGGGATCTCGCTGTATTATTTCTTACAACTGCATGTGAATTGACAATTATCTCAATTAAAAAGTTCAATTTAGGGACTTCTGGGTTGTTCGGTTGGTTAAGCAATTGCCTTCGGCTCAGGTTATGATCCTAAGGTCCTGGGATCCAACCCCACATCGGGCTTCCTACTCCATGGGGAACCTGCTTCTCCTTCTCCCTCTGCTGCTCTGCCTGCTTGTGCTCTCTCACTCTCTGTCAAATAAATAAATAAAATCTATAAAAACAAAGGTTCAATTTAATGAAAAGTAATGACATGAATTCATGGTTTCGGGGTGCATGGGTGGCTCAGTGGGTTAAGCCTCTACCTTCAGCTCCTGTCATGATCTCAGGGTCCTGGGATGGAGTCTCGGACCGGCCCTCTGCTCAGCAGGGAGCCTGCTTCCCTTCCTCTCTCTCTGCCTGCCTCTCTGCCTACTTGTGATCTCTCTCTGTCAAATAAATAAAATCTTAAAAAAAAAATAAAAGAATTCATGGTTTTATTATATCAATATAGGCTCATCATATTTTATTTTAATTATTACATATCTGTTATGTAAGTTGATTATAGGTTTCAAGTATTTAAAAGTTTAAAAAACGAAGTAGATTTATATATACTGACACGGAAACATGCTATATCGTAAAGAGGGAAAAAGCCTCTTCTGGGAGACAAAAGGGGGGAAAAAAAGCATATGTGAAGTAGATGTATAGCATAATTCCCAAAATGTACTTATTCTTTCAGACATGTGTGCTAAGAGTCCTGGAAGGAAATATAAGAAACAATTTCTGTAGTTGACTATTGGGGCGTGGGACTGGAGTAACAGGAAGTAAAGGATTCTTATTTTTCACTTATGTGCTTAGTCTGTATGTTTGTATGTTGTATGTTGTTTACCATGAACATGCATTGCTTCTATAATTAATATTTTACAAAAAAATGATTCCAACTTGATAACTATTTAGAATCTTCTTTTTTTAAGATTTTATTTATTTATTTGACAGACACAGATCACAAGTAGGCAGAGAAGAGGGCAGAGAGAGAGGGGAAAGCAGGCTCCCTGCTGAGCAGAGAGCCGGGTGCAGGGCTCGATCCCAGGACCCCAGGATCATGACCTGAGCTGAAGGCAGAGGCTTTAACCCACTGAGCCAACCAGGCATCCCTAACTATTTAGAATCTTAATAAAATTTTGTAAAATATGAGTGCCAAAAGATCTAGAATAACTTGAAGTAATAAGGTATATTGTTATTTAATATATCAGTGTAATGCAATAGAATAAATAGTATATATACAAGTATAAGTTGTCAAGTGAAGACCAATGAGTTCTTCAAAATTTGTCTCTCTGTACTCCCTATTATTTTGAAGAAACCAAAAATAACCTGAAAATGAGAAAAATAATCCTTTCCTTTTAGAGTTCTTTGTAAAAAAAAAATCCCAATTTCTAGCGAATTTTCCATCTCTGGTGACTTTTTCAAAATATCAACAATTATTTATTTCATTCCTATTATGTTTAGGACACAGGCTGAGTCCTGGAAATAAAGGTCTGTGTATGACATGACTCCTGACATCAAGATGTCAATAACATAGCAACTGGGAAATGGACTATATCCATAAAATATAGACAACTATACAATTAGTATTATACTGTAAGTATTATATACACATAGAATTGTGTGATTGCTACAGACAATGAGTGCTAATAAATAATGAAAGGATGAGGTCACTACAGAAGTCTAGGGAAATCCAATAATACTTCAGCTAGAGGACAGAAATAAATATGGAGATTAATATCTTTTTTTTTTTTTTTAAGCAGGGTCCATGCCCAGTGAAGGATTTGAACTCATGACCCTGAGACCAAGAATTACATGCTCTACTGATTGATTTAGCCAGGTGTCTCTTTAGGGATTAATTTAAGAATTAGATTCAGCTGAAAAAAAACATTGATGTAAGGAAAAGATAGGAAATAAAATTAGAAATAAACAAAGGAGTCCTAATGTGAAATCGTTGATGTCAGCTTCCTAACATTCAGCCTATATTTAATACGACATAGGATTTGGGTCAAGATCTTTGTAGGCTAGAATATCTGAATTTCAGTCTATTGATTTGTTTTGTGTAGTTGAAGCTCTTGTTCTTTTAGTTGATTAGTTTTAAGATTGTTCTGGACTTTACATATATATTGGTTTAATATGTTTAATTCTCTTTAGAGGCCTAATTCTCTTTAGAGATTTAGTACTCTTCTCGATTTTGTCTGGAAGCTGTAGAAAGATTTAAGTTTTTTTTCTCTTTCTTTCTTTTTTTTTTTTTTTTGAGGGAGGAAGAGAATGTGTGAGCACACGTGGGGAAGGGCAGAGAGACAGAGAATCTTAAGCAGGCTCCCTGGAGCCCCTCTCGGGCTCACTACCCTGAGATCACAACCTGAGCTGAAATCAATAGGTGGAGCACTTAATGGACTGAACCACCCACACACCAGCCACCAAGTTTTTTTTTTTTTTTAATTCCAGTTAGATAAAATACAGTGTAATATTAGTTTCAGGTGTAGGATTTAGTGATTCATCACTTATATACAACACCCAGTGCCTTTCCACAATAGGTGCTCTGAATACCCATCACCCATTTAACCCATTCCCTCCACCTCTCCAGCAACCCTATTTGTTTAATTAAAAAAAAATTTTTTTTTAATTATTATTTGAGTATAGTTGAGAACTTGGGCTTTTTTTTTTTTTCAAAGATTTTATTTATTTATTTGACAGACAGAGATCACAAGTAGGCAGAGAGGCAGGCAGAGAGAGAGGAGGAAGCAGGCTCACCGCTGAGCAGAGAGCCCGATGTGGGACTCAATTCCATGACCCTGGGATCATGACCTGAGCGGAAAGCAGAGGCTTTAACCCACTGAGCCATCCAGGCGCCCCAACATGTTTTTTTTTGTTGTTGTTGTTTTGTTTTTTTAAGATTATTTATTTATTTATTTGACAGACAGAGATCACAAGTAGGCAGAGAGGCAGGCAGAGAGAGAGGGAGAAGCAGGTTCCCCGCTGAGCAGAGAGCCCGATGTGGGGCTTAATCCCAGGACCCTGAGATCATAACCTGAGCCAAAGGCAGAGGCTTTAATCCACTGAGCCACCCAGGTGCCCCCGACATGGGCTTTTTTTAACCTTAGAGTTTAGTGTGGAAAGTAAGGTCTGGGGCTTTTAGACTATAAATCCCACCTTAATACCAATTATACTATATTAAAACTATCCTCTCTTATAAATAAGATGAGTTCTTAGCTTATTTTCCCAGGTACACACGGGGTTAGAAGAGAAGAAAATACTTATAAATGAATTAAAACACTGTGGCCAGGCGGTAAGCTGAGGACAATGATACTGGACATTTGTATGCTCTAGCTACCAACCATCCCACTGTGCTCTTACATACATTTGATCCTCTGGAATGCAACCTTCCATAGACATCAGAAGGGGTCAAGTAATGGCACATTAGTGGTGTACCCACAACTTCCTAGGAAGTTGATTCAGCGTTTTAGGTGATGTAGTCTGGTTACAAATTGAAGCATACATTTCATGTCATTTGTGGTCTTCTGTTTATTTTAGCAAATAGGGAGAAGCAGGTAGAGGGAAATCAAGCTTCAGAGTAGAAAGAAAAGAAAATTCTTTTTAGTCAGAATCAGAAAACACCTGTGGATTTTCATTCCCATTCCCCCCAAACACGTGTGAATTTTAATAAAGCTCCAATGTAGTATATTTCAGCAGAAAGTGTTCATCAAGGGCTCTGAATACAGATCTTACTAGCATGTGACTTGGGTCATAGATCTAAGTTCTGGGTCTCATTCTCCTTATTTATTACATAAGGGTAGCACTGTCCTGACTACTTACTATAGTAGTTGTAAAGATAAAATATATGACACATATAAGAGCCTAGAAATAAAAGAATAATTCTAAATATGGGAATGTCAGATTAAGGAAGAAAATAATATCTAACATAGCCTTGCAGTCATTGAGTTTCCAGACACACTACATGATTTGTATCCTACTTAGGCCCCAACTCCCACCACATACATACAACAGCCTTTGAGGTTTAGTGAAGTAACTTATCTAATGTATAGATAATGTACCAATTATAACAGATTATAAATTACAGAATCCAAACTCAAAACCATGTTTGTCACACCAAAATGCATACCTTTAATTTTTAGATCTGCACAAATATCTATGTATGCTCCCAACGATGGTAAGGAATCTCTGTTCTGGAGTAGAGATCAGTAGGTATTTAGATATTTGAGAGATTGTAAGCCCTGTGTTTTCTGAAGCTTGATTGTAATGCTAATTAATGAAGTATAATATATTTATATTTATAATGATGTATATAATACTAATTTGGGTAGTTTTGTATATCTAAGAAAATATAAGATCATGTAAATTTATGTTTAAATTTCTATATCTCGGGATACCTGCGTGGCTTAGTCTGTTAAGCACCTACCTTTGGCTCAGGCCATGATCCCAGGGTCATCAAATGGAGAAAGATTTACTCCTGGGGTGCCAGGGTGGCTTAGTCGTTAAGAGTTTGCCTTTGGGATTAAAGCCTCTGTCTCCAGCTTGGGTCATGGTCCCCGGGTCCTGGGATGGAGCCCCACATCGGGCTCTCTGCTCAGCAGGGAGCCTGCTTCCCCCCTCTTTCTACCTGCCTCTCTGCCTACTTGTGATCTCTCTCTGTCAAATAAATACATAAAATCTTAAAAAAAAAAAAAAAAAAAGAGTCTGCTTTTGGCTCAGGTCCTGGGATCAAGCCCCATATCGGGCTCCCTGCTCAGCGGGGAGCCTGCTTCTCCCTCTCCTACTCTCCCTACTTGTGCTCTCTCTGTGTCAAATACATAAATAAGCTTTTAAAAAAAATAAATTTCTATATCGCCATAAGAGGTTGTACTCTTTGAGGAAGCAAAGCACACACCTTTGAGAAATGCTGACTGTTTACTGAGAATTGTAAGGTTTTTTTTTTTTTTCCTTAAGATTTATTTATTTATGTGCACCTGGATGGTTTAGTCAGTTAGGCGTCTGTCTTTAGCTCAGGTCACCATCCCAGGGCCCCCAGCCCCACCCCAGTCAGGGTCCCTACTCAGCAGGGAGCCTGCTTCTCCCTCTCCTTCTGCTCCTCCTCTCTGCCCCTGCACATGGGCTCTCTCTGTCTCTCTCAAATAAATTTAGAGAGAGGGCATGTGGAAGAGTGGGGGAGGGGCAAAGGGAGGGGAAGAGAGAATCTCAAGCAGACTCCACACTGAGCACAGAGCCCATCACAGGGCTGCATCCCATGACACTGAGATCATAACCGGAGTTGAAATCAAGAATCAGATGCTTAACTGACTCAGGCGCCCCTGAGAATTGTAAGTTAAGATCTATGTGGTTATGTTTCTTTGCTTCATGTTTGATAAAATGATCTCTTCAAATTACAAACACACAGACTTACACATTCATATACACATTCTCTCTCTCACACACACAAACAAACAGTTTGATGGAAACTCAAAGCAGACAGGTAGCTGTGGTTACAAATTATGATTCAGTATTATTTCAAGTTGTGCTTCTTGAAATCACAACATTTATAGAGCACTTACTAAATGTGAAGAACCATACTATACACTGAAAATTCAGAAAAATATAAAACCTAGTCTTAACGTTTAAGATCTCATAGTCTGGTTGGGGAGGTAATTGGGCAGACAGAAACATTACATATGTGCAAGTATTAAAATAGAACTAGCGAAAATTGCTCTAGGGGCACTGAGAACAAAACTCCAGTCTATCTAGGGGAGTAAGGAAAGACTTTTTCTTGATCTAAGTCTTGTGTGGTGCACAGATATTAGGTGAAGAATAAAGGTGAGGGCATTCTGGGTGGAGGGGACCCAGCATGTGGGGGCATAGGCATAGTCAGGGCAGGCTTCCAAGGACAAGAAAGAAGCAGCAACGGAGAGTGGATCCGGAGCAGAAGGAAACAGGCTCAAAAATGCCAGTTGTGGAAAAGATAAAAGAAGGGCATTAAAGAAAAGCAAACAACTAATAACATGAAAGGATTTTACTATGAAAACTACTATACCTAAAACATTTGCCTGGGGCGCCTTGGTGGCTCAGTGGGTTAAGCCTCTGCCTTTGGCTCAGGTCATGATCCCAAGGTCTTGGGATCGAGCCCCACATCAGGCTCTCTGCTTGGCAGGGAGTGTGCTTCTCCGTCTGCCTGCCTCTCTGCCTACTTGTGCTCTCTCTCTCTCTCTCACTCTTGTCCTATCTCAAATAATAAATAAAAGCCTTAAAAAAAAAAAGAAACATTTCCCTAAAGTATTATTTGAATGGTTGAATGGCTTTCCATTATACATTCCTATATGTGGAAGCTCCATAATGTGTATACTTGATTCCCTTATTTGGGATATTTAGGTGATTTCTAGGTTGTTGTTATTCTTTATTTGTTTACGATTTTACTATTGTAAAGACTGCTGCAATGCAAAATCTTTGCTCATGTTTATGATTTTTTTAAAGATTTTATTTATTTATTTGACAGACAGAGAGAGAGAGAGAGAGCACAAGCAGGCAGAAAGAGAGGGAGAAGCAGGCTCTCCACTGAGCAGGGAGCCCGATGCAGGGCTCAATCCCAGGACCGTGGGCATGACTGTAGCAGAAGACGGCCACTCAATTGACTGAGCCACCCAGGCACCCTTATGATTATTTTCGAACTCAAAAATTCTGTATATCTTTACAGCATTTAAAAAATATTTTATTTACTTATTTTGTGGGAGGTAGGAGCAGGGGGAGGGGACAAGCAGACTGAGCTAAGTGTGTTGCTTGACGTGGGGCTTGATCCGAGCCACTGAGAAGCTGACCTGAGCTGAAATAGAGTTGGGCACTTAATGGACTGAGCTGCCCAGGGGCCCCTGTGGCCCCTGTAGCTTTTTTTGTACAGAGTGACAAGACACTCCTCAGAACATTCATACCAATTTGTATTTCTATCAGTATTGCATTGTATTTCTATTTGTATTTCTATTGTATTTCAATGCCTGAGTATTATTCTTTCTGAAGCTCTGGAGGGATTTTAATTACTTAAAATTCTCTTCTCTGCCAATTTATAAGTGAAAATAGTATTTTGTCATTTGAATTTGCATTTCTTTTCTTTCTAATGAGTCTAACAATTTTTTTCATCTGCTTATTGGAAATTATTATTCTTTTGTGATCTCCTAAAAGTCTTCTTCTCCTTAGATAAGACACTGGTCTTGTCTATATATTAAGGTTATTAACTCCTGTCCACAAACACTGTGTAAATATTTTTTCCTTGAGTTTTTAAATTATTTTTAAATTTTCTGTTCTTTTAATTATTTTCTGTTCACACACTAATCTATATTCACAAATATTTTAATAACTGTTAATAGTTTTATTTTTTTTTATTTCTTAAAGATTTTATTTATTCATTTGAGAGAGAGAAAGACTGTGAGCAGAGGGAGGGGCAGAGCAAGAGGGAAAAGCAGACTCCCTGCTGAGCAGAGAGCCTGATGTGGAACTCTATCCCAGGACTCTGAGATCCTGACTTGATCAGAAAGCAGATACTCAACTGACTGAGTCACACAGGTGCCCTCAGAGTGAGTTTTAATATAAAGAAGTTTTAAAATTTTATGTAGAAAAATCTATCACTTCTCCTTTAAAAAATTTTTTTTATAGCTATCATTTTTAGGAATGTCTTTCTGAACACAAGAAAAGTATATTGATATTAAGAAGTGCTTTTACTTCAAAGCAAAGGGATATAGATTTTATCCTGAGGGCAATGCAAAGCCATCAGGGCTTTTGAAATGGGAGATTTTTTTTTTTTTTTTCCCTAAGGGAGATACTCTGAATTATGCAGGATGTTCTAGAATAGAAAAATCTCTGAAGGGCCATTATTAAGAAAGTACAACCATACCCTAAGTGTAGCTGAACTAACCTGGACTAATACCATGGTTATGGGGGAAAAAATAAGCAGGACATTACCATATTAGAATTCACAGGGTTAATGAAATGTAGAGAGGTTGAGAATGACACAAAAGTTCTTAGTTCGACGGACTCCGTTGACAGCGAGACTCTTTATGCAGATTAGGAATGAAGAGGTTAGAGCAGGTTTTGAGTATTTGTGGATACAGATGGATGGACGGGATGGATAAGGGAAGATGCTTGTCTTGTATTTTGAATACTTACATTCTAAGGACTAAATGATGTCTTTTCTTTTTTTTTTTTTTTTCAGATATTATTTTTTTATTTGACAGAGCTAGACACAGAGAGAGAGGGAACACAAGCAGGGGGAGTGGGAGAGAGTGAAGCAGGCTTCATGCTAAGCAGGGAGCCTGATGTGGGGCTCGTTTCCAGGACCCTGGGATCATGACCTGAGCCAAAGGCAGATGCTGAATGACTGAGCCGCCCAGGCACCCCAAGAATGATGTCTTTTCTTAACCCACTGGAGCTATCAGATAGTTTCCTGAAGCACTATTTTCTTTCTTTCTTTCTTTCTTTCTTTCTTTCTTTCTTTCTTTCTTTCTTTCTTTCTTTCAGATGCATTTATTTATTTGAGAGAGAACAAGCGTAAGCTCATGGGAGGGGGCGAGAGAGAAGGAGAGAGAGTCCCAAGCAGGCCCCATGCTGAGTTCGGACACGGTCAGGAGGCTGGATCTCATGACCCTGAGATCACGACCCTGAGATCATGACTTTGAGATCAGGACTGAGTGGAAAACAAGTCAGATGCTTAATGGACCGCACCACTCAGGCACCCCTCTTCTGAAGCCCTCTTAACTGTTGCAGCTGGTGACAGTGATGGCAAGATTTACAAAAGTAAAAAAGGGAATTGTATCCTACTTATAAGATTATATTATCTATCTATCCACATCTATTACCTACTTAAAACTTTAATGTCACTTATCAATAATTTCATTTTTTTGTTAATTTGAATTAAGTACCCTAAGCCACTAGAGATTGAAAACCCTGCCTTGGATTACTATGTGCTCAGTCATGACACAGGACGGGGAGTCTTAGCATTACTTTTACTTGCCTCATTGAATTTTCCTCTATTCTCTGAAAACATAGGGTTTCCTTTTTACCCACCTTTATCCTCAGCCTCCTCCGATTTTTTAGGTAGATATCATTACATAAATTAATAGTAATGACTACATTATTGAGTGTTTTCATTGTGTGTTTAGAGTGTTTCTATAATTACTTTATTTAAGAGTCACAATGACCTTGTAAAGTAAGTACTATTATAATTTCCATTTCGCATATAAGAAAACTAAAGTATCAGGCGCCTGAATGGCTCAGTTGGTTAAGTAACTGCCTTTGGGTCAGGTCATGATCCTGGAGTCCAAGGATAGAGTCCTGCACTGGGCTCCCAGCTCCATGGGGAGTCTGCTTCTCCCTCTGACCTTCTTCCCTCTCATGCTCTCTCTCACTGTCTCTCTCTCTCTCAAATAAATAAATAAAATCTTTAAGGAAAAAAAACCCTAAAGTATAGAAATGTTAATTAACTAGGATATCAAGGTCTAAGTGACTTTAGTTTACCATCCTAGCTACTATGCAACACTGATACCATAAAAATTATCACATTGAATAAAAACAGTTTTTTAAAAAAGTATTTTCTCTTTCTCTTTTTTTTAAAAGACTTTGACAGGGAGAGAGAGAACACACAAGCAAGGGGAGTGGCAGCAGAGGGAGAGGGAAAAGCAGGCTCCCCGCTGAGCAAGGAGACTAATGTGGGCCTCCATTCCTGGACCCTGGGGTCATGACCTGAGTCCAAGGCAGAAGCTTAACCACCTGAGCCACACAGGCATCAATAAAATTTTCTCTTATATAACTTTTTTTAAAAAAGATTTTGTTTTTAAGCAATCTCTACGCCCAATTTGGGACTCAAACTTACAGCCCTGTGATCAAGAGCTGCACATTTCAAGGACCCAACCAACCACCCCACTACCCTTTTTTTTTTTTTTTTAATTAAGTAAACTCTACTCTCAGCAGGGGCTTGAATGCACAACCCAGAGATTAAGAGACACATGCTCAATCAATGAACCATTCAAGGATCCCAGGAAAAAAGTTTTTAGGATGCTTCCTGAGAAGTTTTTCAAATTTGAATATGAATATAATTATTATCCACACATTTGAGAAATGGCAGTATAGTATTTGAGTTATAGTATAGTGTTTGGGCTTTAGAATTTGAACTAGAGTTCAAATCCTGGCCCTCCAGTCTCCAAATGACCTTGACAAAGATAATTCATTCAGTGAGTACTTATTGAACATTAATGTGTCAGGCGCTGGTCAAGTTGCTGGAGATTCTTGGTGTTTAAAATAATGAACAAGAGGGGCACCTGGGTGGCTCAGTTTGTTAAGCATCTGCCTTCAGCTCAGGTCATGATCCCAGGGTCCAGGGATGGAACCCCACATCAGGCTCTCTGCTCAGCCAGAAGCCTGCTTCTCCCCCTCCCACTCCCCCTACTTATATTCCCTCTCTTGCTGTCTCTCTCTCTCTCTGTGTCAAATAAATAAATAAATAAATAAATCGAATAAATAAATAAACAAATGAATATTTGATTTATTCATTATATAGAGAGAGCTAAAGGCAGAAGTAGCAGAGGGAGATCGACAAGCTGACCTCAGAGCCTGCCAGGGGTCTTAATTCCACCATCCTGAGATCATGACCTGAGCCAAGATCAAGAATTGTACACTGAACCAACTGAGACACCCAGTTGCCCAAAACATTTATTTTTTAAAGGTGGGAGTATGTTTGTATGGACATCCAGAAGAAAGGAATTTGATGCATGAGAGGTGGAACAATTAATCTCTTGAGGAGGTCACCTTATCTGCAAAAAGCCATAATTTCCACTTCAATGGAAAGAATTGCTCATAATTGCTCACTCCAATGGGGCAGCTGAGCCAATAATTGGAAAAAATGATCAGATCTTGGAAAGTGGTTTGCACTTAGTCAATGGTAGCTCCAACTGTATCCCTGAGAAACAGTAATGCAAACAAAGCTGGGCCCTGTGTGGGATTCACTACTCCTGCCACAAGTTTTTGTGTAGACTGAGCTCTGCAAAACCTGGTCCTGTCTTTTACGTTCTTCACAGGACTGCAGAGGACATGCTCTTCACCTTAGTGACGATGGGGCCATCACTACCCGGGATGGCAGCCGGAGGATGTTTTGTCATAGTGAATGAAGACGGGAGAGGAGAAGCTGGATCTTGGGGAAACGCCCGAAGAGTAAATGACACACGGCTTAAAGCACTTAGTCAGCCCATATCTGACATGGATTTAAGTCTCAGTGGCAATCCACACCCTGTTCAATCCATGAATTAATTTCCCTGATCAATCGAGAGTGGCTGGCAGAACAAAGAATGTGTGTCTGTGGAGGCTAGCGGTGAGTGCATGCCTATCACAATGCGGAGGGGGAGAATGAGTGTGAACTGGCAATGCGTGTCTGGCATGAATGGAGAGAGCCGGGTGAGAGTGGAGATTGGCAGGGAAGAGCTGGACGTGCCCTGCAGGCCGGGGGCCTCCCGGGGGAACGTCCGCCTGTGATGCGGGAGCGCCCGCGGAGGAGCCTCCTTATCCCCACCCACCTCCCGAACTCCGGCAGTCAGTGGTGCATATAGACATATTTCTGGGAGCTGTCCATGAGCTCATCGCTCTCCCGGCGATAGCGGCAGCAGCGAGGGAAGCAGCCTCCTTTCTCCGGGAGCCGCTAGAATAAGCCCCGCCGCTCGCACACTCAGACACACGCGCGGAGCGCGACTCCGGGCAGCCGCCGCCGTCCGCCCAGCCTCGCGGCCAAGGTCGCGCCAGACCCCGGCCCGCCATGGCCCCGAGTCTCCCCGCTGGGAGGTAGGTGGGCGCGGGAAGACTTGAGGGGGCTCCGGCCGGGACTCCGCGAGGGCGAGCCCAGCCGGCAGCCGCTCCTTGCACTCTGCGGCGGAGCCCGGGCGGGGCCGCACGGCGCGGCGGCTGCGGAGCCTCCGGGTCCCTGTGGGGCCGCGGGCCTCAGGCCCGGCGCTAACGAGTCGCGGGAGACGCGGGAGACCCGGGCGTGACAGGAGGAAGAAACCCGGAGCGCCAGGAAGATGGCTTCTCCCACCTCCCCGGCCCCGGAAGGCGGGGCCTCCACCCCGCCGAACCCGCCGCGGATTCGTCAGGTGGGTGCACAAAGTGCGGGAGGGCGCACCCCATTGTCCTCTCCTCCCCCAAGGACGGGGACCTCGCCCCAGTGCAGGGGCTGACCGAGAGGTGGGGCTGACATAGGCGCACTTGGCCGCATCGCCCGGCCCAGGACCATTCTCTGAATCTTTTTTTTTTTTTTTTTTTTTTAGTCCAACTTCACACACAGACACAGACACACGGACAGACAGACAGACAGACGCACACACTCCTAGGAAAAACACGTCTTCCAAAAACAGACGTGTAACTTTTGCACACACCCCCCGCAAACTCATCCTCACCGACCCCCCCCCCCCCCGCCGCGCACAGAGGCACACACCCAAATGTCACATGATCTACTGCGGAGCTGCGGGTTAGAAGAAACCCACCGTGTCCTTAGGGTGGCAATGCACCCCAGACCCAAATCCCCTGAGGACTCTAAGAGGGACTGCTGGAAGCATTCACTTCCCGCCCTTAGGAGAGCAGGAGCCTTGTCTAGATGTTACTCACCAGTTAACTTTGAGACAGAGCTACACCCGACAACTGCAGATCTGTGTTAGACGTGCAGTACTAGAAAACATGTGTTCCTGCTCTCTCGTGTGCAAAGACAGTTTTCCCCAACACTGCAAGGGGGGAATGCACATTGCTTTTGAATGAGTCCCGTTTTCTGTTTGTATGGTAATACTGAAACAAGGGAGTACTCCATCTGGTTGTGATCTGTGATTTGTGTCTTAAGAGTTTTTTTTTGTTGTTGTTGTTTCCTGCTGTCATTGTCTGAACTACAGCGTTACCACTTTAGGTTATCGCAGTATTAATGCAAGTGTCTGTTTGCCCTATTTGGGGTAGTGCATGGGCGTGAAAATAGGACCCACTGACTCCAAGCAGGCAACCTCTTTACCAAAGAGAATTGGATTGCTGTTTAGAAGTAGGGTAAAATTGGTTGATGGAAACTGGGGGGAAGAGAATACCCCACAGAATGGTCTTTCTACAGGGTGGTGTAGAAATGTTGAACACCAGGGGCTTCAGGATTTCTGAAAATCTGACGGTAAAATTTGGTTGACACTTGACAAGGTCTTTGCCACATTTGCATTTTATTATATATAGGTAGTGTTATTTTAGGGGCAACTTTTCTTTATGTGCATTTTTAATGCAATAACTAAAAATTAATTTATACTTTTTTTATGGCACTCTGTGTCCCAATGAAATTGTTAGGGTTTTAAGTTCTTATGGGATACAGGACTATAGTTTTATGACAATGCATTTTTAATTGCACTTGAAGCTATTTTTTTTTTCTGAAGAATTGTGGTGTCATGCTTCATTAAATCTGTATATGTGATAGTTATGCATCCAAGAATGGAGGTGAAATTATTGGAATTTGCAGTATAAGGGAAAGCACATCCTATGCAAAAAATCATTTTTGTATCTATTTGGCTAACTATGTATGTTTGTATATTTAAGCATTAAAGACAAACATATTAATTGAAATAGAATATATGTACTCATAAAAGCTCTATGAAATCTCATTTTATATTTAGAATACTTCTACTGATCTAAGAAATAGTATGTATGAAAATAGTTATAAGAAGAAATTTGCAAGAAAGGTCATTGTTATTTTGCAGAGTAGATACTCTACTTAGAGGACCTCATAATTAGAAGCTGTATAAATGACATAATGCTGCAACATTCAAGTAATATAATGATGTCCTCTGTTTAGACTTTCATTTATATGACCTTATAGAAGCACTCTTAGTGATTGGTGCATTAATTTGCATAGGATGTAGAAATAGGTTACTGAAATTATTGGTCATTCCTTTCTACATGATTCACCCAGGCAGGTGGAAAAAAAATACTGACAACCTCTGACTGCAGTAACACCATTTGCCTGCAAGTGATTTTGAACAAGTTAGGAATAAAAAAAAAACAGAAGGGATAACAGTGTTTTCCTGCAAATGGTGAAATATGTTAGGCCCCAGTCCCAGTATATTTTAACTGTGTCACTGTTTCTCAGACATCTTTCTCCTTGTTCTTTGATGATTCTTTTTCAACTCAATTCTGGATTGAATCAGAATTGAATGAAAATCTGTTTTTTTTCTTTTTAAACCATGATTGAGAGAAAAAGTGTAATTGAAAAAGCGTGGAAGGCCAAAAGAGTGAATTTTAATTACATAATGATGTTTAGAAATAAAAATATTTTAGAAAGGCTTTTGGTGATTATAAATATAATTGGTAAATTAGTGTATTTAACTTCTTATCTCAATGAAAATATGCTATGTGAAGATTCATTTATTCAACAAATATCTATTCAGTGTAAAGTAATATTTTATGCCCTAAAGATAAAGGAAGAGGATAAAAAAAAATCTTAACATTAGCAGTTGTACATATGTATTTTTAATGAAGACTAACATTAAGTCTGTTTATTTCTCAGCTTTTGTTTTGATCATTCCCCTAATACCTAAATACCTAAGTTTATGTATATCTAAAAAGTCACTGTATGACTGGATTCACGTTTTCATTCATTTAATATATTTCTGTTCTCTTTTAATTATTTAATGTGTTATTAGAATCACATATCAGATACTATATATATATCATTTTACAACTTGATCTTTTGGACAAAGATTTTTTTTTTTTTAGTCTTTTGGGAAATACTGATGCAGCATGAAATAGCTAAAACAGTCCAGTGCCTTTACACAGTGTAGTTAAAATCTAGGTTCCAAAAATGAGAAGGTCAAGGAACAATGAACTTCAACTTCATTCTCATCATGTTGAGGGAGAGAAAAGTTATCAAAGCTATCAAAAGTTATCAGCCTCTGTCTTAGGCTCCTAAGATCCTAAGACAGAGGCTGATAACTTCTTTTCCACTTAAGAAAAGGGTTATCTTGGGGCGCCTGGGTGGCTCAGTGGGTTAAGCCGCTGCCTTCGGCTCAGGTCATGATCCCAGGATTCTGGGATGGAGCCCCGCATCGGGCTCTCTGCTCAGCAGGGAGCCTGCTTCCCCCTCTCTCTCTGCCTGCCTCTCTGTCTACTTGTGATCTTCCTCTCTGTCAAATAAATAAATAGATAAATAAAATCTTAAAAAAAAAAAAAGAAAAGAAAAGGGTTATCTTTATTTTATATATAAAACTGAGGCACAGAAGTTTCACTTACCCTTTAAATATCTAAGTCAAGTTAGTTACCAATAGAAAGACAAATTTCTTAGATTTCATCCTGTGTTTATTCTTTATTCATTTTCTTACTTTGTAAAAGAAAAGATTAAGGAAACATAGTTTTGGAACTAAGTTTTTAAATAGTTTGTCTATGTATATTATGTACATTAAGAGATCCACATGATTTCTATGGTCCTTGCCAGATAGTTTAAATCAATTAATTAAATGAGTATTTATTGAGATCTTGAAGTTAAGATACTTTGCTAGCATCTTTTTTGGGCCTTAACTACCTTTCTGATGAACTCTGATGGGAGCTTCCAAGGCAATGATTGCTTTAAAAATTGGAAAGCTGTAAAACATCCTTTATAATTGGTGCCAGTGTCCTTCTTGTTTAATGATCAATCCTTCTCCAAGATTTGTAGGCATTGGTGACATTGCATTAATGACAGCAAACCAGTGTTCTTCATTGTTTGCTCTGGAAACTTAGAGAATTCACATATAATAATGCAATATTTATAATGAATCAGGCATGATGCTAAGCTAGGTACAATGTTCACAACAGTCCTATGAAGGAGGTATTGTTATTCACATTTTCCAGATGAGAATTGTGGGTTTAGAGAAACTGAACTACATGCTCAAGGTCATAGCTACTAAGCTGCAACTCAGGGACTTAAAACTTGGTCTTGGGGCACCTGGGTGGGTCAGTTTGTTAGGCATCTGCCTTCGACTCAGCTCATGGTCCTAGGATCCTGGGATCGAATACCATGTAGATCTCTCTGCTCGGAAGGGAGTTGCCTTCTCCCTCTCTCACTGCCTGATACTCTGCCTGCTTGTGCTCGCGCGCGCTCTCTCTCTCTCTCTGTCAAATAAACAAGCAAAAATCTTTTAAAAAATAGAACTTGGTCTTAATTAATGATGCCTTGTTTTAGAATCACTATTATTTATTGTCTTCCTCCTCAAATTTTCAGACACTGTGACTATAGAGGAAGCGCATCTTGGTACTCTTGCTACTTTGAGCTATCTGTAACCATCCTCATGAAATTGCCCTTTAGGTCTCCTTTACCTTGAAAATAACTGTAGGAGGGTTGAAGTAATTTTCATTACTCTTTTTCTTTAAATGAGAATAACTTGAATTCCACGTTTGCTTCTGTCTTCTCGAAGAGATCATTTCTTTAGTGTTATGGATGCTGAGAGGAGAGACTAAAGCCCTCATTTAGCTTGTGCTTACTCCTGAGAACTCCCCAATTATTCTTGCTAATTCCACGATGGTCCTGAGAAAAATAATTCTGAGATTGAGTTGGGTTAATGAGAGTCTTCTTGAGGAGGCATAAACAAGCAAATAAAACAGTAGGCTTCTATTTTCAAGGTCTTCGATGCTTCTGATATTAATTCTGTTCTTTCTTTATGGTTGTCAAGATAATTTGCATTTTGAATTTTCATGTTATGTAAAATATTTGAGTTCCAAAAGAGGATAATTTCCTTTAGACAGTGAGGGATGGAAGACAAGGCAATAAAATAATATAGTGATACAATGATATAATTGGTTTATAGAGTTTTTAATTTCTAAAAATTTGCATACAGTAAAGTTCACTTTTTATACAGTTTTGTGAGTTTTGGCAAATACTTAAGTTGTGTTTCCACCACCACAGCCTAGGTACAGAACAATTCTATCTCCCTCAAACATTCTCTCATGCCATTTCCCCTGTAGTCAAACAGACCTTCCCTCCTCCAACCCCTGGCAGCCACTGGCCTGTCCTCTGTCCCTATATTTCTGCCGTTACTAGAATGCCATAGAAGTGGGATTATCTAAATAATAGCCTTTTGAAAGTGACTTTTTTTCTTTCAGCATACTGCTCTAAATATCCATCTACCTTCCTGTGTGCATTAATGTTTTGTTCTTTATTATTATGGAGTTGTGCTCCCTTGTACCACTGTTTAGCCATTCAGATAGATGAAGGACATTGGGTTGTTTCCAGATTGCAGTAATTATGAATAAAGTTGCCAGGAAACATTTGTGTACAGGTATCATGTGAACATAAGAGTTTTATTTATTTTTTTTACTATTTTATTTATTTATTTGACAGAGGGAGAGAGGTCACAAGTAGGCAGAGAAGCAGGCAGAGAGGAAGGGGAAGCAGGATCCCTGCTATCCCAGGGCTCTGAGATCATGACCTGAGCCTAAAGCAGAGGCTTAACCCACTGAGCCACCCAGGCACCCCAACATAAGAGTTTTAATTTCTCATTTGTATACCTGGGAATAGGATTACTCAATCATATGGTCAGTGTATATTTAACTCTATATAAACTGCCAGACTGTTTCCAAAGTGATAGTGCTGTTTTTGCATTCCTCCCAACGATGAGAGTTCCTCATTGAGAGAAATCCATGTCAGCATTTGGTGTTACCATTTTTTTACTTTATTGGTTCTAACAGGTGTGTAGAGGTATCACACTGTGATTTTAATTTGTGTTTCTCTGATGACTGATGTTGTTGAACATTTTTCATGTGCTTAGTTGCCATCCTTACATCTTGTTTTTTAAGATTTTGTTTATTGGACAGAGAGATATAGAGAGACAGCACAAGCGGGAGGAGGAGCAGGGGAAGACTGAGAAGCAGGCTCCCCTCTGAGCAGGGGCCCCATGTGGGGCTCTATCCCAGGACCCTGGGATCATGACCTGAGGCTAAGACAGAGGGTTGTGGGTCGCTTAAGCCACTGAGCCACCTAGGCGCCCTCATCCTTACATTTTTTTGGTATCCAAATACTTTGACCATCTTTTAAATTGGGTTACTTTCTTACTGTTTAGAGTTATTTATATGTTCTGGATATACGCTCTTTGTTAGATATGTGATTTGAAAACATTTTTTTCTTAGTTTCTTGTCCTTTCTCTGTCTTTCTCAAGCAAAGGTTTTTAATTTTGGTAAGTCCCAATGATCAGTTTTTTCTTTTATAGGTTGTGCTTTTATTATATTTAATAGCTTTTCCCCTAATCTAAACTCACAAAGATTTTCTCCCATATTTTCTTTTAAAAGTTTTATGGTTTTAACATTTTACATTTAGGTCTATCACGCATATTGAGTTGATTTTTGTAACTTAAAGATTAAGATTTTTTTTTTTTTTTTTGCCTACAGCTATCCAGTTGTTCAGCTCTATATGTTGATGAGACTATGCTTTTTTTTTTTTTTTAAGATTTTATTTATTTATTTATTTGAGAGAGAGAGAGGGAGAATGAGACAGTGAGGGAGGGAACATAAGCAGGGGGAGTGGGAGAGGGAGAAGCAGGCTTCCCACTGAGCAGAGAGCCCCTCATGGGAGGGGCTCAATTCGAGGACTCTGGGATCATGACCCCAGCTGAAGGCATATGCTTAATGACTGAGCCACCCAGGTGCCCAAGACTATGCTTTATCTATTAAATTACTTTTGTGTCTTTGTAAAAAACCAGTTGAAATATTGGCATGAGTCCATTTCTGGACTCTCTTTTCTGGATTTAGATTTTTTTTTTTTCATTAGAGGGAGTGCTCACAAGCAAGTGGGAGGGGCAGAGGGAGGAGTAGATGAAGAAGCAGACTCCCTGCTGAGCAGGGAGTCCTATGTGGTCCTTGATCTCAGGACCTCAAGATTAGGACCTGAGCTGAAGGCAGATAATTAACAGAGTGAGATACCCAGGTGCCTCTTTAGATATTTTGAGTTTTTCAGATTTTAGCAAAAAGTATGTATCATGACGTTTTTAGGAAACCTTAATGACATTAATATACTTTTGGCTTAGTTTTTAAAAATGTTATTTACATAATTTTCAATTTAAACATCACATGAAAATCTAAGGCAAGTCCTTATAGTCTGGGTGGGAAACTGTTTATGAAAGTGAAATGTATACAATGAAACTATATCATAAAAACAAATGGAAGGGGCACCTGGGTGGCTCAGTGGGTAAAGCCTCTGCCTTCAGCTCTGGTCATGATCTCAGGATCTTTGGATCGAGCCCTTCATCGGGCTCTCTGCTCAGCAGGGATCCCTTCCCCTCTCTCTCTGCCTGCTTCTCTGCCTACTTGTGATTTCTGTCTGTCAAATAAATAAATAAAATCTTAAAAAAAAAAAAAGAAAAGAAATGGAAAATGAGAAGAGTGTATGTTGTGTACCTACCTGATGAATACAGAGAGTTTTCAGAGACTTTAGAAAAAAATTTCTAGGGATGCCTGGGTGGCTCAGTAGATTAAGCATCTGCCTTCAGCTCAGGTCCTGATCCCAGGGTCCTGGGACTGAGCTCCACTTCGGGCTCACAGCTCATCAGGGAGCCTGCTTTCCCTCTGCCTGTTGCTTCTCCTGCTTGTGCTCTCTCTCTCTCTCTCTTTGACGAATAAATAAGTATAATCTTTTTTTTTTTTTAAAGATTTTATTAATTTATTTGACAGAGATCACAAGTAGGCAGAGAGGCAGAGAGAGAATGTGGAAGGGAAGCAGGCTCCCTGCTGAGCAGAGAGCCCTATGCGGGGCTCCATCTCAGGATCCTGGGATCATGACCTGAGCCGAAGGCAGAGGCTTTAACCCACTGAGACACCCAGGCACCCCCTAAATAAATATAATCTTTTAAAAAAAGAAAAAAATTCTAAATTAGTTGTATTCAATATATATTGAATATGGGCAATGGAATGAAAAATAAATTGGGACTTTAAGCTTCATTCATTATAAATTTGTAGAACATTAGCATTCCATGTTTTTCAGAGTTATTTAAAAAAGAGTTATTTGGGGGCACTTTGGTGGCTCAGTGGGTTAAAGCCTCTGCCTTTGGCTCAGGTCATGATCCCAGGGTCCTGGGATCCAGCCCTGCACTGGGCTCTCTGCTCAGCAGGGAGCCTGCTTCGCCCTCTCTCTCTGCCTGCCTCTCTGCCTACTTGTGATCTCTGTCTGTCAAATAAATAAAATCTTTAAAAAAAAAGTTATTTTATGGGTAGATTATGGTATATTAAGGAGCTAATTCGGGGGTGTCTGGCATTCTCTGTTGGTAAACATGGCACTTTTTTTTTTTTTTAATTTATTCATTTAACAGAGAGAGAGAGATCACAAGCAAGCAGAGAGAAAGGCAGAGAGAGAGGGGGAAGCAGGCTTCCCGCTGAGTGGAGAGCCCAATGCAGGTCTGGATCCCAGGACCCTGGGATCACGACCGGAGCCAAAGGCAGAGGCTTAACCCACTGAGCCACCCAGGTGCCCTAAGCATGAGACTCTTGATCTCAGGGTCATGAGTTCAGGCCCCATGTTGGGTGTAGAACTTACTTAAAAAAAAAAAAAAAGAAAAAAGAAAAAAAAGAGGGCCCCTGGGTGGCTCAGTTAGATGTCTGCCTTTGGCTCCGGTCATGATCCTGGGTCTTGGGGTCGGGCTCGCTGTTCTGCTGGGAATCTGCTTCTCCATCTCCGGCCTCATCCCCGTGCCCCCCTTCATGCTCTCTCTCAAAGAAATAAACAATAAAATTTTTTTTTTTTTAAAGGAGATAGTGACACATACAGCCTTGCGTTTAGTAGTCTGTAAACCTAGCTCTTTTTTTTTTTTTTTTAGATTTATTTATTAGAGAGAGAGTTAAATTAGTTAAATAAACATTGCAGAGGGAATATTTTCCCACTTAAATCTTTATCAATCATTATATGAAAACACTGAACACACTTTGCCTGACTTTCAGTTGCTCCATAGTCCCAGATTTGGGTTGTGCCATTGGAGTCTGGAGGGAGCTACATACACAGTATTACCCTTAGACACAAGCAGAAACCCTAACCTATGGAGGCTCCCACTCTGGGCATCCTCTAATGATACCCTTTCATACCAAATGAGGAGAACATAGTTGCAAGGTAACTTGCTCACACTGAATCAGCCCTTTTGTCTTTGAAACTATGCTCTGGGTAGTCAGGAACCAGAATTTTCTGTTTCAAGAAACTCAAGTCTGCTTCCTTGGCTGGAACTGGCCTTTCCTTCCAGTCTGTTCTCTAGAGAGCAGACTGAGAGGTCAGTGTGTGCACCCCTGGCCCGAATACTGTGTATGGAGGGTGTAGGAGCTTGACAATGGACGTGAGGGTGGCCACGTGTACAGGGCAAAGTCTGGTTTAGTCACTTAATGGCTGAGTAACATTAGGCAGACTACTTAACCTATTTGTGGCTAGTTCCCTCACTTCATAGGATTGTAGCAGTATTCATTGCATAAAATCAGTTTAAGAATTAAATAGTAAGGGGGCGCTTGGGTGGCTCAGTCGTTAAGCATCTGCCTTCGGCTCTGGTCCTGATCCCGTGGTTCTGGGATTGAGGCCCGAGTTAGCCTCCTTGTTTGACTGGAAGCCTGCTTCTCCTTCTCCCACAATGCCTGCATTTAAAGACACCATGAGTGTGCCTGGCTGGTCACTCTTGATCTTGGAGTTGTAAATTCAATCTCCACACTGGAGGTGAAGATTACTAAAAAAATAAATAAACTTAAAAAAAAGATATAATAAGTTAAACACATCTGTAGTTATTAATATTACCCAGCAGGGTTTTTTTTTTTCCCCTGTAGGGTTTTGATATGAAATTCTGTGTCTCTCACTAGGAAGTCTCAGTCCTGTTTTTTCCAGATACAGCCTGATCATATTCTGAATTCCATATTCTTTCCCAGAAACGTGTATGACACAATTGATAACTTTCTTGTTTGGGAGCCATTGTCATTATTTGCATATTAATTTTATTTGATGCTAATGACATTTAATTTTAAAATTAAATTAAATGTTAATATTACTTAAAGTACTAAGTTTTATAATCTGATTTCTGGAGCATTTTGTTTCTGTCACTTTACTCTGCAGTACTTCCACCGTGATATACCTATTAACCTGATAATGGTATTTATCTCATCAGTGTCTTCTGTCTTAAGTATGTGTATTTGGTCATGACCACTATTTGGTGAGCTATAGGTAATGGGAGGGATATTTTAAGTTATACCTTACTAGCTAGATTTTTTTTTTTTTTTTTTAGTAGACTCCATGCCCAGGGTGGGGCTCCATGCAGGGCTCGAACTCATAAACCTGAGATCAAGAGCCGGATGTTTAACTGCCTGAGCCCCCCAGCTGCCCTGCTATTAGATCCTTCTCTTCCTTTCCCTTCCCCCTCCTCCCCTCCATTCCCTTCCCTGATTTGTTTGTTTATTTTAGGAGAGGAGGGGCAGAGGGAGAAGAAGAAAGAGAAGCTGCAGCAGACTCCCCGCTGAGTGAGCTGCCCAACAGGGGGCCCAGTCCTAAGACACTGAGATGGTGACCTGAGCCGAAATCAAGTCAGACATTCATCCGACCGAGCCACTCAGGCACCCCCGGACTTGACTTTTCTTTTCAATGAAATTACAGAAACATTCTTTTGTTTTACCTGAGTAGGTCTGAAAACAATGTTCTTTTTTTAAAAGTACATTGAGTCCCAATATGGGGCTCAAAGTCATGGCTCCAAGATTGAGAGTCACATGCCCTACCAACTGAGACAACCAGGCACCTCAACAATTTTGTTCTTTTAAATGCTTTTTTCTTCTCTTTTAAATGCTTTATTTCACTTAGACTAATATAGCAACCAGTCTCCTTGAATCTTCTACACTGTCTTACATAGAAGTTATTTATCTCAACAGTTTTCCTTCATAGTGAATGGTAGCTTGCCAGCCACTTGATATTAAAAACTAGACTCCTAGAAATGCAATTTTTAAAAATCCATTAACCTTTATTCAACTTTTATGATAATAAATGTAGAATGATCATGTCATTTTTCTGCAGTGTATGATCTACTATAAATTGGGTTTGTCTGACCTTTTTCTGACCTGAAGAATAGGCTTATAAAACTAAAATCTTCCCACAGGTTTTATGAATACTGAATTTCTCTTTTGATGTCTGTCTTTGCTTTCATATCCTAAGGTCATTTCACGCTAGTTCATTTCGGGATCAGACAAATCAAGTCAAATAAACCCTTTCTGGAGCTGGATTTAACTTGGTTTAACCAATGTGCTGCCTCATGTAATAAGCTGATAATCATGGATATTTGATGCATAGTATTATGATATTGCTCAAATTAGGTGAGCTTGTAAATTTAAGTAACAGATATATTAACATAAATTATATGGATTAATCACTTGCATAATACTAGTTCATAAAGAAAAATATTTGCTGGGGCGCCTGGGTGGCTTAGTGGGTTAAAGCCTCTGCCTTCAGCTCAGGTCATGATCCCAGGGTCCTGGGATCGAGCCTACTTGTGCTCGATCGAGCCTTCTCTGTCTAGTTATGATCTCCATCTATCAAATAAATAAATAAAATCTTAAAAAAAATTTGCTTTTTAAATTTGCACCATTGAGCTCAAAGTAAATCAATATATTTGACACTGTTACCTATCCACAATAGTTATAAAGTATTTGTATAGTTTTGTTAGACGTGCTCAGTTTATGTAGACACCTAAGAATAATAATTGCTTTTTTAAAAAAATTTTTATTCTGAGAAGAAGTCCATAGACTTTTTTTTTCCTTAAGATTTTATTTATTTATTTGACAGACAGAGATCACAAGTAGGCAGAGAGGCAGGCAGTGAGAGAGAGGGGGAAGCAGGCCTTCTGCTCAGCAGAGAGCCTGATGTGAGGCTGAATCCCAGGACCCTGAGACCATGATCTGAGCCTAAAGCAGAGGCTTTAACCCACTGAGCCACCCAGACACCCCAATAATTACTATTTAATTAAAAGATTATTTATTTATTTATATGAGAGAGAGAGAGCATGAGTGAGAGAGCACAAGCGGAGCAGGAGAGGGGGAGGGAGAAGTAGACTCCTCACTGAGCAGGGAGCCTGACCTGGGGCTGGGTCCCTGGACCCTGAGATGATGGCCAAAGGAAAGAGCCACTCAGGCACCCCACGTAAGAATAATTACACACACATTTGTAATTGTGAGAAGCTCCTTTGTAGAAGAGTACCAGAGCTGCTGACTAAATCAGAATTCTAATTCCGTAAGGAAAATTGTATGCCAACTAAGAAAATCCTCTGTAGGGGCACCTGGTTGGCTCAGTCATTAAGCGTCTGCCTTCGGCTCAGGTCATGATCCCAGGATTCTGGGATTGATTCCCCTATTGGGCTCCCTCCATGGTGGGGAGCCTGCTTCTCCCTCTCCCACTTCCTCTGCTTGTGTTCCCTCTCTCACTGTGTTTCTCTCTGTCAAATAAATAAAATCTGAAAAAGAAAGAAAGAAAATCATCTGTATTTTCCTTTTTTAAAATTTTTGCTTATTTATTTGACAGAGAGCACAAGCAGGGGGAGCAGCAGAGGGAGAGGGAGAAGCAGGCTTTCCATTGAGCAGGGATCCTGACATGGGCTCACAGACACTTAGCCAACCAAGTCACTCAGGTGCTCCTAAAATCCTATTTTCTTTCCTTTTTGCTTTTCCTTTATTTTATTTTATTTTATTTTTCTCAGTGTTCCAAAGCTCATTGTTTATGCACCACACCCAGTGCTCCATGCAATACGTGCCCTCCTTAATACCCACCACCAGGCTCACCCCCACTCCCCTCCCAAAATCCTATTTTCAATAAAAGCTTGGGTTGTTTAATTCTTTCATTCAGAGTAAAAAATGTGGTATTTATAAATGCCTCTTTTCATCGCCTTTTTCAGTTACAAAAGACTAGAAACATACCTCTACCTCTAAACATAGTATTTTCACATATTCTTGCTTTCTTTCTTCCTATTTCAGAGGAATAATGGTCCTGACCTTGATTTATATATACTCCTTTTGCCTATTCTGGGACGTTATTTTATCCAGGAGCTTGTTTCCTTTCTTTCTCCCAAGTTTTTGTCTTCATTGTTACGGAGACTGGGGTGGGATTGAGCCTCCTGATGAAGTAAAAGAAACCAAACTGCTGGGGAGAGAAGGATGCTTTGGTTGAGAATTTAGCAAACTGACAGCCCTAAAGCTACTAGATTTCTCTGTGGTTTTGATTCTGTTGCTCGTTCCTCCTTCTGAAACTCTTCCAGGGAGGACTGTAGAGACCATTCTTCGGAAGTATGATGCTCATCCTTATCTGAGCCTGAGTGGGAGCCAACTTCTTTACATGCATTTTTTCCTTTCATTCTCCCATCCACTCTATGAGAGAGGTACAATATTTTATTTGTATTTATTTTTAAAGATTTTATTTATTTACTTAATTGACAGAGAGAGACATAGCGAGAGAGGGAACACAAGCAGGGGGAGTGGGAAAGGAAGAAGCAGGCTTCCCACCGATAGGGAGCCCGATTCGAGGCTCTGACCCAGAACCCGGGGATCATGACCTGAGCCACCGCCCCACCCCCCCCAAGATAGGTACAATAATGGTCCCAATTTAAAGACAAAGAAGCAGGCTCATTAGCTTACTTGTGATCACACAGCCAGGTAAATGGCAGAGTAAGGGAATTATACCCACATCTTTTAGGTATTATATCCTCCAGTAGAGCATGTAATACCATCTCCTCATGCCAGGTGCCATGTTAAGGCCTGGAAATGCAGAGGTGAAAACACTACTCGTAGAGCTCACAGTATAGTGGTAAGTAAACATATAGAATGTGATGATTTGGATGATGGAGGTATGATTCCAGGCAGTGGGTGGACACATGCCTTTGTTTACTTGGGGAATTGAGCAAAGGCCTCAAAGAGAAGCTGGTGCTTGAAGGAAGAGTAAGAGTGTGATTAAGAGAGACAAAGAATTCCAGGCAGAGGACATGGCAGGTGCAAAGGTGTAGAGTAGGAAGCATATTGCATTCTAGAGAGTTCTCAGCGGTTCTGAATGGCTGGAGCAGAGTGTTTGGAGAAGAGTGTTCGGAGAAGGTCACAGGAGATGAGACTGGTGACTCAGTCAAGAGCCTGTTCATAAAAAGCCTTATTTATGATAATGACTTATTCTTGATTTTCCTCCCAGTGCTTTCCCAGGAAGTTCTTTATTATTCTCCTCCATTTCCTTTCTTTCACTTGTCATTTCATTATTAGTGTCTCTCAGGGTTCTGCTTTCTTTCTTTTTTTTTCTTTAAAGATTTTAGTTATTTCTTTAAGAGAGAGTGAGGGAGAGCGTGAGAGCGGGCGAGAGAACATGATGAGTTGGTGGGGGAGCAGAAGGAGAGGGAGAAGCAGACTCCCCGCTGAGCAGGGAGCCTGATGCAGGGCTTGATCCTGGGACTCCAGGATCATGACCTGAGCTGAAGGCAGATGCTTAAAGACTGAGCCACCCAGGCACCCAAAGGTTCTGCTTTCTGTCTTTGGTTTTTTCTTACATATTTAAACTTCTTCCCATGATTCACTCTCATAGCATGCACGCCCACCCATTTGCAGATCTTTTTTTCATCACTATCTTAGAGGGAACTAATCTTTTTACTTAAAATTTTCATCTGACTTCTGTAAACCTTCTTGTCTTTTTTATCCTGCAGGTCCTTCAAACAGAACATATCTAGTATATGTGCTGCCGAAGCAAGCACAAACAGAACATATCTAAAAGGATCTCACTATTTGTTCCCCACACCAGAAGATTCACATATGTGGGCTGGATAAAAGGAAAAAGGAAAAAAAATGAGTTTGGTTTTACAATGTATGATTAATAATTAAGGCATTTAAAAGCACCTTACTGAGTAATGGGTAACTCAGCTATTTCTTGTGTAGAGATTGTGTTGGCAAATGGAAAACCCATAATGTGCTTAAAAAGAGCTTAAATTTGTCTGTGACTGTTAGTGAAGGATAAAGGATATAATGAGTCCATAATTTTGAAGTTTTTGTGTTTTTTTAAAATATTTTATTTATTTATTTGGCAGACAGAGATCGCGAGTGGGCAGAGAGGCAGGCAGAGAGAGAGGATGGGAAGCAGGCTCCCTGCTGAGCTGAGAGCCTGATGTGGGACTCGATCCCAGGACCCTGAGATCATGACCTGAGCCGAAGGCAGAGGCTTTAACCCAGTGAGCCACCCAGGTGCCCCATGATTTCGAAGTTTTACTTATTGTTGTTTTTTTGAAAAGTACTGTGGAATTATGTCAGTATTTAGCCCCCCCACCCCAACACCACCCCTGTCAGCATCTGTGAGCTCTTTTTATTCTCTCCTTGCTTTGAGAAAATAGATTCCCTAAATCCTCAAGTTCAAAACCCATGCTCCCAGGCCACTCTATTGGTTGGGTACATGAAAGATCAGATGCTGAGGAAAAGGTAGGACAGAAGATTGAGAGTTCCTTTGTATTTATTAAAAGTGGGTTTGCCAGGGATGCCTGGGTGGCTCAGTTGGTTAAGCCTCTACCTTAGGCTCAGGGTCATGATCCTGGGGTCCTGGGATCCAGCCCTCCATTGGGCTCCCTGCGTGGTAGAGAGCCTGCTTCTCCCTCTCCCTCGGACTGCCAATCCCCCTGCTTGTGTTCACTTTCTCTTTCTCTGTTAAATGAAGAAATAAAATATTAAAAAAAAAAAAAAAAAAAAAAAGAAGTGGCTTTGCCATTGTTATAAAAGTATTGGGAGACTTCCTGATCATCCTGGAGGTGACTGTGAGTTTGGCTGCCCAAGGAAGGCAGTGTCTTTTTACACCTGGAGAAAGGTTGTAAGCTTCCAAATTGCAGTGTGGGGGAAGTGGAAAGTAGGGAAAATGATTCTAAAACTTTGCTCTTTTTCAAAAAGGAAAGTAACAATGAAATTGCAAATCTTGAAATGAAAATGCCAGGATTTATTGTGTCTAGCTAGCAACTCATAGACAGGTGTGATTGAAATGGCATTATGAGCATTAATAGAAAAGATATCGAGGGCACCTGACTGACCCAGTTGGTAGGGCATGCAACTCTTGATCTCTGAGTTGTGAATTTGAGCCCCCCATTGCGCATAGCAATTACTTAAAAAAAAGAAAGCTATCAAAAGCAAGTCATTGTTTGAATAAGTGAATCAGGGGCGCCTGGATGGCTCAGTGGGTTAAAGCCTCTGCCTTCAGCTCAGGTCATGATCCCAGGGTCCTGGGATCGAGCCCCGCATTGGGCTCTCTGCTCAGCGGGGAGCCTGCTTCCCCCTCTCTCTTTGCTTGCCTCTCTGCCTATTGGTGATTTCTGTCTGTCAAATAAATAAATAAAATATAAAAAAAAATGAATAAGTGAATCACCTGGGATCACACTAATCTATACTTATAGCATCTAGAATGATTTCTAAAAGTGAATTTCTTCGGTGTAAGGAGAGGGTGATGGGATACAGACACTGGAGAGGGTATGTGCTATGGTGAGTGCTGTGAAGTGTGTAAACCTGGCGATTCACATACCTGTACGCCTGGGGCTAATAATACATTATATGTTAAAAATAAATAAGTAAATAAATAATTTTAAAAAGTGAATTTCTTCTAGAAGAAAATTGAAAAGCATCAGAGAGGGAATTTGCATATCTTGCATGCATTATTTCTAGACTTCATTTGTTGTCCTTAAATTTAATGGAAAAAAATAATCACATAAAAGATTTTGTTTTGGGGGGGCACCTGGGTGGCTCAGTGGGTTGGGCCACTGCCTTCGGCTCAGGTCATGATCTCAGGGTTCTGGGATCGAGTCCCGCATCGGGATCTCTGCTCGGCAGGGAGCCTGCTTCCCTCTCTCTCTCCTCTCTCTCTCTCTCTCTCTGCCTGCCTCTCTGCCTACTTGTGATCTCTGTCAAATAAATAAAATTAAAAAAAAAAAAAAAAGATTTTGTTTTGGGGTGCCTGGGTGTCTCAGCCGAAGCCTCTGCCTTCGGCTCAGGTTGTGATCTCAGGGTCCTGGGATTAAGCCCTGAATCAGGCGTCCTGCTCAGCAGGGAGTCTGTTTCCCCTCCCTCCTTCTCTGCCTGCCTCTCTGCCTACTTGTGATCTCTGTCTGTCAGATAAATAAATAAAATCTTAAAAAAAAAAAGATTTTGTTTTATTAATTTTTGTAAATGATTTTGCTTTATAAAAAGATTTTGGGGCACCTGGCTGGCTCATTTGGTGGAGTATGTGACTCTTCATCTTGGAGTTTTAAGTTTGAGCTCCACATTGGGTATAGAGATTACTTAAAAATATAATCTTTATTTATTTTTAAAATGTTTTATTTATGTATTTGACAGAGACCACAAGTAGGCAGAGTGACAGACAGCGGGGTGGGGGGGGGAGAAGCAGGCTCCCTGCTGAGCAGAGAGCCCGATGTGGGGCTTGATCCCAGGACCCTGGGATCATGACCTGAGCCGAAGGTAGAGGCTTAACTTACTGAGCCACCCAGGTGCCCCCAAAATTATAATCTTTTTTTTTTTAAAGATTTTATTTATTTATTTGACAGAGAGAAATTACAAGTACACTGAGAGGCAGGCAGAGAGAGAGAAGGAAGCAGGCTCCCTGCTGAGCAGAGAGCCCGATGCGGAACTCGATCCCAGGACCCTGAGATCATGACCTGAGCCGAAGGCAGCGGCCCAACCCACTGAGCCACCCAGGCGCCCCCAAAAATATAATCTTTAAAAAAAAAATTTTCTTTCTTAACTTTTATGTCCACAGATCCCTGACCATGTGGACATATTATTTGAGTGATTTCTAACCAGCTACCACCATGTGGCATTCCCTAAATTGCTTTAAGGCCAGCAGAAACAGCTCCAGCAAACGTTGAAATATAGTTTCTCATGTGTTTGGTCTTCTATTTTCTTTTAGTTTATCCTTACTTCTGGCCTCCAAAGCTTTAAAAGTTTGGACCACTTAACAGTCTCTTTCTCTCTCTCCCATCCTTCTCCCTCTCTGTTTCTCTGCAAATGATGAAGTATAGTCTGGAATTCTAGCTGCTTAAAGGGAGAGTCTACCTAAAACACACAAACACACCATTTAAAATGTTCTAGCTAATCTTACCTTAAGCCATAAAGAATCAACTGTTTACCTAACAAGGAGGCCAGAAGTTATTAGTTCCGGGATTGTTGGTTCAGTGGCTCAATAATGTTATCAGTGATTGAAGCCTCTCTGGTCTGTTTTTCAGTCCTCGGGTGTAAGCGATGTCATTCCTCTTAATCACAAGATGGCTGCCACTGTTCTAAACATCATGTCTTTTTTTACTTACTTGCTTACTTTAAAAAAAAAAATGATTTTATTTATTTATTTGACAGAGAGAGAAAGCTAGAAAGGGAGCACAGCAGGGGATGTGGGAGAGGGAGAAGTAGGTTTTCCGCTGAGCAAGAAGCCGGACACTGGGCTCTCTGTCCAAGGACCCTGGGATCAAGACCTGAGGCGACAGACACTTAACAGAAAGAGCCATCCAGGCATCCCCCCACCCTCCTGCCCATTTTTAAAATCTCTATGTCCCTCATGGGGCTTGTACTCAGATTCTTTACTGCCTGAACCAGCCAGATGACTTCTCCCCCCAGCCAGCACATGTAATGTCCAAAGCAGAAAACAAGATTGAGGGTGTGTGGGTGGCACAGGGTGGCCAGGTCTTTCTCTGGTTACATCTCTCTCTCTCTCTCTCTCTCTCTGTCTTTTTTTTTTTTTTTCTCTCTTCTTTTTTTAATCAGGGAGAAAAATGTTTCCTAGAAGCCATCCTGCAAAAACCTCCTTTCATTTCATTGGTAGGACTGGATCATGGGCTCACCCCTGGAAAAATTTTTAGGAATGAAGGATAGAATACTGTGTATTGGGGTTGGGTACATTACCATTCAACTAGAATGGTTGGGAAAGATTAGAGAAAGGTGTTAGGTAGCAAACCAACAATATATGCTATATCTAAATAGCTAGAACTTGTTTGAATTTTAGATCCTATGAATTTGCAATTAATTTACTGGATGTTTACTGTGGTTAGGCTTAAAGACTGAGTCTTATGTTCAATTTATCTTCCTCAGTGAAAAGACAGTAGTTTCTAAGTTTTTTTCTGTTTAGCTATCTCTACAGGGGCTTGATATAAACTTTGTGGTTAATGTTTCCATGGTGATCAAAAACATTATCATCTAAGAGCATTCCTTTAGAATCTAACAGTGAAGGACACAGTTTAGATGATGATCACAGGAATAAAAAAAATAATGGTCCTTGACAATTGTTGAGAGTATGTTTTGAAAGAATTTATTCCTCAGTTGATGTGATGTATGAGTTACATTACTGAAATTACATCTGGGTTTAAATTTAAAACTATCTTCAATAGTGATAAGAGTCTCAATTTTTCACTTAAATTTCTGAGTGAATCTGTTGAGATGGTCTATGTAATAATTTCTACATCACAATTCTCTTATTTTTCAACTTGAAATTACACTAAGATAGGGGCACCTGACTGGCTCAGTTGGTAGAGCATGCAACTCTTGATCTTAGGGTTGTGAGTTCAAGTCCCACATTGGTCATAGAGCTTACTTAAAAAAAAAAAAAAGAAAATTATGCTAACGTAAAAGAAATCTTTAAGGTGTGGTATCAGTTCATTCTACAGATATTTTTTAATATATATTTTTAAAGATTTTGTTTATTTGAGCAAGAAAGCGTACATAAGAGAGAGCAGGAAGCGGGAGGGCACAGAAGGAGAAGCAGACTCCCCGTGGAGCAGGGAACCCAAAGTAGGACTTGATCCCAGGACACTGAATCACAACCTGAGCTGAAGGCAGGTGCTTAACCAACAGAGCCACCCAGCCACCCCTACATATATATTTTTTGATGCCTACTATGCCAAATAACACTGCCAGACAGTGTTACAGAATTTGGGAGGCAACAGTGACAAAATGAAGTCCCTGGCCTTGTGAAGCTTATATTGTAGCAGGTAGGACAGATAGAAAAGAAAGATGTAAAAATACATATATACCACCTCACACCTATTAGTATGGATACTATTAAAATATCACAAATGGGGACACCTGGGTGGCTCAGTCATTAAGCATCTGCCTTAGGCTTAGGTCATGATCCCAGGGTCCTGGGATTGAGTTTCCCATCAGGTTCCCGGCTCAGCGGGGAGCCTCCTTCTCCCTCTCCCACCCCCTTGCTTGTGTTCCCTCTCTTGCTGTGTCTCTCTCTGTCAAATAAATAAATAAAATCTTAAAAAAAAAAAGTAGCAAATAAGTGTTGGTGAGCATGTGGAGAAATTGGAACCCTTGTGCACTGCTAGTGGGAATGTAGAATTGTGCAGCTGCTGTGGAAAACAGCAAACAGTATGGTGGATCCTCAGAAAATTAAAAAAAAGAACTACCCTATGATTCAGTAATTCCACTTCTAGGTATATAACCAAATGGGTTGAAAGCAGGAACTTGAATAGATATTTGTACACACATTTTCTTTCTTTTTTTTTAAATTATTTTTTAAAAAAGATTTTATTTATTTATTTGACAGAGAGAGATCACAAGTAGGCAGAGAGGCAGGCAGAGAGAGAGAGGAGGAAGCAGGCTCCCTGTCGAGCAGAGAGCCCGATGCGGGACTCGATCCCAGGACCCTGAGATCATGACCTGAGCCGAAGGCAGTGGCTTAACCCACTGAGCCACCCAGGCACCCTGTACACACATTTTCATAGATGCATTCTAGCTAAAAGGTGAAAGCCACCAAAGTGTCCATCAATGGAATAGTGGATAAACAAAATGTAGTATATACATCCAGCCTTAAATAGGAAGGAAATTCTGAAATGTGCTACAATAGGGGTGAACCAATACTATATTGAATGAAATAAGCCAGTCACAAGTATGATTATACTTATATGAGAAACACTTACAGGAATTACACTTATATAGGAAATTCATGGAGACAGAAAATAGAATGGTGGTTGTCAGGGATTGTGGGGAGGGTGGAATGGGAAGTTGTTTAATGGGTGTGAAGTTTCAGTTGTGTGGCAATGTGAGTGCACTTTACACTTAATGTGAATGCACTGTACACTTAAAAATGGTTAAGATGGTAAGTTTTATGTTATGAATATTTTACCACAGTTTGTTTAAATAAATAAATAAATAAATAAATAAATAAGGGGCTCCTGAGTGGTTCAGTTGGTTAAGTGCCTGCCTCAGGCCAAGGTCATGATCCAAGGGTCCCCTAGGTCATGATCCAAGGGTTCCACATCGGGCTCTTCGCTCCACGGGGTGTCTGTTTCTCCCTCTCCCTCTGCCTCTTGCTCCCCCTGCTTGTGCTGTCCCTCTCTCTCTGTCAAATAAATGAATAAATAAAATATTTTTAAAAATTGCTTTCAAAAAAATAAGAAGGGAAGGAAGAAAGGAAGAAAAAAAATATCAGGTAGTGATCAGGTCTGTGGAAGAGATACAACAAAGGCAGGTGTGGGAGCACAAGAGGTGAAGAGGGTGTAGATTACTACTTTACATTTAGTGTCAGAGAAGACCTCCCAGATGAGTGACAGTCATGCGGAGTTTTGAAGCATACGAAGGAGGGATCACATGTCTGGGGGAATAGCATTTTAAACAGATGTTAAGCAAAGGAGAATGGTCAAAGGTAGGACCAGTTTAATACATTCCAGGAGTAGAGAGATTGCCACTGTAGCTGGTGAGATAGAATGAGGCCTCGGAGCGGGGGATAGGCAGATCATGTTTCCGGTTATGACACTGAGTATGTATAAATGCATCTTGGTATGAATAAAATAGAGGTATTATATTTCTCTATACTTGTAGGCATAGTGTCATTTGTTTGAAAGCAGATGATTATGTTGACCTAAATCATGTACGTTCTTCTCTGTACACTCCTGCAGTTAACAGAGGAACGTTCATATTGGTGTACATAGTTCCTAAACTGTATTAGTGAGATTCTTCTCCACTGCCCTCACCACCTCCCACTCTCTCCCATCTTGTCAGTCTTTTATTTTTATTTTAAAAAGATTTTATTTATTTATTTGACAGAGAACGGTCACAAGTAGACAGAGAGGCAGGCAGAGAGAGAGAAAGGGAAGCAGGCTCCCTGCTGAGCAGAGAGCCCGATGCGAGACTCTATCCCAGGACCCTGGGATCATGACCTGAGCTGAAGGCAGCCGCTTAACCCACTGAGCCACCCAGGCGCCCTCTTATCAGTCTTTTAAAGGAATATTTTTTGGGGGTGGCTCAGTGGGTTAAGCCTCTGTCTTCGGCTCAGGTCATGTTCTCAGGATCCTGGGATGGAGCCCCACATCGGGATCTCTGCTGAGCAGGGAGCCTGTTCTCCCTCTCTCTCTGCCTGTCTCTCTGCCTACTTGTGATCTCTGTCGAATAAATAAAAAGAAAAAAGGAAGGAAATAATATCTACCGAATATGGTTTCTGTAAGAAGTAATTGAGATATTGTAAGTAGAGCACATGGGATACATGCAATTACTTGTTGTGAAATTATAAATCCTATATCATTAATAATGTCATTTGAATAGGAATTATCCATGCATTTGTAGTGGCTCTCCTCCATCTAGAAGGGGATTAAAGGTGGAAATCTGATCAAAAGGGGTGGAAACATTGGAGGACTCTGTCTTAAAGCTGCATTTGCATAGCGAGCATACTGTTTTAGTTAGGTTGTATGTTCTTTTGGGGCCTTTTGGGAGGAAGGACCCCACTGGACACCACTGTGCATTTAGTTATTCTGAAAATTAAAGTGTATTTAAACACTCCAAAATCAAAGGAAATGCATATTAGTATGTATAGTAACTAATATCTACACATTTTATTTATATAACACATACCAAGTACCAGTTTTATTTATTTATTTAAAAAGATTTTATTTATTTATTTGACAGACAGAGATCACAAATAGGCAGAGAGGCAGACAGAGAGAGAAAGGAGGAAGCAGACTCCCTGCCAAGCAGAGAGCCCGATGCGGGGCTCAATCCCAGCACCCTGGGATCATGACCTGAGCCGAAGGCAGAGATTTTAACCCATTGAGCCACCCAGGCACCCCTCAAGTACCAGTTTTATAAATACTTTACTTGCATCAGTGTACCGTGGACCAGCTCAATAGAGCCTATTGTTATAATACCAGAAACTCTGTGAGCTGATTGACCTCACAATGGTAGCTTGACCTCTCATCAGTAGGAAATTGGCAATTGATACAAAGTACTCTTACCCCCAGACCAATTTTTTAAAAAAATATTTTATTTATTTATTTGAGAGAGGGAGAGAGCATGAGAGGGGTGAAGGTCAGAGGGAGAAGCAGACTCCTGGTGGAGCTGGGAGTTGATGTGGGACTTGATCCCAGGACTCCAGGATCATGACCTGAGCCAAAGGCATTTGCTTAACCAACTGAGTCACCCAAGCGTGCGCCCCAGACCAATTTTAACCATTTACCATCACACTATGGTGTGCTTTTTAAACTTTTTTTACTCTCACAATGACTCTATAAAATGTGTACCATTATCATTCCTGCTTTACAGATGAAGAAACCGAGGGCAGGGAAGTTGAGGTCATTGGTCCATGGTCATGTAGATAATAAGTAGTACAATAGGGATTTTTATTATATCAATCAGGCTGTAAAATTCTTTGCATTGTTATTGTTGATTTGCTCCCAAAGCAGTATTCTCTCCTTGCTGTGTTTTCTACAAAACGGGATGCAGCCTCACATTTGAAGGTTGGAATGTACTCTTAGAAGTCATCTGCATGGGTCTTTACCAAGACTCTCTGGGCTCCTCTGAATCGGAAAGAGCCTGGGTCTCCCTCTACTTCTAAATAGTACTCATTATTCCTTCTGAGATTCAGATTCCTCATCTAGGAGTAAAGAACTTGGATTTGATTATATCTTAAGATGTCTTCCAGGTATAAAATTCTTGCTTAATCGAAGCTTATCCAAATCTGTCTCTTGACACTTGTTCCAGAGGAGACTCAATGTCTGCTCCACGTACAACCTGTAATTCTACTGGTGAGCAAGCCTTGGAGTCCACTGGCAATTTTTCACTAGCTGTTTTATACACGTGCCTATTTTTGACAGAGATTAAGTAGGTTTTAGGCTAATAGCTTACCAAGATTTTGAAAATTAGACTTTAAGCTTTGTGAAGGCAGAAACCCTGTCTGTTTTGTTCACTGGCACAGATGGAGCATCTAGGTCAGATTAGACATTTGTTGAAAGAATACGTGAAATTTTCCTCAGTTCATTTCAGCAATTCAACTTCAAGTCAATCATCCAAGGTTAATATTATGAGTATAGGTTGAATATTGGAGGTGGACGAGATTAGAAAATTAGGAAACCAAGACCATTTATATTATGTGGTGTGATGTATGTTCTGTGTTTGTGTAACATGCATATATACACATAGAATATCTGTGGAAGGACTTGGAAGGAACTGATAACAGTGCTTTCCTTTAGGAGGGAAGAGTGTGAATTCCAATGTAAGCCTACCTATACACCCTCCTTAAAAGAAATGCTATCGGGTGCCTGGCTGGCTTCGTCAGTAGACCATGACTCTTGATCTTGGGGTCGGGAGTTCAAGACCGAACCACATGGTACATAAAAATTACCTTTTAAAAAAAAAAAAAAAAGAGCAGTCAGTTAAATATCTGACTCTTGGTTTTGGCTCAGGTCATGACTTCAGGGTTGTGAGATCCAGCCCTGCATTGTGCTGTGTGCTTAGTACTCAGGGTGGAATCTGCTTGAAACTCCCCCTCCCCATCTCTCTCAAATAAATAAATAAATGAATAAATTTTTTTTTTTTTTTAAGCAAGAAGAGGAAAGTAACTCCTCATATTGGCTCACTGATGGGACTTGTTGAGTTATATAAAACATTATACTTAGTGTAGTAAGTGATAGGAGCATTCCTGCTGTTCCCTCTTTCTAATTAAGTTCAGGGCCAGAATGCACCTCAGGGATGGCTTAGTGACTTTGCATGGTATGTGTTCAAAGTTATTAATTGTCAAGAACTACTTACAGAGAAAGTGTGCTGGGAAGAACTCTGTTAGGGATATGTAAATCAATGAAAGATAAGCTACCTGCCACCAGATAGCTGTAATTCCCACTTTGTTTTTTGATAACAGAGATGTAGAGAGTAATCTGAGAACTTTTGAAGGAATCTGACCAAGGGAACATGTCCCTTCACTTTATCAAAGATGATCGCCACCATTTTTCTTTCAGGATCTCAAGGACTACTTGTCTAATCTTCTAATGTCATTTTAGTTATAATAGCACTTTGTTCCATTAAAAGTTTTTCCATTGGAAAAGATGTTCATGCTTATTTTTAAAACGTAAGAATAAAAAATAACACAGAGAAAGGCTTCTATTGTTTCACCACCGCGAAATACCCAGCACTGCTGTGAGACATTTCTTTCCATTTTCACATTTTATAGTACTTTGTTGGTGTGAGTAGGAAGTAATCTGGGCATTTTGCCCAGTTTGGCTTAATTTTTGTTTATTTGTGAAGTGCCTTAGATTGCATTACACTTATTAAATCATTACTGTTATTAGCTGTTACTAATGATACATCATAATGTGTTCTTATCAATCTAAAACTGAAGCAATAAAAGTCCATTCCCTCGGGCAATCTCATATATTTTCTCAATTATGAAGAAATGACGCACATTGGAAATATAACTCCAACTACAACAAATTAAAAATTCCCTTGATTGTGGTTCCTTAAGTATTTCTTCTCTGTACATATCGCTTAATGGGAAAACAGGGTGGTTCTTGTCCTATCGCCCAACACACGGTGGCTTTTCTACCTTTCCAGATTATCTCTGTCTTTAATCTTCTCAGTCTCTACCTACCATGTTTTAGGTCATCTTCAAGGACTGCCACCAATTTTATTTTCTGCAGAGAGACATTCCTTGTCACACTAACCTTCACACTGAACAGCAATGAATCTCTCATTTCCTCAAACCCCTGCCCTACTTACTATCTGTACCGTTCATGTGGTATATGTGGTATTGACATTCTATTTCCCTTCTTTTTTATTGTAGTAAACAAGTCTTCTTCTTTTTTTTTTTTTTAAGATTTTATTTATTTATTTGACAGAGAGAGATCACAAGTACGCAGAGAGGCAGTCAGAGAGAGAGGAGGAAGCAGGCTCTCTGCTGAGCAGAGAGCCTGATGCAGGGCTTGTTCCCAAGATCCTGGGATCATGACCTGAACCGAAAGCAGAGGCTTTAACCCACTCACCCAGGTGCCCCATGTGGTAAACAATTCTTAACGTGAAATTGACTGTCTTAACCATTGCTAAGTATACAGTACAGTACACACAATATTCATATTGTGGTGCAGCTGATCTCCAGAACTTTTTCAGTTTGCAAAACTGAAACTCTGTTCCTATTAAACAGCCGCTCCTGATTTCCCCTTACCACAGCCCCTAGTAACCACCATTCTACTTGTGTTTCTATGAATTTGGCTACTCTTGATATCTTGTATGAGTGGTATCATATAGTATTTGTCTTTTTATGACTGACATTTCATATATTCTATTTTCCTTGATTTTTTTTCTATTTTCCTTGATTTTGATTATATATATATCTGCACAGGTGTGTGTGTATATATATATATATTTTTCTGTCATATTTTAAGCTACCAGAAAGATATGATCGTGTACATTTTCTGATCCTTTATATTGGCCAGTACAGGATAGTTTTCATTATTATGTTCAGTAAGTTTGTATTGAATGAGTAAAGACAGACTTTCAAATCTGACCCATACAGAGAATTGCTTTAACTACAGGCCTTGCATACTTTTTGTGGAGACCATTAGGAATACTTATGTAACATTTTTTATTTATAGGTTCTTTTTTTCTTTTCTTTTTTTTATTCTTTTCTCAACAAGTTTTAGCTTTGCTGGCAGATTTAATGTAGATAATTTGGGAGTCATTTCTACCGTTTTCCCCCAAATTATACCTTTTCTTTTAGGTCTTAGAATAGAAATAAACTCAGGGATCACCAGTCCCTTTCAATTAAATCATATATATGTTATATAATATATAGAATCTTTTACCTAACTTAATGACTTAAACTGATAAATTACCTCATTTACTTAACTTAATGACATAGCTGCTAAATATATCTTAAAGAAATAAAAAGTAAAACCCCAAAATTTATATAACAAGGTTCTCTATTTTACATATGAAGAAACTGAGTCCAGAGAACTGGGTGTACAAAAGAATGTGGCAGATTGTCACTTCCTCTCCATGAAGGCAAATTTCGGGCACACTAACCAGGTGGAGTCATGTAGGCTTTTCTTGGCAATCACATCATTTCCATAGGTGCTGAATGTTGGTAGGGTTAACTCTTTTTCTCCAAATCCTTTTTCGAGGTAAAGTGGGTGAGGAGTCATCCGGTTCTTCAGCACTGGTGAAGGGCTAATTTGCCTTGATTCTGGGCATTGTCTCAGTAGCCCTCGGGGAGCTGGGCTGAAGCTGGAAAAAAAAAGTGGTTAGAAGATCGTGACAGCAATCCTTTCTTTATGGAGCATAATTAACATGCTTATGACCATGGGGTAGTGGTGGTGGCACTTTCCAGAATGTCTCCTAGTGTTTTTAAGATCTTGGGCTCTGGAGATTCACTGTCTAGGTTCACATCCTGGTCCAGAATCTTGCTCGCCATGTGACCTCAGACTGGCTATGTTGTCCCCCAATCCTCAGTTTCCACATCTGTAAATTAGGTGTATCTGTGTGGCAGAGCTGTGAGAATTAAATGATATCTGGCACCTAGGAAATACTTCAGAAACGTCAGTTATTTTTCATGGCCAAGAGGAAAGTTCTAACAGGTCATACTGCTTGATTGATTGATTGATTTTTTTTTTTTTAAGATTTATTTATTTATTTGACAGACAGAGATCACAAGTAGGCAGAGAGGCAGGCAGAGAGCGGTGGGGGGGAAGCAGGCTCCCCGCTGAGCAGAGAGCCCCATGTGGGGCTCGATCCCAGGACCCTGGGACCATGACCCAAGCCGAAGGCAGAGGCTTTAACCCACTGAGCCACCCAGGTGCCCCACCATTCCAACTTTTAGTGGCTTCAAACTGTAGTGATCATTTATGTGTTCATCATTTTGCCATTTTATAAAATGGACTGGTTGGAGTGGCTTGTCTCTTCTGCATGTGGTGTCAGCTGGGGCAACTTGACTGGGTTTGGATGATCTGTTTCTAAGATTCTAAGAGGGCTCCTTCACATGAGTGGGAAGCTGCTGCTGGTTGTTGCCTGTGAGTTTGGTTGCAGCAGACATTCATTCTGGCTCAGGCGACTTCCTTGGATCTTATTGTTAGCTGGGTTCTCAGGGGTCTTTCATGTGGCCTCAACATAGAGCTACCTTGGGCTTCCCCCTAACTTGGTGGTCTCAGTGTAGCTGGACTGTGTACATGGGGATTAGCTTCCGAGTGCACAAAAAGAGGAAGCTACTACCGTTCTTGAGGGTTAGGTTTGATTAGTGGAAGAGTATCTTCCACTGTATCTTATTGATGAAAGTGTGTCAGATTCAAGAAGACGGGACCAGCGGTGCCTGGGTGGCGCAGTCTGTTGGGCGTTTGCCTTTGGCTCATGTCATGATCCGGGGTCCTGGGATTTAGCCCCACATCACTTCGGGCTCCTTGCTTGGCGGGAGGCCTGCTTCTCCTTCTCCCACTCCCCCTGCTTGTGTTCCCTCTCTTGCGGTGTCCCTCTCAGTCAAGTAAATAAAATCTTAAAAAAAAAAAGAAGACAGAACTGCACAAGGATGTAAAGAGCAAGAGGTGTGCATCGTTGGGGCCCACTAGTATAGCAGACCACCATACCACTCTTCTAATATAAACTTTTGGCTACCTTTGGTGTATAAGAGAACATTCGTTTATATTCATTTATTATTTCCACATTTACTGAGTGTCTATCCTGTGCCAGGCCGTGTAGTAGGCCCCACGATACCACTCATGCAGGTAAGCAAAATGTACAAGATTTTTGTCTTGATAGAGCATGGGATTTCATTAACTCATCATTTCATGGGTCCTCTGAGAGTGGTAAGAAATACACTGCCAGCATTTAAGCAGGGACCCTAACTTTGCCTGCGGGTTCAGGAAAATTCTCATTTGGGAGGTCAAAATAATACATTCTATAGGAGTTCGATGAAAGGAGAGAAGCAGAGTTAAAGTAGGCAAGGAGGCATCTGTTTTGTCTGCTATTAAATGATGGGAAACACTTAAAATGGTTAAGCATGGCGGAGGATGAAAAGAAATGCTGAGCCTGGGAAAGACAGCGCATGTGTATGAATGGTAAGAGGAGTGCTGGGTTGTACTACTTCACTGCTCTCTAATGTGGGGCCGGGACACATGCTTACAAAATAGGAGTGTATTTGATTCTCATGAATCTAGGGATTGACCCTTCCACCTGGAGGTTATCAGCAAAATACCCAAGTGATTCCAGAGAGAGAGAGGCAAATGTGCGTGGGATGCAAGCTTTTATTTTTATTTATTTTTTTTTTTTAAGATTTTATTTATTTATCAGACAGAGAGGGCGAGAGAGCAAGCACAGGCAGACAGAATGGCAGGCAGAGGCAGAGGGAGAAGCAGGCCCCCCGCCGAGCAAGGAGCCCGATGCGGGACTCGATCCCAGGATGCTGGGATCATGACCTGAGCCGAAGGCAGCTGCTTAACCAACTGAGCCACCCAGGCATCCCGGGATGCAAGCTTTTAAAAGCTACCTCTGCCCACCCCCACCCTTATGCCAAATTACCAAAGTCCTGATGTTCCCCAGGGCGGGGGTGGGGGGGTGGGGGGGTTGATATCTCCTACTTCTCCACCAGTCACTTTTTCTGATAAATCTGTATTGTTTCCCTCTCTTTTATTAACAGAGGAAATTAGAGAATGACTGGTTTAATTCAAGCACGCTAAGAAGTTACCAGAAAAATATTTCTTAATAAAAATATCATCGTCATTGTTGAATATTACCATTGTCTAATTTCCTACTTCAAATAGGAATTTTTATTGATTAGAATAAAACAGGAGCAGATTTAATTAATTTAGGCCTACCCACCCATATGATAAGAAAGCTGGATTAGATCTGATTAGGCTTAATATCTGTTTCTGCTTTAGGAATGGAAAATATGTAGTTTGAGTTTTACTTTTCAAATACGTTTGTTTCATTTATAGACGTTTAAAAAAAAAGGCATATAGGGACACCTGCGTGGCTCAGTGGGGTAAGCGTCTGCCTTCAGCTCAGGTCATGATCCCCATTCTGGGATCTAGTCCCCCATTGGGCACTCCGCTCTGCAGAAAAGCCTGTTTCTCTGCAAGCAGAGGGCTGCTTGCCCTCGCCTGCGTGTTCTCTCTCTCTGTAAAGTGACTAGGTGAAATCTTAAAAACAACAAAAAAAAAACAAAAAAAAATTGAAATATGTTAAATACAAAATTTAATAACTGCCAGCCACAATTTTGAGTTAAATTAAAATCGCCATTTGCTTCAAGTCTGGACCCCATAGTTAAATTTGGTCAAAGAAAAATACATGACAGTGGTGCCTGGTTGTCCTTTAGTTGATGGTCCTGAATCTCAAGGGAGATGAATGCTGTCCGGAAATGTTACTGCACTCACTTCCCTCATCCCACGAACTCAGATTTCAGTGAGCATTGCTCTCGCCTGGGGGGCTTGTTGGAGGGAGATGCAGGAGTGCAGCCCTCCAGTTTCTTGGCCTTGAGAATCTGTAATTGCCAGCAAGTTCCCACTTCATACTGGTGCTGCTGGTCCAGGCAGCACACGTTGTAAACCGTGTCTTGGATCATTCAGTCTCTCACTCTATTTCATAATTTCCTCTCTCCATTCTCATAAACATCTTCTTTCACAATCATGCTCAGCTGATGGCCTTGCTCCTGGATTCATGGAGAAAATGGAAGCCATCAGGAGAGAACTCCACAAACTCCCATCAGTACCAGCAAGCTGTGCCCACCCCATAGAGCCAAGCACCTAAGTTCCCAGTTATTTCCTTAGAGAAGTCTTATGAAGTGTCTTTACAAAAAATATGGATTTGAATTTATATAACACATGCATCCTAATAAAATACAGCTGATATCACTTTATTTATTTATTTATTTTAAAAAGATTTTATTTATTTATTTGACAGAGATCACAAGTAGACAGAGAGGCGGGCAGAGAGAGAGGAGGAAGCAGCCTCCCCGCTGAGCAGAGAGCCCAATACGGGACTCTATCCCAGGACCCTGAGATCATGACCTGAGCCGAAGGCAGAGGCTGCCTTCATTGAGCCACCCAGGCACCCTGATACCACTCAATATATTCACTCTATATATTGGATTGCTGTGTATTTAGCTATTTGAGTTATACTGCAAAAAAACAAAATCTAGGGAGCCTGGGTGGCTCAGTTGTTAAGTGTCTGCCTTCAGCTTAGGTCATGATCCCAGAGTCCTGGGATCCAGCCCCACCTGTGGTAGGCTCCCTGCGCAGTGGGAAGCCTGCCTCTCCCTCTCCCATTTCCCCAGTTTGTGTTCCCTCTCTTGCTGTGCTTCTCTCTGTCAAATAAATAAACAAAATCTTTTTTTCGTTTTTTAAAAAAATATTTTATTTATTTCTTTGAGAGAGAGAGAATGAGAGAGAGTGTGGGAGAGATGGGGAGAGTCAGAGGGAGAAGCAGACTCCCTGCTGTGCTGGGAGCCATATGTGGGACCCTTCTCTGGGACTCCAGATCATGACATGAGCTGAAGGCAGTTGCCCAACCAACTGAGCCACCCAGGTGCCCGAAGAGTCTGTTTCTGAGAAAAAAAAAAAAGAAAAAGAAAAGAAAAAAGAAAGAAAAACCACTGGAGTTCATGACCTGTAAGATCCCTTGCAGCCGAATCATTTTTAGACTTCATGTCATGTGGATTAATGAGATAGGAATTGAAAGGAGACAGAATAATCCTCAAAAAGGAAAGGAGGGGTTACTTCTTGGAAAAATTAAGTAGAGAAACACTGCAACAGTTATTTTGTTGCACAGAAGGTCCCTGTCGTGATGAACTTATATAGAGAGTTGCTTATTAGGAATCAGTCATCACATTAAAAGATACTGTGTTGGTGAGTGACATCATCTGAATTACGTTTTTAAAAAATCACTTGTTGGGGTGCATGGGTGGCTCAGTGAATTAAGCCTCTGCCTCCCGCTCAGGTCATGATCCCACGGTGCTGGGATTGAGTCCTACATCGGGCTCCTGGCTCAGCTGGAAGGCTGCTTCTGCCTTTCTCTCTTTCCTTCCTCCTGCTTATGTTCTCTCTCTCTGTCTGTGTCAGATAAATACATAAATAATGAATAAGATCTTAAGAAAAATCACTTGCTACTATTTGGTGATCAGGTGGAGTAAGGACAAGAGTGTTAGCAAGACTAGTTAAGATAGTACAGTAATCCATGGAAGAGATCATAATGATTTGGATTAGTGCCATCAACGGAGATAGAGAAAAGTATTGAATATTTAGGAAACAGAGTTCACAGACATTCTGATGAGTATGTGAGTGAAAGAAATGGAACAAGAAGATGCAAGGTTTGTCATTAATAATAGTTTGAATCATTTTTTATTTCCTCTTAATACTTTCTGTATTTCCCCAGTTGTCATCTTGCATTAATAATGAGAAAGAAGTAACAAATGTCTTTTACATTATTAAAAATGGTGAATAATGGCACCTGGGTGGCTCAGTTGGTTCAACATCTGACTCTTGGTTTCAGCTCAGGTCAGGATCTCAGGGTTGTGAGATGGAGTCCCATGTTGGGGCTCTGTTCTCAGTGGGGAGTCTGTTTCCCCTCTCCCTCATTGTGTATACACACTCTCTATAAAATAAATAAAATAAAATCTTTAAAAAATTAGTGAATTGGGGCCCTTGGGTGGCTCAGTTGTTAGGCATCTGCCTTCAGCTCAGGTCATGATCCCAGTGTCCTCCTAGAATTGAGCCCTGCATTGGGCTCCCCGCTCTGTGGGAAGCCTGCTTCTCTCTCTCCCACATCCCCTGCTTATGTTCCCTCTCTTGCTATGTCTCTCTCTGTCAAATAAATAAATAAAATCTTAAAAAAAATAGTGACTAAATTTGTAAGAAAGAAAGGCAGGCACAGAATGAATGTAACTTCTGAAATATCTGATTGCTGTGTACAGTCATAACAAAAGCTATGCTAACGAAAGAAATTTTCTTTTTTTTTAAAAAAAGATTTTATTTATTTATTTGACAGAGATCACAAGTAGGCAGAGAGTCAGGCAGATAGAGAGAGAAGTAGGCTCCCTGCTGAGCAGAGAGCCAGATGGGGGGCTCGATCCCAGGGTCCTGAGATCATGACCTGTGCCGAAGGCAAAGGCTGTAACCCACTGAGCCACCCAGGCGTCCCTGAAAGAAATTTTTTAATTTACCTTTTATGACAGTGTTTTATATTCAGAACATATGGGAAAATATATATATATATATATATATATATATGTGTGTGTGTGTGTGTGTGTGTGTGTGTTTGTATATATATATAAACCTTGGGACGCCTGGGTGGCTCAGTTGGTTAAGCAGCTGCCTTCCGCTCAGGTCATGATCCCAGCGTCCTGGGATCGAGTCCCACATCGGGCTCCTTGCTCAGCGGGGCGCCTGCTTCTCCCTCTGCCTCTGCCTGCCACTCTATCTGCCTGTGCTCCTGCTCTCTCTCTCTCTCTAACAAATAAATAAATAAAATATTTAAAAAAAAAAAAAATATATATAAACCTTTCTTATGTTCAAGTGTAAATTCCACAAGGACAGGCATTGTGTTTCATTTTTCACTATTTATTTTCCCAGATACCTAATTGAAGCTAAATAAATATTGGTGGGTGAATATATGTATGTGTGTATATATATATATTTAACATATTTTTAAGTTTATATGTAAATATTTTGTTTATAAGAATCAATTTGGAGGGCACCTGGGTGGTTCAGTGGGTTAGAGCCTCTGCCTTCGGTTCGGGTCGTGGTCCCCGGGGTCCTGGGATCAAGCCCCACATCAGGCTCTCTGCTCGGCGGGGAGCGTGCTTCCCTTCTCTTTCTTTCTGCCTGCCTCTCTGCCTACTTCTGGTCTCCGTCTTTCAAATAAATAAGTAAAATCTTTAAAAAAATAATCAATTTTGACATATTTATTGAACGATAGGTACTTTAGGAAGACAGTCTTCAATCTCTTCAGTATTAGCATGTGTTATTGTATTTTCTTCAGAAGGATGTGGTGACTTCAACATACTCCAAATTGATTGGATCCCTGTTAATCCTAGGGGATTCTTTCTAGCTCCAAGAAAGCCCAGACAAGTGTCAGGTTAATTTTTTAATTAGTGGTTTCTCTATTTACCTATTTCCATGAGGCTAACAGTTCGCCCTGAGTCAGAAACATGGTCTACTTTAGATGCACTTGCATACTTAGCTTTAATGCTCAGGCAGTACCAGCAGCACCAGAAAACACCAGTATGGTTTTTGTTTTTGTTTTTATATTCATCAGTAAAGTATGATTATAGTTTATAGTTTTAGGGCTGAGAGAAGAGCCATATAATACATTTTTATACTAAAATAATCAATTAAAATTAAATCTTTGCCAATACCCCGCCTGTAGGATGATCTGGTCTTATCTCTTGCATATCCCCCTGCTCATTTGCTTTCCTTCTTTTCTTGTCTCTTATTAGCTGTCTCTAGTCTCACACTGTCTTGCTTATCCTTTACTACCAGAGAGATCTTTATAAAACTCAAATTTTATAAGGATTTATGAAGAACTATTTCTTTGTTTGAAAATATTAAATGATTCCTCATTGCCTTTAACACAAAGTCCAAATTCTTAACAAGGTTTCTAATATTCTCCAAGGTCTGGCTTGTCCTCCCTGAGCCAAGCCCCAGGTCTCTGAATGGGCCAGGCAATTTTTGTTTCTCATCTAAATTCCTTTGTTTTGATCCCAAGACTTGCCCCTTCCTGTCAACCAGGGAGTCTACTTCTCTTTCTAGAATCATCCCAAGAGTCACTCACCCGTCTCTGGGAACCTTTTCTGAGTCTCCCAGGTTGAATCAATCAGTCAGTCCTTCCTTGTGCTCTGCCTCCGCCTTTCTAGGCTTTCATAGCTGCCGCCTACAACAGCTTAATGCACTTCTCTTTTGTGACATCTGTCACATCCTTGAGGGCATGGACTATGTCTTATTCATCTTATCCCCAGTGTCTAGCACAGTGCATAGTGCAGAGAAAGCACAAGATACATTTTATATGAATCGTTAGGTGAATGGTAATATTTTTCTTAGGAAATAAACCTTTTTTTAAAAAAGGGTTTTGTTTTTTTTTTAAAAAGACAATTTTATTTATTTATTTGACACAGAGAGAGCAAGCACACGCAGGGGGAGTGGCAGGCAGAGGGAGAGGGAGAAACAGGCACTGATGCTGATGCAGGGGTCCATGCCAGGACCCTGAGATTATGACCTGAGCCGAAGTCAGACACTTTTTTCCCTTTTTCTTAAGATTTGATTTATCTGTTTGACAGAGAGACAGCAAGAGAGGGAATGCAAGCAGGGCAAATGGGAGAGGCCTGCTGTGCAGGGAGCCCAATGCAGGGCTAAATCCCAGGACCCTGGGATCATGAGCTGAACGCAGACACATAACCGACTGATACACTCAGGCGCCCCATGGAAAAAAAAAACCTTTTCAAGAAATAAAAATCTTGGGGTGCCTGGGTGGCTCGGTTGGTTAGGCATCTGCCTTTAGCTCAGGTCATGATCCCAGAGTCCTGAGATCAAGGCCCCCATATCAGGCTCCATGTTTGCCAGAGAGCCTGCTTCTCACTCTGCCTGCCTCTCTTTTTCTCTCTCTCTGACAAGTAAGTAAAATCTTTAAAAGAAAAAGAAAGAAAGAAAGAAAGAAAGAAAGAAAGAAAGAAAGAAAGAAAGAAAAAAAAATCTTGGTTACAGGCTGATTTTCCTAGCTTGGCTATTTATTATTTATTCATTTCTAGCTTGGCTGTTTTATTTTCCAAATTCTCACCACCACCCACCAACCGGGTTCCTTTAAATGTGGTTAGCTGGAGGTATTTCTAGTGCAGGTTCTGATGAGGCGGCAAGAAAAGAGAAAAAGCAGAAACAAATGGCTGTTACCAAAGGGGCAAAGGCATTATTCTCCGAAGGATTATTATCTCATGTGACAACCACTCTCTCCCTAGCAACAATCATTTATCATGCGCTTCTGTATCCAGAGATTCAGCTTTCCCTTTCTCACCCAGGAACAAATACCCAGGAGAAAGATTAGCCCAACTTCCTTTTCTTCAGTGATCTAAGTGTTCCCCATAGGGAGTCGATAGACTTCCCCTTTTCCAAAAGCATTTTCCAATAAAACATCTTCTTCTCCCAAAGTCCTACACTTGGTCCTACCCAGAGCACTTCCATTTCCTTCCGTGGTCATCCTGACTGCCTGTGCTCTCTCCCTTAGGAAGGGGACTGGGGAATGTGGGGGGCAGACCAGTTAAGCTGTCACCCGCCACAGCCAGCTCTCGCAATGCTGGGGTTCATCTAGCTGTCTCGGGCAAGCATTCATAGTCAGATTTCATTCTGGATATAATTTTATAATTTTAACTTTTTTTTTGGTTGTTGTTCTCTATTCCAGTTAGGTTTTATTATTCTTCCAGGACAATGGCTGGTTTGTAAATCTTTGTAATTGACATTGGACTGAAAATACTTCATAAAGCTTTTTTTTTTTTTTTTTTTTTTTTTTACTAATGGGCATAAATACTTACGATATAACAATGTTTCAGGTACTAGATATTAAGTACCAGTATTGGCCCCCTCACTTGAATAGTTTACTGTTTAGAACAGAGAATTAAGCGCTTAAATAAAATTATAATAAATACCACACAAACTTGAAGAAGGTCTTCATAGAGATGAAATCCACTTAATGTTAGTTAGCATCGTGTTCTCCTTAAGCTTTTCACTGAAAAGAGTGTTTGTGTGGGTGGGGTGTGGAGTTGGAAGAACAGAGACCCTAGATCAGGCTGGTTCAAGTAGTTGGGGCCAGAATGTTAAGGGCCTTGTTTGTCCTGATAAGGAAGAGTTTGGGCTTTATCCTTTGAACAATGGTTACCCATAATAGATTTTCAAGTAGAGGGGTAACATGATCAGATATATTTTCATTCTTAGAACAAAGTAAAAGTAAAATCGAAAAAAACTTCTTAAGAATTTAATGTCAGATGATCCAGAATTCAATGACAACAACAGTGCATAACAGATTTTGGGGATTTCAGTCTCATTCCACATCTCCTTTTGAGATCTGTGGAGGCTACCATATCAGGTAAAAGCTCAAATATTGACTCGGATTCCTTGCATGAAGAATATGGAACTTTAATCTTCCTTAGGCTGTAAAAGCAAATCTTTTCCCGTATCAGTCCACTGCCTTGCTTGGTCAATAACACTGTTATTAGGGAATTGGCTTCTTCCCCAGTCTTGTCATTTTAATGGTAGTTCTACAGTCTTTCCTTTCCATTTGAGACAGAAATGTGAAAGGGCAGGGAATTCTCTTTGGCTGATATCCGGCAAGTCCATGATAGTAGAATTTTATATGATTCACTTTGTTAATTTGCTAAGTTATTATTTACATGATTTATTTTAATTCTGTGTAATGAATTTTATTTAAAAATGCGTAATTTTCTGTTTACAGCATACTGTATACTTACAAAACTTCAAACACTGTAGAAATATATTAGAGGCACATGGGTGGCTCCAATGTTTATGCATTTGCCTTCTGCTCAAGTCATCTCCAGGTCCTGAGCCCCTCCTCAAGACTCCCTGATCAGTGGGAAGACTGCTTCTCCCTCTCTCTCTGCCTCTCCCCCTGTTTGTGCTCTCTCTCAAATGAATAAATAAAATCTAAAAAAAAAAAAAAAAAAGAGAGAGATAGAAATATATTAAAGGAAAATGAAAATCTTTCATAGTTCTCTTCTGTAAAGATAACTTCCTTAGTATATACTCTTCTGGCTTTTTCACATGTCTGTTGCTTCAGCCAATACTTGTAGATGTATATTTTACATTTTTCATTGAATATTTTGGATACAGTAGCACAAATTGATTTATTGAATGGTTGCAGAGTATTACATTTAATGCATAATTTCACTCTTTGAGACATTTCCGTTTGCAGTTTTTCATGTTATCTGTAATATCTCCTTAGGATGAGATCCTAAATGTAGAATTTCGGGGTCAGACTATGTGTATCTTAAATTTTAGTATATATTGCCAAATTGCCCTCTGTAGTTATGACACATTTACTTTTCTGCTTAAAGAATATGAGAGTACCTGCTTCAGCAAATGCTAGCCAATATTAGATATTTTCTCTTATTTTTCATCTTTGTGAGGCTGATAGCCAAAATAAATTTCATTGGATTAACATGCATTTCTTCATTTATTATCATGTTAAATATATTTTTGTAAGTCTATTGGCCATTTTTATATCCTTATTTGTGAATGTCTGTAGAGTGCACACAGTCGTTGTCATTTTCTCTTGGTGTTTTGTTCTCTCTCTAAGGGACTTGAGGCCCTTTCATAGAAGTGTCATGTATGACCAAATAGTTCTTTCTTAGTTTGATTGGAATCCTTGGGTTCCATTTATTATGTCTTTTCTTCATTATATTCATAAGTAGGTAATCAAATGCATCAGTCCTTTTCTTCCTTCATTATTTACTTCTCCCTTGACTAATTCTTAAAAATCAGTAACATGTATTCATCTATCACACAGTTCAAAACATATAAGCATCAACTGTAAATCCATACATAAAAACTCTAATAAACTTTCTTTCTTTCTCTTTTTTCTTCTTTACAATATAGTATTAATCTCTTCCCCTCCCCTTCTCACTTCAGACCATTATGGTAGTCTACTGAATTTTTAATTATACAGTGGCCTAGATATTTTGGAAGTTCTTAGATGAGATCACACATATTTGGGATGACAATTGAGTTAGCATGTATAACCAGCTTTTGTTGATCATCATGTACAAAAATTAAGAAAACAGAAAAATTGTATTAATATTAGATTAGTTTTAAATATGTTTAAAGAGCACATTTGTTTAAGGTAAAACTGCTTTGCTACCTTTCACCTATGATGTAAGTAAAGGAGAGTCTAAATTAAATGTTGTTTGATTTTTGGAGTAGCAGGGTTAACTTGGGAACCCCAAAATCCCTTTGAATAAGCTACCTCTCCTGACATGCATCATTATTTCTCTTCTATTAGAAAATACTGGTGATGCATTCCTTGGATTAGGTACATTCTTTACGGTTAAGTAATATTAGTATCACATGAAGATTTGTAAAATATAGCTAAATACTTAACACATAGTAATCAAAAGGAATTTATTCATTTTTATAATTTAAAATAGGTTTAAATAATATATAATGTAAATAGCTTGGTGGAAGGTTATTAAAGTTATTCCTATTGTTTGATGACAAAAGACACGATACTATTTTCCGGTAAATACTTCAAATATATTGAAATATCAAATTTTAAGCAATAACTAGGTTTATAACCATATTCACATTTTAATAAAATCTTTAAAAAGGATTTCAGTATGTGTTACATTATTTTGGGAATTTTGTATAATTAATAGCATCAGTACACTCCTCCCTCCCCAAAAGAAGATAGGAACAGTAACCAGATCTTTTAAGGTTAAGGAATTCCTAAGAGCATAAATTATAATAAAGGATATCAACATCCTGAGGTGATACATTCTTCACCCGAACTGTGGGGATTTTCAAAGTGAGAAATTCTTTTGTATCTTTGAAAACAGGAAAATCAAAGGAATTTCTTTTAATCTGGCTTACATCCAGGTCAATGAGTGGCACTAATAAGGAACAAACACATTAGCACCAAAAGGACATGATAATTAGAAACGAAATCTTAATCCGTAGACCACAGGCTGGGATCTCTAAAGCTTCGCCACCGGACTTTAAATGTAAAAATCACATTCAGATGTGCAAAATGGTAATACACAAGAATATTTGCATGTGAAAATGAGGGGCTTATGCGCAAATTGATTAGGTGAATACCTTTTGTTGAGGAGATGGGATACGGTTGTTTTCTCCTGGGAGCGTTGGGGGTGGGGAAAGAAGCCTTGTTTTACAGGAAAACTGAATTTAAGAGTAGATTTATTTTTCAAATTAGAAAGTAAATATCAAGTGCTGATGATTAAGCGAAGTGATTTTGCTCTCAAGTGATACATTTTCGCATCGTTCTCTCAATTTTGGTTCTACTTACTGGAATCGAGCTCCCCTCTTAATACTGAGAATCTAGAGAAGGTGGGAGAAGAGGAGTGACAGGCCAGAGTAACAACAGTTGTTAAATAATAGACTTTAACCCTCCAGTGTTTTAGGATTGGAAAAAAGAAATATTTTTAAAAATTTTTCATTTTTAAGTAATCTTTTTTTAAAAAATTTATTTATTTGACAGAGAGAGAGAGATCACAAGTAGGCAGATAGGCAGGCGGGGGTGGGGTGGGGTGAGGTGAAGCAGGCTCTATTCCAGGACCCTGGGATCACGACCTGCTTTAACCCGCTGAGCCACAGAGGGACCCTGGAAAAAAGAAATATTAATTGTGGGATAAAAATAGAAGTTGCTAATGATTTTAAATACTGATAACTGCCGACGTCATCTGTATAATCCCAGCACAATGGGTTAACTTCTATTAGAATGTTCCTAATGATGTTATCATATGTGTATTTGTTAATTTTTTTCATTGATGGAAAGATTTGGCTATTATCATAGAATATAAGTTCTCCATTAGCTACTGAGAGGTAGTAAAAGCTGTTTTCATACAGTTGTTTTGGTAAGGCATATTCCAAATGATTTCAATATCTTCAGTATATCAGGAAATTGTGGGATTAATATTGTATGATATATAACACTAAAAGCTCTTCTGGAAGAGTGTCTTGTTCTTCAATTTCCATACCACTCGACAAGGCATGCCCCAAGCAAAAACCAGTTTTTAATCAGGACTTGATTACCATCAGATCTGCCTCTTTACACAAACATTTCTACCGTGTAATGTTGTAAGATGGCAAATTAAAATGGTCACTGTGGGTTTTATAGAGTAAATGTGGCAGCACAAGTCAGAAATAAGATTCAAGGTCCCCAAATGGAGGTGAACCTAATTCAGACTTGCTAGACCTGAGCCTGGTGTGGAAATGTAGAGAACACCTTCATAATCAACGGGCAGCAGTGTATTTCTTCTAGGAATGTGTGGGACCAAAGTTTCCGTAATCCTTAGAGAAGGTTGGTGCATAGTGATCAATTCTTCCTTCCTCAAATCTGCTTTTTTTCTTGTTTGCTTTGTCTTTAACCTATAAGCATATGTTAATTTCACGCACAAATTCCTGTTTGACCTTCCTGTTTTTCCTCTGATTCTTGCTGCCCTTAGGCCTGATGTTTCTCACAATGTGATTTTGTCCTGGATATGTTCTGAAAGTGGATGAATGCAGGATACTCCTATATGAACATGCTTTCTAGTCCCCTAAGACAAGGCAATTGAAAACCACTTGTTTGGAGAACATCTTGAAACATACCTTGGAGTTTCTGGAAACAAGAATTATATGCAATCATTTTAGTTAATAGCAGTTAAAAGTAGATTATGTTCTTTGAAATAAAGGTATAGGGCTGACTCATGAGTCTTGATCACCTTTAATTGATTCTTTACGACCGCTGCACATTTCAGTAGTTATCACCATATGTTAAATCTCCACTGATCTTACTGGTAACATATATATGTGAGGATTTTAAGTTTCTGTTGCGAAAATGTCTTGGGTGACTGTGTTCAGGTATAAAAATAGATCCATAGATACTAATGGTAAGTACTTATTTATGGATCAAAATAAACTTTGGAATTAGGGAGAAAATGTTACATATAGAAAATGATTGAAAAGCATGGGCTGTTTACTCTAAAATTTCCCAAAGTCAGCTGTCCCCAACTCTGCAGAGCTTGTGAGCTAGATTGTCTGAATAGAGTCACCAGATTGAAAACAATCACAGCAGTATTTTTCCAGAATTGCCCTGGATTTCTAGGATTGTTCCTGGATGATGCTGGATAATAGGAAGCACATTTCTGTATCTGACATTTGTCATAGAATATAAAGGGTGTTCATTTGAGGATTACTCACGTTTAGGCACCTTCTAACACATGATTTTCCTACTTCCACAGTTTTTTACTTCATATCTCAAGAAGGATGCCCCATGCCCAACTTTTTTGATTACCCTAGTGATCATGAATGAGAAAAATCCAAACAGATCAATACTATATACACACACCTGTTTGCTTCCATGCCATAGAGCATAGATACTATTAGGTTTTATTTCATTTGTAAGAACATTTGCTTTCCATAAAAGGAAGCAGATATTGAAGGAATAAATCTCCTTCAATAATTAATAGGGGGAGTCACTGGTTATAGAAAGCCTGCAGGACACACTTCCCCCTCTGTACATTAAGGAGAGATAGAGAAATGGAAGCTCTTCAGAAGCTCATGAAATAGGAAATGTCTAGTTTTTTTTTTTTTTTTTTACAATAATTACCTTTCAAAGATTTATGTATTTATTTACATCTGGATGACTTACAGGTGCAGACAAGAATCTCAGCACACTTCTTTTTACGGATTTATTGTTTGCAGTCATATTTCTACACCGCGCATACTCACTTGTATATACACACATAGTTGTATATATTCTGTATATCTGTGGATTTGGAGATTTCTCCAATGCTGTCTCTACCACCTGCCTGCACAGTTTTTCAGATTTCAGCAGATGAAGCGAGACTGGAACTTTGAGGTCAGGATAAGCAGTTGATGAGTCAATGGCGAGCCCTAAGGAGGAAAGGCCCTAGGGCTAGAAAAACACATGTGGGTGGGGGTGGGGATGGGGGGCACGGCTGTGGGGGCTCAGTCAGTGGAACCTGGATTCTTGATTTAGGCTCAGGTCATGGTCTCAGGGTGTGTCTTTGGGCTTAGCAGAGTCTTCTCTCCCTCTCCCTTTGTCCCTCCCTGAGTGCTCTCTCTCGGAGCTAGATTTAAAAAAAAAAAAAAAAAAGGAGTGGGGATCAGAGGCCTGTGGAAAGCGAGGGACCAGACTCATTGAAAGGTTCCTGAGACCAGCCCTGCTATGAAATAATAAAGGCGGGTGCCTGGGTGGCTCACTGGGTTAAACCTCTGCCTTCGGATCAGGTCGTGATCCCGGAGTCCTGGGATCCAGTTCTGCCATCGGTTTGTCTGCTCAGCAGGAAGCCTGCTTCCTCCTCTCTCTCTGCCTGCCTCTCTTGCCTGCTTGTGATCTGTCTAATAAGTAAATAAATAAATCTTTAAAAGAAAGAAAGAAAGAAATAATAAAGGCAGTGTGTTGAGAAAGATAGGCCAAGCCAGGAGAGTGTTGCTTAAGAGAGCTGGTGAGAAAGGCTGTGTGTTATCCTCCCAGACCAGACTGAGAATGAAGCAAAAAACGCCTGTTGCCCTAAATTTAATGATCCAGAGAAAAAGCGCCTTTCCTGCTTCATCCTTGTCCCAACTGTGTCCTAGGTGTAAGTGGAGAGCTCAGCGTGGGCAGCCTCCGGGTGTCTCTCAGGGAGGGTTGGTAGGGTTGAAACAGATGGTAAAGAGCAGAGAGTAATGTTAATTTCATGAGGACCAGAAACTCAGAGTGAGGTTCCTAACAAGAGCTAGGTGTAGAGCTCAGGAGAGTCGATTTTCTTTTCCCCTTCAACTTCCGTTTCCTGAAAAAAACCGTAGTTCCTAGGAGTGGATGTCAGGTTGTGGCACATTTAAGATGCCTTGGCTTTAATGGTCATTTACCCTCAGTTGATAAATCCTTAGAAATGGTAGCAAAAACACAAGAGCTTCCCCCAGACTTTATTCCCCCCATTCTTTTGTACTGAGAGTATAAGTAACTCACAAGAATTTCACAGCCTTCCTTAGACAGACCTCCCCCCTCTGGTGCAATATCCTTTCTTGAAATTTCAGTGCAAACTCCAGAAGAAAAGATCCCCAAATTTGCCCCACTTCTTAAGTACTTAAGAATTCTCTTGGGATTCTTTATGTAGATGGACCTTACTTCCTACCTTAGAGATAAAATCTCTACCATCTGCTGTAAAATCCCTCCACACCTTAGCATATCTCTGGGTGCATTCCTGTCCCTGCATTTTTGCTAAAGCTGTTTCCTTTAGCTTTCCCCTCCCCTACTTCTAATTCCATCCCTCCCCCACTGCTACTTAATCCTTCTCATCCTTTAGGACCTAATCTAATCCATGGCTTCTCTGCCAAGTTTTCCCGACATTTCCTGCCCCCAGTGATATCTTTCTTCTTTGAACTTCAATGAAGTCTGCCATAAAAGGTCTTAGAATCACCAAACTGGTAACTCTTTAAAGCCACCTTCCAGTCTAACTCACCAGTTTACGTATTTGCCTAGCCCTTTAGCTAGTTAATGGCTGAGCCAGGACTAGCCTTTCTGTTTTCAGATTCCAGCACAGCGTTAGCCGAGTCACCATATTTTTAAAATTAAAGGTCGAGTGTTTCTTCCCTTTTTAAAAAAAATTATTTGACAGAGATCACAAGTAGGCAGAGAGAGAGAGAGAAGCAGGCTCCCCGCCGAGCAGGGATCCCGATGTGGGGCTTGATCCCAGGACCCTAGGATCACAACCCCAGCTGAATGCAAAGGCTTTAACCCACTGAGCCACCTGGGTGCCCCTGTTTCTTCCCTTTAATGGGTTGCCTGATTCTGATATATGGCATTATAAATGCTGGCAGGTTTTCTCCATATTTGCAAGCATTATCATGTTTTATACTGTTACATTTCCTTGGTGGGAGGGATTGGGATTGTTTTGGGGAACCAGGAGGCAGTATGGTCGAGCAGGAAGAGCTTGAGGTTGGGGAAAAGACTTGGGTTGAAATGATAGGCAGTAACTGGCCATTGGGGATCTGCTACTTTGTTCTTTGTTTATTTCTGTACATTTGAACAATCTTCTGTTATTGCACGGACGTTGTTAAAACGCTTTACAAGTATTCCCAGATTGTTTCTTCCATGAGGCTGTGAACAGCTTGAAGACCAGGCCTTGAGGGCATTCTGTCCTCCAACTTGTGAGTAATTGATCCCTAGTTAACATTGGTCTTCCTGCCTTGAAGTCACAGCACCTCTTTGGGCTTCTTTTTGTCATAAAACAGGGTGTTTGCTCCTGATGCTTTCTAAAATCTTTTACAGTTTGAAATTTCTTTTTTTCTTTTTAAAGATGTGTATTTATTTATTTATTTGACAGAGAGAGACATAGTGAGAGAGGGAACACAGTGAGGAGGAGTATGAGAGGGAGAAGCACCTCCCCACTGAGTAGGGAGCCAGAGGCAGGGCTGGATCCCAGAACCCTGGAATCATGACCTGAGCAGAAGGCTGTTGCTCAATGACAGACCCACCCAGGCGCTCCTCCAGTTCGAAATTTCTATGGCCAGTCGAAAGCTTCTTATAAATTGAATGCAAAGATAGCTGTCAACTTGTGGGCACTGTTAGGCCCTTCTCATATTTTTGTTGTTTGTGTGTGTTGTGTGTGTGCCCGTGTGCGTGTGCCCAGGATCATGAACTGAGCCAAAGGCAGACGCTTAACTGACTGAGCCATCCCAGGTGCCCAAAGGACTAATTCTATTATGATGACAGTGGTTACCCTACAAATATTGACAGAAGAGGAGAATGGAAAAAAGTCTTTTACTTTTTACCTCAACTTCTTGTGTCCTGACAGTTCACAAGTGGGAAAAACCCAAGAAGAAAACTCTAAGGCACATCAAAACTTAGAAGTAGCTAATATTTACTTTTTTTTTTTTTTTTTTTAAAGATTTTTATTTATTTATTTGACAGAGAAATCACAAGTAGATGGAGAGGCAGGCAGAGAGAGAGAGAGGGAAGCAGGCTCCCTGCTGAGCAGAGAGCCCGATGCGGGACTCGATCCCAGGACCCTGAGATCATGACCCGAGCCGAAGGCAGCGGCTTAACCCACTGAGCCACCCAGGCGTCCCTACTTTTTTTTTTTTTTTAAAGATTTTATTTATTTGTCAGAGACAGAGAGAAAGCAGGAGCAGGGGGCAGAGGCAGAGGGAGAAGCAGGCTTCCCACTGAGCAAGGAGTCTGATGTGGGACTTGATCCCAGGACCCTGGGATCATGACCTGAGCCAAAGGCAGATGCCAAACTGTCTGCCACCCAGGTGACTTACACTTTTTTAAGATTTTTAAGTCTCATGGTTTTCCTCCTCTCTCTCTCTCTGCCTGCCTCTCTGCCTACTTGTGATCTCTGTCTGTCAAATAAATAAATAAAATCTTAAAAAAAAAAAAAAAGTTAAAAAAAAATAGGGGCGCCTGGGTGGCTCAGTGGGTTAAAGCCTCTGCCTTCGGCTCAGGTCATGATCCCAGGTCATGGGATTGAACCCCACATTGGGCTGTCTGCTGAGCAGGGAGCCTGCTTCCTCCTCTTTCTTTCTGCCTGCCTTTCTGCCTACTTGTGATCTCTGTCTGTCAAATAAATAAATAAAATCTTAAAAAAAAAAGTTCAAGTCTCATGGTTGACCAAGGTCTATGCCTTGTGGCGGGAACAACTCTTTTTCATTCTTTTCATTACCCTGTAAGACTGCAGAATGCAGGGCGCCTGGGTGCTCAGTGGGTTGTGCCTCTGCCTTTGCTCAGGTCTTGGTCTCAGGGTCCTGGAATGGAGGAGCCCTGTGTCATCGGGCTCTCTGCTCACCGGGGATCCTGCTTCCTTACCCCTCTCTCTATGCCTGCCTCTCTGCCTACTTGTGCTCTCTCTCTCTGTCAAATAAATAAATAAAATCTTAATTAAAAAAAGACTGCAGAATGCTGTTGTGTGGAATAAATGTTTATTGAGTTGAAATAAGAGAAGTATTTATCTTAAGGTTATTGTTATATATAATTGAAACATGCATGTATATCCGTATTTCTCGAAGTTGATTCCTAGAATCATTTGGTGTAGTCTTTGCCTAACTGAGGTTTATGGATGTGATTTGAATCGTTTGGGATTCAATCTCTCTGACCACGTGTTTGCTAGCCCTGGAGGATGTTCACTCAGGTGGTCCCAGGGGAGGTCATTGGGTTCTAGGTCATTAGCATGTTATATGTAACTGACCTTTAAACTGTGAACCTGATTTTTATAGTTTAAAAAGGAGAGACTAGATTTTCCAAGATCAGGTGGTAAGTTCTTCACAAATATTTGTTGAATAGATGACTGTAGTCCTTCCAATATTGTCTTATCAACACTTTTATTCAGGACTATTCTGCTACTGAGAACAGTGGAGAAGATCAGAGCCTTAACTCTGTTTCAAGAAGTTTAAGTAATCAAAATATGCAGGATCCGTTCAGGTCTGTCTACGCTCCCTAACATCTTCTAAATGCCAGACAGAGTCAAATGTACTATTTAAAATGATTCTTTCAGGAAAGTCATTTAGTTTATTCTTTAGATTTTCCTTTTCTAATTAAAGATATCCAAATTTATTCAATTGAGTATTTACTCTTTGACAAAACTAGAAATGGTTTCAACATTTTTAAATGGTTGAAAAAAAGCAAAAGAATAATAATATTTTGTGACACAGGTGAATTCAATGAAATTCACATTTCAATGTCCCTACATAAAGATTTTTGGCATCATGGGCATTCTCATTCATTTATGTGCTGTCCACGGTCACTTTTGCAGTACATCCTGGCAGGTGAGTAGTTCAGACAGCAAAGCTCAGACAGACGTTATGGCTGGCAAAACCTGAAATATTTTCTATTCTGTTCTTAACGGAAAACGTTGCTGACCTCTGCTCAGTGCCATTCCTTTTCTAATTGTCAGAGACAGTGGTTCTAATATTCCATGATTCTGGGATTCTGGGACTCTAAAATTCTATAAAATAACTTTCAACTTCCCATTCAGACCTGAAGGTCAAATTCAGACCAGTAGGGGCTCTGGCTGGCTCAGTCAGTTTAGCCTGTGACTCTTGATCTCAGGGATTCAGTTGCAGCCACACACTGGGTGTAGAGATTACTTAAAAATGAAATCTTAAATAAAATAAAATCTTTAAAAAAGTTTGATTGAATTCACCCAGGGAAATCCACTGGGGTTACTCCTATTTCCTCCTATTTGCAGTTTCTCAGCTTTACTCCTAGTTTAGCATGTTTTGGTAGGATGTGGGAAGCAACTGAACATCATTTTTAGGCAACTGTGTTTAAGCTTCAGACAGTCTGGGTTCAAATGTTAGTGCCTTTAAAAATTTCAAGATAAATGGCTATTTTAACTTTGAGCTAAGGTCTACTGTTGCCCTTGAAGTAAATTTTAATGGAAAAATACCAATACAGTACTAGTTTTTATACAGTCAGACTCTTGAGGGTAAGAAATAAACTTGCCCACAGTTTATAGATAACAAAACTGGGACTCTGGAACGCTTTTTATGTTCTATCTTTATTGACATCTATATTCCGTAGTTCAATTAATGACCATAAATTCTTGCTGTGTGTGAGAAGGTAGAAAATGTGTAAGGTCCCTTCTAGCCCTTAACTGCTAACAGATCAGGGAGGAGAAAGAGAAGGAATCAAAGAGTGGTAGTGATGCAGGGGAACAGGGAGGCCATATTAAGGCAATAAAATTAAGATGTTGCAATTCAAAATGACTGGAAGCACAACAGGTAAAATGATAATTCTAAAATGCAGTTAATTAGCATTCTTTTAACCCCCTTATTTGATTTACAACTTTGTCTAACATTACCAAACCTCTTATGCAAATTAACTGGTTTATTATTATTTTCCAACCTATGTTTATAAATATTCTACATTATCTATGTAACATCTTTTTTTTTTTTTTCCTAGTAGTGATTGTTAAAATAAGTCACGTGTCTCTGGATAGTTTTAAACAAAGAAAAGAAAATGTCATCGACTTCTTAATGACTTTGAGTGGAAATATATTCAGGATAGAAAGACCCCTCAGTCCTTATAACAAAGGGCTTTCCTGGCTGGGAGCTCAAACAGCTCTTGAATGAGTCAGGAGTGCAGGACTGGCTTCTGGCTACAGAGCCTTCACCAAACTAAAATGGGATCTAGTGACCGGCCAGTACAAAAGGGGACTAGACAGGAAAGCTAGGATAGGTGGTTTTATTTATTTTCCTTAAAACACTCTTTCTCCTTATTGCAAAAACAAGGTTCAAGTAGTTTCTTTTCAGAGTGACCATTTCTTGTAGGATTCTGGAGAAACTGATATTATTTGTTGCTTCTGGGAAGAGGAACTTATGTTGGGGGAGGGGGAGGATACTTTTGTATATTTTGTCTCTTAAAACATTTGAGTGTAGAAATAAAATAAGTGATGACTTGTAATTGTAAAAAATAAAAATTAAAAAAAAATAAGCAAATAGAAGAAAAAGAAACCACCCTGATTTTATAACCCCCAAATGAACTTTGCTAACATTTTATGTTGTTTTTGTTTTTAAAGGAGATAGAAGTCTATTGAACACACCACATGGGAGCAGTGGGCAGGACAGCAAAGGAGAGACTGTCTGCCTCATTGCTAACATTTTGATGCATAGTTTTCCATTCCCCCCCATTACATCTGAATTTTAAAAAGAAAAACAGGTCATAGATGTTTTGAATTTTATCTTATTTACTTTTTCAAAAGATTTTTATTTATTTATTTGAGAGCCAGAGAGACAGCGGGAGCGGAGTGGGGGAGGAGCAGACAGAGAGAGAGAAGCAGACTCCCCAGTGAGCAGGGAGCTTGAAGTAGGACTCCATCCCAGGACCCTGAGATCATGACCTGAGCTAAAGGCAGATGCTCGGCCACCTGAGCAAACCAGGTGCCCCTGTGTTGAATTTTAGTTACAGTAACTATGTGAGAAAAATGAACACATTTCCAACTCATTCTCTATGAAGGTAGGCTATTTCATATTGACAAATCTGGCACCACCACCCCCACCCCCGCCACTTTTTTCATATGGTTTTCAGGTAAAGTTACAGTACTTCCTGTAACTTCTATCAGTCTGTCAGGTGCAGGTGACAAGTAGTGGTATCAGCAGTTGAGGAAACCACTCTCTTTTCGATTAGAAGTCAGAAGAGTCAATTTAGTGTCTGGCTTCAGCTCAGTTCATCATCTCAGGGTCCTGGCATGGAGCCCCCGGTGAGGCTCCCTGCTCAGCGGGGAGTCTGCTTCTCCCTTTCCCTCTGCCCTTCCCAACCTCCCCATTGGGCTTGTGCTCTCTCTCACAAACAAACAAACAAACAAACAAATAAAATCTTAAGAAAAGAGAATATTTTAGATCTGGAGGTAATCATAAAGATGGAATTCAAATCCCGTATTTTATTTACTTATTTATTATTATTTATTTTAAAAAGTATATTTATTTGTTTGAGAGAGAGTCAGAGCGTGGGGCCAGGTGGGGGAGCAAAATCGTTGTGGAAGGTAAGGCTGCCAACGGATAGTTAGAAGTGGTCTAGATCTTAAGTGAGGGATTGCAGATTGTGTCACCATCTTATTCTTCTGGAAATCCAAAATTTCAGTGTATGGACAAACCCCAAACAAGAGGAAGTCATAGAAGTGACTTGACTTCTCTTGACATTGAGGAAGTTCAGTTTTGTTTTAGGTAGGAACTTGATTTAAAGCAAAGGCCCAGATTAAGGGCAGAAGAATTAAAGAACAAACCAGCAAAAATAAAACTGCTTTGTTGAACTGATTAAAACTTTTTAAGCTGGTAAGAGACTCCATAATAAATAATAGCAATTACATTGTTGTTTTAAGAGCAGTGTACTTCTTATTGCTTTTCTAACTTTTAAATATTTTATTTATTTATTTATTTATTTATCTGACAGATCACAAATAGGCAGAGAGGCGGGCAGAGAGAGAGAGAGAGAGAGGAAGGGAAGCAGCTCCCCACTGAACAGAGAGCCCAATGAGCTGAAGGCAGAGGCTTTAACCCACTGAGCCACCTAGGTGCCCCGCTTTTCTAACTTGTAAAATTCCTTTTCCTAGTATGAAACTTTTAGAGCTTTTATAGAAGTAGAGAATAATTTAATAATCCTTTCTATAGCCATCACTCTGATTCAACAGTAGTCAACATTTGACACCTGCTTCATCCACCCCTATTTTTCCTATCTTTCCTTCCATCCTTTTTGTTACTGTAGTATTTTATTTTTTAATTTTTTAAAAATTTATACATTTTTGTATGCCTGGGAGACTCAGTGGTTAAGGGTCTGTCTTCAGCTCAGGTCATGATCTCAGGATCCTGGGATTAAGCCTCCCATTGGGTTCCCTGCTCAGCGGGAAGCCTGCTTCTCCCTCTCCCACTCCCCCGTTTGTATTCCTTCTCTCCCTGTCAAATAAATAAATAAAATCTTTAAAAAGCAAGCAAACAAAAAGTTATACATTTTTTATGTTGTTAGTCACTGTATAGTAAGTACATCATTAGTTTTTTTTTTTTTTTAAGATTTTATTTATTTGACAGAGATCACAAGAGAGAGAGACATCTCACAGAGAGATAGAGGAAGAAGCAGCCTCCCTGCTGAGCCTCCCAATACTGGGCTCGATCCCAGGACCTTGGGATCATGACCTGAACCGAAGGCAGAGGCTTTAAACCGCTGAGCCACCCAGGCACTCCTCATTGGTTTTTGATGTAGTGTTCCATGATTAACTGTTTGCGTATAACACCCAGTGCGCCTTGCAATCCCTTCCCTCCTTAATATCCATCACCAGGCTCACCCATCCCCCACCCTGTCCCCTCTAAAACCCTCAGTTTGTTTCTCAATAGTATTTTTTATTTTATTTATTTTTTGTTGCTGTAGTATTTTAAAGCCAATTGCTGAATTCTCATCATTTCCCCATTTTGCATTTGTGGTTATGTCCTTCTGTAATTCCCATGTTCCAATTTCATTGCTGACAATTGAGGTTGGCACTTTTTTTGAGATCTCATGCCGGCAGCGACATGTCTCATCAGTAACTGTCTAACAGGAGGAATGAGAGCCTACCTTGACAGACTACCATGTGCCAGGCACAGGTCCAGGTGTTTTACAGGTAGGAATTTTTTTGATCAGTCCTGTGAAATGTGTGAACTGCTCTCTTCCCTGGTTTTATAGATGAGGATTGGGGGTATACAGAGCTTATGATAGGTGACTTGTGGGCAGTTATTAGTAATCCACAGTTTACAGTTATGAATTCTTATAAATTGAAATTATGGAACTTCTCAGTTATAAATATCTTACACTTTTCTATATTTTACCCCCTAGATTTTTGGCTGAAACTTATTTTTGTGTCTGTGCATTCCGTCCTACCACAGGATTAAAGTCTGTGGATGGAGAAAGGGTGTGTGACGAAAAAATAAACGTAACAGGTTTCTTAATTTTGGGTTGTTACTTGTAGGAGAGGAAGCTTTCCTTGCTCTTCAAAGTTTTCCTGGCTGTGTCTGAAATGTAGACTGACAAAGATTAACTGGAGAAAGCACAGAAATTTATTTAATACAAGCTTTACGTAACATGAGAGCACTTACAAGAACTGAATAATTGGGTAAACATGAATGTTTTAACATTAGGTTTGATGAAGAACAAAGTTGTGGAAAAATATGATTGGACAAAGGGTATGAAGTAGTTGTAGGAAACTGAAGAATTTAACAAGGGCTGTTCATTCAGATTTCTTTTGCGTCGTTTCTCTTTAGAGATAGGGATGCTTCTTTCCATAGGGAGGTCATCTCTCACGTGGGGTACTTAGGACTTGCTTCAGAGAAGGTTAGAAGTTCTTCCTACACCTACTCTTTTTGAGATTCCTTCAGTTTAAAGTGTGAGAAATGCAAAAGTGCAATATTTAGGGGTAGCTTTCCTGATTAAGAGCCGTGTGTAATCTTTTTAAGGATACATAGTTGGGGTTCCGGGCTGGTTTAATTGGTAGAGCATGCGACCCTTGATCTCAGGGTTACATGTCCTAACCCCACATTGGGTGTAGAAATTACTGGGGGGAAAAATGCATTGTTTTACGTTGAGTCTTAGTTACATACAAGTTTTGCTAGTAAGTTGGGAAAAAGGTGTTTTTTTTTCTCTTTATAATCTATCTGGAATTTGAAATACAAACCTAAATATATTTTGTTCTCTGATAAATTTTAAATATTATTTCTTTCTACTTAGTTTTTCTATTTGTAATTTTTAGAGAACAGTACTATACATCAGATCTGTCAGAACAGTCTTTACAAGATAGCAGATCTAATTACTAAGTTTGAATAGCTATTATCTCTAGCTTTCTAGGAATTGTTATCAGACAATAAGAATAAAGGTGGGAGTTGCATAAAAATAAGAGGATTCCCTCTGCTCTGTCTCTTGGTAAATTTCATCTCAATACTATAGATAAAGGGGTGTGTGTGAGGTAATTAGCATGTGAAAAGAAAGCTCACTTTCTCTCCTACCCTCAACTTCTCTTGTTTTGGTTCGGTTCAGTAGTATCAGTCCAGAATTTTCCCCGTTATCCAGACCTGGAACCATATTTGATGAATAATGGTTAGTATAAGGGCGCCTTGGTGGCTCAGTATGTTAAGCGGCTGCCTTTGGATCTGGTCATAGCCCCAGGGTCCTGGGATCGAGCTCCGATCAGCCTCCTTGCTTGGTAGGGAGTCTGCTTCACCCTCAGCCTCCTCCCCATCCCCACTTGTGCTCGTGCTCTCTCATTCTCTCTCTCTAATAAATAAATAAAATCTTAAAAAAAAAAAAATGGCTGTAATAGCTCCATATGTTATAAAGGACTTTATGCTTTTCTGGGTACTTCTACATCCGTCATCTGCTAAATGTTGTTTCTCTCTTCCCTTCATTTTTTCCCCATCCCATTTGTTATCCAGTGCCTGTTGATTTCTTGACTATAATGTGTTTTAAATTCAACTCCTCCATTCCAGTAGCTGATACCATAAAAATCAGCATGGTGGGGCTAAAAGTATCCTTAAAGACCATTGAATATGAACTCCTCATCTTTTAATGAAGATATGGAGATACAGTGATGGTGAAATAACTTCCATAAAATTGTAGGAACCCCCCAGGTACCCTGACAACTTACCTTCCAGGCCCACAAATTAAGGTCTGACTGTTTAGTTTTTTCACCCTGCCCTACCTCAGTTCTAGTTCTTTGCTGTGAAGCTTGGAGGAAAATCTATTTCAAATTCCATTTTTATAAAGCTTGATAAAGCTTTCTCCACTAGACTTAATGGGATTTTGTATTTTATGTATTAAATCAAAGATGCTTTAGGCTGGTTTAATATGTGTTCGCTTTATTTATTTATTTATAGGATTTTTTAAAAGATTATTTATTTATTTGACACACAGAGAGAGTAAGAGACAGAACACAAGCTGGGGGAGTGGGAGAGGGAGAAGCAGGCTTTCCGCTGAGAAGGAAGCCTGATACCTGATTAATCCCAGGACCCTAGGATCAGGATGTGAGGCAAAGACAGATGTTTAACCATCGGAGCCACCCAGGCTCCCCAGTATGTATTCTTTTTTAAACAATTCTTTTTTTCCCTGAACACCTGTGTGTTTTCTTTATAGTAAATTCATTGCATTTGAATGTCTATTGCTTTTATAATGTCTTGACATTTTGGATATACATGATTGATTTGTCCAGTAGGCTTCACATATCTTCTGTTAGAAATGGTACCACTTACTTCTTTTGTATGCTTCTCCATGTGCCTAAGACGGTGTTCTGAGTTCGTGCTCACTTAATAAAAATGAGGTGATCTTTCAAGGAAAACGTAAGGACAGTGCTTGGAAGTATTTCTTTCAGTAATGAATTATTAATGTTTACTGATATTCCTTTGCTATTTATTTCATTACTATACTCCTATTTCTGCATGTAACTATTTTTTATTTATTCTTATTTGTGAAATGATTACTTATTGTAAGGTAGCAAAATTATCTTTTTCCTCCACCAGTTGAGAGATGGGAATGTGCTTTCCTCTGGGACTTGTGACCTTTATCAGGAGATGGTCAGAAAGCCCTTTAAGCCGGTGCCATTTCTCAAATTCTTTAAGCTTAAAATATTCAATATGTCAATTTGCCACATTCAGTATTCACTATTTAAAATAGTCAGATTTCAAGTTGCCATATTTTGCAGTGGCATGTCTTGAAGCCTGTGATATAAACTCTTTTGAGGGAAAAACTGAGCCTCTGGTGCATGGCATGCAGTAAATTGTTAAGAAATACTTCCTTCCTGGGCATCTGGCAGACTCAGTTGGCAGAGCATTTAACTCTGGATCTCAGGAATATATACACACACACACACACACACACACACACACACATATACACACACACACATACATACATATATTGTTTTTCCTTCATTTAACTGCACTAAATGCACCAAGTGTTGTAGGAGTACAGAGAAACCCAGAAGAAGGAATCATTACTTCCTTCTTGTGAGAAAGTGAGATGGTGCTAGAGAAAGCTGGACTAAAATGAAAGCCAGGCCTCAAATTACTGTGCTAAGATGATCTCCAGGTAGGAGATCATCTTGGGGGTGCTTGGGTGGTTAAGCATCCTACTCTTGGTTTTCAGCTCAGGTCATCATCTCAGGGCCCTGAGACTGAGTCCAAGGCCTGGCTTTTCACTCAGCAGGCATTTTGCTTCTCCCTCTCCCTCTGCTCCTCCATGCCCCTCTCTTTCTCTCATAAATAAATATTTTTCAAAAAATGGAAAAGAAATGGTTTTACCAAAGTAGGGAGAGTTCCAGCATTATAGGTGTAATTTTATCCAGTTGTCCCACTTGATTAGTCATTGAAAGATTGAAACCAGAGATATCTAAGGGTTAGTATTTCTTTGTAATTTATTACTTAAGTAAAAAAATGTTTTCTTAACTTTTGATTAAATCATGGGAACATGAAAGGATGCAAAGATACATGCTAATTAAGGGAAAATTACTAAGCTCAAATCTGCACTCTTAATAAAGTGAGATAACCAATTTGGTTAGGCAGAGTGACATACAGTTTGAAATTGCAACAAGGATATTATTCTGTTGAATCCTTTTTGTAAGAGGTTCAGATATTTAGTGGCAATGTTGAGGAATCATTTAAAAAATATTTAGAGGGAAAATAATACAATTAAGCACAAGTTAGTTGTTCTAAATATTTTGACATTGTAACCTGTACTTTTTGTTGTTGTTGTTTTTTAATACTTCAAAGTTGAATTGTGTAGCAAATCTGAAAATTGGTTAGTTTTAATTCTTTTGCTTCTTGGCTTTTGGTGCCCTCCAGTGGTAGGAATGAGCAGTTAAATCCTGAAGTGTGTTGAAAATGCTCAGTACTACTTGATGTAGTTAATTTTATGCATATTCAACATTTCATTAGGAGAAAATGAAGCTTACAACTAATGGGAAGGAGGTACCAATTTGGACTAGTATAAAGTAATACCTCCTGGAAATATTGTTGGAACACATAATGAATATTCAGTGCATTTAAGGAAAAAAAAGAATCTATGTGCTACATTTCTCAAAAGGTACTTTAGTACATAGTTCGGAGTGCATCCTTTGGAGCTGAAGGCCATGGAAATTTTCTCTAGGAAGATAATTGTATCATGTCAAGAGGATATGGAGAACATACAAAGAGGAGTGATAATTTACACAGTTTCTTTCATCTATAGATTGGTGATGCTTAGGGAGTATTGCCTCTGGGAGGGGTAGTCTACAGCATTCAAAAGATAAGTCAGTGTGGTGGAATTTTCCCTTGTCCCAGAAATCAGATTGTAGAGTTACAAAGTACCAGATAAAGTGGTCAGGTTTCTTTTTGAAAACTCAAGGCAGAATCATCTAGTTGAAAACTTTCAAAGACCTTGGTTCTAGCTCAAGATCAGCCTTTGATTACCAGTCACTCGTGGGAGAGAGGTGCCTACAATATTTTAAATGCCTTTGTTTCCATCCTGTTAGTGGTGGGCTCAATATCTAGAATTTTGATACTGAGTTTGGGCCCTTGCTCCAGCTCTGCCGGGCTGTTGCCATTATCCTTGCTGGGTGTCAGTTTCTCATCCACAAAGTGAGGATAGTAATAGTTTACTATTTCTCACTTTTATTTGCGTCTTGAATGATATGTGTAGACAGAACCCTAGCTAACTTTAAATCGACCTTCCAAATTAGGTTATTATTGTTCCTAGAAGTTGTTAGTATTATTACTAGGCAGTGAGGAGACAGAATCATGGAAGGCCTTTCAGAAGTAACATTTTACCCAGGCTTTTAGTAAGTGCTAAAAAATTTAAAAGATTCTGCCAATCTCTTGAGCTCAGAACTGTAATCCATAAAAGAGACTGGGCCTGAAAGGTGAATAAAGGCATGAAGAAATGGTCTTTCACAGGAAAAGCATTAGATATTCTCTCTGAATCTGTGAACAGTGTTTATTTTTCACTTTTCTCTTCTTGCTACGTAGCTGTTAGGTCTTCATTTGAGTCTTTGATGGGAAATTCTGTGGTGATTTCATTTGTTTATAAATTGTCCTTCATGGCCACCTCAGTGGCTCAGAGATAGTATCTGTTGTCAGCTGAGATCATGATCCAGGGGTCCTGGAATCAGACCCCACTCCCTGCTCAGCGGGAAGCCTGCTTCTGCCACTCACACTTGCCCTGCTTGTGTGCTTGTGTTCCCTCCCTCCCTCTCTGTCAAATAAATAAGATCTTTTTTTTTTGTTTCTTTTAAGATTTTATTTATTTGACACAGAGAGAGAGAGAGACGGGGGCGGGGTAGGGGAGACACAAGCAGGGGGAGTGAGAGAGGGAGAAGCAGGCTTCCGGTAGAGGAGGGAGCCCAAGGTCGGGCTATATCCTAGGACCCTGGGATCCTGACCTGAGCTGAAGGCAGATGCTTAGGCGCCCCAAATAAAGAAAATCTTTAAAAAATTATCCTTGAGGGGCGCCTGGGTGGCTCAGTGGGTTAATCCTCTACCTTCAGCTCAGGTCATGATCTCAGGATCCTGGGATCGAGCCCCACATCGGGCTCTCTGCTTGGCAGGGGGCCTGCTTCCTCCTCTCTGCCTGTGCCTCTGCCTACTTGTGATCTCTGTCTATCAAATAAAGAAATAAAATCTTAAAAAAAAATTATCCTTGAAACTTTTCAAAACATATTGTATATTATTTTTCACTTTGTTTATAAATAGCCATTAAGATCTAGGCCCGATGAAAAAGCTCTCCTTTTCCCTATTTGAATCTGCCAATGAGAATTAATACTGTACAGGACCCAAGGAAGTTTCTGGAATGGGGAGGATTCACTAATATAGGAATTCTTTCTCTACTTTGACTCGATCTGTTATCTGGCAAACGGGAAATTTTCCCTTAAAGAAGCCATTCTCTTGGGAGTCACAATCTTTTCTTCCACTGAGGTATTTCCCAGTATCTTCTATCTGGTCTTGACTCCTCTCTCAATTCCCGTTAGTTAATTCAATAGTAGTCTTATTGGGGCGCCTGGGTGGCTCAGTGGGTTAAAGCCTCTGCCTTCGGCTCAGGTCATGATCCCAGTGTCCTGGGATCGAGCCCCGCATCGGGCTCTCTGCTCAGCGGGGAGCCTGCTTCCTCCTCTCTCTTTGCCTGCCTCTCTGCCTACTTGTGATCTCTCTCTGTCAAATAAATAAATAGAATCTAAAAAAAAAAAAACAAAACTTAAAAAAAATAGTAATCTTATTAATGGAGGGCCCATATGTGATTGCTGAAGCTAATTTCAGGAGTTCCAGGGAATCTTGGACTATTAAGAATGCCAGAAGAACCTTGCTTATGTCAAATTATTAAAATAATTTGTCTCATTAACTTAAAGCAGTGACAACTACCAACGTTTCTGAGGTAGAGCCTCTCGGCATACCTTATCTTTTTTTTTTCCCCCACTGGAAGGTACCTGTCTTTTGCACTCAACATTTAGAAAATGTTTCTATTTGTTTGTTTATTTTAAAGATTTTTATTATTTCTTTATTTCCTTATTCATCAGAGAGAGAGAAAGAGGCATAGGGAAAAGCAAGGTTTCCAAGGAGCAGAGAGCCCGATGCTGTACTCCATCCCAGGAGCATGGGATCCTGACCTGAGCCGAAGGCAGATGCTTAACTGACTGTGCCATCCAAACATCCCAGGAAATGTTGAGTGTTTACTATTTTGGTATTTTATTACAGTCTCTTATTTACTCCTCACAACTTTATGAGGGAGGTAGTACTATAAACCTCATATTATAAATAAGGAACCAGATGGAATAGAGAAGTAAAGTAATATGCTCAGAGTCAGTTCCTAGTATTTGACAGTGTAAAGATTGGACCCAAGAAGTGTTGACTCCAGATTTCTTGCTGTCAACCACAGTACAAAGGTGGTGTTTTGTTTCGCTTACAGTCCTTTCTTGAAGCTGCCAACCTGTCCTTTTCATCACCAAAATCACATCTGCTATCTCTATTCCCTTATCAACTGCTTACTCTTCAACTCCCTGCATTCTGCCTTTCTCTATTGATGCTTCTTCTTCTTCTTCTTCTTTTTTTTTTATTAAGATCAGCAATCAAGGGACACCTGGGTGGCTGAAGTGGGTTAAAGCCTCTTCCTCCTGCTCAGGTCATGATCCCAGGGTCCTGGGATCCAGCCCCGCATCCCATCGGGCTCTCTGCTCAACTGGAAGCCTCCTTACCCACTCTCTCTGCCTGCCTGCCTCTCTGCCTACTTGTGATCTCTGTCAAATAAATAAATAAAATCTTAAAAAAAAAATCAGCAATCCCCAGTTGTCTCACATGTTTTCATTTTTTAAGATTTTATTTATTTATTTGAAAGAGGGAGATAGAGTGGGGGAAGAAACAGAGGAGGAGCAAATGGAGCAACAGAAGAAGAAGGAAAAGCAGGCTCCCCACTAGACAAAGAGCCCAATGAGGAGCTCGATTCCAGGAGCCTGGGGTCCTGACCTGAGCCAAAGGCAGATGCTTAACCCACTGAGCCACCCAGTGCCCCCTCACACTTAAATTTTAACATGACTCCCACATTTGCTCCTTCTGGGTCTCCTCATTATTTGTTCTCCCATGATCCTCCCAATATTTAGGCACTAAAAATTAGCAAAATCTTTGTATGTATTTCTTTGTCCCATTGATCTCTTTTCTGCTGTGTCTCTCTAACCTATTGCTTCTTATATTCCAGTTGTTTCTGTATTTCTTTATATTTCTCAATGATTTTTTTCCCCCTTGTATTTTCCAACTGGTCTCCTTGACCCCATTTTTCAATTCTCTCTAAACCAGTTGTCCTGAGTGGTGGGTCTGGCACAGGATAAGGATCACCTTGGAAATTTTCTACAGCTTTTAAAGTTCTTGTTCTACTTAGTGTGTACATCTGCAGAGAGGATGTATATGTTTTTTCAATATTACTTGATAAAGTTCTAGTTTTCTTTTTAAAAAGATTTTATCTATTTATTTGACAGAGAGAGAGAGAGAGAGCACAAGCAGGGGAAGCAGCTGAGGGAGTGGGAGAAGCAGACTCCCCACTTAGCGTCGAGCCTGATTTGTAACTCAATCCCAGGACCCTGGGAACATGACCTTAGCCAAAGGCAGACACTTTCCCTTCTCTTCTCTCTACTTGCCTCTCTGCCTACTTGTGATCTCTGTCTGTCAAACAGATGAATGAAATCTTTAAAAAAAAAAAAAAAAGATTCTTCCATATTTACTTCATCTTCTTTTGTCTGAAGCATTTTGGAGTACTTAAAGACACGATGATTGTTCACCCTTGATATTTATCTATACATTTATAAAAGCATGAAGATTTGTCTTTGTAACTACATCAAACAAAATTGATAATTCATTAATGTCATCTAAGATCCAGACTATGTTCAGATTTCCCCAGTTGTCCCTAAGACGTCTTTTACTGATAATCCAAGAAAGATCCAAGCAAGTTCACATATTTATTGATTTGGTTGTTCTGTTTCTTAGGTTTCTTAATTTAGAACACTCTTCACTGCCCCTGACCCCACCCTTTTTGTGACCTTGCTTTTTTGAGAGGGAACACCAATTGTCCATGAAATGTCACCCCTTTGGAATTGTCAGGTGGAATCTCTGTTTTATCATTAGCTTGTTTTATCTTGCTCCTCTGGTGATCTCAAGCATTTTTTCTCTGTTGGTCCTTTCTGTGCTTTTTTGTAACATTTTTTTCTGCTCATTGAAACCCTTGCCTTGTAATACTGGATACCAGTTTGTTCTGCCTTCTGGAACAAGTTTTCGTCTTCTATTTTTTTTTCCTCTTTGGGACTTCTGACATGTCTTATACACAGGACATGCCTGACTGCTCTAAAATCCTTAGTTCTATGATGTCATGGTCTGGATCTTTCCCCAGAGTCAGTGGTCCTCAGTCAGGTACTGCCCTCTAGGAGAACTGGAATGTGTGACACTTTTCAACTGTCACAGTGAATGGCGCCTTACTGGCGGATATTGGTCACAGGCTGGGGTTGCAAATGTTCCCTTCTCTATTTGGAATAATCTTGAGCAATTAAGAATTATCTTGCCTAAAATAATAGTAATAGAGTCCCTTTTGAAGAACACCTAGTTAATTTACTCTTGGGTTAACTGACAAGAGGTGATATACTAGCACGTAATAGGTGAAATATTTGTTGAATGAATGCATGGACTTTGAAATTTGACCTTTTATTTTTATTTATTTATTTTTTAAAAAAGATTTTATTTATTTATTTGAAAGAGAGGGAGAGAGAGAGGAGAAAAGTCAGCAGGAGAAGCAGACTCCCTGCTGAGCAGGGAGCCTTATGTGGGACTCGATCCTGGGACTCCAGGATCATGACCTGAGCTGAAGGTGGTCATTTAACCAATTGAGCCACCCAGGCACCCTGAAATTTGACCTTTTAAAGCAGACTTTCATATATGTATGTAATCTCTACCCCCATTGTGGGAGCTGAACTCAGAACCCTGAGATCCAGAGTCGTATGCTCTACCAGCTGAGCCAGCCAGGGACCTCAGACAATAGGAAGTTTTGAAAGTTTTTGAGAAGAGATTTAACAGGATTAAGACAGATGTTTTGAAAAAATAACTCAATATTATTTGTGAGAAAGAGGGTCACCAAAAGACTTGGGCCCCAGGAAAATAATGTTTTGAAGTTCCCAGAATAGGAATTTTTTTTTTTTTAATATTTTATTTATTTGACAGAGAGAAATCACAACTAGGCAGAGAGGCAGGCAGAGAGAGAAGGAAGCAGGCTCCCCGCTGAGCAGAGAGCCCGATGTGGGGTTCGATCCCAGGACCCTGGGATTGTGACCTGAGCTGAAGGCAGAGGCTTTAACCCACTGAGCCACCCAGGCGGCCCCCAGAATAGGATTTTTATTGATATATAGCACAGTCTTCTACCAGCTTCTTCCTGTCATGAGTTTTGTCTACAAGGAGTATGGGGGACAGATTTTTGTAGGGATCAACCAGCAATGGATAGACTGGTTATTGATTCTTTGTAGCACAGACATTGGGGGTAAGAATGCAGAGTAGGGCATAAGAAATCATCCTAAAGTAGAATCAGGACTTGGCAATCAAATAGGGCATATGAGAGAAGACAACTAACAGATGTTTTTTAGGATTTCTGGACTAAGACCCTGGGTCTTAGTCCAGAAAATAGGAAAATAGGAAAATAGGAAAAGGAGCAGGCTGTAGGTAGAGGTGGTCAGGGAGAGGAGTAGGGGGAGGTAGAAGCTTATTGTTTTCTTGAGTTGAGATACAGTGGGGATATTCAGATAGATGTAGCAGGTGGATGGGAACTCAGATCTGGAGCTTATAAGAAAGGTCAAAGCCAGCAAATATAGATTGATTGATTTTATTTTCAACATCCAACTTGGGAGCATGATCTCAGGAACAAAAGATCAAGAGTCACGTGCTTTACTCACTTAGTCAGGCAGTGCCCCGGCAAATACAGGTTTATAGTCATAGGCCAACAGGACTGAAGCCTTGTGGGGGACCGGGTTGCCTGGCACTAGTAGTTTTCCATACTTTTCAGCATCCATCAGAGCCACCCGAATGCCTTGCTAAAATTCATTGCTGGGTCTTATTCCTGGAGTTTCGGATTCAGTCTCGGTAGGAACCAAGATTTTGCAGCTCTAACGAATTTCCAAGTGACTGGGGACCACACTTTGAGAAGTACCAGCCTAAAGAAATAGGTAGTGAGGGGATGCCTGGATGGCTCAGCTGGTTAAGTGTCTGCCTTTGACTCAGATCATGATCTCCAGGTCCTGGAATTGAGTCCCGCATCATCTTGCTCAGTGGGGAGCCTCTTTCTCTTCCTGCTTGGGCTCTCTTTCTCTTACAAAAATAAGTAAGTAAGTAAGTAAGTAAGTAAATAAATAAATAAATAAAATCTTAAAAAAAAAAAAAGGTAGTGAGAAAAGAGGGTGGATGGTGGGATTTGGGGGCCTGCCCAGGTTAAGAAGGAAGTGAGGGAAGAGCTAGTGAGAGATGATATAGTCATATCTTACAGTTCTGTTGCATTGTAATAAAAACAATTGTACATTAAATCTGTGTATTATGCACATCTATTTGCACATTAAATATGCACATGTCAGGTATGCAGTTAGATAAGAAGAAGTACCAGAGGGGAACTGGGAAAAGAGAGAATGCTGTGAATCCTGGAAGTTTGGTCTTTGGAAGAATCCCTCTTCCTTTGTTTAATCTACTTCATCCAGGTCTCAGTGGCTAGTCCTTTTAGTCCATTCCTGGAATAAAAATGTCACGCCAAATTTATAATCTGAGATTTTCTATTAGTTGCTTCTAAAAAATTGAAATGGATTTTAATTTTTTTTATTACAAGGAAAATGAAATAAAAATAACATCAGTAACAAAAATAGCTCAGTGGGTGTTGGCATAATATATTCTTGTTAATTTTGTTTTTCCATATACAGTTTTATTTTGAGGGGGAAGCTGCAGCTGACCAGAAATAGGCATATAGAAGCCTGAAATGAGCAAAGTCACATTGTGGGGAACTTGCTCATCAAAGTAAAAATTTAAAAAGCCCCGTTAATAAAAATATTGGAAAGTATTGAAATTAGTTTTAAAAAATATATCCATGGGAGCATCTCGGTGGCTCAGTTTCTGCGTTCTGCTCAGGTCATGATCTCAGGGTCCTGGGATTGAGCCCCGCATTGGGCTTCCTGCTCTGTGGGGAGTCTGCTTCTCCCTCTCCCACTCCCCCTGCTTGTGTTCCCTCTCTTGCTGTGTCTCTCTCTCTCTGTCAAATAAATAAATAAAATCTTTGAAAAAATATATATGGGGCAGTCTGTTAGGTGGCTCAGTCTGTTAGGCTCAGGTCATGATCTCAGGATCTTGGGATTGAGTCCCTGGCAGGCTCCCTGCTTGGCAGGGAGGCTGCTTCTCCCTTTCCCTCTGTGTGCTGTGCCGTTCTGCCTACTTGTGCTCTCTACCTCTCTACTTCTCTGTCAAATAAATAAATAAATAAATAAATAAAATCTTTTTAAAAATTTAAAAACCATAAAAAAATATATCCATGATCTCTTATTTGAGAAATAGCCACCATGAAGATTAAGGTATATTTCTTTCTAGTATCCTATATATTGTGGGGAGGAAAAATTATTTTTCCTACTACCCTCTAAGTTTGCTTGCATATTGGATTAAAAAATGATTAACAAGAGAAAAAAAATACATACACATTTAAGTTTTATGTGAGATGGGAACCTTCACAAGGAAATGAAGCCCTGAAGAAACCATTAAATTGAGTGTTTTTATACTATATACTATAGTGTTTTTATATAGATTTAATGAAGAATGTATAGTCATGGAGAAACATGCTAGAACGAAAGGGTATAAGGTAAGGGTAGTAAGCTGGGGGAAACTTGGCAAGGCCTGTTCGTTCAGATTCTTCTTGGGGTCCCTCTGTTTTCAGAGATAAAGGATGCTTCTTTCCTCCAGATAAAGGGAGGACACCTTTTACATGAGAGTCTCATGGCCTGTTCTGGGGAGACCAGGAAGGTCAGAGAATCCTTCCTGCACCTGCTGTTTCTCAACCTTCTTCAGCTTAAAAGAGTCAGTATGCCACGTTACCGTATTTCAGGGTAGAATGTTCAGAACCCCCTCAATATTTGGAAAATGAAAATGAAATAATTGATTCAATTTTGTATCACATTCTTTTCCACTCAGTATTATAATGTGGACATTTGTCCATGTCATTAAGTGCCTTTGGAAATCTCATTTTCATTGACAGCACTGCAATCTGGTTTATTGTTCTATCATCATTTAACTATTGCCTCAATTTGTTTCCTTTTATTATTTATTATTTTTATTTTTTAAATTTATTTTTATTTAAACATTTTTTTAAGATTTTATTTATTTATTTGACACAGAGAGATCACAAGTAGGCAGAGAGGCAGGCAGAGAGAGAGAGGAGGAAGCAGGCTCCCTGCTGAGCAGAGAGCCTGATGCGGGACTCGATCCCAGGACCCTGAGATCATGACTTGAGCCGAAGGCAGCGGCTTAACCCACTGAGCCACCCAGGCGCCCAAGTTGTTTCCTTTTAAAAAATCATTCTAATCAAAGCATAGTGAGGTAAATATTAATATCTGTGTATCACCTAGTGATAAGCATTCTTTTTCCCTTTTAGATTGCCTAAGAGAATCTCTCTTTCTCTTTTTTATTTATTTTTTAAAAATTTCAAAGGATTTATTTATTTGAGACAGATACAGAGAGAGAAAGCATGAGCAGGGAGAGAGGCAGAGGGAGAGGGAGAAGCAGACTCTCCGCTGAGCCAGGAGGCTGATATGGGTCTTGATCCCAGGACCCCAGGATCATGACCTCAGCTAAAGGCAGACGTTTAACCATCTGAGCCACCCAGGCGCCCCTCTCTCTTTTTTTGAAGGTTTTATTTTTGTAAGCAGTAGCTAACCCAACGTGGGGCTCGAACTTATAGCCCCAAGATTAAGGGTTGCACACTCCACTGACTGAACCAGCCAGGCACCGCCCTAAAAGAGTGTCTTAGTTTAAAACTACTTTTTTGGACATTTAACTGCTTCATTCATTTTTGATCTGCCTTGTTACTTCCAGACCAATATTCCCAATCAACAGCTCTCATTACAACAAAGTGAAAACAAAGACTTTGCTGGTCTAGGGCCACAGCTAATTCTGGGATTGTCAAAACAGTTGTTCTCCATCTTGGTCGCAATCAAGACCAAGGTCCTGCTCTTTTTTTTTTTTTTTTTTTTTTAAAGATTTTATTTATTTATTTGACAGCCAGAGATCACAAGTAGGCAGAGAGGCAGGCAGAGAGAGGTGGGGAAGCAAACTTCCCAGTGAGTGGAGAACCCGATGCGGAATTCGATCCCAGGACCCTGAGATCATGACCTGAGCCGAAGACAGAGGTTTAACCCACTGAGCCACCCAGGCACCCAAGACCAAGGTCCTGCTCTTAACAGTGAGACCCTGAAGAGCAAGTGAGTGAGGATGGCTGTTAGCGGCCAACCGCACCCCACCCCAACTCTATTTTTCCCCAGATTTTATTGATTTATTTGAGAGAGAGAGGGAGAGAGCACAAGCAGAGGGGTGAGGCAGAGGGAGAAGCATACTCCCTGCTGAGCTCCATGGGAGCTCGATGCAGGACTCCATCCTAGGACCCCAGGGTCATGGCCTGAGTTGAAGGCAGACCCTCAACTGCTTGAGCCCTGCTAGTTGCCCCATCATCAGCCCTTTTCTTTCCTTTGCTTGCTAGAATTTGCTAGTTCATCAGATGAGGTTTGGAGAAAAGCACTCTGGAGACAGTATAACAGAGTTTGAGGCCCATCGTTATTGCCCGTTTTGGGGTCTTTAGGGGAAGTGTCCTGCGTAGTCTTGGTCAGCTTTTATCCATCAGGATAATAACTATTTGGCTCCCTCTCAAAACTGTAGGGAAAAAGATACCAGCTATGTATATGAAAGTGCTTTCAAAGGGATAAACTGGTTCACAAATACATATAAGTTAAATTTTGACAGTATCCTGCTCCTGCAAGGGCTGGCTAAACACAAATCCTGAAATATGATGATTTACAATCAACTGATTCAGTGAGGCCCTAATGTATTGAGGGCCGGGGAGACAGAGATAAAGAGATAAAGAGAAAACAGAGTTCATCTCCTGCAAGGGCTCATTATGTCCAGCTCATCCGAAGCAGGTCCCTGTGCCTTGCTTGCCCCTTGCCATGGCTGCCTGGCAACAGCTCTTTGGGAATGGATACCAGCCTACCAAAGGATACCAGATTTGCTAGCTAGAGTTCCTGTCTGTGCTCAGGAGGCGAGGGGGTGGGATGTGGGAATGGCTGACCATTATACAGCGAACCAGCACTCTGTTGCCCAAAGCTGATCTGCCGGTTTGCTGATCTTTTGTATGGTGGAAACTGAATGTATCAGGACTTCCGACTTCTCAGCATTATCATTTACAGGCAGCTCTAGTACTTGCCACTGAGTTCCAACTTGCTGAGCAAGCTTAAATTGCTTGTTCTTTGCAGAAAATTGGACCTCTAGGAGAATCTGGTTTGTACCAAATTGGTTGCGATCGGCAGCCTGCTCCTGTGCGAGTTTTCCGTATCATCCGGTTTTGTGAACTACATCCCCCATTTTTCAGTTCTTCCTTCTTGGACTATGGGACCACTTTTGGGTGAGGTTCTGGTGTGTCCTCTATAGCTATGCATATCATAATATCTGTGGAATAAGTATGTAGTTTTTTGATAATTCTGCTTTTTTTCATTAAAAACCAGTCACCTTTTTCTTATTGACAATGCGGTATAATAGTACAGAGATTTCTCATTTTCTTCTCATTGACTCACATAATTATCTCAATTACACAAATGCACGAGAGACATTTTTAGATTTTCTCAGAAGTCCTGGAGGGCAGAGGGTTTCCCTCTACATGACTGTTTTACATAAAAATTTATACGTACTTTAATTTCAGACCTTTTCATGATTACTTTATCAGACAGTCTTGTCTTGCCTTCACCTGAACAGAATACTGAAGTAGGATGATGGAGGAAAATAAACAATTTGTGAGAGAGCCTGACTTCCTGACTTTCTGTTTTGTCAGAAGGAGGGGCTTGTTGCAGGGCATCTTTCAAGGTTTTCTTCTCCCAGGACCTGTGCCAGGAGAAGGCGTGGTGCCCCGTAGCCCCTCGCCAGCACCTAGCCATGAGCCCGCAGTGAAGACTGCACTTGGAAAAGCCCGTTAGCCCCAGAGAGGCTGACAGGAAATGAATTTGCTTCTGCATCTCCAGTCCAGGGCAGTGCCCTGAAGGGCTGCGAAACTACAGTATCCCGGACTAAAGATTTTCAAATTCTATTGCTGGCACACCATTAAGACTTCAATTTCGACCCAGCGTTGGAAACCTGAGTAACAAAAGTACAGTTGTTAAGGTAGAACACAATTGGGATTAGGAACGAAACAAGTGAATTCTAAAGGGAAGCTATATATTGAGTTAGCTGTAGAATAGATCTCTTAGTGTTTGTTATACTTTAATAACTGTACGTTGGGGGCGCCAGGGTGGCTCAGTCGATTGACATCTGCTTTCGGCTCAAGTCATGATCCTAGGGTCCTGGAATCCAGCCCCATATGGGGCTCCCTGCTCGGTGAGTTCTCTCTTCTGTTCCCTGCCTGTTCAATGCTCTTTACATTCTCCAATGTGAATTCTGGAGAAATATAGTCCGATTGGACCAATTTCCATTGCCTTAGGAGGAAGAGTCCTCATGGGTTAGGGCTTTGGAGTTGTCCTCCGTGGGTCAAGCTCACTCTGGTCTAATCAGTTTGAAGAACAGAATAATATCACTGTCATGTGTAGGCAGTTTCAGTTGGAAGTATAAAATTTTCTTTGTGATTCTGGGGACTGTCATGTCCAGGACATGATTAAGATATTTCCACCTCTCTGCCTTTGCTAATACCTATTCTCTTATATGTAGGGTATTCTCTATGAATTTACACATATTTTGATTCTACTGAGCTAAAATATGAATGGTAAGTAAATCCTGCGCCAAAGATTGTAGTCTGTTAAAATATTCTATCTATGACATTTTAGCAGATCATTACTGAGCACATATCACATGCTGATTTTATTTGTTTATTATTAAAATTACATATTGTATCATTTTAAGTAGAGTATAAACTTTCTGTGGACAGGGGCCATCTCTGGTATGTCTTTATTTTCCCCAACATGTTTTGGGCATAGATTCTATGTTTGGTGCCTTTTGCCTGTTTTAAAAAAGTCACATCCATTTCTAAAGAGAAGGTAATGTATATAGCTACTTGCAGTAAAGTAGTGCTCTCACTAAAAAGTCATTGTATATAGAGGATGCTCTGTTATAGTTATTATATAGTTAACCTGGGTGAGAACAACATGGGTTAGAAGGGCATGGGCCCACTTATATGCAGATTTTGTACAGTACAGTACTGTAAATGTTTTCTAAGAGTTTTTAAAAAGACATACATTTATTTATTTATTGAGAAAGAGAGAGACAGGAAGAGTAAGAGAGAGAGAGAGAGAGTGTGTGGGAGCTATAGGAGGAGCAGAGGGAGAGGGACTCAATCCCACGACCTCGAGATCATGACCCAAGCCAAGACCAAGGGTCGAATGCTTACCCAGCTGAGCCACCCGTGTGCCTCTTAAGATTTTTTTTTTTAAGATTTTATTTATTTATTTGACAGACAGAGATCACAAGTAGGCAGAGAAGCAGGCACAGAGAGAGGAGGAATCAGGCTACCCGCTGAGCAGAGAGCCCGATGTGGGGCTCGATCCCAGAACCCTGGGATCATGACCTGAGCCGAAGGCAGAGGCTTTAACCCACTGAGCCATCTAGGCGTCCCTTCTTTAAGATTTTTTAGGTAACATTTTTCTCTTTCTTCTCTTGCTTACTTTATTGTAAGAATACAGTGTATAGTAGATATAACAAACAAAATATGTGTTGACTCATTGTATTACATAATCTTCTATAAGGCTTTCAGTCAACAGTAGGCTATTAGTACTTAAGGTTTGGGGGAGTCAAAGGTTACATGTGGGGGGGTGGGCACCCCTAACCTTAGTGTTGTTCAGAAGTCAACTGTACTGTGCTAAGATGACAGGTTCAGAAAGAGATCAGAAGAGGCTTGAAGAAAACTTCTAATTTTAAAGGAGTCAAAGCCTGGGGCTCATAGCTTTTGAGAAAAGCCTCAAATGTTAGAAGACCACAAAGTATATAAGAGGAAGAAGGTAGGTAGACAAAGATGTCCAGAATATGAAGATCAAAATGCAGAATTACCTAAGGTGATACTTGATGACTAAATCACTGGGGATCCTTGATGTAGAGAAAGGGAAACGCTCCTACACTGTTGGTGGGAATGCAAGCTGGTGCAGCCACTCTGGAAAACAGGAAGGAGGTTCCTTAAAAAGATGAAAATAGAGCTACTCTGGGCCCAGCAATTGCATCACTGGGTATTTACTCGAAAGATACAAATGTAGTGATTTGAAGGGGCACCTACACTCCAGTGTTTATAGCAGCAGTGTCCACAATAGCGAAACTATGGAAAGAGCCCAGATGAATGGAAAAAGAAGAGGTGAGATACACACACACACAATGTAATATTATGCAGCCATCAGAAAAACCCCGAAATCTTGTCATTTGCAACAACATGGAAGGAACTAGAGGGTATTATGTTATGTGAAGTAAGTCAATCAGAGAAAGACAATTATTATATGATCTCACTGATATGAGGAATTTGAGAAATAAGACAGGATCATAGGGAAGGGAGGGAAAAATGTAATGAGCCAAAACCAGAAAGAGAGACAAATCATAAGAGACTCTTAATCTCAGGAAACAAACTGAGGGCTGCTGGAGTGAAGGGGAGTGGGAGGGATGGGGTGGCTGGGTGATGGACACTGGGGAGGGTATGTGCAATGATGAGTGCTATGAATTGTGTAAGACTGATGAATCACAGACCTGTACCCCTAAAACAAATAATACATTCTATGTTAATAAAAAAAAAATTGAAACCAAACAGTAAAGAATGTCTTAAAGAAAAAAAAAATCGTTGGGGATCCTTGAATGAAGAGCACTGAGCATATCATCCAAGTCAATAGGTAAGACGACTGTCAGGGAAATGGTTATCATTTGAGACCAAGGAGGTGGGGAAGGCCTAGAAATGAAAGACTTTTCAATAGGTTATAGGAATGCAAATATAAAAATAATTACATTTATTAAATTTATTTTTTAAAAATTATTTATTTGAATTTGAGAAAATGAGCAAAGGAGCAGAAATAAGGGGAGCAAAGGGAGAAGCAGGCTCCCTGAGCAGGGAACCTGATGTGGAACTCGATTCCAGGACCCTGGGATCATGACCTGAGCCGAAGGCAGGCGCTTAACCATTGGAGTCACCCATGCGCCCTACATTTTTTAAATTTAGGGTTGAATTTATACTGGGCTTCAGGGTGGGGAGAGAAGCAATATGTACTAACAAGATCAATAATGACCACTGAATGGTTGAATCACACTAGTGATTTACCTCAGGTGTATGTGGTTTATGTCCCCTAGCTCTCTTGTACTCCAGTGGATTTGTGCTTTTGATCTCCGTGTTTTGGATCATAGCAGTTGGTATTCAAAATAATTTTTTTTTTAACAATTTAGATGTGACATATTTATTTTTATTTATTTATTTATAAATTTTTTATTTTTTATAAACATATATTTTTATCCCCAGGGGTACAGGTCTGTGAATCGCCAGGCTTACACACTTCACAGCACTCACCAAAGCACATACCCTCCCCAATGTCCATAACCCCACCCCCCTTTTCCGAACCCCCCTCCCCCAGCAACCCTCAGTTTGTTTTGTGAGATTAAGAGTCACTTATGGTTTGTCTCCCTCCCAATCCCATCTTGTTTCATTTGATTCTTCTCCTACCCACTTAAGCCCCCATGTTGCATCACCACTTCCTCATATCAGGGAGATCATATGATAGTTGTCTTTCTCTGCTTGACTTTTTTCACTAAGCATGATACGCTCTAGTTCCATCCATGTTGTCGCAAATGGCAAGATTTCGTTTCTTTTGATGGCTGCATAGTATTCCATTGTGTATATATACCACATCTTCTTGATCCATTCATCTGTTGATGGACATCTAGGTTCTTTCCATAGTTTGGCTATTGTGGACATTGCTGCTATAAACATTTGGGTGCATGTGCCCCTTTGGATCACTACGTTTGTATCTTTAGGGTAAATACCCAGTAGTGCAATTGCTGGGTCATAGGGCAGTTCTATTTTCAACATTTTGAGGAACCTCCATGCTGTTTTCCAGAGTGGCTGCACCAGCTTGCATTCCCACCAACAGTGTAGGAGGGTTCCTCTTTCTCCGCATCCTCTCCAGCATCTGTCATTTCCTGACTTGTTGACTGGTGTGAGGTGATATCTCATTGTGGTTTTGATTTGTATTTCCCTGATGCCGAGTGATATGGAGCACTTTTTCATGTGTCTGTTGGCCATCTGGATGTCTTCTTTGCAGAAATGTCTGTTCATGTCCTCTGCCCATTTCTTGATTGGATTATTTGTTCTTTGGGTGTTGAGTTTGCTAAGTTCTTTTTAGATTTTGGACACTAGTCCTTTATCTGATATGTCGTTTGCAAATATCTTCTCCCATTCTGTCAGTTGTCTTTTGATTTTGTTAACTGTTTCCTTTGCTGTGCAAAAGCTTTTGATCTTGATGAAATCCCAATAGTTCAGTTTTGCCCTTGCTTCCCTTGCCTTTGGCGATGTTCCTAGGAAGATGTTGCTGCGGCTGAGGTCGAAGAGGTTGCTGCCTGTGTTCTCCTCAAGGATTTTGATGGATTCCTTTCTCACATTGAGGTTCTTCATCCATTTTGAGTCTATTTTCGTGTGTGGTGTAAGGAAATGGTCCAGTTTCATTTTTCTGCATGTGGCTGTCCAATTTTCCCAACACCATTTATTGAAGAGGCTGTCTTTTTTCCATTGGACATTCTTTCCTGCTTTGTCGAAGATTAGTTGACCATAGAGTTGAGAGTCTATTTCTGGGCTCTCTATTCTGTTCCATTGATCTATGTGTCTGTTTTTGTGCCAGTATAGATGTGACATATTTAAAAGAAAAGGCTCACCAGTTGGAATAAGCTAGAGAGAAAGAAAAAAAAATCAGGGTTGGAAGAGGGCATGAACCAAAGGGTTCAGGACTTAAAGGCAAAGATCTCCCTCCCTGGATCCTTGGAAACAACATCAGAGAGTTTCACGATGGTTACAGCAAGTTATTCATTAAGGAATTCCCTAAACACCAAAGAATTAGGCTTATTTAGTCTACCAATATAATAGAGACAGCTTATGTAAATGTGTGTTGGACTACTTAGTTTGCCATTCTGGAAAAAAAGAATAAGAGAAAACTCATTTAGACATATTAAACATAAGAAAGATAATTTAAAAAAACAAACAAACCCTTTTACTCATAAGAAGGAAGAATGAATTCTTTGTCCACAGTGACCTTGAGGTAAATAGAAATAATCTGTCCTTGATGTATTCATTTATCTTTGTAAAATTGGATCTCCAACCAATTGATCTTTTTATAAAAAAAGATTAAAAAAAAATTATTTGAGAGAGAGAGCAAACAAGAACAAGCAGGGGGAGAGGGAGAAGCAGGCTACCCACCAAGCAGGGAGGCCATCCCCAGAATCCTGAGCTGAAGGCAGAGGCTTAACTGACTGAGCCACCCAGGCACTCCTCCAAGCACTTGATCTTGATGTCTAACTTGTTGATCTCTGAGCCAGTGCACCAGATTTCTAGTAGTGTGGAGTGAGGGGCGGTTAGAGGTAGTTAGCCTCATTGACTGTTCGCTTCCTCTTACGTGTTTTTCGGGGTTTGCAGACATGAAGAGTAGCTTTTCCTCAGGAACATGCTACATATTAGGACTGATGTAGCTTAGTATAGCATCCCTGTGTTACTCATATTTATAGAGTATTTGAGAAGTCTTTCTAGCTGCCACATTTTAAAGAGTCTTGATAAATTGGAGCATTTCTAAGAAAGACAGGACCTGAGAGACAGGGAAGAATTCTTAAAATATCTGGGAGTCTTCATGTAATCTTTTTTTAATTGAAAGGAGGGATTAAGTTTATTCCATGTATCTCCAGAAGGTGGAAGTTAGATTATTGGGTAGATCCTGGAGAAAGCAGATTTGTTCTTAAAATAAGAACTTTCTAACGTGTAGAGTTGTTTGAGTGGATCTGGCCACCTTCTGTAGCAAGCTGTCTTTGTCAGCTGTGGCTGCTGGAATAAACTACTGTGGTCTAGGTGCACTAGACAAGAGAACATTATTTTTTTCAGAGTTCTGGAGATCAAGATCAAGGTTCCCACTAATTTGGTTTCTAATAGGAGCTCTTTTCTTGGCTTGCAGGTGGCTGCCTTTTTTGTGTCCTCACATGCATATGCACATGTCTTTCCTTAGTGCATATTATGCAGAGAGAGAAAACACAGGAGTGAGTGGAAGGGCCAGTGTGTCTTATGAGGACACCAGTCATATTGGATCAGGGCCCCACCCTCTTGACCTTATTTAGCTTTAATCAGGTCCTTAGCAGCCAGTTTTTACACTTAGCCACACTGGGGTTAGGCCTTTGGCATATGAATTTTTGGGGGAAATATAAACAAAACAGAACAACCCTGTGTTTGGAGTACTTAAATAGAAGCTAGTTCTCCAACTGTTAGGACTGTTGTAGAGGGGAATCCTTAAACTTGGAGAGACTTGATCTGATGATCAGTTTTCTTGAATCTAAAGGAATAGGGTAGGGGCGCCTGGGTGGCTCAGTGGGTTAAGCCTCCGCCTTCGGCTTGGGTCATGATCTCAAGGTCCTGGGATTGAGCCCTGGGTCCTGAGATCGAGCCCTGCGTCCGGCTCTCTGCTCAGCAGGGAGCCTGCTCCCCTGCCCACCTCTGCCTGCCTCTCTGCCTACTTGTGATCTGTCAAATAAATAAATAAAATCTAAAAAAAAAAAAAGTAATAGGGTAAAGCTATAGATTATTGGAGAGAGGCATATTTTTTTTGAAAAAAAAAAAAAAAAAAAAAAAAAGATTTGAACTTATTCTGGGAGCGTCTAAGGAACCAGAATCATAAGTGTTGGAAAACCAAGGTAGAAATAAAGAAAACCTTTCAACCTCTAGAGCTGCTCAGACTTGATTAGGCATGGAAATTGAAAATGTTAGCGTCTGGACACCTGGGTGGCTTAGTTGGTTAAGCAGCTTGCCTGCGGCTTAGGTCATGATCCCAGCGTCCGCAGCGGGCTCCTTGCTCGGCAGGGAGCCTGCTTCTCCCTCTGTCTCTGCCTGCCATTCTGTCTGCCTGTGCTCGCTCTCTCTCCCTCTCTCTCTCTGACAAATAACTAAAATCTTAAAAAAAAAAAAAGTGTTTGCGTCTACCTACATAGAATTTCCAAATATCTTAATCTTCACCAATACTGAAAATAAAGGAGATACATACATATTTGTCATGTCGCTGGTTCTTTAAAGGACAAATTTGTAGTAACATTATAGATACATTGTGTCAGTAATGCTGGTGACTACTTTTAGAGAACTTAAACCACATTTCATTTGTTTTGAAACACGTTCTAACGCATAGTTCCTTTTTCAATAAACAATGAAGTAAACTTTGCATCCAGTAGGATATCAGAATTGGACCTAATAACAACCAAACATTTGAATTACATGAAAACATTCTTATATATAGGTTGTATTGTGATGGAATTTGAATCCAGTTAGCACTAAAAATGAACGGTCGTCTACATTGTTTAGTGTTTCTGATGACTGTAAAGTGGTTACTAGGAGAGGGTGGTTATCATCTTAGGTCTTTGGCATTTATTATTATCCTCACAAACATTAATACTTATGCTAATTACAGCACAAAAAAATTCGTTTGCTACAAAATATGTGAGAATCATGCAGATGCCACACATTATATAATGTTACATTGTAGGGACCCAGGGCAGGCTGCCCCAAGATGGGCAACTTTGGCGTAAAGATGATTTGAGTCAAAAGTAATCAAAACCCAGTGGATACAGGAAAAGCTCTCTGCCTCCCACTCAGCTGCCTAAATTTACATTGGTGAGGAGAGTCTGTAGCAGGAAGAGCACTGTTAGCAGAGACTCCCCTTTACTTCAGAAGCTTATCTGCATAATAGGGCAACCTTGTTTTTCCAAACATTTCCTTTCACCTTCTTGCTAATGAGCTTTCTCTCCTTTGTATCCCCAGGCCCTCACCGTCTCCTTAACTCTACAGGCTTCAGGTTGCCTCATTGTCTTTGGAATTTCTTTTCTGTGTGGATTCCTCATATCTACACTGTTTAATTTGATTTTCTCTTGTTCATCTGCCTCACGTGGGTTTGATTCTAAGTCCAGTTTAGAAGGACTGTAGGGCAGAATAAAGTCTTCCTCCCAAAGCCATCCTCACTGGTTAGTTGATTTGCTACTAATTTGGAGACATGGAGCAATGAAGAGTCAACAGGAAGTAGAGACATAGAATAGTTTTGCCCTGGTATAAAGAAGGTTGCATGTCATGCTATTCTTTATGTTTTTCTTTTATTGTAAGTTTGATACATGCTTATTATAGATGCTTCGGAAAAAAAGCATTATTTTTAAACTCACCATCTGTTACCTCAAAACCAGATTTTTTTGGGGACAATATGAATTCATCATTCCTTTTGATCCAAAATTTTAAAATAAAACAACAATGTGGTTTACTTTGAGAAGAACTTCAATTTGTACTATTAAAAACCTAAAAATATTTTTATAACTAAGAAAATCTTCAAATTAATTTGATATCTTTTGACGGGATTTATTAAATAATTTTATCCAAGAAATTAAAATAAGTCACAAATGAGCCAAAAACTTAAGGTGTTAAGATGTTTCATATCAAAATTATTGATATGAAGCTGGAATAATATTTATATTTTCTTCAAAGAATTTTAATTTTGTTATAGACATATTAGTATCAAACAATAACTTAGAAAAGCAGTTATAAGGCAAGTAGTTTTTAATCATTTTTATTTACCCTGAAAACCCCTTGTTAATGTGGGTTCTTCTGATCTCATGGGGGCCACCAAATGTGGGCGACCCAGTCAAGTAGCCACAGGCAGTGTGGGTGGTGAAAGAATTCACCCAAGGCAGAGGTAGAAGCTTATGGAATGCATTGCAAGGAAGTGGTGGGCAGGACAGTAAAGCAGAGACTGTTAGCCATGAGGCAGTGGTGGGGGGCTGTCGTTAAAAGGGGGAGGTGAGGAGGTATTGGAATGTATGGAATTTTCCCTTTTCGGTACCCTTATCCAGGTGTAAGTAACCTATTGGTCAGCCAGGACTTATGGATGTTTGAGGTGGGTCATCCAATGGGCATGTTTGTATCCAGCCAGGGAGCTGGGGGTCACTGTAGGCCTTTCTACCTGACTCAGGTTCCTACTCTTCAAGTTAATTGCCTAAAGGTGTCCTCTACAATTAACAATTTTATCTTATTATGCTGTTGCTTGTTAAAAATTAGATAGGAACTATTTTATAATTTGGTTTATCACATGGCTGCGTAATTGAATCGTAGAAACTCAGAGACTGCAATATCCTTGGAGATGATTTCATTCAATTTCATTTTTCATAGATGAGAAAACTAAAGCTCAGATAGAACTGAAATAACTTCCTCCATTTGGGTTACTAGCAAGTAACAGACAAGCTATTTATTTATTTTTATTTTTTTTTTTTTTAAGATTTTATTTATTCATTTGATAGAGATCACAAATAGGCAGAGAGGCAGGCAGAGAGAGAGAGAAGAGGAGGAAGCAGGCTCCCCACTGAGCAGAGAGCCCGATGCGGGGCTCGATCCCAGGACCCTGAGATCATGACCCGAGCTGAAGGCAGAGGCTTTAACCCACTGAGCCACCCAGGTGCCCCCAGACAAGCTATTTAAATAGAATATGAAATTCCTCTGGAAAGTTTTCTTGCAGTTAATAGTTTATCTGTACAGATTTCTAACTTGGATGTCTTATAAAATTAGTTGCTTTGAATTCTAAGATTTCACTTATGAGAATTTATGCATTAATACGGTATTTTGATAGACAAGTCTCCTGTTGCCTGGAAGACGAATCAAATCATTTTTTGGAAGATATTTACTTGGCTAAATGATTAATAAAAGCAGAGTATGTAGTTATCTTATTTGTTTATTGCTTTGCCTATTCTTAGCCACTTAAGTAAAACCAATCCCTTAACAAATACTCCTGGAAATGCAATTTAAGTATAATTAAGTCTTCAAGGTCTAGTGTGCTTGTAAGGGAGTATAATATTCCAAGCCTGAATTTATATTTAGTGATTTTCAGGCATCAGACTTAATTTCTCTTATCGAAGTTGGTGGCTCTGTTTCTTAATTTTTTTTTTTAATTTTTATATTTTTGAACCAAGGGAGGTGCTAAATGTAGAGGAAAGAAGCACTTTTTTCTGTCATCCTAATCATTCTAGCTGGGAATCAATCTTAACTGCTTTCATCAAAGAATAGACTTGCTGCCAGGAGCTTGATTTATCTGTAAACATGAGAATTTAGGTATAGATTTTTGATTTCATAGTAACAGAGCTCTTTTCAAGGAAGAGCCATTGTCAGAAATTGGCTCTATATTCTGTGAGACAGAATAATAAAATGAGTCTGGGCTATTGAGTCAGAAAATAATTAGGTTTGAATCCTAGTCCTAGGACTTGCAAGCAATATGACTTTGAGAAATACTGATTGTTCTAAGTCTTAATTTGGCTATCTACAAAATGAGGATAACAGTGTTTGTTGTGAGAATCAGATGAAATAATGAATGTCAAGCACCAATAACAGTGTCTGGTCCATGTTGCCCAAGTCTTAATTACTTTCCTGCCTCCCTGCAAATTCAATTCTACTTCTGCTGAATTCCTTTGCAGATTAAACTGCAAAATAATTGAGGTGGGGATAGAGAGCATTGGGCTACTAGGGAAGCCATGTTATTGGTAGACATTACCTTCCAACAAATATAGGAGAGGGATCAAGATTACCATTCTCCATTGTGCCCCATTCCTAATCCCAGGTCTAATTGCAAACAGCACACATCCAGTTAAATCCAATTCCCAGCAGCCTCATCTTTGGATATTATTCAGAGACTTGACATGTGATAACTAGTCCTATATTCCAGGGTGAGGTAATCCAGGATTGGCCCCAGTTGCTTATAGGGTCCCACTGCTCAGGTAAAGTGGGTTGCTATTTTTCTTTATGAAAGATGAACAACAGCTACAGTTGCTAAAGTAAAACAGATGTCAAGATCCAGGGACAGGATCAGGAAGGACAACTAGATTACATTTAAAAAAAATAATATATATCATAAGCTTTATCATTTTAGCCATTTTTAAGTGTATAGTTCAGAGACATTAAATTCATTTCACATTGCCGTGCAACCATCCCCACCATCCATTTCTAACACTTTTTTTGCTATGTCGTAACTGAAACTCTGTACCCATTAAATAAGAACTCCTCAGCCCCAGCCACTGGCAACCACTATTTTATACTTTCTGTCCCTATAAATTTTTAATTATTTATTTAATTAATTTATTTTTATTTATTTGACAGACAGAGATCACAAGAGGCAGAGAGAGAGGGGGAAGCAGGCTCCCCGCTGAGCAGAGAGCCTGATGTGGGGTTCGATCCCAGGACCCTGGGATCCTGACCTGAGCCGAAGGCAGAGGCTTTAACCCACTGAGCCACCCAGGCACTCCATGTCCCTATAAATTTGACTGTTGTAGATACCTGGTATTAGATGGAATCGTACAGTATTTGCACTTTTGTGATTGGCTCTTTTGCTTACCATACTGTCTTCAGGGTTCACCCATATTATAGCATGTGTCTGAATTTACATTTTATGGCTTGTTAACATTCCATTGCATGTATAGATCACATTTTTTTTTTTAAAGATTTTATTTATTTATTTGACAGAGAGAGATCACAAGTAGATGGAGAGGCAGGCAGAGAGAGAGAGAGAGAGGAGGAAGCAGGCTCCCTGCTGAGCAGAGCCTGATTGGGGACTCCATCCCAGGACCCTGAGATCATGACCTGAGCCGAAGGCAGTGGCTTAACCCACTGAGCCACCCAGGCGCCCCCTATAGATCACATTTTGTTCATCCGTTCACTAGTGAACACTCCTTCTTGGCCATTGTGCGTAATGCTGCTATGAGCATCCGTCTACAAATATCTGTTTGACTGAGGCTCTGCTTTTGTTTTGTTTTGTTTTGGGGGGGGCGGGTATATATCAAAAGTGGGATTGCTGGCTCATATAGTAGTTCCTTTTATAATTTTTAGAGAAATTGCCAAAGCTGTTTCCCATAAGACTGAACCATTTTACATTTCTAGCAGCAGTACACAAAGGTTTCAATTTCTCCATATCCTTGGCAACACTTGTTGTTTTTTGTTTTTCTTTCTCCTCCCCCTCCCCCTCCCCTCCCCTCTCCCTCTTCCTCCTCCTTGATAATGTTATCCTCATGGGTGTAAAGTGGTAAATTGCTCTTGAAAATAGGAATTGTGATATACAGCACATAACCTGTCTCATTTCCTAACCTAGGACCAATGTGCATAGTAGGTGTCTGTTGAATGAATGAGTGAGAATCCACATCATATATGAAATGAAATATCTATAGAAAAAAAATTCAGGAAGTATTATGATACAATGTGTTCATCTATCTACCTATTCAGTCAATGAACAGGAGTATGTGCCATGTACTGTGTTAATTGCTAGGAGTTCAGATTTTCTTTTTTCCTTCCTTTCTTTCTTCCTTCCTTCCTCTCTTTCTTTTTTAAGATTTTATTTATTTATTTGGCAGAGAGCACAAGCAGAGGGAGAGGCAGACAGAGGGAGAGGGAAAAGCAGGCTCTCTGCTATGCAGAGCGCCTGCCCCACGATGTGGGATTTGATCCCAGGGTCCTGGGTTCATGACCTGAGCTGGAGGCAGATGCTTAACCACTGAGCCACCCAGGTGCCCAGGAGTTGAAGCCAAGACAAATTTGGTTCCTTTTCTCAAAGAACTCACACTCTGTTATCTCTCTAGGGAGGAAGGCTGAGTCATCAAGATAAAACAGTTCAATTAAAAAATCTAACCCTTTTGGCATTAAAGTCTATATTTTTCAGGTCTCATCATGAATAGTAATGATACTGTATTCTAGTGTGTTTTCTTTCGCAAGTTAGCAAATAATACATATAATACACACATATACATACAGATACATACATTTATATTCTGTATTTATGGGTTTATGTCATGAGATTTAAACCCTCTGGAGTTTTGGAATTGAAGTAAAGCCCACATGGCTATAAAACATCCATTGTCTTTTTTTTTTTTTTTTAAGATTTTATTTATTTATTTGACACAGAGAGAGAGAGAGATCACAAGAAGACAGAGAGGCAGGCAGAGGGGGAGGGGGAAGCAGGCTCCATGTGGAGCAGAGAGCCCAATGCGGGGCTCGATCCCAAGACTCTGGGATCGTGACCCAAGCCGAAGGCAGAAGTGTAACCCACTGAGCCACCCAGGCGCCCCAAAACATCCATTGTCTTTAGTGAATTAATTTTTCATTTAGAATGGTGCTAGTTATTTGCTGTCTTTGGGAGAATTGAAAAATAATCACTCGAATCATTTTCTGTGTACTGTGTTCAGATGCAGAACCCCTGTAGGGAAAGTCGGCCTCAGTGACTTTCCACTTCTCAGTGAAATAATACAGTTCATCTGAACCTGCAAAGCTGAAGACTGTTCAGTGGTTCATGGTCCTGATAGAAATGTGTAGGGCACCAAAGAAGTCCGTTAGATTACTGCTTTTGCTTTCTCTATAAATTCAGAAGGATAGGAGAACATACATTTGCAATGGAGTCATATTATATTCCAACTCTTCTCTGAACTGCCTCCCTGAACATGAACGTACAGTACTTTGCCACCGAGGCTCAGCATTGCTTTTGTACCTATTTAGTTCTATTCATTTAACAATTATCCGTGGTGATCTTATTGTATATTCATTATTACTATGGTAGATCCTGATAATCAAAGGTAAACTGATCCAGTGGCCTAGTGGCAGTGAAAGACAAATGAACAGATAATTATAATTGCTTAAGTGTTAATTAATAGCCCAGCAAGCAGAAGATGCTGAGGTAGATCCCAGTGCAGTCCCAGAGGATTAGAGGAGACTTTCTGGAGGAACTGATAACTACATTAAGACCTACCATTGAATAGGAGTTAGGGGAGCAAGGAAAAGAAAAGTTCTTTTTCAGAAGAAACAGCACAAAGTCCCAGCATGGGTATGCATGCATTCTTAAGAAAATGGAAACAAGGTAAGAGTGGCTTGAGACCACATTGTGAGGGAGTGAGATGAAGCCAGGGAGATAAGCAGGAGCTCACTAATCTAGGGTATTATGAGTCCTCTTTAGGACTGCATTCTGGGAGCAAGGGGACTCATTATATGAAGAAAGAGTTCATCACAAAGAAATTTATGTTCTGAAAAGTGCTCCAGCTGCAATGTGGAGAATGAGTAAAGGAAGGGTAAGATGAAAGTCTGGGAGACCATGAGCTTTTTGTACTAATCCAGGAATATAGAGAAGTTTATAAATTTCAGCACTCTTTTCCAGGATTTGGTGACTTTTTGGATATAGGATGTGAAGGAAAAGAGTGACTCCCTGACGAGGTGAGATGGAAAACAGAGGGAGTAGCGGTTTCCTCGGGAAGATGAGAAGTTCAGTTTAAATCATTTATATTTGAGGTGCCTGTGAGACAACCAAGAAGGCTGCTGTGGTAGAAGTTTTAGGGAGAGATTAAGGGAAATTATTGTTGATGTTTAACTTCTGCTCTTATTGCCAATTCTCATTTAGGATATCAGCATGCAATTAATAATTTAGGAATTAGAGGCATTTCCTGTGGAATTGGCTCCAAAAAGTGTAATAGCAAGGGGTACATTACTTGGTTCTTCTTGGGAGTATGATGGTTGAGGTAGCATTATTTTGATTATCATTTTCTGCCAATGGCTAAATGATTGCTCTTTCCTATTTATATAATTGCATATATATTTATGTATACATAGATAGGTGTGATCTTTTTCTCCCCATTGTTTCATATATATATATATATATTCTTTTAAAGTTAACTTTTTCCCCCTTTGGTGAGAATAATTAAGATTTATTCTCTTATTCTACAAATTTCAAGAATACAGTACAGTATCATTAACCATAGTCACTATGCTGTGAATTAGATCTCCAGAACTTATTCACCTTGTGTATCTGAACTTGTAATCTTTTTATCTATTTATATTATTATGTTCAATTAGCCAGCATATAGTACAATAGAACATTATTCAGCCATCAGAAGGGATGAATGAATACCCACCATTAGCATCAACATGGATGGAAGCGGAGGGGATTATGCTGAGTGAAGCAGGTCAAGCAGAGAAAGACAATTATCATATGGTTTCACTCATATGTGATGTAAGGAATAGCACGGATGACCTCCCAGGAAGGGAGGGAAAACCGAATGGGAAGAAATCAGAGAGGGACACGAACCATGAGAGGCTCTGGACTCCGGGAAACAAACTGAGAGTTACAGAAGGGAGGGGAAGGGAAGGTGGGGTAACCAGGTGATGGGTAGTAAGGAGGGCACATGATGTGATGAGCACTGGGTGTTACACGCAACTAAGGAATCGTTGAACACTACGTCAAAAACTAATGATGTACTCTATGCTGGGTAAGTACGATCTTGATATGTCTGTTGATGTGCTTATTTTGGGGAAGTAGGATTAGTTGGAGGAGAGGAGAATTGTTAATTTATATCATCTTAACATGCTAGAATTTTTTTTTTGCATGAAGCACTTTATGAAAAAATCAAATCAAAATTATTAAGTAAATAATTGAGTAAAAATTTAGAGTAAACTACGTTGATAAAAAAATAATTGAGGGAGTGGGAAAATTTTGAAGACCAATGTAGAAGGCATAGAAAGGGAAAAAAAGTTTGGAGGTGAGATAAGAGGTTTTACATGGGGCGAGTCTTTCGCCTCTTACCTCCCTAAGTAGTATATTAGAAACCACCTGTAAAGAATTTTTGTCATTCAATTGCTGTGTCTTATTTATTCTCCTGTAACAAGCCCCGAAGCCTTATAATTTTAGCAAGACCGACGCTCAATTGTTATTCTGTGGTAGGCTGTGGAGGTTATTTATAGCGGACACCTGTTCTGATTGGTCTGATTGCTGATTGTTGTTATTACTCCTGCTTTAGTAGTTTATATTCTCTGACAGCGTTGATTTTGGAATCCTTTCTTTTTTTCCTTTTAGTTTAAAAATTATTTGTTTGTTCGTTTGTTTATTTACATAAGCTCTATGCCCATTGTGGGCATTGGAATCCTGAGCCAACCAGGTGCCCCTTATTTTAGGAAGCTTTCCTTGACATCTGCCTCTTCCATTTTTCAGGTTAAAACTGTCAGCTCTTGGGCGCCTGGGTGGCTCAGTGGGTTAAAGCCTCTGCCTTCGGCTCAGGTCACGATCTTAGGGTCCTGGGATCGAGCCCCACGTCGGGCTCTCTGCTCAGCAGGGAGCCTGCTTCCTCCTCTCTCTCTGTCTGCCTCTCTGCCTACTTGTGATCTCTGTCTGTCAAATAAGTAATTAAAAAAAAAAAAAACTGTCAGCTCTTTCTCTGCTTCTCCAGTATTTTCTGGTAGATGTCCATAACGGCACCTGTAGTAGGCTGAACTATGGCCCCCAAAGATGTCAGGTCCTAATTCCTGAAATGCTTAAATGTCACCTTATTTGGGAAAAGGGGCTTTGCAGATATGATGAAATTAAAGATCTAGAGATGGAACAGTTATTTTGGATTATCCAGGTGGGGCCTAAATGCCATCGCAGATGTGATTATAAGAGACAAGCAGGGGGAGATTTGACACAAACACAGAAGAGAAGGCAAGGCAGAGGTGGGGAAGACATGGTTTTGGTTTGAAGATGTTTGCCTTGAACATTGGAATGATGTGGCTATAAGCCAAGGAATGCCAGCAGCCACCAGAAGCTAAAAGAGATAAGGGACTAGTTTTCCCTTTGAGCCTTGATTTCAGGCTTTTCAACTCCAGAAATGTGAGAGAATGAATATTCCAAGGATCATGTGGAATGTACTTACAGATATTATTTGTTGTTTTTCTGAAATTCAAATTTAACTCAGTGGACCTCCTATATTTTATTTGGTAACCCTAGATAGAGATCATGTCTTAATCATCTCTGTGTTGTTTAGCAGTATTTAGTAAAATGAATGTTTGGTATAAATGACATGATAAGTTTGCAAATAGTGAAGAAATGTTTTTATTATTGAGATTTCCAAATATATTCAAAAGCAGAGAGGGAATGTGTGGCATAGCCTCATTATCTATTACCTAGGTTCCACAATCATCAATAATACATCATTGATCGTACAGTTTTTAAAAAATCCCTTGTTCAAAAGAAGCAGTACTGTTGGTATTGTTTTCTGTGTATATATTTCTATGTGTGTGTGTGTGTATGACAGGAGAGGGTAGGTGGCAATAGCCTGAATTTTATGATGCTACATTCTTCCAAAAGAATCCAGGACTTGGAGACTGGGGAGCATTATATATGAATAGCAGGAGAATCAAACAAGATTGCAGTGATTGAGGGAACCTCTGGCAAAGAACACCAGGTGAGATAGAGTACAGGCCAATATTTTCAAAATATAAATAGAAACATGGGCACAGAGACTAGCACTATAACTTCTGGTAGAATTGTTCTGCAGAAAACAAAGCGTCTCATGAGTACTCAACCAGCTGCTGACGATTTCACCTCTCAGAATAGTGAGGAAGCAATCCGAAGAATGGATATCTAGAACTTGACTGTGAAGGAAGGAAAAGGTTGGAGACATGGAAGTGCTTGGCGCTGAGGGAGGGGTGTGACGTAATGACTGTATCTTCCCTGAATATGAAGTAGCTAGGGAAAAGAGGGCTGGATGTAGTCAGACCATCATGGTTTGTAGGAAAAGAAGGCTTCAAAAAGTGAGAGGAAAGACAGGTATAATTGCTGCATGTGGGTGTTGAATGACATACAGTTGCCAGAGAAACAAGAAGCTCTTTAAAAAATGAAATTTTAGGGCTGCCTGGCTGGCTTAGTCAGTGAGTGTGTGACTCTTGATCTTGGACTGTGAGTTTGAGCCCTACATTGGGTGTAGAGATTACTTAAATTTTTAGAAAAACGTTTTAGGGGCACCTGTGTTGCTCAGTCATTAAGTGTCTGCCTTCAGCTCAGGTCATGGTCCTAGGGTCCTGGGATTGAGCTCCGGGCGGGGCTCCCTGCTCTGCATGAGGCCTGTTTCTCCTTCTTCCAGTCCCCCTGCTTGTATTCCCTGTCCCACTGTCTCTCTGTCAAATAAATAAATAAAATCTTAAAAAAAAAAAACCCTTTTAAAAATGAAGTTTTGCAGTATCCTTTAAAAATTAAATTTTACAGTTAGGTTGCATACATTTTTTAAAGTTTTACGTATTTATTTGAGAGAGACAGAGACCGTGAGAGAGAGAGAGAGCAGGAGTGGGAAGGAGGGGGAGAAGCAGACTCCCCACTGAACAGGGAACCCCAATGTGGAGCTTGATCCCAGTTTGATCCCTGGTTTCATGACCTGAGCCAAAGGCAGAGGCTTAACTGACTGAGCCAGACAGGTGCCCCTGCACCTAACGTGGGGCTCGAACTTATGACCCTGGGATCAAGTGTTGCATGCTCTTCTGAGCCAACCAGGTGCCTCAAGTTTCATACATTTTTATATGGAGGGAGGAAATCAGAAGGCATTTGTAGCAATTGTTGTTGGTTGCCTACTTTCATAATAGGTGACCTAAATCCAGGGAAGCAAGCCAGGCCAACAAGTTAGCCAACAGATTCTGCCCCATCCCCACAGTTTTATTGATGTGTAATTGACAAATAAAATTGTATGTATGTATGTATGTATGTATGTATTTTAAAAATTTATTTATTTGACACAGAGAGAGACAGCAAGAGAGGGAACATAGGCAGGGGAGTGGGAGAGGGAGAAGCAGGCTTCCTGCTGAGCAGGGAGCCCCATGCAAGGCTCAATCTCAGGACTGAGCCAAAGACTGATGCTTAACCGACTGAACCACTCAGGCACCCCCAAATTATATATATTTAAAGTGTATAATGTGATGATTTGTTTTATGTATACCTAACCACAAGCAGGTTTTAATACATTCATTTCCTCATACTTACTTTTGTGTGTATGTTTGATAAGAATGCTTAAGATCTATTCAGGGCACCTGGGTGGCTCAGTGGGTTAAAGCCTCTGCCTTCTGCTCAGGTCATGATCCCAGGGTCCTGGGATCGAGCCCGCATCAGGCTCTTTGCTCAGCGGGGAGCCTGCTTCCCTTCCTCTCTCTCTGCCTGCCTCTCTGCCTACTTGTTTCTACTACTACTGTCTGTCCAATGGATAAATTAAAAAAAAAAAAAATCTAAGATCTATTCTTTTGGCAAATTTCAAGTAGACAATACAGTATTATTAACTATAGTTATCATGTTGTATATTAGATCCCCAGAACTCACTTACTTAAAAACTGAAGACTTTGGAGGTGCCTGGGTGGCTCACATGGTTGAGTGTCTGCTTTTTGCTCAGATGATCTCCAGGTTCTAGGATCAAGCCCCATGTTTTAGGTTGTTTCCATATCTTGGCTATAGTGAGTAATGCTACAATGAACATGGGAGTGCAGATATCTCTTTGAGACACTAATTTCATTTCCTTCAGATAAATACCCAGAAGTGGGATTGCAGGATCATATGGTTACTCTATTTTTAATTTTTGAGGACCCTTCATACTGTTTTCCATATGGGTATATCACACCCACCAACGGTGTACAAAAGTTTCCCTTTTTTCCACATCCTTGCCAACACTTGCTATTCCTTGTTTTTTTTTTTTTTTTTTTTTTTTTTTTTTTTTTTGATAAAAGCCATTCCAACAGGTGTGAGGTAATATCTCATTTTGGTTTTGATTTGCATTTTCCTGATGATTAGTGATGTTGAGCACCACTCCATGTACCTGTTGGCTATATGTATTTCTTCTTTGGAAAAATATCTATTCAGAGCCTCTACCAATTTTGTAAAAAAGATTTTATTTATTTATTTTAGAGAAAGAGAGAGAGAAAGTGCATGAGCAGGGGGAAGAGCAGAAGGAGAGAGAGAAGCAGACTCATGCTGGGCATGAAGTCTGTCTTGGGCTGGATCCCACCCCGAGATCATAACCTGAGCCAAAGTCAAGAGTTGGCAGCCCGAAGGACTGAACCACCCAGGCGCCCTGCCTTTACCAACTTTTTCATTGGATTCTTTTTTTTGGTGGTGGTGGGGGCTATTGAGTTATATGAGTTGTATGCTATTGAGATCTTTATATATTTTGGATATTAACCTCTTATTAGATATGTGATTTGTTATTAGATATGTTCTCCCATTCAGTAAGTTGCTTTTTCATTTTGTTGATGGCTGCCTTTGTTGTGCAGAAGTTTTTTAGGTTGATGTAGTCTCACTTGTTGATTTTTGCTTTTGTTGCCCGTGTTCCTGGTATTATGTCCAAAAAAAATCATTGCCAAGACCAACATCAGCGAAATTAACTGCCTATGTTTGCTTGTAGGAGTTTTATGGTTACAGTTTTACATTTTTTTAAAAAAGATTTTTATTTATTTATTTGACAGACAGAGATCACAAGTAGACAGAGAGGCAGGCAGAGATAGAGGAAGGGAAGCAGGCTCCCCGCTGAGCAGAGAGCCCGTTGCATGGCTCTATCCCAGGACCCTGGGATCATGACTTGAGCCGAAGGCAAAGGCTTCACCCACTGAGCCACCCAGGTGCCCCTTCAGTTTTACATTTAAGTAATCCATTTTGTTTAATTTTTGCAAATGATGTAAGACCGGGGTTTAGTTTCATATTTTTATGTGGCTTTCCAGGTTTCCTAGCACCATTTATTGAAGAAACTGTTCTTTCCCTATTAAGTATCTTAATTCCTTTGTCATAAATTAATTGACCATATATGTGGGGATTTATTTCTGGACTCTCTATTCTGTTCCATTAACGTATGTGTATGTTTTTATGCCAATAACATAGTTTTGGTAACTGTAGCTTTGTCATATAGTTTGAAATCAGGGAGCATCATGCCTCCTGCTTTGTTGCTCTTTCTCAAGACTGCTTTGGGCTAATTGGGGTCTTTGTGGTTCCATACATATTTTAGGATTCTTTGTTTATTTCTGTGGAAAATGCCACTGGTATTTTGATAGGGTATTTTGATCAGAGCTGCAGCCTGAAAGACGGGCTTTTAATTAAACACACATCTAAGGCTTGACTGTAAACCTCTGCATTGAATCTGTAGATTGCTTTGGGTCATGCGAACATTTGAACTATATTAATTCTTCCAATCCTTAAGTATGGAGTATCTTTCCATTTAACTGTATCTTTTTCAATTTTTTCCATTGATGCTTTATAGTTTTCAAGTGTAAAGGTCTTTTACTTTCTTGGTTAAATTTATTCCCAGGTATTTTATTCTTTTTGATGCAGTTGTAAATGGTGGTGTTTTAACAGTTGCAAAAATTAGGGGTCCAGACAAGTGTATGGGCTCCTTTCCAACTGTAGTGAGGCAGAGGGCTTTTGCCTTGATGGCACTCCCTGGCTTGCATTGCTGTTGTTCCCTGAGAGCACCACTGTAGCACCTAGATGGTGCCCAACCTGAAGCCTGCCCCTAAGGCCTAAGCTCCAGGACTAGCAGGTAGGCCTCTTTCACAGAAAGGCTAGGGGTGTGTTTTAGTATTTTATCTATACAGTGTCCTGGAGATAGCCTGCCAAGAACTGCCTTTTTAATTGTCACAGTCTCCTGGGACTCAGGAATGCAGGCCCCCACCCCCACCACTAGAGCCAGACCATCCAAAGGTATCTCCTCTGTAGCAACAGTAAAAACCAGGCAGTATAAAAGCTGGGGTAGCAGGCTCATGTAACAGACACATACAACACATAGAACGCATAGAACAGCTCCTCTTGCAAGAGATACTAGTGCTCTGGAGCATGGCAGAAGAGAGTGCAAGGACTGTGCCTGCCCTCTGAGGTCCCTGGAGAGGTTTACGGTCAAGCCTTAGATGTGTGTTTAATTAAAAGCCCATATTTCAGGCTGCAGCTCTGATGAGAAGCTAACAGGCTTCTTTCACAGAAATATTGAGCACCTGGATTTGTTGCCTCTTGCTGAGCCCTGGGGGCGGTAGCTGTTTAAGGGCTCTTTCTCCATTTGTTAAAGTCCTGTGGAACTTGGGAGTATAACCCCTGCTGGTCATTAGGGCCAGGTGATATAGAGGTGGCCCTAAAAGCAACACCAGTAATCGTGACATCAGACAAAGGTATAAGCTCCGTTCTGGAGGATAACTAGTGTGGTGAAGGGAGGTAGAGGGAGAGTGTGAAGATTGTCTTCATTAGCCTTTGTACTGTAGGCTCCTTTGAATGTGCTGAACAGGAAGTCTGCCCTTGAAGCCAAAACTCCTGGACAAGAAATAGGCCTCTTTCAGAGAACGGCAAGGGGTATGTTTTAGTCTACTATCAGTGTGGTGCCTTGGGAGTGGTAGTCTGCCAAGAAATATCTCTCAGATTGTGACAGTCCTGTGGGACTCAAGACATAAGCCTTTCTGGCCTCTACAGCCAGGTCATAAAGGGGAATTCTCTGGTGGTGCAGGGGGAACAGCTGTAAAAAAACAAGCCGCCACATGTAAAAACTGGAGCACCATAAATGTGTAGAAGTTACCTCTGGGAGACACTGGTGCTCTGGAGTACAGCAGAGGGAGTGTGTGAAGGTGATACTCACTGGCTGGATTGAAGCAGAGGGGAAATTGCAAAGTTGGCATCCATCAATAAAAGAGGAAAAAAGGAAAAAAAGAAAAAGAAAAAAAGGGGGGGAGGATAAGGAGAAGGGGAAATTGAAAAAAAAAAAACCAAAAACAAACAAACAAACAAAAACAGAAAGAAAGAAGCTGGGAAAAGGCCCTTTCTGGCTTTAGCAAGTCAAAGGGTAAATGTCCAAGATGGCGCCTGCTGGCTAGAGCATTTAGTTGGTACCTGTGGGAAAGGAATTAAAAAATAAGGATGCTACCTGCTGGCTTTAAAAGTGCAGAGTCAGAGCAGGAAGATGGAGCCCACCAGCCTCCAACCCCCAGAAAATATCTCAGCTGGCCCTTGTCCCTCAGACCAATTCTTTAACGTTAGGAAATGAATCTCTTTCACCTAAAGTCTGGGCATTTTTCAAAGGGCTGGAGTGGGTGAGTCTGCACACAGGCCCTTGAAGAGCTGATCCTCACTTTGACGTAGCTTCAGGATCTCATGGGCACAAGCCCCATTGGTCTTCAAAGTCAGGGGTTTTGGGGTCTTAATCTCTCAGGTGCTGGTCTTAAAAGTTGGGGTATCTGATGTAGAGTAAAAACCTTCACTCTTTAGGGAGAAGCTCTTATTTCACATGCCTTCTTAACTGTGGGTTATCTTACGAGGGGGATACTTTTACCCCTCCCTGCCCTGTTTCTAGTTTTTTTTTTTTCTCCTTTTTTCCAGAGGAGAGTGTTCCATATATAGCTATAGATTTGGCGAATCTGCAGGATGCGAATGAGTTCAGTATCTTCTTATCTTGCCGTCTTGAATCAGAACCTTGTATATTTTCTTGTTGAGAGAGACTGGGTCAATTTTCTGGTACAATTGTACCTTTTGGATTTATATGTTTGGTTACTTTCACTGAAATTTTAGTTTACTCCCCACCATATTTCCTATAAACTGGACATTCCTATCTAAAAGTTGTGACTAAAGTGAGGTTTCCGGTAAAACATTCATGTCAAGAATATTTCATGAGTGATACTGTCTCATATCAGGAGTCTCATACTACTAGTTGCCTTTATGATGTTATCGTCCATCATTGGATTTATGGTTAATGTGAAAACTGCCACCATCACTGGATTGGGAAGTTAATGAATTTTCCTCTTGAGACAAGTAAATATTCTGTATGTTGACAAGTTGGCAGCTGATTATTATCCAGCCTTTGTCAACCTTATACTCAATGCTTCTTCGTCTTCTTCTTCTTCTTTTTTTTTTTTTTAAATAAGCTTTATACCCAGTGTGGGGGTTGAACTCACGACCTCAGGATTAAGAGTCACATGTTCTACCAACTGAACCAACCAGGCTTCCCTATACTCAGTGCTTTTAGTACTTATTGCTGATTCTTGCCTGAACCGGATATTCTGTTATAGATTGCAAAATGGTGATTTTTCCAATTTTGTCAACCCTTTCACATTCACTGATTAGGATTCTGCTGTCAAGAAGAGCTTCCCTTTGGGCACCTGGGTGGCTCAGTTGGTTGAGCAACTGCCTTCGGCTCAGGTCATGATCCTGGACTTCCAGGATTGAGTCCCGCATCGGGCTCCCAGCTCCTTGGGGAGTCTGCTTCTCCCTCTGACCTTCTCCTCTCTCATGCTCTCTCTCACTCATTCTCCCTCAAATAAATAAATAAAATCTTAAAAAAAAAAAAAAAAAAGAGCTTCCCCTCATCAACTAGAACCAGTCATTGCTCTGAAATAGAGTTCCATGTAGTAAAAAATAATACTTAAATCTCTCTCTTTACCAATATTTGAGTAAGGAATGGGTATAACTTTCATCCCAGTTAGTGGCAAAAGTTTTTTTTTCTTTTTGCATTAAGTATTATTAGGATTTTTATATATTCAAGTTCATTAATCAGGTATAATATTCTTTATAGTGCTGTCACAGATAGTGTAGTTTACACTAATATATTTGGTCCTATATGTTCTTCTTATAATGTGATATTGACTCTCCTCCATTATTTCTGCCCAGGCACTCTCTTAGGGTATATGCTTTCAGTGAAATCCAACTATCCTTAAGCCACCACATTGCAGGAGAGAAAGCATATGGAAAGCGAACGTAGAGATATAGAGAGATGACTAAGGAATCCTAATTGTTCCACCCCTTACCTCTTCAGGCCAGGCAAAAATCCTGTGAATGAATGAGTGAACCATCAGAAGATTTCAGCCTCTAGCTTTTGAGATGCTCAGTTGCCACGGAGTACAGTGGACACCAGCTGACCCACTGAACTCTGCCCACACTGAAAATTGGAGAGAATAATAAGTGTTGTTCTTTCTTTATTATTATTTTTTTAAAAAATAAGAGTTGTTTAAATGAAGTTCAGTATGGTTTTTTGCATAGCCACAGTAGCTAGATGAATTTGGCCCATAGGAGCCTCCTCAAATTGATTCCCATGGCCTTTGACATGATGCCTGTGCTTTTCAATAATTTCCTTACTTCCTGGCATAAAATGATGTCTTAAGCTCCCCTTATATATTTTTTTGCCTCCAGATCTGAAATCAGCCTTTTCCCCAAAGAGTTCTTGTTCTTTTCAGTGGGAAATGGTATTTAAGGGTTCAAAATATGGGCATTCAGAAAGCTTTCAAGAGAATAAATTTCAATAGAAAAATTACAAACTTGATGATAATAAAACATTTCAACATGTTTTCCGAAAGCAGACATGAAAGACAAACTATGAAGGTCAACCAAATGGACAAGAGAAGTAATACAATTCTAACAAAAATAAAAACACGAACGGGGAGCCTGGCCGGCTCCGTCGTTAAAGCATGTGTGTGACTCTTGGTCTCAGGCTTGACTTTAAGCCCCATGGTAGGTGTAGGGGCTACTTAAAAAAACAAGCAAACATGAACTAGCCATTCTCAAAGGATGGAATGCCTATGTATAATAAATATTGAATCATGTTCAACTTACTTATACTAAAAAATAGAATATATACTATTTTTCCTTTATCAAATTAATAGATATTCTTTAAAAGAAATAAGCTTCTGGAACACGTGGGTGGCTCAGTCAGTTAAGCCTCTGTCTTCGGCTCAGGTCATGATCCCAGGGTCCTGGGATTAAGCCCCACATCGGGCTTCCTGCTCAGCAGGGAGCCTGCTTCCTCCTCTTTCTGCCATTCCCCTCCACTCGTGTTCTCTCTTTCTCTCACTCTGTAGCAAATAAATAAGTAAAATACTAAAATGAATGAATGAATGAAATAAGCTTGGCATTGACAAGAATGCAGTAAAAAAATGTAATCTTGTACCCATTGGTGGCAATGCCACTTGATTTTTGGCCTTCTGCTAAGTAATTGGGCAATATGAATAAAACCGCAATATTAAAAAGTTGCAATGATTTGCACTAGCTAGGATAGAGCCTAAGATATTGTGACAAAGAGATTCCAAATGAAGTGTCTTGAAATTAAAATTTTTTTCTCTCGTACAACAGGTTGAGCATGAGTAGTCCAGGTTGGAAGGGCAGCTCTGCTTTCTGTGGGTCATTTAGAGCCCTGGTTCTTTCCACTGTCTTGTTTTGCCACTTCCTAAGTGCTTAAGTTACATGACTGAAGCTAGATCACAGGCAAGCCTGGGTTCCAGCTTGCGTGAAGGAGAGAGAAAGAATTCTAGGACAAGCAATTTTCTCTTAAGCTAGAGAGGTAGAATTCTGCTAACAAGGCCGCATCTGGCTGGTAGGGAGGCTGGGAGCTGTAGCCTTTAGACAGGAACTAGATATCTAGCTTAAACACTGTTGTAGAAAGAGGACGACATCCTTTGATTCAGTAATTCTGTTTCTGGTGATGTATTTTAATGAAATAAGTCAATTGCAGAAAATGTGTTAATTACTTAAAAATAACTCCGTCAAGGAGTAAGTAATGTCAAGTAAGTCAAGTAAGTACGTAATGTTACTTACTACAGAGGAAAATCACTTGAGAAACATCTATACATATTATTGGAGCATTTTAGAGGCCATGGCAAGTGATTAAATGAGGTGGAAACCAGTGGAGGGGGTTGAGTAAAAGAGTGAGTCAGTTTAAGAACATTCTGCTTGCGGGTGCCTGGTGGCTCAGTGGGTTGAGCTGCTGCCTTCAGCTCAGGTCATGATCTCGGGTCCTGGGATTGAGTCCCGCATCGGGCTCTCTGCTCGGCGGGGACCCTGCTTCCCTCTCTCTCTCTCTCTCTGCCTGCCTCTCTGACTACTTGTGATTTCTTTCTGTCAAATAAATAAATAAAATCTTTAAAAAAATAAAAAAAAGAACATTCTGCTTGCTGTTTGGAGGACAGGGTGGAAACAGTTGCCGTAGTCCAGGAGAAGAAGAATGATGGTAGTTTGAACTAGGGTTTTAGTGGTAATATTATAGTCAATTGAATATTAAACTTCTATTAGCTGTATGGATTTTGGAAGGAGCATTTTATCTGTGAGGACAAATTTCCCTCTTTACTTAGCCAATAAAATAAGAGATAACAGCAAAAGATCACTAAGTGGGGTGTTGGTACAGACATATACCTTGAGTGTTATTTTAAAAATGTTCTAAGTTAGGGACGCCTTGGTGGCTTAGTCAGTTAAGTGGCTGCTTTTGGCTCACGTGATGATCCCAAGGTTCTGGGATGGAGTCCCACACCAGGATCTCTGCTAAGCGGGGAGCCTGCTTCCCCCTTTCCCTGCTTCTCCCCCTGCTTGTGCCCTCTCGTGTGCTCTCTCTGTCAAATAAATAAATAAAATCTTAAAAAAATAAAGATGTTTGAAGTTTATATCTGTAAAGTTAAAGGTAAGAAAAATGCCAAGAAACTCTTAACAAAAAGACATTTCTTAAATAAAAAAAGTATTCTTTAAAGATTATTTATTTATTTATTTGACAGACAGAGATTGCAAGTAGGCAGAGAGGCAGGCAGAGAGAGAGGAAGGGAAGCAGGCTCCCTGCTGAGCAGAGAACCTGATGCGGGTGATTCCAGGACCCTGGAATCATGACGTGAGCCAAAGGCAGAGGCTTTAACCCACTGAGCCATCCAGGCCCCCCTTATTTTTATTTTCTTGTATCTTAGTTTATTAATATGTTCTTTCCTACAGAATAATCACAACTTATGGGGGCCTGGGTGACTCAGTGGGTTGAGCTTCTGCCTTTGGCTCAGTTCATGATCCCAGGGTCCTGGGATCAAGTCCCACATTGGGCTCTCTGCTCAGCGGGGAGCCTGCTTCCTCCTCTTTCTCTCTGCCTGCCTCTCTGCCTACTTGTGATCTCTCTCTGTCAATATATCCTTTTTGTTATGGAAATAATTTAGTCTAATGATGCTCTATTAAGCTATATGATATTACACTAATAACCTATCATTATATATATAATATTTAAATTATCTGTTGTTTTGTATCAAGGATGTGATATTTTCTCCTGAAAAGATGTTCAGGTTGCTTGTGACCAAAGAATTCAATACGAGATTCCATGAAGCAACTAGTGTCCATTTGTTTTCTATTGGGAATAACCCATAGAAAGAATAAAGCTATTTAGGTCAATTCATTTTTTCTTACTACTTGTTGAACATCTACTGTGTTTAACACTTATTTATGTCACTGTAAATAATACCAAGGTGCATGACATTCAGTGGATTTAGAAGATGGTTAGAGAGATACTGCTTCTACATAAATATCGGAAATACAGTTGATAAACTAAATTCAAAGGAAGTTATACCGTTAAAGTAGACAAAGTGAATTCTCCTTTTGGCCAGGGAAGCATTACACTTCTGACAGTGCTTCTTTTTGGCTATGATTTGCTTCATAAAAGCTTAAGAAGTTTGGTTATTCTTACCTTAAATGTTACATTTATTACCATTTATAATAATGAAACCAAGATGAAACATGGCTCTGTTACTAGCTTTCAGATTTAGTATTAGACACAGAACATTTTATAAGGAGCCTTGAGAAAGCTATTACTCCTTTGACTCATCACAGAAAGAATTAGAAGCCCTGTGCCAAATAAAAAGAAGTCTTATTTGAAACCAGGTATATTGTTCAAATACCTCACCTCCAAATCTAATATCCCTGCTTTGTGCTATGTACCTAGTAGGTGATCAGTAAATTGTTACTGAATGAATGAATGCAGACATGTACAGATGATTCTGAGTTTCTGCCTGCTTACCTGTCTGTCTCGGTCTATTGGTCTATTTCTGTTGGACTGAATGTGAGCCTCCTCACAGTGGAATTATTACACATGGCACTGAATCTAGTGGTTACTTCCCTGAGAAATTCCATGAATCAAAGCCACTGGTAACTAGTTTAAATAAAATTCACATGAAACCCACCAATATTTTATGGATTTATAGACACACACACACACACAATTTACATATATTCTACAGAAAGATGGAGGGAGATAATAGCAATTTGCAGATGAAATTACTCCCATGGTTACTGGCATCTTGACAGTAGCTTATTTTTCATCTTTCCTGAACTAGGCGTGTAACTCCAGTTACTTCCCTATATCTGATAAACGCTGGCAGCAAACAAATCCAAGTGCTTTTCTTGCTTATTTTTTTTTCTTCTGTTAGAAACAGAAGGAATCAGGCAAAAAAATATTTTGTGAGAAAATAACAATTCCTGACTTGGTACCACCTGCTTAAATGTAAGCCAAAGGCCCCCAAATGATGCAACCCAGGAGTGTAGAAGAGACTGGTGGATGGGCTGTCACGTCTGGCTGATCTGATGTCAGAGCAGATCATGTGGTGCTCTGCGGGCCGCTGGGACTGGCCCGCCGAAAGCACATGGATTACAGTCTGAGGCTGTAATGGGAAAGTCGGCTCCCGGGCTGCTGTCTCATAGACACCAGCCTGCAGGGAAGCTGGGGGTTCTCCGATTTTTCCCTGCTCCGGGGCCCCTCCTGCTGCGTGACTCACAGGCACAGTGCAGAGAGAAGCTGCTGCTCCCAGTAAGTCCTTAAAGAAGATCTTTATTCAGAGCGTTCTGGAAGCGGGGAGGAAGTGTGGGTGTGGATGGGGGTTACTGGAAGCCCTTTGTAGAACACTCTCCTAGGATCTGGGCTGGGCAGCGTGGCTTTCCATGCCATCCTGGAGTGGATAGGCAGCGGTGATGTGTACATGTCCCCCAGCCCTGATTTCGGTTTGTTCTCCACGGGATGTGTTTTTCTGAACTGCATTTTCTCTTTTTGCAAATGTAGGATAGATTTGTGAGATCTGGTTAAAGTGAATGGATTTCAGATCCTCAGACCCTGGAGTGGTCTTGGTGTTCTCTGTATGGTAAGCAGGGAGAAGGGAGAGAGGGTGGTGTCTCTCTTAGTCAGAATCACTGTTTATGTTAAGATCTCGGCTGTGCCTGTGCTGGAGAAATATTTAGCAGTTGCCCCCTTTCCTGCTTTGGGTAAGTAGGTGATGGGAAAGAAAGCAGGGTAAGCCAGCGGTGAGAAGCATGTAGATATGAGGAATTACTGGTAAACTGAAATGCTGTTAATATATTGCTTTTTTAATGGTCCGTTGTATATTAGGTCATGTCAAGTGGTAGAACAGGTACCAGTAGTGGAGGGATGACCGAGTTCTCTCTAACCTTTTCCCAGCAAGCAAATTGTTTTTCCTGCGTTCAAGGCTCTGTTTAAGAGTAGTGAGAAGTGCAAACAGTGCAGATTTCTAAGCCCTGTTTTTTGTTGTTTTGCTGATAACAAGCATCACGTTTCCACTCTCATGCATCAGGAGAGATCCTCACCTCCGTGATGTTTAGGCGTGGCCTTTTTGGAGAGCAAGGGAATACATGCAGTAACATCTTATTGTTCCTTCTGGGCATATCACATTAAATTTGTTTTAGAGACTGAAAGTATGTGTGGCTGGAAGGGGCTATAAAGGGAAAATTCGGAGAAGAGATTGTTTATTTGCCTTGGTACTTTCTGTGAACACTTGACAGAGTTTGAGGTCAAGGTGGAGGATATCTAATTGAAAGACATAAGCAAATCAATAATTGGGCTATGTCATTAAGCATCAGAAAATATTTACTCTTTTTTGTTTGTTTTCTTTGTAGGAAGAACCCTAGTCTTTTCTTTGAGTCTCTGCACAAACTGTAGGATTTGCAAAGCCTGTTTCTAGAAACATTTAGGCATTGAAGAAACTTTTGGGTAGGAAGGATGGTGGATGGGAGCAAAGACAGGATGCTTAGAGGAGATCTATTCTTTTTTATAGGCTTTTGCGATAAATGGCTTAAGTCACAGAACATCAAAAACAAAACAAAAAAAAAGATGGGTGGCTTGCCCCACCCATCGTGTTGTGAACATGGATTATTCACTTGCCATTTTATTCCAGTGAACTGCATAAGCACTAAGTACAGAGAAGGTTCTAATTCATCATTTGAGCCCCATGAAACAGAGTACAAGCAAATAAAATGGAGCCGTAGAAAAATGAAGATGCCCTCTTTCCTGCCCCACCCCATCTTGTTCTCCCTCCATATTGTTGAGTGAAGCTAGATTTATGCCGGGCAGGGTCCTTATTACTGTTCATAATTTTGTTAGTCATTTCAGAAGAGCTGACAAAAGGCACAGGCTATGCAGCTGGTACTTGCTGGAGGAGAGCGGGTTTGCACAGTGTGGGAAATGTTTTCAGAGGGCCTCTTACTGACCCAACCCAGACCACACCCCCTTTTTTGGCTCCCTGCCAAACACACTATCTCTGTGGGGAAGCCTGATGAACTGATGCCCATGCTTTGGCATGTTGATTATTTGGTTATAAAACCAAGGAGCTCTCATCTCTGCAGGTACACATCACCTGCTTCTCAGGGTAGAGACGCCAGTTTGTGGGAGTTTTAGAATTTCTTTTCTTCAAAAATTAATACCTTAGTATGAAAAGAAATAGAGGAAAATTATGCATTTCCCCATCTCACTCGCAAAAGCTCTGGCTAGTGTCTTTGTTTTTTTTTTTCGTGTCTTCATCGTCGTTTTTGGCAGGCTGTGATTAATGCATAGGGGGCATCTACACCCCAGATTTCTACTCTTCAGGGAAGGCTTATGCAGTTGGGGACTTAGAATTGGAACAGACCTTAAGAACTGAGAGTTTATCCCCTTATTTTACAGAAGGGAGACTGGCCTGAGTTATACAAGTGATGAGTGACAGAATCAGGACCGGACCTCAGCTCTCCTGACTTGGTGCACCTTTCCCAATCACATAACTTAAGGAGGAAGCATTTTCCTACAAAATTAGGTGTTTTTCTTTCTTTTTTAAATTTTAGGTTATTTTTCATTTTATTTAGCAGTGGTACTACTGGAACAGTAAAATCACTACAATTTCACTTTTCTTTCCCAAGAATATCTTGGACTAGGTTGGAAAGTCCCCCAAAAGAAAATTTACTTTTTATTTTTTTTAGGGGAATAGTGCATTCTTTCTGGGTGATGTGATGAGATCTCAAATACCTGATTATTATTATTATTTTTAAAGATTTTATTTATTTTATTTGACAGACAGAGATTACAAGTAGGCAGAGAGGCAGGCAGAGAGAGAGAGGAGGAAGCAGGCTCCCTGCTGAGCAGAGAGCCCGATGCAGGGCTTGATCCCAGGACCCGGATCATGACCTGAGCCGAAGGCAGAGGCTTTAACCCACTGAGCCACCCAGGTGCCCCTCAAATACCTGATTATTAGTTTTCCAATCTTGCCTTGCTGGGCATGTGGACCATTCTAATTAATCACATCCCTGAGATCAAGAGTCACGTGCTCCACCGACTGAACCAGCCAGGCAATCCTGTGTTTTCTGAGTCATATTAATGTTCTTTCTTCATGCAAGCTCTGTTCATGGTCATAGATTTAAAATCATTTAAGAGATATTTCAGCATAGGGGCGCCTGGGTGGCTCAGTGGGTTAAGCCTCTGCCTTTGGCTCAGGTCATGATCCCAGGGTCCTGGGATGGAGCCCCGCATCATCGCATCATCCACATCATCGGGCTCTCTGCTCAGCAGGGAGCCAGCTTCCTCCTCTCTCTCTGCCTGCTTCTCTGCCTACTTGTGATCTCTGTCTGTCAAACAAATAAAATCTTAAAAAAAAAAAGAGAGAGATTTCAGCTTAACTTTCTCTCTTTAGATTACTGCTAGACCTAAAAGAGATTTTCAAAAAATACTTGTTCATTGAATGATAGAGAATACAAAACATTACAGTGCCTGTTTAGGAGTATGTTAATATCTAAGAGGTAATGAAATGTTATGCTCTTCCATAATGGTATTAGAATATCCATCTGCTAATTACTCGGTCTAGATTTGGTCAGAGTGAGACTCATATATTTGTTTGAAATCAGTATAGATATGAATAAATGTCACATGTAATTCATCTATGCTAATGCTATTTGTAAAAGCACCAAACATGATTAGATTGGGTGTTGTTTAATTACATCTTTTAGAAACCTTGGCTATAATACCAAAGACCTCTGATTATATCCTTACTGTGTAATAACCAGTTTCTACTGGTCTAGTGAGGGCATCTTTTCATTCTAAACATTAAACTATAGTGATATATTGGAAGAAATTAGTTCTGGTGGCTTTGAGTGGTTTCAAGAAGAATAATTGGAGCACTGTTCCAAAGAGCCTCCACTCTGTAGCTCAGAAACAAATGGCTGCATGTGTGACATTTCTAAATGGTGACATCTTCAAGGAAGCCTCTGGCTGATTTCTTATTTTAAGTTTCAGGTTGTGTTGGGGAAAAAGAAAACAGAAAAGGCAATTTGGGCGTTAATATTTCTAATATGGAGAGACAAAGACTTCAGTTAAAGATACCACTTATTTTAAACGGATCTAACTAAGAGGAAATACAGAAACGATGGTCAGGGGAGTCTCAGTACAGTGAAAAGCTGCTGTCCTTGTTGTAAATTCCACTCTTTAAGGTCTTGGATGCCTTTAACTGGTTCCATTTAGGCAGAAAGCACAAGCGAATATCTCTTGTTGTAAACAAAGCAACAGATTTAAGTTAATGCTAATGTGTTCACAGCCAGAGCCAAAAGCTTTTCAGGGTTATTATAACACACTGGGCTCTTAGCCCATCCATCTAAATGTCTAAAGTAGACTAAAGTTATGGATCAGCCCATTGTATACACCATCCCACATGAGAGCCAGATGCTACTGTTTACTGTGCTAGTAACCTTGCCAGCTTCAATGTGAAATCTGAGATTACTGTTTGGGGTCAATGGAAGTTATAGATTGATTTCTTTGATCCTGAATTTAAGCTCCTACACACCAGTCTGTTTTGATTAATGATGATTTTTTAGAACAATCTCTTAAACTTAATTTACACCCAACTCTCTAAACTGTTTAGATGAAGGGCTTCCCCATGAAAACTGTGTTTATTTATTATCTTTTGGGTCTTTGGGTTTGATGTAGGGCTTCAGCATATTTTTTGTCCTTTGTCTTGATCATGGAAAAGAAGTCATGAAATTCTTCTTCTTCTTCTTCTTCTTTTTTTTTTTTTTTTCAAGATTTTTATTTATTTATTTGGACAGAGAGAGAGATCACAAGTAGGCAGAGAGGCAGGCAGAGAGGGGGAGGGGAAGCAGGCTCCCTGATGAGCAGAGAGCTGGATGGGGGCTTGATCCCAGGACCCTGAGATCATGACCTGAGCCGAAGGCAGCTGCTTAACCAACTGAGCCACCCAGGCATCCCTATTCTTTAATCTTAATCTTAATTTGATTTGTATGAGGTTAAGGTGGTTTTTGAGAAAGTACTGTAAGTAATAATAATAGCAACGGCCATATGCTGAGCACTTCCCTTATAGTAATCCAAACAGAACTGCTTGTGTCTTGCTTTTTAGCAAAGCAATTCCACAAATCCTTTCATGTTAGTCGTTGAGAATAGCCATTGCTGGGGTTTTTGTTTGTGACACTTAAAAGTATACCCTTCAATGTGGTATTCAAGTGCTAATGAAAAAAATAGGCTCCAAAAGTTTCACAGGATTAGATCTTTTCTCATCTTGATGTTGGAATATCAATGCTGCAATTCATTACTTTTCCTTATATTTTAATATCATTGGTTTAAAAAAACTTTACTTATTTATTTTTTATTAAAAAATTTTTAAAGCTTTTATTTATTTATTTGAGAGAGGGAGAGAGAGAGAGAGAGAGAGAGAAAGACAGTGAGTGCACAGAGGGAGAGGGAGAGGGAGAAGCAGACTCCCCCCCCTGAGAGGGGAACACTCCCCCCATCTGAGGAGCTCCATCCTAGGACCCTGGGATCATGACCTGAGTTGAAGGCAGGTGCTTAACCGACTGAGCCACCCAGGTGCCCCATCATTGGGTTTTATAATAATGGAAACATTAAACCATCCCTAATGAAGAATGAAGCTGTGTTGAAAGTAGATTTTGTACCATATTGCAGTCACAGAATTATTTTGTTTTGCTCAGAAAGGACTATTGCTCCTTAACATTGTACATTTTATGCTTACTAAAATGTTGTTGACATCCATATATGAACACATATTCTTTCTAGTTGTAAAGTTACTTATAGAATAATACTGCAGAATTTTAAACACCTGATTCTGATCTTGTATGGTATTCAATTTCAGAATAAACTAAATTCTGTAAGAACATTTGGCTCAGATGTTACTAAAAATAATTGCTCTAAAATCTCACACGGGGAATAACATTCCATGGTTTTCTACTTGTTGTGCATTTTTGCTTTGTTTCCATTTGGGATTGAAAAGAAGAAATTTAGAAGAAATATTTTAAAAGGAGATGTGTTGGTGCTTTATAAGCTTCCGGTATGCTGCCCCAGTTAAATCTACATTATTGCTGTAAAGAGACTATATACTTGTGTTTAGGCACTAACCTGTTTAAATTATTTAAAATTTGATTTAGAAAAAGGCCAATCTCCCTAAAAATAGCTAGCACAGTATATGTTAGTTCATCAGTACTTAGCTAGACCAAGTAGTTTGGAAGGAGAGAAAATGACCCGTAGCACCTACGTAGTAAGGCAAGACTCATTTGGACATAGGACAGTTTTGAACGATGGTCTTATTTTCAGCTTGAATTACAAAAGAAAATAATAGAGAGAGCCTTTGCTCTACTGAGGAAAATCTTGGAATATAGACTTAGAAAAAGTTTGAACCAGAATAAGCCAAACATGAAGTAGTAGGTAAAAGCAAATGACAGGAAACTGAAGTGGCAGTCTTTTATTTTTTGTTTTAATTTTTATTTATTTAATTTTAAAAAGATTTTATTTATTTATCTGACAGAGAGAGATCACAAGTAGATAGAGAGGCAGGCAGAGCGGGGAGTAGTCTCCCCTCTGAGCAGAGAGCCTGATTCAGGTCTTGATCCCAGGACCCTCAGATGATGACCTAAGATAAAGGTAGAAGCTTAACCCACTGAGCCAGCCCGGCACCCCTGAAGTGGCAATCTTTTAGACCACAGTAGCTCTCAAACCAGAACACTGGAATATTGGGTTGAATAGATGGCTGATGATTTCTGATTTTAGCGATATCATGGCAATTTTCCATCATAAATCTGGTAGAACACCAAAAAGTTGGATTAGCTGAAGCTGTGACTGATAATCACAGTTAATGATTAGTTCTGGAGATACTTGGTGCATCCAGGGGACTGTACTTTTTATTTATTTTTATTTTTTCTTTTGTGAATGATTTATTGTTTTTGAATATATTATCCCAAATTCAAAAGATACAAAACAACAGATAAGTTTTCCTTCTTCCCTGGTACTGCAGTTCCCCTCCTAAAACTGCTGTTTTTAGTTCTATGTGTCTCTTCTGGTTTTTTTCCTTGACTTTATGTACATATACCTATATAATCTTGTTAAACAGAAGTAGTTGCATACTACATATACTGCTACTGCTCTGCTTTTTTTTTTTTTTCCCCCACTTAGTATGTCTTGGGTATTGTTCCATATCAGTACATACAAAGTTACCTTCTTTTAAAAATTTTTTTATTAAGGATTTATTTGAGATAGAGCACATGCAAGTGAGGGGAAGGACAAAGGGAAAGGGAGAGAGAGAATCCCAAGCAGACTCCCTACTGAGTGTGTAGCCTGACACTGACATCAAGAGTCAGTCACTTACACGCAAATTCGTGAAGTGTTCCATATTTTTCCAACTTTTGTAGCAACATGGACGGGACTGGAAGAGATTATGCTGAGTGAAATAAGTCAAGCAGAGAGAGTCAATTATCATATGGTTTCACTTATTTGTGGAGCATAACAAATAGCATGGAGGACAAGGGGAGATGGAGAGGAGAAGGGAGTTGAGGGAAATTGGAAGGGGAGGTGAACCATGAAAGACTATGGACTCTGAAAAACAATCTGAGGGGTTTGAAGGGGCGGGGGTGGGAGGTTGGGGGAACCAGGTGGTGGGTATTGGAGAGGGCACGGATTGCATGGAGCACTGGGTGTGGTGCAAAAATAATGAATACTGTTACGCTGAAAATAAATTAAAAAAAAAAAAAGATTAGCTGAGGAGAGAAAAAAAAAAAAGTCAGTCACTTAACTGACTGAGCTACCCTGGTGCTCCCAAAGTTACCTTCTTCTGGAAACAAATGTTTTGTGAATAGTTTAAAACATATATAAAATTAGATTGTATAATAAACAAACAGGTATCTATTACCCAGTCTCAATAGACATAAAAATATTTTGACAATCTTACTATATATTAAACAATATTAAGGGATTTATCATTAGTTTTGTTAGGTGTGATTATAGCCTAGTAATTATATTGAAAAGGATTTTCCTTATTGATTAGAGATGCATGCTTATGTATTTATGAGTGAGATGATATGTTGTCTGATGTTTGGGATTTACTTTGAAATTTACCTGAAGAGGGACATCCAGGTGGCTCAGTCAGTTAAGCCTCTGCCTTCAGTCAGGTCATGATCCCAGGGTCCTGGGATTGAGCCCTACCTCAGGCTCTCTGCTCAATGGGGAGCCTGCTTCCTCCTCTCTCTCTGTCTCTCCACTCCTGCTCTTTCTCTCACTCTCTGAAATAAATTAATAAAATATTTTAAAAAATAAAACATACCAGAAGAAAAAAAAAATGTGCAGGAGGAACATCTTAAACTAAGATTGCCAAAATGTTGAAGTTGGATGAATGCAAATTCATTATTTCTCTTTTATTATGTATGTTGGAATAATTCCATAGTAAAAAATACATTTGCTAATTTGTTTTCATTTATAGCTCCACCTTTTTCTCATGAGCATTTTAAAGTGAATCTTAAATATCACATAATTTTACCCATAGATACTTTAGTATGTATTTCTAAGACAGAACTTAAAAAAATCACAATACCTTTGTCACATCTCAGAAAATTAACAGTAATTATTTTTAAAAAAAAAAGGTTTATATATTTATTTTAGAGAAAGAGAGGGAGAGAGAGCACACCAGTGAGGAGGGGGAGGGGGAGAAGCAGAGGGAGAGGCAAAGGGAGAGAGAGAATCTGCCAGCAGACTCCCTGCTGACAATGAAGCCTTCTTCAAAGCCCCATCCCAGGACCCTGAGATCATGACCTGAACTGAAAATAAAAGTCAACCACTTAACTGACTGAGCCACTCAGGCGCCACAACAATAATTCTTAATATAATCCAGAATCCAGTCTATTTTTCAATTTCCCTGATCTCTAAAGTATCTTTTGATAGTTGTTTTATTTGAATAGGGAGTCAAATTGGGTCCATATCCATTAGAATTCATTTAAACTTTAGTATTTCTTTTCCTTAAGAAGAAGTCATTCATTTATTTAAAAAACTAGATTTTTTTTTATCCTGTAGAAGACCCCACTTTCTGGATTGGACTGTCTCCTCCAGGTGCTATTCCACTTGTTCCTCTGTTCCTTGTATTTGATGTTTGACGAAGTTCATATTGAATATTTTGGCAAGAATTCTTTCTAAGTGGTTCTTGTTTCTTGCTGTATCACCTTGGGAGACTCATGCATCTCATGTTTCACTTTGAGCAATTCAAAGATTGAACAGAGGATTTGGGTGGTATCAGCCTGATCTGCCTGTATAAAGTTTCCCATTAATGTTTCACCAAATGTTTTTGGCATCCAATGATTCTGTTTGCTTTAGTCCATTATTCCATTAAGGGTTGTAAATTGATTTTCTAATTCTTCCATTCATTTTGCATTTATTACCTGGGATTGTTCAACAAAGACATTTCCCTCACCAACTTTTTGATTAGTCTAAATAGAGTTGATATATTCTTTTTAAAGGCCATATAGCATTTTATTGTAACATAATTTAACTTGTCCCCTATTTATGGGTATTTAGAATTTTTTTAAGTAAACTTTACTGCCAATGTGGGGCTCAGACTCACGACCCCAAGACCAGGAGTCACATGCTCTACCAAGTGAGCCAGCAGGCACCCCTTAGAATGTTTCTTTTGCTCTTTCTTTATTTAAATATTTTTTCTTACTGTACCACCTCATATACTTATGTATTTATAGTGAAGAGTAAACTATGGAATTTTTAGAGAGTTATGAAAAATAGTTGGATTTTTACTTTCTGCATGTTAGTTTAGTCTAAATATGAGAGTTTGAGTCAGAGAGACCTGTATTTTAACCCTGGATCTCTTACTAATCATAGGAACTTGGGCAAGTTCCTTTTTCTTTCTAAGCCTCATATCCTGGGAATAATAATAATATCTGACTCCTTGATTGTTTTAAGGAGTAAATAAAATAAAAGTAGAACAAATCAAAATGCTTGGTACAGTACCTATCATACATTGAGTGTTGAATAAGATGAACTTTTTGTTAGTATTTGAGGATTAAATGAAATAACACATGCAAAGTCCATTATATAGGATCTGGCAATTAGATGCTCAATAAATAGGGCTATTCTTTTCCCTTTCTTCACTTTTCCCCTAGTAATGAAGATTGTTCTTTCTCCAGATTGTTTTCAGGAATTTGGGGGAGGGGGAAGAAAAGATGTTAGCTGCCCGCGCGTATCTGGGTGGCTCAGTTGGTTAAACATCTGCCTTTGGCTCAGGTCTTGATCCCAGAGGCTGCGATTGAGTTCTGAGTCTTCCGGTTCCCTCTCCCTCTGCCTTCTCCTCCCTGCTCCCCCACCCCCGCCACGCCCTGGCTCGTGCTCTCTCCTTGTCAAATAAATAAATAAAATCTTAAAAAAAAAAAAAAAAAGATGTCAGCTGCCCTCAGCTTTTTGCTGAGAGAGGTCATTCTGTAATTCTGCTATTAGCCTTTCTGGAGACTCACCAGGAATCCTTTGGGTCAGCTCCCTATCCTAGGAAGCAGTCTTGCATACTAAGAAATGCTAATTTTCAGGTCATCTCAGTCCAGAAAGAAGCAGGTAGAATGCAAACAACAATGCATTTTAACTTTGAGCTGTGGAAATAGTGTTTCTTCTCTCTTGCCCTCCCTGCCTCATCCATGGTTTCCAGTTCAGTTTTAGGATTAAAAAGTTTAGCCTGATGTAGCTCTGTATCTGTTTTATTCCCTGTGCTCTGTCTAAACTCAGTGTGGGAATTAAAACTAAATAGAGTTGCGGTGCCTGGCTGCTTTAGTCAGTCAAGTGTGCAACTCTTGAAACTGGGTTGTGAGTTTGAGCCCCACATTGGATGTGGAGATTACCTAAAAAAACCAAACCAAAACAAAACAAAAAACTAAATGGAATCATGACAAATTAATCTTTCTTTTTTTATTTTTAAAGATTTTATTTATTTATTTGACAGACAGAGATCACAAGTAGAGAGAGAGGCAGGCAGAGAGAGGGGAATACAGGCTCCCCGCTGAGTGGAGAGCCCGATGCGGGGCTCGATCCCAGGACCCTGGGATCATGACCCGAGCCGAAGGCAGAGGCTTTAACCCTCTGAGCCACCCAGGTGCCCCAGAACATCTGACTCTTGATTTCAATTTGGATCACGATTTCAAGGGTGAGATCAAGCCCTGAGCTAAGCGTGGAACCTGCTTAAGATTTTCTCTCTCCCTCTCCCTCTGTCTCTCCCTTAAATCTTAAAAAAATGATAAATGCTATCTGATGTATTAGTTAGGATTTGGACCATCACAAACTCTCACAGAATGGCACTACTCCTTAAGTAAAATGTTATAGTATAAAGCAGAGGAAAAAGATCAAGAACAGAGAGGCTGCTTACGTTTTCCATTATCTTATGATTAAACCATGACGAGTTTGTTCAGATTTCATGACCAGCTTTAATAATGATTCATGTCTGCTCTTCATCTTGGGTACAGAGATTATTTTCTTTTAATTGAAGAATGACTTAAAAAATTATATGTAATAGTTGAAATTTTGTCTTGCTTTTTCTCTGTGCCTGGGACTGCTTCAGGGGGAAAACCTCATAAACATGCCTATTTTTCTGATCTTTCTCTGCTAGTTTTGCACTCCTCCTTGTATGCTGGGCAATGGATTGCTGTTACCAACCTACAAAGGAGAGTGTTTTTTCTCCTGCTCTGACATATTCATTCAACAGTAATTTATTAAGCGACTATTAGGTGCTTGGTCTGGTGCCTCGTGCTGTAGGTACAAAAATGAGTAAGACATGGTCTCAGTGTTACAGCTTGGCACAAACTGGGTTCCCCGAGTATGCTCTGTGGTCTCTCTTGGGGCCCTACCTCAGCTTGTTGAGTAAGACTCTTGGGATAGGCTTAGGAATCTGAATTTTTATCGGAAGAGTCTTAAGCATTGTTCCAGAGCATGAAGTCAAGTGGTTCATGGGAAGAGTCGCAGCTAGTGTACAACGTGTTGCTTGCTTTGGAGAGAGCTTTCTACTCAGTATTAATACTTCTGGGAGGGTCCTCAGGAGGGAAACGCCTTCCTGGCTTGAAGGAGTTTCCGTTGTAGGAGGTAGGCCGAAGGGTTAGTAGAAAGCCTTCTGGGAATGGTGTGAGTTCTTTCAGAAAATCATGACCCTGGATTGAGGGGCAATGATCTGGGTTAGGTTGGGAGGATAAGGGCCAAGGATTTAGTTCCCAAGAGGATTTGTAATTTTGCTCCCACAGAGTCCAAGGGGGAGAATACAGCTAACAGCTAATGTTGTGAGGGTTCATTGAAGCAGAGAAAAATGCAGAGATAGAACTATAAGATCTAACATGTATACAGTATCTTGCTATGCCTTGCTTCTGTTTCAAGCACTTTGTATATGTTAATTCATTCAATCCTAACAACAAATTTATGACGTAGGTGCCAGTCCTCCCGTCTTCATTTTACAAATGAAGACACAGAGAGGTTATGTAATAGTTAAAGTCTTCTAGCAGAGCCAGGATTTCAACAGTTAGGTGTGGAGCAGAATATAAGCTCATCACCATGGCAGCCCCTGCCTCTCAGAAGCATCGTGGCTGGAAATGGCACGAACAGAAGTATACACCTTCCATACGGTTCTCCATGAGCATTGACGTCTTTCAGCTCGTCACCGAATAATACCCATCCTCCCTCATGGGCCACATGAGGAACATTTGTGGAAACCCTGACAGCTGCCCTCTTAAATGCCTTCAAGCCTGGTTTCTTCTGCTTTAGAGAAGAAATAATGTGCTTCTTTTGTTGTTACTTTTTAATCTAGATGCATGTTACAGTAGATCTGGTCCTTCATTTCACCGCTTGGAGTGAAGACTGGGTGTATTTTTTTTAGAGACAAACCCACAGCATCTTAGCCTTTAAGCAAGTGTGTGATATATAAAAGAGAAATGTGGCAGGGCCTATTTAGAAGGATAAACAACTTCTCAGTTTTTTAAATTTGATTTTAATATCAGATTGGATATTTAAAGGCTTTTGTGTCTGTATTCAGTAATATGATAATTATTAACAAATATAAAAAATGGTAACAAGGAAGAAGACCTTTTTTTCTTTTTAAAAGATTTTATTTATTTATTTGACAGACAGAGATTGCAAGTGGTCAGAGAGGCAGGCAGAGAGAGAGGAAGGGAAGCAGACTTCCTGCTGAGCAGAGAGCCCGATGTGGGGCTCGATCCCAGGACCCTGGAATCATGACCTGAGCCAAAGGCAGAGGCTTTAACCCACTGAGCCACCCAGGTGCCCCCGAAAGAAGACATTTTAACTGCTCTCGAACTTCTGACATGAAGAGTTATTTAACTTGAATTCTTTTTTTCTTTTAAGATTTTATTTATTTATTTGGTGGAGAGACACAGTGAGAGAGGGAACACAAGCAGGGGAAGTGGGAGAGGGAGAAGCAGGTTCCCCACTGAGCAGGAAGCCCTATTTGGGGCTCGATCTCCAGAACCCTGAGATCATGTCCTGAGCCAAAGGCAGACGCTTCAGTACTGAGCCACCCAGGCACCCCTTGAATTCTTTCTCAGGAACTATATAACCTATTGCATCTTGTACCAGATGACTGAGACCTGGCTTATAAACTAATCTAAAGACCCCCTGAATCAGAAGCAAGTCAATGAACTGTAAGACTTCTCTCTCTCTCTCTCTTTTTTTTTTTTTTTTTTGAAATTTTGCTCCAGTGGCCTGGCAACGTAACCTTTTTTTCTGTTCTATTTGTTGAAAGAGCTACAGCCACAAAACATTATCTTACCAGCCAAATCATTCTCAGATACAGGTTTTTTGCATACACTCAGCCAGTACCCTTGCCTATCTGTGCTAGCTCTGGTAGATTTCCTGAAGGGCACGGTTATTTCTGGCTGTGGAAAGATGCGTAAACCTCTCCTAAATCAGGAATTGCTGTAGACTCCACTGAATATCCAAACCCTAAGGAATTTCATTAGTTTAAATCTAATTATTTTTTATTAAAAGTAGTATGTGATTCCTGGGCACCTGTGTGGCTCAATCGGTTAGGCATCTGCCTTGGGCTCAGGGCATGACCTCAGGGTCCTGGGATGGAGTTCCCCCTGCTCTACAATGAGTCTGCTTCTTCCCTTGCCTCTCCCCGCACTCATTTTTCTCTTTTCCTCTCTCTCTCAAATAAAAATAAAAAAAAAAAGAAAAGTATTTGCTTTTTGTAAAAAAATTCAATAGTGAAAGACATGTTTGAAGTAAAGGTGAATGATCCTCACCTCAGATTATTTTTAGTGTCAACAGATACTTGCTGCTTCTTTTAAAATAACATTCCTAGGGGTGCCTGTCTGGCTCAGTTGTTAAGCGTCTGCTTTCAGCTCAGATCATGATCCTGGGGTCCTGAGATCCAGCCCTGCATTGGGCACCCTGCTCCACAGGAAGCCTGCTTCTCCCTCTCCCATTCCCTCTGCTTGTGTTACCTCTCTCGCTGTCTCTCTCTCTGTCAAATAAATAAATAAAATCTTAAAAAAAAAACACAAAACATTTCCACTGAAGAAAGCAATAGTTTCAACTTGTGATGAATAGAGTTAGGATTCCTGAGTAATTACTTTTAATTACTCAAAGATCATATTAGTTTCTTATTGCTCCTGTAACAAATTTCCACAAATCTAGTGGCCAACACAAAAGCATTACTTTATATCCTGGAGTCAGAGGTCCCCAAATGGGTTTCACTGGGCTGAAACCAAGGTGTTGGCAGGGCTGTGGTTCCCCTAAAGACTTTAAGGAAGGTTTTGTTTCTTTGCCTTTTCCAAATTCTAGAGGTTACCTGCATATCTTGGCTCCTGACCGCATCCCAAAGAATGTCACTCCAACCTCTGGTTCTGTCACCATATGTACTTCTTCCTTGTTGACCCTCTTGTCTTTCTCTTGTAAGAATCTTACATGGATGATTTTTCCATCTCAAAATCCATAGTTTTTTTTTTTTGTATTTTATTTTATTTTATTTATTTGACAGAGAGAGACACAGCGAGAGAAGGAACACAAGCAGAGGGAGTGGGAGAGGGAGAAGTAGGCTTCCCACTGAGCAGGGAACCTGATATGTGGGCTCAATTCCAGGGCCATGGGATCATGACCTGAGCCGAAGGCAGAGGCTTAATGACTGAGCCATCCACGAGTTCCTCAAAATCCTTAGTTTAATCACATCAGGAGAATCCCTTTTGCCATATGTGGTAACATTCACAGGTTCCAAGAATTAAGATATAGATGTCTTTGGGGAGAGGGCATTATTAAGCCTACCGTAGAGATGTACAACTTGTTGCTAAGGGATTTTGTATGGAAGAAATGCATATTAAATTAGCACTTCTCCTTCAACTCTTCTTTTTGTTTTCATCCAAATGCCAGAGGCTCCATTATGGTCTTGGTTTTGATTTATTTGAGAACACCTGACAGTGATGTGAAGAGGGTCCTAGAGCAACATTTTCCAAACTGAAGCTCTCGTGGTGCATGAAATGTTAAGAGATACTCCATGTTAAAAATTGTTCTGCATCAAATAAGATTTAAAAATATTGAATGCTCTATCCCACCCATTTTCATCTTTGATATACATTAGCTTATGAGTAAGGTCCTGTAAATTCTTGCTGTTGTCTGTGATTCCAAATGTATTTTATAATGAAATCTTTTATTTCTCTCTTTTTTCTTTCTTTTTTAAAAGAATGCCTGATAATGATCTTCTCAAGGAAACCAATGTGTTATGTTTGGGAAATGTTTTTTTTTTTTTTTTTTTTTTTTTAAGATTTGTCTTAAATCTTTTTTTTTAAGATTTTATTTATTTATTTGACAGAGATCACAAGCAGGCAGAGAGGCAGGCAGGATTGGGGGTGCAGAGCAGGCTCCCTTCTGAGCAGAGAGTTGGATGTGGGGCTAGATCCAGGGACCCTGAGATCATGACCTGAGCCGAAGGTGGAGGCTTAACCCACTGAGCCACCCAGGCACCCCAGAAATGTTGTCCTTAGTACATCTTTCATTCTAAAACTTTACTATATTGCCCTGAAAAAAATAAATAAAAGGGTATATTTAGGTGATTCTAATTATCTCCTAAATGGCATCTTTCCTATTTTCTTCTTTCTCTGCTACCTGTTTTGAATTTAGTTTCTTTAGATTTGAAAGCAACCGATTTTAATAATTTGAATCAAAGTTAAGAATAGCTTTATATTTCTATAAATAAATTTGAATAATATTATATGTAAGCAAAAATCTTGTGACTATGACAGCACAAGCAAAATTATTTTGAAGAGTAAGATAATGTCAATGTTTTTCAAGATGTGAAGAATAATATACTATTGTGACTCTCAGAATCACAGGACTGGCACACATGAACTTTTTAAAAAAATTGCATTTATCCTTTTCCTATTTGGGGAAGATACTTCCTTTAACAAGCTCCACAATTGTACTTCAGAGTGAATGCTGGTTCACCTCAGAGCTCCCCACAATTGTGTGAAGACACCTTCAGCCTCCTCTTTTGGGTTCGTGATCAGATAGCCCTTAGCATGGGTTGACAGTTCAATCTTTGCCAGATAAGACATTTTTTTTTTTTTTTTTAAGTAAGCTTTGGAAGTAGGCTTTAAAATTTTTTTTTTTTTAAATTTTTATTAGCATATAATGTATTATTAGCCTCAGGGATACAGGTCTGGAATGGCCAGGTTTACACACTTCATAGCACATGCTTTCCCCAATGTCCATAACCCTACCACCCTCTCCTTACCCACCTCCCCCCCAGCAACCAAGTTTATTTATTTATTTTTTAAGTAAAGCTTGAATTCATGATTCCAAGATCAAGAGTGGCATGCTCTACTGACTGAGCCAGCCAGGCACCCTGCAAGAAAAGACTTTAATTGCACTTTCTTTGTCCCTTTCTTATGACACTAATTATATTTTCTGATACTTTGTTAGTTACATACATGTTATGGCTTATATGCCCAAAGTAGAGGTTTTTTTTTTTTTTTTTAAAGATTTTTATTTATTTATTTGACAGACAGATCACAAGTAGGCAGAGAGAGAGAGGAGGAAGCAGAGAGCCCGTGGCGAGGCTCAATTCCAGGACCCTGGGATCATGACCTGAGCCGAAGGCAGAGTCTTTAACCCACTGAGCCACCCAGGTGACCCCCAAAGTAGAGTTCTTAAGGGTAGGGACCATCACTGTATCTTTCACGGTGACTGGCTCAGTGCTTCCCACTCTGTAGGAACTAAACGAATATTTGTCAATGGATGACTCAATCAGTGAATGAATGCATTAACTCAGGTTGGAAATATCACAATACAATCACCCATCAGTTGATCTACCCATTTATGTCCTTCCCTCATTAACATTTGGGGAAACTCACATATATATATATATATAAAATATGGAAAAAGCTAAATGAATAATAGGTAATATAACTAAGGCCAAGGAAGGATAAGGGTTAGAAAGTAGCACTTACTTTTTAGTAAGATATAGAAGTGAGCCTAGTTCTGGAAAACATGTGCCATAAAATCTAATGCATTTGTAAGGGGAGGACATTAATTTGATAGTAAGCTTAGGAAGAAGTTGATTTTTTGATTTTCAGTATCTAGACAATTTTAATGTCAGTTGCTGACACGAAGCATAGTTGTTTCTAGAGTGAGGATCGGAGAAAAATTCTTCCCATGGGATATCAGAAGGAGTTTACTGAACAATAGAAAGAATATTATATTCAACTCATCTTTACACTGAACACAGCAGTGCATTTCAGAGAGAGTTTCTTATATTACCCTTGGTTTCTACTGATAGCATCCTCATCACCACGGCGTAACCAAATAAGGAGTACAGCTGTAGAAAGGGATAAACAGTGGTTCAGGAACTCCTATTATGCTAAAAAAAAAAAAATAGCAAAAACAGCTATCAAACTTTTTCCCCCTAATCTCTAATTAGCAGTTAATGTGGGTATAAAATTTCACTAGCAGAGAAAAGAAACTAGTACAGAATAATGCAACATGAATTGCCTAATTGTTAGAATAAATAAACTGTAATCAGTCTTTTTAATCACTTTTCTGAAGGTGGGGCTCAAATATTGGTGACCATTACTTAAAGTGTTGGTTGCCTTTTCTTTGTATAAGATACTACAGAGCGCAACAAATCAGACTAACTGTTAAACAAAAGGGAAAAGTCCGTGAAACTTAGACTCTATTTCTTCCTTAGGTTGCAATTTAAGTTTCTTTTCAGTAGAAGGAAACTGACTCTAGTGAGAATTCACAGATACCAATTATCCCAGAAAATGATGACTTAAAAGGAAGGTGTGAGAATAGAAACCAATTAAAGAAGGGCAGGCACCTGGAGCCCTCTCTAGGGAAAGGGAAAGTTGGATGGAAGTGTTGTAACTGCAGGGATGTGATAGATGGAAATAGCACGTCTTCTGGGAAATTAACTGACACTCACTCCCCTTCTTATGTGTGGACTGGATACTGCCAGCATGTCCCAGAGGCATCCCCAGTGTCGGTTTAGAAATACCTGTCAACACCCATCAATTTACTGAAAAGAGTTTATGAGAATGTGGGATTCCCAATAGTTATTTTTAAATCTTGGGTATTTTCTTGGAATGTTGTCTTAACATTGGAGGTTCTGGGGACGTCTGGGTGGCTCAGTTGGTTGGACGACTGCCTTTGGCTCAGGTCATGATCCCGGAGTTCCGGGATTGAGTCCCGCATCGGGCTCCCAGCTCCATGGGGAGTCTGCTTCTCCCTCTGACCTTCTCCTCGCTCATGCTCTCTCTCACTGTCTCTCTCTCAAATAAATAAATAAAATCTTTAAACAAACAAACAACAACAACAACAATAAAAACCATTGGAGGTTCTGAGGGTAGGATAAAAACTTGCTTGGACCTCTTTGACCTGACTTCTGGTGTTAGGGCTGATAAGGGTGTCCAGCCAGATCAAGGATGGCAAATAAGCCTTCTCACTTGGTTTCTAATTCTTTTGAGTCACCATCACTTTACACTGACTGACATTTAAGGGTTTTGTTAAGTTTGTATAAGAAATTATAATCCTAACCTGCGAAGTACTTTTTTCCCATCTTTTTTCTTCCCTTTACTTTTTGAAACAGTGGTCTTCCTCAATTGTATCTGCTTCTTTCCTTCCTATTAACTCTTTTTCTTTTTAAGAGTCCGGGGAGGGCAGAGAGAATCTTAAGCAGACTGCCCTCCCAGTGAGGAGCCCAACCTGGGGCTCAGTCTTGCAACCTGAGATCATGGCCTGAGCTGAAATCAAGAGTGAGACTTTGACTGAGCCACCCAGGTGCTCCTCTTCCTATTAACTTTTTTTTTTTTTTAACAGATTTTTTATTTATTTGAGAGATAAAGAGAGTGAGAGAGTGAACACAAGCCGGGGAAAGGCAGATAGAGAGGAAGAAGCAGGCTCCCCACTGAGCAGAGAGTCCCACATGGGGCTTGATCCCAGGACCCTGGGATCTCGGCTGAGCTGAAGGCAGACGCTTAACTGACTGAGCCACCCAGGTGACCCTCACTCTTCTTTTTTTTTTTTTTTTAAAGTTTTATTCATTTATTTTATAGAGAGAGAAATCCTGTGTGTGTGCCTGCTCGGAGGCACCAGAGCAGGGTGAGGGACAGAAGGAAAGGGAGAGAAGCAGACTTCTTGCTGAATGCAGAGCCCAACACTGGGCTGGATCTCAGAATCCTAAAATCATGACCTAAGCCAAAATCAAGAGTTGGATGCTTAAATGACTGCTTCAACCAAAAGTCCCCATTTTCATTTTTAAAAGTCTATAATGACCTTCCATTTGCTACTATGGGTTCACTTTGTTTATTTATTTATTCATTTTTTTAAAAAAGATTTTATTTATTTATTTGACAGAGAGAGATCACAAGTAGACAGAGAGGCAGGCAGAGAGAGAAAGAGGGAAGCAGGCTCCCTGCTGAGCAGAGAGCCCGATGTCGGACTCGATCCCAGGACCCTGAGATCGTGACCTGAGCTGAAGGCAATGGCTTAACCAACTGAGCCACCCAGGCCCCCCTATTTATTCATTTTTAAAGACTTTATTCATTATTTGACATAGGGAGAGATCACAAGTAGGCAGAGCAGCAGGCAGAGAGAGAAGGGGAAGCAGGCTCCCTGCTGAGCAGAGAGCCCAATGTGGGGCTCGATCCCAGGACCCTGACATCATGACCTGGGCCAAAGACAGAGGTTTAACCCATTGGCCACTCAGGCACCCCTATGGATCTGTTTTAAATATGATTTTTAAGACTAGAACCCTTTTTCTATTTCTAGAAAAAAATAAATCCTACGACAAATTACCCGATATAAAAAAAAAAATGGAGAACTCCTTGGATGGGCTTAAAATTGCTGGCCTACAGAATTTTTTTTTTTTTTAAGATTTTATTTATTTACTTGACAGAGACACAGCAAGAGAGGGAACACAAACAGGGGAAGCAGGAGAGCGAGAAACAAGTTTCCCGCCGAGCAGGGAGCCAATGTGGGGCTTGATCCCAGGACCCAGGGATCCTGACCTGAGCTGAAGGCAGATGCTAATTAACTGAGCCACCCAAGTGCCTGGGGTTTACAGAATTTTAATTCAGATTACTTGCTAATATTAGAACGCCCTTCACAATCCAGTACCAACTGACTTTCCTCAAATTTATTTTTGGCTAGTATTCCCATCATCTTCTCTGCTCTAGTCACATGGTGTTAATCACTCCTCTCACTTGTGGCAGAATTCCTGGGTCCGTGTTCACTTTTGTTCCTTCAGCCATGAGTAGTGTCTCCCTATTTTTCCCCGGGCACATCATTACTCATCTAAAAGAGTAGCTTTAGAGCTTGGCAGACTTGGCTGAAGAGCTCATTTGATTTCTAGTCTTCTCCTTGGAAAAATGGATTTAATAAGAGAATCTGCATAAAGTACACAGGCCATTAGGGGAGCTTCAAGATCTCAGTTCTTTCCATCTCTTTCTCAAAATCTCACTTCTGTATTTTACGGGATCATCGCAGGAAAAAGTAGTTCTCCTCAGTTTGTGCTTTCATATGATTTGATAAAGCTTCTATTAGAGATCTTTTATTATTATATATTTATGTATGTATGTGCTTGTCATACCTGCTGGACTTTCAGCTGTTTGAAGGTAGGAGTCTTGACTCACTCATCTTTGATCCTCAGTGCCTGGCAAAAATAGACATGAAGTACATGTTAAATTGAATTGCACCAAATTGAGTTGAAATGCATTTATGGTAGAAAAATAAAGGTCATCCAGTTTCCTTGCCTGTGACTCACCCTACCCATAAGGAATGGAGCAAGAGTTTGATGGATGTGCATACACTGTTTTGTAATAAGAAGGAACAGTCTTCTGGTTCTGAGCATGGAATAGCAATTGTGGGTCTATGGAACAATCTGCAAAATTGCATTTATCCTGGAGTGTTTTGTTTTGGCATCAAGAGGGTAGAATGTGGTTTCATAGTCCATGTTTATTGAACCATGGAAGGGATTTACATGAGCATCTGTATGGAGGCCAAAGTTAAAGTGGGGCATAGTCCCAAAAAAGTGACATGTAAGACAAATTGATGTATTCAGGCATTCAGAGTTGATAACATAATCTGCTATTTTTATAGAGGACATTTTGGCACTAGTTGCAGAGTGCGTCCACACGTGACAAGTCAAGCCTGATGTCACCTCTCCACTCCAAATGAATAAACGAATTTTTCTTTTTTCACCCTTTCTTTTTTTTTTTAATGTGGTTTAAAGACTGTATGACATTAAATATATCATCATGACCATTTTTAAGTGTATAGTTTAGTAGTGTTAAGTATGTTCACATTATTGTGTAAGAGATCTCAAGAACTTTTTTTTTCATCTTGTAACGCGGAAATTCTACACCCACTAAACACTAATTTTCTCTTGCATCTTCCCCATGCCCTTGGCAGCCACCTTGACCATTCTATTTCTGATTTTGACTACTTTAGATACTTCGTAGGAGTGGAATTGTGCTGTAGTTGTTCTTTCATGACTGGCTTATTTTGCTTAGCATAATGTTCCTTGGAGTTCATCCATGTTGTGGCATGCTACAGGATTTTCTTCTTTTTTAAAGCTCCATAATAGTCCATGGCGTGTATATACCATATTTTCTTTATTCATCACTAAATGGACAGCTGGGTTACTTCATCTTTTGGCTTGTGATGAACTTGAGTATGCAATTATCTCTTCAGGGTCCTACTGTGAATTCTTTTAGATAAATACGCAAAGGTGGGTCATATGGTAATTCTAGTTTTCATTTTTTTTTGAGGGGCCTCCATACTATTTTCAGTAATGTCTGTACCATTTTACATTCCCACCAGTAGCGTACAAGTGTTCCAAAGTCTCGTTCTCACAGACACTTGTTATTTTCTGTTCTTTTCACGGTGGTCATCCTGGTAAGTGTGAAGTGATATCTCATATGGTTTTGATTTGCATTTTCCTATTGACTAGTGATGGTGAGCATCTTTTCATGGGCTTATTGGCCATTTGTATGCTTTTTTTTTCTTTTTGAGAAATGTCCATTCAAGTCCTTTCTCATTTTATAGAGACTCATTATATAAACCCATTATTTGGGATTTTTTGGTTGATGTTCTTGAATTGTAGAGGTTTCTTATATGTTCTAAATAATAACCTCTTACCAGATACAGAATTTATAATTATTTTCTCATATTCTCTAGGTTCCTTATTCACTCTGTTGATTATTTCCTTTGATGTGCAGAAGTTTTTAAGTTTGATATAATGCCATTTCTCTATTTTTTTTTATTCTTTTGCCTGTGCTTTTGGTGTCATAGCTAACCTTTTTATTTCTTTTAGTGATATTTAATGACCAGTCTTTATGGTGGACAGCTTTGAGATCTTGCAATTATTTCTCTCTCAGACCCTATAATTAAAAGTTGCCAAAGGCCACTCAGGTCTCTATAGTTGTCACCTTTATTCATTCTCTCTCCCTCCCCTTATTACATTGTACACACCTGGTTTATCATCCCAGTCTGAATTTCTCTTTCTTCTGCTTGTTTGATATCTCTTACTTTCCAAACTGGAAATATGCTGTCTCTGGTTTATGCTTCTTAAGGAAGAGTCCAAGTCATTAGGAATAACATAGGCTTTCCTTATTGTTCTCTAGAAATGTCTAAATTTTTCTAAAATTGGGCTCTAACCTACCTTTCTTGCTTTACCTTTTCTTCCTTCTTCTCCTTACCTACACATATTTTATAGTTTTGTCAAATAGGAGTTGATTTTTTTTTTCTCTTATTGCCGCATGATTTCCCGCCATTAATTGTGCCATTCTTTTTTGCTTGAAATATATTGGAATACTTTAGTGAGTCTTCTTTGGTCATTCATTTGTCTGCCTGCCATCTTCTGCTCTTATTTCTTTACACTCACTCCTAGAAAGTTCAGCTTCAACTAAGACCCATATATGTTGATACTTCTCAAATCAGCCTCTCTGTGTATGATCTCTTTACCTGAAGGATGTTATTAAATTTTAGTGGACCAAAGAATAGCTTTCATCCTCCACAGCCAAGATCTGAGTTAATTAAGGGATAGACGAGGAGTAAAATAGATAAAACCAAAATATAATCTTCGTCACTAATAGAGCTACCATTGGAAAATGTGGCTTATGGTTGTGAAAATTGACCTCCTAATACTGGACCTAATCCACTTTAAAACTTAAAGGTGGGGTAGAGCAGAATGCCCTGCCTATTGACAGTTGCCACCCCAAAATAAAGAGAAGAAGGACGAGCAATACTATCTACCCATGTCCAATTTCCCCAATTACCCTCATCTAGGAAGGAGTGAGTGAGGAGGTGGAGTGGGGCCAAGAGGGCTAAACTACGGGACATTTGCCCACATGGAGGAAACATAGGAAGTGGAAAGAATATTTCTCCTCTACTCTCTTCCCCACATATATCTTTATCCAGATATCCCACCATCACTTCAAATCCATGTTCACTATATCCACCCTCAAGGCACCCTTCCTCCCCAACTGCTCCTGTTATACTAGAACATTGAGTCAGCTTTGACTTGACTTTCCTTATATGCCAAAAGTTGATTATTATAATATCATTGTTTTTCTTTAAAATGCTTCTTTTATTTATTCTCCAATATTGCCACCAGTAGCGTGTGACAAATCTTTAGCATCATTGAATAGATATGCACAGTATCTAAGTTTTCTTTTTTGCTTCTGGTTTGCTTCCTAAAGACTGTTCATAAGTCTGTGGCATTTTGGATTAGATGCAAACTGGCATTTAAGTGTCTCTCCACTGCCCTATCACATGATATTCTTTTAAAAGATACTTCAGCATACAAACAATGCTTTAGGAAAGATGATGTTTTTGAAACACGCTGTGCTCATTCCTGCTGCATCTTTTCCCAAGTGGACAGCTGTGTCTGAGAACAGCTTCTTGACCTTTTATATTCCTAAATCTCCAGTTCAACTCTCATCTCTCCCAGATATCTCTCTTTGTACTCTGGTCTGCATCTCTGTTAATATACTTAAAATGTGTGTGGTGTTTTTTTTTTTTTTTTTTTTTTGGTAATTCTCAAAGTGTTCGTATTTTGGCTTTATCTTTCCAACTAATTTTTATGGAAGTATAGAAAGCCCTATACTTCAATATCTGCTCACTCTTCCTCTATACCCCTACACGTCTAGTATAAACTATATTATAGACTCATAGTATAGACTCATAGTAAATAATCAATGAAATTGATCAGTATAGAAAGTTAGAATAGCATATTATTTAATATGTTTGAAGTTAAATTTCTAGGCTAAGATGTGAGCCTTTTATGAAAAACATCAACAACAAAATTTCCTAGTTAGAAATTTCTATAAATGAATAGACATTTACATGAGTCCTATTTAAAATTCTGATGCATTTCTTTCTTTTTTTTTTCTTCTGATGCATTTCTTATGGGATAATAGGACCCTTTTCTTTGGCGAATCCTAAGTAAGAGTATTGGAATGGAATACTGACAGGAAAGAAAAAAAAAAACCAAAAAACAAAAAACAAACCTCTCAAGATAACACATGGCCTCAATCAAGAAAGCATTGGAAGAAATTAAGCAGGCATTTGGAGAAAAGACATATTGTCATCTGGGCTCTTTGCTTTTAAAAGAAAACATTTGAGTGCATGTAATATTTAAATCCATTTTGTAGACCCCACTTCTTGGAAAATAAAATAAGTTATTTATTTATAGTGACTCCAGTTTGTGTCTGATGTGTATAATGGTAAATTTGAATTGATTTTGTACAACAGCATAAAACACATGATAGGCCAATAAGCACTCTAAAAATATCTACTAGAGTTTAGTTTCCTAAAGGAACTCCTTTTTAAAAATTTTTAAAATATTTATTTATTTGTTTATTTATTTGTTATTTTAGAGAAAGAGCACACATATGCCTGCACATGCAAGCAGCGGGGAGGGGCTGAGAGAGAGACAGAGGGAGAGGAAGAGGGAGAGAAACAGTCTCCCTGCTGCGTGCAGAGCCCAACACGGGGCTCAGTCTCATAATTCTGAGATCATGACCTGAGCCTAAATAAAGAACTGGAATCTTAACTGACTGAGCCACCTAGGCACCCCTAAAGGAACTTTAAAAAAAAGAAACTTTTGTTTTACCTACATCCATACAAACTGCTCCCTTTAAAAAATACAGAATAACTGGAGAGAAGTTGATTCCTTGAGCTTTTAATTTTCTTGGATTTAAATTATTAAAACATGTTTTCCTTTTAATATTAGAAGAACACCTATTAAAATTAGCTGATCAATTGAGTCTTCCATCTTCCTGAGTATTTTGGACAGTTGGGAATAAGGGGAAATCTAGGGGAAATTAGGAATGTTTCTAAATTGACGGGATTTTAGTATTTTGGAGAAGGTGCCATTTCTAGGATCGGCCACAAGATGGTGTAGAACTAAATACCTAAGCATTCATAAATGTCATTCATTCATTCCTTCATTCATTAAACAAGTGTTTAATAATTGCCAACTAAGCTATGGTGAGTGCTGTGATATATTAATAGAAAAAAAAAAAGTTAAAAAGAAAAATTCCTGGGCGCCTGGGTGGCTCAGTGGGTTGAAGCCTCTGCCTTTGGCTCAGGTCATGATCCCAGAGTCCTGGGATCAAGTCCCGCATTGGACTCTCTGCTCAGCAGGCAGCCTGTTCCCTTCTCTCTCTCTCTCTGCCTACTTGTGATCTCTCTCTCTGTCAAATAAATAAACAAAATCTTAAAAAAAAAAAAATCCCCAACTACATGCATAGAATAACTACAGGAGATACTGGAATGATTTATATATAGTTCCTGTCCTCAAGGAGCCTAGAGTCTAATGGAGGAAGATGTATGTGTAAGAGAAGGAGAGTAGAGTTTTACAGGGCCAATGTTGAGCTATAAACGGCCAAAAATGGGGAACCAAAGGAAGAAATGGACACTTCTCTAGATGTTAGATGGTGGTTGGAAAGGCACCAGAGAGGAAATGATTTTTTTTTTTTAATTTTAAAAATTAACATATAATGTGTTATTTGTTTCAGGGATACAGGTCTGTGATTCATCAGTCTTACACAATTCACAGAGCTCACCATAGCACATACCCTCCCCAATGTCCATCACCCAGCCACCCCATCCCTCTCACCCACCTCCATCCCAGCAGCCCTCAGTTTGTTTCCTGAGATTAAGAGTCTCTTATGGCTTGTCTCCCTCTCTGGTTTTGTCCCATTTCATTTTTGAGGAAATGATTTTTTTTTTTAAAGATTTAATTTATTTATTTGACAGAGAGAGACACAGCGAGAGAGGGAATACAAGCAGGGAGAGCGGGAGAGGGAGAAGCAGGCCTTCCACCCAGCAGGGAGCCCAATGCGGGTCTCAATCCCAGGACCCTGGGTTCATGACCTGAGCTGAAGGCAGAGGCTTAACGACTGAGCCACCCAGGCGCCCCAGAGGAAATGATTCTTTAACAGAATCTTATAAACCTGGGAGGGAGATACTAGGAAGTAGATTATATAGATTACAGAATTTGGGGGAGGTGGTGCCTGGAAATACAGAGAGATACATAAATGAAGAACCAAAAATTAAAAAAAAACAGTCTGGCATATTTAAGGAATTTTAAGCAGTTGATTATGGTTAAGGTCTAGAATAGGAGACTTTAGATAATGCAGGCCGGATAACCACAGGGCCTGACATGCCTTCCTTGGTGAGGTTATGTTTTCGGGAGGTCACTTTTACCTAGTTTACATAGTTTATGTGAATGGTGGTCACGAGACAGGGACACAAGTTGGGAGAATATAGTAGCCTACAGGGAAGAGATGATAGGACCAATATTGTGGGAATGAGTGCTTAACTCGACATGATTCGGGATGGGATGGCTGTCTGGAAGAGGTAGTATTCTAGGAAGGCATCAGTGAGTTCTGGCTTAAGAGAATGTTTTCGCTAATTGCCCAAAAGCGGGGTTATAAGAGGAAGAAGGGTCTCAGGACGAAAACTATGAGTTCGTATTGGACTTGTGTCTTGATGGTTCATTCAGTTTGGGACTCATGATACAGAGATGGGGGTAGGGGTGAGGAAAGAGAAGGGGAGGGAGCACCACTGTGCTGAGATGGGACTCAGTGTGGGAGTAGAGAGTGTGGGAGTGGGGTAGAATGAAAGACCAGCTGCTGTGATCTGATTTTGGTTACTTACATTCCGGTATTATTTGTGTTTCTGATTGGTTATCAGAGACTTAGGTTGAGCACATATTGCCCAACTGCGAAAAGACTTTAATTTGTTTCTAAATATTAAGCTCCTAATGACACAAGTTTGACTTTGTTGTTTCCTTGCTTAATCCTACAAATACATTGATTAAGACAGGCTTTGTACTTTCTGGGTATGGACCGTGAATATGGGTTCTGCATTGGCTATATGACACTGGGCAAGTTCATTATTCTTTCCTCAGTTTCCTCATTTTTAAAGTGGAAAACCTTATTCACTAGGGAGCTAATGTATAATACTTTTCCCCAGGAGTTATAAGTTAATTGAAGATGCCGAGGACTCAGGCAGATGGACAGCAAAATACTAACTTTGGTACTGAAAAAGCTCTCTGAGAGAGGTGGCTTAGATGTGTGGCAACAGGCAGCTTCCTAATATTTACTTTCTCTCATAGAGACCTTAGAGGATAAATTGCATTATTAGCAGGAGCACCTTCTGCCGTATTTTGTGAAAATTAAGAACAAGTGCATAGACCTGGGGTCATCTTCCAGAGAGACACACCCCTGGCCTTGTGCAAATTCCTGGTGGGTTGCCCTGCCTCCTGGGCTCACCTTAGCAGTAGCACCAATAGCCCAAAGCCCTGTATCCATCTGCCTTCTCTCAACAGCCGTCAGCTGGCTCAGACTGAGGTGCTACCAGCATTTCTACTCTATTCCTTGTGAATTTTAGACATCTACTGGGGGCTCCTGGGTGGCTCAGTGGGTTAAGCCTCTGCCTTCGGCTCAGGTCATGATCTCAGGGTCCTGGGATCGAGTCCTGCCGTTGAGCTCTCTGCTCAGCAGGGAGCCTGCTTCCCGCCACCCCCCCTGCCCTGTCTGCCTTTCTGACTACTCGCGATCTCTGTCAAATAAATAAATAAAATCTTAAAAAAAAAAAAAAAAAGAGAGAGAACACTAAGAAAGTGTTCTGAAATTGTCTTATCATCTATCCACATCTAGTTAATTAATTAATTTAATTAATATTTTAAAAAAGATTTTATTTATTTATTTGAGAGAGAGATAGAGAACAGGGGGAGAGGCAGAGGGAGAAGCAGACTCCCTGTGGAGTAGGGAGCCTGATGCAGGACTCGATCCCAGGACCCTGGGATCATGACCTGAGCTGAAGGCAGATGCTCAACCAACTGAGCGACCCCAGGTGCCCCTTCATCTATCCACATTTTAATGACTGCATCTACTTTAACCTATTTTGCTAATTTTCAGACTTCGGAGTGCTTAGAAGTCTGTTCAAAAATGTCCTCAGTGGGGATGAAACAGCTTGATGTGATGGAATACATCAGTTCTTTGGACTTGGGCTGACTATCTTTGGTTCTTATGTCCCTGTTACCATCTGGATGGCCTTTGGAGGGATATGAGAGATCTCATGTAATCGCTTTTCTGGGACTTAATTTAAGTTTCATGAACAGTCTGAGACACTCAGATGTGGGTGGCTGACCAAGATATGAGTTAATGCAGAATCACTGTACCTCTATTCAGCTTGTTCATTTCTATACATACTCCAAACAGAAATATATCATTAATATTTTGTGACTTCCCATTTTTGGAGTGTCATTTAGATGTTTGATTTTCTTTGGACTATTCCTGCCTGGCATTCTGGATGAAATTGTGGCTTTGCATAACTTTAACTTGCATTTGGTAAGCTAAAAGTCCCAAGTATACTTTTAATAAAATATATTTTATTCAAACAAACTGTTCCCAATGTTTTATAGCTCTTTGTGGATAGGCTATACTTCTTGCCAATGTTTTCCTGTGCCCCAGCTGCCTCTAAATAAGAATTTTTTTTTTTAAGATTTTATTTACTTATTTGACAGACAGAGATCACAAATAGGCAGAGAGAGAGAGAGAGAGAGGAGGTGTTCTCACGACTTGGTGGCAAGCTCACACTTAGTGACAGGACAGGGAGGCCTGCTTTCAACTCCTACTCTAGAGTACACTTCCGCTTACCTGAGTAGAGTTAAAAAGACAGGCTTACCATTTTCTTATACCTTAACGTAAGAGTCATTAATTCCCGATTTCAAAAGTAATAACTTCAAAGTAATGGGATAATATTTTATCTGAGGTAGTCGTCATATTTAAAGCAGAGAGCCTGATGTGGGGCTCGATCCCAGGACCCTGAGATCATGACCTGAGCCGAAGGCAGAGGCTTTAACCCACTGAGCCACCCAGGTGCCCCTCTAAAGAAGAATTTTTAAGGAAGTGTATTGTTAGAGAAAAAACTCATTCTGACACTTGCTCTTGCTAAAATGGCAGGGAAAACTATTCAGGACTATTGTGAAAGGTGTCAAGACCATTGTAATAGGAAAGAGAGATTGTAATAGGAGAGAGAGATGGAGCTGCTCTCCAAACCCAGCAGACACCTGGAAATTTATAGTCAAGGAAGAGAGAAGGAAGTCAGTGGGTTTTACTAAGAGGAGACATCAAGGAAAGGGGATTCTTTCCAAACTGACTTAACAGGATTCTTGCTGAGGATAAGCCATGGTAACCAGATATAAAGGGTGAGAGATGAGGAATTTGATCAAATAATTGAGAATGAGGGATTCTTTATAAACTGTCTTAGCAGGCTTCTTGCTAAAATTTGGCTATCCAAGCCCATCAAGGATGGGGTCCAAAATGGAGGCGTAGCGGAGGAAAGGGCCCATAGAAACCTGTCTAAAGTCTGTTTAAAGAGAGAAAATGCAAAAATATGCAAAAGAATATGCAATATGCAAAAAAGAAAAAGAGTTTCAAAAAAAGTTAAAAAAGACTTGTGGATAAAATTAGTTTTAATGTATAATATTTCATTTATTTATTTATTTATTTGACAGAGAGGAAGGGAGAGAGAGCACAAGGAGGGGGAGTGGCAGGCAGAGGGAGAGGGAGAAGCAGGCTTCCCGCTGAGCAGGGAGCCAGATGTCGGCTCCATCCCAGAACTTTGGGATCGTGACCTGAGCTGAGGGCAGCTACCTAACCAACAGAGCCACCTGGATGCCCCAGTTCTTGCATGTATAAGCTAGTCTGCCTTCTGAGTTTGTCACCGTATATTATTGAAAATATAATCTCTCCCAAAACAGCCATAGCACCAAGGGCAGATGCTCATGGTGTGTAGGCACACTGAAAAAACATTAGGGAATACTCATCTAGTATTCTTTTGCATGTCATTTGTAAGTTTACAAGAATATATTTGCCTGGATTTTGGCACCCTGGGTATTCCATCTTTTCCACATAGTACAGGGCTCTGAATGGGTTTTTCCAAAAAAGAAATAATAGGTTACTGCGCTGCAATGATTTACTTAATCACCTCTTACTGATGGGAAAGAAAATAAAACACTTCCACTCTGAGTTGGCTAGGCTTTAAGTGTCGTTAAATATGCAAGTGGAGGGTTATGGATAATGAGAGATCCAGTGTTGGGCAAACTTTGATATGTATACACATCACTTGGGATCTTATTAACATGCAGATTCTGATTAAATAGATCAAGGGTACAACTTCAGATTTTGTATTTCTATCAGGCTCCCAGAGGATGCCGATTCCTCAGATGAGCAGCAATGATCTAACTCAAAAGGAAAAGCACTAAACACTCTTTTGAGCTATTTATTTACTTTTCTCTACTCTAGAATTAGAAGATGTGGTTCCTAGTTTCAGAACATATATATACACTTATAAGGGAGGAAGATAAAAATATGTCCTCTACTCTCTCATGTTTTTTTACTAGGACGAGCAAATTGGACTGACAAAAGATTTTTAACAGATAAGGTATATACATTTTATTTGATGGTAATATTTTAATATCTTGGGGTGCCTGGGTGGCTCAGTGGATTAAAGCCTCTGCCTTCAGCTCAGGTCATGATTTCAGGGTCCTGGGATCGAGCCCCTCATCAGGCTCTCTGCTCAGCAGGGAGCCTGCTTCCTCCTCTCTCTCTGCCTACTTCTCTGCCTACTTGTGATCTTTGTCTGTCAAATACATAAATAAAATCTTTTAAAAAAATTTAAATTTTTTTTGTGCACAGAAGCCTTTCTAAATGAAACGAAAATTCAAAGAAGCAGTTTGGCTTGAGAGCCTTTATATCATTTTAACAAAGGGTGATAAGTCATGGAGAAGTAATTAAAGAAAAGAAAAGGTGTTTGGGCTCATGAGGACAGTAAATTGTGGGAAGGTAAATATATGGGGAAAATGATGGAATGTAAGGGTTGTTTTAGTAAGCTTTGCTTGTGCAGACCCATCTCACTGTTGTCTTTCTGTCTTCAGTGATAATGACTGTTTTCTTCCTCCTGATAGACAAGTGAAGGGGGAACACCTTCACAAAGGGATTTTTGTGTCCTATTTTTAGGCAGATGGGGGGGGAAGCGAAGACCTTTTCTACATTTGCTGCCTTTTAATTGCCTTCAGTTCAAAACAGTCCTTATGCCAGAGTGGCATATTTTGGGTGGCATATTTTGATTCCCATCATATTCTCGTCAGATGGTGGAGAAAATCAGAATTGTAAATTACTTATAGGCAGTGAAGATGACTGTTATTTCATGGAAAGATAATGCATTATTTATAGATATCACTGCTTCCTCAGTTCTCAGATCCTTTGTTAGGAGGAGAAAAAACCCTATTTTTATGGATACAAGCTCCTAATGAGTGACAATATTGTAATTCATAAAAATAACCTCAGTAACAAAACTAACAAAACTGTCATATATTGAGCACAGACTATGTGCTAGACTTTTTTTTTTAGGTGCTCCTTCTATAATATCTTTATAAGTCCTTACAATGACCTTGCAAAATTGCTATTATAAGGTATGTTTTGATTGATGGATGAGGAACCATAGTTGAGAGAATTAAGGTACCTTCAAGTGATAGAAAATCTGAACTCAGATCTGCCTCACTCCAAAATTGTGTCTAATCTGATAGTAGCAAATCTGTAAGAGCAAATCTGATAGTAGTAATAGGAATAATATCAAAGTCCCTTATTCTCCAAGGATCGTTTTTATAATCCTCATAATCCATCTTAGTTCGTGTATTGACTGAAAGAAAGGGAAAATTAGAAAAGAAGATGAGGTTGGCAAAAATGATTCTATCTAGGACTATGGCTGTAACATCTTTGAATATTTACTCTCTTCTTTTCTCCTTTCAAATGTCTCTCTTTGGGGCACCTGGGTGGCTCAAGTCAATTAAGCTTCTGCCTTCAGCACAGGTCATGATCCCAGGGTCCTGGGAATGGAGCCCCAGGTTGGGCTTCCTGCTCACTGGAGAATCTGCTTTTCCCTCTCCTCCCTGATGGCTATGTTTTTTCTCTCTCTCTCTTTCTTTTTTTTTTTTTTTTTTTTTTTTTTTTTTTTTTTAAAGATTTTTATTTATTTGACAGAGAGAAATCACAAGTAGGTAGAGAGGCAGGCAGAGAGAGAGAGGAGGAAGCAGGCTCCCTGCCGAGCAGAGAGCCCGATGCGGGACTCGATCCCAGGACCCTGAGATCATGACCTGAGCCGAAGGCAGCGGCTTAACCACTGAGCCACCCAGGCGCCCTCTCTCTCTCTTTCAAAAAAAAAAAATAAATAAAATGTCTCTTGTCTTGACCTTCTCTCCATATTGTAGGTAATCTTCTTTCCCGCCTTTGGATTGAGGGAGACATGCAGTCCAGACTATTTGGCCAGCCAACAATTTTCAGGTTCTTTTGGAAAGTACTCTTAGTGGCTTCTATTGGTTAATGTTAAGGGAGCTGTGGATCCCTTCCATAATATCTTTATGATAAAAGGACAGCAAGTCTCAGATCAAATTCCTACTTATAAATACCTCCATGAGTGAGACGACTAGAAGGGTTATAGAACTTGTTACTGGAGTTTGCCCCAGTTTCTGTCCTCAGGTATGCTGCACTCTTGTCCAGAACTTCTTAGGAAAACCTCATTCTAAGGAAAACACAAGAAGTTCTCATAATAGCACCAGTTCAGTTTGTGGGAGATGAGGTGGCCAAGCCCTCCTAGAAGGGGAGTGAGTGGGTACCAGTGGGATTCCAAATGTTGAGTGTGCTATCCAGATAGGGCAGTGGGGCCTAAGCGAGTCTCCGTTCATTTTACAAGGAAAAATTATTTCACTTTTTAAAAAGATTTTATTTATTTATTTGACAGAGAGAAAGACAGAGAGAGAGGGAACACAAGCAGGGTGAGTGGGAGAGGGAGGAGCAGGCTCCCCGCAGAGCAAGGAGTCCGATATGGGCTCAATCCCAGGACCCCTGGATCATGACCTGAGCTGAAAGCAGATGCCCTGAGCCAGCCAGGCACCCCTGGAAAAATTATTTCCAACCTCGTTTGTATTAATTAACAAACCTTCTGGGTTAGATTGTAAGAAGGATATTTGAAGTGCTTAAGAAACTTCCTCTGGAGTATTGGTTCATGATTACATACTACAAATGCTAACCAATCACTTCTAAGGAATGGATTAGAAACTAACATACAAGTATTTTCAGTGAATTACCACACTGGCAGCATAATTCTTTTTTTTTTTTTTAAGATTTTATTTATTTATTTGACAGAGATTACAAGTAGGCAGAGAGGCAGGCAGAGAGAGAGGGGGAAGCAGGCTCCCTGCTGAGCAGAGAGCCTGATGCAGGGCTTGATCCCAGGACGTGAGATCATGACCTGAGCTGAAGGCAGAGGCTTAACCCACTGAGCCACCCAGGAGCCCCCTGGCAGCATAATTCTCAGCATAATTTCTTTTTTCTTCACAGAAGAGGGTTCTTGTAAAAAGCAGCAGAAAAACCTTTGATAGTTGAACTGAGAAGGCCTGAGAACAAAACCAAAAGCAAGGAGCCTGAAGAATCCTGTTTACTGAAAATCCCATGTGATTCACAGCTTACTTAACAATCAGAGGCTGTGCCTCTGGTCACCCTAGGTCTCTAGGGTTTCCATCCTGTCAGCGGTTATGTACAGCTACCAACATCACCCTTGAATATCATCCTTTTCTTTCCTAGTTTATCATTTTGCTAATAAACCTGGGGATTATAGAAGTAAATGCAGCAGTGACAATTTTATAGTACCTTATTCTAGAGAGGGATATGGTGTGGGTAATTTCCCATCAGTTTCCTGTCTGTTTGGGGAAAACAAACACAGATAGATGTGGGCAGTAGTGGGGTCCAATGGCCCATCTCTCTGGAGAGTATGGTCATTCACAGTTCTCAGGTCTTTCTGGCACACATAGTAGCTTCTATGAGTGGTAAAGATGATTGGGAGTTGTCTTCTGTCCAGTCTACATCTTAGTACCAGGTAATCTGATACAATAAAGGCATGTGTCCCATGAATATACACTTGATCATGAGCAAGCGCAAGGCAGTCAGCCAACCTGGAAGATCACCTGTGGTCTTCCCTGTCTCCCCTGTCTTGCATTCCTGCAATCACTAGCATATGGAAGGTTCATCGGAGGCAAATGTCCTGAGGTCCTGGCAGTAGGGTTCCTAACCTTGTGGTTGTATCAGGTGCCAGAACTCGTTGCTGTGTGACAGACACAGGAACAAATGAAGTTCTAAGTACAAAAGCTGCCTCAGAGTTGTTATGCAGCGAGGCTAGACAGGTGCTCACTCACCGTGCAGAGCAGAGCTGTCCGTTCAGTGATTCCAGTCGGTCTCCATTGCATGGACAGCGGTCATTTACCTAATGGATGGTATTGAAGACTCTTATGTTAATTAATAACCTCTCTTGCACACATTGAGACGGAGATACTCAAAGTGTGTGCCCAAGCAGCTTGGGAGTCTGGTTTCCTTCTGGGGTTTGTCCAATGCCAACAACCACCCCAGGAAAACGTGACTTAACTGTCCTCAGATTAAAGCCAGTGTATATCGCACAGCCTACCCTGATGTTTTGTGAAGTAAGTGACAGACACATATGCCTGACCAAGGACTGAACAGTCCCTGCGCAAAGCCAAGGAGGGAACTTGGTGTTGTTTCTTAGTTGTATTCTCTCAAAGGATTATAGTTTTACACAAGACAGTTATGATCATCTGTTTCAATATTTACATTAAAATACCATGACTTTGAAATTCCTGGTCCTCTCCGTTTGTGCTTTCTGGATTTGGGGAAAGGATAAAGAGAAGTAGGCCCAGTTAGATGTCTGTCTTTCTGGATTATCCGGCCTAAGCAGGATTCTTCTTGTATCCAGGACGGCTCGAGCCCTCAGGGGAGGAGAACTCTCTTGGCTGAAGCCTGTACCCTTTTTCCATTGCCTCTTATTTGCTGCCAGCTTATATGGCTGGAAGCCAGAGAATTTTGTTCCGCTGCCTGAAGTCTCTTTAATAAAGCTCTGCTGAGGAGCATGTATGTGTGCAAAAGGCTCGGAGGGCAGCTGCATTGCTGCCTCTCTGTGACCACCCTGCCTGGACCCCAAGCCCTTTCTGAGGCTTTCTCTCACCTGGCTGCTTTCAAGTTAGATCATTAAAAGGGCTAGCATCAAGAGATTCATTTTCCTGAACTGATGACCTTTATTACTTGAAAAAAATCATGAAAAGATAAAATTTAAGCTGCTTACAAAATTTGTCCTGGTATCCATGTTTGTTTGCTACCTAGATATGAATGCACTGGCTGCTTGCTGCTCTGCCAATAATAGAGCAACCATTCTCTGCAAAATAAGAGGGTGTTGTTCCGCCTAGTAGGGTGGTACATACCAGCAAATGCAGTCCATCCTATGGGGGCAAATGGGTCTAGTGAAAGGAGGATTCATGTCCATGTTTTATCTTTACAGTGTTCCGTCATTCACACAATGAGACATCTATTTGCTTACATGCTATTTGCTTACATGCTATTTATCCTGCCTAAGCAGGATTCTTCTTGTATCCAGGATGGCTCGAGCCCTCAGGGGAGGAGAACTCTCTTGACTGAAGCCTGTACCCTTTTTCCATTGAACTTCTCTTTCCAGTCACCTTGTAATCCACACAGTGTCTTGGAGCCAGATATACCATTTAATGTCACCCAAGATTGTTTTTATTTATTAACATATGATAATGTATGATTTGCTTCAAGGGTACAGGTCTGTGATTCATCAGTCTTACACACTTCACAGCTCTCACCATAACACATACCCTCCCCAAAGTCCATAACCTAACCACCCTTTCTCTACCCCACTTCCCTCAGCAACCCTCAGTTTGTTTCCTGAGATTAAGAGTCTCTTATGGTTTGTCTCCATCTCTGGTTTTGTCATGTTGCATTTTTTCCCTCCTTTCCCCTATGAGCCTCTGTCTTGTTTCTCAAATTCCTCATATCAGTGAGATCATATGATAATTGTCTTTCTTTGATTGACTTATTTCACTTAGCTTAATGGCCTCTAGTTCCATTCATGTCTTGCAAATGGCAAGATTTTGTGTTTTTTGATGGCTGCATAATATTCCATTGTATATATATATCACATCTTTTTTTAAAATTTTTTAAGATTTTTTATTAACGTATAATGTATTATTAGGCCCAGGGGTACAGGTCTGTGAATCACCAGGTTTACACACTTTACAGCGCTCACCAAAGCACATATCTTCCCCAATGTTCATAACCCAACCACCCTCTCCCTATCCCCCTACCCTCCAGCAACCCTCAGTTTGTTTTGTGAGATTAAGAGAATCTTATGGTTTGTCTCCCTCCCGATCCCGTCTTGTTTCACTTTTTCCCTCCCTACCCCACCAAGCCCCCCACTTTGCCTCCCAACTTTTAAAAAAAGCTTTTATTTATTCGACAGAAAGAAAGACACAGTGAGAGAGGGAACACAAGCAGAGGGAATGGTAGAGGGAGAAGCAGGTGTCCATCTGAGCCCGGAGCCCGATGCGGGGCTTGATCCCAGGACCTTGGGATCATGACCCCAGCTGAAGGCAGATGCTTAATGACCGAGCCACCCTGATGCCCTCTACCACATCTTCTTTATCCATTCATTTGTTGATGGACATCTAGGCTCTTTCCTTAGTTTGGCTATTGTAATGTCACCCCAATTTTTAAACAGAGGTTATTTGCTTTGTTTGTTTGTTTTTTAAATGGTGGTTGGAATTTTTTTTTTTAAGTTTATTTAAGTAATTCCTGTACCCAACATGGGGCTCGAACTCACGGCCCCAAGATCAAGAGCCACCTGCTCTTCTGACTGAACAAGCCACCTAGGTGCATCTGGTTTTGTTGTTGCTGTTTGTTTTAAGTTTTTGTTTGAGCACTAGAAAACAATTGACCTGGGCTCTGGATCCACCCAGCTACTGACTGGAAAAAAACAACACTTGAACCCTCTGGATCTTAGATTAAATATCTGGAAAAACGAAGTGGTTGGAAGAAATGATTTCTGGTGTCTTTAGGTCTAAAAGTCTATCACCATATGTTTTACAAAACAAGGCAATGATTGCTAAATTAGGGGCCTGCTCCATTACATGAGTTTCGTAAATACCAGTACAGTATATAATAAGTTAACATTTTAAAGTGGAAAGATTTTACAATGACTGTTTTTCAGATATAAGACTTGCTTTCTAAGGTTGGGTGACTGGGGCTATTGTGATTTGGGATTTCCTAGCCCTAGGGGCTGCCAAAGGGTACAAAAGAATTACTTCACTGTTAATTCTGCTGGACTTTTCTAACGGTAAACAAACTTCCTTTGACATGCACAAGTTTCCAAAGCTGTGCTTAGGGAAGGTAGTTGAAGCTAAAAGAAGCAAAGCCCTTCCATTTAATTCAGTGGGTGAATGTGAAAGCCAAGCTTAAGTCTTAGAAGAACTGTGCTTTCCTCAGAGGCAAAGCATTCCCCCTAGAGACTCTGATGTGGGGTTCTATTGGAGGGGCCAGGGAGGTCCTTGTGAGAGTGCAAACCAATTAAGTAGAAATATTGAGCTGAAATAGCTTTTTATCATCTGGGTGAGAAGCCGCAGATTTAAAGAAAAGGACTATTGTTTGACAAAATCCTAATTAGCTGGGCTACACTCAAGCTCTTGGATTTATATGTTATTAGGGAAAGGAGAGGTTGATGTTGTATATGGAGTACTCATTAGGTTGGAATTCCTTAAAATTTGGAACTTAAATTCATTTCTGAGGAATACAGGATTCTTGCAAAGTCTGTGTGTATTCGCCTAACTAGGTTTTAGACTGAGACCCAAACTAAATATGTGATTATTCTCATTGACTGAGGGTTGTCTTAAATATCTTCTTTACTGCAGGTGTGGTGGGTAGCACACATATTTTAGCCTATTAAAGAACGTAAACTCCAAAGTAAATAATAGGTGGGTTTCCAATTCAGCTGTACAAAATCTCATCTGTACACTACATAGCTATTTGCTTTGAGGGTAGTTACTTGAATTACTTGAGTTTAGGTCTAAACTGGGCTGTGTCCAGGGTTACTGAGAGGATTAAATAAAATTTAATGGCTTTGTTAGTGTCCCAAACAACCCGATTGGGCTTCTCATTCTTACTTGGTTTAATAGTTAGAATGTGGCTCTTTCATGGTGGCAATATTTTATTGTAAATATGAACTAAGATAATTCTTCTTTGTTAAAAATAAGCAAACAAAACGATGGTGAGAGCATTAGAGGAACGGATGGGAGCAGGACGCACAGCTAGGTGGAGAACGTAACCAAGAAAATGCTTCCTTATAAAAATTAAGAGCTGCAAGAACTTGGCACTGAGTTCAAATGTTGACTCCTAGGTGAAATCTAGAGTGTGCCGCTCTTTAACGGAAGGCAGCAAGTTCTTTAATTTCTTTGCCTTAATGTCCTTTTCTAACAATGGTGAGGATCACAGTACTAATCAGGTGTTATAAAGATCTAGGGAAATAAAGGATGTAAAGAAAATATCCTGCACATAATCAGCACCCAGTAAACGCCACCATCGTTAACTCTGCCACTGCATTAAATGCCTGAGCCCTCAGCTTGCCAAAATAGGAACACAGAGTTTTAATACAGTGCTGTTTGACAGATTTAAGAAACAGTGCTTTCCCTTAAAGTACATTAATTTCATTATTTTTTAGCATCTACTTATTATTTTTAGATTTTATAAAGAGATAGAGATGGGTTTGTCCAATAAAAACAGTGCTAAGCAACATTTTTAAACATGCTAATCTTCCATGTGAAAGCTGGGCTTCATTTCTGGAGTGTTCCTGGCCCGGGCAGATCGGAGTTTTAATTTTTGGAATGCTAACAAGGGCAGCTGTATTCCAAAATCCCAGTTGTTTTTATGGGATTTTTTTTTTTTTTTTTTTTTTTAAATCACAGAAACAAAACTAGTGGGAAAATGTTTATGACTCTGGTTTGAGTCTAAATCCCTTGCAAAGGATTATTTCTCTTCAAATTAGATGGCAATAAAAATTAGTCAAATACACAAATATGAGATCTTATGGCTTATAACTTATTATTAGACTAATTAGGTTATTATTATTTTTTTTTTTGCAATTGTTTTATGTATTTGACTTACAAAACATTTTTAAGGCATGAGATACATGTTTTCCCTATGGATGAAAAATTAAATGAGAATCATTTACTCTAGAGGATTCAGAGAGTTCCAGGGTTTGAGTTTTCCTGTACACAGTTTTGTTGATAAAATATCACATGTACCTTCAGTGACAAAGTAAATTTTTTGGAATTTATCAAATGCTTTGGCATTTCATAATTTATTCTAACCTATGTTTCTTTCTTCAACAAAAGGTTAGAAAATTATCTTTTCTTTTTTCTCAAACTGTGCTATATTTCACTTTTGAAAAAATGATTTTGAGATAAAAATATTGTCAGTATGATTATAAACATGATCTTTCAGAAGAGAAAAAGGCTAGTAGGAACAGTGGCAATGTGTGGGTCACAGAAATGTTGGTGGTTTAACTTTTTTTTATCGTTCAGATATTTTTATGTAACCAATTTTAATGACCATGTATTATTCCTAAATTAAAAAGTCATAATTTCTGACTTTATGTAAGATGTAATAAATCCAATAGACTGAGATCTCAGCATTATCTTAAAAATGACAAAATCTTGTTTTTCTTAACCCATTAGGGAAAATACCCGACTTTAAAGTATCTTTGGGATGCCTGGGGGGCTCAGTCGCTAAACCTCTGCCTTCAGCTCAGGTCCTGATCTCAGGGTCCTGGGATCGGGCCCCTTATCGGGCTCCCTGCTCAGTGGAGAGACTACTTCTTCCTCTCTCACTCCCCCTGTTTGTGTTCCGTCTCTCTCTCACACACTCACACACACATACACTCTCTCTCTCTGTTAAATAAATAAATAAAATCTTTTAAAAAATAACATATCTTTATATTAATAAATAAAGTATCTTTATATTATTTTGATATGGTTTTGGCTATAGCTGGTCAACTCCATTTTATGGATTATGAGGAAAATAATGTAGTGTTTATAAACAAAAGATCAAAAGCTAAACATTAAGCTTTTATTGAAAGAATTAATAAAAAAGATAAAAGGTGATACAGTCAGGGTCCTCAAGAGCCTTACACGCATGTGGGAATACATGGGAGTAGAAAAACTGTCTCAATGTTGAGGTCATGGGAAGAAGCAGCAAGGATTAGACAAGGTGTTGTGGAGAAGAGTTAAAAATTATTTGTAGAGAGAAGAAAACAAATAAGAAATAATAAGAAAGGACTAAAATAAGGGTTCTGGTTAATTCATGCCTATATTTCATTCATTTAGCACTCAACAAAGATTTGGTTCTAGGAGGGAACGAGATATTCCCTACCCGGATATATCACAGATTATCAATGTCATATTCTGTTGCTATGACATTATGATATTTGGGAAGGACCAGTAAAATTGTCATTAAATAGTAAGGATTTTTTTTAGATCAGCTTTACTGAGGTATAATTGACATATACAATTGTAAGATCTTTATAGTGCACACCTTGTTTATTTAATATATGTATACATTGTAAAGGATGACCCATCTAGTTAACTGACATATCGCTAAGGATTAAAAACAAAACAAAACAAAACAGGTTTTTTAAAAAAGGGTCCTGCCAACATCTGTATCTATGACTTTTCCTTTTGTGTTCCTCCACTACTGATAAATTCCAATTTGAAATAGAATGTTTTTACTTTAGATGTGTTTATATGGTCAAAGTGGTCTCAGACTGCTAATGATTTTACAGATTGTCACTCATTTACTCAATAAGTATTTGTTGAGATCCTTTTAGATACCAGGCACGAATCTGGGCAGGGGAATATACTAGTGAACAACACAGACAAAAATCCCTGATCCCACTGATCTTGAGGACCGTCTCTTTATTTTAACTTCTGCTACTCTGTGTCTTTAAGATGACTTTGCCATATGGGCTGATTTTATGGGTTAATAGTTTGAGGCAATTACATTTCTCATCTGTGACTGTTGCCATAAGATACTGCCTATAAATAAAAAAGCCAGGCTCTTTCTTTTAGTAGGATTTTTTTGTTTTGTTTTGTTTTTTAAAGATTTTATTTGTTTATTTGACAGAGAGAGATCACAAGTAGGCAGAGAGGCAGGCAGAGAGAGTGGGGGAAGCAGGCTCCCTGCTGAGCAGAGAGCCCGATGCAGGGCTCGATCCCAGGACCCCAAGACCATGACTGGAGTCAAAGGCAGAGGGTCAACCCACTGAGCCATCCAGGCGCCCCAAAAGGGTTTTAGAAAAGGGAAAAAGGCAGATGTTCAACAGGTCATTGTGGTGGTACCAAGATTTTTTTTTTAATGTTTACTTAGCCAAAAGTGGTTTATTAACTCATGCTATGTTTGGAAATTATATAAAAAGCAAAGCAAATGCTGTTCTCATGTCATTTTGATTTGAGTGGCTGTTAAGAGTAGAAACTAGGGATTCATTAACCTTAGAAATGAACATTGGTAAAGGCCTGTGTGTTGTAATTACTATGGTCCACCCAACGCTATGGGCATTCTGTTGGAAGTAATGTGGAGAACTCTCACTAGCATTATAAGTCATTAATTCCCAAAAGCATTAGAGCCAGTCGTGAAACATGATGTGGAGAGATTTTAGAAATGCAGTAAATAAAATAACCTTCCCATCTTTCATCTTCTCCCAACTCTTTGAAAGCTCTGTTACTGCAAGTACAATGAACTTTGGTTTATACCAAATTCACAACTGCGGAAGGCCTCAGTGAGGATGTTTGTGTCTGGTTTTTAATTCAGATTTTCTGAGTATATAAAAAAGCATTACTCTGCCACATGAAAAGGATATATATATATATATATATATATATATATATATATTGCAGTAATCTTATTCTATTTGCTGCTGGTTTTACCTATAAAAATAGATGAATAAACTACTTATAAAATGCTTAAGGCAGAATAAAATGTGGTGTGGGGGTGTGGATATGGGGAACATGATGAATTGTATGAATTAAGTTTTGTGGCAGCTAGAATTTATAACGCATGAGATGACAGAAAATACGGGATAGCTAATCTAATTGTATACTATAACCTTAAAAATGGAAACACTGTCATTTACCTAAGATTAATTTCCTGACATATATCCTTGAAATGCTGAAGCTGGATGAATTTTACAAATTTCCTTGCAACTTTATAAAGATCTATTATTGGTAAGGATGGTCTAGTAGGTTCTTATGTATTCATTCCAAAATAATCATTGCTCCAGCTTGTACGTATGTATGTATGTATATATGTATTTATTTATTGAAAGAGAGAGAGAGAGAGAGCAAGTGTGCAGGCGCACCTGCATGGTGGAGGGGTGTGGAGCAGAGGGAGAGGGAGAGAGCCAATTTTAAGTAGGCTTCACGTCAAGCATAGAGCCTGACGTGGGGCTTGATCTTAAGACCCTGAGATCATCACCTGAGCAGAAATCAATGGTCTCATGCTTAACCAACTGAACCACCCAGGCCCCTGCATTGCTCCAAGTTTTAAAGAAGTTAAGTACCCCATTATTTTCCATAGCAATGTGCGTTTCAGTTGTCTAACAATGTTTTGTAGGAAAATAAGATTAATTACATGCATGGACCCACAGACGCACACGGTTGGCTTTTAACTCTTTGATGGATGATATTGCTACATTTATGATGCATTCTGTTTTTATAAGAGTCAGCATTGCAGTTTTCCTAAGTACCAGTCATAACCTGTTTTTAGTTTGGGTGCAGTATATGGCACAGGAAGGGGACACACTTTTTGGAGAATTAAGTATTCTTAACTCTCAGTTACTGGGCATGCACTTTGTGCCTGTAGTTTGTGTTTTTCCCACCTCCTGTGAACCTCGACAGGAAAATCTTTAAAGGAGCACCATACAATGGCTGCTTCTTATCCAGCTCGTAGGTAAGAACATCAAAATCCAGGTTGTAACAAGAGACCTAGTTAAGGTTTTAGTTGACATACATGAGGGGACCATTTATGTGAGATTATGTAATGATCAAGTGACTGGGGCACATCGGTGGCTCAGTCAGATAGAGCTCTGACTCTTATTTACTGCTCAGGGCATGACCTTGGGGTCCTGGGATTTATCCTGTGTTAGGCTCTGTGCTTCATGGGGACCCTGCTTCTCTCTCCCCTCTGCCCCTTCCCTTTTCATCCTCTCTCTGTCTCTCAAATAAATAAATAAATCTTAAACAAACAAAAAAAAGGGGGCACCTGGGTGGCTCAGTGGGTTAAGCCTCTGCCTTCAGCTCAGGTCTTGATCTCAGGGTCCTGGGATCAAGCCTCACATCAGGCTCTCTGCTCAGTGGAGAGCCTGCTTCTCCCTCTCTCTCTGCCTGCCTCTCTGCCTACTTGTGATCTCTCTCTCTGTCAAATAAATAAATAAAAAATCTTAAAAAAAAAAAAAAAAAAAAAAAGGTGAGTGACTTAGCCCAAGCTACATTTTGGGTTGGATAATAGTTGGAAGTGTGGATTGAAAAACTGAGGGACCAGAGGCAGGAAAACTAGTTAGTTTTTAGGATTTTAGGCAGGAAACCCTTAAATGAATGAAGGTGATTCTGAGAAATTATGTTTAAGCTCTCTAATCACTTTTAATTTTTGCTTTTATCATTAAAGCAAATGTGAAATAGTTCCTGGTTATTTGGGATTCCCCCCTCCAGTCTTTCCAGTATTTTAAAGTCGTTGCTTGCATAAGCATAATCAGTCCTTTGCCAATGCTATTTTTCAAGTAAGTTTGTAGTTTCAATAAATAGGAAGCCAGTCTATAAACTGAGCAAAAAGCAACTTAAAGGGACTCACTACTGTAATCACCACAGTATCTCTTCTTTAAAAGAGGGACTCCTACTTGGAGTTTCTGTGTGCTTTGAGTCATGTTAATTTAAATCAATGCAATTTTGCATATGTTGTAGGGGCATTTTGGGAGATTGTGCAGCATTATCAATCAGGATTCCTGCAGAAAGCACATTTGAAATAGGATAAATTAAAGAGGTTTTATTTATGTTGGAACTATTTACAGAGGTAACTGAAGAGGAGGAGGAAACCAGGGGAATGCAAGATATTTTTATTTATTTATTTATATTTTGGGGGAGAATGTAGTTTTTTTTAATTTAATTTTTTTTTAGCGTTCCAAGATTCATTGTTTATGCACCACACCCAGTGCTCCATACAATATGTGTCTTCCTTAATACCATCACCAGGCTCCCCAACCCCCTACTCTCCTCCCCTCCAGAACCCTCAGTTTGTTTCTCAGAGTCCACAGTGAAAGATATTTTAAAAGCAAGAAAAAAATGTAGGGGATGAAGGACACAGGTGTAGGCTTTAACTTTAAAATGAGATGTACCACTTCCTCCAGCTCTGCAGGAAAGTATTAAACAAACAGATGTGGAAGTGGATATATGGGAGCCAGAAGGTGATGGGAAAGTGGATGTCGTGTGTCTGGTATGAGGCTAGAGTTCTTTTCTTGGGTTCTTACTGATTGCACAAGGCCTGTTGGTTGGGAAGGGGGAATGGTATCTTTATGTTCTAATCAAACAGAGTAATTTCTTCACTGTAGAGAAACATGACCCATAAGCAGGTCTACATAGGGTGACTGTTTATCTCCCCATGAAACTACATATCAGATACCACATAATGCATTATTCCAAATCCCTCTTGTCCCCAGTAGCAGAGACTATCTGTCACACTGGACAAACGACAAGTGTACTATAGTTGTACTGACAGCTACAAATAACACAGAGCCATATACTCAGTCCATAATTTTTAATAGTTTTATGGAGTTATGTACATTATATTTAGTATGTAGAATTTGATAAGTTTCAACATAGGCAAACAACCATGACACCGTTAGCACAGATCAGGTGATGAATGAGTCCAACCCCCCATTGCCCCAGGCTCTTTTGCGTCACTCCCTCTCCCGCCCTTCCCTTACCCCGAGGCTTGTCACTATATTGACCTGCAGTTGTGTTCTGTAAATGGAATTATACAGTACCTACTTTTTTCATTGAATTTTTTTTTTTTACTTGCCATAATTATTTTGGGATTCATCTATATAAAATATTACAATATTACTTGGGCTCTCAGTTTAGCATTCAACCCTTTCACCTCCTTTTGGTGAACATTCTTTCCAGGTCTTTCTGGTGTTAATCTTTTTCTTACCAAGTTTTTTAGCCAACAGTCTTCTCCACCTTTCCCTGAGTGGGTGACTTTTTTTTTTTTTTTTTTTTTTTTTTTGTCTTCATTGCGATAAATAAGACCTTCAGAGCAAAACCCTGTTCTTTTTTCCATTTTTGCTTTAACCCCTCAAGTCTTACGAGTGAGGTGTCCACTTGTGCTCTGTTCTCATTCCCTTCTTTCTCATTCCTATTTTACTCTATCACCCATCTCCTCTTTCTTCTGAACCTTCAACTTCTTTCTACCATTGCCTTAATTCCTTAAGCCTGTAATTCTTTTTCTCTTTGTTCTTTTTTTTTAAAAAATTTTTAAGGTTTTATTTATTTATTTGACAGAGAGAGAGAGAGAGAGATCACAAGTAGGCAGAGAGGCAGGCAGAGAGAGAGGGGGAAGCAGGCTCCCCGCTGAGCAGAGAGCCCGATGTGGGCCTCAATCCCAGGACCCTGAGATCATGACCTGAGTAAAAGGCAGAGGCTTAACCCATTGGGCCACCCGGGTACCCTCTTCCTTTTCTTTTTTTTAAAGATTTTATTTATTTGAGAGAGAGAGAGCGATGGAGAGAGAGAAGGAGCAGGGGAAGGGGGCAACGGGATAAGGAGAAGCAGACTCTTTGCTGAGCAGGGAACCCGACGTGGACTGATCCCAGGACCCGGGTTCATGAACTGAGCTAAAGGCAGATGCTTAACTGACTGAGCCCCAGGCGCACTCCTGTAAGTCTTTCTCATCCTAAAATAAAACAATAACAACAACCAGAATAACCACAATTTTAGAAGAATTCTCTATTGTTTCCATATTAATCTTATTGCTTACTGCTTTGTCTTGCTTTCCTTGTTTAGTCAAGCTTTTTAATAGTATGTTCTATATAGGACTGCCATAGAATTTGCAGAACTCAGCACCAACTGAAAATGCAAGGTCGCTTTAAAATTATCAAGAATTTCTAGATGGCAGTAGCAGAGTATTAAACCAGGCATGGGCTCTGGGGCCCTATGTAACTGCACAGGTTGTGCAGCATGAAACTGGCTCTGGGTCTACATGCTTCATTTCTACTTACTGAATTCCCATTCACATCTCAACCCACTGCAAGCTATTTTTCTCCCTCTTTCTTAATGCCTCATAAGATCACCACCTAGTCAAAATCAGTAGATATCCTTCAGTTCTTATTTTGAACATTTGCTTTAACCTAATCTTCCTATGTATTTCCGTCTTCCTTCCATTCATTGTGGTTGCTGGAAAATTATTATTATTATTATTGTTATTTTAAAAAATATTTTATTTATTTATTTGACAGACAGAGATCACAAGTAGGCAGAGAGGCAGGCCGAGAGAGAGGAGGAAGTAGACTCCCTACTGAGCAGAGAGCCCAACACCGGGCTTGATCCCAGGTTCCTGAGATCATGACCTGAGCTGAAGGCAGAGGCTTTAACCCACTGAGCCACCCAGGCACCCTGGAAAATTATTTAGGGAATGAATGAATGACCATTCTTGGACTCCTGCTCATTGGATTCTTAGGATCCTCTCTTTTCACTTACTCCATACCTTCACCCTAGTTAATCCCTCCAGGCTTATGTGTAAGCTGATGATCTCAAAATTTATATGTCTAGCTCTTCTCCTAACTTTACACACACACACACACACACACACACACACACACACACACAAATATATATATACATATATTTGCTACCTCTGAGATATTTTCACCTGGCTGATAAGTTGATATTTCAAATTCAGTATGTCTAAAACCAAACTTGTTACCATTTCTTACTCCAAACTTTCTTTTTCTCTGTGGTTCTTATTTTTAATGGGATGTCTAATCGGCACAAAATACTAGGAAGGACTCATTAATGGAGAGATTATATTTTCTTGGCTTTTCTCTTCTTTCTCTACTTTTTTTTTTGAGGCAGAGTTTATATTTTCTGACCAATTAAGGAGTTTAGGAAAGATATCAAGTCTGAAATAAGACTTGACAGTTGAGTGCATGTGGAAAGAAAAGTGAGACAGAAGTTGCATAAAAGGTAAAATGTTATGTTTTTTCTTTTGGGAAAAAAGTGGACGTGATTGTGATAGTCAACATCTAAGATGGCCTCCAGCGATACCCACATCCTGAACTGGGCCGACTTGTAGAGCATGCAGGACTTTGCTGAAATAGTGAAGTTGGACTTCTGAGGCTGGGTTGTGAAAGATATTGGGGCTTCTGTCTTGTTCTCTTGGACCACTAGTTTTAGAGGAAGCCACTTTCCATGGTGTGGAGCAAGGAGCTCTGTGGAGAGGTCCATTTTTGATGAACTGAGCCCTCCATACAAGAGCCATATGAGTGCCCCCTCATAGGTGCAGATCCTCTACCCCAGGCAAACCTTCACATGCCTGTTGTCCTGGCCCTATGTGTCGATGCAAGTTTTGGGGTAATTTGTTACTTAGCAATAGATAACTAATAAAGAGGGCTTTTCTTTGTATCCATTTTTATAGGTGTTACACTTTTGAACCATGGAAATATATTATTAATATAAAATAACACAGTAATAGAACTACAAAGGGAGGTCTAAAAATAAAATTCCTGCTTAAATCCTCCAGGGTTTCCCTTCACATTTTGAATGCCTTGTACTTACCTGCCCAATCTGTGTGATCTGGCTCCTGGTTCCTTCTTCAGCATCTCCAGCCAAGAGACACTGAGGGCTGGTTCCCCTGGACTTCTAATAATGTTCTGACATTTCTGAATTCCAGGCTCACCAAAAATCAGGTTCTTGAATTGAAACTAAAGCACTTTTTAGCATAAGTGATATCCCTTACATGTTTCTGGCGTAGTGGCGCGCACGCGCGCACACACACACAGAGTTTTAAGAGGTACAATTAAAATACAATAAACAGTACATATTTAAAGAATACACTTTTGTCAATTTAAAATAAATTTTGAAGCCATTACTGCCGTCAAGGTAGTGAACATTATGCTTAAGATTTTCCTCCAGTCCCCTTTTTAGTCTTTCCTCTCTCTCACCTTATCCCTTCTGCCCCAAACTACTCATATCTACAGATTATAGAACATTTCCATCACTACAGAAAGTTCTATTGGAAAGTGCTTGTGTAAGCCTTGTAAAGAATACCCTATTTTGTTTTGTTGTTAATATACAGGTTGTTTACAAAGCCCATGAGTGTTGGAAGCTAGTATTGCAGGAAAACAATTCTATCTACTGACAGTTGTTGATGAGATAGTTCTTGGGTTTTAGAGATCTGTCTGCCAGATCAGCTGAGGTATATCAAGTTTACACCATTGTGCAGTGTGAAATGCCAACAGCAAAACATCATATTCCTCTAGGAAACTAGCTCCTAACTGTAATTAGAAAAGTTAGCTTTATGGGTTGAAAGAGAAGTTTGTAGTCTTTGATTGAGGTAGGGGAGAAACAGAACTTGTTCCTTTTATTTATTTTTATTATTTTTAAAGTATTTTATTATTTATTTGAGAGAGATAGAGAGCACAAGCAGGGAGAGCAGCAGATGGAAAGGGAGAAGCAGGCTCCCTGCTGAGGAGGTAGCCCGATGTGGGGATCTATCCCAGAACCCTGGGATCATGACCTGAGCCAAAGCAGACGCTTAACCGACTGAGCCACCTAATGCCCCATTTTCCTTTCATTTAGTTATCAGATACAAGTTTGACCAGAGCATCCTGTATCTATATCTTCTGATCCTGTTTCCTTTTCCTTTTTTCTTTGTAAGCATTGGTAACTTCCCTATAAATCCTTCAAAGAGGATGATGGAGTTAGGAAGGATCTTACTTGGTTCCTTAATCCTTCATTTGGAGGCCTATACTGAGGGAAAAATGGAATAATACAGTCTTTCTTTGTTTCTTGTTACAAAAGTTTATTCTTAAGACTAGATGTATAAATAAGTTAAAAGAAGAGAGTAAAAATCATGACTATGCTTAATCACACAGAAATCCCTACTTAATATTTTAATATGAACAGAATTTTCATTCACCTTTATAAAAATGCAAATTACTACATAAATATAGTTTAAGTCTTATGTTACTAAATCAGGAGTGTATTATGTTACCAAGTATGTTCTGAAGCATAATTTTAAATAAATAACGGAAGTGTATACTGTTGTTTAATGAATATTTGAATGCGGGGCACCTGGGTCGCTCAGTCATTAAGCCTCTGCCTTCCACTCAAGTCAAGATCCCAGGGTCCTGGGATCGAGCCCCCCATCAAGCTCCCTGCGCAGGAGGAAGCCTGCTTCTATCTCTCCCACTCCCCCTGCTTGTGTTCTGTCTTTCACTGTCTCTCTGTTAAATAAATTAAAAAAAAAAAAAAAAAGAATATTTGAATGCATCAGCTGCTGTGAATGAAGACTTTTTTTTTTTTTCCTTTAAGCCTTTGACCCTTGAATTGTTTTTATAGTCCCATATATAGGGAAAAATACACAGAAGTAATTCCCAGCAATTTTAGAGTCAGGATTACCAGTTTACAAAAGAAGAAAAAGATTAAATCATTTTTTCGTTGCTGAAGTATTCATTATTTAGTTTAAAGTGTTTTCCATCTCAAATTCTGAATGACGTTTACTAATTTTCAATGGTTGGAAACCTGATCTTAGGAATGGAATGTGGCAGCTGTTCGATGGTTCAGAACAATAAGAATGTTGGTTTAGAATCAGAATCACAGGATGGCATTTCTAATTGAAACTTTATGTAGAAAAATTTCTGTATGCAAATGAAATTTTCCAAATTAGAATTAAGCAAGAATACCTGGTCTCATGCACCAATAAGCAAAAGGTTAAAACATGGAACAAAAAAACCTAGATTTTGTTGATTTCATTCCTTAAAATAAGCAGATAATACTTAATATACTTAGGAACCCTAAACTATTTCTAGGTAAATTCCATGAAGGTGACAGCATTTTTTACAAAGGCTCTAACCCTTAATTGGCCTCTAACAAAATAGAATGGAAGTGCTTGTAAAGTCACAGTCTGGATCAACCTCTCTCTTCTTTCCATGGAGAACACATTGAATGGGGCCATGATATGCTGAATGATTTGCTATATAGCTAGTGAGCACTTCCTGGTTTGCTCAGGAGTTGGGCACCTACACAGTCACTTATGTTTAGTCTCACTCATTTGTTATTACAATTATGAAATTCAGTTAAGGATTACATAAGCAGAGGAAACCTGTTTGAAAAAAAAAAGTTATTTCTGTGAAAACTGGAATGCTTTGTCAAGACTTGATAAAGGTGAATAAAGGTGGGCTAGGAAACTGAAAAAGATTAGGGAGAAATTCATCAAAAATCTTGAAAGATCTGTATTCAGATTGCTTTTCATTTGGCTTGATACTTTCCCTCCATTGGAAGAAGCTGAATTTTGGAATAGGAGATTACAAGGAAGAGGACTTGGAACTACATATTGCAAACATGCAATCAAACAAACGGCTTTGGCCCTACTCAATAAAATAATAAATAAATGTACTTTGAATGAACTTAAAATGTCTAAGTGATTTCCATATCTCTTTTATGATTCTTAATTCTAAGTTTTTCAATTTATAATCAACACATGGAGCTGATTGCTCTAGATAAAGAGATAGAAGAGCGATTGTTTTCCAGTAGAGATGTAAAAAATAAAGAAATGAAGATTCAACCAAATGTAGTCTCATTTAATAAATTCCCCTGAGTATGAAAATATTATTTATATGTCTTAATATATTTGGTAGTTATAGAAAAACTTAAAATTCTGATAACACATTTTCAAAAAAGTAATACTCAACAATACAAATTTGTAGCCTTTAAAATTCTCTTAAGTAGTCTTATCACAAAAATGAAACGAACTGGCCTATTTTGACTTAAGTTAATAAACTTTTTGGTCTGTGAGTAATAGAATACATCATGAATTTTATTATTTAGACCAGGGATTGCAGGGTTTGGTGTGTGTACACTGCTAGATAGTAAACATTTTTGTCTTTGTGGATTATATAGTTATACTCAGTTCTGCTCTTATACAAAAAGTGGCCATAGACAATGTGTAAATGAATCAGTATGGCTGTGTCCCAATAAAACTATTTGTGAGCATTGAAATTTGAGTTTCTACATGTCATGAAATATTAGTCTTGTTTAGATTTTTTTCAACCGTTTCAAATTTTAAAACCATTTTTAGCACATAGGCTATAAAAATCATGTGGCAGGCTGGACTTGGCCTTCAGACCCTTAATTGCCAACGCCTAACCTAGACCTCATTCTAGTTATCCACCATTACCTTCTCACAGAGAAAAAAGACCTTCTAATCATGTTGTGTTAGTACACGTTGTGTTCATAATTGCTTACACATTTTTTTGCTCATATTTCTTTTTACATGGAATGTCTTCTGTTATTTTAATCCAAAATCAGCTAATTCCTCTGTCTCCCTCATAATTTCCCAGACCCTCTAGCCCTAAGGTGTCCACCTTGCCACCAAATTCTTTTAAATACCTTTAGACTCTTTCACCTGATTAGTGTGAACTATTATTATTATTATTATTATTATTTCAAAGATATGGCTTTGATTTTTTTTTTAAAAGAATTTATTTATTTATTATTTTAGAGCGAGCGAGTGAGAGAAGATGTGTGTGTGGGGAGAGGGGCATAGGGAGGGGAAGAGAGAGAATCCCAAGCAGACTCCTGCTAAGCCAGGAGCCTGACGTGGGGCTTTATCCCAGGACCTGGAGATCGTGACCTGAGCCAAAGGCAGATGCTTAACCATCTAAGCTACCCAGGGGCCCCTTCAAAGCTGATTCTGATGGGACCACACAGATCTGTCAGTAATTTCATTGCCTTTCAGAAAAAATGCTGAACACACAGGAAGATGACATAATCTAGACTTCCTACAATGTATTACCCACAATGTTCACTATACAATAAAAAATTGCTATTTATGCAAAGAAGCAGAACAATGAGACCCATAATCAAGAAAAAAAATTAGTCAATAGCAGTAGTACCTGAGATGACCCAGATATTGCCATCCCACAAAAAGCCTGTAGTGTCTTTTCCCGTGTTTTTTCTTTGTTGTTGTTGTTTATATTTAATTCATCCTTCAAGTTCCTATTCAAACAGTAGGAGTTTTTCAAGAAGCTTCTCTGAATTCCTCCAACTTGAAATATTTTATTTCTTTTTTGACTTCTCACTGGTTGATGTCTCTTCCAGGGTACCTTATTATATTATGTTATATTATACTATATTTACCTTCATGTATACTTTCTTTTTATGGTTAAGATCAGGTTTTTTGTTTTTGTTTTTAGTTTTTAAAATTTTTATTTAAGATATTATTATTTGAGAGAGACAGAGACACAGAGAGAGCACGAGCAGGGCACAGAGGCACATTCTAGCCCAACTCAGGGCTCCATTCCAGGACCCTGAGATCGTGACGTGAGCCGAAGGCAGATGCTTAACCAACTGAGCCACCCAGGCACCCCTGTTTTTATTTTTTAAATCTTTTCTGTCACTAATGGAATTGCTAATCATCTAGTAAGCACTCAGTAATCACTTTTGAATATATGAGTAAAAGATGTATGTGTTCTCTATACTATTTAAAAAATATTCACTTTCTGAAATTTTTGTCTTTTTTATTTACTCATGTACAGATCTATATGAATGGAAAATCCTCTGTGTTATCATGGATCATGAGTTTTTATAGAGGCTTCCACAAATTAGCAGGGTAAAGTGATTGGTCTTTTCTCCCTTTGTATAAATGGAAAAAGTAATTAATTGCTTATTGTTTTTATCCCAGAATATTGAATATAAATATATGTCTATCTTCTCCACTAGAATGCAAGCTCTTTGGGAATAGAAACTCTGTTTTGTATCTTCTCTATTTCCAACAATTTCTGGCACATAGTAAATGCCCAGCAAATATTTTTTAGATGTCTACCATTGGCTAGTATTGGGCCAGACTTTGATAAATATGATAGACATTTTATCATTTCATGATAATTTATTTTAAACCATTTGACTGTCAAACTGAAAGGTTTTGGGGTACCTGAGTCGCTTAGTCGTTTAAGCCTCTGTCCCTTAATTTTGGCTGAGGTAGTGATCTCAGGGTTGGTTTTGTTTTGTTTTTTTCAAAGTGTTTTTTCTTTTTAATTTTTTAAAAAGATTTTATTTATTTATTTGACAGACAGAGATCACAAGTAGGCAGAGAGGCAGGCAGAGAGAGAGGAGGAAGCAGGCTCCCTGCTGAGTAGAGACCCAGATGTGGGGCTCGATCCCAGGACCCTGGGATCATGACCTGAGCTGAAGGCAGAGGCTTTATTTATTTATTTTTTAAAAAGACTTTATTTATTTATTTGACAGGAGAGAGAGATCTCAAGTAGGCAGAGATGCAGGCAAAGAGAGAGAGCGGGGGAAGCAGGCTCCCCGCTGAGCAGAGAGCCCAACTCGGGGCTCGATTACGGGACCCTAGGAACATGACCTGAGCCGCAGGCAGAGGCCTCAACCCACTGAGCCACCCAGGTGCCCCGATCTCAGGGTTGTGAGATCAAGCCCCATATTGGGCTTCACGCTCAGTGGGAAAAAGCTTTCAGAGTTCTAAAATAATTTTTCTCAGAAATTTTACTTGTAATATAAGGCCTATTAACTAAAATCTGTCTTCTAACAAAATTTAAGGTAAGTAGTCTTTTCCTTTGTTACTTACTTTCAAGATGATTTCAGCCGTACATTTTTAAAGAAAGATTTATTTATTTAGAGATAGTGAGAGGAGGGTAGAGGTAGAGAGTCTTCAAGAAGACTCCCTACTGAGTGGGGAGCCCAAGGTAGGGTTCTATCCCACGATTCATGAGATCATGACCTGAGCCAAAACTGAGAGTCAGATACTTAACCGACTGAGCCAACCAGGCATGCCTTAGCTGTACATTTTATTATTAATTAAACATATCATACTGACAGTGTTTTTACTATCCCTTTGATAACAACTCATAAGTTTAAAAAAATCAGTTGGTGGGGAATTGTGTAGTTATATAGAGGGTGGAAGTGGTTAATAGAATATTTAATGTTATCATATTTTAAAGCCAAAATGGACCCTAGAGATCATCTAATCCTTAAGGATGATGAAAAATGAGTTCCAGAAAGTTATAGAGAATGCTTCACAGAGTCAGAATGAGTTGATATTTTGTATAATTAATAAAGTCTTTTTCAAACAAAAAACATTTGAGTTTTCTTTTTTGCATTCTGAAAATACACAGAAGCTTGCAATTTTTAAAATATAACTAAGATAGGGGCGCCTGGGTGGCTCAGTGGGTTAAAGCCTCTGCCTTCGGCTCAGGTCATGATCCCAGGGTCCTGGGATCGAGTCCCGCATAGGGCTCTCTGCTCAGCAGGGAGCATGCTTCCCTTCCTCTCCCTCTGCCTGTTCTCTGCCTACTTGTGATCTCTGTCTGTCAAATAAATAAAATCTTTAAAAAATATATATAACTAAGATAAATACCCAATATCAAAGCAGATTTTTGGGGGGGTGTTTTAGCAATGTAAACTCTGAAGTTTTAGCGATGTAAGCTCTGAATTATTTTAATTTTGATATTTTCTTTTGACTCTACAGAAAGGGAGCCCTATTTGTTTTCTAACCTCTCACCCTCCCACCCCCCAAAAAAGAAACAAACCAGCAATGCTCAAAGCGATAAATCCAGCCTTTGTTCTACCAGATTCTTTCAATCTGGCACTGGCACCACTACTGGCTTGGTTTGATTATAGCTAATCCACTGCCTACAACATGACAAATGTTTTTGGTCCAAGTTGAATGGTAAAGTCTTTTCAAATGGGAAAAGCAGTTGTCAGCTGTCGTTGTTGTGGTACCAACATGTATCATGTCAGGACAGCCAAACAAAGAAGAGGATGATTCAGAATGCTGACCCGGGTACACTGAACCTTATTAACTCTGGTGGTTTCCTGGAAGGCCTGTTAATTGTGGTGGAAAAAGAAATCTGGGCATAAACTGCACATTATCTTTGGTCCCTGGAACTGATGTAGATTTATCAACTAGCTAACATCAAGTGGTGTTAGAAAATTGTGAATTGCAATTTCTAAATCCCCTATGAATGACCTGTTTCTCTTCTCCTTGAAATCTCAATTTATGAAGTTTTCCTTAAAAAATTTTTCCAGATTATTAAGCTTGTTTAATGGAAATGATTTCATGTACAGTTCTTGCATTCTATGAGAGCTATTTCTCTTTAAGTACTCATTCAAAAAGATAAACTTGAAATCCACTTGAACACTATGCCTATAATTGTCTCTTTTATGGGAGATTTTGCCCTCTTTTCTCTTTGTGGTGAAGAAGCATGATGTTTTATCTGTAATAGAATTTTATAGACTGTGGTACACGTTTAGGCACATATGCTCCACATGGCCTATCTTGATCTTTCTAGGTATGCTGAAGCCCACAATTCTGCACAGCTACACTGAGTAGATTAGAATAAACTTATCTCAGCTTTATGTTAGATGTCCTACTTTAGATTTTTTTGGTTATTATATATTTTTTCAATTTTTATGTTTTTTTTTTCTCTTCTTGTGGGTTACTGATTGTTATCCTTTCTTTCTTATTTTTTTAACCACCAGTTTCTACTTTACAAAATTAATGTGAGGGCTGAAAACACACCGTGATGTTTTATTTACTAGTAAAGCATGTCATGATTCAATAGGTTTATGTTTTAATTTGTCCTTGGAAATAACTGAGTTTATGGTCTTTCTTTCACATCCCAGCTGTTAGGGAATTACTAAATCCAGAGGGAGTTGCATGAGTTATTTAATTGGCATGAGTTATTTGAGTTTAAAGAAGCACAGTCACCCCACAATGTAATGTTAACCAGTGTTGGATGAATCCACATTCTTCAAGGACTCAGGGCTGCAAAGGTCCTCGGAACTGTGATGTTTTCTTAGTTGAGTGCCATTTTAAATTTATTTCTTCTTTTCTAGCTTGTTAAGTGAAAACACATCATTCTTTAACATCTTGCCTCATTACTACCTTAAAGAGCCATGCTAAGAAGAAAGACCACTTAAAAGGTGAAAGAAACACATTAAATAGGCTTAGGAAATGTTACACTAATAATATTGAGTAGTTTACAATATATTCAGACCCTCTCCATCCTTTCTCACCTCTTTTTCTTCCTTTAAACACAGTACAAGGAAGCACATACATTGTGTTCCTTGCCAAATAATTTTGTTCTTTCACAGTGGGAGAAAAGAAAGAGCTTCCTTCTACCTTGCTGCTCTGGGATTTTGTCTCCTCTTCCTTCAAAATGAGTCTTAAAATTTAGTTCCTTGGTCTTTGAAATCTTAGATCTTAGAATAAAAATAAGTATCCAGAGCATGGTGTGGTTTTGTTACTTCAGCCTGCATGGTAAGACCACCTACAGTGACTAGATACTTGGGCCATAGAATGTTATGTGGCCTTGAAGGAATGCGTTATGAGATGGATTCGTTTTCATGCATAATTCCCAGTGCTATGATTCAGAAGAATAAAGATTGTAGTGAGAATTAATGCTATAAATTTCTATTGGCTTTATAATGTTAGGCGTCCATCCAAAGGCTGTTTAATCCCTCTAAGAACTCATTTTCATTTGCAGTGGAAAAAAGCATGTATAGTATAAGAAGGTATGTTCTGAAGAATATGGGAACGGGCTATGTTTTTGAGATCTTATATCTACCAGGTGTAAAGTTACTGTTCCAGGTACTTTTTCTATGTTATACCTATCTGCTTTTCTCCCCAGCTCTGGGAGTTAGGGTTTTTAAGTTACAGATAAGATTAACAGAGACTTAGCGAGGTTACATGCCTGATAACATACAGCTAACTGGTTAGCAGACCCTGGTCTTGAATCAATTTCTTTTGACTACTAGTTCCCCCTCCCCTTCCTTTTCCATATTCCCTTTGTGTCCCAGTAAATACATTATAGAATTAGTTTATCCGGTTCAGCAAAACGTACTAAATTAATAATCTTGTTTTATTGTTTTCTAAAATCCCAGCCATGTCCAGTTAGCAATCACTCTTTCACTGGAAATAGGTTAATAATTTAATTTATTCTTCATAGAAGCACAGTGTAGGAATGAAAGGGGTGCTGGTAATTATTCTGGAAAAACAGGCTTATACCAGAATAGTCCCTGGCAAATTAGGAGCATACATGCCCTAGTTTTAAAACAAAAACAAAAAGAGACAAAAGGAGTAGCCACTCTTGTGACAGAGCCAAGTTCAAACCCTGGTTCTGTTTTACCAGCCAGATGATTTTCGTCAGTGCCTCACCACTGTGTCTCAGTTTTCTCACATGTAAAACAAGAATAATATAATTAGTACGTATTTTATAAGAGCATGTGTTTTAAATGAGGTAATACACGTATATTAATTGAAATAGTACACACCTGCTATTATCTATTGTTATACATAGAGATTATGACTTTTATAACTGTATTTTGAGTGCTATCTAAAGACTTCTTGAACATAAATACAGCTTCACTGTTTCTTAGAATTAAACCCTTCGTTTTCCAGAAGTGCTACAGAATAAGTCCTCAACAAGTACTTATTAAAAAGATGAATATGCAGTAGCATCCATTTGTGTTACAAAGATAATCTGTATTTCAAAGAGATACAAAGGAAGAGAGATGGGTTAGGTAAAATTTGATGATGGCAGTGGGAGAATGGGAGTCTGTGTGGGAGAAGTATTGCATGGAATTCCTGGGAAAAGATCTCGGACGGGATGTGGGATGGATGTGAGATGTTCTGGACAGCTCAGGGCCGGTGACACTCTTCTGGACTCCAGGTGGAAGGAAGAGGTAGAAATGGAAGAGGCCTTCAGATGAATGTTATTTGCACAAGGATTTTATTGACATTGTACGCTACGAAAAGAAAAATAGCTTTGGCATGGCAGGAAAATTTGGTCCTTGAAAGAAGACTAGATTATCAGAGCAAGTCCCTTGGGCACGCTGCCTCAGCTGCTTCATATTGGGAAGCTAGAGATAATAATATTTACTTTATGGAGCTGTCATAAGGATCAGAACAGAGTATGTGTTTGCATGTGTGTGTGTGTATGCCTCTATGTAATGTTTGTTCTTGGTAGAAACAAATGAGGGCTATAATTTTTCAGGATCTTAACAATACCTGACTCATAGCATTTTGGAGTCAACTATTTGATGGCTCTTTGTGACTGTAAAGTGCTTTACAAGATAGGGACTTGCTTTGAGTGTCGACATTGTCCTAGTTTCAAGCCCTGGCCCTTGGGTGTGCTGCTATGAGGAAATCGTGGTGTTCTGTGTTCACGTGGTCAGAACAGCGAAGATTTAGTCCAGGTTGTGACTGATGTGTATGCTAAGAGTGTACTGAGGTTAAACTTTAAAGCGTAATTGCTCTTTTTATCCTCAGGTCATAGGATATGAGGCTTTAGTACTTTTGAGCTTAATCACAATTTCTGAAAAAATGGTTTGACTCCACGTACTTAATACTGCTGTGACAGTGGCAGGGTGAATCTTAATGCGTTTTAAGTATCTTACCCATATTTTTTCCAAGTTATTCATTAAAACCGATAATATATCTCTCAACTGCTCATTTTCATTATGTTTTGTTTAAGTGTCTAAGTTTTTCTTTTTTAATTAAAATTTTCTTATGTTTCCCTTAGAGCTTATTCTGATATTCTAACTCTAATCTTGTGCATATGCCTAGGAATTTGAACTTCAGTTTTCTCAGATATAAAATGAATATAATATCACTTCACATGGTTGTTGACTAGGCTAATATGGTAACCTTTATAAGGTGCTTAAAAAAGGACATTATACCCACCAATGTGAGACTTTATTATTATTGTGAATATAAATAATAATGCACCTTTAAATCTTAACTTGCTATAAAGGACTTCAGGACATACTATCATAATAATTACCACTTGTCACTCTGCATTTTGCATATATTCTCTATTCTGTAATGGTGTTGCAAATTCTTCTCTTTGTAGAGGTGGAGAAAATCTCCATGGAGATTATTTTTTCAACATCACACAGATAGGAAATGGCAGAGTCAGAATATAAATAAACACAAGCCTGTTTGACCCCAAAGGTGGTACATTTTCTACCATGTCATGTTGATTCCTACTCTCTAGGCTCTGTGATGTTCCAGTTCAAGATTTTTAGTTGACAACTATAAGCATATTCTTTCTCTAAACCTAATTATTTCATTTCTTGAGCACCTACTATGTGCCAGGTAAGTCATAGGCTCTAGTAAGTGAATACAACACTGGCTCTATCTTTGAAAAATCCAGTCTAGTGGGGAAAGAGGACTTCATGCATTTACATAGATAGAAGGTATCTGTTAGTCTTTTATTTTTAAGGAGATTGAAATTGACTGACATAAATCTTCTTGACTATTTTCTCTGACTGTGCTATAGAATGTTCATAATTGCCTAAGAGATTTAGAAAACATAGTAAAATGCAAATGTTCAAAGATTCATGTCTGTCTTCATTGGAAGCATGATATTCTCTTGGATGAAGTCACTGCCCCAATTTTTCCACCATCCCACTGCTGAGTGCAGCATGACTTCACAGGAATGAAAACAAGAGGGACGTTTGTTATACTCCCTTTTACCTATGGTTTCTTTGGGTCACATCAGTGAAATAGGCTTTAGAACAGCAGAACTCATATATAGGATAAAGTTGCATGATCTGAATGCCAAGTTTGATATATAACATTCCTTTTTTTCCTTGGTCTTCATGACTACAAAGTGATAACATTTTGAGGAATTCACTAAATGCCTGACAGGGTTAATGAACAAATTATACTGCTGATCAGGATGCTGGTACATTAGACACATTTTTTGTGATAGTTTAGTAAGGCCACTCCCAAAGGAGATGCTTAGAAATGAAGCATCCATGTGCTAGTAAATGACTAAAGGTAATTTAGTTTTCCTGAATGCTCTTACATGTGTTTTCCTAATGGAGATTTTTATTGTGATAAGCATTGAGCCACTTAGTATATCATTGCTATCATATTCCCTTTGTCTGGGCAAAGAAACAGATGGTACTAAAAACAGGCTTATTAGCCTAATGTCACAGTGGATGACGTCAATACAGGAGTACTTAGGGAGATATCGATGAACTGATCATAAAGATTTTGAATCCTCTCTTTCACAGACTTGAGTAGGCAAGCCTGTTTTCAATTTAAAAGAAAAAAAACATTCAAAGCGGAATTTGCAAAAGGAATTTACATCTATTAATGAAGATCAGGGTTATTTTCTCCACCAATTTTATGATCTTTTAGGTGAACAACGTCATTGATTTCTCCCCATAGTGGCAGAAAGCTAGCATTGTCTATTCTTCAGGAAATTAGATAGATTTTTATTTTATTGAAAGATTTAATTTATTTATTTGACACAGAGAGAGAGAGAGGGAGAGAGAGAGCGCATAAGCAGGGGGAGCAGCAGGCAGAGGGAAAGGGAGAATCAGGCTCTTCACAGAGCAGGGGACACCTGAGGGGGCAGGACTCGATCCCAGGACCCCAGGACCATGACCTGAGCTGAAGACAGTCGCTTAACCAACTGAGCCACCCCAGTGCCCATAATGTATTTATTTATTTTTTAAAGATTTTATTTATTTATTTGAGATAGAGAGGGGGTAGGAACAGGGGAGCAGAGAGGGAGGGAGAAACAGACGCCCTACTGAGCAGGGAGCCCAACATGGGGCTCGATCCCAGGACCCTTGGATCACAACCTGAACTGAAGGCAGATAGATGCTTAATGACTGAGCTACGCAGGTGCCCCCTAAATAGATTTTCAAACTGCTCCACTGAGGTCACAGTTTTACTATCATGCTTATATAGCATCAGACCTTGCAGATGCTGGCTCTTCTATGTTTTTCAGAAAAGTGATACAATCATCATAAGAACCCAAAGGAACACTTTTAATTCATAAGCAACTGCAATTGTGTAGTTCACTTACTTTGAAATTATACAAAATGTGTTCCCAAACTAGAGAGTAATGCAGGACTCCTATGTTTTAAAAAAAATGCCAACAGCAGCAACAACAAACAAAATAAGACATCAAGTCTATTTTCCTAAGTATTTATGAATTCCAAAGTCAGAATATGAAGAGCAGCTTAAAAATAGTTTACTTGGATGGCAGCAATTTCAGAAACAAGCTAGAAGACTGTTCAACTCTGAGAGTCAATGTCAAAGTGAAAGCATTCAAACCGTGTGTGTTTCAATGTTGGCACATTGTGTCCTCTGCATTGCAAACTAATTGGGTTGTGTCTGCGAGCCCAACTCTCATTTCAACCCAGCAGGCTGCATAATAGAAGCATTTGTTCTCATTCTCTTGTCACCCTACTGCTTCAGCTCCAGACCAGGCCATTATGCCCGAACTCCAGCAGAGCACAAGGATCTCACGTTAGAATGCTTTGAAGGGTCAGCAGGATAGCTGGACTTGGGAGTAAAACCCCAACTTATGTCCAATGGTTATTTAGAGAGCTCAGCTGTTTGCACAGTCCAGCGACAAGGGAAGGAGCTGCAATGCACTTTCAAAAGCTTTTTTTTTTTTTTAATATGTGATATAGACTATGGTCTGAAAAAGTTGTTTAGAGCCAAGTTGTTTATTCACCAGGGACATATTCTCAAGCGCAAACATGAATTTCTCCTACATGCAATCTGTTGCCAAGCTCTTTGGTTTGTCTAAGCAATAGCAGTTCTGAGAGGTAAAATACGTGCATTGGAAGCAAAGTGCAAATCACTTCACCAGAAGAAAATAGAGAGAGGTAGAAAAAAGGATTGAGGAACACAGGATACACTTCAGTTCACTGAGCCTTCTCCTTCCTTGCAGAGAGTATGAGTGAATGTGTGGGTGCTGGTAACCCTTTTCTCCAGGTAGAGAAAGACAGCCTTTGAGTTCTCATTTAGTTAATCTCATCTGCTACAAAATGGTAAAGAGTTTTCAGTCAAGTTTGTGATTTCATCTAGGGGGCTGGTTGGGGGGAAAAAAAAAACCTTATAAATGTTGGGCTCATACGGCCAGCTTTGTTGGTTGTCATTTCGGCTGTCAACAACCTGAGACCTTATCAGGCTCTTCTCCCGGTCTTAAACCTTGGAGACCTGGCTATGGCCACTTAACCTAAGAGCAGCTCCTTCCACTGAGGCATCACTGACTTCATAGGAAATTGTTCTGTAGAGGAGAACAAACCATTTACCTGCAAGTGAAAGGATGCTCCTAGCTTATTCACCATGTGCAGACATGCTGGGGAAGATTATTCCTCCATCATGAAAGCCTTTTTTTCAGTCTCCCTTCTCCAGTGCAGCCTCCCCTTGGTTCTCTTCTAGCTGATCTGACAAGTCCTGTTTCTCTTCTAGCCAGGCCTTCTCCCTGAGCTTCACCGATGACTGGTCATTGAGAAACTGGCCAGTTCTGTAGAGATCTCGTTATTCAGGTTTTCACTCAAGTGAAATGAAAACCATATCTGCCCTGAGAAACCTTGTATGGCCACAACTTCTCGTCATCCCTTACAGATGTTTCTTACCTCTCATGGGTTTCCCACGAGCCTTGTGTTCATTGACCTAGTCTACTAGTTCTCTCTCTCTTTGCTCAATGCTTCTTTTTTTTTAAATTTTTTTTATTTTAAAGATTTTTATTTATTTATTTGACAGAGAGAGATCACAAGTAGGCAGAGAGGCAGCAGAGAGAGAGAGGAGGAAGCAGGCTCCCTGCTGAGCAGAGAGCCCGATGCGGGACTCGATCCCAGGACCCTGAGATCATGACCTGAGCCGAAGGCAGCGACTTAACCCACTGAGCCACCCAGGTGCCCCATGCTCAATGCTTCTGATTTATGTCTTCATCCTTGCTTTTTTCCATTGGCCCCTTCTCCATAATAGGAATTCAAGTGAAAAAAAAAATCACTTGTCTGAAGCAAAAATTATTCACATACATGATTATAAAGAAATAGGCTTATTTTTTTGAGCTCATAGGATCAGTTTCTTTACTTTTCACATTTCAAAAAAGTATTAAGGGGATTGCTTATCTGAAATGAGTTGGCCTTGAAATTTCCTCTTGAGTGCAAATGAAGGGATTAGAGCAGATGATCTTGTCAGGGTCTCGCTAGTCCTAAAAATTTCCATGCACTGATGATGATCTGTCTTCGTGTGGGAGAGGACAGATGGATGCTCAGCTTTCCATACTGCACATCTTTTTGATCAATGAGTTGAACATCTGTTTGGGACCTCTCACACCAACGCACTGCAATTCCCGTTGCTCAGTGTTTTAGTTAGCAGCAGCAGAAGGCCTCTCCAGAAGGTGTCAGGCCTCCTGTCTCTGGAAGAGCTTTTTATTCTTATTATTTCCAAGAATAATATAAGAGCTAGTTCCTTCTATATTTAACTTTTTGAGACTGGCTAATCTATTTTGGAGTAATGCAGAAAATATGTGTATCCCTCTCAAGTATCTGAAAAGAACAGAGACTTAATATCTAAACATAGTATTAATTCATAAAGCATAACATATAAATAAAAAAAAAAAGGTAAGAATATATTTTGACTTGTTTCATCAAGAGAGAAACCAATCTTTTAAAAAAAAAAAATTCATAGGGGCGCCTGGGTGGCTCAGTAGGTTAAGCCTCTGCCTTCGGCTCAGGTCATGATCTCAGGGTCCTGGGATCAAGCCCCACATCGGGCTCTCTGCTCAGCAGGGAGCCTGCTTCTCCCTCTCTCTCTGCCTGCCTCTCTGCCTACTTGTGATCTCTGTCTGTTAAATAAATAAATAAAATCTTAAAAAAAATAAAAATAAAAAAAATTCATAGACTTCATATTTAGATCAGTTTTTTGTCTAAAAACAGATATCATGGGATCATGACCTGAGCTGAAGGCAGACACTTAACTGACTGAGCCACTTAGGTGCCCCGTCACCTATTATTAGCATCTTACAAAAATATAGTACATTTCTCACAGCTAATAATAAATTATTATTAATTATAGTTATTGGTTATATTATTACTGAGCTCTCCTTAGTTTTTAACCAAATGCACCTTTTCTGTTCCAGGATCCCATCAAGGAAGCTACATGACATATACTCATGTCTTCTTAGTCTTCTCTTGTCTCTGGCAATTTCTTTAGGCTTTCCTTGTTTTGGTGACGTTGAGAATTTGGGGTACTGAATTGTAGGGTACACCTCCACTGGAATTTGTCTGATGTTTCCTGATGATATGATTGGAGTAGATGTTTTGGAGAGAAAGATTAGAGAATAAAGTGCCATTCTCATCACAGCATGTCAGGGGTAATGTTATCAACCTGAGTCATCTGGCTGAAATACTGTTTGTCAGCTTTCTCTGAGGCTAACTATTTTTAAACTAGTGTTGACTGTTTTTTGAAATAAAAGTTCTAGGTTCTAGATTTGAAAATTAATTTGGAAATTATTATGAGGAAATGGCCTTTATTATAATGAAAACAAATGAAATAATACAGTTGTTTTCCTTCTCCTGTCTAAAGAACACAGAACTACATATCTAAGCTCCTGACTTACTCAGACCATTCTTCAAGGGCGATTAATTTTTTGAAACATCAAGAGATAAAAAGGGAGGAAACAGGAGATGATTTTTCCCCCGCCCCCACTCTCGGAAGTGTCAGCTCTGTGAAAGAATTGCTGCCCTGTTGATCGTGACTGCTGGCTCCTATATTTCTCATCTGAGAGATGTTGGAAGAAGTACCATTCAGGGGTACTTTCAGCATTTTGGAGCACCGTGCTCAGAGGAGGAAAAGGCATTTCTCTACCCTCGTCTGAATCTTTCTAGCCTTAGTCTCCTCAGGTTGATGGGACTGTGAAGCCTTTCCTAATGGGCTTGGGCTCATTATTCTTACTTAAAATAGGAAGAAATATTACAAAGGATAACTTAGGTATGTAGTTACTTGAATATCCTCTCACCTATTTTAATATTAGTGAAAGGAAAGTAGCTTCCTTAACAAAATCCGGTTGTGATCATAGTAGTTAGATATAATCTAATTTGGTTTCCTCCAGCATTTAGATTCTAAATACCACATAATTGAATTCAGCAAAAGGAGTTACATTTAAATAAAACCATTTCATAGATTAATGTGTATTTACGTATTTTTTTTTACTGGTGTCCAAAATGATTTTTATACTATTTATTTATATATTTCTCCATTTTTTTTTCTCCATTATATTAATTACTAATATAGTGAGCATGCATATACAATTACCTTTATTTCCTTCTTTGGTCCACAGATAAAAACACTATTTTCTTAGCCATTACTGTAGAAAACTAGATAAAAAAAACATGGCTTTCTTTGCAGAATTGGGGTTCCAAGTAGGCACTTACTAAAGACAGTTATTTTATTTTATTTTATTTTTTATAAGATTTTATTTATTTATTGACAGAAAGACAGAGAGGGAACACAGAGAGAGAGAGAGACAGAGAGACAGGAACACTAAATCAAAATCATGGTTTTCTTTGCAGAATTGGGGCCAAGTAGGCACTTACTAAAGGCAGTTATTTCATTTTATTTTTTTATAAGATTTTATTTACTTACTGACAGAAAGGCAGAGAGGGAACATAGAGACAGAGAGTCAGAGGAACACTAGATCAAAATCATGGCTTTCTTTGCAGAATTGGGGCCAAGTAAGCACTTACTAAAGACAATTATTTTATTTTATTTTATTTATTTTTTTAAAGATTTTATTTACTTTTTTATTGACACAAAGAGAGGGAACAGATGAGAGGGAGAAGCAGGCTTCTCAATGAGCAGGGAGCCCCATGTGGGACTTGATCCTAGGAACTCAAGATCATGACCTGAGCTGAGGGCAGGCACTTAACGACGGAGCTGCCCAGATGCCCCTAAAGGCAGTTATTTTATTATTAAAAGTAAATTATAAGTGGTGTGAGAATGCTATTCCTCCCTTAAACTTTCTTATATTCAGAATTCCTCTTTCATTAGTTTCAATGCTACTAGTTTAGTTCCCATTCCCATTTCCTCTGCTTTTTCTTAATCCATTAACCCTGCCCTACGGCCAGGATGTGTTTCCTAAATATTAAATTTAATTATGTCTCTTGTGTCTCCACTGTAGCTTGTACATATCTGCACATCAGGCATGAAGACACTAGTTTTTCCTTTGCCTCGCCTACGTGATTATGAGATCTCTGAGCACAGGGACAGTGTCCCAGTCACCTTTGAATAACTGTCAGCCTCCTGTAGACTTAATAACCATGGGCTGAGTAAATGAATGAGCAAACTGTCTTTGGAGGTCATCTGGTGGACATCTCCATGCCTAGACTAAAATTTTGGTGTTTGTTTCTGTTTTTACAGCCCACATTCTTTAAGACTCTTTTTTTTTTTTTTTTTTTAAAGATTTTATTTATTTATTTGACAGACAGAGATTACAAGTAAGCAGAGAGAGAGGAGGAAGCAGGCTCCCTGCTGAGCAGAGAGCCCGATGTGGGGCTCGATCCCAGGACGCTGGGACCATGACCTGAGCCGAAGGCAGAGGCTTTAACCCACTGAGCCACCCAGGCGCCCCTTCTTTAAGACTCTTAAAAAAATCTCGTATGGAAGTTTTCAAACATAGACCAACATAAGGGGAATAGCAGAATGAATTCCCATGTATCCACTCAGCTTCAAAAATCTTCATCATCATGCTGATTTTGTTTCATCTGCCTCCCACCACACATTTTTTTGTTTGTTGTTTGATTTTGCTGGAGTATTTGAAAGCAAACACCAGACATCATTCCATTTACTTGTAAATATTTCATTATGTCTTAGGTTCGTAAAATTTTTTCTTTTATCATGCCATGATCACACTTCTTTAATATAATTTAATATCAAATATCTAATGTACTTCATTCCTCAAGCCTGCCTTTTTTACAGTTGATTTGTTCAAATCAGGACCTCAGCAAGGCCTGTACATTGCATTTGATTTTGATGAGGCATTGTTTACTATTCATCTATAGAGGAGTGTGATTTATGTCAAAGATGGGTAAGTTATAGTGTGCATAAGGAATGTATTTCTGCTATGTTTTTCTCTCTGTTCTACATAAGTATTTAATAGCATTAGGCCTAGAAATAGACATATGCATGGTTGAGACTTTTGATCACTCATACATTCATTTATTCAGTAAATAATTATTGAGTGTCTACTCAATGTCAGGCACTGTTCTAGGCACAGAGAGTCAACAATTAAAATGACAGCATGAAGCTTATGTTCCCTTGGCTGGAGCCTCTGCAGGAGTTAGCTTTAGATTTGACCTGGGGAGGGAGGAAGAAGTTCACCAATAAATCCAGAGACTTAATTGATGTAAATTTAATAGGTAGGAGCTAAGATTTAATTCTTAAGCCTTGAGGTGTTTTGTGATTATCAGTCTTTATTAGAACATTCTTCCATCATAGTTATCCCTTTCTTTCCCCTTTCTCTCTTCCTTCCTTAATTTCTTTCTTTCTTTCTTTCTTTCGTGCTTGCTTGCTTGCTTTCAATTAACATATAATATATTATTTGCTTCAGGGGTACAGGTCTGTGAATCATCAGTCTTACACAATTCACAGCATTCACCATAGCATATACCCTCCCCAATGTCCATCACCCAGCCACCCTATCCCTGCCACCCCCTTCCCCTCCAGCAGCCTTCAGCTTGTTTCCTGAGATTAAGAGTCTTTTATGATTTGTCTCCCTCCCTGGCCCCATCTTGTTTTATTTTTCCCTCCCTTCCCCCCATGACTCCTCCCCCCCGCCCTGTCTCTTAAATTCCTCATATCAGAAAGATCATATGATAGTTCTCTTTCTCTAATTGGCTTATTTCGCTTAGCATAATACCTTTGAGTTCCATCCATGTCATTGCAAATGGCAAAATTTTATTTCTCTTGATGGCTGCATAGTATTCCATTGTATATACATATATATACACCACATCTTCTTTATCCATTCATCTGTTGATGGACATCTGGGCTCTTTCCATACTTTGACTATTGCAGACATTACTGCTATAAACATTTGGGTGCACGTGCCCCTTCAGATCACTGTCTTTAGGGTAAATACCCAGCAGTGAGATTCCTGGATTGTAGGGTAGCTCTACTTTCATCTTTTTGAGAAACCTCCATGCTCTTTTCCAGAGTGGCTGCACCAGCTTGCATTTTCACCAACAGTGTAGGAGGGTTCCCTTTTCTCTATATCCTCACCAGCATCTGTCATTTCCTGACTGGTTAATTTTAGCCATTCCGACTGGTGTGAGGTGGTATCTCACTGTTGTTTTGGTTTGTGTTTCCCTGATGTTAAGTGAGGTTGAGCACTTTTTCATGTGTCTGTTGGCCATTTAGATGTCTTCTTTGCAGAATTGTCTGTTCATGTCTTCTGTCCATTTCGTGATTGGATTATTTGTTCTTTGGGTGTTGAGTTTGATAAGTTCTTTACAGATTTTGGATACTAGCCATTTATCTGATATGCCATTTGTGAGTATCTTCTCCCACTCTGTCAGTTGTCTTTTGGTTTTCTTGACTGTTTCCTTTGCTGTGCAAAAGCTTTTGATCTTGATGAAGTCCCAGTAGTTCATTTTTGCCCTTGCTTCCCTTGCCTTTGGCGATGTTTCTAGGAAGAAGTTGCTGTGGCAGATGTTGAAGAAGTTGCTGCCTGTGTTCTCCTCAAGGATTTTGATGGATTCGTGTCTCACATTGAGGTCTTTCATCCATTTTGAGTCTATTTTTATGTGTGGTGTAAGGAAATGGTTCAGTTTCATTTGTCTGCATGTGGCTATCCAGTTTTCCCAACACATTTTTTGAAGAGAGTGTCTTTTTTCCATTGGACATTCTTTCCTGCTTTGTTAAAGATTAGTTGACCATAGAATTGAGGGTTTATTTCTGGGCTCCCTACTCTGCTCTATTGATCTATGTGTCTCTTTTTGTGCCAGTATCATACTGTCTTGATGATTACAGCTATGTAATAGAGCTTGAAGTCCGGAATTGTGATGGCACCAACTTTGGTTTTCTTTTTCAACATTCCTCTGGCTATTCAGGGTCTTTTCTGGTTCCATATAAATTTTAGGATTATTTGTTTCATTTCTTTAAAAAAAGTTGATGGTATTTTAATAGTGATTTCATTAAATGTGTAGATTGCTCTGGGTAGCATAGACATTTTCACAATATTTGTTTCTTCCAATCCATGAGCACGGAATATTTTTCCATTTCTTTGTGTCTTCCTCAATTTCTTTCATGAGTACTTTATAGTTTTCTGAGTACAGATTCTTTGCCTCTTAAGGTTAAGTTTATTTCTAGGTATCTTATGGTTTGGGGTACAATTGTAAATGGGATCGACTCCTTAATTTCTCTTTCTTCTGTCTTGTTGTTGATGTATAGATGTGCAACTGATTTCTTTGCATTGATTTTATATCCTGCCATTTTACTGAATTCCTGTATGAGTTCTAGCAGTTTGGGAATGTAGTCTTTTGGGTTTTGGGTTTTCCACATAAAGTATCATATCATCTGCAAAGAGTGAGAGTTTGATGTCTTCTTTGCCAATTTGGATGCCTTTTATTTCTTTTTGTTGTCTGATTGCTGAGGCTAGGACTTGTAGTATTATGCTGTATAGCAGTGGTGATAGTGGATAGCCCTCCCGTGTTTCTGACCTTAGGAGAAAGGTCTCAGTTTTTCCCCATTGAGAATGGTATTAACTTTGGGTTTTTCATAGATGGCTTTTATGATATTGAGGTATGTACTCTTCTATCCATACACTGAAGAGTTTTGATGAAGAAAGGATGCTATACTTTGTCAAATGCTTTTTCAGTGTCTCTTGAGAGTATCTTATGGTTCTTGTTCTTTCTTTAATGTATTGTATCACACTGATTGATTTACAGATGTTGAACCAGACTTGCAGTCCAGGAATAAATCCCACTTGGTTGTGGTGAATAATCCTTTTAATGTACTGTTGGATCCTATTGGCTAGTATTTTGGTGAGAATTTTTGTAGCCGTGTTCTTCAGGGATATTGGTCTGTAATTTTCCTTTTGATGGGTTCTTTGTCTGGTTTTGGCATCAAGGTGATGCTGGGCTCATAAAAAGAGTTTGGAAGTTTTCCTTCCATTTCTATTTTTTGGAAACAGTTTCAGGAGAATAGGTATTAACTCTACTTTAGATCTGGAGATGTCTTTGGGTCTAAAATGAGTTTCTTGCAGACAGCATATTGATTTTTTTTTTTAATCCATTCTGATACCCTGTGTCTTTTGATTGGGGCATTTAGCCCATTTACATTCAGGCTAACTATGAAAGATATGTATTTAGTGCCATTGTATTTCCTATAAGGTGACTGTTACTGTATATTTTCTCTGTTCCTTTCTGCTCTACTACTTTTAGGCTCTCTCTTTGGTTAAAGAATTCTTTTCAATATTTCCTGTAAGGCTGGTTTGGTGTTTCCAAATTCTTTTAGTTTTTGTTTGTCCTGGAAGCTTTTTATCTCTCCTTCTTTTTTCAATGATAGCCTAGTTGGATATAGTATTCTTGGCTGTATATTTTTCTCATTTAGTGCTCTGAATATATTATGCCAGTTCTTTCTGGCCTGCCAGGTCTCTGTGGATAAGTCTGCTGCCAATCTAATATTTCTACCATTGTATGTTACAGACTTCTTGTCCTGAGCAGCTTTCAGGATTTTTTCTTTGTCACTAAGACTAGTAAGTATTACTATTAGATGACGGGATGTTGACCTATTTTTATTGATTTTGAGGGGGATTCTCTGTGCCTCCTGGATTTTGATGATGCTTGTTCCCTTTGCCATATTAGGGAAATTCTCTATTTTAATTTGCTCCAATATACCTTCTGCTCCCCTCTCTCTTCTTCTCCTGGAATCCCAATTATTCTAATATTGTTTCATCTTATAGTATCACTTATCTCTCGAATTTTCTCCTTGTGGTCCAGTAGTTGTTTGTCTCTCTTTCTCTCAGCTTCTTTATTCTCCATCGTTTGGTTTTCTATATCACTAATTCTCTCTTCTGCCTCATTTATCCTAGCAGTAAGAGCCTCCATTTTTTACTGCACCTCATTAATAGCTTTTTAAAATTTCTACTTGGTTAGATTTTAGTTCTTTTATTTCTCTAGAAAGGTATTTTATTTCTCCGGAAAGGAATTCTCTAATATCTTTTATGCTTTTTTCGAGCCCAGCTAGCACATTGATAGTTGTCATTCTGAACTTTAGTTCTGACATATTACTAATGTCCATATTGATTAGGTCCCTGGCAGTTGGTTCTGCCTCTTGTTCTTTTTTTTTTGAGGTGAATTTTTCTGCCTTGTCATTTTACTCAGGTAAGACTAGATGAATGAGAGAACAAAATATTAAAAGGCTAGCAATGACCCCAGAAAAATAAACACTAACCAAATCAGAAGAAAACCAGGGGGAGAAGAAAGGAGGAAAAAAAAAAAAGAAAAAAAATATAGTAGACTGGTGAATACAACAGAACCACACACCTGATTTTGGTTGTATTTTGGCCTGTTAGAAGAAACTGTCTCCCAAAATGTTAAATAAAGAAAAACTTATATGTATATATATACAAAAATAAGGGTAAACCTGATGGAGGGATGGAATATGACTATAAAAATGAAAATTTAAAAAGATTTTTAAAAAAGAATCAATAAGATAAGTTGATTGAAAAAAAAAAAAAGGAGAGAATGTGATCAGGCTGGAGACTAGAACAAAGCCATATGCTAGATTTAGGGTATATTTTGATCTGTTAGAAGAAACTGTATCTTAAAGTTTTAAAGAAATAAAAACTTATATGTATATAAACAATAGGGTTACATACAATGAAGGGATAGAATATGGTTATACAATGAAAATTTAAAAAACTTTAAAAGGTATTGATAAGATAAAATAGTTTAAAAAGGTTAAAATGGGAGGGGCGCCTGGGTGGCTCAGTGGGTTAAGCCGCTGCCTTCGGCTCAGGTCATGATCTCAGGGTCCTGGGATCGAGTCCCGCATGGGGCTCTCTGCTCAGCAGGGAGCCTGCTTCCTCCTTTCTCTGCCTGCCTCTCTGCCTACTTGTGATCTCTCTCTGTAAAATAAATAAATAAAATCTTTAAAAAAAAAAAAAGGTTAAAATGGGAAAGAGGAAACATTAAAAAAATGGAATAAAAAATAAAATTAAAAAAAAATTTAACTTTGAAGAATAAGGAATCATGGGAAAAAAGCCACGAATTCTATGTGCTGTATTCCCCTCAACTCTGAAGTTTTGCAGTTCTCATTGATTGGTGAACTTGGTCTTTGCTGGATGTTTTTGCTGATCTTCTGGGGGAGGGGCCTGTTGCCATGATTCTCAAATGTCTTTGCCTGATGTGGAATTGCACTGCCCTTGTCAGTGGCCAGGCTGTGCAATTTGCATGGGTTCCCTCTCTGTAGCTTTTGTTCCGTGAACGCTTTCTGTAGAGTGTTGGACGACAAGAATGAAAATGGCGGCTTCCCAGTGTGCAGCCCAGGAGGAGCTGAGAGCTCAGGCCCCACTCCTCAGACAAAAGCAGTCAATCCTTCCCCTCTCCCTGGGCTCTGGTCGCACTCCAAGCTCACCCAGCCTGTGACCGAATGTTTCTGTCTCTGGCAGTTGGTCCCATTTGGATTTTCCATACCCAGCAGATTCCTGCAGCATGTTCCTGCTTTACTCCCCCTGGGGGAGGGAGGTGAATCTCCCTGGATCTGACCCTTATGGGGTCCCCGCTCGCAGATTAGTGGCCTAGGTGTCAGGGATCTTGGTTTATGGCAACCCTGAGATGAGAGGCCACTCCTCTGCTCCGTCTCTATAGCTGGTTTCCTGCTCCAATACCTGGGAGCTCTGCCGCACTCAGGCACCCCCAGTGTTTTTGTGACCCTGAGGGACCTGAGAGCACTGTCCCCACGAGGGCTCTATCCCCCACGTAGCCTCTGGAATGACGTCCCTCCACGGGCTGGACTTCTGAAAGTTCTGATATTGTGCTCTGCTGCTCTATTGCTTGCTGGAAGCCAGCTGACAGAGGCTTCCTCCACCCCGCAATCTGTCTTCCTGTATATCCTCTCGGATTCACTTTTCTGTTCCTCCTACCTCCCAGAAAGTAGTCACTTTTCTGTTCCTAGAATTGTTGCTATTCTTCTCTTCGATCTCCTATTGAGTTTGCAGGTGTCCAGAATGATTTGACAACTATCTAGCTGAATTCCTGGGACCCAATGGAAATTTAGGTCTTCTACTTCTCTGCCATCTTGCTCCTCCCCCTAGTTATCTCTTTTAACCCCTACACAAGCCATTCTGCCCATGTGCTAGATGAATCTCCATAAAACTGCATTTTGATCTTGTCATTCCCTTACTAAAACACCTAAAGCATGACTTGTCATACTGTGACAATAAAGGTCAATTTGCATAGCTTCATATTTAAAATTTAAGCCTAACTTACACTTTGTTTTATCTTTTTCTTATGTTAAGTCCACTATAACCAGACTGCTCTCCTGAACTTGCCTTGAGGGCTCTTGCTCTGTATCTTTACTTAGGTCAATATTAACTTATTACATCCTCCTTTGGGTCTTTCTCTTCCTTTCCTTCTCCTTTCTTCCAAATTTCTTTTCTAGTCTCTCCTTTTAACTTCCCTGAAACTCAGGTTAATTTTCATCATCTCTGTAAGGATCACACACCATCAAGCCATTTAATGTCACCCCAATATGACACTTAGTTTGCATTGCCTTGATTTATAAAACCACCTGTGGTAAGACCTTGGCTTTATACATCAGGAAGCCCTGGATTTGATTTGATTTGTTTTTCAGTCCAGCTGCTTATTAGCAATATGGTCTTGGGCAAGTCCCTTCACTTCAGAGTTTCATTTTCCTTGTCTACAGAATGTAAATAGAGGATGTTTTCATGGGGTTGTTTTAAATAATACTTGAGATAATGTATGTAAGTTAGTCAATACAATTATTGATACTTTGGAAACACTCTATAAGTGATAGGGTATTATTATTATTAATTCTGTTTTTCTCTAATTATGCCATCTCCAACTAGATGAGGAGTCACTTAAATAATGCCTTGTGTACTGCTGATACTGCGCCTTGTCTGTTGGGTAGTCATTTCAGATCTATCCCTTTTAGTTCCTGGATTTCCTGCACAGTCCTCTAAATATTCACCCAGTTGTTCAGCTATGGTTTTTGATGGCCATTTGGGACTCGGAATGGAAGCATACATTCCAGAAAATGGCTAGAACATGTAGGAAAGCAACTGTACCTATTATTCTATTTTAGTAGTTGTTAAAATTAGGGGAAAATGTGATTGAAATTAGAGAGTCTTTATTTTCATTTGGGTGGTTTATTAAGTTTAGGGGAAAAAAGATGTGAATACCATGCTGAGAGTATCTTTCTAGTTAATATTTTATTTGTTGCAAATGGTTTTCAGTGTTTTGTTTTGTTTTGTTTTTGCCAACCTCAAAGCAAAATACTCTGCCTTGAAAGAAGAAAATTAAGAGGCGTGATATATTTCATTAAGGAAAGCTGTTCATAGTCAGAGGTCAGGAGAATCAAATTGAATTGTGGATCCAAGGGAGGCTAAGAAAAGAGCGTTTTTAAACCTAGCTAAACACAAGGTACTGCATCATTATAGGGGGAAAGTTACAGGCTCACAGTGAAGAAGAGAGCACTTAAATTGCTCTCGATTCTCCTGGAGAAGAAGAAACATGTATGCAAAGGCCCAAGAACCTGGTTCTCAGTTTCCAAAGGAAATAATGCGTGTTATGTCAGTGGAGCTCAGACTGTTCAAAGGCTAAAAAGCATGGCCTGACAGGAGCTGGAGGCAGGGACTTCATGCAGCAGCTCTGTGTCTTTGGTAGTCTCTTGCAATTGGGACTGAAATTAAAAGTAGTTGAGTGCAACCAGTTCTAAATGTCAGATGGAACACTTTGCTCAGCAGGCAGGGCCCAATGCTGATTTTCCCGTTGTGTTATGCATTGTTGTGTGAGATGTTGAATCAGGTCCTTGTTAGTGCATTCCTTAATGTAAGAGCTGGAGAGCAGCTTGGTCCACAGTTAATATTCTGTGATGTTATTGCCTATTGGCCTTGGACTTCAATTGAGTGAGGTTTTTATCAACTTGGTTTTTTTTCTCTTTTGACACTTGGAGGCAATGTTCTTTCAATTTGATTGTTTTTTTCTATGGACACTTCTTGTGAATGCTTAGATGTTGTACTTTCTAAATTGGTAGTAAGGCACAGAGATGGTTGTTTGCACAAATAGAAATATGGGAAGACTTTTTCAAAAGAGTATTGAGTTACTATCTGATCTCTATGGTTACATATAGAATTCTAAGGGATTTTTTTTTTTTTTTAAAGTTTTATTTATTTGTCAGAGAGAGAGAGAGAACAAACAGGGGGAGTGGCAGGCAGAGGAAGAAGCAGGCTCCCCGTTGAGCCCGGACATGGGACTGGATCCCTGGGATCACGACCTGAGCGGAAGGCAGACACTTAACTGATGGGGCCACCCAGGCAGCCCTCTAAGGGAATTTTCATGATAGTTTTGACTTAAGTTTCTGAATACTTGTTTAAAATTTTGGTAGCTCCTAATAGGTTATGTGAATGTGGACACTGCATCTGTTGAAACTCTAGTCTTTTTTTTTTTTTTTTTTTTTTAAGAATTTATTTGTTTATTTATTTGAGAGAGAGTGAGCAAGCAGGGGGAGGGACAGAGGGAGAACAAGAGAATCTCAACAGACTCTGCACTGAGTGCAGAGCCCAGAGCGGGACTGGATCTCAACCGTGAGATCATAACCTGAGGGGAGATCAAGAGTCAGACAGTAAACCCACTGAGCCACCCAGGTGCTCCCAAACTCTAACCTTTTACCCTACCTACATAGGGTAGGTCAAATAAGATAGGACAAGGAAGGAGATAGAGTAGGCTTTGAAAGCTCCATGTGTCGGGGTCTGTTATTGAGAATTCAGGGAGCGGTCTGGGAAGCTGAAGAGTGATGTGCTTGGCTCTGTAATGGCTCCAGAATAGTCCATAAGTGAGAGAATGCAAATAGTACTAAAGCATCCAGGAAATTGCTTCACATAGGGCAGTATTCCTCAAATTTTCGCTTACATCGCAAACCTGGAGGTCTTGCTGAAACACAATATTATTGGTCCCCATTTTCAGAATTTCTTAATCAGAAGGTCTGAGGTGGGGCTCAAGCATTTACCTCTCTAACAAGTTCCTGTGTGATGCTAAGTTACTGCTGTTCTGTGGCCCCCTGAAACAAGGCAGTGATTCTTGTCATATTTCTCAAACTTTAATATACAGCAGGATCACCTTGGAGAAGTTGTAAAATCTGTAAATTCCTTAAAAATTATACTGGTGAGGGGTACCAGTCTGTATCAGTTGGTGATCCTGTGACTTTTGATCCTGGGGTTCTAAGTTACGTGTAGAGATTACTGAAAATCTTTAAAAAGGAGAGAAATTATACTGGTGAGGCTCGAGATTCTGAATTTTTAAAAAAGCACCCTTAGTGATCCTGCAGACATTGATCCAGGGCACTGGCCTGGGCACTGGAACTCCAAGGAAAATCTCTAACCCTTTAGTGTTTGAGTCCTTCATATTGTCATAACCCATTGTGTCTTGAATGTCAGTTAGTGACTGTTAAAGTTCTAATCTCTTTGAAAAGCAAGATTAAGTAAAATGGAAACATTACCGTATTTCAATGGCTTAATGGTATCATAGGCCAAATCACATCTCATGAAAATAGGGTATTGTGATATGCTAAGCATTTCTAAATGTGATATGCTATAACTTCACTTGATACAACATGACTTCGGCATGGAAAAGTTGTCTAATCTCCTGATATTAAGTAAAATGTAAGTAAGCCAAATCTCTTAAAGGAATCCACAGGATATAATGAAAAAGAAGATCTTTGCGATGGGTAGATCCTGGCTGTAACACGTAGAAAGCCTGGGCAAGTTACTTAACATTTATGATGATTAGTTTTCTCATCTGTAAAAGGGACATAGTAATTTCTGTCTTACATGTCATGAAGAATAAATAGATAATATATATATAGAGAGAGGGCTAATGCAGCTTCTGACGTATTGCAGATATTTAATAAATGGTAGTTAAAGAAGAAATGATAGGACAGGCATCTCTCATCTTGTAGTTTCTTTCCTCCATGCAGTTTAACTGTGATATGGGAGATGCTTATCTATCTTAACATTCCGTGGTCAGCAGTTTCAGCCAGTGCTTTTGTATGGATTTTAGACTGACTCTGAAAGTAAATATCATCCCTGAAGTTTTTTTCATATAATGAATGTAACCTTAGAGATAGAAATTAACACTATGAATTTTTAAAACTAATTTTGGGTATTACATGATGAAAAAATACCCTTTCTTTGATTAAATAGATATATGGTGCATGCTTATTGGATATAAGGCTAAGAAATTTTTTAAAAAGATTTTATTTATTTATTTGACATAGAGAGAGTGATCACAAGTAGGCAGAGAGGCAGGCAGAGAGAGAAGGGGAAGCAGGCTCCCCGCAGAGCAGAGAGCCCAATGTGGGGCTCGATCCCAGGACCCTGGGATCATGACCTGAGCGGAAGGAAGAGGCTTCAACCCACTGAGCCACCCAGGCGCCCCATCACCTCATCTTTTTAAAAAATATTTTCTTAGGGGCCCACTGGCTCAGTGGGTTAAGCCTCTACCTTCTGCTCAGGTCATGATCCCAGGGTCCTGGGATCGAGCCCCGCATCGGGCTCTCTGCTCAGTGGGGAGCCTGCTTCCCCTTCTCTCTCTGCCTACTTGTGATCTCTCTGTCAAATAAATAAAATCTTTAAAAAAAAAAAAAAGATGAGGTGAGTTTCTATATTCTGGCATGACCAAGATCCACGAGAACCAAAAAACTAGTTCTAAAACAGTATGATATAATTTTTCAGATACTAACGACATGTTTGTATAGAAAGCAGTTCTGGAAGTAATGTGCTTCTTCTTAAGCCTGATTATTCCAAGAGTATCTTTCTCTCTCTATGCCTATATGTAAAGTATTTTTCCTCTGTATTTCCCTTTACCCTTTTTTTTATGAGAAGGAGTAGATGGGACACTCAGCTAGGATTCTTGAAGAGAAGTTAATTAAGAGACAGTTTAAAGAGAAGTGAGTCAGGTTCAGGAACCAAAAGGGTGGTGAAGGGCCAGGGGGCAACTGTTCTCACCTAGGCTAGACCTGAAGGACCGTCGAGGTTGAGGAAACTGTGTTAGTAACTGATAGAAGAGGGGCCATCTGATGGCAGCCGCAGTGCCAGCAGGATGCAGGCACTGCCAGAATCTGAAAGCAGGGAGGGAATGTGAAGAAAATGTGGATCAGTGTCTCTCCGATGCCACTTTGGGATTTCTTGTCAGTGCATCCCACTGGCCAAATCCAAATAGGAGCCAGTGGTCAATAAAGCTTGTGTGACGTAGTCTTTAGAGGTCAACTTCACACGACAAGAGCAAGGCTGAGAGAAGACGTGAACAGATGGGCGCTCAGAGGTGCCTAGAAAATAACCAGCACAAGCAGTTGTTTTTTGTAATAAAATTTGTAAATGAATTATGTTGATCTAAAAGCATTGAGACAGGGGAAATGAGATCAAATTTTGCTTGTATGTAAAGAGGAACATCAAGAAATTTGGTCTGGTTGTAGGGTGAGTCAAAGGAAGTAGTGATCATGTTGGAAAAGGTATATTTTTAAATAAGATTTTATTTATTCATTTGAGAGAGGGAGAGAGCCAGAGAGCACAAGGTGGGGGCTGGACAGAAGAGGCAGAGGGAGAGGCAGACTGGCAAACTGATATGGGGCTAGATCCCAGGACCTAGAGATCATGACCAGAGCTGAAGGCAGACACTTAACCACCAGAGCCACTCGGGTGCCCCTGGAAAAGGTATTTTGAATTAAATTGATTAGATGATTTTTAATGACAGTTTCAAGATTACTGACATTATTCACTGGATTTTAAAGTAAATTTGGAAAGCTCTTTTTCAATTATTACAAATTAAAAGGAAGTCTTTAGAATATGATGAAAAGCTGGATCTTACTAGGGAAAAAGAATGAAAATAGAGGACAGGACATTAAAATGGAGAGAACATTGACTTAGCATCCGGGAAACAATGGCTAGAATCCTGGATCAGCACTGATCGTTTGTGAACATTTTCACTATAGACTCTGAACCTATTCCTCATGGACTCAGTGTGTATAATATTTCACATGGTTATTGTGTGACTAAATGAATAGATGTATGTAAGATGCTTAGAATGAAGTCAAGACATAACCTCTCAAAAAATTATAATACCGCCTTTGGAGTGCCCAATTTATGCCAGGAGCATCTCTAATCCTCCAAGTAACCTCATTTCATGAGAAGAACTGAGGCTCAGAGTTTAAGCAGTTTTCAAGTTAGCCTGGGGCAGAAGTAGGCCTTGAGCTGGGCCTGTAGGATTCCAGGGCCAGGCTCCTACTGTCATGGCAGTTCACATCCTGTCACCTTTTCTCCCATATGGCACCAATGCACTTAAAATAGCTTTCTGAGAGAAGCTAAAGGATATCGTTGTATAGTACGTTCTTTCTGAAAGTCTGTTCAAGAAGATGATTTAGGTTGATTCCTATAATCTAAGGTATAAAATACTTGAATATTGTGTGTTCAACGCCTGCTTTTGAAATGTAGCTCGGGAAGTCATCTTAATCGTCCTCCTTGTCATCAACTCCAGATTGTTCTGCCTATCATAGTCCATCTGCCCAATTATATGAACATGTATAATGGGGATACTCAGGAAAAATTGATGCATTTTCCTAATAGTTTTAAGAAATTATTATGTAATCAGAGAAATGTCAAAAACTTTAAAGAGCGTATAAACTCGAAAGTGAACAAACACAAAATGAAAGAGTAAGGATTAATAAGATTTATGTGTATCAGAGAGAAAATAAAACAAGAAAAAAGATCCTGTTGACAATTACAGGAAAAAGTATTAAATACTTCAAAATGAGCTTAGAAAAGGGTGTGAATGGACTATATAAAGAAAACTGGAAAGCTTTTTTGGGAGACGAAAAGAAAGATTTGAAGAAGGATTGGATGAGATGACAAACAGTTGTTGGGGTTGTCAATTCATTTCATCTATTTATAGACTGAATGCTCTCCTAGTAAGTCCCTGGTTGGACTTTAAGGAATTAAACTCAACAAACTGATACCAAGCTTTAACTGGAAAATACATAGGCGTCAACTGAAAAGTTTGTTCTGGAAAAAAAAAAAAAAGAGCAACAAAGAAGGATATATCCCACCAGATATAGGGACACATATAAAAAAAATTAGGACTAAAGGGAAGCATGGGTAGCTCAGTTGGTTAAGTCATCTGCCTTTGGCTCAGGTTGTGATCCTGGGGCATGGGATCAAGCCCCACATTAGGCTCCCTGCTTGGTGGGAAGCCTGCTTCTTCCTGTCCCACTGTCTGTCATTCCCCCACTTGTGCTCTCTGGCTTTCTCTATCCCTCTATCAAATAAATGAATTTAAAAAAATCTTTTTTTTTATTTTAAGATTTTCTTTATTTATTTGACAGAGAGAGAGTGAGAGAGGGAACAGAATTGGGCAGGGGGTGGTTGGGAGAGGGAGAAGCAGGCTTCCCATCAAGCAGGGAGCCTGACACGGGGCTTGATCCCAGAACCCTGGGATCATGACCTGAGCCAAAAAGGCAGACACTTAATGACTGAGCCACCCAGGTATCCCAATAAGTCAAATATTTAAAAATTAAAAATAAAAAATTAGGACTAAGGATGAATGGAGCTGGAAAGAAATAGAAGAAGGATATACATACACACATACAAACACACACCTATACTGAAATTATTTTTTATAGAAATTGGCAGTAACTTAAATGTCATTAAAAAGATAATGGGCAAGTAAATTGGCAGACATTAAAATGATATGTATGAAGACTAGGCAGTGACATGGAAAAATAATTATAAATAATAATAAAGAAGAGTATAATATTTTGTATTTATAGTGTGTTAGATATATTAATTTTGAAGGAGACATACTTATATTCATACTAGGATTATATTCACCTGTTTAAAGCAAAAGAACATGAATAAATAAGAACATTGTTGAGTTCAGATAATGGAATAAGAATAATTTTTGTTGTTCCTTAAATTCTTTTACTTTTTGTAATGTTTTTACAATTTACAATGTAATGTGGGTTTTTGTTTTTGTTTTTGTTTTTGTAATGTTTTAACAAAAATTTTAATATAGGTTATGTAAACTTTCATACAGAATATGACCAGTGGGGTGCCTGCGTGGCTTAGTCAGTTAAGTGACTGACTTTGGCTAAGGCCATGATCTCAGGGTCCTTGGATCCCTGTCCTGTGTTTAGCCCCATGCTCAGAGGCAGTCTGCTTGTCCCTTTCCCTCTGCCTCTCCCTCTGCTTGTGCTCTCTCTGTCCATCTTTCAAATAATAAATACAAATTTAAAAAATGAGATAGAAGATGACCAAAGCATCAATCAAAGTGTTGTTTGGCATTCTAAACTTGAATCAGTAAAGACAGATCTCAATTATGAATACAAGAGTTTTATCTTTTTTTTTTTTTTTAATATTATTTCTATGTTTATTTGACAGAGAGAGAGAGTGTGTGAGCACAAGTAGGGGCAGAAGGAGACCAAGAAGCAGGCTCCCCACCCAATAGGGAGTTCCATGTGGGGCTGGATGCAGGGTTGAATTCTAGGACTCTGGGATCATGACCTGAACCAAAGGCAGATGCTTAACTGACTGAGCCACCCAGGCACCCCACAAGAGTTTTATCTTGTTTATGATTATCTTGACCGTATTAAATCTGCTAATGTTACTTAAATTTCCTTATGATTAGATGTACTTTTTCAGAATTTCTTTAATCTGTTCCTCTTACATATGCTATTTTTACATCTTTTCATCTACTTTGTTTTGCTACGTTTCTGAGCTCTTGAAATATTTTATTTTTTTGTATTTTTTGTTTAGCTCTTTTGCATTTATAATAGAGTGAGTTTTCTAATAAAGTAAATTTTTTAGTGCCTACTGCAAACCTGTTTTTATTAGAAATGAAAAAACCCTTCTTAATGACAAATTAAAATGATTTCAAACTTATATTTCCTTTTTTGTTTTTTTAGGTAAGTAACTGAACAGGGACATGAAGAACTGATATTTCAAATGACAGCCATGTTGCAAAAGGTACTTTTGATATTTTAATATTACTGTAAAAGGAATTCTATAAAAAGACACAGAGGTTGGAAAGTAAATGCAATTTTGGAGAAAAATTTTTTTAAAGTAAACAGATGTTTAAAGATATTATAGCTTTAATGGTATTTTAATTATGAGAAATGTAATATATGGTATGACTTTTTTCTGTATCATGGAAATTATTGTCAGTATTATTTGGGAGTAGAAAGATAAATGAATTGATCATTATGTCCACATATTCACTGGTGGAAAGAGGGAGGTGGGGAGCAAAGTTTGACACAATAGAGAAAATAAAAACATTGGGATTTGTGCATCATAGTCATCTATTTTTTTCTAAGGGCTTATGGTTTCTTCTCTGTGATCAAAACATTATCTCCAGAATTGCTCATAAAATTGATTGCTCTAAGCTTGTCAATAAACCAGTTTGATTCTGGATAACTTAAATTCTGGATAATTTAAATCATGGTAGAGGATTCTCCAGATCTATTTATGTAAAATAATTAAATAAGGGAGAAAATGAAGAAATAAGGAAATATTACACTCAGAGAAATAATAGAATATAAAAATTCCTCATCTTGGTTATCTATCACATACATAAGTTTGTGGAAATCTGATTTTTTTAAAGTCACTTTCTTTTCTAGAAGAAATCTTTGAAATACTGTAGAAACCATCGTGTCTAGTTACAGGGGAAACAGTTGCATTATGAACTGTTAGATGATCTGTGTGATGCCATGAACATTGGCAATCATGCAAGAGACCCGTGATACATGAGATGGAGTGAAGCATGTATTGTCCCTTTATACTAAATTAACAGCTCATTTCAAAAGACAGAAGATATATGAGAATATCAAGGGAGGAGAAATCAATGCAACTTATTATAAAATCACGATTTAAAAAAATTTCTAATTTTACTTGGGAATTTTCTGAAGTGTCTTAATAAATCTCAGGACAGGTGCCACTGAAGAGGGTTAATTTGAAAAGAAGTTTGAAAAAAGTGGGGGAAATAATTTTATACCAAACGTTTATATTCTTTTAAAGGTGATCATTAAATTAGCATAAATTTTCTCTATCTTGTGGCTATTTTTTGGAGTGTCAAATGAGAATTAGGGAATTTTATTAATTCTGATAATAGGAGAGCACCAATCAGCTTGGGCTAGTTTCAGGAAAGGCAGATATTACCTTGTCTTATTGTATTAATATGTTATGATATAATTTGCTTCACGAGATACCAGTGAGACTTCCACGTATAAATGCCAAGTCAGCAGTTGGCTAGATGAGTTTAGAAACTCAGAGGAGATGTCTGTGGTAGATTTTGGGAATCACTGTCTCACAGTTGGTAACTAAGACTGTGGGAACAAATGAGCCATTCTTAAAGAGATTATAGTGTGTTAAAGACCCTAGGACTAATTCCAATACTTGAAAGAAAGGTGAGACTAATCGGTTGACAAAAGTGTCAAATGTTACTGACAGGTCAAAAAAGACGAAGACTTCAATAAACCCATTAGGTTTTTCCACATAAATATCCTTAGTGACTTTGGCAAGGGAGGCTGTGGTGGGATGGTAGGGGCAGAAGCTAGATTGGAGGTGGGTTGAGGAATAAATAGGAGGTGAGGAGATGGAGTTAGCAAAAACAATAGCTCTTTGAAAATTTTGTGTGTGAATGAAAGTGGAGAGAATCCAGGAGCTGGACAGGGATGTTGGGATGAAAGAGTTTTGAACATGTTTAAGTGTTAATGGGGACGATGGAGAAGAAGGGGAGAGACTGAAGGTATGGGTTTCTTGAGCATGGCAGAAAGGATGAAGCAGGTAGCCCAGGAAAAAGGATTACACAGAAGTGGTGGGAGGATACCTACCTCAACATAACTCTAAGGCAATGATAGTCGGATGTTTATAGCTACAGATAGGCTCATTGACTTGTGAGGGGAAGATTAGGGAGTATTAGCAATGGTCTCTGTTTTCTCCATGAAGAAGGTATGGCTAGAATAGTAAGGATCTGAGGAAAGGAGGAACGTTTGAAATAGTGTTTGCAGAGAATAGTAAGGCAGAGGGAAAGTTGCATTGGAGAATGTCTTATTAGATCAGGCTGGTATCAATAACTTGCAATTTGTAGTATTATCAGATTCTCTAAATTTTGCCAGTGGTCTTAAACTTCTGATTAGTAAGCTTTTCAACCTTCAGCCAACTTTGTAGACTGTGACAAGTGTTTGGTGGTAAAAGGACTTATTTAAACCTAACAAATGATTACCTTCTTCCATAGAATAAGATGGAACCAAATTTAAGTACATTCATCTAAGTATGGTCTTTTCCCTTAATTTTCATGGATGTATATCATGTATATTTATAAATGTACTATATGTATGAATATTACTTTCAAAAAATTAGAAATCAGAGATGCTCTGCTTCAAGGAAAGTAGTAGGAAATATAGTGATTGTTCTTTTTTTAGGTCCTGAATTTTGGTATGTGTCTCCTAATGACAGTATTTTCATGGCAAATTTAGGAACGCTATTTGACTTTGAAGAAAAGATTACTTTTTTTTTTTTTTAATCCAAAGCTTATGTCTTGGTTGCCATGACAGAAGAGAGCCTACTGTCCCTACTCAGGTGTCATTAGCTTGGCACATTCTTTCTCTTCTGGAAAGTATCCTTTGGACAGTCAGGTTAGGCTGTGGAAGTATTAAACAGGCCCAGGAGATGAAAAACTTCAGTCTCTTGACTTTGAGTTATAAGAATGTTAATTTTCACATTTAAGCAGAAACTCTAAATTCCCATTTTGATTTTTAAGAGTGTTTACTTGAGGGCATAGAACCCTTTATTAAGCTGAAGAGATCTTCTAGTTCTGGAACTTCCAAATGTTTTTTTTAGCTGTAAAACGACTTCGAAAACTAAAATTTGGTGTAAACAAAGATATAAGGAGAACTGTTCTAGTTCCAGTAGACATGGGGATCGGGGACACACCTATACTCGCCACCTCCTTCCCCCTTTCCTTATCTCCCTTTCAGGTAGGTCTTCTGAGACATCACCAATGAACCTCCATGGAACATTGAAAATTAAAATTCTAGATAATCACAACTGTAGTGAATTACATCAAAATATAAGGTTCTTAGGATAAATTGTGGTTTGGGGATTTTTTTTTTTCTGTAACAAAATAAGCAGGTTACTGTCAACTTTGACCCATATTGTATAATTATCTTATATTGCTAATAGTGATAGCAGATACTAATTTTGGCCAAAGATGCTCCATAAAAACCATTTCTAAGTATGTTGTCAATCTGGGATTGAGAAAGCCAGACACTCTGTTTAATTAAATCTGCTGGTAGGGTGACCACAGTTTGTAAATGGGAAACACTTTACTAAGCTCATGAGTAGAGCTGTTCTTTATTGTCCTCAAAGGGTATACAGATGACTATGCGAGAGAGGGTTTAATTGCCTTGATCTTGAGGCACCATGAAAAGTTCTAGTAGCCAATATGATACTCTTCTTTTAGGGTATGACTTTGTCTGAGGCTGATGGTATTTACAGACATGGAATTGAATGTTTATAAGAAAATAACAGTTACCCTGTCTAGTTGGAAACCAGAGCATGGATAAGATACAGGGAACAGCCAAATGAAGGCTAAATTGAAGTATGTAGAACTTGCTAACAGTTATAAAGACAGACTAAAAAACTAATGGGGACAGTACAAAACATATGACATGTGACACATACAATACCAAATAGTTTATCTGTGTTATTTTTGAGAGTTGTAGCAACCCAATAAAGGTGGTATTATTTTTAAAAAAAATTTTTAAATGTAATTTCATTTTTTCAGTGAAAGTTGGTATTATGACTTGGTTTTCTATTTGATGAAACAGAGGCTCATAGAAGTTAAGTAGCTTGTCCAGTTTGCACAGTAAATTACCAGCCAATGTGGTAGAGCCAAAATTTTATTTCAAGGCTAAAGTGGCCTAGTGAAGTCAGACCCAAAAGCCAGCCGGGATAAGAACTAGCTGAAGTTTTGAAGGGAAATTTCAAAACAGATAGAGACAGCAAGAAAAGGGCTGGTCCTCCATGCCAGAAAATGCTACCCAAGAAGTTAAATATTTCCAATGGTTTACTGAGAATGAAGTGGGTCTGAGCATCCAAAGAGGAATTTATATCCTTGAAACCTACTGCCTTTTTAATTGCCTCCACACAGTCCTCCCTCTAAATAACTGTGTGATTAGAGGACAATCTCTGCAGGGCTCAGGCCACTTGGGACTTTAGACCAGCAAGAGCTTTTAATATAGAGATCAGTGGGATGAACTCTGGCTGGCTGAGGACTCCCTCTGGTATCCCTGACTTTGGAAGTCTGACCCATTATCCTTTCATTGCAAGATTCATTTCCTGAGGAAAGAAAAGGAGCTCAGGACTCTGGATTATGTCCCTGACATCTATTCAGGTATATATCCCTGAGTCATAAATTAGAATATGTATCTCCTAGTATTTGAAATCTTGTTGTAGTTCTAGAGAAGCAAGGAACAAAAGGAAATGAGACAAAAGGGTTAAGTATGACATCATACGAGCTAACTACAAATTTCTAGTCTTGAGTTTTTACTTCTTTTTTTAAGGCTTGTTTAAATATGTAGGACTCAAATAAATAAATAAATAATAAAAATTTTAAAAAGGGATGTGTGGTTGGGTTGGTCAGAAGAGCATCAACTCTGGATCTCTGGGTCATGAACATGAACCCCCAGCTGGGTGTAGAGATTTAAAAAAAAAACAAAAAACAAAAAAGAAAATCAAACTTAAATATGTAGGGCTACTGGCAGAAAATAGCAGAGATTAATCTTTTCAGATATTAGGGAATAGAATACCCTGCATTGACTTAATTATTGATAATATGTGTATTTTTGTTTGCCTGTGATGTCAATGGTTTTATTTCAAGTGATGCCAGTTTATCTTTTCATGTAAATAGTACATAATATTTGAGACCTTTCTTATGGTGATGGAATATTTGTCCTTTGTTCTGGTCAATAAAATTATGACATGATTTGCTTAAATTTAGATAACTCCAAACTCTCAAGCTCTGTATTTTCTGAGTTATTTTTTCCTGAATAATGTATATCATTGAGAGAATGATAGAATTACATTTGCTCATCTTAATCCATTTCAGTGTTACCAACCATCAAATCAAAGTGGGAGCTTTCTAGTATCTCCTTTTTTTTTTATTTTTTATTTTGTTTAAAGATTTTATTTATTTATTTGGCAGAGAGACACACAGTGAAAGAGAGAACACAAGAAGGGTCAGTGGGAGAGGGAGAAGTAGGCTTCCCACAGAGCAGGGAGCCTGATGCCGGGCTGGATCCCAGGACCCTGGGATCATGACCTGAGCAAAGGCAGACTCTTAATGACTGAGCCACCCAGGCGTCCTCTAGTCTCTCCTTCTAAGCTGAGTTTAATTGATATAATATCATTACAGTACCGTAATTGTGTTTGACTTACAGTTCTTGTGACTGGAGAATAGAACCTTTTTTTTTTTGGTTTGTTTCTTTCATTCTGTTTCCTCTTTTGTTATGTTTGGTTTTGATTAAAGCTGTTTACAGCTGGCATAAAATCCTTTTTTCTGTCCTCATTGTGAAAAAAAGAGAAAACGAAGACTCAGAAAACCAAAGTACTACTAATGTTTCTATGTACTACTAACATCCTAAGAAAAGAACATAATTTGGGGGTAAGTATTCACTCTATGATGAATTTTTCTGTACCACATTTCTCAGCCACTCCTTCACTCTGTGGTCAGTCTCTGTACAACAGAGATCTTATAGAAAGGACTGGAATCTGATCAAGTGAACAACTTGCTGTAATGAACTCATTGATGGCTTACTTCTTTTAAAGCAAAATTTGCCTCCTGCTCCCATAATACCCCCATTTAATTTGTATAAACTAATTGTAATTCTAGCTATGCTAGTAACTCTTTTTTACAGTTACTATAGTGGTCATATATTAAACAGAGGCACAGCAGTAAAATATATGTTAATTTTTGTTGTCAACCATATCTTTAGTGTTTAAAATTTTTTGACAAATAACCATAGAGTAAGCATGTTCTTCTTGGGTAAGTTAGAGGGACGTCCCCCCCCCCCCCAAACTTCTATGAATCACATCAATCTTATGTCTGAGGCCACATGCTTACAGGCAGAGCATATAAGGAAAGCAGGACCTTACCCTGATCAGTGAACTAAAGCTGAAAAAACTGATCTCACAGAAAAAAGCATGCCCTTCTCAGCATGCATCTGGCCCTTTTCATTTTGCTTTCATCAGCTGGGGCTGTTCAGTGGTGCAAAGAAAACATTGTAAAATGCTTACAGCTTTTAGAAGTGCTTCTGAACTCTTCAAATAATGGTAAGAGTTGCAAATCTTATAGGAAGAGCCTATCCCAGAAAAGCTTTATTCAGCTCCACAGGGAATGGTGAACTTGAGTTACTGAGAGCTGCTCTAAAGTAAAATACTTAGAATAAGGAAGTACTGAAGTATTCATTGTTGTGAAGCTTAAAGGAAACAAATGTGTGTTTCATTGCATGTCTAAACCTAATATCTATAAAGGGTGTCTGTGGCCACCAGCAGGAGGAAAGAGTGAAATTTTGCAGATGGAGAAAAAGGAACTTTCAATAACTAAGCTTAGTTTTTGGCAAAAATCCAACGCATTGGGAATTCTCCAGCAAAATGAGTTGAACTTGGCAGATCTGCAAATATGCATATTTCTACTCGGAACAATCAAGCAAACATAGAGACTTCCAGAGGAACTAATTATCTTTTGTCTTTTTTACCTTAGAAAGAGGGTAATATTTGGAAGACAATTGCTAAGAGATTTTAGAAGCAACATTTAAAAAATAGTAAAAGAAAAAACTATATTTAGCCTTTTCAAAAGTGTTTTTAATACCCATTTGTGCTCCCGAAATAATTTATCATAATTGACAGAAGCCCAAGCCATATGGTTTATAATTTGAGGACTTTTATTTATTTTGTCATTTGCCTTTTAAGCAAAAAGGAAATTCTATTTGAATATCTTTTGTTTTTCTTGCTACTTATTGTTATAGTTTCATCACTATGAGCTGAATCAATGTAGCCAACTTTCTGAGTATGTATCCATGTGCAACAAACCTTGTTTACTGACTCAGATTATTTACATTGTAGAAAAACAAGCTACAGAAGAGTATAATGAGCTTATCTACAAAGAGTATTTTCTGGCAAATATTGCTGTATACAAAATGTACTATATATTTCAATATTAATATGTAATATGTGTTTTATTTTCGATTATATGCATGTAAATGAATTGCATGATGACCTGGTCTTTCAGTACAAGGTATTACAGCAATTACAAGCAATTTGACTGTGTGTTCTAAATTCAAATATAGATATTTTAAGCATTTTATTTAAAAAATTAAATCACACAAAACAGTAGAGAGAACTGATTTACTTTAAATGTAAATCCCTGATTTTCACATTTTGTAATTGTTCAGTTACAGTTGGGGTATTGTAAAATATTGGGGCTTAAAATAGGCAAAGAGAAATTTACTTTTAAGGGTAGGTAGAGAGCTTTTTTTTTTCTCTTAAATTTCTTTTCAGCATAACAGAATTCATTGTTTTTGCACCACACCCAGTGCTCCATGCAATACGTGCCCTCCCTAATACCCTCTACCTGGCTCCCCCAACCTCCCACCCCTGCCACACCGCCTCTTCAAAACCCTCAGATTGTTTTTCAGAGTCCATAGTCTCTCATGGTTCACCTCCCCTTCCAATTTTCCTCAACTCCCATCCCCTCTCCATCTCCCTATGTCCTCCATGTTATTTGTTATGCTCCACAAATAAGTGAAACCATATGATACTTGACTTGATAGAGAGCTTTTTAAATAGAGTGAATAAATTTATTTTTTCTGAGGTGGAATGATGGCTAAGGTAAGAAAAACAAAAAGACAAAGAAAGATAAACAAACTATTTCTGTCATAAATATCTGTGCATATTTTATGTGGTTATCATGGCAATTATTTGTAAGTATGGACGAGGAAGGGAAGATTAGTTCTTTTTTGTTGTTGAATATGAACACTAAGAGCTAGAAAATGTAGCAAGTCTATCGAGACAATTAGGGTCGGAATTTACAGATCTATTGACTTTGCAGAAAGTGTAGAGTTAATTTTAAGATAGTATTGTTATGAGAGTAGCAAAGACACAACATTTTTTCTATTTGTAAATATTGCCCTGAAAGGACTGAAATTAGGGAGTTGCAAAAACATCCATCTGATAGAAAAGATTGTAAGTGGTGGTTACAAAATACATCATTAGCCCTTGTTAGTGAATGGAAAAAATAGCAATTAGGTCCCACCCCCACCACCAATGTATGTAGAGTTCTGGTTTGGGTCCATCAGTTTCACCTCCTGTAAATCTACATTAAAATTCCATATGGTCTATATCCTTCAGGAACATAGCTAATTTAAAAATATTTTTATAGGGGCACCTGGATGGCTCAGTTGGTTAAGCAGAGGCCTTTGGCTCAGGTCATGATCTCAGGGTCCTGGGATTGAGCCCCATGTCTGGCTCCCTGCTTAACAGCAAGTCTCCTTCTCCCTCTGCCTCTACTCCATGCCTTGTTCTTCATGCTCTCTCTTGTTTGCTCTCTCTCTCAAATAAATAAAAATATTTAAAAACAAACAAAAAATATATTACAGGTATGCATAAACTCTTACACTGCTGTTACAGGCTTCCTAGATTATGTGTGTGTATATATATATATATGTATTTATACCTGTATTTCTATATCCCTTTAGCTGACCAGTATTTCATATTTTATTATTACTATTTTCTGCTTAGTAAAATCTGTAAGAGATAAATCAATTTAGTGAAGTTACAGATCATCAACTATATGAAAGGTTTAATGAATAAATGAAATTTGATTAACAAGAGACAAAAATGAAGAACAATAATGGCAGAGTAGTAACAAACATAAAATATTATAGAAGCACTATATTAAAAATTTTAAATTTTATGTTCATATGTTTGATGGAAACTGTGGGTGGATGTATCAGATATGTAGGCAAAGTAAGGACCCAGGGGTAGGGATTCTCATTTTAAATTAGCCACGTAACAGTTGATTATAATTAATCACCTACAGCTTAAGATTACAGAGATGACATGGGCTGAAATGCTGATGGCTTTTTAGATGTGTTAAATTTTGTGTGGTTCTGTTTCTATTACCTTTTCTCAGTGGATGTTTGTGTGTAGTTGATTGGAAATATACTTTTTGGCTTAAGCCTGAGTGTATTTGAGGCCAGATCAACAGAGTGATTGATTAACTGATCCTGTCAACAATATAGTTTTTATACTTGCTTTAAAAATTTAGACATAAATGTTTGATATATTTTAAACAAGTGAGAAATGAACTATATTTTTCCATTAGTAAATCTATTTTAGTTAGATGTTCCATACCTGGGGGCTGGGTCTTAGCATCCCCTGAGAAAAGCCACTGGTTTTATCATATGTTCTGTGAATCATGGGTGGTAATTCATTACTTTTTTTTTTATTGTGGTGAAAAACACAACATTATCAATATGATTTTTAAAAAGTATAATACTACTCTTTTACTTATTATATTGTCAATGACATGAAAAGAAGCTGAAGTTGTCTCTATATAATTTGTTTTTGCCAAGTTATTCAGGTAAAAAAAAAAAAAGAAAAACAATATGTAGCTAAAATATTTCAATAATTATTTGAGTCAGCTAGAAAAATAGTTCACATTCTGGAGCAAGTTAACTAAAAGCATGTTTATTTAATTACTATACTAATGATTATGTCTTGTTTTTGTTAGCAAATTTGAGTATGGTATTTTACAGATATGTGAACATAATATTTATGGCTCAGGGGGAAAAAAGGCCCATTTTTAATGATTTTTTTTCAGTAACATAAATTTGGGAAAAAAGAGAAATTAGTTATGAGGTCCAGGAATTTCCAAACAGGGCTGTCTCACTGGCTCAGTTGTTAAAGCATGTGACTCTTGATCTTGAGGTCCTGAGTTGAAACTCCATGATGAGTCTAGAGCTTACTTAAAAAAAAAAAAAAAATTTCCAAACATACTTTCTATTAAGAGATGACCAAAACTCTGATACTTGATATAAAAGCATTGCTTTATAAGCCATTCATTCCTTCTTCAGTTTCCAGGCAAAATTCCACTGGTATAATATCAAATGTGAGAAAAACCATTTAGTTGCCAATTTATTTTGAGGGGTATGGGGAGAGTTATTTATTGTGATTTTCTTTTTCCTGTCCCTCTCATTTTCTTCCATGAAAAGCTATTTATCTTTTCAGAGGATTCCCAAAGGACAAAAATGTATATTCTTAGAAATGTAACATGAGAAATATTACACAAGTCAGAGAGCTGAGTAGTGGATAGCCTATACGATGGTTTCTAGGTGACTAAATTTGTAAGCAGCCTAATTTATTTTAATATTATGAAGAGCAATTCAGCCATGTGACCACAAGTGGAGTAGAGATAATTTATTTGTGAATTAAATATTTTCCAGTTCCTAGAAATGATTACATCTAAATAAATGATTTTATTTAAATGATTTATTTAAATGATTACATTTAAATAAAAATACTGGACTGAAAATCCAGTGAAGTCTCCAAGGTTTCTTTCAGATCTATAATTTTATGATATAATGTGTCAATCAATGATTGGAACAAGACTATTACATAGGCTCTGGTTTCCTATGTAACAATAAAAGAATTATTTGCTTGCAAGTACATAGTTGTTCACATCTATTGTTGCTAGGTTCTTCCTGCTGTAACTATTCAAATTATTTGTAACATTGGAATAATGCTTTGGATATTAAGTATTTATATATTGTTTAGTATTTGTATAAAAAGCCAACAATAGGCACTTTGCTATCCTTCTGCAATATAAAGCTTTATGACAAAATGGAGCTTATTGTAAAGACTTTTGAACAGTATAATTCCTTTCTCTGTTGAATAAAGTCATTATTTTCCACTTTCTAAGTGAAGTAATGAGGACACTGAGAAGATAAGAGATTTGTTCAATATAATACATCCTTAATAAAAGCTTTTAAAAATAAATGCAATCCTGGGGCAGCAGGGTGGCTCAGTCGGTTAAGCATCTGCCTTCTGCTCAGGTCATGAGATCCTGTGATCCAGCCCTGATGTAGCCCTGCGTATGGCTCCCTGCTCATCAGGGAGTCTCCTTCTCCCTAGTCCTTTGCCTCTCCCCCTGCTCGTGCTCTTTCTCTCTCAAATAAATAAAATCTTTAAAAAAGTGCAATCCAGGGGTGCGTGGGTGGCTCAGTCGATAAGTGTCTGGCTTGAGCGCAGATCATAATCCCAGGGACCTGGGATCAAGCCTGTATCAGGCTCCCTACTCAGCAGGAAGCCTGCTTCTCCCTCTCCCACTCCCCTGGCTTCTGTTCACTCTATTGCTGTGTCTTTGTCAAATAAATAAATAAAAATCTTTTGAAAAAAAAAGAAAAATTAAAAAGTGGAATCATTATCATTCTAAAAACAAAAGTGGTAGAAAGGAAGAGAGATAGAGGGAAAGAATGAGAAAGTGAGACTTGCCAATCTATCATGAGAACTTTATTAAGTCATTATTAGCCCCTTCTAAATGACATAATGTTGGAAAATTGATCTTTGTATCTTTTACTTATTTTTCTAAAACTACCTTTTTAAATAGGATTATTTTAAAAAATATTTTATTTATTTATTTGACAGAGATCACAGGTAGGCAAAGAGGCAGGCAGAGAGAGAGGAAGGGAAGCAGGCTCCCTGCTGAGCAGAGAGCCCGATGTGGGGCTCGATCCCAGGACCCTGGGACCATGACCTGAGCCAAAGGCAGAGGCTTTTACCCACTGAGCCATCCAGGTGCCCCTTAAATAGGATTAATTTTTGAATAATACATTTCAAGAAATAAATGTTCTTGAATTTTCCTCAATTAGATTTTGGATTCTAAAAGAGGTCAATACCTTGAATTGTTTAATTGCTTTAAAAAGTCTCTTTGTATCCTCTGTTCCCTTCATTTGTATTGCCCTTATTTGTAAATTTGTTAGACATGTATTATAAACTTTATAGATGTACCTATTTTTATTCAGTAACTTGAAGACCCTATTTGGAAACCATAGAGAAATAATAATACAGTACCTGGAGTGGAGTTTAACAAGAGATCCAGGCTTATAAAAACAGGACAGTTTGCTATGAAATTTAGTTATAAGAGCATCTTCAAGGCATTTTTTTCTACATTTATATTCTCTTATATTAGGGAAACTTTCACAGATGTTTTATCCTGTCTTCTTTTGTTTTCTTTTTTTATTTTTTAACATTTATTTTTTGTTTAAGAGAGAGAGAGAATGAATGTGTATGTGTGAGCAGGAGGAGAAGCAGAGGGAGAGGGAGAGAGAAGGAGAGAGAATCTGAAGCAGACTTAGAGCACAGAACTGGACACAGGGTTTGATCCCAGGACCCTGAGATTATAATCTGAGTGGAAATCAGGAGTCAGCTGCTCAACCCACGGAGCCATCCAGGAGCCCCTAACCTCTGTTCTTTTCAATGGACATGATATCCTTACTGCTTCCTTTCTGCTGAAAACCTCAGGTGCATTATTCTTTGAGGTAGATTTTTATTATTTCCATTCTGTCGAAGTGGAAATTGATATAGGTGTGGTTACATAACTTGTTTGGGTCACATTAATTGTGACATGACTAGGTTTCAAACCTACCCTTGTCTGATTTCAAAACTCATGATTTTATTCATGAAGTCAAACTGTATCTGAGTATGTAGATATATGTAAACATAGTAACAAAAGGTCCATTTGTGTTAACTTTACTACATCTGGTCATTTACAGAGTTAGCATAGGCTGAAGTTTGATATAGTTGCATAACGTATCTAGTGTGAACTAAAATCTGATATTTTTTTTCCCCCACACCTGCTTAATTTTCCTTCTGTGAGCTGGAGGAGAAAAGGTCCCAGCACATGCATATTGAGACTTGGAAAGAATGATACCAGTTGTTTCCTAAATGTAGAGATGGAAGGTGCTTTAGAGAGTTAGTCCCCCTCAAATTCCTATCTCATGACTAAAATAATAGTCTAGGTAAGAACATAATGTTTCCTTCATTGGAGGAAAAAAAATTATTGGGGATGCTTGAACATGTGAATTTGAAGATGAATCCTGCTTTTGGAAAGTTAAATGCAGCAGTCTACGGTTAACAGTAATGACTGGTGCTTCTACGGGGGCCATGTCCCAGTGACTGCTGCTTCCTTCTGAATAGCTACTGGAAAATATATCTAGACTAAAGTCTGTGACTAAAGTTAGGGTCCATGTTTTCTGATTTTCCCAAGATGATAAGTCTCTTTCTCCTGAATTGAATTGAGTTTCAGAAATTAGATTTTGATTTCTTCTCTAGTTATTTCTGCTCTTTCCACTTCCTTGTGTAGTTTTTTTTTTTAGCGATAGCTCCTCTGGACAAGGACCTAATTTGCTTTCTTTGCCTCAGGATCCTCAGTGTCTCAAAGCTTACGATGGGAGCTCAGTAAACATATTGGGATATACAAATGAGTGGTAAATGTCAAACCCCAACTAATGAAATCCTTATTGAGAACATAAGACCTTATAGAGTATGAAGGCTCCAAAAAGATTTTTTTTTTTTTTTTGAAGGGTAAGTTATGGGTGTCTGGATGGTGCAGTTGGCTAAGCATGCAACTCTTGGTTTCAGCTCAGGTTTTGATCTCAGGGTTGTGAGATGGAGTCCTGCATTGGGCTCTGCGCTCAGTGGGGAGTCTGCTTGAAAGATTCTCATCCTCTCTCTCTGCCCCCCCTTCTCTCTCTCTCTCTCTCTCTCAAAATAAATAAATAAGTCTTAAAAAATAAAGGGGAAGTTAAAATTCTCAAAGAAAAATATTAGATGGAGGGGTGCCTGGGTGGCTTAGTGGGTTAAGCCACTGCCTTCAGCTCTGGTCATGATCCTGGAGTCCTGGGATTGAGTCCCATATCGGGCTTCCCTGCCTTGCAGGGAGCCTGCTTCTTCCTCTGCCTCTCCCCCTGCTTGCTCTCTCTGTCAAATAAATAAATAAAATCTTAAAAAAAAAAAAGAAAGAAAAATATTGGATGGAATGTATTTTGAGTAATAGTTTGGGATTTTAAAAACTTATAACTAGATAATATGAATTATTTTTCAGTTTCTGTTAGGTTTCAGACTTGTGTTTGCTTTTATTATTTAGGTATTGCAACTTTGTAGGCATATGACTTTGCTTAGTGTAATTATTAAGTATAAGTAGACTTAGTAAGATGGTTGCCTGCTATCACCAAATTTTATAATCTAGAATATCAAAAATTAGTATATGCCAATTTTTTTCTTTCTTCCTACTTTTTAATGTTTTTAATTGAATTTAGCTGTTGCATTGAGAAAAACTGATGTGTGTGTTTTATTAAAACAAAAATGTTTTTCTTATTATCTTACAAATATATTTTAGAGATCAAACAATACATTTAGCTTATGGATTCTAAATGTTACAGTTTCTGAGTTAATAAATCCATTGCATAAATCTATTGTTCTTTTGTGTTCTGATGTGATTTTGCAGAAAAAATACTTTATAAATATAAGTAATAAAAATCTGCTTTGATTTGGTTGTTGAAGGTTAATGCACTAAGTGTACTACTGCGTCTTTATTATTGAGCAGGTCTGTGAGTGGGGTTATTTATCAAAATCGTCTTTGATGGAATTATAATTTAAAAAAAAAACATATTTATTTATTTTTAGGAGAAAGAGATAGAGAGCAGGAGGAGGGGCAGAAGGAGAGGGAGAGAGAGATAATCTTGGGCAGATTGAGCGCTGAGTGTGGAGCCAGACCTGGAGCTCAGTCCCAGGACCCTGAGATCATGACCTGAGCCAAAGTCAAGATCAGATGCTCCACAAACTGAGCCACCCAGGCGTCCCTGATGTACATTATAATTCTATACCTAACCTGTAGTTATGAAGCAGAAGAAATTGATCTAGAAAGACTTGATGAATAACTAATACATAAATTAAAACTTCTGCATTTAAACTATTTAAGTATTTCAATGAAACATTTGTAATCTATGCATATTTTGTGGCATAGCAATATGGCTAGAGTAAGTGTTAACTTCCCACTAAGACTATAATCTCAGTGGTTAAGATTGAGTCACGTCCATCTTTTCCATTCCCAGCACAAAGCCTGACACAAAAACATAAAAAGCAAAAATCTTGATTACGCCTTTGTCGGGTGAGTAGATAATGATTATTTCTGAGAATATCTTTTTTTAAAAAAAGATTTTATTTATTTATTTGAGAGAGCACGAGCTGGCTTGGAGGAGGGAGGAGCAGGCTCCCCGCTGAGCAGGGAGCTGGATGCGGGGCTTGATCCCGTGACCTGGGGGTCATGACCTGAGCCAAAGACAGCCACTTAAGTGACTGAGCCACCCAGGTGTCCCTCTGAGAGTATTTTTGACTATTATAGTAACATCAGGATTTCTATTCAATGTATTTTAAGTGATTCCCTGGTCCAATTTCCTATCTCCTTACTATATATAAAGTACTTGAAAAGCACTTCTGTGGAATTAAGATGACATAAACAGGGCTTTGCTTTTAAGGAATTTATACTCATAAGGGAATTATATAGTGACAACTTAAACTTAAATTTAAATTATACAACTTAAATTATATAGTGACAACTTAAATTCAGTGCTTTACATACTATGGGAACAGTGAGGAGGCAAGTCTTGGGTCAAGGCCACTTTGTGTTCTGGCAAGAAGGAAGAGCACGTGCCAGGGTACAGGTGTGTGTGGAATAAGCCAGTTCCAGAAATGCAAGTAATTCAGGGTTACTAGAACTCAGGGTTTCTGCACAAGGTAGATTTGAGTAGTGAGGCTTAAGAGTGACACAACTGTTTTCAGCTACCATCTTTCTGCCGGAGCACCCAAGCATCACAATAAAAGAGCTCATAACAGTCTCTTTAGTGATGACTTGTTTGGGTCTAAACCCAGTTGCCATATCTTCTTACATCCAGGTCAGTTCTACAAGCTTTCCATGCTCCCAACTTCCAATGTGGTTTCTTACTCTTCTATTTTAGGTTGTGCTTCTTAACTATAGATTCGATAGTGAATCCTACCCTCCACCACCAACACCGCCATGGGTGGCACTCCTCTTGTTGGTACCATTTGTTTGATCATATTGGAGGTAAAATTGGTAAAATAAAAAGGGTGGGGCTCAAATCACAAGGGACTTTTCTTCCATGCATTGCATGTTGAGAGTCTGATGAGAAAGATATAGCATCATCAGTAAACTCCAGCTGCTTGGTTGTTAAGATGAATTATTAGATGACATAGATCTTGGGGAGCTCATCATGGTTCTGCATTGAATCCTGACTTCATAGCTCAGAAACTAAGGGTGTCAGCCTAAGCAATTTCTTAGGGTTAAGCCACATTAACTGACCTTATAGAAAGTTACATAAAACAGAAGAATTCCAGTGTATTATTGCATAAATTTGAATAGTAGTGCCAACATGAGTGTGGTATTCATAAAATTATATGGGAACCAAATATTAACCAGGATGTTTTTACATAAACATGAGACCGGAAGAAAAGGGGGCTAATTTTATAATTTGGTTGCCAGTGGCATCAGCCTAGTATCCAGAGACACCATCCACCTTAGAAGGACTGTCTGGCTATTAGGATTAAGATGCAGAGATTGGGGCTCATGCATCACTTCCTTTGCTTGGCTGGCACTATCAGCATCTTTCCTCTCTGAGTCAGATTTGACACTGAGTCCACTGCTGCCCAGAGCCTCCAGCAATATCTTCAGGAGGTAAATAGGTGTTATTTCATGGGCCATCTGATTGATTGGATGCGGCTGCCTGGAGCAGTCTCAAGAAGGACTCCCAAGACTCAGACAAGCTCAGTGGGCTGGAGTACCTGGGAAGTTGTGCCGGAGGGCTGCTCTGGGTTCGCAGGGGCTGGAGATAACTCACTGGATTTGCCTTCGTTGCATGAGTAGTCCAGATTCTGCAGAGCACTGGAGGAACATAAGCAGGAAAGTGGTACCATCAGATTTTTACTTAAGGAGGGACAAGAAGATCAGGTCACCTGCCCAGATTTGTTGCATGCAGCATCACTCCGGGTGTAAGCTATGTGACCGGAAGTAGTTGAGTAGGATGAAGGCAACATTTAATTCCAGACGCTGGTTTTCTATGATTGCCTTCATGGTGACTGATGTATTTCTTGTCCCGGTGAATATTATTTTACCTGTCTGAAGATTTAGGAGAAACAGATAAAAAAAATCTTGGTTTTGTTGAGCAAAATTGAGGGAATTTTTAAATTCAATCAAGTCTCCTTAGTGATAAAACAGAAAATGGTTTCTTGGTTTCTTGGCAATGGTTAGATTAGAGGATAAGAGCATCATATTTTATTAATGAAATCTTCTTGTGCCTTCTTATTTGAATGCTACCTGGTATTATTCAGACCTTTCTACTAAATGCTTTTAATGCTTACCACCACACTTCGATGTCATAGTTCAAGATTTATAGTTTTGTTTGTTATTTCACAAATAAACAGAATCAATTTGATAAGAGACTTTAATTGATGGAGTAATTTTCATCAGTTTTGCTGTGGGTGTGATTAGGCAGGCCTTTTTTTTTTTTTTTTCAAGATTTTATTTATATGACACAGAGAGAGAGACAGTAAGAGAGGGAACAGAAGCAGAGGGAGTGGGAGAGGGAGAAGAAGGCTTCTTGCTGAGTGGGGAACCCGATGCGAGGCCCAATCCCAGCACCCTGGGATCAGGTCCCCAGCTGAAGGCAGACACTTAAGGACTGAGCCACCTAGGAGCTCCAAAGGTCTTCTATGAACCACATGCATTTTATGTGTTAGGCACTTTGTGGATGTTATTTTGCATCCCCACATCTAATCTTTGAGGGATCATTATTAATATTCTCTTTTGAAATGTCCATTATAAGGAACAGAGGTCAAATAATTTCCTTGAAGTTTGATAGCTAAAAGTGATGTTTAAATGATATTTGAACCCTGGTGTTTGAACCCAGGTCTGTTCTAATGACCAAGCCTAAAGTCATTATAACTACATAGGAACATGTGTAAGGGAATATCGTTTGCAAAATACAATAATTTGAATATTATTGGCACTGTTTATTCCAAGGGTTCTGTAGGGCATAAATCACTTGGGCACTATTTACATTATCTCTCAGAACCTCTTAACGTGAAGATTACGCCATATTCTAACAAATAAAATAAAAAATCATGGCATTAAAACTAATAATGTTACCTATTAACTTTTTAGTATTTTACGTTCTATATTTACATTGTTTGGCATGTTGGTTTTGGATTGCAAATAATTTTTTATATCCTTTAATTTTCATGCTGATTACTTTATACTTTTGAAAAATCGTTAAAGTTTTTCCATGGCAATTAATTCTCCTGTGTTCCCACCTGTTTGCTTGCTTGGCTGTTGTTTTCTTGGCTACCTCTGAAACTGGGATTAGTGTTTTCATATCATCATTTCAGCATAATTATTTGAGTTCTATATTCTGTTAGTCAGGGATGGCAATATGCTCTGCTTTAATGAACTCCTGATTACTTAGGCTTTCTATTAAATTTCTATTTTCTTCTACTTTATAGTTAATAAAATTTTATCATTTTTTTAATATGCAGAACCCTTTTTGGGCCGATTAAAGTGAAGCTATTCCTACTTTAGTAGAAATTTTTTAGTATCCTGGAATGTGCATATTAATATTATCCTCTAGCTTTAGCTCCATACCAAAAATTGGCAGAAGCATCTTTTCCATTAGATGAATTTATAGATAACAGGGAAGACCGGTAGCAGCTCTATGGAGTGGGGAATGGCATTAAAGAAATCATTATTTTTCTGTTTATACTTCCATTAGTTTTAGTCATGTTTCATTTCTTCAATGTATATGTTTTTATTTATAAGAATTAACTATGTTTGGGGCACCTGGGTAGTTCAGTCGGTTAAGCGTCTGCCTTCAGCTCAGGTCATGATCCCAGGGTTCTGGGATTAAGCTGCCTATGGGGCTTATTGCTGAGTGGGGAGCCTGCTTCTCTCTCTGTTTGCTGCTGCCCCTGCTTGTGCTCTCTCTCTCTCTCTCTCTCTGACAAATAAATAAATAATTCTTTAAAAAAATTAGCTGTGTTTTAAAAGTGATATTTTAAAATAAATTTAAAAACTTAACATAAGCTCACTCATTGATAGTCGTTAATATTGGTTGAAGTCCAAACTTTCAGGTGGAGAAATAGAGCAATTAGTTTATTTTATGAGGGTCAACAGGATAATTAATATATTTGCTAATTTTAATAAATATTGAAATATATTTTTTTAAGATTTTATTTATCTACTTGACAGAGGGAGAGAGAGATCACAAGTAGGCAGAGAGGCAGAGAGAGGGGGAAGCAGGCTCCCTGCTGAGCAGAGAGCCTGATATGGGGCTTGATCCCAGGACCCTGGGATCATGACCCGAGCTGAAGGCAGAGGCTTAACCCACTGAGCCACCCAGGCACCCCTGAAATATTTTTAATGCACCTTAATCTTACAGGTTTGAGTTGCATAGACTTTTTAATATTCTCTTTAGTTTTCCTAAGATAAAATAAGTGCATTACTAAACTAATTCCCTTAGCAAAAATAAGTAGAAAGCCAGTATTTTGTCAATACTTCCCTAATAGGGAATAACCCTGTTTGCTTTAGTGTACTAAGTGTCTTGCTAATGCATGCAAATGTAGCTGAGCGAGGCCAAGTTAAAGTTCCAGTTGGGAAGTACACAAGCGAACTTTAAATGCATTGTCAATATCTGCTATCAATGAAGATTGAACACTCTTGTCTAGACCAGAGTAAGTATCACTTCAATCGATGAATCTGTCCATCTGCATACGGTTTTATTAACTCATGCACCTATTAATAAATTTACCATAGTTTATAGTGAATAATAAAATTATAGAACTTTAGGTCTCCTGAAAAGGGCCCTTACTGATCATTTGATCATCCAGTGATCTTATTTTAAGTACAGTTGAGGTTAAGGTTCTGCCCCTGCCTGGTTAGTGGCAAAGCAAGACGCAGAACTCACATCCCCACCACTAAGCCCAGAATGTTTTTCACTGCTTTATACTGCATCTGATTTATGTGGTATATATAACACCCACTAAACTTTTTATAAGATAGAAGTCAATCTGCATTTCCAGTGTTGAGGAGACTTAGCTCATTTTTCTTTTCACAAATATTTATAAAATTTTATGTGCTAGCAGGCTGGTAGTTACTGATGTTGTTGGGGGAGAGACACAAACTCCTAACATTTGACTGAGAAATGTCAGTGTATACATACAACCTTTCCATAGCCAAACAGAATGTGTTCCTTACTGGATAGCAATTAGTTAAGAAATAATAAATGTTTCCAAAACTTGACGCACATATGCAGAAGATAGAGAATGTAACACTGGTGAGAAAAGATGCATTTTATTTTTTTTAAGACCTGTGCTTTTAAAATCTGAACAAAGTAGAACAATCTTCAAGGATTTTTGGCTAATAACAATTATATTATTTTCAGTTATAAATAATGCAATTTCAGCATTAATATTTTAAATTCCCTTGGACTTTTGGAAAGATTTACCATTTAGTTATAAGTAGTGTGCAGATTGGCACAGAGAAGCCATTTATTTGCTTTCTTTCCTCAAAGGTATAGTATGTATAGATTTTAATACTGCCATCAAGGGTGGTCTGTTCCATTAGTTAATTGAATTGTCATATTTACTTTCTAGATTTGCTTTGATTTTGGCTATCCCATATTGCATACGCACATACTTAGGGATCTAGAATTTCCCATTCCACCTGCACTCCCTCCCTTTCTGTTTAAATTTTTTTTTTAAGATTTTATTTATTTATTTGACAGACAGAGATTACAAGTAGGCAGAGTGGCAGGCAGAGAAAGGAGGAAGCAGGCTCCCTGCTGAGCAGAGAGCTGGATGTGGGGATGTGGGGCTCTATCCCAGGACTCTGAGATCATGACCTGAGCCGAAGGCAGAGGTTTTAATCCACTGAGCCACCCAGGTGCCCCCTCCCTTTCTGTTTAATATTGCTTTGAATGCCACATATAAAATTGTTAAATGTTATATTTTAGAAATCCAACCTTAAATTACACCTTTGGCTTGGAAAGCTCAAGGGATTTCTGGTTAAATATTCAGGAAATCCTATTTTATTATTGAATACATCATGTTATCAGAGTGTTTTTAATGGTGATTAGTACAAATGAATAATTCTGTGTATTATGTTCTCATGAGAACATTTTCTGCATTTGGTTTCTTTTGTCTTTTTTATAGTTACTGTGACCTCTGATTCAGCAGTAAGGTATTTTGAGAATGTAAGACACTATTTCTCTCATTTTTATCAAAACTTTAAGAGCAAATTTGAGATACAATTACTTACCATTGTTTGCATTTTTCTCCATTTGTTTCTGTGTTTAAATGTTTGTTACCATGACAGCTAAGATGAATTTATCACTTGCTTCTTGTTAGATGTCAAACAGTATGAGTTGTGTCTGGCTTAGAACTCACAGAAGTTCAGGTGTAGTTCCTTTGTCCTTGCACATGTTTGCCTGGGACCTGGCATCTGGGAACAAAACTCTGGTCTGGAAGTCAGGAGACTCCCATGCTAGTCCAGCTCCAGTGCTGTTTAATCTTGTGGCCTTGAACAGCTGACCAACAACTCTGGGCCTCAGTTTCCCAAATTGTTAAATGAAGAAGTAGAACTGGATAATATTTAAGGTCCTTTTTAGTTCAAATATTAAAATTAATGAAACTGTAAGGCTACTGTGATTGACCTTTGGAGTGTTCATATGCATCAATCTCTAGTACCCTTGGTTCCCTTTAACTGGACAGTTGGGTGCATGGGGAGACTGGTTCCTATCTTTGGGAGTTTTGAGGAGAGAAAGCAGTGTTTGAGTGGATCTGTACTGGGCAGTACTGAGTCACCTTGTACTAACCTCAAGAGTTTTCTTGAGTTGTTTCTTAGTCCTCTTTTTCATGTAGCCCAAGAGTTCTAGAGAAACTCATGATGCCACGTTCAGTTCTAGTGACAAGGTTCTTTACCATCACTAATAGCCATATTTAAGATAAAATATTAAGAATATTTATCTTAAATATTTATCTTAATATTTAATATTCACCAACTATGAAATCACATACAATGAACTTAGCCTAACTAGGATGTACGCTGCCAAACATTGAAGTGTTCTCAGTTGATGCTATGTAGTCAGATGATACAAAGAATTGAAAGACGACTTGATTTAATGACACTTGAGCAGGAAAAACTCACTTCTCCTATGTATCTCTCCTTTACTACTTACACAGAACATCTCACTTGATAACTTCAAGTCACCAGATGTGTGTGAAGTTTTCCCGTACCAAGAAGTTCTGTGACACTAGCTGGATGTCCTACATTTTACTCAAATCTGACTTTCTTTACTTGGAGGTACAGTTAGATTACACAGGAAGGAGTTGTTCTACAAGACTGTCATCATGCCTCAGATGCCAGTGGCAAACCCAGGTTGTTGCCAGTGCTCTCACCTACCAACTACACATTGGATATTTTCATAATTCTTTCCTCTGGTTCAATTAATATTTTAGCACAGCTCATAGAACTCAGGGAAATAGTGTACTTACTGTTTACTGATTTATTATGAAAGACTATGTTAATGATATGAATGAACATCCAGATGAAAGAGATGTGTAGAGTAAGGTTTGTGGGAACAGGCATGATGTTCCTTGCTGTCTCCCAGTGTGCCACTCTCCTGGCATCTCCATGTGTTCACCAACCTGGAAGTTCTCTCAACCCCCTATTTTGGGGATTCTTTTTTGGAGGCTTCATCACATAGGGATGATCCATCATTAACTCCATTCCCTTCTCCCCAGTCTCTGGGGCGAGACTGAAAATTCCTAGCCTCTAATAATGGCTTGGTCTTTCTGGTGACTGGTTCCCATTCAGAGTCCCACCAAGAACCAAAATCACCTCTTCAGAACAAAAGACACTGTATCGCCCATGAAATACCAAGAAATTTAGGAACTCTGTATCAGTATGATACAAAGGGTTAAAGATCAAATATAGAACAGAAGATGCTCCTAGTGCTCTTATCATTTGGGACATTACAAGGATTTTTAGGAGCTCTACACCATCAAGTGGTGGCAGAGACCAATATATATATTTTGTGTTATCGCATAACACTAAGGTTCATATTAAACGGTGCAGTTTTCGCTTGGGAATATTTGAGATAATACAAAAAACTGCTCAGCCTGGTGTGATGGAGTCCGAGATGGGGTGAGTCACTCATTTTGAAGAAAGGTTTCATAAAGAGCATATGTGGAATATTAAAATGAAAGTCTTGAAGTTTGATGCTGACTTAATGCATTAAACAATTCAGACAACTCAATATTGATGTTGCATTTTAGTTAAAGTATGGTCAAACACTGAAGAACAGCTATAATTAAAAATGACTGTCTAATATTCATTGTCACTGACATCAGTCTAGCAAATCCCAAGATGCTGTAGGGGAGAGAAGATATTAAAGGTTCAATTACTTTAGATTGTCTCCTCTTTTTCTAGTATTATGAAGGGTTTATTTGAGAGAGAGAGAGAGCACAGAGGGAGAGTGAAAGGGAGAAGCAGACTTCCCACTGAGCAGGGAGGCCGATGTGGGGCTACATCTCAGGACCCTGAGATCATGACTGGGCAGAAGGCAGATGCTTAACTGACTCAGCCACCCAGGCACCCCAAGAAAAAGCTTCTTATATACTGCTAGGATTATTTTCCTAACCATACAAAATATAATACTTTAATTTATTGTTAGGAAGGCATTGATTTAAAAATCACAAGATACATACTTCTAAAATGGAGGTGCAATTTTGTTAATCAATGTACTTTAGTGGATGCATTATTTTATTCTTAACATACTTGTATTTTGGCATTTGATAGCAGTAGGTTCAAAGCCAACCCCTCTTACCACATAACACTAACCTAGAAATCAGAGAAATTAAATTTATATTCCAACACTTTAAATAATTGCTATAAGGGATAATATTGAAAAGTTATATTCAAATTGTCTTTAATAGTGTTACTTCTTGGCCTTTTCAAATAAAAGGCAAAAACAGGTCCTCTAGTAGAAGTGATGTATGTTTTGAGTACTTAAACTGCTAACTAAAATATTAAACTCTGTAACATGGAATTACTTTTGGAATGCTGCTGCTGATTAAGCTTATTGTTGCTATATTGTTTCAAATGAGCAGTGAGCTAATAAAATCGCAACAAATAGCAAGCTCAAGTAATACATGAAATTGGGGGTTAATAATACAAGCTAGATACTTTCGAAAAGAAAAAAAGACTGTCCTTTGCAAGTATAAATTGGATGTCAAGCAAAAGAAGTTCATGACTGCTCTAAAATTAGAATGTTCATTTTAAATACCTCAAAGGGCCAATTGCTGATATTTGAACAAAATGGAAACCAAAATATTAACATTAAGCAATCTCTTGGGTAAAGTTGTTAAAAAAAAAAAAAAAGGATTGTTCACTTTTGGCATGTTGCTAAGCTTTAGATATTGGAAGAGAAAGAAAGGAGGAATTTGGAAAAGAATATAATGAAACGCCCAAATTCTTGGAATTTGATTTAGACCAAAAGGAAATGATTTCTGAAATTCAGCACAGATTTAAAAATAATGATTCTTCCAGTTGTGAAACATTTTAGTCACACCTTTGTTTGAATGTCCCAAAATATGATTCTTTAAATTTTGGCATAAAAATGAAAGGTTGTTATGTAAAAATGAGTTTTTAAATTTAATTAATTTATTAACTTAATTTTTTCCAGTTTTATTGAGAAATAATTGAAATATGCCACTATAAGGTTAAGACATACAGGATGAATGGTTTGATTTATATGGATTGTGAAACGATGACCACAACAGGTTCGGTTAATACCCATCTTCCCATATAGATATAATAGAAAGAAAAGAAGGAAAAAAAGTTTCTCATTGTGATGAGAACTCTTAGGATTTATTCTCTTAATAACTTTCCTATGTCATATAGCAATGTTAGCTATAGTCATCATATTGTCCATCACATTCCTCATGCTTATTTATCTAATGACTGGAAGTTTGAATCTTTTGATGACTTTTATCTAATTCATCCTCCCCAAACCTTCCACTTCTGGTAACCATAAGTCTGTCTGGTGTCTTTTTCTGTGAGTTTTGTTTTTCTTTTTCAAGTTTCGTATAAGTGAGCTCACACATTATTTGTCTTTATCTGACTTATTTCACTTAGCATACTGCCCTCAGGGTCCATATATGCTGTTGTAAATGGTAGGGTTTCATTTTTATGGCTGAATAATAGTCCCATGTGAGTGTGTGTGTGTGTGTGTGTATCACAATTTCTTTATCCATTTACCCACTGATGGACATTTAGGTCATTTCCGTCTTGGCTATTGTAAATAATGCTGCTATGAAAAAGGGGGTACAGTTGTGTTTCTGAGTTAGTGTTTCTGTTTCCTTTGGATATATTCCCAGAAGTGGTATTGCTGGATCATAGCACTTATATTTTTAATTTTGGGGGGATCCTCAAAATATTTTCAAAAATATCTTCTATAGCAGCTGTACCAATTTACAGTCCCACCACTATCTTTTCTTCACACTCACACCAGCATTTGTTACCTGTTGTCTGTTTGATGAAGGCCATTTTAACAGGAGTCAGGCGATACTTTATTATGGCTTTCATTTGCACAAAAATGATTTTGAAATTAATTTAAAAACCTGAGTGCATACTGACATTTTAGATTTTTTTAGATTTTTTTTAGATTTCTTGAAGCATCTCCAGAAAAATCTTAGTTGTCTATTGATGGCTAACACTTCATCTGAGACAGTTAGTACATGATATGGCTATTGCATGGTAAGAAAACAGCTTTTTAAAAGCTAGCTCACAATTATTATAATTATCCCAAACTGAAGATAATTAAAATATTTAATAATAAGGAAATTATTAAATAAATTATGGTATATTCATGAAATGGAATATTATGCATCCATTTGAAAGTAGTTTTTAAAATAAAGTTTAATGACATGAATGCAGAAGAATAAAATTGGACCATTTCCTTACACCACACACAAAAAAAGACTCAAAATGGATGAAAGACCTCAATGTGAGACATGAATCCATCAAAATTCTTGAGGAGAACACAGGCAGCAACCTCTTCGACCTCAGCCGCAGCCACTTCTTCCTAGGAACATTGCCAAAGGCAAGGGAAGCAAGGGCAAAAATGAACTACTGGGACTTCATCAAGATCAAAAGCTTTTGCACAGCAAAGGAAACAGTCAACAAAACCAAAAGACAACCAACAGAATGGGAGAAGATATTTGCAAATGACATATCAGATAAAGGACTAGTGTCCAAAATCTATAAAGTACTATCAAACTCAACACCCACAGAACAAATAATCCAATCACAAAATGGACAGAGGACATGAATAGGCATTTCTGCAAAGAAGACATCCAGATGGCCAACAGATGTCTATTGACAGATGAATGGATAAAGAAAATGTTATATATATATATATATATATACTATGCAGCCATCAAAAAATGAAATCTTGCCATTTGCAATGACATGGATGGAACTAGAGGGTATTATGCTGAGCAAAATAAGCCAATCAGAGAAAGAGAACTATCATATGCTCTCCCTGATATGAGGAATTTGAGAGGCAGGGCAGGGGGTCATGGGGGGTAGGGAGTGAAAAAATGAAATAAGATGGGATCGGGAGGGAGACAAACCATAAGAGACTCTTAATCTCATGAAACAAACTGAGGATTGCTGGGGGTTGGGGGGGTTAGGATAGGGTGGCTGGGTTATGGGTACTGGGGAGGGTATTTGCTATGGTGAGTGCTGTGAAATGTGTAAGCCTGATGATTCACAGACCTGTACCTCTGTGGCAAATAATTCAATATAAGTTAATTAAAAAAAAAAAAAAAAGAAAGTTTAATGACATGCAAACTCATTATATATTAATTTAGAAATTCAGGATAAAAAATGTATTCAGTATGCTCTTACCTATATAATCTATTTGCAGAGAAACATGCAAAATAAATATGTATATATCAATAGCAGTTTTATCTGGATACTTGTTCTTTTTCTTCAAATTTTTCTTGAATTTCAAATTTTTCTTACACTTTGTCTTACATATTTATTACCTTTTATAATTAGGACCACACTTTTTTTTTTTTTTAAGATTTTATCTATTTATATGACAGAGAGAGAGACAGTGAGAGAGGGAACAGAAGCAGGGGGAGTGGGAGAGGGAGAAGCAGGCTTCTGGATGGGTTGAGGGAGAATGAAGCTTCCTGCTGAGCAGGGAGCACAGTGGGGGGCTGAATCCCAGGACTTTGGGATCATGACCTGAGGCAAAAGCAGACACTTAACGACTGAGCCACCCATGTTCCCCATGGACTACACTTTAAAAAACTTACTTATTGCAAATGTTACGGCAAATTGCAGTGGTGGAAATAATTATTTTCAATAGCATATGATAAAAGCTAGTTTTTGCTGAAATTTATGGGGAAGAAAAGAACAAAGAATGCAAAAATACCTATGTTACCTTGAAAGTAGCATCAAATGCTTCAGTTCCAAGCATAGCAGTCACTGTCTTAAAAGAATAACATCCGGGATGCCTGGGTGGCTCAGTTGGTTAAGCAGCTGCCTTCGGCTCAGGTCATGATCCCAGCGTCCTGGGATGGAGTCCCACATCGGGCTCCTTGCTCGGCAGGGAGCCTGCTTCTCCCTCTGCCTCTGCCTGCCATTCTGTCTGCCTGTGCTTGCTCTCTCCCCACCCCTCTCTCTGATAAATAAATAAATTAATTAATTAAAAAAAAGAAAAGGTAAAAGAATAACTCCGTTTTCCATCTGCCTTAGTAAATTCTGTGACATTTTTAGAAATGTGTATCCTTTCATTTTATCATTAGTACTAAAGAGATGTCTTCCTAATGTAGATCCCATTGACTATATGAATTATGTTTTGAAGGAAAAATTTCACATGGTCAGAAGAAAATCATAGCTTAAGTCTGGTAGATCCATGCCAGTATGAACTTGGCATTGTCTTTGTACTGCCCAGAGATAGTGATAATAAGTACCTCACAAGGAATTTTTTATTAATGAAGTCAACTTATGCCAGTACCCTATAAACGTTTTGGGACTATTCAAGAAGAATAAACTTGGAGGAAATTTGAGAGATTACTCAGAGGAGCTAGCTGGTACAGCATATAAGTAATTTAATTATTAAAGTTATACAGCATGAAATGAGTTTCTTTGCTGGACTTGCCTGGTAATCAATACATTTTTCCACAATTGAATGGAACTATGGTCAGCTAAGGGAGAAAATGTGTAGTGATCATGAAAAGAAGATATAGTAGTATGTTGCTTTTACTTATTTATTTTTAAAGATTTCATTTCTTTATTAGAGAGAGAGTGAGAGAGGGAGAGAGAGCATGAGCAGGGGGAAGGGCAGAGGGAAAAGCAGGCTCCCGGCTGAGCAGGGAGTTGGATGCTGGACTCCATCCCATTCTGGGATCATGACCTGAGCTGAAGGCAGATGCTTAACTCACTGAGCCATCCAGGTGCCCTAATACTTTGCTTTTAATAGAATAGTTATAAGTAACATTAGGCTTTAGTTTGTGTTCTGGAACCCTGCACTGTTTAGAAATAACTTCCCTAAACTTTTTCTTTTTAGTCAACTAAAAGTGTGTCTTCCCTGTGGCTATACGTCAGAACCATTTAAACAGTTCAGAGACTTGACTTCTGTGCCTGGAAGACCGATTTTGGTGATTTTCAATAGAGTCAGGGTAATTGCATTTAAATAAAACATAAAACTTCCTCTAGTAATTTTGATGTGTAGCCCAAATTGAGAATGACTGGGAATGTATGTGCAAGTCACTGTGGATACAAAGAAATAAAACATCAGGCTAGTCCTCACCTTGTTTACTCTCTGAAAGAGCAGTTCAGAGTCTACTCTTTCAAATCAGTAAAGTATTCATTTTTCTAACACAAAAAATGTTCTCCTGTCATAAGCTCTCCACCCACATGTTGATAGATTTTGTGTGTATTGTCTGAGGTTCTGCAGTTCCAGGAATACAAGGGCAAAGAGCAGGCTGATTGATTGATTCAATTATGTCAGAATAAATGGTTGAGGACTGAAAATGGGCAGACAAGATTAATGGGTGTTTGTTCAGTGGAGTGCTGGGTGTTGTCTAGTAGACCTTCCAGGAATTATCTGCTTTTATAAGGGTGTGCATATTTAATTATCTATCAAGGCCCTTTGCAACTTTGTAGAAGTATAATTTGTAGATAATGGTAGTAATGCAAATGACTTTTTAATAGAAGGGCTAATAAATTTTGTCTGGTAGAAGGAATACAATTCATTTTTACCTGTAGAAAATATAAACCCAAGCATAGTATTTTTTTAAAAAGATTTTATTTATTTATTTGACAGACAGAGATCGCAGAAAAGGCAAAGAGAAAGGAGGAAGCAGGCTCCCTGCTGAGCAGAGATTCCCGATGCGGGGCTCGATCCCAGGACCCTGGGATCATGACCTGAGCTGAAGGCAGAGGCTTTAACCCACTGAGCCACCCAGGTGCCCCAACCAAGCATAGTATTTTATTGCCCTATAGAACATTAACCAGTTTTGCCTGTATTAGGAAAATCATTTCAGTATTTAGCATATATAGTTGTCTGTATATAAGTCTGCTCTTCAGCAAACCCACAGCTGGGTTTACCTTTTTACTCAGAGGCAAAAAGCAGAAAGCTTTTCCTCTAAGATCAGGAACAAGACAAGAATGTCCACTCTTGCTACTTTTATTCAACATAGTACTGGAAGTCCTAGCAACGATAATGAGACAAAAGAAAGAAATAAAAGGCATCCAGATTGGTTAGGAAGAAGTAAAACTGTTACTATTTGTGGATGGCTATATATATGACTATATACATATACAAATATGTATATACAACTATGTGTGTGTGTGTGTGTATGTGTACATACACTGATATCTGTGTATGCCATGTATATATATATAACATATATATCTATATCTACTCCACCAAAATACTGTTAGAAATAATGAAAGAACTTGGTAAAGTTGTCTGTTAAAAAACTAGTATAAAGAAATCGGTTGCATTTCTGTACACTAATAACAAACTAGCAGAAAGAGAAATTAAGAAAACAATCCCACTTACAATTGCATCAAAAAAGAAAATTCTTAGGAATAAATTTAATCAAGGAGATAAAAGACCTATAGTCTGAAAACTCCAAGAAAATGATGATAGAATTAAAGGTGATACAAATAAATGGAGATATACTGTGTTCGTGGATTAGAAAAATTAATATTGTTAAAGTGTCCCTGCTATCCAACCTACAGATTCAATGCAATCCTTATAAAAATGCCAATAGCATTGTTTACAGAACTGGAACAAATAATACTAAAATTTTTATGGAACCACTGAAACCCCAAAAGCCAAAGCAATCTTGAGAGGGAAGAATAAAGCTGGAGGCATTCCACTTCCAGATTTCAAACTATACTACAAAACTGTCACAATCAAAATAGTATGATATTGGCACAAAAATAGACTCATAGATTTATAGAACAGAACTGCAAGCCCCCAAATAAGCCCATGCTAATATGGTCAACTAATTTATGACAAAAAAGGGAAGAACACATACAATGGGAAAAAAAACAGTCTCTTCAATAAATGATAACTGGGAAAACTGGACAACTACATACAAAAGAGTGAAACTGGACCACTTTCCTATACCATATATGAAATAGGTTCAAAATGGATTAAAGACCTGAAACCATAGAACTTCTAGAAGAAAACATAGGGAGTAAATCCTTGGACATTAGTCTTAGCAATATTTTGGGGGGATCTGTCTTCTCAGACAAGGGCAACAAAAGCAAAAATAAACTATTGGGTTTATATCAAACTGAAATATTTTTGCACTGCAAGGAAAACCATCAACCAAATGAAAAGGCAGCCTACTAAATGAGAGAAGATACTTGCAAATGATATATCTGATAAGGGGCTAATATCCAAAATATACAAAGAAGTCATAAAACGCAACAGCAAAATATTACAAATAAATAAACCGCCAAACAATCTGATTAAAAAGTGATCTGGGGATCTGAGTAGGCATTTTCTCAAAGAAGGTATTCAGATGTTGTATGCCTGAAACTAATATTATCTTTTATATCAACTATACTTCAATTAGAAAATAATAAAAATTTTGTTCTTTGGATTCTCCTATGAACCAGTTTTAACATCTTACTCATTTAAAATTTTCTCATTAATTAGCTACATTATGGGGTGCCTGGGTGGCTCAGTGGTTAAGCCTCTGCTTTCAGCTCAGGTCATGATCTCAGGGTCCTGGGGATTGAGCCCCACATGAGGCTCTCTGCTTAGTGGGAAGCCTGACTTCCCCTCTCTTTCTGCCTGCCTCTCTGCCTACTTGTGATCTTTCTGTCACATAAATAAATAAATAAAATCTTTTTTAAAACAATTAGCTACATGATACCTTTGATATGTATCACCTTATATTTGAATATAAGATGATAATTTGGATTTTACCTTTTTGAAAATGATGATTTCACAACTATAAATATCTGCATGACTTAGGCTTGCCTTTGGAATGGATTTCCCATCAGGGTTATTGCTATACTTTATGATATTTCAAGCAGGGCTGTTTTCTCACTCATCACTACTTGCCACTAGAGATACTAGAGATAAGATATTCATCCTTCTTGACTGTCACTGCTTCTTTTTTTTTTTTTTTTAAGATCTTATTTATTTATTTGGCAGAGAGAGATACAGTGAGAGAGGGAACACAAGTGGGGGGAGTGGGAGAGGGAGAAGCAGGCTCCCCCACAAGCAGGGAGCTCAGTGTGGGGCTTGATCCCTGGACCCCAGAATCACGTCCTGAGCCAAAGGCTGACGCCCAATGACTGAGCCACACAGCTGCCCCTGTCACTGCTTCATTCATAAATTATGTTGATAGATTGGTAATTTCTTCTCTGATATTACACAGGAAAAAAAATGTATAGAATCATCTACCTTGGCTTTTTCTGAATAACATATTCTGGCAGATTTGTTGACAAATATCAACTCTCTTGAAGCTGTTGATTACATCATAACCATTTTTATGTCTTTTGCTAAGCTATGGTCATAAATTCTACTGTGTCCACTGGAGAAGCATTTCTCACTACCATGGCAACAGACTAAATATATGTAAGTTACATGTAAACTGTAAGTTATAAGTAACCTGTACTTATTTCTTTGAACTGTTATATGGAGATGTGACTTTGCTGTTGAAACAATTCAGAGATAACATCTCTTGCTTTCCAGACCAATAAACTTTCTCATACCAAATGATCATAGCCAATATAAGGCTATTTCTAGACACTCTCTGTACTTAAGAAAGCCCTTGCTGTGCCATTAACCTATAAAGTTTATAAGCATTTTCTGATTTTCTAATGGCCCTGTTCTAATCAAAATAATCTCATTTTGATTAACAAAATCAAAAAAGAAATTAATGCATATACTTTTGGAAATATCAGAAAAAAGTATTTGCTAAAGAGTAGAATCATCTATGACAATACATTTAAGTTTTGAAATAATGCAAATATAGAGAAAAGAATAATATGTTGGATTTCAGACTAAAACAGTTACTGGGTTTTTTTTGTGTTTCAAACTAGCTTTGGAAATAATTGCAATTGACGGAGCAAGTACTTTTCATTTTCCTAATCTAATACAATTAGGGTTTGTTCTAAATAGGAAAATAATATATTCTCCTATCAATAACACTTCTGATAGAGATCACAAGAGCACTGTGAGATATTTCCATTGTCAACCATGAAAATACACATTTTTCTTAAAACATCGCAGGTAAAATTTTTTTGGTCACAGTAATTGTTTTGGATTAAATTGTGTTTCCTCCAAATTTGTATGTTGCTAACCTCTAGTACTTCAGAATGTGACTGTATTGGAGATAGGATCTTTAAAGAGATAAATGAAAATGAGGTCACTGTGTGAGCCCTAATCTAATATGACTGTGGTGCCCTTAAAAGAAAAGTTTAGGGCCCAGACTCATCCAGAGGGGAAACCATGTGAAGATCCAGGGAATGGGCAGCCACCTATTAGCTAAAGAGAGAGGATTCAGAAAAAAACCGACTCTACCATCACTTTGATTTTGGATTTCTAGCTCCTGGAGTTGTGAGAAAATAAATTTCTAATAAGTGACCTATTCTTTTTTTTTTTTTTAAACTTTATTCATAGGGTGTCTGGATGGCTCAGTAGTTAAGCATCTGCCTTCAACTGGGGTCATGATCCTAAGGTCCTGGGGTCAAGTCCCGCATTGGGCTTCCTGCTCAGTGGGAAGCCAGCTTCTCCCTTTCCCATTGCTCCTGCTTGTCAAGTTCCTGTTCTTACTGTCTCTCTCTGTCAAATAAATAAATAAAATCTTAAAAAAGAAAAGATTTTATTCATTCATTTGAGAGAGAAAGAGAGCAGGGGGAGGAGCAGAGGGAGAGTGAGAATCAGAACCAATACAGGGCTCTATCCCAGGACACTGGGATCATGACCTGAGTTGAAGGCAGACGCTTAACTAACTGAGCTTCCCAGGCAACCCATTAACTTATCCAGTCTTAAGTTTTTTTTTTTTTTTTTTTTTTAATTGAGTTCAAGTTAAAAATAGAGCAACCATGTATATCAAAATCTCAAAGTAAGTTAATTTGTGCTAACCCGTCAAAATTTATTTGTTGTTTTCTTGGGGGGTAGTCAGAGTCAACTTTGTATTTTTAGGAAGTCCCTGATTTATATATACTACTACACATTTCTTAGTTTGAAAATGATTGACCTGGAGTGTCTCGCTGGTTCACTGACTCTTGATCTTAGGTTGTGAGTTCAAGCCCCACACTGGATGTGGAGCCCAATTTATAATTAAAAAAAAATTTTTTTTTTACCTGCAATTTATTCCTTAGACATATATCTATACTAATAAGGTCTTGCAATGATGAAACAAATTGCTTTCAGGATTAGGAAAAAATGTCAAAATGACAAGGGCTTTGTGGGAAGGAAGCTCCTAAACTAGTAGACTTGCTGTAACAGTTTTCTACTTTTTATTTTTCTGGATTCATTCTGTTACTGTGTTCATGTGCAGCTATTGCATGAATCTTCCTTTTTTGTTTCTGTCATGTCAACATAGCCACTAGCCAGCTGGCCAAGCTTATTTTCCCCAAAGATATCTTCCATTTCCTACCCTCCAATGACTGGTTCCTAGGTGAACTCCGAGACAAATGAGGTCTGGATCCCAATGAACTATTGTTCTTGCATCCTGAGGTAGGCTCCTCCTTTGCCATTCTTACCCTCACAATCTGCACTGCAGACAGCCTCGGGTCTTTCTCTGATGGCCACAAACCTGAGGATGTTTCTCTGTGGAATGAGGACTGGCGCAGTGGCCTGTCTGCTCCAGAACGTGGTGGTCTGTACGGAGTATGGAAGAATCTCCCTACCCAGTTCACATTTAATTAGATGTTGCCCAGTGAAGAGACTGGGATAGAGTCTCTGACAGGGGAAGTACAGTCTCTTTTGAGCGGTGTGTCTTGCCACTAGCAGGATAATGCACTTTTTGCTTCCAGGCCAGTAAACTAGAGTTGGTGAATAGGATGGTACCAAAACGATAGAGGAATAGAATATTTGGTTGTGGGAGATCTTCTCAGAATGAGAGCTCACTTTTTTATAGTAATTTTCTGCTTATTGGAAACAGTCAAGTGCTGGGGAGGGGCGCTATGTGTGAATGCCAGGCAGAGGAGTTAGGGTATGAGGGGCAGAGAAAGGGGGCTGCACTGAACTGTAAATGGGAAAAGAAAGAAAGAGATATAAGGACAGGCTTTAAGTGATGAAGGACAAGACACAGAAATAACAAATGGGGTCTCCAGACATTTACAAATGTGATGTCCTTCAGGAGGGAAACTAAATTAAGCAAGGATTGAGAGTAGCTGCCAAGGTTTGGTCAGAGCACACTTGGAATAGGACATAGGGGCTTCAGGGTATCAGAGCTGTGGACAAGCAGGCAGTTGGATGAATTGTAACATTCTTTAGTCCTTTTCTCTTACAGTGATAAGAACTTAAAAACCTACTATAGAGGGGCACCTGGGTGGCTTAGTGGGTTAAAGCCTCTGCCTTCGGCACAGGTCATGATCCCAGGGTGCTGGGATGGAGCCCCGCATCGGGCTCTCTGCTCAGTAGGGTGCCTGCTTCCCTTCCTCTCTCTCTGCCTGCCTCTCTGCCTACTTGTGATCTCTCTCTCTCTCTGTCAAATAAATAAATAAATAATATTAAAAAAAAAAAAAACAAAAACCCCACTGTAGAGTCTGTGTAAGGCTAGGGAAAAAGCCTGGGTGCAGATGATAGGGGAACATTTCTGGCAAAGTGGTTAAGCAGAGCAGGGCCATGGGGACCAGAGTGTTAGCGGTTGGAAATAGAGGTCGGCACCATAAAAAAATTAGTCTTCCCTCAAATCCCATTTTGTCATACACACAGCATAGATCTATAGGGATTCAAGGAGCCATATGTTTGTTGTAACTTATTTACAACCTTCATTGCATACTACTTATTTTGTGTACAGTTCAAACATTTCTGCTTAATTCCTTAAAGGTTCCTCTGCCACTTGAAATAACTGAAGGTTGGTCTTGATGCCTTGATTAGAGAATCATGTGATAATCCCATCAAACAGCATCTGTACTGATTCGTAGCCTCAATCCATGTATCTCTAATTATCATATAGCAATTGTACATTTTTAACAGACAAAATAAATTTTTACTCATATTTGGGAGGTATCACGAAATCAAACAATAAAACCTAATAGTGACTCTAGAAAATGGAAAATTGCTGCTTAATATAAATAGGTTCTGGTTTCTGTTTAATTCCTATTTTAAAAAATGGATGTTTTAAAATATGTCTTTTTTTTTTTTTTTTAAAGTAGGCTCCATGCCCACTGTAGAGCCCAGTGCAGAGCACAGTGCAGGGCCTGAATTCACAACCCCAAGATCAAGACCTGAGCTGAGATCAAGTCTTGATCTTAACTGACTGAGACACCCAGGTGCTGCTAAAGTGTATCTTTTAAAAGACACTCTTGTACCGTAGTGTTCCTACTGCTAATAACCATTCATTTATCAACAAGTGTTAATTTGTCGTTTAGTAAGTGCAAGGGTTAACCTGTAGCCTGGTAGGAGTGATACAGATAAAATATTTGGCTGAACTGTTGAATAGTCTCTTTTTTTAAAAAAAAATTATTTTGGTGGAAGGGAGAGCAGATAGAGAGGGAGAGAATCTCGGGCAGGCTCCATGATCAGTATGATCTGGACGCAGGGCCCAATCTCACAACCACGGTATCGTGACTCTGAGATCATGACTTGAGCAGAGTCAGATCTCAAGAGCTAGCAACCCAGGAGCCCCTGAAATGTTAAACAGTCTTAGGTAGTCTAACCTTGTTCTCCTGTCTGCAGGTGTGGCTTTTTGCCTGGCAAAGGTATAAGGTTTTGTGATCCAAAGTTTCAGAGTTTTTGTAATCAGATTTTGTAGGATGGTTTATGGCCTATGAGAAAGAAAACTTTTTGAAAATATTTACCAGATCACCATATATAATTTTATTCTTTAAAAATCTCTTTCAATTAGTTTTTTTTTTTTTTTAAGATTTTATTTATTTATTTGACACAGAGAGAGAAAGAAATCACAAGTAGGCAGAGAGGCAGGCAGAGAGAGAGAGGGGGAAGCAGGCTCCCTGCTGAGCAGAGAGCCCAATCCGGGGCTCGATCTCAGAACCCTGAGATCATGACCTGAAGTAAAGGCAGAGGCTTAACCCACCGAGCCACCCAGGCGCCCCTCAATTAGTTTTCAAAGTAGTTCATACTAGATGAAATGAAAGTTTCCCTGGTGTAAAGCTAAAGGAAAATAATGTGTTAGTAGAAAACTTTAGTTGCAAGTATACTTTTCCTTCATTTAATCTAAGGAGTCAACATTCTGTTATCTTTGATTTTCTTTTCTTTTTTTTTTTTTTTAAGATTTTATTTATTTATTTGACTGAGAGAGAAAGAGACAGTGAGAGAGGGAATACATGCAGGAGGGAGTCTGAGAGGGAAAAGCAGGTTTCCCACCGAGCGGGGAGCCCAGTGTGGGGCTCCATCCCAGGACGCTAGGATCATGACCTGAGCTGAAGGCAGCTGCTTAACGACTGAGCCACCCAGGCGCCCCATCTTTGATATTCTTCTATTTTTTCCCTATATTCAGGAAATGTAATAATCAGTTGATCATTCAACACTGCATTTTCCCTTTCATCTTTACTTCCTTAAGCATACATTTTTCCATTTTGTTTGTAATTTCCATGGTGTAGTAGAAATAAGTGTGGATCAGGAGTTACAGGATATAATTCATGAACAAATTAATTGCAGAAAAATCTAGTTGTTTTGGATATACACAGGGAAATTTAAATGTGGAGTGAGAATTGCATATCAAGAAATTATTATTTTTTAAGTAGGCTCTACCGCCCAACATGGAAGTTAACTTACAACCCTGAGATCAAGAGTTACATGCTCAGGGTGCCTGGGTGGCTCAGTCATTAAGCAGCTGCCTTCAGCTCAGGTCATGATCCCAGGGTCCTGGGATTGAGCCCCACACCAGCCTCCCTGTTCGTGTTCCCATTCCCCCTGCTTGTATTCCCTGTCTTGCTGTGTCTCTCTCTGTCAAATAAATAAATAAAATCGTTTAAAAAAAAAATAGAGTTACATGCTCTGCGAAATGAGCCAGCCAGGCACTCCAATATTAAGAAATTATTGTTAATTTTGTTAGATGTGATACCAGTTCATGGTTATGTAAGCAAATGTCCTTATATTTTATTTTATTTTACTTATTTATTTTTTAAGATTTAATTTATTTATTTGAGAGAGAGAGACAGAGAGAGACAGAGAGAGAACTAGCCAGGAGAGGAGTGGATGGAGAAGGAAAAGCAGATTCTCGGCTGAGCAAGGGAGCCTGACTCAAGGCTCAATCCTGGGACTCCAGGATCATGACCTGAGCTGAAGGCAACTGGTTAACTGACTGAGCCACATAGGTACCCCATTTTATTTTATTTATTTTTGTTAGAAGATTTTATTCATTTATTTGAGAGGAGAGAGAGAGCATGAGCTTGGGGGTGGGCGTGTCAGAGGGAGAGAGAGAAGCAGACTCCCTGCGGGGCTGTGAGCCTGACATGGGGCTCAAATCCAGGACCCTGAGATCACAACCTGAGCTGAAGGCAGACATTGAACTCTTTGAGCCACCCAGGCATCCCGCAAATGTCCTTATATTTTAAAGATGCATATTACAAGGTTTAATGATGTCTAGAATTCAGGATGTCTGGAATTTGCTTTACAATAGGTTATCAAAGGATAAGAAAAACTTGTTTGAGGGTAGTGCTAGTAATTGTTAAATCTAGGGAGAAAGAATATGGATGTTCATTTTACACATCTCTTTCTGCTTTTATGTATGTCTGAAATTTTTCATAATGAGTTCATAATGAGTTTTTCAAAAGCAAAACTAGCTGGCTAGCTCAGTTGGTAGAACACGAGACTCTTGATTTTGGGGTTGTGAGTTTGAGTTCTGCACTGGGTGCAGAGATTATTCAAAAATTAAAAAAAATCTTTTAAAAAACCAAATCAGGGGCGCCTGGGTGGCTCAGTGGGTTAAAGCCTCTGCCTTCAGCTCAGGTCATGTCCCAGGGTCCTGGGATCGAGTCCTGCCCCGCATCGGGCTCTCTGCTCAGGGGGAAGCCTGCTTCCCCTTCTCTCTCTGCCTGCCTCTCTGCCTACTTGTGATTTCTGTCTGTCAAATAAATAAATAAAATCTTAAAAAAAACAAAAACAAAAACAAATCAAACCAAAACAAAGCCAAAAATAGGTATTCTGATATCAGATGCACATCCTGTAGCTTTGGATATGTTAAATAACCCTTTTATTTTCAGATTTTTCAGCTTTAAAATTGAAGGGAAAAAGCTTTTTACAATGATGACTGAACAATATAATTCAGGTGAAAGAACTCTGAAAACAGCAGAAAATGATTTTCTAAAATAAAGTACACATTATTAATGGAAACTTAATCACTAACTTGGGCCTATCACTTGCAAATAAATTTTTAAGAAGCAAACTGAAAAGTTATGATAGCTGTAAAGGAGATCAACTAAGAGGATGACCATCTGGAAACCATGTCATACGAGATGGCCAAAGACACTGGGGAGATTGAGCTTAGAGGAGGGAAGATTATGTAAGGGGTGGGGGAGTTGGGCCCATAGTGGGTTTTGAATATTTGAAGAGTTGTGGAAATGGAGTCAGTGTAGTTCTGGAAGGCAGAATTGTGATCGGTTTAAGTAGAAGTTTTGGGTTCGGAATTTGGAAGAACTTCTTAAGGGAGATTCTGGTTAGAATGTAACTGTCTTGTAAATAAGACTATTCTTGTGGTTAAAGTTTTCAGTTGAAGCTAGAGACCGACTCTAGAGCCTTGCTAAGGTGTTTTTGTCTTTAAATGGGAAGTTAGAATCTCTTGAGCCGTGAAAAACTTTCCAGCTGTCTGTGGTTTCATTGATCCCTGTTGCTTTATATCTTTCTTATTTTTCATTTTATCCAAGACTTTACTCTCTCTTAACTTTTTTGTTCCTTCTCCCTCTGGTCCCCTAATCCCTCTTTACTTGAATTTTTAGTCAACATCTCTACTTTTTCAACATTTAAGTCAATTCAATGGTATTTATTAGATTCCACTATCACATTTCCTCTTTCAGTCATTAAAGTCATGATCAATCCACCTCCTTCCTTTCCCCAGTATTTATTGTCTTTATTTTTCATATTTGTTAAGCAGATAGTTACAGATTAGGAAAGTGATATCAAATTGCTTTATAATAAATAAAGCATGAGCATTTTCTACATGCCAGGTAATATTTTGGGTACTAGAGATATAACACTGAGCAAAATAAGCAAAAGAAGTTTGTATTCTAGTAGAGTCTTTATTCTTGCTCTTATGACGTTTATATTCTAGTAGAAGAAGACAGAAAACAATGTATTTGTTAGTTATAAGTACTAGAGAGAAAAATATATGAGCATGAAGGGAATGGGGGATGCAGAGGAGAGGATGTTCTTTATACAGGATGGACAGGGAATTCCTTCGTGCTTAGATGACATCTGAGCCAGATCTAAAGGAAGAGAACAAATTGTGGATATGCGAATACTGGAGGAAAGAACATACCATGTTCAGGGAACAGTGAAAACAAAGTATTTGAGTAGGAGCATGCTTGGCTAATTCTAGGTATTCCAAGGTGGGGGGGCCACTGTGACTGGAATGAAGTGAGCAAGGGAGAGAGAGTGTAGACACTGAGGTCAGAGGTGTGTGTGTGTGTGTGTGTGTGTGTGTGTGTGTGAAGGATACAGTTGCCGAGTTAAAACGTATAGTGCTTGTTAGGTCTAGCTTAGAATTTCTAGGGGAGAAGTGACATGATCCAAATTGCATTTTAAATGTTTTCTTGCACTTAGAATTTACTGCTTTTGGAAATAAAAGTTTAAAAAATCTTCAAGTCAGACTGTGAGAGCACATACAATATCATCATTTGCTTATTTGAGTCAATGTTTTTGGGTACCTCTTATGGGACTATAGCACCTCCTAGAGAGCTCAGTCTTGGGAGAAAAAGATAATAAAGTCACTTCCCTGCCTTTGAGACCATCTGTCTGGCATCTTGTCGTCTCAGTTCTGCGATTTTTGAAGCATAGAATAAACATAAAAAGGATAACAACAGATGCCTTTTAAGGGTCTTCCTTGGTCAATATTATGAGAAATATAAAAATATATAAGACCCTTGAGTCAAGGAGTTTATAATCCTTCATAGTAAGAGAGAAAGGCAGACATACAGAAATTGACATCTTAAAATGACACAGCAGGGGGCGCCTGGGTGGCTCAGTGTGTTAAAGCCTCTGCCTTCGGCTCAGGTCATGATCTCAGGGTCTTGGGATCGAGCCCGCATCGGGCTCTCTGCTCAGTGGGGAGCCTGCTTCCTCCTCTCTCTCTGCCTGCCTCTCTGCCTACTTGTGATCTCTGTCTGTCAAATAAATAAATAAAATCAAAATGACAATATCAGTGACCCCTGTCACCCTCTGTCAGCAGTTGATGCTTTTCTTCTGGAGCATTATTTGGTCTGTTTCTGATACGGTGTTAACTGAAGATGTGTGAGTGGAACAGCTTTTGTATTGTACGACACTAAATATCAGATGATTTGGCCCCCAAGTATAAAGTGCTTATGTGATTTGAGAAGTAGGAATGACAATAATAATACTAATAATAATTCACAGTTATTGAGCTCTTACAATGTGCTAGGTCCTACTCTAAGCATTTTGCATGTATTCACTCATTTTACTCTTGCAACTATAGGAAGTACTATTAATATTCCTATTTTACAAATGTGGGACTGATAACTTCCCCCAATTTTTTTATTGGCAAGTGCTGAGCCAGAATTAAAACCAAAACAGTCTGTATTCTACAGAGACCATGTCCCAAAGTACTTTATTGATAAATTTTATTTTCACTTCAATAGTTTTTTCTTTATTTCCAAGAAATAGATCCAGACTTGTTTTTGAAGAGCTTACAAGTTTCCGAGCGGGGCTTTGAAGGATTGGATAACATTGTGATAGGTGTTGAAAATCCTACTTTTTTTTTTTTTTTCTTTTAAAGATTTAAAAAAAAAATTATTTATTCGAAAGACAGAGATCACAAGTAGGCAGAGAGGCAGGCAGAGAGAGAGGAGGAAGCAGGCTCCCCGCTGAGCAGGGAGCCTGATTTAGGGCTCCATCCCAGGACCCTGGGATCATGAACCTGGCAGAAGGCAGAAGCTTTAACCCATTGAGCCACGCAGGTGACCCCCAAATCATTTCATTTCTTACCTTTTGGAAGGCAGGCTCAATGTTGGAGCGACTATAAAGCTACCCAGAATATATGAGTATGGACTTTAACTAAATGATCACAGTTCTTCATCTCTTTTAATTTGGGCATTTTTAGGTCTGATTAGCTTCAGTTCTTTGTATGAAGCAGTTACAGTCATTACTTTGTTATGCTCTGTAAAGAATTCCTGTTTTAGTCCTAGCATACCCCAAATGTTCCATTGTCTATGATATTTTCAGTGCTATAATAGCTCTTCAAACAGCTCGTGCGATGGGTGTGGTGTATTTGGTGTGGTCGTTGGGGAAAGATAGCTGTGTGGCCTTTGGCAAGTTATTCTCTCTCTCTCTATTTCTTAGCTATAAATGAGGATAATAATGGTGTCTACCTTGTTAAATGATTTAATATTTTAAAGTAGTTGAAACAGTTTATGATGCATAGTAAGCCATAAATGAAAAAAAGTAAAACCAAGAATACTATTTACTGTGGGGCGCCTGGGTGGCTCAATTCCTTAAGCATCTGCTTTTGGCTCAGGTCATGATCTCAGGGTCCTGGGTTGGAGTCCTGCATCAGGCTCCCTGCTCACTCTGCTCCTCCCTCCCTACTGGCCCCCATGCTCATGCTCTCTCCCACTCTCTCTCAAATAAGTAAATGAAATCTTAAAAAAAAATAAAAAAGAATACTAGTTACTATGTTCATAATTCCAAAAGTCATGTATTTTCTCTAAGCCAAAATATCTTGGTGAAATGTGTCTAAAATAGCAAACTTTTAATCATTTAAATCATTTGATCATCACGGGACCCTTGTAAGTGAGTAAGTATATATTATTGCTCTTTATGTTTTCTAATGAGAAACTTAGAGTTCATGGTGATTAGGTGAATCGTCCATGGTTGCTCTTCTCAAGTTGTATTGAAGGGGAGCTAAAGCTAGGACTTGAATGCATATCTGTAGAACTTTCTCTAGACTTCTTGTTCCATCATATATACCAATTTCTTCTGAACCATTTGAGTCACTGATGGTAAAGGGTCTGTCCAGCACCATGTGTTGGAGTAAGACTGAGTGATAGATCATAGCTTATAGCTTGTCTGGTTATATTAGAAGATGCTCCAGCAAACTCAGACTCTTAGCTTATCTTTTTTGTATATTTTCCCCCCAAAATGGTATATTTTAAGCTGTCTTTTTTTTTTACCTTTTTTTTTTTTAAGATTTATTTATTTATTTGATAGACAGAAATCATAAGGAGGCAGAGAGGCAGGCAGAGAGAGGAGGAAGCAGGCTCCCTGCTGAGCAGAGAGCCCGATGCGGGACTCGATCCCAGGACCCTGGGATCATGACCTGAGCCGAAGGCAGAGGCTTTAACCCACTGAGCCACCCAGGCGTCCCTTAAGCTGTCTTTTGGTCACAGAAAAAGTTGAGTTAAAAGAACAAAACCAAAGGAAACAAAGAATGCATTCCCATGGAAACAAGGGAAGTTGCTTTTATTCTGATCAATGAGACAATGCCACCTAGTGGATTTTTTCTGGATAAGTGATCTAGGAAAGAAAAATTGGAGGAAGCAAGATCATAAATGGAAAAAGCTGAAATAAATGATGTAAAATATAATGTCTCTTTGCCATCTCAGAGTCTCTGGTATATTGTTAACCTCTCATCAGTGGTCTAGTACACTGAAATGGAAATGCCATAAGTTTTCTGCTTTGTTCACTAATGTATCTACCAAAACTCAGAATAGTGCCTACCAAATATAGTAGGAACTCAATAAATATTTATTAAATGAATTGTTGAAGTTGACTTCTTCTTTTTTTTTTTTTAATTAAAAAAATTGTTCATAAGGGTGCCTGAATGGATCCGTTACTCATCCAACTCTTGATTTTGGCTCAGGTCATGATGTCAGTGTTGTGAGATTGAGCCCCACATTGGGCTCCACTCTGGACAAGGAGCCTGCTAGAATTCTCTCTCTGCAAACACCTCCCCAACCCCTGGCCTCATGCATGCTCTCTTTCTTAAAAAAAAAAAAATAAAAATATTATTCATATATTTCCTTTTGCTGGATAATTTTCTATAGTTCATATATGAAAACAGTTTGTCAGTTTTATTTGCTCTTTATAATTTTCTATCATATTTATTACTGTAAAGTTCATTTGCTACTATTTGGTGGAAATTGAAACAAATGTCTTTTTAAAACTAAAATAAGACTTGTGGGAATATCTTCTTGGCTCTAGTGTTTAAATATGCTTGGGAAATAGCAAGCTAGTCAGTAGAAAATGGGAATGCTAGTAAGCATATTAATCAAGTCAAATTCAAAAGAGACTATAAATTTAAAAACAATAATATCAGGGAACACCCATTCTTTGAAATTTAAATTTTATTTCAAAATTGGACTTTTATTTATTTATTTTTAAAGATGTTATTTATTTATTTGAGAGAGAGACAGAGATAGTGACACGGATAACAAGAGGGAGAGCATGAGCTGGAAGGAGAGGGAGAAGCAGACTCCTGCTGAGCAGAGCTGAGGGAGCCTGATCAGGGACTCGATCCCAGGACCCTGGGAGCATGAACTGAGCCAAAGGCAGATGCTTAACTCACTGAGTCACACAGCTGTCCCAGTTGGACATTCATTTAAAACAAATTTAAAAAAATTAGACATTCATTAAAATGATTCAAAATTCAAAGGTACAGAAAAGACATACTATGAAAATTCTCCCTCCCTATCTCTGTCCTCCGGTTACCTGATTCCCTTACTGGGAAGCCACCAATGCTATTTTTCCATGTGTCCTTCCTGAGACTTTTTAGGTGTTTGCAAGTGAATATGCCTTTCTATAAAATTGGTAAGTAGATTATGATATGATATGATACTTACTATGTTAAGTAGAACTATACAGATTGTACCTATTGTTATAAAGAACAAAATTTGTCAGAAAACTTAAATCTCAACTGTCATAATATGCTTTTATTAATGGAAATGGCAGTGTTTTCCTATGGAAGAAAACCTCCTGTTGGTGACCCTGGATTATATTTATTTTTTTATTTTTTACGATTTATTTATTTATTTGGGTGGGGACGAGAGAGAAAGCATGAGAGGGAGGGGAAGAGAGAGAGAGGGAGTGTCTTAACCAGACTCTGAGCTGAGTGTGGAGCCCAATGGGGGCTCAATCCCACAATCCTGAGATCATGACCTGAACTGAAACCAATAGTCAGTCGCTCAACTGACTGCACCACCCAGGAGCCCCCCTGGATTATGTTTAAATGGTAGTTTTTATTTTAGCTTTGTCAATATCTTTTGTTTGTTTTTATAATAAATTTATATTTGCATGTCAATTATTTATACAGATTCTCAGTATGTTGGGTGATAGTTTTACTAGTAAGTGTCCATCAAATCATCCTGTGTTTCCAGTGCCTTAATAATTTGCTGTAATCCTATCGGCAGGCAGAAAAAATACAATTATAGGCATTCTGCCTTATCAAATGTTATTTATCTGTGAGCTGGACCAATTTTTTCCCCTAATTTCTTTAGTACGCTATTAGGAAAATGGTAGAGAGATGCGAGATACATACTCATTTGACAAGTAATTTTTTTTTAACCTTATTTATTTATTTTAGAGAGAGAGAGAGCGAAAACAGGTGGGAGGGGCAAAGGGAGAGAGAAGCTCAAGCCTGCTCTGTACTGAGCATGGAGCCCAACCCTGAGATGATGACCTGAGCTGTAACCCAGAATTGGATGCTTAACAGACTGTGCCACCCAGATGTCCCTGACAAGTCATTCTTCTTCTTTTTCTTTTTTAAAAAGATTTTATTTATTTATTTATTTATTTGTCAGAGAGAGAGAAAGAGAGCACGCACAAGCAGGCAGAGTGGCAGGCAGAGGCAGAGTGAGAAGCAGGCTCCCTGCCGAGCAAGGAGCCCCCTGCGGGACTTGATCCCAGGACCTTGGGATCATGACCTGAGTCAAAGGCAGTCGCCCAACTGACTGAGCCACCCAGGTGTCCCCTGACAAGTCATTCTTAAATACTTTATGCTAGAGACTGCAGAAATCACCCAATAATTATGTAGAGCATTTATGGGACTAGCCCTACCTTGGAACACATAAATCTAGTGACATTTACTAATGTGGCTCTATCTGAACACACACAGGGAATGTCTAATTACTTAAAAAAAAATAATAACTGACAACAGACCACTTTCAGTATTTGGTTATAATGAGAAGTGACGCCATTAGGATTTTGAAGAATCTCTCAAATGCTGCTGCCATTGTACAGAAAATGAGAATACCCATTAGTATTACGTGCGGGGGTTCAGGCTGTCTGACATATGCTCTGTTGAACAACTGTTGTAGGACTCCATTCGGCATCACAGCCTTTGAATTATAAGTACAATACTAGCTCAGTATTTACATTTCAAATAAAGGAACCAGTAGTGTTGGAAGCTACTGAAAATCTTTGAACTTTTTTTTGCATGGAAAAACAGCATTTTTAGTTCAGACAGTTTAAAGCACATTAATTCGGCTCTGAAGCATCCGTTCTGTCTTGGTGAAAGCATAGCAAAACAAGAATTCTGATGTCAAGGAATATGGTTTATTTATGTTCTGGAACACAGACTTTAATACTTGCATTGCCATTAAGAAGGTAAGATCAGTGGGAAAAAGGGACAGATACTTTCTACCCCCTCCTGTTGTTGTTGACAAGACTTTGCATTTTTAAAGATTGGGGAAAACGCATGCTGAAAAATGGTCAGAGGAGTCTGGCTACTTTTTCATGAAGTTATTAAATGTATCATTAAGATACTTTATTTATTTTTTTTTATTTAGAAATTTATATTGGTCATTTATATAATAGTCTATTATATGCTCAAAAATACTCTAAAATAAAAAAAAGCTCTAAAATCAGATGTTATTTGTAGAAAATTAGGAAAATAAAGAAAACAAACAAAAAATAAATGTCTATAATAATCTATAAAACACTATGCCTAGTAATAAAAGCAATAGTAATAGCTACCATTTATACCAGACCCTCTTCTAAGCATAAGTATTACTTTCTATAATCAACATGTTAAATTATAATTAAGTTATTTAAAAATATATTTACTTCTAGGATTTTTTTTTTTTTTAGTACCTAAACTCTGTCATCCAGGGAGATAGGGGCAGAGGGAGAGGGAGAAGCAGACTTTCTGTTGAGTGGGGAACTCCATGCAGGGCTTGATCTGAGGACTCCTGAGATCATGACTTGAGCTGAATTCAGATGCTTAACTCACTGAACCACCAAGCCGCCCTTTTTTTTAAATATTAAAAAAAAAATTGGGGGGGGGTGCTTTTTAAAACTGACTGCAATCTGAAGTATCAGCCCCAAAACAAACTGGTAACTTGAACACGGTTTTACTTGCCCAATATATAAAGGGCTAAACCTGGTAACCGTTTTCACAGCCCTTAATCTCTCTCCTTTCTCCAGATTTCTTTGAACAGGAGCGGGGCAGAGCCATAGAGTCTCATAATGGATCCCTAACTCAGAATAGATTTAAGCAGTAAGAAGAGGCTTTAGCAGGTGGCTAATTCTCATTCTAGGTCTTAGGTGCTGATGTCTCAAATGTAAAACCTGAAAGGAAAGGGAGTTCTCATACTCTCATCATAAACTGAAAGTTTCTCTCTTCCTCCCTTTTGCTTCTCTTTTCTTCTTTTCCTCCCTCTTTCCTTCTCTCATTCTCTCCCTCCCTTCTTTTTTTTTTTTTTTAAATTTATTTTCAGCATAACAGTATTCATTATTTTTGCACCACACCCAGTGCTCCATGCAATCCGTGCCCCCTCCAATACCACCTGGATCCCCCAACCTCCCACCCCCCACCTCTTCAAAACCCTCAGATTGTTTTTCAGAGTCCATAGTCTCTCATGGTTCACCTCCCCTTCCAATTTCCCCCAACTCCCTTCTCCTCTCCATCTCCACTTTTCCTCCATGCTATTTGTTATGCTCCACAAATAAGTGAAACCATATGATAATTGACTCTCTCTGCTTGACTTATTTCACTCAGCATAATCTCTTCCAGTCCCATCCATGTTGCTACAAAAGTTGGGTGTTCATGCTTTCTGATGGAGGCATAATACTCCATAGTGTATATGGACCACATCCATTCGTCCGTTGAAGGGCATCTTGGTTCTTTCCACAGTTTGGCGACCATGGCCATTGCTGCTATAAACACTGGGGTACAGATGGCCCTTCTTTTCACGACATCTGTATCTTTGGGGTAAATACCCAGGAGTGCAATTGCAGGGTCATATCTCCCTCCCTTCTTTCTTTCATCTATTTGTGAATATAGGTGGCCTCAATTAACAATCTAATGATTAAACAACTGCTGGAAAAAATGGGAGATTCTGGGAGAACCAGATTCTTGTTATTCTCCTTTCTGTTTACTTCCACTCGTAGCCATTGTGCCATGGAGGAGGAAGCCCTTGACTGGGAGTGGTATTACCTGAACTCCAGTCCCAGATATGATTTCTGTAGGATTCTGCCTCCTCATCTTCACAATAATGATGAGGCATCCAAGGACCCTTTCAAGCTCTAAACCCTTCTAATTTGATTATATATGCATATTTTGCATATAAGATGATAATGTCAGCATTAATGAAGTTTCATAAAAATAATAGTAAAATGGAGCCTATAACTTTCTTCTCCTCCACCTTGTTTTGCTGTAAACATTTGGAGGATGGAGCAGGGATGGTGAAAAGAGAAGATTACTGTGAGAGAACATAATTTAATTTGTTATCTGGCATTCTTGGGTAACAATTTTTAATTAGGAAAGCAGAGTTGTATTCAGTAACAAGGTTTATGGATTCAAACCTAATATGTATGTCAGATATAATTTAGATGTCTTCAGACTCTTTATATGAAATGGGAATGGGTTTTGGCAGCCCTTGACTAGAGAAACATTAGGTATATTTTGAGATTTTTTCAGTCCATTGAACTAATATTTATACTTAGCAAGGACTAGAGAATAGAGGTAGAAAGGTTATTTATATAGAAATCAGCCATTAAGTCTGCTTCCCTTCTTGGACAAGACTTTTAGTCATTGTTCTGGTAGGGTTTGGTCTTGGTATATAGCTCTTTGTTATGGCCTTGTCCTAATTGATAAGAAATAGTGTGTTGAATTAGCTGCCTTGTCTATTTGTTTACCATGATCTTGCCCACAGACTACCGCACCAGTATTTTCATTTCCAGTTAGTAAATTGAGGAAATAATTTTTGCAATTGACTGACCTGCCAAACATAGTATTTTCTTTAACTTGGGTAAATAAAATCACCCATTAATTTGGAGTTTGTAAAAAATGCAAACATTCTACCAGGAGGATATGGGAGATTATTATTAGTGAATACATTTAAAGAATGTTACAACATATAAAGGGTACTCTTAATTTTAAGAGTCTAGGGTCTTCCAAGCCCCAATTTTCTCTTTTTATGTCCATTTCTTCTTGCCTTGGTGGGGATCTCTAGTGGACAGATTGCTGAGGTTTGATGAGCAGGTAGTTGCTTACATATGGGAATTGGGAAGTGATTCCAAGGTTAAGGTTTAACATAGAAAAATAAATGAAAAAAAACTACAGCTTGTTTGCACTGAAGAGAGCTGAGGCAGATAGCACAGAATGGAAATACAGCTGGCTTGTAGAGGACGTCTGAGGGAATGAGAGGTGACACAGCCTCCCATGGCCTTTGAAGATGATAACTTGCCTTTGAGGAAGCATATGATTTCGTGCAGATAGCTTTCTTTCTAAGGGCTGGTTACCTTTTAGGAAAAGATTCCTTATTGTAAAACGCAATGCTGTAATGAGAGCTAACATTTTCAGACTGAGAGAGCTATATCCAAGGTTTTATGCAAGTTATTACATAATATTTAACCATCTGTGTACCAGTCAGAATGCACTAGGATAAAGTATAAGTTAGTGACCTATAAACCACAAAGAGTTATCTCTTGTTCATACCCCATGTGCATCCTGCATTGGTGGGGACTCTGCACTGCATTGTCCTCGTTCAGGGCACAGGCTGGCTGAGTTTCTACCATCTGGAATATTGGTGTCTGCCATGGTGCTGGAAATCAACAGGGTGGAATGTGTGTTGATTGTGAAAACCTTCTCCTTGGAAAAGAGAAATGTTACTTCTACTCATACGTTATTGACCAAAGCAAGCCAAGGAAAGAGTAGTTCAACCTTATACCCAGAAGGAGAAGAGCCAGGAATATTGGGGAATTGCACCAAACTCCATCAAAAAGAGCAAATAATATCTCCAAATATTATTTATAACAAGATTTTAAAAGTGATAAATTAGGTAAGGAAAAATGGACGTAGTGACTAATGACAAAAACTTATTTAATAAACCCTTGGGTCATAGCTACCATTTCTGATTGGTAACCACATAGCAGTCACTCTAAGAAATCAACATATTATTTTCTGGAAATATCTATTAATTGCAAATTCCCACTAAAGAAAAGTTTATTTCCTTTATTTCCAAAGTTACATTTGTCAAGTCACATTTTCCAAGCAGCACAGCTCAGAAACAACAGAGTTTTGTCCGGCCTTGAAGTTCATGTACTCATCTATGTACTCTGCTAGCTGGCCACAAACTAGAGCATCCCATGGTACCTGAACACCTGGTGGCTCAGGAGACAGCGATGGGGGAAGAGTTGGAGCTGCTGGATCAGCTGGCCTGGGGGGGATGGGGGGTGGTGGGGAGAGTGACTGATCTTGTAATTTTACCAGAACACAGAAGTGTTTTCTGGACTTTTGCTACAGAAGCTCAGTTATTGTTTTCCCGGGGCTTGGGAGAGGGCTTTTTAAGAGGCCAGGAGCCAGGGATATCTCAGAAGGTGAAGAGCAGAGTGCTTCCTGGAAAGAAGCCCTTGCTGGGCAGAAGAGCCTCCTTATGCCGGGATGCGGTGCGGGTGGAGGGTGGGGCGGGTTTTCATGGGCCTGAGTGCTGAGGGACTGTACGGCCTCTGTCTTGGGGATTCTGTTAGCCTACCCCCACCCTAAGTGCTGTAAAAGCCAGAACAGGGTGTCAATGTCACTGGCCGTGAGGATTCTTGTAAATTAAAGACTACCTCTACTTTGATCAGGGTACAGACAGCTAATGGACCTTTATAGGAGTGCTTAAAGCAAATCACCCAGGGAGGGAGATGGCACTTGGGGGAGAATTAAAATGCAAATTGGGTAAAATTGCCAGTCAGTCAGATGCAGCTGTCTATTATTCACTGTTTCTAGCTTATAAATAAATGAGGTCTATATCATTTACATACCTTGTATATATAACTTATATACAGGAATAGTGCCAGATTAACAAATTTTGGAATTTGTAATAGTAAACATCTGCTTTTTCTTAAAATTGACTACGCAAGAGTGCCAGGTATAATGCCAAATACAGATTTTGTGGACTCCTTACAACAATCCTATAAGGCAGGCGTTATTATTCACCTTGATAGGTAAACAGCTGAAGCCTGAAGAGATGACGTAATTTCCTCAAAGTTGTCTGGGTGGAAAGTGGTGGTACTCAGCTTCAAACATCTACTTTCCTTTGAAATACACTTACATGGGTAATTACGTTCAGTGGATCAATTCTTTCAAGTTGAAGAATTATATCTTTCTTAAGGTTTTTACTCACCCCACATTTTCTAAGCTACCTTTCCCAATTAACACTGATACACAGAAACAGCAAAGCGGTATTTTCTCTCAAACGTTTCACTCACCAATAGATACTGCATGCTTATTAAATCCATGTTAGAGCCACATCATATCGTATGCCCTTTGGGAGTAGGAACCATAGCTACACAGTTGTTTAACTCCCATTATTCTTAGTGTGGTGCCTTTCCATTAATGGCTGATTTTATGAAGTGTAGTTTTTTTTATGGTTAGGCATTTTATGTAGCTCATTAACTGATGATATATGCCCCCAATTTTAATAAAAATCTTTGCTTTAGTATCTTGCTATCAAATAAGTTGCTTACAGTTTGTTCTGACTTATGCCAAAAATGACAACAGTTTTTTAACTCTATTTTTATAACCTTAAATATGGGAAAAGGAAACATGCAGGCATCTGGAGCAAAACTGCAGAGGGAAGATGGCGGAAACTCTTACAACTGAAGGTTATCATTTTATTGTTTTCAGAGAAATAAAGGGCATATATTTAACATAGCTGTTAGACTGAAAAAGTCCAAGATTTATAAAGTGAAAGAAACCAATGCGATTTACAGTAATGAGACAGAGAGCTTGTGGGAAGTAATGGAGGTCACACGGGGTGGTCTGTCAGGTCTGCTTGAGTTCACGTCCAGGCTCTCTCACTAATAGCTATGTCACCTGTGGCAATTTAAATAATCGTTTTGAATCTCAGAAAATTTATTACGTGGAGTTTGTAATTTCTAACTTATAATGTTGCTCTGAGGATCAAGTGTGAGTAAAACATTGAGACCTGAGCAGGCACTCTGTAAACAGTAATTACTGTAATTATCATGGTTGAAGCCCTACACTCAAGACAATTTTGATAAGTCAAAGAATTTAATGAAGATGCCATATTTTCTGGAGAACACTCTGTGGCTAATTGGAGAATCTTATAGTATCTGCCAACCTTACGACCAGACCTAAAGTTTCTGGTCCCACTAAGTGCTCAGAGCCTGTCTCCCTTGTCATTTAATTATATGCATTTCCTGTTGTATACATGTAGACCCATGATCATCATTTTCCTCTTTGCATTTTTCTGCCCAAATTAGAAATTAGAGTAGGGAAAGATGGGAGATAGAACTAACTGTTGGGGGTGTTATCACAGAGGATCAGTTGTGTGCCATTTGCTGGGCTAACTGGGCATTAACACCCAATAAGACTGTTTGAAGGGCTGGCAAGCTGCCTTTTATCTACCTCCTAAAAATCAGCACCTTAGGCAAGTCAAATGTCTGCTTTCAATCTATAGTTCATTTTTATGAGAATTGACACAAATTTTAACTGTTGGTTTTTTTTTTTTTTAATTTTATTTATTTATTTAACAGGCAGAGATCACAAATAGGCAGAAAGGCAGGCAGAGAGAGAGGAGGAAGCAGGCTCCCTGCAAGCAGAGAGCCCTATGTGGGGCTTGATCCCAGGGCCCTGAGATCATGACCTGAGCCGAAGGCAGAGGCTTTAACCCACTGAACCACCCAGGCACCCCTTAACTGTTTTGATTAAAGTTGAACATATTTGCTACTTGTGTTTGAACAATTTAATAGTAACAATAATTAGTCATTAAAGCTGGCCCTGGTGAAGAGAGAGACAGATCAATGAGTCAGAATAAAATTCAGAAAGAAACCCAGTTCTATGATAAATGTGTATGTAACTGGCTTGATTCAGTGAAGGAGTGGTACACAGGAAACAGCTTTGATTCTTCTCCCAACATTTCATTCAGACAGGCTCTGTCATCCCTCTTTACTGGCCCTAGATATCTCAAGTCACCTGATAGCTTTTGTCACTCTTGTGTGACCAAATGGTCTCATTTTCAGATGTTAAAAAGCCTTGGGTGCCTGGCTGGCTTTAGCATTGGACTCTCGATCTCAGGGTCATGAGTTAGGAGCTGCACATGGGGTGTGGAGATTATTAAAAAATAAAATAAAATAAAAATAAAAAGTCTGGTCCAGATACATAAGAACTTTGCTTTGCTATCTAGTTTAAGGGCTTTGTCTTCTTTCAGCTCAGGTCTGACTTCCGATTGACTCTGGAATTGGCAGGGGACGAGGAAGAGTGTGGCCTGTTCTTTCACTCTCCTTGCCCTATATTCTGCCCACTTTCAGATCTGCTGGGGTTAGAAGAAAGAGCATAATGCATAATGTCTGTGGTACTTTCCTTATATAAAATGCCCTTTTCATTTCAAGTATTCACATGTTGTCTCTTTTGTGAGGCCATAAGAGTTCTTTGAAGATTATATGTGGGATTTCTCCAGCGACTCTCAGAGTTTCTCTCATCCCCTGAGCTTTTGCTCTAAGTAGCATAATTCCAGCCATTTCCTGTTAGGCTCTTTTGCTCTAGTAGGTAGCAACTTTCTAGGGCCACACCTGTCAAGTCAAGATGGGGGAAGTCTAACTAACTGCTCAAATCTACTTTCATTGGTTTCATCTTGAAGGAAGAGATTGCTATCTCCTCAGCTAGGTAAAATTTACAACCATCTAAAAACTTTTTTTGCAACCATCTCTAGAATGGTTCTTTTTTGTTTTTTTTTAAAAAGATTTTATTAAAGATTTTTTTAAAGATCACAAGTAGGCAGAGAAGCAGGCAGAGAGGGAGGAGGAAGCAGGCTCCCCACTGAGCAGAGAGCCCGATGTGAGGCTTGATCCCAGGACCCTTGGGAGCACGACCTGAGCTGAAGGAAGAGGCTTTAACCCACTGAGCCACCCAGGTGCCGCTGGAATGGTTCTTTTGGTCCCTCCTTTTCCTTTACAGCTTGAGAGAGGGAAAATCTTACAGAGCACTCTCCTGAAATTCTCTTCAAAAATAGTCTTCCTAATGAATCAGTAGCCAATATGTTTATAGGCTGGGGTTTATGGTCTTTTAATTCTCATAAAGATGATGGGTCTATTGCTTATTTTTAGAATATTTGTGGATATTGCTGACCTATTATCTCAGTTTGAGACTATAGTTTAAATCCTGAGCCAAGCTAAAGAGTTTCATTTCATCTTTTTTCAAATGTAATAATCAATTATATTAGAGAAAGTTTTTTCTAAATGGCATTTTTATTTCTTGCTAAGCACTTGGGACAGATGTACTTTGATCTCTATTTTAATACCACACACAAAAATCTGAGATGGATTAAAGATTGAAATGCTGGATAAAGTTGATAAAAGTACTAGAAAAAAAAAAGATATTGTCATTTGGTCTGGGAAAGACCTTTCTAAGTTTCATGTCCAAGCTAAGAAAACTTAAAGGAAAAGAGTGCTCAACTGGGATATGTAAAAATTAAAAGCCTCTCCATGGCATCACCATTAACAGTTAAGAGACTAGTTCTACAATGGAGAGATACTTTGCAAAAGAATTAATACTCTGACTATATAAAGAAAAATAACATTAAGAAAAATAGAGAAAAATGAACAAGGCTAGAAATAGGCAACAATATAGAAGAAATACAATTGACCAATAAATATAACTGTGATTACATGCTGTTCTCGCATATTTAAAAAAAAATTAATAGAAAGTAAAACAAAACAATTACATGCAGTATTACCGTTGAATAGAAAGGGTTTAAAACTGAAAATATCAAGCATGGGTGAAATAGTGTATTTTCATTCCTGGAGGTGTAGATGAGCATATTATTTCTGCAGGAAAACTTGACAGTTTGCACTACATTTAAAAATGTGCACGCTGTAAAATTTATTTAGAGAATCAGAGGAAGAGAGAGAGCATGCAGATGTGTGTGTGTACAAGCGGGGGGGAGGGGCAGACAGAGAGAGAGAGAGAGTCCCAAGCTGACACCTGTTGAGTGGGGAGCCCCATAGAGGGCTGGATCTAACGACCTGAAATCATGATCTGAGGGGAAATAAAAAGTTATCTGACTGAGCCACACAGGTGCCACAAATGTGTACCTATTTGGTCAAGTAATTCTGCAATTTGAAATTTATCCCAAGAAAATTATTAGACAAGTTCACAAAAATACATGTATGTGGTTGTTTATTGAAGTATTATTTATAATAGGGAACAGTTATTAGCCAGTGAAATGTCTATTAATAATAGGAAGTTGATATACTGAAGTATATCCAACTAGCAAAATACTATGAAGTCACCGAAATGATGTTTTACATCTATATATCTTGACATTAAAAAATGTGATACACTGGAAAAAATAAAATTATAAAGAAGTATGTTCAAAATAGTCTTACAAAGTATACCAAAATATTGACACAACTTGACTTTTGAGTCATGTTATAGGTCATTTTGTTGACTTTATATGCCCTTGTTTATTTTCTGAACTTTTTATACTGAACATGGGTTATTTTCATAGCCAGCTCTTATAAGATAGCTTTTAAAAAGATCATAAGTTACTTTTATAATATTATTTAATGAATCAAATGAAAAGAAAACAGACAAAGTAATATCTTTGTAAAATTTCTAGTTTTTTTGTTTTTTTTTTTTTTGTAAATTTTCTAGTTTGTTTTCTGTTTTGTTAATTCTCGTTACTGCCACCTAGTGGATAAATGTTAGTTTACTTTTTGACTATTTGAGATTGTACCTTGTTTTTTTCCAAATATAGCTCTTTTTACTTAAGAGCTTAAAAAATAAATAGTGAGGTATAGTCAGTGTTTAACAACTGACTCTCCAGAAAACAAGGTTAGTGGATTTTACCTACATAAAGGATACACACAGGGGCGCCTGGGTGGCTTAGTGGGCTAAAAGCCTCTGCCTTCGGCTCAGGTCATGATCCCAGGGTCCTGGGATCGAGCCTGCTTCCCTTCCTCTCTCTGCCTGCCTCTCTGCCTACTTGTGATCTGTCAAATAAAGAAATAAAATCTTAAAAAAAAATAAAGGATACACACAATTTATGTAAAAGTAACACACAGTTTACAAGTAATAATAAAACAAGAAATACTCTATTTAAATTATGTATGTCTAATTGATTAACACAAAATACTTTTATTGATTTTTGCTGAATTCATGTGTTTATTGCCAACCTATAATTGCAGCATAATCATCAATTGACACATAGAGTTGTATTCTAATCCATCAATTCTTTTCCCAATTATCATTAAATATTATATATGATCTACTGTATAACTGTATTTTACCCTTTTAAAAATTGTATTCATTAAACTCTGACCTCAGGTTTAGCACTAAATCAAGCCCTTATGTATTGAACTTGTAAATTTTGATTGTATAAATATTCCCACCAAGGATCACTGCACATGGATCTGGGAACAGATGCACAGTAGCACACCAATATAGAGTACTTTTACCATACAGATATGCTAGGTGTAACTTCAAAAGCATCATTAATATTAAGATATAATAAATGTGGTATAGTTAGTAGGAAGTGGAGAGTTTTAAATGTGTATTTATTTCTATTTTTAATATGATTTCTTTAATTTTTAGTTTTATATAACTTAAACAACAGTTAAAAATGAGCTTGCAAAATTCTTGAAAATTTAACACTTGGCTCTTGCAAGCCTGTGTGAGTCAGCTCCAGCCCGTCCCTGAATATAGCTGTTATCTTTGCCTTCTATCTTTATTGTTCTAGGAAAACTGCTGCAGAACCATGAAAGAGAACCATTCTTTGAGTTTCTAATTTGTATTTGTGCAGCATATTATGGCTTGTTTTATTGTTATCTGCCATTAGTGCATGTTAAGGAAGCAATTACTCTTCCTTAACATGCACTAGCTATGGAGATTTTTCTTCTTTACTGTGTGTTTTAAGCTCTTGAGCTTCTTGTTAAAAAGAAGAAGAAAAAGAAAGCATTAAAGGTATATGCAAAGTTCTTAATTACTTTGTGAAATTATTACTATACAGATACAATGATCTAAACCAAAATATCTCTTGGAGATACTTTTATGATGTAATCTTTTTATTTTATTTATTAAAAAGATTTTATTTATTTATTTGACAGACAGAGATCACAAGTAGGCAGAGAGGCAGGCAGAGAGAAGGGGAAGCAGGCTCCCCGCTGAACAGAGAGCCCAATGTGGGGCTTGATTCCAGGACCCTGAGACCACGACCTGAGCCCAAGGCAGAGGTTTAACCCACTGAGCCACCCAGATGCCCCTAATCTTTTTATTTCTAAATTGCTTCTCCATGTTGTCTCTCTCAATTCTCTTAACTAGCTTGTTGAAGAGGGTATTACTACTCTCATTTTACAGGTTGGGAAATGGGGATGCAGAGAGGTAAGGAGACTTTATCAAGGTCAGGAGAGAGTAGGAGAGCTATAATTATAAAGATAACAGAAGCAACAATGTCACTACAGAAAGGTTGACTGAGCACTGAAAATATGCTAAACAATATTCTAAATACATTGCAGGTGGTCTTTCATTTATTCCTCTCAAGAACCCTATAAATCTCCATTGTTCAAGTAAGGAAACCAGACCAGAGAGGTAGAACAACTTGCCCAAGATTATAAAAGAAGTGGGGAATATGGGGTTCACAGGCAGGTAGGTGTGTCTGACCCCAGAATGTGACTCTAAAAAGTTCTATAATCTCCTGCCCCCATTCCCAATCTGTCCTCTGCATATGTAAATAAAGAACTAGAAATGCAGTTTCATATTCTATCCATTCCTCAGGCAGCTATAATTTCTTATAGTTTAAATATTACAAAAATAGTTTCAGGAGAATATCATTAAATGCCACCTTTCAGGGCACCTGATCTCTGTCAAGTAAATAAATAAAATCTAAAAAAAAAAAAATGCCACCTTTCTCCTTAAACAAGATTGTTTTTCCTTTTTTTTTTTTTTTTAAGATTTTTAAAATTTATTTTTGTGAGAGAGAGAGAGAGGGAAGGAGAGAAGGAGAAAGAAAGAGCAAGCACTGGAGCACAAGAGGGGGGAGGGGTAGAGGGAGAGGTAGACTTCCCACTGAGCAGGCCGCCTGATGCAGGACTAGATCCCAGGACCTAGGATCATGACCTGAGCAGAAGGTAGGTGCCTAACCCATTGAGTCACACAGGAGCCCTGTTTTTCCTTTCTTTCTTCCTTTCTTTCTTTCTTTCTTTCTTTCTAAGATTGTGTTTATTTATTTGACAGAAAGAGACATAGTGAGAGAAGGAACACAAGCAGGAGGAGTGGGAGAGGGAGAAGCGGGCTTCCCGCTGGGCAGGGAGCCTGATGTGGGGCTGGATCCCAGGACCCTGGGATCACGACCTGAGTGGAAGGCAGACACTTAACAACTGAGCCACCCAGGCACCCCTTCCTTTTTATTTCTTAAAGTTGCTCTTATTTTAAGATGCTACAAGGGATTTTTAATATCTTTCTTTTAAGTAAGCAAAAAAAATTATGATGATTGGCATTAAAATTTTCCCCAAAATTTGTGGTAGAAATAATACTGACTGAAACAACTGCACTACTTCTAAAACACAGATATTATATTTGATTATGGCTTTACTGTTTTTCTTTGTGTCCATATTTCCCTTTCCCCCTTTTTTTTCCTCTGACAGTTTTGACCTGCCCTGCTTACCCTTAACCTCACTTGAGAAACTTCTCATCCAAGAATTAATGTATAGTAGTAATTTCTCTTCTTCGACTATTTTGATACCTAGGAGACGAATACACCATAGCTATTCTTAATAGTAAATAATTTAAACCGATTTCTCATAACAAATATACTTTATCTTACCACATCCTTATTGTGTATGCAACACAACACAGCTTGTTGATTTTGGTTATATGAGTTTCCCTTGACTAACTTGATAAACTAAATATCCTACCATTTGGGGGACTGTGTTTTTTTTTTTTTTTTTACATAGCTGCTATATAGTACAGTTTCATTGTTTTCAGCTACATATGTTCCTGTTTTGCACCATTCCAGAAAGAAGTAAAGTGCTATATTCAGATAGTTGATGCTATGGGAACTTAAGGGCTAGAATTCTTTTCTTACGTTCTGATGGGGGAGATGTTCATAGCACAGACCACCCTGCTTACTGTTCCCAAGTCTTCTCATATGGCTGTGGGGAGACTCCCACTGTTAGTTTTTGGAGAGGATTACATATTTTATTGTGCACTAATTTCAGAGCTTTGGCATTAGAGTTTCTCACATGGGACTCTTTCATATAGATATTAATTTCCAATTAAGGAAATTAAACTTTTGGCATTCACTAGAGGTCCACTTATTGATTATTCCCTGGCTCTTCATTCTGCTAGAAGGTATTTCTTTTGCTTGCTTGTCACTAAAGCTTGCCTTCTGAACTTGGGTAAAAATTTCAGGCATTTGGTCGTTTAGTAAGTATCTCATATGTTTTGGAAATAAAAACTAGCCACAGAGAGCTTATCTGCTCTGTTCAAATATCTCAATTTTTCAGTTTCTTTTTTTTTTAAATTTTATTTATTTATTTGACACAGAGAGAGATCACAAGTAGGCAGAGAGAGAGAGAGAAGCAGGCTCCGCTGAGCAGAGAGCCCGATTTGGGGCTCGATCCCAGGACCCTGGGATCATTACCTGAACCGAAGGCAGAGGCTTTAACCCACTGAGCCACCCAAGCGCCCCTCAATTTTTCAGTTTCTTTTAGGTGGTCGAAGTCATATGAACAGATATTTTCTTCTTTTGTGTAAATGTAAAGACAAAAAAAAAAAAAAGACTAGAATATAGGCTAGGTTGGCACTTCATTAAAAAAAAATTCAGTGACTTAAGTCTTTGTTTTAAGCATAAACAAGATTTCAGTATTTGATTGCTATTACTATATGAATAATTTGGTTTCTTTTTATGGAATTGCATTTACTGATTTATGGAATTAAATTCACTGGATGATACCCACATTTCTCTCCGCCTTCTTCCTCCCTCCTTTTCCCCTTATTCCTCCCTCCTCCCCTCCCTCCTCCCCTCCCTCCCTCCTCCCTTCCCTTCCCTCCTCCTCTCCTTCTTTCCATTCTTCCAAAAGCCAGTTCAGTACTATGTCGACCCTGAAGAGCATAGTTCCCGCTACAGAATTACAATGGCATTGTAAAGCCCTTGCATTGAATTACTTTCTGGACGAAGACAGAATATTATTTGAATTCTGGTTCTGCCTTTTACTGTCTATGGAGACAATGAGATAAAGTATTTAAATGGAAGAGATTGTGCACTAGGAATCTAGATGGTTCATATCTAATATATAATTCAAATACAAATACACTAGTAAGAACTCTAAACTGTTAAACTTTGGGAATGGCTTTAGTTCTCTAGGCAAGTAATTCCTGACTTTCATCCTCCATTGATTTCTTAATAGTTTTAATTTTATTCAACATTTAACATTTAGTTCTAAACAATACAAATAGTGAAATATAGGTACAGTCTTTAAGAACACAAAGTCTTGGGGCATCTGAGTGGCTCAGTGGGTTGGGCCTCTGCCTTTGGCTCGGGTCGTGATCTCACGGTGCTGAGATTGAGCCCCGAGTTGGGCTTTCTGCTCAGCCGGGAGCCTGCTGCTCTGTCTGCTTGTGATCACTCTCTCTGTCAAATAAATAAATAAAATCTGAAAAAAAAAAAAAAAAAAGAACACAAAGTCTTCTTAAACTAGGAGGCTGCTAATTTTAAATATTTTAGTTTTTATTTTTAGAGAGTGAGAGAGAGCATGCATAAGCAGGGGGAGGAACAGAGGGAGAAGCGGAGAGAGAGAGAATCTTTTTTTTTTTTAAGTTGCTTATTTTTATTTATTTATTTTTATTTGTTTATAAACATATAATATATTTTTATCCCCAGGGGTACAGGTCTGTGAATCGCCAGGTTTACACACTTCACAGCACTCATCCTAGCACATACCCTCCCCAAGAGAGAGAGAATCTTAAGCTGGCTCCATGCCTAGTGTGGAGCTCAGCACAGGGCTAGATCTCATAACCCTGAGATCATGAGGAAGGTGCTAATTTTAGAAACGAAAAAGTTCAGAGAACTATCTCCCCATCTTTTCTTTTTGTATGTAAATCCAGTATTATAAATAGGGTTTGTTTGCTGGTTATGCGTGTAAGATGGGATGATATTTTTAGAAAAGAATTTGGAAATATATATTAAACGGCTGAAAATGTGCATAAGCAAAAAGTAAGCTTTAAGAATCAGTCCTAAGCAAGTGATCCTAAATATGCAAAAAACAAAACACAAAAAACCAAAAAACATAAACAAAAAAACCCCCAAACCCAAACAACATCATCCTTATATGGCCAGATATGTTTATAATTGTGACAAATATAATTTTTTGGCAAGACGTATGAAGTTTTACCAACTCTGCTTACATTACAATTATGTTAACAAAAACCAGACACTAATATGGAAACTTACAACAATGTAAGTAAAAAAAGAAATGGAAGCCATTCTTTGATAAAATCATGTAAAATTCATTTAAAAAAGGCAACAACTTTGGAAGTTGTTTGGAAGAAAATACTCAATATATTAATAGTGGTTCTGGTATGAATATATTTCTTTTCTTTTTTTTTAAGTTAAAAGGATCATATTGCCTATGTAATAAAAAAAGTTATGGGAGCGCCTGGGTGACTCATTTGGTTTAAGAGACCAGCTCTTGATTTAGGCTCAGGTCTTGAGTGGGACTCCCTGTTCAGTGTGAGTCTCCTGTCCCTCTCCTGCTTCTCTCCCCCACCCCTCTCTCTCACTATCTCTAAAATAAATAAATAAATAGATAGATAGATAGATAGATAGATAAAATCTTAAAATGATTTTAAAATGAAAGAAGAGGCATTCCTGACCCAGGACTAGGCATGATTTACCTAGTTCTAATGACTGATCAAAACATCTCTAACTCATAATAATTTATGATTATGCTAAAGGTTAGACTTTTTAATAGGGAGAGGGCCAGAAACTTAGAGATCACGTATTCTGAATTTCCATTTGGCGTATAGATGTGAGAACATGAGTAACAAGGAAGACTAAACCCCTAGTCGTTTAATTCTTGGTTCAAAATCTTTTAAACCACAGAACATCTTAATGTAATTTTTTTAGAAAAATGAAAGTGAAGTTATTGTACAGTCGATGAGGTAAGGAATTAGCAATTTATTACATAGTACACATACAGCCTGATATAATGGGATTCTAGAGTCTACAGTGTCATAAATACTACTTACTGAAAACAAACATGCTGTTTGGAGTAGAATGCTGGGCATAGTAGAACATTATATATATAATTACCAATATTTATGTTTTTATCTTTGGTAATAAATAGTATTTGAGGGATAAGCAGAAACAAAGGACTCTTATCCCTATTTAGGAAAGTTTATGTGGATACCATCTTGTTCTTTAAATAATTTTTTTTCTCTAGCAAATATGGGCATTTATTTACTCACACATTTGCCTAATAGATGCTTATCAAGCACCTACTGTGGGCTAGTTGTGGTACTTCGTGCAGGAGAGATAATGGTTATTAAAAACATATACAGACATTAAAAATAATTCTTTTTCTATTCTTCCATCCGAATAGAGCCATTCCATTTTATAAATCTTAGGCATCCTTAAGGTAATCATTGTGGATGATCCCGCAATCATTACCACCTATGGTCTTGATGAAGAAGTTGAATGAAGAATATTAAGTTTATAAAGACATTGAGTGCTCTGGGTGTTAAGTTTATTTTATTTTTAAGATTTCATTTTTAAGTAAATTCTACACTCAGTGTGGGGCTGGAACTCACAACCCCGAGATCAAGAGTCACACCAGGTGTTAAATTTAATGGCTAAAGGTAGAAAGACACTGACCATACTATGTATTTTTTATAATACATTTTTTAAAAATGGCCTTTTAAATTCCCCAGATGCGAATGAATCTGCAATGTTGCCTTTGCTTTAAAGATTTAATATATACTACACAAAGTCGGTTGTTTGGTATTCTGATTTGACTTTACTTGAAAATCATGTTATGATGACTTATTACTAATATGTAGAGCCAAGTGTTTATCCCCATCCGTTGATAATGGTTATTTTATTGGGAAAAAGGGAGGTTAAAAGGCAGAGTGGAACCCTAACTGAACCTCCAATCAAGCAGATGTTCTACAGGAAAAAAAAGTTCATTTTAAGATGTTAATTTTTGGGAAGCCCTCCCGACTGCCACAGATAAGAGAATGCTCAACAGGGATTTTGAAAGTTATCTTCGAGTCTCTAATGGTTTCATCAGTGTTTGTCTAATTGTATTGCTGCAAAGGTGAAAAAGTGAAGTTTTGGAACCTCATGAAAATATTATGGGACATATGCATTGAATAGGTAGATAGATAATGTTTTTTTTCTATTTGAGAAAGTCTCCATCTATAGTGTAATTGCCTTTCCTGACCAGAATTCCTACCTCAAATGTGTCCATGTGTAGGAATATATGTGTAGTACAGTTTTTGTGTTTATAATGCTCAGTGTTGCAATTCAAGTGCTGGCATTGAGATCAAAGAGCAGAAGTAAAAGGAACACTAGATAGTAGACCCCAGGAAGATTGGGAAAATTGCCAAATCCAGTTCCAATTACTTGCTGGGTCCTTGAGGAGAACTAGTTTGAGGAACCCCCTCCTTTGAAATCTGTCTCAGAGCTGTCAACAATTATAAATGTGCCTACAATCTGAAGGGCAAGGCTTAGACTGATTTAATGTTAAGCCCCTCAAGTAGTTTGAAACCAGAAAAACAAAGTGCCTAATAATAACTACATTTCTGTCTGAGGGCCTTCTTATTTATTTATTAAGATTTTATTTATTTCACAGAGAGACCGAGAGAGCACAAGTAGGGCAGACAGTGGGGAAAGAGAGGGAGAAGCGGACTCCCTGATGAGCAGGGAGCCCGGTGTAGGGCTTGATCCCAGAACACTGGGAACATGACCTGAGCCGAAGGCAGACACCTAACCATCTGAGCCACCCAGGCACCCCTCCAAGAGGCTTCTTCTGGGGCGTGGTTGTTAATAGGATGACTGTAGATGAAAAGTATGTAGGGTAGATTTTATTTATTTGTTTGTTTGCTTATTTGTTTGTTTTTTTTTAAGATTGCTTTATCTATTTTAGAGAGAGAGAGAAAGGAAGAGGGAAAGTGAGGAGACTGGGGTATGGGGAGAGGAAAGGAGACTCTCCACGGAGCCCAGTGTGGGGCTGGATCTCACCACCATCCTGACCTGAGCCGAAACCATGAGTCAGACCCTCAACACCCTGAGCCAGCCAGGGGTCCCTGTTACGTGGGTTTTATTTTTTATATATTTATTTAAAAAAAAAAAGATTTATTTATTTATTTGACAGAGATCACAGAGAGGCAGGCAGAGAGAGAGGAGGAGGAAGTAGACTCCCTACTGAGCAGAGAGCCCAACACGGGGCTTGAGCCCAGGTTCCTGAGATCATAACCTGAGCTGAAGGCAGAGGCTTTAACCCACTGAGCCACCGAGGCACCCCTGTAGTGTAGGTTTAAAACCAGAGAAGTAACAGTGTTAATATCTGCTGTAATTTTTTAAAAATATTATTGTATTCTTCTGGAATTTCCAAAACCTCTCAAAAGCAGAGAAAATAGATGAGTATTATACCAGACACATAAAATGCTTCTGTTTTCATTTTTTCAAGATTTTATTTTTAAGCCATCTCTACATCCATCGTGGGGCTTGAAGCCCACAATCCTGAGACCAAAAGTCACATGCTCCACTGACTGAGCCAGCTGATTGCCCCAGAAGTTTCTGTTTTCTGACAGTTTTCCTGGCTCTCAAATATAAACACTGCTCGTTTTCTTCTGTTGTTTGCCATATTTTAAGAACCAGAACCCAAAACATCCTTTATTAATTAATTTAAAAAAATCCTTCATTTTAAAAGATTTCATTCGTTCTGAATTTTGGGGCAATCATAACCTTCCAAATTAGATTGTATTTAATTCAAGACCAGGATTAAATCAATTGAATATTGATTATACAAGCACTATTATCTTGATAAATTTTGGGGGGACATATAGGAGAAGGAAAGAAAAAGTGAATTGGGGTAAATCAGAGGGAGAGATGAGGCATGAGAGACTGTGGACTCTGAGAAATAAACTGGGGATTTTGGAGGGGAGGCGGGTGGGGGTTTAGGTGAGATTGTTTGTGGGTATTAAGGAGGGCACGAATTGCATGGAGCACTGGATGTGGTGCATAAACAATGAATCTTGGAACACTGAAAAAATAAAATAAAAAAAAGAAAAACCTATGAGCACTATTACCTTGATATATTTTTTCTTTAAAAATAGTAAGTTAAGGGTGCCTGGGTGGCTCAGTGGGTTAAGCCGCTGCCTTCCGCTCAGGTCATGATCTCAGGGTCCTGGGATCGAGTCCCGCATCGGGCTCTCTGCTCAGCAGGGAGCCTGTTTCCCTTCCTCTCTCTCTGCTTGCTTCTCTGCCTACTTGTGATCTCTCTCTGTCAAATAAATAAATAAAATCTTTAAAAAAAAATAATAAGTGAATCACTAAATTGTACACCTGAAATGTAATATGTATTTTAATATTATATAAATCTAATACTGTATATTAACCATACTGGAACTAAAATAAAACTTAATAAATTAAAAAATAAAATGATAAATTAGTGAGTTCTTCTTCATTAATGGTTCTTCACTAGTGTTTTCCTCAACGATAGCGTTTTTATAATAAGAGTAATTTATTTTACATAATTTATTTTACATAATTCATTTTACATATTTTACATAATGGTCTGCCAAGTTTCCTCCCATGCTTTTTGCCATTATACCTTCACAGTATCCCTAGGAGGATACTGAGAGTAGGTATCATCACTCTAATTTACAGATAAAAGCAAGGTTCAGAAAGCTCCATTTTTTCCTTTAGGACATAACATCCACAATATTCTCGGTTTGCCACTTTGCCTTAAATCATCAGACACTTTCACAAATAATCACATACATAAGGCATTTGCAATATTGAATTTCTGTGTCAGTCTTCTTAGCATTGTTATTTTTTTAAAACCTATTAAAATTTTTTAGTTTATGTAAATTATTTAAATAACTGCTATTATAGTAGTGGGCTTAATGGAGACAAATAAGGCCACAGATACAATTCCATTACAAAAATGTCACCACGGAGAACAGTTCTGTACAAAAGCTAGTTCCTTGTCTGGGCAGACAGCCCGCAGAAAGTGTTTATCTGATCTAGTTGCACGAATTCTGTGCAAAGAAAAACAAGTGCTTTCTCTGGATTCTAAAAGTCAGTATAACAATAGCCAAAAAAACTCCTATGTGCTCCTTGCAGTGTACATAGGAAAAAAAGAACTGACTTAAGTTTTTATTTTTTTATTTTTTTTTTTTTAGGTATATAGAATGATAGTTACTCGTTTCTCTCTCAAAAATATGACTAAACAGAACCCTTCTTTACTTGGAAGCTACAAACAAAGTTTCGTGAACATAGATGGAGAAAGGAAAAGTATGTGTATTAAGTTCCCTGTTTCTTTAATGGACTCTAAATACTTTAAAATGCCATAGAGACTGGGCCTGGCTAACCTGTAGGTATTGTAAATTGAAAATACCATTGGCTTTCTGCAGGCTGTGACTTATATACTATAACCAGAATGAAAGCATGCTACCTTTCCCTTCGTCATGTTTAAGCCTGTTGAACCGTGTGTCTCTGGTTAACTTCCTGTTAGCCGTTTTCTCGCTTTAAATTAGTGCGAGGTATTGTGCCGATGATCTTCAGATAAAAATTGCCGGCATAATTATAATGATCAGAGCTGACTGAACTGTTTCCGAAAGTGAAAATAATGCCGTCGTTCTTAAGCCTGTCTGCCCATCGTAATGACTTGAGGGCCTTTTCACTATACGGATATTGGGCCCCTCTCCAGAGATTTTGATTTAATTCGTCTTGCTTGGGGCCTGGGTTTGCGAATTTTTCTAAAGCTTTCAAAGTACCTACAATGTACAATGTACAGCTGTAGTTGAAAACCACTAATCTAGTTGGTGGTCCTGAAATTTTGGTTCCTTGTAGATAATGAGGACTAATTAAGGAAACATGCCTGAGCCCCATCCCAACTTAATGAATCAGAATCTATGGGGAGAGGACTGCCATCATCTGTATTTTTAAAAGCCTTTGAGAATCACTGATTTATGGCACGAGGAGAATGGCATGACTTCACTAAACCTTAATTGGACTTAAATATGGAGTCACTCAGTGATAAGAAAGGAAACTACTTCAGGAATCTCTAGTATGTTACCGCTAATCATTTGTGTGCTGAAGTGTAATTCCTTTTTATACCCCTGCTTTTTTTCCCCCAACTAATAGATGAATATTTCCTGATTATTTACTTTGTTTCCCATCATATTTTTTTTTTTATATATTGCTTCACAGACAATTCCCTAGGAGAAATGTTTAATAGGCCGTGGCACGTTCTGGCTCTGTTGTCTTGGTGATGAGATTGACCTTTTTAAGTGATTTGAAGCTGTCCTCTCTCTGAAAGCAATAAGAATGTATTTTGACTTAATACTTTCTCTTTCAAAGCCAAGCGTATTTCTAAGTATATGTTGGTTTTCTTGGTGTACTCTTTTAGTTTTTAATGATTTTGGTGATAATAAAGCCATTTCCATCTTTATAGTTGTGCCATACAAGGCAAGAACATTCTTTTCTGGAAACAAAATGTATTTCATGCATCTATTGTCTCAACTTCTTCTTTTTTTTTTTTTTTAAAGATTTATTTATTTGAGAGAGAGCGAGAGAGCACAAGTAAGGTAAAGGCAAAGGGAGAGGGAGAGGCAGACTCCTTGCTGAGCGGCGAGACCAATGCGGGGCCCGATCCTAGGACCCTGAGACCATGACCCGAGTCAAAGGCAGATGAGCAAATGAGGAGCCCTACCTCTTAACTTCTGCTAGTCAAAGTATCACAGCACCAAAGGTAATTACAGCTCCTGGGTTGAGTAGGTTTTGGTAAGATTACTTAGATTTCAATCATTCTTGAAATTACAGAAATAATTTATTAGTTCAAAATTCTGATAACTAAAAATAATTAATGGGCTAGAGTAAGAGAGCAGCACTTGGTTTCATAGTGGATGTTCAAAGAAGGAACAAGGTCGAATTGCATTTCCAATTCAGTCACTGTTTCTCTCCATGACATTTTTTGGTCTCAGTAGGTGCCTCTATATGATGGGAATAATAAAACATTTATAACTTCTCACGTATTTCCTTCAAGGTAGAATAATAGCTTACAAATATCTTCATAAAATACGAGGAAAAACTATGCCTATATAGAATGTGATAATTGCAAGAAACAAACAGTTATAATTCAAAATATCTAACGTTACTTTGAAATAGCAAAATGAAAATTGCAAGTAATAGCACCCACATATCAGCACAAGTTCATTATTTCTGTCCTTTAACAGTCCCTTTTCTAGTCTTTATCCCTATTCATTATAGTAGCCAGCTATTTATACTTACTAATGTTGATGTTTTCTAACCACTTTTATGATCCTGTATAGTCATCGTACTTACCATGTTAATGCCTGCATTATATTGTTGTTCAACTCTCTTCTGGATTCTTATGTTATTTACAAAAAGAATGACATTTTCAATTTTTACTATCCTTTTATCTTAGATGATATTTTGAATCACATTTGTTAAGATATTTCTTTTACAGGAAACAATGCAGTACTATATCTTATAATAATTTTACAAAGCCATCAAAATTCACAAAAAGAATTTTATGACACTTTCAAATTTAGAAAAACTCAAATTTAATATATTTAAATAAGATTATATGTCACATTAAGTATAAAGCTTTTAAAACTTAAAATCAATAAACATTTTTGATTATAATACATTAACTACCTGCATCAACTAAAGTTAAAACACTTTAGGCAGAAACTACAATGATATGTTTCCATTTCCTTATGAACACTTTTGCTGTGACACCAAATTATATTGTAAATGTTTGATTAAATTTATGATACCTTCTGCTTCTTCCTAAAAGATTATATGACATTAAAAAATTAAAATACTCATAAAACAAACTGAGGGTTGCTAGGGGGAGGGGGGTTGGGAGAAGGGGGGGTAGGGTTATGGACATTGGGGAGGGTATGTGCTTTGGTGAGTGCTGTGAAGTGTGTAAACCTGGCGATTCACAGACCTGTACCTCTGGGGATAAAAATATATGTTTATAAAAAATAAAAAATTAAAAACAAAACAAAACAAAATTAAAATATACTAAAATAATTTTTGTTTATTCAGTATGAGTATAACTCTTTTCATATGCACTTTTCATTAAAAAGTAATCCATAGGGTGCCTGGGTGGCTCAGTCATTAGGCATCTGCCTGCGGCTCAGGTCATGATCCCAGAGTCCTGGGGTCTAGCCCCACATTGGGCTCCCTGCTCAGTGGGAAGCCTGCTTCTCCCTCTCCCACTCCCCCCGGCTTTTGTTCCCTCTCTCACTGTCAATGTCTCTCTGTCAAATAAATAAAAGGTTTAAAAAAAATAAAAGTAATCCATATTACCAGTAGAAAATAGAGAAAATTAGTGTGACATTAGTCACATTAATCATATAAATTAAAGATGATGCTTTGTTTTTCATTCTAGTGTTTTAAAAATAAATATATACATATATATTATATATATGCAGTATTTAAAAGCAAATTTGTGGCCATATTAAAAATAAATATTTTAACTTAGTTATATAATAAGAATTTCTTATGTTTGTAAATATTCACAGAAAATATTCTCTTATCAGTGTTGCTTTTTTTTTTTTTTTTTTGCTATTTCAATGTTGTAGTGAACAATTTTGTTCCTAGAATAGATTTTTAGAGAATTAAAGAGGTCCATATTTGAGTATCACTGGAAACCGTAACCATCGGTAAGATGGTAGATGTAGAAAATAATGTGTTTTACATAAATCTTTTAAAAATCTATTATGAAGTTGTTTTACAAACATTTAAGAAACTTGATCTGTGGTGTTTGATTGACAATGCTTAAAATGCTATAAAACCTTATTAAATGAAATTGTGACTCCCTCTGACCCCCTCTTCCTGGAATGGCAAAATCTCATTTTCAGCCTGAACAAGCACTGTCAATAGATATAGGAAAATGTAAGAAAGCTTGATGAGAGCTTGGGGGTAGCATGTCAGGGAAAATTGCTGGCTGTTTTGGAGTAATAGTTATTTGGTGATGTTCTTAAGACACGTACAGTTCTGAGTTGTAGGAGAAAATGTCTTCTTTACAGACAATTTAGACCTTTTCCTCAGTTGAATCCCTCATGAAAAAAGTACTTATAAATTTTAAATGTTGAAATATTATGGCATTGTACTGAGTTCCAAATAAGGAAGTCAATGCAATGTCATCTCTACCCTCCAGGAAGATACAATTTGTAAGCTTGTGTTTATGGCTTTAGCTTTCCCCTATCAGAAACAAAGGAAGGCTGGATTAGCTCTTATGTCTTCCTGGGCCTGGAAACCAAGAGTCAAGATTAGACTAATCCAGCTCTTTCCTTTTGCAAGTGAGTAAAATGATGCTAAAAGAAGTTAAACTGTTTCTCCAATAATTCTCAAAGTTAAACTGTTTCTCCAATAATTGTCACACAGTTCCGGGCCAGAGCTGAAACTTGCCTTTGCAAGACCTAGTTTGATCGCTATTTAGTATAGAGATTCAGAAGTCACTCCTTCCTTTTATAATCAAAATAGTTTAAATAACAAAAGTTACCCAGTATTACAATGGCTTTTGCTTTTTTTTTTTAAATCTGTGAAAAAGTCTATTGAAATGATGTGTACATTTCCAAAGGTGTGAAAAAATAAAATGATCACTGATAAAACAAAAATTGTAGTAAATCAAAAGTGTTAACGATATCATATTTCTCCTTGAAAAGAAAAAAACAGTGTCAGGTCAGTATATTTTTGATGTTATACTGATTTTTATTGTAGTTAGATCCTTCATTTTTGTTCTGTAATCACACTCAGATTTTAAATACAAAACCCTCTGTGAAGGCGGCAGAAATGGAGAGATAGCAGCTTGTTATTTTAATATTTAATCATCTCCCCTCTCAGCTTGAGGTGAATAGAAAGAGGCTTGTGGATATGTCAAGGAAGGCTGTGGAATCCATTGTCTCCCATGAAGAAAAATCTAACTGATCCATTTCATCTACTCTGCAGGCATCTTTCCCTAGTAATTGATAGTAGATTCAATTATGCTAGTAGGTAAAATATTAGATAATACTTACTTGGGTTCCCCCCCCCCCCATCTTTGGCTTTCTTTATTCCAGAGAGATTTACTCAGTAAATTCACAGAATGTGTAAATTTCAAAAGCATTAAACTCTTTTTCAGTTGGTGATTTACTTGAAGGTCTTCCATATGAATCATTAATTAGTATTTAACATTAATTAATAGTAGATTAGTGTAATTCTTGAACTGAAATTGTTATACTGCACAGGATTCAGAGAGGTAGTAGTGCTATTGAATAATGGTCAGATAAATTGATCCTCTCAGCCACAGACTCTGCTTACAGAGGTTAGGGCTGACTGGGATATCTATCACTTCATCGTTGACAGGGCTCACTGGACTGGCTGGACAGTGCTGTTTCCTCCTACCTTAGCTCTCAGACTGCCGCCCTTGACAGAAGAAGATGGCTATCCCAGAGAAAAGAGTGTCTTGAGTTGAGGAATTGTTTTTGCAACCGTAGGCTAGACTTTTTCTTCTGCTTGTCTCTACTAAGTTTATGCTGCCACCCAAATTTGGAACAGAGAATGGGAATGGGAAATGGGAATACAGAATTTCTGCAAGGATGGATTCGCTCTAGTACTATCACCTCCCCACACCCCCAATCTTTTCCACATTGTGATTCCCGTTGCCTATAGCAACCACCATTACAACCTTTAAAGCACCTTTTACAATGGGAAGAAATCTCAAGTTAGAAATCTTATGCTTTTTCCATACAGGACACATTCCTTCATTCCTTCATTAGCTTAGTATAGGTTAAAGCATTAATCTATTCCAGAGATTGGCTCTTTAGTTGTTCATTTTCCTCTTGATACTGACCTTTCTCGATTGTTCATACCATTTCAAACTGGTGATAGAGCCCTGGAAAAACAGGGTCTTTTTGTGCCTTGGCCTCAGATCCATCTTCACATCCTGAATTCAGAATTGCCTCTTAATAGCTATGGAATCAAATTAATTACCTAGCACATTGTATGTCTAGGAACTATGCTGGTTACTCTGCATTGTTTGATCTTCACCTTAAGCTTGTAGGGTAGGTACCATCATCCATATTCTACAGACGGGAAGATGGAGGCTCTGAGATACATTTACCCAAAGCCGCATAGTTAATAAATGGTGGCATTGAAACCTCAGACTTCAGGCACTGGAGTTCTTTTTGTGAATCCATACTATCTCTGTTAATGAGAACTACTACAGCTTAACTAAATACTCTTTGCCTTGGATATGCTGCATCTCATTTCTCCTGAGGAAGAGTCTACCATTTCCTGAGAATCCAGGGTATAGGTGTTGACCAGAATTTCCCTCCTTACTTCCAAGTCTCTCTCAAATTCTTACCATTTCAGCCTTTCTTTCTGACTTCTCATGTCTTTGCCTTTGCTCAGAACTTTAATATCAAGCACTTTATGCTGTTTCCACAAGAAGTGTAGATTCTGCAAGGGAAAGCTTAAGAGATATGAAGAATAAGGGGGAAAAGTGAGCTTCAGGGTAATACTCTGAAGAGGCAGAATACGAACTGAATGGTATGGAGAAGAAAAACTCAAGCAAACTTCATCTAGCCAGTTTTTCAAAATATGTTAGGACATTTTCTCTATAGAATGTTGGTTCTTTCATTTAACCCAACTTTTGCCCTGTGGAGTGATCCGTATCTTCTTATTCTATCCTTGGTAGATATGGGTAGCAATTTATTCAGCAACTTCCTTTTAAACTTGATAAGGAGTGTCGTATTTCTTCATAGCTGAGCCCTCACATAATACTTTAATATGATCCCACTAGTGGTAAGTATGAGAGGCCTGGTGTCTACTTCTGCTTACTGTTTTTGATGCAAGTGCCTGTCATATCGCTTTATTTGACAATACTGCTAAACTATAGGCATATATGTATGTGTGTGTGTGTGTGTGTGTGTGTGTGTGTGTGTGTATGGAGAGAGAGAAAGAGAAAATATTTATATGTTTTCATATATAAATATAAATATAATCTCATTTTAATTTATTTCTATCTGACTTCATTCTACAAATGATAATAATTCAGGCGACCTTACAACAAAAATACATATAACAAAATGAGAAAATATAAATGGAAATTTAAATTTATGATTACATAAAATATGCTGAAGTATAATTTTAAAAAATGAAAAATCCTGACTCAAGAAAATACAAAATGAATGCATGTCATAGATTTCATTCATCTTTTTTTTTTTTTTTAAGAAGATTGTATTTAGTTATTTGATAGAGAGAGAGATCACAAGTAGGCAGAGAGTCAGGTAGAGAGAGAGAGAAGCAGGCTCTCTGCTGAACAAAGAGCCTGATGCTGGGCTTGATCCCAGGACACTAAGATCATGAGCTGAGCCGAAGGCAGCGGCTTAATCCACTGAGCCACCCAGGCGCCCCTCATTCATCTTTTTAATTGATGAGGAAAACAGTACAATGTTTAAAAACAATCCAATGACATTTGGTTTTTATTAGATTTATTGCAATTTACTAGATTACTAGATTAGTTATAAAACTGGCTACATCCAATAGCACCATAAACCATAACCTTTGGGTTCCACTGGTCAGCCATTATTTGCATTTCTACTAAACAGAATCTGCAAGTTAACCTCTGTCCCTACTCAACTGTAAATAGCTACTAAATAGAATGCCAACCCCAGCACTGCCCTGAAAACATACCTGATAATTTCTTTAGCCTTTTTCCAAATTTGGGGTAATTTTTCTGACAAATAATTTTTAAAATTTGTGTAAAGGACCGTAATCAAGGTGGGAAGTGAAACGTAAGTGCATAGGCAATAAGGGCCTATATAATTGCTGTATTTGAAATTTGCATTTAGTTGCATGTTCTGTGGAAGCCAAATTGAATGGAAGATGTGAAACGTTAGAGGATTTTATGGTGAGGAAGAAGAAATACATCAATTCCTTCAGAGAAAAAAATTTCTCTTCAGGAAAAGACACGTGTATCCTGGGGAGCTTCATACTGGGATTGGAATTGAAATTACACATCCCCACATCCTCATACAGCCATCTAGCAAGTGAAATAACAGATGTCAGAGGGTTATTTTCTTGGAGTACCCCATGATGGAAGCCTTGGATGTACCATTGAAATCCACCCAGAGAAACCAGTCCCAGTAGAGGGAGAACAGAGAAGAAATGGTCATTAAGTTCAAGAGTCAGTAGTTTAAGATGGCGTTTTTGATGCATCTCTAGCAGTGGTTCTTCATCAAGGGGATATGAAAGGATCACTCAAGGTTCAAGGGGGCTCTTTTCACATTCTGTCAACAACAGTGTTAAGTTAAAGGGAAAGGAGTCTTGCCAGGGCAGGAAAATAAAGAAAACCTACTTAGCATAGTGCCTGACATGAAGTAAATGTTTGCTAACCATGGCCGCTACTATCATTGCTCTAACTATTACTATTATAAAATAAACTTAAATTGCTTCTGAGATATCTAAGTGGGCATATCAGGTAGACTGATGTTCAGAGGACAGAGGGGACTGGTGATAAGTGTTTGAGAGTTGCCAGTGTACAGGAGTTACTGTAAGCCAGGGGAGGGCCTGGAAAAGACAGGTTGATGAGTGTTAGTGGCCTTGGCAGTAGGATAGCACAAATAGTGAATGGCGGGGGTGGTGGTGGTAGTAATCAGTCATCCACAAATATAATTTCCTTAGTAAGACTTGATATGAGTAGGACAACCAAGAGTTGAGGTTATTTTCTCTGGAATGCACATTTTTCACGTTTTTATTTTCAAAATCAAATGAGTAGATGTCGAGTTTCACAAAACTCTAGCTAATAAGGTAGGCATTTCTATCCCCATTTATGACTAAATGAAGTGATGTGCTCAAGATTTAAACATATATGTAGTATATTTATCTAGTAGATGGGAGAGTTAGGTCTTGGCTTTAGAACTTCTGACCCGTTTATTGCTTTTCTATCTTCTCTTTCCTCCCCCATGATGTTTATCTCTACTCTCCTTGCCGAGTTTTGTTGTGTTGCTTTTGATAAAGGATCCAATTAGATACAGTCACAGAGAGAGGATTAGTATTTTCTCAGACGCTAGTCTCTGCCTTCCTCTCAGCCTGGCTTCCTATGCAGAGTTAATGAGCATGTTCCTTGTGCCGTTATTGAGAATATTGACTGAAATCTTAAATAATGCTGATGCAGGACCACTTCTGACCATTGTTCCTTCAGTCTAAAAGGCCACACTTTGGGTGATGGGTTGTGTTCTCCATTAAGAAACCAGATTAAAACCAGAAACTTGTTTCTTACGGGCCACTGCACCATTGTTAGGGGTCAGTCACTGTCCATGTGACTGGATAGATAATTGAAAATAAGAAATATTTCATTGTAATCTTACGAAAGCCTCAAACTACTTATGTCACCATAGAAAGAGCCATTAAAAGGTATAAGAACTCACGCAGTACCTCACGCTGACCTTGCCACTTGATTCTCTGAGGCATAAAAATTATTTGCAACATCAGTCAGCTTTTGATTTGCCGTGTATTTGAAAAACAATTCAAATCATGTATTGGAAAGAGGCCAGAGACCCATCTGCTGAGAGTTTGTCTTTCTAAATTGGGTGCAGTGCGTAGTACTGAGGGAAAATGACACACCTCTCTTATGAATATTTTCATGAACCTTCTCAGTCTCTAGAGAATCCACCCATGCACTGTTAAATTGTGTCATTTGTGAGAACACAATGACAAGGACCTAAATTGGAAAGCAATACAGATTTAGCAAGAAAATGTCTTCCATTCAAGGGGGTCCTTGTTAATTTCCTGTGTCCAATATAAGGAGCTGGAGGGATTGAAAAAAAAAGTATAAAGTGCTAATCCAAAAGGCCTATTTTCTCTTGTTACTGAGTTAAAATACTACCTGATATTTTATACAGATCATTATATAGAGTGAAATGAATGTTTGTAAAGAAATAAAATGTGAAGAGAGGGAACATAAAAAAGAGGAAGCGAAGACAGAGATAAACCTGGATGAGTCCTGTTTCTCCTTTCATCTCCACATTATGTATAAACAACAGCACTAATAGACTTTGCTAAGTGCTTTCTGTGCATCGGGGACTACATATGGGATAATTTTACTATTTCATTTCATAGCTGAGGACAATGAAGTCTGGAGAGATTAACAAACAAATTGGTCTAGTTTCCCTAGCTAGTTTTCTATGAAGAACTCACATTCTCCATAGAAATTCCTTTTCAGTTTCTCTTCTCCCACTTTCCAATTTAGCTCTTGGTCTTAACTGTGGCAAAAGTAGAAAGAAGAAAGGAAGTGAACATCGGTGTGGTCTCTGCCTACTTGAGATAGGGAGGCAGGGTTATCTACAGAAGAGTGCGCATGCTATAAGAAGCAATTTGGCGGATGATCTAGTTCAACATTTTCATTTTTGGATGGCTTAGCTATATTTAAAGATAATAAAGTGAAACATTTAGTTAAAAGTGAGTCTGGATTAGATGGGGCAACTGGATTGCCCAGTCGGTTAAACGGCTGCCTTTGGCCCAGGTCATGATCCCAGGGTCCTGGGATCGAGCTCCACCTTATATTTTCTGCTCCATGGGGTGCCTTCTTCTCCCTCTCCCTCTTTTGGCCACTCCCCCTGCTTGTTTTCTCTCTGTCAAACAAATAAATAAATTTTAAAAAAAAGTTAATCTGGATTAGAAACTGATTTTACCCATTCCTGGGCCAGCACTTTTCATATATCGCATTGCTTTTCTTCATTTCAAACCCTTTTTTCCCTCCAGTGCAAAAAGTTGAAGTTACTTATCTGACTGACATTATCTTTAGTACAGGAATATACTGTTTAGGAACTTCCATTTAGCTACTTGTTTAAGATGAGTATATTCTATTGAGGTTTATGTTCACTTAGCAGGAATCATAATTTTTCTAAGGTTATAATATTTATTTCTTATGATTTTTTTTTCTGGCTAGGGTAAATTTGGAGATGCTAGTGTTCCTTCAAATAAAATGATATGTTCATAGTTTTCAGATTGTCAAGTATAGATGAGATAAATATAAACTTGGAAGGCAAAAAAAAACCCTTTTGAATCTTAACATTTTAGAAAATATTACACACAACTTTAAATAATTTTCCATTGTTTGGTGTATCCAATAATCCAGAGAAAATGGGTTTAATTGAACTGGGGGGGGATATAAATCAAAAGGAAGGGCTGACAGTTTTATTTAATGTGAACTATGAATTGAAAGCAAACACCATCAACTGCTCTAAATTTTATTTCTTTTAGAAATTATAAACAGCAGGACTGGGAGCAAATAAATTTCCTTTCACAAGTCTTCATTTCTTTTTTGTTTTTGCACAAATGCGTCCCTTAATGTTGACAATAATCAGGTAACATGGCTCAGGGGTGGTTCCCCTACGTCAGATTATTATCAGATATTTTATTTAAACTATCAGATTAAAGATTAGAGCACCAATTCATTGCTTTTTAGAGAATTTTCTAAAATTGGTAACTGGGTACCATCTATGGGTGCGTTTGGGTATGACTAATCTTGTGTCTGGTACTAGTCAATCAGTAGGGTTTTTTAAAATTAGTATTATTCAGAAAGCCTCAGATGCCTAAGTAGTTATATTTAGTTGATATTTCTCAATTTGAAAATTTAATGTGCCAACACGTGCTCCTGACATGTCTTCATTTCATGTTATTTTTTTCCTGAAATCCACAAAGTTTTTATGCCTTTCTTTTATAAGCAAAAAAGTGGGAAGTTTAGTTAGGAAGCAGTTTAGAAATTCAGAGTTTATTATAAATAGCCCTGGATTTACTAGTTGCGTAATTTTAAGCTGGCTTCCTTTCTGAGAGATACCTTCCTCATCTGCACTGTGGGAATAACCGCAGAGTGTTACATCTGGTAAAGTACAAGAAATCGCTTAACAAATTTTACAGTGAAGCATAAGGTGACAGTTGAAAGGTAAGGTGACATTAATGCTGATATTGGCTTCTTTCTAAAGACACTCATTCTAATCCAGAGACACTTAAAATTTCCTTTTGTTCTTTGTTCTTCCCTTCAAGAGAGCTCCAGAATCGCCAGCTTAGAGTTGACTACGTCTTTGTGTCCCTACCATACTGGGAATTTGTCTCTTTTATGGAGTCTACCTCCCTGAATCTCTGCCCACACCAGGGCAATGCATTTACATACCTGCTCGCATCTCCCATGGGCTCAGTTCTTCAAGACCAGAGAGAGAGGGTTTTAGTTATTTTTGGATCCTTAGCATCTCGTACTGGGGCTTGTCAACGGTGAGCCCTTGCAAGTCATTGTTGAGTTAGGTTTAATGTGGAAGACTGGAAAACAGGGATTTTATGCTCTATTCTTACTCTTGGTTTTCTTGAAGGGGAGGTTTGTTCCTCTAAAAGAATAGTTTATTCTAGGTCCAAGTATATTTTAAAAACCATTTTAAAAACTCCTTTATATGAAAGGCGCAAACAGTAGGAATTAGACTGTATCCATATGTCTTTCTTCTATCTTTATTGCAGTCTTTAAAGAAATGAGTTGACAGTGTCAGTTTGGCTGTTTCCATATGGAAAAAAAAATTGCTTTCAAGTTACTTATTATGAACAATTACCTTTCTTCCTTAAAAAATATTGTTGGATTGAACAATACCAAAGCATACTTTTCTTTTTACATAAGGCACAGACTTGTTAGAAAGTAGTTTGTGGACATTGAAGAATAGTTCTATATTAATTTCAAAATATAAAGAAATTTGAAAAGTAAATTTTAATCATTGACCGTAATATCTTTTCTGAATTTCTTTGAAACATAATTTCTCCCCATATCTACCTTTATTTTTCTTTAAGCACTCAATAAGTATTAATTGATTTTTTTCATAAAATTCTGATAAAGTTTTTTTGAAGTTTGTTTTTTGTTGCTTTCACTTAAAAATTCACTCTACTTTGAGTTTGCAATGAAAATTTTTTCCTTTTTAAAAAATTGTGGTAAGATATGCATAACATACAATTTAAACATTTTTAGGTATACAGTTCAGTGGCATTAAGTACATTCACATTGCTATGCGAATATTACCACCTTCTGCTCTAGAGTTTTTGCATCTTCCCAAACTGAAACTCCGTATTCATTAAACAGTAACTCCTCATTTCTCCCTTTCTCCAGCCCCTGATAACCACCATTCTACTTTGTATCTCTATGAATTTGATTACTTTAGTTACTTGATATAAGTGAATTTATAAGGTATTTGTCCTTTTGTGTCTCATGTATTTCACTTATCATAATGTATTTCAGTTATCATAATTTCACTTCACATCTGTGTTGTAACATATGTCAGAATTTCCTTCCTTTTTAAAGCTGAATAATATCCTACACTATGTATACACCACATTTTGTTCATTCATTCAGCCATCAATGGACATTTGAGTTGTGTCCATCCACTTAAAAAAAATTACCCAGTAATTTGATGCTTCTGGGACTGTGATTTTAGCAATTTGAAAATGCTTCAACAAATATAAATTTTATGTAGTCATTTGACCTTTAACACTAGTGAGACCAGAGTGTGTGGTTAGGCCCTCACATGGGCTCAAATCTTAACTCTGCAATTCATGAGCCATGTGACCTTTAGTAAGTTATTATAGCCTCTCAGGGATCAGTTGTCCACATTTTTACAATGGAAATAATAGCATAACAAAGGATGTGAATGGTATGTGAAGAAAGGACACCTACTTCTGCCTTTTAGAAGAGTATTGCAAACTAGCCATGCCACTTGGATTCATTTAAACGTACTTGCTGAGTGCTCTAATTAAGACATCATGCTAAGTGATCTAGTGTATGCTAGCAGGTGTTGTAGTTCTTCCTCTTCAGGGTACTTTGGGTTGAGGTGGGAGTGATAGTAGGAATTAGCACAATAAAGCAGAATTCGTGTCATTAGAGCTGACTTTAAAGTGAATTTTTTTAATTGTGAAATTTTTAACCAGGAGAGATTATCTCAGAATAGAGGAAATTAGGAAAGGTTTCAATGATTATACAATAATGATTATGTGCCAGAGACCCTGTGTGTGTGTGTGTGTGTGTGTGTGTGTGTGTGTATTTCATTTAATGTTTATGAATAACGTATGTAGTAGGATTATTATTCCCAGTTTTACAGACAAAGGTACTAAGGATTAAAGAATTTATAGCTGGTAAGAGACAGAGTCAAATTATTAAGAACTCAGTTGAATTAAGATCTGCGTGATTGTGAAGCTTGTGCACACCTGTACTCATTATTTTACTACAGCATACTTCAGCCAGTGTAAATGTTTGAGATGGATCTGGAAGGAAAAGTGGGCGAAGAGTGTGGAGGAAGGACATTCTGGATAAAAATGGGGGAGATGTGCATGCTTAAGATTTTACTGGTACATGAGTAGGAGAAGAGTGAGCAGTAAGGCTGGATAAAGCAATTTGAGTATGAAATTGTGGCGTAGGTATCTAGGGAGAATGGCAGTTTGGTGTTTGACTTGATAAGCAATGGCAAGATATTGAAGATTTATGTACAGAAATGTCAGGGTTACCTTCATGAAAACTAACTAGTAGAAGTGTAGAAAGGATCAAAAGGGGGAAGTGGGATGGAGATTGAGAACAGTGAAGAGGCCATTTGAGAATTTGTATCAGAAGAATTTACATAAAGGGTCTGGATTGTGGTGATAGCTTGGAATGAAAAAGGGGATAAATTCAAGAGACATTGCACTTGGTGCCTGGGTGGCTCAGTCGTTCAGTGTCTGCCTTTGGCTCAGGTCATGATCCCAGGGTCCTGGGATTGAGCCCCGAATTGGGCTCCCTGCTCTGCGGGAAGCCTGCTTCTCCCTCTCCCACTCCCCCTGCTTGTGTTCCCTCTCTCACAGTGTCTCTCTCTGTCAAATGAATAAATAAAAATCCTTAAAAAAATGAGACATTGCAAATGTGAAATCCACGGGACTCAGCACCTTATTAGATGAGAAATGGAAGAGAGAATGGCTGACTAAAATTTCAGGCTGAGAGGGCTAATTGAATGACGGTTCTGATAGCAGGAATAATAGAATCAGAAGAAGGAAGTGGTTCAGAGAAGGGGTGAATTCTGTTTGGGGTAGTTTGAGTTGAAGAGTCTAGTGATTAATCCTTTTGCTAATATACCTAAGGGAGGAATATTAGGGGACATCAGCTTTGGTGGACATGAAAAGAGGCCTTGCAAAATTTAAAGTCAGGCAAGTTTGAGTTAAAGATAGGAATTTGGGATTGTGAATTACTGCCATTTCCTTATAAACAAATCCTTAAACTTCAAGACTAAGACGACTCCAGGTTGTGTGATGTTATCTTTATTCTTCAATATTCATAAAATGCATTTTCCTGAGAGTAGGGATGTGAAAGGGTTCTCTGCCTTTTGACAGTTGTCTCTGCTAGCATGATCCTTGTGGAAGCAGCAAAACTTTCACTTTGACTCAGAGAACAGCTGGAACAAAGTTTAAAAATGCCAACAACTCTTTACCAAAGTTGGCCCTTCTCAGTGTGTTCTGTGACACAACAATCATCGTTCCATGGGGACAAAAAAGAGGTCTCTGGTCAAAAGAGTTTGGACATGCTAAAGTTAAGCAAAGGTAAATCATCTTTTATAAGAGGATTTTTAAATTTTACTTCATTTCATTTTGACTGGACTTTTTGGTTTTGAGATTATTAATATTCACTGTCCGTCAATGAGAGAAAGCTATAGAATGCTGAACATTTGAGAGGTTTTGAAATAGAGAGTACGTTTTAAAAATCCTAAGAATAACAGAAATAAATAAATAAATAAATAAATTAAATAAAAGTATTCCTAGCTTCTCTTTAGTTGGGACATGCTACAGGTGTGTTTCTTCTCCTAGCTCCAGTCTTCCTCCATGTGACCGTCCTCAAACCTACTGTGCAGGATCCCAATCCTAACATCTTTTATCTTAAGATTTTTTTTTTTAAGATTTTTATCTATTTATTTGACAGATCACAAGTAGGCAGAGAAGCAGGCAGAGAAAGAGAGAGAGAGAGAGGAGGAGGCAGGCTCCCTGCTGAGCAGAGAGCCCGATGTGGGGCTCCATCCCAGGATCCTGGGATCATGACCTGAGCCGAAGGCAGAGGCTTTAACCCACTGAGCCACCCAAGGCATCCCTATCTTAAGATTTTTGACCAAGACAGACAAGTCAATCTCTTTTTCCCTCCCAGCTGGGCCCTATCTTGATTCTTTTTCTGTAGATATGCTTCTCCTGTGGGTCTTTGACATGAAGGATGACCTCACTTGAGTAGTTTATTCTCTACAATTAGTATGAAGTGGTATTAATTTGTAAGTTTTAACTAAAAAATTCCATTTCAGTACAATAGAACCATACAGTGCTTATTATGGGCTGAATTTGTCCCCTTTCACTGATTCATATGTTGGTGTTCTAACCCCCAGTATCTCAGAATGTGATTGTATTTGGAGATTGTTCCCAGAGGTGATTAAGTTAAAATGAGGCCATTAAGCTGAACCCTAATCTAATATGACAAGTCTTTATAAAACGAAGTAACTTGGACACACATATTTACAGAGAAAGGATGGTGTGAAGATACAGAAAGGAGACAGTCATTGTCAAGCCAAAGAGAGAGGCCAGAAACAGATCCTTCCCTCAAGCCTTCACAAGGAACCTTGATCTCAGACTTCTAGCTGCCATATTCTGAAAAAATACATTTCTGTTGTTTAAACTGTTCTGTCTGTGGTACTTTGTTACAGTAACCCTAGCAGACTAATACACAATTCATTTATAAAAACATATAGGTACAGTTATGAGGAATGTTAAAGGGAAAGCCTGGAGCTAACATTTCCTTACAATGAGGTAGGCATCTTTATAGAGGACATTTTTTTTTTTTTAAGATTTTATTTGTTTATTTGACAGACAGAGATCACAAGTAGGCAGAGAGGCAGGCAGAGAGAGAGAGAGAGAGAGAGAGAGAGAGAGGAGGAAGCAGGCTTCCTGCTGAGCAGAGAGCCTGATGTGGGACTCGATCCCAGGACCCTGAGATCATGACCTGAGCCGAAGGCAGCGGCTTAACCCACTGAGCCACCCAGGCGCCCCTATAGAGGACATTTTTAAAGCCCAGTGAAGGATGAGGTCATGGAGGGAAGGATGACAGAGACAAAAATTGATCAAAGGAAGAAACTTTAAGAAGTGTCTATTTTAAATAGAAAGATAGAAAAGGAGTAGAATGCAGGATATGTGGGCATTGAGAAGCTGCAGGCCAAGCATAAAGTTGATGGACTGTAGAAGCTGAAGGGGGAAAAGGTTTTTTTTTTTTAATTAATTTTTAAATTTTTATTTAAAGATTTTATTTATTTATTTATTTGACAGAGAGATCACAAGTAGGCAGAGAGGCAGGCAGAGAGAGAGGGGGAAGCAGGCTCCCCACTGAGCAGAGAGCCCGATGTGGGGCTCGATCCCAGGACCCTGAGATCATGACCTGAGCCAAAGGCAGAGGCTTAACCCACTGAGCCACCTAGGCTCCCCTGAAGGGGGAAAAGATTTTAGTTAGTTTTTAGTTACAGATCTCCAACATCAAATTTTGAACCATGATCATCACCTTTGGCAGACACTGAAAAGTCATATTATTATCTTATGTAGAATATCAATATATTTTATTACAGCATTATTTACGATGGTCAGGATATAGAAGCATCTTAAGCGTACACTGATAGATGAATGGATAGAGAAGACGTGGTGTATATATAATGGAATATTATTCAGCCATAAAGAAGAATGAGGTCTTGCCATTTGCAATAACATGCGTGAACCAGGAGGGTGTTATGCTAAGTGAAATAAGTCAGAGAAAGATAGCTACCATGTGATTTCACTTATATGTATAATCTAAAAAACAAAACAAATAAACAACTAACTTTGAAGTACAGAGAACGAGCAAGTAGTTGGTTGCCAGAGGTGATAATGGTGATATAGGTGATACAGATTAAAGGGCATTAAGAGGTACAAACTTGCATTTTTGGATTCAGTAAATCATAGAGATGACAGGTAGAGCATGGGGAATATAGTCAGTTAATATTTCAAAAAGGAAAAAAAGCCCCTGGGTCACTCAGTTGGTTAAATGTCTGCCTTTGTCTGCTGTTTAAGGTTCCTGCTCAGTGGGAAGTCTGCTTCTCCCTCTCCCTCTGCTCTTTCTGCCCCTTCCCTTGCTCCTTCTCTCCCCTCTCATTCACTCTCTCTTTCAAAAAAATAAATAAAATTAAAAAAAGAAAACAGAAGCATAGTTTGTTGCTATGCTGTTGAAAAATAAATTTGAATTTGTACAAGAAATTAAAAAAATTATTAATAAAAGTCTTTTGGGGAAATATCTTAGGGCAATTTCTAGGACCTCTGTCCTAGGGGAAAAGTCACAGATAACATGGGAGCCAGCACTAAAAGAGGGCTTTTGAAAATTCATAGAGGGCAGAAGGCACCATGGGTGTGAATTGTGACTCTTATTATGATAAATCAATCCCTGTTGGAAGCTGTTCCCGTAGATGGGGGGAAAATGACATAAATGCTGACCAAATTCAAAACTAAATTACTTAGAACATGCTGCTTACAGCTTTCAGGTAAGCAGTTCCAGAAAGTCCCATCATTTAGTATACACTGTATGGTTCTTCATGGTAGCTGAAGGAGAGAGCCCAAATGAAAAAGCCATTTTGCAATCTGTGCAGTAGAATTCATTCTTTCATCCCTTGTTACTGATTGCAGAACTGTATTATCTTCTACTTGAAGAATGCAACAGTATACACCATAGCAACCAGTGCACCAGGCCCATAAGGCATTTCAGCCACCCCAACAAGACTAATAATAGTAATCATTTTCATTTTTCTCATTAACTCTAAGCAGTATTTTTAGGCATCTTTAAGGTCAAAATTCCCTTTTATTGCCTTGAAGAAAAACTGTCTCACTGAATTTCAAAATAATATGCATTTCTGAATATAATGGCTTTATTCTCTCATGTTGTTATATATTTCATTTTATTCAACGTCTTAGTTTCTTTCTTATTTTCTAGTTCACATGTGCATATCATAAGATAATTATTCAGACAGTGGCAAAAATGATTATGTTCCCTTAGCATTTGGGTGTATTAAATGTCTATTTATTTGAAGTGCATGGACTTCTAACATCACTGTGCTAAAATTAAGAAGTTGAACTCCCTTTATAAATATATTTCCTGTGTTTCTATTCCTTTTTCTTCATATTTTGGTGGATAAAATAGAAGGCAGTGGGTGCTGAGTTCTAGAAGAAGAGTGAACAGCTATCTTTTTCATTTCCTCTCTTCCATTGTGCTTCCATGATTCATTAGACACTTCAGGAATTTTCAGGACTTCAGGGTCAACATTGAACAACCCACATATTTTATTCTAGATATATGGAAATTAATGAGACAAAATCTACTTACAGAGTTTATCCATATTTTTAGCATTCTAGGCTCCTGGCTGCCTCTGTGAAGAATAAAGAGGACGATGCATGTAGAGCTCTTTAGAAATTTATCCAAATCTAGTAGATTACTATTCTAAAAAAAATTCAGCTTTATTGAGGTATAATTGAAAATAGAATTGTAAGATATTTAAAGCACACATCATGTTGATTTGATGTGTGTATAATGTTGTGAAAAGATCCTCCCATCTAGTTAATTAACACAGCCTACACCTCACATTTTTATATTTTTTTGATGAAGACATTTAAGTTCTGTTCTCTTAGCAAATTTAAATTGTACTATATAGTGTTATTAACTACAGCCACCATCTTTTACATTAGATCTCAGACATTATTTATTTTATATGTAGAAGTTCCTATCCTTTTACAAACCATCCCAAGCTCCCACCCTGTGGCAACCACTTTTCTACTCTCTGTTTCTATGAGTTTGACTTTTTTCAAGATTCTGCATATAAGTGATAACCGTGTGGGATTTGTCTTTGTCTGTCTGGCTTATTTCACTTAGCATAATGCCCTCGAGGTCCCTGCATGTTGTCGCAGATGTTACTATTATTAAAGTTCACAGTAGCGGTCAAGAGTGAGCTCAAGCACCCCACCCTGGGGAGAACATTCAGACAGTCTCTGGATTTAAGTTGTGCAATCATGTTACCAGTATCTCTTGTAGCCATATGTAGTACCTGATGAATGGAGCCCAGTGAGCTAACTCTTTTATAGCTCCATTTCCCCTCTACCCTGCCCAGCATGTTATTATGAAAATGTTCAAATATACAGAAAGTTGAAATCACTGTATAGTGAATATATTTATAGATCCACGACCTCAATTCTACAATTAAACTTTTATGTAGCTTTTTAGAACAATGGCAGTGTTGTCATTTGAAACTGGACTCTAGCAACATTATGCAACAGCAAAGGATAAAGAAACAGGGGAGGTGACTAAGATACCAGAGCAGACAGACGTAGCATGACAAAGGAGGAATGGGTTTCTGCTTCCTAGAAGATAGAATTATTTGTATCTCTAACCTGTCTACTAAATTATCTAAGGGCCTCCCTCAAAATATTCACTTATGAAATACTGTTCAATGCCTGAGCCACTCCACCTGAGATAAGGTTCTAGGTGTCAAGGCCGTCTGCCATGTTTGGCTCTGACAGGTGAGTGATTTGCCTTACAGCTTAGACTACCCCACAACACCCATCCGTGCCACAACACTGAGGATTCTAACTCCGGCCTGTTTCTTCTCTGCCTCTCTCCAGTCATTTTCCTATGAAAACAAGGTGAAAAACAAGGCAGTGAGAGCAGAAAGGCTCTAGGCAGGGCTCTCATAGGAGTGTGCTTTCTTTCTATCTGGGCTTTTACAGAAAGAGAACTCTTGCCCAGCTTTACTGAGCATCGTCCTCATTCTTCCTATTTGTAAAGTGGTTCTCATGAGGACGTTTGCTATTCCATACAGACCTTCGTGGTTTAATGTTAGCTCTTTGAAGCTACCAGCTTTAGAGGTCTGCACATTGTGTTAATAATACAGAAGTCTACCTTGAGTCTCATTGTCAAGCTGTCTAGTGGACATTCTGAGTGGAGCCCACAGCTGTCCCTGGAAGGCACGATTTGGGACTGAGAGTCAGACAGCGTAGGCTCTGATTAAAGTGATATACTCTCATCCAGGTTAACAGAATCAGAGGGCTCAAGATCCAAGTAACTTCAGTTTAGCTTCCTCGTTTCTGTTTATAAGCGACTGATGCACTACATTTACAGAAATGTATAACTTCTATATATAAAGAGGCAGTTCTTTTCCTGTTGAGTAAGTAATGCCTGTGTATACCATGCAAATGTATTTTAGGATTTAAAACATAGTAGAAGCTTCGTCTATAAAAAATATAAACTTAGAGAATTTGAAGTACTTACAATGCTAGTTTTACATGAAGGCATGTGTTTTGGTAACCCATATGAGCGTAAAAGCCCCGGAAAGGTAGTCAACAGTGTGTTTTCTCATACGTTACTCTCATCAGGGAACTGTTGAGAGGTGGGAGAAGAAACACAGGCATAGAAGAAAAGGTGTTTGACTTGGGAGAAGAATCTTCCTGGTAATGTTCAGCTTGGAAAACCTTCAGCACATCTGAGATGCCCCCTATTCTGTGTCTGCAACAGATATCTTTGTAGGTGACATTTTTACAGAAGGGAGTAACACGGTGCTTTTAAGGTATTTCATTGTTAAACATTTCCAATGATTTAGCTTTGTGAAATATCAAACGGGCAAAAATCGCTAGAGTAGTAGGATAATGGGTGAGGAAGTAGGTGGAGCCGTGTAGTGTGAGCCCCGAGCGCTTGCAGATAAGCTGTGTTCCACCTTTTCTGTGCCGTGTTCCTTTTCTGTTCAAATTGCACTTAACTTGCACCTTCGCACATTAGATAGACCTCAAAACGCGTTGCGCGTATCTAAGTCCATTTCTCACATATCAGCTACCTAATGATTTCAAGATCTTCGTGGGTCTGTCATTCCATACTCCCATCCTGTTCATACTTGGTTGGCATACAGGGCAAATATCTGCTTTTCTGCTTGAGGTTCCTCTCCCCCAGTGCTGTGGGCAGGGCTCGGCTGGAAGCAGGTGGCAGTACAGCTTGGTGATGCCCGCTGAACTCACCTTTTCTGGTTGTTGGGGGCAGGAGAGAAACAATAACCCTTGATCCTTTGCTTCTGGCACTAACCAGGTTCAGATCAGAGGCAGGTCTTTGGGGAATGGAAAGCCTGACTAAATGTGGCGAGATGTGGAAATGACCAGCTGGCTTCCTGGTCAGCAATTTCCAGACAACTGTCAAAATTATCACCTACCAACAAGATTGCATGGCCCCGTGGGAGACAGTACCAGAAAGAAATTTAATTCAGGAATTATTTGTCGTGCTCGGTTTCTGAGGTGACAACTATAATGAGCAGGTCTTTTGTCCAACTTTGAGACAACTCTATAACATCTTTCTTCACAGATATATTATATATGAAAATAAGGAATTTTATATGTATTTCAGGTTCCAGGAAGTGACAACATTATGCAACAGCAAAGGATAAAGAAACAGGGGAGGTGACTAAGATACCAGAGCAGACAGACGTAGCATGACAAAGGAGGAATGGGTTCCAAATTAAGATGTAGTTTATACTCTACCATTTCCTCAGTGTTCTAGTGAAAAGGATTCCGTGGTTTATGCTGTGGAGTAGTAGTAGCTGAATGCATGTGGCTGCTATGTGAAGAGAGAAATCTTTTAGAAACTGGTAAGGAAGCATACTTCAAGCCAGTTAATTTGTTCCGTAGATATTTGTTGAACATCTACTGTATGCCAGGCACTATTTCAACTACTGGGGTGCACCATTAAACAAAACAGAGAAAACTTTCTGCTGTCATGTGTCCTCAATAGACCTTTGTACTCGTTACTGTTGTGACCACATCAGAAGTATCCCCTACAGGATAAAGACTAAAATACCTTGAGTGGGTGATCCACTTCTGACTTAATGTACACTTGTTATTCCACGTTTTGAGATGCAGAAGCAAGGATCTAGGAGGTCAGTGGAAAGAAGGATTGGGCTGAGAAGAAGTCAGCATACATTTATTCACTGCAGGAGAGGAAACTATTTGCTACAGACCAATCAAATACAGTTACCTCCAATCTCCAGGCATGGAAATGGAATAGTACCTGGAGATGCAATGACTGATTAATTTGGGATGTATCTTGGTATTTCTTTTTATTAAATAGCAAGAGTTATAATATGTACAGTGCCTTATTGTCTACGGTCTTCTTTCCTCCTCACTTATCTTATTGGAACCTAACAGAAATCCTTTGGGTATTCAGGAAAGGTAGTATTAGCCTAATTGAGTACATGGGGACAGGTGGATGGGTTAGTTGAAGGAGGTTAGAGTTTTTGAGGCACTCATAGTTTTTAACCAGAGACCAATATATAAGCTTTTGCTGGGTAACCCAAATGGTAAAAATAAATAAATAAATAGATAGATAGATATATAGATAGATAAATAAAAATACTCTGATGGGAGGAAAAAGTTCTTGGTCTTAAAACAAACTTATGAGAGGAAGAAGATTTTCTAGGTGTGCCAGGCCCCATGGGAGTGATTCTGCTGACTCTGTATAAGCAAATGCTACAATGCTATTTTAATTTATGTGTAGCTTTATCTCTAAGTTGTTTTTCTCTTCAAGTAGATAAAATCCAACACTAGGACTAGAGATAACCTGAGAGATCTAGTTGTTACATTTTAAATGAAAAAACTGGGATACAAAGAGTTATCAGTTCCCAAGTTAAAAATTCTTACTTACTAAGATAGCATATTATACATAACTTTAATAAGACAATTTATATTATTATACTGGTGAAAGTATAGACACAAACATGATAAAACATGTGGTCTTATTGATTCATTGATTCCTCTTAGCAATAACATTTACCTACCTAATTTCCTTCTAAGTGGTGTTTTGTGTTTATTGTAGCTAATTGATTCTGGGGATAAAAATAAGCTCTGGTGCCTCTGAAAGACTCAGCAGCCTTGTACAGTACATTCTCATTATACTTTCATAATGTAAGTCTCTGGATTACCAGATGTTAACATAAATGAATAGTTTTAGAAAATATCCTGAAGCTTTGTGGTATAGTCTTGTCAACTCACCAGAAATGGTGGAAATTCATCAGACATCTTTGGAAAAATATAGTTTTAAAAAGGAATGAAGTGAAGTCAGGGCACTTGATGGTTTAATGATGACATGTAGTATGTTAATATTCTGCTTAGTTTTTTAAAAATTTAAATTCACTTAGCCAACATGTAGTACATCATTACTTTTTACTCTGCTTAGTTTTGTACTGTAAAAGTGATACAGGAGGTGCCTGGGTGGCTCAGAAGGTTGGGTGTCTGCCTTTGGTTCAGGACGTGATCTCAGGATCCTGGGATCAAGTCCTGCATTGGGCTCCCTGCTCATCGGGGAGCCTGCTTCTCCCTCTCTCTCTACCTGCTGCTCCCTCTGCTGCGCTCTCTTACTCTCTGACAAATAAATAAATAAAATCTTTAAAAAAATAATGTAAAAGTAATACATGCTATAATTAATTATAAGGAAGCTCACATACACATGCATGTGTGTACATTTTTGACTTTGGATAGTTTATGACTGTACCCTTCCAAGATGAGATTGAAATTTAACATTTAATTTCATAGCTCAGTAGGCATTGTTGAAATTAACAGTATTTTAGTAAACTAACAGTTTTCTAAAATAATGTGGGTATTGAACCAAAATGATATCTTTGAGGCCATAAGAAGGCCGGCATAATCCGAGTCTCGAATAGTCAATGTATGAAAGTCGTTTCTTTTAGACGTTAGACAATGCCCCATTCTCAGTAATTATTCTGTGATTAATTCCAGATACTTCTTTGTCCTTTAATGTCCAGCATGTTTGCAAGAGGAATTTTTTTTTAAAAGATTTTATTCATTTATTTGACAGAGAGATCACAAGCAGGCAGAGAGGCAGAGAGAGAGAGAGAGAGAAGGAAGCAGACTCCCTCCTGAGCAGAGAGCCCGATGTGGGGCTCGGTCCCAGGACCCCAAGATCATGACCTGAGCCAAAGGCAGCGGCTTAACCCACTGAGCCAGCCAGGCGCCCCAAGAGGAATTTTTTTATACTTGTCTTGGTATATCTGAGAGTTACATGTCCATTCTTGGGTCTGTTCCAGGGAGAGAGATTCCAATATATCATCTCTAATGCACCCATGTAGATCAACATTTCATGTTTTCAAGTGATAGGCACTCCAAAAAAAGAGAAGACACCAATGTAAGATTGGGCGGGGGGGAGGGGCATACAGTGGGCAAGCAATGCAGAGTCTGCTTGAGAGGGCTCTCCCTTCCCCTCTGCTCCTCCCCCACCTGCATGCTCGCTCTAAAATAAATAAATAAAAAAAATTTTTTAATAAGTTTTTTTTTTAAGATTTTATTTATTTATTTGACAGGCAGAGATCACAAGTAGGCAGAGAGAGAGAGAGAGAGAGAAGGGGAAGCAGGCTCCCTGCTGTGCAGAGAGCTGAATGCGGGGCTCTATCCCAGGACCCTGGGACCACAACCCGAGCTGAAGGCAGAGGCTTTAACCCACTGAGCCACCAAGGCACCCCTAAAAATAAAAGTTTTGACAGCACTCAGAATACAAGTTTTCATGAACAAGTCTCATTAGTTTAAAAAGTTCTTTATGAGGGATCAGTAGGTTCAGGGAAATACTTTAGTAGGAGACAGCTATAAGGTTATTTTGGGTAAGAAGATGTTTATAGCTTACACTAGGGGTGTGGAAATGAAGAGAAATAAATGAATTTGACAAATATTTAGGATGTGTAGCATGCACACACCAGGAAATAGATATAAAAAACCAATGAATGATTTCTCATGTTTCTATACTGCCTTTCTTTAAAACACCATTCCTTCTTAACAGTTTATCAGTGCCTATGCATACTTCTATACATGTGCTGGGGAGAACAAGGAATAATACAGGTCAGGGGTAAGACGAAAATTGCCAGCGAATAGTCTTTCAGCACATCTTGGTGTCACCTCCAAATTCTCTTTGGGATATTCAGTCAATTCGATGTTCAACTCTCAGTAAGTGCCATTTCCCCTCTGTCAACATGTATTCCCTTCCTTTCTTCCCTCCACAGGTGAAATGAGAGGTCTAGATACAAACTCTCTGGTGGGGAGAGTTTTGGTGCTTTGTTGTCTTCTCTCTGCCTTCAACAAGTTGTTCACTTTGTTTGGTCCCTGGGATCCCGAGACTATACTCTGAAATGAAGTCTGTTCTGCGATTAGAGAAGTAGAACACTTGCCGTCAATAGTCTTGGATTATCCCAGATGCGCTGGGTGTTTTTCCTCCCAACTCCCCTGAGGTTTGCTTTGTAAGTAGGAGGCCAGAATATTTGTTTTAGTATTCCTAGACATTTTCATTTCTCCATATCACTTACCCATCTTTTTCCCAATTCATACCCACCCTCAGTATCTAAATAGTCTTTCCCATTTCTTGCAAGAAATGCAAGAAAGTTTTGACTTTCTTGTCAAATGCAAGAAACTCATGACCTGAGTTTCCATGTCATGCGTTTCCTTATCATACATCCTCCTTGAAAAAGACCTTATCAGAATGAAGTTTATATTTTGTTCCTCTAAGTATACTTTATATTCCCCAAACCTTATTCTTGGTGTGTAAATATAACCTTTCGGTAGTGGAAGGACTTTGCCTATTTCTATAAAATCTGAATTTCAAGAGGAACATTTTAGCATTCACACAAACTAAATTCTAATTTGAAAGTCAAAGTGAAGCAAGGAGCTATTTATTCTTGACTTTCTGCCCTATATAGTATGTAATAACTAAAAGATGGAAAATGTAGGAGTCCATAATCAAATTATATTTATATGTAATAAAAATTGAAATGTTTAGAAAAAAATTCTTTGTGATATATAAACTGGGTTTTTAATTTTTTTTTAAAAAGATTTTATTTATTTATTTTGACAGACAGAGATCACAAGAAGGCAGGCAGAGAGAGAGAGGGGAAGCAGACTCCCTGCTGAACAGAGAGCCCGATGTGGGGCACGATCCCAGGACCCTGGGATCATGACCTGAGCCGAAGACAGAGGCTTTAACCCACTGAGCCTCCCAGTTCCCCTAAACTGGGTTTTTCACAAGACGATCTGTTTTTCTGGGTAGGGTAAGGATTCCACCTCCTTTCCAACTTCATATACAGCTGGTGGAAATGTAAAATAGAACAATTACTGTCCAGAACAATTTGACAGTTTCTTAAAAAGTTAAACATATATTTATCATATCCAGCCATTTCACTCCTAAATATTCACCCAAGATAAAGAAAAGCATGAATCCAAAAAAAAAAAAAAAAAGAGAAAAGCATGAATCTATACAAAGACTAGTATGCAAATATTTATAGCAGCTTTTTTATAATAGCCCCAAACTTGAGACAACTCATCAACTAGTAAATGGGTAAAAAAAAGAAAAAAAAGTAAACTATTGATACATACAGCACAGATGATCTCGAAATAAGTATCTAAGTGAAACAAGTCAGGCATAAAACAAACACATATTGCATTATTCCACATATATACAATTCTAGAAAGTACAAATTATTCCCTAGTGACAGAAAGCAGATCAGTGAATTCCTGGGCATAAGGATGAGAGTAGGTAGAGGCAGATTACAAAAGGCTATGAGGAAGCCTTTGGAACGATGAGGTTAATTTATATATTAGGACCCACAGAATGGAGGCAGTTCCAGTGGCCCAGCCCAATGTCATAAATCCAAACCTAACTTCGTTTTCAGTTACTACAGATGCCTCCCTGTCAAGGAAACCTTACATACATCAATCACAGTCCTCCAGCTCAGCTTCGTCTAGTCTCCCTTACTTAGAAAACAGGACCTGTGTCCCCTTGAAGAAAGGACATTGAACTCGTTACTAAATTGTTTTAGTTTTGTAATTTGACAGGAAGTAATGAAAATGTTCATTATTTTAATTGTGGTAGAAGCTTACAGGTGTATCTATTCATTAAAACTCATATAATTGTGCTTTTTATACACAGGTTATTGTACATCAATTATAGCTCAATAAAACTATATTAAAAAAAGGAAAACATATATACTCATATAAAACAAGTCCTATGCTTAGAGCATGCAGTAGGAGTAGTTCCTTTTATTGTGCCATTCACTTAACTTTAGAATACTTCATTTATTTTAATCCACATAAATTTTAGGGTTCTTTCATAATGCTCTCTGTCTGGCATGTATTTTCACTGGTCAAAATTATGATGAAATTAATTTTCCTGTGGTAAGGCAATGTAAAGGTTTCAAATTGCATGTATATCCCGGTTCCATGGAATTTCTGACAGACCAACTCCAGCAGTCCCTCTCCCTCAACACTACTGATGTAAAATATGCTTAACAGACACAACCACCTCTTCACTTAGAACCCTTCTGATGCAGAGGTGATGTCTCCATCAACTGTCTTGGATTTTTTTCCCCAATTTCTAGTTAAATACTTGAAAAAGACTCAATAGAAATTCCCTGTTTTGGGAGAATGTAGCATTGTGTCCTTTTCCCACAGTATATGCATACACAAATGTTTTGGCTATTATTTTCTAATTGTGGGATCAGTTTTCACAACATTGGTGCCATTGACTACTTTGTCTAATTAGATAGGGTGTGGGAAATAGCAATTTATACAAAGGTCTTCTTTTTAGCATGTCCTAAATAGGATGGTCTTAATTCTTCATATTTGATTCTTAAAAGCTTCTGGAATTATACAAACTCTGTTAGTTGAGACTAATATTTTTATACAGAGTCTGACACATTGTGAGTGTTTCATAAATCTTAGATAATCCAGTGATAATAAATAATAGCCACTTTCAAGGTACATTTGGTTGTTTAGCCAAGGGCAAACTGACTCTTTCGAGCAGAAGTCAATTATGCCTGCCTTCTTATAGGTGCAATTTTCCCCTCTCCCACTGAGCCCTTAGGGTATAATTCAGAAGAGGTTTTGTGCCCAAAATGAGTGATGGTCTTTAACGACTGTAATAGTTGGTTCCATTTGCCAGAAGTGTCCTCGCCTTTCATTCCGTCTCAGCCACATGCATCATATGAATTTGCTGGGTTTTCCAGGATGACTTTCAGGTTGAAATGTTAGTGAATGAGAAAAAAAGTGCTCAGCAAGCCTAGTTTAGAGTCAGTGCTGGGTGTCTTTTTGTTTTGGTCTGTTTTAATTAATTTCATCTTTTGTTTTTTGAGGGACTGTCTTTTATTTTATAAATGGCTGCTGTGTATTTGTGACACATTGCATCGATCAACTTTTCCCAAATGGTGCTGTACAGAGCACGAGAGGTGCATAGGATATTAAAAGGAGGTTGGTTAAAAAAATTAGAGTGTCTCATTAAATAAATTTGGTAACCATGTGTTAAACAAAGTTGAACAGTTTCCTCTGCTGTAAGATTTCTCAGAACCTTTCATATGTCGCTGAATTAAGATAAACACATAGTACACAATATTGGCTAAACATATTTGATTACAGCACCTTTTTAAAAAATTCAAAAAAAATGCCTCATTTTCATCTTGCAGAACATGAACACACTTTGAAATTAATTTGGAGAAATCTTTCTGTATATGTTCTTCTTCACATGTATTATAATTGCACATCAAAGTCCAAAATCCGAAAAATGACTATAAATGACTTTAGCAAAAGTAGCCTTGTCTCCATACTTGTATATGTACAAAATACATACATATTAATTAGGAATAATTAGATACTGTTACACATGTATTATACAAAATGCCACATATATGTGCATTATGCCTTTTTGAACATTAAAATAATTTCCTGTCAGGCATTGCACCTCTCCCATTTTCCTCTGCAGTTTTCATTAAGGAGTACCTAAAATGTTGTACTGCAAAAGGAGTAGGAAATTTCTATCAAAGTCCTCCTCTTTATCCCCACCTTCTCCTCCTCTTCATTAAATAAATAAATAAATAAATAGGAAAGAAAGAAAAGAAAAGAAAGAAGAGCTCACATATAACTGTCACAATGCCAAATATGAAGTATTTTGCTGTGGACTTTAATTTTATTCAAGGCTCCTAGAATTCTTTTTGGTTTTTCTTGGCTAACATTGTAGCAAAGTTAATTTGGGGATGTAATATCTGAATGGTCTAAGAAATGACTGACTTCTAGAGAGATAATGGGACTTATTCAATAACATATATTTAAGTTGGTACAATTGAGAATGAAGTTTGTCTTTCTTTCTTCTTTTTTTTTGCTTTTTAAAAATATTTCCTTCCTTTAAAAAAAAAATAGTTAAGATCTGTGCCGAGCATGGGGCTTGAACTCACACCCCTGGGGTGCTCTACTGACTGATCCAGCCAGGTGGCCCAAAGTTTGTGGTTTTTTTTTCAATTTATTGTCCAGTATTTTCCCCATCATACTACACAGACCAATGTTGTTTATGGAGGAAGGTAATCTGATCAGTGAGCTTCAAATTTTTCAGGGATGTAGAATTATATGAAAAAAATCCATAGAAGTTGAGACTAGAATAGAAATTGAGAAAAACTAAATATATTAGCTAGAGTTACATTTTGAGTAAACCAGGAAAACTAGATGTGTGCCCACAGGTTCTGGTGAGAAAGTGTAGGCGGTTCACATCAACAAGTAAATCCACTCAAAACTCCCAGTACCTTTTTATAAAAAAATTTAATTTAATTTAAATTCATTGTTTATGCACCACACCCAGTGCTCCACACAATACGTGCCCTCCTTAATACCCACCACCAGGCTCAAACCAACCCCCCACCAAACCCTCAGTTTGTCTCTCAGAGTCCACAGTCTCTCATGGTTTGTCTCCCCCTCCAATTCCCCAAGTCACTTCTCCTCTCCATTTTCATTCTCCGAGTTATTCCTTATACTCCACAAGTAAGTGAAAACATATGATAATTGACTCTCTCTGCTTGACTTATTTCACTCAGCATAATCTCTTCCAGTCCCGTCCATGTTGATAAAAAAGTTGGGTATTCATCTTTTCTGATGGAAAACTCCCCGTACTTTTACATGGCTCCTCTTTACAGGCTTCATGACTAAACAATGACATTAGGATTGTTGATTTCATGATCATCTTCCTCATTACCCATATTGTCATCACCGTGAAGAAGAAGGCCTACTTTTATATTTTTTTAACGATTTATTTATTTATTTATTTATTTATGTGAGAGCATGAGAGAGCCAGGGTGGGGAGAACAGAGAGAGAGGGAGACAAATTCTTAAGCAGACTCCCGACAGAGCACAGAGCCCCGCGCAGGGTGCAGTCTCCAGACCCTGAGTTGAAACCAAGAGTTGGTCACTTAACCAACTGCACGACCCTGCACCCCAGAATGGCTAGTTTTATATATATATATATTTCTGATTATTTACAAAAGACACAGGAATAATTTCTACAATATTTTGAGCTCATGTTTGAGATGAATGTTGAACATCTTTCTGCTTTTCAATGCATTTTCTTGCTCCCTTTCACTTTTCCTTAATAATAATGTAAAGTAATGTAATGTAATGTAATGTAAACCTTTATAATTAGCTATTAATAAAAATACCTTCATTAAAAAGAAAAAACATGAATCGTAAAGCAAAACTTCCAAAGGGAAGATTGTGATCAATGGCTGGTGTATTCTTAAATATTCTAGGACTGTGTCAGATTACTAAATATTTAACTAAGATTTCTCCTTTCCACCCCAGATTCAAAACATTTCAAATGTCCCTATGTTTTTGATTGGGTGAAAGTTATTCAAATATTATTTTACCTCATTTCTCAGTCAGCCTTGCAAGGATTTCCTTTCTCCACCTGACACTCAATATTTGGGATTTCCTGGTGTTCCCTAGTCAGGCTTCTGTCCTCTCCCTCAGCTCTCAGGGGGTGAATGTGAGAAAAAATGTCACCAAATGAGTATGTTGACTGTAACAGTGTGCTTCATTTCCCTTTATTTGTCTATATCCTCTCTCTCCTTCTGGCCAGGCATGTGCTCACGCCAAAAGCAGGAATCCTCTCTCTTACTTTCCATATTCTGTCATTTAGAAGCCCTAAACTTCTACTTCCTAAGCATCTCTTTAATCCATTCCTTGATCTCCTTATTTCAGACCTTTGTCATTCAGACATTTGTCAAGGTAGGAAACTTGAAAATGGAAATAACCTCTGTTTTCCTAATTACCCAATTAGTCCCTTTCTGGACCTCGTCTATTTTTACCCCTTCAGTGTCTGTAAAGACCAACCCCCCTGGCAGGATGTAAATCCCCTTTGTGATGGGGGCCCTTGCCCACCTTCTCGGCCTCATCTGCTCCCACTCTGTCTGAGTCTGACAGATTTGCTCTGGGAAGCTGTTTGCAATACATCAAGTTACCGCTTTCTCTCCGGCCTCTGCTTTTCTGTACAAACTCCTCCTTCTGAAGTGCGTTCGCCTCTTTGTCTATTGGGAGACAACTATTTATCCTTTAGGTGACACTCTTCTCTGCAGTCATCTCCGTGATCCCATTCCTGTAGCATGCATTTACTAAAAGCTTTCTAACTATATGATATAAAAACAATAAGTATAAGAAAGGAGTTTCATAAATTGATAACTACTTGTAAATAATTTCTCCATGCAAAGATTACCATAAGTAAAATTAGAAATAATCTCCAAATCAGGGGAAAATATTTGTAATTCATATCACAGACATAAGGCTAGTTTACCTAATATATAAAGGACTCTCACATATCAATAAGAAAAGGTGCTATGAACAAATAAAGATAGGTAAAATAAAGGAGGAGATAGTTACCATTTATTATTTTTCAGATTAGTAAATACAAAAACATTTTGTGTTTAAAATGTTCCCACATTTAAAAGATGTGGGAAAACAGTCTTTTCTCTTTGATTGTTGGTAGGTGTGTAAATGAATACAACTTTTATAGAGGGAAATTTGGTAATGCCTACCAAAATTACAAATCCAATGGTTTCATCCAGATTTAATTCACAGATATATCTGGGGTGTTAAGGTATTTCCTATTTTAAAATGTAAATAAAATTTTAAATTTAAAATTAAAGGAACTTTTGATTTAGAAAAATCATCATTTCACCTTCTTTAGGTGTATGTTCTCCCTCCATTTTGTTTCAAACGTACAGGACTGTCATGAATCCATGGTGAATCTGACAAATACATTTCTCTAGAAACTACAGACATTAAAAATTGCTAACAATTAGTATACAATGTAGAAGGAAAATGTCTACTCTCCGTATCTTCTATTTGGAAACTGAAATGCTAGCATCTTATTTAGCCTGCGAAAGTAAATGATCTTACGAAATTACTGATGCAACATATTTTGCTTATATATCACACATTGCTTTTCCAAAACACTTACTTTTTTAAAAAAAAGTCAATTATGTCTTTTAGAGTAGATGCTTTGATCAAATGTTGTTCACTTATTTTAGCTTATCAGAAAAATAAAAAATATATGTACTATATGGAATTACCTGACTTGATGGTTTTGTAGAGCTGTTAGTGTAAATATTTGACCTTTATCTTGGCCTATGGGGAGCAGAGTAAGCATTAAGCTTCTCAAAATGGAGTTCTCACACATATGGCTACATGCTGTGCTGTCCTGGAGAAGCAGGTGGCTAAGTCTGGCCCTCACCACGAGTCCCCAAAGATTTACTTGTACCTGACAACTACACAGAGAAACTGTATCTAATTGATAGTTCCATCATAGGATCCCCACACTATCATGTGCCTAAATGGTGGGGATGTCTTTTTTCCCCATGTGCTTCCTTGAGAGTGTTTTATTCTCCCCATCCTAGAGGGAAAGTATTCCCCAGAGAAAGAACTCTGAAAGACTTCGATGTAAGGAAATATTATGTAGAATCACACTGCATTTAATTAATGACATGGGTTGCCAAACAGAACATGCATATTGAACTTATTGATGCTGAAGAAGTTTGTACCTTGAAGTACAGCATTAAGATTTTAAAAACAGAAGCACAGAGGTGAAAGTGAATAAATAAGATGATGTTATATAAGCACAAGGATAGCTAAAATAAATACGAGCATTGGAATGGATTGCCAACTAAATATGAGACAATACTGTCATATTGTAATGTGGCATCAAAAAAAAAAAAAAACAAAAAACCAAAATGCAGCCTTTGGGAATTGCAAAATGTTTCTTCTGAAGATCATGTAAATCTAGGCTAGTGAGTTCACCCATTCCAGCCCATCTCTGTCAGCCTCCAGTTTCAGGAACAGTATACATTTTCATTTTTGGAGCTGCCATTATGTGCAGTTATTTTTTTTTTAAATTTTTTATTTTTTATAAACATATATTTTATAAACATATATTTATAAACATATATTTTATCCCCAGGGGTACAGGTCTGTGAATCACCAGGTTACACACTTCACAGCACTCACCAAATCACATACCCTCCCCAATGTCCATAATCCCACCCCCTTCTCCCCTTCTTGTTTTGTGAGATTAAGAGTCACTTATGGTTTGTCTCCCTCCCAATCCCAGCTTGTTTCATTTATTCTTCTTCTACCCACTTAAGCCTCCATGTTGCATCACCACTTCCTCATATCAGGGAGATCATATGATAGTTGTCTTTCTCTGCTTGACTTATTTCGCTAAGCATGATACGCATTATGTGCAGTTTTAATATTTACTTTTTTTTTTTTTAAAGATTGTATTTACTCATTTGAGAAAGAGAGAGAGAGAGAGCACACAAGCAGGGGTAGAGGCAGAGGAAGAGAAAGAAGCAGACTCCCCTGTACGCTGGGAGCCCAACGTGGGGCTCGATCTCAGGATCTGGAGATCATGACCTGAGCCGAAGGCAGATGCTTAGCCGTCACAGCCACCCAGGCACCCCAATTCTTACCTCTTACAATAGTTTTATCCTGGCAGTGTTGTACCCACACCATTCACTTTTTAAGATTTTGCATTTTTTTTTCTCTGAATGGAATTTTCTTATTTTTCCTTTTAAACTATGTTTTTAGTGAAAATAAACGCAGGTTGTGATTTCAGGATTTCTCAATTGCACAGGATGCTGGACACTGCTTAAAGCAATGTGTGCTACACTTTATTGTGTTTTGAAAGCAGTTAAGTGGAGTTTATTGTACGTAAGTCTTGTATTTGTTAGAGAAAAACCTCACATGATCACCATCTGTTTGTTTTTGCATGACTGACCTTAGAATTTAGTTTTGATATGCCAATGGAAATGTTATTTTAGTTTTAGTTAGGATTGGAGTTTTTAGACAGGAAATTTAATTCTCATACCAGAAAGAATATTTGTGACCTCTGATTATAAGCGACTTTTAGGCTAAAATTTTGAAAGGCACTTACAAAAAAAACAAAATAGAGTAGGTGATATAAGAATTTCAGTTTAATTCAGGTTTGTGACGAAGTTGGGGTCCCTGAAATAGGCCTTTGTTATTGGGGGCCTTACTGTGGAATAAATGAATCCAAATACTGTTTGGAGATCACAGGGCAGAAATTGTTGAACCAAGGGGTCGTTTTCAATTTTGTATCATTCATGGAGTGATTTTATTATGGAGCATTTCAGACACTCCCTTACTTAAAGTAAGCACAATCCTTGCTGGCTGGCGGCAGATCGGACTCTGATTCTGTATTGCATGTCTCAGTGGTGAATAGGAGCAATCCGGTCCAGCTGCCCCACAGACTGAGCCTGTTTATTAGGGAAAAGGGCTCAGTGACCAGAGCTAACAAAGACAAGCTGGGGAATAAAGCAAAAAACTTGCAGCTGCTGATCTTCAGCTGCCTCACTTAAGGGGCCTCAGAGAAAGAATTCAATTTGTCCAAACCAGCGTGTTTTAAATAACAATACAACACACCTGCCCACAGACGTCTACTTGGAGGGCTGTCAGGAACTGGTTCTTCCACTGTGCCTGAACCCAAGATTTTAAATGATGAACATGTGGAGATGCAATGAAAGGAGAACACTGTTCTGGTTAGTGAGGTTTTAGCATGTTTGTTGGCTTTGTTTCTTGGAGCTGCTACTGGAATTAAAACAAGAGCTACACAAGGTACATGTGGTGTCCAGTGGATTCCTCCAAACAATGGCAAATCCAGATTGTTCTTTGATTTACGTGTATTCTGGGAACTCGAGTGTCCAGAAGATCTGGAACTGTTTTAGATATAAATTAGTTCTTTTTATTTTTTTATTGGCAAGTTTTTTTTTTTAAGATTTTATTTATTTATTTGACAGAGATCACAAGTAGGCAGAGAGACAGGCAGAGAGAGGAGGAAGCAGGCTCACTGCTGAGCAGAGAGACGGATGCGGGGCTCCATCCCAGGACCCTGAGATCATGACCTGAGCCGAGGGCAGAGGCTCAGGTCACTGAGCCACCCAGGCATCCCTATGAGTAAGTTTATGCCCAATGTGGGGCATGAACTCCCAGCCCTGAGATCGAGTCATGTGTTCTATGGGTTGAGCCAGCCAAGGTGCCCAACATCAGTTATTATTATATTTTTATGGGTTTGGTGTGTGTTTCTTCATTCCCCAGATCCCTTTTTTTTGGTTGAGTTATCTCCAAATTTAAAACAAAGGGCTCAGTTGTTAATCTGGAAAAGACACAATAAATACAAAACAGAGTATGTAAAAATTCTGCAAATACCAGGAAATTTAGAGGTAGTTCATCTGAAAACATGTCTGGAGGTTGAAGAAAAACAATTGAGAATGTTTTATGTAAATGTGACTGACATGTTTTTCTGTTTCCCAACACCCTATGATTCTAGAAACTGCAGTTGGGTCAGGGGATGCCGGGTGCATGCTCTTGCTCAGTGCTGGAGCTTTCCTGAGGGTAGAAAAGTCTTAGGAATGGTTTTGGAATTTTTAGCATTGGATTGTTGTATGTCCTTTATAAAGTAATCCACAGTAACTCGCTGTGATAAATCATTTCTGGAAATACTTAATTGTATATTGAAGAAATGTTTTGCCTTAATAAAATAGGTATGTGGTTCTAATTCTCATCTTATCCTCATAAATGAACCCAAAGATTTGTCAGATTCCCTGTTTTCCAAGGCTTCATTGTTAGGAGAGATTGCGCACGCACACACGCACACACACACACACACACACACTTCCTATGATAAAAACAAATAACATAATAATTTACACATGGTAGAAGCAAAAGAAGAAATGTGGAACCTCTGCTGGGGTTTACTTTTATCTTTCACTTTTATTTTGCCTGCTTCTCATTTTGGAAGAACTGCTCTTTGTGATCTTGACTGAAGAAATTCTTGATAGTGGGAAGATTGGGTACTTTTTGCAATGACAAGTGCTTTGAGGGATGTGTTTGGTATAATCTGAATCAATTCAATCACTAATACACCGATCACTTAAATATCGTTCCCTCTGTTTTCTCACAGAAAATTTCAAACATAAAGATAAACCCCAAAGGGGAAAAAGAAGATACCCCTATGTACTTCCACCAAATTGATAAATTGGGTAAATTTTGTAAACACACATGTTTACAAAAACTCATTTGTTTACTCAGTTACTCATTCAACAAATATATGCTGAGCACAGACTAGGTGCCTGACATTGTGCTAGATGCTGTGAGCACTCTAGTTAACAAGACAGGTAAGGTCTCTGTCCTGGAACTAGTTGGGGGAGATAGCCACTGGATATGCAAGTGAAGAAACAAATGAGTTCATCAATGGTTGTGGTAAGTGCTGTGAGGGAAATAAATGCACATGAGAAGGACAGCCAACCAAGGGGTCTTCTTTAGATGTGGTAGATGGGAATGAACTCAGGAGGAGATTTGTAAGTTCAGATCTGAAGAATGAGAAGGGACAAACCACATAAGAGTCACGGAGAGAATATTTCAGGTAGAGGGGACACTAGCTGTCCACACAGTTTTTAATATGTATTTTTCCACTAAATATGAATGTCTGAAATTCTTAATAGAGAACTTTTGTGGTGATATTTTAGAATTCAGAATTTTTTTTAAAGTACGCTGTGTGTGAAGCCCAGTGTGGGGCTTGAATTCAGGACCCTGAGACTGAGACCTGAGCTGAGATGAAGAGTCAATGCTTCATTGACTGAGCCAGCCAGGTGCCCCTAGAATTCAGATTTTTTTTGAACTTGGAAATACTATGGTTAAGTACATTTATTTGAAAACATTTTCAGCAGTGTCTGGAGCAGCACTGTGTAATCAAACAAATGAATATTTCTGTAGTAAAGCATAAGAATAATCACACTGTGTGAAACCAGTGAATAACTCTGAATAGTCTCACTTTCAATTAGCTTTTGGTGTCTGATGAGTTCTAGTGAGATTGGATTTTTCTGCCATTTAGGTTATATATAAACTTTTGATTTTTGGCATTTTTTAGAATTTAAGATAATAGGTAAGGGAGATTGTGAAATGGTATTTCATGGTACAAAACACCATAATTAAAGCCACATTTTTATATATTTAGATGGTCTCTACTTAAAGTATTTGTTATTTTAGCCTGCTGGGATGAACATTCTTCTAGTTGTGTATTTGTACACATTTCTGATGATTTTTTGAGGCAGCATTGAATTGTTATATAAGGGATGTACAAAAAATTTTTATGCATATTTTTATATAGATTTGATGTTTTACAGTAACTTACCAAAATTGAAGACCTCTCAAAAGGGCTTCCTAACTCTATAGCTTAGCTGAGAGTAATTATTTTCATAACATCAAACCCATGGCTCAAACTTAATAATTTTTAAAGCCAGTGACAACAACAATAAAGTGTATCTTTGCTTCTGGTTGGTTTTCACCTTAATTACTTTTCACTACTCAATTTATAAAAGTAACCACATATGTAGATAGAGAGATTGGATTATTAACCACTAAAATGTAGCCACTCAGGGGAGGGGAGAGTGTATTTGGTTTATTTTCCATGTCAAAACAAAATGATTCAGGATCTGTGCTTGTAGAAAAGCATCCTTCATTTAATTACAGAAGCATGGGTTGTATTTGCAGATTTCCGGGCTGTCATTGTCTTCTCTGAGCCTTCATGCATCTGACCTTCCTGATTAAGATCAGCCTTGGGATAACTCCAGAATTTAGTCTTCAAATCTTATTCTGCTCAGAATGTGACAGATCCTTCCTTTCAGAGCAATAACTCAGCAGCCCCTCACATTAGCTCTGACTTAAGCATGTGTGATATCAAGACCACACTTGTGCTATGTACTCTTATAATAAACCGTACCCTCTTTCTCAATAGTCCCTGTGCTTTTTCAAGTGTGATGCCAGTTCCAAAGAGAGGTTTAGAATCAAAATGTCAAATTATTGTTGTTTGTTGTTGCAAAAGTAATTTTATCATCTTTATTAATTCAGTATGAAGGAATACATGCTTTTCAGACAAATTGTGTAAACTTTAGCTACTAAAATATGAAATTCAAGGATTCTGCCATTATTTACATATACGTACTCCAAGGGCCAAATGAAATCCTTCTTTACTTACTACTATGTACAATACACTTTTCTACATGCTTAATGTATGCCTACAGGATGTCTTCAAGGCCCAAGTGCATTATTTATTAACTCTATTCCATTGGATCTCACAGGCCTCTCAAGCGTAGATGTCTATCACTGAGATCTGAATATTTAAAAAATTGGAATGTCAACATTATTCTTCTTGGAATAAATGAAGGGACCGTGGGTGTGAGTTGTGGCTGGTTGCTAAGAATATCTAATCAGGTTGCATTGCTATAGCAACAGTGTTGCTAGGACTTTGAAGTTCCCCGGCAATCAGTTGGAATTCATAAGTGAATGACATTGTTTATCTCGGTGGTATTTTAAAGTGATCCTAACTAGCATAAGGCAGGAATCCCATACTTGGGGAAGGAATCATACCCCCAATGAACTGAACTCCAGTTTCTGATCAGTTCAGAGTATGTAATCTTCAGTAAGAGGGTGGAATCTAACAGCCTGTTTTTTAAAGTGTTTTAACTTCATGGACATCACCTAATTCAAAGTCATTTCCATCTGACCATTCCAAGGGCTCCCAAAGTGGCCACACCATCAATGATCACATATTGACTATTTGAGAGGAAAAGCATCATTTTGTGTTTCTGTCATACATCAGAACATGGATGGCTCCAAAAAATTCTATTAGTGTTCCTATTTCTCTTTTCTAAAATGAAAATAGTTTTTTTCTAATTATAGTTTACATCTTATCTAAAATGAGGACCATTCAGAACGCATGAAGCAGATAGTTAAAAATCTCTTAGAGCTGACTACTTTTAACATCTTGTGGTAAAAATCGTGTACATCCATGGTTGCTAAATAAATAGATAAAAAACATGTGTATGTTTCCTTGGCAGTGTGCTTTTTCAAAGGTAACCTTACACTGGATTTTTAAACTGCTTTAAAGCTGTCTTCATGTATGCCCTATTGTAGTTTTGAACACTTTTTTTCCTTCACAAGTCCATTCAAAACATTGAAATTGTCAAGGGGTTAGTCCCAGATTTGAAAGCCTCTGAGTTTATGAAATAACTGCTCTGTCCTATTCAAAATATTTGGTTAAGGATTTTGTTAATCACCATCTTAGTGGAATGTAAAGCCAGCGATTTTTTTCTTGTTTCAGTCACTAAACTTTCAAGTGAGGGAAAGAGATTGTATGACTCTTTCATTTCAACTTTGTAAAATAGAATTTGATTCAATTTAAGGAATTAAAATAACGACCTATTCAGGTTGATCATGGAGGGTTAAAAAACTGGTTTTACGTTGGCTGAATATGTGGTTGGTTGAGTTATAAACTGTAAGTGGCGTTCTCTGTCATTTGTCACTTCACAGAGACCCAGAAATGAAAATAAAACAGAAAATGTTTGAAGATTCCATAGGATGGCTTGCTAATCAATTAAGACTGAGGTGCTTATGGACCAAAAATTTTTGAAAAATCACTATGTGCCAGGCACTGTTATAAAAGTTTCATTATTGGGATGCCTGGGTTGCTCAGTGGGTTAAAGCCTCTGCCTTCGGCTCAGGTCATGATCCCAGCGTCCTGGGATCGAGTCTAGCATCGGGCTTTCTGCTCAGCGGGGAGCCTGCTTCCTCCTCTCTCTTTGCCTGCCTCTCTGCCTCCTTGTGGTTTCTGTCAAATAAATAAATAAATCTTAAAAAAAAAAGTTTCATTATTAATTCACTTAAGTTTTAGGATACCATATGAAGGTTCTATTACTTATGAGAATTCTGTAAGATTTCTGTTATTCCCATTCTTTTTTAAGATTTTATTTATTTACGAAAGTGAGAATGAGAGAGAGAGCATGAGAGAGGGGAGGGTTAGAGGGAGAAGCAGACTCCCTTTTGAGTGGGAAGCCTGATGCGGGTCTCGATCCTTAGACTCCAGGATCATGACCTGAGATGAATGCAGTCATTCAACCAACTAAGCCTCCCAGGTGCCCTGTTATTCCCATTCTATAGGTAAGATCACTGAGGCAGAGTAGAGCTAAACAGATTCCCAAGGTTGCATGGCTGCTAGATATCAGAGCCAGAACTCAAAACTGAGAGTTCACTTCCAGAGCTCTCTTTTAAAACCATTGCTTTCCTCTGGGGGGTACTGAGTGGCTGTTTAAGCTAAGCTATTCTATTGGATTCACAGCCCGTGATTTCATCCACAGTTTTGCTGGTCCAGAAACTTGTTTGTGGTTTTTGTTGGTTTATCCAGAGGTATACTGTCTTCAGTGGTTTGTTCACAATGAATCAATGAACAGGGTATGGATTATAAACCATTTAAACCATTTGCAAGGCAAAATACAACTTTTCCAGATACATTAACTAGTCATCTCTTCAGAACATAACCTCATTTTCTTTGTATAAATCTTTTTTAAAAAAGATTTTATTGGGGTGCCTGGGTGGCTCAGTGGGTTAAAGCCTCTGCCTTCCGCTCAGGTCATGATCCCAGGGTCCTGGGATCGAGCCCCAGAGCCCCACATCAGGCTCTCTGCTCAGCGGGGAGCCTGCTTCCTCCTCTCTCTCTGCCTGCCTCTCTGCCTACTTGTGATCTCTCTCTGTCAAATAAATAAAATTCTTTAAAAAAAAAAAAGATTTTATTTATTTATTTGACAGAGAGGGAGGTAGCAAGAGGAGGAACCCAAGCAGGGGGAGTGGGAGAGGGAGAGGCAGGCTTCCGGACAAGCAGGGAACCAGATGTGGGACTCGATCCCAGGACCATGGGATCACCACCTGAGCCTAAGGCAGATGCTTAATGACTGAGCCACCACTCTTTGTATAAATCTATTTGGGGAAGCAAATTACAAATGGGAAAGTTCTGGTGAAAATGGAATTGGAGTAAGTATTTCTCAAGAGAAGTAAGTTTTCATTTTCATTGTATCTGATTTTCTTTAATTCTAGGAATATATGACGTCAAGGAAAAAAAAAAAGAGGGTTGTGCACTTTGTCTTCACAATAGGACTGATGAAACTACCCAATACCCCATTGGTATTAACTGGTTTTTCTTCAAGCCTTTAGCTCACCTTTTGTTATGATAAAAGACAGTTTACTTCTTTATTTGCTGCCCAGTAGACTTGAAGAGGTTAAGGTGGTATTGCAAAGTGGTTTAGGAGCACAGCTTTTGCAGGCTGACAGACTGGGTTCAGTCCTGACTTTGCCACTTAGTAGCTGTGTGGCTCTGGGGAAGCTACTTCTCCAAGCCTTGGTTAGCTCATCTTTATAACTAGAAATCATAAGTAACTGTGTGTTATAGATTGAATGTGTCCCTCTCCCAACCAAATTCATATGTTGAAAAGCTAAAGCCCAGGGTGATGGTATAGGAGGTGGGAGCTTTGGGAGGGATTTGGCCCTCGTGGATAGGATTCATGCCCTTATTAAAGACACTCCAGGATGCTCCCCTGTCTCTTCCACCATGTGGGGGTGCAGTGAGAAGTCAGCAGTCTGCAACCTGAAGGAGGCCATATTGGCCCTCTGATCTTGGACTTCCAGCATCCATAACTGTGAGAAATAAATTTCTGTTGCTTATAAGCCACTAGTCTGTGGTATTTTATTATAGCAACCTGAAGGCCCAAGATATTCTCTTAAAGTTACTCTGTAGATTAAATGAGGAAATGTATGTGAGGTGCTTGGTACTGTGTCAGTCATGTGGTGCTCATAAGCCAATACTCTGGCCATATTGATTGGATTGGGGCAATATATCCATAAGTGAAGCTCACATAATACTTTTTCTATTGTTCATGGAGCAGGTTTTTTTAATTTTTTTTTTAAGAGAAGAAGGTAGTGATCATTTTAAAGATTTTATTTATTTATTTGACAGACAGAGATCACAAGTAGGTAGAGAGGCAGGCAGAGAGAGAGGAGGAAAAGCAGGCTTCCTGCTGAGCAGAGAGCCCAATGTGGGGCTCCATCCCAGGACCCTGGGATCATGACCTGAGTCAAAGGCAGAGGCTTTAACCCACTGAGCCACCCAGGCGCCCTTATGGAGCAGGTTTAAAGAAATTGTTAGAAATAGCCCTGGCACCTAATAATGTGTAATGTTTCGCAAATCCCTAACCTCTTTTAAGCCTTAATTTCCTCCTATTTTGAGAAGATGTAATAATACCTAGTGATCAGGGTCATGATAAAGTTTAAGGATAAGATGAGAAGAGACTTAGCTCAGAGCCCTAAATAGATGCTGATGACTATTTTCTAAAATGCTGTGACTAGTTGAAATTTTGAAAGGTCTTACTTTCCTGATCATGGGTCTAAACTTTGAGAACATCTAACCTGTAGTTCTCTATATGCAATTTACTGCATTTTTAGTTGTTGGGGTAAATGTTATGGTTTAATATATTCACGAAATCATTCATAGTATTGGTACTGTTAGGTGATTGTTTGTTTTTGCTTCTTGCAGGTTTTTTGCTCTTAGTTTTACCCCATGAATAATGAAAGATATATTGGTTGCTAGATCACATTGAATCATGTTCCATTTTCTGTGCAAACTACATGGTCTAATGGTTATTGTTATGTTGGGTGCCATTTCACAAAAGGAATTTAGAAATACCATGAAAACCTGACAGATTCTGAGTTCCTCGTTGGGTATATTTTCTTTTGTCTGTCATGTTTTTTACTTTTGTGAATTTTTGTTTATTTCCTAGATGATTGAAGACAATTCGGCATACATTTAAAAAGTCTTGCTCAATTGGTGTTATATTTAACTAATGAATCATTGAACACTATACCAAAAACTAATTATGTGCTATATAGTAGCTAACTGAACATAATAATAATAAAAAAAAAAGTGTTGCTCAAAGATGGATGATTAGCATCTTGTGCAAGTAAGTAGACAAGCAAGTAAGGAGATAATAATATGGTCTTTAGAAGTCAGTATTAGCAAAACACACACAAACTTTTTCAGGGGAAAAAAAGATAGAAAAGCAGTCAAGAGAATCATCAGAGAAAATTCTTATGAGATAGCTTTTTTCTTTTCAAAACTCTCCAGTAGATGATAGGTTTCCTATCTTTGAGGGCAATTAGGAGAGGTCAGGAGGCCTTAGAGAGATAGAAGCCTCATCTGATGTGTAACCCCTAGAATCTTTTATGAATATTTTTAATGTACAGGAAGCACAAATTCTGGTAGGTTCTTCACCTATCAAGTTTCTGTTCAGCTCATAGCTCATATGCCAGATGGTGTTGCAAGACACTTTTGATGGAATGGTAAAACTGTCACACTGTTTTTGATAACAGTCCCTTTTCTTTTTCAGAGTCCCTCTGCCTCTTTGCTCTGGCATGCTCTTCTCCAGGTCTCGCTTCCTTTGCTGGTCTAACGTCTTGGTCCTGCAAGGGGCTAAAATGCTACAAAAGGCATTAGCTCTTAATGTCACGCCTCCTTTCACCTCTTGTTGCAAGAGCTATGACCTATCACCCCCACCATAGATTTGTGCTTTTTACAAGGGCTGTGTTTAGACCCTAAGGAATGGAAAATTACGGAAAAGGAGGATGGGTCCAGGATAAGAGTGAGGAAAGATTCTGGTTTTTTAGTGACTACTGCACATTCTGCCAGAGAGGCTAGTTGTGGAGAGACAGTGGAAAAGCAGTGAGGGCAGGCAGGTTCAAAGAGCCTACTTTTGTTACTGTCATCCCCTGACCTGCTGAGTCTGAGCTCAGAGGAGTGTGGATTGTCTCTGACTGCGCACCTTCCATCAGCTTGGAGGGCTTGGGGGCCACGTCTCCATACCCTCAGCCTGAGTCTTCTCTCTAGCAGGTGAAGGAGAATTACCATGAGCATTTTCTACTGTTCCCTTCACTGTTTTTCTAAGCAGGTATAGATACGTGGCAGACAATTCTGAGAAACGGGGCACACAATTTCTGAAAATTTTGTGGGCACCTACAGCAAATAAATAGTACTTAATTTTTAGGTTAAAAGTGTCTCAAAGTCTTTGCAGCTATTTTTTTTTTTTACCTTAACATATGCTGCTGGATTGTCTTTTGCAAAAGTTTATCTTTCTGTTTTGTTTAGCTAAATATTAAACTTATTTCATATTCCTTGAGTACATTATATTTTATATAGGTTAAATTTTTCTAAGCACCCAATTCATTTCAAGAAATGTCTTGAAGGGGGGGCACCTGGGTGGCTCAGTCAGTTAATAAGCATCTGCCTTCAGCTCAGGTCATGATCTAGGGGTCCTGGGATCCAGACCTACATCAGGCTCCCGGCTTGGCAAAGGGTCTGCTTTTCCCTCTCCCTTTGCCCCTCCCACCCTGCTTGTGGGCTCTCTCTCTCCCTCTCAAATAAATAAATAAAAATCTTTAAAAAAAAAAAAAAAGAAAGAAAAAATATCTTGGGTGTGTGAAAACTCTGACTTGGTCACTTTTCTGTTTTGTAAACAACATTCTGGTTTACAAGATGAACTCTACAGAAAATAAAAATAGGAAAAAACAAGGGGGGAAGCCCCGGGTGCTGCATGTATGAACACAATAGTTTTTTTTTTTTTTTTTTTAGTTTTTATTTAAATTCCAGTTAGTGAATATGCAGTATAATATTAGTTTCGGGTGGACAATATAGTGATTCTACACTTGTGTACAACACCCACGCTCATCACAGCAAGTGTGCTCCTAAATCCCCATTGCCTATTTCATTCACCACCCCCCACCTCCCTCTTGATAACCATCAGTTGGTTCTGTGTAGTTAAGAGTGTTTCTTGGTTTGTCTGTCTCTTTCTTTTGTTCCCCTTTGCTCATTTGTTTTTGTTTCTTAAATTCTTTTTTTTTTTTTTTAAGATTTTATTTATTTATTTGAGAGAGAGAGATCACAAACAGGCAGAGAGGCAGGCAGAGAGAGAGGAGGAAGCAGGCTCCCTGCTGAGCAGAGAGCCCGATGCGGGGCTCGATCCCAGGACCCTGGGATCATGACCTGAGCCGAAGGCAGCTGCTCAACGCACTGAGCCACCCAGGCGCCCCTGTTTCTTAAATTCTACCTGAGCGAAATCACATGGTATTTCTCTTCCTCTAACTTATTTCACTTAGAATAATACTCTTTAGTTCCCACCATGTCATTGCAAATGGCAAGATTTCATTCTTTTTTGTGGCTGACTAGTAGTCCATTATATATATTACATATTCTTTATCCATTCGTCAATCAATGGATTCTTAGGCTATTTCCATATTTTGACTATTGTAGCTAATGCTGCTATAAACTCCGGGGTGCACATATCCTTTTGAATTAGTATTTTTGTGTCCTTTGGGTAAATACCTTGTAGTAGGCATGGTAGTTTTTGATCTTTTTTTTTTTTTTTTCTATAAAGAGAAAGTTCTGTGAGACTGACGTTTCTACTTTGACCTATCATAAAAAAGCTAAAACCAACATTGCAAAAATAAGAACTATAATACATTTTCTGAAGACTCTAAAATTTAGTTAATGGACTCTTACTTAAGAACTATGCTACAACTATAAATCTTTTAGAAACCCATATTATTTGGGTTCCATCCAAACCTTGGATTTGCATCTCTCATTAACATGAAGATTTTCATATGGGCCCTTTAATGCTTCAATTGTTTCAAGCGCACTTGAAAATGGATTAGAAAAACTTGGCAAGTGAACGTTGCATTTTAGCCGCAGCATGCAGTTTTTATGGAGGCTCCTGTTAACTAGACAGTCTGATCCAAAGGTGTATGATGCAATGAGATCCATACCAATTGCTTTGAAAAGCTTTTTCTCTCTACCGTTATTTCAGTGTCAAATGACCCATGAGACTCGATCCTCAGATGTTGAAAACATTCATTTTCCAAATAATTGGATGTGGTGGGTGTAAAAGCAAAGGGCTGCTGAGACACTCTTTCTTATGTGGATACAAAGAAGAAAAGTTCAAAGCAGTATGTGTGAAAACAATGAGAATTTATCACAATTCTTGATGATAATTCCCTTGAAGATAACAAGATGAAATGTTTAGTGCATTACATTTTTAAAGGGTGCTTTAGTTGTGAGTCAGTCTCGTGTCCGCATGTTCAAACTGATGAGACCAGTATTCTGTAGCTGGAGGCAACTGGCTAAAATTAATGATATAAAACACAGGCACCTTGACAGCAAGTCATTTTGCAAAGCTAGTGTTTGTGACTCGGAGAAAACTTGAAATTAAGTCTATCTTGGAGTAAGGGCCGTACTTTGAGGGATTTTAGTCATTGACCATCAATCAAAACACCAGCTTATAATCAAAATGCATGGTTTTAACTTTGGTAGCAAAATCTCTAAGGAATTGTATTGAGTCATTGTCATAGGAGTTGATCACATTCTCCTAGGAGAAAAGTCTATGTGAATGGAAGATAAATCATTCTTTACTATTTGACAGCTTATCAGTTCAGAACTTTAGTTTAGGCATAGGGTCTAAAGGATGCTTTACCACTTGTCCTAAACATGGTAAGTGAGATGATTTTTGGGGAATGATAGCCAGGGCCAACCAAGGCAAAATTATAAAGAAAATACCAATTCTAGCAGCAACATGGTTTCTTTTGCTGTCATCCTACAGAATCACAGGAGCCTGAGGCTGGGGGAATGTTTCCACAGATTGTCCTGGGCTGTCCCTCAGCCATTGTCAGGCAACTGCATTCTTTCCTTTCTTCCTGAAGGGCTAATTTCTGGGTGGAACCATCCTTTTCATTTCCCCCATTTGCTTGGGATGCGAATGAGCAGAGTTGGGTTGTTGATTCTTGCAAGGATATCAATTTCTCCTTTCAATTCTATAATTCTCTGTGATTAGCTATTATTTCTTTCATCTAAGTTGTTGCATGACTCAAGGTGAAGCTAAATCTCCTAAACTATTGGACTTTCTCCCAGATCAACCAGTTTAGGGGAACACTGTGTCCACCTTATTCCTGAGCAATGATAGGATTTTAAAGCTTTTTATTTAAATTAGCAACTAAAGATGTGTGTACATACTAACATTTAAAGATACATGTACTTACAGACTCTTTACATAAAAAGAACTAGTTAATGATCTGTCGGTAGGTTATTTTAGATTTTAAACTATCACCATTAAAAGTATTTTGTATTTCTCAATAATATCTAGTTAAAAGTTCCCATCAGTTCTGTCACTACACATACAGTGTGAAATAGATACACAGAGAACATGTTACTTTAACCTCACTTGTAAATAAACTTGTGAACACACTTTTTGTATCTAAAATCTGTCCTAGATACATACAAGCCAGTTCTTACAAGCAAAATACTTTCAGATAAATGATTTTATTTGATCTCGTATAGCCTTTAATTTTATGGACAGAAATAAATACAGTGAAACAAAACACACATAAAAACCAGAAAAGGGGCACCTGGGTGGCTCAGTGGGTTAAGCCGCTGCCTTCGGCTCAGGTCATGATCTCAGGGTCCTGGGATCGAGTCCCGCATCGGGCTCTCTGCTCAGCAGGGAGCCTGCTTCCTCCTCTCTCTCTGCCTGCCTCTCTGTCTACTTGTGATTTCTGTCTGTCAAATAAATAAATAAAATCTTTAAAAAAAAAACAAAAAAATTTTATTCCAGAAAAAAATTGTACTTTTTAAAAAATATATTTTATTTATTTATTTATTTGATAGAGACACACACACACACACACACACACACTTTGAGAGAGAGAACACAAGCAGGGGGAGTGGGAGAAGGAGAAGCAGGCTTCCTGCTGAGCAGAGAGCCCAATGTGGGGCTCGATCCCAGAGTTCTGGGAGCTGAACTGAAGGCAGATGCTTAATAACTGAGCCACCCAGGCATCCCCAAAATTGTACTTTTTAACGATTGAGCAAATATAACTATTTTTGTGCATGTGTTTAAATTTTTTTGAAAGAATGGATTCAAATTTAGAAAGTAAGAGGTATGTTATTTATGAACACAGATTCATAGCCATTTCAAGCCTAAAAATACTTTTGTACAGGAGCAAATTACAATTCAACAAATTTTAGTACTTGTACGAATGTGGGTTTGGATATTATGATGTTGTAGGGAGAGAGCTCCCATTGTTTTCTTTTCTTTCATTTTTTTTTTTTTAAGGATTTTATTTTTTTTTTATTTGAGAAACACAGAGATAGAAAGAACACAGAGGGAGAGTGTGAGGTAGAAGCAGACTTCCCACTGGGCAGAAGCCCTGAGCGGCTGAATCCCAGGACCCTGGAATTATGACCTGGGCAGAAGGCAGACCCTTGACCCACTGAGCCACCCAGGCAGCCCAACATTTTTTCTGTTCCTAGCAGTTATATCACTATTTAACTATTTTTTTTTTAAAATGTTTCTTCTTCTTTTTTAAATGTTTCTTAAAAATCCAGGGAAATATTGCATGTATTCTTCACTATAATTGAATATATTTGTATTGTGGATTTTATTTCTAAAGTAAGTATGGACTAGAGGCATTTCTTATCATCTAATAAATGTAGTGCAGATATGTGGATAAGGGAGCAAGCTTTGAAGATTGGATATTGTTTATTACATTAAAGATATATTGGTCTTGGGGGAGGAGTCAAGATGGCGGAGAAGTAGCAAGCTGAGACTGCTTCAGCTAGCCGGAGATCAGCTAGATAGCTTATCTAAAGATTGCAAACACCTGAAAATCCATCGGCAGATCGAAGAGAAGAACAGCAATTCTGGAAACAGAAAAACAACCACTTTCTGAAAGGTAGGACCGGCGGAGAAGTGAATCCAAAGCGAGGGGAAGATAGACCCCGGGGGGAGGGGCTGGCTCCCGGCAAGCGGCGGAGCAACCGCGCACAAAATCAGGACTTTTAAAAGTCTGTTCCGCTGAGGGACATCGCTCCAGAGGCTAAACCGGGGCGAAGCCCACGCGGGGTCAGCGTGGCCTCAGGTCCCGCAGGGTCACAGAAGGATCGGGGGTGTCTGAGTGTCGCAGAGCTTGCGGGTATTGGAACGGGAAAGCCGGCTACAGAGACAGAGCCGACAGTAAGCTCGCAGCTCCGTGTTACCTTGAACCGGTCGCAGGCTCGGTGAGCTCGGAGCGCGGCCGGAGGTCAGGCAGACAGGAGTAACTGGGCGCTGTTCTCTGAGGGCGCACTGAGGAGTGGGGCCCTGGGCTCTCGGCTCCTCCGGGCCGGAGACCAGGAGGCCGCCATTTGTATTCCCGTCCTCTGGAACTCTACGGAAAGCGCTCAGGGAACAAAAGCTCCTGAAAGCAAACCCGAGCGGATTACTCACCCCGGCCCCGGGTAAGGGCGGTGTAATTCCGCCTGGGGCAAAGACACTTGAGAATCACTACAACAGGCCCCTCGCCCAGAAGATCAACAAGAAATCCAGCCGAGACCAAGTTCACCTACCAAGGAGTGCGGTTTCAATACCAAGGAGAGCAGCAGAATTCCAGAGGAGGAGAAAGCCAAGCACGGAACTCATGGCTTTTTTCCTGTGATTTTTTTTAGTCTTGCAGTTAATTTAATTTTTTCTTTTTCATTTTTTTTTTTTCTCTCGCCTTCGGGTAAAATTTTTTTTTAACTGTTACCTTTTTCTTTTTTAACGATTTTTTACTAGTTTATCTAATATATATATATATATATATATTTTTACATTTTTCTTAGGTGTTTTCTTTCTTTAAAAATATTCTTTTCTTTTCTTTTTTTTTTTTTTCTTTTTTCTTTCTTCCTTTTTGAACCTCTTTTTATCCCCTTTCTCCCCACTCACGATTTTGGATCTCTTCTAATTTGGTTAAAGCATATTTTCCTGGGGTTGTTGCCACCCTTTTAGTATTTTACTTGCCCCTTCATTTACTCTTATCTGGACAAAATGACAAGACGGAAAAATTCAACACAAAAAAAAGAACAAGAGGCAGTACCGAAGGCTAGGGACCTAATCAATACAGACATCGGTAATATGTCAGATCTGGAGTTCAGAATGACAATTCTCAAGGTTCTAGCCGGGCTCGAAAAAGGCATGGAAGATATGAGAGAAACCCTCTCGAGAGATATAAAAGCCCTTTCTGGAGAAATAAAAGAACTAAAATCTAACCAAGGTGAAATCAAAAAAGCTATTAATGAGGTGCAATAAAAAATGGAGGCTCTAACTGCTAGGATAAATGAGGCAGAAGAAAGAATTAGTGATATAGAAGACCAAATGACAGAGAATAAAGAAGCTGAGCAAAAGAGGGACAAACAGCTACTGGACCACGAGGGGAGAATTCGAGAGATAAGTGACACCATAAGACGAAACAACATTAGAATAATTGGGATTCCAGAAGAAGAAGAAAGTGAGAGGGGAGCAGAAGGTATACTGGAAAGAATTATTGGGGAGAATTTCCCCAATATGGCAAAGGGAACGAGCATCAAAATTCAGGAGGTTCAGAGAATGCCCCTCAAAATCAATAAGAATAGGCCCACACCCCGTCACCTAATAGTAAAATTTACAAGTCTCAATGACAAAGAGAAAATCCTGAAAGCAGCCCGGGAAAAGAAGTCTGTAACATACAATGGTAAAAATATTAGATTGGCAGCTGACTTATCCACAGAGACCTGGCAGGCCAGAAAGAGCTGGCATGATATTTTCAGAGCACTAAACGAGAAAAACATGCAGCCAAGAATACTATATCCAGCTAGGCTATCATTGAAAATAGAAGGAGAGATTAAAAGCTTCCAGGACAAACAACAACTGAAAGAATTTGCAAATACCAAACCAGCTCTACAGGAAATATTGAAAGGGGTCCTCTAAGCAAAGAGAGAGCCTACAAGTGGTAGATCAGAAAGGAACAGAGACCATATACAGTAACAGTCACCTTACAGGCAATACAATGGCACTAAATTCATATCTCTCAATAGTTACCCTGAATGTGAATGGGCTAAATGCCCCTGTCAAAAGACACAGGGTATCAGAATGGATAAAAAAACAAAACCCATCTATATGTTGCCTCCAAGAAACACATTTTAAGCCCGAAGACACCTCCAGATTTAAAGTGAGGGGGTGGAAAAGAATTTACCATGCTAATGGACATCAGAAGAAAGCAGGAGTGGCAATCCTTATATCAGATCAATTAGATTTTAAGCCAAAGACTATAATAAGAGATGAGGAAGGACACTATATCATACTCAAAGGGTCTGTCCAACAAGAAGATTTAACAATTTTAAATATCTATGCCCCCAATGTGGGAGCAGCCAACTATATAAACCAATTAATAACAAAATCAAAGAAACACATCAACAACAACACAATAATAGTAGGGGACTTTAACACTCCCCTCACTGAAATGGACAGGTCATCCAAGCAAAAGATCAGCAAGGAAATAAAGGCCTTAAATGACACACTGGACCAGATGGACATCACAGATATATTCAGAATATTTCATCCCAAAGCAACAGAATACACATTCTTCTCTAGTGCACATGGAACATTCTCCAGAATAGATCACATCCTCGGTCCTAAATCAGGACTCAACCGGTATCAAAAGATTGGGATCATTCCCTGCATATTTTCAGACCACAATGCTCTAAAGCTAGAACTCAACCACAAAAGGAAGTTTGGAAAGAACCCAAATACATGGAGACTAAACAGTATCCTTCTAAAGAATGAATGGGTCAACCGGGAAATTAAAGAAGAATTGAAAAAAATCATGGAAACAAATGATAATGAAAATACAACGGTTCAAAATCTGTGGGACACAACAAAGGCAGTCCTGAGAGGAAAATATATAGCGGTACAAGCCTTTCTCAAGAAACAAGAAAGGTCTCAGGTACACAACCTAACCCTACACCTAAAGGAGCTGGAGAAAGAACAAGAAAGAAACCCTAAGCCCAGCAGGAGAAGAGAAATCATAAAGATCAGAGCAGAAATCAATGAAATAGAAACCAAAAAAACAATAGAACAAATCAACGAAACTAGGAGCTGGTTCTTTGAAAGAATTAATAAAATTGATAAACCCCTGGCCTGACTTATCAAAAAGAAAAGAGAAAGGACCCAAATAAATAAAATCATGAATGAAAGAGGAGAGATCACAACTAACACCAAAGAAATACAAACTATTATAAGAACATACTATGAGCAACTCTACGGCAATAAATTTGACAATCTGGAAGAAATGGATGCATTCCTAGAAACATATAAACTACCACAACTGAGCCAGGAAGAAATAGAAAGCCTGAACAGACCCATAACCAGTAAGGAGATTGAAACAGTCATTAAAAATCTCCAAACAAACAAAAGCCCAGGGCCAGACGGCTTCCCGGGGGAATTCTACCAAACATTTAAAGAAGAACTAATTCCTATTCTCTTGAAACTGTTCCAAAAAATAGAAATGGAAGGAAAACTTCCAAACTCATTTTATGAGGCCAGCATCACCTTGATCCCAAAACCAGACAAGGATCCCACCAAAAAAGAGAGCTATAGACCGATATCCTTGATGAACACAGATGCGAAAATACTCAACAAAATACTAGCCAATAGGATTCAACAGTACATTAAAAAGATTATCCACCACGACCAAGTGGGATTTATTCCAGGGCTGCAAGGTTGGTTCAACATCCGCAAATCAGTCAATGTGATACAACACATCAATAAAAGAAAGAACAAGAACCATATGATACTCTCAATAGATGCTGAAAAAGCATTTGACAAAGTACAACATCCCTTCCTGATCAAAACACTTCAAAGTGTAGGGATAGAGGGCACATACCTCAATATCATCAAAGCCATCTATGAAAAACCCACCGCAAATATCATTCTCAATGGAGAAAAACTGAAAGCTTTTCCGCTAAGGTCAGGAACACGGCAGGGATGTCCATTATCACCACTGCTATTCAACATCGTACTAGAGGTCCTAGCCTCAGCAATCAGACAACAAAAGGAAATTAAAGGCATCCAAATCGGCAAAGAAGAAGTCAAATTATCACTCTTCGCAGATGATACGATACTATATGTGGAAAACCCAAAAGACTCCACTCCAAAACTGCTAGAACTTATACAGGAATTCAGTAAAGTGTCAGGATATAAAATCAATGCACAGAAATCAGTTGCATTTCTATACACCAACAGCAAGACAGAAGAAAGAGATATTAAGGAGTCAATCCCTTTTACAATTGCATCCAAAACCATAAGATACCTAGGAATAAACCTAACCAAAGAGACACAGAATCTATACTCAGAAAACTATAAAGTACTCATGAAAGAAATTGAGGAAGACACAAAGAAATGGAAAAATGTTCCATGCTCCTGGATTGGAAGAATAAATATTGTGAAAATGTCTATGCTACCTAAAGCGATCTACACATTTAATGCAATTCCTATCAAAGTACCATCCATCTTTTTCAAAGAAATGGAACAAATAATTCTAAAATTTATATGGAACCAGAAAAGACCTCGAATAGCCAAAGGGATATTGAAAAAGAAAGCCAACGTTGGTGGCATCACAATTCCGGACTTCAAGCTCTATTCCAAAGCTGTCATCATCAAGACAGCATGGTACTGGCACAAAAACAGACACATAGATCAATGGAACAGAATAGAGAGCCCAGAAATAGACCCTCAAATCTATGGTCAACTAATCTTCGACAAAGCAGGAAAGAATGTCCAATGGAAAAAAGACAGCCTTTTCAATAAATGGTGCTGGGAAAATTGGACAGCCACATGCAGAAAAATGAAATTGGACCATTTCCTTACACCACACACAAAAATAGACTCAAAATGGATGAAGGATCTCAATGTACGAAAGGAATCCATCAAAATCCTAGAGGAGAACACGGGCAGCAACCTCTTCGACCTCTGCCGCAGCAACATCTTCCTAGGAACAACGCAAAAGGCAAGGGAAGCAAGGGCAAAACTGAACTACTGGGATTTCATCAAGATCAAAAGCTTTTGCACAGCAAAGGAAACAGTTAACAAAATCAAAAGACAACTGACAGAATGGGAGAAGATATTTGCAAACGACATATCAGATAAAGGACTAGTGTCCAGAATCTATAAAGAACTTAGCAAACTCAACACCCAAAGAACAAATAATCCAATCAAGAAATGGGCAGAGGACATGAACAGACATTTCTGCAAAGAAGACATCCAGATGGCCAACAGACACATGAAAAAGTGCTCCATATCACTCGGCATCAGGGAAATACAAATCAAAACCACAATGAGATATCACCTCACACCAGTCAGAATGGCTAAAATCAACAAATCAGGAAATGACAGATGCTGGCGAGGATGCGGAGAAAGGGGAACCCTCCTACACTGTTGGTGGGAATGCAAGCTGGTGCAGCCACTCTGGAAAACAGCATGGAGGTTCCTCAAAATGTTGAAAATAGAACTGCCCTATGACCCAGCAATTGCACTATTGGGTATTTACCCTAAAGATACAAATGTAGTGATCCAAAGGGACACATGCACCCGAATGTTTATAGCAGCAATGTCCACAATAGCCAAACTATGGAAAGAACCTAGATGTCCATCAACAGATGAATGGATCAAGAAGATGTGGTATATATACACAATGGAATACTATGCAGCCATCAAAAGAAATGAAATCTTGCCATTTGCGACAACATGGATGGAACTAGAGCGTATCATGCTTAGTGAAATAAGTCAAGCAGAGAGAGACAACTATCATATGATCTCCCTGATATGAGGAAGTGGTGATGCAACATGGAGGCTTAAGTGGGTAGAAGAAGAATAAATGAAACAAGATGGGATTGGGAGGGAGACAAACCATAAGTGACTCTTAATCTTACGAAACAAACTGAGGGTTGCCGGGGGGAGGGGGTTTGGGAGAAGGGGATGGGATTATGGACATTGGGGAGGGTATGTGATTTGGTGAGTGCTGTCAAGTGTGTAAACCTGGTGATTCACAGACCTGTACCCCTGGGGATAAAAATATATGTTTATAAAAAATAAAAAATTAAAAAAAAAAAAAAAGATCAGTTAAACAGGGAGTTGACCAAGATATTATTTTACATAACTGTTTTAAATACAATTGCACTATTGGGTATTTACCCTAAAGATACAAACGTAGTGATCCAAAGGGGCACATGCACCCGAATGTTTATAGCAGCAATGTCCACAATAGCCAAACTATGGAAAGAACCTAGATGTCCATCAACAGATGAATGGATCAAGAAGATGTATATATACACAATGGAATACTATGCAGCCATCAAAAGAAATGAAATCTTGCCATTTGCAACAACATGGATGGAACTAGAGCGTATCATGCTTAGTGAAATAAGTCAAGCAGAGAAAAAGACAACTATCATATGATCTCCCTGCTATGAGGAAGTGGTGATGCAACATGGGGGCTTAAGTGGGTAGGAGAAGAATCAATGAAACAAGATGGGATTGGGAGGGAGACAAACCATAAATAACTCTTAATCTCACAAAACAAACTGAGGGTTGCTGTGGGGAGGGTGTTTGGGAGAAGGGGGTGGGAATATGGACATTGGGGAGGGTATGTGCTTTGGTGAGTGCTGTGAAGTGTGTAAACCTGGTGATTCACAGACCTGTACCCCTGGGGATAAAAATATATGTTTATAAAAAATAAAAAATTTAAAAAAAAAAAAAAGATATATTGGTCTTACTGTGATTAAGAAGGCCAGTATAACTGGTCATTCAGTCATTAGATTGACACCAGCTGTGTAGAATTTTTCTATTTTAAATGTTCATCATTTAGAAAATTTATATGCAAGACATTTCTCATTTTCACTGTCTTTGATTTTTTAAAAAATATTTTATTTATTTGACAGAGAGAGAGAGATCACAATTAGGCAGAGAGGCAGGCAGAGAGAGAGGGGGGGAAGCAAGCTCCCTGCTGAGCAGAGAGCCCCATGCAGGGCTCGATCCTAGGACCCTGAGATCATGACCTGAGTCGAAGGCAGAGGTTTAACCCACTGAGCCACCCAGGCGCCCCTGATTTTTATTTATTTATTTTTTTGAGTCCCTGAGCCAAAGAAATCCTTTACTTTTTTTTGCTTATGAGTAGTTTTAATGATAAGATGTTTCTGGTTTATGTTCTACCAAAAGACAGGGAGGGATTCTTAATGAATTAATTTGAAAAATGGAGAAAATAATGTAGTAGTTCATTTAGAGGATAGGAATATAAATTCAGGGTATTGCTTCAGGTTAAAGAAATAGAAATAACATGATTTTTCTTTCTCTTTACTCTTTTCCACAGATATTCATTTATTATAAGGCAGGACTATAGCATTAATTAATAAATAATAATGGCATGGAGCATATTCTTTGGAATGCAGTTCATGGCTTCTTGCCGAGGACAGCAGAACAGCTGTTTCTGCTGAATTATTGGAATGTGAGAAGCAATGATGTAAAAGCACAGAGAGTAAGGGGATTTTTTTCCCTCTTACATACCAATGAATAGAAGCTTTAATACACAAAGAGAGAATTCAAAGAGCCCTGTGCACTTTGAGCATAACACTTCTTCCCTTTGCACATTCCCATTCTTCCACTAGATTCTTAGTGTGAGATGTTTCAGGGCTTTTTGGTCACACAGACTGTTCTGTTCTCCCATGAGCCACTCAGAACCAGACCCTCTTACAGTCTCCCTAGGATGAACACTGGTCAGAACTCTGCAGTGAGAGAGAGGAGAGCAGGGTCAAGTGGAGGGAAGCTTGGGTGTGGCTCTGGTGTGGTGGGGAAGGGCTTTGGAGCTGAAGGACTTTAGATCCCAGATCTGCCTCTTCTTAACTCTGGGACCTTTGTCAATTTACTTACCATCTCTGTTCCTCAAGTTGTTGTTGTTGTTTTTAATCAATACACGAGGATAATAATAGGATCAATCCTATAGGGTCCTTGAGGATTATTATCAGAAAAGATTTATGTGAAGCAAAATGTCTGACTCATGGTAAACATTGAATAATGGTAGCTATTTTTATGAGGCATTTTATTCCAAAGCATATTTCAATAGGTTCATCGTATAGATGGTAGCATTTATGGTATTGAATGATCTATTTAAAAACTATACTGGAAAGAAAATTGAGCAGATCCTGATCAGATGCTACGCAATACCTGCAATATGATTTAGAAAAGTCATTTAACCTCTCTACATCTCAGTTTTCAGATCTGAAAAATGGAGGTAATAATGGCTTATATTGATTCTATGCTTATCACATGCTAGGTACTGTGCAAAGTGCTTTATTTTTTTATTTTAAGATTTTATTTATGTATTTGGGGTGGGGGAGCAGCAGAGGGAAAGGGAGCAGCAGGGCAGGGAGGCTGACGCAGGTCTCAATCCCAGGACACTGGGATCTTGACCTGAGCTGAAGGCGGACACTGAACCGGCTGAGCCATCCAGGAGCCCTGTGCTAAATGCTTTACATGTCTTAGCTGATTTCATCTTCCTAACAACCTTACTTGATAGGAACTATTAACAACTTTATATAGAGGAAGAGACAAGAGAGAAATCTGATTCCATTCATTTGAACAGTTCCTGCTGGGCACCTCATATGTGCCAGACATTTTTTCTTGAACCTGGAGATGTAGCCATGAACAACATAGACAAAAAAGGCAAAAGCAGGTGCCTTTATAGGCCTATGTTCTAATGAGGGAAGTGAATGAATGGTAATTTTAGAGAAGAAAATATATCATAGATTGGAGTGATGAGTGCAAAGGAAATAATAATAAAAAAAAAGAAAAAGAAAGCATGAAACATGTGGGGTGATTTGTAATTTTAGGTAGGGTCACCAGGAATGATCTCATGACAAAAAAGTGAGATTTTGAGGGTAAACAACCTGAAAGGATTGGGGTAGAATTCTAAGGAGAGGAAAGAAGTAAGTGTCTACATTTTCGAATGCTCCCTTCACACTGCTAGTATAAACCTACCCACTTCTTTAAGCTCTTGAGAGGATCAAATGAAATAATATGAATAAGATTTATAAACAATAAAGCACCAGATAAATAGTTATTATTCAAAAGAGGAAGAGAACATTGTGATACAATTTAGTATCAGACAGAGGTCTATTAGGTCTTCTCTACTCTTTTTGTTCCTTAAAACTATGTTTTCTAATACAGAAGATGGTGTGAATTCACTTCCCAAGGCAAATCTCTGTAGAGAAAAACCCATCGTCTGTCATCTACCAGGTGTAGACGCATCACTGAATTTCAATAGCTCCTTGGAAAGTTTCAGAATAGTTTTCTGCCTGTAATGGAGACCAAGCATGTTTTCTAAAACCATCCTGATTTCTCAAATGAAGGCAATTTGGGCTATCCAAGATTTCTTTCTCCTCTTGTGATATTAAGTTCAAATGATGCAGCTCTTTCAAAGTTGTTTTCAGTCCATTAATCATTAGTTACCCATATGATTCAGCCCAACCTGACTCAAAACTAGCACTGAAAGCACTTGTGAATTTTGTTTACTAGCTTCATGGTTCTCTAATGACCCAGCTGACACCAAGTTAGCCAGAATGACTGACTATTTATTCCACTGATTAAATCCAGTATATCCACTCATTTTCCATTGTCTTTTTAAGGTACACTGGCTTTAAGTAAGAATAGTTCCAGTATATTTACTGAAGTTTAGGAGTCTGCAATATAAAAAGGATTTATTATGAGAAGCTCATATGATTAAAATAAGCTTTTCTTTCAGGCCTTCAGAACTTTCAAGTCATATAACCCACAGCTTTAAGCCTTGTATAAATGCTGATGATAGTGAGTACTACTGTCAGTTAAGCAACTATTGATACCCTGGGTGATGCTTCATGTTTCATTCCTGTTATTTAAAAAAAAAAAAAAAAAAAACTTTAAATGTATAATATCCCCATCAGCTTTATGGTGAAATAGCTTCCCATATGTATGGGGGAAAATGATATAGAGACCCTTTGGTGATTGATACTGAGTTGAGAAAGCATATTCATAGCGGAATTAGGGAAAAATTCCAGACAGGCTCCTGAGGAGCAGAGAGCTAAATTTTGGGGTATTTTTTACTTACCTCTCCTGGATTGGATCCCATTTTATCTATTTTGTATGATTTTTTTTTAAGTCAAGAAACATTATCTTGGAAAATGTTTATCTTTATAGAAGATGATTTTCTGAAATATATACAAGTATTTATAAATTATTGGCTGAAATACTTTATTACGTATTTATGGCAACCTATTTCCCTATGTGATTGTTTGCTAAATCTGTGTTACATACAAGTATGTATTAGGCAATTTGAGTCATAGCTTTTGAGGAACTTGGAGTCTAAAAGGAAAAGAAAAAACACTTAGAAAAAACTGTTTTAAGAATTAACTATGTTTTAAAATATTAACAATAATAACTAAAGTAATGCTTAAACAACATAACACTAAGCTTGTCACTTTGAAGCCAGCAGTCCCTGGATAGCTTTCTCATTTTCTCTCACTTCCTTTTTTCCCTAAACATTTGCAGCTTTCTTTTTCCTGTTTAGATAATTTTTTATTAATAAGATAAAAACTTTGGGACTCTTTGCTGTCCAGGGGATCGAGCAAGTTTGCTTCTACAAAGAATATGTGTGTGTACACACGTATATGTTTGTGTGAATTTCTTCCATATGGGGAGGGAAAATAGGACGGATTATCAATTTGTACGTATAATGTTGCTCTTTATATGTATTTGAAAACACACATAAATCTATAGTTCAGTATTTATGGCAAATTCAATGTCATTGTTTCCATCATTTATGAAGTGCATATTTTACCAGATTGCAAACTACAAGTTGAAAGGCATTATTTCTATTAAGTTCTATCATCCTTTAATTGTATATTTCTTATCTATAGCGTATTTGATACTCATTTCTAGTACAATGGCATTTTCCAGTTGGAAGGGTACAAACCCTTCACTTTTCACAGAGTCACAGAATGGTCCAGAGATTTATCCAGTGCCTAGTACTTAGTAGGCCTAGAATCCTGGTCACATCTGTAGGCATTGCCAGGAAGTAGGCACAGATTGTATGTGGAATTTCAGGATGTGTTGCATCCATTTAGAGCTGAACATGATAAAGAAATTTAAAGAAATTTAAAAACTGAGGCCCCTGGGTGGCTCAGTCAGTTAAGCATCTGCATTCGGCTTGGGTCATGATCTTGGAGTCCAGGGATGGAGTCCTAGGCCCGAACATTCGGCCTCCCTGCTCAGCCAGGAGTCTGCTTCTTCCTCTCCCTCTGTCCCTCCCCCTGCTTTTGTGCTTTCTTTCTCTCTCTCTCTCACGCACTCTCTCAAATAAACAAAATAAAAATAAACTACATTTAAAAACTAAAAATAATTGCTACTTCTTCTGTCAATGTGGCTGACACTAATTCGTTTAACCTTGCGGGAGTTATGGGAGTGGCTTTAGTGTCATAAGAGCCATGACCTATTTTTAGCAGAAACTTTGTATCACCTTTCATTGACTGGATGATGCAATAATAAGTCCTGAAAAATTAGCCAAAGTTGCCTCATTATGCTTTTTCCATGCTGATGGGAACAGTGCTGCTGAATTTCAAGAGGTTAGCATAATTAGTTCAATGAAGCTACAGAAGAAGGGAAGATTTCCCTTCTATTATGTGAATCATATAGAGTTAATAAATGTTAAAACTGATTTTTTAAAAATCTGTACATAGTTCTAGGGGGTGTCTAATATTCAAAACTAGTTTGGAGTATAGATGGGAGAGGAAAAGAGGAGTGAGCGAGTCCATAAATGAGGAGCAAAAAATAGGGTGAATTCAGATTACAGGCTTACATTTCCCACTGCTCTGTATTTCATCATGAAGTCCCCATCTTGTTCCTCATAAACCCCACCAGTAATCTAACCCAGCAAGCGCCCAGACCTACACGTGTGGTGCAACTACCCCAGCCCACCCCTCTCCATCTCCCAACCTCTCAACCTCCCCACTTCGTCTCCGCCTCCTGGGGTTTGGCCCAGTGTTCCATGCATGCGCACTCTGCGCCGCTGCCCCGCGTGCTGTGAACCCACGCGCTGGTAGCTGCTGTCCACACTCCTTTCAGGTCCCTGAATAAATGTCACTCTCTTAGAGACTTTTTGTCTCAACACCTCATCTGAAAGAGTCCTAGTCCCATCACTCTATCAACTCACCTCTTTGTATCACTACTGGCTGCATTCTGTCCTCATTTGTTTGTTTTCTGCCTCCGCCCACTGGCATGTAAGCTCAGTAAGAGTGCGGATCTTGGATTGGTTCCCTGCTGGGACTCCAGCACCTAGCCTGGTTCCTGTCACTTGGTGGGTGTTTGATAAATAATTGGGGGGAAATCAATACGTTTTCTTCAGAAGAAGATAATTTTGAAAGGCAACAGGGAAGGAGACCGATAAAAATCCCTTCCTTCATGGAACTTAAAATATTTGTTTTGTATGAAGAGTAGACTTATTTTAGTAACTTTATGTACACTGCAGCGCATTAACACAGAGCATATGTTCATATCAGGCTTAAAGAGACCGGGGAGTGAGAATAGGAACAAAAGAAGATAGATATAAAGGAATCCTTTAATTTGTTAACAGCATGAAATTATGTATTTACCCTCCCTAAGAGCATCGTCCTTCATTGTAGAGGTACGGTTTAATAATGAATAGTAGACGTGGGCGCCTGGATGGCTCAGGTCATGATCTCAGGGTCCTGGAATCCAGTGCCACATTGGGCTCTGCTCCGCCGGGAGCCTGCTTCCTCCTCTCTCTCTGCCGCCTCTCTGCCTACTTGTGATCTCAGTCTGTCAACTAAATAAATAAATTCTTAAAAAAAAAAAAATGAGTAGTAGATGCTGATGTATTTTACTCTTACTTAAAAATTACTGACATACTAGACATACCCTCAGACGGACACAGGTGACAGCATGTTAAACTTTATTCCAGATTTCTTTTCCTCCTTTAATTTTTTTTCTCTACTTGATGTAGTTTGTCAATGTGCCACATTAAAAAAAATACTTTTAAAAGGATGCAAACATTTTCCTTGATCTACAAAAACAAACAAATGAAACACTACAAAAAGGGGGGGGGGGGCAAAACAACAACCCAAGACACTCAAGGGAATACGTCTCTAACTGCCCCTGCCAGGAGTTGTGTAACTATAGCAGTAGTCACGTGGTTTGTCGCCAGCCTGATAATTGTGAAGTACTCCAGGACAAACCATTCTCCTGTAGAGCTTGTGTAGTAAAGACTCCAAGGACATTATACAAATTTCGGTACACCTCCACTTTCCAGCCTTACAAAGAGCATGCAGTGAATGCCATGTACAAATTATTTTTTAAAAATATTTTATTTATTTATTTGACAGAGATCACAAGTAGGCAGAGAGGCAGGCAGAGAGAGAGGGAAGCAGGCTCCCCGCCGAACAGAGATCCCAATGTGGGGCTCGATCCCAGGACCCTGGGACCACAACCTGAGCTGAAGGCAGAGGCTTTAACCCACTGAGCCACACAGGTGCCCCCCATGTACAAATTATTAACGCTAGAAGATAACTACAATTCTGGTTATTGATTCTAAATTGTGGTTAGTCACAAAATTTCAGGCCCTGTGGTAGTAGTAAAAAGTATGAAGAATGTCTTCTTTTTTTTTTTTTTTTTTTTGAGTTTTTTAAAGATTTTATTTGAGAGAGAGGGAGGAAGACCACAAGCTGGGTGAAGAGCAGAGGGGAGAAGCAGACTCCACACTGAGCAGGGAACCCAATGCAGGACCTGATTCTAGGATGCCAGGATCATGACCTGAGCTGAAGGCAGATACTTAACCGACTAAGTACCCCAGGTGCCCCAAGAATATGTTATATTTTTTAAAAGATTTTATTTATTTGAGAGAGAGAGAGAGAGAATGGGCAGGGCAGAAGGAGAGAGGAAGCAGACTCCCCACTGAGCCTGGAGCCGAAAGTGAGGCTTTTTCCCAGGATCATGAGCTGAAGGCAGCTGCCTAACCAGCTAAGCCCCCAAGGTGCCTGGAAGAATATGTCATTAAACATGCTAAAGATTAATCTTTTCCAGCATACTTTTTTCTTTTTGGTTTTAAACTAAAAGAAATCTTTCTTTTCTTTTCTTTTTAATTTTTAATTTTTTATAAACATATATTTTTATCCTCAGGGGTACAGGTCTGTGAATTGCCAGGTTTACACACTTCACAGCACTCACCAAAGCATATACCCTCCCCAATGTCCATAACCCCACCCCCCTTCTCCCAACCCCCCTCCCCCCCAAACCCTCAGTTTGTTTTGTGAGATTAAGAGTCACTTATGGTTTGTCTCCCTCCCAATCCCATCTTGTTTCATTTATTCTTTCTTTTTTTTTTAAAGTTTTTTTTAGGGGCGCCTGGGTGGCTCAGTGGGTTAAGCCGCTGCCTTCGGCTTGGGTCATGATCTCAGGGTCCTGGGATCGAGTCCCGCATCGGGCTCTCTGCTCAGCAGGGAGCCTGCTTCCTCCTCTCTCTCTCTCTGCCTGCCTCTCTGCCTACTTGTGATCTCTCTCTGTCTAACAAATAAATAAATAAATCTTTAAAAAAAAAAAAGTTTTTTTAAGTAGTTTTAGATTCGCATTAAAATTAAGAGTAAGATATAGAGATTTCCCATACACCCCCTTGTCCCATGCGCCCCCTTATCTAGTTGTGTTAATTTTTAGAAACTATGTGCATGCCAGTTTTGTACCTTTTGGTTTCTGTAGCATACAACTGATACTCTTGGAATGTCTTCTCATTATTATTTAAAAACTGAAATTCTGAAAGTCATTATTTTTTCCTAATTCTAACATTAATAATCCTTGTACAAAGTACTCCCCATTATTCCTTTTCCCCCCTCATTATTTTCCTTTGTTCTTTTCTGCCTTCTTCCCTATTTATCCTAAACGTAACAGCCGAGATCAATCCTTAGATGCCACTCTTATCACATTGCGTTTTGTTTTTTTTTTTTAAACAAGACAGCATCCATAAAGTAAGATGTAAGAATTGTGACAGCACAGGCAGTTGTGTGTGTGTATTTTGGGAGTCTCCCTGGGTTTTCTTATGTACTTTACTTCATTCTTGCTGACCCTTCCTCGCAAATTTATTTCCTGACAGGCCCATTTCAAGCTGTATTCTTCATTGTGTTCAGATAAATGTACATTTCTCTTCTTTTGTACCTTTATGGATAACCTCCAAACTCCTGTTGTATAATGTTTCTTTTATTCAAAACTTTGCTACAGATTAATCTCTGTGACATTTTCTAAGGCTTCTCTTTGATCATACCTCCATTTCTTCAAAATGAATAAAGCCATCTCCTCATGCAGTTGTAATTAGCTTTGTATGTTGTTTCTTGGGTTCTTGTGTGAATGGTTAATTAGTACCTCTTTCTTTTGCTGTGTGAAATCTGAAAATATAAATTGCTAAGGGGACCCAAGGCTGGGGGGAAGGGAATTATTTTGTGGAAAGGAAGTTTTTGTGCTATGTGGATGTATGGGTGGTATAACTAATAGCTATGTAATTTTAAATAGTGAGAAGTTATACAAAGGTGAACTTTATATAGATGATTTCATATTTATGTATGCTCATTTCCTAATTTATAAGATAAGGAGAAGAGGGATATGAATTAAAATAGGAACAGGCAAGTTAAGTAAATAAACAAAGTTGGATGGGTATAGTTTCCTAGTCATTTTGAACTTTGACATTTGATAGACACAGAGTATGAGATAAATTTCTTAAAGAAAAACAAACCCCACCAACACAAGTGCTGTGACATACGGCAGCTGTCACTTGGGACCTGAGATGTGGAAAGCCAATGCCCTCTCTAAAGGGAACTGCTGTGATTTAGCTCTATTTATTGTTTCCATGTAGAGATGTGAGCTCCATGTTGCCAGAGCTGAGCTTTCAGAAGAAGTAAAAAATTAAGGGTGCCTGGCTGACTCAGTTTGAAGAGCATGTGACTCTTGATCTCAGGGTCATGACTTTGAGCCCCACATTGTGTGTAGAGATTCCTTAAATAAACTCTTAAAGATTTTTTTTTTTTTAAAGTAAGAAATCATGGTTATGATATCAAACTTCCTGACTTTTTATTTTTAATTATATAGATGGGTGAGAAAGAGAGAGGCAGAGGGGAGAGAAACTCCCTACTGAGTGTAGAGCCTTATGCAGGGCTTGATCTCAGGACCCTGAGATCGTGACCTGAGCTGAACCAAGAGTCTGATGCTTAGCCCACTGAGCCACTCAGGCACCCCCTCCTGACTTTTTTTGAAGTGAGTTCTGATAAAAACAAAAAACTGTGTGGGCCAAACCAAACACCATGAGGCCACACAATGAAGCCATCTCCAGCCCAAGGAATGCCATCATCTATGTTCTAAAAACTAGACTATCTCTAAGATTTCTTCTTGTGCCAGAGAGCTCTATTCTAACTTCCTTTGGAGGGGGGAAGGCTTCAACAAAGCACTGCTGCTGAGGATAAACAACAGATAATCAGAAATTTATGTATATAAGTATATGCGTATAAATATATATATACACAGTTATTATATATAATATATTATTATTATTAACATATAATGTATTATTTGTTTCAGGGGTACAAATCTGTAATTCATCAGTCTTAAAAGTCACACAGCACTTACCACAACACATAACCTTCCCAAGGTCCATCACCCAGTTACCACATCCCTCCCCTCCCTCTCCCCTCCAGCAACCCTCAGTTCCTTTCCTGAGATTAAGAGGCTCTTATGCTTTGTTTCCTTCTCTGGTATTGTCTTGTTTCATTTTTTTCCTCTCTTACCCTGTGATCCTTTGCCTTGTTTCTTAACTTCCACATATCAGTGAGATCGTATGATAATTATCTTTCTGATTGACTTATTATGCTTCATATAATACCCTCCGGTTCCACCCACATTGTTGTAAATGGCAAGATTTCATTTTTTGATGGCTGAATAATATTCCATCATATATATATATATATATATATATATATATATACACACACACATATATATATATAAATATAATCTTTTTTATCTATTCATCTGTCACTAGGCTCTTTCCATAGTTTGGTTATTGTGAACATTGCTACTGTAAAATTGGGGTGCACATGCACATTTGTATATTTGGGGTGAATACCCAGTAGTACAATTACTGGGTCATAGGGTAGCTCTAGATAATCAGAAATATTTTTATCAAAAGTTTCATTGGATTGGATTTTTATGCAGAAATTTGACCTATTGAGGTATTTTCAGTGAACAGAGAACATTGATAATCCCGAGAACAGCTATTTATAAGAAAGGGCCCAAATGCTAAGCTGCGAAACAGAGTAAAATTTGGTTAGAGAAGATCTAATGGGAAGCAAAGAAAAAGGAGAGAAGTGACTGGAGAGGGTGGGATTATGTCTGGAAGTGCAGAATCAAGGAGAAAGAAGTTATTCATAGTAGTGAACTGTGCTGACTGGCTTTTTGGAGGGAAAAATAAAATGATTAGTCCAGGGAAGAAGCAATTTGATTTGGCTGAGAGGAGGTTATTGGAAACCTTGGAAAGGGTGGCCCTTTGCAGGAGTGGGATGGAAGCCAGACTGTAGAAGGTTAATGGAGTTAGAGGTGAGAAACTGGAAGCTCCAGAGGTATGCCACTTTTCCCAGAGCTTGGATACAAAGAGAAAAAGGACTGGGATGAGAGTGGAGGAATTCGTTTCTTTCAGAGAAGACAGTGCATTATAAATGGGGAGCGTCTGCGCTTGCTTGAAGTTGGATGGTGATACACTCTCTTCATTGTCATTGCTGTCTTGGAAAGTAAGTACTTGCTTTGTGAGCGACATATGTGAGCTCCTCTGTGGTGTGAATAGCTAAAACATAACATTTCTTGGTAACTTGTGGGTGGAATGGTTAATACGTTTTTGAGTCATTGTTTCAGTATATGCAGCATATATTCAAATGCTCAATAACTTCACTAACTCAATGGTGGCAGGAGATAATAGTATCTCCCCTAGGCGTGAACATCACTCTAGCATGTAATAATGTCTCTAGACTCATGGGCTTAGTTCCTTAAAGGTGGGTTGTACTTTGAGCAATATCATTCTGGGTTCAAGAGTATTTTGTGGTTATTTTTGCTGACCATGGAGAACCTGATCTCTACCTGTTTACGTGCAGCCCTTCTACTGAACTCTGTCTGTCCCTTTCCTGAAGCTCCCATTACCTGAGCTGAACCACATGCTCATGTCCCCAGGATTCTAACACTGTATCAGGTTGCCAAGAGCTAAGGAAGAGCTCATGTCCCCAGGTGCCTTAAAGCCATTTTGCTTTATCTTTTTTTGTTTGTTTGTTTGTTTTCATTTTCACAAATTTTAAAATTCCTGCCAGCCTGTTGTATGATTAAAATTAAACATAAATCTCCTGTAGAGATTCTTCAAGTAGAAGATAAATAGAAATGAGTCTTCTTTTTGTTGTAATTCCCCAAAAGACAGAAATATAGCTCAGATACAGGGGCGCCTGGGTGGCTCAGTTGTTAGGCGTCTGCCTTCGGCTTGGGTCATCATCCCAGGGTCCTGGGCCCTGCTTCAGGCTCCCTGCTGGGTGGGAAGCCTGATCTCCTTCTCTTACTCCCTCTGCTTGTGTCCCTCTCTCGCTGTGTTTCTCTTTGTCGAATAAATAAAATCTTAAAAAAAAGAAAAAAGAATATAGCTCAGATAGAGTAGGGAAGACTAGTGGGTTTATTTAGAAACGGTGACTTCGGGCGCCTGGGTGGCTCAGTGGGTTAAGCCGCTGCCTTCGGCTCAGGTCATGATCTCAGGGTCCTGGGATCGAGTCCCGCATCGGGCTCTCTGCTCGGCAGGGAGCCTGCTTCCCTCTCTCTCTCTCTCTCTGCCTGCCTCTCCATCTACTTGTGATTTCTCTCTGTCAAATAAATAAATAAAATCTTAAAAAAAAAAAAAAAAAAAAAAAAAAAAAAGAAACGGTGACTTCAGGTGAAATGATTTTTTTGTTTGTAGTACACTATGGTGTTGCCATGTAATGTGGTGGCATTGTTTTGTTGATGTTACAAGTAACAAAACTATAGTGGTATAAAATATGCATTTCTCTAACTTGTCCATTTGTTTATTTCAAATTTCAAATTTGTTTCTTCTGCTCTGGTAAAGCTATTAAAGTAGGTGACTGACAGCTATCCATCCTGCAAACACTTATTTAGCCTCTTCGGTAGATTATGCCCTAGTGGTGACAGTAAACAATTTGCACGTGTCAACTTTTATTTACCAATAAGACATGGCCAACTAAGCAATCAGAATGGAGTGACATGTGCCATGGCTGGGGAGTGCAAAATACTATGAGAGCATAGACTGGACAAGCAACGATCTAACAGGATAGGGCTTTCTTAGGAAATCACCTTTGGAAAGGACCCAACGGAGTCATAAGAGGGAGCCAAACAAAGGTACAGTTCTGAACAGAGAGAAAGGCAGGTGGTTCAAGAGGTAAGCCAGGGCATTACAAGTCAGAAAAATGGAGAGAACATTTGCTAACTCTCTTTCATCCAAAAGACAGATATATTAAGCATGTATTAATGTGCCAGGCACTGTATTAGGCACTGGGAGTTAGGATACTTGAAGTGACTGTCTTCATGGTGTTTATTATGTAGGCAGGAAGTAACTTAGCATTAATACAGTAACAAATAATTTCAGAGCATTGTGTAAGTGCCAGAGTAGAGACATGTGCAGTAGCACACAGGAGAAATAATCAATTATGTTGGGAGTCTTGAAGAAAGGCTGGAGATTTATTTTACAGCAATCCAAATGTAAGGGGGTCTCTTGTTAAGTTTTACTTAGGGGCTTAATTCAGAACTTAACCTTGTACTGCCAAGACAATATGTTTGCTCTGCAGCAGATTTCAGAATAAGAAACCTAGAATAAGTGAGAAGAATGATGCTTATGGAAGTCTATGCATTCTATTCAGGGCAAAAGAAAACATGCGTTGTTTCTATGATGGAGAAAAACAATTTGCTAACTCAAAGCTTGCAAGGGATCCCTCAAAGGCCATCTAATTATTATAATTTGCTTATATGAACCCAATATGCACAGTCTTCTCAGATAGGGGATTGAAGTACTCAGTCAACATAAGTATTATGTATTAATATACATTAATATCTTGAGATGAACATGTTACTATGTGTTCTGTTAGTGCAACTCAGCTTCTGAAGGCTTGATCAGATCTGGTATCAACACAGCTGAGTGAATTTAGAAGATGAAAATAAAAACCTGGCTTCAGAATAATTGGAAAAACTCCAGGTACTTTTAACATATGAAAGTAGATTATGTATTACTTTGTGATTTTTCCTAGAAAAATAATATTTTAAGAAAGCAAAATTATTCTAAAGCAAGTATTTTTGTGATACATGGGGATTTGGGGATTTTAAAAAAGATACTACAAATGAATATGGCAGAAGTTTCCCTAAAATAAAATGGACCTTTGGAGCTTCCAAGACCATGTGCTTAGTGGGTCTGAGACTCCATGAGTTGGAGTGGTCTGCTCAGAATTACACACACACAAGTAGAGCCTCACCTGTGCATCTCTCCTCATCCTTCTTGTGCCTTTCTCAGTACCTCCATGCTTCAGGATGACAAGCTTATCTTGACAGCCCAAATACCTTCCTTCAAGATGCCCTGGTAAATTAAGGAGGTAGTGTTATGAGGGATGCCTGTTGCCTTATTCTTAAGTTGTAAATGAGAGGAATAACAAAGTGTATATACCTTATCACTTGATTAATAGTCACATGGTTTTCCATTTCTATTTGAACTTGAAATGTAAGATGTGGTGGACCTTTTGGTTTAGCTGCTATTGAGGTACCCTTTTTTTTTAATGAAAGTAAATAATGATATTTATTACCTAGGATAAAATATGCATATTAAAAATAATATCTAGTGTGCTATGTGAATTATAAATATCAAAAGGCAACAAGATGATGACGTATAGGTGGGTAATTTTGAAAACAAAGCCGGGAGAACTGAAAATTAGAAGAGAGTGTATTTTTTATGTCTTAGTAAAAACAATAATCAGATAACCTATAAGGGGAGGGACCAGTTATCCAGAGAATGGAGAGGCTTATATTTGATTCACTTGATAGTTTTCTAAACAGAGTGGTCATCTCTAGCCTGCCTAAACTGTTGAGAAGGAGGGGGAGCGTGAAGCAAGAGCCTGCGCTGTTCTCCATAGTTCAGTTCTCTTCTTATGAGATGTCAAGTAATGGGGTTGGGTTTGAGGTCACTTGATTTGATATCTTTACAGATGACCTGGAAAAAAGAATCTAGAATATGTCTGTCAGATTTGTACTTGATTCTTAAATTAGATGAAACCTCAAAGGATAGAAATAAATTCAAATAGTTTTACAAACAGAATAAAAATTATATACAGAGAAGCATGGTGCCCTTTATAATGCAAATATAGGATTGGACTCAGCATAAGAAAGGAAAGACCAGGGCACAAATCTGGAAAAAAGCTAAATACTAGTCAGCAATATGCTGCCATTTTTTAAAAAATGTCTGCACCATGCTGACTATGGTTCTTATTAATTTCGTGTTTGTGAATGGCCAAGGTGCTTTAAGGACTAAAGTTGTGTTAAAATGTACTCCAAATGATAGAAAAGAAAGAAAAAGGGATCACACACAAGTATAGGTTTAAGAAAACAGAAGTTCTATTCAGAAAAATGAAAGAAAAGGAGAAGTTAAGAAATTAGTCATATGGATGCTTTTAAGTACAGGAAGGGAATTTTTTGTTTTTTTGTGTTTTTTTTTGGGGGGGGGTGAGGGTGAGGTCGATCCTTTCCTTTTTATACTGACATAAATGGAAAATAGGTTCAGTGAAAACAAAAAGACATTTTGGTGACTATCAGAGTAATAAATATTGGAAGAGACAAAGAGAATAGTGAAATTACCATCCTGGAAAGCTTGACTGAGATAATGAATGGTTGTTTTTCCTTAAGATTTGAGATATTTACTTGCTTGAAAAATACTTAGCAGATGACTGGAACTGTCTTGTCTGCCAACTCTATGACTGTAATTTGAAATTTGCCAAAAAGACTTTGAAATAAATTATAAATTTTAATTAAAATAAACCAAAGGAGGAATTAGGTAACATTATTATTTTTGAGTCTCCTCTAGAGATGCATTAAAAAAAAATCTTAATTTTATAATTAATTTATTATTTGGCTCAAAATTTCTCTTTATTTCTTCTCGTTTAGAGATATTTATCTTTCTCTGAACTATCCATTCATCTTGCCTTGGATTTATTTATTTAAGGGGAGAGAGAATGCTCTGGGGACTGTTGCAGAATAATGGGCAGATGGGCTGATTTCTTGCTTATTAGTAAGCTGGAATGGTTTGACTATAAACTTCTTCCTAAGAGATAGGAGCCACTTAAAATGAGGCTTACTCAATCATGGAAATATAATTAAAGATAAAGATATTATTTTATCTCTCACATCCCCCACCTTATTTCTGTTTTTTGGTATTCTGGTTTGACTTGATGACTTCGAGTTATCCCTGATGAAGCCTTAAGTAGACCAGTGGTTTGTTCTTTTGTTCTTTTGTTATCAGAGTTGGACAGATGTAACTGCAGGATTCAGCAGGAGGTAGCTAGAGAAGCCTCTCATTAAAGAAGAATTGGGAAATCCCATCTGAACACCCTTCCTCCCATTATTTAGAGCAGGGGGAACACATGATGAATAAAACAGTGAAATTCTTAATATCAAATGCAAGGGTATGCAAAAACTGCCATACACTTACTTACACGTGCTTTCTTCTTTATATTTTCTTCTCTAAAACAAAATTTATATTTACTGAAGTTAGACACAGCATGTTTTGAGGTAGTCACAGTGAGATGTAATTACTATGTGATCAAGTTGTAGTTTAACTCTTATGGAGCCCAGTAGAGTACTTTGGAAATAAGGAACTTCTGAAACCAAAGCTTCCCAAACATCCATGGCAAGAATGTTAGTGCTATCACACATATTTCAAGGCATGATTTTTGATTCTGATTAATAGTTCTATTTACCGTACTACTCGTTGGCTACATAATTTGAAAATATATGCAGCTTCAATCGTGTGTCTCTGCAGCTTTGGGAGGGAGGAAAACATAGAATGTTGTGAATTCCTCTCTCTCTCTTTTCCCCCCTGTTTTTCTGATTAGTTTCCATGTATGGAAAACCTCAGACCTGGGCACAAACTGTGTGGAGGGTCACGGGCATGGGTTAACTGTGAGGAATGTGAAATGGGAGAAATGGGAACTGGAGAGTCTGCATTGCAGCCCCCTCTCTACCACCAATTGGGGTTTGCTGTGGTTAGTAACCTCTTCAAGCCACAGGTCCCCTCCCATTTAAAACAGGAGAACCTCTTCATAGAGGATTATGGTGTACAGTAAGGACAATAGTCTAGGTAAAGTCAACTTTGCATGTTAAGTCTGCAGTATGAGTTTGGTTTCTCATTGGGGAACTGAATTCCATTTTCTGTATAAGCACAAGAGGGATTCCAGAGCAATGAGATATCAGTCCTTCTTGTCTCTGAGTCTTTTTTCTGTTGCCAACTCTTCTTTATTCCCACCTTCATCTTAGCAATGAGTCAGGCTGTGACATAACTAAGAAATGTTGCCCAAAGTAGCTTCTTCTGCTTTCCAAAGTCAATGATACTATGGAAAGAACGAAGAATCAACTTGGAGAGAAAGAAGGTACTCTTTTGTAATTAAATAAATGTCACTTGTATTATGTTATCCAAAGAGACAGTCACCCTGTAGCATTTTCTTTCTGATAGGATGGTGTTCCTAGGCTGAATTAGAACTCAATCAAATAGTTGTAGATACATCATTTCTGAAAACATCTACTGTCAGCTAGGTGAAACATTCTTCTCCAATCCATGAAAACAGTGAGTTCCTCCAGAAGAGCCAAATTTTGAAAAGAGTTTTAAAAGTGGTCCAGTCGACATTCACTACACCACAAAACAGCTTCCACTGTCAGGAAAAGCATAGGCATGCACACTTGTGGAATCGCACGTACTCCTCTATTTGCCCACATAGGACGTTTAAATTAGATTATACTTTCCCGTGTTTGGAAAACTACTTATTATCTGGAATTGAGAAACATGGTCGAGATCCAAGGAACGTCATGTGGCCACCAGTGTCACACAGTTTAACTGTGTTAACCTCACAGTTAACATCACAGCCCTGTATTATATAAGGTAAGGATGATGGAGTATGTACCAGAATTACAGGTTCCTAGAAGAATCTTGGGCAAAAATCAAGAAGAACCTTGGAAATCATACCTGTAGTTTACCTTTCTAGAAATAAAGGCGTACAGATTCAGGTGACTTGCCAGCAGTTGTAATTGTGGTCCATCCAGGAATGGGATTCGTGTGTCCCGACTACTTATCCTATAGAGCAGACCAAAAAGTCATGGTCTGTATAATGGCATGTTATGGAAAACACCTCTCTTTAGGGAATTAAATCTAAAAACATAGAGACATACTTCAAAAAAATTCTCCACATCAAATGTAACTTTGTGTTTTTATCATGTGCTTTTATTAAATGTTTGGAGAAGAGAGATTTCTTTCTCTAATAACATTAGCTGACACTTTGAAAAAGAAGTTTGTGGATTCGATTTCAAGTTTGGTCATCATCTTCATCCAGCATTATCGAGAAGTCCAGCCAGGTATGTGACTCTTTATGGTAAAAAGCAAATTAAGTGGGTATTTTCCGTTTGTTGTAGGAGCATAGGTTCTGGTACAGACAACAACACAGGGACAATCTAACTGCCCGTGTGTTACTAGCACTTGATCCCTGTGTTGCCAGCCTCCAGTAGTCACCTGTCTTCCTTCTGTCTCCTACGGTGTCTTGCGTGCCTGATGTGTCTGAGTTTAGGAAAAGCTGTCTTAGTGATCCCGAAGAATGTGTCTTGATTTATTGGCTGAACCTCTCCTGCCAGCCACATCTTCAGACCTAGCTGGGCGATCTGGGGGATCATCTCTTTTCCTACTTTTTCTGTTTTTCTGTGAGTGTGTTGCCATACCATTAACTAGGAGAATATAATGAGTAATTTGCTGGGAATTACCAAAAAAGTTCAAGAGGAAGAGGCTCTAACACTTAAGGCTGAGGTTGAGTGGTGGTACAGGAAAACCTTGAAGATGGGGTAAATATGAAGATTAAAATTATACCAAGAGAAGGAATCAAGATCAATTTTAATTATGTCACAACTATTCTTTAGGTAGGCCAAGCAGAGGAATCCCTGCTGTTTGTATTTTTGTTTAACTTGTAACCAGATGGAGTTTTCCAGTTAAACTAATAATAAGTGAATAGTCTTGATTTATCTGCAGTCTATTCAATTGATCATGAAATATGCACTGCCTGCAATGTGACCAGTACTACCAGAAAGAAGTATTGATGAGAAGAGACTGCAGCCAATATAAAGGAATCTCCTGGGGGTGGTTTTAACATTCCTAGGTTAAAGTGAAGGCAGAACAGAGTTCTCAATGAGAAGAGAATGCTTTTTCATGCATACCCATGGGGGTAAGAATCACATCTTAATTATCTGTTTATCTTTAGAATGGAGAAGAGAACCTGGCATGGAGCATGTGTACAATAATGTTTGCTGAAGGATAGAGAATGAGTAAATTACTTGATTCTTTTTCATCTCAGAAAATCCCTCTCTCCACTTTTCCCCACTATCATGATGAGGAAGTGTATTTGGAATCTCTAGTGGAGTATGAATTTCATTTTCCTATAGAAGGAATGTTTAAATGGCAGCTTAGATATAATTAAAAACTGTTTTGGGGAGCACAAGGAATTTTGTTGGTCATCAAGGAACACATCAAGTCATATCTACCATACTTTCTAGGACCAAATGTGTTCAAAATTGGGAACACCACCATTTTTCTAAATTAAGTTCATATCGACCTTTTTGAAAAAGTTTTATTTAAATTCCAGTTAGTTAGCATACAGTATAATATTAGTTTCAGGTGTATAGTATAGTCATTCCGCAATTCCATACAACACCCAGTGTTCATCACAATTACACTCCTTAATCCCCACCACCTACTTAACTCATCCCTCATCCAACTCCCTTCTGGTAACCATCGGTTTGTTCTATATAGTTAGGAGTCTGTCTCTTGGTTTGCCTCTCTTTTTCTCTCTTTTTTTGTTTTCCTTTGATTGTTTTGTTTCTTAAATTCCACATATGAGTGAAATCATATGGTATTTTTCTTTCTCTGACTGATATTTGTAGTAGCATTATTTACAATAGCCAAATTAGAAAACAGCCAAAGTAACCATTGATTGATGAATGGATAAAGAAGATGTGGTGTATGTATACATATATGCAGAATGGAATATTATTCAGCCATAGGAAAAATGAAATCTTGCCGTCTGCAATGACGTGGATGGAGCTGGAAAGTATTATGCTAAGCAAAGTAAGTCAGCCCACTTGTTTTTTTTTTAAATTGGCTCTTCTGGTTCTAGCTGCTATGAGTTTGTAGAGGAAACAACAAATACCAATAGTGCCTTTCATATAGGATATAAAGATACTTATCAAAGGGGATATATGTATCCCCTGGATTCATTGGTGGTTATTTTATTTTATTTGATGTTGCAAGGCATTTGGCTGGGCATACACGACAGATGCACATTCAGCAGTTAACTACTTTGTGTGATTAATGCACAGAAGCGGCATAGTGATCTTGAGAGAAAGAAAGTTCGATGTCATTTGTTGTTAGAAAAAGCTCCATGGTCAGGGTGCCTGGGTGGCACAGTTGGTTGAGTTTCTGACTCTTGGTTTCGGCCCAGGTCTGATCTCAGGGTGGTGAGATTGGGCTCTTTGCTCAGCCTGAGTGTGCTTGGGTTTATCTCTCCCTTTGACTCTCCCCACAGCACATGCTCTCGCTCTCTCTCTAAAATAAGTAAATGAATCTTAAGAAAGAAAGAAAGAAAGAAGGAAGGAAGGAAAGAACAAACAAACTCCATGGTCAATTTGGGACTTGAGGTAGATAGATTTTAGGGAGAAGGAAAAAAAGTAAGAATAGGTATTTTTTCTTTTTTTAATCTGGGAAGTCTTCACTGACCCACCAAGTCGGGATCCGATGCTCCTTCTAGAAGCTCTGGTAATATTTCCTTAATAAAAATCTGATCATGGGTGACTGGGTAGTTCAGTCAGTTGAGCCTCTGACTCCTGGTTTCAGCTCAAGTCATGATCTCAGAGTTGTGGGATGGATCCTCGTGTTGGGCTCGGCATTCAACAAGGAGTCTGCTTGGAATTTTCTCTCTCCTTCTCCCTCTGCCCTCACTCTATTCATGCACCCTCCCTCACCCCTCAGAATAAATAAATAAATCTTAAAAAATTCTGTTCACGTTATTTTTATCTAACTGCTTTTATAAGCTACCTTGTAAACAGGAAAATATAAATGAATTTGAGGAATAATTGGAGATGTTTGAATTTAGTAGGAGGACATTGAAGACTAGAAAACAATGCTTTATGAAGAATGAAAGTGCAACAGTCTGGAGGTCAGATTTGAGGCAGAAACCTGAAGGTGATGAGACAGCAAATCCTGCTGATTAAAATAGTTAGGATACGAGAGAAAAAAGGTGGTACCCAGGTGATAGGCAAAGAACAGAAGGAATACATAAGATGTATTTCCAAAGTAGAAACAAAAGGTTTTATTTCCCAGGTATGAGAGACTAGAAAGAAGGGAAAAGTGATTACAGTTTCAAGCCTACTAGACACTTCTTTATTTCTGTCCAGACTGGTGGGTGAAACTCCACAGCATTTGTACTAGTGCCAAAGTTGTTTTCCGGGTCTAATTTGTGTCATAAATGTTAGCATTTCTGTTTTCCTCATTTTCCAACTTTGTTTGTTGACCTTGAGAAAAGTTAAGTTCTTCAGTTTCATTTGTTTTCTAGTGGAAAAAAGAAAAGACAATTGAAAATGAAAACAGCTACATTACATTATGTTTGATACTGTATCACTGGCCATTTCATCTGCTCACTAAATTCTCTTTGAGTCATTTTTTCCCTTTAAACGTAGGTTCGTAGATTCAAGGACATTAGCAATAAAAAAAAAAAAAAGAGGGAGAGAGGTGTAGAAAACTATCTTGGAGAAAAATAGCAGAGTGATCTCACTTTGGGAGAGATATAGAAAATGAAGCCCAGGTGAAATAGATGATTTGTTGTGAACAAATGACAGTTAATGATAACGTGGGGATTAAAACCTCCATGTACTGACTTTCAAACTATTGTTCCTTATTGTATACCATAATAATTCTGGCAAAAGTACAGATGATGTGTGAAATCTTCCAAACGATAAAACTAAGCTGTTAAAACTTACTGCACAGACGTATATGTATGACTGCAGAGAATTTGCAGGAAATCTTGCTTAGTTTCCATTTAAATTTAGACTGTCACGAAGGGCAATTTGGCATTTATCTCTTCAACTGCAGGATAACCTGTATGTTTTGAGACTTCCTGTTGAAGAGAGAATTTTCTATGGGCTTCTTACATTTCTGTACATCTTGCAAGCAGAGGCATTGACTGTCTTTGTTCCAGACTATTTTTTCAAGGATGTTGGTACAGTGAACAGCCTTGGAAGTTAGAGACACAAAGATCAGGCATGCTTACTATCCAGTATAATAAAGGTAATGGGATCCCTCTGGAGCAAAGTACAGATATGGTTACCGCCTACTATATGAGATTCAGGTTTCCTAAAGTCAGGGTTCCTCTTTTCTGTTTGACCCACTGAGTATGCAGATATCCATCTGGACCATATCCATCTAGACTATATCTCAATTCTGTGAGAATTGGGAGTAAGGAAAACTGACACCCATCCTTTGTGCTGTGCTATGAGTAATAAAGTTCTTTGTCTCTGACCCAGGAGTCTTGTATCTTCTGGCAGTATCCATAAAAATAATAGCAGGCGGGTGCCTGGGTGGCTCAGTGGATTAAGCTGCTGCCTTTGGCTCAGGTCATGATCTCAGGGTCCTGGGATCGAGTCCCGCATCAGGCTCTCTGCTCAGTGGGGAGCCTGCTTCCCTCTCTCTCTCTGCCTGCCTCTCTGCCTACTTGTGATCTCTCTCTGTCAAATAAATAAATAAAATCTTAAAAAAAAAAATAGCAGGCTAGCTTTTTCACTTATAAGTAGGATCTCAAATCCTTCACAGTTCTTGACAATTTCCAGGTGTAGAGGTTTATGGACCCAGGAAAAACCTGATAATTGGCTAGGTATAAATGAAATTTGAAATGTTGTATATGAGTTTTTACTCAGATTCCTAGAGTTTTAGATAGAACAGCTTAAGATCCGAGTGTGCTATTAATATCCTGGGGCTCACTGATAAGATTCGTGAAGTAGTACTTGCTCTCACCCACTACAAACTATATAGCATTGAATATAGCATTATTGTTATATTCTAAATGCTTTTGTATATTGATAGGCTGAAAAATGTTATTTTGGGGAAAATTATGCAAGATAAGCTGGCAAACACATATTATGTAGTAATTTGTGTAGAGAGTCCATTATGACCAAAATGGATGGCTTGACCATACTTTGGTTCTGAAATTTTGCTTGTGTGACTTGAAGAACTTCCTGGAAGAAGACCCTTCTTCTGACTTGAAATTTGACACCCCTTTCTAGGTCCAATTATTACCATATCATCAATGACCCAAATAGTTTGTTCTTGGGAGCTAAGCAGACTGAATAATTAAAATGGACATTGGCTGTTTTAGTTTTGCTTCTAAGCTAGAAACACCAAATGTGAGGCTTACACAGAAGAGGACATTGTGACTGAATGGCAAAAGGAACCCATCAGATACATAGGCTTTGTTAAGGCCCTGAATATAATGCCCAACATTTACACAAATCAGTACTAAAGACTAAATTTGGGACTGTGGTAACTGCGTGGTTAACAAGTTAATAATCTTGCCTCCAGCTCTAATGTATGTTTAACCATTTTCTTGGTATTGGGTTTAAAGCTAACAATGAATATGATTGCGCTGCATGTCTCTTTTTTAGACATTTGTTCAAGTTAGTTCTAACCTATAATAAACTTTTATTTCCTTTGTAAGCTCTTTAAAATCATTTTTGTACAATAGAATTTATGATTGTTTTAGATAATAGTGATGTTGTATAAAAGGATAGAATGGGTGCAAGAGTAGGAGAGAGGCCAAGGGAAGCACAGTGAAAGTAAAGAGACAAGTGCAAAAGAAGCTGTACTTCAAATATACAATACTTCCTGTGAATGCATTAGATACAGTGGCTCATGTTTAGAAAGTATACACATGAAACTCATCTTCAGAGATCAACAGAGACTTTGCTTTGAGAGGACATAGAAGGTTTTGACCTAGTAATAGGTAGTTGACCATTCTAGAAATTAACATTGGTAATCTTATTAGTAGAAAAAAAAAAAAAAGGATGCAGAACAGTGCATTTCTAGCTAGCAGAATCTGCTCATTTGGGAAAAGACCTTGTGTTTATTGTATGCAAAGTCAGCCCTTATACTTCATCTCCCTCATGGCCTACTTGACTTGCTAGCCATCTGTGGCAGATTACATTTTCCAAGATGGCTCCCATCCCATATGTTCTTCTGCAATGTGACCTGTCCACTCCCTCTCATCAAGAGGTGAGTCCTTTTTTTTTTTTTTTTTTTTTTTTTCTTTAACTGCTTGAATGTGGATGGGCCCAGCAGCTTCCTTGACCAATAAAATATGGCAGAGCCCTTAACTAGCCTGGTGCTTTCTGCTTCCTGCCTCTTCAAAGCTAGTTGTCCTGGAAGAATACAAACATTTTGACACCATTCAACAGTAGGAAGCCCATACCATGTGGAGTGACTCGAGCACATGAGATGCCACATAAAGAGAGGGGCCAAAGAGCACCAAGGAACCTGATAGGTGAGTGAGGATGCTGAGGTAGAACTGGATCTTCCGGTCCTAGCTGCCTTACTTGGCAGCCCATGAATCACAATGAATAAGTCCGTTGAGCCTTTCCTGAATCCCTGGCCCACGAGTTTGTGAGCAAAATAAAATATTGTAAGACCCTTAGTTTATAAGGTAGTTTGTAACAGTAGTAAATATTTGGAATACCATCAGTCTTGACTAAAGGGCATTAGAAGTTAGGGAGTACTGACAGATAACAAACTCTTTATTTTGACCTTTTAAAAAAATTGTCTTGTTTGTTTGTTTAAAGTGGGAGAAATAGGGGCACCTGGCTGGCTGAGTTGGTAGAACATGAGACTCTTTATCTCAGAGTTGTGAGTTCAAGCCCTATGTTGGCTGTGGAGCCAACTTAAAAAAATTGGGAGACATAGTAGTGGTCATTCATTAACAATTTATTCACAGGAATGATAAGAGCACACTGACTTCATTGGTCATCTGCCTTATCTGATTATATCCACTTGTCTAAAGGCTTGCTGAAGCTTTCCATTTCATATTTTCATTGCTTTTCTCTCATTCTTTTTTTTTTTTTTTTTGAAGATTTTATTTATTTGGCAGAGAGAGAGGGAGACACAAGTAGGTAGAGAGGCAGGCAAAAAGAGAGGGGGAAACAGGCTCCCTGTTGAGCAGAGAGTCCGAAGCGGGGCTCAATCTCAGGACCCTGAGATCATGACCTGAGCTGAAGGCAGAGGCTTTAACCCACTGAGCCACCCAGGTTCCCCGCTTTTCTCTCATTCTTGAGATTCTTTGGCAAACGGTAACATTGTGAGAGAACAAGCTCATCTACCGGTTAGTCCTCCTTTGCCTCTTCCTACTGTAATTCAGGTTTATAGCAAACCTTCACCTTAACTTGGGATATTGCGCAACACTAAAAAAAAAAAGGTTATTTTGTCTTACTCACCTCTCTGCTTCTAATGCCTGAGATATTTCTAATTGCCTGGTGTATAATGGGTTGTATAATTTTTTCCCCCATTCTGAGAACAGCTGGGCTATCAGTGGGCCTGAGTGTTTGCTGAGGAAGGAGGGCTTCATAAAGCTCCTTTTGGTGTTGAGACCTCCACTAGAAGACATCTATACTGGTTTAGGAATGAGGAAACTTGGAATTTTATTCAAAGTGTTGCTAAGTGTAGGTACCGCCTTGGGTAAATAACATAACCTAGTTGGGCTCCATTTTCTTACTTGTTGAAAATGAGGAGCTAGATGTCATGGTCTCTAGGTTACCTTCTACATCATGATCTTTGTGTTTTTGTCACTCCCATTACCACCACAGTTATACTGCTTTTAAAATCTGATTTATATTTATGTAAAACTTAAATATGAAGTCTCTAGATAATTTTTGTGTTCAGAACTTATCAACGGACTCATATAAAAAAAAACACTTGTCATAACTTATATCTAAGCTGGTTTAAGATTTAAAATGTTTACAGTAATAAAGTTAAATTGCACTAGAAAAAATATATCTGTCAAGGACACAACCTACCCCAATGTGCCATTCATTTGCATCTACAGGGAAACCCAATTATAATAGCTATTTTCAAGAACTAATATCACTGGAGACTGAGCAGAGCTACCCTGTAGTAGAGCAAGCAGGTAACAGCACGTCCTAAAAAACTGACCTAGACAGGAACATGTACATAGTGAGCTCACCCACATTTTGTTATTCTCCTGTGGCATACTACATTTGATCTAAAATATTGTTGCTAATGTTTATGTAAAGTGAGATTATAATTAATCACTATGCTAATTTTAATGATCTTCTGCCTCAGGTGGATTGAGGTGCTAAAATTGTATGTCATGGGTTCCAAAAGCTCTCTTTTTTAGGTTGGACATGGTACCTTTTGCAACCAAATACCTCTCTGGCAAACGTTATATAAGACTGGCATAAAGTGAAAGAAGCAGGTTCCTAATTGATTGTTGTTGCTGCTTTAAGATCTGTCTCAATGACACATTTGTTGAACTCCATACAACCCAGGTCAGGATACATACCATATTTACATGAGAAACATGGGTCCTTTTTCCTAATCATTCCTTGAGGGAGTGGACTATTTTTCCCCTGGTCTGTTGTTATACCTTATGCAGGAGCTGATGGTTCCTTAATTTCAAATAATAGCAGGTAAGATTTGACTTGGGCTTTTAAAAATCTACTCACATGTAAAGGCTGCTCAGTGAGGTGGCATGATCATGGTCCTCCCTATGCTACTAACTAGTTCTAGAGCCTCAGGAGCAATCTCTAATCTTTCCGAATTTTGTTCTCTGATTTGTTAAATGAAATGGGTTTCAAAAATTTTTCTTCGAGGCTTCTTCCCAGTCCAAGACTTTGATGAAGATGAAGTCTCTTTCCCTTGCTGTTTAGGCAGGAGGCCTCTCTACAACCGTCTTCTTGCTTCTTACTTTCTCCTTGGGCTTATGAATGAAACACCGTTAATGGTGACAGACTAGTGTGTCTGTCCACTCTGCCACCATCTCTTTTTCCTCCCAGACTGCCGATAGAGCCTTTGAAACGCAGGCCTTCACATCCATTCTCTGTTTGGCTCCCACACAATAGTTCCTTACAGAGAATACTCTTTAAAACAGAAACAAAACCACAAAAGCTTATGATTTTGCTCCTCTCCTTAAACCATGGGAGATGGCTTCATGTGGCTTTTCAGTCTGAATCCCAAGCCCTTAACATGGCTTACTAGACTCTCTGTTCTGTGATCCCTCCGTAAACCTCTCTACTTCGCATGCTGGCCTCACCTTTTACTTTGCAGCAGCCTGGAGTTGTCTCACGGAAGACTGAAGTGGTGGTTTTGTGAATATGAATACTTTATTGTGTTATAAATTTATTGGGATAAGCACAATGAGTATATACTTTTGCCAAGGGACTGGGTGGTATCAGGCTGAGGGAAGTTGCCGGGTATGGCTTCTTAAGTGTTCCTAGTTCTTCATGGGGGATGTGCTCAGTTTTGTGGTCATGGCATTTTTCATCTCCAGAGCAAGGATTGGTTTTCTATCTCTAAACAAATTCTCTGAAACTCTAGAGATGATATGTTATATGGTCGCCAAATCTGCTTTTTCTGGCTATATAACCTGGTTTTAACATCCCTGAGCTAACAGGGCCATCTTGCTACATGGTTCATACATTGTATAGTAATGATTAGATGTCACACATGGATACTTACTTGGAGCAATAGTCCGTGTATGGAGAGGCACACTTGGTGATACTTTAAGGCATAGTGACTTTCAGTCACTACTGAAGGTCTGCCTTCTGATTACTATACAACCACATGGGCCTTTCTCAGTTCTGCAAATGCCATGTTCTTCCCATTCTTTCCAAACCCACATTACACCTTCTTTTCTACTTCGATAATTCCTACTTGTCTTTTAAGTCCTCTCAGTATTTGAGTCACTTCCTCTCAGAAGCATGTCCTGTTCTTTCAGAAGGTTGGAGATCCCTGTTTTATACTTCCATCATGCACTTACTCTCCTCTATAAATAGAGTCCCTGCACTTCTAGTTCAATGATTGTCCCACTTTTAGATTGTAAGCTCTTTAAATGCAAAGATTATCTAATTTATGCTAATGCACCAACATTAAGCATGAGGCCTAATATATAGGTGTCAGTCACCCAATAAAATATCTGTTGCATGACTAAAGGAATAAATGAACAATGGAAGGGGAAGTCATAAATGAGAAGAAGAGGTGGATCACAAGGAAGGAGAGGAAGTCCTTCCTGCTGCTGCTGATGGTGGAACTGCAAAGAGCTGGGAAGGGAAAATGAGAAGGTCTCCTGCCTGGCCTGTAAGCCTGACTTCAGCTTCCAAGGAGGTCTGACTATTAGAGTCCACCCAGGTTTCCTGTGGAAGAGAGACCATATTGAATAAGACCTGTGCAGAACACCTGGCAATTCAGGAGAAGCACCAGAAGACAGCAGCCCTGACATTCAGAAGTGGATCTGAGCCCAACAATATCTACAGCCCAACACATACTAGGACTTTTTATGGTGAACATAGTTTAAGAAACTATGTTTGTCCTTTGTTTTCTATCCTTTCCTTCCTATTCTTCCCCACTGATAACAAAAGTACTAAAAAAGGAAAGAAAAAGAAGAATCTTTAGAGAACCTCAAGAAGCTTTGTGCTTGCTGGTAAAATGGACAAGCATTCTATGTTTTCATCCTCAGTGGATCAGAAGCAACGACATTTAGAAACATAAAAGAAACAAAGAGTTTATTCAGGAAGAGAGATAGGAGAGTGGACCAAAGCTGCTTTGAGATTGTGATCCCCTGGGACCCATCAGGTATCCCCTTTCTCATATCCACCCCTAATCAATAATATTTTTCTTTTCATCTCTTTTGATTCCCCTCTAATTACTTATGATTCTTTTTTTCGTCAGAGTAGCTCCTTTGCTCCTGGACATTGGATCCCTTTCCCATGGCTAAAGGGTTTGATGCACTGAGAGTATCATTCACACAACAGGTGACCAAAAATAGGAGTATAGCTCCAGAATCCCTGGAAAACATAAGTAGATCTGGTTAGTTACCATAGGCTAACTGTTGTAACAAACAACACCATAATCTCAGTGATGAAATACTGATGAGAAAAAGTTATTCTGGTCTACTGAGGGTCAGTGAGGAGGGAATAAGAAGAAGTGAAACTCTGCTCCACACAGTGACTCAGGGACTCGGGCTGTTTTCCTACCTGTTGCTCTTCCACCTTCTAGATTATGTATTCCTCTGTATTTAGCCACTAGATGGGTAAAGAGAGATCGCTCATGGGAGGGTTGTCTTAGCTAGACCTGAAAGTGGCAAACACTTTCATCTTGTCTGCAGGCTTGAACTAAGTTACATGGCTGCACCCAGTGGCAAAGGTAGCTGGAAAATATGGTTGTACTCTCCTAGGGTCATTAAAACAAAGTATTGGGTGGCTTAAAAATCACAAAACTTTATTCACATAGTTGTGGAGGGTAGAAGTCTGAAATCAAGGTGTCATCAGAGCCAGACTGCTTCTGAAGGCTTTAGAGAAGAATCTTTCCTTACCTCCTCCTACCTTCTTGCTCGTGGCTATCTGGCAGTGTGTCGTCATTGGCTTGCAGCTACATTTCTCCAATTTCTTCCCAGGTCTTCACATGGCTGTCTTCCCTCTGTGTCTCTCTGTCTTCTCTCTTTCTATGAGGGTGTCAGTCCTTGGAATAAGGCCACTCTAATCCATTACAACCTCATCTTAACATGACTACATCTACAGAGACTCTAATCCCATGTAAGGTTACATACACAGGTACTGAGAGTTAAGACTTAATCACGTGTTCGTAGTTTTTGTTGTGGGGGTGTGTGGTTTGCAGGACACAATTCAACTATGACAGTGGTCTAAGGGAAAAGAGAAATTGATAAACCACTATTCAATCTCTCTCTGCCTTGTTGTTAAGATTCTCTACCACAAGTAATAGTGAATAGGAAAACCTTTTGAAGGCTTTTTTTCAAATAAAGATTTTATTTATTTATTTGTCAGAGAGAGAGAGAGAGAGTGCAAGCAGAGGGAGGAGCAGGCAGAGGGAAAAGCAGGCTCCCCACTGAGTCAGGAGCCTGATGTCGGGCTCCATCATAGGACTGTGTGATCATGACCTGAGCTAAAGACAGATGCTTAACTGACTGAGCCACTCAGGCATTCCTCGAAGGCTTTTTTTGATGGTCTTAGAGAACCAAGCCTTTATTTATAACTTTGTTGATGTAAAAAAAAAATTGTATTTTTAACACCTGACAACTCTGACTGACCAAGGAATTTTTGGAAGTTAACCTACGTTTAAGACATAATTGCTTATACTTCAGGGGACTTTCCCCCACTCAAATAATGTTACAAGTTTTTTTGAAGTAGTATGTGTCACATTTTGTAATACTTTTAACTCTGGTTGTTCAACAAAATAGAGTAGGCATATTAAAATTAATATTCAGTCACGTCTAAAATTCTGTGCCTATTAAATATTCTTAGCCTAAAATCAATAAAGATTTCCTTTTTCTACTTAGGCCACTGTCATCTAACTGTGGTTTCTGCTCTTGGCATTTTCCATCTTAGTCTTTGCTCATCTTACCACACTTGATTAAGTGTGTGCTTTGTTAAATCAGCCATGATTTAATAAAAGAACAATGGCCTTAGAATCAGAACTTTAGCTCTGTGATTTTTCCCTTTAGCTCTGTATTTTATTAATTTTGTTATCTTGGGAAAGTCACCAAAACCACTCTCTCCCTCAGTGTTTTCACCTGTAGTGTGATTGATATTAACCCTTTCCCTGTGTGGTAGTGAGAATCCTATTGAAGTCACTTAATATTTGAGGATGTGTCACATGCCAGTATTGCTGTAAGTGCTTGACATGCTTCAGTGAGAACAAAGTTCTCAGGCTTCATGGGGCTTCTATCCTAGGAACTGAAAATTATATGAATTATAAAATGCTTTACCAATGTAAGGTATTATCATCATTGCTATCTTAGCAGCAGCAACTCCAATTTCTCAAATATTTTTAAAAAATCTTATTATGCATTAGCTCCTAGATATCAGGAAGTACATAAAAAGAAAATCTAAGAAATAAAGAATTTACCCATTGGAAATTTAACCATAAATATAAACTGGGTGGTAAATATTGAAAATGTTCCTTTATTGCATTCAAAGTTCTTGGACCCCTATTATTATATGGGTTGTGCAGTGACTTAGGCTCCATGTGGAATGTGAAAATAGGCATTAATCCTGCCCTCAATACAGGGCGTGCAGGTGGTTCTGTTGGGTGAAGGACTGACTCTCAGTTTCAGCTCAGGTCCTGATCTCAGGGTCATGATATCGAGCCTCAAGTCAGGCTCTGTGCTCAGCTGGGAATCCGCTGAAGATTCTCTCTCCCTTTCCCTCGGCCCCTCCCTCCACTCGTACTCTTCTCTCTCTCAATAAATAAATAAATCTTATAAATAAATAATCTTAAATTAACAATCATAATTAAATCATATAATCATAAGTAAAAAAAATCATTAATAAATAAATCTTTTAAAAAATCCTGCCCTCAAGGAGTTTAGAATCCAGTCAAACACATGCCCTATGAGAATACAAAGTTAGTCTCGAACAGCGAGGCACCAAAAAAATTGATCGGAAGTCTCAAAAGTGGCACTAAAACATCTACAACACCATAACATCTTATTGACATTCTTCATATGTAGGATATTTACTTTCTACTGCTGTAATGAACATGGCACTACTAGAAGCTGTTTTATTTATCTATGTAGTGAGATTTCACTTTACACTTTCAATATAGATATTAACATCTATGGTATGCTATATGGTACAGTGTTTGTGCAGTACTTTCACTCTGTAATGGAAATATATTATATAAAAGCTTAAGTGATATTTCAGAACAACACCAAACACCCAGAAGTTAATAGCTCATTAATAATTGGAGTCCTGATTTGCAACGACGTGGATGGAACTAGAGGGTATTATGCTTAGCGAAATAAGTCAATTGGAGAAAGACGACTATCATATGATCTCCCTGAAATGAGGAAGGGGAGATGCAACATGGGGGGTATGGGGGTAGGAAAGGAATAAATGAAACAAGATGGGATCGGGAGGGAGAAAAACCATACGAGACTTTTAATCTCACAAAACAAACTGAGGGTTGCCAAGAGGAGGGGGTTAGGGATAGGGTGGCTGGGTTATGGACATTGGGGAAGGTATGTGCTATAGTGAGTGCTGTGAAGTGCATAAACCTGGCGAGTCACAGACCTGTACCCCTGGGGCTGATAATACATTATTTGTTAATAAAAAAATAAAAAAATTTAAAAAAAATTGGAGGCCTCAATCTGACTATTTAAAGCTATGTACTATGTATTTAGGTGTTTATAGAGAAGACACTGTTATGAGAGGCTGTCTGAACATAATCAGATGTACTCATTCATAAAGCATTGAAATGTGAAGTACACTTCTTTGCAATTTACATTGCAATGATGCACCACAATTGCAGATATGTTGCCAGTTTTGTTGACCTTCCTATCCCCAGTGGTTAGGACAGTCTATCCCTAATGCTTAGTTCCTGGTACATGGTAAACATTTGACAGATGCTTACTGAGTAAGTGAACCCAATTTCCAGGCTGAGGGTGCTCCTAAGCAAGGTCAAGTAAGTGGGGCACCATGGGGATGGGTGAAGGAATAAGTGGGATGGCTGAGGGGAAAACAGAGGATTGGGAGGATACGGTGGGGGATTTCTGTGCGGGCTCTGACAACAGTGGGAGTTGGGCTTTCAGAGGCTTCTCTAGAGGTTCCTTTAGGGTTTTGTTTCAGAAAAAAGAGGCCCATTGCCCCTTTCCTGGCTGGGGGATCCAAGGTGTCACTGGTGGGGGTGTGTCTGGTCAAGCAGAAGGAGGGTAGAGAGAGGAAGGGGCAGAAAGACTCGGTTGACTCTAGATGAGGGTGTGCAAAGGTCTTTTGGGGGGGGGGTACTAAAACAGAGAGGAAGGGCAGTCCCAATAGCAGTGGGGAGAGAAGGTAATTTTCCTTCTCATGCTTATTGGAAAGCTGACTTCTTAATTTTGGTAGCCATTTCCATGTAAGAAACATTTTTCAGGTTGATTTTTCTAGGTTGAAGATTACGTATATTTGTAATAATAATGGTAGGATCAACAACGCAATAACATATTTACATAGGCACCTTCCGTTTTCAAAGTATATTTATATGCTTTATCTCATTAGGTTGATCCTTACTTTATTTTTACATATAAGTATTCTGTGTATTATACAGTGAGTTTGTTTTCTAGGAATTGGGATGAGTGTTTAGTGTGTGCATGTGTATTTGTACAGAATATGCTGGGCTCTGGTTGCATCCACAATTTAATAAGTACAAATATACAAATATGGCACCTTGATCCAGAAGACAAAATTGGGTTTCCTGTGATAAAAACCAGCCCTGTTTTCTTTTTCTTATCAAGAATAATTCTGGAACTTTATATATGAGCTCCTTGAAAGCAGGGATTGTGTTTTATTTATCAGTTAATAAGGAGAATTAGGTTAAGATTAGTTATACAGTGTTTTAACTGCTTGAATTTCTTGTATTTGTGGTACCCCCACATATTACATATATATTTGACAAGCCTTAATTAACTGCCTTAAATATATTATGCATCATGCTTGGTTCTGGGAAATTTAATGATCTCCTTCCAACCCAAGCATGTGCACCCAAGCGCGCGCATGTGCGCGCACACACACACACACACACACACACACACTCACACTCACACTCACTATCCCTGGCTTGAAGAAGCTCCTGATGGGAACGTGGAGTTAGGAGATGTGTCGCAGGTGCTTGTCCGAAGGGTACAGTGGAAGGAGGCGGCCCAGAGGAGGGAGTGGTCTGTGTTAGTTGGTTGATGGGGAACAGCTTCTCAAAGCTTCATGACAAAAGTTATCCTTGAGCCGAATTTTAGAAGAGTATCATTTGGAATCAAGTGAATAACATCACAAAACTGTAACTTTCTTACCTGCACTTTAGGATATTAACATTTAATCCTTTTCCTTGAGTAGCCTCTTCACTGGCTGAAATGTATCTCTTCAGGTTCAGAGACACATTTGAGACTGTTAGAGTTTTCTCATCATGCATTGTGTCTGTTCCGTGTTGAAGTACCTGTAGGAAGAAAATTAAGTGCAGGTTTTGTGTGTGGGTTGAGAGCAGATCGAATTGAAGGTGTGTCAGGAACCAACTAGCAGAGTCCCCATATCACTCGAGTCCCTGGCATTGTTTTTTCAAGGCTTTCTTCATTGTAGCTGGTCCAGGTCCCTGATGGTAATTGGTTGAATCAGATTTAACAATGCAGTTAGATAAACAGTTGTGGCAGCTGCTGCCATGGCAACGTCACCATCCTTACCCTCCCAGCGCGCGCGCCCCTTCCCCACCCCTCCTCCTCCTCCTGCTTTCCTCCAGTAAGTGCATACTCGCTAGTGGTCTGTGCAAGCAGCAGGGTTTAATGGCAGAGCTATTTTCTTTCCAAACTGTTCAAAATGATGAACGAAGATGCAGCTCAGAAAAGCGACAGTGGAGAGAAGTTCAACGGCGGTAGTCAGAGAAGAAAAAAACCCAAAAAGGTAAATGGCCGGAATTAGGAATGTCTGTAGAGAGATGTGTGTGTGTATGTGTTAGTGTGTAATGTCAGTGAGATTACAGAAACCGTGGAGCATTATGAGTAACTATAAACTATAGCAGTGCCAAACATTGCTTTTTAAAGAGGCAGGTGCAGACTGCTGCTTTCTGAGAACAGGAAAGGAACCAGGGTTCGTAATGGATACATCGACTAAAGCATGGTGAAGTGAACAGAGATAAGGTGTGTTCTGCATGTGTATTATTGAGGCTTGTGGCCACTGTTGGATGCTTCTGGTGTTCACTGGCTATATACAGAAAGAGTCATTTTATTTTTTAGAATGAGTGAGTTTAAAAGCAAATGTTAAGCAAGGTGGGTTGTGAAGCAAAAGGAAGATTTTTGGCCAGATGTGTGCTCGGGGATGATCTTCAGATGGCCAGACAGCAAATGCCTTTTGGTTCCGTGCTGAGTGTGTTCTTTCTAAGGAGAAGAGACTGTTGTGACAGGAGAAATATGATCCTCAGTGTGATATTTCTTTGGTGTGTTTAGCTTCTCTACGGTTTTCCCAGACATGATAGTGTGATAGCTCTTTCATTGATTAAGATAAACGGCCAAGATAAAGATATTATGGGCTGGGGGTGTTGGGTACACAAAGCAGTCTGTAGGATTTCTTAGCCTGGCACACATTCCCACACCCTTGATTTTCGTGGAAACGATACCAGTGAGAAACAGTGGGAAAAGATGCAAACTATTCAGCCCCACCCAATGCCAGCACTTCTTTCTTTATGGCCTGACTCCTTCTGGTAAACTGTTGCAGCCTCACCGAGCAATATGAGCCCCACCTCGGACAGAGATGTCTTTAAAAAATAAATTCCCCTAAAATCCATTTATTTCTTGAGGCAATAAGATGGGCAGAATCTAAAATGATCATAATGTAAATGCATTCCAACGTTAGACGCTTTGCCTCTTGAATGAGCACGTTAAAAACATTATCATGGACAAATGAACATTTTTCATTTTGATGAAATGCAATGCATTTTAAAATTGCACTGCACTTTGAAATTTTAGATCTCTGGTACCTACATGTCTCGTGATCTAAGAAATTGGAAATCATTACACCTCTGATATTTAAAAGATCATGGTATTAGTAAACAAGAGATTAGTGTCTTTCTATGGTGCCTTGTAATTTGATAAAAATAAGCATATCCCTGTATAAAATTTTTAAAAGAATAGCATAAGGATTGTGTGATGCAGTCTGATAAAGGCAAAGGATAATTCGGGGCAGACAGGAACGTTGGGGGAATGTCCTTTTGTACCTGACGATTCTGGATCCTCCAGCCCTCAATGGCATTTTTTGTAGAGCGTTAGCTAATTGATCAACATTTTAAAAAGGGAAAAAAAAAAAAAAACCACATAGAAAAGAAAAAGAGAGCAAGAGGTAGGGAAAAAGAAAGAAGGAATTTTTGCTTGAATTCACACTCTCATTTCAAATTCCTCTGCAATTTCTCTCTGAAGTCCCTGTGCTGCATTGGAAACATTATACTCAGAACTACGAAAGGGGTGGGGAGTCTGTATCATGGAGATTTTAAGCTCTGAGTGTTGATCCTAAATTCACACGGCAAAAGCCATCTTAAAATATTTGAGGGGGTAGAGCTAATGAAATCATTATAGGTGATAACTTTAATATGTATTCAGTATATTTTCTCAAATATATTTATTTAGGAATAAATTCTTTTCAAACTTGCAGTTGAAAGGATAGGAATTAGTAGCAAGTTTTGAATATGTGTATGAATCTTTACACACATTCAGAGACATATATTAAATGAGCTATTAAAGCACAGTGAATATTGAGGATTAAAAGTAATTTCACCTAATAAGAAAGCATACACACCATACACACACACATGCACACCCAAGTAAACATCCTTCAGTTTGTCAAGTCAGATATAAGTGGGTTTGAATCTGAGCTCTATCCTTTTATATTGTGTGTTTGGAGCATATCATTTAATTTCTTTGATGTAGGTCCTCATCTATAAAATGTGAATTATTCTACATATCTTTTGGTATTTTGTGAGGATTAGAATTCCTTGAGCAGTATTTAATATACAGTTCATGGCAATGACTTTTAGGTGTTGTTACTGTTTCTTGAATGGAAATTATTTATTGGAATAAGCCCTAGAGAAGGAAAGTCTGTTTATATTTTTAAGAGAGGCAGAATATAATATTCATACTTTGCAAAGGCTAGTAGTCATTTTTCAAAAGGTCAAAAGTTATATACTATAATTGGAAACTTTTTATCTCATACAAATTATTTGAGACTTACATAAACATACTCAGGTCTTTAGATTACTGCTTCACATCTTTTTTTCACAGCAGGCATCTTGAATTTTCATATTTATAAACTAGACCATTAAATATGCTTTGATGAGGGAATAATAATCAAGAGATAAGCATCTCTAATAAGGAAAAAATCTGAAAAAAGCAAGAATTTGAGCAAAGCCAGTGCCATATCACTTTAATTGTCTGTTTTTCTACTAGTGGTTCACATTGAGTCCATCGTAGGATCCTGTATAAGCACCCAGGACTGTGGACCACCAGGTTTACTGTGGCTTGGGTGTTGATCTAACATGATGAATCATATGCCTTGAAAACATGCCTCTTTCTCTAGTAAATATTTAACAGATGAGCCATAATGCACTTGTTTATTCTACATCTCACTAAAGTAATTCCTCTGAGGGAGAGAACTAAAGGGTCTTTTACCACAAAACCCACAATGTGAGAAAACAAGCTCAAGGAATTTATTTTCTATTAGGATTTTAGTGAGTACCTTGAAGATGGAAATTATTCTAGCTTTTCTTAAAAATTTCTATTCTGGTTTCAGTAATTGAGCTTGTCAATGCCCTCCACACAGAGACCACCAGGAACACACCTGTGGTTGAATGTGTGTTGGGTTACAACTCATTGCGTTGAGGGAGGATGCACATCATGAGGAACTGAGTTAGAAAGGTCTCATAGGATTTGGGTTTGGGCTGTAGCTGATTTAAAAAAAGAAAAAGAAAAAGAAAAAAACATTAGCAATCTCTCATTTAGCAGGAGAGGGGCACGTCTGGTATTTTGTGGCTTGGACAGTGTTCATATTTTGTCTGTGTTCAGGCATGATAAGGGGGTGGTGCCATTTCTGACCTGCCCCATCCCAGTCACAGCATGGCCTTGTCTGAAAATGATGCTTCTGTGACATTGTTTGTGTTCAGTAGAAGAACACAAAGACCAATGGGATAGTATCAGGTTAGCTCCTGGATGCTGCTTTTCTCTTTCTCAAGCTTGAACACAAAGATACTTTTGGAGAGGGAGAGAGATTTATTTGTTGCTGGATGCTCTTTAGTGTTCAAGGAAAATAAATCAGATATTCTTGTTGCTAAAGTATTCAGAGAAATCTTTTTCATCTGCTACTTCAGCAGATAGTATCCTTCAGGCCCAGTGATTTCACACAAACGAATATTGCCCCAGTTACAGAGTTGGTGTAGATGTTCTAGTGGCTGTTCTATGGAAAAGAGGAAATGGGAACTACTCTAATTCTTAACTGGAATCCTAGACTAAAAGGAAGTGCTAAGACCTATAGGGTCTCTGGATGAGAGGGTTTAGCCTAGTCTAAATCCTGGACAATGTGGCAAAAATTTCTTATTCCAGACGATATTTTGGTAGATTAGGTTAAAATAATTCAAGACCGTATTAGAGTGCAGTACCCCACACTTTCCAATTTTGCATCAGTGACAAGGCAGTGGATTTGTACCAGAAGAAGCTGTAGGAGCCTTTGATAATTTACATAAATGAAAATGGAAATGCCCCAGCATCAATCACATGTGACAGAGCCATCTGAAACCACTAAGCCTTGTGAATTCTTTTAAATGAGTAAACAACTAAATGGCTTAATAACAATTCACTCATTTGTTGGAACACCTATATAAAGATTCAAATATAAATACTATTGTTTTCAATAGAATAATGCAGCAAAATGGCTTTGTAGCATATTTTATATTCACTTGAGATGTTTTGTTCTGGGCTATTATTTTAGAATAGTCATAAGCATTGCAACATTTTTTAGTTATATATCTTTTTATTGCTGTTTACTTGCCACTACCTAAATAGGGAGATGAAAGTGATAGCAGATGTATGATTGAAATGTTGCACCATTGAAATGTGAATGAGAGACATAGAAAAAAAAGAGTTTATTTTTACAGCAGACACAGAATGCATGGCTTTTTTAGTGGAATCAGGTAGCAGATCCAGCATTTGGGTGTTCAAATCTTCTTGCAGTCAGATTAGTTTTGACTTTAGCTAGTGCCTTACCTTGTTCAATCAAGGCTAGAAAGGCTTTCATGTATAATTCATCCTGAAAAATAGCCCCATTTCTTCAATTTTCCCAAATAACTTATGATTTACATTTTTTTTTTAAGAACATGAGTTTATAACCCAAAATAGCACGTGTTGCCTGAAGACAGCAATTCCCCATCACTGAAGGTATTTAGGATGACCATCTGTCAGAGATGATGGAGATCTTTTTACTGAAAAGAAAAATCCCTTACAACCTGGTATTCTGTGGTTTTCTTTCCATGTCTTTGTTTCTAGCTCTTTCTACCTACCTTTATGATACTGATTTTCCACTGATAATTTCATATGTAAGTCATAGCTAAGATATTCACTGCCAAGTATCTTTTTTAGATACTAGTAAAGTGTTGTTTGCTGCCCATAGCTACCAGAATTACCTGGGTTGCCTTCTAAAAGAAGAGAATTCTCAGGACCCACTTCAGACTGGCTCAATCACTTTTGGTGATTTGAACAGACTTCCAGCTCCTTGTTTTTATGTACACTGGAGGTTAGAACCATTGCTTTAGAACGTGGTCAGCAGGAGTGAAGTGGAGTTATTTTAGAAGGAAGAATCTCTAATTTCAGTGAGATGTGTTAGGTTATTACATGGCTCTTAGATTTATTTCTTTGAAGTGTAGACAGCAATGACAAGGATTTCACATCCACCATCTCATTTGATCTTTGAAATAATTCTCAGTGAGTATTTTTACCCCAGTTTTGTAGATGAGGAATTGGAGACTCAGACTCTATGTGGGGATGGCACTGGTGAAATGATAGGCATTTTCCCTACTTTTCAGCAAATGACATCTTTTGAACCATTTCTCCCATGGAAACCAGGTGCTAAGATATAACTCTGTGTCTCCTGCAAAGCTTCTAAGGTACCTACAGTTTCATCATCTGCTAAGATATCCTCCGGATTTCCGCCTTCAGTGTTACTTCCTGTCTTTTACCCATTGAATACATTCTCTAAAATGCTGACTCGGATCAGGGAATAATGCATAAGGGTGATTTCTTTCCTGGCTGTTTGTAATATTCTTCCAATCAGGACTCCTCTTTCCCCTCCTTTTGGTCGCATTACATTTTATGATGAAAATCCACAACAATGAATGGGATAATAATAAATAAATAAACAGGTATCTTTATGTGGTTTAGATGTATTTAATTAAGCTAGCATAAAAAGATCTTGCTTTCACAACTTTGTTCTAATTGTTGGGAAACTTTGTTAGTATGATATTTTCAATAATTGTCCTATGAAAGAACATTTAAAGAAATTTAAAGAAAATATGGAAGAACACATTTTCTCATATACTCTTTCCTGAAGTATTTCTGGTTTCTTTTTCCTTCTCAGTAAAGTTTCTGAAGAGGCAAGTGAATGCATATTGAAATAGGATTAAGATTTTTAAGTCTGCATTTGTTACTATCTTGTCCCAATTTAGAGCATACTAAAGTATAAATATGCCTACAGCTTTGTTTCTTTCCTGCTTGTATTGTGTTCTAATTCCTGTTGGTAGCAGAAATAAAACCACTATTTTTATCTCAGTGGGCACTGGCAGGATTCATCACAACAAATAAACTTACCATCTCAATTTCCTTTTACTTGAAAGGGTCGAGTTGGGATTGCTACCAAATGAGACCATCTTTTTTTTTTCTTCATTTAAGATTTATGTATTTATTTGAAAGAGAGGAAAAGAGATGGTGGAGGGAAGAACAGAGAGAGGGAATCTCAAGCAGACTCCCCACTGAGTGTGGAGCTAGACACGGGGCTCCGTCTCACAACCCTGAGATCATGACCTGAGGGGAAATCAAGTCAACACTTAACCGACCAAAGCACCCAGGCACCCTGAGACCATCTTTTGATTGAAAAAAATTAACTATTTTACACACTTGAGACCAAGTACATATGAGAGAGTATTCCTCTTCAAAAATCCATTAATACCTGCCAATGCTTTGTGGAGTGTCAATTTTTAAAAGCCAGAGGGAGACAGTAAAATATATTCTAATTAATGATACACCTAGATCTAGAGGGTGAGCTTCTACTTAGTTATCAGACTTGGTTTTTAGTTATGTTTTTCTGTTAACTCACAAACAACTATCATCTTCTACCCACTAATTTGTGTTTGTACTCATTAAGACAAAGACCTGATTTCTAACGTTTGCTTAGTGAGCTTCAATTTTTAAGAATCAGCTTGTTTAATTCAGTTTAATTTAGGTGTTTCCTCCTAAACCATAGGAAAGCTCCCCTCATTCAACAATTGTTGAATGAACATTGAACATTGAACATTCAACATTGTATCGGTTTGCTAGGTGTAGAGCACTGGATTTGCTGTTATGGCATTTAGGGGATGAAAGATAATGATTGTTACCTTCATGGAGTTTGTGTTCTGTTTGGGGAGACATTTCTATTAAAAAAAAAAAAAAGTAATGAGCAATTCAGAAATATTAGAAGTACTATGTAATACTTATACTTAACAAGTATTGTAAGTATTATATTGTGCAATGCTAAAAATAAATTCTGTAGGAGCCTGGAGAAGGTAAGAGATCAGTGTGATTTTATTAAAAATTAAGCTGTACAAGTGGGTGAGTCATTGCCTTGAGCCTTGGATTATGGCTAATGCTTAAGTATGAAGAGTGAGGATAGATAGGCAACCCAAATGGGGCAACCTCAACCATATAATTATAAGTCACACTAAATATTAGGAAACTGTTGAGATATTTGTTGTAGTTTAGAGCCATAAATTTTGTGGGTGAACTCTCCCTGACCTGTCCTTACGCTCTGTGCCTTGGTCAATTTTAGGCTCACGTTTTATAATCCATCTTGTGTGGGAGGCTTATTCTGTGTCCTTCTCTTATAGCACATATTTCTTTAATCACTTATCTATGAAGCCTTGCCCCACATGTATTTGTATTTATAAATTATTTCTTTAGTCAGTTATAAATTCCAATAAATAAGCCTCCAGATTAATAAGGCATCTCAATTCAGTAGGGACACTTTTTGTAATTATACACATAATCAACCTGTGCCTTTACCTTTAGAGAAACTGCTGTGGTTACCCTAGGATTGTAATTGTCTAGAATACTTACTTAAGAACTCCTAAGACTTTACATTTACACGGTAGCTGAAAATGGCTTTTCTGATTTGGTTATTATTACATTTGCTCTATGTTAGCCTTAGCCCACTTTGTGTACTGGCATAATTTTGAGTTTGTTCTGAGTGACCAGGTCCTATTGGACTTTTAGATCCTTGAACATAAAGTTTATGGCTTTTCCCTCCTTTCCACTTGCTGTCTGTCCACACGTTTCTGTGCTTGGTCTTGGTTCATCTGCATTGGCTGTTAGAGTGACTCATGGTCAATTATTTTACCTCCAGCTGCCTTGGACGTTCTCTCCATAAGATCAAAACAATTTTTGCCACTGCCACCTCAGAGAACACTCTAGGTTAAAGAGAAAAAAGTAAGGGGGCATATTAGAAATTAAAACTATGGAAACAGAAATAAGTGTTAGGATCTGTGTTGATTTGGAAAGTTTGAAGAATTTAAAGATAAAAGGTGGACCACTGTAGAATGTTTTACTGAGCACTAGTAAGTGATACCCTTTTATATATATTTTAATGTAATGTAGTAATTTATTATACTACTAAAGATCATTAACAACATTTTAAGAATAACTATTTCTCTGTAAAAGTTGAGCCAGTGTACATAAGGGTGTTCTAACTGGAAAAAAAATACCAAAAATTTTTTAAATAATAGAAGCATTATGAAAACTTTATATGAGAAGTTTAATATTTTCTGTGTGATGATTTCAGTTCTCTTTTCACATAATACTTATCCCTAAAGATTCCTTTTCTCAAATGTTCTACATGTTTGCCCTGAATTCAGAAGGTGTGATGGCAGGATGCCTCCTTTATTTTATAGTATTGTCTTGTAATCATTGCACTGGGGTGAGGAGTGGGAGCAGGGGAGTGGCAATAGAGATAAAGCCCAGTATTTTAAAATGAAGATGGGGAAAAAAATAAAACAAGTACAGACATTTTGCATTCAGTGGTTTGGAGATGCCATCAGAAGTAGTAGATATATTTATTCTATTGGCTTCTTAAATTAGTATGAATATCTGCTGTAATTTATTCACATCCAGTCTGACCTGTATCAGATTAGAGTGACATGGTTGTTGTATTTTCCATATAGCTGTCACAATAAATCATTTCAATATCCTCTTGAATCAGTCAGATTCAAAAGGCTAGGTCTATGTAAGAATTTGAAATGTGTATATTGTTGGTATGAACTGTAGTAAATATGTTTGCTAATTGTTCATGTTACTTAACCTTTGTATGATCTATCACATATTATTGTTTGTATAGAAAAGCTGTTCATAAGCTCATATATAAATGGCCAATGAATATGCTTTATAAGTAGCCTATAGGAATTTGTTCTGCCTGAACATGAAGAGATTATTATTATAATGGTGTATTCCTATAGATCATTCTTCTGTCCTAGTACTTTGATTGGGCTATATGCCACACATGTGTGCTTTGCTGGGTCACACAGCATGTAATGATCATGTATGTCTGTGACAGAGTTAAGGCAACTTAGTTACACATAGCGTTGTGATAATTCTTCTAAATCTCATGAAGAAAAGCCTTTCAGTATGGATGTGAGCTTCCCACCTTCTGCAGAAAGTCAAGATTACTGTTCTATCCTAATGATAATTGTTATCCTGTGTGGTACAAGATGAGAAAGATTAAGTTATGTACGTAGCTCCTTCTCTACCCGTTTCAGAAGGCATGTGTGGAAATCTGTGGATTCAGTAGGATAAAATACATTCACACCTAAGACTTATCTGCAGATCAGTTTTGTTTTTGTTTTTGGTATGTGTTTCAAGGTACTATAGTTGTTTGATGATTTTGAGAACATAAATCTGATATTAGAGTAGAGTTTACATTGCAGAGTTTACCTCCAGGTTCTTCCAAAGGGATTTAGTTCTCCCAGTACAATGTACAGAACAAAATAAAACAAGTGACAGGAGCAAAATAAAGTGTATGTGTAAAATTCTTTTATGAGAAATTTGTATTTGTACTTTGAGAACTCAGAAATTGGCAACACTTTCCTTGTCATTTGATTTATAGCAGTGACTGTGAAAAACCTTACTTTGAATTACCCATTTGTTTTCCTGATTTTAGATACTTTTGAAAACCACTTTATTAAAGCATTAATAAAATGCCAGTAAGTAACATATTAAGTGAGTAACTCTTACTCACTTAATAAGAGACTCAGAATAAGTCCATGTACTGAGGTGTTTAAAATGAGGTGTTAAAATGAGTTTGAACTGCTCAGCTAGTTAGGACATAGTGCTAATCTAGCCACTGCTATTCCACACAAGCCAACTATTTTCATTTAGTCTCAAAAGCATAGACTTCATTCTTAACCTCAAGAGTAACAGATCAAGGGGATACATACAGTCCAGGAGAATGTTGCCAGATGTGTACAAACCTAAATCTACTACCCCAAAAGAACACACTTAAAAAATGAACATTCTATAGACACAGATTTATGTGTCAAAATTACCCCCTAATTACTTCTCTTCTCAATTTGAAAAAGAATTCTAGACCTTTTCTCGAAGGCCCATGTGAGGAGTAACGATAGTGATATAATAAAAGAAAATGGAGGTTCTCTATTGCTTTGTGATAAAGTTAACCTAATTCAAACTTGTTTGAATAAATTATGTTTTTTTCCAGTACACTGAACAGTTTAACTATAGAAAAAATCCTCATTAGGAAAAATAGTTTACCTCATTGAAAATTTTATAATAACAATAGGATGAACATTTTTCAATAATAAGAAGCAATAATTAATATATATTGAGAGCTTATCATGGTGTTCTGCACTACCCATCATGCTAAGAGTTCTATGTAGATTATCAAGTTTTATCTGCACAATAATTCAATGAGTTGGCAGTATCCCATATTAAAGAGGAGGAGATTGATGTCTAGAGGGATTGAAAAACTTCCATATAACTGAATATGGATAAAACTGAATCCATATAACTACTAAATGATGGACCCAAGATGCTACCTTAAGTCAAAATGACCTTCCTGCCTTCTCCAAACCCCTGTGCTATGATGATAGAGCAACATTTTAGACAATTAAAATAGGATCAAGAATTCAAAAAATAGAGGCTTCTTTATGTTCAAAACCCAGTGGCCCAATCTGCCTTCACTGATTAGTCAGTGAATCCAAAATGCTATTTTGATGGATTTTTTTTTCAAATATAGTTCAAAACAGAAGTATAAATTCAAACAGGAAAACATTTTTTATGTGTAGTCGTTGAGTAAAATTATCAGATGCACTCATAATATTCAAGCCAGATTTGAGTTCCTGGTCCTAGCACTGGAACACTGAAGAATGAAGCTTTCTATGTTGATATTTCCGTCTGCATTTAAACTATTTTTGTCAAATGGCTGATACCCTTAACTAGCCTTTTCAATATAAGGGGGAATTTGTTAGTGAGTTCATGTTGTTTGTCCTAATTCAAAAGGTCACTAATCTGTCATGTGCTTCATAATCTCATTACACAGCAGGGACTTCTTTCCAGTTGTTAAAGAATCAGTAGGAGTGATTGGGCTATTACACGGGGCAATCAAGCATTCATATACTGGTTCATGTAGGAATAGGAATTTTAAACTATTTTTTGAGTAGGTAGGAAATATCTTCCAACAGGAAACTCTTCCAGTTGACCTGACCCAAGTGGCTTCCATGCCTGATTTGTGAAGGTAGTTCTTGGGCTATAGCAGCAGGTTGTATGTGGTTTGAGAACTTACTCTTATTTTGACAAACTGCCTTATAAGATAAAAAACTATTGTTGCAACAATTTTCTGAATCACCAACTGGCCAGAGTCCAGTGGAAGAGTGAAGTTTGGCTCTTTATTGCTTCCTTCTGATAATAATATTAAGGGATGATTATTTTGAAAAGTCTTAATTTCTAATTTATCACATATGAAGAAAACTAGCTGAATGGAAGTAATTTATCCTTTGCAGAGCAATGAAAAATTTTCTCTTTTGAAAAAAAAAATTGGGAGATGGATTTTGAGGGTTGCCTATATAACAAAGGCAAGAGTCTGGGAAAAATGATATACACACATAAATATACATTTGGATTATTCTAGGTTTCAGATACGATACTATGGGAAGTAGCTTTGAAACTTTGGATTATTTAAAACAATAGGTTTAATTAACTGTACTCTAATTCATAGTTACCTGGTGTTAAAGTGTTTTCATTATTGCTATCATCATAAAAAATTTTCATAATGATAACTATCCATGTCATGTACAGATTTTAGATTCTTATCCAAAGTCGGATTATTAATTTGGAAGTCATAAATTGAATTTCCAGTGTTCAAACAGGCTTCCCTGCCCCTAATGTGGATTTGACTGTTTTCCTGTGTATATGTCAGGATCTATGATGGCCGTCTCATGTTCTGACCAAGGAGTCAAGGGTTATGTGGAGAGTATCCTGGAATGGCCTAGTCTATAATCTAAATATCATGTACATTTCCATTTAATACCTTAAAGGTAATGTTTTTGGAATTATTACTGTTTGGAATGGTTTCTCAAGCTCATTTCAAGGTAATAGATGATAGGTGAGTTTGGATCATATCATATTCTTTATATCTGCTGTCTATAGCTCTTTGTATGCTTCTGTATGAACATATATCACCTTTTTACAGTATCTTTTTTTAACATCCAGAAGAGCCTGTTTTTAAGTAGAGCATGTTCAATACTACATGAATTACTGAAGTGAACAGTTGTGATTAATTTAATAAACTAAGAATATGTGGTCCAACATGGAACTTCTGGAATATTTCTGATACAGATGATTATATCACAGGGTGATTGATACTTAGGAGGGTATAGCTGGCTAAGTCTTTCAACATATTGAATGTTCTGGAATATGAGAAGGATCCTTGGCATCTGTTTCATGACAACTGTCTAGTACACATTTATTTACTATTTGTCCAGTAATTTTAAGGCTGTATAGCTCAGATATTTAATACTAGGATTTTGTCTTTTTAAATCTTTTTTTTTTTTAAGATTTTATTTATTTGAGAGAGAGTAAGAGCTAGAGAGAGAGTACACACAGAGGGAGAGGGAGAGAGAGAAGCAGGCTCCCCAGTGAGCAGTGAGCCCAATGTGGGACTAGATCCCATGACCCTGGGTTCAAGACCTAAGCCAAAGGCAGATGCTTAGCCAACTGAGCTGCCCAGGCATCCTGAATTTTGTATTTTTAGAAGACTTTGTCTTTTTAAAAGATTTTTATTTATTAGCACGCGAGAGGGGGCACACAAGTCAGGGAGGGAGGAGCAGAAGGAGTGGGGGAGGGACAAGCAAACTCCCACTGGAGTGAGGAACTTGACATGGGGATGGATCCCAGGACCCTGAGATCATGACCTGAGTTGAAGTTAGACGCATAACCAACTGAGCCACCCAGGTGCCCCTTGCCTTTTCTTTCTACAATACCAATTTGATTATTTTCCCTGGGCCTACCATGATGACAAGTAATTATGTCTGTTGACCCTAAACTGACCTCAAGGAAATGAGGTGCTTATACCAATTTAGGTAACAGATGACAAGTGTCTGTGTTATAGTTGACCAAAATTCAAGTTCTATAGTGTAATATCTACTTGGAATTGGAAATTCTGAAATTGAATATGAATATATCCAGTGGAATATGTATGATTATTTATATATATGTGTATGAATAACAAATATCATCTTTGGATATTGCCAAATAATAACAAAAATGCCACAAAATTTGCCATGTTTCCTAAATAAATAGTATTAGGTCGTTATTTAGTAAAAGTTTTCAAATTATAACTGCAGCCAATATTGCAGATAACATTTGATAATTGTCATTATTAAAATAAATTCTGGGAAAGGTAGATTGCAATATTGCTTTCTCAAAAAATATATTGTAGTTCTTGACTTCACTTTCTTCCATGTGTCTGTGAAGGTCTGTATTTCTTAATGATGCCGATATATCTTTTCTTAGTATAAAATTAATTGCTTTTTGTTACAATAAAAAACTGTTTTTGTGTGGCTACGTTCTCAGTTGGGAGAGGATGAAAAAGACCAAATAGACTGATAAATAGAATATAAATCTATGATATTAATTGAAGATTATTTTTGTTGGCTGGCAGTTGTAGGTAGGTATTTTTTATATTATAATTTTAAAAATTCTTGAAAATTAATAGCATATGTGAAAGTCAAAGAACGGAATTATGGAGAGTGGTATTTTGTCTCATATAAAAATTCTGCTTTTTAAAAAAATTATGAAACTGAACTCCATATAAATATAAAAGTAAGGCTGAAAAATAAATATAAAAGTAAGGCTGAATTATCAGTGTCTGTTAATTCTTGCTGATTTTCAACTAAATACATTGAAGGTTTTAGATTACTAAGGGAAAATACTCTTTCGTTTCTCTATTTCATTTGATGGTTCAAATGGCAATTTACTTTTTTTTTTAAGTGGTAGGTAAAAAGCTCACCCCTCCGATGATTTTAAAGTAATGCTTTATTTTTGAGTTGACCTAAAACATTAAACTGAAACTTGAGTTTTTTATAAATACACACAGACACAACCTCTTTTTTTCCAGTAGATACACACAAATGCCTTTCTTCCCATGGAAAATTACTTTTGCACCTTATAGTAATACTGTCCAATTGAAACTGTATTGCTTTTAGGTGTTAAAGATCTGTATTCTTTATTTGAAAGAAGTTCTGTCTTGTTAATTCTTGAGGAACATGAGGTGCTTTAGAATGTGATTATGATACAGCTGCGTTTTCCTGTGAGTCTCACAGGAGAAAAAGGTCCCTTTTACCTACCTCATCGTCTCTCTGCACAGATTAAGCTCCCTCAAGAATACTCTGGGTGGCTTATCATGATGATGGGATTTTGTGCCTGATTTAGTTATGTTTCCCATAGGCAGGTGCCAGTTGTTCTGTGAGCACATACATAACATAACAGCAGGTGGGACCAGGTCAGGATTCAGCTGGGATTGAGGAGGAGGGGCTCTACATTCCACAGGGTTACTTCAGCCCCTTTTTGTCTCCATGGCTGAAACTGGACTCCCCCCCCCCACCCCCGCCAGCCCCAGGTTGCCCACCTCGCTCTAAGAGCTTCAATCTGTGGCACTGGTCCTTGCCACAGAGTACTAGTCCTTGCTGCCCCAGTTTAAGAAAATCCAAACTGCCGTGAAAATTATAGCCCTGTATGGTTCTTGGAAAAGTTAACTTTTGTGATCTAAGCCACGATTGACAATTTCCTTGTGCGTCTGCAGAGCGTCTAACAAATAAGAAATGTTAGACTTGAACTTTAAACAAGTACCTTACCTCTCAAATTCTACAGAAACATATCACATCACTTATCCTGTGTGTATAATAAAGGTAATGATTATTTTGCTATTGCAGTCAATATAAATATAGGAATGTGCTCTCGTGTGTGTGTGACAGAATGTGTATGAATTCAGGTGACTTTGGTGTTTGGTTATTACTAGTTTTCTTTGAAAGTAATAGAGGCAGCCTGGGTCTGAGAACCTGGGTGGAGTCGGGCAGGTCCCACAGGACCAGGCAAAAGGGCCCTTGGCTTGGCGCAGGATAGAAATCGAATGCAAGGAGGAGAAAGTAAGAACAGATTTTATTGAATAATGTGAGTGACAGAGAATAGCAGGCAGAGTGTCTAGGAGACTTGGAAAGGAAAGGAAAATGAGTTGTTTGGGGTTAGGGATTTATATTGGAAAGGGATCTAGAGGAATCCAGGGTAGGGTCTGATCAAAGGTGAGTGTCATGTGAATAATAGATGTTATTCTGGAAATTATTATTACTGTTTTTTTAAAGATTTTATTTATTTATTAGAGAGAGAGGATGTGCCCTTGGGCACAGGAATGGTAGGGGAAGGTCAGAGGGAAAGGGAGAAGCAGGCTTTCTACTGAGCAAGGAGCCCAGTGTGGGGCTCGATCCTAGGACCCTGGGATCACGACCTGAGCTGACAGCATACACTTAACCGACTGAGCCACCCAGGTGCCCCTATTCTAGAAATTATTGAAGGTAAGGTTGTTGATGCCAGCGTCCACATAGGTTTGTCTGAGGCTAATATCCTGAAACATGTTTGGGATCTGGCTCTTCTTTGATGTTATTAGGTGTTTGGAACCTAGGACAAAACTTAAAGTGGGAACAGCTTCTTTGGCGTATTCAGTGGCAAAATACAGAACATGAGTCAATGGACTCTAACAGGAAAACAGCAGAGGTAGAGCCTTTATAACGTGGAGTCCTTTCAGCTTCCCTCCCTCAAGAATGTAAACTCATAAGAGCGGCAAGTAGCTTAAAATAGAGCTGAAATTTCCAAATTCAAATGTCTTATTTTTTTTTTCAGGGTTTTTGCACTTTATTTTACTATGTAAGCAGCATAAAAGATACACACCAGCTGAGGGTAGGAGGAAATAGCTTCTGCTCCCCAGTGTCACCCTTGTTAAGGTCTGAGGATCAGTGATGCTCCTCTGATCCTAGGAGCCCCTCAAATGTCTTATTTTTATATGAAGAAACTGAGATCCAGAGAAGCCAAGCATGTTGGCCAAAATATGTTAAGTTGGTACCTGGGCTTAGGCTTCACAACCCCTGACTCCTAGTGATCTTTCTGTGGCTTAGAGGTCATCTTCAAGAGCAATCAAAGCCTAGCAGCGAGGGGTGCCAGGTGGTTCCGTTGGTTAGGCAAATGCCTTCGGCTCAGGTCATGATCCTGGAGTCCCAGCATTACTCTCACATTGGGCTCCCTGCTCAGCAGGGATTCTGCTTCCCCCTCTGATCCTCCCTCCTCTCTTGCTCTCTCTCTCTCTCATTCTCTCTTTTGGATAAATAAATAAAATATACAAAAAAAAAAAAAAAAAAAACTCTAGCAGTGAGAAAGAGAATGTAAGTGGTGAGTTTGAGAGGCACAGCATTAGACGTGCCCCTCATCTGCTCTTTGAAGGACCCTTGGGCCAGCCGGGCAAGGAGCACAAGCCATGCTTCCAACACCAAGTGATGTGCCAAGTTTTAATTTTTGAGGTTATTATGCAAAAGCTAACTTCCTCATACTTACTTATCACTATTCATGAGAATAGTGCTACCAAAGGAGAGCTGTCTCTCAGCTGTGATTTGGGAAAGAAGTGCTTTGCTGTGGTCATTCCTCTGGTGTCTCCCTGGGAACTGGAATATATTTTATGACACCTTAAGGCCTTTTTAGGTTAGAACTTTAAAGGAAATAAAAAGGTAGCTGAAATCGAAACATTATGAGGAAACTATATATGGATTTATTGACCCATTAACACACATTAGTCTTATAAAGGTGCTTGGTTTTACTTTGTCTGTGTATACCTTCTATTTTTAGTCCCTCCCTCCCTGGGTTCATGTTGTTCCCCTCGACCCAGTGCGCTCGCACACGTGCGCACACACACATATAGGCTTCTTACGGTTTTTCTAAACTGACTTAGAGGCTACTGGACTCCTTCTGTAGGCACTGGAAGTTCAGTTACTGTGGTACTCTTATTAGGAAGGGTTCTTGGTTACTGGTGGCCATGCCCTTTCTTCATCCGTGTACTTATTAATTCTTTAGTCAGCACACATTTATTGCCTTTTGGTGGCTGGACATTGCTGTGCAAAATACAAAATACAAAGATGAGGGAGACATATTCCATGGCCTCCATTAAAGAAAATTCCTCAAGGAATATGTCCCCTTCATTAAGTAGATAATTTTTAAATGTTTATTTATGTAAGTAATCTCTACATCCCACATGGGGCTCGAACTTACAACCCTAAGGTCAAGAGTCACACACTCTTCCAACTCAGCCAGCCAGGTGCCCCTATTTGGATAGTTATTATATTAGAGGCTACCTGCAGTGATGGGAATATACAGAGCCTATATAGAAGTACAGAAGTGGCCCCTGTGAGGAAGGGGAAGAGGTCAGGCAGGAACTCCTGCAAGTTGTGGTGACTGAGCCCCTATAGGCTATGATGTTTGAGCTGAGCTTTAAAGGTTAAGTAGGAGAAAACCAGGCACAGGGGTGTCAGAAGCATTTCTGACAGAAGGTATGACATGGGGGGGCGGGGGGGAAAATCCATGAGCCATGTCATGGTATAGTGAGAACAGGGCTGCATACCCAGGGAGGAAGGGCATAATGGGATACAGCATAGACTCTGATCCCGGACCACAAGTTCTGACGTGTTTGAAGTGTGTAAGTAACTCTCTTCTCTGTGCCCCTTGCTTCATCTATAAAAACTGAGTTAGTTACAGGACCAGCCTAATAGGGTTTCTGTGAAAATTATGCAAGTTCATGTCTATAAAGTGCTTAGAATAGGACTTGGCAAGAGTGAACACCATGTAAGATTTTTGTCATTAGATCATAAAGTGAAAAGTAGGTAGGACTTAGGATAAATGAGGCTAAAGGTGTAGGCAGGAGTACGAATGTTGTACCTCATGTTAATAAGCTTGGTCTATATGCCGGATAGCTGAAGAGGAGATTTTGAAAGGCTTTAGGCAGTAGGGTGCCATGGCCGGATTTTTTTTTTCCATTGCTTTGGAGACTGCAGAGAATGGGAAAGTCTGGAGGCAGATTTTATTTGGGGGGTGGTTAACATTGGGGAGATATGATATGGGAATGAACTGAGATGTGTGGCAAGGAAGAGAGAGATAAAGGCAAATTAGTCTGAATAGGCCATTGAATAGACATGGGGGTGAAGATTTGGAGAAACTCCAGTAAAAAATGACTCCTGGATATCCCTCTCTGGTGGTCTGGTAGCTGGTGGTACTAGGAACTGACATGGCTCATAGTAAGGAAGGAACAGGTTCAGAGGGAAAAGTACTGGGTTTTCACATGTAAGGCCCAAGGTTCCTGTGGGACACGCAGATGAAAAAGTCTAGTAAGCATTTGAAGTGTGACACTTGGAGGAAAGATCAGGATAGATACAATTTTAAGAACCACCAGCAACGTGGGTAGAAATCACAAGACGTAACGAAATCACTTATCAGTTGAGGACAGAGTTGTGACAGGGAAGGCTAAGAGAGGTTTTTAGGAGGAGGACAATAAAAGGAGATAGAATTCCTGGTAAAACTGGGAAAGAGAAAATGTGCATTTTTTGCCTCTAGGTATGATTTCCCCACATGTGAATGCCAGGCTTAGATTTGACCAGATGTTTCTCTGAGGCTACACTTGATGAGTCAAAGCCTCAAGCATATCTAAGGCAGCCTGGTTTGCCAACACCCAGGCTGCATGGCCATGGTGAAAATAACTGGTCACATCTTTCCCTCTGGTTAGGTGGACCACACTTGCTCTCCTTCTATACTATAGTATACTACTATACTGCTGTATACTGGTCACATGATCACTGGTCTCTCTGGGGCCACTCAGCGATGCCAGTTGCTTTTCTAAGCATGATGCGGGTCTATCTAGTTCCTGGGCAAATACAAACTAAAGAGATCATTTGAGAGACTATTCTCACAGAAAATCAAAACAAAATATCTCCATTGTATACTTATTTCTTTTTCCTGTTTTCTCCCGAGTTTTGGAAAGATGTAAACTTGACAGCCACATGTTTGCAACAAAACAAACGTGCCAGTAATTGACTGTGAGTAGCAGATAGAGGTCTTTAAGTTTTTTCTGCCCTTATGTGTAAATTTCACCCACACAGTGAAAGAATTGTAAATATATTAAAAAATGGAGGCAATTAGTTGTATCTGTACTGGATGGTTGCATATAAGGGATGCTGGAAATTATTATGAGAATATTCACCTTTTTAAAAGATTATTTATTTATTTATTTGACAGATTGCGCAAGCAGAGGGAGTAGCAGACAGAGGGATAGGGAGAAGCAGGATCTTCACTGAGCAGGGAGCCTGATGTGGGGCTTGATCCCAGGACACCAGGATCTTGATCTGAGCCAAAGGCAGACACCTAACCGACTGAGCCACCCAGGGGCTCCAAGAATATTTACTTTTAAAAAACTGTTTGCTTACCAGATCCCTGGTAGTCCTTTAAATTTATTTTACCCTTTTTGCTTCTACCACTTGATACATTCTGAATGTCACATAAATAGGCTTGTCATAGAAGCCTTGGAAAATTTTGGGGTAACTGGATAGCTGAGTTGGTTAAATTTCTGCCTTTTGATCTCAACTTAGGTCTCAATCCAGGGTTATGAGTTCAAGCCTCATATTGAGCTTCACACTGGGCATATAGCCTACTAATAAAAAATAAACTGGAAAATTTCAACTTACAACATAAGATGAAAAAAAATAAAAATAAACAATTTTATATTATCACATACATATACAAATATATAACATTATTTTAGTAATGGATTTTAAAAGTGCCTTTTGAGGGGCACCTGGGTGGCTCAGCAGGTTAAAACCTCTGACTTCGGCTCAGGTCATGATCCCAGGGTCCTGGGATCGAGCCCTATATCGGGCTCTCTGCTCAGCAGGAAGCCTGCTCCCCCCGACCTCTGCCTGCCTCTCTGCCTACTTGTGATCTCTGTCAAATAAATAAATAAAATCTTTTTTTCTTTTAAAGTGTCTTTTGAAACTCCTTAATGTATTTTCCAGATTTCAGATAGAGAATTTGATATCACAAGAGGATAAAATGAATGATCAGAAATGAATCATACAATTGTATATTTGGATATTTCTATTACAGTGAGAACAATGACATGGCTAAGAGTAAAAAAAAAAAATGTAGACAATTTGACAATACACGAAAAATAAACCACCACTTTTAGGTTTAAGGGAACATGAGCAAGGTATAAAGTCAAGTAAGGGATTTCAGACTCACAGATGAAGGTTGGAAATGAAGATTGGAGTCCTGACAGTAACGAGTGATGTAAGCAGATCGCGGAAGAGTAAAAGCAGGAGCGGGAACTGGTGGCCAGGGCATGTCATCTGCGAGCAGAGAATGAGCAAGGTCAGGGAGAAACAAAGAAAAGAACATTTATGCCCTAATTAGCCAGCAATTTGTTATAAAACAGCCTTGCCACCTGGAGAGTAGAATTAAAAAATGTATTGGCACAAACTGTCAAGTGAGCCAAATGAGAGCAGGCCGCCTTCCAGGTCCCAGGCGCAGGCTACCGCGGCACGCCTGGCCAAGTCTTAGGGAGAAGAAAGCATGCATGCTGTAGTCAAGTCACAGATCATACAAAGATCAGCATAAGTTCATGAGGCTTGCATGGTGTAGTCAGTCCTTTATTTATTTTTTTTATTTATTGTTATTTATTTATTTGGGTGCAAAATGGTGGTTTTATTAAAGCACAGGGACAGGACACACACGACCATATAGGACAAGGGGAGAGCTGCTCATCTCTTTATTGCATCATCATTTATGCTACACTTTTGAAGGGCATTGTTTCCCTTTAACCTTGGGGCCACGTGTGACTCATTATTTGTTCTTATGGTGAATATCCACTGTATTTCTCTGACTCATCACTTTTGCCTTTACCTCTGCTGTGATGTGGTGTGAGTGCCTACTCTCTTCTCCTTCTCGAGCCCCTCACAAGGACTGCCTGAGGTTCTTCTATTACCTGTAATGCTCCTGCCAGAGTTGTCTCCGCGCTTTCGTCTTGTTTTCTAGGCACGGGGGCTTCCCCGCCTTATGTCATGCCGTGAACTGATCAGTATCCCAGCATGGACACCTGACCAGAACGATCTAACCGGTCTCATCCCCAGCCCGGCTGGATGCCCAGGTCAACACTGTCACTTCACTCATGTGCTGAGTCAGTCCACATTACAGTCTTTACACTACTTGTCTCTTTTGTCCCTGACCCCGGCTGGACACTGCAGAGAACTGGCACACAATTTCTCCTCTCCATGCCTTTCTGCTCAGAGGGGCGATGTCTGTATTTTCCAAACTAAAATGTAGCTTCCTTTGTTCATCTCCCTTCTCTTGGTGCACTTTTTCTTCTTCTCGACAAAGTTGATCAGCTCTATGCCTAGAATGCCAACATTGTCACTTTATCATTTAACAACTCTTGGCATCGTCAAAGTCATGAGACGATGAGTCCTAACTGGAAGCGTAGTGTTCATTCTCTAAGCACATGATTATGTGGAATCCTTTACTCTGAGATTAGTCAGTGTAAATGGCATTGTCCCATGTTTAAACTTTTTCTTTAATCCTGACTGAACTTAGTTTAGTAACTCTGAATTTGAACCCCAACAAAAATGTACTTTAATTTCCTGGTTTGGGCACATCAGATAATCAGTAAATTCACTGGAAGACAAAGTGTCCATTTACCCTATGAGTCTATCAGTACAATTTAAGAACCAACCAACCAAACACTTTTTTAAAAAATAAGTTTTATTTTTAAATAATCTCTATACCCATTGTGAGGCTTGAACTCAAAATGCTGAGTTGCACGCTCCACAGACTAAGCCAGCCAGGCACCCCTCAAACACTTATTTTTGTCCTCCGGTCATAATCGTTCCTGCTTAGTCAGACTATACTGCATTTCCTTCCATAGAGATCCTTTGGTCCCATTCCCTTGTGTAACTTTCCCATTTTACTCACTGCTGCCACTGAATGCATCGAGTCTTTAAAAAACCCGTAAGCACTAATTAAATTAATTTATGAAGTATGTCATTAACATCCATTCTGCCTTGATCTTTTCTGTCTAAGACAATAAGCCCTTGGGACATTTCAAATGCTTATGTTTAGTTGCTTAGTAAATCCTTAGTACCCATCATAACATCAGATTTTGATGACAGTAATGGTGATGGATAAAGGAGGCTATCACACCCCAGAGAAGTTATGAGCCAAGAATGTCTAGTTAGATTTATTTAGAAGGAAGTAACGGGCAGGATAAAGCACTAAGAATAAGATTGGGTTCATTTTAAATTGAGATGACAACCATCCCATAGTCCTAAAATAATGACTCCTTCTCTTATATACTGTACATGTCTAAATTGCCTCACATTTATTTAAAAACAAAGCCTTAAATGAAATTGCAGCTGACAGAAGCTTAGGCCTTATGTCTTTCAGTCAGATTAGGGACAAGAACTGACAGCATGGTTTCAAAGTCAGTCAGCTGACAGAATAGTAAGCTAGATAATAAATTGCAATTATAGTTCACTGTGATAAAGACCACGATACACATTTTTCAAGAGTGGTACAGAGAGGGGCCCCAGGCTCTCGTGGTCAGAGAGCATGTGACTCTTTATCTTGGGGTCGTGAGTTCAAGTCCCATGTTGGGAATAGAGTTTACTTTGAAGAAGAAGAAGAAAAAAAGAGTGGTACAGAGATTCACTGTATGGCTCCCTACTCAAATGAAGGGATCAGGCAGAGCTTTGTAAGAATCTCCATGTATTTCACACCTTTGTTTTACCTGAACTATAGCCTACCTTAGCTGCCAAGATGACTCTTCCCAGACTTAACTCAAATCCACATTCCCCTTAAGTCAGACTTCTCTTTTCTTGATCAACTACTGGGTTCACTCTTTCTTACTCTGTTTTTCTTAGTCCTGGTAAGATTCATTTCTTTCTTTTAGTTGTTAAAGTAGCTTTATAGTCTGGTCTAGGCTTCTATAACAATATACCTAGTCCTTCCCCCACTATGAATGAAATCAACACTGTGCAGCCGGGGAGATCAGACAGAAGGACAAGTACCTTGAGCAAGCCTTTATAAGCTAAACCACCCACTTTGACCAGCCCTTTTACCATTGCCCTATTAATATATGTAGAAAATGACTCTTGCTTCATGCTAACCTAAGGGTTACTTGGTAAAGAAAAGGAGGCCAATCAAACAACAGCTTTTATAATCATCCTTACATGCTCAAACCAGCTCCCTTTTCTTAGGCACCTTCAGCACAGAGGGAAGGATTCAGAGACTCAGTCCCACGGAGTCCTAAAATCGGCAAACTCAAACAGCATATCAAGTTGGATTTCTAGGGGGACACTGTGTTTCCAGTGCTAAAGAGTTCTGGTGTCAGTCCCTTAAGGTGTTCAAATGTGAATCATCCTACCGGACTGGTCTTTGTGACATCCAGTTAAAACAAGCATGAGATATCATCAGGATTTTAAGGCACCTGTGACTGCTTTTTTAGAGTTATGGGTGGGAAATGGGGCATGAGAATACCTCAGCTGCGTTGTGTAGGGAAGTTGTCGGAGTTGTTTAGGCAGTAACAATGCCTATGTGATACTCAGCCAAAATATAAGTGCACGATAGTACCATGATGACTTCTCTGCTATTCTTTTTTTTTTCCCCCTAAAACAGTTACTTCAAAAAATAAGGTGTTTTTTTTTTTCCCCCTGTCCTGCCCTTCCGGCTTCTGAAACATGTGTCTAGACTTTTTATGGGGTGTCTTTACTTTACTATAGTATCTTTACTCAAACTGTTTCTATGACACGATTTATGACAATTATGTCTTGCTGTTAGTAGACCTATCTTCTCAGCTGTATCACAGAGATTGTGCCTTTTAATTCTTGGAATTTTGCACAAAACCTGGCACATAGGTGGGGCTCAGTTAATTTATTTTTTAAATATTGTGTCAATAACATTATTATTAGTTGAAAATATGCAATTTAGATCTCTATTGAATGAGACTGAAGAATGCCGGAACAGATATATGTGGATAACATGTTCAAAGCAGCCCAGTATACCTGGATCATCTGTGTAATTCAGATGAAACTAGGTCTCCACCTGAATTATTTAAATAATTCCCTCTGCAGAAGACTACAGGCTGGTGTAGAACAAAGCAAGGAGAATGGCCTTCTTTCCTATAGTCAGCTTTTAAAACACCCCACTCTCTTGTTTCCATGGCAAGAAAATCTCCTGGGTGCATTGCCAGGAGATTCTCCCTTAGAAATTGAAAAGAAGAAAGAAACGAAGGGAAAGAAGCAACCCGTCGCCGTGTTTTCTGAAAACAGCCTCTCTCTCCTGCTGATCATCAACTGCTGCCCGGCCATGGAAACACCTCAGCCAATGGTGCCCAAGCCGCCTCTACTCAGCATGCTGGAAGCCTGTGATTAATTTTGTTTGACAGCGGCAAAAAGTGTGTCCTACCTTGGATGCCAGCTGATTATTTCCAGTATGGTTGCTGCTGAAAATTCCATTAATGATTTGCAAAATCTATTCAATTTGAAGAGAGGAGAAAAGTAAATTGGACCCAGTCTTTAGGAAAATCCTAATCTACAGAGTGAACTTTCGATGACAGAGGAACTGAGGAATACAACGGCAGCTTCAAACTTTTTTTTTGCATGAGGGATTTGGTGTGTTATTGGCAATGTATCATTAAAGAATGTGTTGTGGTGGGGCGCCTGGGTGGCTCAGTGGGTTAAAGCCTCTGCCTTCGGCTCAGGTCATGGTCCCAGCGTCCTGGGATCGAGCCCCACATCGGGCTCTTTGCTCAGCAGGGAGCCTGCTTCCTCCTCTGCTTTCTCTCTCTCTGCCTGCCTCTCTGCCTAACTGTGGTCTCTGCTTGGCAAATAAATTAAAAAAAAAAAAAAAAAAAAAAAAAAAAAAAAAAAAAAAAAAAAGAATGTGTTGTGGAAACATAAAAATTTTTGATTGATGTGCTTTCCTTTTCTTTCCAGTATTTAAATACGACAAATTCAAATATGCAGCTTGTGTGTATTAGTTAAGTACCTATAATATTCAAGGTCCTCAGGAAAATTTATTGAGTTGAATCGTGTGTGCTATTATAAATGTTTGTGAGTGAGACGTAGGGCAAACCCTTGGAGAGCCTCCCATCTAAGATAGTGATTCTTAACTGTGGCTACACGTTAGTATCCCAATGAAGGACTTGAAAAAAATTTGATGCCTGGGTCTCACTCCCCAGAGAATTTGATCTAATTCATCTGGGGGTGAGTCTTATGGCCTCAGTATTTTTTTCTATGTTTCCTCATGTCCATAATGTGCAACCAGATTTGAGAAGGAATAACTGATCTGAAGGGAAGCAAAAAGGTAATAATGGCCAAGTCCCAGTCCATGTACAAAAGACATTGTTTCTAGTCGTTTGTCTATTTGAAAAGTATAAAAATTTAAAAGGAGGGAAAATTGTATTTCATTGAGGCTATCAGGGAAAACTTCACAAAGGAACGTTCAATGGTCTTTAAGTCTGTAAAATTTTGATGGTCAGAGATAGGCACGCAGGGTGAAGGTGAAAGGCAAGGCCAAACTTAAGCCAGTTCTTTGAACATGAAGTAACTAATGCGTTATTGCTATTATCGAAGTTACAGTGGATTTGTCATTTTAGCAAGCTAGTGACTCAAATACATTTATGAAATGGTGGGGGATTTCACTGTTTTTTTTTTTGGTTTTTTTTTCCTCCGCACTCTAGACATTACTTCTAAAACAACCATATCAAAAGCACCTAATATGTGGGGGAGCGGGCATAGATTTTAAAATGTGCATTAGTACCTTGCTGTTGAAAGTATGTGGTCCGCAGATCAGTAGCGTTAGCATATCTGTAATTTGTTAGGAATGTAGAATCTTGGGCCCTACTCCAGACCTAATGCATCAAAATTTGTGTTCTAAAAAAGATTTTTGTATGGACACCAAAGTCTGAGAAACACTACTTTAGTATCTAAATTACAAATACATAATTAGCTATAATCCATTGAGGGAAGGAGAGAAATAGACCTATGTTTTAATCAATTAAATTTCTGGTTGACTATGTGACCAATGAACAGTATTGACAGGCAATAATCTCATTTAATCAGATAGCTTTTTCTATTTATCGTGCTGTATATCCCCGTGTAATAATTTACTTAAGTGTGGAAAATACATTTAAATTCCTGCGACTTTGTCTTTGTAGTCCTCTCCAGTTCCAGGCCCCTTGTCTTGAGTAAGGATCTTTTCTTTTCTTTTTTTTTTTTTTTTAAAGATTTTATTTATTTATTTGTCAGAGAGAGAGCGCGAGCGAGAGCGAGTGCACAGCAGGCAGAGTGGCAGGCAGAGGTGGAGAGAGAAGCAGGCTCCCCACTGAGCAAGGAGCCCTATGCGAGACAGGATTCCAGGACACTGGGATCCTGACCTGAGCCGTAGGCAGCGGCTTAACCGACTGAGCCACCCAGGCGTCCTGAGTAAGGATTTTTTCACTTTAGACCTTGGTAATATTTCCTGTGCTTTTCTAATGGATGTCCTCAAAATCCCCTCTGAAAACCAGTTGGGATCTAAGATGCTGTTTCCCTGCCATCCCACTGCACATGGGTTTGGGTGGCATATGGCAGATGGGAAAAGAAAGGCAAGGGGCTGGAAAGCTCCACCCATGGAAACATGGGTGCCAGAGTAAACCTGCAGCCCACAGAAAGAGGGTCTGCCTTGGGGGTCTAAGCATTATTTACCTCTTTTTTTTTTTTTTTTTTTAAAGATTTTTTATTTATTTGTCAGAGAGAGAGAAGGAGAGAGAGCGAGCACAGGCAGACAGAATGGCAGGCAGAGGCAGAGGGAGAAGCAGGCTCCCCTCCGAGCAAGGAGCCTGATGTGGGACTCCATCCCAGGACACTGGAATCATGACCTGAGCCGAAGGCAGCTGCTTAACCAACTGAGCCATCCAGGTGTCCCACATTATTTACCTCTTTAATCTGAATTAAACAACTGTAAATAATGATCCAGAGAAGTTTTTCTAAATAGCAGAATGTTTTATGGATGGCTATTTTACAACCGTGCCTCTAATAGTTATTATTAAAACATTCCTTTTCCCAAAATAGTATTACTTTAGTGATCTGATTAAATACCCTCAGGTTGATATTTAGCAACAAGAGCTATAATATGCTTTAGTTAACAGAAATCATCTGCCCCCTTTCTGGAACTTCAGCATGCAAAAGAATATCTGAGAATGTTGATCAGAAAAGATATTCCAAGCCCTCCTGAGAGTCTGATTCAATAACCTGGATGAAGGCTCAGGAATCTGCACTGAAACAAGCATCCCAGGAAATTCTGTTGTTGGTGCTAAGAATATTGCATTTTGAAAAAAAATTTCTCCAAGGTGTTATATTCTTAAGAATTGCTGACTTTCTTCCAATATCAGTAATATTTAAATTCCAACTGCCAGTCTATTACCAAGCTTAGTTAACTGTAGATTGAACCACTTAATCAGGTAAGCTTTCTGAAGGAAATGATATTAGAAATTGATTTTGTATTCACTGTAGGGCTTCATATTCTAAGCATTGAAATATGTACTCCATTATATTTAATTATTGATCATATTGCATTTTTGTAGGGAATAATTCAGTTCTTCTTCTTCTTCTCCTTCATCATCATCTTCTTCTACAGAAACCTATTAATTAGTATCTGACTACTGACGCTTGGAGATTTTTTTTCTTCCTTAGCTACTTATCATTATAGGAGGAAAGGTCAGAGGGAGAGAAGTGGGAAAAGAGAAAAAGGGAATAAATGTTGTTTATTGTGAGGTGCTTCAGGGGACTCAGAAATATTAGAGAACAATTGTCCTGTTGTAAATCTGCTGCATGGATTGATGTCAGGAACTTTTAATTTTGACGAGTGGGGCATTTGTATCATTTCTCATGCTCAGTTTATCAGTGAATATTTGAAATTATGACTAGCCAAGGACTTCATTGCATTCCCATGTAAAATGGAGCTAAGAGAATTTGTAATATATATGGAGATACAGAAGTTTAAATGTTGAGGTTGATACATTTGAAGTATCTTTTTGACAAATAAGGGAGAAAAACACCATTTTATTTACGTAAGACACCTTGATGTCTTCTATTTGAGATTTATGGTATGACCAAAAAGATGATTAAATTACCTTTATGTCTCATATCAGGTTATCTCTTGTTCCTAATTTTATGTTGCATTAAACAACAACAGTAAGTGTTTGTAACATTTTCACTTTGTTATATTCCAACGCAGTTTATCTCCAACCAGTCATGCAGGGTTTTGTCACGGGAGGTTGTAGAATCTCATTCTCTGTATGTCTTTGAAAATAAAATATATTTCAGAAATATTTACATACTTTTGGGTTACCAAATTAAAATAGAAATATAAAACATAATTTTCAAAGCTAATGAGCTTGAAAGGTCCCTTTTATATAATTACTGGTGCTTTCTTGAAGACAACTTGTGTCATAATAAAAATCATAAAATCTGAAGTATCAGGGATCCTAGTAATTCCTTCACTAGGAATTTGTCTAAGGGAATAATTAGAAACTTGAATGATTTTTAAGTAGGTATTGTAGCATCATTTATCAGTAGCATAATAGACCTGACTGTTGACCTGTAGAAACATGGGCAAACATATCGTGGTGTATCCATATGAGAGGAAAAGACAGCCATTTAAATTAGTATTTTCCAAAAATATTTAACATATGAAGATTCTGAATATACAATGTTAAGAGAAAAAGAGCAGGATATAAGGAGGTTAATTTTGAAAATTAAAAAAAAAAGCACATTAAAAATTTGGATGGAAACATTTCCAAGTGCAACAATGGTCTTTTCTTGAGTATTGAACTGTAGGTGATTTCAACTTTTTTTCTTGGTAACTTTCTGCATAGTCCAAAATCTTTTCAATGAGTTTATGTTACTTTTACAATTAGGAAAAAAATTCAAAGGAATATAACTTAAATAGTCTGGGTTGTTTTAAGGGTGGTTCTGTTTAAGAGCAGGTGGTGAAGGGGGAGACCTGGCTGGCTCAGTCCATAAAGCATGTGATTCTTGATCTCAGGGTGATGAGTTCACACCCCACGTGGGGCTTAGAGCTTACTTAATAAACAAGACAAAACAAACCAGAAAATCCCAGGTGGATGGGCTAAGTGAACCTTTAGTGTCCCTTCAGTTCTATGGGCCATCTGCCCAGTTCTGTTAACCAATAACCACCGAAAGGAGTTCTATCCAATTCGTAAAGGGAGAAAGAAACTATGCCTTCGTGAGTTTAGTCTGTATCTCTGTCTCCTGCCTTAAACTGATGGACTATTTATTTGAGTTCAAGCTGTCCCCAAGGAAGGCTGCTTCTACTTTGCTTCTATGCAAGTGTTGTTCACTTTTTACAACCAGCTGCTGAATCAGAGCCAGCAGCCGGCCCACCGTGTGTTGCACAGAGCAACAGCCTGAGTCCAAGATTCTCAGGAGTGAGCCTGCCTGGGTATCTTGAATATGCCTGCATACAAAGCAGACATCACTGAGTATGGCTCCTGTAATGAATACGTAAAATAGGAAGACAAAACAAGGGCCACATCTTAGTGTGTTGACCTTGGGAAAATGCTGTTGCTGTTGAGTTTATCTTTAAAATAGAAATCCTAATGGCTTTCTCTGATTATCTCCTATATAATATTGTATGCAAGGGGTTTCTATACTGCAGTCTTAAAATACTAGTTGTTATGCGGTCATACTCACCTTTTCCATACTTTTTCTTTTCCTTTGTACATAGTGATGCTAACGAGACAGTAGGTGAGCAGCAGCCCTCCTGCCTTGCCCAGGACTCGGGCTGCTTTGTAATGTGATCTCGAAATGGAGTGTGACTGGATGGCCTGATGCTATTTATTATCACCACTTAAAGGGAACCCATATGCTGGTGGCATATTGAGCTGACAAGCTGTGATGTCATTGGCAGGAGCAGCACTTCCAGAAGGCAGAGTTGCTGAGGATTGTTGATGACATGATCGTATGAACATACTGAATGCTGCTGGTCAGTCGTAGCAGTGGCGTCTGGGGAAATAAGGTCAAGGAAACTGAAGCTCTGAGTTACTCATGATTTAGGGTCACGACCTTTTGGGGATGTTGGCTGGACACGGATGGATTATGGATTGTTGTTGTTCTAAAATTAAGCTGAAGTCCCATAGAGTTGTCGGCACTTTTTTTTTTTATCGGCCTTCAAAAAGTTTATTAATTTTTGTGGTGGATGGATATTTCCTTTTCTTTGTCAAAAATCGAAAAATACCCAAGTGTGAGCCCATCCTGCTAGGTTTTCTTTAGCTGTTTTATTCCTGAATTTATAAAGTAGTATACCTGCCCTTTTTTTGAGAAAGGAGAAATATTATTGATGCATTTTACAATGGGCAGTACACTGTTCTGATTCTCTTTCTACCTTACTGATTACACTTTCCCTGACACCCGACCTGAGGTCATTCAATAATTTTTTTTTTTCTTCTGGAACTTGGTAAGCAAAGAAAGGTAAGTAGGCACCACATATTTTGAAAGCCTTAAAAGCCAAAGTACATGTCCTTTAGGTAGTGGAGTTTTGATGAAGACGGAATTATGGTAATATTTATATTATGGAAAGGTCACGTTGGCAGCTATGGGACTGCAGGCTGGGAGGCATGTAAGGAAGCTATTATAATCCAGATGACAGATGAATATATCTTCAGTGAGGACATTAGTCAGGGATTAGAGAGATTCAAGAAATACTTAGGAGGTGAAATCAACAGGTATACATTGGGTGTGAAGAGGACTCCAGATTTCTAGATTGTGTCCCCAGGGTGATACATCAAGAAGTAGCCACCAGTGCTTTTTGTCTGCTTACATTGTTTCCTGAACTTCTAACTTCCACACCTTTAAATTGCATTTACTTGTGTTTTATGTTTGGTTTTCTCTTCTAGAATGTTGGATACTTGAGGACAGGGATCATGCTTTATTTGCCTTGGGTTTCTTACTGCTCAGCATTTAAAGGGGTGACGAATATAATTAAAACTGTGTATCTTTAAAAACATGTTTAATTTATGTTGACTTTCTTTTTCATTAATCTGAATCACTGTGTTGTCATAAAATATAATCCGATCAGAGGAAATAAATATTTCAATTGCACGTGGGTCCTTGTCCTAACTGACTTTCCCTCAGTATACCATAAATACCCAAATTTACTAAAGCAAAAAATATTTAAAAATAACCAAAGATGAAAAGCCAAAGCTGTTTTAACTATTGATTTAAGAGGAGAGCCAGTCGCTGGTCCAGCATTCTTAACGTCTTGCTTCGGAAGGTGTAGCTCTAACTAACCTGGGTGTGATCCTTCGTGACCTTGGAAAGTGATGAACATGGTACATGGGTTATCTGGGCCTTAAGGTGATCTCTGAAGCACAACTGTTGGTATTACTCTCCTATGGAAGAGATTCGTGTTGTTGTTATGGCGGTGGAATCAGTTTCATTTCTGAAAGGAATCTGTCATTCTACAGTCAACCTAGAATGGTGGTATTTTCCATTGTTACTCTTTATCACTAGAGAACTTTGAAAATCAGGAATAATAAAATCAAGTACAAAAGCTCTGGGCAGCCTTTTTAAACTCTCGGGAAAGCGGTTTTGTTTATCAAGTACACAATTCGTTAGTCCTTCTTTTCATATAGTTTTGAGAATATGTGTTCAATGCAGTTAATATAAACTCTATCTGTAAGACTTAGATTCTAATCAAAATTAAAAGTCACGGTCTAAATTGAGCCATGACCAATTTTTATATGATTATGATTTATGGTGAGGCAACACAAGAAAACCAATCTCATGACTTTATATTCTTACGTATTATAATGTTCAAGCCTGGAGTACATGCAAGGCCTTTAGAATCCCTTCAAAGGGAGAGAAAGACATTCCCCTACTTGGAAAAAAATCTGTCACACCTGTAACTGGCTTGGTCAGCTTCATTAGTTTTCCTAAATCTGTGCTCTGGCACCTGTTAGTTAGTGAGAGAGTGACTGGTGATTTTGTTTTCTTTTTCACACCCTTGTCTCTTTAGGACTGTATTTGGAATCAGTCTCCCTAGGAGAGAGAGGCAAAGGGAGATGGAAAAGGAGATGAAACCAGGGATGATTTGGAGAACAAATAGCAGAGATGGGAAGGTAGAGGATGGGCAGAGGAAAAAGAACCACAGGAAAGTCCTTTAGGTATAGTGTGATAACCCCCACATTGATCTGTTATCAATGCATTGACCATATGAACAAATTGTATGGAATCATTTTAATCTATAAATCACATGAGCAAACTGTTTTCAAGCCCTCCAAAGGCATTACTTATAAAACATATATTATTCTTACCAGACTACAGAAATTTATTTTGTATGTTTTAAAGAAGTTGAAATTCTCTTTTAAAAAAAACTTAAAATAAGAGTTTTCACTAACTCAGAATGTCTTTTTTTTTTTAAGATTTTATTAATTTATTTGAGAGAGAGTGGGCATGTACACTGTAGTGGGGGGTGGGGTGAAAGGGCAGAGAGAAGGAGAAGCAGACTCCCCTCTGAGCAGGGAGCCTGATGCGGGGCTCCATTCCAAGATCTGAGATCATAACTTGACCTGAAGGCAGATGGTTAACCAACTGAGCCATAGAGATGCCTCATAATGTCTTTTCTTTTAATTAGTCCTATTAATAAGATTTTATTGCATGTATCTAGTACCACTCACCACTTTACATTTTAAAAACTCAGCATTAACTGACATCATTGGGAAGTTCCTCTGGACATTGATTGCTTTTAAGTTTGAAAGGAGTATACTTCTAAAAAGTCATTAGTTTCTTCAAAGAAACAGGATCCCATTCCAGGGTTACATTCCTTGATGCCCAGCTAGAATGATGGGGCATTTCTCGCAATTAATAAAGCTGGCTTGCATTTAATTTAAGCACTAGTTCAACTACTTTGATCCTAACAGCATGGCATGTAGAATCATTTAGCAATAAAAGTAATCAGAAGCCAATAATTTAATAGAAAGATCTATTTTTTAATATGAAAAATACATTATCACTGACAATTCTTGTGAAAATTTTTTCTATCATGGCAATTATTCCTTGCAGAATCTTGTTTTGCTTTGCTTTTCTGCTATAGAATCAAGGTGTTTTGATTATATGACTCTATATAGGAATCACCCTGGGAAATAATTTCCCTTGAAGGAATTACTTAAATCACTTGTGGAGAATACATAATAGTTGTTGGTTTAGACTTCAAATAATTCTGCATGGTAAGTGATAAAGTGCTGTTTTTGATGATGAGGAATTATTTATTATTAACCTGCAAAATTGGCCACTCATCTGACAAGTCTCCACTTAGATGTTTTTTTCTTTAAGGAAATCTTTTTTACCTATAATTAAGTGAACTCAATCATTACATTCAAAATTTTTTATCATATTTTTCATAAAATAACTTGACTCTATTTGTATTCCCAGCAATTAGTAGAGTGGCTGTATATTCTAAGTGCTCAATAAATATTTGCTAAAAAAAATAATACACGAAAACTTATATGTAAATACAGAAGTTTTACATTTTATTTTAACTCGGATTTCAATTTGCATGATCTGTATTTTGCATCTAAATATGCAGCAAATGTCTACAATAATTCAGCTTTATTTGCTACCAGAAGGCATTACTTCTTATTTCTTTAGGATTACATTTATTTTTAGATTTTATGAAAGTTAAACATTTTATTAATTTATTTAATAATTAATTTTATGTCACTGTTAATGATGAAATGCCCATCATTATTAAAACTTAATGAAAGGGGCGCATGGGTTGCTTTGTTGGTTATGTGTCTGCCTTCAGTTCAGGTCATGATCCCAGGGTCTTGGAATCGAGCCCCACATCAGGCTCCCTGGTCAGCTGGGTGCCTGCTTCTCCTTCTACCTCCGCCACTTCTTGTGCTCTCTTTCTCTCTGTCAAATAAAAAGGAATCTTTAAACAAACAAACAAACAAACAAAAAACAACTTAATGAAAGATGTTTAGTTTTAACACACAATTTCCTCTACCATTTTATCCATTGGACTGTTTATAAAACCAATTCATCTTCAATATTTGAAACATATAGGAGAGTGTTCCTCGATTGTGGATAATTGTTTCAGTTGTGAGTTTTATACAAGCAAGGAGAGAAAATATGGTTGAGATATTCTGACTTAAAATACTGCATCTTATGAATATTATGTGCAGGATGTCTTGGTAGTTTATTCCCAGGTCTCTTTTTAAATTCTGTATATTTAGTGCTCATTGTTATGTTTCTTGAAATAAAATATCATGTAAATTCCACTATAAATGTTGAGCTGGCTTTATAAAAGTGGTCTTGCTTAAAACTACAAAATCTGTCTGAGAGTTACCTAGGAAGGTGGGAATATGTCTAGGCAGCTTGGGCACAGGAATCTGAGTCACTCTCAGGTACATGCCCTGAGCCTCTTCTTAAGAGACTATGCATGTCTTTATCATTTCTCAACTCCTCTTGCAGTTAATAGCACAAGTGACTTTCATCCGGTTTTCAATTGTATTCTCAAAGTCCATGGCTATTAGGAGTGGAAAGGCAGGATTATTATTATTCTTCCCACTGTGTAATCTATAAAACTGTCTAGGCCAAGCAAAATCATGTTGGCATTGAAGGTCAAAGCCACAACATAGATATGTTTATTTATAGTGGTAGTGTTGCTTAGACAACAAGAAATCTAGCCCATAGGCATTAAGAAATCTTAATGGCATTGAAGAAACTAGCCAATAGCAAGCTTAAAATATTTGATTTTGGATATCTGGTATTTTGAGTCAGTTCATTTGAGGATCTTTACCCCCCTAAGACTATAGCTCCAGTGGATATTGAGATTTTATGCTAAATTTAGCTGATAAAAGAGTTATGCCTGATCGTTGCTATAACATACACGCCTGCGATTTCATGACTTAGCGCAAAAGAAGCATAGTTTTCGCTCACATGAAATCTAGTGGGGGATGAGGCTTTGTATGTTTTATATGCAGTTGTTGGGGTTTGGGCTTGTGTTGGTTTGCTTAGAAACTCAGGTTGATAGAGGCTCTACTTCTTCTAACATTGGGCTTCTGAGATGTCTCTCAGGGTTGATATCCACCTGCTAACTGGGGAAGTTAGAGTATGGAGGATTGTGCTGGTGGTTTTATAGGCCTGAAGGAGGACTTTGCAGCCCTGAAAGGGGTATGTATCTCTTCTGCTTAGGTTCTATAATCTCTCTTATGGTCTAACCAAATGCAGCGCCATGAAGAGGCAGCACGAGTTTCTGGTGAATAGCCACCTTTCTCTACTAAGGTCAGAGAGGGATGGTGATTGTTGTGTTCAAGCAACAACTGAATATTGTCCTTAGAATATTGATATTGAAGATAAGGCTATTTTTAAAAATGGAAACCAGGGGGTGCCTGGGTGGCTCCGTTAGTTGAGCCTCCAACTCTTGATTTTGGCTCAGGTCATGATCTCAGGGCAGTGAGATCAAGCCCCAAGTGGGGCTCTGTGCTCAGTAGGGACTCTGTTTGAGGACTCTCTCTTTCGCTCTACTCCTCCCCCTCTGCCTCTCTAAAATAAATAAATAAATCTAAAAAGCAAAAAACCAGAAACTAAATACTAGTAATTCGTAATTGAGTAAGTTTAGGACTTGAGGGGTTTTAGAACTGGAGGGGTTGCTATGTCATCCAACAGAATCCCATTTAGGTGATTAAGGAGATATTCTTAGATTTCAGAAATTCAGAACAGTTGTTCCCCTTTTTTCTTCTGGTGATTATTTTTAAGTGAAGGGATAAAAATCCCTCTTTCTGCAGTTGCTTAAATAAAATTGCCAAGCAGAATGATAGTTTTATTTAGAAGATATATACAACACATCCTTTTGTGTTATAATGATTATATAAATATTCTATGATGCTAAAATACATTTCTGTGATTAAGAATAGCTATGTCCTCGTATACTTTACCAAGTATTTCTAGGTCTTTATGCCACTTGAGCCCCTCAGTGACCCATCAGAAAGTTAGATTAGGTATTTTTAGCTCTCCTTTTAGACAAGGAATATAATACTCACACAGTTGGTTTTTTCTTTTTCTTTTTCTTTCTTTCTTTCTTTTTTTTTTTTTTTAAAGATACTCATAGAGTTTAAATGGTTGTCTCAAAAGCCTTTGGATTGTAAAGGTATAAAGATTAAATGAGTGAGAACTATAACCCCATGATGCTGTTGGATGACCCATAGTGGTATCTATCTGGACACTGGAAAGGACCATTATTGTAGATTTTTCAGTTTGTACAATCTATACACATGAGCACCGATGCAGATAATGTGAGGATCATCAAGGTGACTGAAATGACAGATCAGCATTGCTGGCTTTTTGCATTTTGCTGTGCAGGCATATTTTGTATATTGGCTTTTAAATATTTATAGGGTAGAATTCCAACAGTGGACAAATATGCCTTTTTCTTTTTTTTTTTTTTTAAGATTTTATTTATTTATTTGACAGACAGAGATCACAGGTAGGCAGAGAGACAGGCAGAGAGAGGGGAAGGGAAGCAGGCTCCCTGTGAGCAGAGAGCCTGATCTGATGCGGGCTCAATCCCACGACCCTGAGATCATGACCTGAGCCAAAGGCAGAGACTTTAACCCACTGAGCCACCCAGGCCCCCCTGCCTTTTTCTTTTAATCCACAAGGCAAGAACAATCAAAACTATAGCTCCAATGTGTGTATTTCTAAATGAACCCAGAGCTATTTCTACTATTTTCAAGGCATTCTTTTATTTAGTACAATTGACTTCTCCTTTTATTCATTGCTTCTTTATTGAGTTTTTATTGCCTAGAATTGTTCAGTACAGAGATAAAAGATAAGGTCCATTTTTCCAAGATCACAGTCTCATGAGGGATAGACAGAGAGGAAACAGTGGCTTCTCCTACTTGAATAAAGATGATGAAAGAAGGGAGCCTTATGAGCCCTAGGAGCAGAGGCTAACGGCTTTAAGGGGATGGAATGGGTGTTATAGAAGGTATTCTGGAGGAGGTTATATTTGACTTGATTCTGGAAGGATGAGTAAGAGTTCAATTGGACATGTATTGCTTTTTAAAATGTAAAATACAAAGTTCAGTTACATTTAAATATTTAACTTAAATTCAGAAATAAGTCTAAAATATTATAGCCACATCTGGGCTTCAGAAAAAATATTTAAAGGCCAGCTGGGTAGAAGGTCAAAAACACTGGGAAATAAAACCAATAAAAAATATTGGGCACTAAAGTCAGCATGCAATAATTAATATGTTGGACTCATAATGAACTTGAACTTAGTCTGTCCTTCCTCACTTATTGTGACCTGTGTATATTTCTTGATTTGGAAACTTTATCCTTTTCTTTAACTCTATCCCTGTTCTGACTCTGGCTATCTTGTATGAAATAGGACCCTATACCTGCTGTGATGCACTTATTACATGTCTTTTTTCTGTAAGTATATAAATATTATATATATGTTGATTATTTATGACTAGTCTCATTGTATCAGCCCTCATCTTTCATAGTTCTCTATAGCTCTTAGATTTCTGTGTTGTTTTCTTTTATGCCATCATCCCTGGTGGCAGCATGCATTGCTTATCTGGAAGTCATCTATGTTTGCAAATTTTGACTTTGCATATGAAATAAAAACCTTTATCTAATTTTCTTCTAAGAGAAATAGGCTCTCATCTACTGGAACAGTTCATGAGAAGTGTAAGACTGTAGGAGAGAAAGGAAAAGATGGAAAGCAGAGAAGGCCTAGCAAGAGCATAGTAACTTTGAGTCCCTGTAATTTGTAAGTCAATTTAGTTAGTTTATTTTTAATATGACAGAGAGCTGATCTAGTGTCAAATGACTAATCATTAATCAGAAAGTTAGAATGGACTGGTGTAATATATTATGCTTAATATTAACATAAAACTGCTTCAGAATACATGAAGAACCACTATACTCTATTAATATAGGTCCTGAACACATTTTGCTTGCTTTTGAAATATGTATCAAAAAGTTGATAAAAGGCAGCCAAGTCTTCAAGACTTTCCTTTTTTTTTTTTTTTTGCTTTTAAACACTTTTCTATTTTTATTGAAAAATCAACATGATAAAATTAAAGAGCCTTTGAAAAGAGGTTTCATTGCTCTATTACCTTAACACAATCACTTTGTGTTCCATGCTTTGCTTATATTCATAGAGAGATATTTTCCCTGTAGTTGCAGTTCAGTGTAACTCGAACATTTATCATTTATGTATTTAGCAAATGTTGATTAAGTACCTGTCCTGTGATAGGGCATGTTTGAGGTACAGGGGGAAACTGCTGTGAATAAAATAAAATCCCTACCCCTATGGTGATTATATTCCATGGAGGGAGGGCGGGGAGGCTAGGCATTTGACACAATAACCAATAGATCAGTAATGTCAGAGGGCAGTAAATGCTATGAAGCCAACTAAAGCCCAGGAAGAGGATAGAGAGTGTGGAGTGGGTATATAAACTGGAGTGGCTAAAGAAAGGAAGACTCCTCTGAGGGGGTGATATTTGATCAGAGACCTAAGAAATGTGAGGGGGTTACCTCTGTGGCTATAGGGTGAGTCCATGTCTGGCAGAGGAAATGGGAAGTGTCTGTGCTTGAGAAAGGAACTTGCTTGGCAGGCTCAGTGTGGAGCAGAAGAGCCAGTAAGTCTGAAACATAGAGAGCAAGAAGGAGAATGGTCGGAGGTCACCAGGAATCACACTGTGAGTGCACTGTTGGTGGCAGGTATATGTAGGGTGACAGGAATATGGACGTGAATAAAACAGCCTTTAACTGCCAGAAATTGGTTTTCAAACAGCCCACATATGTATAAGCAGGGAATTTCAATAAAATGTGTTAGGTGCCATTATGAGGAAAAGAACAAAGCGTAGTGAGTAGCATAACTAACTGTGCCGGGGAGGCAAGGATGCTGAAATGGAGTTTGGAGGGTGAGAGGAATTTTCTAGGAAAAGAAGGTAAGAAAAGGTATTCTAGATGTAGAGGGTATCACACACCAAAGCCAACGAGTTGTGAAACGTCTTGGCATATTTTAGGTTTCGGAAAATGTTTAATGAGATTTATGGGGCACCTTCCTAGCTCAGTTGGAAAACTGTGCAACTCTTGATTTTTGGATTGTGAGTTTGAGCCCCACATTGGGTGTAGCGATTACTTAAAAATAAATTATTTTAAAAAATGTTTACTCAGGGACGCCTGGGTGGCTCAGTTGGTTAAGCATCTGCTTTTGGCTTAGGTCATGATCCCAGGGTCCTGGGATTGAGTTCCACATAGGTCTCCTTGCTCCGTGGAGAACCTGCTTCTCCCTTTGCCTGCCACTCCCCTTACTGGTGCTCTCTCTGAAAAAAAAAATAAATAAAATCTTAAAAAAATAATGTTTAGTGAGATTTTTAAAAACGTATTTTGGAGAATCATGGGAAGTGAAGCTAGAAAACAGAACAAAATTACGAAGTTCCCAAGTTAAAAAAAAAAATTCAAACATTACAATAAAGTATTTCAGACTGCTTTTCCTTTTTTTTTTTTTTTTGGGTGGCTCAGTGGGTTAAAGCCTCTGCCTTCGGCTCAGGTCATGATCCCAGCGTCCTGGGATCGAGCCCCGCATCGGGCTCTCTGCTCAGTGGGGAGCCTGCTTCCTCCTCTCTCTCTCTGCCTACTTGTGATCTTTGTCTGTCAAATAAATAAATAAAATATTTAAAAAAAATTTTTTTTTTAAACATATAATGTATTTTTATCCCCAGGGATACAGGTCTGTGAATCTCCAGGTTTACACACTTCACATGTTTTTCTTTTTTAATTTGAGTTATTTTATTCTATAAAAGTTTAAAATTTTATTCACTGCATTAAGTTCATTGTTTTTCTCTATGATTTTTTGCCACTCTTTAAAAGCAGGGGAAATTGTTAACCATCAATTAGTAACATCAAAGGGAGAGGAGTTATCTATTTCCTCAGTTGAAGCAAATAAAGAGCATTTCCCAAGCTACTTTGATTTTCAGTTTTTGAGCAACAAATCAAGATCTCAAAGTTATATGTATGTTAATACTTATTTTAAAAAAATAATGTGTTTCCTAGTTTCCTCAAAAACATTGACTTTCTATAAGTTCTAGAAATACATGTAGTAATATATCTTTAACTGTAATTCCTTGGTCAAGTTATATTACTTTTCAAGAGATTTCACATATTTTGAATGACTGTTATTATTGTTTAAAATTTATTTACTCTATTATCTTCCACCCTGGCTGGAAACCTTTAGAAATGAATTCATATATGTGTGTATATATGTGTGTGCATGTGTGTGTGTGTAGTATATAGTATTTTATATATATATACATCCACATACACTAGATACTGAAAGTAAACTTTATTCTGAACATAAACTTTCCCAATGTGCTATTATATATATAGTATCTAGTGTATGTGCATGTATATATATGTATATATATGTATATATACATATGCATATGTATATATACACACTAATCTAGTTATGTGTATGTGTGTGTGTGTATATATATACTTATATATATATATATACACACTAGATGCTGAACATAAACTTTCCCAATGTGCTATTTTATCCTCTGAACCTCAACAGATTTCATTTCAAACTGGTTTCATTGGTACTCTCTGTTTGGTTTAGTTTTTATTTTATAATATATGTAACTCTGCAATCCTGCTAGACTTGGAGGGAGATAGGGAAAGGTGGACCCAAAAGAATGGCAGTGAGAACCCAAAGATTATAGGATATTGCCTATTAATGGTGGTGGAAGGGTGCTCTCTTGAGCTACAGAAGTAATGGAATGGTCTGATAGTTAAGATAAAGCACAAGTCAGATTTATTTGAGTTGTCAACAGTGAGCGATGATGAACTTGCTGTTCTTGACATTCTTGGACCCCAGGCACTCCATGGCTTCTACAATATTCATATCTTCTTTCACTTTGCCAAAGATCACATGCTTGCCATCAACCACATAGTCTTGGCAGTGCAGATAAAAAATTGGGAATCATTTGTATTGGGTTTAGTATTTGCTATGGGCAAGATACCAGGACCTGTACGCTTTGGGATGAAGTCCTCATCAATTAATTTTCCCCTGTAGGTGCACTTGCCACTAGTGCTATTATGGTGTGTGAAATTGCTACCTTGACACATAAATTCCCAAATAATTCTGTGAAATATGGAATCCTTATAACCAAGTCCCCGCGCTCAGAATGCCAAAGGTTTCTGCTGTCTTTGGAACCTTTTTTTTGCAAATAGCTTGCAGGCAGTGCAGCCAAGAGGCTTGTCCTTGACTGCCATGTCCAAGAACAGGGTGGGTTGACCTTGGCTAGGTGGCAGCAGTGTTGGTGGCATCTGCAAAACCTCATGGGTACTCTTTTTGAAGATTGAAATGCTTCTAGAATTCCCAGAATAGCATTGTATGCTGTCTGTAAGAAATCAGAAACCATGAATTTTTTTTTATATGTTTGAATTGCTGTGTCAGCTATCCCTTGATGCTCTTCATTATAATAAGTACTATGGTGAACAAGTAATGTTTTGGGAACTGCAGGCTGTATAGAACTTGAGCTCAGGGACTGTGGGGTTCTCTAGAGGAGCAGGCAGCTCCCTAAGAGGCGCAATTGGGTCACTGGGAGTTTTCACAGGCGCCTTTTCGGCTCGATGAGAGGGCTTTCATTAGTATTAGCGTCATCCTTCATTTTCGAACGTAACTCTGCAGTGGAAGTGTTTACCAATACAAGGTGAAGACTTTTAGAGCACACCACCATCGACAATTGGCCTCAAGTGTCTAAAAGCTTGATCATAGTCTTATTTGAATGGACTTCATGTAACAAATCTCAAAAACCTCGGAATATTAATCTTTTACAAAATGGTATTTAGAAAAGAAGAACCTTTGATGTCTCCAAAAGACACTGAAACAAGTCAGATGGCCTGAGCTGGGATGGAAACTAACATTTATCTGCATATGGGCCTTCTGCTAGTGGAACACATTAGTTCATTGACCTGCTACAATTGCTAGACAAAGTTAGCACCATATTACACCAGTGTGCAAACTGAGGCTCAGAGAAGTTGGATGGCTTCTTTATCATTATTATCATTAATTGTATCATTAATTAGAATCCAGGATTTTCTGGCTCTAATGTGCATGGTGTCACCTATCAGTTCTGTTTAAATGCATCATTTGATCTTTCTGATCCTTAGTTCTGCTCTAGTTAATTTTCATAGCATAATGAACCACTCCAACACTTGATGGTTTAAAACAACAACAATTTCAATTCTCTCCTACTCCAGTAGGCTCCACTGGCTTTCTTATAGAGCTGTCTCAGGGCAGCATTCCAAGAAGGTGAAAATGGAAGTTGCAAGATGTCTTAAGAACTAGGCTCTAGAACTCTAGAACTCTCATGGTGTCACTTCCCTACATTCTGTTAGTCAAAACAAGTCATAAGACCGGCCCAGGTTTAACAGATGGAAAATAGATTTTATCTCATGATTATCTCTTGATGGGAGGAGCTTTAAATATTCTATGACCATATTTAATCAGCCACTGTTCTTTTCTGTTTTTAATTTTTTAAGATGTTGTATTATGTCGCACTATTACCAAAGCACTTCAAAATGTTAGAAAGTCAGGTTTTAGATTCTTAAATGTGTCTTCTAATTTTGTCCTACTTTACCATTGTGAAGAAGATATTTGAAAGAAGAAAAATGAGTGTGAAAGCCTATAAATAGAGCCCTCTGTAAGCTAAGGTGTTATTAAGATTTATAGAAGATGCTAGGATTTACAGTTGAAAGGGGTTTTTTATAGATTAAAAATAAAGGAAAAAGAGATTTGAGACATAATCTGTAACTCATAGGGCATAGAAATTTTCCTCAAGCCTCAGAAGCATAATTGGTTTTCTGAAATGTAATAAAATGTGATTTTTCAAAATTAAACGCTTTGTTGCTTGTGTGTGTAGAATCAGGCAATGAGCAAAAGTTGTGTGAAGTCAAAGTCTTGCCATCCTTTGGGTAGTTAATAGTATTAAACCCAGACACTCTCACACCAAGAAGTCTGTGGAATCATATTATGGACATGGAATCATCCTGACTAAAGCAGAAATGCCAGATAACTCAATCCTAATTCCTTCTTCTAAAATCTAATTCCTTTTGGCATCCCAAAATATTGTTGCAGTGTGCTAAAATGAGTTATAAAATGGGAAACCTAAGTGGTGCTACAAAACTGAGATCCTCCAGGGATTTCTTTCTAAGGGAGGGCTGGGTGAGATTCTGGGACTTTATTTAGGAAGAAGTTCTTACAAATTAACAATCTTGGGAGATACAGGTTTCCGTTTATGGAACAAAGAAGTCACGAGAATAAAAGGTACAGCATACAGAATATAGTCAATGGTATAGTCATGCAATAGCGTTGCATGGTGACAGACGGTGTTAAAAACAGTGCACATGTGAGCATTGCATCCTGTATCCAGTTGTTGAATCACTATGCTGTGTACCTGGAGCTAATGTAAAATCATGCTTCAACCATAGTTAAATTTAAAAAAATGTATGGATGCGTCAAAAAATATTACCTTGACCCCACTTCCCATACTTGCATAGCCTGCTTGCCTGTGTGAGGCATTTGAGTTTGAAACAGTGACAGAATTATGGCTGAAAAGAGTCAAACACCCTGATGTTTGATAACTAAAGAATCTGGGGGTTTCCCCTCGGCATATCGATGGTACATCAGTGACAATGAGTGGAGACTCTCCGGTATAGGGGTGCAAAGTGAAAAGATGAATGCAAGAGTTCCATTTATCTGCCTCCTGTTCATGCTCTGAATAACCGTGATGCAGAGTCAGCCCGTCTATGAGCCAGACCATAAAACTGGGTTTTGGCAGTAAGACTTCAGCACAGATTGCACCTGCTGCTTTAAAAATGCTGCTTATCCATCATCCTCAGCATCGTATCCATGTCCAATCCAACAGAGCCTGCAATTTTGACTGCTCTCTATATTCCTGTAAAACGACTTCAAAGAATGGAGAAAAACAATTATAACTCCAGATTGCCTGGAATTCTGAATTCAGAAATTTAGGCAAACTGAATAGTAGTCCAATTCTTTGATTGAATTTTGGATTGGCCATAGTCTTGGTAAGAGGTGACACTTGATGTCTGTATTTTTTTTTAAAGGTTCTGAGTTGTGTTTGTCATGATTAAATTTTTCTCAGAGTACAGTTAATGATTTTCACACCAACTGGCAATTTTAAGATTGATTAGAAAGAAAAATTAACAAATGGTGGCAGTTCAACTTCCTGAAACAAAGAAATGAAATAGATCAACATGAATAATTTTGAAAATTATCCAGATTTGTTTTGAGTAATAATAGCTAACATTATTGAGTACTTATTATGTGCAGTATTTTAAGAATTCCACACTAATTAAGTCATTATCCCTGTGTGACACCCCCACTTCATAGAGGAGAATATTGAGGCATAGAGAGGAAATAAAATTTGTCTATATTTACAGAGTAGAGGGATTTTTTTTTTTTTTTCCTGGCAGTTTTATCTCCATGTCTGATCTTAGTCACTCTCTTCTACCACCTCTTGGGTTGTCTTTCTCAGACATACATCCAGTCCAAAGAATTTCCCAAAGGCCTGGGTTTTTAGACATTGTTACAAAGTGCAAGAGTCTAAACATTACTGGGCTTTTGGAATATTTTGTATGAAATGTAAATATTTATAGTCATAGTGTAATGACAGATATAAAAACAAAATCCATCAATACAAAGATTGGTGGAAACTGTGGATTTTCCTCATAAAATAAAATCATGTGTTTCCACTCTAAAAATTATTTTTTGGGCGCCTGGATGTCTCAGTCAGTTAAATGACTGCCTTTGGCTCACGTCATGATCCTGGAATCCCAGGATCAAGTCCCAAAATGCACTGGGCTCCCTGCTCAGTGGGGAGTCTTTTTCTCCCTCTGGCCCTCCCCACTCTCTATATTCCTCTATATTCCTCTCTCTCTCTCAAATAAATAAAGAAATCTTTTTATAAAAGCATTATTTTTCTCTTCTAAGATGGCTGAGTAGAGCCCATGTACATTCTCAAAATTATTTTTTCAATGTGGTCATGTGCAAAGATAAAAATTAAGATTAGAATATTTTAATTTCTTCAGAATAGTATCTGGCCACAAGATTACCATCTACTTTGTCCAAGTATATACTTCATTTTATACAATACCTCTTAGAGGGCAAAACTGCCCTCCTTCCTGACTGTGAGGACTGGAATTTAATAAATATTAAACTTAGTAAACACAAGGAAGAAATAGTGAGAAGAAGTAACTTAATATACAGGCAAAAACAATGGTACGAATCCTTGCTATTTGTAATTTGGCAATAGACCAAGAGCATGGACATCACCTGAGAGCTTGTAAGAAATGGGTTAAAGCCTCTGCCTTCGGCTCAGGTCATGATCCCAGGGTCCTGGGATCAAGCCCTACATCGGGCTCTCTGCTCAGCAGGGAGTCTACCCCCCCAGCCCCGCCTCTGCGTGCCTCTCTGCCTGCTTGTGATCTCTGTCAGATGAATTAAAAAAAAAAAAATCTAAAAAAAAAAGAAAGAAATGCAGAATCTCCGGTGCCAGCCCAGACCCAGGGAATCTATGTTTACATCAACAGATGATTCAGATGTGCACTAAAATTTGAAAAGCCCTGGGCTAAAACTTTTGTATTCCGTTAGTAATTAGTTGTATAAATACGAATAAATCACTTACTATTCTCTGTATTTTAATTTCCTTCATTCTTACCACTTAGTATACATTGATTTTGAACAAGTTAGCTCTGTAATCTTTGTTTAGTTGCCTGTAAAGTAGAGGTACTAATAATGCCTACCTTATATTATTGTAAGAATTAAATGACGTAATAGTTGTAAGGTTTGTAGAATACTGTCTGCATGTATTATATAGTTAATAAATGATTGCTGTTGTTATTTTAGTTATTTCCCTAATGTACTATATTATAGATTATATGGCAAGTTGAATAATAAATTTCTTCCTAAATTTCCTATACAGATATATAAATGTGCTTTTTTCCATATTCTCCACTTCATGACATATTGCAAAACTCTTTTTCAAAGTGGTTGTACCAATATAGATATGCTTTTAAAAATTGAGAAATTGGGGCACCTGGGTGGCTCAGGTGGTTAAGAGTCTGACTTTTTATCTTGGCTCTGGTCTTGATTTCAGAGTCATGAGTTTAAGGTCCACATTAGGCTCTTTGCTGGGCATGGAACCAATCTAAAAAAAAAAGAACTGAAAAATTAAAAGAAGCAAAATTTTCTAAGAGTTAAAATGCCCAGTTGAAAAAACACTGGCATGGGGATTGGACAAGCTGTAATCCAGTCACAGTTCTTTTTTTTCTTTTTAAAGATTTATTTATTTATTTATTTATTTATTTATTTGACAGAGAGCACAAGCAGAGGGAACAGCAGAGGTAGAGGGAGAAGCAGGTTCCCCACGGAACAGGGAGCCCGACCTGAGCCAAAGGCAGCCGCTTACCAAATTGAGCCACCCAGGTGCCCCTGGTCCCAATTCTTTTGACCTTTAACCTGTCATTTAATTTTTTGGCTTTTATGGTAATTAGAATATTAAGTGCTTTAAAATACTTATAGTACTACTCTATGGATTTTTATAGAACTGGCAAAACACAATAATTATGCATATGCTATTTTTAAAAAGATTTTATTTCTGTATTTGATTTTATTTCTGTATTTCTGTATTGAGAGAGAAGGAGAAAAGGAGCTTGAGCAGGGAGAAGGGCCGAGGGAGAAGCAGGGAGCCCAAGGCTCCAGAGGCTCCAAGGCTCAGATCCTGGGATCATGATCTGAGCCGAAGGCAGAAGCCTAACCCACTAAGCCACCCCAGTGTCACTGTACATATGCTAGATCTCTCTTTTTTTATACTTTTATTTATTTATTTGACAGAGAGAGACACAGTGAGAAACAGAACACAAGCAGGGGGAGTGGGAGAGGGAGAAGCAGGGAGCCTGATGCGGGGCTCAATCCCAAAACCCCAGGATCATGCCTGAGCTAAAGGCAGCTGCTTAACCAACTGAACCACCCAGGTGCCCCTGCATATGTCATCTTAATCTATAAGAATCTGTGATAGGAATTTGGGATGACTACTGTTTTGTGGCATTGATGTTGGAAAATTTTAGAAGCTTCAGAATCTTCCAGGTTATTAAATTACTGTTTCAGCCACAAATATATGCTCTCTCTCTATTTAATCCCAAATTCATTATTTCTACAAGAAATATTTTGCTATTTGAAAGTCTGCTCATTATATAAATAGTATCGACACATTTATTAAAGCTTCGGATAAAAGTCTTCTGTCCTCTCTTCTATCACCTTATTGTCCAGTCGCTATGTGACCACACTGGCTGAATCATTGCAAGCTTGCCACAAATCTTCACTGGATGAAAGGCAGTGACTTCACCCTAATTGTTCTCCTTTTGAAAATACATTGAAATTTGTTGCTTGCCTTTTTTAGTGATAGAGTTTGTAGCAAAATATCAACTTTATGATAACTAAGAAGTATTTGGAATTCACTGTGATTCTTCTTTGATGAAAATCTGTCTCACATTCGTAATTAATTCAGCCAGTGTTTGTGTTGGACCTGAGTGTACAATGATACTCTCACAAATGAATAGAATTCTTGAACCTTCCATAGTTGGTTGGTTTTGTTTCTCTTTCTCAATTAGTGATGGTAAATTTTCCTGGTGAACATGTGGCCAGTGCACTAAATAAATCTTTGCTTGTTTCTTTAAGATTTTATTTATTTATCTGAGGGAGAGAGAGAGCATGAGCAAGGGGGAGGGACAGAGGGAGAGAAAGAAGCAGACTCCCCACTGAGTGGGGAGCCTAATAAGGGGCTTGAATGCATGACTCGGAGATCATGACCTGAACTAAAGGCAGATGCCCAACTGACTGAGCCACTCAGGTGTCCCTCACTAAATAAATATTTAAATTGAATTGGATGTTGAAATGATTGCAAATTAAATAAAGTCATTTTTTCCTGCTTATTTTAATGTATCTGCAAGTCATATTCTATTGAATTGCTCTGTGATTTAAAAAGAATAGTTTCTTAAAAACCAAGGGGATGCTATTTTGCTTAATCATTAGATTCATAAATAAGTAAAAACTCTTATCAACTTATCTCTGAGGCAGAGACTTTAAGTCATTAGGAAAGAGATGGTCTTGAGGGAATCCCACTTACATAAAGTTTAAACATTTGGACATTTAACTGAAAACCTTTGATTATATATTTAAAATAATTACCTCAGCACCAAGAGGCCCAGAAAGAACTTACTGTCATAGAAAACAGTATATTACTCTCATGAATATATATATAAAGTTAAAGCTACAGTGGGTCTCAGTTATCTTTTTTTTTTTAGCAGATTTTTTTTGTTTTTTTAAGATTTTTAAAAATTTATTTACTTGACAGAGAGATAGAGTACAAGTAGGTAGAGTGACAGGCAGAGGGAGAGGGAGAAGCAGGCTCTCTGCTGAGCAGGGAGCCCCATGGGGGCTCTATGCCAGACTTGATGTGGGGCTGGATCCCAGGACCCCAGGATCATGACCTGCTTAGCTGACTGAGCTGCCCAGGCACCCCTTTTTAGCAGCTTTTAAAGATATAATTGACATAGTTGTTTAGTGTGCATATTTAGTGTAGTGTACAAATGGATGTTTTGACATAAATATAAACCGTAAAACCATCACCACAATCGAGATAATCAACATATTTATTGATCTTTGGATTGATGGAGGTATTTCCTTGAAATCAGAACCAGATTCCATTTTTTCTCCAGGAAAGATTTTTTACTACTGGGTTGAATTTAAACATTAAAATGAGACTTGAATACACACAAAATTTATTTGTGTGTAGTCCCAAAGCATTGTTTTCCAACTGTAGTTTGGATCTATTCATTTTAGAATCTGGGGTGTGGCTGGAGTGCAAACTGTAGCATGACTGGCCTCCAGTGGTGTCTTTGAAGAACAGCAAGGCCGCTCGATTCAAATCAACAGGTGAGGTTTAGGGAAGAGCCGTTCCATGTTGGCTAAGATCATACACGTGCATTAATTGGCAGGACTGGTGAAATGGAAGGTCCACCACAGGAGGTGGGAACTGTCTTCCTCTAACCTTGGGATTCCCCCATCTGGAAAAAGTGTTCTGATGCTAGCAGAAGCTTTCATGTGATTGTTGTTCAGAACCTTTTCCTAGAGGAAGATTTACGCTGATTTTCATTTTCTAAGAGAAGAGACTGACTTCTCCCTGGCTATCTTCTCTCTGCTTTGCGGATACTTCCTCAAAATAGATCTTTATTGTATTACCTGTTTTTTCTTTCGTGCCTTTTTTTTTCTTATGGCTTTTAATTTTGGTTAAATACTCCAGAAACTCTGAAATTACACCTATATAAGTAAAAATTAAGGATCCACAGAACAATGGCATTGTTCATGTGAAGTGATTTTAATGGTGAATATAGGTAACTGGGAGGTTTGCCTGTGATTAGTAACAGGCATGGAGACAAGAACTATTACAGATCTTAAAATACTATGTTTTGGCATGTCCTTTCTTGCTAGTATTTCTCTCTTTTAGTCTGTCGTCCACAGCAGTAGAAAGAGGAATCATAAATAAAATGAGGGAAACCAGGGGCCCCTGGGTGGCTCAGTGGGTTAGGCCTCTGCCTTCGGCTTGGGTCATGATCCCAGGGTCCTGGGATTGAGACCCACATCAGGCTCTCTGCTCAGCAGGGGGCCCGCTCCCCCCACCCCCGCCGCCCACCGCCTACCTCTCTGCCTACTTGTGATCTCTGTCTGTCAAATAAATAAATAAAATCTTAAAAAAAAAATGAGGGAAACCAGGGCAATAGTCTAGGTTAGAATAAGTGAAGCAGATATTGCGTTTTTCTTTTATAAGTGTAATAACAGTTCTTCTGTAGAAAATCAAATCCTTCAGCATAGGAAAAAGAGAACTTCAGATACTTGGATTGGCCAGGACCAGTTATGAGTGAGGCATGAATATCTGCACCACCACTCATTTTTTCTCAGACTTTTCTGCTCACCCCCTCCAGGCCGCCATCAGTACCTTTCTTCCTTCTGATTTCTAGCCAAGGGCAGGAACTCTGGAATCTTTATTTACATCTCACTGTCTATGTATGTTCACATTTATGTTCTTTTATACTTTTGGTCCTTGAGGGTTTGTATTAGTTAACTGTAATTTAGACAATGGCAGATGGAGACCATGTCTGGAACATGTCCAGATTTTCTTAGGTCTCTTCACCTGTGGATACAAATGAAGTCAGTTTAATGGTCACATATTTTCTTTGATGACCTGTGATAGCATTGCAGTCTCCTGAAAATCCTGCTCTTCTTGCCCCATTCACCACTCTTTTATTTCTTTTTGGAGGGAGTGGGGGCATTTCCGGGGTGGGGGCGGCGTCTAACATGTGCTTATGAACGAGTCGTGTGAACCATCTCATCAGCTGCTGTAGAGTGTCTGAACACATCGTTCCTTTTCTTTCACTTCCCACTGCTCTATCTCCAGGCTCCACTGAGTCACCAGCACACTTCAGGTGCCAAGGATACGTGTTACATGATTGAAATTCATCCCCCATTGTATTATGTTGAAGGGTGATTGAAGTAATGTAGTCGTCCACATTTGTGCCCCAGTGCCTTACAAAATCCATCCCAATTCTTTTTTTTTTTTTTTTTAAGATTTGATTTATTTATTCGACAGAGAGAGATCACAAGTAGGCAGAGAGGAAGGCAGAGACAGAGGAGGAAGCAGGCTCCCCGCTGAGCAGAGAGCCCGATGCGGGACTCGATCCCAGGACCCTGAGATCATGACCTGAGCCGAAGGCAGTGGCTTAACCCACTGAGCCACCCAGGCGCCCCCATCCCAATTCTTCATAAAGTTCAAATATGCAGAAGATTTGGGAGCTGACAAGGAGTTAAATGTCTGTGACAGCAGCCAGCTCTTCCTGTTTTATGTTCCTGCATGAATCTCCTGTGATTTGCTTCTTCTTCCATTTGGATGAGTTCTTTATCAAAAGGCTCCCTGGTCTCTTTATCAATTAGAATTAATTGATTAAATAATAGATTTGCCATTAGAACCAGTGAAGATCCACAGTAAGAGTGACTTAAATAACTTACGAGTTCATTTCTTTCTCATAAAATAAATTGAGACACGAATAATCTGGGGCTGGTAAGGTGCACACTCTACTGGGTCAGAAGTCCAGGATTCTCTCCTCTCTTCTGCTCTGTTGTCCTCACCATGAGACTTCTACCTCATAGCCTGAACTGATGGTTCAAGATCTCACCATCATGTCCGGCAAAGTGGAGAGAGGTAGGGAGGGGTAGTCATGCTTTGTCCTTAAGGACACTTCCAAAAGTCCCAAGCAAATCCTTTTAAAAAAATCCTACTGGACATCACATAGTTTTATGACCACACTTGGCTTCTGATGAGGCTGGAAAATGTGCAGTGTTTACTATGGCAAGCATGTGCCTGACTCTTCTTGTGATGATTTTATCAAAGCAAGAAGGGATAACAGCTATTAAGGAAAAACAAGTGGACTTAGCCACAGTACCATGCAAACAGGCGTCTGGAACACCCAGCCTACCAGTCAACCTTGGGCTAAACCGGTATTAATCACCTCTAAGGCTGTCATGGGCTATTTTATTTAGCCCTCCGTATGGCAAAATATTATCACTCCTTTAATTTCTTTTCTGGCTAAGATTTTCTGTTATTTACAAAATGATCCAGTGTGCTTTTCCTTTTCCTTTTTCTTTTTATCTCATTGGATTAGCATAAAGTGAGACACTCTTTCTCTCTGTGTTGTGCTAGAATTATTTATATGATGTGATTGATTTCTTGACTGTGATCTTTGTACCAAATTGTGTCAAATGGCATGCTTTGATGACGAGTATTCATTCCCTTGATAACAAAACCGGATAAAGACACAACAAAAATGGGAAACCATAAACCAATATCTGTCATGAAAATAGATGTAAAATTTCTCAATAAAATACTGGCCAAGAGGGGCGCCTGAGTGGCTCAGTCAGTTAAGCATCTGCCTTCAGCTCAGGTCATGATTCCTGGGTCCTGGAATCAAGCCCCGCATCAGGCTCCCTGCTCAGCAGGAAGCCTGCTTCTCCCTCTCCCACTCCCCCTGCTTGTGTTCCCTCACCCACTGTGTCTCTCTGTTAAATAAATAAATAAAATCTGAATAAACAACAACAAAGTTTACATGTAAAGGCAAAAGATCCGTAAAAACCAACACAATACTAAAGAAGAGTAAGAGTCAAAGGACTGAGATGACCCAACCTGAAGACTTATTTTTTTTTAAGATTTTATTTATTTATTTGACAGACAGGTGCCCTAACCTGAAGACTTATTAAGGAGCTGCAGAAATGAAGACAGTATGGTATTAGTGAGCAAATAGACACAGTGGAGTGGAAATAGACACAGTGAGTGGAACAGAATACAGAGCTCAGAAACAGACTGTTTCAAATATAGTCAATTGATCTTTGACAAAGGAACAAAGGTAGTTCAAGGGAAAAGGTAGTCTTTAACTAATGGTACTGAAATAATTGGATATCTGCATTCAAAAAATGAATCTAGATGCAAATGTTACACTTTTCATAAAAATTAACTCAAAATGGATCAAGACTTAATTGTAAAACTCCAAACCATCAACCTTCTATAAGATAACATATGGAAAAAAATCTAGGTTACCTTAGGCTTTTAGATATAACACCAAGAGCATGATCTATAAAAGCAAAAGTTAATAAGTAGGGTTTCATTAAAATTTAAATCTTCTGTTCTGTAAAAGACACTATTACAAGAATAAAAAGACACGCTGCAGACTGGGAAAAAAATCTTTACAGAACACATACCTGGAATAAAGGACTTATATAAAAAATATGTAAAGAACTCTTCAAAGTAATTCAACCATAAGAAAACAAACAACTCAAATGAAAAATGGACAAAGGAATGGAACAGACACTTTAATAAAGACGACAGTACAGGGATGTCTGGGCGGCTCAGTCAGTTAAATGTCTGCCTTCTGCTAGGGTCATAATCCCAGGGTTTGGGGATCAAGTCCTGCATCAGGCTCCTTGCTCAGCAGGGAGCCTGCTTCTCCCTCTGCCTGCCCCTCTCCTTGCTTATGCTCTCTCTGACAAACACATAAATAAAATCTTGAAAAAAAGATAAAAGTATTTTCAAAAAGACAATACAGATGGCAAATAAAGCATATTAAGATATGCTGGACATTATTATATGTTTAGAGAATTACAAAAAAAAATAATGAGACATTAATGTACACCTATTAGAATTTTTAAATTCCAAAAAACTGATAATATCATATGCTGGTAAGGATGTGGAGTAACAGGGACCGTCCTTTATTACTGTGGGAATACAAACAGCAGTTCTTTGGGAAGTCAGTTTGACAGTTTCTTAGCAAAGCTGAACATAGTTTACCATGCAATCCAGCAGTTATGCGCCTAGGTGTTTAGCCAAATGAGATGAAAACTTCTATCTACAAAAGACACTGCACTTTCATGTTTATAGCACCTTTAGTCATAATTATGCAAAACCTGAAACAATCAAGATGTCCCTTAATATGTGATCAGATAAATAAACTGTTGCAGCTATACAGTGGAACACTTTAGTGATCAAAAGAAATGAACTATCAAGTCACAACAAGACATGGAGGGATCTTACATGCATATTGCTAAGTGAAAGGACTAAGTCTGAAAGGCTCCATATTATTTGATTCCAACTGCATGATATTCTGGAAAAGACGACACTATAGAGGTAATAGAAAGATCAGTGTTTGCTGGGGTTTCTGTGCTGAGATGGAGTAGTAATAACTTGATGATGCATGGGGATTTTGAACGTGGTGAGACTATTTTGTACCATCCTTTAATGTTGGCTATATGACTGACATCCCAAGTTATTTTGCCCTTAAGTCTTAAGTTTTCTCCTCTTTGGACCAAAAGAAAAGGATGTCGCAGAGAGAGGGAAGGCAGAAAGAATGAAACAGGACAGAAGAAAAAATTAATACAGCATATATGCAACATGTAATTACTTTGTTCTGTTCACAGAATTACTTTTCCTCCCTGTTATATTTACCTAAGTTAATTGCTTTCATTTACTTAGAAAATCCAACTGTAAAATATCTGTTTAATATCTGAAACATCTGAAATTCAGTAGGGACCCCAGGGGAACTTTTCATCAAGCTTATGTAAATATATCCTTGTTTTGTCTACTCCTCATGAGATTAAATCACAAGTAGAGCTTTTTTTTTTTTTTTTTTTTTTTTTTTGGTATTGCTGTAATCCATAACATAAAATGCAATTGATCTTAGTGTGGAACACAGATACGATGATAGCATTTATACCAAGGCGACTTGAAACTTTTCATCTTCTTTCACTTATTTCATTTCTTTGTAACATATAAGAAAAGCCATTTATATTCATATCAGAAAAGACTTGCCATTAAATGCTAAGAAATAAAGGTGTAAGTGGCTAGGAATGGGCTGAATTTGATAGCCTTCATGGTCCAAAAACATCAACTGTTTAAAAAAATAGTGTTATCTAAGACTAAAGTGTTCTTTGAAGTGGAAAATGTCTGTTTTTGAAATAAAGGAAAATATTAGTGATGTTTTAACAACTTTTGAAAGTAGTCAGAAGTTGCTCTAGTATACATCATCATGAATCTATTTTAAGTGACTAAAATATCCTGTTTAGCACTAAGCAAAATCCCGTTAAAATAGGTGCTTAGTACTTTCGAATCACATAGGATTTCTGGAAATGCATTACTGAATATTATTTGTGCCTTTAACGATTCATCAACATTTAGGAGGAGAAGCTTTTATTGTGAGTGTTTTAAATGTCAGCTATACAAAGTTGATAGAGTATGTACATTAGACATATCCATCAGTCACTTTTCAGGAAATGGAATATGTATGAAAATCTGGACATTTATTTAAATATTAAAACAAGAGGAAGATTAAGCCTAGTTTTGTAATAAAAGACTAATATTTGAATTTTAGCAAGTTAAAAAAATTAGTTATTATTTTTGTCCCCTTCTTTCTTCATACCTGTCATTCTTTCCCTCAGAAGATACACAAACTGCTTATCCAGGCAGTAATTTTTAAAATATCAATAATCTCAGAAATCTGGGGTTCTGTGGTATTTGATAGTGTTAGAACAGGCTGACGTGTGAATCTCCTTTATCCACATTATCATTCTCTGGCCTGTTTCTCTTTTCTTATTTTTCTTTTTAAATTTTATTTATTTATTTGAGAGAGAGAGAGAGAGAGAGATGACGAGTAGGCAGAGAGGCAGGCAGAGAGAGAGGGGGAAGCAGACTCCCTGCCCTGCAGAGAGCCCGATGTGGGGCTCGATCCCAGGACTCTGAGATCATGATCTGGGCTGAAGGCAGAGGCTTAACCCACTGAACCACCCAGATGCCCCCTGTTTCTCTTTTCAATAATAAGCTGGGAGTAGAACCTCTACCTAATGTTTCTGTTCTCTGAGTGAAATACCAGAATCCTTTTTTTTTTTCAAAAGTTAGATGCTGTCTGTATATGGGTGTGTGTGTGTGTGTGTGTGTGTGTGTGTGTGCATTTGTATATGGGTGTGTGTGTGTATGTGATTTTGATGGAGGCATGGTAGGAATTCTGGACTAGGAAAAGGGGGAAAAAAAGAAAAGGAGGTTTTTGCCCTTTTAAAAATTTTGATAAACTTTATTATCACAAAGAACTTTACAAATCTAGACAGCTGCTTTGAAAAGGAAAATAATTGTGAAAAACATAAGAAAAAACTGAAAGAGAAGGTAGGGTCATTAAAAAAAAAGGCAAGTGAAGTGAGTCTGTGAATTCAAATTAGTAAAATAAGGTATAATGGGTGAGGGTGAAGAACCTAATTTGATAAAAGTATAGTATTGTTACTGGACAGAGAACCAATTCTGAACTCAAGTTGGGCTAGTCAACACATGAATATCAGTACTCAAGAAGACAAGCGATGGTGGGAAAGGAAAGGCTGCTTTATTCGGGAAGCTGGAAGCCTGGGAGATGTTAGCCTCATGTCTCAAAGACCATCTTCCCCACCCAGGTGTGGAAAAAGGGAGGGAGGGTGCCTATGTTCAGGAGAAGCAGGTACCCGGGCTGGTCTTTTGTTGGCATGACCCTGAACAGACAAACTGTCATCTGGGGCAGCTGTTTTCAAATGTAATCAGGCCTTTTCTGCTGGAAAAGTCTGGTTCTTCACTCTTCAAGGCCAGTGGTCCACAAATCTCAAGGAAAGAAGTTTAGTTCTGCTGCAGGCGGCTTGGGTCTGTAAGGCCGTTAAGCCAGCAAGCAAAGAGTACCAAGACTGGAGCAAGTTAACCCTTAAGACCAGTTGGAATGCTGTTACAGGATCCTGGGATCCCTCCTGGCCGTGGCTAATTAAGGACAATGAACAGCAGAAATAGGAAATAGCTAGACTTCAAATAGTCAGTGGTGGTTGGGTGTTTGTAGAAAATAGCCCCAGGAAGTAGGTGATAATCCAAACAGATTGAGAAGGTCTAATGGACATGACTGCAGTACCCCAGCAGGCAGGTAAAGAGTGGAAACAGAAATTCAGAAGGGGAGGTTTGGAGATTCATTAGAATGATGGGCAGTTGGTAACAGGCAAATCTTGTCCCTAGGTATCGCTTCTAAAGTCCTACGCATTTTACCAACCGAGTTTGGGATTACATTTTGACACCTAAGCATAAACATAGTTATCTAAAATGAGATGCAAAAGTGAATTGATCCTACAGTCTGGCAAATTGGACAGGAATTCCTTAATCCCTTTTTGCCTCAAGATAGGATTAGCAGAATTTGGAAGTGTATGAGTGTGGGGAAATTGAAGAGACTGTGCACCAGGCAAAAACCTTAGGAATGATTTAGGAAGCTGCAGAGATGGAGACTAGGCATGTGAAGAGAGGGTTAAAAATAAAGTTTTAAATAATACAGAGGAAGACAGGATTTTTTTTAAATTTTATTTTTAAAATTTTTAATAAACACATAATATATTTTTATCCCCAGGAGGAAGACAGGATTTTAAAAAGATTAGCTATGTGAGGTAAAATTAATCGGAAATTGATCCAAATAGTCTTGAGACTATTTCAAGACTCATTCATTTTAAAACTTACTACTGAGGTTTGCAAACACCGTATCAGTGATTTTCCGGTTGGGTTTGATATAAGCATGAGGGTTCATTTGTAAAACAATTTTTGTAAAGATAGTCGTAGTCTAGGACCTGGCATGCTTCAGAAATTTAATATCCAAATTAAGAGCTGAATATTCTGGAGTGATTCTGCCATTATGTTGAAAAATTTTCTTATTCTAAACAAAAAGCCTGATCTGTATTACTTCGATGTCTATAAGACTAGAACTGACTTAATGCATATTAGTGTACAGTTGGAGACTGCATCAATGAATAATTTTTAAAATTATAAATATAGCAATCTAGCCGGGGCACCTGGGTGGCTCAGTAGGTTAAAGCCTCTGCCTTCGGCTCAGGTCATGATCCCAGGGTCCTGGGATCGAGCCCCACATCGGGCTCTCTGCTCGGCAGGGAGCCTGCTTCTCTGTCTCTCTCTGCCTGCTCTCTGCCTACTTGTGATCTCTTGTCTGTCAAATAAATAAATAAAATCTTTTAAAAAATAAATAAATAAATAAATATAGCAATCTAGCCTAGAATGAGGTTAAGAGAAATACCAGTTAGGGATGTGACAACTGAGAACTCAGAAATTCCTTGCTTGTGCTCAGATTTTATTTGCTTTGTTTTAATTTCTATTTTATTAAAAAAAAAGCCCTACACAATATTTGGATTTATAATCTGCATTTGATTCTTCTATTTTAATATTACATTGTATGGCTTGGCAGAAAGGATATTTCCTGTCTCTTTTGTAAAACAGAAAAATATCCATTAAACAAAACAAACAAAATATATATATATTTATATATATATTAAGGCAAGCGTTAGCGTAGTCCTCTAAATCTCATGAAGCGGAATTCCTCAAATAGTACTTTCCTGTACAAGATTTAATCTTTTTATCCAGCAGAGGGCTATCAAACTCCATTAATTTCTATTTACACACAAAACAGCATATAGTTTATTTCACTCTTCTGTTTTTTTTCTTTTTTTTTTTAAGCAGTAAATTCTTTTCTCAAAATGGAGATTGTTGATGCGCCTGGGTGGCACAGTCCGTTCAGTGTGGGACTCTTGGTTTTGGCTCAGGTCAGGATCTCAGGGTCATGAGAATATTCTCCGGAAATGGAGTTCCGTGTAGGCCTTTGTGCTCAGTGCAGAGTCTGCTTAGGATTCTCTCTCTTCCTTTCCCTCTCCTCCTCATGCCCTGTTCTTTTTCTCCCCCCCCCCCCTCAAATAGACAAATAAATCTTTAAAAAAAAAATGGAAATTATCAATATGTAAGGGAGATTTGCCTGGAGCTAATTGCATAAGGGGCAGGAGCTGTCTCTGCAGAAATCCCAGGAGGTGTGGGGGATAATGGAAACTCCCAGCTCTGATCTATCCAAAACAACATTCTTTCAAATTCAAAGTCAGCTCTTCTTGGGTAGAGTTGTAAGTATTTTTCTCTCTGTAAAAATCCAAATGCTGACAGGGCAGGGAAAATACACAGCAGAATGATGTCCCAGGTATGGAAGTTCCTCATACTGAGATTGTCTTTAGTTGTAATTACAACTGTGAGGTTGTAGTCTTGCTTGCTTTTATTTTGTTTCAGGAAAGATAGCACTTTATCTCCAATCTTTTGAGTGAAAATACCATTTATTTTAACAAATTTTCTTCACAGTATTTCATTGGTATGCCATATTGATGGACTGGTTGACTATGTACTTCTTTATTTATTATGGTAATGGGGCCAGTTTTGCCTTCTACCAATACTGAATTTTAGGGATTAATTATAAGATTGAAAAAGCATTCTATCTCCTGGCCATTGCCACTTTGCCTTAGTAATAAATCCATTGGCGGAAGAGCCTTCCGTTTGGAACTATGCCTACTTATTGGTCTAACAGTAATTATTCCTTGTTTTGCTTTTCCATTCAAAACAAAGCTTTTGCATGGTGTCCCTTTATTGGTGTCGAGGCCTGGTCCTGAACAGGTGCTGAATTCATTGAAGTAAAATGAGTATAAAGAGCTGTGTTATCATAGGGTTAACAAATACTTTCTCAGGCATATTTTTTAATAAGATTTTTCTATTTATTTGAGGTAAGAAGGACAGAGGGAGAGAATCTTCCTGAAGACTCCCCACTGAGTGTGGAGCTTTCAGGCACATATTTTGTCTTTGTCTCTTTAGGCTGCTATAACAAAGTCCTATGTAACTTCTAAAAAACAGAAATTTCTCTCTCACAGTTCTGGAGGCTGGAAATCCAAGATTGGGGTCAGGTGAGATTAGGACCTCTTCCAGTTGGCAGAGTTCTTGTCTCCTAACTGGGTGGCAAGGAGGTAAGGAGCTCTGGGAGCACCTTTTATAAAACCCTTTATAAAGGTGTTAATATCACTCATGGCCTAATCACTTCCTAAAGGACCTCCCTACTAATATCAGCACATTTTGCATTAGGATTTCAAAGTATGAATTTTGTAGGAGGGACACAAACATTCAGACCAAAACCCATGTTCACTGATTTTTAGACTCGTACTAAAAAAAGATGGTTAAATAGAATATAAAGTGATGAATACTGCTTCAGAATATCTACCTTTAGCCCCTAACAGGAAGTCATTGAAGTCTCAGCTCGTGCCTTAGTGTACTAATTCTGAATATGTAAAACATTAAATCAAAACCTTCAGTGAACAACTCTTAGTTGGCTTATTTAGTATTTAATATTAGTAATGTGCTTATAGGAAATAAAAAAGGTAGGCTTTAAAAAAGAGATAGTTAAAATAAAGAATCATGAACAATGATACATACATCCTTTAAATGTTTTATTTTAACTTGAAGCATGTAGATTGGAATTCTTTTACCAATGATTTAATGTAGGATGATTACCTTTTGTTTAAGAGTTTTCTACCATGTGGGGTTTCGCTTTGTCTTTTTTGAGTAAATGGTATGTACTGGTAGGTATTATCTGTACTTTCTAGTTTGCTGTTTTTTAATGGGAGTCAGAATTGAAAGACACTTGCAAACCAATCTGATTGTGGAATTTCTAGAGGTTCCCAAAGCCTCCTCCCCAATCCTTTACACTTGTATGGCCATATTCCTAATTCAGCAGTGGTATTTGTCAGGGATTCATCTTTATCAAGTCCTTGCAAAGCATTCATATTAATTTTCTTAAAACAAGAGCTTTGCTGCACCCATATTTTATTAGATAGTAGGGAGACCTATTTAAATTATGTTATTGTAATAACAAATAAACTGGGATAAAAAGGTTGGTAGTAAACATATGTGGCTCTTGGTAAATATAAAATTTTGTGGAGGGAGAAGTATGCACACATAGTATAGAATAGCTAGTAAGCACTAAGCTTTTTTTTTTTTTTTTTCTCAGCTCTTTCTTGTTTGCTTTCTTCATTTCTTTCTTCCTCCCTCTTTCTTCCTTCCTTCCTTCCTTCTTTCTTTTTTCTTCTTCTTTCAACTTTTTATTTAAATTCTAGTTAGTTAACATATAGTGTACTTTGGTTTCAGGAGTCGAATTTTAGTGATTCATTACTATATGAATCATTACTATATCACCCAGTGCCCATCACAAGTGCCCTCCTTAATGCCCATCACACATTTAGCCCAGCGCTCTACCCACCTCACCTCCAGCAACCTTCTGTTTGTTCTCTTAACTATAGAGTCCCTTATGGTTTGCTTTCCCCTCTGTTTTCATCTAATTTTACATTTCCTTCCCTTCCTCTCTGTTTATCTGTTTGTTTCTTAAATGCCACCTGTGAATGAAAGCACATGGTATTTGTCTTTCTCTGACTGGCTCATTTTACTTAGTGTAATATACCCTAGCTCCATCCACATTATTGCAAATGGCAAGATTTCATTCTTTTTTTAATGGCTGAGTAATATTCCTCTGTATGTGTGTGTTTATGTGTGTGGTGTATACCACATCTTTATCCAATCATCCGCTGATGAACATTTGGGCTCTTTCTGTATTTGGCTCTTGCTGGTAATGCTGTAAACTACAAACTTTTAATATGCAGTGGGCATCACTCAGTGTTTATAGAGGGAATGGAGACATTGTTAAGTAAAGGTTAAGAACTTCTGTGTCTTTCCAGAAATGGGGAAAGAAAAGGTTAATTTGCTTTCTGTGAAGACACTGAGAGCTGTGTATCACAGGACTTGAAACAGTAAAAACTAAAGATGTTTTTATCTTACTAAATTAATTAGGTTAAATATTGGCTGAAGTTTCTACATAAACCATCAAGTTTGTTTTCATATAAAATTTTCAACATGTGAAATATAATCTATTGTATTTTTTCATGCATCCAATTTGTCAGATTTTGGTGACTTTTTTGTATTCTCAAATGTTTAGGGATGCAATTTTCTCTTAAGATTTATTCATTATCAAAACTTTCTATTAAAAAATATAGCTTCTTGGGGCACCTGGGTGGCTCAGTGGGTTAAGCCTCTGCCTTCGGCTCAGGTCATGGTCCCAGGGTCCTGGGATCGAACGCCATGTTGGGCTCTCTGCTCAGCAGGGAGCCTGCTTCCCCCTCTCTCTCTGCCTGCCTCTCTGCCTACTTGTGATCTCTCTCTGTCAAATAAATAAATAAAAATCTTTAAAAAAAATAAAAAGCTCAACAAATACTTTAAAAAAATAAATTAAAAAAATTTTTTAAAAAAGAAAAAATATAGCTTCTGAAGTCCTGTAACACTATAGTCCTATAGTACATATTGTTCCTACAATTTATTTGATGCTCTAAATGCTCATTTACCTAACATTTATTATTGTCTGTTCTTAGGCAAATTAGTATAGCTTGGTGGAGAGTTAGAGAAAAAAAAAAAGTTAAATAACCTTGAATCAATGAATTTAGATTACTTAACTTCCCAGCCAAGTGATGCTACATTGGAGAAACCAGATTGTTGGTTTGTTTGTTTATTTTCATAGCTAATCTCTTTTTTGTCAGTGGCTTGTCCGTACATAGTTCTATTATTTGAAATCTTTATGGGTCTGTTTCTCTGTTTTGTTGTTTCTGCTGTATGCTAGGTTGTTTTGAATTTTTGCTGGTCACTGTACTTGGAAAATTATTTATGAAAATAATCTGAGGCCAAGGATGAAGGTCACTCCTTCACAGAAGATATGTATTTACTGTAGTCTCTTGGTTAAAAATAATTTGGAGATCACCCTAAACTAAGTTTAAGGCTTGAGTTTTGTTATAACTCCAGGCAATGAAACCCAGATTGTAAATATGCTAGAGCACTGGTTATTTATTATTCTACCTGTAGCTCAAGAGTTTAGATTTTTGAGGTATGAGGTAATTAGAAGGAGGCTCACACCTTATATAGACACTGGCCTTTGATTTCTGCCCCCTTGCTTAGGATGTTTTCAAAATGAAAGTTCACATTTTCTAGGAAAATACACTCAGGAATAAAAAGCAAATTCTCTGCTTGTTTATCTCTCAGTGGTTCCATTTTCCTTCAGAAATCCCTTATTATCATGTCAGCTAGTTGTTGCTTTTAAGAAGTTATTATATTGTATCCAGCATTCCTAGCTTGTTTCAGTGGGAGGGTTGGTCTGAATGACCTGGCTTCTATTTGCTGGAAACATATGCTGTATAGGTAGATGCTTCCTCTTTTAGTAATTGATTTGATTTAGAGGTGATAGAAATACCATGTCACCAAGGTTTGATTCTGCCTTACCTTTGAAAATGTGGTTCCAGAGAAAGTTTGATTGAATTTTATGCTTTGGTTTCCATATTTATGGACTATGACTTTGCATGAGTAGGTATAAAATGAAAAGTGCTGGTCATGCCTAAAGCAAGAAACATTGACTGCCTAGCAACAGATTTTATTTATAGGTCAATTAAACAAGGGTTGCAATAAAAGGTATAGCTTATATCTGTTGGTGAAGAAATGAAAATGGTGCATGGGAACTCTTCCTGTATCAGTATATATGCTGGGAGGGTGGGGAGATAGTTAACTAAATGTGGTGGCATCCGGAAGCGGTAATAATCCAGATGTTTATGCCATCATAAAAATTACTAACCACCCATGGATACAACAAGAGTACTTTTCAGCACTTCAGTTTTCTGGTACCAAGAGTCCAGCTACAAGGGGGATTGTTTTTTGAATGGTTGTGCTATTGGAACAACATATTTTTTTAAGTTTTTTATATTTATTGCTGTATCCACTGCACAAAAACTCTCCTGGGTATAGAATTGATTGTAGGAATTGCCAAAAGTGTTTATGGCCATGTTTTAATGATAAGGGTACTGGGTTGGAAAACTAGAGATCTGAAACATCTGTGACTGATTTTATTGCTCTTCTTCAGCTTTGAATATATTCTAAGCTTGCATTTTGCCATCTTTCTATTGTTAATTTTGAAAAATAATGAGATATTTTTGCTATTAATATACTGGCTGGGAATGCTGAGTAAGAAAGCTATAATCCATGGTCCATAAAAACTATAGGAATTAATAGCCCAATCATTTAAAACCCACATTTACTAGCTTTCAAGTCTTACCACCTTATATGCAAATATAAATTATTTCACAAAAATTTAAGAGACACATGGCTTAAATTTGGAGTCACATAAACGATAACAATTAAAAATAGCTTTGTCTCAATACCATAGGATTTCACTCATATGTGGACTTTAAGAAACCAAACAAATGAACATAGGGGAAGGGAAGAGAAAATAATATTAAACAGAGAGGAAGGCAAACCATAAGAAACTTTTAACTATAGAGAACAAACTGAGGGTTGCTGGATGGGAGGTGGGTGGGGGCTGGGCTAAATGGGTGATGGGCATGAAGGAGGGCACTTGTTGGGATGAGCACTGGGTGTTATATGTGGGTGATGATCACTGGCTTCTGCTCCTGAAGCCAGTGCTGCCCTGAATGTTAACTAACTTGAATTTAAACAAAAATAAATAAATAAATAAAATAAATACATTAACAGGTAACCATTAGAAAATAGTTTTTTCTCCATCAAGAAAAATGAATCTTTGCCTTTTGTAAATAATTAATTAAAACAGGGTCTATCACACTACCCCAATAGCACTTCTAATTCACATTATGCAAATGTGAAAGTTTCAAGCATTGATCTCACTTCTCTCTCCATTACCAATAAGGTTATTTCTTTTGAGATGCTAAAACTACTAGCCTGTAATTCCTCAGTAAAAATACAATTCTTAAAATAAAAAGAAAAATTTCTTTATGGATAAAAGGCACACAAATCTTGTCTTCAGAGATCTTCAGGACAAACAGGCTTACATCTTAACCACAATTTAGTGCTTTTTATTTGACCAAAATAAAAGGGCTAAGAAATATGCCCATAGTTCGTACAAACTCAAAATGCAAGTTATACGTCTTTTAAACCACAACAGTAAATTCTCAGGAGGCGTTAGGCCGAGATCAGTATGTTTTTCAGAACAGAAGTTTATTTATGAGAAGAAACCAGCCCTGAGAAGATATTTAAAGATATGCAGAAATGGTTTAAAACTTGAGGCCAAGCATTTGAAGATTGAGAAGCAGCTTTCTATTTGAGATCTGAATATCTGTAGTTATAGTCACTGTAGATTGTACACAGTGACTCTGATGTTGTAGGAAGTCTGAAAATAATTCACTTAAAACAGCTGGATTTTTAAGACTTTATCATTTCCACTAGTGGATCCCCAATGCTTCTCGACTGGCTCACGTTAGGCCCTCAATTACTGTTTTGATTAGAAGGGGGCACCAGAGATAGATGCCTGTGGTGAAGAGGTGACCATGAGAAAAATTTTAATTTAAACGAAGTATCTTTAAAAGGCAAATATTAATTGCCAGGCTTTCAATCTAAGATAATATATAGTAAGTTAAAAGGAAGACAGATTTTAGCCTTGTAAATCTTTTCCAATTTCTGAATGAAGTTACTTCTTTACTTCCGGTTAAAGTAAGCACAGAGAAAGTAAATTTGATTAAGAAGCCTCAATGAAGGGATTTTTCTGTCAGACGAGTTTTTCACAATGAGTAAATCCAAGCCCATCTACACAGGCTGACTCCAGTTCACACAGGCTAGGCTAATGCATATTCATTTTTGGTCACCTGGGCTTCACTTTGGGGATGACTGAATGGAGCTGGGGATAGGGGCAGGGAGACATAGGCTGTCACTCTCTTATCCTTATGAACTGTGGCTTTTTGGATTTTCCTTTCTCTGTGCCTTTTCCTTCCCTCTGCTCACTGGAGATGTGGCTGCTGCTGGTAATCCCCTGACCATTCTCAGAGTCATAGGGCAGCAGTCCATGGTGACAAAATGCTAACTATTTATGATCTTCACTTGTGTGGCTTTCTCTTCTTTATGTAAAGGGATCTCCAAAGGGAATCTTTTCACTTCTTCGGTACCCTTGTTATTAGCTAGAAAGTTCCTTCCTTCCTCCCTCCTTTCTTTCTTTCTTTCTTTCTTTCTTTCTTTCTTTCTTTCTTTCTTTCTTTCTTTCTTTCTTTCAAGATTTTATCTATTTGAGAGTGAGAGAGAAAGCAGGAGCAGTGTTGGGGGGTGGGGTGGGCAGAAGGAGAAGCAGACTCCTGGCTGAGCAGAGAGCCTGCCTCAGGGCTCGATCCAGGGACTTGAGCTGAAGGAAGCAGCCTAACCAATGGAGCCACCCCAAGCACCCTTAGTTGGAAATTTTCTATGAAACATCAGAAGTATTAAGAGCTTGTTCCAGAGCTTGGAAGATGGGGGTCCTGAGACCGCTTCTGCATCCTCATCTTCAACTGTAGAATCCATTTATTTTGACTTGGAACTGGGGTATCCTTGCTTCCATTCCTCAGGAAGAAGTAGAAGAACTAGGCCATTTGGATATTCTAATTTTAATCAAATCCCCTTCTTGCAGAAACTGTTATTGAGAGAGACTAGTATTAGCAAACTCTGCTTTATTAATTTTGTGTTGTCATATCAGCCTTTGTATTTGGCTTCAGGTAAAACAAAGTGGGAGTGAGGTATCAATGCTGTCATTGGTTCCGTTTGCTTTACTTTGCCCTGACCATTCAAGAGTCTCAACACACATGAATCTTTAAATTTAGATAAACACCGTTGAACTTGAAGAGAGTGAACTCTAGGCTCATAGCTCAAGTGAGCAGAACCTTCCCCCCCCCCCCCCGATTAGGTGATGCTTTAACTGTCTTTGGGGTGCATCTGCTTCTTTTCCCACTTACCACCCACACTCCATTTGTGGTAGAGTGACAATATATGCTGTTTAATTGCATAGCTGCTTCTGGGTGAGCTGGGAGAGATAAGGGGGATTAAGTTGCATATGGCTAGTTCAGTTGTTATTGAACGATGCCCTGACTGATGCCTAATGTCTGCGGAGGATTTTCTTTGGATCCTGATCAATGGAGTGCTGGACACTGAGGACAGCAAATGGCCACTTTCTCTCCTGTCTTTCAAATGAAGCATGTCCTCTCTGAAGGGCAATCTATCTAGGCTGGCTCTCAAGTTTAAATGTAAACGACACTGTGTTCTTCACTTTGAAGGCAGACACAGGCTTGTCCCATTGATGGCCAAGAGGCTTTGTGGAAGGAAGCAGCTTTTGTTACAAGTTTAAAATTCAGCCAGTATTCTATCTCTGCGGGAAGCTTAACGGGAAGATTCCTTTAATGTGGTGCGCACGTCCTTTATATGGCTGGGAGCTCCTGGGACTGGAACCTGGTGCCCTGTCTGTGCAGAGGTCAGCTGGTGAGTGTGCCCTGCTCTCTTCCCTCAGAAAGACCGACACTGATTTCTTTTCCAATCAAATAGGAGTCATAGGAAAGTTTGAGCAACACAAATATACAAGAAGGTGTGGTTTTTAAAAATCATATTCTCGACGGCTCACTATTGAGTGAGCTAGTCGTAGAGAGACAACACTGCGTGGGAATATCTAATGTGCCTGGTGCTCCAAAGAGGATTCTGTGCTGCCGTCCATCTCATGTTGAGGCAGTGTGTTCTATGATGGGGGAAAAGATAAATGGAACGCTGCCCACTAAGAGAGGTTTGTTTTATTTTTATTTGAAAATATTCATACTAGTCTGAGATTTCTGCCTTGTGATATGAGTAGTAGAGTCCGCGGTGGGGCTTTTTGAGCGGGCCCCTTCTCCTGAGGTGGGCTGATTTCAGAGTACTTAAATTTGACCCTCCTGCCACTGCAAACTGTCCTGGGAAAGCTATCAAGTTATTTGCCTTCTAGTCCTTAACTGTAAAAACACAGTGACTTTGCTTCTTTGCATTGCATCTAAAGTTATAATAAGAATGTGTAAGCGAAGTAGTATAGTTATTGTGTTCAAAGCTTTAGCAATCAGGTGCTTTTTGATATATTTGTGTCAGTCAAACCAACACCTAAGAAAGTAACACCTGATTCATTACCTATTCTTCAAGAGACAAAGTAACGAAAGAGCCATCAAACACTGTTGTAGAAAAAGGGAAGGAGGGGCGTTTGGCTGGGTCAGCCCTTAGAGCATGCAACTCTTGATCTCAGGGTCCTGAGCTTGAGCCCCAAGTTGGGTATAGAGTTTACTAAAAGAAAGAAAAAAAAAAAGAAGAAGAAGAAAGAGGGGCCTCTGGGTGGCTCAGTCCTTAAGCTTCTGCCTTTGGCTCAGGTCATGATCTCAGGGTCTTGGGATAGAGCCCCACATTGGGCTCCCTGCTCAGCAGGAAACCTGCTTCTCCCTCTCCCACTCCTCCTGCTTGTATTGCCTGTGTCTCTCTCTGTCAAATAAATAAATAAAATCTTAAAAAAGGGGGGGAGGGAATCTAGAGGAGTAAGACTATTAATTCTGCCTACAAACTTCATGTTGTTATCAGATTAAAGTTTTAAAAATGTATAATTTCCCTGGCATTAGAAAACAACATAATTCAATTTTTACTCTTCAATTTTATAAGTAGGTCTGTTGAGCTCATTAAAGGCTAATGAAATAAATGTGGGTTTTTGGTTTTTGTGTGTTTTTTGCTGTTGTTTCTTTGTACTTTTTGTTTGTTTGTTTGTTTTGTTTTTACAACAGGTACTCCCCACTTTCTTCTCTAGTTGTACTTGTGATTTTCCATCTTTCTTTTGGGAAATCTACAGAGGGGAGAATATATTGTGATATAGAATGAAGAGGTTCTAATGGGACTGGGGAAGGGCATTGTCCCAAAAGAAGCCCAAAAGAGTCACCCTCACTAACAGGGAAACCACTTTATGTCTGTGGCTCAGCCACATTTTTGTTGGGACACATGTTTTTAAATTAAAAGGACATCCATGAATCAAAAAAGATTAGCTTAGTTGTAAACATTTTTAAAAAGTATTTAGAAGAAGAAAAAATGCCAGATGGTGTTAAGAACACCCTGTGCTCCAGGCTCACTGCTTTCCCTGAACCACCTTCATTCTTTTTTTTTTTTTTTTAAGATTTTATTTATTTGTCAGAGACAGAGAGAGCGAGCGAGCACAGGCAGACAGAGAGGCAGGCAGAGGCAGAGGGAGAAGCAGGCTCTCCGCCGAGCAAGGAGCCCGATGCGGGACTCGATCCCAGGACCCTGGGACCATGACCCGAGCCGAAGGCAGCTGCCCAACCAACTGAGCCACCCAGGCGTCCCACCACCTTCATTCTTAATGACTGCTTTGACACCATCACCGCTGATTATCTTCAAGCACCTCAGAGAAGAAAGTGTTTCAATTATATCAAGGGGCAGTCAATGACTCACCTGGTTAAGAACATATAGGAATCCTCCCCAAATCCACATATTATCTGCCCAGGAAGCTTAAATGTCTATGTGTGTTTCCTTGCAAAAATGTACAAGATTTTCCAGACTGGGGAGTTAATAGAAGCTGATTTTTTTTTTTTTTAAAGATTTTATTTATTGTTTAACAGAGAGTGAGAGAGAGAAAGCATAAGCAGGGGGCCCGGCAGTCAGAAGGAAAGGGAAAGGGAGAAGCAGACTCCCCGCCAAGCAAGGGGCCTGATACGGGGCTCCATCCGCAGACCCAGGGATGACAACCTGAGCTGAAGGCAGATGCTTAACCGACTGAGCCACCAAAGTGCCCCTGATATCTATCTATATAGATATAGACAGATAGATAGATAGATTTTTAAATTTTTTTTTTAAAGGAGATGAATTCTCAGCTGTTTAAACCAGAGAGGGTTATACTTCCTGTATGTAAGAAACTAAATAGTTGTGCTGGCTGGAAGTTACCTGACCTGTGAACCATCGCCGTGCCCATGCAGGCTGGTCCATGCCACTGCAGTTCTTTTCTTTCTTGACTGACTTCTGGATCAGATGAAGTGCTGGGTTCATTCTGAGTTACCAAGTTGTATCTTCCCTCACGGTGCCTCTCTTTTGGGTATATAAACAGGAACCTCTAGAGATATTAATCCCACTTTACTTCATCACATTACTTACTGTGAATTTGGTGTTTAACAAAAGCCTTTGGTAACTAAATAACGAGTACCCCTGCGCCTCTTCAAATGAGGGAAAGTGGTCTTAGGTGTCGCCCACTTCCCCTCTACCCTTCTCAGCCTCTGCCTCTTTGGAGGGGCCCCCTCTCTCTCCTGGGATAACCTGGCTGAGCCCAGATTATGCTCTGTGCTCACTGACAGCTCCTTTCGACTCCAGGCTTAATGCAGCTCCCTAATGCAGCCTCACGTGGGTCTGTAAATGACACGGTGCTGCACCAGGCTACTTCCAGCCCTTCCCAGACTGCTCACCCGTGTACGTCTCTAGCGGGGGCAAGTAACTCCAACCGTGCTTGTCCTCTCCCAAAACGGCGTTGGTTCTTTTCTTGAAATGAACCTTGGAGGAGGGAAGGGCCGGGATTTAAAAGGCAGGAATTCCTGTCATGTGCTACAGCGGAGCTGCCGTAGCAACAGCAGCAGCAGCACCAGCACCAGCAGCAGCAGCGAGTCATTGAGTGAGACTGCACCATTTTCTTCTCACCCTGCATAGAGGTGTGGTTGGAAGCGGCAGTAAACTGCACCCCCACCCCCAGCAGTTCCTCAGAGGTGGCCTCTTCCTGGCTCCAGTCGGAAGACACAGACTGTCTGGAGGAGTCCCCAAAGACTGTTCCAATTGGTGATGTGTGTCTAAGGAAGGCTTTTTCAACTAGTAGGATGCTTGCCGGCACTTGCGGCCACCCTACTGCTCAAGAGCTCCGAGTCTAGTGCTCCGCCTTCCCCGGGGACCACTTCCGAGTGTGGGTGCACACCTATGCCTGTGTGTGTGCAGGTGGGCGCTGCTGGGGGGCTTGGCCTGGGACCTTGGCACGTTCTGGTGAATTATGGGTGCTGCAGAGGCTGGAGCAAGATTATGACCTAGCTCGGGGGCGGAGTGGATTATTTCGTGAGTGCTCTGGCTGCCAGCCATTGCCCTGGTGGGCAAAATCACATCTCCATCTAGCTCTAAAATCACCTGGCTTGCTGGAGAGTGGAAACCGAGCTGCGGTAACTGCTTCTGCTGATTTTCTCTGCAAAATGGCTCACGCTGCTGCTTCTATTAAAAAAGTTCGAGAGGCCGAACTGGATGAAAAGGAAAAAAACCTTGAGAGAGAGAGAAAAAAACAACGGAAAATCCCCAGGGAACGTATGGAACGGAAAAGAAAGGTATGAGGAGCATCCCTTTAACCCCTTCCCTCTGAGGCTCTGGGTAGAACCATCCAGCCTCAGAACTAGCAACTTCATCTTCCCTTCCCTCCATCATTCCCCCTGCACCATTTCCAAGCTCAGTTTGCAGCCTATAGCTCATGTCCAAATTTGCTGCATTGGGAGGAGATGCCTGAGCAGGGCAAATTTCCTTCCCTTTAACCACGCAAAGCCTTCACGTCGTTTTTCTCAGTTATGGGTACTCAATCTCAGAGCCAGGTGCTTTATTTCTCCAAGTAACTCTGAGCACTTGTCATAGTAGAAGGAAGGGGCTGATTTATGGTTGGAAGGTTAAAGTATTTTCCCCTTTTGGTTCCTCATCTCTACTACTACATCTTCAGCACTGCGCCTTCTCACGGACTGTATATTCGATGTAGGTCTCTGATTAAGAATAAACCACAGGTTTTATTTACTCATTTTTCTTTCCCCCTTCTGAAGGTTGACACTGTTCTGTGTGAAACTGCTCTAAGAATACTGGTGCAGTGAACCGTGTCCCAGCATCTTTAAAATTTTAATTCGTTTATTTTCTGGTTTCCATCATTAATCTTATGATTCATAGCAATTAAGCGAAAAGACTAAGGTTAAATAATGGGAAGAAATGTTGTTTCTCTTTACATTAAACTCTGGACCTGTCACGTTCTTTTAAAATGTTCTATTCTTTAAAATAGAAATAATCATACAACCTGGTGGAACCGAAATAGTCCTTTGGCCAGTGGTCTGGTTCTAAAGGGAAAGATCTCTGTAAATGTCTTAATTAATGAAGTAGGTCACTGAATAATTTCAGGATGTAATAAATGGCATATTGCATTAGCAAAGCATAAAAATAGTGATTTGTACACAAGCTGTTGTTAAACATAACTCCAGGGTTGGGAATGCATTGCAGATCTAGATGCTTAATAATCCATATGCTCAATGCCTTTTTGCCCCCCTTCCTCAGTAATAGGAAGTTATGTTTACCTTTCCATTTTGGGGGATGTTATTTTTGCCACATTTTTGGAAAGACACTTGAGGACCCACATTGAACTGAGCCCTTACTACGTAGGGATTTATCCCATTTCAGTTTTATTACTTATTTTATCGCTAGTTAGCGTAAGTTACTATTATTAGGCAACATAATTAAATAAAATTGGCAGTATAGTTTCCCTTTGGGGGGAAAACTTTAATATTGCTTGTCTGACCTTTAGAAGGCCTTGCCTCAAGGATGCAGTCATTCTTTATTATAATATCAAAAGTATTATTGACCCTTTCTGTGGGAGTTGGCTTCCTTCTTGACAACTACTACAGTTCTGCTTCTAATCCTCCAAGTGAAACATTGCTATATGAAGCAATTTCCTGTGATTGTATCTTTTTTTCTTTTTCTTTTTCTTTCTTTCTTTCTTTTTTTTTTTAATCTTGTGTTCTCCCAAAAATAGTGTATTACTTCCCGGTCAGGACTGTTTATTCAGCCTTCAGTTGTGACCTAGTAATGTCATGTCGCTAGAGTACCATGCATACACCTAGGAAATTTCTCGGTCTCACTCTGGTTTGTTTCTGTTTCTGGTTCATTTTTCCCCTTTTCTATACTTTATTAAAATTGAAAGACTACCTCACTGAAATGAAGTAGTGCCAAGAGTTATTGATAATCTCAGTTGCTTGGATGCTGCTTTGCTTTAGCTTGAATCCAACATGGTGGGCAAGATCATTGGTTAATAATGTGGTCATAGGACAGGATTATCTGATCTTCACATCTAGATAATACCATTAAGCTAGAACCAAAGAAACTTGGAGGAATAATGGCATAGTTATCATTTGTTCCTGTTCTTGACCTCTTTCTCTTTTTTTAAAACATACCTACCCTCCCTCTTCCTTTTTCTACTGCAGATGCATGTGGTATTTTATGAGTATTTACACAGCACAACAAATGCTTGCTTAAAGAGTGGCTGAGATATTTAGCTGTATCAGATTAATTTTTTAGCTCCCCACCCATAACTACTTGAGCCAGTTCTAAATTCTGGTTTGAGAGAAGAAAAATTTACCTCACTGTTATGCTTTAAGGTTTGGAGAATAGTAGTTCATAAAGAAATGAGAAAGGGATAGTTGCCTATTAGTGGCACTCTGGAACAGCATCTCCAGAAAATGACCTAAAAATTATACTTTATTTGCTGTTGCCATTTTACAATTATAAAGAAATACATCAGTTGTAATGAGGATTAAAAGTATCAGTTACATATCTGTTTGTAAAAATTATTTTGCTAATAAACTTGTTTACTTACAAAATTCAGATGAGACTTGTCTCAGTGCAGACAAGAGCCAGTTATGGAGCTTGAAAAAAATATGTAAGCTAATTATGAAAAGATTTCTACTGACAGATGAATTATTAAGTATTAAATCAATTAGGCTGCTTCATATTTGTATATCATTTTAGGATTCTTTTCTAAACTTGCTGTTGATTACAAGAATCTTTGCATTATGATTTTGTACTCCATAAAACATTTTAAATAAATTTTAATTACTGTAAACATGAAATACATTGCATGCTTTGCTATAAGCCCTCTACCACATTGTTGGTTGTGTGGTTTTTTTAAAATGGCTACGTTTGTATAATAGGAGATCTAGTTTCAACTTCATTATAGGCAGAATTTATCTTAGAATAAAAATGTTCAGTCTTCAAGCTATAGTCTGGATAGTTAATATTTAAATATATTGTGTACCAAATGTGTTTTGTCATACTATGATAGAGCTAGAATATAACTTACCTTTAAGCAAAGGGACCAAGATTAAGATTAGTTGAAGCAAACTAAGTTTTTTGTTTTTTGTTTTTTGTTTTCGCTCAAAAGAGTACACTGACATTCTAGGTTTTTCTAGGAATAAGGATATTCCTATTCTAATTATTAGCTTATATTAAGTCATTTCTTTGTATGTCCACTGTCTTATTTTTACATTAGAATCTGAGAATTTTAAACTTGAGAATGATTCCCAAAGTCATGATTTCTCCCAGACTTATAAGACTGAGTTGTAGGGAGTGACTGCGAGTATAATATTCTTTCTAAAGTCATGAATACGGGCCTGAGGAGTTGTTTGGGGCAACAGTCCTTCCCGCTGCCCTCCCTTGCTCCCTCTCTCTCACAGCTGGAAAAAATATATTCTCTCTACAATCACATATATACTTTTTTAATTTGAAAAAACATTATTTCAGAGACTCTGCAAAAAACAAAACAATTCCATCCTTGAAATAAAACATATACTTAAATAATATTTCTCATTTAAACTTATGATAACGAGCAATTTTCAAACAATTGGTATGTTTTCTATGTCTCAGCATGGACAACCCATTTTCCAATTCATCATAGTGTCTACAGCACTCACTGGAACTGTATGTCATAGAAGGCAATTTGAATGACCAGTTCTCAGCATTGTAATGCTTAAGAAGTTCTTCCTTTTTCTTTTAGTTTATACTGTTCAAAAAGCCAGAGTTCATGTTCCCCATAAAGTTGTAAGAGAATAACATTTATTTATTTATTTGTTAAGGACTTTATTTATTTGACAGAGAAAGAGAGATCATAAGTAGGCAGAGAGGCAGGCAGAGAGAGAGAGAGGAGGAAGCAGGCTCCCTGCTGAGCAGAGAGCTCACTGTGGGGCTCGATCCCAGGACCCTGGGATCATGACCTGAGCGGAAGGCAGAGGCTTAACCCACTGAGCCACCCAGGTGCCCTGAGAATAATATTTATTGATAACCAATGTGGCCCTGTCTCAGCACTTTATATACATTGTACTGCTTAATCCTAAAACAGGTCTATACATTAGGGATTATTCTTGCCATTTTACAAATAAGGAAACTGAGACTCAGGCTCATGGAACTTGCTTAATCATATGTAACTATTATGTGCCAGAGCTGGGATTTGAACTCAGGGTCCAAAGTACTTTGGGAAAAAGAAGTAATGATTTCTTGGTTTTGTATCTACAATGAATGTAGGGCATAAGTAAATCATTTAATCTGCCATGCTTCAATTTCTTCATCTTCAAAATGTCTTCCTACAACTGAAAGGAATTTAATTACTGTGAGGATAAGTTCAATGATCTGTTTGAGATGAAACTATAAATTTAAGTTTATGATTCTATCATGATTGCATCAAGATATTTCATGAGATTTCTTGGAAAATCAAATAATAAGAATCAGCATTTGCTCCTTAGATACAGCAGTTGATGTCAATGATAGACAATGGTATATTATCATTCTTTGTTACAATTTTATCAGGATCTTGAAATGTATTTTCACATTTTTTAAGCTGACACAGAAAGGTTATTTTGTAGGGGATTACACAGAAAGCAAACTTTTTTCCAAATCCTTTTTATTGAATTTCATAGAAGATGTTCTGATCAGTTCTTTGCTTTTATTTTTTATGTCGATAATTTTTATCTTGAAGAGAACAAGTTTCACTGTTTTAGGATAACCTTTGGAAACCTGCTCCCCCACCTCCCACCCACCACTATATTCTCCTTGTTCACATGGTTATTAAGTTGATGGCAACGAGAGTACTTGTTCAGTATATACAATGCACTTATCACCAAGTTGTAGAGGTACGTAAAGAGATGGAGACTTGTTAAAGTTACTAATTAGTGTACTTCAGTCAAATGGAAGAATGTTATTTGCAAGTGTGGAGAGGAATGTGTTCTAGAACTTTTGAATTGCATTATAAGTTGTAAATGAACGTTGAAGACAATGGGTGACTGTGCCATTACCCTGGTGGTTTGTGGTGAACCCTGTTGTGTAGGAGGAAGGTGTCTAGTTCAGTCATCTTTCTTGTCTTTGAATCTTCTGCAAGGCACTCAGAAGCCTGATTCCAAATGGAAGGCCAACTCTGAGAGCAATGATACTTAGCCAAGAACCAAGTACACAAAGATTTCTGGGCACCAAACCAAATATAATATGATTAAAAATACAATGACAATATAATAATGTGGTCCTGTATAATGTATTACATGCTAAAACTATTCAAAAATGGCAAATCCCAGTAACATTTTTTAAGGGGCAAAGGAAGAGGGAGAGAGAGAATCTTAAGCAGGCTCCATGCCTAGCACAAAGCCCAATGCAGGGCTTCATCTCACAATCCTAAGATCATGACCTGAACTGAAATCAAGAGTCAGACGCTTCACGACTGAGCCCACCCATGTGCGTCCCCAATAACATTTTTTAGGACTTATGTCAAATTGTCTTGATTTCTTACAACCCCTTCATCAATATATCAGTACTAACAGAAACCACACTAACATAAGGTAGATTGGTGAGGTCTTGAGCTTTATCTGGTCATTTGCTATTCTTATGTCCTAATGTCTACTCATAAATAAAAACAAAGCTTTTGCTGATTTGATTTCCCATTGAGTCTAAATAAATATGCTCAGGTCTATCTATTCACATCTGATTTGATTTCCCATTGAGTCTAAATAAATATGCTCAGGTCTATCTATTCACATCTAGAGGCTTTATGGAATCATGAATTTTTTAAAAAGCACTTTCTTCTTCTTTAACACTGTTTCTTTTCCCATTCTTAGTTGCATTCACAAACCCTGTCTTGGCTAGAACAATTATCTTTACAGAAATGACCTGCACTCTTAATGGTATTCTTTGCCAGTACTGTAAGTCTGGGTTTTTATTAGTTTAATTATAAAGAACTTCTTTTAACCGTTGAGTGGTGACAACCAGCTTAGGGTGACAGCTTAGGGTGACTTTGTAGGATTGTGGCAAAAATAGACCCAATTACAAGGCTTGAGATAAGTGTTTAAGAAGACTGTTACAAGACACAATCTTAATGTAAAGAAGCTACTATAAGTGAGTTTAATTTATTAATGGAATCTAAAATCTTTAAACAGAACCCAATATAATTTTTCCCCTTTCTTGTTACATTAATCTGAGTTCATATAAATTATTTTATCTTAAAAAAAGTTCAAATTAATTCATTGGTGATCTTTATTATCTAACTTTTAATTTTATAAGTTACCTATTCATCAGTAATGATATTTCCATTTCCATTTTGACATTGTACAGAGTACTGAAAACTTTTTATAGAGGTATTGAAGGAGTCAGTGAAAATACAGGGAAGTTAAGAATTCTGCTCACATATTTAATGATCTTTTTGTGTTTGTGTTTTCCATTATGTCACCCTTTCTCATTTGTATTTCTCAAAATAATTTCTTCCTCACAAAAAAAAAAAATACTTTTATTCTCAGTGACAGGGACACTGTGCATTAAATTAGGAATAGTACAAAGAAGGCAATTTGCAAAATCTGAAGTTCTACATAAATTGCTAGTGGAATCATCAGCTATTTGAGTGTGACCCTTTTTCTCCAGAAATGACTCGTGATTTTAAGTGTGTACAGTGTTATGGAAAATCTCATCAGAGTGCTCTAGCTTCATCCTAGTTATAATAAATCAGAATCTTGGGGATAGACTAAGAGAGAAAGGAAACTGTAATCTATACATTTTTAAAGCTACCCAGGTGATTCCTACGAGAATTAGAATCCACTGGAATAAATATTTCTATCCCTCCCCTTCCCTGGCCCCCACTCTTAAACTCTGTTCCATTTTTAAATTTGGAACAATAACAAATTTACCAGTATAACTGCCATTGAGAAAAATTTTCCCTTTGTTAATAAGGAGGCACCCTGGCAACCTTTCTAAAGTCTAATGAGACTAATTGGCCTATATAATAACCAATTAATTCTGAACACAGGAAGAACCAAGTGTTTAAGAGACAAGCTATAAAGCTTCATGATGTGTATGACCATCTCTGCTCGAAATGGAGTAAACTTCAGGAATGAGGCTTGTGTGTTTGAGTTCTGTTAACTAAGCTCAAAGAAAATCAGAGTTAGGTCAGCTAGGTTTTTGAAGGAAGGCCACTAAAATGTGATTTAAAAGTTACGTCTTAAACAGATTTTGCTATTTTTAATAAACTCAAGCAAATGTCCTAGGGATTTAACTGGTAACTTAGCAGCCTTGGCATCCTCAAACCTTTAGAGATGTCAACACTTCTGGAACTCCTCATGTGTGTCAACAGCTACTTTTTGTTTCTTATAACTGACTTTGATAGATTTCCTGTATCATATCAAAAATCATATACATTGGCATGAATGCGGGGAAAGAAGAAGGACTGAGCAACTCATAGAGGATTTATCTCCTCTAATTCTTCATATATTTCTCTTTATATTTCTAATTCATCAACTTCTTACAGTGCCAGGTTTTTTGCTTATTTGTTTCTTATGTTTTTGTTTTTTGCGTGAATATTTTACCAACTGCTTTCTCATTCTCTTCCCAGTTCCCCATAGCTGCCACCAGGGCACCAAAGAGGGATTCTCCACCAGTTTGTGCAGAATTCTGGAATGGACTTTTTAGCATGGACTGTTGGAGTTACTGCTTCTGTTTCCCCTTTATCTTTCCCATTAGGGCCTCACTGCAATTCAACCTAGCCTTTTCTAGAGGAGTTCCCTTATTGTATATCATAACTATGCTGCCTATGTCATGGGGAACACCTCAGTAGAAGTATTGGTCTCAGGTTGGGATACCAGGATCGAGAGAGGGAGCCCCACATAGGCTTCTGCGCTCATCAGGGAGTCTGCTTCTCTTCCTCGCCCTCTCCCCCTGCCCCTCCCCCTGCCTATGTGCATTGGCCTGCACATGTGCTCTCTCTCAAATAAATAAATAAATCTAAAACAAAAACAAAAACAAGGCAGAAGTGTAGATTGACAATGACCTCTCTTTTTATGTGTCTGTATGGGAGTAATGATGATTTTCCCAAATGCCTATATATATATCAGGGGAGTGATTTAAAGTCTAGGTTAAATTTAAAAAAAAATTATATTAACATTACAAACATGAACTCTGAGAATATGCATTAGTTTTATTATGAATACAAAGATCAAACATTACTTTTGTGTTTGAAACCAAGTACAGCTGTCAACGCTTTCAAGACTTTAAGCAAAATAAAAGATAGATTTAAGGTGTAAGGGTATAAAGAATAAGCAACATACCAGAAAAGTGTTTGCTAACATAATAAGTGGTATTTATGCAGAATTACCAGATACTTCTAAAGCTCATAAAGATAAATTTAGGAGACCTGTGTTTAATTCTATCTACTTAACTGTGATGTTAGGTAAACAAATTGATCTGACCTTAGTTTTCCTGCTATAAAATGATAAGAACCTGAGATGTGTTAAATTCTTTCTCTTCTTGTATGACTACACCATTTTTAATTGTGTCTTTGCTGCTTTTCATTTTTACAAATGATTGAGGTATTCAGGGGGGATCTCCAAGTTTTTCTTTATTTAATAGGGATTTTTGTTGTTGTTTTTGAGCTCAACCTATGTCCAAGACACAGTGCCTTCATCCAAGGGATTCTCAGACCACCTGGGGTAATAGGTACCTTCACAGGTAACAAGAATAAAATGTTAGTTGGGCCATTAAGTTGGATTGGAGATTGTCTATTTTCTATATGTATTATGTAAGTTTTCTTTAGTAGGCCTTGTGTTCATAAGTTCTTATCTGGCAGAAGAAATAATGGAAGGAGATAGTTCCTGTTGTGGTACTTGACATTTTCTGAAATTTGTTAAGACAGGATATGTATGAAATGAAGTAATCTTATGAAAGTGTGTGGTCATTTTTCTGTTGTATTTCAGATGCTGATTTGAGTCACTTGGCGGAAAAAAAGTTTACTGTGGCTCCCTTATGTTCTGTGAATCCTCTGAATACTGATAAATACCATGACTTACAAATCCACAGAGCAATATTGTCATGGTGTCTTTAATCATTTGACAAAGATATAATGGCAGTCATGACGGCTGCCGTTATGCTGCAGGGTGCTGTGTTGAACCAGAGCCCACTGTAAACACGTGAACCTCAGCAGTTCACACACCCATTCAACTGTACAGCTCAGTGAAAATAAGACACTGCCTGAGTTCTTCCAGGAGCAGAAGTACAAACTTCCTCCTTATTTATGGTTCATGCCTCAAACTGGGCCAGAATGCTTAATTAAACCATGTCACATTCTGAAACAACTGAAACCCATAAAGTGTAAGTGGGACAGCTTACCTGGAAACAGTAACTCCCTTGAGAGTAGGGGTCACTTGGGAACTGAGAAGCTTTTGTTCAGGATGGTCACCTACAAAGCACGGGGCTTTGGTGTGGGTTCTGAGGGACAGGACTCCAAGACTGGGTGTGGGTGGTGGGGGGGAAGACATCTGTGTAAGCACAAGTTGTCCTTACTGGGGAGAAGGCAGATGACAAAGGACCAAGTGGCAGATGCCGACTCTGACTATAAACACTTTATCAAATTGTATAAGGGCCTTTTATATAACATAAACCACTCATACTCAGTTATTTAACACAAAAAGCAGTATTTCTGAACTTCTGGCTTTTCTGCTAGAAAATAGCACTGGAGAGATAGAAGAATTTGTAATAAAATAATATGAGAAATATTTTGCCATGAAGGAAGCTGGATAACTGAGATGCATTCCTCTTTCATCACTGAAATTGGCCTTCTCACGTGATCTTTCTGGGTTATGTATTCCATAGTGAGTCGTATAAGAGCTTTTGAAATGATTTAGTCACTCCAATGATCTATAAAATTCTATAAAATTTGATTAGTCAAGAAACTCAGATAATTATGCTTTCTAGTTTTGATTACATTTTCTACTTAGAGTCAACCAGAAGCTCTTTCAGATAGTACTTGTTTGGTTCTCTTCCTTCTTGTGCTGGATAAAAAAAAATTAACATGCTTCATTTTCCACCAATTATCTCCTCTATTTTCAATGCAAGTTTGATGTATGTAGCACCTGTAATATAATGCAGGATTCTGCAGTCCCTTGGATCAAAGAATTATTACATGAATAACTAGTATGAGCTAAATTTTATGTTAAGAGTCATCAAGACTGTGGATGTTAAAGAATATTTTTTTCTCAAGCAATTTCTCTTCTACATAGGTATTTAAGGTTAATGTCAATGGGGACAATGTAGAGGACAGTGCTAGATCAGGTGTTACAGCTTCTTATTTTTATAGAGGTTGCGAACTTCAAGCTGGGCCTTGGGAAGATAGTTAAGGTTGGCTTACCTGGAGAGAACATCTGAGTACACACATAGGAGTTGATGAACAGCCTGGCATGACATGACCACAGTGACAAGGGCTGGGTAGGAGCTGGTAGGTAGTTAGAAATAATGCTGACTTCACAGGAAGGAAGAGGTAATTAAACTCAATAAGGCAAAAAAGAAAGAAAAAAAAAGAAAAGAAAGAAACTATGGAAGTTCATATGATAATGTAAGATTATGGGGAGGAAGTGGACGTTATCCAGGATGCTGTGAAGTAATCCAGGAGAGAGGAACAGGGCAGGATTAGAAGAGTTGCACAGGAAAACTCAGTGGGGAGGGAAACAGGATGGATATTAGCACTCAACTGGGAATAGTGGGGGAAAAAAAGATAAATAAACATGATTTAAGATTACACATTTCAATGATATTTAAAAGATGGTGGTGTCATTGACAGAAACAAAAAAGAAGTTCAAATATAACTCAGGAGGAAAATAAAAATGCATTGCTTTCCATATGGTGAATTTGAAAAGGTAGCAAGAAGATATCTGTCATACTTAAATACAAAAAAATTGTATATGTAAAAGGTCAAAAAATAAAAAATCTTTCTGGTTTGGTATAGGGAAAGAAGTGTGGAATGTCAAGTCAGAATATACTGTTCAGCTCTACCACATTCTGGTGATCTGACCCTCAAATTGATTTTCTTTTTGGTCAATCTGGGTTAATAATAATTAACTCTAATAATTAACAAATGTATATCACAAAGTAGTTGTAAGGACTAAAAGGAAACCATGTTTCTGACATCACTATGCTTAATGCTATTATTCATTATTTTTTTTTAAAGATTTTTTTTATTTATTTATTTGACAGAGAGAAATCACAAGTAGATGGAGAGGCAGGCAGAGAGAGAGAGGGAGGGAAGCAGGCTCCCTGCAGAGCAGAGAGCCCGATATGGGACTCGATCCCAGGACCTTGAGATCATGACCTGAGCCGAAGGCAGCAGCTTAACCCACTGAGCCACCCAGGTGCCCCTGCTATTATTCATTATTATATTTTTAGGTTCCCCATTCTTTTATGTGGGAGAAGGAAAAAAAGGATCAGTATGAACTCATTGCTTTTAATATTTAATTTTAATTTAATTTAACTTTTAGTTTACTTTTTAAATTTAAATTTTTTATTTTAAATTACTAGATTTAAATTATTTAATTTATATATACATATACAAATATATATGTATACATAAAAGGGAATTGTATATAGAAGTGTGCTGTGTCTATACATACATATGTTTCCTAGCTCTGTCCACTGGGAGGGTCTGACAGCAATGAAGCCTCAGTAGTGATGAGCCATGTATCACCCAGATTTTTTCTAAATACCATTTTCCAATGGAAGGAACCAAAAACTTCCCAGGGAAATGGCCAATTCAAGAAAAGAAATGCTCAGAAAATGACAGGGCATGCCCACCTGAAGGAGCTCCCAATGACCTGCTGTAGAGAAGTTTGTGCAACAAAATAATAATGAAAATAAGGCATTATAACTGATAGAATAAAATAAATACCTATGAGTTCTTTCTAACAGGAATAAAAAGTTGAATAAATGAACAGATAAGTAGGGAGAAGGAAGTGTTTTCTTTTAGTAGAATTTCACTTAACAAATCTGGAGGAAATCATGTAAATTGTAACTAATACAAAGGTCAGCAATCTAGTCTATTTGATAGTTCAAACTATCAAATGTTCTATTAGTGAATTGTTTTTAACTACAGAATTCAGTGAAGTTTAGCTGATTGTTTCCAAGTCATCACAGAAGGAAAAATTTAAGAGACACAATCAACTTGTATAGTTTAAAATAGCTTTTGCTCTCTCTTGAACTCCCAGACACATTCAGAAAAAGAGATTGTTATATTTTTAATAAAGACAGTGAAATTATAAATGCAAAACAGGATTGTGCTGGGTTTTTAAAACATGTATTTCTGCAGGGTTTTGCATGATCTGCTGTTTTAGGAAATGGTACATGTAAAGAACTTCTGTATAGTATGTTGAATGGTATAACCAAAATTATCAGAACAGTGTTTTGTTCGTGATCGTTTTTTTCCCCAAATATCTGAAGTTGGCCTTTATAAATCCCATGTCTGCACCCTTGATGTAGATGATGTTGACACTGATGCAGGGCCTTCCTTATTTTTCATTTCATTCCTGAATTCTTTTTGAGTAAAATGATCATTTGAAAGATCTTTTCTTTTGGTGGAAGTGTGTTTATTTGCTGGTGATATTAAATATGTAATATATCAAATTACATTGACAACTAACATTTGTTTAGCATTTTTCATCTTCCTACTGGTATGGAAGATTTCATTCTACTTAGCATGACTTACTTGGATAGTTGTCTTACTTCTTTGCTTCTTTTTTGTAACTAAGACACACCAGAAATCTTTACGGGAACCTGTGTAATATGCTGCTTCTGATTGCAGTGGGCATAACATATGACGGAGTTATCCTTTTCACTTTGGCCAATGAGAACTAACTTTCTCTTTTATTTACCATACTTGATTCTCTAATAATCTTCATGAGCAGGCAGCTGCTCTCCGTCTACAGATAATATTCTCACAACTAATGAATCACTCCCTGGTCTCTCCAAAAAGGGCCCTTCATTTCTCATTTTAATTAACTTTGCTACTGGATGGCCAAATTCAATAAAATTTTTCCTTCTGTTTTCTCTGCCTTTAGTAATTCACTTGCCTTTCTTAATCTAGCATGGTAAAATATTTAGATATGTAATGTTGGTTCCCTCCTGACATAAGTTCTTAGTTATAATCAAGTGCATAATGATATTGTAAATTGAGCATGTATTTTAAGGGCCATAGAGTACTTGACTACTGATCGGAGACCACATAAGTACTCCTGTTAACATCACACACGTGTTCTCTTTGTAAATGAGAATCTTTGTATGATAACTTTGTGTGTATATCTTTGTATTATATCGTGATACCTAAATATGTTTACCTAGGGGAACTTTAGGTTCCTTTTCTAAGCCCATGCCCTTTGCTGTTGTAATAAACAAGATGAGAACAATATCCTGCCTAGAACAGCCTAACGCCTTGGTGTTACAGTATTTCACCAGCTTGCTGAGCCAATAATGATTACTGATTTTCTTCCTGTATATAGACACAGTAAATGCCCAACTGATTCTAAACATTAAATTACTCTTTTTGTGACCTAAACTCAACTTTGTCATAGGTTAGTCTTATGAATCAAACCTAGACAGAGAAGCTTATGTGGGTATGTAACAAACCCTTGTTACAGAATGACACATAACCAGAGCTCTTAACGTTTTGTGATCAACTCTTCTCAAGTGCATATATTAACAAGGAAATTCAAGACATTACAAAAGAGGTCACAAAAGAATTTTCTGGAGAAATATCTTTTATATCTTTCTTTGTACCAGTGATATTTAAATGTTAGTTCATTGTGTTTGCATCTAAAAGTCATACTAATGTTTAAGAACTACAAAAACCCTTTAATTAATAGTTTTGTAAACTATTAATTTAACTATTTGCAATACAAGTTTTCTCACCTTTGTAGGACTTGAAACATGAGTCTGGAGTACATGAAGTCCATTGCATCAGGCCGGCAACATCCTCTGCTAACTCCTATTTGCACTGTTTCTCCCCAAAGCCTTGATTCTTGTTTACACTCAGTACATATTAATGACAAGTTCTGCTGCCCTAAAGCAGGGTTAAACTCCTTTGTTTAACTTTCCTTGTTCTCTTCCTGCTCTGTTTTTGATGACTGTCACTCAAGCTCCTATGATGAGGTGTCTGTGTACTAGTGACTCAGGTATACGGGTTATCCAGATGTAGGTTACATCTGACTGGCTGACATCTAGCTTCCATTTCTTCTAAGATGGATCAGTGCTCCATTGATCTGTAAAAAGGTTTGAAGGGTCCCTCCTCTGATATGTGTAGGTTTCCTCCATTTGAAAGCTGCTAAAAGGCATGTCCATGGTTGTAATGCAAAAGGAGCAAAAAGCAAGGCCTTAAAGTGTGATGTTCATTTAGACTTTAAAGACCAGTCACGTGATTGTGTCATGTCAGAGTATTTTACAGATTTTCAAGTGGAGAGAAACCTGTAGAACAGAACACCAAAGACACACTTCTGTTCCAACAAGCAGCATATTGTAACCAAGTTTAAAACCTAACATTCCTGCACACCAAAGCACAGTAGAGTTAAAAGGGATCTTTGTGATTCCACATATGCTAAAGAAGCAGTGTTTCTCTGTGTGAAACCACATGGATTTTCCTGGATGACTCAGGGATAAAAACACATCCGGGCAAGATATGACAGTGAAATGTATAGACAAAAGCTTTAAGGGTTCAAAGGCTTTTTCTTTTTTTTTTCCTTCTCTTTCCTCTTTGAGCTCAATTATCATTTCATGCCATGGAGTAAATAGGTCAAGAATTTGACCTAACAGAGTAGTAAAGTTGACTAGGAAAATGCCTCTCCCATATAAAGAAAGAAATAGAATACTATTCTGAGATGTCACAACTATCAGACCAGAAATTCTAATACAACTTCCTTAGAGGGTTGTTTGTTGTTATTATTGTTTTTCTAGTGAGCTCATTTCAAAGTAGGTTCTTATTTGAGAAAACCCATGTTTGCAGTTCTGTTCTTAAGGTGATGTGTATGTATATATGCATCATGCATGTATATACATATATATCTGTATTTCTCAAAATTTTATTTTTATATGTGTTTTAATATCTCTCTCTTTACTTTTTATCTTCTGAATTTCCAATGTATTGAAATTACAGTGTTGCTGTTTTCCTATAGTATGTACTTCAGGGAATGATTGTTTTAATAAGATTTGACAAAGGGATGGGTCCTTTTCCTAAGTATGTGAAATTGAAAACAAATTTTGTAAGTTAAAAAGTATTGAAATTTAAAGTATATTGGATCCTTCCACAGAGCACCATTGTACTTTGCAGCTATAACCTGAGGTTTGGTGGTACATTTTCCACCAGACACAGCCCATGAGGGCATTTGGGATCTGGCTTTAGAACAGATGTAGCTGCAGACATTGGACCCCACAGAGTACGCCAGGCATAGGATCACATACCACTGAGATACACAGAAATATTTCCAACCTCTCAAGAAACAAAGCAAAGAGGGTAGGGGGAGCCTCAGAAGAGTCGTAATATGGTTTACATGGGGACGAGGTCTCTACTAATGAGATTATAGGAAGACAGGATGGTTGGAATTATCAAGTGCTCAAACCGTCTGTACTACCTGTATCTCTGACAATCAAAATATTATCAAAGGAGATGTCTAAGTCCTAGATCTTCAACAGGATTCTGTTGTAAGAGTGGGGGACAGATGAAGTAGGTCTTGCAGACCCAAAATTCAAATGGCTAATGTGAAGTTAGTTTATCAAACAGCAGATGGAAGTAGTTCTAGAATTTCCTGAAAGTTGGTTTTTTCACTGGACCACAGAGAAAACCCAAGGTCAGAAATACATAGGGAACTAAGAAAGGAAGACTAATGTGGTACCGTTGGCTACAGACACAAAAAAGGTCGTTAGCACATAAAGGTCTTTAAATGTCATTTCCCCTCTGCTGAACAATGAGGTCAGGGGGTCTGTATGATGCCTTTATAACACAGAAAGATCCATCTCTCCTCATCTTAATGTGGGATAATAATAAACTGAGATATATTGGGTTATAAAACAAAGCAGCAAAAATTGAATATTATCAAAATAGAAATAAAATATTTTAGTAAAACTGACATTTTAAAATGTCAGTGGTTAATGGAAGCTACGTTTACTCTTATTGATGATTCTTTTTTTAGGAAGAATTTAGCATAAAGTCAAATTCTCATGACATCCTTCTTGATCAAATACAATGTGACCTATGTGTTTAATAAAATTTGATAAAATTTGAATGTAACTTTGCCATATAGTCTAATGAGTTATCAAAATGTGAAGTCATAAATGAATGATATTTCCATAGGGATTTAGACCCTAGAAATTCTCATTTTAAACAGTGGAATGTCATTAAAAAAAGAAGGCAAGACTGAATTTTTATGGTGCTCTCTTCAAGATGCGCCTTTACTGCAGTTAACATGTATCTGAATTACTGATGTCTACTAGTGGCAACGAGTGAGAGTTCTGCCTGAACACTTGGTTGTTTATCATGAAGAAAAGCAGGAAATGCATGTTTTTTCTATGACTGCTTGCTATAGGCTGATAACTATCAGGTATTTTTGTGTTTATGAATTTGCTGTATTATTGGTAGTTGTCTACCAAAGGTTAGTGTTTGCGTTGAAAGTAAAACATGTTAGAAGTAAAGGAATATATGAAGAAATTAAGAAAAACAGTGGAGAGAAGGAGAAAGAATTGAGCATGATAGATAAAAAGCAATGTCGGAGAAGGTCATGGTCAAAAGGAAGTGAGGTCTGTGAAGAGGGTTAAATGTGACGATAAGGGCAGAGATCTATGGGGGGCCCATCATCGTCAATAAAAATGGCAACCAATCATGAAAGAACACAGAGCAGCTCTACAGATGGAAAGAATGGAATGAAAAGAGGTTTCCACCGTACATAATACCTTAGAGGCCACAGAGTAACATTAATACTTTAGAGGCCAAGCCAAGAGTAACAGTGTGTGTGTGTTTGTGTGTGTGTCTGTATGTGTGTGCGTAGACAGTCATTGTAAGAGAATCTATTTGTACCTCTAGAGAACAACTGGGACAGTTCTCTGGCTTTAGCAGTGATTACTCTATGTAGGTTTTAGACATGACTGACATATCGGCAATATCCACTATTGTGATCAATAGTCTTATCCTAACTTAATAAACTATCTTTTGGTTTATGGCCACTGTAGCTCTTGCAGCCATTTGCAATAATGTGATTATGAGTAAGTTTGGTGCCTAGTCCCCTTCATGACGAAATCAAACATCTGAAAACATAATCTAACGAGAGCTGACAGAATAGTAATATGAACAAACAAAGGAGCATTTACTGGTAATTGAATAGATTGCTGCAGATTGCCATTTCAGAGATTTATTGAAGAATTTATGTTTACATCAGAAATACTGCCCATTTGCCTCTTTTTATTTAAATGACGTGTTCTGGCCTGGCGTCGAGCACTGAATAAATATTTATGGGATGAATGAAACAAATGTTTGTGAAAAACAATCATTTTGAATGTGTCAAGAAAGATTTTTTATCATTTGTCCAGTAATCAATTATGAGTGTCTGCTGTATTAGAGGCACTGTCAGAAGTACTGTAGGAACAAACAGACAAATAAAATATAATGTCTGTCCACCATGAGCTCATAGTCTAGTGAAGAAGACAAGCATGCACAAAGATGATTACAGTTCAGAGTAGCAATCACTGTGATCACTCCATGTTTACAACTGGCTCTTCATTTTGTTGACCAGGAGGGGTTCCAAGAGAAGTCTTGTACATATAGAGGGAAGGACGGAGGTGATTCAGAGGAAGGATTAGTTGTTTATAAAAGTCCAGAAGAAAATATAAAAGAAAAGGCAAAGATGAGATGGGGGAGGAGGACCAGCATATAGGACTCGGTATAGCACATAGAAGGTTTTGCCTTTTATCATGGAGAATATGGGAGGTGTCCTGAATAGATGTGAGCTTTGGGAAACTCACTCTGGTTATTGTGTGGGGGAATGGATTGGAATAGAGTGAGGCTAGAAGCAGGAAACTATTTAGGAGAGAGTTAACGTAATTTAGCCAGGAAATGATGAGCTCCTGACCTAAAATGGTGGCTAACAGATGGAAAAAAAAGCAGAGTCTTTAGGCCTAGATATATAGGAAAGGGAATGTCAAAAACATCAGTATTTCCAGCTTGAGCAGCAAAGAGTATAGGGGTGCTAGTCGGTTGAGCCAGACAAGGCAGGGCCCGGAGCAAGTTTGAGGAGAACACATTGGTGTGGGAGAGAGATTCTTCATTAACCTAGGAAAGCCCTGAGAATATTTAAATACTAGCTCTTAAGAACTGGAAAAATGAAAAACGTATTTATTGAAAATATTTTTAATAACTATTCTTAAGGAAAAAGCCCTTCTTAAGTTTTAGAGATAGATCTGCATTTTCTTATCATATTTACAATCTTTCCTTCCCTCCTCCCTTCTTCCTTCTTTATTTCTTTCTTATCTTCCTGTAGAGAAGATAAATCATATGCTGACCTCATAGCATGATTTATAAACATATGATTCTAAAGATTTAACATATACAAACATCAGCCTAAGATTCTATTTATTGTAGCTCATTATTACACAGATTGGAATACTAAAGTTAAAAGTGGCAGCTGGCAGAGCTCAGCCAGGAATTCATTCCTTACAACATATGGCCAATAACATTGTAGTTCAGAGGACATAAGACCACAATGACACAGTTTTAGAAGAATTGAGTTAATGATATTGATTTTATAATATTTTTATTTTTGTATTCACAGGGTTTTTGATTGCCTGTAAAATTATTCTGCCTTCCAAAAAAAGTAGGACATAATTTAAAAACTTTACCAAAAAATTTCCCATTATTCAGGGGAACAAATGATATACAATCAGGATACTTATTCTAGCATGAATAATAGGTAAAGGATTATAAACAATTATTTATACTTTAAGATGTATAGAATAAATTTGCTTTAGAGAAATCTTGAAATAGAACCCAAATAAAATGTCAGTTGAACAGTGAAATTCAGATTATTTTTGGTGCTCTAAGTTTTCTCAGCCTTTGAAACAAATTGAATTTAGTCTATCATTCTGTAATTATAGTTAATTTAGTTCTTGATTAAATGCACACTCAACATGTAGTTTTTTTTTCCAAACCCTAATAGTACCATATTTTATAATCACAGAAACTTCTTGGTTTAATGTTTTACTGTTGTACAAGGAAATCAGTTACCATCCTCATAAGTCAGGTTTAATTGGTAATTTTGACAAATGCTTATATCTGCTCCGGTTTGAACTAGTATTAGAAATTTAGTTTGAAATTGAATTTGCTCTTAATTGATAAAAGACTGCCTATAGCCTGACAGTGTATTTAATTTTATTAATTTTTTAAAAAGATTTTATTTATTTCTTTGAGAGAAAGAGAGTGCAGTATGCGCTGTGTGTGTTGGGGGTGGGGCATGGGGCAGACGGGGAGGGAGCCGAAGAGGAAGGGAGAGGGAAAGAGCATCAAGCAGATCCCACACCAAGCCTGGAGCCTGACATGGGGCTGGATCTTATGACTCTGGGATCATGACCTGAGCCAAAACCAAGAGCTGCCGCTTAAAACTGAGGCACCCAGGTGCCCTAGCCTAGCAGTGTATTTTATTTTATTTTATTCTTTAAAAGATTTTATTTATTTATTTGACAGACAGAGATCACAAGTAGGCAGAGAGGCAGACAGAGAGAGAGGGGGAAGCAGACACCCTGCCAAGCAGAGAGCCTGATGTGGGGCTGGATCCCAGGACCCTGAGATCATGACCTGAGCCGAAGGCAGCGGCTTAACCTACTGAGCCACCCAGGCGCCCCATAGCAGTGTATTTCAAATGTCTGTGTTTCCTGTTGCATTTCAAGTGGGGCATATACGTGTGTGTGTGTATTGTGTGTGCATGTGTACATGTGCATTTATTTTGTTGGAAGTTATTATTATAAAATACTCTGAGACCAATAGATTAAAATATTTGAGTATATGATTCCATTGAACTGGGCTCTGTTTTAAATTGAAGACCTTTTTTCAGTAATGACAAATGTATCAAAACATTTAAGCCTTCATGTTGTATTTAATAACCCAAAAAGTTTTTGAAAAGTCGCGATTTTTCAGAACCTCTCGGGTAAATGTACAAAAGGTGACTATAAATATATGGAACTTAATGCCTGGGAACCATCAAAGGGAAACTGTCCATATACAAAGTGAACTGAGACTTGAGAAGTATGGAAAGGATAAATGAATTTTTATTTGCTGATCTCAGTCATGGATAATTTATTTGAACATAGCGGTGGAGTTTCCTATATACTTAAGACATTATTTGGAGAAGTTGATTATAAATTCTCATGAGGACCGCACTCCTATTTATCTTGTCCTAATGATCAAGCATTGTGTCTAACTAACAGGGCATGTGAGAGACCATTTTGATAGATCGGTCTAGACCACTGTGGCATGCATCATGTAGAGCATAACTGGTCAGCTTGTTGTGAAGAGTTAGGTCCTCTCAGCACGTTGTTCCTTTGGGCGCTAGACTTTACCCCATGAAGTGATCACCAGTTGTGCTATGCACTGTTCATTCATCTTAAAATCCCCTTAACAGAATCCTTTCCAGATTACCCCTATCCACTCTCCCTCCATTCCAGATGGAAACTTCCAGGAAATGATAGTAAACTAAAATACTGACTTACGTTTCAGAAAGTAACTGTTAAAGTCAGATTGCTGCCCTGCTTTTTTATTTTCATCCTTCACTTTTTCTACAAGTAAGCCTTTTGGGGAGCCCCTGCTGTAGTAGTTAACCATTTTCTGAGTGGTATGTGGATACGCATTTTTTTTTTTTCCAGAAAAAGTAGGAGCACACAATGGCTAAATTGTTTTCTTCATGTTGTGTTTCAAAATGCAGTCCAATATGACTGAACTGAACAAGTCACATGGCCCTCTAGGCTTGCTCTGCACACCCTCCACGTCTTGCCTCATAGTGTCTTTAATGTCAGTCAAGGGCATTTATGGAGTGCCTGCTTTATGCCGGGCATTTTGTGGAGTAACTTTTAGAAAACTTCTTTCTCACTGTTTATTAAAGAATGTCCTCCTTTATACACTAGGAGTCAAGAGGCAGCAGCCTGGAATGAAAATAATAGCTGGGAGGAATGTAAAATTAAATTGGTTAATTGATGTTTGTGGGCACATAAATAGCTTGGCGATATTCATTTTGATTAATTTGTGGACAGCATACACAGTCAAACTTGCTTATACTGACCTCAATTAGAAAAGTGATGCCACGTGTTAATATAGAGAATCTGTGGTAGATCTATAAATTATGCAACGGTTTTCCTGATTGATCAATTATATAACAGATCCAATGGGTAAAAATCATTACATGTTTAACTTTTAGCTAAAGAAATGTTATTGAATGTGTCCAAACACAAGAGAAAATAATGTGCTGTCTCTGTTGCTGCACAGAATGTTCCAGTTTTTTTTTCCACAGGTCAGTGATTCCCAAAGTGAGAAGAATTTGTCCCTGGTTTCCTGTGAATGGGCTTGGAGAATTCTGCACACAATAGGAGTAGTGAAATGTTAGTTTAATCAGATAAATATATTTGACCAAAACAATCAGTTTTGAATTATGACTAGCGTGGTTTGAAAAAAAGAAAAAGAAAAAGCTGGTAGTGGGCGAGTGTGAGGGGAGGTGGGTTATAATTTAAACAGTTTTCTAAGTTCAGCAAAGGCCACACGTATCTTACATGTTAATGATCTGCCAAATACGAAGTGGTAACACTATCATATTAGGACAGTTGATGCTGTAGTGATAGTTTAGATTAAGAGAGTGGACTTGGCTTTTTTCATTTGTGTGATATATATCCTTGAATAACCCTTACAACTTGCAAGAGAGAAAAAAAAATTAAATTCCATAGTTCTGAGTGAAACATTCTTTTGGATTTGCCTCTTTAGAGACTCCAGGCAAAATATGTTCTTCAATATTTTTTTTTAAGATTTATTTATTTATTTGACAGAGAGAGAGAGAGCATAAGCAGAGGGAACAGCAGAGGGAGAGGGAGAAGCAGGCCCCCCACTGAGCAGGGAGCCCAACTTAGGGCTCGATACCAGGACGCTGGGATCATGACCTGAGCCTGAAAGCAGACGCCTAACTGAATGTTCTTCAATATTTTTAATATGACAGCACTTGCCCTTTAAGGACAAGTAAATTGAAATCTATGAGGGAGACTAAAATCTCTTCTATTTTATGCAGTTGATTTGCAAAAACTTGTCCTACAAAATCCTATAAAGCTGTCCTATAACATCAGGTTCAGAGAATGAGATCACCTCCAGATGTAAGTTGTTTTATAGTTGTGAGATGCAGAAAACTGACAGGGTGAGCTTTCCAAAATGTTTCTAGTTTTCCAGTAGGGCTAATATTCAGGAAAGGTGAAGCAGGAGCTTAAGGGTCCTCACCTTGAAAAAGAGCTCCTAAACACTGACAGAGTTTGCCATATTTCACACAATGGTCCTTTCATCTCCCCTTGTGTGTGTCCCATGGAAATGTCACTGCATGCAGTCAGCTCAGAGAACCAGGGACCCGTGATGCATGATATTGAGTTGTTCTTTTTCTTTTTCTTTTTTTTTCCCTCATGCTAGCTAACCAAATAGGTGGTCAGCTTCAACTACCATCTGTTAAGTACATGTTCAAATGTAAACAAGTGCTTTTGCGTGGAAGTAAAGAACTTCAGAGCTGGAAGGGACCTAGCAGTCATCTAGTTTGACCTCCCTCTTTTCAAAAAAAAGAAAACTAAAGCCCAGATTTGATAAAGGTTACACAAATCCATGCAGGTAAATGAGTGGTAGAACCCAAATCGGGGATTAGTTTTTCCTAGCGCAGAGGTCTTTTCATTCCTCTGTAGTAGCTGTGAAATTTAGACTCTTTAGGTTAAAGTAGAGAACTGATGCAGTTAGTTCTTCTCTAAGGTGTTAAGTTTTCTGATGATTTCATAATCTTTGCTTCTTATTTAAAAGGTGAAATTTAAAACTGCAGTGAATGGTTTTTAGCTTTGCTGTGTAGGGACTTCAGCAGCTACTTTCAGAAGATTACAGATGAGAGGCTGGCCTTTGTTCTCAGTTCTTAATCTCTTTTCTCTTTTGATGGATTTGAACCACAGCAATACTGATGAAATAATAACAGTAAGAGTGCCTGGAAATTTAAGAAGGATATTGCAAATATGTCACATCGTGAGGGGTTTGAATTTCACATTCTAAATCATGCACCAAAGTCAAGTATCCTGCTCGAAGTGTGGCCAAACATGCAAATATTTGCTTTCTGAGTAATTTGCCCTAATGACTTTGAAGCATTTTTGAGAAACAGTGGTGACATTGTTCTGCCCTGGCAGAAAGCGTATCCCTTGTCAAATGTCCACAGAGATCCTAAAAGTCTACGGGGCCATGATTAAGGCACGAGTACTGCACAGTATTTGCTAACCTTACCATCTAATTGGCAAAATGTTAGGTATATAGGTTGTCACAAGCTTTTGTGACAAGTCTGTCTGGCAGCTGCTTTTAGTTAACCACTAGGAAATAGAACTAGCAATATTTGTTTAAAGATTTATTTATTTATTTATTTGAGGGAGAGAATGCACACACGAGTAGGGGATAGAACAGAGGGAGAGAATCTTCAGGCAGATTTCCCACGGACCACAGAGCCTGATGTGGGGCTAGATCTCACCCCCCATGAGATCATGATCCATGAGATCATGACCTGAGCCAAAACCAAGAGTTGGACACTCAACTGAGTGAACCACCCAGAGGCCCCTAGAACTAGCAGTATTTTAACCTCTGAAGCAATGCCCTCTTTTGCAAACTCCTCTCACCTTTTTTTTTTTTTTTTTTTTTTTTGGATTATGCAGAAAGGAGCATTGGGCTAGCCTGGAGTGGTCACGTATGAAGCTGTTCGTTGAAGATCTTTTTTCACAGCTATGCTATCTTCTAGACTGATAGCTTAACTGTTTGATCAGCAAATAGGAAGTTTCAGCAATCACAGGAGCACCAGCAGTGTCTAATTGTCTTTCCTTAGCCTGTACTTGTTTAGACACTTAATTTTACTCACTGAAGTAGTGAGATTTTGATACTGCTCTGAGGCATATTTTGGGCAGCCCTAATGATAAAGAGCATGGGTGTTATTATATCCAGTAAGTAGGACATTTTTCTATTAGGAAACAATGGGAAGATTTTCTGGGGATAAAGGAGAGAGGGTAGAAACCTAATTACTAGTCGTTTAGAAAGAGTATCTTGTTTTCAACATGTTTCTTTTTTAGTTTATGTCCTCAGTGTACTTTATGAACATTTTTTTTTCTTCTGAAATGAAGCAGTACAAATTCTTTTCTAGGAAAATAAACTCCAAACAATGTTATTATTTATTCAAAGACTACTGAGAGTGTTTATTATGGATGTGGAAATGAAAATGAAATTAAAGATTTGTCATGTGTAAAAATGTTTGAAATTATTAAATCTGTTTCTGTGAATGTGTAAAAAGGTCAGTAGAGTGCAATTAAATATTGATATGATCAATTGTGCTCCTATCTGTAGCTGACTTTTTTCATTTACTTAGCAAACATTTAAACTACTGTGTGTATTTTACATCTGTAAGAAGGTCAGTGAGAGACAAGCCATATTCTGTAAAAAGAGCAAATAGCTGATAGTGGTCCCAACTTTATTCAAAAAGATAGAACAAGTTAAGGAACTAACATAGGTGTAATTAAGACTTTTAGGGGAAAGTGAATTTTAAGATGAGCTTTGAAAGAGACAATGAACGGGGACTGGTGGCGAAAGGGATGCTTGACTGCTTGGCTGAAAGAGAGGAAAATCCAAGGCATGGTGGTAGAATGGGTGATGTATTAATGAGACAGAAAGATTCCAGGAAACAATTCATGCTGTTAAAGCACGGCAAAATTATTTACTGAGCACCTACAGACATCTTTCCTTGAGCTAGAGTGGGTAATATTGCTTTTACATGTGTTAAGTACAGGGATTCAGACCTCAATTCTAGAATGAAGGAATGAGGCCACAGAGAAATTTTAGGATTTGCTCAATTCTGTATGAAAAGATTGTTGAATATTAAATTTTTATGTTCTAAAAATAGTTTTACCTTTTGGGGTGCCTGGGTGGCTCAGTGGGTTGGGCCTCTGCCTTCGGCTCAGGTCGTGATTTCAGGGTTCTGGGATTGAGCCCCCACATCGGACTCAGCTTGGTGGGGAGCCTGCTTTCTTCCTCTCTCTCTGCCTGCTTGTAATATCTCTCTCTCTCTCTGTCAAATAAATAAATAAATAAATAAATAAAATCTTTTTTTTTTTTTTTTTAAAGATTTTATTTATTTATTTGGCGAAAAGAGATCACGGGTAGGCAGAGAGGCAGGCAGAGAGAGAGGAGGAAGCAGGCTCCCTGCTGAGCAAAGAGCTGGATGCGGGGCTCGATATCAGGATCCTGGGGTCATGACCTGAGCCAAAGGCAGAGGCTTTGACCCACTGAGCCACCCAGGCACCCCTAAATAAATAGAATCTTAAAAAAAAAAAGAAGTATACCTCTTTTAACAGCTGGTAAAATCTTGGTTTATATTCTGAACAAAATAGTTCATATATATTTAAGAAGAAGCACCTATTATATGACTTTTAAGGCAGTGTAAGGCTCTAAGAGGCTAGTAAATTTTAAAACATCGGTTTGAAAGAGTTTGTAAAAACAGTCTTATACACAGTGCTTACTTAATTTCAATAGTTACATTGTTCAAGTATGTATAACCATGATAAGGGATTACCATGTTATGATGAATCATGATTTTAGTCTTTATAAAAATAATTTCAGCAACACAAAAGGTTTTGCTTGGTACATTTCAGCTACCAGTCTGATCTTGTTACTGATACTAAAATTTCATCTTTATGAATGCTTTCACCTAAACCATTAACACTTTTCCCTAGGGTTTTTTTTTTTTTTTTAAGGTTTTTATTTAAATTCCAGTTAGTTAACAGGCTGGGTAATATTAGTTTTAGGTGTACACTATAGCGATTCAACACTTTCATATATCACCCGGGCTCATCACAACAAGTGCACTCCTTAATCTCCATTAAAATTTTAACACTTAAAATATTTAGATTGTGCTTGTCTTTCACATGAATGGAGAAATTATGCCCCCATTTTTATCATAATATTATTGTTCCGTCAATAAATTTAAAAAAAACTGTTTTAAAATATGTCATCACCTATAGCTGAAAGACAAAAATAATTTCACCAAATACTGAAATTCGGTGAAACTTGAATGTAGGGATAGGATCTTTACAGTAAATAACATACTCTAGGTTCATAAATTCTGGGATAAAGAGCTATTCAAATAGGATTGGTAAAACAAAACAAAACGAAACAAAAAAATATCCCAGCATAAGGCTATAAGAATCAATAATCCCAAAATGCCATTCTTGGATTTGAGTTTGTTAAAGGGTGTTGTGTTTTTGTTTGTTTGTTTTGTGTGTGTGTGTTTGTTTGGTTAAGGGTTTTGGACAGTGATATAGAGTGATAGGCTATTTCAGGAATGCTGTTTTTATGGAATAAATGATCATAATGACAGACATTTTTAGTTAAAAGAAATGGCAAATCGGAAAGGTAAGTTTTATTCTATCAATGTGATGTGGTTAATTTCTAAATATCTTCCACATCCTGTTTTCCCCAAATGGTTGCTTTCAATTCAGTAGATTTAACTTTTAATACTTTAATATATAACTTGGGTAGATGGTACAAAATGTTAATCTTTATCCTGCCATTGAGTAGTTTAAAATATATTTAGAAGATATGAAAAGAGAAAGCAAATATCAAATGAGGAAGGATAGGACGAATAGTAAAACACTATATAAATAAAGTTTTAGAGGAAACTTAATGGGGAGAATAAAATTTAATCAGTAATAGTCTGTAACAAAGTCTTGATGTTTATCATAATTGGCTTCATAAAAATCTCTGCATTTGCTGTGCTCATCTCCGTGGGAAACAACTTCTTTCAAAACTCTGTAATATGGTTTCAGGGATAGTATGTATGTTTTTGAAAGCCATTTTCAGTTTTTTTTTTTTTTTATAAACCTGGGGGAAACATTTCCAAAGTATTAAAAATTGAAAAGAATTATAAGTAAATCAAAATGTTTGCTCTACTGTGGCATGATCATGAATAATGGAAAACTGTAGATATGTTGTGAAATTCAGAACATCTATATCATTGTAAAACAAGCCATTTTGACGGATGTGTTTCTGATGAAGTTTAAGTGCTGAAAGGATGGCCAGTTGTTTTCTGTAAATGATCATGAAAATGATAATGTCTGTCAGCTGAGAGTATGCCTCTTAGTTTAAACAATCATGAAAATAGTTTCTACCTGTTGTGCTGGTAGAGTGAGATCATTAACAGATTTGGTGTTCATGCCACCAGAAAGACAGAGGGGGGAGGAAATCAAAGGACTCAAAGGCATTTACGGAGTAATGCAAAAATTCTCCATGTAGAGACATTTCACACAGCAGGAACTTAAGTCCATGTGTAGAACAGGCTGCTCACATGGTGAAAAACAAAACAACACCGCCCCCTCCCCTGCTCGGTCTCAGCTCACCCCCCTCACTCCATTGACATGCATAGCTGGCCTGGTAGGTGTAAAAATAGACTGGCAGAGCCTGAATTGGAAATGGTCACTGAATGCAGCCTGCAGTTGCTGGGGTTTTGAGTTCTCTCTGCCACCAGCAAGCCAGCCAGCAGATGGGGAGAACTGGTGAGGGGCGTGTAGGGGAACTGAGCAGAGGAGCCAAGGGTCGTCCGGATGCATTGTCCACAGTAGCGTCCCCCTGGGAGCCCTCGACAGACCACAGAGGGCAAGCACAGGCCCAGTGACAGCAGGAACTGTAGAGCTGAGATGGGTAATGCAGCTCTCTGCCCGTCCTGTCATGCGGATAAGAGCGTAAGAGCACAAGGACACATGCAGGAACTGGATAAAACCCCAGACTACTATGGCTGTAACAGCGAGGACACCAGAGAACTTGAGGTCTGGGTAAGTTCTAAGCCACACACGAGGAGGAGGGGAGGATGGTGGCATAAGGTTCGACCGTGGACCTCATTGGTCCACCTCCAAACTTCCTGGAAGGAAGACGACAGAGTAAAACCGAGGTGATCCACCTACCCAGCTGCCTCTGGTTCGGTGGCACGCTGTTGTGTCCCCTTCGTGGGCCATGGGGCGCCCCGTGTCTGTGCCTCTGGAGTTCGGCTTTAACTATGAACTGACATTTGGAAATAAGCGGTGATGCTGTCGTTTTCATTTGAAATTTTGTGCAAAGCCAAAGATGTATTTGATTGCAGAGTGACTTAGAGCAATATTGCTCCGATTCACTTATATTCAGGCTGTCACATTCTTCGGCCTATTTATATATTCATGTATAGGTCATTTTCCATGAGGTCACAGGGCATTTTTTAAGCAGGTGCTAACTTGGAATCCCAGTTGCAGCCCATAAAGGCATTTTACTTCCAATATCTGACTAACTTCAGTGAAAAGTCCTTTGAATGCCACTCTAATGATGATACTGTTTTGTGCAGAGGCTTAAAAGTTGAGCAATCAAATGTCAAAGCTAGCTTTCAGATTGTAATAATTCATAGTCACGATATGTTCCTTAGAATGGTTACAAAGGCCTGTTGTGGTTTTTAGCTGAGAGGGCCAACAATCTCTAGCTGAAATATTTTGATTTTTAAATTTGCTGGAGAGTAAAGATTATCTTTGATCTGTCAGACCCAGGAATTTGACCTTATTGCAAGTTATTTAATTTGGAGTGAAACCATGAGACTAGGATTTTGGAGGATTTCTGAGTGAAAGAGACGGAGGGGTTGTACTCCTCCTCAGGACGTGACACCTGATATTTCCGGGGGTGAGAAGAACAAGTAGGTGAGGAGTCTGAGGTGCTCTTTGGCTGTTACTTTGATCTGGAAGAATCTCATAATTTCCTAGCATTGAAATTCTGTCAGACCCCAGGGAAACTGAAACAGAAACTAAGAACTTATCAATAAAACAACATGCAGAGGCAGTGTTTGCAGTTAACAGAAGTGAAAAGAAAGTCTGTCAGCACTATAATGAAAAAGAAGACAGTGCTTCCGGGATTGGGAATGGAAGTCCCCACAGGCAGGAGAATAAACAGTCCCAAGGGGAGGGGAGGACACCTGCCTTCACAATCATGCAGCTGAGGTTTCTCCTTCTGGGTTATGGGTTAAATTACCCACATCCACCCGGAGAGTCAGTCCGGATCGCTAAGCAGTGCTTCTAGTGCAATTTCTGAACTGAGGTGGGGAAAAAAAGGTAAACTTTTTGGGTAACTTTTTAGTGACCCAACGTTTGCTTAGTTGTAACGTGTAAATATAGTCCCTAAGAAGTAACTCTTGTTTAAAAGGTAGATTCTATGAATTTTTTTTTATTAATTTAGAATTTAAACCATTCTTTCAAATGTTAGTTAATAATTCTTTCCACATTTTTAAGTTATATGAGTGTATTCCATTTTCTCACCCTTTAAACATCATTAAGAAAAATGTAATGTCTGAAAATATAGGTGCTTTAAAAAATAAATATAGGCAAACAAGTGACAACATGCTTCTGAGGTCCAAGGGCTAAAATGAGAAATTCACTCAAAACTTCAGAGTTCAGAAAACAGTTCAGTTTTCAAAGAAATAATCACCAGCAACATCATTCTTTCATTATAATCCTTCTATTTCTATTAATGTAGATACTGGTCCTGAAAAATGTGAGTTGATTTAAAAAATAAATTAAAATCTGATTACTCTGACTTAAATAATATAATAGGCTGATCATTGAATAAACTTTTCTGTCAATGATTTTATAGATGGGAATGTATAATGCTTGCTATAACTTGGAAAGTTATGGTAGAGGTGGAAATGCACCTGTTGTCTTCCTTCCCAAGTGACAGTCTACTCAGAAATTTCTCCACTTTGTGGGGCCATAATAATAATAATAATAATAATAATAACAACAACAACAATAATAATTCTTAATACAGAGGTTGGCTTAAGCTAAATATGTGGTTTTGTCTGGCTGAAGTTTTCCAAACTTAGGAAACTCTATCATCTTTCTTTACTGTTAAATGGGTACTATAAGACTGAAGTCACTCCTTCCCTAATCATCTAGATAGATATTCTCCTTAGTCAATTTCCATCATTCATGCTTGTCACAATTAATGGTAAACAGTTGTTAAGAGCTTTAGAACTTAATAATTTTTATTTTTATAATATTATTTTTTGGTGAAGGAAGACAGAAACAGAGGTACTTGGCACCTTTTTCATAGAAATAAACTTAGAAATGTTTTAGATAATTTATTATGTCATTAGGCCAAATATTTCAAATTAATAAATTCTCTAATTTTTTTCATAATCAGAACAAAACGTATGAAAAAATATAAATTTTTGAGATACTAAAACTGCTGGGTTTTATATAAATCAATACTTCATTCTTTTCTGTAAATTTTACTTAGAATTTTGAATATTCTGACATTGTATAGATAAGTATAGCAATGAGGAATAAATCAATTATCAGGAATTGTGTTGGAAGTCAGGAACCAAAAATAATTTCTTCTTGAACCATACTATTGTATGTCAATAATTGCAATTCCACTTATAAGTTTATGGATTTTTAAATATTTCCTTTATAAAAAAGAAAAAGAAAATCAGACCAGAATAATTTCCAGAAATATTACACAGCAAGCACAAAAATTATACGAAAAAATAGAAAACTAAATATTATTTTGGTATTATGATAACTTTAAAAAATGTAGTGAAAAAGATGAACAGCTAATATTACAAAAATTTTTAAAGTTCTATAACTGGACAAATAATATGTTTTTTTCCTAATGTATATACAAATTAATGTTTAAATTCCAGAGGACAGGTCAACTAAATTTTTCTGGAAAGAACTATAGGGAGTGAACATTATAGATGTTGCTGGCTACCTGGTCTCTGGTTCTCTGGGCTGGAACTTCTCTGTAGAGAGAAAGCAGCCATGGACAAACGGGAAACAAATTGGTCTGGCTGTATTCAAACAATTACTTAATTTTTCTATTATTATTCAATTGCTAACTTTTCAGTTACTAAATATTAATGTAGTCATAATTTTTTTCATTTGTAAAGATACAAATTAAAATAATCATAAGTGACCATTCTGTTAACAAAGATATAAAATGTAATAATATGAAGTTTTAGAAGATTGTGTTGAGACTGAGCAACATTCCTAAATATGCTGTAAATTTTTCTAATTAGTTACAATTTCTGGTTTTCACTAGTTACAATTTCTGGTTTTCACTTTTCTAGTGCAGCGAGGACTGTAGCAGCAGGGAGGTATTTGTGTGGAGATAAAAGTGTAGGCAAAACTTCTGGTCAGATTCCTACCCCCAACGGCAGGTGGACTGGACTCCACCAGTTCATTTGTTGTGAGTATTCCCAGTGCCTGTGAGCATCCCTCCTTTCACTCAAACTTCAGGGACGAGATAATTCTACCTCCAGAGACCTTTTTCCAAATGCACAAGAAATATCTGCCTTCCTAATGAAGATATTAGGCTCCTGAGCATATGCTAAGGGTTTCTTCTGAAATGCTGTTGCCTCTTACATTAGACCTGAAAGGGCTTAAAATTCTGTTACTATCACAGTTAGGTTGTTTTGTTTTTCAGTTTAAAAGTTTTTGTAAATTTGAATACAATTGACACACCGTGTTATGTTAGTTTTGGTTGTACAACATAGTGATTCAACTCTGTGTTATGCTATGCTCTCCACAAGTATGCATACCATCTGTCACCATACAAAGCTATTACAGTACCATTGACTATATTCCCTGTGTTGTACCCTTTATTCCCATTACTTTTTCATTTCACAACTGGCAACCTGAATCTCCTATTCTCCTTCACCCATTTTTCTCATCTTCCCACCCCCCACTCCCATCTGGCAACCATCAGTTTGTTCTCTGTATTTATAGCTCTGATTCTGTTTTTCATTTAGTCTTTTGTTCTGTTTTTTTTTTTTTTTTATATTCAACATGTAAATGAAATCATATGGCATTTGTCTTTCTTATTCTGATTTATTTCACTTAGCAGAATACTCTCTAGATCCATCCATGTTGTTATGGATGGCAAGATCTCATCCTTTTTTATGGCTGTGTAATAGTTCATTATATATATGTGTGTGTGTGTGTGTGTATCCCATTATATATTATATAATTATATATCTTACATCTTCTTTATTCGTTCATGTACCAATGAACCCTTGGGTTGTTTTCATATATTGGCTATTGTAAATAATGCTGTGATAAACACATGAATACCTATAACTTTTTGAATTAGTATTTTCATTTTCTTTGGGTATTATTTTTAGTAGCTTTTTTATAACCACTGTAAGAAAGCTTTCTTCATATAGTTTTGATATTAAGCCTAAGAAGAGCCAAGATTATAATGAAATCTATTCTGACAAAACATTTCAAAAAATATGAGATGATATAGAGCATGGTTATGTAATTTTTGGCTGATTTATTTAAAGATTGATGTTGAAAGAAGATAAGACATGGTTCTATCCTCTAGGAACTTCCTAGTCAAGTTTTAGAGATAGAATTTGCCCACATGTAATCAATTAACTCTAAAGGCCAGTAGGCAATTATGTGACAATGCAAGTGGTGAAATGAGTGCCTATAAGATGGTGAAGAAGGAGAGAACCAGTGCAGGCCAGTGTTTGGGGAGTGCCTCATGGACAGTGCTGATATTCAGTCACTATGGATCAGAACACCTATACCAGTTGTTTACATCTTGAAATGCTTCCAGTAAAGGCTAATTAAACCATTGCTTCTATGGATCCAACAAGCTGTACCTTCTACTGAGGCTACCTGGAACTTATTTCCAGGATTCTCCAGTCCACTCCATCCCCCAATTGAGCAAACAAAGGAATGGTGCCTAGACCAGCAAGGAGCCTCCAGGACCACCTTCCTCTAGGTCTAGAGCCAGCATCCACTGAGATTGGTTGGTGCCTAAGCTGTACCAGTTAAGTATTTGGAATATCCCTTCTGCTAATGGAGAAGTTAGAAGTCTGTAATAGATCTTGGAAGCAGAGTACAATCTTGGTTCCTGTTGAGAAGAAAGCATACTCAGGGGCACCTGGGTGGCTCAGTGGTTAAGCAGCTGCCTTCGGCTCAGGTCATGATCCCAGAGTCCTGGGATTGAGCCCTGTATCAGGCTCCCTGCTCAACGGGGAGCCTGCTTCCTGCTCAACGGGAAGTCTGCTTCTCCCTCTTCCTCTACTGTTCCCCCTGCTTGTGCTTTCTTTCTCTCTCTCTCTCTGTCAAGTAAATAAATAAATAACATATTTCAAAAAAGAGAGAAGAGAAGAAAAGAAACTATACTCAGTAAGCATGTATTGAGCATCTACTAAAAGCTGGGTACTGGGTCCACATTATCTTGGTTTAAGAAATGTAATCTAAGGTGGACAAAACTGGAGTCCCAATATTGCTATGACATGGTAAGAAAGCGCTGGGCGTTCTGGAATACCTAAGGGTGACAACTCAATTAGAGGGTCTCAGAAAAGTCAAATCTTGAACATTATGGGCAGATCCCAAACTCAGCATTACAGTCAATAGTAATGCTGGTATGATAGAGAAGCCACGGTAACCCCCCACAGCTTTGACAAACCTAGTTTCTATTGACCATGTGTAGAACTCATGAAATTTGGATAGTAAGCATGGGATCAAATTATCAAGAGCTCCACAAGCCAAACTTTAGAATTTGGATTCTATTCTAGGGAACGATCACTGATTGAAATCTGCTTTAGAAAAAGTGATTAGATGGTGGTTTGCATACTAGAAGGTCCACTCCCTTTGCAGTGCCTAGCAGAGTACCTGGCACCTCATAGATGCTTAATAAATGTTTGTGGAAAATATGAATAAATTAATGACTAGGAAATCACCTAGTTAGCAGATCTTGCTGTGGGCATTTTCCAGCTGCAGGTGGCAAGCCTCTAGATGAAACCATAGGCTGTGAAAATGGAACAGTGATAGAGGCACCAAAAAAAGACTTTTCTAAAAACATTTAAAGTACTTGGTGACTAAGAAGTTTTCATTACAACTTTCTGCTCAAAAAAAGAATGTACCTTTACTTCAAATGCATACACACTACTGCCATGAAATATTAATTGTAAGGAACATATTTACTATATAAAAAGTATATATTTTCCTAAATTATTATGCATTCTTAAATCATACAAAAAAATGCAAGTTTGAGATTCACTGAAAGATGACCTTGTGGTAAGAGGAATCATTATAAACAATAGCTAATATAATATTTCCATTGTATTTTTCTTATAATGAGGCTCATCCAAACCAAAGATAATTCCTGAATTGAACCATGTAATAATTTTTAATTGTCTTTCTTCTGCTGTATTTATTAAGAGTAGTCCCACTGTAAATAGTGGTTTTTTCAAGGTCACATGTATGATGGAGGGAGAATACTCCAGGGAGAGAGCTGTCTTTTCAACCGTATTTTGCTTCCTTCCCACACAGACATCTGCTGTATTTCTTACCCACTTTCAATTGCTGTTTTAGATTTAATGCCCTTTTATTAAATTTTTAAAATTTATTATGCCACAAGAAATATCTACTGGTTTACTGATTCCTTCACTTTCATTTGAAAGTTCTCCTTGAAATTGGGGACATATTAGATCACATTTGACTGTCAGAAGTTTAAGTGTTTGACTTTTCAAAACTTACATTCATATCATATTTGTGTGGGCTTTTGTGACTATAATAAAATACTTTTGTGCCTTTCTTTATATTTGCTTATGAGAAGTAAAAATACCAAAATGATCATTTGAAGTATAATCATTTCAGTAGTGTCTTCGAGCTAATGAGTTGTACCTAAAAGCTATGCAAAAGTCAGGTATTTAAACAGTAGAGATTTTGAATTGAAATAATGTTTTTGATGAATTATAAATGTTGCTGACATTTTAAGTTTTGAGATTTTTTTGGTACTCTCTATCTACCTTAATTATCAACGAGTTACAAAAGGGAGCTTTGAAGTATAATCTTGTGTCATACCTGGTACTCTAACATTTTCTATAGTCTGGTTAACAACTCTATTAAATAAACATATCATGTACTTAAAATTAAATTTCTAAGATGGATAATTTCCCTAAATAAGAATTCTCAGGGGACGCCTGGGTGGCTCAGTTGATTGGACGACTGCCTTCGGCTCAGGTCATGATCCTGGAGTCCAGGGATTGAGTCCCGCATCGGGCTCCCAGCTGCATGGGGAGTCTGCTTCTCTCTCTGACCTTCTCCTCGTTCATGCTCTCTCTCACTGTCTCTCTCTCTCAAATAAATAAATAAAATCTTAAAAAAAAAAAAAAAAAGAATTCTCAGTTTATCAAGGATAAGTTCAAGAAATTGAATCTCCAGGCAGAAATAATATATTAAAAATAGAGTTGGGGCACCTCGGTGGCTCAGTGGCTTAAGCCTCTGCCTTTGGCCCAGGTCATGATCTCGGGGTCCTGGGATCAAGTCCCGCATGGGGCTCTCTGCTCAGCGGGGAGCCTGCTTCCCTCTCTCTGCCTGCCTCTCTGCCTACTTGTGATCTCTCTGTCAAATAAATAAGTAAAATCTTAAAAAAAAAATAGAGTTGAAGTCTCTTTAGATTTACTACTTTAGTATTGTATCTTTCTAGGTTGTTGACTTTCTAAAGGAAATTAGAAAGCATCTACTAAGACCTCTAGTAAAACAGAAGTGCACATGGTTAAGCGTCTGCCTTCTGCTTAGGTCATGATCCCAGGGTCCTGGGTTCAAGCCCCACAACCTAGCTCCCTGCTCAGTGGGGCATCTGCTTCTCTCTCTCTCTTTGCCTCACCCCCCACCCCAATACTTGTGTGTGCGTATGCATGCTCTTCCTCTCTCTCTCAAATTAATAGGTAAAATCTTAAAAAAAAAAAAAACCAGAAGTAAAGAAAATTGTGACTCTTAACTTTCTGGAGATCACTGGTTGTCACATACAGCTTTTTTCCTCCCAGATTTACAAAAGGAAAATGGCAATTTTCAGAAATAACAGGCATTCAAAAAATTTCTACCCATAAGGTGTATGTTTTACAAACTTAGCCATATATCTGTAATATATAATAATTTTTTAAAATGGCTTATCATATTCAGCTTCCCATGCATTGCTACTTCAAACATTTTGACCGACTAAATGATTGATGATGACATAAGGGATAAGGCGTATTTGGGTTGTGTAATAAATACATAGAATGAAAGGTCTAGTTAATCCCTTATGTCAGCACCTCCCGAAGTGTATTCTGTGAACCGCTCAGATCAGAAGAATCATCTGGGGCGTTTTGAAGTGATGTAGGTTGCTGAGCCCCACTCCAGACCTCCAGAATTAGAATCTCTGAGGTGGAAGCCAAGAATATCTGTTTAACAAGATTAAGCATGATCTCTAAGTAACCCTTGAGTGCACTAAAGTATGATAACTACTGCTTTATGTTCTGAGAGGTTGCTTTTCCTGAAGAAACAGGGCTGAGTATGTACCATCAGCGCAAAAGGGCAACAAGAGTATAAAAGCCCTTCACATCTTATTAAGATTCTTCTAATCCAGGTTAATTCAACTGACAGCCAAATTTTATTTAGTGACAGTTACAGAAACCAAGACCACACAGGGTACATGGGAATGGAGTCAGCTCTGCTAGCAAATGTCTCACAAGCTTATCTATATGTCTGTAATACATGATATTGTATGAACTCCTGCAGTTCTCCTATATGGTTTTAAAAGGAGGAAAGTCTTGCATTGCACTGCCGTGGAATTTTATCTATATTTATTTACTTATTTTTAAGATTTTATTTATTTGGCAGAGGGAGAAAGAGTGAAAGAGGTAACACAAGCAGGGGGAGTGGGAGAGAGAGAAGCCTGTTTCCCGCAGAGTGGGGAGCCTGATTCGGGACTTGATCCCCGGACCTTGGGATCATGACCTGAGCTGAAGGCAGACCCTTAACCAAGTGAGCCACCAAGGCGTCCTGCAGTGGAATTTTAAATGATAGCACTTCGAGTACATTTAAGCTCCACTTCTAAAAGCTAGTAATTACTCTACACCTATATAGAATCCTTTTATTCATTGTTTAACCATGTAAATTCCTGTCAGAAATCTAGACACTGAAGTTCTATAAGACTCTGTTGTGCAAATGTGTCCAATTTTTAAAAAATCATAATTTGATTCTACTCTTGAGCAGCCAGATTGAATAGCACGATTGTTCCAAATGATCTGATTCTCTCCTGGGATCCATATCTAGTACAATATCCTTGTTGAATTCCACACTTATGCCTAAAAAGTCATGTAGCACATGACAGTTGATTAACAAAGTTCTTCTGGTCTCATTAAAATTTCTTAGTACATCAACTAATGTGAAGTGTCAAATAGTCATTCCATAGATTTTCAACTTTTAAAATTATATATGCATTTCTAAACTATCTGTAAAATTAAGTATTAAGTCAGTGTCTTTCAAGAAAGTAAATAATGAATCTCATTGTCTACCTGCTCTTTCTTCCTTTCCTTCTTTCTTCCTCTTTCTCCCTTCCTTCCTCCTCTCTCTATTATTATATAATATATAAATACAGACTGAAATCAGTCCTTTCTTTGGTGCTAACTTACATATACTCATCAATTAATTTTTTGAAGAATTAAGCAAGAATTAAGATGGACATGTTAACTTCCATTCCTGTTTAAAATGTGACCCACATAGGGGCACCTGTGTGGTACAGTCGGTTAAGCATCCAACTCTTCGTTTTGGCTCAGGTCGTGATCTTGGGAACATAAGATGGAGCTCCATATCAGACTCTGCACTCAATGTGGAGTCTGCTAAAGTTTCTCTCTCCTTCTCCCTCTGCCCTGCCCCCTCACCACTCCTCTGCATGTGCTCACTCATGTCCACTCTCTATCTTTCAAATAAATAAATCTTAAAAAAAAAATGTGACCTCTGTGGTTACAGCTACATGTCAGAGTCTAGTCATGGACAATTTCAGCCAAGTTATTGATCCTGGGTTGCTTTCTGGCCCATACCTAACCTCTTGATCCAGCTTTGGGAATAGACCTATTCAAGGATCAAAAGTTGACTTAGATGTGGAAAATGACAGTAGAATGAATGAATGAATGAATGAAAGAAAGAAAGAAATATAGGAATATGGGGGGATTCTATATTAATTATTAATAATAATAGCTACCATTTATTTAGCTCTTATTATTTGCCAGGTTCTGTAATGATGCTCTGCATACCACTGAGCATAAATGTCATTTACTCCTGATGATAGCTCTGTGAGTCCCGTATTAAAGTTTCCTTTTGTGAAGTGTTTGCTACCACATTACACTCTCCTTAGGGATTTTACATATATTATCTTATTTAATGCACATGATTCTATGCATTTTATAGACCAGAAAACTGAAGTTTGAGGTTAGTAACTTGCTCAGGGCCAGAGAGCTCATGGTGAGAGGTGGAACCAGGATTGAAAAGTAGACCTAAACTCACTCTGTTATGCTGGTTTTTCAAGGAAAGGAAAATGTTAAAAAGGAGATGTTTAAGGAAGTTAAAAGTGGGTTTAAATATTTTCAGCAACTAGAAAAAATTGCCCATTTGGGAAATTTCAAGTAAGATTATAACTTTTGCTTAATACCAAAATAAATTAGATAATTAAAAGTTAAATGGAAAAAAAGTAATTTTTTAAAGATAGGAGAAAATGAAGAGAAGTATTTCATTGATTTCAGTATTGGGAAGCACAAAAGCAATGAAATAAAAATTAAAAGTGAGGTTTATACTTTTTAATTTATAAAATTTAAAACTTCTGAAAGTCAAAAGATACATTAAGAAAATAACAAACTCAGAAAAACTTGCAACAAATATGACAAGATGTTAACTTGTCATTATAAAGTTTTTGAAAGTAAAAAAGACATTTAAAACTGTAAGAGGACCTAAAGGTGAACAAACAAATCAAGGAAGACAGAAAATGTAATAGGCACTAAGTATATAATTAAGTTTTCAAATTCTTCGGAAATAGAAAAGATAAGTCAAAACCGTAATGATACACATACCAGTTGAGCAAAGCAAATCTCTGTGTGTTGTGTTGACATAGGCTCTTCCACTGTCAGGTATGACTGTGTCTTTTTTTTTTTTTTTTTTTTTTTTAAGATTTTATTTATTTATTTGACAGAGAGAGTGAGCACAGGCAGATAGAGTGATAGGTAGAGGCAGAAGGAGAAGCAGGCTCCCTGCTGAGCAAGGAGCCCGATGTGGGACTCGATACCAGGAGGCTGGGATCATGACCTGAGCTGAAGGCAGCTGCTTAACCAACTGAGCCACACAGGCGTCTCATGACTGTGTCTTTTGATTCAGGCTCTCTCAAGGATAGTTGTGCAGTATTACAATATGTACCAAGAATTGGCGTCTTTGAAATGATTATTCCACCTTTAGGAATTTAAACAACGGACATAATCAAAACAGGCACAAAGACTTACATAGAAACCTCTTACCATAGCCTTTTTGACAATAATGAAAATCAAAGGTACTAGTTGTACAAAGGAGAAGCTAAAAACAATTATAATCTACCTGTAAACTATTGTATGAGATTTAGAATATCTTCTGTTTTTAAAAGATTTTATTTATTTATTTATTTGACAGACAGAAATCACAAGTAGGCAGAGAGGCAGGCAAAGAGAGAGGGAAGCAGGCTCCCCGCCGAGCAGAGAGCACAATGGGGGACTTGATCCCAGGACTCGGATTGTGATCTGAGCTGAAGGCAGAGGCTTTACCCTCTGAGCCATCCAGGTGCCCCTAGATTTAGAATATCTTTTAAAGGTTTTGAATGATGTAGGCAATACTTGGTAATGTTTTAAAAGTAGAAGATAGGGTAATACTATCCCGACTTTGCAAAACATCATCTATACACACATCTATAGTGTATGTGTAGAAAAATTCTAGAAGAAAGTACATCAAGATATGCACTATTAAGTTTGAATAATGGGATTATGGCTGCTGGCTGATTTTTTTCAAAGTTTATTTTTCCATTGTTCTAACTATGAGAGTTTGTATTTTATATTCATCCCCCTACTTTGTTTAAGGGAAGAGAGATTATAAGATCAAGAAAGGTAGTAAAGAACATAAGAAGTTATATGATTTTAGACAAATACTTTTACGGTATATATATTTACTTTTTAGGTTTTTTAACAAATTATTATTTTATTTGATATCCTACTGCTATTTAGCTTTTTATCAATCTGGAGGAACTGCCTTTTTACAGGTACATTTTTACTAGTTAACTTTTACAGGGAAAGTAAAATTTACTATTAACCTCTCTTATAGGTGTAATCAACATTTAAACAGCAGGTGTGGTGATTAATTAAGAACAGCTGAAAGAGGTTTCATCCCTGTTGGAAGCAGTCCAGGTTTAAATCCCACTCGGGGAAATATATCAGTATGAGCTAGTAAAAGTCTGCATGCTGCTTTAAAAACAATGGAACAAATGTTGTCTTTGAAGCTTACCATGCTGTGGAGCTTGAAAAAACTTCCTTTGTGTGGTAATAGTGATCACTGTGATAGAAACATTGCTGTAGATTCACTCGTCAAATAGAATATGCAGTAATATTTTCAAATAGTGTAACAGTGCCCTTAAAAGTCATGACTCTTGGGTACTTGGGTGGCTCAGTCATTGTTTGCCTTTGGCTCAGGTCATGATCCCAGGGTGCTGGGATCGGGCTCCCTGCTCAGCAGGGAGCCTGCTTCTCCTTCTCCCACTCCCCCTGCTTATGTTCCCTCTCTAGCTTACCTGTACAGGCTCTCTCTCTCTCTCAGATAAATAAATAAAATCTTACAAAAAAAAAAAAAAGTCACGACTCTGGGTTGGCAATGTTAAAGAAAAGAAATCTTGGTATTCTAGTGGTGTCGGCACCTTATGATTCCAATTTTGGGCCCTGCGCCTAGCACAGGACAGGGAACTGGGCAGCAAGAGAGAACAGAACATGATCATTGGGCCAGGAATGCAGCTTCAGTAACTTTTCCCCAAAACAGAAAGCCACAGGTAATCCTGTAAGTCAGTCAACAGTGGAAAGTGAACAGTCAAACTGCAGGCGGGGGTTGGGGGGATAGGGAGACAGTAATGCTTGGTGGTTATGATTATGGCCTCCTGAGTGAGACTGGGGTCGAGTCTCAGCTCTGGCATTTATTACCAAAAGTCCATGGACAAGTGGCTTAAATGCGGTGAGCCTCAGTTTCCTTATTTGGGTGGTTTAGGAGACCCAACAAGACTATAAATGTTTTTGGCATACGGTACAAGTAACCATTAATATTATAATGGAAAGCATGAGAAAGAAGTACAAAAGGCACAAAGTACTGTCCATTCCTTTAAGGGATTTGCAGTCTGGTTGAGGAGCAGAGTATACACACACAAAAGCAAACTGCATGTTGTTGCCTCTCTCACAAGTGGACAATTTAGAAGAAGCGAGTCCAGGTGCCATGTAGAATCTTAACATTGTGTGTGTCCGTCCCTATTCTGCAGGAGATGCTCATAAATTTCAATAAGGAAATCACTAAAATGACATAAATATACATGAATCAGGTAAAAATGTTGAAGAATTGACTCACTTGTTCGTAATGCTTTTCGATAATTATCTTTAAAAAAAACTGGGAAAACAGAGTAAACCCAGTCACAACATGTATGATCAAGTATCTTACTTGAAATCATAACCAGAGACAAAGATTTTAGGTCAGTCTAGATCTTCGTAATAAGTGCTAAATTAATAGTTACATTTAAGAGAAGATGTTATCAGTAGAGGAAACTCAGTTCCTAAAATGCCCCACAATTTTTGTATGTGGGAAAAATCAACCAAATAGAAATGGAGCTTCTCCAGCTGTAGAGGATTGTATCCTGTAGTGATGCCACAGGAGTTGAATATATACCCCAGTTCTCATCATGCTTCATGTTAGGTGCTGGGTTCCTCTTCCAAATGTTGCTAATCAGAAATGGCCCATGTAAACATCTTTTAAATGAAATTCTTAATATGTCTTATTTTCACAAGTCTTGTCCTTTAGGGAGACAAAAGTAGCCTGCCACTTGGTTCTTGGTCAAGGACCAGTAACATCATATTTATGGTGTTGATATTTATGAAGAGTTTTGACATTTCATCTAAGTTAATTTTGTTGGATGAACAAGATCTTTTTGGCTAAGGTTAATGCCGGCTTTGCAAAAGAAAGTTCTAATGCTGTCTTTTTATACAACCCAAAGTAACCTTATTGTCTTTCAGAAATTTTCTAAATTTAAGTTTTGAGCAACTAAAGCTAGAATAACTTATGTTTATCTTACCTGTTATCAGATTTGTATAAGCTTTGTATACACCATAATACTTCCCAAGGCTTCATTATCAACATAGTCATCTTTATTGGCTAATATATTTTTGGTATTGACCTAGCCTAAGAATTACAAGACATGGTTCCTGCCTTCAAGTACAATTATAGTTTTGTTCTGAAGATGGGATATATGATTCTCCACACACACACACACACACACATACATGTGCACATACCACACATGCACACATGCCACACACATATACATACATATATGACAGTTTAATATTATATGTTATACCACAGGTAGGTATTTATATAAGAATGTAGAAATGGAATTAAATACATAGATTTCCTGTGACCAAAATGAGGTATATTTTATGTGTGTAATAATTCTAAGAGAAAACAACTTCTCTGTATCTTGGTCAGAATAATTCCAACGAACCAGTGATCTTTTTTTTATTTAGAAAGTTAATTAGTCTTACTGTAACTATTGAGGTTTTGGAAAGATATTACTGTATGTTGTTATGCATTCAGAAATACCAAGTAGTCAGCAATTCTCTTCTCTGGATAATTCAGACAATAGTAAAAGCTTATGTAGTGCTTTATATAAAGTCTTTTTTTCCCCCAGAGGAGAATAAAATTAGACTTTCTTATTTCTAAAAAGACAGAATACTATTGGTTCTGTGTCATCAGTAACATTAAGATAGTGGTTCCTTTTTAAAAAAAAAAATTCTTTGCTAATGACATTGTTGTCAGAGTCAGAGAATGTTGAGCTCCAGAGCCTATGTAATCAAGTCTGTTGCTGAGGACAGTAATTTTGACATGACTTCAGCCAAAAACCCAATAATGGTACAGATGGAAGCCATCCTTATTCATCATTCTTCATTCGTTTACCCTTAGGAAAAGTTTGGCATTATTCGGTTTTACGGTGGATAACTAATAAATTATAAAGGAGACCTCAAAGAAATTTAGTCTTAGGGAATTAATTTTGGATAAATTAATATAACAAGTATGAATTTTGCTAATCAAGATTTGAAACCAAGTTTTAAAATTTAGTAAATCTGCACAAGTATTTACTTGATACAGCAAAATTTCCACTAGTTAGTTCATATTGACCAATGCTGCTTCAGGCCCCTCTTTGGTCAAGTTAACTTTGTGGAACTTCTTCCTTTCTTTTGTTTCAGTTCCACAAATGTTTATTGAGCTACTCTTTGTTGGGCACTGGCTGGTTTAAGTCTTTGGCTCCCTCTACCCTGGAAGGCCAGGCTAGTTAGGAAAAGGTAAATAGGAAAGCTGGGGGCCCTGGTGAATGATTGAATGCTGAGGGTGTTTTGGGACCCCAGAGTAATACTTAAGGGAAGTGGGTGGGTTGAGAAGGTGTTCTAAGAAGTTGTCCTGAGCCTCTGGGAAATAGGCCCACAGGGTCCACTTAATACAAATTCTTGTAAAGTCAAATAATAGAAAACAACTAGTAGAGAATTCTTTCTCATTAAACCTGGCTTAGGCCTGATTTTTCTTTTAAAAGGGTCTTGGGCATCTGAACCAAAGCTTAGTTCTATCAGATGAATTAACCCAGCTTTTGTTTTTAGTTATGTTTAAATTAGGAGTTTCCTTTTCAAAATTCTGCTTAGTGTTGATGCCAGTGCTCTTATACCAACAGATCAAGAATTTGTTTTGAAAGCTGCTTCCGAAGAAGTGCAGATATTCTTTGAAATTCAGTAATAACTAGAGGAGCTTTTATTGACTGATTTCCAACAGAGGGATTTTGTAGTATAAGCTGAAATGTTTAGGGGGAAAAAAAAAAAAGAGTGGTGCAAGCTACAAATACTTGATTTGTTAATCTTTTCCCACTGTTATGTGTTATGTACTGTAATTAATCAAACACATTTCTCTTCTGAGACAGTTTTCCATCCTATGTTTTATGTTTCAGTGTTAAATTACATAAGCTCTACACCTTGCATAGAGTTAGAATTGAATAGCTCAAACCATTAACTTGACAATTGCAGTTCATAGCACGGGGGTAAATTTAGAAAGTTACAGCAGGTCACGTCTATTAAGGATAGAGCAATACCTCTGTTGTATCCCAGTCTTATGGGGAAATGTCAGCTGCATGATACCAGTATTCTGAGCTCATTAGAAAGCTCCTGTACAGAAGTCAATTTTAGTCTCATATATATATATATATATGCATGTATCTATGTATATATCTGTATCCATACATATATATGTATTTATGTGTATATATACTGCTATGTACATATATACTGCAATTTCTAGTTTATTAGCCCTTCCTGGATTTTCATGCAAGAGGTTGATAGGCCAACACTGTTCACTTCCTGAGGCAATACAAAGGGTTTCCTTAGTTGTAGGAGTTTTATGGACAGAGAAATGGTAAGGAGATCATGACCTGAGCTGAAGGCAGAGGCTTTTGCCCACTGAGCCACCCAGGCACACCTGGACTTTTTCTTTTTAAGGTTTTATGTTTAAGTGATCTCTGCCAAACATGGGGCTCAAACTCACAACCCTGGGATCACGAGTCACATATTCTTCTGACTAAGCCACCTGGGTGCCCCTCTCCTGGACTTTTCAGTCTTGTAATTCTAATATATAGTAGTAAACTATGTAGGGATAGCACTTCAAATATAATTAGTCTTAAACCAAACTACTGTATTCTCTCCAATTTTGGGGTATTCTATCTCCCAAGTTCCTGTTCTTGATTGGACGTGTCACTTACTACCTGCCAAAGCTAGATGTCTCTATGTTTTCCTTAATTTCTTCTCTTCTATAAACCCTCCAATTTGATTTCCCCAAATTTTATAGCTTCTTTCCCATATATGACAAATTGTGTCTTTTTCACATTGCTGTTCCTGGTAACACTGTGTGTCAGGATTGCAGTAGTATTCCAAACTGTCTCACAAACTCCATTCTCGTTCCCCTCTTAACTCATTTTATTTTATTTTTTTTAAGATTTTTATTTATTTATTTGAGAGAATGAGTGAGAGAGAGAGAGCATGAGAGGGGAGAAGGTCAGAGGGACAAACAGACTCCCCATGGAGCTGGGAGCCCGATGCAAGACTTGATCCCGGGTCTCCGGGATCATGACCTGAGCCAAAGGCAGTCACTTAACCAACTGAGCTACCCAGGCGCCCCCTTAACTCATGTTAAAACAACATTCTGATCCTGGTTCCCCCCAGCCCCTCAATCTAAAAGGTGACAGTCTTATGGCATACAAGAACATTCATGATCTGGCCACTGCCTGACTTTTAGAATTTTACTTGTTTCTTGTTTTCAAATTCTTGTTTGTAATTCAAATGCACTGAATTACTTAGAGTTCTTTGCATACTATGTTCTTTTATGCTACTATGACTTTGGGCATGCAAGTCCCTGTGAATGCTGTGTTTCCCACCTGACTTGTTACCAGGAACTTTATCAAGTAGTATATTATCATTCCTATTCTATGTCTATATATGTTTGTTAGCAAACATATTAGTTCATAATATGTTTATAAACAAAACAAGCATTTATTGCTTTGACTCCTACCCCTAAATTCATCTCCCTGCATCCATTTTTGCCCACTTCTAATTTATGGACTACTGCAGCTAAAATGTCTCTTTTAAAATCTTTTGAGAGGGTGGATCATATTTCTTCTACATTCAATCCTTTACATCTAACACAGTGCCTAGAACACAGTAGGTATTTCAAAAATATTTAATTCCTGATTAAATAATTTATTGTAAAGGACTGATTAAACTATTTTAATTATTATCAAAATAATTTGTGGTCTGACTAATTTGTTTACACTTTTTTCAAACTGAAGCTATGATTTTTCCAGTGTGTACACATTTAGGTAGGTACAACCATAGACCCTGCTGTAATTTAACCAAGGCCATTTAGTGAGTTCTAACTTAGAAGTTATTTCCTTCAGGTGCCTGGGTGGCTCAGTTGGTTGGGTGACTGCCTTCGGCTCAAGCTATGATCTTGGGGTCTTGGGATTCAGTTCTGCATGAGGATCCCCACTCAGCGTGGAGCCTGTTTCTCCCTCTTCTACTCCCCCTGCTTGTGTTCTCTCTCTTTCAAATAAACAAATAAATAAAATATTTTAAAGAAAGTTATTTCCTTCTTAAACAGTGCATATATTACAAAATCTTTAGATTTTTTTTTAAAGATTTATTTGAGAGAGAGAGTACACACGCATGTGTGAGCTCAGAGAGAGGGAAGCAGAGAGAGAGAATTCCAAGCAGACTCCTGGCGGAGCACTGACCCTGACACGGGGCTCAGTCCCAGGACCCTGAGATTGTGACCTGAGCTGAAATCAAGAGTTAGCTGCTTAACCGACTGAGCCATACAGATACCCTACAACTTCTTTAGTTTTTTTTAAATTTAGTTTAAAAAAAGTTTGTTGACATTCTGCTGTCTACCACTGAACCAGTATGATGGGGGCCAGGAAATGGGTGTAAAAATGATTGTGCATATTACATTTCACATAATGCTGACTTATTTGAATTGTAGTTTTGCATTCTAAAGTTCATCATTGGCACTCAGTATCCATGTAGATCATCACAAACATGCAAAAGAGGCTAAAGCCATGCCCCTTTGGGTCCTACATATTTTAGAGAATGGGGCAGATAAACAACTTCTCAAAAATTATATGCATGGTAGAAAGATGGGCCCTTGCCAACTTACAGATGACAGTGACCTTAATAGCAGTTTAAGGAAAGGGACTAGAGACATACAAATTATTTCTAATAAGCAACATAATTATCATGCTGAAATTCCTGACACCCAATAATTAGAAAGATTTTTCCAAAAGGGGGGAAAAAAAAACAAACCTCCAAGGATGGCACAACAAGAATTCTTGGGTCTGTTATTCCTAGAAAATAAATATATTGTCTTGATACAAGAAATTATATTAGAAAGTAATGAATTCAAAATTCTGTGTTAATATTGCAGGACTTATGTGGTCAAAAAAAAGGAAAATAAGAAATTTAAATGGGTAACTGATGCATTTGGTCTAACTTGGTCTTTTTTAAAAACCAGTATAAAGGATTTCAGAACTGCATTTAAACAAGTAGAGTCAGATTGTCACAGTGTGGGGTTGTTAAGCTGTAATTAAGTGATCTCCCTAGAAAAAAATCAATCTGACCGACACTTACAGATGTACTCTAGGCTGCTATAAACACAAAGCCCTTCTATGTTTCTATGTACTACTTAATGGGGCTACACGAAAATAAACTGTGTTAAGGATATATACCATGACAAGGAAAAATGCAATTAAGATAGTGGTTATATTATAAAATAAGCCATTCTGAAGTTTTCATTGTAAGAATGTACCTTTTTTTTTTTCCTGAATAATTCAATGCTAAAGAAGCAGTCTAGTTTTTAGTATGTGTCATTTGTGGGGGTGCAGTCTGCACCTCATCTGTGTCGTGTCACGAGGCTGTTTCTGTTTGAGTGATGTCTGCTTCAGAGCAGATGGTCTGAAGAATTATCAGACAAATGGGGATACAGATGCGGTGCCTACCTCAAAAGGGCAATAGTAAATTAACGCTGTAGGATGCCTGGATGATAAAAAATTGATGAAAGGTATTTTCACTTGGTTGGGTTTGTTTTTTCATATCCTGACAGTTCTAAGAGGCTTCAGGGGAGACTAAAACCTAATTTAGGTCCATTTATCCTGATCTGTAAGTACAGCAGTGGGATGAACTCTAACATTTCTTTCCCCCCAAAGGTCCTGTAAAATTTGAACATGCTGATTAGTCAGGGAATGAAAAGAGTTTTGTGTGGATTAAGATTAAGATTTAAGATTCCTTAAAAAGTTTAATATTGTTACCCAGTCATATCAAAAGCTTTCTTTTTTTTCTCTTGATCTAAATGTTATTACAGTTGGTTATTATTCATTTATAAATCATACTCTTTTTATAACCAGTGATGGTCCAAAAGGAAATTCCTTTGGAAATTTTGTGAACATTGCATAAAAGCTTGATAAGCTCTTCCATGTTTTGGCCCATATTCATTGGGGCATATTGAGTTTAATGTTGGCAGAACATTTTTACAGAGATGTCCAGCTAGTTGGAAATTAAAAAACAGATTTGGTCTGGGATATGAGTTATTTAATTTTTTCATTACTTCACACACAATTAATACTAGCTGGAGATCCCTGAGCAATAACAGAGAAGTGTTCAGGATTCAGTCGTATGTATTATTCAACTTCTATTGTGGATCTCTAAGTTTCCATTATTTTTATTGTTGGTATGTCAAATGCAGATTTCCATGTTACTTTAGCTATTGAAAATATTAGGGAATACTATGGAGAACCTATAATATTCGGTATAGGATTTGTGGACTATGTTGCTTGCCTTTGCATCATCAGCATCTTGAATGGAAAAAAGCAGGACTTTGCAAATATACCAGTTCGAAGAGTGGCATATTAGCTTTCACTCAGTAGTTTATTAGCTAAAGCAATCATTAAGGTTCTTACATGACAGAGGCAGTGATGTCTGAAATCTGTCCATGTAATCGACACCTCCCAAAGAGTTACCTGACCCCTTGAAAAAATCCGCAGCATTCAGCGGCACTGCTCCTCAAATTAAGTCTTTAAGATGAATCTCAAGTACTTAATCTGACATCTGAACTAAAGCTACAGCAAACTGTTTTCCCTATTGTTTTGATTTTCTTAGTAGAGATTTGTAAATCTTGTGAATTCTACAAACTTACCATTCTTCCATTTAAACTCCAAAGAAAGGCGCCTGGGTGGCTCAGTGGGTTAAGCCGCTGCCTTCGGCTCAGGTCATGATCTCAGGGTCCTGGGATCGAGTCCCGCATCGGGCTCTCTGCTCGGCAGGGAGCCTGCTTCCTCCTCTCTCTCTCTCTGCCTGCCTCTCTGCCTACTTGTGATCTCTGTCGAATAAATAAATAAAATCTTTAAAAAATAAAAAAATAAAAAATAAACTCCAAAGAAATTGACATGTTGTATTTAGTGATGGAATGTCTGAGTTTTGTAGGTGTTTCAGTCATGGGCAGAACATATGCTGGCATGCAAGAATTACCAAAGCCTGTGGATTTTCTGCCTTTTGAAAAGTTACTTTAATTCACTGTGAAGTTCAATGGGGAAACAAGAATTACAGGCAGTTAAGAATGTTTCCACCTGGGGGGGAGGAGTCAAGATGGCGGAGAAGTAGCAAGCTGAGACTGCTTCAGCTAGCCGGAGATCAGCTAGATAGCTTATCTAAAGATTGCAAACACCTGAAAATCCATCGGCAGATCGAAGAGAAGAAGAACAGCAATTCTGGAAACAGAAAAACAACCACTTTCTGAAACGTAGGACCGGCGGAGAAGTGAATCCAAAGCGAGGGGAAGATAGACCCCGGGGGGAGGGGCCGGCTCCCGGCAAGCGGCGGAGCAACCGCTCACAAAATCAGGACTTTTAAAAGTCTGTTCCGCTGAGGGACATCGCTCCAGAGGCTAAACCGGGGCGAAGCCCACGCGGGGTCAGCGTGGCCTCAGGTCCCGCAGGGTCACAGAAGGATCGGGGGTGTCTGAGTGTCGCAGAGCTTGCGGGTATTGGAACGGGAAAGCCGGCTACAGAGACAGAGCCGACAGTAAGCTCGCAGCTCGGGGTGACCTTGAACCGGTCGCAGGCTTGGTGAGCTCGGAGCGCGGCCGGAGGTCAGGCAGACGGGAGTAACTGGGCGCGGTTCTCTGAGCGCGCACTGAGGAGTGCGGCCCTGGGCTCTCAGCTCCTCCGGGCTGGAGACCAGGAGGCCGCCATTTGTATTGCCGTCCTCTGGAACTCTACGGAAAGCGCTCAGGGAACAAAAGCTCCTGAAAGCAAACCGGAGCGGATTACTCACCCCGGCCCCGGGTAAGGGCGGTGTAATTCCGCCTGGGGCAAAGACACTTGAGAATCACTACAACAGGCCCCTCCCCCAGAAGATCAACAAGAAATCCAGCCAAGACCAAGTTCACCTACCAAGGAGTGCGGTTTCAATACGAAGGAGAGCAGCAGAATTCCAGAGGAGGAGAAAGCCAAGCACGGAACTCATGGCTTTTTTCCTGTGATTTTTTTTAGTCTTGCAGTTAATTTAATTTTTTCTTTTTCATTTTTTTTTTCTCGCCTTCGGGTAAAATTTTTTTTTAACTGTTACCTTTTTCTTTTTTAACGATTTTATACTAGTTTATCTAATATATATATTTTTTCTTTTTTACATTTTTCTTAGGTGTATTCATTTTTTAAAAATTCTTTTCTTTCCTTTTTTTTTTTTTTCTTTTCTTTTTGTTTATTTTTTTTTTTTCTTTCTTCCTTTTTGAACCTCTTTTTATCCCCTTTCTCCCCACTCACGATTTTGGATCTCTTCTAATTTGGTTAAAGCATATTTTCCTGGGGTTGTTGCCACCCTTTTAGTATTTTACTTGCCCTTTCATTTACTCTTATCTGGACAAAATGACAAGACATAAAAATTCAACACAAAAAAAAGAACAAGAGGCAGTACCGAAGGCTAGGGACCTAATCAATACAGACATCGGTAATATGTCAGATCTAGAGTTCAGAATGACAATTCTCAAGGTTCTAGCCGGGCTCGAAAAAGGCATGGAAGATATTAGAGAAACCCTCTCGAGAGATATAAAAGCCCTTTCTGGAGAAATAAAAGAACTAAAATCTAACCAAGGTGAAATTAAAAAAGCTATTAATGAGGTGCAATCAAAAATGGAAGCTCTAACTGCTAGGATAAATGAGGCAGAAGAAAGAATTAGTGATATAGAAGACCAAATGACAGAGAATAAAGAAGCTGAGCAAAAGAGGGACAAACAGCTACTGGACCACGAGGGGAGAATTCGAGAGATAAGTGACACCATAAGACGAAACAACATTAGAATAATTGGGATTCCAGAAGAAGAAGAAAGTGAGAGGGGAGCAGAAGGTATACTGGAGAGAATTATTGGGGAGAATTTCCCCAATATGGCAAAGGGAACGAGCATCAAAATTCAGGAGGTTCAGAGAACGCCCCTCAAAATCAATAAGAATAGGCCCACACCCCGTCACCTAATAGTAAAATTTACAAGTCTCAATGACAAAGAGAAAATCCTGAAAGCAGCCCGGGAAAAGAAGTCTGTAACATACAATGGTAAAAATATTAGATTGGCAGCTGACCTATCCACAGAGACCTGGCAGGCCAGAAAGAGCTGGCATGATATTTTCAGAGCACTAAACGAGAAAAACATGCAGCCAAGAATACTATATCCAGCTAGGCTATCATTGAAAATAGAAGGAGAGATTAAAAGCTTCCAGGACAAACAACAACTGAAAGAATTTGCAAACACCAAACCAGCTCTACAGGAAATATTGAAAGGGGTCCTCTAAGCAAAGAGAGAGCCTACAAGTGGTAGATCAGAAAGGAACAGAGACCATATACAGTAACAGTCACCTTACAGGCAATACAATGGCACTAAATTCATATCTCTCAATAGTTACCCTGAATGTGAATGGGCTAAATGCCCCTGTCAAAAGACACAGGGTATCAGAATGGATAAAAAAACAAAACCCATCTATATGTTGCCTCCAAGAAACACATTTTAAGCCCGAAGACACCTCCAGATTTAAAGTGAGGGGGTGGAAAAGAATTTACCATGCTAATGGACATCAGAAGAAAGAGGAGTGGCAATCCTTATATCAGATCAATTAGATTTTAAGCCAAAGACTATAATAAGAGATGAGGAAGGACACTATATCATACTCAAAGGGTCTGTCCAACAAGAAGATTTAACAATTTTAAATATCTATGCCCCCAATGTGGGAGCAGCCAACTATATAAACCAATTAATAACAAAATCAAAGAAACACATCAACAATAATACAATAATAGTAGGGGACTTTAACACTCCCCTCACTGAAATGGACAGGTCATCCACGCAAAAGATCAGCAAGGAAATAAAGGCCTTAAACGACACACTGGACCAGATGGACATCACAGATATATTCAGAATACTTCATCCCAAAGCAACAGAATACACATTCTTCTCTAGTGCACATGGAACATTCTCCAGAATAGATCACATCCTCGGTCCTAAATCAGGACTCAACCGGTATCAAAAGATTGGGATCATTCCCTGCATATTTTCAGACCACAATGCTCTAAAGCTAAAACTCAACCACAAAAGGAAGTTTGGAAAGAACCCAAATGCATGGAGACTAAACAGTATCCTTCTAAAGAATGAATGGGTCAACCGGGAAATTAAAGAAGAATTGAAAAAAATCATGGAAACAAATGATAATGAAAATACAACGGTTCAAAATCTGTGGGACACAACAAAGGCAGTCCTGAGAGGAAAATATATAGCGGTACAAGCCTTTCTCAAGAAACAAGAAAGGTCTCAGGTACACAATCTAACCCTACACCAAAAGGAGCTGGAGCAAGAAGAAGAAAGAAACCCTAAGCCCAGCAGGAGAAGAGAAATCATAAAGATCAGAGCAGAAATCAATGAAATAGAAACCAAAAAAACAATAGAACAAATCAACGAAACTAGGAGCTGGTACTTTGAAAGAATTAATAAAATTGATAAACCCCTGGCCCGACTTATCAAAATGAAAAGAGAAAGGACCCAAATAAATAAAATCATGAATGAAAGAGGAGAGATCACAACTAACACCAAAGAAATACAAACTATTATAAGAACATACTATGAGCAACTCTACGGCAATAAATTTGACAATCTGGAAGAAATGGATGCATTCCTAGAAACATATAAACTACCACAACTGAGCCAGGAAGAAATAGAAAGCCTGAACAGACCCATAACCAGTAAGGAGTTTGAAACAGTCATTAAAAATCTTCAAACAAACAAAAGCCCAGGGCCAGACGGCTTCCCCGGGGAATTCTACCAAACATTTAAAGAAGAACTAATTCCTATTCTCCTGAAACTGTTCCAAAAAATAGAAATGGAAGGAAAACTTCCAAACTCATTTTATGAGGCCAGCATCACCTTGATCCCAAAACCAGACAAGGATCCCACCAAAAAAGAGAGCTATAGACCGATATCCTTGATGAACACAGATGCGAAAATACTCAACAAAATACTAGCCAATAGGATTCAACAGTACATTAAAAGGATTATTCACCACGACCAAGTGGGATTTATTCCAGGGCTGCAAGGTTGGTTCAACATCCGCAAATCAGTCAATGTGATACAACACATCAATAAAAGAAAGAACAAGAACCATATGATACTCTCAATAGATGCTGAAAAAGCATTTGACAAAGTACAACATCCCTTCCTGATCAAAACTCTTCAAAGTGTAGGGATAGAGGGCACATACCTCAATATCATCAAAGCCATCTATGAAAAACCCACCGCAAATATCATTCTCAATGGAGAAAAACTGAAAGCTTTTCCGCTAAGGTCAGGAACATGGCAGGGATGTCCATTATCACCACTGCTATTCAACATCGTACTAGAGGTCCTAGCCTCAGCAATCAGACAACAAAAGGAAATTAAAGGCATCTAAATCGGCAAAGAAGAAGTCAAATTATCACTCTTCGCAGATGATATGATACTATATGTGGAAAACCCAAAAGACTCCACTCCAAAACTGCTAGAACTTATACAGGAATTCAGTAAAGTGTCAGGATATAAAATCAATGCACAGAAATCAGTTGCATTTCTCTACACCAACAGCAAGACAGAAGAAAGAGATATTAAGGAGTAAATCCCATTTACAATTGCATCCAAAACCATAAGATACCTAGGAATAAACCTAACCAAAGAGACACAGAATCTATACTCAGAAAACTATAAAGTACTCATGAAAGAAATTGAGGAAGACACAAAGAAATGGAAAAATGTTCCATGCTCCTGGATTGGAAGAATAAATATTGTGAAAATGTCTATGCTACCTAAAGCGATCTACACATTTAATGCAATTCCTATCAAAGTACCATTCATCTTTTTCAAAGAAATGGAACAAATAATGCTAAAATTTATATGGAACCAGAAAAGACCTCGAATAGCCAAAGGGATATTGAAAAAGAAAGCCAACGTTGGTGGCATCACAATTCCGGACTTCAGGCTCTATTACAAAGCTGTCATCATCAAGACAGCATGGTACTGGCACAAATACAGACACATAGATCAATGGAACAGAATAGAGAGCCCAGAAATAGACCCTCAAATCTATGGTCAACTAATCTTCGACAAAGCAGGAAAGAATGTCCAATGGAAAAAAGACAGCCTTTTCAATAAATGGTGCTGGGAAAATTGGACAGCCACATGCAGAAAAATGAAATTGGACCATTCCCTTACACCACACACAAAAATAGACTCAAAATGAATGAAGGACCTCAATGTACGAAAGGAATCCATCAAAATCATTGAGGAGAACACGGGCAGCAACCTCTTCGACCTCTGCCGCAGCAACATCTTCCTAGGAACAACGCAAAAGGCAAGGGAAGCAAGGGAAAAAATGAACTACTGGGATTTCATCAAGATCAAAAGCTTTTGCACAGCAAAGGAAACAGTTAACAAAATCAAAAGACAACTGACAGAATGGGAGAAGATATTTGCAAACGACATATCAGATAAAGGACTAGTGTCCAGAATCTATAAAGAACTTAGCAAACTCAACACCCAAAGAACAAATAATCCAATCAAGAAATGGGCAGAGGACATGAACAGACTTTTCTGCAAAGAAGACATCCAGATGGCGAACAGACACATGAAAAAGTGCTCCATATCACTCGGCATCAGGGAAATACAAATCAAAACCACAATGAGATATCACCTCACACCAGTCAGAATGGCTAAAATCAACAAGTCAGGAAATGACAGATGCTGGCGAGGATGCGGAGAAAGGGGAACCCTCCTACACTGTTGGTGGGAATGCAAGCTGGTGCAGCCACTCTGGAAAACAGCATGGAGGTTCCTCAAAATGTTGAAAATAGAACTGCCCTATGACCCAGCAATTGCACTATTGGGTATTTACCCTAATGATACAAATGTAGTGATCCAAAGGGGCACATGCACCCGAATGTTTATAGCAGCAATGTCCACAATAGCCAAACTATGGAAAGAACCTAGATGCCCATCAACAGATGAATGGATCAAGAAGATGTGGTATATATACACAATGGAATACTATGCAGCCATCAAAAGAAATGAAATCTTGCCATTTGCAACAACATGGATGGAACTAGAGCGTATCATGCTTAGTGAAATATGTCAAGCAGAGAAAGACAACTATCATATGATCTCCCTGATATGAGGAAGTGGTGATACAACATGGAGGCTTAAGTGGGTAGAAGAAGAATAAATGAAACAAGATGGGATTGGGAGGGAGACAAACCATAAGTGACTCTTAATCTCACAAAACAAACTGAGGGTTGCCGGGGGGAGGGGGTTTGGGAGAAGGGTGTGGGATTATGGACATTGGGGAGGGTATGTGATTTGGTGAGTGCTGTGAAGTGTGTAAACCTAGTGATTCACAGACCTGTACCCCTGGGGATAAAAATATATGTTTATAAAAAATAAAAAATTAAAAAAAAAAGTAAAATCATGAATCTATAGTAAATAAATCTCTAAAACAACAACAACAACAAAAAAAAAAGAATGTTTCCACCTACCAGAGGTGCCTGGGTGGCTCAGTTGGCTAAGTGTTGGACTCTTGATTTTGGCTCAGGTCATGATTTCGGCATCCTGGAATTGAGATCCGGGTCTGGCTCCCAGCCCAGTGGGGAATCCATTTGTCTCCCTCACCCTCTGCCCACACCACCCCCATCCACTTGTGCTCATGCTCTTTCTCTCTGTCTCTCTCTCTCAAAAATAAATAAATAAAAAATTTAAAAGAATGTTTCTACCTATATTTGTAAAAGTTCCCTTTTTAGTGAAAGTGTTGATGTGTCTCATTATAAAAAGCATCTTAATAATGAGCCTGCATATAGAAATATTTTCTAAAGCCAAACTAGTGTCAGCAAAACAAAGTCATTTTTCAAGTCAGACTTCTGTGTAACAAAATACTAACTGGAAAATTCATATTCCTCTGTTCAATAATTCTTTTAAAAATAGACATATATAAGAACTTTTGAAAAGTTCAAAATCATGTAGGGAATTTGAAGTATAAAATAATTATCAAGTATACATCACAAATATCTTTTCTGGTTTTGAATTATGGTTTGTACTAGCTTAGGATTTTTATGATCCTGTGTAGTAATTCTAATTCATTGAGGAAGGACATCATATTATTGTTTCGTTTTAGTTTTCAGAAAAGTAATTGTCACAGAAAAGTGAGTGTACAGAAATTTTTTAAGGCATAAAATTATCTGTGGCAAGTTACTTTGCTTATATTTATTCTGGAAGATTTAAAAACTGAGATCTCAGAACCAGATCTGGTCTTCTTTGATTTGTAGTAAGCATTTTGAAGACTGGAGGAGTACTGTTTGTATGATATGCACAAAAGATAAGAAAAATGGAATAACCACTACTGCTAAAGGAAGAATGTAGTCAATGTATGATCAAATCGTATCAAAAGGTTTTTATAGTTGCAAAGCTCCATAGACATCGTAACAACTAATAAAAAAATGCTCTAAAATTTGACTTAGGAAACATTTTCAGTTAAAGAACAAAATTGTGGATTTTTAGTACTCTGCACTGTTTTTTTTTTTTTTTTGACTGAGTAGTACCTTAAATATATTATCATTAAAGCCTTGCATAATATGAACATTCTGCCTTAGAAAAATTGTCTCCATGGTGACAAAAAGATACTGCTTTTGAATACTAACGTTTTCATCTATTTAGTCTTCAGTGATTTTGTTACCATTATGTAAGTGAAAACAACTTAGTTTTCAATGTCACCATCTTTTTTAAGTAAACATTTCATTTAATTATAACATACATTCAAAAATGCATAAATTATAATGTTCATCTTGATATTTGTCATACCCATTTACAATACCCAGAACTAGAAAGTAGAACTAGAACATTATCAGCAACCAATGTGTTGTACTGCCTCCTTCCATAATCTACTATTCTTTTTTTTTTTTTTTAAGATTTATTCATTTTTTTTTTTTAAGAGAGAGAGAGTGACAGGTGGGGAGGGCCAAGGGAAGAGGTAAGGGGAGCCCCAGGCAGACTCCACACACAATGTGGAGAAACCAAGAATCAGCCAAGAATCACCCGAGCAAGAATCAGCTGCCCAGCCAACTCCACCACCCAGGTGCCCCCAGATTCTACTATTCTAACTCCTAACAGTATAGATTAGTTTTGTCAATTTTTGAACTTTAATAAATGGATTCATATAAATGTTCTTTTTTTAAGTCTGACTTGTCTTGCTTGACATTGTTTTTATGAGAGATGTTGAGGCTATGTATAGATGTGGTTTATATTCATTCCTATTCCTATTGCTGCATAATATTCCAGCTTTATTCTCTTTTAAAATTTAAGAGTTGTACAAGGGGTCTATGAATCTTCACATAGTACTGTGAAATAGCCTTAATGTGTTGAAAGGGATGGAATTGGTATGCTGTATTTGGTTCTTATTTTTTACAAGTGATAATCTTAAGGAAAGCATTTATGAGTGAAATAATTTATCTAGTGTGCTAGTAAAAATCAGTGTTAAGGGGTGTCTTCCTTTAGCTTGGGTCATGATCCTGGGATTCTGGGATGGAGCCCTGTCTCAGGCTCCCTGCTCAGTGGGGAGTCTGCTTCTTCTGCTCTCTCTGCCACCCCCCCCACCCCAGCTCCTATGAGGGCTCACTCTCATAAATAAATAAAATCTTTTAAAAAAATCAATGTCAAATGCAATACTAAAGGAAAAAAATACCTTGTCTTTATATCAAGATGTAATTTCAAACAATCTCATGTATGATGAGATATATGCTTAAAATAGGTAGAATTTTTCTGTTTCATTAAACTTAGTTATTGTTCTGGTCCCAAGTCTCAATTTTATGTGTCATAATTATTTTAAATAATATTTTAAAAGCAAAATGATATCTATATTCCAGTGAAAACACCTATATTTCCACCCATTTTTTTAGCACATACGTTGCTGGAATAAGAACAATCTGAGGAAGTTGCATTAACACTTTTTGAATATTAGATGACCTGTCAGTATTTTGTACTTAGTAGCAATTTAAAGACATACTGAAATGACACTAAAAATGTAGGTTAATCTGCATGCTGGAGCTAGAGTGTACAAACTTATGGTCTATAGCAGATTTTGTTGTTAGTGGCAGCTGAATTGAAGTTATCAAGTGGAATTTTGTGGTGTCGTGTTTACCTGTCAGATGTGTGTTCTAACTGCAGAAAGACGACTTGTGAAATCATTTCTAAAAATTACTAGTACACTTAGTATGCAGTTTTCAATTGCCCCCAATTTTGGTTTATAACAAGACAGTGATAATAATTTGATCTTCTAAAAGACCTCAATTATTTATACAATCTAGCACTCCTACAGAAGTATGGTTATTTAAGTAAGAGCATTGATATATCACAAAGAGGATGCCTTGTAAAATCTTTATTATTGGAAACAGACCACACCTCTCCCATTCTGGTTCCCTTTTTGTCCTTTTGTGCCTGCACACATCAAAGTATTTTGAAATACTTTGGTCTTCTGGCAACAGCCTTCATATTTAAAGAAGATCATGTGTATGCATCTATATTTAGATTTGCTGTTCTTATTTTCATTTATCATTTACAAGAAAAACCACGATTATAAAACAAGCTCAGTGTGTCCTCTGTGCCTGTCATTGGGCTAAGCGCCATCACATCATTTTATTTAATTCTTCCAGCAACTCTATGAAGTACCCTTATTTTTTAATAAGGAAACTGAGATACACAAAGACTTATCATACAACTTGTGATTTGGTGGACATGGAGTTAACTTTTCCAGCATTTCTAGGACAAGACCTAAGGAATCGTAGAACTCTCCTCTATTTCATGATATTCCTATTAAGGTTTTTCCCCCCAAGTGATTTTAATAAATTTTATTTATTTGGTATTACTCTAAAAATGTGGATCTCAGCTAGGCCGATAAACCATCCTGTTTTTATAAAGGAATAGCTGCATCCTAAGAAAATAAGCAAATTATTAAAATTCCACAGGGAAATGTTCTTTCCTTGAGGTTAATCAGCCAATATGTGTGGAGGGTCTACTGTAAGCCAGACTAAAGGAAGTTCTCTGCTTTGCTGTCTTTGGTTGGGCCAATAAAGGCTGCTGGCCGACTTACACTATTTGACTGGTGCTTCTCAAACTTTAATAATGTTGTCTACTCTTTCAAAGTATAAAAACAAGTTCATGACCTCTAGGGTTGTTATCTTACATAGTGTTAATTTATATGTAAACGCAAAGGACACAAAACTCCTAAAACCCTTAAACCATTACTAAAAGGAAGGTTTTACAAATAAAGCATAAACAAAACCACAAAATGAGCATTCTTCAAATCCCTGATTCCAATTTAATATGCTTCTGAATTTGACTTTGATGAAAATAACATAACGGGTATCTTTTCTGTATAGGTTGAACAAACTATCATTAATCCTGTAAGGTTTTGTTTTTCACTTCAGAGTAATAAAACTTCAAGCTATCAGAGAAATTTACTAATGTCAGTTTCACTGGCATGTCATTTGATAAACATTTAAAGCTCTATTTACTTGGAGATGAAATTAGTATTGCGGTGCAGGTTTGTACATCCGTAATCCAGTGAAAGTGAGAATTGGGAACTGAGAAATGTCTCACCACGGATGTTTTATTACACTTACTGCTAATGGTTGATGTGAGTTGAACTGTGCAAAGACAGCGTCTGAGCCTTATGTTTGTTTGCTACTTTAATGTGGCTGCTGACTGCTGTTCTTTTGTTTCATCATGTGTGCCGTCCTGCCGTGTGTAATGATCAGATTCTCTGATCATACTCTGCCCCGCAGCAAACCGTTTTGCATATCTGCATCTATGTGTCATCTCTACTTCTCTTGTTATGCGCTGAATGATAAGCACAAAGGTTTATACCCAAATTACATGGTTGTATTCTTTAAAGGGTAACAGTCTAGATGACCTGGAACATGCTTTTATTTATGTTAGGTTATTATTGAAATGTAAGCACAGAACTTAAAAACAAAAACAAAAACAAAAAAACACCTTGTGGCAAACTTGTGGAAGCCTGTGAGTATGCCTCTGAACTTTGGGGAAGTACTTCTTTAGGATACAATGTGTCTCTGTGAAGGCACATTCCTCTTGCCTCTCATGTCCACCCTGCTGGGTGCTAAGAAAGTATTCTGTTTTTCTAACATTCTGATACAAAAAATGTACAGAACTGTGTCAAGAGGAATTTTAAAGGAAATTTTTCTTTCTTGGCTTGAGATGCCACACCAGGGTAGTAAAAGGGGCAAGTTTTAATGACATCCATCTGTTGCAGATTAAAATAAGTGCGGCTCAGCACTTGAATTCTTTGTCCAGAATCAGACTTTTTAAGCATAATTAAAATTGGTTTTACGATTTGGGAGTCCTAGGGACATAAAGCAGCAGAGCCGAAAGAGGTTAGTTTTACATTTGTTGGAGACTTTCCCCCAAGGAGCTGCTATTGCCTCATTTTCTCTTTATTGAGCTGTTATGTGTGAAATCTTCTGGTTGATCCAAGAGACAACAATCTATTTTGAAAGCATACTTCCCCCTACTTATGCTTAATTTGGAAATAATTCCTTTAGTCATACTCAGAGGGAAACATGGTATAGTAAAAGTTGCTGTATCTTTCACCTTGAGTCCCTGAATCCTCTTTCATCTCTGTGTTGACTGAAGGTACCAGACTGACTACTTGTTTATCTTAAGCTCTTGTGTCAAGTGCTTTAATCACAGATTGACCTCATTGTAAGGGATGGTATGCTTGTGTCTATGTGGAAGTGGGAAAAGAATATATATTTTCATGCAGGTCTATGCTTTTCATCTAAAATGATGTCAATATCTGTACATAAAATTTGAAATCTCCTTTTAATTTTGTTCTTGAAACCCATGTTCTGGAACTGTTTTCTAATAACACTTTCATTTATTGCATTTGCAAAATGCATTTATAATGCATTTTCTCACTTCCAGAAAACCAAATTTTTTAATGGATTCTGAAAGAATCCAACTCATAGCAAAGGCCACCATGACTCACTGTTGAAGGCATCCCTGGCCGGATGGCTCAGATGTCACATTTCCATTGGGTCTAGACCCTCCAGAACACTGGGAATTTATTTTGCTAAAATTCCAGGGATTGGATGCAAGTCTTTGACTTGCACCTACATTTGAGAAGTTTGCTTCAGAAAAGTGAAAAGCAGTTATGAAAACCAGTTATGTAAGGGTAAAAACAATCTTCCATGTCATGCCCATTCCCTAAGGAAGGTTCTAGGAGGGTCTATAGGGCACTGCCCACTGCTCCAGCTCCCTTCTGACCAACACCTTCCTTTGTGTCTGCAGTCATGTCTGCAGGGGTTTCTTCAACCCTTGGGGATCAAGTGCTCCCTCTAGCTCTATGTATGCATGATATTCTTTTTTTCAAAGGAATGATAGGGGCACCCTGATCTTAGTTCCTGAGTTTAATCATATTAGGCTTGTAGATAGAGATAGTCGGCTGGCTTTTTTTTTTTTTCTTTAAGATTTTATTTATTCATTTGACAGAGATCACAAGCAGGCAGAGAAGCAGGCGAAGAGAGAGGAGGAAGCAGGCTTCCCGCTGAGCAAAGAGCCTGAAGCGGGGCTCCATCCCAGGACTCTGGGATCACAACCTGAGCCGAAGGCAGAGACTTTAACCCACTGAGCCACTCAGGCTCCCCCTGGCTTTTTTGATGCAATGTGTAGTTTACCACCTCTTTCCTCATTCCCAAATGCTTACGGTTTTAAGTAGTTTTTCTCAAGCCAGTTCTTAATTTTTTTTAAAGATTGTATTTATTTATTTGACAGAGAGAGATATATATAGAGAGAAATCACAAGTAGGCAGAGAGGCAGGCGGGGTGGTAGGGTGGTGGTGGAGTAGGCTCCCCTGCTGAGCAGAGAGCCTAATCAGTGCTCAATCCCAGGACCCTGAGATTATGACCTGACCCGAAAGCAGAGGCTTAACCCACTGAGCCACCCAGGCGCTCCTAGCTCTTACTTTTCCTAGATGTATAGATGGCTGAGAGATGTGGGGACAGGGATGTCAGCCAGGAATTCTCTCTCCAGCTGGGGAACTCTTTTTAGCAAGTGGCATGATTTACAGAGCAGATATGTAGACCAAGAGCTTAACAGTGGTTCTCACAACTGAAACAAACCTGTAGCTCCTAGGTTAGGTATCTGTAGTAACTTCTGCCTTGATGCTTTGGAGGGGTGAGATAGAGTAGCTGTTAAGACTAGCTCTGGGCTGATAAACACAAGTTAAATCTTGCATCTTCCACTGAATAATTGGGTGACCTTGGAAACCTTCTAAACCTTTTCCTCACTTATTAAATGAGCATAAGAATAGGTTCTCTCTCATAATATTATCATGAATATTAAGGATATACTACATTTAGCTGATTCCCTTAGCTCTGTGCCTGACCCCCAGTGAATGATAAATGTCAACTATAATTATTAAGCCCCATGTACAACATGGAAGTAGTTTCCAGGCATAATTTTTAATATTATATATAACATATAGTATATAGATCTATTTTTTAAAACTATATATGGCAAATAATGTCATACTTTTTATGCCCAAATATTATTTAACTTTAGTTGTTTTACAGTAAATGATGTTTCTTGTGAGATATTGACAGAACATAATGCCTAGCATTATCTTTCCCTTGTAAGTGCTGTGGCAAGAAACCTGAGGTAGAAAATCTCCCTGGAGTTAGAATTTGCCACAAACCACAAAATAATTTCATAGAGCAGGCATTTAAAAATGAGTCACAACTCAGTCACTTCAGCATTGCAGATATACTTAGGGCACCCTGCCATGGGCAGGGCTCTCAGGAGGGACAAAGAGTGAGGCATGGTGGCCTTGTAGGGAGGGAAGAACGGTCAAATAGCAGCCAGACCATGATCCACTTCTGAAGCATCAGAGCATGAATTCCAGATGTATAGATTTCAGTCATACCTTCCACTCTTCATACATTATCTGTCTGATTTGTAAATACATGTCATTATGGTATTTGGGTTAAATGTGAGGTAATTTGGTCCTACCACTTTCCATCTTCCCATGTGTAAATCATTTTAACAATATGCAAATAATTCCCAATTTGAGACTCCCAGAGAAAATACTTCCATTTCTATCTCTGTACATCATCACCAGTCATAATGAATAGGTCTGAAAGAGTGTGCCAGGAGCCCCTGCCAAACACATTCTTTGAGGGAGAGAGGCAGGGGAGCCTACCGGGAGAGTGCGGGATTATGAGCTGTCACAACTGTGTCTCACGTCCTAGTAGGTCAGGACATCCCTTTTCATGTTACCACATCTTCTTTAGTCAGATACCATACCACCGGAAGAGTTATAAAGTTACACCAGTGTTTTAGGACCTAACAAAGTTTATCAAAGTTATTGGGTTAAGATTCGCAAGTCAGGCTCTGCAAGCGAGGGAGTGTGGCTGGGTGATTGTAGCTTCAGGTCTGGAGCAACTCTCCTCTGGACATTCTGTGGTGAAAATTCAGCTGTTTCTTCCAGGATCAGATTTTGAGAGGCCCTGGGGGAAGAAGAGGAGTTAAAAAGCAGACTCCGTTATAAGTGCTTATCTTTACCAAGGGATTTTCCTCTGGTATTGTGTCAGCTGGGTTAAATTTAATCTTGTTTTTCCAAAATCACTGGGATCACAAAATTTGCATTGGCTTATTCCACACCTGCCAACTAGTGCTATCCTCTTTCCTCAAAGCATCCTTGGAGCTTTCTGTTTTTCCCTTGTAATGAGGACAGATGACTGCCAAATGACCCATACTCAGCATTCTTCCTCAGACTCATCTGAGAAACCAAAACGGTAAAGGAAAAAGAAAAAAAAAAAAAAAGAAAGCCAGTCCCTTTAATTTCTTTTACTTTTCCAACTCCTTTTTGGCTTGACATTAGGCTCACTATAAGGTCACAAGCATCCTGAAGCTAGAATGAATGGCTAGCTTTGGATTTGGGAGTCATGTAAATTCATCTTCAAATGTGGCTGAAGATTTAAAATAAAGCAATAATGATTTTTATTTCGAGTTCTTTTACATCTTTAATATAGCAGAACGTATTTCCCTTTCACTTTAAAAACATCTCTAGAAATACTACAAAGTTGCCACCCTATCCTGGGAATTATTATTCAGTGTTTTAAACTCAAGATTGGAGTGTTTGCAACCAAAGCTTTTCTTACTTGCATTGTAAACATTTTTGACTTTTTCTGTCCTTATTTAACAATAATTCACTGGAGGTCTTTTTTTTTTTTTTTTCCTTTCTCGTAGTCTGACAGCAATGCAAGCTTCCTCCGTGCTGCCAGAGCAGGCAACCTGGACAAAGTAGTGGAATATCTCAAGGGGGGCATAGACATCAATACCTGCAATCAGGTAAGGTCATGGCTCTGTGCACAGTGAAGTAACACTCGTGGTCTATAGATGTATGCCAGGAGCCCCAGGTTGTTTTTCTGTCTGTTGCATTTACTAAAATATCAGTGACTCAGACTTATGAAAGCCCATTTTCATCCCTTCACCAGCTTCTGAAGCCTCAGACGGTTGTTATCTAGACCTAAGACTGCAGCAAAGGAGATAGATCAAAAATAACAATCAAATGTCAGTCAGGGCTGCTCTCAGCTGGAATATTGACCGAGACTAATGTTTTATTTCTCATTTATCATCAACCGGTAATCCAGACTCTAGTTTCTTTTCTTCTTTGCCGTATGCGTTTTACTCACGGACAACTGAGTGTTAAAATGTGGGATAAAGAAATAAGAGAAAAGGGGCGCTTGGGTGGCTCCGTCAGTCAAGCATCTGACTTGATTTCAGCTCAGAGCATGATCTCTGGGGTTGTGAGATCGAGCCCCGCATCACTCTTCACCCCCAGCATAGAGGCTGCTTAAGATCCTCTCCCTCTCCCTTCGCCCCTCCCCACCCTTACATGCACATGCTCTCTTTCTCTCTGTCTCAAAAAAAAAAAAAAAGAGAGATGACAGAATAAAATAAAAATTATTTCCCCCTTCTCTCTAATTAGTTTTAAAATATGGGTTAGAATGAGAAGAGTTTGAAACTGTTAGCCTAAATGAAGTGTTTGGATTATTCATTTATCGTATTCATTCAATAAGGACTCTAGATAATAGTATACATTTTGGATATTATTTGGTTCCATGGATGTTGAGATTTTTGTGCTATTTTTGATGAAGATTTTTATGCCATGAATAGAGTGTCTAGTAGCCTTCAGTGTTCACTACAGTGTGCTAAATGTTGGTGTGTGTGTGTGTGTGTGTGTGTGTGTGTGTTTGACAATGCTGACTGGGAGGTGAATAGTACTGGCTGATTTAAAGCTAACAGAAAGTAAATGATACTCAGTTTTTATCTGCTTCATAGACCAACCTAACTCCTTGAGCTACCTCAACAAGTTTTTAATGCCTAACATATTTTTCTTATAGTGGCCAGTTCTCCAATAACATGTTGCATAAAAGGGAAGAACATTTATTTTTGTTAAAAAGGTAACACAGCATCATGAAACCACACAAAACTGAGAGCCCAGTGACTGAAATTTAAATTCCATTTCCACTTTTATCAGGTCATTTCAATTCAGAAATGAACACTTTTTTAATCTCTAAAACAAGGGAATAACACACTCACTCTTATATCACTGGGTTGCAAGGTGAATTAAATTGTGAAATTATGGAAAGAAATTTTTAGGGTGTACATTTACTAATTATAATTACTATATAGAATTCACCAAGAATCAGAAAAATTAAAATTGAACTCCAAACAGCATATGAGATCAAGTCTCCTCAATCATCTGAATTTGCTAGGTATAAAGTAAGTCTTGTTGTCTGATGTTGGTTTTTATTATTATTCAAGAATGTAGAGTAAATAGAGATTTGAGAAATAAAGTGACTAATGTTAACTAGATACTGTGTATCAGGCTTTCTGCTGGGGGTTTTACATGTGATGCTTCATCAACAGCAGAGACAAATGTTATGAAGTAGGTATTTGCTGAAATTTACAAATGCAGAAGCAGAACCTGCAGGTGGTTAAGTGATGGTCCCAGGTTCACGCAGATCTGTCTGTCTCCCATGTGCTAGTGTTTTCCACAGCAAGATATGGTCCAGAGATAGCGGGATCCTCCTTCAGAGTGTATAGTGTAGTTTCATTTATCTTGAAACTCAGATCTTTTTTTAATCTACCCTTGTTAATGTAAAAAGAACTTGATTCATCCTTAAATAAACATAATAATAGTTAAAATAATTTTAGTTTTTATTTATTTATTTATTTAAAAGATTTTATTTATTTATTTGAGAGAGAAAGAGAGAAGTCACAAGTAGGCAGAGAGGTGGAAACAGACTCCCCACTGAGCAGAGAGCCTGATGTGGGCCTCAATCCAGGACTCTGAGATCATGGCCTGAGCCGAAGGCAGAGGTTTAACCCACTGAGCCACCCAGGTGCCCTAATTTTAGTTTATATATATATATATTTTAAATTATAAGCACACTTTTTCAAAAGATTTTATTTATCTATTTGGCAAGGAGAGAGATCACAAGCAGATAGAGAGGCAGGCAGAGCCAGAGGGGGAGGCAGGCTCCCCAACGAGCAGAGAGCCCAATGTGGGACTCGATCCCAGTACCCTGAGATCATGAACTGAGCCAAAGGCAGAGGCTTAACCTACTGAGTCACCCAGGTGCCCCTAGTTTTTATTTTTATTTTTTTTTAAAGATTTTTTATTTATTTATTTGACAGAGAGAGATGACAAGCAGGCAGAGAGGCAGAGAGAGGGGAGGAAGCAGGCTCCCCGCTGAGCAGAGAGCCCGATGCGGGGCTCGATCCCAGGACCCTGGGATCATGACCTGAGCTGAAGGCAGCGGCTTAACTCACTGAGCCACCCAGGCGCCCCTAGTTTTTATATTTTTGAAGATTTATTTACTAGAGAGAGAGAGAGAAACAGAGACAGAGACATAGGAAAAGAAAAAACCCAAATTGGAGGAGGGGCAGAGGGAAATAATCCCGAGGAGTCTCCCTGCTGAGTGCAGAGCCTGATGGTGGGCTCGATCTCATGACCCATGAGATCATGACCTGAGCTGGAACCAAGAGCTGACCACCAAACAACTGAGCCACTGAAGCGCTCCATAGGTAAAAGAACTTTTAAGTCAAAGAGCACCACTACCAGGATTATGACTAAAATGCAAATAAAATGTAGAAAATAATTTCTAAACAACTAGGAAGGCAAAACAGGCAACTCTTTAGCCAAAATACTGCTATGTTTAAATATGTAAAAGCTCAAAGCTAAAAGGGCATATGAAAGAAGAGAAGAAAAAGTGTCCATTATTTTGCTAGTAAGCCTGGGTTTCTGGGGAGCATCATGGCATGTAACATAGAAACCAGGACTTTCTGTACCCTGCTGTATTTCTCAATGAAAGGCAATCTGGCTGCACCAGCTTTCCAAAAATATCACATGTGTTGGCGTTCTGAGATTCCTTAAACTAAAATTTGGATGAAAAATTTTTCTTTATAAAATTTATCTCTTAACTACCATGAGAATTTTGAAATTTAATCCAAAAATATGATTTGGCTTTTAATCATTTCAAGGATATGAGAAAAATTCTTAATTTTGGCACAGAGCAATTTTATAAAAAAAAAAAAAGAACAAAAACAAAACTTCAAGTCTTCATTTTTCTTTTCTAAGTAGTTACAAATCTCTTAACCTCTGTTTTCTTTAAAAGATTAGACTAGTTATTTATTTTGTTATCTCTTGTACACTTAGAAAAGTGAATAAATCTTAGCATTTGCTCCCTATCTGAAACTCATGTATATTTAATGCTTTTCTTATTTTAGTCCTTGTTCACAGTCTAATAATATTACAAACAAGGTTAACATGCAGACATTAAAAATAGACTCTATAATCTTTTCATAAAAAATGTATAGCCAGTTAAAAATCAATAAAAGGCTCAGAAGATTCAGGTACTTTTCCCATGTATAACATTTATTGGTTTCACTGCAGTGACTTTAAAATAAAGTATATCACTTATCATTTATTGGCCATACTCCTAGATATGACACCGAAAGTTAACAGTTTTTGACGTGTCCTGATTTTTGGTCTTGACCCTTTACTGCCGAAGTGTAAAGATCCAAAATTATCAGTTAGATCCTGGACTTCCTTTCTCAGAAACAGAAGGCAAGGTCAAACAAAGCACCATTTTCAAAATAATATTAATGTTCCAAAATACCAGGCCTTTACCAACAAGAAGGTACACCCAACAGTGACTTTGTCCTATGTTCACATAGTTATGACTCAGACCACAAAGCACTTTTGGAAATCACTTTAAGAATATGGGTGCTGGAATCCGAATTCTCATTTTATTCACTTAACCAGCTATGTGACTCAGGGCATTCAGTTTTTTCAGGACTCAGTTTTCTCGATGTGAAGTCGGGATCATTAACAACACTGGAGTCATAGGATTGTTGTGATCATTAAATGAGATGTTTGCAAAATGCTTAGGAAAATATGCATTCAATAAATAGTGGCAAATGATAATCCTTATTATAATAGTATAATATTTTTATATTGATTCTCCACCTAAGCTTTAGCAAAAGTGATGCTGGTTCTCATAGGCAGAACAGATCATAAAAGGTATTCCCGTAGCTTGTGTCATCAAATAGGAAAGGTCACATTTAGTAGCAATTTGGTAACAGTTTCTTCTTATCTGGCTTAAATTAAATATTTTTTTCTGGTATTAAAATCTTTTTTTACCAATGCCATTTGGATCCATCCAGTCTGGACCTTCTTTAAAAAAATACCAAAACCAATTATATTAGCCTGTGAATTTATAAAGGCAACAAAGATGAATACTTGAGAATTGAACTCCTAGAATTAATGGACTATGGAATGAACTATATCTAGTTTCTTAACCAGTCAAATGGGGCACAGATGTATCTGCAAATAATACTGTCATGTATTTATCATTCGACCTCTCATCTAGAAGAAGCAAATAGTGGTGCATCTGTCTGGTTCTGGTTATACGTGCCCTTTTGTTTTTGGATTCTGTATTATTCTCTAATTCTCTTTAGGGCATTAATACTGGTCCTTGCTCTATACCGAGTAATGCTGATTCAGACTAGATCTGAATAATGTCTGCCCAGTATTTTGAGCACTTAGAGTTTTCAGGGTTTTTTATTTTAAGATTTTATGTATTTATTTTTGAGAGAGAGAATGAGAGAGCAGGGTGTGAGGGGGAGCAGAGGGCGAGCAGAGGGGGAGCAAACTCTGAGCTGAGCATGAAACCCAATGTGGGGCCTAATCCCACAACCCTGAGGTCATAACCGGAGCCAAAACCAAGAGTCAGACACTCAGCTGACTGAGCCAACCAAGCACCCCAGAATTTTCATTTCAGTGTTGATAGTTGTTCAATGCAAAGTAATTCCAGTAGAGACTTTTCATCAGCTACTTGTCCCTAACTCTAAAACATTTTGTCTCACAAATTTATGAAGAGGTTTGAAGTGCAACTCTTATTTCATTTAACAAATGCCGGGGATAGCTTCATGCAAAGTATTTCTGTGACTATCTTCTGAAGTATTCTCCTTCAGTGGTTTAGATGAAAACAGAATAATTTATGTTATGGAAATTCTGTTGAATGCTCTTTTCCTATGACTAAAAGACATGGACTTTAAAAAAAAAAACATTTTATTTATTTATTTGACAGAGGGAGAGGGAGAAGCAGACTTCCCGCTGAGTAGGGAGCCTGATGTGGGACATGATCTCAGGACCCTGGGATCATCACCTGAGCCGAAGCCAGGCACTTAAGTGACTGAACCACCCAGGAGCCCCAAAGACATGGATTTTAACACATACCCCAGGAGCCCCTCCATTCTCCCTAATTCATCTCAGATATTATAGTAACATTATAGTCACATTCTTTCTGCCAATCTGAATTAAGGCTTACGGTTTGTTCATCTATTTACTCAAACATGTGATGTGTGTATACTGTATGGCAGGCACTGTTCTAGGTGCAGTGAAAGCAGAGACCAAAACCTGCTCTTGTATAGCTTAGAATCTACAACATGAGAAAAGAGAGATAATCACCAAACAAAAAAGTAAAATATGTGAAAAGAGAGACTGTAATAAAATGGCAGGGAAAGAATACAACAAGGGAAAAGGAGAGGGAGTGAAAAGGAAGCGGTGTGTCATTTTAGGTAGGACGGTCAAAAGAATGCCTGAAGAATTTGACCAAGGAAGCCCTGCACTGTTGGGAGGGAATATATTTTAGAAGAAGGCTTGACCAGTGAGAAAACCCTAGGGAGGGAGCATGCCTGGTTTGCTCTGGGTCCACCAAGAAGGGTGGGGTAGCCAGAGTAGTAGGAGTAGTAGTAGTAGGAGATCAGGGGAGAAATAGGTCAGGGAAAGCCATCAGTGGCACCAAGTCATCATATAAGACCTTGTAGGCTACTTTAAGAACTTTGGCTTTAATTCCAAGAGAGAAGAGAAGTGATTAGAGGGTTTTTAGCAGAGAAGTGACCTAAGCTGACTTAGGATTAAATAGTAACCCTCAGACTGAAAAGGAGAAAGGGCAGAGGAGGAAACATTTTGGTAATACTTGAGGTCAGAGATGAAATGTTCTAGACCCGCAGAGAGATGGTAAGACCTGGTTGGGTTCTGGATATATATTGAAGATAGAGCTGATGGATTTTTGGGGTGGATTTAATGTAGGATAAGCACACAAGAGAGGAGTCAGGGATGAAGGTTGAGGTCACAAAGAGAATTATGAGGGTTGAAGATTCATTAACTGAGAGGAGAGAGAAGGTAGGAAACACTCATCAAGGAGAGTGGAAGAGGGGCACCTGGGTGGCTCAGTGGGTTAAGCCGCTGCCTTCAGCTCAGGTCATGATCTCAGGGTCCTGGGATCGAGTCCCACATCGGGCTCCCTGCTCGGCAGGGAGCTGCTGCTTCCCTCTCTCTCTCTCTGCCTGCCTCTCTGTCTACCGTGATCTCTCTCTGTCAAATAAATAAATAAAATCTTAAAAAAAAAAAAAAAAAAAGGAGAGTGGAGGAGAGAGTAAGGGCGGCAGAGCGTGACTGCCAGGCAGCACTGAGAACCTGCTCGGGGGATGGGGATCAGCTCACATGGATGTGTGTTTTCCCACAGCCATAGTCATACATGGACTCACAGGCAGTTATTTATAGAGTATCATATATGACAAGGAATGTGGCTTAGCTAAGCATGTGGAGTCCAGATAGAGAAAGGCGAGTCAACTGAGGGTGCATGGAAGGGGACGAATAAGATGATTTTAAAGATTATTCATGGAATGTAGCTCCAGCAAGTGAGGATGGGCACACAAGATGTATCCGGTTTATAGTTGATAAATAAATGATAAATGAATGAATGGACCCAGACATTTGGCCAGTCACTTAAATTAATCTGAGTCTCAAATTATCCATTCTTGAAGTGAAAAATAATAATACCTATGGTGTCAAATAACAGTTACCTTTGTTGCATGTCTATAATATGCTTATCACTGTACTGCACACCGTATAATCTATCTGCTCAACATACTTCTCTATCTCAGAAGGAGACTATTGGGGACTCACATTATTTGTGTGAAAACCCATTGTGTTAGGTACACTCAGGAGACCAAAGTAGGGCTCTGTCAATTGTAGTTAGATGGAATTTAATTAAGTCCTATGGCCGTAACTGATGATTTCACTCAGACTAGAGCAGCCGGGTGGACAAGTTTGGAGGAAGTTCTAATAAGTTCATTGCTTCCTACTTAATCAGAATTGTCATTATTTCTTTCAGAGAACTTTTTTTTTTTTTCTTTCAGAGAACTTGTAATTCTGTGTAATACTTAGGAAAGTTCTGGTCATGCCTCTTCAAACTTCTATTCTGCTTTCTAGATGGAAGGAAAGTTTTATCAGGTTATGTTTACAAACCATTTCTTAAGGCAATATTTCTTCTAAGTGGAGAGGAGCCTTTTTTTGGAACCTTGAGAATATATCCACATGCTTCGGTTTGAGAAATACTTCATTAAAATGTGGGCGTTCCTTCAGTAATCACTTGACATCAATTGACACAGTCATAAACATGACCAAGAAATTACTAGATGATATTTAATTAAATGTGATTATCCAGATGCTCCAGAATATACTTCTATTACGTTTTTTGATTGGCGCTAAAATGAAAATGTCAAATAAAACATTCTCAGAGAAGCCTGAGATCCTTAAGAACACATCAAGGGATTCCAGACTGAGAAAAGCCCCTTTAGATGAAGTGCTTCTCTCAGGATCTAATTTCCTCTTATGCATGTTCGTGTTAACCAGCTTCAGCTTCAGAGAGTGAACTTTTCCTGGTTGTGTTTCCAGAGGCTAAGAGATAGATATATTTGTACCTGATCTGTCGATGCACTGACTACATTTACTGAACAGAGTAGAATAACTGGGTGAATGAAGCAGACTCCTACTTAACCTCCATAGGGTACATACTATTCATTAGCTCCCCCAGTGCACAAACACTGAGGTATCCTTTTTCTTGTGCTATGTGCCACATTAAGTATAGAGGTTACATAGGTCAATAGGATTTGATTCTAGCCCATGATAAACCATGCCGGGAAGATAAACAGAGAACACAAATGCAATAAATTGGAAAAAGAACCGAACTTTGCGAATGCTCAGAGGATAAACTAAGCCAGCTTGTGAGTCTTAGAAAACTGGAAATTGATATGAGATGCAATTTGTAGGAATCATTTTGTAATGACGGAAAGCAGCGTAATGCTGTGTTCCTTGGAAGATTCCTAAAGCCAACTTCATTGTTTGATGGCTCCTTCCTTACTCTCCCCGTGTTCTTAACCACATTTGGCTAGTTTTTAATTAAAATTGTAAAAAATGGGGAGAAAATTAGAAGTCAGTGTAATTCTCTAATAATATGACTAGATTTTTATTTTATATGGGTACCTTGAAATGTAAATTTGGTTTCTAGCACAGTTCGGCATACCGTAAGTGTTCAGTAAATGTTTTAATATGTGAATAATATTCAATGGTTATTTTGTATTGAATTTAAGCTTTCTCTAGTCTACATTAAATTTAAACTCTGTACCATGTTTTTATCTGAGTTTAATATTTTGTACAAATTTGTTTCTTCACTTGTGCCTCCTTCGAAGTAGGAGGATGGGGAGGCACCTGGCTGACTCAGTCAGTAGAGCATACAAATCTTAATATCAGGGTTGTAAGCTCAAGCCCTGTGTTGAGTGTAGAGATTACTTAAAATATCTACAAAAAAAGAAGCAGAAGAAGAAGTAGGAGGGTAGAGCACATACTGGTATTAGCTCTGGAACTTTTTTTAGGTCCTGTTCCCTCTTTTTACTTTCCTTCCCTCTGAGGTTCTGCCACTCTTTCCCTCTCTCCAGTCTCATCCTTGCTCCCCTGGAGGCACATCCCCTCCAGACTGCGGCACTGAGAAGTTCTTATATTTCATTAAAAAAAAAAAAATCTACTGATTGGTTCTGTTACATACTCCTTTTTGCTTACTGATTTTGATAAATTCTATGTTAGAGGGAGAAAATCCAGGTTTGGTTTGGTTTTTGTTTTAAGATTTTACTTATTTATTTGACAGGGAGAGAGTGAGAGCACAAACTGGAAGACAAAGGGAGAGGGAGAAGCAGTCTTCCTGCTGAGCAGGAAGCCTGATGCTGGGCTGGATTCCAAGATCCTGGGATCATGACCTGCCAGAGGCAGCTGCTTAACTGACTGAGCCACTCAGGCACCCCCAAATCCAGGTTTTCAATGCCCTCTTTCAAGATGAGTTGATTGAAATATTAAATGAGTCAGTGATAAATATACAAAGGCAAGATTTATTCTCTTGGATATTTTCTTTAAAGTCTTCTGGAAATTATACTCTCATTACTTGTCATCTGATCTAAGAACCACAAAATTTTATTACAGTAAGAAACTTAAGGGCTCAACCATTCTAAACCCTTTCCTTCATTTTTACTTAAAATTAAAACTAGCTAAACTTGACATGGATATAATAACATTTTAGAATACATTATAGAATTCTTTTCTAATTTTGACACATTTGGACTTTCTATGTCTAGAAAGAGGATAATTTTTCTCCTTAACTACTGACTTCTTATGGGAGACTGAGATATTTCCTATTCCACAGAATATCAAATAGAATTAATGAGAAACTCAAGTCTAAAGAAAGCTAAATAGAATTGTAATGCAGGATCCATAGTTTTTTTTGTTTTTGTTTTTGTTTTTTTTTTTAATAATTGTAGGGGTTAAGAGTATAGTTTCTGAGCTAGAATCACCAGGTAGTTCATAGCTCATAACGCTCAATTTAAGGTTAAGTGAGTTAATGTAATTAAAAGCTTAGAACGGAGCCTGACATGTAAGAAGAAGTTATAATAAGTTTTAGCTATTATTTTAAAAATTTGCTGTCAACTTTCAGAGTTAATATTTAAATCCCTTTAACCCATGACTATCATAATAAGTAGCTCAAATAGTGTTCTTCCTTTGAGCTTCATATGCTGTTTCACTTTAGCACATGCAAAGCCAAATATGAAAGAAATAATTTGTCCAGTATTTCTCACAGAAATTAACTAAAGAAATGAGACCATGTGAAAACATTTAAATTAGGAGAGTTAAAGCTTTCAGTAAAAAAATAGCACCTCTTTGAATTATTGGCAAGGGTGATTAAGAATGGACCAGGTTCCCGTCTGTTTCCTAGGTTTCATTGGAACTGAAAATACTTTTTAAAGTCAATCAATTAAAAAAAATAATAAAGTCAATCAATTCTGCATGTATTAATAATATGCCTAGTCCAGGTAAACATTATATGTCAGTCTCAAAAAGTTATAATAAGTTATAATAAGTTTTAACCAACTCTCAGCTAGAAAACAGGAGTGAGGAGTATATGCATTTATTACTTTTGGCACCTAACCAGGAAATTATAATATTTTACATTTGTATATTATTTTATAGATTCAAAATAGCATAAACATACTTTATCTTATATTCTTCTTAAACTATCTGAAGTAGGCAGAGTTGGAAATTTCACCATTTTATGAATGAAGAAACGACTTTATTATTTTTTTTTTTTTTTTAAAGATTTATTTATTTATTTATTTGACAGAGAGAGATCACAGTAGGAGAGAGGAAGGGAAGAGATCACAGAGAGAGAGGAAGGGAAGCAGGCCCCCTGCTGAGCAGAGAGCCAGATGTGGGACTCGATCCCAGGACCCTGAGATCATGACCTGAGCCGAAGGCAGCGGCTTAACCCACTGAGCCACCCAGGCGCCCCCGACTTTATTATTTTTTTAAAGATTTTATTTATTTATTTGACAGTGAGAGATCACAAGCAGGCAGAGAGGCAGGCAAAGAGAGAGAGAGAGAGGGAAGCAGGCTCCTTGCTGAGCAAGGAACCCAATGTAGGACTCAATCTGAGGACCCTGAGATCAGGGCCTGAGCTGAAGGCAGTGGCTTAACCCACTGAGCCACCCAGGCGCCCCCAAATGAAGAAACTTTAAATCATGTTGTTCATACCGGAGAGAAGCTAGGAACTCATATTTCACTTTGCCTCCAGTGCACCTTGCCCCCTGCCACAGCCCCGGATGCACCTGTGGTTCTGCATAGACTTTGCCCCTGTCCTCAAAGCAAAGAGCTTTCCCTTGTACCATCATCATCCTTCATGTTGGATCGCAGCGTTCACCTACAATAGGAATAATTAAGTTCCGAAAATTCAAATAAGCATGCCTCGGAAACCAATCCTCTCTTAGAATGGTCCTGATGAGCGTCAGGTTTTCACTTTTTTGGTCTGCAAGGACATCTAGTTTCCCCAAGATACCCTCATGTCTTGGGTCTTGCCAAAACCTGCTTAGTTTTTTGTTTTTTTTGTTTTGGTTTGTTTTCTGTCTAGAGCACCTGTGTACACTCTCTCTCTGACACACATGTGTGTGCATGTATGCACGTGCGTTGTGGAAGGTTTCACCAGAAACAAAACAGAACAAAATAAACCCCACAGTCAACACTTGCTCATTGGCAGGGCATTCTATTTTTCTTTCTTGGACTTTATGTTTTAACATTTTAAGTTTTTCATTGTTTCATTCATCAAGTATGTATTTCTCAGCTCCATAGCCTCTTTGTCCCTCTTGATCTTGGTAAGATTTTGAAGAATTTTCAGAACTCTTTCTTCTTCCAGGCTAGCTCATCATCATACTTAAATCCATTCTCTGTATTCTGGGGATTATATGGTAGAAAGATTTGATGGGGCTGGACAGGGGTAAAGACCGGTAGCCAACAACAGAGCAACCATCCAGAAGCACTATGGATATCTGGGTGGCCCTGAATCATAGATGACATGGAGATCTAGAAGTAGATTTTACAAAGTGATACTTTCTTTCTCTCTATTTTAAAGTTTTAATTTTTTTTAAAAATTGTATTTATTTATTGGAGAGAGAGCACACAAGCAGGGGGAGTGGCAGAGGGAGAGGGAGAAGCAGGCTCCTTGCTGAGAGCATGACCTGAGCCTTAGGCAGATGCTTAACCAACTGAGCCACCCAGGCACATCACAAAATGATATTTTCAAAGCATTCTTATTCTAAGCATTTTCCCTATGAAATGATCAACGAGCTACCAAATTCCAAGCCTCACTGTCAGTTAGAAAATACCTTACTAAAAATTCATCATTTTTGGAATTATAAAGAGAAAGCCTTGGAGAGCTGAGAATAACTCACTAGTAAAACAAGTTTCCTCATGGATCATCATAGTTTCATTTCCTTTTTAAATCAGAAACTTTTGGAGACCAACGAAAGACATGATAGAATCAGTTAAATTGTGTATGATGAAGAGGACACATTGGTTGCTCTGATGTTCCCAATCTTCATAAAAACTGAATGAATCTTTAATTCTATTACAGTGAGTACTCTTAGTTTAGAGCAACTACCGTGGAGGAGGTAGGAAAGGTACAGCTAGATTATGGCTGGGTATAAGGAGTGAAAATTGGGTTGGGAATATATAAACAGGTTATTGTTGTTTTGATTTTGAGTTCTTTTTCTCCATGTATAGATAACTTCTTTTGCTGATGTCATTTATGCCAATGGAACTGTGAAATTATAAATCATATTTCATAATTATTTGTATCTCTGTATGTGAGCATTTTGTTCCTCTTGTAAAAAAGCTGATTTAAGATGTCACTGATAGAGGAGTCCCCTTTAGAGACTAGGGGTCAACTTTTTCCTTTCTTTTCTCTACTATTGCCCTTTGATTGTCCCCATTTTACTCTACATCTTTTTCTTCTAATATTTTTTAAGAACTCATATATTTCAGTTGCCTCCTTCCAAATATTTACATTTTAATAGAATTAAGGAAGTTATGTAAGTTAGTTGTAGTTTTCTGATATGCATATACAGATTGGAGTACCCTTAACTCAAATTGTAAGATTTGCAAAATAGAGTAGCCAGAGATTTGAGGAGGGGAGGGAAACAACAAAAAAAAAAGCCACAGACAAGTCTATGTAGCATAGAGATTACTTTCAGTTGTTTAATTAAAAATATTTTGGGCTCTTTGGGAACAGAATATATGACACATATCCACTGCTTCTCCCTTAGAACCTAGAACCTAGAGATGAGCACTTGGTGGATACCTGGCAAACACTTGTTGAATATGGATTTGTACTAAGATACAAAAGAGCTTAATGGATTTTGTTGCAAACATTTAGCCTTTATGTATGTTTAGCTGTACCTGCTTGAATCTGTTCTTCACCTTTCCAGATGGACTACTCTATATCTTTTCTGTATGTGCCAGCAAACATAACTAACACTCGAATGGCTCTATAAAAATTTTTATTGTCTATCTGTTCTACCTGGGGTTTCATGCACTAGTTTTATATGATCATAGAAAAGCAGCCGATGGGTAAAATAGCTCATAAAATCAAGAGAAATGGTGAATACAGCTTACTATAAAATCTGATTATAAATAATGTTATAAAATTGCTTTATAAAATTTTAATAGAAGTGCTAAACAAAAAAATCTACCTTTTAAGATTGATTAATTTGCATATGGTTGGGGCACCTGGGTGGCTCAGTTGGTTGAGTATGGGACTCTTGATTTTGGTTCAGGTTGTGATCTCAGGGCTAAGAAAACGTTGTTCCTCAAAGGACTGCTGCCTCCTTCAACTTGCCTTTAACCCTAGAAAGTGGGGGGGGGGGGAGGTCTATCAATCTGACCACAACTGCTGCCTTCCCACCTGCTCCCTTTATGCACATTCTGACTGCCCCCCCCATCAGCAGCTGCACTCCCAGATCCTCTGCTATCACCTGCAGCAGGATGGCCAGACATGCAGCAGGCAACATAGCAGACGAGCTCCATCCCTCAGAAGCCCCAGACCAACAAGTCTGTCTACAACAGCTATAGCTGGGGGGCCCACTGAGGCCCTGACCCTCATCTTCTCCCAGTCCCATCTTCTGAGAGAGCTTCTCAGCCTGGCAACTACGGAAACAAGATCAAAGAGAGAAAGGACTGGGGGGCGGTATCTAGTGCCCCCCAACCCCCAGTGGCCCACCCCATGCCTCAGCTTCATGTCTGTCCCATTCCCATACCATCCTCACTCTGCTGTATGTATTATCGGATTTGTATTTTCTGCCTTTTTTTTTTTCTCTCTTTTCCTCTCCTCCTCCCTCCTTACATTCAAGATTATGGAACTTTGCTGTGGGCCTTGCCTGCCTGCCTGCCTTCCTTCCCTCCTTCCTTCTCCGCCTCCTGTTCACCCTGGTGATGTATGGGTGAGGTGGGGAGGTGGGACCCCCAAATATATGTCAGCCCAACAGCCCTGGTCTCCTCCTTTATTATTAGGAAAGAAAACAACAAAAAGTGGCATCATGAATATGAACAACATTGTCAGATGAATTAGTTGAAGTATTTTTTTTGTACTATGTCCTCAAATTTTTTTTTTAAAGATTTTATTTATTTATTTATTTATTTATTTGTCAGAGAGAGAGAGAGAGAGAGCGTGCACAAGCAGGCAGAGTAGCAGGCAGAGGCGGAGAGAGAAGCAGGCTCCCTGCTGAGCAAAGAACCCAATGCGGGACTCCATCCCAGGATACTAGAATCATGACCTGAGCCAAAGGCAGCCACTTAAACGACTGAGCCACCCAGGTGTCCCCTATGTCCTCAAATTTAATGGATTAATGTGTCTTGTATGTATAAAAAGAAAACCTCTTACAAAAAAAAAAAAGAAGACACCCAGCTGGTCCTAAAGTCACTGGCCTCATCCTATCAGTGGCCCTGTCTGTGCTTTTGCCTGAGCACAAGTCTGAGCCCCTCCCACTAGAAGGAATATGGGATGGAAGCCTACCACCCCTACTGTGCATTTCTGGACTCCTATCCCTAAGTCCGTGGACCTGGGCCCCTTGACTTGGCCTCATGGCATTGGAGGTCCCAGAGACCCTGGGTAAGGACAAAAAGGAAAGAAAGCCAGAGAAGTTGAAATGCTACATTTGTTTGGCACCTGGGAGGATCTTAGCCTGCTGGAATGGAATGCAGATGATTTCCCCATTTTCTTTGGGGATCTGAGCAATGAGGTGAATGATGACCTCTTGGCATGACAGTCAACTGCTTCCCATCCTTTCTGAAGGCTGAGGTGATCTGCGACAAGTCTGAGGCGAGACCAGGGGTTAGTCAGCTGTCAAGGAGCCCAGCAACTATGCACAGACCATATGCACACCGGGTGTGAGATGAATGGGAAGTAGTGAGCTCGTGCCCCATCACGCTGCACGGGGGCAGGTGGGAGGACTAGAAGCTGGACTTGGTATGCAAGAAGCAGAAGGAGAAGAAATCGGGTGTATGATGGGGTCTGTGGCCAGGCACCTTCTCCCTCCCTCCTGGGGACTGGCTCCTTTCCACAGTTCTCTTTGGAAAACCCCCAACTATTCACCCACGCATCCTCCCCCAAAGCAGCTTCAATAAAATTATATCATTTTTTTAACCAACTGAGCCACCCAGGCGTCCCTATATCATTTTTTTAAAAAGGCTAAAACAGTGGCACACAACTTGTGCTTATAATCATTGTCCTCACATTTTCATTGTTATCATTATCATTTTTATAGATCAGATCATTAGAGGACAAAGAGGTCAAGTGTAGGAGCAGAGCAAGGAACAGGCTGCATTTCTGATTCCCAACACCATGTAATTATTCCTGCAGCTGACCACACTGTCTTAGAAAAGAAAATAGAAAGATAAAAGGAAGGGAAGAAAGAAAAAAAAATCAATTTCAGTCAGTTGCATACAGATGAGAAACATTTAACCTTTTAACAACCTTAAAAGGAAAGATTTCCAGCCAGTGACTAGGATACTCTTCCATTGTCTCATTCAGTTAGTGTTGTTTTCCTGTTTTTTTTTAAATCTATTTTCTTCCAGATGTGTTGATCCACCGAGTAGCTAGTTAGAATCATCAACCATATTAATCAAAGCATAATTGCTGTCTGTGACCACTGTGAGATAAGGAGTCAAACTCGGTAGAAGCACTTGGCATGATGCTGTTTTAAGATGCAAAAGGCCTGAAGAATTTTTACAGTAATGTTTCGGTGGCACAACCCATACACAAATACACTCATATGCGACATCATTAAAAACAAAACTAAACAGTTTAAGATAAAAGCAAAACCAAGGAAAAAGAGGAATTAGAGAACTTGTGGTAATTAATTCTGATGGATACTGAATTTATTCTGTTTCCTGGAAATCAGTGAAAGAGACCAACACATTGATTTATGCAGTTTTCCTAAATTAAAGTTTAGTAAAAAGAAGCACAGAGGCTTTTCCTATTACTAAACTATTTCCTGTTACTGAACTCAATGATGGTTAATCCAGAGAACCCATATAAAATAAACACAAGGGTATAAATATTGCTCAGATGGACATTTCTTATATTCACTTTACATATAAACCAAATATGTAGCAATATATTCTAAGTCAGCAAAGCCATTTCTGTAGGGAATAGAGATAACATACTCCAGGTGCATTGTTTTCTGGTGATCTAACTGAATATCTAACCTGACATTAATTTAAAATTGAGAATGAATAGTTATTGTTTCTGTTAAATATGAATTGTTTCAGAAGATTCTTTGGCTATAACTCAGTAAGCTCATGATTAGTGTTCTAATAAATGCAGAAACTGACAATATGTTTTGGATATGTGCCTCAAATACTATATGTGTGGGAAGCACGACTGGGAAAGTCCCAGAACCTACTCTGTATGTGCTCCCAAATATAAAATATCTGACTAGGAATGGCTGGGTGGCTCAGTTGGTTAAGCGTCTGCCTTTGGCTGAGGTCATCATCTCAGAGTGCTAGGATTGAGCCCCACATTGGGCTCTCTGCTCAGCGGGGAGTCTGCTAGTTCCTCTGGCCCTCCCCTTCACCATTTTTTTTCTCTCTCAAATAAATAAATAAAATCTAAAAAAAAAACCTGACTTGTTGGTCCTATCTCCTCATTTCCTTACCTGACAAAGTGAAGAATTTCTAACAACAACATAACATCCTTTGAAATCTAGGCCAGTACTACTAATTGACGGTAAGTGAAAGCATGTCAGTGTGGCTCCTGTGGGAAATTTGATTTTTAGAAACATGACTTCAGGGATTAACCAAAATGGGTTAACTGCAAAATAAATGTATTCTCTAGGAGTTAGCTGAGTTGTACTATTGAATAGGATTATTTATCACTTTTCATTTAAACATGATTAACTTATACATTAGCTTATAGTCACAAGATAAAATATTTTTCATTTAAGTCTAGTTGATGCTGAGTTGCTTTTTCTGATCACAGTTACTCAACATATTCAATTGCTAATTAAATCTATTTTTGGTTAGAAATTCTGGAACCAAAAAATTAAGCGTGAAGCAAATTGCTTGTCTTCTATTTTCTACAGCTAATTCAATAATATGATAGCAATAATGTGATAGTCCCAATTTGGTTGCATTCTAAAAGAAGGTAGATTAAAAATTTATAGCATTTATAACTAGAATGTCAGGCATCATCTGTATCTTTATAACTGCTCTAATTTCAGTAGTATTAGTATCACAGAAATTTAAAAGACCCATGTATATCCTGAATTCAATTTATATATTATATACAGTTTGGTTTCTGAACTAATGCCTCATATGGAAAATTTTAATCATATTCTTGGCCATGTTGTCAATGAAATGCAACCATATTTCAGTGATGTAGTAGGATCTTTGTGTCTCCTGAAAGGGTACTTTTTCATTGGAAAATTTTTTTAACTTAGAGCATCAGCTTTGTCATTAATTGAGAAGAAAGCTAGCCAATTATTTAAGAAGTTAAAGCAAGTTAAAGCTTTTAGCTGAGTGGATACTGTAGAGTCAAAGGAGAAGGATACCCCAGAAGGGAAATTGAGAAGGGTATTGAAAATCCTCTAAACATCGGAGTTGACCAGTCATGGAATTGAAGAAAATTTTACACCTTTTATTTATTTTTTTTAATTTTTAAAATATTTTTAAAATTTATTTTATTTTTTAAATTTGTTTTTAAAGATTTCATTTACTTATTTGACAGAGAGGGAGAGATCACAAGCAGGGGGGTGGCAGAGAGGGAGGGAAAAGCTCAGCAAGGAGCCTGATATGGGGCTCGATCCCAGGACCCTGTTATCATGACCTGAGCTGAAGGCAGACACTTAACCAACTGAGCCACCCTAGTGCCCCAATTTACTTATTTTAGAAAGAGAGAGAAAAGGAGAGAGCACGTGCATGAGCGTGTTAGTGGGGGAGGGGCAGAGGCAGAGAGAATCTCCAACACTTTTCACTCAGAGTGCAGAGAGCCCAGTGTGGGGCTTGATCTCACAACCCTGAGAAATCATGACCTGAGCCAAACCAAGAGTCAGATCAGGCATCCCAACTTTACACCTTTTAAACACCTTAATTCTCGAACATTTTTATTTTAAATGAGTAGAATGTTGTATTCAGAATGCCACTGTTGAGATCATTTTCAAACCAGTCTAGGCACCCATTTTAAGCAATCACGAATTGATGAGTAGTTAAAAATGCTTGACTCTTTTTTAAAAATCATTTATCTTTATTTTCATAATTTAATATTTATTAACATTACATAGTATATATTGAGCAATTGATTTAATAAGCTTTCTCTTTATAAAATTTATAAAAAAAGATTGCCTGATTTATAGGCTGATCCCACATACTGCCCATATTATAGAATTTTGACCTAAATGAAGGTCAGATTCAGGCCATTGTATCTTAGAGAAACTGACCATTGGGGAGTCATTTTTCTAGTTCACATTGTTCTTGAGATGAAACTGCTGTCAAATCTAAAACTTTGGCATGCAGTGATATTGCTGGTAAATGTCTAACAACTGGCTCTGAAGGGTGGGAGAAGGGGAGCCCTGATACATATTATTTGTTGATTTGCAGAGTGAAACATTTCCATGGCAGAATAGGAAGACATGATACTGAGAAATACTAAATTAAGGAGCTAAGAGAGAAATCCCTGGCAAATATTGAAAACATTGAGGAGATGCTTTATTCTTCTCTTCCTTCTGTCCTCCTTTTTCAGCTGATCACAGCTCAGAAGCCTTGGGCTTGGTCTGGGAAATCTTGTAACTGGGGTGCAAGGATATATGAGCATCTGGCTTTGGGTGTCCCAAATACACCAGGCTTTGCCAATCATCCCTGACAAAATCCAGCGGCAGAGAGATGAGTGGGGGTGAAACAAGGCAGGGATTTATTTCAGTGAGGCCAGCACCAAGAAGACAGTGGACCAATGTCCCAAAGACTGTCTGTCTCCAAAGTGCTGAAAATAATTCTAGGTTTATGTAAGAGAAGTGTAGGACCGAAGTTGCTGGGTGTGTAGATGGGCAGGAAAGTTCTGTCCGTCATAGTTGAGCGGTCAGTCATGCGGGGTCTCAATGGTGTCAGATCAAGGCAGTTGTACTGCTTGATGGGGTAGTTTCAGTTCCTATCACAGGATGCTTAGCCCACCAAGTCTTTTGCCTGCGTTAAAAGATAAGCAGGAAAGAACTTAATGAGGTAGAAATTATAGACAGAGGCCAGAATGGAGGCAATGCAAGTCCTCTTTCAATTTCATCTATTTGGAGTGGTTAAAGGACTCTGAGGAACGTAAGGTGGAAATCCTTCATGTTCCATCAACTGGAATTTCAATTAACAAGTTAAACTTTTCCTTTAAGTTAAATAATCATTGACATCAGATTAAATAATTACTAAAAAGTCAAAGTGAGTCAATGAGAAAATTCTTTTTTTTTTTTTTTTGTCAATGAGAAAATTCTAATGGGGTATCAAACTTAACAAAATTACCTTTTCCCCCCAAACCAAAAGAGAATTGCAGAAGAACAAATGAAACGATTCCCCATTCTTCCAGTCTTGAAGAGGAACTTCTTCAAGTTTCTCTTCATCCTAAAGACCCATCCTAAAGGATGGGTCAACACAGGGGGCAGCTTGCTGGCTAGTTCAGTCAATAGAGCATGCAAATTTTGAGCTAAGGATTATGAGTTTGAGCCCCATGTTGGGTATAGAGATTATTTAAAAAAAAAAGAAAGGAAGAAAGAGTGGATCAATACAGAAAGTCATACATGGAGAGGTTTTATTATTTGAACAAGACAACTGTTTGCCCCTCAGGTAAGAACTTACTGAATGATATGACATCAGATTTTAGAAAAAAGGAAGTGTAACTGAGCCAACGTGAGTTCTCTCCTTAGTGAGTCAGAGATACACCAGCTGGAGTTGTCGCACGAAGTAAACTTTATTTTCAGCAAATAAGGAGATCATGGGGGAATAACTTCCAAAGCTGTGATTTCCCCGAGCCAGGGTGAATGGGTTCCTTTTATTTAGGGTTAGGATGAATATTTAGATAGGGAAGCCCTGTCCTCATATGTAGAGGCAGGCATAAGACCCTGTATGCCCCTTAAGGAAACATACCTATACAGACATTGCAAGTTATGTAAATGAAGCTTATGTTCCTCTTTGGAGGGAAACAGTAGTATTATAATGAGGTAAAGTTGGTTGACAATCATCTTAGAGGTCACTCCAAGTCATCTGTGTAGGCTTGAGTCAGGAGTTAAGCTCAAATTGGTCTGGGTGGTCTTGGCCAGCTGGTGGTCTTGCCAGGGCAGTTCCATGGCTGGAGAGGTAGTTTTGGTTTCCAGTTGCCTGAGTTAAGAGATAAGCTGGAAAGGAGCTCAAAGAAAACCATGGGACAAAGGTGGTGGGTACAAGCAGGTGGACAATAAAGATCAGGTCTTGGAGTCTAGCTGGTGACAATGACAATTCCAGGACAGAGTAAATCCAGATGTTCTATGGGTAGGACTCAAACACCTGGAAAAAATATTCCCAAAACAATCATTTGGAGAAAAATCTAGTCCCATTTGAACAAAAATCCTGATCTATAGAAAGCTTATAAATTCTAGGGACAACTCAGGCTTTTCCTTTTGAATATATTAAACAGTTTTGACTCTGTTGGAGGTGCCTGGGTCGCTCAGTTGGTTAAGCATCTGCTTCAGCTTAGGTCATGGTCCCCGTGTTCTGTGGGATTAAGCATCCAGTGGGGCTCCCTGCTCAGTGGGGAGTCTGCTTCTCCCTCTCTCTCTGCCCCTCCCACCCCCAATTGTTCTCTTTCTCTCTCTCAAATAAACAAAATCTTTAAAAAACATAGTTTTGATTATTTGCAAATGTAATCTTTACCAAAATATTACCTCTATGCTCTCTTTAGGTTCATTCGTTCATCCAACAGTATTTATGGAGTACTGTGTGTCAGACATGGGGTGGGTAGAGTCTTAGGTAAATTACAGGATTAGAGTCTCAAAGTTCCTTTCAAACTCTCAAGTGGAAACTTCAGGTGGACCAGAGGTAAAAATTGAGGAAAAGGAAGGACAACTTCTTATAATAGACATCTGAAAATGAAAAATTCTTTAAATATAAATTTGCTAGGGGGAGTCTGGGTGGCTCAGTCAGTTGAGGATCCAACTCCACTCTTGTTTCAGCCCAGGTCAACATCTCCGGGTACTGAGATTGAGCCCCGGGTGGTCTCCAGGCTGGGCGGGGAGTCTGCTTGAGATTCTCTCTCGGCCTCCCCCTCTGCCTCCATCCTGCCCTGCCTCCTGATCATGTGTGTGCTAATGCTGTCTCTCACATAAATAAATAAAATAATTTTTAAAAAATGAAGAGGTATTAATTTGTTAGGCCATCTAACAACTCAGTGATTTTAACATTTGTTTCTTACTGACTGAAATAACAGATCCAACTCGAAAGACATTTATGTAATGGCTCATGACACAGAGTAAAACATTTCTTCCCGTACGCAACTTAGGAAAACTAAACAAATGCCATGCTGAAAAATATATAGAATAATAAGATAACAGTAAAGTTAAAGGGTCTAAAATATCGGGTTGATTAGCTCCTTAAAAATTCCTACCTGCAGGGGCACCTGGGTGGCCCAGTGGTTAAGCCTCTGCTTTCAGCTCAGGTCATGATCTCAGGGTCCTCGGATCGAGCCCTACATCGGGCCCTCTGCTCAGCAGGGAGCCTGCTTCCCTCTCTCTCTCTGCCTGCCTTTCTGACTACTTGTGATCTCTGTAAAATAAATAAATAAAATCTTAAAAATAAAAAAATTCCTACCTACGATCACACTGCTTTCCCTTCATTGTGTCATAATGAGTTTACAATTTGTGAAGTAGTTTATGTCTATTTAAATTAAGTACTTCCTGTTACCAATGAGACTGGGTGTTGAATAACTCAGAAAACAACTTTGGTCAGGTGAAGAGGTGGAAAATAATTTTTATTTGTTGAATCATTTGTATATAGTTAACACAGTTAACATTATTTTTTCTTTTATTTTTAATTTATTTTCAGCATAACAGTATTCATTGTTTTTGTACCACACCCAGTGCTCCATGCAATCCGTGCCCTCTCTAATACCCACCACCTGGTTCCCCCAACCTCCCACCGCCCCCCCGCCACTTAAAACCCCTCAGATTGTTTTTCAGAGTCCATAGTCTCTCATGGTTCACCTCCCCTTCCAATTTCCCCCAACTCCCTTCTCCTAACTCCCCAAGTCCACCATGCTATCTGTTATGCTCCACAAATAAGTGAAACCATATGATAATTGACAGTTAACAATATTTGCATGCTGATAGATCAGAGTCCTAGAACTGTCTTTTTCAAGTTTCTGTTAAATTGTTGATTCATTTGCTAAATTTTCTAGGAAAAACAAATTTTGAAAGCACCTTAATTTTTATCATTTTGTGCCAGTAATATATGGAAACCATGACATGCCTGTAATGATAGGACGACTATATCCGCTGCTCAAAGTGAAATGTTGAAAACCAGGACCATGTTTGCAAAGGAGAAAAACAAAGATTACTTTGTTTTTGAACCAGATATAAAAGCCTGAATGCCTTCCATAAGAAAAAAGTTCAGTATAAGATATATAGTGACCGCAAACAGGAAATTTGTCGTCCAGCAATTTGTATATGTATTTGGTTTCCTATTATGTATTAAAAAACAAAATTCAACCAATTAGATTTGAAGATCTAGTTAGCTTTATTAAACAGTTAATGAAAAGGGCAGTATCCCATCTAGCAAGTATAGGGAAGCTCTAAGAAGTAGTACTAAATGGAAGGTTTTTATAGGAAGGAAGGTGGGGCAAGAAAATTCTTAGCAAGAACAAAGTAATGTTCCAGGCAAGGTCACTTTCCCTTGGGAAAAAGCAGGGGGTCTTAACATTCAGATTACCTCATCTTCCTTTGGGGAATGGAGAGGACCCACGTGACAGATCACCTCATTGGTACTGATCATGGAATTCTAGATTGACTGATTAAGTCATTTCTGGGGGAGATCAATATAATGTATGTAGATACCATATTTAGTAAAATTATCAATGAGTTTTTTCAGTGCTCTGGTGAGTAATTTTTCAAGAATTTAGATAAATGTGAATCAGTTATTACAGTAGTATCATATTATAAGGAAAATATAAAATTTGGGAGGAAAAATCCTAAAGGCAAATTAGTGATATGGTACTAAATGTCTTTTAAGTACGAAGTTGTTATTGCAGAGTTGTTTTACCTTAGAATTGTCCTACAGCTTTTTAATCATTTTTTATGAAAAAGATATTTCCTTCCCATTTGTTAAAAAGTAAGATTTGTTTAAACTCTGTGTTCTAGAAACTGGAAAGAATTTTATTTCTGGCTGGTGCAACAAATGATACAGAGTTGCTCTTTTTCTTTTTTTTTTTTTTTCTCATTAGAAAATTATTTAGATACTTCTTAGTTAAAAAAAAAAAAGTTTGCTGGGATAAGGTTGCTAAATCCACATTTCTAATGAATATTTACCTCTTTTCCTCTGTGAATCACTAACACTGGAAATTCGTCTGTCTGATGAATCTCAAGCTAATGCAAAAAGAAAAAGTACAACCAAGTCTGTCTAGTCTCTGGGTTAGATCCATGCATGGAAATCAGCTACTGTTCACAACCATTATTCCACTTCTGAAGTCTTGTTTGCTTCTCTTTCAGAATGGACTCAATGCTCTCCACCTGGCTGCCAAGGAGGGTCACGTGGGTCTGGTTCAGGAGCTGCTGGGAAGAGGATCCTCTGTGGATTCTGCCACCAAGGTAATATTTGTGCTGGGAGAATTTATTTCCTCGGAACAGAGGAAATGACTTAAAGTTGTTTTCTCTGGTTATGCATTGCAGAGGTTTGCTGGAACACCAAGATGCTTGACAATACAGAACTGATATGCAACTCTTATTACTAAACTTTGTAGAAAGTTGGAATTGGTTTATTTTAGGGTTTTATCAAACATGAGACTGAACAATTCTATGTACCTGGTTTCTAATATTTTGTCTTTTTTCACAGAGAGAGTAGATTGATATAATCCTTTATAGACAATAACACCTATTTTCCTAAAATTAATTGATTAAAAAATATAAATTGATGTAGTAATCTTCTCAGTGGAAATGGACAAGATATTTTCATGCTTTGTTATATCTTTTATTATATTCATTTAACTTGGTAAGAGAATATGCAGAATCTTTTATACTGTGATGGAGAAGAGTGTGAATCATGGATTGAATTATTGGGAAAATTAGATTTTGTCACTCTAATGTGTGTATGTAGAGAAATTGGACTCCTTTTTAAAGAACTGTACGAGGTGTTTGATATGTTAGAAGCTGTTGGGTTTTTTTGTGGTTGATATTCCTTTTACTAAAATATATTTGAACCTTGTCTTTGGGGCATCATTTCAGAAACAAGAGATATTTTTTTAAAATATCATCAGTGATGTCAAATCCTTGTCTTTGGAAGATAAAATTTTAATGTGGAGAAAGCCAGTAGCCAGTCAGAATCAAGCCTGTTGACCAGGGCTTGAGTGTGACAATATGGTTGTGAGAGAAGCAGAGTAGCTTCAGGCCCTCGAGCCTCCAGCTGGGGCATTACTCTGATCAGGGAGAGACAAAAAGAGCGCTGGAATAAATTAGGAATATGGCCAGTTAACCTGGATTTCTAACACCTCATGCGTGCATAGTTGCCAAAGTGTAGACTGGCCCTGCTCACAATATACAGAGATTCCAGTGAAAATTTAAACACAAAATCTCTCTGGCAATTCCAGAGAAAAGTTAGAATACAAGTTTACTATAGGCAATAAATTGTCACACACACACACATGTGCACAAATCCCAAATTTGATTCTGTAAGTGCTCAGTCTTCTGTTCTTAAACACTGCCCCAGAACTGTGAAGGCTAGAAAAGGAAAACGTGATTGTGGGAGGCTCGGTGTTTTGATGACAGACAACCATCCCTTCCCAAGGTGGGCTACTATCTTGATAGAAGGACAAGCTTTAACCACTTGAAGTAATTAATTAGCCAAACCCAAAGTGCCTGTACATTTGATTTCTACAAAATTTGGAAACCTGTGACATTGCCTATTCCATTTCTCCAACACAGAAGGGAAACACGGCCCTTCACATTGCGTCTCTGGCCGGACAAGCAGAAGTTGTCAAAGTCCTTGTCAAGGAAGGAGCCAATATTAACGCCCAGTCTCAGGTATTCCATTCAGATTTTCTCTTGTGGAAATGAATTCAAATTAGAACGGCTCTGTGAAACTGATTTAATGTGTTGAGCCAGCTGTTGGGCGGTAGATAGATTTACTATAAATACTTCTATTATTTATTTCAGCCAATTATTTTATTAACTCATGCAATGATAGTTCTTCTTTCTTTGATGTATCATGATCTCCCTCTTAATATCACTGAAAATTTGACAACAATGGTCTCTCATTCTAAGTGCATTAAAAAAGACTATAAAGTGGTTTTTTTCCACAATGACAGTGACATCTGTGAAATATGAATTATTCATGTGAGTTCTATGTTGTGCTATAAAAGTATTTTCTCTCCTTAAATTTTAAACAGTCTCAGGACATTAGCATTCCAGTAGATCTGCTATGAAGTGGGAATCACACTAATTACCTCACACCCCAAATATGGACTTTACAAAACTCCTGAAGGAAACAGGGAAAATTCGTGACCCACAGCCTTATGATGCATGTAATAATAATAAACTGGATCCCTATTTCCTGAGTGAAAAATATTGCTTTGCCCAAAGCTTTACCTTTGGTATCTATTATGTTTCTATGTAGAAACTGAGGTGCCTTTTTTTTTTTTTTAAATGAATAGAAATCTGTCAGCTGCAAGTTTATTTCTCTCTCTACTTATGTGGACCACCAACTTAATAAAATCAATTTTGGTACAATACTTTAAGCTACCGCTTTAAAACTATATATATTTGAATGAGGTACATTTCTTTATAAATCCATTTCTTCTCTTTCTTTTTTGAAGTTTTTAGCCTTTCTGATATAACAGGCCATGCCACAGGGACTATTGTCAAAATAAATAAGTTCCTGTCTGTCTATTCTTTGGGATAATCTCACCAGCTTGCTTTTGAAGGCCTCTGTGTAGAAATATCTCTACCTGTTTAGTTCATTCATTCATTCATCATGTAGTCATGGTTCTAAGAGGTATAAATGGTACAAGTTCTAGACCCATCAAATACTATGGGGCAAAAGTGAGAATCAGCCCTATTTTCTTGGACTTTGATTATAGGGAAGAACCTGTTGAAATTATGACAGAGAAGACATTATTTTTATTTCTGTAATAGCGTACTACTTTAAATAACCACATTTTTCTTTTAAAACCCAAATATGCACCTCTTTTTAAACATTTATTGAAAATATGCCATATTCTAGAAACTTCACTAAAAGAACAAAAATTTTCAAAAGATTTTATTTATTTATTTAAGAGAGAGAGAGAGAGACTGAGAGAGAGTGCATGAGAGGGGAGGGGTGGAGGGAGAGGGAAAAGCTGACTCCCCACTGAGCAGGAAACCTAACTTCAGGCTCCATCCTAGGATCTTGGGGTCATGAGCTGAGCTAAAGGCAGCTGCTTAACCAACCGAACCAGCCAGGGGCCCCTCTATGAAAAAAAAAATTTAAATTGTTACCATCTGTAAAGAATTCCCATATATTTTATAAAGTATAATGGCATCTTGGTCTTAGAGACAGAGGACTTGCAAAAGATTTTACTGCTCTAAAGTAAGGGATTAAAACCTTTTCTTTAGAATAGCAAGAGAACATCTTTTTGCTCTAGAGAAAAGATTCTCAAACATTAGCTGGCATCATAATCACCTGCAGGGCTTGTTGAAACCCATGATTCTGGGCCCAACCTCAGGTTCTGTTTCAGTTCTGGAGTGGGACCTGAGAATTTGCATTTCTCGCAAGCTCTCACATAATGCTGACACTGCTGGTTCAGGAACACTTTGAGAAGCAGTGCTTTAGAGAATGTAAGAGAAAACTGGATATAAGGACTTTGAGGTGAGATTCACTAACTGTAGATCTATTAGCATAAATCAAGAGTTTGTGTATTTAGGAAGCATGGAAATGAAAGCCTGGTCAAGTTCGACTGCCCATAGGAGGTTCCTTTTAATGGAAAGTTTACCTGCTAACTGTTAGTGCTATTAGTATCTATAAAAAGAGCTTAGTTACTTTTCTCAAAATGACTAGTTGAACATTGCGATTTCGTAAAAGTTGATAGGTAGAAAATCCTGTGAGATAAATGCTTGTTAAAAGTTTTATCAGTTATCATACTGTGATTAGTGGAAATGTATATGCTTTGGAGAGTTTTCAAGGAGAAATTAGTAATTTGCTTTCAAGAGTCAATGAGCTCGTTCTTTATAGCCATAATCATGCCAGTTGATAACAGATCCTACAGGAAGGTTTATATTGTCATTGAGAGACTAAAGTAATCTTTATTTGTATTGTATTTAATTTGCTCAATTTAGATTCATATTATAGGGAATCCTGACAAATAGCTTCAAACTGATTTTATTTTGTGAGAAAGTTTTGGAGAAAAATTAATAATTAAAACTTATTTAATTATTTAGAAAAACAAGTGACTAAGTGATTTGATAAGCTCTCTGACATTATTTACTATATTGAATTTAGGTGGCCTTTACTACTAATTAACAAAAAATACTATTACTTAAAATAGAATTTAATGATTGAAATTAAGATACAGGAATTTATATAAAACAGGTTGATTATTTTGTTCCTGCGTGTGAACAAGTCTAAAGGCATGGTTTCAAGGGCCATTGAGAGGGGATAGGAGTCCTTATCATATCTCATTCTCATTAGTCCTGTCTTGTTTAAGATGGAGATTTCTCACATGGTGACAGTGGACCTCAGGTGGGTGGATAGGATTATGCTCATGGTAGACAGACACTTCCTTTTGAAAATCAGAGAAGGGTCATAGGAATACCAAATGCTCAAGATAAATTTTGAATTTTATACTCAAATTACACCTTCTATATCTTTCTGAGAACATAGTGCAAGGCAGATGCAGGATATTCTGTTATTATAGGAGCATTGATAGCTGCATAGTACTTTACCTTTGACAAACTTCTGAGCGGTTTGGAAATGGACCACTAGGATTATTGAATCAAGAAGGTAAAAAGCTCTTTGGAAAGCTCCAAGGAATAAGTTTTCAGTAAACATTCACAGGGCTCATAGGTTATGGAGAGGTACACATCTGTGGATTTTTCTGCATTTGCTACCTGAACTGTAAAATCCTTGGGAGGCTTACCTTCACATAACACAGTGCCAGTTTTGGTAGGCAGAGTCCTTAACTCAGGAAGAATTCCAGAATACCAGCAGAAGCAATTTACGTATTTTAAGTAGAAGTATGTGATCAATATAATAACCCTCAACCCATGTTTAAGTTTCTGTGCTCAGCAGAGGTAGCAGTGTGGTCTAAACTGAGTCGATTCTCCATATGATTTTAAATATTGCTCAGTCTATGTAGCTCCGTGGCGTGATTCTTTGCTCTCCTGGATTCAGTAGCATGAAGATCTCATTAAGACTTCCATGAAAGCTCTTTGGTAGAATAATGGGGCTGGAAGTTAAATTAGAATGATTGCAGGAATGCTATTTACATTGAGGATGGTTGCTTGCTTTCTGACCCATCTTTACTCTCCTATAATCTTTATTAGGCATATTAACATCTTGTAGACCATCTTAAAAAAGTAATGCTGGGATGCTTCCTAGCTACTTGTACTGGTATTTGTTTGTCACTTTTATGGTCTATAAACCTATTAGACTCAGAGATACAACTTTTTCTTATATTTATTTATTTATGATTTTCCTTATTTATTTTGGAAAGAGAGAGACCGAGTATGCATGAGTGGGAGGAGGGGCAGAGGGAGAGGGAGAGAACCTCAAGCAGGCTCTGCACTGAGCTTGGAGCCCCGTGTGGGGCTGGATCTCACACCCTGAGATCATGACCTGAGCTGGAACCAAGAGTCAGACATTGAACCAACTGAGCCAGCCAGGAGCCCCAGAGATACAACTTAAAAAAAAAAAAAAAAAAATTGTTCCAATTATATATTATAAAGGAAACTTCAAAAAAATTTTTAAAAAGACTCTCAGAGTGATGAGTTCGTTTAAATTTTTGTAGCACTTTTTGCCTGAATGATATTTGCCTACCTCAGGTTTGCTTTTTGTGATATATATCTATAGTTTCTGCAAGGTGATATATTTCTTGGGAGAGGGTAATTTTTCTCACTCTTTTTACATTTTTAGAATTTGATGTAATAACCTTGTGCATTTATGACTGGAGGGTAAACATACACATGTATATTCTTCCTGTATAAGAATAAGCTTTGTTGTGTATTCCAATCATTCTTAACTGTAGACATTAATAACAATACAATAAATAATATTGACTGCTGGACACTATCTCCAGTGTGTTGTGTACATTCTCCTGATCTTCATTTATTCTGTCATTATCGATGACAGACTGAGACAAAGAGAATTTACTCACTTGCTTATAATCTTCATCCCTGGGCAAAGCTGCTTCTCAGCTCCTATAACACTTGTACATTCCCTACAGATCCTATAAAACAGTTTTTATCATTCTTTCTTCTTCTGGTCCAAACCCTATTAAGGTGCAAGTAAGCAGATTTTCCTGAAGTAGCATCCATGTGAAAGGTGTGAGGTGAAGGATTTCCCCTCAATGTTTTCTGAGAACTATAAATGTGAAAGCTCTGCAAAAATGTTCCAAACATGAAGAGATTCTGTTGTTGATGCCAAGGAAATCTGGCCTGAGAAATTTCCCCTCTTTAACTTTCTCTACAATAAAATGCCACTTTTTGTTTCTCACGTAAGAATATTTCTCCTTTAGACTTTTATTTTCTAATGTAAAATCATTAAAATCAGAATGTCCCTTGTAATAAAATAGTTACTTTAAAAATATCCTTTTTTTAAAAACATGGCAGGCTGGTTCATGTGATGCATGCATATTTTATTTACTACAATAATAAAATAAGCACACTGGATCCTAGAATATGTAATATCTCCATACAGCAAAAATTAAGTGAAATTGTGGAATATGGGTACGGTAAAACTTTGATACCATAGCTTTCTGACTATCTTTCTGTACCTTATACAGTGGGTCCTGGGGTGTTTGAGTTCCCTAAGAGTTATAGAGAGAAAGGAGAATATGATCTCATTAGAAGAAAGGGTGGGCCAGAAATTCCCACAAGACTCTTTAAGTGGAAGTATGTGTCTAGGGAGGTAAGAGTGGGTCTGGATAGATTCCAGATGCCACCAAACTACAACCCCATAGTAATACCTTTCACTCAGTCTCTTAATTTTAAAGTGTATTTTTTATGTGTTATTTAATCTCTTTTTATCTTTACAATGATGTGAATTAGCAGCAATTATTTTCATTTGGATAGAAGGAAAGCAGAGACACAAGCAGGAAATCTAAGGTCTCGTACCACATTAGTGATGGAGTCACAAACCCAGGGCCATTTGGAATGGATACCTTCCTTCCAATAATCTACAGAGTTTACTGGTTAAAGCTTTCTCCATAATTTCTGCCTCTTCTGGGGGAGGTTCATGGCATTATGTAGCCCCCAGAAGAGCCAGGTTCCTGGTTTAGATGCAATCCATTCTTTCCAGGTCTAATTGCTCAGATGCTGGGAATAACTAAAAACATTCCCCAAAAGCTAGGCTTTTGCAAGTAAAAGGGGTTCATGTACACTGGGACACCTATCCACAGTTGGGACTTTTGCACTCAGCCATCCATTGTCGTAGTGTTCTTTTATCAAACACAATTCTTAATCCAATGGAAGGCTTAAATATACTTCCTAAAGTTTAGTTTGTGATATCTTTTTGAGACATTTTTCTTACCAGTGTTTGCATTGTTCTACTTTTTTAAAAAAATTTCTTATGTTTCAATATCATGAGGATTCTAGGACCATTTTTTTTTCTTTTCATTTTATTTTATTGGTAAGTTAGCCCAACTAAGATATTGTGACTTGGCTTTCTTCATACCATATTTTACTCAAAATTTACCTCTATTTTTCTTGAATCCTTTTGCTTATTTATGTTCACTACTCCTTGTTCTTTCAATCCTGGAAATTTCATTCGAAAAAGAAGACTTTCCTATTAGTAACACAACATGATTAGACTTTATTTTTTTAGCTTTTAGATTTTTAGACCATGACCATTAATGCCAGTTGCAAGATTACATGATCATTAGTTATACTCGTAGAATTTAATGGCTGCATGTGCCCACTATATGCAATGACAAATATCTTGTTCAGATATAGCTTCCAATAATTTTTTTCTTCATTGGCCCTCACCCACTGTTACAAATAATTTGAATTAGGCTGTGAAGAGGAAGAAAACCTACACAGTTGGCCAGCATACCCATTACACTGAATTGCTTCCATATGGCCATGGAGCTATCCCTGGCTCTCACAACAAAAACTCATAATGGAACATTCTGTTCAGTCACACACACACACACACACACACACACACACACACGCACACACACACATGCACACAGTGTATAAAATGGGATCTGGAATCAGATTCAAAAAAAATTGTTTTGTTTTCAACATTTTTTTCTCCAAATGTATACATGTGGTTCTTTCTTAATAAGGTTCTTGGTTATTTTAATTAAGAAAATTATTGTAGCATAACTTTTTTGAAGTTAAGGTAAAAGCATGTACTTGCATTTGGCTGGGGATAAGAAAGAACTTAGGACACTAAGAGCTAATAAAGTCTAATCATGTTTGTGTTACAGAACCTTTTTGACTCTGCAAATCAGTTTATTGGGTGATTACACATTTGCAAATGCATCTGTGTTGCTTATCATTCCAAGTTAAACAAAGGAAGTATGCTTTCTCCAATTCCTCATTCTCTGATATGTTTAGAGAAATGATGAGAATTGACGTCTTTAAAATTTTGCATAAAATGGAATTATTATCTCACATTCTAGTAGAATTTCAACATTAAAAGTTCTAGTCTTTTCATACACACACATACACACGCCTGAAAAGACATGATAATATTTTTATTTGCAATAAAATAAACAATGTTCCATTTTTGAAAGAAAATTAATACATGCATATTTTGTCTTCATGTTCATTTATCTAGGGACAGGTGGTATGAAAAGGTTGAATACTCGTTATCAGTTTGTCCTGAGACTTGAATGAAGTAAGACATAAACATCATTGAATCTATATCTATGGTAGATGTCCTATTTATTTTTCACTTCACAAGCCTATCCATGTCCACTATTATTGTATTTTAAAGGAACTACATTTGTAGAAAGGTAAGACTTATAAAGAGAAGACTAAAATGGCTAAGATGACTCTACATTTCTCTTAATAGAAATCAAGTTCAAATTTCATACAGAAGACCCTTCTTTTTCTCTCCTTCAGAGTTTAAATGGAGGATAAGCAATTCTGGCAGCAAATAGTTAAAATAGTCTTGTAGCACTACTTACCTCAGATCCCACAGCACAGCATATATGTTCCAAAGCAGGTAAGATGCTAGAAGACCTCAAAGCAATGATCCTTCCAGGCAAAGATCACAAAATAAAACAAAAATGTGAAAACATGACACTAAATAAATTAAATAAAACTTGCCAATAGAAAATTGAGAGTAATCATTGATTTTATACTTCTGATTTTTATACTCCGCCACTCAGCAGGTGTTTGTGTATTCAACATGTGCTCACTAATATTTGCTAGAGATACAAAGATGGGGTTGGGAGTGGGAGAGACCTGAGGAAGTGATGGCTGAATTGATTTTGGGTGTATTTTTTTTAAACTCATAGATAATTTTATTTTTAAAATCTATTTTTTCCAGCTTCAGTTAAGTATAATTGACAAATAAAATTATACGGTATTTGAAGTATATAATGTGTATAATGTGATGATTTGATTAATGGATGCATTGTGAGAGGAAGCCAGGTTAATTAACATGTTCACGGCCTCACACGTACCTTTATTTCTCTTTCTCTCTCTCCCGCCCCCTTTTTCATGGGAATATTTAAGTTTTCCTCTTGTAGCAAATTCCAGTTATATAGTACAGTGTTATCAACTATATAGTAATCATATTATATATTAGAAAAAAATATTATATATTAGAGTCTTGGAACTTACTGGTCTTAAAACTGGAGTTTGTGTATTTTATCAGCCTCTCCCAGTTTCCCTCACACACTGCTCCCCCCAACCCCCCCGGCCGCTCCCCCTGCAAACCACACTACCCACCCCAGCCCCGTTCCATGTCCCTGAGAACCATTTTTGTACTTTCTGTTCCTGTAAATTCAACTTAAAAAAAAAAATAGAAGAAGAAATAGATTCCACATATAAGTGATACCATGCAGTATTTATCTTGCTCTGTCTGGTTTATTTCACTTAGCGTAATGCCCTCCAGGAACTGTTCTCTTACAAAGAGGAATTAACATAAAAATCAGGGAAAGAGGATATGCAGTGTGCTATGGGAAAATGAAATAACACAGGCAAGAGCCTAAAAGAAATCTGGGAGCTGAAACATGAAAGGGAAATGGGGTATATGTGAGGCTGAGAGAGAAAATCAGATCCTGCAGCACTCTGTGAGCCATGTTAAGAATTTTGCTTTAAAATGTTTATCCTAAGCCCAGTATGAGGTAGAGGTGGGAGGTAGAAAAAGATGAAATTTGGATTTTGAAAAGATCACCCCGATGCCCTTTGGAGAATGATAAAAGGGGCATCATCATAATAGAACCTCCCTCGTAGAGGTTATGAGAATTGAATTAGTTAATCCATGTACAGCACTTAGAACAATGCCTGGCATAAGAACTCAATGAATATCATTGTTAATAGATTCACTGAATGCTCATTTGTGCAAGAGCATTCGCTCTGTATGCCCTCTGCTCCCTGTAGCACAGAGAAGATGGCAACAAAGTTCCTTGATGTAGCTTAAGAGAGTGCTACTAAAAATGAAATCTGTAGCTCCTATGACTGGTTCTTTTCACCTGCTTTTTGGAACACTGTCAGTTCTGGTGCATCCTAAACACCGATGCAATAGTAACTTAATAGTTTAAGTAATTCAGTAGTGAGGACATTTAGAATGTAGACATTGACTACCTACAGACACAGGCAGCTTCAGACAAATGGATAAAATATGAGAATTTTCATCTCGATACATATGCTGGGTGGTAAAAATGAAAGTACAACTAGCAAAATATGGTTTTAACCAAATATTATTTTTAAAACACTTTCAGAGGGTAATCCCAAATGTGGAAAATTTTACATAGATTATCATAAGCTAAAAAAGTGTTGTTTATATTGAAGACAATATATCCATGAATCTAGTGTAGAAATTGAAGGTGTGGAAAAACAGCTTTAAATTGCTGTTTTAAAAACATCTGATGATCTTGATAGATCTGGGTTGGTTTTCTTTAAATATAAAGTTCCATTCTACATCTTTTATTTGGGCAGTTACCACTTTTCAGGACTAATGATAGTAATTTATGGGTCATTTTAGTTCTCTATTACAGATATTTCTGTGCCTAGTATTTTAATATTATTTTAAATGATGTATTTAATATATATTCAAATTAATAGATTAAATTTTATTTTTAATAACTTAAAGAAATTGCCCAGCTAGGAATATCAGGCTGCTTCCTGAGGAAATATACAAAAGTGCTGCAAAAACATTTAGAATGATAAGATATTAAAAGTATTCTCATTAAAGCCAGTAACAAGAAAAGGATTCTTGTCAGTGATACTATCAACATGGTGTTCAAGCCCTCGCCAATGTAATAAGATAAGAATAAGAGTGGAACAGGAAAAGATGAAAATGCTGTTTTATACAGAATATGTGATCATTTAGATAACTCAAAAGAGTCTGCAAATCAACCTAGATATTTTTACATTAACTAATTTATTAAAAGCCTACTGCCTGCACAATTCTATCCTATGCACGTCACAGACTTGCACTTTCATGTTCTTTGGCTAAGATTTTTTTCTGCCTAAAAGTTGAAATGAATTGCTCTTTTAAAAAGTTAATACTAAGATAGAGTACTAAGTTCCTCATCTAAAAATGGAAGCACTTTGAATATTCTATATAAAATTGGATTTTTGAGGCACAGCTTAAAGCTTCATTAGAATGTGCATGCATGATCAAGTTCAACTGTATTTTCTGTTCTTTTCAGATCATTGAGAGATACTTTTTGTTTAATGATTTTTAAAGATCACAAAGTTGTACCAAAAGTACGCATATTTTGATCTGCAAATAGTAGCCCGATGGTATCTTATTAACTATTTGTCTGAACATAACCTGGTACAGTATTTTACACTGTAGCCCTTTAAAATTTTATGTTTAAATAATGTAAGTTGACTTGAAGATATGAATAGCAGTAATATAAGAAGTAGAATAACAGCTGGACTTGAAATGCAAATCAGCAAAGGCATATCGTTTCAGGAGAGCAAGATAAAGACATCACTAAGTGGAGACAAACACAGGAGGGAAAATTCCATTCCAAGATAGGAAAAGGAAGGCCATAAAATATGTTCAAGTAATTCAGGAATACTACATGTACAGATGTAGACTTCACATGAGATTCTATCATGGTTAGGAAACCTACCCTATTACCTACTATTTGTATTACCTGGGTTGGTTACTTAACCTCTCAATGACTCTATATTCCCATCTGTAAAACGGGGATACTAGTATTTACTGTACAAGGTAAATATGAAGATTAAATGGGTTAATACATGGGAAGTGCTTAGAACAGTGCCTGGTCCAAAATAAATGTAATATAAATGTTAGCTTTTATCTTGATCATTAGATATAATGGGTTAGCTGCCTGAACTGTTCAATAAGTAATTCATGGATTAGAGCATAAGTTAAATCGGGTTGAATTTTAATTAGTTAATCTGTTATTTTGGCTGATTGACCATTGGAGCAGAGAAGTCATTATGTTCTGGAGGTGGTGACAGAGAAAAGATTATACAGAAATTTCATCAATAGTGTTTAGAAATCTGTAACTTGTCCTTGCTGTAACACAGGTTTGGAATAAAGGGCAGGAAGCTGAATGATTAGAAAAAACACTTGCTGCAAACAGCAAGAAAGAAAAATGACTGTGTTCATTGAACACATACCATACGGCAAGCACTGTTCTACCCACTAGGGATGCAACAGAAATCTCTACTTTATTCACTTTTGGTCGTTAAAACACCCAAATTTAAAAGCACCACTTTTTTGTGTGTGTTTGGTGTTTTCTTTCCTAATAATTTTTTCTATTTTCTATTATTTTAACATAACTTCTGTTTTTAATCCCAGTATTTGTTTAACAATTTGCTTAAATATGATTTAATAAAGGAATAAGCTGTTCTTCATCTCTTAAACATGAAAAACACATTTTGAAGGTGAAGATAAATGATTGCTTTACTTAGAAAATTCATTTTTTTCTATTTCAACTGTTAAACCAGGCTATTCTCCCTATGTTTTTTTAGTACATTTCAAGTCCCAGCCTCTTACTGTATTACTTTATATGAGAAGCAGGGAATTCTTGGCCAAATTATCTCATTACTAATATTTGTCATAATCTTTCAATATATGTAGAAAATCATTTAAAAATATAAATTTTCATAAAGTGTTTACCAATTTTTTATCACCTTCTGGTTTTATAGTTAGAAACTGAGGCCAAGCTATCAGATACCATCGGCAATCTCAGACAAGATAAGCCTTCCCAAATAGTGCTGTTTTTTAACAACAAGAAAGGGAAGCACTATCTCCTGATATATTAAATTCTAATTTTAGACCTTTAAAGGTGCTTCTATGTAAACAACCTGTTGCTGTACTTAATATGATTTAGTAAAGATTCACTTGCTACCAAGAAAGGATAAGAATACATTTCAGTGGCAATGAAGAAACCTTAAGAACACAAATGAGGAGCTATCCCTTTTTGCAGTTAGTTCTGTTAAAATATCATCATCTGAACACATAATAATAATTTCTGTCTCAGTGGGCATGACAGTTGTTGTGGGTAGGCATGCTCCAGAAAACACATCTGACAGATCAGCCTCATTGGTTGTTTCTGGGTACATTTTGAAGCCAATTTATCCAGGCAGAACTATCAAAAAATATTTTCGCCTAGAATTTTTAATGGGAGGATAAAGAATGTATACGGCATGCTTACATATTTTTATGGGTGAGCTTTGAGGGGTGACATCTTCCCTCAGAATTCTTCTGGTACAAACTTTAGTTTCTCTATTTTGAGATCAAGAACTTTGCACCCAGCTTTTTTAAAGCAGATCAAACACTTTGATGCAAAGTGTTGCTATAGGTACCTCTAGGTTGGAGTTAGGCAGCCTCTGTTTCAGGAAGGATGCGTCTGCCACACAGGAGCAGCATGAATCCACCTGGCCACCTCAGATTCTAATTAGAATTTATTTTCCTGGTTGCGAACTGCCTCTCCTTTCCATGATGCTTCTTTCCATGGCATGTATATGCCTGAGAGAACTCTTCCAAGGAACGGCCTCAGGCACATTTAGACCACCAACTTCTTCTTTTTTAAAAAAAATATTTTATTTATTTATTTGAGAGAGAATGAGAGAGAGAGCGCATGAGAATGGGGAGGGTCAGAGGGAGAAGCAGACGCCCTGCAGAGCAGGGAGCCGGATGCAGGACTCGATCCTCGAACTCCAGGATCATGACCCGAGCCGAAGGCAGTCGCTCAACCAACTGAGCCACCCAGGCATTCCTAGACAACCAACTTCTGTGTGTTCTCTGTCCCTCGTATGAAAATCAAGATTCTAGATGGCAATCAGCAGGTTTTGGTTTTCAAAAATATGACAGTTCCCATCATCTATTATATTTTCCTTATTTCCATGGCTGGTAAAATCCAAAAGTTCAAATCCAAAAGTTTATTGCATCCAGCTCATTCTGGGTTTTGCTTATCCCCACTAGACCTCTGCAGCTAAAGTTTATTTAGGTCAGCTCTTAGACTCTTATCTTCACTATGGATATATATGTTAACTGTACATAAATACAAAGTGGGTTGGTTGGTTTTTGGTTTTGTTTTGTTTTTTTTTTAGGATTATATTTATTTATTTGAGAGAGAGACAGGATGAGATCGAGAGAGAGAGAGAGTGCAAGAGCAAGAGAGAGCAGGAGCAGGGGCAGGGGAAAGGAAGAATCAGGCTCCCCGTTGAGCAAGGAGCCCTTGATCTCGGGACCCTGAGATCAGGACCTAAGCCGAAGGCAGATGCTTAACCAACTGAGCCACCCAGGCACCCTTTTATACAAAGTGTTTTAAATAACCTTAAGTCTTTTGTGAATATAATTTTATTTCAAGGTATAAATTATTTTAAAAGTGCTACAAAGGACACTAAGCCTGGGCATGTGACCGAGTGGTTCAGGTGTTGTCTATGTGAGTTTTTGGATCCTTACATTGACAATAATTGTTCTTTGAGGTTATATCTTGGGCAAGTTGTGAACTAGAACTTGTATTAAGCAGTTGTTAAATGTTGAATATATCACTTGAGGCTGCTTATTTTAATGGATCTATTTCCTTTCATGGTCTCCCCACTATTCTAACTCCCTACTAACTTTTAAAAGAGCTCAGAGAAGGGCAAATCAGCACACACCAAAACCCACACTTAATAAAGGAAAAGTTCTATACTAAGGCTTTGCTGCTCTTAAACTTCTCTATTTCTCAAATGTTACTGAACCTGGGTATACCGCTAGGTCTTGTTTTAATTTCTATTGGTATAATATGTATAGTATAATATGAATGAAACTTTGGTTATCCCTGTTACTATCAGGTAAGAGGTAAGAATAGCATTATAATTCTGACCACTTTTGAGTGACTGAAAAAACTTACAGCACATATTTTGCAGAGAAAAGGAGACTGTTACTTTAAAAAATTAAAAAAAAAAGGGACGCCTGGGTGGCTCAGTTGGTTGAGCAGCTGCCTTCGGCTCAGGTCGTGATCCCAGCGTCCTGGGATCGAGTCCCACATCGGGCTCCTTGCTCAGCAGGGAGCCTGCTTCTCCCTCTGCCTCTGCTGCCACTCTGTCTGCCTGTGCTCGCTCTCTCTCCCTCTCTCTCTCTCTCTGATGAATAAATAAAATCTTTAAAAAAAAAATAAAAAAAATGCTTGAATCCTAATGGAGTGTGTCAATGTGTTTTATGTGTCCACATACTCTCAACTATGTTTTAATTTTTAAATTGGAATACAAAGTACTCCAATCAACTCAAATGAAAATTTACATTATATATACAGAAATAACAATGGAAGAAAACCTACTACTGAATACCTTATTTTGTTTGCCACTCACATAGAAAAAATTATTTTAAAATCTCATCTCTTGGAAGAGAAAATTTATTTCTTTACTGAAAATAACCCACTTGCTTTTTTTTTTTTTTTTTTTGTAGTTTAATCTTATTCCTAAAAATCGATTTTATACTTTTTCTGCAGATGTATCTCAGGGTTACTGAAAAAATACATTTTTAACATAAATTCTGCTTTTAATACTTTTATTTCTATGATATACTTTATGATATTCCAGGTTACCAGGAAAATGCTTCATTTAAAAAAAAATGACAGTAGGACAAGCTATATTTTAGTACAGATGTCTGTATCAACTAGAATGTCTTGTTGCATGCAAGAAAAAACTTACTTTGTACTTGGGTAATTCAAAAAAGGGACTTCCTTGGCTTTCATGAATACAAAGTTAAAATAGGTAAAGTAAACTCCAATAGTATATTGATTTGTTTCAGGTTTTTGTTTGTTTGTTTGTTTTTTCCTCCCACTGGCTTACTTATAACTAAGGGCTCAGATTCTCTTCTCTTTGCTGTGATTTCTGCAATGCAAGCTTTTTCTATGCTGGTCTCCTTTGTGGACCTAAGATTGCAGCCATACTTTTTCTTGTTCAGAGTCAAAATATGGGAGCCTTGTCCCAGCTTTCCAAAAGAGAATCCTGAATTTGACTGATTGGACCATTTTACTTCTTTTGCCCAAACTTGAACCAGTCATTGTATCCAATAGAAAGGATTGTGTTGATTGGCTTCAGTCATCTGATACGCTGCTTGGAGCTAGTAGATGAAAAGAAGAATTCAGCTCCATTGGAATTATAGGGGGGAAACATAGATACTTTAAGGAAAAAACCAGGATGCTATCAAAAAAGAGAAAGGATATTGGGTAGGCATGGTAGTGGGTAGATGCCCTCTACTATATTTTGGGTATTCCATTTTAATAAATTCACTTGCTTTCTTCCTTTTTAATATTTTCTTTACTTTAAAAATTCATTTGCTTTTTCCATGATTACTTAAAAGGTTCATTTGACATCTTGTTTTTTGGTTTATAAATCCAAAGACATAAGCAATATAATGATTCACTTATAGCTTAAAAGTTTAATGAGGTATCTATTCATTTTTGCAAAGTGAAACATGAGATAAAGGCTTTCAGTATTTTGGAATTATATGAGAGTAAGTTAAAATTATTATCAGCCACCTCAGCTCCTTTGTAGAATGCAGTAGTGGTGAGTCACCTGGTACCTTTAAATGTTAAACTTGAATAAAGGAGAAATGTACAAATCTGAGTTTTCTATAATTGTCAGGAACTGAATAAATTAAAGTAAGAGTAAACTGTTAGTCAGCAGCTGTTTATTGGGTGATTATTGTATCCTCAGGAGAGTTCTCATTTCTTTGGAGGATTCTAAACAATGTCAGACAGGAAGCTGCTTTTAAAAAGTGTATAGACGACATACAAAGTCAAGACAAACACACAGAAAACAAAGGCAAATAACAGAAGATAATATATAATTTGGTACTAAATTATATGGAATCAACTATATCCCAGAGGGAAAACCGGAAATTGGCTAAATGCTGTTAAGGAAAAGTTCACAGAGAACTTGAGCCAGGCATTGAAAAGGAGATTAAGGGAAATTCTCTGTTAGAGAGGGGAAATTGAAACGGAAGACGTTCCACATGCAAAGCTTAGTAACAACATTGTTAAGGGTACAATTAAACTTGGTGAGGGTAGAAATATTGGTAAGACAAGCTCATCTGGAAAAATGTCAGAATATATATTAAAGGTTTGCTCTTAATATCACTATGGGGCAATGGTACAAAAAGTCCTAATCTTCCATTGTGGTCTGTGAAAACTTAAATCATGTTAAATCATCTTAAATCATGTTTGGTAAAATAGTTCACGTTTTCTTGGTTATCTATCCATGAGGAACTGAAAAGCAGGGATTATGGTAGACTGAATACAGTATTTTCAGTGGTGTTTCTGATTGCTAACAATACCCAGCTAGTGATAAAATAGTGTCTGTCAAATATATTGCTAAGGCACATGGCAAGATAGTATAGTATAAAGTGCATGAGCTTTAGAATTAGTTATATGTGTGTTCAAATCCCAGTTCCACATTTTGAGTAGTGTGAAACTTAAGGCATGCTTCTTAATACCTATGAATGTTCATTTCCTTGAATTTTACAGAGATATATTACTTATTTCACTGGAAAAATTCTTACACCCAAGAGAACATTTGGACATTCTTCATTAAGCAGTTCATGATAATTACAATACTGTCATTAGTCAGAGTTTCCCTGATTATCTCTAGTGAATGGCTTAGGAGAAAATGGAAGAAGACATATTCTCTAATTACTAGGTAAAAGCGCGGGTGATCTCTGACAATTTGATCTCGGTTGAAGGGAAGAGCTGAGGGGAATGGAAGGAGAACGGGGTTTGGAGTTCTCCAGAGTTCAGACCCTAATTGCACCATTTGTGAGGATGTCCTTGGGTAAATGACTGCCATTGGGGAGCGTTATCTGTTAAATGACCCTAAGAGCATGGTTGTGGGGATAAAACAAGATGATATAATAAGTACTTCATAAAGTTGAACCTCCTTCAAAAGATTTAGAGCATTAGTCATTTTAATGTCATTTAATAGTTTAGCTGTAATCCATTAAAAAGGACTTTTGGAGAGAAGAAAGTGGTTAAAATAACCTGTACCATCTTAATCCTAGCAAAGAATTGTCAAGTTCAAATCACCTGAGAAAATTCATATGATATTTTAATTAATAAAATGCTTTCCTCACTACCAAGCAAATGTATAATCATATCTTTTGTTCTTTTGCCCTAAGTACACCTCCAGAGTATACAAAATAGTCTTTGTTTTTGTGACTACAATTAATACCCATTGGTTTTCTTAAATCCTTTGCAGCTGTGCATTTACGATATATTTAGGGAAATAATTTGAATCATCCTGACCTTAAAGCTGGGTGATAATTTGGGGATGCTTCCCAACCTTATCTCTCATAATGCTAGTTCACTGGAGGAAGATGATACATGGTGTCTGGGATGGTAACTAGAGGAGTAATTACCAACCTATGCCAGCCTTCATCTTGTGATGAAGAGTTTCCTAGGATGTCATGGCTATGGGTGCTGAAGAATTTTACCCTGTGAAAAAACCTAAGTCTTGACACCAAGCTTCCTGCAAAAAGACAATAAGCTTTCATCAAAAGGAGAAGTCTAGTTTTGCTAAGTTCAAACCCAGATCTATCTGTAACCATTTCTATTTCCTACTTTTGGAATTGGGTATGTAATTTGTTGATCAGTTTTCTAGTAGCTATAAGGGTTATATGTAATACTTTTAGAAAACTGGCAAAAGGCACAAGGGATTCAGGGTATTATAAAGATTTAAAGCTGTACTTTTTAGAGTCTCTTAGACTATAGATTAGATTGTTCCATCTAAGCAAATACACACAAGTGACCTACTTCACTTGCTTCTCTCTTTTTAGAACTATTTTATTTATTTTTTTGTCAGAGAGAGTGCGAGCACACAAGCAGGGAGAATGGCAGACAGAGGGAGAAGCAGGCTCCTGGCTGAGCAAGGAGCCCAATGTGGGACTCAATGCCAGGACCCTGGGATCATGACCTGAGCTGAAGGTAGATGCTTAACCAACAGAACCTCCCCCTGCCCCAGACATCCTGCATTTATTCCTTCTTATAATGTAAAGACTTAATCTTATCCAGTTGCAAAATACTATAAAGTAGGGTAACACATGACTTCCATTGCTTTGTCTTTGTGTTTCACAAAGTTACTTGAAAATAACTGTCTAGGATATGAATTCCTTTCCTAAAGAGAAAGGAAGCAATGTAAAGTATGAATGGTAAGAGGTATGATTGACACAGTAGAGAGACCATGGTCAGATCATGTATGACCTTGTTGGACATGTATTAGCTAGCAGTTGCTATGTAACAAATCATCTCTAAATATATGGCTTAAAATAGCAATAAACATTATTATCATAATAGTTTCTGTGAATCAGGAATTTAGTAATGGTTTAGCTATGTAATCATGGCTCAGTGTCACTCATGACGTTGGTATGAAAATGTTGACCACCTGAAGGCTTTCTTGGGGCTGGAGGATTCACTACCAGTGTGTTTTTCCACCTTGGTACTGGTTGCTGGTGGGAGGCAAGTTGATGCAGGCTGGCAGGTTGGTGCTGGTTGTTGGTGGGAGGTCTCCATTCCTTCTCACTTGAGTCTCTCCATAGACTGCTTGCATGTCATCATGATTTGGCAGCTCATTACCTCCAGAGCAGGTGATCCAAAAGAGGGTAAGGCAATAGAGCAATGACTTTTAAACCCTAGCCTCAAAGTCATACACAATATTTCCACCATAATCAATGCACTGGAAGTGAATTGGCCCAAGTGACTTGGCTAAGTTGGCCCACATTCAAAGGAAGGGAAGTTAAGCTTTGCCCATTTAACAAATATTTATTGAACATCTACTATGTGCTGAGCATTGTTATGGCACTGAATCGGGCCTCTTCGAGAGGGTGATTCTTGTTTCAAGTCCTGAAAGATGAGAAGGAAAAGGTAAGAGTTTCCAAGCATCCTTCCATCAGCTGTGTCCATTTATCTATTGTTGTCTCCTTAATCTATGCAGCTGGTCAGTCCACTTGGTGGTCTGCTCCATCTCTGGGTTAAAATTTCCTCAACTGTAAAATGATGTGTTCCCTTTCAGCTATGATATTTTCATCTAGGAAAATAGGACAGTTTCTTTTAGTCATTAAAATATACTTGATAACTTTGGCTACATAAGACCAAAAGTAAGAACAAGTCAAATAACAATAAGTAGGTAGATATGCTATTTGAAATTTCCATAATCACTTTCCACTCTCTTAGCTTATGATTGATCTGTGAAATTACCTAAGGTATACCTTACCTAGGTAGTAATGTGAATTGCAGTTTTCTATAGTATTGTCTGGTTAAGAGATCTTTGATTATTTTTTTAAAATAATTTTTAGACCTGTAAAAATTCTCATCAAGATGCATTCCTGCATTGGCTTTTACTCAGGTTGGGTAATTTTGCTTACTGTTTTTCACTATTCACAAGATTTGTTATTAGATTTCAAGATTTGTTATTAGGTTATTAATTGCTTACTCTTTAGTATATAAAATTGTATATATATAAAACTGGCTCAATGTATACTAATGCCAAAAGAAGCACAAAGAAAATGCTATCAGAGCACTAAAGAGTGAGCAATTAATACTATGAAGAAAGGTACTTTATGTATATGCAATATATACTTTACATATATGTATATATACTTTACATATATATGTGATATACAAGAGTATTACATGGAGCTACAGATAATTCTATATACATGTATTCTGTGAACTCTGTTATATCTTCTGCTCATGAGGACAGAAACAGTATTGTATTTATATTTGTTTCTCTTAAGACACCTCATCCAATCTGAGGGGAAAAACTATAGAGTAAACTTGACTCTATGAAAAAGGCCCTCTCTGGGCGCCTGGGTGGCTCAGTGGGTTAAGCCGCTGCCTTCGGCTCAGGTCGTGATCTCAGGGTCCTGGGATCGAGTCCCGCATCGGGCTCTCTGCTCAGCAGGGAGCCTGCTTCCTCCTCTCTCTGCCTGCCTCTCTGCTTACTTGTAATTTCTCTCTGTCAAATAAATAAATAAAATCTTTAAAAAAAAAAAAAAAAAAAAAAAAAAAAGAAAAAGGCCCTCTGAAATGAATGGTAACATTGACTCCAGTTAAGATTAAAATTAATTTTATATGATCAATCATTTCGAGTCATCCAATTAATCTTCATTTGTCTGAGAAAAAAGAATAAGGTTATATGTACTGATAAAATTAAGTCTGAAAAGTTAAGAATATTAAAGATTGGTAATGATGATAGTTCTTAGAATTTTGGTCTTTTTTCGAAACATTGATTCTAAACCATTCATTACTTTGCATATGGACATTATTTGTCTCTGTATAATTTCTATGAAATGACATACAAATATCAATAGGTTGATATTTGATTTTTAATGTTCTGAAAAGCTTCAATAAGTCCACAGTTGATAGGTAGATATATAAATATTAGTTCACGTTCATTCCATTTTCCCAGATAATCTAATTACCTAACGAAATTCTCACCAGTGGGAAAAATCCGATTACTGGTTTGTAGTTATATCACTAGTGAAAACAGGAAAAGCATATTTTGTAATATTATATGTAGTTGAATTCTTGAAACACAGCATAATTTCTGGATTTGAAAAAAACTGTTATAAATTCTCAATAAATCAGAAATTTTATCAAAGATGATTAATCATATAAAGTAAAACCACTTTTAATCTTTAAGTAGAATATAAATACATAAATAATTATATGTAATCACATTTTTAAGTACCAAAATCAAATTAATATTCCTAATCCTTACTTCTCAGATGGATTATTACAAAAGTCTTATTTCTACTTTTCCAGAGTATACTCTGGCCATTTTCCAATTCCTCCCCAATCCTGGCAGTTCATCTCTTTAAAATGAAAATGTAATCATGCCAAACTTCAGCTTAAAACCGTGATTCTCGAGGCTTCAGAATAAAATTCAGACTCCTTAGCGTGGCACATGGGAACTGATCCCTGCTTGTCTCAGCCTCCTCCTCCTCCTAGTCACACTGAATTATTTGCCGATCCCTAGATGTTCAGTGTTTTCTCATGGGGTTTCCAATGTTTGAAATCCCTTTCCTGTTTCTATGCCTAACGTCAGCTTTCGTGATTCAGTTCAAACCAAATCACTCACCGTGTCTCCCAAATGTCACTCCTAGTGACTTCCTTTGGATAAAATTTCCTCATCCAGCTTAATTCTTTTCCCTTCAACGTTCTCTTTATACCTCTCATGTAACAGCTTCTTTTTCTTCTCCTTCTCCTCCTCCTCCTCTTTCCTCTCCCTCCTTCTTTTCTTTTCCCTCCCCTTTCCCTCCCCTCTCCTTTCTTTATTTCTTTTCTTTTCTTTTTTTTTTTTTTTTAAGATTTTTATTTATTTATTTGACAGTCAGAGATCACAAGTAGGCAGAGAGGCAGGCAGGCAGAGAGAGAAGGGAAGCAGGTTCCCCGCGGAGCAGAGAGCCCGATGTGGGGCTCGATCTCAGGACCCTGAGATCATGACCTGAGCTGAAGGCAGAGGCCTTAACCCACTGAGCCACCCAGGTGCCCCTCTTTCTTTCTTTCTTTCTTTCTTTCTTTTCTTTTCTTTTCTTTTCTTTTCTTTTCTTTTCTTATTTTTTTCAAGTAAGCTCCACACCCAGCATGGAGCTCAAGACAAGGCTTGAACTCAGGACTCTGAGATCATGACCTGAGCTGAAATCAAGGGTTGATTGCTTAACTGACTGAGCTACCCAGACACCCCACTTCTATAATTTTTTTTTTTAAAGAAACTAATTCTATGTGAGTTCACTGAACTGTAACAGATTACTTGTCCATCTCAGCCTTTGGACTGCGAGCTCCTAATTAACAGGGACTTTTCCTTTCATCTCTGAATCACTATGGTAAACCCAATGCCTGGTGGTAAAGAGCCACCAAACATATATTTGTTGAATAAATATAAATGAATGACAAATAATAATTTGCTATGGAGAGGATGTTCAAAATATTTAATAACCAGTTGGTAGAGGCACCTGTTGGTCGCACTGAAACCAATACAACAGCTGGTGATTTTGTGGTCGTTAGCATCTTCCAAGTATCAGCCCAGGTTGTAGATGTCCTTGACTTTCCTATACAAACAGGGAGAAAATACATATACTTTTGTCCCTATATGCAGCCAGACTACTTTAGAAAGAATATAGATATAATATGTTGGAAAGCGCCTGCATGTATGAACATAGGCCAGGAATCCTGTGTTGTTAACCTATTTATATGCAGAGATAAAAGCCTTCCTATAAAATGTACGATGCTGTTAACATGTTGCCATGCCCTGTCCCAATTACCCAGAGGCAGGTTTCACATTCTCCGGCCAATGTTTTCTTGTGAAGTAGCATCAGTGAGTTAGGAAAGGGTAATTTCCCACATCTTTAGCACCTGTGGTAAATCTTTATCGCCTTCTCACTTCACATATTTGGTAATAGTAAATAGCTCCCTCCCTCACCTAGCCAAGATGTTGTCTTGGCTCCTGTTCCTTAATCTTTTAAATACACAGTTCCAGATACTACAAAAGCTGATTATCCCCTTCCTTTCATTCTTGTTTTCTACCACTCCAAACCAGAGTAGGTTTGGTCCACTCTGTTCAACAGGGTGGACTCTCTGAAATGCAGATGTGATCACAGTGCCTCCTGCCCCAAACCATTCAGTTGTTCTGCATCACCTCTAACAGTGTTCTTCAGGTAATTTCAAAAACTGAGCTTTTAAAAAAAATTGCTGGTGCTTTGGCTTCATACATGGAGACTCCAGTTCAGTAGGGGACAGGGTGGTGCCTAAGCATTCTTACACGTTTCCTCAGGAGATTCTGTCACAGAGCCAGGCTGAGGATCACACATCTGTGGGATCAAGTCCCAACTTTTATAGGGAAGAAGACTATTCATGAGTGGTTTCTGTCTGTCACTTTCGGTTCACTTGTTAGCTTTGAGATTTTGGCCAAGTTACCCAAATGTCTGAGCCTCAGTACCTCATTTCATTTTTTTTTAAAAGATTTTATATATTTTATTTATTTATTTGAGAGAGAGAGATGATTTATTATTGAGAGAGAGTGGGGAGCCCCATGCGGGACTCAATCCTGAGACTCCAGGATCATGACCTGAGCTGAAGGCTGCCGCTTAGCCAACTGAGCCACCCAGGTGCCCCGTCAGTTACCTCATTCCAAATGGGGATGATGAGAGCACCTGGCCAGCTCAGTTGATGGAACATATATGACTCTTTTTTTTTTTTTTTTAAATTTTTATTTATTTATTTGACAGACAGAGATCACAAGTAGGCAGAGAGGCAGGCAGAGAGAGAGAGAGGAGGAAGCAGGCTCCCCGCTGAGCAGAGAGCCCGATGCGGGACTCGATCCCAGGACCCTGGGATCACGACCTGAGCCGAAGGCAGCGGCTTAACCCACTGAGCCACCCAGGCGCCCCCATATATGACTCTTAATACCGGAGTCATGAGTTTGAGCCCCACACTGGGGGTAGAGTTTACTTTAAAAAAAAAAAAAAAAAAAAAAAAAAAAAGTACGGATAAGAATACCAAGGTTGCAGCATTATTCTTAGTATTAAAGATACTATTAGGCCATTTAATCTATCATCCAAACTGAGATGCTATTAATAATTACTCCAGGATACTATACATAAATTTAGATAGTCCCAGGCAAACAGAAACACATGATCAATGTAATTTGAGGTGACATATTCAAAGCATCTCTCACAGTGAATGGCAGATAGCAGAAGTTCAATGAATTATTTTTATCATTCTTCATATATACATCCTCCCCCCCCCCCACCCCACACACACACACTGCTGAAAGCCCTTGTGTACCAAAGCACAAATGTGATTCATGGTATACTCTAACCAAGATCCTGAATGTTTGTCTGTCACTGCCCTTCTTCTCCACTCCCATGTACTGTTCGTGGATATTCCCCCCTTTTCTCTCTCTACCACTAGCCCACTATTAGCACTTCCAGAGGCCAGGACATGAGTGAAAAAGACACTTACAATACACTTTTTTAAAATTAAAAGCTGTACATCAGGCTGTTACATATGTATCTCTTATCTTTCTACATTGACAAATATATCTTTTTAACAACATGATGGGTCCAAAATTAGACTTCTTGGATACCTTGGAGTTCCAAGCAGGATTGTGGCTGGGGGTGTGTGGATTCTAAACCTGGGTCTGCAGCCGGTTCCTCCTCCTGGCCCATCCCTGGCTCTATCCATACCGCACAAGCATCATGTGGATGGATCATGTCCCTTCCTTCCATCTCCAAAGCCAGCCATATAGCGTCTTCTCTCCTCTCTGACCTTCTGCCTCCCCCTCTTTAAAAACCCTATGATTCCATTATACCCAACTGGACAATCCAGGATAATCTCCTCACCTCGAGATCCTTAATTTAGTCACATTTGCAAAGTTCCTTTTGCCATATAAGGTAACATTTACAACTTCCAGGGATTAAGATGAGGACGGATTTGAGGAGTATTAGTCAGTCTGTCACAGGGTGGGCATAGCAACAAACCCTTGAGAGAATGAACTCAAAGATGGAGTCTGAGTTAGAACTGCCACCACACAGTTGGCTACATAAGCAAGGATTATGGGTAGCTGCGTGCCTGGTGTTTGGTCTGGACACAGGGAAGCTGTAGGACCAGGGTGGGCATGTCCCCCTGGGCCCCTAGATCCCCAGCCCTGCTCAGCTAGAGGAGGCCTCTCTAGAGCGAAGGACCCAGGACAGGAGCCAAAGAAAGGTACATTTCTTTCCCCTATTGATTTGGCAACCACAGTCCATCTCCCTTTCTCCTGATCTATACACAAGATTCTGTCAGAGGAAAACATGTAAGCAAATTGTTTTATTCTATTAAAAGTTCTTCTTCTTCTTTATTTTTTATTTTTTTGCATCCTGCCTTTTACTTGTCATGAAAGAGCTCCATCCCACACCCTCTCATTGTTTTTAACCATCCTCACTGGCTTTCCCTTCCTTTGAATCTCTAATTCTGTCCTTCCGCCACCTCTTCAGTGTTCTTAAAATACCCAAGATTTCACCTGTTTGCTGTGTCTTAAAAAATATGCTATCCAGCCAGCAAGTTATTCCTGAATCCTACAAAATTGTCAATTCATTCCTCTTACAGTATTTCTCGGTTTTAAAATTTCCTCCTCCACTTGAAGCCTGCAGATTTTCTTTATAATCAAATTAAAATGTCTTTTCTTGTTCTACTTGTATACTCTGGATTTTTATATTTGCTGGGTCTTGGCCATTTTAAATAATGTTTCCACACTTATGCAATGCCTACAGAAGAAGTTTTCAAAATAGTTATTTTTCTCCTTTTAAGTTTTTGAAAATCCCTGAAGTCTCATTTGTGTTTTGCTTATTCTCATTAATCTGTGGAATTTTTAAGGGAATCAACAACATTTAAGACTCTGACGTTGTTTTGAGAGAATTATTAGATTTGAGAGCTTATGAATTACTTCATGTTTCATATTTTGTTCTTCCAAAGCTTTATTATTATTTTTTTTTTACATGAGGTATTACCTACTGCAAAGGATCTGATTTAAAAAATTGTCAGTTTAAACTTAATTTTAGGGGCGCATGGGTGACTCAGTGGGTTAAAGCCTCTGCCTTAAGCTCAGGTCACGATCCCAGGATCCAGGGATCAAGCGCCCTCCCCACCCCCAAATCTGGCTCTCTGCTCAGCGGGTAGCCTGTCTCCCCACCCCCCACCCCGCCTGCCTCTCTGCCTACTTGTGATCTCAGTTAAATAAATTTTAAAAATTTTTTAAAAAAATAAACTTAATTTTAAACTCAAGTTATATAATTTCAGTGATTTTTTTTAAAAACTATGACTACACAATATTGTTATAATATTACCATAGTATATGCTTCATGAGGGCAGATGTCTGTCTTATTACTGTTACCCCAGTGATATCCCAGCTACAGTGGTCAGATTTTAGTAAATAACTGAACAAATGAATATAGGAATTAATGAATGATAGAATTTCAGAACAGCTTTAAAAAATAGTTCAGATGTGCAAGATAAACCATCCCACTTTAACTGGAATACTGAAATATAGGGTTGTTGTTTTTTTGTTTTTTTTTTTTGTTTTTTCAGTCAGATTTGCAATCACTCCCAGACATTCTGGAATGAGCAATCAATTTATACGTTTAAAGGTGCTAGCTAAACTGTGTACATTTGAGATAATGGTGGTCTGTTTACACAGTTTATGAATTAATAAATGCGGATGATATTACATAAATATTTTATAAATACACTACCTATAGTGACAATTTGATTATGTTATAGGATCATATTAGGATACTAGATATTTTTAGCTCTAACAGTGTTAGGTGATGGGAATGTAAATCTCCAGAGCAGAAATGAAGACAGGAAGTGAGGGCAATAGGCTTCCATGTCACTTTGAACTCATTCTTTGAGGAACTGTGTGTGGGAATTGGTTCTACTCTGATTGCAGTTAGTTTTATAGTAGTCAATATATGTATACTTTATTGTGGAGGTAGGTTATATGTTTCATCATTTCAAAAGTTTACTCCACAGTATTCTTTTTCCTTGTCTGGTATTCTTCCCCAGTTTAAACTTTACAAATGGTGAAAGATGTCTTTTTTATTGTTTGTCCTCAGAATGGCTTCACTCCTTTATACATGGCTGCCCAGGAGAACCACATTGATGTTGTAAAATATCTGCTTGAAAATGGAGCTAATCAGAGCACTGCTACTGAGGTGAGACTGTCAACCCTTAGGTTCAAATTCTCTGATCTCAGTGTCCATGTCCTTTATATCCACCTGCAAAGGATCTCCATTATTTTGTCTAAATGATGCTAGGAATGTTTGCGTTGCTTTTGTCAGCTACAACAGTGACCATGGGTGAATGACCCAGCACACATGGATGAATGAGTTTATGTCTTGATTTGGGATTCATATCGATTTGCTTTTCCATGAGCTCATGTTTCCATCCATTTGCTGTTCTCTGGGTTTGGGGATCTTGTATATTATTCTAAAATTCGATGGCAGTAAATTCTACGGATCTCTTTTCATCGGTATTTTATCTTTTAGGATCCAATTTAGTTCTTTAAAGGAATAATTTTTAATGATCAGAAATGATTCATGGGTATTTGTATGAGCATGATTTTATGAATTCGTATTTTTCTGAAGCACAAATTATGGCATGTGGTTGTGTGACTGTGATTACAGCAACAAGGAAATACAATGTTCAAAGTCAATTCAGTATCAACATATTCAGGAAATCTAGACATAAGAAGGAGTTAGAATGGACCAACTTAGAACATCACTTTCCTTTATCTATGCATGTCCTCCAGTAAACAGAACTTGCTTTCTTATTTTCCTTCCCTTTTTTTGTGTGTGTTGGCAGATTAAGGAGCAAGTTCAGGGGTTGCTTAGAACAGTGCTTTTTTAGTGATGCTCCAGAAACCCTTGAGTTTGAAGAAATTGCTTCAAGGGGCCACCCAAAAGGCTGGAAGTGGGTGACACAGAAGAGCAGAGAAAAGAGTTCCACGGGGCCATGCCTCTCCTCACCCCTTTCCGCCAGACATGCAGGCTTTGATTTTCCTTTTCCACATCTGTGCCACCACTGATAAAACTTTAAAACTCCTGACCTAAAGTGAAAGATGACTGATAGACACTTGTCACCCAGAAACTAACTTGATAATTATTAATGTCTGATATGATTTCCTTTCTGAACAATTAAGGCTTTCAGTGAAATAAACATGGATTCCCTCCTACCCTGCTGTCTGGGAAGAAATCATTGTAAACTATTTCCAGTCCCTCTGGCAGGAAACTTTTTATGGAGCCAATGGCAATAACTTTCTGACAGCTTATTCTCATTAGTTAAAGACAAAATTCCAAGTAATCGCTATTAATGGGACCATGTTTCTTTTTCGCTTGTGTTTGGAAAACAGAACTACCCAATGTAAAATGACTTCAAGTTCTCTATTTAGCACATACAGATTTTATACTCTTACACATGGTACAGTGTGATTTTTATGTTCGGGGCCATTTTTTCCCCTAAGACCCTAATTATGTCAATGAATAACATGTGAATATCTTCAGGCAAAGCTTCAGTAACTGTATGAGACTTTCTCTCTGTATCAGGACCACAGAAAAATGTACCAAAATAAGAAAATCTGTGTTTATTTTATTTTATTGAATGCAGAATCACTTCCCAGAGGAACCTTGACACTACAGAGTTCATCTGTTCACCATATAGCCTTATTATTTCCAGCATATGGTTTGGGGAAATTCAGCTTGCTGGTAGTCTTAGCTGTCTCAAGGCTCCTTGGGTCTAGACCTCTGGAGCATTTTAGTCTGGTTCCAAAAATAGCCCTTTATGTACATTGTATCAGAGGAGGCCATGTTACATTGTGATTCGCAGAAAACTAAAACCCTCTCTGAGTTCTAAACAAAAATGCTGCTTTTGCAAGTGACTCATATGAGGTTTTGAATCCTACCTTAGACATGTGGATGCCTGGTTTTATTTCATATTTTAATATTTAAATAATGACATCTATAAGCTAAGTTGATTAGTCCCCCCTGCTGACTATTATCAAGAAACTATTATCTATCATCAAGAAACATACATATGCATAAAGTTCCCCACATTCCCTTTTAGTCTGTCATTCTGTAGAAAACTACTATCCTTACGGGGCTTTATGGCTGATTACGTTTTCTTATTTTGTTGTATTGTGGAACACCTTCTACAGAGGCATTTTCACATGTGTGAATACGCATAAAGAAGACATTTACTCTAACCTGTTAGTAGACCTAATTTGTAAAAATTAATACTAATCAAGACACTGTGACCACTTGAAAAATCAGATAATTATGAATTATTCAATATGGCAATGAAACCTATGTTTGAAAATAACTAGTTAAATGTTTGAAGTTTCCTGTAATTGTAGCAATCAGCATTGGTAAATAAATGATGAAGAATGAAGCTACTGAATTTTAATACGGGTTTCTTTTTCATAGAGTTAGTTGAGGTACTTGAGAAAATAATTTCAGATATTTACCCTTCCCCCATGAAGTATGGATTAGAATGAAATCATAGTGGTGGACATCCAAAGTTAAGTTCTCTGAGGGGAATCCTCTGTCCCTCCAGTACCATTTTTATAAATGTTTGCTAGCTTCCTTCTTCCTGAGTGTTACCGAAATTGAAGGCTAAAACCTTTTTGATTAGGTTCTGTACTGTCAGCAAATGCATTGTTTCAAAGAAAAAACAAATTTCACGCTCTTTGTACATAAACTATCACAGTGTTAGAGTGGATAATCAAATATGTATATGATGATATCTTTACTCCTTCACAGAGTGCTTAATTTGTGCCAAACAAAGTTCTAAATTTAGGCTACTAGTATTACAACACTACATGGTTTACTCTTCCATTCTGTTATGTGATGTGTTTATTTAAAATTCAATTCTTATTAAAATAAATTCAAGTCTTTTTGTGGTAGTGCAATAGGAAATCATCTTACCTCAAAAATCTACAGTTTTGAAAGATTATTGTTGGAAACAAATCGAGTGGTTAGATTATGATAAATTGCTGTTACAATCCTATTACCCTCATCTCTTCTATGAATGGAAACTTCTGAGACTTGTTTTCAAGCTTTTGTGGAGTAAGGGAAGTTTTAACAAAAACAGAGTCTAGCCTATATATATATATTTTCCTCTTTTTTTAGAAGAGGAGCCAGGCACCAATGCAATCACATGAGGGTTTATTTGACAAGCTTAAGCTTGGGCCCAAGTATACCCGACACAGCGGAGTAGGGACTTGGACCCCGAGCCAGATTACAGTCAGAGAGGTTTTTTGTTGTTGTTTTGTTTTGTTTTAATTTTTAATTTTTAATAAACATATAATGAGTTTTTAAAAGCAGAGTAGAGGTGGACTCAGTGGTGGGTGAGGACAAAAGGGGTGTTCAGAAGGGCTATCAGGGTAAAGAAGACTGTCAGGATATTGAAGGCCTGGTTACTATCAAGCCAAGGCCGTTTTTCCCTTTAATGAGGCACTAGCGTGAAGACAATTGGGAGTTTCCTGGTGGAATGTCACATTCTTGCTATCAAGCGTCCTTGTTAGTGAGATTTGGGTTTAGAAGAAATTTTGCTTTATTTACTTTTCCTTCTACCACAGCCTCCTTTAGTTTTGTTTATGGAGGGGAGGATGACATTAGGGCTTAAGGAACTGAGTTATTTGTCTCTGGAAATTGGGCTAGACTTGAGGGGGCTACAGCCTTGTTTTTCTTGGCCTCCACATATCTAAATTATCTAAATAATATAAAATTCAACTAAATGCAAAATTAATGAATTAGCCTTACTTACCAAAAGGTTTTAGGTTACATTATATCCCAAAGTTGTCAAATTAATTGGCGATAGACCATTCCATTGATAGTTATCATTCTCCCCAATCAAGATAGAGATATTTAGTAGCTTGCATAGTTTATCACATAATTTATTTCCCTGTCTTGGCTACCATATCTTTGATTGTCAATCAGACTTGTTTTCCATTATCTCTACCCTTTCCATCTTTTCCTTTCTATAAGGTGGTCTTACTTAAGGTTGTTCTAATTTTTATTTTCCCATTCTCAACATACATTTAAGCACCTGTTATTATGCACAGTATGCTTTGTAAGGGAATGCAGATGTTTTTCAAGATATGTAGAATAGAAACTAAGAAAACAATCCGATGAAGCCAGTCATAGTATGGCGAATGACTGATTGTCAGTTGCTTTAATCTTTTTTAAATCAGTTTCAGGGGTAGAATGTAGTGATTCATCAGTTGTACGTAACACTCAGCACTCATTACATCAAGTGCCCTCCTTAATACCCATCACCCAGTTGTCCCATCTCCCCTGACCTCTCCTCCAGCAACCCTAGTTTGTTTCCTAGGAATGTCTCCTTCCCTATTTTCATCTTACTTTATTTTTCCTTCGCTTCCCCTATGTTCATCTGTTTTGTTTCTTAAATTCCACATCTGAGTGAAATCATATGGTATTTGTCTTTCTCTGATTGACTTATTTCCCTTAGCATAATACCCTCTAGTTCCATCCATATCATTGCAAATGGCAAGATTTTATTCTTTTTGATGGCTGAGTGATGTTCTATGGTGTGTGTGTGTACATAGTGTACATACCACCTTCTCTTTATCTATTCATCTGTCAATGGATCTCTGAGCTCTTTCCATATTTTGACTATTGTGGACATTGCTGCTATAAACTTTGGGGTGCCTGTTCCCCTTCGAATCACTAGGTTTGTATCCTTTGGATAAATGCTTCATAGTGCAATTGCTAGGTCATAGGGTAGCTCTGTTTTTAACTTTTTAATGAACCTCCATGCTGTTTCCAGAGTAGCTGCATCAGTTTGCATTCCCACCAGCAGTGTAAGAGGGTTCCCCTTTCTCTGCATCCTTGCCAATGTCTGTTGTTTTCCTGAGTTGTTAATTTTAGCCATGCTTTAATCTACACGGTAGTATTTCATCCTTTTGCATTTCTTCTCTATCTTAATTATTATTTTAAACATTAGAGGCATTGCTGAGAGTTGAATCTCATGCTTCCAAAAGTGAATGGAAAATTTTTTCTTCTTCCATTTTACTAGGATGGCTTCACGCCACTCGCGGTGGCGCTCCAGCAAGGACACAACCAGGCAGTGGCCATCCTCTTAGAGAATGATACCAAAGGGAAAGTGAGGCTGCCAGCTCTGCATATTGCAGCTAGGAAAGATGACACCAAATCCGCTGCCCTCCTGCTTCAGAACGATCACAACGCTGACGTACAATCCAAGGTAAAAGCTGAACGCATTTGTGGAAAGGACCTCTTCAGCTGCCAGGTTCCTCCTGGGGGATGATAAAGAAGTAGGCCATGGTGATAATGCAAAATTACTTCCGGTTATCGAAAGAGATAAATTACTTCCAGAGGTATTTCAAAAAGAAGGGGGCTGCCTATTGGGTAGAGTAACAAGAAGAATTTTTAAGATAATTTTCTTTTAAAATGAGGTTCAGCTTTTTTAGAAATCTGTGTATTTATTCTCTTTGTAATCAAAAATAATAGAAGCAGAATTTTAGAGTGATAACATTGTTTTGTGTAGTGTTATGGATGTCTTTTCTCAGGAGGATGTATTTTGGCATGTTGAAACAATGTATCCAACTGCAGCCAGCAGATTGACTGTTTCCTTAATTTTGCTCTGTGTAATATCTTCCCTCTTTTTCCCACACAACACTGCTTCAGATGATGGTGAATAGGACAACTGAGGTACAGTATTACGGTTATACCAAAATATATCTTGATTTTATTGATTTTAGTTTTTTGCCCAATTAGGATAAATGCTCACTAATTCATACTAATGATCGGAATTTCCATTAGTAGGAAATTAATTTAAAAACTTTTCTCATAATTAAGGGAAATGAATAGTTCAAAAAATTTAATGTGACATATATCAGAAGCTATTTTATCAGTGTAGCTATTTAAGTAGTTTATAAGAATAGAGCATAAAATGAAACTCTTCCTTAATATGTGTTTTCTGAGTGAGCTTTATTATTAAATACTATTTTGCCAGTAAGAAATATGACCTTCTCTTAATGAGATTTCTCAGGCTTGAGTTTAGCAAAGTGAAATTTAAGGAGGTTTCTTTGCCACTGTTTTATTCTTTTATCTCCTTACAGTTGCCCTTTTTTCCCATATTTTTTTAACTACTTTGTATATAATCAATAGTGGTAATTGAGAGTATCATGATCAGAACATTTGCTTTTATCTCTCTAAGTCTTAATAGTACTTGATATGATATCATCTATTTTCCACATACCAGAGTAAGTCACATCGACCACCAGGAACATTCAGTGCAGAAGCTTTTCTGTATTTGTGTGTGTGTGTGTGCGTGTGTGTGTGTGTGTGTGTGTGTTTAGCAGCCTCTCCTTGACCATTGCCAAAAGAGGCACTAACACAAACATCGTTGAAAGCATATTGTAAAAATAAACCTGTATTCAAAGACAAGTGACTGTGTAGGTTGATTTTCACTTTTTTGAGGGGACTCTTTTAGACTAACATCTTATGATCACTGGGTTATGGACCTGGAGAGGTTTTGAGCATTCATTTAACTTTTACTGAGAGTAGTGTATTTCTAGAACTAATATCATGTTTATTAAAAAATTTACCTATTGATAAGATGTGAATATATGTGATATAGGTGCAAATACTTGAGTTAGTCTTATTATTTCTTCTGTCCCATATCTGTGCATGGAACTTAGGACATAGATTTAAAAAAACAAAAAAGAAACCAATTTCTTGATGCCCAATTTCTTGCTCAAGACTGGAATCATATAAATTGATATCTTAATTACTGATTTTAATACCTTTAATTTTTAGGTGATTTTTGGTGATTGTTTAAGAGGTATTTTTGACAGCAATTTTGGCTCTAAATATTGTGTTGAAAGCAGCAGTTTGGGGAGATTTGTACTGAGTTAGGAATATTTCTTTGAGAACAACAGAGTGACAAAGAGGGGAACCCTTCCACCGATACCCCTATAGAAAGGTGAACTGAGCTTCCTACCTTCATGGTAATCAGGCAAGAGTTCTTCAGGGAGGCTTATACAAGCTTTGTGTTGGTTGGTCAAAAGTCAGAGTCTGAGCCATCATCACAGATGGCTGACGAGGCTGTGTCACATAATAAATTGGTTTATTTTTGCAAATAAGAAAAATAATTTGAAAATGATTCACTAGCAATCACTGTGTTGCCCCTCCCCCCAGGAATTAAATTGTAACTTAAAAGATAGACTTACATTCAGCATATGTCTGGATGACAGGAAATATCAAGATAAAAATGAAAAACTTCTAGTCAATTACTTCTTAAAATACAAAAATTTGACATTTTATAAAATAACAGTCTGGTTGTAAACTGATTTTTCCCTCCATTTTGACATGAATATTTGGTATCACATAGGCACAAAACTATCTTTACCACAAGTGTGGGATTTTGACTGATAGTTACTATTCTTATTTTGTGTCCTGGTTCTCTATCGTCAGAAATTATTTGCAACTAATTCAGCTGATCGCACAGAGGATTTTCTATTACCTAAGATATCTGAATGCTTGTTTAGGACATCTGAAAAGCAAAGTCACCGAAAACTGTTTATCAAATGAATAGGAAAATAATGGTTGTGATTTAGATAATATTTTTCTTAAAAACAGTGTATATAAATCAAATTTCATTTCAAATGAGAGGGACTGATACAAAATAACTTCAGAACTGCAGGGTTTGAGATCCAGTTCTGTAACAATAGTCTTTATTAACAATATCCTATCATCTTTTATTGAGTAAAGAAAATGATGAAATTATGGCGAGCAGGGAGAATACATGTTTGCATACTTTAATAATAAAAAGAGTTAATATACATCTATTGTGAAAATGGCAACAATTTCTAACTAAATTTCATCAGAAAAAGAAATGAAAGGAAGTATAATTTTCTTCCATGAAGATTTTCAGACTTACTTTTTAAACATTCTGAGAGTAAACAGTTCTCTAATGGCTATGTAATTGATTTAACCTGCTTATTTTATTTCATAACAATCTTGTTAAAATTTGTTTTAATTAACATTCAAAATTTCGATTGGCTGACTTTTTTTCTTTATTTGATATTTACATTGATGCCAGGTATATTGTTTAGTTTTTGTTTTTTAACTTTTTTTCATTGTAACAACCTCTTCTCACTAAGCACAGTTGTTAAAGAAGACAGAAGTATGACGGTGTAAATGATGTGGAACAAATAGTGTATCCTCTATAAGAGTTTCTCACATTTTCATAGCTTCAAAGGCACAATGCCAACTAATGCTGTTTGTTGTTGTTGTTTTGTTGTTTTTATTAAAAAGCCCTGAGCAAAACAAAACAATAGTTTTGAGTCTTTCTCTGGAGAAAATTTTTTTACTCATAATTACTTTAATCCAATGGCTGAAACTTTATGGTTTAATCATATTCTGTTTTTCTCTAAAGTTAAACCAACCCAAGAAACAAATTGTTGTGTATAAACAATAAATCTTGTAAGCAGATAAATCATTAAGCTAATTAGAGATAATGTTGCCAAGAAATGCAGGGTATTTATTTACCTGCTTATTTTGTTAGTTATTTACTACCTTATTGCACTAAAATTTGAAGAGCCTTATTAAAGCAATTATTATCTGGTATTGCTCACATACTAGGTAAACAACTACCATGAGATTTTCTTCACTAATCCAGGGACTGCGACATATGGAGGTGAAATGCTTTACTGACTGTCATTTTCTTTGCTTTCCATAGAGTGGTTTTACCCCTTTGCACATTGCCGCCCACTATGGAAATGTCAACGTGGCAACTCTTCTTCTAAATCGGGGAGCTGCTGTGGACTTTACAGCTAGGGTATGGATTAAAATAGCTTCTCATTTTAGATAGTAGTGAATGGACATTATACTAAAGTAAAAATGGAAAATAGTAATAGCTTGTTTCTTTTTCCTTATCTGGATCTGTGCTGGATTTATTAGATTTTTCATTTTTTTTTCTTTGAATCACATGAAGTCATCATGACCAAATAAGTGAAAAATAAGAATGTATCAGTTCACATATACATGCTCTCATTTTTCTCATATTTTGATAGGGATTACATTGAATATGTAGATTGCTTTGGGTAGCATAGACATTTTATAATATTTGTTCCCTTCAGGCTCTCCATGTCTTCTATTCTTTTTAGATTTTATTTATTTATTTCACAGAGATCACAAGTAGGCAGAGAGACAGGCGGGGGGCGGGGGTGTTGCGGGGGAGCAGGCTCCCTGCTGAGCAGAGAGCCCCATGCGGGGCTCGATCCCAGGACTCTGGGATCATGACCTGAGCTGAAGGCAGAGGCTTTAACCCACTGAGCCACCCAGGCACCCTTCACTCCATGTCTTCTGTTCAGGAATTTTAATCCATTTGCATTTAATTATTGATAAAAAGGATTTAATATTGCCCTTTTGTTAATTGTTTTCTACTTGTCTTGTAGCTCTTTTTCTCTCTTTTCCTCTCTTGCTATCTTCCTTTATGATTTGTTGACTTTTGGTATTATTATACTTTGATACGTTTTTCTTTTATTTTGTGTAACTTGTATAGTTTTTTGTTTTTTGTTTTTTTTCCATGCGTGGTTATCTTGGGGCTTACATAAAAATTTTATAGTTTTAACACTTTATTTTAAGCTGGAAACAATTTCAATTGCATTTAAAAAGTTTAATTTCCTTCTCCCACTTTATGTTACCACAGTTGACATCTTTTCATATTGTATGTTTTAATATATTTTTTAATTTGGTTATTTTTAATACTTTTTGACATGTTATACTAGAATTAAAAGTGATTCACCTACTTAAAAAGTGATGTGGAATAATAGCATATTTATTTGTGGCAGTTAAGGAAGATATTTATTCTGACATCAGTGTGAGTAGTTATATTTAAAGATCACTCCATGAATCATGAATGAGCAACACAAGTCAATCAATCATTAAACTGTTAGAACGTTAAGTATCAAATGTATAAATACATTTATACAGTGTTTTAATGATTATGGGGCACATAATTTGACCAAAAATGTTTTTAGTGAATTGAGAGTTTGCCCATGTAGTCTTACCAAAATACATAACAAGACATCATGTTGCATTATATATTTAATGGTAAGCTTTCACTGGAAAGAATTCACTTACATGATAATTACAAAACACTATTCTTAATATAAATCAGTAAATGCAATATTTGAATATTTGTAAAATTTTGACATGCAAAAGGTCAGGTACATATTCTTGCCATAATGATGACAGAGAGTAGCTCATAAAGTAAACAACTATAATTCATATATATGGTGTTTTGTCCTGAGAAGGCTTCTGATTCTGAAACTATGTTGAGCTATTTTCAAGTTGTTTTTCATACTGAATTATTCTGAAGAAGGTATTTTTAAGAATCATTTTTCCAATGGTTATTGAATATGTATATTTGTATTCTATTTTGAAGCAAAGGAAACTTGAAGATCCTGGAATTTTCAGGGCCTGGATACTGTAACAAAAAAGATATAGACTTTGACTAGGGCTCTGTCCTAAGTAGAATTTGACATTTTTTTCTTATGTCAAAGTACTCCCTTTGTCTCTTGACAATGTGTACAGAGTAATGTGTATATTCAATACATATGTTATAGGCACGGACTAACTTAGTTATGTAGTTTCATTCCATTTTTCATCCTCTAACTATAGTGCTCTGTGGTTTGTGTGCTTTTTTGTCCCTTAAAAATCAAAGACATTGAAACTTTTTAGTAACCTCAAATCAAATTACGACATGGGTCTCAGCCTTACTTTGCGCCCACTAACAGAGTCTTCACCGTCATGCCCTGTCATACCCAACATGCTCTTGTTTGGTCTTTCCATGGTGTAGAATGGAATCACTCCTCTGCATGTGGCTTCCAAAAGGGGAAACACAAATATGGTGAAGCTCTTACTGGATCGTGGTGGTCAGATCGATGCCAAAACTAGGGTGAGTGTCTCTGTTCTTTCAATTTCCTACCATTTTTGTCTTTGTATTCTTTAAGCAGGCACCTTAAAATAGCAGTCCTGAAATATAAGCAATGTGTTTTCAAGGAAATTGCTCTCTTGGATTCGATTTAAATTTCATACAATATTTAAAGGTTTCTCATTGTCAAGTGGAATTAATATTTGCTCAAAAGTGTTGGGGAAACAGAATGCTAGGCACTCAATGAGACAGTTTTTCAAGTCCTTGGTTATTTTGGGTAACAAAGATGACAAATTGAACTGAAGTTTCTCTGATTATTATTAGCTTTACATTTCTAAAACCCAAACACAAAAGCCTATGTTATGCTGTGAGGATGTGGCTTTTACCTAAATACAAGGATACATGTTGATAATCTTTTGCTTCTAATTTTCTAATTTTTAAATCATTTTTCTTAAGTGATTATCCTATACTGACCTGAGCAGGAGATCTGCTATGTGCTTACAGAACAAAGGCATCTGGTTATTTTTTCCTTTAATTTTATTTATTTAGAGAGAATGAGAGAAGGAGAGAGCATGAGAGAGGGGGTGGTCAAAGGGAGAAGCAGACACCCTGACAAGCAGGGAGTCCAATGTGGGACTTGATCCCAGGACTCTAGGATCATGACCTTAGCCGAAGGAAGTCGCCCAACCAGCTGAGCCACCCAGGCACCCAAGGCAGATGTCTGGTTATTATGTTGCATCTTTACTCACTCCAGTTTGATAAGAGGCAGGGCCCTTCATTCATTTCAAATTTGTCAAGAAGAATATAAATCTAAGTTTTATATACTGCCAATAAATAGATGATAAGATAGGCTGGAGAGGATCATTGTTCAGAGTTTGGCCTCTGAAGGCAGACTACCTGATTTCAAATTTACTTCTACTACTTACTAGATATAGGATATTGGCAGTTTACTTATTACCTCCTCTGAACATAGGCTGATATTGGTACCTATCTCATATGGTTGTATGAAGATTAACTCTTAGATATTATTATTTATCTTTTTGAAAGTGGGGTGGTCAATTACTTAGCTCTTCATAATTTTTTATTATGTTAATGACATTATATGTAGTTACTTCCTTAAACATTAAATTGGTACTTCAGTATTAGTTCCCTGGAATAGATTTGGTTAATTATAGACTTCAGCAAAACTTTAAACATTCTTATAATGTTTGAAGTATATGGTGTGAGAAGTCTGTAAAAGATAGTGATAGGATATGTCCCTTGTGATATTTTATCTTCACTGTTTAATCCTGGGACTTTATATTCTCATAGTCACAAGGCTAAGCATCAAATCTAGTTCCTTTGCAAATCTTAAGGATAGTGAGTGTTTTTATTTAATAAGCCTTATCATCTTTGAGCTTCTGGGGACTATACCAGTCCCAGACTATAAATTCTTTTTTTTTTTTTTAAGATTTTTTTATTTGAGAGTAAGAGGGCATGTGCACATGCACACAAGTGTGGGGAGGAGCGGAAGGGGAGGGAGAGAATCTTAAGCAGACTCCCTGCTGAGAGCCAAGGCAGTCCGCAGGGCTGGATCCCAGGATCCTGAGATCATAACCTCAGCCAAAATCAAGAGTTAGACACCTAACCAACTGTGCCACCCATATGCCCCTATAAATTCTGGTTTTTAATGACCTTGGGAAACATTGTTTTCATAATCTCACTTCTCTAAGACGTTTGGTCCCGAACATCTATGTCATATTATCATGTGGGAGTTCTGGAGTGGTTTGCTTTGTCTGTCAAGATCTTTATTGTACTGTCTGCTGTCTTTGCATCAGGGTTTCATATGATTTCTACGCTTTGCTTTGTTGGCATGCCTTTTCCCTGCTGTGCTATAGGTATGCAGAATTGGAACAATTATGCACAATGCTTCATGTTCTGCCTACTTGTTCTTCATGCTTAAAGGAAAGAGTTTCTTTGCTTCCTCTTTTAAGTTTATTACTAACGTAATGTCTCCCTTACCTATTTCTATTGAGACTCTCTAATGATTGAGAGTACCAGTGTAAAGAAAGCACTTGGTAAATGCAACAGAATTTTATCTTGGCCAGTGTCTTAAGGGTCCACATTTTTCTTATTAATATTTTTCTGGTATATTCATTCATTTTTGAGACAATTGATTTTATTTTTTTTTATCATTGCAGTAGATACTTAGTTCTGTAAAATATGTTTAATTTGCATGGCCTACAAACATTTGCATATGTAATTTAAGTCTAACTCCAAATAGGCAGTGCATTTTTATAAAAAGAATACTAAGAAAAAGAAAATAAGATATGGAGAAAAATAGAGTCTTATGCTAGTTCTGCCATTAAATAATTGTCCTTAAGCAAGTTAATCAAATGTAAGCCTTGGTTCCTTCTGTGAAGGGAATATTTGGGCTGTATTTCATCCAGTGTAGCCTTTAGATATACAAATAAATTGTATTTCATTCAAGAATTTATAAAGCAAAAATTTTATAATTGTATACATTGTGTGTACATTGTTTATTCATTCCTTAAATGTAAGTTAAAGTACTTCCTTGTCTCTTAAGGAGTAAGATTTTAAAAGCAGTTGGATTCTTTTAATTCTGTTTGTAACTAAAATACAAGTATAATACTTTATTATTAAAACAGAGGAATCTGGTTAGCTTTTTCTTTTGTCTTTTGAAAATATATTTTAATATAGAAAAATTTTACATTTACTTTTTGACTATCTTTTTAGGTAGTACAATAGAGCTTCTATATAAGGAATTAAAAATAATATTTTTCTTTATTTTTTTTATAATAGGGGTCTCAGTTTACCTTAGCAACCATATTAGTCATAAACATTCTGAATCTAGTATATTATATCAAGAATTTTCCACTTGATCTTCTCATTATTTTTCTCAGTTAAAAGGTTATCATTATCTGGAGAAAAGCAAGATATTTAGAGGATTAGAGGTAATTAAAAAAAAATCTTCCCCACTGTTTCTTCCCTACTTCTACCAGCACTTTGTCAATCACTGAGAGACATTTTGCATCTAGTTGACATTCTCACCATTGACTAGGATCTGGTGTGAAACAGACATTTTCACCAGAGCTCTGGTTTTTCTGGTGTTTGAAAAACCCCATTTTAATGTTAAAACAGACTTCATAGCTAGTTGAAAATGATATTATTAATCCAATTTTTATTAAGAGCATTATTCTTTTTTATTTTTAATCTTATATATTATTTAAATGTGGAGATACTCCATATAAGGTTAAAATATTGAAATACATGTTGCGGTGCAAACAATACAAGTATATAAAAACATTAAAAGATGAACAAAAAATAATATATCAGGAAAAAGAATCACAATAATTAAAGCAGCAGTAGTGTTACTAATTATCGTTGCACGTGATGCTCTAGGCACCCTAGTAAGTACTCTACAAATATCATTTTATTTCCTCTTCCTAACAGTTTATGAAGGTTGTGTTAACTGCTTGTTGGAAAACATGGAGGCCTTCATTTGGAAAATGAGACTGCCAAGGGGAAAAATGATTTTCAGAGGACTTATGTCACTTGACCTAGGATACACAGGGTAGTCATTAGCAGAGCCTGTGTTAATATACAGACTTCAGGATACATCTACAATTAAACAGAGACAGAGGAAGGAAAAAGATAAGGAAAGAAATGGTTGTAAAAAGCTCAGGCGATAGATTACCAGCTGGAAAAGTGGCGCCCCTCTACTGTTGACTGATCTAATCTTTTCAGGATTATCAGCATCATAGTGTGATCTGAACTGATTCTAGTGAGGGGGGCGGAAAAAAAGGAAAGAAAACAAGGAAAGGGGTTCCGGGGGGAAGTAGCCTTCAAATATAGTCTGAAGAATTTAAGTTAAAGATATTGAACAAATCAATATTCCTTAGAGTTAATTTAAAGAATTAAGTAAAAAAGTCCTTGAATACAAAATTTTGATAAGATTTTTTTTTTTTTTTTTTGCAATAATGAGGCAGTGTAGTTATAGAAAATATCTAAGATCCGTTTACACTGAGCATGTTGGGAGAATTGAATTTGATACAATGTCCATATCCTTTATAAGGGAAATAAATTACATCAGATTTAGAATTAATGTAATCCTTATTACTCTTTGATGTTCATACAGATTTATTAAGTGTTCTCCATATTTTCCTATTGTTATTCTGTGCCGGGAATGGCCAGCAATCCCTGTACCAACAGATGAAAAGATTACTCCAGACTTTACTGTGAAAGAGAGGAGAAGCCAAGGGGATCAGCATTCCGAGAGGAAGACACTTGGTTCTTCTTCGCTCTGGCTTTTGTTGGTCCTTCAGGATAATCACAAACCCTTACCCTGTTTCTCAAGCAAGTGATGTGGGTCTTATTGAAACTGGAAGGATCTGTTTATGGGAGAGATAAGATATGCTAATCTGCTTGGTCTATGAATTCTGCTAACCTCAGCCTAAAGGACAATGCATAGGTATCTCTTAGAACACAGGGTGGCTGTTTGGGTTCTTAAAGCTTCTGGAAGGCAACTCCCAGGGGCATTCCAACAGCAGAGTGGTCACACAGGCCTCAGCATTCCCAAGGCCCATGCTCTTCTCTGAAAGCTTCCCTTGCCCCCAGCAGGTGATCGTTGTAGGTGTTACATTTTAGCAAGCCAGGTATTATGGCTGATTTCATGCTCTACATTAACCCAACAATTCTGAGTATTTAAAGTTTTCAACATGATTACACAATGCATCTTTCATGTTTTCTGTAGAAAACAATCCCTTTTCTGAAGATGGTTTAAGGCAGAGTCCCTCATCTTTCAGAAGAGGTCCTAAGTTAAATGGGATAAAGGAAATTACCCCATTTTATATGCTGTGAAGCCGAGCCTCAGAAAGAATCCTCCGTGGTGGCTGACCTGAGACTCACACCTGAGTCTCTGTGATTCCAGAGCCCAGATGCCGGGCCACTGCATATAATGCCTTCATTCGTGTTGTTGGATTTCTCAAACTCTGGTTCTCCACGAGGCCCCCTCCAAGAATCTGGTTGAGAAGTCAAGCTATCTCTAATAGTTATATAACTTAAATAGCGGCTAATGCACTGTACTTCCACCACAAGGTATGTTATCGAGATACAAAAGCATAATCATCTTAACCACTTTGCCTGAACAGTTTCTTTTTTTAGACTTCTTTCTGGTGAACTTTAAAATAACTCGGCATCCCAACTACAGTAGTTAGTTCCCACCCCCAACCCCGAAAGGCAGTCTTTTCATGCTACTTACATATCCAAAATTGCAAGGTCTCTGTTGGATATTCAGTATCTTAATACTAGCTAAGTAGATTTAACAAAGCAAAGTATCATTCGACTCAAGGTCCTAGCCAAAAACAGAAAGCACTTTCACATTTGATCATTTGAATATAGATTATTAAAGGAATTATTTCTAAGATTGTAGGTGGACTATAGGGAAGGCATGAGGGGTAGTATAGTCTTCCAGGAGCTAGGAATAGAAGAGCTCATGACCAATCCCACCACAGCAAGGTGAGAGTTGATGTACCAAGACTTCAAAGGAGAGAATTGGATGGCCAGGGCTGTTTTTGGCTTGAGTGTAACCTTTGGTGAAGAGACACAGCCAGGCTGAGATCTTTTACAGAACGGTTGTCTTGCTGTGTTCCCCATACCCAGCCAGAAGCCAGAGGGCAAGGTAGCCCCCTACTACAACCTAGAGTGCTTTTTCTGTCCAACATGGAGCAGAGGGGAGAAAGGTAGAACATGGATCTGGAGGGTAAAGTGATGATATCTAGCATAGAAATTCCAGAATGTTGGGACGGGAAGAGAGTTGTAACCCAGATGAATTGTATTTATTAGGAGGAAAGCATAATCCAGAGTGATGGTCCTGGAAACAGAGACAAAAAATAGGCTCTTAGAGTTCTGGATAAATCAGAAGCTTTTGAAGTCCTCTTAACTACTCACCACTTCTCATTTTCTCTGACTGTTACCTACCTTTTCAACATCTCTCCTTAGGACAACCTTTTTCTCCCTTAAGCTTGAAATCTTCAGCTAATTTCTGTACTCAGGATTTCATTTTCTCTCTCACTTCTTGCCCATTCTTACAACCCACCCACTCTCCTTTCTGTCCATGCCACCCAAGAGAAGTAAAATCCAAGAGACAGAAGGAATTTGAGGATTGTTCTGGAATCAGAAACTACCTGAGAAGTATCAAGGTCAGAAAGTTGTATAAATAACAACATAGAGTTGGGCCATAATTTTGTTTGACTCCATTTTAATGCTATTATTGTTAATAATCAATTCCATCTCTAAGAAATAATTGTGTAATTTGGGTTGAAAAATTTGTATGGAAACCTTTAGAAGAATGTGAAAAAAAAATGTCTATGAGCCACAGGAGGTGTTTTAGGAGGATTTATAAAAATAGTGAAATTCAAGAGATCAAAGATGGACAAATCAGATTAAGAAGAATTTGGGGGTAAAAGTTCTGTTAGGACAACCAAAATGAAGATAATTTAGTGATACCATCTCAGCCTTGTAGTTCCAAGCAAGTAGGGCTTTTAAGTTCAACAATTGCTGCAAAATCCGCTTTTGCATCTTCCTGAATATGAAAACACAGGACCAGCAGCATGTTGTTTCACATTGAACCTCTGCATGTGAGATCTCTCTTGCCCTCTCCCTCTCCATTTCTTCCCTATATTTCTTTGTCTCTCTAGCCCTCTGTTGAGATCTCTCACTGTCTTGTTTTCTCTCTCTTCTCTATCATTTAACCAGTAGCAATTCTATTACGGATCTCTTGAGGCAGTAGGAATGAGATCAGGAAACGTTCTCTTTGCAGCGGCAAAAAAGACAATCTTGACTTTTTTTTTTTTTTTTTTTATGTTAACTCCAGATTAATTCTTTAATTCTTTTGGCAGGATGGTTTGACACCCCTTCACTGTGCTGCAAGGAGTGGGCATGACCAAGTGGTAGAGCTTCTGCTGGAACGGGGTGCTCCCTTGCTGGCAAGGACTAAGGTGGGTCATTAGGAGTAAGATGGGATCTAAGGAACTCTTTAAGCCACTCTTCTAAAAGTCTCTGTTCTTCTTGAAATCAAAGCATCAGGCCAACATTTTCTAGTTACTCAATAATTATGTGCTAGGAATGAGGAATATATATAAAACTGTTTGAAAATTATTTAAAATTAAGAAATACATGCATTAAGATGTATTGATTGTATACCTTCAGGTTCTTCCTATGTTTTTACCTGCTACTCTTTCTACATTTGGTGGACATTTGAATATACTCTATGTAGATGAGTGATGTAAATGAGCATGTTGTATATAAATGAGAATATTTCTTATGTTCTATAGGTATACTTTTATGATTCTATAAGATTATGTAAAATACATATAAAATTGTCTTAAAGTAGCACAGTTAGCAATACAAGATAATCTTTTAGCTCTCCAGTATTTATCTCTTAGGCAATACGAGTAAAAAGAAAGACTTACCAGTGGTGTTGGATGATTATATTCAGGATTAGTAGGTGATATGGAAAGCACAATCTAGGATAGGCCATCTACAAAGAACCATTAAACAAGCATAATGTTTTCCATGTCTCAGTACATCTAGCATTTCTTGTCTTTTGTCATCAGTATGCTCAACCATGAAGAAAACTCTGATGGAAAACCCCACTGGGAGCTGATTTGTTGGAGTTTTTCATTATAAGATATATTTTTCAAGCGTTATTACTGCATAAGTCCCCATTTTTGTGTGTGTCTTTTTCTTTTTGAAGATTTTTATTTATTTATTTGACAGACAGAGATCACAAGTAGGCAGAGAGGCAGGCAGCGAGAGAGAGGGGAAAGCAGTATCCCTGCTGAGCAGAGAGCCCGACGTGGGGCTCGATCCCAGGACCCCGGGATTATGACCTCAGCTGAAGGCAGAGGCTTTAACCCACTGAGCCACCCAGGCGCCCCTAAGTCCCCATTTTTTTGCCAAAAAAATATCAGGAGACACAAATATAATGATAATTACACAGAACTGTTTAATAAGATATGCTGTAACCCCCAGATCCTCAGTACAACAAGAATTTAGACAAAGGACACTTCTTACATTTTCTCTGTATTCCACCTCTACTATAGCCCCTGAACAGGGTTGGTACCAACCGATGCTCTTACCAGGGTAAGCTGAGAAAAATCAGACAGCCAACATTAGCAAGTCTTTTTCAGTTTATATTTTAATTGAATATTTATTTGAAATTATTTAGAGCAAAAACCAATCCACACATTTTTAAAATATGTGTAGGTGAACCTAATCTAAAGATGTGTCCGACAGGCCATGAAATGGTGACTTCAAATTGTATGTAGTATTTTCACTCTCAGACTGATACCATGAGTGTTGTAGAGTTTTATCTTTAAAATGTGACATTTGGAGCTGAGTAATGCAGAGATAATTGACTGTGGAAAGGTTTTGTTTTATTTATTTATTTATTTATTTATTTATTTACTTATTTATTTGTGAGCGAGAGAGAGGAAGAGCATGAGCTGGGGTGGGGAGTGGCGGGGAAGCAGGAGCAGAGGGAGAAGGAGAAGCAGGCTTTCCACTGAGCAGAGAGCCCAATGTGGGGCTCAACCCTGAGATCATGACCTGAGTTAAAGGCAGACACTTAACCAACTGAGCCACACAGCTGCCTCTGTAAAAAGTTTTATTGAGTAAACTGATTGAAATTTAAATGGAAGCAAAAAAATTTCGCCAGTCATGTTACAACCAATCAAAAGCATCTATCGAATTGAGGATAGGCAGATTTGCTCTCCCACAAACTATTAAATAATCTTATCTACAGAGTTCACCTATAATTGTCATGTCACTATTGAAACCAATGGGATTACCTAGATGAAATTTTTTTACAGGCCTTCTTATAATCTCAAACATCATGTATATGTAGGGATCTAGCATAGAATGTCTGTGGCTGCATGATTATATCCACTTTTATTCAGTCATTCATTCATCCACACATCCACTATCAGAGTAAGTAGCTACAGTGTGCCAGGCAGTGTTCTGATCAGTGAGGAATTGTCAAGATAACTATCAAGATAAATGACACACAGTATATTTGTTCAAATATTTGTTCAAAAAGCTCAAAATTGAGTGGGTAAGATAGATAAGGAGATAATAACAGAAAGTAGAGCTGTGTTCAGAGTAGAGAACACAGAGAAGATGAACTAACCAGGTGGGGGAGATGATACCATTTTAGCCAGAAAGTAGAATGGGTGTCTAAGGCCAGACTCTGCTTCCCCTTCCATTAAAACTCCCAGTTCTGAATCATCCGTTATTCTTCCCTGAAGCAAATATTCATCTATCTAGTTGTCACTCCACCTCATTTTTGGAAAATGGCAAACTACGACTCTTTTCTACAACCCCTATTCTAATTCATGTAGACTTTAATGATCGTAGAGCAGTAGATAATCTTTCTAGTGGACCTCTCAGTTTGGTAGCTGTAAACCCTCTGGAATTTCTGTTGTAACCTCTGCCTTTCCAAACACTGCCTCTAGATTTCGGCCTCCTTTCTCTGGGACCCCAACTCCAAAAATGTGTTTATTCTCCTGAGTCTGTCAGCCATTGTTTTATTGTCTCTTATTCACCTTATGCCCTCGCCTCTGCCCAACAGAACTATTCATACCCTGACAGTCATACTCCTTTGTCATACTCCCTTGCTATATTTTACCCTGAGTAAATCCAACTTGCATTCTTGCAGCTGAGTGTGGTGGTGGGAAACACCCAACTGTTTGGGTGCTGCCTAGGCTGGCTTTAAATTCATGATTGCTTACCTCAGTTTACCCTTTAATGATGCCTGACAATCGGTATTTTTCCCAAGTATATTTACTCTCATTCCCTGCTGCCTTATTATTCTATACTTTTTTCTTTCTTTAGTCTTCTTGGACTTCTTTCCTTGTCTTCACTTTCCAAGCACTGAAACAATTGTCTTCCTATCTACCCGATCACAGGAATCAGCTCATATAGTCTATGTTCTCTCCTACTGCTATCATCTGACATGGTTTGCTCCTCCCTTCTCAAAACACCTTCCTTTCCTAATTTGCCTTCTAGAACATTACACCCAGACTCTGTCTTCACTTCTGCTCAGTCTCTTTTCCTGTTCCCTCTTCCTTCCCAAGTCTCAGAGTGTTAGAACCCCCAGAGCACACTCTTTGTGTATTTGTTTATCTGTACTAAGAAATCTCATCCAGTTTCATCTTTAAATACTTCTATACACTGAAGACACACAACTCTGTAGCTCCAGAATTCTGTATTGTAGATGTCAACTCACTATTGCTGCGCAGATGTCTACTGTGCATCTCCAATTTAGTAAGTTCGAAACTCAGCTGCTGATATTTTCCCCACCTTATTTCTAATCCCCTTGTAGTCTTCTTATCTCAACTAATGGCCATCACGTTCTTTCAGTTTCTCAGGTCAAACTCCGTATGCAGTTCTTGGCTCTTCTCTCTGCTCATAACCTGTCACTAAACCTTGTCACATCTGCCTTCAAGATATCTCATAATCCAGGGACGCCTGGGTGGCTCAGTTGGTTAAGCAGCTGCCTTCGGCTCAGGTCATGATCCCAGCGTCCTGGGATCGAGTCCCACATCGGGCTCCTTGCTCCGCAGGGAGCCTGCTTCTCCCTCTGACTCTGCCTGCCACTCTGTCTGCCTGTGCTCGCTCTCACTCTCTCTCTTACAAATAAATAAATAAAATCTTTAAAAAAAAAAAAAAAAGATATCTCATAATCCAGCAATTTCTTAACAGTCTAATAACCATCGCCCTGGTCCTGATCACCATCAGTCCTACCTGGATTGATTGCAAAAGGCTCTAACTGTCCCCCCGCCCCTTTTCTCTTTTAAGCCTGTTCAGTATATTCTCAGCACAGCAACAGAGTAATCCTATTTCCTAAACCTTCCACGAGCTCCCCCATCTCACTCGAGGTGTGAGTCAAAAACTCTGTTCTGACTAGCAGGTTTCTTACCTGAGTTTCCCTCCTTATTCACCTGCCTTTTAGCTGCATCCTCCACTCTACTCTTCATCAGTCATGCTGGGTATGGTCTCAACAGGACATGCCTGTTTTTGCCCCCCCACCCCCGAGATTCTCCCCCCAGAGGCCTGCTCTCTTACTGTCATCATGTCTTTCATTAAAAATCACCTTCTCAGTGAGAGGCTATTTCTGGCTAGCCTATCCATAATGCACTCCTATACACAAACTCCCTTGGTTATCCTGTGCTTTAGTTTTCCTCTTCACACTAGTAGTCTTCTAACATACTATTTTAATACTTATTCTTTTTGAATTGTCTGACTCCTGGCTAAAATGGGACCTTCATGAAGACAGGGGTTCCTAGGCTGTGGTACTCCATGTTGTACCTCACTACTCGATCAGGCCTTGAGTAGGTGCTTAGCAAATATTTGTAAAATGTGCCACAGAATTAAATGGTGAAGATTTTCTTTTCCACATAGCTTTTAAGTGGATCAAACAACACTGAAGATTGATTGAATATCAGAGAAACATGCCACCCATCCCTCCAAACATTGCCAAGGCTGAATTTCTCCTATACTTCGCCCTTGTGCTACCTTTCCCCCAGTGCATACATACCTTATCAACCTGCTGTTCTTTCTCAGTTAATTTTCTGAGTTTTTTAAATATAAAAGCAGTAATTATGAGTGAAGAGTATTTCAAAAACCAAGAAAGTATGCTAATAATTTCAAAATCACATCCACTTCTACCACCCACAAACCACCACAATTAAGGTATTTGATTTGAGTTCTCCCTCATTGTTGAAATCACCTTCCTTGTTGAAAATATTGGGCCATTGGCAGATTCTGGCTTTTTATCTAGACACAGTTTTTGCTTCTTTGAATGTAATGACTGCCAAGCTGGATACTTGGTCAACAATTACTTCCTAGTGACTGTATTTGCATTATTTGCATTGATTATTAAGAAAAGACCATATTCCCCTCACTTTAATGGGCATATTTTTTCTAACTTAGTTTAGTTTTCATATTTTTTTCTTGTAAGCTTAATTATTTAACTTTAAAAAACAAGAGTCTCACCTAGACTGGTAATCCTCAGTGAATATGTCCTTGCTATTGACCTTGTCCAAGAAGTAAGACTAAAGCTGTTTTGGGCAGTATCACTTATGACAAGTTTATATTATCCTCAAAGTTTAAAAATTGGGACACATGGTCTACATTTGCTTCACACTTTTCTAGCTCTTATCTGACTGCTTTCTTCAAGTTTAATTCATGTCTCATGATAGGAAGAAGGAATCATAGAATTTCAGAGCAACATGGATCTAAGAGATGATCGAAACCCCTTTCTTTCCCTCATGCACCCACTTGCTCCTCCCTCATCTGCACCCCCCTCCATTTCGAAGTAAAGAAACTCTTGCAGAGAGACTAACTGAATGGAATCGAATATAAATAATTTGAACCTCAGCTAGCACTTGTTTTGTATATCTAATATTGCCTTAATAATTGTGAGATCCATCTGAATTGTCACATAATACTATGTATTCATTCTTAAAAGGTATATTAATTTGTGTTTTTGCCCAAGAATAGCATAACTATGAAATTAAATGTTCTCTTAGCTTCCCTTGGCACCACACATAATCCACCATACATGTAGATGTCAAAGGGAGATTATTTTTTTTCCTCTGCCACGCACTATGCCAAATATCAAGAATTGACACTGCTATGTTTTACAACCTGGAAATCATGGCTGAAATGTGGGCTTGGTTTTGTTTTGTTTTGACGTACAGAATGGGCTGTCTCCACTTCACATGGCTGCACAGGGGGACCACGTGGAATGTGTGAAGCATCTGTTACAGCACAAGGCGCCTGTTGACGATGTCACCCTAGACTACCTGACAGCCCTCCATGTTGCTGCACACTGTGGCCACTACCGTGTGACCAAACTCCTTCTGGACAAGAGAGCCAATCCAAACGCCAGAGCCCTGGTAACCTGGCCTAGTTCGCATTAACAGAATATAGATCGAGACAAATATACCACATGGATTGACCAGTGCACACCAGCCAAAGCATGGCTTCAGATACATAGTTAATTCTGCTAAGTTCATTAGCTCCCACAAGTGGCCTACCTACTTCATGCCTTCATAGTTTGCTGTTAAATGATGGGGAGCAAGGACAGATTTAGGAAAACACCAAGGTAACATTTCCACGACTAGCGAGCTGCAGATAGATATGAAACCTCTGGAGTGATAAGCAATTGTAAGTGGAAAATAGGAAATCATAAAATAAATTCTAAACACCTCGATATAGAGTCAGAATAAAAGTGTAAAAAAGTTGAATGTTATTAATCTCTATTTGGAAAAAAAAAGGCATTTAACATAGAGTAAAATGTAAGCCTATATAGTGTTCACTTAGAGGATTTCCTTATTGACCTCATTCCCTAAACACGGTCTAATGTAAAAGTGATCCTTAGCATTTTACTGTTCTGGGAAGCATTTTATATACATTATTCCAGGAATTGCTCAAGTGAATCTACACGAGGTGGTCCCTAGAGCAGCCTCTGTATTTCCCAAGGTCTAATATTGAATAAATCTTCCTTGCTTCACTTACATTCTAACAAAAATCATTGGAAGTATTAGGCATGCGCTAATTTATGCTCTTGTTTCCTAATTCTCAAACTAAAAGCAATCGTTTTACCCTATACATTTACATAGTTAATGTTGGTTAAATTAGTCTTCAGACAATATTTAAAATGAGAGAATGCTGTGAGAATTATTAAATAATAAATCTTATTTTTATTAGAAAATTTTCCATTGGAATCCATTTATTCCTAAATGCCCAGGAAGCAAATATACTTTTAAGTTTATGTGCAATTATGAGAGGATACTTATTTTCTCATAAGGAAGAAAATACGCATTTTCAACTGGGTAGTGGTCAATAGCTTATAAAACATTATAGTCTCATAATTAAAAATCATTTGAGTGCTACACATACTTTTGGCTATTTATGTCCAGCTTACTACATAGCTCATAGACAGGAAATGACTTAACAAACATTGTGAAGAGTACTAAGTCATTAGGTTAAGTAAGACAGTATGCTTTCATGGGAACTGCTAAGTGTAGAAGAATATTGACTGATGATCAGTCTCCACTGAGATATGCAAAATAATTAATTGGCAGAATAGATACAACTATTCTACATAGGATCATTGTTCAAGTAAAAATATAATACTTACACATAAGGATTAAGCATGGGACTAGTTAACAAATTTTTACGTACTTATCCCCAGTTCCTGCACATTGCCTAGTTTGGAAAGTTAAAAATGTCTTAGAGAATTCTCCACATTCCTTTGCCTCTGAGACATATCTTCTTCCAGTTATTTCTGAAATTCTCCATTCTTTTCTTGAAAATATTTAAGAACTTAATGACCACGTTTTTATAAAATAAAATGTATCTGCTTGGCATTTGTTATAAAAACTTTTTAATATAAGAAATATAACTTCCGGATGTAAAATATTATCAGTGTAGTGGGTTTTGGTAATATATAGCAAATCCTTACAAAAATTTCTTAATGGAAGATATATAACTTTTGAATATGAAAAATTATGAATGCAAATAATGATTTCTGCTAATTTGCAACACCCCCTCCAAGAAGAAAATGGTAGCAGTGCTGAAACATTTATTGTAGAGACAGTCATGCCTGTAGTTGAAGTAAAACAGACCAACAATTTGTAGCTTTAAGAAATGGCCTTTCATCAGAAAAATACATGCTTATCTTCCACGCACCTTCAAGTCATTTCACAACCCGACCCATCAGTATTCCTGAAAACACCTTAGAACTTCTAAAGTATCATTGCCTCTCTGGTTTTCCTTCTTTGCAGAGCAGGCCCATGTCGTTTTCTTCACTTCTGTTTTTCTCGATGAGCACACAAAAAGAATTGCATACAGGCCCGCCACATAGCAGCCAAGTTCAGTGCCTACAGGAACACACACACCCACTTCTCCTCGCAAATCTCAGCACCTACACAGCTCAGAAGAAATGGTGAACATTATGTGACGATGTAACATTACTGCCTGCCATGTGCCAGCATGGAGTTGTGTGAGGATCGTTTCTGCATGTTTTCAACTAACTTGATTGTCTTTTGCACAGAATGGTTTTACTCCACTGCACATTGCCTGCAAGAAAAACCGCATCAAAGTCATGGAACTGCTGGTGAAATATGGGGCTTCAATTCAAGCTATAACAGAGGTAGAACAATGTTTCAGCTTGTCACGAAACATTCCTTCTCTTACTCCTTCTTCCCCTTCCTGTCACCCATCCTCTGTCCTCTTCACTCAAGTCTTATTTATCTGACGAAATCCCCAGAGCCCCCACCGGTGCAGAGGAGTAAAACTGCTGTTGCTTTGTTTCACAGTCTGGCCTCACACCAATACATGTGGCTGCCTTCATGGGCCACTTGAACATTGTCCTCCTTCTGCTGCAGAACGGAGCCTCTCCAGATGTCACTAACATTGTGAGTATGGCTTGGGTCAGAATAACCACAGGGAGAGAGAGCGAGAGGAAGAGAGAGGATGGCTGTGTGTAGGGATGTTTGTGTGTATGTCGTCAAGGAGAGCGGCTGAGCTTTGAGCAGGGCCTCCGTGATCCCAGGTTACTGAAATACTCAATAGAACTTCGCTGAGAAGAAGTGGGTTAGGGAAACAAAATGGGAGCTGCGGAAGCTGTTTCAGCTCATTGGTGCAGATGGATTAAACACGCATCTGAGATACATTTATGAAAACGAGATACGTTTCGAATGAAGGATTGGTTGGAATAAAATCCACAGGACTCGTTCCAGTTACTTGAGTGAATTGTGTTCCTGGTAATTTTGATTAACACGTCAAGTCAGTACCACAGTCAGTCATAACAAATGGTTAACCAGAGATATACCCATAGGAGGGATTTCTATTTGATACCAAGTTCTCCCTCCTTCAATTACAGGGATTTTTCATTTTCTAATCTTGATTTTTCATTTTGATTTGATTTTGTTGGCTAGAGTGGAATCCTCTCTTACCTGAAATAATGATACCATTGAAGCTTTTTCCTGTATTTTGAAAGGAATGTTAGTCTCCAGGCAACTTTTATTCTGCTAATAACTATTGGATATCCCAGAATTCCTCTACCTAATTTATATTAGGATTTTTACTTCCAACTTCCTTATTATTTCTTTCATTTTCTTGGAGTCTGCCCCCTTAAACTTTGATCATTTAATGCAGATTTTATCCTTAATCTGTACAAGATGTAGTCATGGATTTGAAGCTGACAGGGACCACTGGAATATTGAGATTTTTCTTAAAGTATGCAATAGAAATAACTCCCCCACATAAACATCAGTGCTTAATACTGAGTCATATTTTCAAAAGCAATTGGTTGACTATTGTTAAATTTTGTTATATCATTCCATTTGAGTTGTAGAACAGAATGTTCAGTTTCATTTTTCATTTGTATTCGTTCTCCCATTCTCATTTTTTTGCATTTTACACACTGTTTCAATGCTTGAATTTCTGATACATGGACAAAATCCATGTGAAATAAATTTATCTAGTTTAAATATTATTTAATACTTACTCTTTATATAATTCTCAGCTGGAGCATAAAACCATTAAATAACTGAAATATAGTCCATGTTTGTTTCCCTAATTATAGCTTAATGGATCCTAAAGTAATAATATTATACACTAATCTTTACTCAATTAAGGATAAGAGTAATTTCAAAACATGCTGGTTTGAGTTGAACTTCTAGTCACTACTTAGGACTTTAAAAGAAATCAACATCATTTTTTTTCTGTGCAGAAGTGATGAACACCTCTTTTTTTTTTTTTTTTTAACTGAGAGCTGTATGAACTAGTAACTTTCAAGAAAAGTACTCTGTATTCTTTCTCACAATACTATATTTTCCTTATTCATATTTCATTGCCTTCAGGATCAAGGAGCAATGGTGATATTGTGTTAAATTATGTTATCATATTATAATAGTAAAATATACTAGTATATTCTATGTGATAATTTATTGAAATCCCCTAGGTTAATATTTTAGAGGGGAGAGTTTTGTAAAATCTTTTAAGAAAATCCACATGAAATGGTTGTGGGATTCTGTAGCCACTCTTAAATTGGCTCTTAACTGGCCAGTTCCAAATCATTGATGGTTATGGATTTACTCCATATTCCTATGCTCCCCCTTGGAAAAAAAAAGTAATATAGGCTACCTGTAGATTTTTAAATTAAAATAAATAAAATATCAATTAAAACAATAAAAGTATTTATATCCTCTAGAAAGATTCTCAAATTTTGTAATTGCTGTATTAAACTTATCTTCTGCCTATCACTCATTATAAAGTTCATTTTGTTTTATCTTCTCATTTGTCTATTAAACATTCTTTCTCTTCTCTTCAGTCCCCCCCTCCAATACTCGAGAGGCACTTGTTAAAATAATCTTCTTCTCAAGATCAAGATATTTCCTCTTTGGTTTTTGTTTGTTCTTTTTTTTTCTTTCTTTTTTTTTTTTGTATTATATGTCCTTCAGGGTGTAGATACCACATAGATAGATAGAGTTGCCAGATAAAATACAGGACTTTCAATTAAATTTGAATTTCAGATAAATGACAATTTTTTTTTTCATATAAGTATGTCCTGTGCAATAGTGGAGACATATTTATACTAAAATAATTATTCATTCTTTGTCTGGAATTGAAATTTAATTGGTCATCCTGTATTTTTGTTTGCTAAATCTGGCAACCCTACATGTAGAGGAATTTAATATCTCTAGCACTGGGATGCCTGTGAACTTGTACATTCTCAGAACATGAGGATATAGCTAGCAGGATATAGCAGGTTGATTAAGAAACTGTGTGAACACTTACTGCCTGCTTGCTGTGTCAGAGTTGGTCATTTCCTGACCCCAAAGTACCCACCCTTGGAGCCTTTGTGTGTTGCCTGAAAATCATGTTGCATTTTTGAATGCAATGCTGTCTGTTGTGCTTTGATGCTTTCCAAATGATGCAGCCAAAGTGGAAGTCCATGTAGCTGTTGGCAAAATGTGTTTTAACAACTGAGAAGAGGGGCATGAAACTGAGTACCTGCTTTGGACGTGAGCGTACCCATTCTCTTGCCAGTCTTGTTTTTGTCTCAAAATTCACTCCAAGTGTGAGATGTACCAGTAACTCAATCAGGTGCAGATATTATTACCGCAAATCTTCCTTTCTGAAAAGCTCACAAATGCACTTTAAAACCTAGAAAGCTGAACTAGCAGTTGTAATACATCCATAATCCAAAGTATTCATTGACAACCATGGGAGTAGGAAACTAAGCACATTCAGGGCTGTTTAGAGTACAATGTGAGGTCTTAAGAAGTTTTCTCCTATAAAAATTGATGGACTCATGGCTAAGTTCACAGTTCATATTATATTTAAAATTTCCCCCAATACTTAAAGTGAATGAGCTTAAGATAAAGAAAACAAGGATATTGAGTAAGGTGAGGTGTCAAACAATCAAGAAATGGAAATTACTAAAATAACCTTTCTATATAGCTTATATCATTATAATATAGCTTTTATTTTTTATATGTAGTTATATATAAAAAAGAGTAATATAAAAGGGTAAGGACAACTTATAATGAAAATCAATTACCCCAAAGTCATTAAATAATTTTGAACAGAACCATTGCTTTAAATCGGAGAGACATGTGTGTATGTATATACAGATATATATATAACTTTTCTTTGACTATAATGTTTAATATTTTAGGTTTTATATCTAATTCATTGATTTCAAATGTATAAATAGCATAAGAATAACTCATTCCAAGTGTATAATAAGGATATTGGAAATATTAAGACTAATATTGGAAGTATTAGAAACATTTTACATTCTGAAACCAATTATTGATAAAGTTTGACTTGTAAACTAAACATATGAATCTCTCATTAACTCATGATACGTCTTTGACTTAACTTCTTGTAAAGAAACTTATTTTTGTCTTTATTTCTTGTAAAATTTAGTAAAATTGCTATACTTTTATAAGACTTAAAGTAAGAATGTGAGGGCTTTTTGTTGTTGAGTAGTTAGACCTTACCTTCATCTATTTAGAGACAGGTTTTAAGTGATACAGAAAACAAATTAGAAATCATGGTTGTCCAAAGAGGAAAAAATCTTGCCATATACCCAAAGTTTGAAGACAAATATTGGTATTCCAATAATGTGATTTTATAAGCCAACACACTCCAGATACATTTACTCTGCAAAAGTCAAAACATGTCACCATTATACAAGGCCATTAGAGGATAAATGAATTATCAACAAAAAGGAAAAAAAAAATTAGAGTAGACATCCAGTGTAATGCTTTCAAAATCAAATCATTTGAAATGAATTTTTCATAACTTCATAAGGAATGGGTCTCAGATACCAGGAAAAAATGAACTGTGAGCTATGTACCAAACTCAAGTTGTGCAAGGAATCAGAAGAAACTGTTTACTGGAATTAGTCAAAAGTATCCAATTACCACAACCAACTTCAAGATCAATTTAGCTTATATGGAATGGTTTACTTTACTTGGTTGAAATAGGCTTTATTTTCTAGAATGGTTATGGTGACTAGAAGTAATCATTTCGGTTCCAATGTCTTGTTTTGTTTATAACCCTAAAATTATTTGGAAGAATGAACCCCTGCCTTCTTCAGAACTACATGGGGTTTTAAAATATGTTGATTAAAACAAAAACCTTCTCTCTTATAGGCAGTAATTAACAGGCTTCTCAATGACAAAATTTCTTTCATCTAATCATCATCCTCCATGCTACAGCTTAAGCTGCCATTTCCTGGTCAGTGTGTCGTATCTTGTTGGGGGACGAAGATACTTGAGGAATAACCTGATACCCAGTGCTGCCCACCTCAACAAATGACACTGTTAACAGATGCTTTACTCATCTCTTGGTAGTTCTCTCAAATAACTGTCTATAATCGAATATGCTCATTAATAATAGAGGGACATCCTGGGCAAATCAAATTCCTTCTGTAAACAGTCATTGTCCAGCCTTATAACGCAAAGACAAATCCAATGTGAAATACTTTATTTCAGAAGTAAATTTTGAATTCTGAAAAGGAATGACTTACGTATGGTACAAATGACATGATTTTCTTTGCACTGTGTTGACCTGGTCGTTAAGGAGTTTCTCCTTAAAATGGGATCAAGTTGTAATTATATAGTCAAAAATGATGATGACAGATTTTAGGTTTGATGGATAAAAGACAACTTCGTATCACCTAAAGCAGTTTAAGTTATGCCAGATCGACTATGAAGTTAAACTTCAGGGTATACTGGATGTCTGGGTAAGTTCCTCGTTTGTCACGGACTAAAAAAAATGAAATAAACATTTGTTTTATCCTTATGAAGACAGGGAAGATACAAAACTGTATTTTTCCAGACTAAATAATTATGAAATAATTATGCCTTTTCATAGATTTCCTAAACCTTTGGATTGATTGCTGAGTTTCACAAAAAGGCACATTTTTATCCTTTACCATACAAGCAGTGGGTTTACTTATGACTTAATGATCTTTGTTTCCTGGCAGCGTGGGGAGACTGCATTGCACATGGCAGCCCGGGCAGGGCAGGTTGAAGTGGTCCGATGCCTACTGAGAAATGGTGCCCTTGTCGATGCCAGAGCCAGGGTAGGTGCCGGTGCTTGGGGTTCCCTCCTGTTGTGTGCATGAGTTCCATCTTTAAGAGAGAATGCTATTCCCCATTTCCTTGATTTAGAAGTGCCATTGATTGTAAATGAAAGCATCATCTCAATAGTTTTTCAGGCAGAAAAGGGAATAGTATCGTAAATATTCATAATGAAATGCACCCCAATTTCAGAAACATTAACATTTGGAAAAAATACATAATTTAGTATTTAAAAATTGTGGCATTGACTAACATAGTAATTTTTTAACCTATGAAAATATTTTTACATATATTTTTTCTTTACATGAAATTTTTAAAAAATGACCTATATTATAGAGATACTATGAGTATTAAAACTGATTTCATACTATAAAGTCAATCGAATTTCCAGACATTACTTACTAGTTACTTAAAAACAAATTACATTCAAAGTTTTAATGTTGTACCTTTATCTCTTTAGTTTCTTCCTTTCTGTAATGAGCTCTACTTTTCTTCTTACTCTGATTTTATGTAGTTAAGACATTCTGCTCTTCTGCTATTCCAAAATAGAAGAATTCTGACCCTGGAGATTACTAGGAGATTACTAGTCAGATTCTCTTGTTTCTAACTGACTTCTTATTCCTTTACAGATTGATTTTTCCTTCCTTTTTTTTTTTTTTAAATTCACTTTCCAAATTGCTTTTTTCACCTTCTTCTTCTACACTGAATATACTAGCAATTTTTATTAATATACTATCTTCAATTTCCTTTTCCACATCATTCCATTACCTTCTGCACTAGCATCTTCGGGATTCTCATAGAATATCTGAAGTCTTTCTCTCCTTCAATATTTGATGTACCTAGGCTAGAACTCACTTCAACTTGAATTGTGCCATCATGATTCCCTTTTGGAAATGGTATTGTATTGGAATGAAAACATCTGGTTAGAGTCCCATACATTGTCATTTCAGGCAAGTCTTTGTGTTTCTAGGTCTTTATCATTAAAATATAGAGGTTGGGCTTAGACACCTTGAAACTCCTTCCCAGACTTTCTTAAAATTCTCTGAATTTATGAATTTTTTAATAGCATTTTTCCACAGACCTTCATGAAAAATCCAGTGAAACATGGGCAGCTTTGACATTAATCTTGTCCTTTCGGATTTTATCTGCCTTTTTATCCAATGTGTGAGTAGTGTAATTTATGTTCTTTGGTAATCATCATCAGTATTTTACGTTATTTATTTAGAGCTTTTGTTGTTCAAACCGTATTTTTCCAAGCCATGGCATTTTTATGGTTTCTCCCTGACCCCAAGACTTTTTAAGAGCAGTTTTAGGTTCAAAGCAAATTGTGAGGAAGTTACAGAGACCTCCCGTATATGCTCTGATCCCACAGGTGCATAGGCTCCTGCATTACCAGCCTTCCCCACTAGAATGGTACATTGTTATGATTGATGGACACACATCGTCACATCATAATCCCCCAACGTCCATAGTGTACATTAGGGTTTACTCTTGCTGTTGCACATTCTGCAGGTTTGGACAAATGTATAATGGCATGTATCCATCCTTATCATGCAGACTAGTTTTATTGCCCTAAAAAACTTATGTGCTCTGCCTATTCTCATTTCCTTTCCAGGTTACCTGGCATTCAGCTAATTAAAAGAAAAAAATATATATGTACTCTGAGTATCATGAACTTCACTATTTGATGAACTCTAAAAAAAATCAATGTACTCTGAGTATCATGAACTTCATTAATTTTATCAGAAATTGTGATAATATTTCTGGTAAATGTTCGTAATCCATATTTAATAATAAAAGGGTTTCCTGTTTACCTTTCAAAATAAAACAGCTTAATATTTGTCTATATTCAGATTTTAATTTATTTTTAATGGAAATTTGCTTATTTTCATGTGTCTTTCTCAATTTTTTTTATGTTATCAATTTAACCCGTTACTGCCTTATGCTTTTCTAGATACCATTTGAAACCCCCTCCTCCAAACTACTGGCTACAGACTCTTTACTTTGAAATATTGTAACATTTATTCATTTAAAAAATTTTTTTACACATACATTCCATTAATTCTATTGTTCTGGTGTGTCTTTTGTTTTTTTGTTTTTGTTTTAAGAGAGAGTACGTGTGAGTGCGGAGGGACAGAGGGAGAAGAAGAGAGAGAATCTTAAGCAGGGTCCATATGGGGCTCAGTCTCACCACCCCGAGATCATGACCTGAGCCAAAATCAAGAATTGGACACTTAACTGACTGAGCCACCTAGAAGCCCCCAATTCTATCATTTTACTTTTCTTTCGATGGTCTACATATGTAAATAAACCTCTTTAACTTTTTATTCCTCCTTACTTAAATATCAAATGTCAGGATCCTCTGTTTTTCAGCTTTACCTCCTATCCTAAGTTGCAGCTAAAATTCTTCCTTATAGCATCCTTCTGGTTGCTGATGGGAGAAATTACCATAATGTGGTAGAGCCATGCTACTAAAGGGTCATTATGTATGACATCATCTGGAGATCTCGTTAAAATATGGAAGGAACTCATAGGTTGGGGTGAAGCCCCAAATCTGCATTTGAACATCTGCGATGTTCCCCATCCTGGAATTATACTGAGCAGCAAGAAGCTAAGGTTTTCCTTTTCACATGTTCTATTTTAAGTTCTACTTTCACCATGAGTTTCTATTTTTTTAGACCTTTAGGTTTCCCTGGAAATCTTTGATTTAGTTAACATTTGTACAGTGATATATACTTCATGAAGCATTTTAATACGAATTATCTTAGCACAGAGCAACCATGTGTTGTAGGGTGGCTTAGGGTCCCAAAATCCAAAATTGTGCTGCCTTTTTCCTGAGGTCACGGGGTTAGAAAGGGTAAAAAAAAAAAGGTTCCTCCTTGATTCTGTATCTTTCTCCTAGCTTTTTTCTGCAGATATCATTATCTTGTTTTGGGCTGGAAAGAGAGCCCTTATTTCTCCTATCTAAACAAACAACAGGATTCTAACTAGCCACATTTACCACCTGGACTGAACACTATCAAGCCTGGGCTCCACACCCATTCATGTGGCCCATTCACGAATTGGAGTGAGATGATTGGCAGCCCCTCCAGAGCCACATGTAGTGGAGGGTACCCTCTTTCCCCAAAGGAGGGAGGGCTCTTCCCAGAAAAAGGGTGTAGTGGGTATTGAACAGAAAAATGAAACTCTATCTCTTCTGTTTTACCTTCTGGTTGCTCAGCAAGCATACCCACATACATGCACTTCTGAAACTCTCTCTCTCTCTCTTAACCTACTATACTGCTCCATAATTCACTCCCTCCCAAAAGGGAGATGGTCGGCAGTTATACTCAGTCACTACACTCAACTCCAAGAGCAAGATCTCTGAATAATCTGTATTCTCCTTAATCAGGTTTAGAAATAATATCTCATGGTTGTGTAATCATGGTGCTGCTCCTACTATATAGTGAAAGAAAAATCATTTACTACAACATCTCTCATTTAAAAGTGAGAGCTGCATCCTCTTCTAAATCAAGACCATAAGGCGATTTTGCTGGACAGACTAAGAGAACAGGGATTGCAGTGGTGTTAATTTCATTGGTCAGTCAGTGTTTGCCCCCAGACCTTCCTCTCACAAAGGTCCTTCCTTGTCCAGGATCCTCCATGGATATGACTGAGAGAACCACTGGGGTCCACCCCTTGGGGAGCTCTCTTACTTGAGGAGCCCATGTTCTGTTGGCACAATATGGAGGACTGGCATTTGCTTTAGGGATTGAGCAATCACAGGGCCCTGAGGCTTAAACTCACTTGAAACTTAATTCACTCTATTACTTGAGTTAGCTGACAGTCGATTTGGTTTCTGAGAATCCTGTTAGCTAGAAATGAATAGCAGAACTTTTATCAAATCTTTCAACTTTGCCCAAACTATTGCTATTTCTGTCTTTTGGTAAAGGAGTTCGGGCTCAGCAGGTCTTCCTAATTTTGGAAGATTATAGCTTGTGAGAGTAAGGCAGAGCTCATCCCTTCCTGGTCCAGGCTGTATCACAGTCAATTAACACTTTATTTTGAGGGAATTATTGACCCTTACATATGGAAGAGCCTAGAGGATCAAGCTAACCCTCCCTTTTTAAAGTCCTTTCCATGAATATTATTTTCTGCACTTGTCCAATTCTTTGCCTTGGCTTGCATTTACTTTAGTTTGGAGCAGCAAATGCAACTTTTGCGGTTCAACTGGGAAATAATTACTCAAACCTTAAAAGGTCTCATATCTCTAGTTACCAGTGGAAAGACTTTCTGACCAAACTTGTTTATTCTTCCCTTTTTCATTCTCAGGACTATACTAAAAGTTGAAGAAAGTAGGGAAGACAGTTTATTTCTTAAAAAAATTAAAAACAAAACCAAACAAGATCAAGTGCCTAAATGCTCTGGGGTCTGAGAATCAAGGGACAAGAGTTGATAATTTAACCAAATAGTTGGCTGCTGCCAGTTCTGAATGAAGGTGTCCTCATTGTCCCAGCTCTCCAACTCACTCATCAAGAAAACCTTTTAGGTTATGTCATTTGCAATACCCACCTCTATCAAATTGTATTAGGCAGAAGTGCAAGAAGGGAAACCCAGAAGCAACAGATGTTCATGATAGCTATTAGGTTCTTTGGTTCTTTTATTGTTGTTTTGTTCTTCATTTATCTTTGTAATTTAATTTTCCCCATTTGTCTATTTTCTTCTTTGTTGTGTTTCAGAAGACAGTTGTATCTTCTAAAGTGCTTTCCCTCTTCTTTCCTATTGAGAGTCACCCCATTCTGTTAGTTTTCTCAGTGGCCAACTTACTGTGTCTATTTCTGTAGGATGTATAGGCCAATGAGTGTCTTTGGAATCCAATGCCTGAATTCAAGTCTTGTTTTAATAGCCTGGTGATCTTGAACAATCCTGGAGAACCACTTTAATTCCTCTTAATCTCTGTTTTCCAGAAAATGGTCAAATAATACATTTTTGGCCTTCGTTTCCGGTCTTCTGTAAGAATAGGATCAAGTATGCATGGTACATGAAGGAAGGTTGTAAATTGCATTTTCAAAAAAGGTTCCAATTCTATTACTAAAACACTTGTATTATAGTTATTTATTATTTACTTCTCACAACCTGAAATTCATACAATGCTATTTCATCTACTTCTGTGGCTCCCTCAGAATACTTTTTTTTCTTATACTTTAAGACACATTTATTTAAAAGCTCTCCCCCACTCTATTATATCTTTTTTTCCATTCATTCTTAGTTTAGGAAGCTGACCCAGCTCTTTTTTCTTCACTTAGATTATGACATGCCCTTGAACACATTGTAAAGACATACCTTTTTTTTCCAACACTAAGGTTATGCTCAATTTTCTTTTTTATAAAAGAATGGTTTGGCTTAGTTCTCTTAACATTGAAATGAAAATATTTTCCTGACTACATTAGAGTCAGGTGATTTCTTGAGCCTCCTCCAACATATCTTCCCTATTCCTTGGACCAGCTATGTCCTCTCCGTGTTTCTAAATGAAAAGCATGTGGCAAATACTTAACCCCATTTGCTTCTTGCTGGAGTTCCATTTCATCTTGAAGTCCTGGATGCAAGTCCCTGAACCATCTGCACTGTTTCCTGGAACAACATAAAAAAAAAAAATCAGATTGTAATATCTTCTTTATCTGCAGTCTTTCCTTGAAGAAAATGACCAGCATTTCTGTCCTTGGCTTTGTTTGAGTGGAGTAAGAACAGTTTTCCCAGAATCCCTCATTCTTTTTCTCTTGATATGGTTCCCAGAATAAATACTGTCTCTTAGTGAAAGCTTTTGGATGAGAATCTAGGTCTTAGTCCTTCTGGACTAGATTTCTTTCTTATTCAGAACCACAGATCGGTTTATATTTAAGCATAAATGAGGGTGGAAGCCTTAATGAGTTGAGTAACATGTTGATGTGCTCAGGAAACAATGACCAAGTTTATGGAAGTTCATACTACTAAAAAAATCTAAGAAAGATTTTTGTGACCAGATAGATTACCTCCATAACCAAAGGTAAAATAAATCATGGTCAGAGTAGTAATCATTTTCTTTTGGATAGCAGTTCCTAGAGATCCCAAGAAGACCTCAGGAAACATCTGAGTGGAATATGTTCTCAGTGAAGTCTGGCTTGTTCGGGCACTAATGTTTTACTTGACTTGAGTTGTAGGAGGAACAGACACCTTTGCACATTGCCTCTCGCCTGGGTAAGACAGAAATTGTCCAGCTGCTTCTACAACATATGGCTCATCCAGATGCAGCCACGACAAATGGGTACACGCCCTTGCACATCTCTGCCAGGGAAGGTCAGGTGGATGTGGCATCGGTCCTCCTAGAAGCAGGAGCAGCCCACTCCTTAGCTACCAAGGTAAGAGGATGGCTCCCTGACAACATGGACTAAGGGGGATCCTGAGTCAGGGTTCCTCTCTTCTACTATATACAGTATCAAGAAGGGTAGGTCTTCTTTAGGCCTCTGACTTACTTTCTATTTGAATATTTTAGATTCATTTTCTAAATTATCAAAGGGGTTTGTGAAATTCCATATCATAGTTTCAACAAAGAGTGTTAGAGCCCATCCTTCTAAATACTATTGTTACTAATACAGGTATCTAGTGCTTTAACTAAGATTATTTCCATAGAGCAAGGGCTACTTCTCTTCTTTTTCCATTAGAAAATCTATAATGTATTCCTTTTTTTTTTTTTTAAGATTTTATTTATTTAACAGAGAGATCACAAGTAGGCAGAGAAGCAGGCAGAGGGAGAGGGGGAAGCAGGCTCCCTACTGAGCAGAGAGCCCTATGTGGGGCTCGATCCCAGAACCCTGAGATCATGACCTGAACTGAAGGCAGAGGCCTAACCCCCTGAGCCATTGAGGCACTCCTATAATGTATTCCAAAGAGAAAAAAATAGAAGGTTCCCAAACACATTGAACTAGTAAGGAAGGAAATTGCATTAAATTGGAAATACTATATTTGCTAAGAGTTTTAGTACTATCTAGAGGTTCCACCTTACTTGGTTCTGCATTTTTCCAACCCTGGTATCAGCTGTCATTCCCATTCTGCTCTCTAGTATTTGTCAGCTATATTCTTGCCTGGGTATTAACAGTGTCTAAATAGAGCTGGGCTGGAAAAGCACTTTATCAGTTGTATATTCTTTGTACACACCAGCCTGAATTTTATTTGTTCAAAGTTTCATCCTAGGGCAGAATAATGTTTTTTTTTCCCTACTTGATACATTCTATTTGAAATTCACTATTTGGATGCAACTTAGAATAAAACATGAACACTCTCAGCTAATCAGAGCAGAAGAAATTGGACAAGTACAGAAGAGTATAAAAATGAGACAAGTTGAAAGCTCACAACAAGTGTAGTGTTTGTGAGGCCAATAATTCCCATAAATATGACAGTGATTCATATTATTTAAAAGACATTTTCAATTTGCTCATAACAAATAGGCACAAGGACTACATCTAAGGGAGAAGTATGAAACTCAAGTAGTGTTGTGGTATCTCTCCTCCTAGAAATAGGAGCAGCCCACTAGCCATTATGACTTGATCTGGTTGCTTGTGGCTATAAAACATGTTTTAATGTAAAAAAAAATTGACCATTGTTCAAATGCTGAACTCTGAAGAGTTGAAAGGATTTTAAAAGTCATTTAAAGAAAAAGTCAGAAACTAGGCAACAAACAAGATAGTGCTAACAACAACCCAAGAGAGACTGGGTGATCGTCTCATCAGAGGAAGGTGACAAATAAATTCAGATATGTAAAATACAGGAATAGAGAGTGAGGCATAGTGCCTTGCAAAGATTTTTAGGAATTAGAAAATACATCTAAAGCAATAGTAAAGTGTGGTGGTTAAATGGAAGGAACTATTAAACTGAGCAGTTCAGCAGTGGAACTCACTGGGGTTCTGATGAAGAGTTGACTCATCATCATTAAAGCTATTTGAGTGTTTCTAAATATCAGAGGGTAAATGAAATCCTGATGAGATTAACACAGGGGAAGAAGGAAAATGTGTGACTCAAGAGATGCTTTCCAACCCCTATTTTGTGATTCTACAGTAAAGATTCTATGTAGTTTTGTCTAATAATAGGTTCCAAATTTATAAAGGGGCTGGATCACTATTCCAGCAGGACTTTAAGGACAGGCACTTCTTTTTCTTCTTTATCATCTTTTTGTTTTGTTTTTCTCAAAGAATTCCACTTCATCTGGAGTGTTATCCCAGTCATTGTGTACACTGAGCAGAGGGAGAACATTAACAATAAATGTTGGCTGAAATGGACTAAGGCAAAGGGAGGAAATACTTCCTATAGTTGTCCCACGGTTGGAGAAAGTAAAAGAATCACTCTCCTCCAAGGACTGATTAGTACCAAATGTTCAAAAAAAGGCAAAAAGAAAAACAACATCTTAATTAAACATAATTCATGTGGTGACACTGTGAAAGGGCAATATTGTTTCTTGGGAGAAATTCTATATTGTGATGAGGGCTTCAGTGGTCCTAAGGATAAGCCATACCTTAGACCACCTACGGCAAGCACATTTGGTTGGTGTGTTTTACAGGCCCCGGTCAGCATTAGAACTCTCCCACGCTCACTTTAGTGCCAGAAGAGCATGTGGTTAGACTGTCTGGCCAAGAGGATGGGTTTGAGATCATGGTGTAGGAACCGTGCCATCCTTGAGATCTGAGTCCAGGGACTTGGCTGCTTTTGTAACATCCAGCCAATGACAGAGAAGGACATTAGGTTAGGCACACAAGACGTTGAATCTGTACACATAAACATGGGTAACAGAGCATTCTTTTAAAAAAGCTTTACACTGTGGTGTGTTTAAAAGTCTGACGTTAATCAGCTCAACATTTTGCCAGAAGTGGAGTGTATTTTACAAAAGGAATTGGTCTTTTATACAGTGTGGGCCTTCTGGGAAAGGGGATAACAGGATGGGAGGTGTTTTTTATTATTATTTTTTTAATTTTAAAAAATTATTTATTTATTTATTTGACAGAGAGAGAGAGAGATCATAAGTAGACAGAGAAGCAGTCTGGGCTGGGGGGTGGGCAGGAAGCAGGCTCCCCACTGAGGAGAGAGGCCAATGTGGGGCTGGATCCCAGGACCAAGGCAGCGGCTCAACCCACTGAGCCACCCAGGCGCCCCGGAGGTTCTTTTTAGCAGTGAGCATCTTTTTGTCTGTCGACCATTTATCTTGCTATTTCTGCAGAAAATGCAAATCAACTGAATCACAATAATATATATTTATGTATATTTTTTTTACCATGGCTGCTGAAATATCCTAAAATTTAAAGGAAGAAATTTGAAACGCAGGTATTATTAGAAAGGATAGGAAAAGAAGGATTGGAGAGAAGGCAGCTATTGTCTCGATCCTAGTAATTTTAGAAGCAGGAAAAAGATAAGCCTTCCCCACCCCAACCCCCAATCACTAATCAGAGCCATTTTAGTGACACTAGTGGCTCTTTAAAATCTGAAACATATAGGGGCGCCTGGGTGGCTCAGTGGGTTAAAGCCTCTGCCTTCGCTCAGGTCATGATTCCAGGATCCTGGGATTGAGCCCTGCATGGAGCCCTGCATGGGGCTCTCTGCTCATTGGGGAGCCGGCTTCTTCCTCCTTGGCTTCCTCTCTGTCTACTTGTGATCTCTGTCTGTCAAAAAAAAAAAAAAAGTCTTAAAATCTGAAACATATAAAGGCAAATTTCAATTTGCAAGCCCTTACAATAAAATTTGTTTTGTTCAATCTATCAAGTCAAACACTCGCATGCTAAATTTCCTTCTTCTAGTCCTTGTTTATGGCTAACAGATTTAATGCTTCTAGCATTTTTTCTCAAATAGGGACTCAACATAATTTGCTTAATATGTTAACAAATTTAAAAAAGGATTTTGTTAGGAGTCACAAAAATAAATATTACATTTTACTTTTGTTCCTTGCATTTTCAGAAGGGTTTTACTCCCCTGCATGTAGCAGCGAAGTATGGAAGCCTGGATGTGGCAAAACTTCTCTTGCAACGCCGAGCTGCCGCAGATTCTGCAGGGAAGGTAAAGGATTTTACTAGTACATGACAGTTACACTCGCATTGGAAGATTCGGAGATCTGTACTTCAAGATACTTTTCTCACCCTTCTGAAAGGACCATGAAGGCAACTGATGAAACAATGTCAAATAGACATGAGGGGTATCTGTCCGTGACCTGTCCACATCCACACTAATTTAGAAGGCATTTAGATGTGTGTCTCTGATGTATGTTCTTGTCACAACAGGGCCCAGAACATCTCTGAATTTAGAAGAATTCTTGCAATGTTAATGTAGTAATTCTTTTTTTTTTAAGATTTTATTTATTTATTTGACAGAGAGAGAGTGATCATAAGGAGGCAGAGAGGCAGGCAGAAAGAGAGGGAGAAGCAGGCTCCCCACTGAGCAGAGAGCCCCATGTGGGGCTTGATCCCAGGACCCTGAGATCATGACCTGAGCTGAAGGCAGAGGCTTAACCCACTGAGCCATCCAGGTGCCCCTAATGTAGTAATTCTTGCATAGCATTTCAGGCTTTTATTTATGGGGGATATCTAGCTAACCTGTGCCAACTTACGCTCCACCAAACATTTTCAGTTTTAGCTAAGTTTTTAATATGAAAATCATTAGTATTGATTTGGTTTTTTTATTGACCATATTAATTAATTAACATGGACTTCATCTGTGCCAGTTTCCATGCATTTAGTAGCTTCAGGGCAGCTCACGCTAATTTATTAATGCTGAATTTAAACACACCCTTTACAGAATGGCCTTACCCCGCTCCATGTTGCTGCTCATTATGACAACCAGAAGGTGGCACTGCTGTTACTGGAGAAGGGTGCTTCCCCTCATGCCACAGCCAAGGTGAGGACCGCAGAGAGGGATTTACAGAGATAGGGTGGAACTGTAATCTGACTGCACATGGGAACTGTTTTTTGGTTTTGGTTTTTTGTTTTGTTTTTAATTCCAATATAGTTAACGTACAGTTTTATATTCGTTTCAGGTATACAATATAGTGGTTCAACGCTTCGGTACATTACCCACAGCTCATCATGACAGAGTGCCTTTCTAAATCCTCATACCTTTTTCAACCACCTTACCCCCATCCCCACTCGCTACCCCCCCACCCCCTCCATTACCATCAGCTTGTTCTCTATAGTTAAGAGTTTGTTTCTTTGTCTCTCTCTCTCTCTTTTCTGTTGCTCGTCCGTTTTATTTCTTAAATGCCACATATGAGTAAAATCGAATGGCATTTGTCTTTCTCTGACTGACTGATTCCACTTAGCGCTCTACTCTCTAGCTCCTTCCAAGTCCTTGCAGGGAATTGCTCTTTAAATACGCCGTATGGTATAACTGCAAATACTCCTAGTGATAGTAGCTTTTGGTATTGACTAATTTTTTTTTTTTTAATTTCTACTGATTACTTCCACAAAGCCTTTTAAGATTTTTTAAAAAGTCAGCATAGATCAAGGGGATGTGCCTATGAACAAGTAGAGATGACTCTTATTGCCAAGACTCAGTGTCTTAGAGACTAAAGTTTTGAATTTTGAGAAACTAAGCATAGTAAAGGCAGTACAGGTTTTTGCTTTTCCCCTATAACCAGAATATTATGATATAACATAGCTTTTTTTTTTCTTATTCCTTTAGACTGCAGTTTTTTTTTCATTGTGATATATGAAAGAATCTTTTTCTTTTTTCTCTAACATTTCATCCATGTTAACTATAATATATATCCTTTTAAGTTCCTAGGCTAGGAATTCCTTCTTGATGTCTCTGTATCACCAGTTTCTGAGACAGTGCCCCTAAGACTTGTACCTATGGACGGAGCATTTCTCACCGTTTGAGTTGCCCCTTCTTTACGCTGAAAATATACATGAACCTCATATAATACACAAAGTAATTATTACATCTTTCATTAATTCATTCAGCAAACATATATTGAAAACATACCAGGATTTACTGAAAAAGTATTGTGTTGGGAAAATACTCACACTGTGTTTGATAGCATCATAAAACAGCACAACTACCGTTTCTTTGCCAAATACTCTGTCTACCACTTTGCATGTAATATCTCACTTAATCTCATGATAATGCTGTGAGAATGGTATCATAATAATTTCTGTTTTGTGGCTAAAGAAGAGAGATTTGAGTAGGTTAATTTGTTTATCCAAACTCATATGACTGATACCTGATAGAGCTAAGATTTGACCTCAAGCAGTTTGACTTTAGAACCATTACTCTTTCTTTTTTTAAGTTGGGGTTCAAACTCACAATCCTGAGATCAAGAGTTACATGTTCTTTTGACTGACCCAGCCAAGTGCCCCTAGAACCAGCATTCTTAACCATTAGGTCCACTGTGTCCCAAAGTAGTGGAGAGAGAATTATTCTACTTCTATTATATAAGTATGTATATATGTACTCACATGTCTATTTAAATTATGCATATACACATATAATAAAATGGGATATTCTATATTAAAAAGTATACTCTATATAAGACCATGTATTTTTTATATAAGTAAATATAAAATATTATAAATATGCATAACTTAAACACATACCCACATATACATCTACATACATACATTTATACATATATGTATCCGTGCATATTTTATTGGTACAGATATGCACTAACAATAAAATATTTAAACTATCAGAAGAGGAGTGCAAATATTTATAATTATGTATAGCATTCCTTTATACCCTTCTCTCAGTAGGCTCATCAGTTATCATTTATTTGATGTCTTTCTTCCTACTAGATGATAAACTACTTGAGGACAGTAATCATGTCATATTCATCTACGTATCCCTGAATTATCTCATACAGTATTATGGATTCTCAATAAATTTAAGTGAAAGAATGAAGACTAGGCAAATATTTCAATGGAATAAAAATACCTACTCCCTTAACATGCCAGTACTTTTTTCATTAACTATCTAAGCTGGCCATTGTCAGCATCAATATGAAAGATTTCATCAATACCCAACAACACTTTATTTGAACTCTTACTATGTACAAAGAAAGGATTGTAGTAAAACTTTGTTCTCCTCTCACAAGGGATTTTCAATCTACTTGGGAGAGAAGTCCTAAATTATAAAGTAATCTGTGTGGTTTTCCCAAAAAGACAAATATAGCCCTGATCTCTAGCCTGTACAGTGTATGGTCCTTATTCTTAATGTACACACATAGAGTCCGCAAGACTGGGTAGAGCAATCCTCTCCTCCAGCGTCCATAGTGCAGTGGTGCTCAGGAGGCTCTTCTAGTATCTTCCACTTATCTGTCCCAGCCTATTGATGAGCATGAGTCCTTCGGTTCTGGGGCCACTCCAAGAGGCTTTCAGTTGGTTGTAACCCCAACCCCATCTCTACTTTTTTTTTTTTTTTAAGATTTTATTTATTTATTTGACAGAGATCACAAGTAGGCAGAGAGTAGGCAGAGAGAGAGGAGGTAGCAGGCTCCCCGCTGAGCGAAGAGCCCGATGCGAGGCTCGATCCAGGGACCCTGGGATCATGACCTGAGCTGAAGACAGAGGCCCAACCCACTGAGCCACCCAAGTGCCCCCCCATCTCCACTTTTTTAAGAAAAGATTTTAGTTATTTATTTGAGACAGATAGCAAGAGAGAGCAAGCACACAGCAGGGAGCAGGTGCAGAAGGAGAGGGAGAAGCAAACTCCCCACTGAGCAGGGAGCCCAATATGGGGCCTGGATCCCAGGATCATGATGGCAGCCAAAGGCTGATGCCACTGAGCCATCAGGAGCCCCTCCCAACCCATATCTCCCCTTTCGACTCTCTATTCACTGCAACCGCTGCCCCAGCCACAGATATAATCCCTTGGACTCTAGAACCTGTTTGCTTCTTTCTACCAGAGCCCAGAAGCTTTTCTTAGTTTTCACTGGATTTTTTGTTTATTTGGTTCTAAAAACTTCTACTCTGTGTGGAGTAGGAGGGCTGTAGATCAAGTAGATCTTGTAGATCTCGTAGATCAAGTATCTGGGGGCAGTCAGTCTCTTATATTGCCAAAATGGACACATTTCTCTTATGTTGTTTTGATAAAACCTCCTCTCCTCCTCCACGTAAGCCTCTGACTTTCTAATCTTGGTAGATTTACTCTGATAATTCACCTAACTTTGGTAGAGCCCACATGTAGGAATGGGGGACATCTGGACTGACGAAAACACACTGTAGCAAAAAAACAACAACAACTAAAAACAAAACAAAAAAAACCACTCAAATGCTAAACTTACAGTGTCCACAAATATTTACATATTCTTTAATAGAGCTCATGGTCCAAGTGTTCTAGAACATCTGGAGCATCTGGGACCTATGACCAGACCATGAATAGTCTTCCAAGGGGAGCTTTCAAATTTCCTCAGCATCTTAAAGAGAAATATCATTGATCTGAACTGAAAGATGCTTATTTTTGCTTGGAGGAATGGGGGCAGAGTAGATAGATAAGATCAGATCATTGAGGATCGAGATTTGATGATGGTGTATAAAGACATTTAAGTTATCAAAACTCCTTTTAATTTTTGGTACCCTTTGCAGTTAGATTTCAGGAAATAACATAACCTAAAATTACCTCTTACGATAGATTCGCAAGAAGCAATCGATCATTATGCTGACTTTACCTCCATTATATCACAGTTGGTGGCAAGGCCACTGTTTTTAATTTCTATTACACGTTTTTCATGGAAAATTCTAACAGACTTGAAAAAGGAAAGGAAAGGAAACAATATAGGTTCCAGACTAACATTTGTTCTAGAGGTCTATTTGCTTGTTATTTGTTTTAATTAAGTATAGGGTTAAAGTTTGGCTCTTGTAAGCCGAGTATGAATTCCTCTGGTCCTCTCTACAAACTGCCACATAAAACCTGTAGCCTCATATTTCTACTTTTGAGCCCATAGAGACAAGTGGAAGGTCTAGGATTTTGATTGATAGGATTTTGATTGGATTGATTGATAGGATTAATATAAGCCTATTTTGTTGCTTACTCTATTTTCCACCAGAATGCAACCACTTAAAGACACGGATTGTGTCTTACCCACCTTGGTATCCCCATACCTAGCACACTGCCTGGTACATGCTCCCAACTTACTAAATAGCTATCAAATGAATAAAAAGTACAATCTGCTCAGAAGCATTATAGCAGGAGTGTTATAACAAGATCACCGAAAGAATTCCATTTTATTCTGTTCTACTAAAGCTGTATCTGAAGTATAGCATTCAGTTCCCAGTCACACAACTTGAGAGCACTATTGACAAATGAGAATCAGTCTAGAACACGTCATCCTTAATGGAGAGGTCTAGTAGCAATGGGTCTTTTATCAGGAATAGTTGAAGGACTGGGGAAGTTTAACCTGGAGAAGAAGACTAAAAGGAGATATGAAAACCAGCTCCAGGAATTTGAAGGACAGTCATGTAGGACAGGAGCCTGGCTTGTTCTTTTGTTGCTCTGCAGGAAAGAACCAAAATTGTAAGGAGATGTTACGCTTTGGGGCTTTTGTGTCTATACGTGTCTTACAGTAGAATGTGTGTCTTGTGATATTGGTTGTAAAGATTTGGGTGTTGTGGGACGGGAGCTTGCAATGGGAAAGAATTTGGATTTACTATAAACTTACTTTTTAACTTTTCTATTGATTAGAAATTCTTATTTCCATTGGAGATATGTATAGTAGGACAGGTGTTAAGTTCATGATGTATATTTGTGGTTTTGGGTTTTTTTTTTTTTCCTAGAATGGCTATACTCCTTTACATATTGCTGCCAAGAAGAATCAAATGCAGATAGCTTCCACACTCCTGAACTATGGAGCAGAGACTAACATTGTAACAAAACAAGGAGTAACCCCACTCCACCTGGCCTCCCAGGAGGGGCACACGGATATGGTCACGTTGCTTCTGGATAAGGGAGCCAATATCCACATGTCAACCAAGGTACTGGTTTTGTCTCTTGTTTTAGCCAAGAATCTTTCAGATGAATATAAACAGAAACCTATCAAAGACAACTTGGAACAAAAAGAAGGGATGTCGTAGAAGGAAACAGAGATTACTTATAGAATTCAAGGACAATAACAGTTGAGGCTTATGAGGAAAAAACCCACACTGAAGCAAGAAGCAGACTCAGCCGATATGGCTGCATATTTGAATCTTGACTTTTTCCTTGCAAGTCAGTTGCATTTACCTCTCTCTGCAGATCTACTTTCTCTGTTTCTCTGTGCGTGTGACCAAAGAGGTGACCCTGTAGCTCCCAAGAGGTAATATCACTGTAGTTTAAGCAGTCTGTCCGGATTTACCATGGTACCTGCTGGTCTTCATTCCAAATTTTAGACAGAGAAAGGGAGAGGGAGAGAGAGATACAGAGAAAGAGAGAGAGAGGTGACAGTTCATCTGGGCTCTGGCCCAAACAACTGATTCTAAGCTGTTGGTCTGTGGCCACTACCCAAGCATTCTCCAGCCAGGCTGAGCATCAGAGGCACCTGGGGGGCAGGGGGTGGGGGCATGAAGGAAACTCAGTAAAATAAAGATTTCTGAGCCACCTTTAGCTTAGTTTGGGTGGTTGTGGCGGCACTGGCCAGAGAATCAGTGTTTCTAATAAAGAACCTCGGTCATTTCAGCCTTTGTAGGCAGGCATTTGAACTGTAATAGAATAAGAGTCAGGAATATAAGGGGAAAAGACATTATTCAAATATGGAAATATTCAGATTTTTTACGAGTGTATGTCTGTCTATAATCTCTGTCTTTCTCTACATATGTATCTGTAGCTCTGCCTACCTACCTATCTATTTAATGTGTATCTATCTTATACTTAAATATACTCTACTGGAGTCACCTTCTGAGAAACTAAAATTGAAGCCTATATTTTTAAGTTAGGTCATCATTTACATCTCTTAATACTTTTTATAACACAAAGGTATGGGTTTAGTGAAACTTAGGTTTCTTAGGGTTTTCCACAAATACACAGTACTGTGTTTTCTACATTTCACTGTTGAGCTAATTAGTGCTTTTGGAAACTCAGTTGTAAATTGGTCTTCATAATGTTATCAATAAGGTTATATAGCATTATTTCCTTTAGAAATAGTTATAAAAAAGGTTGTCTTGAATGCCTCTAGAGTCCTATTCTGTGTCTTTATCACTCGAAAATATTTCAGTAAATCCCTTGCCATTATATACTTCTTTGTTCTCTATCAAAAGTCCTCACAGATCCTTTTTTTAAAGTGTAGTGAGAGCTAATTAAAAAGTCATTCCCCAAAAGATATTTGCATTTTAACAGAAATGAACATCCTGAAGCCTTGTGGTGAAATTCAGTGTCTCAGCTGTTATTAAAGTCTGGGGCATGGATTTTTCTTGTAGGCATTGAAATCATGCCATTCAGGAAGACATTTCCCCTACTGGGGATATTCTCACTATGAGACTAATTGTAGAATACTTCACTTAGCATCAGTATATGAAAGGGACAGACAGTGTTTATTGTTCATTAAAAACAAATCTTCATTGAAAATAAACACAGGATATCCATAAACAAGTGTTTATTGTCCGTTAAAAACAAATCTTCATTTGGAAATAAACACCAGATATCCATAAACAAACAAATCAAGGAAAATTTTGAGTAGAATGAAGTTCTAGATATTTCATGAAACTGATCATGCGATGCTTCTGATAGTGCTGTTTTTATTTTAAGAAGTGCTATTTTTAATATATATTCATATCTGGAATCAGTTAAGTATGTCCTCCCTGATGGTATTCTTCTAAACATACTACTTCCTTTGAGAGGGTTTTAGCAGTCAATCAGCAAATATTTAACGAATATTTTTGACTTAAGTACTCCTCAGTGAAGAAATATATTCAACTGTGGACCACAAAGTAATTATGTTATCTTTATAACAATGATTTCAATATTAGATTTGGGGTGCTGTTCTAAAAAGAGGTGTGATGTATTTGTCACTAGAGCAAATCACATGTAATAATAAAAACGAGTTGTAGTGCATCTTAGGAAATAAATTCCTTTATTTGAAAAGAACTCCTTCAACATCTTCTATTTTCTTGATTTATTAGAAAAGTTTTCATAAGTTGATTTAGGTATGGAAATTTACCATAATAAATTATAGAGAATTTTCATATTGGTTATTAATCTATAATCTTATATTGTAGAAAACAACACATATATTTGACATGCCATTAAAAATGTCTTCGAGATATTTGATGATCATGTCCTTTAATAATCACTTCAATAACATTTTTAAAAGATCACTTGTCTCCATAAAGAGAAATATTTTAATGTTTACTGTTTTCATATGGAGAAAATCAGAATGTGGAACAATCTTTTGTTTTGCCCCAATATTCATACTGTTTATACTTTAGGGCTGCATAGTATTTGTTTAGAAGTGAGGACATTTTAATACAGAAGGGCATATCTTCAATCTTATCCTGATGGTTTATGAAACTCAAAGCTGAGCTCAGCTGGAACTGTAAGAATTAAAAAGCCCCAAGCCCTCAAACAAACAAACAAACACAACCTTCTCTTAAGTTGGAGAATGTTTTTCCCTCTGTACATATCACTTATGTTTTTTAAAGATCAAAGGGTCCATTTCTAGGAGTACACCCTGGCTAGAGATCATGGATTTTGAAGAACCCGGCTGACTGTGGAAAGGCAGATCTGCAAAGCCACAGTCAGGGGGTCTGGTAGAATCTAATTAAACATGAATTGGGAGAGCGGGGGAAGGGAGAGTTGCCAGCTCAGAGCACAAGTGAGCGAACTCAGTGTCCAGCTGCAGGAGTAACAGGAGGGATGAATATACTAGGTATTTGAGCAGTAGCAGAGGAAGAGAAAATAGGGTATGAATATACTGTTAGCTAGGATATAGGGCAGAAACATTTGTTCACTGATGTATTCAAATATGTAGAATATTTCCTGGCATATGAAAGGTACTCAGAAAACACCTTTTAAATACACAAATGATTTAGATTTTAAAGATTCTCTCTCAATTTCAGCTTTGTGTGCTGGAAGTTAAGGGTACACGTAGTGAGGCTGCTAGATTGTGGCACTGACTGGAGAAAACACTCTTCCCCTCTCCTTCCCCCATGCTTCCCTCTTGTATTAGTTCTTAACTGTATTTGAATTGGATATAAAATTAATCAGGATATTCACTGGATGTATAAATGCCAAACATTATACATAAAACTGGCCAATTTATGGTGCTATCTATAAATGATGGGGTTACTTTTTATTTAGCAGTTAGAGGAACCTCCAAAATAGTATACTATTGAGTACTGGAGAAAACTGTTCTGAACTCATTTCCTGTAACTCTCTACATTTTTTACCTTGATATGATATTTTATTGATGAAAATATAGAATCCATCAGTCCTCTATGGTTAAAAAGTAGAAGTAGTAGCTGGTTGATTAATTATTTAAGGGAATAAATAGATTCAGCAGGAGGCACAGATGGATTTGAAATGAATGTTGTTTGGAAGCTTATTAGCTGAGTTATTTTAAAGTGTCACATCATAATAGAAAAATCTAAATAAAGAAAATGTAATTTGTTGAAAGTGTTGACTAACTTAGAGTATAGGTCTCAGAAAGTTATATTAACTTGGAGGGTTTGTTTTAGAGATCAGAAGTTGCAGGCTCTAGGGAGAGGCTATGAATTTTCCAGGATTTTTTTCAAGACACGATATCATAGATGATGAAACACACTTTCTTCTTCAAGTGTACCCATTTGCTTCCATTCTCTCTATAGAGTGGACTCACGTCTTTACACCTTGCAGCCCAGGAAGACAAAGTGAATGTTGCTGAAATTCTTACTAAGCATGGGGCTGACCAGGATGCTCACACAAAGGTAAAGTGAATCACTTTCCATATTGTGGTGGGTTCTGACTTGAATGACTCCCAGTAGCCCCCACTCAGATTTCCCCCATTCCAAGCACCCTTCCTCAAAAGTCCATTCTGAACTATGATTCTCTTTTACTCACAAATCTATAATGGCTCTCCAGTTTTGCTGGAATCAAGTCCAAGTGGAGATCATGATATCAGGACCCTTTATAAAAAGATTCTAATTTTGCTGGCTTAAGTCAGCCTCTCTCCTTTATTGCTCTGGCAATCTGGATAACTTGCTCTTTTCCTCCTGTATTTGCTTGCCTCCAGCCCTTGGTCTTGAAAATGGCTTTTCCTTCTCTATGCCATGAAAATTTTCAAGCCCATTTTAAGCTATATTTTTGTGCATCTCCTTCACATCCTCCCGTCAGACTCCGTTTTTCTTCTCTATTTTCAGACCCAATTATTCGTGTCTTTCTCTTAGCTCTTTGTCAGATGAAGTCACACACGTGTCTGATTTCCTTTGCTGGTGTTAAGTTCCTTGTGCTCAGGGATCTGCTTCTCTCCATATTTGTATCCACAGGAAGTGTAAATAAACTGCTCAGTAATATTTATACAATGGAATAGATTTTTTACCCTTCCCGCCATTACTGAGATTCTACCTAATCCCTCTCCCTTTGAGTATTAATCGCTAGAGTATGTATGTATTTATTTATTTCTCTATTTATGTATTTGTTATAGCTTGGTTACACTCCTTTAATTGTGGCCTGTCACTATGGAAATGTGAAAATGGTCAACTTTCTTCTGAAGCAGGGTGCAAATGTCAATGCAAAAACAAAGGTAAATAAAATACTTATATTCATTTTCATTTTTCTATAAGCAAAGAGGTTCAGGCATATGAATACTTCACTAGCTCACCATAGCTTCAAATGTATCTTTTCCATTTTAGTTCTTTTAAAGGGACTTTGAATAAGCAATATAGCTTTGTACAGTTGTTTGCGACTTTTCATTCTCCGAACCTTTGTCAGCCATGTAGGTTAGCTTCAGAACTACTTTTGTTATAGAGCTGAAGTAGCATTTATCCAGTTAACAGTTTAATACAGTAAAAAAGAAGCCTGCTGGGTAGAACACTTTGATGATCTAGAAAATTCTTTATGTTATTTTAAGGCCTTGGTCCCCCTTCCTGAAACATCCTCCTTCTGCATGAGGAAATGTAGATAGACAGCCTAGATTGTGTCTTTCATTTAGAAAAAATTTAAAAAGATTTTGTATATTTATTAGAGAGAGAAAATAAGAGAGCATGTTAGTGTGGGAAGGGGCAGAGGGAGAGAGAGAATCTCAAGCAGAATGCCCGATGAGTGTGGACCCCAACCTGGAGCTCAATCCTAGGACCCCGAGATCATGAGTCTGGCATTCAAATGACTGAGCCACCCAGGCATCCCTCATTTAAAAAAATTTTTAAACTAATATTCATTAAGTGCATGCTAGAAGTCACATATACATTATTTATGACTTTTTATATATTAATTCATTTAATCCTTAAATAACCTCATAGGTGCTATTAGCATCTCTATTTTACATAGTGAATTTGAATAACTTATCTAAGGTCACAAAGTATTAGTTGGAAGAATTGGAATTCCAACTGAGACAACCTGCCTCATGGCCAAAGCTCTGTTCTAACTTCCCTCCCACTCCAGATCATTAACGTCAACTCACTATACCTAAAATCTTATCAGTGGTCATTCACTCTCTTACCTGGCATTTATTCCATGCTATCAAATCCTGTTGATTCCTTCTCCCAAGGAGTTCTCTGATCTAGTCATCCCTTTTCATGATTTTAAGTCTCTATGATGTGACCCAATGTAATGTAGGTTGCCAGATGACCATTTCATAACTTCCCTACAACTAAACTAGCTTTTTAGTGCTTCACTTTCTCCCAACTAAATATTTTCCTGTTTTAACCAGTCTTTTCCTCTCCTAAGATGCTCTCTTATTTAAATCTTATCTATCCTTAAACTACAACCTTTATAATGCTTTCTCACACTACTTGAACATTTTGATTAGTACATCCTATGAATAACAATAGTGCTTCCTTTTTTTTTTTTTTTAAAGATTTTATTTATTTATTTGACAGAGAGAGAGATCACAAGTAGGCAGGGAGGCAGGCAGAGAGAGGAGAAAGCAGGTTCTCTGCTGAGCAGAGTGCCTGATGCGGAGCTCGAACCCAGGACCCTGAGATCATGACCTGAGCCAAAGGCAGAGGCTTAACCCACTGAGACACCCAGGCGTCCCAAGTGTTTCCTTTTTTTAAATGCTCATATAAAACATATTTTTATTAGTAGTACATACTTTTAAATCTCTTTGTGTTTTTATCGGTGATGCATTATAAAAGATGTGGTATGTGGTTTAAAACAAGTGAGGTCACCTCCTCTTGACCCCTGAGGGAAGGATCCCTCCCTCTAAATATAGAGGAGATAGCTGAGAACAGGACACCCAATGTCATTTAACATTTAAATCCGTTTTCTTTCACTTAAAAAAAGGCTTTTTAACTTGTGATACCTTTCACTTATTTTTCCCAAGTCCCCACTCCCTGCCCCTAGCAACCACCAATCTGCTCTCTGTATCTATGAGTTCGGATTTTGTTTTGTTTGGTTTAGATTCCACACATAAGTGAGATCATGCAGTATTGTGTCTTTCTCTAACTTATCTCACTTAGCATGATGCCCTCCAGGTCCATGCGTGTTGTCCCAAATGGCAAAATTTCATTTCTTTTTATGGCTGACTCATATTACATTGTGTGTGTGTGCACGTGCAATTTTATTTATTTCTTATTCATTCATCCACTGATGGGTACTTAGGTTGCAGCATATCTTGGCTATAATAAATATGCTGCAAGGAATATGGGAGTGCATACAGCTTTCCGAGTAAGTGTTTTTGTTTTCTTCCCCAGAAGAGGGATTGCTAGACCATATGGTAATTCTATTTTTCATTTTTTGAGGCACCTCCATACTGTTTTCCACAGTGGCTGCCCTAGCTTACATCCCCATTATTCCCACCAACTCTGTTACATTTGGGATATCACATGGAAATGCTTAGTGAGGCAATGATGTGTAAGGTCTGGGTTGGAAGTTGTCAAGGATAACACAGAGTTGACTTGATCGTAAATGTTGTTACCCAGTGGCAGCTGAAGGGCCCTATCTAGTAAAGCAAGGTTGGAACATAACACCAGACTTCAGTGCACTCAAGTTGTTTCAAGGGAAAGAGAAAAGAATAATACAACTGCTGCTAGTATGTATAAAATAAATTGCAGCTCCAGGTTCCTTGGTCCAAAGAAATATGTAATTACGTGTTTCCTTATTTTTTTAAGTTTATGTATCAGAAATTCTTAATGCAGCTATGTGAGTGGGCTCAACTAAATTAGTGTGAGTTTTCAAAGTCATCATTCAAAATGGTAATGATTAGAAAAGTAAGAAGTTTTGGAAGTCAGTCTTTTTATATTCTCTTAGAAGCAGAAACAAAATTGTATCTGTACATCGCCATATTTACAGGTGAATTAAAGATAGCTATTTTTAAAATTATAAACAATATTATTGACCTTCGAGATTCAAAATTTCATCTGAGGGACGCCTGGGTGTCTCAGTGGGTTAAGTCTCTGCATTTGGCTCAGGTCATGATCTCAGGGTCCTGGGATCGAGCCCTGCATCAGGCTCTCTGCTCAGTGGGGAGCCTGCTTCCTCCTTTCTCTCTCTTCCTGTCTCTCTGCCTGCTTCTGATCTCTGTCAAGTAAATAAATAAAATCTTTAAAAAAAAATTTCATCTGACTCTAGCAAGAGCAGCTGCTGCCTAGTTTCTGAGCAATTCTTGAGTTCTCATGACATTGTACTTTGAGCTTATTTAAAAGCTCTAATAAGAATTCTCAGGCATCAGCACCCAACACCATTTTTTCCTGTGTCAGATCACACATAAGCACACAGGAAAGACATTCCTATTGGGATCCAGATCTTCTCTTGAAAGGAATAAATGCAACTATGCAATGAGACTTTGGAGGAACTTGAAAAGTTACCGTAATTTTTTGTTAAGTGTGTGATTGTTGAGATAATATTTACAAGCCAGACCTATTGTCTAGAGAACATTGGTTATCTACCTGGGGTTTGTTATGCATTCAAATAGACATTTGGTTGAGAGAAAAATCTCATTTTAATTTTTCAGGTTTTAATTTATTTATTTATTATTGTTATTTTTTTTTTTAGTGAACTCTATAGATTTTACTTGCTTTTAGAAGTAAATATAACTTTTAATATGTCTTCAAGGGAGTGGATAGCTACATAAATGGAAAAATGTTCTTTTAATAAACATCTCAGGATTTTTTTCACACAGAATGGCATTTTTGGGAAATGTGTTTTCTGCCTCACATCTCATGTAACTATGGTTTTAAAAATTTGTTGCTATAAAAATGTAAACATATGTGTTGCCTTTAGTCCTCAAACATTCATGATCTGGTATAATAATCTGGAAAAGTGAACTTGTTCTATGAGACTATTAGTTGTTTAAAATGAAAATGAAATCCTACAAATATCTGCTTGAGGAAAAGTATATTTGGTTGATTATATGATTAATTTGCAAAGAGTGCATAGAACGACAGCACGTACAAGAAAATTTTCTTTATAAAATATGCTGCAAAGATCATAGAGCTCTTCAATGAGAAAGAAAATAAGTGAAATGTTTGTCAGCATTTTCATGGCACTTTAGATGAGTTAAAGAAAAGTTTATGGACAACATATATAATCCTTCACCAGATTTGAAATCTTGGCTCTTCCCATTTGTTAATGAGGAAATGGAGGGTTAGAGGGGTTTGGTAGAACTGGGTCTAGATCTCCTAGCAGAATGGGCCCAAGACCGTGGATAAAATGTAGTCGAATGTTCACATAGAAGTTTTTGAGTTGCTCCAGACTTCCCTTGCAAATATACTTGTGCACCAGAGGTTTGGGGTAAAGGTTAAATTAAATCAGGCCTGGGAGACACCTTTCTGGACACTGTGTGTTGAGGACTCTGTAAATTGTGAGTTCTTAGGGGCAAGAATGCTACTCTGGCATTATTAATTTACATAAGCACAGTGTCTCCTACTTAGCATAAAGCATGCGGTTAGTAAATGCTTGCTGAATGAATTCACTTGGTTGCTACTGAAGAGGTGAACAAATTCGGTTGGAGAAGAAGAATTTTCAGGGAAAAAAAAATGCCACTTACTTCATGCTTCTCAAATGTGCGTGGATTATCTCATTTGAGAGCAGAGACCCTGCAATAGTGATAAGTTTCTCAGGGTCCCTATAATTGGCTTCTATTTCCAGGTTTCCTGGGGTGATGCCATTGGAGGGAGAGATAGCTGACATGGCAGAGTTGATGATGTTCCAGACTGAAAGACATGCAGACTGATAGACTCTCACAAATATACGGACATCCCCGTGGATGGAAAGGCCACAGCAAAAGCATAGAAGGAGTCACGGGGCACCTTGTGTACATAGACGGACACTTTATGTAGGCAGGAGTAGCCAAAGTGCATGTTGGTCATGAAGCAGCAGTGACACTAGGTAAAAGGGACGTATACTCCTACAAGTTTATGGTATGAATGAGCTACTCAGAACTTCGAAACCAGATAATGGATAGAATTTTATCTGGGTGAGGCAGGTAGATAATAAAAAAAGTAGTCTGATACCCATTGGCTATCATGATCTACACAGGTTCTGAACCTGGAATAATTGCAAAGAAATTACTTAACTGTTATTTTCCATTTCATCGTCTCTGAAATTGGAAGAAAACATTTATTCAATCATGTATACATTCACTTAGTCACTCATGATGGTATATGAGACACCACCTATGTACCAAGCACCCTCATTTTTAGGATGACAATAAAGATTCAAAGACAACTACAAGGCCTGGCATCTGGCACAAAATAAATGTTCAGTGAGTGGTATTAGTGTTTTGTTTGCCTCCAAGGATTCCAGTGCCTTTGTTTAATGAATGTGAATATGCAGCCAACCTGTTCCATACCTGCCACCCGTTAGAATTCTGAGTAAGACTGTCTTCACACTAACCTCAGCAGCAGTTCCTCACAAATCATGGATTACAGAGCTTTCATCTAAACTTCCAGTTTAGACCAGAGTGTTAAAAAGAACTTCATTTTTAAAGTCATTTTTAATTGAGGGTGGGCCACTCATCATCCAATGAAATCTTCCATTCTCTAAGCATGGTCTTCTTTGACCAAAGCTGCTCTCTGAAAGGAAGATAAGATTTAGATTTACCCCCATCAATTTAGAATCCCTAAAGCCGGCACAAAGATTCATTATTAGAAAAGTCATGATAGGGGCGCCTGGGTGGCTCAGGGGGTTGAGCCCCTGCCTTCGGCTCAGGTCATGATCTCAGGGTCCTGGGATGGCCAGCATCAGGCTCTCTGCAGGGCAGGGAGTCTGCTTCCCCTCCCCTCTCCCCTGCCTGCCTCTCTGCCTACTTGTGATCTGTCAAAAAAAATAAAAAATAAAAAATAAAAAAAGTCATGACAAACAAGCATTTTTTTTTTGTATTTGTATTAGTATTAGAGTCCTCAGATTTCTGTTAAAAACGTTACTTTCTTTATCCTTAAGGAAGAAATCATTGTGATAACGTTCTTTTGTCATTATAAATCTCTCAGTATACCCATTTTTAATGCCAATTAGTTAAGATATAATAATAGCTCTGATTTCGAGTTTGTCAGCCCTTCTATTTCATAAGCTAGTCTTTTCGCTTTGTTTAGCAGACCATAAGGTGAGAAGGAGTGTTTGTTGCTGACACATGGGTTGGTGGGGATAGGGAGCTCCAAATAAACAGCATCCTTGACGGTTTTGTTATAAGACTAAGAAATTCAACATTGAAGTCTAACCGAACTTTCCTTCTCCTGCTGCAAACCTATGCTGGGTCCATGGCCCCCGTCACCTACAGAACGGCTACACGCCTCTGCACCAGGCCGCCCAGCAGGGCCACACGCACATCATCAACGTCCTGCTGCAGCACGGGGCCAAGCCCAACGCCACCACCGCGGTAAGCCAGGCGCCGCCGCCCAGCACCACGCCGCCGCCGCTGCCTCCTCCTCGCCGGCCCCGGCGGCCCCTTGTCTGAGCTGGGTTCAGACACACGCCCCTTCGATAAGGCCCCGGCACTCTGGAAAGCCCGGGAATTCTGGAAGGGCTTTCCAGAAATCAGCGTGACTCTCCGGCAGCGCTTCCCGGGGAGGGAGCGCAGTCGGCCTGACTCGGCCGTCTCTCCCGGGAGAGTGGGGCCCTGCGCCGAGGCCACAGGAACGTGCTCTGCTCGCAGCTGGTGCTCAGATGTGAGCGCGAAGGCCGCCCCCCCACCGCCGCCCCTGCTCCCGCCCGGCCTTCTTAAGGGAGCCCGTCCCGCGAGGCTCCTGGCTCAGACAAAGCTCTTCTGGATGTGGAGCCATTGAAATGTAAACTAAGCGGTGCAATTAAACAAACCGGGGTCCCCCGTGGCCCGCGCTGGAGCCCGAGTTGCTCGCTTGGGTTATTTTGCTGCACGGCGAGCTTCTGCACAGCTGTAGCTCAATGCGTGACCGAGTTCCCTGGGGTGACGTCCTACCTGCAGCAGATGGCCTGACCTCTGACGGGGAGTAACGGTACTCGGTTCTGGCTAAATCATTTTCGGAGGCAGCGTCCGCAGTTCACGGGGTCCTTTCCTAAACACAGTGCAGTATCTTGTAGAGAATGTTTGACAACCTCAGGGTTAAAGCGTCAAGTGCTTCTTATTAGAAGAGCAGGCAGATGCAGCTTGTTGTGTTACCATGGTGACCCGGGCCATAGTCTAAAGAAGTTACAAAGAGATTCAGATGTAATGGTAAAAACTAGTGATTTTCCTAAGCTGTGCCTGGTTTGGAAGGAAATGCTGGCTCAGGCGGAGCAGCCGGTGAGCTCATTGGCTCGCAGCGCGGTCCTCCCTCTCAGTTCTCCCTCTTTCTCTCTTTCATTGCACTCTCTTCAGAATGGCAACACCGCCTTGGCGATTGCTAAGCGTCTGGGCTACATCTCCGTGGTCGACACCCTGAAGGTTGTAACAGAGGAGGTCACCACCACCACCACGGTGAGTAGCAGCTCGTGGGCGTGGGTTCCACCGTCTTGGTTTTCAAGCCACATACTTTTGCGCTTACAAACTATGTGGAGCTTTTGGTTTGGAACTTTGGGTGAATGTGTGGTACACCATAGAGGAATGCAGATGTAAGTGCATTGACACAGCTAGTGGGGGGGGGGGGGGGTTGGCTTTCTTTCCTTAACATAAATCCATGTAAAATATAAACATAATTGTATACTATTGAGTTCCTTTTGGGGAATTTTGGAATTTTGGCGGCGGTGGGGGGTGCCGGGCGCTGCCTTGCCCTTTCACTGTAGTTGGGTGTGACACCTACTTCTGGCTAAGTGGTGGGACATCCAGAGCAAATCTTAGTCAGGCCAGCCTGTGGAAGGACCCATAACCTCCTCATGCCATGCTAACGATTGGGCCTAATGCATTCCCATGAGAACGGTTCCTCCTTCCTTCTTATTTCTGATTATCATATTTTTTAATTGAAAAAGGGAGTTGGTTGTACTTAGTAGGTCAGCTGCATCTGTATCACGACAGAGCATATATTTACAATTTTTTATTTTTGCTAGTTGGGATATGATTGTTGATTATTTTGGAGGAGCAGGGATCATTGATGGCCTTGTGGGAGAATGAAGTCTCTGGGACTAATGAGTCCTAAGGCTCTTGTACCATTCGGTTAAAGCAAAACTGAAAGGAGGCTGCCCCACAGGGGGACTCACAGCTGAAAGAGGAAGTGCTGTTCTCTTTCGCACTTTTTATTAACTTCTTTTTTTCTTAAGCATGAACTCTAAGAACAACAGCTCTTTAATTTCTCTTTTTAAAATAGAAACATAGAGTGATGGTGGAGCATTAGATGTGTTCTTCAGAGACAATAAGATCACAAAACAACATAAAAAGTCTGAATGGGGTTCTAGTAAATGCCTTAAGTAAGAAAGGATATGTGTAGAGTTTTAGAACACTTGTTTTTTTGGATAGATACGTGGAAAAAGAAAGAAATTTTATTCTTCAGACTGACACCAAGTTCCTGTTGACACTGAAGCAGATGGAATATAGTTGGTTTGATACGAAATTTTTAATAGAGTGGAGTATGATTTATTAATGAACTGCAAGACATAGCCTGAATTTAGATGGGAGAGAATAGTACTGCTTGTTTTCTCAAGCAGAATCTTAAAACGTTTGGCTAATACACCACAATATTTTTTAAAGATTTAAAGCATATAAGAGAAAAACAAGTCTTGTCACTACCCATCACTATACTTCTGAGTTGCTATATGTGGCTGAATCTTAATGACCTTTTCTTACTGTATGATTTTTTTATACCAGGAAAATCTTCCTTTTAGGAACCTATACATATGTGTCTTTATTTGGCATCTTTGAAACAATGTGAAAATCACACATTAGTGAAGCCTGTAGTGGCAAGAATGGCCAAGTACATCTGTTCTTAGAAGTTAGGTTTTCTGTAAACTTTATTAACTTTTCTGGTTATCATTTACATACATTTTTATCAAGTGACCACTAGATGGCAAGCTTGCATCTTTTTTGCTACTTGACCTGCTTTTCTTCCATTCATTTAATTTACTAATCATTTTTCCAATATTTATTGGATATAAAATATGCTCTGAGCTCTATGCTGAGTGGTGAAGAGTCATCAGTGGTGAAAACATTACCCACTCCCCCCAGCAGCTTGCAGTTTAGTGGGAATGGAGAATGGGACTTAGGTTTTGTAAGAAAATAAATTCTTCTTTAACATCACAAAACTATGGAACTTACATGTTCGGTTTCAAATAGATCCCAGGCTCATAAATATTACTTGGAGGGAATTACTTTAACTATATAGATCTATTTGAAAAGAGAAACAATTAGCTTGCTAAATACTCTGACTAAGCAAGTTCAGATATCTTTCAAAAATTAGACATAGAGTCATATCTCTGCCACATCTAGCTTTAGTGGAATACAAAAACTACTTTTAGAACTCCCTATGAGCTTTTCTTCTGTTCTGGTAGCTATTATTCTCTACCCTGCCCAGCTGAGCATTTCCCCAATTAAAAACCTCTATATTTAGAAGTCAAGTTTCTAGGTAAAAAGCCAACAAACAAATATAAAACATAATGGCATGTTTGCTTTTAGTTGGGGTAAGAAGTCATTGCCCGTATTAACTAAACAAGTACCCACTTTTTCTAAATGGGTAACTGTATTGGTAACATGTTTTGATGCTGCCCTGTTCTTACTTTCTGCCTCTCTTAGAATTGATTCTGCTCTTAGAATTGTGAGTTTTATTGTTTTGTGAAATTGAGTTTTGGGTGAAGGATTGAAAATATGGACTTACTCCTGTCTCTTATGTGGGCCTTCTTGCTTTGCACTTTCTCTCTTTGGGAAGAGATTTTCATTCATACTTTTTTCCCCATAACGATATTAATGGTATTAAAAATGAGTATTTAGTGATTACAGATATGGCAGGCATTGAGGGTAGATCTAGGATTCAAATTTAGATTGTGAGATTCTAAGGTCCGTGTTCTTAACAACTCTGACGTTACTGATCTTGACTTTACTAAATGTAGTTTAACATGTATTTTGTGAAAGAAGTGTTTTCACCTAGTTTCTATAGAAATAGTTTTCTATTAAAAACAACCTTTCTAGGGGCGCCTGGGTGGCTCAGTGGGTTAGGCCACTGCCTTCGGCTCGGGTCATGATCTCAGGGTCCTGGGATTGAGTCCCACGTCGGGCTCTCTGCTCAGCAGGGAGCCTGCTTCCTCCTCTCTCTCTCTCTGCCTGCCTCTCTGCCTATTTGTGATCTCTCTCTGTCAAATAAATAAATAAAAAATCTTAAAAACAAACAAACAAACAAAAACAACCTTTCTAAATAGTGCTTTTTGTTTCTTTCCATGGAGGCAATAATTCAATATTACTTTCTAAAGTGAATTTGGAATTGCTCACTGGTGGTGGGCTGATAATAGTATGCTAGACAATTTAATAATTATTTAAAATTAATAAAATTAAATTTAGTTTGATGTTATTACCATTTAAGTGTAATAGTTAAATTACAGTTACACAACTAACATACAAATCTCACATCACTAGATTTACACCGTGTGCCTTTGAGCAGCCCTGTGAGTTTTCTTCCATCAAAGAAAGTTTCCTGTGCTAATCCTTCCGAAGTTCTTTACCCCACAGTGTGAATAAAGTCATTGTGTAGAGAGAGGAGAAGGCAGCAGTCTGTACAGGAGAAGCCACTGCTTCAGAAATTTTTGAGACATTTTGGAGTTGTGGTTTGTTTCCTTAACCTTTGCTTTTCTAACTTTACTTTGGGGAACCCAGCAGGCACTGTGAGGTGGTTTAGCATTCTCCCAGGATCACATTCATTGTGCGTGTGCTGGAGTGGGCGTCAGAGGGCAGAGGACACATTTCGGGCAGCAGAAGCCACCAAACTCAATCGCCTAAGGCAGTTTGGAAGACCGAGATGGGGCTCCTCCCTCTGCTTATTGATCAGCCGTCATTCAGTATTTGTATTATTTGCATAATTTTAAAATGATATGCTTTAAGTTGCATATAATCACTGATATGTAGGCCCAGAATTACTGAAATAAAATAACATCATAAATTGCTGAATAAACTACTAAAATAAAAATGACACTATAGTTCTATTACCATTTAAACAATGGAGAAATTTTTGACAGTAAAGAAAATGTACATATTCGAAGTCTTAAATTTTATCCGATGCTGTAAATCAGTTAAAATGGGAATCCTAGAAATAGCAATGCAGTAAATACACATGAAGTCATCGGACACCTTTTGAGGTAGTGTCAAGATCTTTTCTTTGAGTATGGGTCCACTGACTAGAAGGAGGCTAAAAGATCATTCTCACACAAAGAACAGCAGTATTACATACTATATCCTACTATATCCTATAATACATATATCTTGACAGTATTCATCGTGTGTGTGTGTGTGTATTTTTAAAGATTGATGTATTGTTTTTTAGAGAGTGTGCACCAGGGTGGGAAGGGAGAGAATCTCTAGCAGATTCTGCATCGAGTGCAGAGCCCGTCACCAGGCTTGATCTCATGACCCTGAGCTAAGGACCTGAGCTGAAATCAAGAGTCAGACACAATCGCCTGAGCCACCCAGGTGCCCCACATTCATCCTGTGTATTATCTTAAAATGACATTATACTGAGGGCAGAACCTTTTTAAACTTTTGACATACCTTTTTTTTTTTTTTTTTTTTCTCATCTGCTTTGTCTTAACCACACCTAATTGAGTACAAATTATTTTTGGTGACTGACCTTTGCTGAGGTTCCCAAACCATTTACATTGGTTTTTGTAGAAAAATGTTTACACACTATTTCAGTTATTACAGACACTCTATTAACATGTACCCTTGGTATAAATAGGTTTGTGAACAAAACCAAATTTAGCCTGTCACCCTACTGATGGGAGCCATTGTGTGTGGGCCTTACTAGGTGGCATATTAGCCACGATCCCTCACCACGATGTGGTGACTTGGTGAGTATGTGATACAAAGGAAATGGTTGATGAGGGGTGTGGGCTCAGGGGAGGCCAGTTAAGCCCACTGTTGTGTGAAACAAACCAAATATCTATTTACAAAACAGCACGTTAAGGACTCATGTTTTATTTTTTACATCTTTCCCACATCGTGATAATATTAAAACTCTTTATTAAGGCTTCCATCTATCCTATCCTATTTATATTGCTGTATTATCTGATTTAATTACATACTATTAAATTTGTGCATAGTACACTACCCATTTTAACTTTAAATTGGTTTCTAATCTTGACTATAGACTCTTAGATTCTGTAGCAGACAGTTGCCCATGATCATTTAATTATATCTTTGTTTCCCATGTACTATTTAGATGCATTTTGTAAAACCATATTTATATTTTGATAATCAAGTTTTCAAAGTTCACTGCGCTTTTAAAGAAAAGATGTATTTATTTCTTATAACATTACTCATGAGTGAGAAGAATTATTTATCATCTACTCAAATATTTATTGATGGCCTTCTAAAAGGTCAAGCACTACATCATGAACAGATGCTTGCTGTACTTACTACATTGCATAAAGAGGGCATTTTTACTCTCGGTACAGAAAAATATCTGTGATCAGTGTGATCACTGTGTGTTACTTTTTCTGTTGCCACGAATATTTGCTGGTAATAACTTTGATAGTATTCAATGACCAAACTAAAGCAATGGTATTTCCAGTCTTAGAAATTCCAGTCCAGTCTTAGAAATTCGAAGAAAATATAGTCCTATTATCCGTGTCCGAAAATATAAACAAAGTATATCAGGCAATATAACTTAATCATTTAGAAATATTTCCATCACTTATTTTCAAATAGAGAAGCATCCTCTTGTGGAATGTTTCCTGTGAAGGGCAGATACTCTAGAACATCTCCGCAAAATAAACTTCCTGGTGTAGTCTAATATCGTAGCTATCCCTTCACATTTTTGAATCATTTTATTTACACTGAAGATCTTATAAAAAGAGTTTCAGAAAATGCTTAATGGATTATCATAGCTTAATAGGACATCCCTGTCTTTCCCATATTTTAAATGCAAGTCACTTTCTGCAGTTTATACACTTTTCCAAATGGGTTGTGATTTGAGCTGCACAATAGATTCGTCTGAGCAACTGTTTCACAGCTGAACTCGCAGGACTCTGACTTAATTGTCCTGCCATGGTATCAAAGTAATGGAGTTTTAAAATCTTCTCTAATGATTTTAATATGCAGCTAGAGTTAAAAACCATGGATACGGAACATAAGTCTTAATTTATCCATGTTAAATTTGTAAGCTAATTACTATTAAAATAATTAAATGAGGGGGGCACCTGGGTGGTGCAGTCGGTTAAGCACTGGCCTTGGTTTCACCTCAGACCATGGTCTCAGGGATGTGAGATTGAGCCTGGCATCCCGCTCTGCTCCATGTGGAGTCTGCTTTAGATTCTCTCTCTCTCTGCCCCCATCCCCCCGCTCATGCACTCTCTCTCCCTCAAATAAATAAATTAATTTAAAAAATAAAATAAGCCATACAATAGTCTTCTTAAGTTTAACAAATACTTATTGACCAGCTATTAATATCCAGAATTTTGAATGCTTTTGTCTTTCCTAAAGTTGAGTTTGTTTTCAGTAAATAAGATATTATGGAATTATTTAAATACCATAATCAACATTTGGGAAAGCTTTACTCTCCAATTGTACCTTCATCCAAAGAACATGAGACTTCCCTTACTTTCTTGGTTTCTTCCCATTCTTGAACTGGTTTATCACCCCAAACAATATCTATTTAGTTGTTGTGTGGATTTCACATATATTTTGCCTAATTTTGTATCATTGATTTTTTCAATATATATTTGAGAAGCACCTGCTAGATTTCAGATTCTTTGGAAACAGACCAACTCTTCAATGACTCACTCTCATGTGGGAGCAGAGAAGGCGCAGACCGCTGTGTGTGGTGTCTCCCGTGTCGTGACTGTACACAGCAGGAGGCAATCACGGTGAAACAGACTCATCAGGGAGGATTGGGGAATGTTTCTCCAAGGGAATTACATCTAATATGAGCCAAGAAAAGGGGAGAAAAATATTTCTGGTAAATGAAGGAATAGATGGAAAAATTTTGAGGTGTGAGAGACCGTGACCTGCGAACATGGCTGTAGCATGAGGAGAGAGGGGAGGTCTCCCTGCCTCTCCTTACTACATCACCCAGCTCTCCTAGGCCATTTGCTTGTTTTCTGAGGAAATGGGGAACCACTGAAAGGGTTCACAGAATGCAGTATCACATTATGATTTCATCAATCCCTCCTGACACACAGATATTATACAGGTAGATGTGAATACATTTTCAGATTAGTTGAATTTCCTTATAAATCTATTTGAAGTTCTCTACTGCTTTCTGAAAGAAAAGAAATTGGTGTCATTCAAAAAAGTCTGTAATATCCATGTAGCAAAGCTTAAAAACCTAAGATAACCTATTTACTGTTGTATTTTAGTGACTTTAGTTGAAGAGTTGACTTATTTTGAGAGATTAGGTTCTTAGAATTCCCATAATGGTGCCAGTCAGTGCACTTACTACATTTTCAGTACAGACACTAGAGATAGGAGTTTGAGACTTCATTGTCTGTAGGTGGTATTTGAAGTAGTGTGATTTTTTTTTTTTAAATCATTGTGGTATCCCTGGTGTCTAAAACAGTGCCTGGCATGTAGTAGGCACTCAAAATGTTTCCTGAGTGCCTGAATGACTAAAAAGTTCAAAGGATCTTCAGTTACAAGAGGAATTTAATACTGAATTATAATGATAATAATGATGTTATACTAGCTGACATTTATTGAGGGCTAACATATTTCAAGCACTGTCCTTAGACCTCTTGTGTATATTATTTCATTTAATCTTCAAAACAACTTTATGAAGTAGCAGTATTATCCCTGTTTTATAAATGAGAAAATTGAGGTCCAGAGAAATGAGGGAACTTGTTAAGAATTGATAAAGTTAGGGCACCTGGGTGGCTCAGTGGGTTAGGCCGCTGCCTTCGGCTCAGGTCATGATCTCAGGGTCCTGGGATCGAGTCCCGCATCGGGCTCTCTGCTCAGCAGGGAGCCTGCTTCCTCCTCTCTCTCTCTCTCTGCCTGCCTCTCTGCCTACTTGTGATCTCTCTCTGTCAAATAAATAAATAAATAAAATCTTTAAAAAAAAAAAAAAAAAAAAAAAGAATTGATAAAGTTAGCGTTCGAACCCAGGCAGCCAGTCTCCAGAATCTGGTCTCTTAACCTTACATTGCATATCAGGAATGGAAGGCGGTGGACTCGACAACTCGGGAGTGCCTTTGTGAAGGGGAATAAGTAACAAACCAGAATTATAGACCAGTGTAATACCAGAAGGATGATTGACTCTCTACTCTTGGTCCTCTGATCCCAGAAGAGATGCATCACATTTTCTGCCCAAATAGTTTGTCTTGCACATTGTTTACAACTTCTTTTCCAAAGGCTTTGTTTTTAATAAATTACTACACTCATTGCTTCTTTTTAAAACTTTTCTGGAGACATTACTCAGTTCATTTTAGGGAAGTCCTGAAAACATTAACCTGCTTTCTCAATATGATTAATTAATGCCATCATTAAAGAATTTATTTTTCAAATAGGAACTCAAAATAATGAACTGTTTTATCAGTTATTTTTATTACCATATAATGTATTATTTGCCCCAGGGGTACAGGTCTATAAATTGTCAGGCTTACACATTTCACAGCACTCACCATAGCACATACCCTCCCCAATGTCCATAACCCAGCCACCCTATCCTAACCCTCCCCACCCCCCAGCAATCCTCAGTTTGAACTTGTATGACTTCACTGGAGTCAATGATCATTTATCTTCCAAAAGAACAAATGAATTTTCATGAAAGAGAATAAGCTCCCAAAACATACATGTGGGGAGATGAAATGCTCAAGGACTTATGGCTTGCTGATGCTATCCACGTGACCTCCTCTGTGATTGCTTTCTCTTTTGTTTGATTTTAACTTGCATATCAATATTTTTTTTTCTTCCCAGACTATCACTGAAAAACACAAGCTAAATGTTCCTGAGACGATGACTGAGGTTCTTGATGTTTCTGATGAAGAAGGTAAGACTTTTATTTGGTCTTCATTGTCTTACACAAAGGCAAGCAAGCTATCCTTTTTCTCTGGAACTAAGCTGGTACCGTGAGTGTGGGTGACAACCTCTTAACATTTCAAGTCACTTTTTCACTTCTGTTTCAAAACATCTACTTTTGTCATATGGGGAAAGAAGATAGTGATTTGTCCATTTTCAATGGGTATTATCTTTAATGTCTTACTAAGTAATGACTGGAAAAGGGGAAAGACAAAGACGCTGGAAATTGGCCATATGTTAGAAAAATCTACCTGATAATACAATTATTATTAATACATGTTTTAATTATGTTAACATGCTTTTTTTATTAAAATGCCTTAAAGTGAAAGACTTTGAAGTATATTCTCAATGGTATATTGAGAAGTCTGTTTCTGGTTGGTTCAAATAATCAGAATAAATTTTAATTCCAGAGGAGAGGAGCTTAGATAAGTTTAAAAATAACATGTAAGTCATACTAATTCAACATAAGAATTTGTTTAAATCATAAAACATGCTCTGTATAGCTTTAGAGTTGACAAAAATTTTCAAAGGTAGTGGATTTCAGACGTTGTGAAGTCTGTTGCTCTAACCGGAGTACAGGGGACTGCCTGGGGTGGGGATGGGGCGTTGTGCTGCAAGTCTGTCCCTCCGCGAGAGTTTCCAGCTCCCGACTTCTACTTCAGTTAGCGGAGTTGACTTTTCTTGAACAAAAAAATCTGCCAAAAAATCATGAATGCAGCAAATGAGGTACGTAGCCAAATTTCCATAGTACAGCTTTTGGTCAAATGTGTATGTTTGAAAGACTATTGCCATAAAGAATAGTACTAGTTAAAACTTGCCACACACTGGAGAAGGTCCAAAAGCTTCCCACTGTAGACAAAGAGAAACTCTGCCAAGGATTAATCTGAGGGAAAGAGCAGCCAAAACCCAGCAGCAGAGTGCACACAGCACACACCAAAGACTCTGAAGCATCAGGTCCTGGACAGTGGATGATTTCTTCTTAATACAGCATTGCTTTAAGGAGCAGGGAATATAACAGGCTTTCTGCAATGCAGAAGACAGAGATCTAGACAAAATGCCAAGATGGAGGGACTCATCTCAAAAAGAAAGAACAAGAAGAGAGCACAGCCAGAGATCTAAGCAAAACAGATTTAAGTAATACCCTGAACCAGAATTTAAAATAACAACCATAAGGAGACTAGATGGGTTTGAGAAAAGCATAGAAGACACTAGAGAATCCCTCACTGCAGAGATAAAAGAACTAAAAAAATGAGTCAGGCTGAAAAGAATAGTACTATTCTCAATGTTAATTGCTTTTATTGAGAAATAGTAAAAGTAGATTTTTAGGTTCTTCAAGATATAATCAGAAGGTGAAACTTTACAAGGAGATGTCATTATCTGGAACTAGTTCGTTCACTGTTTGGTAACAGGTAGTGAGTTATCTTGGCTTTTGTGAGAACTTAGGACATGAAGGAGCAAATGTTTGGTCACTGGGTTATTAAAAGTAAATTAATAATTGTCAAAGTTAGCATTTCAAGTATTATAACAATTTTATGTTCCTTCCTAATACTTGCCAGCTAATTTTAGCATTCATATATGCACATCACATTTTCTTTTGTGGGATCATCTTTTTTAACAGCCCTTAAACAGTTTGGTGACAACTTTATTGATGGGGAAGCTCTTAGTGATTCAGGTACCTTGAGAGGAAGCTATTGGAGTGAAAGCTTTGCTTTTCATTTTTTTTAACTGGAGAGAAGCAACTTGCTTAATATTTAAATATGCATGCCTAATTCTAACCTGTTTCTTTTGAAATAGCATGTGTGATGTGGATGGAGTTTTATATGTATGCACGTGAGCTTGTAGATTTTATTAACTCAGAAACTAAAGCCATAAATTGCTTATCCTATTAATGATGTTGCTGCTGTTGTTGAGACCTACTACTACTATAATTAAATTACCTAATGAGCATCATACAAATATTTTGCCAAAACTAATCTCTCTTCTAAGAATACACATTTAGAGAAAAAAATAATTCTTTGTAAGTTGGCATTTAACTACCAGGAACCTGTTAAAACTAAGTTAGACTGCATGACTGAATAAACTTCATATCATTCTTGGCTGAAGATAAGTTGTAGATGTGATTAGAAATATGTGTAATTGATAGTTATCATGTGATTCTTGAAGGTAACTAGGAATAAAAATGAAAGCCCTTAAAATTATGTAGGAGGATCTTCAGCATAGAGGGGGGAAAATAACTGATATAAAATATACTATCTCCCAAGAAGGATCCAAGGTATATGTGGTATCACTTGAAGCAGATCTCTTCCATGAACATCTAAATTTATAAATCAAATAAATTCAAGTGATTATTTAATTTAAAAATAGTTTATTTCCTAAATACTTGTTAAATAATTCCAATGCCAGTGCCTTCAAAGTATTGAGTGCGATCAAAGAAATTCCATTTATATGAAACAGTTTTGGGACCTGCTCATTGACTAATGTAATATGTAGGTATAATATCCTGTATGCTTTTATTAAAACTGTTAGAGATTAAGAGTTTTTAGTGATAAAGGTCTTGTTTTGAGAGGAATATTGGCTATTGATCAAGAATATCTTTTATGGTGAGAGAAGAAGCTTTCTTTCTTTTAGACAGCCAAAAACTTAGTAACATTCTTTTCCTCAGAAAGAAATTCAAGTTGAATAATTTTTATGTATAGGATATATCTGAGTATTGTGAAGTAATTTTTAGTGCAAAGAATTAGTATAAAGAAATTCGGCTTTCATATTGCCAAACCATTTAATGTTTTATGGGCTTCAGATATTTTCATGGAACCTGTCATTCATAAGGACAAAGTATAGCCACATGTATTTTGAAGGTATTAGTCAATTCTTTCTTTTTCTTTTTTTTTTTTTTTTTTTTAATTTACAGCTCTTTTGTTTTGATAGTTGTGAGTATTATCAATACTCAAAAGGATGTTCAAGCCAAGTACAGCTGTCCTTTCAGGCTAACTTGGTAGAGTAATCGGGATATCCACCTGTGAATCCAATCAACCGATAGTAAGAGTGATTTTACTAGAACTGCTACCATTGGGGAATCAGAGGTGAACACAGTACATGTCTTTACAAAACATCGATGGAGAGATAATGTAGAAGTTAAATGAAGTAGAACAGAAGACACTATGTCACCCACTTTTCATATCTGCCTTGGAAACTAAAGTTGGAGAGACGCAGTGCAGTCCCGTGGACTTGCTGAAACTGAGAGATTTATAGGAAAGTGACACAGGTTTTCGAGACACAATGCCTTTTAGAGGTTTTAGAGACACACTTCCACACAGTGTGAAGGCCCTGAGAGGAGAAAGTGCATGAGAGAGACACAGAGTAGCAAAATAATACAGTCATTTGGTTTGGCTCATGCATTAAAACATTCTGGACTTCACTGTGAATGTTTGAGTTCTTACCTGAAAAGTCTGGGAAATGACGACATGTTAAACATTTTGAATAATGACAGAAACAAATCTGATTATCACAAAGATTAAACCAGCAGTGATATACTAAAGGAGTGTATTAGTAAGAAATTGGAAGGAGGCTCAGATATTTTGACAGAAATGAAAACATTTACTAAACATCTACAAAGCTAGGGGCTTTGTCTCATTTAATCCCCAGAGCATCCACATAAGCTAGGCTATTGATTCCCCCTCATTTTTTTTTTATTAAAGATTTTTATTTATTTATTTGACAGAGATCACAAGTAGGCAGAGAGGCAGGCAGAGAGAGAGGAGGAAGCAGGTTCCCCGCTGAGCAGAGAGCACGATGCGGGGCTCGATCCCAGGACCCTGGGGTCATGACCTGAGCCGAAGGCAGAGGCTTTAACCCACTGAGCCTCCCAGGCACCCCCCTCATTTTTTTTTTCCAGGTGAGGAAAGGCTCACCTGAACAGGAGGAGACTAAGACTTAAACATATTAAATAGTTTGTGCCACAGCACATGGCCATCAAGTTGTGGGTGGGGAATGTAAACCCAGTGTGAGAGCCATTGTAATAGCTCAGTCAGATTATATATAAGTCCTGGTGGGACAACATGGTGGAGACATGGAAGGAAAAGATAGAAATGGGAATTCAATCTGAGAATATCGTACCATGCAGACGAAAAATGCAGCTGCAAATGTAATCCTGTATGTCTTCATAGGATCATGAGTTGATCCCTACCTTTGCTGACTCAGCTCCATGGCAGTAAGTTACATGGTGGGGCTCAGGGGTGATAACACTTACATAACTAAAATACCTGTAGAAATGTGACCCATCTGTCCCCTATACTCAAAGGTTTGTGTGCGAATGGTTTGTACAAACTTCTCCACCGGTTCTCTAGAATGATGAGTACTAATGGTAGTCAAGAGAACTCCAGAATGGCCGAGTGTTATGATGAAATGTACAGGAACCATCCATTCTCTCCTTTTGTCACACTTCAGCTGTGAACACTTGACAGCGGGCTCCTCCTCATGTAATATGAGTCTCCTCGTATTACATGACAGATTCTGCAGCCAACTATTTCTTTCACTTTCTCATAAATAAGAGTAGAGCTTATCTTCCCAAATGTTAACAAGTTGGCTGTTTTTTTCTTTCTGGAAATAATTTAGATTTATATGCAAACCAGGTAATGCCTGTGGCTTGGTAAACCAATTCATAGAATTGATGTTAGAATTTTTTTTCTCCCAGAAATAAACAAAGGGGGACCCCAACTTACTTGACTCATAAAGTATGGCCATATATAGACTTACCAATTACATAAGAGGAAGGAAGTAGTAAGAACAATTAAGTCCTACAAATCTTAAAATAAAATGTTTAATCTTGATTTGATCACTATTTAGACACTGATTTTCTTTATGGACTTTTCATCATTGCTTACCATCACGAACATTTACTTTTGCCAAGTTACTTCACGTAGTATTCTCTAAATAAGTGATATGTGTTACTCCTTCATTCTCACTGTTTTTATTGCCCTCCATGACCCCTTACACATGAGCCTCTCATCTGAAGTAGCGTCAATCCCTGTCCATTAAAGTTGAATCCAAACAAATGATCATCTCTAATATCCTTCTTCAGTGACTCCTTCTCCAGCTTCACTGGAATTTCCTAGGACTATCACAAGAAATTACCACAAACTTGGTGGCTCAAATTTATCCTCTCACAGTTCTGAGAGTGAAAAGTTTATGGTGGGACCATACTAACCTCTGATACTCTATGGTAGAGTCTTTCTGGTGTCTTCAGGTGTCCAGTGGCTGTCATTGATCCTTGGTGTTTGTTCCTTGGCTTGTAGACACATCACTCCAATCTTTGCCTTCCTGTGGCATTTCCCCCTGTGTCTCAAAGAACAGTCTCATTGGAGCTATCCAATGTGATGTCACCTCAGTCCTTAACTTAGATACATCTATAAAAGCCCTATCTCCAAGTTAGGCTCCATTCTCAGGTTCCAAATAGAAGTGAGATTTGTGTGTTGGGGGGGCGGGGGACGACACTGCTGAACCCACCACACCATCCTAAAGTGATCTCTCTTTCTCCTCTCATCTTTTTGGTTCTTAAGGTTGACCAGTATCATGCATTTTGTGTTTGACCCTACTGTTATCTGTAGATTGCTATTATTGTTACATCTTGCTTTGTGAGATGTTAAAAAAAATTTTTTGTTGTTTTATTTAGTAGATTTTTTTTTAAAAAATGATTTTATTCATTGGAATGAGAGAGACAGAGCACAAGCAGGGGGAGAGGCAGGAAGAGAGGGAGAAGCAGATTCCCCACTGAGCATGGAGCCCAAGATGGGGGACTCAATCCCAGAGCCTAGATCATGACCTTAGATGAAAGCAGACACTTAACCTTCTGAGCCACCTAGGCACCCCATGAGGAAACACTTTAGAGAGGAAAATGTTGTAAGGGTGGGCGGGCACTCTTTAAACAACATAATTTTAAAAACTTTACTCAAGTTTTCCTTGGAGCCATCAGATTTACGAATATTTAAACAGTACAGTTTTTCTTCTTTCTTTATGATATATACATTTAAAAGTATTTTTGCATAAATGAAATTGAGCTCGTATTTCATTGATGTGTCACATTTTTACTGTTTTGTGTTAATAAAAACAATAGCTAGCAATTAGTATATCTGGCATTTGATTACACATTCTTATGTTATTTAATTCATACACCTACTGTGTGAGATAGATTATTAGTATCATTCCCATTTACTAGTTGTGAGAACTGAGGCTCTGGAAGATTAACAGGCCAGTAAATAACAGAATTAAAATTTGAAGCCAGGTCTATCCAATTCTGAGAACTCAACTTTTAATTAATACTCTGTGGAGCCTAACTCATTCTGCTAAAACTCTGTAAAAATCTGATGGTGTCACTGAAGAAGCCATGAAAATATTTTTAATGATGAGACTTGTAAGTGTCAAATGTTAAATGCATTGTCTTTGAGAGAAAAATCAAATGGTGAATAAATGATATCTCCATTTATTGAAAGGTCTTTTTAAAAAAAATCTATCATTAGCTTTAAGTAATTTAGACAGCTAATAATCCTTTAATGTATATCTGAGATCTTAAGATCATATATATAAGCAGTGAAATGTCAGAGACCTATCCTTTTTTTTTGAGACATATCCTTCTTATAATTCTTTAGTGTTGTACCTTTATAAATTAGTGTTGATTTAGAACAATTACTTGAAACAAATGAGAATATAATAATGAATTTTTAACTTAGTTATAGGAATGAAGTTGTCCTTCAAGTTGTCCTTTACATAGGTCATCAGGTTTAAAGTGTGTCATTAATGTCTCAAGAAGTCATCAAAAACAGTTTCTCTCAACCGTATTATTTCTCCATGTCAGTATGTTAATGGCGTATAGCACGTCTGTGAATGAGATATTACTTATTCAGTTACCTGAAAAAGATATTTGTGAAAGTATTCTATTCCTAATCACAGGCAGGGAATGTACCTTAGCATTTGGGCTTCTGAATATGAACTACCACACTTAGTCATTGCTTTCTGCCACTACCTGATTACTTAATTCTCTTTTTTCCCCTGTTATTCACCTTTGGGAAGCCACCTAGTTTCCAACAAAACATTCTTTTTATGCTCAGTAATATTTTTAAAATTGAATTCCAGGTTTCTTGAAATGTCACAATCTGCTCACTTCGTTCTAGTGTTCTTTCCCTAATGTGCATATCTTGTTAATTTATAAATCATATCCCTCCACATACTATATCACATATTTGTTTTAGAGCAGTAGATATTTCTTGTTGTTGTTGTTAAGATCTTGTTTATTTGTTCGAGATAGAGATAGCGAGAGAGAGCATGAGTTGGGGGGCAGGGAGAGGGAGAAGCAGACTCCTCATTGAGCAGGGAACCCGAGGGAGGGCTCCATCTCAGCACCCTGGAATCATGACCTGAGCTGAAAGCAGACGCTTAACTGACTGAGCCACCCAGGTGCCCCGAGCAGTAGATATTTCTTAGCATATTGCCAATGACATGAAGAGATTGTTAATGCCGGACATTAGGTACGAAATTATTGGAACTATGTCTAGAAGTTCAGTAGTCTACATAGTAGAATAAGTTAAATAATATAGCTATAAACCAGCTATGCCAACAAAGAGATGAGTAAAGAAAACTGACTGATATTAAGAGAATTACAATTCAGGTCATTTCTTTTTTTCTTGATAAGCAATAGAAAAATGGGCCAAATATTGTTTCTTTGAGTTTTAGCACTTCATGGTTGCATGTGTTTTTTATTGGGTGTGTGGTGTTTTGGTGATGTAAGTGCTTTTCTGCCTTTTTTTTCCACGATCTTCGCCCTATTTTGTAGTTAATACGACATTCAACAAATAATCCTTCCTCCGTCTTCCTCTGATTGCTTCAAGGTGACGACACAATGACAGGGGATGGGGGAGAATACCTTCGGCCCGAGGATCTGAAAGAACTAGGCGACGATTCGCTACCCAGCAGTCAGTTCCTGGATGGCATGAATTACCTGCGGTACAGCTTGGAGGGAGCCCGCTCCGACAGGTAGTCCCCTAGTCCTGACCCTTGGCACCAGCCAGAGGGCAATGCGACCCTTTTTCATGATGATAATTAAAAAAAAATAGACATAATTAAGGATACTTAATAGGTACTGCATGTTATATCTTACTGCACCCTTGAGCAACTTGAAGTGCCTATTTTAAAGAGCAGGAAACGGAGGGCTAGAGAGTTTAAGTGACAGTAAAAGTCAGACAACTAGTAAGAAGCAGAGCAATAAGTAAAGAGCTCTCTACATTTCAGTATAGTGTTTGTAATCATTTATCACTTTTTTCTCAGGCGAATAAAAAGGACCATTTTACCTTATGGGTATTTTTGTTAGTGGTACAGATTCTGTGACTGAAAGGGTGTTGTGAAGAAGGATGAAAAAGAAACAAATTCAGAAGCAAAGTGCCTGAAATTGATTTTCATAAGAAAGAATTAGACCCAAATCCTCCAAGATCTTGAATACAAAAGCAATCTGAGCAAAATCTGAAGGAGCACAGGTTTTATAGGCAAATCTGAAAAGGTTTATGTCATATTCTGCAGTATAAAATTTCTGATTATTACCCAACTGGTGTTTGTTATTTTTTGAGGCAAACTGAATAAGAACATTCCATGGTACTTCATCAAAAGATTGACTGCCGATTTAGGTTAACATATGTAGTGTGAAGTTTTTCACTAGTCAGTAATCATAGGTTTGCAGTTTTCATCTTGGCTGTATTCTAAGCTGTAGTTAACATATTTGTAGTCTAAGAAATATATACCTTAAAGTGTAGTTAATTTTAAATGGATAATTAGCAAAAACAAATTTTTCTTGGAGTTTTCCAATGAACATCAATGCCTCTTCCCTACTTCCTTCTTTCTTTCTTTCTTTCTTTCTTTTTTTTTAATGATTCAGTGTGCATATAATAAGTACCTTTCTGGGCTGGCTTGTGGTAGGTGCTAGAGGTACAGACATGACCAGACTTGAAAGCTAAAATCATAGTTTGATGGCATGTGAGAGAAACTAGGCTAGTAGTACCCATAGAGTATAACTAAAGCCCCAGGGCTCAGGCTTTCTAGAGGAGATGGGCTCAAACTGAGACAAAGTGATGGGTAATGATGGTGAGGAAAAGGTGGAGAGGGCATTCGAAGCTTTAATGAGATCATGAGCAAAGGCTCATGGTATATGAGAGAAGGAACAGCACAGTTTTGGTAGAGCATAGTGTGAAGGAGGGGAGAGCTTGTCTGCGTTTTGGATGGCTCCCTCTGACTATACACTAAAAGGATAAGTTTTAGAGAGAATTGTCAAAGGGCCAAACCTGGCAGTAACAAGCATCTGAAAATCTATGGCAGGAATATTAGCTGAAGCTGTTAAGAGAAGACTTGACCTTTAACCTTAGTGGTAGCAATCATGGAGAGAATTTGGGAAATGACAAATTTGAGAGCATATCTGTGAGGTAAAAGTAGCCGGATTTGGTGATGGATTTCATGGGATGGGTGAAAAAGAAGAAGAATGTTTGACCCTTTGGCTTCAATGACGTAGATGGGAGGGTGGTCTTTGGAGTCAAGAGACAGAAGAGGAAGCCACTTGAGGTGAAAGTCGGGGGGACTGGTGATGGGACCGGTTTTTTTATATACTGGGTTCTGACAGATAGACTGAGGCATCACTAAAATTTCTAGGAAAAGATTTCAAATTTGGAGAACATGAAATATATGGCCTTAAACAAAGTCATAATAATCTATAAATAATCACATCACTGTCAGAGGGGAAAAAAAACCCTTCATTTCCAGCATGGTCTATTTTATTAAGTTCTTGATCTGATCCTTTTTCCTTCTTTGAAAGTACTAGGTTATGGAAGATTTACAACAATACTTTCCATAAAACAGGGTCCATGGTTTGACGATTCTGCTTAAACTGAACACTTACCAGCATGTAAAGATGGTGTATGGAACAAACAAACCATGGTCTATTCTCCAGGTCCTCACTAGCATTTCTAGAACCCCAGATTGTATTCATGATCTCCAACATGGAATTACAAGCAACATCTCATTTTCATGGATTTCACTGATTTTTTTAAAAAAATTTCTTTATGCAATTCAATCGGAGTTTTCTTTTTTTGGTAACCATTTTTACTTTTCGTTATTTATTTGGTATGCTTTCAATAGTACCATGCCCAGGTAGGTATTAAATAGCATGAAAACACTGTGACACTTCCTGGATACATCAACATTTCCCTGCTCACTGTGCAATGTGCGTAGTGTGTGTGTGTATGTGTTGGCAGGAGGTGCTTATATTCTAGAATTATGGATTTGTTCTCAAATTAGGATTTTTAGCTATTGAATTGATAGCTGAGTTAGAAGGGTGAATATATTACCAGAATACAAGTCTGTGACAAGACTCTGGCCTGACTTTTACTGTCACAGCCCCACCTTGTGGTTGGTAAAACATTAGCATGGCTTCCCCAAAGGAACCTAAGTCTGTGTATGGTTGGAATGGTAGAAGAACTATTCTGATGCCTAAATTTTATATGAATGCAGGAGAACAAAAATATGAACAATTTAATGTAAATTGATAAAAATATATCCAAGTTCTTATTATTTAGATTTGATGTTCATTTAATTATTGCTTACAAATTAAATTTAGTGTAAAATTCTAAGTATCAATGGGCCACAGAAGCTTTTCCATGCATTAAGCAATTGAAATTTTTAGATATTTACTAGTTTAATAAGGTTCAAAAGCTTCATTAATTAAACCTCTAATACCACAGCTTACTAAGATAGTGATTATTACATTTTTGATGAAATTACAGACTGCCTATTATGTGTCCATAAAGTAGTTTACTGTAGTGCAGAGAATTAAAATTTAAGACCATAACTTTTGGCACAGTCCTTCATTGAACAGCACATACAGACTTCTATAGATATGTGTTATTATGAATTTATTAACTGAATGGGATGACCTCTGACTTAATGAACAAGAAATGTTTTGGATCATAAAATATTTAACCTTGTTTCTGATGTTTTAAGTCAGGATAGAAAATTTTTTACTCAGAGACTTGACTTATTCCCAATGTTTCTGCTGATCATTATTCCATTACAGTAATTTCTCTACTGCTGGAATATTCTAACTTTATTTATTTAAGCAAATTCTATATATAAGAGAAAAGGGCAGTTAGAAACTATAAAATTGATTAAACATTCAATTAGCATTTTAGAAGGCAGTAAACAGTAAGCCAGGAACACAGCAGTAGAGATAGTTAGGCATAGTTCCAACTCATCCCTTCTCCCTGGCTCTCTCACTTTCCAACTTTTCTCACTCCCTGTCTTCAGATCCTGATATTTTTCTCTCTCTACCCTAATCTCCTTTTTGGTTGTAAGTCAGCTCTTTCTTTTTTTCCTTCTCCCTTCTCTTTCTTTTCTTTCTTTCCTGTTGGGACTTTAAGAAGGACAAAAAAAAATAACAACAATACCCCCTTCCCCCTCCTGATTCAAACCAATTGAGAGAGAGACCTGGGTATCAGGTAGATAAATATCAAAAATCCACCTTTATTATCGGCATATTGGTTGCAAAATACAGCTCTGCGCTTAGAGCCAAACAAGCTCTTTCATACCTCATTCCTACAGAGACAGACATCCACCCAGCTATGGTCTCTCCCCAAAAGTGGCAGTTGGGACCTGGCTGCGTTTTTTCCAAGTTAAGACCTTTGCAGTGGTGGCAGTTATGTCACTAGGCAGTTACGTCAGTGACTGGGTCTCTACTTGCTGTTGTGAGCGGGCATGTCTAGTCCTATACCTCAGTGCCTCTTGCTCCTTTTGCACTGTTTATCCTTATCAATTTAAAACCTTTGCATGTAAAAAGTTACAGTTTGGATTTTTTAATCCTAAAGCCACAGACAGAGATTCAAGTTTAGGCCAGAGTCAGTCCTACCAGCCTGCAGCCTGTTCATGAAGTGCACCATCAAAACCCAACTGCACACCTGTAAAACCAGCCCCAATATCGATCAGCTGCCAAGACTGAAAGCCCTGCAGTTGGGTACAAGAAGACATCTGGGTGGCCCCAGCCTTGGCTGCTGGAGTCTCAGTCTTCTCTAAGACCCTGTAAAACATAAAATTGTGAGTTACCAAGTTAGATTTAGATTTCATTTCATTATAAGCTAAGATTTGTACAGGATCAGTCAACTCCTTTAATTCATGTCACTTGCTTTCTAATATTCCAGATCTGTTTTGGGGACATAAAAAGTACAGCTAGGGGTGCCTGAGTGGCTCAGTCGGTTAGGCGACCTCACCTTCTGCTCAGGTGACGGAGTCCCAGGATCCAGTCCACATCAGACTCTCTGCTCAGCAGGGATTCTGCTTCTCCCTCTGACCTTCCCCAAATCTCATGCTCACTCTCTCTCTCAAATAAATAATAATAATATTAGAAACATTTCTTAAAAATATTTATTTAAAAAAAAACTACAGCAGAATAGGAAGGAGAAGGCCCTCAATTATTATGAATTATCTACCAAATGATTATTTCCTCAAAGATAATGGAAGTTGGCTATATTGACACCTCATAAAAATGACAGTATACAGCTTATAATATTAGGTCTATTTGAAAAATGAGATTAGCTTCTACTAAGAAATATGCTAACCAGACACTTAGTCCATAATTCTACAGTGCTTCACTGGCCAAATACCCACTAGCTGAAAGTAAATGAAACTTTGCTTCTATAAATATTGTGAAAGCTTGCATATCTTTTTCCCTATGGGCTTTGGGCTACTATTTTGAATGTGGATATTTAATTCCTGGACCAATACGAATAAAATACAGCTTCTGTGAGACATCAGTCTATTTGTCATTTGATCGTACAAATTGATTAAGAAGGAATGAATTGCACTTATGCAAATGTCAGGTTTTGCCCATCACATTTGCATCTGTAATTCAGAACTCGGAAATTCCGACGTATCCAAAATATAAACCCTTGATTCCCAAGGCCTAAATCCCATGTTGAAGCCAAACCTCGTTTTCGGTTGTGTCTCTGGCAGTTTGTTTCTGTGCTGACAGATGTGTTTGTGTCCTGGGCTGGTGCGTAGACTCAGTTTCTTGCGCTCTTGCGTCTTATTGCCACAGCAACCAGCACTCTTTGTGCCTCACTCACCACACAGAGGACGCGCAAAAGGAACAATGCCGCCCTTTGAAATAGCGTTGTTGGAGACACCAGAGACAAACAAGAGGAACTCCACTTCCGCAGGAAGCATGCCTCTGGCCGCAGTTCATTTCACTCTGTACCTTCCAGGGGAATGCACCCGCGGGCAGTCGCTCGCAGTTGGACAGGAGGGGAATGAGGCATGCAGAGAATGGAAAATGAGCAAAGAGGAAACCCGTGCTTTCTTTCTGTGCTCTCTGAGGGTGGTCTCGTTCCCCCTCTTCATATTTTTCTTAGTTGCAGGGAGGTTAACGTTTAACACAGACTGAACCAGTCTATTCTGGCATAATTTCCTGTGTGAATCTCTGGTCCTGGCAGTAAGTGAGCTAGAGTTTGCTGGTTTCAGACATTTCTGGGAAGAAAAGAAATCAGATTAGAAGTATCAAATTTTAACTTCTGGATTCCCTTGTGCCCTTGCCATTGAGTGCTAGGAGCCAGTCAAAAGATGTGTTCCTTCAGTTGTTGGACAGAGAGGTAGGGTGACACAGAGACCTGTGTTTCCTTCTCCCACCGTTGCAATTCGTGGCCCCCTGGAAGTTGCACCTTTAGCTAATAGCGCGCTTTTTTCACTCTCCTGCTCGGCTCACCCTTCCATCCTCCCAACCCTGCTCCTGCCGTTGCTATATGACCATGGCCTCCTGCCAACCTACCAGCCTCCGATCCTTCAGTTCCGACAGGTCTCACACCCTGAGCCATGCCTCTTACCTGAGGGACAGTGCCATGATTGACGACACAGTTGTCATCCCCAGTCACCAGGTATGTGACTTTTTACTTTGACGTTTCAGCTTTCCGGAGAGCTTTCTGACAGTACCTGTTGCGGGAAATGTCCAGAGAAAGTTTTTCTGTCTGAAAGGGAATTGTCTTAATTCAGTTGACAAGCTGGGATAAGAGTTGGAGGGCTTTTCTCAAGCGATATCTATACGCGGTTTGTTACTTCAGCTAGACTGAATTCTTCTGTGGAGGTTAGATGTGAAAATGAATGTCTTTCTAAAAATCTCTGGTAAAGGAAAAAGTGAGATAGGGTGCATTGAAGGTAGGAAGTGAAAGGTACCTGTGAAAATATATCTTGTATTTAAAATTGTTATCTGTTATCAGAAAACCATTAGAGATTGTTATGGAATATTTTAATCTTAGATGTGATTTTTATCAGTTTTAGCTGGTTAGATGTAGAGAAGTAGATGGGAATACCTGCCCTTTGCCATGACGATTACACAAATGTGGTCTTATGTCATTAGTATAATTTAAATAGCAACGTGTTATAAAAGATACATTTTAATGGCTCGGTCTTATATTTTTAAATGAAAAGATGGTAATATCACCTTCCTGTGATACCACTTTTAGAGTTCATTATATTTTATTTAAGTGAAGGAAAGTATTTTTATTAAATCCAGTGCTCTCTGTATTTAGGTGTCAACTCTAGCCAAGGAGGCAGAAAGGAATTCTTACCGTCTCAGCTGGGGCACTGAGAACTTAGACAACGTGGCTCTTTCTTCCAGCCCTATTCATTCAGGGTGAGTAAATCAATATTATGTATCCAGATCAAGAGGTAAAAAGAGATGAGTGTGAAAATAACAGCTTTGTCCAGTAGCTTTAGCTGATGGCTAGCTTACAGGGGAAGTGACCTTTGTTTAAACTTGTAAATAACAAAGTTTTATCCAGTGTGGACTCTACCTACACAAATGAACCAGCAAAAAAGGTTGAAGTCAACATAGAAAAACTGACTGTTGTTTTAAAATAACTAGTAGAATTGCATCAGACAGCTTGCTCACTAACCAGAATAAACCAGTGGCCTCCTTACTGTACACATTTTGTCTTAAAGACACCTTAGAAAGAGGAGCAGGATCATTTGGTTTCTAGAAAGTTCTATGTACTAAGATTAACTGACTAGTTTAATAAATGCCTTTTCTCACATATCTGTGCATTTAAAATAATGATTATGGAAGTTTGAATCACACAAATATACAGAGGAGTTCATATGCTGTTTGAAGTAGAGATACATCAAACAAGATGACTTAGCTTCTCAGCCACCTTCTAAAAGTCATCCAGCTAATATGTATATCACTACTAAAGAAATGCTGCCTGTTCATATAAACTCATGAAAAAGTAGGATTTTGAGTTAATAATTTTAAACATACTTAAAGAGGTTTATAAGGTGTAAGAATTCAATTATGCAGAAAATAATTTTCTTAAGGAGTTTCAAATTGTAATCCTCTTGACAATTGGGTTTTCCCTGACATTTTGGTAGTTTCAACCTGTGTAGTAATTTTATTATTATATACAAACTTTGAAAATTGTTTTTACTTAATCACTGTCATTTTCCTTTTTAAAAAGCCCCACTTTTATTTTATCTGTGCAGTACTTCGATTTAACTTACTATCCCAAACTCTTTGTCCATAATCCCCAGAACTAATTTGAGTGGTAAATAGATCCTTTCTTGTTTTTATTATTCTAAAATATTTTCTCAGAAAAACATTTAAAGATACTTGTCACTGGAAATTTGGGACCTTTTAGTGTTTTCTACTATAGGCTCCTTGAATATAAAATTAGTAATACAGATACTGAAATTAATCATAATATTCTTTTCTTTGTTAAATAAGTAAAAGCCAGTATCCTGATGCAAGAGTCATTTCAAGGGAATAAAAACCAAGTTAAACCTCATCCAAATTTACTAACATATTTTTAGATATAAAATGAAATAATTAAAATCTGACATCTGTACATTATTCTAAAAGCATAACATTGCATTATGCTACTAAATTTCTCAACCATCTTAAGGGGGAAAAGAGACTTGGACCTACAGTATCAGAGGATAATAGAATCTAGAAACCATAATAAAATATTTGAAGACTATATCGAGCCTACAAAGTGACAAGATTATTTTATGCAAAGTGTGATTAATTATCAGTAGCCGAATTTGCAAGAGTCAAGGTGTTAAGTGATAATCCTTCAGTTTTCAAAATAAATACTTTACTTTAAAAAAGGAATTTCTTAGAATCTTTTAACTGCTGAAGGGCAATAAAATACTCAGCTTAAGTACATCAATATGCAAACTGATTGTATAAAATTAGATAAATGCATAAGCAATTCTAGTTGATAATGATGAAATAAGAGCATCCAGTGGTTAGAAGTTAACCACTTGTTGAGATAAGGGTCTTTAAACTCTTCATCTGTCATACACCAAATTTTTTATAAACTTCAAATATGACTACTGATTGTAAATAACTTCAACTCTGGCTGTACATTAGAATCACCTTGGAGCTTTAAAAAATGTACCCAGGCCCCATCTCAAACCAATTACAACCAAATCTCTGTTGCTGGGGCCTTACCACGGGCATTTTCTACAATCACCAGTAGTCCAAATATGTGTGTTTTATGTATTTGCCACACCATTAGAAAGGAACAAATTTGCTTGATAAAGCTTGGATTGTTGGGGAGATCTAGGTAATTAACGTATACCTAGTTCTTTCAAAAAAATTTTTTAAATCACTTCCATTCACTTATTTGTTCTTCCCACATTGTTGAATTCTACAAAGTACCAAACGTTGTGCTGGGCAGTAAGGAAAACAGATAAGCAAGATCTAGCCCTTACTTTTAAGAAACACACCTCTCTGTAGTTGGAAGATGATCCGTGGGAGAGAGATAACATGGTGGTTAAGAGTGTGCTTTGGGGTTAGACCAGTCCTGACCCTGACACTCAGTATGTGAAACTGGGCAGGTTCTGTAAAACATCTGAGTTTGTTATATTATGGACCTCATAGAGGAGGTTTGTGGATTAAATGCTTCTTAAATAATTAGCATTTTTCCTAGAAAGAGTAAGTGCTCAATAGATTATAGCCATTAGTATTTATACAACCCTCATATACATCTTCCAGATCCTTCACCAATTCCAAATCAGTTAAGCAGAATGTATTCTGAATCCTCTAAATGACAATACCACTATAGTACAATTTATAATAGTAACGTTTAACCTGTTATTTTTATCAGGTAATCTGTCACCTAGCGGGGCCTCTAGAATTTGAACACAGTGCAACAGATGACTCTAATGGGATGAATACTTATGTTGAAAACACAAGGATTTTGAGTGTCATGGTGTTTGAAAGCTACTTGTTCATTATACATGACACACCTGTGTAGTAGTAGTTTTTATGTATTTTTTAAGGAACTAAGTTTTTCCTTAATTAATTTGGAGAATTTTTAAGCCACTTCAAAATCTGCCCAAAATGTAAGAAATAAATTATTTTTAGACAGAGGAGATAACAAAGTCAGCTTTTTTATGCACATGCTACTGAGTTTGTGTGTAATGTTCTATTTGATCCCATAAAGGGATTTTTGAGAAATTGAAGACACAACTTTTACCAATAAGCAGTATTAGTAATTTTATTTTTCCAATGACTAATTGTCCATGACTACAAAAGAGTAGGTATCAGTGCTTAGAAAAAAATCTGTTCTGCCCAATATATACAGCCAACATCCGGTCAAAGAAAGGCTGACAGTAAAAATTTTTGTTTTTGTTCTTTGGATTATTCACTGATTCACAATCTAATCAATAGTCATTTCTAGCATCCCAGTCATGATCATACCAACATAAGCGTGGGCAAGAATTTGAATTTTAAAATTCTTCTCCATTTCAGACATGCATAATGAATTAACAAATGAAAGCCACAATTTCTAGTAATAGTTTTGTAATTCATTTTAAATGTTATTATTTCAGTGGTGTTATTTTTATAGTTCCTTAATGCCAGCCAAGTGCCAACAATTAAATGCCACTTCATGATGTTATGTTACAAAATATTATAGTAACTAGAAGTCCATAAGAAAGTGATCTTTTAAAGGACTTCTTTTTCATAAAAACATGTTGACAATTACGCTGTGAACCTAAAGCTACCCGAAAAAAATAAAAGCAGTTTAAAAAAAACCTGTGAAGGCAGTTGGCTCAAACAGTGGAACTTGATCTTAGAAAATCAAGAAAGTCAAGACTGTTTCCCATTTTACAGTATTAATATTTATCACCTACCTAGATCAGTTAATTTAGTTGTTTATGTATTTCAAACACCCTAGTTTTTTTAAGGCACAGGAAGGTAAATTCCTTTGGATGAAGAAAATTATTATTATTTGTTAAGATTTTATTTATTTATTTGAGAGAGAGAATGAACGCACATGAAAGGGGGAAGGGCAGAGGGAGAAGCAGACCCCTTGCTGAGCAGGGAGCCTTATACCAGGCTCCATCCCAGAATTCCAGGATCATGACCTGAGCCAAAGGCAGTCACTTAACCCACTGAGCCACCCAGGCACCCCAAGGAAATTATTCTTTAAGTGTCAAAACAAGTGTTTTGTAAGGTTGGATTTCTGGTCCATGAAGCATGTATCCTTTTGTATATTGTCAGGTGCTGAAAATGCAAGTGAATTGTATGAAAACTTAGGGAGCGTTTTGCAGAAGAGCAGACTTGGGCAGAAGAGGCATGAAAGGACTGTAAAGTGGGATTAGACAATATGATTAGTGAGGACGGCAAAGCACAAAGCAGGGAATGAAGGTCTTAAGAAAAGCCCTCTTTGCATAGTTTTTTGTTACCTACTGTAGGTAATTCATGTTACCTGCTCTACCTTAGAGTAAATGCTACTGTTTGTGATTGAGGCTATTCTTTAAATTGTGCCCCTTTTGTTTGCATTTCTTTGGTAGAAGCCCAAAAGGGCGTTACCGTTATTTTGAACGTATTAAAAAAAGGATGAGCGAAAAGTTTGGAGACAAACTATGCCCATCAAATAGAAGACTCTGGGATGTTCATTGTAAGAACCCTTGATGTTTTGTAACCTTGTAGACCCTTAAACCTGGTCACATGGCCTCCGCAAGCCGGTACTGGATAAGGCTACAAATCCAAATCCAGAGATTTTATCATATCCCCAGGTCCCTCAGCTGGAGTCACCATGAACCCCCATACCGTGCTCTTCTCTCCGCATTTGCATAGAACTATATCTCATTTGTATTTCCATCTTTTTTTCAATGAATACTGTATTGGTGTATAAGTAATATATTTCGGTTGAAAGTCACTTCTGATTTCCTTCTTTATATTTCACTTTATCCATTCCTTCTCTGTGCTGAAGTATCTGTTCTGTTGCAGCCGCTCCTCTCCATGTCTTGATCGTGACAACAGCAGGTGAACTTCTGCATAATTCCTTCTCTGACCATGTGGCCTCCCCTTCTGCCCCTTTCACCATCTCCTTCTGCATATACCCCATCTCAGGATGCTTTAGTGTGAAGATACCTAGCCAGAGAAAGAGACAGATTTATATTCTCCAAAGCGTGGCCATTGCTGAATTCCCTTTCTCTATGGTGGAAAGAAAGTGGGTCCTTTTTTTTCTCTCTTTGGAAATTAGGCGGGGTTGCACCAAAATTAATGTAGACCTACTGTGAAGGCCTATTTTGGCCATGGGTCTCCATGTCTCCATTTCTTTTTGTGAGAAAAAGTGCTCCATAGAGCTGAAGAATGTCATTTCCGGAAATTATGCAAATTGGGTGAGCTATTCTAAAGTTCTATTAAAGGTTATGGTTTTAAGTGTCACTTAGCAGGGTTTGTTAGTTTTTTTTTTTTTTTTTTTAAGCTATATTCTAGGTGACCCAAAGGCTGAAAGTTTATTAATAGTGCCTTTCCTTGCTACTACAGCTTTAAGTGAAAACTTTTGGTATTTTGGAAATTGTGCTATAGGGTGATGCTAGTCAGTGTTCTAAAAATATCTATTCTTTATATTTCAGTAAGGTTAGTTTTAAAGGTTCTTATCAGACTGCTGATGCTAGTATTTTTATTATACAGTCATGTACCATGATGCTACAGATCATCTACAGATAACACAATTTTTATTTCCCACTTTTGGAAATTTTGTACCCTTCCTTTTACTTTTTCTGAAACACACACTAAATATTATGTCTCTGAACACAGTGGGTGATAAATAATTGGTGATTTTAACAAACTAGAACCAATTTTTTTCAAAGTGATTTTACATCCGTTTTCAGTCTAAGGAATTCAGAGGATGAGGAAAGAATTAAAGGAATTACAGAGGAAAAAGAACTCATGATGTTTTCTCACATAAACCCAGAAATCAGATTTAATTTAAGGTCCTCTTGCTATGTGTATGTGGATCACTGAAGCACCCTGAAGACTTTTTTTTCCCCACTATTTTCACCCAATAACTAACTCTGAATGCTGTAATCTCCTCCCTGTCCCCACCCCATGGTCCTGAATGAATTAAAAGTAAACCTAAGGATTAGTAACTTTTGGGGTGGAGGACGTTGTCCTCAAAAAACCAGAATCATTGTTTTCTGCTGCCTCCTCTGAAAGCATGTACCTGTTTAGCTAATCAAATTGTGTATTTGCAGGCAAATCATCTGCATAATAATGGTGGACTGCTTTTGCTTTTTATTCTTTTTAAATTGTGATAACACTGTATTCTCACAATTTAGAAAAACGTCAATAAGAATTTCTATTTTGCATGATTGCTGAATTTCCTTTGGAGAGTAAGATACGCAATTAAAGCTGAGTATATTCTGTGATAAATTTTGTCTGTACAGTCTTCAGTCAGTGTTGAGTGCAATGTGTGTACATATTTTCTCCAAAACTGTTCGTTGACTGTTTTAACCGTACAGCAAAAATAATATATTTTTCTTGGAGTAAAAGCAGTTTATTTTCCAAATAAAAATTCTTACAAAGCATCTGACAGTCATGAAACATTTCAGTAGGTTTCCTAACTTTAGTTAACAGGAAATGGCACATAGAATTTTAACACCAGATCACCATAGAGTTTATTTGGCCAAAGTCTCTCATTTTGTGGATGAGAAAATTAGAACTTGAAGACAGGGAGTGACTTGGTTGATGTTACAGCAACAATTCAAGACAGAGATCTATTTAATGGTAGCTGGCATCCAGGAGAGAGCATGGTACTTGCCGGATTTTGTGCTCTGTGATCATAGTACCTTTATAGCTTACTTAACTAGTGAAGTTCATAAACTAGTAAAAATTCCACTGTCACATTAAACTGCTTTAGCAAAGTTCCCAGTTCATTTTAGATATCCGATAAAAGTTAGTTTCTTTCTTTTTTAGGTATTGTATCGCACTGTAATTTTTAAGACATTTGAAACACATAAAATCATCTGGGTGTAGGGCAAGGAAAGTGATGGGAACAAGCATTTATTGAATTATTACTGAATTCTAAATGCTTTTCCCAGGCATGGTTGAATCCTCACTGCACCCCTAGTGGTAATATTATGATTCTCCCTCATCGACAGACAAGGCTTCATTCTTTAAGCTCACAAACAGCAAAGCTGAGCATTAGTCCCTACGTATATCATTTCCTCTGGATGTATTTAATTACATGTTTTTACTTTAATTCCATTTATCTCCAAATGTTTGCAGGTTTATCTTGTCCCCTTTATAATCTCCTGAAGATATGAGAAAATCACATTTACTTAATCATCTCTAGTATGTGAGCTGATTCATCTCATGACTCATAGCTTCCAGCCCTGCACTTTTTCCTGTGGTACCAAAAAGTAAATGGTCTCTTACAGTCTGTTTTTTACATCGCAGAATAACCTTACTAATTCTACCACCTATCCAAATGGTGAAACCTTCTGATATTCTGGTGTTTTTAATAGAAGTGTTCAAATGCTTACCCAGTTGTATATTATAGACTATTGGGATTGACTAGCATGGTTTATCTAAAAGACATTCCATTAGCACTTGAATCATTATTTCTCTTATTCCCTCTTATTTGAAATAAATCATTCTTTCAGTGTACAATTCTGCATATTCAGCTTTTTTGTTAGTTGTTATTCTGTAATTACATTATTTGAGTCTGATTTCTATGGAGTATTTTCTTGCTGAACTTTCTCTTCATTTTGACAACTAATTTTCAATTCTTTCCTCTAACCTTTCTGTTTCTCTCTCGACCTCTTTCTCTTTTGCTTTCCTCTCAGCCCTCCAGCTTCTGACTCTCTCTCACTGCCTCTTCCTCCTCTCCATCTCCCTTCTGCTCCTTCTACTCTCCCTTCTTCTCTGGCTAAGGACAATTCTCTTACTAAAACTTGTCACTTTTGTTAGTCTGTTAGTTCCTTTAGTTAATTGAGAAAGACACAAAGGCTTGTTTTCTTTGGAAATGTGATTTTTCTTTTCTCCGAATTATGCAGATTGACACCTTTCTTTTCCCAACTTGCTGTGAGTGGGTGCAGTGTTTAGGTATTACTTTCCAGATCTAGAGGATGCTGAGACTCTTACAGTTAAATATATCTACTTGCAGATTTCAGTCTTTAAATTCTTTTATTTTGATTTTCCAACCTTTTTTCTTTCTTCATGAAATTTTCACTCCTAATGGAATTGTTTCCTCTGTTATATTTGAACTCTTGATTTTGGTTGCTCCCATTTTCTACCAATCATCTGTCAGGGGAAATAAACATATTGAGTCTCTCTTTTTTTCTTTTTTTCATATCGGATCTCTTATTTGGGAGCAGGAAAAGACCTGTAGAAGAAGAATATTTAACATTGATTGTAGTCCTTCCCAAAGATTCTGCTATTTTTTGAGCTGAAATATCAGTGTAGTAATTTGAATGAGTTCTGACTGGATTGGCTGTCTAGAGTCCAAACAATTAAATTACCTTCAATTTTGCTGCCATTTCTCTTTATTAGAGATAAATATATACAACCTCTTACAACTTGCTCTTTTTATTCTTTCATTCATTCAATTATTCAACAATTATTTATTGACTGCGTACTACGTGCTCCATATACATTGTGCTAGGTGCTGGGGGAACATCGTAAGAACAAGGTCATGGCCAGTATGTTACTTACATGGTTCCTGTATGTGGTCATAATTCACTTATTGACCAGGAAGCAAAGTAATTTTGAGTAAGAGTTGCTTGGCAGGAACCATTATGTTTTCACTTTCAGTATCCTTAGTTCCATGCTGGGCACCCACCAATACGAGGGTAACAAACATTGCATGCTTCTCGGACAGGGGAAGGGAAATTACGGAGTAAACCAGAACAAAAGAGGATTTCAAAAGGAACAGTCAGTGACACAAAATCAGAGAAAGGAATCAAACGTGTAGTTATTGAAACACTGTTACAGCTAAGAACATAGCTACTGTCACTCACTTGTTTTTAGAAGATGCACCCCTAGAAGTCATTCAACATGTTCTTCTAGTTGGGGACATCATATAGGCCATAAGTCATCACTGGAATAAATATAATGGAAATGCAATAGCGTGTATTGTAAGTGTGAAAGCTTCCTAAATGCCTTCAAAAGGTAGAAAGACTGGTAAAATTGAGTAGATGTATTATAATAATTTCTTAGGAGTTTGAGTCCCTGTTTTGTTCATCAATGGTGACAGTAATCAAAAGATGAAAAAACAGGGAAAGTCGGAAATACTGAAACGCATCTCGAGCAGCACTGATCAAAACTCAGTGTCTTTGCCCCTAGCTTTTATAAAAATTGACATTAATAGCCTAGTCCATTCAAAACAAATAAAATGGAGAAGAAACTTTTGTATTCATCTAGACATGTTATCAGTTTTTTCCCATCCTTTCGAGCAATACTACCTTTTAAAAAACTAATATAATTTTTTTAAAGAATTTATACTTAGACTAGTAATAAGAAAAGCAACCAACCTTTTTTCATTGTGTTTTAATAAAGACCAGAAACATCCACTCTTGAGTACTAAACCATTGATTATACTCCCCAGTTTTTGCCCTATGCTAAAAACTTAAAAGGCTGGTGTGAATGGTAGTTCTAGGCTGGCTCCTGCATGCGGGAAGGATGGTGACGGCTCTTCTCATGGTCTCATTCTGCATGATGGGCTTCAGGAAGGCACTCCGGCTCCTCTGCATCCATTTTTATTACTAGCAACAGGATTTCTGTTGAATAGCATGCTTCATGAGTTCTGTGTAGTGCGATGAAGAAGATGCTAATGTATTTTTCATCACTTGTCAAAAAATAACATCAATGTATTGTGTTTCTCTCCTATAACTTACTTGGATAAAATATCTTCCAAATGTTTTAAATGTTGTCATGGATGCAATATCTAGATGTGGTGAATCTGGTGTAGTTCTTGGGCTGGTTAAGCTCAAGTAGATCCGTAATACACCTGTATGTTGCTTTCCTCTTTGTTTGGCGTATAAAATCTTGCAAATGCGATGAAAATTGGGAGAGACCAAAATGTAATCTGTATAAGGGTATATACACTGTTCGTTTGTGTCTTTGTGTGTATGTGTACAACACTCGGATTGCCTGGTTTAATTTTCAGTCCTTGAGGAAGTGAGTACCTCCAAGACTTTAATGAGTGTTAGGACTATCAGAGTGACAAGAAGTCGAACTAAACTCTATCAGGATCCATGAAGACCATCACACAGGAGATAACATGAAAGTTTAAAACTAATCCTTTCTCTTGGTACTCTTAAAACGAGGAGTCACTTGGATTATAGTTCTTTTATGCATGAACAAGTAACTTAGTAAAATAACAAAATAATAGTGCTAGAAGCCTTTACATTTCTCAATTTTTAGCTGGGATTTTCCACATTGAGATTTACTATAATTTGGAAAATCATGAGGCACAGATCTCTTCCATCAGCAGGAGCCCAGGGTCTCTCACCTCAAAACACAAAGTGGAGGGGATTTATAATCCCACTTCCTGCCCATCTCATCTTTGCTTCAGTTAGACCAAGATGGCAGAGAGCTTTCTTAAGTAGGAAGTCCATGTCAACCAGTGCTGATTCTATCTAAAACATTTAATTTTTGCTTTTCCTTCTTCATGAGAATGCAGTAAGTTAATAACCTGCATCCTGGGTGAGATGACGTTGGAGCAGGATGTGTGAACATGAGCCTGGTCTTGGGAGAAGGCCTATGGATCTTTTTTTTTTAAGTCCTAGAATTATATTAAAATGGGTTGGACAAGATATAATTTTGAAAAGTCAGGTTGGATTAGTTTAGAAAAACTGCAGTTTGATCTCTCCTCTCTACTCTATCCTTACTATTTCCGCATGTGGATTTTTCAGGACATACCTAGACAGAAGCAGAGGTCTTTGCGTTTATAATGAAAGAAGACTCATCAGTGTTCATTATATAATTTTATTCCACTTCCTAAGTCAATTGGACAGATCTTTAATTCTCAGTTTGTATTTAATATCACCGTTGTCAACAAAAACTAGCAGAATTCTTTAGGTACAGATCAAAAGAATGCAAAGGCTAAAACAACGACACAACAGAAATAAAGGCATTAGCATAAAGTGAAAGAACTCTTAAGGACAAATAATGTGCCACCATGCAAATAAATGAAAAAGAACAAAGAATTAGGAGAAAAAAATTAACTTGACTAAGCTCGACTGTCTGCTTCCAGCATTTCAAAACGCAGCTCATCTTCTATTTTAATTTTTAGTTTCCTGGTTAGTTTTATGGTGGATGCCCGAGGTGGTGCTATGCGAGGATGCAGACACAACGGGCTCCGTATCATTATTCCACCTCGGAAATGTACTGCCCCAACTCGAGTCACCTGCCGTCTGGTCAAACGCCATAGACTGGCGACAATGCCGCCAATGGTGGAAGGAGAAGGCCTGGCCAGTCGCCTGATCGAAGTTGGACCTTCTGGTGCTCAGTTCCTTGGGTAAGGGTTTCTGCTAAACCTCCCACTTAGTCACCGATGAGCTTGTGTCCTCTACATGAGATCACTAGGATGGAATGAAAAAAGGTACGTCGATAACATTATAAAAGAAGATTGGCCCCTGCAAAATTATTTAAAAAATGGGAAGTAGCACCTCAGTGCTTGACTCCAATCACATGCCTCTTATTTTAAGGCATTAATGAGTTCGACATTCAGGTGAATTATGATTCCCTCTCTTTGGATGGGACAATAGCTTCTAGGCTCCCAGTGTGAATAATCATGTTTTAACTGATGGTAGGTATTTTTGTTGTTGTTGTTGTTCTTAATTCTGAGATTCACATGGTAAAGCCCTAAAGAAAAAGCACTACCCTATTCCAAACATACATTTAAAGTCCTGTGTGGTTACGAAACAGAATGATTATCTTTGGAAAGCAGCGTTGTCTTTATAAGAGATCCAAAAATTTACTCCATCTGATGTGTCGTTTCTGTTATCAAAATTGCTATCTTGAGTCTTAAAATTATACCAACAGTCTCTGTAGTTGTAGTTTTCATTAAGACAACAAAATCCAGACCAACTTCTGCCAGGCTCATTTTAGCAATTTTGAGCAGGGATTGGCATTTCTTCCTTCTGTTTGTACCACTGCTATTATATATGAAGTGGTGTCTCAGTGTGCCAAGAAATGACTGGCTACTGCTGAAAACCAACAAAAGGATCAAGTTTTGGAGGGGGACAAGTTTCAAAATATTTTGAAACAAATCAATATTGTATTTAAGTCTTGTCGTATCAAGTCTTTGTGCTCAAAAATTGGGAGAAAATCCTACTAATCATGAACTCTTTGCCAGGGTCGTTTGGGGGAGAGGATTTGCTTTAGAACTTGGGGAAACGTTCTAAAGCCTTGTAATTTGGAGCAAATGATTAGCAGGTTGCTGCAAATTATGTTCACACCTGAAAAGGGGTGTCTGTATTCCCCAATTATAGAAGCCACCTCCCATGTCCTCCTAAATCACCAGAGACTTAGAAGGAGCCTGTGAAGTTCTGGGTTGCATCGGAAATGCCAGTATGGTTGGAGTAATTGCCCAACGATCCCTTTCATCTTCTGTACCAGGCCCTTTCCCCTCCCTTATGCCCACGTGGTTTTAGGCTTTTTACTAAACTTCCCATCTGTTGAGGAATATCCATGAAAACATCTGCCCTCTCTACAGAGTCAGAGTTTTTATTATATTCCCAACAGCTTTGTCTTTCCTGTGGAGCACATTTTTTGTTTATTTTTTTTGGCTCGTGCCCTGGCAGTGAACGTAACTAGGGACAGATCCAACAACACCCAAGTGTCTCCTTCCACGCGCCTCCATTGTACACTCTGGGTCTCAGTTCCTTGCTCTTTGTGACCAATGGAGGGGGCAGAACCAAACGCAGTGTGAAACCAAACTTCACCCTGTTGATCAGCCGGTGACGCCGGGGTTCTGTGGAAAACAATACCTGAAGCTTACTTATGTTCTTTCTTTCACTGCTGCTTTGGATGTACTCAGTAAACTTCACCTGCCAACGGCTCCTCCCCCACTTAATGAGGGAGAAAGTTTGGTCAGCCGCATCCTTCAGCTGGGGCCTCCTGGAACCAAATTCCTTGGGTAGGAGTGACTTAAAACAAATCGATGGCTGCTGGCCCCCATTCTCCTCCTTCTGCAATATGATTTCTCTTTTTGTCATTGTACCCATGACATGTCCCTCCCTATGATTTAAATTCTGTATAACCTATCTTGAGTGGACCATTTCTGACCCTTGTGGTATGTGACTTTTTATTTTTGAGTGATGTTTTTTATATCTTTTCCCTTAAAGTGCTGTGACCTTCATTTTCGTTTAAAGCATGAGATCTGCCTAGTTGTACTCTGTGCTAGTTATGATGTTGTGATAATAAATTCGAAGTCTGTATCAAAGCAACCTGGACTGAAAAATCAAAAGCCTCTATAAATTTTGAAGTGAATGCGACCTAAAAACTTCAGGGCTGTGCATGTTCTGGATCCTGAGTCTATTAGGCATGGGACACAACTGGGCTGTCTGCTGAGGTGCTCAGTTAGGGCCACACTGTGTACACATGCCTATTGTTTTCTTGAATGAAAAAAAAAAAAAAAGAAAAGCAAAAAACCATGAGTGCATGTCTCTTTAGTTCCTGAGTAGTTAACTTTCCTGACATCTTTTCATTTACAACACATCAAATTATGCAACATTTGAGCCATTTTCCTTCTCAAACCATTTTGTCATCTGCACCTTGTAGAAAATGTTTTAGGAGACTGGCACACATCATGGATATGCATGTACATTTCTTTTGGTTAAATGTGTTATACTTACATTGATCAAAGGAGAAGTTCCAGAATGCCACATGCACTCACAGAGAAACATTATTTGGCTTAAGGTAGCAGCATGTCCCTAAGGATTGGTGCCCCCAAGGTGGAGTGCTACTGTGTGACCATATCCTAGCCAGTGGGCTCTGGAGGACAGCCTGCTATGCCCCATCCCGAGAAAGAGAACAATTCCAGGTCACTTTGCAACAGACAGAGTCAAGGTACTTGTCTTGCTGTTGGTTAGCTCTTGTCCACACTGAATGTTCTGCCTTGCTGTGTCAGGCCTGTGATCGTGGAGATCCCCCATTTTGCTGCCCTTCGAGGAAAGGAGCGGGAACTGGTGGTCCTGCGCAGTGAGAACGGGGACAGCTGGAAAGAGCATTACTGTGAATACACTGAAGATGAGTTGAATGAAATCCTTAATGGCATGGATGAAGGTACTTTGTATTAAGGATTTTAAAAGCATTCTAAAGAGGAAGAATTTAAATAATCTGTTTCTTTCTGATGACCTAGGGTGGTGTGTATGTGTATGGGTCAGGGAGGGGAAGGGGGCTTGGGTATGTGTGTGGTCTTTGTGTTATTTTAGTGCATTAGAGGATAATATGATTTCCTTTTAAAACTTTTTATTAAGGAGATAATGAAAATTAAGTTCACTCAAACTTCTACATGTAATTCAAGCAAGGCATCAGCCAGGGTAGAATTTCATATACACACCTACACATAGAGTTAAGAATTTTTTTCCCCCCATTGGGACTTTGATCTCTGTAAATCCCAAATCCAGCTTGCGCCATCTAGCCACAGGTTGAAATATCTCAGTGTGACTGAAGGGAATTAGCTCATTGTCTGGCCTCCTTAGGCTGCACAAAAATGAAGTTCCAGTCCTAATACCAAGATTTTTTAAAATCTTTTTTTAAAAAGGATTTATTTACTTATTTGAGAGAGAGAGAGAGTATGGGAGAGAGAATGAATGAATAGTGAGCAGGGGCAGAGGCAGAGGAAGAAGCAGACTTCCTGTGTGGGGAGCAGGGAACCCTATGTGGGGTTCCATCCCAGGAAGGGGGGATGGATCATGACCTGAGCTGAAGGCACGTGCTTCACTGTCTGAGCCACCCAGGCACCCCATGGTTCCACTTTAAGTAACCACACAAATAGGGCAAGTTCTTTGCCTAAGCGCCAAGAGCGGTACAGAACTGGACACACAGTGGTCTGGCAATTTGTCAAGTTTACCAGGCTTGTAGACTATAGCCAGAAGCTTCAGGTGTGGCTTCCGAATAGTAAGTGTAGCTGAACAGCAGCCACTTTAGTATTTGTTTCTGCATCCTGCTGAGGTGGAATAAAGTGGAATAACCCAAGAGGTTGATGGAAAATTATGCCCTCTAGATGCATAGGTCAGTCCTTTACAAGGAGGATTGAAAGATCAGACTTCTTCCTGATAAAGCTTGTTCCATGCAATATTTAGCTGTTTCTGTTTCTTGGAGCCATTTCCTTTGTCTGCATTTAGGTTTAGGATACTTTCCTCTGAGACATACCTGTCATTAACACTGCCACAAGCACTGGCGTCTTGTCCTTCACTGAGTACTCGTATAACTCTCCATAGGTGTATAAAACCTGTTTTAAAACAAAGAATCAGATTTTTATATTTTTATGTCTCTGTGCTTGAAAATGCATTCTTTTGTATGTATGTGCTAGTGTTTGCAGGTCCACAACTCTCCTGAAAATTCAGTGATCCCCTTAGTGCAAATTTTCTGCCTTTTAAACTAGTCCGATTTTCATAGTGCCCTAGATATCTACACTAATGCAATTTACAAAGAGCCCATTATCCTATCTTTCTGACAGTAGATGATATTTTTGGTAAGTTAATGGTTTAAGAGGAATAATCAAACCCTGAATTCATAATCACTGATTTTTTTTTTTTAAACATCTGACTTTTTCAGAGACAGCCATGTCACTAGAATAAACACACAAACACAAACCTTACCCTTAAAGACAGATTTTTATCCCTGTACTCTTGCCCTGAGAACTGAAAGGGCCGTTTCTTCTTAAAACCACAGTAACTGGTTTTTGAGCTAACTTTGAAATTTGCGAAGAAAAGGAACCCAGAAGCCATTTCCTCTCCCTCCCGTGAAGCAAGAATAGAACAGATTTGTTTCCATTCCAGGTTTGCCCTCAAAACCCTTCATTTACAGAGGGTGCCGGGCCCTGCACTACTGCTTCTGGAACTGGATGCTTTTCTTTTCACAGTGCCCTGGAAAGACCTAGTTTCCACAGACAAATAAAACGTGCAGACTAAATGATGATAGGTCTTGAAAGACTGGAGGGTTTTTTTTTTTTTTTTTTTTTTTTTTTTTTTTTTTTTTGCTGGTGTGTGTGTGTGTTTCTTTGTTTTGTTTTCTGGTGTTGTTAGGATAGATAGTCTTGCTTTTTAAAAATTTTCCTATTATTAAATAGGAAATGCTTGTTTACTATTAACTGTGCCCCGGAGTTTGCTAGAATGGTTTTGGAAGGAAATCTTTGCTATATGAAGATGGGTCATTTCTTGTCTCAGTGCTGGATAGCCCAGAAGACCTAGAAAAGAAGCGAATCTGCCGCATCATCACCCGTGACTTCCCACAGTACTTTGCGGTGGTATCGCGCATCAAACAGGACAGCAACCTGATTGGCCCAGAGGGAGGCGTGCTGAGCAGCACCGTGGTGCCGCAGGTGCAGGCCGTCTTCCCAGAGGGTGCGCTGACCAAGAGGATCCGTGTGGGCTTGCAGGTATGCTCGTGTTGGATAGGAGTTAACCTAACATGGATTTTTACCCTAGTGATTCAAAGTCAGCTGGGAAATGTGGTGATTCAAAGTCAGGTGGGAAATACATGGTTAATGTGTCAAATGATCCACAGGTGAGCAACAGCTTCCCTTAGAGATGGGAGGTCTCCTAAAGTTTTATATGAGGGCTTAGTACTAAACTTACAGTTGCTGTGTTTGAAGTCACCAGACTGATTTCTGAGCTAAGAAACGATGCATTGAGTAAGAAATTTGACAAAGATATCGACATATTGATATATATTGGTATCAATATATATCAATACATATTGATATTCTGTGCTATTTTCTTTCTTTTGAAAAGGCTCAACCTATGCACAGTGAGCTGGTTAAGAAGATTCTAGGCAACAAAGCTACCTTCAGCCCTATAGTCACTTTGGAACCTAGAAGAAGAAAATTTCACAAGCCAATTACCATGACCATTCCTGTCCCCAAAGCTTCAAGTGATGTCATGTTGAATGGTTTTGGGGGAGATGCACCAACCTTACGATTACTATGCAGCATAACAGGTGAGTCACATAAGACTCTGATAGTAGAAAGTTCTGAAAGAAGAAGCAGATTGTTGTAAATATTAAATTACCTTTGTCATTAGATACCTGTGAGGTTATATGCATTAATTCAGGAAAAGCATTCTAATTTACTAGGCAAGTGAAAGATGAAAGAAAATGAACTAATATTTATCAGATATAGCTTGTATGCCAAACTATTAGACATTTTATATGCATTGGCATTTTAGACCTTACAGTGGTTCTGTGAGGAAGTGTTAACCCTATGCATTGAAAAGGAAACCAAGGCTGAGAGAAGTTCTATAACTTGCCTGGTATCATACCATAAATATTCAGCAGAGTTGGAATTCAAACCCAGATTTACATACCTCAAGGCCTAAGGTTTACACCTTCATGTAAGACTTCACCTTATATTTTCCATGTAAGACTTCATCTTATATGAAAAATAAATAGCATCTTGAATAATTGTAGTCAGAAGTTCAGGCATCTGTCTAGGAATGGGTTTGTCTTTATCATTGATCTGTTGAACTAACTTAGGAAAAACAAAGGTTTTTAATAATTAACTGAATTTTGGTCTTTTCAGTTAGAAATTGCAGTAGCTTTTGGACAACTACCACACTGTAGAAAGACATTCCTAGAACGCTGTTTTTTTTCTGCTCAATATTATCACCATAAATGCTGAGAGGAAAAAATCCACACAAATAACCTGTGTCAGGACTACATTATTGGACTGATAGTTTCCCTATTTATCAATAACTACATTCTGTTGGCATTCAGTAAATACACTATTGTCAATAGGAATAATCACCATCCCTGGCTGTTTAGGTATTGTTAGTATTTTTTTTTTCATTTCTCCTCCATAAGGAGAGGAATGTTCACCCTTATTTTGCTCTCTAATTCTCCCTTCTTACTAGTGTTTTGTTTTTTTTTCCTGTACTTATGATAGCAAACCATTGACACCTTATCCCGTAAGTTTAATAATATGACAAGGTTTTAAAAAGCACAGACTACAATGAGTATAAAGGGAAATCTTATGCTTCATTTTCACTTTGCCAATTACCCATTTGTGGTTGTTATCAGCATTCCTGGGTGTCATTCCCATACCTTTTGTTCCATGCGTATACGATTAACCTTTCTATAACGTGCAACATGATGGCATGGAAGCAAAAGAAAGAAGACTGAAAAATGTCTGTGACACATCTACCCTTGTAAGTGATCAAATGAAGATACCACCTGGGCCTAGACACCATCGAATCTGGTTATTCCAGCCATAGATCCTCAGATGGGGTTGTACGAAACATGTCCTTACATTTATTTGTTAAAAAAAACATGTTAACCACAGTGCTCGGATTTTTGTGTTTTGCTCTTTTATATGGTTCTGCTAAGAATTCCTATTTTAAAGGCCTGCTAGAATAAGTTTCCATGAACTTTCTCTGATAACACATTTCCTTCTTTAGGGAATTTTAGTGTTGCAGTTTATTCTCATCTCGAACATACATTCCTCCTACAGTGCCTTAAGACTATTTTATCCTTATCTATGCCAAGGTAATTTCCCAGTCGAATGAAAGTCCATGTCCGCCGCCTCCATGGTGATCTTTCTGTGCACAGAGGCCATCCTTCGGCACTCATTCATTTGTTCCCTCACCTTTCAGGATTACTGAGTTCTTAATATTTTCCAAGCAATTTTTTTTTTTTTTTGCCAACCTTGAACTGCAAATTGAGAAGAAATTTTATTTCTTAAAAATAATTCCAGAGGGGCGCCTGGGTGGCTCAGTGGGTTAACCCGCTGCCTTCGGCTCAGGTCATGATCTCAGGGTCCTGGGATTGAGTCCCGCATCGGGATCTCTGCTCAGCAGGGAGCCTGCTTCCTCCTCTCTCTCTCTGCCTGCCTCTCTGCCTACTTGTAATCTCTCTCTGTCAAATAAATAAATAAAAATCTTTAAAAAAAAAAAAAAAAAAAAAATAATTCCAGAAAATATGAAGTTCAGGAACAAAAGATTATTTGGCTTTTTTGTTATTTTAGCAAAGTATTAACTCCTTGGTTGATAGAAGTTGCTTTAAAATCATCAGCTGTTACAATTTAAAATGACCTTCAAGGCCTAGCATTACAATAAAAGCTTTGAAATATCAGTCAGATCTTAAAAATAGAGAACAAACTACGGGTTGCTGGAGGGGAGGTGGGATTGGGGGATGGGCTAGATAGGTGATGGGTGTTAAGAAGGGCACTTGTGATGAGCAGCTGGTGTTGTATGTAAGTGATGAATCACTAAATTCTACATTTGAGGCTGATACTACACTATGTGTTAACTATCTAGAATTTAAATAAAAACTTGAAACATTAAAAAAAAAAAAAAGAAAGTCAGAGAGTGGAACACTTAGTAGGTAATCTGAGGCAGTTATTCAAAGAACCCCCCTTAAATGAAGTTCCTTTGAAGGTAGTATTCCCTGTTTGTTTTCAGTGTGTCATTTTTTAGCATGTGGTTTTTAGACATGTTGTTCCCAATGTCATTCTGAGGGGTGGATGGGATGACGTGGGTGAACACAGCCAGAACCACAGAGACTTTATTTTACAATTCAGAGTCTGGCGTTTTGCCTGATTTTTTTAAATGATCATATTATTTCAGGTGGAACCACTCCTGCACAATGGGAAGATATTACAGGAACTACGCCCTTAACATTTGTCAATGAATGTGTTTCCTTTACAACCAATGTGTCTGCCAGGTATGGTGATGCAGCCCAGAAAAGCCTGATATGTCTTTTGTTTTGTTTTTTATGTTCTTTGAAACTGACTCTTTTTGGTCTGCTTTTTAACATTGTCTGCATTTACTTTCATATTTTAAACTGGACACTCCAGTAAATGAAATGGTGATGAGACAATAAAGGACAACCAGTCAGATTAAAATCGAAGAAAAAGAAAGGATTGTGACCATGACTCTGGTTTTAGCAGCCACCACTGATTTTTCCAGTCCTGAAGGTCTTAGGAAAGATAAATTTCCTGCTGTCAAAAAATAGCCTGAACTACTTTTTCCAACAGAATAATAAAAACACAAAGCCCATCATGGCTTGCTGGAATGGTTTAAAGGTTTCAGTGACTTTTACGCATTCAGACACATGCACATGTTACCCATGCATTACCCAATTACATATCACACATCTTTTAAAAGCTGAAGCTATTTAGTTTTATATCAGGTACACACTAATTCCGTTGATAACTATCAGTTCCCATTTGCATTGGGATTCATGGATAGCTAAGCATTTTCCCATTTAATTTGATTACTGCAACAACTGTGTGACTTAAAAGAACAGGAGGTATTGTGGCCATTCTACAGATGAGAAAAGTAAAGTCGAGAGTAGTTAAAACTTAAATTTCTATTCAAGGATATAAGAAAAAAATAGAAATTCATGAACAACTCAGTAACGGCACGTGGCATACCTGGGTGTGGTGGCACGTTTTTGTTGTTTCAGCCTCTCAGGCTCAGCTATTGAGTCTTGGGCTCCGTGTGCCAGTGTGATCTGCCGCTCAGGCTTCTACACTCTAATGCAAGACAATGGCAAGTTTTGAATGACCGGTACCCAGAGGTACTAAAGAATTCAGCGGAGGGTATTTGCATTGGAATAGAGAGGATGCTTAGAAGAGGTGACTCATGAGGCGTGTAGGAACCTTATGGGCAGAATGAAAGTGGAAGAGAGAGTAAACGTGAGCCAAGATGCCGAGATAGAATGCAGAAAGAAAGGGGAGAGCAACAGTGATCCATTTAGTCTGTGGTTCAGAAGTAATGCAGGATTGTGCATTGTTTATGGGAGGCCTCGTGGGATAGACCAAGAAGTCAGTATTGTGAGGGTACTTTGTGCCAATGAATTATACACTTAAAATGATTAAAATGATGAACTTGGTATATATTTTATCAAAAGTCAATTAAAAAAGAGAGGTGGATCAAGAACTTGAAGACAAGAGTTGGTAAAACGGTAAGAAAATCTCAGCAATGTTGAAAGATTATGGGAAATGAGTCAAGAGAGGGAGGGTGATCATTGGTGGGGAAAAGTTTCAGAGCAAGAGGATGTGAACCAACCTTTGAAAGTGTGTATACATACCAAACTGAAAAAATGTCCACTGTGGCCTCTGCTTTCTTAGTGAAGTTACCTTTCATAGGGCCTCAGGTAAGGCAAGAGCTCAAGGAGTGTCCTAAAGGTTTAGCAAAGTTACTAAACAGAATAAAATAATATCTGAGGAAAAAGTTGCCAGGCAAGCCACAGACTTGGCTGAGGCTAGAACTCCTAAATTGGTCACAAAACAGATGATTTCTTCTAGGAATTATGTTCAGCAATGTTTAGAAGTTCTGGAGCAAAAACAATTTTTAAAAAATGGAATTATTTCACCTTGACAACTGGAGAGGTTGTTGGAAAAGAATGAAGAAAAGCTGGGTAGATTTTACTGGAAAGGGTTTCAGGAAATGAAATAAAGAATAGGAGAGGGAATCAAGGAAAAATAGAAACTCTCAATTCAGTGAGATCCTTGTCCTGTCTGACACTGAGCTTACATGCTAGAAGATTCTAAAACTCTGAGGTATAGTTGAGAAGATTCAATACTCAAAGATCCTCCAAGGAAGACAATTATAAATAAAGCATTTGTTAGTTGACCTTAAACACCTAATCTTTCTCTTTTCCCCACCCTCCCTTCTTCCTTCCTACCTATCCTTCTACCTTTCCTTCTTTCACTTTGTCTTTCCTTTCGTTTCTCTCTTCTCCCTCTCTCCCTTCTTTTTCCAAGAAACATTTAATGACTATTTTGATCATAATGAGAGGACTGTTGTTTTCTTATTCAATTGGTGTACTTTAAATTTCAGATAACCGACCTTATTCCATTTTGTAGGTTCTGGCTGATAGATTGTCGACAAATCCAGGAATCTGTTACCTTTGCATCACAAGTGTATAGGGAAATTATCTGTGTACCGTATATGGCCAAATTTGTCGTGTTTGCCAAATCACATGACCCCATTGAAGCCAGGTTGAGATGTTTCTGCATGACTGATGATAAAGTGGATAAGACCCTAGAACAACAAGAAAACTTTGCTGAGGTGGCCAGAAGCAGGGATGTAGAGGTACTGTATTTACAAAAATAATTTCTGTTAACCTGTTGTTTATGCCCTTACTAATAGATTATATTTGAAATAGTATTTAATAAATAGAGCCATAAGGAAAAAAAGACCAGTCCACACTTTGATCAGTTAGTAGGTCAAGGTCCAAAATCTGCCATTTTTAGCCAGTTTGGATATAGGGATATACAGTGTATGTGAGGAGGTAAAGGGATTCTCATAAAATTATCTTGGGACAAATTATAAGTTACTGGTAAAGTATGTAAGTTCCTATAATAGTTTAGGTATCTTTATCTTTCCTTGTTGCTTTTATTATTTTTAGTACTTAAGAAAACAGTCAGGAAGCATATCCTTTGTATAAATGTGAATATGTCAAATCCAGGGCTTTCTATATGACTTACTCGTATTTCAGAATTTTCTTTCTGTGGGCCTTTGGATATTGAGGTCAAGTAACCTAACTCATTACAGTGTCAAAAACTACCCAATCAGAAATTTAAATTTAGGACTCAAAGAGATGCCAGTTTTGGGGGATGGGGTGGGTAACATGAAACAGTGTTAGAAATGAAAACATTAACATTAAATGCCACCATGCATTTGAAGATTCCTGTACCAGTAGGAAGAGAGAGTATTAGCACGTGCTTTGTCACAGATAAGACAAAATGCCAGTCAGCAATTTAAAGATTATGTATGTATATTTTAAGAACTTTGATGTACCAAGTAGTACCACCACTTTTTGTTGTAAATAACAAGTAATAATTATAGCTCTTATGTCCTGTGTTACTTTTGTCTGTTTTCACCAGGTACTAGAAGGAAAACCCATCTATGTTGATTGTTTTGGCAACCTGGTGCCATTAACCAAGAGTGGCCAACATCATATATTCAGTTTTTTTGCCTTCAAAGAAAACCGACTTCCTCTCTTTGTCAAGGTAGTATATAGATGGCCTTTTCTAATGCATTTTACTTAAGATCAAGTGAGGATTTAATTTCCTTTAGAAGGAGATAATATTTGCTTTTCAGTCATTGAAGTAATTTTTTAAAACCATATCTGTGAAATTTTAAAGTCCTATAGAGCCAACTATTTTTATTTTTGAAGTTCAAACTCAAGCTTAATTTTTACTTATAGACGATGTTCAAGGCTGAGAATTAAGACAAATAGCCAATTCATTGGTTAGAAAAACTGGCTACATTTTTCCCAAATTTTACAGAAAGTCTCTTTCTTTTTTGCTATCATCGCTTTTAAATATTTATTCTTAAATTTTAAAAACATATGAATTTCATGTGGAGACCAAAAGAATCCCTTAGTGACAGTACTTTGTAATAAAAGCTCTGAAGGAACCCAGGATCTCACTTGATCTAGTAAGAGGTTATCTAAGATAGAGCCGTGAACTGGATATATTTTCATAAATTCATCCAACAAACATTTATGGAGACCCTTCAGTACATCATGAATTTGTTTTCTCTGTTTAAGAATATTAATCCAAGTTAGAAGTTTGGCAGCGATATATACATATTTCATTCCAGAGTCCAGTTATAAAAAGGGACAAAAATGTGTGATGGCAAAATGCAAAGAAAGTAATAATACTGTACTCTATTTCTCCAGCTCTTCATTTTTTTCCCTTGCTTCTCACAGTTTATTTCACTGATCTGAAAGTCCTAATGCTCAACTCTCACAAGATGGAGGCTGGTTTCCAACAGTTTTTTACTGCAATGACTCTAGTTTGTTAGTTTGTTAGCAATGACTCGTTTTAATCCCTTATGATTTTCCAAGGATATGTCAGTAAATCTCTTTAAAATTGTTAGTCTGTGAAGCTTTCCCAAGATCTCTATTGAGTCCTTTGTTGTGCCATTTCTGGTTTGATTGTTTTACATGATTAAAGAAAGGCTCTTAGAAATCACCACATTAAACTACAGCTGCTGAGGGGCAAAGGATCCATTTAACTCAAATGGCTCAATTATTAAGCTAATACTTGATATTGTTGATGTGCAAAAGTCATTCTATAAACAACCAAATACAGAAATGAGCAAAGGACTTAGACATTTCTCCGAAGAAGGCAAACAGATGACCAATAAGCATATGAAAAGATGCTCAAGGAAATTCAAATTTAAGGCAATTCAGATTCAAATCACAAATGAGATACTTTGTACCCATTAGGATGGCAGTTGTTAAAAAATAAATCTATAAATAAAATAAAATGAAATGGTAAATACATGTTGACAAGGATGTGGAGAAATTGGGACCCCGATCATTGCTGGTAGGAATACAAAATGATGCAGCCACTGTGGAAAACAGTATGATGATTCCTCAAAAATTTAAACCTAGGTAAGAATATGATCCAGCAGTTCCACTTCTAGGTAGATACCCAAAGGAACTGAAAGTAGGGACTCGAACAGTTACTTGGCATCCCAGTGTTCATAAGAGCATTATTCACAGTAGCCAAAAGGTTGAAACATCATAAATATCCATTGACAGGTGAATGGTTAAAATATGGTCTATAGGTACATAATAATAATGGACCATTATTGAGCCTTAACAAAGAACATTTTGATACATGATGTAACAGGAATGAGCCTTGAGGATGTATGCTAAGTGAAATTAACAAACACAAAAGACATACTCTGTTTCCACTTATATGGTGCCTAGAGAGGTCAAAAGCCTAGAGTCAGAAAATTGAAGGGTGGTTGCCAGGGGTTGAGGGAAGGGAGGAATGGAAAATTCTTGTTTAATGGAAACAGAGTTTCAGTTTGTGAAGATGAGGAAGTTCCGAAGATGAATGGAGGTGATGGTTGTACAACAGTGTGAATGTACTTATTGCTACTGCACTGTGCATGTAAAAATGGTGGAAATGATCAGTTTTATGTTACGTCTATTTTAACACAATTCTTTTAAAGAATGAAATTCTGATATATATTGCAACAGGTTAAAGCTTGAAAATCTTATGCTAAGTAAAATAATCCAGACTCAAGAGGAAGAAACATTGTTTAACTCTATCCATTCAGGGTACCTGGAAGAGGCAGATTTAGAGACAGAAAGTAGAATAGAGGTGACTCAGGGTGGCAGAAGAGAAGTGTGGGGAGCTGTCATTTAATAGGTACAGAGTTTGTGTTTGTGATGATGACAAATTCTGCATAGTAAAGATTTGATGATTGCACAAGTTTGTAAATGTGCTTAATGCCCCTAAATTGAACACTTAAAAATGCTAAGTGTAAAAATGGAAATGATAAATTTTATGGTCTATGTCTTTTACCACAATTTTTAAAAAGCTGAATGATTCTTTCAAAAATAATTCTAAATGAATATAGAAATAGAGAAAGGAACAACTCCAAATCTTTGGCATTATCAAATAAATTTATTTTTTCCTCATTCTTTTGAGTATCATCTAATTAAAATAAATAGCATATATCATATGTGGGTGAAGTACGCATGCCTTTCTTGTTCAAGGTACGCGACACGACTCAGGAACCTTGCGGGCGACTATCATTTATGAAAGAGCCAAAATCCACAAGAGGCCTGGTGCATCAAGCTATTTGCAACTTAAACATCACCCTGCCAATTTATACAAAGGTATTGTCAAATCTGTTGTAGTGCAATTCAGTCTCTATAGGATTTAATTTTCAAATCCTTTAAAATAAGTCAAACAAAAGCACTGAGTGCAAGCATGTAGAGCAATCATTTTTGATTCCCTGTCAAATTTTTGATTTTCCATTTAAGTAAGGACAAAAAGTAGCTCTCCTTTATTTTGCATTAAATTTGCTCTGATGGAAATTTTTTTATACATACATATTGGCTAGGAAAGAGAAAATATGAATTTAAGATTTGGGACTAATTTTTAAAAATAAATTGGCTTTGTCTTCATTGTTTTTATGTGCCCTTCTGGGATGATACTAGTCCATTTGGCCCTAGCAACGTATTATGAGTCCATTAGCTTCTGTTCACTGCCAGTTCACGGGTAGATTATATATTATTAAATTCAGAGCAACCTCATGAGTTTTTAATCTTATTGCTGAAATAAATACTTGTTCATCTTGTAATCCATAATATTTGGGGGTATCAAACTAATTTTTCAACTATTTTTAACATGATTAATGTACAAAATGCTCCCATGTTACAAGAGATAGGTTCCTTGTTGAAAAGGAACAATTCATCAATTCCTGACCCAAATTCTCTTTTAACAGATATTACTTTCTATTCGGACTGCTCACCATTACAGAATTCCTAGCTTACTCTGATGAAGTTGAAGACAACAACTGAACGAATTAAATGCTAGGGATAACTTAATTTTTATTACTTAAAAAAATTTTAAGAAATATCTTTTCAATGGGAAACCCCATTCTCCTCCCTGTCCCCCGCCATGGTGGTCTGTAGGGGGCTGTAGTGGTTGTCAGTGTGTCTACTAGAGGTTGGGGAGGGGGACAAGTAATGGAAGGTAAGACCTGGAGGAGATGTAGAAATCTATTTAAAACCCTAAATCTTGACTCCACAAAAGAAAGCATGTTCGACACTTCTTTTTACCCACTATGGTCTATTTTTCCTAACCAATTATTCTTGTAAATAGAGATCAGACACACAGAGAAAACCTCATAGCATCATGGTTTAACATTGCAGATTCTCATTGTATGATAAAAATAAAATATTACCTGTAGATGTAAACATACGTGTTACTCCAGTAATTAGAATACAGCAATAGGTATATCCACCCAATTGAACATAATCTCATTTCACTCCAGTGATGGAAAATATACTTTGGGGTTTGTAGATTTGTGAGTCACCAAAGAGGAATGCCCGATAAGAAGCACAACAAAATATATACTGTAGGCAGCCCACCTGAGTGACATATACAGATGAATGAGCTTTGTCTCTGGTCTCAGTGAACTTTCAGTGTTCTATAAAAGCATTGACTTTATTATTACACTGTATTTCTAAGTTGAAACATATCATTAATGCCATGATGGTCCAGGACAACTTTCCAGTTCGTAACTCAAAACAAAAAGGAAAACAATGCCAAACATTGTATACACTTCAGATAAACTTTAGAATTGAGTAGTTCTTTATTATAATAGAACTCCTAAATATTGCCTGTGTATTGGAAATATTTTCACCATATGCTTATTTGTGACCTTTAACATTTTCAGCCAATATCTATAATGACTGGTATATACCATCGCCATTTCTCCAGACATATGCATCAAATCCATTAGCTAGCAAGCTTTAAGGCCCTAGTAACCTAGTATCTGAAATAAGTGTATTTGTAATTTTAGTTATTTTGCCTAATAAATTAGTGTACTTATGATTTTGGGTTTTTTGCTTCTTGAATCTACAGACTTCCATATTTAAATCAATCCTTTTAAATTTTTGTGCCTGTCTTCTCTAAACTGTCAGAAGAAAAAACAAGAGTATGCTGACTATATGCTTGCCTGTTGATGTTTGTTGGCAGTGTATTTAATCTTCTCTTCTAAATACTCTCTACTCTTCCTACTCTCTTTTTCCCATCTTGCATGGCATCTTGGGGCCACAAGGAATCAGAGTCAGATCAAGAACAGGAAGAAGAGGTAATTGTATGACATTGTCCCTTGTTGATGGCTGTATTTGCTATAACCGCTAATAAGAGCACGTAGTTAACCTGTGTTCTTAGAAGGGTTATACAGTTTTAGTAACTGAAGGGTCACAGTTTTAGTTAACCTCTTTGAGCCTCAGTTTTCTCATCTCTTGGATTGAATTCAACAATAGTAAAGCTTTCCCTGTAAATTGTTACCCTGTCTCTGTGCAGTAATTTATGTTTCTCTACTGACTCCTGAAGGCCAAGCTATTATTTCAGTTCTCAGAGGTTGGTTTGGTGATACCTGGAGGTCAAAACTTTTCTTTTTCCCCTAATATTACTAAGACATTATTATTATTATTATTATTTTGCCTCCCATGTCTCCACAAGCTATAGAGGAGTTTTCCAGAGGCTACATTGACATGATGACATGATCACCCTGACTCTGGAGTGCGTCCTTATGTGCATTTGGGTTCTAGCATTTTCTCAGTGTTAATGTATAAAATGGAAATTTACTTGTATATATGAAACATAAAAGTTCTTCAAGGTCCTCAGTAATTTTTAGGAGTGTAAAGCAGTCTTAAGACCAAAACGTCTGAGAACCACTGAGACTAAAAACTTTAAGGAGTGTGCAGTTCAACCATTAGACTGTAATATTATAATGTGGAACTCTATTAATAATGAGCACTTCTTAGAAGGTAGACTCTTTATTAAGTGTTCCATGTACCTCATTAACACTGATCCTCAAAATTGCCCTATGAGTTCTGTGCTGTCTTATAATAGATGAAAAAAGTGAGTCTTCAAGAGGTTGCCTTGAAGAAAGAACCATTTGAATAAGACCTCTATGATAGTTCAGGCACATTTGTGTTTGTTTCCCGTATAAAGATGTGAATGCCCAAACATCATCATAGAAATGATAGGAAATTCAGTCTACTTTCCTATGTACATATTGGTTTGTGTTTCTAAGATAGACAAATGCAGTTGTTACTAGTTGCACGTAAAGATTTTCAAATGTACTTGTATTCTATTTTTAGTGTTATTCTGATGGATTTGGAACACAAAAACATATAAAGAAAAATATAATAGGTACCCTTGTACCCACCAGTTTAAAATGTGAGGCCCTTTTAGAAAGTATACATATACATACATATATATATATATATATACATATACATATATATACATATACATATACACAATACAGGGCAGATAATTGCCCTGAATTGACTTTTGACTCCTGCCCTGGCAGCAGAGCAGGACAAGGGGAGACGATAGCCTCATTGTCCTGCTGTATGTAACTATATATGCAGTAATCATGACAGGATAGATGTCATCCTTTCCCTCTATTGTCCAGCCACTCCTCGTCTGTTTCCTCTCTGCAGTTGGTGACCCCCTTACCAAACCTGTTCAAAATGGTACCTACACACCTTCTTAGAAAAGCAGTGTAATCATAAAACCATTTTTTGCTATATTTAAGTGAGTTTCTTGCATTAGGTTTATGATTGTTCTATTGAGGACTTTTCAGGAGTTGTGCAGGACAATAGATCCAGTTGGTATTCTTTTCAGGATTTGGAATCTTGGCTTGTAATTAATGACAATGAAACTCCTGTAGAATGTATTACCCTGGCATGCTGTTCGTTCTTCCTGCCTTTTTCTCAACTAAGTTGACACTGTTTAACCGCCCCCCACCCCCTCACTCTTTTCCTGGCCTTTTCCCTCATACACATGTATTTCTAACATTAAACGCACCCTCGATCCTATCTTGCTGGAAATAACATATTTTAAAAAGCTTTCCACCTATAAAGTCTAGAAAGGAGATTTGTTTTTTCAAAGTTAGGATGAGAATCAAGGAGACTCTCAGGAAGAACTGTAGCAAATTACTTTGACCTCTAGCTTCTGTTATCTCCCCATGGGTGTGGTCATGAATAGGAGCTTATTTGCACATCAGGGGGAAACCAGATGCAGTTTGTAACCATTCAATTTATGTATGTTTTCTTTCAGATCGATATGACATCAGAAAAAAGTAAGATTTTAAATAAAATTGAGTTTGTTTGAAAGCTGGCTACACTAAAGAGAAGCATGAATTAAAATGCAGCTAGATGCCATTACTAACCACTATAATAATTATATTTTTATATTGTCCTTATTAATCATTAATGTATATTTAGAGAAGCAGCTTGGCCAGTTAAATTACAAAAAAATATCTAATTTGTGAGCTAATTAGCAGTAAAATGCAATGATTATTCATCTAAGCATTCACTTTCTTTTGATACCCCTGTTACCCCTGCTATTGCTGTTACGCTTGTTTAGAAACCCACCCTACCGTTTTTGTCCTTTTGTTAGCATAACATTGTCATCTCACTTTTTTTTTTTAAGCACTGACATGACAGTATCACTTTTTATATTAAGGAACATTGACTTCGGGAGAGCTGCCATTATTTTTATAGGCTACACCTGTGAAAGTGATACTGTCTCAGTAGTTCTCAGCTACAGCTCAGCCTCCCCCACCCCACCACCTCGCACCTCACTGTGGTGAAGTGTAACGGACTTCTTTAGGGCTGAGGTCTAACAGACTTCTGTGAAACTTTCTGGAAAACAAAAACAAAACAAAACAAAAAACCAAGAATGCAAAAATCAAAACCTCCTGGATGAAATTACTAATCGCAACACTGTACCATTATAGGGCTAATTTTAAATAATGATGCAAATCCCAAACACATTTTAGTACAGAGAGAACTGGTTTTTACAGACCTTAAGGGAGCTATTAGAACTCATTTTGGGTTTGTAATAATTAATTAACATTTTAGTTTTGGGACCTATTTCTGGTGATTGGTTTCTTGTGTGGAAGAAGTTAAAATTTTCAGGTTTCTTTCTTGCTTCTATGCCCCCAAAGAGTTTAGGGAAAAAAATACAATTTTTTTTTTTTATTCACTTAAAAGTTCATTTTGATTCACTGAATTTCAGGTTGCTATTCCCAAAAGGAGAAAACTTAGAAGCACATTTAATATGGTCATCTGGCCCTATGCAATGATCTGGGACTTTTTTTGTTTGTTCGTTTTGAAGACCTAGTACACAATGTAAGTTATTAGGATGCTTTTTTTTTTTTTTTTTTTTTTGAAGATTTATTTATTTAAGAGAGAGCAGGAGCAGGGGCTGAAGGACAGAGGGAGAAGCAGACTCTCTGCTTAGCAGGGATTCGAAGGCAGGGCTTGATCCCAGGACTCCAGGATCATTACCTGAAGCAGAAGGCAGCCTCTCAATGGACTGAGGTACTCAGGCACCCCCAGAATGCTTTTAATTGAGAGTTTCTTTGCTCTTATGTTAAATCGTCATTCAGGACTAGATTATTTGAGGTTCTGGATGTTTTCATTTGGCTTGTACTTGAACAAATTTGCATTAATATAAATTATTTTAATATATATATGCATAGTCACAGAGTATATCTTCTCAACAAATACCGATTCTCTCAAGAGAAGACTCTTAGTTGTTAAAAAAGTGACATTATTGTTGCTTTAATTAAATCCTTTTTTTAAAAAAGATATTTTATTATCCCATTTTCTTCTTCAGGACTACTATGTCTATTTAAATGGCCCTTTCCTTTGTCTCTTGAACACTAACTAGTAGAAATTCAAGTTTAATACATCCCGCTGGCTCAGTTACTTAAAAAAGAAAAGGGAGAAAGCTACAATATTGCTATAATGCCACAGATTCTCCTAAATGACTCCTAAGTGTTGTGAGTATTTTTTAAAGTTTAAATTTAGATGCATTTTTTTAGTTTAAAGATAATCCTTAAATAATCTTCATCTAGGTATAAAATAATCCATAAAGAAGGGCTCTAGTGAAGGAACTCTTTCCTAAGTCTTTTCAAGAGCAAATCCTAAAAGAGTTTGACCAACTTCTCCTTTTTGCTTTGAATGGGTGCAGGTCCCTACTACCTGTCCTTCAAATATACTACCGCATTCAGCACTGATGTACAGACTTGTAGGGAAAGGAATACGCTTCACCACAGTAATGTTTCCATATTGTTCTAATTTCTTAACCATCCTCCTGCCCGCGCATTTCAGCAAAGCCACCGCTCCCACCAGTTTCCTTCCACCTTTGCTTTGCATGGAAATAACTTGGCTTACATAAACTGTGCGTGTGTCCCGTGTGACTGTCTCTGATTTGGATTGCCATGCATCACATTTTAACTTTGGACTCACATATAAGTTTAATCACAGTTGTTGTTTTGTTGTTTTCTTCTTTCCTTTCCTTTATTTCCCTCCTTGGTCTGTCCTTTATGTGTCTAAACCAGGAGGTTGCTCCAAGGAAAGGACCATGCCTCTTAGCACAAGACCATTCGTTTCATTGTTAGGTGTGAATTTTCCTTAGATGAAATGCCGGTTTGCAGCTGATTCAGACATCTTTTATATAGTCATTGTATATTGGCAGAACAAAACACTGAATTCTGGATTTTCATATGATTAAAAAACATATATACATCATTAGGAGGCATTCTGAGTTTGCTACTACTGGCTTTCTCCTAGAGGAAATCAACTTTCTGCAATTTCTAATGCTTTTTTCCTTTTTTTTCCCCATGTTTATATTTTTTTCAACATTGATCTGTAACATCTGAACAATCTTGAGATATTTCTGTGTAATTTCACTGCGTTCGTTCTTTGTTTTGATCTGTGATGGTGTGTGTGTGTGTCTGTCTGTCTGTCTGTCGTGGCTGTTTGTTATAGCTTTGTTGTATGTGTGAATGTGCTATGAGTGAGAAAATTAAGCAAGTTATTTCCTGCTCATTTTTCCTTTTCAGTTTTTTTTTTTTTTAATTTTTCCGTTAGCCTTGCTTTGCTTTTGTATCCTGAGACCTTGTGGATCCACCATTCCCGGCCCATTCTGTTGTCCCTCCCGCCACAACAGGAAAAGACACTGTGTCGTTTCAGTCCTGATTACATTTGCCAATATATTTTTTTGATTTCCATTTTACTTTCAATGTTTTTCATTCACATCAAAGATGATGAGACAGAATCTACAGAAACATCTGTCCTGAAAAGTCACCTGGTTAATGAAGTTCCTGTCCTAGCCAGTCCGGACTTGCTCTCTGAAGTTTCTGAGATGAAACAAGATTTGATCAAAATGACCGCCATCTTGACCACAGATGTATCTGATAGGGCAGGTTCTATCAAAGTGAAGGAGCTGGTGAAGGCTGCTGAGGAAGAGCCAGGAGAGCCTTTTGAAATTGTTGAAAGAGTTAAAGAGGACTTAGAGAAAGTGAATGAAATCCTGAGAAGTGGAACCTGCGCCAGAGATGAAGGCAGTGTGCCAAGGTCTCAGTCGGAGAGAGAATTAGAGGAAGAGGAGTGGGTGATTGTCAGTGATGAGGAAATAGAGGAGGCTAAGCAAAAAGCACCTTTAGAAATCACCGAACACCCATGTGTAGAAGTTAGAATAGATAAAGAGCGCAACATCAAAGCAGAGAAAGACTCAACGGGGCTAGTGAACTACCTTACTGAGGATCTAAATTCCTATGTGTCTCCTCATGAAAAGCCACCACAGACAGTTCAAGGGATAGCAGGGGAGAAACGTGACGCTCTGGCTACTGGCAGGAGCTCTGAAAATGAAAGGAAAGATGCACCCCCACATGACACGCAGAGTGCCCAGAAACAGCACAAACCAAGCCTGGGAATAAAGAAGCCAGTGAGAAGGAAATTAAAAGAAAAACAGAAACAAAAAGAGGAAAGTGTACAAGGTAGTGCAGAAAAAAGTGAACTTAAAAAATGTAGTTCAGAAGAGTCATTAGATGAAGATGCAGGTTTAGCCCCTGAACCCCTCCCCACTGTAAAGGCCACTTCACCTTTGATAGAAGAGACTCCCATTGGTTCCATAAAGGACAAAGTAAAGGCCCTTCAGAAACGAGTGGAAGATGAACAAAAAGGTCGAAGCAAGTTGCCTGTCAGAGTCAAAGGCAAAGAGGATGTGCCAAAAAAGATAACCCACAGGACACATCCAGCTGCATCACCCTCTCTGAAGTCAGAGAGGCACACACCGGCATCACCCTCCTCTAAAACAGAAAGACACTCTTCTCTTTCCTCCTCTACAAAAACTGAGAAGCACCCTCCGGTATCACCATCAAGTAAAGCTGAGAAACACTCACCTGTGTCACCCTCTGCAAAAACTGAAAGGCACTCCCCTGTGTCTTCAAATAAAACCGAGAAGCACTTGCCTGTGTCACCCTCGACAAAAACTGAAAGGCACTCCCCTGTGTCATCTACAAAAACAGAAAGACACCCACCTGTTTCACCTTCAGGTAAAATGGACAAACGCCCACCTATTTCGCCCTCTGGGAGAATGGAGAAACATGCACCAGTATCACCTGGGAGAACAGAAAAGCGCTTGCCTGTGTCACCAGCTGGACGAATGGAAAAGCATCCACCTGTATCAACCTCCGGGAAAACTGAGAAACACTTGCCTGTGTTGCCTTCTGGGAAAACAGAAAAGCAACCACCTGTCTCCCCAACCTCAAAAACAGAACGAATCGAGGAGACAATGTCTGTTCGGGAGTTGATGAAAGCTTTCCAGTCAGGTCAGGACCCCTCTAAACACAAGACTGGACTGTTTGAGCACAAATCAGTGAAGCAAAAGCAGCCACAAGAGAAAGGCAAAGCTCGGGTAGAAAAAGAAAAGGGGCAGGTGCTAAACCACAGAGAAACACAGAAAACAGAGAGTCAGACAATCAAACGAGGCCAGAGATTTGTGGTAACAGGAGTTTCCGAATCCAAGAGAGCAGTCCGTGCTTCCTCTGTAGGGTTTAAGAGAGAAGATCTAGTTGTAGAGAAGGAGAAAGCCCTTAGCCACAAAACACCTGAACCTGTTCAGTCAGCACCAGAAGAAGAAAGCCATAAAGAGAGTAATGTTCCCAAAGAAAAGCTGACTGATGAACAGGGAGACATGGACCTCCAGATCAGCCCAGATAGGAAAACTTCCACTGACTTTTCTGACGTCATTAAGCAAGAATTGGAAGACAATGACAAATACCAACAATTCCGAAGGACTGAGGAGACAGAAGAAGCACAGCTTCACTTAGATCAGGTACTCACTAGTCCTTTCAACACGACATTTCCACCAGATTACATGAAAGATGAATTTCTTCCAGCTCTGTCTTTACAAAGTGGTGCTTTGGATGGCAGTTCTGAGAGCCTTAAGCCTGAGGGAGTGGCAGGTTCTCCGTGTGGCAGCCTGATGGAAGGGACCCCTCAGATTAGTTCAGAAGAAAGCTATAAGCACGAGGGCCTCGCAGAGACCCCTGAGACAAGCCCAGAAAGCCTTTCTTTCTCGCCAAAGAAAAGTGAGGAGCAAATTGGGGAAAGAAGTGAAACAACCAAGTTAGAAACACCATCAGCAGCTCTTTCGGAAAAAGACCATCCCTCAATCAAAGACGTCACTGATGATTCTGAAGAACAAGGTGCTGTGGTCGCTGAAGGCACAGAGCCCTCAGCTGAGTGTTCACTGAAGGAGGCCACCCCAGACCCTTCCAAAGACACATGTCCCAGACAAGAAGATGATTCCCTTGGTAGCTGTAGTGTGTTACTAGCAAAAGAAACACCCAAAGGAGTGACTGAGGAAGCATCCTCTGATGAGGGTCAACTTACGAATGTTGGTTCTGCCCACAAGACGCACACTGATTCTGAAGCTCCGAAATCCACAACCACTGAGCCCTCAGATGAGACAAAGGCCTCTCCACTGCCTGATGCTTTTGTAAACACAGGCACAGGAACTGAATCAAAGACCCACGGAGTTGCCAGAAGTCCCCAAGGGTTAGAACTTGCACTCCCCAGCCGAGACAGTGAGGTCCTCAGCCCTGGTGCCGATGAATCATTTGCAGTGAGCCACAGAGACTCCCTAGAAGCCAGCCCTGTGCTGGAGGATAACTCCTCACACAAAACTCCGGATTCTCTGGAGCCGAGTCCTCTGAAAGAATCCCCTTGCCGCGACTCTCTAGAAAGCAGCCCGGTAGAACCAAAGACGAAGGCTGGAGTTCTCCCAAGTCACTTCCCTCTTCCTGCAGCCGTAGCCAAAACAGAACTCTTTACAGAGGTGGCCTCTGTGCGGTCCCGGCTGCTCCGAGACCCAGACGGCAGTGCCGAGGATGACAGTCTTGAGCAGACGTCACTGGTAGAGAGCTCTGGGAAGAGCCCCCTCTCTCCAGACACTCCCAGCTCGGAAGAAATTAGCTATGAGGTCACACCCAAAGCCACAGATGCAAGCACACCCAAGCCAGCTGTAATTCATGAATGTGCAGAGGAGGATGACTTGGAAAATGGGGACAAAAAGAGATTCACACCTGAAGAGGAAATGTTTAAAATGGTAACCAAAATCAAAACGTTTGACGAACTTGAACAAGAAGCAAAGCAGAAAAGGGACTACAAGAAAGAACCCAAGCAAGAAGAATCTTCTTCATCCTCTGACCCAGATGCTGACTGTTCAGCAGATGTGGATGAACCAAAACATATGGCAACTGTAGAGGATGAAAGCGATGTCCCTGTGGTAGTAACATCAGAGAGCAGAAAAGCTTCTTCCTCCTCTGAGAGTGAACCTGAGTTGGCACAGCTGAAAAACGGTGGTGACACAGGCCTCTTACCAGAGCCAGTTATTCGAGTACAACCTCCTTCTCCACTTCCATCCAGTGTAGACTCCAATTCCAGTCCTGAAGAAGTACAGTTTCAACCCATTGTTTCCAAACAATACACTTTCAAAATGAATGAGGATACTCAGGAAGAGTGTGGTAAATCAGAAGAAGAAAAAGACTGTGAATCCCATGTACCTGAAGAGAGTCATAGTATTTCTACTAATGGCCCAGATAGGTCTTATGATGATCTGAACAGAGATGCTGATCAACCAGAAGTCTGTGAGGGCCATGGGTGTGAGACCAGGAGTCCTAGCAGCCCAGTCACTCCCATATCTTCAGGTCTCTACAGCTCCCCTAGGGAGGATATCAATGAGCAACTAGCTATCCATGAGGAATCAATACCTCTGCAAGACACTGATGAAAAAGACACAGAAGGAGAAGAGCTTGATGCTTCTCAAGTGGCATCTCTACAAGTAGATTGCCCCAGTGAAAGCTCTTCGTCTTTGTCCTCCTCCTTGTCTCACTGTCCAGCATCTGAAGGACAACAATTAGATGAAGACATATCCTTTCTATCTCCTGCTACAAAAATAGAGGATATCAAAACTGACCAAGCTTTTGAGAGCTTACCGAATGACTTTTCCATGCAAGACTCATCAATTGCTACTCAAACAGATATATTGTCCATGGATGTTCCAGTGTCTGACCCTGCTGAGCCTGATGAAATCTATGATCCTCAAATAATAAGCCCTTATGAAAATGTTCCTTCCCAATCTTTTTTCTCCAGTGAAGAAAGCAAAACTCAAACAAATGCGGGATACACAAGTTTTCAGTCTTCGGAAGTGCATTCTGTTACCATCACATCCTCTGTTGAAGACACGGTAGTAATAAGCTCTTCCAGTACAACTGTTTCAATCCAAGAATCTAATTTTGAGCACCAAAACATGGAAGAAGAATCCAAACAAGAAAGCACCTTGTGGGAACAGCGATCAGATCAAGCCCCTTCATCTTTAGAGCCTTCTGTACCAAATACATCAGCAGTTGTTACTGACCAAATCAGCAAAGTCATCATCACAAAAACAGACGTGGATTCTGATTCCTGGAGTGAAATCCGTGAGGATGATGAAGCCTTTGAGGCTAGAGTGAAAGAGGAAGAACAAAAGATATTTGGTTTGATGGTAGACAGACAATCACAGGGTACCACCCCTGACACCACTCCTGCAAGGACCCCAACTGAAGAGGGGACTCCGACCAGTGAGCAAAACCCATTTCTCTTTCAGGAAGGAAAATTGTTTGAGATGACCCGAAGTGGCGCCATTGACATGACCAAAAGGTCCTATGCCGATGAAAGTTTTCACTTTTTCCAAATTGGGCAAGAATCCAGGGAAGAGACTCTCTCTGAAGACATGAGGGAAGGGAGTCCTGGGGCTGAGCTCCCACAGCGGGAGACATCAGCTGAGTCACTAGCTCTCTCAGAATCAAAAGAAACAATGAGTGATGAAGCAGACTTACTTCCAGATGACCTGAGTGAGGAAGTAGAGGAAAAGTCTGCTTCAGATGCTCAACTCAACACCCACATGGGGAATTCAACCTCCACTGAAACATCAACAGAAGAGGCTCCTTCTGAAGGTGCTGAGGACCTTCCCACCACACAGATGGGTGACATGCCTCCTAAGTCTAGTGTGAAAAAGCCATCTTGCCCTGACTCCCCTGAACCAGTTGTACACGTTCAGTTAGATTTTTCCACAGTTACCAGGTCCTTGCATTCAGATCGGGATGATGATTCTCCTGATTCTTCCCCAGAGGAACAGAAATCAGTAATTGAAATCCCTACTGCACCCATGGAGAATGTGCCTTCTACTGAAAACAAATCCAAAATTCCTGTAAGGACTACACCCACATCAACCCCAGCACCTCCATCTGTGGAGAATGAGAGTTCCCTTTCTGAGGATTTTTTACCCAGCCTGGATGAGGAAAGTAAAGAGGATGAAACAAAACCAAAGTCTAAAATCCCCGTGAAGGCACCTGTCCAAAGAGTAGAGCAGCAGCTTTCACATCTAGATTCCTCTCTCCAGAAAACAGTGGCTCCTCAGGGTCAGGACATGACAAGCAGAACACCAGATAGTAGAAGCAAATCTGAATCTGATGCCAGTGCTTTGGACTCAGAGACCAAATGTCTAGTAAAAATTACAAGTTACACTGAGACAGAAACAGAGAACAGAGAGAGGGCAGAGGAGCTGGAGTTAGAATCAGAAGAGGGGGCCACCAGACCAAAGATATTTACATCCCGATTGCCAGTTAAGAGCAAAAGCAACACATCTTCCTGCAAGGGGGCTGTGAGCCCTATGAAAGAAAGTAAGGAGCATTTCTTTGACCTTTACAGGAACTCCATAGAATTCTTTGAGGAGATTAGTGATGAGGCTTCCAAGTTAGTGGATAGACTTACACAGTCAGAAAGGGAGCAAGAATTAGTTTCTGATGATGAAAGTAGTAGTGCCCTGGAAGTTTCAGTAATTGAAAATCTGCCACCTGTTGAGACCGAACATTCAATTCCTGAGGACATCTTTGACACAAGGCCTATTTGGGATGAGTCCATTGAGACTCTGATTGAACGCATCCCTGATGAAAATGGCCATGACCATGCTGAAGGTATTTGCCAGCCACTGGGATTCCCTGTGCTACGCATGTCATAAATTTGATATAGTTTTTTTTTTTTTTTATATCTTTTATTTGGTGATTTGTGTCTCATTTTCTTTAAGCTTTCCGTAGTGGTTACTGTGTTTGTGTAAGCCCTTTGTGTTTCGTGCTTTCTCTGTGTACTCTTGTCTATGAAAACAATCTCAAGATTGAGTAATGAGAATGCTTATGGAAAACATAAACATAATAAACAGGCAATGGTGATCTTGCCTTTCTCAAGCCGCTGCACGTCAGGCCATGCAAGCTTTGAGTTTTGTTGTTCTGGAATCCCAGGCTTAGCCTCAAATTAGGCACTTTCACTTTTGCAAATGAATATGTTGGGCTTTGTTTCATATGGTAAGGATTCATAGCTTTTTCTTCTTACCCTTAAGTATTTCAAAATAATTTGTACTCAACTTAATAAATTTGTAATCATTAGGAAGCCATTTGCCCAAGAAGATTTCATATTATCACGAAATCCCAATTGTTGTGGATCTGTTTTTGATTCAAAAGGTTGGATCTCAGATACCACTGGTAAACACTCAAAGCAAACAAATATAAAGCAAAAAAACAAAACAAAACAAAACAAAAGAACCATGCTCTTTGTTTTAGTGTTAGGTGAATGGAGAATATATTCTGATTAGATGCAGCAGACAACAAAAACTCAAACTTTGCATGATGTAAGTGACTGTGAGAAGATGATGACCCTTTGAATTATAAAAAAGGAAACCATAGATGGCTTTGAGAAGTAGCCTCTGGTCTTCCAATATCTCTGCAATAAAGACTATTATTCTTAAATTTGTGTCAAAGGAAAATGTCATACCTAAAATGCTGCCCATCAATTAATGGAGGTTAAAAACCAAGGGGAAAATGACAGCTTGTGGGAATAATATATAAGCTTACCTAGTAGTAAGCAGACAGAAATTTCACACAAAAGACATCTATACCTATTGATACAACTGACACAAGTATATACGCTTTTATCCTTCCTTCTTCCAGGGTCACCAGGATCAAGGAACATTTCTCTGGCCAGACTAAAAAAAAACCCAGGATGGCCTGATTTAACCCATGGTCTATGTCTCTTATAAATCTTGGATATAATTTCTTTCAGACATGACCCGGAAGTGATCTATGCTGCCACAGGCAATAATAGGAGGTCCTAACCCGTTACTCTACTTCGGCATCCTATTTATGATTTTTCTGGGTTTTGATGAACAAGACGACTGTCTTCTGGTGGGCAGTATTCTCTCAGATAATTTTAAAAAGAAAGTCCTAAGATTACTAGAAATCAACAACTTTTATAATATGTCCAGTGACTAGTCTTGATTAAAGAGATATGGAAGCAGTTGGTTTTCATGATTTATAATTAAATTGACTCCCCATTCCATTCCAGAAATCAGACAAACACACAATTTAAAATGATTTGAAATATAATAACTAATTTGTGCTATTATCAAATATTTGGACCAGTGACTTCCTTTCTTTGGATGATAAGTACTGTGGTTGCTCTCCTGTCATAGACACCCTTTGGCCATTCTGTTTTTGACCTTCTATAGATCAACAGGATGAGCAGGAACGGATCGAGGAAAGGCTGGCTTATATTGCTGATCATCTTGGCTTCAGCTGGACAGGTAAAATTAGTGTAACTTACTTTTTCAACAGATCTTGCTTTGTTTAAGAAACACAGTTGCATCAGCCAAGTGTCATTAACAATGAAAAAGTATTTGTTTCCTTGGGTGAGACCACATGGAATAGTGAAAAGAATAATAAACTCTGAGCTAGAAAATCCAGACAAGCCTTCTGTTATCTCTGGAATTTAGAAAAATAGAATTTTAAATCGGGGGATTTTGAGAATATACCAAATGTCACTCTCCTCCTTTGGGAGCCATGGATATCCAAATTTTGAGGGGATTATTGTGTTTCAGAGTCATTGCTAGATGCAGTTGTCACAAAATTTAGTTGGAGATTTAACCCAGGTCTCCTTATTTTAGATACCTTCATTGTGAACAGTACTAAATGTGCTTTGGTTGCATATTGAAATACATAGGAATAAGATGTTTCACTAATTTTCTGAGAAATAGGATATTTAAGTATAAAAATTGCAATGTATGTAAAATTATTAAAAGAAAATGAATTGTAAAATCAATATGAACAGAAATCCCTAAGACCCTTAACAAAGATAATTAATAACAGGGCAGAGAGAATAGTCATTTCCTCACTTTTTTTTTTTTTTTTTTTAGTTTTTTAAAAATTTAATTTAGTTTTATTTTTTATTTTCAGCATAACAGTATTCATTATTTTTTCATCGCACCCAGTGCCCCATGCAATCCGTGCCCTCTATAATACCCACCACCTGGTACCCCAACCTCCCACCCCCTCGCCCCTTCAAAACCCTCAGATTGTGGACTCTGAAAGTCCATAGTCTCTCATTTCCTCACTTTTACACATTTAAGTAGTTGTTAAATACTGATCAGGTTTTGTTTTTTTTTAATTGAGGGATTTAGGGGGAAGGAAGGACATCAAAATATCCTTGATTGACTAAATAGGTGACATTCAGAATTATTTATTTTGTTTCTTAAGTATGTGTGTGTTTGTGCATAAAACGTAGTATCTATGTACTTGTTGAAAATTCAAACCCCACAACCATACAGAATGGTAGAAAATTGAAAGTGTAAAGAAGTTTCTCATACCTGCCTCTGGTCTTCTAGCTTCATACCTCAAAAATAGCTGCTTCCACTTTCTCATGTATTCAGGAAAAAATATGCAGTAACCACATCTAGGTGTACTATTTTAAAATAAGCACAATTTTTCTCAATGGTATTCCTTGTAAATATTCCATCAGCATAGACATCTATCTCATTCTCAGAAATGCTATTTAGTTTTACTGTGTGATAGTATCATAATTTTATCAGTGGCCTTTATTGCTGGACATCTAGGTTGTTTCCTGTTAATGACAAATATTGTAGTGCATTGATGTATTTTCATGAGAATCTCTATAGGGCATGTTACTAAAAGTAGAATTGAATATCTGAATAAAGGGTATGTATTTTTTAATTCTGAAAGATATTTGCTGATTGCCATCCAAAGAGTACTTATTTGCGCGCACACACACATACACACCACAGTGTATAAGTGTCCATGAACTATGTGAATGGTAGACTTTAAAGGAAAATTTTGTGGCTTTTTCCTTAGGTCAGTTAATGCTTCCCAGAGCTTTTATTCAAGTGACATCAAATTAAAGAAAGTTTATCCAACCAATGTAATATAACCACAGCCAGTCTTTATCCAAATATCCAGAAATAGGATTTACAGTACTTAAAACATTATTTAATGATGATTAAAAGTGAGAAAGTCTGTTACTCCTGTTCTCAGTAATTTATTTTCCATTATCTTGGTTAAGAGTATAAGCCTGTATTAATGGTCCAGTCTGCATTTTGGAATTAAATGGGCCTGAATTAGGCACGTTTTATCATCCGTTGCCTCAAATGTAGTGTTTCCACTGTGAATGTGATCAATTCCATACCTAGTTGTTGTTGTTTTTTTTTTTTAAGATTTTTTATTTATTCATTTGATAGAGCTCACAAGTAGGCAGAGAGACAGGCAGAGAGAGAGGAAGGAAGCAGGCCCCCTACTGAGCAGGATGCTAGACAAATTCCATACCTAGTTTTAAGGAGAACCTCCACAGTTAGGGACAGAAAAACAAAGTCATCTTGAGAGTCACTTCTAATGCACAGGAGGAGAAAACGAACACTATTACGGCAATAGAAAGAATGCATCATTTACGAAATCACAGAGCCAGGTGTGGAGACGCTGAAGTTCTGGTGTTTATGGAGTAATATTTTCTTTTCTAGAATTAGCAAGAGAACTGGATTTCACTGAGGAGCAGATTCATCAAATCCGAATTGAGAACCCTAACTCCCTGCAGGACCAGAGCCATGCTCTCTTGAAGTACTGGCTGGAAAGGGATGGGGGGCAGGCTACAGGTAGGTGGGAGCTCTATGTGAAAAGCATTAGGCGAAAGTCTTGCTCAACAAGCCCTTTCATATAAATTCAGTAAAACAATAAAATACTGAATGCCGTTAATCTGAAATACTGCCATAAGCAAATGAGAGCAAGCTATGACATTTCTAAAATACGCATCTTGCGTAACAGTTCTTACACTATATTCCCATGAATAATGTCGATTTAGGGGAAACTCTGGCTGCTAATAGAAATGTTATGAAAGACCTAAAATTTTCTAAATATCGGGAGTGGACACTGTTCCTTTGTCATTGTTTTCAGCTCCTGAAAATTAGTGCATTGCCTTCAGCTCCTACTTTCTTTACTCCTAAATAACTTAATTGAGGGAAAGATGTCACGTAGATATGCTTTATAATGATTTGCATATAATATTCTGACCACATCAAATCGATTGAGAGGTGATAAAGACCATTACTTCATCTCATTCTTCCGCTAGTCTAAATTTGCTACTTCCTTTAGTGTCTCTCTGAAGATCACCTAGAGAGCTCCCTTATTTATAACCAGTCTACTGGTTTTTGCCTTTCCCTCTCTTGCCATTCTCCTAGGTAGGATTGCCAGATTTGGCAAACGAAACTAGAGGACACCCAGTTACATTTCAGAGTTAACAAATAGTTTTTTAGTATTGGTACCCTCCATGCAATATTTGGGATATATTTATACTTTATAGTTTATTTATTTTATCTGAAATTCAGATTTGACAGTGTGTCCCATAATAATATCTGGCAATTCTATTTTAGAGCTTATGCCTAATGCTTTCCCACCTTTCTATGCATGTATCTTTTCTGTTTGCTTATTTTTTATAAAGACCTTTAATTAAGCTTTGGTTGTTTCCTATACAAATATCAAAATTCTAGTAAGACAACTAAATGAAAGAGATCTTAAAAACAGTACTTACCCCTCAAAAGTAATAAATGAGTTTTCTCTACTATCCCAGATACCAGTCTCATTGAATGCCTCACTAAGATCAACCGAATGGATATTGTTCATCTCATGGAGGCCAGCACAGAGCCTCTCCAGGAGCGCATCAGTCATAGCTATGCAGAAATTGAACAGACAATTGCACTGGATCATAGTGAAGGTCAGACAGTTTGTGGGTGTGGGTGCATGTTGTATCTGTGGTTAATTTGGGCAACTGGACCACATCTTCCCTTTTTTTAGAGGGCGGTCTGTAGACTTTGGTGATCACACATTTTTCTCGTTTTATAGGTACCCATACTGCTCATTCTTTGTTATTTCACCATTGTCCTAATCAGTTGGGACTGCTATAACAAAATGCCATGAACTCGGTGGTTTAAACAGGAGAAATTTATTTCTCACCATTCTAGAGAATGGAAGTCAGAGATCAGGATGACAGCATAGTCAGGTTCTGGTGAGGACTGTCCTTTGAGTCACAGATGGCTGTCTTCTTGCTATGTCCACACATGGGGGAAAGAGACCTAGCTAGATCTTTGGCCTCTTCTTATAAGGGCACTAATCCTGTTCCTGAGGGCTCTACCCTCATGACCCAATTACAGCCCAAAGGCACCTCCAGATATTATTGCATTGGGATTTAGGGTTTCATCATATGAATTTTAAGGGAATACAGTCACTCAGTTCATAACAACATGGATGACCTATCCATTTCCCTTGTCTCAGTTCCTTGATGGCTTCTGATACTTGTGTCTGTTACTCTACATGAGCTACCCATTTCAGTGCTCACAACCAAGACTATATCATCACCATTGACTTTACTACTCCAGCGTCCTAACTTGAAGCATTACATTTACTTCCTCTTTTGCTTCCACACCAACATTTCTTCAGACCCACTGGGACCTCCAGCCATTCGCCCCACCATCTTGTCAGTACTCATTTTTTCACATTCTCATTCTCATTTATTCACATGCTCACTCACTTTCTTTCTTCTCCCCTCTCATCTCTATTTTATACCGAGAATTTTCCTCTTCTTTCCAGCTTCCAGCATTTCTCTTCTCCTTATTCACAACTGATGACCACACTTCATATTTCCTAGAAAAAATGAGAATCATCTGAAGGAAATGTCCATTTCTTTCACAAATCTACCAAGCTACATGCATCTCAGTGCCTGTACTCTGCCTTCTTTCTGCTGTGAAATGTCTTTGCTTTGCTAAAACTGTCATCTCTTCTTTTTTTCTGGATTTCATCCCTTTTTATCCAGTAAAGGACCTCATTGCTCTAGTTGTCCTCTGTGGCATTCTACAACTAGACCATGCTCAACAGCACTAAAACATGCTTTAATAGAGCCCATCTTCAAAAAACAAAACAAAGCAATTCCTTTCACCCTATATCCCTTCCTGTTTGTTCTGTTTCTCCATTTATTTTATAGAAAATCTCTCCAAAAATAAAGTCCAAGCTTCCTCTATCTGCTTCATGTCTTCTGGTTCTCTTTAGAGCTGTCTCTAGAGTCCATGCCACTCAGTCTTTTGTCATCACCACTCAACAGAGAACAGTCTCCTAAAACTCACCAGTTATTTCCTCATTGCCAAATATAGTGAGTAATTTTTCAGTCTTCACCTCATGTGCCCCTTAGTAATTTTTGACGAAAAAATTAATCTCTTCTTAAAATATTTTCTTCATTCACTTTCCAGGATACCCTCCTTCCGTGTTTTTTTCCCCCAATTTTACTGGCTATTCTTCCTCAGTTCCTTTCTGTAGCTTCTTTTCCTAGATTTCAGTGATGGTGTGTGTTACTGTTCAGTGAAAGCTTGTCCTATCTCCCATCTCTCTCCTTTTCCATAAAACCCAGAGACCTGGGCTCTCTCTGCAGTTCCCTGGGCACCCTATGTGTTCTCAGGCTGTGGGGCTCAGCTACTTTTTGTTACCTCCACTCTAGTGGACTCTTCTCCTCTCAGAGCATCAATACGTCAGTACCTGTTTCTCTCACTTACTTCAGGCCTCTGCTCAAAATCATCTCCTAACAGGACTCTTTCCTGACCAATCTATCTAACACACTAGCCCTATTTGCTCTGTACTTTTACCCTGGTTTCTTTTTCTTCTAAAATATGTCATAAATTTGTATCTGCAGAAATAAAAGTTCAGTGAGGACTTGTTCATTGCTTTATGTCTAACATCCTAAACAGCACCTACTATGCTGTCGATACTCCATATAGATCTGTTGAGTGAATAAATAAATAGATGCACGTCAGTCATACCTCTGCCAAAAATTTTTCAGGGGCTCCTCATTGCCCTGGATATGGTAAAATTCCTTAGCCTGGCTTGAGAGATGCTGTGTGAAAAGGGTACTCACCCCAGAACGTTGTTAATACAAGTCAATACTTCCAAAGCACCTAGAGTAGTGCCCAATGCATAATCAGTATTTAGAATGTATTACCTATTGTTACTCTTTAATATTTACCTCTTTAATATAAGTGAGCTGCGATTAAATACTGAATTAAAATTGTTGTGCCCCGCAGGGTTCTCAGCCCTTCAGGAGGACCTATGCACCACACAGCACAAGCAGAAAGAGGAGCGAGTTGCTTCTAAAGAGAGCGAGTCTTGCGAACACCCTCCCATTGTCTCAGAGGAAGACATTTCTGTCGGTTATTCCACTTTTCAGGATTGCATCCCCAAAGTAGAGGGGGACAGCTCAGCAACAGATCTCTTTCCCCAGACTCACAAGGAGCAAGCCCAACAGGATTTCTCAGGGAAAATGCAAGATCGGCCTGAAGAGTCATCTCTCGAGTGTCAGCAGGAGTACTTGTGAGTTTCAAAAGAAAAGCCTGTCATGTGCAATTCCAAGGAACAAGCCCGTGTGACAGGAGTGCCAGGCATATACTGCTGTGAATTATTTTCAGATAGTTTGCAAAGAACCCCACCGATAACAAGGGCCAGAACTACAGACAAAGAGCAAACGATCTGAGACAGAATTGTGACAGCATTGTGTGGGAGGCCTGCTTGCACCAACTTCCTGTTCTGTGACCTTGGGCAAGTCCCAAAGCCCTTTTGGTTTCTGTTTTCACATCTTTAAATTAGAGTAATATGCACCATATTCATCTCAGAGGGTCACAAGTCAAGGACGTGCCCGTGAAAGCGTTGTTTCAACTATACAATTTCACGTGAACCTCATTCTTATTGCTTGTAAGAGTCCTGCCCCTCAGACAGGACTGAAATGCTCTGGTATGTGCCAGTTGTCCCATAGCCCGTTCAGAGCGTGAAAAGTCAGTGTAGGTGAAACAGCCCTCGGTATGTTTCTCCAGAGTGGTGGGGAGGCTAAGAGTAGAATTGGAAACACAGCAGAGATGATTCACACAGAATGAAAGACCATTAAAATAAGGTGGGGTGTGGTCAGAGTGGGACTAAAGAGTTTTCCAGAGAGCTTCTGGTGAAAGGAAACGACGGAGCAGGCAGCTCAGAACTCAAGTTCTGGCCTTTCTAGAAGCGAAGGAGAAAGAGAGTTGTTTGAACGGCACTTGCTATTTAGAGGAAGAAAACAGATCTTGCAAAAGGCAAATGCGTCCCCTGAAATCCGAGACTAGTGTGTCAGGAGATTGCGTCATAGCATGGCTCTTGTCATTAAGTGAGCTTTGTGCTGGGGTCACTGGAACTTAAGAAGAGGGTGAAATGGGTAAGAAAATCAGCCCTTTTTCCACTGAGCTACCACCTGCCAACCACCTTTAGATTTTAGGGGAGAGCAGAAAGAAGAGAGGAGAAAAAAAGGAAAAGGTGGGAAGCAAAGAGGGCATATCAGAGAGGCACTCTGGGCACTTAACATCTGTGGAGCGACAGAAATTTGCAATAAGTTAAACAGAAAAAGCAGAAAATTCTCTTACTTAGAAAATGAGATTACAAAGATTGCCTTGGAGTAACTCCAAATTACATCAGTAGAAAAAGTTTTAACTAGGTCTCTCCATCAAGTAATACAGTTTTCCAGAGGTATTGTAAGACTCCCTCTCTATTTACAATTATGATAGAGATACTAACATGCGGTTTGTATATTGGTTCTTAAAATTTTTTTCCCAAACTTTGATTCTTGTCTCGAAAGCCTTATTATCTACAGAACTTTTTCATATAAACCTCCTCAAATATTCAAGATCCCCTTGAGTTATCAAAGAAAAGATGAAATTATAATTTATATACTTTGTGGGGATTAGGAAATGGTAATACATTTTGGGATAATTTTTATCTTTAGAATACATCTTTCCCTGTCAATGCTAGATCAATGATCTGTAACTCTATACGATATGTTACATATGATTTTTATTCAAATTTCCTTTCTTGGCCACATCTACAAAACTTATTTTAACTTCCATGGACCATGAAGATAAATTCCATTTTCCTTCTAATTCTCTTGCTTTGGGAGTAGGAAGAATGTGTATACTCTTCTGGTATAGCTTGGCTTTTCCATTTCAGTGTGACAACCCCAGGGACGGAAGTGTCAGAGACTCAAAAGGCCACGGCTGTAACTGGCTCTCCCAGCAAGACCCCTGAGGAAATTAGGACCCCTCCTGAGGAGGAGAGGCCATACCTCCAGACCCCAACATCTAGTGAGCAGGGAGACTCTCCCATCATACAAGAACCTGAAGAAGCCCCAGAACATGCGGAGGAGAGTTCTCAGAAAACCAGCCTTGTGATTGTGGAGTCTGCTAATAACCAGCCCCAGGATCTTGAAAGGCTCAATGAAGATGAAGCTTTCCATAAGGTAAGAATCTCTTCGTTTTCCTTGCCCATAGGAAGCAAAGCTACAAACCTTCCCCAGTTTCCACTTCTCTACTGGCTTATTTTTTTCCCTGAAAAAAGTTAACCTGGGTCATGTGAACCCCTCAATCCCTTTTAAAACCTGGGACCAACCAGAGAATCTAGAAAAAAAAATGATACACATTCTAATTCTAGCTATTTGACCGCGAGCTGTAATTTTACAACTGAAAAACATTTTGCTAAGGAAAATGAACACTGGGATGAATCAAGATACCCGATAGAGCTTTTCAAAATTGATAACCACAGGGGTGCAGACTAGTGGGAGGGATTTGCGGGGCCTCAGGTAGATGCCAGCCACGGCATCTTGTGGGAGCCAGACTCCGGGTAGATCTGCCTGTGCCATCAAACGATGAGCAGGCAGACTGTGGCTGTCCCGTGGGGCTTACTTACCTCCCCAAACAAGTTTTTCTTGTTAAAGGAAAAATTATTTCCAAAATAGATCTCCTTATGTCTGTTTTAAGAAGGACTTTGAAAAGGGACATGGTACGTAAACTTACTGCTGATTCAGAACATCGGAATCCCTGACTGGGGCAAGAGTTGACGTCACACTCTTTCCTTTGTCCTTACGTGAGTTTTGATGTTGCGAAGAAGGGTGGAGACCGTCTTAAGAAATTCATTTAAACCGTTTCTTCTCAAAAGGCATTCTAAACTGTTCATATCCCTCAGCATTAATGGCGGGGGTTTGAGCCCTCCTCAGAGCTCCTGAATCAAAATGACTCTCAGGGAGGGAAGCAGGACCCAGAATCTGTTTGCATTAAACGTAATTTAATATAAATTAAATCATATATTTTTCCTTTCGGAATTCAAAAACATTTTCTACCTCAAAGTGTTTTTGAAGCATTAATATATGTCTTAGTAGTAAAGAATGAGTTATATAAAAGAACTGAAACTTTTTGGGGAAACAAGTGATACAACTTATCTGCGGGCTTAAGGCCTACATTTATTTTGGTTCACTATGAGGAGGACATCTGCTAGCAGGATTTGTCTAAAATCATAACTATAATTAGGAGAGGTTCAGGCAAATGAGAACTATGTCCCAATTTTGGCAGTTACCTTAAATAATAAATTCATCCCATGAATGGAATTTTATTTTAAGTTTACTTTTGCATAGAATTATTCATCTCCCAAGTTCTTGGCTTAAATGAATTCTAGTAAAAGTGTTTCAAAGATGCTATCTGGACTTAGAAGTTAATGAAATTGAGCCTAAGAATCCAGTGGCTAAATGAAGTATAGATTTCAAACAATTATCTGCATAATTCATTTATTTTTTTCAATGCACATAAATAAATTTTGGTAAGTCCTTCTGTATTCCACTTTACACAGGTCTGTTCCATTTATTCTTAATGAATATCCAGTTACCTCTGTGATGCTTCTTATTTTGACTCTTAACTTCTCATGACCTTATCTTGAGGATCCAATTTCAGTCACTTTTCGTGCTGATCATATTTCTAGGTGGCAGATTCCCGAATGTTTTTAAAGTAAAATTTGCTTAAAATTTTACAGATCTTCCTTTCGTGGAAAAGCATGTAGAAATACATCAGGTATTTAAAAATACGTCGAAAAAATTTCATTGAGTCTTCTTTAAAAAAAAAAAAAATCATCCTATTAGGAAAGTGATTTGATAGAATGCTCCTGAGATATGTGTTCTAATCTAAAATTATGTCTTCAGCTCCATCTCTGACTCTGGCCCAGACCCATAACATCAGATTGGCCAGTCCATCTTAACTTCTCTGCAAAATGAGTCTAGTATTCATAGGCTGCCTTTTTTGTTGCCAGGGAGATGCTCCACTGGCTAGATAACAGCTACTGGGAAATTGTGGCTTTTTGCAGAAAGTTCTGCTGCAAGCTTAAGTTATTTCTATACCTCTGAGTTAATCATTCCAAGCCTAAAGCCTGAGTGTAAGTGGCTTATAAATGTTTTTTTGTGTTGCTTGAGTTCTGTGTTTATATCTGGTGGTTTATCAGGAGTTTAAGTCCAAGCAGTGATGTGGACAAGCTGCACATTTCTTCTGACAGATTTTGACAGATGGGCACTCAGACAGCTTTCAGAATTCCAAATTTTTTTTTTCATTCATTGAACAAAAAATCTATTTTCTTATATACACCTGTTTGCCCTGCTGGCTTTTCCACCAAAGCCTCCAGGAATGAGACTTTCAGAAAACAAGTGTGAACTAAAGCAGAAACCAGTAGTGAAGACATTCCTTAGCTTGTTAAACAAAACCATGCTTCCATGCTTCCACCAGGAGCTAACAGAGGAATTAGGTGAGCTGGAGGCCAGCTCAGATGAGGAGGCGATGGTAACTACCAGGGTTGTCCGCCGACGAGTGATTATTCAGGTAATAGCTGTTACGTTACTGCACGTCCGGGACACTTCTGTCCCCATAACCCTTAGAGAGTGGTAGACCTGGAGCAATGAGGGCTCGGCATGCTCTTCAGGGAGTGCATGGCCATTCAAAAGCAGATCCCTAACTCTCCTAAGTTTGGTTTGTTAAAAAAAAACAATGCAGTGGTGATGACGTTGGCAGCCCACCTCGAGAGAGCAAACAGCTAGAGTGAGAGCGCTTCTTCCGTTCTGCCCACCTCACCTCGCTTGTCCGTTTTTATTTGTGTGTTTATTGTACACCTAACTTTGGTCCAGTTCGCCTAAGCATGTTATCACCCGCCCATTTTTTTTTCTTTCTTTCTTTTAAACGTACTACTTGACAGGACTCGGCATCTCAGCAGTGCTTCTCAGTAGCTTCCTTCATTTTCTAACATGGTTCCCATTATAAGCCCTTGGGAAGAATTTCCCAGAATCAGTGCCAAAGACAGAAGTGACCCTTTTCTCTCAACCGTTTAGGGAGATGATATGCCTGACATACCCCCGGAAACAGTCACAGAAGAAGAATACATCGATGAGCATGGACACACTGTGGTCAAGAAGGTACCGTCCTAATGTGACTGATTTCAAACCTCCTGCTTAAAACGTATCAGTCCCCCAGTACGGTCCCTCAAAAACAAGATCCATGAATAAAATATCTTTCAGGTCACTAGGAAAGTCATTAGGCGGTATGTGTCCTCTGATGGCACAGAGAAAGAGGAGGTTACGATGCAGGGAACGCCCCAGGGACCCATCAGCATTGAGGAAGGAGATGGCTATTCCAAAGTCATGAAACGCATTGTATTAAAGAGTGACACCGAACAGTCAGAGGTAAGAACATCAGATTATCCAACGTGATTTTATGGACAAGTGTGAAATAGTGTCAGAAGAGGTGGGTGACATTGTTTACCCACATTGGCCCCACGGCTCCCCATTACATGGCACCCTACTTTCAGTTGTACATTCATTTTTTTCTTCATGATTTTGTGGCATTTTAAAATAACCATCGAGGAGATTTGTAGCCATTGTATTCATGATCTCTGTTTGGTCTTTCTTATTTTTGTTTTCTGTTCAGTTCATGGTTGCGTACGTAACAATAGAAATCCAGAAGTCAAATTTTTAAAAGACCAGAGTTCCGTCGGCTGGCAAGCAGTATGTCACGGAAAGTCCCTTGCAACTGCGTTGTGGCACTTGTTCCACAGACAGCGTGGCAGCCTCTGTAGGGCCCTGTTGATAAATATTTGATATTTAAACTTGTGCATTTCAGAGTCGCTAAAGGCAGGGTCCGGAAATTCCCTTTCCTCTAGTTTTCTCTTTCCATTCTACTCTCTTTGAGAAACATTTACTCTCTTTGATGTGTAATTTGGGACACCATCACTGTTTTGCATTCATTCACATCCTCAAAATGTTATTATCAGGCACAAAGTTTTTCCAGAAATCTACTTTTTTGGTTTCTCATATCTTTGAGAGTTTCTCCTATGGGGATTAGTTTTATCTTCTTAATGTCAAAACCATTTAAACATGGAGGAGAGAGTTTATCAACAGGCTGTTACGTCTGCATTGCACTGAGCAATTGGTTTCTTATTTACAAGACTTCCTGACGGGTTTTCATTCAGGTGACTCATGAGTTTGGTGCTGTGTACGTAGACTCTTCCACAGAAGCATCACCAGTTGATTACAGGCTTTTTCTTTCTTTCTGTAACTGCTTCTCTTTTCCAAAATACTGTTTTCTGGAAGACCGGTATATATCATTGTATGGTTTTGGGGTTTTTTATTTGTTTGTTTGTTTGTTTTATATGAAAGAATTCATCACTGTGACATTGTGGCAGTCAGAAACCATGTATCGTGTGTCCTTCATTCATTAGGTAACTTTGTGTGAGCCCAGCATTTTGTCCAGTACCTCACAATTTCAGGCTGAACCAGTGGAAGGCCGTAGAGTCAGCAAAGTTGTTAAAACAACTATGGTACATGGAGAGAGGATGGAGAAACATCTGGGTGATTCTAGTTTAGCCACTGATCTTCCTTCAGCCAAAGATGACTTTGAAGAGGTATAGAAGCATTATCACTTTCATGTTTTTGTGTGGTGTATGTATATTTTATGTTTGCTTTGTGTTTAAAAAGGAAATGGTTATCATCATGTCATTCCATATGTGTATTCATGGAAAGGTGCAGAAAAATTCAAGAGAGTAGAATTCCTGTGTGAATAACTTGTACAGTGAGGTAATGTTTCCACAACTTGTGGTATTCATCAGTGTCATCTTAAATGCTTTTAAAAAGAATTCCCTTCAGCTGAATCAGAATCAGAATCTCTGGAATTAGGTCATGATTGTACATCTTGCTAGGAAGTCCCAGAAGTAACTTCCCAATTAATAAGAAAAAGAAATAAATAGGTTGCAAATTATCTTTACTAACTAATATTCTCAAATATTTCTGAAGATTGACATTAAAGAAGATTCAGTTTTATTTTAAACCTAGAAATAAAGTAAGTATTTGTCATTATTTAAGTTCTGATTTTCAGGAACTAGGATATGGATCCACAGTGACAGACCCACAGACCCTTACTAGGATTCAAAAATTTAAAAATTCTGAAACCGAAACAAATTTTGTAGCTTAGTAGCAAGTTAATTTGGTGGCAGAACTTAATATGAACTAATACGGAGCTATTAGGACTTGGAAGGAGTTTTAGTCCTCCCTAGAGTGAATATTCATATGGTTTGCTGTTGATATATGTATGAGTTTGATTACAGGATTCTGCCCCGGCCCCTTCTGGGGTATTGAAACATACAGTATGTATCATATTACCTTTCTAAAATCCAAAAAGAAAAAAAAATTCTGGGTTCTGAAACACATCTGGCCCCAAGGGTTTGACTAAGGGATTGTGGACCTATGCAAATATCTACAAAACACTTTTTGCTATTGAGCCCTTTTGAAGTTAAATGTTACACGTGTGTCCTCTTTTTTACCCACAATATACACCGAGATTGCATATGAATGCGTTGAGGTATGAAAGGCATACCTTATTTAAATACTTTTAAGGACCTTGGATAATCAGAAGATGAATTGTGTGAGTTGTACACTTTGGGTCTTATTCATTTGTTGCTTGTTTTGCCTCTAATCATTATAGTGATCGGTAGAGTCTCCACTGGGAAGAGAAGGGGTGAGGTGAGGAGCAAATCAGAAGTTGGTCAGCGCAGACGTTATTTACCTGCATCGTAGTATATGTCCCTCACAAATGGGAGGAATTTAGATAAAACTCGATTCTTTTATTTGATCCCGAGATTGTTTTTATTTACCCTTTCAACTATAGCTTTTTATACTCATTAGCGATTAAGCACCGGAATAGATTCTTTTTAAGTCTATGGTTTACAATGGGTTTTGTCCTGTTTTCTTTTTTCTTTAGGCTTTGACTTACACAGGTAGCCACATGAAAGTGCACTTCCCCAGTTTAGTAGAGAATGAAATCCTGAAAGAGGATGGATCAGTCATTAAAAGGTTTGGGTTAGCATGGGGTTATGCTTTGCCAACTAACACCTGGAGGTTTTTTTCCCCAATTTTAAGAAAATAAAAACAGCCTCTACATATACCCTAACATCCCTTGGGAACTTCCAACTCTTTCTGCATCGTACACTTTTGTCAAGTGGTAGATCTGTCAGTTGTCATGCCTGTAGCGTCCTCTGGATGCTTTGAAAGTAATAGCAAGGCTTGAGGAGAACGAGACACCAGTTGACACAGTCACTCCCTGGGTTTTAGCAAGGCATCCATTTTGCTGAGGCCTCCTGGCTGGGATCTTCCATTGTGTTGATAGACTTGGAGCTCATATGAGGAGAAGTCTAATCAGCTGCTCGCAAATTAATCTTGTGACCAGCTACTTTCAGTTCAGTCTTAGCAAATCATAACTGCGTGGTACATGCTTTGGGTTTTTTAAAAATCTTTTTTTTTTTTAACCTCTTTCCAAAAGCTTTAAGCTGTTTCATGATTCTGCATGTGAGTGGCAAATAACATGAGCATGAGTTTGATATCCCCAAACCTGAATGTACCTAGCAATGCTGAAACCAGGAACTCTATGAAGTTTAGAAAGTGCCATAAAAGCAGTAAGCAGCTCACTTTTGTGCCTAAGAAAGGGGGCCAGCTGTGAAACTCCCTGGCTAGCCTGTCCCTATCACCTATTTGATGTATGAACTCGAGCACCCTTGCCTCTTGCCTCATCTCCCGGCCCTTCTCTCTGGTCCTCTAGCAGCACCAAGCTAATGATGCGCTCTCAGCTTCGCAGTGAAAAGACACAATGGAAACTCAAGTTACTATTGTGCTTTCCACTTCATTGTAAAGAAGAAAAAGATTGTCATTTATAGTACTCTACAAAGCTATTTTTAGCCCGTAGAACATAATAATTAGGAACAGTGAATTAAAGGTTCTGTCACAATTCCACCCTCCAATCCCATGTGAACAGCAGCAGCAGCTAAGAATTGAAGAGTATAATTGCTCAGAGAACTTTAAAAATGCTATGTAAATTAAGGATAAAGTGCTTTTTGTACTCTGAACTTTTAAGTCTGTTATTCAGTTACTCAGACAAAACCACATAAACCATGTGCACACCCCAGCATCATGAGCTCTTTAAATTGGACTACATTTAGGGACCAGTTAATCCAAAATTCTCAGTCATCTCAGTTACAGCTGGTGAATTTGAAGCCAGGGATACAGACAACTCAATTAAATTCTATAGCTATTTAGTTCCAGAACTGTATTTGTCATGTATAACACGTTTATCTTGTATGTTCTGAAGACTTTTTATCATACCCACTGCCACCCCAAATACATGAGTAGATTCATTCCACTGCTTGAGTTATATGCATATGCATACTCACAAACACATTCATCTATACACATCTGCACAAAATAACCAGAGTTTGCCCTATGACAGGAACATCACTCCCCCACCCCCCTACCGCCCCCACCCCGCCAACCCCCACCACCAATGCAATGAAGGCTTCTTTAGCTCTTGGCAGAAATAATCAGATATTTGCCTTTTGGGAGATGCAAATTATGAGTGCTGAATAGTTATAAATCTAATTTCAACCACTGGAACCAAATTTGATCTTGTTATCAAGAGGAACAAATTTGGTGTGCCTGGGTGACTCAGTCGGTTAAGCGTCTGATTCAGATCATGATGTCAGGGTCCTGGGATCAAGCTTCACATTGGGCTCCATGCTCACTGGGGAGTCTGCTGGAGGACTCTTTCTCCCTTTGCCTTTACCCTAGCTCTCTCTTTCTCTAAAATAAATAAGTAATTTTTTTAAAAAAGGAACAAATTTAAGTTTGCTTTCAGATACAAAATAACTCATGTGAGGGGCGCCTGGGTGGCTCAGTGGGTTAAGCCTCTGCCTTCGGCTCAGGTCACAATCCCAGCATCCTGGAATCGAGCCCCACATGGGGCTCTCTGCTCAGCAGGGAGCCTGCTTCCTCCTCTCTCTCTCTGCTTGCCTCTCTGCCTACTTGTGATCTCTGTCTGTCAAATAAATACATAAAATCTTTAAAGCAAAACAAAACAAAATAACTTGTGTGGTGTCGAAGGAAAGGAGAGAAGTTTGAAGGAAGGGTAAGAAGAAGAGAACATGCGAGAAGAAGGAAGAAGGAAACAAAGATGCTCACAAGAAGGTTGAAAGTATTTTGGCTAATAGAAGTCTTAAAAAAAGATCAGGATGATCTTCAACGCATGGCAGCGTTAAAAGGTAGAATAATGGTAAGGGCAGAACTTCCAGCTCCTTAACACTAGGAATCAGTAAGAAAAATGCTGGGTAAAGACACAAACATTTCTTCCGTGGTTTTTAGTGAAGATGCGTAACATCATGGTTACAGATTCAGGCTCTGGAACCTTTGAGTCTTGGCCCTGCTTCATACTAACTATGTTATTTTGTATTTGGAGCATTGCTGGAAATCTCTGAGATTCACTATCCTTATTCATTTTAATAATAGTGCCTGGCACATAAAAATGCTCACCACATAGTAACGGAATGAATAATTATATTTAGAAGTAGTGAGAAGAAGAGAGGGTGTACAGGTTACAGCATAATCATTTTCAAGTAAGGATGCAGGAAAATGGTAGTACAAAATATCACAGTACATCAGAGCCCCTTTTGTCAAAGAATCACTAGTCAGGAGGGAGCCAAGAAAGCAGCAGACTCTTCAATGGCATAGAAGACCAAAAATGGGCAAAGTCTAAGGAGATCTGAGCAGATGGAGAAAGAATTTGTCTCTCGGTGTTTTTTCTCTTTCCTCTGTCTTCCCCACCATCTCTAGATGAAGTTTTGACACCTGGACAGACCCTCATCTCTCATTGGCAGTCACCTTCCTCTAGGTTGACAGAATAAGATTCCAGTTTTTAAAGATCTATAGCTCATGGAAACGTTTTTCTAGAACAGGATGCAACTCTAAGGATTAATCTGGCAGCTAAGATGTTTTAAAAAATCAAAAAGTATTTTTCTCAGCCTGTCAAAAAGTACATATGGAATCCCTGCTTCAGGAGGAGCCGAGCTCTTTCTTTTTTTCCTTTTTTAAGATTTATTTTTTTATTTTAGAAAGAGCATGAGTGGAAGAGGCAGAGGGGAGGAGAGAGATTCTCAAACAGATCCCTTCTGAGTGTGGAGCCCAATGTGGGGCTCAATCCCACAACTCCAAGATCACAACCTGAGCCAAAATGGAGAGTTTGATGCCCAACCAATTATGCCACCCAAGCTCTTTCAAATCAGGGCACCTTAGCAAAACAAGAATGATTATACAGTTACTCTTGGAGAGAGTCCTATTAAAGCATGGTTTTAGTTACTTGAAATAGTTCTTAAGGTTTTAAAAAACATTCTTTATTCCGAAAGATTTTAAAACATTTCATGACTCATGTCAGACGGGAGAGGCCACGTTTAAAAGAAAGATGTGGAAAGATGGCTAGTGTGGAAGTATTCATAGGTAGGACAGTAAAGTGCTTTTATGTCATGGTTACCCCCATTCCAAAGATGGCAGCTGCGTTTCAGTGAAGAAAGCATAATTCTCTCTTGTCTGCTTTCCTCCAGGACAACAATGAGTAAAGCCAGTGCACAGAAGAGGGCTGTGGTGAAGGACCAGCATGGAAAACGCATTTACTTGGAGCACCTGGAGGATGTACCAGAAGCACTAGACCAAGATGACCTCCAGCATGACCTCCAGCAACTCCTTCGGCATTTCTGCAAGGAGGACTCGAAGCAAGAGGCCAAATGAGGGGCTGCCCAGTCCTCACACCAGAAACCATGCATTCATTCAATATGCAACTTCCTGTTTCATTAGCAGAGTGACCTCCCCAGCCTAATGGGATACCCTGACACTTCCACTTTTAGCAAATACACACCGCATTCTGTTTCAGTTTTTCCCCGTCCTCTTTCACTGTAAGCTGATTTGTGACCAAAGAGAGCATCCTTCAGTCTGGATGCTGTATCCACTACTTTGTTGTGTCTGTGCTAAACTGGGAACTGGCCACCTCCGTCGTTCTTTGCTCCTATACAAGCTTCACGAAAATCCATCGATCAGAAGAACTTCACCTACAGACCTCTTCAAGTGATGATGTCCGGGAGTCCTTCCGAGGGATACCCTCGTACCATGTATATAGCTCAAATGCTCAGATGAACAACATATTAAAATTAAAACCACTGCCTATCATAACTACACTGGGCATCATGGAATAAAAGGCCTCTAGAAATTGCCGAACAATGGTTAATTACCATATTGCTAACACAATCGAGTGATAATACAGTTGGACTGCAAAAGCAGCCCTTCAGACCTACCACGTCCTTAGAACTTCCAGAGTAGCCATTGCTCCTAGTAAAAGATGGTTAATAACCTCAAGGACTATCCTAACTAAGCACTTACTGCTGGTGCTGGCCAGCCTTGGTTTATGATTCCCCAACGGCCACACGAGGGAGGGGAGAAGGGGAGCAGAAGGCAAAAGGAAAGAAACAGTGAGGTATTCAGCGGCTAGCCACCACATCCTGTGGCATTCTAGCATCTTCAGGTCTTTTAGATTTTGGACACATTGGCAGGGTATTTTAAAAGCTATAACTACTGTAGTTTTTCAGTTTTCATTGCTGCTTTAGCAAACCACGCTGTCTTATTGGTGGTACTTTCTCCTGGCCACTGCACTGTAGATAATCCATTGGAAACAAGATTTACCCCCTACGCAAAAGGTTAAACTCCTTCACCCTGTTGGAGTGGTTTTCTTTCCCCCCCTCCGGGTTTATATCTTCTCTAATACCTGCATGTAGCATTTAAAAATCAAAACCACAGTCAAAACTCTTCTAATCACACTGATGGTTTTCATTCTTTTGACCCTGAGCAAGCACTTTTCACTCTTCTGCTGGGTCTGTTTTTTAGCTTGCAGACAAGGTTGAGAAATCCTTACAAATTTGGTTTTGGTTAAAATTTTTGATTTATTTATTTGAAATCCAAACTCCCTTGGAAACTCTTAAGTGCATTTGTGCACTTTTTTGTTTGTTTCAGAGAAGGAACTTTAATCATCTGAGTGATTTCCATGTCCTATTCCTTATTCCTCTAGTGGTTGAAGCTGTGTAGCATTTTAACATATATATATATTCACAAATATATTCATATAAACAGTATACATTTCGAATCAGTTATTTGTTAAAGAAAAGTATATTCAATGAAGATGAAATTTAAAAAAAAAAAAAAGAGTCTATCCTCCAGGGATTGAACATTTTCCAATTCTATCTGGTCTTTTCCTGTTGTGCAAAAATGACTCATTGCTCCGAAAGTCAAAAACAAATGTGACAAACAATGGCACTTCATCATTTCAAAGTAATGTTGCCAAGGGAGAAAATTTCCTGGGAGGGAGGTTTCCCACAAGCCAAATCTCTTAAAGCCTCAAACGCTAGCACTTTCTGGCAGTTGGATAGGAAATAAAGCTTTCTTTGGCAGCCAAAATGAGAGAGGCTCAATGGTGAAACTTTTTGAGACACGCCATGGCCTTCTTGTCAAAACCTTCACTGGAGCTCAAGAAAAGCATTTCTGTTGTGTTCTTTGCAGTGCAGATGACGTCTGTGTAACAACATAATGGTTATTCACCTTTTTTTGATTTTTGATTTTTGCTGTGTAATCAAAAAACTTGAATACTGTGAGAAGAAGTGAATTTTCAGTTGATGAATCAGCATCTTGTTCCCATGGTGATAACACTAATTGAATATATCTATGAGGGCATGTATTAGTTACTGGAAAAAAAAATACAACACTAACAATACATAGCTGCAATGTGTACAATGGCTGATTTAATTAAATAAAATGTACAAGTGTTAAATGTGGCAACAGTATTTCTTCTTCTTTACCACTTAATCTGTGATTTTAGGAGATACGATTACTAAAGCAATGACACAGATTTGAAGCCAAAAAGGGCACAAATCCCTCCTTTCCTTGTAGTTTTTATTCGGGGATGAATATGCTATACGGCCCAACACTGTATTAAACAGGGAGAGGAACAGAGTTTTGTCTTTGCCCTCAAAAAACATTTGTTTTTGTTATGCAAAAGGAGAAGATTTATATTTAGTTTTGGAATCGTTAGTAAATAAAAAACAGGGACTTGGGGGCCCGGAGGAAATGAGGAGAGAGTATCGAGGGATTCCTAAGGCAGCGAGGCCCACGGGGCGGGAGTATCCCTTTTCAGTTCTCATTTATAAGGCAGTGGTGTGCCGGAAACACCCTCCTTTGAGAACAGCATTTCACTGGGGTGGGTGGCAGTGTTAGGTACCTCATAGCCTGAGAATTAAACATTAAATGGATACGTCAGTATAAGTAACAAAAGGGCAGAAATACACAAAACTGAAATCAGTTGTTATTTGGAGAGGTTTCGGTTTTTTGTTTTTTGAAAAATCCCTTTAGTGCTGCTGTAGTATTTTTTACTGTAAAAACAGTACAACAAGGCACGGTTAGGAAATCGAAGAGGTTTTACATATTTAAGAATTTACATATTTAAAATATAAGGTGGGGCCAACCCTCCAGACTGAGGGATGATTAAGCACATCTCATGAATGACTCGAATTAGGTATAAAAAGGTGAAAATTACATCTAAGCACATTGGAACCGGCTTGACTGGAATTTGAACTTTGGTTCCTAGTGGTGTGATTCCATTTATGTCAGCATGGAGGGTCTGGGTGTGGGCAAGGAGACCAGGACATAAATAAAACAGATAAAGAGCATCTAACCAAGTATTTAGTGAGAACCAGCATCACTACAAGGTTTTCTTGAATAATGGAATAAAGACGGCCAGCTTACTTTCATTATAAATGTCTTTGTCTTCGGTTGCCACTCTGCTTAAAAATTATACTCTTTTCCTTCAGCTAAAGTCTGATTTCTGTTTCTGATCTAATTAAAGCTAGAATTACAATCTTAGAATGAAAACCACCCACGTAAATACATAATACAACTTTGGTTTCACTGCAGTAATGGAACATTTGAGAAAACCTTTGAAATATCTTCAGAAGAACCTTTATTCCTAACTCCTACACACAAATTATTCTTTCTTGGTTATCCTCAGACTCCCTGGGAAAAACAAAAGTACTCCTTTACTTTCAATAAGCTCCACAGAGTGGAATGGACGGTACATGTGAGTATCCCGTGGGCAGCGCAGCTCTGGTGAGCAGGAGCACTTGAAAGTGGTATCTGTCATGCGCCAGCACGTCCCTTCGGCATGGGGGTTGTAGGCCCTCGGAGGGTTTCGGGGAGGCTGTATGACAAAATGGCGAAAAAGGTGATCCCAGTGTAAGACTGGATGGAAATCAATCCGGCTATGGCAGTACTTGGGCGACTCTGCGAGTTGACCCTCTGGAATCCTCACCAGTAAAACAGAAGAGAACCACGCCTGAGGACGCTCGCGCTATACCAGATGCAGGGAAGGGCAGCAGGCCCGTCCACTCCGTCATCCCTTTAATCTGGAGGTGCTGCAGGGGCCTACGTGCCCTGGGATCCCAGGAGATAGGGGCCTCTATTTGTGACCTTCCTCCTCTTTGGGAAGGCTGAGTCTCGATGGGGGAGTTGAAGGCCATCACCCCTAAAGATTCAAAAGTAGAGTTCACCACTTGCTCTTTGGCTCTCCCAGCACAGTTTTTGTCAGTCAGGCCCCTTAGTGCACTTCCTCCTCTGAGGAAGAATTCTTCAGGTTTTCTCTTTCTCAACAGGCCTTCAGAACTCAGTTCTGGTTTCCAGTCCTTCTTCCAGTGCCCTCCACATACCCTGTTTTGGTTCTCCACTTTTTCCTTTACCCTCAAAACTGAATTAGATAAAGGCACCCAAACTCCTCTACTGAATGTTCTCTACCGGCAACTGGTCCAGCATTGCTGCTGCAAAGATCCATGCTGGCGGGGCCCTGGGCTGGCCTAGCGGTGGGGAGGAAAGGAATGGCACTCTCCGCAGGTGTGCAGAAACAACTGAGGGGCCACGTTGCATGACATCCACACCGGGCCAGTCTCTTCTGGGTGTTGATCGAACTCCGCTCTGATCCAGACCAGGAGATAGAATATTCATGGCATTAGTAGAGCAGCACTTTCTGGATGAGCTGGATCTTGTGTGAATTTTTCCAGTGACTCACAAATATCTGCTACCTTCAACACCTTTCCAATCACACTGTCTCACCTCAAACAATCAGAGGGACAACTTAGACTCGTTCGAAAAATCCAGTTACTGTTCAGACTAGTCTAGTAGTTTCCTAGGGCTGCCATGACAAAATACTCCAGGATGGTATTTATTTTCTCATGGTGCTGGAGGTTAGAAACCTGATCTCATGGTCTCAACAGATCAGTTGCTACTGGGGTCTTTCTCTTTGGCCTGCAGATAGCCACCTACTTGCAATGTCCTCAAGTGGTCTTTCTTCTTTGGGAGTGCATCCCCAGTGTCACCGTATATATGCAAATGTCCTCCTTCTATCAGAACCCCAGTCAGACTTGATTAAGCCCACCCAAATGGCCTCATTTTAACGCAGTCACCTCTTTAAAGGTCTATTTCCAAATGCACTCACAATCTGAGGTACTAGATGTGAGTGCTTCAGCCTAGGAATTTGGAGAGGACAAAATTCAGCCTGTAACATTTGGGTTTAGTCCAAAAAGCAAAGCCCATGAGATATTCTGAGCAGGAAAGGATTTAATGGAGACAATTGGGAACCGATACAATTGTTGGAAGAGCTCCCCCCCCTTCCCCAAATGAAGGCAGGGAAGCTGCTGCTGCCTTGAAGAAACCCATGGTGCAGAAATCAGAGCTTCTAGCTGCCATGGATGGGTTTGGCTTCATGTAGCAATGAAGTTTATGCTTTTCAGGAGAATTCCCAGATGTAGCTGCACAAAACCCTTCACCTGTCTTCTGCCAAAGTCCTACACACTGCCCAGCCACCTCTAAACAAGTAATGGCTTTCCTTCTCTTTCTCTTTCAAACCTTCGGCAAACACTTGCTATTGGCAGAATCTAACACACAGCCCCACTGGAAAGGGATTCTAGAGAATATAGTTCTGAGGCTCTTCCCTCAACCTGCAGAGAATAACGTAGAATAGGGTGGAAATGATGCCAAGCTGGTAGCCTTTAACCATAGAGGCTAAGTCACAAAAAAATAGTCTTCATCCATCCACCAACTCATGCATCCACGATCTGCTATATTCCAGGCATTGAGCTAAGTGCTCAGGTAGACTGAGGCCAAGATGACTGTGATCTTTACTATTGCCAGTCACCATTGAAAGTGCCCTTGAGATTTCTTTAGTTTCTACCCCAAACCCATGAAGTAAATACAGATGAGGAATCTGGGGAGCCGAAAGTTTGAGTACCTCTCCCAATAATGCAGCTAGAAAACAGCAAATCAGGGGTAAGAACCTAAGTAAACCATGTTCCATCTTTGAAAGAAAATCCTTACCCCTTGAATTTATAATCTTATAGGGGAGACATATGGAGTCAATGCCTTCATGAATAATTAATTAAGCATTAATTTGCTTGGAGAGAAATACCTTTTACACAAAGAAACAAACCCCGCTCTGTACCATTCTGATTTCTGTCCTTCTGCAAAATCTCTTCCTTTTTTCTCAAACCCACTTTCCCTTCCTCACCTACCTCATGCTCAGCCGATGACCTTGACTCTGTTTTATAAGAAAGTAGGTGTGAATGGGCATGGAAAACTTCAGTGCTGTATGGGTCAGCGTTCCCTAGAGAAAAGGAAGTAATAGGATGTATGTATCTATAAGGAGACATTTATTATAAGGACTTGGTGCATGTGATTATAGAGATTAAGAAGTCCCACCATCTGCAGTCAGAAAACTGACACCCAGAAGAGCCAATGGCACAGTTCTAGTCCAAAAACTGGCAGACTCAGACCTAAGAGAGGATGTCTCAGTTCAAGTTGGAAGGCAGGAAAGAACTGATGTCCCAGGTCAAGGCAGTCAAGGGAGCGAGGGTCTTACACAAGGGAGGGCCAGGTTTTTTGTACTATCAGGGCTTTAGTTGATGGGATAAGGCCCACCAACATTGAGGAGGGCAGTTTGCTTTGCTCAGCCTACCAATTTAAAGGTTAATCTCATCCAGAAACATTATCAGAGACATATTCAGAATAATGTTTGGCCAAATGTCTGCCACCCATGACCCAGATAAGTTGATGCATAAATTTAATCATCACAAGTGTCCTTCCTATCCCTACCTCCAAAATTATGTATATCTACCTCCACCCTAGCACATGTTAAAAAACAAAGTCTAAGTTTTACAGATCTTAATGAATTGGGCAGCACCTTCTCTAGCAGATAGAAAGGAGTTCCAAGGAGCTATACATCTGCACAAAATTAAACACTTTTAGGGCCTCATGGGTGGCTCAGTCAGTTAAGTGTCTGCCTTTGGCTCAGGTCATAGTCCCGGGGTTTTGGGATTGAACCCCACACTGGGCTTCCTGTTCAGTGGGGAGTCTGCTTCTCTCTCTCCCTCTGCCCTGCTCTATCTCATTCTCTCTCTCTTGCTCTCTCTCTCAAGTAAATAAATAAAATATTTTTAAAAATAAACACTTTATAGGCAGAAGGGAGCAGCAACAAAGAAATTACACTAGGCAAAAAATAGGTTAGTTATTGCAAAGTTACTTTTCTTTAGGGGATGGCTGGGGTCTACCAGGCAGACTACCTCACTAGCATTGATCAGGAGGTTCCTGACTGATATTTAAGATTCCATTTCTGGGAGACCTGAAACGGTAATTAAATCTTGATTTGGGGGGCACCTAAGTGGTTCAGTGGGTTAAAGCCTCTGCCTTCAGCTCAGGTCATGATCCCAGGGTCCTGGGATCGAGCCCCGCATTGGGCTCTCTGCTCAGCAGGGAGCCTGCTTCCTCCTCTACCTGCCTGTCTGCCTACTTGTGATCTCTGTCAAATAAATAAAATCTTTAAAAAAAAAAAATCTTGATTTGGTGATGTGGTGCTCAGCATCAGTGACTCCATTTTCATTTTGTACCTGTGGTCTTGGTTTTAACATATTCTTGGTTCTCAGCAGTGTTCTCTATGGTTCTTTCTCCCAGCTGAGGCATGCATTCGGATTTCTCCTGGTTGCAAAGGAAAAAAAAAAAAATATATATATATATATATATATACACACACACACACACACCCATACATATATATCCTTCAATCCGGGCTTTGCATCTAACTAGTGCTTTCTCTTTCACTCTTATTTTTCTACTTCTTTTCCTTGTTTCCCTCTTACATATGCTTCCCCAGTTTCTATTTCTCAAATTCCTTCAGTCTGGCTTTGAAGAATCTAAAAACTTCATGCATTAAAAATCTATGGATCTGGTTCATCAGAGGTCACAGGGAAATCAAAAGCCTGAAATGGAAGAGTCATCATTCGAATGCCTGCAGTGGCCAGACAGGAAAATAACGTATGAATTGTCTAGGCATTGGGAAATGTGGCAAACTTGAGAGAGTGTGCTGCATGTTATAAATATATTGAGATAAATATAAATCATCAATAATTAATGGACTATTTAGAATAGAAAAATAGTAAAAATACAAAATACATCTGAGAACTCTTTTTTTTAAAAAATATTTTATTTGTTTATTTGACAGAGAGTTAGAGAGAGAGCACAAGTAAGCAGAGCATCAGGGAGAGGGGGAGAGAGAGCAGCAGGCTCTCTGCTGAGCAGGGAGCCCAATGTGGGGCTCGATCCCAGGACCCTGGAATCATGACCCGAGCTGAAGGCAGCCGCTTAACCAACTGAGCCACCTGGGCGCCCCTGAGAACTCTTTTTTGAGATAAGATAGATAATGGCCACTAAAATAAAGAAGAGGTAAAGAGGCAGAAATGTGCAATGGTAAAAAAGGAAATTGGAAAGGGTACTATTATGATTTATAATAAATATATACATTTGCTTTTCATTTATTTCTGACACAGAGCTCCTAAAACCCTTAGAATTTCCTGGGCAACGAGAATATTCTTTGTTACAATATTTGGTCTCTTACCTTCAATTCCTGAAATGACTTTAGAGCTGTAAGGTGAAATGTATGTTTTGTTATTCTTAACAAGCCCCTTTCCACCACACCTGAGTCTATGTTAATGAGGTGACTTTTGGAAAGCACCTAGGGATGGGGGATGGTTGGGGGGTGGCGAGGAGAGGGGAACAACCATTAACAGAGGGGAGGAGCTTTAGTTCCACCTCTGATTTCCAGGGAGGGGAGAAGGGGCTAGAGATTCAATCAATGGCCAATGGACAGTGATTTAATCAATCATGTCTTTGTAATGAAGACTCCATAAAACCCCCAAAAGGAGGGAGTCCAGAGAACTTCTAGGTTGGTTAACATGTAAAGACTTTGGGAGAGTGATGGACCTAGAGAGGGCATGGAAGCTCTGTACTGCTTGTCTAACACCATGCCATATGCATCTTTTCAGTCTGGGCGCTCCTAAATTATACCCTTTTATAATAAACCAGCAACCTCATAAGTAAAATGTTTGTCAGGGTTCTGTGAGCTGCTCTAGTAAGTTCATCAAACCCAGAGTTTGAAGAAACCTTTAATCTATAACTGGTTGGTCAGAAGCACAAGTAATAACATGGGCTTTTGATTGGTGTGGGTGTGGGGGATGTCCTGTAGGACTGAGCCCTTAGCCTATGGGATCTGAAGCTATCCCCAGGGAGGTAGTTTGAGAATTGAGTTGAATTGTAGGACTCCCAGTTTGTGTCAGAGAATTCTTTGTTGGTATGGGAAACCCTCCCCTCCTCCCACATACTGGAATTAGGAGCAGAACCCCTCTAGCAAGATAATCAGAGAAGAAATAGCGATAAGAAAATGTTACCTAACTTTATGTAAGCAAATGTAGAAACCTGAATGAAAGAGATGATTTCGTTTAAATGGAAATTAATAAAATTTACCACAAAAGAGATAACAAGGGTAAACCCCAGTGGGATGATAACTTTATGTGTCTACTCAACTGGGCTAAGCATGCCTAGAAAGCTGGTACAACATTATTTCCGGGTGTTTCTACTTGCTGTTTCCAAGAAGATTAGCGTTTGAATGAGTAGATGAGTAATGAAAACCTGCCCTCAACAACGCAGGTGGGCATCATCTAATCCACTGAGGGCCTGAATGGAACAAAAGAGCAGAGGAAGGGCAAATTTGCTTTAGCTGGAACATGTAACTTCTGCCTTTGGACGTTGATGCTCTTGGAGCTTAGGCTATGGGACTTGTACTGAGACTTAAGCCATGGACCCCCTGGTTTACATGACTTTCAGTGAGGACTAGAACTACACCACTGGCTTCCCTGGGCCTCCAGCTTGCAGACAGCAGATACTGGGACCTCTCAGCCTCCATAACTGCAGGAACCAATTCCTCATGATAAACCTCTTTCTATCTGTATAGGTCTTATTGATTTTATTTTTCTGTAGAACACTCTTAATATATCCAATGACCATGGAACAAATTGAGAAAGTAACCAAAGATTTAACCCCACATGCAAACTCCAGATCTAGGTGCTGTCACATAATTAATAAACAGATAATTCCAATACCATTTAGACTGCTATAGGGCCCTGGAAGGGAAAAAAAGCTCCCCAATTTTTTTTTTTAATTTTTTATTTTTTATAAACATATATTTTTATCCCCAGGGGTACAGGTCTGTGAATCACCAGGTTTACACACTTCACAGCACTCACCAAATCACATACCCTCCCCAATGTCCATAATCCCACCCCCTTCTCCCAAACCCCCTCCCCCCGGCAACCCTCAGTTTGTTTTGTGAGATTAAGAGTCACTTATGGTTTGTCTCCCTCCCAATCCCATCTTGTTTCATTTATTCTTCTTCTACCCACTTAAGCCTCCATGTTGTATCACCACTTCCTCATATCAGGGAGATCATATGATAGTTGTCTTTCTCTGCTTGACTTATTTCGCTAAGCATGATACGCTCTAGTTCCATCCATGTTGTTGCAAATGGCAAGATTTCATTTCTTTTGATGGCTGCATAGTATTCCATTGTGTATATATACCACATCTTCTTGATCCATTCATCTGTTGATGGACATCTAGGTTCTTTCCATAGTTTGGCTATTGTGGACATTGCTGCTATAAACATTCGGGTGCATGTGCCCCTTTGGATCACTACATTTGTATCTTTAGGGTAAATACCCAGTAGTGCAATTGCTGGGTCATAGGGCAGTTCTATTTTCAACATTTTGAGGAACCTCCATGCTGTTTTCCAGAGTGGCTGCACCAGCTTGCATTCCCACCAACAGTGTAGGAGGGTTCCCCTTTCTCCGCATCCTCGCCAGCATCTGTCATTTCCTGACTTGTTGATTTTAGCCATTCTGACTGGTGTGAGGTGATATCTCATTGTGGTTTTGATTTGTATTTCCCTGATGCCGAGTGATATGGAGCACTTTTTCATGTGTCTGTTCGCCATCTGGATGTCTTCTTTGCAGAAATGTCTGTTCATGTCCTCTGCCCATTTCTTGATTGGATTATTTGTTCTTTGGGTGTTGAGTTTGCTAAGTTCTTTATAGATTCTGGACACTAGTCCTTTATCTGATATGTCATTTGCAAATATCTTCTCCCATTCTGTCAGTTGTCTTTTGATTTTGTTAACTGTTTCCTTTGCTGTGCAAAAGCTTTTGATCTTGATGAAATCCCAGTAGTTCATTTTTTCCCTTGCTTCCCTTGCCTTTTGCGTTGTTCCTAGGAAGATGTTGCTGCGGCAGAGGTCGAAGAGGTTGCTGCCCGTGTTCTCCTCAAGGATTTTGATGGATTCCTTTCGTACATTGAGGTCCTTCATCCATTTTGAGTCTATTTTTGTGTGTGGTGTAAGGGAATGGTCCAATTTCATTTTTCTGCATGTGGCTGTCCAATTTTCCCAGCACCATTTATTGAAAAGGCTGTCTTTTTTCCATTGGACATTCTTTCCTGCTTTGTCGAAGATTAGTTGACCATAGAGTTGAGGGTCTATTTCTGGGCTCTCTATTCTGTTCCATTGATCTATGTGTCTGTTTTTGTGCCAGTACCATGCTGTCTTGATGATGACAGCTTTGTAATAGAGCCTGAAGTCCGGAATTGTGATGCCACCAACGTTGGCTTTCTTTTTCAATATCCCTTTAGCTATTCGAGGTCTTTTCTGGTTCCATATAAATTTTAGCATTATTTGTTCCATTTCTTTGAAAAATATGGATGGTACTTTGATAGGAATTGCATTAAATGTGTAGATTGCTTTAGGTAGCATAGACATTTTCACAATATTTATTCTTCCAATCCAGGAGCATGGAACATTTTTCCATTTCTTTGTGTCTTCCTCAATTTCTTTCATGAGTACTTTATAGTTTTCTGAGTATAGATTCTGTGTCTCTTTTGTTAGGTTTATTCCTAGGTATCTTATGGTTTTGGATGCAATTGTAAATGGGATTGACTCCTTAATATCTCTTTCTTCTGTCTTGCTGTTGGTGTAGAGAAATGCAACTGATTTCTGTGCATTGATTTTATATCCTGACACTTTACTGAATTCCTGTATAAGTTCTAGCAGTTTTGGAGTGGAGTCTTTTGGGTTTTCCACATATAGTATCATATCATCTGCGAAGAGTGATAATTTGACTTCTTCTTTGCCGATTTGGATGCCTTTAATTTCCTTTTGTTGTCTGATTGCTGAGGCTAGGACCTCTAGTACGATGTTGAATAGCAGTGGTGATAATGGACATCCCTGCCGTGTTCCTGACCTTAGCGGAAAAGCTTTCAGTTTTTCTCCATTGAGAATGATATTTGCGGTGGGTTTTTCATAGATGGCTTTGATGATATTGAGGTATGTGCCCTCTATCCCTACACTTTGAAGAGTTTTGATCAGGAAGGGATGTTGTACTTTGTCAAATGCTTTTTCAGCATCTATTGAGAGTATCATATGGTTCTTGTTCTTTCTTTTATTGATGTGTTGTATCACATTGACTGATTTGCGGATGTTGAACCAACCTTGCAGCCCTGGAATAAATCCCACTTGGTCGTGGTGAATAATCCTTTTAATGTACTGTTGAATCCTATTGGCTAGTATTTTGTTGAGTATTTTCGCATCTGTGTTCATCAAGGATATCGGTCTATAGCTCTCTTTTTTGGTGGGATCCTTGTCTGGTTTTGGGATCAAGGTGATGCTGGCCTCATAAAATGAGTTTGGAAGTTTTCCTTCCATTTCTATTTTTTGGAACAGTTTCAGGAGAATAGGAATTAGTTCTTCTTTTTTTTTTTTAACAAAGCAAATATGTCATTGATAGCAAAACTGAACAAAATGCATTCCCAAAACGTCCAAAATAACAACAAAAACTCAGACCAATTTCACTAAGGAATAACTATGCAAAAGCCACAAATAAAAGAGCAAATAAAATTTGTCATACATTTTGAAAATTAAACTATAAATTAAACTGTCTTCATTCCAAGATTTAGAATGGTTTCTTACTAATAGCTGCTAATATAAGTATCCACATTGAAAAGTCAAAGGAGAAAAAAAATGTATAATTATTCCCAGGGATGGCCAAGAGGCATTTGCGAAAATTTATCATTCATTCTTGATTTTTCTGTTCTTTTAAGAAAATCAAGAGAGCTATTCTTTCTTAAAGCGATCAAAGGATTTATGTGTATGTATAAATAACACTTCTGTAACAAATGTTCAAATAAATTTATGTTAACAGAATTTAAGTTACGCTCATTTTAGCACAGCTTTTGCAATAATTTGCCATAATAGAGAAAACCTTATCTCTGACTCCACACCACACACAACTGGTTTGTTTCTTGTAAGGTGATATCAGTTATGGAATGTTTATGAATCCTGTCATATAAGAGGTTCAAAATTAATACATTCATTAAAATGTTTTTCTTTAAAGCATGAGAAATGAATGTGCAACAGAAGTTGCTTTTATTTATCATGTAATACAATTAGAAAGAATTTACATTTAAGATTAGTTCACAAATGAACTTGCAGTTTTACCCAAAATTTGCGCTTCATAGGAAATAACTTTTATTTCATGCTTTTTTGTAAATTTTCTTTAAAAAATGAGTTTTTAAAAAATGTATTAAAACACTAACAGGGGATATGTACCCCTCATGACAAAATTCATCTTGCTTAATGATGAATACCAAGAGTATTCCTATTTTAAAACTGTGAACAAAACAAAAAAGTTTGTTATTTCCATAACTACATAGAATCAATCAGGAAGTATTAATTAATGCAAATTTTAAAAATCCAAAGAAATAAAGCATGAAAATTGGAAAAGAAGAGGCAGACACTATCAATATAGGCAGATGATATGTTTGTGAAGTAGGAAAACTAAACAATAAAACCAAGAGAAGGATTAGTCAACATTTTTGTCACCATTTCCAAAATGAATATAGAAAATGTGTATATTTCCTTAACATAGAAAATTTCCAAATTAAAAATAAAAATGGAAGAAATAGTTCATGTAATTTACAACAGTAGTAAACAAGATGAAATGCCTAGTTATAAATTTAACAAGAAACATACAGGGCCTATTAAAAAATGCTTAAAGGTTTTACTTGGCTAGTTGGATGAATATATACTCTCTTATATATAATTGTAAAATATTGGGAAGATATCACTTCTCTATTACTTTATTTTCTACTGTGATTGTAATAAAATTGCTTGTGTGATTTTACCTTGACTTTCTATGACAAAAAAGTAAACATGTGAAATTAATCAAGATTCTAGGGACTTAAAAAAAAAAAAGAATGTATATAGCAAATTAGCCCTACCAGATATTAAAATGTACTTTAAACTAGTTTCTAAAACAATTTAATATTAGTATAGTTACTAGCAGTGGGAGTGTAATATAACTAACATGAGTTTGCTCCTTTGTGAGTCACAGATAGAAACTACACTAGGTGAGTTGTCACACGAAGGAAACTTTGCAGCAGATAAGATCACAGGGATTAATTTAAAATGCCTAGAGGACTAATGGAATAGATAAGAAAGCCTTGTATGTAGAAGGAGGCACAGGGTCATGCAGGTGCTTTGACAAAACATGCCTATACATACATTGCATGTTGTATAAATGAGGCTTGTGCTCCTCCTCAGGCAGAGATTTTAATATTATAATAAAGTAAAGGTAACTGTTGGTCATTCCAGCTCACTCCATGGTGCATCTGCGCAGGTGCGAGATGGGGATTTAGCGCAAGCGGGTCTGGGCGGTCTGGGCCACAGGATCTCTTCTTCAGGTGGTCATTATTGTTTGAGGGTCGTCTTGATTTCCATCTGGGATATTATGCCCATCCTGTGGGGTCTTTTGCCTGAGTTAAGAGATAAGCCAGAAAGAAGAGCTTAAGGGAAAATGTGAGACAAAGGTCAGTGGGTCCAAGCAGGTAAGTAGTAAAGGTCAGGTCTTGGGGTCTAGCTGGCGCACGTGAACAATGAAATAGAATGGAGAATCCAGAAAGAGAAATCGATCCAAAATAAAAAGAAATTTTCCATATAATATGTGTAATCTTTCAAATTGACCAGAAAAGAGTGGACCATTCTACATAGTGTTAGGTCAAATGACTAAGTATTTGGAGGAAGAAATAAAACTAAACCCCTCTTTGTTACTTCATTAAAAGCAAATTATAGATAGTTCCATTATTTAAATATAATTTTTTTTAAAGTAAAACTTATAAAGAAAGCAAAGGCCAGTTGTTTACTACCTTCAATGAGGAAGATCTTTGTAGACAAACAAATAAACAAAAACAGAAGCCTGGGTGGGAAGAAAGCCCTGTACACTTGACTATTTAACATTTGAGTATTTAACGTTTCCACAAGGAAAAAATAAAAATAAGAGATAAATGGAAAATTATGAATTTACTCATTATATGAAGAGATTGCATATGTTAACAACTAACATAAAAATAGCAAAGACCATTTGTACAGGCATAGGAAGATATTCAAATGACTTGTTTAGGTGGGAAAATAACCCACTAGGCAGCTATAATTATACATCATAAATTTAAACACTAAGGTGCTATTTTTAAATGTATCGATTTGGAGATAATTACAATTTTCATAAGACCAAGGGTTGGCTCAAGTGTGGGAAAATGGGTCACCCATTCCAGTGGGAATAAAAAATGTCTTTCAGAATTAAATATGTACAAATTCTTCGACTCCACAGTTCTACCTTAAAGGATTTATTGATAGTCTCCACGTGGAAGGAAAATATTTTGCCTTTTTAAAATAATAGTTAAAACTGGAGACAAATTTGATATCCACAGTAAGATTCATAATGGGACCAGTATGCTGTTGTTGTCTTCAAGTATGTTTATGTGAATAAGTGTAAATAGGTAAGGTCCTTGGGGCGCCTGGGTGGCTCAGTGGTTAAGCCGCTGCCTTCGGCTCAGGTCATGATCTCAGGGTCCTGGGATCGAGTACCGCATCGGGCTCTCTGCTCAGCAGGGAGCCTGCTTCCTCCTCTCTCTCTCTCTGCCTGCCTCTCTGCCTACTTGTGATTTCTCTCTGTCAAATAAATAAATAAAAAAATAAATAAATAAATAAATAGGTAAGGTCCAAAGGAGGGGGCATAATATGCCCACAGCTCTGTAAAACTTACTTATTTCTGTAGGTGTAAAGGTGTGACAGTCATTCTCCAAGCCTGTAGGTAAGGGAGACTAACCCAATACTATGTAGCCTCTGGCTCTGTTTCATTTCATTCTTCTTTTTTAAAAATCACATGCTATTTGAAAGACAGGCATGAGGGTCCGGTTATATAGATGATTAAGCCCAAGTGGAAACAGATACTGGTAATGAGCTGTTGTTAAAACAGCAGCAACCACAACAAAAATAACTAACACTTTAAGTAATTTTAAACAAACAGGGAGGTGAATTAAACAGGAAAATATTGTAAATACTCATAGCGAGGGAAAATCTCTTGTATTATTTGCACGAAAAGAATTTCAGTTACTTGTAAATCTAAATAATAAAAACATCTAGAAGTTTCAGCTTTCACTTCAATATAGACAACAATGTATGGAGACTTTGCTGCGTGTCTGGTGAGTCCTCTACCAGTAAGGAAGTGGTTCGTGTGGTATCTTTCCATCCTAGCAAGAAAGACAATTCCCCCATTCCGCCATTAGAGGGCAGCAGATGATCGGTCATTTGCGCATCACCTCCAAGTGCCGGCTGCCACAGTTAAATGGAAATCTCCCAGTTCAGGAGCTTTGAGACTGAAAAAGTTGCTGATTTTCTAGATCTCAGCTTTACCAGCAGAGAGAGAGAGAGAGAGTGAGTGTGTGTGTGTGTGTGTGTGTGTGTGTGTGTGTGTGTAAAAGTAATATCAGACTGTGATTTCACTCAGTAAACCGTGACTGCCGTTAAGGTAAAATGTAACCATGTTAAAGTGTAACTATTGAATAAGAACTGTGTAAGCCCAAACCTGTCTCCATACTATTCTATTCTTTTAGGAATACCTAACAGTTTTTGAGAGTTCTTATGAGCCAGATACTGTTTTCACTACTTTAGCTTGTCTTCTCTACATAGCACTCCTGTTGAGGTAAATGTGGTTATTATTCCCATTTTGCAGATGAGCAAGGTGAGGACAGAGAGGTAAAACAACTTGCCCACAGCTAGGAATGGTAGGTCCAGAATGTGAGAGCTCTGACACCAGAGACCGAGTTTTTAACAGCTCCATCGTGTAATAAAACTACCAGCTTAATGGAAGGCAATCCAACTGTCTAATAAAATCTTAACAGTTGCATATGGCTGGCAATGTTTAGCTTTGTCCTTACAGAAAATGACTTTTGGGGGGAGCTTTTTAGGGCATATAACCATACAATTGTACCCTATACTCTGTACTTCAGCAATACTTTGTTACTGTAAAAACATTGTAATGTGCCCATTGCAATGACTGTTGATCTCTGAGCTGATCTCTGCCTGCCCCGGATTCCCTAGCTGCTGGAAACCTCCCACACAGCTTTGCTGCCAGCCCCACTGCAGTTCTCACAAGCTACTCCTTGAATGGTTCTTTCCTGTCCCCATGGGCCAGACTTCTTTATTCATTCATTCATTCGTTCATTCGTATGAGAGAGAGAGAGAGAGAACACGCACACAAGCACATGCCTGTGAGTTGGGGGAGGGGCAGAGGGCAGGTCCTCAAGCGGACTCCCTGCTGAGTTCACTCTGAAGTCTTTTAGCCAACCTACATTTTTACACAGATTTTTTTTTTCCTGCCAGTGACCTTAATGATTTTGAAGTACCTAAAAATAATTCTCTGAAAAGAATAATTCTCTGACTTTGTTTAATTCTTCAATAAGTTTGCAATGACAGTTGTTTTGTTTTGCTCTTTTAAGGTCATTGTGCCCAGGTGTTTTGGACGCTGAAAACTTCATTAGCAATCTCTAGACATACTGGTATCCCCAATAATTCTGAGAACCAGAATTAGATACCTATTGTAGGGAGGCAGGGTGCAAAAACCAGTCCAGTGTGGAAGGGCCCCTGCAACTGCTGAGGGATGCAGACGACCGGCTTGATGGAGACACAGCTTCTCAGCAATTTTGGAATAAACAATTCAAGTCAGAACCACATAACTTCCATCTAGAAAACCCCCTTCCTGCTTGAGGGGGTCACTGGATTGAAAACATTCTTGCTTACTCTAAAACTAGGTTGTTTCTCCTCACAGGTGCTCTGGATTCAGGCCAGGGATTATGCCTGGCAGGTAATTATTTTTTTTTTTTTTTTTTTTTTTTTAAAGATTTTATTTATTTATTTGACAGAGAGAGATCACAAGTAGGCAGAGAGGCAGGCAGAGAGAGAGAGGAGGAAGCAGGCTCCTTGCTGAGCAGAGAGCCCGATGCGGGACTCGATCCCAGGACCCCGAGATCATGACCTGAGCCGAAGGCAGCGGCTTAACCCACTGAGCCACCCAGGTGCCCCTGGCAGGTAATTATTTTATGCCTCTTGGATCAGCTCTGCTGGCTTTTGTTTGGTTTTAAACTGGTCTTTGCATCAGTTTCCATAGAAGCTTTGGTACTTGAGGTAAAATGTCTTTCTGAAATGGACGTCTTTCTGTGTACAAAGGTATGTGGAATCAATGTCCTCAAAACACTTCAGCCTCCCACACGTTTCGAAAAGTAGCATCTCCCCCTTGCCCTGTGGTTTTGATGGCGTCCCATCTCCTCTCAGTCCTGTCGCTCTGGGACGTGGGGTTCTCTCTCCTTGACTAGAAGTGTGTTTAAACTTTTTCTAGCCTAATTTAAAAAAAAAAAAAAACTTCACTAGAATCTGCTATGCTCCCCCTCTCCCCAAATGCATTCCCTCTCAAGCGCTCATGCCCTTTCCCCCTTTCATTCTTTCTTTCTTTCCTCCTTTCTCTCTCTCTTTCTTTCTTTCTGTTTCTCTCTCTCCCTTCCTTCCCTCCTTCCCTCCTTCTTTCCTTTCCTTCCATTTCCTTTTCTTCTTCTTCTTCTTTTTTTTTCTTTTCTTTTCAAACCAAATGCTCAACTAACATTCTTAGAAAGGTGGAGAAGAGCCTGGAGAAATGTCTGAGTACAGCAGGGAAGAGAACGTGCAAAGGATGTTCAGAGAGTGTGAATAGACCAGTTTTCCTGACAGAGGAAGTTTTGGGGAATGATGAGAAGCAAATCTGAAAATTCTTTTTTTTTTTTTTTTAGTTAAACTACAGAAAGTCTTGAATGCCAAGCTGTGAAGCTTTGCATGTGATATATTTGGCCATGTAAAACTATAGCAGATATTTGATAATGAAAGTCCTGGGTAGAATGAATGTATGGGTACAGACAAGAGAATTAAGAAGGCTGTTGTGTGGTCTAGGAATGAAGTCCTAATACACAGTGCAAAGAAAATAAGACCCTGGTCATGTGATCAGGATTAAACTTTTTGAAAAAAGGTCATTGGAAATAGAATATAGTTTACCAAGTTTCAGGGTTTGTTAAAATAAAGCTGTAACTAGTCTTAAAAATGTGTTTATAAATGTGTTTATACAAAAGTCTGTTTACACATAGTTGAAAATTTTAAATGAGTGTTACTAGCATGTGGAGTAAAATGTTATTTTGCAGAGGAGAAATGCACCTACAAACAAATATATGCACAGCTAATGTTTTGAAAAAACCTTAGAGGGATTAAGAGGGACAGGTTGATCTGTGTTTTGTGTGTGTGTGTGTGTGTGTGTGTGTGTGTATGTGTGTGATTTGGCCTGGGGCCCTGCCTCCATCCTTCTCTCCCTCTGACTGCAAGTCCCATCTCAGAAGCCCGTCGCTGGCTGCTTGGTAACCACCCCCATTGGTAAATGGGGCTCTGGAGGCTGCCTCTCTCTGCCCATGTCTTCATAACGAGTCCTCAGGCAACTCAAAGCCAGTCACCTTTTTTTGTCCACTTGGCTCTGTATATTCTTGTCCTATTCATATCTAAGAATTCAGAGCTGTGAGAATAGAGCTGTTTCTTCTCTCCGTTCTGCCCCCAGAGACCACTCTAGGCTTCCCAGTTCAATCTCCCCAGGTCGGAGGACATGTTTGTATTTTTGCCAGTGGCTTCCCTAACACTACATCTGCTTAGCTGGGGAGTGAAAGAGGAATTCACAGGACATCAGCAGTCTCTGAAAAGCCCTCCATTTCAACAGGCCTGGCTCTTTCCCTACTTTCTCCCTGTTAGATTCTTACAAAGTAAGTGATGAGCTTGAGCTGCTGAATTGGTTTCACAAACTCAGCCTGTCCTGGATGGAGGGATAATCAGGCACCTGTAAGGTTGACCTTTGGGTATCTGAAAGCTCTAAGTTCTGAGTCAGAAGGAAATTTATCATTTCACATCACACACACACACACACACACAAACATACTCACATGCTTACACACTCAAGCACATGGAGAAAGGGCTAGATGGGCAATAATTAACTCAGTACAGGAATTAGCTTAATCTTTTTCTCTGTGTTTTTCTGTGTTTCCCAGCTTTCTAACTGGAAAATAAATTACTTTTTCAAGTAAAAAAATAGTAAATATTGTAAAATAAAAGAAATCATAAGCAAAATAAATTTTGTATTTTATCTGCTCCAATTAAAAAAAAACTCCTTAGAGAAAATATATTTTCTTTCCAATATGTTCTGGTGACCCATTGGAGTCATTTCTATTTGCGAAACTTTATGGTTTTGTTATTTACTTTTCAGAAATCCTTACTAATTTATGTAATGAAGTCAATGAGATATTTGTGTATTTTTAGTTATTGTACTTGAAAAGGAGACCCTCAATTGTGTTGATTTCCCATTTCACTGAAAACTCCACCTGGGGCTTTATATTGCAGTAGGAACTGTTGTGGTTCATAAATATTTATTTAGAAAATTTGATCAATGCCTGAATATTCTTTCTTTCCTTACATAATTCCAACACAAGCCCCGAATCACACATACAACATCAACAAAACTTTGCCTCTACCCCATTTATCTCAATACAGACTGGAGGTTCTGAACTGAGATTTTGGCCTCATGTATTCCAACTGCCTTATCATCTCTAGTAAAGTTCACAGGTGACACCCTGATTTGATCAACAATAAACTCAGAAATAAATTTTTGAAATCAATTTTTATAAACCAAATCTAAAATACGTATAAAGAAGTCAATCTTCTTCTTCAATTATCTATCCCTCTGATTGGAGTGAGGTCTGAGGGCCGTGGTGAGTCACGTCCCCTCTCCTCTGAGTTCTAATGAGGAAAGTTATAGGGGTAAATATCAGCTTTATTTGGTGAGTAAAAATAAAATAGGGTTAGGCATAGATTTAGAACCCAAATGGGGCTTTCTTCTCTGACTTTTCCATGCAGTTCCAGGGTGGGTAGAAAGACTTTGCCCTCACGACTGACTTTTCATTAGGTAGCGCGGAATGTGTCCCGGAAGAAATGTGTTCTGCAAATGTCTGGACCTGCCAAAGCATGGTGAAAAAAAACAAAAACGTTTTCACCTAAAATTGTTTATTCTTAGGAAATGGAGCTCGCTCTTTTGCAATATGAGGAATCATCTATGTCACGCTTACTACGGAACATGTCAGAATGCTTTTTTCCCCATTGCTAGAAATGTGAGACTCTGTAGATGAAATGGGACTGGTGAGTCACCTGTCACAAAGGCCGTGGGGGTTATTGTCCTCACACTTCACATATATTTTCTTCTTTGGGGTTAAATGAGTAGACATAGTGGTCATCAGAATAAAGACTAGATCGTGAGGATTTTGACATTAAGAACTCCTCCCAAGAAGGTGCATTTGTTGCTGTTGTGTATTGGTTTGATACGATTTCAAATCCGCTTGTTTAGGACAAATACCAAAAGAAAAAAGTTTTTTGTTGTTGTTGTTTTTGTTTTTTGATACAAGAAAAAGAAAAAAAAGGTGGGGTTGTTTTGTTTTTGTTTTTTTGCTATAAGAGAAGTTGTGTCAGGGTGGCATCATCTCATCTGTTCTCACTGATAACTCAGTGACCCAGCGCCTGAGGGGCCCTGCTGGGGGCTTATGGATAAAAAGCACATGAAGAAGCAACTGACGATGGCAAGGGGACATTTAGACTGTAAATACCGAGAGTTTGTGAGAACTATCTGGAGTGTTCAGTCTGGGCAAGCTGGTTTTTTGCTGTTCTAAATAGCTCTCCGAAGACCTTGGGGCATTGGCAGCTGCATTGTAAAGACAATTGTTTTACCAAGAGTAGCAAGTGTTGTGCTGCAGAGAGGAAAATCTCTGATCTATCAACACCGATGCTCTCGCTCCCTGGTAACAAGCTTGAGCGACAAGGGACTTTTTCTTCCGCACTGGACCTCAGCTCTCCGTTGGCTGAGGGATCTCAGCTGGGTGTTTACTTGCGTAAAGTACCCCTCAACTAAATTTGGGCTTTATTCCTTTTATCTCCCCTAGCCTGGAACAACAATGGGATCGATCATTGATTTGGAGCATGTAGTTTCCATATTGGCTTAAGGGACATTGTCCTGTGTGCTATTGGCTGTGAAATTCACCCAGTGAACCTGTGTTAAGTCAATTGTTGGCAAAGGCAAACTAGGTCTCTATGAATTGGTCTCCCAAACAAAACATTGGTCTTCCTATTTGGCCTAGGGATGGACGGAGTACACAAATCATTACGGTGTCATGTGCTTCCCTGTCGGAGGAAGATCTGGTAACCGAGCCTCACTAAAAGGACCTGTGAGTCCTACAATAAATGGAAACTGATGAATAGAGGCCTTATTTGTTTCTGGCCTCGACTCCTCAGGAGTGATCCAAGATTTTGTGCAGGGAACCAAGATTTGGTGTTGATCCAGGATTTTGTTTTTGGAGCCAATTTGAATCAAGAGCAAATTGCGGAGGAGAGGTTCAAACACCTCTCCTTGACCGAGGAGGACAGACAGGAGCAGAAAAGAGGAATAAGTCTTCTGGTGCTTTGCTTCTCTATAGTGGTTCATAGTTCATAGTGGTTCTCTTTCACCCTTAGCTGCTGCCTCAGTGGAGGTCAACCTTTTCTTCTGAACTTAAATCTCCCAGACATGGGGGGGTGTGGGCATGAGGGGAAAGTTCTTCCTATCAAAGAAAAAGTAGGAAAGTTTATGCTCCCAGCAAATGCCTAATGCCCAGTACACAGTAGGTAATGCTATTCTATTCTATGAAATTGAAGTAGTTTGAAAATGGCTATTTGTGCCAGGAAAATAAATCATCTCTTATTAAATTGAGCACCAAAGCCAAAAGAGACTAATAGATCAAAGCTCCTTTGGAAGCAGCATCAGCCGTCACTTGATCCAGTGGGATTCTCCAACTGTGGTTACCTTGAGTTCCAGATGTGAGTGCCACCTTGCTCTGTGGGAAGCTCAATCATAAGCATCAGGATCTATTAAGCCCTGGAGGGGAAGGCAGCTCTTTTGGACATGTGTGCCGTGGTTGATACATGGTGAGTGCTGAGCAAATAGAGGGGAATTTCTTTTAATATGCCTGCAGAGGAGAGTAGACACTTGTGTGACTGGTTTTTTTGAGCCAGGCTGAGACAGAAGCCATAGATCCTATGAGCAGGGAGAGGATAAAGTTTGGTCTTATCAAGTCTACTACATTGGTTGGAGCAAGTTCCTCACAAAGTTGTGAAGGACACAAAGGTCACGCTCACCCACTCTTTCGGGGTCTTGATTTCTTCTTATATGTTCCTTCCTTTTTATATGTCCTCTCCTCTGTGACCCATGTCATAATCACTCCTCAGGAAACCTCTCACTGAAACTTCTCACTAAGGAGAAAATTGCCAAAAGAGCATTCATTTTATATATCCCAGACAAATTTGTCTTGTATTAGGGTTGGACAACAGAAAAAAGTTGAAATCCAAGGAGTACATTTTGGGCAGTGGAGTTTAAGGCAGTGACTTGGGTAGGATAAGTGGATAAGTTAAACCACCATATCAATGGGTCAAACACAAACAGAATTTTATTTCTCCTTTGCATAGCAGTTCAGCATGGATGTTCGAGTAACTGAATAGATTTCCTTCATGTGGTAATTCAGAGACCGTGTCCTAGACCTAAGTTACAATTCCAACCAGCCATGGAAGAAAGGAACCTGTAGAACCCAGCTTCTCTGTTAAAACCTCCCAACAGGAAGTGGCACAATCACCCATGTAATGTTTCAGGGGCGAGAACCTAGTCATACGGCCACACCTGCTTGCCTGTTAGAGGTCTATCACCCTGGAAGAAGAAGACGGTGCATTTGGCATATAACCAACAGTCTCAGCCAAAATTGTTGATCCAGGGTATGGAACTGGGTTGCTCTGGAGGGGTGCAGACAAGGAGGGAGGATGACGGTGATCAGTATACTGTGTCCTGCAGCAGCTACCACGTCAACTGAAGCCCTATGCTGCTGCTGAAACTAATTCCCAGGATTTTTCTTTTTTTCTTTTCTTTTTTTTTTTTTTTAAGATTTTATTTATTTGACAGACAGAGATCACAAGTAGGCAGAGAGGCAGGCAGAGAGAGAGGAGGAGGAAGCAGGCTCCCTGCTGAGCAGAGAGCTCGATGCAGCGCTCGATCCCAGGACCCAAGCTGAAAGCAGAGGCTTTAACCCACTAAGCCACCCAGGCGCCCCAATTCCCAGGATTTTTCAAACAGATTTACTAACATCATTTTACCTCTTTGTGATCGCCCTCGTTTTGCAAAAGTAGAAATAGTCAGTGTGCTGCCGTATGTACGTCAGTGGCCACTGGACCCAGAGCCATTTACCGGCTCCTCCACTGCTCCAAGCAGACCCAAGGAGTCAATCCCAGGAGCCACTGCAGTGAAAGGGCTCCTAGTCACTGAGTTGAGGCCTTTACTTTGCTTGAAATCAGCCCCTGGGCCTCTGATTTCTCCTCCTTCCCCTGATTCTTCTCTTCTCCCTGGACTGTTTCAGTGTTGATTAGCATCTGAACCAGATGGTGAGGAGAAGGTGATGGAGGTGGCAAAATAAACATAAGCCTGTTAGTTACTTCTTACACTGTTGAACACAGGGTTGACCAGTAGCCGCTGAAGTGCAGTTAGAGCTGTGGAGAATCATCCTTTATCTTCTCCCCGTAGCATAAGTACAGGTACTTAAGGATCTCTGACATTATTTAACAGTCTAAATTTATCACATATTTATGTGAAGAAGAGTTTAATACATTTTTCTAACTATAACGTTGTACTGTTGTAACATGATTTATAATAAGAAATGTATATTTGGTCTTCACCCCCATTTCTGGCTTGGGGATTCCCAAGTGGTGAGAGTGATCAAGTTGCCTTATTATGCTAATGAGACAACTTTTGGGAAGCACTCAAGTGTGAGGGCTGGTTGCCATTGGAGACAACCATGTGATTAGAGGGTTGGAACTTTCCGTCCCACCTCCTGACCACTGGGGTGGACAGAGGGGGCGGGAGTCTAAACCAGTTACCAATGGCCAAGGAGTCAATCAGTCATGCCTGTGTAATCAAGCCTCAATAAAAACCAGGTTGGTGAACACACTGGCAGTGTTGAGAGAATGGTGTGTTTGCAGAGCGCATGGAAGCAAGCTCCTTGCTCCTTTCTGGGTAACTGGCCCTAGGCATCTCTTCCATCTGGATGTTCATCTGTATCTTTTCCCATATTCATTCATTCATTCATTCATTCATTCATATATTTTTTAGAGAGAGAGAGCAAGAGCACCCGACCAGAGAAGGGGAGAGGGACGGAGAGAGAGAGGGAGAGAGAGAATCTCAAGCAGGCTCTACAATCAGCATGGAGATTGCTACAGGGCTCATCTCACCGAACACATGAAATCATGACCAGAGCTGAAATCAAGAGTCTGACACTCAACTGACTGAGCCCCCCTGACATCCCCCCATATCCTTTTATAATTAAGGTAAGTAAAATGTTATTTTTAGTGCCGTGAGCTGCCCTAGTAAATTAAACCCAAGGAGAGAGTTGTCGAAAGTTCTAATCTATAGCTGGTAGGTCAAAAGCACAGGTGACAACCGGTTTTGCCTTTTGGTGTCTCAGGTAGGGGTGGGGCAGTCAGTGTTAATTGAGTTAAATTGTAGAGCACCTAGCTGGTGTGAAGATTTGCTTGATATCGGGGGAAAATCTGCTATACATTTCATGGTCATAAATGTCAGAAATGAAGTGTTTTGTGTGAATACGAAAGGAGACACATGGGAAGAAAAAATCCAAGAGAAAGATTTGTAGGAGGGAAAGACTGGGTTCCCCCACACCCACACTGTATGAGAGAACTGTCGGTTTTTCTTTTCAAACATGTTAACAAGAAATAATTGTAACAGTGAATGTTTATTGAGAGATTATGTGTCCAGTGAGGTCTTAAATACTTTTCGTGCATGGTTTTGTTTAATTCCCTCTATAACCCCGGTAGTAGGTACTTTTATTGCTCCTGTTTCATAGTCGAGAAAACTGGGCCATAGCCAAACACACATACCTAATAAGTGACAGAAGCAGAGCTTTGAAATTGCATAGCCCAAGAATTGAAACTTTATGTTCTCTGCCCTCCCTACTCCAGTAGCAAACTGTGGTATGCTCATTTTTAAAAGAAAATACTGGAAACCTATTTTTCTTTTGAGGAAGTGAGTTAATCTGTGAAATTTTGCTTTCTTCCATGGAGTTAGAATGGAATTTGATATTGAATCAAGAGCTGAGAGGCCCCATTCTATGCCGATAACTCTGCCTTCAAAGCAACACTCCCTGAATGGTCTTCACCAAATCAGTGGATAATGAGCTATCATAGAATTTAGATGACCCATTACCTGCCCCCCACCCTGCCTGCTCTAAGGGGTGAAGAAAGTTGAAATGAAAATGAAAAAGGAAGGCAGAGACAGGGGGGCTACGCGGTGTACCCCTGCCCCCATGCAGAGGACAGAATAGACACTGCTGGTACCAGTTCCTGTTGACTGGTCTACCTAGTTTACGAAGCAGATCTCCTGTGAGGTTAAATAGCAACTGTGGGCTGCCATCATGGATCCCACTAAATCTTCTTCTGTCCTTTCTGTTCTGTAACTCAACAAATTGTAAACATTGCTCTTGCAAGTGCCAAACAAGGGAGCAATGAGTACGGAGCAGGCAACTCAGGTCACCTGGGGACACACCGATTGCTGTGCCTAATGACAAATATCGGAAAGCCCAATTAGGCCCCAGAAAGTTCCCCTGAGCAATCCCTGACACACTGTTGACTTTTTGTGAGGCCTCAGCAATGCTGAGCACCTGCAAAGGGCTCATTAGCTACAGGAAATATCTTTTGCTGTTCAGCTGCCCCTCCAGCTCAGAAACATGAAACTTGGCAGGTAGAGCTTGCCAACCGCTCAGGGAAATTTATTCTTTGGTTTCCATTCACAGGCCTAAGCAACCTCTTCAGTCACCTGAAAAATCCCCAATAAGATGCCCCCGGATGCCCCCATATGTAGCAGCATGGCCATCCACACTACTTATTGTTGTAGAGTTCCAAACACTGAAAAGCACTTCAGAGAATTAGTCTCTCTGATACAGAATTCTAGGGGCCAATTCTCGGGGCCACCACTCCGACAGAGCTCATACTTTCTTTTTTGTAACATCTAAAAATAACCTCTCACACTTATTATTACTATTTGTCTTATTATGTTTGATTTGCCCTGTGGCGACCTTTTTGGATACATTTTTCCTGGATATATAAATTAATTTCATTTATATCTAAGCGACTTCAAAGAAAACTTCAAGGCAATTTTTTTTTTCCAAGGCAAATTTTTAATTGGTTGCTCCTTCCTTCATTCAGTAAGTCCTTATTTACTATGCTTTATGCTTCTGCACTTTAGATCCTGGGAATATGACCGCAAATAAGACCCCAGATCTCTTCCCTCGTGGCCAAAGGGGAGACCTTCCTAAATAAATTAAATGAATAAAGTTAATAACACCAATGGTAAAGGTTCTGTTGAGATGACTAGATCAGGGAAGCACCATAGGAACTAGGGCGTAGGGAGGGTATTATTGTATTTAGCCAACTAGGCAGGGAAGATCTCACTAAGGTGACACTTGAGTAAAGACTTCAAAGTGGCAAGAAAATGAGGCCGCGCTGAGCAGGGAAGAGGGAGTGTGGTTTTATATAGACGGATTTCTTTCGGTCCTTGTATTGCAAAGGGAGCAACAATTCTGTGTTGATGGGTTGTGTTTGTGACTAAAACTTATCGTGATGGACTACATTTCTGTGTTCCTCTCAAATTCACATGCTGAAACTGTAATCCCAGTGTGATGGTACGTGGGCAAGGGGGCCTTTGGGAGGCAATCCACTGAGGAGCACAGAGCCCTCAGAAAGGGAACTGGTACCCTTATAAGAGGATGTTAAAGAGCTCACCTCGTGCTCTACACTTGCCATGAGGATACAACAAGAATTTAGCAGTCTGCAACCTGGAAGAGTGCTCCCAACAGGAACTGACCATGTAGGCATCCTGCCCTTCCATCTCCAGCTTCCAGAACTGTGAGAAATAAATTTCTATTGTTCATAAGCCACCCAAACTATGGTAATTTGTTAGAACCACCCGAACGGATGAAGACACCTAGAAAATTAACTAATGAGTTTGGGAGGATAAAACATTGTGAAGAAATCTCGAAAGATTTGGTCTAAAATGGCTATGTTGATACAAACAGATTTGATGGTTTTATTTCAGTGTTGAATGCAGGCCAAACAAAAGTGTATTTTGTCAAATAACTGTCTTAACTACATTTCATTTTGAAACAGTTATGTTTATAGCAAGGAACAACAGAAAAAGGCTTTGTCAGAGAAAGAGTGAGGGTATTAGGCTGTTATCAGTGAAATTCGGGAAAAAAAATCTTTCTTCAGGAGCACTTTAATCTGACTTGATCTTCTAGCTTCTGTTTGTCAGTCAGATAAATTTAATAATTTGAAAGTATTTCCTTTAGCAGGGCTGATATGATCTACATCTCTGAATCTTCTCTTAATGACCAAGGACATCCCTAAACTGTTTTTCTGTGTGAAAGCAAAAGTTCTGGTTATCTCCTCCCTATATTGATAACCACAGTGGGGAATCCTTTATTGCCTATGCAATTATTACCATATTTGCCAACATGAGAAACCATAAGGAAGAAAATAAGAAAGCAAGGCTGCTGTAATTCCAGTGGTTTTGTTCAGTGATGACCCTGTCAAAGTCTCAAGAAGAAAAGTATGCATGTCTGTCCTGTGTCAGAGAAGGAAACCCACTCTGCTCTGGGTTTGCCTGGGCACAACCCACCCTCGAATTCCTTGAAGATCAGTCCAGCTTCTGAGCTCAACAAGTGTTCAGAAAAATTTTCAATGTGGGTGCAGTGATTCACTTAGTTTGAAGAGTTGAAAAGCTGATTCTGTTATTTTGAGTAAGAGACTGCACAGAGTACATGAAAGAAAACACCCACCCACACACACACACACAACCAAAACCCAAAGGAATGGGATCAAGGGTCTGTGGCAACGCACAGAAGGTTCCAGATAGGGCTGTGCACTCAGGTCAGGTCTGATGTGTAAGCTCTGCCCTTGCAGAGGCTTCTGTGCATGTAAGGCCAGGAAAGGCTAAGATCCACTAGGCATTTAAAATCTGTCATTTAAATATTGTCACCTTCCAGCTGAGAACCACGTTTTCATTTTCCTAGTTCTTTTTGAACACACTCAGTCTCTGTTGCTGGTTTGGGACTATAATACTGAGATGGCTCTCTCTTTGTAGAGACCTCAGGAAGCTTCCAGGATTTTTCAGGGTCTTCATAGTCTTTAGCAGTGGTTTTAACTTTTGGGGGTTTTGTGGGAGTTTTTTGTTTTGTTGGTTTTTTGGGGAGGTATGTTTGTTTGCTTTTAATCTGAACTGCATTATACTAATTGTCAGTTAAATGCACTCTCCATCTAGTGTGTTGTTCTTAATGATTCTCTGTGGCATCCTTTCCATTTCTCACTCCCTGATCACCAGACGTTAATAACAGAACTCTAAACAAATGAGCCACTATTTCCAAGGGACCATTTCTGCCAGTATTAGATTTTTACTTTTTATTTTTTTTTTGGTATTGTGTGATGTTGTTGCCTAGGAGGCTTTTATTTCCAGTAACCACTGTTTTTGTTTCTTGAGTTCATGGAAGGTTAAAAAAGAAGAAGAAGGAGAAGGAAAAGGAGAAGAAATAAGCATTTTTGGAATATGTGTAGAAAAATTATCTTTAAAATCCCAGTTACCATAGCATATAATTTGCTGTAAAATTCTTACTGTGAAACCCAAAAAGCAACCTTTTAATGGACGTGATTACTATAAGCTTTATATTAAAACACCTGTGAGGGGAGATTTTAGAAGCTAAATCCTGTATCCTCGAGTCCATTTAAGTTCAGTAGGTAAACTACCCAAAACCAATTTCTGTCTGTGGAAAATAATTTTACCCAACTGTTTACCCACTTGAAGAAGTCTCTAACAATGGACCAAGACATTTAACCAATGGACTGATATTTGGTTGAACCCTATGAAATAGCCCTTTTTTCCCCCATCTAAAATGGGATATCCGCAATTTCAGAGGGTCTGATTTAATAGACTCAAAGTGCTAGAAGAAGTTCAAAAATCCAGCAATCCAGATCTATACAAAGACCTGGAGAAGTAGGGGAGAAAAGCTTATAAAGATAGAGACCAACGAGGAAGTGGGGACCGATTCTCCAAGCTGGAGGCTCTGTTGCCATAGTTCAAATTTAATGCTGTCTGTTTTTGTGGAACATTTACAATGAGTTAGTCATTCATCTCTCTATTATCTATGTATGCTGTCTAGAGATACCTCATAGATTGACAACATCATGTATTTTCTTCATTTTTATGTGTCAGGGAATTGTTTCCCAGGATTGAAACAACCTTCCCAAGACTGTGCAACATTCAAGACTCTTCTTGTCTGATCCTAAAATTTCTACTCTGAAACTTTTTTCTACTCCGACTTTTTTTTCTTGTGCCTAGAAAACCAGAGAAAGCCTAGATGCTGGAGAGTTTTGGGGGGAGTCTCTTCCTTATATTATCAAGAGGAGAATCTATACCCAAAAGCAAATTTTGCAGTATTTCCCTTTTGCAGGCTTCTCTCTCTTTCGCTCTCTTTTTATATCAGAGATTTAAACCACCAGGTGTCGCAGTCTTGCAGATTTCAAAAGAAATCCTTTCTTGTCTTGCTATACCTCAAAGATTAGAGTGTTTTATTTACAGTTGGAGTGTGAGTTATAAATGCCGTCTTTTATTTTTCTGCCAAGGATGCATCAGAGGTAGAAAATAGATCAGCTGCAAGAGCTATGCATGGATAGGAATGGGGCAGGAAGATGCTAGGGAAACAAGAGGGTTTTCTTCCCTCTTCCTTAGTGAGAGTGGAGAAATGCCTTTGTGTTTCATCCTACAGTCCTGATGCACTAAGCATATCTTGGAAGATGGTGAATAGTGAACCCTCCCCATTTCCTTTCCCAACGTCTGTCTGATTTATATTTAAAAAATAAAAACGCAGGTGTATTCTAAGAGATGACATGTAAAAATGAGGAAGGAAAAAGGTGTTTTTAAAAAGTAAGGCCTTGGACAAATCTACATCTGTGGTTTACAAGTGTTACTTTAGTTGGGGGGAGTTAGATCCAGAATCTTTAGAAGCTGTGACGATGCCTTTAACATCCTTCACCCCCCAAAAGTACACCACACGTGCTTCCTTCATATTTGTAAGCTTGCCTTTTACCTTGGACATTTCGTATGTGGGAGCTTCCACTGGTATGTGTTTTTTTACATTTCTCTGCTCCATCAATCTTAGAACCAATCTGGTGAAACTGCTGCAGTGCAGGGTTGAGACATGGGGAACTGGCTGGGTAGACAGTGGGAGTTCCACTATGGGTCTGACACCACTAGCGATACTAAGAAACTTCTTAGAAGCTTGTGGGAGAAACTAGCTCTACTTTTCCAGGAGGTGTGTTATTGATTCATTCATTAGATTACTGTTTCTTCATCGCCTGACTTTAAGTCAGGCAATTTGCCAAGAGTTGAGGATACACAGATGGTTTGGGCATAATTTTTACCCTCAATGAGCAATGACAATGGGTTCAGCCAAATAAACTGTCAATGACCCAGCACTGTCAGAGGGCTAGAGCAGGGCTGAGGGGAGCACAGGGTGCTAAGCTACACTGAAGGGAGTCAGATAAAGTGTCTGCAGAAGTGATAGGGTTGTTTATACTGAAACCTTAACCCCAGTGGGATTTTTCGGCCTACTGTATAAAGATTTATTTAGTGAACAATGCTTCAGGGTCTCAAATTGAGTACTTTCCTTCATGTACAGTATTTTGGTGGTCCATAAAATAAATGTATCTTCCCCAAATGACACCAGACCAATGTGAAGAGAGGTGATAAGCTGATGGACAACAGAAAAAGAGACCTGGGTAGATTTCTATATGTCCTATGTACGTGGTCAACCATGAAGAGGATAGCTCTTTGTAAGAACTGTTGGTAGTCAGAAGAATTGTATGTACCAAAGACAAAGTTTAAGTAACTTGTCTAAAAATTAATGGTCATTTCTACTGCTAAGGAAGAAAATCCATCAGTCCCTTATTCTGTTTTTTCAGTGGCTAATGAACAACATAAAACACCATTTCTGTAGAGCAAGTTGGCTATAAGAAGTGCTTAGAATGTAATAACCAGCAGCCAGCAACTAGGGTTAGTTAAATATCTGCGGATGTGGGGTTATCTCCATGAATGCTCTAAATCCTTTCAAATAAAATTGGTCCCTACCTTTTTAGTTTGTCTGCTAAGGCAGGATCCGTGGTCTAGCTGCATTAGAATCCTATAGTGGCTTGTTACAGATGCAGATATGTGGGTTTCTCTTCCAGATCTATTGATTCAGAATTTCTTTAGGTAAGAACTTGAACATGAATTTTAAAAAGTAAATTTTTCAGTGATTTTTATGTGGACCATAGTTCAGGAAGGCTTATAACAGAGTGCAATATGGACTAGATCTACATATAAAGTAAATATATAGAGAGATAAAAGGAGTACATTTAATGGATGGATAGAAAGAGAGGGAATAATATTCATGATACTGCAGTCCTGAAAACCATTGAAATACAATCTACATTGAGCAAAAAGGCATGAAGTAAACGAGTTCAGAGTTTTTTCTTGGACCTGCTAAAATGACAAAGAAGAGAACCTTTCAGCTGGACTTCAAAAGAGGTAGCCTCACTGCTTGCCGAATTTGTCAAATAATAACATAGTCCTTCCATGTGGCCTGCAACTCCTAGACATTTGCGTATATAAATCACAAGAGGCTCACAGGTACCAAGGACAAAGACGTGGGGGGTGATCTGTGAAGAGTTAAAGCACACATGCCCCTTTTCTCTAGCCTGCCTTTCCAAAAGGAGCACAAAGTTTTCAGTATGCTCCATGCCTCCCAGCATTAGAATCATTGTTGCTACTAAATGCAAACCACAGGTGCTAACTGCTGACAAGTCTCAGATCCTGGAGTTTTAGGTAAAACTTTCTGGTGGGTGTAATTAGCATTTATACTCTGTGCCTCTTACTAGCAGTAAACTCAAGGACTGTTTCCTTGCACTAATGGTACCTTGGCAAAAATATAAATTTGAAATCAGAGTCTATTTTATCCCATGATACTAGCCAGAATCTGGGGTGAGGGGTATCCTATCACAACCAAAAATAATTGTACAAATTTTATCATCTTTACCATCAACTTTCTGAATTTTTTAAAGTCTGGATTAATGAACTTGAACATTCAGAATCATCTCACCTTTCCTCGACCACTCATTGCAGATGCTGATTTCTCCCTCTTGGCTTAGCCCCTTCCCCTTTTTTTTTTTTTTTTTTTTAAAGCTTTTTATTTATTTATTTGAACAGAGATCACAAGTAGGCAGAGAGGCAAGCTGAGAGAGAGAGGGGGAAGCACATTCCCTGCTGAGCAGAGATCCTCATCTAGGGCTTGATCCCAGGACCCTGAGATCATGACCTGAGCCCAAGGCAGAGGCTTAACCACTGAGCCACCGAGGCACCCCAGCCCCTTCCCTCTTTACTGGGTTTAAGCACCACATATTCCTAGCGATCTCTGCTAAACTCATAATTCCAGATTATGATCCATGTTGGCAACAGCTAACTTAGATAATTAGAAGAAAACATTGAAGGCTCAAAAGTCTGCATAGAGTACTTAGGTTTTCTTGTTGTATAGGAAGAAAGAAAGAGTGACAGGAAAAGGGAAATATTGAGAAGAAAATCACACAAACATCAAAAAGCAAGATAATGCTAACAGGAGACAACAGGTGATAGTAATATTTTTATAAAGGTTAGTCTTTGAGGGGGAGACACTTTTACCTATTATTTACAATAACATCGCTTCTCTTCCTTCTTGTTATGGGTTGTATTGTGTTCTCCCAAAAGATGTTAAGTCCTAACCTCCAGTATCTGTGAATGTGAACTTATTTGGAAATGATGATCAAAGTAAGATGAGGTCATTAGGGTGGACCCTAGCCAATAAGACTGATGTCCTTATAAAAAGAAGAAATTTAGCACAAAAAAAAGCAAGGATGGAGGAAAGACCATGTGAAGACTCAGGGAGGAAACCCATCTGCAACGAAGGAATGCCTGAGGTCACAGGAAATGCTGGGGGAAGGGAGAGGCAGGAAACAAATTCTTTCTTACAAATGAAGGAACCAGCCCTTTCAATACTTTGTTGACTTCTAGCTTTGAAGTTCTAGCTTCCTTGACTTCTAGAACTTTGAAACAATGTATTTTTGTTGGTTGTCACCCAGTTTATGGTGCTTTGCTGCAGCAGCCCCAGGAAATACATAAACTTCTTTAAAAATAGTTAAGAATTAAAGTGAACAAATTAGAATGCCATCGAGATATAGAACTTTGTTCTGTGGGATGTGAAAATTTTCTAAGCAATTTTCTAGTTCGGTAAATGATTGATAGAAATTGAGAGAGGGCAAATCCTTGCGACCAGCCATTTCTGTGAGCCTTGGTTCCTTTCATTGGAGGATGGTATACTTATTGCTCCTGGGGTATTGTTTCTTACAGGCCCTCTCAGCTCATGGAACAAGAAAACATATGTGTGTATAATAACCCACACATACATTACAAACATATGTAACCATCTGTATCTACAGTGTAGCAGACCTACATTTTCACTCATTTGGGTAAATGTACAGAGGAGTGAGATTACTGGATTGAATGGTAAATTTGTGTTTAGCTTTGAAAAAAGTTGTCAAATTGGCTTCTAAAGTGGCGGTACCATTTTACATTCCCACCATCAATGAATGAGAGTTCCTGTTGCTTCATATCTTTGCCAGCAATTCGGGTTATCAAGTGTTTTGGATTTCAACCAATCCAATGAGTATGCAGTGCTGTTCTATTGCTGTTTTAATTTGCAATTTCCTAATGACATATAATGTTAAGCATTTTTCCATATTTATTTGGCATTTGTATATAGCCTTTGTTGAGTTGTCCATTCAGATTTTTTTTCACCTATTTTTAAAATGTGTTTGTTTTCTTGTCAACTGTTAAGAGTTTTCTTTGTATGTTTGGGATACAAGTCTTTTATCAAACATGTAGTTTGCAATTTTTTTTTTTTTTTGGTCTCACATGTCTTTTCATTCTCTTAACAGTGTCTTCCACAGGAAGGAAGTTCAACATAACATTTTTTTCTTCCATGAAAAAAAATGGTGTTGTATCTAAAAAATTTCCACCAAACCCAATGTTATGTCAATTTTCTTCTTCTATAATTTTATATTTCAAAGAAGCTATAGAAGAACTACTATAGCTTACCATTTAATATTTAAGTTTGTGATGTATTTTGAGTTAACCTTTGTGAAAAGTATAAGGTCTATTGTTCTTGCTTCATTTGGGTATCTAATTGTTTAGCATCATTTGTTGAAAACACTAGTCATTCTGCATGGAATTGCATTTGCTCCTTTGTCAGAGATCTGTTGACTATATTTCTTTGGGTATATTTTTTGGCTTTCTAGTTCAGGCCAATGATTGGTATGTCTGTTCTTTCACTAATACCACACTGGTACTGATTACCTGGTTACTGGAGTTTTAAAGTATGCACTGAAATTGCACAATGGTATTGTGATAGCACTCTATATAGACTCTCTCTCTCTATATATATTGCTATGCTCACCACAAGGATAGCTACCATCACCATAGAGTGCTATCACAATACCATTGAGTATATTCCCTGTTCCCTTTTATCCCTGTAAATGATTCATTTTATAACTGTAAGCCTTTATGTCCTACTCTCCTTCATTCATTTTGCCCATTCCCTTATTCTCCTTTCCTCTGGCAACCACCAGTTTGTTCTCTGTATTTATGGGTCTCTTCTGCTTTTTGTTTGTTTTTACATTTGTTTTGTTTTCTTAGATTCTACATATTTGTGAAATCATATGGTATTTGTCTTCCTCTGACTTTTATTACTTACCTTAATACCCTCCATGTTGTCACAAATGGCAAGATCTCATTTCTTTTTATGGCTGAGTAGTATTCCATTGTGTGCATGTGTTTATAGACACATTTTTATCAGTTCGTCTATTGATGAACATGTGGGTCACTTTCATATGTTGGCTCTTATAAGTATGCTTCAATAAACATAGGGGTGCATATATCTTTTGAAATTAGTGTTTTTGTGGGTTTTTTTGATAAATAGGTAATAGTGGAATTACTGAATGTTATGAGTATTTCTCCTTTTAATTTTTTGAGGAAGCCTCCATACTGTTTTCCACAGTTGTTGTACCAATTTACATTCCCACCAACAGTGTATGAGGGTCTCTTTTTTTCCACATTCTCACTAACACTTGTTATTTCTAGTCTTTTTGATTCTAGCCATTCTGACAGATCATCATCATGGCTTTTATTTGCATTTCCCAGAGCATCTTTCTATGTGTCTGTTTACCATCCATTATGTCTCCTTTAGGAAAAGATCTATTCAGATCCTCTGTCCATTTTTTAATTGAAGTATCGATGTTAGGGCTTTTGTTTTTGTTTTTCTGTGTGCGTGTTGAGTTGTATAGTTTCTTTGTATATTTTGGATAGTAACCCTTTATTAGATATACCATTTGTAAATATTTTCTCCCATACAGTTGCCTTTTTGTTTTGTTGATAGTTTCTTTGTTGTACAAAAGCTTTTTATTTTGATAGTCTTGGTAGTTTATTTTTGCTTTTCTTTCCTTGTCTGAGGAGATACATCCATAAATACCTAGACTAGTGCCCAAGAGATTATTATCTATATTTTCTTTTAGGAGTTTCATGGTTGCAGGTCTCAAATTTAGGTCTCTACTCCATTTTAAGTTTATTTTTGTGAATAGTGTCAGAAAGTGGCCCAGTTTCATTCTTTTGCATGTAGCTGTCCAGTTTTCCCAACACCATTTATTGGTGTCTTTTCCCTATTGTATATTTTTGCCTCCTTTGTCATAGATTAATTGACCATATAAGCATAAGTTTATTTCGGGGTTCTCCTTTCTGTGCCATTGATCTGTGTGTCTATTTTGGGGCCAGTACCATATACTGTTTCGATTACTACAACTTTGTAATATATCTTGAAATCTGGGTTTATGATACCCTTTGGCTTTGTTCTTTTCCAAGATTGATTTGGCTATTCAGGGCCGTTTGTGGTTCCAAACAAATTTTGGTATTATTCTAGTTTATTGTGAAAAATGCTCTTTGTATTTGATAGGGATTACCTTGAATCTCTAGATTGCTTTGGATGCTATGGACATATTAATGACACTAATTCTTCTAATCCATGAGCATGAAATATCTTTTTGTTTTTGTTTTTGTCATCTTCAATTTCTTTCATCAGTATTTTATAGTTCTCAGATTACAAGTCTTTCGCCATCTTGGTTAAGTTTATTCCCTTGACACAATTGTAAATAGAATTGTTTTCTTATTTTCTCTTTATGTTATGCTGTTATTGTTGTATAGGAATGCAACTGATTTCTCTGTATTAATATTGTGTCAACTTCCACTGAATTCATTTATCAATTCTAACAGTTTTTTTGGTGGATTCTTTAGGGTTTTCTATGAATAGAATTATGTCATCTTCAGATAGTGACAGTTTAACTTCTTCCTTACCAATTCCTTACCAAAAGGGATGCCTTTTATTTCTTATCTGATTGCTGTCACTAGGACTTATAGTACTATGTTGAATAAAAGTGGTGAGAGTGGAATCCTTGTCTTCCTGACCTCAGAGGGAAAGCTCTGTTTTTTTTTTGTTTTTTGTTTTTTTTTCATTGAGTATGATGTTAGCTGTGGGTTTTTCACATATAGTCTCTATTATATGGAGGTATGTTACCTCTAATCCCACTTTTTAACATATATGGATGTTGAATTTTGTCAAATGCTTTATCTGCGTCTATTGAGATGACCATATGATTTTTGTCCTTTGTTTTATTAATGTGGTGTATCATGTTGATTGATTTGCAAATATTGAACCACCCTTGCATCCCCACAATAAATCCCACTTGATTGTGGGAATGAGCTTCTTTTTTTTTTATTAATTTTTTATTTTTTATAAACATATATTTTTATCCCCAGGGGTACAGGTCTGTGAATCACCAGGTTTACACATTTCACAGCACTCACCAAAGCACATACCCTCCCCAATGTCCATAATGTATTGTTAAATGTGGTTAGATGAATTCACTTGTGAATTTATTTGGTCCTGGACTTTTTTTGGGAGTTTCTTGACTAGCAGTTTAACTTCTTTATTAGTACTTGGTCTCTTCAGACTTACTTCCTGATTCAGTTTTGGAAGGTTTTATGTTTCTAGGAATTTATTGATTTCTCCAGGTTGTCTGATTTCATGGCATAGAGATTTCATAATAGTCTCTTAAGTCTTTATGTTTCTGTGGTGTTGGCTGTTTCTTCTCCTCTTTCATTTCTAATTTTATTTCTTTGGGTCCTATCTCATTTTTTCTTGATGAGTCTGGTTAAAGATTTATCAATTTTATTTATCTTCTCAAAGAACCAGCTCTTGGTTTTATTAATCTTTTCGATTTTTTTAAAATTTTATTTGCTAGTTCATGTATTTCTGCTCTGATCCTTATTATTTCCTTCTACTGGTGTCACTGTAAATTTCCCTCTTCAAACTGCTTTTGCTGCATCCTAGAGATTTTGGACTATTATGTTTTCATTTTAATTTGTTTCCTTATTTTTAAAAAATTCTCTTTGATTTCTTCATTGACCCATTGTTTTTTTTTTTTTTTAGCAGCATATTGTTTAGCTCTACATGCTTGTATTTTGTCTAGTTTTTTTCCTTGTGATTGACTTCTAGTTTCATACCATTGTGGTTGAAAAAGATGCGTGCTGTGATAGACATTTTAAATTTATTGGGACTTATTTTGTGGCCTAATATGTGATCTATCCTTGAAAATGAATGTGTGTGCACTTGAAAAAAATGTGTATTGTGTTATTTTTGGGTGGAATGTTCCATATATATTTGTTAAATCTGTCTGGTCTAATGTGTGATTCAAAGATACTGTTTCCTTATTTATTTACTGCCTAGGATGACTTGTCCTATTGATGTAAGTAGGATATTAAAAGTCCCCTTTCATTATTGTACTACTGTCAATGTCTCTCATTATGTCTATCAATATTGGCTTTATTTATTTAGGTGCTCCAATGTTGGGTATAGTTGAATACATAGGTATTAATGATTGTTATATCCCCTTGTTGGATTGACCCCTTTATTACTACTTAATACTACTCTTTGTCTCTGGTTACAGACTTTGATTTAGAGTATATTTTATCCAAATATTACCCTCCCTCCCACCTCCGACTTCCATTTGCTTCGTATCTTTTTCCCAGTCTCTTACTTTCAATCTGTATGTGTCTTTATGTCTGAAAGGAGACCCTTCCCTCCACACTTTATGTATATATTGCTTTATTTTACATCCTTTTATTCATAATTATCTTCTAATTATGGTCTTTTCTCTTCACTTAGAAAAATCTCTTTAAGATTTCTATAAGGCTGGTTTAGGGGTGATGAACTCCTTTAACTTTTGATGTCTTGGAAACTCCATCTGGTCCTTCAGTTCTTAATGATAACCTTACCATGTACAGTACTCTTGGTTGTAGGGTTTTTTTCTTTCAGCATTTTGAGTATATCATACCTCTTTCTTCTGGTCTGCCAAATTTCGGTTAAAAAAAACTCCAGCTGTTTGCCTGTACTTCCCTCTTGATGCTTTTAAAACTCTATCTTTAAGTTTGGGTATTTTAATTACAATGTGTTGTGTGGACCTTATTGGATTTGTCTTGATTGAAATTCTGTGCTTCTTAAACCTGAATGTTTCCTTCTTCAGGTTAGGGAAGTTTTCAGCTATTACTTCTTCAAATAAGTTTCCTGCCCCTTTCTCTCCCTCTTCTGGAATTCCTAGAATTTGAATGTTTGCTTATTTGTTGTCCATGAGATCCTTTAACTTATCCTTATTTGTTTGTTTTAATTTTCTTTCTTTTTTCTGTTCAGCTTGAGCACTTTCCATTACCCTGTCTTCCAGATCACTGATCCATTCTTCTGTATCTGCTAATACACTGATGATTCCCTCTAGTGTATTTTTCACTAGAAAATAGTGAATCAGTTATTATAATCCTCATTTATGTTTGGTTCTTTTTTTTTACATTTTCTATCTTTGTTCAAGTTCTCACTGAGTTCCTCTACCTTCCATCTAGTCCAGGGAGCATATTTATGACCATTAATTTAAACTCTTTATTGGGCATATTGCTTATCTCTGCTTTATTTAGTTTTTTTCCCTGTGGTTTTGTCTTGTTCCTTCATTTGGAGAATTCCTCTGCTTCCTCATTTTGCTTGACTTTCTGTATTTGCTTCTATAAATTAGGCAGGACTGTTATATATCCTAAAGTTGAAATAATGGTCTTGTGTGTGATCATCCCCTTTATAGACTGGTGAATTTAACTGGATGGAACTGTGGCTGGATGGGCTTGGGGTCCTGGAACACTCCATGCTGGAGCTGCCCCAGTGGGATGGCTGGGGCTGAAGTATAGGCTGGGGGAGTCCCAGGCTCTTCATATAAAGGGTGCTCTGGCTGGGCAAATGAAAACGAAGTGATTGTAAGCCAGGGGATCCCAGAGCTTTCTTCACAGGGGTGTCCTGGGAGTTCTATGCAGGGGCATCCTGGCAGGGTCGCTGGGGCTGGGACACGTTCTGGGCTGGGAGATTGTGGGCACCACTTAGTGGTGACCCGGTGGGGCATCTGGAACTAAGGTAGGCATGGGCCTGGGGTTCACAGAGCTCTCTGCACAGGGGGTGCCCTGGCAGGATCACTGGAGCTGAAGTAAGAGTGAGGTAAGGAGTCATGGGGTACTTCTGTCTGTGGTACCTAAGCAAGCTGTCTGAAGTCAAAGTGTATGGGCTTGGAGTGTTCAGGGTGCTCTGCACCTGTGTCACCTTGGCAAATGGCTAGAACTGTAGTGAGTGCTGACCAGGTGTTTCCTGGTGTGCTCACACTGGGGTTGCTTTAGTGGGACAACTGAGGCCTGGGGCTGACTAAAGTGGTAGGTTAGCTAGGGGACCCAGACTTTTCTCCTGTTCATGTTGTCAAGGTGAAGGGGGATCTTAATCCATGGTGTTTGCTAGCTCCTCCAACCCAAGAGCATTCCAGCACCTCCCCTGACATTCGGCAGAGTTCTAGGATTAGATCCTTTATCAAATAATTGCTCTTTTAAACTGTGATATATATAAATTTTATTTTATTTTTTATTTTCACACATCTGGGGCTGGTGTGGCCTAAGGGACTTGGACTTGCTGAAGCAATATGCTAGCTATGACCTCCAGACCCTGCTCCTGTTTGCACAATCAAGATGGGTGTGGAACATAAACCATAGCTCTTGCCAGCCTCTCTAACCTGGAGAGAGTTCTGCTAGCTTCCCTGCCACTGGGGGAGTTCTAAGCCTGGATCTAATAAATATCACATTTTAAACCACAGCTTTTTTTTCTGTGCCCCAGGGCAGAAAAATCTGCCCAATGGTCCCTCAATATATCCGTCTGCACTGCAGTTCACAGAGTTGATGAGTGGGAGATTCCTTTGTCCCTGTAGCTGTCTGTCTTGCCATTCTATATGTGGTTGCTCTACCTTTTACTGTGCAGAAGCTGTTCAGTCAGCCCACAGTTCTCCTTCTGGAGGTATTGCTCTATAAATAGGCACAGATGTGGTATGTCCACAGAGGGAGGAGGTGAATTCAAGGTCTTCCTGTGTCACCATCTTGGAACAAAACTCATCTAAACAATATTTTTATTTTTAATTGAACATTGAATTGTTCATTCTTGGGGTATAGAAAAGCAATTGAACTTCTTATATTAACTTTATATTCTGTAACCTTGTTATATTCAGTTACTCATTCCAGGAGTTTCTTTTCATTTGGAACTTTTGACATAACAATCTGTAATGACATTTTGTCATCTGCAAACAAATGCAGTTTTATTTCTTCCTTTCCAGTCTGTATACTTTTATTTTCTTATTGTACTAGCTCAGACTTCTGGTAATATATTGAGTAGGAGGTACAAAAGAGGACATCTTTGCATTGTGCCTAATTTTGAGGAGAGAAATGTTTGTTTTTTTACTATTAAGTGTGACGTTAGGTGTTGGTATTTTGTAGATGTCAAGAAGGGCCACTTAAAAAAAAAAAAAAATCCCAGCTTTATTGAGGTATGGTAAATAAAAGTTGTATGCATGTAAATTGTACAATGTAATGTTTTGACATATATATACATCATGAAATGATTACCACAAGCTCATTAACATATCTACCACCTCACATAGTTATCCCCCCACCTTTGTGGTGAGAACACTTTAGATTTACTCTTAGCAAATTTCAAGTATACAGTATGGTATTGTTCACAGTAGTTATCAGACTGTACATTAGGTCTCCAGAACTTGAAGTTTATTGCATCTGACCAACATTTCTCCTTTCCTTCTACTCCCCAACTCTTGCCAACCACAGTTCTACTCTGTCATTATGAATGGCCTTTTATCCTAGATTCCAAATATAAGTGATATCAGCACTTTCTGTGTCTTTCTGTGTCTGGCTTGTTTTACTTGGCATAATTGCTTCTAAATTCCTTCATGTTTTCACAAATGGCAGGATTTTTTTCTTTATTAAGGCCTTATAGTAATTTCTATTGTATATGTATGTACATTCTACTCATATATTGTATATATTATATATATGTATATTCTATATATATGAGTGAATTACATGTATATTTAGAATACATGTATATTTAGAATATGTATATTTAGAAAATATGTAGAATATATGTATATATTGTATATATAGTATATATATTACATATATGTATATGTATATATTACACACACACACACACACACACACACACACACACACACACACTACATTTTCTTGACTCATTCATCCAGGGATGGACTTAAATTGTTACCATATGTTGGCTTCCGTGAATAATGCTTCAGTGAATGTGGGATGTAGATACCTATTCAAGATAGTGATTTTATTTCCTTTTGAGATATTCCCAGACATTATATTGCAGGTTTGTATAGTAGTTATATTTTTAATTTTTTGAGGATACTCCATACTATTTTCCATAATAAGTGTAAAACTTATGTTTTCATCAATAGCACAGAAGGGTTCCCTATTCTCCATATCCTCACCAACACTTGTTATCTTTTGACTTTTTGTTAGTAGACCTCTTAACAAGTGTGAGATGATATCTCATTGTTGTTTTGATTTTAATTTCCCTGATTATTGGAGATGTTTTTATTCATGTAACTATTGGTCATTTGTCTTTTGTCCATTTTTAGATGATATTTTGCTTTCATTATTGAGTTGTTTCCTTTTGTATTTTGGATATTTACCCCTTATTGGATAGATGCTTTCCAAATATTTATTCTCATTCCATAGGTTGCCTTTTTACTTTGTTGGTCGTTTCCTTTAATGTGCAGAACCTGTAAAGTTTGAAGTAGTTTAACTTGTTTTACTTATTTTTCTTTTGTTACCTGTGTCTTGTTGTCAAATTAAAAAAATCATTGCTAAGACCAATGTCAAGAAAATTTTCTCCATATTTTCTAGGACTTGTACAGTTTCAGATCAGTCTTTCATTCATTTTGAGTTGATTTTTCTGTGGGGTGTAAGATAATGGTCTAGTTTCATTTGGATGTGGATATCCAGTTTTCCCAATAGAGTTTATGGAAGACTGTCCCTTCCCTCTTGTGTATTCTTATATCTTTGTCAGTGATTAGCTAACTGTATATGCGTGAGTTTATTTCTGAGCTCTCTATTCTATTCCATCAGTTTGTGTCTTTGTACCAAAACCATAATGTTTTGATTACTCTAGCTTTGCAATATAATTTTAAATGAGGAGGTGTGATGCCTCTAGCTTTGTTTTTCTTGCTGAATATTGCTTTACCTATATGGGGTCTTTTGTAATGCCATATGGATTTTATGATTTTTCAAAATTTTCTCTGAAAAATGCCATTGGAATTTGTATAGCTTCTTTTCAATCTGTAAATAACTTTAGATAGTGTGAACATTTTAATAATAATTCTTCTAATCCATGAACACAAGATGTTCTTTCATTTATTTGTGTCTTCAATTTATTTAATCAGTGTGTTACAGTTTTCAGTGTACAGATCTTTCACCTATTTGATTAAATTTATTCTTAGGTATTTTATTCTTTCTGATCTTGTAAATGAGATTGTGTTCTTCTATGTCTTCAAATAATTTGTTTTCGGTGTATATAAATGTAACTGATTTTTGCACAGACACATGTTGGAAATATTATGTGTCTGGTTTCAGAACTCTGCAATAAAGTGAATATTGCAATAAAGTAAGCCAAATGAATTTTTTGCTTTCCCAGTACATAAAAAAGATGTTTATACTATACTGTAGTTTAAGTGTCCAGTAATATTATGTTTATTTTTTTTTAAGATTTTATTTATTTATTTGACATGCAGAGATCACAAGTAGGCAGAGCAACAGGCAGAGAGAGAGGAAGGAAGCAGGCTTCCTGCTGAGCAGAGCCTGATGCAGGGCTTGATCCCAGGACCTTGAGATTATGACCTGAGCTGAAAGCAGACGCTTTAACCCACCGAGCCACCCAGGTGCCTCAGTAACATTATGTTTAAAAATATTTATTTTAAGAACACTTTGTGCTAAAAAATGCTAACCATTATCTGAGCTTACAGCAAGTTGTATCTTTTTGCTGGCGGGGGATCTTGCTCTGATGTTGATGACTGCTGAATAATCAGGGTGGTGTTTGCTGAACGTTGGTGTGGCTGTAGTAATTTCTTAAAATAAGGTGAAAATGAAGTTTGCTGCATTGATTCACTCTTCCTTTCACTTAAACACTTAGAGGCCATTGTGGGGTTCTTAACTGGCTTAATTTCAGTATTATTGTTTCTCAGGGAATAGGGAGGCCCAAGGAGAGAGTGAGGGTTGGAGAAGGCTGGTCAGTGGACTAGCCAGAACACACAGAACATTGATTGATTAGGTTTACCATCTTGTACTGCCACAGTTCATAGTGCATCAAAACAATTATTGTAGGAATATCAAAGATCACTGATCAGAGATCACTACAGCAAAAATAATAATAAAAAAGTTTGAAATTTTGTAAGAATTACCGAAATGTGACATGGAGACATGAAGTGAGCGGATGCTATTGTAAAATGGCGCCAATAGACTTGTTTAGCTGGGTTGCCACAAACCTTTACTTTGAAAACGAAAAGAGGGGTTGGGCGATATCAGAAAAGCACACGGAAGGTAAGTGCAGTAAAATGTGGTTTGCCTATATATTGATTTCGCATCTTGCAGTTTGACTGAATTTGTTTATGTGTCTTAACAGGTTTTTTTAGTGGAGTCTTTAGATTTTCCTCTACATGAGTTCATGTCATCTGCAAACAGATAATTTTACTTCCTCCTTTCCAATTTAGAGGACTTCCTTTCCAATTAGAGGACTTTTATTTCTTTTTGTTACCTAATTCCTTTAGCTTGGATTTCTAGTACTCTGTTGAATAAAAGTGGTGAGAGGGGACCTGCTTGTCTTATTCTTGATCTTAGAGAAAAAGCTGTCAGCTTTTTAATGTTGAGTATGGTATTAGCTATGGGCTTGTCTAAATAGCCTTTATCATGTTGGGGTACATTTCGTCTCTACCTAATTTGTTGAGAGTCTTTATCACAAAGCAATGTTATATTCCATCAAATTTTTTTTTTCTGCATCTATTGAGAGGATTTTTTGTTTTTATCCTTTATATTGTTTTTTTTATCCTTTATATTGTTAATGTGGTACATCACATTGATTTCCTTATGTTGATTCATTATTGCATCTGAGGAATAAAGCTCACTTAATTATGCCAATGATATTTTAATATGTAACAAGTCAGAATTTGATTTGTTAGTATTTTGTTAAGAATTAAAAAAAAATCTATGGTTATCAGTATTATTAGGCCTGTAATTTGCTTTTTCCTGAGAGTCCTTATCTGGCTGTGGTGTTAAGGTAATGCTAGACTTGCAAAATAAATGTGGAAGTGTTTCTACTACTTCAGTTTTTGAATGTATTTTAAAAAGATTGGTATTAACTCTTTAAATGCTGGTAGAATTCACCAGTGAAGTTCTCTAATCATAGACTTTTCTCTGTTTGGAGATTTTGACACTGCTTCAATTCCTTACTTAATATATTTAGGTGCCCCAATACTAGGTAAAACTGCATTTATAATGGTTACATCCTCTTAATGAATTGAACCCTTTATCATTGTATAATGACTTTCTTAGTCTTATTGGATTTTGAACTTGAAATCTATTTCGTCTGATAAAATTATTGCTACTGTCTCTTTTGGGTTTCCATTTGTAAGGATATTTTTTCGTCCCTTCACTTTCAGTATGTGGGTGCCCTTAAAGCTGAAGTAAGTCTCTTGTAGGCAGCACATAATTAGTCGGTCTTGTTATTTAATCCATTCAGCTCCTCTGTCATTTGATTGGAGAATTAAATCCATTTATCTTTTTTAACATTTTATTTTTTATTTTTTTAATTTCTTTTCAGCGTAACAGTATTCATTGTTTTTACACCACACCCAGTGCTCCATGCAATACATGCCTTCCATGATACCCACCACCAGGCTCACCCAAGCCCCCACTCCCCTCCCCTCCAAAACCCTCAGTTTGTTTCTCAGAGTCCACAGTTTCTCATGGTTTGTCTCCCCCTCCAATTTCCCCCAACTCACTTATTTCCATCTCCCAATGTCCTCCGTGTTATTCCTTATGCTCCACAAGTAAGTGAAACCATATGATAATTGAATCTCTCTACTTGACTTATTTCACTCAGCATAATATCTTCCAGTCCTGTCCATGTTGATACCAAAGTTGGGTATTCATCCTTTCTGATGGAGGCATAATACTCCACTGTATATATGGACCATATCTTTATCCATTCATCTGTTGAAGGACATCTTGGTTCTTTCCACAGTTTGGTGACTGTGGCCATTGCCGCTATGAACACTGGGATACAGATGGCCCTTCTTTTCACTACATCAGTATCTTTGGGGTAAATACCCAGTAGTGCAATTGCAGGGTTGTAGGGAAGCTCTATTTTTAATTTCTTAAGGAATCTCCACACTGTTTTTCAAAGTAGCTTCACCAACTTGTATTCCCACCAACAGTGTAAGAGGGTTCTCTGTTCTACACATCCCCTCCAGCACATGTTATTTACTGTTTTTTGTTTTTTTAAATTTTGACCATTCTACCTGGTGTAAGATGGTATGTCAATGTGGTTTTGATTTGAATCTCCCTAATGATGATGAATATTTTTTCATGTGCCTGTTAGCCATTTGTATGTCTTCTTTGGAGAAGTGTCTATTCATGTCTTCTGCCCATTTTTTGACATGATTATCTGTTTTGTGTGTGTTGAGTTTGAGGAATTCTTTTTAAATCTTGGATATCAGCCCTTTGTCTGTAGTGTCAGTTGCGAATATCTTCTCCCATTCTGTGGGTTGCCTTCTTGTTTTGTTGACTGTTTCCTTTGCTGTGCAGAAGATTTTGATCTTGATGAAGTCCCAAAAGTTCATTTTCACTTTTGTTTCCTTTGCCTTTGGAGACCTATCTTGAAAAAAGTTGCTGTGGCCAATGTCGAGGAGGTTACTGCTTGAGTTCTCTTCTAGGATTCTGATGGATTCCTGCCTCATGTTGAGGTCTTTTATCCATTTTGAATTTATTTTGTGTATGGTGAAAGAGAATGGTCAAGTTTCATTCTTTTATACATAGCTGTCCAATTTTCCCAGCACCATTTGTTGACGAGACTATCTTTTTTCCACTGTATATTTCTTCCTGCCTTGTTAAAGATTATTTGACCATATAGTTGAGGGTTCATATCTGGGTCCTCTACTCTGTTCCACTGGTCTATGTGTCTGTTTTAGTGCCAGTACCATGCTGTCTTGGAGATTACTGTTTTGTAGTAAAGCTTGAAATCAGGCAACGTGATTCCCCCAGTTTTGTTTTTCTTTTTCAACATTTCCTTAGCAATTCATGGCCTCTTTTGGTTTCATACCAATTTTAGGATTGTTTGTTCCAGCTCTTTGAAAAATGCTGGTGGAATTTTTATCGGGATGGCATTCAAAGTACAGATGGCTCTAGGCAGTATAGACACTTTAGCAATGTTTATTCTTCTAATCCATGAGCATGGAATGCTTTTCTGTCTTTTTGTGTCTTCTTCAATTTATTTCATGCATGTTCTGTAGTTCCTCTAGTACAGATCCTTTGCCTCTTTGGTTAGGTTTATTCTCAGGTATCTTATGGTTTTTGGTGCTATAGTAAATGGAATCGATTCTCTAATTTTCCTTTCTGTATTTTCATAGTTAGTATATAAGAAAGCAACTGGTTTCTATACAATGATCCTGTCTCATTACTGAATTGTATGAGTTCTAGTAGTTCGGGGGAGGAGTCTTTGGATTTTCCATATAAAGTATCATGTCATCTGAGAAGAGAGAGAGTTTGACTTCTTTGCCAATTTTAATACCTTTTATTTCTTTTTGTTGTCTGATTACTGTTGTTAGGACTACTAGTACTATGTAAATTATTAATAGATTAAAACTTTTTGCCATTTTGTTAATTGCTTTCTAGGCATTAGTTTCTTTGTTCCTCTCTTTCTCTCTTGCTGGCTTCGTTTGCTATTTAATTTTCTGTATTGATGTGTTTCAATTGCTTTTTCTTTATGTTTTGTGTATTTACTGTAGCTTTTCTATGACTGCCATAGCCTTATATAAAACGTATTATAGTTATAACAGTCTATTTTAAGCTGATAATTTTGTATTCAAAAACTACTATTTTACTCTTCTACCCACACATTTTTTTTTTTTTCAAATGTGGCATATTACTCATCCGTCCCCTTTTTTTGAGAAATGATTATATATCATTGTGTAAGTTTGAGGCATATAACACAATAGTTTGAGTTACATATATTGTTGGATGATTACATTAGTATCAGCTAACCTCTATCTTCTATATAGATGAAATTAAAAAAACAAAAAAAATTCTCTGCTGTGATGAGAACCCAGAATTTACTCTCTTTTAACAACTCTCCTATATATCACAGAGCATGGCTCCCTGTAGTCATCATTTTGTATTTTGCATCCTAGTACTTATATATCTGGAAGTTTGTACATTTCGAACATTTCTTCTAATTCCTTCTTCCTACAACCCCACCTCTGGTAACAAGTTTGATCTTTTCTGTGAGTTCAATCTCTACTTTCTCCTTTCCTTATATTTTTACATTTAAGTGGATAATATAGATTTTTTCTTTCTCTGTCTGACTTACTTCACTTAGCATAATACCTTCAAGTTCCACCCATGTTGTTGCAATGAATAGGATTTCCTTTGTTTTATTATTAAGAGGCCAAATAAAAATCCATTATATATATAAATATAATGGATTTATATATATTAAATATAGTGGATATATATTATGTATATATTTTATACTATATTATATATTATCATATTATAATAATCATAATATTATATATTATATTATATTATGTATTATATATATGATTAATATATATATCACAAATTCTTTATCCATTCATCCACCAATAGACACTTATTTTCATGTGTTGACTGTTATAATGATATTATAAACATCAATGTGCAATTCTTTTTGAGTTAGTGTTTCCTTTCTTTGAATATATTCCCAGAAGCAGAATTACTGAATCTTATAGTAGTTCTAGTTTTAATTTGGGGGGGTTCCTCCATACTGTTTTCCTTAGTGGCTGTACCAATTTACAATCCTACCAGTGGTGCACACGGATTCCCTTTTCTCCACATCTACACCAGAAGTTATCTCTTGTCTTTTTGATAATGACAGTTCTAACAGGTGTGAGGTGATAAGCCACTGTTATCTTTGATTTTCCTGATGACTAGTGACATTGAATATCTTTTCATCTGTTTGTTTGCTTTTCATATATGTTGTTTGCAGAAGTGTTTATTGAGGTGCTTTCCCCATTTTTAAACTTTTTTTTGTTATTGATTTTAGTGAGCTTTTTTTTTAAGATTTTATTTATTTATTTGACAGAGAGAAATCAGAAGTAGATGGAGAGGCAGGCAGAGAGAGAGAGAGAGAGGGAAGCAGGCTCCCTGCCGAGCAGAGAGCCCGATGCGGGACTCGATCCCAGGACCCTGAGATCATGACCTGAGCCAAAGGCAGCGGCTTAACCCACTGAGCCACCCAGGCGCCCCAGTGAGTTTTAAAAATATTTTGGCTATTAACCATTTATCAGGGACATAATTTGTAATTTTTTTTTCCCATTCTGTAGCTTGTCTTTTCACTTTGTTGATGTTTTCCTTTGCTGTGTGGGAGCTTTTTAATTTGATGTGATCCCACTTGTTTTTTGTTTTCTTATGATTTAGGTGTCATATCCAAAAATATCATTGCTAAGAACCATGTCAGGGAGGTTGGTTCCCATCTTTTCTTCGAGAAGGTTAATATTTTCGGGTCTTATGTTTGAGTCTGTAATCCATTTTGATTTAATCTTTATAGATGGTATAACTTATGGGTCATTTCATTCTTATTCATGTGAATGTTCAATTATCCCATCTCTGTTAATAGAAGAGATTGTCTTTATTCTATTGACTATTCTTGGCTCCCTTTTCAAATATTAGTTGATTGTATATGCTCAGGTTTATATCTGGGCTCTTGATTCTGTTTCATTGGTCTGTATGTTTTTATGCCAGTGCCATATTGTTTTGATGATTGTAACTTTATAGATAACTTGATAGCAGGAAGTGTGATACATTTGCTTTGTTCTTTTTCAACAAATTTGGTTAATCACGGTCTTTAGTGATTACATATAAATTTTATGAGTGTTTTTTTCTATTTCTGTTAAAAAAATGCCTTTAGAGTCTTGATAGGGATTGCATTGAATTTATTAATTGCTTTTGGTAGTATAGACTTGTTAATAGTATTCTTCTTATCCATGATAGCTTTTTATTTATTTATGTCTTTTTTTATTACTTTAATCAATGTTTCTTAGTTTTATGTAGTTATCTTTCACTTCCTTAAATTTATTTCTAAGTATTTTATTCTTTTTGATGTTATTGTAAATGGGATGGATTTCTTTTTCAGAAAATTTATTGTTAGCATATAGAAATACTACTGATTTTTGTACGTGAATTTTGTATCCTGCACTTTTACTGAATTCATTGATTAGACCTAACAGTTTTTTGGTAGAGTCTTTAGGACTTCCTGTATACAAAATCATGTCCTTTGTGAACAGAGACAATTTTATTTCTTCCTTTACAACTTTGATACCTTATATTTTTTTGCCTAATTGTTATAGCTAGGACTTCAGTACCATGTCAAATAAAAGTGGTGAGAGTAAACAATTTTAAAGGTCTTGTTCCTGTTCCTAAAGAAAATTTTTCATCCTTTCACCATTGAGTATGTTAGCTGTAGGATTGTCATATATGGCCTTTGCTCTTTTGAGTATGTTCCTTCTATGCCTAATTTGATAAGAGTGTTTATTATAAATAAGTATTGAATTTTGTCAAATAATTCTTATGAATCTATTGAGATGATTATATGATTATTTTCTTGCATTCTTTTATGAGATGTATCACAGTGATATATTTGTGTATGTTGATCCATCTTTTCATCCCAGGGATAAATTCTACTTAATTGTGGTGAGTGATCTATTTAATATGCTGCTGAATTTGGTTTACTGGTATTTTATTAAGAATTTTTGTATCTATATTAATCAGGGATAGTGGCCTATAGTTTTCTAATAGTGTCTGTTTCTGATTTTGGTTTCATGATGACACTGGCTTCTTATAATAAGTTTGGGAGTGTTCCCTCCATTTCTTTTTTTTTTTCTTTTTTTTTTTTTTTTTGCTTTTTGAAGAGTTTTTTTAAGAATTGGTCTTAATTCTTCAAGTCTTTCCCAAAATTCACTAGTAACACCATCTCATTCCATGCTTTTCTTTCTTGGGAGATTTTTGATTACTGATTCAATCTCTTTACTAATAATTGATCTAGTCAGATTTTGTATTTCTTCCTGATTTTGAAAATTGAGATGTAAGTTGATTTCTGACTCAACCAACTGATAAATTATATGTTTTGGAGGATTTTAAAGTTCTTCTAGTTGTCCAGTTTGTTGACAGATAATTTAATTGTTCATAGTAGCCTCTTAGGATCTTTTGAATTTCATCAAATTCAGGGATCAGTAGTAATGTCTCCCTTTTCATTTATAATTTTGTGATGCAAGTCCTTTCTTTTTTATTTCTACTTTATTAGTTTGTTCATGTCAACTTCATTTGTCTTTTCAAAGAAGCAATTCTTGGTTTCGTTAATTTTTTTTTCTATTTATTTCTGTAATCTACTTCTTTTTTTTCTCTAATATTTATTATTTCCTTTCTTCTGCTAATTTTAGCCTGCTCCTTCACTTTCTACTGCCTCTAGGCATGAAGTAGAGTTGTTTATTTGGAATCTTTTCTTGCTTCTCAATGAAGATGCATATTGCTATCAGCTTCCTTCTTAGAATTGCTTTTGGTGCATATAATAAGTTCTGTTATGCTTTACTTCCATTTCCTTTGTCTCAAGCTTTATTTCCACTTTAATCTTTTTAAAAATCTATTGTTCAAGAATTGTTTAATTTCCATGTGTCCATAATTTTTTTCCTTTTTTCTTGTTGATTTCTAGTTTCATGCCATTGTAGTCGAAGAAGATATTTTGTATGATTTCAATCATTTTGAATTTGCTGAAAATTGTTTTGTGATCTAACATGTGGTCTATCCAGAAAATGTTTTATGTGCTCTTGAGAAAAATGTATATTCTGTTTCTAGGATAGGATGTTTTATGTGTATTTATTAGGTCCATTTGGTCAATAGCATTATTTAAGTCTCTGTTTCCTTATTGATTGTCTGGATGATCTGATCTATCCATTGTTGAGAGTGAGGTATTAAAGTCCCCAGTTGTCATTGTAATACTGTTTATTTCTCCTTTTAGTTCTGTTAGTTTTTGTTTTGTATATTTAGGTGCTCTAATGTTAGGCCCATAAAAACTTATAATTGTTATTCTTGATGTTTTGAACCCTTTGTCATTATATAATGACCTACTTTGTCTTTTGGGGGGGGCATTTTTAGTTTAAGTCTATTATGCCTGATATAAATTTAGCACCCCCTGCTGTTTTGTTTTCTTTTGTTTCCACTTGCATGAAATGTTTTTTCCTACCCCTTCTCAATCTACATGTTTCTTTAAGGCTAAAGTGAGTATCTTGTACACAGCATGCTATTGGATCTTGTTTTTTATCCATTTAGCCATTCTGTGTTTTTTTTTTTTAAGATTTTATTTATTTATTTGACAGAGATCACAAGTAGACAGAGAGGCAGGCGGTGGGGGGGAGGGGAAACAGGCTCCCCGCTGAGCAGAGAACCCAATGTGGGGCTCCATCCCAGGACCTTGAAATCATGACCTGAGCCTAAGGCAGAGGCCTAACCCACTGAGCCACCCAAGTACCACTCTGTGTCTTTTGATTGGAGAATTGAATCCTTTTACATTTCAAGTAATTATTGATAAGAACTTACAATTGCCATTTTCTTAATTGTTTTCTGGTTGTTTTGTACTTCCTTTGTTCCTTGTTTTTTATCCTCCTGTCTTTTTTGCACTTGTGTTTTGATGTTGTTGGTTTGCAAAATACTTAGGGGCTTCTGTGATATAATCTGAAACTGTTCCCCCTACATAGAGGACAGGGAGAGACCAAGAAAGAGGTAAACCACTTTTAGGTTGATAGATGGCAGGTTTTTTTTCTTTTTAAAGATTTTATTTATTTATTTGACAGACAGCTTCCTACTGAGCAGGGAACCTGATATTGGACTTGCTCCCAGGACCCAAGAATCATGACCTGATTTGAAGGCAGACACTTAACTGACTGAGCTACCCAGGCTCCCAAATAGATGGAATTTTTTATAAGAAAAGGCAACTTACATTTGAGGCTTGTGTGGGGTGTCAGCAAGACAAAAAGATCCTTGCTGCTACCTATCAAACCTTAAAACTTTAAAAAGAGGCCTTAACTTGTTTCAGTCATTACATTGGGAAGATGTTCACAACCCTGTATCATAATCTCAAGACGCTGTCTTTGAAAGTCTCTGGGGAGAGGAAAGGTAAGTGGAACCCATATTCAAAGGACAAGAAAGGGGAGTGAGGAGCATTGTAGTGTCTGCATCCAGCTCATAGATCAATCAGTGGTCATGTCTTTTTGATGATAGTTACAAACAGATGTCTTTGGGTATCAGCATTCATTGACTTCTTTATCATGTTTGTGTAATTATCACAAGATTCTACCTTTTGGTACCATGAGTCTTACACAAAATACTGTAAACCTTTAATATCCTATTTTAAACTAATAACAATTTAACTTCAATAGAATTCACCTAGTGATATTAAACTCCCTCAGTTTTTGTTTGTTTGGGAAAGAAAATCTGTATCCCTTCTTTATTTCTAAAGGACTGCTTTGTTGTGTATAGAATTGTTTGTTGTCAGTTATTTTCTTTCAGTATTTTGGATATGACATCCCATTCTCTACTGACCTGAAGGGTTTCTGTTGAGAAATCTGCTTATAATGTAATGGGGGTTACCTTGTATGTAACTTCCCTTTTTTCTTGATGCTCTTAAAATTCTTTCTTTGGCTTCCGTCAATTTATTTATTTTTTTAAATATATTTTTAAAGTAATCTCTACCCCCAACATGGGGCTTGAACTCATGACCCCAAAATCAAGTCACATGCTGACTCTCAGCTCTCAGCTGAGCCAGCCAGGCATTTCTCACTTCTGTCAGTTTATAATATGTCTTGGTATAGACCTTTTCAGATTCAACCTATTTTGGATTCTTTGGCCTCATGGATTTAGATGTCCATTTCTCTCTCCAGAGATTTGGAAAGTTTTCAGCTACTATTGATTTAAAAATTCCTTTCTCTTTCTCTTCTTCTGGAATTATGCAAGTAGTGTTATTTTTCATTGTGTCTCGTAAATTCCTGTAGGCTTTCTTCATTCTTCCCTATTCTTTTATTCTTTTTATTCTTCTGACTGGATAATTTCCAATTATATCTTCCAGGTTACCAGATTCTTTTTTCTGCATGGTCAACCTATTTTGAAACTACTGAATTCTTCAGTTATTGTATTTTTCAGCTCTAGGATTTCTGGGTGGTTTTTTTTTTTTTTTTTTTTTGATGGTTATTTCCTTGTCAATCTCCTCATTTTATTTGTGCATTATTTTCCTAATTTTATTTAGTTGCATGTGCTCCTATAGTTCACTAAGCTTACAGAGGAATTCTTTGTTGACAGTTCATAGATCTCTATTTCTTTAGTGTCAGTTATTGGAGCTTTATTAGTATCATTTAGTGGAGTCTTATTTGCCTGATTTTTAATTATCCTTTATTCCTTATGTCAGTATCTATTCATTTGAGTCATCAGGCTCCACTTAAAGATTTTATGAGTTTGCTTTGGCAGAGAAAGTTTCTTACCAGTCAACTCAGTTTGGATTTCTGGGTGTATCTGCTGGTAACATCCTTACACAGGTAGGGCCTGTCATTATGGTATGTTTTTGAGTGAGGTTACCATCTGAGTTCTGAGGACAGGGATGGGTATTGTGCCACTGGCTGAGAAGAGTTGGATAAGACTCTTGGCTTGGTTTCCTATCCAAGTGAAGCTGTATGGTGGGCTCCATGGCTGCTTGGGTTCTCTAGTCAGGCTTACTAGATAGTCAGGACTAGATCCTATGTTCAGTATTAGTTGGGGTTATGAATTATCTTCCCTAGCCAAGAAGGGTAACAGGCTATGGCTCATAGCCTGTACAACTTGTTGTTTGGAAGCCTGAATGAGGCCTAAGTATATACTGAATTATTTGGATAGGAGAGGCCACAGGTTTTGCTCTGCAACTGGGAAAAGACATGAACTGTATTTTCTTTTCAAGTTCCACTGTGCATAGGACTTTTGAATGAGCTATGTAGTTTCCCACAGTCTCTTGTTAGTTTCCCTGGTCAGACAAGCTAAAGACCTTATCCAGTAATAATCAGGGCTACAAATTAGGTTCTCTACTCTCATGCCATGGGAAAAACAGCTCTAAAATTGTTAAAGCTCTTTGCTGTCTTAAATTGAGCAGACCTCCTCCCAAGTTCCCTGGCTGAATAGGGTCACTGGCTTTAATTTGCAAACTATAGCCTCTGTTTTTCTTGGCTAAAGCACCACTAACCCCACAACTTTCAGGTTTTTTTTTAATTTTTTTTAAATTTTTTTTTTTATAGTATTTCTGTTCAGATGGGGCCAGAAGACACTCTCCACAATAAGTGGGGCTATGTTTCAATCCCTTTCTCTGGGCTGGAAGAGAAGGGGATTCTCTAGCTACTCTCAATTTTCCAAACAGGTCGTCCAGTTGTGGAGGGCATTAGTCTTATCACTAAATTAATCTCCCTACCCATGTGTGGCACAAAAGACTCCACACCCAGTATTGAATTTGTTCTGGGGGCAATAAGCTCTGTACATCTCTTGAATCAAGTGCAAGTAGGCTGCATAGCTCTTAGGAGTTGTTACCAGCCCTCTGGTCAGATACTGGAAGCACTCTGTAGTGGGTGGGTATATGACTCAGCATGTAGTCTGGGCATAGGAAAATTGGGAATTAGGGCTGGCAAAACTCCTTTGGGAATTTGATTCAGGCAGTTCTAAGCTGTGCCAAGTTCCCTGGTTACAATGTACCCCCAATTTTGTTATGCAGATGGGCAAAACTGCTGGTTGGGATTACTACCTGGGTACAACAGGTACAAACTCTGTCTGCTAAGATATACATGTTGCTTGTTGCTCTAGTCTCAATCACAGACAGATTTATGGTGACTAGGCCTCACATATTCTTCTGGAATTCCCGAGGAATGTGTAGGTTTGCAGAGTAAGGATTCCTACAAAATGACTCATGATGCTGGGGGAGGCTTTATTCCCCTAGGTTCTCCATTCCCACTGGAGGGTTTAGAGACTCTGGGGAGACATCTTCACATGGTGCTGTGCTGTCCTGGGAAAGGGATGATGTGAGAGAAACATAGGATTTCTCTTATTCTTCTAATGAGGTTTTTATTGGTCTCCAAGATGCAGGGGATACTTTAGACTTAATCCTTGTATTCAAGAATTCTCTCCATAGTGTCTTATTCTTGAATAGATGTTAGCTGCTGTTCTTGTGAGGGGGAACAATGTTCAGTATCGCCTATGCTGCCATTTTGATGACACTTTCCCATGTTTTTGATATTATAATTTATTTCTTTTCATATTGTGTATTTAACAAACAATTGTTGCTATAGTTATTTTTAATACTTTTGTTTTATACCTTGATACCTGCTCAAATTATCTTAGAGTTAAGATAGTTAAGAGTTAGAGTTGAGTTAAGTGATTCACACTCTACCATGGCAGTATTAAAATATTCTAAATATTTACCAGTTTTCTACTTTCATCTGCTTTATGTTTTTTTTTAAAATATTTTATTTATTTATTTGACAGACAAAGATCACAAGTAGGCAAGAGAGGCAGACAGAGAGAGAGGAGGAAGCAGGCTCCCTGCTGAGCAGAGAGCCCAATACGGGGCTCGATCCCAGGACCCTGGGATCATGACCTGAGCCGAAGGCAAAGGCTTTAACCCACTGAGCCACCCAGGTGCCCCTGCTTTATGTTTTTAACTAACATCATTTTTCTTCAGCTTAAAGAACTTTCTTTAGGGTTTCTTACAAGGCAGGTCTTGTGGTCATGAAATCCCTCAGGTTTTGTTTGCCTAAGAAGGTTAACTTTTCTTTATTTGGGAAGGACAACATGCCAGGTAAGATATTCTTGGTTGGTACTTTTTTTTTCTTTTCAGCACGTTGAATATATCATCTCACTGTCTCCTGGCCTGCAAGTTTCTTCTGAGAAATCAACTGATAGACTTTTGAGGTTCATTGTATGTGAAGAGTTTCTTTTCTCCTGATACTTTCAAAATTCTCTTTGTTTTTGACTTTTGACAATTTTATTATAATGTGTCCCGGTGAAGTCCTCTTTTGATTCAGTTTGGGGACCTATAAGTTTCATATACTTGCGTGTACATATCTCTTCCTAAATGTAAGGTGTTTTCAGCCTTTCTCTTGTTGTTTTTGTTGTTAATTATGCTTTTTATCCCTTTCTCATTCTCTTCTAATTCTTGGAGTTCCATAATGTGTTTTGTTGAATAGTGTTGCATAAATCTCATAGATTTTCTTCATTCTTTTTTATTCTTTTTTCATTTTTTCCCTCTAAGTTGGTCATTTAAAATTAATTATCTTTAAATTATTAGGGTTTTTTCCCCTCTGTTTGATCAGATCTTCTGTTGATACTCTCCATGACACTTTTCACTCCAGTCATTCTACTCTCAGCTCCAGAATTTAGTTCTGTTTGGTTCTTTAAAAAATTTTTTTTCTATCTTTTTTTGAACTTCTTGTTTTGTTCATGTGAACTTTTCCTCATTTTTTAATCTGCACTATTATAGGTTGCTGAGCTTCCTTTAAAACAATTATTTTGAATTCTTCATCCAGCCTTCCATAGATATCCTTCTCTTTAAAGATTGTTATTGGAAAATTATTCTATTCCTTTAGTGGTGTCATTTTTGCCTTGGTCTTTGCATTAATGTCTGCACATTTGATTGAGCATTCACCTCTTCCTACCATGGACTTGTTTTTGTAGGGGAAGAGCTTCACCCACCAGTGAGTCTGAGGTCACTGGTGCAATGGTTCTGATTCTGGGTAAGGAACAGCATCATAGTTTCCATGCAGCTCCCTCAGTGAGACCAGGATTCTGGGAATCAGGTTCTCTTGCTGCAGAGCTCTTGCTCTGATGTCCTAGGCATAGATACTTGTGGGGTGGCTGCTGAGTCACTATCTGAAGCATGAGTATATGTAGAGTAGCTGTAGTTTGGGACCTGAGCATAATGTAACAGGAGGGAGAGGTGGCAAGGGTCCTGGAATGGCATAACAGTGGCTCCTTCTTTGGGGAAAGGGGATACACAGAAATGTCTCTCTCTCCAGTGGTCTGTTGCCATGATAGATATTAGTTACCCCAGTGGCAAAAGCTGCATATGTATTCCATGGGGCAGTCTAGTGGGGTCCATGCTAATGAACACTATGGAGCCCTCTGCTGTAAAACCTGGGGGAGTCTGCAAATGGCAGTTTTTGTAAGGGTCAATGTGGACCATGGTGGCACCTGACAAATGGCTGATACTGGTATTTTCCACCCTTCTTTGTTCCCAACCATTTCCTGATATCTCAGTTATGCTGGTGTCTCCAGAAATCCTTTGCATTATTTTTTTTTCTCTCTCTCTCTTTTTTCCTCTGCTGTAGTACTACAGATTCTCCTTGGACTGTTGAGCTTTCCCAAGGCTCTTTTCATGCATGCATTTTCAGTTGTACAATTATTGGGTTTTGTTAGGAAACAAAGACTCATATCTTACCCTACTATCTTGCTGACTTCACTCAAGGAAGGCTATTTCTGTTCCTAGTTTGCTGAGTTATTACCAAGAAGTGGTGTTGAATTTTGTCTTTTTTTTTTTTTTATATAACTGATACAATCATAGGATTATTCTGTTTCTTTACCTATTAATGTGATGGATTACATTAATTAATTTTTACATATTGAACCAGACTTGCAAATTTGAAATAAATTCCTCTTCTTCATGTTATATGATTTTTTAAAGTACTTTTGTATTTAATTTTTTTGAGGATTTTTACATCTAAATTTATGAGGAGTATTGGTTATAGTTTTTCCTTCTTATGGTGTCTTTATCTCATTTTTATAATTATGGTTATACTAGCCTTGTGTGTGTACTCTGCTTGTATTTTCACAAAGAGATTGTGAAGATTTTGTATTTTTTTTTCCTTCCTTTAATATTCGATAGGATTTACCAGTGAAACCATCTGGGCCTGGTACTTTCTTTTGGGGTGGGGTGGGTTTATAATTATTTATTTAATTACGTTAGCAGATATAGACCTATTCAAATGACCTTGTGTGAGTTTTGATAGTTTTGATAGTTTATGCCTTTCAAAGGATTGATCCATTTGCTTTATCAAATTTGTGAGCATGGAGCTTTTTATAGTTTTCCTTTGTTATCTTTTTGATGTCCAAGGGATCAGTATTAATGACCCTACTTTCATTCATGATATTGATAATTTGTATCTTTTCTTTTCTTTACTTAGTGAATAACTTTGTAAATCTCTGAATTTATAAAATTTGCTTCCATCCAAGAAATCATTACTCACCATATCATGAAAATTTCTCTTTGAATAACTTTGTAAATCTCTAAATTTATAAAATTTGCTTTCATCCAAGAAATCATTACTCACCATATCATGAAAATTTCTCTTATTTTAAAAATAAACTTTCTCAGTGTATATATTGGAATGAATCCCTCCTGATAAGATACACAATTCTTCAGATACCACTTTGCCCAAGGGCAGGAAGCATTCACCAGAGATGGATTCTAAACTCACATTTTAAAATTTACAGCAGGTTAAAATTCCACCAAACTGAAGAAGCATCACAGATAAATAACCTCAAGGCTCTTAGTAAAGTTGTTAGAACACATTATTTTGAGACTATACTTCTTGAGGTTAGCAGTCTTACTTGTTGGCATATTAAATCATAGTGTAAGAAATGTTACCATGCATTGTCTTGAAAAGTTTGCAAATATGTATAAAAAATTACTCGTCTACAATTTAGTACAAATTCAACAATATTCTAATTAAATTTTACTCTCACTCCATTCTCAGTTTCCTTATTAAGTTCATCATACCCACATGCAAAGAAAGCAGTAATTTTCAAGAGACAACACTGTACCATTGCCTCATTCTCCTTGAATTTCTCTAGATGTCAGTAATTATTTTACTTAAGGGAGTGGTCATCTCCCAGACATCGAGAAATAGATGAAAATTTATTTAGTTTGATTTGGATTAATTAGAAGATATGATTTTAAACTCTCAAACTACATAGAAGATAGATCATATAAAATATAAAATCATCATAGGACAATGCCATTAAATCAACACAGATGTTTTGATTTATTTTTAAAACTCAAGTAACATAGTCATTAAATAATTAAAATCTGGAATCAGAAAGAAACTGAATCATAGTTCTACTGTCACTAACTGTAGTCTTGGACTATAAGAGTTATGTAATTCTCTCTAAACCTCAATTTTATCCTAAATAGAATGTGGGTAATAATTACTAGTTGTTATAGAAATAATAGATGCAAAGGGTTTTAGAAAAGTGCCTGGTGTGTCTATAAATATTAATGATGATAATGATGTCAATGATAATGATGATCAGTTGAATAATTCAAAGAACAGGAAGTATATTTGCCTACCTTACTTCAGGGTGACCCTTTTAAAAAACATTTGTGTTGAGATCTAATTGACATAAAATCACCAGTTTAAAGTGTATTGGTTTTAAGACACCATTCAAAAGTGTATCAATGGTTTTAGTGTATTTAGAGAGTTGTGCATTATCACCATCTAAGTTGAGAATGTTTTCATCATTCCCAAAAGCCATCCCATATCCATTAGCAATCATTTCCCACTCCAGCTCCACCCTAAGTCCTAAACTACTACTAACCTTCTTTCTGTCTTATACAGAGTTACCTATTATAGATACTTATATAGAAGACATGCTACCATATGTGGTCTCTTATAACTGGCTTTTTTCCCCCACTCAACATTGTTTTTAAGATTTATCCAAGCTGTGGTATCTATCAGCACTTCATCATTGTTTTTTTTTTTTTTAAATTCCCAAGTAATATTCCATTGGATGGATGCACATTGTATTTATTCTCTCATTAGTTGATAGCTCTTTGGGTTTTTCCACTTTCTGGCTGTTATAAATAATGCTGCTCTAAATATTCATATATTATAAATTTTTGTGTGGACAAAAGTGGTGATTATTTTAAAAAGACTTATTTACTTATTTTAGAGAGAGCATCTGAGCTAGGAGGAGAGGCACAGGGAGAGAATCTCAAGCAGACTCCCTAGTGAGCACAGAACCTGACTCAGGGCTCTGTCTCACAATCCTGAGATCATGACCAGAACTGAAATCAAGAGTTGGATGCTTAACCAACTGAGTCACCCAGGTGACCCAGAAGTGGTGATTTTTAAGAATAAATTTGAAAATTTCCTTTGGTAAATATGAAAAACTCTGCCCAGACCCCCTCTAAAGAAAGTCATGCTGCCCATTTTATGGTGTGTGTGAATGTCAGACAACCTGAACTGTCTGCTCCTTCATAGTCTGCCTCAGCTACAGAGAATCACCTCACTCAAGTTCATGCCCTTCCTGAGGCAGTCCACATAGAGTAACTGATTGGAAAAGGAATATAAGGACCAGCTATTTCAATTTGATATGGGACACTCTGATGGGTCCACTTGTTCAAGTTTCCACTGTTTTTGGCTAAGGTGTGTTGGCACTCCATTGTAGTTTGACTTCTTCTTATGTTCAGACTTGCTTCCTCCCCTTTTCTTCAAAGATCTTGATCCTTAATAAGTATCTTGTGCCACTAACTCCGTCTCATCATTGCCTTCCTGGTAATTCAACCTGGAACATGTCTGAATGGAAATGATGTTGGGAAAGAATTAATGATAATGATCACTTGGTGATGATAATCATAAGTCCTTCCTATCTCCAATCCATTGATTCTAGGATTGCTTTGAAATCATAAGACCAAGATATCCAGAATGGTGGCATTTTATGGCCCTTGGTAAAAAGTAGATACAAGAGATTTCAGAGAAAGAGATTCCTACATATCTAACATCAGGGTGACTGAAAGCCGAAAACAAACAAATGAGCAAAAATATAAACTCTGGAAAGTTCAAAGGATGAATCTGTGAATGGACTGACTTTTGCTCAAACATTTGCTATCCTATGGAACGATCCTTGACAAAGTAAAAATTCAATACTACTTGATTCATCAAACCTTCTAATCATTATTCTGTTGATCCAGACTACCCCAACTAGATATCTGCTAAAAAGAAAAAGATATAAAGATGATCATATCTCAGATTCTCTGTACTGTTTCACTTAAGGCTTATAGTTCAATTTATAAAGAAACAAAATTAAAATTTTGGATAATGAATTATTAATCTGACACTTGAATGTGTCTCAGTGATGAAAAGGGATTCCTTTCCTTGATCTTTAAGCATGCTTCCATCTAAGATTGAGTATGAAACAAAGTTCATATCCATGATTTAGTCGGAACATCTGTTCTCTGATGGCCGTATTTAAGGCAACCTTAAAAAGGGAGAAAAAGAGAGGGAGGGGTGAGAAAAGGAAGAGAGAGGGAGAGGAAACACTAAGCAATTATCTGTCTGAATTTCCTAGTTAAGGTAGATTTCCCAGGGAACTCAGAAAGAGGTTTGCTAGTAGTCCTTAACATGAATAAAGGACAAGGGGATGTTAGTAGATCTTAAGCACCACAGACTTTTAAAGATGATTTTATATTTCTTCAAATATGTTGCCATCAATCTTGCCTTCCTAATATGCACTCTATAATTGACGACTGTCATGTTCTTTTCTGTGGAAAATCATGTGTCCATCCAACCCAAGCACAATCAGACTGCGTTAGGAAATGTGAAATTCAATTGACTAGCACATTTCAGTCCAAGTTTAGTCACTGGCTATTTCCTCCACTTGTTTAGTTTACAACTCACATTTGGCTATTTCCTTAGAAATCTCACTTTGTTAGTGGTCTCTGGAGCCTGGATCTATTTTGTTTTCTTTCTTGAACTTATTCCAGTGCTTTGTTCTGAGAAATCATGGTCACTTTTCCTCAAAGCACCTGAGAGTTTACTTGCTATAATTCATCCACAGTTGCATCTTTGACCTTTGGAGACTTCTTAAATTGCTATCCAATTACAAGTGTAGCTGTATATTTCAGCTCCCAATGCCATCCTGCATGGAATCTTTCCCTCAGTTTTGTTGTCTTCTTACTAAATTCTATGTTGTAATGTTTTTAATAATAGGTTGTATTCTTTAAAGATCCCTCAAGTTCTTCATAACATATTGACAAATTATTTGTCTTTACTTTCATCCTAATGAAGAATTATTCTGCTGTCATTTCAACTTACAAGATGCACTCTTTAGAACCAGAATCTTAGCAAGGGTCTCCACATAAGAATGCTGGCACCATTATTGTATTAAAGATTGTGAAATTTTAGAGTGTCATATTTACAGGAAAAAAATGGTGCTTAGATTCCATGTAAGGTATTTGTGCTGTAGTCTGTCTATATATGTAGGAGAGAAAATGAGGGAAAATTCTAGTTTGAACTCTGTATTTTCTTGTGTGTGTGTGTGTGTGTGTGTGTGTGCGCGTAAACCTGTGAAAATGTAATCAGAGTCCTTACTTCAACAGTAAATTTAAATTGAACAGCTGAACCGTCTTCATGGCCCTTCTCTTAACAAAACATATTTACAGGTCCAAAAGCCACATGGTTGCTTCAGAATGTTCTCAACCACTGAACTGGCTCCTCTCCACACAAAGCCATTTCTGGGGTTTCTACTTCCTGTCCACTCAAGCCTCCCTTTTAGCAACAGGAGGGCACAGTCTCTCTTCTGGCTCCAGCTCTCTTCTGAAGAGGCATATTCAGTCAGGAACTCTTTACCATCACAACCCTCTTTGTATTTCAGGACTAAGTGGAAGATGGTTTTGGTTTTCCATGCACTGTGCATACTTTGATATTTTCTTCTGACAACAAGGTGCTTCTCGCTCTTTGAAGAACATGTACATTTAAAGGGTTAGTGTAGTTTTCCAATTTTTATTTTTTTGTTCATGTTCTTCTCTCCCATAGCAAAATTGGGCTTTGGAATTACTTGCTGGAATACTCACTGGCTGGCTGTGTAATTTAATTCATTTGGTTAACTATTTTTTTGTTTTGTTTTGTTTTAAATCTGGTTGTTAGCAGACAGAAGGGCTACACCATGTTAATGAGGCCAAAAGTAATGACTCAGCCTGTGTCTGGAAGTGCTGATTTACCCTCATGGGATTGAGAGAAGAAACCTCTTTAATCAAGATGAGATGATCAGCCTTGCTGCCATGGTGATAGAATGCATGTTTCAGAGGTAGTCAGAACTGGATGGCACTCAGCATTCCCCTGGGGAGAAAGACACCAGTGCCAGAAACTCCATTCTGCTCCCAGGCGATTTCAGGAACCAATTGCTTACCATGATGACGGTTCTTAATTATGAGTCACAGCAGTATTAGGTCAGGCATGTCTGGAGGGCTGTTGTTTTAGCCTTACCCTTCTTAAATTTTGCCTGAGTAAAGTTCATTACAGTGTTATTTTCTGGACACTTATTTTTTTAAAATGACTTCTTAATAAAGTTCCTTTTTTGTTGAGAAAACAGCATCTACAAACTCAAATCTGTTTGGTTTTATTTTGTGTTTGTATTTTTATTGGATTATAGTTGACATACAATGTTACATTAGTTTCAAGTGTATGACATAGTGATTTGACAACTTTATCTATTATGCTATGCTCATCACCAATGTAGCTACTCTCTGTCACTATACAGCACTATTACTCTATGATTTACTCTGTCCTCTATGCTGCGTCTTTCATTCCTGTGGCTTAGTCATCCCATGACTTGATGCCGGCTCTCCATTCCCATTCCTCTTCCATTTTCCCCATCCCCTCACCCAACTTCCCTCTGGCAACCACCAATTTGTTCTCTGTTTTTATGTACCTGTTTCTGCTTTGTTTGTTTGTTTTGTTCTTTTGATTCCCACATAAATGAAATCATATGGTGCTTCTCTCTGATTTACTTCACTTAGCATGACACACACACTTGAGGTCCACTCATGTTGCTGTAAATGGCAATATTTCATTTTTTTATGGTGGTGTAATAATTCATTATTTGTATGTATTTGTGTGCATGTATATACATACCATGACTTCTTTATCTATTCTTCTGACAATAGGCACTTATGTTGCTTCCATATCTTGCCTGTTATAAATAATGCTGCTGTAAACATAGGGGTGCATGTATCTTTTCATGTTAGTGTTTACGTTTTCTTTGGGTAAATACCTTGTAGTGAAATTACTGGTCCATATCGTAATTCTGTTTTTAATTTTTTGAAGACTCCATACAATTTTCCACAGTGGCTGCACCAATTTACATTCCCACCAACAGTGTATAAGGGTTCCTTTTCCTCCACATCCTTGCCAACACTTGTTATTTCTTGTCTTTTTGATTCTAGTTATTCTGACAGATGTCATTGTGGTTTTGATTTGTATTTCCCTGATCATGAGTGATGTTAATCATCTTTCCATATGTCTATTTACCATCTGTATGTCTCCTTTGGGAAAAATGTCTATTTAGGTCCTCTGTCCATTTTATTGTTGTCCATTTTTTAATTGAATTGTCTGGTGTGTGTGTGTGTGTGTGTGTGTTGAGTTGTATAGTTTCATTGTATATTTTGGATATTAACTCCTTATTGGATATATTATTTGCAAATATCTTCTCCCATTCAGAAGTGTAGCCCTAGGGGCACCTGGGTGGCTCAGTGGGTTAGGTCTCTGCCTTCAGCTTGGGTTGTGATCCCAGGGTCCTGGGATCGAGCCTTGCATCGGGCTCTCCACTCAGTGGGGAGCCTGCCTCTCCCTCTCTCTCTGCCTAACAGTGATCTTTGTCAAATAAATAAATAAAATCTTTTTAAAAAAAGTATATCCCTACAAAAAGTAGGTTAACTTTTCATTTTGTTGATGGTTTCCTTTGCTGTATAAAAGCTTTTTATTTTGATATAGTCCCAATAGTTAATCTTGCTTTTGTTTCCCTTACCTGAGAAGACATATTTAGAAAAATGTTGGTATGGCTGATGTCAAAGTGATTACTGCCTATGTCTTCCTTTAGGAATTTTTTGACTTCAGGTATGCACTCAGGTCTTTCATCCATTTTGAGTTTGTTTTATATGGTGTTAGGAAGTGGTCCAGTGCCATTCTCTTGCTGTCTAGTTTTCCCTTCACCATTAATTACAGGGACTGTCTTTTCCTGCTTGTATATTTTGCCTTCATCATAGATTAATTGAGCACATAAGCATGGGTTTATTTCTGGGCTCTCTATTCTGTTCCATTTATGTGTCTATTTTTGAGGCAAAACTGCACTGTTTTACCTACTACGGCTTTGTAGTATAACTTGAAATCTGGAATTGGAATACCTCCAGCTTTGCATTTCCTTAAGATTTCTTTGGCTATTCAGGGTCTTTTGTTGTTCCATACAAATTTTAGTATTAATTGTTCTAGTTTGTGAAAAATGCTGTTGGTATTTTGATAGAGATTGCATTAAATCTGTAGATTGCTTTGGATAGTATGGACATTTTAATGATATTCCAACTTATGTACATGGAATGTCTTTCCATTTGTTTGTGTTTAATTTCTTTCATCAATGTTTTATAGTTTTCAGAATATAGATCTTTCCCTTTAGGTTAAGTTTATTCCTAGATATTTTATTATTTTTGGTGCAATTATAAATGGGATTGTTTTCTTAATTTCTTTTTCTGCTACTTCTGCTACTATTATGAGAATATAGAAGTGCAAAAATTTTTTGTATATTAATTTTGTACCTGGAAATCTTAATGAATTTATTTCAGATCTAATAATTTTTTGGTAGAGTCCATAGGGTTTTCTATATATAGTTTCCTGTCTGAAAATAGTGACAGTTTTACTTCTGTCTTACCAATTTGGATGTCTTTGCTTTCTTTTTATTGTCTAATTGCTGTGGCTATAACTTCTAGTACTATGTTGAATAGAAGTGGCAAGGTGGACATTCTTTTCTTGTTCCTGATGTTGAAGGAAAAGCATTCAGTTTCCCCCTTTTTAGGATGATATTTGTTGTGGGGTTTTCATAAGGCCTTTATCATGTAGAGGTATGTTCCTTTTAAAAATATTGGTGAGCATTCTTATCATGAGTAAATATTGTATTTTGTCAAATTCCACTTCTGCATCTATTGAGATGGTCATATGGTTTTAATTCTTTTTCTTGTTTGATGTGTCACAGTGATATTGGACAACCCTTGCATTCCTGGAATAAATCCTATCTCTTTGAATGATTTTTTAAAAAAAATATTACTTAATTTTCTTTGCTAGTATTTTGCTGAAGATTTTTGCATCTATATTCATTGGAGAAAATGGCCTTCAGTTTTCTTTTTCTTTTTTTTTCTTTTAGTGTCTTTGATTTTTGTATCAGAGTAATGATGGCTTCATGTAACATGTTTGGAAACTTTCCTTCTTCTATTTTTTTGGAATAGTTTCAGGAGATAGATATTAACTCTTTTTTATTTTATTTTGTATTTTTTTAAAAAAATTTATTTATTTATTTGTGTGTGTGTGTGTGTGTGTGTAAGAGAGAGAGTGTATGCATTAACAAGGGGAGGAGTAGAGGAAGAGAAGAGAGAGAATCCCAAGAAGATTGTGCCAAGCCTAGAGCCTGTGGTAGCGCTCGATCCCATGATCCCAAGACCATGACCTAAGCTGAAATTAAGAGATGTTTAACCCACTGAGCCATCCACGGACCCCTTAACTCTTCTTTTAATGTTCAGTAGAATTTACCTATGAATCCATCTGCTCCTGGACTTTTGTTGGTTGGAGGTTTTTAAATTACCAGTTCAGTGTTGTTAACAGTAATTGGATTGTTCAGATTCTCTAGTTCTTCCCGATTCAGTTTTGAAAGATTGTATGTTTCTAGGAATTTATCCATTTCTTCTAGGTTGTGCAATTTGTTAATGTATAATTCTTCATATTAGGCTCTTAGAATCCATTATATCTCTATGGTGTTAGTTGCTACTTCTTTCATTTTTTATTTAATTATTTGGGTCCCCCCCTTTTTTTTTTTTTCCTTGATGAGTATGGTGAAAGGTTTACCATTCTTTTTTTTTTATCCTTTCTTGGTTTAATTGGTATTTTCTATTGCTGGTCTCTATTTCATTTATTTCTGCTTTGATCTTTATTATTTCCTTCCTTCTACTAACTTTGGGTTTTGATTGTTCTTTTTCTAATAACTTTAAGTATAAGGTTAGATTGTTTGAGATTTCTTTTTGTTGTTGTTCTTTGAAGTAAGCCTTTATCACTATAAATTTCTGTTTTAGAACTGCTTTTGCTATATCCCAAAGATTTTGAATCATTGTGTATTTATTTTCATGTGTCTCCATGTATTTTTTTTATTTCCTTCTTGGTATTTTTCATTTGCCTGTTGGTTGTTTAGTAGCATTTTGTTTGGTCTCCACCTGTTTGTGTTTTTTTTTAGATTTTTCTTTGAATTGATTTCTAGTTTCATACCATTGTTGTCAGAAAAGATGGTCAATATTATTTCAATCTTCTTATATTTATTGATACTCTGTGGCCTAATATGTGATCTATCCTGGAGAATGTTCCACGTGCACTTGAAAAGAATGTGTATTCTGTTGTCTTTAGATGGAATGTTCTTTATATATGTTAAGTCCATCTGGTCTAATGCATCATTCAAAGATACTGTTTATTTATAAATTATCTGCCTGGATGATACATCCATTGATATAGGTGGGGTGTTAAAGTCTCCTACTATTATTGTACTACCATTAGTCTCTCCCTTTATGTGCTAATATTGGCTTTATGCATTAAGGTGCTCCACTGTTGGGTATATAAATATTTCATGTGTTATATCCTTTTGTTGGATTGACCCCTTTATCATTATGCAATGTTCTTCTTTGTCTCTTGTTTTAAAGTCCATTTTATTTGATATAAATATTACATCTCTGGACTTTTTAATTTTTGGTTTCCATTGGCATGGAATATATTTTTCCATCCTTTCATTTTCAGTCTGTTCATATCTTGAGTCTGAAGTGAGTTTCTTGTAGGCAGCATATATGCTGCCCATCTATAGATGGGTCTTTTTTTTTTTTTTAATCCATTTTATCACCATGTCTTTTGATTGGAGCATTTAAACCATTTAAATTTGAAATAATTCAGTATGTACTTACTGTCATTTTAATTGTTTTTTGGTTGTTTTTGTAGTTCTTTGTTCCTTTCTTCTCTTGCTGTCTTTCCCTGTGATTGAGAACTTGGCTTTCTTTCTCTTTATTTATTTACATATTTACTTTTGTATCTCTTAAAAGTTTTGGGTTTGTAGTTAGTTATCATGAGATTCATATATAATGTGGTGAATATATATATATATATATTAGTATATAATAAGATGACAGTCATTTAGGTTTGAGCACATTCTAAAAGGACTTCATTTTTATTACCCCCTCCACATTTTGTGTATATCTTGTTACACTTACATCATTTAGTTTTGTTAATCCACTTAACTGATTTTTAAAATATAATTGCCTTTGTCTTTTAACCTTAATATTAGCCTTACAAGTGATTGCTCTACTACCTTTGCTGTATATTTTTATTCATGAAATTTTTTCCTTTCATAATTTTCTTCTAATTATGGATTTCTCTTTTCCATTAAAGAAGCCGCTTTAACATTTCTTTAAGGCTAGTTTAGTGGTGATAAACTACTTGAACTTTTGTTTTCCTGGAAAATTCTTTATCTCTCTTTCAGTTTTGAATAAACTTGTGAGGTTGAATATTTTTGGTTGTGGGTTTTTTCCTTTGAGTAATATATAATATTACTCCCTTCTGACCTGCAAAGTTTTTGCTGAAAAATCAGCTGATTGCCTTATGGATCTTCCCTTGTACTTGATGCGTTGTTTTACTCTTGCTGCTTTTAAATTCTCTCTTTATCTTTACCTTTGACATTTTAATTATCATATGTTGTGGTATGGACCTCCTTAAGTTCATCTTGTTTGGAGATGTCTGTGCTTCCTGAACCTGGATGTCTTTCCTTCCCCAGGTTATGAGAATTTTCAGCTATATTTTCTTCAAATAAATTTTCTGCCCCCTTTATCTCTTTTTTCACCTTCTGATACTCCTATAATGCTAATATTTGCTTGTTTGATGTCATCCAAGGGATCCCTTAATCTGTCCTTTTTAATTTTTTTTTTTTTTTTTCTGTTCAGCTTGGGCCACTTTCCATTACCCTGTCTTCCAGATGGCTGATTCATTCTTCTGTATCTACTATCTGTTGATTCCTTCTCATGTGTTTTTCATTTCACTTATTGTATTCTTCAAATATGATTGCTCTTAAAAATAATTTTTCTTTTCAGAAATGTCTGTTCATGTCCTCTGCCCATTTATTGATTGGAAGACATCCAGATGGCCAACAGACACAGGAATAAGTGCTTCACATTACTTGGCATCAGGAAAATACAAATCAAAACCACAATGAGATATCACCTCACACCAGTCAGAATGGCTAAAGGTAAGAAGTCAGGAAATGACAGATGTTGGTGAGGATGCGGAGAAAGGGGAACCCTCCTACACTGTTGGTGGGAATGCAAGCTGGTGTATCCATTTTGGAAAACATGGAGGTTCCTCAAAAAGTCAAAAATAGAGTTACCTTACAACCTAGTAATCGCACTTTTGGGTATTTATTCTAAAGATACGAAATGTAGTGATACGAAAGGACACATCACCTGAATGTTTATAGCAGCAATGTCTACAATAGCCAAACTATGGAAAAAACTAGATGTCCATCAACAGATGAATGGATAAGATGTGGAAAATATATACAATGGAATACTATGCAGCCATCAAAAGAAATGAAATCTTGCCATTTGCGACGAGGTGGATGGAACTAGAGAGTATTATGCTTAGCGAAATAAGTCAATCAGAGAAAGACAATTATCATATGATCTCCCTGATATGAGGAAGTTGAGAGGCAACATTGGGGGTTTGGGGGTAGGAAAGGAATAAATGAAACAAAATGGGATCAGGAGGGAGACAAACCATAAGAGACTCTTAATCTCACAAAACAAACTGAGGGTTGCTGGGAGGAGAAGGGTAGGGAGAGTGTGGTGGGGTTATGGACATTGGGGAGGGTATGTGCTGTGGTGAGTGCTGTGAAGTGTGTAAACCGGCGATTCACACACCTGTACCCGTGGGCTAATAATATATTACATGTTAATAAAAAATAAAAAAATTATACAAAAATTTTTTCTTTATTTTAATTGCAGAAAATTAATATACAGTGTTATATTAGTTTCAGGTGTGCAGTATATAGTTATAAAAAATTTTCATGCATCACCCAGAACTCATCATGACAGGCTTGCCTTCCTTAGTATCCATTGCCCATTTCACCCATCCCCTTACCCACTTCCCTAGTAAACATCAGTTCTTTATAGTTACTTGATTCCTTTTCTCTCTCTTTTCTTTTCTTTCTCTTTTCTTTTTCTTGATTTCTTTCTCTCTTTCTTTTCCTTTGTGCTTTATTCATTTGTTTTGTGTCTTAAAAATTCCACATATTCCATATCTGACTTATTTTCCTTAGCATTATACTCTCTAGCTCCAGCCATGTCCTGCAAATGACAAGATTTTATTTTTTTTCTTGACTGAATAGCATTCAATTATATCTATATATCTGTATATAGATATACACAACACCTCTTCTCCATCCATTCATTTATTGATGGACACGGGCTACTTCCATAATTAGACTATTGTAAATAATGCTGCTATAAATGGGTGCATGTATCTTTTGAATTAGTGTTTTTATATTTTGGGGTATATACCTTATAGTGCAATTACTGCATTGTAGGGTAGTTCTATTTTTAACTTTTTGAGGAACTCCATATTGTTTTTTACAGTGGCTACCCAAGTCTGCTTTCCCAGCAGTGCATGAGGGAACATTTTACTCTACATCCTCACCAACACTTGTTGTTTCTTGTGGTTTTATTTTAGCTATTCTGATAGGTGTGAAGTGATAATCTCATTTTAGATTTGATTTGCAATTTCATGATGGTGAGTGATGTTGAAAATGCTTTCATGTGTCTGTTGGCCATCTCTATGTCTTCTTTGAAAAGTGTCTGTTCATGTTTTCTTCCCATTTTTTAATTAGATTGTTTGCTTTCAGTATGTTAAGTTTTATAAATTCTCTATATATTTTGGATACTAACCCTTTACCAGATATTTCATTTGCAAATATCTTCTCCCTTTCTAGGTTGCCTTTTGATTTGTTGATTGTTTCCTTTGCTATGCAAAAACATTTTATTTTAATGTGATTTCAGTAGTTTATTTTTGATTTTATTTCCCTTATCTCAGGAGATATCTAGAAAGAAGTTGCTGCAGAATATTTTTTAACCTTTTTTTTTTTTTTAAGATTTTATTTGTTTATTTGACAGAGAGAGATCACAAGTAGGCAGAGAGGCAGGCAGAGAGAGAGAGAGAGAGGAGGAGGAAGCAGGCTCCCTGCTGAGCAGAGAGCCCGACTCGGGACTCGATCCCAGGTTCCTGAGATCATGACCTGAGCCGAAGGCAGCGGCTTAACCCACTGAGCCACCCAGGTGTCCAACTGCAGAATATTTTAAAGAGGTTATTGCCTATACTCTCTTCTAAGATTTTTGTGGTTTCAGGTCTCACATTTAAGTTTTTAATCCATTTTTTTAAAAAGATTTTTTTAAGTAATCTCTATACCTAACATGGGGCTTGAACTAACAACCCCAAGATCAATAATCAGATGGTCCACTAACTGAGCCATCCAGGTGCCCCATTTTTTAATCCATTTTGAATTTATTTTTATAAATGGTGTAAGAAAGTGGTTCAGTTTCATTTTTTTGGATATTCCTATCTAGTTTTCCCAGCACCATTTGTTGACGAGATAGTCTTTTTCCCATTGGATCTTCTTTCCTGCTTTTTGAAGGTTAACTGTGTGAGTATAGGTCCATTTCTCTGTTTTCTTTCTATTCTGTTCTATTGATCTGTGTGTCTATTTTTGTGCAGGTAGAATACTCTTGATTAGTACAGCTTTGTAATATTAATTGAAGTCTGGAAATGTGATACCTCTAACCTCCTTTTTTTTTTTTTTTCAGTGTTGTTTTGGCTAATTGGGGTCTTTTGTGGTTCCATGAAAATTTTAAGATTTTTTTTTTTGTTCTAGCTCTGTGAAAAATGCTGTTGGTGTTTTGATAGGAATTGCATTAAATGTGTAGATTGCTTTGGGTAGGATAGACATTTTAATAATATTTGTTCTTAAAATCCATGAACATGGAATGTTTTTCTATTTCTTTATGTCATTTTCAATTTCTTTCATTACTGTCTTATAGTTTTCAGAGGGCAGGTCTTTCACCTCTTTGGTTAGGTTTATTTCCAACTATCTTATTTTTAATGTTGCAGTTGTGAATGGGAATGATTCCTTAATTCCGCTTTCTACTTCTTCATTATTGGCGTATAGAAATGTAGCAGATTTCTGTGTGCTGATTTTATATCCTGCAACTTTACTGAACTCATTTATCAGTTCTGGCAGTTTTTTGGTGGAGTCTATATAGAGTATCATGTCATCTGCAAATAGTAAAAGTTTTACTTCTTCCTTATTGATGTGCTTACCTTGTATTTCTTTTTGCTGTCTGATTTCTGTGACTCAGACTTCTAAGACTATGTTGAATAAAAGGGGTGAGAATAGATATTCCTGCCTTTTTTCTGATCATAGAGGAAAAGCTCTCAGTACCCTCTCCCCACCCTGTTAGGATGATATTAGTTTCAGGTTTTTCATATATGGTTTTTTTTTTTAAGATTTTTTTCTTTATTTATCTGACAGAGATCACAAGTAGGCAGAGAGGCAGGCAGAGAGAGAGGAGGAAGCAGGCTCCCTGCAGAGCAGAGAGCCCAATGCGGGGCTCGATCCCAGGACCCTGGGATCACGATCTGAGCCAAAGGCCGAGGCTTAACCCACTGAGCCACCCAGGTGCCCCATATATGGTTTTTCTTATGTAGAAGAATGTTCCCTCTAAACCTATGTTGTTGAGGTTTTTTTTTTAAATCATGAATACATGTTGTACTTTGTCAAGTGTTTTTGCTTGAAATGATCATATGGTTCTTATCCTTTCTTTTATTAAGGATGCATTTTGTTGACTGATTTGCAAATATTGAACCACCCTTATAGCCTAGCATTAAATTCCATTTGATTGTGGGGAATGATTTTTTTAATATATTGTTGGATTTGGTTTGCTAGTATTTTCTTGAGGATTTTTGCATCTATGTTTATCAGAGACATTGGACTGTAGTTCTCTTTTTTGTGTGGTGGCTTTATCTGCTTTTGGAATCAGAGTGATACTGGACTCATAGAATGAATTTGGAAGTTTTCCTTTTATTTTTTGGAGTAGTTTGAGGAGAATAGGTATTAACTCTTCTTAACTGTTTGGTAGAATTCACCTGTGAAACCATCTGGTCCTGGACTTTTGTTTGTTAGGAAGTTTTTGATTACTGATTCAATTCCTTTGCTGTTTATTTGTCTTAAAACAAACTCTATTTCTTCCTGTTTAGTTTTGATAATTCATATGTTTCTAGGAATTTACCAGTTTCTTCTAGGTTGTCCAACTTGTTGCCATTTAGTTTTTTATAAAATTCTCTTGCAATTGTTTGTATTTCTGTGGTTTTGGTTATTATTTCTCCTTTCCCATTTGTGGTTTTATTTATTTGGGTTCTTTGTCTTTCCTTTTTAATAAGTTTGACAGGAAAGTATCAATTTCATTACTTTTTTTAAAGAAGCAGCTCCTGGTTTCAATGATCCATTCTACTGTTTGTTTGTTTGTTTAGTTTCTATAATATTTATTTCTTATTTAATATTTGTTGTTTCCTTCCTTCTGCTTTAGGCTTCTTTGTTGTTGTTGTTGTTGTTTTTAAAGATTTTATTTTATTTATTTGACAGAGAGAGATCACAAGTAGGCAAAGAGGCAGAGAGAGAGAGGAGGAAGCAGGCTCCCTGCTGAGCAGAGAGCCCCATGCAGGACTCAATCCCAGGACCCTGAGACCACGACCCAAGCCGCACTGAGCCACCCAGGCGCCCGCCCTTCTTTGTTGTTCTTTTTCTAGCTCTTTTAGGTATAAATGAGGGTAGTTTATTTGAAAATTTTTTTTTCTTGAGGTAGGCCTGTTTTGCTTTAAACTTAGAACCATTTTTGCTACATCCTAAAGTTTTAAAAATGTTTTGTTTTCATTTTCATTTGTTTCCATGTACTTTTTGATTTCTTCATTGATTTCTTAGTTGGCCCATTCATTGTTTGGTGACATGTTATATAACATTCATGCATTTGTGGTCTTTCCAAGTCTTTTTATTGTGATTGTTTTCTAGTTTCATAATGATGTGGTTAGAAAAGATGCATGGTATGATTTCAGTCTTTTTTAATTTGCTGAGACTTTTTGTGGCCTAATATATGACCTTTTCTGGAGAATGTTTTGTGTGCGTTTGAAAAGAATGTGTATTCTGTTTTAGGATGGAAAGTTCTGAACCTATCTGTCAAAACCATTTGGTCAAATGTGCAATTCAAAGCCACTGGGTTTTTTCTTGTTGTTGTCATTGCTTTTCTGTTTGAATGATTTGTCTGTTGATGTAAGTGGGATGTTAAAGTCCCCTACTATTATTGTATTACTATAGATTAGTTCCTTTATGTTTGTTAGTCACTATTTTATGTATTGGGTGGTACCATGTTGGGTGTGTAAAGATTTATAACTGTTATATTCTAGTTGGATTGTCCTCTTTATTACATACTGTTCTCCTTTTTTTTTTTTTTTTTTCTAAACAGTCTTTATTTTAAAGTCTATTTCGTCTGATAGAAGTATTGCTATCCTGGCTTTTTGTTGATACTCTTTTGCGTGATAAATGTTTCTTTATCCTTTCACTTTCATTCTGCAGGCATCTCTAGATCTGGAAATGAGTCTCTTTTAGGCAGAATACAGATGGGTCTTGTTTTGTGTCCACTCTGTCACCCTGTCTTTTGATTGGAGAATTTAGCCCATTTACATTTAAAATAGTTATTGATAGGTATCTATTTGTTCCATTTTGCGACTTGTTTTGCTATTGTTTTTGTATGTTTTCTCTGGTCCTTTCTTCACTTTCTCCCTTTTATATTTTTTTGATTTTCTTTAGTGTGATGTACTTGGACTCCTTACTCTTTATTTTTTGCATATCTATTGCTTTTTTAAATTTTGGTAACCATTTGGTTTATATATATCATTTTTCTGTATATGGCAGTTCTAAGCTGATTCTAAGTTAATTCTAAGCTGATGATTTCTTCATTTTGAATTCTAATTTCTTCATTTGAATTCTAAGCTGATGGTTTCTTCATTTTGAGCCTATTCTCTACTCCTTTCTCTACCACATTGCAGATATTTGGTATATTTTACATTCTTTATTTTGTGCTTCTCTTTACTGAGTTTTGCAAATATACTTAATTTTGTTTTGCTTTGGGTTTCCTATTCTTACTCTTATGTTTTGTTGTTGTTTTTCCCTACTCAGAGTTTCCTTAACATTTCTTCTAGGGGTGATTTGGTGGTCATGAACTATTTTAACTTTTGTTTGTCTAGGAAACTCTTTACCCCTCCTCTATTCTGAATGATAGAGTATTCTTTGTTGCAGATATTTCCCTTTCAGCATTTTGAATCTATCATACCACTTTCTTCTGGCCTGCAGTTTCTGCTGAAAAATCAGCTGATAGCCTTATGGGGTTTCCTTTGTATATAATAGTCTTTTTTCTCTTTCAATCTTAAAATTCTTTACCATCTTTTTTCTTCTTTTTTTTTTTTTTCCATTTTCATTAGTATGTATTTTAGTGTGGACCTCCTTTGGTTGATATTATAGGGGGATCTCTGTGCCCCTGATTCTCCATCTCTATTTCTCTCCCCAGATTTGAGACATTTTCAGCTATTATTTCTTCAAATACATGTTCTGCCACCATTTTTCTTCTCCTTCTGGGTTCCTTATGGTGTGAATATTGTTACGCCTGATGGTGTCACTGAGTTCTCCAAGTCTATTCTCATTATGCCGTGTTTGTTGGTCTCTCACATGTCCAGCTTAATTTCTTTTCATTACTCTATCCTCCAGGTAACTGAGATTCTTTGCTTCCCGAAGCCTATTATTTGTTTCATCTATTGTATTTCTCACTTCCTTTATTGTGTTCTTCAACTCTGATATGTTATTTTTTATCTCTTTATCAAGGGTCTCACTGATGTCCTCTACCCTTTGCTGAAGTCCCATGAGTATATTTATGATTATTTCTTTAAATTCTCTATCATGCATATTACTTATTTCTGTTTCACTTAGATCTCCTGCTGTGATTTTTGTCCCTTTTTTTTTTTTTTAAATTTGGAACATATTCCTCTGTTTCCTCATTTTGTCTACCTCTATGTGTCTATTTCTGTATGTTAGGAAAGTTAGTACATCTTCTCTCTTGAAAGTAGTGGCTTTATGAAGAAGAGGTCTTCTGTAGTGCAGTGTGCCCTGTTCACCAGAACCTGTCACTTCAGGGTAGTCTCCTGTATGTGTTGCTGTGTCCTACTGTTGTGTTTGAGTCACTTTTTCTATCAGTCCAAACATCTGCATTGACTCTGTACCTCTGGTGGTGTGTGCTTGATCTCTGAGGTGTTAGTGAGATATAGGCATGCTGGCTCTGAGGGTGCTTGACCACAGGAGGGCTGGAGGATGGGGTGACAATGTTGGCAAAATTTGTACTGAGCCACTAGTCCTGGCTAGTTGAAGCAAGGTAGCTTCCAGGGGTTTGGTGCACAATGGAGGCAGTTGGGGATGTGGTACTCAGTGGAGGTGGTAACCAGGTGTGCAGTGGTTGAGTGGGAGCATGTGTGATGTTATCAAAATTTGCACTAAGCTCCTAGTCCTATGCTGGGTCCTGAAAGTGTGGTGGGTGCTGGGAGCATTGCTTGTGGAAGCAGTAGCCAGGGACATGGTACTTGGTGGCTGGGCATGGTGTGGCAGATGTTAAGAAAATTTATGTTGAGCCCATGTATGTTGAGCCCAGAGTTGAGGCCAGCATTCTTGGAGTAGGTGAGTCTTCAGGAGAGCTTCTGGGTGGGAGGCACTGTCAGCAGGTTAGGTTAAAAACTATCTGTATAATGCTACCTCCTGTAGCTGGCTCTGTGTTTATGCTGGAGGCAGGGGAGGCAAATGGTGCCTACTAGCTTATTTTTTTCCAGAGAAGCCCCCCAACACACTTGAAGTCTATATAAACAGATCTCTGTCTTGTTTGCACCGGTCATGCAAACCATCACTTCTACGTTGATTGCCTGCTTGCTGTGGTCTCTTTAAGGGCAGGGACCCATCTATCACTTGTCTTTCTGGTTCACACAATACTAAGTCAGCTGAGTTTTAAGGCTCCAGACTCCAAGTCCCTCTTGTTATACAAACACCCAGCATTCAGGCCCTCCGGTTTAAAAGGCCAGAAGTTATGGAGACTTGTCTTCCACATGTGGGCTTTATTTTCCTCTCTGTGCCAGCTGTTCCCTCCATCTTGGAGAAAGCTTCTCACCACCCTTCATGTCCTTTTTAAACTCTCCAGTGCAGCTTCTTCTGTACATTTAGTTGTGGAGTTTGTTCTGCTAGTCTTTGGATTGGTCTCTGGTTATTTACTCAGATGTGAGTGATGTCTAAGTTGTAAACTTGGGATCAAGTGTCCTCCTCTTCCAAAGCTCCCATCTAAAATCTTCTCTATCTCTTTGTTGAAGTTTTCACTGAATTCTTCCACCTTTCTCTTCAGTCCAGTGATAATCTTTATTATTAATTTACTTTATGCTCTTTATTATGCATATTGCTTGTTTCATTTCATTTAGTTCTTTTTATATGATTTTGTCCTGTTATTTTGTTTAGAGCATATTCCTCTTCTCTCATTTTGTTTAACTTCCCTTGTTTCTATGAATTAGATGGAACAACTTCTCTTGAAGTTGAAGAAGTGGTCTTGTGTAAGAGCCTTCCCTGTACAGACTTTGTATGCCTGGTGACTTTGGCTTGTGGCTGAATATGTGACTGCTACAGACTATGGATTCTGTGGTATTCTGTGTTTATGCTACACTGGTGGAATGGCCAGAGCTGAAGTGGGCATAGGGTGGAGAGATCCTGGAGTTTTCCACACACAGACTACATTGCCAGGACTGCTGAAGCTGAAATCAATGCTAGCTAAACTCTCTGTATAGAATATATCTTAGTAGGACAGCTGATGTTGAAGTGGTTGTAAGCAGAAAAGACCAGGTGCATTCTGCTTGAAGTCCACCCCATTGGGCAGCTGGAGCTGAGGTGGGCATGAGCCAGAAGTTCTGCGATGCTCTGTGCTGACATTGCCCTCACAAGTCATTTGAAGCTGAAGTAGTGTGGGCCTGGAGAGTTTTGAGGTGCTTTGTTCTTCTGTCATTTTGGCAAGGTAGTTGAAGCTGTAGTGAGTACTGACAAGGGATATCCTGGTGTGTGCCATGTTGGGGCCATTTTGGTGAGATGTCTTGGGCTGGTGTAGGCTGCAGGCCTTGAGCTCATTGAGGTGATAGGCCAGTTAGAGCACACAGATAGATAATGCTCCAGACCATCTTACCAAGGTAGAAGGGGATCATAAACTGTTGTACTTACTAGGTCCTCTGACCTGGAGAGAGTTCGTATCTTTCTCTTTGTTTGGTGGAATTATAGGGCAGAATCTTTTATATTCTGGTAGCTCTTTTAAACCATAGATTTTTTTTTCTGTGCCCCATGGCAGATGAATTTGCTCATGACCTTTCAGTAATATCCATCCTCACTGTAGTTCACACCATCAGTGGTGGCCATTCCTGTGTCAACATGTCTCCATCTCTCTTGACTTTGCCTTTTCCCATATGATTTCTCCATCTTTTGTTGTGCAGAAACTGTTCAGTCAGTCCTCAGTTTTTTTTCTCAGAAGCAACTGTTTGTAGATAGGTATAGATTTGGTGTGTTAGTGTGTCCATGGAGGAGGTGAGTTCAGGTTTTTTTCTACATTGTTGTCTTGAACTGAAAACCTCTTCAAACCCAAATCGGGAAAAGCACCTGCATTACCCTCCATCTTTGTTGTATCACCAACCCATGAGAAACTAAAGGCTATATAAGAACTTTCACTATCATCATTATCCTCATCATCACCATTAATGGATATTAGTTGAGTCCTATGTGCCAAGACCCACTAGTAATCGTTTATGTTCTAGAGACATTCATATCTGGTTATTAAGATGTACATCTTTTTTTTTTTAAGATTTATTCATTTGATTGAGAGGGACAGAGAGACTGTGAGCAGATTAGGGAGGAGCAGAGGAGGAAGGAAAGGGACAAGCAGACTGTGCTGAGTGCAGAGCCTGACTCAAGGCTCAATCCGAGGACCCTGAGATCATGACCTGAGCCTAAACCAAGAGTTGGATGCTTAACTGACTCAGCCACCCAGGTGCCCCAAGATGCACTTCATTAAAATATTCTTTTTCTTTATCTGAAAAGATTTCATTTTTTTAAAAAAAGATTTTATTTATTTATTTCGCAGACAGAGATCGCAAGCAGGCAGAGAGGCAGGCAGAGAGAGAGAGGGGGAAGCAGACTCCCTGCTGAGTAGAGAGCCCGATGTGGGGCTCAATCCCAGGACCCTGAGATCATGACCTGAGCCGAAGGCAGAGGCTTTAACCCACTGAGCCACCCAGGCGACCCTAAAGATTTCATTTTAATTATAAGAGGGCATTCTAAGGTGGTGCTGATAGCTGACAGCTGAATTCCCTGGTAAAATTTTTCCTCATCCGGAACCTTCCGGTGATCCACACAAATGGGATCTTCGTTCCACCACTTTTCATTGTTGACTCTTAGACCAACTCGATTGATACTCTGAATATGAATTTCTTTACCATAAAATGGGATAAAAATGATTGATAGTATCTTTCCTGCCTGTTTCATGGGATTGTTATAAGTATAAGAAAGATAAAAATGAATGACTCAGAGTTAGTAATAGGCTTATCTTAGAAGAGCAAACAGGTCCCACACTAAAAAAAAAAAAAAAAAAAAAAAAAGAATTTTAGGCCAGAGCCAGAGTTAATACTAATTTGTAGGTTTCTGCACACTGCAAAAAAATATATATTTTTGTATATTGAAAATTGAATCAGTGTGTTTAAAAATAATATTCGCTACAAGTCCCTTCAATCTAGAATTGAGCCAATATGTTTAGCAATTAATATAGATACAAAGAATAAGTGTATGTTCAGCATCCTCAAAAAAGATATAGAGAGCACTTAGAAAATTTGGAAAGCATCAGGAAAAAGGAATTATCAGTATTACCAATATTCAGACACATTCACTAAAATTTAATGGTTTAAGTCATGAATATTCTTCATTGATTCTATTTCTATAGGAAGTTATCACAAAAATGTCATGATTCCATACATTTGTGTGTGCATTGCTCGTGTGTGTGTGTGTGTGTGTGTGTGTGTGTGTGTGTGTATTTAGGCATCTAGCCTTTTTCCATTTGTGTTTTGCCTTCTAAGGTTCCAAAATGCATCGCCTTCAGTGCCATATGGAGGGGAAAAAATGGAGAATGCACACCTGTTTCACAGAGTCTAGGTTTGAAAGTGACCTGCATCATTTGCACTAACATCATCTTCACATTTCTGGGAACTAGTCACAGGACTTTACTTAGTCATACAGGAAGTTAGGAAATGTGGTCCCTACCTGAGTAGCTATTTTCCAGTGACAAACATACAAAAGAAGGGAAATACAAGATTCTGGTGATCAAATATCTCTTACATGGTGCATTCTTCTGGGCAACCAATATCCACTTAACAACTTGCCTCTAAACACAGAATACAATCACTCCTCCCAAAAGAACCCAAAAGATACCTCCTACCTCAACCACTTTATCTCAGAATTCTAGATCTCTAGATAAAGAGCAGTCCTCTGTATGAGGTTTGGGTGCGACTTCTAATGGTTTGGCAACATTTGGGTTAATATGCATCCATTGGCACCCATATGTGATAGAGCAGGAGCAGGATAGGTAGAATAGGGATAATTGAGACTGTCAGTATGATTTAGATATATACTGTGGACCACCACTATGTTGCTTGTTCTAGGAAAACTTAGACCTGAAAATACATGGCTGCAAATCAAGAAATAACTACCTGGTTTGCTTTAGGAAATTCCCATTTAACTGTTTTTTCCCCCTTCAGATATAATGGCTTGTTCATCTGGGCTCTATTATCACTAATAGCTTACTTATCAAAGCTTTGCCTCAAGCCTTCTTTTCACTTACACTCACAAATCCTAAAATAATATGCCAAAGACTTTTCCTTGTCTCAAATTTTTCCTCACATTGAATGACTTACCTTAAATCATTTGATCCTAGACTCTGAAACCTATTAACTATGCTACTTCTGACTTCTCCCTGTTGGGACACTGCTAAACCTCCACTGATGTGGTAATCTCTCATTCTGTGGTAAGTTACAAAAAAAAAATTAATTTTGTTTTAACAGAATATTCATGACATTGGGGATTCAACAATTGAGGGGGGAAATGGGAGTCACCTAGCGATCACTGGTCCCTGGCAACGCTGAAATCATGTGAATTTGTAACATTGTGAAGTTTCCCTGTCTTGATCAGGGCGTGGGTGGTGGTGGTCTTTGATTAGATACTGAACTAACTCTAGTAGGGATTCCGTTGGTAGGAAAGGCTACATCTGAAGTGGGCAATAAAGAATGTCTTTTGGTTCTGCTGAGCATTCTGTTTGTGAAAGTTTTGTGGCTTTGGGATAATGCTTAATATTCAACAGCATTTTTGTTCAGGATTGAGGATTCTTCACCAATACAATTCCCTCACAAGTAGAATTCTGTTGTATTTGTTTCTGGGCAGTTCCACATGCCAGAACTTAGAGTTTTATCCCAGTCCTCATGCTTAGGCCTACTTTATGCCTTGACTTTCTTGTCCATGCCTTTGTCTTAACAGTGTCTATTTAATAGTTAAAAAATCCTTATTATTTTTTTTAATTTTATTTTTTTATTAAATTGATTTATTTATTTTCAGAAAAACAGTATTCATTATTTTTTCACCACACCTTATTTTGATTTTTGTTCTAAGACTGAATTTTCTTTGACTGAAAAAATAAAAGGCTTCTGATATTAAAATCCTTTTAAAATCTTATCTATTAATGTTTAAGTTCTAGAAATATGCAGATTTTTCAATTGTAAGAAACCCAAGAGAGTTGGATTCTCTCTGTTCCCTTTCAGTGTTTGTTTGCAAACTGGTCAATTCTTGTCTGAGCTAGTTTTTCTTCTGAGAGCCTGCTAAGAACAGTCAGTAACAAGCTGACATAAGCAACATTCTAATTTCGAGCTACCAGCTTGGCAGCGAAATTGTTTCAAGTCTGTTGCCACTGCATAACAGGACACTCTATCTTTCCTATATCGATTTGTCTCATTCACTGAATGATGGCACATGGTTTAGGTTTCTGTTAGGACAGCATTCTAGTTGTACCAATTTTTAAGATCAAAATAAATAGGCCTTAAAATCAGTACCTTAAAGAAAAAGTGTATGGCTTGGTCATCACACAGATGTGTGTCATGTAGGTGTTTCTGATCAGCAGAATTCCTTCCATGTGAAGATTTAGGGGCCTTTCATATTTTGGCTCTCTACTCTCCTGCTCTTCTTGCCATCCAGAGACTCAGAATCCTCATTCAGCCAGAGGACGGGGAAAAGGGAGAGAGTTTACAACGCACACCTAGTTTCTGAGATCTTTGGCCTTGGAAGCAACACATGTTTCTGTTCCTATGATAAGAAGTAATCACAAGACTGCTGGTTGCAAGATGATTGAGAAATGTAGTCCATCGCTAGGCAGCAATTTCCAGTAACACTATTGTACTTTGAAGAAGAAAGATTTGTGGTGACAAATTAGTCAACTTCCATACTTTCTTTTTTAGAGAAAATTTTCTTTTGATTTGGAGACCAGAATACTAAGTTTCTGTGTTCACAACTCTACTAAATGCCTCGTTTTTAATTCATCCAGTTACTCATCCCCTCTTCTTCACATGCACTATGACATGCTCAGGAGTCTCCATCATTCACCTGGATTACTGCATTAAATGCCTCGTTGAACACTATATTAGTGTCCTGTTACAGCTGGAACAAATTACCACAAATTCAGTGGCTTAACACAACTCATATTTACTATCTTACAATTCTGAGACTTGGAACTCTCCCTGGGCTAAAATCAGTGTATACCTTCTGGATACTGTCTGAAAGGTTCTGCTCCCTTGTCTTTCCTAGCGCCTAGAGGCCAGTTGCATTCCTTGGCATGCAGCCCCTCCTTCCATTTTCAAGGTCAGTAGTGTAGTACAGCACTTCAGATCTCTCCTTTCTCTGTCTCTGATGTTTTCTTCTGTAATCTTCTCTAACCTTCCTTTCTTTTTTTCCCCTTATAAGGACTCTTGTGATTATGCTAGGCCAATCTAGATAATCCAGGATAAGCTTCCCCTCTCAAGATCCTTAACTTATTCACATCTGCACAATCCCTTCTGCCATGAAAATCGACCTATTTCCAGATTCCCTGGGTTAGTCTGTGGACATCTTTACAGGTTATTTTTCCTACCACAGAATCCACATATCTAATCTGACACACTTTAGTATATGCTCCACACTGCTGCCACAATAATCTCCTTAAATACAGAACTAACCAAATCATTATTATGTAACTCTTCTCTCCTCCAAACAATAGTATATTTCATTACTAATCTGGTAAACTTAAAAAAAATCATTTCTCAAAACAACCTAATGCATGAAGAATCAAATGAGATCGCACAATTAAAGAATAGGTGTATAGGATTTAGAAGCGTCAGCACTTGTAATTTCCCAGTCAACTTTGTTGTGTTCTATAACATACATGATATAATTTTTTTTTTAAGTAGGCTCCATGCCCAGCCTGGAACCCAATGTGGAGCTTAAACCTATGACCCTGAGATCAGGACCTAAGCTGAGATGTGGAGGCAGAGGCTTAACTCACTAAGCCGTCCAGGTGCCCCATGTGATTTTTTAAATTGAGGTATAATTGACATATAGCATATATTTGTTCCAGGTATACAACATAATGAATTAATATTTGTCTACAATTTAGAAATGATCAGCATAAGTATAGTTAATATCTGGTCCCATAGTTGTAATTTTTTTCCTGTTACAAGAACTTCTAAGATTTATTTGCTTAGCAACTTTTAAATAGTCAATGCAGTATTAATATAGTTTTAACTATAGGTACTTTGCTCTATACTACATCTTCATAATTATTTATTTTATAACTACAAGCTTGTACCTTTTGGCCCATTTTACCCAATTTGTCAATTCCACCCTCCCACCTGTCAACTACTAGTCTGTTCTCTATATTTATGAACTTGTTTGTTTTTTTGTTTGTTTGTTAGATTTCACAAAGTGAGATCATATGTTATATGTATTTCTCTGTTTGATTTATTTCACTAAGCATAATGCTGTCAAGGTCCATCCATGTGGTTACAAAGAGCAAGATTTCCTTCTTTATTATGGCTAAATAATATTTGTGTGTGTGTGTGTGTGTGTGTGTGTGTGTGTGTGTATTGCTACATCTTTAGCCATGCATCCATTGATGAATACTTACATTCCTTCCAAATATTGGCCATTGTTAATAATGCTGCAATGAATATGGCAGTACATGTATCTTCTTAGTACATATATCTAGTGCTTTCATTTCCTTTGGTTAACTACCCAAAAGTGGAATTAGTAGATCATATAGTGGTTTCATTTTTTATTTTTTGACGATAGCCATTCTAGCAGGTGTGAGGTGATATCTCATTATGGTTTAGTTTGTATTTTCTTGATAATTAGTGATGTGAGCATCTTTTTAAGTACCTGTTGGCCATCTGTATGTCTTCTTTGGAAAAATGTCTGTTTAGATTTTCTGCCCATTTTTAAATTGGATTGTTCTTTTGCTATTGAGTTGTATGAATTCCTTATATGTTGGTTATTAACTCCTTATTAAGTATATAGCTTGCAAATATTTTCTCCTATTCTGTGGGTGGCCTTTTTATTTTGTTGGGTTTGTTTTGTTTTTGTTTTTTTTTGTTGTGCAGAATACTTTTAGTTTGATATAGTTTCACTTGGTTTTGCTTTTGTTGCCTTTGCTTTCCATATAAAATCCAAAAGTCATTTTCCAAGACCAATGTCAAGGAACTTATCACTTATGTTTTCTTCTGGGACTTTTAATTGGTTTCAGAGCTTACATTCAAGTCTTTAATCAATTTTTAGTTAATATTTGCATATGATAAAAGATAGAAGTCCAGCTTTTATTCTTTTGCTTATGACTATCCAGTTTTCTCAACCCATTATTGATGAGACTGTCCTATCTCCATCATGTATTCTTGGCATCTTTGTCATACATTGACCATATATGTGTTGGTTTATTTTTGTAGGTTTAATGTGCAAATAATTCCATCTATTCTATTTTAATCTCAGATATTGTAGTTTTCATATTTAGAAGTTTTTAAAACTTTTTCTACATATATTAGAATTTTTCTCAACACACTCAAATTGTTTCTTTCCCTTCTTGAACACAAAAATATGATAAATTTTGATGCCCTTGTCTACTAATGTTCCATTTGCATTCTCTCTAGATCTGTTTCTTCTATTAATTTTTCTTCTCATGGTGGTTCATATTTTCCTGCTTCTCTGCATGTCTGGTGACATTTATTATTTGCAGACTTAGTGAATTTGACCTTATTTATTGCTGGATATTTTGTATTTCTGTATTCTTAAATTTTTCTTAGGCTCAGTTAAGTTACTTGGAAACAGTATGATCCTTTTGAAGTTTATTTTCAATATCTGTTAGGTGGGATCAGGAAAGTCTTTAGGGCTAATTTCTTTCCCACCATAGGTTTAATACACTTTTGAGTCCACTATCTGATGCCCTGTGAATTATAAGAATTTTCTACTCTGGCTGTTGAAAGCACAAACTATTTCCAATCCTGTGTGAGCCCTGGGGATTAACCTTCATGTGCTCCCCCCAACCCACTCCCCCAACTCTGCTGAAGACTCAAGAAGATCTTTTGAAATCTCCATAGCAGTTCTCCTCCTTCTCGAGGTTTATCCCAAGAGTTCTACTTGCCTTGACCTCCCTGTTCTCCCACCTCCATCTACTCGACTGAACAAGACTACTAAGCAATGCTTAGACCCCTTGTGTTATAGGCTGGAAACCTTTTCCAGGCAGTAAACTGGAATAAACAGTTTCAGGATCACCTGGTTTCTTCCTGTCTTTCAGAGATCATTGTACTATGGAACTTCATACCCAGTGCCTGAAGACCCTTTTTCATATATTTCATTTGTTTTTTAAACTGTCTTAGCAGTAGGGTAAATCCAATCCCTGATACTCCATCTTGGCAGACCTAGAGCAATTTGGATGTTTGGCTCTTCTCCCTTCCTTCCCCATCCTGCAAATATCGTATTCATACAGTTGATTACTATGTTTGGCTGCTCTTTTTCTCTCTGTTTCTGTCCAAATTTATTTTCCAGCTTATCCTGCTGATCAATGATAACCTGTAATTTGTTCTCATCCTAGTTTTAATTAATTCTCTATTTAATATCTCTATTTATATCCATCAATAAATGTATTGAGGGAGAATGGAATCCAAATGCTTTCTTGGTGCTTAAGCCTCCAGGAACATTATTACATGTTTGATTAGTTACTCTATGCTTTTTTTTTTTTTTTTCCTACTTCCTCTAGGCCAGAAGTTCTCATTGTGACCCAAAAACATATGAGGGGACCCTGTGACATTTTTAAGGATTGTATGAGGTCAAAGCTATTTTCATAATAATACTAAAGTTTTAACTACTGTTTTCTTTTTCTCTCATGATTGCACATTGGAATTTTCTAGAGGCTGAGTGATGCGTAGTGACGTCATTGCTCTAAGGGCTAATGGATGATGTGCTTGCATGTTATCATGCTTTAAAGCCTTCTTGGTTTTAGTTCATCATGTGGTAAATGTCAGTAAATAGATCCCACATAAATAATAGCTTCCTGAAGATGTCAATTATTTTTAAGAGTATAAAATGTCCTATGACTAAATTGTTTGAGAAACATTGTTTCAGGTTTCATAAATACACCATTTTTCATTCCATTTTTAAAATTGGCAATAACCATTCCTTAGGATTTCTTACTCATAAAATGGATATTAGATTAGATGCTATCTACAAGATATCCATTTATCTCTTCTTAAAAATGAGACAGATTTTTTTTTCTTTTTGTATTACTGCTAATATTTGTATAATGATTGATTTCCTATGTCAACTTGACTGGGCCAAGTGGTACCTAGATATTTTAGCAACATTCTTCTGGGTGTGTCTGTGAGGATTTTCTGCATGAGATTAAAATTTGAGTAGACTGAGTACAGCAGATTGTCCTAATGTGTGTGGGCCTTATCCAATCAGTTGACAGCCTGTGTAGAACAAAAAGGCTGACCCTTCCTCTTGTAAGAGGAAACTTTTCCTGCCTTTTTTTTTTTTTTTTTAAGATTTTATTTATTTGACAGAGAGAGAAATCACAGTAGGCAGAGAGGCAGGCAGAGAGAGAGAGAGGAGGAAGCAGGCTCCCCGCGGAGCAGAGAGCCCGACGTGGGGCTCGATCCCAGGACACTGGGATCATGACCTGAGCTGAAGGCAGAGGCTTTAACCCACTGAGCCACCCAGGTGCCCCTTCCTGCCTGTTTTTGAGCTGGGGAGTTCATTTGGTCTTTTCCTCCTTTTGGAGTTGAATTGAAACATTAGCTCTTCTTGGGTCTCAAGCTTGCTGGCTTTCAGACTGGACCCATGCAATTGGCTCCTCTGGGCCTCCAGCTTGCTGACTACAGATCCTGGGAATTGTCAGCCTCCATAGTAATGTGGACCAATTCCTTTTTATAGTCTCCATTTATATATATAGAAAACCCTGACTAATATAACCAATAGAGCAAAAATAGTAAGAGAAAGTTACAGTAGATCTTGGATCCTTTTGAGTTCTCATAGTTATTTCCCCCAGTCTATAGTTCCCAAACTGATAATCCAGACAAATTCCATCAGAACTTCCTAGGCTTGTTTAGGGAACTTGCCAGCCCCCCAAAATAATTAAAAGCAACCTAAATGATATCTAGGAAAATGTCAATTTTGAAGCCCAAGATGAGGTAAAAACAACAACAACAACAACAACAACAACAAAAATAGGACACTATATAGCAAGGTCCATGTACCAAACATCTAGAGGAGAATGTAATCAAGTGGAAAGAACAACTTGAGAACAGCATTTCAAAACTAAAACAATGAATAGCGACAGTGTTCTGAAATTTCCCTCCTATGTGGTATCTTGTCCTTCTAATGTGGTGACCAGAGTCTAGCATGATAGCTTGAAGGAGCTGTGGTTGTTTGGACAGTGGAGAATATATTGGACATGCAATGAGGAACCTGGTAAAATTTGCCTGTGAATGAGTTTGGATATTTAATTTAATCTCTGTGATATTTTCTGCCATATACATCTGCTTTATCATTGTTTTTGTGAGGCTAAGGTTGAATGCATGACTCAGTGTTTTCTTCTCTGATAGTTTCCCCAAGGAAATAATCAAATAGCAAAAATTAGGTATATAGATGCTCATTGCTTATTGTTAATAGCATAAAAATAAGAACATATGTGTTCAATGGTAGGTAATTGATTAAATAAATGGCATGTCATTTAAATAGATTAGTATGAGGCCACTAAAAGTAATGCTATAGGACATAGTTTTGAAATAAAATCTGTTTTTATATTGTAGTAAATGAGAAAAGCAAGTTATATAAGAATGTATAGCATGATCTTTTTGTTATATGTATGTAATTAGAGCACCAAGCATCCCTATTTCTTTTCTGCAGATGAAGAACGATAAGAAAAAAAAAGATCCTTAGCATTTCAAAGACTCCCTCTTGAAATAATAAAAGCAGTAAGGTTCTTTAATTTTTCTAGTTAGCTTGAAGAGGAAGTAGGAAAGAAATCAAACATGTGAGGAATGAGAAAGTACATTAATCATGAGGTAGCTGGTGAAGTATTTTGTTTCTGTGTCCTGGAATAATTAATATTTGTTCTTGGGGGGGTGAGTGTATTCCTGCCTTTAACAGATTTTTTTTTTTTTTAAATGAGTGAATGTGGAGCACAGAGATGAGATTAACTCAAAAGAGAAACTTGACGTTTTGTGCCGCTGAGATTCTGGAACTTCAAACTTCCCTTTCTTGCATTCTTTCCTTCCTATCTGGTGGCATCATACCATCAGAATAGAAATCACTCAGTACAATACAAGGCCCAGATGCTTCTCTAGCCTCAATGTCTCAGACCCTCTAATGGCTACTAGGGGATGAATAATGACTGTAATTTCTCCCAAAAGTAGGGTATGTTTACTTGGGTAATTTAAAGAAGGAGTTTTGTGTCTTCAGCATGAATCAGAGGGCAGTGGCACCAGGTTAAGAATGAGATAGAAGCCCACAGCTGCCATCTGGCAAGAAGCTCTCTCCTTTTGGGAAGATTTTTATCACCATGGCTCTAAGCTAGTAGACACTTAGTGGATGCTTCTGTTCTTGTTTCCTGCATATAAGGAAATTTTGTTTTCTTTTCTTCCCAACTCACCATTTCTAATTGCCAGCTTATATCCGTGTTTGTCATCCTAAAGTGCTTCATTTTCTATATCTCTTCATACATTGACATGTGTGTATATTAATCTTTCATCTTTTTGCAGATGGAGTCTCAAGATGAACTTGCTTTTTTTTTTAATGAACAGAAAGAGGGGAATGCATGTGTATGAACTCAGTTGTCACTTTAAAGTCATCCTCTTGGGGGAACCTGGGTGACTTCAGTCAGTTGAGTGTCCAACTCTTGATTTCAGTCCCGGTCATGATCTCAGGTTCCTGAGATCCAGCCCCGTCTCAGGCTCTGCACTGGGTACAGAGCCTGCTTAAGATTTTCTCTCTCCTTCTATCCACCCTCTTCACATACCTATCCCCACTCTTTCAAATCATTCTCTTAGTCCCATGACTTTGAGGAAGTCCCTTCCTTATAGTTTGAATAATAGAGAATCTAGTTATTTTGTTTGGGGTGAAAGGGTGATCATGAAAATATTTTAAAAGCAAATATGAGAGGAAGGTTAATTCTGAGAATTAAGACTTCTTCTTCTTCTTCTTTTTTTAAACAAAGACTGGTGATTAACCAACCTCATCTTTAATAGAAGATGTCTCTGAGTCACCTATATTTGTAACAAGAGTACTGACAAAAAGGAGCATTGTACACATAACACCACTTAATCACAAATCAGTTAGCTAAACACTTCTTCCCACACAGCAGCAAACTGTTGTTTCAGACCATGCAGGGACAGGTTCTATAGATGAACTGCTTGTTCTTTTGTTCCCTTTGCAAACAGGCAGTATCAAGTGGGTGGACGGTGAGGAAAATCATTGATGTTTACTTAGTTGTTACAGTATTCCCCTCCCCCACCACCATTTTCCTACCTTATTTAAAGTAATAAACAAACAAACAAAAGAGAAGCAGAACTGAAGAACATTGGTCACTAAATGTAGTTTTGGGCACCAAGTGGTCTTCACTTTGTATTAAAAAACTTTTTCATTGAAGTTAGGGCAGAGCAAAGATGGTATCTGGAGGGGGCAGGATGTAATTGTGGCTTAATAGGTCCTGCTTGGGACTAGAGTTCCAGGAAGAAATCCAAACCCAGTGAAATGACTAACCTTCCCTCGTCCCAAAGACTTCTGTGCTGAAAGCACTCTCCAGTGCTTTGAACCGACTGGGCAAATCGGGAACACACACGTGAGAAAATGCATCAGTGGAGGAGATTTGGGGTTTGGAGAAGATAGTTCATTTCCTCACATTATTCAACTCCTCTCATGACATGCATTGAAGAACAGCTTTAAAAAGGAGAGTAAAAGCAAAGATTTATCTGACTTCCTCAAGGTACTTACTATACCGGACAATGTTGGTTCTCAAATCCATTCTTTAAAAAAAGCAGTATAATCCAGTCTCAGTCCAGATATCCATCCTTTGCTGAACACTCATAATCTAAAGAAGAGTGGCCCACTCATAGCTCCGGTCTAGGTCCTTAAATCACGCTGAGCTGAACAGCCTGAACTGGCTACTGAGCCACTTCTGGGCCAGCTGGGCTACCAGGATGTGTTTCTTTACTGGGGGCTGGGGAGTAGAGGAAAGAGAGCACGAGTCCTTCCATTGAATGCTGGCCTGTCTGGTGGTAACACTAGGAACCAAGTCATGTATTTCGGGACCATTATTAGGTCTTTTAACCTGGACTATAAAGTTTATACTCTAGAAAGGGCAAGCTAAAAAATGGGTAGAACCTGGTTTCTTTTTTATGTTATTGAGTTACTGAAATAAACAACACTGGAGCTAACTCCTCTATATCTTATTCTGTAAAAAAGAAAAAAAAAAGTATTTTCCTTATTATTTAAGGTGTCTGGAATTAAGTTTTCTGTTCCTTGCAGTCTAAAAAAGTACCAAATTTGTGCATTAATGCTAAAAGTTTTTTATAGTAGGCCCCCCCCCCACATAATTATGTAGGCAATGCACAACCCCGGGATTACTCTGAGGGAACTTCTAAATGGGCAGGGAGCCTCAGGTTTTCTAACTGTGAGAGAAGAGAGGAGTTCATTATTTGTTCAATTACAAATATTTATTCAGCAGCTGCTATGTTCTAGACACTGTTCTAAGAGCAGGTAATGTATCAGTGAACAAGAGACAAAAATCCCTGTCCTCAGACTATATTTTTTACTGGTGGAGAGGACCAATAAGTAAAAAGAAAACAAGATGTTAAATAGTAAGTGCTAAGGAAAAAAAGTCTGGTAAGGAGAATACAAAGTGTCCAGTAAGGGAGTTAAGTTTGAAGTCTTGGATGAGATGGTCAATGAAAGCTTTACTGAAAATGTCACTTAATTCAGTAAAGGAATAAATAAGAAAGCAAAGGAGATAGCTACTAAGATCTTAAGAAAGAGTATTCCAGCACAGTAAATAGCAAGTGTAAAGGCCCTGGAGTAGGAGCATTCCTAGCATGTTTATAGAAGAGTGAGTGAGAAGGGTAGGGGGAATCTTTACCCATTTTAACCTCAGAGGTCACCCAAAGGACCTTGATTTTTACTCTGAGTGATAAGGGAAATTATCGAATGGTTTTGTGCAGAGAAGCGACATGTTTTGGCTTGTATTTTAACAAGCTCATTCTAGTGGCTGCATTAAGAGTAAAGAGAGACAAGAACAGAAGCTGAGAGACTAGTTAGGGGGATATTCCCGTAGTTTAGAGGACACGATGGTGATCTGACCTAGGGATGCAGTGGAAGGCATTGTGAGAAGCAATCCTATTCCGGTTACAGTTTGGAGGTAAAAGTGACAGGACTTCAAACAGAGCAGAATTAGAAAAGAAACTAGGATGTCTAACCTGATCAAAGGAATAAGTTGGTAAATACTTGAGATATGGGAAGGACAGAGGGGAGCTGGTTTGGGTACAGACTCTCAAGAGCTCAGTTCTGGACATTTCACTTTGAGACGCCAGTTAGATAGACACTATAGATTTCAAATAGGCAGTTGGGTCTCGATGTTTAGAATTTAGGGCAGTCATCTAGGGTGGACATGTATACTTGAGAATCATTAATATAATCTAAAGACACTGAAGTTGGATTAACTATCCTGGGAGCAAGTGAGGACACCCCCCCCAAAAAAAGTTCCAAAATTAAAAGGCAAGTTGATGAAAAGAGAGCAGTTAGAGATTAGAAAGGGGCATCTAGAATGGTAGGAAGACAATCAGGCAAATGTATTGTCTGAAAGACAAGAGAAAAATGTGTTTCAAGACTGAGATGGTGAACACCTTGAGAGATCAAGTAAAATGAGGACTGAAAGTCGATCCTTGGAATTAACAGGGTGGTCACTGAAGACTGAGAAAAACTGTTTGGTGAAGCAGTAAAGGCAACTGGAGTGGGTTTAAGAGGAATTGGGAGGGGAGGGACTGCCAACAGCAAGCGCAGACAGCCCTTTTAAGGAGTGTGTCTACACAGGGAAGAAGCAGGCATTGGTGGGGATGGAGGTAATGATTTATAATGCCGGTAAGTGGGGAGAGTTGCTAGAGCCATCCCTATGCATGGGTGCTAGGGGATGGGTGTGGCCTTCCGCAGGCGCGTGAGCTATCTACCCGTAACAACTGGAGAGAAGGCAGAGAGAAAGATGCTGAGACTGCTTCATCACTTGCAGGGAAATTGGAAGCAGGGCCCTTTTACTGAGGATGGGGAAGGACTGGTTGGAGGTAGGAGGCGGAAAGGAGAAAGTCTGAGCTAGTTGGTGGGAGAGTGGAAGAAAATGGACTAGGGAAATAGGAATCCTGGGCAGCCACAAGGATCTGCGAGGGGTGTGATTCATTCATGGCCATGAATGTAAAGAACACCTGTCAGCAGAGTTGGGGCTTGGTTTCAGCCACATTCAGCTGCAGGAATATGACCATGGCCCACACAGATGGGTGGGGGTCACCACGATTGTGGGATTCCAGGGGAGTGAGAAAGAAGCAAGAGAGTTATTAAGTTCAGACTACATTATGTGTTAGTATCTGAGTCCGGGTTTTGGCCTTACGGTAAATTGCCACCCCTGAGCCCCAAAGCAGTTTCTAAACATCTAGTTATAGATAGAACACTGCTAGGATTTATATAAATAGCTCACAGTTATCCTGCACTGCCTATGTGAACCTGGCAGTATAAGCTTCCTGGTGGTTCTTGGCCATTCAAGACTTGGAGAAAGGAATAAATTATTTTACATGAAAATAGCAGCTGCTCTTCCTTTAATACATCAAGTAGTAACTCAGAAAAACTGTGTGCTTTGAGTTTATTTTTGTGGATCCTAATTTTCTTGTTTAAAATGAAATCAAAATAATTCTGTGTACTTTAGCTGGAGAGACCTACAAGGAAGACAGCTGCCTAAGTAGTAGGGTTTAGGAAGACCAGGACCTCTCCTCCCAAACTAAATACCCGTGCCTCTGCTGAAGCCTGAGGTGCCCATAGAAGTGCTCTGAGATGTGCAGAAAGGGGTTAACCTTCGGCACCCGCAGAAGCTGGTGGCAAACTCAGAGGAGTAGTGCATCTGGAGGTGGGGACAGGCAGGGTACTCAGTCGCCTCTAAAAAGGAGCGTTGGGGGCGCCTGGGTGGCTCAGTGGTTTAAGCCTCTGCCTTCAGCTCAGGTCGTGATCTCAGGGTCCTGGGATCGAGCCCCACATCGGGCTCTCTGCTCAGCGGGGAGCCTGCTTCCCCCTCTCTCTCTGCCTGCCTTCTGCCTACTTGTGATCTCTATCAAATAAATAAATAAATAAATAAATAAATAAATAAAAATCTTTAAAAAGGGGCATTGGCTTTTCTGTTACCACTGATGAGCACAGGACCAGTGGAGCAAAATCCTGCAATTTTTTCAAATTAACCCAGAAATCATAACTTTTGCACGGAATCTTCAATTCTCAAAGGTTGGCAGTATTTTTTCAAAAAGCTAAGAACATTTTTATGGGCAAACCAGAAAATTTTTGTCTTGTGTTGTAAAGCAGTAAGTGCCTTTAAAAATATAAATCCTTTTGGGGTAATAGTAATACTTTATTTCATCCATTTTTCTTACTAGAATCTAGTGGAGAACACTTTAGCCTCTTTTCAAGAATTGGTTTTGTTAGTTAGAAACGTAGGAATACCGTGGCTGCTTCAGTCAAGGTGGCTTATCATGGCTCATTGTTCAGATCTGGATACCTGGTCTAATATGCTGATGTTCATTATAATCTTTTTATATATTCCCACTTCTTAAAACCAGACAAAAGATACCATAAAAACAGTTGAACTGTAGATATCAAGAATTTTATTTAATGAAATCACTCAAGTGTTGGGCCATTTATGTTTACCCTTCCATTACATATGATTACTTATACAAGGATTCAGAATTTCAGTTACTTAAGAGTAGGATTCCTTGAGAGTTTTCCTAGAATGTATTGATTTACTTCATGCCATTTCTCTGCTTTCGGCTAGATGACTACCTTATTCAGTATTTCTCTTCTTCCCACTGAGATATTTGAAATGAATATCAGCAATATCAACCTACATAAAGAAAGCAGACCATAAAACAAGAGTGCTCCACTCCCCTGAGCCAGGAACAATGGGAGTATTAGTATCAGTGATTATGTCAGTTGCAGTAGCTACCATTTAATATTATCTACCAAATATTAGTCTAGGTACTTTGCCCATAATCTCTACTCATCATAATACCCCTAGAAAATTGGTATGTTTGTTCTCATTTTTCAAATACAGAAACTAAAGTTCAGAGAGAAGAGGCACCATGCTCAGAGTGTCAAAGACAACATCAACAGAGCTGAACATTAAACTCAGAAGGGTCCGATTGTATCCTGACATTCCCATTCATGGTTTGGCCAACAGTCCAAAACTATTAACAGTTTCTCTCTTCCTGGCTCTCTTGGAGTTTAGAGATATAAAGATGAACCCACAGTTCTTACCTTTAGAGCCATTATACTCCATCCAGTAGAGGAGACACAGAGATGTATTTTCAAAACCGCATGGCTGGCAGGAGAATTAGACCCAAATTACACTATATGGAGAGGATGAGCAAGCTTAGAGCAGGGTCTAGGAAAGTTTAATCAAATGGATGATTTTCTAAATTGGATTTTTAGGGATAAGAATTAGGTTGAAGAAGTAGCAAGGGAAAGAATACAAGCATAAATAGATGCATGATGCCTGCAGTAAATTGAAAGATGTTGTACTTCTGTACATTCAAGTTCAAGTTGAGGAGTAGCAGGAGACAAGGTGCTTGCCTGCATACTGAAGATAACACTGAAGTGTTATACAGTCAGATTTAGATTATACCCTAGCAGTCACTGAAGGATGGACTGGAGGACATATTTAGAAATTTTAGGACTCTTGTTTTTAACTATTTTGTTCCCAAAAAAATCTTCCCAGCAGAGTTTGTTATTTTGTGCATATAGTAAAGTGCCTTTATCTTTACATCAAAGGTAAACTGCTATGAACTAATGAGACCATAGCAGGACATGTTGCTGTTGGCACTAGTCAGCATCATGCATACATATAGTACCAATTCTCAAGAAAAAAAGATGGACACATTGTCAGCAGAAATCACAAATTTATTAACTCTTAAATATATCAATCAGTCATTTACCATTATGGCAAGAAATATATACAGTGTCCCATGGTAAACTGCAGTGTTTCAAAATGATAGAAGATAATAAATGTGTAATTCAGTTGTGGTGGAGAGAACAAATCACAATTTCCGCACATCTTAGTGCAGAAGACATACTTGATCTACAGTAATACTTCAACACCACATGCTAAAAGTGTAAAAAAAAAAAAACCACTCTATACCTATTATTTTTAAAATACATGTATGCCACGTGTAGCCGGTTCACAAAAAGGTAAAAGAAATCAAAAAGGGAAAAACGAGGCCATTACTTTTCACAGATCTCATTGGCAGGTTAACATGGCTCAATACATTTCATTTACTGTATATATTTATTTTAAATATATATTTTTAAATTGTGTAATTATCAGAAAAGCTTCAATCCATCTACCATACATCCACTAGCAACAATATGTAAGGTGATTAGTCAACACAGAAAGGTGAAATGAGAGAAAGAGGGAGGGTTGTTTAGTTTTTTGCTTCTGCTTTAAAAATAGGATTCTGAAGATTGTGAATTACTATTGTTAAAATAACGCTGATGAAGATATCATGCACTATAAAGCATTTCAGGGAAGAAAAACAGCCTTATAGGAGTTGAATAAACAAAGGAGAAATGAGAAGCACAAAGAAAATCTGGGCATTTCCCTTTTCTTTTTAAACTGGAAAATCTGAATCCTCAGAGGGAGATAATGTTACTGACACAAGAGAGAAGCTAAGAGAGCACAAGCCACAGAGATCGAGTTCTAAACACTTATGAGAATGGAAATCCCTCGCCGGCCTCTCTGATTTTAGACAGCTAGAGGGGCCCCTCCCACCAAGCAGAACTAAGTGTGTGTAGAGGAAACCCTGCTGCACTACAACCTGGTATTCTTGCCAGTCCCCCCAGCTGGTAGTACACTAGGAACCTCACTGTTTTTACCTGAAATTTAAGCAATTCTAATACCGCTGACCTAGGATCCCTATGTCCAAACTAGAGCCGAAGCAGAATAAGAAGCCTTTAAAATCTTGACATTTTTGTGGGTCCGGAAGATGATCAAAAGTGCTAGTTTAGTTACCTCCACGATGCAAATTTCACTTTCCTTTCTGTCTTGTAGTGTGTGAGAAAAGACAGAAGAGGATGGAGAAAAAGCAAACAGCAATGAGTAAGAGCAAATGGAGAAAAGAGTGCACATATTTGAGAAAGGAACATGAAACTCAGTGAATTCACCAAAAGTGTAAATATATCTTAAAGCGATCACTCATAAATTATGTGAATTTTTCCAGTTTCCAGTTTGACCAAAAACAACATGACTTTAGGTGGTAGCAAACCAACTGATTCTCATTTCCACATTCATGAGTGATTTTACCCACATATTAACCTACTTTGTTAGACAGCAATAATAACCAGGATCACACCACAAAACCGAAGATGTGTGTGTGTGTGTGTGTGTGTGTATATATATATATATATTTTTTTTTTTTTTTGCTTTTTGTTGAATGAGCCCAAAACTGATTAACAGCAAAGAGTTTTAAAATTTTACATTTCTCTTACAAATTGTCATTCAGAGAATAATTTTGAAGTCTGTTGTATCTTGGCATAAACAGAAACTTGATGAGTAGGTTGTACTTGGAATATTGTGGAAATATTTTTTTTTGTCTGACCTCCCCCTATTGTTTGCCAACAGTAATTGAAGTTTGCATGGAACATCCCCATAGTGCAAGTGTAAACAATGTATAGGAAGGAATATATGACAAGATGGTGCATCACATATGCATTACACGTAGGACCTTCACAACTTCATGCACTCAGAAACATGCATGAAGAGGAGGAGAGGACGGCCCAGGGTTACCATCCAGGTGCCTTGAGAACAGAGAATGTAGAAGTGGCACTGTTGATATTTAGCTGAAAGAAAGGGGAGGGGGAGTGAGAAATAAGTTATATTGTTTTACAAAATATTGTCCAATGTTTTGCCAAAGATGTGACCAGGCTACAGTTTTGTAACTCAGCTAAATTAATAGATCAAAAGTACAACTGTATAAAAGATCTTTGCTTGTGATCATTAAAAGATGAAATACACAATGTTAAACAGAGACAAAATTAAAATAGGAAACAATATTAGTTATCTATCAACTTGTCCACACAGAGGTAAGCTGAAAATAGAAACAGGAACCCAGGCTTCAATCACATTATTGAACTTAAATATGCATTGTAAGCACTCTTGTTTACTAAACATATCATTTTGTTGAAAGAGTGAGAAGTTTAAGTGCATTCTTAGCTTTTGTCATTTTTCATAGACTCCTTGGGAAGTTAAACCTGGAAGTCCATTTAATGGACTTTAATGGCTGGACTTTAATGAGTCCAGCCTCAAAGTAGGGAAAACATATTATTAATTAATTGGAGGTCTCTTTCTGTTTTTTAATCCAATAGTAGGGAGCACTATTTTTTAAAAGCTCTGACAAGGTTCAGTGCTTTAAGTAGAGGAGATATTCACAATATTAGCACACATATCTGAATCCTAATCCAAGTTAAGAAACAAATCTTAAAAAACAACACAGGCATGAATTTAATTACAGTCAACTTTCAATTATCCTCTGGAATTACCCACTATGTAAGTTTTAAATTTTGGCTTGACTTCCTCTTGTGGCCTGTCTTCACAGTCAAATATCATTACAGTCAGTCAGGCAAAGCAAATTAATTGATATATTAACCTTAGCCCAGTGCGTAACACAAGTGGCTACCTCTAGAAAGACAGAGACCAAAAAAAATCCTAGAGATTGACTTTTATTAGGTCTGGATAATTGAGAGTTGTCTGAATTGACCAGACTGGACTTCCGATGAGGAACTCCAGGATATCCGAAAATGCCAAGATCCATATGCTGAAGGGAGGCTCTTCTCAGCACTTAATACCTTTAAAACAAGCGTTATGCTATAAAACGAGGCCGAACATTAGACTCAAGAGCTCATGCAAAAATCCTTTAAGTTTTCAAAGACCTTTTATATTTTCCATCAAATATAATGCAAAAGAAAATATCCTTAAAGGCAAGAAAAAACAGCCATGCAGCTTTTTAGTCATTAGCTCCATCCACAATGTATCATGGAGCAGGATGTTACTTACAAGACCCATATGTGAATGGTTTTCAGGCCTTAGATGTTTTGCCACAAAGAGGTGCTTCCTGAGAAGTTTTCTTTCCCATTTGGAATACAGGATGGCCTATTAAGAGAAGCCCCATTTAAGCCACCTGGCATAAAATGAAGTTTTCTTAAATAGGCTCTATCCCATACACACTTCAGGGAATTGCAGAAAAACCTTATCCTATTGTACTGTATGAACGCAATCCCTTCCATATTAACTGGCAATTAGTGCTGTACCTCTTTGGGGTAAAAAACACACAAACATTATTATATTCCTTTTGTCATTCTCTTAATATGCTGGAATTCATTCTAAAAATAATAGCTATCTTTTTTCCCTTCATCTACTTTTTACAAATCCAACAGTGAAATCTAATTATTAAGGCTATAGAGAAGGCCTTTGAAAACCACTGTGGTATGTTATTAAACTAAGAAATTTTGATAGATTCTTTGGAGTTGAATGGCTGTTTGTATCAATTTGACTCTCCCATCCCACTCCCCGCCAACCCCCCAAATATTACAGGTGATTCTGGTGAGAGAATTTGGAATGACATCAGCAGTGCGCTGAACCTGAGTCTAAATTCCCCTTCTTGTTTTCATCTCATCCCTTCACTTATGCAACTTTATTTCCCTTTACTATTCCCCTTTACTACAGTTGGAGCCAGTCTTCTTTACCTATACTCCTCTACCATATGAAACTAACATCCTGACATTGTCATATCCTTCTGATATTCCTTGATTCTCTACCATTTATTTGTTCCAGGTCTCCAAATGCCACTTGGAATGTTGGACAAGGTCTTAAGTGATATCTTCTACACAAGGTATACTTCCAACCTGTTATTAACAATTTGCTACATTGGTCATTCATTCCATTCTACTCTGAAATTATGAACCTCATAATTTTTCTTTGGTATCAGTGATAACTTGCTTTCTAAAGTAGAATTTAAGTTTTTTTCTAAACTAGAATATAACTTTTACCTTGTGTTTTATCTGGTACAAGTTAAGCACCTAGGAGATGTACAATAAGTATTCATCCAATTACTGACTGAAAGAGCAGACATAACGTCCAAGGTAGAGTGGCATAGGGAGGAAGACCCTGAGGTACCTGCTACTTGTATTTTAAATGTTATGCTTATAAATTTCTTCTAATATCCGTAACTGAGCCCAGTAGATAATCTATAAAGTTCCTGACACTATATTGGCCACTTTAGAAACTCTTCACCTTCCTCTGCCAATTGTGACGATGAAGTCACAGTTTGCCTCATTACATGATTTAACAAAAAGAAACCCGCTTGCTAGGGTATCCTCCAGTTTCTACTGTGTGTGTTTCAGCACAAAAACAGCTGGTCTGATCTATCTACAGTTACAATCTGTTTTTCCCTGAGCATTCCCACCTATGTAACTGACCGCTAGCATTAAATAACATATATCATGTTATTAACAATGGAGTAAGTAAAAAAAACGCTGACCATGGGTATATTAACAAAGAAGCTGACAGCCTGGAAATATTTACTTGATGGGTACTGTTGGCGACCCAGAGCGATGAAAATGAACATTCTGCCACTTTCCATCCCGGCGATGCCACACACGAGTCTCTTCCGACTGCATTGTCTTTGGCATTCCGCTGCCGTCCATGTACTGTGTGAGCCTAATGTATGCTATGCAGGCAGCATCATCACCTACCAGGTGTACATGGGGGTTCAGGATAATTGTGTGGATTGGTTTATTGCTTTTGGACAAAGCTGAAAGAGAATAACATGAAAAACAGAACTTAGTTTCTGCATAAAGTAAATCAAAACCAGTAACTTCACCTGGGGCTAATGTACACAACGCTATTCATTCATTCATTCACCTTGAATTGTTTGCACTAATTGAGTCCCTGGCAAAGTATAAAGGAAAAGAGAAAAAGCAAAAGTAGACAGTCATTATTTTCTGTGTTTCCCTTTATAGAGAATTTAAATGTCGCTTTGGAAACTTTGGTGGGAGATGTATTTATTTACAATGGGAAGTGGTTAGAAACAGAAGCCATGATACAAAAACAGAGGGAGAAGGCCTGGCCCAGATGCAGGGAGCAGGTGACAGGATATCCTATGGTCTTGTTCATTTTTGTTAGTTGGTGAAGTACATGGAACAAGGGAAATATAACAAATATCAAATATGCAGATAATGGTTTCCAAAACAAAACAAGAAAAAACTGGCCATAGCATGGATTTGTTTTCCTATTTCATCTTGTGACTCCTTTACTTCATAAAGTCCATTCCATAATAGTCCAGTAGTGGTCATCCACCGAAAAGCCAAAATTTGGTTATTGGTCATCTAGCCTGGTTCTGATTCTTTAGTTCAGTCTTTGATTAGGCACCCCTCTGCAGGTTCTAGCCTTTGGTGTTTTGACAATAGCTACACATTCTAATTATTCAGTGATCAAGAGATGTGAAGATTTAGTGCAAATGATGATTGATGTCACTCTTTTAGATCACTACCACAGCCTGTACTGTTGTTACCTGCTGTCCAAACCTGCTTCCTATTCTCAGAAGAGATTGGAGTAAACTACTCAGTGCCACAATCATATACAGAAGAATACCTCACTACGAAGAATATGTATTTATGGTAAGTAATGATACATAGTTTGTGTTGAAGTAAGTTAAATATTTAATGGGTTAATTATTCTTTTACTAGAGATGAGATGGTGTCAATGGAGAACCAACTGAAAGAAACATTATGAGGATGAGAAAATTTACTGCTTTGTAAGGACAATTTACCATGTAATTCTTTGTCTTGCAAATGCCCAGCGAATAAAAAAACAAAAACAAAAACAAAAAACCAACCCATGCCAAGGCAGACATTCGTGTTAATGCTTATAATTACTAGAACTGAGCTTGATTATCGTAATCATTAATACACTTCATTTACCAAGATATCACTGAAAAGAGGTGAATTTATTCTTTCCATCATGCAAACGAAACACAATACCTAGTCTTTAGGCATAAGGAAAAGAGGATAAAAGGAATTTCTAGGTTACTTCTTTTTTGATGACCTCAAGGATTTCTGCAGGAGTTTCTTTTGTGTGGCTCTTTGCTCTGAGACCACTAAAATTCTTTTAATGGAAACTGAAATATTTACCTGATCACTCATTTTCATGTATATTTTACTTTGAAAATGAGCATTAAATATGCTTGAAAGCATTCCTTTATGTCAAATATTCTGACACGCTGTGGTGTCTTTTATTTTTTCACATACACACAATGTTCTAAGAAAACTTACTTTTTTGGTGATTCATTTTACAGCTTATACATTTACTGGGACTTATATGGGGTATATTCAATCAACATTACCTTTTATAAATCAGACAGTTTTCAAAACACCAAAGCTTTTAAGCTTGTCATTTAAAAAAAATTTCAAATACAAAAAATTTTATGATATAAAATGCCGGACTAAGGTGAAAATTCTCATTGTAGAATACAGCAAAGAAAACTGCAAATCTGGGAGAAATTCAAAGAGAAGTTGGAAAAGGCATGTTATTAAATTTAGAATAAATGTACCATTTTCAAAGTAGAATCGGTGGAAGTCCATCCCTTCCACTAAATTACCCAAAGCTTCAGGTTCAAAAGCAGTAAGGCCGGGGTCACAGATTTTCCTGTAGGGACAAATAAACAACAACAATAAAAACCAAAAATATAATTAAAATAACCAATACATGAGTTAATACATTTTGTTTCCCACATATCCACTCTTACTTATCAAACAGTGAAGGGAGTTTCTTTAAAAAAACACTAACAATATAAAATTTCTTTCACAGGCCTGGTGGGTTGAGGAGCAAGTGCTAAAAAAGCATTTTGCAGAGAACTCTGATGAGGAAAGATAATATAGCAAGTTACAGCCCATGATAATCTATACTACTTTAGGAATCTCTCTTTTTTAAAAATTTCTGCTTTTTCATATTTCCAAGGTGGACTTTCTATTCTTTCTCCAGTTTCTCCCTTAGTTTTTAAATACTAAGTCCAATACACTCTCCAAGTCATATAAAACCAACTTTGTCTCTGACATTAAATAATTTGGAACAATTTCTGATACCTTCTACATTCCTGTCAAGTATCTATATTATTGATTTGAAGGCATGTGTCACATCCTTTACTTCCTGGAAAAGCTGTATTCAAAGTTTATTGAACTTCTAAAATAAAACTAATAAAATGTAAAAATTAGTTTTCTTTTTAATCCTAGAAATGTAATTCAATAAATAGATGTAACATTTTTAAACTTTCTTTGGATTCAACAAAGAATTGTTAAACACCTACTATGTAGCAGATATTTTTTGAAACAATTACAATGCAACAATAAAGACTGAAATAGGAATAAATACAAAGTGCTTAAAAACCAGATTACTTACATATGGGACAGACAAGATTTAAGAGAAAAAACATGTGAGCTGGGCTTTCAGGAATATGTAGGAATTGTCCGAGTGTGTGGAAGGTGGTAGGAAGGAGGAGGGTAGCAATGACAGTAGCATAGTAGTGTGAGAACACAGAGTATGTCTGGGGAATAATGGTTAGTCGTGTGATCTGGTGAGCCCTGGGTATGTATGTAAGTCCATGGAAACAAAGGGGGAAACAATTCCTTGGGCTTGTGGTGATCAAGATAGGCTTCTCAGAGGAAGCGACAGAAGATCTGGATTTGACAAATTAGTGGAAGTTTACAAAGTAGATAAAAGGATTTGGGACTATTTTGGGGCTACATCTAAAACATTCCCCTTTGGGGAGGTAAAACAATTTAACTGTTCAACAGAAATAAAGTTTCAAAAGGCCAGCTCACTATGGTTTTTTGCAATATTGTTCATAGAATGTGGAACTGATATTAAGGACAATTTTAAAAGTAGAAAATTAAAAAAATAAAAAAAATAAAAGTAGAAAATACTTTAAAAATCAAACATCAAACCAGTGATTATCCTTTGTGTTTAAAAAAAAAAAAAAGCCTTAAAGGCAGGGGTAGCAGGTGTAGTGGGGAGGCATTTTATATTTTACCTTAGACTTGCTGGTGGGCAGGTACTACCAAGCTCAAAGTCAAATATATATAATCTCTAAGAGGCAAATGGGAAGAGCACTGTTTCTACGGTAATGGAATTTATTCTGCCAGGGGATACTACTTCCTCTATAAATTTGACTTTTGGTTGTCAACATCGGTGAATCGAAATTTTTTACTACCATATATTGGCACTAAAATCATCTGAGAATCACTGTGCCACGATTGATCTCTTTACCTAACCATCAAGAGAGTCAACAGATCTGAAAACCTACTAATCTGTTCTTTCTCTCTCCTATGTATGTATGCATTTATCTCCTGTGATAGGCTTTGGATTAATAAAGGATTTACAAAGCTTCCCCTTGATGTATGTGTGTGGCACACATGCTCTGAACAGGTATTCTAAGGACTTCACCAATGTAGTCTATCATCCAGAAAGCTCCCAAGTGGAAGGTCCTGTTGGATTATCAGCAACCTCAGGCCAGATTACAGGCCTCCCTAGGCAAGCTGATGCGATTCCAAGGGATTGCATTATTTAAAACGCCTTATATTGAACTGTCAGAGAAGACAGGAAATATCCCAGTTTTGCCTGGCTACCACCCCCACCAAAACACACTTTTTACTATTCCACAGGAGAATACTAGTACCAAAAAATACATATATTTTTAAAGAGTATTTTCATGTTTAGAGAATCCTATTGGTCTAACAAAGTTATCAGCAAAAAGCATAAAAGAGCATGTTCTATGGCACGGACTTCTCAACTGTTTAAAAAGGGAACTCTGGTCTCTGACATAGTTTTCTTTCAAACTTCATATTGTACTATTTCATTTCAGGTATTTATTTTAAATCATGTTAAATAGTTGATACAAATACATATGTATATGCATGTGCTTGCATCTATATGCACATATACAATTTATAAGTAGCAATCTTGGATTTAATTCTTACCCTCAATTACTCTTTTCCATTATTTTATATTTGACTCTTTGTAACTGATGATAAAAGAAATACCTTACATAAAATTGGGGAAAAAAAGAAAAAAAAACCTTCAGACATAATTGCATTTCCCAAAGCAATGTTCTTTTATCCTTTTTAAAACCAATTGGGCATATCTCATTCCATTTTTAATGCTTTTTAAAAATTGTAGCTGGAATAATTATAGACATCATGACTATATCATAAGCATTTTGCCTGAGTGCCAGAAACTGCAAAAACATCTACCGTACCAAATGCACAACATATTACTTACTGGTTACCTCAATGTTGGACAGATGTTTCCAATTTTTCACTATTATGAATGCTGCTTCAAAAAATGTTTATAATTTTTATCCATGCTTTACATGAAAAATCCACACCATGTTACATTTTTGTTATAAGTAAAATTAGAGGGCTAAAACAATTTGAAACTTCATAAAAGCTTTCTGGTATTTAAGATCTACATGTCCCCCAACTCCTGCCACCACAACTAACCTAAAGGTTTGTTTCTATTTATACCCCATCCAGGAAAGTCACCATAGTCCTGCAGGATCTGCACCCCATTGATTGTAAGCAGTTTTTATCCCTGCTGAACTGATGGATAGAAAATGCTCTTGCCTTGAAATTTGCAAATTTTGGCTTTTTAAAATTATTATTTTGGTTTTTTTTTTTTTTTAAGTATACAAGTTTTATCTATTTGGGTTGCCTAATCATTTTATCTTCTCATTTGTGATTATTTCCTTTGCTTTTAAACTTAGAAAAAATTTTCCAATCAAATTCAATCTCTTTTTGGCATTTAACTCTTTTACTCAAGAGGGGCTCTCTTGTATGGAATAAGGGGAAGGCTTAGACTGATTTTTATCCTCACCCAAATAGCTAGCTTATTGACCCACATACTTTGTGAAATAAGCCTTCATGCCCTATTTATTTGAATGCTTTATTTTTATTTGATTGGAGTAATTTCCTTTACACACTCTATGATCCAGTAGTTCATAAACTAAGCATTGGGACCTTCCTTTAAATAAATTGTTACCTTCTTAAGAAACAAACTCATAAAAGAGATGGAGATAGAGTTGAGGTGTACTGGCTGAAGAGGAAGAAGGCTGCCTTACTATGCCTCCTGATCTCTCTCTGTCCCAGAACCTCAACAGAGTGTGAGGCAAAACATTTCTCAAAACAAAATGCCTTTTTTTGTGCTTTTCTCTCTCATAGTTTTGCTCTCATGGAGCAAATGGCATGCCTTCCCCACACAGAGGTGCTGGTGATTACAAGTCTGTAAATTGCCAGGGAAAGCCTCAGTCCTGCTATGAGAAGTCTTGTCTTTCCTCTCTAGATCCTACATTTATTTCTCCTCTGGGGACACTTAATTTATACCCGAAATAAAACTACTGCTAACATCAACCTGGGGTTAAACATACATGAATTCTAGTACACTGGAGAGTGCATTCAAATAGAAAATATTTTGTCATATGCACGAAAGCAAAGTAAGTGTGCCTCTACTCACGTGTAAGCTTCAAAGTCTCCATTGTTGATGGCTTCAATCAGTTGTTCAGTGACTTTGATAATTTCTTGCTTTCGTGCTAAAGGCAAAGATAGAGCATTTTATGTGGCTTTTGTCCTTTATTATCAGAAAACTCTAACAATATTGCTACTTTCCTTCAGTGGGGTTTTACTGTTGAAGACCTAGCCCTCCCTGGACCGTGGTGTTATTCTCTCTGTGCAGAGACCAGCATCATCTACTTCTTCAGAGAAACTGATGGACACACAGATTCTCACATACTCCAGACCTACAGATTCAGAATCTATATTTTTAACAGGACCCTCAGGCAACTGAAATTCAAGACTATTTTTTTTTAATAAGCTCTCGTTACCTTTACAACTTGAGTTTGTAAATGTTTTTTCTCTTGAATATTAACAAATGTCTATCTTCAGAGCATAGATGATCTTTTACAATGAGACACTTTGTATATTTTTTACACTTCAGCCCAATCAACTCTAAAAATGGGGGTGCCAACACTGTAACTGCCATCATATTTAGACAAATGGCCTTCAGTAAATTGTGAACTGGAAAACAAACATATGAATCACTATGTGGATGTAGGCAGATAATTAGATAGAAGCTGCCCTGCAGAGCTGTCACTCCAACACCAAACATGTTTGTTTCTATTTCTAGCCCACAATTGGTAAAATTATTAATAGTTGGCTTGGCTCAAATCCCACCTATTCCTGTAAATTCCTCTTTGATTACATCTGCAAGTGTCCTATGCCTTTTTTGAATGCCTATAGTGTATCATTCATTGGGTAATTAAGCATATGCTATATACCATGACACCTTTAGTTAAATTACTGGTTTTAAATTCTTATTAAACTTTGTTCACTGTGTAACTACCTTTCTGTTAAATTAAAAGCTCCCTGTGTGTGTGTGGGGGGGGTTTGGTGGGGTGTGTTATTATTATTATTTTTTGTTATTCTTTAAGTTTTATTCCAATGTCTTTTTTTTTTTTTTAAGATTTTATTTATTTGACAGACAGAGATCACATGTAGGCAGAGAGGCGGGGGGGAGGTGGGGGAAGCAGGCTCCCTGCTGAGCAGGGATGTGGGGCTCCATCCCAGGACCCTGGGATCATGACCTAAGCCGAAGGCAGAGGCTTTAACCCACTGAGCTACCCATGCGCTCCTATTCCAATGTCTTTAATAAAAGAGATGCTCAATAAGTTTGTGAATTTGATCAACTGCTATTAATGATAATCTTTTGACTTCAGAATACTATTCTGTTACTAATGAAATTCACGAAATTTTTAAAAATTAAATTTCCCTGAATTTTGCTTTAAGAACAATGTAAAATTTCCTTAAATCACCAGAAATAAACTGGGAGAGTCACACAAAGTTATATCCATTCTATCTTAGTGAAGTTGCTATTCATCATAGAAAAAGGTAGGTTTTAGTTTGTTATTGATTAAAGGCAACCAGTATGTATTTTCAATGAAACAGATCTTCATTAAACAGGTTTTAACCACAAAATTAAATGTTCACATTATCCAGGTTATGATACTCCTTATTTAAAATAAATATCCAGTAAACTGAACTTGACTTCATTTATACTATATGAAACCAAACTATAAAATATGATTTGTCCATAAAATGGTTGCCAATAATGTCAAGGTTGATAGTATCTAAAAATCACTATATAGACTAGATTTGACATTTAGTTACATAATTAGTTTTCATTTATATTAGGGGAAAAAAGAACATAAGGTTTTTTAGCTCCTACACACATTTAAAACATTTTTTGCCTTTGTTTATTTGATTTATGAATATAATATATCCAAGCATCCAAAATATACTGACACAAGTAGTAGCAGGGAATAATTCTGTAAGAGAGATGCTGCCAATGGCACATTTTAGCTTAATTTAGTTCGGCAACAAGTGATTCATCTGTCTCTGACCTCAACAGTATGAACATTTGGCAAAAAATGCATGTGACAGCTGACCCGATTCTGGAATATAAAGGATGTTGGTGAGATGGTGCTCAGGAAATGAGATTAAGAAAACTTCCTCAATATTAAATCCTTATTTAAAACTACTAAATTTCTCAGTTCGCTAAATAAAAAACCACAGGTTAGAAAACCATGTCAATTTTTAAAAACAAGGAGGGGGAAAACAAACATAAGATCAGTGCCCTTTGTAGAGCTTCATTAGGCAAACACAATTTATTGAGTTTGAAAAGTTCAAGGTCACTTTCTGAAATTTCCAAAAGTCTCTGCATTCCCTGATAAGCAAATTATGGAATTGAAATATCAAGTCTATGTATGGCCATCTCTCACCCTCTGAATCACTGTGGAAATACTTATTAGCTCTTTAATAGTTTACATGCTACCACTGGCTTAATTTTGGCCTGCATAATCAAAGCAACACAAATTCCCTTTTCTCTTAGTCCTTAGGCTCAGAAACAATGGTCCTTTAACTGGCAGGAGAGCATGTGGGAATTAGTGAGAATGCTTCTGTGCTGCACCATCATAAAAACAACATGACTATCTTGGCTTCGGAGGAGCCTGGAACTCGGGACTCTTGAGAGTGCTTATTTCCCTGGGGCAAAGGAGCTTGAATGAGTCACAGGCAGCACATGACAGCTGACTCTAAAGGAAAGCAGAAGTCTGGAAATGAATCATTTGTACACAGTAGTCTATTGTGGTTGAGACTATTACCACAGTGACCTACAGGAAGAGTGAGGTTTCGGTGCTAGTTAGCTCTACTTTTCAGCAGTGAGGGTAAAGGACAATCACTGTCCTAGATGACTGGATGTCTAAGATCTGCAGGAAGAGGCCCCTATCGTCTGGCCTTCCGTCTTTGAAAAGATTAAGTAATGACCACTCCAGAAGTCAAAGTGGGGACAGCTTGTGATGTGTCACTAATTAACCCTTAAGATGAAGGAAGAGTGTACCAATACAGCATCCTCTGAATACCAAAAGTTTTTCCATCCTTAGCCAGCACTTTAATCACAGAGAACTGCTTATCCAGTGGTCTTATTTACAGAATGGAGGCACTCAAGCCTTGACCCACAAGTCCCAAAATAGTTTCTGGAGACTTCCAGGTGTCTAGGGGAACTGCAGGAGAGAAAAGTAAGCGGGAGAGACGCTCCAGATCCTGAATATAATTGCTTCCATGCAACTATGCAAAAGAACTAGGAATATTTTCATGTTCAAATTCCTATCTTTTTGGCTCTTCCATTGTTCTAAAGAGGCCTGGAAGAGTAAGATAAGAGTTTGAATGGTCCCAGTGTTAAAAACCAACCAACCAAACAAGAAGCCCTGGGAATGTAGAATGATTACATAATAAAAATGACAGATTTCAACATTTCTCAAACATTAGCAGATCTTATCTGATCAGAGCAACAATATCAGATCTGATCAACAATGATCTGAGATATGCAGACAAACATTACCTGTTTAACAGGTAAACAAGCAGATTTTAGGCACTGCCCAAAGGCACAGTGTTTGCTGATTACTCCTTCCCTCCTTCCTGAAATACTCACTTTTTTCCTGCTTTTCTTACTAATTAATTATGTGGTCACATGATTTCACTCTCATCTGCTATGTTATCTTTCTCTACCTGGACTTTATATGTTTTAATTCCTTTTAAAGGTTTGAGTCGAGGTCCTCCTCTCCGTAGACACCGTTATCCCTATGATCCTGTCCACACCAGTGTTTTATATTGACATTTATGGTCCAATGACTCCTGCCTTGTTGCTTCCTTTTCTCTAGTCCTTTCCTTCAGATCTGTGTGTCAATGCCTATTTTGGAATCTTCACCTGGATATTTCAAATGTTTCTTTAACTCAACATACCCTAAACTGAGCTTCTGAACTCCTACTCCCCCACAAATCTATTTGCTTTTCCAGGGATCTCCCTCTTAGTAAAATGGCAACATCATCATCCAGTTGTGCAAACCAGAAAAAACCCCGAGATTCGTCTTTGACTCCCTCACCCCACCCACACTAATTTTTAAAGTTCTGCTGATATTATTTTTTAAAATGTCTTACAGATTAGTTTACTTCGTTCCTTCTTCACTACCACTCTGGTGGAAGCACCCACCACTTCTTTTCCAGAATAAATATCTGGAGACATATGAAATCTTCAATCATCTAGACTCTGCCCATCTCACCAGACCCATTCAAAGGCTCTTTTACTTTATCCTCTCCAATCAATCCATATAGCCTACTCTCAGAAATTCAAAATGGCCATGCTTCCTTCTTTTGTCAGCCCTTCATATGTATTATCCTCTCTTTCTGGAAAACTGTCCCCTATCTCTGCTTCTACTTTAATCAAATCTCAATTATTATTTCTTCAAAAAAAGCCTTCCCTGTCCCTCATTTTAGGAGAGGTCTCCATCAATATGTTTTAAATTCACACATATCCTACAACTGCTATTTAAAATCATTTAGTATACATGTATTTACGTATTTATTTGTGTATATTTGATTACATTTTCTCTATTTGTAAACTCCATGGGGGCAGATACCTTACCACTGCAACCCAATATCTAGCACAGTACATGTTTAATAAATATTTGAATGAATAGTGGTCCAGAACAAACTCAAGCACTTTCTGACTCCCAATCCAATGGCCTTTCCAACATATACATTTCTTAGTGAGGGTCAGATAGCCTTTAAAAATATATATAATTGATAAATGGAAACAATTCAGATATAAAGCATCATGTCTTGTTGCCTACTGATGATGAAAAAAAAAATCTTCAACTTGTCTAAAACTAAACATCAAATTTCCTTCTCTAATTTCCTCACTTTTGCTAATGAGACCACAATTTTACCAGTCTTGCCCTCATATTCTGTCCTCCACAAGTCATAACTTTTCATTATCAACTATGATGATGTTTCCCAATGTATATCCTCAGCCTGTTCATCTTTTTGCTTGTCCTTGGCAGTCTTACTTATTCTCTGCCTTTGACCACATAATGAAGACTGCCAAATCTCTATTACTAACCTTAAACCTTTCTAGGCTCCAAGTTCATATTTCTAACTGTACTGTAACATCTCCGGTTATTCTGGCATTTCAGACCTAGTAGTGGTGCCCAAGATGGACCTCAAGTATCTCCCTTGCATAATCCACTGCTTCTCTTATATCACTCATCTTGGATAATGAGGACATTATCTACTCAGTTGTCCAAACCAAAAGCCTTGACACTTACTTTTCTTTCAATTCTTCATATAGCTGATCACCAGTCTTCTTCACTCATCCAAATCTTTCTCAGAGCCATTTCTTCCTTTTTAGGCTAATGGCCACTACTCAGATTCAGGCTTTTAGTTGTTCCTAACCTCTCCTGCTCCAAGGTCACATCCCACAACCTCCCACCATCCACCCCTCACTGTTGCAAAATCATCTCTACAGAATAGAGCTAACCGTGCCTCTCCTCCACCGTCTAGAGGCCAAGCCCAAGCTGCTTTGTTCTTGAAAGGTCTCCCTACTTTATTTTTCTAGCTTTGACTCTTGACACTTTTTTTCCCCCAGGAGTCCCACAGAACCTATCCTACAACTTCACCAAAGGCTTCACTCTTAATCAGGGGTCCTGGCTCTAGATAATGCTGTGCCTTTCCTCTCCAGAAACCCTCCCTCTTCTATCTGAAAATCTTCAATATTCTGCTCCAAAATTATCTCTTCCTTATAGCCTTTCCTTAGGCTCCATTTGCAGCTTTTTGGTCATATTGCAGTTCTCCTAAAGCATCACCACAGGATGTTCATATTTCTGCCCAGGACTTGACTGTTTTCTAGCTTCAATGCCTAGCACTGAGTAAATGTCTATAAATGCATGCACATATGAATAAATGCACAGGTAAGGCCTATAAAATATCATGTACATTTTGAAACATTAGAATAATGCCAAGTATATAGGTGATGATGATGATGTCTGATAGCAGTCTGAATGTGAGGGTGCTAAATGAAAAGGCGCTCATGGATCTTGCATATCTCAGAATCAGTAGAGGCCATGGTATTTTAGATGCCAGAGTAATCTGCATAGGCCCAGGAAGAGAAACTAGGCATATCTAGTCAATGTTTAAACTTGTAATTTCTTTTCAAGGGAATTGAGTACAGAGAAAGGTTCTAGTTATTCAAGCTTGAGCTTTTCAGTAGTTATAGATTTTAGATTAACCAATTTGCTGAAATTAAACTACTTGATAATAAACCTTATTCAGAAGGCTATCTGGCCTACTATGGACTTGGACTAGGAAATGAACTGAATTTATTGATGCAAATTGATCTCTACTAAAATGTTAGCAGAGTATCACACACTGAAATCTTTTAGAGAACTGTGCCTAAAGGTTAATAACTTATTCAATGATCAAAAGTTGCACAATTAAAATTAGAGCCTTTTGAGGTATATTAGCTTATTAGCAATTCTGCTCACTTAAAAAAAAGATTTATTTCTTTATTTGAGAGAGAGCGATCAGAGGTGGGGGTAGGCAGACAGAGAATCTCAAGCAGATTCTGCTGAGCAAGGAGCCCTGGATAGGGTTCCATCTCCTCACCCTGAGATCATGTCCTGAACTGAAACCAGGAGTTAGATGCTTCAACTGACTGAGCCACCCAGGTGCTCCACTCATCTACTTTTTGCCAACAGGTACAGTTCTATTTAATTTAACTTCTTTCTACATTTCTCAGAGGTATTGGGCAGAGACTTAAAGGACAGGGAGGTTAAGTGACTTGCTCAGGTCATCCAGTGAAGTCAGAAGCTGTGCCAGGGCTGGAGCTTTATTTGGCTGAGATATCTGTTTAATTCACTAATCTATGTTCCTTTCCAGACCACTGTGCCTAATTCAATATTTTGAAATCATAAACTTAAACGAACCACCTAAGTGACTTTGAACTTACTCTGGCAAGATGACTGACTACTGAATTACTGGGCCAAGGTTGTAATTAATTATTATACCAGTTTCACAAAATGAAGTGCCCCATGTTTTTACTATTTTTTTCCATGCTGCCATTAACAAAAAGAACTCTTAGGAATAGTTATTATCTTAGGCAAATCTACAAATTAGGATTATTTTCATGCTCTTGATAGTTTTAGAGAAAAAGGTGCCTATCAACTCAGCTGTCTGGCATTTCCTATGCAATTAACAGCTTGTTTCTTAGTGATTTCGTTTTTATTTCACTAGTTTGATGTATTAACATTTAGGAGAGTAATTTCCATTATTTTGGCTTTTAAAATCAAGCCCATAGAAAATTTTAGAGTTGACTGGTTTAATCTATAATATTTTATTCAAATTAAAGCCTGGAAATTACCAAATTTCTATTCAAGAATTGTTGTAAAGCTCACTTATCCAGAAACCACCTGTTCAGAAAGTCAACAACTCACCTCTTTAATCACTAGAGGCCCTCAAAATTTAAAAAAAAAAAAAATTATTCACATCATCTTTGTACTTCGTTCTATAAAAACAGAACAAAGTTTCAAAGTTTCAAAGCATAAAATGTTAATTGGTGGAAGAAATACTATTAGTCTTAGTCCTGTTAAGTTGTTATTACCCAACAATAAAATGATTAGCAAATATTTGAAAACAGAAAACTCTAGCATTAGGGTCATTTAGTATAAGTGAAAATAGGATTACATTTTTAAAAAAGTTTGTGAGGATATCATTGGGTTTTAAAGTATGGTGAGGTCATTCCTAAAATGACTGTAGATCTAAAAAATAACATATTTACTATTTTTAAAAGAAGTTAAGGGACGTGTATTTAGTTTTTCATTAAAAATGGCTTAAGTAAAAGTTTTAGAGTTTAAAAAACTATATATGGTTATATAGAATATTTGCTTATATGAAAGAATTCAGTCTAGCCACATTAAAAGCAATTGAATAACTGTTCAATCCTCAGCTAACTTAAGCTAGAAGTAGCACAACATTGTGAAGACCATTGAGTATTTTAATATTTTTTTTAAGGTTTTACTTATTTATTTGAGAGAGGGAGAGCACAGAGTGAGAGGGAGAAGCAGACTCCCCGCTAAGCAAGGAGCCGGATAGATGTGGGACTCATCCCAGGACCCTGAGATCATGACCTAAGCCGAAGGCAGCTGCTTAATGGACTGAGCCAAGCCACCCAGGCACCCTGAGTATTTTAGTATTAAGATGTGTCTGAATCAGATAGGTGTGATAGTGCTTACAGTTAAGAGATGACGACATGGAAGAAAAGGATTTTAAGAAACTAGTTTAAAGATTCACATCAGCTGCTTGAGGATTAAAATTGTAGTCTCCTCAATAATAATGTGCATTCACCTTGTGGGCATTATGTTAAGTGAAATAAGTCATACAGAGAATGATAAATACAGTATGCTTTCACTTATATATGGGATCTACCAACCAGACAAACAACAAACTCATAGAAAAAGAAATCAGATTTCTGGTTACCAGAGGCAATACCAGGATAGGGGAAGGGGAGTTGAAGGTAAGTGGTCAAAAGGTACAAACTTCCACTTATAAGGTAAATAAGTCCTAGGGATGTAATGAACAACATGATGACTACAGTTAACACTGTTGGATGGTATATGTAAAAGTTGTTAAGGAAGTTGATTCCAAGTGTTCTCATCAGAAGAAAAAAATTTTTAACATTTCTTTACCTTTTTTTTTTTGCTATCTATTTTAGATGTTGAACTAAACTTATTATGGTAATCATTTCACAATATATGTAAGTCAAATCATTACACTGTATACCTTAAACTTATATAGTGCTATATATAAATTATATATTTAAAAAAAACTTGTAGTCTCCTGGAATTCAAGTTTATACTGAATGATAAAAGATATACTAGGCTTTCTCAAGGAGTATCTCTTTCATTGCAGAACTAAGGTGACAAAGTTATTTTCTCAAAAGCAAATAGTAAGACTTGGAAAAGAGACAATGAGACTTAGAATTTTTAAGTATTTGGAAAGTTGTTTTTGTTTTTTTGATATGAAGGAAATTCAACTTTCCCCAAACCCCAAAATTATAATGAGTCCAATTAACCACTTCAATCAATTTTACATAGTATCAGCAAAAAAACCCCCCAAAACCCCCCCAAAAACAGCATGTGTCTTTCAGGTCAAGGTAATTGTCAAAGTATTAATGCTTTGTCCTTTAGTATGAATATCCAGAAGTAAAAAAAAAGAAAAAAAAGAAAAAAAAATACTGCGAAGGGTTAAAAGACTGTGCAGTGATGAGAGTAGGCTCTCCTCCCACCCCCCGTTTCTACTGTTGTTGTTTAGCTTGATATTTTATTTTTAATAACTTATTCTGTTGGTATATAAAAAGTATATAATTTGTATTTAACAAAGAAATAGAATTCAGTACATTCTTGGGTAAGTTTATTGATAACTACACTTTCCTGAATAATTCAACTGGTAGATTTGTGAATGCTCCCTTGGATCAAGAATGCAAGAGAAGCTTAAGAGCATGTCCTCTATATACAAAACCATTTTAAATCCTTGTTTTGCAAAAACCAAAAATAAAAAGCAAGCAAGCAAACCAACAAAATCCTACCAAAATTAACTGAAGTGTGATATCCTTGGATTTGCTATTAGAGAAAGAATTAGGCTAATTATAGTAATAGAGTATAGTAAGAGTATACAATATTATTCTGCCTCCACATTTATTGAGCCCCAGCTGACCTAAAGTCTTTTCTCCTTGTCTCCAGGTTCACACAAGCTTAGTCATATTTCAATACTTCTCACAGCAGTGTTATCTCAGTAAGACTGAAGTTAAAGCAGTTTTTTTTTTCTCACCTACCACTATATGGATATTTTAATTCAAAGAATGTCATTTTGCATTTTTGTGTTAAGTACTTCTGCTTGTCCCATTTTGAACCATTCCCTTTGATGAAGCTGCTAAGATAACACAACAGATCTTACTACCACCCAAAAATATGCAGCACCATCTCCTGTAATTGTAATTCAACACTTTCTAGCTAATTCTCATTTTCAGCAGCTGCAAAAATAGTAGCTTGTGCTTTCATTACAAAGTCTATCATTATCCAATCCATAGCTTCCAGAATCAATAAATGAGAACTGAAAGGGCAGATGAGGTCCAATGAAGTGGGAAGAGAGAGGCCAATTCACAAACACATCATAGAATCCAGTTGCACTCATACATTATTCAAGAGTACTAGAGCATGTATAATCAATAGTAAATTAGGGAACTAGTGGAACAAGCTTATAAGACAAATAACATAAATAAGGAGCTTTTTTTTTTAATTGGAAAATTATGGAATAATGATAAATTCTCTTGGTAAGTCAGTTATATAATACAGTTGTTTATGACACTGTAGGTACAAAGACCAAAGTTAAATGTAATATTTATGTACCTATATGCTTAACTTTGATGATCATTTTGAGATGCCAGACCACTGGATTGAAAAGGCATTGTTGCAGTCAGTCTGGATATAAATTTACAATGGTTTGTCACAACTTGGAAAACTTACTTAGATTTAGAGCAAAACTGTTTACACATACCTCCCACTTTTTTCACACACACACACACACACACACACACACACACACACTTCCTCTCACAAAATGATGTAAATTCCCATAACTCTTCTGTTGTCCCCATGCATCTGACAGATCACACTGGTAGGACTCATAGGACCAAGAGTCATTTCTATGACTAGTTACTACATTTTTCAAAGCTCAATTGGAAAGGTGAAAATATCCTATTAGACCAAAATTTCCAAGTGAGTTCTCAGAGCAAATGCTTTTTATTCAAGTGATACCTCACACTGGCACTATATTAACAGTTCAGCTCTAGGATATCCTGTGCTAAATTCAGCTTGGGAAATTAATGTAAAAGTACTTGTTGGACTATCTTGGCCAAATTTTATAAACCCAGTGAAGTTATTCTTGGTTTAACCAATGTGACCACAGTAATAATTAAATTTATGAACCATACATTTCAGAACATATTACTGTCATCCCCATTTATTCCAGGAAGTATTATAAATGTAAATTATAATAAATTAACAAATTATTACAAAATGTAACTCAGAGTGCATACAGTATTTTTGAGTAGGGAATAATATTGCTTTGCCTTTTTCTACTGAATTCAAATGATGACCATTCATCAAAGACACCATTCAGGTTATTTGATGAGTAATTAACAGTCCAGTCCACACTTACAACATACAAGTCTATATTATGTTAACTGAGATTAAGACAATAATAAGAACCTTCCACAGAGAATAATTTTGAGCTAAAAAGGAGATACTGACTTAGGAGTTCAGCAGGGTAGACCACAGGAAACATCTTTAAAAATTATCTCTTGCACTTCTATAGGCAGATTACACAAAACAAAAGGGTGAGAAGTGAGGTATAACTTAAATAACACTAATAAGGAAATTCTTCAATAACTCACAACACTGCTCATGTTAGAAAATTCTAATATAGGATACCAACTCTGGTAAAGATCCTCTGACATTTATCTCAAACAGTTTTATGTTGTTTTCTCCTCCATACCAAGTAAATACCATATTTCATTTTTATTAGCTCTTTAGTTAAATGATACTATTATAAAATCCCATCTTACACTACCCTTCTTTCTACTTGTATAGGTTATGAATGAAAACCTTCTATTTCTTGAAAAAAGATTTAAAAATACACAATCCCATATACTCACACTTTTTCTGTACTAGTAAAATACCTCTAAAAAATTATGGCAGTCTCTTTTAAATAGGCTACCTTTTCTGTCATTTAAGACCATTAACCTTTTCAGAGGTACGTCTCTACCATTCAGGAATATCTTTACATTTTTGTTCATCTTAATTTTATATAATGTGATACAATACTTCACTAGAATACGAGAAGTCTGAGTAAAGTAGGCTAGGTATGCAATAAAAAATATTCTCTACTCAAAACAGATACCACCACCACAAATTACTTTCCCCAACTGAAAATATGCCCTAGTTCAAATTATAAATGAATGAGAATTTGGAGCAGCATTTTTTCTTCTTTTCTCACATTTTAAATTTGAAAACATATAATAGCAATAGGTTTTCTATTATTCAAACTTCCTAAAAGTTTGAGTAATAGAAACCAAAATTCTCTCCTTAACATCTGTCATCTGTGTTTTGCTATATGGACATATACTAAATAACCATATGTAGTGGTGTTAAAGAAATTGGTAATCCTGTGTAATAAATTATTTAACAAACAAATAGGTCTTTCACACTTGATTGGCTAACTTCTACAAAGATGGTTAGTGGCCCTATGAGGAAACACTGAACTGGAAAATTATAATCTCCAAGAGGGATATTTTATGTTATGGTTCTTAAGACATTTTGCTTGAGAAGTGCATAAATAATTTTGCATATATATGCTTCTTTTTAAGTAAGTGTTTTATTTTTGTGGAAAACGGTTAGTCTACATATTTTTAACTCTCAACAAGAATAATCAAAATAGCCAAAAGTGAGCTAATTTTTCAAAACACTTGAAAACATTCAAGGACAAAAGATAAGTTTAGATGAGGGAAGACTGAATCATTACTTAAAGTATTTATGTTTAATTAGAAACAAAGTATGTTTCTGAACTCAAAATTTTAATGTAAAAACCTCATAAATAATTTACTAATTTATTGAATGTCTACCATATTGTACCAGAGAAGGAAAAAAGCAGTGAATTAAAATAATCTAACTTTAAAGTTCATCAGTTAAAAGAATACTGTTACTTTAATAAAAGCTTTAAAAAATATGAACTTCTATTTTAAGGCAAAAAAATGAAATTTTCTGTACTTGGGCAGCTTTTATGTTTATGTATGTAAGTTGGCTGGATTATATATATGGATCTTAACACTTAGAGATATTTAGCCACTTATCTGAAATAAATGGCTTAGAAAGTAGAAACATTGATGCTAAAATTAAAAAAAAAAAGGTCCCTTTAAATTTACAGTTTCTTTTAATTGTGAACCTTTGTGCTTATATCATCTAATATTAGGAAATAATGGCAGAAATAATATAATTTGACTAAGCAACTATCATGGGCCAGGCATTTAACGAACATTACAAACATGACCATGCTTTATTATTATTATTATTGCATATGACACTGTCACTTTTGAAGGTAAAAAAAAAAAATGGTTAAGAAGTGAGATACTATGAACCTCAGAGAGGTTTACAAGAGCAATTGGATTACATAGCCCATCAAGGAAGGGCTGGGCTGGGATTCAAACCTAGTATTTTTGACATCAAAGCACATGCTCCACCCAAACAGGAAAGAGGATTCTATGTGGGTTACTTTTTAAATTTGCAATTTTATATTTTTAGCTCCTAAGTATGGAGGGGAGGGGGAGAGGACATGTTTATAAAAACCAATAAAGATAAAAAGTGTGATGAGATCATAATTTTAGAGAATTTTTATCATTTTACTGGCCGGTAGGAAATGGTATGGTTGATTGATATCCACCATATTTCCTTCCTCCATCAATTAAGTATTTGTTATTCCTACTATTACCAAGCACTGGTCTAGATATGGCAGATACAGCAGAGGACAAAATAAAAATCTCTCCTCTGAAGAAATCTACATTCTAGTAGAGGAACAGAGAGACATTAAACAAGTCAATAAATATTGAGAGCACGGAGAGTAGCTAAGGAAGTCATGTCAAAGATATGGGCAACAAAAATGACAGTATCTTGGACCAGGGTGGTAGAAGTGGAGGTTGGTGAGCAGTTGTTAAATGGGGGGAAAATGTGCATATTTTACAAGGAGAAACAGTAGAATTTGCTGATGGACTGATTAATAGACTGGATGTAGGTGTAAGCAAAACTGAGGAGACAAAGCTCTAAGATGATGACCCAGGAGTATTAAAGGATATAGAATATACCATAGGTATGTCAAATTCAGTTTTCATAGATGCATTTGAACACAGATACATGAAAAAAGTTGGAGATATGAAATATTGGAATAATGCAATTAGATCAAAACATTGCAGACTTGCACGGATAGGATGATGTAGGTGAGGAGAAATAAAGAGGAATGTTTTCTGGAGGTGTCAGTAATCACTGACATTTTAAAAGCATGTCTCAATCTATAACATGAAACAGTTTTACAAAGAATTTTTAGGTTTTTTTTTAAAGAACACATAACTGAATAGTTTGGGAATATTCAAACTTAAGTATAGGTTTTTAATTTTCTGTTCTAATCTAAAGAGATCAAATGAACCATCCAAAGGTATTTGCATAGTGCAAACTGTTTCATTTGGGTACTGAAATATACATAAAATGAAGTATACACTTTACATATAATTAGTAGTATAGCATGGCTTTAGCAGGGACACTTATTTTACCATAGTTAAACAAATCATAGCAATCCCAATAACTAAATCAGTCCTTTTGTACCAATCATGATGCTTATTTTCATATAATGGATTGGCAAATTCTGCTAAACAACACTGGTCAAGAGAACAATGTTACATTACATATCAAAGAAAGGAAAGGAAAGGAAAGGAAAGAAGGAAGGAAGGAAGAAAGAAAAAGAAAAAGAAAAATGGAGGGAGGGAGGAAGGAAAAAGAAAGAAAATAGACTAGTTCACTAAGTATTAAGTACAAACATTTTATTCATGTATCCTGGAAGAAATTTTCTTTAACAAAGAACAAAACTGTAATGCGAAAATAGCCATTTACTGCGGAATGTACCAGCAGGTATAATTTCATTAAAGAGGATACTTTAAGACTAATAACTCCTTGAGGAAAAAGGTAAGCCTTATTAGCCTCAGCCTAATTTACCATATCCAGTACACAATGAGTGTTCAATAATTCTTTCTAAAAATCAAAATTGGATCAAACATTTCAAGTAGAGGTCTCTTTTTTAGAAATTACATATGTTACATATGTATACATATGTTACATATGATCCAGCCCTGTCTTGGGCTAGGTACTCATCTGGGAGTGGGCTTGAAGATTCTCTCCCTCTGAGCCTCCCTCAACTCACAGGTGCCCATGGGCAACTGCACATATATGCACACTCTCTCAAATAAATAAATCTTTAAAATAAAAAAGGAATTACATGTATTACAAGCATCTGAAATTTTCTATGATGCTCACACATGACTCTGTGCCCTTATATTTATTTAATGAACATTATTCCTTGTTTTAGAATTATCTGAATACCAGCCAGAAACAAAGAAGGTATATTATCATGCAGAATCATCTCTGTCTTTTCTAGCCTTGTTTATGAGGGCCAGAAATGTGGCTAGTGCCTACTTAGTAAACTTACATTAGAGGTGCCCACAGAATATTCATTGACTATTTGAATTGAATAATGAAAATACCACTATTCCAAATGCAAAAAAAAAAAAAAAATCCTTTACTTCTACATAATCTCTTCTATCAAGATCCTCATTCAGTAATGCCTTCTCTGTTTGCTCTTGTAATATCTTAGTTTTCCACCTAACATGGTCTGAAATTGAATGATCTATAATCAGGTAAAATAGTAAAAATGCCCAGGAGTCAGATTTATTTGACTACTTTACACCTAATGCCTCTGCGCAAATCAAAGGGGTCTGAGCAGAAGTACATACCACCATCACCACCACCAACAAAGGCCATTTTACTGATTCACTGATGTATAAGAAGAATCACTAAATAATACAGACATAATTTTACATAATTTCTAGATATAGTTATTGATAGAAAATAATACAAACTCAGCAAAGGAGATAGTATTTTATTAAAGCATTTTAATCTAATAAATAATTTCAGAATTATATAATTCATAGCTAATAAAAACATAGTTGTAATTTAACTTCTGCATGGAAATATATGAAGTAAAATAATTTTATATAGTAGATATTTTATATTTTATATATATATATTTGAAGATATTTTAAAAACATGAAATATAGCCTGATAATAATTCTTAGTGGGATATATTTAAAGAACTAATTTTACAGTTATTAGTGCCATGATAACATTTTGAATATACAGTCTGGTAGACACAATTTTTTTCCATTGTAATAATATTCCACAAAACTGCAGCAATTTATTCCTGTATTCAACTTTGAATTAAATGTCTTTTTATAATTGCTTTGGATAATTTATATTATTACTATCTATATTTATTATATATTACTTTATAATGTATAATTGTTCACACATAAAAAATATAAGACCTCATAACAATCTTAGTAGTATTGCATTAAAGTAGGGTAGATAAAAGCCTTACAACTCTGTATTACTGATTTCAGTATCTAAATTCGGTAACCAGGAAGGCTGAGGCACAAAGTTATACAACTTGCTCTAAGTAAGTTAGGTAAAGGAACTATAAACAACAGTGTAAACTCTGGATTCCAATTACATCCTTGCTAATAATTTTTTAAGTCATTAAAAAAAGTAATGAAATTACAATCTAAAAAGGCAAAGGAGACAGAGGAAAGTAATAAAATACATTAAAACTTGCACATAACTTTAAATGTAGTTGCTTATTCAATTGGACCATTTTTATTAGATAACAGGAAATAGAGATACATGGAAAAAATAAAGTTTTACACTCAATATATATGCAACTATAGTATAATGTAAATTAAATCTTGTTGACTACAAAATTTTTAATTACATAAATTGTAAGTCTCATTACCTCTTTTAACTTCCACGTAAATATATAAGAATAGTATTTGTTAGATTTTTAAACTCTGAAATATTAAAATGAATTCAAAGTTATAAAAATGGTAGTTTAATCATGATTTGGAAATTGATCAAAGAAGAAATCATATTAAGAAATCATATTAAGAAATGAAAATGAAAGCAAAAATGGTCCAAAACCTTTGGGATGCAGAAAAAGTAGTTCTAAGAGGGAAGTTTATAGTAATACAGGACAACCTCAAGAAGCAAGAAAAATCTCAAATAAACAAGCTAACATTACACCTAAAGAAGCTAGAAAAAGAATAAATAAAACCTGAAACCAGCAGAATAAAGGAAATAATAAAGATGAGAGCAGAAAGAAACTTAAAAAACAGAGAAACAGATCAATGAAAGCAAGACCTGGTTCTTTGAGAAGATGAACAAAAGCCAGACTCATCAAAAAGAGAGAGAGAGAACTCAAAATAAGCAAAATCACCAGTGAAAGAAGAGATAACAACCAACACGAATGCAATAAAAACTATAAGAGAATATTATGAAATACTACATGCCAACAAATTAGACAACCAAGAAGAAATGGATACATGCCTAGAAACATTTGACCTCCCAAAGCTAAAGCAGGAAGAAAGAGAAAATCTGAAAAGACCAATTATCAGCAAGGAAATTGAATAAGCAATAAAAGAACTCCCAATGAACAAAAATCCAGGAACAGATAGCTTCATAGGTGAATTCTACTAAACATTTAAAGAGGAGTTAATACCTATTGTACTCAAACTATTCCAAAAACAGAGAAGGAAAATTCTCAAATTGATTCTATGTAGCCTGTATCACCATGATATCAAAACTAGATAAAGACACCACAAAAGAAAGATAAAGACACCACAAAAGAAAGAAGAAAAAAAAAAAAAAGAAAAGAAAAGATATAAGAAAGAAAAGGAAAAGAAAAAGAAAAGAAATTAAAGGTAAAAAAAAAAGGAAGGGCGTCTGGGTGGCTCAGTTGGTTAAGCATCTGCCTTCAGCTCAGGTCATGATCTCTGGGTCCTGGGATCTAGTCCCACATCAGGCTCCCTGCTGAGGAGGAGGAGCCTGCTTCTCCCTCCCATTTCCCCAGCTTGTGCTCTCTCTCTATATCTCTCTCTCTGACAAATAAATAAAATCTTTGGAAAAAAAAAAAAAAAGAAAGAGGAAGAAAGAGAGGAAGTACAAGCCAATGTGTGTGATGAACATAGGTGCAAAAATCCTCAAAATACTAGCAAACTGAGTCCAACAATACATTAAAATAATCATTAACCACAATCAAATGAGATATATTCCTGGGATGTAAGGATGGTGGTTCAACAGTTGCAAATCAATCAATGTGATATGCCACATCAATAAGAAAAAGGATTAAAAGCATATTTCAGGATTAAAACAATCATTTCAATAAATGCAGATAAGCATTTTACAAAGTACAACATCCATTCATGATAAAAACCCTCAACAAAGTAGGTTTAGAGAGAACATACCTCAACATAAGAAAGACCATATATGGAAAACCCACACTGAATATCATACTTAATGGGGAAAAACAGAGCTTCTCCCTTAAGGTCAGGAACAAGACAAGGATGTCCACTCAATACTTTTATTCAACATTGTGCTGGAAGTCCTAGCCATAGTGATTAGATAACAAAAAGAAAGAAAAGGCATGAACATTGGTAAGAAATAAGTAAAAATCTAACTATCTGTAGATGACATGATATTACACACAGAAAACCTTTAAGACTCCACCAAAAAACTAACAGAACTGATCAATGAATTCAGTAAAGTTGCAGGATACAAATTCAACTTACAGAAATCTGTTACATTTCTATACACTAACAATGAAGCAGCAGAAAGAAAAATTAATAAAGCAATCCCATTTACAATTGCACCAAAATACTAATGAATAAACCTAACCAGAGAGGTGAAAAACCTATATTTTGAAAATTATAAAACACCGATGAAAGAAACTGAAGGTAACACAAAGAAATAGATACTCCATGCTCAGGGATTGGAAGAACAAGTATTGTTGAAATGTCTATACTGCCCAAAGCAATCTACAGATTTAATGCAGTGCCTATCAAAATACCAAGAGCATTTTTCACAAAACTGTAACAAAAACCCCCCAAATTTATACTGAACTACAAAGACCCCAAGTAGCTCAAGCAATTTTGAAAAAGAAAAAGTTAGAAGTCCCAAATACAGACTTCAAGTTATATTATAAAGCTGTAGTAATCAAAACAGTTTGGTACTAGCACAAAAACAGACACATAGATCAATGGAACAGAATAGAAAACCTGGAAATGAACCCTATAATCACATGGTCAATTAATCTTTTACAAAGCAGGAAAGAATATCCACTGAGAAAAATATAGTATTTTCAATAAACAGTGTTGGGAAAACTGGGCAGCAACATGCAAAAGAATGAAACTGGATCACTTTCTTATAGCAAACACAAAAATAAACTCAAAATGTATTAAAGACCTAAATGTGAGACCTAAGACCATAAATTCCGAGTTGAGAGCACAGGTAGTAATTTTCTGACATCAGCTATTGCAACAATTTTCTAGATATGTCTCCTGAGGCAAGGGAAATAAAAGCAAAAAAAAAAAAAAAAAACAAAAAACAAAAAAACAAAAAAAACCCCAAACCTATTAGGATTATATCAAAATAAAACACTTCTGCACAGTGAAGGAAACAATAAAAAAAACTAAACAACAACCGACAGAACAGGAAAAGATATTTGCAAATGACATATCTGGTAAAGGATTAGTATCCAAAATATATAAAGAACTTATACAACTCAATACCCCAAAAGCAAATAATCCAAATAAAAATGGGCAGAATATATGAACAGACATTCCTCTGGAGAAGACAGAAGGCCAACAGACACATGAGAAGATGCTCAACATCACTTATCACCAGGGAAATGGAAATCAAAACTGCAATGAGATATCATCTTGTACCTATCAGAATGGCTAAAAAAAAAAAAAAAAAAAAAGGGCAAAAGGAACAAGTATTGACAAGGATGGGGAGAGAGGAAATCTCATGCACTGTTGGTGGCAATGTAAACTGGTGCAGACACCATAGAAAACAGTATGGAGGTTCCTCAAAAAGTTAAAAATAGAACTACCTCAAGATCCAGTAATCACACTACTGGGTATTTATTCAAAGAATACAAAACAGTAATTCAAAGGGATGCATGCACCCCTATGTTTACTGCAGCATTATTCAGTAGAGCCAAATAATGGAAGTGGTCTAAGTGTTCATCAATAGATGAAAAGATAGAGAAGATGTGGTGAATGTATATACGCAGACAAACAAAGGAATATTATTCAGCCATAAAAAAGAATGAAATTTGCCATTTGCAATGACATGCAAATGGAGCTGGAGAATATAATGCTAAGTGAAGTAAGTCAGAGAAAGAAAAATACCACATGATTTCACTCATATGTGTGATTTAAGAAACAAAACAAATGAGCAAAGGAACAAATAGGGGTGGGGGGAAAGAAATGAAGAAACAGAGTCTTAACTATAGAGAACAAACTGATGGTTACCAGAGGGGAGGTGGATGGGGGAGAGGTGACATAGGTGATGGGGATTAAGGAGGGCATTTGTGTTGAGCATTGGGTGATGTATGGAATTGTTAAATCACTGTAGTGTACACCTGAAACTAATAAAACACTGTATGTTAACTATACTGGAATAAAAATAAAATAAAAATTTTTAAAAATACCAAAAAAAAAATCCCAAATACGGAGAAAGTAAAAATAAAATTTAAATAGGAGTTCATCTGTTTTCAAAAAATAATATAAAAAAATACAGCAATTAGCAAATATTTTTATGCTTCAGTTTTGAAAGCCAACTGCTAATTCAATTAACAAGTTTTGCCTTGATCTAGGTCCTTGATCTTGGTCATTTTAAATATAAGTATTGGTAAAGTATGTTAAAACAAATTACATTTTTTTCTTATGAGAGAACCAAACCTGACCAAAATACAGTACATTAATATGTTTTCTATGTCACAAGTCTTTGTCAGTAAATATACTAAACCTGTAGCCTAGTCTCAATACAAACATTATAAAAAGCATGTTTTGTAAATACCAAGATTTTTACCTAATAATAAAAAAGATTGGGAAATTGATGGGAGGAGTTTTAGAGTATACGTGATTTAGAATTTATGAAGTATTTAATAAAATAATGCTCCATTATTCTCTAAAAGTATATAGAATTTTTCAAACTTGCTAAAAAAGAAACTTTGAACTGAGAAAATTTATTAATATAGGATGAACCCGTGTTTTCTTAATGATAAAATGAGTAGCTACATGTTTTTGTTAGTTGGTTTAGTTCATTTTGATTTAGGACTTTGTTTTAAGTGAGAGTGGCAGCTGTTTTGACCCTGTATTTTGTCAGCATGGCCAAAGAAGCCAGAGGTTATCATTGACAAATTTAAGATTTGTCAAACCTAGTAGGAGGCAAAGAGTAAATGGAAAAACCTGAGTATGGAGGTAAAATAAAGGAATGTAAAAAAGAAAAATAAAGGGGCACCTGGGTGGCTCAGTGGGTTAAAGCCTCTGCCTTCAGCTCGGGTCATGATTCCAGGGTCCTGGGATTGGGCCCCACATCGGGCTCTCTGTTCGGCAGGGAGCCTGCTTCCTCCTCTCTCTCTCTCTGCCTGCCTCTCTGCCTACTTGTGATCTCTATCTGTCAAATAAATAAATAAAATCTTTAAAAAAAAAAAAAAGAGGAAGTGAGTCTTTCACTATTGAAGTATGGTTTAAAAAGAAAAAAAGAAAAATAAAGAGAAATGAAGTTATTTTATATTGGTGGTAGAGTGAATAAATTCTGCCTCAGTTCTATAAGTTATGGATCCTGATTTAAAAGTTAAAAGATTAACAGGCAGATACACACATGCAGACATGAATTTTTCCAAATAAACCTTTTTAAAAATCAAAATTGGATTAGAAATCTGAAAGAAGTTATTATGCACTGCACTACAGGTCTTCTAAGACAGTTTTAAGCGAATGGAATGACATAATTATCAAAGGTTCTTAAATAAAATAACCAGAAGTTTCTTGATATGCAGATTCTTTTGAAGAGAGAAAGGCATGCAGGACAAATGCTGAGTTACAAACCACAAAGGGATCTGAAGAAGACTGGTAATATGTGATCATCTGCCTCAGGGAATTCTACCCAGCAGTGAAGGTTTTCATTGAACACAGAACGTAAGAATAGTTGAATCTGAGTATTTAGTCATCACACTGTCCACTAATGTACAGATTCACAAAGATATACACAAAAAGCTCATTAACCACATGATTCTGCAGATGAGCCAAGGCCTTTATATCCAGATGTCATCAAAACGGCCCCACTGAAATGCTAAGGGTGTCAACCCTTACCCTTAATTGGGCCTTTTGCAAACAATGTAATCTCATTATCATCTATTTGTCAGCAAAAGAAAAAGAGGATAAACCGGAATGAAGTCCCCATACCCAGTCCTGCTCAAAGCAATACATTTCTGCTTGTTGCACAAAGCTCCACTGTAAGGAAAAACGAAATGCAGCAAGAGATCCAAGCAGCTACTCAATAGTGAGTTGTAAGCAATGAGACGCTGGAAGCAGGAGGTATAACAGAGATGACATAAGGGCACAGAGGAGCCCAACTTCGATAGGTGTTGCACAACTCTGGAAGTCTAGGGAAGAGCAGCAGAAGGACCAAACTGATGCATACCCATCAGGAAGAAGTAGCTGGCTCTGGGCAATGGTGCTGGCAGGTTATGAGGTGGAGAGACATTGTGGCATACAGCGACAGGCCCTGCAAACTGTGGCTACAGCCACAAACCAAAGGACAGTCTTCAAATGTATACATGCTGAGAGGACCACTGCTATGTATCATTAGCTTTAAGGACCCCCGTACTCATAGAGAGCCGCAATGTTAAGTGTTGCCATCTAAAAGTAATTGTTTTACTAGAAATGTACTCAAAATGAAATGACTACTTCAACAATTTTAGACCTAAAAATCTGTGTTTTGGAAACACTAGTGAATTCTAATAGGAAAGTTTTTGTTTGTTTTTGGGTGCGTAAAGCTGTTTTTACTGCACAGTGCTTCTATGGTCATAGCTATGCCTCATTGCGACTCCCATTTATTTTTAAGCCATTACGGTCTTTCCATTACACGGAATTTCCTGCTGAGTTACAGACATAGAGTTAGAGATAATATTTGGTTTTTGAATATAGGACAAAATTAAGAAATGGCTCAAGAGGTCCACAGTAGGAAGTCCACGCTGGCTTGGAAAGAGAAAACAGTGAACTTAAGCTTTTTAAAAAGAAAAATTGTAAAACAATCCCTTAGGAGGACTGTGAGCTTAGGAAGGGAATTGTAGTTATAGCTAAATGCTAAAGTTTTTTTTAAAAATGAAAAAGGACTTTTAAAAATAAAACACATTTATCTTGGGTCTCAGTTTTTAAAGTCAAATTTATTGATATTTATTGAATTAGCTGAGAGAAACAGCATAAATTATAGCATAAAAGCTTCATGTAAAGTGTACAGAAGAACATCTTGACTCTTGAGTTGATGAAAGCTCTTGAATAAGACTAGTCACCAAGAAAAGATGTGGAGCTCAAACAGCCATTCAATAAATATCTGCTGAATGAAAAAACTGAGGTAGCCTACATACAGTTCAAAGAATAACACATAGATTGGGGCCTTATGAAAACTAAAGGCCTTTCTGAATGGAAACTAACAGGGAGAACTCAAAGAAAATGAGTTTTCTACAAATTCTGGCTCTCTAGGTGCTCCAGGTTCCCTGAATGTGAAGGATCACTCATCTACTATGACTAATACTTTCTTCTTCCTTAAGAGTGGCTGGCCTACCTTTTTTGTCCCTGAAAAGGCCAACAAAAGGTATTCTCCTGTTGACTTTCATTTCTCCCCTTGTCTAGATCACCCTCATGTGTTAATATTCTCCTACTGTGTTTCTTTACAGAAGAGAGTGTGTAGAACTGTCACTTCCAGGTTGGTCCTTGGGGATCAGACAGAATGTGTACTCCATTGGCATGGAAGCATGTACTATGGGAGCATGTACTACGGTATTCCAGGGATCGTATGCTACTATGAAACAATAGAAGTCTAGGTGTAGGGGATATGTGGGACAGCCAGCAGGAATGGATGGAGCAGGTGACTGAATGCAGGAGCATGCTAGGGGAATATGCATTTAAGAATATATCCTGAAGTCTGGTCTTTCACCCTAATAACAAAGTAGTATACAGAAGGGAAAGGATTGGAAAGTATATGTGGAAGAAAGACAGGAAATTTTGTACATAGGATACGGCTTTGTAGAGATGCTGTGGCTTTGGTCAGGTTATATAACTGATGTCTTTTTTGAGTTCCTAGAGCTTAGATAACAGGTAATTTGGCTTCTAACAGAGCTAGTCAAAAAACACTCTCTACCAAGCTACCCAGAGCTATATATAGCAAACTCTGAGGTAAAGAGAAAAGAGCACAGTCATATAAATGCAGAAATCAATTAGGGTCTTTCTGATGGACTGTGTCCTGATTAATGAAGAGATTCCCATATAAGCACATCACCAGCACAATAAATACATTAAAAATATTTATGACAGTTTTTTTTTTTTTAATGACAGTTTTATTTAATGCTTGTTTTGGAGTCAGAACAATGGTCTCAGTGATTTTTTAAAGTATCTTCTAGTCTGACAGGTTTCTGACATCATTCAATATTAAAAAAGGTCAGCCACCAAAGAGCTGTGTGGGTCTTAGAGAACACAAACGATGCCTAATGTGCTATATCTGTGATTCTGTGGCCACATTCACGCAAAGAAAATTAAGCAAAAACTTCAATAACTTATTCACTGAGTTCAAAGAAATAAATAAAAACATTTTGGGGTCAGTAATCAACTGGACATTTCTTTTCATCTCAGTATTATGCTTTAATTTTGCTAATATTTGGTGTGTGTAGCCTATATTCATAAAGACAAATACTATCTCAATTTGTGGAATCCCAGAGGCAAAGGAAACCAGTATCATTGTTGTGATATGGAGAGAACTGTTTTCTGAGAGGTGCTGATACAATTTTATTTCATCAAAAAAGATTATAAACTATAAGGTAGGGCTGACAGGGATTGTTTATATGTTGATATTTACATGCATTAACAGCGATCATCCCAAATCAAAACTTAGTAAAGAGTCCAATTCAGGTGAGAAAGACCACTTATTAAAACCCTGCTTGTGATCACCAAGGAATATGTTTATTAGGACTAATTGCACATCGTGAGGTGTTGCTATTATAATACTATTCAGCTGTTTAAAGATTCAGTCTTTCTAGTGGATAATGCACAGGTTTATTTCCCCTGATTCTTGCTCAAGAGAAGAATGTATAAAGTCATATAAACATTTTTATGGTTTTTTTTATACATTTATGGCTGAAAGAGCTAATGAATCCAAAATACTTACAAAGATGATGCTTTCTGAATCACTGAGAAAGCTAAATGGCATATCTGCTTATTTGGTTAAAAAATCTCTTTATCTAATGTGACTGGCATCAATGATTCATAAAATTACTTCTGTTCAAATTTTAGCTCTGGGGCAAGAGCGAGATGAACAGACCTACTAAATAAAATCCTTGACATAGCTATCCACCTTTCCACTGTAAGAGGAAAAAAAAAATGACTGACTACCTCTAGCAGAGTTAGGTCAGTGCACTAAATTATAAATAGAGAACACACTTTAATATAATAGAGTCAGCTCTTCTATTCAACCAAAGAGGAAAAAGTCAGCATAGGTGACTGGTAACTTGCGGTCTATATGCATTTTTATTTCCTAAATTTCTTATCTGTTTCCTTGACCTGAGAGTTTCCAGGTTCTTTATTCTATAACATGAATATAGTTTTCCAAAACTGTGTCTTACTAATGTCACTACAAAATGAAAGCCCATGTTGACACTATTAGGTAAATAATCTTTCCAAATAATGTTTATTGATGAAACATTTCTCTGAATTTGTTTTATGCTTATTTTCCTTTAATACATCTTTAATACTTTTTTAAAAAAGATTTTATTTATTTACTTAACAGAGAGAAAAAGAGAGACACAAGCAAGGAGAGTGGGAGAGGGAGAAGCAGGCTTCCTGCTGAGTGCGGGGCTCTATCCCTGGACCCTGGGATCATGACCTGAGCTGAAGGCAGACGTTTAATGACTGAGCCACACAGGCGCCCTCATCTTTAATACTTTTTAAACATTCTATTCTTACCATTTTTTTTTTTTTTTTTGGAATGGCTTCTCGACAAATGGCCAGTAGAAATTGTAGTTATATACACAGAATTACGAAAATGAGAACACAAAACTGTGAAAGCAACTGAAGCAAAATTAACCCTTCTAAAATAGCCAGCAGACCAAAAAGAAGTCAAAGTATGTTTAGAGGCAGAGGCAATGAGATGTCCATAGAAATGCTGGCAATGACTCATTTATATTTCTAAAAGAACCTGGGCAACTCAAGTGAATGGAGGTCAAGAATATATTAGGAAAGTGCACAAAACCCTAGGATAAAAAGGATGCCAAATGTTGAACTCACTGAGACCATTAATGGTTTTAAACAATGGTCCTTTCCATACTCTGTTTTTGAACATATGCTGTTTTCTAGACATAGATAAACATTTTATATTACCTTCTAACTGATAACATTTACAATTTGATATTATGTCCCCAGACTGTCATTACTAGTTTAAAATTACAATGTACCCGAATGTCCTATGTTTGTGTATATTTCAAAACAGAGAAAAAATATAATGTGAAAAAATCTGTATATATAATCAAAATAATGTGTACGTATGAAAACTACTTTTGTTTTTTAGAAGAGGCCTAGTTCCCAAACGTTATTTGAAACAACTATTTTCCTGATTTATATGGAACTCTAATTAGGATTTTCCACTTCTGATTTAATCATACCTTTCACATCTTCATCCTCAATTGTTGTATTTGAACTCTCAGTTGACTCCTGTCGAGAAGAAAACATGTGTTAAGTTGCAAACAATGGAAAACTTCACTTTTTTTCTTCTTAAAATTGGCAAGTGATAAACATATCATGCAAAATTCATCAGCAAGCTGTGTACCTATATTGACATGCAGATGGACAAGTACATTATGTGGTTTTAACAGAAATAAAATGCCAAATGCTGCAAACGCTTCAAAAAGGGAGTGCTCTGGTGGCCTACTCTGAAGTATGATAAATGTAGGTTATTTGTAGAAGCAGCCAAAGTATGCAACTTATTTTAAGAGCTGTGTAAGGCCATATTTGGTTACAGTGCCCCATAGGGTGTGCTTTTTCTATATATTTATCAGAATTGAATATATTAGCCAAATGAATTTGACCCTAAAATAGATCAATTTCTCTTACCAATTAATTAAAAGTAAATAACCCCATCTTTGTATAAGGAACTATATCAAGCACTGAATTCACAGCCTATTTGTCTTATTTTTGTGTAGAGACAGAAAGCATTTCATTGTATCAATTCGATCAGGAAGCTAGGGGTACTAAGCTGAATTATGCTGAAATTTGCTTTTTTTTTTTTTTTTTTAGATTTTATTTATTTATTTCAGAGAGAGAGAGTGCATGAGAGGGGAGAAAGTCAGATACAGAAGCAGACTCGCCATGGAGCTGGGAGCCTCATACAGGACTGGATCCTGGGACTCTGGGTTCATGACCTGAGCTGAAGGCAGTCGCTCAACCAACTGAGCCACCCAGGCGCCCTGAAACTGCTTTTAACAAGAATTTCCATGTTTGTGATCAGCGCAATGGAATTATATGAATAATTTACTTTCAAGGACAATTAGATTTTTTCATCCACTTCTTAATTAGAAACTGGCTGTTATCAATAAGAAACCCGCTCCCATAATGGAAAGACAAAGCTATTTCTTTGTAAAACTAAAAATGAAGTTGAAGATTAATAAGCACAGTTAAAAGGATACTGTAACTGCCAGTATTAAGATACAGTTTCTTAAAATGGTTTGATAAATTTTTTCCACTAATAATGTGCTAACAAAATATTTTTTAGCAAAGAAATTTAGTAGTATTCATAAGAAAAACACAATTATCTACTTGAAATGATTAAAGGCTAGAGCTGAAAGAAGTTGGAAACAAACTTCCAATCCAGAGCTATGTGCTCAGTGATGAAAAACAGATTTTGGAAAATGATGCAGATACCAATCAGTGTCCTTGTAGAGATTCAATAACCAAAAAAGCAATCAATTTATATAAATATTATATATAGTATTTAAGCCAAAGGGACAGACTAATTAAATGTGTATCCAGAAGCTCTCCATATACACAAAACAAAAGCAAATAGTCTTCATGCGTTTCTTAATGTGGCCTAGTGTTCAAATTTAAACTCATGATGAAGGTAAACCCATGCACTGTAAAAGTAAATGAATTCATGTAAGCAGAAATGTCATGCAGCAACTCTTACAAATGATATAGCTAGAACTATTGAAGTATCCACTCCAGCTGTTATGCTTGGTCTTTCATTTGCTAATGATATTTTTAAAAAGTTTTTCTCCTATATGATGCTCGTGAGTCCTTATATGTCTTTTAGGGACTTAAAATATTTTGTGTTATGACCATAAAACACATCTCATATTAAAGAATACTTGACTTTTTTTTTTTTACTTTAATGATTTTAATATTGATCAACTAAATGTTAAACCAGAGGAAATGTGTTCTCTAAGACTTAAACATTGTTGATAAGAGTAAGGAGAAATTAGACCTGTGACTATATTTAGTATTTGAGAAAAATCGATGAAATATTTTTTTCCTTCCCTTAGAGATACAATAATATATGAGAGTTAGTAAACTGGAAACATGGAATATGTTCAGAAAATGTCTCCTTTCATCCTGTAGACATGTATACAAGTACTATTATTTAGTTAACATGCTACACAATCTATAACAGACAGAAAACATTACAGTCTTCTTTCAGCATAAGTGGTTAAATATGTTACTGAAATGCATATAACTCAACAAAAACAAACATTTCATAAGAACTGAAACCTCCTGATTATCCTCAATTTCATGCCAAACAACAAAAACAACACCAACAGGGAATTAACAGAAAAAGCACTATGACAACAGAATAGATAAAACTCAAAAGCAACATTAAATTTAAACAAACACTAATGAACTCAAGTTGATTTTTTTGAAGACAGTGAAATGAGATAGCAAGAAATTCTAAAATTTCATGCAGAATATAACTAAAGTACAATGCACAAACGGGCATGGAGAAGGAAAAAAAAAAAAAAAAAAAAAAAAGACCAGATGGAATTGCTTAAGATACACAGTCATCTTGACATAAAGACTTTGCTTAACCCGACTTTTACTGGCTAATGGTTCCATTCATTTCTTTTTCAAGATGTCATTCATTTTTGTTTTGAAAGAAATATGTGTAAAATTCTAGATAAATGAGGTCCCCCCCCCCCGCAAAAAAAAAAGTATGGTAGAAAAAGGGTAAGAATTTTCTTTCCCGTATTTAGATAATGAATTTTGCTTTGGATATTTGATGAAATGTGTCATCTTGTTAAAGCAAGATGATGTTGATTCTTTCTGAATACCTTGTTTCCATCAGGGTTGTGGATTACAGTAGTTTGGGGCTCCTGAGTGAGAACAAAATAGAGAAAGAAACAGTTTGCATTGGTAAGTACATTCTTACTAGTGTGAGGGACAGAGCAGAGTGAGCCAGCTGACAAAACTAAATAGTGACAAGAGCATAAGCGATGTTAACTACTGTCAGAGGTAGCAGCTGACAAGACCACTGATGAAAGATCTCCCTGATGAGCCCATGAGATAGGATACCTCAGTACACGGCAGCAGCATGCAAAAGACCTTATTCGTGATCGGTACACAGACAAGGCTTTGAAGTTTGGAGACCTAAAGAGGCACTCACTGTTTCACAAAGTTCTGAAACAGAACTTTCCTTTTTTTCTTTAGTGAGTAGGCTGTTAATGTGTGTCCTAATAGAAAATGGACCAAGAACATTGGAGATTAGAACTCTTTAAAATGATCTTGAATCCTTTCTGAGGACTTTTTTTCAGGTGCATCTTTGAGAATGGATTATGATGTCATCACTATAGTTAGTAATGTATAGTTAATACACAGATATATACTCTGAAAATCTAGAACACTGTGCCTTGCTTTAAAAAAAAAAAGGCTATCCTAAAGAATGTATTTCCAAAGTCCATTAGCAATTCTATGGAATAGTGAAAAGGTTCATTTAAAGGATTCTAGGACTAATCATATAATCACTATAATCTGAGACATAACTGCTATTAAATGCCATGCTAATTTATACCTAAAAAATAAATTTTAGCTTTATGGACTACATATACAGATTTGCTTGTAAAGTCATGCTTTACTAAGAAGAAAATATTATTCCTTTCTGCTTTCTACCAGAGATTTGAAGAAACATCCCCAAGTGGAAAATAACACTCAAATGACTGATGTTAAAAAAGATTCAGTGTCCATATATTATTGGCATGCTTGGCACTTTCATTGCATGATGTCTTGGTAACTGAGAGTTACTGCAGCCCACTGAAAATTTTTTCCTACTATAAGCACTCTTCTGTCCTCTAGGATCTCCTCTTCACCACGGTTTATGCCATAACAAAGAACACAATTACTGCTTCCTTTCTTCCTTTCCCTGGCGAGAGGTGTGATTGACATTGTTTTCTACTCATAGATAACACTGTCTTGATATGTCCTTTTTCCTTTAAGTGTTTTTAAACTGAACCTTCTGGTTAACCCAAGTGAAATAATCCCTTACTATTTTTTATTCATTAAAAATTAACAGTACAGAGGATAGTAAAAAATCAGAACTACTTCAGAAAACCTGTATCAAAATATATAATAGTTTGAACAAACCATTATGGAACTCAGAGTACTGAATGCCAGTATTCAAATCTTGACTTTTAACATAACACTGTCTCAAAGTATTAAAATGATTTAGTTGTCAATAGTGTGAATTGATTAAAAGGGGCAAAACTCGTTTCCACTGATCATTCAAAGCTCTCTGCTATACACTTCATTCTTTGGATTAAAGTGAAACAGTGATCATTTAAACAGCAAACAAGAAGCTCAGAATTACCCAATGCCTCTTTATCTCAAAAAGTGAGGTCTTACAAAGCCCTGCTGTCTTTTAGTAAGAGGGAATGGGAACTCTGAATAAGGTCTACATTACTGTTGTCTAGCAATAATCCCCTTAGCTCTCCTTGATGCCAATATTTCTATCATGAAAGGAGGAAACTGTTTTTTGCATCATCTAGCGCTACCATCAGAAGAAGAGCTAAGAGCAACCAAAGCGCATTCTACTGTATTATAAAGCAGCATGCAACAGTTTCAACTATAGAGACCACAGCTATCAGAATAATGTTCGACAATGAAATGAGATCATCTCATGTTAGAAACACACTGCTTGGCAACTACCTTAACAACAACAACAAAAAAGAAACGAAATGAACTTTTCTCATTATCTTTGTAAGCAAAACAAAACCCAACAAAATAAAGTACTTATATAATATATGTATCTATAGAGTGAAAGCAAATGAGAGAAACAACAAAAACAATAAAGAACTTAAGAAGGGTTACAAAGAGTCCAGGTATACCAGCGCCGGGGTAGGAATATTTTCTTTGGGGCTGGTTACCACGTTGGCTTTGTTGTTTATCTGTAGGTATGCAGAAAATAGAAACAGAGATGCCTTAAACCCCTTCGTAGCTAATGTTTCTATATTGCAGCACGTCTATGTGGAGATACAGACTTGAAAATAAAGAGCCACTGAGGATGAACGTGAAAGACACTGTGATATCTGACAAGAATAATAATCAATTCTACCGTCATACAGGCTAGTACCATGTCTCTGACAGTGGAATGATAAAACAGACTTGGGTGCTTTGGCTGTGGCACATTAGCCACCAAAGAACTGCTTCAGTGGAGCTCAAATCAAGTTTAGAGTATGAAATAAATATAAACATTTTCACACTCTTCAAGGTGGATTCTGTTCCCCGCTTCCAATTGTTCTCTGTTATGAACACTTATTTTTTTCCTTTTATTCTTGATCCTGAAGTCACACATAGACCGTCTTTCTCTGAGAAGCCATCATCACTTTGCTTAGTAGGCATCCAATTCAAAACCTCTATCTTCTGATGAGATGCATGCTTTATATTTTTTAAATGGTACATCTGGGCCTCTTTAAAAAAACACATCTCCAATTATAAATGGGCAAACTGAATTCTTTACTATATTCTGAATGTCAAAAGACCTTTTCCACAATTGTTTGAGAGGAAAACACTGTGTTTCTTGACGAAGTGTTACTCCTTTGCTTTTCTTTCAAAGTGCTACTGTTGAAGATTGTGTTTGGTCATATCACTCCTTTGCTTTAACATATTGGGGTTGACCTTAAAGAAAGATCATATCACAATGGAAGCCACATTGTGAAAGCAGCTCAGGCGTCGATAAGTATTATAATGGGTGCACAGAGAAAAATCAAGTTAGGCAAGTGACAACTTGAAAATACAACTGAGTTTGGGCACTAAAGGATCGAAAACTAAACAGTAATAGTCAACATTCATTGAAACTCATGTATGATAACTTACATTATGGTTACCAAACAGAACTATTAATTAACATTCATTCTCTTATACTACATTATCTACTATTTTCTTTACATATTATTAGGTAAAGGAACACATCCCATAATTTTAGTATAAATGTTCTTAAGGGTCTCAAAAAGAAAAACATACTGTATAAAACAGATGAATACCAAATGAGTTTATAAGCAATTACACCAATTTAATTGGACTTTCTGGGAGTTTTTTTCTTTTGTATTTTATACCTGAAGATCATACTGAAACTGCTTCTGGGAAGAACATAGAAGGTTAAAGAAATTAATTCAGGTATATAATATTTTGCTTTTCTATTTATTCACATTTGTGTGATTGTTTGGTATCAGTACTATTTAAATAAGCTATAGCATTATGCTCTGTGACATGCAAGAAAAGAGAAAACTTCCGGTGCCCTTTACTGAAAAACTCTTTAAATGTTAAACCATCAATCTCTATTTTGCAGATGGTCTAAAATTTTTCTTTACATAAAAATGTACAGAATTTAGTATCAAATTTGTGCAACATCCAGAAAGAGATAAGAGATAATGGAATCTATTAAGAAGAGATCAAAATTTAGTACTTATGTTAGTATGAAATACATGATAAAAAAGGAGGGATTCGCACACAATTTCCTATCAGGAAGAGTATGTGGCAAAACACAGATGACTTCTTGTCAAATGATCAGAAGTACTTATAATTAAAGCACCACATGTATTTATTATGTTATATTCAGTTTATATCAGTGGATACAAAAAATAAAAGAGGAATATATTGAGATACTTTTACTTCTTTTTTTGTGATACTTTTATTTCTGTTTTGAGAGAAGAGACTTGATAGTTTTCTAGAATGGTTGTGAAGAACTGATTTCTTTCAGTGAAAACGTCACACATGCACACCTATGCACACATACTTCTCTGCACAAATGTGTGCATACACATACAACACACACCCCTAGACACATTCACACACAGATGCACAGTGTATACACACTACCAAGTCAACCTTTCCAGTTGAGGGCCATTCTTCCTGGATGAGCTATGCTTTATTGTCAGACATGGCAAATAGGAGTTAAATATGAGCCTCAACCACCACTTTTAATTGTATTTAAATGTACAGTACAAACTTTTTAAGTTAATGTAAAGATAAACTTAATGATCTTTTATTACTATGGGAAGCCTTTTGAAGGTACTTGTAATTTTAATTAATTAGTTGAAAAATAATAGGAGAATTTCTAAGTAAAAGTAGAAGTAAAAGTTTTCTAAGTTAAAGAACTTCTAAGTAAAAGACTAGGAGGACTTCTTTTTTATTAAAGAGTCAAATATTAAGTAGGAGTTAAACTATAAGCTGTCTTTTAAACATAAAAACTTCTGTTTATGAAATATAGTTATTTCATGTTATGGAAGCTATTTTTCTTTAACAAAACTAAATCAAACCAGATATTTCAGTAATTCACTGAATTACTGTTATGAGGCATGGGCAAGATATTTTTATTTCTCAGGTGTTAAGGTTATTCAGTTTTGAGGCTAATAAATGTTTCCTCTATAAGATGCTTAACTAGGATGGGTCCATTGTAAGCTTACTTTCACACTATTTATAAACTTCATGGTAGATACATTATAGTGTATCTGACCTAAAAATAACTCCTGTTTTAGTAATCATGATCATCACTTAAAACTAATCCTAGAGTATTCTTTCATTTATTACTAGACAGGCATTAACTACATCATGATCTCTTCAGTGTCAAAAGAAAACTGGACCCTGGTCTTATAAAAGATCCTTTAATAGCACATGGATAAAAGTATGAACTTTTTACATATTTTAGAAATTCAATTTCAAAGATTAACAGTATTATGTGAATGTGGGTACTGTGCTTTGATAGTTAATTGACACTGATGTGTAATGGTCCTATACTTTCTCCACTTAAACTAACTTAGGTAAATAAGACTGTTTTTATTCCTAAGTGTGAATTTTCACAGGAGGAGAAATCTGGCAGATAGAGATCCTCACCATCATCTGAACACTCGAACTGGACTTCCTTTTCTGAATTGACCAGTCAAAGAGAAAGGAAAAGAAAAAAAATATGACCGGTTGAATTTTTAAAGTATCAAAGCAAGGAGCACAGAATAAATTTCTCTTTAAAGAGGAGCTATAAGTGGTCTACAAGAAAAAAAGCTCTGGAAATGTTTCTTTCTATATAAGGATAGTAGTAAAAATAAATATCTTTATAGGGATTGTGGCCTCTGCATCACTGAAAGGTACAGAAAAACACACAATGAAACATTTTGAAAATTTAAAATATCACACTTTCACCAATGTAACTTTGGGAAAAAGGCAACATCAACCATCATTAATGAAACTGAATAGACTAAGCAGAAGGAAGAGAACCTTACAGGTTGAGGAACGCAATTGGTAAAAGGCAAATGCCATCTTAATGGGAATCACAAGTACATGGTAATCACAGCTCTGGAAATTCCCAAATCACACATAAACAGAAGGTGAAGAAATGATTGAGCATGAACATAAGATGTGATAAATGATTTTCTATGTTATATTTTCAAAATGAACTGACCAACTAACTTTAGGTCGAGTTCAAATGTTAGAATATTAACTAATTCCCAAGAATGTTTAAGTGTTCATGAGGAATGTACACATCTGTCATTGGAAGAGAAAGAAAAGGATTAAAGAAACAAAATACTTAGGTAATACTCCAGAAAGATAACAAACATAATACAAATATAAGGTTACATTCAATCAAAGATAAATTCCCATGAAACAAAATAGAACCAATAGAAAATAAGTCGTATTACTTTCTTCAGAAAACCAAGAAGGCCAAAAGATCCTGTTGTTATCTTTTCTGGAAAATTTTTCTATAATTTTTCAGAATATTCACCTTGAGTATGTCTCAATACCTTATGATAGAAGAGCAAGAACAATTAAGACCATTATAAAAACTGCCCAAGCAGAGAAATTTAATCATTTGACATTTAATTTCCCAGACCCTATCACTTGATTTTTTTTTTTTTTCAGGTTATACATTTCAGCAGACTTCAAGAGCATAGCATAACTACTTGCAAAGCATTTGGTTTTCATTGATTTTCCAGGTCACTACGGTAGTTCAGGACTGTAGTAAAGCAGAGAGGATTTAGACATTCAATTTCTACAACTCCATATAAAAGTATTATTTTGTCAGATTATTTAATTATAATAAAATAGAAAATATATACTTTTTCTTGCCATACATATTCATCACCATTACATATTATTTTATACTTCAACCTGTATCCTTTATAGGAACTATAAAAAATACAAGCTGTGAAAACTCACAAATTAAATTTAACATTTAAAAATGATCCAGCATCTGAAAGTCAGTAATGATTTTAGGAGCACCTGTTTAAGTTTAACTTACCTTTACTCCATCTGGTTTCTTCAACAAACTCTTGGCTGCTGCAAAATGAGAGAGTAAAATCATTTCAGTGAGTTATCCACAGAAATCCATGCCAGGCAACAAACCAGATTATTGTTTCCTCCTACCACCTTTACTGAGTTATGGCCAACATATGCCAAATTATCAAGGTCACACTGATGAGCACGAGCTTACAGGATATTGAAATACAGTATCACTTTTCTTAGTTTTGCCATATCAAATTTAGCACTAAATTCTTATTTAGTTCATTGCATATAATTGAACACTTTGCCAGTTATGTTACTGGACTTTATTCCACTGTTGGTTGCGAAAAGGATACTGGAACTTTAACTGGACTATGCTTTTGTAATCCAGAAAGTTGCTTTCAGTCTTCAGACATTAGCTGACAGATTGTATTACATGTTCATTCATACCACAAGTATGGTGACCATGTCAGTTCTGCCACTTAAGCCCCTCTTTCTAAAGGTTTGAAATTTATTTGTGAAAATTTGCTTTGACTAAATAACACCCTTTTAAAATATATGAATTTGAAATCAGAGCTTTCATTTTTACAAAAATTGATATTAATTGTATTTAAAATAAGAGGGATATTATTGGTCAAGAGCAAATTTTTAAACAGCATAGGACCTTTAAAAAAAAAAAGGCACAATGTCTTCCTTTATACTTCAAAATCAGAATATAAGGCTTTCATAAGCAAAAGCCTTTTACACAAAAAAATTAAAAATAGTAAAATTTGAGGTAAGATATAAAACAAAACACAATCTTCCACTAAATTAAAGAACCGCTGAAGTATATGGTCTCATATGAAACTTCAATTTCTCCAAGCACAGCTTTTAGCATTCTTTCTGTTACTGAGCTTCTTGAGTATATCAGAAGGTGAAGTCATCTTTTAAAAAAAAATACTTAATGAATGGGTACATTCATACACAGTGAACAGATTATGTAAATGCTAATGACAATTAGTACAAGTGTAGAACACTTATGAATATGCAGGACAAAGTATACACCTGTTTCCATTTAATGTTTTATATATATGTGTATGTATAAAATATATATATTATATATATGTATGTTTATAATTACTTAGTGTATCAGTATAGACTTTGGCATCTGAAATGGAAATACCTAGCTATAATAGAACTGCATGAACATGTAATTTCCTGACATCCATTTGATTTGGGATATTATTTTGATATCACTTTGGTATAATTTTAAATTTATTTAAAATACAAAAATGTTAATTATATTTAGTCCTTAGCAACAAAGCTACTAATTTATTATTAATTGACATTGTAAGAATAGTTGCCTTAGCTATAATACCATTTGCCTAGAGTTAAAAAGCAATATTAAGTAAATCCTGTGGCAGTTAATAGGTTAGAAAGCAAACTCAGAATAGTTGAAATTGCAATAGCAAGCAAAGAGAAGACAATGATTCAGGGTAAGCAGGGATTTGGCCTGGGAGATGCAAAAATGTCCCTTTTGGTTACTATTCACCTTACCTCACAAGAAATACATTCCACATAAAGGGAGAAAAGAAAAAAAAATAAAAACAACTTTATAACCATATACTTATGGACAAATTACTATAAAGAGCATGTTTCCTAATGAAACAGAATGAACAAAATACTCAAAACTAAAATGCAGTATCAAGTACAAGATGTTGTAACTCAGTCCAAAGTTATTCAGTTGGTTTTGAAGTGATGGATTAAAAAAAAAGTTTGCCTTTCATGTTAAGACATCAGAAACAATATAAAATTCACACATTAGTCATGAGTTTTTAGTTTACACAATGATGAAAAGGAAAATGTGATGTACACAGAAAGCTTCTATACATGAGTGTTTTATATATTTAAGAAGGCCCAATTTATGCCTAAGAGTGTATTTAAGACTTTAACAAAATACAAAATATTAAAGATTTTTTCAGGTTAGTTTATCTTTAACAAAATATGTTAATCATCCTATCTTTTATTAATTCACTAATTTTTGGGCCACAATGAAATATTTATTTGAATATAGTATATATTAGTTAATATTTAATGAGATGATATTGAACTCACCCATATAAATGTCAACTATATTAATCAACTGTTCATAAAACAGGTAACTTGACAAAGGCAGTAACAACGTTTTATTACACCAAACAAACTGGACAAAATACATACATCTGACTAACACAGTTCCTCAGTTTGTAGCATTACTCATTGTATTCTCATCTTTGTTGCTGTTTAACAGGTCACTGGAAGCCTTTGGAAAGCCTCCTATAGTTTCACATTATATATAACTAAATATAATGGGGGGTAAAAGCTGACCATTTAATATAGTCAGGAACAGTAATGAAAAATAGGTTGAGAAGGTTAAAGAATATCTGATAAGGTTATGGATTATCACCTGATAGCACTATAATACTCAGGAGTTAAATATGTACAGGGAGAAATCACTGAAGAATAGTTAGATAATTTGATGTCTCATATCTCTCTTATATAAATAGTAAGCAAAGTAAAGTGGTAGTATTTTTGGCAAATTTTTTGATAATCCTTCCATGTCTCAACAGGCACTTCACCAAATGCAGCTTTCTTGATGTTTCAGTTCCTCTCCATACATAAGACTAATTAGCATTTACCAAAATTTGATTTTTGGAAACATGGTCCTTTGTGATAATCTATTGAAGAAAGGGGTTCCAAAATTCAAGTAATTTCTGGACATATTTATGTCCATTTTAGAAAGTCCACTCCTATAATAAAGAAATGGCTTAGCTTCTTTTATTTAAAAAATTATTTTTAGCATGAAATCATTTATTTATTTAAACTTTATTTCTTTTCAGTGTTCCAGAATTTATTGTTTATGCACCACACCCAGTGCTCCATGCAATACATACCCTTCATAGTACCCACCACCAGGCTCACCCAACCCCCCACCCCCCTCTTCCAAAACCCTCAGTTTGTTTCTCTGAGTCCACAGTCTCTCACAGTTTGTCTCCCCCTCCAATTTCCCCCAACTCACTTCTCTACCATGGAATCATTTTGAGGAACATTTATTATCCTGTGATACTACTGTGAGGTAGGGCCCTCTGTCAATTCTTGAGTTTAGATAACTTTGAAATATGCAACCATTCTTATAGTGTGCCAAGATACAACTGTACTTTTGAAAGAACTTGGGCCTAAGAGAACTGGGTAGAGAACTGGATTCCTATGAGATTCCTATGAGAACTGGATTCCCTATGAGAATGAGACAAACAAAAAAATTTTATTTATAGCTATTAGTTGATGTAATATCAATGAACTAATTCTAGGTTTGAAATGTTGAGTTTTAAAAGCAGGAAGTACATATTTCAACTTGTGTGTACCCCAGCTAGGATGACAGGTGGGTTTCACAGGCTGCATGGCACTGACCAGGGGAGGGACTGCTTGAGAGCTCTCATGAAGAGTGCAGTCACATGCCTAATGTCTCTGTGGAGATAGTACCCAGATGGATTCCTAATGACAGGCACTGTGTGGAAAGAATCCATGCCATATATTTGCTATCCCTAAACAACAGTGTTTTTCTATTACTAGGTTTTTCTTTAATTCTAAGATGATTACTAAAGAAGAGAGCAGTGAATAAGGAGAATTCTTAATACATGTACCTGAAAAATTCCTTGTAGCCAGCATAGTTGTCAAGATGGCACCCTGTCAGAAAAATAAAGAATATGAAATTAATATTGCTTAAGCCAATCTTTGTCCTGATAAGTAAACAGTCTTTGATAACATATCTTCTCCTAGCCTTCCTTTCAGCTGGGAGATTTTTATTTGTCTGTTTTTGGTTTTTGTTTCCTGAGAGCAGCAGGTTTATATCTTACATAATGCTGGGGCTGCCCTCATGTGTGTGGCCAGATTCCAATTTCCAAGTTGTACAGTTGTTTTTCCTCCGAAGGGAAGAACCACAGCACACACTGCACAGAGATTCTAACTCTTCACTGCAGACTTAACTTCCAATGTGCTATTCCATTTTCTGAAGAGCCAGAAGAAGAGGGACTACTGAGGTCTTCACATTTAAAAGTCTTGCTGAAAAGTTGTTTTCTCATAGAGAATCTCTTTTCTCACTCTGCCAAGTCTACCTCCCCACAAAAATGTAGAATTACTTACCTTTAGCTTTCTTCTAGCATTAAATTTCTTCAAGCAGTCTACAGTCTCCTGTCTGTGCATCATGGAAGCAACAGTAGAACGTTGCTGGAAGAGGAAGAAAGGAAACTTAGGATATTGAAAACATACTAAGTATTACATTATCTCAACTTCATCAAATCTGCATTAATGGTGCCTGAACCCATATGATGAACTTGTGATAATTTACTTGCAAAAAAAGTTCCCTAATAATGGATGACTAGTTTTGCCAAGACTATTTTTGCAACATTTATCTATAAAAAGTATAGAAATGAGTATCAATAGTTCCCCAAATCACCTTTATTTCAATGTCTTTAATTATATTTATATTGGACTGTCTTTCATTTACTTAGGACCATATTTACTGCCCTAACATTTGACACTTCACCCTAGAAATGTACTGAAATCTCTACATTTCTTCCAAATTTCAGTTTTCCTTAGCACATTTAAAGTATATTCAGGCTACTATGGCCACTCTTTCTAACTTTACTACAAGCTTCTAAACCTTATTTTTTCCCCACTAAAGCTGTTTAATGATAAATAATTGAACTTTGTCTAATATTCTCTACTGGGGTATAGTTAATCTTGGTGTCATTTCCTTGCCCTCTGTTCATGAGTATTATCAATAACTGGTAGGAGAAATACTCATTCCTTGTATTATTGTAGGCAATATTCATCAATCTATGTAAATTAGATTTTGTTATCCCAAACAGCAATCATCATTACAAATTTATTTTCTTAAACACCTTGAGTGAAATATTCATTCATTTTTAGTCTCATCTTTTTCCTGCAAAAATTATTTTAAACCCATGAAAACAATTTTAAAGAGGAATTTATTTTTAATTTTTCTCCTAAGGTCTTTACAGAATTGTCACTTACACAGATCCATGGATGTTTCAGTGCCTCTGAGGCTGTGATACGCTTGGCAGGGTTGATAGTAAGCATTTTATTGATTAGGTCTTTGGCTTCAGGAGTCACTGTGTCCCACTCTGGTGATGGAAACTTAAAAAATACAAATTTATAAAGAGATCAAAAAATAGATACACTCTGTCAAACAGGGAAGAACCAAGCAAACTAATCATTTCCTTAAGTAGTGAATTTCTTCATACATTAACTTTTTGTAGAAGTTATATTTTATCTGCAGATAGATAATCTGATATATAGCAGTATATATCCCCTCTATCTCTATTTACATAAAGAAAAATAACCAATAAGAGCTAAGTATCTATTCTAAATTGCGTATTATACCTAGTAAATACACTTTAAAATTTAGAAAAATAAACTTAAGAATCTTCTAGTCCTCTCAAGGCATCCTTATTTGGTTTGAAAATAAAATTTTATGCAATCTTATAATTATTTGCAAACATCAATAAAGCTGACAGGCTGTCACATGTACTGATGTCATCATGCTATTACACCAAGATTCAAAAAAAGGTATTACAAAAAAAAATAAGGTATTACATACTTTCATAACTCATGAGCAGGAATAGTAGAGATAATAACACAGCTTCCATTACCTATGCCCAAACTGACCTACTACTTGTGGCTATTTGTAATACAGTACTGGAAGAAATTTCAGACTACAAGAACCTTAGCAGGACTCCATTTTAACATCTCAGAAAGGTTAATCTGCCTGATTACAAATTTCATCAAAAAAGCAAAGTTCTTAAAAGGAACCAGTATTCATAACTTCTCTTAGTAATCCATCTGTGTATGAATAACTATACAATAAAACTATTTATTCTAAGTTTCTTCATTTAAAATTTGTGTTGATAAAAATGCAACCTTTTTTTCACATAACTTATTAGTAGAAATACTATTCTTGATAGGTTCAGAAAAATTTACATCACATTAGTTTCTAAGCAACAGACAGAATATCAGGTCCTTTTCTCAGTTCATGAATTTCTATAGATAATCTTGGAACAAATGCCACTGTCACTGTATCATGGACTTTAGTTCACTTTTAGTAGTTATAAAATGGGTACTTTGTGACCCACTGGCAAAATGAAATAAGAAATGATAGTGACTCTTTCATACTTCAAATTTTACCAGTTTAAAAACTGTCATTTTAATTCCAAATATTATTATGGGCAACTGTAAAAACTTGTTAATGATTAGGAGCTACTGAAGAAATATTCAAGGCTGCTCCTTCATGGTGTACAGATCTTCCGACAGCAAATTGGGAGCTGGTTCAGCCTGAATAAAGGTGCGCCTTTTTCTCATTTTTTAAATTTTAACAAAGTCCCTCCTTCACGTTGATCAAACAGTGCATTTGTATAGCTGTATCTTCCCAGGGGGGGAGCCTAGTTGTAGTCTGTAAAAATGATGAATGTGCTAGCTATGGCCACATAAATCATAATGTGGTCCAATTATTAGTCTGACTAGAATGGAATGCTTCAAAATTAAAAGAATATACATTTTAAATTCTTGCAATACACACATCCATATGTAGAACATTTATTTTTTTTATTGTGTTATGTTAGTCACCATACAGTACGTCATTAGTTTTTGATGTAGTGTTCCAAGATTCATTGTTTACATATAACACTCAGTGCTCCATGCAATACAGAAATGACATGCTGAGTTCATGAGGCCTGATACAATATAATACAGATTTTTTAAAAACTCCTTTCACTTCCACATTGAGCTTTTAACTTGGGCACAGCAAGATAGACCAATAATGCCTATTTCTTTTAGTAACCCCACTTAATAATAAATGGAAAGCATCTCCAGACTTTGAACTCTAATTTTCAGAGGGCTGACTACGTGAGGTATACTCAGAGGTAGTGGTAAATTATATTTACAGATATATTTGTCAAAGGAGAGAAAATTGTATCAATGAAGTTAAGCCATAAAGAGAAAATTGATAAGGCCTTACTTTTTAGATTTAGGACTTAATTCATATTCATACTTTTAAATATTCTTAACTGTAAATTAAATGTATTAGAATGGTGATTTTCAAACATTTTAAAATTACAAAACCCATTTTTCAAATGAAAGCTTGCACAGAAGCCCATTATAGAAACAGGGCAAAAAAAGTCAAGCTAATGCAATGGAACAATGTTCTATTTGATACATGGATCACTGCAAAGTACTACTGATATACTATTTAAAATTATGTAATAAAAATTTGGGAATATAATTCAATTTAACAAGTAGTAATCATTTCTAAAACAAAAATGTTTTAATTTTTCTATGTTTTAAAATGCACTCAGATCCCAAAATTTTTACAAACAAGGTCCTCTTCCTTAGAGACTTCCAACTGTATTTCTTTCCATCCTAAGAGATAGTGAACTAAAAGGAAATATAAACTGAATACATATGCTACATTCCTTACTCTTTATCTCCCTTTCCCTAGGGGAGAGAAAAAAAGTAAGAGGAACAGTTGAAAATTATAGTTAAACCTGTAATGAAAAAATCTGGTTCTTGGTCAAAAGACAAAACACAAACACTCATCTACAGTTCTATGAACATTTATTACATACATCATAAGCTCCAGCCTTAATCTGCTGATACAGTCTGTGTTGATCTTCATCCCAGAAGGGTGGATATCCCACCAGGAGGATATAGAGAATGACACCTGGACAGAATGAGCATATTAACATAATGTTTAATCATTCAGGCAACAATAAGTTAAATGTGGCAGATTCACAATGACACTAAGCCACACCCATCCAAAGAGAGGAAACACGGTATTTGAAAAACTTTCCAAAGACATTCTTTGATTTAATCTGAAGCATTCGGTGGAGGGTGAATACTCCTGTTCTTATGCTCAAGAACTCTCATAATATGTGGCAGTTTGAAACATAAACCAAAGAACTCTATGTACACTTGAAAAGAATGTGCTCTTCAGTTGCTTTTGGATGGGAAATTACATATATTTCTGTTATGTGCATCTGGCCTAATGGGTCCTACTATCTAATTTCCTTATTAACTTAAGGACCAAATAATCCTGAAGAGGCATAGCAGGTCAATACCTAAAGATGAAACTCACCTGTCATCGGGATGACATATTCTTTGTGTCCCTGAACAAGACTTGCTTTGTGGCCTAACATATGATCTTTCCTGGAAAGGTTACATGTGCATTCAAGAAGAATGTGTATTCTATTGCTTTTGGAGGGAATATTCTGTAATTATCTGTTAAGTTCATCCAGTCTAACATGTTTAAGGTGAATATTTCCGTACTGATTTTCAGTCTGGATGATCTATTCATTGATGTAAATGGGGTATTAAAAACCTCTACTACTACTGTAATGCTATCTATTTCTCCCTTTAAGGTCTGTTAAAATTTATTTATTTAGATGCTCCTATATTGGGTACATAAATATATACAAATGTTATATCCTCTTGTTGGATTGACCTCTTTATCATTAAGTAATGCTAATTTTTGTATCTTATTACAGCCTTCATTTTAAAGCCTGTTTTGTCTGATACAAGTATAGTTACTCCAGCTTTCTTTAGGTTTCCATTTGCTGAAATAGTTTTTTCCATCCCTTCACTTTAAGTTTATGTGTCCTTAGATCTGAAGTGAGTGTTTTATAGGCAGTGTAAATTTATTTTTTTAATTTTTTTTCCCAATCCAAACAACCACTCTATGTCTTTTGATTGGAGAATTTAGTCCATGTGCATTTAAAGTAATTATTGATAGGTATGTATTTTTGTCATTTTGTTAATTGTTTTTGTAGTTCTTGCTGTTCCTTTCTTCTCTTGCTCTCTTCTTTTGTGGTTTGATGACTTTTCCTTGTGGTATACTTATAACCCTTTCTCTTTTTCTCTTCCGTGTATATTATAGGTTTTCACCTGTGGTTATCAGGAGGTTTAACATATAACAAGTTATAATAATAATAGTCTACTTTTAAGTTGATAACTTAAGTTTGGTCCTATTCTAAAGCTTACATTTTTACTCTTCCCTGTCCCACACTTTGTTTTTGATGTCACATTTTACTTCTACATCCTTTAGCTAGTTATCATGATCATAGAATTTTTACTACTTTTGTCTTTTAACCCATATAATTTATAATTGATTAATCCAGTACCTCTACCATGTATTTACCTTTCCAGCGAGATTTATTCTTCCATATGTCTTCTTGTCACCAATTAGTAACCTCTCTTTTCAGCTTAAAGAAATCCCTTTAAAGTTTCTTGTAAGGCTGGTTTAGTTTGATGAACTTCTTTAGTTTTTGTTATATGGAAAAACTCAAGATCTCTCCAATTTTGAATGACTTTGCTGGGTAGAATATTCTTAGTTGGAAGTTTTTTTTCCCTGTCAGCACCTTGAATGTATCATGCGACTCACTCTGGCCTACAAAGTTTCTGCTGAAACACTTATTTTGGGGGTTCCGTGGTACACAACTATTTGTTTTGTCTTATTGCTTTTACTATTTTCTTATCTTTAACTTCTGATATTTTAATTATAATGTGTCTTTATGTGGGTTGCTTTGATTTCATCTTATTTGGAAACCTCTAGACTTTGTGGATATGAATGTCTGTTTCCTTCCACACTTCCTTCCTTATCTTCCTTAAGGAAGTTTCTAGCCATTATTTCTTCAAACATGTTTTCTGCCTCTTTCTCTCCTCCTTGTGGGACCCCATAATGTAAATGTTGGTCTGCTTGATGTTGTCTCATAAGCCCCTTAAGTTATTTTCAATTTTTTTCTTTTCTTTTCTTTTTTTTTTTTTTTTTTTTTTTTGCTGCTGTGATTGGCTGAGTTCCACCAGAAGCTTGGATTCATGTTAACTGATCCTTCTACTTCATGCAATGTGTTCTTGAACCTCACTAGTATGTTTTTCACTTACTGTATTCTTTGGCTCTGTGATTTCTATTTGGTACTTTCTTTTATTTTCCATTTCCTTGCCGAAGTTCTCACTGTGTTCATCCATTATTTTCCCACATTTGATGAACATCTTTATTAGCATTACTTTGAGCTCTTTATTAGGTAAATTACTTATCAGCATTTTATTAAGGTTTTTTTTGATGAGGTTTTATTTTATTTTTCCATTTGGAATATATGCCTCTTTTTTTTTTTTTTTTCATTTTACTTCAAATGAAAAGTGTTGATCCCTAAAGTAGATAAAACAACAGCCTCTCTTTGTGTAGAAGATGAACCTTGTCTTTCAACTCTGCTCTCTCTCAAACCTTTATTATTATCCAAAAAGCCTACTATATTTTTATGAGCCCTCAGTAGGTGAGGATGTCCCAAGACCTGTCAGTGACTGAAAGAGAAGGAGCTCATTACCTAGATTCAGGCTGTATGGGAGCCAGAACCTCAGGTACCAGCTTTAAAAATTATGCAAATATGTCAGTCCTGTGGAATAAGCATAAGCCCCACTGACCAAGCAATTTGGCGGTCATCTCGGTGACAGTCACAAAAATTGAGGCTCCAGATGAATGTATCATCTCTTTTCTGAGAGATACTGGCAAGCTGGAACAAGGCAGAAGGAGAGTGCCAAGATGGTGTCTACAACCTACATTCCTAGAGAGTAGCTCTTAATCTGCTAGATGTGTACCAAACCTGAAGCCTGCTCCTCAGGCCAAAGTTCTAAGACAAGCCAAGAGGCCCCCTTCACAGAAAGACTGGAAGGAGGTAGGACTCAATTTGCTGTCTGTGCAGTATCCTGGGGTGGCAGCCAGCCAAGAATTCGGTCTCCAACTGCCAGTCCTGTGGGACCCAGGAATGCAAGTCTTCCTGATCAGCCAGGCAATCAAGGGGCATACCCTAGGGGGCAGATGCAAAAACAGGGCAGACGTAAAAACCAGGACATGAGCTGCATGCAAAGCTTCCCTCCAGGAGACACTGGCGCTCTGGAGTGTGGCAGAAGGACAGCATGAAGATAGTGGTGCTCTCTGACATCTCTGGAAAGGATTATAGTCATTCCTTAGATGTGTGTTTAACTAGAAACCTGCTGCTCAGGCTGCACAATGGTTTTTAGTTAATAGGCCCCCTTCACAGAAAGACCAAGCTCCTAGGCCTGTTGCCTCTTGTTGTACGGTGGGGCTGGTAGCTATTTAAGAACTATCTCTCCATCAATTACTGTCCTATGGGACCCACAAGTGGAAGGCCCACTGACCAACAAAGCTGGTAATGTGGAGGTGTCGCCTGGCAGCAGGTGCAAAAACCAAGGTGCCAGACATGGATATAAGCTCCCCTCTGGGTGATGCTGATAATTACAGTCTTATGAGATGAAGAATACAAAACCCCTTGGCCTCCAAAGCCAGGCAGTCAGGAGGCATCCCCTGGGCAGCAGCCACAAAGATCAGGGCACCAGACACATGTAAAATCTTCCTTCCTGGTGCTCTGGAGCACAGCAAAGGGAGAACATGGACACAGCACTTGCCAGTCTCCACCTCAGAGAATATTCCTAGGTTCCCAGATACTTGTGTTAAGTTAGATGCCTGCCCACAAGCTGATACTGTAACATAAGCAGGTCAACCTCCTTTACTTTATGTCTGGATACAATCAGTTTGCCTCTGAGCTGGGCCCTAGGGCAGATATGTCCAAGCATCCAGGCCCACTAAGAGCAGTCTTTCAGATCACCATACCCTTGTGCATCTGGGACATGAGTCTTCTTGATTTTCAAAATTAAATGTTTTTGGTGCTCATGTCTCAGGTGCATGTCCTAAAAGTTGAAGTGCTGGCTGTGGGGTATGAACCCTTTACTCCTCAAGGAGAAGGCCTGGGTTTTCAGTTTATTCCTCATTGTTGGTCATGGAACCATGGGCAGGGTTTATTGTGAGATTGTGTCCCAGCCTCTCCTATGAACATCAGTGTGGTTTTCTTTTGCCCGATGTACTCAGCCAGCTTTTAGTTGTTGTTGTTGTTGTTGTTTTTATTAAAGAAGAAATTTTTCCATATGAAGCTGCAGAGTCAGGATATCCATGGGGGGAGGTGAATTTTGGATCTTCTAACCTTGCCATCTTGAACCAATCCCCTTCTACTTTTGAAAAGTTTATTGACCTGCATGAGGTCTGTAGTTTCTGCCACCACTCTGACCTCTAATGTTTTGTTTGTTTGTTTTGATGTTTCCCTTAAACCATGGGAACAAAGTAAGACAGGTAAAACTTTGCCTGGCATGGCCCAAGATTCCTTTTTGTAAACCAGCATCGATCTCTAGGATTTCTTTATCTTTTCTTTGTTAGGGAGCTCTAGCCATGCTCTTGTCCATCAGACTTGACACATATTTATATCGTAGACAGTATGGCAGCTAAAATGGCTTTTAAAAGGTGGTTTAATCACCCTAGACTATGACAGCCTGTTTCAGGAAGTTCCATTTCAAAGCAGATTCTTAAATTTGTGTGAATCACAACCAGAGTAGAACAATTTAAGTAACAATATATTTAAACATTCTTAAATAAAAAACTTAAAAAGCTTTAAAATCAAAACTGAAAAGTATTTTATAGTGGAGTTAAAAAGGAAAAAAAGACCATGAAAAAAAATTTCAATATATTGCTACCTTATCTTCACAACATAAAAAAAATATTTTTTCTATATTTCACCACATTATAAACTTAGTGTACATTAACTGAAATTTATTTTTATATTATTTTACTATCAGATGTAACAGATGCATCTAATGATAAGGATGATGATAAGTGTCTGTGTTTGTGTTCCTAGGACACAGGTAGAAGAAAGGCTATATCTAAGTAGTTTTATCCCTCAGCTATGGGTTAGGGGGTAAAGAAGAAAATTAGCTTTGTAATGGGAATAGCCTACATTAATTTTTTTATTAACATAAAATGTATTATTAGCCCTAGTGGTAAAGGTCTGTGAATCGCCAGGCTTACACATTTCACAGCACTCACCACAGCATATACCCTCCCCAGTGTCCATAATCCAACAACCCTCTCCATACTCCCCCTCCCCCAGAAACCCTCAGTTTGTTTTGTGAGATTACAAGTCTCTTATGATTTGTTTCTCTCCCAACCCCATCTTGTTTCATTTTTTCCTTCCCCACCCCCCCCAAACTCCCCACTTTGCCTCTCAAATTCCTCAATCAGGGAGGTCATATGATAAATGTCTTTCTCTGATTGACTTACGTTGCTCAGCATAATACCCTCCAGTTCCATCCATTTTGTGGCAAATGACCAGTATTCATTTGATGGCTACATAGTATTCCATTGTATGTATGTGTGTGTACACACACACACACACACATATCACATCTTCTTTATCCATTTTTCTGTTGATGGACATCTAGGTTCTTTCCATAGTTTGACTATTGTGGACATTGCTGCTATGAACATTCAGGTGCATGCGCTCCTTTGGATCACTATATTTGTATCTATAGGGTAAATATCCGGTAGTGCAGTTGATGGGTCTTAGGGTAGCTCTATTTTCAACTTTTTGAGGAACCTCCATGCTGTTTTCCAGAGCGGTTGCACCAGCTTGCATTCCCACCAACAGTGCTGGAGGGGTCCCCTTTCTCCGCAATCTCGCCAGCATCCGTCATTTCCTGACTTGTTAATTTCAGCCATTCTGACTGGTGTGAGGTGGTAACTCATTGTGGTTTTGATTTGTATTTCCCTGATGCTAAGTGATGTGGAGCACTTTTACATGTGTCTATTGGCCATCTGGATGTCTTCTCTGCAGAGATGTCTGTTCATATCCTCTGCCCATTTCTTGATTGGGTTATTTGTTCTCTGGGTGTTGAGTTTGATAAGTTCTTTATAGATGTTGGATATTAGCCCTTTATCTGATACGTTGTTTGCAAATATCTTCTCCCATTCTGTCTGTTGTCTTTTGGTTTTGTTGACTGTTTCCTTTGCTGTGCAAAAGCTTTTGATCTTGATGAAGTCCCAATAGTTCATTTTTGCCCTTGCTTCCCTTGCCTTTGGTGATGTGTCTAGGGAGAAGTTGATGCAGCTAAGGTAGAAGAGGTTGCTACCTGTGTTCTCCTCAAGGACTTTGATGGATTCCTTTCTCACATTGAGGTCCTTCATCCATTTTTTAGTGTATTTTTGTGTGTGGTGTACGGAATCGGTCCAGTTTCATTTTTCTACATGTGCTGTCCAATTTTCCCAATACCATTTGTTGAAGAAACTGTCTTTTTTCCATTGGACATTCTTTCCTGCTTTGTCAAAGATTAGTTGACCATAGAGTTGAGGGTCTATTACTGGGCTCTCTATTCTGTTCAATCGATCTTTGTGTCTATTTTTATGCCAGTACTATACTGTCTTGATGATGACAGCTTTGTAAGAGAGCTTTAAGTCTGGAATTGTGATGCTACCAACTTTGGCTTTCCTTTTCAACATTCCTCTGGCTATTCAAGGTCTTTTCTAGTTCCATATAAATTTTAGGCTTATTTGTTCCATTTCTTTGAAAAAAATTTTGATGGGGATTGCATTAAACATGTAGATTGCTTTCGGTAGCATAGACATTTTCACAATATTTCATCTTCCAATCCATGAGCATGGAACATTTTTCCATTTCTTTGTGTCTTTCTCAATTTCTTTCATGAGTACTTTATAGTTTTCTGAGTTCAGATTCTTTGCCTCTTTGGTTAGGTTTATTCCTTGGTATCTTATGGTTTTGCGTGCAACTGTAAATGGGACTGACTCCTTAATTTCTCTTTCTTCTATCTTATTGTTGGTGTATAGAAATGTATCTGATTTCTGTGCATTGATTTTATATCCTGACAGTTTACTGAATTCCTGTACAAGTTCTAGTGGATTTGGAGTGGAGTCTTTTGGCTTTTCCACATAAAGTATCATATCATCTGCAAAGAGTGATAGTTTTGACTTCTTCTTTGCTGATTTGGATGCCTTTAATTTCTTTTTGTTGTCTGATTGCTGAGGCTAGGCCTTCTAGTACTATGTTGAATAGCAGTAGTGATAATGGACATCCCAGCCATGTTCCTGATCTTAGCAGAAAAGCTCAGTTTTTCTCCATTGAGAATGATATTTGCAGTGGGTTTTTCATAGATGGCTTTGATGATATTGAGGTATGTACCCTCTATTCCTACACTTTGAAGAGTTTTGATCAGGAAAGGATGCTGTACTTTGTCAAATGCTTTTTCAGCATCTATTGAGAGTATCATATGGTTCTTGTTCTTTCTTTTATTAATGTATTATATCACATTGATTTGCAGATGTTGAACCAACCTTGAAGCCCAGGAATAAATCCCACTTGGTCGTGGTGAATAATCCTTTTTATGTACTGTTGGATCCCATTGGTTAGTATTTTGGTGAGAATTTTCACATCTGTGTTCATGAAGGATATTGGTCTGTAATTCTCCTTTTTTCTTTTTCTTTTTTTAAGATTTTATTTATTTGAGAGAGAGACCGTGAGAGAGAGCATGAGAGGTGAGAAGGTCAGAGGGAGAAGCAGACTCCCCATGGAGCTGGGAGCCTGATGCGGGACTCGGTTCTAGGACTCCAGGACCGTGACCTGAGCCTAGGCAGTTGCTTAACCAACTGAGCCACCCAGGCACCCTATAATTCTCCTTTTTGATGGGGTCTTTGTCTTGTTTGGGGATCAAGGTGATGCTGGCCTCATAAAATGAGTTTGGAAGTTTTCCTTCCATTTCTATTTTTTGGAACAGTTTCAGGAGAATAGGAATTAATTCTTCTTTAAATGCTTGGTAGAATTCCCCTGGGAAGCCATCTGGCCCTGGGCTCTTGTTTGTTGGGAGATTTTTGATGACTCCTTCAATCGCTTTACTGGTTATGGGTCTGTTCAGGTTTTCTATTTCTTCCTGGTTCAGTTTTGGTAGATTATACGTCTCTAGGAATGCATCCATTTCTTTCAGACTTTCAAATTTGCTGGTGTATAGTTGCTCATAATATGTTCTCATAATTGTATTTCTTTGGTGTTGGTTGTGATCTCTCCTCTTTCATTCATGATTTTATTTATTTGGGTCCTTTCTCTTTTCTTTTTGATAAGTCTGGCCAGGAGTTTATCAATCTTATTAATTCTTTTAAAGAACCAGCTCTACTGATTTGTTCTACTATTAGCCTACACTAATTTTTAATTAGACATTGTTCTAATAAACATCTGAGGTATGCTGTTATGTAATTATAAAACAGACTCCCATTGGAGTCATTTAGCATTCTGGTCATAGGCTGGGTTGCAAGCATGGCTTGCCTCTGAGGCTTTGTCTTTGTGTGTTATGTCTACAGCCCTGCTGGCCAACACTTGATACAGTCCATCTCTGTGAAGGGAAAGGCCCACTGATGACTGGTTCCTCAAGAACTGTCAGCCACTACATAGATAAATGCCCATAATTTAATTGTTTGATTGAGGAGTTTCTACCAAAAAAAAAAAAATCTGCTTTTACTAAAATAATTATACAAATAGAGACGATTTTAAAACAGGCCAAAAGTTTTAAGACAAAAACTACACAGGTATTATTAAGTAGACTGATGTTTAATTTCAGTGCCTATTTAAATAAACATTATTTTGTAAGCTTACTTTGATTTATCATTAGATTGGAGTCTTAGGTCTTCCTGAATTATATACTTTTGGAGTCCTATTTACTGAAAGTTTAGAATAATACGAGAGTCATGCTACAATATTAAGTTTTATTGTAGGTAACATTTTTCTGAGCAGCTACATGTGCTTTAGTGCATTACCTCATTTACTCCACATACAATGATGTGTAGTAGATAATGTTATTGTCCCAATTTTACAGATGAGGAAATGGAGTATGAGAGTTTGTGTGATTAAACTGTTTCAGCCACAAGTAGGCTTGACAAAATTATGTCTTAAAGGTTCCTTGCAGCTACTTTTTCTTCATCTATGAAATTTAACAGGAATGGTCATTTTAAGTTTTAAATTGTTTGTGTTTAATTGAGAGGCCTTGACTCTTACTGGTAAGATTTCAATTTGGTCCTGCCTTAAATGTTCCCTAGAGCCACTTTTTCCTTTAGCTAGGTACTTTAACTTGATTATTTTAAAGGTTTTATTGTCTGAGCGTCTTTGCCCCATTAGTAAGGGGCAATTTACTTTTTTCTTAATTTATAACTCTAATATTTTACCTTTTTTTAACCTTTTAATTTATATTTTACCTTTTAATTTTATTTAATATTTTACCTTTTAATTTATAACTCTAATATTTTACCTTTTTCTCCTAGGTCAGAGAAAAAAATTAAAAAAAAACCCTTTTTTAAATTTCCCTATAACTAAGGCAGCAAAATTTTATTTATTTATTTGTTAAAAATTTTTATTTAATTATTTGTCAGAAAGAGAGAGGGAGAGAGAGCACAGGTAGATAGAGTGGCAGAGGGAGAAGCAGGCTCCCTGCAGAACAAGGAGCCCAATGTGGGACTCGATCTCAGGACGCTGGGATCATGACCTGAGCCGAAGGCAGCCGCTTAACCAACTGAGCCACCCAAGAGTCCCAAGGCAGTGAAATTTTAAAGGCCAATTAAAATCTTCACTTTTATTTATTTATTTATTTATTTATTTTTGCAAGAACACTTCAGGGATGATGACATAACCTCTAAAGGTTGGATGTTTCTCATGACATTAGTGCCTTTGATGATCGCTACCTAGTAGTTCATTAGGGGTTCAAAATAATGACATCGTAATTCTATTATACCTTCCTTAGTCTGAGAACAAACTTATTTAAACAATTAATTCGTTATCCTGTCTTACAGGTTATATAGGAAAGATAGAGTAACAGATTTTTTTTTTTCCTTTTGCTAATCAGTTTTCGAAATGACACATAGCTTCCTCATTAACTATTCCCCTAATCCAAACATTAAGATTACTATTGTATTTTGATTATCATCATGAATGCAGAGATTTAAACTCATTTGATGTGTTTTAATCCATTACTGCTATTTTTCTCATTTATGCTCTAATTGTCCCATCATTAGCCAGAAGAAGCCTCTTCAAGCTGGGTCCTGAGTCCTGTTAATATCTAGGTAGAGATCATCAAAGGCCACTAACATCATGAGACACATTCAACTTTTGGAGGTTATATCATTCCTGAAGTGTTCTTGCCAGGAAAACAAAAAAGTCTGTGGCCTTTAACAGTTTTCTTTGTTATAACAAGGTACACCTGTATCATCTTGTGCTCCAGATCCATCCTTGCAATAAGCCACTTCTACAAGGAATCCTGGTTGCTTATAGTGGCAAACATTATGTAGAGACCAGTATCACGTACTCTATAGGAGTGCTCTGTGGGAACTGCAGGTTTTTTCAACAAACAGAAATAGGAAGGGAAGTAAGAAGAGGGAGAGAGAGAGAAGCAGGAACTACAAATCAAAAGAGATCTAAGAGATGAAAATAATAACAAAACTAAGGGATAAGAGAGCAAATCCTCCCCCCACTAGAAGATATTTGAAGGTTTTAAGTAGTTATTATTATATTAAATTTTGAAGTGTTGCGATCTTTGTCAGTCTTTTAAAAGAACTCCTTTAGAAGTAAACATTACAATGTGTATAGATGTATTGATATTATGTTTGGATTTGACTAAAATAATCTGGGGGATGAGGAATGAATAGGATGGTATAGATGAGATAAGATTAGCCATCAGTTCATTACATTATTCTATCAACTTTTGTACGCTTCAAAATTTCCAAAACAAAAAGTTTAAAAAACTATTTCGACATAGTCAGCTTCATGTAACATTTAAAAATGGAAGTTAAAATTAGTTTTAACTGTCATATATACATATTTGTGCTTGGGTGATGTTAGAGATATTTGATTAGTAAGAGGTGAGAAGCACTGATTACTGATTAGGTAGAAAGATTACATTATCAAGAACATTCAAAAATGATTTTAATAAAAGTTAGAGTTAGAAACATGATTAAACTTATAATCACATTAATGATTAAAGCATTCTAATGACTGCTCTGATGAAAGGAGAAAGAAAGAAGCAATGCTGAGAAACTCAGAGTTCCGTGGGAAGTTAATGGAACAATCTAACAAGACACCCACTTAACGCTCTTAGTCAATAAAGGGCATACTATGAGTGGAGTTTAAAAATGCATAATTAACTATATAAGGAATAGGTATGGGTCTCTTTTATGTTGTAATATCTTATGCAGAAAAAAATCACACAATTCAAATAGGAAATGTTTAATTAACTCTGACCTACAGGGCCAATGATCAGTAGAACAAAGATCTAGGCGTTCAATGTCAGTATGATAGAAAGTTATTTTCCAGATGATGGAAACTATACCATTTAATAGGGGTGGCAAACTGACATTTCTTTCAGCATCAGACAGAAATGAATGCCTGAGCCTGTACTGTGTATGCGGGCCAGGGGCACTGGTAGCCAGGGGAGAACACGTGTCCATTATCTGACAGGTATAGCTGCTATTTAAGGACAAAAGCACTTTGTTATTAGTTCTTTTGATTACTTTAGAGAAGCCAGAAACTGGTAGTTTTACAAAAATTCTCCTGATAATAAATATAAATATAAATAATAAATGTCAACACTTCCCAAAGTGAAAAGCCCACTAGTCTTGCCAACCTATCTGTAAACCACCTGTTTGCTACCTCTGCTATATTGTGCAAGAATCCTAAAATATGCTGCCCTAAAGAAATCTGCAACTACCTTGGGAAATGCTGTTCAATGTTGGTGTGCATGAGGATTACCTAGCAAGCCTGATGAAATGGAAATTCTTTGGCATCACCATAGAGAATCTTATTTAAGATTCATGAAAAGTCATGATCATTCTGTGATAGTTACTAATTCATTATCACTCATAACTGTTCTGAGTGATATCTAATTCAGAGAGAGACATAGTTAAGGCAAAGATGAGTGTGTGTGTGTGTGTGTGTGTGTGTGTGTGTGTGTGTTGGCTATGTTTATGTGGGCTTACATTTATTATTTTTTGAGCTAAGAGGTAGAAGAAAGTTTTATTAAAATCCATTGATTCAGGGACATCTATAAAGAACTTTTGCTCATTCCACTGGGGAATAATGGAAACAGCTATATATGCAAGAAAGCCATTAAAATCAATTTACTGTTATTAATGGTACAACACACAAGATATGTTCTTGCTTCATCAATGTCTATTATTTGGCCTAGTTGCTTTCAAAGACTGAGTACAGGTCAGATTACATTCCATGTGAGGTCTCAAAAGCAAGGTAATGCTGGTAAGTATTTGGAATTTCTTAGTACCAATATTTGCATATTTCTAATAAAGATAATGTACAGCCTTTTTTTAACCATTATACCAACAGTGTGCTTCACTCTGCTCTATGTCAACTGCTAAAAAGACAATCTGCTGTAGTGAGCATTCACAGCTTAATTCACAGAAGATGAGTTGCCATTCTGCTAAGTATCTTATTCTGCATTTCTTTTGTTATCTGGGCAGTGTCATTTCCTATCACACTACCCAATGTCTAGATTTGAAAAGAAGTCTTCAGTAGGCAAGAGCCAGTGCTGATGAAAGGCCAAAAGAGAGTTCCTCTCAAGATGTGCCATTACTTAAAATAATCTAATGATGTGTACATTACCTTGGTGGTTCTGTGAAGAAGGGTGGATTGTCTTAGAAATAAAGAGAATTTAATGTAACTTTCACGTTACTGGAGTCAAGTGAAAACACAATAAAATGGTAAAACAATATTCCAAACCCACTGCAATGTTCTAGGAATGTAAGAAAAAGAAGACTCTATTTTGATGTTCATGGAAGGGGGACCATTTCCCCCAAATATGTGATATTCGAATATCTAAGGCATTTCTGTAGTTACCTGTGTGATCCCAAATGCATTTCAAGGCACACAATTTTTAAAAAGTCACAATCTCTAAGGAAAATGAGAACTATTAGGAAATATATACTCTAAATGGAACATGGCTTGTCACGAAGGGAGTTGGCAGTTTGTAGAAAATTGTGGGAAGAAAGCAATGGTAAGAATAGAACTGAGCAAAGTGAGGGGATTCTGAGTGGCTGTCAGTTAAGCATCCAACTCTTGGCTTTGGTTCCGGTCAGATCTCAGGGTTGTAATCCCCACATCAGACTCAATGCAGAGTCTGCTTGAGATTCTCCCTCTCCCTCGCCTCTATCCCTGCTCTCTGTCTCTTTCCCTCTCTCTCTCTGAAATAAATAAATTAAATTTGGGGAAAAAAAAAAAAAAAGAACTGAGCAAAGTGAAAGGTGGCTCTTCCCATGGCAAAACTGAGGTTGAAATCTGGGAGATGCCCTATGGCTCTAAGCTTCTAGAGTCATCATGAGACCTGTATGTGTGTTCACATGTGCCATGTGCTATCTACTATTTCCTCACAGTTCTTAAGAAAGTTCTACAGCTCAAACAATAAGGAAGGAAGAAACTCTTTGCCCATCTTTTTTCCCTCTTCCAGCCAAGAGAGTTAGAGCTTCTACCCTATAAATTACCTCACATTTTACAGATGTGAAATCCTATTATAAAATGTACCATTATTTTAAAATGTTGGCTATACAAACAATGCACTCAAACAAAATATCCAAAAGCCAAGTATACTCAAATTTACCAAAGTAAAACAAAATTGAGCATAGTGTGTTTAATGAGTCTAGGGCAGTGAGTTGAAACTCTGATGATATGTCAGTTTTTAAAAATGCAACTGCCTGTACTCAGCTCAGACCCACTAAAGCAGAGAGCCCATGCAGGGGCTGGAGATATACATATATATCTATATCTATATCTATATCTATATCTATATCTATATCTATATCTATACTTATTCTGCTCCACAGAAGAAACACTAATACAAAATACCAGTTTTGGGGGGTTTCTTTTAAATAATCTTTTATTCTTCAGTACCAATAAAATTGATATATTATGAAAAAATGTTTCTAATGAAAGAATTAAATGAATGGTTTATTTGGAGTATTTGAATGAATGAAATATGATTCAGAAGCTGTGAAACTGGTCCACAATAACACATTTGGAGAATCAAAGGCATGCAAGAGAAGAACTGACACGAGAAGAAAGCAAATGAGGGAGGCAGACAGTTGGTATTCAGGTAACCAGGTGAAGTTCTAATATTTAATTGATGATCCAAACACTAATGCTGGATCATCTAATAAAATGTGCATCTCTCACATGGCTACTTATCAGTTATCTAGGAACTTCATTTTTAAAGAAATACTTTCTTACTTTCCATTTCCCACAAGGAAGCTGAGATACCAGGCCTACTTAAAATTGGTGCCAGGTCCTACAGCAAGAGCACTGAAGAGCTGGGTGAGGGTTCTCAACCCCTGCACATACTGCCTCCTGCCCCTGAAGCAGGTTGGCAGGAGGAGGAGAAAGAGGAAAAGAAGAAGGGTTGAAGAAAAAGGGAGACAGGAGGAGGCTAGAGGTGACCTTTGATGAAGGCAGCAAGGAAAGACTCTTGAGTGGCCTGCCTCAGCTACTGACTGGTCTCTACCACACGAACCCACTAGTGGTCAGGGTCTGAGCACAGCACACCAGCTACACTGCCCTCAGCTGTATGTATCCTTTGGAAAACCCATCTGTGTCTGCCTGCCTCTCAGCATGCTCTTTGCTGCTTTTCAGATTCATCAGTAAAGACAGATCTGTGATGAGATCGGTTGCAAGGGAAACATGTGAGTTATTTGCCATTAGCATTTAGATTGGGGCAAGGACATTCCGTGACAGTGCTCTAACCCAAAGGCATAGAGTTCATGCTTAGAAGATCTCAGATAGGGAAGAGGAAGTCAGAGCTTGGGGCACACCTACAGCTTTACCCTTTAATTTATCCAAACTTTTAGAGTAATAGTTGTTGGCATTTTAAATTTCTTTACAAACTATAAAATGTCTTTGTTTGAACCCCATACAATCAATCCCTGTGAGGGTAGTATTTTCCTGTTTTACAAGTGAAGAAACCAACTCTAAGATACTAGAGATAGGGTTTGTAGGTGTAAAGCAAAGACTTGAATGCAGGTGTTGTGACTCCTCCCGTAACTCCTTTCCTAGGCACTAAGCCTAGAGGCCCAATATGCATCCAGTTTAAGACTGCTAATAAGATAAAGCTGACAAATACAGGGTAGTTAGATATAGATTAGGGATAACTACGAAGTAGAGGTAATGAATTTATTATTATTTTTCCAGTAAAACCAAATCTAAAAAGTTACTTTCAGAATCAAAGTCTTTTCTTTTCTTTCCTTTTCTTTGTAAAACCAACTCATTGCAGGCTTACTGACAGACACCAAAGGCAACAAGGTCTGTCTGCAGCACATTAAAAACAATTTACAGACTTATAGTGATGATACAGTGTCAGGAACCTAGAGGACTAGTTTGTGTCGATAATCCCAGTTGAAAAATCTTTCAGAGCATCCTGTAGTATCCCCTTTATTTCAGTTTTTCACCTATTTGCTGTATATGTTAACCCACAGAAATTTCGTTGAAAAACTGTGGTGGGAATCCTCCACATTATTACATCTTGGAACCTGCACTTATTTGATTGGAGTTGGTTGCTAAAGGCCTAAATTAGAGTTCAGTCCATAGGACAGACCAGTGTCATTCTTATCCAAGATCCACTTTTTTCTCTTACTTCCTGCCAAACATGTGGTGCAAACATGGCATTTGTGGTAAGGGCTGCTTGAATGAGGTAGGACAATGGCAGCGTAAATGCACAGCAGCCCCTGGGGACGCTCTGTGTCCCTGGTCTCAAAGTGCTCCCTGACCCTGGAAGCACTAATATTGTCTGGGAACTTGAGAAAAAACACAGATGCTCCTACCCTAGACCTACTCAGTACAAAGTACTAATCTGTGCTTTAGCCAGCCCTCCACGTGACTTGTTGTAGGCTGAGGTTTGAGAAATACTGCTCTAAGTTGGTCACAAGAGAGCATTAACTTCATATTTGAAAAATACTATTTGCAACTATACTGGTGTATTTCAAAATTTGCATGGAAATATGATTCCTTACCGCATGCCCACATATCCACTGGCTTTCCATAAGGATCTTTACGTAAAACTTCTGGAGAAAGATATCCAGGTGTGCCAGCAAAACCTAGGGAAAATGGAAGTTAATGAGTCAAAGCTGACTGGACAAAACCAATGTGAAACAGGAAACAAAGGAGGGAAACATTTTGAGACTTTTAAATAGGATGATTTGTTTGCCAAAGTAAAATGAGGCCTAAAATAATATACAATAGTTTCTCTCGATAGCAGTATCAACACTCATCTGCTTTGTAGCTTATTAGGAAAAAAAAATGCATTTTTCCCCAGATAAGGGGAAGGCTACTCTATTGTGCTATATAGTCAGCTCATATACTTAAGTCTATTTGGTTAGCAGTTCTTATTCTCACTTATTTATGCAGGATTTGAAACTAAACCTGTGAAGGGGATCAGAACACACCACCCCAAAATACACCACTGTGGTATACTGATTATTTTTAGCTGAAGTCAACTGAGAATCAGTAGATGTATGACAGGCTTTTTAATCTCCTTTCTACCTAAAAGTAGGGCATACATTTCTTGTGAAAAGGTGCCCTCACTGTACAGGAAGAGGAGAACATTCCTGGAATGGGAGCTGGTGCCAAGATGGATATGTGCAAACCAACCTTACTAAAAGAACTTTAATCTTCCATTAGTTTCCCTATGTGTTTCCTCATTATTTCCCCCACAATTTAATATCCCGAGTCAAAACCCCTTTTTCCTTTGTCTTATCAAATCTCCACAATTTATCACTCTTCATTAAAATGGGATATATGTCCCTTGGTCTGGCCTTTCTTTAAGGTCTTCATTTATTTTCTAGAAAGGCCTCCGTGTGTACGTAAAAGTTAAAATATTAACATCAAAAAAAATTGTATGCTTTCCTCCTGTTCATCAGTCTTTTGTCAGTTAGATTCACAACCTTGAGCCACAGACCTAAGAGGGGAGAGAAAAAGTCCTTCCTCCCTTATACCTGACAAGAAATAGGGAGAAATTTGAAGACAGGATTAGAACTCTGCAAGAGATTATAGTTTTCATGATACCGACATAATTTTATTATGAGAAGCATTCACCTACAAAACAAAAGAACAAAAAAGATAGATCCTAAGTAAGTATTTTTGAAAGTTGAGTAGTCTATATGGTGGGGATGGGGCTGAGAGTAATCGAAGAATTCACCATAAGTCCTAAATATATCAAAGAGATCTCTTTGAACTAAAAAATAGTGTGTACTTATCACTGTCAACTAAAGAGAAGACTTAAGAACATTTGGATGAATCACTACTGAACAAGTACCAACTAGAATTTAGAGAGAGAAATATGGTAGGAGAAACTAGATGGCAAAATAAAGTTTCATTATTGTATAAATCAGTATAAATTCCAGTAAGGTATGTTTAAATAACAATCAATTTAGAGCTGGAACCTAGAGTGACATTTTCCTTATTTCTGAAAATAATAGCTTTCAAATAAAAATAGGTACTTTTAAAAAGACCCGAAATAACCACCTGGAAGTTTTATTTAAAGGCACACCTAAAACCTGGAAACATTTCTTTACAAGGATATGTAATCAGGAATTCCTCCGACCACAAATCACTGAAGAAGCTCATTTTATATTTACTGGGATTCAAAGTGTCCAAGAAAGGAGTCTTTTCTTCCCATTTTTAAACTATTAAGTACAATGTGCAGACAGATATAAAAATAAGTATATATATATATATATATATATACACACACACACACACACACACATATATATATATATACACACATAGATAAAATAGCATGGTTATTCCTCTGAACAAAATTACCTTGGAAAGTAAGGCAAAGGATTGTGGATTTTAACCTCTAGGCCCCTTTATTACTATTCCTTTCCTTTGTTATAGCAGAAGATGGAATGGGCAGTAAGAAGGGACTCTAAGAAAAGATGCCTGTATTGTAGTTTAAGCTTCACATGGACCACAGTGGATCTACCCCTATTCTCAAACCTTACTTAAAGGAAGCATTTATTTGATAGTTGTGAGGAGCAAGAATTCCTAATAATCATGGTGGTTCCATTGCCTAAACTTTGAGGATGACATCAAGGAGTGAGGTGAAGTCAGCTAATTCCAAGGTAAGGATGAACGTGAGAGTTCTAAAGAGCTACTGGTATGCCACACATGCTCTTATTCCAACAGTCCCTTTCCAACTCCTCCCAGGTTGAGACACAGACAAAGGAACTCAATGAGACACCAATGCCAAACTCCAGATTAAAGACCATGTTTCTAGCCTTTAAGACCCTTTATTTCCAGGTTTCCCTTCAGTCATTCAGCATGATTTCTTTCTAGTCCTGAGAATTTGACCTGATTAATCTATTTAAGGTCTCTTGAAAACAGACTGTTCATTCTTGCACTTGATGTTACTTTTTCTATTCCTTGAAGCTTCAATTTCTATCTCTACCTTTTCTTTAACAGACTGGGCTCTAGATTATTTCCATTTAGAGATCTGCTTAGCTAACTACAATTCTCAGTGGTCCTTCCTTACTCTGAATTTTTACCACCTTTTCATATACAATCTATAATCTCCTTTCTAGAATTAGTAAACCTTAATATATGTCTTAAATATCTTAGTAGAATACATTTCCTGGGGGGAGGATGTTAATGATATTTCATCTAGCGAGAAAAGATAAGAAGCCATTGTGTGACTAAGAAATGAAAAGATAATTTTAAACTTAAATTATTACAAAACTTCTCTGGAGTCTAAAATGCTAACAGAACACCACAATGTTCATTCTTATTTAATATAATTATCATTTGAACAGTCAGTGTGGTCCTTATTCCTAAGAGTACTGAAGCATACTCTAAATGGATAAACATTAATGAACTGTGTACTGTGCAATGTGTTCTCACAAACACCAAAATACTGAGGGTAAGACAGAGAAAGTCTTTTCTAGCAGGAGATTAAACTCATAAGAATCTCATTTATCATGATAAATGCTATTAACAGGGAAATTAATGGGAGCTTACATTCTTTACAGATAATATGTGTTTCTCACTCTGAAAAACCAATAGGAATATCAGAGCAAACCAAAAACAAAACATACTTACTGTTGGCAATGTATCCACTGCCTTAAGAAAACTCACACTTCAAAGAGAGACATAATAGTAATCAAGCAAAACAATTATTCCATGAAGGAAGATGGTGGTATCCTTTTTTCCTAGTAGCAACAAAGAACTAGAAATATACTGCAAACACCACTTCTAATCCCATAGGAAAAATGGGCTGTATTTGCATATTTCTCTTTGATAAATTTTCTAGCCATCTTAACAAATGTAGTGACACAGGGTGTTACTCCTAGCATTTCTGGCTAGTAATCAAATAGATCAGGGCTAGGAAGACAAAAGAAATTATCATGAGAAAAAGAAAGATTTAGGCTTAAAAATGAGAAAAAAACCAATAAATAGCTGCTATAAGCCTTGTGTAGTTTTATTTTTCTTATTTGTAGTAGACCTCTTATATTTATTGAAATAAAACTGGGGGTTCCTGGGTGGCTCAGTGGGTTAAGCCTCTGCCTCTGACTCAGGTCATGATCTCAGGATCCTGGGATTGAGGCCCCCATCAGGACTTCTGCTTAGCGGGGAGCCTGCCTCCCCCTCCTCTCTGTCTGCCTCTCTGCCTAGTTGTGCTCTCTCTCTCTCTGTTGAATAAGTAAATAAAAATCTTTAAAATTAATAAATAAATTAAAATAAAATAAAATTGAGCAAAAGCCTGAAATTCTGGCATTACATATAATGAAAGAGTTCTGCTCTCCTTTCAATATTAAATTAAGTTACTTTATTAAAATAAAAAGGCATCCCTCCCCATCACTGATAATACATTTTAAAAGACAAAATTAATCAGTCACAGATGATGGGCATTAAAGAGAGAACATGATGTAATGAGCACTGGGTTTTACATGCAACTGATGAATCACTACATTCTACCTTTGAAACTAATAATACATTATATGTTAACTTTAATTTAGATAAAAAAAAATCAAATACACGAGACTATGATGGTAGATAATATCGAATAAATATACTATCAAGTCATTCATACTAAAACATGCTTTTACTTTAAAAAATCTATGATATATGTCTTGTACTACAACCAAAAGATATATAGTATATCACATGCTTCCATTTCCTCAAGTTGGTTACCATGAGGATTCACTTGCATAGAATAACATGAAAAAATAAGCTAAAGAAAAAAAAAAAAAAGAAAAAAAAATTGTGCATTCTCTTAAGCTTATAAACAATGTTTTTTCTACATTTTTTGAAATGCGGAATTTTCTTGGGACTTAAAATGCACCTCTTTTTAAAATTAAAAAAATTTTTTTTTAATTTTTAAAGATTTTATTTATTTATTTGACAGACAGAGATCACAAGTAGGCAGAGAGGCAGACAGAGAGAGAGGAGAAGGCAGGTTTCCTGCTGAGCAGAGAGCCGGATGTGGGACCTGATCCCAGGACCCTGGGATCATGACCTGAGCTGAAGGCAGAGGCTTTAACCCACTGAGCCACCCAGGTGCCCCACCTCTTTTTTAAAAATAAGTTTTTATTAACATATAATGTATTATTTGCCCTAGGGGTACAGGTCTGAGAATTGTCAGGCTTATACATTTCACAGCACTCACCATAGCACCTACCCTCCCCAGTGTCCACAACCCAACCATCCTCTCTATACTCCCCCTCCTCCAGAAACCCTCAGATTGTTTTATGAGATTAAAGGTCTCTTATGGTTTGTCTCTCTCCTGATACCATCTTGTTCCATTTTTTCCTTCCCTACCCCCAAACTGCCCACCCTGTTTCTCAAATTCCTTATATGACAGAGATCATATGATAATTGCCTTTCTCTGATTGACTTAACTTCGCTCAGCATAATACCCTCTAGTTCCATCCATGTCGTGGCAAATGGCAAGATTTCATTTCTTTTGATGGCTGCATTGTATTCCATTGTGTATGTGTGTGTGTGTATCTCACATCTTCTTTATCCATTCTTCTGTTGATGGACATGTAGGTTCTTTCCATAGTTTGGCTATTGTGGACACTGCTGCTATAAACACTCAGGTGCACATGTCCCTTCAGACCACAACATTTGTATCTTTAGGGTAAATACCCAGTAGTGCAACTGATGGGTCGTAGGGTAGCTCTATTCTCAACTTTTTGAGGAACCTCCGTGCTGTTTTCCAGAGTGGTTGCAACAGCTTGCATTTCCCACCAACATTGTAGGAGGGTTCCCCTTTCTCCACACCCTCTCGAACATCTGTGGTTTCCTGACTTGTTAATATTAGACATTCTGATTGGTGTGAGGTAGTATCTCATTGTTGTTTTGATTTGTATTTCCCTGATGCTGAGTGATGTTGAGCACTTTATAAAATTCAGCTCTTAAAAGTTGTTATTCTAATAGGTATCTTAGCAAAAACAACAGTCATAGTATCATACTGAAGAAGAAATGGGATTTTATTCCTAATCTGTCTTTCTTTCTCTGGAATCAGATCACTTTTAAACATAAATGATCACAATTTGAAATTTGTGTACTTTCATTTGGATGCTACTGCTTTCACTAACTTGATAATTGGTTTTTCACTCATCGATTTGCTAAACAACTTTCACTGAGGAGGCAGAGAACTGTGGCATTGTGTTTCATGCCTAGGTGGTTTTGAAAACTTATTCAACACCTTTCAAAGCCCAGGCATATTCTTATGGACTCGTAACAGCCTTGCAAAGAAATGTTTATTATTACTGCTTACAAAGAAGACATGGACCTCACAGAGTTAAAGTGACTTGCCCAATATCATATGATTATTAAGAATCAGATCCAGGACATAAGCTTGGGTACTCTAATTCAAAAACCAGAATTTTTTTCTACTGCACAAAATCCTACTGTCAAGCAGCTTGTGATCTAGCACAGGAGACAAAACACAGAGCTCAAAAACAAGGGAGATTTAAGGTGGTCAATTATGTCACTCTTTTATGTACCAAGCCAAGTTATTGATGTTAATTTGTAGCTTGGCTCTGATAATAAGGCTTGTCTTGTTCCTAATATCCTATCATCACCTTCTACCCAGTTCTGGCAATTACATCCTTAGCCTATATCTCTGTTTTGGTGTCCTGCTTCATACCCTGCGTCTTGTGAAGCAAATGGGACTAGATAATATTAGAGTCCAAACTCTGGAGCATTGATTTCCTCTAAACAGACTTCCTTAGAATTTAGAGTCACCCACTGTTCTGTCTATTATCTGGAATTTGCTTGCTCTTGCATACTCCTTAGTTCAAGCTGTCATCATACATAATGTGAACTCCTGTATTAGCCTACCTGGTCACCTGCCTTCAGAGTAAGTATCCTTAAGCCACCCTCCACATTGCTACCTACAACATCATTATATAACATAAACCCCATAATGTCCTTCCCTACTGAAAATTTTTTAAAAAAATTATTTTTTTCTTTTTAAGATTTTATTTATTTATTTGACAGAGAGAGATCACAGTAGGAGAGAGGAAGGGAAGAGATCACAGAGAGAGGAAGGGAAGCAGGCCCCCTGCTGAGCAGAGAGCCCGATGTGGGGCTCGATCCCAGGATCCTGAGATCATGACCCGAGCCGAAGGCAGCGGCTTAACCCACTGAGCCACCCAGGCGCCCTCCTACTGAAAATTTTTCACTGGGTTCTTGAAACTTCCAGGATAAAAGCCAAATCCTTCAAAAGCACATAAAATCCTTTTCCACCTAATTAACTACCACTCATCCCAGTATACTTTATACTTTAGCTATATCAAACTTCTTGCTATTCCATAAATAGAAACAGTAGTTTCATGCCTCTGAGATGTTTGCATGTGCTGATCCCTCAGTCTGGCCTTCATCTCCTTGCACATTAGTCAACAAATTCTCATTCACCCACTGGGGAAGCAGAAGTACTACCCCAATCACCAAAATGTTCCCCAGATGCAGAATTTCACCTTTCTCTTAGGCTCCAGGGCACCTTCTTGCATGCCCTCTTAAATGCTCTCACACTCCATGGGAAACAGTTACTGATACAGAAGTTTCAGTATCTTGAGGGGTATGACTTCTTGCTTAATTTAAGCATCCCCATTAATTTTTCTGCCCACCTCAGTGACAGCCCTCCTACTTTCTATTGGACCTCAATTCCAAGTTACCATATATTCTTTATCTGTGTCAACTGTGTCCTTATATAGTATACAAAGATGCCTCTGAATCAATTTACAGTACTTATTCTAGGTCCTACCTTCTTTCAGTTTGCATTTAAGAGGAATAAGCTTATTCATATGTCAAAATATAACAAACCAAATGCCAAGTTTGAAGACTGTAAATTCATTTGGTAGGTGAGGAGAGACTTAATGTAAACAGCGGTATTAAGCTTAGGAGGAATCGTGGACAAGGGTAACAGGTACTACAGAAATAGGATGGGAAGCAAAAAATGAGGTCCTAAATTAAGCTGCCTGTAGAGGAAAGGCTGCTTTGCCACCCCCTCCCACTTATTAGCTGGGACAGATTAGAGACAATGATGAACCCTGGGGGCCCTATTCACACCTTAGATTTAGGAAAACACAAAAAGTCTCTACATATAAAATGAAAAAAGTAAGCACTTCTTGAGTGCTGTTTGCTGTTGTTGTTCAGAGGAAAAGCAATTAGAAGTGAAGGGCATTTTAAAAATGATCTAACCTCAAACACTGAAAGTCAGAAAAAAAGTTAGAGGCTTGGGGAGAGGTTATATTTTGGGAGATTACATGGAAAAAAAAAATTGGTCAGTACTGGGAAATGGCAAAAACAGAGGCATAAAAAAAGAAACAGTGAATAAAATAATCCAACAGGATAAATATTGAAACAATACACAAGCCTGGTTAGAAATGCTCTAATTTAGAGTTAATTTCTTTCTTAATTGTAAAGAAACAGATATTTCACCAAAAAGAAATTTCGAAATTATCAGAATTTTACAGCAGAAACTGGCAGTGTGAAGAAATAGAAGATAATTAAGATGAACATACACACACACACATATGCCATAATATTTTTAAACTTTAATTTGCTAACTACGAAGTATGTGGAAATATTCTGTATTTCCCCAGTCCCTACTATTTACACAGCAGTTTTTGGCATCAAGTAAGGTTCTATGTGAACAATTTTCTCTGAAAAAAGTCCTCTTTTAACAATGCAAACCTCCCAGGGTGCCTGGGTGGCTCAGTGGGTTAAAATAATGCAAACCTTCCTTATTAATTCTTAGTACAAGGATCCATTTTCTCACTCATGTTTTAAGAAGTCTACACATTACTGTGCTCCTATTAATATTTCTCTTAAATTATTTCTAGATTATATACCTTCTAATGTCAATAAAATGAAATGCTTATAAAGGTATAATGTCTTCAGTTTAATCAGGCTGTTGTTAGAAGGAATATTTCTGTTTTATTTTGGCTGGGAAATGGGTTATGATGAGCCAGAAGAGAATGAGCAACATAAAGTAGAAAGAAGCCCTACTCACCAAACCACGCCTGCTGGTCTCCTTGAACTTCTATGGCTAAGCCAAAGTCTGCCAGTTTCACAGCTGCTCCCTTGGATTTGCTAGCTAAAAGCAAATTCTCAGGCTTTATTTAGAAAGAAAAAAAAAAAAGAGACTGAAGTGAGAACCTATTTTAAGTGACTATTCAAAACTAACAACATTTTGTAAGATTAGGGGGGGAAAAAGTCATGCACTGTCCTCTCTCCTGGAGACTGTCATTCCTAAATCCCAGGGAAAATATGGTTAGAAAAACGATTAAAAACGATCATGTGTGCAGGTTTCAGACAGATGCATAAATGTAGTAGAAATACTAGGCAGAAAAGATAAAATAGTTGGGGACAGATCAAATGAATGGAAGCACCTGTCTTGACCTGCTCACATGCTTCCAAGGGCTGCTGAGGTCCAGACTTGGCCATGGACATTGACTTAGAAGCCTAATAGAGTACAGACATTTTCAGCAGAAGGAAACTTGGCAAAATGATAACAAGAGTTGGACCAATCTACAGACATTTGGCAAATGAAACTGTGCAAATTAAATCCTAGTTGACTTCAAGAGTTTGGACCTAAATGTAGTCATTTGATTCCTCAATGTTTCCAAACAATTTCTGTACAAATTTTGGAGTCTTATTCTGAATTACATATTAAATTGCTGTCTTTAAGAATCTGTTTATTCTTAAAGGCAGAAAGAGTATACTATTTGCCAAATGTTAGAGTTAGCATTTTTTCTCTTATAAGCCAGTTTTTTAAGATATAATTTAGATGTCTACAAAGTGTGATTCAAAGCATTCCTCATATATTTGTTCTCGCATCATGAAATACTATAACAAAGATACATTTTCATTTTCTTGGGTATTAATCATTACTCAAGGACTGATAACTCGGTGTTGGAATAAGGCTGTGTTTATACCACTGTCTCCCAACCAGGGCATCGAGACACACAGGAACTCTGAAAATAGGCATGAGGGCAAAGACTTGAATTTCCCCCAACCACCTTTGTGGACTTTGGGAATTGAAGTGAGAAGACAGTCAGGAAAAGGAGGCTGATTAATACATACACTGAAGTCTACCATTGCTAAGTATCTGGATAAACATCCAGCTGGACTGGTACATCCACATTTAGAAGACTAGTTCAACATCTTACCTTGGGCTAAAACCCAGCAAATTTAGAGGTGTGCCTCGGACTGAAAGAAGTTGGGAAACAATGGAGTTTACAAGTGCCAAAACAATTGTCTGGAAATCTAAATATTCAGGTCATTCAAATTGATTCTGTTTCTGTGTTGGCAAACTAATTCAATATTTTTTTTCATGAAATGGCTACTTTTTTCTTACTGAATTAGGCAATTCTGTTGGCTGTTTTGACCTTGTATAAACACAGCCTAGACCAATATTAAATTTATTAATTAAGCCAGCCATGCAAATTAGCAAAGACTCATAACCAGAACTTGAAAAAATTAGGTTTAGTCTATAAGAAATAAGAGTGTAGGCAAGTAAGTTTTAATCAAGTACCAGACTTCTTCAGGCTATTGCTGTTCACTGCCATCAGATTCATCACTATTATGACAATAGGTAACTGTAAGGAAAACTTTGTAATTTCTTAGGGCTGATAGGGCTTTTTAAATTACCTCAACACTAAATACATGATAATTTAATTTGGACACTGGGATGAAGATGTCTCAAGACTATGAAAGATGTCCATGCTGAAATAACCTTCAGTGAAAAACCTAACATCCAAAATGGGGACTCTGGTTATCTATTAATGTAGTACAGTACCTAACCATATCATATTATTAATATTTGACATTTTATTTTCACAACTAAAATTTATGGCCTACTACATTAATGCATTTTCTAATTTAATCACAAAGTGATTTCCAGCTATTAATTTATTAAATAAATGACTTGAAAAATTGTATCAAACTGTAAGCAATAGTTTAATTCTTTGTAACCTTTACACTCAAAAGCACTGAGATGTCAGAGATCTCTGCTAATACACATCTGTCCTAATTTGTCAACCACAGACTCATTCAAGGAAAGAGTTTCAATTACTTTAGAAATCACAGTCATTTTAGATCTTTTAATGAAGTAGTACTGAAGTGTGCTGAGCAAATGTCAGTGCCATCAGTAAATAAACTTTTAAAATATTTAATGTGCTTTTATTCTTATCACTAGATCAAAAAGTTCTGGGCAGTGCTATGTGCATTACGCCCTTAAACACCAAGTATCTGCCAATTCAGAAGAAATGGAACACCTTAGAGTTTTATCATACATGGCCTCTGAATGACTGGGGCAAATATTCATACCTAGAGATGACCTAGAAGACCTCTCTATCGGGCCTTGTGAGTCATCCAGGGAAATAATTAATCCGTTTGGATCAGTGTTTTACCTTATACCCATTAAGACTGTTCAGCTGCAGTTATGTACAGGAAAAGGCAGGGCTCTTTCAAGATTACTGTGGAGATTTAAAAATTAATAGAACTAAAATGGCTTCATGTTTATACATATCTTTTAAGCAAACCTAAAATACAGAATTATGGAATGCAAACTGAAAAATAAAGGTGCTTACTGACTTTACTAAAGGGTTATTTTCTTTATAAAATATTTCATCACAAGATTGCTTCTAATGGCCAGCTTCAATGAAACATTAGAAATAGCATACAAATGTGATTTATATACAACTCTTTGGAATATATTCAAAATATGAATAATCCTGTTATCACATTCTGCCATTTATATGGCATCCAACTTAAATACGTGTTGTACTGCAGAAGTTCACTAGCAGGTAGGTTAGTTCAAATTCTGAACACCTACAGAAAAGAAGATAATTTGCGAGTGTAATTCACAAAAGCTGAAATGGTAGACTCAATCAGCTAATTAGTGGCTGCTTCCTTAAAAGGACCACCACCATTATCTGCTACTATTCAGTAATTTGATTTTCTAAAGCAAATGAGAAAGGTGAAATCAGAAACACAGGTCTTCCAATGTATAGCTGAACATGAGAGAAATGGGGAACACGATGATCTAGAAAAAAGATGCAGAGCTAGGTCTATGTCCTAGGACAGACTGTTATTAACTGTGTGGACATGGGTAACTCATAGACTGTTGGAGCTAATTAGTTCTTTCATCTCTCAAATGAGCATTATAAGCATATTTCTCATAACAGTATATACAAAATTATAAAATCTCACTGGATTTTATCACCAGAGCTCTGTTCTCCGTATGGAGCAATATACACATTGGTGATTAGCTGCTACACTCCAGTGCAGCTGGCCATGTCAATGTGCAGGACGCTGAATATTTGCAGCGAATGTTCATAACTTGGGGGAGGTCTATATTCCTAAATTTAATGCAATCTATTATGCAAATCTTTATATATTGAGATTATTTCTAAATTCTGATAATGCAATCACTTTTTAGGTTGGGTTTTAAATAGATTCTACTGATGTTCTCACACACAGGTTCCTTCCCCACCCAATTGTTTCCTAATGATGCAGGATTTTCCATGACATCTGGTCTTAGTGTCAACAACCATTTATAGCATATCAGCTGTAATGAGCAGCAACTGTTGGCAAGTTTTGTTCTGTGCTTCCATATGGATGCAACAGCAACTTCTTTCTTTGTGATCTGAGATTTTCTTGAATCTGTCCAAGTATCTCAAAGTACCTAGGCAGGTTGCTGGTGTCACTTTTAGGACTAGGAATGACTTAGGAGATAAAATAACTCAAACCCTTCAGTCTCAATGAGGTAGGATCTGTGCACATATGTGATTATCTAGCCAACAAAACTCAAACATTAGGAATTTTTATGTGTAGTGAAATCATGTATGTTTTACTTTTTTATAGCTTTTTAATGAATATCATAAACAGTTATTAGTTTTATCATTCTATATTATCTAATCCCTTCATTTCTGTAGATACTTGTTTCTAAGAATTGAAATAATCTTTTTAGATTTCTTTCCTCTACTGGATAGTATCAATTATTTCAACACGAAGTTAAGAATTCCGTGTTTTGGTGTGTTTTCAGTCACTTTTCCTTTGCCACAGAAGGTGTAACAACACTCCTAGAGATAAACTAAGTGAAAGTGCATGAATTGAAAAGCTTGAATATCAAGCTCACTCATGTACATGGCAGAAGTTCTTTTGTGCACATGGTACAAGTGACTTTTGCTTTTATTTTTATATGGAATGGATATTTGAATTTATGTACCTAAGCACACGGAATTCTCAGCTGATGCCATGTGTTGAAAATCTGTGGTTATCAAGTACTATTTCCATCATCAAGCATACATGAGCAAGTTCCTAAGAATCATCTGTTTTCCTTTCCTGTTTTCTTATTTACTTCTACCTTATTAGCAGATACTATCAGCACATACTTCTATACTATCAGCAAGTACTTCTCTGAAAGAAGCAGACCAGTGGGACTCTGCCAATTACCTACTGTTTCTCCATGGCCTGACACACAGCTGTCAGGTTCAACAAAGAAACACAAGAATGACCGATGAAATGTGGAATCTATCACTTACACAGTTTGTATCTAAAACACCTAGACATTCTTTATACACAAATGATAAGTTCTTTAAACTTTTATCTGAGTGTACTTCTGAAAAAAGAGGAACAATTGCAATTTTATAATTATTCAAAATGTATCTACTACTAAAGAGGATTTACTGAATACATGTCATATTCCCCCAGAAAATTAATTTCTCTCCTTTCTGATCTTTAATTTTATTCCTATATTTAATTTAGACTTAAAATCCCTTCCCTTATCTCCATTAAAATCTATTCTCTCTCTCTCTGCCCTTTTCCTCTCTTTCTTTTCTTCTTCCTCTCTCTCATATCCATCCCCTGATCTGATGATTTTTCCATTAAATAATATTGTTTTTCAGGAGGTAGGCCAAGGAAAAAAGCACCATTTTCTGCTGAGACAATTCACAGATGTTGATGTGTTGCTAAAGGATTGTTTTATGTATGAAGCCTTCTGACCAGATGCTGTTCATGAAGTTTGGTAACCATCTCTGATGTACCTTGAACCGAAGAAATCTTACTATTTTGTGTGGAATATATGATAAAGCAGAGCTATAAAACTATCTCCTTTGACTTACTTCTGTTCCCTGATTCTCAGAAACTATATTTTCAGACTGTTAAATGAAAGAACACATCTCTCCATTTCTTGTGACCTCAAGAGTTGTCACTTGTTACTACCAGTTTTTGTTTGACCTATCTCCTTTTTTTCTGGGAGGAATAGCACTGATACGAATTTTAAAATGATCTTTAATTCGTGGCCTGTATGTTCTAGCCATACAAGGTTTGTTCTGATTTTGCTCTATAATTTGTGCCCACCAGCTCTGACAGAACCTCAATAAGTGCTTAAGAAATGTTTGATGAACATTTAATCCTCTCTTTTTACACCTAAATTTTCAATTATTAGCTCACAAACACTCAAGACTAAGTTACAGTAATCTACTCTTTATAAACAATCTATTTTTAGGCACTCCAGATTGATTGTCTTGATGTGGCCTAAATCAAATGTGCCAAATGCATTTCATTCTTCTCTGTGTCTCATTTTCCAAAGGCTATGACCAATGCCACCTTACTAATTTGCTAAATAAGAATTTTTTTCTTTGGACATCTATTAACAAATTATGTTGCACACCGCCCCCCCAACTCCACACTGTATCTTAAACATAACTTAAACTTATTCCTTATTTCTAATAATACAGATCTTATACAGCTCTGGAAGATCCATAAGCAGGATCACTTTAATCATTTGATTCACTAAACTTAGACCCATTTCCCAATTCTTCATGTTGCTGGCAAAATTACTTTCCATCATTGTTTGACCTATTATTTGGCCTTTCTTAAAGTTTTTGATTTATCCAGCTAATGAGCTGAGACGTGGTAGCAATTAAGTATGCAGACCCTGGAACCAAAATGCTTGGGCACAATTCACAATTTACTAGCTGAGCAACCGTGAATAAGTTCTTTCACTCATGGTGGCTAAATCTCTCCTTATGCAATATGGGGAGGATCAAAGTGCCTTCCTCATAAAGCTGTTGTTAAGATTCGTATGATAACACAGTACAGGGTACATGGTAACTGCCGGAAAAATAGTAGCTATTATCATTTTTATTACTAACGTCCCACCTTGATCCGAATCCTCCCAAAGACGAGAGTCATATTCCTGAACTATAGTACTATAATTATGTCACCGCTACACTCCTTAATACTGCTTGGATCTGACAGTGGATTCACCTCAGATGAAAGGTCTATGTATCCACTGGATACTGCCTGGTTGTGATTGATGGGCTTCCTTTATGCTAATATCCCACCACATGGAGCCTTCTCCTATTGCTTGTTTCTGGGACATCGTCCAATTTTCTGCTGTGCCTCAGCCTTGTCTCTAGGTTCTTAGAATTTTCCATCTGGTGGATTCCACCGTCTAATAAGCTCCCAAGAGTGGCAGTTATTCAAATAATGATCTTAATGATATCACTGTATTAAAGAGTGATACTTGCCCTCTTTATTCAATATTAATTAACATACAGAAAAATCTATTTCATTCAGTGATGCCTTTTATATTACAAATGTGCTTTTGATTGAATTTCATTCATTCCAAAATTAAAAGCATATGCCACAAGTATTTACTAGGTATTAAGTCCTATATTAGATACCATGGAGTAAAACAGTATTCTAGGTAGGTACAGAACAGTAATACAGCTTTTGTTCTAGAAGAGGCTTATAAACAAAATGTACAGCACTCATATGCTTATAGATACCTTTAATAATGAAGAACAAAACATTTCCTGTGGTATTCTCTCAGTGATACGGACAAATTAAAGTGTGCACCAAACATAAGTATTCTAATGAATTAACATATAAGTCAGGATAGGGAAACAAAATATATGACCTAAGAATAATAAGGGCAAATTTTTGTTTAAAGCTTGGTAATAAGAAATTTTACCAATATTTTCATTTTAATATACTGGCGAATATGCTTTCACAAGCTATATACTTATCAGATAAAGTATATGTGTGGGTATAAAAGACATAAAACAAAGCCAGGGATTTAGCACATTCAGGGTGTGTGTAAAATGCCTCTAATATACTCTTAGTGTGTTATGAAATGGCCTACTGAAACATGCACCAAAAACTAGACTCAACTGAAGTCTGTTCTAGTCAGCAATCTGACAGAAACCAAAAGAATTACAAAAATTATAACTAGCTCTATAAAAAGTTCACCCCTGTTCTCTCCTAAAATCAGAAAAAGAATGGAGAACAAAAACACTTTTATCCCTTGAAGGAAATCTGATGGGTGATTCAGCAGGTTATTTCTTTTGGTAGTTAGCCTCCCTAAAAGTCCCCTGCCTGAGTTTTTAATTAGTCATTTAGCTCATATATCAGAAAATAGACCTTCTTCTCAGCCCATATCCTAGGCCCACTGCTATCTCTGATTAAAGTTCCAGTTTTTGAAGCGCTCAGCTGAGTTTGAACACTTAGAGAAGTCTAATATCATAACCCCAGAAGATATATTTTAAAGGTCATGTAAGAGAATTCACATTTTTCATCCTTGGTTTTTAGAGTATACTTCTAATTATTTAACATAGAGTAAAATGTTTCAAATGACAAATTTATTAAATAGAGTATGTAATAAATACGCATGCCCATATATATTCACTTACAAAGGAAAGTAGTACTGTGAGTTCTGAGAAGTTAACAAAAAGGGGCTCTCTCTCTCTCTCTACATGGCTGGTAAGGAATTCTTGAGGTGATTGCCAAAGACATGAATTTTTAAAGGAATATATTGTTTTCCCTTAATCATGATGGGTACATTTGGTAAAGTGTTAGCAGATGTACACAGTCTTATCTTGGCTCTCCAAAAAAAAGAAAAGAAAATGCCATTAACCATATCTTTGCTTTTGACATTTAAAGCTCTAAGTCTCGAACTGAAATCAAAGGAAAATTCCAGAAACCTAAGGCAATGCTTTGCTTACAAACCACATCTTCAAATAACTTATTATGGATCCTTAGAGATATATTCTTTTAGAGCATACTAAATGAATGGAAACTACAGATTTATCATTATTAGAGAAGTCTGCACATGAGAAACCAGCCCAGGTCTTCCCACTGAACACATACAGCTGAAGACATTGCAACCTTTGTGGCTCCTCTAGATATTAATGCCTGACTATGGATGAAGCTTGAAACTATATAGTACTCACATTTGCTACTTTGCCCACCCAGTGGTTTCATTTAAAGTTTTAGGCCTTCACTGTATCTCTGAAATTCTATGAGTGAAACTAGACTCTGAGAGAAGGGGACAGAAAAATGAATGAAAGAGTAGTCTCCGTCTGAACTATTTAATTTCTAAATGATCTAAACATTCCTCATTCTCAAAGGTATCAGAAACTGAGTGGAGTCTTAAAAATATTAGTCCATATATATGTTACATAAATATTATTTTATAATAAAATTTGTTTTACTTTTTTCCTTACTGTTTTAAAAGGCACTAGTATCTTGCTACCTAGGAATGTAAATAAACAAAGAACCAGGAAGTCTCAATGCCCTCTGAATTCCTGGGACTATTATTAAGGAAAAGATACTTCAGAGCCCCAAATGGAGGTTCTTTAATGCCAAAAACCTTTGTCTCTATTCTCTTTATAATTTCCATAACTATTTACATAATATTAGGTATATACAGTATGACTCTAATATAATATGTTTGATCAATGTCCACAGAACAGGTTTAGAATGAAGAAGAGATCATCAGTCTTACACAAAGTCACATTAAATGCTATATGCTTAGGAGGAAGGAAATACAACACCCTATTTATTGTTAATGGTAGGACATTATTCCTCTGGATGAAATGGAATTTATGTAAATCTCAAGTGTGGATGAGGGAGATGAAATAAGGCTGTGGTGAGGGAAAGTGTTTTCGTAATGTGTTGGAATGAGTCCACACAACTTTCTTGCTCATATTTTTGCCTTTACAGGCATAATTGCAGCTGAACAGTCATTAGGAATTGTGTGGTGGTTTATCTTCTCCAACAGCATTACTCACCTTCAGGTCCCGATGGACTACGCCCATCTGATGGCAGTGTAGCACAGCCTCCAGGATCTGCTGAATGCAATGACTGCATGCAAACACCAGGGGGCGTGTGTTAGTTCCAAGCTTACACTCACTGTCTGTACACCCTCAGAGAGACCGGGTTAAAGTGCAAAACCAGCAGACAACTGGGGTTGTGTTTTACCACCTTCAGTATTGTAAACATATTGCTCAAGTAGAGTGACTACTACCTCAGAGCAATCAGAATCTTGCCATATGTGCGCGAAAATGTGGATCCACTTGATCTAGAAAAAAGCCATCTTAAAAATATTTAATTCAGTAGCTTATTTCCTAGTTATGAATTCTTATAGGAAAAGAACTGGAATGCAAATAAAATTTTTATAGCTGTTGTGGTCCACCTCCACCCCACATAAAAAACTGTTTCCCCATTCCCTCCCATTTTTCTAGTATCATCCCAAAGCCCTCACGTTAGCGGTCAAGGCACTATTAAGGTTAAATTAGGATAAGTAATGAATTTTTGATAAATCATTAACTTCTTGTGCTTTAATTTAGCTGGCAATTATTATCTCTTGCCTGAGGGTTCATCAGACTCAAATGGAGCAATGTGTAACCAGTTGTTTTGCTACAGCAACCCATAGTCTCAGAACAGAAGTGGTGTTTAAATCTACAGGCGGACATACATCACAGGCCATGTTTATCTCCAGGCAAATGCTGGACATTTCAGGAAAGCCTGCCCCCAAACCGCCTCTGGTAGTTTACTGCTTGGAAACTTGACAGGTTGTGTTCTTAATATTCTCCTTCCCTTTTCGCTATGATGTATATTTAGCCTGTAGATGAGCAAACTGAAAGAGGCATCATGCATTATCATTTCATCATGTAGTCATTTTAGGGAAAAATCGGGAAAGGCAAGGGAACCATTTTAAATACCCACCCTCTGCCCTTTCCCCAGAAACAAAACAAAACAAAACAAAACAAAAACCTCCTTTGATTCAGATTTATGGACTCCATATACTGACCTTCAGGTCCCTGTGAACTATGCCATTTAGGTGACAATGATTTACACTTTCTAGAATCTGCTGTATACAATGACTGTAAAGATACAAGGGCAGAATGGAAGGGAGAACATTTTAAAGGTACATAATCACATTGAATACAAAATAAAATGAAAGTTAAAACGAAACAAACAAACAAACAAAAATTATATTTTCTCACATCTTTTTTAGCTTTACACTGGAATTTAATAATGCTGAATAAAGCTAATTCTGGTTCTAACAAAAATGACATCCAACATAGAGTTTGTGACATGTTCAGACAAAACAATTTGAGCTGTGTTTTTTTTCCCATTGAAAATGTACAAATTAAATCAGTTGTATATAGAAGATTTCCATATTCAAGGAGAAAAATTTATAAATATTCCCATAATGTTCTGGGAAAATTCTTCAGCAATATAAAATTTATGGGTATTTCTCATACACATCTAAACTGTTTAAAATCTGAGGTCACAATTAAACATAGGTGTTGAAACAAGAGGGTACACACAGATGAAGTGGCGGGCGAAACAAGGGTTAAGAAAAATGGAGGGACACATTCATCATTTTGACTTAGAAATGGTGCTTCTTGAAGAATACAGTAAGAGGAAAACTAATGCAAGTCTCCAATAACAGAGGGGAATCTCAAGTAAACCCATGACATAAAATAAACCCCTCTTCAGGACAGGCATACTCTGTGGAGAAGGACTAGGCACTTATGGAAAAAAAAATTTTTTTAAATCCCCTGGAACACTGGTAATTGTCAGATATATTTCCATCTACCTCAGTGAAGGAAAACTTTCCTTACTACTATGTCAAAAAGCACAATTTATACTATTCTTATTAAAGGCCCACTGATGTCAGACAGCTAATGAAATTAGAGGGGATAAATCACTGATTGACACCCGTAAGGTCCCATGAGCTTTCAACTGACATAAAATAATATAGACCACACTGACACATTTGGTATAAATTTATATTTGTGCAACTCAAATGCATGATATGTACTGAGCTACATTCATATAGCAAACATTTTAATAAGAACATTTTCAATTATTTAATGTACAAAATAATATTACTTGAAAGTAAATTCTTGAATTATAAAAAGTAATCACCATCTGATTTTTTACAATGTGAATGTAAAAAATCGATCAAGATTATGATTATTCAGCCCTAACTCTATAAAGAGTTCCACCAAAAGAGCTAAACATTGGTTGGTTTTTGGTAACAGAGCTTATTTGAGTGTTGGTAATTATTTTTTAAATACTGTGACTTTTTTCTCCTTCACTTTGTACTACATTTTAGAAATATTTCACTTTCTCTTCTCAAATGACAGACATAAGTCATTAGGCTTAATGAATAATGTAAAATAAAGTACATAATAATTCATATTAAATAAACTTCGTCATTTTTTTACTGGTGAGAATGGATTCAATTCTTCAGCTCCTGAGGACTAGTAGGGAAAAACTTCTTTATGTTTGTTCTTGGGAAGAGAATGTTCCTTCTGCTTCATTTTGTGTGAGACCTATCCTAAAAAATACTCACTTCTAGTGAATTTGAAAACCTAATATAAACATGCACATAAAATGATCCAACCTATAGGGTCTCCCCGATTATCTATAGGGCTCTTCAACAGTGAAAAAAGTTTCTATTTTAAATTCAAACAATACTTTTCAAACACAATGACCTGTTTAACATAATTTCAAAAAATAAAATAAATCTAACACTCTAACTTGTTAACTACCTTAATTAAAATTATTATTCTCTCAGGGCAAGTGGGCAAATAGCTACTCACAAGGCTACTCTGACATGGGAACTGGAGTGAACTAAGCAAGTGATGATTCACTCATGATAGTATAAATGACCACAAAAGTTTCTATTTGACTTTGACAGTAAAAATTCCATTAAAAATTAGACTGTAGCCATGTACAGATAAGATTCACAGAATGTCATAAACTGGCATAAAACCAAGAAGATTAATTAGAGATTTGCAAGTGAGCCTGTGTGTGCATATGCTATTTTGAAGAGACGGGGAGGGAACCTGCTATCAGCTGACTATCTGCTGAGTGCAGGCTACAGTGAGATTAGCAAGCTTTAGGAAGCTCTGAAAGAATTAGAGAATGGGGGCAGACAGTAAGTAACTAATATTCACAACATCTCATTTACATTGTTAATAATGAGTCAATAGCTCAAGGCCAGATCTTTCAAATTAAGTACCAACTACTGAATATGTATAAAGAAATGCCAAGGAAAACTAACATGAAAAAGTCTAACTAATGTCTAAGCAAGTAAATCAATGTCACTTCACTCCAAAAATGTTGGCTTTGTGTAGCCTAGGAAATTTCAAATGAGAGAAAATGTATAGCCATTGTTAACCTCTGTAAAGATGATGCCAGTTAACAAGGCTAGAAAATCCTTTTGAATCCTTTGAAATATCTGAATAAATATTTTTCACATGAGGTTTCCAAAAGCCATCCTGGAACTTCCAAAGAGTTAAACAGCTAATAATGCTTTAAGGAGACTACTGGATTTTGTAGTCTGTTTCTTTTTATGGTCTCTGATTAAACATGGGCTATTCAGTGGAGCTTTCTGTGATGATGGAAATGTTCTATATCTGCTATGTCCAATTGGTAGCCACTAGTCATTTATGGCCACTCAGCATTCAAAACGTAACTAGTACAACTGAGAAACTAAATTTTTTATTTAATTGTAATTAACTGAAATTGAAATAGCCATGTGTTACTAATAGCTGCCATAATGGGCAGCTCAGGACCTAGAGACCAGAGGATCTGAATTTTTGGTCTCTTAACTTCACTAAAAAAATAAATTTCTTTAGCAGAAATCTTTCCAGGTAGAGTACAGATTTTATTATTTATTTTTAAAAACACTAACTATAGATGCTATTTTAGACCAGATTCTAGTTTTGTTTTCCCCAAACAATTACCCTGGAAATCCTCGAGAGATAAACAGCAATTAAGAGGGACTCATCATGAGAAGTTGTCCAAGATGGTATTCTGAGAGTCTCATAAATACTAAGGATTATGATGCATTTGTAAAGAGATAAACTGAACAAGTGTCATTGAATGTTAAGTCTTGTATCTTGCCCCTGGGGCAAGTCACTTACCTGGCATCAGCTTCACTGTAATACTCTCTTGCCACTATGTCTTCAAACAGTTCACCTCCAGTAACTCTGTAAAGACAAATAAGATACTGACATTAGAAAAGAGAACAAAAATATGCATCAATGGATTTGTACCATATTCATGTAGATTTTTGTTTTCAGATTACTTTGAAAATTACCAAAACAAGGTGTTGTAAAACATTACAAGACTTAACAGTTCTCATAACAATTTACATTGATCTAAACATGTCCTCTTTTCTACATGTCTTTCTATTGCTAGATCCTGAGGACACAATTTTCTGTATGACATAAATATATTCAGTGATATCTCTTATACCAAATAATCTCTATGAAACTCTTCATTTAAATTCTCTAAATATTAACTAAGATCTGATGAAGTGTGTGAAACAATTTAGAAACATTTTCTGAACAATAAGAGAAGATGATTACTATCAAGCCTGCAGAGTATATGTTTGCAGGTTTTATCTCTCTGGAAGGGCTTGTTTTTTAAAATGCAATAAACACGCCTTTATGGGCTAGAGGTGGCTTTTCAAAATACATACCACTTTTGGGCTGAGTCCTACCTAGATTTTCTTTGTTAAGCACCCCGATTTCCTTTATGCTCCATGCATTTGCCAGTGAACACAGACCTAGGGCTTTTGGAAATGTCCCTAGAAGGCAGCACTGATCCCTTGCCAACTAAGAAGCCACATCTATTCTCCATCTTTAAGTGAAGACTTTCCCACAACTCAGCAACTGGATTTAGTTACCCTATAAAGTACATTCAAACCAAGGATTTCAAGGCTCTCTACCTAAGTAGCTATAACTACCTTTGGGATCCATTTCTGCTGTTCTGGGGCTAGAATTCCCCAACCAGTAATTCTCTGGCTTAGGCTCCTCCTCACCCCAATACATGTTTTTAACATAATTTTTTTGGCAAAATTAAAAAAATATGGACGTGTACCAAGCCCTTATCTCTCAACACCAACTCTACTGTCTGGAATAAACTAATTTTAACTATTCATATCCTTTTAACTTTCTGTGTATCTTTAAACACACTGCTCCCTTGCAAACACACCAAAAACCAACCAACCAACCAACCAAAAAAAAAAAAAAAAAAAACAAACACGTATTTTTTTCTAACATTTTTCTCACAAAAGTGAAATCATGCTAATTGTATTTTCATTTCACTTTAGGTCAAGGGCACCATTTCATGTCAGAACATTTTCTTTATTTAAAATACAAAATAAAGAAATAGACATTTATGTATACGAGGACAGGGCAAACTGCCTTCCACAATGGTTGTATGTTGTGAAGGTGCCCGGTTTTTTTCCAGTTTAAAAAAAAGTTAGAAAAGTTACTGCATATTAATATTTCTTGATTTTTAGTGAAGTGAACCATTTTCTCATGCATTTATCAGCCATTTTTTCCTCTTTTATGACATGGCTTGATTTTAAAGGGAAATTTCAGCTTTGGAGCTTAACCTTGTGATAGTTAACATTTGCTTACTATGTGCTACACAGTGTACTATTATATTAATGCAAAAATCCTTGCAATTATTGTCTGAGTTTTACCACTAACTCAGTTTACTGACAAGAACATGGATGTATAGAGAGTGACTTGCCCAGGACTTAAGCGGCACAGGTGGGCCATCCATTTCACAGCCCTTGCTCTCAATCCACACACAGTGTAACCATTCCAATTACACTGTCAGTCTTCTCAGAAGTTTAGAAGGCATTTGAAAAAGTACTAGATGGGGGCTCCTGGGTGACTCAGTTGTTAAGCATCTGCCTTTGGCTCAGGTCATGGTCCTAGGGTCCTAGGGCTCTGGGATTGAGCCCCACCCTGGGCTCCCTGCTCAGCGGAAAGCCTGCTTCCCCCTCTCCCAACTTGTGTTTCCTCTCTTGCTGTGTCTCTTTCTCTGTCAAATATATTTATTTGTAAATAAATAAAATCTTTAAAAATAAGAAAAGAAAAAGTACTGGGTGAAGGTATAAAGCTTGGTGAATGTTCTTTATGGAATGGGAGACAAAATTACTCTTAAGATAGCTTTTCAAAAAAATTTTCATTTGCTTTAGTAAGTTCTAAATCATCAAATAATAATGTTCCAGAGATGACCAGTTATTGTTTTCTTCTGTATTTTCCTTTCCTAAAGGAAAAGAGGCAATACTAAAAACTTAATGTGTCTGAAAGTTTATGCAACTTTGACTCTTCTTCATGGTATTCTGGATATTTACAAGACCATTATTTTTATTCTTTACATTTAGGGACACCTGGGTGGTTCAGTGGGTTAAGCCTCTGCCTTCGGCTTGGGCCATGATCCCAGGGCCCTGGGATGGAGCCTGGCATCAGTCTCTCTGCTCAGCGGGGAGCCTGCTTTCTCCTTTCTCTACCTGCCTCTCCGCCTACTTGTGATCTCTCTGTCAAATAAATAAATAGAATCTTAAAAAAAAAAAAAAAAAGACTTGAGTCATTATTTCATTCTTTACATTTAAAATGTGCCTCTAAAATTATTTAATACTACATATGGGTTTGTTCTGAAAGCCACAGTTACAGGTACATGTACTTCCGTTTAATAGCTCAGTTAGTTTTTATCTCCAGTTAGAGTAACAATAATAATACAATCACATAATGTACCCAAAATAAATTATAATACAAAATAATTAAATATTAGATAGAATGTATTTCCAACAAATCCATTATCATCCCTATAATGATAATAATAGTTTGTGGGATTTCTTTTTTTGAATGTGACTGAGTTGAATATGATATATATCCATATTTATCTTTGTTTTTGATCATAGGTACCTAGAGATTCTCTATTATACACAAGTGTGGTTTGTAAAGTATTTAACAGATACTGAATAAAAAGCTCATTGCTAAAAAAACAAACAAACAAAAAAAAAACAAAAAAAACCCTTCTTGCCATTAATGAAATTGCTGCTTAAAGTAGCTCCCTAAGTATACTGTATATTCTGTCATGTCTTAAATCACTAGAATCACAACTTACTGACCTTTTCTACCACAGCATCTAACCCATAGTATTTGCTCAATTAAGCAGTACTGAAGTAATGATTACATGAATTAACCAAGTCAGAAGTTCATGCTGTCCATTTACTCTAAGTCTGGACTTTATGTGCACTTAAAAAGGAAAAAGAAAATATTAATTTAGCTCTCTATAGCAATAGGTTTTATTTCTAGGTGTTTGTATTTTTTTTTTTAAAGATTTTATTTATTTATTTGACAGAGAGAGATCACAGTAGGAGAGAGGAAGGGAAGAGATCACAGAGAGAGGAAGGGAAGCAGGCCCCCTGCTGAGCAGAGAGCCCGATGTGGGGCTCGATCCCAGGACTCTGAGATCATGACCTGAGCTGAAGGCAGCGGCTTAACCCACTGAGCCTAGGTGTTTGTATTTAAAGATGAATATTAAAAACTCTTGCGGCCTACCATTCTGGTAATTTTCAATGAACTATCCTAGCTGTTAAAGAAATTTAAGGTGTACAGAGTTTTATGTTAAGCATCTCTGACAGCACTGTTTCTCATTTTCTAACATTCATTCTTCTCATTACTTAAAAATATCCTTGTGCAAATGAAGCCATTTTATCATTTCTGTTACATGTATAATAAATGTTTGGGAAGAAAAAAATGGAGTTCTAATAGAACATGCGGCTGTGAAGATAAACTATTAAATTTTCTAACTTTTAACACACTTCTATACTAATACTATTGCTTAATGGAGCACAAAATTAAGCAGCAGTTATTACAGATTTAAAAAAAATTTTTAGTGTGCTATGTAAAATTTCATACAAAGTCAAATTAAATCAGTCTCATGAATAAACTGTTAACTAAGTAGAGACTTAGTGAATAAATGAATGTTGGAATACTGCTATGATGTGAGGCATATCAATTATATATCTGAAGCATTAATTATCATTTATGAATCCCTAGAATATTAGGGCTTCCAGGGGAAAAAAAAATAAGATAATCCTAGAATCATGAAAAGATGAGATTTCACATATCAAAAAGATAAATACTTTTGTTGCCATAATTATTTATAGGGATGTTGGTTCATTTTGTGTTATCCAGCAGAATGAATTGTTCCTTTCTTCCTAGTCTATATATGATTTGTATCAGAAATGGTTGAAAGTAGTAGTAGCAATGATATAGTGATTAGAACTGCCCAAGGTGGTGGGGGGAAACCCAGGAATCTCAGGACACAGCCAAGTTGGAAAACAGGAACCAAGAGGAGGGCCTAGTTAACTCACGGTAGGAGGTAACGTCACCAAAGCAAGGCCAGGAATATCCCCTGGAAAAAGAAGCAATTCCTCCCAAACACTAAGTATAAAGCTGAAGAAACAAACCCAGTGAGTTGAAGCTACCAGACCTTTAATCCAAGGCTCTGAGCAGAATCTCCAGAATGTTAGGGCTTTCAGCATTGGCTGGAGTCATGTTAACAAAGAATCACTACAGTCAGATTTTTGTCAAAAAACATATCATATGCTGCCTTGCATTTGGGTGATAGGCATGTCTATTAGTAATCTCCTCCAAGACAGAAGCTACAATGGTGATGTGTTAATCTCTTACCTTCATGATGCCCAGCACACTGCCTTCTATGTGGTTGAACAATAACAGCAAATACCCACTGGGTGCTATGTGCCAAGGCCATGTGTTGTTCTAAGTCTCTATAGTTACAATACATGCCCATGAGGTAGATGCTAGTGCTATTTCCGTTTTGCAATTAAGAAAACGCAAGTAATGAAAATTAAGGGCTTTTCCCAAAAACACATAGCACCAGAGGGAAAAGGGGTTTGTTTTCATCTGTGCTGCCCTAATAGGAGCCCCCTGGACACAATCTGGAGAGCAGAGGAGCAAGTCAAGGGTCTCTAGAGAGCCCAAAGGAGCACGCAGAAAGACTGGAAAGAATACTGATATAAAGGCATTCCATTTATATCTTTTTTTTTTTTTTTTTTAAGATTTACTTATTTTTTTGACAGAGAGAAAGAGAGTGAGAACACAAGCAGAGGAGCAGCAGGCAGAAGAGAGGATCACGACCTGAGTTGAGGGCAGACACCTGATTGAGCCACCCAGGTGCCCTTATATCTCTTTTTTAAAGTCAAACTCCTGTCCAGGGCTGGAGACTAAGTCAGTGGTCAAAGTAAAGCTGACCAGTGTTCATCAGCAGGAGTGTTACTGCCTTTTTTGGCTATGTGGGATGGTCCCTTCCATGATGAGACTGTTAGCACCAGGCCCCACACTAGGTGTCAATGGTGCTACCTTGTCAGTGTGGCAATGAGTGTGTCTATTTACACCATTGACAGTCACCCCCCTCTGGGCTCCCGAGACATCCTTGATGAGAACCTCCAAGCTAAGGGAATAAAATCTACAGAGATATAATTAAGAACTTAGGTCTTCTCAGCACCATGCTTTAACATCTATGGTCAATCAAGCTAACCACTGCTGCAAAGGACCTTTAGGCAGACTTTTACAATGGAACACTGTATTTTCAGTATCCTTACAGGTCCTTGACATACAGAAGGACCTTAATAAATCTGTTGAGTGAATAAATGATTACATAATTAAATGGGTGAATGAAACCATAAGCATCTGTCCACAGTTTCATAGTTTAACCTGTAAGCTAGAATCTGAGGGTGAAAGCTTTCCTATCATTTGTATTATTTATCTACCAATCTCTAACTAAATCCTGCTGATTCTATCTCTGAAATAGATCTTGAATTAACTTCTTTCTATCCTCACTACAATGTTACAAGCCCGAGGAGTCACTGTCTGTCACCTGTACTTCTCCAAAAGCTTCTTGATTGGCCAAACTTCCCCTCTGCCATCAGTTCTCCAGATAAAAGCTTTAAATATGCTTCATATTTTGTCTGATGCCTATAGGAAGCCCTTTAAATAGCTGTCCTTTGCTACTGGACATGGGCCTTCTGCCTTCTGCCCCTCCTTCTCCTTCCTTGATACTTACTGCTCCAATCACAAATGGCATTCCTTCAGTTACTCAAGTACATTAAACTCCTTCCCATCCCTAGATCTTCTCACATGCTTATTTTTCTTCCCTGACATTCCCAACCTGTCTGCCACTATTACTTGGTGAGAAATAATCTTATCCTTAAAATTTGGTTTTAACTTTATATCTTTAGACCTCCACTCATTTATATTATCTTATCCCCCAGAACCCTATGTTACTCTTCATAACACCTGTCACCCTTATAATTATGTGTTTGCTTATGTAATCATTTGTTTAATGTTTGTCTCTCTACTAGTATGGTAGTTCTGGGAAGGAAGAATGTCCTGTGTGTTCACTATAAAATAACTAGAGCTGAGTCATAGTGCCTTTGACAAGCTCATTAAAATGCTTTCAAGTGAATGATTCCAGAGTTTTATATCTCAAAGAGAGGTATTTGTGTGAGAATATCCTATGTCAATGCCATAATGTTGGTTAATTCCTGGTATCACATCACTTACCATTATATTTTGATAAGATGGTAAGGATTTCTCAAGCAGTTTTCCCCCAGAAATCCTTTACCTCAGTTCTGGATCTTGTAGTATCTTTCCACAAGACAGAGTTTGTCTATAAACTAATCATGTCAGATCACAAATGCAGAATTATTTGAATTCATTATAAGCATATGTTTGGATTAGAGATTGAGAAGGGAATAAAAGCATGGTGTTTTTACAATTTTTGGAAGACAGCTAGCTGTATTTCAGTTTTTAAAGAACTGACCTTATGCTTCTTGTCACTATAAATACAGAGAACAAGAACATCTATATGTCTAACTTCATTTGACATTATGCCTCTCTCATATATTTGGATACTTTCAAAGTACATGGTCAATGATCAGTGTTTCAAGATGAATCAAGTGGCATAATTATAACATGAGCAGACTCAGTTGTATCTTGCAGTCCCATTAAAGCTACAGTGGTAAGATGCCTGGGTGGCTCAGTGGTTAAGCATCTGCCTTTGGCTCCCGTCATGATCCCAGGGTCCTGGGATTGAGCCTCACATCAGGCCTCCAGCTCAGTGGGGAGTCTGTTTCTCCCTTTCCCTCCGCTCTTCCTCTCCACTTAAGCTCCCTCTCTCTCAAATAAATAAAATCTTTTTTCAAAAAAGCTACAGTGGTAGGTATAGGGGGGAGATGATGCAAATTGGGGATGGAGGGATTCAAAGCACAACCCTGGTTTCATTCTTAATACCATTGTTAGTATCTTATTTAGCTAAGATCGATTTCTTATCTTTTCTTTTTTAAAAAGATTTATTTGAGAGAGAGAGAGCATGAGCACAAGACAGAGAAAGAGAGCGAGCGAGAGCGAGCGAGACAGGAGCAGGGGGAGAGACAGAAGCCCACTCTCCACTGAGCAGGGAACCCAACAAGTGGCTCAATCCCAGTACCCCAGGATCATGACCTGAGCTAAAGGCAGGCACTTCACCAACTGAGCCACCTAGGCACCCCTAAGATCAGTTTTTTTTTTTTTTAATTTTATTTATTTATTTGACAGACAGAGATCACAAGTAGGCAGAGAAGCAGGCAGAGAGAGGACGAAGCAGGCTCCCTGCTGAGCAGAGAGCCTGATGCGGGGCTTGATCCCAGGACCCTGGGATCATTACCTGAGCCGAAGGCAGAGGCTTTAACCCACTGAGCCACCCAGGCGCCCCCTAAGATCAGTTTCTTATGTAAGTTATTTTCTAGCTGAACACCAAGTATTTGATGACACCTCTGAAGTAGTGGACTATCTGAAGTTGTTCAAAAATAATTTTCTGAATGAATTCCAAATTGGATTATGGAAATTTAAAAAGGCTGAGAGTTTGCTTTAATAGAAGGTCCAAAGAGTTTCTTATTGATCCTGATGTAAACAGATTTGCGGAGTCAGACAAAGAATCATAATTGAGATGATAAAACTGAGACGGGCCATTGGAACTGTTCCATTCAAAACTGATTGTAGCCAGAAGGAGAGAGGCAACTTACTGGGGGAGGCACAATTTGGGATAGTAGAAGCAGGGTGGAATATTCACGGGCTCTGTCCAACCTATTTCACTGAGCAGAGTGGGAAAGAGGAATAGGATGGCATGGTTCAAAAGCCTTCAAAAGAACACTTACTTTACTCCTGTTTTTCTGCCTAATCTCTAATTGCTGAATCTATCCCTTTAGCATCATACTGGATTTCATTTTCTCTCACTTTTACACTTGATACCTTCTGTATCCTCCCTCAATCCTAAAACTCATGCCAATTCTACATTACAATTCCTTTCTCATTCCACCTAGCTTTCACAAATGCATGTGAAAAATATCATAATTCACATTCTTAAACTGTTTTTCCTATTCAATGACCAAGAAAAAGCATGAATGAAAACAACACTGCTAACCACAATTAAGGGCACACAGAATAAAGCAAAAGCAGAAATGAATGGGTTATTTTTTGTTCTGTTTATATCACCAACCTCAAATGAGAAAATCAGCCATTAGGCTTATTATATAATCTGCGTGTGTGTGTGTGTGTGTGTGTGTGCACGCGCGTGTGTGGTTTAACAAGATGCCTTAATCTAGGATTGTTTGATTAAACACTCAGGCAATGTATTACAAAGATGTGCATAACAAAATGAATGCGTCTGGAGGGAAAGGTATAAATTGTAAAGCTATACATTAAGAAAAAAGTTTGATGCAAATTAAAACCACAGTGAGATGCCCACTTACACCCATTAGGATGGCTGACTGACAGAAAGAAAGGAAAGAAAGAAAAAGAGAAGACAAGTGTTGGTGAAGATACAGAGATTGGAACCTTTGTGACTATTGATAGGAATATAAAATGGTACAGCTGATGTGGAAAACAGTACAACAACTCCTGAAGAAATTAAAACTGAATTACCATATAACCCACCAATTCTGTATTTAGATATATACCCAAAAGAACTAAAAGCAGGCTGTTGAAGAGATATTTGTACCCCCAAGTTCACAACAGCATTATTCACAACAGTTAAAACATGGAAGCAATCCAAATGTTCATTAGGAGATAAAGAGATATGCAAAGCGTGGTACCTATAGATAAAGAAATATTGTTCAGCCTTAAAAAGGAAGGAAATCCTGTCATATGCTACAATATGGATGAACCTTGAGGACACTATGCTAAGTGAAGTAAGCCAGTCACAAAAAGATAAATACTGTACTGTGGTACTTAGAGTGGTCAAATTTGTAGAAACAGAAAGTAGAATGATAGTTGCCAGGAACTCAGAGGAGAGAGGAAGGTGGAGTTATTGTTTAATGGCTATAGAGTTTCAGTTTTGCAAAATGAAGAGTTTTGTAGATGGCTGGTGATGATGGTTGCACAACAATGTAAATGTACCTTAATGACACTTAACTGTAATTAAAAATGGCTAAGAGAACAAACTTTATGCTACGTGTATTTTACCACAATATAAAATAAATCAAACCAAAATACCTGATGAAGATGATGGCAATGAAGAAATAAAGGGTATAATTTAATGAAGACTACATATTTCTATTTCCTATTTCTCTCTGTGGGTTCAGAGGACTTGAGAAAATTATCTATACCAAACTCTGGAAAGCTAATAAACAATCCTATATTAGCCAGTTACAAATATTAGTAATTTGTTTCATTGTTAGGCAGCATGGTCAAATAGAAATGAAATGGCCTCAACATTTTGGTTTGATATTAGCTAACTGTATGAGGTCAGGTCAGGCCAAAATTTTTCTTTGCTGTATTTTGCTTATTCAAAAATTGCAAAAAGAGAATACAGCATTTCTCGCAATTTACACCCACCAGATAAAAGTTGTGCAATTTGTGTTTTACACAAAGGCACAAACCAAGGAGGCAAGGGAGGGCTGTAATCCTGCCTTATTCCATTCTCTGAGCAAAGTGCCCATACCAGGAGCTTTCTCTAATGGCACAGAAAATACCTAACAGGCATATTGTGGCTCTGTTGATATCTGACAAAGTTCCATAAGTAATTCAGTTCATGCTATCCCCTACTCACCAAGATTGACTATTGTAACCCCAGAACCTCTTTGAAATACACACTCATTGAGACAACCAAGGTGTTCTCGTCCTGGAAATACCAAATGTGACAGTAAACGATATTCCTGTGGTGTCTGTGAGGTATGACACATTTATAGAATCCTTTACTAAGTCCTCACGGAAATTTTAAAATTATATAGTGCTGTGCAAGCTATGTATGAGAGACCAGCAGAATTGTTTGCCTCTTTCATGTCTTATCATGGTACTTCTCTCTTCCAACTTGAGGCTGGTCAACTAAGGGGCAGCTTACCTCTTTGGCAGTTGATAACTTGAAATTACGTAGCTTTGCACCAGTCTCACCAAAATCCTGCTTATCACATATACTCACATTATGAGGATGGATGAATTAATATAGTAACACACTCAACTCTTTTGAAGAAGATATGACAACTGATATCACAGTGCCTGTGTGTGTGTGAGTATATATAGTATGTGTACACACAGATAAAGTGAGAGAGCTGATATGAACACTGTATTAAAAACCATTGATGTACCAAACAGTGGCTAACTGAATATAAAAAAATAAAATAAAATAAAAAGCTGATAATCCATTCAGGTAGATAATGATGAATGGTCTGTTGAGACACGAGGCCCACCTGCCAAGCATCAGGTCTACTCTTTACATTTCCAGTCCCTATAGTCGAAGCTGGGTTCATATCCAAATACACAAGACTCTTTTAAGTAAGGGATCTAGTTGAAAGAGAGTCATACCCTGGACCCACAGCTGGGCAAAAATAATCTTCAGTTGAAGATGTGAGACCAAAGGAGAAATACTACTTAATATACTCAGAGGATTTGCAAGGTAAATAAACCAATACATAAAAATTCCATTCTTTTAATAACCACTTAATTTTCTGCATTATCCATATAAATTAATTGCATATCTTAGTCAAATTTTTATTTTTTATTTTTTAAAGATTTTTATTTATTTATTTGACAGAGAGAGAGACAGAGAGAGAGAGGGAACACAAACAGGGGGAGTGGGAGAGGGAGAAGCAGGCTTCCCGCTGAGCAGGGAGCCCCATGAAGGCTCTATCCCAGGAAGCTGGGATCGTGACCTGAGCCCAAGGCAGATACTTAATGACTGAGCCATCTGGGTTCCCCGTTAGTCACATTTTTAAAAGATGTTTTTACATGCTTATACCCAGTGCTATCATATATATATGACATCATATATGTATGATATATACATAATGTTTATATGTTTATATCACCATACATATGATATATATAATTTATATAAGATATATTATATATAATATATAATAATTAAAAATATAATATATAACAATATATTATAATAATTAATATTATATATTAATATATATTATATTATATAATTATATTATATATTATATAATTTTATATATTATTATCTATTATATTATATATAATTTATATATACTGTATATAAATTACATATATATCATATTTTACATATATATGATATATATTTACATATATCATAAATATATATTTACATATATACATATTTATATATTTATAAATATTTACATATTTATATATATAAATATTATATATAAATATTATAAATTACATATTTATAAATATTTACATATATATATATTTACATATATATCATCTATTTATAAGATCTCACTTGTAAAACAACATAGCTACTTACTTAAGAAATGAAGGGAAAATTTCTAACATACACCAAACATCTTAACAAGATACCGGATACCCTATGCTTTAATGTATATAAAAAATATATAAACCCTCTAACAGAAGTAAAAGCAATGCCCATTTAAAGATTTACATATATTACAGGTATTCTAAAGAAATACAAGAGAATATTTACAAGATATGTTTTAAAAAGAGTAGAACAGGGGTGCGTGGGTGGCTCAGTGAGTTAAAGCCTCTGCCTTCGTCTCAGGTCATGATCCCAGGGTCTTGGGATCGAGCCCAGCAGGGAGCCCGCTTCTCCCTCTCTCTCTGCCTGCCTCTCTGCCTGATTGTGATCTCTGTCTGTCAAATAAATAAAATCTTTAAAAAGAGTAAAACATTTCACCTAATTAGAAATAATTTGAGTACTGCAGAGAAATAACTTATGAACTACACAACTGGAATTCAGTAAATCTATCAGAAGTACTGCTACATAAAAGCTAAACTAAAATTTTGAAACCTGTGCTATCTCTTATCATTCACTAGACTTGAGTTTCAAGCAATATGGACATGATTATTTTTAATTTATCTGCATATTAAAATCATTGCCACCTTAAAAATCTCTTGTATTACCACAATTTTTGCTCATATTTTATCATGCCTATGTGATCCTCAGAGAAAAATTATAATCACTTTTTAAAAATCTGCCATTAGCCCTCTGATGAATGTTACTAAGTGATCATCATCACCTTATAAACAACACATCATTAATATTTTTACTGATTGCTGAATAGCCTTGGAGTCCTGCTGAGGCTATGCTGAATCTTCCTGTGAATATAAGATTTCATTGTTAGTGTCAAGGGAACTGCCTCTGACTGAAAAACAAAAAACAAAAAGCAAAACAACAAAAAAAAACACTGCAGCTAAAATTTCACAAGTTAATTTGCCTGAAACACTTTTTGTTTCTTAGTAATTCATCTAAAAGTTGGCTTTAGTCATCAGAGAAATGAGCCCATATTTAGCCACAAAATGTTTAGATCAGGTTATAAAAGCAGCAAAGTCTGTATAAATGATCAGTGAATTTATACCCAAAGCTAAGACTTTAACGTATTTCTGACAAACAGTACTCCAGAAAGAATCCTGGAACAAAGGTGACAGATGAGTCAACCTAGTAATTTGACAATACATCCCCCAAGACGTCAGGTTTTCCAGGTTCTGGAACATTAGAGTTTTCTAAGATGACAGACAAGAGGAGACACTAGCATTTATCAGTCTTAAATACTCAGGAGAGCAACAGAGTCTCTGCTGCAGAGGACATACTGTCATTGTTGATCACAGTGAGTGTCTAGCTGTTTACAAAGGAAGGGCTCAAGCTACCTGTGGCTGCGAGCTATTAAATGGTGCTTATTGTTTTGATAACCAGGAGGAAAACAGAAGTTCCCCTACTAAGTTCTCCAGTTAGAGACACATTTGGTCTGGTTTTCATTCTGGTAACACAAGTAACTTCATGGAGAATTAAGCTTGTAGCTTATACATCAGTGTCATTTATACACTAATTCCACAAATATTGAGCTATGACTCTAGTATATATGAGGTTTGTCCATACTAACAAATATAAGGATATAGATACACACACACACACACGAATATAAGGATATAAAATCTATTATATGGTCTTATCGAAAAAGCAGAAACCTAAATCAAAATTAGGTTTCTGTGAAATACACTTTAACAAAAGCATATGTATGAATATAAAGCAAGGATCCTTAAGACATGGCAAATCCTAATGAACGGGGGATCTTCTCATTCACAGAGGAAGAGTTTCACCCAACACTCATCATTTTGGTGAGATAGAAGAAAGAAAAATTAGCACAAATACAAGAACATATGTAGACTCTGTAAGAGCTCACTAATGAATAAGCAGTAAGTAACATGCACAGTGGAGCATTTTATGATGCCCAATGCCAATAAGGCCAGGAGTCCTTTCACATCTTGTCACTTACTGCAGTTTACGATGAATTCCTGCTACCTGTCCCATTTTCTAGGCTTCACAGAGGCTTCCAGACCACTGTTATCTGGATTCAGGAAATTACAATCTATAAAGACTTGCCAAGAAGATAGGAAGAAATAAAAAAATTTGCAAATAATAAAAGAAAAGAGAGGAAAGAATTATAAATTCCTTCTGGGGGTCAGAGAAACTTCACAGATGAGGTGTTGAGGAGGAACACACATAAATGAGGAAGTTAACCAGAAAGAAGAGTGGGACAGGAATGCCCAAGCAGCCTTGGGGTCTAAATGGAGAAAGGAGAGAGAAAGGGAACAAAAGGACAGAAGTGGGAATCTCATTCTCTTCTTATTTGGTTCCAATATTGCTTCCTTCCATTCTTCACAACAGGTACTCATGGAATACCTTACCACTACTAGAAATTCCAGAAGCTACATTCTCCCAAATGTTATCAATGTTTCACTTTCAACCAAGATTCTTTTTGGTATGGGATTATGTGATTATGCTTTCACACTGGTAAGTTAATTTCTAGTATCACAACATTTCCCCAAATATCTGAATAAAGAATCATCCAATGAGGATTAAAAAAAAAAAAAAAAAAACCCAAAACAAAACAACCAAACACTAGTGGTTTTTCAGAGAGATAATGTTGGATTAATTTTTATACAGGGTTATAGAAACAATGCTTCTTGAAGGGATGCCTGGGACAGTAAGTTCATTAAAAAATACCAAGAATTATTCCTGGCTTTTTTCCCAGACTTTTGATTTAGTCAACAATAAACAAGTAATTTAGTACTTGTTTCTAGGTTTAACATTTATGCTCACAGGTTCTTCTCCAACCTTCAGCTTGAGTATCCTACTGCCAATGTAGTACACTTGTTCTCGAATAACAGATTTCTTGTTTTGCTTGCACCTTTAGTTGGGTCGCTAGAATAGTAATGAATAGTTTATTGCACAAGTGTATGCATACACTTGCAAACATACCCACTTACTTAGTAGGTGTGAAAAAATACAGCACCATTTACTGTGTAATTTAATCTTACTTTTTATTGGCTATAAAATGTTCAATAAATTTCAAAATTAAAAAAATAGCATCACAGTAAAGCTGCAGTAATTCAAATTAATTGGCTGGTCTAAAGAGCCATTTTTTTAATTGAAGTATTACAATTAACATACAATATCCTATTAGTTTCAGGTGTACATCATGGTGACTCAATATTTTTATACATTACAAAATGATCCCCACAATAAGTCTCGTTACCATCTGTCACCATACAAAGTTATTACAATATTATTAATTATATTCCCTGTGCTGTACATTATATCCACATGATTTATTTATTTTATAACTGGAAGTTTGTACCTCTTAATGAACAGCCATATTTCTGAATTACAGAATATTTTTCTAAGGAAAGAACGCTATATTTTATTTTAAATAAAAGGTAATAAACCCTACTTTGCCTCGTTCTGCCAGCGTTCCATTTAGAAATAGCTAAGAACCTTACATCAGCATGCTACATGCAAATTACCGTGTTAAGTACTTATTTTGAATCTTATACTCATTTTCTAAGCATACTGCCTATCTAGAATAGAAAGACACACTTAGACTGAGATCACTCAAATTATTATCAATTTAAAAATTATTCATTTATTCATGTATTTGTGTGTTACTTATGCTACCTTCTAAAAGGGGTGTGAGCTACTTTATCAAATAATCTAAATTATCAAAATTCCTTACGTATGTACCTATGTTTCTTATTCAGGCTAACAAGCAAAAGAAGGAATAACAAATTTATACTTAATTGCTAACTACAAAAATCTTAGATTATCTGCATTTTTAAAAAAATCACAACAGCTCAGGAAGATATAATGTACTTGAATTTAATAACCATTTACTGAATCAAAAAGTATTTATTTGCTGCCTATTATGTGAAAGTCACTCTCTTAAGTGCTTAATGTACTGAAGCTTGGTTTAGTCACTTGGTTTAATGGAAATATTTTTCCATAGACAATTAGGTTATCAGGAATATAAAGCTTAATTTCATTCATTCCTACAGAGCTACAAACTCCTAATTTACAGTTAGTAGTAGTTTTAGCACTATTTGGTGATAAGTTAATATGATCTTTAGAATGTGGATTTGAAAATTAAAAAATATTCTTACACATAATATTCATAGAGATCATTATTGAGACCAATTCATCCTGGCCAGAAATGTAAATTTTAAGTTAGTATAATACAAATCAGATTTAGCAAGATGTCAAAACATAAAGCATCCTCGGATACCCTGGATCTGGGTGTCTAAAGTATAATGTGTGGGTTTTCTTTCACTGACAGATTTCTTCACTTTGCCTCTCATAGAAACCTCACTCTGGTTTTTCTTGTGTATTCTTCCCCTCCCCCTGCCTCCAGCCCCAGAAAAAAGAGGGTATTGGACATTCTATACCATTTTGAGACCCTAAAAAGGAAACCCTAGGATGTTTCAATGTCTTGTATTTTCAACTCTTAGATGGGTTGCTTGATGGATAGACTGATGGATGGTGCTATTCTGTGTATCTTTAATATTGGGGAAAGAGAAGGTACCTCTAGGAGGTACTTCTTGAAAATGATGGAAGAAGAGGTGGTAGAAGAATTCTTTTTTTTTTTTTAAAGATTTTATTTATTTATTCGACAGAGAGAGATCACAAGTAGGCAGAGAGGCAGGCAGAGAGAGAGAGGAGGAAGCAGGCTCCCTGCCGAGCAGAGAGCCCGATGCGGGACTGGATCCCAGGACCCCGAGATCATGACCTGAGCTGAAGGCAGCGGCTTAACCCACTGAGCCACCCAGGCGCCCGAAGAATTCTAATTTAGATGCCCACTCAGAGCTTGTCTATTTAACCTCATTATTCAAGTCTGGAGTATACCTGTACTCAACTCTTCACTACATAAAGATCACAATAAGCAAATTCAGCATAGTATCATATATCCCCCAAATATAATCAATATCAAGATGTGTAGTTTGTAGTTTGCTTAAATAAATTTTTCCTTAGGGGAAAAGGGAGGAAAAGAATTTAATAAAAAATATTATAGATTGTGGTAGTGTAAAAGGAAGCTATTCTAGAATTTAAAAATTCTTTAGTGAATCTATGATACAGAGACTTCCCTTGCAGATAACGAACTCCCACTTGGGTCTATTAAATATCTACTTTCCATTTACAAATTTCCATTCTTTATATTGAAACTAATTTACTGCCTGGCAACCAAATTGGAATAGATTAATATAAAATAGGAAGATTTTAAAAAAAGGAAAATAGGAAGATTTTCACACATAAATAAATTCTCACCTTCTTAAGGAAAACATCACACCTACACTCTTACACTGTTAGTAGGAATGCAAATTGGTGAAGCCACTCTGGAAAACAGTATGGGGAATCCTCAGAAGTTAAAAACAGAGATACCCTATGACCCAGCTATTGCACTACTAGGTATTTATCCAAAGGATACAAACATAGTGGTTTGAAGGGGCACATGTACCCCAATGTTTATAGCAGTAAAGCCCACAATAGCCAAAAGAGCTCAGAGGTCCATCAACAAAAGAATGCATAAAGAAGAGGTGAGAGAGAGAGAGAGAAAGAAAATATATTATTATATTAAGATATATTATTACTAATACATATATATGTATATGTATGCATATATATATATACACATACATACACCCACCTACAATAGAATATTACTCAGCCATCAAAAAGAATGAAATCTTGCCATTTGCAATGATGTGGGTGGAATTCAAAGGTATTATGCTAAGTCAGTCAGAGAAGGATAAACACCATACGATTCCATTCATATGTGAAACTTAAGAAACAATACTGATGAACATAGGGGAAAGAAAGGAAAAAGAAAATAAGATGAACACAGAGAGGGAGTCAAACCACAAGAGAATCTTAACTCTAGGAAACAAACTGAGGGTTGCTGGAGGGGAGATGGGTGGGGGATGGGGTAACTGGGTGATGGGCATTAAGAAGGGCACTTGAAGTAATGAGCACTAGGTGTTACATGCAACTCATGAATCAATGAATTCTACCTCTAAAACAAATAATATCCATCTATGTTCATTAAGCTGAATTTAAATTAAAAAAAAATTTAAAAGAAAGAAAAACATCACCCCTGATTCTCTGAAAGTAAAACATTCCAATTCCTTACTCTGACAGACTTTTTCTCTGTGCCCTTTACTCTCACCACCGTCCTTGATTCTTTGACTTGAAGTATACTATGCTTAGAGTATCATTTGTTGGATAAAAATAGGACTATTAGATTCACAAAAGGAATCTAAGATTACTTAAAAATTCCTCTTTAGGAATTTTCATTTTATGATGTTTGAAAGCTGCAAAATCACTAAACTTAGGAAGCATCTGAATTAAATTAAGAAATTCAAAGCTATATAATTGGACCTATTTAATGAAGCATTATCTCTAATAGCAGAAGTATAGAAAACAACCTAAATGACCACCTTTACAATAATACGTTATTATGATGCAACAATACAATGAGATGCTACACTAAAACTAAAATTACAATAAGGAGGATGATGTATGAACATGAAAAAATGTTTACAGAATAAGTGAAAATATTAGAATACAAAATAATTCAGTACATGCTTATCACTGCACAAATATAAATACATATGAATTCTCCCTCATTTACCTATAAAACATCCTCCTTCAAAGCTTGTGCCATCTGCCATATTACCATGCATCACCCCCTCTCTCTGTTACCCTTACCATTATGTATGGTCACTTTCAACCATCTCCTCCACATATCCTGCTATTATTTTCATTGACTTCACTGTCCATTTGGTCAGCCCTTCCCACATCTATCCCTTTAGATCCTTGAAGTAGTTCTGGGTGATGACAAGGTTAAAGGTATGGCCATTGGGAGGAGAAGCTGATATGAATTTAAAGTTTGAATAAATAAATACATATTAGAATCTGTGACCAAAAATGTGATTTTTCCTCAAAAAGAATCCTAGCCCTTTGACTCCTCCATTTCCTCCAGGCTCCTTCCTAATCTCATTGATGTTCTCATCCAGCCAAGTGAGAGGGAATGATCACCAGAACACACATCAGCATTCTCAAAACTCATTTAAGCCACTATTCATCTTATATTGGCTCTCTCTACTACTTTTGACATTGACGACTATTCTATATAATCCTTTGTTTCCTCCTACTTGTCTTACTTATAGACACTTTCTTTTTGTCACCTCCTTAGTGTTTGATATGGAATAAGGTAATTCCCTTGTGAAAATGACACTTATTATATAAGCTGGCATGTGCATGCCAATGAATATGGAACTTGATGTCCCACCAGCATCTTAAATTCAATTAACATTATTGTCTCCCAAGACCTGCTGCTCCTCCCAGATCCCAAATCTCATTTAACAAAACAACTGTCCACAAAGCCAACCAAGCCAAAAACCTGGCTACTCATCCTTGACTAATTTTATCCACTTTTCTCCATCAATTAATAAGCTCTGCTAATTTTGTCTTTTAAATATTTCTTGATTCACAATCCTTTTTTTTTTTTTTTTAATCCCTTCTAATGCTGTCATGGCCATATAATCTTTCAACTGGAGAAATATATTGATCCCCCTCCTTCCAGTTCTATCTCCCTTCACATTGCAACCAGCATGATCTATCTAAAAAGGAAATCTGCCCATGGGAATTCCCTGCTAAAAACTTCTTCCATGGCTACCCATTCCCTATATCAAGGCTTCCCACTAGGATCATCTTACATACATGCTTCAAGTGCAGTGTCCAGGCATCAGTGACCTTTTTCCAAAAACCTAAGGTTCATTGGCCTGGAGCATATAGTTCCACATGCTTACCATGACATACACAGACTTCCATGGCCTGACTCTCACTTGTAAAGCTCTCTCACTTTTTCACTCCATACTGATTGCCTTGGACTCTAGCTATATGCATTATGTTTTCACGTATTTTAATATTATTCACTGATAATAATGCCTAAATAGCCTTGATTTTTGTTTTCCCTGAGCTTATACTTTCTTCAAGAGAGAGGCCCTAGACTTCTCCAAGAAGTCTTCTCTAAAACCCACATACAACACACTGTGCTTAGTTGATTTAAATATCGCAAGACACTGAGACCATCTGCTATACACCTAAATCCCCAACTGTATTTCAAAATCAAAAATAGCAAGAACCATGCCTTATTATTTTTTTTTTTGTATCCTCTATGTCTAACACATGAGCCTATCACAATGCCTCAGACATATTAGTAGCTCAATAAACATTATTGTGAAGAAGGTGCAAATATGAAATCAGTGAAATAGGGTAGAATTCTGAATAATTTTTACTAGTTTTTAAAAATTTTTAAAGTTTTCCTTTAAAGGGGCGATTTAAAACTCCTGCCCTTCCAGTCATTTGCACATTTATTCTTTTAATAAGTATTTACCAAGTGTCAATGTATTAGAGCCCATGTAGTAGAGCTTAAAAAAAAACCAAACCTAGAAAATACACAATGTGTTATAAAATCATCAGGTATAAGTAAATACCCACAAGCAATACATAAAAAGACATCAGCTTTAATGTTCAAAGCATAAATGCTTAGTTATTACCACAAATAAGTCAGTGGGAACATCAAATGAAAGCAGTTAAGACATTTAAAAAGTCTTCAAAAAAAAAAAAATAACATGTAACCACAGGATGTGGTCAGTCCCCAATCAGACCACAAACATCTTGCCACTAGGTCACTAGATGCAGATGAGCCTGTCATTAGAAATGTTTTCTAGCCAGTGCCACACTGCACTGGTTTGTGAATGAGAATAAATGGGGTATGGGGGTCAGTGATTAGACAGGGTTACAGTCCTATAAATTTGTTCAATATACTAAATTAAAAAGGGTTCATGCAATACTTTTTTTTTTCCCCAAATGCCTGGAAGAATGCCTTTTTATAGAAATTACACAGTAAAAGAATGTATGAATCTGTGCATGCAAGACAAGTGCTACTGATCTTTGCATCTTTGCCAAGAAAACGACAGATTCACCTTAATATGAGATCTAAATCACTTCTGGGAATGATGAAAGATGTTGAGGAAAGATAGTGAAGTAGAGGAAGATTTTCTGAATTCAGAGTTTAGCTTCTTGCAGAACACATGAATTTAGCAGAGGCTAGTAACGATCCCAACATGTACCTCTGGAAGATTTTGTTGTGTTATTTGATATTCTGAAATACCAAACAGAATTTTTAAATCTTTTCCTCATCATAAAATATGTTTTAATCTATATTAGTTATTCTGTGACAATGCCACATTTTTCTTTCAATATTATCTTGAGTTCTGACTATCAATAGGAAAGATTCAATCAGAAGAAGGACCAATGAAGGCAAGGCTCTCTGCAGGGAAAACTCAAGTCATCATCCTATTAGCCTGAAATCATTTCTAATTCTGACCTAGATTGAGGAGCAGGAATTCCTTTTGTTTAAACCCATACTCTCCCCTAAAGCCCTGAGTGTCTAACATTCTTTATACATTGGCAATGCACATGTTCACCTTAAAAAGTCCAATTTACCCTTTCAAGTGGCACTTCAGTTTCTCTCTCACTTACCCTCACCCTTCTCCAAATAACCATTTTTTTCCCCTTGAACTTCGGTAATATCCATTTCCCTCACTTCCCTTCTGGCCTCCAATAATCCCTTCACCACACTATAGCAAAATAAGGCTTTGTAAAATGAAATCAGATCATTTAATTTCCTGGCTTTTCTCCTTCTGCGGTTCCCCACAACACACATATAACATCCAAATTCTTTTTCTTGGCCTACATGGCCTTCTGAGCTCTGGCCTATACCTGTGTTATGTGTTGCTTTGGATCCCTATCACCTAGTACTTGTGATGTTTTAAGCCACACTGGCCTCCCTTCTGCTCCTCACAGAAGTCACTTTCTCTTAGGACTGTGCCTGTTGCTCACTGTGTGTGGAGTCTCTACTTCCAGATCTTTTTAACATTTAGGCTTCTGCTCCTGACACCTTATAGCATCCCCTAACTATCCCTTTAAATCAGCCATCAGCCTCTCATCACTCACCATTTATCATCCTGTTTTCTTCAGAGCACTACAAATGATCTAAAATCATCTTGCAGAGTTTAATTGTTTACTTATTTTTTTTATCTATTTCCTCCTCCCCTAACTACTACAATGTAAGTTTATCTTGTGCGTCACTGTGTATTTCCAGAGCTTAGAAGAGTAAATGCAAATAAAAGGCAAGACACAAATGTCTGCTGAATGAATTATTATATTCATTGGCATTAAGACTGATTATTAACAAGAAAAAGATCAGAACTAAAAAATGAACACTATAACAAATATGATAAAGTATGGATATTATAACAAATATGGATAAAATCTGAGACTGGTTAAAATGACAAGGTTAGAAGTTAGCCATCTTGTGTTAGAATTATGGGTCTGCTACTTAGTTACTAGCTGTGTGGCTGAGGAGAGTCATTTCACCTCTCTGAGCTTCAGTGCCCTCATTGATAAAATAACAAAAACTAGTACTTAGTTGATGTAAGCCTTAAAAGAATTAGTATGGTTGAGGATCATAAATAGTGTCAAGTACACAATAGGTACCCAGTGAACATTAGATATAATTACCATTATTTCAATATAGTGAGTCCACTTTGATTAATATACAGCAAGTACCTAACTAATCATTACTGTACTAGATATCAAGTTTACAAACTTAGAAGTTTATTAATAATAATTTGACACTTAAACCTCATACTTATAAATAGAAAATATCCATATAGTATGTTTAGATGATCTCTAATAATTTTTTGTGGTAAAGTGATATTTTTTAATTGTGGTAAAGGACACATAACAGAATTTATCCTTTTACTCATTTCAACTAAAATCAGTGGCATGAAACATAATTCACAATGTGCAAACATTACCACTATCCATTTACATAAATTTTATCACCCTAAACAGAACTCTGCACTGATTAAACAGAAACTCATTTCCTTTATGAATCCACCTATTTTAGATACTTCATAGAAATGGAACTATACAATGTTTGTTTTTTTGTGTGTCTGGCTTACTTAGCATATTTTCAAGGTTCATCCATGTTATGGCATGTACGGAAACTTCATTCTTTTTTAAGGCTGAATAGTCCACTGTATGTAAATATTTTATTCATCTGTTTATCTGTTGATGAGCACCTGGGCTGTTTCCACTTTTTGGCTATTGTGAATAATGCTAGGAAGTTTGGTACGTAAGCACCTGAGTCCCTGATTTCAATCCTTTTGGGTAAATATTGAAAAGTTAAATACTGCAATTCTGTGTTTAACTCTTTGAGGAACTGCCAAATTTTTTCCAAAATGACTGCACTACTTCCCATCCCCACCACCAATGCACAAGTGTTCCAAATTCTCCATATCCTTGATAAAGCTTGTTTTTTATAATTCCCCCTCTAATGGTTATAAAGTGGTTTTTCACAGTAGTTTTATTTTGTACTTTCCCTAACGATTAGCAATGCTGAGCATACTTTCATAGGCTAATTGGTCATTTGTATATATTAAAAAAAAAAGTCTATTCAAATGCTTTACCTAATTTTTTTTAAAAGATTTTATTTATTTATTTGACAGAGAGAGAGAGTGATCACAAGTCGGTAGAGAGGCAGGCAAGAGAGGAGGGGTGGAGCAGGCTCCCCGCTGAGCGGGACTCGATTCCAGGACCCCGAGGATTATGACCTGAGCCGAAGGCAGCGGCTTAACCCACTGAGCCACCCAGGTGCCCCGCTTTGCCTAATTGTGAATTGTGTTGTTTTGTTATTGAATTTTTGGAGTTTTTATATATTCTAGATTTCTGGACATTAATCCCTTATCAGATATATTATTTACAAATATCTTCCCCCATTCGGTGGGTCATCTTTTTGCTCCCTTGAAGGTATCATTTGATACACAATTTTTTTTTTTTCTGCTTGCAATTAGCTATTTATTATAAGGGATACAAATGAAGGAATCAAATGAAGAGATACATAGAGCAACGTCTGAAAGGGTCCTGAACACAGAAACTCTAGTCCACCTGTGAAGTGTGCCACTCCGTCAGCACATCAACGGATAAATTTTTTTTTTTTTTTAATGAAGTCCAATTTATCTTTTTCTTTTGTGGCCTGTACTTCCAGCATCATATCCAGAAAAATATCAAATCCAATGTCATGAAGATTTTTTCCTGTTTTATTCTAAGAGTTCTACAATTTAGTTCTTACATTTAGGTCTTTGATCCATTTTGAGTTAAGCTTCATATATGGTATAAGGTAAGGGTCCAATTCCATTATTTTACAGATTATTCTGTAATGATTTTGGTATAATGGGAAAATAGCTGAGAGAGCTATCAAAGTTTGTATACATCTATAGAGATTAATTAAAAATGCACTCAAAGTTTCTTTTTATATATAGATTATAAAAAAAATACAGCATATCTATTACCAGAATTTCAAGCAATTCACTTCTAAATATCTTATACAGTTTTTTGGGAGAATTTGCTCATATTTAATCCAAGCCATTATAGCACAGGACCCTCTTCACAGGGCAGAATTCATGCAATTCTACCCTCTCTAAGGGTAGTATCTCTGGACAATATTAAATTGGCTTTTATGTTGAAGTTTAGAAAAACCATTTGTAGCAACAACAACATACATATGTACAAATAGATTCACTTAAATTGTAAATACTTTAAATAGCCCTAGTAAAGCAAATGTATTCTTGTTTTTTTTCTTTATAGTGAATATAATCTAATTAAAATTAAAATTAAAAATTAAAAATACAGCTTTAAACAGATCAGAAAATTCTCTGCTCAGGCATATACATCTCTATTTCTTTCCCACAACTTCACTAATTGAACCCAAGACTGCAATTCTCCACAATTTCAAAAGAGCTAAAACAACTTGCTGACATAACAAGGTATATATATCAAACCTTGGTGTGAGATGAATCACCCCTATTGCCAACTTAAAGGTATACAACTTAAGAGATCCATAAATTTCCATCCATTTTTCTATAGGGTATAAAATATTACTAAAAATTAAGACTATAATGTTTCATTCTTTGTAATCAAATTAATTTTAGACATTATTATTTATGAAAGGATTTTAACTAATTATTCCAATATGAAAAAACACAAGAATAACAAGTTATTTTGAGATTTTTTTTAAGAAGCAATGCCTTTTATCAACTAAGACAAGGGCATCCTTGTATAGAGCAGCACAAATAAGTATAAGGAAGAAATGAGTAGAAAATGTAAAGATGAATACAACTTAGGAATAATGCAATAATAAGACTTAGATACTCTTAGTAGCATTCAGGAAAGTATTTGCCATCCACAAGGTCCTGGAATTAATCCTCTGAATTAATTTTTGCTGTACCATTTACTATTCTTTGGGAAGTTATTAAATTTATTTTTCCATCATTTATATAGTAACAAGATCAATAGTTGTCTTCGTTTTACATATGATAAAGCTTATACTCAGAAAAATAATTAGCCTATGTTAATAGCTCAACAATGTTACCTATTATTATAGGATAGAAAAGCATAAACTTTTGCTGTGTCTACAATTGTTATGTCTTGTTTCTATTCTTGAAGGTAATGTAGCATGTAGAGATTTGCAATGAAAAATCTATGTAGAAACTGAAAAGAATAAATCTGTGTGAAGGAAAGAATTAAAAAGAATATTATACACCATTCTAAATAAAAATACAGAGAACCATATATTATTGGAGCTTTTTACCTAAGTTATAGGTTATTCTTCCAATTGTCTTGTTTATCCAAAGACACTAAGGCACAGAGAAGTTGGTGCATCTAAAGTCACACAAATATTTGTTTATCCAAAGACACTAAGGCATAGAGAAGTTGGTGCATCCAAATATACATTTATAATAAGCAAAATATTAAAATTTCAAATTTCTGCAGTCTTTTTTTTGTCAGATTAATGCAGTAGAAGTATAAAATGTATATTTTTGCACCCCCTGAGTTCTATCAACAAGGAAAAATCGTAAATGGATACTCCATAAATGGATACACACACTTCATAGCATAAAAATTCATCTTTCTTAGGTCCCACCATCACAATATTTTTATATCTAGCACTAAACACTTGTTTCTAGATACATTTTTCTCATTACGTTTTATTCTTTCCTTTGTAAGACCGATCAACTGCTTAAAGACAAGATGTTTTTAAGGGTTCAAAAGAGCCAATATACCTGAGACTTGGTCCTTTGAAAGATTAGCCTAGCCCAGCTTCCTCTGTCTTAGGCCTGCCTTCCATGTCCTTAATGGGGGGGGGGGGTACAGAGTTCTATTCACATAGCTAAGTAACTGAGATGGAGTCATCAAGGGAGCCAACACCAAGTGTGATTTCACACTATGAGGGTATTTGCCATAATAGCTGACATTTAAAGAAAAAAATAAGATTTATTAAGCACTTGCTTTGTTGGGGCACACTATGACTGTCTTATTTAATCTAGTCAAACATCTTATGAATAATATTATGTCAATTTTCAAGATGAAAAACATGAGGCCTGGCAAAGATAAATTGCAGAAAATCACATAGCTAGAAAGCAGCTGATACAGGACACATATATATGGATCTGAATTTATATATCATGTTCTCAACCACAATGTTTACTGCATCCTACAATGATAAGGTACCAAAAACAGCACATTTAGATTTTACCCTATTTCTAGGCATGGATTTTTATCATAGACTATACTATATATAACACTTACTTTGCATCAACTATATAGAATTGTATTTGATGCTAGAAAAATATATAAAATAATAAAAATGAAACTGTAAACTCTAAAATGAACACATAGTACAGTAAATGACATTAATCTTGAAAGCTTAAGCAAATGCTAAAAATTAAATGTAAATGTCTGAAAAAAGAGAAAGCAAAAAGGAATTATCTCAATCAAAGTTCTACTATAAACAAGACTAATATAGTTTTGCTTATATTTGGGGAGGGAACTTGGTTTTAGGGCAGAGGACATCTAAAAAAGGCTCCTCTGATTTAGCTCCAGGTGATTTGCCTTAGAGGGTTAGGTTAACTTTGATAACTATCGGTTCTGCATCCCTCCTCCTCACTGGGAAAGCTTCAGTGTTTGAAATGGAGCCACAGCCCAGTGACACTGTATAGACATTGGGTTTTCATTCTCTGTGACCTATCTCATTCACCTCATATTTTTAAAGAAAGGCATATTTATAGAAGCTTCTAGGTCAGGTTACTTCAAAGTTGCCTTGGAGAAAATGCCAGTTAGACAACCGAAAAGATTTCAGATTAAAATCCTTACAGAAACAAAAAAATATATATATACATTTGCATGTTAGTATAAATGATCAAAGATCTCTGTTCTGAGATCTAGCCTCTGAATATCAACATAGTGTCAATGTTAAAAAGGCTTATAAGACGAAAAGTAAGTTAATTAGAATCTATGATTTGCATTAAAATACTTTCATTCAATTTGTTCTTTTAAGTAAGGAGTTCAAAACTGCTAATAGTTCATCATTTAAGTTGACAGGTAATTAGAAAACTTAATCTGTATTCTTTGTTTAGTTTAAAAAAATCCTGGAGACTACAATGAAGACAGACCAAATTAAATACCATGTTTTCCCCAATAATATTCACAAAAGTAGAAACACTAAGTGAAAAAAACAAGTTATATAATTTTTAATATTTTGATTATTACTTATGGATAGCTGTCCAATTTCTTTTTATAAAATCTATGTACAGCTGTCTGTTGATCCAGTTATCTATCTATATTAAACTTTTTCTTTGTGAGATGCAAGTTTTAAAAATATTATTAACAGAATACAGACTGCACTAGAGAGTTGAGAATACCAATTTGGGCACAATACATTCAATTAACTCAAAAAAATATTCTCAAAGAACTTCAAAAGCCCACATCAGTCTTGTTTATGTGGAGAGATATGTTTATTCTGATTCCTGCAAGATTATTTTACTTCAAGACAGGTAAAAACCAGAACCATAATAACAGTCCTCAAAAAATGAAGCAACAGACTCAGTACCTGTTATTTAAAAACAAAAACAAAAACAAAAAAACAACGGCTATGGTACCTTCAAGAAATGGTCCCTTCTTTCTCTTCATAGTATGGCTTAGTAAACCAAAGAATGAATTGTTTTATTATAAATGTTGGCATGTAAAGGGAAAAGTACCTGGAAATAACATCATTAGCTGACAAAGACTGACTGATCTTGAAATCTTATTTTTATGTTGAAAGCCCTTTGAAATCATTTAGAAGATAAAAAAAAAAAAAAGGTAAAAGTGGTCATCTCTCATAAAAAATAAAAATATTTATTATTATTAGTAAATAGTAGCAGTTACTAATTAGTAGCAGTTATCAAGCTGGTAGATGGGATGATTAAAACACACACACGAGCGTGCGCACGCATCATCTTTAAGGAAGTTGATTTTATTAGCGGGAACTAATCTTTTTGATACCAATTTATTCAGAAACAATGTTTCTGATTTGCCTGGGCATTTTGACTTCAATTCCCTCCTTTTAGGAAAAACACAACATATGAGAGTTTGAAGGAATTACCAATCATTTTTCCTCAACTAAGCTCCCACTTGGCCCTACCCTGAATACTACAATAAAACACACTAGGCCCATGGAGAATCTGCAAGTGAAAAGACAGGGAAATAGCAAAGACCCTGGCTCAGCAGTATAATGAATACCGATTCCTAATAAAACCTTCAGACTTTGTACAATTAAGCAAACAAAAGCTTCTGGATAACAAGTGGACAGGTTTTACAGAATTATCTCTATACATTTTCAAACACCCACATTTGAACTGCTATAAATCCAGACTTACTCTTCTCTCTTACCTCAGAGAAAGACCTCTCCCTCCTTCAAAGACCAAAGGCTTCAGATATGATCTTAGTTTGTTCCTGATTTTTTTCCTTGTGAACTTTAGTCTTTAGTTCCCTCACCCCACTTCTTTTTCCTGGGTCTTCAATATCCCCTTCTCCACTGGCTTCTTCTGATTAGCCTAATAATGAATCTCCCATCACAATCTGTCTACCCTCATTCTCTCTCCTAATATATATATATTTTTTAAAGATTTTATTTATTTATCTGACAGAGAGAAATCACAAGTAGATGGAGAGGCAAGCAGAGAGAGAGAGAGGGAAGCAGGCTCCCTGCTAAGCAGAGAGCCCGATGCGGGATTTGATTCCAGGACCCCAAGATCATGACCTGAGCCGAAGGCAGCGGCCTAACCCACTGAGCCACCCAGGCGCCCCTCTCTCTCCTAATATTAACCTCCCATCTTTTACCTAGCTCCAGCCAATGTCTCGTGGACATCCCAAAGGCATCGTGCAAAAATATATCCATTTTAGTCTACCTTCTCATATTACAATGGAGTTACTATTTACATAGCCCTATCTCAGTTAAGCTAAATTCCACTTTCTTCCTTACCACACCATCCAGGGGTTTATCACATTCTGCCAAATTCTAGCTCCAAAACATCTCTAGACTTGTGATCACCTCCTCTCCATCCTCTACCGCAAAATTAGTGCTTTACCATGTCTCACCTTAACTACCAGACTGCCTCTTATGGCCAAATTCACTTCTCCCTTCTACAGATATCTTCTCCATACTGCTGTTATGTTATTATTCTAAAATGTAGTGTGAGTATATTAGATTTCATGAATAGCACCTGAATAAATTATAATGCTTTGGAGCCCAGAAAGGACTGCTGAGATAATTTACTGTAGCACAAAACAGTGGGTTAATATTTCCAAGGACATTAATCACTAAGAGATCTAGTGTTAGAATCCCCAAATCCGAAAATCCTGATTCCTCATCATGTACATGTCAAAGCTTATTTCCAAATTTGAGTCTTGGTTTGCAAACTGAGACACTTATTTTTCACTGTCAATACTACACAATCACTAAGTGCTTTCTGAAACACACATCATAAGGGATTTGTAAAGCAAAATATGTTCTAGAACTAAGAAAAGTTTTAACAAAAGTGTTTTACTGGACAATCCTCACTGAGGACAATATTTTTCTCTGTTGAAGCCAATGGGAAAATGTAGGACTATTTGCCAACTCTCAAACTCTGTTAAATATTAAGTATGCATTCAAATATGCCTAGAAAACATTGTACACAAAAACGTTAATTCAGTGGACTGCAGAAAGATGCTGTCATTCACCACTACCAGGTTTGAGAACTCCAGAAAGGTTCTTGTAAGGCTAGGACATGTCATCTTTGTAAACAGCATATGGCGTGATAGGTGGAACAAGTTGAAGAAAAAAATAAATGGAGCATCTGTGCACTCACTTCTTCAAGTTTTAACAACCAATTAGGTTTTCTACACTAATATTTATAGCTCTACAAAACACAGGCAATAAAGGTAGTTATTTTCCCCTCTGGAGAATATTATGCTGTTAAACTACCAAAGTTAAAAGGGCATATTCTATGCACTTGTTGTTTCAAGGAACTTAAAAAGAAGGATAATTGTTTATATGAAGACTGCCACCCATTCCTTAGACAGAAAGAAAACAGACAGATTAATGCTATGTGCCTATATGTTAATTGAGTGTTTTTATGAAATAAATTGTACAACAATTAGAGAAATGCCTCATTTTCCTGGCATCATTAGGAATGGGATATTTTCTTATTTTTCCAAATAATAAAATCATTCTTTTAAGTTACAAAACTCAGTGTAACTATTTTGATGGGCACACAAAAATGTACTTTGAATACCTCTGAATTCTTAATATATAAAATAAAATGTTTTAAATGGCTCAGGAGCATGATTATGATTATAGAATTCTGTGTTCTGCACAGTTTTTGGTGCCTAAGAACTAGAGAGGTGAGCAGAAAAATCTGCTCCCACACTAAGCCCTCTCTGGTTCTGCTTTGGTTTTCCTCCTCATTTATAATGCACTTATTTCCTCCCTCAGTCAGGCAGTCAAGCTCTTTCTTCCTTTTGTTCCTGCAATCACTATATCAGCTTCCAGGGACTCTTTGGTCTCTCTTTCCCCTCTTAAATGTCCAGCTTCTAATTGTCAGCAGGTTTGGATAGATCAAAAAACCTGTTAAAACATATGAAGCTGATATATTCTGATGGAGGGTCTGGGATTCTTTATGCAATGAAGTTCATGAGCTTTAGCAAACTTTTTTTTTTTTGATAAAAAATTTACTTATATAAAGACCTTACTTGCTTACTGAACTCCTTATAAGTGGAGATTTAAAGCATAAACTGCTTTGATCTTTTTTTTTTTTTTGGAGAACACGTTAATCTCTTATAAGTATCTTCTAGTTAAAGAAGATATGCAAACATCAACTACTAAGTTGTTTTAATACTTTAATTTTTGACATTTTAAGAAAACACAGAAAATAAAAATCTATATTTGCAGCTTCCCCAGATTTAATCCTGTTTACATACTGATGTATTTGTTTCCAATTTTCCCTCCCCTGATTCTTTTTTAAAGAAAAAAAAATCAATTATTTTTAATTTTGCTCAGTACAGAGAATTAAAACAATGCAGAAAAGTGCAAAATAAAAGTGAAAAGAAGGAAAATGTATTCCAAATCCATAAATCAGATACTGTGTGTGTGCAGGGGTGTGTGTGAAAGATAAATAGATGATAGAAACGTGAAGAGACATTTAAAAAAAAATAGAACTCATTAACCTTAATTTGCAAAATATTAATTAAATTTGAAATAGAAGAAAAAATAAAATGAATTTTATCTTAAAAATTGTTAGCAGGCATATTTTTTAAAGGATTACTCTGAGGCTTTGAAAAAAGAGAAAGGGGAATCCTCTTACCCTGTTGGTGGGAATGCAAGTTGGTACAATCACTTTGGAAAACAGTGTGGAGATTCCTTAAGAAATTAAAAATAGAGCTTCCCTATGACCTGCATTAATGGGTATTTACCCCAAAGATACAGATGTAGTGAAAAGAAGAGCCGTCTGTACCCCAATGTTCAGAGCACCAATGGCCACAGTAGCCAAACTGTGGAAAAAACCAAGATGTCCTTCAACGGACAAATGGATAAAGAAGATATGGTCCATATATACAATGGAGTATTATGCCTCCATCAGAAAGGGTGAATACTCAACTTTTTTATGAATATAAACAGGACTGGAAGAGATTATTCTGAGTGAAATAAGTCAGGCAGAGAGATTCAATTATCATATGGTTTCACTTTTGTGGAGCATAAGGAATAATACAGAGGACATTGAGAGCTGGAGAGAAGTGAGTTGAGGGAAATCAGTGGTGAAGACAAACCATAAGAAACTGTGGACTCTGAGAAACAAACTGAGGGTTTTGGAGGGGAGTAGGATGGGGGATTGTGTGAGCCTGGTGGTGGGAATTATGGAAGGCACATATTGCATGGAGCATTGGGTGTGATGCATAAACAATGAATTCTGGAACACTGAAAAGAAATAAAATAAAATGAAAAAAAAAAGAATTTTGAACAAAAGAAACTAAGAATGTGTTTTAACTACATGCTCTAATTTAGATGATACCAATAAACTCTCTGCTTTTAATTATAGGTAAGCACATTAATATTCTCCTGTTCCCTTCTTCTTTAATTTTTTAAAAAAAATTTAAAAATATTTTATTTATTTACTTAACACAGAGAAAGAGAGAGAATGTCTGCCAGAGCACAATTTGGGGTGGGGGGTGGGGGAAATAGCAGAGTGAGAGGGAGAAGAAGGCTCCCAACCAAGCAGGGAGGGCTTCCCAGGACCCTGGTATCATGATCTGAGCCTAAGGCAGATGTTTAACTGAGAAACTCAGGTGCCCCCGTCATGTTCCCTTCTAATAACCCTCCCTCACCTATTTGGTTAATTATGTTATAAATTCTAAATTGTCTGGATTTAATACATTCACATTCTGTTGGTTGTCAATGATACCCAGAACGTTTAGTATTCATGTCATCTCAGAGAGGATTAAATGCTCATAGCCAGACCTTTTATCACAGCCCTTTTCATTCATGAATTCTTAATTTTGTTTCATTCTCTGGATTTCAATTTTTCAAGTAGTTCCTCGAGCTCTCCCACCCCCAACCCCTACCTTGGCCCTGTAAGAGCCCAGTGAATTTTGTATTTTGGTAGTGTTCTTATATTTGAGAATTTTTACACTGTCTTCTCTTCAATAGCATCTTGCTGCCCAGATGCCTAAAGAATTCTCTCTTCATCTTACAAATGTATCAGTCTAAGTAGGACACATCTCAGATTCATGTTCTGATTCAGAATTTCCTGGAACATATTGTACTTTTAATATACAGATTCAATTCTCTCCTCATTTTATAGAAGTTCTCTTGAGTTATATATTCTGTTCCTTATTTTGGGTTTTCTATTCAGAGATACCAATTACTCTTATGTTGAATTAGCTTAGTTCTGTTCTACTCTATTTCCTAAAATTATAATATTCTCATCTCTTTCATCCACATAAACTATAATTATCACAAGTCTTTTTATTATGTCACTAATTAGGTAATCAGTGGTGTTCACTTCATATTTTGTCAGTCATTTACCCAATAATGATGTTCATTTGGTCCTCAATTTGTTTCCTCAGGTATAGAATATCTCTTTTAACTTCTAGGTTTTGGGTTCTTAATTTATTGAGTGTGTTCTTAGTAAGTTGCTCCTGAGTGTGTTATAATTTTTCTTTGGGTTTTTTTTTTTTTTTTAAAGATTTTATTTATTTATTTGACCGACAGAGATCACAAGCAGGCAGAGAGGCAGGCAGAGAGAGGAGGAAGCACGCTCCCCGCTGAGCAGAGAGCCCGATGCGGGGCTTGATTCCAGGACCCTGGGGATCATGACCTGAGCCGAAGGCAGAGGCCCTAACCCACTGAGCCACCCAGGCGCCCCTTTCTTTGGTTTCTTTGGTGCATACTATTTTTTTCATTTAACTCTAGTAGGTTTGTATAATTATTTGCATTAAGTGCTGTGTCATAGCTCCCTTTACATTCTCCCACGTGTTTGGGCATCTCAGTCAAGACCTTGTATTTGCTCTGAAGGAGTATGCCTGATTTGAGTATCACCTCACCATAAATAAGACCACATGCTTCCTCTTTCCCATCTTCCAAGTTACTAACAACTGTGATGTTTCACACTCCTACCATGTTTTTGTAGCTTGAGAGAATGACAGGGTGGAGAAAGTCACAGAGTCTAGGTCTGTGGTATGCAGTCTTTCTCAGAATACCTGGGGATCTACTCTAAAGTTGAGGTACATTCTTTGTATCAGAGTTCAACCGACCTCATTGGAGAAAGAGGTTCCTGCTGAAAGAGATCCTTCTATCTTGGATCATTTTTTTCAACAATGAAATACCCATTCAATTCTGAAACAATCTGCCCTTTTGTCCAAATTTCCCCTTTTATTATTAGTCCTAGTCCTCTGCTTCAAATGCTTCTCAGTCAGAAGAACAAAAGGATAAGGGTCCACTAAGTTTGTTAATTTAAATACTTGGGTATTTGTGAGAATTGTCAGGATTGGATCAACTCAGTGGTACAAGTCTAGAAGTATAGAGAGTATTTAAGAACTAAGCTATATTATGCCTCTCTGTTCCAACTCAGAAATCATTTGCTTTTTATACTGGAAACAAGGTTTTCAAATATATTGCATTAATTTATGCCCCATTCCTTATTTGGTTCATATTAATTTTGGGGTTTTTGTTTGTTTTGGTGTTTTTTTTTTTTTTAAGTTTTTTTTTTTTTTTTTTTTTTTTTTGACAGAGACACAGGGAGAGAGGAAACACAACCAGGGGGAGTGGGAGAGGGAGAACAGATTTCTGGCCAAGTAGGGGGAGCCTGATGCATGACCCCAGGATCATGATCTGAGTGGAGGGCAGATGTTTAACGCCTGAGCCACCCAGGTGCCCCTTGATTTTTTTTTTTTTTTTTAAGTCTTAGCCAGTTTTGCTTGTGTGGTAGTGATTAGATGGCAGGGGTGAAGGGGGAAGAGGTAAAATTTTTGATACAGTTTCAAAATGACATCTTAAGCCAGAAAGATTACTAAAACTCTTTTAAAGAAAGGATTTTAATAGAGCTAAAAAGAAAGAGAAAGAGAGAGAGAGAGAGAGAGGATTATTCATTTATTTATTTATCAGGGCCAGAATTTGTTTATGCCAATATTTCACAAACATAAGATATACTAATAGTTAAGTTCCTAAAATTCTCTTTGGGGATACAGACCAATTAATAATGATAGCCAAAACAGAGAAATGAAAAACGTAAGATGCACCCAAATATTTTTCTTTTTTTTTTTTTTTCTAAATACTTGTCAAAAAAAATTCCTAAGATTTTTAACTGAGAAGTTAAGGAAGAAATAAGAGTTAAAAGCTATTTTCATGTCAACTCACATCATCTAAAGTAGTAAAGAGCAATTTGGACAGGCTTGTTCTTGCCTTTCACAGAAAGCAACATTGAACTATAGTTTGCTACCACTGTTAAATGATAATTACTATTACAAATTCTCAAAAGCTGAGTTCCTTTGAAGAATGAAAAATACTTTTAACATAAAGATTAATATGGTATATTATGGTATATTGAGTACTGGTTCTATAAGACTCACCACATTTTCTAAAACCTATATAAAATTATCTGTCTAGTTAGATAAGAGATTCAGATTAAATCCAAAAATGATCTGACGATTCCTTCGTTAGCTCTAATACTTTGATATATTCTTCATTGCAGTTAAGTGCTCAAACTGAAGGGGCTCCTAACTAGCTCACTAGGTAGAGCATGTGACTCTAATCTCGGGATTATGAGTTCAAAGCCCCACACTGGATACAGAGATCACTTAAAAAAAAAAAAAAAAAAAGCTCAGACTCAAGAGTAGGTCAGAGTAGGTCAGTATGGGCTCAAATTTAGGTGTTAGAACTTACTACTATGGAGCTCAAAGTAGTTTACTTAACTTCACTAAGGCTTATTTCCTGTTAACTGGTGATAATAATTACTTCATCAGACTTTTAGGATTAAATAAAATAATATATTCAAGGCATTGTGTGCAGCCACTAGCACTTGTTAAGCACTTAATTCAAATTGGCTATAGTTATCTTTTAAAGCTCTACTCCAATCTTTGGAAGTTTTCTTTTATCTTGTTTTATTTTTTAAAATTGATTAGTCATCAAAACTTGGGTTTAAAAGTAAAGGTGAGATGATTTCTTTACAAAAAAGATAATTTTGTGAGTAGAAGGAGCTAAAATAAATCACTATGATTCTATTTAAAGTTTTTGTATCTAAATAATTTTCTAGGAAGAAAGAAAAATGCCAAGTAAGGTATCAAATTCTTACTCTGATGGTACTTTGTTTAAAAAAGAAAGAAAGAAAGAAAGAAAGAAAGAAAGAAAGAAAGTAAGTTAATTTCTAGGTGAAAACAGAGCTAACAGAAATGGCTCAGACTTCTGTAAGATTCCGTTTTTCTTTCCCCCTACTAGAGCCACATATTTTAGGAATAAAAAGATGATGCTATCAACAATTTGTTATTGGCCCATAATTTGGGATGAAGAACATCAAATGTCATTGGATAATTTTTCTGACCTTTACATAAGAACCAAAACTCACATTGGCTACATTAAGTAAATGATTTGTGGAGGAAGAAAGTCAGAGAGACCCATTTCAAGTTTAGCCAAACCTCTGCGAAATTGAAAATCATTAGGGTATTATGTTCATTTCTCTTCCTATGAAGATACAAGGGCTCTTATTCAGTGCTCCACATACCCACTCAATATTTCTTCCTTGATACTAGCTTCTTCTGCATTTTGGGAATTCCCTAGAACTCACTTTTCCACAGATTCATGGAGCACATAGTTTGACTCTGGCCCCAAATCTATTAACTTACAGTTTCAGTCTGTGTCTTGGTTCCAAACCCAAGTTGACCTAGCCCCAGTTAGGTGTCCATACCTAACCCATAAATTGTGTTTAGAAGGTCAGAATCATGTGATATGCAGGGTGGCTCAATCTGGAGTGTGAGTGGGATCTGCTCTCCATGAATAGAATGAGGGTAAAGCATAAAACAAATAAAGCATTCAGGACACATGACTTCCATTTCATACAGCTATCTCTTTGACCTGCATTTATCAAGGTATAATTTGTATATAATAAAATTCACATTTTAGTGCATAGTTCTATGAGTTTTGACAAAAATATATAGTCATGCAACAACCACAGAAGACTGAGACAGAGAAGGTTTCCATCATCAACTTATATCTAAAACTTCTCAAAATTATATATTTCAAAAGTTCCTCTTTCCACTTTAAGAAACAAGCTTATAAGCTACTATAGGAGCTTTCATTAAAAAAATATGTCTTTAAGAAATAACATAAAAATTACATATATCGATACTTGGACTTGAGTGACTAAATCGTATGTAAAACAGAAAACAGAGACTATTTCTACTAATAGCCTACCTTTAGGCGTTTCCCCCCCTTACCTTAGGCTCTTATTTAGATAAATAAAGAAGGTACTACTCTAATCCTCTAATCTAGGACCTAATGAAACCCATAAGACGTCTCCAGTCTCTAGGGATTGACAGAGTGCCTCTCAGTTGAGTGGTCTGTACAGTATATACAGTAGACACTTTCTGTCATGAGCTTTAGACGATGACTGAATTTAGACCACAACTTGCTGATAAATATACACTATCCATGGCATTCTGCCAAGGGAGAGGTAGAAAAGCTTGGGAGATAATCAAAGGTCACAGCTTTATTGAACACCATCATACACTAAACAGGAAGACAGGCACTCCCTACTGGGGCAGAGACACTCTGTCCTCCCATGACTGCTTCTCTCTTCCACAGAATCAAATCCTGCCTTTAAAAGGTGGGGCTCACCTAGAAGGCTAAAACAGGTCTCATCTGTCATCAAGAGCTTTTAATTTTAAATTACTGCCACGGTGGTGATTTTGATCTTGATCATCTCCCTGAGTCTCCACCCAGTTTGTTCAGGTATCCCATTGGTTTTTAATAAGAATTTTCCAGGGCTATGAATTTTAATCTGTACCTTTTAATGCACAGCCTGCATGGAGTACAAACAATGTAATTTAATTAAGTTTTACAAACCTCATGTATTTGTTTTTCATGTATTTCATGTGGGTATACCTAAATTAACATACAAAAATACTTATCTCTATTGGTATCACTCTCTGTGATGACAGAATTCACTAGGGAGAAAACAAAAACAATTGTTTCCTAGAAAAAAAGAAGTCCTATTCAAATACTACTTAGAAATATGCTGTGGTAGCGTTATGGGTGTTACCTGGACTCAGTACAAATAGGTATTATCATACATTATGAAATTCAACTCCTCTAAAAAATGAGGCAGCAGGTTTCCTCAGAAAATGCTCAAAACTAATACTGTCAACACTTACGGTTTAAAATTGAAGCATTTGGGAGAAAATGAAATTTGCAGTTTTACTTGCCACAGCTAAACTTATGTAAAACAAGGGTATAAGCAAAATGTACTTAGAAAGACATAGTTCATAGTACCAACTACATGTTAATTTTTTCCATGTGTTATACAATATAGATTCGTACACATAGATTCATCTCACCTGAGTGTGCATTTTATTTCCATTGTAAGTAACCTCCCATTGGCTCAGTGTATGGTGCAGATAGACTGAAATGTCTAAAATGCTTTAATCAGGGTCACCATTGCTCTGATGGTACATGCTACCCATGCCTTCATGGACCTGGAAAATCTAAACCATCCTTATATGAAGCTTAATCATTAGCAGGGATGCAGAGAAACCTCTTTCTTGTATTTGCATTATAAAATGTAACGTAAGTGTGGCCCTCTTAGCGCAGTGGGCAGCGTGTCAGTCTCATAAAATGTAACGTAAGAATTGTGTGGGGATATCTCAAGTATTTCCAGCAATCTCTCTCCACTGTCGGCAGGAAGGAGCTCCTTATCTACAGAAAGTGGGTCAAGAGTTGCTAGTCCTTCAGTGCTCCCTGGAATGTGTCTTCTGGGATCTCGGGCTGTCAGCATCAGAGTACAGTAAGGCTGTACAAAAGTTTCTGGGGAATAGAATGTAAGAAATGCGGAGTGACCTGAGAATCTGGGGTATCTTGGGGTGACTACCAAAAGCAGGGGTAAAGAAATACATAATGAATTGAGTTTAAGTAGATTCAAAGCACCAAGGCTGGGTGAGTTGTAAGATGTTGGGGTGGAGCAGGAGGGGGTTTTCCTGGCCTCCTCCTTCACCCCTGATGATGGGGATAAAAACACAGGAGAGGATGGGGCGCCTGGGTGGCTCAGGTGGTTAAGCCGCTGCCTTCGGCTCAGGTCATGATCTCAGGGTCCTGGGATTGAGTCCCACATCGGGCTCTCTGCTCAGCAGGGGGCCTGCTTCCCTTCCTCTCTCTGTGATCTCTTCCCTTCCTCTCTCCTACTGTGATCTCTGTCAAATAAATAAAATCTTAAAAACAAAACAAAACAAAACAAAAAACAAAAAAACACAGGAAAGGAAAGTCATTGTTGGCAGGCCTCTTCTTGACTCCAGGTGAAGAGGGTAAAAGACATCTTAGCCAAACCAGGTTATTTACTGTCACTCAGACAAAATATACTTCACCTCTCACTTTTGCTCAAACTGATCTCTGACTACAATTCCTAATCTATGTGCAAAAGCTTAAACATATTAAAGATCAAACATAGGTAATGTTTTTTTTTTCTTTGTTGGAAAAAAATCTTCTCCAAACTCCCCAAGTACTTTTTCCACATTTCTGACAGCATCTTTCTGACCTGCATTATATCTAATTGCATCAACCATCAAATCGTATTGTGAGCTATTTGATGGCAGAAACTGTTCCTTTGTCTTTGTATTCCCCATGGCACCTAGTACAATATCACACATTAGTGTTCAATAAATTATTACTGACTGACCTAATGAGGTATAAATGAGTTAGACAGAATAGAAACAATTTTTTTTCTTTCTATACAGAGCTCAGATTCATAATCACAGGTAACACCTGTTAAGTGCTTACTCTAAGCCAAGCCTTGCTCTATAAGTTTTACATCAACCAAATCATTTGATTCTCACAGAAATCCTAGAAGCTATATGGTACTGTTACTTTTGTTTAAAAACAACTGAGGAAAATGAAGCCCTAAGAGATTAAGCAAATTGTTTAAAGTCAGAGAGGAAGTAGCTGGCAGAGCTGGGGTCATATCTAAGCAAGTGAGTATCAGGACTTAAGAGTCACCACCTTACCACCTTACTCTCAGGCTGACAGAATAAGAGTGGAGCTGGAGTTTTAAAAGTATTATTTCTGGAGGAAAAATGAAAGACAATTCCTTGAGACTAGACAGGGTGAGGCATGGGTCCTCTTCTCTTTCCTCAATTACTTTATTCTTTTCTTTCCCTTTCCTTTCTGTTCTTCTCTCTTTTTTCGCCTTACTTTTGTTCTACTTCAACTATGGTTCATTGCCTTGAAGGCCATGGAAACCCACTCAGGCATATGCACGATGGAAAAAGTTTATTGGCAGGCATGGGATCGCTCAGAATTAGAGATAAGCCTGAAGTAGCAGGCCCAGAAGTGAAGAACTGGGAAATCTTTCTGTCTCCAGGCCATAGCAACTACTGGGGATCTTCTAAGCAACCCCCACCATGAGTCTACTCCTACCATTTTCCATATTTCAGTTACTTGGTTTAGGTTTCAAATTCTGGATGGGATGAGGAGCACCTGACAGGTCTGGCTCAAGTCATGTGTTTCCCCTTTAGATAAGGGAGCACAGGACACTTTCTATGACAGATCCATGGGGCTTTACATAATGGGGAAGAATAGGTGGTCCCATAGTTAAATTGATGGTTACCAAAGAAGAGCAGAATAGATGCTGGGCAAAAAATTATTCATAATGCTTACTGTTGTGTTTGTTGTGTATAATTGTCCTCCATGTCTATCTATTTTTGCCTAATGACCCATTAAAACCAGTAATGAGATCACTCACTATTCACAGATACCTGCTGATACTGAGACCAGAGGCTGAGTCACTCTCCTGCTGTTTCTGTGCTTTCCTTACTGACTTGCTGTCCTTTCTCATCATCTCACTTTTAACCAAACATTAACTAGGCACTTTGCAGCTTATTTTTAGTAACTGTTAGTTAAACATTATGTTTTCAATTCCTTAATCAATAACTTCCATAACTTTTTCAAGTGAGAAGAGGCGATAAAATAAGTTAGATATTTGCCTATTTGTTCATTAAAATATCTATAGATAATATAAGAGCAGGTATTACTTGGATTTGAAACTTAGAAATTGAGTAATAAATTAAAAAATAACAAAAAGATAATATTTTTGTATAATTAACCTAAGAGATTTCAGTTTTGAAGCTGAAATTCTAAAGTGACTTTTTTCCCCTAAGCTTCATTGAATGTCCCTCCCCAGCCTCATGTGTATATATATATATGTACATATACAAATATATACGTATATATATATACATGCATACATATATACACACATATATGGGTACTCTTTTTATATGATAAAACATATGTAATATGTTTTATATGATAAATATGATATTATAAACATATTACATATACATATTACTTATGTTTTATCATATAAATGTAATTTATATGTAATATATGCAGAATAATTCACAGGTATTCTCCAATTTTGTAAAATTTATACTACCTTATGTATCTTTATTATTTTTGACATTCTGAATCAGAGAACATGATGAAAGACTCATTAAGCAGAAACACAGTCATCTGATTTTATCTGATAATGAGTGAACTAAATATGCAAGATTTTAAATTTCCACTAAAGATAAGCACATAGATCTTTATGTTTAAAAAATAAAAAGTATTTAGCTCCTGTTATGTAGATAACTTTTAAATACTGCCTCCAGTAGTAAAGTGGAGGTAATTGTGTTTATGAAGAGAATATTACTAGCATATAGCAAGACTTGCTCCTATTCTCCTAGACTACCAACTTCTGGCCCTTATTTCCTCTTGTTCGAAGACACTTTTCCTTTGGCTTGACTCCCATCAGCCTCTTTTTTTCCTGCCTACAGTGGACCTCTGTTGTTTTCATCTACCTGGCATTATTTGTCTTCTGAGAGCTGCACTCCTTTTTCTTTTGGTAAACTGTTTTCACCACCGTCTTCATCTAGGTCCACAGGCTACTAACTGCGTAATTCCCTTGGTCAGAGTAATTGGTTCAGGGATGCATAATGCAATGCAATTTTGGTACGATTTGCTGGTTAACTGGAAAAGGAGGCTTTCTTTGCAAGGAGACTTATTGTCGTAAGAAAAATGTAAGACTGGAACTGTTGGGGGCCACCATAATGGGAGAATGTGTCTAATAATAAACTAGAAAAGAGTACATGGAGTCAACTGAAACTCAACCACTTTTGAGCACATTTGAAACCAGATCTACAACAAACTTTTCATTTATTTGAGGAAATAAGCCTTTTGGCTGAAGCTATTTTAGACTTCTGTCCTTTGCAACATAAAGAGTCCTGAAAGAATACATCAACCTTTATATGTTATTGTCACCACTTCCAAGCAAAACTCAAGTTTATCTCTTAGGTGATTCTATCTACCAAGTGATTCTAGCTCCATTTCTCTCAACAGAACCACCTAGGATGGGAGGTTCTGTTCAGTCTCCATTTTCCTAAATATGCTGTGATTGTGCACATTTGGATTTAATTCAAATGTGCCAACTCCTATAAATCTAGAGTTTATTTCTATATTCAACAAATGAGCCATCTCCAATACTACTGACTGAGGTCTGTAACTTTCAAAGGTTTATAGAAAATCCCCCCTCTTTTCCTATGAAAATGTGATAGTTATGGTAAGAGGGGGATGAATTTGGTATTCTGTCAGCTCCATATTAAGGACATGCAGGTAAGAGTAGACCCACGGAGTGAGGGAGGGGTGCAAAAGGTAGACTGAATGAAAATAACAGAATTCTGAGAACCCTACATTAACATTTGGGCTAAAGAGGGAAAAGATAAAACAAGTCATTCAATGCAATTACTTGGTATACCACCATTTAAGTTTGCAAGTATAGAACACTGCATTCCATGTCAGGAAAATCTAAGTCCTAGCAGAGCCACTTATGCTGTGACCTTGGACAAAACAAGAAACTTCTCTTGCTTCAATTTCCTTATCTGTAAAGAAGAATTAAATAATACTATATGCCTCAAAGAGATATTATGCAGTATAAATGAAGAAGTATGTAAAAATATGCTTGTCATGGTTTGGGAAGGGAGGTTCATAATACTTAATAAATTTTTAGCTCTGATGACAGACACTCCTTTGCAAAAACCAAATGCTTTTCCAATAATATAAAGTGTCAATAAGAGCAGTTCAATAACATACATTTAAACAAATTTCATTTGAGTATGTTTTCTTTTTATTCTTAAGTTTTATTCACATAGTAACTATTTCATATATACTCATACTTCTACTCAGAGGAAACCAAGTCATCATCATAGTCCCTAAAACTCTACACTGCAACACTTAAAACAAAGAATATGGTGTTTATTTTTAATCCCTCTCTGTTTTCTTTAAGTAAAGAGATTATCTAAAAAACCAGAGAACTCCCTTTTTGAGGTGGCCAACAAGAGAAATAATTAATACTGAAGTCAAAGTTATAGAAACAAGGCTTTAAGAAGTCTGAGCACATAAAGTGTTGTTCCTTCCCTAGGGTATAAGTAACCATTGCTTGCAAAGTTTTTCCAAACTCCAGGCATAAATCTTGAGGGTCTAAATACCTGAAGTCTTAAGGCACTATGCCTTATCTATTCACCATTTCACTTCTATTCAGTCCCCACGTGTTCTGGGTTTTAAGACTGCCTGTTAGGCAAGTCCTTAGGAAATGTCCATATTATCACTAATAGCTGGGACAAGAAACCAAATGCTGACTATGTCCTGCACCCAGATCAGTGGTTTCTTTGTTCCAGTAAGAGCAGGTAGAAAGGATTTCGTATTGCCCCTGAAAATTCCCCAGTTGGGTCAACATATCTGGAAAGGGCTGAATAGTTTTCCAAATTCCAAAATAAGAGATTAAAAAGCAAACAAAAGAGTCTTTCTTTCCTGAGGCTCCAATGACAAATATGACTGCTAAAGAAATACATTAGGCCATGTATACATTGCGTGTTTCAATCTTGGCACCTTGTGGGTTTGAGAAAGAATGAGAGGAATGACTTCAATTGCCTAAATGATTAGTCATTAGCATCAGGCTTGCAGGATATCTGAATATCCTGCTTTGTTTGCTGGCTAAAGATAAGTAACCAAAATGTCCCTAAGGAAAAGTTAAGATAGATGGTAAATATCAGCTAATTGAGCATTCATAACAATAAAGAAAAATCAGTATTTGAATTTAAATACATCATAATTACCATGCTTGAGAACATTATAATCCATTTTGACCATACAGGCATAGCTACTTCACATTTCTTAAAATGTGTGTTCATAATGTCACATTTTGCTCCAAAATAGATACTTGGCTAAAGTAAATCTCCATTTTTAGTTTTGGCAATAAAAAGAAAAATCTACTTCTATGATTCTGATTAACTAGTAATTAGGCAACTGGACCTTCAAATAGCTGGCACTGTGGCACCATATGTACCCAAAGTAACAAGTAAATAAAAGGAGACCTAAAACATTTATTTTAAACTCTCTAAACTCTTTACAAAATAATTGTGTATTCTTTCCAAAGCTTCCTCATATACTGTTATGTTGAATGCCTACTATTCAACATATTTGTTGAATATTCTAGGAACTGGGGATAAGAAAGTGAACAAAAGAAAAGTCCCAGCATTCATGGAGCTCACATTCTAGTGGGTAATATAGATAGCTAACCACATAAATTAAGTTTAATTTATCCTAGATTAATAGTGATAGGTGTTGGGGGGGGTGGTGAAAAAGGCAAAGAAAGAGCTGGGAATAGTTGATGAAGAAAGAGTGGCAACTTACAGATGGGTACCTGGGAAGGCCTCCTTGAGAAGGTGACTTATGAGCCAAGCCCGGAGGTGAGCCAGGCAAGTTTCAGGCATAAGAACACTGAGGGCCAAAGAAACAGGCAGAGTAAATGCCTAGCTTGTTTCAAGCTATGAGGAAGGCAGTGTGACTGGAGCTGAGGTAGGAAGGAGGAAGGTAATAAACAATGACACAACAAAGTGCTCGGGGCAGAGGAGCGCCATGCTCTTGGATTTTGATAGGATATTTCTGTGGATGATGTATTGGGAGTAGATGCAGAAAGGTGGGGACAGAAACTTGGAGACTAGTCAGAATGTTTTTATGATGATCTAGGCAAGACAGGACAGCATTTGGGGTCAAGGTGATACTACAGACATGGTGGTAAGATACCAAAATTTGAACATATTTTGAAATTAACAGTTGATCAATCAGATAGAGTATGTAAGAAAAAGAGTCAATTATGCCAGTGTTTTTGGCCTAAACAACTGAGATAATGGAGTTGCCATGAACTGATAAGAGCAGGTTTTGCTATAGGGAGATGAATTGGTGAGTTTCAGATATTTTAAAGATTTTATTTTATTTTTTTTAATTTTATTTATTTATTTATTTATTTATTTATTTATTTATTTGACAGAGAGAGATCACAAGTAGGCAGAGAGGCAGTCAGAGAGAGGAGGAAGCAGGCTCCCTGCTGAGCAGAGAGCCCGATGTGGGACTCGATCCCAGGACCCTGAGATCATGACCTGAGCCGAAGGCAGCGGCTTAACCCACTGAGCCACCCAGGCGCCCCTAGTTTCAGATATTTTAAATTTGAAACATCAATTAGACATCCAAGTGGAGATGGTGAGTAGGCAACAGAATATCCAAGTCTGGAATTCAGGCAGAGATCTGTGCTGCAATTATAAATTTGGGTGGCATTAGTTTATAGATGGAATTTAAAACCATAATACTGGATAAGATACTTATAAGTATAAACTGAAAATATAAGATACCCAATGACCAAGACCTTGGATCACTCCTATGTTTAGATATCTAGGAAATGAAAAAAAACTAGAGGAGATATAGAAGAGTAGAAGTAAATTACTAATATGGTAAAGCTAGATAACCTCTACGGTATTTTGAATATATGTATATTTAATGAATATCTAAAAAAAACCTTCAAATGCCTTGAAGAGAGAGACAAAACCAAACTCATCATGGGCCCCAGGAACCAGCACTGTACCAACTATATAATAAATACTAAATGCATTTGTTGCATGAATACATGAATGAATACATGAATTCAGGATCCTATAGTTGTTTTTGAGCACTTTCTTATTCCTGAAGAAATAAGAAACTGAAGACGACACTGGAAAAATAAATCAGTAGAAACTTAACTGATACAGAAGAGAGCTAAACTTAGTAGTAAATTGATTTAATTTCTTGTCAAGGGCAGCACCAAGCCGGTAAACATAAATATATCAGGTATGGGTAAAAATATTAATTAAGGGGCACCTGGGTGGCTCAGTGGGTTAAAGCCTCTGCCTTCGGCTCAGGTCATGATCCCAGGGTTCTGGAATCAAGCCCTGTATTGGGCTCTCTGCTCAGCAGGGAGCCTGCTTCCTCCTCCTCTCTGCTTGCTTCTCTGCCTGCTTGTGATCTCTGTCTGCCAAATAAATAAATAAAATCTTAAAAAAAAAATTATTACATCTGTATCTTTGGGGTAAATACCCAGTAGTGCAATTGCAGGGTCATAGGGAAGCTCTGTTTTTAATTTCTTGAGGAATCTCCACACTGTTCTTCTCCAAAGAGGCTGCACCAACTTGCATTCCCACCAACAGTGTAAAAGGGTTCCCCTTTCTCCACATCCCCTCCAACGCATGTTGTTTCCTATCTTGCTAGTTTTGGCCATTCTAACTGGCGTAAGGTGATATCTCATGTGGTTTTAATTTGAATCTCCCTGGTGGTTAGTGATGATAAACATTTTTTCATGTGTCTGATAGCCATTTGTATGTCTTCATTGGAGAAGTGTCTGTTCATATCTTCTGCCCATTTTTTGATATGATTGCCTGTTTCGTGTGTGTTGAGTTTGAGGATTTCTTTATAGATCCTGGATATCAACCTTTTGTCTGTACGGTCATTTGCAAATATCTTCTCCCATTCCGTGGGTTGCCTCTTTGTTTTGTTGACTGTTTCCTTTGCTGTGCAGAAGCTTTTGATTTTGATGAAGTCCCAAAAGTTTATTTTTGCTTTTGTTTCCTTTGCCTTCGGAGACATATCTTGAAAGAAGTTGCTGTGGCTGATATCGAAGAGATTACTGCCTATGTTCTCCTCTAGGATTCTGATGGATTCCTGCCTCACGTTGAGGTCTTTTATCCATTTTGAGTTTATCTTTGTGTACGGTGTAAGAGAATGGTCGAGTTTCATTCTTCTACATATAGCTGTCCAGTTTTCGCAGCACCATTTACTGAAGAGACTTTTTTCCACTGTATATTTTTTCCTGTTTTGTCGAAGATTAATTGATCATAGAGTTGAGGGTCCATATCTGGGGTCTCTACTCTGTTCCACTGGTCTATGTGTCTGTTTTTATGCCAGTACCATGCTGTTTTGGTGATCACAGCTTTGTAGTAAATCTTGAAATCAGGTAACGTGATGCCCCCAGTTTTATTTTTGTTTTTCAACATTTCCTTAGAGATTCGGGGTCTCTTCTGATTCCATACAAATTTTAGGATTATTTGCTCCAGCTCTTTGAAGAATACCGGTGGAATTTTGATTGGAATGGCATTAAAAGTATAGATTGCTCTAGGCAGTATAGATATTTTAACAATGTTTATTCTTCCAATCCAAGAGCATGGAATGGTCTTCCATCTTTTTATGTCTTCTTCAATTTCTTTCATGAGTTTTCTGTAGTTCCTCGAGTACAGATCCTTTACCTCTTTGGTTAGGTTTATTCCCAGGTATCTGGATATTTACCCCAAAGATACAGATGTAGTGAAAAGAAGGGCCATCTGTACCCCAATGTTTATAGCAGCAATGGCCACGGTCGCCAAACTGTGGAAAAAACCAAGATGCCCTTCAATGGATGAATGGATAAGGAAGATGTGGTCCATATACACTGTGGAATATTATGCCTCCATCAGAAAGGATGAATACCCAACTTTTGTAGCAACATGGACAGGACTGGAAGAGATTATGCTGAGTGAAATAAGTCAAGCAGAGAGAGTCAATGATCATATGGTTTCACTTATTTGTGGAGCATAACAAATAGCATGGAGGACAAGGGGAGTTAGAGAGGAGAAGGGAGTTGGGGTAAATTGGAAGGGGAGGTGAACCATGAGAGACTATGGACTCTGAAAAACAATCTGAGGTGTTTGAAGTGGTGGGGGGGGTGGGAGGTTGGGGGAACCAGGTGGTGGGTATTAGAGAGGGCACAGATTGCATGGAGCACTGGGTGTGGTGCAAAAATAATGAATACTGTTATGCTGAAAATAAAAAAAAATTATTAAGACTTGACTCCCTACAGTCCTTTTAGCAAGATATATAAAAATTACAGTAAAAGTTAATGGAAAATTCATGATTCATGTTGGTAAATCTAGTATATAAAAAACTTTTCATAAACACATCATCAGTACACTAAAAGAGCAAAGCAGAAAAATGGACAATATCATAACATATAGTTTTCTTCAAAATTTTATGATAAAACTTTTTTCTTGAGGGTTTAATAAAAGTCCTGATTGAGGTCAAGTTACCGACATGGAATTCAAAACATAAAATTCAAAATCATTTATGAAAAATAAGACTTCTGTTTCTTTCTCAAATATTTTTCAAAACAAAAGAAAGATATTCCTTTAAAACAACTATTATTCTCTGCCAAAATCTTGGCAAATTTATAGCCACACCGACACATACACAAAACACATAAATCACACACACATATACACACACACGGCTTGCTGGATGTCTACAGAGACCGATGGTTAAACAGAGAGGTAAGTAGGCTGAAAGACTGACAGATAACAGGCATAATAAAAGAAACAATGTTTAAATACTGACTCATACTGAAATTATATTATTAGTCATATATTACCTACAAAATGATTTCTAAATCACCATTTTTAATATTTCATATATTTTAGTTTGATCTTTATAAGGCAAATAAATTAGCAAACCAGTAATTTTCACAAGTTTTATCCCGACTACTGGGAAAGAATATTCAATTGGATATTTGCCCTTAACCCTTCACAAAACTGGCACACATCACACAAAAGGAGTTTATATTATGTATATATAGATCAAGAATGAATATACGCAGTTAAAGCTGATGTAAGTAATCTTAATAATTTCTTCTACTTTTCCTGAGTTACTTAAAATGTTAAATAATTCAAGTTGTTTATTCAACAAGTATTTGTGAAGTGCCAGCTATGTTTTAGTGCCGTTTACATCCTTGCTTTAGAGGATAAAGAGAAGACTTCTTGTTTGTCAAGCCACATACTTTTAGATGTTTTACTTGTTTTATTCACATAGTCAAAATTCCAAAACACTGACCTGGTAACTATTTCTGAGTCTGCTAATTGTCTAGTAACAAAAGGTCATTGTTCTAACTGTTCTCAATTGCACGGCTATCATTTAGCTAGTGAAAGCATTAAGGAGATAAAATATTCTTTTCTCTAATCAGATTATTTTGGTTATTTTAAAGATGGAATGTTCTCAAGATACAGAAGGCTTCAACAAAAGAGTTTCAAGTCCAATTAATCATCATCTCTATTACCTTTACCTCTTAAATTACTCTCAAATCTTTCCATTTTTCTTCATTCCCATTGCACTCTTTAGTTCCAGAAACTAGTATCTCACATTAGGATGCCAATATGTTCCTCAACTTGTAGCTGGAATGATTCTTCTAAACATGTATCTTATTATATCATTTCCATTAACTCTCCTTTTAAAAAACAGGCTTTAGTTCACTTCAGGTTTTAGTTCAAGGAATGATAAGGAGAAAGCTTTGAGAATTGGTTACTTCCCTGCTTCTTCAGTCACATAACCTCATAGTTCCTGTTTATCCCTCAAAAAACTTGATGGTTCATCCACACTGAGATACAAATGTCTAGAATTGTCTACAGTCTCTGCTGGATATTGCATTATGTTGTTCCTCTTGGCATTGCAGGGAGGAGTTAGAATCAATGACTAACTAGATTCTTCTTATCTTTTAAATCTCAGAGTAGAGTTTCCTCCTCTATGTTCTCACCCCTGAACTCATTAGGCACCATTCCTTCCCACAAGCTCTCCTGTCTTAGGGCTCAGCATAGTTAACTATCCTTTTCCCCCAATCTGTCTATAAGCTCCTGGTGGGCAGAGACTGTATCTTATCCACGGTTTTTATCTCTAGTATTTAGCAAAGTGCTTGGCATATAATTAGCACCCAATCAGTATTCTAGTCATTGGATGAATGTATCATAATAGCAAATCTATTTACAGAGAATGTCTAAAGTACCAAAGCTAGGGGGAGAATTAACTGCAAGCTAATAGCAGCACCTGCCAATTTTGGGTGTCTCTAGCAGAAGTGAAAAGTAAGCAGGGATCAAGTGGGACTTGGGCTTCCTGCCTATAAAGTCCAGGCTGGGAGACGGAATGGATGAGAGCATTGCAGAAAATATCACATACTGAAGAAGTGGACTGCTAAACTTAGTCTAACATCTTTTAAATTGTAACTTTTCCAGATTCTCTTACACAGCAGAATGTCACTGACAGTCCACAGACACTACCTGTCTCTAACATGACAATACCTAAGATAGTAATGTCAGCCTTTCCCAAGGAGTATCATCTGACCCAGGAGGTGAAAGGCATTTAATTAAGAAGTCAGCACTTCAGTAAACATCCCTTATTTTATATATAACTAACTTCTTGAGAAAATTTCGCTTTTAAAATCTGAATAAGAGGTAGTAAATCTCTTTAATGACTCTGGACAGAAAATTCCAATGGAGTGTAATTAAGTACGGTTTTAGCTCTTTCCTGAGAAATACTCAAACTACTCATTCTATCACTCTTGGTAGCCTACAGTATACAAGAAACACATAGGTCAGACTTCTAATTGTCCTAAAACAGGTCTTAAAAATTAAAATTTCTAGGGGTGCCTGGGTGGCTCAGTGGGTTAAGCCTCTGCCTTCAGCTCAGGTCATGATCACAGGGTCCTGGGATGAAGCCCCGCATTGGGCTCTCTGCTCATCAGGGAGCCTGCTTTCCCCTTCTCTCTCTGCCTACTTGTGATTGTTCTTTCTGTCAAATAAATAAATAAAATCTTCAAGAAAAAATTTAAATTTCTAGCCTTGATTTCTGACTTCCAGCTAACAGATGACTGAGCTGTCTTTTTAATTCCCAATAATATTTAAATTTGTTTTTTTTAAATTTTTTTAAAGATTTTATTTATTTATTTGTCAGAGAGAGAGGGAGAGTGAGAGAGCACAGGCAGACAGAATGGCAGGCAGAGGCAGAGGGAGAAGCAGGCTCCCCGCCGAGCAAGGAGCCCGATGTGGGACTCGATCCCAGGATGCTGGGATCATGACCTGAGCCGAAGGCAGCCGCTCAACCAACTGAGCCACCCAGGCGTCCCAATATTTAAAAATTTTTAATTGAATTTTATAAAATTTAAGATTAAAAAAACATTGTGAGGACTTCTGGTTTCTGCCTGAAATATAGGGAGCTTAGAAGTTGTCATTCCCTCCTAACAACAAATACCTGAACAAACTGAAAAATTAACAGTTCTTCACAGATCTGTCAAATAAGGTCACAAGGCAGACTGATGCCCCCAGAACTAGAAAGACACATAAATGACAATTTAATGGAGCAGAAACCTCTGCAGGAACAAGTATGTGACAGGAAAATCTGAACTGTACTTGATAAATTACTGAAGGCTCACTGGACAAGCCTGGAAGATAAAACTCTAGGAGGACGAGTCAAGGGGTACCCACAGATTTTTGTACATTTTCCTTCAGGAGCTCTACCAGGCCCTCGCAGTGACTATCAAAGAAAAATCTCATGTTTCTAGCAATGAGAGGAGAAAAGGAACCATTCTGAAATACAAAGAAAAGGAAATACAAAGGAATGAATGCCACTGATAAGCTCATTAGCAGACTGGACACAGTTGAAGAAAGAATCTCTGAACTTGAGGAAATGACAACAGAAAGTTCCAAAAAAAAAATTTTTTTTTTGAAAAAGTGTGGAAGATAAAAATATGAATGAAGAACAAGGAAAATAAATAGACAACAGTAAAAATATGGTAGATATTAACCCAACTACATCAATAATCACTTTAAACATCAGTGAACTAAATAAACCAATAGAGACTGTCAGAAAAACAAGACCCAACTACATGTTCTCAGAAAATTACTTTAATTATAGACATATATAGATTAAGACTAAAGGTATGGAGACATAAACCATGCTAACACTACTCAAAAGAACATGAGAGTAGCTTTATTAATTGCAGACAGAACAGACTTTAGAGAAATGGAAGTTATGAGGAAAAAAGATGGACACTATTTAATAATAAAGGAATCTTCAAGAAGATCTAATAATCCTTAATATGCATGTGTCTAACAACACAACATTAATATATGCCAGGCAGAAAATGATAGAAATATAAGAAGAAATAGGTGAATCAAAAATAGACTGATTCAGCAAGCAGAAAATCATTAGCAACATAGCTGAACTCAAGAGCACCATAAATCAACTAGATATAATTGACATCTTTGACTACTTCATCTAACAACAACAGAATATACATTCTTCTCAAGCTCAAATGGAACAATCACCAAGATGGACTACAATATAGGTCATAAAACACCCCTTAACAAGTATAGAAGAATAAAGATCATACAATGTCTTTTCTAGACTATATGGAATTAAACTAGTAGTTAATATCAGAAATATAGCTGAAAAATCTAAAATACTTACAAATTAAACAACACATGGGTAAAAGAAGAACTCTTGAGAGAAACTTAAAAATATTTTGAATTAAATGAAAATTAAAATACAACTTATCAAAATTTGTGGGATGCAGTACATATAGGGAAATTCATAGCACCGAATGCCTGTATTTGAAAAGAAAGATATAATATCAATAATCTGAGCTTCCATTTTAAAAAACAAGAAAAAGTAGCAAATTAAATTCAAAATAAGCAGAAGAAAAGAAATAATAAAATAAAAAATAAAATAATAAAAATAAAATAATAAAATTAGAAGAAATCAATAAAATTGAAAATGGGAAATCAATAGAGAAAATCAACAAAGGCAAAAAAGCTAGTTCTTTGAAAAGATCAATGAAATGCATAAGCCTATAATCAGGCTAACCAAGATAAAAAGAGAGAAGACACAAATTACTAGTATCAGAAATGAAAGAGAAGACATCATTACAGATACCACAGACGATAAGAGGATAATAAAGAAATATTACAAATAACTCTATGCCCTCATATTTGATAACCTAGATGAAGTAGAACAATTCCCTGAGAGACACTATCTGCCAAAATAACTCAAGAAGAAATAGATAATACAAATAAGCCTATCTATTAAAGAAATAAGATCATTAATAACTTCTCAAAACAGAAAATAGGCTTAGATGGATTCACTGGTAAATTATACCAGACACTTAAGAAATAATACCAGCTCTTTACATTTTCAGCCAGAAAACAGAAGTAGAGTGAATACATGTCAATAGGTCCTGTGAGGCAAGCATTACTCTACCACCAGAACACAATAAAGACACTACAAGAAAATTATAGACCAACATAGATACAATATCCTCATCAAAATATTAACAAATTGAACCCAACAGTATATAAAAAATTATATATCATTAAAAAAGGGATTTATTTCAAGTATACTAGGCTGGTTTAACATATGAAAATCAATAAATGCTATCTATCACATCAACATAAAAACAGAAAAATCACATGATCATATTAGTTTATGCAAAAAAATTTGACAAAATTCAGAACCCATTCATGGTAGTAACTCTCAGAAAACTAAGAACAGAAATGACCTCCTTCAACTTGATAAAGAACATCTACAAAATATCACAAGCTGACATCAATTTAATAGAAATATGAAGCTTTCCCACTGACATCAAGAGCAAGATAAAAATGTCTTTTACCAATATCATACTGGAAGTCCTAATTAATGCAATAAGACAAGAAAAAGAAATAAAAGGCATACATACAAATTGGGAAGGAAGAAATACACTAGTCTTTGTTCACAGATAACACGATTATCTATGTTAAAAACCCTGAAGAATCAACAACAAAGTTTTTGGTACTAATAAGCAAATATAGCGAATTGTAGAACACCTGGTTAACATACAAAAGTCTATCACTTTACTGAAATTAAAAACACTACCATTTGGGGCACCTGGGTGGCTAGGTCAGTCAAGCGCCTACCTTCAACTCAGGGTGCTGGGATCAAGCCCCGCATCGGGCTCCCTGATCAGTGGAGAGCCTGCTTCTCCCTCTCCCTTTGCCCCTCCTCTTGCTCATGCTCACTCTTTTTCTCAAATAAATAAATAAAATTTTAAAGGACAAAAACACTTTACCATTTACATTTCACTTCCCCAAAATGAAAACTGAGGTATAAGACTGACAAAATATGTAAATATTTCCTATATAAGAAAAAGTACAAAACTCTGATAAAAGATCTCAAAGAAGAACTAAATAGATGGAGAGATATTCTACGTCTATGGAGAGGAAGATTCAGCATGGTCAAGATGTCAGTTCTTACCAACTTGATCTATGAATTCAACACAATGCCCCTCAAAATGTCAGCAAGTTATTTTGCGGATATAAACAAACTGATTCCGAAATTTATACAGACAGCCAAAAAACCCAGGATAGCATACAGCACTAAAAGAGAAGAACAAAGATGGAAGACTGACACTATCTGACTTTAATACTTAATATAAAACTATGGTAATCAAGGGGCATGTGTGAGGCTCAGTCAGTAAAGCATCTGACTCTTGATTTCAGGTCAGGTCATGATCTCAGTGTTGTGCGATTAAGCCCCATGCCTATCATGGAGCCTCCTTAAGATTCTCTCTATCCTTCTCTCTTTGCCCTCACACTCTCACTCTTTCTCAAAAAAAAAAAAAAAAAAAAAAAAAAAAAAGAGAGAGAGAGAGAAAGCTACAGTGCTCAAGATAGTGTGGTATTAATGAAAGGGTAAACAAACTGATCAATGGTACAAAACAGAAAGCCCAGAAATAGACCCATATATAGTTACTGATCTTTGATGAAAGAGCAAAGGCAATACAACAGACTGTTCAACAAGTGACGCTGGAAACCTGGACAGCCACATGTAAAAAACAAACAAACAAAAACCTAGACACAGACCCCTTACACCATTCACAAAAATCAACTCAAAATTGATCATAGACCAAAATGCTAAATGCAAAACTATAAAACTCCTGGAAGATACTGTGGGAGAAGATCTAGGTGATCTTAGATATGGGGATGACTTTTAGATAGAACTTTAAGGCCATGATTCATGAAAGAATGAAATGATAAAGTAAACTACATTAAAACTAAAAACTTCTGCTCTGCAAAAGACATTGTTGAGAAAATGAAAAGACAAGTCACAGACTGAGAGAAAATATCTGCAAAGACATCTGAAAAATGACTGTGATCCATAGTATACAAAGACTTCTTAAAACTCAAAAACAAGAAAATGAACAATCTGATTAAAAAATGGGCAAAAGACCTGAAAAGATATCTCACCGAAGACACATGGATGAAAAATAAGCATATGAAAAGATGCTCCACATCATATGTCATTAAGAAATTGCAAATTAAAACAATGATATACTGCTGCACATCCATTTGGGTGGCCAAAGTCCAAAACACTGACAAATGCTAAATGCTAACAGGATTTGAAGCAACAGGAACTCTAATTCATTGCTGGTGGGAGTGTAAATAATACAGTCACTTTGGAAGACAGTTTGGCAGCTTCTTACAGAGCTAAACATACTCTTAAGATATAATCCAGCAATTGTGCTCCTTGATATTACCCAAAGGAGCTAAAAACTTACGTCCACATAAAAACCTACACCTGAATATTTATAGCAGCTATATTTGAACTGCCAAAACTTGGAAGCAACCAATAGGTCCTACAGTAGATGAGGAGATAAATAAACAGTAGCTCATTTAGAGAATGGGGTATTACTCAGTGCAAAAAGAGATGAACTATCTATCCATTCAAAGACCTGAAGGAAACTTAAATGTATATTGCTAAGTGAAAGAAGCAAATCTGAAAAAGGCTATATTCTGTCTGATTCTAACTATATGGCATTCTGGAAAAGGCAAAACTATGGAATCAGTAAAAAGATTAGTGGTTTCCAGGGTTTAGGGAGGAGGATGAGATGGATAGTGGAATACAGGCGATTTTTACTGGAGTAAAACTATTCTGTAGAGTACTTCAGTGCTGGATACATGACATTACATTAGTCAAAACCCATTCGAAGTCCACTTCTAAAAGTAAACCCTAATGTGAACTATGGACTCTAGGCAAAAATGATGTGTAAATGTAGATTCATCAGCTGTAATGAATAACAAACTGTGGTGCAGAAAGGCAATAGTGACAAAGTTGGATGTGATTAGGAATGGGCATATGTAGGATTTCTCTGTACTTCATACTCAATTTTGCTTTGAACCTAAAAGGGCTCTAAAAATATATACTTTATTAAAATTAGAAAATAATTTTATAAATATTATAAAGTTTCAAAAATCCTGAATTCCTAATTTTCCAACTTCATAAACATAAATATGGGGTTGATATAATATCAAGAAATTCAGATTTCTATTAAAGAGAAAGAACTACAAAATGACCAAATGAGAAAGAAACTGGCCTTTTGGAATTTAAGACAATTATCCCTGACAAAAATTCTAAAGAAGCCATCAGGTAGTATTCATCACAAAGAGCCTCCTTTCTCCTTTAGGTTATTAACTAATTAATATTCATGAGACAGGTTATATATTATGTCATACAAACTGAAAGTGTCCATGAACATTAAAGAACCATGATGTGTGGGTAAAAGAGCTGAGTTTGCGACTTTGTAGCAGCACCACAGTACACGACAAAAGCTGAGTATTTACTTTGCTTTCTATTCAGAAAGAAATCAAAAGAACATCTCTATAACTTTCTATTAAAAAAAGTATAATATGTCAGGGTCATTGAAAGTGTTTTTCTGGGGGCACCTGGCTGGCTCAGTACGTAAACATTTGCCTTTAGCTTAGGTCATGATCTCAGGGTCCTGGGGTAGAGCCCTGTGTCAGACTCCCTGATCCGTGGAGAATTGGCTCTGCTTCTCCCTCTCCCTCTGCTCTTCCCTCCTCCCCTGCTCGTGCTTGCTCACTCTCTTTCAAATAAATAAATAACACCCCCCTCAAAAAAAAAATGGTTTTATGTAAAAAATATAACAGATGCATTACTATTTTATTCATTTTCTAACTATTAGGACACTGAGATTATTTAGTGTAACTTTGTAAAAGCTGTATTTTCCCAGTGACCCTCTATAATTCTAGAATTAGAGAGTTCCACTACAGTGGACATTACATTTATTTTTAAAATAGCCAAAATATTTTCATTCAAACACTTTTCTAAAACCAAATGAGAAATGCAATGCAATATCTTCACAGCATTAGAGTTTCTTTGTTATTTGAAATATCCTCTACTTTAAGTAGACTGTTTCTTGCATATAAAGTGCCATCTAAAAACAAAATTCAGAGACTCAACTTGGTTCTAAAAAGTATATTCAGAGGTCCTATACCTTATAACTTCCTTTTTTGTTCCTACCAACATCTTACTTCAGGTACTTACTATCTTCTACCTGGATGTTAGTGTAGTCAATTTCTAACAGGGTTCATACCTCTGATCTGATCTCTTTGCTTCAATTACCATGCTCACAACAAAATATACTTTTGCTATAATTACTGATTCAGTTTTCTTTCTTTTGACAGGAGTTCAACCCAGAGGCCTATTCTCAAGTGCTGTTTACAGTGCACTGATAGCAATCAAGTAATCTTTAATTTGTGTGTTCCACATTTTGATCAGGGAGTGGAAATTATTTTTGCCACTACTTCCTATATGTACTGTTATAAATCAAATGTGACCAAAAAATACTAAAATCAAATATAAGACAAATGAAATATACCAGGTTTTAAGAAGGATAAAATTTGCTGTGACTAACAGGCCAAAGATGTTCAGAAAAATCAGACTAACCCTCTACCCCTAAAAAGATTTATAATCATTAGAATATAAATGGAATATCTATTCCTTGTGAGACACAGAATATTATCAGCATAAGAGAAGAATTTTACTAAATAACCATAAAGATGACCAAATAATGAGGGCACACACAGGTGTGTTCCCAGACTCTGTGAAACTTATTACACTATATTTGTGTGTTTTATAAAATTGCTGACCTGTGGGTTATGCAGTCAAATATTCTAGAAGATCAAAGAATGCTATAACAGTATGAGATTGCTTTTAGTTCTTTTGAAGGGAAAAACTGTCATTCACCTTCCCCTCAATCAGTTTATCCACAGTTCCTGATAGAGAATAGTGCAGACTAAGGGTACATTTGTTGAATGAAGACACAGAGAAAGACATAATTACGTCTGCTTCAACTTCAGTTCTTCCCATTGCATCTGCAGGTATTCCTGACTAAGTGAATGTTGGCTCTTTCTCCCAAACCTCACCTACCTCTTAACAGCTTCTATCACATTAGGTCTATCACATTAGGTCTATACTACAGGTATTTTTAAGCTGTCTAATCCCCTTTCTGAACTATAAAATCTTCAAAAAAGGGAATGGTGTCTTTTCTTTTCATTTTTCAGTCTTGATATTGCCAATATAATAATCAGCTCCTCACCAGTCCAAGGGGCATAGTTTCTGAAAAGTATTTAATACTGTTATAACTTCAAATTTGTAAAAATGAAAAATATACATGTCTTCCCAGTAGTAACTACAAAGCAGGCAATCTGACCAAGCTTTCTGGTTGGTATAAAAATGATAAAATGAGATCCAGGGAGGGAGCACATCAGGTTCTCTGAATATTCAATTTTAAAATTATCAAAATGGGACATTTATTTTTAAATGTTCAGAAACACTACCTTTTTTCCTAAAACATTAGGCATAGTGTCTTGCATTTAGTAGGCACCCATTACATATTTGATGAACATAATTTCTTATGTGGGAACAAAAACACAAATACTTTAAAACGGCGGGGGGGGGGGGAGTATTTCATGTTCCAAGATGTGTTTTTGCTAGGGGAAAAGAACATTCTTTTTAAAGACGTAATAATAGAATTTTTCTCTAATAACTTAAAAGCATAATAAATTTTCTAATATTTAAAAATGTCACCAGGAGTCCTTACTAATTCCACCAGAAATCTCAAATTAATGAGAACAGCATCCTGGCCTCACAGAACAGGAAAGGACTTGAGACAAATTTTTCACCTGGTCCCACAGCCCCATTTCGTATGAGAAAAATGATTAGAGAAAATATAATGTTAAATTGTTAGCGTTGGGTAGCTCTGAGACTGAAACTTAAATCTTTTCATCCTGGATCAGCACTTTTGCCCATAAACCTTAATCTAATCCATCTATTTTATTTCCCTATTGAGATTACAAAATTCAACCCAAGTGTTATTCTCTTACACATTTACTTAGGACTGTGATATTTCCCTACTTCATTATACATTCACCCAACATGCACATAATACAAATCTTTGCTGACATTCAGTTCCTGAAATATATATGTCACATTCAGATGACTGCCCTTGTCAAGGCTTTATTCTCAAAGAAATGAACTGAATCTGCCTTATGTGCCTAAGGCCAATGGCTCTGACTGCAGGCCTCTCCCTTAGGGATTACAATTCTAGCTCCATCATTTCCCTGCCTGGCCTTCCCCTAGATTTCAGATAAAGCCTCAAGTTTTATCTCCCTGAGCTGCTGAGGTGTGCCGGGAAAACCCTGCTGGGTGCAAACCCAGAGCAAGGATGATTTCATCATTTGCTGTGAAGAGGTCTTTGCTTTCAGGCAGGTCTTTTCCACTGATTACTGAGCCTATTTGCAAAAGTGATTACTACTGCTGTATAGTTCGAAAAGGTGGCTAGATACCTGAATGAAAAATGTAAATTTAAAATAACAAAAAAAAAACCTTTTTTTTTTTTTAATTTAAATGAACTGATTGCCTCTTCTGTTTTGGTTTTTAGAAAGGGAAAAGTATTCCATTAGAAGAAAACTCAGGGCACCTATAAAAATAGAACTTCCCATTAGATTGTGAATAGCTGACATTCCACAGGAAGTATGCACAAGTACCACACTGCCAAAATCATCATCAAAAGGACAAACACAGGAACATTCCTTCTTTAGGAATTTAAGTAGTTATTTTATCTTGGGACTGATTGGCTAAATGACTTCAATTTTCCCATATGAGTATTTCATTGATGTATAAAATATTCATTTTTCTAAAGCCATTTATTTTTCTTTATAGAGTAAGTACCACAATTAGATAATTTAGAGGGATTACATCTGTTTTAATTTCTTTTTAGTCACTGAAAATCTATACTTTAAACCACTGTTTTCCAACTGTCTCTAAAGCTGGGTGCTTTATTGGACTGTATTTAACTAGTTCATTAATCTCATTTACTGGCGAAGAATTCTGATAAAAACTGCTCATAACTCCTCTAAAACTTTAAACATTGAAGAACAATTGCAAAGAGTCTGAGCTTCTCAGTCTAGCAAAAGAGGTTCAATTGTCTGATGTAGCATATTTGATGTTACTATGGTTCAAATGTAAACTTACACTTTGGTTTCAGACATTAATAACACAAGTATCATTGTGACAGATACAATCCACTATAACTGAAAATCTTATTTTGTATTCACATGAACTGCTTTTTTATATGTTCTGTACCAATTACTTAAAATATGATGCATACAAAAATAAACTTTATTCTGAACTCCATGATTCTTATCATTCTCTCCATTTAATAATATAGAAAACTATACAATTTTAAATGTGAATATAACTTGGTAACTATAGAAAAGTGATATGGTATGGCCTGAGAAGAAGAGTATTGCCCTTTTATATATATGACCCAACACTGATGTGCTTCTTGAAGCTGAAGCAGATCAGAATACACCACCCTACAATATACCAGTTTGGCAAAAAGACTATTTTGAGCTCAAGTCAACTGAGAACAAATAAATACAGGAAGAGTTCTCTACCTTTCCCTTATCTGCCCAAAAGCAGGGCATAAATTTCTCTTTGAGGAAGGTATCTGTTCCAAGTACCAGGGAGGGAAGAGCAATTTTTATCATCTAAGACAAGAATTTGACACCTTCACTGCTTCTTTCACTTCTTTTCTACAAACTCTCATGCACATATTAATAAAAACCATGTGCCTTTTATTCTGTTCATCTGCCTTTAGTCTAATTCACATGGTTCTAATTCACATAGTTCATGCACTGAACATAAGAGGGTATAGGAAAGTATACCCTCTCTGATAGAGCCACTATCAAATCCAATTCTGAATAATGGTACTCAGGTAAATGAGCATTAGCAAAAGTGTTTTTCATTTCAGCATTTATCATAGCATGAAAAACATATCCCAGTTTATAATACTATATCTGTAATTTATATAGCAAAGAATAATTAACAAATTAAATCTATTAAGAAATAACAACAGGTCTGAAAAAAAATAGGGTAGATACATTTCTCTAACTAAACGCATTAAAAAATATATATATATATTCCCTGTTCTCCCAGGCCCTGTCCAGCAATGAGGAGGAATACCCCTGGGGTATTCCTAAACAGAAAACCTGGACTAAACAGAAAACCTGGACTTCCACTTCCACCTGAAAGTATTAAGATGGTACCTAATAACTCCTGCCAATGTGTTATCAAAGGAGGCCTGTTAACAAGATCAAAATTAGATCCTCAGTCTCATAAAATAATACCCAAAATGTCTAAGATATAATACAAAATCACTGCTTATATCAAGAACCAAGAAAATTTCTATATGAATGAGAAAAAAACAATGAACAGATGTCAACACCAACACCACCAAGATGACAATCTAGTTGGAATTATCTGACAAGGATTTTTGATCAGCCTAATAAAATGTTTCCATGAGCAATTAAAAACACAGTTGACCAGGGCGCCTGGGTGGCTCAGTGGGTTAAGCCGCTGCCTTCGGCTCAGGTCATGATCTCAGGGTCCTGGGATCGAGTCCCGCATCGGGCTCTCTGCTCAGCAGGGAGCCTGCTTCCTCCTCTCTCTGCCTGCCTCTCTGCTTACTTGTGATTTCTCTCTGTCAAATAAATAAATAAAATCTTTAAAAAAAAAAAAAACACACAGTTGACCAGAAAAAATAGGAAGTCTCAGCAAAGACAGAGAATTTATAAAAAAACCAACAGTCTGTAGTAGAACTGAAAAAATTACAATAACTGAAATGAATGCATTCAACAGCAGAGTGAGGAAAAAATGGATTAGTCAACTTGAAGAAAACAGTATAAATTTTCTAATGTGAACAAGAGAAAAAAGAAGATTAAAAATGAACAGAGGCCCAGGAATTTATGACTATAACAAAGGATCTAGCATTCATGTTATCAAGTTCCGGAAGGAGAAGAGAAAGAAGGCAAGGGTAAAAAAATGTATTAAAAAAAAAAACCAGTGTCCAAAAATTTCCCAAGTTTGGCAGAAGACATAAACCTGTATATTCAAGAGGTTAAGTGAACACAAAATAAGATAAACTCTTAAGAAATCTAAGCCAAGGCACATCCTGGTCAAACTTCTAAAAACTGCAGGCAATGAAAAAAAATCTGTAAAGCAGCTGGAGAGAAAGAACACCTTACTTTTAGGGGCAAAACAAAATGACAAAAGATTTTTCATCAGAAATCAAAGAATCCAGTAGGAATTGATGTAACAGTAAAAGAATATAACTGTTTACCTAGAATAAAGGAGTTAAGAGGGAAATCAAGACATTTTTAGAAAAAGGAAAGTAAGAATTTGTTGCTAGCATATCTACTCTGAAAAAATGGCTAAGGAAGTCAGTAAGGAAGAAAGGAAATCATTAAGAAATAAAAAGGATCCTACAACATGAGAATGGAAGAAAGGACAATGGAGAAAGTAAAAATACAAGTTCTGAGAAAGGACTGAAGAGGAAGGACTAGTGCAATATGGAGTGGTGCCAAACTACAGGCATGTGAACAAGCCATGGGTGGACTGTGACTATGGAGAGGAGCACTAAAATGGGGCTGTGCATAATCAGAGCTTCAGTCTCTATTCTCCAGCACACACCAATCACGAACATGGTAGACACACGTGGCTGTTTACCTAATATGCAAAACTCTCCTATTTTCTTGTTAACAAAGCCATAATTTAGATCTTACCTAACCATGCACATGGTGAATCAAGAGAAGCCAGTTCCCTCCCAAGACCTACATATTAAATTTATAGTTGGTCAAAGCCAATTGTTACAGTTCCATTCCCTCATCAATACCTGATTCAGGCAGGGGCATAAGAAGAAACTCTAAACAGTCATTCATTAAAATAAGTAAATAAGTGAATAAATAAATAAATAGCAGGGATTCACTAACAGATTATCTCCTGAGGATCTGCTGAGAAAGGATAAAAACATAGGCAATGGCATTAATACTGTCCATTTTTCTCACTGTGAAAGTCACTAATATCTGAAAATGTGGTAGCCAACCTGAGAATAAACTCACATACTACAGAGCACAAACAAAAAGATAGAAAAAACTTGATTTCTTAACTACATCATCGAAGGGCTGAATCAACCAGATCTAACACTAACCTACCTTTAGAATCATATTACAAAAAATATCTTTTTCTTATCTATTTCCCAAGCATTACATGAAAATGCTGGACAGTAGTCCAGCATATGAATTTTCCATAATTATGCAACTGTTTCTCTATTATTGGATCCTTAAGATGCCTTTTTTTCTTTTCTTTTTTTTCCCATTATAAAAGCTGATGCAATGAACATCTTTTGGTATAAAGTTTTATCTAAATTTAGCATATGATTTCCAAGGATTATATTTCTAGAAGTGAAATTACTATGTCAAATGATATATGACCTAATCCTAGCCAGTGAGAGGAAATGAAACATTTACTGGGTAAATTTTTCACTCATATAAAGAACAAGAGACAATGACTTTCACTGAACATTAGCATGTCATATATAATACCTTGAACCATACCAATTTGAGAACAAAGCCAAGTAATTAAAAGATGGACATCTGATATTGTTGTTGAACCCCTGAATTAACCAACTTCAAGGACCCTACTTTTAGTCTTTTTCCATTGTTTATAGTTCACTTTCAATTTTTTTTATTTGACACACAATGTTGCATTAGTATCAAGTATACAACATAGTGATTCAACATCTCCATACATTATGCTATGCTCATAAGTTTACCTACCATTTGTCACCATACAACGCTATTACAATATCACTGAAAATACTCCCCTATGTCTCTTATTTCTGTGATTTATTCATTCTATAACTGGAATCCTGTATCTTCCACTCTCCTTCATATATTTTGCCCTTCCTTTTCACACCTCCCCCGACCCTCTGGCAACCATCAATTTGTTCTCTGAATCTGCTGTTTGTTTGTTTACTCACTTTTGTTTTTTAAATTACACATGGGAGTAAAATCAAATGGTATTTGTCTTTCTCAAGACCTCATCCTTTCTTTGTTGCAGTGTAATGTTCTATTTTATGTGTGTGTCTGTGTGTGTGTGCATATATACACACCACATCTTGTTTATCTATTTATCTACTGATGGACACTTAAGTGTCTTCCATATCTTGGCTACTGTAAATAATGCTGCAATAAACATAGGTGAGCTTATTTCTTTTCAAATTAGGACTGTCACATTCTTTGCATAAATACCCAAGAGTGGAATTACTAGATCTTATGTTATTTTTATTGTTAATTTTTTTTTAAAGATTTTATTTATTTATTTGACAGAGAGAGATCACAAGTAGGCAGAGAGGCAGGCAGAGCGAGAGAGGAGGAAGCAAGCTCCCCACTGAGCGGAGAGCCCGATGCGGGACTTGATCCCAGGACCCTGAGATCATGACCTGAGCCGAAGGCAGCGGCTTAACCCACTGAGCCACCCAGGCGCCCCTTATTTTTAATTTTTGGAGGAACTTCCATACTGTTTTCCAGAATGGCTACACCAATTTTTACATTTCCACCAACAGTACACATGGGATCTTTTTTCTCTACATCCTCATCAATGTTTAATATTTCTTGTGTATTTTGTTTTAGCCATTCTGAAAAGTGAGGTGGTATGTCACTGCAGTTTTATTTTGTGTTTCACTGATGATGAGTGCTGCTGAGCATCTTTACATGTGACCCTTGACTATCTGGATGTCTTCTTTGGAAAAATGTCTATTCAGATCCTCTATCCATTTTTTAATTAGATTGGGTTTTCTGGGGTTGAGCTGTAAAAGCTCTTTATATATTTTGGATATTAACCCATTATTGGATATGCCATTTGAAAATACCTTTTCCCATTCAGTAAGCATAATTTTTTACTTTTGCTAATGGTTTTCTTTGCTGTGCAAAAGCTTTTTATTTTGATGTAGCCTAATAGTTTATTTTTGCCTTTGCTTCCCTTGCCTTAGGAGACATATCTAGAAGAATGTTGCTATGACTGATATCAAAGTTACTGGGCTTTAATCCATGTTGAGTTTATTTTTATGTATGTGTTAGGAAGTGGTCCAGTTTCATTCTTTTGCATGTAGCTGTCCAATTTTCTCAGCACCACTTATTGAAGAGACTGGCTTTTTTCCCATTGTATATTCTTGCCTCTTTTGCCATAGGTTAATTGACTACATAAATATGGGTTTATTTCTGGACTCTCTGTTTCATTGATGTATGTGTCTTTGTGTGCCAGTACCATACTGTTTTGATTACTACAGTTTTGTAGTATGTCTTGGAATTTGGGACTGTGATACCTCCACCTTTGTTCTTCTCTCTCAAGACTCCTTTGGCTGCTCAGTTTTTTGTTTTGTTTTGTTTTGTTTGGATGTGTGGTTCCATACAAATTTTAGTATTATTTGTTCTAGTTCTGTGAAAAATGCTGCTGGTATTCTGATAGAAATTGCACTGCAAGTATGGATAGCTTTGGGTAGTGGTGACATTTAAACAATATTAATTCTTCCAATGCAAGAGCATGGAATATCTTCCTATTTGTTTTTGTTGTTTTCAATTTCTTTCATCAGTATTTTATGAGAGTTTTCAGAGTACAGGTCACCGTCCTGATTAAGTTTATTCCTAGGCATTTTATTATTTTTGGTGCATTTTTAAATGGAACTGTTTTCTTAATTTCCCTTTTCTGCTACTTTGTTATTAGTGTGTAGAAATGCTACCAATTTTTGCATATTGATTTTGTATTCTGCAACTTGACTATTACTTCTAATAGATTTTTGGTAGAGTCTTTAGGGTTTTCTATGTATGGTATCATGTCATCTACAAATAGTGAAAGTTTTACTTCTTCCTTACCAATATGGATGCCTCTTATTTCTTTTTCTTATCTGACTACTGTGGTGAGGACTTTCAGACTATGTTGAATAAAACTGGTGAAGTGAACATCCTTATTTCTGATCTTAAGAGAAAAATTCCCTTGTTTTTCACCACTTAGTATGATGTTAGCTAGGGTTCTTTTTATATAAGACAATAAATCATACAAAGTCCAAAAAATTCAATGGAAAATTAGCTCATATCAGCCATTTGTATGCCCAGAGATAAAACTGAGAACTGCTTATGGTATCACAGTGAACAATTCAAACAGACTCCTGTTTCAGTTATGAAGATTAATGTAAGTTTTAAATAAACACTCCTGAACAGTCACATTTTTTCAAAAAGAATTAGAGTTGAATGCTATTTGCAGAACATCTAAAAAAATATATAGGGTCATTAATTTAGACTGCAAATTAGAAAAAAATCACATTTAATTCAAAATGGTCTTCAAATAGCAAAAATAAGTGAACACAAAGTATGTTGTACTTACAAATCAAACACCAAATAATGGAAGCCCTCTTCTGATATGCTGTCATGAAGTCGCACTAAAAAAAAGGCAGGGGGAGAAAAAAGTTTATGTTATACATATGCCAATGATGAACATTAAATCAGACTTCTACTGGGCGTCTTTCTCCTAACTAAAAGTGCTGGTAACATCTTTTTTCTATGCTCTGCTAACTAGTATCCTTTATAACAAGGCTTGGGTTCAGACAAACCCAAGTTTTAGATTCTGGTTCTGATTATTATTACTGTGTAGAGTTAATCTTTTTCTTTTTTCTTTTTTTTTTTTTTTTTTTTTTTTGTTAGGAGAGAGGGCAAGCAGGAGAGGGAGAGTCATATGGAGAGGGAGAGAGAAAGAATCTTAATTAAGCAGACTCCACACTCAGTGCAGAGCCCAATGTGGGGTTTGATCCCACAACCCTGAGATCATGACCTGAGGCGAAATCAAGAGCCAGATGCCCAACTGACTGAGCCACCCAGGTGCCCTTGTGTGAGCTTAATCAAATTAATCAGCTTATAATGACAACAGTACCTATACTTTACAAAATGGTTGAGAAGGTTAAATAAGACAACAAAAGTAAAATAATCCACATGTTGCTGGGATAAATAAATATTAATGACTGTTATAATACTAAATATATCTATTCGAAGTTACCAGGTTCTAGGACTTCTGCTCTCCCTGCCCCCGCCTTTTTTTAGTGGGGGTCGGGGTAGAGAGAGTTTCTACATAGCATTCCCTGGCCAACCTGTCAACAGAGTTTTTATTATGCTACTTCTAAACTCAAGTCACCAAAATACATTTAACAAGTCAGCCAAAAATACATAAGTAGTACTTCTAATAAAAAAATCTACTAGTTCCTCAAATTAATACTACTTCGATTTTTCCAATGAGCTAGACTTTCACTGATAGCTATCCAAAACAAATATTTTGCTCTTCTGAATGGAAAACACTCTACTGTATCTCCAAAGTAAACTACACATATATATAATTTACATACTACTTTTCCTGCTATTTATTTTTGCACAAGTCCCCTGCCTCCCCCAATGCATCCCCATAGATGGTTAATGCTTCCTATTTATCTAAATCACCTGAAGTAGCTTGGCCTTCACTGGGAGCAACAGAGGGCAGAAAAAACAACAAGCCTGCAGGACACAACCTCTTTTGAAAAGTCACCACAAAAGGATAATGATTTCTACTACCACTGGTCCTTAGCATGTTCCCCATGCAATGATGACCACCACACAGAAAATGTGGAAGAACATTTAGATTGTTACACAAACTCTAATGATCTACAGAGGGAGTCTGCAGTACCCATGAAATTCTCAAGGTCACAGACTTAATATAATGTCCATTCTTTACAATCTAGTTCCATCCCCTTCAGACACCATCCTTGGGCCACTATTAAAAATTTTTTTGAATCTCTCTTTAGAAATATTTCTAAGGTACAGAACGAAAGACTTTTTGTTCCATTATATAGAATTTCTTTCTCATCATTACTACCATTCAGTTATCGTATTTCACAGGTTTTTGAATCCCTCCCAGAGACCTGACAAATGGTAGATGGTCTTTCATATAATTGCTTTGAGCACTTACTATACTATGTGCTGGGCATTCTTCCAAGTCCCCCCACTGCCCTGCCACCAAAGCTTGATATACCTATATATGCCTAAAATAAAACTATTAATATCAAACAATTCTTCCATAACTTTAATTGTGTGAAGGGTATTCTTTAGTTTACAAATATCAAAGATGCCCACTACCTTTGTTTAAACTTATACTGCCAAAGAAAACCGAAAGTTAGTCTCAATGATGTATTCTGTTCATAGTCATTCAGCACAGTAAGGAAAGTCGGTGATAACAGGTAATTCAGTGGCTTTCTTGAATGACACAGTCTCACAGACTACCTACCTCACTGAGCAGCTGTAATACAACCTGTGTTTAAATAAGCCCAACGAATGGTATGTCTACTTAAGTCAGACAGTTATTTGATGAAAGTAAGATGATTTCCATCCTATTGAAGTTAAAATGAGAAGTAAAATTACAATGTGAGCAGGAGGAAATGATTCTTTCTTTCTTCCACTGTCTCAAAATAAAAAGTTGAAGTAGAGATGGGGATCTCAGGTTTTCAGATCAAAGGGTTGTAGAGCTAAACAGAAGTGGAAATTTCAGGTACAACTGGAGAAATATTACTTTCTGGTTCTATTTGGAATAAAATCTTCTTAGTATGATTATCACTTTCTTATTAATAATTGCACATCATCATTTAGAAGTACATTTTTTTTTAAAAAGTTAAGAGTTGCTCGGATGCAAGCCTAATGAACAACGCATACTGGTTTTGGTGAAGACTAGTTTCACAAAAGTATTTAGCCAGCAAGCACATAATAATTACTTAAGGATAAACCATTTGGCCCAAGTTCACTACTTTTGCATCACACAATTCCAAAACAACCTCCACTATTTCTAAGCAGCCATTTTGACCAGGTGAGATCAATTACAATTGAGTGAGTTTGTTGATGTAGCAGAAAAAACTAACAACTTCTTTACTGGGGATAAAAATCTACATATTTCCTTCCTTCCTTTATTCCTTCCTTCCTTATGATCTCTCCACCTCCTTCCACTCTTAAAGAACTAGAAAACAAAACTAAATGCAATCATCACAATTTTATTTATTAACCAAACTCTATAATTTCATCTTTGCGTGGATGTTCCACTGTTTACAACTACTCTAAGGATGGGTTGGTTTCCTCTTGAGACTTTGAACTCTATCACTTTCAGAATTGATGATATTTTTATGTAGTCTGAAGACAATGTCTTATACACCACAGATATTACCTTTTTATCTTCACACCATTGCAGTCAATAAAAAGTATCCATCTTCCATCCTTTCCCTCTTTTTTTAAAATTAAATTAAAATTTTTTTCAGTGTTCCAAGATTCATTGTTTATGCACCACATCCAGTGCTCCATGCAATATGTGCCTTCCATAATACCCAACACTAGGCTCACCCAACCTACCACCCCCTTCCCTCCAAAACCCTCAGTTTGTTTCTCAGAATCCATAGTCTCTCATGGTTTGTCTTTTTTTTAACAGTTTGCCATGGATTGAAACTGTGTTTACTTTCACAAAAACTCACATTAGTTTCTCTCTATAAGTAACTGTCAATTCATTTCCATGCTGAAGGAAATACAAGATATTCTGTTCACCAGAGATGTTAGCCCAAGATTGCAGACATGGCCAGCCTTGAGAGGACTGTGGCTGCTCCATGTTGAAACATACTGCACTATGTTCTTGCTATGACTGCTCTTTGTATTGCCATAAACTGGACACAATTAACTTAATCACAGTCATCATTAAGAGGTTTTCAGACAGAAACGATAAAGAAGATAATGAGAAAAGCATTTGAGAACACAGGTTATGATACATCCTGGTAGTCATTCTTTTCGGAAGTTTGCTCAAAGGTAAAATGAAGTTTATGAATAAATGAGTTTTCATAAATGGTAACCATGTAACAGTTCTTATCCAGGATAAAATTTAAAATTCTAGGGCATTAAGTATTAGACTTATAAGGGGAGAAAAGGTGTTCCTGAGGCTAAAATGTTTCCAAAATTCAGTTGACCCATGGCCTAATTACTTTTCTTTCTCCCCCTCATATGTTATTCATTTGGTCATTTGTATTCAAATTATTATGGGATCACTGCTTTTTCTTCTGGTCCTACAATCCTGTATGATTTCACTGCAGTTTCTAGTTAAGTACTGGTTCCATAAAGGGGTCAAACAAGACTAAACAGGACATTGTAATTATCTGAGAAATTAATTTTATTTAAGTGCAAAAGAAGCTTCCTATTTATTTTAAAAATACCTTTTCATTTATGGGGTTAAAAGATATAATAACTACAGTCTTTACTATGTCAACACAATGCAAATAATTTTTTCAAGAGTTTAGTTAATATATAAAACCTTTTTCCATCATGTTTTGCAAATGAATATGTATAGACCTGAAGAGGTGAAAGAAACTTCCAAGGTTTAACAGCTAGCAACTGGCCAGGCTAGGACTGTAAACCAGAGCTGGAGGATTCCAAAGACCTGGTTCTTGCTCAGTGTACTATATGGACTCCCTAAAGTACATCTGTTAATGAACTACTTCTCCTCACCCCAAGATATAGAGTACAAATTAGTTTGTCCGGATAAAATAATATTTAAAAAAGAATTAAAGAGAAAGAAATAGTTAATATTAGACTAGAGAATGAAAAGCAGTGTTAAGGGAAAAAAAAGCACTTACACAAAAAGAAAAATATTTTGAGTTTAGAAAGTTTAAAATATGATGCTATAGTTTGGGGGATATAGAGACAGCTAGATGATATCTAAGATACAGAGCCAATACCAGCCACATTTGTCTTTCTATGCTGTCCCTAAATCCCTAGAAAACTGTTAAGCTCCTCTTCAATTTAGGAATGTTAGAATATCCAATGACTCAGCTATTTTACCTGATAGGACATTTAATGTACCAAAAATCCTAATTAGTTAAAGAATCTGGAAAACTTACACAATGTGTAATATACCATAAATTTAACTATTTGTTTCCAAAATTAACATTCCAATGACATGGATACTATGATAACATGGCAAGAGACAGAGGTATGTGTGTGTGCGGGTATTAGGAAGTAGAGATGGGTATGTAAGGGAGAAAAGGGAAAGACTAGGAGAATTAAATTCTAAATAGAAGCACGTTAAAATTGCTTATTAGGTACATTTTATCTATTTTGATGACGCATATTAAGAACATTTCTACCAAAAGAAAGTGAACATATTCTTTTACGAAGATTTATTATCTTTCAAAAAAGACTAATAGCACACAAAGTCACTTATTTCAATCGCAGCATACTTCCCTCCCTGTTTATTTCCTAACAACATCCTCTAAATACAATCAAGGGTGGTAAGTATAATTTTGTGAAATTATTTATACAACATATCATTTGGTTCAAATTATACTACTTATTCTTCCCTTCAACTATACTCACTACCTGCTGTTCTCTATTAGAATTTATTATGGAGATGTGGCAGCCTATTACATTGGTGGTTCCAATAGACCATGTCTATCAATGTCTATTAATATTCATGTCCTTATGTAGTCCTCTCCCACACTGACTCTGGGTTTGGCCATGTGAGTTGCTTTGCGTGATCAGCATGTGTGATGCAAACAGAGCCTTTATAATCTCTTATACATTGGAGTTGTCCTTTTAGAAACAACATGTTATGCTAAAAAGAAGTTTGGGGTAGACTTAGACAAGAGGCCACATGGAGAGAAACTCTGGAGGATGAGAGGCCATGTTGACATTCCACTGCTAGCAGAGCTCACTGCTGAAGGGAAATGCAATTATCACCTCAGTTACATCATGTGGAGTAGAATGACTATCCAAATAATCCAGTCAGTCCACAGAGCAATTAGAAGTAGTAAACTGATGTTGTTTTAAGCCACTAAGTTTGGAGTGGGAGTTGTTAACCAACAACAGATAAATAAACAAGAAAAACAATCTGAAATTTGTGACTGACCCATTATCCTCAAAGAATTCTTTCCCTATCACAAGGAACTTTTTTAGCAGAAAAAGAGAGTTGTACCTCAAAATATCAGTTATTAGAAACATCTAAAACTAAACATGGCAAGGCAATGCTGCCAATGTTATCTTACTGCTAATAAAATAATTCATACAGATTATATTGCATTTCCATAATCATTATTTGTCAGCTCTGAGCAATAGTCCTGGTTATAAATGAGGTAGATTTTGCATTTTGAGCTTTATTACGTTACAAGGATTACGGTAGTTGGATTTGGATTTGGTTCACACACTGGGATGGAAAAACTGGCATCTTTTAAGTCAAATGCTTTTTCTATTCCCATCAGTAGTTAATTATATTTCAGAGCTAGAGTAAGCACTAGCCAAGTATGGCCATGCAATGTACCATAGCCTTCTTAAAAGAGGGATGCCAACAATGAGTTTATTTGTTAAATTAAAAAAAAAAAAGAAAAGAAAAAAAAGCACACACACAAGTCTCAAACATTGTAACATTCAAATGGCACTATTCTAGAGAGAAATTTGAGCTCAGCCATTGCTACTGGGTCTTTTGTGACAAAGCTGATCATTTCTAGAGTGGAAAGTTTTCAAACAGACATAAAAACACTGAAAACCAAATTCAAAATCAAGCTAACATTTCTAAAACACTGAAGGCAAACCTGCATGTGCATGTTTTCTAAATTTCTACTCCTTATAACACAAGTAATAGTTAATAAAACAATACCATTTAAAATATATTTAGATTTGCATAGTTGAAAAATATACACACTCAACTTCTTTGAAATATGGATTCATGTACATTGTTCACATTTTGAGTAAAAACACAGAATAATAAATATTTCTTTGTTATTATTATCGAAGCCAATAGTTTTGTAGCATTTATTCTTTGATTCTGTTTGTCTTAATATGATACTTTTAAAATTTAAGCATAAAATGTGGAAATTTGACTTTGTTGGCTAGGCAAATAAACAAACTCAACTAGCACAGAAACCATGATCTGTCCTAATCTTAAATACCTGAACTCAAATTCCTTGAGTTGCACGAAGGATATATATGTTTGACAAATACTTACCAGTACGTTCTCATTAATAAATGCCAAATAAACTTTATTATTCAGTATTCAAATATTAAAATAACTTTAACATCAGAAATACAAAAATTATTTTAATAAAATTTCAAATACTTTTCTGTCATGACAAGAAAATGTTTTAAAAATTAAACTGTATTTAGGGGCATCTGAGTGGCTCAGTCATTAAGCATCTGCCTTTGGCTCAGGTCATGATTCTAGGGTCCTGCGACTGAGCCCCACATCGGGCTCCCCTCTCATGAGGGAAGCGAGCATCCTTCTCCCTCTCCCACTCCCTCTGCTTGTCTTCCCTTTCTCACTATGTCTCTGTCAAATAAATAAAATCTTAAAAATAAATTAAACTATATTTAAAAGCAATCCAGGGCTTATACTTAAGAAAAAGTAATTAGTAACTCATTTTTGAAAAGCAAATATAATTATTACATGAAAACTCAGTGGGGAATGTCAATGACATTAATTTTAACACTATTTTAAAAGTACAAAAAAGTCATCGGATCATAACATCAGTGCTGAAAATCAAAGCACACCAATTATGCTGACCATAATCTCCATCCTTATTCCCAAATTCTCACCCCATTTGCTGGTTCCAGATTAAAAATAAGAAAGTTTAGATTAGCTTCACTATCTATAAAATCAGATTAGTAACATTCAGGGCTGACTAGAACAAATAATGATGTCTTCTAATAGGCCAGAGCTAGTCATAAACACAGATTATTCAAAAAGGATTCTGACTTGTCAAAATATGTATTATTCAGAAAAATTTCAACCTGGGAAGATGACAGAACGTGAAAAAACATGACCAGTGGTTGCTAATTGTATGTTTACCTGCTATAGCAATCATGTAACACCATGAGTAACATGAAATAGCAAGCAATCCTTTTGCTTGAAAGAAAAAAGTCATAAAGAGCTAAATATAGAATTTCAGAGATGATTAATAAAAAAAAATCAATGGATACACTTTCCTGATCATTTTTAATAAAACTATATATGTGAGGAGAAATTAAATTAGAGGTTTATCACTAAGCCTACTAGTACCTAGAAATATTGTTTCCTTTAAAAATAATTTGAGATTATCTTGTTGCATATTTTAATTGTATGAATCCATTTTACTTGTTAAAATTTGGGTTTTTTTTTGGAAAAATGATTTCACTTCTTGGGAAAGCTAATATTTATTTTAAGTTTCCTTCATTTAAAAAAATCTTTCCTTTTTCAATTCTGCATCAAGATTATTTATGTATTTCAGTAAGTGTTTCCAGATTTTTCATTTTCTTTTTCCTTGCCCCATCTTTTAGTTATTCTACTTTCTAATACTTATATAAAGCTAATCAGTGATCACTCATGGATATTCTTAAATATTAGGAATTTTTAAAGGAAAAGAAACTATTGTTATTATATGACTTGTATATTACAGAAATCTTAAGATGGTGCACTTTCATATGTACTGTAATTATAAGGACTTAACAGAGCATTGGACTAATACCATCTTTTTAAAAAATATTTTATTTATTTATTTGTTTGACAGAGAGAGATCACAAGTAGGCAGAGAGAGAGAGAGGGTGAAGCAGGCTCCCTGCTGAACAGAGAGCCTGACGCAGGGCTCAATCCTAGGACCCTGAGACCATGACCTGAGCTGAAGGTAGATGCTTAACCCTGAGCCACCCAGGTGCCCTGGGCTAATACTATCTTTATGTTAAATTTATTCAAAATGTACACACCTTTCTACTATTAAATGTATTAAATGTATAAGACTGTCTGGTTAAGAGGATAAAAAATGGCCATTAGTAATTTCTCAGCTCTAAGTACCTGAACAGCATTATTATCTTTCTGATTGTGGAATCCAAAGCAGGTTGGTTCAACCACTCTGTATTCCATAGTCTGGGTCAAAAAGAGAAGCCCTATCAGTAATTTCACACCACCCTGCTCAGTTGGGTCCATATTTAACAGCAAGACACAAACACATTAAATGTCTTAAAGCAGTACAGTATTTAGCTACTTTTTAAGATTAAATAAGGCTTTGTGATTTATGATAAACTAAGGACATCACATAGGAGGAGACTCATCATGCCAAAGGACAGACAAGATAAGGATTTTTTTTTCAAAGTGAAGATCAAGGCAGCATTTAAAACAAAAAAGATTTCCCATCTAAAGTAATCATAGCTTTGTGAAACTTTTGCTTGACTTTTATACATATATGTTATATGCTGGGTCATGATATAAAACCTTAATTTTTTTAAACTGTAGATCACATGAAAAATACTTGATAAGCACTATATTGCATAATCCTTTAAGAGGATCCTATAAGGTTTTTTCCAACTTTTTTACATTTCTACATTTCTGGATGATTACAGCTAATAAACAGTAAACAAAATAAACAATACAGTTATTATCAATACAAGGTTGAATACAATCCCCTAAATAAGACTTTTTCCTCGAATATTCAAAGAAATTTAAGTTTAAAACACACTTAATTTTATTTTTATTTTTTTATTTTTTTTTTTTTTTAAAGATTTTATTTATTTATTTGACAGAGAGAGATCACAAGTAGGCAGAGAGGCAGGCAGAGAGAGAGGAAGGGAAGCAGGCTCCCTGCTGAGCAGAGAGCCCGATGCGGGACTCGATCCCAGCACCCTGAGATCATGACCTGAGCCGAAGGCAGCGGCTTAACCCACTGAGCCACCCAGGCGCCCATTATTTTTTATTTACTTTTAATGAATAACTAGAGGGAAAGCTTAAAACATTTACCTTGACAAATTAAAAAGAAGGCTTTTTCAAAAATTACTGAGCAGATGAACTGCTTTTCTGACAAAAGACCTTAGAGAATAGAATGAATGGAAAATTTACTAGATTATCCTCTCCTTGCAGCTTACTACCATATTATCTTAACACTTGCAACTAAATTTTCCCTGAAGACACACATGCCCAAATAGTCTCATCTTTCAAATCCCTTTCCAAAAAATCATTCCTTACATAAAGTATTTTACAAGTTTGATTCATACCACAAGCATAAAACACCTGAGTTTAAAATTCTACTAAAATGAGGGGCACCTGGGTGGCTCAGTGGGTTCTCTGCTCAGGTTTGGGCTCTCTGCTCAGTAGGGATCCTGCTTCCCCCTCTCTCTCTGCCTGCCTCTCTGCCTACTTGTGATCTCTCTCTCTCTGTCAAATAAATAAATAAAATCTTTTAAAAACTGATACTAAAATGTTAAGAAATTTACTATAGGGACACCTGGGTGGCTCAGTTGGTTGGACGACTGCCTTCGGCTCAGGTCATGATCCTGGAGTCCTGGGATCGAGTCCCGCATCGGACTCCCAGCTCCATGGGGAGTCTGCTTCTCTCTCTGACCTTCTCCTCGTTCATGTTCTCTCTCACTGTCTCTCTCTCAAGTAAATAAATAAAATCTTTAAAAAAAAAAAAAAAAAAGAAATTTACTATAAAACTAGTGTCCGTATTATACTATCTCATAATGGTTTTCAATTAACTATTTTTATGCTGAAACTACTTAAAAAGACCAGTTTATTTCCTCTGTATAATTATACACAAAAATGAAACACATGAAAAGTAACTGTGATCTTAGGCTCACAACTGAAGAAAAGCACGTTATGTGTGAATTTATTCACAAATTCAATACTATGGGAATAGTAAAGGATATTAATAAATTTAGCTAGAAGCACCATTACAGCAGTCAGCAGCAATCAGCATCAGGTACCTGGGAATATGCTTCTGGATAAGCATTCAATGAACAGATAGTTCACCTGGGTCAGTGATTTTAATTTATTTTTAAGTAAAGACTAAATTTCTCTTATCATGACATCAGGGAAATTGTAACAAATGTCAGACATCTCAAATACTGGGGGCATCTGCCTGCCTCAAAGATATCTCAAAACAAGCCCAAAGAACTTACGATCTTGCTTCTAAAATCTGCTTTACCTAGTGTCTTCCATATCTTTCCAGTTGCTCAACTGAAAGCAAATCCCTCAAGGGAAAAAAAAAAAAATATATATATATATATATATATATATATATATATATATATATATATATATATATATTACCCTGTCCCCTCACTGTCTTTACCACAGCAGCCAGATATATATATTACCCTGTCCCCTCACTGTCTTTACCACAGTAGCCAGAACAACCCTGTTAAAACTTAAATCTGATTATTGCTCAGAACCTACCAATGGCTTCCAACTGTGGCCTATAAGATCCCTCAAAGTCCACCCTCCACCCCACATCATCTCTCTGTCCTCTCCGACCACCACTCTTCCTCTGGCTTACTGTGCTCCAACCACACTGGACTTCTTGCTGCTTTTGGAGAACCCCTGGCAAATTTCTGCCTCAGATCTTGCACTTGGCTGTTTCCTCTGCCTAGAACTCTTTTCCCCCAGATATGGCTCAGCTAGCTACCTCATCTCCTTCAAATCATGACTCAGCTTTTCTCCTTTTTTGTAAAGTTTTACTGCAGCACAGTCTCATCCATTTGTTTATACATCCATTTGTTTATATATTATATATATATATATGTATATATATATATTTGTTTATATATTATAATTGATGTCTGCTTTCGAGCTAGAACTACAGTGTTAAACAGTTGCAACAAAGACTATACAGCCAGGAAAACTGAAAATATTTACTATTCGGCCCTTTATAGATAAAGATTGCTGATCCCCTAGAGTAGAAGAAAAGATTATTGAAAGGGAGAGGACTGGTTGTGAGAGGCCTGGGTGTGGCACCCACAATCTACGTAGCTAATTAAAGCCATCGAGACTGATGGTTTTAAGTGGTGAAAGAGAAGGTAGTTCCTATAGAACACAACAAATCAGGTGGTAACCAAAAGAATGGCAGGAAATTGTTGCACTAAGTGTAGAATGTTAAAATCTGAGAAAATGTTTCAAAGATAGGGGGGTGGGGAATACTGAGGGAGGAGTTGTTAATAGTGGTTTTATAAAAGCAGCAAAGAGCAAGAAAACACTTCCCCACCCCCAGGTTCAGCAGTATGTAGAGGAAAGAAAAGAGCCAACCCAAGAGAAAGGCAGATTGCAGTTACAAGAAGAAATAATTCAGAGAACAGTGGGAGAACAGAGGGTCTTTTGCAAATATTATGACATCAGATTTATTACCATATAATTAAAGGAAAAAAGAAAACAATAAAATGTATTAAAACTTGGCAATATTCTCTCAATCTAGCTATTAACCCAATAGTTAAACAAATTGTTGAAGATCTTCTTTGATAAATTTTCATATTTATTTTTTCTTTTTTAGGATAGACATATTTTTAAATAAATATATTAATTTTTAAAGATCACATTTAAGGAATATGAGTTTCTGTCATTTTATCACTATCATACATACTTGTGGGGCGTTATAATCTTATTAAAGTGTTACTGTGATTGTAAATGCTTATGCAGATTTCCTGTATTTACAGCATCTAAATTATAGGAGGATAATCTGATTTTTATTCATTTATATCGTAACAATTTTAATATATTCATAATCAGGTTAATTTTTTTTCTTCTTGGTTATTTTCCAGATAGGAATACTAGAAAAAAGAAGATACATTTTAAATTGTTCTCAATAGAAACTACATGACATTAAGTATTAAGTCTTCTTTTGATGGCAATTGGTTTGCCATCTTTATTTCCAAGCAAAATTTATGTCAAACTATCCTTTAATACTGAACAGAAAAACATTCACAGGAAATATGTTTCAGATTTGTTTAGTAAATATTTTTATCTCTATAATCTTGACCACAGTCTCCACTCAGATCTAAGCTTATGGCATAAATGTCAAGGAGCTTTATAAATGTTATACCTAAGATTTTTTTTTTTTTTTTTAAAGATTTTATTTATTTATTTGACAGAGAGAAATCACAAGTAGACAGAGAGGCAGGCAGAGAGAGAGAGAGAGGGAAGCAGGCTCCCTGCTGAGCAGAGAGCCGGATGCGGGACTTGATCCCAGGACCCTGAGATCATGACCTGAGCCAAAGGCAGCAGCTTAACCCACTGAGCCACCCAGGTGCCCCATATACCTAAGATTTTTAAGAAATGAAGTTCTTGTTAGAGGTGGGGAGTTCATTCTGTCAGTCACTCAGCCAGTTTACTTAGAGGCCACATGAGGGGTTTAACTATGAACAAGTCAGTGGTGATTCCCATCCTCACACAGTGTGCAATCTTTGGGACAAAATCCCCTTGCTAATTCTGTAGTCCAGAGGATCAGACTCACAGCTTTACAAAGCATATCCTGATAGTTTAGTTTTATGGTCTTCTCATTATACACCCCTATGGGAATACAGGAACACAACATGACGAGGTGACAAACAATTCTACACAAAGCATCAGTGATAACTAAATATACTGTAAAATGTCTTCACCTGCTACTGGCTACCGAATCAACAATCTGTATCTACTGACCAACTGATTTCACCAAACAACATAGTCCCTTGATTTTTTTTTCCTGGATTGACTTGCTACTGAGAAAACTTAAAAAGCTGTTTAACCTGAAAGATAAATTTCCTAGTAAAAAGGAATTTCACATCGCCTGTGGCCTACCCAAATCCATTATCCACAAGCCATCACTTCAAAATGTGAATCTGATTAGATCACACTTGCCTGGCTTAAAATTCTTTAATGTCTTCCTACTGATTTAATCACATAATTTATCATCTAAATGGGGACATTTTGAGAGTAAAAGAGGATGATTAATTTTTACACCAGTAAATCAGGACAGCCCTTGGAAAAGAGGTTAGAGTGGTCAATCCACCCACCAGGCTCCACCTCTTCAACTTCCCTCACACTTGCCATCCAGCTCCCTCCAGCAACAGCAGTCCTCTTTGAGACTCAAGGGACTCCGCTCCCTCATATAGCAAACCACATCCTTACTGCTAATTCTTTGGCTTGGCCTTCTCTTCCCTTCACTCCAACTTAACCCATAGCTATGCTCCAGAATTTAAGCATCACTTCATCAGGAAAGTCCCCTCTGGCCTCTCAAACAAATTCCCATAGCATCACCCGTCTCTCCCTCATAGCAAGGGACACACCTACAACGATACCTCTGATTGTTTGATCCTTCAACTACCACTGTCATGCCTGCTTAACTGATTTCCTTGGGTGACTGGGTTTGCATGTCCCCAGAAAATACTTTCATAGTCTCAGAGACCTCAGTTAAAACAATGCGTATATACCCCAAACCTGCAAATGGGAAAAAGGATGAATACATGTCTCTTGAACACCATAATGGAACACGGTCTGACTTATCCAAGGATTACCGAATTCTCTAAGATAGATCTTTGTTCTGTTTTATTATTTATTATTGATTAGGCCTTAATCAGGCCCGAATTAGGGCAGCAATCTATTTTTGCACAGCCAGTGAGCTAATTTTTTGTTGTTGCCATTTACATTTTTAAAAGACTACAAAGACAAATAAAATGAAAAACACAAAACACAAGGCAGAGACTTTATATGGCCCACAAACCTAAAATATTTACTACTATATGGAAAAAGTTTGCTAGTCTGTGGGTTAGAGTATTTCACTTGTATAAAACAGATAACAGTGCAAATGATTCTTGTCTGATAACAATACAAATGAGTGTGTTATGCCCGAGTTTTTGTATCCGAGAGACCACCAAGGAGCCAAGCACCGATGCAATCACACAAGGGTTTATTTGATAAGCTTAAGCCTGGGCCCAAGTATACCCGGCACAGCAGAGTAGGGACTTGGACCCCCAGCCAGATTATAGTTAGAGTTTTCAAAGGCAGAGTAGGGGTGGACTCAGCGGTGGGTGAGGACCAAGGGGATTAGGGATGGCGTAAGTCTCTAAGGACTTTCGGAAACAAGGTCTCCAGGACCTTGAGGGGCTAGCTATTGTTGGGAGAGAGGTTATTTATTACCAACAATAAAAATATTCTCGTGAGACCCTTTAGATGTGTATCAGTGGGCCATATACTTGGGAATGATTCTCCACACTATCTTGGAGGTTTAGAGATAAAGTTTCCTAAAGGAATTGTTAAAGTAGATTTACAGGATTCTGGTCAGACCTGTCGGTGTAGGGGGTCAGTCAGGCTAGGATTGTTCTCAGCAAAACCTCAGGGTGAGGGCAGTTAAGTCCCCAGGGGAGAGCCACTCTGTCTGTTTCAAGGGCTTGTCAGTAGGTGAGGGATTATAATATTTTTCTTCTGCCTCTGTTTCCCACATCAGCTAAACTTGAGGTGGGATGGCCTTAATTTCCTCTACCTCCACAAGCACTTTGTTATAGAGACATAAATAGATTCTCAAAGGTTATAGTTTTATTGCCTATAGGCAATAACTGCCTATAGCAATCACATTCCAGAATTCTTTCTGTTGTTGTAAATATTTCTGTTACTCTTACAGGTTTTTAAACTGGCTTTGACACTCTGTGAGTTCTCTTATTAATTAGTAAATTTTTTGATATTTTAAATAATATATAATACTTTAACTGGTGTATACTATCATACTATATGATACACCAGAGTCTACTTAACCAGTCTCCTCTGAAAGATCGTATGGATTGTTTTCGGGCTTTTGTTCTTTAGCTCCATTGCTATCACTTGTCCTCAATGAGCTTCTCATTGTTTATTAAATAAATATGCAACAACATAGGAGCCAGGCTTTCAAGGCCTTCTTTGGCCTAGAGGTACTAACTGATGATCTATTGTTTATACTTTATACTCCAGACAAGCAGGGCATCTTACTATTCCCTAAGGGACCTACCCTTTTTGACTTTTGAGACTCGAGAAAGTTTCCTTTCCTAGAAGGTTGCCTACTCTAGTCTCTACTATGGAAATCTTATCTACTTCTTAAGCTTCAATGTCAGCTGTCCTTGGTCCATGGGCTCAACAAGGACTTCTCTTCCTTTATTTCCTATAGTCCTTTGAGCTTCACTTCAGGAAAATTTAAAAAGGCAAAGTAAAAATTACCCATTGAAATAAAAATACAGAACATTATCAATCTTGAATTAGTTTAATCCTTTTGGAAATAACACATTTTAAGGTTTTTGTTGATACATATCAAGTAAAGAAAATCAGAAATTATATCAAATTTCCATTCAGGCCCAAGGTGTATTAGGGAAACATGGCCTGAAAGTAACTGATACAAAATAAAATCAAAACTGAATCTTTTCAATAAACTTGTAACATGCTTGATATAATATTTTTGTAAAATGATTTAAAAAAAGGAAAGAATAAGAATGCTGTTGCCCTTAAGTGCTTTAGTCAGTTAAAATGAACATTCTTGCTTACTTGATAGAAAAACCTTGATTGTACAGAATTAAACAACTTCCTGTTCTTCATGTGCCTTCTAATGCAAACTCTTATAAAAATGAGACAACATATTGTACATTTGACAACACAGTGCCCCACAAAATCTGGTGCTATATTTCTGGTCTCTGTATTTTCCATGACTAGTATATTCTGGCATATAAAAGAAACTAGCAAATGCTTATTAAAGAACTAATGGACTCTGGAATTAGCATATCAGTGGGTTGGCTTAGGCTAAGCTGGTCTCCTAAAACGACTCTTAGTGAACAATAAGACCACATTTCTATAATTATAAAATAGAGTTAAACTTTGGACCATGTGGTGACCTATAATCTACATACAGGCATCCCAAGGATTGCTTTTAACTTCATACAAAAAGATCATCTTAGCTATAATAATGCTTATCAAACCTTGTCTTGTCCTAGAGTTTTGTTTATGTCCTTGATAGAAGCAAAATATTCTTTTCTCTCCAACTAAGTAGGTGGAATAATGAGGAAGGGACCACCTGCCTAGCTAGCCAGATGTCTGGTGATCAGTGAAGCAAACACAAGAGATTGCAGCCAGGTCAGACTTATCTTCTAGTTATTTATATATGCCTTGCTTAATCCACAAAGTGTTGAAGGCAGGGAGCAAGCATTCAATAAATAGTTGCTGATGATGAATTATTTTTCCAGTGATTATTTCTTGAGTGCCCCTCAGTGTACTACAGTTACTAGGAATGAAGCTGGGAACAATATATTCACAACCCTCACAAAGCTAATGTTCAAATGTGCGAAGACAGATCAATGTCCAACAAATAGACATATATATATTTGTAAGAGTGTGGTTAAGTGCTCTGAAAAAAAATAGAGAAGAGTAAGGGGTAAGTGAGTATCAAAAGGGAGAGTGGAGGGTATATGGAAAAAACTTCATTAATAAGGTAAATTTTGAAGGGAAAGCAGAAGGAAATGAACAGAGCAAATCACGGAGATGGCTCAGAGAAAATGTGATAGAAGACTACAACTGATACATCTGAGAAACTGTGTCGGGAGCAGAGTCAACAAGAGAGAGGATAACAAAAAAGGAAGTCAGAGGTGTGAGCATGCTTTTGTTGGGGTGTGGGGTGTCAGGGGTCTATAGGGCTTGAGAAGAGGCCATTAAGGGCTTTGATCTTTCCTCTGAGCTATATGCGAATTCACGACAGGCTTCTGAGGAGGAGAAGACTGTTCTGCTTGTTTTAAAAATAACACTGTAAATGGTGTGCTGAAATACACTGTAAGGAAGCAAAGACAGAAACAGAGAAACTAATATAAAAAGCTAGGTTATGGAAAGACCATGGAATATCAGACAAGAGTAGTGGCACTGAAAGCACACATGTCATCGGATTCCAGATATATTTTGAAAGCAGAGCTGAGAGGTACTGATGATAGATGTGGGATATCAGAGAAAAAAAGGAAGAAGGTAAGATTTCAAGGGTTTGTTCTGAGTAACTGGTATATGAGACTAAGTAAAGATGAAGCAGTGGCAGGCTGGGGCGATGGAAAGAAATTAGAAACACCTAATATACATCTTACTGGAGAAATCAAGAAGGTAGCACATAAATGCATTCACTCTTTAGTAAATGAAATCCACTCTTGACCTCCCTGAATATAATATGAAAAGAAGATATCAGGGGGCATATGGGTGGTGCAGTCAGTCAAGCTCTTGGTTTTTGCTCAGGTCATGATCTCAGGGTCCTGGGATCATCAAGCCCCACACTGGGCTCCATGCTCATCGTGAAGTTTGCTTGGGATTCTCTCTCCCATCTACTTCTGCCCCCCTACCTCCCATACTCTCTCTCTCAAATAAATAAGTAAATCTTAAAAAAAATAGATAACAGAACATTATTGGGTTAAAGAGCAAGAGTTCTTAGGTTAGTATTCTTAGGCTCTAATTTTGATTCTGTCACATATTAACCATGTGATCCTGGACACTTACTTAATAACCTTTCCATGCCTCAGTTTCTCCATTGTAAAATGAGGATAATAAGAGAATCACTCCAATAGCCCACTGTCAAGAGCTCACAAAAGTTCATTATACATAAAAGCACTAAATATGATATTATTAAGTTAAATGACTATAATCATTATATGAAAATAATTATTAATAAAAGTAAATTTTGGTCTATTTTGGAGAAAGTTCCATGTCCACTCGAGAAGAATGAGTATTCTGTTGTTTTAGAGAGGTAAAGAGGTAAACATATATATGTTCTGCATATATATCTATGAGGTCCATCTGGTCCAATGTGTCATTCAATGCTCTTGTTTCTTTATTGATTTTCTACTTGGATGATCTGTCTATTACTGAGAGTGGGGTGTTAAGATCCCCTACTATTAATGTATTCATATCAATATGACTCTTTATCTTGATTAATAGTTGTCTTATGTAGTTGGCTGCTCCCATATTGGAGGCATAAATATTTAGAACTGTTAGATCTTCTTGGTGGATAGACCCTTTAAGAATGATGTAGTGTCCTTCTTTATCTTTGACTACAGTTTTTAGTTTAAAATCTAATTTATCTGATATGAGAATCGCTACCCCAGCTTCCTTTAGAGGCCCATTGACATGGATGCTTCTCCCTCCCTTCATTTTCATTCTGAATGTATCCTTAGGTTCCAAATGGGTCTCTTGTAGACAATATATGGACAGGTCCTGTCGTTTTATCCAATCTGCAACCCTGTACCATTTTATCGGAGTGTTTAGGCCGTTCACGTTGACAGTTATTATTGAAAGATACGATGATTTTATTGACATCACGTTGCCTGTGAAGTTCTTGTTTCTATAGATGGTTTCTGTAAATTTCTGTTCTATGCCTCTCTTGCATTCTTACTTCTTTTACAGAACCACCTTTAATATTTCTTGTAGTGCCGGCTTGGTGGTCACATACTCTTTTAAAACTTGCTGGTCTTGGAAGCTCTTTATCTCTCCATCCACTTTGAATGTCAGCCTTGCTGGATAAAGTATTCTTGGCTGCATGTTCTTCCCATTTAGTGCCCTAAATAGGTCTTGCCAGCCCTTTCTGGCTTGACAGGTTTCTGTGGATAGGTCTGACCTTAATCTGATGGATCTTCCTCTGTATCTAAGGAATCTCTTTCCCCTACCTGCTCTTAAAAGTTCATCTAAAATTATGATTCATCAGACTCACAATACAGTGCCTCAAGATCCTTCTAGATTCATTGATCTCAGGAGGTGTTCTTTCTACCTCTAGGACATGAACGCTCGTTCCATTCCCCAGACTGGGAAAATTTCACCCAGAATTTGTTCAACTATATCTTCTAGTCTTCTCTCTTCCTCCACCCGCTCAGGGATGCCAATAATTCCAACACTGGAATGTATCATGGCGTTATTTCCCCAATTCTGTTCTCATGGCTTCTAAGCAGTTTATTCCATGCCTCCTCCTGATCCTTTTTCTCTATCAGTTTGTCCTCTAGATCACTAATTCTATCTTCTGCCTCCAATACCCTAGATGTTAGAGTATTTAGATTAGATTGGATCTCATTGATAGCATTTTTAACTTCTTCCCAGACACCTTTCACTTCTGTCCTTAGAGATTCTATGTTGTCACTTATGGTTCTCTCCAACCTAGCCATTGCCTGGATAACTGTTACCCTGGATCATATATCAGGGCTCAAACAATACCAAAAGATTGAGATTATTCCCTGCATATTTCTCAGACCACAATGCTTTGAAACTGGAACTCAACCACAAGAAAATGTATGAAAGGAATTTAAACACTTGGAAGCTACAGACCACCATGCTTAAGAATGTTTCGATCAACCAGGAAATCAAAGAAGAATGTAAACAACTTATGGAAACCAAAGAGAATGAAGATACTTTGGTCTAAAACCTATGGGATACGGCAAAGGCGGTCCTAAGGAGGAAATACATAGCCATCCAAACCTCCCTCAAAAAAACTGAAAAATCCAGAATACACCAGCTCTCTTTACACTTAAAGAACTGGAGAATTAACAACAAATTCAGCCAACCCCACACACAGGGAGGGAAATAATTAAGATTAGAGCAGAGATCAATGAGATAGAAACTAGAGATAGAGTAGAACACAGGAACAAAACTAGAAGCTGTTTTTTTTTTGAAAGAATCAATAAGATCGATAAACCACTGGCCAAACTAATCCAAAAGAAAAGAGAGAGGACCCAAATTAATAAAATTATGAATGAAAAGCGAGAGATCATGACTAACACCAAGGAAATAGAATCATCAGAAATTATTATCGATGGTTATATGCCAATAAGTTAAGCAACCTAGACAAAATGGATGCATTCCTGAAAACCTATAAACTTCCAAAACTGAACCAGGAAGAAACTGAAAACCTGAATATCTAGTCATGAGATAGAAGCAGTGATCAAAAACCTCCCAAAAAACAAGAGCCCAGGAGGACCAGATGGATTCCCTGGAGAATTCTGCCAAACATTCAAAGAAGAAATAATACCCATTCTCCTGAAGCTGTTTCAAGAAATAGAAACAGAAGGAAAACTTCCAGACTCTTTTTATGAAGCCAGCATTACCCTGATCCCAAAACCAGGCAAAGACCCCACCAAAAAGGAGAATTTGAGACCAATATCCCTGATGAATACGGATGCCAAGATTCTCAAGAAGATCCTAGTTAATAGGATCCAACAGTACGTTAAAAAGATTATCTATGACCAGGTGGGATTTATCCATGGGATGCAAGGATGGTTCAACATTCACAAATGAATCAATGTGATCGAACAAATCAATAAGAGAAGAGAGAAGAACCACATCGTCCTCTCAAATGATGCAGGAAAAGCATTTGACAAGATACAGCACCCGTTCCTGATTAAAATGCTCCAAAGTATAGGGATACAGGGAACATTCCGCAACTTCATAAAATCTGTCTATGAAAAACCCGCAGCAAATATCATCCTCAATGGGGAAAAGCTGACAGCCTTCCTTTTGAGATCAGGAAAATGACAAGGATGTCTACTCTGGCCATTGCTGTTCAACATAGTACTAGAAGTCCTAGCAACAGCAACCAGACAACAAAAAGAAATAAAAGGTATTCAAATTGGCAAAGAAGTTGTCAAATGCTCTCTCTTTGCAGACGACATGATCCTTTATATGGAAAACCCAAAAGACTCCATGCCTAAACTACTAGAATTCATACAGCAATTCAGTAATATGGCAGGATGCAAAATCAATGTACAGAAATCAGTTGCTTTCTTAGACACTAACAATGAAAATATAGAAAGGGAAATTAGAGAATTTATTCCATTTACTATAGCACCAGGAATCATAAGATACCTGGGAATAAACCTAACCAAAAAGGTAAAGAATCTGTACTCGAGGAACTACAGAACACTCATGAAAGAAATTGAAGAAGACACAAAAAGATGGAAGACCATTCCATGCTCTTGGATTGGAAGAATAAACATTGTTATAATGTCTATACTGCCTAGAGCCATCTATACTTTTAATGCCATCCCGATCAAAATTCCACCAGTATTTTTCAAAGAGCTGGAACAAACAATCCTAAAATTTGTATGGAACCAGAAGAGACCCCGAATTGCTAAGGAAATGTTGAAAGAGAAAAACAAAACTGGGGGGATCACATTGCCTGATTTCAAGCTTTACTACAAAGCTGTGATCACCAAGACTGCGTGGTATGGACACAAAAACAGACACATAGACGAGTAGAACAGAGGAGAGAGCCCAGATATGGACCCTCAACTCTATGGTCAAATAATCTTCAACAAGTCAGGAAAAAATATACAGTGGAAAAAAGTCGGTCTCTTCAATAAATGGTGCTGGGAAAATTGGACAGCTATGTGTAGAAGAATGAAACTTGACCACTCTCTTACACCAGACACAAAGAAAAACTCGAAATGGATAAAAGACCTCAATGTGAGGCAGGAATCTATCAAAACCCTAGAGAAGAACATAGGCAGTAACCTCCCCGACATTGGCCAAAGCAACTTCTTTCAAGATATGTCTCCAAAGGCAAAGGAAACAAAAGTGAAAATAAACTTTTGGGACTTCAGCAAGATGAAAAGCTTCTGCACAGCACAAGAAACAGTTAATAAAACAAAGAAGCAACCCACAGAATGGGAGAAGATATTTGCAAATGACACTACAGACAAAGGGCTGATTTCCAAGATCTATAAAGAACTCCTCAAACTCAACACACACAAAACAGATAATCACATCAAAAAATGGGCATAAGACACCAACAGACACTTCTTCAGAGAAGACATAAAAATCACTAACCGACACATGAAAAAATGTTCATCATCATTAGCCACTGGGGAGATTCAAATCAAAACCATACTGAGATGCTACCTTATACCAGTTAGAATGGCCAAAATCAACAAGAGAATAAACAACAAGGGTTGGAGAGGATGTGGGAACCCTTTTATACTGTTGGTGGGAATGCAAGTTGGTGCAGCCATTTTGGAAAACAGTATGGAGATTCCTTAAGAAATTAAAAATAGAGCTTCTCTATGACCCTGCAATTGCATTACTGGGTATTTGCTCCAAAGATACAGATGTAGTAAAAAGAGGGGCCATCTGTATCCCAATGTTCATAGCAGCAATGGCCATAGTTGCCAAACTGTGGAAAGAACCAAGATGCCCTTCAACGGACGAATGGCTAAAGAAGATATGGTCCATATACACAATGGTCCATATACACAATTACACCTCCATCAGAAAAGATGAATACTCAACTTTTGTATCAATATGAATGGAACTGGAAGAGATTATGCTGAGTGAAATAAGTCAGGGAGAGTGAGTCAATTATCATATAGTTTTACTTTTGTGAAGCATAAGGAATAGTACGGAGGACATTGAGAGATGGAGAGAAGTGAGTTGGGGGAAATCGCAGAGGGAGACAAACCATGAGAAACTGTGGACTCTGAGAAACAAACTGAGGGTTTTGGGGTGGGGGGTGGAGCACTGGGTGAGCCTGGTGGTGGGTATTATGAAGGGCACGTATTGCACTGGGTGTAGTGCATAAACAATGAATTTTGGAACACGGAAAAAAAATAAAAATTTTTTTTAAAACTAAATTTTGTATCAAAAATGTGATCAATTTATTTGTATAAAAATATTGTGTGAAATAAAATCTTTCACACTTATGGTTGTCACTAAGCACTTATTGGTGGATGTATAACAGTTGGGTTTCAGCAAATAAACAGCCTAAGGAAGAACAGAAATACTTCACTGAATATGGAATCTTTAGTTCAGACCCTAACTACCAATAGCTTGCTCTTCAATCTTGGCAAAGTACAGAATGGATGTGGGCCTCCATTCCTCATATGTAAACTGGCGGGCTGGAGTTAGATGGGTCTTGGCTATCTGCTTCATCTAAAACTGCACCAGCACCAAACTTTAAGCAACATTTCTTATAAAATTGATTATACAAATAAAGAGTAAATATTTTCCACAGGGATCGTTAATTTTTTAAAAATAATAGGCTATATTCTATCTATGAATAAGGCAATAAATGATCACTTGGAAGTTATCCAGTATTTCTTTTTGATCATTCATTGCCATATTATGCTCTCTTCAAAGCTAAAAGAAGTAGAAAAAAATGTCTTTCCAATAAATATGCTATTAATTTTAAGTAGAAATATGTTCCCTTAAAAGCAAAAGTAAATATGATTCTTCCAATTCAAATCATTTTTTTCCCATGATTTTTTTTCCCTATAACAAACTTCAGACTGCTGAAAACAGTAATTTCTCATTATTTTTGGTAGTTATGCTCTACAAAGTCACAAAGGATGCTGCATTAGTAAATACTGAACCAATGCTTATGGGAAAAATACAGGGTTAGCTGCCTGCAAACCTCCAGTCACAACATTTTGTCAATTTATCAATGCATAATTTTGCTTTATATTTGTTTCTGGTTAAAGAAGCCTTATTTAAATCAATCTATATTGCTGACTCATTAATGATGAACTCACAGCCAACAGTGCTATACCTCATGTCTGAAGAAAGCTTTGCTACAGGGCGCCTGGGTGGCTCAGTGGGTTAAGCTGCTTCCTTCAGCTCAGGTCATGATCTCAGGGTTCTGGGATCGAGTCCCGCATCGGGCTCTCTGCTCAGCAGGGAGCCTGCTTCCTCCTCTCTCTCTGCCTGCCTCTCTGCCTACTTGTGATCTCTCTCTCTGTCAAATAAATAAATAAAATCTTTAAAAAAAAAAAAAAGAAAGCTTTGCTACAAAACATCTAACATGTGTTTTTCTGCAAAAGGCACATCACAACCGTTCTGAGCTTAGAAAATAAACAGGACTTCGGCACTATGCTTGGGGACCATTCTAAAAAGAAAAATTACCAAGAAAAAGCACAAAAATATGGCATTAAATAGTGAAAAAGACACTTGCTTCAAGTATGAGAGCTGACGTAAGACAACAGACTGTAACCTTGTCAGACCTCAGCTGGGAATGCCATGCACATCAGTTGATCCAACTTTTTGCTGCTCTGCACATGTCTGTGAATGTCCAAGAATGATTACAAAAGTGCCCCAGGTGCTGATGGGATTATAAATAAATTTAAGTAATCAAGTGCATTTGCAAATATGGAAGCTGCAAATAATGAGGAATATATAGTCATGAAGTTTCAACTGACCATGGCTCTTAGGTCAGTTGCTCTTTAGCACTACTATCAAGTATCAAGTATTATTAATAAACACAAATACTTAATTGTAGATGAGGAACTCAAACCTATGTGGTTAATCATTTATAAAGTAAAAATATATCAGTTATCATCTGATCAATTTTATAATCTTACCTTTTTCCAGATACAATCTTCCTAAATACTTAATACTTTATGTATAACCATAAACATTATTTAAAGAATGCCTATATATGATGACAGTGTGTTAGACACTACACAGCAAATTATGCTGCAGTTTATAAGGTGGGCTTCCATTCAGGAAAGAAAATAAAAAAGAAAGAAAAAAGGAGTAAGAGATACAGTCTCATTAATTTTAAAAAGCCATCTTTAAATTAAAATGAACTATGATTAACACTAATGTGAAAATTATACTTAAATATGAGCATTAAATCAGAAGTCTAGGTGACCTTCCTTCTGGATTCCTGCCATGGAACAGTAAAGTGTGAATAGAGTTCGATATCTATCACCTTCTCTGATTCTCTCAAAGGACTTTCTTTCCTCCTACAAAGCTTCTGGGTGTTCAAATTATTCCTCATTTCACAAAATATTTGGGGCCCTCTGGCAAGAGCAAGAATAGAAAAGAGAGGTAATTAAGATGAAAGCAATGGTTTCTATTTGGTAAAAGTGAATTCCTTTTTTAAAAATTATTTTCATTTTTTAAGAGCAATAAAATCTTAGAAAAATATCAGTTCAGTTTCATATTGGGAAACTTAGAATTCTTAGTATCTCCTAAAGAAAAAAGTTTTCAACTAGGTTGAAGGTTTGCCTGAACAATCTTAAGAACTGAAAAAAACAAAACAAAACAAAACAAAACAAAAAAAACAGCTGTACCTGTTCCTCTTGCTTTGAGCTTCCAGCAATTCAAAGTAAAACTGCACCCAACAATGTCAATTACAGGTGAAAGAACATTTCCACAAACTTGAAAAATTACTTACTTCTAGAACTGGACAAAACAAAACCTAAACAGTAAAACAACAACAACAACAACAAAAACCATGAATGAATCACACACTGGATTTAAGGAACTAACCTGTTTTATTTCAAACGTATTCTTTCAACTGCATAATTCATTAAACATATACAAAAATAATGAAGAAGAAACTATGCTAAGTGCCAGACTGAAGAGAACTACCCAGTGGGCTGAAACTCAAAAATCTTTTATAAACTGCTGATGCAACTGAATGATATGAATAAATAAGTTTGCATCAGAAATTCCTAGGGTCACAATTTCTGTGTGACCAATTATGACATAATTAATTTTAAAAACCAAAAATGGACTCAAAAGAATTTTAATAATTTTTTTAAGAAAAGATATATGGCATCAACTGACTAAATGTAAGCTTTTGGTCTTTTTAACTTTCTCAGTAAGAAACAACTCTCAGTAGAAATTATATTCTATATAGCATATATGTAAAAATACATACACATACATAAAACCAAAAAAATGTTACACAAAATGATACTTAACCTTACTACATGTAAGGCATTTTGATATCTTTTATTAAATCTTTATTTCATTACATCTAGCAGTAATGGGTCATGATATACAGTTCAAACCAACACCTGACAACAGTATTTGTCCTATGTCTCCCAGCTCAGGGTCACTGTGCTAGTAGTGAATTGATTTAATAATAAAAAAGATTCCACATCTTCTTAATTTCTTTAGATAATAATATATGCCATATAATTTTACTCCCATCAATTGGATTATATTCTTAGTAAAAAATAAAGGATAGAAAAATAAATTCTCCATCCTGCCATTTTCCTTTAATAGTTCTCAAATCCAAATACCCTCAGCAAGACTTATACAAAGGAAATGATGCATAATTTGCAAAATTTAAAAAGCTCTTCAGTGAACATTTAGGATATTGACTAAAAAGAACAATCTAATTTAGCAGATGATGAATCAGGTCCATATTATTCATAGACCAGGCAATCTAGACATAAATCCAACACTTTACCTAAGTTTATCTTTATCTTCCTATTCACATCCAATTCAAGTCACTGTACTAAATATCCATTTGTTGAACAGCAAAAAAATGCTATTTTCAATGTGAGAAATATTTACATAGAGATGCCACTAAATCTGCCACCATTAATATCAATAATGTACAACTGCCAATGCCTCCAGGATAAATGTCAATTTTGTGTCAAGAATTGGATATTATGTAACTGCTAGTGTCTCAAACCAGAGCAATACACTAGCATACTCACTAACAAAATAGAATGTCCATGCAAAACCTGATTCCTGACAATGATCAATACCCAATTTACATATGGTAAAATTTGTGGGATGGACACTCCTAGGTAACGTGACTGCATACTAGCTGCAAAGGAGGCTGAAAATTTGATTTCTGATTTCTAAGTTAGTAAAATGGGACTCAAAATGTGATTTCCCAACTTTAGAAAGACTACTTAAAAAAATCATAGGTGGGGCGCCTGGGTGGCTCAGTGGGTTAAGCCGCTGCCTTCAGCTCAGGTTATGATCTCAGGGTCCTGGGATCGAGTCCCGCATCGGTCTCTCTGCTCAGCAGGGAGCCTGCTTCCCTCTCTCTCTCTCTCTGCCTGCCTCTCCATCTACTTGTGATTTCTCTCTGTCAAATAAATACATAAAATCTAAAAAAAAAAAAAAAAAAAAAAAAAAAATCATACGTTGTGGCAATTCCATGACCCCTAAGAGGACAGGCATGTGCTTAGGGTGGTGGAACAGGGCCTTGGGGACAGGGACAGGGATAGGGCCAAGACTTGGCCGAAGGAGTAGTCTCAGTTTGCCTGGCCACTGTGTGCAGAACGGAGGCAAAGAGTCCAGTAGAGGAGCCAAAGTCACCTGTGGATCAGTCATAGTGGTGGCGTGGGCCAGGTTGGTGGTGATGCAGCTTAAGTGGGGAGGCAACTTAGGAAGCATAATTTGAGCATGGAACAGCCAAGACCTGCTAATGGACTGGACTAGGCACTGGGCAGGGAAAGTGAACAGCTGGAGGTAACTGTGAGGTCAGGGCCCAAGCCACTAAATGATTTTCTCTCAGGAACTCTGGCATAGTAAGTTACAGAATAACTATAGTTGTATCTCAGAGGTATTGTGGGTTCAGTTTCAAACCACCATAATAAAGCAAATATTGCAATAAAGTGAGTCAAATGATTTTTGTTTCCCAGTGCATATAAAAATTATGCTTGCACTAAACTGGAGTTCAAGTGTTCAACAGCATTATATCCAAAGATGGACATAACTTAATTAAAAAATGTTTTATTCCTAAAAAATGCTAACCATCATCTGAGCTTTCAGCAACTTGGAGTCACTGATCACAGATCACCATAACAAATAAAATAAAATGAAGAGGTTTGAAATACTGTGAAAATTACCAAAGTGTGACATAGAGACATAAAGTGAGCAAACACTGTTCAAAAAAGGGTACCAAGAGGGCGCCTGGGTGGCTCAGAGGGTTAAGCCTCTGCCTTCGGTTGGGGTTGTGATCTCAGGGTCCTGGGATTGAGTCCCACATCGGGCTCTCTGCTCAGCAGGGAGCCTTCTTCCTCCTCTCTCTCTCTCTGCCTGCCTCTCTACCTGCTTGTGATCTCTGTCTGTCAAATAAATAAATAAAATCTTAAAAAAAAAAAAAAAAAAGGGTACCAAGAGACTTGTTTTGATGCAGGGTTTTCACAAACCTTCAATTTGCAACAAAGCAAAACAAACAAAACAAAAAATGCAGTATCTGAGAAGACCATAATGCAAAGAACAATAAAATGAATTATGTCCGTATGGTAGTAAACATTTATTATCCAATGAAACCTTATTGATGTAAATAGAGAGGATCCTGAGCAATTGAAAACCTTTCCCAAATTCAAATCCATGAAGTGCATATCAAGGTTCTTGTAGCTTCCCTGTCATTCTTTTTTTTTTTTTTTTTTAAATGGGTTTATTTTTTTTTTAAAGATTTTATTTATTTATTTGACAGAGAGAAATCACAAGTAGATGGAGAGGCAGGCAGAGAGAGAGAGAGAGGGAAGCAGGCTCCCTGCTGAGCAGAGAGCCCGATGCGGGACTCGATCCCAGGACCCTGAGATCATGACCTGAGCCGAAGGCAGCGGCTTAACCCACTGAGCCATCCAGGCGCCCCATTCCCTGTCATTCTTGAAGTTAAGGGTCTTCATGTTTCCCTCTGGTTTTCAAATCTTTACCTCTGCTATCAACTTCAGTGTTAACACCAATGGAACATAAAACAGGACTCATTTCCAAATAGAGACATAACTCTTAGAGCAAAAAAGAGAATAATCTCTCATCCATTATTCTGTCCTCTGTGTTATCATGAGCATTCCAGCTCCCTGACTTAATTTGCAATAATAAATTGATTCACACAAGGACAGGTTCAAATCATAAAAGTATAACTTCAAAACATTTTCAGAAACCTTTTGAAAATAGTCAACCAAATGCATTTCCTCCCACCAAAAAAATTTTAAAAAATTAAAAAAAATCAAAGGAGATAGAGCTAATAGAAGTACACCTATGACTTTCAGGTCATCAACTTGCCACAGTGTAACACATGATATGGTCACTAAATGGTACCTGTCCTGCTGGGTCTTGGTTTAAAAGTCTATAGAGATAGGAGGCAGTCCAATATGGTGACACAGGAAGATTCTAAACTCACCTCCTACCACAGACACACTGAATCAATAGCTACAGAAGGAAAAATTCCCTTTGAAAAGATCTGAAAACTAGCTAAACAGCTCTTTCCATCAAACAAGAAATGGGCCACATCAAAGCAGGTAGGAGAGGCTGAGATGTAGTCTCACCATAAACCCCACCTCCCACATGTCAACACATAGGAAAACTCACAATTCAAAACTTCCCCCTGAGGAGTGAAGTGTTCATACTCCAAACGTCAGACACCCTAGCTCTTACAACCAGCACCTGGAAGAAGAGCCTTCAAAATATCTGGCTCTGAAAACCAACAGGATTTGAGTCAATGAGAGCCAAAGGGCTGTAGCAAACTGAGAGACTCCTCTTAAAGGGCAGACTCATTTTCTCTAGGGCCCAGCACAAAGTTAGCAGTTTAAAAAACACCCAGAAATTATGTGAAGAAAATTAATTTGCTAATTTTTAAAGCATCCTCTGGTAGGGTAGGGGCCTGTTGGGATTCTCCCTGGGCACAGAGGTGCTGATGGGTGCCATTTTTTGCACTCTCCTTTCACCTTGCTAAAGCCAGTGGGAAGTGGGCACATTTTTAAACTCCTTTTCATGAAGAATGCCGTATTTAGACTCCAATTGGCAGAAACTGTCTTTGCATTCTTCCCCTGCCTTGCTAAAGCCAGTGGGAACCATACTTGCACCTCCCTCTGCCTTCCTACAGCCAATGGGCAACATTCTTGTGGTTTATCTCTTCCTTTCACAGGTGGCAGGAGCCTACCACACTCTGAATGTCAGTCCTTTAGAGGAGAGCTTTTAGACACAACTGATGGGGTTTTTTTGTTGTTGTTCTTTTGTGTGTTTTTGTTTTGTTTTACTTATTATTATTTTTTTTAACTGTGGTGCCTGATTTTTCATATCAGCAGCCTATGGGACACCCCTTGAGCACCTGGCTCGGGAGCACATGGGCTTACATTCTTGGATCTTATAATTCTATAACAACAGGAGACTTTCCTTGGCAAACTTCTAGCCCCAGGGCACTGCATAGATAGCATACTGAAACACACCCCAGTCTTTCTGAGAAAAAGGCCTTTGTGAGTTCCTAGTAGCTTTGGCCTTGGGGTAAACTCCTTGTCTTGCAATCTGAGAGGCCTCCTAGAGGCCCTGAAAGTGCTCTCAGGAAACAGAAACCAACCGGTACATGCTGTCTTTGTATTCTCCTTCTACCTCACTGTAGCTCCCTGGTAACTCCCAAGAAGGAGTTTATATGCTTGTCTAGAGCCCCAACTTTTGTAACTATTGCTTGAGGATGACTCCAGATCATTATGGTCTGGAAGCCATAATGGTTTACAATTGTTTTCTCACAGGACTATATATATTTGCATACTTTGTAAGTTGCTGCCTAAAATCCTAGCTTCTCATCAACCTGAAATTTGGTGCAGACTGCGATCTCTTCTACTGGGACACAGACAAGTCTTGGCACAACCTCAACAACTGAGAGGTATTAAAAATAAAATAGGCTGCTATGATAATCACAGAGGTTGAAAATCAACCAAGAGTTAAAGCAAGGTTGAACAGTAAGGTTCATATCCTACACAAGGCCCCTCCTACAAGTCAGAAAGAGATAGCTTTTTCACCAAAAACATAACACAAATGGTCATAAAAAATAAGGAAACAAAAAAATATGTTGCAAATGAAAGAACAAGATAAAACCTCAGGAAAAAAACTCAGTGAAATGAAGATAAGTCATTTATCTGATAAAACATTCAAAGTAATGGTCATAAAAACGCTCATCAAATATGGGAGAAGACTGAATAAATACAGTGATAACTTCATTAACAGAGATAGAAAATATAAGAAAGTACCAAATAGAAGCCAGAGTTGAACAATAACAATAATTGTACAGAAAAACTCACTAGAGGGGTTCAATTATAGATTACACAATTAGAAGAAAGGATCAGTTAACTTGAAGACAAGACAGTGTAACTCACTCCATGAGAACAGTAAACAATCACAATGATGATGAAAAAGGTGAAAACAGCTTAAGGGACTCATGAAACAACATCAAGTGAATCAACATTCACATTATATGGGTCCCAGAAGGAGAAGAGAAAAAAGGGGCAGAAGACTTGTTTGAAGAAATAATGGCTGAAAATTTCCCAACCTGGAGAAGGAAACAGACATCTAGATCCAGAAAGCCCAGAGAGTTCCAAATAACTTACAACCAAAGAAACCCACACTAAGGCACATTAAAACTAAAATATCAAAATTAAAGACAAAGTGAGAATTAAAAGCTGAAAGAGAAAAACAATGAGTAGAGAATAAGATAACAAGCCCATCAGAAGATTTTTTTTGCCAGAAATTTTACAGGTCAGAGAAGAGTGGCATGTTATATTCCAAGTGATCAAGCAAAAAATTCCAACCAAGAATACTTTACCCAGGGGCGCCTGGGTGGCTCAGTGGGTTAAGCCGCTGCCTTCGGCTCAGGTCATGATCTCAGGGTCCTGGGATCGAGTCCCGCATCGGGCTCTCTGCTCGGCAGGGAGCCTGCTTCCTCCTCTCTCTGCCTGCCTCTCTGCCTACTTGTGATCTCTCTCTGTCAAATAAATAAATAAAATCTTAAAAAAAAAAAAAAAAAAAAAAGAATACTTTACCCAGCAATGTTTTCATTCAGAATTGAAGGAGAGCTAGTTTTCTAAATAAGCAAAAGCTAAAGGAATTATACATCACTGCTAAACCAGCTGCTAACAAGAAATGTTAAAGGGAAAAGGAAGAGTGCTAATTAGTAACATTAAAACATAAACTAGAAATATCATTGCTAAAGGTACATATACAGTTAAGGTAGTACACTAAACACTTATAAAGTGAATCTGAAGGTTAAAAGACAAAAGTAGTAAAAATAATAGCTACAATAATTAGTTAAAGGATATGCAAGATAAAAAGATGTAAAATGTGACACCAAAAACATGAGTTGTGGGTGAGTGGAGGAGTGAATGTAGACCTTTAGAATGCATTCAAATTTAAGTTATTATCAACTTACAATAGACTGTTATAAATCTAGATTGTTAGATATAAGCCTCATGGTCATCAAAAAAATGCAAAAACTTATGGTAAGTACACAAAAAAATGAAAAAATGAAAAAGGGATCTAAGCATACCACTGAAGAAAGTCATCAAACCACAAAAGAAAAGAGCAAGATAGGAAGAAAGACACAGACAAATATCAAAAGTGAAGGGATGGAAAGAGATGTTCCATGCAAATAGAAACCAAAGAAAAGCCAGGATAGTTTGTTTATATCAGACAAAATAGACCTTAAACCAAAGATTGTAATAAAAGACAAAGAAGGGCATAACAAAATGATAAAGTGGCCAATCCAACAAGAGGACATAATGTTTGTAAATATTTAAGCACCCAACATAGAAGCACCTAAATATACAAAACAAATATTAACAGATACAAGGGGAAATAGAGAGTAATACAACAGTAGGGGACTGTAATACCTCACTTACAACAATGCAGAGATTATCCAGACAGAAAATCAGTAAGGAAACATTGTCCTTAAATGACACATTAAGCCAGATGGATTTAATAGATATATACAAAACATTTCATCCAAAAACAGCAGAATACACATTATTCTCAAGTGCACATGGAACATTCTCCAGAGTAAGTCATATGTTAGACCACAAGACAAGTCATAACAAAAGTAAGACTTAAATTTTATCAAGCATGCTTTTTGACCATAATGGCTTAAACTAAAAATCAATTACAAGAACAAAGGGAAAAATCACAAACATGTGGAGATTAAACACCATGTAACTGAATAACAAATAAATCAATGAAGAATCAAAGGACAAAACAAAAAATGTATTGAGACAAATTAAAATGGAAATACAATATACCAGAATTTATGGGGTACAACAAAAACATTTCCAAGAAGGAAGTTCATAGCAACTCAGGCCTACCTCAAAAAAACAAGAAAAATTTCAAATAAACAGTCTAACTTTATACCTCAAAGAAACTAGAAAGTAAGAAACAAATGAAGCCCAAAGTTAGAAGAAAGAAGGAAATAAATATCAGAGCAGAAAAAAATACAGCAGAGACTAAAAAGACAATACAGAAGATCAATGAAATTAAGAGCTGGTTCTTTGAAACGATAAATCAAATTGACAAGATTTTGGCTAGACTCACCAAGAAAAAAAGAGACCTCAAATACATAAAATCAGAAATGAAAGAGAAGGGGAGACATTTTAAGTGATACCATAAAAATACAAAGGATCATTAGAGACTACTAAAAACAATCATATACCAACAAGGTATATGGGAAAACTAGAATAAATTGGACAACCTAGAATAAATTCTTAGAAATATATAATCTTTCAAGACTAAATCATGAAGAAAGAGAAAATATGAATAAACTAATTACTAGAAAGTAGAATGAATCAGTAACCAAAAAACTCCCAACAAAAGTTCAGGACCAGATAACTTCACTGATGAAGGCTACTAAACATTCAAAGAATAGGTAACACCAATCCTTTTCAAGCTCTTCTTAAAAAAATAAAAAACATTTTGTTTCCAAATTAATTATACAAGACCAGCATTACCCGATACCAAAAGGAGACAAAGATCCCACAAGAAAAGAAAATTATAGGCCAATATCCTTGATGAACATTGATGAAAAAAAATCTTCAACAAAATATTAACCAAATTCAACAACACATTAAAAGGATAATATATGGACACAAAGATAAATTCGAAATGGATAAAAGACCTCAACATGAGACAGGAATCCATCAAAATCATAGAGGAAAACATAGGCAGTAACCTCTTCGATAACAGCCACAGCAACTTCTTTCAAGATATGTCTCCAAAGGCAAAGGAAACAAAAGTGAAAATGAACTTTTGGGACTTCATCAAGATCAAAAGCTTCTGCACAGCAAAGGAAACAGTCAACAAAACAAAGAGGCAACCCACGGAATGGGAGAAGATATTTGCAAATGACAGTACAGACAAAAGGTTGATATCCAGGATCTATAAAGAACTCCTCAAACTCAACACACACGAAACAGGCAATCATATCAAAAAATGGGCAGAAGATATGAACAGACACTTCTCCAATGAAGACATACAAATGACTATCAGGGGAGGAGTCAAGATGGCGGAGAAGTAGCAAGCTGAGACTGCTTCAGCTAGCCGGAGATCAGCTAGATAGCTTATCTAAAGATTGCAAACACCTGAAAATCCATCGGCAGATCGAAGAGAAGAAGAACAGCAATTCTGGAAACAGAAAAACAACCACTTTCTGAAAGGTAGGACCGGCGGAGAAGTGAATCCAAAGCGACGGGAAGATAGACCCCGGGGGGAGGGGCCGGCTCCCGGCAAGCGGCGGAGCAACCGCGCACAAAATCAGGACTTTTAAAAGTCTGTTCCGCTGAGGGACATCGCTCCAGAGGCTAAACCGGGGCGAAGCCCACGCGGGGTCAGCGTGGCCTCAGGTCCCGCAGGGTCACAGAAGGATCGGGGGTGTCTGAGTGTCGCAGAGCTTGCGGGTATTGGAACGGGAAAGCCGGCTGCAGAGACAGAGCTGACAGTAAGCTCGCAGCTCCGTGTTACCTTGAACCGGTCGCAGGCTCGGTGAGCTCGGAGCGCGGCCGGAGGTCAGGCAGACGGGAGTAACTGGGCGCGGTTCTCTGAGGGCGCACTGAGGAGTGGGGCCCTGGGCTCTCGGCTCCTCCGGGCCGGAGACCAGGAGGCCGCCATTTGTATTCCCGTCCTCTGGAACTCTACGGAAAGCGCTCAGGGAACAAAAGCTCCTGAAAGCAAACCCGAGCGGATTACTCACCCCGGCCCCGGGTAAGGGCGGTGTAATTCCGCCTGGGGCAAAGACACTTGAGAATCACTACAACAGGCCCCTCCCCCAGAAGATCAACAAGAAATCCAGCCGAGACCAAGTTCACCTACCAAGGAGTGCAGTTTCAATACCAAGGAGAGCAGCAGAATTCCAGAGGAGGAGAAAGCCAAGCACGGAACTCATGGCTTTTTTCCTGTGATTTTTTTTAGTCTTGCAGTTAATTTAATTTTTTCTTTTTCATTTTTTTTTTTTTTCTCGCCTTCGGGTAAAATTTTTTTTTTAACTGTTACCTTTTTCTTTTTTAACGACTTTTTACTAGTTTATCTAATATATATATATATTTTTTTACATTTTTCTTAGGTGTTTTCTTTTTTTAAAAATTCTTTTCTTTTCTTTTCTTTTTTTTTTTTCTTTTTCTTTTCTTTTTGTTTTTTTTTTCTTTCTTCCTTTTTGAACCTCTTTTTATCCCCTTTCTCCCCACTCACGATTTTGGATCTCTTCTAATTTGGTTAAAGCATATTTTCCTGGGGTTGTTGCCACCCTTTTAGTATTTTACTTGCCCCTTCATTTACTCTTATCTGGACAAAATGACAAGACGTAAAAATTCAACACAAAAAAAAGAACAAGAGGCAGTACCGAAGGCTAGGGACCTAATCAATACAGACATCGGTAATATGTCAGATCTAGAGTTCAGAATGACAATTCTCAAGGTTCTAGCCGGGCTCGAAAAAGGCATGGAAGATATTAGAGAAACCCTCTCGAGAGATATAAAAGCCCTTTCTGGAGAAATAAAAGAACTAAAATCTAACCAAGGTGAAATCAAAAAAGCTATTAATGAGGTGCAATCAAAAATGGAGGCTCTAACTGCTAGGATAAATGAGGCAGAAGAAAGAATTAGTGATATAGAAGACCAAATGACAGAGAATAAAGAAGCTGAGCAAAAGAGGGACAAACAGCTACTGGACCACGAGGGGAGAATTCGAGAGATAAGTGACACCATAAGACGAAACAACATTAGAATAATTGGGATTCCAGAAGAAGAAGAAAGTGAGAGGGGAGCAGAAGGTATACTGGAGAGAATTATTGGGGAGAATTTCCCCAATATGGCAAAGGGAACGAGCATCAAAATTCAGGAGGTTCAGAGAATGCCCCTCAAAATCAATAAGAATAGGCCCACACCCCGTCACCTAATAGTAAAATTTACAAGTCTCAATGACAAAGAGAAAATCCTGAAAGCAGCCCGGGAAAAGAAGTCTGTAACATACAATGGTAAAAATATTAGATTGGCAGCTGACTTATCCACAGAGACCTGGCAGGCCAGAAAGAGCTGGCATGATATTTTCAGAGCACTAAACGAGAAAAACATGCAGCCAAGAATACTATATCCAGCTAGGCTATCATTGAAAATAGAAGGAGAGATTAAAAGCTTCCAGGACAAACAACAACTGAAAGAATTTGCAAATACCAAACCAGCTCTACAGGAAATCTTGAAAGGGGTCCTCTAAGCAAAGAGAGAGCCTACAAGTGGTAGATCAGAAAGGAACAGAGACCATATACAGTAACAGTCACCTTACAGGCAATACAATGGCACTAAATTCATATCTCTCAATAGTTACCCTGAATGTGAATGGGCTAAATGCCCCTGTCAAAAGACACAGGGTATCAGAATGGATAAAAAAACAAAACCCATCTATATGTTGCCTCCAAGAAACACATTTTAAGCCCGAACACACCTCCAGATTTAAAGTGAGGGGGTGGAAAAGAATTTACCATGCTAATGGACATCAGAAGAAAGCAGGAGTGGCAATCCTTATATCAGATCAATTAGATTTTAAGCCAAAGACTATAATAAGAGATGAGGAAGGACACTATATCATACTCAAAGGGTCTGTCCAACAAGAAGATTTAACAATTTTAAATATCTATGCCCCCAATGTGGGAGCAGCCAACTATATAAACCAATTAATAACAAAATCAAAGAAACACATCAACAATAATACAATAATAGTAGGGGACTTTAACACTCCCCTCACTGAAATGGACAGGTCATCCAAGCAAAAGATCAGCAAGGAAATAAAGGCCTTAAACGACACACTGGACCAGATGGACATCAAAGATATATTCAGAATATTTCATCCCAAAGCAACAGAATACACATTCTTCTCTAGTGCACATGGAACATTCTCCAGAATAGATCACATCCTCGGTCCTAAATCAGGACTCAACCGGTATCAAAAGATTGGGATCATTCCCTGCATATTTTCAGACCACAATGCTCTAAAGCTAGAACTCAACCACAAAAGGAAGTTTGGAAAGAACCCAAATACATGGAGACTAAACAGTATCCTTCTAAAGAATGAATGGGTCAACCGGGAAATTAAAGAAGAATTGAAAAAAATCATGGAAACAAATGATAATGAAAATACAACGGTTCAAAATCTGTGGGACACAACAAAGGCAGTCCTGAGAGGAAAATATATAGCGGTACAAGCCTTTCTCAAGAAACAAGAAAGGTCTCAGGTACACAACCTAACCCTACACCTAAAGGAGCTGGAGAAAGAACAAGAAAGAAACCCTAAGCCCAGCAGGAGAAGAGAAATCATAAAGATCAGAGCAGAAATCAATGAAATAGAAACCAAAAAAACAATAGAACAAATCAACGAAACTAGGAGCTGGTTCTTTGAAAGAATTAATAAAATTGATAAACCCCTGGCCCGACTTATCAAAAAGAAAAGAGAAAGGACCCAAATAAATAAAATCATGAATGAAAGAGGAGAGATCACAACTAACACCAAAGAAATACAAACTATTATAAGAACATACTATGAGCAACTCTACGGCAATAAATTTGACAATCTGGAAGAAATGGATGCATTCCTAGAAACATATAAACTACCACAACTGAACCAGGAAGAAATAGAAAGCCTGAACAGACCCATAACCAGTAAGGAGATTGAAACAGTCATTAAAAATCTCCAAACAAACAAAAGCCCAGGGCCAGACGGCTTCCCGGGGGAATTCTACCAAACATTTAAAGAAGAACTAATTCCTATTCTCCTGAAACTGTTCCAAAAAATAGAAATGGAAGGAAAACTTCCAAACTCATTTTATGAGGCCAGCATCACCTTGATCCCAAAACCAGACAAGGATCTCACCAAAAAAGAGAGCTATAGACCGATATCCTTGATGAACACAGATGCGAAAATACTCAACAAAATACTAGCCAATAGGATTCAACAGTACATTAAAAAGATTATTCACCACGACCAAGTGGGATTTATTCCAGGGCTGCAAGGTTGGTTCAACATCCGCAAATCAGTCAATGTGATACAACACATCAATAAAAGAAAGAACAAGAACCATATGATACTCTCAATAGATGCTGAAAAAGCATTTGACAAAGTACAACATCCCTTCCTGATCAAAACTCTTCAAAGTGGAGGGATAGAGGGCACATACCTCAATATCATCAAAGCCATCTATGAAAAACCCACCGCAAATATCATTCTCAATGGAGAAAAACTGAAAGCTTTTCCGCTAAGGTCAGGAACACGGCAGGGATGTCCATTATCACCACTGCTATTCAACATCGTACTAGAGGTCCTAGCCTCAGCAATCAGACAACAAAAGGAAATTAAAGGCATCCAAATCGGCAAAGAAGAAGTCAAATTATCACTCTTCGCAGATGATATGATACTATATGTGGAAAACCCAAAAGACTCCACTCCAAAACTGCTAGAACTTATACAGGAATTCAGTAAAGTGTCAGGATATAAAATCAATGCACAGAAATCAGTTGCATTTCTCTACACCAACAGCAAGACAGAAGAAAGAGATATCAAGGAGTCAATCCCATTTACAATTGCATCCAAAACCATAAGATACCTAGGAATAAACCTAACCAAAGAGACACAGAATCTATACTCAGAAAACTATAAAGTACTCATGAAAGAAATTGAGGAAGACACAAAGAAATGGAAAAATGTTCCATGCTCCTGGATTGGAAGAATAAATATTGTGAAAATGTCTATGCTACCTAAAGCAATCTACACATTTAATGCAATTCCTATCAAAGTACCATCCATCTTTTTCAAAGAAATGGAACAAATAATGCTAAAATTTATATGGAACCAGAAAAGACCTCGAATAGCCAAAGGGATATTGAAAAAGAAAGCCAACGTTGGTGGCATCACAATTCCGGACTTCAAGCTCTATTACAAAGCTGTCATCATCAAGACAGCATGGTACTGGCACAAAAACAGACACATAGATCAATGGAGCAGAATAGAGAGCCCAGAAATAGACCCTCAAATCTATGGTCAACTAATCTTCGACAAAGCAGGAAAGAATGTCCAATGGAAAAAAGACAGCCTTTTCAATAAATGGTGCTGGGAAAATTGGACAGCCACATGCAGAAAAATGAAATTGGACCATTTCCTTACACCACACACAAAAATAGACTCAAAATGGATGAAGGACCTCAATGTACGAAAGGAATCCATCAAAATCCTTGAGGAGAACACGGGCAGCAACCTCTTCGACCTCTGCCGCAGCAACATCTTCCTAGGAACAACGCAAAAGGCAAGGGAAGCAAGGGAAAAAATGAACTACTGGGATTTCATCAAGATCAAAAGCTTTTGCACAGCAAAGGAAACAGTTAACAAAATCAAAAGACAACTGACAGAATGGGAGAAGATATTTGCAAACGACATATCAGATAAAGGACTAGTGTCCAGAATCTATAAAGAACTTAGCAAACTCAACACCCAAAGAACAAATAATCCAATCAAGAAATGGGCAGAAGACATGAACAGACATTTCTGCAAAGAAGACATCCAGATGGCGAACAGACACATGAAAAAGTGCTCCATATCACTCGGCATCAGGGAAATACAAATCAAAACCACAATGAGATATCACCTCACACCAGTCAGAATGGCTAAAATCAACAAGTCAGGAAATGACAGATGCTGGCGAGGATGCGGAGAAAGGGGAACCCTCCTACACTGTTGGTGGGAATGCAAGCTGGTGCAGCCACTCTGGAAAACAGCATGGAGGTTCCTCAAAATGTTGAAAATAGAACTGCCCTATGACCCAGCAATTGCACTATTGGGTATTTACCCTAAAGATACAAATGTAGTGATCCAAAGGGACACATGCACCCGAATGTTTATAGCAGCAATGTCCACAATAGCCAAACTATGGAAAGAACCTAGATGTCCATCAACAGATGAATGGATCAAGAAGATGTGGTATATATACACAATGGAATACTATGCAGCCATCAAAAGAAATGAAATCTTGCCATTTGCAACAACATGGATGGAACTAGAGCGTATCATGCTTAGCGAAATAAGTCAAGCAGAGAAAGACAACTATCATATGATCTCCCTGATATGAGGAAGTGGTGATGCAACATGGAGGCTTAAGTGGGTAGAAGAAGAATAAATGAAACAAGATGGGATTGGGAGGGAGACAAACCATAAGTGACTCTTAATCTCACAAAACAAACTGAGGGTTGCCGGGGGGAGGGGGTTTGGGAGAAGGGGGTGGGATTATGGACATTGGGGAGGGTATGTGATTTAGTGAGTGCTGTGAAGTGTGTAAACCTGGTGATTCACAGACCTGTACCCCTGGGGATAAAAATATATGTTTATAAAAAATAAAAAATTAAAAAAAAAAAACAACAAATGACTATCAGACACATGAAAAAATGTTCATCATTACTAGCCCTCAGGGAGATTAAAATTAAAACCACATTGAGATATCACCTTACACCAGTTAGAATGGCCAAAATTAACAAGACAGGAAACAACATGTGTTGGAAGGGATGTGGAGAAAGGGGAACCCTCTTACACTGTTGGTGGGAATGCAAGTTGGTGCAGCCTCTCTGGAGAACAGTGTAGAGATTCCTCAAGAAATTAAAAATAGAACTTCCCTATGACCCTGCAATTGCACTACTGGGTATTTACCCCAAAGATACAGACATCGTGAAAAGAAGGGCCATCTGTACCCCCATGTTTATAGCAGCAATGGCCACAGTAGCCAAACTATGGAAAGAACCAAGATGCCCTTCAACAGATGAATGTATAAGGAAGATATGGTCCATTTACACTATGGAGTATTATGCCTCCATCAGAAAGGATGAATACCCAACTTTTGTAGCAACATGGACGGGACTCGAAGAGATTATGCTGAATGAATAAGTCAAGCAGAGAGAGTCAATTATCATATGGTTTCACTTATTTGTGGAGAATAACAAATAGCATGGAAGACAGGGGGAGTTAGAGCGGAGAAGGGAGTTGGGGTAAATTGGAAGGGGAGGTGAATCATGAGAGACTATGGACTCTGAAAAACAATCTGAGGGGTTTGAAGTGGCGGGGGCATGGGAGGTTGGGGTACCAGGTGGTGGGTAGTATAGAGGGCACGGATTGCATGGAGCACTGGGTGTGGTGAAAAAATAATGAATACTGTTATGCTGAAAATAAATATATTAATAAAAAACAAAACAAAACAAAAGGCTGAATAATGCACAGAAAAAAAAATAAGTTAGGCAAGGAAAAACAAATACCTTATGATCCCACTTATATGTTGAATTTAAAAAACAAAATGAAACAAAATCCAGTTCATAGATATAGAGAACAAACTGGTGGTTGCCAGAAGGGAGGGACTATGGGGTGGGTAAAATGGAAGAAGGGGATCAAAGGTACAAACTCCCAGTTTAAGTCATGGGGATGTAACACACAGCATGGTGATTGTGGTTACAAATACTGATTGTACATTTGAACTTGCTATGAGATTTAATATTAAATTTAATATTAAAAGTCCTCCTAAGAAAAAAAATTATAAAAATTAAGTCTATAGACACTGAAAAATGTTTTTAGGAAGAAACAGAATATAATCTGAGCAATTCAGGCTCCAAAACTTAAGTTCTTCTCAGCTTCAACTGGAAAGTGGCAAGAATGGCACACAATCTCCAAGTACTATAGTAGCATGAAGTAATGTTCAGTGCATATATTCCTAGGATATCTATACCTCGGCATAAAAGGTCATTCATATGGTAGCTTGTTTCCTACAGCCATCTGTTCTAAATGGAGTAATAGTTTCTTTCTCTTGCAAAGATCAAACAAAGTCAGGAAATCTGGCCACTATATAGACTATATAGTAAATTGTATTGAAGACTGTATTAGGAATTTTATAAGCGAATCAATTTAAGGAAACTAAATGTAGACATTAAAAGGTATCCTATGTCAACAGTTTTCATTGATTTTAAGAGTGTACATATAGAAAATTGCATTCTTTAAGGGTTATCTATTTACTCATTTGTTTCACTGCCAATTTGGGGGCAGAGCAATAATGAAAAGGTAATTCTCACTGCATGTAGGTTTTATTTCCACACAAAGCCTACTTCAGCATAGTCACCACCTTTACTTACTTCTCTTCAGATGGCTACTTTGAAAGGACATGATTAAAATAGCCTAACAGAAAACACAATCAATGTGTGGAGGGCAAAAACAGTAGCATCGACTGCAACAGGATACCAGTCCAATACCAGCAAAGCTCCAAACAATGTCATTTGTAAATCAATTAAAAACTGCATTTACAGAAATCAGAAATTCATTCAGTTTACCAAACATAATCAAATTACACTTACGGGGGAATTAATGTCACAGTATATTTGGTCATTACTGCAGCTGTCCCTTCAGCAGGATAAACAAAATAATCCCAGGCCTCCAGAGCCATCATGGAGTGAGAGAGCACAGAGGCAAGTGTGGGCTCTGGACACAGAACACCTGGCATGCAGTCCCAGCTTGGCCACCTGCTAGGTAACTATGCAAGGTGCTTCATATACCTTGCCTCTTTACTTCATTTGTAGAAATGAACACAATACTGTATCTAAACTCAGAGGGTTACTATGACGATTAAAAAAGATAATGTAAACAGAGCATTTAGCATCAGTCCTGGCATGTGACATACATGCAATAAAATATTAGTAGATATTATAATTTTAAGAATTAGGTTAAAATGTATAATCACATAACAGTTGGGAGGTATTGTACATGTTTTATTAGAAATATTTCTGGTGAAATTCTTTGCTTTTAAAAATAGGACAAAAAGCACAAGTAAAAAGCATAGTCTGATCTGTGGTAGAGTCCTACAAAACACTGAGAAGCCTTTGCCAGCCTTCCAGACTGCTGTTAACAAAACAGCTGCCATCAAGGTTTCTCTGTACTTCTTTCCCTTCTCTGATCCTTCAAAGGTGTCCATATTTTCATGTTCAACTGGGGGGAATCAGCAGTTTGAATCACGGCTGTGTCCACAGCTGGATTCTGACATTTAGCTTATCTAACAAATTAGAAAAGGGATCTACTTTATAGAGGGCCTGAGATTTCTCCAAGGAGAGAATTCTTTCCAAGAAAAGAGAGAATTGGGCAATTAACATTGACCCAGTAATTAAACGTGAACTACAGTATTTTCTCTATCTCTTTGATAGGAAGAGAAACCTTGGTAAGTAAAATCCATAATTTTAATGAGAGGAAAAAGCCAGTAACATCGAGCACAATAGGACATTAAGTTTAATACCAGCAATCATAGCTAGGTAATGACATTTACAAATCAGTTATAAGCTACATTCACAAAAATGAGATACTCACTGTTTGTTTCCCTCAAAAATTCTGACACCAAGGTACAACTAACATCATACTACTTTGTTTCTATGTATTAATTTAACAAACATTTCTTGAGCACCAATTTGTGCCAGCAAACTTTCTAGGCATTGAGGAATCAACAGCAAACAAAACAGTCTCTGACCTCACTTCCACCCATCTGGGAAGACAGCCAAGGCATTCTCCCCACATCTGTCTAGAACAAAGTTGCATCAGTGACTAGAATGTGCAGGATCTTCTGAAGTTTAGAAAACCAGACTCTCCTCTACCCGACACATATATACCTGGTCCTGTAATTATCTTCACATAATGGTGACAGTGATGAAAAATCAGAGCAAGAAAGAAAAGAATCTGTGTCCTTATAGAAGCTTACCAACTAAGCAGTGGTAAGGGGTTCACCACTGCTTGGTGATGGTATAACAAGCAAATACTTATATAAAGATATACTGATGGCTTACACAGTATAAGAAAGCATTTTCTGGTAGATTTTCAAAGTCTTACTTGCAGGAAAGAACTAATCAAAAACAAGGTCTTTCCTTTGATAACTACTTATATTTCCTTTGGTATGCATAAATCTAAGTCCAAAGATTTCTGAATGCAGATTATATTCTCAACCCAATTTAGGTGGCAAGAATATTACCATAACAGTTTGACTATTATTACAAACATAAGAGAGGAGTCCAAGATGGCAGAGAAGTAGGAAACCTTAGTTTCATCTGGTCCTAGGAATTCAGCTAGATAGCTATAAAATCATCCTGAACACCAGAAAATTCAACCAGAGATCTAAGAAAAAAATTGATGCAACTCTACAAATAGGAAAGCAACCACTTTCTAAAAGGTAGGAGGTGCAGAGAAGTGAATCCAAGGTGATATATGGGAAGATAAAGGATGGGGGAGGGAATCCTCTGTAATCTGGCTACCAGAAAGTGATATAGCAGTGGAGCACAAATCAGAACTTTTAGAAGTCTGCTCTGGTGAGGGATGTCCCGGCCTGAAAGGTGCTCAGGTGGTGAAGAGCAGAATCCTAGGTGAGACAGAATGCTCTCAGGATCCTCAGGGTCACTGGAAGGCTGGGGGTAATTGAGTGCAGCAGAGTTCCCAGGCATTGGAGTAAGGAAGCTGGCTGCAGTGAGCCCAGGACTTGGGTTGCCATAAACATCCAACTGTGCCATAGTCAGGTGACTGCTCTCCAATCAGGGGCCCAACAAGTGGCAGAACCAGTGAGACCCTCCTTCCTCCCCAAGAGGAACGAACGGCATGGGTGTGCCCCACAGGAGGTTGCTGGGTTTGGAGACCCAGAGCAGGGTCTTGTGCCAGAGATAGTAATGCTTGGTCACAGGCTGGAAGGGTACAGACTATTGACAGAGACCAGGGAGACAGGAGTAATTGACTGCTTTTCTCTGAGGGCTCATTGAGGAGTGAGGCCCAAGCTTTTGGCTCTAAGGCCAGAGACTGGGAGGCTGCCATTATCATTCTCATCCTCTAAAGCTGCTCAGAAAGACTTCACAGAACAAAAGCCACATACAGCAAATTGGAACAGATTACTTAGCCTGGCTGCCTGGCAAGGGTGGTGAAATTCCACCAGGGGACAATGCATTCAAGAATCAAAACAACAGGGCGCCTGGGTGGCTCAGTGGGTTAAGCCGCTGCCTTCGGCTCAGGTCATGATCTCAGGGTCCTGGGATCGAGTCCCGCATCGGGCTCTCTGCTCAGCAGGGAGCCTGCTTCCTCCTCTCTCTCTCTGCCTGCCTCTCTGCCTACTTGTAATCTCTCTGTGTCAAATAAATAAATAAATAAATCTTTAAAAAAAAAAATAAAATAAAGAATCAAAACAACAGGTCCCTCACCAAGAAGATCAGGAAGAACATCCCACCAAGACCAAGTTTACTGATCAATGAAAACTGCAAAACTCCAGCACTAGGGTAATATAGCACATAGAATTCATGGTTTCTTTCTCATAATTCTTTAGTCTTTCAATTTTATTTTATTTTTTTTCTTTTGTTTATCAACCAGTTTCTTATTTTATCAACTCTTCTCTTAAATCTTTTTTACTTTTCATTTTTACAGTTACATTCTATCCTTTCACTGTATTTATTTTATTTTTGTATATATAGAAGTTTTTTTTCTTTACAATTTTGCAATTCAGCTTCTTCTAACAGGCCAAAATACACCCAAAATCTAGTGTATAGCTTTGTTCTATTCATCTGATTGATCACATTCTCTTTTTTGCTTGTTTTTTTTTTGTTTGTTTTATTAAAGTCATTTTTAATTTTCATCTTACAGTTACATTCTTTCCTTTCAATGTATTTAATTTTACTTTGGTATATATGGAAGTATTTCTTTCCTTACAATTGTAAAATGTAATTTCTTTTAACAAACAAACTAAAACACACTCAGGATATGGTGAATTGTTCTCACCTGTCTGTATATACACCTTACTTTTTTGTTGTTTTTTATCTTTTAATTTTCATTTTTACAGTTACATTCTATCCTTTCATTGTATTTAATTTTATTTTTGTACAAATATAAGTTTTTCTTTCTTTATAATTTTGGGATCCAATTCTCTAACAGACCAAAATTTAAACAGGATCCAGTGTATTGCTCTATTCTATTCAGCTGTCTGATGATATTCTCTCTCTCTCTCTCTCTCTTTTAATTTTCAGTTTCAGGGCTCTTCTGATTTGTTTAGTGTATATTTCTCTGGATTCACTGATGCCATATTAGTATTGTGTTCTTTTGTTCACCTATCCTCAGGGAAGAATGACAATATAGAAAACTCACCTGAAAAAAAGAGAACAAGAGGCAGTACTGACTGCCAGGGACCTAATCAGTATTCACATAATTAAGATCTCAGAATTAGAGTTCAGAATAATGATTATAAAGATACTAGCCGGGCTTGAAAAAGCATAGAGGACCCTAGAGAATCCCTTTCTGGAGAAATAGAAGAACTAAAATCTAACCAAGTAAAAAAAAAACAATCTATCAATGAGATGAAATTTAAAAAAAAAATGGAGGCTCTAACTGCTAGGATAAATGAGGCAGAAGAAAGAATTAGTGATATGGAAGACAAAATGATGGGGAATAAAGAAGCTGAGAAAAAGAGATAAACAACTATTGGATCACAAGGATCCAATGTGAGATCACAAGGAGAGAATGTGAGAGATAAGTGATACTATATAGCAAAACAGTATTAGGATAACTGGGATCTCAGAAGAAGAGCAAACAGAGAGAGGGGGGCAGATTTTGGAGCAAATTATAGCATTCATTTCCCTAGTCTGGGGAAAGAAACAGGCATCCAAGTCCTGAAGGCAATGCCCCTCAAAAAATCAATAAAAATAGGTCAACCTCCAACATAATAGGGAGACTTGCAAATCTCACAGTCAAAGAGAAAATCCTGAAAGCTGCTTGGAACAAAAGGTCTGTAACCTACAAGGGCAGAAACATTAGATTGGCAGCAGACCTATCCACAGAGACAGGGCAGACCAGAAAGCTCTGGCATGATATATTCAGGGTGCTACATGAAAAAAGTATACAACTAAGACTATTTTTTATCATAGGATGTCATTCAGAATAAAGAGTGATAAAAAGCTTCGAGAGCAAACAGAAACTAAAAGAATTTGTGATCATCAAACCAATCCTACAAGAAACATTAAAAGGGATCTTTCAAGCTAGAGAGAGACCACAAAAGAACAGAGATAATATACAGAAACAGTGACTTTACAGGTAATACAATGGTATTAAATTCAATAGTTACTTGGAATATAAATGGGCCAAATGCCCCAATCAAAAGACAAAGGGTATCAGTTTGGATAAAAAAGCAAGACCCATCGATATATTGTCTGTGGGAGACTGATTTTAGACCCCAAAACACCCCCAGATTTTAAGTGAGGGAGTGGAAAACCACTTATCATGTTAATGGACACGAAAAGAAAGCTGGGGTGGCAATCCTTATAACAGACAAGTTAGATTTTAAACCAAAGACTATAATAAGAGATGAGGAATGTGATATATCACTATGATATAGCGATACCATAATTAAAGGGTCTATTCAACAAGAAGATCTAATAATTGTAAATATTTATGCCTAACATGGGAGCAGCCAATAATATAAACAAATTAATAAAAAAATTAAAGAGGGGCGCCTGGGTGGCTCAGTGGGTTAAAACCTCTGCCTTCGGCTCAGGTGATGGTCTCAGGGTCCTGGGATCGAGACCCACATCGGGCTCTTTGCTCAACGGAGAACCAGCTTCCTCGTCTCTCTCTGCCTGCCTCTCTGACTACTTATAATCTCTATCAAATAAATAAATACAATCTTAAAAAAAAGAGAAAATTTAAGAAACACATTGATAATAATACAATACTGCAATGGAAAGATCATCTAAACAGAAGATCAGCAACAAAACAAGGGCTCTGAATGACACAATGGACCAGATGGATTTCCCAGATATATGGAGAACATTCCATCCTAAAACAACAGAATACACATTCTTCTTGAGTGCACATGGAACAGTCTTCAGAATAGATCACATCCTGGGTCACAAATCAGGTCTCAATGGGTACCAAAAGACTGGGATCATTCCCTGCATATTTTTGGACCACAACTCTTTAAAACTGGAATTCAATCAGGATACTGGAAAGAATTCAAATACCTGGAGGATAAAGAGCACCCTATTAAAGAATGAATGGGTCAACCAGAAAACTAAAGAGGAATTTTTTTAAAAATGATGGAAACAAATGAAAATGAAAACAACTGCTCAAAACCTTTGGCATCCAGCAAGGCAGTTCTACGTGGGGAACATACATCAATATAAGCCTTTCTCAAGAGACAAGAAAGGTCTCAAATATACAATCTAAACTTATACCTAAAGGAGCTGAAGAAAGAACAGCAAATAAAATCTAAACCCAGCAGAAGACAAATAATACAGATTACAGCAGAAATCAATGAAATAGAAACCAAAAGGACAGTAGAACAGATCAACAAAAACTAGGAACTGGTTCTTTGAAAGAATTAATAAGATTGAAACTCCCCTGACCAGACTTATCAAAAAGAAAAGAGAAAGGACCTAAATTAATAAAATCATGAAGAGGAGAGATCACATACAACATTGAAGAAATGCAAACCATTATAGCAATGTATTTGCCCAAAAAATTAGGCAATCTGGAAGAAATGGATGTATTCCTAGAGATGTATAAACTACAAAAACTGAAATAGAAAGAAATAGTAAACCCGAACAGGCCCATAACCAGCAAGGATATTGAAGCACTAATCAAAAACGTCCCAAAAAACAAGAACCCAGAAATCAAATGGCTTCCCAGGGGAATTCTACGAAACAAAGAAGAATTAATACCTATTCTTCTGAAGCTGTTTCAAAAAAGATAAATGGAAGGAAAACTTCCAAACTCTTTCTATGAGGCCATCATTACCTTGATCCCAAAACCAGACAAAGACCCCCACCAAGAAGGAAAATTACACACCAGTATCCCTGATGAACATGGATGCGAAAACTCTCACCAAAATACTAGCCCACAGAACTCAACAGTGCATTGGAAGGATTATTTGCCACAACCAAGTGGGTCTTATTCCTGGTCTTCAAGGGTCACTTAACATCTGTAAATCAATCAATGTGATATAATACATAAATAAAAGAAAGGACAAGAACCATATGATCCTTTCAATAGATGCTGAAAAAGCATTTGACAAAGCACAGCATCCTTTCTTGATTAAAACTCTTCACAGTGTAGGGATAGAAGGAACATAACTCAATACCATAAAAGCCATCTATGAATAGCCCACAACGAGTATCATTATCAATAGTGAAAAACTGAGAGCTTTTCCCCTAAGCTCAGAAACATGGCAGGGATGTCCACTATCACCACTGCTGTTCAGCACAGTACTAGAAGTCCTAGCTTAAGCAATCAGACAACATAACGAAATTAAAGGCATCTGAATTGACAAAGAAGTCAAATGCTCACTCTCTGCAGATGACATAATGCTCTATGTGGAAAACCCAAAGACTCTACCCCAAAACTGCTAGAACTCATACAAGAATTCAGCGAAGTGGCAGGATATAAAAATCAATGCACATAAGTAAGTTGCATTTCTATAGACTAACAACAACACAGAAGAAAGAGAAATTAAGGAGTCAATCCCATTTATAATTGCACCAAAAACCATATGATACGTAGGAATAAACATAATCAAAGAGGTAAAGAATCTCTATTCAAACTACTATAGAACACTCATGAAAGAAATTGAGGAAGACACAAAGAAATGGAAAAACATTCCATGCTTATGGAATGGAAGAACAAATACTGTTAAAATGTCAATGTTACCTAGAGCAATCTACACATTAAATGCAATCCTTATCAAAATACCATCAACTTTCTTCACAGAGTTGGAACAAATAATCCTAAAATTTGCATAAAACCAGAAAAGACCCCAAATAGAGGAATTCCAAATAGAGGAATGCTGAAAAAGAAAACCAAAACTGGTGGTATCACAGTTCTGGACTTCAAGCTTTATAACAAAGCTGTAATAATCAATACAGTATGGTCTGGCACAAAAACAAGACACATAGATCAGTGGAACAGACTAAAGAACTTAGAAATGGGACCCTCAACTCTATGGTCAACTAATTTTTGACAAGGCAGGAAAGAATATCCAATGGAAAAGAGACAGTGTCTTTAACAAACGGTGTGGGGAAAATTGGACAGGCACATGCAGAAGAATGAAACTGGATCATTTATTTACACCAAACACAAAAATAAACTCAAAACAGATGAAAGACCTAAATGTGAGATAGGAATCCATCAAAATCCTGGAGAACACAGGCAGCAACTTCTTGATAGACACATCTCCAAAGGCAAGGGAAACAGGCAAAAGTTAACTATTGGGACTTCATTAAGATAAAAAGCTTTTGCATAGCAAAGGAAAGAGTTGACAAAACCAAAAATAACCCACAGCCTAAATTCGCAAATGATGTATCAGATAAAGGGCTAGCATCCAAAATCTATAAAGAACTTATCAAACTCAACACCCAAAGAACAAATAATCCAATCAAGAAATTGGCAGAAGATATGAACAAACACATTTCTCAGAAGAAGACATAGAGATGGCCAATGGACCATAAAAAAAAAAAAAAAAGCTTAACATCACTTTTCATGAGGGAAAAATAAAGACCGCAATGAGATACCACCTCATACTAGTCATTATGGTTAAAATTAACAAGTCAGGAAACAAGATGTTGTCAAGGATGAGGAGAAAGAGGAACCCTCTTACACTGTTGGTGGGAATGTAAGATGATGCAGCCACTCTGGAAAGCAGTGTGGAGGTTCCTCAAGAAGTTGAAAATAGAGCTACCCTGTGATCCAGCAATTGCAATACTGGGTATTTACCCCAAAGATACAAATGTGGTGATCTGAAGGGGCACCTGCACCTCAGTGTTTATATACAAGCAATGTCCACAATCGCCAAACTCTGGAATGAGCCTGGATGTCGATCCACAGGTGAATGATTAAGGAAGATATGGTGTGTATATATACAATGGAATACTACTCAGCCATCAAAAAAATGAAATCTTGCCACTTGCAATGACATCAATGGAACTAGAGGGTATTATGCTAAGTGAAATAAGTTGATTAGAGAAAGATAACTATGATGTGATCTCAATCATATTTGGAATTTAAGAAACAAAACAGAGAATCTTAGGGGAAAAGAGGAAAAAATAAAACAAGATGAAACCAGAGAGGGTGATAAACCATAAAAGACTCTTAATCACAGAGAAGAAACTGAAGGTTGCTGGAGGGAAGGGAGGTGGGGAGATGGAATAAGTGGGTGATAGACATTAAGAAGAGCACGTAATGTACTTAGCACTGGGTATTATATAAGACTGATGAATCACTGACCTCTACCTCTGAAACCAATAATAAATTATATGTTAATTAACTGAATTTAAATTTAAAAAGTAGAAATATAGCAGAAAGTAAGGTCCTTTCAATATCTAAAATCTTATGGTTTAGATAGGGAATTACACCACAAATAATGGACAGGATGATAGGTTTTTTACATATTGAATTATTTTTTTTAAAGTTTTTATTTATTTGACAGAGAGATCACAAGAAGGCAGAGGGGCAGACAGAAAGAGAGAGAGGGAAGCAGGCTCCCTGCTGAGCAGAGAGCCCAATGCGGGGCTCAATCTCAGGACCCTGAGATCATGACCTAAGCCGAAGGCAGAGGCTTAACCCACTGAGCCACCCAGGGGCCCCTACATATTGAATTTCTAAACTTCATTACACAATGAGGTGGTCTTTTATTCAATTTTTTTTAGATTTTTTTCAGGAAAAATAAACTCGTTTCTATAAATATAAGTTTTACAAAGATCCAGGACTCCAAAACAGGTCTGTGGTACTTGAAAGCCAATACTTTTAAACTAGTCTTTAAAAATATGTCAGTATGTTTCAGGGGTACAGGTAAGTAAGTAAGTACATAAATAAATAAAATAAAGTATGTTACTATGTCAAGTATTTATATTTAACCCCTAAGGGAAAAGGGAAAATAGTTTGGGCATAATACGAATCAGGAAGTAGAAAAATGAGAACATAATTGTGCTTACACTTTCTAGGTCATATCTTTTTAGATTTTACAGGAACTCTACATTTATGGTTTATCTGTTAAAGCCATAGTTTATCTGTAATAAGTGAGAAGGAATGTTCAGCAAATGTGATTTATGTTGTATACTCTGCTAATGCAGAGCCACACAGCCATGTCTGTTGTTAAGGTAAGTACCCATCCTGGCTGGTTTGTACTCAGGCCATACTAGTTGTTGAATTATTTTAAATTCCTGGTTAATCTCAACTCCTGATTTTTCATCTCTAGCCCCAAATTCCCACTGAACTGCAGACTCATATGTAATGACTTATTTGACATCTCCATTTGAAGATTTATTTGTCAATTTAACTTTATGTGTAATGAATCCTCTACTCTTCCAACATATTCCAACCCTGAGCCATGCTCATTTCCACCTGGGCAACTCTATCCTTAGAGTTTTTCAAAATTTATCTTTGAGTCCCCTCTGTCTGACAACCAAACCACAACATACTCAGTTTCACCTTCAAAATACATCCTGAATCTGACTGTGATGCCCCCTCTCCACTACTGTTGCTCTGACTCTTAACTCATCCCAGCAACTGTCCCTAACTGGTCTACCAGGCTCTGCTTTGCCCTTCCAGGCCACCAGCAACATAGTAGCCATGGTAATTCTCTTAAAACAGAAGTCAGATCAGCTCACTTTTCTCCCCAGACCTTTCTAAAACCTTCACATCTTAGCTTAGGCTCTCATAACAAAATACCCCAGATTTGGATAGCTTAAGCAATGTGGTAAGCTCTAGAAACTGGGAAATTCTAGATCAAGATGTTGGCATATTTGGTTCCTGGCAAGAATTCTTTTCCTTGCTTGCAGAGGTCAGCCTTCTCAGTGTGTCCTCATATGAATGGGGGCAGGCAGCCCTCTAGTCTCTTTTCCTCTTCATATAAGGGCATTAGTCCCATCCTGAGGGTCCACTCTCATGACCTCATGTTAATCTAATAACCCCACAAAGGCCCTACAAGTACCACCACACTAGAAACACACATTTAGTCCATAACACAATCTCAGTAGGAAAGAAAGTGAAGGTCTAAAGCACAACCTGAAGGCCCCTGTCACCGCTCTGGTGGTGATGTCACCAACTGCCTGAGCCCTCAATCCATACCATACCATGCCACATGGGCCTGTGTGCTGCTCTCAGCCATGCCAGGCAAGCTCCCAGCTCACTAGCCTTGCAAGGCTCTTTCCTCCTCAGATATTGCTGTCTGTCCACTCACTTCCTTCTGGGTTTGGCTCCCTTATCACAATTTGTTTATCCTAAGCCCCTACCCTCAGAATAAGGCCTAGAAATTTTATCAGCTTTGTTCACTGCCATATCATACGTATTTATCATAGGTATTTACTCTTATGTAAATAACATGACAACAAATATTCAACAAGTATTTGCTAAATGGATGAATAAATGAGTAAGGCTGATTTTGTAAGCCAAGTATAATTCTAAACCTGTAATGATTTTCCTACAATTTCCAAAAAAGTTCTATATCCAAAATGGAGCATGTCCTCAATTTTATTTTTCAAAATAACATAAAACATATCAAGCAGGACAAGAAAGTTGAGGGAGAATAAAGCATAAAGGGGAGTTATTTTAAATCCTATTAGCAAGTTTCATAAACTTATGAGCCCTTATCTTTCTTTCCTTGGTTTCATTCGTGTTTGGTTTCAGAAATCCTCATTCAAGAAGTTAAATGCATTCTTTTGTTTTGGTTTGGGCACATAATTAACAATCTTTAGCAGCCAACAAACAATAAGCTAACTATTCAGTAGGTCCTTTGAAATCTATCATCTATAGATATACTCTGATATAAAACTTAGATACAAATAGCTATAAAATATCTATCAGGTAGGATAAAATCTGAATTTTCTTTCAGAAACTACAAAAGTGTAAGTTTTTTACCTGTAGGTTGGTTTGTAGGCCTTTAGTGTGTAGGCCCGGGCTGACTTGGCAAATAAGAGTTGAAATGTTCTTATAATAATCAATTTTAAAATTTCAGACAAGGACTCTGAGTCTCTGAACTGGTTCCCCAAGGTTCTATGCCCACAAGAAAGAACAGCAATCCTGTTCCTGTGTTCCCTTAACTGGATGTACAGCTCATTATCCTCCCTCTCCCAAATCACTTCTTGGAGCCACCTGATTTGTAGCTAAAAAGCCTGACCCACCAGTCACCCTAAATTCCAAAACCTCCGAGCAGAAGGTATGAGCTAGTAGTGTCGGCAAATAATTCTGTACATTTGCATGGGCACAGTATAAAGAAATTTAGATGAAGAAAAAAGAAAACAGACTGGGAAGATGAGGCTGAAAACTACACAGCTGAACAGAAACACGGAAAACAGCTGCAATTAAACAAGTGTGTTGGTGGGGGGACGGGAGGGGGACACAGAGAGAGAGAAACAGAAAGGAGAGAGAGTATGAGAGCAAGAGTGAGAGGTGTTTGGAGAAAGTGGCCTGAGGATGAAAGTACCAGACAAGAAATGTCCTCTTTCCTAATCTGTGATTCCTACTGGGGTTATTTCCTTAGGGGGAAAGGTTGGATACTTACAAGGAGCAGAATACAATGTTCTCTCTGCTCTACAAAGTATACTTTTAGAAAAACAGAGGTAGGAGGCAATGGATCAGTTTATGGCCTTAGCAAAGACAGATTTTGAAAAATTAAGAATTTCACCCTCACTAAGTAGATACCTGCTTCCAAAAAGCAAACTCATCAAGGCTATGCTCCTATCCAGCTTTTGTTCAAGCAACTCTAGAGAAGGTACTATTTAATCTGGGGCACCTGGGTGGCTCAGTCTGTTAAGGATCCAACTCCTGGTTTTGGATCAGGTCATGATTTCAGGGTCATGAGATGGAGCCCCATATTGGGCTCTGCATTCAACACAGAGTCTGCTTGAGATTCATTCTCTCCCTGCCCATCTCCCCACTCCTGTGCTCTCTCTCAGATAAATAAATCTGCCCCCAATTTCACCCAGCCAACAGGAAAGGAATGACTCAGACAAACAGGGATAATCCAAAGTGCCCTGTCAGGGGCAAAATGTGTAAGGGCAGCGCTTCCCATCTAAAGTAAAAGATAACATTTTCAGCTACTTCCTCCCCTTTCCAGGTAGCTAATGACCTGGGCTCACTGTGAATCAGACAAAAATAATAAATATAAAAATTCACACTAACTTGTGAAAGCAACATAAACAGACATGATTATTATGCCATAGGTTGTGCTGGACTTAATGGCAACTTACGTGCGAGGCCCTGAAGAGAAAATGCGAATGAGGTCCCTAAAGCCAATGAACTAAATCTGGGGGAAGTATGCATATATACATAGGTAATATACAAGAGTAGCTGTTAGCCTGCCCAGCTCCTCTGTGAAATTTTAAAAAGGTAGCCCTTGCAATCAGCCTGACTCATCCCTTCAGCTAGGCACCTTTGTACACTGAAAACCTTCCCCCAGACTACCCATTAGAGGTGTCAAGGATGGCAGAGAGTTGATGGCAGAGATAGGCCTTTAAGAAAAGAATTAAGGAGGGCATGTATTGCATGGAGCACTGGATGTGGTACAAAACAATGAATTCTGTTATGCTGAAAAGAAATTTAAAAAAAAAAAAAAAAGGGATTATCTATGCTTGGGGTTAGTGGGTGGGGTAGCAACTTCCCACAAAAGCAGTATAAGTGAAAAGGCATCTAGAAAAGATGGCAAACTTAGAGTCTGGGGCTAGAGAGAGGAGGAGGTGTGGTCTATATCACTGAAGAGTAGAGAAAAATTAAGGAAACTGAAATGTAAAAGATTTTTGCAAAGTTGGAATTTTAGAAATTAACCTGAGGAGATAGAGAACCATGGAAGGATTTTAAGGGAGGAGTGACATATCTGATCTGCATTATTAAAAGCCCCCTACTCTTAAAAGCAAAGTGAAGAGTTGAGAAGAGCAAAGGTTTATTAGAGCCTATCCTCGGATATGTGGATAAAGATGAGGCAACAGATTTAAAAGTCATTTAGGAACTTAAGTAAGAGGAATTGCTAATTAATTACATAAGTCAGGCAAGGGAAAGAGAGATGGGCAGGATGATACCAGGTTCCTGGCTTAGGTAAGGCTACAAGGTAAGGCAGGGAACCCAAGCAGAGGAGCAGGTTTGGGTGGGCATCAGGTGGGGCAGCAGTGGAAAAGGAGTCCGTTTTATGCATGGTATTACTATTAAGGTACCAGTATAGCACTCAAGGAAATATTCCAGTAGGTATTAGGAAACACATCTGGACAGAAATATTAAACCAGTAAAAAGTAGGTTTGGGGGTAAATAGCAAATGAATGAGATGTTCTGGGTAGATTTAAGAGGCAGACAAAGGAAGAACTCAGGGTGATTGAAAATAAGTTGTTAGAAACAAAGAAGAAATCTAGAATACACAATGTGTTACCAAAGCCAAAGCAGGTGACTCACACTTGCCACTACAGAGAGATCAAGTAAGACCAGAATCTAAAAGGTTTCACTGAACTTAGTAACAAGGAGGTGACTGCTAATCATGAGGAAAGCAGTTTCACTGTAACATAAGAGAAGAAGCCTGAATGCCCAAGCTGAGGAAATAGAAACAAAGTGCTTCTTTAAAAAAGCAAAGAAACAACTATTCAATGAGAAGGAAATGGGGAAGAATTTACTTAAATAACTGATTGTTTAAATAATTTTTTAAATAGAGAAGGATGATTACCCAGCAATATCCCTAGAAAGGACTCCTTTCAACTTCTATGGTTTGGGGAAAACATTGCTCCCTCCTTAAATCTTGTCCTTAGAGGTGCTCAAATCTAACCAATATCCTACATAAAACATTCCACAGACAACATGAGACTGTTCTCTGTATATCTAATTTGGGCACTTAACTGCATGCACTTTTAAACTGTTGAGTATTTTCATGTGCAAATGGGAATTTCCTGCACAGGGAAGTTACATGTCAACAATATTTGGTGGCATGTAGGCCATATCCTAGAGCTTTATTTAAATAAAAAGCAATGCAGCTGTACAAAGAGCTCACATAGCATTGAGCAGAAGAGGAAGTAAGGAACAGAAGGCTTGTATAGTAGAAATGTGAACTTTGGAATCAAACAAATGTATTTGAATCTTGGTTCCACCCTTCATAAACTAAGTCACCTCAGGCAAATTAATTAATCTCTTTGAGACTGAGCTTCTTCATACATACAAGGAACATAGCAGGTGCTCAATATCTATTGAACTGAATCAAAAAATGGAGAGGATAATATCTAAAGAGTAGTTGTTGGGGAAATTAAATATCAACATTAAATCAATATTTATTAATTGAATAAATAAATATTATTTATTAATAATATTAAATTGAATATTATATTTAATATAATTTATATAATATTATAAATATAACAATAAATATAAATATAATATATAATATTATATTTATATATAATATATGTTTATATATTATATATAAATATAATATAATTATATTTAATTTAATATTAATATTAAAATAATACTAACCATAATTATGAAAAGTGTTTAGACAATGGGTTTCAGTTTGCAAAATAAACATAGGGATAAGGATAAAAATGTGAATGAGGGGGGCGCCTGGGTGGCTCAGTGGGTTAAAGCCTCTGCTTTTGGCTCAGGTCATGATCTCAGGGTCCTGGGATGGAGCCCCGCATCGGGCTTTCTGCTCAGCAGGGAGTCTGCTTCCTCCTCTCTGTCTGCCTCTCTGCCTACTTGTGATCTCTGTCTGTCAAGTGAATAAATAAATCTTAAAAAAAAAAAATGTGAATGAGGGGGTCAGGTGAAATAGGTGATGAGGATCAAGGAGTGCACCTGTGATGAGCACTGGCTGATATATGGAACTGGTGATTCACTAAATTCTACACCTGAAACCAAGACTACACTGTATGTTAAGTGGAATTTAAATAAAAACTTAAAAAAATGCAAAATAAAAGACATATGATTTTAAAATATGAACAAGAAGAAGAGAACACCCAAGCAGATTACAAAATCACTTATAAACAGATCTAAAATCAAATTATATTAGGCACAGCAGGAATTTTCTTTTCTGTAACTTAAGGATTAGAAATTAGAAATTAGGGGTGCCTGGGTGGTTCAGTGGGTTAAAGCCTCTGCCTTCGGCTCAGGTCATGATCCCAGGGTCCTGGGATGCAGCCTGCTTTCCCCTCTCTCTCTGCCTGCCTCTCTGCCTACTTGTGATCTCTGTCTGTCAAATAAATAAATAAAATCTTAAAAAAAAAAAAAAAAAGAAGTCACTCTCCATTTCTGTTACCCTCTCCCTACCATGGGTTTACTCTATGGATTTGTCTATTAAAAAAAAAAAAAGAAAAGAAAAGAAATTAGAAATTAGACAATAAATAAATAAATCCCCAGAAGTGAAAATCTTTCTCAGAAGACCAGTTGTATTTCTTCAATCTGTATCTATTCAAAATGTCTTAAAAAAAAAATGTGACTTTGAGCAGAATGGGATAATTTTGTCTTCCACGATATTAGAGGTAAGTCAGGTAGCAAGGGCAAGTAGCATTAATGTACAGAGAAGAAGGTCAAGGCCAAAGAAAGCTATCACAGGTTCAGGTCACAAACAGGGCTGTCTGCAAAGTCACACATGGGGACTCATGAGCCCAGACTTCAAATGTGTAGAACAATTAGTCCCAAGCCCAGAAAGAACAAGTCAAAAAACTAGAGCTATGTCACAGTATCAATTACCAGCAGTAGGACAGGGTCTGGGACTGTATTAATGGTCTTTTGAAACCAGGAATTCTGATAAGTTGTCGACACAAAGTAAGAATTGTTCACTATGGCTGGCAGTTTGCAGTCGACATTTATACACAAATAAGTGAATGAGAGTGGGTCAGTATTTCCCAAGGTTAGCAGCGGAAACCAGAAGTCTCGCCTTCCACTGACCATCTTGATAACCTACTGAAATGGCTCTGTGCCTAAATGTGGTTTGTTCATTTCTCCCACCAGGGGAAATTTCTGTTTTATCTGAGGTGCCAAGATGTTCAAAATGGAGACAAAGGATATTACCCTGTCTGAGCAATATCAGGCTGTCCATGAGGGCTCACATTCTGGTTAAACTGGGCAGGGTGTTTAAGGAGATCCATGTCAGCTCCAAAAGAGCAAACAGATTTAAGGAATATAGGGATTTCCTTATGAGATACTTGTAAATCAAGATAAATACAGTATGTCCTCTTCTGTACTCTTATAGGAAGTCTCCTCTATTATATCAAAATTAGTTCATACGTACTGTGGTCAGAATGGTTTTGCATTATTAACAAAGGCAAATTCTCAACTGAGGCCATTCATGAGAGGTGCAGACCCTGGTAGACTCAGGGTGTTTTGGGAAGGACAGCAGGGGGTGAGGGGGGATGATTAGATACAAAAAGAAAAAATACCTCAACAATATCAGAATAAGCAGAAAAGATAACTCCCTGAGAAAAAGTCAGGGCTCAAAGTTATTTTGGAGATAGCACATGGATATGTAAATTCAGATGTAATCTGAAACAGAAAATCAATTTTCAAGTAAAAAAAAAAAAAACTTGGTAAGCTTTGAGTGATATCAGCTCAAGTTGTAAACTGAATTTGACATTTGTAGGTTAGGCATGTGTGGTAGTTGGCTGGTGAGACATAATAGGTGGGCAGCAACTGTTTAGAAGCTCTTTTATGAAGTGTGTGGCTGCTCTGCACTACAATGGCAAAGCTGAAAATAAGGACAAGAGATGGCATGGCCTGCAAAACCTAAAATACTTACTACTGGGTGCTTTACAGGAAAAGTCTGCCAATCCTTGCTGCAGAGCAAGGCCAAAAGAACTAGTGAGGACAGGACAAGCCCATTACAAAAGCAGAAGTTACACTGACAACCAACCCTCCTTCTTTACTCAAAAGTTTGGCAATTTTGTCTAAACAGTAGGCATTGGCTTTGAAGTGTGGAGCAGTCAAACTAAGGACTATCCCATAAATGTCTAAGAATGAGGTTCACTAACCAAATCTGTAGATGATCTGGCAAAAGAAAAAAAAAAATGGTGACATTTATTGATAGTATAGTTCTGCTTCCTGGGTATCATTAAAATGCTCCCTAAGGTGGGCAAGCAGCTGACAGTTTTAGGTATGGGCCAGATAAAAGTGATAGTGACCCTGACACTCAACAAAGATGAGTCAGATTTGCCAGGTTAGGTTGTGTGAGAAACCCCAAGTGGGGTCTGGGCCAAGATACCAGTCAATAGATGGGAATTTAGACTAAGTGATAAGGGTTGTTCAGAAAGACCAGGCAGTTAAAAAGAGGTATGCTAATTCATATGGTTTGTTGATCTTCCAAACCAGGTAGAAGCTCTCTTTGCTCTCCTGTTTTTGTAGTCTGTTTAGGTATGGGCTTACCCTAGCCCACTAATACTCATTTTAACAAGAGGAAAACCAAAGTTCTGTAGACAAACCCTCTGCTTGAATAAAAACAGCTGTGTCATAAGCTAAAATGTATATTTTTTCCAATTACATTAATACAAGAGTATGTTCCCCTTCAGATTATCTACACTTAGTAAAAATATGCTTATTGTTTAACATGTATTATTTAATGGCTGCAACATTTATTTATTGAGCACAGACTCAGTGAAATACTATTTTAAGTACAGGGGATAGAGTTAATAAGCAAAGCCCTTGCCTTCATTGGGGTTTACAGAGCTAATGAGTATAAAATCAATCAACAAGTAAATTCAGTATCATGATAAAGGCTACAAAGGAAAAAATAAAAGGAAGGAAGATAGGGAGTGTGGGTGGGTGGTAGGTGGTGGGCAGGTTGGGGAGGAAGGCTGCCTTTTTATGCAGAAGGTTCAGGGAAAGCCTCCTGGATGAAGTAACAGTTGAGCAGTAGCCTTAAGGAAGGGAGCCAGCATCCTTGTGGGGAAGGGGGAGCAGTGCCCTCAGAAGGAACACAGGATACAGATCAGGAACCTCTCCCTCTCCCGGGGCCCAGAGGGGCTGGGGCAGAGCAAGTGAGAAGGAGAGAAGAAGAGCTAAGATCAGGAAGGTAAAGGGGCAGGTGAGCCTTGTATAAGGCCTCATACCACTGTGAGGGCTCTAGGACTTGTCCCCTAAGTAAAGTAGAAAGACACTAACCAGCTTCTGAGCTGAGGAGAGACATGGTCAGACTTACAGTGACCAGAAGAATCCTGTTAAAACTAAGTGGAATTTGCCACTTCACTAAACATTAAAATGTTCCCAAATTAGTAACAAGTAACTACAATATAAACATGCCCCTTCACTTACTGTCTCAAAAAATAACATTTTCTAGTTTTTGGAAAAACCTTGGGAAAGTTAAATTTTTTCTTTTCATTTTATTGAGAGATGCTTTGCAACTGCTACATTGACATGTCACTGATTTGGATTAACTGAGAAGACCTGCCCAAATTACTTAAAAGATTAAATGATCCATTTTATTTAAATAAATTTTATTATCTTTAGCATGGAAGGAAGAATGCAGGCTTGCCAAAATTGCTCGGTAAAATATGTTTTAAACAGATTTCTTTGGTGGGGGGGGGGGTGGAAGGAGGAAAAGGAGAGGGAGAGAATCTTAAGCAGCCTCCACGCCCAGCATTGAGGCCAATGTGGGACTCCATCTCACCACCCTGAGATCATGACCTGAGCCAAAATCAAAAGTCAGATGCTCAACTGACTGAGCCATACAGGCATTCCAATAAACAGATTTTTAAAGGATTTTAATTAGTATATGTCAGCACTAGTCTATGCTAGGTTAACTTCTGCTTACAATGAAATCTCTATGCTTTGCTTTAATTAGATATTTCTAAACTATGTCAAAAGCAGTTTATTCTCTATACTAGATACATAACCAAAATGTTACATTATTCATTTTCTTTGTTAAAAGATTTTATTTATTTATCTGACAGAGAGATACACAGTGAGAGAGGGAACAGAAGTAGGGGGAGCGGGAGAGGAAGAAGGAGCCTTCCCCTGGAGCAGGGAGCCCATACGGGGCTGGATCCCAGGACTCCAGGATCATGATTTGAGCAGAAGGCAGACACTTAACGACTGAGCCACCCAGGTGCACTAGATTATTCATTTTCTTAACAAATTCTTTGGATGGGGGGCTATATTAGTAATCTAGAGGTATAAATAGGCATAAATAAATATAAGACTAGTTTAGTTCAGTTTCTGCCCAGATTTTTTTTTTTTTTTTAGATTTTATTTATTTATTTACTAGAAAGAGGGAGCGGGAACAGAGAGAGAGAGAACACAAATTGGGGGAGATCAGAGGGAGATGCAGGCTCCCCGCTGAGCAGGGAGCCCAATTTGGGGCTCGATCCTAGGACCCTGGGATCATGACCTGAGCTGATGGACACTTAACCAACTGAGCCACCCAGGTGCCTCAGTCCAGCAGTTTAAATACCAAGTGAGCTAGATGGCATTTCTCCCTTCTACAGTCAGGCTACATCCCCAACCCAAAATGCACACCATAATAAGACAGGAGTGGAAGTGGAGAGAAACTTGTAAATCTTTTTACGTGAATTACAAGGTCATTAAGACTAACGTGAGAATCACATTTAGGATAAAGAGACCACTGAACTATATTTCTTCAAAATAAGGTTTGTTCCATTTTAATTTGAAATCTATGGAGAATGGTCCATATTTGGGCTCTACTAGTCTATGAAATATTTCAAACTACATGAAAAATTTGGTGTTAATATGCAATTTTGTGGATAAGAATCACCTTTGGTGTTAATACGCAATTTTGTGGATAAGAAGAATCTATGTTCAGATAAAAAAGTTTATCTGAACAAGGTTCAAGATCCAAAAAGGATAAAATCAAAATGATTCATAATGAAGATAAAATTATTTCCCAGAGAATTACTTCTCTTTTTATGATTCTTGGGAAATACTCTCCTCATTTTACTTCAATACTAACTTAAATAGTTTACTAGTTTACTCCTCACTTTAAATTTAGAAAAAAAAAACTTTAAATATATAAATATCCTTTTTCAATGATTTAGGAAAAAACACCAATATTCTAATCTGTGACTACATTTCATTTATGGCTGACATTGAAATTTGTTCTTTATTTTTCTACTCTTTGGTTAAAAGGGAATATTCTAGAAATCTCTGTTCACAGGATAGTCTATGTAAGTGTCATTGCTTACTTGTCCTTCACTTAAGGGGACATATTGACTATTTTCTTCTTAATATATATAAAAAATTGCATGGGTCCAGAGCTAAACCAAGTAGTCTAGCTCTTTGCCGTATTGTTGTTATTGTTGTTGTTATCTTAAATCAGGCCTTCCCAATATCAGCCCTATTAATATTTTGGACCAAATAATTCACTCTTGGGAGATGCTGTCTTATCCAGTATAGGATATTAGTGGCATCTGTGCCCTCTCTTGGACTGATGCCAGATGGACACCTCCAGTTCTAATGACCTAAACACACAGTGCTATAATATCCCTAGGAAGAGGAAAGAATAAATGCTACAAAATCTCCCAAGGTTGAAAACCTACCTTAAATCAATGGTTCCTTGGCTTTTGGGGATGGGGAAAGGGGAATGGCCTTATCTCATTTTATGAATGTATTCTTGTCCATATTATGAATGTATTCTTAGAAAGTGACCAGGAGATGTAATTTACTTTTAAAGGGCAGATTTATAAAAGGAATATCAAAAGAAAAGGTCACTGTAATATCTACAGACATGAGAATACAAATCTGAGACACTGGAAAACCATATTTTATCAGAGCTCTTCTCTTGTCATGTTCCAGCAAATACGTTTAAATATGTATCTGGTACTACCAGTTTCTAAACAAGACATTGTTTAGGGGATGGCAACTGGAAGAAGGAAAAATATGATCTTCAATATAGTAATTTTATTATAGCTCCAACAAAATTAAGCCTATTAAGCAAACATAGTCTTGGTCCTTTCCTTACAGATATAAGAGCAAAAACTGATATAAGCCTATCTAAAATCAACACATTTAAACTATTATTGCTAAAATGAAGCTTAAATTTTTATTTTTATACTATTTTGTCCCCAAATGTAACTTCCTTTTTTCATCCAAAATAAAATTTTAAATATTTTATGTTTGTTTTAAAGCACATTCAGATTAAAAATAATCTAAGAATATTACTAAGAATATTACTATTATTATCATTCTTAAAAAATAATTTTCATGCCCCTCATGACTAGGTATTACTGATCACCTATCTTTGACCCTCTTCATAATACAATGCTGTGTGCATTTATCCACTTTTACTCTCCTACATGTAAATGTCTCCAAAATACATATTCACAGTCTCTAGAGCTCTATGCAGTATCCCACACATAAGTCAAATAGGTTATATCCTAATTAAAGTAATTATCAAGTTACTAAGTCATTTAAAAGATATATGCTTCACTAAAGCACAAGAGATCCATGAAAAGTGAGCCTTACTCTAGTTGACAGAATGTGGGGGAACATTCTAGAAATGTTCAGCTACAGTTATGCTATAAAGTTGGTGCAGTAACTATCTTATTTATTCAAAAGATACTGTGAGCATCCAACTTGACAATCTTTATTTCCTGCATGGAAAAAAAAAAAAAAAAAGGATACAAAACCAAAAGTCTAGTTACATTCTCTTCGCCCTAGGAGGGATGGTCATAACCATTGCCAACCACTTCCATCCTGAAGAGGAATGCCCAAATGGGGAAAAGCTAAGAGTTTTTAGCAAAAAGTAAATGATCAGGGTCTTATGGATGTTGTTTGCTATTTCTATTATTCCTTCTTTGTCCATGGCCCCCCTTAAAAGGTACTTCCCAATCTTTAAAAAATACTTTCATTAGGGGTGCCTGGGTGACACAGTTGGGTAAGCCTCCAACTCTTGGTTTCAGATCAGGTCGTGATCTCAGGGTTGTGAGATTGAGCTCCAGGTTAGAGTGTGCTTGGGATTCTCCCTCCCTCTCCCTCTGTCCCTCCTGCTTGTGTTCTCTCTCAATTAAATAAATAAATCTTTTAAAAAAAATTAATGTCAGCATGTTCTTAAATCAACTAAGTTTCTAATTTCTCCCTACTACCTTTTCCTCCTTTGTTCCTTATTCTTAATGAAATCAATATCTCTCCAGTCACCCAAATTAAAAACCTCTGAGAAGCCACTTTCTATCTTATTCATTTATCACAATTTAACTACTGCCCAAGATCTCACAATTCTACCTTCACATTATGTCTAGTATCTTTACCTTTTTTGCCATCTCTGTTCCCATTATCATGGTTCAGGAATTCATCATTTGCCTTATATATAAATTAATTGTCTTAATATATAAATTAAACATGGTTCAGGAATTCATCATTTGCCTTATATATAAATTAATTATATATCAAGACTTTCAAATACTCTTTTAACACAAATTTCTCCCGACTCCAGAAAGTCATGTGTATTACTGCCAAAATTGTTTTCCTAACAAACCAATAAAATCATATGAGTCAAATAAATAAGTCTTTAATAATTCCTCATTTCTAAAGATTAGAGATCAAACACTTCAGCAGAGAAAAGTCAAAAGACTCTGTTATAATTCCCAATCAAGCTTTATAGCCAGCAAATCCAGTTACTCCAGTCATTCTGATTTTCTATCATTCTTCAAGTGTACCATGAACTTTTAAAACTGATTTTTTCCTTTTGTTGTTTTGTCTTTCATTTACCGCTATTGAGTACAATACTACTTCTTTATGGCAAAAATTCTTTTCATTATCCAGTGTATTTCAATTAAAATTCTTAGTTTATTCCTTAGTGCTCTCATGGCACCTTAGTAATAGCGTCATTAAAGTACATAACCACATTATATTTTAGTTGCACACAGAACTATCTGCCCTCCAAAATCATGAACTTGTGGTCAAGGACTATGGCTCATTCATCCTTGTAATGATCTTTCAGTATTTTAACTCCAATAGAGTTAGCAGTATTCAACTAAATGCTTAATACTAATCACTGGGAATAGAGACAACATGCAGATTATATATACTTTCGTTTTGCTCATTTTTTTTTTCATTTTACCTTTACCCAGGCTGGTATTATTCTTAACTCTGAAATCAAATGTGGATTTAAAAAAAAGATTAATCCAATGGATTGTTTCAAGAAACTGGAAGAAAAAATAATAGGTAGAAAGAAACGAAATCAGTATATTTTATTATATTTTTCATAAGCTTTTAAGAAATATTTTTAGAGCTGGGGCATCTGGGTGGCTCCATCAGTTTAGCAACTGCCTTCAGCTCAGGTCATGATCCCAGAGTCAGGGATTGAGCCCTACATTAGGCTCCATGCTCAGGGGGGAGCCTGCTTCTCCCTCTTCCTTTGCTCCTCCCCACTACTCATGCTTGCTCTCTCTCTAATAAATAAATAAAATCTTTAAAAAAAATTTTCAGATCTAATTAAAATATAACACTAGGCTTCACCACTTTAATTTGAAAGTGAGAGCTCTGCTCTTAGTGAAAAAACAGATAAACAATTAAAGCATAGTTGTGTATGTTTTTAATAAATATCCAATGTAAACTCATCTATATGTGCAAAAATACTGATACCAAAGGAAATCACAATTCAGGATATACTTATGGGGGGGTTTACACAATTTGTTTCCAATTTTCATAAGTCAATTCTGAGCAGAACAAATGAAAGACAAGATTTCCTACGCTTCAAAATAAGAGACTCATAAAAATTATTGCCATCTACCTCAGTAATTAACATTGTAGGCTACAGAAATTTTTCTTATACTGAGCCTTTGGTTGAACTATCTACAAAATAAATTCATGACTAAAAGCTGAAAGTAATATTTAAAGAATAAACTACAAAAACTACTGAACTTCAATAGTGTGAACAAAATCTTACCAAATAACTTCTATCATTTTATAGGAAATATGTTATAAATTACTACAGAAGTACAAAATGTGAAAGAATAAGAGGAAGAATTCAAGTCATATAACTACATGTACCTAATTTCTTCAACATAAGCCATTAGCTTTTTAAACTAAATAATCATCAAAATGAATCTATCAAATAATAATCTGACATAATCATTACTCTATGGCAAGCTCATTAGATCTAGGGAAGTTTTTGTGAAGCAGATGCAAATCAAATACAAAGACCAAACACTTCTACCTGTGGAACATTTTAAGAGAGAATGAATTCTTATTTTCAAATTTATAAGTAATAGGAATATAGAATTACCTCCCCTAAAATGTCAACTTTAAACCATGGTTTACATTACAAATGCTAGAAATGAATGCTATAACTGGACTCTAAATTATACTTTCAAAAGTTATCTCAAAACTCTAAATTAGTATTCCCTCTATATTCTATTAAAATACATTACAAGCAAAACTAAATAAATAAAATAAGCTATAAGCAATGATTGCTTAAAACACCTGCCTCCCCCCATATACATAACATACAACTCCAAGGGCTTATCTGATTTTAGAAATCCACCATCTCATAAGTGTTATATCCTGATCTTTTTTCTACAATTTAAAGAATAGCTTTTTAAAAAATTTGTCATATGTTACACATCAATTACTGTTGTTGGTTTGTTTCCTTAACCTTCATTGTTTTCTGACAAATATTTGTCATTCATTTTCCCATCAATAAGAAGAGAGTAAAAAGGAGTCTTGCATGGCAAGTAAATAATTAATTCAGGGCCAGATACAACCACTTAAAAGGTTTTGCACAAAGACACTGAAAATTATTGTCATTAAAATATAATTAGTTCTATAATATCTGCATTTTCCTGAAGTGTTTCAATAATCTTATGTTATTTCCCCCTAGAGTAAGGACTAGAAATAAACAGTAAAATTACATAATATCTCTAGGAAAACAGTCTGCTGTTATTACAACCAATCTTCATAAAATCTGGATGTTCTTCACTTATTAAATAACAATGTGACTAATTTAGAGTTCTACAACCAAAGGCAACACAGTGTGGTGTTGAAGAGTATAGATGGTGATACCAGGCTGTGCAGGCTGGAATCTCAACTCTACTACTTACTAGCTGTCTGACCTTAGTTGACTCTGTAACCCGTTTGGGCTTTCTATTCCTTGTCTGTAAAATGGAGACAAGAATGACACTTGTTTGTTTTGAAGATTAAAAGTCTGGATGCATGGAAAACATTTAGATTAGTATCTGATAACACAGTTAACAGCTTTGCTATTAATTGTAGTGACAAATTCACTAGAATTCCAACCCAATTTTTTTTCTTTTATTCAGCTCATTTTCAAATCTTAACACAATAGCTTATTGTATCTAAATTTATTTTTATTGTCAAAACCATCAAAAGAAAGGGAAAGAACAATGATTTTTAAGTGATGAAGAGATTCCTCCACTCCTTTCAGCATTTCCAGGCAACAAGAGCTTTTCTTACCCAGGGTGAGGTAAGGGAGTGGAGAGTGATTCTGTATAGCCCCAGCCAAACAAGCAAGTAAAGAAACAAAAAGGTGCTAGTAATGTTGGGAATTATTTTTTTCTTTCAAAGTTTCAGTTTAGGGGACAATTCTGAGCCCAAGAAACTATTACAAGCTTCTAATATTCTCGTAAAAGATTCTACCCTGGGGACGCCTGGGTGGCTCAGTTGGTTGGACGACTGCCTTCGGCTCAGGTCATGATCCTGGAGTCCCGGGATCGAGTCCCGCATCGGACTCCCAGCTCCATGGGGAGTCTGCTTCTCTCTCTGACCTTCTCATTCATGCTCTCTCTCACTGTCTCTCTCTCAAGTAAATAAATAAAATCTTTAAAAAAAAAAAAAAAAAGATTCTACCCTGAACATAGTGAAGACAGGACAAGATGGAAATAATAGGTTTAGTAAAATAAAACAGAGGATATATTTGAGTATTATGCATTGACAGATCAAAATGCTCTATCCAGTAAGTCCAAATCACAAACTGTCCTTCATTTGTAATAGGAGAATCATTTTTTTCTCCACAGTTTCATATGAAATCCAAACAATTCTAATATAACTCAGCAAGTGGCCATTTCATTGATATATGGAAAAATAATTTATTTACAGAGGAGTCAATAAAAATGGATTCATATCCAAACTCATCAATTAAAAGAGAATTTAAAATGTTATCTTGTATCAATAATTTTTATATCCATATTTTATCTTTCTACTAAATAGTCCGTTTACTTAAGGTGATGATGAATTTAACTTTCGACCAGGAATTATGAAGGGTACATCACTGGTACCATATTAAATGAATAAAAGAAAAAAAAGAAAAAGCTACAGTAGATAATGAGAAATTTTGAGAATAAATATTTGCTGGGAAAAAATATCTGTGTTGTTTCTCACATTTGTTAAGAAAGGGTAATCAATTCCGCAGACAGTAAGATATTCTGAGAAGTAATTTAGCCTTCACATCAAATAATCAAGATAAAGAGGTGAGATTTAATCAAACAAAAGGTGAACATAAAACAAGAGTACCTTGCTTTTTCACTACTGAATTATGTTAAATTACCTTTTATCTAATGTTGAAAAGTCGGTAGAGCAAGTTGTTTAGCAACAAAAATTACTTATTCTTGTATAATTACAAACTTATGAATATTAGGCATAATTGTCAATAATGGGGGAGGTCATTAAAACTTTAAGTATCATTTTCTTGCAATGTTCAATTTTTCATAACACTGAAAAAGACTTGAGTGTCATTTGAAATCATTAACTTTGTTTTCTCAGCATATCCATTAACATTTACTCTGCACTAACTCTGTTCTCCTTTCCCATAGGACTCTTTCAAATTATTCAAAACTGATATATTGTAGCAACAGATGTACATATAAGGCAGTTTAATCATTTGATAACTAACTACTGGGAATATTTAAGATAAGTTTTTACTGAATTTAAGCTTGTCCATATAATCTGATTAGAGCAGTTTCTTATAAATTCTAGCGACCTGGAAGAGGACTGCAGGTAGAGTAGAACAAAAAGGTAAAATGTTAAAAGCAAAAAAAAAAAAAAAAAAAAAAAAAAAATCACTTAATTTTGTCTTGTGAAAATTAGAGGTATGATATTTAACTCATGGATTATTTGCAAAAAATAGGTAGATCTAATATTGAGGTTAAAATATTAATTTTATGGTATTACACCAGGCCTCCTAAGGTCAGGGAAAAGGAAAAACACTGCATGCAAAGCAAATTGTGCATTTTTAATCCCCCTGGAGATCCGCAAGTGACCTTGGGCATTACCTTCCTACTGAAACCTCCAAAATTCCATGTGCAGAATCTACGCTGGATTTAGGTAATTCCTAAGGGTTCTTCTAGTTTCACATTTTAGGAAAAGGAAATTATGTATATCCTAGATACCATAAATTATCCCTCCTGAGCATGGAAAACCTGTTTATACAGTAAGTAAAGGCTTTATATATTTTCTAATCTCTACCTGTCAGCATATGGAACTTTATGTATTGTTACATATGTCAAACCATAAAAGCTGTTAGGTATATTTTTATGGAACGTGTGGCTCCATAACAGAATAGACAGGTATTACTTACGTTCAACCAAAGTTTTCTTTTCTTCTATTAGTATTGGAAGTTTTTAACTTACTGTGGGTTTTTTTCCTATTTTGGGGGAGGGTTGATTTGAAGCAAAATCAACTTCAAAATTCTCCTCAAAAGGGAAAATTATTACCAATGCCTTTTCAATCTTGCTGCTGCACAGGTTCCCTTAAACATGAGTACCTCTTTATACATCATTAAAGAACTGTGACTTTGGATAAGTCATATAGGTAAAGAAAATTTTAGTTTCCTCAATTATAAAAAAAATGTGAGAGTTTATACTAATTAACTATAAGATCTTTGTTACTGCAATATTGTGATTCTCTGATTATATATATATATATATATATTTATATACACACATGTATATATATGGATATATGAATATATAGGACTATACATGTATGTGTATATGAATGATACATAAAAGTTTTTGAAATGTTTTTCCACTGTTGAGTATATATCTCTCAGGAAAAATCTACTAGACATTAAGAAATGATCAATTAGTCAGTATATGGTATAAGTAATGCCCCTTAATAATTTACCCAACTGTTTATTTACATTAAGTATCTTCCAAAGTTTATTAACTACTCACCAAAAAGATGAACTACCTAGTTCTCCCTAATAATTCTAAGAAAATAAAATGGCAAATATTTTCTCTGCTTTATAAAGAGAGCAACTAGACATTAATAAGCAAATGGAATATGCTTCAGCAGTTCATTGGACAGACTCAGTGTCGGAAGCAGAATAAAGTGGAGTTCACTTAGTCTATAGACTTTTCCATTAACACCACGTCTTTATCTATTATGCCTTACAACAATGAATGAGTGTGTTTATGTGTTTTGGTGCAATGACTGAGAGCTGGTAGGAAGGTGATAATCATTAAGATACTATGATGTGATCTCAGAATGGTTAACTCATTGTACTAGAAGCCCAGGGCACTAGAGCAGACTAGTTCCTTTTTATTAAAGGCCACATAGCCTTTCCTTTAGCTCTCTAGCTACTGGGATTCATTGAGCCATATCACTCACTAAAAGGCTTACCTTACAAAGGAGATATTGATCTTCTACAAATATAAATGTTCCCTTACACTTTCAAAAACATCTTGCTCTTTCTGAAGTCTACACAAAGTGTAAATTCAGGTCTTTAGAGAATGGGATAGCCTAGCCACAAAATTTATCATCCCACCAACTGAAAATTTGTCTCAAATATTGATCTCCTTACAAATAAAGAATAAGTGGTTATCTTCTCCCTTGAAACCTCTGATGAATCAGATCAAAGTTCCTGATATTTTCTCTTTTCCTTTCCTGGCCCACTTCTTTTCAGATTTATACAGTTGCATTAAATGAGCATTTTTGCCTGATATCCCTAGTTTCTCTTGTTTTGAGTTATTTGGATTTTGCCATAGGTTTAAAAAATTCCTCAGTAATAATAATGCTTATCAAAAAACAAGTACAAAAACAGTGAAAATATAAAATAATTTTGAGAACAATTTGGCTATTACCTCAAGTACTTTATTTCACTGCCTTAAAGTTATTTTCCTTCACTTACTGGATATGCTAACATATAGCTCAAATTATTTGACTTATTACATATCTGTTTATAACTCAAGAGAAAATAATCCCATTTTATTAAAATAAAGGATAAACATAATGATAAAAAATAAGCTAATTAATAGAAGCTTGAGCTAAGATCCTTTTGCCAAATTGATTCAACACCTCAAGAGAAGGTTAACTATAATCTTTCTCATTTGGGGATCAAACAAAATAGTCTGTCTAGCTCCTCTGAAGACAGAGCAAAGATGGAGCTGCTTAGGAAATTGCCTACACTCCCAAATTTGTTGAGCCAAAAAGTGCATGGTACGTTTCATGAACTATGAGGAGCACACAGAAAGGAGGTCTATTTAAATTCTTACCGAAAAGATGGAGCCAAGGGTGATCAACACTGGATTCTAATGAAACTAATGGGGCACTATTATCTCTGATTGTGCTCATGTGACTATAATCCATTTTACACACAGCAGGCAGAACAAATCAGATGATGCACTCTTGCTTATCATTCTTCTACTGGCTTCACACTGTACTTAGAATAAAACCTAAATGCTCTAACCTGATTTCTAATGCCCTATGTGGTCATGCATCTACCTATCCTTTTGACCCATCTCAGGTCACTCTCTCTCGTTCACTCATGGTAAGCTACACACCAATCCTCTGACTCTCTAACAGGGGAAATTTACTCTGCCTGAAACCCTGTTTCCCTGAGCTTTTCCTTGATGGATTCTTATCTTTTAGATATCAATTTAATATATATATATTTTTTATTTATTTTTATTTATTTGACAGACAGAGATCACAAGTAGGCAGAGAGGCAGGCAGAGAGAGAGGAGGGGAAGCAGGCTCCCTGACAAGCAGAGAGCCCAATGCGGGGCTTGATTCCAGGACCCTGGGATCATGACCTGAGCTGAAGACAGAGGCTTAACCCACTGAGCCACCCAGGTGCCCCAATTTAAATATGATGCCAGCAGACTATCTTGCCTGACAAGCCACTCAATGTAGTGACAAAGATTATCCCCAAAATTAGGCAGGCTCCTTTGAGCCCTCTTTTTGACTAGGCCTTTTCTTGGGCCCTATACTCAACCTGCCTAAATTAGTCTTAGCAAAGAATTGTACAAAGTCATACTTGCATCTTTGATACGTGATTACCCTTGACATCTGATCAAGTTCTTCATCCCTCACCCTTGATGTCTGAACCTCTGGCCTTCCTTTAATAAGAATCTCGTCAGTAGTTTAGTAAGTTCAGGAAGAATCACCCTATGTTTGATATCTCCTCTCAGCAATTTTCAATTCTCATTCTGCTCCCTGGCTATAAATCTCCAGTTGTCTTTGCTGTATTTGGAATTGAGCTCAGCTCTTTCTCCTAATACAATATATTGAATAAAATCTGTCTACTGACTTAAACATGTGTCTGATTCTGTTTCTCTTTGATAGTAGTCACCCAATCCCCTGGTGAAAATTTATGCTATTTTACTTCTCTGCAGAGAACTAACCTCTATGACATTATAATGATGGTCATTTGTTTATGGCCTATCTCCTCACACTAGGGTATGACCTTTGGGTAAGCAGAGATACTGTTTCTCTTGATTACTACTTCATCACCAGTGTGTTGAGCCTAGAACATGGCCGGCAATGACCACAATACTAAATAAATTTTATTAAGATAATTTTAAAAATTATGTTTTCATGGTTTGCCTAAATGGTATGAAAATATGAAGGGAATACTGAAAGTTATCATAAGATTTATCAACAAAAGGTAGAAATGAATATAAGAAATACTAAAAGTCATTTCCTTTGGTTTCGTCTTTAGACATCACTGTATTTTCCAAACTTTCCACTGTGTTTTACTTTGAAAATTAGAAAAACATTAAAAAAAAACTAAAGAAAAAAAAGTGGTTTATGAATTACCAATTTTCGTTGGTTTATGTGTTTCTCCAAGAGAAAACTTTTACTTGCAAGTTCCCAGATTATTGATTCTGTGCCAAGAGAAAGGCACATTAAAAAAAAAAAAAAAAGTAACAAGCAAAAATTTCACCAGAGGAAAAACTGTCCAAAGTAGTATTTCCTTCCTTCAAGTTTTAAAACCTGGCAGATTTTAAGATAACCTACCACATAACAGAATGGAGGAAAATGAAGAAGAGGTAAGAGTCTCACACTGGGTATCACTTTATCTATTTCAGGAAAATCAAGACCAAATGCTGTTTTTCCTGAGGAAACTGAACCAGTGCAAGTGACTCCTGTGAAGCTGTTAACCAAGAGTGACAAACAGGAGCAGCAGCACTCTGCTTACTGCACTGTTTGCCCCTGCTCTCCAGGATAATCAGATATCCATCATGGCACCTATCTTTAAACCATTCCTTTGTTTACTGCTGCTTATTATTTTTTGACAATTACTATTGGTGTTTAATCATTTCTCTTCAAATGAGTAAATACAACATTGTCAAACTGCATAACATGAAGATTAATTAAGATAATCAATTAAGGTAAAGTAGAATGAAAAATAATTCATCCACATTTCTCCAATTAGAAAAAAAGTTTTGGTGGAATCAACTAGGCAAACTCTTGCCTCAGGGTTTTTACACAAGCTGTTTGTTTCCTCTATCTGTTGATGCTCCCCGCCCCAGGAAGCCAAATGACTTGCTTCCTCCTGTTCTTGTTAAGGTCTTTATTCCAATTTCATTCTCAATTATGGCATCCCAACCAAACTATCTGAAATCATAATCCCCCAACAAAACCAATTTCCACACCCTTGTTTTCCCCCTTAGTACTTATGACAATATAATATCCTATACTTTGCTTATTGTCTGTCTATCCCCAAAATGCAATCTATGTGAGGGCAAGTATAATGGTCTGCTGTATTCCTATTGTATTCCCAGAAAATGAGCTTGCTGAGTGAATTAATAATATGAGTAATTTGCCACTGTTATGAGTTTTGAGTGTGTCAGAGTTTAATCTATTGATTCCCATCTTGCAGTACAGAATCACTACAAAATATCTCTTGTGATTAGAAATGGATCTTGGAATTCAGGACCTGACATTTCTATAGATGCTTTTGTACTCCTGAAATCTTGAAAGATCGAAGAAAATCTCAAGTGAAGTGACCAAAAAGCCACAGCATTGGCAGCTATGGACCACTGAAAAAAATTACATGTAGTGTCAGAGTGTTTTAATGGTGCTGTCTATGTCAAAAAACTTCAGAAATTTCCCCAGTATACAACTTCCCCTTTGTTAGTAAGGTTATTCTGCATGGGGTTTCAAAATGAAAATTGTTCTTGTTTTAGTTTGAGTGTCTTTAGAATGTCTGACTTTGGTCTCCTAGAGGAAATGAGGATAACCAGTTTTATTTTCTCAAAAAGCAGAGTTTCACAGAAAGACCTCGATTAAAAACAAAACAAAAAACAACTCTTCTTCACAAGAATAACAAAGTGAACCAAACAAAAATTTCATTTATCTTAAACCTGAGCAAGAACAGTGCTCTCTGAACCATAGTGGGTCATACTGTATAATTTCTCATTAGCCAATATTATGGACTGAATATGAATAGTATCTCTCCAAAATTGTGTCTCAACCTTGCGATCTCAGAAAGTGACTGCATTTGAAGTCTTTGAAAGGGCATTTAGGTTAAAATGAGGTCATCGGGGTGGACCCCAATATAATATAATGGTGCTGTTATAAAAAGAAAAATTTACAATAGAGACAAGACCACGTGAAGACATCTATCTTCTGTCAACCCAAGGAGAAGAGTCTCAGAAGAAACAAACCCTAACACCTTGATCTCAGACTTCTTGCTTACAGAATTATGAGAAAATAAATTTCTATGTTAAAGCCATCTAATCTGTTACACTTTGTTATAACAGCCCTTGCAAAATAAGATAGCCAACCAAGAAATGCCAAAGACCATCAGGTAAAACACTGAAAAAAAGGTAGATTTACATTTCAGAGTTGTTCTCTCTCCAACTAGAAGGTTCATATTAGACAGCTGCTGGTTTGTTCATGCTCCAGATTTACTTGGTAGTGTCCATTCATTCACTTAAGAATCTAAGAAGCATGCAGGGTGCTAGAAACTTCAAGTCAGGAATAGAAATTTAATGGTCCCATTCACAAAAATAGAAGAGCTATAAACTTTCTCAGTGAATGATTTTGCAATTCTACTGCATTATCACTCCTTCTCTCATAACTTCTACATCACAATTTGGCTGACAATAAAACTCACAGAGCTGGGGCAGTGACATTGATCTAAAATAATCAACACCACTAACAGAATCATGTTCTTGTTCTTTTCATTGTTTTTCTTTGTATTCTTTTTCTTTCTTTTGTTTCTTCTATTTTTCTTATATTCATCAGTTTTTAAATTTTGAACATTATATTGTTATTTCATAATTCATGGGGGATAACAGAGAAAAATAATTTTACTAGTTTCTGGAGGAAAATCAATTTAACTATACAAAAAATTCCTTGCAGGATAGGTAAAAAGTAACTTAGCTGACTAAAATAATGACATAAATTCCGTCTCTCCAAACTTCAGCAGCAGCAGCTGAACAATCCTTGAAGATACATAAAAGCACCCCAATTAATAAAACTTTGTACTATTTTTAAAGTATTAGTATATTAACTGTTACGTTTTGAAAAACATTTCAAAAACTCTTGAAGAATCAAATGTAACCATAACCAAAACCAAAAATTAGGAACTTATTTCTTAAAAGTTGCAAACAGTCTAGATTACTAAAGTAATATTACTAAAGCACATGTTGTGGTTAAAAAATACATAACATAAACATTAACATTTAAAATACATTGGAAAGATTTCCTTACCAATATTGGGGTGCTTCAGAAGACGGCAGATTCTAGCTTCTCTTTCCAGTTTCTGATGATCTGTTTATAAAAAATAAATCACAAGTCTTAGAAAAGAAGGTTAAAAGAGAATAAAATAGCATACTGACATAAAGCCTTTACATTTGTGTATCTTTTCATCTTTTGAAAAGTGATAATTTCTTGTATTAACAGTTATAGTTATCTGTAAAAGAGAAAAAGTTGAAAAGAATAAAGGCACACTTGTTTTAAAAAAAAGTGATAATTTGCAATTAGGTTAACATAATATAGTTTAAAAATCTAATTTCCTTTCTTTTTCATTAGCTTGATGCTTGATAGAGTGAGATATAGAATAAGCTGAATTTAGACAGGGCTGAGAAAACAGGGAAAATATCACAAAATAGTAGTATTCTTTATTTAACTTAAGTATATATTATTATAACAACTTAAATAACCCAATATACACATACACATTTAATCAGAGAATGCCTATCTGGAATTTGAAATACCAAGGAAATAGTGCTAAGTATGGTTCCAGTCTGTCGCCAATGAATAAGTACTTCCTGTCCAGTCATATTTTCTATCAACTACTCTTCACACAATCATTGGTCCAACTTCCCAGGTTTTTTTTTTTTTTTTTAAGATTTTTTTTATTTATTTGACAGAGATCACAAGTAGACAGAGAGGCAGGCAGAGAAAGAGGAAGGGAAGCAGGCTCTCTGCTGAGCAGAGAGCCTGACGTGGGGCCTGATCCCAGGACTCTGAGATCATGACCTGAGCCGAAGGCAGAGGCCTCAAACCACTGAGCCACCAGGCATCCCCTTCCCAGGTTTATGATGCTCTTTATTATATTAGAGACTTCCAACAATCCCAAACTGCTTGCTCATCTTTACCCTTCTATGTTTCCCTAACCATTTCTTTGAAGGGGCATGAGCACTGTAAACTTGCAGTGTATGAACTATCTGATACTCTTCTTTGGTTTCTTTGTGGTGGTTCATATACATATATTTAGAACCAAAATCACTGGCCAAAGCATAATAATAAATGACAAAAACAAGCAATAACAGAGCAGGAACACACGTTGCCAATAAAGACAGCACTGCATAATGGTCAATAGTTAAGAGCCTTATATAGATACCTGACTTACACCTTACAATACTCCTCTGAGGATAGGCAATATTATATCTCTATTTTAAAATTATAAACACTAAGGCATAAAGAGGTTAAGTTACTAGTGGCATCTACCAAATCAGCTCTCATTAACTAGAGACATAAAATAGCCTTAAAAGGAAAAGAGGAACACTTACCTAACTACCCACACATAATCTAGACCAATGGTTCTCCAACTTTGTGGTCTCAGAACCTCAACACTCTTAAAAATTATCAAGGACCCCAAAGAGTTTTATTCATATGTATTAGATCTATTCATGCTTACTCTATGAGAAACAAAACTTAAAAAAGAAAAAAGTTAACTATATATCAATTCATTAAAAAAAATAATGAACCCATTACATTAACATAAGTTACTGCATTTAACTTTTAATTTTTTTTTTTTTTTTTTTTTTTTATTTTTTATTTTTTATAAACATATATTTTTTATATACATATATTTTTATCTAAATGCATGATTTGGTTTTTATTTGGAAGTAACTGAAACTTACAGAAAATTTGAAGAACAGTACTAAAAACACTTATATAACAGATTACTCAGATACATCTATTATTAACATTTTGCCCATTTAAAAAAATTATATCCTATGTATGTATATATGTCTGTGTATGTGTATATGTATTCACATATTTAACAACAAATACATATATATGTGTATGTATACACATATACACACACACGTGTTTACATTTATCCCTAATTTTTTTTCTGAACAATTTGAAGGTAAGTTACAAAGATGAAGGCCTCTTTTGCCCCTAAAATTTCAGTGTATATTACCTTAAAATTGTGGTACTCTTAAAATCATTGTATAGTTATCAACTTCAGCAAATGCCACATCAATACAATATCTTACCAGCCATATGTTAATTTTGTATATTTAACCCAATGATGCCCTTTATAGGGTTTTTGCCCCCTAATTCAGATCCAGCCTAGGGTCAGATGGAGCATTTAGTTGTCATCTCTCCTTAAGTTTCCTTTACTCTGGAGTATTCCCACACTTTTTTTCTTCCATGACCTGAGAGATTTGAAGAATCTTCAAGATTCTGAGAGTTTTGAAGAATACCATGTCTATCTTTTAAAAAGAATGATTCTCAGGGCGCCTGGGTGGCTCAGTGGGTTAAGCCTCTGCCTTTGGCTCAGGTCATGATCTCAGGGTCCTGGGACCAGAGCCCTGCACTGGGCTCTCTGCTTGTCAGGGAGCCTGCTTCCCCCTCTCTTCCTGCCTCTCTGCGTACTTGTGATCTCTCTCTCTCTCTCTCTCTGTCAAATAAATAAATAAAATCTTTAAAAAAAAGAAAAGAAAAGAAAAGAATGATTCTCATTTGTTATTGTCAAATGTTTGCTCATGATTTGATTTAGGCTATGCATTCTCAGCTAGAACACTACCCTCCTCCGGCTGTCACATATGGAAGTATACACTGTCCAACTGCTTCTCAAAAATGGTAACTTTGATTGCCAGGTCAATGTGCTGTTGAATTTCTCTGCTAAATATTCTCTTTTAATTTTTCCTTTGTCACTAATAAAAATATTGTGAGACTTTTTATGGCCAAGAAAACACCCTGGTCTTCATCAAAATTCCCCCTATAGATTGTGCATTCTGTGATGATTCCTGCATGAACCAGTCTTTACTATGATAGTAGCAAAATGTTGATTTTCTAACTCCAGCACAATAACATTTTCATGGAAAATACTGTTATTTAAAAAAAAAAAAGTCAATGACATTATAATAAGAATGTATAAGGACAATTAGTAGCTCGCTTAGAGTAAGCAGAGCATGTTTACCCAATCATTATGTTGTACACCTGAAACTCCTATAACATTGTGTCAATTATACTTAAAAAATGATTTTGAAATGAAAAAAAAAAAAAGAGTAACAATGTTTTACATCTTTGCCAAATCTCTTTTTGATGTCTGGCTTAACAGAAGACAGCTGTATTCTCCATGTTTGCTTCTATATTCAATCTACTGTACTAGGTTGTTTTGGTTGAAGTATACCAATAGAATCTGAACTTACAAGGGTATGTAGTTGGAAGAGAGTACGTCACAGCCTTTTCAAATAATGGTGTATACTGTTCTCAAAAATCATCCCAAAACTAAACAAGTGATAGTTTTTTAAAGATTAGTTGCCCTGTGAAATCTGAAACTTTATCAATGTACTTTATGAATTATATCAATAGTCACAAACTTTAATGTTTAAATCAAATTAATTTTCAACATGAATATAATAAATTTTCTAATGTAATAAAATTTTATTCTGCTACATTAAAATTCATTGCTCTTTATTGTACTTCTTTGACACCCAGGCATAATTTTATAACATGATGTACCATTTGGAAAATACTGGTTTACTATGTTATATGGTTCTTCCAAACATGGACACATTTAATTATGTACTGTTATAAAAACAGTATCACCACTAACATCACCAGAACAATTTTTAAATTTGGAATTCCTCATGTTCTCATGGATAAATACAAATTTTCCAAAAGTCTGATTTTTTTTTTGAAAGCCTGACCTGTGTTATTGCCAATAAATGCAGTCAGTTGTTTTTCATCAAGGAACAGTCTCATTTTGTTCATTTTGAGAAAATGTCTCTCAATAACCTAAGTATGAATAATCATAGTCAGTTTTTCAGTTGTAATTTCAAGTAAAAATAGTACCTCATGAAAGAGTATCTAGTTCAGCTTACAACTCAAACAACTTCAAGGTATTTTTCCTGAGACAACCACTGTATATCAGTATGGAGCAGAAGTGCTTTACACATTCTTCTCATTTAATCATGTAGAATGTTGCAAAGATATATAATCAAACGTCAAGATTTAATGATGGTAATAATTTTAACTGGTTCATCATGTGAAATCCTCAGTGAAGAAAGGTTTATTTAATCTGTAAGTGCATGGAGCTGAAAAATACAGATGAGTACTATAGTTTGATGTCACTACCTTCATTCATGCAAAGGTCCAGCAATTACATTCACTATTTCTTTTGTATTATCAGTATAAATGTCAAAACACATACACACTCACACAAAGCATACAGTATCTTAGATTTACTATGATAGCAGTTTTGAACTTGTAGATTTTCTAAGAAGGTTTCAAGGGACTCCTGGATCTACTACACCTTTGAGAACCACTGGTATATTCTACAAAAAAAACCCAAAAACCTTTGTCATATAACTTTTTTTTTTTTTTTAGCAATTTCAAAAAATATTTTAAACATGTATAGTGTTATTGTTTTAAGTAATCTCTATACTCAGTGAGGGCATATGGTGTTATTAATAACTCAAATAGAGATAGTGTTTTAAAGAATCAGCACAGCATTCGATTGGATCTAACAGTGTATCCATTATATCTGGATTATGAAATATAAAGACAGGTATTCTCTGGTCTTACCATTGCCTAAAACTAGAAGTGTCTCAAGTAAATGTAAAATGTAAATTCTTCAAACGCCCTATCTCTTTAACAGGTTCTCATTCTTAAGATAAGCTACTTCTAGAATATTCTCATTTAGAAATATACAAGTAGGGGTGCCTGGGTGGCTCAGTTGGTTAAACATCTGCCTTAAGCTCAGGTCATGATCCCCAAGTCCTAGGATGGAGCCCCATGTCAGGCTCTCCGCTCAATGACGAGCCTTTTTCTCCCCCTCTCTCTGCCTGATGCTACCCCCACTTGTGTGCTCTATCAAATAAACAAATAAAATCTTAAAAAAAAAAAGAAATACACAAGTAAACACAAAAGTTTAAATCCAATTTGAAACAGCATCTAATACTACCTTAAATCCTGCAAAGTATCCTATGTAAAACATATGCTTATAGAAATTATAATTTTGTTGCGGAGGCAGAGATATGCAAATACATATGCTATACCATGTGATATGTATTATGTATATATTATTATTTAATGTTTATATACATCACCAGATAACTATATATTAAAGAAAAACAAGATGACAAAAGATCTTTACCAACGGTATATGGTAATAGAGTTTTAGCTATAAAGATAAACATAATTACAGAATTTTATATAAAGCTTATTCTTATGGGTTCAACTATGTCTAGTAAAATTCCTATGTTGAGCTTCTAACTCTTACTACCTCAGAATGTGTGTATGTGGACCCAGGGTCTTTAAAGGGGTAATTAAGTTAAAATGAGGTCATTAGGGTAAGCCTTACATTAACATAACTGGTGTTCTTGTAAAAAGAGACATTTAGAACAGACACACCTTGAGGGAAGATCACATGAAGACATAGGGAGAAGACATCTATAAGCAAGGAGAGAGCCCTCAGGAGAAAACCAACTTGTTGAAACTCTGATCTTGGACTTCTTGCGTACAGAATTTGCTAAGATAAATTTCTGTTGTTTAACCCCTCATATGTGTTACTTTGTTATCGCAGCCCTAGCTGATAAATACACCAAAGTATTAGTTTTACATTGCTATATAACAAATAGCCACAAATACAGAAGCTTAAAATAACCGCTCATTTATAATCTCACAGTTTCTGTGAGTCAGGAACCTGGGCATAATTTAACTGAGCCCTTTGCTTTGGGATTTCTCAAAAGGCTGCAATGAATATATCAGCTAGGGTTGGGGTCTCATCTACAGACTAAAGAAGGATCTGTTTCCAAGCCCGCATAGTTGGTGGCAGTATTCAGTTCCTCAAAAGCTGTTGAGTTGAGGGTCTTTCCTAGCCAGCTCTTGGCTGGTTGTTGCCCTCACTTCCTTGTTATGTATCAACATGCTTCATCAACTAGCTTCATCAATGCCACTCTGGTAAAGAGTGTGCCACCAAAATATCTAGCCTAATCACAGAAGTGACATCCCATCACATTTGCCATATTAGATGGGTTAGAAACAAGTCATGAAGATGGCCCACTTTTAAGGGGAGGTAAGTACACAAGGGCAGAAATACCAGGAAGCAAAGATCACTGGAGCAATCTTAGAGATTGCCTGCCACATTTAACTTTATAATAGTGCCAATGTTTTCATGAGCTTTCGCTTCATTTACTTTTCTTCCATACAGTCACATAACTTAGTGATCTCCTATGACTTCTATGGCATTCTGCACTCTCCTACTGGGGCATGTTCTGACATTCCAAACACAATGATAGAACTAAAGTTTTAATTAAAACCAGAATTTAGCAATAACCAAAATGCTTCACATTTGGTATCAAGTTTACGACTTTCCTTTAGAGGGAGAAGACAGGTGAGGAGGAGTGATTAAGTACCTATTAATACCAAAAGAACATTTCTGTATTTATGATGATTAAGTTTTACATTTAAAATTTCCTTTACTTTTAATTCAGTCAGCAACAAAAAAATCATGCATCCCTACCTCATCATTCCCAGCTCTCACAATGGTAAGAGACAATAAGACACATGAAAAAATGTTCATTATCACTAGCCATCAGGGAGATTCAAATTAAAACCACATTGAGATACCACCTTACACCAGTTAGAATGGCCAGAATTAGCAAAACAGTAAACAATGTGTGTTGGAGAGGATGTGGAGAAAGGGGAACCCTCTTACATTGTTGGTGGGAATACAAGTTGGTGCAACCACTTTGGAAAACAGTGTGGAGATTCCCCAAGAAATTAAAAATAGAGCTTCCCTATGACCCTGCAATTGCACTACTGGGTATTTACCCCAAAGATACAGATGTCGTGAAAAGAAGGGCCATCTGTACCCCAATGTTTATAGCAGCAATGGTCATGGTCGCCAAACTATGGAAAGAACCAAGATGTCCTTCAACAGACAAATGGATAAGGAAGATGTGGTCTATATACACTATGGAATATTATGCCTCCATCAGAAAGGATGAATACCCAACTTTTGTATCAACATAGACGGGACTGGAAGAGATTATGCTGAATGAAATAAGTCAAGCAGAAAGAGTCAATTATCATATGGTTTCACTTATTTGTGGAGTATAACAAATAGCATGGAGGACAAAGGCAGATGGAGAGGAGAAGGGAGGTCAGAGAAATTGGAAGGGGAGGTGAACCATGAAAGACTATGGACTCTGAAAAACAATCTGAGGGTTTTGAAGGGGCAGGGGGTGGGAGGTTGGGGGAGCCAGGTGGTGGGTATTAGAGAGGGCACGGATTGCATGGAGCACTGAGTGTGGTGCAAAAACAGTGAATACTGTTACGCTGAAAAGAAATACAAAATTAAAAAAAAAAAAGAAATTGATGAAGACATATGTAAATGAAAGACATCCATAATACTGTTTATTATCATCTAAAGATTTTCTTTCATTATTCAGACATGCTGCAGCTACTATAGAACCAGAGTGATTTATCATTTAATATTTATTAAAATATTCAAACTTTAGTAGTTTGACTTTTTTCTTCCCTTGAAGCTCAAGTCCACACTGTCAGGCTATAATTTGTCAGGTCTGAAAAGATACATGATGTTAGCTATATGGCTAAGATCTACTCTACAAACAATGCCATAAAGAAAATATATCATCATTCAGTTTTTTTTTTTTTAAGATTATTTATTTATTTATTTGACAGACCGAGATCACAAGTAGGCAGAGAGGCAGGCAGACAGAAAGAGTGGGAAGCAGGCTCCCTGCTGAGCAGAGATCCTGATGTGGTGCTCAATCCCAGGACGCTGGGATCATGACCTGAGCTGAAGACAGAGGCTTTAACCCACTGAGCCACCCAGGTGCCCCTATCATCATTCAGTTTTGACATGGTATCAGTAGGTAACAGTATTTACTTAGGACAAAGACCTCAGCATTTTAAAAGTTTCTGAGAATTTTGAGATAATGTAGTCACTTCTTCTCAGCTTTATTTAAGATTCTTTTTAGATACTTTTTAACCTTAATAAGGCGTTTATTTCAAATAAGGTCCTAAATGTGAGTTCAAGCCTAATGAAGTAAATCCTTCACTCCTGTTCCAAATCAAATTTTAATCTTTATGGAAAATAACTCTGGTCACAAATGAAAATTAAAAGGCTAGCCCTTAATCACTTCCACATAGAAACAGGAGTATCACTAAAGCTACATAAAGCAACAACTTCTTTACCCAGCCAACATCAGCCAGTGAAATACCATCAAGTAAATTTCAAAGGTAACTACTTCCCCTACCCCAAATGACAACTTAAAACATTAACCCTTTGGGGATAAATCTATTAATCATTGCTTTCTTAAATAAACAACATACAAAATAATTTAAACTTTTTGACACCCTTGGGTCATTATTACTCTCCTATAATTCAGCGAAGCCCTCAGAGGCTACAGAGGTGTTAAAGTCCACGGGGTACTGCCTTGTGTTCAGTCTGCCCCATACCCCTCAATATGGAATCAACTTGTCAGCACAGGCAATGCAAAGGGATGGTTTGGGCAGGGAGAGGTGGGTAGCTATCATAATTGGTCACTTACCCCCTTTCCCTCCAAACACACATATGAGTATAAACATGCAACCTAAGGAAGACATGGATTTGCCACACCCAAGAGGGTTGAGTTCTTCCAGATGCCCCTCCTCACAGACAGATTCCCACCCATAAAATTATCTTATATAGCATTTATGCAGGAGTCACCCCTCATGCCCATGAAAACAGAATGTTTACAATCCAACTCCATTATTAATGTTTGTTCTGCTGACCTTCTGGCTTGCCAGCTTAAGCTGCTACCTTCCCTGCTCCTACCTCCTTGGTTGATCCTTGCACCAGTATGAGATCAATGCCTTAGATCTATCAGTTTTTGAGGGCAGGTTAATCCTGCTTTTCCGGTTTCTCTACTACAACCAACCCAACTCGATTCTTAACTTTGTCACATTTGTTTGGTTTCTAAGAAATGACACTCTCCCTGCTTGCCATCTAGAACCACACCTGCCTGGCTATCCATTTTCAGAAGAGGGACAATTAAAAAAAATGGACCTAAACTACTTTAAGTTTTATATTGTCGCATCTGTTTATTATACCTTTTCTATTTCTTCACATGTTTTTCACTATCTGCTCTTAACTGCTGTATCTTCAGTACATAAAACGATTTCAGGTACACATAACAGGCATTAAATAAACCTTTATCGAATGAATAAATGAATTAATGACAACTGCCCTTTCCTTGTTTCATAACTGCTTTGAACTAAGGACAGATGAAAACAAGGATATGAGAATATAAAATAATTACAAATAACCTAGCAGTGAAAACCTGAAGAGACCTTTTCTGGAAAAAAGGTATAGTCTTTAGTGCAGGAATTCTGAAGTACTATAATGTGGCTACTCAGAGGACTTATTCCTAAAGATTTTTTGAATTACATTCTGAATACATTTTTCTTGTTAGAGAAACTACTTCAAGCTAAATGAGGCATTTCTTTGATAGGAATACAGATTCTGTCCATAAGTAGGTCAGATTTAAAACCACACTGTAAGTTAGAAAGAGCTATTTAAAGGGGTCACTTCATTACAAAGCTTGAGTATGATGTATATGGATTTAAAGCTATCATATTCATTTAACAAAGGTTTTTTAAAAATTCATAACTAAATATTATCTTTCATTTTATCCTTTTATTTTAAACAAGTTTAATCCAATCATTAATTTGAATTTTTTTTAACTATTTGACCTAGATTCTATTATTTCTGACATTAGGTACTCGTCACTTCCCACTACTTTCTGTTGCCCACTAATATCCTGGGTAAATCAGTAAGATTCTATAATTATATAGGATAATGTTCTTCCTTTCATGGTAAAGTAGAATTAGATATATGTGCTAAAAGTTCATATATCTGAACTTAGGAGTGAGACCTTTTGAATAGCTTTTTTTTTTTTTTTTTCTCCCCTGTGTGGGAAGCTCACACAAATGTTAAATTCTGAATTATGATGTCAGTCAAACCTTCATTCTATATGAACCACAAACCACAGTTTATGATTTCTACAGAAAACCCCTTTTCCCTGACCTTTTTAAACATCCATCACATGGGAGATAAACCAGGCATCTACTTCATTTTACCTTCTTTCTGAAGTTTCACCTGTGGAGGAAGATGGAATTGTCCACAAGGGCCAGAAAAATAAAAGGCTCATCATGAAAGCTCCTGATAGTGCAGAACTAGACAAAGAGACAACCCAGAGGGATGGAAAGACCTCAGGTTTCAGAGCAGAACACCCAAGAGCTGCTCTCTGGTTCTACCACTTACAACTAGCTGGGTATCAAAGTTCCTTGACTTCTCAAAAGAGTCATCTATAAAACGAGCATAAAATATCTAGCACCAGGCAGCATATTTGGGACAAAGTGGTACTCAATAAATTATGGTATCACCATCATTATTTCTATTATTACTAGAAACCTGTAACTCTAAAATAACAAAATTCTTAACAGATGTTATTAGTTCCATCAAGCATTAATAATTTTATATGTACTTTAATATACTATGAAAATAACTTATCCATAAAATCATATGATAATGCTTTTTAGGCATTCATTGTTAATTGAAACAGTGGGATAACCACTGAGATCTATGGTCAAAAAGAGACAAATCAATGTAGTAAAATATGAACAAAAACTCATAGTTATTCAGCGTTACAGTATAATCTAAATATCTCAAAAACAAGAATACAAGGGGAAAATGTGCATGTAAAATTTTTAAACAAATTAAACTGACTAGCTTTATATCCAAAATATAAATTTTATTCATTCATTTCACACATCCAAAATGAATGATGTCTGACAAATAATTTATCATATCATATTATTTCAGAAAAAGCTACTGATAATATATTTAGCCTATTTTCTAGGAATGTAAAGGAATATACAGTGAAATTTGATGGTACCACTCTTAAGCTATCCTGTAGGAGAAATGTTTTTCTTCTTCCACTACAATGACATTCTTTTTTTTTTTTTTTAAGATTTTATTTATTTGAGAGAGAGAGTGTGAGTGAATGAGCTGGGGGGAGGGGCAAAGGGAGAGGAAGAAGCAGACTCCCCATTGAGCAGGGAGCCTGACCCTCGGCTAGATCCCAGGACCCTGAGATCATGACCTGAGCCAAAGGCAGCCACTCAACTGACTGTGCTGCCCAGTTGCCCCACAACAATGACATTCAGTCAGATACATGACATTATATCTGTTATGAAAACAATGCTTTACACAAAATCATGAAATTCAAGACAAAAAATTTTAAAAGGCTTTTGTTGAGTAGCAATTTAAACAAGCACACAATATGTATAGGCCTCTTAGAACTACAAATAGTAAGCATTAATTTATGTAAAATACTTTCATATAAATGTTTAATATATGATTATACAGAATATATAGAATATCTAGATACCTACCAAGAATGTAACAAGGGATGGGAATACTCTGTTCTGACAAACCAGAAATCTTAGGAGAATCTCCTAGTAAGCCTCTCATTAGTTCTAGGTAATATGCTAAAAGAATACGAATTGAGCTTTTTCCTCTGAGAGGAAGAGGCAGTGTAACTGTATAGAATTTAGGCACGGGGCAGAAAATGCTGTAAAAATTCTTGCTAGAGTGTAGATATCCTCCAGATGATTAAGGGAAGAGATGGATAGGAAACCCTGCTTACACCCCTTGAGTACTAGGTGACATCAGCCAGCTTTCCTCTTAAGTTCAAAGCCTCTCATAGGAGGTGCTTCTGCCTGCCTGTGTGACTCTCATTTTAACATGGTGGCATCACTCATTACATGTTTTAAGGCAAGGAACTTTAAGGATTTTGTCAGGAGAAACAAATCAGGAAACAAAAGACCAGAAGAGTGGTATCCAGAAAAGAGAGATAGCTAGAACAAGTCTCTGCAGCAAGTCACAGTCAAGGCATATTCACAGGAGGAGAGCAAACTTCCCTACATGGCATTTAGAACACAAGGTGTCAGACTGAGAGTTCACACAGAACAGATAGATGATTCAGTAATATGATTTTAAGTTGTTTTTGCTCAAGTAACTGTTAACATCATAAAAAACTAACTTTTTTTTTTTTTTTTAAGTAGGCTCCATGCCCAATGTGGGGCTTGAACTCATGACTCTGAGATCAAGAATCCCATGCTTTACCGACTGAGCCAACAATACTCCAAAATAAACCTTTATATAAACAAATTATGAGGATATTCATTGATGCATATTAAGAATTACAGATATTTAAATTTATATCTTTATTTTAATTGTATATTAATAATTCATATGGCATTTTTTAAAAAGATTATTTATTTATTTGACAGAGAGAGAGAGAGAAAGAGCGAGATCACAAGTAAGCAGAGAGGCAGACAGAGAGAGGGAGGGAAGCAGGCTCCCCTCTGAGTAGAGAACCCGATGCACGGCTTGATCCCAGGACCCTGAGATCATGACCTGAGCCCAAGGCAGAGGCTTAAGCCACTGAGCCACCCAGGTGCCCCAATTCATATGGCATTTTTTTAAAAGATTTTTTTTTTTTTTTTAATTTGACAGAGAGAGATCACAAGTAGAGAGAGAAAGGAAGAAGCAGGCTCCCTGCCTAGCAGAGAGCCCAATGCAGTACTGGATCCCAGGAACCTGAGATCATGACCTGAGCTGAAGGCAGAGGCCCAACCCACTGAGCCACCCAGGCAGCCCCGCATTTTTAAAAATATTTTATTTATTTATTTGACAGACAGAGATCACAAGTAGGCAGAGAGGCAGGCAGAGAGAGAGAGAGAGAGAGGAGGAAGCAGGCTTCCTGCCAAGCAGAGAGCCCGATGCAGGACTCGATCCCACGACCCTGAGATCCCCACCCAAGCCGAAGGCAGAGCCACCCAGGCACCCTCATATGGCATTTTAAAAATTACTCTGATCATATTCCTGTAGAAGGGTAATGAGATGAATTTTGTATCTTATTTTGTCCTCAGTTTCTAGAATTTGGTCTATATAGTACTCTCCCCTCAGTGTAATTTTACTTGTGCTTTTAGAAGAATTTAGCTGCACAATTCCATTCTCATGTTTAGGCATAACAGAGATAAGTCACTTCAGACATTCTGTATTAAAATCTTTTAAACTTATTACCTAGAGACCACAGGGACCCAGAATGGAAAGAAGGCATACTGAAGATAATACAATCCACGTTTTACCATTTTTTCCACTGGTCCAGATGATTTTTATAGGCAGTTGCATAGTAACACAAGAGAGCATTTATTTTAGCGATTTCACAAAAAATAAATTTTTCTTACTGTGGTAAACATATTTTGCTGTTCTTAAATATGTTTTTTTACTAATCAAATACACACAACTTATTCAAAACATGAAAAGGAGAAAACATACAGTTTTCACAGGATGTTTTTCTTTATGTAGTTTAATATTAATACATTAAAAACAAAGACAAAAATAACTTTGGATAAGAATTTAAAGATTTTATTTATTTCTTTATTTGAGAGAGAGGAAGAGAGACAATGGGTGAGCAGGAGCAGGATGTGGGGTTTGGGGGAGTGGTAAGCAGAGGGAGAGGGACAAGCAGACTGTATGAGGAGTGCAGAGTTCTATGCAGGTATTGATCCCATGACCCTGAGATCATGACCTGAGCAGAAATCAAGAGTCAGATGTTCAACTGACTGAGCCACCCAGGCGCCCCTGGATAACAATTTAGAAGAATTAAGGAAAGAAAGGAGATACATGGACTTTCATCATTCCTTTAAGCATCTGGAACATTCAGTTATTCACTTTTCTGTTCATGAGTTTCCCTCGTGAAGAGGTAACTGTGAAGCTAAGAAATCTTAAACTTCAGGCCCCTAATGGGATCTTAGCTATATGATCATATGTTCTCATAAAACCTGCAAAACAAGGTGTTTCAAGACAATCAATTATGATCATTGTTTCCTTCCACTACCTCTTCCCTTCAATCATATCTCCCCTTATATTTAGTGATACTATAGTGGCCACAAACATTTTTGAGATCTAGCCAAGGGGAAGCTAAGTGGAGGATACAATTTAGTTTGGATATAATGAAACATATTTAAACCTGGTTCACAGCCACTTGTGGGTATAGTTGTGTTATGACTGGTCATCCCAAAGGAAGAATGCTTCCTGGAATACACCCACCTCCCAGCCTGTGGTGAGATGAGAGGGCAAGGACACCACAGTGCATGAACTTGCACTACAAATCATCCCACGAGTATCGGTGTACAGAGGAGAAAGAGCAACTTTTTGCTATTTTTCTAAATTTCATTTTGCCTTGCAATATATGTCAGCTTCTCAAAATTCATAATTTCTCATGACTATTTTCATTCTAAATATATATTTCCTTTTGAGTTTCATCTTGTGTTTGTAATTTTGTTTTCTCTCTTTAGGGAGAATCTCCTAAACTGCATAAACTGCAATCTCTGGGTCCATGCTCACTTATAGTTACAAAAAAAGTAGAAAAAGGTAGCATTGTTCAAATTCTGAACATAAAAAAGTCACACACAATAAAGTTCTTCACAAAACTTATATTAACTTTAAGTAAATAGATACTCATTTATATTGTTAAGCTACTCATTAAAAAGCTGTACATAACTTATATTACATTAGTCATGACATAAATATCATAACAAAAATATCACCAACTTGAAAATGAGGGAGAAAAAGAATGACTTCCAGTATAAGATCTGCAAGGAATTAAGGATAAAAAGCAAATCTTATAAAAGTGAAGAACTATAATTCATACATACTCTCTCCCCTGAGAATGTTACATATTTGAGATGATTTATGCTTATATTTAGGGGGAAAAATACCTAGATCAGACATGGTACTTAAACATATCCATTATTAATGTACTTATTAAGCATTTTTATTAAGCAGGCACAAGGACATGGATTGATGTTTTGGAAGATAAAGTAATTTATTACAGTCTAACTACTCATGAACTAATAATTAAATCAGAAATCACATATTTAATAACAATAATAATAATACCCTTCAAGTTGGAGATGGAAAGTGAAACTATCATTTATTGAACTATACTCCCCAAGTTGAAAAATTCAAGACACCTCATCTTGTCTCTATATATTTAATCATATATTTCTATTTTACCCATATTTTGTGGATGCTTTTATTTCCTATAGACACTCAAAAAGACACACACACACATACAATAGGAAGTTTAATGTAGCTACCTAAATTTAAAAAAAAACTACTGAAACAAGATATTAAAATAAAATAATTTCATTTTTAATTGAAATTCTGAAGGTTAAAAATTAAACATTTTCAGATACAAGATGCTAAAACCATATATTCAGGACTTGTCAAGTGGTCAGTTGAAGCCATACTGCCATTATGAGCCCATTTCTCACTTCCAGCTGTACAAGAGCAGACAAAGAGAACATGAGGGAGGACTGTTCTGCGTAGAATCCTCAGAACACTCTACATCCCCTTTTACCCCACACTGGAAAGCTTACTCAAGAGCACTAAATCGAGGGAAGAAAGGTGTGTCTGAGAGAAATATTTGAAAAGATTCATCTCCTACAGTTTGAGAAAAACAAGAATAGCTTCCTATTTAAATTGGACTCTACAGGCATGAAACTTTGTCTGGCTAGTGGGATAGATTGTCTTACAATGGACAATCCCCATGAGAACTACATGGAGAGCCAATGCGACCCAAAAGTGGAGTAGAATGGCAGAAGCCCAGGAGCTGGAAAGGCAGCTAAAAACATGGCCATCCAGACAGGGGAAATATGGCCATCATTAGCAAAATGGTCACCAGTGGTCCCTAAGAGGAACTGCCCCAAAACTCACAAAAATGTCCCATGAGATCAGTAATCACGCATTTCTCAGACAGTAGCAGTCTGGATTAGAACTGTACCAGTGAAATCAAATAAGCACATCTCCTTATAGCTCCTTATAGCTCCTAAAGGGCCACACACAGGAACCAGGGAGTGGGAGAGGAAGTGAGGTGACAAAGTATTGGGTACTATACCTTTCTCTGGTCCCTGGAGTCTCTTAAGTATGAAACAGACCTGACTTGGCAGAGGAGAGAAGTTTCAAATGATTTTACACTGGCCAGAACTTTTTAATTCTGAAATGAGACTGTTTTTGTGACTCAAAGGAAGTACCAAAGCTCTGAGATCTGACCAAGACTTCTTCCAGGGCAGGAGTGAATAGATTACATGGATTTCTGGGAGCTGAGGAGGGGGTGGTCTCAGTGGGGTACACATGATCTGTTTATAGGACTTTCATAAAATAGAGGTTACAAATATTTTCTTTAATGAAGTCTAAAACCATCTAGAATTTGGATTTGCTGAATATTGTTATTTCTTTCACATTGCATTCTTCTGCTTTCAGAGTTCCCATGTCCAATTACATTAGAATACCTGCGAGATATGTTTGTGTACTTTACAATCACCTAAAAACTTTCTAGATAACTTACAGTTTAGAGTGTATAATCTTATTCCATCAGATCTTGAAGTTATAATGTATCTAAAATGCAGGACAGAATTCCCTGAACTTAAGCGAGTGTCATTCTTAGTTCAACATTCTAGATGTCCTCCTTTATCATTCATTGGTAATGAGTATTTATCTTTTACCTAGAATATTCTATCTCAAGTGCTGTATCATTTAGAAGACATATTTGCCACTGGCATGGCATTATAGACTGGGCCAGCTCTAAAGCAAAAGCTTTTTGTAACCCCGCTTGGCTAGATGCTTATCGTTTATAAGGAGGCCTATTAAATGTCACCCAAAGTGAAGCTGGTTCCTTCTGAACTCTAAAGAGGAAGCTGCTTGCCTCTCTGTGGAAAATTTTAAAGCCACCAGCAAAAAAAAAAAAAAAAAAAAAAAAAAAAAAAAAAAAAATCTGTCCTGGACTGACACATGAAATTAACTTTTATTCCCATTATAAGGAACAGACCCATGGCCCAGATGCTAAATGTCTACTGTCTGTAGAGCGACACTGAAAAAAAAATCTGATTTATGTCAATCCACAGGTATTATGAGAGTCAAAACAAGACTCCCTAACAGCTGGAAAGAGGGCAAGGTAACCTCTGGGAGTTCAACACTTTTTTTTGTATCACAGCTAAAAGAAATCAATGGCTACTTCTCCCCTCACCCAGGGAATAAAATGCCATTGGCACTAGGGAGAAACCCATACCATTTGCTCCTTAAAACATGAGACTGTAGGAAGTCTGCCAAGTGACCTGGAAATATGGGACTGTGACCAGAGGTCTTTGAAGAGAGCATCCTGCATTAGCTTTTCACAGCAGAATCAAATATGCAGCTATAGTCCCCCTGTGGATATTCCATCTTTAACAAGTCATCTATCTCCTACATAATAAATCTTTTTTTTTCCTTTTCACAGTCTTATTCCTGACTTATTTGCCCCCATTCCTATTTACCTTCTCTCACCCTAATATTATTTTAAAAAATCTTATTGTAAAAATGATAGATTTCAACTAGGAAATGTAGGCATATATGTGACACATTTTAGTTAAAATAAATATTACTTAAAACACCACTATCCAGATATATCATCATTTACATCTTGATCCATGTCCTGCCAGTTTTATGTTTTTTTTTTTTTTGCATATTCATAACACACTACTTTGGACTGTAAGATCACAGTTTATATACTTTTGTAAACTACCTGAACCTCTAAAGCAATTGCTTAGTAAAGACAGACTTCTGCATGGATGGCTAAACAACTGAATGATAAAAGCTTACAAACTGGAATTTGGGGAGGCAGGAAGATCCTTCCCAGGTGAAACATACCCTAATCATACCAGATGCCCCTCCTTGCAATTTCTGTCAAAAGGACGTGACTAATTTGCTCCTCAAGATATTTGCATAAATGGTAAAGTTCCCATGGAATCAGAGGGAAATTAATTAATCTAGTTAAAAAAGTTCACTTTTTGGGAGAAAAACACGAGACTAATATGTAAATAGTGGACATGCAAATGCAATTATAGTCACAGAGGTAAAAAGTCATGTAAAATTGATAAAATTTGCAGGCTTGTATGAAAATAAAATAAAATCTTCCATCTAAAATAGGTGCACTGTCTACTTCATTCATAATTTCTTGCTTTATTCATCAACATCTACCATTTGTCTTTGGGTAAGCCAAGATCTACACAGGCTCTAAAAAAGTGATTAAGACACAATTCCTGTCATCTTGGAATTTGTAACCCAAACATGAAGACTGCTTTAGCTCTGATTTTTATGTCTATTTACTGGCCAAAATACAAGGAAAATATGGAAAAGAGATCATTCAAGATCCAGGCTATCTCTATCATACAAACCATTCAAAACTTGGGAAAGTTTTATTTGGTCTTAGTGGGTCTTCTTCTCCTATCTGTACCCCAACCATTCACTCTTCTTTGTTTATTAAAGATGTAGTACCTAGCCAGTTTTCATCTGCTGCCTGCCAACATGTTAGGCTACTTCAACAAAGGGATAACTCGTTCACACAGGGCTTCTCAGTTCCTTGACCCCTTTGTCTCCAGTGATCTGGAGATTACTTTTTGCCCATTTCAGTTACTTCTCTTGTAGTCATTCCTTGAAACTTGGCCATTCTTCTCCAGAGTCAGGAAGTAAAAAACCCCAACCACCAACTGTTCATTTTCCAAACAGTGTGCTCAAAGCCTCCTAGGTAACTTTTTCCAACCATCAGGACCACCAATCCACTGACACATCCACTTCTCCCAATCCGTAAGTCCTCTCCATTATTCACTTTCCTCCCCATCCCTGTGCACTCTCACCTCCAGCCATTTGGGTCCCTCAAATGTGCCATGAGTTCTCCACCTCAGAACCTTTGAGCATGCTTATCACCATCACCGGAATACTCACTCTTTTACTTGCTTAATTTATACCTATTCATTCTTCATATCCTAAAACAAGTTTTTCTCTTCAAGGAAGCCATTTCTAACAGGCTCAAATACTGTATTATTGGCTCTCATACATAGTACAAATCCCACTTCATTGTTAATTGCCACATTTGTGATTTTTTAAAAAATTCGGTTGTAAGATCTAAAATAAAATGATTATCTCAATAAACTGTAAGGTTTGGACAGCAGGATCTACTGATTTTTTGTTCATCATTTTATTTTTAGACCTAAGACAATGTCTGACACATAGTAAAGAAACAATAAATACATATTAGTGACTAGGTAAATAAACAGGGAAAATGTGGTACAATTAAGAAAGCAGGAGTAAAAAAAGAATGGAGACTACTCTTGATATAACTTGGTTTATTTCCTTCTTCAGTGGCCACAGGTATATGAGGATAATCTGGTTAATCAATAGAGAGGCTTCTGTAAGAATCAGACAAGACAAAAAGCATCCGAATAAGAAGGCCCTGTGTTAGCATTGGGCACTGGATGAGAACTGAGCATAGATTCTAAAAAATTCAGTGCTTGTTGGGTTGACAAAGATGGGATTATTCATTATATTATCAGAAAGGTAAAAATCAAGTTTATATTATATATATTATATATATTGTTATATAACATAATATGATAAAATTAAAATCTGAACTATAGGCCTTGACTGAAGTAATTGCTCAAGTAAAAACAGCCCCATGTATACAGTAAAAAAAAGTTGATTTTCCTGGTGGCCAAATAAGTACAAACCTAAAGGGGATAGCATACTAATGTTATGTAGGAAATTTGCATAAATACACCTAGAAGAGTACCTAGTAGCACCTTGACCCAAGTCTCAAAGATCAAAGATTTTTTAAAAATAGCTGTGAAATAAATTGCCATGAAACTAAAGATTTTTTTATTAATTTATTTTTGACAGCAAAGATTTTAAAAGCTAGAGTAAAATTTCAAACAAACAGACTATTTTATACCTTGACCGTTCTGGTCAGATGAAAATCAGGTTACCTGAGGGTTAAATGAAAGAAAATCTTTGTGTACGAATTGTCATTAGAAGTCTTTATAAGCTATGTTAACTAAAATCCACTGTTTAATAAAGAATAGTCCTATGAAGAAGCTACTTTTTTGTGACAGGCTGAGCCCCACAATAGGAAGAACTCAAGCAAAGGAGCAGCTGGATCAGGGTATTTTTCAGCAGGTGGGACCCCGCTGTACATCAGTCTCCTTGGTTGTAAGATGTGAAATCATAGCACCATAGGACACTTGCAAGACTCCAAAGCCTTCTAGGCAACTACACCCCCTCATGACATAGTGGGGTAGACTGAGATGTTTTCACTTCAGTGATTCTATATTTGATTCTGGAATTCTTAAAATCTAGGTGGACGTGAAGTACATCTAACCCAAAGGCATTTCCCCCATCTGGGATTCTAAAAAAATATATTTATTTAGGTAAAAAAAAAAAAAACATGAACAAGCATATGGGATTATATATGCCATAAGTATGTTGTGCAATGATCTTTCACAAAATGCACACACCCATATCAGCACCCAGATGAAGAAACAGAACATGACCAGCTCCCAGAACCCTTCCCAGCCCCAATCTCTCACACCCGAGTAGGTACTATCTTAACTCCTAAGAGTGTAGTTTAACTTGTGCCTGTACTTTACAAGAAAGAAATAATACAATGTGTACTTTGCCTTGGTTTTATTTTATCCCCAGAAAACATTCCATTCACACAGTACTGCTCTGGAGTACGGTGTACCAATATCATTAAGAGATGAAAATTTGTTAAAATGAATGCATGGGTAGATGAAAAAAAAATAGTATGAAACACTGTTACTGCTAAAGAGCCAATTAAACTTACAAAGGCTTATCGTAACTGACATATTTACTCTATGACCCCAACATAAACAAAAAATGGGTAAAATCAAAAGTAATTTAAGGTTTAGTAACACCCACATGCCAGAATTTAATCTCTTATTCTCTTTATTAACACGTGTTATTTTTCAAATGCTTGCTTCTCCCAAGCCCCTTTACTTCTCTTTAACTGTTCTCTAGATGCCAGCCATACAGACCAGCCTCTGCTCTTCTGGGTTAAAATAAAATCAACAATAATATGTAAAAGAAAAGAGAAAAATACTAAGTTATATCTCTAAATCATGGATAAAGAAAAATCAAATGTTCAAAAAGTCACATAATTGAGTTTGTAGAACTGTCATTCCAAAATCTCTATGCCAAATCTCTAAATGCAAATTCAAAATGAAAGCACAAACAGGGAAACATCAGCCCTCCATTACAATATAAAATTTAATTTCTTGGAAACACTCAGCATACATTATTTATAAGGATACAGCTCATAGTAGCCGTCAAATTTACTAGTATTTTAGAATAAAGACAACCAAATACAAACCATAAGAAAGGAATAAAGGAAAAAAGAAAGAAGAAAGGGAAGAATGGCTTCTGTTAACACAATGATGTATTTGAGGACCAGGTAAAAAATACTTTATATACCTCTAATGAATACTGGAAAAAGCTGTAACATTTGATGTACTGATGTTTCTTTCCAAAGACTGATAAAAGTCAACTAAACACAAAGAATAAGGTAGATTTATTTAGGGATTAAAATGATAATAAAAATTTTAAAACTTATTATAAATATCACTAATTGAACTAAAAAACTTCACCTCTCAAAGGCTCCATGTCCAATGGAAAAATCCTATGCAACTATTATATATTAAAATTCTATCAAAACCTAATAGTGACTGAACTCTTCCTTTCTGAGTAAGCTTTTTTTTTTTTTTAAGCTTTTATTTTATTTATTTGACAAAGAGAGAGAGATCACAAGTATGCAGAGAGGCAGGCAGGGGTGGGGGGGTGCAGGCTCCCCACTGAGCAAAGAGTCCGATGCAGGGCTCAATCCCGGGACCCTGAGATCATGACCTGAGCCAAAGGCAAACGCTTAACCCACTGAGCCACCCAGGCGCCCTTAAGCTTTGTTTTAATATGAAAATATTATCTCCAAATTAATAAACTACAGAACACAGCACAAGTCTATTACAGAGAAGTCTGTTCATTTCTGGCTTGAGGAATTCCTTTCTACTAGTCCTGTTTGCTTATTATGTTTAAATTCTTATCACTGTTCGGGTTCTGGTGGAGGCAGAAATTAAGACAGTCTGGGGTACAAGATATTTAAAGGGATCAATACTTGTAAAAGAATGGGGAGGGAAGAAAGGTCAGGCTGAGTGCGAATGTGAACTATGATGCAATGCCTTAACCAACTGGACCTTGGGAGAGCCAGCTCTCAGCAGCTGAAGCTGACTGATTGTTAGAGGCTCTGTTGACTACTCTCCCCACCTCCGGCCATCAAGGCATTCCTTAAAGGGGGATCTAATGGCCTATCTCAGTGTCTGCCACAGTTCTTTAACAGCACATGAGCTAAAAAAAAAAATTGTTTAAAAGGTCAGAGAAGCTAGGGAGGCCAAGAGAAGAAAAAAAAATTATAAATTACAGTTACCCTAGGGTAAATTCCCATAGGAATTATCTGCTCGGGGCGCCTGCGTGGCTCAGTTGGTTAAGTGTCTGACTCTTTGATTTCAGCTCAGGTCATGATTTCAAGGTCATGAGAATGAGCTCCACAGGCTTGGCTCCATGCTGGGCATGGCACCTGCTTAAAATTCTCTCTCTCCCTCTCGCTCCAACCTTCCCCCCATGCACACTCACTCACTTGCTCTCTCATAAATAAATAAATAAATAAATAAGGAATTACCTGGCTAGGGACTGCTGCTTTTACAGATGAGGACACTGAGGTCCACAGAAGTAGAAATCTGCCTGGTACATAGAACTAGAAGAAAAAAATGTGTTTGATGGGAAAACCTGCCCTTGGCCTGAATACAGATGACTCGCATTGGAATATGGAATAATGGCACCACCCCATTCAGGGACTGGAGACAAACAAAGGCCTCCTAATGACAGGTGAGATTTATGCAACACCTTTCTCTAGGGCAGGCACTAGACATTTGGCTGGCAGGGTCTAATTAATCAATACCATCTCTGTGAAATAGGTAGGTCACAAAGAGCAGTACCCTAAATTAAGAATCAGAAAGAATGAAATACAAAAGAGTTTTCTGTAAATTTCCTATAATTATTCAGTAAATTAAGAAAGTACCAGTAGAAGACCAAGTCTCAGGTCCCTGTTGACTATATTTAACAAAGCAAACATTTAGTTTTATTGCTAGCTGTATTTAAGCTTAAGCTATGTTTCTTTTCCTTTCCTCCCTTTCATCTCTCTTATAAGATGCTTCTAGATTAAAAATGGAAAATGAGATACACTGTATATTCTTTGTTTTCAGTGCAAAGTTAGTGAGTGACATGGCCAATCCCAATAAGTCATTCACTAGCCACAGAAAACTTCAAAACTGTACTAAAAAACAAAATATGACCTCAAATTTTACCCTGAATTTATTCCAAGCTCTAAATACAGGTGATTATATTATCAAGGGCAAAAATCATAAATACCGGGCTAGCCCAATATTTAATCAAAATCTCTTTGAATTCTACTCTGCTCCTTATTTTCTGGAGTAATTGCTGAGCTTCCTTTCCTATGTTTACATGATAAAAGAGGACAATGCTTTACAAGGCAACTGCAAGAATTAAATTAGATTATATACATAAAACCTTCCATCACAGAATAAAGCTAAATGCTTTAACTATTTTGATAGAAAAGGAAGAACAATATATTATTTTAATGTATTGAGTTTTTTTAAATAATTCTAAGTAGACTATTTTAAAAACAGAATAAATGAGAAGAATAAACACTCAGATTTTTATAAATTAAGTTAAAACTGGTAATTCTATTAATTTTTCTAAATTGTAGATGATCAATGTATTGACTCATTTTAAAAGTGTACAAGCTTTTAAAATTCAAATCCCTAATTTATTGCAGTGCTTTTCAGCTTTCAATTTCAAATCCAATAATGAATAAATTATAGTGCAGTTATGAGTTGTCCAATCTTGTCATCTTGTTTCCTCTTCTACTCCAACAAAGGTGTCTAAAATCCTCAAGTTATCTCCATGTCTTGTCCTCTGTTTTGTTAGAATCATGAAGAGACCTCTAATTTCTCATTTACCTTACTTAAAATTAGAAATTATATCATCTTATCATTTCATACAGTAAACACAAGAAAGTGTTCTTCTACTATTATTATTAGAGTAAATGTTTTAATTCAAACATTCTTCAATTAAAGTCAAAATAAACTCATCAAAGTTTTGCTGTACCAAAGAAGGGAAAACACACAGTGCTCTATGACTGTAAAGAATCTGACTGAATTCACTACTTTCCTTGGAGAAATAAAATGCTCTTGGTTTCACCATGTTCTATCACCTGCCAGTTTCCCTAAATATGCTTGCATCAGATGACCTATAATTAAGAAAACAGAATAAAAGAGGGTACTGGGAAATCAGTCAATGCTCATCCGACATCTGGAAACTGAGTTTCTAAATTAAAGTGAATAGAAGAATGGAGGGGCAAAACATTTTAAACACAACTCAGAGGTGTTATTTTACCCCATTCATGACATTTTCTTGGCAATCTCAACTCCAAGAAATAGTCTGTGTACACTAATTTTTTCCCACCTACCTCTTATCATACACAGACAAGAGAAACTATTTTAAGTGGGTGTAATGGTTTAGTTTCAGGCATTTCAAAATCCTCCACCACCTGCACAGGAAACTCTGACTGCAAACCAGGCAGGGCCCCCTCACAGCAGCACCCAGAACATGGCAACATGCCCAAAGGTTGAGTGTGGTTACGAGACAGTCACATAAAATCATCTGTGGAAACACAGCACTCCCAGTGAAAGGTACATGATACCTTTTCTTGTCAATCGAGGCTTGCAGCCAGATTCAGTTTGCTTCTACCTTCTTGTAGTCCTAGGATGCAACACTGTGATTTAGTGTTGAATTCAATTTAATATTGACACTATTTCATGAGTGCCTACTATAAATCACGCACTTGTATTAGCTGTTCTGAGGATACAAAACTGAGGGAAACAATCCCTAACCTCAAGAAGTCCCATAGATCAAGAAGAAAAAACATGAATAAACAACACTATATGATGAGACAAGTACCAAAACAGTTACATATTAAGTACAGATGAAAGAGAAAACAATTTTACCACAATGCATAAAAGAGGTAAAGTTTGAGCTAGGCATTGAAGAATAAAGAGAGGCTTTCCAGTTAGACAAAGATAGACAAAAGCATATCAAGATTAACAGTATAAAGTAAAATTATACACACACACACACACACACACACACATATATATTTGGAATATTTGGAGAAGGACAAATAGTTTAATGTGCTTGACTGGGAACAAGGACCCCAAATATGAGCTGAGGAGAATCATAAAGAGCTGAAAAATCAGTCCTGTGCTAAGAAGTTAGCATGTCCTGCAGCAGAAAATGTGGGTTTTAGTTGGAAGGCTGAAGAAACACATTTTTGTTTGGAAGGCAGTATGATATAGTGGTTAAGTGTGCAGATTCTAATGTAACACTGCCTGGGTTCAAATATCAACTCTACACTCAGGAGGTTTGCGACCTGGAGCAAGCTCCTTGACCTCTCTGCACTTCAATTTGTACTTATATAAAATGAAGATTTTTTAATAGTACCTAATTCATGGAGTTGTTGAGGAGTTTATGCATAAAAAAGAAAAGCGCATGGCATATAATAAGTACTGGCTATTGTTATTTTAGAAAAATATAGAAATTGTAGAACATCAAACCAGAGAAGATGAAAGGCAAGAATTTTAATTAGGAGGCTAACAAAAACTGTATCTGCAAAAATTAAATGGATTAGTGAAGACATTTCTCTGTATAGGTATCAAATACAACAACTATGAACCATATAAATAACCCACAATACAAAATACATATGCATGTGTGTATATATATACACACATGCATATGTATATACATTGTACATATATACATATGTATATACACATACGTGTGGGTATATACACACACACATATACACACATGCACATACACACACACACACACACACACAGAGTTAACTATTTATACATTCCAAATCAGACGTGTGTGTGTGTGGCTGGGTGGGTATGTGTCTGCCCATCTCCAATCTCTTAGGCAAGCTAAGAGACATGCCAGGTTACAACTTATAAACACAAACATATTCTCTATAGACAACCTAGTAGATACTATATGTGTAACAGGAATTTAAAATTTAGTAAATTGGAAAGTAGATAACTATAAAGAATGAACGCTTCTTTCTCCTTCTGTATATTAGGGAACTCACTCAGAATGTGTGACAAGGAAAATTATGTACCCCTTCCATGGCAGTCTTCCAGTCTTTGTGTCCAAGCTCAGCAGAAATAGAGGAAGCACACTGCTCCCAACTCTTTCTGCCCAGAAAGCCCTATTTACTGGAAAAGCTTCAGAATCTTTACCCAAAAATCCAATTAAAATCCCCAAATTCAATTTCTCAGAAAAATAATATTACTCTTCAGTCTAGAAATAACATCCAGGCCTCAAAGTGCTCTAGTGTCATTATTTCTAAAAATAAACTGAGCACTTCAAAGTCCTGAGGTCAGTTTTAAATAATGTGCTTCAGCAACTACATAAGCAGCAGAACCACTCTACCCCACTGTCAGCAGCGGGTTCCCCGAAAAGTTAGGCCTGCTTTTCCTCTTCTCTGATGGGCACATGTGCCTCTAAGAAGAGATGAGCAAAGTCGCTCCTTCATTACTGACCCAGCCTTTAGTAAGGCACCCGAAGAGAGCAAATGAATGAAGGGAAGATTCTCCAAATCCAACAGCTTCTCCAAATGGCATCTCAATCTATCTCCCAAGCCTCTGTAAATTATTCCCTGGGCCCACCATCATGTGTAAGAAGCCCCCGATGCCACCTTACATCATCTGAACAGATGTACATAAATTATATTCTAAATTTTAAAAAGGAAACTCATAAACCTAAAGGACAGTAATAGATCTATAAATTATGAAAACAAAAACAGGTAATACTGTAAAGTGTTGAGACTTTTTAACTTTATGTCAATATAGTCATGAAAATTAACCATTTATTAGAATAAAAATAGAGATCTTTGGGAACTAGGAGAGATAAATATTTTCTCATATTTTCCTTGAAAGTTACAATTTAAAAAGATAAATTATATAAATGAATGATGAATAAATGTCAAATAACTGAAATGTACTATATTTGATTCTAAACATCTTTCACAGTAATATTTAAATTAATTTTTACCTTGAAAGTAATGGGAAGAATTTATCAAAATATTTTCAAATAACTGAGTCCAAATAATTGAGATTTATGTATATGAAAAGGTAAGCTCTGGTACACCTCTGTCATGTATCTGTAGGTTTTCTCCATTATCTTTAAAAACATCCATAATCAATGGTACTAAAGAGAATAGTTTACTTTTCCTCTATTGCAAACAGCAAACCAAAATCTTAAATTATTTTTCTAAATGCCATAATAATTCTAATATTTTGGGGGGATCTCTAATTTTCTTAAAAGAGGATTTTTATTGCCCCTTTGAGAAGTTTACCTTTAAATTTAAGAAGGAAGTACACAACTTACTTCTGGAATCATTTTCTTCCCCAAATAATTAAAAATTGGGGGAATTAAATCTGCAAAAGTTTTGAGGTACAAACCAAGTATTTTATAAAACAATGAATATATTTTTAATATGATCATTGAAAAAAAAAGTTTTCAACCCTGATTGATCACTAAAAGAATGATTCTCATCCATCCTGGTCAGTGTGGAATTTTATGCCATAAGTTTTAATGCAAACATGTTAAGCTCCTTTCTTGTATTTAATATGTGTGCATATACACACACACTGAATTGCTCAAATGATTTTTCCTTAAAATAAATTTCCTTAAGAAAATAACATAAGTAGAAGGCAAAAAAAAGAAGAAAGTGACAATATAATGGACAATATAATATTACCTGGGAACTAGCCAGGAGCACCAGTGCTCTCTTCTTTGAATTTGTTTCTATTGTGACCTTTCCTAAACTGAGCACAAAAAATTATTAATAGTTTTTCCCTGTTTCCGGCTTTCCCTCACTTGAAGGAAATAAGTTCGTGAGTCCTTACATTAGATTTTCAGCCATTTTTAAAAGATTTTGTTTATAATTTGTCAGGAGGGAGATAACAAGCAGGGGGAGTGGCAGGCAGAGAGAGAAGAAGCAGACTCCCCACTGAGCAGGAACACACACCCCCCCACCCTCCTCACCCCGTCCCGACCCCCTGACGTGGGGCTCTATGCCAGGACGGATCATGACATGAGTAAAACTTAACCGACTGAGTCACCCAGGTGCCCCTCAGCCATGTGTTCTCAAAGGGGAGGAAAATTTATCTCAGAGCCAGTAATAACTTTTTATGTTTCCAGCTAATTGGTTACAAATCATTACTTAGCCATTATCAACAATAGTAATAAAACCTCTAACAGTACAATGTTTATACAAATGGGTGATACATAAATGTTTATTGGCTAAATAAACATCAATTGTCCTATGGTCATAAATCTTTTTAAGACTTTATTTATTTATGTGAAAGAGAGAGAGGGAGAGTGTAGGAAGGGGGGAGATGATAGATGAGAAGCAGAATCCCTGCTGAGCAAGGAGCCCAATGCAGGACTTGATCCCAGGACCCTGGGATCATGACCTGAGCCAAAGGCAGATGCCTAATCGACTAAGGCATGCAGGCACATATGAACCATTTCCTTTCTTTTTTTTTTTTTTTTTTAAGATTTTATTTATTTATTTGACAGAGATCACGAGTAGGCAGAGAGAGGGGGAGAGGAAGCAGGCTCTCTGCTCAGCAGAGCCTTGATCCCAGGACCCTGAGATCATGACCTAAGCCAAAGGCAGAGGCTTAACCCACTGAGACACCCAGGAGCCCTATAAACCTTCTTAAGGGCAAGATAGGTCATCAATCAAATCCAATTCAAATGGTTTAACCAACTAGGATGAAAAGAACTGACAGCCTAAAAAATTGCCAGTCCTGTTATTAGGAGCACTAGTAACTGGAATGGATTGATGGAATTGCCTTCTAACTCAGAATTAACTACAGTCCCACAAGGGGTAATAAAACAGTCTGCCACAGTAAGACCAAGTTTGTCTTGTGCTTGAACAAGGAAATCTTGGGGCACCTGGGTGGCTCAGTCAGTTAAGCATCTGCCTCTGGCTCAGGTCATGATTCCGGGTCCTGGAACCAAGCCCCATATCAGGCTCCCTGCTCAGTGGGAGAGTGTGCTGCTCCCCTTCCTCTTGCCACCCTTACCCCCACATGTGTTCTCCCTCTCTCAAATAAATAAAATCTTAAAAAATAATAAACAAGGAAATCTTGTTTCTAAAGCCTTTTATCTGATGTATATGCTTTTTAATAAATAAGAAACTCAAGAACTTCTTGAATATCTACCCACCAGCTGAAAATGTGTAGCTCCTGACTGATCTGGTCAATAAGATAAAAGCAGGCAAATACAAATGGGATATTTTTATTCTCCTTTTACTCTTAACATGAAATATTAAATCTTTAGGAACTCTGTTTCCTATATCTCTTCTTGGCTCAATCATTACAGAAAATCTCCTATAAACACTGTGATTTTCTATTACAAAATAATACATGAATTAAAACTTCCAAGGCAGTATGACAGAGTAACACCTACATTTACAAACTGAAAAACACACAGGGAAAAAAAAAAAACCCTTCTCTCAATTAAATAGACAGTCATACCTTACCAAATAACACAATGATTAGATAGATCAGACCCAGCAAAGGAAAAAAACAGTCTCTTAATTATTAAATAACAACTGATTTCTATAGTTGCTAAACTTGAACAAGTCTTTCATAAAATTCTGCACTCCAACATCAACTATCAAAACTAAATCTATTCCAAAGTAGTCTGAAACTCCTGCCATCCAAAAGCAGCACAAGGTCAACTAGATGGATCTTTCCTTTACATTATGATCTGCCAAACGTGCGAACTTTACAAGATCTGTATCTTCTCAGAATTTCATCTGGAAAGCAGCCTTATTCAAAAGACCTTGAAACCCCTGGGGGTATGGACGGTCATTCTCCTTTCTAACCAGGCCCCTATCTTTAAATATGTGAGAATAAAACAATTTTCCACCATTTTCCAGTTAAATGACATGGTTTCTATTACATGTATTTGACTTTAGAAATAGCAGAGTAAACCATCTATTCACACAATTATCCTCTCCACATAAATGTTTCTAAAATCCATGTCTGTAGCCTGACACCTATTCTGATTTCCAAACATCTCTGGCTGCCAGAGGTTCATCTTCATATAGTTGTCTTGTCCTGTGAGGCACTTTAGAAACATCCTCTCTACAACAGAACTTATCCTCTTCTAGTCCCTGCAGCCTAAACATGCTCCTCCCCCTTTTACTCCTTTCTTTCCTTCATTTATGTATTCTGACACAGAGTAACAACTCTCCAAACCTGAAATACCTCAAATCTACCTCACCTTTGCCTTCCAACCTCCACTGCCCTAAGCCACATCATCATTTCCTGTCTAAACAGTTAAGATGGATTTATAACACTGTCTTTAGTCTCTTTCAAAATTGGTCCTCTACTAAAAAGTGACCATGGAAGAAAAAATATCAAAAGGGGTTAACGTATAAAGAGAACTATGAACACATTTGAAAAAAAATAGCTAAACAGAGAAATCAGAACAAAACAAAAGATAAAGATGGGGGGAAAAATGAGAGAAGACTCTTCCTAATCCCTACACCTTTTCCTGTCCTCCTTCCCTGAATGAAAACAAAACTGTTTGAGGTGTGTATGTATATAATTGGGTCTGCTGTCACCTCATTCATTTACCAACTATTTAAAAATATAAGTGTAAACAGTGTTCTGAAAAACAAGTTGAACTTTCAAAATTGAATGCTTAGTGTGATAAATGCTGAGGCACCCTTGTTCAGAACCAAAGCACTCATTCCTTAGCTACTGAGATTGTTGGAGGTGACTGGCTCTTAGCGGAGGCCTTATCCAGGAGTTGTGAGCTGGATCAGCTGAGTCCTCTCAGTGAAGGTTGTATCTGCATTTATTAATGATCTATTAATAGGTCACTGTTTTAAAGACCCAGCTCCTTGTCTAAAGATGGGACATTGTTGAAGGGCCAACCCCATTCTATGGCCTACCAAAAGACAGACTGAGGCCTTTCTGGGGATGTACTATATATAGTTCCAACACCTGACTCTGCCCAGTCCATTGTCACTCCCTCACAATTCTCCCATAACTTTCCTTCATGCAAATCTCCACCTCAGAGTGTTTCATGGGGAAAACAATTTAAGACTCAAGGCCTATAACAGTAAACTATATAAACCAGTCACTCCCTAACTCTCCAATCTCATTTCATTCCACTCTCCCTTTTATTTGTTATATTCCACACAAACTACCACCTTTTCTTTTCCTCTATCATGCCCTTCTTATTCTTGTCTCAGAGACTTTGCACTTTTCCCCTCCTCTGGTATAACTACTATTCCCTTAGTTTGTTTTTTTTGTTTTTTTTTTTTTTTTTTTCCCCCAATGGGTAGCTCCTCCTCATTATTCAGGCCTCTGCTCAAATGTTACCAACATACCTCTTCTTACTATTTTTTCTCAAGCAGCCCCACTATCATCTTATTAGTCTGAATCACATTGCTCTATCCTGTCTATTGCCTTCATAGCACTTAACACACGTCTGAATCTTAACACAATGTGTTTGATTACTTACTTAAATCTGTTTCCATCTCCTCCTGTTCTTTAACTCCCACTAAAATACTGATTTCTTAAAAGCAGAGAACTTGTTGTCATGTTTAATACTGTTTCTCCAAAGACTACATGCCAAGCATGTAATGGGTGCTCAATAATTATTAGTTGACTAAATGGCAAAGCTGTGCTCGCTTCGGCAGCACATATACTAAATGGCAAAGCTACTGCATAGGAATTAACATTAACTTGGTTTGAATACCCAAAGTACCATGGTGGGGAAAGAGGTGATATGGGAGAATATCCATGTAAAAATGACACATGAAACCAGATCAAGAATGGTAAGATGAACCAAATGTAGTTACACCAAAATAAATGTGATGACCAAAGAAAGCAACAGAAGATTCTGGTACAATTCAGCATGATTTATAACTCATCTCCAATGCAACCTCACCCCCATTCTTGAATTCATACTGGTAAATGTGCTGATAAAGTATAAGAGAACAAGAGGTCACAGTTCTAACCACCCCAGCCAATAAAATATCTTGTTTGAATTCCTACAGCACAGGGCAAGGAATGTATGGGGGAGGGTTCCAGGACATTTAAGGAAGTGATCTGTGAAATAATGGAAAGTGAACTCCCAGTTGTAAGAAGGTCCTCCTAAGCAGATCTGTGCTTATGCTAAACTCTAGTCCTGTGTCTCCAGTTATTACCTTGGAAAAACTGAAGCAGAAGAGTAACTGGAAATATTATCATTATTATTATTACTGAATAACCAGAGTTACATTTTCAAATGTCTACTGAATGGTTTCCCCAGGCAACCACCCACATATGAGGATGATTAGACCTCTCCTCTACCTTAAAAGAGCTAATTTTTTCTTACTAATGTTGAACTACTTCCAAATCAATCCTAGGCAGCTTTAATTTGACTATATTTGACATATTCATTGTTTTTACCATGTATTGTGCTAAATGTATAAACTATAATAAAATCAAAATTCAAGAACTGCAGTTCTGTATATATTAGTTTCCCCGTAGTCTTGTGACACTTACTCCACAGGAAATAAGAAAAGGACTGTTTGTGAATGCCCTGAGACTCAAAACCCTTAGACATAAAATGAGATTATTTTACTGCACTAAAAAATTATTACAAGCACAGAATAATTAAGATACAGGATTGTCTTGAGATTTAAAACACAAAATATTTCTTAATAGAGTGATCTCTATGCACGAGAACTCAAATGCATCAAGGCAATTTACCATTATATCTGTCACAAAAAAAGATTCTTCTAAAGAATGGAACACTCTCCATGGATTATCCATTACAACACTCTTCCTAAACTCGAAGATTGATAACCCTGCATGTTCTGTATAATTTCCTACGCTTAAGTATCATACCTGCTTTACCAATATTTTAGGACATGAAGACGCATACTGTCTTATAAGATTAAAGCTAATTATACCTTTCAAATTGGAAAATTGGGTGACAAGAAATCTGATGGTGGGAATAAAGGCAATGCCATCAGGCTGAATAGACTTTCCTGGGCTACAGCCATTCTGTGGCTACATTTACATTTAAAAAGATTTATAGATGTTCCTAAATGACTGGGGAAATCCCAATTACATTTGCCACACTATTTAAATGGGTGGTGAAGGAAACTGGCCAAATTACACAATGACTCTTCTGTGAAGTGTGGCCAATAAATAGAATTCTGTTTTGTGTTTTAATGAAATTTTCTTCCTACTCCTGAGAAAAGGACAAAGAAAAATAGCAATACATGAGAAGAATAAAGTCAACCATGAAACAATTATATAAGCACAACTTAAAATGCTTCTGAGGAAATCACTGAATACTTTAAGAGTCCTTGCTTAGTGTCTCAGTCTTAACCTCCTCTTATCTAAGAAAAGATTATTTCTACACTCAAAGTTTGTCATTCATTCCAGATGCCTTGTCTCCGCATAAGAATTTCTGTTGACCATATTTCTTCCATTCGTACACCAAAACACCAATGCAACCCTACGAGAAAAGGATGAAAACAAATACCCTTAGCCCTCCTAATAAAATATATTTAAAATAAATTATCAGACTCCATCAAAATAAAAAGCTTCTGCACAGCAAAGGAAACAACAAAACAAAAAGGCAACCTACTGAATGGGAGAAGATATCTGCAAATGACATATCTGACAAAGGGTTAATCCTTTGTCAGATGTATAGAGAACTTATACAAATCAACACCCAAGAAACAATAATCCAATTAAAAGTTGGGCAGAAGATACGAGCAGACATTTCTCCAAAAAAGACATCCAGAAGGCCAACAGATATATGAAAAGATGTTCAGTATCACTCACCGTCAGGGAAATGCAAATCAAAACTACAATGAGAGATCACCACATAACTTTAGAATGGCTAAAATCAAAAACACGACAAACAAGTATTGGTGAGGATATGGAAAAAGAGGAACCTTTGTGTACTGTTGGTGGGAATGCAAACTGGTGCTGCCACTGTGGAAAACAGTATGGAGGTTTCACAAAAAATTAAAAATAGAACTAACCTATGATCCAGTAATTACAGTACTGGATATTTACCCAAAACATACAAAAAACACTAATTCAAATGGATATATGTACCTCTGTGTTTACTGCAGCATTATTTATGATAGCCAAGATATGGAAGTAACCCAAGTGTCCATGGATAGATGAATGGATAAGGAAGATGTGATACTATATATATATATATATATATACACACACACACACACAATGGAATATTATTCAGCCATAAAAAGAATAAAATCTTGCCATTTGCAACAACATGGATGGAGCCAGAGTATAATGCTAAGTGAAATAAGTCAGTCAGAGAAAGACAAATACCGTATGATCTCATGCATATGCATAATTTAAGAAACAAATAAGCAAAGGGAAAAAAGAGAGAGAGACAAACAAGAATCAGATTCTTAACTACAGAGAATAAACTGACAGTTACCAGAGGGGAGATGGGTGGTGAATGGGTGAAATAGGTGACAGGGATTAAGGAATACACTTGTTGGGATGAGCACAGCATGATGTATGGAATTACTATATTGTATACCTGAAACTAATGTAACACTGTATATTAACTATACTGGAATAAAAATAAAAATAAAATCAAGTAATATCAATTTGATAATATCTACTAAATAAAAATGTCTATAATCTTCAGAGGGTCAACTTTTTGAGTAATACTAAATTTTGATAACTTACATTTACACAATGTAAATTCCTATTGCACAAGAAATCATAGAAATAGAAACATGCATCCACAAAACATCAGTGTATACACCTAACATATTTCCTGAACACAAGAATATAAAGTTTATGTTATTCTTAGGAGTATTATCTTCATTGACTATCATTAAAACAAAGCTATCATTGACATATCAATATAACTCTCGGACTTGCTTATAATGATTTTCATCAAGTCCCAGAGTAAAGGAAACATTATACTTACTTCCTTATTTAGGCAGAAGCCCACAGGAAATCATTTAAATTCCCTCTGACCCACAGGAGATGTGACAAAAATAAATAAAACAAATCTGCAGCAGCTGGCTATAAAGTGGTTCTTGAGCTAACCTTCCTACCAATATCTGGACAAAACAGAACAATGGGCAAGGAAGATTCTGAGTAAGGGGTCAGGATATGAAAGTCAAACCTAAATAATCTCGTTGGGTAGCAGTCCTTCCCAGTGTGGTTCCATTGTGTTGTCAGAAGCAACATTTGTAAAGTTTATGGGCTCCAAAGTTCCCATAAAAAAATTCCTAGGAGACCAGCCTGGAAGTCAGGAGAGCCAAAGACAGACTTAGCTAGTTTGGCTAAATTCCAAAGTGTTAACAGATTTTTTCCTGAGACTTCACTGATGTGAGGTATTTGGAGATGACCCAATAAAATACTGCCTTTTATTGGTAGCTTTAGTCAAGCCCTTGCAAAAGATCAGCTAACTCACTTCTTCATATTTAAATACTCCTTTATTTCCAATCCTTATAGAGAAAAATGGAAACATCAAGCAAAGGCAACAAGCTGCAGAGGAAAAAAATTAATGCCTTATTTCCTTTCTCCTTGAGTCTAATTGTTACTCATAATCCCTACACTCCAACTGGGATGGTTTTTGAAAGTTAATAGGGTTCTACTGGACCTATTAGGAACCTAATAGGTTCCTCAGAACCTAGGAATTTAAAAGTTTCTCCTATGAATTTTAAGGTTGGATATGGTTATTACAAAATGTAAGTATAAAAATAAAACAATATCTTATTATTGTAAAATGTAAAATGTAAATGTAAAAATGTTTTCACCTGTCTAGATGAAAACTCTTTAGGGATTATTCAAAGGAAATGTTTCAGACTTTTCTATCCTAAATAATATTTTAAATGCAAATGAATACTAAAATGAACTCAAGTAGGAAGACATTATCTACTATAGAACCATTCTATTAAGCATCTCAAAGTTAAATGAAATTGAGTTTTATTGTATCCACTCTCCCTCACTTTTGTTTACCAAGCAAAAACCAAAATTCTCTTCCTCTAAGTACCTCTTATGTTTTTTAGACTTTAAAAGTCTTATATGCAAGTAAAAGATGCATTCATTATCCACATGAAGTAGTTAGTTTACTGAGTTAGTGGATTAATCTAGGGGTGTAAGAATCAGCCAATCTGTCCAGAGAATGGAAATGCCATATATCATCCGACCTCAAACTTTAGGAGTTTCCTGACCTCTAAACCACTGGAGCATGGAGATACATTAAGGTCTTCAGGAAAAGGAAGATCTAGTTTCTTACCCACTGGTGATTTATTAATGAAGCATTAATATAACCTTTCATTAATGCTTTCAGCTCTTGTAACAAAGCTGCTCTTCAAGTGTCACCAATATGTTTATATTTTGAGAAGTTAATAATCCAGAATAAGAGGCAATCTGCAACCCACTAAAAAATACTTCATTTTTCAAAAAGTGAGCATTTCTATGAATGAAAACATCAACATCTGGGTTTACAAGAGGATCTTACTTTGGGAATGCTGGTCACACACTCATTATCCTCAGTGAGAAGTAGCTAGTGGCATTGATTCTAATACCTCTCGAGGGAATCATCAAGACCTATGAGTTATTGGGCACATGGCAGGGATACCACATCTCACCCATATATGATGAAAATAAGGTAATTTATCAGGACATTACCAAAAATATCAATATGTCAGTTTTAATAAGCTCATCCTTATACTGTTAAACTACACAACCTAAGGCACAATTGCATATTGTCCTACATTGTGTTTAATTGGTTTGCAGGTGTGTGTCCAGGTTCTCAACTTAGTAAGTTTTCCGAGTCCAGAAATTTTCAGAAAAACACTTCTATAATATCATCCACAGCATAGGTACCTAGTGTCTACACATATTTATAGACTGATTCATGGATGGGTAGACCTTGATTAGCACACAGCTGATAAAAAATACTGTTAAAACAAACATAAAAATGAATTTCCAATTTCCTATTTAGAACAGGATCTATCACAACTAGAGTCATCAAGAAGAATCCTTCATGTCACTAAAATGAATACTTATTTCTGATTATCTCAAAATGAGAAAAATAGAATGACCCTCCACGTCAACTAAGCTGAATGATAACTTAAAATACTGTTATTTTGGATTTTGTGGGATGAGAACATAAATAAGAAGAATGATAGGGGCACCTGGGTGGCTCAGTGGGTTAAGTCTCTGCCTTCAGCTCAGGTCATGATCTCACGGTCCTGGGATCGAGCCCCACATCAGGTTCTCTGCTCAGTGGGGAGCCTGCTCCCCACCCCCAGCCCCTCCTGCTGCTCTGCCTACTTGTGATCGCTCTCTCTCTCTCTCTCTCTCTAATAAGTAAGTAAAATCTTAAAAAAAAAAAAAAAAAAAAAAAAGAAGAAGAAGAAGAAAATAATGACAGAGAAACTAAATGGAAAAAAGGTATGAGAGGGCCAGGAGAAACCTGCAAATTATTCACTATCCAATCTCTACCTTTCTAATACTATCTATATATTGACAAGCCCAGCTCTAGATCTCCAACTCTGACCTCTCTCCTGAATTCCAAACTATATCCAAGGGTCAGCTCTCTATCTCTACTTGACTGTCTAAAAGGCATGCCAATTTAACATGTCTAAACTTAGCTCTTGTTCTTTCCCTCCAAACCTATGATTCTTTAGTGTTTCCAATCTCAGTAAATAACCCTATCCTTCTAAATTGCTCAGCCCACAACTCACCCCTTATTCTTCTCTTTCCCTCATACCTCAGATACAATTCTCAGCAGCTCCTATGGGCTCTACTTTTAAATGATAACCAGAATCCAGCCGCTTCTCAGCACCTGCCCTACACTCATCCAGGTCCAAGCCAACATTATGTCTCTCCTTGATCAGTGCAATAGCTTCCAATTTGTCTCCCTGCTCCTGCCCTTGCTCACTTTAGTCTTTGTTCAACACAGCAGCTGGAGTAATCTCACTGCAACTTAATCAGATAATATTATTCACACACACAAAACCTTCCCAAGGCTCTTCACCTTACATAGCATAAAAGACGCAGGTATTGCTATGGTCTACAGTATCGTATGTGATCTGTACTTGCCCCAGCCCAACACGCACTTTACCTCATTTCGTATTCCTTTCTCTCTGACTCATCCTGCTCCAAACACACTGGCCCCCTTGTTGTTCCTTGAACACAGCCTGTATGTTACCAACTCAGGACCTTCACACTTCTTGATACCTCTGGTTAGAAAGCTTCCCACAGGTATATATATATTTATATCTTTACCTTCTTCAGAATTTTTCTTAAATATTTTTCCTAAATACGAAGTGAAATCTTTTCTAACCATCATATTTAAAATTGTAATCCACACCCCTTGATAGACATACACACATATGCTTCTGTGTATCTACAATTTACCCTCTTTCTGCTGCTTCATTTTTTCCATGGCCCTTATTACCATCTCACATACTTATATTTTACCTATGACTAAAAATATAAGTTCCATGAAGACAGGCATTTCCTTCTATTTTGATTCCTACTGTATCACCAGAACCTAGAATGGTGCCTGCCATATAGTAAGTAACCAATCACTGTGTGTTTAATAAATTAGTGGACTCATAAGAAACAACCAAGAAGAATTAAAATCTCTACACAATCACTCTTAACAGATTTCCATCAACTCCCTTGTCCTCTTAAGGGAGGGTTCTCATCCACCTTACTAATAATCTATTAACAAAAGCTATTAAGCAGCAGTATTTGTGCAGTCCAGAAGCAATCCCTACTTCCTCAACTTCAGAGATAAGAAAAAATACACAGAGAAGCAACCCGTTCATAATAGCTAACATTTAATGAATGTTTAAAATATGCCAGGCACTGTGCTAAGCACTTTAATAGATTAGTGAGTCCTTACAATATGCTAAAACACAAGTTTCTAGGACTTTCTTTTTAAAAGGAGATTGAGACTCAGAGACTTTACCAAATTTTAACATGGGTAGGAAGTAAAAGAATCACCATTTGAATTCAGGTCATCTGTTTGTAGGCCATGTTTTTAACTCTTGCATCTAAAAGAAGGATGGTTCCATCATGAGGCACAGGAAAGATAATGTGTAAGTATGTTTTGAAGTAGTCTGAAAAACACCCTAATAAGAAATAACACTTGGACATATGAGGAGCACAATGTCCCTAAACTTCGAAGGAGTCTGGATTTGGTACAGGAGTCAGTGGGACTGAGCCAGGCGGTCAGCCATACTGACTAAATGTCTCTCCATAAGTACAATGACTGGTGCAAAGGTTTTGAAAAGGTTGAGGAGAGAAAGGAAGGGAAAGATCTACATATGGAAATGTGTACATGAAAGAGCATGAAGACCAAAATGAATGCATTCATTCACTATTTGTTTAAAAGCTGTAAGTCTCCTATGGTACAGGCCCTGTTATGGATGTCAAGGACACTAAAAACCCTGTGCTTAAGTTCATCTCCTGGCAAAAGTAGCTCCAGAGCAATGATGAAAATGCCAGACTGAACAGGACAGTTGATGCTGACAGAGTTTCCTGCAGAACAGTGAAGGAAAAAGTTAATTGACACAAAGGGAAGTGATTGTGGAAGATTTTGAGAGCCACAGGAGTTTCAATTTGGTTGTTAAAATATACAAAATTACAGGTTTATCAAATACACAATAAATATCTATTGAATGAAAGAACCCTATTCTAAAATGCATTCAAAGCCTTTCTGTAGTCGGATAACTATTGCAAAAAAGAAAATCACTTGTTAGCATCTCTCAATAATCTTGGAAAATATGAAAATGATTTTTTCTTACTTTATGAGGCCAGTTCTTATGAGACATGGCTCATAATACCTCTCTGTTTTGAAATACCTACAAAAAGTTCCCAAGCATAGTTGATCTCTCCCCTGGAAACAACTCCCTCAAAGAAGCCTTTGGAATTTATCAAAGAGACATTTTTCTCCTTGAATTAAACTCCTAAGAACTGCTGCAGAAGTCATAGGGTAAAAGAACCTCCATTCTCTTTCCTTCCTCCTCATAAAACTAGGAAACCACAATGTTTAGTCTTGTAGGTCACAAAAAGAGAGATCATTTATAAATGATAACATTGATTCTATACCAATGCCATTATCTCTTTACTCATACATTGACTTGGACATAAAACTACATTATTTCTTCGTACCTAGACTCACCAACTAAAAAGCAGAGATCACAACAGCTCTACCTGGTAGGGTGTCTGTGATAATTTAGTGTCTAAATATACGTCACATGTATACAACAGTGCCTGATCCACTATAAGCATTCAACAAATATTAGCTACCATTATCATTATTATTATATATTATATATATAATATATATATTATTATATATTATTATTATATATAATGATACCATTATCATTATTATTATTATATATAATGATACCATTATCATTATTATTATTATATATAATATATATATTAATATATATAATATATATATTAATATATATAATATATATATATTTATTTATATATATATAATATATATATATTTTATTTTTCTGTCAGTGGTTAACATTTAAATTTAAAATATATTACAAATACATTTACTGCCAAAATAATTCAAACAGTACAAAAAGGAAAATGTAAACATGAAAAGCCTATCTTCTTCACCTCTGGCTCCCACTCTCCCAAAATTTCACTGCCTACATGTCCTTCCAGACATATCTGATGACAGGAAACAGTTATATACCCAGGCATTTTCTCTTTTATCTAGCTACATTAGATCACACTACATAAACTATTCTGCAATTTGTTTTTCTTTCATCTAATGATATCTTGTACATCCTTCTATTTATATCAACTTTTTAACATGGCATTCAATAATTTGGTTTATTTAATTAGTCACCAATTGATAGACATGGATGTTGTGTCCAGTTTTTACTATTACCAAACAATGCTTCAGGAAACATTCTATATGTGTATACACACACACATTTGGGATTATGTCATTCTAGAAGTATGTCTATTAGATCAATAGCGGTATCTGTATTTCAATCATATAAGATATTGCCCACGTACCTCTAGACAAGGATATACCTACCTCAGTAATATATTTTTAAAGTCTTAAATGTTACAGTAATCTAGTAAGAATAGAAATACAGGGATTATACCAACTAAAAAAATATGGTATGATCCCTGGGCTTATCTACCAGCACAGGAAGTTAAAGGAGATTAAGGAACCAGTTTGAACAGATTAAAGGCACAGAGGATGTTTTCTGGAAAACAGTAGAGGTAGAGCTGTATCTCTAATTTGCCATGAAATTAAAGTAAACACCATCATGTAAAATGCTACTTTTATTCTGCTTAGCTGATATCCTTTTCTTATTTTATTTTCCATAACAACACTCACACACTTGTACTACCAAGACCAAGACGTTACTTTCCAGACAACCATATTCTCTCAGAAATATACTGACATATTTAAGTACTATAGATGCCTTTTAATATTGTGTCATAGATGCCTTTTAATATTGTGTCATGAATGCTCAAGCATACAATCTAAAAGGTTTATCAAAAGTTAACTATGATTGATCAATCTAAAAGCTCTAGAAGACAAGTGACACTAACTACCACATTCTCCCTCCCATTCTGCCCCACTTTCCAATCTTCCTCCATATCTAAAAAGTGATTGAACTCATTATCATCTTGTTCCCATCCCTAACAAAGTTAAGATTTATGGGAAATAAAAAGTTAGCCCTATATAAAATAAAAACAAAACACACTTTGGGAATTCTGATATAGTTATAGAGAAAGCATACACAGAATATTTTTAATGTAGAGACCAAATTGTTATGATGCAAAGTTAAATTAAGAAACCCATTCCTATGGATCTGCATTCATTAAAAATATTTCCTGTCTTAATTTGTGTTTTGAATCAGTGACACTAAGTTTTAAGAAAAGTTTTGAGCAAGAGATAGTCATTCTTTTAAGAAAACACCAGGCACTTTTATAATGCAAATGTTGCAACTATGAATCATCTTAAGAAGCTAATTCTACTATTTGTTTATTTCATTTCAAAGGACTATGTACTTAAGCATCCTACATTCCTACTTATCCATAATCTCTCCATCTGGTACTTTTTGCATATCAAATTTTACAAAATTATTTCATGGAAAGACATGCATATAATATTCAATGGCCGACTAAAATTGAATTTACTTCAGAGGTTGTGACCAAAGCCAGCAAAGATTGAGGCTACTTTTTATAAAACACCTTAAGAAAATCTGCCAATTTCAAATAGGCAACCATTTCACTGCCTCGTCAAAGCGTTTTTTTTTTTTTCTTTAAGATTTTTATTTATTTGACCGACATCATAAGTAGGCAGAGAGGCAGGCAGAGAGAGATGGAGGAAGCAGGCTCCCCACTGAGCAGAGATCCTGATGAGGGGCTTGGGGCTGGATCCCAAGACCCTGAGATCATGACCTGAGCTGAAGGCAGAGGCTTAACCCACTGGGCCACCCAGGTGACCCAAAGCATTATTTTTAATAAGCTCACAATTGCATGTTGCCCATCTTTGCTTTTGTCAACGAAATTTAAGTAAAGTAAATTCCAGCAATTTTTAATAAAAGCGAAGGGAGGATTAAACCTTTCAGGTTGAGAAAATTACCATATATTTTATATATATACATGTATCTGTGTGTAAGTATAAATAATATTTCTTTTTCCTGCTGGTTCTTGGAGCTGCAACCCTGGTAAGAGAATAGACTATTTCAACTCCAGAAGGGTCACTGACACCGGCTCTGTTTGCATAATTCTAAAGCCTGTTCTTGTGCCACACTGCCCAACCCTAGTAACAAAGGCTTCTCCTTAGCTCTAAATAGCAATATCAAATAACCAACTCCTTCAGATCAAGAAACAGTAACAAAAATAAAACATTTCCCTCCAAATCAGACAGAACAGTGTAAAACTGTGAAGGAAACACAAGGGGCCACAGATAAACTGTGTCATCTACCTCTCTAGGAAGACCACCCAATTCAGTTTTCCCCTCCTGATTCTAGCTGTAGGCAACTCTGTTTTCTCTGTAGAAGAGAAGAAAGTGGTCACAGCAAACTCAACTGTGTCAGCTCAGCTGTGTCAGCTGGCATTTGGAAAAACTGGAGTGGGTAAAACGCCAGGCAACCCTTTGGATGAGCCCAGGACACTCTAGAAGGGCACTCTTCCTACCCTCTTTGGAACTGGACTCAAGACAGGGAACCTGATCCAGCCTTCAGAATAATTTCAAATTCTCAAATCTCAACTAGTAAGATTTTAGTTAAACAATGCATTCAATCATCACTTACTGACAACCCACAGAATGAGACACTGATGAAAAATTAGCACAGAAATGGATATATTTTTAATAATTTTGCTCTTATAATCTGCACTTCTCTTTACTAGAGTAACTCCCTTAAAGCACTGTTTTCTTTATGTCACATCCCTGTTCAAAAAGCTTCCTGTTCTCCCAGGAGAAAGCCCTTTTGGCAATCTTCTAGCCTATCTTTTCAAACATAAACATGCTACACTACCCAGGTAATTAATTTCACTGTCCCTAATAGAGCTTTTGTTTGTTTTTGCCTCTGTCCCTTTGTCACTTCAACTCTCAACATGTGGAATACTATTTACTTACTGTTTCTGCCCAATGCAGGTTATATTCTCTAGGTAGCAGACCGAGATAGACTTTAATAGGTAGAACATGAATTAGAGAATGCCCTGGGGATCAAAACCTGAGGAAAAGGGAGGAAGGATGCAGAACTGGGGAGAGGGAAAAGCTGAGCTATGACAGCCTCAACCAACACTTTCCAGGAGCTCTGTAGCTATAATGGCCCTTCAGAATTATCTAAAGTTTGCTGAAATGGTGAGACCTGTGTATTTATTCAACCTGATCGTTCACTGGAAACCAGCCACCCTGGACGGGTGTGACCTTGGGCAGGGTGGTGCTCTACAAAGGCAATCCCCTAAAGGGGTTGATAACATCCGCAGCCAGCTGAGAAAGTAAGCACATACTGAAGGGGAATCTGGAAAGCACAGCAACACATCCACTACTCTGCCTACCCAAGTCACCTCAACGTTCTACCTCTGGTCCACTTGTTCTCTTATAATGCTTGAACACTGAACATTCTCACTTAATAAAACTTCAACTGTGTTATATAACATTTCAAAAATGTTATTTCCATTAAACTACATGGCACTGGAGGGTAAGAATCATGACTTATATCCTCCTAATTTCTTTAGAACAGGGATAAGCTTTTTATATTAAAGGCCAGAGAGTAAATATTCCAAGCTTTGTGTATATCATATGGTCTCTGTTGCATACACTTTGTTACAAAAGAAACAACCCCTTAAAAATATAAAAACCACTTTTAGCTCATGGGCCACATAAAAATAGGCTAGATATGGCCCATGGGCCATCATTTACCAACTTCTGCTTCAGAACAGTATTGTCAAATGGAAATGTAATGCAAATATATGTACATATATTTGTAATGGGATTACAAATATATGTAATTTATTTATAATTTATTATATGTAATTCCCATTACAAATATATGTAATTTGAAATTGTCTAGCAGCTATTTTTTTTAAAGCAAAAAATGTGCACTCAATTCTAATGGGTTTTATTTAATCAAAAAATAGAAAAGATACTCTCATTTCAACATGGAACTAAAATAGAAATATTAATGACTACTTTACATTTGAAGTCTTTGAAATCTAGTGTGTATTTTAGACTTACATCAAATTTCAATTCAGACTAGGTACATTTCAAGTGCTCATTAGTCACATATAGCTAGTGGCTACCATATTGGATAGCACAGCTAAAGACCACAAAGGATGGTGTTTTGACAAATGTGAATTTATTAATTTAAATGGCATTTACTGACTTCTACCTATTGAGAATACAGATTGATTTGTGCTAAATGTGAAAATATAGATTTAATAGGGTTCAATTTTTGCCCTTCAGCAGGCCAGAGTTGAGTGGGGAACACAGATAGGTGATAATAATAACATTTAGTGGTCTGGAAAAAGTACTACAGTAGAATAAAAAATAAAAAGGAGTTAAGTCTTAATTGGTCACCAAATCTGTGAGAATTTCTTCAATGCACTATAGATTCCTCAAATCATAATTTTTAAAAAGTTAAAATGATTCAGGCTTTTAAAAATATTTTTATTTTTTTAAATACCCTCTGAATGAAAAAAATAAATCTGAGATGCAATGAAATAACTATGACAACTAGGTAAGAACTGCATAATCTCTCATGATTAACTGATTTTCTACTTTACAGAAGGCATAAAATATAAGGTATATTTCCTCAAAATATATTTCAAACTTCTGCCACAGGTACAGCTTTCTATTTCTTATAACAGCTTTTTTTTTTTTTTTTTAAAGACCAGATGCTTCATGTGGCAAAATCATGCTTTCTGAAATCTCAATAACTCAAAAGCTTTTTTCTTGTTTTTGTGCAAATTTTATGATTCCCCAGAAAATCTAACTGATATAAAATAGCCTTAAAAACACAGTATTGTGCTAAAAGAGATAAGAGGTACTTACTTAGGGGTCAGAAGGGTTACTAAAATGAAATTTGAATGTCTTCTATAAATATATAGGATTAGTATTTCCTGGTAACCTAACAAGCTTCCCATACTTTTTGTCCTTAACATTTCTAGTATAAAAGTTAACATAATCTGTATTTTTTTTTCTTTGTGCCTACTAAAGTTTCATGGTTATAAGCTATTTAACTACCCTTGAGATATTCTGGCATATTTTACAAATCATAAAAAATAAATTTTAATGTTGTAAGAAAAATGTTATAGGGCACCTGGGTGGCTCCTTTGGTTAAGCGTCTGCCTTCAAGTCAGGTTATAATCCCAGCGTTCTGGGACTGAGTCCCACATTGGGCTCCCTGCTCAGTGGGCAATCTGTTTCTCTCTCTCCCCACTGCTGGTGCTCTCTTGCCATCTCTTTCTCTCTCTCTTAAATAAATAAATAAAATCTTTAAAACAAATAAAGTTATGTTCTCACAGGCAGAAATTTAAAAAAAAAAGAAAAAGAAAAATGTTATAATGTTTTAACATTTTTGATGTTATAAGAAAAAGGGAAAATTAATTTTCCTGACTGGAATTTAAATTTTATTATCCAAAGTAATTTTATTTAGAGTAAGTCAAAACTAAATTTCATTCTGGATAGAAACATGTATTTTTTTTAAGAGAGAGACAGAGACAGAGAAAGACAGAGAGCACACATGTGTGCAAGGTGGAGGCAGAGAAGCAAAGAGTGGGGGAGAGAGAGAATCTTAAGCAAAGCAGGCTCCAGGCCTAATATGGAACCCAATGCAGGGCTTGATCTCAGGACCCAGAGATCATGACCTAAGCCAAAATCAAGAATCAGGTGCTTACCTGACTGGTCTACCCAGAAACATGTACCTTTTTACCTGTACTAAAGAAAATATACATTTAAAATCCCACTAACAATGTGGAATATCAATCTAATTTATCTGACATTTTCTAAGCTGTCTTTCTCACACCAGAGCAGAAGAGTCACTAATTTGGGGATAAGGAAGAAAGCAGGGAGTGATTACACACACTTCTGAAAAAACTCATAAAATCTATAGATACCCCTTTTAAAAAAATCCAAATTCCCATACACACTCTAAAGCCCACAATGAATCAACTGAAGTGCATCACCAGCAGGTTAAGAACCTATCTAACTAAAAAGTACATCAATCAGTGAAGACAAAGCAGTGAAATTGAATTACCAAAAAAGTATTATCAATAAGGTTTTTATAGAAGTGCAAGTCACATGAGAATAAGTTGCTTCAATAAAATAAGAGTGTCTAAAGTTAAACCAGGGGTCAAACCACAGTGGGAAAAACAAAAGAGAACAGCAATAACTTTGATTGTCAAAGTTGCTGCCATTATTCTATGTTTGATTAGAGACAAGAGATTCCTTCTTAAAAGTGGTAGATGTAGCTTAGAATAGATTGTTCAGGGGCATGTGAGTGGCTCAGTCGGTTAAATGCCTGCCTTTGGCTCAGGTCATGATCCCAGGATCAGGGGTCCTGGGATCCAGCCCCATGTCCAGCTCCCTGCTCAGCAGGGAATCTTCTTTGCTCCTGGTCTCTCTCTCAAATAAATGAATAAAATCTTAAAAAAAAAAAAAAAAAAAGCTTGTTCAGACACTTCAGCAGCTATGTGCTCCACAATACTACCATCTACAGATAATCAACCATCCAAAGGCCTTTGCATATGCCTTTAAAAGGGAGCCAGCACCTGGTTTTTAAACAGGAAACACTGTAAGCTATTCTGCCTTTAAAACTTTTAGCTCTGAACTAAGTGATGTGTATCTGAGAAAATTTTATACTATCTTTGCAACTGTCTCATAAACATAAATTATTTCAAGATAAAAAGTTCTAACAAAAGCGCACTTATGAGAGACTATTCAGTAGTGATTTTTATTTTCTCCGTAGATCTGTTTAGACTGGAGATTGAATTTTCTTAAAAACCGATGATGAATGGAATTTAAAGGGACTATTACATTCATCATGTTAGTAAGCCTCCCCAACATCTTAAAAGGAAGTAAAGAATTATGTCTAGAATTCAAAGAAGAAACCCATTCTATTAGTCTCTGAGCAAGGCCTCAGAGAAAAGCAGCACTGGAATAGTTGTCAGGAAGAGGTATGTACCCCTGTGTCACAAAATACCACTGCTGAAAGTGGTGGAAGGGAAGACAAGAAGTGACTAGACCCAAGCAGTATGTCTCATGTCAAGATCAAGGCTAAAGAGAGAATACTATTACTTTCTAAAAATTGTCCAACTTAATGGGTCATTGTTACATAAAGAAGATACTAACCAACTGGCAAGAAGAGACTTCAAAATGCTTCTCCAATAGTTGTACTCAGCCAAAATTTTTTTAGGAATACATTTTATAGAGAGAAGCTAATTTTTATCAAGGATTGATTTGATGTTATTAAGCCCAGTGATAAACAGCCTTTCAAGAAGTTTATGTAGCACTTACTGAGAGAACACAAACTTTTAATTAAACTGCAAAGCATGTGCAAAAAACTCCAATTCTGAACTGGCAAATTTACAACACTGTAATAGAATGAAAATGGTAAACACTAATAAAAGCTATTCCACTTAAGTTGGATAAGAACAAGACATTCCCTAGCTAAATAAAAATAACTTTAATCTCCTTACCCCCCCTTTTTTTTTTTAAGATTTTATTTATTTGACAGAGAGAGACACAGTGAGAGAAGGAACACAAATAGAGGGAGTGGGAGAGAGAGAAGCAGGCTTCCAGCAGAGCAGGAAGCCAGATATGGGGCTTGATCCCAGGGCCCTGGGATCATGACCTGAGCCGAAGGCAGATCCTTAAGGACGGAGCCACCCAGGCACCCCTTAATCCCCTTACCCTTAACAAAAAAGATAATGTACTGGCATTAAATTGAGTAAGAAAATAAGCAAATCAAAAATTGAAAAAAAAAATACTACAGTAACAACATTTTCCAGGAAACAAAGTGATTTCATAAAATAAAATGTTCTGAAATGGGAAAGAAACAAATGCTGTCTATTTTAATAAAGAATGTGCATTTTGGAGTACGTTTTAAAAGATGGTATGGTTAAAACTTGACCTGATATTTCATACTACTTAATATTTCCTTAGGAAAGTAGATCATTATAACAGATAACAAACTTCAGTTCCCCTTAGTAAATAAGCTAGAAACAAGGAACTTTGATGGATTCAAATAGTATTCAAAATGGAGTTGGTATATTAGAAAACCCCTATGTAATTAACTGAATTATTAAGGCAAAGCTGCATTATCAACTATTTAGGTATACATGAAATATTTTAAGATCACACTGTATATAAAAAACAAAGCATTTTTAATGTGTTCCCAGTGATTATATTGTTAAAATCTTCTAAAAGTTTCTTTACCATCAAAATAGTCTTCATACTTATGCAGTTGTTATTTGTCATTTTGCAAAATAACATGTTTTAGAATATGAAATACATAGCTTTTACATAATCTAGGTAAAATAAGTGAAGTACAACAGGGGGGGAAAAATCCTGCACCATAGCAGACCTCTAAGTGAAATGTGAGAGCAAGCCACCATTCTTGTTGTGTTTTAAGCAAGCACATTACTGGGGCTCATAAATAGAAAATTAGTTTAGGAACTCTGAGGTAAGCTTCTTATTTTACTCTTCACTGCTTGACTCACACTGGATATCCATGCCCAGTTATGATCTCCACATCTGAAAGGGAATGTAGAGAAATAAAAAGGAAGGAAGCCCACACAGATGATGAAAGGGTTGGAAAAAGAAGAAAGATCAAAAGGACACAAGTATTCTGGCTTTAAAGAAAGAGTTGAGGGGATACTTTTTAATGTCCTTGAAATATATGGACTATTATATTGAGAATGGTAACCAGCTGTTCTCCATTTCTATATAGGACAAACAAGAAGAAAACGGCTTAAATCCAAGCAATGACAGATTTAGGTTATTAAGGGAAATAATGGAATCTTTTCCAGAATTATTTAAAACTACACAGAAATTTGATTTACCTAGAGTGGTTAAGGTACAGCAGTAAGAACTACAATCTGATTTACAAGATCCTTTTAAACTTTATTTTTTACATATTCTTTAACAAGACATATTAAATTGCATATAAAGAACTATTTGCTATTACTAAACATCATCAAATACTCTGAATTATAGGAAGCAATGCAAGGAAAATTGCTTTGGATCAAACCATAATGTGACATTGGGCAAGACTTTGAACCTCAAAATGCTTCAACTCTGTGGAAGCATTCCTCACTAGAAGGGGATTATAGATAGCAACATTCACCTTGTAAAAGTGAGGATGATAAAAAGTGAGATAATCTGTGTGAAGTATCTGGTATAATTTCTTAGACATATTAGATGCTCAGGTAATGTTAGTTCCCTTCCATTCCTTGATAGACACAAACACATGAGGTTTTCAATTTTCCAAAAGGAAGAGAGAGATAATAACTTAAAACTTAAAACTGAATTGTTGCTCTCACTATTCACAGAACTATAAAGTAGGAAAGTACTAGTACCAACAATCAAAAAAAGACCTCTCTTCAGTCTATAATTTCCCATCCTCTAATTTTTTCTTCTCTTCTTGTTTCTCTCTTGTTGGAGTTCAAGGATCTGAGCCTTATTTTGAAGAGGACCGTGTTACTGTATCATAGGCAAACTGGAGTAAATCAAAAGAGCTCCATATTTTCCCTTACAGGTTAACACTTTTTAAGTGGTCTATAGCAAGGTCAATGTTGGTATAATCTGAAGTCTTCCAAGGTGTTTCACATTCAGAAAACAAAATCTGGGGACAGATTATCCATGAGCAACTAAGTCTACAAACAACTGCCAGGAACTGGGCTGCATGACTAGAGAATCTCTTTACTGACAATTAAATTCAAGAATTGCAGCTCCTATCTTTTAGCCTGCTATTTGTTGCCAGGTAACTAGGAGTACTTCTGCACTCTGACCACTTCACAGGCACTACAGTAAAATTATTCTAGCATGCAAATCACCTAGCAATTTTTACATCAAGAGTGGGGAAAGTTTTCTTCACAGCTTTACAGAAAATCTTTTTAAAAGCTAAACCTTCCTAATAGTCTATCCCATAAAACATGTTATCAAACTAAGGCATCTGTTATTCCCTTTGAAATAAGAAGGGGTGGGTGTGTGTGTGTGTGTGTGTGTGTGCGCGCGCGCACACACACACACACATTTTATTGGAACCAAACTACAGGAAAAAACTTTTTAAAGATTTATTTGAGAGAAAGAGAAAGCACAAACAGTGAGGAGGGGCAGAGGGAGAAGGAGAAGCAAATTCCCCGCTGAGCAGGGAGGCTGATGTGGGGCTCTATCCCAGGACCCTATGATCATGACTATGCCAAAGGCAGAACTTAACCAACTGAGCCCCCAGGAGACTCTATGTATTTTTATTTTAAATGCACTGATATTCACTAAATAATATTAAGTTCCAAATTGAAACAAGTGGTTAAAACACTCGTCTATTACCTTCCAATTCAATTAGAACATAGGACAAGCAAAAAAGCTAGCAGAGAAGAGATTATTTTTAAACAGGAGAATGTGCACCTAAAAGGTAAAAGGAATAGGGTGGGATGATTTAAATACTTTGGGAGCTGATTATCTAAATCTAATAAAAGTGCACTAGATAACTGATATAGTCTGACAGCCTTCCAAATGTCATATATCCCCGTACGCAAAGTGTCCATAAAAACCCAAATGTCACAGGGTACCCACATCGATAAACAGTCCGATCTGTTGTGGTTTCCATACACATTAGAAGGAAAAAAGCGAACTACTACAAGAGATATAGGCTTATATAAGAGAGCTTTCAGAACTAAATATAAATTTCCCAGAAAATAAACAGGAATTAACTAGGTAGAACTCCATTTTTGTTGTGAGCAGAAGCAACCTGGGATTGGGGATGGCACTTATTTTTACTTTAATGTCATGTGAGGAAAGGGGCAAACCTGCACTTTTATCTTTAACACTATTTCCATTGTCTGATGTTGATATGAGAAGTAAAATATAGAAAGAAATTAAGATATTTGGGAGGCAGAAGTCTAAAGCTCCAACCTTTTTAAATACACCAAATCTCAGAACTGCAGACTTACATTTCAGGATATTTAAGAACAAAGATACTTTGATAAGACTTACTTATGTATTTGTGAAAGAGTCAAAAGATTTCCATGACATATATGTCTGCAGCAAGTTAAGCTTATATGTGTTTTCTAGGCTACACAGGACATAATCTAGAAACTCATCACTACCTAGAGGCCAATGAAAGAGGACAATTATAGAATATATAGGACATAGTAATTAATAAATCCTTGTCTGGATTTTGATTCTCACCTGGCACAAACTGAAGACATCCAAATAGGTCTTTAAAGTGGGAGGAATAAAAGCCGAGGATCTAAAACTATGAATACAGACACATTCTGAGCTCCCAGGACTATTTGAGGCCATGTGCTTCTATCCACGAAGAAGACAATAAACACCTTGCTCTTTGGCACCTAACTGAAATTTTTCAACACACACACAAAATCAGTCCCAAGTGTCAATCAATTATTCCTTTTCCTTATTTATTCAAAGATGAAAACAGAGGTATTATAATTAAAGGATAAATATATTGGTTGGTAGAATGTTCCTGTATTAACCAAACCTGAAACACATCTTAAAATCTTGTATGTGGCTGCAGTCCCATCCACAAGGACTATTCCTCCTGACACTGTGCTGCTGTCTCAGCTCCTGCTGCCACCACAACTTCAGCAGCTAAGTGAGGAAATGCCAGAAGTGGAAGGCGAGTTTGTGGTATTTTCAGAGAAAATTCAGAATCAAAGATCACTGACTGAAGATATACTAAATTCATACTGAGTAATGGGAAACGGCCTTAATAAGCCCTTAGATATTGATCAAGGCACAACTCCTACAGTAAGAGATCAAATGCTTCTCTAATACATGTCTTCTTTGGATTAATTCTGAAATGCGTTCTACATAATAAATACCATCTAGCTCACACTCTAAAATCTGAATCCTGTGGAACTGTCAGAAAGTTTTGTATAAACAAAACCATATCATAAGGTAGTTTTAATTTCTGATACTTATGAATTTATCAAAAATATAATTTTATTAAATGTAAATATATAAATATTTCTGCATCTAAACATAGTTGTGAATATATAAAACATATACTATCAATTATGCTGTATTATCTATTTTATTATCACATATAAAGTTAAATATATACATAAAATATGTGTATAAATTAGAACTTCCCAACTTATTCTTTGCAATACTTTTTCAAAATACTAATACAGTCAAGGATAATGCCATTGGTTCTCCCATTTTTACACAAACTATCTTAATGGAAACTGTAAGAAACCTTAAAAAGAAAATATTTAATACTGAGGAATTCAAATTATTATTGAATATTATATTAAAGCTTTTATCTTTATTATAGATATCTACTTGCATAAGTGTGAACATATTTCTACTTAGCGATTTATGCCTGTTTAAACTAAAAGAGAAATTTAAATGAGTTGATGAAATCTGGCCTCAAGGCAACTGCTAAACTAAATTGAAATAAAATAATAATATTGGTTTGCAGTGAAATAGTTATTCCTCAAAGATTCGTATCAGCATGGAACTAGCCTTTATGTTGACCTAAGAAAATAAATGATATAGGAAATTTATTTTATTATAGTGACTATGGGGTGAAAATGACCCTATAGTCAACTTATTGGAAGCTTATCACTGGGCCTTCACTAACTCCGCTCTTACATGATCACCTTAGCCTATACTTCATTCTATGAATATAAAGAGTATCTGAACACTAAATATTTTTCAGGGTAAAGAGAGTGTATGATTTCTAATTTGTCTCTAATTTGTAATTTTAAAAATAATATTATCCTTTCACTAAATAAACTTTTCCCTCACTTTATTTTCCTTGTTAAAAACAAATATTCATTTGTCTCATAAGTATAGCATAGACATATGCTATATGTCTTTATATGCTATATGTCTCTCATATGCTCTCCTATAGACAGGAGCATATACTGTCTCCTCAGTATAGGTGAGAGTCATCACCTCTCAAAGTGATGGATTTGAGAGGTCACAGAAAGGCACTTATCAAAACATCTACCCCCAATCAACAGAAGAAAGCCTTAACTTGCACTTTTAGAAATTCATTATTTTGGTGTAAGTCTTTCAAACTACTTAAAATGCAAGTATCATTAGAAAATAAAACTCATTACTCATCCTCACTTATATTTTATTGCATGTAAATTTATCAGTTCATGACATATTTTTGTAGAAAAGGCTGTAGTCACCAATTCCTGAGCGAGAGTCAAGCTTGAGGGAAGCCTGGGGTAGACAACAATTAACTTTGACCTACTTAAAAATGGGTCCAAGAATGACCCAGGAGAACTATGGTTGTTTGTAGTTATTTTAAATTACTCACTATCTTTGGAGTTAGGTTCAAGTTCATAGACATATAAAGAGTTATAATTTAAAGCTGATGGGAATTCGTGTTTCCCAAGCTGGATGTCTAGATGTTGTACAAGTATACTGCTATTTAAAGACCTTAACTACTCCTGGCTCACTTAAATGTAACTACCAGGAAAAGCTATATGCCATTAGTTCTTTCATCTCAAATTAGACATTTTGGAAGTTTCAAGGTACATTCAAACATCATTAAGGCACAGGATATCTTTATGGTAACTGTAAAAGTCTCCTCTTCCATGCTTCCCTAACACTATAACTACAAAAACTCAAATCTCTGTGAATGTACTTTTTCTGTGGTTTTAATTATATAGAATATAATGCAATAAAAAAAAATTTACCAGTCACCATGTTCAAATCCATATTAACATTTCACCATATTTGTTTCCAATCTGTTTTCTTACAAGAAAAGAAAGTCAGGTTTAGGATATATTTCTCAATTTCTATGCAGCACTATCATACTTCCTGATATTACAGGTGGTTTATGTGATCAAGTGGGTTTTGGCAACACCAAGAACCATACATCTCCTTCTTAGAAATTCACAACATATGTCTCTACACATTGGCTCTGAGATATCCTACAGTAAATACATATACATATATTTTTGATTAACAAAAGTTTCTCAAACTGACTTGATCAAATAATTATCTTTTCTCAGAAAAACTCACTGGCATTTCTAGAGCATTACTGTATTGCAAAATACAGACAACATCTTGCTTTGGAGTAATTTCAAGAGTCATTAAGCTTTATCACACAAATTAAGAGACATTACCCGCATTACTTCCTCTGAAAAACTTAACACTCTGAAACAAAGAAAAGGCCATATTCCTGTCACATCACCAAAGACTAAGATTGCTAAGGAGTTTATTCCCTGGATTGCCTCAAGGTATAAGACCTCTAAATATGTACACACACCACCTTTCTCATGATTGCTCCATCTCAGTCATTTGCTCTGACAGTAGTAAAAAATATGGATCACAACTGTTAGACTACTTAAACTTCATCTATATTTTTCATCAAGTGCTCAGCTTTTATCAAACAAAACACAAATTTGAAGAGCCGATTAGTGTTCTATTATATGCCACAAGGAATGGTTTGTTGCTTGAATGACACTATTCTCATCTGATGAATCTTGAACAAATCACATGCCTATAGAATTCACCTCTAAGTCAAAATCTTTCCTTATACTAAAAAAATACATAAAATAATGATATCCAGCAAAAGTGTACTAGTAACATAAGGAAGGACACTCATTAACAGCAGAATGTTTAGTTTTATGTATTTCTAAAAATGAATCTCCACAAGTTCATATTTGGTACTGTATGGGATATTTTGCAAACCAAAAGAATAACAATCAATGATACCGTTACGAACACATAAAAGTAAACAGACAAAACCTCTTAATATTCTAGTTATTCCTATAAAAGATTAACTTTTTCAAACCTATTTTGCTCTTCCCTAACTTTTAAAAGTGACCAGGTCCAAATAAATCCACAATTTCAAAATTTACATTTGCTGAATAAACCACTGAGATACCTCTTTTCTCTCAGAATGCAACTACTGTTACAAATTAAGATGGAAAGGTAGATGTCTCAGAAAGCAATACATTTTAATTTGTAGGTAGTTAATATTTTCCAGAATTGTCTATCCTTTATATTAATTTAAGATCAACTATAAATAGTATCAATAAATAAATGCTTGTAAAAATATTATAAAACATAAGAAATCAATATATATCTCACCTTGCTGGCAGAAAAACTGTCTTTGATGTTTTTCATTTAATATAAGTTTAAAAATACAAGGACGATAATATAATGGTTTTTATTTATTTATTTTTTAAATATTTGATTTATTTATTTGACAGTGAGAGATCACAAGTAGGCAGAGAGGCGGGCAGAGAGAGAGGAAGGGAAGCAGGCTACCTGCTGAGCAGAAAGCCCGATGTGGAGCTCGATCCCAGGACCCTGAGATCATGACCTGAACCGAAGGCAGCGGCTTAACCCACTGAGCCACCCAGGCACCCCAATATAATGGTTTTTAAATTTTATGGAAGCAACTAGGAGAATCCAATATAATAAATTTTTAGAGCATGCTCATAATTAAATTTTCAAAAAATGCAGGGGCTTGGAACTACCTGACACTTGTGCAATGTATTTATATCTCAAATGTACTATTATCATTTGCATGGGCAACAGTAAAACAAAGTATTTACTTCCAAAAGTGAGTGTTGAGGTAAACCAAATACCTTTTTTGTAAATACAACTTAAATGATCTACTAAATCTCTATGTTCTAGTTTTAAATTACGAAGGCAGAGGAGGGGAAGACTGAATTTGCCTTCCTAAAATCTTTGATTATTGAATAGAGAACTATTCATATACTTAATTGTCTTTTATTTCCTTCTGAAATTAGTAGTCCCAGTTAAATAACTACACCTACTAATCTTATACACAGGTAACTAATAGATAAACCGTGATTATTTTTGCAAAGTAGAAAGAGGGTTTGATGAAGAACCTTTCAAGTTTACATTATATAACCGTGGCCTATTAAATTTTACTCCAAAGAAGAATTACTCTTAATAATACAAAATATATTTTAAAATATGTGTATGCCAACTCTCTGCATCAAATTTACTTTGCCTAGAAGGAGCAAGTCCTTCTGTCTTTTAAGCCACTAATGTGAAGTAAAGCTTTCTTGCCCTAAATAGTTCACAAGCAGCTTCTAGTAGCTACTAATAGGTTTAATCTGCTTATAACAAATCACTTTAAAATTTATCTCAACATACATTTCTGGAGTAGCCAGGAAACACTGGAAACAACTTGGGCACTTGTATTACCAATAACTCAATTCTTTTATAGTGTTCTTAAACACTCTTTAAAAACTGAAGGATGATCTCTTTGTATCCTATAAGAACCATTTATACACACACACACACACACACACACACACACACACACACCCATCTCTAGAGAAGTTATTTTAAAATAATAATGACACAACAGTAACAGTATAGTTAAAGCTGACTGGTTGGAGAAAGTATTAACTTCTCTCTTCCTCTCAAAAATGTTCCCATGGATTCTGTCCTCAAAATATATCAAAATCCAACCATTTCTCTCTACTGAATGACTACCCTATAGAAAATCACCATAACTCTAGCTGGGATTAATAGCTTCCTAACTGTACTGCTTGATTATACCTTTGCCCTGGTACAATTTATTTTCCACAGGACAGCCAGAGTGATCTTTTAAAAATATGTCGGATCATGAGGCACCTGGGTGGCTCAGCCTGTTAAATGCCTGCCTGCAGCTTAGGTCATGATCTCAGGGTCCTGGGATGGAGTACACCCCCCACCTTGGGCTTCCTGCTTAGTGCAGAGTCTCCCTCTCTCTCTCCCTCTGCCCTCCCCCTGCTCATGGTCTCTCTCTCTCTCTCTCTAATAAAAGTCTTAAAAAAATATGTCAAATCAATGAAAATTTTCAAGTAATCTACAAAAAAAAAAAAACAACTAAGGTCACAGGATATAAAATCAGTACAGAAAAATCAATAATATTTCCAATGAAGATGTGGAAACCAAAATTAAATACCTTTTACAACTGCTAAACAAACAGAAAAGGGAATTCCACGGTACAAATATAACAAAACTTGTATAGGATCTGTATACTGAAATTACAAAATAATGATGAGACGAATCAAAAATCTAAGTAAGAGACATACTATAGGATATAAGGTCAAAAGGATGGAAAGGCCAATAAAGATGTTAATTCTCCCTAAATTAATCTACAAATTTAATATAACTCCTATCCAAATCTCAGCAATACTTTTTGTAGATATTGACAAGATGATTCTAAAATTTATGTGGAAATGCAAAGGAAGTAGAATAGCTGAAAGAACTTTGAAACAAGAATAAAGGAGGAAAAATCACTCCATAGGATAATCTTACTAGATTAATCCAGTCAATGTGGTACTATAGGAGAGGTGGACATGAAAATCAGTGGAAAAGCACAGACAGCCCAGGAAAAGATCCACATTATATGCTCAAGTGATTTTGACAAAGGTAGAAAAGCAATTCAATAGAGAAAGGACAGCCTCTTCAACAAATGGTGCTTGAGCAACTAGTTATACATAGCCCCAAAAAGTGAACATCAACCAAAATATACCATTATACAAAAATTAATTCAAAACGTAAAACTTTAAAAATAAATAAGAGAAAACTGTCAGGATCTTGCGCTAGGCAAATAATTTTAAACTCGACACCCAAAGTACAATTCATAAAAGGAAAAGCTAATTGTGGACCTCATCGGGATTAAAAACTTGCTCTGTAAAGGGCCACGTTAAGTAGATGAAAAAACAAGCTACAAAGATGGGGAGGATACTTTTGCAAACCACATATCCAAGAAAAGACTAGTAACTACAATATATAACGAACTCTCAAAATTTAAGAGTAAAAACAAAACAATTCAATTAGAATATGGAAAAAAAAAAACTAAACATTTCACTGAAGAGGAAATACAGATGCCGAATAAGCACAAGAAAAGATGTTTAACATTAGTAGCCATCAAGGGAGTTCAAATTAAAAGCACAATGAAATTATCACTATACACTTATCAGAATGGCTAAAATAAAAGACAGTAACAAATGCTGGTGAAATGCAGAGAAACTGTATCACTCACATGTAGCCAGTGCGAATTTAAAATGGTTCAGCCAGTCTGGAAAACAGTCTGGGAGTTTCTTATAAACTAAACATGCAATTACCATATACCCAGCAATTGCACTCCCAGGCATTTATCCCAGAGAAATTAAAATTTATGCCCATACACACACCTATACACAAATGCTCACAGTAGCTTTACTACTACTAGCCCCAAACTGAAGCCAGTAGGGATGTCCTTCAACAGGTGAGTGGTTAAAACAAACTGTGGCTGATCCATACCAAAAAAAAAAAAAAAAAAAAAAAAAAAAAAAAAGGAACAAAATATTGATACATGCAACAACTGAATGAATCTTAAGGGAATTACACTGAGTTTTTAAAATATTAATCCCAGGGTGCCTGGGTGGCCCAGTCAGTTAAGTGTCCAACTCTTAGTTTCAGCTCAGCTCATGATGTCATGAGTCATGGGATCAAGCCCCATTATGAGGCTTTGTCCTCAGCTGGGAGTCTGCTTGGGATTCTCTCCCTCTGCCCCTACCCTCACTTAGCTTCTCTCTCTCTCACTCTCTCTCTAGTAAGTCAATATTCAAAAATGTTTTTTAAAAAAGCTAATTCAAAAGACTATATACTATATGATTCCATTTATATAATATTTCTCAAATAACAAAATTATAAAGTTGAAAAAAATTAGTGCTACCAGGGTTAGGCATGAGATATGGGAATTCTGCAGGGTGGGAGGAAGATCATAAAAGGACAATGGAAAATATCTTGCTATTCAGTACATTAACTGTGGTGGTGGATACAAGAACCTACACAAGTGATAAAATGACACAGAGCTAAGCATGTGTGTAAATTGTAAAACTGGTGGAATAAGATTGATTGTATCAGTGTTCATTTTGTGGTTGTGGAGTTATTCTAAAGTTTTGCTAGATGTTGCCACTGGGAGAAAATCAGTGAAGAGTACATGGGCTCTCTTAATATCACTTCTTACCATAGCATAAGAACCAATAATTATCTTGAAATAAAGTATAATTTTAAAAAATGCGAGTTTAAAAACTCAATTTTAGAGAGAAATTTCTATCTTTAAATGCTAATATTAGAAAAGTCTTAAAATCAACAATATATCCTTCTGCCTTAAGAAGCCAGAAAAAGTATAAGCACATTAATCCAAAAGTAAATAGAAAGAGCAAAAGTCTGGGGCACCTGGGTGGCTCAGTGGTTTGGGCTGACCCTGCCTTCGGCTCGGGTCATGATCTCAGGGTCCTGGGATAGAGCCCCGCATCGGGCTCTCTGCTCCGCAGGAAGCCTGCTTCTCTCTCTCTCTCTCTCTCTCTCTCTCTGCCTGCCTCTCTGCCTACTTGTGATCTCTGTCTGTTAAATAAATAAATAAAATCTTTAAAAAAAAAAAAAAAGAAAGAGCAAAAGTCAATGAAATAGAAAAATGAAAACAAAAATCAATGAAACAAAAAAATCTGTTCTTTGGTAAGATTAATAAAATTGATAAACCTGCTTGCTAGACTAAGAAAATAACATAACATAAAGCACCAATGTCAGGTATTGAAAATGACATAATTCTATATTACAAAAATATTTAAAGGATATATAAGGGAATATTATTCTAATAAACTCAATAACAAATAAAATAGACACATTCCTTGAAATTTAAAAAAAAAACACAAAAAAAAATAACACAGAAAAGGTCAGAAAATATGAATTGCCCATCATTTATTAAGAAACTTAATTCATGGGGCACCTAGGTGGCTCAGTAGTTAAGTGGCTGCCTTTGGCTCCAGTCATGATTTCAGAGTCCTGGGATGGAGCCCCACATCAGGCTCCCTGCCAAGCTCCCCCTCTTCCATTTCCCCTGCTTGTGTTCCCTTTCTCTCTGTCTCCCTCTCTGTCAAATAAATAAATAAAATCTTTAAAAAGAAAGAAAGAAAGAAACTTAATTCATAATCAAAATCTTCACATGTATAAGATTTCAGGCCCAGATGATTTCACTGGTGAATTTTATCAAATACTGACCAAAAAAAAAAAAAAAATCATAAGAATGATAGGAAGAAGGAGGAGAGATGGGGGAAGGAGGAAGACTCCAGCAAACTAAGCACAGAAAACACTTTAATCTGATAAAGGATTTAAGAAAGATTAGCTAACATCATATTGAATGGTGAAAAGCTGAATGCTTTTCCTTTAGCATCAGAAACAAGTCAAGAATATCTACTGTCTTCATTCATATCACTTTTATTTAATACTGAACTGGAGGTCCTAGCTAGTATAATACAGCAAGAAAAAGAAATAAAGGGCTAAAGTTGGGAAAGGAAAACGTAAAAGGATTTTTATTCATAAACAACTTGATTCTGTGCATAGAAACTATTTAAATATCTACAAAAAAATGAGAGAAGTGAATTTGACAAATTTGCAGGATAAGGCAGTATATAAAACTCAAATTAATTTCTATTTTATATACTAAAAATGAACAACTAGAAAATGAAATTCAAAACACCATATCATTTACATTAAAATAAGTATCTTGGGATACAGTTAATGAAAATGAGCAGAACCTTTATAATGAAAATTACAAATAACTGATTTAAAGAAGACTTTTTAAAAAAGCTATGCTTTTTATTTTATATGTCACGTTCATGGACTAGAAAACACAATATTGTTAAGAAGCTGATTTTTGGGGCACCTGAGTGGCTCAATGGGTTAAGCCCCTGCCTTCAGCTCGGGTCATGATCCCAGGGTCCTGGGATCAAGCCCCGCATCAGGCTCCCTGCTCAGCGGGGAGCCTTCTCCCCCCCCCCCCGGCCCCCACCTGCCTCTCTGCCTACTTGTGATCTCTCTCTCTGTCAAGTACATAAATAAAATCTTAAAAAAAAAAAAAAGCTGATTTTCCCCATATTGCTATGTAGATTATTGTTATGCCAAATATAATCCCAGAAAAATGTGGTAGATATTCACAAACAAATTCTGAAATCTACAATGAAGTACAAAATACCTAGACAAGGGGCGCCTGCCTGGGTGGCTCAGTTGGTTAAACATGGGACCCTCGATTTCAACGCAGGTCATGATTTCATGGTTATGAGATCGAGTCCACACTAGGCATGGAGCCTGCTTAAGATTCTCTCCCTCTGTCCCTCCGTTCCTGCTCATACATGCACGTGGTCTCTAAAATATATATGGTGGGGGGAGAGGGACAAGTTTAAACAATCTTGAAAAGAAAGAACAAAAGAGATTTATTGAACAAACTGATTTCAAGATTTACTATATAGCTACAGTAATAAGGTATTATAGAATTAGCAGAAGGATATATAAAGAAAATACATGTCAGGGTCCAGTAATTGTCCAATAATTAGGTGATTAATTTTCAACAAAAGTAATTCAATGATATAAAAGAAGCCTTTTCAAAATCAGTGGCAGAATAACTGAATACATATATAGTACAAAATGTATCTTTAACTTTACTTCACACCATAAAAATTACATCTAAAAATAGATGTAGACCTAAACATAAAAGCCGAAACTATAATCTTTCTAGAGAAAAACAGGAGAAAAATCTGTGCTCTTCAAGTAAGCAAGAACTCTCAGGACACAGAAAGTACCAACCATGAAAGAAATATTGCTGAATTATGAGACTTTATCAAAATTTAACCCTTTGGATCATTAAAACACATAGTTAAGAAAATGAAAAAGTAATGCACAGACTGGGGAAAAATATTCTCAATATATTTATCTGATAAAGGATTTGTATCCAGAATATATAAAGAGCTCCGTTAAGTCAAGAACAAAAAGAACTACCCTATTTAAAATAAAATTAAGAAAAAATACTTCACCAAAAAAGAGGATAAAAATAGCAATAAGCACAAGAGATGTTTAACATCATTAGGCATTAGAGAAATGAAAATCAAAGCCACAATGAGATATAATTACACATCCACTAAAATGACTAATAAAAAATAACTGGTCACACCAAATGTTATTTAGGATTACAGAGCAACAGGGACTCTGATACACTGATGGTGAGAATATAAAATGGCCTAACTTTAGAGAACTACTTCAAAGTTTTTCATTTTTCTAGAGTGGGGGCAGAAGAGAGAGAGAAAGAGAGGGGATTTTAAGCAGGCTCCACCCCCAGTGTGGAGCCCAAAGCAGGGCTTGATCTCACAACCCTGAGATCACAACCTAAGCCAAAATCAAGAGTTGAATGCTTAACTGATTGAACCACCCAGCTGCCCACTACTTTGAATTTTCTTAACAAAGATATATAACCTAGAATTCAGTAATTCTACTCCTTGAAATTTATCCAAAAAAAAGTATCCAAAGACCATAAATCCACAAAGACTCATATAAGAATGTTTCTTAGTTATATTCATAATGGCCCTAAACTGGAACTATATATACACATACAAACATGTATACACACACACACACACACTATGTATTATATACAATTTAAAGTACATATATCAATAGAAGTGGTAATATTCATATGATAAAATACTACTTTTCAATAAAAAGGAACAAATTAATGATAAATGCAAAAACAAAGACTATCAGAAACACTATGTTGAATGAAAGAAGACAGACACAAGAGTACTACATGATTCCCTGACATGAAGTTCTAGAATAGTATAAAATAACCTGTGACTCCATTTTTATAGAATTCCAAAAGAAACAGAAGTAATCTATGGTGACAGAAATCAAAACAGTGATTGGTCGGTGGGATGTAGGGCACAGGAGGCCTGGAAAATGGCCCTAGAGAATTTTCTGTAGTGATGAAAATGATCTAAGTTCTGAGTTATATAGGTGAATGCATTTGACATCCCTCATTAAACTATAAATTTATGATCTTTCCATTTCACTGGAAACTTAAATTAGGCTCCAGTAAAAAAATTAATTAAATTTTTTAAAATGAGAAAACAAAGAAATTTAATTAAAAATAAATGTCTAATCACTAAAATAAATAACACAAGAAACAAGTGTTGGCAAGAATGTGAAGAGACAGGAACCCTTGTGTACTGTTGTTGGGAATGCAAACTGGTGTGGCTACTCTAGAAAACAGTATGGAGTTTCCTCAAAAAGTTAAAAATAGAATTACTCTATGATCCAGTAATTCTACTATTGGATATTCACCCAAAGAATACAAAAACACTAATTTGAGAAGATATATGCACCCCTGTTTATTGCAACATTATTTCCAACAGTCAAGTTATGGAAGCAACCCATGTCCATTGACAGATGAATGGATAAAGAAAATGAATAAATGTACACACACATGCACACACACACAAACTTGAATATTACTCAGCCATAAAAAGGAATGAAATCTTGTCATCCATGGATGGGTCTAAAGGGTATAATGCCAAGTGTAATAATTCAGTCAGAGAAAGATACCATATCATTTCACTTATATGTGGAATTTAAGAAACAAAGGAAAAAGAGAGAGAGAGAGAAACAAAAAGCCAGACTCTTAACTATGGAGAACAAACTAATGGTTACCAGAGGGAAGGTGGATAACCAGATGAGTGAAATAGGTGAAAGGGATTAAGAGTATACTTATCAAAATGAGCACTGAGAAATGTATAGAATTGTTGAGTCACTACACTGCACACCTAAAACTAATATAACACTGTATGTTAATTATACTGGAATTAAAATAAGGAAAAAAATAAAATTAAAAATAAATAAATGCTTAATAAAAACCCCAGCAAGTCATTTTGTGAATATCAACAAACTGATTCTAATATTTATACAGAAAGTCAAAGAATCAGGAGAGTTAACACAATATTGAAAGAGAATAACAAGTTATAGAACTGACACTATATGACTTTAAGACTCACTATTAAACCAGATTAATCAAGATAGTTAGGTACTGGCAAAAAATTAGACAAGGATACCAATGAAACAAAATACACAGTCCAGAAATACATTCATAACTACAATCAACTGATCTGACAAACACAACAGAGAAAAGTTAGCCCCTTCAAAAAACAGTGCTACAATAAATGGACATCTACATGTCAAAACGACTCTAGACACAGACCTAACATGTTTCACGAAAGTTAATTCTAAATTGATAATAACCCTAAATAGAAAATGCCAAACTATAAAGTTCCTAGAAGAGAACAGTGAGAGAAAATCTGGATGAACCTGGGTATGGCAATGACTCTTCAGATATACCACCAGTGGTGTGACCCATGAAAGCAATAACCGGTAAGTTGGACTTCATTAAAATTAAAAGTTCTGTTCTACAAAGACATTTCAAAGAATTGAGAAGATAAGCCACAGACTGGGAGGAAATATTTACAAAAGATAAATCTGATGAAGGACTATTATCCAAAAAGTACCAAAAACTTTTAAAATTCAGCAGTAAGAAAACAATTTTATTTAAAGATGGCCAAAGATCTGAAAAGTCATCTCACCAAAGAAAATGTATGGATGGCAAGTAAGCATATAAAAAAATATTCTACATTATATGTCACTAAGGAATTGCAAATTAAAGCAACAATAAAATACCACCACACGCCTACTAGAATGGTCAAAGCCCAAAGCTCTAACAACATCAAATGCTGGCAAAGACGTGGAACAACAGGAAGTCTTACTGGCAGGAATACAAAATGGTATTGCCACTTTAAAAGACAGTTTCGTGGTTTCTCCCAAAACTAAACATACACTTACCATACAATCCATTGACTACACACGTTCGCATTTACCTCAAAGAGTTACAAATGCATGTCCAGATGAAAACCTGCGCAAAGATATTTATAATAGCCTTATATTCATAATTGCTAAAATTTGAAAGCAACTAGGATGTCCTTCAGTAAGTGAATGGATAAATAAATTGGGATTCATCCAACAATGGAGTAATACATGGTTCTGAAAAGAAATGAACTATCAAAAGCCATTAAAAAAATGGAGGACACTTAAATGCATATTATTAAGTAAAGGAAGCTAATCTGTAAAGGTTACATGCTATATGATTCTAAATATATGACATTCTAGAAAAAGCAAAACTATAGAGACAATAAAATGATCAATGGGTGGGGTGGTGCATGGGTGGCTCAGTCATTAAGTGTATGCCGTCAGCTCAGGTCATGATCCCAGAGTCCTGAGATCAAGCCCCACATGGGGCTCTGTGGCCACCCACCAGAAGCCTGCTTCTCCCTCTCCCACTCTCCTACTGCTTGTGTTCCCTCTCTCACTGTCTCTGTGTCTGTCAAACAAATGAATAAATCTTTAAAAAAAAAAAAAAAGATCAACAGTTTCCACCACTTAGTGGGGAGGGAGACTAAAGAAACAGAGCACAGAGGATTTTTAGGGCAGTGAAACTGTTCTGTATGGTACCATAGAGATGGATACATGTCATTATACATTTATCAAAACCCACAGAGTGTAAACACCATGAGTGAACTCTAAGGTAAACTGTGGACTTCAAGTGATTCTGATGTCTCACTGTAAGTTGGTCAATTGTAACAAATGTACAACTCTGAGGAAAGATACTGATAGTTGCCAAGGATGTGCATGTTGGGGCAGGGAGTATTATGGAAAAGCTCTGCACTTTTGCCATGAACCTAAAAGCTCTAAAAATTAAAAGTCAGTAGATATACAGAAAGAAAGAACAAACATTCATCTTGAGAGCACAGAGAAAGATTTTAAAACCAAAACACTTTTTCTGCCTTTTTGTGTAGCATCATACACTATGCTCCCAGAATTGAGAATATTTTCTCTCAATTTATATTAATAAGGTGAATCCTAACACTAAGGAAGATTTCACTCAGTCCTCTGAATTTTGATGATTCAGTTATCTTTTTAAAAAATTTATTTATTTTTAGAGAGAAGAAACATGGGCAGGCGAAGGGCCAGGGGAGAGAGAGAGAATCTCAAGTAGAGCCCAATGCCAGGTTCAAGATCACCAACCCAAAATTACAACCTGAGCTGAAACCAAAAATCAGTTGCCCAGCCAACTGAGCCATCCAGACACCCCAATAATTCAGATACATTATTAACAATACATTCTCAGACATCTCACTCCTTTGGTTCTAACAAGTTAAAAACAAGCATGTAATTTTTTAGTGATAAAAAGGTATTTTTTTCAAATTGAGTAATTTATTTTGAAAACTTACTGTATTTCAAAGCAATTTTTAATAATATATACAAACATATATAGACCACATCCATATACACATATATAATTATACATATAGTGTCTTTTTATTTCCTGGCTGGGGGGGGAGGTTTAGTTGATCAATACAGCTAATCAATTTTATTTGGTAGAAATGCTGAATTACCATCTTGACAAGAACTTTTTATTCTCAAAGGTATGATAATGTGAAAAGCCGAATACTATTCATTTTTAAAATTCAATTATTTTAATGTCAGGACACAGCATGCTAAGCTGCTCTTTGTTTAGATAACCTTCCTTAAAAAATACCTGAAGTTACACAGTTTCTTGAGTTTGAACCATCACATCTGGCTTCCAATATGTAAATCCTACTGAATCTAATTCTGTTATTGGATTTATTTGTACCAATAATATCTCTTAAAATCTTTATACATAAAACAATTATAAAAATTATAATTAAACTATGCTTAGATAACCACAGCTCAAATAAGAAATAAAGCACCTAGTAAACAGGATAGTGAGTTTAAGTGGAATGTTAAATATTTTAGTGGTTATGTTTTTTAGGAGATCTCATAAAAAACATTTGTTTAAAAGATGTGTTTATTACATAGAATTTTATCTTATGTTTTTCCAAATACCCATTAAAGACTTTAGAAATCGTGAACATTATGTCACTGGCTAACTGATGTTGGCAGACTAAAACTGCCTTGGGGGTAGTGATGGCGGGGAGAAACCATTTATCTCTATAGTGTTGCAAGTGAAATGCTCCAGCCATAAAACAAAATTCCAAACCAAACAGTATCTCTTGAGCTCCTCAATCTCTTTCCAATGTAAAATCATATACCATTTAACACCTAAACATCAAATCATTATTTGGAAATAAATACACCCTAGGTTCCCTGGCACACTGCCAAAAAGAAGGGTAACCCTATTTAATCTGCGTATTACTTAAATTTGCAAAATGGATTTAGAGATATGGAGATAAATTCACAACACACACAGAGACATACATACACACACAGATGTTCACACACTAGACACAGGAAGAAAAAGGAGTCTTTAAATTTAAGTCCAATAATAATGCATAATATTAATCAAAGTATTTGGAATAAAATTCTATTTTTATTTATATTTAAAATAAATCATCCTCTTGCTAGTCATTTGTTTTCTTAAATAGGAGACAAAAAGCATTAAACAACATTTACATACATTCCTTCTTCCTTTCAGGCTTCCCTATCTCCATCTCTGACTTATATTCAGAGCTGATATCTACATTGAAAGCCCATTATGTTTATGTAATAGTAACAATTTATACCAATTAGCTGCACATTCCAAGTAACACCATTAAAGATGATGTGATATAACATCTCACATAATGAATATCTTAAAACTCATTATAAAGTAGGAATCAGAAGTAAAAAACAATTCATATTTTAGTGTTAAGGTAATAACAAATGCCATGACTTCATAAATTAGTTTCTAACACTGGATTCAGAAAAAAAAATATGGAATTTCTTTAAGTTAGCAATATTTTCAAATCCAGTGAAAGAAAAAAAAATACTTCAAGTTAAAATGGATAACTAAGGTTTCATCTATCTATCCATCTATCCACCTATCAATTAAACAGAGTGAATGAGATGTAGGACTCAAAATTAATGTTTGAGAAAAGTAGAATGTTTACAAAAAGTCTGAAACTGAAGTCCACAACAGCATTCTAAAGCAAAAGCACACGAGATTACACAGGTTGAACACCTGTACCCAGAACCCTTGGATCTAGATAAAGATAAAGAGATAGAAGTTTATGGACAGATTACCCTACTGCAAGCAATGTGGTTGGCACCTAACAAAGATTTTCTGCTGTAATCATCATAGTAACCCCATGAGTTACAAATTCTGTTACTCCTCCAGTGTTTCGTATTGAAAGATGAATACTCTGAATCACTATTTTATTACTACTGGCAAACTCAAATCCCAAAAGCTGTTATTTTCATTAGTTCTGTTGTATTTATAAGGTAACCACTCTCATAGTTACTTTAAGAGATTTTCTGTCTCCACATTCTACATGCAATATTTTATGAGAATACTAGTCACCACAGACCAGCTTATTAGGTAAATTAATTAAAATATGACAGATGATATACTTTCATCAGTATAAAAATACATTTGTAGTCAAAAGACTACATATTTTTTGGAAAACAGTGTTTCTTAAGAACCATATATAATGGTGAAGTTTTAACTACTCCTCATAAGGTAATGAAGCACACATACCTCACCCGCTTTCACAGGATAACCACTCAACACCAAAAGTATATTTTTTGGGAATTGGTGTTTTAACAAACTTAAAAGAGAAAATATCCTGTGTTTGCTAAGTGAGCATATATTCTGGACTATAAAATAAATGTAAAGAAAATACCATATATGTTGATCAGAAGACTCAATATTAATAGGCCCATTCTTGCAATATTGGTCTATAGATTCAAGGACATTCAAAAAAAAAAATCCTAGCAGTTTTTTATGAGAAATTGACAAGCCATTTCTAAAAATTATATAAAAATATAAGAACTAGAATAACTAGTTTGAAAAAAATAAACATATGCTACCTGATTAAACTATAATAAACAAGATACTGTCATACTGGCACTAACGACAAATGAATCAAGAAAGTGTTCAGAAACTGACCCACATATATATGGTCAATCAACTTGACAAAGGCACCAAAGCAATTCAAAGGGAAAAGAAAGTCTTTTCAATAAAAGTGTTGGGACAAGATAAACATGGGGGAAAAAAAAGTGAATCTTGCCCTTTACCTAATACCATACAAAAATAAATTCTAAATGGATCAAAGACTGAGCTCTAAAACTAAAATATATTTTCCAGAAGAAAACACATGAGAAAATCTATGTGGGGCTATGAAGAAGGCAAAGATTTCTTAGGACACAGAAAACAGTAACTATGAAAGACAAAACTGATAAATTGGACTTCCATAAATATTATACATTTCTGCTCATCAAAAGACACTGATAGGGAAATGAATAAGCAAATACAGTTTTGGAGAAAAGTGTGTGTGTGTGTGTGTGTTCTGACAAAAATAAATGTACCTGGATCATATCAAGAAACCTTAAAAATCTATAAGAAAAATGCAAATAGGAGCGCCTGGGTGTCTCAGTGAGTTGAAGCCTCTGCCTTCGGCTCAGGTCATGATCACACCAGGGTCCTGGGATTGAGCACTGCATTAGGCTCTCTGCTTCCTCCTCCCTCTCTCTGCCTGCCTGTCTGCCTACTTGAGATCTGTCAAATAAATTTAAAAAAGAAAAGAAAGAAAAATGCAAATAATCCAAGAATTTTTAAAAGGCAAAGATCCTAAAAAAAAAAAAAGAAAATACTAACGGACAACATATTAACACATTAAAAAGCACCCAACATCATAAGTCTCTAGGGAAATGCACATTAAACTCACAGTAAGATACCATGTTGTATCCCCACTAGCACAGCTAAAATAAAAACACTGACAATACCAAATGTCGGTTATATGTCCAGCAACTGAAATTTCCATACACTGCTGCTGGCAAAGTATAATGGTACAAGCACTCCAGGAACTGTCTGGCAATTTCTTAAGAAGGTAAATACATAGCTTACCTTCTAATCCAGAAACTGTACTCCTAAGTATTTACTTAATAGAAATGAAAACATAATCTTGCACACAAATGCTCATAGCAGTTTTATTCATAAAACCGCAAAGAACTGGAAACAATTTAAGTGTCAGGTAAACAGGTAAATGGATTGATACATTATGCTATATTCATATAATGGAATACTACTCTTTGGGGATAAGAAAGAATAAGAAATAAACAACAGAATAGATGAGTCTCCCAAAATATCATGTTAAGTGAAGAAGCCAGACACAAGAGAATAAATTGTTTGTTTTCATTTATATAAAATCTAAGAAGAGACATAACCAACATATGGTAATGGAAGCTAGAAAGTACTTATCTGTAGGGTGGGAAGATGCCTGGGGAGAACTGACTGGAAGGAACTTTCTGCAGTTATAGAAATGTTCTATATTTCATTTGGAAAGGTGGTTACATAGGTGGTTACAATTGCCAAAATCTATACAGTTATACACTTAAGATATGAACATTTTATTATGTGTAAATTGTTTCTCAATAAGAGATATGTTTGTTGTTGTTTTATAAGCATTTTAGCTGTGGTATCACAAAGAACTAGGTTCACATTCTGACTGCACCACTTTTTGTGTGTGTGACCTTGGAAGATTCCTTAACTTCTCAATCCCTTGATTTCTTTATTTTCAAATTGTAGATGATGCCAGTGTCTCCATCACAGGATTATTGTGAAGATTAAATGAGAAAATGGATATGTAGTGTACAAAATAAGAGTGAGTTCAAAAAACCTTCACTATTATTATTTCCTTATTAGTCAAAGCTTTATAAAGAACATGCCTAATTTAATCATAAGTAAGTGCATATGCAATCTCCCCCTAAAACTAATTTCTTACCACAGTAGTTTACAACAAAAAGCTTCTTATGGCATTGTTCTGATAAAAAAGCAGTGATTATTGTAAAACTGCTTTCCAGTGGACAATGGAAAAACACAGGAATGAATTTTCAGCCATAATAAATGTAGATTATGGGGAGGAACCCCACAAAATTCAAACATACATCCAAATCAGCATCATAACCACCACTGACTATTTTCAGCAGTCTCCTAACTAAACTACTCTTATAGCTTCTGCTTTTGCACTTTCCCTCAATCTGTTATCCTAGGAAAGCCAGGGTTGATTATTTTATAAACATACTTTAGATCATGTTGTGTGCCTGCTTAAATTATTTCAATGGCAAAGCAATGTTCTCAAGATAAAAACCACATTTCTTACCATGGCTCACAAGACCCTGCATGACCCAACTTCTTACCTGTCCAGTTTTGATCAGCCCCTCCATCCTAACTGCATTTGAACTACATCTGCCCTATCTATTGTTACAGCATGTCAAATCTGTCCTATATTTGCACTTGTTATCTCTTCAGCCTCTCTCCTCTTCCCTTAAGCCTCAATTCAAAGGTTTTATCCTCAGAAACCTTTCCTGGATATCCTATTTAAAGCTGGTCTTCCAGAATCAGTTTCTATAACACATCACCTTGACAGCTCTTATCAACTCCTGCATACACCTTACATATATGTTTGCTCCACCTCCCATCACTACACTGTAAGCTTCATGAAGACAGAAACTCACTCAGCATCCTAAAAGATGGTATGTGCCTAATACAGATCTGTTATATTAATTATATAATTATATTAATTAATGAACCCACAATGGTGATTATAACTTGTTCTTAACTTCTTGGTTAGTATTAATACTAATTCATTTCATTTCAGCAACATACTGTCAACTTTTTTTTTCTAAGCTCTTCATTATATGGTTCTATTCACTTATTATTCTCATGACTTCTGCTTGTTTTGTTCTTATTCTCATGACTTTTGTTTTGCCTTATACTTCTTCTAAGTGACATGATAAATTAAAATTATGAGGATAGTAATGAAACAAAGCCCCCCTTATCAGGTGAAAGAATTTCATACATATGGAAATAAAGTTCTTCCTATTTCTTAGAGATGTTTTACTAAGTACTCATGAATAATATTAGTCATATATACTATATATTATAGTCATATTAGTCATATATACTATATTTTAGTCATACATAATATTGGTCATATATACTATATTTTATTTGCTATAAAGACCTTTTCTACCAAACTACAAACAATATTGCAAAAGAACATTTATCTTGAATATAACATTAACAGAATCAATCCTACAGTGAAGGCCCCTTTTCCATTATATGACATTTTCTTACTCCAATTCATGAAATTCTGGGCTTTTTTTTTTTTTAAGATTTTATTTATTTATTTGACAGAGATCACAAGTAGGCAGAGAGGCAGGCAGAGAGAGAAGAGGAAGCAGGCTCCCTGCTGAGCAGAGATCCCGATGTGGGGTTCGATCCCAGGACCCTGGATCATGACCTGAGCCAAAGGCAGAGGCTTTAAACCACTGAGCCACCCAGATGCCCCCAAATTCTGGAATTTAATGTAATTCCTTCACCTGGCTATAGAAGGATTTAAAGTGTTGCTTTTAAAATCAGTTTTTTCATACCAACTTTCTTCTACTTACTCCCTAGAGTTCAATTCACTGTCTTAACCCTCCTTCTGTAGAGTTGTGTATGTAACTGAGCTTCTTTTATCCTTGTTAATTCTTATAACCCTTGTATTATGTGTGCCATGCATCTAAGGTATCACATTTTACATCTTCTTTTGTCAACTTACATGACAGTTATAAGACTTAACACTGAATAGAAGCACCACAAACAGGAAGTCACTTATTTAGCAGTTACTGTATTACCAAATATTTCAAATCACTGACTTTAAAAAGGCAACACATATAACCCTTAAATGTTATTTAAGTCATCAATTTCAATACATTCATAAACTGATTTTCCTCATAAGTACTAGGAAAAAGCCAAATCAATTGCCTAGCATTTCAACCTTTCTGGTAAATCTGCCTCCTTGCTAAAAAACATAGAAAAGCAAAGACATGCCATAAAATTAAAACATAGGTAATAAGCACAAAATAGAACTGATGGTTGAGACCCATATTTGAAGACAGAGAAATCCATGACTACAGGCCATTCATTGAACTTCTTTGTGTATCAACATTCCCAGGTCTTAAAGGGGGGACTCATCAAAACTTTATAAAGATATTCTCAAGGCTTTATAAAGAAATTAAAATATTAAAATTATAATTATAAAAATGATTTCAAAAAGTTTAAGAGTACTATGAAAATAATTATTGTGCTATTACTAAAAGTAAAAAATTAGTAGTGTAATAAATGAACCCATTTTCATAACCACTTTGTAATACTATCTCTATTCATCAAGCCTCTTATTCCCTGTTGAAAAGTCACTTCAAATTAAAACTAATCTAAGAAAGGGTCATTGCTCTTTGTCCCACCCACTCACAAATTCCATTCCCCTTTATGAAGACCATAACTCTAATGAGAAGTACTATGATTACAAGTCACTGGACACCTGAGTTCTGCTCTAGTCTTAACTCAAATAACACTCTCTTCATGAGGCCAGATGGGTCATTTCATTTCCTTAGGCCCAATTTTCTCACCTTTAAAATTAGGCAACTGGACTCCAGCAGTAGTGCCTAGACTCTTGGGGTACTGGTACCTTCTTTTAATGTCTAAGCACTTGACTGCCACATGACAGTGATGGGGTTTTTAGTATTAGTGGTCAAGCTTTTACAAATTCAATAAAACTTTTCAGTGAATTTGCCTTTATTAAAAATGGAATTCATAATAGTATTAGTTACATGGTAGTTCACATGCTTTCACATATGTTAATCAGTGTACATGAATACAAAGACCTGGGCCCAAGGTTTGGGAACTTTTAAACTGGAGCTTTCCAAATTCCCCCATCCTGCTCTGTGCCTACTTATTGCAAGACATGATCCTACACAAGTGGAGAGCATAAGCTAAAAGACAAAATATCAATATTCACAGTAGAAATATCAGCAACACCCAAAGAGTAGGTTAATAAGTCAAAGCAAACACTAGTTTTTCTAAAGCTTCCATTTAATAAATCCCATTTAAAAGACTTGACATTTTTCATTCTATAGTAACTTTTCTTCAGCGCTCTCCAAGGTGTGACTTTTCACACGTTTAAAAAAAAAAAAAGCTAAATTTGAGTTTTCACTAGCTACTGAGTGACATGAATAATTCATGTCACTTATTGATTTACAACTTACGGAATATCTCATCAATCTAGTGCACCATATAAAAAAAAAATATGTGGTAGGAAGTCATTCTCTACAAGAAGTGCTACACAATACAAATGAAGACATAGGAGTGGCTATCCCGTAACTTCCAAATAATTTCAAATTAATATAGGATAAAAATTAAGTATGTAATGAATATAAAGTAAAAGAGGTCACGTAGGACAAATTGATTAAGAAGTTTCCCACTAAGAAATCTGAGTTCAGTTTGAGAAGGAGGTGAGAGCGACTAGTGGAAAAGAGGGACAAAAGCAGTTTGGGTCATGAGAGCTATATGTGCAAATAGGCAGAGACTGAAATGTGCTAATGACTGCTTGCGGTGTCCAGCAAACTAGAATCCAGAAAAGTACCATTTTGTGATGCTTCTGAGCAATTAAAAAAAAAATTCTTTGTGACTCTCTCATGCATCTGAATAGCAGTTGCTTTGTATATATGGAAGGAGTTTTGGTCCTCAACATCTTTTCTCCTGTGTAAGCATTTTATCTTTAGTCAGTTTTAAAATGTTGAGGCATGAAATGAAAAGATCAAAGACTAATTAAATGCTGGTCTGATTTTAAAAACTGTTCTCAGCAAGTACAAATCCTTTTATAATTGCTTAACTGAACATCTGTTTTTTCCTACTTTTTTTCAGACACATTTAAGTGAATTAAAAATCCCCTAAGAGAAGAAAAGTCAAGTGAACAAGCACAATCAAAAATTCAAATAAAAGGGGCGCCTGGGTGGCTCAGTGGGTTAAGCCGCTGCCTTCGGCTCAGGTCATAATCTCAGGGTCCTGGGATCAAGTCCCGCATCGGGCTCTCTGCTCAGCAGGGAGCCTGCTTCCTTCTCTCTCTCTCTCTGCCTGCCTCTCTGCCTACTTGTGATCTTTCTCTGTCAAATAAATAAATAAAATCTTTTAAAAAAAATTCAAATAAAATACTAATAATATTAAAATTATCAAAAACAATTTGCTACTCTATTGAAAGTTTGGCCATCATTCTAAAAGCATAGCAATGGAAAAAAAAAAGAGTTGTTAAACATGTTTTTACATATAGGTAACAAGGCCTTTTCATTTTTAAATGTAGAAATATAGGCTCTGCTCAAGCATGTAACTTTCAAAGTATGAAATTATATAAATATTACTTTCTTCATGAGTAAATTGTGATGCACTCATCTAATTATAATGAGCCTCTTTATAAGGTGATTACTTGACATCTGCCTTTTAAAATACATACATTAAGTAACTTTGTTCATGACTCAACCACTGGTAAGCCAAAGGGTAGGCCAAATATGTACAAATAAGAATAAGTTCCCATTCTGGCTTAAACAGAACTGAGAAGAAAAATGTTTATTAAGGAAAGAAAAACCTTCAATTTTCAAATATCAAAAAGATTCTCACCTGACTTCTATAATAGAACAAAAGAACAAGAATTTTGTTTGAAATTCTGATGTTTAACAGTTTTTTTTAATAAGGGTCATTTAATGTGTTTTAGCTTTCATTCAAGGGTATAAAATAAAATCTTTTTGCACACAAAATCCCTAAAAAACACAAGAAGTTCAAGAGTAATATAAAAAGCCTTATTCTTGACGTTGATTATTAGACATTAGTTCAGTTGTTTAAACTTTTTTTTTTAGTTCTTCATAAAATACAACATTACATGGGCACAGAGAACCTTGTGGTGATTTTCACTGAATCTACTTCAGAGTTGGTAACTGGAAGAAAAGCTCACAGAACCACTTACTGAATCATCAGCAACAAATTTACAAAATAATATTCTACTATATTCTAAGAGCAGAGTATTTGGTATTTTTCATTCTTGTAGTAATCTCCTGGATTTAGTCTTTTCAAAATAATTTTTCCAAATGGATGGCATAAGTGCAAATCACTTAACGAATATGCAAATCAAATAGTTCAAATTGTTCAGTATTATCTATTGACAATAAGAAAGTAGGAGGTTTCACCATTAATGCCAAAGCAGCTTTAGCATTTGAAGAACTAGCTGACAGCCTAGAAAAACTGGTTATTAAAAATGACAAGGCTTTCATAATCAACAAGATATAGCGATTTGAAAAGCTGATGGAAAAACACATTTTACTGTGAACACGTATTTCTCTAAATACAATACATTCACTCGTATTAATACCAAGGGAAAACAAGACTAAAACACAAAGACTAAATCTTTTTAAATGCTTCAGGATGTTTTTAAAACCAATTTTACTCCTAACAGCTTTAGGAAGATGGTGGGGGGGGGGGGGTGGAGAAAAAAAGCAATTTAAGTGAGTCAGGATTTTTAAATTATTTTATATGGTAAACTTCTAGGTTATGATGTAAAATCACCAAACTAATAAAGTGGATTCTGAAAATTATTCAAGAAACATAAGAACTAAACACACACATATACAAAAAAACACAATTTGCCTAACAGAGAAACTGCAACATCAAGAGCATACAGGAGCCTTGTCAGCACAACAGATAGGAAATAGTATATGTGAAATTCTGCCTTTAAAAAACTTCTATAGTATGCAACTGTATCTATATTTTATAGAGATAAATAAAATGTATATGGTCTTTCATAATTTGCAGAGTGTTTTCATATCAAATCATTTCATTTTCCCAATAACCCTAAGAGATACATAAGACAAAGGTTATTTCTATTCTAATAATGAAGATATGAAGCTCAGAAAGATTAAAACAAAACTATAGTAACTTAATAAATAGCATTTTTCTAGGAAACAATAAGGTGTCTGAGAAATTTTTACACTTAACCTAAAACAATTAGAAAGAAAGGAAAAACAAAAAAGAAGACTGGCTAGCACTCTCACCATTGCAAATGGCAACAAAAAATGAGTTCCCATAACTTCCTACAAAAGAAAATAGCCAGTATTTTGAATATCAGAAATAATAAAAATTAAAAATATCCTTTTATGTTCTTCTTTGTTAGATCATCAGAAAGACTTAAAGAAGCTCTACCAACTTTATATAACTCCTAAGCAAGGACATACAGATGAAGATTATTTAAAAGGAAGTTATCTCCTCATCTACAACCCATACTCAATTAGAAGTCTACCAGATTCATTATCAGAATAAAAGACCTCCACCTACTAACAGCCCCATAATTGTATAAGAGTATATTTGGGGTCTGCCATCTTTGAACAATAAACCCATCACTTTTTGGCAGTGGAACTATGATCAGATCACTTGCTCAAATAAATCCTTAAAAAAAACCCACAAAAACAAATTTTAAGCAAAACACAGCTTTCTTTCCCACTCACGACCGTAATTTTACTTTGAAATATTCATATACAACCAGATCTTCCAAGTCATCTAACTTATTCTGAAGGTTTTTAGATGCTGTTCCTTAATGCTAATGTATTCTAAATATAGCTTTATTCTATCCAGTGTTAGATGTTAAGTGCACAATGAAACATACTAAACCATAAATTCTTCATTTAGATTATTCCCAGAAACCAAAACAACATGCCATACTTCAATATGTTCTAGCATGTAAAAGATACTGATTGGGGCACCGGGGTAGTGCAGCCAGTTAGGTGTCGGACTCTTGGTTTCAGCTCAGGTCATGATCTCAGGATCATAAGACCAAGCCCTGAGGCAGAAGGGCTCCACACTCAGGGCAGAGTCTGCTTAAGGTTCTCACTCCCTCTCCCTCTGCTCCTCCAGCTCGTGCTCCCTCTCCCTTTCTCAAATAAAGAAATAAATCTTTAAAAAATAAAAGATACTGATTTAGAAAAGTAATTCACTGCAAAAGTTAATCAGCTCAATTTAATTAAACTTTGTTTCAGTTTTGTTGTACTGCTTTAAAACAAAAGAAACGAAGGAAGAACCAGGTAACGTAAAGGCACATACTCCCTCCCTTTCAATGGCATATACTCCCTAAATAAGTACCTGCAAAAGTTTAGTAAATGTTTGCAGATACCTTATAAGTCTAGGGCACAGACAATACTCCATATCACTTCAATTAGATACTCAACAAACCAGTATTTCTTCAATAACAGTACAGGACATTTTAAATTTGAAAACATAAATACTATGGTCTTTCATTCATATTATCATTAATATGATAAAACTAGTTAAATGAAAGTAATTATGAACGCCAGAGCAAAGGCAAAAGAAAAAAATATATACTGCAAAGCTAAGTGTTAGAAAAGGAAGAAATATCTCTCTGGCTCCTCTTGACTTATTAAATCATATTACTACACTAAAAAGTCAAAATACAAATCAGAGTTTAGAACTAGCAAACTGCATCAGAATATTAAATATGTATAGTATAAAGAATTCCATTTTTCTTTTCAGATAAATAAATATGCATCATGACTTTTATTGTAATATCTCTATTCATGTAGTAGACTATTCAACATAAGCAACTTACAAAATGAGAAAACTATCTTGGGGTAAAACAACCACACACATTCCTGTGTATAATCAAAAAATCAAAATTATAAGGTATATAATATATATTCCTTCCTCCTTTCCCTCCTTTATTCCACCCAATTAGAATTCAATTTAATGATCATAAACAACTTTTTAGATAGCACTCTTAAAAATCCCTACTGTTCATGACTGCCAAAAGGTAGAAGCAACCTAAGTGTCACCAGCAAATGAATGGATATACAAAATGTGGTATATCGATAAACAACATTATTCAGCCTTAAAAAGGAAGAAAATTCTGACACATGCTACAACATGAATGAACCATGAGGATATTACACTAGGTGAAACAAGCCAGTCACAAAAGGACAAATAATGCAGGAGTCCCATTCATATGAGGTCCCTAGAGTAGTCAAAAGCAGAGGCAGAAGGAAGGAAGAATGGCAGTTGCCACGGGCAAGAGAGAGGAGAGAATTGAGAGCTATTCTTGTTTAATGCGTTTGGAGTTTTCTGTATGAAGATAAACAGATTCTAGAGGTGGATACTCGTGATTGTTACACAACAGTGTGAATGTACTTAACACCACTGAATTATATACCTAAAAATGATTAAAATTGTAGATTTCGAGACAATGTTCCTTGCAGGTTCCCTCATTATTTCTCACAAATCCAAATTAGGCTTTCAAATAACAAAACATTAAGCATATTGCTTAAGGTCATCTCGCTGATGTTAGAAATTAAAGTTTACAACTCTGTATGAGAGAAATGGTAAATTACAGTTTTTATATATTGCACTTGCAAAGGATGAGCAGAGAATTGATTTATTTCTTTGAAAATCACTTTGTGAGAAGGAAAAACTAAGGTAGATGAAACAAATTAAATGCCTATTTATGAAATCACTGTACTTTGTTTTCTGATAACTCTCCCCAAATTAGCCATGATTATTATACAAGATGGTCTGTACATGTTCTCTTCCAATCTATCCTCCATAAATAATGGTTTCATGAGGCTGTTTAAATATACCCGTATAAAAAGCCACAAGGAAGAAAGAATGTGTGGGAAAGTTAGCCAGTCTCATATTTCCAGCTCACTTGCCAACCTGATTTTTTAAAATGAAAATAGGATATTGCATAATGAATGAACACACAAAATATTTAAATGTGTTGTCGTCCTACTTGGATTCTGGCAAAAATTAGTACTTTTCATAATTTCTACATATCCTTCTTAGGAATCGTGTGTGTGTGTGTGTGTGTGTGTGTATTCAAAAAGACTACATAATAGATGTCTCTATTATGCTTCCATTCGTATACACATGGTCTGAATGAAAAATATGATACTAAAAAACAGAATGAAAAAACATGACCAGATATTCACTATTTCAAATACTAAGGCAAACTTTTCCAGTATAGATTTCTCCATGTCACCAAAAATTTCTTGAGAAAAGTCAACTGTGAGAGACATCAATCTCTCTAGCTATTGATCTAGCTATCAATCTAACCTAGTCTTTAAAATTAATTACAGCATTTTATGAAAGATGTAATGTGGGGAACAATACTTATTAACACACTTGAAATATACATCAAATTATTACTATATACAATATAGAACACACCCAAAAATGTCCTGCCATCATTGCAAAGCAGGGTTTTAATATTAGGAAAAATAAATACTAATGTAGATTAGAATATCCCTTCTAAAAAGCAACTTCCTTAGTTTTTTGGGGTCTTTTTTCCCACTCCTAAAACATTTACAGCATTTAAAAGTACAGTACATGGAAATACTGCGTAGATGGGTTAATCTTGTATTGTCAGGCAGGTCAAGAAAACACAATGCTGCAGAAGAAAACAAATTTGTCATCCAAATTTTATGGGAAAGAAAGGCAGGGTGCTGCATTCTTAGGCCTTCACTGAATCCTGAATTCACTTTTCAACGTAGAAGATGGAAATGAAACTTCTCACTGATTATCAGCTAATCTGGGGTTTTAGTGAAAGACAATTTCAGCCTGCTTATCTCAGCCTCATGGCTCTTGTTGCCTCCAACACTCCCCAAAACAGTTGCCACCTCAAAAGCAAAAATCCTAGCAAATTTTACACCAATGTCAACAGACTACGAGTATACACTACAGCCTGGAAAGTAATGTGCAGAAACAGGCACCTTTCTGACAAAGGAGGAGCAGAAAGCATAGGACTAGGATAAAAATTTAACCACACTTTCCACTCAATGAACAGAAAAATACCCATCTGCATCAATACTCTAACAAAAACCCAGGATACAAATAATGATCCCCACACCAAATTCTTTCTAGTAACAGCGAACATGAGCAAAGAGATCCCAAGGAATAGACAGATGGGATTGATGATTCTTTGACATGAAACAGATGTTCCTTTCAACTGTGGGCACAGCTATTTTAAAATAATGGTTAAATAAAGACCTTCTTATTTGGTGTGATATCTCTATTCCTACACATGAAGGGAAAACGGTCATAATTCACTTTTTTACACTGAAATTCTATTTCCATTTTTATCTCACATCAAAATATCTAAATTACAATACTTTGTTACCTATTTGTTACATACACATGTGTTAAAATGCAAATTAATCAGGTTAATAATCATTAATTCTTACACTATAACTATAGGGTACTATCTACGTTGAACTCTTCACTTTGCATTTCTTCAATGTGTGTGTGTGTGTGTGTGTGTGTGTGTGTGTGTGTTTACATGTGTATAGCATTTCCTCCACTCCTGGGTATATAAGAGAAATAAAAGCATAGGTCTATATAAAAGCCTTGGGACACAAATGCTCATAGCAGCATTATTCATAGTGGCTGAAAAGTGGAAACAAACCAAATGTTCATCAGCTAATAGAGAGACAAACAAAATGTGCTATGTCCCTAAGATGGAACATTATTCAATAATAAAATGTGCTACAACATGAATGAACCTTGAAAACATTAGGCTAAATAAAAGAAGTCAATCACAGATGACTATATAATGTACGATTCTACTTAATATGAAATGCCCAGAGAAAAACAAATCTATAGAGAAAGAAAATATTAGTGGTTGCCTGCAGTTGAGGGAGAAGAAGAGAAGCAAGAATGGGGAATGCTAAAGAGTAAGAGGTTTCTTTTGGGGGTTGATGAGTCACATTTAATATCAAAACCTTAACTCCTGATTTCTCATCACAATCTAAATCGACTCCACTATTCTCCATCTCAGTTAACAGCATCACCATTACAGCTGAGTCAGCTATAAGTCCAGTAGTCATACCCCTTCATTTTCCTTCATATCTCACAATCTTTCCAGGAGCAAGTCCTATATTTTCTCCTTCCAAAAAATATCTTCTTCCTTATCATCACATCTCCCATAGACTGCAAGACTCTCCTGGTCTTGTTCTCATTCACACACCCTTACAATTTATCTTCCACCTGGCAGCCAGAGAGATTTTTTACGCCAAAAGCTGGTCACATCACTTCCCTGCTCACATCCTCAAAATGGCTTATGACTGCTTTTAAAATAAGTTCCAAATTCCCTAACATTGGCCAAAGGGCTCTACTCAATCTGTCCTCTGCCTTCCTCCCAAGATCACTGTGTGCTTCTTTCCTCCTTGCTAATTATACTCCAGCTATGATTACTTTCTTTCTATCCTTGTGCAAGCTCATTGTCATCTTGTTCCTTTGGCCTGGAATTTTCCTCCCTCATATTTTCTCATGGTTTGCTGCTTCTCATCATTAATGCCTCAGCTCAAATGTTACATCCTCAGAGAGGCCTACCTAAAGCTACCTCACTTTAGGTCACTAACTTGTAGCCGATTTTTATTTACTTCATATCCAGATGATTCTTCCAGCCTCTCCTATACCAAATTTGCTCACCTCTGTATCTCCCAAAATCAAGAACTATGTCTACACTAGCAGCTGCTAAGTATTTGATCATGAGTGAATTAATGTGAATAAATGAATTAATGATGACAAATATAATGAAGGTAAGATAAGACACAAGATAGTATGGGAACCAGAGAAACAAAGTCCAGAGCTAAAAAACTATCAGCATAAAAAACATAAAATTTCCAATTACTACACAAAAGCTAAAAACTGATAAAGTCGTAGAGATGCTTTCTTTTTAGAACTTAAAAGATCTGAACCCAAGATAATTTTCTATATGAGAAATTGGGTGGTAGAGGGTCAGAAAAGTAGGAATAATTATGTATTAAACATCAATAGTTAATAGCAAAAGGAACCCCTGAGAAAATGAGTAAGGGACCAGAAAAATATTTTATGCAATAAAAAAAGAAAAAATGACCCACATTCTGATCACATCTACCTTGATAAAAATTGTTGGGTTCATTGCTTTTCTCAGGGAGCAAAGAAGCTTTGTTTTTTTCGTGAACTTAGAAAAACCAAATGAAAAATGACAGACTTTAAAGGAAATTATTAAGAATACCAATGCTTTGGGGAAAATTTGTCAAACTATGGTTATCATCATAGTTGATGAACCAAAGATACGGAGATAGGAAAGTATGCAAGGCACACAAGAAATAAAATATTCGCAGTGATAAACCTTACAAACTTTGGTAATAAAACATCTAAAATGAACTAGCTTATGTCTTTACAGTTTTATTTCATATTCCTGATCTACAGTAATTTTTCTACATAAACAGTGCCTTCCTACTGATGAAATTATGTACAACTCTGAACCATTAAAAGCTGCCTGCAGAGGCTTTTGTTTATGCAGAGAAACTGAATGAAATTGAATAGAAATAAGGGAAATTTAGATTCTGAATTGAAGATTCCCCCAGGCTTCTCTTTCCAGATAAAAAAAGAAATCTGCTACCAAACATTCCTAAATGGAATTATTCTGTCATTCTTGTAGAATAAAATTTTCTTTCCAAGCTTCTGTTTTCTAACTGCCTCCCTACCTCATCTCTCCTGCTGGATATACCCAGAGAACAAAATAGAATGACAATGGCAAGGGATTTTTCTATTACCTAGGGGTGGGTTTTAAATTCTAGCTGCTCTATTTTTACTACCTATTCAAACTAAAAAAAAATTGTGTTTTTTTTTTAAAGCCTTTTATTTTTTCTTTTAACTTAAATTTTTAAAAAGCACCAGGATCCCTGTTGTCCCACCCTGTCAAGCCCTAGTGGGTTCCTAGACACCTTCCTGGTCATCATGGGGTGAGATTCATGTTAGCTCTGTTAAAGATCCACTGCAGAATGCTTTTGGTAGACTCTTCTCTACAAACCCCAAAGACCATAAGGAATATGTTCCCTCTAAACTCTCAATCCTACTTCTATTTCTACTAATCTCAGCTGAACTGCAATGGTCTTCTTCTCCATCTCAAAACACCTCAGCATGTATGCTACCTTCTCGCTCTCCTGCTATCCTGCTCTCTCTAGGAAGAAATGTCTTTTTGCTAAACAAATCTGTTCCCACTAACACCCAACAGTCCCTCTGACTGACCAATATATTTCACACTTTTGCCTTGCATTAACAGTCTTTCTATTCCTTACTGATTTTTTGTTTCTCTTCCTACAAATAAGCTTCAGCTTTATTTATCATCAAAGTTAATTCCCTTGACCTGGCTAATCCCTGGAATTACTCCTGAGTATGTCTGTCTCTTTTTTCCTGTTTTATTAAACAAGCAAGGTTTTTCATGTTATCTCCATTTATTCTTTAATCCCAAGAAATAATTTTTCTTTATCCATTCACCAAATACTTATTAAATACCTACTATATTTCACACTACATGCTCAGTCACAAGAATGTAGTGATGAATAACATATTGGCCCAATAGTCATGATCACTTCCTGAACACTACTGAAATTCTGCCAAATGAAAACACAAGGCTTTCTCCCAGTCTTCATTTCTGTCTACTTCTCAATCACACTGCATGTGTTTATTACCATCCCCTCCTTTGCAAAACTTCTCTCCCTCAGAGTCAAAGCACTGAATTCTCCCAGTTTCCACCTCCTTTTTTTTGACATACCTTTCCATTTCTCTTACACTAGTCCTACTTCCTCCTTTCACCCATTAAAATGGATGTACACCCCCATACCACTGTCCTAGACTCTCCATTCCTTTCTTTCTATATTCTCCCCTTTCCAACCTTTCCCACTAGTATGGGTTTTACCATCAACTCTGGGCAGACAAATCACAAATAGTAGCTAAACTGATTATTGCTATTTAATAGGTGAGGAAACCAAGGCTTGGCAAAATCAGGAAGTTTTTCCAAGATCCCAAGGACTAGGACGTAGTAGGGCCAGGTCTTGAACGCTAGCAATCTGGTTTCAGAGCCAATGCTCTTAACCAATATAATATATTGCCCTGCTTCCTTAGGCCCTTTCTCAAATATCACACCCAATTTTCAATGGTGTTTTAGATCTTTCAATCTGAATATACTACTTGTACATCAAACACATGTCAACTCATCATCTTTATCAAGATCAGCTGATTTTCACTTCTTAATTTGCTACATGAACAAACATTCCCCTTTATTCAAACTACAAACTCAGTTATCCTTGTATCCTCTCCCTTCCTTATCCTTTCATATCATAAGGTTTCAGAACTCAGTATCTCACACTCTTTGCCAATCCATCCTGCTTATTCACTGCTGCCAAGTAATGTCCTAGATGCCCTCTTTAATGTGTCTTCTCCCTGTATTTAAGACAATAGTCTCGGCTTGGCAATCAGACACATTACATGATTTTAAGCTTTTATTCTTTTAAAAGATTTATTGGCGGCGGGGAGGCAGAGAGAGAGGGAGAAAGAGTCTTAAGCAGACTTCCCACTGAGTGCAAAGCCTGACACTACACGGGGCTCCAGTTTACAACCCTGAGATTATGACCCTGAGATTATGACCTGAGCTAAAACCAAGAGTCAGGTGCTTAACCAACTATGCCACACAGGTACCCCTAAGCCTTTTTTCATGATTTCACACAGATCTTTTTTTTTTTTTAAAGATTTATTTATTTGAGAAAGAGAGAGAACACAAGCAGGGGCGGGAGATGCAGACTTCCTGCTGAGCAGGAGGCAACACAGGGCTCAATCCCAAGACCCTGAGATCATGACCTGAGCTTAAGACAGATGCTTAACCAACTGAGCCACCCAGATGCCCACAGATTATCTATCTTTTGCCTAAACGAGTATTTTTGGTTCTTCCTTGAATCTTACGTGACTTTCTGCACCCCTGTGTCTTTGCTCTTCTTCCTTCCTTCTATCCACCCACCCTAATTTCTACTTCCTCAATATTACTTTGCTTGTTTCCACAACTAAATGTCATTTCGGTACACTGAATCATCATATTACATTTTTCTGCTACTCATCTTTATCTCTTCTAAAATTATGTGTGTCTCCTATTCTCCAAACCAGACTCTAAGTTCTTTGTGGGAACTGACCATGTCTCATTATTTCCATGACCCTTACAGCTTGCTTTGCCCAAGAATAATACAAATGATTCTATTCTACTGTCTTTAAAGAAAATGCTAACCTTGCTTTCTTCCCTCAACAATAGTACATATTAACTATCATATTCCTCACTACTAAATGTTAAACTTCCAAAAGTACACAGTCACACAGAGGAAAAGTGAGATAGTTTATTTTCTCGGGGATAAAGCAGCATATCAAATGTTTTAAAGATAGAACATTTTTGTAGGAATGGACTACTGACACAGAGACTTAACTAACTTTCAAATTAGGTAATTAACTCTTTATTACCTAAATCTCTCTGGCCCTATGCTCCTTCACCTGGGTTAATACTGCCTCCTCCATTCCGCTCTGGCTCTGGAAGGAATGTGATGTGCACCATGAAACAAATGCAACATGTCACTTGAGGATGGCAGGCCTTACAGCACTGGGCACAAGAATCCCTGAGTGTCCTTTACCCATACCCCAGAAGTACTAGGAGGTTCATTAGGGAATGTCTTACAATCCTTGAATCCTTAAAATCCATGAAAGTTGCTAAATACAAGAATTTTTCAGAAGACTCATTTCACACTCCCCCTCCCCAACACATTTTTTTCCCCAAAGCTTATTACTGAAGGTCTGAATAAAACATTTTCATGCAGGGTGGGGAGAAATTATCCTTTCAAAGCTAAGCACTATTTTTAAAACTGACCTGTGTGTGTTCACAGAATATTTCTAATGCTGGTCTCTCTAAATTTGGATTTATTCCATTTGGATTATTCAAATATATACCTTAAGGTCTCTACCTAATAAAGTTTGCAAACGTTCAACAAATATGAACTACGTTTCTAAGAACCATTACTATTTTAAAATATAAACTATCCCAATGATCCTTCAGCCATCCCTGTTCATGCCTTAGGACCCTCTCTTTATAATGTCGTTGGCAGAATACAGACTCTATGCTTATCAGGACTAAATGAAGGATACAAAGCTATGGGCAATCCAGTAATAGGTTGTCAATATAAAATATCATTTCTTCTTTCAAATCAACTTAAGGTTAACAATTTTTTTTTTTTTTGCTCTTTTCCTGAATGTAAAGATGCATAGGAAGCTGTCAATCCAAAGGTTTTCTCCAAAAATGATTTCCAGATCACATAAACATTAGAGAAAAGTAAGTCTCGATCCTATTTACAGAAGGCAAACTTCTCTTTAACAATTTTTTCTTTGCCCTGTCCAATTCTACTAGAATGAAAAATCAGGAGACTGATCTACACTCAGGAGAACAGAGTAGACTTTGACCGTGAAATTTCTGCTAGCAATCTGGAATTCGAATTTTTTCCAACCTACATTCTAATGACTATATCAACCTTGAATCACTGCTTTTGAAGTGAATAGAAGATTTTCTGCTCAACAAAGCTCCTACCTCAACTCCAAAATACTCTATCAAGAATTTTATGGATTAGAGGGAGAGAAAGTAAAACAGTATTTCCTCCTTTGGCTTATACAGTCCTTAATATTAATAAAATGGGGAAATCTAACAATTTTTTTAACAGCTATAAGATCCTTTTAAAGACAGAGAGAATATACTGCATGACTCAACTTAGCTAGGGAGTTTAAATATCTAAATTGAAGTTATCTTCTAAGTAGTAAATGAGTAAATTCCCATTATGTAATGATAGAAATAAATGACTTATTTTTGAAGGAACACGTTGTGCTAAATTATATCACAGAATTAATCTGCCTATGCAATTGTGAGCTTTCCTTAAAAAATTTTTTTGAAAAGGCAACAGTTGGAAATAATGTATACAAATCTTAGTGCTAAAAGTTCTGGGTCCCTAAATGCATATTCATTAATCCTAAAATGATGCAGTTTGGGAGTCATGGAATAGTTCATTTTATTCAATAGATATCTGTGAAGGGTACCAGATACTAATCCAGACATTGGGAATTCAGGCAGAGAATATTAAACATCTTATTTTTGGTTATGAACAGAAACCTACAACATTTTTTTTACAATAGTTATTAATCTAATATCACAACTACAGAGACTAAATTTCCTTGTTTATAAACACCAATGGAATGCCCTAGGGCACTTTTATAACACTCGTTAATAATAAAAAAATTAAAAAAAAAAACTCTAATTATCCTCCTCTCCTTTATCTTCCACTTAGTCACTGAAATTTCTTTCTTTTTTTTTTTTTGTATTGCCCCAGAGCTAAATAAAACAAAATGTGAGGTTGATAAGAAGTTGCTATTCCTCTCTTATCAGCTGTTCATCCCTAATGACTCAGGGCTATAAAATCCCACAACCCACCTTATTTAATACCTTCCTACAGATCTTGCTGTACTCAATAATTCACTGCAAAAAGAACTTTCCAACACTTTTCACCAGTTTTTTGCATGCTTTTGTGAAAATCTATACATGATAAATCAGTCATTCTGGGTAAAAAAGTATTCATCTATCTTCTTTTAAGTTCACTCTTTACTGACACTTCCTGAGTACCTCTCATAATTTTTTTTTAAAAGATTTTATTTATTTTAGAGAGACAGAGAGAGAACATGAGTGGAGGGAGGGGCAGAAAGAAAGCATCTCAAGCAGACTGAGCTGAGCATGTAGCCCCACCTGGGGCTCAGTCCCAGGACCCTGTGATCATGACCTGAGCCAGAATCAAGAGTCAGATCCTTAAGTGACTGATCCACCCAGGTGCCCCCTCAGGAATTTAAAAAAAAAATTTTTTTTTAAATTCATTTGACAGACAAACATCACAAGTAGGCAGAGAGGCAGGAGGAGAGAGAGGAAGGAAAGCAGGCTCCTCTGTGGAGCAGGGAGCCCGATGCGGGGCTCGATCCCAGCACCCTGGGATCATGACCTGAGCCGAAAGCAGAGGCTTTAACTAAGCCACCCAGGCGCCCCCTCATGAATTTTTAAAATAATTTCCTATTAATTTATTTTTTCTGTCCATCTTTAAATTCAAACCTGGTTATTTTCAAAACCCAGTTCAGTATCAACTGCTCTAGGAAGTCTTCCCTTATCTTTCACCAACCCAACAGTTTTGTCCTTACACCTCAAAAGAGTCAACATTTCCATTGTGACACTCAACAATCTGTATGGTAATTTGCTTGATTCCACATCTATTTCACTGTGAGATGAAGGACCTTAACTTTGTACCTTTGTTTATCCATACCTAGCAGAGGTTCTGGAAGAAGGTGAGTAAACCAAAAGTTAAGATCATGATCCCCCCAAAGCAGAAACGAACTAAACTTGCAAATGCAACCTGGCAATAATGCATAAAAAATTTTGATATTACATCCTCTAACCCATTAATTCTCCTTGTGAATATCTCCCAAGGATCAAAAATATGAAAAAGTTTCACCAATGTTTAACTCTTTTGACAGTTATCATACCAAAAGGCAAAGTTTTTTAAAAAAGTAATAATACTAAATATACGAATATTTTACTCAGTGAAGTATAATTCAGTTAAGAATTCAAAAGATTTGTAGTAACAGAGAAATTTTAAAATATTGTGCAAAAAAAGCAGGAAACAAAACTGTATATTTTCGTACAGTATTCTGACCAATTAAAAAAAGACAAACCTCAACAGTAACTGGGAAAATTGAACAATGAATATGTTGCCTTCTTTCTGTTTTTCTGTATTTCTCCAAAATGCATAATTAGTATACATATATTTCTATGATACAATTTTTAATGTACTTATACAAATTGGTAATAAATAATTAAAAATTATTTCAGAGATATGTCCAAAGTATACAATACTCTCTGCACCTAGCAAACATTAATGTATATATAATCTTTAATATAAAAGCATATACAACTTGCTTTACTAAAAAATTAATCATGCATAAAATTTCTACAAAATGGCCTTAACGTTCAGCTGAACGAATTTCACAAATCACAAATCACTTTTCCCCCCGATTACATACAAATATGTTGCATGTCTTTATGAAAATAACAGCATATCTTCTTAAAATATGTGTGTGAATATATGTTATATATATGTATACATACATATATGATAACCATAAAATTATAAAATTGTGAAACCCCTAATAAAGAAATAAGTGCTTTAAAACATATATTGTTCTAAGGGAGTTCCAATATTGAAAAGCACACTTTCTAGTCCTTTTACCATGTTTCTGAATTGGCAGACACAGCAGTTCTAACAGCTGGCCTCCAACTGCCTTTACTAAAAAAATCAAATACTCTCTAAAACAAATAATATCTATGATTTGTGTATCCAAAACTATATAAAGTATCGCCAAAATTCTTTTTTGAATGAGCTTCATTAAAAAATAAGTCCGGGGCACCTGGGTGGCTCAGTAGGTGAAGCATTTGCCTTCAGCTCAGGTCATGATCCTGGAGTCCTGAGACTGAGCCGAGTCCACGTCCAGCTTCCTGCTCAATGGGGATTCTGTTTTTCCCTCTGCCCTTAAACCCTGGTCATGCTTTCTCTCTCTCTCTCTCTCTCATAAATAAATAGTTAAAAAAAAAAAAAGTCAAAAGTAAGCACCTCTGGAGAATGGATTGAAACCTAAAAATCCAAACACTTAAAATAATTTAATGATAGCATGAATCTGGCATTACTGAAGTGGTACTAATGTGGTGGTACTACACACAGACCATGAAAATGTTAACCCCTTATTATTAAGCCACTTTACATTACATGATTAAAAAAACAGCAATAAGAATTTACATATAGCTGTTCAAAAACTTATTAAATTATATACTCTTTCCAACAAAGCATAATTTGTCATCAAGGAAACAATGAAATAATTTATGAATTAAAAATTATTTTATAGAGTTACTGTATCCCATTTGACATGAAACCCTAACTCAATTTTCACTTACTTTCTCTGTCACAGGTCCCTCTGTGTTAAGCATATGTGTAGTTCTGGAGACAGAATCTTCTTTGTTACTCATTATTTTGTCCAGCATCCAACAAACATTTACAATTATCTTCAATATTGTTATTACTGTACCAGGCACACAGATTCAAAGATAAGCTTAAAAATGCCCACAAGATGTTTGAAATCTACAACATATATAATTAAAATACAAAAGGAGAAATGTGATCAGCTGCTTAAGAAACATGAAAAAGCTATTCAAAGGAGGAGGAAAAGAATCGCTTTGGACTAAAGAAGGAAAGGAAGGGTAGAGAATGAGTTAGAGACAGCATCATGGAGGCAGCAGCACCTGAACAGAGTCTTAAGAATCTCAACAGCACTAGTTGTACTCACTCTTCTGGAGGGTGGAGCCAGAACGCTCTCCCTTCCTCTGAACAGGTTGCTTACTTTGCCTGGACAACCATTTCTCCCTCCTCTGCCAGACTCAAATGCCATTCAAAAACACAATCTCACACATCTCTTCAAGAAATGTGTGACAGCAACCTCCTTCAGCCTCTATCTACATGAAAGCCCTGTGCATAATTCTATTATAGTCCTCAAAAACTATACAGTACTTGCCAAGTGATCATCCACACTAATAGACCACAAAGTACTTGAGGGCAGATCTCTTATCTTTTCACCTCTGTATCCCTACAATTTATCAAGATACCCAGCACAGTGTGTACTGAAAGGTCTAATGATGAACTGAATAAATGAATTTTAAAAACGTGGAAACCATCAGCTGGAAAACCTGTTTAGGAAGCTGTTTAAAAGAGCTGAAGCAAGAAAAAAAGACCAAGTTAGACTGGTGAAAAAGGGAGAGATGGAAAGCACTGAGATGCTTTAAGAAAGAAAACCAAGCACGCTTGAAAGTCCAGGAAAATTATGGCACCATTCATAGGAGGAAATTACTGAGTTCATCAGGGAGGAGTAGAGTTTGGGCCTGGATTACTAATGAATACACTTCACAGCAGAAATTCAAGTTATCAGAACACAGTTTCCAAAAATATTTCTTTACCAAGATATCAAATTTTAATTTGAACACTAATGGCATGATGTGACATATCTCAGCTCTGTAACTTCTCTATAAGATAGAATAAAAATCTAATTTTCACTAATTATATTTACCTTTAATAAGATAGTTTTGTATAACTTGCTCTTGTTTTATTTCAATGCATAGGCATCATCATTAATGAAATTACTTCAGAAAGACATAGGAAGAAAATAATTTCCTATTACTAAATAAATTCCAAATAATTTACACCTTCCCTAGCCTTAAGGAATAGAATAAAATTATATACTAATATGAGAATTAATGCAGTTTATTTCATAAATTGATGCATGTACAATATACATATATATGTATACATGCATACATATACAAGACATTTACATACATACATATACATATACAAGACAATTAAATATACCTAGATAATGAGAGCATAGATTTTCTACTGGTAATTGATTGGCCAAGTGAAATCAACCAATTAATTAGAAAGTTCCAGGGCATGGAGAAATAAAAAGAGATTTCTCTCCTTAAAAAGTAAGAGATAGTGATTAACTCCTGGAGCAAGGCAAGAGATGGGAATCAGAAAGGGACACACAGGTAGCTTTAAAAGTAGAGGGAATACTCTCGCTATTAAATAGAGGTTTATTGGGTAACTCGCTGTTTCATAATATATAAAACACAATTTCATTTTTAAGATTTTATGTAAAAAAATTTTTAATCCCTATATAATCTAACTAAAAAAAAAGAGAATAGACTCTTAGATAGAATAATTAACAGTACATAAATATTACATGACAATATTATCTATATACCTTTATATGACTTACTATACTTAAGTTCTTTTTCCAAAAAATATAAAAATGTCAAGTTTTATAATTTATAAATTTTATAAAATATTTATAACACTTGACAGTTTTATATTTTTCTCACTTGCCACTTTTTTGTATGAATTTGACACATACAACAGTGTTCTCTAAGAAGAAACAACAAAAAACAACAAACATTTGTCTTCCATTCTTCACTGGTTAAATAAGTTGAGCCGAGAGAAACAGAATGCCTGAGTAACTCTGTGCTTTAAGGACGGAGTTTCTCTTTTCAGCAAAAACTGAAACATTTACAAGAAGCAATCCTAGAAACTAACTGTAGATTGAGATATTTTCAATCAGTTAACTGAATTTATCAAAACACTTAATTCTTCTGTAATCATTTTCTTAATGTTTTAGTAAGATTTTTCACCACACTGTTTTCCTTCCAGAAAACAGCATGGAGGGACTGTCAAACTTCAATTTGATTTTATGTTACTGTAGCAATGAAAACACTATCTTCTCTCACAAGTTGGAACTCTATATCTTCCCAAAGAAATACTTGATTCTATATGTTGCACTGAGAAAATAAAAGATGTGTAAGAGATAGTACTTTTTACGAAAGACCACGAATAATCTCACTAAATTGTTTATTTAGACTTCAGTACTTGAACCCTATCTGCATTATAGTTTTAAAATTTCATTTAAATCCATATTATATAAAAGCCTTTTATTATCTGAGGCAGAAATAATCTTTCCCTCCTTTGAAAATCAGCAGCACTTTCTTCATGCTAGACTTAAACCATTTATGTCATCTATGATGTCTATTTGTGTAACTAGACTTACTTTTCCTAACACTCTGCCTACTGTATTCATTCAATATTTATAAATAAAAATATATAAAATAAGGCCAGAGAAGTGAATGTGCTTAATAATCTATAAAGTAGTGTGAAATGTAAATTACTACAAAGGTTTTTTTGTTTAGAATAAAAATATCGCTTAGACTCCACTTAATGTATAGCTGCACAATTTACTAAACAATCATGAACTAATTGTCAATAAGAAACACTGTGTACACCATACGCTAATAAATGCAGAGGGACAGATGTTAAAAAAAAAAAAAGAAAAAAAAGAAAATGCCAACTCAGTCCTACAGATACTAAGAGCTGGTCTGCCTCAGTATCAGCCCAAGAAAGACTTTTAAAAATTAAATAAAATTCTACTTAACAAATTCTACTTAGCACTTAATGAGGTTAAATGCCCAAGATAATCCCAGTGTGTGCTTTATAACAATTCATGATTATTAACCTTAGAAGGGCTCATAAAAATTTACTACTAAATTTTAATTTTTATACTGAGTTGATTCAATATTTCAAGGGAAATGAAAAGTATTAATCTAATTGTATAAACAATGAAGGTTCTTCTCCAGGTATTCAATTCCTACTGCGTGATCAGTTGACACTAGTTATTAATATCACAGTGAGGCATCTGACAACCTACTCTTTATTAAGTTTGCCTATCTGAATAATGCTGGAATACAGAAAAGATTATTATTTCCTAAAAATGCTGATATACATTTTTATCTCCTAACTAGTTGGAATATCAATAATTCTCTCATTCACCAAAAGAGGAATATAAATATCTAATATTAAAACCTACATAAGAATGCAAATATGACTAAACATAAATAAAGGACACTAAATGCTAAAAATTATACATGCCACTTTGGGGCCCAGTAATTAAAGAGCTGTAGAAACTCCATATGCAAAAATAAAAATAATTTACTAGTTTTTTCTTAAAACACTGCTCAAACCAAGAAACTTTAAAAAATATTAATTTGCCTAATTAGCTCCAAACTGCCAAATCAATAATGTGTAATCAGAACAATCTGATTCAACTTTAACATCTCAGTTCTGCTTCCAATTTAAAAACAAGTAACCACGAGGCTGAAAAGCTGCAATAATTTCTTGACTGCCTGGATGCCAAGAAAGAAAAAAAGTAACAAAAGTTAGTTATTGACATCTCTATTATAATGTAAAAAAAGACTATTTGAGGACATATATGCAACATTCAGATTTCACAGAGGAGACCTAATTTGTGTATATGGTCAAGTAGTTTTAAAAAGTCCTAATTCATAGTCTACTAAGATCATCAATTTGGGAATTAACAAAACTAGAAAATCAACGAATTCCAAATGATTTAACTGTGTTGTATCTATGAAGTATTACAGATATATAAAATGTAATTTTTTTTTAACTTTACCAAGGGAGTAGAGTTAAAATATCTTTGTAATAGGGTAAACTATTTCAAAGCTTCTACTGTAGTTTACATTTTACAAATTCAATGACTTGTGGCATATCAGACCCCATGTAATAAAAAGTGCTTTCTAATGATCAAAAATTACATTGGAAAATGAACATCAAGAAGTCATTACTACCATAAAAAATCTTTTACCACAAGAAGCCTTTAAAATATGAAATAAATCACAAATACTATTTCTAAGGACATCTTCCATCAGAACCAGCAGTCCACTGGATTCTGAACTGCAATCACAACCCTTCATTCATTCCACATAACCTGACAAATACATTACAGTTATAAACATGTCAAAATCAACAAAATATCAAAACTGCAGAGCAAATTAGCATTTGTGAGTACCAACCTAACTGTCTGGAACCAAAATGATACGATTTCCACTTCCCATGGTAAAAATAGGAGATAAAATTCTATCATCACTAACTACCACTTATTAAGTATGCCTTCTAATCCCATCTAATGAAAAACTTAAGACAGAAATTTCATATAAAATATGTTTGAAACTTTTCTACATTATTTTTAAAACAAGCCAAATTATATATCAGTGTACTTGATCTGATCAGTATCATATAATGAATGCTCTGTGCATGCACGTGTTAATGTAAAAGGGAAGAAATTCTTCAACAGACTCTGAGTCTCCCAAATATGGCTTGTGTGACTAACAGCTGAGAGGAAATGCAACTGAAACTGTCTGTTGGAAATCCATTAACATCTAGGCACAGAAAAATGCCTGGGTGACAGTATAGTTGGATGTGCAAATTTGTGCAGGAAGATAGCCAAATTTTTGGTAATCCCTCATGATCTTAAATGTATTGACAATGGTCTTTCCTTTTCAGTTGTAATGCTACATTTAAAGAACATTATTTGAGTTGGAGGACTTACCTCGTCTTTAAAACAAACAGGATTAAAGCTTAGGTTTACAAAGGCATGGTATTTTAAATAACACAAACAAAAATTTGTACAAAAAATTACATGCTCTACAAAAACTGCTAAGTGCAGTCAAAAAAAAATCAGAATGTTAAGGAAAATAAAGTATGCTAATTTACATTTCATTCTAATTTCCCTTTAAATATATTATCTTAAAATTTTTCTGCAAAGATCATTTTAATGATTATTATATTCTGAGAAGGGAGTGTTTTTAAAGGAATGTTGAATGTTCATATTTTAAAGCATATGCTCTTAATACACTACTTTATAGATTACATCTAGTATTTGGTTGTTCTTAGCGGTAAACTAAGTATTTAACTTATTCACAAACCATTTAATACGCACATTTGATCCTAGTCACTCTGTACTGAGCCCCTCCTATGTACTCAATGCTGTGAAATGTTACACTAAAAAATGAAAACTTGTTTTAAGAGTTTATAACTTAATACGGGCATAGTTTAAACAAACGTACACATTTAAAGTATAAATATGCTATAAGCAGCTCTAATTATTGTGGTGATAAAATAAATTGAACATTTTGCGGGAAAGTACTGTAACATTTTACAAGAGAGCAGTAATAGGTAAAACTGACTTGGTACTTTGCAATTAAGAAGTGATTGTCATAAAATTCACTGAATGCTCAAAACAACCCATGCTACCCTATGAGTACTTCTGCCCCATTTAATGATGAAGAACCTGAGATCAAGAAAAGTTAAGTGACTAAACCAAATTTACACACGAAGTAATAAAGCAAAGATTCAAATTGGGTTCTCACAGCTAAATCAAGGCTGCCCCTGGATTTATAATTTTCACATTCTTTCATATAAGTAATCTCATCTGATCTTTACAATAATCCAAAAGATAATAATAGCAGCTAATATGCACTGAAAACATATTATGTACTAGATATTCTTCTATACCATATTAATTCACTCCTCACAAACCCTATAAGAGGAAGGGTTACATTATTACTCCATTCTACAGGTGAGAAAATGAAGGCTCATCGAAAATATGTAAATTGCCCACAAGACTGCACAGCTAATAGGGAAGAGAATCAGAATTTAAACCCAGAGCATTTAGTTCCAACACCTGCTTCTTTACACCTCACTCCTCAGAAGGGTTAACACAGGCAGGTTAAGAAACTTGCCCAAAATCAGTCACAAGGGAAGAAAACTGGAGAAGGAGAAGAACCATGTCTTCTAGTACTTCACCCTAATTACTTAATTGGAATCATTGAATCCAGATGAGGCAAAGTGGCTTTGGGTGTACATGTTCTTTAAAGCAGAGTATAAGCAGGTGAGGAACACTGGCAGGAAGAAGGAATCCCATCAGGTTAGAGAAGACTTATCTTCCATAGACTGGAGGCAGAAGAAAGGAAAATAAAATATGTGTGAGCAGAGACACGTGTATTTGCCTTTCTGATGTAGGGAGTATGAATTAGGGTAGATGAAGAGGGATGACTCTAATTAAGAAAATCAGTAAAAGTGAAGCATAAGACTGATTTGTTTTGAGAGAAAATCTAAAGCCACTGAGAGATTTCAGATAGGGGTCGTAATGCCTCCAAAAGAACTGATATCCCTACTCTTGCCAAAAGTACCTGGCACACAGAAAGAAAACATACAAGCACTGAAAGAATTACACATTTTCATTTTTTTCTTTTTAAAAACTAAAATGTCATTTACAGTTTAGCAACTCCTTTTGAGTGGGGAGAAAAGGGAAAGGGGAACATAAACAAGCATAGCGTGCTTCTCATTAGTTCTCAAGCTGTGAAGCTATGGTACTAGTTAGTTCAGCACATAGATTTTCCTCAGAATACTGTTAAAATCGGATGGAGGAAATCACAACAAAATCTCACTCCAATGAATAAACTGAAATGCCAATCTAAACCTCAAGTTTGCTAAAAGTAGAATTTGTAACAATGGGGGTGGGAGGAGGGGCTCATGGCACAGATCAAACTCAAGGATACCAAGATACTACGAAGCAGGACTTTTTAGAAGACAAATTAAATGAGGCAATCTAACCCTAATAGGATTTCTTCTCTCATTACTTAAAATAAACCAGGTCACCGAAATGGGCTTATACTGTGGCATTTTGTTCATTTTAATTTCATTTAAATTTCATTAAACCATAAATTCCCATGGAAATACCTCAGACACGTGCTCACAATAATTAGAATGCCTAACATTTCAGTGTAAGTACTTTCACATGAGTTCAACAAAATAGAAAGAATGCAGTGAGGTCCCTTCAAGTTTTTTTGCGTATGTCAACAGCTATTTTATGATAAGAATTATCTCTGTGGCTATAAAACGTATAAAATACATTACAGGAGTCCATGAGAAGGCTTAATGAGGAAGACCCAGTAAAGGTCTGGAGTGCACACAGAAACATGAAAATCAAGCTGAACTTCCTAGAACATAGAAATGATAAATTTTTCCTCCCAAAGCTATTACTGTTAAATATACCTTGATGAATTAAGTTCAAGTGTAACTACAACTGAAATAAGATTCAACTGAGCTGTGACCTATTTTTCCTCTTAAAAGCAAAAGAGAATAATGACAGTTGTGAGACTTACATTTTTCCATTCCAGGGTATTTCTGAAAGTTATTTCACAGCACAGCTAAAGGCAAAATGCACTTAGTGACACTTACTTGCTTTAAAATAGAGTTATGTATGGTACTGCTCATAGACAGTTGTAATTATTTAATACTTTGTTAAAATTCTTTGTGTTCACTTACTTTTAAACTATACATACCTAGAGGCATTCAGGAAAGAAATAATCCAAAACGTAAGTCTACAGTTCAGTTAGAACTATATCTCTACACACAACAGAACCAACATCAACATGACAAATTAACATATATTGTATATGTGGTTGAAAATACCCACCCCTAGCAGAAAGCTTTTTGGTGTTGATAATTTTGGCAGCATATTCTTGTCCAGTAGGGATTTTCATACATCTTCTCACCACTGAGAAAGCCCCCCTGAAAACCAATAATTAGCATGTCATCAATATAATCAGCTCTGATATCCTTTTAAAAAATTATAGCAATCTGAGCGTTTTTATTGCATTTAGTTATTTGTAAAATATCAGTGCACTACAGTAATATCCAGAAAATGAATGATTCTTCCTGGAAACCCAAACCTTCTTTAATGTTGAAGAATAAAAGTAAATTTTATTTAACTGGGAGCACACATTATTAATCAACAAAATGAAAGGAACTGCCAATTATGATGGCTCTTGTTTGCACATGAAATTTGAAAACATTTTACAATTCACACTCACACAGCACCAAATGCTCTGAGAAAAAAAAAGAAAGAAAGAAAGAAAGAAAAGAGAAGAAACCCTGCAAAGAGCATGGCTGAGGAGGAGCAGCAAAAATCTGCTGCCTATTTATTTTGTTACCAAAAATAATAATAATAATAATAATAATAATGTGGCTCTGAGTAAGTACATATGGCGATTGTTTTCATTAAAATATAAATCTTGGGAATATTTGTGTGGTTTAATAAATCCTGATATGGTGATTTCTCTGTGCCCTGTTTTGAGCTGGGGGAAGGGAGAGATTTGAATTAAGCTGCTCTTCCGACATATTCTCCATGTTTTAACAGCAGACAACATATAAATATATAAGGACATAATTTTCATTACATTTAAAGGATAATTACATTTTCTTGAATTCAATAAAACAACCACATATATATAAATGCACCCCTTTCATAAGTAATAGTCGGCACTAGCGATAGAGGAATTGGGTTTGGGTTGGATGCTACATAAATCAACATTCACGATTTGGCCCCTAGGTCCCTAAGCACAAGGTCCTCAGGAGGTCTCCGGTTCCCTTCCTTAAATTCTCCGAGTAGTTCTGCCAGTCGAGTATAGGAGGTCGTTTTATACAACGCTAGGCTACCCTTGGGAAGCTTTCTCTTGGTCTCCAAGTCTTTTCCGCTGTCTGTATAAATAAATCCTCCCAGAGAATGCCAAGAGGTACATGTAAATCGTAGGAAGGATGATGATGAGCGAATAATCTGGTATAAAGAATAATTGTGGATATGGGGCGGGGGGGTCGAGTTCCTTTGGGTGACCCTTTTCCTGGACAGAACAACTACTGGATGCGAAATAGACTCTACGCCAAGTTGAACTTTCGGCATCAATAAATATGGCACCGTCTGTGGCAGTGAGTTCTCATCCGTACGTGGGTCGTACGGCCGACACGCCGGCTAAGCAGGAGGCATCTCTATTTACAGAAAACATGATCTATGTTGCATTTTACATGGGTTCTTGTTTCCTCTATACACACACACACACACACACACACACACACACACACACACGCTCGCACACTTCTCAGGATGACATCTACAACTGCAGGGATCGTAAATCCACTAAGTCTGTAGTGCAAGAGGGTGGGGGAGCGGGAGAAGGTGGGTTTAGGATTATCGGAATCGGCCACAGCCGGGGTGGAGGGTCTGTTCCCGTCTCTTGTCCCCTCCTCTTGCTAAGCCAGCACCTTTCTCAAAGCTGCCACACCACTGGCCCTCCTCCCTCTCCTCTGGTCTCCCAAACTCCCTCGCCCCACGCGGGGAGGCCGGTGGGTCGGGGGTAACGCGACCCGCCCTCTGCTGGAAAGGGGACGTGCAGATGCAGGCTTACTTTCCGAGCTCCTCGAAAAGCTGATACTCGTCCGTGAACCTGGTGCAGGTTGTGGTCGAAGCCATCCTCGGTCCCTGGCTGGGAGCGTGGCAGACAAGACTTGAACAGACGCGCGGCTTCCCCGGGACTGGCCCCGCGGCGCTGTCACCCAGGGCCGCCCTCACTTTCCTCGTCCGAAAGTAGCTCGCCCGGGAGGGAGTGTGCGCAGGGGCGGGGCGGGAGGGGAGATGACCAGAAAGGGTGGTGTGGGGTCGCCTCCCCAAGGTCCGGCGATTCTCTTCCTCCTCCTCCTCCACCGGCCCTTGCTTCCTTCTCCTCTGAGCGCTCCCCCTACCCTCTTTCCAGCCCCTCTCCCCAAATGCGGGGGGCAAACTACTCAGGAAGAAGGGGCCGGGAAATGGAAAACAGCCGGACACGGGGCGAGAGGCAAGCAGTTGCGAAACTAGCGCACCGGGGCTGGAGGGGTAAGGGCGGAGAGGAGGGAGCCCGAGGGGGCGGAGGCCGAGTAGCTGCGAGCGGACGGCTGGAGCCCAGCTGCAGCTGTCAGCAGGCGCGGGCGCAGGGCGCGCCGGGGCTCGGCCGAGCGTGCGCGCCCGGGGCCGGCCTGCCTCCCGCGGGCACCTCGGCTGCCTGACGCTTCCCCACAAGTCCGCGCCGCCTCGAGACTGCGCGGCGAGAGAAAGAGCGCTCGGATGGGGCGAAGCCTAGCCCGCCGTCCCCAGCCCTCCGCCTTCTACCCTCTCACCCCCTCCCGCCTCTTCCCACTACTCTCTCCGCCGCCAGCCCCCTTCCCTTACGAAGCCCCCTCCTCGCCGGTCCCACACCTCCCTCTAGCGACTCCCCACCCTGCGCGTTCGCGGATCTCGCTCTCCCGCCCTAGGTCTCACCCTCGGGCAAACCCGTCTAGGAAGAGACCAGGTGGGCGGAGGAGGATGTACGAGGGAGAAGCCTGGAGAGGGTTTAGGAGAACGAGGCGAGACGTCAAAATTACCCAGTTAAACTCATTATTAAGCTGCCGCCTAAATCTGGGGTTTAGCGGAAAGGTGCGGGGTAAATCGTGAGCTGCCAGGGGGTACTGCCGGGGCCCGAGGAGGCCCCCGGCCCTGTTGTGGGCGCGGGGCACTAGAAACCGCTCCAAGCCGACCGGCGAGCCGCGGTGCCCCGGGTGGGAGCGTGAGGTGCGCAACCATTTCATCCCGGCGTCGCTAGGTGTTGACACAGTGGGGGCCGGATGTGGGCAATTGACTGCTTCCTTAGAAGGGTCCCAGCCTCCCACAGCCTCCCGGTGACTCTCGCCCCCCCCCTCCCCAGCAGAAGCCGCGCCGCCGGCTCCCTGCCCGTTTAGCGAGGGGCGACGCCCGCCTTGCGCCACGTTTCACTTCTGATATGACTGCCACCTTACTCTCCACTTCCCCCCGCCGTTTTCTAGTTTGGGTTGCTGGGTCACCGGCAACCCCCGAAGGCCTTTGCTTCGGCCATGAATGCTAGAATGAAAGCAAAAACTCCCCCCACGGAGCCACACCTTCTCTTCAGAGTAACTCCCCTGTAATCTCAGTAAGTTCTGATAGTAAGGCGGTCTCTCGCGAGATTTCCGGCTTCGGAGGCGGGGGCCGGGTGCTGAGAAGGTTGGGTGTCGGTCACGCGACCCGGTTGGGACTGACGTCACTAGCATCACATGAACACAATCTAGCCCGTTTCGTTTTGCAAAGGAGAAAAGGAAAAGGAGAGGCGGAGTGTGCTCAGCTTGTGTGATCAAAGATCTGGCTAGATAGTGACACATAACTATACTCTGTAAATGACTGTCTGCAAAGCCACTTAACAGTTCAAGAATACTTCCTATTCATTAGCATACAGTAGATAGGGGAAACAATTATGCCTTACATTTAAAATAAATCACTGATTTTAAAACAACCTCTGGGCCTTTCTTATTGTCTTCTGTCTTTAATAAACTATGTAGTTGTAAACTTAAAGGCAGAACAAAAGGGTTATGAACAGTATTTCCTTATTGTCCTTCGTTTTACAATATGGGACCCTAAAAACCTTGCAGTTCTGATAATTTGTTCACTAGCATTATATCATGGACTCAAAATTCCACAGCTGGAAGATAAAAGATAACTTGAATATACGTTTTGAGAAATCGTTGCTCGCTCCCAGGGGCTGCTGTTGATTAGTAAATTACCTCGCCCAGGGTCACACATAATTGTAATTCCCTCATTTCCTCCTGAATGCCATTCTGGCAATAGTAGAGCTTTTACTGAAGTTTTCAAAATATTTACAAATTTTAACAGTTATTGTAATGAACTTGAATTTTATACATATTTTTCACACCCATAAAAAAGCAATTAGAACATTGTGTAAAATGTAATAATACAAGATGGTACCAAAAGTTATATAAAGAAAAAAACAGCTGTTTCAATATTAATAATTGAGCTATAAAATTTAAAAAAGGAGATTTGGTCCATGCTTAAGATTTTAACTTAAATATTTAGCAATATGGTTCCAGGTTATAATGCAATCATTTAATATTCTCTGAATCTAAAAATGAAACAAAAAGTAAAATTAAAACAATAAAAAAGATAATATTAAATTATTATCTTTAAACTCAGGGAAAAAAGTTTTCTTAAGTATTCAAGTAATGAGGCCTACATAATTACAGTATTTATCTCAGTTATTTAAATATCAATAATTGTGAATGGTTATGATGATTATATGATGCAATGAAGGAAACATAACAGTTTTAATATTGATGTATTATTTAAAAATAAATATGTATTTTTAACACTGCTTGCTCAATATTTGTGCTATTTCTTCACTTATATCTTAGACTGATTGAAATGTTTATCTTATTTAAACAAATATTGACATTATTTCTGAAGTCGGGCTTTCTTAAAACAATAATCCTAAAGTTACATAGAAATTCCACTTGGATTATCATCTCTTGCCTTCTTCCTGGTCTCCTACTTCTGCCTTTGACTCCCTTCATTCTAGTTTCTTCACGGCAGGCATAATGGTCCCCTTAAAATCTCAGTCAAAATAAATCATGCCTTTGCTCAAAAACTTCTGAAGTCTTAACATCTCAATTAGACTAAAAAACCAAAATTCTAAAAATGACTTACAAGGTCCTCCAAGATCTTCCCTCCACCCTGACTCCCATTAGTCTTCCTACCCTCAGTTTGTACCCTGGATCATTCTGCTCCAGCCACATTGGCCTCTGCTGTTACTGGAGCATGACTTGGCATGCTCCTGATTAAGGACTTCACATTTGCTATTCTCTCTTTCCTGTATTTCATTTTTTCCAGTATTTTCTCAAATATCACCTTATCGATGTAGCTTTCCCTAGCCACTCTATCAATTACTGCACATTTTTCAAACACGATTTCTATTTGCACTGTCTGCTTTATTTTTCCCCTTAATATCTATTACTATCTAGTATAACTATAAATTTTATTTTTTTCCTTGTTAATTACTTATACTTCCCAACTAAAATATAAGTTCCCCAAAGGCGTTGAGTTATTGTCTACTTTGTTCACTGCTCTATTTCCAGCAACTAGATAGTAACTTCTGAGATTCTTTTCACATTTATGAATTCCTATTTATCCCATCATAAGATGGATCTTTTTTCATAGTAGTAGTGGTATTTAACTAATTTAGGGATTACAAAAACTCATTTCAAAGCCACGTTTTTCATTTCCTCACATTGACTTGTGTCTTCACAGTGAGATCTAATCATTTGAAACTTTGGCATCTGTCTATTTTTTTTTTTTTAAGATTTATTTATTTGACAGACAGAGATCACAAGAAGGCAGGGAGGCAGGCAGAGAGAGAGGAGGAAGCAGATTCCCTGCTGAGTAGAGAGCCCGATGCAAGGGCTCGATCCCAGCACCTTGGGATCATGACCTGAGCCAAAAGCAGAGGGTTTAACCCACTGAGCCACCCAGGAGCCCCTGGCATCTGTCTTCTATTACAATGTAAAATTTAGTAAGGCTGGTATATCTTTAAAAAAAAATGGAAATTCCTTCTTCCTTTATGGACCTCAAGAAAATTTGTACTAGATCCTTTTCCTTTGATGTAAATTTTTAATATATTTTTAAAATCCATTTCTCTGAATAAGCACTTTTAATCATGGGATACTGTGACTATGCTGACTGAAAATGATCACCTTTAGACTGAAGTTTTATTGGCATATTAATTGTCAACAACTAACTTTAACAGGCGTGAAAGTATTGGGCAGGTACAGAAACCCAGATAAACTTCTGACTTACGTTAGAGTGATCCAGAGGCTGAGAAAAGGAGCTTTAGAAAACGTGTGGGAGGGGCATCTGGGTGGTTCAGTGGGTTACCCCCTCTGCCTTCGGCTCAGGTCATGATCCCAGGGACCTGGGATCGAGCCCTGCATCGGGCTTTCTGCTCAGCCTACTTGTGATCTCTGTCAAATAAATAAATCTTAAAAAAAAAAAAAAAGACAGATGCCAAAGTTTCAAATGATTAGATCTCACTGTGAAGACACAAGTCAATGTGAGGAAATGAAAAATGTGGCTTTGAAATGAGTTTTTGTAATCCCTAACCTAGTTAAATACCACTACTACTATGAAAGAAGATCCATCTTATGATGGAAGAAGTAGGAATTCATAAATTGAAAAGAATGTCAGAAGTTACAGAATGGGAATGAAGGATTACCAGATTAAAGTTAAGGCATTTTCTTTCTTTTCTTTTCTTTTTTTTTTTTTTTTTAGGTTTTATTTATTTATTTGAGACATAGAATGAGAAGAGAGAGCATGAGAGGGGAGAGGTCAGAGGGAGAAGCAGACTCCCAGCCGAGCAGGGAGCCTGATGTGGGACTAGATCCTGGGACTCTAGGATCATGACCTGAGCTGAAGGCAGTTGCTTAACCAACTGAGCCACCCAGATGCCCGTAAAGTTAAGACATTTTCTAAAATTTGAAGATCATATACAAAATAAAATACATTGTTCAAATGTAAATGTAAAAAAATTATAAACATGTACATACTTGGTTTCTCAACTGATTTAGTTAATCACAAAAAAATTGAGATCAGCTAGTGTTATAAGCTCTTAATGTTCTATTTGCTAAGGTAGAAGAAAAGCATTCAAATTTAATCTTCTTTTAAAATGTTTTTGTTTTTGTTTTTAGGTTTTATCTATTTATTTGAGAGAGAGAAGAAAGTACCAGAGAGAGGAGTCAAAGGGAGAAGCAGACTCCCCACCAAGCAGGGAGAGCCCGATGGAGGACTGGATCCTGGAGCTGCAGGATCATGACCCAAGCTGAAGGCAGATACTAACAGACTGAGCCACCAGGTGCCCCTAAAATGTATTCTTTAATACAGGAAAAGGTAACAGCCAACAAAGGAGGCGGGGTAAAGTATGAGGAGAGGGGCTTGTGGGTAAACTAGTTGTAAGCAGAGCCCTATCATTATCTAAATTGCTAGATTTCTATCAGATGAAATCACATTAGTACCAAGACCACACAATATTTTGCTCTAAATATATTCCATCCCTTTTGTGTGTGTGTGTGTGTGTGTGTGTGTGTGTGTGTGATAGCATCAACTAACAAAAAGTGGCAAAGAGATGGAAGACAGACTGAAATGATCTCTACATACAAATACACCAGGAAAACCAAAGATAGAAGATTTCTTTTTTCTCTTTTAGGCCGTTTGCAATTAAAAATTGCAAGTGTTCAGTAGACCCGCTAAGAAAGGGCAAGTTACTAATACTTAAGTAAACAAAATGGGTATTAACAATCATTGATTTTCCTTGCTACAGAGTTACAAGATAAGAAACAATGAACATATGATACTATCTCCATAGCTCTCCAGAGTGAAGACTATCAATAATAAGTAGACTGCTTTGAGAATTTTAGCAGGTCTGTATTGTAGCCACTTTTTACTGAAGATTTAGAGGTGAAGAGGAGAAAGCAGCTTGCTGGTGGTGTTTCCAGTTAGCCTTCTCAAGGTATAATAATTTAACCACGGAAAGCCAGACACAAATATAGTACCTAGTGAGTGGATAATCTATTCACCAAACTATCCATTCATGGAAGATGAATTTTCAGATGAAGAAATGACCTATTCATAAAACAGGAGCTCACAACAGAAAAGGTATTCTTTGTTTCATCATGTCCTGAAAGAATTAATTTTTCCCTATAAATAAACATAAATGTGTAAATGAATGAGGAAATAAGGGATAGCCCCACAATGAAGAAGTAGCTTTTTTCCAATTACTTCCAAGTATATGGGTTAGCATATTTGATCCTCCACCAGGCTACCTAACACATTGCTAAAAAGAACTATAGCTGGAGATTACATTAAATACAATGCATAAACCAAAACAACTGTATTATAAAACAGTTGTTAACCATTAACAAAATAGACACACAAATTGGCTGGTGTTGAGTCTTCCTCTGTGCATGGGTAATGACTCTCACTACTGTTGCAACACTTACCCCACTGGACTGTGACTATCTGCTCTGTGGAGGCAGGAACTGTCAGTCTCCTATTGCAGTGCTGGTATAAGGCTTGTGCCATAACAGGTGCCTTAAAATACCTTTTATTTAAAAAAATACATATATAGGGGCGCCTGGGTGGCTCAGTGGGTTAAGCCGCTGCCTTCAGCTCAGGTCATGATCTCAGGGTCCTGGGTTTGAGTCCCGCATCGGGCTCTCTGCTCGGCGGGGAGCCTGCTTCCTCCTGTTTCTCTCTGCCTGCCTCTCTGCCTACTTGTGATCTCTCTCTGTCAAATAAATAAATAAAATCTTTTAAAAAAATACATATATATGTTATTATCAGTGTTGGTCTCCAAAATATTACAAATGCCCAATCTTTTATAGGGTACAATGAGTTCTTTTTCTGTCTATATATAATAGATCATTTTCAATCCTTCCATTCCTTGACTTCTCTGGATCATTCCATACAAGATTTAGAATGTTCTCCATGGGTTTCCATGTCTAACACCACATTTTCCATTCACAGCACCTCCCTGTCCCCACAGTATTTCTGTCTACATTTTTCAGGCTCATTCATGAGCTTTTTTCTCTCCACCTTTATGGTAAATGGTGTGCTTCAGCCCTCCATTCTAGGCTGCTCTTTTTCTTCTTTTACACACCCTGCACAGGCTACTTTACTAACTCATTATTTTGATTATTGCCTGTCCTAAATTTGGCTCTCCAGATATAGACCCTTAGACAAAAATATCTAGACAAGTGATTTATCGAGGCAGAGCTCTCAGAGAAAAGGATAAGGATGTGGAGGAAGCTCAACAGAAGACAACCAACCTACAAACAACAACCCAGTGTGTGACTTCAGGCGAAGTCCCAGCCTCAACTTGACCTACATGCAGTTCTAGAAGAGAGATCACATCTAGATTTTGTTCCCTTCCACACATGGGCTTTCCTATTTCGTCACCAGTCAGTCGTCCTTCACCCCTAGGTAAGGGGAAGGAGAAAGAAGGGACATAACCCCTCAAGGAGTCGAATAGGCCCTCTCCCTCACAGGCACACAATGAGTGGGGAAGGAGAAAAATAAGAGTCTGTGAGATATTAAAATGCTAATGACTCTGAAATCTTCATCTCCAACTCTAGTCTCTCCCTGAGCTTTAGAGATGTGTTTCCAACTCCCTATTGGAAACTTCCTCTTAGATATTCCACCTCTATGTCTGGTTTAACATGTCAAAAATTCATCTCCTATATTCCCTCTTCACTTGCACTTCTGTATCTCGGTGAAACTTGAGGGTCACCTGTAACAGTCCCTCTCCCTTACTCCCCCAGCCAGTCACATATCCCTATATCTCATGCCATTCCCACTGCAAATATCTTCCTTTAGGCCACCACCTTTTCTCACTTGGATTAGGGCGCTAGGTCATGGTTCTGTAGTGAATTCATACTAAAGGAATCTAATATGTCACTCCTCAGCTTATATCCTTAGAAAATAAGTCCAAACTCTTTAGTTTGCCCTATCAGGCATATCCTGGTCTGGACCCCACTCAGTTTCATAGATTGATCTCTCTTGTCACCACCCCATACCTTGAGTCCCAGATATTTCTAGAATTATCTGTCTACTTCGTATTTCTCATCACTGGCATTCTAGACCGGAGTGTTGTCATCTCTCTATCAGTTTTCTGAGAAAAGTCTCTCAATTTCATTAACTCTTATATTAGTTTCCATCTCCTCCATATATCTAAAAAAACTTTTGAAAACAAATTGATCCCACAATTCCTTTGCTAAAATATTTCAATCACTTTTCTAGTTATCTTGAAATGGAGACCAAAATCTTACATGTATTTTAGAATGCCCTGCATGATCTGTTTATGTCTGTTTCTTACAACTTAAGAAGACTTTCCTATTCACAAGGTTATGTATTTGCCTATATTTTCTCCTAATGCAGTTATGATTAGTATTTTAACCTGTCTAAAATTTATTGTTGTGGGGTGCATGGGTGGCTCAGTGGGTTAAGCCTCTGCCTTCAGCTCAGGTCATGATCTCAGGGTCCTGGGATCAAGGCCCATATCAGGCTCTCTGCTCAGTGGGGAGCCTGCTTCCCCTCTCTCTGCCTACTTATGATCTCTCTCTCTCTGTCAAGTAAATAAATAAAATCTTAAAAAAATAAAATAAAATAAAATTTATTGTTGTGAAAGGTATGAGGCAGTTAACTACTTTCATCTTTTTTCCCCTAAAATAGCTAGTTTTGCTAATCTTTTCCCACTTCTTGAAAAGACCTTTTAAAAAGCCATGTAGTTATTTATACATGGAATTGCTTCATTACTTTCTATGTTCTATTAATCTATTTGTTTATTCACTTAAAAAAAAAATTATCTATTTATTTGAGAGAAAGCAAGCATGATCAGAGAGAAGAGCTAGAGAAAAGCAGAAAATTCCCTGCTGAGCTAGGAGCCCAATATGGGACTGGATCCTAGGACTCTGGAATCATGACCTGAGCCAAAGGCAGACACTTAACTAACTGAACCACCCAGGTGCCCTTATTGCCTTATCTGTTCTAAAACTCCTCTCAATTCAGGTGGCTTTAGAGGAGGGTAGCATTTCGCTCATCTTTCTTCATTTTCAAACTTAACTTAAAAAAAAATCAATGGTTTAAATTATCTTTGCTAAAAGTCAAAGATTGTTTTTTCTTCATGAAGGGGTCAATGTCAAGGCTTTGGTATATCAACTAGGCAAAACAAACTCAAATCAGAACAGATTTTAAAATGTTTTCTTACTCATTTTATTATCACCAAATCCTATATAATTATAGTAACTTATTTGCATGACAGATTTAGATAATTTGTTATTTATTATAATTTGTTATTCAAACACTATTTATTAATTTTCTAGATTACCAAGGCCTCTAATATTTCTCAACTCTCTGTTCTTTACTTCTCAGAAGCTGGTTATAGACATGCCCATTCATTCCTTTAAAATATAGAAAGAGAAGTGGCTTTAAATTTTTATTTGGTCAATAAGATAATATATGTGGTTAAACCTATCCACCAGAATCTGTTCTATCCTTCTAAAAAAAAAAAAATAGGGCTGGAGCAGAGCATATAGGTAGAAAACACCTACCAGACTTTTCTTTTCTTTTCTTTTTTTTAAATATTTTTATTTATTTATTTGACAGAGATCACAGGTAGGCAGAGAGGCAGGCAGAGAGAGAGGAGGAAGCAGGCTCCCCGCCAAGCAGAGAGCCCGATGTGGGACTCGATCCCAGGACCCCGGGATCATGACCTGAGCCGAAGGCAGAGGCCTTAACCCACTGAGCCATCCAGGTGCCCCTACCAGACTTTTCTATGTCCAGATTAAATTCTTGGCAATGTGAACAGAAATGATGTATACCACTTCAGGTTTTGCATTCTCCCTAGCTCCCAGCCCTCCAAAACAACTCCCCATGCATGCTCCTTAATGTCCTTCACATTTCCTGAATGACTGGGATGGCATATCCCAAGATAATCTTCTAAGGGTCATGTTGAAGATAGCAGACCCACTGTCAGCCCGGGTCCCTGAAAGATTTCATGAGAGCAGAGCTTCTAGGGCTGCCTGGGTGGCTCAGTCAGTTAAGTGTCTACCTTCTATTGTGGACATCCATGATCCCAGGATTCTGGGATCAAGCCTCACATTGAGCTCTTTGCTCAGCAGGGAATCTGCTTCTCCCTCTCACTCTCCCTCTGTGCTTTCTTGTTCTCTCTCTCTCTCAAATAAAGTCTTTAAAAACAGAAAAGATAGAGCGGAGCTGCTGCTAACCTGGAACCCCTGCTCTAAACTAAAGGAACTGAATTTTAAGGATCCTTTCTGTTTCTGTAGTTTAGCCTGCCCTTATTTAAAACAAAGCATGTAAAACAAACAAGCAAACAAACAAAAACCCTCTTAAAATTGAAAGTCCTGTATAAAGGTAAAGTATCACTATAACTTAAAGTTTATGAATAAAAGTATAATTAATGAATGACTGGAAATAGGTGGTTTGTGGGGCACCTGGGTGGCTCAGTGAGTTAAAGCCTCTGCCTTTGGCTCAGGTCATGATCCCAGAGTCCTTTGATCAAGCACCGCATGGGGCTCTCTGCTCAGTGGGGAGCCTGCTTCCTCCTCTCTCTTTCTGTCTGCCTCTCCCCCTATTTAAGATCTCTATCAAATAAATAAAATCTTTTAAAAAAAGTTTTAAAGGAAATACGTGGTTTGGGTTATGACCATATTTTAATTTTCCATATTATGCCAGTTTCCATTAGTGAGGATATTGAGATTTAGCTATGTTGTAAAGTGGTCCAACTCCAGTCAGAACAAGGTTCAAGTTAAAAAAATAAGTTAAAGAACCAGTTTACCATTTTCACTCACCACCACCACCACCACCACCGCTACTACTACTAGTACTACTACTACATACACACATTTCATTCAATAGGGGAAACAGATTTTTAGAGGTCCTAGAAGCTCCAGCAATACCACTGCAAAGGGCCAGGCACATTTTTCTCTAAAACTTTCCCATTTTCATGTTTTCCTTTTTTTAAAAGAATTTATTTATTTATTTATTTATTTAATTATTTATTTGACACAGAGAGAGTGAGAGAGAGAGAGACAGCGAGAGACAGAACACAAGCAGGGGAAGTAGGAGAGGGAGAAGTAGGCTCCCCACCGAGCAGGATGCCTAATGCGGGGCTCCACTCCAGGACACTGGGATTATGACCTGAGCCAAAGGCAGACACTTAAGGACTGAATCACCCGGGCCTCCCTTTAATGTTTTTCTATTTCATTTCTTACTCCAAGAAAGAAAAAAATAGCTTCAATTAATGGCTTCTTTGTAAGCAACACTTTTTTCCACAACTACTTGGTTTATTCAACAAAGAAGTTCTGCCCTCAAATTAAGAGTTTAAAGGTGTTTTTGGAGGCAGAGGCAATTAAGCTGGGTGGGTTATCAAAGTATGTGGAAAACAAAGAACTTCTTTCTGCAGCCCACATGTGAATGTTGCCATTAATTTTAAAACATTTATTGTATAAATTGTGTGTTCAAATATTACACCATGTATTCTGAGGACAGAATATAGAGCTAAATAAATAGTGTCACGACTATTTGTGAGGTAAGCATTAAACCAATTATTTAAATATTATAACTATTTAAATATATTTATATTATTAAATATATGAAATTATTAAATATTTAAATCATTACTTATTAATTACATTAAAATGTAAATAGTATAAAGGAAGAATATAGGGAGCTATGAGAATGTATTTGTCTGGTGGAGTAGGCAAAGAAGGTTTTTCTGAGGGTGGATGAGCAAATGAGAGCTGAAAAATAAGTAGAAATTAACTAGATTAAAAAGAAAAAAATCAGAGAAAGACTGGGCACCCGGCTGGCTCAACTAGAAGAGCATGTGACTCTTGATCTCAGGTTGTGAGTTCGAGCTCCATGTTTGGTGTTGAGATTACTTTTTAAAAATAAAATCTTTAAAAAAAAGGTTAGCGCTTTCTAGTAGATAGAACATGGAAAATTCAAGGAACCAAAGGAGGTCTTCCTTGGATAGCATGCAATAAACCAAAGAGGCTGTAGGGATGGGTCTGTAAGCCTCACAAGGAACTTAAAACTATATGAAAAACAGTATCGAAGGGTTGCCTGTGTCGCTCAGTTGGTTAAGTGTCCAACTCTTGATCTTAGCTCCGGTCTTGATCTCAGGGTCGTGAGTATAAGGCCCACATTGGGCTCCACACTAGGTTTAGAACCTACTCAAAAAAAACAAAGAAAGAAAAAAGAAAACTGGAAACACTGCAAGGATTTTAAAATGCATGCATCCCATAATTCAGTCTGGTTGCCTTGTGGAAAATGAATGCTGGCAATCTAAAGCCATCAGCTAGAAGGCAATGTAAGAAAAAGTGATAGCGTGGATTTAGGCAGTAGTGGTGAAAATAGAGATAATTGAATATTTAAAATATACTTGTAAATTTAATATTAAAGTGATTAAAAAAACACATTGAAAATTGAGACCATCTGTGTTAATAAGAATTAGATAAAACTCTAGACTATCTGTGTTAGCATGACTTAGATTTTGTTTTTTTTGTTGTTGCTTTTAGGGAAACTCTGCCCAGGAAGCATAATACTATAAATCAATAAATAACTTCACTGTTTGCTTCAGGGTAATTCCTTCAGATCAAGTTATCAGAGAGAGTAATCTGCTCACCTGCTAAATAACATATTCATCAGTTTAGTTATCAAGAGTTACTTTACAATACCTGCGAATTTCAAGCTCTTATATCATGGACTTCATCTAATTCTCCGTTTCTCTTCTTGGAAGACTTCTTTAAATATCTTGAGGCCAGGCCCCAAGTCCTATGCATATCTCATCTCTGACTTTTTTATTCTGAAACATTACTTCGTATTCTCCCTCTTGTAATGAGGTGGTAATGTATTAACAGGTTGTCTAAAGATAATCTGGAGGAGTTCAACAATGGAAACTCAAGAAGCTCTTTCAAATACCAGCAAGTCATACAATAAAATATATGCAGCTATCATTGCATCAAATCGTGCTTTGCAAAGTTCTGGCATGGAGAAATGTCACAATATGTTAACTAAAAATTCAAGTAACTGAAGAGTCTATTTTAATCCCAATTTAGTTTTGTATAGCTTAATCTCAGTTTTATATTTGGTTTATGTTTGTTATTTGGATGGGTGGATGGATAGAGAGAGAGCTAAGTGAGAGATGAGAGATAGATTAAATTCTCAAACTTCAAACAATTTCCTAAATTTTAACTGTGAATATCTTTGGAGGTAGGTGTATGAATTATTTCTTTCCAGTGTTTTTGGATTTTCCTTCACTGAATACCTTTTATGTGTGTACTAAAAACAATGAATGTTCTTAAGAGGTAAAACTTTTGAATTTGAGTGGGGTTATGGACATTGGGGAGGGTATGTGCTTTGGTGAGTGCTGTGGAGTGTGTAAACCTGGCGATTCACAGACCTGTACCCCTGGGGATAAAAATATATGTTTATAAAAAATTAAAAATTAAAAAAAACACCTTTTGAATTTGCATATATTTGAGAATTAGAATGTACATTCCATAATCAAAAAGAAGCTTAGTATTTATCAATTCTGTGGTTTCTTCCTGGATATTTCCTTGTTTGGTGTTGGGGGAAAAAAGGATGGAGGAATAGTAGTGAATATTCTTTGCATGTCAGTTTCCCAGTAATCATGTAATCAACAGGACACTTTTCATCTCATGGAATGAGAAAACTGGAGCATTTAATGTTTAAATGTAGAAATAAGGACCACTTCAAGTTTTATACTCAAGTTTTAGACTAAGCTTATAATAATAGGTCATATTTTTTGAGTGTTTGCTTATGATTTACAACCCTCTGAGATAGTTTTCTACTACAGAGCCACAAAAGGTGTACTTTAAATTACTATATATTATCTTCCATATTTTTATTCATTTTAAATGCCACTGCTAGATACTCATAGATACACTTTATTTTTTTCAAATGGGTAAGTCTGAAAATATTTAGCTAATTAAGTTTGTCTGCTCTTTGAGGGGATAATCAGTGTGGAGTAAACACATGGACTACTGAAGCCATGTCTTCAGGAGTGAATTTCCTACTTTGATATTTAGCTACACTAAGGCCTAAGTGGGTAAATAATATTAGCCAATTAGCAACTGCTTTTCTAGAGAGATAGATGACTCATTTTCTAAACATATTGCTTATGTAACTATCACCTCTTCCTACAGAGGTTTAGCTGAATACACCCTTCCTCTCTTTTGTAGGCCTTGTCCAATTTTTATTTCTCCCTGGCTCTGGTACTTTCGTTCCTCAACTTAGTTTCTTACTTCATCTACAGACTAATCCAGGTTAGGATCTGCAAATGTGACTAAGTGATAAGGGGGAAAGTTATTAATAAACTCCTAAGCCCTCAATGGATATTTCAGTGACTAGAGGCAAGCCCTATGCCTTAACATTCCCAGCACACCTCATTTGCTCAGCATATTTCTGTGCTCTACTCCCTGAATTTCAAACCAGGCTCTTCCAACAGGCTGGCAAAGCCAGATTCCAAGTGGTCCTCAGAAATATAAAAGAAGGGGGTGCCTGGGTGGCTCAGTGGTTAAGTGTTTGCTCCCTGCTTCCTCCTTCCCCACTCCCCCTGCTTGTGTTCCTTCTCTTGCTGTGTCTCTCTGTCAAATAAATAGACACAATCTTAAAAGAAAGAAAGAAAGAAAAAAGAAAGAAAGAAATGTAAAAGAAGGAACTCATTCAGATGGGTTCTATCAAAATCTACCACTGTCATCTGTTTAAGTCTGTGCATTCTCATTTCCATCCCTCTTGCCAGTCTGAGAATCCTACTACTAACCAGGGACTCCCAATGACCAAATCCAGGCAACTTGACTCAAGGCTCATCCTCATGAGAATCTGTGGGAATCTGCATAGCCCATTACCACCTTCTCTTAAAATGAGTCTTCCTTTGACTTCCTCAATTCCAGTTCTTCTGGTTTTCCTACTACTAAGAATTATTCCTACATTATTCATATTTCTGTCTTGTTCTTCTTCCTTCCCCTTTTCTTTAAATTTAGGCCTTTCCCACTGCTTTGGAGTGGATAACACTGCCAAAATCCTTGCCTACTGGCTCCATATAGATAACTCCCACATCATAACCCCTAGCCTCTATAGCCCTCCAGAGTTGCTCATTCTTCTATTGCACTTCCTGTTTCGGTCCACAGTGTATCCTTTCCAAACTCCCAATCTCTGTTAATGGTATCATTTCCCCACTTGTTCAAATTCAATCCTTAGAGTAATGTTTGATCTCTTCCTTGTATTCCCTATTTCCTGTAGATACTATAGGAAACCTGTAGATTCTATATTTAAAATATCTGCATTAAGACTACCTTTTGGGGAAAAAAAGCTACCCATAGGATTTACTTCTTCCTACTTATATGTCATCATCACAGAGGGAGTCTATTAGCATGGTGTTCAGTGACTGCAATGGTCTTCTGAGTATTTCACCTAGGGAGCCTTCTCCTCCAAATCACCAGCCGACTTCTCTAGTCTTCTATGATGCCCACTAGTCACCTTCTATATTAAAAATGAAACCAAGTTAAAAATGGAGAACCTAAATTATCAGGCTCATCTGTAATCCCCTCATAGTGACTATTATTATTTAACAATGTGCCAAACACCTTGTTAACCCCTTTACATATATTTATATTTTTAATCTTTTCAGAAACTGTGGAAAGTAAGGCTTATTATACTTGTTGGACATTTGAGCAAACAAGATTCAATTAGCAGTATGTTTGCTTTTGTAATTTCACATGTACTAGAAGGCAGATAGAACTATCATTTGATCCAGGTCTCTAGGATTCCAAAGCTTTTTCTAAGACTTTAACATCTGTACAAATATGCATAAATTAGACAATCACTGGATGAAAATTTTTATTTTATATGTGATTATATGTCAGAAAAAAATTATAAATTATTCAGTGAAGTTAAGAAACTTGATCTCAGGATTTTTGTTGATGTAGGATGAGATTACGTATAAGTACAAGGAAAAAAAGTACTGATACTTTAACCTATTCTAAATTTCTTGGTCAGATTCAAGAAATGGTAATTTCTCTGATGGCCAAGTATGTATTTATACCCAAACTATGATTGTCAAGAAGGAAAACAATGGTAGGGGGATTTTCTGGATGATACTGTGTGAAATGGAAGCTTCAACAGATGATTCTACACAAGATGTCTGTAGTGAACTGTGTGTTAGAGTGAGTTTGCCTCTCATATAAAATGGTAGAAAGACAATGAAAAAACAGCTTCCTATATCTTCACCCGGAGGAAGGTAAATGTCTATGAAAATGGCTCTGTGAAGACTTGAGATCCCACAGTTTATGAAAAAAGCAGAGTCTCCCCCCACAACAATCATAAAAACAGAACAAAATAGAACAAAACAAAAAGCTTTGGTAAGATGTAAGCCACTGCCCAGAGAGGTCTTAGTAACACATTAAGTGGTTCCATTCTTGTTCCTATTTATTCCAGTGTTTCTTTCTTTCATGTCATTAAGCTGTTTTTGTAGAAAACCTTCTGATTCCTTCTTTTTACTGCCTCTCTAATTCTATGTTTATAAATTGTTCCCAAAAAAGAAAAGGCATCTATATCAAACAACACAGCTTATGGTCCAGCCTGAGGAGCTCATTATTCACAGGAAGTGAATGAAAATGAAATTCATTCTGGATGCAGTTAAGGCAAACCTTTTTGTTCACGGCAGGATTTGTCAGCCTCTGAAACCAAGATCAAACCAGAAGTGAAATGAATGCATGTTGCTATATTCAAATGTCAATTCAACATAGATTATTGCCAGAATCTTATCAGAATCTGCCAGTGATTCTTAACATTACTTTAAAGCCAATATTTATGTAACTAATTACAATATTTTGTTTTCAAGTGTCAGGAATGAACATGATCTACCTTAAGCAAAATGGAGGGAAATGGAGGAATTTCTTATAAATATTCAAGAGAATTTTTACAAAACACAATGACAGAAAGAAACCTTTGTCTCAAGGAGGTTTAGAATTTAGAAACAGAAAAACATCATAGTACCAGCAGTAGCCTTATGTCACCTGCCATTTACACTTCTTTCTGTGCTCTACTCTTTTATTTTGCAAGGCATAAAATGGCAAGGCAATTCCATAAGATTGTACAGGTTGTTCTCTACACAAGGGTGTCCAGCCAAGAGAGTCAAAATACAATCTGGCTCTGCTAGCCAAGCTGTGAATCCTCAGGGTCAAGTTGTCCTAGAAAGGGTGACTTTTTCTGGTTTCTGAAAAGCAGCATATGGGCAAGTAGAGATCCTATCAAATGGCCATGGTTTTGCATATATCAGGTCTAGCCACACAAAGAAATTTAATATTGTTCAAGCTCTGAATCCCTGGAGAAGAGATTTTGATTGACAATGATTCCCACTCCTGGTTCAATTAGCTATGACTCAGAAATTAGGATATGTTTTTTAAAAATTGTGAATTGGTTAGACATTGGTAGGTAAGGCATTTATTCACAATTCCTAGAATTTTTATATTTCAGACTGTCCACTAACCTTTAACTCTTAGAGATCTCCTAAGCGCCAATTACTCAATAAATTTATATTGGAATGGAAATTGTGCCAAGAGCAGCAGAAACTCTCTAGATTTGGAAGGAGAACTAGTTCTTTTTCTCTCTCCATATTCATAAGATTGTTTATGTACTAACCTTGCATTTCTAGTGGACTGGAGATACACTTTGTTTTTTCAATTAAAATATAAGGGATTATTGTTGAAATATTTATTTTGCATTTTCTTCCAAAATAAGTTTTATCTTCCTTTTATGGTTACCAGATTTAGCAAATAAGAATATAAGGTACCCAGTTAAATTTGAATTTCAGATAAATAATGAATAATTATTTAATATATGTTTAACCTATGTAATATTTGGGACTTAGATATTCTTAAAAAATTATTACATGAGACATACACTAAGTATTCATTGCTTATCCGAAACAAATTAGAGGGCAACTATGCTTACCACTATACCACCAAAGCTGTACTGTTTGAAACAAATTGAATTGCACTTCTTTTATTTTATTTGGCAAACTTGCTTCCTTTTTATTATAAGTTGAACCCTGCAGAACTACTTTTAAACATTTCTAGATCTAAGTTTGGCAGAGGTATGAAATCAAGGAAATAAAAACAGATGTATATCCTTATATATAAAGGACATTAAAGCTTGGGTTTATGATTTTACTCACCTGGTCTATATGAATAAAAGGTTTATGTTTTCTTTTGTAGAAGAAAATGAATGAAGACTATGTTGTATTATTTTCATAGTAATATACACATACTTAATCACACAATGGAACAAGGATATTTTATAAGTAAAACGTAACCAGCTACATAGCACATAATTTCATCAGAAAGTTAGTTTACTTTTTTAGATTTGAAAGAAGTAAGATATTCTACATTAATATTGTCACATCTCTTTTTATTTTTCATTTCTATTTTAAATACTTGTAATAGTCCTAGATTGACTCTATGTAATCACTGCCATTATTTATAATTAGTTATTTAAAAAAAAACACACACACACACCTAATGTTGCCTTAGTCCTTGAGATTTAGCCTTACTTAAAAAAAAAATGGCACACAGTATCTGTGTTAAAGTTAGAAACAAAACCCATACAGTTTTGCAACAGGGTAACCACCTTATCAAGCTATATACAACTTAAAAAGTTGGAATAATTATTATTTAGGTAGACATAAAGTGCACCTGAATTTAGACTTAATTAGATAATCTCAGTAAGAGTACCATTTTTGTAAGAAATTTGAGAAATATGTTAGGTTTCCTTTATCACTCAAAAGTAGCACCACCACGATTATTTTGTTGATTTCATGACCACTTTTCTGCTCCATGCAGTATGCTAATTAAGGTATACATTTTAAGCTTATTTCCTTTTCATAATTCCTATAAGATTCATATTTTGATCTAGATATCAGTAGAACCTGATATCTAGAAACATTTATTAATTCCTCTAAGCCATGCATATAATAAGTAGTCACATTTGCTCCTAAAGCCTATATTATATGCCATAATAAAAAATTAAATATATTAAATATTAATAAAAAATTAAATATAGTTAAAAGATATGACCCAAACGCAAGGCAGGAATTATTGACAATTTTATTTTGGTTTCTCAATTTTTTTTTTTTTATTAAGAGTAAAGATAGGTACATGATTTTAAGAATTAACACTGGTTTTCACAACTCTTTTTTTGATATAATAAATTATTCAGCTTGAACTTGAACATGATACACTGTTTGGCAGACAAAGATAATGGTCTGTCATTTTATGGTGGAAATGTTTTTGGAAGGTGTAGTATTTTTTATCTTTGAGGAAGTCTTAGAATGAGCAACATGGTATTGACCACAAGAAGGCTTGAAATTTGCAGTCCTTGTTAATAATGTAGAAGTGCTGATAGATAATTTTTGTCTTAGTTTGAGTGCATTTTATTTTTAGACAACCTATATGATGTGTTTTTTCCCCTTAAAATAATGCCTCTGCTCTAAGTAAATCAAGCCCCAAATTAACGAAAAGCTCAAGATGGCTTCAGTCTCATTTGTCTTAAGTCCTGGTGTTGTACAGATGAAAAGCAACAGTCATTACGACAACAGGTGATAAATCCAAAGTAACAGCCAAATTGGTTAACATTTTTCCATTTCTAAGCCGTCCTTAAGAAAATCATAGACCGGGTCACACTAGCCTCACAGTAGTCCAGTCAAGCAGCCATGTCATCTGGATTCATTTTACTAGCAATTAATTAGCAAGAAAGTGCTGGGTTTGTTCTTCAGCCCCTGTCATAAAAGGTTTTGCTCTTTTTGGTCTCTGTTCTCCAAGTCTGCCTCTGGTTATGTTCGTGTAATCTTTGAGGTGCTTGTAGGCTTCTTTTGTGAAGCTGATTTTCCCTCCAGGGATGGTTCATGACAATATCAACAACAGTGACAACTGTGCTTTTGCTACCTTTGCCCTCGGGGTCTTCACGGGAGGCATTTTCACCAATGATCTAGTCATCAGTGTTACCCACTGTTCTACTGACCATCTTCCCCTCCACCTCCAGGCATAGGATCTGGGATCTCCCAGATCTTATGGATGTTGAAGAACATATCATCATGGCTGATGAGGCCCTGGCAGATGACTATGAGGGCACTTGAAAGAAGCAAGGGCAATGCTGGTTTAGCAGGAACCCAGAACTCTCTCCAAGTGTGGTGCAGCAGGAGCAGGGCTCAAGTGGAAGCTAGTAGAGAGCAAAAAACTGGATAGACATTGCACTAAAGGCTTCTGGTAAATTGTGAAAAGGGAAATAGATACACTGCCTATGGATCTCCTATGACTAACAAATGTTAAAATTAATTTTAATGTTTGTTGGAATCTTTACTTCTAAACAATTGTACCATTAGGATGGTTATTAAACATTTATTATTTATAAATTTCCCAGATAATCTTAATGAAATTGGAATATAATGTAATTGAAGTGAAGTATTACAGTTAACAATAAGGATAGGGAGAGGCCAATAAATACCTACTGGGAAGAGAAACAAATAAAAGACTGGGAGAGATTGCCTGGAGAAAAGGAAAGAAAAGATGACAAATGAGCAAGGACAATTAACAAAGAAAAAAAATGAGTATTCTTCCCTTGGACTGGCATGCATTTAGCAATGTGAAGCCTGAGATTGAGAGATGGGTCTAGATAATAATCATAATTATAAAAGCAACATTTATTGAATTTTTACTGTGTGCTAGGATTCTACTAAAACATTTTTGTATAGTAACTCATTGAAACATCACAAAAACCTCATGATATTTGTTCTATTTTTTTTATTATTCTACAAATAAAGGAACAGAGACTTTCTCCATAGTCTCTTGCCCCACCCCCCGTAAAAATTCAATAAAGGATGCAGTAGATATAAAGCAGCTTTCCTAAAGCAGACTTAGATTTAGGTTTATTAAATTCAAAATCCAGGACAAAGCAATGATTTCAGATGAGGATGTATCTTTCATGAGCTTTCGGAGAACTGAGGTCAGTGCATTTAATAGTATCTGATAGTAGGAAGCTAAATGTCATTTAAAAATATCTGACAATTTGGGGCGCCTGGGTGGCTCAGTGGGTTAGGGCCTCTGCCTTCAGCTCAGGTCATGATCCCAGCGTCCTGGGACGAGCCCCACATCGGGCTCTCTGCTCTGCAGGGAGCCTGCTTCCTCCTCTCTCTCTCTCTCTGCCTGCCTCTCTGATCTCTGTCTATCAAATAAATAAATAAAATCTTTAAAAAAAATTCTGACAATTAGAAGTTGGGAAATTGCACATGGTCCAAAATCTTGTATGGGGGACCAGGGTGAGAGAGAATGTTAGTATAGTGCTAGATGGCTAGATATTTAAAGGCTGATCTTGCCATAGATTCTTAATGACTTTAAGTGGTAAAACAAGGCAAGACACAATAGGAAACAAATGTCTGATACACTAAGTATGCATAGCAATTTCTGGCAATTAAAGTTTTGGTCCAGCTAGTGGTAAGGAAATCCTGCATTTTGGGACTCTCTGAAGAGCTGAAAAAGAAGTTGTGAAGGGTCATGCCACTGACACATGGAATATTACCTAGAGGGAACACTATGTGAAAGTGTACTTATAATGGTTTTAAACATAAACATGCTCAAAGTTGTAAAACACCATAATTAGTAAATATACCTAGGAAAAAGATTTCACATAGGAAGTGACAGATGAAGACATTAAATAGCCACTGTTTGGGGCAAGATGTTGTTCATGGGTGACTCCAATAAGCATGATTATGTAATATTCTTTAGGAGTATTTAGCCACTTGAATGCAGGATAGATTAATGCATCCAACAGATAGGTGGATTTGAGCAGCAGAGCTTAGGTTTTGGCAGGAAAGATTGCTTGAGGGAAAAAGGAAAAAGGGAGTTAAAGACATTCATTTGAGAAATAATTATAGGGCAGAATTGTGAAAAACAAGCCGGATAATATGACATGTTTAGACATGGGGTTATGATGAATAAAAATGGATTATAGGGTCAAAGAATCAGTGGTCATGATAAGCTGGTGAATTACATGAGTGGAGTCCTAGAGGGAATAGACTGACAGAACAGGAGATGACAATCAAAATGAGATGTTTGAAGGTATGACATATAGGTCATGGAGAAAGAATGGAAAAAAAGATTATCAGAGCTAATGAAAGAAAAGAATTTAAAGGCCAAGGTGATAGTTGGATCGTCTAGCTGGGTTTTGAAGTAGATAACCATAATGGCAGGAAAAGTATCAATGAGTGAAGAACAATGACTCAGAGGTCCATATGTGGCCTAAGAAGGAAGGATATAGGGTGGTGCAGTATGAGAATGTATGTTTCAAAAGACATGAGAGTTTCACAGGGAGAAAGGAGTGTTTGGAAGTAAGAACAGGAAACAGAAAGGACCCTACCTCAAGCTCCAGGCCTGTATAGTACTTAAGCATGAGAGGAAAAAATAAAAACAAATCCTTCACTTTAAGGGTCCAGGAAAGCAGTGTTTTCAGGAACCAAGTTAAATATCAGCAAAAATCTGAAGAACATGTTCGTTGAAGACATTAAGGAAGGAGAGGACTTTTCTGTTGTCAGGAAACAAGTTTGAGTGAAAGGGCTTGGATAGCCAAGAGTGTGGGAGATATGGTCAGATCCGTAAAGGCTGGGAACAGGGTGCAGAGGAACATCTGTGTGAAACTGGGTCATCTGGGAACCTCGGACTTCTCGTGGTGATACAGGAGAGCTGGTGTTGAGGCATGATGGGATTTGTTTCAGAAGCCACAGGACAGTGATTAAAGGTCATGTAGTGGCTGGTCTTGCCTGCAGCTGGAGGCGGGGTGGTGGTGAGGAAATAGTCTCATCCCAGAGGCTTCAGAGCAGAGGTATCTAGAAATCTTGGGTCTAGTATTTCTGGTGAAAGAGCAGCAATTCAGTGACCTTTGCTTCCCATTAAGGCCGTCTCTACTAAGTAATTTTATTTATTGGGAAAATTCCTGCCGAATCTCGAAGCCCAAAAGTCCCCTGCTCTGTGAACCCTTTCCAAACCTCCACGTCTCATGGTTAGTCATTTCCTCTGTAACCAAAAGAGATTTTCATAAATAGCTCATTGGACTTGTATGGCATTTCATTGTCATTATTCATGTATCTGTCTCTCTCAGTACACACTGAACTCCTTGACCCACAATTTTTTGCACCACAAAGTGGATCATATCCACACAACTGGGTACCAGACTTGGGACCTATTAAGTGCTGGATAGAATTAAAGTGGATTAAAAGACTGCATCAGCAGTGTTACGAGCCCTTGAGAGTTTCCTATGGGTAAGCATTGTGCTGGGTGTTGTGTGTATCCAATCTGGACTTGCGAGTTGTCGGCTGGGGCTGCTCCACGAATACACTTCAGACTGGGTAGCTTGAACAACAGACATTTATTTCTCAGTTCTTGAGACTGAGATCAGGGTGCTAGAATGGTTGGGTTCCTGGGGAAGTTCACAGCTGGCCCTCTTCATTGTATCCTCACCGGAAGAGCAGAGAGAGAAAAGAAGCAAGCTCTCTCTTATGTGCTTCTTACAAAGCCCTAATCCCATTCATGAAAGCTCTATCCCCATGACCTAATTAATCCCCAAGGGCCCTGCCTCCTAATATTACCACATTGAGGGGTATGATTTTAATGTATAAATTTCGGGGAGACACAAACATTCAGATCATAACAATAGATGACATTATTGTCATTTCACAGGTAGGAAAGCTGGGAAGGTTATATAGTCAGGAGGATGTAAAACCAGGAGTCAGTCCTAGTTTATCTGATTCTAAAGCCTTTTAATTCTATCAAATTGCTCTCCTGATTCTGCTTATGTTCTCATTCTAAGCTATAAGAGTTTAACTATTGCCAATGCAGATTTAATACTATAGTAATAAAAATGAAGAAAGTAAAGGTTGTTAATTTTGTTGTGATATTTACTATTTATTAATGTGACTCTTTTCTAAAAAAAAAACAAAAATATCTTTCTGGAGCATAAACGATATAAAAGAAAAATGGCTTATATAATTCAGATTTGATCAAAACTTACTTAGGACAAATTACGCAAATTATACTCTGAGAATAATCTCAGCTCAGAATATGCAAAGAACTCTAATTCTACCTAGACAGGAAAGAAATATGGAAATATCCTAGAATGTCATGAAGTTTCTCAGAAATCCTGATGTAGGTAATAAAATATAATACTCTATTTTGCATTTAAATTATTTAAATTATAACACTCTTCTAGAATATAAGAGACCAAGTAGCCTCATGCATTATTAACTTCATAGTACTCTCCGTCCCTAAGCAGAATACAGTTGACTATCCAGGGCCCATGTTGGGTTTGGGCACGTCCAAATACCATAGGATCCCTGCTGTGAATTCTATGCTGTAAATTGTGCAAGAGAATCATACAAATCTCCTTCACTAACAAAAGTTTAGATGTGTAAGGCCGGAATAGGTGTTCTCTGTCATTTTGGAGAGAGGAAGATTTTAGCCTGTCCTCAGATCTCAGAATAACAAAGAATCCTATTCTTATCTTCTGGAGCATTTGTAGGAGTATCGAGTTCAATCTGGACAAATGAAAGGATTCCAGCTACTCAGTGATCAAAACATTCAGTTGTTGATACTATGCACATGACAGTAACTTGACTATACGTAGAAGACAAACAGTAACATCAGCAACAGTAGGTATTTTTTTGGAACACGAAACGGTTGTGAGGATTGGTGTCCATAAAGATATCCTTAATAAAGCATTTATTTATTCAACTTGATCCAACTGGCCAGCTAAATCAGATGATCCCATAAAAGAACTACAGCCAGTAGAACTCAAGGTCTTGGATTATGTAGTTTGGTGGGTTCATATCCAAATGGGCAGATAATTTGCAAATCATCACTTCATTTGATGCTTCATAGGCTTATCTTAAGGTTTATAGGCAAATGGAGTAGTAGCTGATTCATTATATAATTAAAGGTCTATATAGGGACGAGTCCAGACTGGCAAAATTCAAATTTAATTCTGTGGGTTACAACCTCCGAAAGATTGGTACTTAAGTTTCTTTCTTTCTTTTTTTTTTTTTTAAGATTTTATTTATCCATTTGTCAGAGAGAGACAGAGACAGAGGCAGAGAATGAGCTGGGGGAGCAGTAGGCAGAGGGAGAAGTAGACTCCCCGCTCAGCAAGGAGCCCGTTGTGGGACTTGATCCCAGGACCCTGAGATCATGACCCAAGCTGAAGGCAGATGCCAAACCGACTGAGCTACCCATGTGTCCTGGCACTTAAGTTTCATTGGTTAATCTGCCAAAACTGCTGGACTCTGACCAATCCTTTAGGGGCTTACCCAGGTTTAGCTATTTTAACACTCAACAATTTCTGTCTAGAGTAATTAAGATCAGACAGATTCTCTGACAAAACTGCTAGATACATCTCAGTTGAGTATTTAAAAATTTGAACGGGATACAGAACAAACAGGAGCTATTATTATTAGCTATCCTCAGCTGATTAAACTTATGAACTATCATCTCAGAAATCCTATCTTTCCCTTTAACTTTTATCTACTGACTCTCTCGCCAGAGATTTAAGTCTTCTCCAAAAATCAACTATCCTGATAAGACTTGGATGCTGAGGGTACAGAGTAAACCAGAAGTCAGGATTTGGGGCTGGCCATGTAGGAATTGTACTGGATGATATGGTAAACCAGAAAGGCAAAAGGTTATGTTCAGAAGGGTCAGCTAGAACACAGAGAGATAATACAAAATATCAGAGCAATCAATATCCTTCTAAAATTTATGATTCTATTTGCAATGAAACAAAAAGATTAGTCCTTATTTTCTCACCTGACATGCTCAGAATATATATTTCCTTTTCTTTAAATTTTACCATGATGGTGACATAGTAAAGGAAAAGATTCTGGGTGAGGGACACCTTAGGAGGTGGAGCAGAGGAGGAAAGTTTTACGTTGGTACTTACAATGAGTTAAAATTTATTTTTTAATAATATTAATAGGCATAACAAACAGCTCTAAGAAAGGGAGAAGGTGTGTATAATAGATAAAAAATTGAAGAGGAAATACTAACATGCTGTCAGAAATTTTGAGTTTGACACTCTAAGAATAAAGTATGACTGGTTAAGATGAGGGAGAATTCAGAGAGGGAGAAGAGCTAAATGTGAGTTATTGACTGCACAAGTCCCACTCCGTTCCCCAACAAGGTTGCTGGCTACTCCCAGAACGTACGAGCATCCATTTTTTCCAGGGGTACTGCCCTTCCATTCTATCATATGGAATCCATATCATTCCATATCATAATATTCAGTCTCCATGGGATCATCTAATTCAGCATACACATATATTATAGTATCTTTCACCTAGAAAACAAAAATAAAAACCATTTTTATAACATCTTCTGTCCATGTTATACCGCTTTGTAGAAAAACTCAAGGAAGAATTGTCTATACTCTATTTTAAATTCTCTCTTGAACCCACACCACAAGTCCTTCTTCCCTAGTCAGCTAAAATTACTCTTGTCAAGGCCACTTGTGACCTTTTGTTACTCAATCTAACAGTCTATTTTTAGTCCTCAAATTACCTGACCTCTCATAGAATTTGGCACAGTCAATTCGTACTTTTATTTTGAAGCACTATCTTCTCTTGGATTTTAGGACAACACTCTCTCCTGTCTCACTCATCATTTCCCTGTCTGCAGTGGGTTCCTCTTCATTTTCTCAGTCTCTAACTCTAGGAACCTCCCAAACTCAGTTTTTGGAACACCACTGTTCCTTAATTACATTCACTTCTCAAGTAATTTCTATCTAATTTAATGTTGCTCAATGATATCTATACTGTTAGATTCCAAAGTTCACGACTCCAGCCTAGGCTTTTCTCCTCAACTTCACTTTTGTACATACAATTACACACTTGACATGTTCACACGGATAAAATAAACATCTCAGACTCTTTTTGTCCCTAACCACACACCTGATCCCTCGCCCTAAACATGTGAATCTGCTCTTTCAGTAGTCTCTATAAGTCAGGGTACAGTTAAAGAAAACTTTTATCTTTGAAGTTGCTTAAGACAAAACTCCACAGTCTTTCTTATTTCTTTTCTTCATCTCCCATCCAACCCATCAGCAAATTTTGTTGGTTGTACCTCAAAATATATCCTCCATCTGTCATTTCAATATCTCCATTGCTACCATTCTCATTCAAGACACTATTAACCCTTGCCTCAATTACTGCAAGTCACTAACTGGTCTCCCTCCTTCTGCTCTAGATGCCTACAATCTATTCTTCATCCAGGAGTTGGTGTGAATTTTAAAGAACATGTCAGATTATGTCATTTCTTTCTGCACTCTGTAAAATCCAAAGCCTCTTCTCTGACCCTCAAAGCCCTACATGTTCTCCCTTCGGCTACCTCTCTGAGTCCAGCTACTCCCACTCTATACTCTTTTACTCTGCTCCAGCCATACTGGCCTCCTTGCTGTTTCCTGCCTTTGTACTTGTCATTCCCTCCCCACAAAGGGGATAGAAAACCAAAGCATGAAGTTCTTCCCTCATTTCCTTTTTGTCTCTTTTTAAATGTCCTCTTATTGTGAGGCATATACACCTTTTCCAGATTCTGCTTGTCCTTGAAGCTCTGTAGGGTGTTGGACTAGGGTGCTCCCTGGCTTATTGGCTTAGACTCTAGGCCTCAGAACCTGATCTAGTGCCTGCCTTGCAACTTATCTTTCCTGACTCCACTTAATCTCTACAGCCAGTGGCGAGCCCTAGCGTTGGCCCAGTCTAAGTTTAACATTGATTAAACCAGCCACCCACTGGAGCAGTTCGTCAAGACGGGCAGATCAGTTCCCTAGCCTGTTGCTCCCTATTGCAGTAATTGTTATTGTCCCTTTGGACTCTGATGATGAAAGAGGGACATCTTTACAGGTTGTAGGAAACACAGCAGTGAGGGGTGAGACCTGGAATAAAATGTGCCAGCCAACTGGTCTTGGCTTCATAATAGCTCTTGGATATATTCCGATCTTTCCCTAGAATTTATTTCACAAAATCAAGTAAATCATACTGTGTCCAAGAAATAAACTTTATGGGGGCACCTGGTGGCTGAGTCAGTTAAGCATCTGCCTTCTGCTCAGGTCATGATCCTACGGTCATGGGATGGAGTCCCATGTCAGGCTCCCTGTTTACTGGGGAGTTTGCTTCTCTCTTCACCTCTCTACTCGCTCTCTCTCAAATAAATAAATAAATCTTAAAAAAAAAAAAGGAAATAAACTTTACTTTGATATAATTAAAAAATATATAACTGTATTTCTTATAAATGTGATTGAGAGTTTAGGGCATCAGGAATTGGGCAAAAGTAGAAAGTGACTTTATTATTCAAGAAGAGAAGAGTTTAAACACTTTTTAATAGATTTAAATTTAAAGCAAGATGACTCATATTAGTATTTGCAGATTATATACATTTAGAAATCACTTAGGTCTGTACCTTTAACTGGAAATCTATTGGCATTTCTAGCAATTTTAAGTTTAAAGATAATGAGCTAAATGGAAATTCAGCATGATAAATTTTTTAAAAATCCTGGCTAGGAAGAAAGGCTTCAAGAAAATTAGATGAAAGAGATTGAAGTATTTTTAAGACCAAAATACCTTGACCATTGTCATTTGAATAGCAATTTAAATGGACTTTTCTATTATCATTTTTTCTCTCTCCTCCCTTTCTCTGAGCAAACAATTATTTGTCTGAAACAGGCCACTGACTTGCATAAAAGCATCTGTAGCCCTCCAACTTCTGAAGAATCAAGCCCCAAATTCATTGCATGGCATGGAAACTCTTAAAATTCATCCCTGACCGTCTGTTCATGGCATAGTTTTATCTGTAAAACTGAGGTTCCCTAACTATTCAGGCAGCTTTACTCTTCCAGGCCTTTGCTTGGATTGTTTTTCCCACCCAGCAATGCTGTTATCCTTCTTTCCTGGCAGGGAGAATCCAGCATATTCTTTAAGTCCAAATCAAAATTCATGTCCTACAGAAGGTAGTTATTCTCACTGAAGCAGGATTTAAAAAATCTTTTCTCATTGATCAAGGTGAATTACAATAAAAGTGTTAAAACATATTTGAGGTTAGTATTTATAACATAAGGACATAAGACATGCTTACGTAGAGTTTCTTCATTCAAAACTTAAGTCATTCTATAAATACAAAAATAAATTGTCTTTCCCTCCAGAATAGAAAAATAATATGAAATTAAGTGTGATGTTATGATCAAAAATACCCACGTAAAGCCCACTGAATGTTTAACACACCAATAGCCCCTGGGAATACATTATACTAATTCTAATGTTTGCAAGGGCCAGAAACAAAGGAACATTGAAGGAGTTCCTTGCTTTAGGAAGTGTTCAAAAATATTTGCAAGATACATTTAATTAACAGTGTGAGTGTGTATGTGTGTTTGAAGAATCTTAGACATGGCTAAAGTTTTTTCAGAAGTACCACAGGTAAAGAACACATCAGTGGAACTGGACAGTTATGCTATGCTTTTAAAGCTGTTAATGTGAACTTATATTGTTTGCTAGTATGGTCAAAGATTTTAAAAGTCCTGAGAATTTCTTGAGCAGCTGTGTAGTAAATCCAGCAGCCAACCCAACTTTTTTTTTTTTTCTTGATGATTCTTATTTTATAGCCAGAGTTATGAAAAGCCAAACATTCAAATTATAGGCCTGCTTCCTGTGTGCACTGGCAGGTTCTGTCTGTCTGGCAGACAGGCCTCTGTGGCAAAATTCAGACCTCTCATGTTCTAGAAAAGGAAAATGTTGTTGATGGCTGGCCCACAGGCCCTGATTCAGAAAGAGTGTGAGTCATGATGGATACATTACAAAAAAAAAAAAAAAAATATGCTAGCATTGGAGTCATCTAATTCAAAACTATTAAAAAAAAAAAGAGGCACAAAAGCAAAAGATAGTTTTAATGACATTTGTTACTTTGGATATACCAGGTGTTACATATCTGTTGCTTTTCTTGTTCAAAGGGAAAGCCCATTAGACAAAAACGTGACAAAGGAAAGGAAATCCTGACGTGATTTAATGAGCTTATTGCTAGTTTTCATTTAAGTGATATTTTTTCCCCACAGGGTTATGAAAAATGTCAGAAGATACACAGAGCTTTAGGTAGGATTATTCCATTAAATTTAATGGCTCTGTTTTATTATTCAGAATAATAACATCTTAATCATTGCAATAAATATTTGTAATAATCATTGCAATAATCATTGCAATAAATGTTTGTAATAATATCTACCGTAGCTCATTTTCTTATTTATTTTTCCTTCCCAGTTTTATTCATTACCCTTATATTATATCCTTTAGGGACTGTATGTCTATAAATATTCAAAGGAATCTTAATATCACATGTTTTAAATACTATTATTTATCGATGTTGTTCTAGAAAATTAATTAAAAATGTAAAATATCTTCAAACAGTCTAGAAAAGTGCATACTTATAAACTAAAAAATATATTGTTTAGGGGAGAAAAAAAAAAACCTAAATAAATAAAGGTGTGATAGGATCAAACTGCTTTTGGTTAGATGTGACAGAAAGAGACTCCAATTAGTGTATCATAAATAAATGGAGTTAAATTTAAATCTAATGGTCAATGGTTTAATGGAAAAAATAACTATGGTGCTAGGATTTATAAAGAGAACCATAGCATAAAGGAACTGAATTTCTATTTTTATAATAACTATTAATCAGGTTTTATACCAGAGTCATGATAGATTTGGGTTCTGCAAATTGCTTTGTAATGTGGAGAATTTGCAGTGAGATTCAAAGAAGAATCCATTTACAGCTTAATCTTGAGAAAAATTTCTTGTGCTAAATACCACAACCAAAATGTGTCTGGTGATGATATTTGGGTGATCACCAACAGTTGATAGAGGAGCTCACTCTTTTAAAATTAATGATTCCTTCCATCCTGGGTATCTCTCACTTCCTCTAGTATTTAAAAGTGTAGATGTTGGGAGGGTCACTTCAATGCTTCTGGAGATCACAGATTCTATTACTTGCTCAATTACCTATCATTGTTTTAAATTGAATTCCAAGTTCTGTGCAAAATCAACAAAACTTGTTCATTAACTAGCCAGCAATATCAAAAGCCAGCTGAGGATCGTAAACTCTGTGGTGGCTTACACTGTGTATTAGTTATCTATTGCTGAGTAACAAATAATTCCCAAATTTGGGGGCTTAAGACAACAAACATTATTTCCTAGTTTCTGAGGGCCATGCATCTACAGATGGCTTAGTCATGTGCTTTTGCCACAAGACTGTAATAAAAGTGAAAGCTGTGGCCGTGATCTCTTCCAAAGGCCTGACTGAAGGAGGATACAATTTCAAGTTTGTTTACAAGGTTATTGGCAGGATTCAGTTCTTCATAGACTTTTGGACTGAGGTCTGAGTTCCTTACTGACTGTTGGCTGGTGCCATATGAGCCTCTCCATAGGGCAGCTCGCAACCTAGCAGCTGTTTCCATCAGATTGAGTGAATACGTGAGTCAGAGAGAGCATCACATCAGCAGCTACAGTCACTTTGCCACGTAACCTTGAAAGTAGTCCATTATTTTTGCCATATTCTATTCATTAGATCAGTGAATCACTAGATCCAGCCCATGCTCAAGAAGAGGGTTTATTATACAAGGGCAAGAATACCAAGGTATGGGTTTCCTTGTTTACCATATGTCCATTCACAGATGCGGAAACAGAGAGTTTTCATAACATTTCCAAGCAAAACAGATAGTAAATTTAGGAGCTGGAATAATCAAATTGAGGTGTGATTAATTTCAAAGCCCAGAGTGTTTACATTGCAACACACTGCAACCTTGTGGCAATGAAAGAATAAGAAAGAGAGTGAGGAAGAGGATTTTCACTTGGTATGAAGCTCGCAAAATTGCAGGTGGCGCTGATCCAAGGCTGGGCAATAAATCAAAGGTACAAACTCCCAAACAGACCCACACATATATGGTCACTTGGTTTTTAATAATGTTGGCATTTCGAGTGTCTTTTTAGCAAATGGTACTGGGTTGATTGGATATCCATATGAAGCAAGACGAATTACACCACACACAAATATTAATTTTTAAGTAAAAATGTGTATAGTAAAACACTACCCTTTTAGAGGAAAGCATAAGAAAATAGCTTCATGAATTTGGAACAGGCAAAGATCTCTCTAAAGTGACACCAACAGCACTAATCATACTGATTGTCTCTGGACTACAGTGGAATTAAAACCTTCTATTAATCAAAAGATTAATAAAAAATTTTAAAAAGATTAATACATCAGAAAGACACTTTGTAGGACAAGATATTTGAACCCCTTATAACTGACAACATTCTGTATCCAGGATGTATAATGAAGGCCTTATAAGTAAGTGTGAATGCAAAAGAAAGCCTGATTTAAAAAGGGGGCAAGAGAATTAAGCAAGCAGAATATGATACCCTAATGGTGAGTAAATAGATAAAAGGAAGAATTAACCTCCATGGTAATCAGAAAAAGCAAATTAAAACTACAATGAGGTGTAACCATACACCTGTAGGAAGACTAAAGTTCAGCAAAATTAAACTTTTAATCACAAGCATTTGCAAGGATGGAAGCTGGTAGGATCATAAATTAGTGCAATCACTTTTGAAAACCCTTTGGCATTATTCACTAATGGTGAGCATATAGTACCCCGTGACATGGAAATCTTGGTTTATACCAAACCAAGATGGGACGAAATACATGTTCCAGTTTCCCCTTATGGGTATAATTTTAATAGACCCAGAATGGAAACACCCCGAATGTCTGTACGCAGTAGAATAGGCAATATGGATGATACAGCAATGAGACAGAATAGAACATGGAGGATTCGACAAGCATCATACTGATGCCTGCTGAGCAAGAATATGTACTATGTGATTCCGTCTATATAAAGTTCAGTAAGGGGTGGATATCTAGTAAGATATTTGAGAGATCAGGTTTCCAAGCATATAGTAGAAGAAAAATTAGTTCCACTAGAAAACGTATTGTTATAGATAACAACAAACCAAATTAATGAATTAAAGAAAATTAAGTTGATATAAAATTTTTTTAAATTTCCTATTCATTTAAGCACTCCATCTATTCTGAGTTTTGTCCCTTGAAACGGTAGTATTTTAAACTGTCTTGACCTCTCTCCTTTGTAGTGGTAAATTTTTTATCCACATAAACAAGTCTGATGAGTGCACATGGAGATTTTTAAAAATTTACCTAAAATGCTAGAAAGCGAATTAAATGAAGTAACTCTTCTAAAATAAATTTAGGACTCACTAGCTTTTAATAGTTACATTGTCTTAAGATTTGAGAGCAAAGTTTTTTAGTAAATTTCACCAACAGCAGGTACATAGACAAGGCATAGGAATGGTTGCAGTGATATTGGCCCACAACACTACCTTTTGTGCATGTGTAATGGATGATTATGGGATGGCTGTTTGATTTGGAAAATTTAATTAATTTCTAGACAGAAGACTAGATGCTGGCAATGCTCTACCATGTTTTAAATATTTCTGAAAATACATTTCTTTAATTAGAGTCTTAGATAATTTAATTCAGTAACCTGATTTTACAACATCTCTGTAACTCTCTCTTCATATGTGAAAACTCATACTCTGGCTTAGCAAAAGCACAAAAAGAGATTTAATAGCTAACAATTTAAAACTCTATTTGCATATGGCATTTTATCCGAGCAAGGTTGACGTGATCGTGTACATAATTAGTATTTAGGATCCTGCAGAGCATCCTAAAAGTAAGGGCATACATTTCTTCACTCCTGATGTAGAGTCAGAGACGGCAGCAGGGAAAACACTTTCTGTTATAGTTAGCTTAAGTCTGGCTAATCATAGAATACAGGAGCCTCTTACCCTTTCTGCATTTTGTTTCTAAAGAACAATTTCCTTTTCTTGAAAACACTCACATAATCAAGAGGGGAGCGCATCTCTTTGATGTGTTTTATTTATTATAAGTATACATAATGTATCAGGCTAGGCTGTCTGTCACGTATAGGACATCTAGATGCACATTGTCTTTAAAGTCTGTGTCAAGAAAACTAACTAGCATTGCACTGATTAGGTGCATGTGTGGAGTGGACTGAAAATCTGACACCTGGTCTCCACAGCTAGACCATCATCTAGCTGTCTCCAACATAGGAAATCAACGAACATCCCCAAACCTTATTTTTCTTATGTCTAAAATAAGGGTGTCGGGCTCATTTAAACAGGTACAATGTTTTCATCTTGCTTTATAAAATGATGTGGCAGCTGTGTGATGAACAGTGTTTACAACTCAAAGGGCAAAAATTACATGGATCACAGCATGCTAGACTCCAGTAAGAAAATGGAGAGAATATTAAAGTATTGGATCCGGAGTTGGGAAATAGAGAGAATCCCAGCCCTGTTGTTAGTAGCTTTGGAGTGTTGAGAGAAAGTCACCAACCTTTTTAAAACTTTAATTTTATTCTCTTTGAAATTTCTGCCTCTAGGAGGACTCACTGTATGTATCATTTTGGGTTATCCACGTTTCTCCTGGAGCAGCCTCAAGACTGAGACTGCGTGTGATCTGTACACAACTTGTGATATATTCCATGCACAGTTTAAAGATAATAAAGACTCTAACTGAAAGCATATTAGATCAACCAGTGAACCAGCCGAAGCTATAGCAAGGGTGCTGAAACCCAGTGTTGTAGCGAGGGGAGTTGTTGGAAGTGCTGCTTGGTTCAGGATGTCAGTTACCCACCCTGCAGACAATCACAGTTTCTGCCTTTAAATTTAGGCATTATTTAAATTCTTGTGAGGTCATCTGATTGGTGTCACTCGGCCAGTAGACTGGATGCACTCCAGTCAGAGTCCAATGCTGGAAAAAACAGCTGTGGTCTAAGTGGTAGAGTTAAATAACAGTACCAGAGCCATCTGAGACACCCAGGAACAATGGGTGGGATGGTGTCCAGCAAAGGAGGTCATGAATGGAAGCATAGTCTCTGAGGAAAGGGTTCGTTAATGTGCCTTGATGTGCCCATCATCATGCAGTGGGGCCCAAAGACAAAAACTGTTTGTGGTGTTTGGGCAAAGCTGAAAAATAAGAATATTAAAACTTGCTAACGTACAATGATCTGTGATCTCCAGATTGCAAACTTTAACTCTAAGATTACATATGTTTTTAGAGTTTAGATAGCAAATTACTTACTACCTCAGGTAATAATTCTGTGCTATGCCATACGGTGCCATTATTGTTTATATTTTTTCTCATTTAAGTCAGTTCTTCATAAAAGAGATTGAAGACATATGAGTACATTTCTAAGTTAAAGTTTATCTGAGTCTTTAAAATCTTTTTTTCATGATTTATACTTTGAAAAAGTATATAAAGTACTTAGACTTTAAAAAGAAAGAACTAAAACTCAAGAGGATTAAATATATCTCAATCATTCTGAAACCAAAGGCTAATCTAGGGTAATATTTTAAGAGGGAAATACTTCTTATTTTGATAATTTTACTGATTTTCATAGATACGCTATTCTAGCATTGGTTTGATTTTGAAATATGAGGAAATAAATTGAAGGAGACTCTTTTCCTAGGATAGCTGCATGATAATAAACTATACATGACATCATCAAAATGTTGGCTTTATGTGAATTCAGAACTGACCTAAACAACTCAAACCAAAAAGGCTAAAAATTGTTTTCTCATACTACCAGCATCCAACTATCGCAATATTTTTCCTGATGGCCCTTTAAAGGGGAAGTTAAACAGTCTTAGAGCAAAGGGAAAAAGTTGCTGCAGGTTGATGGGAGTGGAGGGAGGGGGGGATGGGGAGGGATGCTGCTGCTGTTGTCAGCTTGAACAACTGTACTCTTCCCCACCTTGGGTCATGCTCTGAAGCAGGGCCTGTGGTGGAATGTCACATTACCAGGGAAGTGGACTGTGCTTGTCATCACATTATAGCATTTGCCAGTCTAAAGTTGTCATTATCTTACTGAGGCATTTCTTGGTGGGGAGGGTGCAGTGAGAGCAGGAAGGGGCTGTCTTGTCTGCTACACTATATTTGCAGCTTCAATCACATCTCCCCGTCCCTCTGGTATTTCCCTTTAAAAGAGAATAGTAGTTATAAAAGCCACCAACAAGCATGGTATTCTTAGGAATATTTTCTTTTTACTAACGTCCTTAAACAAAAGTCTTAAAATGGATGCATTTTGAAAAAAAAATTGTAAGTTATTAAAATAAATTATTATATAAACCATTCAAATTATGGTAGTTCCATTATGATAGAACTGGATAATCACCTCATTAGTAGTGATTATTTGGATATTAATAGAAGTTCCTATCCCACAGATTCCTTTTGCCAATATTTAATATGATTTACAACAAACAATGTGCTACAAAATATAGCTACATATTTTTCACTTGCCTTTGAATTGAAGGGATGAGTCCTATGAAGATTTACAAGATACTGAATGATGTAAAATTTATTGACTGTCTGAGAATTCTTGTCTTAAGAAACAGCACAGCTCTTTTGCTTCTGGAACCATTTTGATGTGTTGTAGACAGAAGTGTGTGTGTGTTCATCATTTATTTTCTTGTGTTGTATTATTACATGATGAATCAAATTACATATTGAACTGGATACTAATCTTAGGAAAAGCACTGTACTTTAGTAGTGATTTTGTATCTTATAAATAGTTGGTGGTAACTTACATGGCATTATTGGAGACTTTTCCTGTATCTGAAAATTTAAGGTATCAGATACTGAGAGGCAGAATTTCTTTTCCTCCTATTTTCTATTGCTTATTTTTTTCCAAAAAAAAATCACTTTAGTAATTCAAATTCTTCTTGCTCCCTGCCTTGATAGGAGATAATTTGATGAAAAATGTGAACCAACATTTTGTCTACCAGAAACATTTTTCCTTTTTTATGGGCATTTTTCTTAATTTAAAAAGATTAATTTAAAAAATCATTTTTCTTAATTTAAATAATCAAGACATTCAACTGGATACTTTTTTTTCAACTGGATACTTTTTTAAGTTGAGAGATAAGAATTAAAGCAGCCATTTGTTAATTAAGAAGATACATTGCTTAATTCTTTATCCTCCACTCTTAAAAGATAGTCCTTTTGCTTTGGCCAATATCTTCACATACTTTTTGATGATGCAATTACTCATGGCCTGACTTAAAAGACATTCACAGGAGGAAAACAACTAGGATGTGAAAAAATCTGGTTGTTGCATTTCTAGTACATTTTTAACATGTTATTTGCTAGAAGCAAAAGCCAAAAATCAAACCTTTCTTCTCTGAAAGAGAAGATGTTTTTATAAATCAAATTAGTACTTCAAAAGGGACCCTGGAATGATTACATCATCCATGAACCCTACATTGGTTAAAGTGAGTACTTATAGTGGGGAAAGTGCTTTGTAAGAAATGTGATAAAAAGATGCATTATAGGGAGATACCTGGCAAAGCGCTTAGCATTATATAATCAAAGCTTCCCCTGAAATGCATTTTTCTTCAGCCAATTCTAGCATATAAAATTTTAAATGTCTCTTTGCAAAACCAACTCATTCTATTTCCCCTTATACTTTCTTTGGATAAAAGATGACAAGAATATCAACTCTCCAAAATGCCCATGAGGACATCTCTGACACAGCTGTTTAGGTGCTTTTAGTAAAAGGTGCTTTTAGTATTCTGCCATCCTTAAGAGTCTATCTGATTTAGGAAATCATTCCACGGCAGAGTAGTCTGTCTTTATGATGGCAGGATTCTCTGAACTCCCTTTCTACACCTTCTGGTTTCTAGATTCTTGTGACATTTTTGGAGAAAAAGTAACAGAATAAAATTCTTAGGAAATCTAAATGTTAAGTCTTCTTGAGAGCCTTTTAGAAAGAAATCGTAGGGCTTCCAGAGAAAGACCTTGTCTAGGCAGATTGCAAAGGAGCAATAGGTCATAGGCTGTCTGTATTCTCTTCTCCCCATGATGCAAGAAATAGGAACTAATTCTGGTCCTAATTCAGGAACAATTAGCAAAACATTGAACTGTTAAGTGTTCTATTTAAACAAGGAAGAGCTTACAATGGAAGGAAGAGGTTTTAATGTCAGAGGAGATTTCTACCAGGATAAATAAACCTTTGTATTTGCTTTGATATTTAACACCCCACTTGCAAAGCTACTGTAAAACTTCAGGGACTATCTGTTATATACGTTTATAAATGAAACTGAATCATACTTCTATTGATGCAGACAATTTGTCATCATTTAAGAATTAAGACTTTTGGCATACTTGTAATAAAAACACAAGTTGTGCTCCCTGAAGTGGAAAGTTACAACATCTGATCATTGATTTTCTGCCTCTTGTTGAAAAGGAATGAAGTCTGAGCTGCAATGGAAATACCAGTTTTCGGGAATTCTATTTGGTTTCTTCAAGGGACGAGCAGGTTTCACTCCATGTCTGGCTTTTCTCATTTATTGTTCAGATTTAAATATCCCTTTGTTATTTAAAGACTGGATATGTACTCAAGTATGCAAGTAGGCATGGAAACATTGAGTAGAAACCAGACAGAAATTAAGATTCTTATGACGAAGCCAGAGACCAAGCACAAGGAGTTCCTCATGCATTGATTAGTTACAAGAGTTACAGCGAGATATGCTTTGAATCATGGTTTTCCTTATTATTTTCTAGTCCCCTATCATTTTCTTTGTGTTTTTTTTCTGGAAACCTTAAACAAACATAAACAGCTGTTTCAGAAAAGCTATCCAAACCCAAACTGGTGAGTTTGACAGTATTCCTTGACTCAGCATTTTGACCCCTATCCTAATGAATGCAATATTAAATAGTTTTTTTCTTACAGTCCATTTAAATTAGGGATCGGGATTCATAGGCAGCAGTATTATCTTCATTTTGATTATTGGGATATTTCAGAAGATTCTGGTATTCATTGCCTAAGTATATGCATAATTTCAGAGAAAATTGGTTCTTTTGATCTACAGAAGTCTACATGTAGCCTCTTATGATGCTTAATATGTTGCTGCCATTTACTATTCATAGAATTTTCTAAAAAATTAAAGCATTTGAAAAGAGGGATGAAACTTTGATATAACCTCCCATGTCTTTCATTTTATATATGAAGACAAGTGAGGCCCCTCCAGCCATTTGTCCTTGTCAAGACCAGGGGAGCTGGAGTATCATTCAAATTACACATTCCTAACACCTGAAGGCAACCAATTGTCTAACCAACCAAACAAGGACCCTTTGTAAAGACATTATAATGATTATTTACTGTCATGTAAACTTTATGCAAGTAATTTCAACTCTTGACCTAAGTTTCTTTGTCTGTAAATGAGAAATAAAAATTATAGTAGAATCTATTTCATTAGATTAAGTAAGTCCAGTAGTATAAATTATATAAAAGTGTACTTGCTGTGCTGATGGGAAAAGTATCTTGGTATAGATATGAAGGTCCTTGTCTTCACATATTCTTGATTCACTGCTTTACTATTTACTATGCTAATTAATGATACAGTATAGGGTTGTCTGCCCACAAGGTACTTGTTTTATTCACTCTCCTATCTTCTACGAAGTGTAACCCAAGTTTTGCCTGCAGTAGATACTTAAATTATAAAAGAAAATGTGACTTTGTGGAGGTTTGAAAATTTGACTATGGTAAAAAACAAAACAAAACAAAACAAAAACAAAAACAAACAAACAAAAAAAACAACTCAAGTTCAACAGAATAAATTTAAAGATCTTGTTGGCTTTATTCCACAACTCATGAATCAGGCAACACTCCATCTAACAAACAAAAAAGAGCTTTGAAGAGCTATTCAAAAAGGAAGATTTTTAAAAAATAAGTAAAACAAAAAAATTTGAAAAGAAAGGAAGATTTTTATAAGTACAAGGAGGTGGGACAAGGGAGTTATTCTAGCAAAACACTGGACAGGAGGGGTCTGTCAGCCAGACTACCTCATTAGTGCTGACCAGAAAATTCCAGACTGACCAGATAAGATTACATTCCTGGAAAAGGTTGAAACTGCAATTAGGTTTGGTGTTAAGTCTTGGTTTGGTGACATGGGCTTGGCATAGGTGACTCCATTGGGGGCCTGTTGTCACCTTTTTTTTTACAACTACCTTTCTTTGTTTTTTTGTTTTGTTTTTGTTTTTAAGATTTTATTTATTTATTTGAGAGAGAGGGAACACAAGCAGGGGAAGTGGGAGGAAGGAGAAGCAGGCTTCCTGCTGAGCAGGGAGCCTAATGCTGAGCTAGATCCCAGGACCCCAGGGATCATGACCTGAGCCAAAAGCATTTGTTTAAGACTGAGCCAGCCAGGCACCTCGTACAAATACCTTTGTTTGGATTGGTGTTTGCACCCATCTAACCATAGACATTCTCCATTTCTACTTTGTTATTATCTTAGCCACTTTTTCATACCTACTCTAAATTCTATGTCAAAATCTAAAGAAAAAAAGTTTGTTCATCATATTTTCTATCTGTGACTATGTGCATTGCATTTTAACCCATTTGACTGCAAAGAACATGCATGCTTTTTTTCTTTTCTTTTTTCTTTTAAATCAGGGTCAAGTGAAAGGAGCTGCAGTTGTCTAGTGAGAGTGCATGACAAATGTGGGCCTTGGCTTATAATTGTTTATTCTTTGGATGATTTTGTCTATCTCCAAAGCTAATTAAATTTAAATATTGAAAGCATAAATATTCTAAATATTTCATTAGCTCTTCATTGTGCAAATGATTGAAATGAAGAAGCTACAGCCTATCTAAAGCATAGGTATGGTAGTGGTAGCTAAAAATTCAATTAAAATGTGGTTGTTGTTTTTTAAATAACAACTGATCCACCTCACCTTGTGCACAGTATGACAATATGTATGAAAAACAATTTTTTTTCTAAATCCCAATATATAGAGAAAATTAAATGCCCAATTGCTTTTGCTCATCCTTTCTTTGTCTCTAATACTTGCCAAATACAACACTATGGTAGGCTTAGGAAAGAACACATCAGGGAGGAATTACCCTGTGTTCTCACTAAAGGATTTTCTTTTTTTTTTTTTTTACAATTATATTGTTTCTTTTTTATTATTTCAAAATATGCTTCAATACACATTCTTATTACTGACTTTTAGGACACTTGTGTAAATATTTCTTTTTTTTTTTTTTTATACTTTTTTAATTTTTTATAAACATATATTTTTATCCCCAGGGGTACAGGTCTGTGAATCACCAGGTTTACACACTTCACAGCACTCACCAAATCACATGCCCTCCCCAATGTCCATAATCCCAACCCCTTCTCCCAAACCCCCTCCCCTCGGCAACCCTCAGTTTGTTTTGTGAGATTAAGAGTCACTTATGGTTTGTCTCCCTCCCAATCCCATCTTGTTTCATTTATTCTTCTTCTACCCACTTAAGCCTCCATGTTGCATCACCACTTCCTCATATCAGGGAGATCATATGATAGTTGTCTTTCTCTGCTTGACTTATTTCGCTAAGCATGATACGCTCTAGTTCCATCCATGTTGTTGCAAATGGCAAGATTTCATTTCTTTTGATGGCTGCATAGTATTCCATTGTGTATATATACCACTTCTTCTTGATCCATTCATCTGTTGATGGACATCTAGGTTCTTTCCATAGTTTGGCTATTGTGGACATTGCTGCTATAAACATTCGGGTGCATGTGCTCCTTTGGATCACTACATTTGTATCTTTAGGGTAAATACCCAATAGTGCAATTGCTGGGTCATAGGGCAGTTCTATTTTCAACATTTTGAGGAACCTCCATGCTGTTTTCCAGAGTGGCTGCACCAGCTTGCATTCCCACCAACAGTGTAGGAGGGTTCCCCTTTCTCCGCATCCTCGCCAGCATCTGTCATTTCCTGACTTGTTGATTTTAGCCATTCTGACTGGTGTGAGGTGATATCTCATTGTGGTTTTGATTTGTATTTCCCTGATGCCGAGTGATATGGAGCACTTTTTCATGTGTCTGTTCGCCATCTGGATGTCTTCTTTGCAGAAATGTCTGTTCATGTCCTCTGCCCATTTCTTGATTGGATTATTTGTTCTTTGGGTGTTGAGTTTGCTAAGTTCTTTATAGATTCTGGACACTAGTCCTTTATCTGATATGTCGTTTGCAAATATCTTCTCCCATTCTGTCAGTTGTCTTTTGATTTTGTTAACTGTTTCCTTTGCTGTGCAAAAGCTTTTGATCTTGATGAAATCCCAGTAGTTCATTTTTTCCCTTGCTTCCCTTGCCTTTTGCGTTGTTCCTAGGAAGATGTTGCTGCGGCAGAGGTCGAAGAGGTTGCTGCCCGTGTTCTCCTCAAGGATTTTGATGGATTCCTTTCGTACATTGAGGTCCTTCATCCATTTTGAGTCTATTTTTGTGTGTGGTGTAAGGAAATGGTCCAATTTCATTTTTCTGCATGTGGCTGTCCAATTTTCCCAGCACCATTTATTGAAAAGGCTGTCTTTTTTCCATTGGACATTCTTTCCTGCTTTGTCGAAGATTAGTTGACCATAGATTTGAGGGTCTATTTCTGGGCTCTCTATTCTGTTCCATTGATCTATGTGTCTGTTTTTGTGCCAGTACCATGCTGTCTTGATGATGACAGCTTTGTAATAGAGCCTGAAGTCCGGAATTGTGATGCCACCAACGTTGGCTTTCTTTTTCAATATCCCTTTGGCTATTCGAGGTCTTTTCTGGTTCCATATAAATTTTAGCATTATTTGTTCCATTTCTTTGAAAAAGATGGATGGTACTTTGATAGGAATTGCATTAAATGTGTAAATTGCTTTAGGTAGCATAGACATTTTCACAATATTTATTCTTCCAATCCAGGAGCATGGCACATTTTTCCATTTCTTTGTGTCTTCCTCAATTTCTTTCATGAGTACTTTATAGTTTTCTGAGTATAGATTCTGTGTCTCTTTGGTTAGGTTTATTCCTAGGTATCTTATGGTTTTGGATGCAATTGTAAATGGGATTGACTCCTTAATATCTCTTTCTTCTGTCTTGCTGTTGGTGTAGAGAAATGCAACTGATTTCTGTGCATTGATTTTATATCCTGACACTTTACTGAATTCCTGTATAAGTTCTAGCAGTTTTGGAGTGGAGTCTTTTGGGTTTTCCACATATAGTATCATATCATCTGCGAAGAGTGATAATTTGACTTCTTCTTTGCCGATTTGGATGCCTTTAATTTCCTTTTGTTGTCTGATTGCTGAGGCTAGGACCTCTAGTACGATGTTGAATAGCAGTGGTGATAATGGACATCCCTGCCGTGTTCCTGACCTTAGCGGAAAAGCTTTCAGTTTTTCTCCATTGAGAATGATATTTGCGGTGGGTTTTTCATAGATGGCTTTGATGATATTGAGGTATGCGCCCTCTATCCCTACACTTTGAAGAGTTTTGATCAGGAAGGGATGTTGTACTTTGTCAAATGCTTTTTCAGCATCTATTGAGAGTATCATATGGTTCTTGTTCTTTCTTTTATTGATGTGTTGTATCACATTGACTGATTTGCGGATGTTGAACCAACCTTGCAGCCCTGGAATAAATCCCACTTGGTCGTGGTGAATAATCCTTTTAATGTACTGTTGAATCCTATTGGCTAGTATTTTGTTGAGTATTTTCGCATCTGTGTTCATCAAGGATATCGGTCTATAGCTCTCTTTTTTGGTGGGATCCTTGTCTGGTTTTGGGATCAAGGTGATGCTGGCCTCATAAAATGAGTTTGGAAGTTTTCCTTCCATTTCTATTTTTTGGAACAGTTTCAGGAGAATAGGAATTAGTTCTTCTTTAAATGTTTGGTAGAATTCCCCCGGGAAGCCGTCTGGCCTTGGGCTTTTGTTTGTTTGGAGATTTTTAATGACTGTTTCAATCTCTTTACTGGTTATGGGTCTGTTCAGGCTTTCTATTTCTTCCTGGCTCAGTTGTGGTAGTTTATATGTTTCTAGGAATGCATCCATTTCTTCCAGATTGTCAAATTTATTGCCGTAGAGTTGCTCATAGTATGTTCTTATAATAGTTTGTATTTCTTTGGTGTTAGTTGTGATCTCTCCTCTTTCATTCATGATTTTATTTATTTGGGTCCTTTCTCTTTTCTTTTTGATAAGTCGGGCCAGGGGTTTATCAATTTTATTAATTCTTTCAAAGAACCAGCTCCTAGTTTCGTTGATTTGTTCTATTGTTTTTTTGGTTTCTATTTCATTGATTTCTGCTCTGATCTTTATGATTTCTCTTTTCCTGCTGGGCTTAGGGTTTCTTTCTTGTTCTTTCTCCAGCTCCTTTAGGTGTAGGGTTAGGTTGTGTACCTGAGACCTTTCTTGTTTCTTGAGAAAGGCTTGTACCGCTATATATTTTCCTCTCAGGACTGCCTTTGTTGTGTCCCACAGATTTTGAACCGTTGTATTTTCATTATCATTTGTTTCCATGATTTTTTTCAATTCTTCTTTAATTTCCCGGTTGACCCATTCATTCTTTAGAAGGATACTGTTTAGTCTCCATGTATTTGGGTTCTTTCCAAACTTCCTTTTGTGGTTGAGTTCTAGCTTTAGAGCATTGTGGTCTGAAAATATGCAGGGAATGATCCCAATCTTTTGATACCGGTTGAGTCCTGATTTAGGACCAAGGATGTGATCTATTCTGGAGAATGTTCCATGTGCACTAGAGAAGAATGTGTATTCTGTTGCTTTGGGATGAAATGTTCTGAATATATCTGTGATGTCCATCTGGTCCAGTGTGTCATTTAAGGCCTTTATTTCCTTGCTGATCTTTTGCTTGGATGACCTGTCCCTTTCAGTGAGGGGAGTGTTAAAGTCCCCTACTATTATTGTATTATTGTTGATGTGTTTCTTTGATTTTGTTATTAATTGGTTTATATAGTTGGCTGCTCCCACATTGGGGGCATAGATATTTAAAATTGTTAAATCTTCTTGTTGGACAGACCCTTTGAGTATGATATAGTGTCCTTCCTCATCTCTTATTATAGTCTTTGGCTTAAAATCTAATTGATCTGATATAAGGATTGCCACTCCTGCTTTCTTCTGATGTCCATTAGCATGGTAAATTCTTTTCCACCCCCTCACTTTAAATCTGGAGGTGTCTTCGGGCTTAAAATGTGTTTCTTGGAGGCAACATATAGATGGGCTTTGTTTTTTTATCCATTCTGATAGCCTGTGTCTTTTGACAGGGGCATTTAGCCCATTCACATTCAGGGTAACTATTGAGAGATATGAATTTAGTGCCATTGTATTGCCTGTAAGGTGACTGTTACTGTATATGGTCTCTGTTCCTTTCTGATCTACCACTTGTAGGCTCTCTCTTTGCTTAGAGGACCCCTTTCAAGATTTCCTGTAGAGCTGGTTTGGTATTTGCAAATTCTTTCAGTTGTTGTTTGTCCTGGAAGCTTTTAATCTCTCCTTCTATTTTCAATGATAGCCTAGCTGGATATAGTATTCTTGGCTGCATGTTTTTCTCGTTTAGTGCTCTGAAAATATCATGCCAGCTCTTTCTGGCCTGCCAGGTCTCTGTGGATAAGTCAGCTGCCAATCTAATATTTTTTCCATTGTATGTTACAGACTTCTTTTCCCGGGCTGCTTTCAGGATTTTCTCTTTGTCATTGAGACTTGTAAATTTTACTATTAGGTGACGGGGTGTGGGCCTATTCTTATTGATTTTGAGGGGCGTTCTCTGAACCTCCTGAATTTTGATGCTCGTTCCCTTTGCCATATTGGGGAAATTCTCCCCAATAATTCTCTCCAGTATACCTTCTGCTCCCCTCTCACTTTCTTCTTCTTCTGGAATCCCAATTATTCTAATGTTGTTTCGTCTTATGGTGTCCCTTATCTCTCGAATTCTCCCCTCGTGGTCCAGTAGCTGTTTGTCCCTCTTTTGCTCAGCTTCTTTATTCTCTGTCATTTGGTCTTCTATATCACTAATTCTTTCTTCTGCCTCATTTATCCTAGCAGTTAGAGCCTCCATTTTTGATTGCACCTCATTAATAGCTTTTTTTATTTCACCTTGGTTAGATTTTAGTTCTTTTATTTCTCCAGAAAGGGCTTTTATATCTCTCGAGAGGGTTTCTCTAATATCTTCCATGCCTTTTTCGAGCCCGGCTAGAACCTTGAGAATTGTCATTCTGAACTCTAGATCTGACATATTACCGATGTCTGTATTGATTAGGTCCCTAGCCTTCGGTACTGCCTCTTGTTCTTTTTTTTGTGTTGAATTTTTATGTCTTGTCATTTTGTCCAGATAAGAGTAAATGAAGGGGCAAGTAAAATACTAAAAGGGTGGCAACAACCCCAGGAAAATATGCTTTAACCAAATTAGAAGAGATCCAAAATCGTGAGTGGGGAGAAAGGGGATAAAAAGAGGTTCAAAAAGGAAGAAAGAAAAAAAAAACAAAAAGAAAAGAAAAAAAAAAAAGAAAAGAAAAGAAAAGAATTTTTAAAAAAAGAAAACACCTTTCAGAAAGTGGTTTTCAATAACCATCAGTAGTTTATTAACAACCACCACCACAGGGTAATAGTTACTGGATGTCTTCTGTAAGCAAAAGATACCGAAGGGTTAAGGAGATAGAAATTTAATTTTTATAATTGTTCAATGATATCTTCATTACACATAAGGAAACTTAATATATAGAGAGATTAAGTAATTTGTTCAAGTTCACACACACCATAAATTGACTTGAACCCGGGGTGTGTGTTTGTAAATGCAATCCACGAGGAGCAGGCTGTCCAGGAGTTGGGGTAAAATATGTGCATAAAAAATGTGCCACAGACTGCCCAGGGGAATCTGTTTAGCAGTGTCCCCATTGCTGGAAATACTTCCATCCATGTCACTTAAGACTAGGTTGGTCATACTGGACAATGCTTGTATTTTTTTTCCTCTTTGCATTTGTGTATAAAATAAGGCTACAGAAAATAATTAAATGGGAAAAAATCATATATTTACTAAACATCTGTGAATTCTACGTAAAAATTATGATGCCTTCTGGACCAATCTTAATGCAGAGAGACATTATAGCATAGTGGTTAAAAGCATAATCTTGGAAGTCCGTGCGTCACCTATTAGCTTGGGTAACTTACTTAACCTCTGAGGGCATCAGTTTTCTAATCTGTAAAATGGGTTTAATAATAGTACTTGCTCATAGGGTTGTCACACAATTAAATGAGTTAGTAATACTTGTAAAACACTCTGCACAGTGCTTGGAATAAAATGCTGAATAAAAATTAGTTGTTGCTGTCGTCGTATTATTATCCTTACATCTAAGTAAATCATAAGAAACAGCCTTGTTTTCCTAAGTGTTTCTCTCCAGGCTGTCAGAAACCACAGTGGAAGCTCTTCTTTTAGGCTTCTGGAACCAGTATCTGAGATATGGTCAACCTAGTGACATGGCGCTTGTGCTTTCTTGCGACTCATTTCCTTTCCTGGTTAACATCATTTTTCCTTTCTCCCCTTTTGCCAATGACCTATTCTCTTTTCCCTCTTTCTGGGGTAAAAATGGCCAACAACAATGACAACAACTTCTCTCTGCTGCCCTTTCTTGCCTAGGGTCCTGCAGTGGTAGGCTTTGCATCCTTCCTCTTCTCCCTCCTCAGCTCCTCTACATGCTACACAACGAGGAAAAAGTACTATGGGAAACCCAATAAAGTGCTGAAGGAATTATAAGAAAGATCTATCTGCATGGGGAGCTAGATCTGAGCAGAAATGGAAAGAAGAGTATTGTGGAAAGCAAACGTAGCAAAAGCAAATGAGCTGCATGATGCATAACACTCTGGAGAGTTCCTTTGGAAAGAAACTCTTCCAGTGATTGTCAGGCAATCTCATGGATTTTGAATGCTATGACTCTTCTAAACATTTTTGGAAAAAAGATGAGGTATTATTCTATGTGGAAATTATGCCACTTCTAGTTCTTTTGGGTTGTGATATGTTTAGGGCCATTTACATCATGGAAGTCCCACAAGCAGGAAACAAACACATGGCTATGGTCCATGAGCTACAGTGTGGCTGCTGCTAAATAGGAAGTTTTGCCAAAGCCAGCTTAGCTACCTGTCCACATTTGGGATGCAAATTGTGCTGCAAAACCCCTAAATATCTCCAGAGCTACGTTTGCAAGCAAGAGCAGATTAAAGAGCCCAGAAATATTTCCTCTTCACTTGTGGCTTCCAAATTTTGCATAGGCCTATCTTATTGTCAGCATCTCATTTGCACTCAGAACCTTAACTGTAAAGGACTTAGAGGAAATGTAGCATTCAGGTTTCCAGCCCACACATGATGACATACCAGCGGGGAGGGGTACACTCCCAGCACCTCGAACCTTAGTATTTACCATTCCCTTACATCATGATAGCCTTTGTAGTTCACACTTGGATGTTCACTTGGAAATAGGATCCTTCATATTGATAAGCCTGCACAAGCAGGTTAGTCTGAGATCTTTTGGAGTCTGAGTTACCCCACATTTTTGTCACACAATTAACAGCCTACAAGCCCTTAACAGCAAGGTGCACTTCACAAACAGATACCTATAGACAAAATGGAGAAATGGCTGAACTACCAGGGAGTCAGGAACCTGAGGTTTGTGTGTATGCTTTCTTCCCTCCAGGCTCCCAATAACTGTGTGTCACCTTCAACAAGATATCTAACCTCTCTGGGTTTTTCCGTGTTTTCTCCACTGTAACAAGAATAATGGTCTTGTCACTTCCCTGCCTCTAGGGGTGTTGTCAGAATTAATGAGACACAAGGGTAAAAAGCTTTCCACCTTTTTTTCCCCTCGGAGAACGCTGGAATGTAAATAACAGTAATATCTCTTATTTTGTGAACGCCTTTCCCTCCTGCATCTCTTAATAACATTCAGAAAAGATTTTTTGAAGCAGTAGCAATTACCGTAGGTGTTACATATAATGAAGGAACTGTATCTGCCAGGAAAAACAAAGGAGGAACCAAAAGCTTGAGTCAGAGAGAGTCTGCTCCTGGCTTACTCTCTAATGGAGTCAGTAGGAGGGCTGGGGTAGTCGCAAGTAAAACATTACAGTACAGAGAGCATATGAGAGTAGGAGGAGAGACTACTAATTAAAGTTGCCATCCTGCGAGTAGAAAGAGAAAAGAGATGCTGACTGCTGACATGTTGCTGAAAGGTTCTTAGACATGCTGGAGGGAGAAGACGAGGGGTGGAGGTCAAAATGTTTGTGCATTAGCGTTGAGCAGCTCAGAGCAATGAGAATAATACCACTGCCCATTTTCTCCACCCAGAAGTTGGGCCTTAATAGAATGAAAATGTTCTCAGCGGTTCCCTTGATTGATAAGCCGATGAATTGTCTGTTAAACATGGACACCATGTATACAGCAATGTTGTGACTTTGGTGGGATACAGTCCTCTGGTTTTGATTGACGTTAATGATGTCAAAAATACACATCTTAAAAAGATTTATTATTTTCCATCTGTAGATGATGGGTTTCTAAATAAAGCTTTTCCCAGGGATAGAAAATAGCCACCTTCACTGGGATTATACTAGGGTCTATATTTATAATAAAATTGCTTTCTTTGCTGAGACTCTTTCCTTTTGGCATGCTAAGCAGTTAGAAAAATATCCTGGGGGCATTTATGATGATCATTTCTGATGGATAAGGTGACAAAGCAAAGATGGGCCACGTGTCAGTGTGGGCTCTAGTCAGATTGAGAACTCAGGTCTCTCACCCAACGATCACATTCGCCAACCGGCTCCTGAAGAAACACAGCCATCATTTCTTCTTTCCAAGTGACTTTACGAGTACAATATTCCTGGAAGTATTTAATCCAGTTAAAGAAAATTTTCTATTTTCTCACCAATTTTCCCTAACTCAGAACAAACCTTATTAGTCCTTTTCAGTAATCACAGAACCTTTTCACATCCATCTTTTACCACATTGATCTAACAAAGCTAAAAAGAACTCAGCTTAACAGAATGATTTATACTAAGTTCAGAATCTGACCTTTTCTTCTAATAGGTCATCCCAGCTTCACTTCAAACTTCTTGCCTTAAATTCAACATTTTCTTTAGGATAATAATAGCTTATTCAGAACTTTTTTTTTTTTTAAGTAAAAGTATTATAGAAAAAAGGACTCCAGGTAGTTTAATAGAGATATAATAGAGAGTATTGTGGCTCATTCGTATCTCAAATATAAACAGGATTAGGAGTTAAGACAAGGTTTAAATAGGGTATTCAGAGTAACATACTTACAACCTTTGCAAAGCCCCTCAAAAAATAATATTTGGAGCAGTCAAAATAATTTACATGCTTCTCTGCAAAACAAACAAACAAACACATTTGTTTTTTTCAAAGAGCAGGATGCAGAATTATAGTAAATCCAGTAAAAATGTTTTAAGTGTCTGGAGCTAAATTCTCTGAAAGAGTTTGTGATGGAGAAGCAATCTCTTCATGGAAATCCTTATGTTTCAGAGGTGCTGATCTGAATGTCTGTGTAATTTCTTGCAGTGATGATAATTTATGCGGTGGTGGGGGATGATCATGAAACCCTTGGGTTTACCATTTTTGTGATTTAGCTGGGCAGGAGCAGGAGAGGATAGTTGTACAAGAGGATCAACGGTGCAAGTCAGATAAAAATTTAGGTCATCAACCAGGTCCAGGACACACAGGAAAAAGAGTGATACTTGGAGAAGTCTGTAAAGAAGACTTATAGGCATCTGAAAGATCAAGCGACTAGAAGTCTCCAGCTTCCAGCACTTAGAAGTGAAAGAATGGATAGGAAATATGCTTAGAATATCAGATAGCTTAGTTGAAATTTCCAGAGATTTTAGTTCCCAGGGAACAACAAGGTGTCAGGTCGACCTATGCCAGCAGGTACCTATTTTTTGGAAGAAACATAAAGGGAAATTATTTCCTCAGTTATCAATTGCTGTGTAACAAAATACCACGAATTTAGTGGCCTCAAACATTTATTACCCAGGTTTCTGTGGGTCATGAGTTTGAGCACAGCTTAACACGTTCCTCTGCCTAGGGTCTTACAGGGTTACAATCAAAGTGTTAGCTGAGCTATACTTTTATCTGGAGGTTCGACTGTCGAAGAATTTGCTTCCAGGTTTATTCAGATTGTTGACTGAATTTCTCTGTGGCTGTAGGACTGAGGGCCAGGGCTTTTTGCTGGCCATGGGCTGAAGATAGCCCTTAGCAACTAGAGGTTACTCTCATTTCCTAGAGGCTGCCTGCAGTCCTTCACCACGTGGACTTTTCCAGCCAGCCCTTACCTCATGAAAGCAGCAAAAAGAGTTCCTAGAGAGACATCCCCTCATCTCTGCCACATTCTGTTGGATGGAAGTCAGTCACAGGCTGCACCTAGATGAAGGAGTAGGGCTTGTACAGACATGTGAATACCACGAAGAGGGAATCATAGGAACCTCTTTAGAGTCCTTCCTTATTAAGGAAAAAAACTCATTATGACTTTAAGATTTTCTACAATAGAATGAACCGGGTGCCAAAGACAAATAAATGCAGGAGAATAACTAAGGACCAACAGAGCACAAGAGGGACAAAAGCTGAGCTAGTTGTATAGTACTGAATCTTAGAGGCACAGGGATTTTTCTATGTGGCTGGAGGTGGAAAACAGGAAGCTGTATTAACCTCAGAAGGAAAAAAGCTCACAGCAGGCCATATAGGAAGCTTGGGAGAATTGACAGCTTCCACTTAGAGGTTTCAGGTTTAATTTTGGTTAAAACTATGGAGTAGAAAGATCATTTTCTACTCAGGTGAATAGGTTGATATGTGAAAAGCATTGCTTACATGGAATAAGTTGGAACAAAATGAGAGGAGCCATGAAATAAAGGAGAGCAGTAGGGAGACAAGTCAACCTGAGTTACTTTTACACTTACTTCTAGTTCATCAGCATTTGCTTTTGTTGCTTTATTTTTGACCTTTTTCTGTTACTGGTTATAGATGCGTCTCTCATAAACCTGGGTTTTTTTTTGCTTAGTCTGAGTCTCTGTTACTTAATTTAGGAATTTAATCCATTCACTACTTTTTGTTTACTGTTAGACTTATTCCTGCCTTGTTTTATGTCTTCATTTTATAATGTTTGCTTTTTGTCCATCTTTTGTATGGTTGATACAGTAGTCTTTGTTCCATTTCTTATCTCTATCTGCCACATCCCGCCTTTTCCCTTTTATTGCTGAGTAGTATTCCACTGTATGGATTACCATGGTTTGTTGATTTATTCACCACTGAAGAAACTTCGAGTTGTTTCCAGCTTTTGGAGCTTGTGAATTAAACCAATATTTAGATTCACATATGGGTTTTTGTGTGACTATTTCTTTTGGGTAACTACTGACAGTCAAACTGAAATCTCTGAACTGATTTCCAATGTGTTTATACCATTTTGCATTCTTACAATATTTTTTAATGCATCAACTTCTTATTTAGATGGATTTTTAAGTTAACTTAGAAACCAGTTAGATTAATAGGGATATAATTTATTTATAAGTCAAGGATGTTAGTAAAATGTAGCTTATTATTCACTCCAGAAATTATATTTATAGAATCATATTTAATAAAGTCCTTTTTGTTATGAAAAATGTCACCCACTTGTAATTATATAATGATATAAAAAAAGATGGGAAAATGTGGGTGAAATTTCCTGTGATCTCTGGATAATCAGTGTTATAGTTAAGATTCTTGAAAGTCACAGAAAATTCCATTGAATATTGTGAATATATAATCTACATGAAGTCCAAAAGTAACAGGAACAATTAGGTTTCAAGAATAATTGGGTTTAGGATTTGCAAAATGTCTTTAGGTAGCAGTTTCTCCCATCCTTCTACTCTGTTAATGACTGTTTCACATTCTTCATCTCCATGTAGTGGTACAATTGTTATAGCAATTCTATGTTAGAAAAGAGAGAATATCTTCGTCCACGTATTCCCAGCAAATATCTCAAAGGTCTCTTGGATTGGACTGGGGCAGTATATGTGTCCACCCCTGATCTAATCCTATCTTGATAGGATTGTGTAGCTCTGATTGGCTTCTATTCATGGGCTGAATGGGGAAGTGTATCTGCACTACACAGATAGAAAGCAAAGAGGGGTGAGATGGGGCCACATGGGGAGATGGGAGGTGGATCCCAAAAGAAAACTGGAACTTTTGATGCCAACAGCCCTAGTGTTTATAACATTATACCAACCAATGTTTATACCATTATGTTTATGGGACATATATGTCTCTGTGTATGAGTGTGTGTATACATACTACACAAGTGTGTATGTGTGTATAAGTACTATATAATTTATATATTATAGTCAATTATATACATTATTGTATATAAAATAACCAATATTACAGTTTTAATAATTATTATCTGTATTTATACATGTAATATTATATACATATGTACCACTAAATTTCTACATTATATACAATTATACATAAACACACACACACACAGTATTTTCCTTGATTGGCATGTATCACTTTTAATATAAGACAAAGTAAATGTTAACAAACAATGTTGCGGCAACAATCAATATTTCATACTCTTGGGGCTAAGAATTTATCAATTTAAAAAGAGTAGTAATAATTATGTGTTTAGATGTAAACTTTATGTCTTCAGGCCTTGAGAAATACCAAGAAAGCATTGAATTCTACCATAAGGTCAGTTATAACTTTATATACCTAAGCAGATGACACGTGAATCTAAACACGTAAATTTAACAGTGGCTTAACAGTGCTTCAAGTAGGCATACTAAGCATAATTTAGTGGTATTTTGGAACTGTTTTCTTAATTTTCCCCAGGATTTTGAGAATGGAAACTAGCAAATTCTAAATATTAATCATATTTTACAGTATTAATTTGAGAGAAAATGCTTTCCATTCATCATTTAAAAAAATCAAGTCAATTAAAAAGAAGCAAATGGAAATTAAACCCGTGGTTCCAAAGGGAAGCATAGAAGGAATTTTGAATCAGGCAGAGATCAGTGACTAAATTTTGAAGAACCACCATTCTCAAAAGCTAGTGATATTTAATGCAAACAGGGCAAAAAAGAGTTTGAGGAACCCTGATGGCTTACATTCTGTCCCCTCCCTGCTAAGCCTGGGCAAACTTTCAAGAGCTCTCATACCTCTCTCAATAAGACATCCTGTTTTCTCCTTCCCTGTTCTCTCTCTCTCAGTCTCGCTCTGAGTCTATGTGTCGATCTCTTTTCCTGAAAGTGCTAAGTAGTTTTAGATAGATTGAATGTGGGAAAAGTTCAGGTCAAAGATGGTCAGGAGGATTGTGGTGGAAGAGGGATAAAGCACAACATTCCAGCTCGTTTTTTCCTCCATCTCAAAAAGAAAAAAGAAAAAAAAAAAAGGGCAGAAAAAGCAGCAGGAAGAAAAGCAAAAAACAAAAAAACAAAAAAAAACCAGGCGCCTACGTGGCTCAGTTGGTTAAGCAGTGTCCTTTGACTCTGGTCATGACCTGGAGTTCCCTTATCAGCAGGCAGTCTGCTTCTGCCTCTGACCCTCCCCTCCACCATGAGCCACCCAAGGGCACCTTATTTCACAAATAAATAAGTAAAATCTTTAAGAAAACAAACAAAACAAAACAAAAACAAGCCCACCATTGAGAGGAAATTACAGAAAGATGCTTGTACAGCATGGCTAATGTGAACGATGGTGCCAGATCCTGCTTTCCAAGAACAAAATAATCACTTTTATGTCCTTTCCTCTCCCGTCTAAATACATATACCAATTCTGAGATTCTAAGAGATCTAGCCTAACATTGAGCCCTTTATCAGACAGAGAAGGAAGAAAAATGATCGGTTGGCTAGGTTTTCAAGGTCAAAGGAGGTCTGCCTAGCTTTCACATAAAGTTCATGTGTTAAATAAGTTCTTTTTAAAATTACTCCTATTCAAAGAAACAATTCATAATCACTTGATTAAGTGCTTCAAATAACAAAAATTGGAATATAATCAACATCTTTGATATTTTCACTGCTCTTTTACTTTGAATATTCAAACTGGTTGCTGAATAAACAAACAAATAAATAAATAAATGACAAATCCTTGAGGTAGTCCAAAAGTGAGCGTTGGAGCAGAACCTAGGAATGATGGTTGGGAATAACCCACATTGGCTGACACTTGCTTCTTATGTAATACTTGGCTTATCCAAGCCTGGAAGAGTCTGTGTTTAAACACCATGTGTGCAGTTCTTCCTGCCAGAATGCCAATGTTGTAGCTGTCTCTTATTGGACTCTATGCTGGTGGCCTCCAGGTGGTTGAATGCTTCTGTCCAGTTCAAATGTGTTTGTTTTACAATGGCTGAATAGGTTATTTAACAAAGGATTGTGGAATACCACAGAATAACTAGTTGAGGAAAACTTGAACAACATAATGATAAACTATACATCAGGGTACTCAATAATTAACTTAAACATACACAGGTAGTGGGCACCTGGGTGGCTCAGTGGGTTAAAGCCTTTGCCTTTGGCTCAGGTCATGACCCCAGGGTCCTAGGATCGAGCCCCACATTGGGCTCTCTGCTGTGCGGGGAACCTGCTTCCTCCTCTCTCTCTGCCTGCCTCTCTGCCTACTTATGATCTCTGTCAAATAAATAAATAAAATCTTTAACAACAACAACAACAACAAACCCAACATACACAGGTAGCTAATTACCTGTTCTTATTTTCCTTTGTAGTTTTAAGTAATCTCTCCACCCTACCTGAGGCTTGAACTCACAACCTGGAGATCAAGAGTTGTACTCTCCTTTGACTGAACCAGCCAGGTGCCCCAGCTAATGACCTATTCTTGACGAACTTGTAGTCTTCCCACATTAGCATCATTTATTTTTCACACTTTACCCGTTGCAAACCAAAAATCTACTGAATGCTTATTTGTATCAGACAGTGTTCTAGGGACCCAGACACCTATAAGTGCAATGGGAACCCGCCAGTCCCCAGGGAATATGCGCTCAGGTGGAGAGAGGCATACACTGATCAAATAGTGATTAACAAATGTAGAAATCACAATTCTTCAAATACTGCAAAAGAAAGGTGTATGAGTAGACTTCTCAGGGCACCAAATAGGGATGGCGGTTGGTAATAGTGGGTCCTATTATGACTACAGCTAAGAAGAAAATTTTTATTCTCTTTAATGAAAGGTTCTTCTTGAACCCATTCCTGACCCATTTCATCCCTCATCATCTTTTGCAGACTACATTCATGCTTTGAAGCTCACGTTTCTCCACTACTTATTATCTATTTTTTTTTAAGGATTTTATTTATTTATTTGACAGAGAGAGATCACAAGTAGGCAGAGAGGCAGGCAGAGAGAGAGAGAGAGGAGGAAGCAGGCCCCCTGCTGAGCAGAGAGCCAGATGCGGGACTCGATCCCAGGATCCTGAGATCATGACCTGAGCCGAAGGCAGCGACTTAACCCACTGAGCCACCCAGGCGCCCCACCACTACTTACTATCTAGTCTCCACCATTACTATCTAGAGGGGTCTCCTCTTTCATATCCTCTAAATCATCCTGTTTCTAGAAGAGGAAAAGCTCAAGTTTCAAGTGGCTTCAAAACCTTTTCATCTCAAACAGTGCCTAATGGCTCCATCCTTTGGGTCTTTGGATGTGGGTTGGGGGAAATGTCCTCAGAGTGCTATTTAGAAAGCAGAGGGAGAGACAACACTCAGAAAATATACAAATTACTACTTTTAGGTAAAGTGCTGCTCTATTAGTAAAGCAGAGATGTAGATATCTGGCACAGAAGAAGCCGTAGTGAGTGGTGGTTAGGCACAAAACAGGATGAAATTCAAGGCAACTAGTCAGAGATGAGCAAGACTGTAGGAATGACAAGGTCAGATAATAGCAAGATGGATCCTTAACTATGTACATTAATGAAATTCAATAAATATATGAAGTTCCAATATCACCTCTAAGTAATTTCCTCTGCCAGGAACAAATCATAGCAGACTTGCCTGGATAGAGCAGACAGAGGAGGTGGTTGGAGATACATAGCACGGTGAAGGAGTAAGGACATTCAGCTGAATCTATTAGGGAAGATTTTCAAAAATCATGTAATCTCACATCTTGTGAAAGGCTTTTGGAATAATTATATCCTTTAACACTGGGCTAAAAGTAAGCCCTTATCTCATAACACTTTGTCTGGAAGACAGAAGACATGATAGTTATCTTGAAATAATTAAAGTATTGTAGTATTAAGACACATGAGGCCTATTATTCAGGACTCCAGAGGACAGGGGTAGAATTTTGTCTAATAAAGAATTTCCTGACAGTGGAAGTTCTTTGAAACAGGAGTAGGTAACCTCATGGAGTACCTCACATGGCAATGTTCTGAGGCAGCATGGCCTTTTGTCAAGAATGAACAGAAATTCATGCATCAACCAGAGATTTGAAATGAACTCTAAGCTTCCCACTTGCTCCCCAACTTCTGTAGTGAATATTACCAACCAAAAAATCTCCTTAAGGAGATAGTGCTTTTAAAATATTTTCATGTGAAAGAAAATGTTTTACAGGTACTACCACAAAACATGTAAGAAGTAATAACACAACCGCATATTGCGTGTGATACTTTCATTTTGATTTGATTTCATTATAAGTTGCTACAATAGTTTTTTCTGGATTTACATTGAACATGTGGGTATGCCTTAGGAGAGGAGGTGGGTATTGGATTGAAAAAAAAAGAGAGAGAAAGAATCATTTCTTTTTAACATTTAATGTTTCAGATGTTTTTCTTTGTTGAAATATGTAGAAGCTTAGTGATCAACTCCATTATAAGATATAAATTCAACTTATCATTTAACACAAAATAGTCCTCATGGGTTTGTGGGGGGATTTTTTGTTGTTTTTGTTTTGTTCCGTTTGGCATGAAGCATGGTTATAGTGGGTAATGTAGAAAACTTTGGAAATGATTGCTTCGCTTTTTCTCCAATGTTGACTGTTAGAGATCCAGCAAGTATTCTTTAATTAGATAGGCTCTTCAAAACAAAATTCTTTTCTGCCTGAGTTGTAGCTTCTAGAAGATAAATAATTGAACACAGTCACTGATGACTAATATATATAACTATACATACCAGGCATATCATAAAAAAGTCAATTTAAGATTTGCAAACTGTTCATTTCTATGGTTTATATGATAATTTTCTGAAGATACGCTCCATGTCTGAGTTTCTTTTTCATGTTCATTCATGTAATATTTAGTTGATCTCCTACTACGTGCAAGGCATTGTTTTAGATCCTCCGAGAAATACACAGATGAATAAAAGATGGCATTTTCCTCCCTCGTATTGGAAGAGAAAATAAGACAACTAACCACACAGAACCAGAACTTAAGGTATATTGTATAAGCGTATTAACAGTGGTATAAACCAAGTACTCGTAAGATCAGAGAGACAAACTTCTTATCGAGGAGACCCAGATGGGCTTCATGGAGGAAGTAGCACTTGACCAGAACTCTATAAACAATGAGTAGGATTTTATAAGTAGAGATGGGTTGTTAGATTTTGATGGAATAATGAGAAAACAAGGCAGAAGAGAGGAATGTTCAAGAAATAGTCATCAACACAGCTCAGTTGGTTTTTTCACAAAGAGGTCATGCCAGATATATCTAGGGTAGATCAAGCATAATCTTGCAGCATCAGGCTAAAGGTTTGGACTTGAGCTTGTAAGAATGGAATGATCGAAATAATGCTTTAGATCACTGGCCTGAGAATAGTGCTGGAAGGAGAGACGTAAGATAGAATGTGCGGCTGGGAGGCTACTGTAGGAGAACAAGCATGAGGATAATGGCAGCAGGAATGGGATGGAAGCTCTGGGTAGGACGGATATTGGGAATAATAATCTACAGAATTTAGTGTATGTGGTGGGGAGTGGAAGGAAGCAGGGTAAATTTATAATAATTCCAAGGTTTTGGTCCCAAATGGTTAGCAAAACATTAATAAACTAGTAAAAATACTGTAGAGAGGACAAAATGCAAGTTTTTGATTTTTGAATTTAGATGTCTTGATTTTGAGATGCTGATTAAAAAAAAAAAAAAGTTAAGGCATAGGAATTAGGAGATCAGGCTCTGAAGTAAGATACACGGAGACATGAATACTTCCCCTACCACATATTTGGATAAATTACTCCATTCCCCTGAGTTTCAGTCTCTTCATCTGTAAAATGGGGATAACTTTCACACTTAATCATAGTATATAGATCTATTGAAATTGTTTATGTAAGATTCTTCTCATGGTGAGGGATATCATGCAGCTTAATAGCAGCCAGCTGTTTTTACTGATAGTCTTGTTAGAGGCAGGAGGAAATAAGAGTCTAGAAATTATGAGAGAATCCAGGAATAAAAATATAGTTGTTGGGCACTTGGGTGGCTCAGTGGGTTAAGCCTCTGCCTTTGGCTGAGGTCATGATCTCAAGGTCCTGGGATGGAGCCCCACTTCAGGCTCTGCTCAGCAGGGAGCCTGCTTCCCCCTCTCTCTCTGCCTGCCTCTCTGTCTACTTGTAATCTCTCTCTCTCTCTGTCAAATAAATAAACTCTTAAAAAAAAATAGTTGTGCATGTCATCCTTGAAGCTTGGCTGGTTGAAGTCATTTTAACGGATGAAAATGGATTTTCAAAACCTGAGGAAGTGTACACATTTAGCATAGGGAAAGAAAAGGGTTTACCAAAAGTATCAGAAAAAGAGTAACAAGAGATAATAGAGGGAAAGCTCTTAACGTCATGGAATTCAAAACATGCACATTTCAATTAGAACTGCTAAGCAGGTCAATTTTTGTTAAAATTTTAAGGATAGAAGGCTATTGAATTACTTAGGTCATCAGTACCATTCAAAGGCATTTACCAGAGGATTATGCTTCTGGATTTTGGCCTTTGGCAAGACTTCCTCCAAATTGTACTTGATGGCCTCATATTCCATACCATTAATTATGCCTGTCATTCACCAGGTTTGGCCTAGTTTTAAACATCTGAGGTGAGCCATATTATAGGTTGAGAATTTCTGATGCCTTCTATGATCCCTCCAAAGCCAGGAGACTCTTTAACCATTATTCCTGTGTTTATTTGAAATAAATGTAATAGTATTATTTTGCCATTGAATAGTACTTTTTACTTTTAATATATTTTTAGTTAGACTAATTTTATCCTTACAACTACCTTATTATTTAGGTAGGGGAAGTATTATATTTCCTCATTTTATATGCAAGGAATTTGAACTTTCAAAGTGTAATAAAGTGAATAACTAAAAAACATTTGACCTTAAATTTAATAAATAGTCAAGAATTTGCACCAGAATATACTCTGGTCCATTCCTTTCTTTATTTACCCTCTCTTTCCTACTTTGGAATCTTTCTCTGTGTTCTCATTTAGCAAAATTCATTCTTTTTTCTTACATCATTTGTTTTCATTTCCATTCCTCCTTCTATTCTTTATAAATACCTTTAATTGATACCTCATGTAAGTAATCATATCAGGTCAGAGTAAAAGTCCAGACTTTTTTTTGTTTCATGTGAAAGGGAAATGGTGAACTCTCTATACAAACCTGATTTTGGCTCTGACAGAAAGAGAAAGGAACAACAACCAAAAACACAACCCATGATTAGGAGTTTAGCAGAAGCACTAGATAGTCTTGGTTGTCATGGAGACCACCAGTGTTACTGCTTTATATGCAGATAACGTACAGGAAGGGTAGGCAGGAAGATTAGATATAGATATGGCTCCCAAATGGTGAAATGGTAGCAGTAAAATATGCTATCGGCCGAGGGAGGTGGGGAGAGCTAACACAGGTCAGGGCAGAAAGTCAGAACTCGAGGGTGAGGTAGAGGGTTTGACTGGGAAGCCCAGGCAGGCAAGGTCTATGAAAGAACATATTTGGCAATCATTAGTACTGCTTCTGGAATATTTCTGGCTCTCTTCCTCCAAAATAAGTGATAGGACTAATACTTTTGGCACCTTTGTGGGTAGGAGGAGCCATACAACTAGTTCTGGCCAATGAGCCGACAGCAGAAGTAACGTGTCATTTCCAGGTTTAACGTCTAACTGCTGGTACAAGACCCTTCAGAGCTCTATTTGCCCCTAGGCTGGTGATTGGCAGTGTTTATTAGCTTGAGTCCCTGAGTGGCTAGGATGAGATGAACTTCCCTGTTGACCCACAATAGACATGTGGTGTGAGTAAGGAGTAAGAATCTGTTATTTAAAACCACTGAGATTACTGGGTTGTTTTCTGCCTTAGTGTGGCCTGGCCTGGCTATTACAGCTGATGAATGATAAGGGTCAAGTTGGCAGGCCATATAGGAGAACATTTTTCATTTATTTACTGCTGTGTAGGAAACCACCCCAAAACTCAGTGACATAAAATAACAAGTGTTTTATAGTGCTTATGGATTCTGTGGGCCAGGAATTCAGAAAAGACAAAGTGGGGCTAGCTTTTTTTCTGCTCCGTGATGACTGGGTTAACTAGGATGTCTCCCTAGTCAGAATCATCTGCTGGCTTTTTCTCACAATGCTTGGTGCTTGGGCTGGATGGCTAAAGGACAGGCCAAAGTGGACCTGTCTCCAGGAGCCCTCATTTGTGACTTCCCTGTGTGGTTTGGGCTTTTCACAACAGGGCAGCCAGAATTGGAGAGGAAGCATCCTGTGAATGAGCATTCCAGAAGGTCCTTTTGGAAGAAGCTTCATGGCCTTTCATGACACACAGTGTCACGTCGGTGCGTTCTATTAGTTATGAGAGACAAATAAAAACAGCCAAGAATCTAGTGGTTAGGGGTGGAGCAAGGAGGGGGTATGGAATTGAACTTCACTGCTCCATGAAAGGAGTCTCTAAGAATTTGCAGCCATTGACAAAGTCATCATGGGAGGGTAAAGAACAGCTTACATAATCATGGAAGGAAACTCACACGCAATGTGGTCAAATCACAGTTTATTTTGTAAATGTAAGATCCTGTCTCTGTAGAGTGTTCTGCAGCTTATAATACACTTTCATATGCCTTGCCTGTGTGATCCTCCCCCAAATCCCATGCTATAATGCAGCGCTGTTACGTTTATCTCTAGAATAAAAGAGTCAAAGAAATTCTGAGAGAAACCTGAACTAACTAAATGTCATGCCACCTAATGGATAGATATGTAAATTTATCTTCTAATATTTCGAGCTATGCCCTATGTCTTATGCTGTATTGAATATAATATCGGATGCTTATTCATTATGAAGCACTCTCTTCAGTACTGTGAGTATACAAAGACAGGCAAACTATCTTCATAAGTTAGCTGAGGAGACAAACTTTTAATAGAGAATAAAACAAAAGGGCTAGGGCGCCTGGGTGGCTCAGTGGGTTAAGCTGCTGCCTTCGGCTCGGGTCATGATCTCAGGGTCCTGGGATCGAGTCCCGCATCGGCCTCTCTGCTCAGCAGGGAGCCTGCTTCTCTCTCTCTCTCTCTCTCTGCCTGCCTCTCCGTCTACTTGTGATCTCCGTCTGTCAAATAAATAAAATCTTAAAAAAAAAAAGGGGGTAACAATAAGAGCCCAGTGACAAGGATGTGTAGAGGAAGGCACAGGTCGTTCAGACTATAAGGAAGTAGTATTTAAGCGAAAACTTAACGAGAAACATTTGGATTGGTGGAAAAGGGTTTGCCAGGTATATTTTGCATGGGCAAAAGCACAAGATATAACTGACCATAGATGTTCAGAATTTATTCTAGAAGCTGGAATGTGGCTGGAGTCACAGGGAATCTAACACCGTAATTAGTCAATTCACCTCCAATTGTCTCAAGCTGTCCTATAATGTCTTTACTGGAGAACTATGCAATGGTATGTATTAAATATTTTTTATGTATAAATCGCTTTCTGTCCCTGGAAGTTGATTCATCATCACTAATCTCTCCTTCTTTTCCTAAGTTTCTTCAAAATCGTCTCTCAATTGATAGTTTCACTCTCACTGAACGCTACTCTCTTTGGTTATAAACTGAGTATCCTCCTGGCAGAGTCTTTATTAGTCATTTACACTCTCATATAGGCTAGAGCAGAAATTAATAATAACTCAGGTGGTCTTAAAATTTTCCAAAAAACATACACAAAGGCATAAGAAATAATTATTACAGGAACAGGTAGAGAATATCAACTAACTTTATAGAATCACCCTTACTATGATCTAACTCTAAAATAACATTGAAAAAATAGAGCATCTTCCTTCTAGGCTGATTTTCAAAAGGATTTTTTGATTCAGCTGCTAACACCCTTCTCTAGGCTACTCCTTCTTGCCCCACCCCTAACTTCAACTCTTCTCTCCTCCCCCTCGAATTACTCAAAATCCATTACCTATTTGTCTATTTCCTGTCACCCGCCATTAAGTGCCCTTCTGGTTATAACAGCCGGGATTAAATGCTTTGCACTTACAGGAAAATATTATCTCCCCGGGATTTTGCTATGTAACTTTTCACGACCACTAGGAGATAGTGAGCGTGTAGCGATTAAATAGGAATGACTTTGAACTACTGTTGCTAAGAGTATTTAATATATTACGTTGAAAGTATAATGGCACTGAGCATATGGATCTGATTTCGTTTTATGCTCCAAACAGGAGATTACTGTCTTGCCTAAAGACATTCAAGCCCTTGCGAAGTTCCCACAGCGTGGAGAAGAATATTGGTCCCGCAGAGAGAATGGAGCAATTAAAACAGAGGAAGCTGATCTTGAACCCCACCCCCGGCACTGCTTCCCGCAAACAAGGCATCGTATCACATGGCTGGCGTGTTAGAGCACACCTGACAAAGTGCAAGGCCTTCTGGAGAACTCCACCGACTCTGAGGAAATCAACAGGTACAATGCTTGCACATGTAGCAGCTAAATAAATGCCTGTTAAGAGAAAGAAAGACCAGTACTAGAAAACTGTATTTTGGGCAAGTACATAAGCATAATTAAAACCTATTAAGAGCCAGAAAGAAACAGATACTCTAGAACCAATTTCGTAGGAGAGTGAACTGGATTCTATTTTGATTTCTGGAAGGCTAGAAATTTTCTAGAAATTTAAAAAACAAGAGTTTTTTTTTTAAAAATAATCAAATCGTTTGGAAGACTATACTAACAGACCTCTTTGTACAGTATAGATAAGTTTATGCCATGCATTTGGTGTATCTGTCCTCATAGAGTGTAGGTTCGGTTAATTAACATAAATATTGTTATTTTCATAAAGTTCACAATGAAATAACCCTGATAAGCTATTGTTTAATGTAGATTCCTAAATGCAGTGACCGAGGTCTGGCTATTCTAGTTAATATTCTAGTGTCTTGATTGGCAAAACCAGGAAAAAAGTAATGGAATTGGGTCATTAAGTAACGAATTCCATCCTTCACGGGTAATTCTGTTATTAGGGAATGACTCGAGGCTTAGGAGCACAGGTAACAGGCCAATGTTACTACCCATGTGGGAGGAGGAAGAACCAGGACGCAGATCTTGGATTGTCTGGCTCTCCAAGTCAGGCTGTTTCTGTTATTTGTTCCTCTTCCAGGCATAGAAAACAATTCATGCCTACCCTTGAGCTTATTCAGTGTGTGAGGCATCTCTTACAATAGCTACCCCAGTAGGTAGAAGTGGAATTCCTGTATTTCCTCACTGATTATTTTTGCTCTGGACATCGGCCTCTGTTGATCTTTAGTTGTAATGTAAATGCCACCCCTTTTAAGAAAAATGTGTACACCTACGATGAGAGCCCTGGCAGTTTACAGATGGTGCTGCTGAAATTCTTCCCTTTCGTATTTAAAGAAAAATGCGCAGCTAGTATCTTTCAGTATTCTCAGAACTTTCTTTTCTAGCTAAATTTAAAGTCTTTTGCTAAGTGTATGACTGAAAATGACATTTAATAAAATTATTAAAACGGTGATAAATGTTACGCATTCTACCTCTGGAAGGTCATTTTGATTCAGAGGAGAGCATTTCAGCTTATGATTACATAATTAGGCAAAATATATCTGCAGGAATGAATAGGCAACTATTGCTTCATCTTAAGAGTTATGACTTTGGCAAGATGCATAACTTTAAGGGACTGTCAGGATCTAAAAGAAACGGTTTCCTCAGAACTGCAGACATCAATAAAATCTAGTTGCAAAGGTATTTCCAACAGTTAGCACTTTTAGAATTGACATTGCTTTAAATGTTTTTAAACTGCCCACATAAAAGAAAATATCTGTCAAATGTTCAGAACAATGATCTTTTTAAACAAAGTCTTGCATTAAGAAGCTAATAGAGACTAAAATAAAATGCACACAAAGAAAAAAACAAATCACTTTAGGGACATAGCCTCTCTCTTCCACTCTTGGCAGCACCTAATTTTCTGTAGGTATCTTTAATATTATGTCAATCACCCATTCTGTTTTTAAAATGTGCATGAAAATTACATGGTGAACACTTTTAAAGGTATTTTTGATCTCTTGGGCCTAATTCTTGACAGACAGTTCTTATCGTAGTCCCGGGAGCAATAAAAAAAGGTGTCTGCTGTTTTCAAGGGCGATGGGCTCATTAGCAATGGAGCTGATACAGCAATTTAAAGTATTTCCAAGTCGGCTCTGACTAAAATGGACACAACTGGATTACCTTGCGGAATTTCCCATAGCTATTTCAACACACAGTTTAATGACTTAAGGTTAAAGCATCCCATCCTGCTAAGCAGTGCAGTTGAGCACCCATATGACTTAGGAATAGAATCATTCCAGAGCAGCAAGAGATAGGAATACACCTCAGAGGAAAGCACTGAGACGCGATGATGAAGATGAACAAGTAGTTTTTACGACTAAATATGGTTCTGTGTTTCCGTCACAGCATGGGTTTCGGTGAAAGTTTTTTAGATTATTTATTGAAATATGTAAGATAAAGATATAATTTATATACGTATGCACATGCATAGTTTAAAACAAAAGTGCTGATAAATAGCATCGCAGTCAACTATTTGAAACTAAGAATATCCTTTGACTGTAAAGACTTGGATAATTTGGACCAGAAGGGATACTGAACGTAAGTGCTCTGGGATAATGGGATGAGAAAGGAAGCTGGGGCCAGGGTTGAGGAAATTAACCTGGCTTTTGTCTGGGTTCCCAGCAGAGCAGTGGCCAGCCTCCAACGTACAGTGTCCAAAGGGCGATGAGCGCAGCTTGACAGCACCGCGTGACAGCTCAAGGCAGGAAGGGTTCGCAAGAAGTAACCATAGTCGGTCTAGGGTAGATGGCCATATCATGGTTCCAGATGGTCTCTCTCTAAGCCAGGATTAGAGAGAGCAAGATGCAACTCCCAGAAGCTGAGCCAGGGCCCCCAGTTTCTAGTCTCAGCAGGAGATGGTGCTGTGAAAGCCAGAAAAGCAGTTTTTAATATCGCGTGTGTGTTTTGGAATCAGTTAGACCTGGATTATAATCCTGGCTCTCCCACTTACTCATCATGTTTTGTAACCTCTTTAAACGTAACCTCTATAAATCTCAGTTTTATCACTAGTAAAGCAGAACAAATACTATTGCAAAAGATTTTGTCGAGGATTAAATGATGTGTAGTGGAATCCAGAGATGAAGAATATGGGGATTAAGATGATAAAGATTAGAGGTAGAGTCCTGGAGCTGGACTCCTTGATTTGGATGCCAGCCAGTGACTTGCGGCAATTTACTTAACGCTGTTTGCCCCGGTTTCCTCACCTCCATGAAAGGGGTGCTAATACACCTATATCTTAGGGTTTGTTCTAAGACCAGTGCCTGATATGTGATGGTAATCAATCCAGTTAATTATCATTAACTGTAACACTAGCCATGCACAAAGGATTTTTTTTTATTGTTACTATTATCCTTGTGAATAGGACCAGTCATATATAGATAGGAGAAAGCTGTGAGAGACCAGGGTTCACTCCAGGTTTTATTTTATATCATTTTATTTTATTTTACTTTTTAAAAGATTTATTTATTTGACAGAGACAGAGAAAGAAAGAGAGAGAAAGCACAAGCAGGGGGAGCAGCAGGCAGAGGGAGAAGCAGGCTCTCCACTGGGCAGGGAGCCCGACGCAGGACTTGATCCCAGTGCCCCAGGATCATGACCTGAGCTGAAGGCAAGCACTTAACCGACCGAGCCACCCAGGCATCCCTCACTCCAGGTTTTAAAATCACAAGTTTCATCCCAGAGATGTTGGTGGAGTCTATGTGTTCATGTGCCCTTTGCCATCATCAAGAATGATTCTGCATCTGAACAGTGAGAGCCACTGCTCAACGAAAGGTCCATAAACCAAGGCTTAACAAGGTGGGGGAGGAGTGAGGAAATAGAAGACCATGTGGTCACTATGATAGGTTCTGAGAAGAAAACCATATGTGTCTGCTTAGAATTTTCTTGTATCTTTCTCAGAATTATTGCCTCCTTCCTGGCTTGTTCTGCTTGCTAAGAAGCTCCTAAAGATGTGTCAAAATAAGTCCTAATGGGGACCATCAGTTTAAATGCATTTTTCGGATTTGCACTAAAGAACATTACTAGACAGTTTTTCAATGTTCCCGTTTCCTTAGTTATAAAATGGTGGAGTTGAATGAGAAATTCTGTAAGAATCTTTCAATTCATAAACTATTTGAAATTATTTGGCTTTTTCTAAATACCACCTTCAGAGACTAGGACATATGATTGTTGTAACCCTATTTTAATAAAGTCCTTATGGAACTTCATGTAACTAAAAGACTTTGGATTAGGTCCAAGGTCATTAAAACTAAATTCTGTGATGTAGTGGGCTCTACTCTGTAGAGATTTTAGTTTATAACATGTGTGCATTAAATAAAGCAATATATAACGAACTAAAGCCTGAGGGAAATCTATTTCTCAATATGTTCTGTCTCACCAGTCTCACTTAGCTGGTAGAGTTGTCTGTGAAGGAAGTTACCTTGAAAATTCTATTAATGGTTCCTATTAAAAGCTTCTCACTTCAACTTATTGTTTAAGCCTTATAGCTGTTCTGAATTCTGTGTCAGGCCAATTCTGACATACTCTTGGCTTTGCAAATATCATCTATCTCAATAACCATTATTACTTCTTCAAAAGCATTTGCTGTGTGTTTTTTTCCCCCTCTGACATATTATATCACAATAACAATAACTGACATCTCCCGGGCACATAGCATGTGCCTAGCTTTATGCTCTGTGTGTTGTGAGCATTATCTCATTTAATCTTTATGGGAATCTTGCAGGGCGGTGCCATCATTGCTTCCATCTTGTGAAAGAGCAAATTAAGGCTTTGGAAGGTTGAGTGCCTTGCTTCAGGTTGCACAAGTGGTAAAGTCAGGACCTCGAATACCAAGTTCACACTTTTAATCACCCAGCTTTCTAGATGAGCATGAAGGAGTGGTTGACAATGAGGATGGCAAAAGCTTCTCAATTTAGATGTGTGACCTTCACTAACAGAACAACGGTAAGATTTTCAAGTGTATTTTATTTGAGCATTGTACGTATTTTGTAGAACTTGAGAATTCTTTTTTATGGCAAATATTTTGCTTTCTATAAGTCTATTCATTGTATTTTTCTCAGATGGAGCTTAAATCTATTTTTATCAAAACTAACAATTCATCCATGCTTTTAGAAAGTTGGGTAATTGTTTCTATTTAGAAATGGCTTATAAAACTTCCCTGGAGGATCTTTGCCTTTTATGCTCTTGAAAAAGAAATTATTTTGAGTTCCCTCTGTCCTCAAAGAGCTATTATTACTAACTGAATCCTTAGCATCACAAATAGGCCAAAGGGCAAGAGGCTTTTATTGATACTGTTCATTAAAATATTCATAACTAGGAATTTAAGATGCATTCCCTGTTGAGCATAATCAAGCTATTATTGTGTGTGCATATCTTTACCTCCTTATTTTTTTTTTAAGTAATTTTCCAAAGTATAACAAGTGTTAGACTTTATAAGTGAAATGTGTACTTTTGCTTTGGAATAGGGCAGTAGATTGAGACAGAATGTGTAATAGAAGCTTTTCTCCCCTTAATGTGCCCAGTCAGTTGTTAAACCAATAATCGAGTCATGGTACAAGGGATTGGGCTAGGTATTGTGGTGGATACAGGGAAATAAAAGAATATATGGTGTCTGGAGCAACAGAATATACTTTAAAGGAATAAAGGACAACTTATAAAGTCTAAAAAGAATACTGACAATGCTAAATGCTTAAAAAAAAAAAAAGAATTTGTATGGGGTTGTTATGAAAAATTTAACAGAAGAGATAAGAGTAGATTTTGTCCACTGAAGGAAAAATAGGAATTAGATGCAAGGAGAGATAAACTAACCTAAAACAAGAGGCAGAGCCATGAACATCAAGAAGCACTGAGGACAATGACT